>NC_072415.2:2462602-12462602 GCF_028858775.2 Pan troglodytes | reverse complement strand
ATCCCATAGGTCTAAAGGTCTAGGGTCACCTGCCAATTCACTCATCCATCAGCCCTCTGCCTCCCTCCTCCTTTGAAAGAGCGGTGGCCTGCCTCGTTTGTAAAAGCCCTGGGGATCTGGAAACCCGACCCTGCTTATAGGACACCTGCAAAGAGGAAGAGAGGCGAATCCGAGGGGGAGACCATGTGAGCACGCGTGGCACTGGCCAGTCTCACAGCAGTTGGTGTTAATGTGTGTCACCGGAGACATACTGGGGGACGGTGAAACAGAGGCTGGGTTCCAGGCATGTGCCAATGGAAGGGGGAAACCGGTGACCTTTCTATCAATGCCAAGGAAAATCAAAGAACACCGGGGACCCGGGGGCTGGGGGGGCCGCCTTTGCCTTACGCAAGCCACGTTTTCATATGCCTACCAGAGGAGCAAAGAGGTTTCTACAAAATTCGCAATACCCCCAATCCTCAAGCGACCTGGTAGCCCTGACGCAACTTCGGCTGGCACAAACCCACAGAGTGGGAAAGAAACACACAGAGACTGAGAGACAGAGAGAGAAGAGAGAATGGGAGACACACACACAGAAACACACACACACACAGAGTCATACAGCAGAGGCATTGAAATACACACCCCCAGGCAACCCCTGAGGCTGCGGGGTTCTGCTCTGGAGGAGAACCACCCTCGGGTGAGAGAGCAGCCCAGGGGCACGCAGGCCTCCACGTCCTCGAGATCACGGACGGCGGCATGAGTTTTGGGGAGACTCACCCCAATCAACACCGTCACTGCTTGCCTGAGGCTGGGATCCCGTGCTGCTTCCCCCGTCTCTGCCTGGGGTTCCGTCATCATGGTCGGCCCTTTGCGACTCCAGGCATCCGCAGACATTCCCTTCGACCCCGCGGAGCGGTGAGGCCGGAGCCTCAGAGCCTGGAAACCCAAGCACTGCCACGGAGGGCTCCTGCTCTGCCAAGCCTCGGGGACTGGTTCCTAAGACAACCGTGGGAACCACTGTGACCGGAGAAACCGCTGGCGCCTCGCGCATGCGCATTGGCTGAGCCGACTCGCGCTCCACTCCTGACAGATAGGCTGCGTCCCCTTTAAATTTCGCCATGGCCACGCGGCGGCCGCGATGCTCCTGCTGCCGCCGCGGCGGCGGCTGGATCCTGGTTCCTGTTTGGGGCGGCGCGGCAGAGGGGGCCGCGGGTGTCTCGTCCTATCCCAGGCACAAACCTCAGCGGTCCTGTCCTCAGGACCTGCTTGAGGGGACTTCCACCGAGGGAGCGGGAGCTTCAGGAAGCCTGCTGGGTTCTCCGGACTCCCGTTGAGATCCGATTTTGGCCCCCTCCGAGTGAGATAGGATGGGCTCACCACATCTGGTGAGGTCTGCATGGCCTCGCTACAGCACCGTAGGATCCCATAGGTGTAAAGGCCTAGTGTCAGCTGCCAATTCACTCATCCATCAGCCCTCTGCCTCCCTCCTCCTTTGAAAGAGCAGTGGCCTGCCCCGCTTGTAAAAGCCCTGGGGATCCGGAAAGCCGACCGTGCGTATAGGACACCTGCAAAGAGGAAGAGACGCGTATCCGAGGGGGGATCATGTGACCACGCGTGGCACTGGCCAATCTCACAGCAGTTGGTGTTAATGTGTGTCACCAGAGACATGCTGGGGGAAGGTGAAACAGAGACTGGGTTCCAGGCATGTGCCGGTGGAAGGGGGAAAAGGGTGACCTTTCCATCAATGCCGTGGAAAATCAAGGAACACCTGGGACCCGGGGGCTTGGGGGGGCGCCTGTGCCGGACCGAAGCCACGTTCTCAAATGCCTACCAGAGGAGAAAAGAGGTTTCTACAATATTCGCAACACCCCCAATCCTCAAGCGACCTGGTAGCCCTGACACAACTTCGGCTGGCACAAACCCACAGACAGTGGGAAAGAAACACACAGAGACTGAGAGACAGAGAGAGAAGAGAGAATGGGAGACACACACACAGAAACACACACACACACACACACACACACAGAGTCATACAGCAGAGGCATTGAAATACACACCCCCAGGCAACCCCTGAGGCTGCGGGGTTCTGCTCTGGAGGAGAACCACCCTCGGGTGAGAGAGCAGCCCAGGGGCACGCAGGCCGACCCGTCCTGGAGATCACGGACGGCGGCACGAGTTTTGGGGAGACTCACCCCAACCAACACCGTCCGTGCATGCCTGAGGCTGGTAACCCGTGCTGCTTCCCCCGTCTCTGCCTGGGGTTCCGTCATCATGGTCGGCCCTTTGCGACTCTAGGCATCCGCAGACGTTCCCTTCGACCCCGTGGAGAGCTGAGGCCGGAGCCTCAGAGCCTCGACACCCAAGCACTGCCACGGAGGGCTCCTGCTCTGCCAAGCCTCGGGGACTGGTTTCTAAGACAACCGTGGGAACCACTGTGACGGGAGAAACCGCTCGTGCCTCGCGCATGCGCATTGGCTGAGCCGACTCGCGATCTACTCCTGACAGATAGGCTGCGTCCCCTTTAAATTTCGCCATGGCCACGCGGCGGCCGCGATGCTCCTGCTTCCGCCGCGGCGGTGGCTGGATCCTGGTTCCTGTTTGGGGCGGCGTGGCAGAGGTGGCCGCGGTTGTCTCATCCAATCCCAGGCACAATCCCCAGAGGTCCTGTTCTCAGGAACTGCTTGAGGGGACTTCCACCGAGGGAGTGGGAGCTTCAGGAAGCCTGCTGGGTTCTCCGGAGTCCCGTTGAGATCCGATTTTGGCCCCCTCCGAGTGAGATAGGTTGGGCTCACCACATCTGGTGAGGTCGGCATGGCCTCGCTACAGCACCGAATGATCCCATAGGTCTAAAGGTCTAGGGTCACCTGCCAATTCACTCATCCATCAGCCCTCTGCCTCCCTCCTCCTTTGAAAGAGCGGTGGCCTGCCTCGTTTGTAAAAGCCCTGGGGATCTGGAAACCCGACCCTGCTTATAGGACACCTGCAAAGAGGAAGAGAGGCGAATCCGAGGGGGAGACCATGTGAGCACGCGTGGCACTGGCCAGTCTCACAGCAGTTGGTGTTAATGTGTGTCACCGGAGACATACTGGGGGACGGTGAAACAGAGGCTGGGTTCCAGGCATGTGCCAATGGAAGGGGGAAACCGGTGACCTTTCTATCAATGCCAAGGAAAATCAAAGAACACCGGGGACCCGGGGGCTGGGGGGGCCGCCTTTGCCTTACGCAAGCCACGTTTTCATATGCCTACCAGAGGAGCAAAGAGGTTTCTACAAAATTCGCAATACCCCCAATCCTCAAGCGACCTGGTAGCCCTGACGCAACTTCGGCTGGCACAAACCCACAGAGTGGGAAAGAAACACACAGAGACTGAGAGACAGAGAGAGAAGAGAGAATGGGAGACACACACACAGAAACACACACACACACAGAGTCATACAGCAGAGGCATTGAAATACACACCCCCAGGCAACCCCTGAGGCTGCGGGGTTCTGCTCTGGAGGAGAACCACCCTCGGGTGAGAGAGCAGCCCAGGGGCACGCAGGCCTCCACGTCCTCGAGATCACGGACGGCGGCATGAGTTTTGGGGAGACTCACCCCAATCAACACCGTCACTGCTTGCCTGAGGCTGGGATCCCGTGCTGCTTCCCCCGTCTCTGCCTGGGGTTCCGTCATCATGGTCGGCCCTTTGCGACTCCAGGCATCCGCAGACATTCCCTTCGACCCCGCGGAGCGGTGAGGCCGGAGCCTCAGAGCCTGGAAACCCAAGCACTGCCACGGAGGGCTCCTGCTCTGCCAAGCCTCGGGGACTGGTTCCTAAGACAACCGTGGGAACCACTGTGACCGGAGAAACCGCTGGCGCCTCGCGCATGCGCATTGGCTGAGCCGACTCGCGCTCCACTCCTGACAGATAGGCTGCGTCCCCTTTAAATTTCGCCATGGCCACGCGGCGGCCGCGATGCTCCTGCTGCCGCCGCGGCGGCGGCTGGATCCTGGTTCCTGTTTGGGGCGGCGCGGCAGAGGGGGCCGCGGGTGTCTCGTCCTATCCCAGGCACAAACCTCAGCGGTCCTGTCCTCAGGACCTGCTTGAGGGGACTTCCACCGAGGGAGCGGGAGCTTCAGGAAGCCTGCTGGGTTCTCCGGACTCCCGTTGAGATCCGATTTTGGCCCCCTCCGAGTGAGATAGGATGGGCTCACCACATCTGGTGAGGTCTGCATGGCCTCGCTACAGCACCGTAGGATCCCATAGGTGTAAAGGCCTAGTGTCAGCTGCCAATTCACTCATCCATCAGCCCTCTGCCTCCCTCCTCCTTTGAAAGAGCAGTGGCCTGCCCCGCTTGTAAAAGCCCTGGGGATCCGGAAAGCCGACCGTGCGTATAGGACACCTGCAAAGAGGAAGAGACGCGTATCCGAGGGGGGATCATGTGACCACGCGTGGCACTGGCCAATCTCACAGCAGTTGGTGTTAATGTGTGTCACCAGAGACATGCTGGGGGAAGGTGAAACAGAGACTGGGTTCCAGGCATGTGCCGGTGGAAGGGGGAAAAGGGTGACCTTTCCATCAATGCCGTGGAAAATCAAGGAACACCTGGGACCCGGGGGCTTGGGGGGGCGCCTGTGCCGGACCGAAGCCACGTTCTCAAATGCCTACCAGAGGAGAAAAGAGGTTTCTACAATATTCGCAACACCCCCAATCCTCAAGCGACCTGGTAGCCCTGACACAACTTCGGCTGGCACAAACCCACAGACAGTGGGAAAGAAACACACAGAGACTGAGAGACAGAGAGAGAAGAGAGAATGGGAGACACACACACAGAAACACACACACACACACACACACACACACACAGAGTCATACAGCAGAGGCATTGAAATACACACCCCCAGGCAACCCCTGAGGCTGCGGGGTTCTGCTCTGGAGGAGAACCACCCTCGGGTGAGAGAGCAGCCCAGGGGCACGCAGGCCGACCCGTCCTGGAGATCACGGACGGCGGCACGAGTTTTGGGGAGACTCACCCCAACCAACACCGTCCGTGCATGCCTGAGGCTGGTAACCCGTGCTGCTTCCCCCGTCTCTGCCTGGGGTTCCGTCATCATGGTCGGCCCTTTGCGACTCTAGGCATCCGCAGACGTTCCCTTCGACCCCGTGGAGAGCTGAGGCCGGAGCCTCAGAGCCTCGACACCCAAGCACTGCCACGGAGGGCTCCTGCTCTGCCAAGCCTCGGGGACTGGTTTCTAAGACAACCGTGGGAACCACTGTGACGGGAGAAACCGCTCGTGCCTCGCGCATGCGCATTGGCTGAGCCGACTCGCGATCTACTCCTGACAGATAGGCTGCGTCCCCTTTAAATTTCGCCATGGCCACGCGGCGGCCGCGATGCTCCTGCTTCCGCCGCGGCGGTGGCTGGATCCTGGTTCCTGTTTGGGGCGGCGTGGCAGAGGTGGCCGCGGTTGTCTCATCCAATCCCAGGCACAATCCCCAGAGGTCCTGTTCTCAGGAACTGCTTGAGGGGACTTCCACCGAGGGAGTGGGAGCTTCAGGAAGCCTGCTGGGTTCTCCGGAGTCCCGTTGAGATCCGATTTTGGCCCCCTCCGAGTGAGATAGGTTGGGCTCACCACATCTGGTGAGGTCGGCATGGCCTCGCTACAGCACCGAATGATCCCATAGGTCTAAAGGTCTAGGGTCACCTGCCAATTCACTCATCCATCAGCCCTCTGCCTCCCTCCTCCTTTGAAAGAGCGGTGGCCTGCCTCGTTTGTAAAAGCCCTGGGGATCTGGAAACCCGACCCTGCTTATAGGACACCTGCAAAGAGGAAGAGAGGCGAATCCGAGGGGGAGACCATGTGAGCACGCGTGGCACTGGCCAGTCTCACAGCAGTTGGTGTTAATGTGTGTCACCGGAGACATACTGGGGGACGGTGAAACAGAGGCTGGGTTCCAGGCATGTGCCAATGGAAGGGGGAAACCGGTGACCTTTCTATCAATGCCAAGGAAAATCAAAGAACACCGGGGACCCGGGGGCTGGGGGGGCCGCCTTTGCCTTACGCAAGCCACGTTTTCATATGCCTACCAGAGGAGCAAAGAGGTTTCTACAAAATTCGCAATACCCCCAATCCTCAAGCGACCTGGTAGCCCTGACGCAACTTCGGCTGGCACAAACCCACAGAGTGGGAAAGAAACACACAGAGACTGAGAGACAGAGAGAGAAGAGAGAATGGGAGACACACACACAGAAACACACACACACACAGAGTCATACAGCAGAGGCATTGAAATACACACCCCCAGGCAACCCCTGAGGCTGCGGGGTTCTGCTCTGGAGGAGAACCACCCTCGGGTGAGAGAGCAGCCCAGGGGCACGCAGGCCTCCACGTCCTCGAGATCACGGACGGCGGCATGAGTTTTGGGGAGACTCACCCCAATCAACACCGTCACTGCTTGCCTGAGGCTGGGATCCCGTGCTGCTTCCCCCGTCTCTGCCTGGGGTTCCGTCATCATGGTCGGCCCTTTGCGACTCCAGGCATCCGCAGACATTCCCTTCGACCCCGCGGAGCGGTGAGGCCGGAGCCTCAGAGCCTGGAAACCCAAGCACTGCCACGGAGGGCTCCTGCTCTGCCAAGCCTCGGGGACTGGTTCCTAAGACAACCGTGGGAACCACTGTGACCGGAGAAACCGCTGGCGCCTCGCGCATGCGCATTGGCAGAGCCGACTCGCGCTCCACTCCTGACAGATAGGCTGCGTCCCCTTTAAATTTCGCCATGGCCACGCGGCGGCCGCGATGCTCCTGCTGCCGCCGCGGCGGCGGCTGGATCCTGGTTCCTGTTTGGGGCGGCGCGGCAGAGGGGGCCGCGGGTGTCTCGTCCTATCCCAGGCACAAACCTCAGCGGTCCTGTCCTCAGGACCTGCTTGAGGGGACTTCCACCGAGGGAGCGGGAGCTTCAGGAAGCCTGCTGGGTTCTCCGGACTCCCGTTGAGATCCGATTTTGGCCCCCTCCGAGTGAGATAGGATGGGCTCACCACATCTGGTGAGGTCTGCATGGCCTCGCTACAGCACCGTAGGATCCCATAGGTGTAAAGGCCTAGTGTCAGCTGCCAATTCACTCATCCATCAGCCCTCTGCCTCCCTCCTCCTTTGAAAGAGCAGTGGCCTGCCCCGCTTGTAAAAGCCCTGGGGATCCGGAAAGCCGACCGTGCGTATAGGACACCTGCAAAGAGGAAGAGACGCGTATCCGAGGGGGGATCATGTGACCACGCGTGGCACTGGCCAATCTCACAGCAGTTGGTGTTAATGTGTGTCACCAGAGACATGCTGGGGGAAGGTGAAACAGAGACTGGGTTCCAGGCATGTGCCGGTGGAAGGGGGAAAAGGGTGACCTTTCCATCAATGCCGTGGAAAATCAAGGAACACCTGGGACCCGGGGGCTTGGGGGGGCGCCTGTGCCGGACCGAAGCCACGTTCTCAAATGCCTACCAGAGGAGAAAAGAGGTTTCTACAATATTCGCAACACCCCCAATCCTCAAGCGACCTGGTAGCCCTGACACAACTTCGGCTGGCACAAACCCACAGACAGTGGGAAAGAAACACACAGAGACTGAGAGACAGAGAGAGAAGAGAGAATGGGAGACACACACACAGAAACACACACACACACACACACACACACACACAGAGTCATACAGCAGAGGCATTGAAATACACACCCCCAGGCAACCCCTGAGGCTGCGGGGTTCTGCTCTGGAGGAGAACCACCCTCGGGTGAGAGAGCAGCCCAGGGGCACGCAGGCCGACCCGTCCTGGAGATCACGGACGGCGGCACGAGTTTTGGGGAGACTCACCCCAACCAACACCGTCCGTGCATGCCTGAGGCTGGTAACCCGTGCTGCTTCCCCCGTCTCTGCCTGGGGTTCCGTCATCATGGTCGGCCCTTTGCGACTCTAGGCATCCGCAGACGTTCCCTTCGACCCCGTGGAGAGCTGAGGCCGGAGCCTCAGAGCCTCGACACCCAAGCACTGCCACGGAGGGCTCCTGCTCTGCCAAGCCTCGGGGACTGGTTTCTAAGACAACCGTGGGAACCACTGTGACGGGAGAAACCGCTCGTGCCTCGCGCATGCGCATTGGCTGAGCCGACTCGCGATCTACTCCTGACAGATAGGCTGCGTCCCCTTTAAATTTCGCCATGGCCACGCGGCGGCCGCGATGCTCCTGCTTCCGCCGCGGCGGTGGCTGGATCCTGGTTCCTGTTTGGGGCGGCGTGGCAGAGGTGGCCGCAGTTGTCTCATCCAATCCCAGGCACAATCCCCAGAGGTCCTGTTCTCAGGAACTGCTTGAGGGGACTTCCACCGAGGGAGTGGGAGCTTCAGGAAGCCTGCTGGGTTCTCCGGAGTCCCGTTGAGATCCGATTTTGGCCCCCTCCGAGTGAGATAGGTTGGGCTCACCACATCTGGTGAGGTCGGCATGGCCTCGCTACAGCACCGAATGATCCCATAGGTCTAAAGGTCTAGGGTCACCTGCCAATTCACTCATCCATCAGCCCTCTGCCTCCCTCCTCCTTTGAAAGAGCGGTGGCCTGCCTCGTTTGTAAAAGCCCTGGGGATCTGGAAACCCGACCCTGCTTATAGGACACCTGCAAAGAGGAAGAGAGGCGAATCCGAGGGGGAGACCATGTGAGCACGCGTGGCACTGGCCAGTCTCACAGCAGTTGGTGTTAATGTGTGTCACCGGAGACATACTGGGGGACGGTGAAACAGAGGCTGGGTTCCAGGCATGTGCCAATGGAAGGGGGAAACCGGTGACCTTTCTATCAATGCCAAGGAAAATCAAAGAACACCGGGGACCCGGGGGCTGGGGGGGCCGCCTTTGCCTTACGCAAGCCACGTTTTCATATGCCTACCAGAGGAGCAAAGAGGTTTCTACAAAATTCGCAATACCCCCAATCCTCAAGCGACCTGGTAGCCCTGACGCAACTTCGGCTGGCACAAACCCACAGAGTGGGAAAGAAACACACAGAGACTGAGAGACAGAGAGAGAAGAGAGAATGGGAGACACACACACAGAAACACACACACACACAGAGTCATACAGCAGAGGCATTGAAATACACACCCCCAGGCAACCCCTGAGGCTGCGGGGTTCTGCTCTGGAGGAGAACCACCCTCGGGTGAGAGAGCAGCCCAGGGGCACGCAGGCCTCCACGTCCTCGAGATCACGGACGGCGGCATGAGTTTTGGGGAGACTCACCCCAATCAACACCGTCACTGCTTGCCTGAGGCTGGGATCCCGTGCTGCTTCCCCCGTCTCTGCCTGGGGTTCCGTCATCATGGTCGGCCCTTTGCGACTCCAGGCATCCGCAGACATTCCCTTCGACCCCGCGGAGCGGTGAGGCCGGAGCCTCAGAGCCTGGAAACCCAAGCACTGCCACGGAGGGCTCCTGCTCTGCCAAGCCTCGGGGACTGGTTCCTAAGACAACCGTGGGAACCACTGTGACCGGAGAAACCGCTGGCGCCTCGCGCATGCGCATTGGCTGAGCCGACTCGCGCTCCACTCCTGACAGATAGGCTGCGTCCCCTTTAAATTTCGCCATGGCCACGCGGCGGCCGCGATGCTCCTGCTGCCGCCGCGGCGGCGGCTGGATCCTGGTTCCTGTTTGGGGCGGCGCGGCAGAGGGGGCCGCGGGTGTCTCGTCCTATCCCAGGCACAAACCTCAGCGGTCCTGTCCTCAGGACCTGCTTGAGGGGACTTCCACCGAGGGAGCGGGAGCTTCAGGAAGCCTGCTGGGTTCTCCGGACTCCCGTTGAGATCCGATTTTGGCCCCCTCCGAGTGAGATAGGATGGGCTCACCACATCTGGTGAGGTCTGCATGGCCTCGCTACAGCACCGTAGGATCCCATAGGTGTAAAGGCCTAGTGTCAGCTGCCAATTCACTCATCCATCAGCCCTCTGCCTCCCTCCTCCTTTGAAAGAGCAGTGGCCTGCCCCGCTTGTAAAAGCCCTGGGGATCCGGAAAGCCGACCGTGCGTATAGGACACCTGCAAAGAGGAAGAGACGCGTATCCGAGGGGGGATCATGTGACCACGCGTGGCACTGGCCAATCTCACAGCAGTTGGTGTTAATGTGTGTCACCAGAGACATGCTGGGGGAAGGTGAAACAGAGACTGGGTTCCAGGCATGTGCCGGTGGAAGGGGGAAAAGGGTGACCTTTCCATCAATGCCGTGGAAAATCAAGGAACACCTGGGACCCGGGGGCTTGTGGGGGCGCCTGTGCCGGACCGAAGCCACGTTCTCAAATGCCTACCAGAGGAGAAAAGAGGTTTCTACAATATTCGCAACACCCCCAATCCTCAAGCGACCTGGTAGCCCTGACACAACTTCGGCTGGCACAAACCCACAGACAGTGGGAAAGAAACACACAGAGACTGAGAGACAGAGAGAGAAGAGAGAATGGGAGACACACACACAGAAACACACACACACACACACACACACACACACAGAGTCATACAGCAGAGGCATTGAAATACACACCCCCAGGCAACCCCTGAGGCTGCGGGGTTCTGCTCTGGAGGAGAACCACCCTCGGGTGAGAGAGCAGCCCAGGGGCACGCAGGCCGACCCGTCCTGGAGATCACGGACGGCGGCACGAGTTTTGGGGAGACTCACCCCAACCAACACCGTCCGTGCATGCCTGAGGCTGGTAACCCGTGCTGCTTCCCCCGTCTCTGCCTGGGGTTCCGTCATCATGGTCGGCCCTTTGCGACTCTAGGCATCCGCAGACGTTCCCTTCGACCCCGTGGAGAGCTGAGGCCGGAGCCTCAGAGCCTCGACACCCAAGCACTGCCACGGAGGGCTCCTGCTCTGCCAAGCCTCGGGGACTGGTTTCTAAGACAACCGTGGGAACCACTGTGACGGGAGAAACCGCTCGTGCCTCGCGCATGCGCATTGGCTGAGCCGACTCGCGATCTACTCCTGACAGATAGGCTGCGTCCCCTTTAAATTTCGCCATGGCCACGCGGCGGCCGCGATGCTCCTGCTTCCGCCGCGGCGGTGGCTGGATCCTGGTTCCTGTTTGGGGCGGCGTGGCAGAGGTGGCCGCGGTTGTCTCATCCAATCCCAGGCACAATCCCCAGAGGTCCTGTTCTCAGGAACTGCTTGAGGGGACTTCCACCGAGGGAGTGGGAGCTTCAGGAAGCCTGCTGGGTTCTCCGGAGTCCCGTTGAGATCCGATTTTGGCCCCCTCCGAGTGAGATAGGTTGGGCTCACCACATCTGGTGAGGTCGGCATGGCCTCGCTACAGCACCGAATGATCCCATAGGTCTAAAGGTCTAGGGTCACCTGCCAATTCACTCATCCATCAGCCCTCTGCCTCCCTCCTCCTTTGAAAGAGCGGTGGCCTGCCTCGTTTGTAAAAGCCCTGGGGATCTGGAAACCCGACCCTGCTTATAGGACACCTGCAAAGAGGAAGAGAGGCGAATCCGAGGGGGAGACCATGTGAGCACGCGTGGCACTGGCCAGTCTCACAGCAGTTGGTGTTAATGTGTGTCACCGGAGACATACTGGGGGACGGTGAAACAGAGGCTGGGTTCCAGGCATGTGCCAATGGAAGGGGGAAACCGGTGACCTTTCTATCAATGCCAAGGAAAATCAAAGAACACCGGGGACCCGGGGGCTGGGGGGGCCGCCTTTGCCTTACGCAAGCCACGTTTTCATATGCCTACCAGAGGAGCAAAGAGGTTTCTACAAAATTCGCAATACCCCCAATCCTCAAGCGACCTGGTAGCCCTGACGCAACTTCGGCTGGCACAAACCCACAGAGTGGGAAAGAAACACACAGAGACTGAGAGACAGAGAGAGAAGAGAGAATGGGAGACACACACACAGAAACACACACACACACAGAGTCATACAGCAGAGGCATTGAAATACACACCCCCAGGCAACCCCTGAGGCTGCGGGGTTCTGCTCTGGAGGAGAACCACCCTCGGGTGAGAGAGCAGCCCAGGGGCACGCAGGCCTCCACGTCCTCGAGATCACGGACGGCGGCATGAGTTTTGGGGAGACTCACCCCAATCAACACCGTCACTGCTTGCCTGAGGCTGGGATCCCGTGCTGCTTCCCCCGTCTCTGCCTGGGGTTCCGTCATCATGGTCGGCCCTTTGCGACTCCAGGCATCCGCAGACATTCCCTTCGACCCCGCGGAGCGGTGAGGCCGGAGCCTCAGAGCCTGGAAACCCAAGCACTGCCACGGAGGGCTCCTGCTCTGCCAAGCCTCGGGGACTGGTTCCTAAGACAACCGTGGGAACCACTGTGACCGGAGAAACCGCTGGCGCCTCGCGCATGCGCATTGGCAGAGCCGACTCGCGCTCCACTCCTGACAGATAGGCTGCGTCCCCTTTAAATTTCGCCATGGCCACGCGGCGGCCGCGATGCTCCTGCTGCCGCCGCGGCGGCGGCTGGATCCTGGTTCCTGTTTGGGGCGGCGCGGCAGAGGGGGCCGCGGGTGTCTCGTCCTATCCCAGGCACAAACCTCAGCGGTCCTGTCCTCAGGACCTGCTTGAGGGGACTTCCACCGAGGGAGCGGGAGCTTCAGGAAGCCTGCTGGGTTCTCCGGACTCCCGTTGAGATCCGATTTTGGCCCCCTCCGAGTGAGATAGGATGGGCTCACCACATCTGGTGAGGTCTGCATGGCCTCGCTACAGCACCGTAGGATCCCATAGGTGTAAAGGCCTAGTGTCAGCTGCCAATTCACTCATCCATCAGCCCTCTGCCTCCCTCCTCCTTTGAAAGAGCAGTGGCCTGCCCCGCTTGTAAAAGCCCTGGGGATCCGGAAAGCCGACCGTGCGTATAGGACACCTGCAAAGAGGAAGAGACGCGTATCCGAGGGGGGATCATGTGACCACGCGTGGCACTGGCCAATCTCACAGCAGTTGGTGTTAATGTGTGTCACCAGAGACATGCTGGGGGAAGGTGAAACAGAGACTGGGTTCCAGGCATGTGCCGGTGGAAGGGGGAAAAGGGTGACCTTTCCATCAATGCCGTGGAAAATCAAGGAACACCTGGGACCCGGGGGCTTGGGGGGGCGCCTGTGCCGGACCGAAGCCACGTTCTCAAATGCCTACCAGAGGAGAAAAGAGGTTTCTACAATATTCGCAACACCCCCAATCCTCAAGCGACCTGGTAGCCCTGACACAACTTCGGCTGGCACAAACCCACAGACAGTGGGAAAGAAACACACAGAGACTGAGAGACAGAGAGAGAAGAGAGAATGGGAGACACACACACAGAAACACACACACACACACACACACACACACACAGAGTCATACAGCAGAGGCATTGAAATACACACCCCCAGGCAACCCCTGAGGCTGCGGGGTTCTGCTCTGGAGGAGAACCACCCTCGGGTGAGAGAGCAGCCCAGGGGCACGCAGGCCGACCCGTCCTGGAGATCACGGACGGCGGCACGAGTTTTGGGGAGACTCACCCCAACCAACACCGTCCGTGCATGCCTGAGGCTGGTAACCCGTGCTGCTTCCCCCGTCTCTGCCTGGGGTTCCGTCATCATGGTCGGCCCTTTGCGACTCTAGGCATCCGCAGACGTTCCCTTCGACCCCGTGGAGAGCTGAGGCCGGAGCCTCAGAGCCTCGACACCCAAGCACTGCCACGGAGGGCTCCTGCTCTGCCAAGCCTCGGGGACTGGTTTCTAAGACAACCGTGGGAACCACTGTGACGGGAGAAACCGCTCGTGCCTCGCGCATGCGCATTGGCTGAGCCGACTCGCGATCTACTCCTGACAGATAGGCTGCGTCCCCTTTAAATTTCGCCATGGCCACGCGGCGGCCGCGATGCTCCTGCTTCCGCCGCGGCGGTGGCTGGATCCTGGTTCCTGTTTGGGGCGGCGTGGCAGAGGTGGCCGCAGTTGTCTCATCCAATCCCAGGCACAATCCCCAGAGGTCCTGTTCTCAGGAACTGCTTGAGGGGACTTCCACCGAGGGAGTGGGAGCTTCAGGAAGCCTGCTGGGTTCTCCGGAGTCCCGTTGAGATCCGATTTTGGCCCCCTCCGAGTGAGATAGGTTGGGCTCACCACATCTGGTGAGGTCGGCATGGCCTCGCTACAGCACCGAATGATCCCATAGGTCTAAAGGTCTAGGGTCACCTGCCAATTCACTCATCCATCAGCCCTCTGCCTCCCTCCTCCTTTGAAAGAGCGGTGGCCTGCCTCGTTTGTAAAAGCCCTGGGGATCTGGAAACCCGACCCTGCTTATAGGACACCTGCAAAGAGGAAGAGAGGCGAATCCGAGGGGGAGACCATGTGAGCACGCGTGGCACTGGCCAGTCTCACAGCAGTTGGTGTTAATGTGTGTCACCGGAGACATACTGGGGGACGGTGAAACAGAGGCTGGGTTCCAGGCATGTGCCAATGGAAGGGGGAAACCGGTGACCTTTCTATCAATGCCAAGGAAAATCAAAGAACACCGGGGACCCGGGGGCTGGGGGGGCCGCCTTTGCCTTACGCAAGCCACGTTTTCATATGCCTACCAGAGGAGCAAAGAGGTTTCTACAAAATTCGCAATACCCCCAATCCTCAAGCGACCTGGTAGCCCTGACGCAACTTCGGCTGGCACAAACCCACAGAGTGGGAAAGAAACACACAGAGACTGAGAGATAGAGAGAGAAGAGAGAATGGGAGACACACACACAGAAACACACACACACACAGAGTCATACAGCAGAGGCATTGAAATACACACCCCCAGGCAACCCCTGAGGCTGCGGGGTTCTGCTCTGGAGGAGAACCACCCTCGGGTGAGAGAGCAGCCCAGGGGCACGCAGGCCTCCACGTCCTCGAGATCACGGACGGCGGCATGAGTTTTGGGGAGACTCACCCCAATCAACACCGTCACTGCTTGCCTGAGGCTGGGATCCCGTGCTGCTTCCCCCGTCTCTGCCTGGGGTTCCGTCATCATGGTCGGCCCTTTGCGACTCCAGGCATCCGCAGACATTCCCTTCGACCCCGCGGAGCGGTGAGGCCGGAGCCTCAGAGCCTGGAAACCCAAGCACTGCCACGGAGGGCTCCTGCTCTGCCAAGCCTCGGGGACTGGTTCCTAAGACAACCGTGGGAACCACTGTGACCGGAGAAACCGCTGGCGCCTCGCGCATGCGCATTGGCTGAGCCGACTCGCGCTCCACTCCTGACAGATAGGCTGCGTCCCCTTTAAATTTCGCCATGGCCACGCGGCGGCCGCGATGCTCCTGCTGCCGCCGCGGCGGCGGCTGGATCCTGGTTCCTGTTTGGGGCGGCGCGGCAGAGGGGGCCGCGGGTGTCTCGTCCTATCCCAGGCACAAACCTCAGCGGTCCTGTCCTCAGGACCTGCTTGAGGGGACTTCCACCGAGGGAGCGGGAGCTTCAGGAAGCCTGCTGGGTTCTCCGGACTCCCGTTGAGATCCGATTTTGGCCCCCTCCGAGTGAGATAGGATGGGCTCACCACATCTGGTGAGGTCTGCATGGCCTCGCTACAGCACCGTAGGATCCCATAGGTGTAAAGGCCTAGTGTCAGCTGCCAATTCACTCATCCATCAGCCCTCTGCCTCCCTCCTCCTTTGAAAGAGCAGTGGCCTGCCCCGCTTGTAAAAGCCCTGGGGATCCGGAAAGCCGACCGTGCGTATAGGACACCTGCAAAGAGGAAGAGACGCGTATCCGAGGGGGGATCATGTGACCACGCGTGGCACTGGCCAATCTCACAGCAGTTGGTGTTAATGTGTGTCACCAGAGACATGCTGGGGGAAGGTGAAACAGAGACTGGGTTCCAGGCATGTGCCGGTGGAAGGGGGAAAAGGGTGACCTTTCCATCAATGCCGTGGAAAATCAAGGAACACCTGGGACCCGGGGGCTTGTGGGGGCGCCTGTGCCGGACCGAAGCCACGTTCTCAAATGCCTACCAGAGGAGAAAAGAGGTTTCTACAATATTCGCAACACCCCCAATCCTCAAGCGACCTGGTAGCCCTGACACAACTTCGGCTGGCACAAACCCACAGACAGTGGGAAAGAAACACACAGAGACTGAGAGACAGAGAGAGAAGAGAGAATGGGAGACACACACACAGAAACACACACACACACACACACACACACACACAGAGTCATACAGCAGAGGCATTGAAATACACACCCCCAGGCAACCCCTGAGGCTGCGGGGTTCTGCTCTGGAGGAGAACCACCCTCGGGTGAGAGAGCAGCCCAGGGGCACGCAGGCCGACCCGTCCTGGAGATCACGGACGGCGGCACGAGTTTTGGGGAGACTCACCCCAACCAACACCGTCCGTGCATGCCTGAGGCTGGTAACCCGTGCTGCTTCCCCCGTCTCTGCCTGGGGTTCCGTCATCATGGTCGGCCCTTTGCGACTCTAGGCATCCGCAGACGTTCCCTTCGACCCCGTGGAGAGCTGAGGCCGGAGCCTCAGAGCCTCGACACCCAAGCACTGCCACGGAGGGCTCCTGCTCTGCCAAGCCTCGGGGACTGGTTTCTAAGACAACCGTGGGAACCACTGTGACGGGAGAAACCGCTCGTGCCTCGCGCATGCGCATTGGCTGAGCCGACTCGCGATCTACTCCTGACAGATAGGCTGCGTCCCCTTTAAATTTCGCCATGGCCACGCGGCGGCCGCGATGCTCCTGCTTCCGCCGCGGCGGTGGCTGGATCCTGGTTCCTGTTTGGGGCGGCGTGGCAGAGGTGGCCGCGGTTGTCTCATCCAATCCCAGGCACAATCCCCAGAGGTCCTGTTCTCAGGAACTGCTTGAGGGGACTTCCACCGAGGGAGTGGGAGCTTCAGGAAGCCTGCTGGGTTCTCCGGAGTCCCGTTGAGATCCGATTTTGGCCCCCTCCGAGTGAGATAGGTTGGGCTCACCACATCTGGTGAGGTCGGCATGGCCTCGCTACAGCACCGAATGATCCCATAGGTCTAAAGGTCTAGGGTCACCTGCCAATTCACTCATCCATCAGCCCTCTGCCTCCCTCCTCCTTTGAAAGAGCGGTGGCCTGCCTCGTTTGTAAAAGCCCTGGGGATCTGGAAACCCGACCCTGCTTATAGGACACCTGCAAAGAGGAAGAGAGGCGAATCCGAGGGGGAGACCATGTGAGCACGCGTGGCACTGGCCAGTCTCACAGCAGTTGGTGTTAATGTGTGTCACCGGAGACATACTGGGGGACGGTGAAACAGAGGCTGGGTTCCAGGCATGTGCCAATGGAAGGGGGAAACCGGTGACCTTTCTATCAATGCCAAGGAAAATCAAAGAACACCGGGGACCCGGGGGCTGGGGGGGCCGCCTTTGCCTTACGCAAGCCACGTTTTCATATGCCTACCAGAGGAGCAAAGAGGTTTCTACAAAATTCGCAATACCCCCAATCCTCAAGCGACCTGGTAGCCCTGACGCAACTTCGGCTGGCACAAACCCACAGAGTGGGAAAGAAACACACAGAGACTGAGAGACAGAGAGAGAAGAGAGAATGGGAGACACACACACAGAAACACACACACACACAGAGTCATACAGCAGAGGCATTGAAATACACACCCCCAGGCAACCCCTGAGGCTGCGGGGTTCTGCTCTGGAGGAGAACCACCCTCGGGTGAGAGAGCAGCCCAGGGGCACGCAGGCCTCCACGTCCTCGAGATCACGGACGGCGGCATGAGTTTTGGGGAGACTCACCCCAATCAACACCGTCACTGCTTGCCTGAGGCTGGGATCCCGTGCTGCTTCCCCCGTCTCTGCCTGGGGTTCCGTCATCATGGTCGGCCCTTTGCGACTCCAGGCATCCGCAGACATTCCCTTCGACCCCGCGGAGCGGTGAGGCCGGAGCCTCAGAGCCTGGAAACCCAAGCACTGCCACGGAGGGCTCCTGCTCTGCCAAGCCTCGGGGACTGGTTCCTAAGACAACCGTGGGAACCACTGTGACCGGAGAAACCGCTGGCGCCTCGCGCATGCGCATTGGCAGAGCCGACTCGCGCTCCACTCCTGACAGATAGGCTGCGTCCCCTTTAAATTTCGCCATGGCCACGCGGCGGCCGCGATGCTCCTGCTGCCGCCGCGGCGGCGGCTGGATCCTGGTTCCTGTTTGGGGCGGCGCGGCAGAGGGGGCCGCGGGTGTCTCGTCCTATCCCAGGCACAAACCTCAGCGGTCCTGTCCTCAGGACCTGCTTGAGGGGACTTCCACCGAGGGAGCGGGAGCTTCAGGAAGCCTGCTGGGTTCTCCGGACTCCCGTTGAGATCCGATTTTGGCCCCCTCCGAGTGAGATAGGATGGGCTCACCACATCTGGTGAGGTCTGCATGGCCTCGCTACAGCACCGTAGGATCCCATAGGTGTAAAGGCCTAGTGTCAGCTGCCAATTCACTCATCCATCAGCCCTCTGCCTCCCTCCTCCTTTGAAAGAGCAGTGGCCTGCCCCGCTTGTAAAAGCCCTGGGGATCCGGAAAGCCGACCGTGCGTATAGGACACCTGCAAAGAGGAAGAGACGCGTATCCGAGGGGGGATCATGTGACCACGCGTGGCACTGGCCAATCTCACAGCAGTTGGTGTTAATGTGTGTCACCAGAGACATGCTGGGGGAAGGTGAAACAGAGACTGGGTTCCAGGCATGTGCCGGTGGAAGGGGGAAAAGGGTGACCTTTCCATCAATGCCGTGGAAAATCAAGGAACACCTGGGACCCGGGGGCTTGGGGGGGCGCCTGTGCCGGACCGAAGCCACGTTCTCAAATGCCTACCAGAGGAGAAAAGAGGTTTCTACAATATTCGCAACACCCCCAATCCTCAAGCGACCTGGTAGCCCTGACACAACTTCGGCTGGCACAAACCCACAGACAGTGGGAAAGAAACACACAGAGACTGAGAGACAGAGAGAGAAGAGAGAATGGGAGACACACACACAGAAACACACACACACACACACACACACACACACAGAGTCATACAGCAGAGGCATTGAAATACACACCCCCAGGCAACCCCTGAGGCTGCGGGGTTCTGCTCTGGAGGAGAACCACCCTCGGGTGAGAGAGCAGCCCAGGGGCACGCAGGCCGACCCGTCCTGGAGATCACGGACGGCGGCACGAGTTTTGGGGAGACTCACCCCAACCAACACCGTCCGTGCATGCCTGAGGCTGGTAACCCGTGCTGCTTCCCCCGTCTCTGCCTGGGGTTCCGTCATCATGGTCGGCCCTTTGCGACTCTAGGCATCCGCAGACGTTCCCTTCGACCCCGTGGAGAGCTGAGGCCGGAGCCTCAGAGCCTCGACACCCAAGCACTGCCACGGAGGGCTCCTGCTCTGCCAAGCCTCGGGGACTGGTTTCTAAGACAACCGTGGGAACCACTGTGACGGGAGAAACCGCTCGTGCCTCGCGCATGCGCATTGGCTGAGCCGACTCGCGATCTACTCCTGACAGATAGGCTGCGTCCCCTTTAAATTTCGCCATGGCCACGCGGCGGCCGCGATGCTCCTGCTTCCGCCGCGGCGGTGGCTGGATCCTGGTTCCTGTTTGGGGCGGCGTGGCAGAGGTGGCCGCAGTTGTCTCATCCAATCCCAGGCACAATCCCCAGAGGTCCTGTTCTCAGGAACTGCTTGAGGGGACTTCCACCGAGGGAGTGGGAGCTTCAGGAAGCCTGCTGGGTTCTCCGGAGTCCCGTTGAGATCCGATTTTGGCCCCCTCCGAGTGAGATAGGTTGGGCTCACCACATCTGGTGAGGTCGGCATGGCCTCGCTACAGCACCGAATGATCCCATAGGTCTAAAGGTCTAGGGTCACCTGCCAATTCACTCATCCATCAGCCCTCTGCCTCCCTCCTCCTTTGAAAGAGCGGTGGCCTGCCTCGTTTGTAAAAGCCCTGGGGATCTGGAAACCCGACCCTGCTTATAGGACACCTGCAAAGAGGAAGAGAGGCGAATCCGAGGGGGAGACCATGTGAGCACGCGTGGCACTGGCCAGTCTCACAGCAGTTGGTGTTAATGTGTGTCACCGGAGACATACTGGGGGACGGTGAAACAGAGGCTGGGTTCCAGGCATGTGCCAATGGAAGGGGGAAACCGGTGACCTTTCTATCAATGCCAAGGAAAATCAAAGAACACCGGGGACCCGGGGGCTGGGGGGGCCGCCTTTGCCTTACGCAAGCCACGTTTTCATATGCCTACCAGAGGAGCAAAGAGGTTTCTACAAAATTCGCAATACCCCCAATCCTCAAGCGACCTGGTAGCCCTGACGCAACTTCGGCTGGCACAAACCCACAGAGTGGGAAAGAAACACACAGAGACTGAGAGACAGAGAGAGAAGAGAGAATGGGAGACACACACACAGAAACACACACACACACAGAGTCATACAGCAGAGGCATTGAAATACACACCCCCAGGCAACCCCTGAGGCTGCGGGGTTCTGCTCTGGAGGAGAACCACCCTCGGGTGAGAGAGCAGCCCAGGGGCACGCAGGCCTCCACGTCCTCGAGATCACGGACGGCGGCATGAGTTTTGGGGAGACTCACCCCAATCAACACCGTCACTGCTTGCCTGAGGCTGGGATCCCGTGCTGCTTCCCCCGTCTCTGCCTGGGGTTCCGTCATCATGGTCGGCCCTTTGCGACTCCAGGCATCCGCAGACATTCCCTTCGACCCCGCGGAGCGGTGAGGCCGGAGCCTCAGAGCCTGGAAACCCAAGCACTGCCACGGAGGGCTCCTGCTCTGCCAAGCCTCGGGGACTGGTTCCTAAGACAACCGTGGGAACCACTGTGACCGGAGAAACCGCTGGCGCCTCGCGCATGCGCATTGGCTGAGCCGACTCGCGCTCCACTCCTGACAGATAGGCTGCGTCCCCTTTAAATTTCGCCATGGCCACGCGGCGGCCGCGATGCTCCTGCTGCCGCCGCGGCGGCGGCTGGATCCTGGTTCCTGTTTGGGGCGGCGCGGCAGAGGGGGCCGCGGGTGTCTCGTCCTATCCCAGGCACAAACCTCAGCGGTCCTGTCCTCAGGACCTGCTTGAGGGGACTTCCACCGAGGGAGCGGGAGCTTCAGGAAGCCTGCTGGGTTCTCCGGACTCCCGTTGAGATCCGATTTTGGCCCCCTCCGAGTGAGATAGGATGGGCTCACCACATCTGGTGAGGTCTGCATGGCCTCGCTACAGCACCGTAGGATCCCATAGGTGTAAAGGCCTAGTGTCAGCTGCCAATTCACTCATCCATCAGCCCTCTGCCTCCCTCCTCCTTTGAAAGAGCAGTGGCCTGCCCCGCTTGTAAAAGCCCTGGGGATCCGGAAAGCCGACCGTGCGTATAGGACACCTGCAAAGAGGAAGAGACGCGTATCCGAGGGGGGATCATGTGACCACGCGTGGCACTGGCCAATCTCACAGCAGTTGGTGTTAATGTGTGTCACCAGAGACATGCTGGGGGAAGGTGAAACAGAGACTGGGTTCCAGGCATGTGCCGGTGGAAGGGGGAAAAGGGTGACCTTTCCATCAATGCCGTGGAAAATCAAGGAACACCTGGGACCCGGGGGCTTGTGGGGGCGCCTGTGCCGGACCGAAGCCACGTTCTCAAATGCCTACCAGAGGAGAAAAGAGGTTTCTACAATATTCGCAACACCCCCAATCCTCAAGCGACCTGGTAGCCCTGACACAACTTCGGCTGGCACAAACCCACAGACAGTGGGAAAGAAACACACAGAGACTGAGAGACAGAGAGAGAAGAGAGAATGGGAGACACACACACAGAAACACACACACACACACACACACACACACACAGAGTCATACAGCAGAGGCATTGAAATACACACCCCCAGGCAACCCCTGAGGCTGCGGGGTTCTGCTCTGGAGGAGAACCACCCTCGGGTGAGAGAGCAGCCCAGGGGCACGCAGGCCGACCCGTCCTGGAGATCACGGACGGCGGCACGAGTTTTGGGGAGACTCACCCCAACCAACACCGTCCGTGCATGCCTGAGGCTGGTAACCCGTGCTGCTTCCCCCGTCTCTGCCTGGGGTTCCGTCATCATGGTCGGCCCTTTGCGACTCTAGGCATCCGCAGACGTTCCCTTCGACCCCGTGGAGAGCTGAGGCCGGAGCCTCAGAGCCTCGACACCCAAGCACTGCCACGGAGGGCTCCTGCTCTGCCAAGCCTCGGGGACTGGTTTCTAAGACAACCGTGGGAACCACTGTGACGGGAGAAACCGCTCGTGCCTCGCGCATGCGCATTGGCTGAGCCGACTCGCGATCTACTCCTGACAGATAGGCTGCGTCCCCTTTAAATTTCGCCATGGCCACGCGGCGGCCGCGATGCTCCTGCTTCCGCCGCGGCGGTGGCTGGATCCTGGTTCCTGTTTGGGGCGGCGTGGCAGAGGTGGCCGCGGTTGTCTCATCCAATCCCAGGCACAATCCCCAGAGGTCCTGTTCTCAGGAACTGCTTGAGGGGACTTCCACCGAGGGAGTGGGAGCTTCAGGAAGCCTGCTGGGTTCTCCGGAGTCCCGTTGAGATCCGATTTTGGCCCCCTCCGAGTGAGATAGGTTGGGCTCACCACATCTGGTGAGGTCGGCATGGCCTCGCTACAGCACCGAATGATCCCATAGGTCTAAAGGTCTAGGGTCACCTGCCAATTCACTCATCCATCAGCCCTCTGCCTCCCTCCTCCTTTGAAAGAGCGGTGGCCTGCCTCGTTTGTAAAAGCCCTGGGGATCTGGAAACCCGACCCTGCTTATAGGACACCTGCAAAGAGGAAGAGAGGCGAATCCGAGGGGGAGACCATGTGAGCACGCGTGGCACTGGCCAGTCTCACAGCAGTTGGTGTTAATGTGTGTCACCGGAGACATACTGGGGGACGGTGAAACAGAGGCTGGGTTCCAGGCATGTGCCAATGGAAGGGGGAAACCGGTGACCTTTCTATCAATGCCAAGGAAAATCAAAGAACACCGGGGACCCGGGGGCTGGGGGGGCCGCCTTTGCCTTACGCAAGCCACGTTTTCATATGCCTACCAGAGGAGCAAAGAGGTTTCTACAAAATTCGCAATACCCCCAATCCTCAAGCGACCTGGTAGCCCTGACGCAACTTCGGCTGGCACAAACCCACAGAGTGGGAAAGAAACACACAGAGACTGAGAGACAGAGAGAGAAGAGAGAATGGGAGACACACACACAGAAACACACACACACACAGAGTCATACAGCAGAGGCATTGAAATACACACCCCCAGGCAACCCCTGAGGCTGCGGGGTTCTGCTCTGGAGGAGAACCACCCTCGGGTGAGAGAGCAGCCCAGGGGCACGCAGGCCTCCACGTCCTCGAGATCACGGACGGCGGCATGAGTTTTGGGGAGACTCACCCCAATCAACACCGTCACTGCTTGCCTGAGGCTGGGATCCCGTGCTGCTTCCCCCGTCTCTGCCTGGGGTTCCGTCATCATGGTCGGCCCTTTGCGACTCCAGGCATCCGCAGACATTCCCTTCGACCCCGCGGAGCGGTGAGGCCGGAGCCTCAGAGCCTGGAAACCCAAGCACTGCCACGGAGGGCTCCTGCTCTGCCAAGCCTCGGGGACTGGTTCCTAAGACAACCGTGGGAACCACTGTGACCGGAGAAACCGCTGGCGCCTCGCGCATGCGCATTGGCAGAGCCGACTCGCGCTCCACTCCTGACAGATAGGCTGCGTCCCCTTTAAATTTCGCCATGGCCACGCGGCGGCCGCGATGCTCCTGCTGCCGCCGCGGCGGCGGCTGGATCCTGGTTCCTGTTTGGGGCGGCGCGGCAGAGGGGGCCGCGGGTGTCTCGTCCTATCCCAGGCACAAACCTCAGTGGTCCTGTCCTCAGGACCTGCTTGAGGGGACTTCCACCGAGGGAGCGGGAGCTTCAGGAAGCCTGCTGGGTTCTCCGGACTCCCGTTGAGATCCGATTTTGGCCCCCTCCGAGTGAGATAGGATGGGCTCACCACATCTGGTGAGGTCTGCATGGCCTCGCTACAGCACCGTAGGATCCCATAGGTGTAAAGGCCTAGTGTCAGCTGCCAATTCACTCATCCATCAGCCCTCTGCCTCCCTCCTCCTTTGAAAGAGCAGTGGCCTGCCCCGCTTGTAAAAGCCCTGGGGATCCGGAAAGCCGACCGTGCGTATAGGACACCTGCAAAGAGGAAGAGACGCGTATCCGAGGGGGGATCATGTGACCACGCGTGGCACTGGCCAATCTCACAGCAGTTGGTGTTAATGTGTGTCACCAGAGACATGCTGGGGGAAGGTGAAACAGAGACTGGGTTCCAGGCATGTGCCGGTGGAAGGGGGAAAAGGGTGACCTTTCCATCAATGCCGTGGAAAATCAAGGAACACCTGGGACCCGGGGGCTTGGGGGGGCGCCTGTGCCGGACCGAAGCCACGTTCTCAAATGCCTACCAGAGGAGAAAAGAGGTTTCTACAATATTCGCAACACCCCCAATCCTCAAGCGACCTGGTAGCCCTGACACAACTTCGGCTGGCACAAACCCACAGACAGTGGGAAAGAAACACACAGAGACTGAGAGACAGAGAGAGAAGAGAGAATGGGAGACACACACACAGAAACACACACACACACACACACACACACACACAGAGTCATACAGCAGAGGCATTGAAATACACACCCCCAGGCAACCCCTGAGGCTGCGGGGTTCTGCTCTGGAGGAGAACCACCCTCGGGTGAGAGAGCAGCCCAGGGGCACGCAGGCCGACCCGTCCTGGAGATCACGGACGGCGGCACGAGTTTTGGGGAGACTCACCCCAACCAACACCGTCCGTGCATGCCTGAGGCTGGTAACCCGTGCTGCTTCCCCCGTCTCTGCCTGGGGTTCCGTCATCATGGTCGGCCCTTTGCGACTCTAGGCATCCGCAGACGTTCCCTTCGACCCCGTGGAGAGCTGAGGCCGGAGCCTCAGAGCCTCGACACCCAAGCACTGCCACGGAGGGCTCCTGCTCTGCCAAGCCTCGGGGACTGGTTTCTAAGACAACCGTGGGAACCACTGTGACGGGAGAAACCGCTCGTGCCTCGCGCATGCGCATTGGCTGAGCCGACTCGCGATCTACTCCTGACAGATAGGCTGCGTCCCCTTTAAATTTCGCCATGGCCACGCGGCGGCCGCGATGCTCCTGCTTCCGCCGCGGCGGTGGCTGGATCCTGGTTCCTGTTTGGGGCGGCGTGGCAGAGGTGGCCGCGGTTGTCTCATCCAATCCCAGGCACAATCCCCAGAGGTCCTGTTCTCAGGAACTGCTTGAGGGGACTTCCACCGAGGGAGTGGGAGCTTCAGGAAGCCTGCTGGGTTCTCCGGAGTCCCGTTGAGATCCGATTTTGGCCCCCTCCGAGTGAGATAGGTTGGGCTCACCACATCTGGTGAGGTCGGCATGGCCTCGCTACAGCACCGAATGATCCCATAGGTCTAAAGGTCTAGGGTCACCTGCCAATTCACTCATCCATCAGCCCTCTGCCTCCCTCCTCCTTTGAAAGAGCGGTGGCCTGCCTCGTTTGTAAAAGCCCTGGGGATCTGGAAACCCGACCCTGCTTATAGGACACCTGCAAAGAGGAAGAGAGGCGAATCCGAGGGGGAGACCATGTGAGCACGCGTGGCACTGGCCAGTCTCACAGCAGTTGGTGTTAATGTGTGTCACCGGAGACATACTGGGGGACGGTGAAACAGAGGCTGGGTTCCAGGCATGTGCCAATGGAAGGGGGAAACCGGTGACCTTTCTATCAATGCCAAGGAAAATCAAAGAACACCGGGGACCCGGGGGCTGGGGGGGCCGCCTTTGCCTTACGCAAGCCACGTTTTCATATGCCTACCAGAGGAGCAAAGAGGTTTCTACAAAATTCGCAATACCCCCAATCCTCAAGCGACCTGGTAGCCCTGACGCAACTTCGGCTGGCACAAACCCACAGAGTGGGAAAGAAACACACAGAGACTGAGAGACAGAGAGAGAAGAGAGAATGGGAGACACACACACAGAAACACACACACACACAGAGTCATACAGCAGAGGCATTGAAATACACACCCCCAGGCAACCCCTGAGGCTGCGGGGTTCTGCTCTGGAGGAGAACCACCCTCGGGTGAGAGAGCAGCCCAGGGGCACGCAGGCCTCCACGTCCTCGAGATCACGGACGGCGGCATGAGTTTTGGGGAGACTCACCCCAATCAACACCGTCACTGCTTGCCTGAGGCTGGGATCCCGTGCTGCTTCCCCCGTCTCTGCCTGGGGTTCCGTCATCATGGTCGGCCCTTTGCGACTCCAGGCATCCGCAGACATTCCCTTCGACCCCGCGGAGCGGTGAGGCCGGAGCCTCAGAGCCTGGAAACCCAAGCACTGCCACGGAGGGCTCCTGCTCTGCCAAGCCTCGGGGACTGGTTCCTAAGACAACCGTGGGAACCACTGTGACCGGAGAAACCGCTGGCGCCTCGCGCATGCGCATTGGCAGAGCCGACTCGCGCTCCACTCCTGACAGATAGGCTGCGTCCCCTTTAAATTTCGCCATGGCCACGCGGCGGCCGCGATGCTCCTGCTGCCGCCGCGGCGGCGGCTGGATCCTGGTTCCTGTTTGGGGCGGCGCGGCAGAGGGGGCCGCGGGTGTCTCGTCCTATCCCAGGCACAAACCTCAGTGGTCCTGTCCTCAGGACCTGCTTGAGGGGACTTCCACCGAGGGAGCGGGAGCTTCAGGAAGCCTGCTGGGTTCTCCGGACTCCCGTTGAGATCCGATTTTGGCCCCCTCCGAGTGAGATAGGATGGGCTCACCACATCTGGTGAGGTCTGCATGGCCTCGCTACAGCACCGTAGGATCCCATAGGTGTAAAGGCCTAGTGTCAGCTGCCAATTCACTCATCCATCAGCCCTCTGCCTCCCTCCTCCTTTGAAAGAGCAGTGGCCTGCCCCGCTTGTAAAAGCCCTGGGGATCCGGAAAGCCGACCGTGCGTATAGGACACCTGCAAAGAGGAAGAGACGCGTATCCGAGGGGGGATCATGTGACCACGCGTGGCACTGGCCAATCTCACAGCAGTTGGTGTTAATGTGTGTCACCAGAGACATGCTGGGGGAAGGTGAAACAGAGACTGGGTTCCAGGCATGTGCCGGTGGAAGGGGGAAAAGGGTGACCTTTCCATCAATGCCGTGGAAAATCAAGGAACACCTGGGACCCGGGGGCTTGGGGGGGCGCCTGTGCCGGACCGAAGCCACGTTCTCAAATGCCTACCAGAGGAGAAAAGAGGTTTCTACAATATTCGCAACACCCCCAATCCTCAAGCGACCTGGTAGCCCTGACACAACTTCGGCTGGCACAAACCCACAGACAGTGGGAAAGAAACACACAGAGACTGAGAGACAGAGAGAGAAGAGAGAATGGGAGACACACACACAGAAACACACACACACACAGAGTCATACAGCAGAGGCATTGAAATACACACCCCCAGGCAACCCCTGAGGCTGCGGGGTTCTGCTCTGGAGGAGAACCACCCTCGGGTGAGAGAGCAGCCCAGGGGCACGCAGGCCTCCACGTCCTCGAGATCACGGACGGCGGCATGAGTTTTGGGGAGACTCACCCCAATCAACACCGTCACTGCTTGCCTGAGGCTGGGATCCCGTGCTGCTTCCCCCGTCTCTGCCTGGGGTTCCGTCATCATGGTCGGCCCTTTGCGACTCCAGGCATCCGCAGACATTCCCTTCGACCCCGCGGAGCGGTGAGGCCGGAGCCTCAGAGCCTGGAAACCCAAGCACTGCCACGGAGGGCTCCTGCTCTGCCAAGCCTCGGGGACTGGTTCCTAAGACAACCGTGGGAACCACTGTGACCGGAGAAACCGCTCGCGCCTCGCGCATGCGCATTGGCTGAGCTGACTCGCGCTCCACTCCTGACAGATAGGCTGCGTCCCCTTTAAATTTCGCCATGGCCACGCGGCGGCCGCGATGCTCCTGCTGCCGCCGCGGCGGCGGCTGGATCCTGGTTCCTGTTTGGGGCGGCGCGGCAGAGGGGGCCGCGGGTGTCTCGTCCTATCCCAGGCACAAACCTCAGCGGTCCTGTCCTCAGGACCTGCTTGAGGGGACTTCCACCGAGGGAGCGGGAGCTTCAGGAAGCCTGCTGGGTTCTCCGGACTCCCGTTGAGATCCGATTTTGGCCCCCTCCGAGTGAGATAGGATGGGCTCACCACATCTGGTGAGGTCTGCATGGCCTCGCTACAGCACCGTAGGATCCCATAGGTGTAAAGGCCTAGTGTCAGCTGCCAATTCACTCATCCATCAGCCCTCTGCCTCCCTCCTCCTTTGAAAGAGCAGTGGCCTGCCCCGCTTGTAAAAGCCCTGGGGATCCGGAAAGCCGACCGTGCGTATAGGACACCTGCAAAGAGGAAGAGACGCGTATCCGAGGGGGGATCATGTGACCACGCGTGGCACTGGCCAATCTCACAGCAGTTGGTGTTAATGTGTGTCACCAGAGACATGCTGGGGGAAGGTGAAACAGAGACTGGGTTCCAGGCATGTGCCGGTGGAAGGGGGAAAAGGGTGACCTTTCCATCAATGCCGTGGAAAATCAAGGAACACCTGGGACCCGGGGGCTTGGGGGGGCGCCTGTGCCGGACCGAAGCCACGTTCTCAAATGCCTACCAGAGGAGAAAAGAGGTTTCTACAATATTCGCAACACCCCCAATCCTCAAGCGACCTGGTAGCCCTGACACAACTTCGGCTGGCACAAACCCACAGACAGTGGGAAAGAAACACACAGAGACTGAGAGACAGAGAGAGAAGAGAGAATGGGAGACACACACACAGAAACACACACACACACACACACACACACACACAGAGTCATACAGCAGAGGCATTGAAATACACACCCCCAGGCAACCCCTGAGGCTGCGGGGTTCTGCTCTGGAGGAGAACCACCCTCGGGTGAGAGAGCAGCCCAGGGGCACGCAGGCCGACCCGTCCTGGAGATCACGGACGGCGGCACGAGTTTTGGGGAGACTCACCCCAACCAACACCGTCCGTGCATGCCTGAGGCTGGTAACCCGTGCTGCTTCCCCCGTCTCTGCCTGGGGTTCCGTCATCATGGTCGGCCCTTTGCGACTCTAGGCATCCGCAGACGTTCCCTTCGACCCCGTGGAGAGCTGAGGCCGGAGCCTCAGAGCCTCGACACCCAAGCACTGCCACGGAGGGCTCCTGCTCTGCCAAGCCTCGGGGACTGGTTTCTAAGACAACCGTGGGAACCACTGTGACGGGAGAAACCGCTCGTGCCTCGCGCATGCGCATTGGCTGAGCCGACTCGCGATCTACTCCTGACAGATAGGCTGCGTCCCCTTTAAATTTCGCCATGGCCACGCGGCGGCCGCGATGCTCCTGCTTCCGCCGCGGCGGTGGCTGGATCCTGGTTCCTGTTTGGGGCGGCGTGGCAGAGGTGGCCGCGGTTGTCTCATCCAATCCCAGGCACAATCCCCAGAGGTCCTGTTCTCAGGAACTGCTTGAGGGGACTTCCACCGAGGGAGTGGGAGCTTCAGGAAGCCTGCTGGGTTCTCCGGAGTCCCGTTGAGATCCGATTTTGGCCCCCTCCGAGTGAGATAGGTTGGGCTCACCACATCTGGTGAGGTCGGCATGGCCTCGCTACAGCACCGAATGATCCCATAGGTCTAAAGGTCTAGGGTCACCTGCCAATTCACTCATCCATCAGCCCTCTGCCTCCCTCCTCCTTTGAAAGAGCGGTGGCCTGCCTCGTTTGTAAAAGCCCTGGGGATCTGGAAACCCGACCCTGCTTATAGGACACCTGCAAAGAGGAAGAGAGGCGAATCCGAGGGGGAGACCATGTGAGCACGCGTGGCACTGGCCAGTCTCACAGCAGTTGGTGTTAATGTGTGTCACCGGAGACATACTGGGGGACGGTGAAACAGAGGCTGGGTTCCAGGCATGTGCCAATGGAAGGGGGAAACCGGTGACCTTTCTATCAATGCCAAGGAAAATCAAAGAACACCGGGGACCCGGGGGCTGGGGGGGCCGCCTTTGCCTTACGCAAGCCACGTTTTCATATGCCTACCAGAGGAGCAAAGAGGTTTCTACAAAATTCGCAATACCCCCAATCCTCAAGCGACCTGGTAGCCCTGACGCAACTTCGGCTGGCACAAACCCACAGAGTGGGAAAGAAACACACAGAGACTGAGAGACAGAGAGAGAAGAGAGAATGGGAGACACACACACAGAAACACACACACACACAGAGTCATACAGCAGAGGCATTGAAATACACACCCCCAGGCAACCCCTGAGGCTGCGGGGTTCTGCTCTGGAGGAGAACCACCCTCGGGTGAGAGAGCAGCCCAGGGGCACGCAGGCCTCCACGTCCTCGAGATCACGGACGGCGGCATGAGTTTTGGGGAGACTCACCCCAATCAACACCGTCACTGCTTGCCTGAGGCTGGGATCCCGTGCTGCTTCCCCCGTCTCTGCCTGGGGTTCCGTCATCATGGTCGGCCCTTTGCGACTCCAGGCATCCGCAGACATTCCCTTCGACCCCGCGGAGCGGTGAGGCCGGAGCCTCAGAGCCTGGAAACCCAAGCACTGCCACGGAGGGCTCCTGCTCTGCCAAGCCTCGGGGACTGGTTCCTAAGACAACCGTGGGAACCACTGTGACCGGAGAAACCGCTCGCGCCTCGCGCATGCGCATTGGCAGAGCCGACTCGCGCTCCACTCCTGACAGATAGGCTGCGTCCCCTTTAAATTTCGCCATGGCCACGCGGCGGCCGCGATGCTCCTGCTGCCGCCGCGGCGGCGGCTGGATCCTGGTTCCTGTTTGGGGCGGCGCGGCAGAGGGGGCCGCGGGTGTCTCGTCCTATCCCAGGCACAAACCTCAGCGGTCCTGTCCTCAGGACCTGCTTGAGGGGACTTCCACCGAGGGAGCGGGAGCTTCAGGAAGCCTGCTGGGTTCTCCGGACTCCCGTTGAGATCCGATTTTGGCCCCCTCCGAGTGAGATAGGATGGGCTCACCACATCTGGTGAGGTCTGCATGGCCTCGCTACAGCACCGTAGGATCCCATAGGTGTAAAGGCCTAGTGTCAGCTGCCAATTCACTCATCCATCAGCCCTCTGCCTCCCTCCTCCTTTGAAAGAGCAGTGGCCTGCCCCGCTTGTAAAAGCCCTGGGGATCCGGAAAGCCGACCGTGCGTATAGGACACCTGCAAAGAGGAAGAGACGCGTATCCGAGGGGGGATCATGTGACCACGCGTGGCACTGGCCAATCTCACAGCAGTTGGTGTTAATGTGTGTCACCAGAGACATGCTGGGGGAAGGTGAAACAGAGACTGGGTTCCAGGCATGTGCCGGTGGAAGGGGGAAACGGGTGACCTTTCCATCAATGCCGTGGAAAATCAAGGAACACCTGGGACCCGGGGGCTTGGGGGGGCGCCTGTGCCGGACCGAAGCCACGTTCTCAAATGCCTACCAGAGGAGAAAAGAGGTTTCTACAATATTCGCAACACCCCCAATCCTCAAGCGACCTGGTAGCCCTGACACAACTTCGGCTGGCACAAACCCACAGACAGTGGGAAAGAAACACACAGAGACTGAGACACAGAGAGAGAAGAGAGAATGGGAGACACACACACAGAAACACACACACACACACACACACACACACACAGAGTCATACAGCAGAGGCATTGAAATACACACCCCCAGGCAACCCCTGAGGCTGCGGGGTTCTGCTCTGGAGGAGAACCACCCTCGGGTGAGAGAGCAGCCCAGGGGCACGCAGGCCGACCCGTCCTGGAGATCACGGACGGCGGCACGAGTTTTGGGGAGACTCACCCCAACCAACACCGTCCGTGCATGCCTGAGGCTGGTAACCCGTGCTGCTTCCCCCGTCTCTGCCTGGGGTTCCGTCATCATGGTCGGCCCTTTGCGACTCTAGGCATCCGCAGACGTTCCCTTCGACCCCGTGGAGAGCTGAGGCCGGAGCCTCAGAGCCTCGACACCCAAGCACTGCCACGGAGGGCTCCTGCTCTGCCAAGCCTCGGGGACTGGTTTCTAAGACAACCGTGGGAACCACTGTGACGGGAGAAACCGCTCGTGCCTCGCGCATGCGCATTGGCTGAGCCGACTCGCGATCTACTCCTGACAGATAGGCTGCGTCCCCTTTAAATTTCGCCATGGCCACGCGGCGGCCGCGATGCTCCTGCTTCCGCCGCGGCGGTGGCTGGATCCTGGTTCCTGTTTGGGGCGGCGTGGCAGAGGTGGCCGCGGTTGTCTCATCCAATCCCAGGCACAATCCCCAGAGGTCCTGTTCTCAGGAACTGCTTGAGGGGACTTCCACCGAGGGAGTGGGAGCTTCAGGAAGCCTGCTGGGTTCTCCGGAGTCCCGTTGAGATCCGATTTTGGCCCCCTCCGAGTGAGATAGGTTGGGCTCACCACATCTGGTGAGGTCGGCATGGCCTCGCTACAGCACCGAATGATCCCATAGGTCTAAAGGTCTAGGGTCACCTGCCAATTCACTCATCCATCAGCCCTCTGCCTCCCTCCTCCTTTGAAAGAGTGGTGGCCTGCCTCGTTTGTAAAAGCCCTGGGGATCTGGAAACCCGACCCTGCTTATAGGACACCTGCAAAGAGGAAGAGAGGCGAATCCGAGGGGGAGACCATGTGAGCACGCGTGGCACTGGCCAGTCTCACAGCAGTTGGTGTTAATGTGTGTCACCGGAGACATACTGGGGGACGGTGAAACAGAGGCTGGGTTCCAGGCATGTGCCAATGGAAGGGGGAAACCGGTGACCTTTCTATCAATGCCAAGGAAAATCAAAGAACACCGGGGACCCGGGGGCTGGGGGGGCCGCCTTTGCCTTACGCAAGCCACGTTTTCATATGCCTACCAGAGGAGCAAAGAGGTTTCTACAAAATTCGCAATACCCCCAATCCTCAAGCGACCTGGTAGCCCTGACGCAACTTCGGCTGGCACAAACCCACAGAGTGGGAAAGAAACACACAGAGACTGAGAGACAGAGAGAGAAGAGAGAATGGGAGACACACACACAGAAACACACACACACACAGAGTCATACAGCAGAGGCATTGAAATACACACCCCCAGGCAACCCCTGAGGCTGCGGGGTTCTGCTCTGGAGGAGAACCACCCTCGGGTGAGAGAGCAGCCCAGGGGCACGCAGGCCTCCACGTCCTCGAGATCACGGACGGCGGCATGAGTTTTGGGGAGACTCACCCCAATCAACACCGTCACTGCTTGCCTGAGGCTGGGATCCCGTGCTGCTTCCCCCGTCTCTGCCTGGGGTTCCGTCATCATGGTCGGCCCTTTGCGACTCCAGGCATCCGCAGACATTCCCTTCGACCCCGCGGAGCGGTGAGGCCGGAGCCTCAGAGCCTGGAAACCCAAGCACTGCCACGGAGGGCTCCTGCTCTGCCAAGCCTCGGGGACTGGTTCCTAAGACAACCGTGGGAACCACTGTGACCGGAGAAACCGCTGGCGCCTCGCGCATGCGCATTGGCAGAGCCGACTCGCGCTCCACTCCTGACAGATAGGCTGCGTCCCCTTTAAATTTCGCCATGGCCATGCGGCGGCCGCGATGCTCCTGCTGCCGCCGCGGCGGCGGCTGGATCCTGGTTCCTGTTTGGGGCGGCGCGGCAGAGGGGGCCGCGGGTGTCTCGTCCTATCCCAGGCACAAACCTCAGCGGTCCTGTCCTCAGGACCTGCTTGAGGGGACTTCCACCGAGGGAGCGGGAGCTTCAGGAAGCCTGCTGGGTTCTCCGGACTCCCGTTGAGATCCGATTTTGGCCCCCTCCGAGTGAGATAGGATGGGCTCACCACATCTGGTGAGGTCTGCATGGCCTCGCTACAGCACCGTAGGATCCCATAGGTGTAAAGGCCTAGTGTCAGCTGCCAATTCACTCATCCATCAGCCCTCTGCCTCCCTCCTCCTTTGAAAGAGCAGTGGCCTGCCCCGCTTGTAAAAGCCCTGGGGATCCGGAAAGCCGACCGTGCGTATAGGACACCTGCAAAGAGGAAGAGACGCGTATCCGAGGGGGGATCATGTGACCACGCGTGGCACTGGCCAATCTCACAGCAGTTGGTGTTAATGTGTGTCACCAGAGACATGCTGGGGGAAGGTGAAACAGAGACTGGGTTCCAGGCATGTGCCGGTGGAAGGGGGAAAAGGGTGACCTTTCCATCAATGCCGTGGAAAATCAAGGAACACCTGGGACCCGGGGGCTTGGGGGGGCGCCTGTGCCGGACCGAAGCCACGTTCTCAAATGCCTACCAGAGGAGAAAAGAGGTTTCTACAATATTCGCAACACCCCCAATCCTCAAGCGACCTGGTAGCCCTGACACAACTTCGGCTGGCACAAACCCACAGACAGTGGGAAAGAAACACACAGAGACTGAGAGACAGAGAGAGAAGAGAGAATGGGAGACACACACACAGAAACACACACACACACACACACACACACACAGAGTCATACAGCAGAGGCATTGAAATACACACCCCCAGGCAACCCCTGAGGCTGCGGGGTTCTGCTCTGGAGGAGAACCACCCTCGGGTGAGAGAGCAGCCCAGGGGCACGCAGGCCGACCCGTCCTGGAGATCACGGACGGCGGCACGAGTTTTGGGGAGACTCACCCCAACCAACACCGTCCGTGCATGCCTGAGGCTGGTAACCCGTGCTGCTTCCCCCGTCTCTGCCTGGGGTTCCGTCATCATGGTCGGCCCTTTGCGACTCTAGGCATCCGCAGACGTTCCCTTCGACCCCGTGGAGAGCTGAGGCCGGAGCCTCAGAGCCTCGACACCCAAGCACTGCCACGGAGGGCTCCTGCTCTGCCAAGCCTCGGGGACTGGTTTCTAAGACAACCGTGGGAACCACTGTGACGGGAGAAACCGCTCGTGCCTCGCGCATGCGCATTGGCTGAGCCGACTCGCGATCTACTCCTGACAGATAGGCTGCGTCCCCTTTAAATTTCGCCATGGCCACGCGGCGGCCGCGATGCTCCTGCTTCCGCCGCGGCGGTGGCTGGATCCTGGTTCCTGTTTGGGGCGGCGTGGCAGAGGTGGCCGCGGTTGTCTCATCCAATCCCAGGCACAATCCCCAGAGGTCCTGTTCTCAGGAACTGCTTGAGGGGACTTCCACCGAGGGAGTGGGAGCTTCAGGAAGCCTGCTGGGTTCTCCGGAGTCCCGTTGAGATCCGATTTTGGCCCCCTCCGAGTGAGATAGGTTGGGCTCACCACATCTGGTGAGGTCGGCATGGCCTCGCTACAGCACCGAATGATCCCATAGGTCTAAAGGTCTAGGGTCACCTGCCAATTCACTCATCCATCAGCCCTCTGCCTCCCTCCTCCTTTGAAAGAGCGGTGGCCTGCCTCGTTTGTAAAAGCCCTGGGGATCTGGAAACCCGACCCTGCTTATAGGACACCTGCAAAGAGGAAGAGAGGCGAATCCGAGGGGGAGACCATGTGAGCACGCGTGGCACTGGCCAGTCTCACAGCAGTTGGTGTTAATGTGTGTCACCGGAGACATACTGGGGGACGGTGAAACAGAGGCTGGGTTCCAGGCATGTGCCAATGGAAGGGGGAAACCGGTGACCTTTCTATCAATGCCAAGGAAAATCAAAGAACACCGGGGACCCGGGGGCTGGGGGGGCCGCCTTTGCCTTACGCAAGCCACGTTTTCATATGCCTACCAGAGGAGCAAAGAGGTTTCTACAAAATTCGCAATACCCCCAATCCTCAAGCGACCTGGTAGCCCTGACGCAACTTCGGCTGGCACAAACCCACAGAGTGGGAAAGAAACACACAGAGACTGAGAGACAGAGAGAGAAGAGAGAATGGGAGACACACACACAGAAACACACACACACACAGAGTCATACAGCAGAGGCATTGAAATACACACCCCCAGGCAACCCCTGAGGCTGCGGGGTTCTGCTCTGGAGGAGAACCACCCTCGGGTGAGAGAGCAGCCCAGGGGCACGCAGGCCTCCACGTCCTCGAGATCACGGACGGCGGCATGAGTTTTGGGGAGACTCACCCCAATCAACACCGTCACTGCTTGCCTGAGGCTGGGATCCCGTGCTGCTTCCCCCGTCTCTGCCTGGGGTTCCGTCATCATGGTCGGCCCTTTGCGACTCCAGGCATCCGCAGACATTCCCTTCGACCCCGCGGAGCGGTGAGGCCGGAGCCTCAGAGCCTGGAAACCCAAGCACTGCCACGGAGGGCTCCTGCTCTGCCAAGCCTCGGGGACTGGTTCCTAAGACAACCGTGGGAACCACTGTGACCGGAGAAACCGCTGGCGCCTCGCGCATGCGCATTGGCAGAGCCGACTCGCGCTCCACTCCTGACAGATAGGCTGCGTCCCCTTTAAATTTCGCCATGGCCACGCGGCGGCCGCGATGCTCCTGCTGCCGCCGCGGCGGCGGCTGGATCCTGGTTCCTGTTTGGGGCGGCGCGGCAGAGGGGGCCGCGGGTGTCTCGTCCTATCCCAGGCACAAACCTCAGCGGTCCTGTCCTCAGGACCTGCTTGAGGGGACTTCCACCGAGGGAGCGGGAGCTTCAGGAAGCCTGCTGGGTTCTCCGGACTCCCGTTGAGATCCGATTTTGGCCCCCTCCGAGTGAGATAGGATGGGCTCACCACATCTGGTGAGGTCTGCATGGCCTCGCTACAGCACCGTAGGATCCCATAGGTGTAAAGGCCTAGTGTCAGCTGCCAATTCACTCATCCATCAGCCCTCTGCCTCCCTCCTCCTTTGAAAGAGCAGTGGCCTGCCCCGCTTGTAAAAGCCCTGGGGATCCGGAAAGCCGACCGTGCGTATAGGACACCTGCAAAGAGGAAGAGACGCGTATCCGAGGGGGGATCATGTGACCACGCGTGGCACTGGCCAATCTCACAGCAGTTGGTGTTAATGTGTGTCACCAGAGACATGCTGGGGGAAGGTGAAACAGAGACTGGGTTCCAGGCATGTGCCGGTGGAAGGGGGAAAAGGGTGACCTTTCCATCAATGCCGTGGAAAATCAAGGAACACCTGGGACCCGGGGGCTTGGGGGGGCGCCTGTGCCGGACCGAAGCCACGTTCTCAAATGCCTACCAGAGGAGAAAAGAGGTTTCTACAATATTCGCAACACCCCCAATCCTCAAGCGACCTGGTAGCCCTGACACAACTTCGGCTGGCACAAACCCACAGACAGTGGGAAAGAAACACACAGAGACTGAGAGACAGAGAGAGAAGAGAGAATGGGAGACACACACACAGAAACACACACACACACACACACACACACACAGAGTCATACAGCAGAGGCATTGAAATACACACCCCCAGGCAACCCCTGAGGCTGCGGGGTTCTGCTCTGGAGGAGAACCACCCTCGGGTGAGAGAGCAGCCCAGGGGCACGCAGGCCGACCCGTCCTGGAGATCACGGACGGCGGCACGAGTTTTGGGGAGACTCACCCCAACCAACACCGTCCGTGCATGCCTGAGGCTGGTAACCCGTGCTGCTTCCCCCGTCTCTGCCTGGGGTTCCGTCATCATGGTCGGCCCTTTGCGACTCTAGGCATCCGCAGACGTTCCCTTCGACCCCGTGGAGAGCTGAGGCCGGAGCCTCAGAGCCTCGACACCCAAGCACTGCCACGGAGGGCTCCTGCTCTGCCAAGCCTCGGGGACTGGTTTCTAAGACAACCGTGGGAACCACTGTGACGGGAGAAACCGCTCGTGCCTCGCGCATGCGCATTGGCTGAGCCGACTCGCGATCTACTCCTGACAGATAGGCTGCGTCCCCTTTAAATTTCGCCATGGCCACGCGGCGGCCGCGATGCTCCTGCTTCCGCCGCGGCGGTGGCTGGATCCTGGTTCCTGTTTGGGGCGGCGTGGCAGAGGTGGCCGCGGTTGTCTCATCCAATCCCAGGCACAATCCCCAGAGGTCCTGTTCTCAGGAACTGCTTGAGGGGACTTCCACCGAGGGAGTGGGAGCTTCAGGAAGCCTGCTGGGTTCTCCGGAGTCCCGTTGAGATCCGATTTTGGCCCCCTCCGAGTGAGATAGGTTGGGCTCACCACATCTGGTGAGGTCGGCATGGCCTCGCTACAGCACCGAATGATCCCATAGGTCTAAAGGTCTAGGGTCACCTGCCAATTCACTCATCCATCAGCCCTCTGCCTCCCTCCTCCTTTGAAAGAGCGGTGGCCTGCCTCGTTTGTAAAAGCCCTGGGGATCTGGAAACCCGACCCTGCTTATAGGACACCTGCAAAGAGGAAGAGAGGCGAATCCGAGGGGGAGACCATGTGAGCACGCGTGGCACTGGCCAGTCTCACAGCAGTTGGTGTTAATGTGTGTCACCGGAGACATACTGGGGGACGGTGAAACAGAGGCTGGGTTCCAGGCATGTGCCAATGGAAGGGGGAAACCGGTGACCTTTCTATCAATGCCAAGGAAAATCAAAGAACACCGGGGACCCGGGGGCTGGGGGGGCCGCCTTTGCCTTACGCAAGCCACGTTTTCATATGCCTACCAGAGGAGCAAAGAGGTTTCTACAAAATTCGCAATACCCCCAATCCTCAAGCGACCTGGTAGCCCTGACGCAACTTCGGCTGGCACAAACCCACAGAGTGGGAAAGAAACACACAGAGACTGAGAGACAGAGAGAGAAGAGAGAATGGGAGACACACACACAGAAACACACACACACACAGAGTCATACAGCAGAGGCATTGAAATACACACCCCCAGGCAACCCCTGAGGCTGCGGGGTTCTGCTCTGGAGGAGAACCACCCTCGGGTGAGAGAGCAGCCCAGGGGCACGCAGGCCTCCACGTCCTCGAGATCACGGACGGCGGCATGAGTTTTGGGGAGACTCACCCCAATCAACACCGTCACTGCTTGCCTGAGGCTGGGATCCCGTGCTGCTTCCCCCGTCTCTGCCTGGGGTTCCGTCATCATGGTCGGCCCTTTGCGACTCCAGGCATCCGCAGACATTCCCTTCGACCCCGCGGAGCGGTGAGGCCGGAGCCTCAGAGCCTGGAAACCCAAGCACTGCCACGGAGGGCTCCTGCTCTGCCAAGCCTCGGGGACTGGTTCCTAAGACAACCGTGGGAACCACTGTGACCGGAGAAACCGCTCGCGCCTCGCGCATGCGCATTGGCTGAGCCGACTCGCGCTCCACTCCTGACAGATAGGCTGCGTCCCCTTTAAATTTCGCCATGGCCACGCGGCGGCCGCGATGCTCCTGCTGCCGCCGCGGCGGCGGCTGGATCCTGGTTCCTGTTTGGGGCGGCGCGGCAGAGGGGGCCGCGGGTGTCTCGTCCTATCCCAGGCACAAACCTCAGCGGTCCTGTCCTCAGGACCTGCTTGAGGGGACTTCCACCGAGGGAGCGGGAGCTTCAGGAAGCCTGCTGGGTTCTCCGGACTCCCGTTGAGATCCGATTTTGGCCCCCTCCGAGTGAGATAGGATGGGCTCACCACATCTGGTGAGGTCTGCATGGCCTCGCTACAGCACCGTAGGATCCCATAGGTGTAAAGGCCTAGTGTCAGCTGCCAATTCACTCATCCATCAGCCCTCTGCCTCCCTCCTCCTTTGAAAGAGCAGTGGCCTGCCCCGCTTGTAAAAGCCCTGGGGATCCGGAAAGCCGACCGTGCGTATAGGACACCTGCAAAGAGGAAGAGACGCGTATCCGAGGGGGGATCATGTGACCACGCGTGTCACTGGCCAATCTCACAGCAGTTGGTGTTAATGTGTGTCACCAGAGACATGCTCGGGGAAGGTGAAACAGAGACTGGGTTCCAGGCATGTGCCGGTGGAAGGGGGAAAAGGGTGACCTTTCCATCAATGCCGTGGAAAATCAAGGAACACCTGGGACCCGGGGGCTTGTGGGGGCGCCTGTGCCGGACCGAAGCCACGTTCTCAAATGCCTACCAGAGGAGAAAAGAGGTTTCTACAATATTCGCAACACCCCCAATCCTCAAGCGACCTGGTAGCCCTGACACAACTTCGGCTGGCACAAACCCACAGACAGTGGGAAAGAAACACACAGAGACTGAGAGACAGAGAGAGAAGAGAGAATGGGAGACACACACACAGAAACACACACACAAACACACACACACACAGAGTCATACAGCAGAGGCATTGAAATACACACCCCCAGGCAACCCCTGAGGCTGCGGGGTTCTGCTCTGGAGGAGAACCACCCTCGGGTGAGAGAGCAGCCCAGGGGCACGCAGGCCGACCCGTCCTGGAGATCACGGACGGCGGCACGAGTTTTGGGGAGACTCACCCCAACCAACACCGTCCGTGCATGCCTGAGGCTGGTAACCCGTGCTGCTTCCCCCGTCTCTGCCTGGGGTTCCGTCATCATGGTCGGCCCTTTGCGACTCTAGGCATCCGCAGACGTTCCCTTCGACCCCGTGGAGAGCTGAGGCCGGAGCCTCAGAGCCTCGACACCCAAGCACTGCCACGGAGGGCTCCTGCTCTGCCAAGCCTCGGGGACTGGTTTCTAAGACAACCGTGGGAACCACTGTGACGGGAGAAACCGCTCGTGCCTCGCGCATGCGCATTGGCTGAGCCGACTCGCGATCTACTCCTGACAGATAGGCTGCGTCCCCTTTAAATTTCGCCATGGCCACGCGGCGGCCGCGATGCTCCTGCTTCCGCCGCGGCGGTGGCTGGATCCTGGTTCCGGTTTGGGGCGGCGTGGCAGAGGTGGCCGCGGTTGTCTCATCCAATCCCAGGCACAATCCCCAGAGGTCCTGTTCTCAGGAACTGCTTGAGGGGACTTCCACCGAGGGAGTGGGAGCTTCAGGAAGCCTGCTGGGTTCTCCGGAGTCCCGTTGAGATCCGATTTTGGCCCCCTCCGAGTGAGATAGGTTGGGCTCACCACATCTGGTGAGGTCGGCATGGCCTCGCTACAGCACCGAATGATCCCATAGGTCTAAAGGTCTAGGGTCACCTGCCAATTCACTCATCCATCAGCCCTCTGCCTCCCTCCTCCTTTGAAAGAGCGGTGGCCTGCCTCGTTTGTAAAAGCCCTGGGGATCTGGAAACCCGACCCTGCTTATAGGACACCTGCAAAGAGGAAGAGAGGCGAATCCGAGGGGGAGACCATGTGAGCACGCGTGGCACTGGCCAGTCTCACAGCAGTTGGTGTTAATGTGTGTCACCGGAGACATACTGGGGGACGGTGAAACAGAGGCTGGGTTCCAGGCATGTGCCAATGGAAGGGGGAAACCGGTGACCTTTCTATCAATGCCAAGGAAAATCAAAGAACACCGGGGACCCGGGGGCTGGGGGGGCCGCCTTTGCCTTACGCAAGCCACGTTTTCATATGCCTACCAGAGGAGCAAAGAGGTTTCTACAAAATTCGCAATACCCCCAATCCTCAAGCGACCTGGTAGCCCTGACGCAACTTCGGCTGGCACAAACCCACAGAGTGGGAAAGAAACACACAGAGACTGAGAGACAGAGAGAGAAGAGAGAATGGGAGACACACACACAGAAACACACACACACACAGAGTCATACAGCAGAGGCATTGAAATACACACCCCCAGGCAACCCCTGAGGCTGCGGGGTTCTGCTCTGGAGGAGAACCACCCTCGGGTGAGAGAGCAGCCCAGGGGCACGCAGGCCTCCACGTCCTCGAGATCACGGACGGCGGCATGAGTTTTGGGGAGACTCACCCCAATCAACACCGTCACTGCTTGCCTGAGGCTGGGATCCCGTGCTGCTTCCCCCGTCTCTGCCTGGGGTTCCGTCATCATGGTCGGCCCTTTGCGACTCCAGGCATCCGCAGACATTCCCTTCGACCCCGCGGAGCGGTGAGGCCGGAGCCTCAGAGCCTGGAAACCCAAGCACTGCCACGGAGGGCTCCTGCTCTGCCAAGCCTCGGGGACTGGTTCCTAAGACAACCGTGGGAACCACTGTGACCGGAGAAACCGCTGGCGCCTCGCGCATGCGCATTGGCTGAGCCGACTCGCGCTCCACTCCTGACAGATAGGCTGCGTCCCCTTTAAATTTCGCCATGGCCACGCGGCGGCCGCGATGCTCCTGCTGCCGCCGCGGCGGCGGCTGGATCCTGGTTCCTGTTTGGGGCGGCGCGGCAGAGGGGGCCGCGGGTGTCTCGTCCTATCCCAGGCACAAACCTCAGCGGTCCTGTCCTCAGGACCTGCTTGAGGGGACTTCCACCGAGGGAGCGGGAGCTTCAGGAAGCCTGCTGGGTTCTCCGGACTCCCGTTGAGATCCGATTTTGGCCCCCTCCGAGTGAGATAGGATGGGCTCACCACATCTGGTGAGGTCTGCATGGCCTCGCTACAGCACCGTAGGATCCCATAGGTGTAAAGGCCTAGTGTCAGCTGCCAATTCACTCATCCATCAGCCCTCTGCCTCCCTCCTCCTTTGAAAGAGCAGTGGCCTGCCCCGCTTGTAAAAGCCCTGGGGATCCGGAAAGCCGACCGTGCGTATAGGACACCTGCAAAGAGGAAGAGACGCGTATCCGAGGGGGGATCATGTGACCACGCGTGGCACTGGCCAATCTCACAGCAGTTGGTGTTAATGTGTGTCACCAGAGACATGCTGGGGGAAGGTGAAACAGAGACTGGGTTCCAGGCATGTGCCGGTGGAAGGGGGAAAAGGGTGACCTTTCCATCAATGCCGTGGAAAATCAAGGAACACCTGGGACCCGGGGGCTTGGGGGGGCGCCTGTGCCGGACCGAAGCCACGTTCTCAAATGCCTACCAGAGGAGAAAAGAGGTTTCTACAATATTCGCAACACCCCCAATCCTCAAGCGACCTGGTAGCCCTGACACAACTTCGGCTGGCACAAACCCACAGACAGTGGGAAAGAAACACACAGAGACTGAGAGACAGAGAGAGAAGAGAGAATGGGAGACACACACACAGAAACACACACACACACACACACACACACACACAGAGTCATACAGCAGAGGCATTGAAATACACACCCCCAGGCAACCCCTGAGGCTGCGGGGTTCTGCTCTGGAGGAGAACCACCCTCGGGTGAGAGAGCAGCCCAGGGGCACGCAGGCCGACCCGTCCTGGAGATCACGGACGGCGGCACGAGTTTTGGGGAGACTCACCCCAACCAACACCGTCCGTGCATGCCTGAGGCTGGTAACCCGTGCTGCTTCCCCCGTCTCTGCCTGGGGTTCCGTCATCATGGTCGGCCCTTTGCGACTCTAGGCATCCGCAGACGTTCCCTTCGACCCCGTGGAGAGCTGAGGCCGGAGCCTCAGAGCCTCGACACCCAAGCACTGCCACGGAGGGCTCCTGCTCTGCCAAGCCTCGGGGACTGGTTTCTAAGACAACCGTGGGAACCACTGTGACGGGAGAAACCGCTCGTGCCTCGCGCATGCGCATTGGCTGAGCCGACTCGCGATCTACTCCTGACAGATAGGCTGCGTCCCCTTTAAATTTCGCCATGGCCACGCGGCGGCCGCGATGCTCCTGCTTCCGCCGCGGCGGTGGCTGGATCCTGGTTCCTGTTTGGGGCGGCGTGGCAGAGGTGGCCGCGGTTGTCTCATCCAATCCCAGGCACAATCCCCAGAGGTCCTGTTCTCAGGAACTGCTTGAGGGGACTTCCACCGAGGGAGTGGGAGCTTCAGGAAGCCTGCTGGGTTCTCCGGAGTCCCGTTGAGATCCGATTTTGGCCCCCTCCGAGTGAGATAGGTTGGGCTCACCACATCTGGTGAGGTCGGCATGGCCTCGCTACAGCACCGAATGATCCCATAGGTCTAAAGGTCTAGGGTCACCTGCCAATTCACTCATCCATCAGCCCTCTGCCTCCCTCCTCCTTTGAAAGAGCGGTGGCCTGCCTCGTTTGTAAAAGCCCTGGGGATCTGGAAACCCGACCCTGCTTATAGGACACCTGCAAAGAGGAAGAGAGGCGAATCCGAGGGGGAGACCATGTGAGCACGCGTGGCACTGGCCAGTCTCACAGCAGTTGGTGTTAATGTGTGTCACCGGAGACATACTGGGGGACGGTGAAACAGAGGCTGGGTTCCAGGCATGTGCCAATGGAAGGGGGAAACCGGTGACCTTTCTATCAATGCCAAGGAAAATCAAAGAACACCGGGGACCCGGGGGCTGGGGGGGCCGCCTTTGCCTTACGCAAGCCACGTTTTCATATGCCTACCAGAGGAGCAAAGAGGTTTCTACAAAATTCGCAATACCCCCAATCCTCAAGCGACCTGGTAGCCCTGACGCAACTTCGGCTGGCACAAACCCACAGAGTGGGAAAGAAACACACAGAGACTGAGAGACAGAGAGAGAAGAGAGAATGGGAGACACACACACAGAAACACACACACACACAGAGTCATACAGCAGAGGCATTGAAATACACACCCCCAGGCAACCCCTGAGGCTGCGGGGTTCTGCTCTGGAGGAGAACCACCCTCGGGTGAGAGAGCAGCCCAGGGGCACGCAGGCCTCCACGTCCTCGAGATCACGGACGGCGGCATGAGTTTTGGGGAGACTCACCCCAATCAACACCGTCACTGCTTGCCTGAGGCTGGGATCCCGTGCTGCTTCCCCCGTCTCTGCCTGGGGTTCCGTCATCATGGTCGGCCCTTTGCGACTCCAGGCATCCGCAGACATTCCCTTCGACCCCGCGGAGCGGTGAGGCCGGAGCCTCAGAGCCTGGAAACCCAAGCACTGCCACGGAGGGCTCCTGCTCTGCCAAGCCTCGGGGACTGGTTCCTAAGACAACCGTGGGAACCACTGTGACCGGAGAAACCGCTGGCGCCTCGCGCATGCGCATTGGCAGAGCCGACTCGCGCTCCACTCCTGACAGATAGGCTGCGTCCCCTTTAAATTTCGCCATGGCCACGCGGCGGCCGCGATGCTCCTGCTGCCGCCGCGGCGGCGGCTGGATCCTGGTTCCTGTTTGGGGCGGCGCGGCAGAGGGGGCCGCGGGTGTCTCGTCCTATCCCAGGCACAAACCTCAGCGGTCCTGTCCTCAGGACCTGCTTGAGGGGACTTCCACCGAGGGAGCGGGAGCTTCAGGAAGCCTGCTGGGTTCTCCGGACTCCCGTTGAGATCCGATTTTGGCCCCCTCCGAGTGAGATAGGATGGGCTCACCACATCTGGTGAGGTCTGCATGGCCTCGCTACAGCACCGTAGGATCCCATAGGTGTAAAGGCCTAGTGTCAGCTGCCAATTCACTCATCCATCAGCCCTCTGCCTCCCTCCTCCTTTGAAAGAGCAGTGGCCTGCCCCGCTTGTAAAAGCCCTGGGGATCCGGAAAGCCGACCGTGCGTATAGGACACCTGCAAAGAGGAAGAGACGCGTATCCGAGGGGGGATCATGTGACCACGCGTGGCACTGGCCAATCTCACAGCAGTTGGTGTTAATGTGTGTCACCAGAGACATGCTGGGGGAAGGTGAAACAGAGACTGGGTTCCAGGCATGTGCCGGTGGAAGGGGGAAAAGGGTGACCTTTCCATCAATGCCGTGGAAAATCAAGGAACACCTGGGACCCGGGGGCTTGGGGGGGCGCCTGTGCCGGACCGAAGCCACGTTCTCAAATGCCTACCAGAGGAGAAAAGAGGTTTCTACAATATTCGCAACACCCCCAATCCTCAAGCGACCTGGTAGCCCTGACACAACTTCGGCTGGCACAAACCCACAGACAGTGGGAAAGAAACACACAGAGACTGAGAGACAGAGAGAGAAGAGAGAATGGGAGACACACACACAGAAACACACACACACACACACACACACACACACAGAGTCATACAGCAGAGGCATTGAAATACACACCCCCAGGCAACCCCTGAGGCTGCGGGGTTCTGCTCTGGAGGAGAACCACCCTCGGGTGAGAGAGCAGCCCAGGGGCACGCAGGCCGACCCGTCCTGGAGATCACGGACGGCGGCACGAGTTTTGGGGAGACTCACCCCAACCAACACCGTCCGTGCATGCCTGAGGCTGGTAACCCGTGCTGCTTCCCCCGTCTCTGCCTGGGGTTCCGTCATCATGGTCGGCCCTTTGCGACTCTAGGCATCCGCAGACGTTCCCTTCGACCCCGTGGAGAGCTGAGGCCGGAGCCTCAGAGCCTCGACACCCAAGCACTGCCACGGAGGGCTCCTGCTCTGCCAAGCCTCGGGGACTGGTTTCTAAGACAACCGTGGGAACCACTGTGACGGGAGAAACCGCTCGTGCCTCGCGCATGCGCATTGGCTGAGCCGACTCGCGATCTACTCCTGACAGATAGGCTGCGTCCCCTTTAAATTTCGCCATGGCCACGCGGCGGCCGCGATGCTCCTGCTTCCGCCGCGGCGGTGGCTGGATCCTGGTTCCTGTTTGGGGCGGCGTGGCAGAGGTGGCCGCGGTTGTCTCATCCAATCCCAGGCACAATCCCCAGAGGTCCTGTTCTCAGGAACTGCTTGAGGGGACTTCCACCGAGGGAGTGGGAGCTTCAGGAAGCCTGCTGGGTTCTCCGGAGTCCCGTTGAGATCCGATTTTGGCCCCCTCCGAGTGAGATAGGTTGGGCTCACCACATCTGGTGAGGTCGGCATGGCCTCGCTACAGCACCGAATGATCCCATAGGTCTAAAGGTCTAGGGTCACCTGCCAATTCACTCATCCATCAGCCCTCTGCCTCCCTCCTCCTTTGAAAGAGCGGTGGCCTGCCTCGTTTGTAAAAGCCCTGGGGATCTGGAAACCCGACCCTGCTTATAGGACACCTGCAAAGAGGAAGAGAGGCGAATCCGAGGGGGAGACCATGTGAGCACGCGTGGCACTGGCCAGTCTCACAGCAGTTGGTGTTAATGTGTGTCACCGGAGACATACTGGGGGACGGTGAAACAGAGGCTGGGTTCCAGGCATGTGCCAATGGAAGGGGGAAACCGGTGACCTTTCTATCAATGCCAAGGAAAATCAAAGAACACCGGGGACCCGGGGGCTGGGGGGGCCGCCTTTGCCTTACGCAAGCCACGTTTTCATATGCCTACCAGAGGAGCAAAGAGGTTTCTACAAAATTCGCAATACCCCCAATCCTCAAGCGACCTGGTAGCCCTGACGCAACTTCGGCTGGCACAAACCCACAGAGTGGGAAAGAAACACACAGAGACTGAGAGACAGAGAGAGAAGAGAGAATGGGAGACACACACACAGAAACACACACACACACAGAGTCATACAGCAGAGGCATTGAAATACACACCCCCAGGCAACCCCTGAGGCTGCGGGGTTCTGCTCTGGAGGAGAACCACCCTCGGGTGAGAGAGCAGCCCAGGGGCACGCAGGCCTCCACGTCCTCGAGATCACGGACGGCGGCATGAGTTTTGGGGAGACTCACCCCAATCAACACCGTCACTGCTTGCCTGAGGCTGGGATCCCGTGCTGCTTCCCCCGTCTCTGCCTGGGGTTCCGTCATCATGGTCGGCCCTTTGCGACTCCAGGCATCCGCAGACATTCCCTTCGACCCCGCGGAGCGGTGAGGCCGGAGCCTCAGAGCCTGGAAACCCAAGCACTGCCACGGAGGGCTCCTGCTCTGCCAAGCCTCGGGGACTGGTTCCTAAGACAACCGTGGGAACCACTGTGACCGGAGAAACCGCTGGCGCCTCGCGCATGCGCATTGGCAGAGCCGACTCGCGCTCCACTCCTGACAGATAGGCTGCGTCCCCTTTAAATTTCGCCATGGCCACGCGGCGGCCGCGATGCTCCTGCTGCCGCCGCGGCGGCGGCTGGATCCTGGTTCCTGTTTGGGGCGGCGCGGCAGAGGGGGCCGCGGGTGTCTCGTCCTATCCCAGGCACAAACCTCAGCGGTCCTGTCCTCAGGACCTGCTTGAGGGGACTTCCACCGAGGGAGCGGGAGCTTCAGGAAGCCTGCTGGGTTCTCCGGACTCCCGTTGAGATCCGATTTTGGCCCCCTCCGAGTGAGATAGGATGGGCTCACCACATCTGGTGAGGTCTGCATGGCCTCGCTACAGCACCGTAGGATCCCATAGGTGTAAAGGCCTAGTGTCAGCTGCCAATTCACTCATCCATCAGCCCTCTGCCTCCCTCCTCCTTTGAAAGAGCAGTGGCCTGCCCCGCTTGTAAAAGCCCTGGGGATCCGGAAAGCCGACCGTGCGTATAGGACACCTGCAAAGAGGAAGAGACGCGTATCCGAGGGGGGATCATGTGACCACGCGTGGCACTGGCCAATCTCACAGCAGTTGGTGTTAATGTGTGTCACCAGAGACATGCTGGGGGAAGGTGAAACAGAGACTGGGTTCCAGGCATGTGCCGGTGGAAGGGGGAAAAGGGTGACCTTTCCATCAATGCCGTGGAAAATCAAGGAACACCTGGGACCCGGGGGCTTGGGGGGGCGCCTGTGCCGGACCGAAGCCACGTTCTCAAATGCCTACCAGAGGAGAAAAGAGGTTTCTACAATATTCGCAACACCCCCAATCCTCAAGCGACCTGGTAGCCCTGACACAACTTCGGCTGGCACAAACCCACAGACAGTGGGAAAGAAACACACAGAGACTGAGAGACAGAGAGAGAAGAGAGAATGGGAGACACACACACAGAAACACACACACACACACACACACACACACACAGAGTCATACAGCAGAGGCATTGAAATACACACCCCCAGGCAACCCCTGAGGCTGCGGGGTTCTGCTCTGGAGGAGAACCACCCTCGGGTGAGAGAGCAGCCCAGGGGCACGCAGGCCGACCCGTCCTGGAGATCACGGACGGCGGCACGAGTTTTGGGGAGACTCACCCCAACCAACACCGTCCGTGCATGCCTGAGGCTGGTAACCCGTGCTGCTTCCCCCGTCTCTGCCTGGGGTTCCGTCATCATGGTCGGCCCTTTGCGACTCTAGGCATCCGCAGACGTTCCCTTCGACCCCGTGGAGAGCTGAGGCCGGAGCCTCAGAGCCTCGACACCCAAGCACTGCCACGGAGGGCTCCTGCTCTGCCAAGCCTCGGGGACTGGTTTCTAAGACAACCGTGGGAACCACTGTGACGGGAGAAACCGCTCGTGCCTCGCGCATGCGCATTGGCTGAGCCGACTCGCGATCTACTCCTGACAGATAGGCTGCGTCCCCTTTAAATTTCGCCATGGCCACGCGGCGGCCGCGATGCTCCTGCTTCCGCCGCGGCGGTGGCTGGATCCTGGTTCCTGTTTGGGGCGGCGTGGCAGAGGTGGCCGCGGTTGTCTCATCCAATCCCAGGCACAATCCCCAGAGGTCCTGTTCTCAGGAACTGCTTGAGGGGACTTCCACCGAGGGAGTGGGAGCTTCAGGAAGCCTGCTGGGTTCTCCGGAGTCCCGTTGAGATCCGATTTTGGCCCCCTCCGAGTGAGATAGGTTGGGCTCACCACATCTGGTGAGGTCGGCATGGCCTCGCTACAGCACCGAATGATCCCATAGGTCTAAAGGTCTAGGGTCACCTGCCAATTCACTCATCCATCAGCCCTCTGCCTCCCTCCTCCTTTGAAAGAGCGGTGGCCTGCCTCGTTTGTAAAAGCCCTGGGGATCTGGAAACCCGACCCTGCTTATAGGACACCTGCAAAGAGGAAGAGAGGCGAATCCGAGGGGGAGACCATGTGAGCACGCGTGGCACTGGCCAGTCTCACAGCAGTTGGTGTTAATGTGTGTCACCGGAGACATACTGGGGGACGGTGAAACAGAGGCTGGGTTCCAGGCATGTGCCAATGGAAGGGGGAAACCGGTGACCTTTCTATCAATGCCAAGGAAAATCAAAGAACACCGGGGACCCGGGGGCTGGGGGGGCCGCCTTTGCCTTACGCAAGCCACGTTTTCATATGCCTACCAGAGGAGCAAAGAGGTTTCTACAAAATTCGCAATACCCCCAATCCTCAAGCGACCTGGTAGCCCTGACGCAACTTCGGCTGGCACAAACCCACAGAGTGGGAAAGAAACACACAGAGACTGAGAGACAGAGAGAGAAGAGAGAATGGGAGACACACACACAGAAACACACACACACACAGAGTCATACAGCAGAGGCATTGAAATACACACCCCCAGGCAACCCCTGAGGCTGCGGGGTTCTGCTCTGGAGGAGAACCACCCTCGGGTGAGAGAGCAGCCCAGGGGCACGCAGGCCTCCACGTCCTCGAGATCACGGACGGCGGCATGAGTTTTGGGGAGACTCACCCCAATCAACACCGTCACTGCTTGCCTGAGGCTGGGATCCCGTGCTGCTTCCCCCGTCTCTGCCTGGGGTTCCGTCATCATGGTCGGCCCTTTGCGACTCCAGGCATCCGCAGACATTCCCTTCGACCCCGCGGAGCGGTGAGGCCGGAGCCTCAGAGCCTGGAAACCCAAGCACTGCCACGGAGGGCTCCTGCTCTGCCAAGCCTCGGGGACTGGTTCCTAAGACAACCGTGGGAACCACTGTGACCGGAGAAACCGCTGGCGCCTCGCGCATGCGCATTGGCAGAGCCGACTCGCGCTCCACTCCTGACAGATAGGCTGCGTCCCCTTTAAATTTCGCCATGGCCACGCGGCGGCCGCGATGCTCCTGCTGCCGCCGCGGCGGCGGCTGGATCCTGGTTCCTGTTTGGGGCGGCGCGGCAGAGGGGGCCGCGGGTGTCTCGTCCTATCCCAGGCACAAACCTCAGCGGTCCTGTCCTCAGGACCTGCTTGAGGGGACTTCCACCGAGGGAGCGGGAGCTTCAGGAAGCCTGCTGGGTTCTCCGGACTCCCGTTGAGATCCGATTTTGGCCCCCTCCGAGTGAGATAGGATGGGCTCACCACATCTGGTGAGGTCTGCATGGCCTCGCTACAGCACCGTAGGATCCCATAGGTGTAAAGGCCTAGTGTCAGCTGCCAATTCACTCATCCATCAGCCCTCTGCCTCCCTCCTCCTTTGAAAGAGCAGTGGCCTGCCCCGCTTGTAAAAGCCCTGGGGATCCGGAAAGCCGACCGTGCGTATAGGACACCTGCAAAGAGGAAGAGACGCGTATCCGAGGGGGGATCATGTGACCACGCGTGGCACTGGCCAATCTCACAGCAGTTGGTGTTAATGTGTGTCACCAGAGACATGCTGGGGGAAGGTGAAACAGAGACTGGGTTCCAGGCATGTGCCGGTGGAAGGGGGAAAAGGGTGACCTTTCCATCAATGCCGTGGAAAATCAAGGAACACCTGGGACCCGGGGGCTTGGGGGGGCGCCTGTGCCGGACCGAAGCCACGTTCTCAAATGCCTACCAGAGGAGAAAAGAGGTTTCTACAATATTCGCAACACCCCCAATCCTCAAGCGACCTGGTAGCCCTGACACAACTTCGGCTGGCACAAACCCACAGACAGTGGGAAAGAAACACACAGAGACTGAGAGACAGAGAGAGAAGAGAGAATGGGAGACACACACACAGAAACACACACACACACACACACACACACACACAGAGTCATACAGCAGAGGCATTGAAATACACACCCCCAGGCAACCCCTGAGGCTGCGGGGTTCTGCTCTGGAGGAGAACCACCCTCGGGTGAGAGAGCAGCCCAGGGGCACGCAGGCCGACCCGTCCTGGAGATCACGGACGGCGGCACGAGTTTTGGGGAGACTCACCCCAACCAACACCGTCCGTGCATGCCTGAGGCTGGTAACCCGTGCTGCTTCCCCCGTCTCTGCCTGGGGTTCCGTCATCATGGTCGGCCCTTTGCGACTCTAGGCATCCGCAGACGTTCCCTTCGACCCCGTGGAGAGCTGAGGCCGGAGCCTCAGAGCCTCGACACCCAAGCACTGCCACGGAGGGCTCCTGCTCTGCCAAGCCTCGGGGACTGGTTTCTAAGACAACCGTGGGAACCACTGTGACGGGAGAAACCGCTCGTGCCTCGCGCATGCGCATTGGCTGAGCCGACTCGCGATCTACTCCTGACAGATAGGCTGCGTCCCCTTTAAATTTCGCCATGGCCACGCGGCGGCCGCGATGCTCCTGCTTCCGCCGCGGCGGTGGCTGGATCCTGGTTCCTGTTTGGGGCGGCGTGGCAGAGGTGGCCGCGGTTGTCTCATCCAATCCCAGGCACAATCCCCAGAGGTCCTGTTCTCAGGAACTGCTTGAGGGGACTTCCACCGAGGGAGTGGGAGCTTCAGGAAGCCTGCTGGGTTCTCCGGAGTCCCGTTGAGATCCGATTTTGGCCCCCTCCGAGTGAGATAGGTTGGGCTCACCACATCTGGTGAGGTCGGCATGGCCTCGCTACAGCACCGAATGATCCCATAGGTCTAAAGGTCTAGGGTCACCTGCCAATTCACTCATCCATCAGCCCTCTGCCTCCCTCCTCCTTTGAAAGAGCGGTGGCCTGCCTCGTTTGTAAAAGCCCTGGGGATCTGGAAACCCGACCCTGCTTATAGGACACCTGCAAAGAGGAAGAGAGGCGAATCCGAGGGGGAGACCATGTGAGCACGCGTGGCACTGGCCAGTCTCACAGCAGTTGGTGTTAATGTGTGTCACCGGAGACATACTGGGGGACGGTGAAACAGAGGCTGGGTTCCAGGCATGTGCCAATGGAAGGGGGAAACCGGTGACCTTTCTATCAATGCCAAGGAAAATCAAAGAACACCGGGGACCCGGGGGCTGGGGGGGCCGCCTTTGCCTTACGCAAGCCACGTTTTCATATGCCTACCAGAGGAGCAAAGAGGTTTCTACAAAATTCGCAATACCCCCAATCCTCAAGCGACCTGGTAGCCCTGACGCAACTTCGGCTGGCACAAACCCACAGAGTGGGAAAGAAACACACAGAGACTGAGAGACAGAGAGAGAAGAGAGAATGGGAGACACACACACAGAAACACACACACACACAGAGTCATACAGCAGAGGCATTGAAATACACACCCCCAGGCAACCCCTGAGGCTGCGGGGTTCTGCTCTGGAGGAGAACCACCCTCGGGTGAGAGAGCAGCCCAGGGGCACGCAGGCCTCCACGTCCTCGAGATCACGGACGGCGGCATGAGTTTTGGGGAGACTCACCCCAATCAACACCGTCACTGCTTGCCTGAGGCTGGGATCCCGTGCTGCTTCCCCCGTCTCTGCCTGGGGTTCCGTCATCATGGTCGGCCCTTTGCGACTCCAGGCATCCGCAGACATTCCCTTCGACCCCGCGGAGCGGTGAGGCCGGAGCCTCAGAGCCTGGAAACCCAAGCACTGCCACGGAGGGCTCCTGCTCTGCCAAGCCTCGGGGACTGGTTCCTAAGACAACCGTGGGAACCACTGTGACCGGAGAAACCGCTGGCGCCTCGCGCATGCGCATTGGCTGAGCCGACTCGCGCTCCACTCCTGACAGATAGGCTGCGTCCCCTTTAAATTTCGCCATGGCCACGCGGCGGCCGCGATGCTCCTGCTGCCGCCGCGGCGGCGGCTGGATCCTGGTTCCTGTTTGGGGCGGCGCGGCAGAGGGGGCCGCGGGTGTCTCGTCCTATCCCAGGCACAAACCTCAGCGGTCCTGTCCTCAGGACCTGCTTGAGGGGACTTCCACCGAGGGAGCGGGAGCTTCAGGAAGCCTGCTGGGTTCTCCGGACTCCCGTTGAGATCCGATTTTGGCCCCCTCCGAGTGAGATAGGATGGGCTCACCACATCTGGTGAGGTCTGCATGGCCTCGCTACAGCACCGTAGGATCCCATAGGTGTAAAGGCCTAGTGTCAGCTGCCAATTCACTCATCCATCAGCCCTCTGCCTCCCTCCTCCTTTGAAAGAGCAGTGGCCTGCCCCGCTTGTAAAAGCCCTGGGGATCCGGAAAGCCGACCGTGCGTATAGGACACCTGCAAAGAGGAAGAGACGCGTATCCGAGGGGGGATCATGTGACCACGCGTGGCACTGGCCAATCTCACAGCAGTTGGTGTTAATGTGTGTCACCAGAGACATGCTGGGGGAAGGTGAAACAGAGACTGGGTTCCAGGCATGTGCCGGTGGAAGGGGGAAAAGGGTGACCTTTCCATCAATGCCGTGGAAAATCAAGGAACACCTGGGACCCGGGGGCTTGTGGGGGCGCCTGTGCCGGACCGAAGCCACGTTCTCAAATGCCTACCAGAGGAGAAAAGAGGTTTCTACAATATTCGCAACACCCCCAATCCTCAAGCGACCTGGTAGCCCTGACACAACTTCGGCTGGCACAAACCCACAGACAGTGGGAAAGAAACACACAGAGACTGAGAGACAGAGAGAGAAGAGAGAATGGGAGACACACACACAGAAACACACACACACACACACACACACACACACAGAGTCATACAGCAGAGGCATTGAAATACACACCCCCAGGCAACCCCTGAGGCTGCGGGGTTCTGCTCTGGAGGAGAACCACCCTCGGGTGAGAGAGCAGCCCAGGGGCACGCAGGCCGACCCGTCCTGGAGATCACGGACGGCGGCACGAGTTTTGGGGAGACTCACCCCAACCAACACCGTCCGTGCATGCCTGAGGCTGGTAACCCGTGCTGCTTCCCCCGTCTCTGCCTGGGGTTCCGTCATCATGGTCGGCCCTTTGCGACTCTAGGCATCCGCAGACGTTCCCTTCGACCCCGTGGAGAGCTGAGGCCGGAGCCTCAGAGCCTCGACACCCAAGCACTGCCACGGAGGGCTCCTGCTCTGCCAAGCCTCGGGGACTGGTTTCTAAGACAACCGTGGGAACCACTGTGACGGGAGAAACCGCTCGTGCCTCGTGCATGCGCATTGGCTGAGCCGACTCGCGATCTACTCCTGACAGATAGGCTGCGTCCCCTTTAAATTTCGCCATGGCCACGCGGCGGCCGCGATGCTCCTGCTTCCGCCGCGGCGGTGGCTGGATCCTGGTTCCTGTTTGGGGCGGCGTGGCAGAGGTGGCCGCGGTTGTCTCATCCAATCCCAGGCACAATCCCCAGAGGTCCTGTTCTCAGGAACTGCTTGAGGGGACTTCCACCGAGGGAGTGGGAGCTTCAGGAAGCCTGCTGGGTTCTCCGGAGTCCCGTTGAGATCCGATTTTGGCCCCCTCCGAGTGAGATAGGTTGGGCTCACCACATCTGGTGAGGTCGGCATGGCCTCGCTACAGCACCGAATGATCCCATAGGTCTAAAGGTCTAGGGTCACCTGCCAATTCACTCATCCATCAGCCCTCTGCCTCCCTCCTCCTTTGAAAGAGCGGTGGCCTGCCTCGTTTGTAAAAGCCCTGGGGATCTGGAAACCCGACCCTGCTTATAGGACACCTGCAAAGAGGAAGAGAGGCGAATCCGAGGGGGAGACCATGTGAGCACGCGTGGCACTGGCCAGTCTCACAGCAGTTGGTGTTAATGTGTGTCACCGGAGACATACTGGGGGACGGTGAAACAGAGGCTGGGTTCCAGGCATGTGCCAATGGAAGGGGGAAACCGGTGACCTTTCTATCAATGCCAAGGAAAATCAAAGAACACCGGGGACCCGGGGGCTGGGGGGGCCGCCTTTGCCTTACGCAAGCCACGTTTTCATATGCCTACCAGAGGAGCAAAGAGGTTTCTACAAAATTCGCAATACCCCCAATCCTCAAGCGACCTGGTAGCCCTGACGCAACTTCGGCTGGCACAAACCCACAGAGTGGGAAAGAAACACACAGAGACTGAGAGACAGAGAGAGAAGAGAGAATGGGAGACACACACACAGAAACACACACACACACAGAGTCATACAGCAGAGGCATTGAAATACACACCCCCAGGCAACCCCTGAGGCTGCGGGGTTCTGCTCTGGAGGAGAACCACCCTCGGGTGAGAGAGCAGCCCAGGGGCACGCAGGCCTCCACGTCCTCGAGATCACGGACGGCGGCATGAGTTTTGGGGAGACTCACCCCAATCAACACCGTCACTGCTTGCCTGAGGCTGGGATCCCGTGCTGCTTCCCCCGTCTCTGCCTGGGGTTCCGTCATCATGGTCGGCCCTTTGCGACTCCAGGCATCCGCAGACATTCCCTTCGACCCCGCGGAGCGGTGAGGCCGGAGCCTCAGAGCCTGGAAACCCAAGCACTGCCACGGAGGGCTCCTGCTCTGCCAAGCCTCGGGGACTGGTTCCTAAGACAACCGTGGGAACCACTGTGACCGGAGAAACCGCTGGCGCCTCGCGCATGCGCATTGGCAGAGCCGACTCGCGCTCCACTCCTGACAGATAGGCTGCGTCCCCTTTAAATTTCGCCATGGCCACGCGGCGGCCGCGATGCTCCTGCTGCCGCCGCGGCGGCGGCTGGATCCTGGTTCCTGTTTGGGGCGGCGCGGCAGAGGGGGCCGCGGGTGTCTCGTCCTATCCCAGGCACAAACCTCAGTGGTCCTGTCCTCAGGACCTGCTTGAGGGGACTTCCACCGAGGGAGCGGGAGCTTCAGGAAGCCTGCTGGGTTCTCCGGACTCCCGTTGAGATCCGATTTTGGCCCCCTCCGAGTGAGATAGGATGGGCTCACCACATCTGGTGAGGTCTGCATGGCCTCGCTACAGCACCGTAGGATCCCATAGGTGTAAAGGCCTAGTGTCAGCTGCCAATTCACTCATCCATCAGCCCTCTGCCTCCCTCCTCCTTTGAAAGAGCAGTGGCCTGCCCCGCTTGTAAAAGCCCTGGGGATCCGGAAAGCCGACCGTGCGTATAGGACACCTGCAAAGAGGAAGAGACGCGTATCCGAGGGGGGATCATGTGACCACGCGTGGCACTGGCCAATCTCACAGCAGTTGGTGTTAATGTGTGTCACCAGAGACATGCTGGGGGAAGGTGAAACAGAGACTGGGTTCCAGGCATGTGCCGGTGGAAGGGGGAAAAGGGTGACCTTTCCATCAATGCCGTGGAAAATCAAGGAACACCTGGGACCCGGGGGCTTGGGGGGGCGCCTGTGCCGGACCGAAGCCACGTTCTCAAATGCCTACCAGAGGAGAAAAGAGGTTTCTACAATATTCGCAACACCCCCAATCCTCAAGCGACCTGGTAGCCCTGACACAACTTCGGCTGGCACAAACCCACAGACAGTGGGAAAGAAACACACAGAGACTGAGAGACAGAGAGAGAAGAGAGAATGGGAGACACACACACAGAAACACACACACACACACACACACACACACAGAGTCATACAGCAGAGGCATTGAAATACACACCCCCAGGCAACCCCTGAGGCTGCGGGGTTCTGCTCTGGAGGAGAACCACCCTCGGGTGAGAGAGCAGCCCAGGGGCACGCAGGCCGACCCGTCCTGGAGATCACGGACGGCGGCACGAGTTTTGGGGAGACTCACCCCAACCAACACCGTCCGTGCATGCCTGAGGCTGGTAACCCGTGCTGCTTCCCCCGTCTCTGCCTGGGGTTCCGTCATCATGGTCGGCCCTTTGCGACTCTAGGCATCCGCAGACGTTCCCTTCGACCCCGTGGAGAGCTGAGGCCGGAGCCTCAGAGCCTCGACACCCAAGCACTGCCACGGAGGGCTCCTGCTCTGCCAAGCCTCGGGGACTGGTTTCTAAGACAACCGTGGGAACCACTGTGACGGGAGAAACCGCTCGTGCCTCGCGCATGCGCATTGGCTGAGCCGACTCGCGATCTACTCCTGACAGATAGGCTGCGTCCCCTTTAAATTTCGCCATGGCCACGCGGCGGCCGCGATGCTCCTGCTTCCGCCGCGGCGGTGGCTGGATCCTGGTTCCTGTTTGGGGCGGCGTGGCAGAGGTGGCCGCGGTTGTCTCATCCAATCCCAGGCACAATCCCCAGAGGTCCTGTTCTCAGGAACTGCTTGAGGGGACTTCCACCGAGGGAGTGGGAGCTTCAGGAAGCCTGCTGGGTTCTCCGGAGTCCCGTTGAGATCCGATTTTGGCCCCCTCCGAGTGAGATAGGTTGGGCTCACCACATCTGGTGAGGTCGGCATGGCCTCGCTACAGCACCGAATGATCCCATAGGTCTAAAGGTCTAGGGTCACCTGCCAATTCACTCATCCATCAGCCCTCTGCCTCCCTCCTCCTTTGAAAGAGCGGTGGCCTGCCTCGTTTGTAAAAGCCCTGGGGATCTGGAAACCCGACCCTGCTTATAGGACACCTGCAAAGAGGAAGAGAGGCGAATCCGAGGGGGAGACCATGTGAGCACGCGTGGCACTGGCCAGTCTCACAGCAGTTGGTGTTAATGTGTGTCACCGGAGACATACTGGGGGACGGTGAAACAGAGGCTGGGTTCCAGGCATGTGCCAATGGAAGGGGGAAACCGGTGACCTTTCTATCAATGCCAAGGAAAATCAAAGAACACCGGGGACCCGGGGGCTGGGGGGGCCGCCTTTGCCTTACGCAAGCCACGTTTTCATATGCCTACCAGAGGAGCAAAGAGGTTTCTACAAAATTCGCAATACCCCCAATCCTCAAGCGACCTGGTAGCCCTGACGCAACTTCGGCTGGCACAAACCCACAGAGTGGGAAAGAAACACACAGAGACTGAGAGACAGAGAGAGAAGAGAGAATGGGAGACACACACACAGAAACACACACACACACAGAGTCATACAGCAGAGGCATTGAAATACACACCCCCAGGCAACCCCTGAGGCTGCGGGGTTCTGCTCTGGAGGAGAACCACCCTCGGGTGAGAGAGCAGCCCAGGGGCACGCAGGCCTCCACGTCCTCGAGATCACGGACGGCGGCATGAGTTTTGGGGAGACTCACCCCAATCAACACCGTCACTGCTTGCCTGAGGCTGGGATCCCGTGCTGCTTCCCCCGTCTCTGCCTGGGGTTCCGTCATCATGGTCGGCCCTTTGCGACTCCAGGCATCCGCAGACATTCCCTTCGACCCCGCGGAGCGGTGAGGCCGGAGCCTCAGAGCCTGGAAACCCAAGCACTGCCACGGAGGGCTCCTGCTCTGCCAAGCCTCGGGGACTGGTTCCTAAGACAACCGTGGGAACCACTGTGACCGGAGAAACCGCTGGCGCCTCGCGCATGCGCATTGGCAGAGCCGACTCGCGCTCCACTCCTGACAGATAGGCTGCGTCCCCTTTAAATTTCGCCATGGCCACGCGGCGGCCGCGATGCTCCTGCTGCCGCCGCGGCGGCGGCTGGATCCTGGTTCCTGTTTGGGGCGGCGCGGCAGAGGGGGCCGCGGGTGTCTCGTCCTATCCCAGGCACAAACCTCAGCGGTCCTGTCCTCAGGACCTGCTTGAGGGGACTTCCACCGAGGGAGCGGGAGCTTCAGGAAGCCTGCTGGGTTCTCCGGACTCCCGTTGAGATCCGATTTTGGCCCCCTCCGAGTGAGATAGGATGGGCTCACCACATCTGGTGAGGTCTGCATGGCCTCGCTACAGCACCGTAGGATCCCATAGGTGTAAAGGCCTAGTGTCAGCTGCCAATTCACTCATCCATCAGCCCTCTGCCTCCCTCCTCCTTTGAAAGAGCAGTGGCCTGCCCCGCTTGTAAAAGCCCTGGGGATCCGGAAAGCCGACCGTGCGTATAGGACACCTGCAAAGAGGAAGAGACGCGTATCCGAGGGGGGATCATGTGACCACGCGTGGCACTGGCCAATCTCACAGCAGTTGGTGTTAATGTGTGTCACCAGAGACATGCTGGGGGAAGGTGAAACAGAGACTGGGTTCCAGGCATGTGCCGGTGGAAGGGGGAAAAGGGTGACCTTTCCATCAATGCCGTGGAAAATCAAGGAACACCTGGGACCCGGGGGCTTGGGGGGGCGCCTGTGCCGGACCGAAGCCACGTTCTCAAATGCCTACCAGAGGAGAAAAGAGGTTTCTACAATATTCGCAACACCCCCAATCCTCAAGCGACCTGGTAGCCCTGACACAACTTCGGCTGGCACAAACCCACAGACAGTGGGAAAGAAACACACAGAGACTGAGAGACAGAGAGAGAAGAGAGAATGGGAGACACACACACAGAAACACACACACACACACACACACACACACACAGAGTCATACAGCAGAGGCATTGAAATACACACCCCCAGGCAACCCCTGAGGCTGCGGGGTTCTGCTCTGGAGGAGAACCACCCTCGGGTGAGAGAGCAGCCCAGGGGCACGCAGGCCGACCCGTCCTGGAGATCACGGACGGCGGCACGAGTTTTGGGGAGACTCACCCCAACCAACACCGTCCGTGCATGCCTGAGGCTGGTAACCCGTGCTGCTTCCCCCGTCTCTGCCTGGGGTTCCGTCATCATGGTCGGCCCTTTGCGACTCTAGGCATCCGCAGACGTTCCCTTCGACCCCGTGGAGAGCTGAGGCCGGAGCCTCAGAGCCTCGACACCCAAGCACTGCCACGGAGGGCTCCTGCTCTGCCAAGCCTCGGGGACTGGTTTCTAAGACAACCGTGGGAACCACTGTGACGGGAGAAACCGCTCGTGCCTCGCGCATGCGCATTGGCTGAGCCGACTCGCGATCTACTCCTGACAGATAGGCTGCGTCCCCTTTAAATTTCGCCATGGCCACGCGGCGGCCGCGATGCTCCTGCTTCCGCCGCGGCGGTGGCTGGATCCTGGTTCCTGTTTGGGGCGGCGTGGCAGAGGTGGCCGCAGTTGTCTCATCCAATCCCAGGCACAATCCCCAGAGGTCCTGTTCTCAGGAACTGCTTGAGGGGACTTCCACCGAGGGAGTGGGAGCTTCAGGAAGCCTGCTGGGTTCTCCGGAGTCCCGTTGAGATCCGATTTTGGCCCCCTCCGAGTGAGATAGGTTGGGCTCACCACATCTGGTGAGGTCGGCATGGCCTCGCTACAGCACCGAATGATCCCATAGGTCTAAAGGTCTAGGGTCACCTGCCAATTCACTCATCCATCAGCCCTCTGCCTCCCTCCTCCTTTGAAAGAGCGGTGGCCTGCCTCGTTTGTAAAAGCCCTGGGGATCTGGAAACCCGACCCTGCTTATAGGACACCTGCAAAGAGGAAGAGAGGCGAATCCGAGGGGGAGACCATGTGAGCACGCGTGGCACTGGCCAGTCTCACAGCAGTTGGTGTTAATGTGTGTCACCGGAGACATACTGGGGGACGGTGAAACAGAGGCTGGGTTCCAGGCATGTGCCAATGGAAGGGGGAAACCGGTGACCTTTCTATCAATGCCAAGGAAAATCAAAGAACACCGGGGACCCGGGGGCTGGGGGGGCCGCCTTTGCCTTACGCAAGCCACGTTTTCATATGCCTACCAGAGGAGCAAAGAGGTTTCTACAAAATTCGCAATACCCCCAATCCTCAAGCGACCTGGTAGCCCTGACGCAACTTCGGCTGGCACAAACCCACAGAGTGGGAAAGAAACACACAGAGACTGAGAGACAGAGAGAGAAGAGAGAATGGGAGACACACACACAGAAACACACACACACACAGAGTCATACAGCAGAGGCATTGAAATACACACCCCCAGGCAACCCCTGAGGCTGCGGGGTTCTGCTCTGGAGGAGAACCACCCTCGGGTGAGAGAGCAGCCCAGGGGCACGCAGGCCTCCACGTCCTCGAGATCACGGACGGCGGCATGAGTTTTGGGGAGACTCACCCCAATCAACACCGTCACTGCTTGCCTGAGGCTGGGATCCCGTGCTGCTTCCCCCGTCTCTGCCTGGGGTTCCGTCATCATGGTCGGCCCTTTGCGACTCCAGGCATCCGCAGACATTCCCTTCGACCCCGCGGAGCGGTGAGGCCGGAGCCTCAGAGCCTGGAAACCCAAGCACTGCCACGGAGGGCTCCTGCTCTGCCAAGCCTCGGGGACTGGTTCCTAAGACAACCGTGGGAACCACTGTGACCGGAGAAACCGCTGGCGCCTCGCGCATGCGCATTGGCTGAGCCGACTCGCGCTCCACTCCTGACAGATAGGCTGCGTCCCCTTTAAATTTCGCCATGGCCACGCGGCGGCCGCGATGCTCCTGCTGCCGCCGCGGCAGCGGCTGGATCCTGGTTCCTGTTTGGGGCGGCGCGGCAGAGGGGGCCGCGGGTGTCTCGTCCTATCCCAGGCACAAACCTCAGCGGTCCTGTCCTCAGGACCTGCTTGAGGGGACTTCCACCGAGGGAGCGGGAGCTTCAGGAAGCCTGCTGGGTTCTCCGGACTCCCGTTGAGATCCGATTTTGGCCCCCTCCGAGTGAGATAGGATGGGCTCACCACATCTGGTGAGGTCTGCATGGCCTCGCTACAGCACCGTAGGATCCCATAGGTGTAAAGGCCTAGTGTCAGCTGCCAATTCACTCATCCATCAGCCCTCTGCCTCCCTCCTCCTTTGAAAGAGCAGTGGCCTGCCCCGCTTGTAAAAGCCCTGGGGATCCGGAAAGCCGACCGTGCGTATAGGACACCTGCAAAGAGGAAGAGACGCGTATCCGAGGGGGGATCATGTGACCACGCGTGGCACTGGCCAATCTCACAGCAGTTGGTGTTAATGTGTGTCACCAGAGACATGCTGGGGGAAGGTGAAACAGAGACTGGGTTCCAGGCATGTGCCGGTGGAAGGGGGAAAAGGGTGACCTTTCCATCAATGCCGTGGAAAATCAAGGAACACCTGGGACCCGGGGGCTTGTGGGGGCGCCTGTGCCGGACCGAAGCCACGTTCTCAAATGCCTACCAGAGGAGAAAAGAGGTTTCTACAATATTCGCAACACCCCCAATCCTCAAGCGACCTGGTAGCCCTGACACAACTTCGGCTGGCACAAACCCACAGACAGTGGGAAAGAAACACACAGAGACTGAGAGACAGAGAGAGAAGAGAGAATGGGAGACACACACACAGAAACACACACACACACACACACACACACACAGAGTCATACAGCAGAGGCATTGAAATACACACCCCCAGGCAACCCCTGAGGCTGCGGGGTTCTGCTCTGGAGGAGAACCACCCTCGGGTGAGAGAGCAGCCCAGGGGCACGCAGGCCGACCCGTCCTGGAGATCACGGACGGCGGCACGAGTTTTGGGGAGACTCACCCCAACCAACACCGTCCGTGCATGCCTGAGGCTGGTAACCCGTGCTGCTTCCCCCGTCTCTGCCTGGGGTTCCGTCATCATGGTCGGCCCTTTGCGACTCTAGGCATCCGCAGACGTTCCCTTCGACCCCGTGGAGAGCTGAGGCCGGAGCCTCAGAGCCTCGACACCCAAGCACTGCCACGGAGGGCTCCTGCTCTGCCAAGCCTCGGGGACTGGTTTCTAAGACAACCGTGGGAACCACTGTGACGGGAGAAACCGCTCGTGCCTCGCGCATGCGCATTGGCTGAGCCGACTCGCGATCTACTCCTGACAGATAGGCTGCGTCCCCTTTAAATTTCGCCATGGCCACGCGGCGGCCGCGATGCTCCTGCTTCCGCCGCGGCGGTGGCTGGATCCTGGTTCCTGTTTGGGGCGGCGTGGCAGAGGTGGCCGCGGTTGTCTCATCCAATCCCAGGCACAATCCCCAGAGGTCCTGTTCTCAGGAACTGCTTGAGGGGACTTCCACCGAGGGAGTGGGAGCTTCAGGAAGCCTGCTGGGTTCTCCGGAGTCCCGTTGAGATCCGATTTTGGCCCCCTCCGAGTGAGATAGGTTGGGCTCACCACATCTGGTGAGGTCGGCATGGCCTCGCTACAGCACCGAATGATCCCATAGGTCTAAAGGTCTAGGGTCACCTGCCAATTCACTCATCCATCAGCCCTCTGCCTCCCTCCTCCTTTGAAAGAGCGGTGGCCTGCCTCGTTTGTAAAAGCCCTGGGGATCTGGAAACCCGACCCTGCTTATAGGACACCTGCAAAGAGGAAGAGAGGCGAATCCGAGGGGGAGACCATGTGAGCACGCGTGGCACTGGCCAGTCTCACAGCAGTTGGTGTTAATGTGTGTCACCGGAGACATACTGGGGGACGGTGAAACAGAGGCTGGGTTCCAGGCATGTGCCAATGGAAGGGGGAAACCGGTGACCTTTCTATCAATGCCAAGGAAAATCAAAGAACACCGGGGACCCGGGGGCTGGGGGGGCCGCCTTTGCCTTACGCAAGCCACGTTTTCATATGCCTACCAGAGGAGCAAAGAGGTTTCTACAAAATTCGCAATACCCCCAATCCTCAAGCGACCTGGTAGCCCTGACGCAACTTCGGCTGGCACAAACCCACAGAGTGGGAAAGAAACACACAGAGACTGAGAGACAGAGAGAGAAGAGAGAATGGGAGACACACACACAGAAACACACACACACACAGAGTCATACAGCAGAGGCATTGAAATACACACCCCCAGGCAACCCCTGAGGCTGCGGGGTTCTGCTCTGGAGGAGAACCACCCTCGGGTGAGAGAGCAGCCCAGGGGCACGCAGGCCTCCACGTCCTCGAGATCACGGACGGCGGCATGAGTTTTGGGGAGACTCACCCCAATCAACACCGTCACTGCTTGCCTGAGGCTGGGATCCCGTGCTGCTTCCCCCGTCTCTGCCTGGGGTTCCGTCATCATGGTCGGCCCTTTGCGACTCCAGGCATCCGCAGACATTCCCTTCGACCCCGCGGAGCGGTGAGGCCGGAGCCTCAGAGCCTGGAAACCCAAGCACTGCCACGGAGGGCTCCTGCTCTGCCAAGCCTCGGGGACTGGTTCCTAAGACAACCGTGGGAACCACTGTGACCGGAGAAACCGCTGGCGCCTCGCGCATGCGCATTGGCTGAGCCGACTCGCGCTCCACTCCTGACAGATAGGCTGCGTCCCCTTTAAATTTCGCCATGGCCACGCGGCGGCCGCGATGCTCCTGCTGCCGCCGCGGCGGCGGCTGGATCCTGGTTCCTGTTTGGGGCGGCGCGGCAGAGGGGGCCGCGGGTGTCTCGTCCTATCCCAGGCACAAACCTCAGCGGTCCTGTCCTCAGGACCTGCTTGAGGGGACTTCCACCGAGGGAGCGGGAGCTTCAGGAAGCCTGCTGGGTTCTCCGGACTCCCGTTGAGATCCGATTTTGGCCCCCTCCGAGTGAGATAGGATGGGCTCACCACATCTGGTGAGGTCTGCATGGCCTCGCTACAGCACCGTAGGATCCCATAGGTGTAAAGGCCTAGTGTCAGCTGCCAATTCACTCATCCATCAGCCCTCTGCCTCCCTCCTCCTTTGAAAGAGCAGTGGCCTGCCCCGCTTGTAAAAGCCCTGGGGATCCGGAAAGCCGACCGTGCGTATAGGACACCTGCAAAGAGGAAGAGACGCGTATCCGAGGGGGGATCATGTGACCACGCGTGGCACTGGCCAATCTCACAGCAGTTGGTGTTAATGTGTGTCACCAGAGACATGCTGGGGGAAGGTGAAACAGAGACTGGGTTCCAGGCATGTGCCGGTGGAAGGGGGAAAAGGGTGACCTTTCCATCAATGCCGTGGAAAATCAAGGAACACCTGGGACCCGGGGGCTTGGGGGGGCGCCTGTGCCGGACCGAAGCCACGTTCTCAAATGCCTACCAGAGGAGAAAAGAGGTTTCTACAATATTCGCAACACCCCCAATCCTCAAGCGACCTGGTAGCCCTGACACAACTTCGGCTGGCACAAACCCACAGACAGTGGGAAAGAAACACACAGAGACTGAGAGACAGAGAGAGAAGAGAGAATGGGAGACACACACACAGAAACACACACACACACACACACACACACACAGAGTCATACAGCAGAGGCATTGAAATACACACCCCCAGGCAACCCCTGAGGCTGCGGGGTTCTGCTCTGGAGGAGAACCACCCTCGGGTGAGAGAGCAGCCCAGGGGCACGCAGGCCGACCCGTCCTGGAGATCACGGACGGCGGCACGAGTTTTGGGGAGACTCACCCCAACCAACACCGTCCGTGCATGCCTGAGGCTGGTAACCCGTGCTGCTTCCCCCGTCTCTGCCTGGGGTTCCGTCATCATGGTCGGCCCTTTGCGACTCTAGGCATCCGCAGACGTTCCCTTCGACCCCGTGGAGAGCTGAGGCCGGAGCCTCAGAGCCTCGACACCCAAGCACTGCCACGGAGGGCTCCTGCTCTGCCAAGCCTCGGGGACTGGTTTCTAAGACAACCGTGGGAACCACTGTGACGGGAGAAACCGCTCGTGCCTCGCGCATGCGCATTGGCTGAGCCGACTCGCGATCTACTCCTGACAGATAGGCTGCGTCCCCTTTAAATTTCGCCATGGCCACGCGGCGGCCGCGATGCTCCTGCTTCCGCCGCGGCGGTGGCTGGATCCTGGTTCCTGTTTGGGGCGGCGTGGCAGAGGTGGCCGCGGTTGTCTCATCCAATCCCAGGCACAATCCCCAGAGGTCCTGTTCTCAGGAACTGCTTGAGGGGACTTCCACCGAGGGAGTGGGAGCTTCAGGAAGCCTGCTGGGTTCTCCGGAGTCCCGTTGAGATCCGATTTTGGCCCCCTCCGAGTGAGATAGGTTGGGCTCACCACATCTGGTGAGGTCGGCATGGCCTCGCTACAGCACCGAATGATCCCATAGGTCTAAAGGTCTAGGGTCACCTGCCAATTCACTCATCCATCAGCCCTCTGCCTCCCTCCTCCTTTGAAAGAGCGGTGGCCTGCCTCGTTTGTAAAAGCCCTGGGGATCTGGAAACCCGACCCTGCTTATAGGACACCTGCAAAGAGGAAGAGAGGCGAATCCGAGGGGGAGACCATGTGAGCACGCGTGGCACTGGCCAGTCTCACAGCAGTTGGTGTTAATGTGTGTCACCGGAGACATACTGGGGGACGGTGAAACAGAGGCTGGGTTCCAGGCATGTGCCAATGGAAGGGGGAAACCGGTGACCTTTCTATCAATGCCAAGGAAAATCAAAGAACACCGGGGACCCGGGGGCTGGGGGGGCCGCCTTTGCCTTACGCAAGCCACGTTTTCATATGCCTACCAGAGGAGCAAAGAGGTTTCTACAAAATTCGCAATACCCCCAATCCTCAAGCGACCTGGTAGCCCTGACGCAACTTCGGCTGGCACAAACCCACAGAGTGGGAAAGAAACACACAGAGACTGAGAGACAGAGAGAGAAGAGAGAATGGGAGACACACACACAGAAACACACACACACAGAGAGTCATACAGCAGAGGCATTGAAATACACACCCCCAGGCAACCCCTGAGGCTGCGGGGTTCTGCTCTGGAGGAGAACCACCCTCGGGTGAGAGAGCAGCCCAGGGGCACGCAGGCCTCCACGTCCTCGAGATCACGGACGGCGGCATGAGTTTTGGGGAGACTCACCCCAATCAACACCGTCACTGCTTGCCTGAGGCTGGGATCCCGTGCTGCTTCCCCCGTCTCTGCCTGGGGTTCCGTCATCATGGTCGGCCCTTTGCGACTCCAGGCATCCGCAGACATTCCCTTCGACCCCGCGGAGCGGTGAGGCCGGAGCCTCAGAGCCTGGAAACCCAAGCACTGCCACGGAGGGCTCCTGCTCTGCCAAGCCTCGGGGACTGGTTCCTAAGACAACCGTGGGAACCACTGTGACCGGAGAAACCGCTCGCGCCTCGCGCATGCGCATTGGCTGAGCCGACTCGCGCTCCACTCCTGACAGATAGGCTGCGTCCCCTTTAAATTTCGCCATGGCCACGCGGCGGCCGCGATGCTCCTGCTGCCGCCGCGGCGGCGGCTGGATCCTGGTTCCTGTTTGGGGCGGCGCGGCAGAGGGGGCCGCGGGTGTCTCGTCCTATCCCAGGCACAAACCTCAGCGGTCCTGTCCTCAGGACCTGCTTGAGGGGACTTCCACCGAGGGAGCGGGAGCTTCAGGAAGCCTGCTGGGTTCTCCGGACTCCCGTTGAGATCCGATTTTGGCCCCCTCCGAGTGAGATAGGATGGGCTCACCACATCTGGTGAGGTCTGCATGGCCTCGCTACAGCACCGTAGGATCCCATAGGTGTAAAGGCCTAGTGTCAGCTGCCAATTCACTCATCCATCAGCCCTCTGCCTCCCTCCTCCTTTGAAAGAGCAGTGGCCTGCCCCGCTTGTAAAAGCCCTGGGGATCCGGAAAGCCGACCGTGCGTATAGGACACCTGCAAAGAGGAAGAGACGCGTATCCGAGGGGGGATCATGTGACCACGCGTGGCACTGGCCAATCTCACAGCAGTTGGTGTTAATGTGTGTCACCAGAGACATGCTGGGGGAAGGTGAAACAGAGACTGGGTTCCAGGCATGTGCCGGTGGAAGGGGGAAAAGGGTGACCTTTCCATCAATGCCGTGGAAAATCAAGGAACACCTGGGACCCGGGGGCTTGGGGGGGCGCCTGTGCCGGACCGAAGCCACGTTCTCAAATGCCTACCAGAGGAGAAAAGAGGTTTCTACAATATTCGCAACACCCCCAATCCTCAAGCGACCTGGTAGCCCTGACACAACTTCGGCTGGCACAAACCCACAGACAGTGGGAAAGAAACACACAGAGACTGAGAGACAGAGAGAGAAGAGAGAATGGGAGACACACACACAGAAACACACACACACACACACACACACACACACAGAGTCATACAGCAGAGGCATTGAAATACACACCCCCAGGCAACCCCTGAGGCTGCGGGGTTCTGCTCTGGAGGAGAACCACCCTCGGGTGAGAGAGCAGCCCAGGGGCACGCAGGCCGACCCGTCCTGGAGATCACGGACGGCGGCACGAGTTTTGGGGAGACTCACCCCAACCAACACCGTCCGTGCATGCCTGAGGCTGGTAACCCGTGCTGCTTCCCCCGTCTCTGCCTGGGGTTCCGTCATCATGGTCGGCCCTTTGCGACTCTAGGCATCCGCAGACGTTCCCTTCGACCCCGTGGAGAGCTGAGGCCGGAGCCTCAGAGCCTCGACACCCAAGCACTGCCACGGAGGGCTCCTGCTCTGCCAAGCCTCGGGGACTGGTTTCTAAGACAACCGTGGGAACCACTGTGACGGGAGAAACCGCTCGTGCCTCGCGCATGCGCATTGGCTGAGCCGACTCGCGATCTACTCCTGACAGATAGGCTGCGTCCCCTTTAAATTTCGCCATGGCCACGCGGCGGCCGCGATGCTCCTGCTTCCGCCGCGGCGGTGGCTGGATCCTGGTTCCTGTTTGGGGCGGCGTGGCAGAGGTGGCCGCGGTTGTCTCATCCAATCCCAGGCACAATCCCCAGAGGTCCTGTTCTCAGGAACTGCTTGAGGGGACTTCCACCGAGGGAGTGGGAGCTTCAGGAAGCCTGCTGGGTTCTCCGGAGTCCCGTTGAGATCCGATTTTGGCCCCCTCCGAGTGAGATAGGTTGGGCTCACCACATCTGGTGAGGTCGGCATGGCCTCGCTACAGCACCGAATGATCCCATAGGTCTAAAGGTCTAGGGTCACCTGCCAATTCACTCATCCATCAGCCCTCTGCCTCCCTCCTCCTTTGAAAGAGCGGTGGCCTGCCTCGTTTGTAAAAGCCCTGGGGATCTGGAAACCCGACCCTGCTTATAGGACACCTGCAAAGAGGAAGAGAGGCGAATCCGAGGGGGAGACCATGTGAGCACGCGTGGCACTGGCCAGTCTCACAGCAGTTGGTGTTAATGTGTGTCACCGGAGACATACTGGGGGACGGTGAAACAGAGGCTGGGTTCCAGGCATGTGCCAATGGAAGGGGGAAACCGGTGACCTTTCTATCAATGCCAAGGAAAATCAAAGAACACCGGGGACCCGGGGGCTGGGGGGGCCGCCTTTGCCTTACGCAAGCCACGTTTTCATATGCCTACCAGAGGAGCAAAGAGGTTTCTACAAAATTCGCAATACCCCCAATCCTCAAGCGACCTGGTAGCCCTGACGCAACTTCGGCTGGCACAAACCCACAGAGTGGGAAAGAAACACACAGAGACTGAGAGACAGAGAGAGAAGAGAGAATGGGAGACACACACACAGAAACACACACACACACAGAGTCATACAGCAGAGGCATTGAAATACACACCCCCAGGCAACCCCTGAGGCTGCGGGGTTCTGCTCTGGAGGAGAACCACCCTCGGGTGAGAGAGCAGCCCAGGGGCACGCAGGCCTCCACGTCCTCGAGATCACGGACGGCGGCATGAGTTTTGGGGAGACTCACCCCAATCAACACCGTCACTGCTTGCCTGAGGCTGGGATCCCGTGCTGCTTCCCCCGTCTCTGCCTGGGGTTCCGTCATCATGGTCGGCCCTTTGCGACTCCAGGCATCCGCAGACATTCCCTTCGACCCCGCGGAGCGGTGAGGCCGGAGCCTCAGAGCCTGGAAACCCAAGCACTGCCACGGAGGGCTCCTGCTCTGCCAAGCCTCGGGGACTGGTTCCTAAGACAACCGTGGGAACCACTGTGACCGGAGAAACCGCTGGCGCCTCGCGCATGCGCATTGGCAGAGCCGACTCGCGCTCCACTCCTGACAGATAGGCTGCGTCCCCTTTAAATTTCGCCATGGCCACGCGGCGGCCGCGATGCTCCTGCTGCCGCCGCGGCGGCGGCTGGATCCTGGTTCCTGTTTGGGGCGGCGCGGCAGAGGGGGCCGCGGGTGTCTCGTCCTATCCCAGGCACAAACCTCAGCGGTCCTGTCCTCAGGACCTGCTTGAGGGGACTTCCACCGAGGGAGCGGGAGCTTCAGGAAGCCTGCTGGGTTCTCCGGACTCCCGTTGAGATCCGATTTTGGCCCCCTCCGAGTGAGATAGGATGGGCTCACCACATCTGGTGAGGTCTGCATGGCCTCGCTACAGCACCGTAGGATCCCATAGGTGTAAAGGCCTAGTGTCAGCTGCCAATTCACTCATCCATCAGCCCTCTGCCTCCCTCCTCCTTTGAAAGAGCAGTGGCCTGCCCCGCTTGTAAAAGCCCTGGGGATCCGGAAAGCCGACCGTGCGTATAGGACACCTGCAAAGAGGAAGAGACGCGTATCCGAGGGGGGATCATGTGACCACGCGTGGCACTGGCCAATCTCACAGCAGTTGGTGTTAATGTGTGTCACCAGAGACATGCTGGGGGAAGGTGAAACAGAGACTGGGTTCCAGGCATGTGCCGGTGGAAGGGGGAAAAGGGTGACCTTTCCATCAATGCCGTGGAAAATCAAGGAACACCTGGGACCCGGGGGCTTGGGGGGGCGCCTGTGCCGGACCGAAGCCACGTTCTCAAATGCCTACCAGAGGAGAAAAGAGGTTTCTACAATATTCGCAACACCCCCAATCCTCAAGCGACCTGGTAGCCCTGACACAACTTCGGCTGGCACAAACCCACAGACAGTGGGAAAGAAACACACAGAGACTGAGAGACAGAGAGAGAAGAGAGAATGGGAGACACACACACAGAAACACACACACACACACACACACACACACACAGAGTCATACAGCAGAGGCATTGAAATACACACCCCCAGGCAACCCCTGAGGCTGCGGGGTTCTGCTCTGGAGGAGAACCACCCTCGGGTGAGAGAGCAGCCCAGGGGCACGCAGGCCGACCCGTCCTGGAGATCACGGACGGCGGCACGAGTTTTGGGGAGACTCACCCCAACCAACACCGTCCGTGCATGCCTGAGGCTGGTAACCCGTGCTGCTTCCCCCGTCTCTGCCTGGGGTTCCGTCATCATGGTCGGCCCTTTGCGACTCTAGGCATCCGCAGACGTTCCCTTCGACCCCGTGGAGAGCTGAGGCCGGAGCCTCAGAGCCTCGACACCCAAGCACTGCCACGGAGGGCTCCTGCTCTGCCAAGCCTCGGGGACTGGTTTCTAAGACAACCGTGGGAACCACTGTGACGGGAGAAACCGCTCGTGCCTCGCGCATGCGCATTGGCTGAGCCGACTCGCGATCTACTCCTGACAGATAGGCTGCGTCCCCTTTAAATTTCGCCATGGCCACGCGGCGGCCGCGATGCTCCTGCTTCCGCCGCGGCGGTGGCTGGATCCTGGTTCCTGTTTGGGGCGGCGTGGCAGAGGTGGCCGCGGTTGTCTCATCCAATCCCAGGCACAATCCCCAGAGGTCCTGTTCTCAGGAACTGCTTGAGGGGACTTCCACCGAGGGAGTGGGAGCTTCAGGAAGCCTGCTGGGTTCTCCGGAGTCCCGTTGAGATCCGATTTTGGCCCCCTCCGAGTGAGATAGGTTGGGCTCACCACATCTGGTGAGGTCGGCATGGCCTCGCTACAGCACCGAATGATCCCATAGGTCTAAAGGTCTAGGGTCACCTGCCAATTCACTCATCCATCAGCCCTCTGCCTCCCTCCTCCTTTGAAAGAGCGGTGGCCTGCCTCGTTTGTAAAAGCCCTGGGGATCTGGAAACCCGACCCTGCTTATAGGACACCTGCAAAGAGGAAGAGAGGCGAATCCGAGGGGGAGACCATGTGAGCACGCGTGGCACTGGCCAGTCTCACAGCAGTTGGTGTTAATGTGTGTCACCGGAGACATACTGGGGGACGGTGAAACAGAGGCTGGGTTCCAGGCATGTGCCAATGGAAGGGGGAAACCGGTGACCTTTCTATCAATGCCAAGGAAAATCAAAGAACACCGGGGACCCGGGGGCTGGGGGGGCCGCCTTTGCCTTACGCAAGCCACGTTTTCATATGCCTACCAGAGGAGCAAAGAGGTTTCTACAAAATTCGCAATACCCCCAATCCTCAAGCGACCTGGTAGCCCTGACGCAACTTCGGCTGGCACAAACCCACAGAGTGGGAAAGAAACACACAGAGACTGAGAGACAGAGAGAGAAGAGAGAATGGGAGACACACACACAGAAACACACACACACACAGAGTCATACAGCAGAGGCATTGAAATACACACCCCCAGGCAACCCCTGAGGCTGCGGGGTTCTGCTCTGGAGGAGAACCACCCTCGGGTGAGAGAGCAGCCCAGGGGCACGCAGGCCTCCACGTCCTCGAGATCACGGACGGCGGCATGAGTTTTGGGGAGACTCACCCCAATCAACACCGTCACTGCTTGCCTGAGGCTGGGATCCCGTGCTGCTTCCCCCGTCTCTGCCTGGGGTTCCGTCATCATGGTCGGCCCTTTGCGACTCCAGGCATCCGCAGACATTCCCTTCGACCCCGCGGAGCGGTGAGGCCGGAGCCTCAGAGCCTGGAAACCCAAGCACTGCCACGGAGGGCTCCTGCTCTGCCAAGCCTCGGGGACTGGTTCCTAAGACAACCGTGGGAACCACTGTGACCGGAGAAACCGCTGGCGCCTCGCGCATGCGCATTGGCTGAGCCGACTCGCGCTCCACTCCTGACAGATAGGCTGCGTCCCCTTTAAATTTCGCCATGGCCACGCGGCGGCCGCGATGCTCCTGCTGCCGCCGCGGCGGCGGCTGGATCCTGGTTCCTGTTTGGGGCGGCGCGGCAGAGGGGGCCGCGGGTGTCTCGTCCTATCCCAGGCACAAACCTCAGCGGTCCTGTCCTCAGGACCTGCTTGAGGGGACTTCCACCGAGGGAGCGGGAGCTTCAGGAAGCCTGCTGGGTTCTCCGGACTCCCGTTGAGATCCGATTTTGGCCCCCTCCGAGTGAGATAGGATGGGCTCACCACATCTGGTGAGGTCTGCATGGCCTCGCTACAGCACCGTAGGATCCCATAGGTGTAAAGGCCTAGTGTCAGCTGCCAATTCACTCATCCATCAGCCCTCTGCCTCCCTCCTCCTTTGAAAGAGCAGTGGCCTGCCCCGCTTGTAAAAGCCCTGGGGATCCGGAAAGCCGACCGTGCGTATAGGACACCTGCAAAGAGGAAGAGACGCGTATCCGAGGGGGGATCATGTGACCACGCGTGGCACTGGCCAATCTCACAGCAGTTGGTGTTAATGTGTGTCACCAGAGACATGCTGGGGGAAGGTGAAACAGAGACTGGGTTCCAGGCATGTGCCGGTGGAAGGGGGAAAAGGGTGACCTTTCCATCAATGCCGTGGAAAATCAAGGAACACCTGGGACCCGGGGGCTTGGGGGGGCGCCTGTGCCGGACCGAAGCCACGTTCTCAAATGCCTACCAGAGGAGAAAAGAGGTTTCTACAATATTCGCAACACCCCCAATCCTCAAGCGACCTGGTAGCCCTGACACAACTTCGGCTGGCACAAACCCACAGACAGTGGGAAAGAAACACACAGAGACTGAGAGACAGAGAGAGAAGAGAGAATGGGAGACACACACACAGAAACACACACACACACACACACACACACACACAGAGTCATACAGCAGAGGCATTGAAATACACACCCCCAGGCAACCCCTGAGGCTGCGGGGTTCTGCTCTGGAGGAGAACCACCCTCGGGTGAGAGAGCAGCCCAGGGGCACGCAGGCCGACCCGTCCTGGAGATCACGGACGGCGGCACGAGTTTTGGGGAGACTCACCCCAACCAACACCGTCCGTGCATGCCTGAGGCTGGTAACCCGTGCTGCTTCCCCCGTCTCTGCCTGGGGTTCCGTCATCATGGTCGGCCCTTTGCGACTCTAGGCATCCGCAGACGTTCCCTTCGACCCCGTGGAGAGCTGAGGCCGGAGCCTCAGAGCCTCGACACCCAAGCACTGCCACGGAGGGCTCCTGCTCTGCCAAGCCTCGGGGACTGGTTTCTAAGACAACCGTGGGAACCACTGTGACGGGAGAAACCGCTCGTGCCTCGCGCATGCGCATTGGCTGAGCCGACTCGCGATCTACTCCTGACAGATAGGCTGCGTCCCCTTTAAATTTCGCCATGGCCACGCGGCGGCCGCGATGCTCCTGCTTCCGCCGCGGCGGTGGCTGGATCCTGGTTCCTGTTTGGGGCGGCGTGGCAGAGGTGGCCGCGGTTGTCTCATCCAATCCCAGGCACAATCCCCAGAGGTCCTGTTCTCAGGAACTGCTTGAGGGGACTTCCACCGAGGGAGTGGGAGCTTCAGGAAGCCTGCTGGGTTCTCCGGAGTCCCGTTGAGATCCGATTTTGGCCCCCTCCGAGTGAGATAGGTTGGGCTCACCACATCTGGTGAGGTCGGCATGGCCTCGCTACAGCACCGAATGATCCCATAGGTCTAAAGGTCTAGGGTCACCTGCCAATTCACTCATCCATCAGCCCTCTGCCTCCCTCCTCCTTTGAAAGAGCGGTGGCCTGCCTCGTTTGTAAAAGCCCTGGGGATCTGGAAACCCGACCCTGCTTATAGGACACCTGCAAAGAGGAAGAGAGGCGAATCCGAGGGGGAGACCATGTGAGCACGCGTGGCACTGGCCAGTCTCACAGCAGTTGGTGTTAATGTGTGTCACCGGAGACATACTGGGGGACGGTGAAACAGAGGCTGGGTTCCAGGCATGTGCCAATGGAAGGGGGAAACCGGTGACCTTTCTATCAATGCCAAGGAAAATCAAAGAACACCGGGGACCCGGGGGCTGGGGGGGCCGCCTTTGCCTTACGCAAGCCACGTTTTCATATGCCTACCAGAGGAGCAAAGAGGTTTCTACAAAATTCGCAATACCCCCAATCCTCAAGCGACCTGGTAGCCCTGACGCAACTTCGGCTGGCACAAACCCACAGAGTGGGAAAGAAACACACAGAGACTGAGAGACAGAGAGAGAAGAGAGAATGGGAGACACACACACAGAAACACACACACACACAGAGTCATACAGCAGAGGCATTGAAATACACACCCCCAGGCAACCCCTGAGGCTGCGGGGTTCTGCTCTGGAGGAGAACCACCCTCGGGTGAGAGAGCAGCCCAGGGGCACGCAGGCCTCCACGTCCTCGAGATCACGGACGGCGGCATGAGTTTTGGGGAGACTCACCCCAATCAACACCGTCACTGCTTGCCTGAGGCTGGGATCCCGTGCTGCTTCCCCCGTCTCTGCCTGGGGTTCCGTCATCATGGTCGGCCCTTTGCGACTCCAGGCATCCGCAGACATTCCCTTCGACCCCGCGGAGCGGTGAGGCCGGAGCCTCAGAGCCTGGAAACCCAAGCACTGCCACGGAGGGCTCCTGCTCTGCCAAGCCTCGGGGACTGGTTCCTAAGACAACCGTGGGAACCACTGTGACCGGAGAAACCGCTGGCGCCTCGCGCATGCGCATTGGCAGAGCCGACTCGCGCTCCACTCCTGACAGATAGGCTGCGTCCCCTTTAAATTTCGCCATGGCCACGCGGCGGCCGCGATGCTCCTGCTGCCGCCGCGGCGGCGGCTGGATCCTGGTTCCTGTTTGGGGCGGCGCGGCAGAGGGGGCCGCGGGTGTCTCGTCCTATCCCAGGCACAAACCTCAGCGGTCCTGTCCTCAGGACCTGCTTGAGGGGACTTCCACCGAGGGAGCGGGAGCTTCAGGAAGCCTGCTGGGTTCTCCGGACTCCCGTTGAGATCCGATTTTGGCCCCCTCCGAGTGAGATAGGATGGGCTCACCACATCTGGTGAGGTCTGCATGGCCTCGCTACAGCACCGTAGGATCCCATAGGTGTAAAGGCCTAGTGTCAGCTGCCAATTCACTCATCCATCAGCCCTCTGCCTCCCTCCTCCTTTGAAAGAGCAGTGGCCTGCCCCGCTTGTAAAAGCCCTGGGGATCCGGAAAGCCGACCGTGCGTATAGGACACCTGCAAAGAGGAAGAGACGCGTATCCGAGGGGGGATCATGTGACCACGCGTGGCACTGGCCAATCTCACAGCAGTTGGTGTTAATGTGTGTCACCAGAGACATGCTGGGGGAAGGTGAAACAGAGACTGGGTTCCAGGCATGTGCCGGTGGAAGGGGGAAAAGGGTGACCTTTCCATCAATGCCGTGGAAAATCAAGGAACACCTGGGACCCGGGGGCTTGGGGGGGCGCCTGTGCCGGACCGAAGCCACGTTCTCAAATGCCTACCAGAGGAGAAAAGAGGTTTCTACAATATTCGCAACACCCCCAATCCTCAAGCGACCTGGTAGCCCTGACACAACTTCGGCTGGCACAAACCCACAGACAGTGGGAAAGAAACACACAGAGACTGAGAGACAGAGAGAGAAGAGAGAATGGGAGACACACACACAGAAACACACACACACACACACACACACACACAGAGTCATACAGCAGAGGCATTGAAATACACACCCCCAGGCAACCCCTGAGGCTGCGGGGTTCTGCTCTGGAGGAGAACCACCCTCGGGTGAGAGAGCAGCCCAGGGGCACGCAGGCCGACCCGTCCTGGAGATCACGGACGGCGGCACGAGTTTTGGGGAGACTCACCCCAACCAACACCGTCCGTGCATGCCTGAGGCTGGTAACCCGTGCTGCTTCCCCCGTCTCTGCCTGGGGTTCCGTCATCATGGTCGGCCCTTTGCGACTCTAGGCATCCGCAGACGTTCCCTTCGACCCCGTGGAGAGCTGAGGCCGGAGCCTCAGAGCCTCGACACCCAAGCACTGCCACGGAGGGCTCCTGCTCTGCCAAGCCTCGGGGACTGGTTTCTAAGACAACCGTGGGAACCACTGTGACGGGAGAAACCGCTCGTGCCTCGCGCATGCGCATTGGCTGAGCCGACTCGCGATCTACTCCTGACAGATAGGCTGCGTCCCCTTTAAATTTCGCCATGGCCACGCGGCGGCCGCGATGCTCCTGCTTCCGCCGCGGCGGTGGCTGGATCCTGGTTCCTGTTTGGGGCGGCGTGGCAGAGGTGGCCGCGGTTGTCTCATCCAATCCCAGGCACAATCCCCAGAGGTCCTGTTCTCAGGAACTGCTTGAGGGGACTTCCACCGAGGGAGTGGGAGCTTCAGGAAGCCTGCTGGGTTCTCCGGAGTCCCGTTGAGATCCGATTTTGGCCCCCTCCGAGTGAGATAGGTTGGGCTCACCACATCTGGTGAGGTCGGCATGGCCTCGCTACAGCACCGAATGATCCCATAGGTCTAAAGGTCTAGGGTCACCTGCCAATTCACTCATCCATCAGCCCTCTGCCTCCCTCCTCCTTTGAAAGAGCGGTGGCCTGCCTCGTTTGTAAAAGCCCTGGGGATCTGGAAACCCGACCCTGCTTATAGGACACCTGCAAAGAGGAAGAGAGGCGAATCCGAGGGGGAGACCATGTGAGCACGCGTGGCACTGGCCAGTCTCACAGCAGTTGGTGTTAATGTGTGTCACCGGAGACATACTGGGGGACGGTGAAACAGAGGCTGGGTTCCAGGCATGTGCCAATGGAAGGGGGAAACCGGTGACCTTTCTATCAATGCCAAGGAAAATCAAAGAACACCGGGGACCCGGGGGCTGGGGGGGCCGCCTTTGCCTTACGCAAGCCACGTTTTCATATGCCTACCAGAGGAGCAAAGAGGTTTCTACAAAATTCGCAATACCCCCAATCCTCAAGCGACCTGGTAGCCCTGACGCAACTTCGGCTGGCACAAACCCACAGAGTGGGAAAGAAACACACAGAGACTGAGAGACAGAGAGAGAAGAGAGAATGGGAGACACACACACAGAAACACACACACACACAGAGTCATACAGCAGAGGCATTGAAATACACACCCCCAGGCAACCCCTGAGGCTGCGGGGTTCTGCTCTGGAGGAGAACCACCCTCGGGTGAGAGAGCAGCCCAGGGGCACGCAGGCCTCCACGTCCTCGAGATCACGGACGGCGGCATGAGTTTTGGGGAGACTCACCCCAATCAACACCGTCACTGCTTGCCTGAGGCTGGGATCCCGTGCTGCTTCCCCCGTCTCTGCCTGGGGTTCCGTCATCATGGTCGGCCCTTTGCGACTCCAGGCATCCGCAGACATTCCCTTCGACCCCGCGGAGCGGTGAGGCCGGAGCCTCAGAGCCTGGAAACCCAAGCACTGCCACGGAGGGCTCCTGCTCTGCCAAGCCTCGGGGACTGGTTCCTAAGACAACCGTGGGAACCACTGTGACCGGAGAAACCGCTGGCGCCTCGCGCATGCGCATTGGCAGAGCCGACTCGCGCTCCACTCCTGACAGATAGGCTGCGTCCCCTTTAAATTTCGCCATGGCCACGCGGCGGCCGCGATGCTCCTGCTGCCGCCGCGGCGGCGGCTGGATCCTGGTTCCTGTTTGGGGCGGCGCGGCAGAGGGGGCCGCGGGTGTCTCGTCCTATCCCAGGCACAAACCTCAGCGGTCCTGTCCTCAGGACCTGCTTGAGGGGACTTCCACCGAGGGAGCGGGAGCTTCAGGAAGCCTGCTGGGTTCTCCGGACTCCCGTTGAGATCCGATTTTGGCCCCCTCCGAGTGAGATAGGATGGGCTCACCACATCTGGTGAGGTCTGCATGGCCTCGCTACAGCACCGTAGGATCCCATAGGTGTAAAGGCCTAGTGTCAGCTGCCAATTCACTCATCCATCAGCCCTCTGCCTCCCTCCTCCTTTGAAAGAGCAGTGGCCTGCCCCGCTTGTAAAAGCCCTGGGGATCCGGAAAGCCGACCGTGCGTATAGGACACCTGCAAAGAGGAAGAGACGCGTATCCGAGGGGGGATCATGTGACCACGCGTGGCACTGGCCAATCTCACAGCAGTTGGTGTTAATGTGTGTCACCAGAGACATGCTGGGGGAAGGTGAAACAGAGACTGGGTTCCAGGCATGTGCCGGTGGAAGGGGGAAAAGGGTGACCTTTCCATCAATGCCGTGGAAAATCAAGGAACACCTGGGACCCGGGGGCTTGGGGGGGCGCCTGTGCCGGACCGAAGCCACGTTCTCAAATGCCTACCAGAGGAGAAAAGAGGTTTCTACAATATTCGCAACACCCCCAATCCTCAAGCGACCTGGTAGCCCTGACACAACTTCGGCTGGCACAAACCCACAGACAGTGGGAAAGAAACACACAGAGACTGAGAGACAGAGAGAGAAGAGAGAATGGGAGACACACACACAGAAACACACACACACACAGAGTCATACAGCAGAGGCATTGAAATACACACCCCCAGGCAACCCCTGAGGCTGCGGGGTTCTGCTCTGGAGGAGAACCACCCTCGGGTGAGAGAGCAGCCCAGGGGCACGCAGGCCTCCACGTCCTCGAGATCACGGACGGCGGCATGAGTTTTGGGGAGACTCACCCCAATCAACACCGTCACTGCTTGCCTGAGGCTGGGATCCCGTGCTGCTTCCCCCGTCTCTGCCTGGGGTTCCGTCATCATGGTCGGCCCTTTGCGACTCCAGGCATCCGCAGACATTCCCTTCGACCCCGCGGAGCGGTGAGGCCGGAGCCTCAGAGCCTGGAAACCCAAGCACTGCCACGGAGGGCTCCTGCTCTGCCAAGCCTCGGGGACTGGTTCCTAAGACAACCGTGGGAACCACTGTGACCGGAGAAACCGCTCGCGCCTCGCGCATGCGCATTGGCTGAGCTGACTCGCGCTCCACTCCTGACAGATAGGCTGCGTCCCCTTTAAATTTCGCCATGGCCACGCGGCGGCCGCGATGCTCCTGCTGCCGCCGCGGCGGCGGCTGGATCCTGGTTCCTGTTTGGGGCGGCGCGGCAGAGGGGGCCGCGGGTGTCTCGTCCTATCCCAGGCACAAACCTCAGCGGTCCTGTCCTCAGGACCTGCTTGAGGGGACTTCCACCGAGGGAGCGGGAGCTTCAGGAAGCCTGCTGGGTTCTCCGGACTCCCGTTGAGATCCGATTTTGGCCCCCTCCGAGTGAGATAGGATGGGCTCACCACATCTGGTGAGGTCTGCATGGCCTCGCTACAGCACCGTAGGATCCCATAGGTGTAAAGGCCTAGTGTCAGCTGCCAATTCACTCATCCATCAGCCCTCTGCCTCCCTCCTCCTTTGAAAGAGCAGTGGCCTGCCCCGCTTGTAAAAGCCCTGGGGATCCGGAAAGCCGACCGTGCGTATAGGACACCTGCAAAGAGGAAGAGACGCGTATCCGAGGGGGGATCATGTGACCACGCGTGGCACTGGCCAATCTCACAGCAGTTGGTGTTAATGTGTGTCACCAGAGACATGCTGGGGGAAGGTGAAACAGAGACTGGGTTCCAGGCATGTGCCGGTGGAAGGGGGAAAAGGGTGACCTTTCCATCAATGCCGTGGAAAATCAAGGAACACCTGGGACCCGGGGGCTTGGGGGGGCGCCTGTGCCGGACCGAAGCCACGTTCTCAAATGCCTACCAGAGGAGAAAAGAGGTTTCTACAATATTCGCAACACCCCCAATCCTCAAGCGACCTGGTAGCCCTGACACAACTTCGGCTGGCACAAACCCACAGACAGTGGGAAAGAAACACACAGAGACTGAGAGACAGAGAGAGAAGAGAGAATGGGAGACACACACACAGAAACACACACACACACACACACACACACACACAGAGTCATACAGCAGAGGCATTGAAATACACACCCCCAGGCAACCCCTGAGGCTGCGGGGTTCTGCTCTGGAGGAGAACCACCCTCGGGTGAGAGAGCAGCCCAGGGGCACGCAGGCCGACCCGTCCTGGAGATCACGGACGGCGGCACGAGTTTTGGGGAGACTCACCCCAACCAACACCGTCCGTGCATGCCTGAGGCTGGTAACCCGTGCTGCTTCCCCCGTCTCTGCCTGGGGTTCCGTCATCATGGTCGGCCCTTTGCGACTCTAGGCATCCGCAGACGTTCCCTTCGACCCCGTGGAGAGCTGAGGCCGGAGCCTCAGAGCCTCGACACCCAAGCACTGCCACGGAGGGCTCCTGCTCTGCCAAGCCTCGGGGACTGGTTTCTAAGACAACCGTGGGAACCACTGTGACGGGAGAAACCGCTCGTGCCTCGCGCATGCGCATTGGCTGAGCCGACTCGCGATCTACTCCTGACAGATAGGCTGCGTCCCCTTTAAATTTCGCCATGGCCACGCGGCGGCCGCGATGCTCCTGCTTCCGCCGCGGCGGTGGCTGGATCCTGGTTCCTGTTTGGGGCGGCGTGGCAGAGGTGGCCGCGGTTGTCTCATCCAATCCCAGGCACAATCCCCAGAGGTCCTGTTCTCAGGAACTGCTTGAGGGGACTTCCACCGAGGGAGTGGGAGCTTCAGGAAGCCTGCTGGGTTCTCCGGAGTCCCGTTGAGATCCGATTTTGGCCCCCTCCGAGTGAGATAGGTTGGGCTCACCACATCTGGTGAGGTCGGCATGGCCTCGCTACAGCACCGAATGATCCCATAGGTCTAAAGGTCTAGGGTCACCTGCCAATTCACTCATCCATCAGCCCTCTGCCTCCCTCCTCCTTTGAAAGAGCGGTGGCCTGCCTCGTTTGTAAAAGCCCTGGGGATCTGGAAACCCGACCCTGCTTATAGGACACCTGCAAAGAGGAAGAGAGGCGAATCCGAGGGGGAGACCATGTGAGCACGCGTGGCACTGGCCAGTCTCACAGCAGTTGGTGTTAATGTGTGTCACCGGAGACATACTGGGGGACGGTGAAACAGAGGCTGGGTTCCAGGCATGTGCCAATGGAAGGGGGAAACCGGTGACCTTTCTATCAATGCCAAGGAAAATCAAAGAACACCGGGGACCCGGGGGCTGGGGGGGCCGCCTTTGCCTTACGCAAGCCACGTTTTCATATGCCTACCAGAGGAGCAAAGAGGTTTCTACAAAATTCGCAATACCCCCAATCCTCAAGCGACCTGGTAGCCCTGACGCAACTTCGGCTGGCACAAACCCACAGAGTGGGAAAGAAACACACAGAGACTGAGAGACAGAGAGAGAAGAGAGAATGGGAGACACACACACAGAAACACACACACACACAGAGTCATACAGCAGAGGCATTGAAATACACACCCCCAGGCAACCCCTGAGGCTGCGGGGTTCTGCTCTGGAGGAGAACCACCCTCGGGTGAGAGAGCAGCCCAGGGGCACGCAGGCCTCCACGTCCTCGAGATCACGGACGGCGGCATGAGTTTTGGGGAGACTCACCCCAATCAACACCGTCACTGCTTGCCTGAGGCTGGGATCCCGTGCTGCTTCCCCCGTCTCTGCCTGGGGTTCCGTCATCATGGTCGGCCCTTTGCGACTCCAGGCATCCGCAGACATTCCCTTCGACCCCGCGGAGCGGTGAGGCCGGAGCCTCAGAGCCTGGAAACCCAAGCACTGCCACGGAGGGCTCCTGCTCTGCCAAGCCTCGGGGACTGGTTCCTAAGACAACCGTGGGAACCACTGTGACCGGAGAAACCGCTCGCGCCTCGCGCATGCGCATTGGCAGAGCCGACTCGCGCTCCACTCCTGACAGATAGGCTGCGTCCCCTTTAAATTTCGCCATGGCCACGCGGCGGCCGCGATGCTCCTGCTGCCGCCGCGGCGGCGGCTGGATCCTGGTTCCTGTTTGGGGCGGCGCGGCAGAGGGGGCCGCGGGTGTCTCGTCCTATCCCAGGCACAAACCTCAGCGGTCCTGTCCTCAGGACCTGCTTGAGGGGACTTCCACCGAGGGAGCGGGAGCTTCAGGAAGCCTGCTGGGTTCTCCGGACTCCCGTTGAGATCCGATTTTGGCCCCCTCCGAGTGAGATAGGATGGGCTCACCACATCTGGTGAGGTCTGCATGGCCTCGCTACAGCACCGTAGGATCCCATAGGTGTAAAGGCCTAGTGTCAGCTGCCAATTCACTCATCCATCAGCCCTCTGCCTCCCTCCTCCTTTGAAAGAGCAGTGGCCTGCCCCGCTTGTAAAAGCCCTGGGGATCCGGAAAGCCGACCGTGCGTATAGGACACCTGCAAAGAGGAAGAGACGCGTATCCGAGGGGGGATCATGTGACCACGCGTGGCACTGGCCAATCTCACAGCAGTTGGTGTTAATGTGTGTCACCAGAGACATGCTGGGGGAAGGTGAAACAGAGACTGGGTTCCAGGCATGTGCCGGTGGAAGGGGGAAACGGGTGACCTTTCCATCAATGCCGTGGAAAATCAAGGAACACCTGGGACCTGGGGGCTTGCGGGGGCGCCTGTGCCGGACCGAAGCCACGTTCTCAAATGCCTACCAGAGGAGAAAAGAGGTTTCTACAATATTCGCAACACCCCCAATCCTCAAGCGACCTGGTAGCCCTGACACAACTTCGGCTGGCACAAACCCACAGACAGTGGGAAAGAAACACACAGAGACTGAGACACAGAGAGAGAAGAGAGAATGGGAGACACACACACAGAAACACACACACACACACACACACACACACACAGAGTCATACAGCAGAGGCATTGAAATACACACCCCCAGGCAACCCCTGAGGCTGCGGGGTTCTGCTCTGGAGGAGAACCACCCTCGGGTGAGAGAGCAGCCCAGGGGCACGCAGGCCGACCCGTCCTGGAGATCACGGACGGCGGCACGAGTTTTGGGGAGACTCACCCCAACCAACACCGTCCGTGCATGCCTGAGGCTGGTAACCCGTGCTGCTTCCCCCGTCTCTGCCTGGGGTTCCGTCATCATGGTCGGCCCTTTGCGACTCTAGGCATCCGCAGACGTTCCCTTCGACCCCGTGGAGAGCTGAGGCCGGAGCCTCAGAGCCTCGACACCCAAGCACTGCCACGGAGGGCTCCTGCTCTGCCAAGCCTCGGGGACTGGTTTCTAAGACAACCGTGGGAACCACTGTGACGGGAGAAACCGCTCGTGCCTCGCGCATGCGCATTGGCTGAGCCGACTCGCGATCTACTCCTGACAGATAGGCTGCGTCCCCTTTAAATTTCGCCATGGCCACGCGGCGGCCGCGATGCTCCTGCTTCCGCCGCGGCGGTGGCTGGATCCTGGTTCCTGTTTGGGGCGGCGTGGCAGAGGTGGCCGCGGTTGTCTCATCCAATCCCAGGCACAATCCCCAGAGGTCCTGTTCTCAGGAACTGCTTGAGGGGACTTCCACCGAGGGAGTGGGAGCTTCAGGAAGCCTGCTGGGTTCTCCGGAGTCCCGTTGAGATCCGATTTTGGCCCCCTCCGAGTGAGATAGGTTGGGCTCACCACATCTGGTGAGGTCGGCATGGCCTCGCTACAGCACCGAATGATCCCATAGGTCTAAAGGTCTAGGGTCACCTGCCAATTCACTCATCCATCAGCCCTCTGCCTCCCTCCTCCTTTGAAAGAGCGGTGGCCTGCCTCGTTTGTAAAAGCCCTGGGGATCTGGAAACCCGACCCTGCTTATAGGACACCTGCAAAGAGGAAGAGAGGCGAATCCGAGGGGGAGACCATGTGAGCACGCGTGGCACTGGCCAGTCTCACAGCAGTTGGTGTTAATGTGTGTCACCGGAGACATACTGGGGGACGGTGAAACAGAGGCTGGGTTCCAGGCATGTGCCAATGGAAGGGGGAAACCGGTGACCTTTCTATCAATGCCAAGGAAAATCAAAGAACACCGGGGACCCGGGGGCTGGGGGGGCCGCCTTTGCCTTACGCAAGCCACGTTTTCATATGCCTACCAGAGGAGCAAAGAGGTTTCTACAAAATTCGCAATACCCCCAATCCTCAAGCGACCTGGTAGCCCTGACGCAACTTCGGCTGGCACAAACCCACAGAGTGGGAAAGAAACACACAGAGACTGAGAGACAGAGAGAGAAGAGAGAATGGGAGACACACACACAGAAACACACACACACACAGAGTCATACAGCAGAGGCATTGAAATACACACCCCCAGGCAACCCCTGAGGCTGCGGGGTTCTGCTCTGGAGGAGAACCACCCTCGGGTGAGAGAGCAGCCCAGGGGCACGCAGGCCTCCACGTCCTCGAGATCACGGACGGCGGCATGAGTTTTGGGGAGACTCACCCCAATCAACACCGTCACTGCTTGCCTGAGGCTGGGATCCCGTGCTGCTTCCCCCGTCTCTGCCTGGGGTTCCGTCATCATGGTCGGCCCTTTGCGACTCCAGGCATCCGCAGACATTCCCTTCGACCCCGCGGAGCGGTGAGGCCGGAGCCTCAGAGCCTGGAAACCCAAGCACTGCCACGGAGGGCTCCTGCTCTGCCAAGCCTCGGGGACTGGTTCCTAAGACAACCGTGGGAACCACTGTGACCGGAGAAACCGCTGGCGCCTCGCGCATGCGCATTGGCAGAGCCGACTCGCGCTCCACTCCTGACAGATAGGCTGCGTCCCCTTTAAATTTCGCCATGGCCACGCGGCGGCCGCGATGCTCCTGCTGCCGCCGCGGCGGCGGCTGGATCCTGGTTCCTGTTTGGGGCGGCGCGGCAGAGGGGGCCGCGGGTGTCTCGTCCTATCCCAGGCACAAACCTCAGTGGTCCTGTCCTCAGGACCTGCTTGAGGGGACTTCCACCGAGGGAGCGGGAGCTTCAGGAAGCCTGCTGGGTTCTCCGGACTCCCGTTGAGATCCGATTTTGGCCCCCTCCGAGTGAGATAGGATGGGCTCACCACATCTGGTGAGGTCTGCATGGCCTCGCTACAGCACCGTAGGATCCCATAGGTGTAAAGGCCTAGTGTCAGCTGCCAATTCACTCATCCATCAGCCCTCTGCCTCCCTCCTCCTTTGAAAGAGCAGTGGCCTGCCCCGCTTGTAAAAGCCCTGGGGATCCGGAAAGCCGACCGTGCGTATAGGACACCTGCAAAGAGGAAGAGACGCGTATCCGAGGGGGGATCATGTGACCACGCGTGGCACTGGCCAATCTCACAGCAGTTGGTGTTAATGTGTGTCACCAGAGACATGCTGGGGGAAGGTGAAACAGAGACTGGGTTCCAGGCATGTGCCGGTGGAAGGGGGAAAAGGGTGACCTTTCCATCAATGCCGTGGAAAATCAAGGAACACCTGGGACCCGGGGGCTTGGGGGGGCGCCTGTGCCGGACCGAAGCCACGTTCTCAAATGCCTACCAGAGGAGAAAAGAGGTTTCTACAATATTCGCAACACCCCCAATCCTCAAGCGACCTGGTAGCCCTGACACAACTTCGGCTGGCACAAACCCACAGACAGTGGGAAAGAAACACACAGAGACTGAGAGACAGAGAGAGAAGAGAGAATGGGAGACACACACACAGAAACACACACACACACAGAGTCATACAGCAGAGGCATTGAAATACACACCCCCAGGCAACCCCTGAGGCTGCGGGGTTCTGCTCTGGAGGAGAACCACCCTCGGGTGAGAGAGCAGCCCAGGGGCACGCAGGCCTCCACGTCCTCGAGATCACGGACGGCGGCATGAGTTTTGGGGAGACTCACCCCAATCAACACCGTCACTGCTTGCCTGAGGCTGGGATCCCGTGCTGCTTCCCCCGTCTCTGCCTGGGGTTCCGTCATCATGGTCGGCCCTTTGCGACTCCAGGCATCCGCAGACATTCCCTTCGACCCCGCGGAGCGGTGAGGCCGGAGCCTCAGAGCCTGGAAACCCAAGCACTGCCACGGAGGGCTCCTGCTCTGCCAAGCCTCGGGGACTGGTTCCTAAGACAACCGTGGGAACCACTGTGACCGGAGAAACCGCTCGCGCCTCGCGCATGCGCATTGGCTGAGCTGACTCGCGCTCCACTCCTGACAGATAGGCTGCGTCCCCTTTAAATTTCGCCATGGCCACGCGGCGGCCGCGATGCTCCTGCTGCCGCCGCGGCGGCGGCTGGATCCTGGTTCCTGTTTGGGGCGGCGCGGCAGAGGGGGCCGCGGGTGTCTCGTCCTATCCCAGGCACAAACCTCAGCGGTCCTGTCCTCAGGACCTGCTTGAGGGGACTTCCACCGAGGGAGCGGGAGCTTCAGGAAGCCTGCTGGGTTCTCCGGACTCCCGTTGAGATCCGATTTTGGCCCCCTCCGAGTGAGATAGGATGGGCTCACCACATCTGGTGAGGTCTGCATGGCCTCGCTACAGCACCGTAGGATCCCATAGGTGTAAAGGCCTAGTGTCAGCTGCCAATTCACTCATCCATCAGCCCTCTGCCTCCCTCCTCCTTTGAAAGAGCAGTGGCCTGCCCCGCTTGTAAAAGCCCTGGGGATCCGGAAAGCCGACCGTGCGTATAGGACACCTGCAAAGAGGAAGAGACGCGTATCCGAGGGGGGATCATGTGACCACGCGTGGCACTGGCCAATCTCACAGCAGTTGGTGTTAATGTGTGTCACCAGAGACATGCTGGGGGAAGGTGAAACAGAGACTGGGTTCCAGGCATGTGCCGGTGGAAGGGGGAAAAGGGTGACCTTTCCATCAATGCCGTGGAAAATCAAGGAACACCTGGGACCCGGGGGCTTGGGGGGGCGCCTGTGCCGGACCGAAGCCACGTTCTCAAATGCCTACCAGAGGAGAAAAGAGGTTTCTACAATATTCGCAACACCCCCAATCCTCAAGCGACCTGGTAGCCCTGACACAACTTCGGCTGGCACAAACCCACAGACAGTGGGAAAGAAACACACAGAGACTGAGAGACAGAGAGAGAAGAGAGAATGGGAGACACACACACAGAAACACACACACACACACACACACACACACAGAGTCATACAGCAGAGGCATTGAAATACACACCCCCAGGCAACCCCTGAGGCTGCGGGGTTCTGCTCTGGAGGAGAACCACCCTCGGGTGAGAGAGCAGCCCAGGGGCACGCAGGCCGACCCGTCCTGGAGATCACGGACGGCGGCACGAGTTTTGGGGAGACTCACCCCAACCAACACCGTCCGTGCATGCCTGAGGCTGGTAACCCGTGCTGCTTCCCCCGTCTCTGCCTGGGGTTCCGTCATCATGGTCGGCCCTTTGCGACTCTAGGCATCCGCAGACGTTCCCTTCGACCCCGTGGAGAGCTGAGGCCGGAGCCTCAGAGCCTCGACACCCAAGCACTGCCACGGAGGGCTCCTGCTCTGCCAAGCCTCGGGGACTGGTTTCTAAGACAACCGTGGGAACCACTGTGACGGGAGAAACCGCTCGTGCCTCGCGCATGCGCATTGGCTGAGCCGACTCGCGATCTACTCCTGACAGATAGGCTGCGTCCCCTTTAAATTTCGCCATGGCCACGCGGCGGCCGCGATGCTCCTGCTTCCGCCGCGGCGGTGGCTGGATCCTGGTTCCTGTTTGGGGCGGCGTGGCAGAGGTGGCCGCGGTTGTCTCATCCAATCCCAGGCACAATCCCCAGAGGTCCTGTTCTCAGGAACTGCTTGAGGGGACTTCCACCGAGGGAGTGGGAGCTTCAGGAAGCCTGCTGGGTTCTCCGGAGTCCCGTTGAGATCCGATTTTGGCCCCCTCCGAGTGAGATAGGTTGGGCTCACCACATCTGGTGAGGTCGGCATGGCCTCGCTACAGCACCGAATGATCCCATAGGTCTAAAGGTCTAGGGTCACCTGCCAATTCACTCATCCATCAGCCCTCTGCCTCCCTCCTCCTTTGAAAGAGCGGTGGCCTGCCTCGTTTGTAAAAGCCCTGGGGATCTGGAAACCCGACCCTGCTTATAGGACACCTGCAAAGAGGAAGAGAGGCGAATCCGAGGGGGAGACCATGTGAGCACGCGTGGCACTGGCCAGTCTCACAGCAGTTGGTGTTAATGTGTGTCACCGGAGACATACTGGGGGACGGTGAAACAGAGGCTGGGTTCCAGGCATGTGCCAATGGAAGGGGGAAACCGGTGACCTTTCTATCAATGCCAAGGAAAATCAAAGAACACCGGGGACCCGGGGGCTGGGGGGGCCGCCTTTGCCTTACGCAAGCCACGTTTTCATATGCCTACCAGAGGAGCAAAGAGGTTTCTACAAAATTCGCAATACCCCCAATCCTCAAGCGACCTGGTAGCCCTGACGCAACTTCGGCTGGCACAAACCCACAGAGTGGGAAAGAAACACACAGAGACTGAGAGACAGAGAGAGAAGAGAGAATGGGAGACACACACACAGAAACACACACACACACAGAGTCATACAGCAGAGGCATTGAAATACACACCCCCAGGCAACCCCTGAGGCTGCGGGGTTCTGCTCTGGAGGAGAACCACCCTCGGGTGAGAGAGCAGCCCAGGGGCACGCAGGCCTCCACGTCCTCGAGATCACGGACGGCGGCATGAGTTTTGGGGAGACTCACCCCAATCAACACCGTCACTGCTTGCCTGAGGCTGGGATCCCGTGCTGCTTCCCCCGTCTCTGCCTGGGGTTCCGTCATCATGGTCGGCCCTTTGCGACTCCAGGCATCCGCAGACATTCCCTTCGACCCCGCGGAGCGGTGAGGCCGGAGCCTCAGAGCCTGGAAACCCAAGCACTGCCACGGAGGGCTCCTGCTCTGCCAAGCCTCGGGGACTGGTTCCTAAGACAACCGTGGGAACCACTGTGACCGGAGAAACCGCTCGCGCCTCGCGCATGCGCATTGGCAGAGCCGACTCGCGCTCCACTCCTGACAGATAGGCTGCGTCCCCTTTAAATTTCGCCATGGCCACGCGGCGGCCGCGATGCTCCTGCTGCCGCCGCGGCGGCGGCTGGATCCTGGTTCCTGTTTGGGGCGGCGCGGCAGAGGGGGCCGCGGGTGTCTCGTCCTATCCCAGGCACAAACCTCAGCGGTCCTGTCCTCAGGACCTGCTTGAGGGGACTTCCACCGAGGGAGCGGGAGCTTCAGGAAGCCTGCTGGGTTCTCCGGACTCCCGTTGAGATCCGATTTTGGCCCCCTCCGAGTGAGATAGGATGGGCTCACCACATCTGGTGAGGTCTGCATGGCCTCGCTACAGCACCGTAGGATCCCATAGGTGTAAAGGCCTAGTGTCAGCTGCCAATTCACTCATCCATCAGCCCTCTGCCTCCCTCCTCCTTTGAAAGAGCAGTGGCCTGCCCCGCTTGTAAAAGCCCTGGGGATCCGGAAAGCCGACCGTGCGTATAGGACACCTGCAAAGAGGAAGAGACGCGTATCCGAGGGGGGATCATGTGACCACGCGTGGCACTGGCCAATCTCACAGCAGTTGGTGTTAATGTGTGTCACCAGAGACATGCTGGGGGAAGGTGAAACAGAGACTGGGTTCCAGGCATGTGCCGGTGGAAGGGGGAAACGGGTGACCTTTCCATCAATGCCGTGGAAAATCAAGGAACACCTGGGACCCGGGGGCTTGCGGGGGCGCCTGTGCCGGACCGAAGCCACGTTCTCAAATGCCTACCAGAGGAGAAAAGAGGTTTCTACAATATTCGCAACACCCCCAATCCTCAAGCGACCTGGTAGCCCTGACACAACTTCGGCTGGCACAAACCCACAGACAGTGGGAAAGAAACACACAGAGACTGAGACACAGAGAGAGAAGAGAGAATGGGAGACACACACACAGAAACACACACACACACACACACACACACACAGAGTCATACAGCAGAGGCATTGAAATACACACCCCCAGGCAACCCCTGAGGCTGCGGGGTTCTGCTCTGGAGGAGAACCACCCTCGGGTGAGAGAGCAGCCCAGGGGCACGCAGGCCGACCCGTCCTGGAGATCACGGACGGCGGCACGAGTTTTGGGGAGACTCACCCCAACCAACACCGTCCGTGCATGCCTGAGGCTGGTAACCCGTGCTGCTTCCCCCGTCTCTGCCTGGGGTTCCGTCATCATGGTCGGCCCTTTGCGACTCTAGGCATCCGCAGACGTTCCCTTCGACCCCGTGGAGAGCTGAGGCCGGAGCCTCAGAGCCTCGACACCCAAGCACTGCCACGGAGGGCTCCTGCTCTGCCAAGCCTCGGGGACTGGTTTCTAAGACAACCGTGGGAACCACTGTGACGGGAGAAACCGCTCGTGCCTCGCGCATGCGCATTGGCTGAGCCGACTCGCGATCTACTCCTGACAGATAGGCTGCGTCCCCTTTAAATTTCGCCATGGCCACGCGGCGGCCGCGATGCTCCTGCTTCCGCCGCGGCGGTGGCTGGATCCTGGTTCCTGTTTGGGGCGGCGTGGCAGAGGTGGCCGCGGTTGTCTCATCCAATCCCAGGCACAATCCCCAGAGGTCCTGTTCTCAGGAACTGCTTGAGGGGACTTCCACCGAGGGAGTGGGAGCTTCAGGAAGCCTGCTGGGTTCTCCGGAGTCCCGTTGAGATCCGATTTTGGCCCCCTCCGAGTGAGATAGGTTGGGCTCACCACATCTGGTGAGGTCGGCATGGCCTCGCTACAGCACCGAATGATCCCATAGGTCTAAAGGTCTAGGGTCACCTGCCAATTCACTCATCCATCAGCCCTCTGCCTCCCTCCTCCTTTGAAAGAGCGGTGGCCTGCCTCGTTTGTAAAAGCCCTGGGGATCTGGAAACCCGACCCTGCTTATAGGACACCTGCAAAGAGGAAGAGAGGCGAATCCGAGGGGGAGACCATGTGAGCACGCGTGGCACTGGCCAGTCTCACAGCAGTTGGTGTTAATGTGTGTCACCGGAGACATACTGGGGGACGGTGAAACAGAGGCTGGGTTCCAGGCATGTGCCAATGGAAGGGGGAAACCGGTGACCTTTCTATCAATGCCAAGGAAAATCAAAGAACACCGGGGACCCGGGGGCTGGGGGGGCCGCCTTTGCCTTACGCAAGCCACGTTTTCATATGCCTACCAGAGGAGCAAAGAGGTTTCTACAAAATTCGCAATACCCCCAATCCTCAAGCGACCTGGTAGCCCTGACGCAACTTCGGCTGGCACAAACCCACAGAGTGGGAAAGAAACACACAGAGACTGAGAGACAGAGAGAGAAGAGAGAATGGGAGACACACACACAGAAACACACACACACACAGAGTCATACAGCAGAGGCATTGAAATACACACCCCCAGGCAACCCCTGAGGCTGCGGGGTTCTGCTCTGGAGGAGAACCACCCTCGGGTGAGAGAGCAGCCCAGGGGCACGCAGGCCTCCACGTCCTCGAGATCACGGACGGCGGCATGAGTTTTGGGGAGACTCACCCCAATCAACACCGTCACTGCTTGCCTGAGGCTGGGATCCCGTGCTGCTTCCCCCGTCTCTGCCTGGGGTTCCGTCATCATGGTCGGCCCTTTGCGACTCCAGGCATCCGCAGACATTCCCTTCGACCCCGCGGAGCGGTGAGGCCGGAGCCTCAGAGCCTGGAAACCCAAGCACTGCCACGGAGGGCTCCTGCTCTGCCAAGCCTCGGGGACTGGTTCCTAAGACAACCGTGGGAACCACTGTGACCGGAGAAACCGCTGGCGCCTCGCGCATGCGCATTGGCAGAGCCGACTCGCGCTCCACTCCTGACAGATAGGCTGCGTCCCCTTTAAATTTCGCCATGGCCACGCGGCGGCCGCGATGCTCCTGCTGCCGCCGCGGCGGCGGCTGGATCCTGGTTCCTGTTTGGGGCGGCGCGGCAGAGGGGGCCGCGGGTGTCTCGTCCTATCCCAGGCACAAACCTCAGTGGTCCTGTCCTCAGGACCTGCTTGAGGGGACTTCCACCGAGGGAGCGGGAGCTTCAGGAAGCCTGCTGGGTTCTCCGGACTCCCGTTGAGATCCGATTTTGGCCCCCTCCGAGTGAGATAGGATGGGCTCACCACATCTGGTGAGGTCTGCATGGCCTCGCTACAGCACCGTAGGATCCCATAGGTGTAAAGGCCTAGTGTCAGCTGCCAATTCACTCATCCATCAGCCCTCTGCCTCCCTCCTCCTTTGAAAGAGCAGTGGCCTGCCCCGCTTGTAAAAGCCCTGGGGATCCGGAAAGCCGACCGTGCGTATAGGACACCTGCAAAGAGGAAGAGACGCGTATCCGAGGGGGGATCATGTGACCACGCGTGGCACTGGCCAATCTCACAGCAGTTGGTGTTAATGTGTGTCACCAGAGACATGCTGGGGGAAGGTGAAACAGAGACTGGGTTCCAGGCATGTGCCGGTGGAAGGGGGAAAAGGGTGACCTTTCCATCAATGCCGTGGAAAATCAAGGAACACCTGGGACCCGGGGGCTTGGGGGGGCGCCTGTGCCGGACCGAAGCCACGTTCTCAAATGCCTACCAGAGGAGAAAAGAGGTTTCTACAATATTCGCAACACCCCCAATCCTCAAGCGACCTGGTAGCCCTGACACAACTTCGGCTGGCACAAACCCACAGACAGTGGGAAAGAAACACACAGAGACTGAGAGACAGAGAGAGAAGAGAGAATGGGAGACACACACACAGAAACACACACACACACACACACACACAGAGTCATACAGCAGAGGCATTGAAATACACACCCCCAGGCAACCCCTGAGGCTGCGGGGTTCTGCTCTGGAGGAGAACCACCCTCGGGTGAGAGAGCAGCCCAGGGGCACGCAGGCCGACCCGTCCTGGAGATCACGGACGGCGGCACGAGTTTTGGGGAGACTCACCCCAACCAACACCGTCCGTGCATGCCTGAGGCTGGTAACCCGTGCTGCTTCCCCCGTCTCTGCCTGGGGTTCCGTCATCATGGTCGGCCCTTTGCGACTCTAGGCATCCGCAGACGTTCCCTTCGACCCCGTGGAGAGCTGAGGCCGGAGCCTCAGAGCCTCGACACCCAAGCACTGCCACGGAGGGCTCCTGCTCTGCCAAGCCTCGGGGACTGGTTTCTAAGACAACCGTGGGAACCACTGTGACGGGAGAAACCGCTCGTGCCTCGCGCATGCGCATTGGCTGAGCCGACTCGCGATCTACTCCTGACAGATAGGCTGCGTCCCCTTTAAATTTCGCCATGGCCACGCGGCGGCCGCGATGCTCCTGCTTCCGCCGCGGCGGTGGCTGGATCCTGGTTCCTGTTTGGGGCGGCGTGGCAGAGGTGGCCGCGGTTGTCTCATCCAATCCCAGGCACAATCCCCAGAGGTCCTGTTCTCAGGAACTGCTTGAGGGGACTTCCACCGAGGGAGTGGGAGCTTCAGGAAGCCTGCTGGGTTCTCCGGAGTCCCGTTGAGATCCGATTTTGGCCCCCTCCGAGTGAGATAGGTTGGGCTCACCACATCTGGTGAGGTCGGCATGGCCTCGCTACAGCACCGAATGATCCCATAGGTCTAAAGGTCTAGGGTCACCTGCCAATTCACTCATCCATCAGCCCTCTGCCTCCCTCCTCCTTTGAAAGAGCGGTGGCCTGCCTCGTTTGTAAAAGCCCTGGGGATCTGGAAACCCGACCCTGCTTATAGGACACCTGCAAAGAGGAAGAGAGGCGAATCCGAGGGGGAGACCATGTGAGCACGCGTGGCACTGGCCAGTCTCACAGCAGTTGGTGTTAATGTGTGTCACCGGAGACATACTGGGGGACGGTGAAACAGAGGCTGGGTTCCAGGCATGTGCCAATGGAAGGGGGAAACCGGTGACCTTTCTATCAATGCCAAGGAAAATCAAAGAACACCGGGGACCCGGGGGCTGGGGGGGCCGCCTTTGCCTTACGCAAGCCACGTTTTCATATGCCTACCAGAGGAGCAAAGAGGTTTCTACAAAATTCGCAATACCCCCAATCCTCAAGCGACCTGGTAGCCCTGACGCAACTTCGGCTGGCACAAACCCACAGAGTGGGAAAGAAACACACAGAGACTGAGAGACAGAGAGAGAAGAGAGAATGGGAGACACACACACAGAAACACACACACACACAGAGTCATACAGCAGAGGCATTGAAATACACACCCCCAGGCAACCCCTGAGGCTGCGGGGTTCTGCTCTGGAGGAGAACCACCCTCGGGTGAGAGAGCAGCCCAGGGGCACGCAGGCCTCCACGTCCTCGAGATCACGGACGGCGGCATGAGTTTTGGGGAGACTCACCCCAATCAACACCGTCACTGCTTGCCTGAGGCTGGGATCCCGTGCTGCTTCCCCCGTCTCTGCCTGGGGTTCCGTCATCATGGTCGGCCCTTTGCGACTCCAGGCATCCGCAGACATTCCCTTCGACCCCGCGGAGCGGTGAGGCCGGAGCCTCAGAGCCTGGAAACCCAAGCACTGCCACGGAGGGCTCCTGCTCTGCCAAGCCTCGGGGACTGGTTCCTAAGACAACCGTGGGAACCACTGTGACCGGAGAAACCGCTGGCGCCTCGCGCATGCGCATTGGCAGAGCCGACTCGCGCTCCACTCCTGACAGATAGGCTGCGTCCCCTTTAAATTTCGCCATGGCCACGCGGCGGCCGCGATGCTCCTGCTGCCGCCGCGGCGGCGGCTGGATCCTGGTTCCTGTTTGGGGCGGCGCGGCAGAGGGGGCCGCGGGTGTCTCGTCCTATCCCAGGCACAAACCTCAGTGGTCCTGTCCTCAGGACCTGCTTGAGGGGACTTCCACCGAGGGAGCGGGAGCTTCAGGAAGCCTGCTGGGTTCTCCGGACTCCCGTTGAGATCCGATTTTGGCCCCCTCCGAGTGAGATAGGATGGGCTCACCACATCTGGTGAGGTCTGCATGGCCTCGCTACAGCACCGTAGGATCCCATAGGTGTAAAGGCCTAGTGTCAGCTGCCAATTCACTCATCCATCAGCCCTCTGCCTCCCTCCTCCTTTGAAAGAGCAGTGGCCTGCCCCGCTTGTAAAAGCCCTGGGGATCCGGAAAGCCGACCGTGCGTATAGGACACCTGCAAAGAGGAAGAGACGCGTATCCGAGGGGGGATCATGTGACCACGCGTGGCACTGGCCAATCTCACAGCAGTTGGTGTTAATGTGTGTCACCAGAGACATGCTGGGGGAAGGTGAAACAGAGACTGGGTTCCAGGCATGTGCCGGTGGAAGGGGGAAAAGGGTGACCTTTCCATCAATGCCGTGGAAAATCAAGGAACACCTGGGACCCGGGGGCTTGGGGGGGCGCCTGTGCCGGACCGAAGCCACGTTCTCAAATGCCTACCAGAGGAGAAAAGAGGTTTCTACAATATTCGCAACACCCCCAATCCTCAAGCGACCTGGTAGCCCTGACACAACTTCGGCTGGCACAAACCCACAGACAGTGGGAAAGAAACACACAGAGACTGAGAGACAGAGAGAGAAGAGAGAATGGGAGACACACACACAGAAACACACACACACACAGAGTCATACAGCAGAGGCATTGAAATACACACCCCCAGGCAACCCCTGAGGCTGCGGGGTTCTGCTCTGGAGGAGAACCACCCTCGGGTGAGAGAGCAGCCCAGGGGCACGCAGGCCTCCACGTCCTCGAGATCACGGACGGCGGCATGAGTTTTGGGGAGACTCACCCCAATCAACACCGTCACTGCTTGCCTGAGGCTGGGATCCCGTGCTGCTTCCCCCGTCTCTGCCTGGGGTTCCGTCATCATGGTCGGCCCTTTGCGACTCCAGGCATCCGCAGACGTTCCCTTCGACCCCGTGGAGAGCTGAGGCCGGAGCCTCAGAGCCTCGACACCCAAGCACTGCCACGGAGGGCTCCTGCTCTGCCAAGCCTCGGGGACTGGTTTCTAAGACAACCGTGGGAACCACTGTGACGGGAGAAACCGCTCGTGCCTCGCGCATGCGCATTGGCTGAGCCGACTCGCGATCTACTCCTGACAGATAGGCTGCGTCCCCTTTAAATTTCGCCATGGCCACGCGGCGGCCGCGATGCTCCTGCTTCCGCCGCGGCGGTGGCTGGATCCTGGTTCCTGTTTGGGGCGGCGTGGCAGAGGTGGCCGCGGTTGTCTCATCCAATCCCAGGCACAATCCCCAGAGGTCCTGTTCTCAGGAACTGCTTGAGGGGACTTCCACCGAGGGAGTGGGAGCTTCAGGAAGCCTGCTGGGTTCTCCGGAGTCCCGTTGAGATCCGATTTTGGCCCCCTCCGAGTGAGATAGGTTGGGCTCACCACATCTGGTGAGGTCGGCATGGCCTCGCTACAGCACCGAATGATCCCATAGGTCTAAAGGTCTAGGGTCACCTGCCAATTCACTCATCCATCAGCCCTCTGCCTCCCTCCTCCTTTGAAAGAGCGGTGGCCTGCCTCGTTTGTAAAAGCCCTGGGGATCTGGAAACCCGACCCTGCTTATAGGACACCTGCAAAGAGGAAGAGAGGCGAATCCGAGGGGGAGACCATGTGAGCACGCGTGGCACTGGCCAGTCTCACAGCAGTTGGTGTTAATGTGTGTCACCGGAGACATACTGGGGGACGGTGAAACAGAGGCTGGGTTCCAGGCATGTGCCAATGGAAGGGGGAAACCGGTGACCTTTCTATCAATGCCAAGGAAAATCAAAGAACACCGGGGACCCGGGGGCTGGGGGGGCCGCCTTTGCCTTACGCAAGCCACGTTTTCATATGCCTACCAGAGGAGCAAAGAGGTTTCTACAAAATTCGCAATACCCCCAATCCTCAAGCGACCTGGTAGCCCTGACGCAACTTCGGCTGGCACAAACCCACAGAGTGGGAAAGAAACACACAGAGACTGAGAGACAGAGAGAGAAGAGAGAATGGGAGACACACACACAGAAACACACACACACACAGAGTCATACAGCAGAGGCATTGAAATACACACCCCCAGGCAACCCCTGAGGCTGCGGGGTTCTGCTCTGGAGGAGAACCACCCTCGGGTGAGAGAGCAGCCCAGGGGCACGCAGGCCTCCACGTCCTCGAGATCACGGACGGCGGCATGAGTTTTGGGGAGACTCACCCCAATCAACACCGTCACTGCTTGCCTGAGGCTGGGATCCCGTGCTGCTTCCCCCGTCTCTGCCTGGGGTTCCGTCATCATGGTCGGCCCTTTGCGACTCCAGGCATCCGCAGACATTCCCTTCGACCCCGCGGAGCGGTGAGGCCGGAGCCTCAGAGCCTGGAAACCCAAGCACTGCCACGGAGGGCTCCTGCTCTGCCAAGCCTCGGGGACTGGTTCCTAAGACAACCGTGGGAACCACTGTGACCGGAGAAACCGCTCGCGCCTCGCGCATGCGCATTGGCAGAGCCGACTCGCGCTCCACTCCTGACAGATAGGCTGCGTCCCCTTTAAATTTCGCCATGGCCACGCGGCGGCCGCGATGCTCCTGCTGCCGCCGCGGCGGCGGCTGGATCCTGGTTCCTGTTTGGGGCGGCGCGGCAGAGGGGGCCGCGGGTGTCTCGTCCTATCCCAGGCACAAACCTCAGCGGTCCTGTCCTCAGGACCTGCTTGAGGGGACTTCCACCGAGGGAGCGGGAGCTTCAGGAAGCCTGCTGGGTTCTCCGGACTCCCGTTGAGATCCGATTTTGGCCCCCTCCGAGTGAGATAGGATGGGCTCACCACCTCTGGTGAGGTCTGCATGGCCTCGCTACAGCACCGTAGGATCCCATAGGTGTAAAGGCCTAGTGTCAGCTGCCAATTCACTCATCCATCAGCCCTCTGCCTCCCTCCTCCTTTGAAAGAGCAGTGGCCTGCCCCGCTTGTAAAAGCCCTGGGGATCCGGAAAGCCGACCGTGCGTATAGGACACCTGCAAAGAGGAAGAGACGCGTATCCGAGGGGGGATCATGTGACCACGCGTGGCACTGGCCAATCTCACAGCAGTTGGTGTTAATGTGTGTCACCAGAGACATGCTGGGGGAAGGTGAAACAGAGACTGGGTTCCAGGCATGTGCCGGTGGAAGGGGGAAACGGGTGACCTTTCCATCAATGCCGTGGAAAATCAAGGAACACCTGGGACCCGGGGGCTTGCGGGGGCGCCTGTGCCGGACCGAAGCCACGTTCTCAAATGCCTACCAGAGGAGAAAAGAGGTTTCTACAATATTCGCAACACCCCCAATCCTCAAGCGACCTGGTAGCCCTGACACAACTTCGGCTGGCACAAACCCACAGACAGTGGGAAAGAAACACACAGAGACTGAGACACAGAGAGAGAAGAGAGAATGGGAGACACACACACAGAAACACACACACACACACACACACACACACACAGAGTCATACAGCAGAGGCATTGAAATACACACCCCCAGGCAACCCCTGAGGCTGCGGGGTTCTGCTCTGGAGGAGAACCACCCTCGGGTGAGAGAGCAGCCCAGGGGCACGCAGGCCGACCCGTCCTGGAGATCACGGACGGCGGCACGAGTTTTGGGGAGACTCACCCCAACCAACACCGTCCGTGCATGCCTGAGGCTGGTAACCCGTGCTGCTTCCCCCGTCTCTGCCTGGGGTTCCGTCATCATGGTCGGCCCTTTGCGACTCTAGGCATCCGCAGACGTTCCCTTCGACCCCGTGGAGAGCTGAGGCCGGAGCCTCAGAGCCTCGACACCCAAGCACTGCCACGGAGGGCTCCTGCTCTGCCAAGCCTCGGGGACTGGTTTCTAAGACAACCGTGGGAACCACTGTGACGGGAGAAACCGCTCGTGCCTCGCGCATGCGCATTGGCTGAGCCGACTCGCGATCTACTCCTGACAGATAGGCTGCGTCCCCTTTAAATTTCGCCATGGCCACGCGGCGGCCGCGATGCTCCTGCTTCCGCCGCGGCGGTGGCTGGATCCTGGTTCCTGTTTGGGGCGGCGTGGCAGAGGTGGCCGCGGTTGTCTCATCCAATCCCAGGCACAATCCCCAGAGGTCCTGTTCTCAGGAACTGCTTGAGGGGACTTCCACCGAGGGAGTGGGAGCTTCAGGAAGCCTGCTGGGTTCTCCGGAGTCCCGTTGAGATCCGATTTTGGCCCCCTCCGAGTGAGATAGGTTGGGCTCACCACATCTGGTGAGGTCGGCATGGCCTCGCTACAGCACCGAATGATCCCATAGGTCTAAAGGTCTAGGGTCACCTGCCAATTCACTCATCCATCAGCCCTCTGCCTCCCTCCTCCTTTGAAAGAGCGGTGGCCTGCCTCGTTTGTAAAAGCCCTGGGGATCTGGAAACCCGACCCTGCTTATAGGACACCTGCAAAGAGGAAGAGAGGCGAATCCGAGGGGGAGACCATGTGAGCACGCGTGGCACTGGCCAGTCTCACAGCAGTTGGTGTTAATGTGTGTCACCGGAGACATACTGGGGGACGGTGAAACAGAGGCTGGGTTCCAGGCATGTGCCAATGGAAGGGGGAAACCGGTGACCTTTCTATCAATGCCAAGGAAAATCAAAGAACACCGGGGACCCGGGGGCTGGGGGGGCCGCCTTTGCCTTACGCAAGCCACGTTTTCATATGCCTACCAGAGGAGCAAAGAGGTTTCTACAAAATTCGCAATACCCCCAATCCTCAAGCGACCTGGTAGCCCTGACGCAACTTCGGCTGGCACAAACCCACAGAGTGGGAAAGAAACACACAGAGACTGAGAGACAGAGAGAGAAGAGAGAATGGGAGACACACACACAGAAACACACACACACACAGAGTCATACAGCAGAGGCATTGAAATACACACCCCCAGGCAACCCCTGAGGCTGCGGGGTTCTGCTCTGGAGGAGAACCACCCTCGGGTGAGAGAGCAGCCCAGGGGCACGCAGGCCTCCACGTCCTCGAGATCACGGACGGCGGCATGAGTTTTGGGGAGACTCACCCCAATCAACACCGTCACTGCTTGCCTGAGGCTGGGATCCCGTGCTGCTTCCCCCGTCTCTGCCTGGGGTTCCGTCATCATGGTCGGCCCTTTGCGACTCCAGGCATCCGCAGACATTCCCTTCGACCCCGCGGAGCGGTGAGGCCGGAGCCTCAGAGCCTGGAAACCCAAGCACTGCCACGGAGGGCTCCTGCTCTGCCAAGCCTCGGGGACTGGTTCCTAAGACAACCGTGGGAACCACTGTGACCGGAGAAACCGCTGGCGCCTCGCGCATGCGCATTGGCAGAGCCGACTCGCGCTCCACTCCTGACAGATAGGCTGCGTCCCCTTTAAATTTCGCCATGGCCACGCGGCGGCCGCGATGCTCCTGCTGCCGCCGCGGCGGCGGCTGGATCCTGGTTCCTGTTTGGGGCGGCGCGGCAGAGGGGGCCGCGGGTGTCTCGTCCTATCCCAGGCACAAACCTCAGCGGTCCTGTCCTCAGGACCTGCTTGAGGGGACTTCCACCGAGGGAGCGGGAGCTTCAGGAAGCCTGCTGGGTTCTCCGGACTCCCGTTGAGATCCGATTTTGGCCCCCTCCGAGTGAGATAGGATGGGCTCACCACATCTGGTGAGGTCTGCATGGCCTCGCTACAGCACCGTAGGATCCCATAGGTGTAAAGGCCTAGTGTCAGCTGCCAATTCACTCATCCATCAGCCCTCTGCCTCCCTCCTCCTTTGAAAGAGCAGTGGCCTGCCCCGCTTGTAAAAGCCCTGGGGATCCGGAAAGCCGACCGTGCGTATAGGACACCTGCAAAGAGGAAGAGACGCGTATCCGAGGGGGGATCATGTGACCACGCGTGGCACTGGCCAATCTCACAGCAGTTGGTGTTAATGTGTGTCACCAGAGACATGCTGGGGGAAGGTGAAACAGAGACTGGGTTCCAGGCATGTGCCGGTGGAAGGGGGAAAAGGGTGACCTTTCCATCAATGCCGTGGAAAATCAAGGAACACCTGGGACCCGGGGGCTTGGGGGGGCGCCTGTGCCGGACCGAAGCCACGTTCTCAAATGCCTACCAGAGGAGAAAAGAGGTTTCTACAATATTCGCAACACCCCCAATCCTCAAGCGACCTGGTAGCCCTGACACAACTTCGGCTGGCACAAACCCACAGACAGTGGGAAAGAAACACACAGAGACTGAGAGACAGAGAGAGAAGAGAGAATGGGAGACACACACACAGAAACACACACACACACACACACACACACACAGAGTCATACAGCAGAGGCATTGAAATACACACCCCCAGGCAACCCCTGAGGCTGCGGGGTTCTGCTCTGGAGGAGAACCACCCTCGGGTGAGAGAGCAGCCCAGGGGCACGCAGGCCGACCCGTCCTGGAGATCACGGACGGCGGCACGAGTTTTGGGGAGACTCACCCCAACCAACACCGTCCGTGCATGCCTGAGGCTGGTAACCCGTGCTGCTTCCCCCGTCTCTGCCTGGGGTTCCGTCATCATGGTCGGCCCTTTGCGACTCTAGGCATCCGCAGACGTTCCCTTCGACCCCGTGGAGAGCTGAGGCCGGAGCCTCAGAGCCTCGACACCCAAGCACTGCCACGGAGGGCTCCTGCTCTGCCAAGCCTCGGGGACTGGTTTCTAAGACAACCGTGGGAACCACTGTGACGGGAGAAACCGCTCGTGCCTCGCGCATGCGCATTGGCTGAGCCGACTCGCGATCTACTCCTGACAGATAGGCTGCGTCCCCTTTAAATTTCGCCATGGCCACGCGGCGGCCGCGATGCTCCTGCTTCCGCCGCGGCGGTGGCTGGATCCTGGTTCCTGTTTGGGGCGGCGTGGCAGAGGTGGCCGCGGTTGTCTCATCCAATCCCAGGCACAATCCCCAGAGGTCCTGTTCTCAGGAACTGCTTGAGGGGACTTCCACCGAGGGAGTGGGAGCTTCAGGAAGCCTGCTGGGTTCTCCGGAGTCCCGTTGAGATCCGATTTTGGCCCCCTCCGAGTGAGATAGGTTGGGCTCACCACATCTGGTGAGGTCGGCATGGCCTCGCTACAGCACCGAATGATCCCATAGGTCTAAAGGTCTAGGGTCACCTGCCAATTCACTCATCCATCAGCCCTCTGCCTCCCTCCTCCTTTGAAAGAGCGGTGGCCTGCCTCGTTTGTAAAAGCCCTGGGGATCTGGAAACCCGACCCTGCTTATAGGACACCTGCAAAGAGGAAGAGAGGCGAATCCGAGGGGGAGACCATGTGAGCACGCGTGGCACTGGCCAGTCTCACAGCAGTTGGTGTTAATGTGTGTCACCGGAGACATACTGGGGGACGGTGAAACAGAGGCTGGGTTCCAGGCATGTGCCAATGGAAGGGGGAAACCGGTGACCTTTCTATCAATGCCAAGGAAAATCAAAGAACACCGGGGACCCGGGGGCTGGGGGGGCCGCCTTTGCCTTACGCAAGCCACGTTTTCATATGCCTACCAGAGGAGCAAAGAGGTTTCTACAAAATTCGCAATACCCCCAATCCTCAAGCGACCTGGTAGCCCTGACGCAACTTCGGCTGGCACAAACCCACAGAGTGGGAAAGAAACACACAGAGACTGAGAGACAGAGAGAGAAGAGAGAATGGGAGACACACACACAGAAACACACACACACACAGAGTCATACAGCAGAGGCATTGAAATACACACCCCCAGGCAACCCCTGAGGCTGCGGGGTTCTGCTCTGGAGGAGAACCACCCTCGGGTGAGAGAGCAGCCCAGGGGCACGCAGGCCTCCACGTCCTCGAGATCACGGACGGCGGCATGAGTTTTGGGGAGACTCACCCCAATCAACACCGTCACTGCTTGCCTGAGGCTGGGATCCCGTGCTGCTTCCCCCGTCTCTGCCTGGGGTTCCGTCATCATGGTCGGCCCTTTGCGACTCCAGGCATCCGCAGACATTCCCTTCGACCCCGCGGAGCGGTGAGGCCGGAGCCTCAGAGCCTGGAAACCCAAGCACTGCCACGGAGGGCTCCTGCTCTGCCAAGCCTCGGGGACTGGTTCCTAAGACAACCGTGGGAACCACTGTGATCGGAGAAACCGCTCGCGCCTCGCGCATGCGCATTGGCTGAGCCGACTCGCGCTCCACTCCTGACAGATAGGCTGCGTCCCCTTTAAATTTCGCCATGGCCACGCGGCGGCCGCGATGCTCCTGCTGTCGCCGCGGCGGCGGCTGGATCCTGGTTCCTGTTTGGGGCGGCGCGGCAGAGGGGGCCGCGGGTGTCTCGTCCTATCCCAGGCACAAACCTCAGCGGTCCTGTCCTCAGGACCTGCTTGAGGGGACTTCCACCGAGGGAGCGGGAGCTTCAGGAAGCCTGCTGGGTTCTCCGGACTCCCGTTGAGATCCGATTTTGGCCCCCTCCGAGTGAGATAGGATGGGCTCACCACATCTGGTGAGGTCTGCATGGCCTCGCTACAGCACCGTAGGATCCCATAGGTGTAAAGGCCTAGTGTCAGCTGCCAATTCACTCATCCATCAGCCCTCTGCCTCCCTCCTCCTTTGAAAGAGCAGTGGCCTGCCCCGCTTGTAAAAGCCCTGGGGATCCGGAAAGCCGACCGTGCGTATAGGACACCTGCAAAGAGGAAGAGACGCGTATCCGAGGGGGGATCATGTGACCACGCGTGTCACTGGCCAATCTCACAGCAGTTGGTGTTAATGTGTGTCACCAGAGACATGCTCGGGGAAGGTGAAACAGAGACTGGGTTCCAGGCATGTGCCGGTGGAAGGGGGAAAAGGGTGACCTTTCCATCAATGCCGTGGAAAATCAAGGAACACCTGGGACCCGGGGGCTTGGGGGGGCGCCTGTGCCGGACCGAAGCCACGTTCTCAAATGCCTACCAGAGGAGAAAAGAGGTTTCTACAATATTCGCAACACCCCCAATCCTCAAGCGACCTGGTAGCCCTGACACAACTTCGGCTGGCACAAACCCACAGACAGTGGGAAAGAAACACACAGAGACTGAGAGACAGAGAGAGAAGAGAGAATGGGAGACACACACACAGAAACACACACACACACACACACACAGAGTCATACAGCAGAGGCATTGAAATACACACCCCCAGGCAACCCCTGAGGCTGCGGGGTTCTGCTCTGGAGGAGAACCACCCTCGGGTGAGAGAGCAGCCCAGGGGCACGCAGGCCGACCCGTCCTGGAGATCACGGACGGCGGCACGAGTTTTGGGGAGACTCACCCCAACCAACACCGTCCGTGCATGCCTGAGGCTGGTAACCCGTGCTGCTTCCCCCGTCTCTGCCTGGGGTTCCGTCATCATGGTCGGCCCTTTGCGACTCTAGGCATCCGCAGACGTTCCCTTCGACCCCGTGGAGAGCTGAGGCCGGAGCCTCAGAGCCTCGACACCCAAGCACTGCCACGGAGGGCTCCTGCTCTGCCAAGCCTCGGGGACTGGTTTCTAAGACAACCGTGGGAACCACTGTGACGGGAGAAACCGCTCGTGCCTCGCGCATGCGCATTGGCTGAGCCGACTCGCGATCTACTCCTGACAGATAGGCTGCGTCCCCTTTAAATTTCGCCATGGCCACGCGGCGGCCGCGATGCTCCTGCTTCCGCCGCGGCGGTGGCTGGATCCTGGTTCCGGTTTGGGGCGGCGTGGCAGAGGTGGCCGCGGTTGTCTCATCCAATCCCAGGCACAATCCCCAGAGGTCCTGTTCTCAGGAACTGCTTGAGGGGACTTCCACCGAGGGAGTGGGAGCTTCAGGAAGCCTGCTGGGTTCTCCGGAGTCCCGTTGAGATCCGATTTTGGCCCCCTCCGAGTGAGATAGGTTGGGCTCACCACATCTGGTGAGGTCGGCATGGCCTCGCTACAGCACCGAATGATCCCATAGGTCTAAAGGTCTAGGGTCACCTGCCAATTCACTCATCCATCAGCCCTCTGCCTCCCTCCTCCTTTGAAAGAGCGGTGGCCTGCCTCGTTTGTAAAAGCCCTGGGGATCTGGAAACCCGACCCTGCTTATAGGACACCTGCAAAGAGGAAGAGAGGCGAATCCGAGGGGGAGACCATGTGAGCACGCGTGGCACTGGCCAGTCTCACAGCAGTTGGTGTTAATGTGTGTCACCGGAGACATACTGGGGGACGGTGAAACAGAGGCTGGGTTCCAGGCATGTGCCAGTGGAAGGGGGAAACCGGTGACCTTTCTATCATTGCCAAGGAAAATCAAAGAACACCGGGGACCCGGGGGCTGGGGGGGCCGCCTTTGCCTTACGCAAGCCACGTTTTCATATGCCTACCAGAGGAGCAAAGAGGTTTCTACAAAATTCGCAATACCCCCAATCCTCAAGCGACCTGGTAGCCCTGACGCAACTTCGGCTGGCACAAACCCACAGAGTGGGAAAGAAACACACAGAGACTGAGAGACAGAGAGAGAAGAGAGAATGGGAGACACACACACAGAAACACACACACACACAGAGTCATACAGCAGAGGCATTGAAATACACACCTCCAGGCAACCCCTGAGGCTGCGGGGTTCTGCTCTGGAGGAGAACCACCCTCGGGTGAGAGAGCAGCCCAGGGGCACGCAGGCCTCCACGTCCTCGAGATCACGGACGGCGGCATGAGTTTTGGGGAGACTCACCCCAATCAACACCGTCACTGCTTGCCTGAGGCTGGGATCCCGTGCTGCTTCCCCCGTCTCTGCCTGGGGTTCCGTCATCATGGTCGGCCCTTTGCGACTCCAGGCATCCGCAGACATTCCCTTCGACCCCGCGGAGCGGTGAGGCCGGAGCCTCAGAGGCTGGAAACCCAAGCACTGCCACGGAGGGCTCCTGCTCTGCCAAGCCTCGGGGACTGGTTCCTAAGACAACCGTGGGAACCACTGTGACCGGAGAAACCGCTCGCGCCTCGCGCATGCGCATTGGCTGAGCTGACTCGCGCTCCACTCCTGACAGATAGGCTGCGTCCCCTTTAAATTTCGCCATGGCCACGCGGCGGCCGCGATGCTCCTGCTGCCGCCGCGGCGGCGGCTGGATCCTGGTTCCTGTTTGGGGCGGCGCGGCAGAGGGGGCCGCGGGTGTCTCGTCCTATCCCAGGCACAAACCTCAGCGGTCCTGTCCTCAGGACCTGCTTGAGGGGACTTCCACCGAGGGAGCGGGAGCTTCAGGAAGCCTGCTGGGTTCTCCGGACTCCCGTTGAGATCCGATTTTGGCCCCCTCCGAGTGAGATAGGATGGGCTCACCACATCTGGTGAGGTCTGCATGGCCTCGCTACAGCACCGTAGGATCCCATAGGTGTAAAGGCCTAGTGTCAGCTGCCAATTCACTCATCCATCAGCCCTCTGCCTCCCTCCTCCTTTGAAAGAGCAGTGGCCTGCCCCGCTTGTAAAAGCCCTGGGGATCCGGAAAGCCGACCGTGCGTATAGGACACCTGCAAAGAGGAAGAGACGCGTATCCGAGGGGGGATCATGTGACCACGCGTGGCACTGGCCAATCTCACAGCAGTTGGTGTTAATGTGTGTCACCAGAGACATGCTGGGGGAAGGTGAAACAGAGACTGGGTTCCAGGCATGTGCCGGTGGAAGGGGGAAAAGGGTGACCTTTCCATCAATGCCGTGGAAAATCAAGGAACACCTGGGACCCGGGGGCTTGGGGGGGCGCCTGTGCCGGACCGAAGCCACGTTCTCAAATGCCTACCAGAGGAGAAAAGAGGTTTCTACAATATTCGCAACACCCCCAATCCTCAAGCGACCTGGTAGCCCTGACACAACTTCGGCTGGCACAAACCCACAGACAGTGGGAAAGAAACACACAGAGACTGAGAGACAGAGAGAGAAGAGAGAATGGGAGACACACACACAGAAACACACACACACACACACACACACACACAGAGTCATACAGCAGAGGCATTGAAATACACACCCCCAGGCAACCCCTGAGGCTGCGGGGTTCTGCTCTGGAGGAGAACCACCCTCGGGTGAGAGAGCAGCCCAGGGGCACGCAGGCCGACCCGTCCTGGAGATCACGGACGGCGGCACGAGTTTTGGGGAGACTCACCCCAACCAACACCGTCCGTGCATGCCTGAGGCTGGTAACCCGTGCTGCTTCCCCCGTCTCTGCCTGGGGTTCCGTCATCATGGTCGGCCCTTTGCGACTCTAGGCATCCGCAGACGTTCCCTTCGACCCCGTGGAGAGCTGAGGCCGGAGCCTCAGAGCCTCGACACCCAAGCACTGCCACGGAGGGCTCCTGCTCTGCCAAGCCTCGGGGACTGGTTTCTAAGACAACCGTGGGAACCACTGTGACGGGAGAAACCGCTCGTGCCTCGCGCATGCGCATTGGCTGAGCCGACTCGCGATCTACTCCTGACAGATAGGCTGCGTCCCCTTTAAATTTCGCCATGGCCACGCGGCGGCCGCGATGCTCCTGCTTCCGCCGCGGCGGTGGCTGGATCCTGGTTCCTGTTTGGGGCGGCGTGGCAGAGGTGGCCGCGGTTGTCTCATCCAATCCCAGGCACAATCCCCAGAGGTCCTGTTCTCAGGAACTGCTTGAGGGGACTTCCACCGAGGGAGTGGGAGCTTCAGGAAGCCTGCTGGGTTCTCCGGAGTCCCGTTGAGATCCGATTTTGGCCCCCTCCGAGTGAGATAGGTTGGGCTCACCACATCTGGTGAGGTCGGCATGGCCTCGCTACAGCACCGAATGATCCCATAGGTCTAAAGGTCTAGGGTCACCTGCCAATTCACTCATCCATCAGCCCTCTGCCTCCCTCCTCCTTTGAAAGAGCGGTGGCCTGCCTCGTTTGTAAAAGCCCTGGGGATCTGGAAACCCGACCCTGCTTATAGGACACCTGCAAAGAGGAAGAGAGGCGAATCCGAGGGGGAGACCATGTGAGCACGCGTGGCACTGGCCAGTCTCACAGCAGTTGGTGTTAATGTGTGTCACCGGAGACATACTGGGGGACGGTGAAACAGAGGCTGGGTTCCAGGCATGTGCCAATGGAAGGGGGAAACCGGTGACCTTTCTATCAATGCCAAGGAAAATCAAAGAACACCGGGGACCCGGGGGCGGGGGGGGGGCCGCCTTTGCCTTACGCAAGCCTCGTTTTCATATGCCTACCAGAGGAGCAAAGAGGTTTCTACAAAATTCGCAATACCCCCAATCCTCAAGCGACCTGGTAGCCCTGAAGCAACTTCGGCTGGCACAAACCCACAGAGTGGGAAAGAAACACACAGAGACTGAGAGACAGAGAGAGAAGAGAGAATGGGAGACACACACACAGAAACACACACACACACAGAGTCATACAGCAGAGGCATTGAAATACACACCCCCAGGCAACCCCTGAGGCTGCGGGGTTCTGCTCTGGAGGAGAACCACCCTCGGGTGAGAGAGCAGCCCAGGGGCACGCAGGCCTCCACGTCCTCGAGATCACGGACGGCGGCATGAGTTTTGGGGAGACTCACCCCAATCAACACCGTCACTGCTTGCCTGAGGCTGGGATCCCGTGCTGCTTCCCCCGTCTCTGCCTGGGGTTCCGTCATCATGGTCGGCCCTTTGCGACTCCAGGCATCCGCAGACATTCCCTTCGACCCCGCGGAGCGGTGAGGCCGGAGCCTCAGAGCCTGGAAACCCAAGCACTGCCACGGAGGGCTCCTGCTCTGCCAAGCCTCGGGGACTGGTTCCTAAGACAACCGTGGGAACCACTGTGACCGGAGAAACCGCTCGCGCCTCGCGCATGCGCATTGGCTGAGCCGACTCGCGCTCCACTCCTGACAGATAGGCTGCGTCCCCTTTAAATTTCGCCATGGCCACGCGGCGGCCGCGATGCTCCTGCTGCCGCCGCGGCGGCGGCTGGATCCTGGTTCCTGTTTGGGGCGGCGCGGCAGAGGGGGCCGCGGGTGTCTCGTCCTATCCCAGGCACAAACCTCAGCGGTCCTGTCCTCAGGACCTGCTTGAGGGGACTTCCACCGAGGGAGCGGGAGCTTCAGGAAGCCTGCTGGGTTCTCCGGACTCCCGTTGAGATCCGATTTTGGCCCCCTCCGAGTGAGATAGGATGGGCTCACCACATCTGGTGAGGTCTGCATGGCCTCGCTACAGCACCGTAGGATCCCATAGGTGTAAAGGCCTAGTGTCAGCTGCCAATTCACTCATCCATCAGCCCTCTGCCTCCCTCCTCCTTTGAAAGAGCAGTGGCCTGCCCCGCTTGTAAAAGCCCTGGGGATCCGGAAAGCCGACCGTGCGTATAGGACACCTGCAAAGAGGAAGAGACGCGTATCCGAGGGGGGATCATGTGACCACGCGTGTCACTGGCCAATCTCACAGCAGTTGGTGTTAATGTGTGTCACCAGAGACATGCTGGGGGAAGGTGAAACAGAGACTGGGTTCCAGGCATGTGCCGGTGGAAGGGGGAAAAGGGTGACCTTTCCATCAATGCCGTGGAAAATCAAGGAACACCTGGGACCCGGGGGCTTGGGGGGGCGCCTGTGCCGGACCGAAGCCACGTTCTCAAATGCCTACCAGAGGAGAACAGAGGTTTCTACAATATTCGCAACACCCCCAATCCTCAAGCGACCTGGTAGCCCTGACACAACTTCAGCTGGCACAAACCCACAGACAGTGGGAAAGAAACACACAGAGACTGAGAGACAGAGAGAGAAGAGAGAATGGGAGACACACACACAGAAACACACACACACACACACACACACAGAGTCATACAGCAGAGGCATTGAAATACACACCCCCAGGCAACCCCTGAGGCTGCGGGGTTCTGCTCTGGAGGAGAACCACCCTCGGGTGAGAGAGCAGCCCAGGGGCACGCAGGCCGACCCGTCCTGGAGATCACGGACGGCGGCACGAGTTTTGGGGAGACTCACCCCAACCAACACCGTCCGTGCATGCCTGAGGCTGGTAACCCGTGCTGCTTCCCCCGTCTCTGCCTGGGGTTCCGTCACCATGGTCGGCCCTTTGCGACTCTAGGCATCCGCAGACGTTCCCTTCGACCCCGTGGAGAGCTGAGGCCGGAGCCTCAGAGCCTCGACACCCAAGCACTGCCACGGAGGGCTCCTGCTCTGCCAAGCCTCGGGGACTGGTTTCTAAGACAACCGTGGGAACCACTGTGACGGGAGAAACCGCTCGTGCCTCGCGCATGCGCATTGGCTGAGCCGACTCGCGATCTACTCCTGACAGATAGGCTGCGTCCCCTTTAAATTTCGCCATGGCCACGCGGCGGCCGCGATGCTCCTGCTTCCGCCGCGGCGGTGGCTGGATCCTGGTTCCTGTTTGGGGCGGCGTGGCAGAGGTGGCCGCGGTTGTCTCATCCAATCCCAGGCACAATCCCCAGAGGTCCTGTTCTCAGGAACTGCTTGAGGGGACTTCCACCGAGGGAGTGGGAGCTTCAGGAAGCCTGCTGGGTTCTCCGGAGTCCCGTTGAGATCCGATTTTGGCCCCCTCCGAGTGAGATAGGTTGGGCTCACCACATCTGGTGAGGTCGGCATGGCCTCGCTACAGCACCGAATGATCCCATAGGTCTAAAGGTCTAGGGTCACCTGCCAATTCACTCATCCATCAGCCCTCTGCCTCCCTCCTCCTTTGAAAGAGCGGTGGCCTGCCTCGTTTGTAAAAGCCCTGGGGATCTGGAAACCCGACCCTGCTTATAGGACACCTGCAAAGAGGAAGAGAGGCGAATCCGAGGGGGAGACCATGTGAGCACGCGTGGCACTGGCCAGTCTCACAGCAGTTGGTGTTAATGTGTGTCACCGGAGACATACTGGGGGACGGTGAAACAGAGGCTGGGTTCCAGGCATGTGCCAATGGAAGGGGGAAACCGGTGACCTTTCTATCAATGCCAAGGAAAATCAAAGAACACCGGGGACCCGGGGGCTGGGGGGGCCGCCTTTGCCTTACGCAAGCCTCGTTTTCATATGCCTACCAGAGGAGCAAAGAGGTTTCTACAAAATTCGCAATACCCCCAATCCTCAAGCGACCTGGTAGCCCTGACGCAACTTCGGCTGGCACAAACCCACAGAGTGGGAAAGAAACACACAGAGACTGAGAGACAGAGAGAGAAGAGAGAATGGGAGACACACACACAGAAACACACACACACACAGAGTCATACAGCAGAGGCATTGAAATACACACCCCCAGGCAACCCCTGAGGCTGCGGGGTTCTGCTCTGGAGGAGAACCACCCTCGGGTGAGAGAGCAGCCCAGGGGCACGCAGGCCTCCACGTCCTCGAGATCACGGACGGCGGCATGAGTTTTGGGGAGACTCACCCCAATCAACACCGTCACTGCTTGCCTGAGGCTGGGATCCCGTGCTGCTTCCCCCGTCTCTGCCTGGGGTTCCGTCATCATGGTCGGCCCTTTGCGACTCCAGGCATCCGCAGACATTCCCTTCGACCCCGCGGAGCGGTGAGGCCGGAGCCTCAGAGCCTGGAAACCCAAGCACTGCCACGGAGGGCTCCTGCTCTGCCAAGCCTCGGGGACTGGTTCCTAAGACAACCGTGGGAACCACTGTGACCGGAGAAACCGCTCGCGCCTCGCGCATGCGCATTGGCAGAGCCGACTCGCGCTCCACTCCTGACAGATAGGCTGCGTCCCCTTTAAATTTCGCCATGGCCACGCGGCGGCCGCGATGCTCCTGCTGCCGCCGCGGCGGCGGCTGGATCCTGGTTCCTGTTTGGGGCGGCGCGGCAGAGGGGGCCGCGGGTGTCTCGTCCTATCCCAGGCACAAACCTCAGCGGTCCTGTCCTCAGGACCTGCTTGAGGGGACTTCCACCGAGGGAGCGGGAGCTTCAGGAAGCCTGCTGGGTTCTCCGGACTCCCGTTGAGATCCGATTTTGGCCCCCTCCGAGTGAGATAGGATGGGCTCACCACATCTGGTGAGGTCTGCATGGCCTCGCTACAGCACCGTAGGATCCCATAGGTGTAAAGGCCTAGTGTCAGCTGCCAATTCACTCATCCATCAGCCCTCTGCCTCCCTCCTCCTTTGAAAGAGCAGTGGCCTGCCCCGCTTGTAAAAGCCCTGGGGATCCGGAAAGCCGACCGTGCGTATAGGACACCTGCAAAGAGGAAGAGACGCGTATCCGAGGGGGGATCATGTGACCACGCGTGGCACTGGCCAATCTCACAGCAGTTGGTGTTAATGTGTGTCACCAGAGACATGCTGGGGGAAGGTGAAACAGAGACTGGGTTCCAGGCATGTGCCGGTGGAAGGGGGAAAAGGGTGACCTTTCCATCAATGCCGTGGAAAATCAAGGAACACCTGGGACCCGGGGGCTTGTGGGGGCGCCTGTGCCGGACCGAAGCCACGTTCTCAAATGCCTACCAGAGGAGAAAAGAGGTTTCTACAATATTCGCAACACCCCCAATCCTCAAGCGACCTGGTAGCCCTGACACAACTTCGGCTGGCACAAACCCACAGACAGTGGGAAAGAAACACACAGAGACTGAGAGACAGAGAGAGAAGAGAGAATGGGAGACACACACACAGAAACACACACACACACACACACACACACACAGAGTCATACAGCAGAGGCATTGAAATACACACCCCCAGGCAACCCCTGAGGCTGCGGGGTTCTGCTCTGGAGGAGAACCACCCTCGGGTGAGAGAGCAGCCCAGGGGCACGCAGGCCGACCCGTCCTGGAGATCACGGACGGCGGCACGAGTTTTGGGGAGACTCACCCCAACCAACACCGTCCGTGCATGCCTGAGGCTGGTAACCCGTGCTGCTTCCCCCGTCTCTGCCTGGGGTTCCGTCATCATGGTCGGCCCTTTGCGACTCTAGGCATCCGCAGACGTTCCCTTCGACCCCGTGGAGAGCTGAGGCCGGAGCCTCAGAGCCTCGACACCCAAGCACTGCCACGGAGGGCTCCTGCTCTGCCAAGCCTCGGGGACTGGTTTCTAAGACAACCGTGGGAACCACTGTGACGGGAGAAACCGCTCGTGCCTCGCGCATGCGCATTGGCTGAGCCGACTCGCGATCTACTCCTGACAGATAGGCTGCGTCCCCTTTAAATTTCGCCATGGCCACGCGGCGGCCGCGATGCTCCTGCTTCCGCCGCGGCGGTGGCTGGATCCTGGTTCCTGTTTGGGGCGGCGTGGCAGAGGTGGCCGCGGTTGTCTCATCCAATCCCAGGCACAATCCCCAGAGGTCCTGTTCTCAGGAACTGCTTGAGGGGACTTCCACCGAGGGAGTGGGAGCTTCAGGAAGCCTGCTGGGTTCTCCGGAGTCCCGTTGAGATCCGATTTTGGCCCCCTCCGAGTGAGATAGGTTGGGCTCACCACATCTGGTGAGGTCGGCATGGCCTCGCTACAGCACCGAATGATCCCATAGGTCTAAAGGTCTAGGGTCACCTGCCAATTCACTCATCCATCAGCCCTCTGCCTCCCTCCTCCTTTAAAAGAGCGGTGGCCTGCCTCGTTTGTAAAAGCCCTGGGGATCTGGAAACCCGACCCTGCTTATAGGACACCTGCAAAGAGGAAGAGAGGCGAATCCGAGGGGGAGACCATGTGAGCACGCGTGGCACTGGCCAGTCTCACAGCAGTTGGTGTTAATGTGTGTCACCGGAGACATACTGGGGGACGGTGAAACAGAGGCTGGGTTCCAGGCATGTGCCAATGGAAGGGGGAAACCGGTGACCTTTCTATCAATGCCAAGGAAAATCAAAGAACACCGGGGACCCGGGGGCTGGGGGGGCCGCCTTTGCCTTACGCAAGCCACGTTTTCATATGCCTACCAGAGGAGCAAAGAGGTTTCTACAAAATTCGCAATACCCCCAATCCTCAAGCGACCTGGTAGCCCTGACGCAACTTCGGCTGGCACAAACCCACAGAGTGGGAAAGAAACACACAGAGACTGAGAGACAGAGAGAGAAGAGAGAATGGGAGACACACACACAGAAACACACACACACACAGAGTCATACAGCAGAGGCATTGAAATACACACCCCCAGGCAACCCCTGAGGCTGCGGGGTTCTGCTCTGGAGGAGAACCACCCTCGGGTGAGAGAGCAGCCCAGGGGCACGCAGGCCTCCACGTCCTCGAGATCACGGACGGCGGCATGAGTTTTGGGGAGACTCACCCCAATCAACACCGTCACTGCTTGCCTGAGGCTGGGATCCCGTGCTGCTTCCCCCGTCTCTGCCTGGGGTTCCGTCATCATGGTCGGCCCTTTGCGACTCCAGGCATCCGCAGACATTCCCTTCGACCCCGCGGAGCGGTGAGGCCGGAGCCTCAGAGCCTGGAAACCCAAGCACTGCCACGGAGGGCTCCTGCTCTGCCAAGCCTCGGGGACTGGTTCCTAAGACAACCGTGGGAACCACTGTGACCGGAGAAACCGCTCGCGCCTCGCGCATGCGCATTGGCTGAGCTGACTCGCGCTCCACTCCTGACAGATAGGCTGCGTCCCCTTTAAATTTCGCCATGGCCACGCGGCGGCCGCGATGCTCCTGCTGCCGCCGCGGCGGCGGCTGGATCCTGGTTCCTGTTTGGGGCGGCGCGGCAGAGGGGGCCGCGGGTGTCTCGTCCTATCCCAGGCACAAACCTCAGCGGTCCTGTCCTCAGGACCTGCTTGAGGGGACTTCCACCGAGGGAGCGGGAGCTTCAGGAAGCCTGCTGGGTTCTCCGGACTCCCGTTGAGATCCGATTTTGGCCCCCTCCGAGTGAGATAGGATGGGCTCACCACATCTGGTGAGGTCTGCATGGCCTCGCTACAGCACCGTAGGATCCCATAGGTGTAAAGGCCTAGTGTCAGCTGCCAATTCACTCATCCATCAGCCCTCTGCCTCCCTCCTCCTTTGAAAGAGCAGTGGCCTGCCCCGCTTGTAAAAGCCCTGGGGATCCGGAAAGCCGACCGTGCGTATAGGACACCTGCAAAGAGGAAGAGACGCGTATCCGAGGGGGGATCATGTGACCACGCGTGGCACTGGCCAATCTCACAGCAGTTGGTGTTAATGTGTGTCACCAGAGACATGCTGGGGGAAGGTGAAACAGAGACTGGGTTCCAGGTATGTGCCGGTGGAAGGGGGAAAAGGGTGACCTTTCCATCAATGCCGTGGAAAATCAAGGAACACCTGGGACCCGGGGGCTTGTGGGGGCGCCTGTGCCGGACCGAAGCCACGTTCTCAAATGCCTACCAGAGGAGAAAAGAGGTTTCTACAATATTCGCAACACCCCCAATCCTCAAGCGACCTGGTAGCCCTGACACAACTTCGGCTGGCACAAACCCACAGACAGTGGGAAAGAAACACACAGAGACTGAGAGACAGAGAGAGAAGAGAGAATGGGAGACACACACACAGAAACACACACACACACACACACACACACACAGAGTCATACAGCAGAGGCATTGAAATACACACCCCCAGGCAACCCCTGAGGCTGCGGGGTTCTGCTCTGGAGGAGAACCACCCTCGGGTGAGAGAGCAGCCCAGGGGCACGCAGGCCGACCCGTCCTGGAGATCACGGACGGCGGCACGAGTTTTGGGGAGACTCACCCCAACCAACACCGTCCGTGCATGCCTGAGGCTGGTAACCCGTGCTGCTTCCCCCGTCTCTGCCTGGGGTTCCGTCATCATGGTCGGCCCTTTGCGACTCTAGGCATCCGCAGACGTTCCCTTCGACCCCGTGGAGAGCTGAGGCCGGAGCCTCAGAGCCTCGACACCCAAGCACTGCCACGGAGGGCTCCTGCTCTGCCAAGCCTCGGGGACTGGTTTCTAAGACAACCGTGGGAACCACTGTGACGGGAGAAACCGCTCGTGCCTCGCGCATGCGCATTGGCTGAGCCGACTCGCGATCTACTCCTGACAGATAGGCTGCGTCCCCTTTAAATTTCGCCATGGCCACGCGGCGGCCGCGATGCTCCTGCTTCCGCCGCGGCGGTGGCTGGATCCTGGTTCCTGTTTGGGGCGGCGTGGCAGAGGTGGCCGCGGTTGTCTCATCCAATCCCAGGCACAATCCCCAGAGGTCCTGTTCTCAGGAACTGCTTGAGGGGACTTCCACCGAGGGAGTGGGAGCTTCAGGAAGCCTGCTGGGTTCTCCGGAGTCCCGTTGAGATCCGATTTTGGCCCCCTCCGAGTGAGATAGGTTGGGCTCACCACATCTGGTGAGGTCGGCATGGCCTCGCTACAGCACCGAATGATCCCATAGGTCTAAAGGTCTAGGGTCACCTGCCAATTCACTCATCCATCAGCCCTCTGCCTCCCTCCTCCTTTGAAAGAGCGGTGGCCTGCCTCGTTTGTAAAAGCCCTGGGGATCTGGAAACCCGACCCTGCTTATAGGACACCTGCAAAGAGGAAGAGAGGCGAATCCGAGGGGGAGACCATGTGAGCACGCGTGGCACTGGCCAGTCTCACAGCAGTTGGTGTTAATGTGTGTCACCGGAGACATACTGGGGGACGGTGAAACAGAGGCTGGGTTCCAGGCATGTGCCAATGGAAGGGGGAAACCGGTGACCTTTCTATCAATGCCAAGGAAAATCAGAGAACACCGGGGACCCGGGGGCTGGGGGGGCCGCCTTTGCCTTACGCAAGCCACGTTTTCATATGCCTACCAGAGGAGCAAAGAGGTTTCTACAAAATTCGCAATACCCCCAATCCTCAAGCGACCTGGTAGCCCTGACGCAACTTCGGCTGGCACAAACCCACAGAGTGGGAAAGAAACACACAGAGACTGAGAGACAGAGAGAGAAGAGAGAATGGGAGACACACACACAGAAACACACACACACACAGAGTCATACAGCAGAGGCATTGAAATACACACCCCCAGGCAACCCCTGAGGCTGCGGGGTTCTGCTCTGGAGGAGAACCACCCTCGGGTGAGAGAGCAGCCCAGGGGCACGCAGGCCTCCACGTCCTCGAGATCACGGACGGCGGCATGAGTTTTGGGGAGACTCACCCCAATCAACACCGTCACTGCTTGCCTGAGGCTGGGATCCCGTGCTGCTTCCCCCGTCTCTGCCTGGGGTTCCGTCATCATGGTCGGCCCTTTGCGACTCCAGGCATCCGCAGACATTCCCTTCGACCCCGCGGAGCGGTGAGGCCGGAGCCTCAGAGCCTGGAAACCCAAGCACTGCCACGGAGGGCTCCTGCTCTGCCAAGCCTCGGGGACTGGTTCCTAAGACAACCGTGGGAACCACTGTGACCGGAGAAACCGCTCGCGCCTCGCGCATGCGCATTGGCTGAGCCGACTCGCGCTCCACTCCTGACAGATAGGCTGCGTCCCCTTTAAATTTCGCCATGGCCACGCGGCGGCCGCGATGCTCCTGCTGCCGCCGCGGCGGCGGCTGGATCCTGGTTCCTGTTTGGGGCGGCGCGGCAGAGGGGGCCGCGGGTGTCTCGTCCTATCCCAGGCACAAACCTCAGCGGTCCTGTCCTCAGGACCTGCTTGAGGGGACTTCCACCGAGGGAGCGGGAGCTTCAGGAAGCCTGCTGGGTTCTCCGGACTCCCGTTGAGATCCGATTTTGGCCCCCTCCGAGTGAGATAGGATGGGCTCACCACATCTGGTGAGGTCTGCATGGCCTCGCTACAGCACCGTAGGATCCCATAGGTGTAAAGGCCTAGTGTCAGCTGCCAATTCACTCATCCATCAGCCCTCTGCCTCCCTCCTCCTTTGAAAGAGCAGTGGCCTGCCCCGCTTGTAAAAGCCCTGGGGCCGGAAAGCCGACCGTGCGTATAGGACACCTGCAAAGAGGAAGAGACGCGTATCCGAGGGGGGATCATGTGACCACGCGTGGCACTGGCCAATCTCACAGCAGTTGGTGTTAATGTGTGTCACCAGAGACATGCTGGGGGAAGGTGAAACAGAGACTGGGTTCCAGGCATGTGCCGGTGGAAGGGGGAAAAGGGTGACCTTTCCATCAATGCCGTGGAAAATCAAGGAACACCTGGGACCCGGGGGCTTGGGGGGGCGCCTGTGCCGGACCGAAGCCACGTTCTCAAATGCCTACCAGAGGAGAAAAGAGGTTTCTACAATATTCGCAACACCCCCAATCCTCAAGCGACCTGGTAGCCCTGACACAACTTCGGCTGGCACAAACCCACAGACAGTGGGAAAGAAACACACAGAGACTGAGAGACAGAGAGAGAAGAGAGAATGGGAGACACACACACAGAAACACACACACACACACACACACACACACAGAGTCATACAGCAGAGGCATTGAAATACACACCCCCAGGCAACCCCTGAGACTGCGGGGTTCTGCTCTGGAGGAGAACCACCCTCGGGTGAGAGAGCAGCCCAGGGGCACGCAGGCCGACCCGTCCTGGAGATCACGGACGGCGGCACGAGTTTTGGGGAGACTCACCCCAACCAACACCGTCCGTGCATGCCTGAGGCTGGTAACCCGTGCTGCTTCCCCCGTCTCTGCCTGGGGTTCCGTCATCATGGTCGGCCCTTTGCGACTCTAGGCATCCGCAGACGTTCCCTTCGACCCCATGGAGAGCTGAGGCCGGAGCCTCAGAGCCTCGACACCCAAGCACTGCCACGGAGGGCTCCTGCTCTGCCAAGCCTCGGGGACTGGTTTCTAAGACAACCGTGGGAACCACTGTGACGGGAGAAACCGCTCGTGCCTCGCGCATGCGCATTGGCTGAGCCGACTCGCGATCTACTCCTGACAGATAGGCTGCGTCCCCTTTAAATTTCGCCATGGCCACGCGGCGGCCGCGATGCTCCTGCTTCCGCCGCGGCGGTGGCTGGATCCTGGTTCCTGTTTGGGGCGGCGTGGCAGAGGTGGCCGCGGTTGTCTCATCCAATCCCAGGCACAATCCCCAGAGGTCCTGTTCTCAGGAACTGCTTGAGGGGACTTCCACCGAGGGAGTGGGAGCTTCAGGAAGCCTGCTGGGTTCTCCGGAGTCCCGTTGAGATCCGATTTTGGCCCCCTCCGAGTGAGATAGGTTGGGCTCACCACATCTGGTGAGGTCGGCATGGCCTCGCTACAGCACCGAATGATCCCATAGGTCTAAAGGTCTAGGGTCACCTGCCAATTCACTCATCCATCAGCCCTCTGCCTCCCTCCTCCTTTGAAAGAGCGGTGGCCTGCCTCGTTTGTAAAAGCCCTGGGGATCTGGAAACCCGACCCTGCTTATAGGACACCTGCAAAGAGGAAGAGAGGCGAATCCGAGGGGGAGACCATGTGAGCACGCGTGGCACTGGCCAGTCTCACAGCAGTTGGTGTTAATGTGTGTCACCGGAGACATACTGGGGGACGGTGAAACAGAGGCTGGGTTCCAGGCATGTGCCAATGGAAGGGGGAAACCGGTGACCTTTCTATCAATGCCAAGGAAAATCAAAGAACACCGGGGACCCGGGGGCTGGGGGGGCCGCCTTTGCCTTACGCAAGCCACGTTTTCATATGCCTACCAGAGGAGCAAAGAGGTTTCTACAAAATTCGCAATACCCCCAATCCTCAAGCGACCTGGTAGCCCTGACGCAACTTCGGCTGGCACAAACCCACAGAGTGGGAAAGAAACACACAGAGACTGAGAGACAGAGAGAGAAGAGAGAATGGGAGACACACACACAGAAACACACACACACACAGAGTCATACAGCAGAGGCATTGAAATACACACCCCCAGGCAACCCCTGAGGCTGCGGGGTTCTGCTCTGGAGGAGAACCACCCTCGGGTGAGAGAGCAGCCCAGGGGCACGCAGGCCTCCACGTCCTCGAGATCACGGACGGCGGCATGAGTTTTGGGGAGACTCACCCCAATCAACACCGTCACTGCTTGCCTGAGGCTGGGATCCCGTGCTGCTTCCCCCGTCTCTGCCTGGGGTTCCGTCATCATGGTCGGCCCTTTGCGACTCCAGGCATCCGCAGACATTCCCTTCGACCCCGCGGAGCGGTGAGGCCGGAGCCTCAGAGCCTGGAAACCCAAGCACTGCCACGGAGGGCTCCTGCTCTGCCAAGCCTCGGGGACTGGTTCCTAAGACAACCGTGGGAACCACTGTGACCGGAGAAACCGCTCGCGCCTCGCGCATGCGCATTGGCAGAGCCGACTCGCGCTCCACTCCTGACAGATAGGCTGCGTCCCCTTTAAATTTCGCCATGGCCACGCGGCGGCCGCGATGCTCCTGCTGCCGCCGCGGCGGCGGCTGGATCCTGGTTCCTGTTTGGGGCGGCGCGGCAGAGGGGGCCGCGGGTGTCTCGTCCTATCCCAGGCACAAACCTCAGCGGTCCTGTCCTCAGGACCTGCTTGAGGGGACTTCCACCGAGGGAGCGGGAGCTTCAGGAAGCCTGCTGGGTTCTCCGGACTCCCGTTGAGATCCGATTTTGGCCCCCTCCGAGTGAGATAGGATGGGCTCACCACATCTGGTGAGGTCTGCATGGCCTCGCTACAGCACCGTAGGATCCCATAGGTGTAAAGGCCTAGTGTCAGCTGCCAATTCACTCATCCATCAGCCCTCTGCCTCCCTCCTCCTTTGAAAGAGCAGTGGCCTGCCCCGCTTGTAAAAGCCCTGGGGATCCGGAAAGCCGACCGTGCGTATAGGACACCTGCAAAGAGGAAGAGACGCGTATCCGAGGGGGGATCATGTGACCACGCGTGGCACTGGCCAATCTCACAGCAGTTGGTGTTAATGTGTGTCACCAGAGACATGCTGGGGGAAGGTGAAACAGAGACTGGGTTCCAGGCATGTGCCGGTGGAAGGGGGAAAAGGGTGACCTTTCCATCAATGCCGTGGAAAATCAAGGAACACCTGGGACCCGGGGGCTTGGGGGGGCGCCTGTGCCGGACCGAAGCCACGTTCTCAAATGCCTACCAGAGGAGAAAAGAGGTTTCTACAATATTCGCAACACCCCCAATCCTCAAGCGACCTGGTAGCCCTGACACAACTTCGGCTGGCACAAACCCACAGACAGTGGGAAAGAAACACACAGAGACTGAGAGACAGAGAGAGAAGAGAGAATGGGAGACACACACACAGAAACACACACACACACACACACACACACACACAGAGTCATACAGCAGAGGCATTGAAATACACACCCCCAGGCAACCCCTGAGGCTGCGGGGTTCTGCTCTGGAGGAGAACCACCCTCGGGTGAGAGAGCAGCCCAGGGGCACGCAGGCCGACCCGTCCTGGAGATCACGGACGGCGGCACGAGTTTTGGGGAGACTCACCCCAACCAACACCGTCCGTGCATGCCTGAGGCTGGTAACCCGTGCTGCTTCCCCCGTCTCTGCCTGGGGTTCCGTCATCATGGTCGGCCCTTTGCGACTCTAGGCATCCGCAGACGTTCCCTTCGACCCCGTGGAGAGCTGAGGCCGGAGCCTCAGAGCCTCGACACCCAAGCACTGCCACGGAGGGCTCCTGCTCTGCCAAGCCTCGGGGACTGGTTTCTAAGACAACCGTGGGAACCACTGTGACGGGAGAAACCGCTCGTGCCTCGCGCATGCGCATTGGCTGAGCCGACTCGCGATCTACTCCTGACAGATAGGCTGCGTCCCCTTTAAATTTCGCCATGGCCACGCGGCGGCCGCGATGCTCCTGCTTCCGCCGCGGCGGTGGCTGGATCCTGGTTCCTGTTTGGGGCGGCGTGGCAGAGGTGGCCGCGGTTGTCTCATCCAATCCCAGGCACAATCCCCAGAGGTCCTGTTCTCAGGAACTGCTTGAGGGGACTTCCACCGAGGGAGTGGGAGCTTCAGGAAGCCTGCTGGGTTCTCCGGAGTCCCGTTGAGATCCGATTTTGGCCCCCTCCGAGTGAGATAGGTTGGGCTCACCACATCTGGTGAGGTCGGCATGGCCTCGCTACAGCACCGAATGATCCCATAGGTCTAAAGGTCTAGGGTCACCTGCCAATTCACTCATCCATCAGCCCTCTGCCTCCCTCCTCCTTTGAAAGAGCGGTGGCCTGCCTCGTTTGTAAAAGCCCTGGGGATCTGGAAACCCGACCCTGCTTATAGGACACCTGCAAAGAGGAAGAGAGGCGAATCCGAGGGGGAGACCATGTGAGCACGCGTGGCACTGGCCAGTCTCACAGCAGTTGGTGTTAATGTGTGTCACCGGAGACATACTGGGGGACGGTGAAACAGAGGCTGGGTTCCAGGCATGTGCCAATGGAAGGGGGAAACCGGTGACCTTTCTATCAATGCCAAGGAAAATCAAAGAACACCGGGGACCCGGGGGCTGGGGGGGCCGCCTTTGCCTTACGCAAGCCACGTTTTCATATGCCTACCAGAGGAGCAAAGAGGTTTCTACAAAATTCGCAATACCCCCAATCCTCAAGCGACCTGGTAGCCCTGACGCAACTTCGGCTGGCACAAACCCACAGAGTGGGAAAGAAACACACAGAGACTGAGAGACAGAGAGAGAAGAGAGAATGGGAGACACACACACAGAAACACACACACACACAGAGTCATACAGCAGAGGCATTGAAATACACACCCCCAGGCAACCCCTGAGGCTGCGGGGTTCTGCTCTGGAGGAGAACCACCCTCGGGTGAGAGAGCAGCCCAGGGGCACGCAGGCCTCCACGTCCTCGAGATCACGGACGGCGGCATGAGTTTTGGGGAGACTCACCCCAATCAACACCGTCACTGCTTGCCTGAGGCTGGGATCCCGTGCTGCTTCCCCCGTCTCTGCCTGGGGTTCCGTCATCATGGTCGGCCCTTTGCGACTCCAGGCATCCGCAGACATTCCCTTCGACCACGCGGAGCGGTGAGGCCGGAGCCTCAGAGCCTGGAAACCCAAGCACTGCCACGGAGGGCTCCTGCTCTGCCAAGCCTCGGGGACTGGTTCCTAAGACAACCGTGGGAACCACTGTGACCGGAGAAACCGCTGGCGCCTCGCGCATGCGCATTGGCAGAGCCGACTCGCGCTCCACTCCTGACAGATAGGCTGCGTCCCCTTTAAATTTCGCCATGGCCACGCGGCGGCCGCGATGCTCCTGCTGCCGCCGCGGCGGCGGCTGGATCCTGGTTCCTGTTTGGGGCGGCGCGGCAGAGGGGGCCGCGGGTGTCTCGTCCTATCCCAGGCACAAACCTCAGCGGTCCTGTCCTCAGGACCTGCTTGAGGGGACTTCCACCGAGGGAGCGGGAGCTTCAGGAAGCCTGCTGGGTTCTCCGGACTCCCGTTGAGATCCGATTTTGGCCCCCTCCGAGTGAGATAGGATGGGCTCACCACATCTGGTGAGGTCTGCATGGCCTCGCTACAGCACCGTAGGATCCCATAGGTGTAAAGGCCTAGTGTCAGCTGCCAATTCACTCATCCATCAGCCCTCTGCCTCCCTCCTCCTTTGAAAGAGCAGTGGCCTGCCCCGCTTGTAAAAGCCCTGGGGATCCGGAAAGCCGACCGTGCGTATAGGACACCTGCAAAGAGGAAGAGACGCGTATCCGAGGGGGGATCATGTGACCACGCGTGGCACTGGCCAATCTCACAGCAGTTGGTGTTAATGTGTGTCACCAGAGACATGCTGGGGGAAGGTGAAACAGAGACTGGGTTCCAGGCATGTGCCGGTGGAAGGGGGAAAAGGGTGACCTTTCCATCAATGCCGTGGAAAATCAAGGAACACCTGGGACCCGGGGGCTTGGGGGGGCGCCTGTGCCGGACCGAAGCCACGTTCTCAAATGCCTACCAGAGGAGAAAAGAGGTTTCTACAATATTCGCAACACCCCCAATCCTCAAGCGACCTGGTAGCCCTGACACAACTTCGGCTGGCACAAACCCACAGACAGTGGGAAAGAAACACACAGAGACTGAGAGACAGAGAGAGAAGAGAGAATGGGAGACACACACACAGAAACACACACACACACACACACACACACACACAGAGTCATACAGCAGAGGCATTGAAATACACACCCCCAGGCAACCCCTGAGGCTGCGGGGTTCTGCTCTGGAGGAGAACCACCCTCGGGTGAGAGAGCAGCCCAGGGGCACGCAGGCCGACCCGTCCTGGAGATCACGGACGGCGGCACGAGTTTTGGGGAGACTCACCCCAACCAACACCGTCCGTGCATGCCTGAGGCTGGTAACCCGTGCTGCTTCCCCCGTCTCTGCCTGGGGTTCCGTCATCATGGTCGGCCCTTTGCGACTCTAGGCATCCGCAGACGTTCCCTTCGACCCCGTGGAGAGCTGAGGCCGGAGCCTCAGAGCCTCGACACCCAAGCACTGCCACGGAGGGCTCCTGCTCTGCCAAGCCTCGGGGACTGGTTTCTAAGACAACCGTGGGAACCACTGTGACGGGAGAAACCGCTCGTGCCTCGCGCATGCGCATTGGCTGAGCCGACTCGCGATCTACTCCTGACAGATAGGCTGCGTCCCCTTTAAATTTCGCCATGGCCACGCGGCGGCCGCGATGCTCCTGCTTCCGCCGCGGCGGTGGCTGGATCCTGGTTCCTGTTTGGGGCGGCGTGGCAGAGGTGGCCGCAGTTGTCTCATCCAATCCCAGGCACAATCCCCAGAGGTCCTGTTCTCAGGAACTGCTTGAGGGGACTTCCACCGAGGGAGTGGGAGCTTCAGGAAGCCTGCTGGGTTCTCCGGAGTCCCGTTGAGATCCGATTTTGGCCCCCTCCGAGTGAGATAGGTTGGGCTCACCACATCTGGTGAGGTCGGCATGGCCTCGCTACAGCACCGAATGATCCCATAGGTCTAAAGGTCTAGGGTCACCTGCCAATTCACTCATCCATCAGCCCTCTGCCTCCCTCCTCCTTTGAAAGAGCGGTGGCCTGCCTCGTTTGTAAAAGCCCTGGGGATCTGGAAACCCGACCCTGCTTATAGGACACCTGCAAAGAGGAAGAGAGGCGAATCCGAGGGGGAGACCATGTGAGCACGCGTGGCACTGGCCAGTCTCACAGCAGTTGGTGTTAATGTGTGTCACCGGAGACATACTGGGGGACGGTGAAACAGAGGCTGGGTTCCAGGCATGTGCCAATGGAAGGGGGAAACCGGTGACCTTTCTATCAATGCCAAGGAAAATCAAAGAACACCGGGGACCCGGGGGCTGGGGGGGCCGCCTTTGCCTTACGCAAGCCACGTTTTCATATGCCTACCAGAGGAGCAAAGAGGTTTCTACAAAATTCGCAATACCCCCAATCCTCAAGCGACCTGGTAGCCCTGACGCAACTTCGGCTGGCACAAACCCACAGAGTGGGAAAGAAACACACAGAGACTGAGAGACAGAGAGAGAAGAGAGAATGGGAGACACACACACAGAAACACACACACACACAGAGTCATACAGCAGAGGCATTGAAATACACACCCCCAGGCAACCCCTGAGGCTGCGGGGTTCTGCTCTGGAGGAGAACCACCCTCGGGTGAGAGAGCAGCCCAGGGGCACGCAGGCCTCCACGTCCTCGAGATCACGGACGGCGGCATGAGTTTTGGGGAGACTCACCCCAATCAACACCGTCACTGCTTGCCTGAGGCTGGGATCCCGTGCTGCTTCCCCCGTCTCTGCCTGGGGTTCCGTCATCATGGTCGGCCCTTTGCGACTCCAGGCATCCGCAGACATTCCCTTCGACCCCGCGGAGCGGTGAGGCCGGAGCCTCAGAGCCTGGAAACCCAAGCACTGCCACGGAGGGCTCCTGCTCTGCCAAGCCTCGGGGACTGGTTCCTAAGACAACCGTGGGAACCACTGTGACCGGAGAAACCGCTGGCGCCTCGCGCATGCGCATTGGCTGAGCCGACTCGCGCTCCACTCCTGACAGATAGGCTGCGTCCCCTTTAAATTTCGCCATGGCCACGCGGCGGCCGCGATGCTCCTGCTGCCGCCGCGGCGGCGGCTGGATCCTGGTTCCTGTTTGGGGCGGCGCGGCAGAGGGGGCCGCGGGTGTCTCGTCCTATCCCAGGCACAAACCTCAGCGGTCCTGTCCTCAGGACCTGCTTGAGGGGACTTCCACCGAGGGAGCGGGAGCTTCAGGAAGCCTGCTGGGTTCTCCGGACTCCCGTTGAGATCCGATTTTGGCCCCCTCCGAGTGAGATAGGATGGGCTCACCACATCTGGTGAGGTCTGCATGGCCTCGCTACAGCACCGTAGGATCCCATAGGTGTAAAGGCCTAGTGTCAGCTGCCAATTCACTCATCCATCAGCCCTCTGCCTCCCTCCTCCTTTGAAAGAGCAGTGGCCTGCCCCGCTTGTAAAAGCCCTGGGGATCCGGAAAGCCGACCGTGCGTATAGGACACCTGCAAAGAGGAAGAGACGCGTATCCGAGGGGGGATCATGTGACCACGCGTGGCACTGGCCAATCTCACAGCAGTTGGTGTTAATGTGTGTCACCAGAGACATGCTGGGGGAAGGTGAAACAGAGACTGGGTTCCAGGCATGTGCCGGTGGAAGGGGGAAAAGGGTGACCTTTCCATCAATGCCGTGGAAAATCAAGGAACACCTGGGACCCGGGGGCTTGTGGGGGCGCCTGTGCCGGACCGAAGCCACGTTCTCAAATGCCTACCAGAGGAGAAAAGAGGTTTCTACAATATTCGCAACACCCCCAATCCTCAAGCGACCTGGTAGCCCTGACACAACTTCGGCTGGCACAAACCCACAGACAGTGGGAAAGAAACACACAGAGACTGAGAGACAGAGAGAGAAGAGAGAATGGGAGACACACACACAGAAACACACACACACACACACACACACACACACAGAGTCATACAGCAGAGGCATTGAAATACACACCCCCAGGCAACCCCTGAGGCTGCGGGGTTCTGCTCTGGAGGAGAACCACCCTCGGGTGAGAGAGCAGCCCAGGGGCACGCAGGCCGACCCGTCCTGGAGATCACGGACGGCGGCACGAGTTTTGGGGAGACTCACCCCAACCAACACCGTCCGTGCATGCCTGAGGCTGGTAACCCGTGCTGCTTCCCCCGTCTCTGCCTGGGGTTCCGTCATCATGGTCGGCCCTTTGCGACTCTAGGCATCCGCAGACGTTCCCTTCGACCCCGTGGAGAGCTGAGGCCGGAGCCTCAGAGCCTCGACACCCAAGCACTGCCACGGAGGGCTCCTGCTCTGCCAAGCCTCGGGGACTGGTTTCTAAGACAACCGTGGGAACCACTGTGACGGGAGAAACCGCTCGTGCCTCGCGCATGCGCATTGGCTGAGCCGACTCGCGATCTACTCCTGACAGATAGGCTGCGTCCCCTTTAAATTTCGCCATGGCCACGCGGCGGCCGCGATGCTCCTGCTTCCGCCGCGGCGGTGGCTGGATCCTGGTTCCTGTTTGGGGCGGCGTGGCAGAGGTGGCCGCGGTTGTCTCATCCAATCCCAGGCACAATCCCCAGAGGTCCTGTTCTCAGGAACTGCTTGAGGGGACTTCCACCGAGGGAGTGGGAGCTTCAGGAAGCCTGCTGGGTTCTCCGGAGTCCCGTTGAGATCCGATTTTGGCCCCCTCCGAGTGAGATAGGTTGGGCTCACCACATCTGGTGAGGTCGGCATGGCCTCGCTACAGCACCGAATGATCCCATAGGTCTAAAGGTCTAGGGTCACCTGCCAATTCACTCATCCATCAGCCCTCTGCCTCCCTCCTCCTTTGAAAGAGCGGTGGCCTGCCTCGTTTGTAAAAGCCCTGGGGATCTGGAAACCCGACCCTGCTTATAGGACACCTGCAAAGAGGAAGAGAGGCGAATCCGAGGGGGAGACCATGTGAGCACGCGTGGCACTGGCCAGTCTCACAGCAGTTGGTGTTAATGTGTGTCACCGGAGACATACTGGGGGACGGTGAAACAGAGGCTGGGTTCCAGGCATGTGCCAATGGAAGGGGGAAACCGGTGACCTTTCTATCAATGCCAAGGAAAATCAAAGAACACTGGGGACCCGGGGGCTGGGGGGGCCGCCTTTGCCTTACGCAAGCCACGTTTTCATATGCCTACCAGAGGAGCAAAGAGGTTTCTACAAAATTCGCAATACCCCCAATCCTCAAGCGACCTGGTAGCCCTGACGCAACTTCGGCTGGCACAAACCCACAGAGTGGGAAAGAAACACACAGAGACTGAGAGACAGAGAGAGAAGAGAGAATGGGAGACACACACACAGAAACACACACACACACAGAGTCATACAGCAGAGGCATTGAAATACACACCCCCAGGCAACCCCTGAGGCTGCGGGGTTCTGCTCTGGAGGAGAACCACCCTCGGGTGAGAGAGCAGCCCAGGGGCACGCAGGCCTCCACGTCCTCGAGATCACGGACGGCGGCATGAGTTTTGGGGAGACTCACCCCAATCAACACCGTCACTGCTTGCCTGAGGCTGGGATCCCGTGCTGCTTCCCCCGTCTCTGCCTGGGGTTCCGTCATCATGGTCGGCCCTTTGCGACTCCAGGCATCCGCAGACATTCCCTTCGACCCCGCGGAGCGGTGAGGCCGGAGCCTCAGAGCCTGGAAACCCAAGCACTGCCACGGAGGGCTCCTGCTCTGCCAAGCCTCGGGGACTGGTTCCTAAGACAACCGTGGGAACCACTGTGACCGGAGAAACCGCTGGCGCCTCGCGCATGCGCATTGGCAGAGCCGACTCGCGCTCCACTCCTGACAGATAGGCTGCGTCCCCTTTAAATTTCGCCATGGCCACGCGGCGGCCGCGATGCTCCTGCTGCCGCCGCGGCGGCGGCTGGATCCTGGTTCCTGTTTGGGGCGGCGCGGCAGAGGGGGCCGCGGGTGTCTCGTCCTATCCCAGGCACAAACCTCAGTGGTCCTGTCCTCAGGACCTGCTTGAGGGGACTTCCACCGAGGGAGCGGGAGCTTCAGGAAGCCTGCTGGGTTCTCCGGACTCCCGTTGAGATCCGATTTTGGCCCCCTCCGAGTGAGATAGGATGGGCTCACCACATCTGGTGAGGTCTGCATGGCCTCGCTACAGCACCGTAGGATCCCATAGGTGTAAAGGCCTAGTGTCAGCTGCCAATTCACTCATCCATCAGCCCTCTGCCTCCCTCCTCCTTTGAAAGAGCAGTGGCCTGCCCCGCTTGTAAAAGCCCTGGGGATCCGGAAAGCCGACCGTGCGTATAGGACACCTGCAAAGAGGAAGAGACGCGTATCCGAGGGGGGATCATGTGACCACGCGTGGCACTGGCCAATCTCACAGCAGTTGGTGTTAATGTGTGTCACCAGAGACATGCTGGGGGAAGGTGAAACAGAGACTGGGTTCCAGGCATGTGCCGGTGGAAGGGGGAAAAGGGTGACCTTTCCATCAATGCCGTGGAAAATCAAGGAACACCTGGGACCCGGGGGCTTGGGGGGGCGCCTGTGCCGGACCGAAGCCACGTTCTCAAATGCCTACCAGAGGAGAAAAGAGGTTTCTACAATATTCGCAACACCCCCAATCCTCAAGCGACCTGGTAGCCCTGACACAACTTCGGCTGGCACAAACCCACAGACAGTGGGAAAGAAACACACAGAGACTGAGAGACAGAGAGAGAAGAGAGAATGGGAGACACACACACAGAAACACACACACACACACACACACACACACAGAGTCATACAGCAGAGGCATTGAAATACACACCCCCAGGCAACCCCTGAGGCTGCGGGGTTCTGCTCTGGAGGAGAACCACCCTCGGGTGAGAGAGCAGCCCAGGGGCACGCAGGCCGACCCGTCCTGGAGATCACGGACGGCGGCACGAGTTTTGGGGAGACTCACCCCAACCAACACCGTCCGTGCATGCCTGAGGCTGGTAACCCGTGCTGCTTCCCCCGTCTCTGCCTGGGGTTCCGTCATCATGGTCGGCCCTTTGCGACTCTAGGCATCCGCAGACGTTCCCTTCGACCCCGTGGAGAGCTGAGGCCGGAGCCTCAGAGCCTCGACACCCAAGCACTGCCACGGAGGGCTCCTGCTCTGCCAAGCCTCGGGGACTGGTTTCTAAGACAACCGTGGGAACCACTGTGACGGGAGAAACCGCTCGTGCCTCGCGCATGCGCATTGGCTGAGCCGACTCGCGATCTACTCCTGACAGATAGGCTGCGTCCCCTTTAAATTTCGCCATGGCCACGCGGCGGCCGCGATGCTCCTGCTTCCGCCGCGGCGGTGGCTGGATCCTGGTTCCTGTTTGGGGCGGCGTGGCAGAGGTGGCCGCGGTTGTCTCATCCAATCCCAGGCACAATCCCCAGAGGTCCTGTTCTCAGGAACTGCTTGAGGGGACTTCCACCGAGGGAGTGGGAGCTTCAGGAAGCCTGCTGGGTTCTCCGGAGTCCCGTTGAGATCCGATTTTGGCCCCCTCCGAGTGAGATAGGTTGGGCTCACCACATCTGGTGAGGTCGGCATGGCCTCGCTACAGCACCGAATGATCCCATAGGTCTAAAGGTCTAGGGTCACCTGCCAATTCACTCATCCATCAGCCCTCTGCCTCCCTCCTCCTTTGAAAGAGCGGTGGCCTGCCTCGTTTGTAAAAGCCCTGGGGATCTGGAAACCCGACCCTGCTTATAGGACACCTGCAAAGAGGAAGAGAGGCGAATCCGAGGGGGAGACCATGTGAGCACGCGTGGCACTGGCCAGTCTCACAGCAGTTGGTGTTAATGTGTGTCACCGGAGACATACTGGGGGACGGTGAAACAGAGGCTGGGTTCCAGGCATGTGCCAATGGAAGGGGGAAACCGGTGACCTTTCTATCAATGCCAAGGAAAATCAAAGAACACCGGGGACCCGGGGGCTGGGGGGGCCGCCTTTGCCTTACGCAAGCCACGTTTTCATATGCCTACCAGAGGAGCAAAGAGGTTTCTACAAAATTCGCAATACCCCCAATCCTCAAGCGACCTGGTAGCCCTGACGCAACTTCGGCTGGCACAAACCCACAGAGTGGGAAAGAAACACACAGAGACTGAGAGACAGAGAGAGAAGAGAGAATGGGAGACACACACACAGAAACACACACACACACAGAGTCATACAGCAGAGGCATTGAAATACACACCCCCAGGCAACCCCTGAGGCTGCGGGGTTCTGCTCTGGAGGAGAACCACCCTCGGGTGAGAGAGCAGCCCAGGGGCACGCAGGCCTCCACGTCCTCGAGATCACGGACGGCGGCATGAGTTTTGGGGAGACTCACCCCAATCAACACCGTCACTGCTTGCCTGAGGCTGGGATCCCGTGCTGCTTCCCCCGTCTCTGCCTGGGGTTCCGTCATCATGGTCGGCCCTTTGCGACTCCAGGCATCCGCAGACATTCCCTTCGACCCCGCGGAGCGGTGAGGCCGGAGCCTCAGAGCCTGGAAACCCAAGCACTGCCACGGAGGGCTCCTGCTCTGCCAAGCCTCGGGGACTGGTTCCTAAGACAACCGTGGGAACCACTGTGACCGGAGAAACCGCTCGCGCCTCGCGCATGCGCATTGGCAGAGCCGACTCGCGCTCCACTCCTGACAGATAGGCTGCGTCCCCTTTAAATTTCGCCATGGCCACGCGGCGGCCGCGATGCTCCTGCTGCCGCCGCGGCGGCGGCTGGATCCTGGTTCCTGTTTGGGGCGGCGCGGCAGAGGGGGCCGCGGGTGTCTCGTCCTATCCCAGGCACAAACCTCAGCGGTCCTGTCCTCAGGACCTGCTTGAGGGGACTTCCACCGAGGGAGCGGGAGCTTCAGGAAGCCTGCTGGGTTCTCCGGACTCCCGTTGAGATCCGATTTTGGCCCCCTCCGAGTGAGATAGGATGGGCTCACCACATCTGGTGAGGTCTGCATGGCCTCGCTACAGCACCGTAGGATCCCATAGGTGTAAAGGCCTAGTGTCAGCTGCCAATTCACTCATCCATCAGCCCTCTGCCTCCCTCCTCCTTTGAAAGAGCAGTGGCCTGCCCCGCTTGTAAAAGCCCTGGGGATCCGGAAAGCCGACCGTGCGTATAGGACACCTGCAAAGAGGAAGAGACGCGTATCCGAGGGGGGATCATGTGACCACGCGTGGCACTGGCCAATCTCACAGCAGTTGGTGTTAATGTGTGTCACCAGAGACATGCTGGGGGAAGGTGAAACAGAGACTGGGTTCCAGGCATGTGCCGGTGGAAGGGGGAAAAGGGTGACCTTTCCATCAATGCCGTGGAAAATCAAGGAACACCTGGGACCCGGGGGCTTGGGGGGGCGCCTGTGCCGGACCGAAGCCACGTTCTCAAATGCCTACCAGAGGAGAAAAGAGGTTTCTACAATATTCGCAACACCCCCAATCCTCAAGCGACCTGGTAGCCCTGACACAACTTCGGCTGGCACAAACCCACAGACAGTGGGAAAGAAACACACAGAGACTGAGAGACAGAGAGAGAAGAGAGAATGGGAGACACACACACAGAAACACACACACACACACACACACACACAGAGTCATACAGCAGAGGCATTGAAATACACACCCCCAGGCAACCCCTGAGGCTGCGGGGTTCTGCTCTGGAGGAGAACCACCCTCGGGTGAGAGAGCAGCCCAGGGGCACGCAGGCCGACCCGTCCTGGAGATCACGGACGGCGGCACGAGTTTTGGGGAGACTCACCCCAACCAACACCGTCCGTGCATGCCTGAGGCTGGTAACCCGTGCTGCTTCCCCCGTCTCTGCCTGGGGTTCCGTCATCATGGTCGGCCCTTTGCGACTCTAGGCATCCGCAGACGTTCCCTTCGACCCCGTGGAGAGCTGAGGCCGGAGCCTCAGAGCCTCGACACCCAAGCACTGCCACGGAGGGCTCCTGCTCTGCCAAGCCTCGGGGACTGGTTTCTAAGACAACCGTGGGAACCACTGTGACGGGAGAAACCGCTCGTGCCTCGCGCATGCGCATTGGCTGAGCCGACTCGCGATCTACTCCTGACAGATAGGCTGCGTCCCCTTTAAATTTCGCCATGGCCACGCGGCGGCCGCGATGCTCCTGCTTCCGCCGCGGCGGTGGCTGGATCCTGGTTCCTGTTTGGGGCGGCGTGGCAGAGGTGGCCGCGGTTGTCTCATCCAATCCCAGGCACAATCCCCAGAGGTCCTGTTCTCAGGAACTGCTTGAGGGGACTTCCACCGAGGGAGTGGGAGCTTCAGGAAGCCTGCTGGGTTCTCCGGAGTCCCGTTGAGATCCGATTTTGGCCCCCTCCGAGTGAGATAGGTTGGGCTCACCACATCTGGTGAGGTCGGCATGGCCTCGCTACAGCACCGAATGATCCCATAGGTCTAAAGGTCTAGGGTCACCTGCCAATTCACTCATCCATCAGCCCTCTGCCTCCCTCCTCCTTTGAAAGAGCGGTGGCCTGCCTCGTTTGTAAAAGCCCTGGGGATCTGGAAACCCGACCCTGCTTATAGGACACCTGCAAAGAGGAAGAGAGGCGAATCCGAGGGGGAGACCATGTGAGCACGCGTGGCACTGGCCAGTCTCACAGCAGTTGGTGTTAATGTGTGTCACCGGAGACATACTGGGGGACGGTGAAACAGAGGCTGGGTTCCAGGCATGTGCCAATGGAAGGGGGAAACCGGTGACCTTTCTATCAATGCCAAGGAAAATCAAAGAACACCGGGGACCCGGGGGCTGGGGGGGCCGCCTTTGCCTTACGCAAGCCACGTTTTCATATGCCTACCAGAGGAGCAAAGAGGTTTCTACAAAATTCGCAATACCCCCAATCCTCAAGCGACCTGGTAGCCCTGACGCAACTTCGGCTGGCACAAACCCACAGAGTGGGAAAGAAACACACAGAGACTGAGAGACAGAGAGAGAAGAGAGAATGGGAGACACACACACAGAAACACACACACACACAGAGTCATACAGCAGAGGCATTGAAATACACACCCCCAGGCAACCCCTGAGGCTGCGGGGTTCTGCTCTGGAGGAGAACCACCCTCGGGTGAGAGAGCAGCCCAGGGGCACGCAGGCCTCCACGTCCTCGAGATCACGGACGGCGGCATGAGTTTTGGGGAGACTCACCCCAATCAACACCGTCACTGCTTGCCTGAGGCTGGGATCCCGTGCTGCTTCCCCCGTCTCTGCCTGGGGTTCCGTCATCATGGTCGGCCCTTTGCGACTCCAGGCATCCGCAGACATTCCCTTCGACCCCGCGGAGCGGTGAGGCCGGAGCCTCAGAGCCTGGAAACCCAAGCACTGCCACGGAGGGCTCCTGCTCTGCCAAGCCTCGGGGACTGGTTTCTAAGACAACCGTGGGAACCACTGTGACGGGAGAAACCGCTCGTGCCTCGCGCATGCGCATTGGCTGAGCCGACTCGCGATCTACTCCTGACAGATAGGCTGCGTCCCCTTTAAATTTCGCCATGGCCACGCGGCGGCCGCGATGCTCCTGCTTCCGCCGCGGCGGTGGCTGGATCCTGGTTCCTGTTTGGGGCGGCGTGGCAGAGGTGGCCGCGGTTGTCTCATCCAATCCCAGGCACAATCCCCAGAGGTCCTGTTCTCAGGAACTGCTTGAGGGGACTTCCACCGAGGGAGTGGGAGCTTCAGGAAGCCTGCTGGGTTCTCCGGAGTCCCGTTGAGATCCGATTTTGGCCCCCTCCGAGTGAGATAGGTTGGGCTCACCACATCTGGTGAGGTCGGCATGGCCTCGCTACAGCACCGAATGATCCCATAGGTCTAAAGGTCTAGGGTCACCTGCCAATTCACTCATCCATCAGCCCTCTGCCTCCCTCCTCCTTTGAAAGAGCGGTGGCCTGCCTCGTTTGTAAAAGCCCTGGGGATCTGGAAACCCGACCCTGCTTATAGGACACCTGCAAAGAGGAAGAGAGGCGAATCCGAGGGGGAGACCATGTGAGCACGCGTGGCACTGGCCAGTCTCACAGCAGTTGGTGTTAATGTGTGTCACCGGAGACATACTGGGGGACGGTGAAACAGAGGCTGGGTTCCAGGCATGTGCCAATGGAAGGGGGAAACCGGTGACCTTTCTATCAATGCCAAGGAAAATCAAAGAACACCGGGGACCCGGGGGCTGGGGGGGCCGCCTTTGCCTTACGCAAGCCACGTTTTCATATGCCTACCAGAGGAGCAAAGAGGTTTCTACAAAATTCGCAATACCCCCAATCCTCAAGCGACCTGGTAGCCCTGACGCAACTTCGGCTGGCACAAACCCACAGAGTGGGAAAGAAACACACAGAGACTGAGAGACAGAGAGAGAAGAGAGAATGGGAGACACACACACAGAAACACACACACACACAGAGTCATACAGCAGAGGCATTGAAATACACACCCCCAGGCAACCCCTGAGGCTGCGGGGTTCTGCTCTGGAGGAGAACCACCCTCGGGTGAGAGAGCAGCCCAGGGGCACGCAGGCCTCCACGTCCTCGAGATCACGGACGGCGGCATGAGTTTTGGGGAGACTCACCCCAATCAACACCGTCACTGCTTGCCTGAGGCTGGGATCCCGTGCTGCTTCCCCCGTCTCTGCCTGGGGTTCCGTCATCATGGTCGGCCCTTTGCGACTCCAGGCATCCGCAGACATTCCCTTCGACCCCGCGGAGCGGTGAGGCCGGAGCCTCAGAGCCTGGAAACCCAAGCACTGCCACGGAGGGCTCCTGCTCTGCCAAGCCTCGGGGACTGGTTCCTAAGACAACCGTGGGAACCACTGTGACCGGAGAAACCGCTCGCGCCTCGCGCATGCGCATTGGCAGAGCCGACTCGCGCTCCACTCCTGACAGATAGGCTGCGTCCCCTTTAAATTTCGCCATGGCCACGCGGCGGCCGCGATGCTCCTGCTGCCGCCGCGGCGGCGGCTGGATCCTGGTTCCTGTTTGGGGCGGCGCGGCAGAGGGGGCCGCGGGTGTCTCGTCCTATCCCAGGCACAAACCTCAGCGGTCCTGTCCTCAGGACCTGCTTGAGGGGACTTCCACCGAGGGAGCGGGAGCTTCAGGAAGCCTGCTGGGTTCTCCGGACTCCCGTTGAGATCCGATTTTGGCCCCCTCCGAGTGAGATAGGATGGGCTCACCACATCTGGTGAGGTCTGCATGGCCTCGCTACAGCACCGTAGGATCCCATAGGTGTAAAGGCCTAGTGTCAGCTGCCAATTCACTCATCCATCAGCCCTCTGCCTCCCTCCTCCTTTGAAAGAGCAGTGGCCTGCCCCGCTTGTAAAAGCCCTGGGGATCCGGAAAGCCGACCGTGCGTATAGGACACCTGCAAAGAGGAAGAGACGCGTATCCGAGGGGGGATCATGTGACCACGCGTGGCACTGGCCAATCTCACAGCAGTTGGTGTTAATGTGTGTCACCAGAGACATGCTGGGGGAAGGTGAAACAGAGACTGGGTTCCAGGCATGTGCCGGTGGAAGGGGGAAAAGGGTGACCTTTCCATCAATGCCATGGAAAATCAAGGAACACCTGGGACCCGGGGGCTTGGGGGGGCGCCTGTGCCGGACCGAAGCCACGTTCTCAAATGCCTACCAGAGGAGAAAAGAGGTTTCTACAATATTCGCAACACCCCCAATCCTCAAGCGACCTGGTAGCCCTGACACAACTTCGGCTGGCACAAACCCACAGACAGTGGGAAAGAAACACACAGAGACTGAGAGACAGAGAGAGAAGAGAGAATGGGAGACACACACACAGAAACACACACACACACACACACACACACACACAGAGTCATACAGCAGAGGCATTGAAATACACACCCCCAGGCAACCCCTGAGGCTGCGGGGTTCTGCTCTGGAGGAGAACCACCCTCGGGTGAGAGAGCAGCCCAGGGGCACGCAGGCCGACCCGTCCTGGAGATCACGGACGGCGGCACGAGTTTTGGGGAGACTCACCCCAACCAACACCGTCCGTGCATGCCTGAGGCTGGTAACCCGTGCTGCTTCCCCCGTCTCTGCCTGGGGTTCCGTCATCATGGTCGGCCCTTTGCGACTCTAGGCATCCGCAGACGTTCCCTTCGACCCCGTGGAGAGCTGAGGCCGGAGCCTCAGAGCCTCGACACCCAAGCACTGCCACGGAGGGCTCCTGCTCTGCCAAGCCTCGGGGACTGGTTTCTAAGACAACCGTGGGAACCACTGTGACGGGAGAAACCGCTCGTGCCTCGCGCATGCGCATTGGCTGAGCCGACTCGCGATCTACTCCTGACAGATAGGCTGCGTCCCCTTTAAATTTCGCCATGGCCACGCGGCGGCCGCGATGCTCCTGCTTCCGCCGCGGCGGTGGCTGGATCCTGGTTCCTGTTTGGGGCGGCGTGGCAGAGGTGGCCGCGGTTGTCTCATCCAATCCCAGGCACAATCCCCAGAGGTCCTGTTCTCAGGAACTGCTTGAGGGGACTTCCACCGAGGGAGTGGGAGCTTCAGGAAGCCTGCTGGGTTCTCCGGAGTCCCGTTGAGATCCGATTTTGGCCCCCTCCGAGTGAGATAGGTTGGGCTCACCACATCTGGTGAGGTCGGCATGGCCTCGCTACAGCACCGAATGATCCCATAGGTCTAAAGGTCTAGGGTCACCTGCCAATTCACTCATCCATCAGCCCTCTGCCTCCCTCCTCCTTTGAAAGAGCGGTGGCCTGCCTCGTTTGTAAAAGCCCTGGGGATCTGGAAACCCGACCCTGCTTATAGGACACCTGCAAAGAGGAAGAGAGGCGAATCCGAGGGGGAGACCATGTGAGCACGCGTGGCACTGGCCAGTCTCACAGCAGTTGGTGTTAATGTGTGTCACCGGAGACATACTGGGGGACGGTGAAACAGAGGCTGGGTTCCAGGCATGTGCCAATGGAAGGGGGAAACCGGTGACCTTTCTATCAATGCCAAGGAAAATCAAAGAACACCGGGGACCCGGGGGCTGGGGGGGCCGCCTTTGCCTTACGCAAGCCACGTTTTCATATGCCTACCAGAGGAGCAAAGAGGTTTCTACAAAATTCGCAATACCCCCAATCCTCAAGCGACCTGGTAGCCCTGACGCAACTTCGGCTGGCACAAACCCACAGAGTGGGAAAGAAACACACAGAGACTGAGAGACAGAGAGAGAAGAGAGAATGGGAGACACACACACAGAAACACACACACACACAGAGTCATACAGCAGAGGCATTGAAATACACACCCCCAGGCAACCCCTGAGGCTGCGGGGTTCTGCTCTGGAGGAGAACCACCCTCGGGTGAGAGAGCAGCCCAGGGGCACGCAGGCCTCCACGTCCTCGAGATCACGGACGGCGGCATGAGTTTTGGGGAGACTCACCCCAATCAACACCGTCACTGCTTGCCTGAGGCTGGGATCCCGTGCTGCTTCCCCCGTCTCTGCCTGGGGTTCCGTCATCATGGTCGGCCCTTTGCGACTCCAGGCATCCGCAGACATTCCCTTCGACCCCGCGGAGCGGTGAGGCCGGAGCCTCAGAGCCTGGAAACCCAAGCACTGCCACGGAGGGCTCCTGCTCTGCCAAGCCTCGGGGACTGGTTCCTAAGACAACCGTGGGAACCACTGTGACCGGAGAAACCGCTCGCGCCTCGCGCATGCGCATTGGCAGAGCCGACTCGCGCTCCACTCCTGACAGATAGGCTGCGTCCCCTTTAAATTTCGCCATGGCCACGCGGCGGCCGCGATGCTCCTGCTGCCGCCGCGGCGGCGGCTGGATCCTGGTTCCTGTTTGGGGCGGCGCGGCAGAGGGGGCCGCGGGTGTCTCGTCCTATCCCAGGCACAAACCTCAGCGGTCCTGTCCTCAGGACCTGCTTGAGGGGACTTCCACCGAGGGAGCGGGAGCTTCAGGAAGCCTGCTGGGTTCTCCGGACTCCCGTTGAGATCCGATTTTGGCCCCCTCCGAGTGAGATAGGATGGGCTCACCACATCTGGTGAGGTCTGCATGGCCTCGCTACAGCACCGTAGGATCCCATAGGTGTAAAGGCCTAGTGTCAGCTGCCAATTCACTCATCCATCAGCCCTCTGCCTCCCTCCTCCTTTGAAAGAGCAGTGGCCTGCCCCGCTTGTAAAAGCCCTGGGGATCCGGAAAGCCGACCGTGCGTATAGGACACCTGCAAAGAGGAAGAGACGCGTATCCGAGGGGGGATCATGTGACCACGCGTGGCACTGGCCAATCTCACAGCAGTTGGTGTTAATGTGTGTCACCAGAGACATGCTGGGGGAAGGTGAAACAGAGACTGGGTTCCAGGCATGTGCCGGTGGAAGGGGGAAAAGGGTGACCTTTCCATCAATGCCGTGGAAAATCAAGGAACACCTGGGACCCGGGGGCTTGGGGGGGCGCCTGTGCCGGACCGAAGCCACGTTCTCAAATGCCTACCAGAGGAGAAAAGAGGTTTCTACAATATTCGCAACACCCCCAATCCTCAAGCGACCTGGTAGCCCTGACACAACTTCGGCTGGCACAAACCCACAGACAGTGGGAAAGAAACACACAGAGACTGAGAGACAGAGAGAGAAGAGAGAATGGGAGACACACACACAGAAACACACACACACACACACACACACACACACAGAGTCATACAGCAGAGGCATTGAAATACACACCCCCAGGCAACCCCTGAGGCTGCGGGGTTCTGCTCTGGAGGAGAACCACCCTCGGGTGAGAGAGCAGCCCAGGGGCACGCAGGCCGACCCGTCCTGGAGATCACGGACGGCGGCACGAGTTTTGGGGAGACTCACCCCAACCAACACCGTCCGTGCATGCCTGAGGCTGGTAACCCGTGCTGCTTCCCCCGTCTCTGCCTGGGGTTCCGTCATCATGGTCGGCCCTTTGCGACTCTAGGCATCCGCAGACGTTCCCTTCGACCCCGTGGAGAGCTGAGGCCGGAGCCTCAGAGCCTCGACACCCAAGCACTGCCACGGAGGGCTCCTGCTCTGCCAAGCCTCGGGGACTGGTTTCTAAGACAACCGTGGGAACCACTGTGACGGGAGAAACCGCTCGTGCCTCGCGCATGCGCATTGGCTGAGCCGACTCGCGATCTACTCCTGACAGATAGGCTGCGTCCCCTTTAAATTTCGCCATGGCCACGCGGCGGCCGCGATGCTCCTGCTTCCGCCGCGGCGGTGGCTGGATCCTGGTTCCTGTTTGGGGCGGCGTGGCAGAGGTGGCCGCGGTTGTCTCATCCAATCCCAGGCACAATCCCCAGAGGTCCTGTTCTCAGGAACTGCTTGAGGGGACTTCCACCGAGGGAGTGGGAGCTTCAGGAAGCCTGCTGGGTTCTCCGGAGTCCCGTTGAGATCCGATTTTGGCCCCCTCCGAGTGAGATAGGTTGGGCTCACCACATCTGGTGAGGTCGGCATGGCCTCGCTACAGCACCGAATGATCCCATAGGTCTAAAGGTCTAGGGTCACCTGCCAATTCACTCATCCATCAGCCCTCTGCCTCCCTCCTCCTTTGAAAGAGCGGTGGCCTGCCTCGTTTGTAAAAGCCCTGGGGATCTGGAAACCTGACCCTGCTTATAGGACACCTGCAAAGAGGAAGAGAGGCGAATCCGAGGGGGAGACCATGTGAGCACGCGTGGCACTGGCCAGTCTCACAGCAGTTGGTGTTAATGTGTGTCACCGGAGACATACTGGGGGACGGTGAAACAGAGGCTGGGTTCCAGGCATGTGCCAATGGAAGGGGGAAACCGGTGACCTTTCTATCAATGCCAAGGAAAATCAAAGAACACCGGGGACCCGGGGGCTGGGGGGGCCGCCTTTGCCTTACGCAAGCCACGTTTTCATATGCCTACCAGAGGAGCAAAGAGGTTTCTACAAAATTCGCAATACCCCCAATCCTCAAGCGACCTGGTAGCCCTGACGCAACTTCGGCTGGCACAAACCCACAGAGTGGGAAAGAAACACACAGAGACTGAGAGACAGAGAGAGAAGAGAGAATGGGAGACACACACACAGAAACACACACACACACAGAGTCATACAGCAGAGGCATTGAAATACACACCCCCAGGCAACCCCTGAGGCTGCGGGGTTCTGCTCTGGAGGAGAACCACCCTCGGGTGAGAGAGCAGCCCAGGGGCACGCAGGCCTCCACGTCCTCGAGATCACGGACGGCGGCATGAGTTTTGGGGAGACTCACCCCAATCAACACCGTCACTGCTTGCCTGAGGCTGGGATCCCGTGCTGCTTCCCCCGTCTCTGCCTGGGGTTCCGTCATCATGGTCGGCCCTTTGCGACTCCAGGCATCCGCAGACATTCCCTTCGACCCCGCGGAGCGGTGAGGCCGGAGCCTCAGAGCCTGGAAACCCAAGCACTGCCACGGAGGGCTCCTGCTCTGCCAAGCCTCGGGGACTGGTTCCTAAGACAACCGTGGGAACCACTGTGACCGGAGAAACCGCTGGCGCCTCGCGCATGCGCATTGGCAGAGCCGACTCGCGCTCCACTCCTGACAGATAGGCTGCGTCCCCTTTAAATTTCGCCATGGCCACGCGGCGGCCGCGATGCTCCTGCTGCCGCCGCGGCGGCGGCTGGATCCTGGTTCCTGTTTGGGGCGGCGCGGCAGAGGGGGCCGCGGGTGTCTCGTCCTATCCCAGGCACAAACCTCAGCGGTCCTGTCCTCAGGACCTGCTTGAGGGGACTTCCACCGAGGGAGCGGGAGCTTCAGGAAGCCTGCTGGGTTCTCCGGACTCCCGTTGAGATCCGATTTTGGCCCCCTCCGAGTGAGATAGGATGGGCTCACCACATCTGGTGAGGTCTGCATGGCCTCGCTACAGCACCGTAGGATCCCATAGGTGTAAAGGCCTAGTGTCAGCTGCCAATTCACTCATCCATCAGCCCTCTGCCTCCCTCCTCCTTTGAAAGAGCAGTGGCCTGCCCCGCTTGTAAAAGCCCTGGGGATCCGGAAAGCCGACCGTGCGTATAGGACACCTGCAAAGAGGAAGAGACGCGTATCCGAGGGGGGATCATGTGACCACGCGTGGCACTGGCCAATCTCACAGCAGTTGGTGTTAATGTGTGTCACCAGAGACATGCTGGGGGAAGGTGAAACAGAGACTGGGTTCCAGGCATGTGCCGGTGGAAGGGGGAAAAGGGTGACCTTTCCATCAATGCCGTGGAAAATCAAGGAACACCTGGGACCCGGGGGCTTGGGGGGGCGCCTGTGCCGGACCGAAGCCACGTTCTCAAATGCCTACCAGAGGAGAAAAGAGGTTTCTACAATATTCGCAACACCCCCAATCCTCAAGCGACCTGGTAGCCCTGACACAACTTCGGCTGGCACAAACCCACAGACAGTGGGAAAGAAACACACAGAGACTGAGAGACAGAGAGAGAAGAGAGAATGGGAGACACACACACAGAAACACACACACACACACACACACACACACAGAGTCATACAGCAGAGGCATTGAAATACACACCCCCAGGCAACCCCTGAGGCTGCGGGGTTCTGCTCTGGAGGAGAACCACCCTCGGGTGAGAGAGCAGCCCAGGGGCACGCAGGCCGACCCGTCCTGGAGATCACGGACGGCGGCACGAGTTTTGGGGAGACTCACCCCAACCAACACCGTCCGTGCATGCCTGAGGCTGGTAACCCGTGCTGCTTCCCCCGTCTCTGCCTGGGGTTCCGTCATCATGGTCGGCCCTTTGCGACTCTAGGCATCCGCAGACGTTCCCTTCGACCCCGTGGAGAGCTGAGGCCGGAGCCTCAGAGCCTCGACACCCAAGCACTGCCACGGAGGGCTCCTGCTCTGCCAAGCCTCGGGGACTGGTTTCTAAGACAACCGTGGGAACCACTGTGACGGGAGAAACCGCTCGTGCCTCGCGCATGCGCATTGGCTGAGCCGACTCGCGATCTACTCCTGACAGATAGGCTGCGTCCCCTTTAAATTTCGCCATGGCCACGCGGCGGCCGCGATGCTCCTGCTTCCGCCGCGGCGGTGGCTGGATCCTGGTTCCTGTTTGGGGCGGCGTGGCAGAGGTGGCCGCGGTTGTCTCATCCAATCCCAGGCACAATCCCCAGAGGTCCTGTTCTCAGGAACTGCTTGAGGGGACTTCCACCGAGGGAGTGGGAGCTTCAGGAAGCCTGCTGGGTTCTCCGGAGTCCCGTTGAGATCCGATTTTGGCCCCCTCCGAGTGAGATAGGTTGGGCTCACCACATCTGGTGAGGTCGGCATGGCCTCGCTACAGCACCGAATGATCCCATAGGTCTAAAGGTCTAGGGTCACCTGCCAATTCACTCATCCATCAGCCCTCTGCCTCCCTCCTCCTTTGAAAGAGCGGTGGCCTGCCTCGTTTGTAAAAGCCCTGGGGATCTGGAAACCCGACCCTGCTTATAGGACACCTGCAAAGAGGAAGAGAGGCGAATCCGAGGGGGAGACCATGTGAGCACGCGTGGCACTGGCCAGTCTCACAGCAGTTGGTGTTAATGTGTGTCACCGGAGACATACTGGGGGACGGTGAAACAGAGGCTGGGTTCCAGGCATGTGCCAATGGAAGGGGGAAACCGGTGACCTTTCTATCAATGCCAAGGAAAATCAAAGAACACCGGGGACCCGGGGGCTGGGGGGGCCGCCTTTGCCTTACGCAAGCCACGTTTTCATATGCCTACCAGAGGAGCAAAGAGGTTTCTACAAAATTCGCAATACCCCCAATCCTCAAGCGACCTGGTAGCCCTGACGCAACTTCGGCTGGCACAAACCCACAGAGTGGGAAAGAAACACACAGAGACTGAGAGACAGAGAGAGAAGAGAGAATGGGAGACACACACACAGAAACACACACACACACAGAGTCATACAGCAGAGGCATTGAAATACACACCCCCAGGCAACCCCTGAGGCTGCGGGGTTCTGCTCTGGAGGAGAACCACCCTCGGGTGAGAGAGCAGCCCAGGGGCACGCAGGCCTCCACGTCCTCGAGATCACGGACGGCGGCATGAGTTTTGGGGAGACTCACCCCAATCAACACCGTCACTGCTTGCCTGAGGCTGGGATCCCGTGCTGCTTCCCCCGTCTCTGCCTGGGGTTCCGTCATCATGGTCGGCCCTTTGCGACTCCAGGCATCCGCAGACATTCCCTTCGACCCCGCGGAGCGGTGAGGCCGGAGCCTCAGAGCCTGGAAACCCAAGCACTGCCACGGAGGGCTCCTGCTCTGCCAAGCCTCGGGGACTGGTTCCTAAGACAACCGTGGGAACCACTGTGACCGGAGAAACCGCTGGCGCCTCGCGCATGCGCATTGGCAGAGCCGACTCGCGCTCCACTCCTGACAGATAGGCTGCGTCCCCTTTAAATTTCGCCATGGCCACGCGGCGGCCGCGATGCTCCTGCTGCCGCCGCGGCGGCGGCTGGATCCTGGTTCCTGTTTGGGGCGGCGCGGCAGAGGGGGCCGCGGGTGTCTCGTCCTATCCCAGGCACAAACCTCAGCGGTCCTGTCCTCAGGACCTGCTTGAGGGGACTTCCACCGAGGGAGCGGGAGCTTCAGGAAGCCTGCTGGGTTCTCCGGACTCCCGTTGAGATCCGATTTTGGCCCCCTCCGAGTGAGATAGGATGGGCTCACCACATCTGGTGAGGTCTGCATGGCCTCGCTACAGCACCGTAGGATCCCATAGGTGTAAAGGCCTAGTGTCAGCTGCCAATTCACTCATCCATCAGCCCTCTGCCTCCCTCCTCCTTTGAAAGAGCAGTGGCCTGCCCCGCTTGTAAAAGCCCTGGGGATCCGGAAAGCCGACCGTGCGTATAGGACACCTGCAAAGAGGAAGAGACGCGTATCCGAGGGGGGATCATGTGACCACGCGTGGCACTGGCCAATCTCACAGCAGTTGGTGTTAATGTGTGTCACCAGAGACATGCTGGGGGAAGGTGAAACAGAGACTGGGTTCCAGGCATGTGCCGGTGGAAGGGGGAAAAGGGTGACCTTTCCATCAATGCCGTGGAAAATCAAGGAACACCTGGGACCCGGGGGCTTGGGGGGGCGCCTGTGCCGGACCGAAGCCACGTTCTCAAATGCCTACCAGAGGAGAAAAGAGGTTTCTACAATATTCGCAACACCCCCAATCCTCAAGCGACCTGGTAGCCCTGACACAACTTCGGCTGGCACAAACCCACAGACAGTGGGAAAGAAACACACAGAGACTGAGAGACAGAGAGAGAAGAGAGAATGGGAGACACACACACAGAAACACACACACACACACACACACACACACAGAGTCATACAGCAGAGGCATTGAAATACACACCCCCAGGCAACCCCTGAGGCTGCGGGGTTCTGCTCTGGAGGAGAACCACCCTCGGGTGAGAGAGCAGCCCAGGGGCACGCAGGCCGACCCGTCCTGGAGATCACGGACGGCGGCACGAGTTTTGGGGAGACTCACCCCAACCAACACCGTCCGTGCATGCCTGAGGCTGGTAACCCGTGCTGCTTCCCCCGTCTCTGCCTGGGGTTCCGTCATCATGGTCGGCCCTTTGCGACTCTAGGCATCCGCAGACGTTCCCTTCGACCCCGTGGAGAGCTGAGGCCGGAGCCTCAGAGCCTCGACACCCAAGCACTGCCACGGAGGGCTCCTGCTCTGCCAAGCCTCGGGGACTGGTTTCTAAGACAACCGTGGGAACCACTGTGACGGGAGAAACCGCTCGTGCCTCGCGCATGCGCATTGGCTGAGCCGACTCGCGATCTACTCCTGACAGATAGGCTGCGTCCCCTTTAAATTTCGCCATGGCCACGCGGCGGCCGCGATGCTCCTGCTTCCGCCGCGGCGGTGGCTGGATCCTGGTTCCTGTTTGGGGCGGCGTGGCAGAGGTGGCCGCGGTTGTCTCATCCAATCCCAGGCACAATCCCCAGAGGTCCTGTTCTCAGGAACTGCTTGAGGGGACTTCCACCGAGGGAGTGGGAGCTTCAGGAAGCCTGCTGGGTTCTCCGGAGTCCCGTTGAGATCCGATTTTGGCCCCCTCCGAGTGAGATAGGTTGGGCTCACCACATCTGGTGAGGTCGGCATGGCCTCGCTACAGCACCGAATGATCCCATAGGTCTAAAGGTCTAGGGTCACCTGCCAATTCACTCATCCATCAGCCCTCTGCCTCCCTCCTCCTTTGAAAGAGCGGTGGCCTGCCTCGTTTGTAAAAGCCCTGGGGATCTGGAAACCCGACCCTGCTTATAGGACACCTGCAAAGAGGAAGAGAGGCGAATCCGAGGGGGAGACCATGTGAGCACGCGTGGCACTGGCCAGTCTCACAGCAGTTGGTGTTAATGTGTGTCACCGGAGACATACTGGGGGACGGTGAAACAGAGGCTGGGTTCCAGGCATGTGCCAATGGAAGGGGGAAACCGGTGACCTTTCTATCAATGCCAAGGAAAATCAAAGAACACCGGGGACCCGGGGGCTGGGGGGGCCGCCTTTGCCTTACGCAAGCCACGTTTTCATATGCCTACCAGAGGAGCAAAGAGGTTTCTACAAAATTCGCAATACCCCCAATCCTCAAGCGACCTGGTAGCCCTGACGCAACTTCGGCTGGCACAAACCCACAGAGTGGGAAAGAAACACACAGAGACTGAGAGACAGAGAGAGAAGAGAGAATGGGAGACACACACACAGAAACACACACACACACAGAGTCATACAGCAGAGGCATTGAAATACACACCCCCAGGCAACCCCTGAGGCTGCGGGGTTCTGCTCTGGAGGAGAACCACCCTCGGGTGAGAGAGCAGCCCAGGGGCACGCAGGCCTCCACGTCCTCGAGATCACGGACGGCGGCATGAGTTTTGGGGAGACTCACCCCAATCAACACCGTCACTGCTTGCCTGAGGCTGGGATCCCGTGCTGCTTCCCCCGTCTCTGCCTGGGGTTCCGTCATCATGGTCGGCCCTTTGCGACTCCAGGCATCCGCAGACATTCCCTTCGACCCCGCGGAGCGGTGAGGCCGGAGCCTCAGAGCCTGGAAACCCAAGCACTGCCACGGAGGGCTCCTGCTCTGCCAAGCCTCGGGGACTGGTTCCTAAGACAACCGTGGGAACCACTGTGACCGGAGAAACCGCTGGCGCCTCGCGCATGCGCATTGGCAGAGCCGACTCGCGCTCCACTCCTGACAGATAGGCTGCGTCCCCTTTAAATTTCACCATGGCCACGCGGCGGCCGCGATGCTCCTGCTGCCGCCGCGGCGGCGGCTGGATCCTGGTTCCTGTTTGGGGCGGCGCGGCAGAGGGGGCCGCGGGTGTCTCGTCCTATCCCAGGCACAAACCTCAGCGGTCCTGTCCTCAGGACCTGCTTGAGGGGACTTCCACCGAGGGAGCGGGAGCTTCAGGAAGCCTGCTGGGTTCTCCGGACTCCCGTTGAGATCCGATTTTGGCCCCCTCCGAGTGAGATAGGATGGGCTCACCACATCTGGTGAGGTCTGCATGGCCTCGCTACAGCACCGTAGGATCCCATAGGTGTAAAGGCCTAGTGTCAGCTGCCAATTCACTCATCCATCAGCCCTCTGCCTCCCTCCTCCTTTGAAAGAGCAGTGGCCTGCCCCGCTTGTAAAAGCCCTGGGGATCCGGAAAGCCGACCGTGCGTATAGGACACCTGCAAAGAGGAAGAGACGCGTATCCGAGGGGGGATCATGTGACCACGCGTGGCACTGGCCAATCTCACAGCAGTTGGTGTTAATGTGTGTCACCAGAGACATGCTGGGGGAAGGTGAAACAGAGACTGGGTTCCAGGCATGTGCCGGTGGAAGGGGGAAAAGGGTGACCTTTCCATCAATGCCGTGGAAAATCAAGGAACACCTGGGACCCGGGGGCTTGGGGGGGCGCCTGTGCCGGACCGAAGCCACGTTCTCAAATGCCTACCAGAGGAGAAAAGAGGTTTCTACAATATTCGCAACACCCCCAATCCTCAAGCGACCTGGTAGCCCTGACACAACTTCGGCTGGCACAAACCCACAGACAGTGGGAAAGAAACACACAGAGACTGAGAGACAGAGAGAGAAGAGAGAATGGGAGACACACACACAGAAACACACACACACACACACACACACACACACAGAGTCATACAGCAGAGGCATTGAAATACACACCCCCAGGCAACCCCTGAGGCTGCGGGGTTCTGCTCTGGAGGAGAACCACCCTCGGGTGAGAGAGCAGCCCAGGGGCACGCAGGCCGACCCGTCCTGGAGATCACGGACGGCGGCACGAGTTTTGGGGAGACTCACCCCAACCAACACCGTCCGTGCATGCCTGAGGCTGGTAACCCGTGCTGCTTCCCCCGTCTCTGCCTGGGGTTCCGTCATCATGGTCGGCCCTTTGCGACTCTAGGCATCCGCAGACGTTCCCTTCGACCCCGTGGAGAGCTGAGGCCGGAGCCTCAGAGCCTCGACACCCAAGCACTGCCACGGAGGGCTCCTGCTCTGCCAAGCCTCGGGGACTGGTTTCTAAGACAACCGTGGGAACCACTGTGACGGGAGAAACCGCTCGTGCCTCGCGCATGCGCATTGGCTGAGCCGACTCGCGATCTACTCCTGACAGATAGGCTGCGTCCCCTTTAAATTTCGCCATGGCCACGCGGCGGCCGCGATGCTCCTGCTTCCGCCGCGGCGGTGGCTGGATCCTGGTTCCTGTTTGGGGCGGCGTGGCAGAGGTGGCCGCGGTTGTCTCATCCAATCCCAGGCACAATCCCCAGAGGTCCTGTTCTCAGGAACTGCTTGAGGGGACTTCCACCGAGGGAGTGGGAGCTTCAGGAAGCCTGCTGGGTTCTCCGGAGTCCCGTTGAGATCCGATTTTGGCCCCCTCCGAGTGAGATAGGTTGGGCTCACCACATCTGGTGAGGTCGGCATGGCCTCGCTACAGCACCGAATGATCCCATAGGTCTAAAGGTCTAGGGTCACCTGCCAATTCACTCATCCATCAGCCCTCTGCCTCCCTCCTCCTTTGAAAGAGCGGTGGCCTGCCTCGTTTGTAAAAGCCCTGGGGATCTGGAAACCCGACCCTGCTTATAGGACACCTGCAAAGAGGAAGAGAGGCGAATCCGAGGGGGAGACCATGTGAGCACGCGTGGCACTGGCCAGTCTCACAGCAGTTGGTGTTAATGTGTGTCACCGGAGACATACTGGGGGACGGTGAAACAGAGGCTGGGTTCCAGGCATGTGCCAATGGAAGGGGGAAACCGGTGACCTTTCTATCAATGCCAAGGAAAATCAAAGAACACCGGGGACCCGGGGGCTGGGGGGGCCGCCTTTGCCTTACGCAAGCCACGTTTTCATATGCCTACCAGAGGAGCAAAGAGGTTTCTACAAAATTCGCAATACCCCCAATCCTCAAGCGACCTGGTAGCCCTGACGCAACTTCGGCTGGCACAAACCCACAGAGTGGGAAAGAAACACACAGAGACTGAGAGACAGAGAGAGAAGAGAGAATGGGAGACACACACACAGAAACACACACACACACAGAGTCATACAGCAGAGGCATTGAAATACACACCCCCAGGCAACCCCTGAGGCTGCGGGGTTCTGCTCTGGAGGAGAACCACCCTCGGGTGAGAGAGCAGCCCAGGGGCACGCAGGCCTCCACGTCCTCGAGATCACGGACGGCGGCATGAGTTTTGGGGAGACTCACCCCAATCAACACCGTCACTGCTTGCCTGAGGCTGGGATCCCGTGCTGCTTCCCCCGTCTCTGCCTGGGGTTCCGTCATCATGGTCGGCCCTTTGCGACTCCAGGCATCCGCAGACATTCCCTTCGACCCCGCGGAGCGGTGAGGCCGGAGCCTCAGAGCCTGGAAACCCAAGCACTGCCACGGAGGGCTCCTGCTCTGCCAAGCCTCGGGGACTGGTTCCTAAGACAACCGTGGGAACCACTGTGATCGGAGAAACCGCTCGCGCCTCGCGCATGCGCATTGGCTGAGCCGACTCGCGCTCCACTCCTGACAGATAGGCTGCGTCCCCTTTAAATTTCGCCATGGCCACGCGGCGGCCGCGATGCTCCTGCTGTCGCCGCGGCGGCGGCTGGATCCTGGTTCCTGTTTGGGGCGGCGCGGCAGAGGGGGCCGCGGGTGTCTCGTCCTATCCCAGGCACAAACCTCAGCGGTCCTGTCCTCAGGACCTGCTTGAGGGGACTTCCACCGAGGGAGCGGGAGCTTCAGGAAGCCTGCTGGGTTCTCCGGACTCCCGTTGAGATCCGATTTTGGCCCCCTCCGAGTGAGATAGGATGGGCTCACCACATCTGGTGAGGTCTGCATGGCCTCGCTACAGCACCGTAGGATCCCATAGGTGTAAAGGCCTAGTGTCAGCTGCCAATTCACTCATCCATCAGCCCTCTGCCTCCCTCCTCCTTTGAAAGAGCAGTGGCCTGCCCCGCTTGTAAAAGCCCTGGGGATCCGGAAAGCCGACCGTGCGAATAGGACACCTGCAAAGAGGAAGAGACGCGTATCCGAGGGGGGATCATGTGACCACGCGTGGCACTGGCCAATCTCACAGCAGTTGGTGTTAATGTGTGTCACCAGAGACATGCTGGGGGAAGGTGAAACAGAGACTGGGTTCCAGGCATGTGCCGGTGGAAGGGGGAAAAGGGTGACCTTTCCATCAATGCCGTGGAAAATCAAGGAACACCTGGGACCCGGGGGCTTGGGGGGGCGCCTGTGCCGGACCGAAGCCACGTTCTCAAATGCCTACCAGAGGAGAAAAGAGGTTTCTACAATATTCGCAACACCCCCAATCCTCAAGCGACCTGGTAGCCCTGACACAACTTCGGCTGGCACAAACCCACAGACAGTGGGAAAGAAACACACAGAGACTGAGAGACAGAGAGAGAAGAGAGAATGGGAGACACACACACAGAAACACACACACACACACACACACACAGAGTCATACAGCAGAGGCATTGAAATACACACCCCCAGGCAACCCCTGAGGCTGCGGGGTTCTGCTCTGGAGGAGAACCACCCTCGGGTGAGAGAGCAGCCCAGGGGCACGCAGGCCGACCCGTCCTGGAGATCACGGACGGCGGCACGAGTTTTGGGGAGACTCACCCCAACCAACACCGTCCGTGCATGCCTGAGGCTGGTAACCCGTGCTGCTTCCCCCGTCTCTGCCTGGGGTTCCGTCATCATGGTCGGCCCTTTGCGACTCCAGGCATCCGCAGACATTCCCTTCGACCCCGCGGAGCGGTGAGGCCGGAGCCTCAGAGGCTGGAAACCCAAGCACTGCCACGGAGGGCTCCTGCTCTGCCAAGCCTCGGGGACTGGTTCCTAAGACAACCGTGGGAACCACTGTGACCGGAGAAACCGCTCGCGCCTCGCGCATGCGCATTGGCTGAGCCGACTCGCGCTCCACTCCTGACAGATAGGCTGCGTCCCCTTTAAATTTCGCCATGGCCACGCGGCGGCCGCGATGCTCCTGCTGCCGCCGCGGCGGCGGCTGGATCCTGGTTCCTGTTTGGGGCGGCGCGGCAGAGGGGGCCGCGGGTGTCTCGTCCTATCCCAGGCACAAACCTCAGCGGTCCTGTCCTCAGGACCTGCTTGAGGGGACTTCCACCGAGGGAGCGGGAGCTTCAGGAAGCCTGCTGGGTTCTCCGGACTCCCGTTGAGATCCGATTTTGGCCCCCTCCGAGTGAGATAGGATGGGCTCACCACATCTGGTGAGGTCTGCATGGCCTCGCTACAGCACCGTAGGATCCCATAGGTGTAAAGGCCTAGTGTCAGCTGCCAATTCACTCATCCATCAGCCCTCTGCCTCCCTCCTCCTTTGAAAGAGCAGTGGCCTGCCCCGCTTGTAAAAGCCCTGGGGATCCGGAAAGCCGACCGTGCGTATAGGACACCTGCAAAGAGGAAGAGACGCGTATCCGAGGGGGGATCATGTGACCACGCGTGGCACTGGCCAATCTCACAGCAGTTGGTGTTAATGTGTGTCACCAGAGACATGCTGGGGGAAGGTGAAACAGAGACTGGGTTCCAGGCATGTGCCGGTGGAAGGGGGAAAAGGGTGACCTTTCCATCAATGCCGTGGAAAATCAAGGAACACCTGGGACCCGGGGGCTTGGGGGGGCGCCTGTGCCGGACCGAAGCCACGTTCTCAAATGCCTACCAGAGGAGAAAAGAGGTTTCTACAATATTCGCAACACCCCCAATCCTCAAGCGACCTGGTAGCCCTGACACAACTTCGGCTGGCACAAACCCACAGACAGTGGGAAAGAAACACACAGAGACTGAGAGACAGAGAGAGAAGAGAGAATGGGAGACACACACACAGAAACACACACACACACACACACACACACACAGAGTCATACAGCAGAGGCATTGAAATACACACCCCCAGGCAACCCCTGAGGCTGCGGGGTTCTGCTCTGGAGGAGAACCACCCTCGGGTGAGAGAGCAGCCCAGGGGCACGCAGGCCGACCCGTCCTGGAGATCACGGACGGCGGCACGAGTTTTGGGGAGACTCACCCCAACCAACACCGTCCGTGCATGCCTGAGGCTGGTAACCCGTGCTGCTTCCCCCGTCTCTGCCTGGGGTTCCGTCATCATGGTCGGCCCTTTGCGACTCTAGGCATCCGCAGACGTTCCCTTCGACCCCGTGGAGAGCTGAGGCCGGAGCCTCAGAGCCTCGACACCCAAGCACTGCCACGGAGGGCTCCTGCTCTGCCAAGCCTCGGGGACTGGTTTCTAAGACAACCGTGGGAACCACTGTGACGGGAGAAACCGCTCGTGCCTCGCGCATGCGCATTGGCTGAGCCGACTCGCGATCTACTCCTGACAGATAGGCTGCGTCCCCTTTAAATTTCGCCATGGCCACGCGGCGGCCGCGATGCTCCTGCTTCCGCCGCGGCGGTGGCTGGATCCTGGTTCCTGTTTGGGGCGGCGTGGCAGAGGTGGCCGCGGTTGTCTCATCCAATCCCAGGCACAATCCCCAGAGGTCCTGTTCTCAGGAACTGCTTGAGGGGACTTCCACCGAGGGAGTGGGAGCTTCAGGAAGCCTGCTGGGTTCTCCGGAGTCCCGTTGAGATCCGATTTTGGCCCCCTCCGAGTGAGATAGGTTGGGCTCACCACATCTGGTGAGGTCGGCATGGCCTCGCTACAGCACCGAATGATCCCATAGGTCTAAAGGTCTAGGGTCACCTGCCAATTCACTCATCCATCAGCCCTCTGCCTCCCTCCTCCTTTGAAAGAGCGGTGGCCTGCCTCGTTTGTAAAAGCCCTGGGGATCTGGAAACCCGACCCTGCTTATAGGACACCTGCAAAGAGGAAGAGAGGCGAATCCGAGGGGGAGACCATGTGAGCACGCGTGGCACTGGCCAGTCTCACAGCAGTTGGTGTTAATGTGTGTCACCGGAGACATACTGGGGGACGGTGAAACAGAGGCTGGGTTCCAGGCATGTGCCAATGGAAGGGGGAAACCGGTGACCTTTCTATCAATGCCAAGGAAAATCAAAGAACACCGGGGACCCGGGGGCTGGGGGGGCCGCCTTTGCCTTACGCAAGCCACGTTTTCATATGCCTACCAGAGGAGCAAAGAGGTTTCTACAAAATTCGCAATACCCCCAATCCTCAAGCGACCTGGTAGCCCTGACGCAACTTCGGCTGGCACAAACCCACAGAGTGGGAAAGAAACACACAGAGACTGAGAGACAGAGAGAGAAGAGAGAATGGGAGACACACACACAGAAACACACACACACACAGAGTCATACAGCAGAGGCATTGAAATACACACCCCCAGGCAACCCCTGAGGCTGCGGGGTTCTGCTCTGGAGGAGAACCACCCTCGGGTGAGAGAGCAGCCCAGGGGCACGCAGGCCTCCACGTCCTCGAGATCACGGACGGCGGCATGAGTTTTGGGGAGACTCACCCCAATCAACACCGTCACTGCTTGCCTGAGGCTGGGATCCCGTGCTGCTTCCCCCGTCTCTGCCTGGGGTTCCGTCATCATGGTCGGCCCTTTGCGACTCCAGGCATCCGCAGACATTCCCTTCGACCCCGCGGAGCGGTGAGGCCGGAGCCTCAGAGCCTGGAAACCCAAGCACTGCCACGGAGGGCTCCTGCTCTGCCAAGCCTCGGGGACTGGTTCCTAAGACAACCGTGGGAACCACTGTGACCGGAGAAACCGCTCGCGCCTCGCGCATGCGCATTGGCTGAGCCGACTCGCGCTCCACTCCTGACAGATAGGCTGCGTCCCCTTTAAATTTCGCCATGGCCACGCGGCGGCCGCGATGCTCCTGCTGCCGCCGCGGCGGCGGCTGGATCCTGGTTCCTGTTTGGGGCGGCGCGGCAGAGGGGGCCGCGGGTGTCTCGTCCTATCCCAGGCACAAACCTCAGCGGTCCTGTCCTCAGGACCTGCTTGAGGGGACTTCCACCGAGGGAGCGGGAGCTTCAGGAAGCCTGCTGGGTTCTCCGGACTCCCGTTGAGATCCGATTTTGGCCCCCTCCGAGTGAGATAGGATGGGCTCACCACATCTGGTGAGGTCTGCATGGCCTCGCTACAGCACCGTAGGATCCCATAGGTGTAAAGGCCTAGTGTCAGCTGCCAATTCACTCATCCATCAGCCCTCTGCCTCCCTCCTCCTTTGAAAGAGCAGTGGCCTGCCCCGCTTGTAAAAGCCCTGGGGATCCGGAAAGCCGACCGTGCGTATAGGACACCTGCAAAGAGGAAGAGACGCGTATCCGAGGGGGGATCATGTGACCACGCGTGGCACTGGCCAATCTCACAGCAGTTGGTGTTAATGTGTGTCACCAGAGACATGCTGGGGGAAGGTGAAACAGAGACTGGGTTCCAGGCATGTGCCGGTGGAAGGGGGAAAAGGGTGACCTTTCCATCAATGCCGTGGAAAATCAAGGAACACCTGGGACCCGGGGGCTTGGGGGGGCGCCTGTGCCGGACCGAAGCCACGTTCTCAAATGCCTACCAGAGGAGAAAAGAGGTTTCTACAATACTCGCAACACCCCCAATCCTCAAGCGACCTGGTAGCCCTGACACAACTTCGGCTGGCACAAACCCACAGACAGTGGGAAAGAAACACACAGAGACTGAGAGACAGAGAGAGAAGAGAGAATGGGAGACACACACACAGAAACACACACACACACAGAGTCATACAGCAGAGGCATTGAAATACACACCCCCAGGCAACCCCTGAGGCTGCGGGGTTCTGCTCTGGAGGAGAACCACCCTCGGATGAGAGAGCAGCCCAGGGGCACGCAGGCCTCCACGTCCTCGAGATCACGGACGGCGGCATGAGTTTTGGGGAGACTCACCCCAATCAACACCGTCACTGCTTGCCTGAGGCTGGGATCCCGTGCTGCTTCCCCCGTCTCTGCCTGGGGTTCCGTCATCATGGTCGGCCCTTTGCGACTCCAGGCATCCGCAGACATTCCCTTCGACCCCGCGGAGCGGTGAGGCCAGAGCCTCAGAGCCTGGAAACCCAAGCACTGCCACGGAGGGCTCCTGCTCTGCCAAGCCTCGGGGACTGGTTCCTAAGACAACCGTGGGAACCACTGTGACCGGAGAAACCGCTCGCGCCTCGCGCATGCGCATTGGCTGAGCCGACTCGCGCTCCACTCCTGACAGATAGGCTGCGTCCCCTTTAAATTTCGCCATGGCCACGCGGCGGCCGCGATGCTCCTGCTGCCGCCGCGGCGGCGGCTGGATCCTGGTTCCTGTTTGGGGCGGCGCGGCAGAGGGGGCCGCGGGTGTCTCGTCCTATCCCAGGCACAAACCTCAGCGGTCCTGTCCTCAGGACCTGCTTGAGGGGACTTCCACCGAGGGAGCGGGAGCTTCAGGAAGCCTGCTGGGTTCTCCGGACTCCCGTTGAGATCCGATTTTGGCCCCCTCCGAGTGAGATAGGATGGGCTCACCACATCTGGTGAGGTCTGCATGGCCTCGCTACAGCACCGTAGGATCCCATAGGTGTAAAGGCCTAGTGTCAGCTGCCAATTCACTCATCCATCAGCCCTCTGCCTCCCTCCTCCTTTGAAAGAGCAGTGGCCTGCCCCGCTTGTAAAACCCTGGGGATCCGGAAAGCCGACCGTGCATATAGGACACCTGCAAAGAGGAAGAGACGCGTATCCGAGGGGGGATCATGTGACCACGCGTGGCACTGGCCAATCTCACAGCAGTTGGTGTTAATGTGTGTCACCAGAGACATGCTGGGGGAAGGTGAAACAGAGACTGGGTTCCAGGCATGTGCCGGTGGAAGGGGGAAAAGGGTGACCTTTCCATCAATGCCGTGGAAAATCAAGGAACACCTGGGACCCGGGGGCTTGGGGGGGCGCCTGTGCCGGACCGAAGCCACGTTCTCAAATGCCTACCAGAGGAGAAAAGAGGTTTCTACAATATTCGCAACACCCCCAATCCTCAAGCGACCTGGTAGCCCTGACACAACTTCGGCTGGCACAAACCCACAGACAGTGGGAAAGAAACACACAGAGACTGAGAGACAGAGAGAGAAGAGAGAATGGGAGACACACACACAGAAACACACACACACACACACACACACAGAGTCATACAGCAGAGGCATTGAAATACACACCCCCAGGCAACCCCTGAGGCTGCGGGGTTCTGCTCTGGAGGAGAACCACCCTCGGATGAGAGAGCAGCCCAGGGGCACGCAGGCCGACCCGTCCTGGAGATCACGGACGGCGGCACGAGTTTTGGGGAGACTCACCCCAACCAACACCGTCCGTGCATGCCTGAGGCTGGTAACCCGTGCTGCTTCCCCCGTCTCTGCCTGGGGTTCCGTCATCATGGTCGGCCCTTTGCGACTCCAGGCATCCGCAGACATTCCCTTCGACCCCGCGGAGCGGTGAGGCCGGAGCCTCAGAGCCTGGAAACCCAAGCACTGCCACGGAGGGCTCCTGCTCTGCCAAGCCTCGGGGACTGGTTCCTAAGACAACCGTGGGAACCACTGTGACCGGAGAAACCGCTCGCGCCTCGCGCATGCGCATTGGCTGAGCCGACTCGCGCTCCACTCCTGACAGATAGGCTGCGTCCCCTTTAAATTTCGCCATGGCCACGCGGCGGCCGCGATGCTCCTGCTGCCGCCGCGGCGGCGGCTGGATCCTGGTTCCTGTTTGGGGCGGCGCGGCAGAGGGGGCCGCGGGTGTCTCGTCCTATCCCAGGCACAAACCTCAGCGGTCCTGTCCTGAGGACCTGCTTGAGGGGACTTCCACCGAGGGAGCGGGAGCTTCAGGAAGCCTGCTGGGTTCTCCGGACTCCCGTTGAGATCCGATTTTGGCCCCCTCCGAGTGAGATAGGATGGGCTCACCACATCTGGTGAGGTCTGCATGGCCTCGCTACAGCACCGTAGGATCCCATAGGTGTAAAGGCCTAGTGTCAGCTGCCAATTCACTCATCCATCAGCCCTCTGCCTCCCTCCTCCTTTGAAAGAGCAGTGGCCTGCCCCGCTTGTAAAAGCCCTGGGGATCCGGAAAGCCGACCGTGCGTATAGGACACCTGCAAAGAGGAAGAGACGCGTATCCGAGGGGGGATCATGTGACCACGCGTGGCACTGGCCAATCTCACAGCAGTTGGTGTTAATGTGTGTCACCAGAGACATGCTGGGGGAAGGTGAAACAGAGACTGGGTTCCAGGCATGTGCCGGTGGAAGGGGGAAACGGGTGACCTTTCCATCAATGCCGTGGAAAATCAAGGAACACCTGGGACCCGGGGGCTTGGGGGGGCGCCTGTGCCGGACCGAAGCCACGTTCTCAAATGCCTACCAGAGGAGAAAAGAGGTTTCTACAATATTCGCAACACCCCCAATCCTCAAGCGACCTGGTAGCCCTGACACAACTTTGGCTGGCACAAACCCACAGACAGTGGGAAGGAAACACACAGAGACTGAGACACAGAGAGAGAAGAGAGAATGGGAGACACACACACAGAAACACACACACACACACACACACACACAGAGTCATACAGCAGAGGCATTGAAATACACACCCCCAGGCAACCCCTGAGGCTGCGGGGTTCTGCTCTGGAGGAGAACCACCCTCGGGTGAGAGAGCAGCCCAGGGGCACGCAGGCCGACCCGTCCTGGAGATCACGGACGGCGGCACGAGTTTTGGGGAGACTCACCCCAACCAACACCGTCCGTGCATGCCTGAGGCTGGTAACCCGTGCTGCTTCCCCCGTCTCTGCCTGGGGTTCCGTCATCATGGTCGGCCCTTTGCGACTCTAGGCATCCGCAGACGTTCCCTTCGACCCCGTGGAGAGCTGAGGCCGGAGCCTCAGAGCCTCGACACCCAAGCACTGCCACGGAGGGCTCCTGCTCTGCCAATCCTCGGGGACTGGTTTCTAAGACAACCGTGGGAACCACTGTGACGGGAGAAACCGCTCGTGCCTCGCGCATGCGCATTGGCTGAGCCGACTCGCGATCTACTCCTGACAGATAGGCTGCGTCCCCTTTAAATTTCGCCATGGCCACGCGGCGGCCGCGATGCTCCTGCTTCCGCCGCGGCGGTGGCTGGATCCTGGTTCCTGTTTGGGGCGGCGTGGCAGAGGTGGCCGCGGTTGTCTCATCCAATCCCAGGCACAATCCCCAGAGGTCCTGTTCTCAGGAACTGCTTGAGGGGACTTCCACCGAGGGAGTGGGAGCTTCAGGAAGCCTGCTGGGTTCTCCGGAGTCCCGTTGAGATCCGATTTTGGCCCCCTCCGAGTGAGATAGGTTGGGCTCACCACATCTGGTGAGGTCGGCATGGCCTCGCTACAGCACCGAATGATCCCATAGGTCTAAAGGTCTAGGGTCACCTGCCAATTCACTCATCCATCAGCCCTCTGCCTCCCTCCTCCTTTGAAAGAGCGGTGGCCTGCCTCGTTTGTAAAAGCCCTGGGGATCTGGAAACCCGACCCTGCTTATAGGACACCTGCAAAGAGGAAGAGAGGCGAATCCGAGGGGGAGACCATGTGAGCACGCGTGGCACTGGCCAGTCTCACAGCAGTTGGTGTTAATGTGTGTCACCGGAGACATACTGGGGGACGGTGAAACAGAGGCTGGGTTCCAGGCATGTGCCAATGGAAGGGGGAAACCGGTGACCTTTCTATCAATGCCAAGGAAAATCAAAGAACACCGGGGACCCGGGGGCTGGGGGGGCCGCCTTTGCCTTACGCAAGCCACGTTTTCATATGCCTACCAGAGGAGCAAAGAGGTTTCTACAAAATTCGCAATACCCCCAATCCTCAAGCGACCTGGTAGCCCTGACGCAACTTCGGCTGGCACAAACCCACAGAGTGGGAAAGAAACACACAGAGACTGAGAGACAGAGAGAGAAGAGAGAATGGGAGACACACACACAGAAACACACACACACACAGAGTCATACAGCAGAGGCATTGAAATACACACCCCCAGGCAACCCCTGAGGCTGCGGGGTTCTGCTCTGGAGGAGAACCACCCTCGGGTGAGAGAGCAGCCCAGGGGCACGCAGGCCTCCACGTCCTCGAGATCACGGACGGCGGCATGAGTTTTGGGGAGACTCACCCCAATCAACACCGTCACTGCTTGCCTGAGGCTGGGATCCCGTGCTGCTTCCCCCGTCTCTGCCTGGGGTTCCGTCATCATGGTCGGCCCTTTGCGACTCCAGGCATCCGCAGACATTCCCTTCGACCCCGCGGAGCGGTGAGGCCGGAGCCTCAGAGCCTGGAAACCCAAGCACTGCCACGGAGGGCTCCTGCTCTGCCAAGCCTCGGGGACTGGTTCCTAAGACAACCGTGGGAACCACTGTGACCGGAGAAACCGCTCGCGCCTCGCGCATGCGCATTGGCAGAGCCGACTCGCGCTCCACTCCTGACAGATAGGCTGCGTCCCCTTTAAATTTCGCCATGGCCACGCGGCGGCCGCGATGCTCCTGCTGCCGCCGCGGCGGCGGCTGGATCCTGGTTCCTGTTTGGGGCGGCGCGGCAGAGGGGGCCGCGGGTGTCTCGTCCTATCCCAGGCACAAACCTCAGCGGTCCTGTCCTCAGGACCTGCTTGAGGGGACTTCCACCGAGGGAGCGGGAGCTTCAGGAAGCCTGCTGGGTTCTCCGGACTCCCGTTGAGATCCGATTTTGGCCCCCTCCGAGTGAGATAGGATGGGCTCACCACATCTGGTGAGGTCTGCATGGCCTCGCTACAGCACCGTAGGATCCCATAGGTGTAAAGGCCTAGTGTCAGCTGCCAATTCACTCATCCATCAGCCCTCTGCCTCCCTCCTCCTTTGAAAGAGCAGTGGCCTGCCCCGCTTGTAAAAGCCCTGGGGATCCGGAAAGCCGACCGTGCGTATAGGACACCTGCAAAGAGGAAGAGACGCGTATCCGAGGGGGGATCATGTGACCACGCGTGGCACTGGCCAATCTCACAGCAGTTGGTGTTAATGTGTGTCACCAGAGACATGCTGGGGGAAGGTGAAACAGAGACTGGGTTCCAGGCATGTGCCGGTGGAAGGGGGAAAAGGGTGACCTTTCCATCAATGCCGTGGAAAATCAAGGAACACCTGGGACCCGGGGGCTTGGGGGGGCGCCTGTGCCGGACCGAAGCCACGTTCTCAAATGCCTACCAGAGGAGAAAAGAGGTTTCTACAATATTCGCAACACCCCCAATCCTCAAGCGACCTGGTAGCCCTGACACAACTTCGGCTGGCACAAACCCACAGACAGTGGGAAAGAAACACACAGAGACTGAGAGACAGAGAGAGAAGAGAGAATGGGAGACACACACACAGAAACACACACACACACACACACACACAGAGTCATACAGCAGAGGCATTGAAATACACACCCCCAGGCAACCCCTGAGGCTGCGGGGTTCTGCTCTGGAGGAGAACCACCCTCGGATGAGAGAGCAGCCCAGGGGCACGCAGGCCGACCCGTCCTGGAGATCACGGACGGCGGCACGAGTTTTGGGGAGACTCACCCCAACCAACACCGTCCGTGCATGCCTGAGGCTGGTAACCCGTGCTGCTTCCCCCGTCTCTGCCTGGGGTTCCGTCATCATGGTCGGCCCTTTGCGACTCCAGGCATCCGCAGACATTCCCTTCGACCCCGCGGAGCGGTGAGGCCGGAGCCTCAGAGCCTGGAAACCCAAGCACTGCCACGGAGGGCTCCTGCTCTGCCAAGCCTCGGGGACTGGTTCCTAAGACAACCGTGGGAACCACTGTGACCGGAGAAACCGCTCGCGCCTCGCGCATGCGCATTGGCTGAGCCGACTCGCGCTCCACTCCTGACAGATAGGCTGCGTCCCCTTTAAATTTCGCCATGGCCACGCGGCGGCCGCGATGCTCCTGCTGCCGCCGCGGCGGCGGCTGGATCCTGGTTCCTGTTTGGGGCGGCGCGGCAGAGGGGGCCGCGGGTGTCTCGTCCTATCCCAGGCACAAACCTCAGCGGTCCTGTCCTGAGGACCTGCTTGAGGGGACTTCCACCGAGGGAGCGGGAGCTTCAGGAAGCCTGCTGGGTTCTCCGGACTCCCGTTGAGATCCGATTTTGGCCCCCTCCGAGTGAGATAGGATGGGCTCACCACATCTGGTGAGGTCTGCATGGCCTCGCTACAGCACCGTAGGATCCCATAGGTGTAAAGGCCTAGTGTCAGCTGCCAATTCACTCATCCATCAGCCCTCTGCCTCCCTCCTCCTTTGAAAGAGCAGTGGCCTGCCCCGCTTGTAAAAGCCCTGGGGATCCGGAAAGCCGACCGTGCGTATAGGACACCTGCAAAGAGGAAGAGACGCGTATCCGAGGGGGGATCATGTGACCACGCGTGGCACTGGCCAATCTCACAGCAGTTGGTGTTAATGTGTGTCACCAGAGACATGCTGGGGGAAGGTGAAACAGAGACTGGGTTCCAGGCATGTGCCGGTGGAAGGGGGAAAAGGGTGACCTTTCCATCAATGCCGTGGAAAATCAAGGAACACCTGGGACCCGGGGGCTTGGGGGGGCGCCTGTGCCGGACCGAAGCCACGTTCTCAAATGCCTACCAGAGGAGAAAAGAGGTTTCTACAATATTCGCAACACCCCCAATCCTCAAGCGACCTGGTAGCCCTGACACAACTTCGGCTGGCACAAACCCACAGACAGTGGGAAAGAAACACACAGAGACTGAGAGACAGAGAGAGAAGAGAGAATGGGAGACACACACACAGAAACACACACACACACACACACACACACACAGAGTCATACAGCAGAGGCATTGAAATACACACCCCCAGGCAACCCCTGAGGCTGCGGGGTTCTGCTCTGGAGGAGAACCACCCTCGGGTGAGAGAGCAGCCCAGGGGCACGCAGGCCGACCCGTCCTGGAGATCACGGACGGCGGCACGAGTTTTGGGGAGACTCACCCCAACCAACACCGTCCGTGCATGCCTGAGGCTGGTAACCCGTGCTGCTTCCCCCGTCTCTGCCTGGGGTTCCGTCATCATGGTCGGCCCTTTGCGACTCCAGGCATCCGCAGACATTCCCTTCGACCCCGCGGAGCGGTGAGGCCGGAGCCTCAGAGCCTGGAAACCCAAGCACTGCCACGGAGGGCTCCTGCTCTGCCAAGCCTCGGGGACTGGTTCCTAAGACAACCGTGGGAACCACTGTGACCGGAGAAACCGCTGGCGCCTCGCGCATGCGCATTGGCTGAGCCGACTCGCGCTCCACTCCAGACAGATAGGCTGCGTCCCCTTTAAATTTCGCCATGGCCACGCGGCGGCCGCGATGCTCCTGCTGCCGCCGCGGCGGCGGCTGGATCCTGGTTCCTGTTTGGGGCGGCGCGGCAGAGGGGGCCGCGGGTGTCTCGTCCTATCCCAGGCACAAACCTCAGCGGTCCTGTCCTGAGGACCTGCTTGAGGGGACTTCCACCGAGGGAGCGGGAGCTTCAGGAAGCCTGCTGGGTTCTCCGGACTCCCGTTGAGATCCGATTTTGGCCCCCTCCGAGTGAGATAGGATGGGCTCACCACATCTGGTGAGGTCTGCATGGCCTCGCTACAGCACCGTAGGATCCCATAGGTGTAAAGGCCTAGTGTCAGCTGCCAATTCACTCATCCATCAGCCCTCTGCCTCCCTCCTCCTTTGAAAGAGCAGTGGCCTGCCCCGCTTGTAAAAGCCCTGGGGATCCGGAAAGCCGACCGTGCGTATAGGACACCTGCAAAGAGGAAGAGACGCGTATCCGAGGGGGGATCATGTGACCACGCGTGGCACTGGCCAATCTCACAGCAGTTGGTGTTAATGTGTGTCACCAGAGACATGCTGGGGGAAGGTGAAACAGAGACTGGGTTCCAGGCATGTGCCGGTGGAAGGGGGAAAAGGGTGACCTTTCCATCAATGCCGTGGAAAATCAAGGAACACCTGGGACCCGGGGGCTTGGGGGGGCGCCTGTGCCGGACCGAAGCCACGTTCTCAAATGCCTACCAGAGGAGAAAAGAGGTTTCTACAATATTCGCAACACCCCCAATCCTCAAGCGACCTGGTAGCCCTGACACAACTTCGGCTGGCACAAACCCACAGACAGTGGGAAAGAAACACACAGAGACTGAGAGACAGAGAGAGAAGAGAGAATGGGAGACACACACACAGAAACACACACACACACACACACACACACACACAGAGTCATACAGCAGAGGCATTGAAATACACACCCCCAGGCAACCCCTGAGGCTGCGGGGTTCTGCTCTGGAGGAGAACCACCCTCGGGTGAGAGAGCAGCCCAGGGGCACGCAGGCCGACCCGTCCTGGAGATCACGGACGGCGGCACGAGTTTTGGGGAGACTCACCCCAACCAACACCGTCCGTGCATGCCTGAGGCTGGTAACCCGTGCTGCTTCCCCCGTCTCTGCCTGGGGTTCCGTCATCATGGTCGGCCCTTTGCGACTCTAGGCATCCGCAGACGTTCCCTTCGACCCCGTGGAGAGCTGAGGCCGGAGCCTCAGAGCCTCGACACCCAAGCACTGCCACGGAGGGCTCCTGCTCTGCCAAGCCTCGGGGACTGGTTTCTAAGACAACCGTGGGAACCACTGTGACGGGAGAAACCGCTCGTGCCTCGAGCATGCGCATTGGCTGAGCCGACTCGCGATCTACTCCTGACAGATAGGCTGCGTCCCCTTTAAATTTCGCCATGGCCACGCGGCGGCCGCGATGCTCCTGCTTCCGCCGCGGCGGTGGCTGGATCCTGGTTCCTGTTTGGGGCGGCGTGGCAGAGGTGGCCGCGGTTGTCTCATCCAATCCCAGGCACAATCCCCAGAGGTCCTGTTCTCAGGAACTGCTTGAGGGGACTTCCACCGAGGGAGTGGGAGCTTCAGGAAGCCTGCTGGGTTCTCCGGAGTCCCGTTGAGATCCGATTTTGGCCCCCTCCGAGTGAGATAGGTTGGGCTCACCACATCTGGTGAGGTCGGCATGGCCTCGCTACAGCACCGAATGATCCCATAGGTCTAAAGGTCTAGGGTCACCTGCCAATTCACTCATCCATCAGCCCTCTGCCTCCCTCCTCCTTTGAAAGAGCGGTGGCCTGCCTCGTTTGTAAAAGCCCTGGGGATCTGGAAACCCGACCCTGCTTATAGGACACCTGCAAAGAGGAAGAGAGGCGAATCCGAGGGGGAGACCATGTGAGCACGCGTGGCACTGGCCAGTCTCACAGCAGTTGGTGTTAATGTGTGTCACCGGAGACATACTGGGGGACGGTGAAACAGAGGCTGGGTTCCAGGCATGTGCCAATGGAAGGGGGAAACCGGTGACCTTTCTATCAATGCCAAGGAAAATCAAAGAACACCGGGGACCCGGGGGCTGGGGGGGCCGCGTTTGCCTTACGCAAGCCACGTTTTCATATGCCTACCAGAGGAGCAAAGAGGTTTCTACAAAATTCGCAATACCCCCAATCCTCAAGCGACCTGGTAGCCCTGACGCAACTTCGGCTGGCACAAACCCACAGAGTGGGAAAGAAACACACAGAGACTGAGAGACAGAGAGAGAAGAGAGAATGGGAGACACACACACAGAAACACACACACACACAGAGTCATACAGCAGAGGCATTGAAATACACACCCCCAGGCAACCCCTGAGGCTGCGGGGTTCTGCTCTGGAGGAGAACCACCCTCGGATGAGAGAGCAGCCCAGGGGCACGCAGGCCTCCACGTCCTCGAGATCACGGACGGCGGCATGAGTATTGGGGAGACTCACCCCAATCAACACCGTCACTGCTTGCCTGAGGCTGGGATCCCGTGCTGCTTCCCCCGTCTCTGCCTGGGGTTCCGTCATCATGGTCGGCCCTTTGCGACTCCAGGCATCCGCAGACATTCCCTTCGACCCCGCGGAGCGGTGAGGCCGGAGCCTCAGAGCCTGGAAACCCAAGCACTGCCACGGAGGGCTCCTGCTCTGCCAAGCCTCGGGGACTGGTTCCTAAGACAACCGTGGGAACCACTGTGACCGGAGAAACCGCTCGCGCCTCGCGCATGCGCATTGGCTGAGCCGACTCGCGCTCCACTCCTGACAGATAGGCTGCGTCCCCTTTAAATTTCGCCATGGCCACGCGGCGGCCGCGATGCTCCTGCTGCCGCCGCGGCGGCGGCTGGATCCTGGTTCCTGTTTGGGGCGGCGCGGCAGAGGGGGCCGCGGGTGTCTCGTCCTATCCCAGGCACAAACCTCAGCGGTCCTGTCCTCAGGACCTGCTTGAGGGGACTTCCACCGAGGGAGCGGGAGCTTCAGGAAGCCTGCTGGGTTCTCCGGACTCCCGTTGAGATCCGATTTTGGCCCCCTCCGAGTGAGATAGGATGGGCTCACCACATCTGGTGAGGTCTGCATGGCCTCGCTACAGCACCGTAGGATCCCATAGGTGTAAAGGCCTAGTGTCAGCTGCCAATTCACTCATCCATCAGCCCTCTGCCTCCCTCCTCCTTTGAAAGAGCAGTGGCCTGCCCCGCTTGTAAAAGCCCTGGGGATCCGGAAAGCCGACCGTGCGTATAGGACACCTGCAAAGAGGAAGAGACGCGTATCCGAGGGGGGATCATGTGACCACGCGTGGCACTGGCCAATCTCACAGCAGTTGGTGTTAATGTGTGTCACCAGAGACATGCTGGGGGAAGGTGAAACAGAGACTGGGTTCCAGGCATGTGCCGGTGGAAGGGGGAAAAGGGTGACCTTTCCATCAATGCCGTGGAAAATCAAGGAACACCTGGGACCCGGGGGCTTGGGGGGGCGCCTGTGCCGCACCGAAGCCACGTTCTCAAATGCCTACCAGAGGAGAAAAGAGGTTTCTACAATATTCGCAACACCCCCAATCCTCAAGCGACCTGGTAGCCCTGACACAACTTCGGCTGGCACAAACCCACAGACAGTGGGAAAGAAACACACAGAGACTGAGAGACAGAGAGAGAAGAGAGAATGGGAGACACACACACAGAAACACACACACACACACACACACACACACACAGAGTCATACAGCAGAGGCATTGAAATACACACCCCCAGGCAACCCCTGAGGCTGCGGGGTTCTGCTCTGGAGGAGAACCACCCTCGGGTGAGAGAGCAGCCCAGGGGCACGCAGGCCGACCCGTCCTGGAGATCACGGACGGCGGCACGAGTTTTGGGGAGACTCACCCCAACCAACACCGTCCGTGCATGCCTGAGGCTGGTAACCCGTGCTGCTTCCCCCGTCTCTGCCTGGGGTTCCGTCATCATGGTCGGCCCTTTGCGACTCTAGGCATCCGCAGACGTTCCCTTCGACCCCGTGGAGAGCTGAGGCCGGAGCCTCAGAGCCTCGACACCCAAGCACTGCCACGGAGGGCTCCTGCTCTGCCAAGCCTCGGGGACTGGTTTCTAAGACAACCGTGGGAACCACTGTGACGGGAGAAACCGCTCGTGCCTCGCGCATGCGCATTGGCTGAGCCGACTCGCGATCTACTCCTGACAGATAGGCTGCGTCCCCTTTAAATTTCGCCATGGCCACGCGGCGGCCGCGATGCTCCTGCTTCCGCCGCGGCGGTGGCTGGATCCTGGTTCCTGTTTGGGGCGGCGTGGCAGAGGTGGCCGCGGTTGTCTCATCCAATCCCAGGCACAATCCCCAGAGGTCCTGTTCTCAGGAACTGCTTGAGGGGACTTCCACCGAGGGAGTGGGAGCTTCAGGAAGCCTGCTGGGTTCTCCGGAGTCCCGTTGAGATCCGATTTTGGCCCCCTCCGAGTGAGATAGGTTGGGCTCACCACATCTGGTGAGGTCGGCATGGCCTCGCTACAGCACCGAATGATCCCATAGGTCTAAAGGTCTAGGGTCACCTGCCAATTCACTCATCCATCAGCCCTCTGCCTCCCTCCTCCTTTGAAAGAGCGGTGGCCTGCCTCGTTTGTAAAAGCCCTGGGGATCTGGAAACCCGACCCTGCTTATAGGACACCTGCAAAGAGGAAGAGAGGCGAATCCGAGGGGGAGACCATGTGAGCACGCGTGGCACTGGCCAGTCTCACAGCAGTTGGTGTTAATGTGTGTCACCGGAGACATACTGGGGGACGGTGAAACAGAGGCTGGGTTCCAGGCATGTGCCAATGGAAGGGGGAAACCGGTGACCTTTCTATCAATGCCAAGGAAAATCAAAGAACACCGGGGACCCGGGGGCTGGGGGGGCCGCCTTTGCCTTACGCAAGCCACGTTTTCATATGCCTACCAGAGGAGCAAAGAGGTTTCTACAAAATTCGCAATACCCCCAATCCTCAAGCGACCTGGTAGCCCTGACGCAACTTCGGCTGGCACAAACCCACAGAGTGGGAAAGAAACACACAGAGACTGAGAGACAGAGAGAGAAGAGAGAATGGGAGACACACACACAGAAACACACACACACACAGAGTCATACAGCAGAGGCATTGAAATACACACCCCCAGGCAACCCCTGAGGCTGCGGGGTTCTGCTCTGGAGGAGAACCACCCTCGGATGAGAGAGCAGCCCAGGGGCACGCAGGCCTCCACGTCCTCGAGATCACGGACGGCGGCATGAGTTTTGGGGAGACTCACCCCAATCAACACCGTCACTGCTTGCCTGAGGCTGGGATCCCGTGCTGCTTCCCCCGTCTCTGCCTGGGATTCCGTCATCATGGTCGGCCCTTTGTGACTCCAGGCATCCGCAGACATTCCCTTCGACCCCGCGGAGCGGTGAGGCCGGAGCCTCAGAGCCTGGAAACCCAAGCACTGCCACGGAGGGCTCCTGCTCTGCCAAGCCTCGGGGACTGGTTCCTAAGACAACCGTGGGAACCACTGTGACCGGAGAAACCGCTGGCGCCTCGCGCATGCGCATTGGCTGAGCCGACTCGCGCTCCACTCCAGACAGATAGGCTGCGTCCCCTTTAAATTTCGCCATGGCCACGCGGCGGCCGCGATGCTCCTGCTGCCGCCGCGGCGGCGGCTGGATCCTGGTTCCTGTTTGGGGCGGCGCGGCAGAGGGGGCCGCGGGTGTCTCGTCCTATCCCAGGCACAAACCTCAGCGGTCCTGTCCTCAGGACCTGCTTGAGGGGACTTCCACCGAGGGAGCGGGAGCTTCAGGAAGCCTGCTGGGTTCTCCGGACTCCCGTTGAGATCCGATTTTGGCCCCCTCCGAGTGAGATAGGATGGGCTCACCACATCTGGTGAGGTCTGCATGGCCTCGCTACAGCACCGTAGGATCCCATAGGTGTAAAGGCCTAGTGTCAGCTGCCAATTCACTCATCCATCAGCCCTCTGCCTCCCTCCTCCTTTGAAAGAGCAGTGGCCTGCCCCGCTTGTAAAAGCCCTGGGGATCCGGAAAGCCGACCGTGCGTATAGGACACCTGCAAAGAGGAAGAGACGCGTATCCGAGGGGGGATCATGTGACCACGCGTGGCACTGGCCAATCTCACAGCAGTTGGTGTTAATGTGTGTCACCAGAGACATGCTGGGGGAAGGTGAAACAGAGACTGGGTTCCAGGCATGTGCCGGTGGAAGGGGGAAAAGGGTGACCTTTCCATCAATGCCGTGGAAAATCAAGGAACACCTGGGACCCGGGGGCTTGGGGGGGCGCCTGTGCCGGACCGAAGCCACGTTCTCAAATGCCTACCAGAGGAGAAAAGAGGTTTCTACAATATTCGCAACACCCCCAATCCTCAAGCGACCTGGTAGCCCTGACACAACTTCGGCTGGCACAAACCCACAGACAGTGGGAAAGAAACACACAGAGACTGAGAGACAGAGAGAGAAGAGAGAATGGGAGACACACACACAGAAACACACACACACACACACACACACACAGAGTCATACAGCAGAGGCATTGAAATACACACCCCCAGGCAACCCCTGAGGCTGCGGGGTTCTGCTCTGGAGGAGAACCACCCTCGGGTGAGAGAGCAGCCCAGGGGCACGCAGGCCGACCCGTCCTGGAGATCACGGACGGCGGCACGAGTTTTGGGGAGACTCACCCCAACCAACACCGTCCGTGCATGCCTGAGGCTGGTAACCCGTGCTGCTTCCCCCGTCTCTGCCTGGGGTTCCGTCATCATGGTCGGCCCTTTGCGACTCTAGGCATCCGCAGACGTTCCCTTCGACCCCGTGGAGAGCTGAGGCCGGAGCCTCAGAGCCTCGACACCCAAGCACTGCCACGGAGGGCTCCTGCTCTGCCAAGCCTCGGGGACTGGTTTCTAAGACAACCGTGGGAACCACTGTGACGGGAGAAACCGCTCGTGCCTCGAGCATGCGCATTGGCTGAGCCGACTCGCGATCTACTCCTGACAGATAGGCTGCGTCCCCTTTAAATTTCGCCATGGCCACGCGGCGGCCGCGATGCTCCTGCTTCCGCCGCGGCGGTGGCTGGATCCTGGTTCCTGTTTGGGGCGGCGTGGCAGAGGTGGCCGCGGTTGTCTCATCCAATCCCAGGCACAATCCCCAGAGGTCCTGTTCTCAGGAACTGCTTGAGGGGACTTCCACCGAGGGAGTGGGAGCTTCAGGAAGCCTGCTGGGTTCTCCGGAGTCCCGTTGAGATCCGATTTTGGCCCCCTCCGAGTGAGATAGGTTGGGCTCACCACATCTGGTGAGGTCGGCATGGCCTCGCTACAGCACCGAATGATCCCATAGGTCTAAAGGTCTAGGGTCACCTGCCAATTCACTCATCCATCAGCCCTCTGCCTCCCTCCTCCTTTGAAAGAGCGGTGGCCTGCCTCGTTTGTAAAAGCCCTGGGGATCTGGAAACCCGACCCTGCTTATAGGACACCTGCAAAGAGGAAGAGAGGCGAATCCGAGGGGGAGACCATGTGAGCACGCGTGGCACTGGCCAGTCTCACAGCAGTTGGTGTTAATGTGTGTCACCGGAGACATACTGGGGGACGGTGAAACAGAGGCTGGGTTCCAGGCATGTGCCAATGGAAGGGGGAAACCGGTGACCTTTCTATCAATGCCAAGGAAAATCAAAGAACACCGGGGACCCGGGGGCTGGGGGGGCCGCCTTTGCCTTACGCAAGCCACGTTTTCATATGCCTACCAGAGGAGCAAAGAGGTTTCTACAAAATTCGCAATACCCCCAATCCTCAAGCGACCTGGTAGCCCTGACGCAACTTCGGCTGGCACAAACCCACAGAGTGGGAAAGAAACACACAGAGACTGAGAGACAGAGAGAGAAGAGAGAATGGGAGACACACACACAGAAACACACACACACACAGAGTCATACAGCAGAGGCATTGAAATACACACCCCCAGGCAACCCCTGAGGCTGCGGGGTTCTGCTCTGGAGGAGAACCACCCTCGGATGAGAGAGCAGCCCAGGGGCACGCAGGCCTCCACGTCCTCGAGATCACGGACGGCGGCATGAGTTTTGGGGAGACTCACCCCAATCAACACCGTCACTGCTTGCCTGAGGCTGGGATCCCGTGCTGCTTCCCCCGTCTCTGCCTGGGATTCCGTCATCATGGTCGGCCCTTTGTGACTCCAGGCATCCGCAGACATTCCCTTCGACCCCGCGGAGCGGTGAGGCCGGAGCCTCAGAGCCTGGAAACCCAAGCACTGCCACGGAGGGCTCCTGCTCTGCCAAGCCTCGGGGACTGGTTCCTAAGACAACCGTGGGAACCACTGTGACCGGAGAAACCGCTGGCGCCTCGCGCATGCGCATTGGCTGAGCCGACTCGCGCTCCACTCCAGACAGATAGGCTGCGTCCCCTTTAAATTTCGCCATGGCCACGCGGCGGCCGCGATGCTCCTGCTGCCGCCGCGGCGGCGGCTGGATCCTGGTTCCTGTTTGGGGCGGCGCGGCAGAGGGGGCCGCGGGTGTCTCGTCCTATCCCAGGCACAAACCTCAGCGGTCCTGTCCTCAGGACCTGCTTGAGGGGACTTCCACCGAGGGAGCGGGAGCTTCAGGAAGCCTGCTGGGTTCTCCGGACTCCCGTTGAGATCCGATTTTGGCCCCCTCCGAGTGAGATAGGATGGGCTCACCACATCTGGTGAGGTCTGCATGGCCTCGCTACAGCACCGTAGGATCCCATAGGTGTAAAGGCCTAGTGTCAGCTGCCAATTCACTCATCCATCAGCCCTCTGCCTCCCTCCTCCTTTGAAAGAGCAGTGGCCTGCCCCGCTTGTAAAAGCCCTGGGGATCCGGAAAGCCGACCGTGCGTATAGGACACCTGCAAAGAGGAAGAGACGCGTATCCGAGGGGGGATCATGTGACCACGCGTGGCACTGGCCAATCTCACAGCAGTTGGTGTTAATGTGTGTCACCAGAGACATGCTGGGGGAAGGTGAAACAGAGACTGGGTTCCAGGCATGTGCCGGTGGAAGGGGGAAAAGGGTGACCTTTCCATCAATGCCGTGGAAAATCAAGGAACACCTGGGACCCGGGGGCTTGGGGGGGCGCCTGTGCCGGACCGAAGCCACGTTCTCAAATGCCTACCAGAGGAGAAAAGAGGTTTCTACAATATTCGCAACACCCCCAATCCTCAAGCGACCTGGTAGCCCTGACACAACTTCGGCTGGCACAAACCCACAGACAGTGGGAAAGAAACACACAGAGACTGAGAGACAGAGAGAGAAGAGAGAATGGGAGACACACACACAGAAACACACACACACACACACACACACACACACAGAGTCATACAGCAGAGGCATTGAAATACACACCCCCAGGCAACCCCTGAGGCTGCGGGGTTCTGCTCTGGAGGAGAACCACCCTCGGGTGAGAGAGCAGCCCAGGGGCACGCAGGCCGACCCGTCCTGGAGATCACGGACGGCGGCACGAGTTTTGGGGAGACTCACCCCAACCAACACCGTCCGTGCATGCCTGAGGCTGGTAACCCGTGCTGCTTCCCCCGTCTCTGCCTGGGGTTCCGTCATCATGGTCGGCCCTTTGCGACTCTAGGCATCCGCAGACGTTCCCTTCGACCCCGTGGAGAGCTGAGGCCGGAGCCTCAGAGCCTCGACACCCAAGCACTGCCACGGAGGGCTCCTGCTCTGCCAAGCCTCGGGGACTGGTTTCTAAGACAACCGTGGGAACCACTGTGACGGGAGAAACCGCTCGTGCCTCGAGCATGCGCATTGGCTGAGCCGACTCGCGATCTACTCCTGACAGATAGGCTGCGTCCCCTTTAAATTTCGCCATGGCCACGCGGCGGCCGCGATGCTCCTGCTTCCGCCGCGGCGGTGGCTGGATCCTGGTTCCTGTTTGGGGCGGCGTGGCAGAGGTGGCCGCGGTTGTCTCATCCAATCCCAGGCACAATCCCCAGAGGTCCTGTTCTCAGGAACTGCTTGAGGGGACTTCCACCGAGGGAGTGGGAGCTTCAGGAAGCCTGCTGGGTTCTCCGGAGTCCCGTTGAGATCCGATTTTGGCCCCCTCCGAGTGAGATAGGTTGGGCTCACCACATCTGGTGAGGTCGGCATGGCCTCGCTACAGCACCGAATGATCCCATAGGTCTAAAGGTCTAGGGTCACCTGCCAATTCACTCATCCATCAGCCCTCTGCCTCCCTCCTCCTTTGAAAGAGCGGTGGCCTGCCTCGTTTGTAAAAGCCCTGGGGATCTGGAAACCCGACCCTGCTTATAGGACACCTGCAAAGAGGAAGAGAGGCGAATCCGAGGGGGAGACCATGTGAGCACGCGTGGCACTGGCCAGTCTCACAGCAGTTGGTGTTAATGTGTGTCACCGGAGACATACTGGGGGACGGTGAAACAGAGGCTGGGTTCCAGGCATGTGCCAATGGAAGGGGGAAACCGGTGACCTTTCTATCAATGCCAAGGAAAATCAAAGAACACCGGGGACCCGGGGGCTGGGGGGGCCGCGTTTGCCTTACGCAAGCCACGTTTTCATATGCCTACCAGAGGAGCAAAGAGGTTTCTACAAAATTCGCAATACCCCCAATCCTCAAGCGACCTGGTAGCCCTGACGCAACTTCGGCTGGCACAAACCCACAGAGTGGGAAAGAAACACACAGAGACTGAGAGACAGAGAGAGAAGAGAGAATGGGAGACACACACACAGAAACACACACACACACAGAGTCATACAGCAGAGGCATTGAAATACACACCCCCAGGCAACCCCTGAGGCTGCGGGGTTCTGCTCTGGAGGAGAACCACCCTCGGATGAGAGAGCAGCCCAGGGGCACGCAGGCCTCCACGTCCTCGAGATCACGGACGGCGGCATGAGTTTTGGGGAGACTCACCCCAATCAACACCGTCACTGCTTGCCTGAGGCTGGGATCCCGTGCTGCTTCCCCCGTCTCTGCCTGGGGTTCCGTCATCATGGTCGGCCCTTTGCGACTCCAGGCATCCGCAGACATTCCCTTCGACCCCGCGGAGCGGTGAGGCCGGAGCCTCAGAGCCTGGAAACCCAAGCACTGCCACGGAGGGCTCCTGCTCTGCCAAGCCTCGGGGACTGGTTCCTAAGACAACCGTGGGAACCACTGTGACCGGAGAAACCGCTCGCGCCTCGCGCATGCGCATTGGCAGAGCCGACTCGCGCTCCACTCCTGACAGATAGGCTGCGTCCCCTTTAAATTTCGCCATGGCCACGCGGCGGCCGCGATGCTCCTGCTGCCGCCGCGGCGGCGGCTGGATCCTGGTTCCTGTTTGGGGCGGCGCGGCAGAGGGGGCCGCGGGTGTCTCGTCCTATCCCAGGCACAAACCTCAGCGGTCCTGTCCTCAGGACCTGCTTGAGGGGACTTCCACCGAGGGAGCGGGAGCTTCAGGAAGCCTGCTGGGTTCTCCGGAGTCCCGTTGAGATCCGATTTTGGCCCCCTCCGAGTGAGATAGGTTGGGCTCACCACATCTGGTGAGGTCGGCATGGCCTCGCTACAGCACCGAATGATCCCATAGGTCTAAAGGTCTAGGGTCACCTGCCAATTCACTCATCCATCAGCCCTCTGCCTCCCTCCTCCTTTGAAAGAGCGGTGGCCTGCCTCGTTTGTAAAAGCCCTGGGGATCTGGAAACCCGACCCTGCTTATAGGACACCTGCAAAGAGGAAGAGAGGCGAATCCGAGGGGAGACCATGTGAGCACGCGTGGCACTGGCCAGTCTCACAGCAGTTGGTGTTAATGTGTGTCACCGGAGACATACTGGGGGACGGTGAAACAGAGGCTGGGTTCCAGGCATGTGCCAATGGAAGGGGGAAACCGGTGACCTTTCTATCAATGCCAAGGAAAATCAAAGAACACCGGGGACCCGGGGGCTGGGGGGGCCGCCTTTGCCTTACGCAAGCCACGTTTTCATATGCCTACCAGAGGAGCAAAGAGGTTTCTACAAAATTCGCAATACCCCCAATCCTCAAGCGACCTGGTAGCCCTGACGCAACTTCGGCTGGCACAAACCCACAGAGTGGGAAAGAAACACACAGAGACTGAGAGACAGAGAGAGAAGAGAGAATGGGAGACACACACACAGAAACACACACACACACAGAGTCATACAGCAGAGGCATTGAAATACACACCCCCAGGCAACCCCTGAGGCTGCGGGGTTCTGCTCTGGAGGAGAACCACCCTCGGATGAGAGAGCAGCCCAGGGGCACGCAGGCCTCCACGTCCTCGAGATCACGGACGGCGGCATGAGTTTTGGGGAGACTCACCCCAATCAACACCGTCACTGCTTGCCTGAGGCTGGGATCCCGTGCTGCTTCCCCCGTCTCTGCCTGGGGTTCCGTCATCATGGTCGGCCCTTTGCGACTCCAGGCATCCGCAGACATTCCCTTCGACCCCGCGGAGCGGTGAGGCCGGAGCCTCAGAGCCTGGAAACCCAAGCACTGCCACGGAGGGCTCCTGCTCTGCCAAGCCTCGGGGACTGGTTCCTAAGACAACCGTGGGAACCACTGTGACCGGAGAAACCGCTCGCGCCTCGCGCATGCGCATTGGCAGAGCCGACTCGCGCTCCACTCCTGACAGATAGGCTGCGTCCCCTTTAAATTTCGCCATGGCCACGCGGCGGCCGCGATGCTCCTGCTGCCGCCGCGGCGGCGGCTGGATCCTGGTTCCTGTTTGGGGCGGCGCGGCAGAGGGGGCCGCGGGTGTCTCGTCCTATCCCAGGCACAAACCTCAGCGGTCCTGTCCTCAGGACCTGCTTGAGGGGACTTCCACCGAGGGAGCGGGAGCTTCAGGAAGCCTGCTGGGTTCTCCGGAGTCCCGTTGAGATCCGATTTTGGCCCCCTCCGAGTGAGATAGGTTGGGCTCACCACATCTGGTGAGGTCGGCATGGCCTCGCTACAGCACCGAATGATCCCATAGGTCTAAAGGTCTAGGGTCACCTGCCAATTCACTCATCCATCAGCCCTCTGCCTCCCTCCTCCTTTGAAAGAGCGGTGGCCTGCCTCGTTTGTAAAAGCCCTGGGGATCTGGAAACCCGACCCTGCTTATAGGACACCTGCAAAGAGGAAGAGAGGCGAATCCGAGGGGGAGACCATGTGAGCACGCGTGGCACTGGCCAGTCTCACAGCAGTTGGTGTTAATGTGTGTCACCGGAGACATACTGGGGGACGGTGAAACAGAGGCTGGGTTCCAGGCATGTGCCAATGGAAGGGGGAAACCGGTGACCTTTCTATCAATGCCAAGGAAAATCAAAGAACACCGGGGACCCGGGGGCTGGGGGGGCCGCCTTTGCCTTACGCAAGCCACGTTTTCATATGCCTACCAGAGGAGCAAAGAGGTTTCTACAAAATTCGCAATACCCCCAATCCTCAAGCGACCTGGTAGCCCTGACGCAACTTCGGCTGGCACAAACCCACAGAGTGGGAAAGAAACACACAGAGACTGAGAGACAGAGAGAGAAGAGAGAATGGGAGACACACACACAGAAACACACACACACACAGAGTCATACAGCAGAGGCATTGAAATACACACCCCCAGGCAACCCCTGAGGCTGCGGGGTTCTGCTCTGGAGGAGAACCACCCTCGGATGAGAGAGCAGCCCAGGGGCACGCAGGCCTCCACGTCCTCGAGATCACGGACGGCGGCATGAGTTTTGGGGAGACTCACCCCAATCAACACCGTCACTGCTTGCCTGAGGCTGGGATCCCGTGCTGCTTCCCCCGTCTCTGCCTGGGGTTCCGTCATCATGGTCGGCCCTTTGCGACTCCAGGCATCCGCAGACATTCCCTTCGACCCCGCGGAGCGGTGAGGCCGGAGCCTCAGAGCCTGGAAACGCAAGCACTGCCACGGAGGGCTCCTGCTCTGCCAAGCCTCGGGGACTGGTTCCTAAGACAACCGTGGGAACCACTGTGACCGGAGAAACCGCTCGCGCCTCGCGCATGCGCATTGGCTGAGCCGACTCGCGCTCCACTCCTGACAGATAGGCTGCGTCCCCTTTAAATTTCGCCATGGCCACGCGGCGGCCGCGATGCTCCTGCTGCCGCCGCGGCGGCGGCTGGATCCTGGTTCCTGTTTGGGGCGGCGCGGCAGAGGGGGCCGCGGGTGTCTCGTCCTATCCCAGGCACAAACCTCAGTGGTCCTGTCCTCAGGACCTGCTTGAGGGGACTTCCACCGAGGGAGCGGGAGCTTCAGGAAGCCTGCTGGGTTCTCCGGACTCCCGTTGAGATCCGATTTTGGCCCCCTCCGAGTGAGATAGGATGGGCTCACCACATCTGGTGAGGTCTGCATGGCCTCGCTACAGCACCGTAGGATCCCATAGGTGTAAAGGCCTAGTGTCAGCTGCCAATTCACTCATCCATCAGCCCTCTGCCTCCCTCCTCCTTTGAAAGAGCAGTGGCCTGCCCCGCTTGTAAAAGCCCTGGGGATCCGGAAAGCCGACCGTGCGTATAGGACACCTGCAAAGAGGAAGAGACGCGTATCCGAGGGGGGATCATGTGACCACGCGTGGCACTGGCCAATCTCACAGCAGTTGGTGTTAATGTGTGTCACCAGAGACATGCTGGGGGAAGGTGAAACAGAGACTGGGTTCCAGGCATGTGCCGGTGGAAGGGGGAAAAGGGTGACCTTTCCATCAATGCCGTGGAAAATCAAGGAACACCTGGGACCCGGGGGCTTGGGGGGGCGCCTGTGCCGGACCGAAGCCACGTTCTCAAATGCCTACCAGAGGAGAAAAGAGGTTTCTACAATATTCGCAACACCCCCAATCCTCAAGCGACCTGGTAGCCCTGACACAACTTCGGCTGGCACAAACCCACAGACAGTGGGAAAGAAACACACAGAGACTGAGAGACAGAGAGAGAAGAGAGAATGGGAGACACACACACAGAAACACACACACACACACACACACACACACAGAGTCATACAGCAGAGGCATTGAAATACACACCCCCAGGCAACCCCTGAGGCTGCGGGGTTCTGCTCTGGAGGAGAACCACCCTCGGGTGAGAGAGCAGCCCAGGGGCACGCAGGCCTCCACGTCCTCGAGATCACGGACGGCGGCATGAGTTTTGGGGAGACTCACCCCAATCAACACCGTCACTGCTTGCCTGAGGCTGGGATCCCGTGCTGCTTCCCCCGTCTCTGCCTGGGGTTCCGTCATCATGGTCGGCCCTTTGCGACTCCAGGCATCCGCAGACATTCCCTTCGACCCCGCGGAGCGGTGAGGCCGGAGCCTCAGAGCCTGGAAACCCAAGCACTGCCACGGAGGGCTCCTGCTCTGCCAAGCCTCGGGGACTGGTTCCTAAGACAACCGTGGGAACCACTGTGACCGGAGAAACCGCTCGCGCCTCGCGCATGCGCATTGGCAGAGCCGACTCGCGCTCCACTCCTGACAGATAGGCTGCGTCCCCTTTAAATTTCGCCATGGCCACGCGGCGGCCGCGATGCTCCTGCTGCCGCCGCGGCGGCGGCTGGATCCTGGTTCCTGTTTGGGGCGGCGCGGCAGAGGGGGCCGCGGGTGTCTCGTCCTATCCCAGGCACAAACCTCAGCGGTCCTGTCCTCAGGACCTGCTTGAGGGGACTTCCACCGAGGGAGCGGGAGCTTCAGGAAGCCTGCTGGGTTCTCCGGAGTCCCGTTGAGATCCGATTTTGGCCCCCTCCGAGTGAGATAGGTTGGGCTCACCACATCTGGTGAGGTCGGCATGGCCTCGCTACAGCACCGAATGATCCCATAGGTCTAAAGGTCTAGGGTCACCTGCCAATTCACTCATCCATCAGCCCTCTGCCTCCCTCCTCCTTTGAAAGAGCGGTGGCCTGCCTCGTTTGTAAAAGCCCTGGGGATCTGGAAACCCGACCCTGCTTATAGGACACCTGCAAAGAGGAAGAGAGGCGAATCCGAGGGGGAGACCATGTGAGCACGCGTGGCACTGGCCAGTCTCACAGCAGTTGGTGTTAATGTGTGTCACCGGAGACATACTGGGGGACGGTGAAACAGAGGCTGGGTTCCAGGCATGTGCCAATGGAAGGGGGAAACCGGTGACCTTTCTATCAATGCCAAGGAAAATCAAAGAACACCGGGGACCCGGGGGCTGGGGGGGCCGCCTTTGCCTTACGCAAGCCACGTTTTCATATGCCTACCAGAGGAGCAAAGAGGTTTCTACAAAATTCGCAATACCCCCAATCCTCAAGCGACCTGGTAGCCCTGACGCAACTTCGGCTGGCACAAACCCACAGAGTGGGAAAGAAACACACAGAGACTGAGAGACAGAGAGAGAAGAGAGAATGGGAGACACACACACAGAAACACACACACACACAGAGTCATACAGCAGAGGCATTGAAATACACACCCCCAGGCAACCCCTGAGGCTGCGGGGTTCTGCTCTGGAGGAGAACCACCCTCGGATGAGAGAGCAGCCCAGGGGCACGCAGGCCTCCACGTCCTCGAGATCACGGACGGCGGCATGAGTTTTGGGGAGACTCACCCCAATCAACACCGTCACTGCTTGCCTGAGGCTGGGATCCCGTGCTGCTTCCCCCGTCTCTGCCTGGGGTTCCGTCATCATGGTCGGCCCTTTGCGACTCCAGGCATCCGCAGACATTCCCTTCGACCCCGCGGAGCGGTGAGGCCGGAGCCTCAGAGCCTGGAAACCCAAGCACTGCCACGGAGGGCTCCTGCTCTGCCAAGCCTCGGGGACTGGTTCCTAAGACAACCGTGGGAACCACTGTGACCGGAGAAACCGCTCGCGCCTCGCGCATGCGCATTGGCTGAGCCGACTCGCGCTCCACTCCTGACAGATAGGCTGCGTCCCCTTTAAATTTCGCCATGGCCACGCGGCGGCCGCGATGCTCCTGCTGCCGCCGCGGCGGCGGCTGGATCCTGGTTCCTGTTTGGGGCGGCGCGGCAGAGGGGGCCGCGGGTGTCTCGTCCTATCCCAGGCACAAACCTCAGCGGTCCTGTCCTCAGGACCTGCTTGAGGGGACTTCCACCGAGGGAGCGGGAGCTTCAGGAAGCCTGCTGGGTTCTCCGGAGTCCCGTTGAGATCCGATTTTGGCCCCCTCCGAGTGAGATAGGTTGGGCTCACCACATCTGGTGAGGTCGGCATGGCCTCGCTACAGCACCGAATGATCCCATAGGTCTAAAGGTCTAGGGTCACCTGCCAATTCACTCATCCATCAGCCCTCTGCCTCCCTCCTCCTTTGAAAGAGCGGTGGCCTGCCTCGTTTGTAAAAGCCCTGGGGATCTGGAAACCCGACCCTGCTTATAGGACACCTGCAAAGAGGAAGAGAGGCGAATCCGAGGGGGAGACCATGTGAGCACGCGTGGCACTGGCCAGTCTCACAGCAGTTGGTGTTAATGTGTGTCACCGGAGACATACTGGGGGACGGTGAAACAGAGGCTGGGTTCCAGGCATGTGCCAATGGAAGGGGGAAACCGGTGACCTTTCTATCAATGCCAAGGAAAATCAAAGAACACCGGGGACCCGGGGGCTGGGGGGGCCGCCTTTGCCTTACGCAAGCCACGTTTTCATATGCCTACCAGAGGAGCAAAGAGGTTTCTACAAAATTCGCAATACCCCCAATCCTCAAGCGACCTGGTAGCCCTGACGCAACTTCGGCTGGCACAAACCCACAGAGTGGGAAAGAAACACACAGAGACTGAGAGACAGAGAGAGAAGAGAGAATGGGAGACACACACACAGAAACACACACACACACAGAGTCATACAGCAGAGGCATTGAAATACACACCCCCAGGCAACCCCTGAGGCTGCGGGGTTCTGCTCTGGAGGAGAACCACCCTCGGATGAGAGAGCAGCCCAGGGGCACGCAGGCCTCCACGTCCTCGAGATCACGGACGGCGGCATGAGTTTTGGGGAGACTCACCCCAATCAACACCGTCACTGCTTGCCTGAGGCTGGGATCCCGTGCTGCTTCCCCCGTCTCTGCCTGGGGTTCCGTCATCATGGTCGGCCCTTTGCGACTCCAGGCATCCGCAGACATTCCCTTCGACCCCGCGGAGCGGTGAGGCCGGAGCCTCAGAGCCTGGAAACGCAAGCACTGCCACGGAGGGCTCCTGCTCTGCCAAGCCTCGGGGACTGGTTCCTAAGACAACCGTGGGAACCACTGTGACCGGAGAAACCGCTCGCGCCTCGCGCATGCGCATTGGCTGAGCCGACTCGCGCTCCACTCCTGACAGATAGGCTGCGTCCCCTTTAAATTTCGCCATGGCCACGCGGCGGCCGCGATGCTCCTGCTGCCGCCGCGGCGGCGGCTGGATCCTGGTTCCTGTTTGGGGCGGCGCGGCAGAGGGGGCCGCGGGTGTCTCGTCCTATCCCAGGCACAAACCTCAGTGGTCCTGTCCTCAGGACCTGCTTGAGGGGACTTCCACCGAGGGAGCGGGAGCTTCAGGAAGCCTGCTGGGTTCTCCGGACTCCCGTTGAGATCCGATTTTGGCCCCCTCCGAGTGAGATAGGATGGGCTCACCACATCTGGTGAGGTCTGCATGGCCTCGCTACAGCACCGTAGGATCCCATAGGTGTAAAGGCCTAGTGTCAGCTGCCAATTCACTCATCCATCAGCCCTCTGCCTCCCTCCTCCTTTGAAAGAGCAGTGGCCTGCCCCGCTTGTAAAAGCCCTGGGGATCCGGAAAGCCGACCGTGCGTATAGGACACCTGCAAAGAGGAAGAGACGCGTATCCGAGGGGGGATCATGTGACCACGCGTGGCACTGGCCAATCTCACAGCAGTTGGTGTTAATGTGTGTCACCAGAGACATGCTGGGGGAAGGTGAAACAGAGACTGGGTTCCAGGCATGTGCCGGTGGAAGGGGGAAAAGGGTGACCTTTCCATCAATGCCGTGGAAAATCAAGGAACACCTGGGACCCGGGGGCTTGGGGGGGCGCCTGTGCCGGACCGAAGCCACGTTCTCAAATGCCTACCAGAGGAGAAAAGAGGTTTCTACAATATTCGCAACACCCCCAATCCTCAAGCGACCTGGTAGCCCTGACACAACTTCGGCTGGCACAAACCCACAGACAGTGGGAAAGAAACACACAGAGACTGAGAGACAGAGAGAGAAGAGAGAATGGGAGACACACACACAGAAACACACACACACACACACACACACACACAGAGTCATACAGCAGAGGCATTGAAATACACACCCCCAGGCAACCCCTGAGGCTGCGGGGTTCTGCTCTGGAGGAGAACCACCCTCGGGTGAGAGAGCAGCCCAGGGGCACGCAGGCCTCCACGTCCTCGAGATCACGGACGGCGGCATGAGTTTTGGGGAGACTCACCCCAATCAACACCGTCACTGCTTGCCTGAGGCTGGGATCCCGTGCTGCTTCCCCCGTCTCTGCCTGGGGTTCCGTCATCATGGTCGGCCCTTTGCGACTCCAGGCATCCGCAGACATTCCCTTCGACCCCGCGGAGCGGTGAGGCCGGAGCCTCAGAGCCTGGAAACCCAAGCACTGCCACGGAGGGCTCCTGCTCTGCCAAGCCTCGGGGACTGGTTCCTAAGACAACCGTGGGAACCACTGTGACCGGAGAAACCGCTCGCGCCTCGCGCATGCGCATTGGCAGAGCCGACTCGCGCTCCACTCCTGACAGATAGGCTGCGTCCCCTTTAAATTTCGCCATGGCCACGCGGCGGCCGCGATGCTCCTGCTGCCGCCGCGGCGGCGGCTGGATCCTGGTTCCTGTTTGGGGCGGCGCGGCAGAGGGGGCCGCGGGTGTCTCGTCCTATCCCAGGCACAAACCTCAGCGGTCCTGTCCTCAGGACCTGCTTGAGGGGACTTCCACCGAGGGAGCGGGAGCTTCAGGAAGCCTGCTGGGTTCTCCGGAGTCCCGTTGAGATCCGATTTTGGCCCCCTCCGAGTGAGATAGGTTGGGCTCACCACATCTGGTGAGGTCGGCATGGCCTCGCTACAGCACCGAATGATCCCATAGGTCTAAAGGTCTAGGGTCACCTGCCAATTCACTCATCCATCAGCCCTCTGCCTCCCTCCTCCTTTGAAAGAGCGGTGGCCTGCCTCGTTTGTAAAAGCCCTGGGGATCTGGAAACCCGACCCTGCTTATAGGACACCTGCAAAGAGGAAGAGAGGCGAATCCGAGGGGGAGACCATGTGAGCACGCGTGGCACTGGCCAGTCTCACAGCAGTTGGTGTTAATGTGTGTCACCGGAGACATACTGGGGGACGGTGAAACAGAGGCTGGGTTCCAGGCATGTGCCAATGGAAGGGGGAAACCGGTGACCTTTCTATCAATGCCAAGGAAAATCAAAGAACACCGGGGACCCGGGGGCTGGGGGGGCCGCCTTTGCCTTACGCAAGCCACGTTTTCATATGCCTACCAGAGGAGCAAAGAGGTTTCTACAAAATTCGCAATACCCCCAATCCTCAAGCGACCTGGTAGCCCTGACGCAACTTCGGCTGGCACAAACCCACAGAGTGGGAAAGAAACACACAGAGACTGAGAGACAGAGAGAGAAGAGAGAATGGGAGACACACACACAGAAACACACACACACACAGAGTCATACAGCAGAGGCATTGAAATACACACCCCCAGGCAACCCCTGAGGCTGCGGGGTTCTGCTCTGGAGGAGAACCACCCTCGGATGAGAGAGCAGCCCAGGGGCACGCAGGCCTCCACGTCCTCGAGATCACGGACGGCGGCATGAGTTTTGGGGAGACTCACCCCAATCAACACCGTCACTGCTTGCCTGAGGCTGGGATCCCGTGCTGCTTCCCCCGTCTCTGCCTGGGGTTCCGTCATCATGGTCGGCCCTTTGCGACTCCAGGCATCCGCAGACATTCCCTTCGACCCCGCGGAGCGGTGAGGCCGGAGCCTCAGAGCCTGGAAACCCAAGCACTGCCACGGAGGGCTCCTGCTCTGCCAAGCCTCGGGGACTGGTTCCTAAGACAACCGTGGGAACCACTGTGACCGGAGAAACCGCTCGCGCCTCGCGCATGCGCATTGGCTGAGCCGACTCGCGCTCCACTCCTGACAGATAGGCTGCGTCCCCTTTAAATTTCGCCATGGCCACGCGGCGGCCGCGATGCTCCTGCTGCCGCCGCGGCGGCGGCTGGATCCTGGTTCCTGTTTGGGGCGGCGCGGCAGAGGGGGCCGCGGGTGTCTCGTCCTATCCCAGGCACAAACCTCAGCGGTCCTGTCCTCAGGACCTGCTTGAGGGGACTTCCACCGAGGGAGCGGGAGCTTCAGGAAGCCTGCTGGGTTCTCCGGACTCCCGTTGAGATCCGATTTTGGCCCTCTCCGAGTGAGATAGGATGGGCTCACCACATCTGGTGAGGTCTGCATGGCCTCGCTACAGCACCGTAGGATCCCATAGGTGTAAAGGCCTAGTGTCAGCTGCCAATTCACTCATCCATCAGCCCTCTGCCTCCCTCCTCCTTTGAAAGAGCAGTGGCCTGCCCCGCTTGTAAAAGCCCTGGGGATCCGGAAAGCCGACCGTGCGTATAGGACACCTGCAAAGAGGAAGAGACGCGTATCCGAGGGGGGATCATGTGACCACGCGTGGCACTGGCCAATCTCACAGCAGTTGGTGTTAATGTGTGTCACCAGAGACATGCTGGGGGAAGGTGAAACAGAGACTGGGTTCCAGGCATGTGCCGGTGGAAGGGGGAAAAGGGTGACCTTTCCATCAATGCCGTGGAAAATCAAGGAACACCTGGGACCCGGGGGCTTGGGGGGGCGCCTGTGCCGGACCGAAGCCACGTTCTCAAATGCCTACCAGAGGAGAAAAGAGGTTTCTACAATATTCGCAACACCCCCAATCCTCAAGCGACCTGGTAGCCCTGACACAACTTCGGCTGGCACAAACCCACAGACAGTGGGAAAGAAACACACAGAGACTGAGAGACAGAGAGAGAAGAGAGAATGGGAGACACACACACAGAAACACACACACACACACACACACACACACAGAGTCATACAGCAGAGGCATTGAAATACACACCCCCAGGCAACCCCTGAGGCTGCGGGGTTCTGCTCTGGAGGAGAACCACCCTCGGGTGAGAGAGCAGCCCAGGGGCACGCAGGCCGACCCGTCCTGGAGATCACGGACGGCGGCACGAGTTTTGGGGAGACTCACCCCAACCAACACCGTCCGTGCATGCCTGAGGCTGGTAACCCGTGCTGCTTCCCCCGTCTCTGCCTGGGGTTCGGTCATCATGGTCGGCCCTTTGCGACTCTAGGCATCCGCAGACGTTCCCTTCGACCCCGTGGAGAGCTGAGGCCGGAGCCTCAGAGCCTCGACACCCAAGCACTGCCACGGAGGGCTCCTGCTCTGCCAAGCCTCGGGGACTGGTTTCTAAGACAACCGTGGGAACCACTGTGACGGGAGAAACCGCTCGTGCCTCGCGCATGCGCATTGGCTGAGCCGACTGGCGATCTACTCCTGACAGATAGGCTGCGTCCCCTTTAAATTTCGCCATGGCCACGCGGCGGCCGCGATGCTCCTGCTTCCGCCGCGGCGGTGGCTGGATCCTGGTTCCTGTTTGGGGCGGCGTGGCAGAGGTGGCCGCGGTTGTCTCATCCAATCCCAGGCACAATCCCCAGAGGTCCTGTTCTCAGGAACTGCTTGAGGGGACTTCCACCGAGGGAGTGGGAGCTTCAGGAAGCCTGCTGGGTTCTCCGGAGTCCCGTTGAGATCCGATTTTGGCCCCCTCCGAGTGAGATAGGTTGGGCTCACCACATCTGGTGAGGTCGGCATGGCCTCGCTACAGCACCGAATGATCCCATAGGTCTAAAGGTCTAGGGTCACCTGCCAATTCACTCATCCATCAGCCCTCTGCCTCCCTCCTCCTTTGAAAGAGCGGTGGCCTGCCTCGTTTGTAAAAGCCCTGGGGATCTGGAAACCCGACCCTGCTTATAGGACACCTGCAAAGAGGAAGAGAGGCGAATCCGAGGGGGAGACCATGTGAGCACGCGTGGCACTGGCCAGTCTCACAGCAGTTGGTGTTAATGTGTGTCACCGGAGACATACTGGGGGACGGTGAAACAGAGGCTGGGTTCCAGGCATGTGCCAATGGAAGGGGGAAACCGGTGACCTTTCTATCAATGCCAAGGAAAATCAAAGAACACCGGGGACCCGGGGGCTGGGGGGGCCGCCTTTGCCTTACGCAAGCCACGTTTTCATATGCCTACCAGAGGAGCAAAGAGGTTTCTACAAAATTCGCAATACCCCCAATCCTCAAGCGACCTGGTAGCCCTGACGCAACTTCGGCTGGCACAAACCCACAGAGTGGGAAAGAAACACACAGAGACTGAGAGACAGAGAGAGAAGAGAGAATGGGAGACACACACACAGAAACACACACACACACAGAGTCATACAGCAGAGGCATTGAAATACACACCCCCAGGCAACCCCTGAGGCTGCGGGGTTCTGCTCTGGAGGAGAACCACCCTCGGATGAGAGAGCAGCCCAGGGGCACGCAGGCCTCCACGTCCTCGAGATCACGGACGGCGGCATGAGTTTTGGGGAGACTCACCCCAATCAACACCGTCACTGCTTGCCTGAGGCTGGGATCCCGTGCTGCTTCCCCCGTCTCTGCCTGGGGTTCCGTCATCATGGTCGGCCCTTTGCGACTCCAGGCATCCGCAGACATTCCCTTCGACCCCGCGGAGCGGTGAGGCCGGAGCCTCAGAGCCTGGAAACCCAAGCACTGCCACGGAGGGCTCCTGCTCTGCCAAGCCTCGGGGACTGGTTCCTAAGACAACCGTGGGAACCACTGTGACCGGAGAAACCGCTCGCGCCTCGCGCATGCGCATTGGCTGAGCCGACTCGCGCTCCACTCCTGACAGATAGGCTGCGTCCCCTTTAAATTTCGCCATGGCCACGCGGCGGCCGCGATGCTCCTGCTGCCGCCGCGGCGGCGGCTGGATCCTGGTTCCTGTTTGGGGCGGCGCGGCAGAGGGGGCCGCGGGTGTCTCGTCCTATCCCAGGCACAAACCTCAGCGGTCCTGTCCTCAGGACCTGCTTGAGGGGACTTCCACCGAGGGAGCGGGAGCTTCAGGAAGCCTGCTGGGTTCTCCGGACTCCCGTTGAGATCCGATTTTGGCCCCCTCCGAGTGAGATAGGATGGGCTCACCACATCTGGTGAGGTCTGCATGGCCTCGCTACAGCACCGTAGGATCCCATAGGTGTAAAGGCCTAGTGTCAGCTGCCAATTCACTCATCCATCAGCCCTCTGCCTCCCTCCTCCTTTGAAAGAGCAGTGGCCTGCCCCGCTTGTAAAAGCCCTGGGGATCCGGAAAGCCGACCGTGCGTATAGGACACCTGCAAAGAGGAAGAGACGCGTATCCGAGGGGGGATCATGTGACCACGCGTGGCACTGGCCAATCTCACAGCAGTTGGTGTTAATGTGTGTCACCAGAGACATGCTGGGGGAAGGTGAAACAGAGACTGGGTTCCAGGCATGTGCCGGTGGAAGGGGGAAAAGGGTGACCTTTCCATCAATGCCGTGGAAAATCAAGGAACACCTGGGACCCGGGGGCTTGGGGGGGCGCCTGTGCCGGACCGAAGCCACGTTCTCAAATGCCTACCAGAGGAGAAAAGAGGTTTCTACAATATTCGCAACACCCCCAATCCTCAAGCGACCTGGTAGCCCTGACACAACTTCGGCTGGCACAAACCCACAGACAGTGGGAAAGAAACACACAGAGACTGAGAGACAGAGAGAGAAGAGAGAATGGGAGACACACACACAGAAACACACACACACACACACACACACACACAGAGTCATACAGCAGAGGCATTGAAATACACACCCCCAGGCAACCCCTGAGGCTGCGGGGTTCTGCTCTGGAGGAGAACCACCCTCGGGTGAGAGAGCAGCCCAGGGGCACGCAGGCCGACCCGTCCTGGAGATCACGGACGGCGGCACGAGTTTTGGGGAGACTCACCCCAACCAACACCGTCCGTGCATGCCTGAGGCTGGTAACCCGTGCTGCTTCCCCCGTCTCTGCCTGGGGTTCCGTCATCATGGTCGGCCCTTTGCGACTCCAGGCATCCGCAGACATTCCCTTCGACCCCGCGGAGCGGTGAGGCCGGAGCCTCAGAGCCTGGAAACCCAAGCACTGCCACGGAGGGCTCCTGCTCTGCCAAGCCTCGGGGACTGGTTCCTAAGACAACCGTGGGAACCACTGTGACCGGAGAAACCGCTGGCGCCTCGCGCATGCGCATTGGCTGAGCCGACTCGCGCTCCACTCCAGACAGATAGGCTGCGTCCCCTTTAAATTTCGCCATGGCCACGCGGCGGCCGCGATGCTCCTGCTGCCGCCGCGGCGGCGGCTGGATCCTGGTTCCTGTTTGGGGCGGCGCGGCAGAGGGGGCCGCGGGTGTCTCGTCCTATCCCAGGCACAAACCTCAGCGGTCCTGTCCTCAGGACCTGCTTGAGGGGACTTCCACCGAGGGAGCGGGAGCTTCAGGAAGCCTGCTGGGTTCTCCGGACTCCCGTTGAGATCCGATTTTGGCCCCCTCCGAGTGAGATAGGATGGGCTCACCACATCTGGTGAGGTCTGCATGGCCTCGCTACAGCACCGTAGGATCCCATAGGTGTAAAGGCCTAGTGTCAGCTGCCAATTCACTCATCCATCAGCCCTCTGCCTCCCTCCTCCTTTGAAAGAGCAGTGGCCTGCCCCGCTTGTAAAAGCCCTGGGGATCCGGAAAGCCGACCGTGCGTATAGGACACCTGCAAAGAGGAAGAGACGCGTATCCGAGGGGGGATCATGTGACCACGCGTGGCACTGGCCAATCTCACAGCAGTTGGTGTTAATGTGTGTCACCAGAGACATGCTGGGGGAAGGTGAAACAGAGACTGGGTTCCAGGCATGTGCCGGTGGAAGGGGGAAAAGGGTGACCTTTCCATCAATGCCGTGGAAAATCAAGGAACACCTGGGACCCGGGGGCTTGGGGGGGCGCCTGTGCCGGACCGAAGCCACGTTCTCAAATGCCTACCAGAGGAGAACAGAGGTTTCTACAATATTCGCAACACCCCCAATCCTCAAGCGACCTGGTAGCCCTGACACAACTTCGGCTGGCACAAACCCACAGACAGTGGGAAAGAAACACACAGAGACTGAGAGACAGAGAGAGAAGAGAGAATGGGAGACACACACACAGAAACACACACACAAACACACACACACACAGAGTCATACAGCAGAGGCATTGAAATACACACCCCCAGGCAACCCCTGAGGCTGCGGGGTTCTGCTCTGGAGGAGAACCACCCTCGGGTGAGAGAGCAGCCCAGGGGCACGCAGGCCGACCCGTCCTGGAGATCACGGACGGCGGCACGAGTTTTGGGGAGACTCACCCCAACCAACACCGTCCGTGCATGCCTGAGGCTGGTAACCCGTGCTGCTTCCCCCGTCTCTGCCTGGGGTTCCGTCATCATGGTCGGCCCTTTGCGACTCTAGGCATCCGCAGACGTTCCCTTCGACCCCGTGGAGAGCTGAGGCCGGAGCCTCAGAGCCTCGACACCCAAGCACTGCCACGGAGGGCTCCTGCTCTGCCAAGCCTCGGGGACTGGTTTCTAAGACAACCGTGGGAACCACTGTGACGGGAGAAACCGCTCGTGCCTCGCGCATGCGCATTGGCTGAGCCGACTCGCGATCTACTCCTGACAGATAGGCTGCGTCCCCTTTAAATTTCGCCATGGCCACGCGGCGGCCGCGATGCTCCTGCTTCCGCCGCGGCGGTGGCTGGATCCTGGTTCCTGTTTGGGGCGGCGTGGCAGAGGTGGCCGCGGTTGTCTCATCCAATCCCAGGCACAATCCCCAGAGGTCCTGTTCTCAGGAACTGCTTGAGGGGACTTCCACCGAGGGAGTGGGAGCTTCAGGAAGCCTGCTGGGTTCTCCGGAGTCCCGTTGAGATCCGATTTTGGCCCCCTCCGAGTGAGATAGGTTGGGCTCACCACATCTGGTGAGGTCGGCATGGCCTCGCTACAGCACCGAATGATCCCATAGGTCTAAAGGTCTAGGGTCACCTGCCAATTCACTCATCCATCAGCCCTCTGCCTCCCTCCTCCTTTGAAAGAGCGGTGGCCTGCCTCGTTTGTAAAAGCCCTGGGGATCTGGAAACCCGACCCTGCTTATAGGACACCTGCAAAGAGGAAGAGAGGCGAATCCGAGGGGGAGACCATGTGAGCACGCGTGGCACTGGCCAGTCTCACAGCAGTTGGTGTTAATGTGTGTCACCGGAGACATACTGGGGGACGGTGAAACAGAGGCTGGGTTCCAGGCATGTGCCAATGGAAGGGGGAAACCGGTGACCTTTCTATCAATGCCAAGGAAAATCAAAGAACACCGGGGACCCGGGGGCTGGGGGGGCCGCCTTTGCCTTACGCAAGCCACGTTTTCATATGCCTACCAGAGGAGCAAAGAGGTTTCTACAAAATTCGCAATACCCCCAATCCTCAAGCGACCTGGTAGCCCTGACGCAACTTCGGCTGGCACAAACCCACAGAGTGGGAAAGAAACACACAGAGACTGAGAGACAGAGAGAGAAGAGAGAATGGGAGACACACACACAGAAACACACACACACACAGAGTCATACAGCAGAGGCATTGAAATACACACCCCCAGGCAACCCCTGAGGCTGCGGGGTTCTGCTCTGGAGGAGAACCACCCTCGGATGAGAGAGCAGCCCAGGGGCACGCAGGCCTCCACGTCCTCGAGATCACGGACGGCGGCATGAGTTTTGGGGAGACTCACCCCAATCAACACCGTCACTGCTTGCCTGAGGCTGGGATCCCGTGCTGCTTCCCCCGTCTCTGCCTGGGGTTCCGTCATCATGGTCGGCCCTTTGCGACTCCAGGCATCCGCAGACATTCCCTTCGACCCCGCGGAGCGGTGAGGCCGGAGCCTCAGAGCCTGGAAACCCAAGCACTGCCACGGAGGGCTCCTGCTCTGCCAAGCCTCGGGGACTGGTTCCTAAGACAACCGTGGGAACCACTGTGACCGGAGAAACCGCTCGCGCCTCGCGCATGCGCATTGGCTGAGCCGACTCGCGCTCCACTCCTGACAGATAGGCTGCGTCCCCTTTAAATTTCGCCATGGCCACGCGGCGGCCGCGATGCTCCTGCTGCCGCCGCGGCGGCGGCTGGATCCTGGTTCCTGTTTGGGGCGGCGCGGCAGAGGGGGCCGCGGGTGTCTCGTCCTATCCCAGGCACAAACCTCAGCGGTCCTGTCCTCAGGACCTGCTTGAGGGGACTTCCACCGAGGGAGCGGGAGCTTCAGGAAGCCTGCTGGGTTCTCCGGACTCCCGTTGAGATCCGATTTTGGCCCCCTCCGAGTGAGATAGGATGGGCTCACCACATCTGGTGAGGTCTGCATGGCCTCGCTACAGCACCGTAGGATCCCATAGGTGTAAAGGCCTAGTGTCAGCTGCCAATTCACTCATCCATCAGCCCTCTGCCTCCCTCCTCCTTTGAAAGAGCAGTGGCCTGCCCCGCTTGTAAAAGCCCTGGGGATCCGGAAAGCCGACCGTGCGTATAGGACACCTGCAAAGAGGAAGAGACGCGTATCCGAGGGGGGATCATGTGACCACGCGTGGCACTGGCCAATCTCACAGCAGTTGGTGTTAATGTGTGTCACCAGAGACATGCTGGGGGAAGGTGAAACAGAGACTGGGTTCCAGGCATGTGCCGGTGGAAGGGGGAAAAGGGTGACCTTTCCATCAATGCCGTGGAAAATCAAGGAACACCTGGGACCCGGGGGCTTGGGGGGGCGCCTGTGCCGGACCGAAGCCACGTTCTCAAATGCCTACCAGAGGAGAAAAGAGGTTTCTACAATATTCGCAACACCCCCAATCCTCAAGCGACCTGGTAGCCCTGACACAACTTCGGCTGGCACAAACCCACAGACAGTGGGAAAGAAACACACAGAGACTGAGAGACAGAGAGAGAAGAGAGAATGGGAGACACACACACAGAAACACACACACACACACACACACACACACAGAGTCATACAGCAGAGGCATTGAAATACACACCCCCAGGCAACCCCTGAGGCTGCGGGGTTCTGCTCTGGAGGAGAACCACCCTCGGGTGAGAGAGCAGCCCAGGGGCACGCAGGCCGACCCGTCCTGGAGATCACGGACGGCGGCACGAGTTTTGGGGAGACTCACCCCAACCAACACCGTCCGTGCATGCCTGAGGCTGGTAACCCGTGCTGCTTCCCCCGTCTCTGCCTGGGGTTCCGTCATCATGGTCGGCCCTTTGCGACTCCAGGCATCCGCAGACATTCCCTTCGACCCCGCGGAGCGGTGAGGCCGGAGCCTCAGAGCCTGGAAACCCAAGCACTGCCACGGAGGGCTCCTGCTCTGCCAAGCCTCGGGGACTGGTTCCTAAGACAACCGTGGGAACCACTGTGACCGGAGAAACCGCTGGCGCCTCGCGCATGCGCATTGGCTGAGCCGACTCGCGCTCCACTCCAGACAGATAGGCTGCGTCCCCTTTAAATTTCGCCATGGCCACGCGGCGGCCGCGATGCTCCTGCTGCCGCCGCGGCGGCGGCTGGATCCTGGTTCCTGTTTGGGGCGGCGCGGCAGAGGGGGCCGCGGGTGTCTCGTCCTATCCCAGGCACAAACCTCAGCGGTCCTGTCCTCAGGACCTGCTTGAGGGGACTTCCACCGAGGGAGCGGGAGCTTCAGGAAGCCTGCTGGGTTCTCCGGACTCCCGTTGAGATCCGATTTTGGCCCCCTCCGAGTGAGATAGGATGGGCTCACCACATCTGGTGAGGTCTGCATGGCCTCGCTACAGCACCGTAGGATCCCATAGGTGTAAAGGCCTAGTGTCAGCTGCCAATTCACTCATCCATCAGCCCTCTGCCTCCCTCCTCCTTTGAAAGAGCAGTGGCCTGCCCCGCTTGTAAAAGCCCTGGGGATCCGGAAAGCCGACCGTGCGTATAGGACACCTGCAAAGAGGAAGAGACGCGTATCCGAGGGGGGATCATGTGACCACGCGTGGCACTGGCCAATCTCACAGCAGTTGGTGTTAATGTGTGTCACCAGAGACATGCTGGGGGAAGGTGAAACAGAGACTGGGTTCCAGGCATGTGCCGGTGGAAGGGGGAAAAGGGTGACCTTTCCATCAATGCCGTGGAAAATCAAGGAACACCTGGGACCCGGGGGCTTGGGGGGGCGCCTGTGCCGGACCGAAGCCACGTTCTCAAATGCCTACCAGAGGAGAACAGAGGTTTCTACAATATTCGCAACACCCCCAATCCTCAAGCGACCTGGTAGCCCTGACACAACTTCGGCTGGCACAAACCCACAGACAGTGGGAAAGAAACACACAGAGACTGAGAGACAGAGAGAGAAGAGAGAATGGGAGACACACACACAGAAACACACACACAAACACACACACACACAGAGTCATACAGCAGAGGCATTGAAATACACACCCCCAGGCAACCCCTGAGGCTGCGGGGTTCTGCTCTGGAGGAGAACCACCCTCGGGTGAGAGAGCAGCCCAGGGGCACGCAGGCCGACCCGTCCTGGAGATCACGGACGGCGGCACGAGTTTTGGGGAGACTCACCCCAACCAACACCGTCCGTGCATGCCTGAGGCTGGTAACCCGTGCTGCTTCCCCCGTCTCTGCCTGGGGTTCCGTCATCATGGTCGGCCCTTTGCGACTCTAGGCATCCGCAGACGTTCCCTTCGACCCCGTGGAGAGCTGAGGCCGGAGCCTCAGAGCCTCGACACCCAAGCACTGCCACGGAGGGCTCCTGCTCTGCCAAGCCTCGGGGACTGGTTTCTAAGACAACCGTGGGAACCACTGTGACGGGAGAAACCGCTCGTGCCTCGCGCATGCGCATTGGCTGAGCCGACTCGCGATCTACTCCTGACAGATAGGCTGCGTCCCCTTTAAATTTCGCCATGGCCACGCGGCGGCCGCGATGCTCCTGCTTCCGCCGCGGCGGTGGCTGGATCCTGGTTCCTGTTTGGGGCGGCGTGGCAGAGGTGGCCGCGGTTGTCTCATCCAATCCCAGGCACAATCCCCAGAGGTCCTGTTCTCAGGAACTGCTTGAGGAGACTTCCACCGAGGGAGTGGGAGCTTCAGGAAGCCTGCTGGGTTCTCCGGAGTCCCGTTGAGATCCGATTTTGGCCCCCTCCGAGTGAGATAGGTTGGGCTCACCACATCTGGTGAGGTCGGCATGGCCTCGCTACAGCACCAAATGATCCCATAGGTCTAAAGGTCTAGGGTCACCTGCCAATTCACTCATCCATCAGCCCTCTGCCTCCCTCCTCCTTTGAAAGAGCGGTGGCCTGCCTCGTTTGTAAAAGCCCTGGGGATCTGGAAACCCGACCCTGCTTATAGGACACCTGCAAAGAGGAAGAGAGGCGAATCCGAGGGGGAGACCATGTGAGCACGCGTGGCACTGGCCAGTCTCACAGCAGTTGGTGTTAATGTGTGTCACCGGAGACATACTGGGGGACGGTGAAACAGAGGCTGGGTTCCAGGCATGTGCCAATGGAAGGGGGAAACCGGTGACCTTTCTATCAATGCCAAGGAAAATCAAAGAACACCGGGGACCCGGGGGCTGGGGGGGCCGCCTTTGCCTTACGCAAGCCACGTTTTCATATGCCTACCAGAGGAGCAAAGAGGTTTCTACAAAATTCGCAATACCCCCAATCCTCAAGCGACCTGGTAGCCCTGACGCAACTTCGGCTGGCACAAACCCACAGAGTGGGAAAGAAACACACAGAGACTGAGAGACAGAGAGAGAAGAGAGAATGGGAGACACACACACAGAAACACACACACACACAGAGTCATACAGCAGAGGCATTGAAATACACACCCCCAGGCAACCCCTGAGGCTGCGGGGTTCTGCTCTGGAGGAGAACCACCCTCGGGTGAGAGAGCAGCCCAGGGGCACGCAGGCCTCCACGTCCTCGAGATCACGGACGGCGGCATGAGTTTTGGGGAGACTCACCCCAATCAACACCGTCACTGCTTGCCTGAGGCTGGGATCCCGTGCTGCTTCCCCCGTCTCTGCCTGGGGTTCCGTCATCATGGTCGGCCCTTTGCGACTCCAGGCATCCGCAGACGTTCCCTTTGACCCTGTGGAGAGGTGAGGCCGGAGCCTCAGAGCCTCGAAACCCAAGCACTGCCAAGGAGGGCTCCTGCTCTGCCAAGCCTCGGGGACTTGTTCCTAAGACAACCGTGGGAACCATTGTGACAGGAGAAACCGCTCGTGCCTCGTGCATGCGCATTGGCTGAGCCAATTCGTGCTCCACTCCTGACAGAAAGGCTGCGTCCCCTTTAAATTTCGCCATGGCCACGCGGCGGCCGCGATGCTCCTGCTGCCATCGCGTCGGCGGCTGGATCCTGGTTCCTGTTTGGGGCTGCACGGCAGAGGTGGCCGCGGTTGTCTCATCCTATCGCAGGCACAAACCCCAGCGGTCCTGTCCTCAGGACGTGCTTGAGCCGACTTCCACCGAGGGTGGGGGAGCTTCAGGACGCCTGCTGGGTTCTCCGGACTCCCATTGAGATCCGATTTTGGCCCCCTCCCAGTGAGGTAGGTTGGGATCACCACATCTGGTGAGGTCGGCATGGCCTCGCTACAGCACCGAATGATCCCAGAGGTGTAAAGGCCTAGTGTCAGCTGCCAATTCACTCATCCTTCAGCCCTCTGCCTCCCTCCTCCTTTGAAAGAGCAGTGGCCTGCCCGGTTTGTAAAAGCCCTGGGGATCCCGAAAGCCGGCCGTGCTTATAGGACACCTGCAAAAAGGAAGAGAGCCGAATCCGAGGGGGAGACCATGTGAGCACGCGTGGCACTGGCCAGTCTCACAGCAGTTGGTGTTAATGTGTGTTACCGGAGACATACTGGGGGACGGTGAAACAGAGGCTGGGTTCCAGGCATGTGCCAATGGAAGGGGGAAACCGGTGACCTTTTCATCAATGCCAAGGAAATCAAAGAACACCGGGGACCCGGGGGCTGGGGGGCCGCCTTTGCCTTACGCAAGCCACGTTTTCATATGCCTATCAGAGGAGCAAAGAGGTTTCTACAAAATTCTCAACACCCCCAATGCTCAAGTGACCTGGTAGCCCTGACGCAACTTCGGCTGGCACAAACCCCCAGAGTGGGAAAGAAACACACAGAGACTGAGAGACAGAGAGAGAAGAGAGAATGGGAAACACACACACAGAAACACACACACACACACACACACAGATTCATACAGCAGAGGCATTGAAATACACACCCCCAGGCAACCCCTGAGGCTGCGGGGTTCTGCTCTGGAGGAGAACCACCCTCGGGTGAGAGAGCAGCCCAGGGGCACGCAGGCCGAACCGTCCTCGAGATCACGGACGGTGGCATGACTTTTGGGGAGACTCACCCCAACCAACACCGTCTGTGCATGCCTGAGGCTTGGATCCCGTGCTGCTTCCCCCGTCTCTGCCTGGGGTTCCGTCATCATGGTCGGCCCTTTGCGACTCCAGGCATTCGCAGACGTTCCCTTCGACCCCGTGGAGAGCTGAGGCCGGAGCCTCAGAACCTCGAAACCCAAGCACTGCCACGGAGGGCTACTACTCTGCCAAGCCTCTGGGACTGGTTCCTAAGACAACCGTGGGATCCGCTGTCACGGGAGAAACCGCTCGCGCCTCGCGCATGCGCATTGGCTGAGCCGACTCGCACTCAACTCCTGACAGATAGGCTGTGTCCCCTTTAAATTTCGCCATCGCCACGTGGTGGCCGCGATGCTCCTGCTGCCGCCACGCCGACGGCGGCTGGATCCTGGGTCCTGTTTGGGGCAGCGAGGGAGAGGGGGCCGTGGCTGTCTCTTCCTATCGGAGGCCGAAACCGCAGGGGTCCTGTCCTCAGGACCTGTTTGAGCCGACTTCCCCCGAGGAAGGTGGAGCTTCAGGACGCCTGCTGTGTTCTCCGGACTCCCGTTGAGATCCTATTTTGGCCCCCTCCGAGTGAGATAGGATGGGCTCACCACATCTGGTGAGGTTGGCATGGCCTCGCTACAGCACCGAATGATCCCATAGGTCTAAAGGCCTAGTGTCAGCTGCAAATTTGCTCATCCATCAGCCCTCTACCTCCCTCCTCCTTTGAAAGAGCAGTGGCCTACCCCGCTTGTAAAAGCCCTGGGGATCCGGAAAGCCGACCGCGCTTATAGGACACATGCAAAGAGGAAGAGAGGCGAATCCGAGGGGGAGACCATGTGAGCACGCATGGCACTGGCCAGTCTCACAGCAGTTGGTGTTAATATGTGTCACCGGAGACGTGCTGGGAGATGGTGAAACAGAGGCTGGGTTCCAGGCATGTGCCAGTGGAAGGGGGAAACCGGTGACCTTTCCATCAATGCGAAGGAAAATCAAAGAACACCTGGGACCCGGGGGCTGGGGGAGCCGCCTGTGCCTTACCCAAGCTACGTTTTCATAGGCCTACCAGGGGAGCAAAGAGGTTTCTACAAAATTCGCAACACCCCCAATCCTCAAGCGACCTGGTAGTCCTGACGCAACTTCGGCTGGCACAAACCCACAGAGTGGGAAAGAAACACACAGAGACTGAGAGACAGAGAGAGAAGAGAGAATGGGAGACACGCACACAGACACACACACACACACACACAGAGTCATACAGCAGAGGCATTGAAATACACAGCCCCAGGCAACCCCTGAGGCTGCAGGGTTTTGCTCTGGAGGAGAACGACACTCGGGTGAGAGAGCAGCCCAAGGGCACGCAGGCCGACCCGTCCTCTAGATCACGGACAGCGGCACGACTTTTGGGGAGACTCACCCCAACCAACACCGTCCGTGCAGGCCTGAGGCTGGGATCCCGTGCTGCTTCCCCCGTCTCTGCCTGGGGTTCCGTCATCATGGTCGGCCCTTTGCGACTCCAGGCATCTGCAGACGTTCCCTTCCACCCCGTGGAGAGGTGAGGCCGGAGCCTCAGAGCGTCGACACCCAAGCACTGCCACGGAGGGCTCCTGCACTGCCAAGCCTCGAGGACTGGTTTCTAAGAGAACCGTGGGAACCACTGTGACGGGAGAAACCGCTGGGGCCTCGCGTATGCGCATTGGCTGAGCCGACTCGCGCTCCACTCCTGACAGATAGGCTGCGTCCCCTTTAAATTTCGCCATCGCCATGCAGAGGCCGCGATGCTCCTGCCACCGCCGCGGCGGCTGGATCCTGGGTCCTGTTTGGGGCAGCGTGGGAGAGGGGGCCGCGTGTGTCTCTTCCTATCGCAGGCCCAAACCGCAGGGGTCCTGTCCTCAGAACCTGTTTGAGCCGACTTCCCCGGAAGGAGGGGGAGCTTCAGGACGCCTGCTGGATTCTCCGGACTCCCGTTGAGATCCGATTTTGGCCCCCTCCGAGTGAGATAGGTTGGGCTCACCACATCTGGTGAGGTCGGCATGGCCGCGCTACAGCACCGAATGATCCCATAGGTCTAAAGGCTTAGTGTCAGCTGCAAATTCACTCATCCATCAGCCCTCTGCCTCCCTCCCCCTTTGAAAGAGCAGTGGCCTGCTCCGCTTGTAAAAGCCCTGGTGATTCGGAAAGCCGACCGCGCTTATAGGACACCTGCAAAGAGGAAGAGAGGCGAATCCGAGGGGGAGACCATGTGAGCACGCGTGGCACTGGCCAGTCTCTCAGTAGTTGGTGTTAATATGTGTCACCGGAGACATGCTGGGAGACGGTGAAACAGAGGCTGGGTTCCAGGCATGTGCCAGTGGAAGGGGGAAACCGGTGACCTTTCCATCAATGCCAAGGAAAATCAAAGAACACCTGGGACCCGGGGGCTGGGGGAACCGCCTGTGCCTTACCCAAGCTACGTTTTCATATGCCTACCAGAGGAGCAAAGAGGTTTCTACAGAATTCGCAACACCCCCAATCCTCAAGCGACCTGGTAGTCCTGACGCAACTTCGGCTGGCACAAACCCACAGAGTGGGAAAGAAACACACAGAGACTGAGAGACAGAGAGAGAAGAGAGAATGGGAGACACGCACACAGACACACACACACACATACACAGAGTCATACAGCAGAGGCATTGAAATACACACCCCCAGGCAACCCCTGAGGCTGCGGGGTTTTGCTCTGGAGGAGAACGACCCTCGGGTGAGAGAGCAGCCCAAGGGCACGCAGGCCGACCCATCCTCTAGATCACGGACAGCGGCACGACTTTTGGGGAGACTCACCCCAACCAACACCGTCCGTGCGGGCCTGAGGCTGGGATCCCGTGCGGCTTCCCCCTTCTCCGCCTGGGGTTTCATCATCATGGTCGGCCCGTTGCGACTCCAGACATTCGCAGACGTTCCCTTCGACCCCGTGGAGAGCTGAGGCCGGAGCCTCAGAGCCTCGACACCCAAGCACTGCCACGGAGGGCTCCTGCTCTGCCAAGCCTCGAGGACTGGTTTCTAAGACAACCGTGGGAACCACTGTGACGGGAGAAACCGCTCGCGCCTCGCGCAGGCGCATTGGCTGAGCCGACTCGCGCTCTACTCCTGAGAGATAGGCTGCGTCCCCTTTAAATTTCGCCATCGCCACGCGGCGGCCGCGATGCTCCTGCTGCCACTGAGGCGGCGGCTGTATCCTGGGTCCTGTTTGGGGCAGCGTGAGAGACGGGGCCACGGGTGTCTCTTCCTATCGGAGGCCCAAACCCCAGGGGTCCTGTCCTCAGGACCTGTTTGAGCTACTTGTTATTGGTCTGTTCAGAGTTTCTATTTTTTTCTGGTTTAATCTAGGAGGATTATGTATTTCCAATAATTTATCCAAATCTTTTAGGTTTTCTAGTTTGTGGACAAAAAGGTGTTCATAGTAGCCTTGAATGATCTTTTGTATTTCTGTGGTGTTAGTTGTAACATCTCCCATTTCATTTCTAATTGAGTTTACTTGGATCTCCTCTCTTTTTATCTTGGCTAATCTTGCTAATAGTCTCTCACTTTTGTTTATCCAAAAAGAACCAGCTTTTTGCTTCATTTATCTTTTGTATTGTTTTTGTTTGTTTGTTTCAATTTTATTTAGTTCTACTGTGATCCTGGTTATTTCTTTTTTTCTGCTGGGTTTGGGTTTGGTTTGTTCTTGCTTCTCTAGTTCCTTGAGGTGCGACCTTGGGTTGTTTATTTGTGCTCTTTCAGACTTTTTGATGTAGGCATTCAATGCTATGAACTTTCCTCTTAGCACCACTTTTGCTGTGTCCCAGAGATTTTGATTGGCTGTGTCACTATTATTGTTCAGTTCAAATATATTTTTTAATTTCCATCTTTATTTTATTTAACCCCAGGATCATTCAGGAACAGATTATTTAGTTTCCATGTATTTGCATAGTTTTGATGGTTCCTTTGACAGTTAATTTGTAATTTTATTCCACTGTGGTCTGAGAAAGAGTATTTTACATAATTTCAATTTTCTTAAATTAATTGAGACAGGGTTTTTTTTTTTTTTTTAGATGGAGTCTCACTCTTGTTGCCCAGGCTGGAGTGCAGTGGCATGATCTCAGCTCACTGAAACTTCCTCCTCCCAGGTTCAAGTGATTCTTCTGCCTCACCTTCCCTAGTAGCTGGGACTACAGGTGCATGCCACTATGCCCAACTAATTGTTTTTGTATTTTTAGTAGAGACACGGTTTTGCCATGTTGGCCAGTCTGGTCTCAAACTCTTGACCTCAGGTGATCTGTCTGCCTTGGCCTCCCAAAGTCCTGGGATTACAGGTGTGAGCCACCACACCCAGCCGAGACACATTTTGTGGCCTATCATATAGTCTATTTTGGAGAATGTTCCATGTGCTGAGGAGAAGAACATATATTCAGCAGTTGTGGGATAGAATGTTCTGTAAACATCTGTTAAGTCCATTTGTTCTAGGGTGTAGTTTTCCATTGTTTCTTTGTTGACCTGTATTTATGACCTTTCTAGTGGTCAGTGGAGTACTGAAGTGCCCACTATTATAGTGTTGCTGTCTATCTAATTTCTTAGGTCTCATGATAATTGTTCTATAAATTTTGGAGCTCCAGTGTTAGGTGCATATATATTTAGGATTGTGATTTTTTTCCTGTTGGACTAGTTTTTTGATCACTATTTAACTGTTGCTGATTTAAAGTATTTTCTGTCTGATACAAGAATGGATACTCCTACTCACTTTTGGTATCCATTTGTGTGGAATATCTTTTTCCACTTGGTTACCTTAGGTTTAGGTGAGGCCTTATGTGTTAGGTGCATCTCTTAAAGGCAGCAGATACTTGATTGATGGATTTTTATTCATTCTGCCATTCTGTATCTTTTTTTTTTTTTTTTTTTTGAGATGGAGTCTCACTCGGTCACCAGGCTGGAGTGCAGTGGTGTGATCTTGGCTCACTGCAACCTCCACCTCCCGAGTTCAAGTGATTCTCCTGCCTCAATGTCCCAAGTAGCTGGGACTACTGGCTTGTACCACCGCGCTTAGCTAATTTTTGTTTTTAGTAGAGACAAGGTTTCACAATGTTGGCCAGGATGGTCTAGATCTCTTGACCTCATGATCTGCCCACCTCTGCCTTCCAAAGTGCTGGGATTACAGGCATAAGCCACCATTCCCAGCCCTGTATCTCTTAAGTGAAGCATTTAATCCATTTATGTTCAACATTAATATTGAGATGTGAGGTACTGTTCTATTCATCATGCTAGTTGTAGTCTCAATATGTTGTTTTTTAAATTGTGTTATTGTTTTATAGATCCTGTGAGATTTATGCTTTAAAGAGGTTCTATTTTGGTATATTTTAGGTTTCATTTCAAGATTTAAGACTCCTTTCAGCATTTTTTGCTGTGCTGGCTTGGTAGTAACAAATTCTCTCAACATTTGTTTGTTTGAAAAATACTTTTTCTCTCCTTCATTTATGAAGCTTAGTTGCACTAGATATAAAATTCTTGACTGTTATTGTTTTGTTTAAGGGGGCTACATATAGGACCCCATCCCTTCTGTCCTGTAGGGTTTCTGCTGAGAAATGTGTTGTCAATCTGATAGCTTTTTCTTTATAGGTTACCTGCTGCTTTTGCCTCACAGCTCTTAAGATTATTTCTTTCATCTTAACTTTAGATAACCTGATGACTATGTGCATAGGTGATGATCTTTTTGTGATGAATTTTCCAGATGTTCTTTGAGCTTCTTGTATTTGGATGTCTAGATCTCTAGCAAGGCCAGGGAAGTTTTCCCTGAGTATTCCCTCAAATAAGTTTTCCAAACATTTAGATTTCTTTTCTTCCTCAGGAATGCCAATTATTCTTATGCTTGGTTATTTAACAAAACCCCAAATTTCTTGGAGTCTGTTAATTTTTTAAAATTCTTTTTTCTTTGTCTTTTTTTTTCAGTTAATTTGAAAGCCTTGTCATTGAGCTCTGAAGTTCTTTATTCTACTTGTTTTATTCTATTGTTGAAACTTTTCAGTGTATTTTGTATTTTTCTAAGTGTGTCTTTCACTTCCAGAAATTGTGATTGTCTTTGATTTATGATACCTGTTTCTCTGGAGACTTTTTCATCCATATACTGTATTGTTTTCAAAATTTCTTGAAGTTGGTTTTCACCTTATTCTGGTGCCTCCTTGAATAGCTTAATAACCAACCTTCCAATTTTTTTTTTTTTTTTTTTGGCAATTCAGAGATTTCTTCTTGGTTTGGATCCACAGCTGGAGAGCTAGTGTGATCTTTTGGGGGTACTATACAACTTGTTTTGTCATATTACCAGAATTACTTTTTTGGTTTCTTTACATTTGGGTAGACTGTTTCAGTGGAAAGATCTGGAACTCAAGGGCTGCTACTCAGATTCTCTTGTCCCACATGGTGGTGCTCTCTTGATGTGTGCCCTCCCCCTTCCTCTAGGGATAGGGTTTCTTGAGAGCAAAATTGCAGTGATTGCTAATGCCCTTCTGGGTCTAGACACACAGTGGGGCTACTGGTCTCCAGGCTGGTGCTGCAGAATGTCTGCAGAAAGTCCTGTGCTGTGATTTGTCTTCAGGTCTCCCAATTCTGGATAACAGCCCCTGCTCTGGTGGAGGTGGCAGGGGAGTGAAGTGAACTCTGCGATTTTTTGGTTGTTGTAATGTGATGGTTTTCTCAAATGCTGTTTATGCTAGCAGTGAAATTTTCACATGGACAGACTCAGGACCTCTGGTTAGCCAGGATGTTGCAGGCAGTGGAATTAGCTGTTGTTTTCTCCTTCTGTGGAGCAGGGTTGTTCTCTTATGAGTTGCTTGGCCTCCAGCCAGGAGGTGGCACTCTCAAGAGAGCACAAGCTACAGTTGTAGAAGGGGGCTACCATCTTGCCCTATGTTGGCCAGGATAAGTACTTGGGTTTCTCAGGTGATGGGCAGGGACATAGAGCTCCCAAGAGTTTATGTCTTTTGTCTTCGGCTACCAGGGCAGGTAGAGAAAAACCATCAGTTGAAGACAGGGCTTGGCATGTCTAAGCTCAGATTCTCCTTTGGCAGGGCTTGCTTCAGCCACTATGGGGGATTATGGGGTGGTTCTCAGGCCAATGGAGCCTTTGCTGCATCATTCTGGTTGCCAGGGAAGGTGGGGGAAAGCTGCCAGTGACAGGCCTCACCCAGCTCTCATGCAGCCAGTGGGGCCAGTTTCCTGCATGCCACCCAAACTGCACTGAGTTTATATCCTGGCAGCCAGTGAGCAGGGCTGAGATCTTGCCCCAGGCTACAAGCCATTCCACTGAGAAAGCAAGCAGGGCTCTCAGGCTTCACCTCTCTGCCTGCTCACACCTTTGGCTGCAAGCTTCTGTGCTCTATTGTGCTTCCCATTTGCCACCCACCCCCACACCCCACCATCTCCATTCTACTCAGGAAAGTTTGTGCTCGGTCAAAATTATTACAAAGTTCATCTACGAGCTTTGGTCACCCTGTGGCCCCTCTGCAATTTCACTGGCTCCCCTCCCTCCCCCAAGGACTGTGACATAAGGCCAGGAATGGCTTCCCTGGGCTTCGCTGGGGACTGGGAGTTCCTACAGGGCTCTTCCCACTGCTTCTTCTACTTTTATATTTTGCTCGGCTTCCTAAATCCATTTCAGCTCTAGGTAATATTAAAGCCTTCTCCTGTGATCTGAATTTTCAGGTTCCCCAGTGGGGATGTGTGTTCAGAGGCAGACTTTTTCGCCTCTCACACTTTGGGAACTCAGTTTTTCAGCTGTCTTGCAGCATTTGCAGTGGCAAGCCACTTCTTTCAAAGGGTCTGTGAATTCTTTCAGTCTCCCTAGTATGTCCCTACACTGGTTCTTGGAACAGAAGTTCACAATGTGAATCTCCAGATGCTGATCTGTTTGTCTAAATGGGAGCTGCATGTTAGTCCTGTCTCCTCTCTGGTGTTTTTTCTCTCCTACCTGAAAGGTACAGAGCTTCAGTGTGGGATGATGGAAAGTGCTGGAGTGGATATTGGTGTTGGCTGCACAACAATGGGAATGAATTTAATGCCACTGAGTTGTACATTTGAAAATCATTGAAATGGCACATTTTAGTTATGTATATCTTACCACAATAAAACATCAGTTAAAATAATTTTATTTATAGACCAAATATGTCTGTGCTCTATTTATAACTCCTAGTATGTTAGGAATCACCCCAAGTACATGTTCCTAGGATTAATGCTTTCTAAAATAATCCTGTGGTCTGGTACGTATTCTCAAGGAAGGGATTCCTGTTGAACCCAGCTTGAGGAATTCTTTGCTGTCTACTGCTCAGTGTCTGTTGACTGGAACGCTGGAGACGATGCAGCACACATTGGCCCCTGTGGTGCTCACATGATTTCCTTGTGCTTTCCTCGGGTGGGATGCAGCATGGGAGTGCCGGGGTGTGGAGTGCAGCGTGTGAGTGCCGGGGTGTGGAGTGCAGCGTGTGAGTGCCGGGGTGTGGGATGCAGCGTGGGAGTGCCGGGGTGTGGGATGCAGCGTGGGAGTGCCGGGGTGTGGGGTGCAGCGTGTGAGTGCCGGGGTGTGGGGTGCAGCGTGGGAGTGCCGGGGTGTGGGGTGCAGCGTGGGAGTGCCGGGGTGTGGGGTGCAGCGTGGGAGTGCCGGGGTGTGGGGTGCAGCGTGGGAGTGCCGGGGTGTCAAGGAGCAGCTGGTGTTTCACGTTGCTGAACTAAAGCCTTGGTTGCACTCGGCATTCAGATGCTGGGGACACTCTGGTGACCTGACACAGGGTAGCATAGAGATGGCATTGCCCTCAGCCTGCTAGCAGCAGGAGGGTCGGTGTCCATCCTCAGCATGTGCGGGCTGCCCCTCGTCCGCAGCGGGAATGAAACTGACGCTGCATATCTCTTAACAGTTTCAGATTTTGCCTTGTCCCATGTTTGGATGTGATGATTTGGGTTGGCTCTGGCCACTGGCAATACCCTGAGTTATTAGAAAATGTAAGGAGCTGTTCCTCATCCCTGTTTCCTGTGTCCTTAACCTTTCTCTGTTTTTAGTTTCTCAGCATTCAAGGGCTGAGCCAGTGCTCTTTAGTGAAGGACGTCTACTTTGTGTATATGAACAATTTCTCCCCATTTCTCTTTCCCATCTTGTCTCTAACGTGGAGGGAAGGGAGTGATGTTTGTCCACAGCACCTTCGGCAACTATCATGACATGTTTGCGAACGTCACCGTCTTGTGCTAGACTCATAGCCATGATGCATATTTGGCATATTTGGTGCTCAATAAGTGACCTCACATAGACACACAGCAACATGTGAAAAGCCAGTAGGAAGGAAGATCGACTGCCTCATACAAGGTCAGCAAACCTTTCTGTAAAGGGACAGAGAGTAAATATTTTTGGCTCTGTGGCCATATGGTCTCTGTCACAAATACTCAACTCTGCCAGTTAGAAAGCAGCCATGGACAAGAGGCAGGTGAACGGGCATGGCTGTTTCAATCATCTTTATTTATAAAAAAAAAAAAATGTGGGCCAACCTGGCCTTCAACCTGTAGCTTTCCAGCCTAGTATAACCTTTTCTTTAGCTATTCTCTTTTGTTTAGTCTTAGAGTTAATGACTATGTCGAAAAAGTCTTTGAGACCAGGAATAAAATTTAAGGAAAAATATGCTAATCACCTTATTTCCAAATTATAGGTAAAATAAGTACCAATAATAGCAGATTACAATGGGTCTAGTTTAGTGAAAGACTAGAGGACATATAATAGAGGCACATGTAAAAATTATAGGTAGTAGTGTCAACTTTCATAACTTAAAGTGAAAAATTTCTTTTACTATGTTTACTTTGCAGGCAGAAAAATAACATTAGTAAGGAATAATTGCTATTTCTTTTTGGTTATTTTTCTCTCATTCATATTAACTTTTCCTAAATTTCAAAACTGTTAGGCTCAATATCTCATAATCTGTATGAGGAGAATATTTTTGTATCATCTGCTCTGAAAAACTAAACTGATTATATTCTCTACTAAACACCTGCTCATATCCTGTTGATGTCTCTAAGCAGAGGAAGAAATGGTTTCTCTAAACAGGTGGCAAAGCCCTGATTTTGCACACATAAAGATTTCCTTGCTTCCCACATGATGGGCATCTTTCCACTCATGGTAAGGCATCATTGTCTTCTTAGTTTATATTCACTGATTCAGTATTTCCTGAGTACCTGCTATGAGCCAAGCACTGCTCATAAGTTTTCTGTGCTTCAGCAAATCAGTGAACAAAAGAGACAAAGATCTCCATCCTCAAGGTGCTTGTTTTTCACAGGGAGGGGCAGGTAGTCAACAATAAACACAATACAGTGGGCAGTACAGAGTGGTAAAAGTGAACAGAATTATGGAGAACAGTAGGACAGAGTGATGAGAGTGCAGAGCGCTGTGCTGTGTGTGTCTGGGTGGGGGAGGTTTCAGGGTTAAGCTGGGTGATCAGAGCAGTGGGTAGACCACCTGAAAAGATGAAGCTTGAGACAAAATTTGAAAAAGATAAAGAAATAGATCATGGCTATCTGAGAGAAGAGACTTCCAAATGGAGAGCAGATAGGGCAAGGATCACGAGACAGGTGCTTGCCACTTGCATCCATGGATGAGCATGGAGTCTGGCATGGCTGCAGCAGTGAGGGAGGGTGGAGCTTTCAGAGGGGAGGCTGGACTGGTATTGGGTCCAGACCATGGATGGCCTCAGAGCCCACCAGCTCAGAAGTGGGAAGTGATTGCAGGGTGCTGGGCAGAAGTGTGTCTAAAAGGAAGTCTCAAAGAATGCTTCTGACTGCTGTGCTCAGAGTAGACTGCAGGGGTCAGGGGTAGAAACAGTGGAGTCTGTGAGAGGCTTGTGCAACCTCCCAGTGAAAGATGACGGTGACTCCAACCAGGTTGTAGCATTGGAGGTGGTGAGAAAAGCCAGATTTGGGTAGATCTTGAAAGAAGGACAATCACATTTTCTGAGGGATTGGAGGCAGGGCGTGAGAGAAAGAATGATGCTCAGGATGATGCTCAGGTTTTTGGCCTGTTATATGTTAATAGAAATCCTCTCTATACAGAGATTTAAAAAGAAACTGCTGTTGAAGTGTTATCCAATAACAACTACCCTTATATTTGTATTGTAACTTTATACTGTCAGATGAAAATGCCAACAGAATGTCTCTTCTGGTCTGAGAAGTATAGCCACGTATAAAACCTGTCTGCAGCTTACTGTTCTCTAGCAGAGGTTGTGCTTTTATGGGTAGCTCACTGGCTTGCTTCCTAGCAGAAGCTCCTAGCTAGAGGGAGGACTCTAACTCTCATGGCGTGTGCTGCTTAGTCTTGAGGCTAAGAATAAGGGTTTGGAGTATAATAATTAATTCTTGGTTCTGTTCTGCTTGGAAAAAAACTCAGAAAGCCTCTTGGTGCCCACAATGATGAAAATAGTCATTACTAATTGTATTCGTGGGCACCCAAGGCATAAACATGTACAAGGCACTTAATAATAACACCATCATCACATTGACTTTTATGATTCTTGGGCTTACCCTGGGCCACACACTTTGTTGGGAACTCCACACATTGTCTTTCAACCCCTTGCGGCACCTTGAAAGCTATAATCCTTTTGTAACAGATGAAGTGTCTGAAATGCAGAAAGGTTACTGGACTTGTTTAAGTCCAAATAGATACTGCAGAGTGGGGCTGGGGCTCCCTTGACTCCAGACTTGCCCGCCTCCAATGTCAGCGTCCTTCTGATTTTCCTGCCTCCAAAACTCAGGGATTTAGATGAATGATGTATTCATAACATGCTAGGTCAACACATTGATTTAGTGTTTTCTACGTGTTAGAAACTGACTTAGCTTGACATTGGAGGATAAAAGATTGATTGATTGGTTGATCAAATGGTTTTTGAATGCTTATTATATGCCAGAGGTGTGCAATACTATAGAAAGATAAAGATGAATGGTCCTTTGTCTTAAGAAGGAACCACCATTTCTTGGATGTCCTGGATGGTGGTGTTTAAATACTATAGGACAAGAAGCAGCAGAAACCTAAATGGGAAGCCTTCTGTTTGAAAACCCTTCCTTATTTAGGCATTTCAAAAATGTATTAATCTAAGAAACTTGGTACCTTTTGAATTGCAAAGTGGACAATCATATTTCAAGAATGATTGGAGGCAGGCTTAGCTTAGGTACAAGTTATTATAATTATTATAATTTGTACACAAGCTAAGTGTATTAGTTTGTTCTCATGCTGCTAATAAAGACATACCTGGGACTGGGTAATTTACAAAGGAAGGAGGTTTAATTGGCTCACAGTTCCACATGGCTGGGGAGGCCTCACAATCATGGCAGAAAGTGAAGAGGAAGAAGGACACATCTTACATGGCAGCAGGCAACAGAGAGCTTGTGCAGGGAAATTCCCCTCTATAAAACCATCAGATCTCATGAGACTTATTCACCACCACGGGAACACTATGGGAGGAAATGGCCCCCATGATTCAATTATCTCCACCTGGCCCCACCAGGTGGCTAATGTGCGGGCATTATTACAATTCAAGGTGAGAATTGGGTGGGAACACAGCCAAACCATATCACTAAGCCTACCTCAAACCATTTGTAAAATATTCTTGAAATATAATTAGTTTTTTAATGTGCTCTCATTCAAGTTCTTGTTTGCCTCTGAAACTCACCAGTAGATACGTAAGAAATAGTATTCAAATCACGTGAGGCTCTGACCATATCATTTCAAAACACGCTCATCTCTACTTGAGAACATGACTCCAGCGCCATCTCTTCTGAGATCCTTCTTGCTGATTTTACTTAAATTAGACGCCTTCGCATACCTGCCACATCACTTTACACTGTTAGATTTTTACATAGCTTTGTCACTGCCAGAAATTATCACCTACCTGTCTGTTCATTTATTGCTTTGTTTTGACAAAGTGTTTGATTTATGCAATGTAACATTTAAGTGAAAAGAGACTCAATGTTCATCAATAGAGTTTAAAATTTCCAATCTATATGACATTATCAATAGCTTTTTTATATGAAAATACATTTTTTATTAAACATACTTGTACTCACGGATGACCCAAATTGTTGGAACTAAAATTTACATTTATATAAACTCATCATTGATCTAAATACAATATGGATATGAATTTATATGTACTTTAATGTCATCAATATTAATGTGAATTCCAAATAAAAATCCATAAAATTGTTAAACATGGAGGAGACAGATATAAAGATATAAATGCTGTCTAGGGGAACAGCATTTCAGATGGAGGAACAGGCAAGGAGAGAAGCTTGGAGTGTGGTGAGGAACAGGCAAGGAGAGAAGCTTGGAGTGTGGTGAGGAACAGTCAAGGAGAGAAGCTTGGACTGTGGTGAGGAACAGGCAAGGAGAGAAGCTTGGACTGTGGTGAGGAACAGGCAAGGAGAGGAGCTTGGAGTGTGGTGAGGAACAGGCAAGGAGAGAAGCTTGGAGTGTGGTGAGGAACAGGCAAGGAGAGAAGCTTGGAGTGTGGTGAGGAACAGGCAAGGAGAGAAGCTTAGAGTGTGGTGAGGAACAGGCTTGGAGAGAAGCTTGGAGTGTGGTGAGGAACAGGCAAGGAGAGAAGCTTGGACTGTGGTGAGGAACAGTCAAGGAGAGAAGCTTGGACTGTGGTGAGGAACAGGCAAGGAGAGGAGCTTGGAGTGTGGTGAGGAACAGGCAAGGAGAGAAGCTTGGAGTGTGGTGAGGAACAGGCAAGGAGAGAAGCTTGGAGTGTGGTGAGGAACAGGCAAGGAGAGAAGCTTGGAGTGTGGTGAGGAACAGGCAAGGAGAGAAGCTTGGAGTGTGGTGAGGAACAGGCAAGGAGAGAAGCTTGGACTGTGGTGAGGAACAGGCAAGGAGAGGAGCTTGGAGTGTGGTGAGGAACAGGCAAGGAGAGGAGCTTGGAGTGTGGTGAGGAACAGGCAAGGAGAGAAGCTTGGAGTGTGGTGAGGAACAGGCAAGGAGAGAAGCTTGGAGTGTGGTGAGGAACAGGCTTGGAGAGAAGCTTGGAGTGTGGTGAGGAACAGGCAAGGAGAGAAGCTTGGACTGTGGTGAGGAACAGGCAAGGAGAGGAGCTTGGAGTGTGGTGAGGAACAGGCAAGGAGAGAAGCTTGGAGTGTGGTGAGGAACAGGCAAGGAGAGGAGCTTGGAGTGTGGTGAGGAATGAAGAGCATTTGAAATACTCACAGAAGGTCAATGTGATGCAGATGCGGTAAGCCAGGCAGAGTGTGGCAGGAGATAAAAATAGAAAGATAAACGGGGCCGGGCGCGGTGGCTCACGCCTGTAATCCCAGCACTTTGGGAGGCCGAGGCGGGTGGATCACGAGGTCAGGAGATCGAGACCATCCTGGCTAACACGGTGAAACCCCGTCTCTACTAAAAATACAAAAAATTAGCCGGGCGTGGTAGCGGGCGCCTGTAGTCCCAGCTACTCGGGAGGCTGAGGCAGGAGAATGGCGTGAACCCGGGAGGCGGAGCTTGCAGTGAGCCGAGATCGCGCCACTGCACTCCAGCCTGGGCGACAGAGCGAGACTCCGTCTCAAAAAAAAAAAAAAAAAAAAAAAAAGAAAGATAAACAAGAGCCAGATAATACAGGGCTTTGTGGAACATAGTAAGGAGTTTGAATTTTATCCAAGAGGAATGGGAAGCTACTGGAAGGCTTAACCAAAGAATGACTTGCTTTTATTTATACCTAAAATAGATTATTGTGTTTCCTCTGTGGAAAAGGGATTATAAGTGGGCAAAACCAGAAACAGTTAAGAAGTCATTACAGTACTTGAGGAAATGGTTCATGAGTTGGACTGGGTGGTGCAATGGTGAGAGAGAGAAGAGGGTGGATTCAGCTGGTGAGCTGATTGTGGGAAGTGAGGGGGAAACAATGGGACTTCTAGACTTTTGGCTGAAGCAACTGGGTGGATAGTTCTATTTTCTTGGATTTAATGTTTTGGATGTGTTAAGTTTCAGAGGCTTATTAGGAATCTATGGCTAGTCAGGACTAGAAAATATAAATTTGGAAGTCATGCACTTAGGGATGACAGTATTTGAAAGCATGACCCAACTTAGCTTAAGTAGAGATAGGGAGGATAGATAGAGAAGGGAGGAGGCCCAGGACAAACATCAGGGTTTAGAAGTCTGGCAGAGAAGCCGAAGCCCTCAGAGAAGACCGAGGAGTAGCCAGAGAAGCAAGGGGATTGACAGGAGAAGGTGACAGGGAAGCTGATAGAAGGAAATGCCTCAACAAGCATTCTCAGGTCTGTCGGCTGCTGCTGAAAGAAAACGAATCACCATATTCGGCAGAAAGAAAGAAAATGAATCACCATATTCGGAAACATGAAGGCCACTGGTGGCGATGATAAAAGGAGCTTTATGGGAGTGGTGGGGAAGGACACTGACAAGAATGGGAGGAAGAGAATGAAATTCAAGGGAGTGGAAATGAGGAAAAGAGCTAGAAAGACACTGGCTCAGGGCAGGGTTTCAGAGGGAAGGATATCTTGGAGTTGGTTAGTGTGTTGGTGAGAATTCTCTTGTGTGGATGACATTATGATGGTGCAGAGGAGAGAGCGGAAAACAGCTGAAGCAAAGCCTTTGCACCTTGAGAGCTGGTGAGGTCCTGAGTGCTGGGGGAGGTGTTGCCTTGAGACAGGAATGGGAACACCTTGACGTTGCTTCCATCCTCCTGGAAGGTTGGAGTTGGTGGAGGGGAGATGGAGTTCCTCTATCTCTTCTCTATAGAGAAGGAAGAAGAAGAAATATTGGAGGCTTCAGGAGCATAAAGAAAGTGTGAAATACTTGGATGTCTTGGATACTGGAGTTTTGTTTAGAAGGGAGGTGTAGCAGAACCTCTGGACGGTGATAAGTATGTGTTTCAGATTTGTGACCTTGAGTTTAGAGTGTGGACAGTCACTATGGCTTTGTGATTTTCTTCAGCTCCTGGCTGATGGTGCAGTGAAATAGAATTGTAAATGGGACCTCAAGCTCTCCGGAGGAAATGGGCTCCTGGTGACTAATGGAGACACCCAAATTTAGATAACAGATTCAAGCAGCCATAGGGGGCGGTGAGAGGAGAACCATCTCTTCACAAACATCCTACTTCATGCGCTTTCTGTGACCAGAGCCAAGAAAAACAGTGGCTAGACTCCTCACCTCCATCCCATTGGCCATTTTAAAAGAAAACACCTGACAAAGACACTTCTAATGTTGGGATGGGAAGCCACCCAGTCAGGGCTTGGCTACCTCAACCAATAAGAACTGAACACACGTGAATCCTACATTTGCATAAACAGACGTGACAGAGAACCTGGGAGAAAACTTTTCCTATTTGAGCAATAAACCCTTCCTTTGTTCTTCGGTGCACACACTTTCATTTGTGCTTCCCCAGTCTGCGGGAGTTTTTTTTGTCTTCTTTTTTTTTTTTTTTTTGACTGTTTTATAGAGAACAAAGCTCTTCCTTTTTCCTCTGCAGATTTCATGATCTTTTGTTAACAGCGCTGAGTAGGTGAATAGTTGGTTTGAATAGGTTATTGCTTTGCTGTGTGAATTCAATGGAAACAAAGTTTGTGGTTATAGTTTATCAAATTGAATAACGTGATTATAATGATGGGCCCTGGACCCCAAAGTGGAAAAGTTCAAAGTAAGACCAGGAGGGGATGATAGATAATAAAAACATTTTAAGGTCAATGGATTTGTGGTTTACAATGTTGAAAATGTTTGGAGTAGGCAGCACAGAGTAAGTGAGCTGGAAAGATAAGGCTTAGTAGGAGAATGAGATGTTAACATCAGTCTTTTTAATATTATTATTATTATTTTGAGACAGAGTCTCACTCTGTCGTCGAGGCTGGAGTGCAGGGACACGATCTCAGCTCACTGCAACCTCTGCTTCCCAGGCTTAAGCAATTCTCCTACCTCAGCCTCCCGAGTAGCTGGGACCACAGGCACCTGCCACCACGCCTGGCTAATTTTTTGTATTTTGGGTACAGATGGGGTTTTGCCATGTTGCCCAGGCTGGTCTCTGACTCCTGAGCTCAGACAATCCACCCACCCTAGGGGCTGGGATTACAGTGTGAGCCACTGCACCCAGCCAGTATCAATCAGTCTTATGGGGTGGGGCATTTATTGTTACATGGCAAGGGCTAAGGCGTGATTGTGGGGCTGGGCCTCATGGGATGGTGGAGGAAAGAGTGTCGTGGGAGAGAAAGCTAAGGATTTGAGAGCTCACTGCTCAGTGGATTATCTATGCGCAAGCTGAAGTCACTGAAAATGGTAACAAGAGTAGGTAGAGATGAAGATGGAGCCAGCCGCTGAAGTCCGTGGTGGATGAAGGAAAGAACGTGGGGGGTCTGAAGATGGCAGGGAAACGCAGGTGGTGTAGTCAGATGGCGTGTGCTCCAAAGGAATTGGAGGCTTTTGGAGGAGAAAGAAGGAGATATCGTGTGAATACAGCAGTGGGAGTAAGGGCGTGCTTGCCCCACCTGCAGGCCATGGCTTATGTACAATATGGGAGGAAAAACGTTCCTGTGGAGAAGGAGGCTGGGAAAGTCATGCTCGCTGATAGCTAGGGGTGAAGACAATTTTTAAAGAGGAACTACAGTATGCAAGAGAGGATTTAGGGAGCTGATATATACGAGCAGGATGCAGAGGAAGAGTTTGGGAAAATGGGATAGGGTGAGAAATTATAGAATGCACAGGAAGTGATGGAGAGGAGTTAGAAAATGGTCAAATGACTTTGAAAATCCAATCATTTCAAAGCACATAGCCTTCTGTGCTAAGGAGAAACACACAACTGCTTTGCTAAGTCAGGCATGGCAACATTAACTGTCCTCTGCTGCCCCTTCCCCTGTCTGCCTTAAACTCAGAAGCCCCATTCTCCTGAGCTTTGGTTGGGCATATGGCTGCCTGCTGGAGACTGCATATCCCAGCCTCCCCAGTGAAAAAGCTGGACCATGTATCTAAGTCCCCCAGCAGTGAAAGGCCCTTAAAAGGAGGGATTTGGGGCTCAGTTTCTCTTCTCATAGGATTAAGCATGGGTGTGGTGGGGAGTCAGTATCGACAGCATGGACGATTAGAACATCCCGAGGAAAGCCAGTGCAATGTCAAGGGTATCAGAGCCCTAGATGACTTCATGCAGCGGAGCTGCTTACCTGCCCTGAGCCGCCTGCCTGCTTCTCGAAAGTGTGAAAGATCAATCGGGTCTACTTCATTAGGCCCTAAACACTACATCGCATGTCCAGGTTCTGGCTTTGAACGTATTTGAACATATGCTAATAGCCAGTCTCATTATGTCACTTTATAGGATCACATAAATCACCATTTCGGACCCTAGAATATTCCTGGTCAAGGTCAGGACACATTTGAAAATGTGGGAAAGGCTGTTTAATAGCCTTCAGGTTTTCATGACTTCTTTACTACCTGAGGGATTAGTCAACAAATTTAGTAATAAATCCACAGATATTTGAATCAACAAAAAGGACTGACAAGTGTCATGTAATTTTCCTCATGTTTTTGAGGGTTATGTGGCAGGTGCTGTTTGTATCATGTACTCTTCAGCTCCTTTTTAGGGGAACAGCATGCTAGAATTTCTGCGTTTTGGGGTGAGGCCTGCTGTCCTCACCCTGGTGCGAGCACATGAAGTGAACTGGACACCTAACAGTGTGGTTTTCCTCTCTGTGCCAACGGCTCGGATTCCCTCCCTCACCTGCAGGCTGAGCAGGTCGGCTTGTCCGTCATTCTGCCTTTTAAGTGAATCAGAGGGCAAAAGTTCCCTTTCCCTGGAGCAGTTTAGCCATCTCTTTTGATTCAGTTGTGCAAGTCTCCAGCCTCAGTGAGGGCTGTAAAACGCAATCATGCAAAGTGTCTCGTTCTTTAAGGGAATGGTACTAGTCAGATTTCTGACTTTTTTGAGATGCTGTTGGTGGAGAAATACTTTCTGATGCTTCAAATGCAACATCTTTTATGCAGTTCAGTAAGAAAAAATCTTCCTCAATCCTCATTTTTACAAACATGTCCATTTGATTTGTTACTTTGCATGGTTACATTATTTTTGTGTAATAATTACTGTGGCTCTTAATAACAAGGTTAATTATCACTAGCAAGTTAATGTATTACACCAGGAGCACTTTTTTTTACCCTGTCTTCCTGTTATGTGGTAGTTTTTCTGTTTCTTCCAGTAGAAGCTTCAGTGAGTCTGCATGCATGCACAATAAAGGGTTGTACGAGCAGTGTTTTGGGCAAGACAGGCCTGGAGAGCTTTGTCCCATGCCAGTGCCATGGGGCCCGATGAAAGCCTGGCCTGGGTCTTAATTAAGGACAGAGACATGGAGCACCATCCAAGGGGAGAGAACAAATCTGTTCCTTCACAGCAGATCCAATTTGCAAGTGCCATTCTCTCTGCCTGAAATTCTCTTCTCCCTACTTTCCATCAGTTTCTTGAGAGTTTTCTTTTTTTTAAAAAAAAAAACAACTTTGTTGAGATATAATTCACATTCCATACAACTCACCCACTTAAACTGTATGACTCAATGGTTTTCAATATATTCACAAGTAGGTGCAAACATCACCACAGTCAATTTTAGAACATTTTTATCACCTCAAAAAGAAACCTAGAACTCTTTCCAAATGGCCCCATCTTCTCACCCCCATGGCTAAGAAACCATTTACCTCCTTTCTGTCTCTGTGGACCCCTCCATTCTGGATTTTCATGTGAACGGAATCATAGAGTATGTGGTCTTTTGTGACTGACGTCTTTCACCTACCACGATGTTATTAAGGTTCAAGCATGTTGTAGGATGTATTAGTACTTCATTATCTTTTATGGCTGAATGAGGTTTCATTATGCAGGTAGACCTTATTTTGCTTATCCATTCAGCTATTGAAAATCTGGCTTTTGTGAACAATGCTGCTATGAACATGGACATGAAAATGCCTCTTCAAGATCCTACTTTCAATTATTTGGAACATATGGGTAAGTTGTCTTTAGTGGCCTCATTAAACAAGTAAAACACAAACAGGTGGAATTAATTTTAATAATACGTTTTACTTACTTCGATATATCCAAATCTCACGTCAACAAATCATCAATTAAACACGTAATAAGAGAGTTTGCATTCTTTTCCACTCTAAATCTGTGAAATCCAGGACATAGCTTGCACTTGCAGCTGACCTCAGTTGGAACCTGCCCATTTCACGTGGGCAATACCCACAGGTGCCTAGTGGCTACTGTGTTGAACAGGACCCTCTAATCCTCAAGGTGCTGGGATTCAGGAGGAGCTGACTGTGTGGTGATAGCTGCTCCTGAACTTCAGGTTGCATCCTCTTTCTCTCTCTCTCTCACTCCTCGAGAAACATACAGCAAAAGCTCTTGGCAAAGCTTCCAACCTCATTGTCAGACCCATCTGATTTTATTCAGTGAGAAGGATTATGTGATCTGGCTCTTGATATGATGAGCTAAGTTCGAGTTGTATTTCTTTCAAGAGAATTTTGAGTCTGAAATACAAAAAGTGTCCCAGCAATACACCTATTCTCCCTTGCGCTGAGTCACTTTGGACAATGTAACCTCAAATAATGACAGGGAATTCTTGATACTTTGCTGTTCAACATTTTGTCAGCTCTAATGAGTGTTCAATTTATAACTAATGACAATGCATCTTATAGGGTGGGCCAGCCCATATGGGTGGGGGTTGATGTGAGAGGGTTATCGTTATAATTTCAGCACGTACTTTAACAGTGGCAGTTGTACATTTTGCATAAAGGCCTGAAGTCATGTGACATCAAGAATATATGAGGAAAACAAAAGCTTCTTCCAATACAAATAATGTAATATGATAGTTATTCATATAATATTGCCCCTTTTCACTTGAGTTGTTTATTTAAAACTGAGTTAGGGAGGGTGTGACAAAATGACAGATGCTCGCATGAATGCTTATCTCTTTAAATCTGGCCTCAGCTGATGTCAATCAGAGTCTTCTAGACTAACAGGTGCTGCTGCAAATCTCAGCTTTGCCGCTGGCTTAGGCACGTTTCCTCAGCGTCTCTGGCTCCCTGTATTCTTGTCTTCAACACAATGGGTGGAAGTGTGGTTCAGTGTCTAAGAAAGTCTCCAGCACAGTGTGGGATGGGGACAGGCTCCTGTTTTCCTTTTCTTCTCAGAAGCCCATGAGCTGGTGCACCATCTTGTTCATCTCGACTCACAGGTACAGGTTTGGGATCACAGTGTGCATTATTAGGGACAGAAAGAGAGTGCCACTGAGATAAAGGCAGGAAGAGAGTACCACTGAGATACAGGCGGAAGGCTACCAAGGACATCTTTATATTCTTTTGCAGACCACTGGGGTCACTTGAATTTAGAATTTACCAGGTGCTATTTTGCAAACTATCTTAATTAACTTGACATTATAAAAGCCTGTAATCTTGTACTTCTGACATCTGAGTAATTAGGACTTTGAACACCAGTGCCTTCTAGGTCACAGGCTTGCATTTTTTCCACTGCAGATTGGCTGTCAGCCATTACCACCTTTCTGCTCCAATGGAAACCTTTCTAAATGAGAGCGGGATTGGACAGGATGGCTTTGATTTGAATCGCTGTAAAAACAACTTTCATGTATTGAGCTGCATTGAATTTTTATTTGCGCACTGAACTTTATTTTATATTTTAAAAAGACAAATAACAAGCAATTATATTTGGCAGATAAAAAGAGACATATGAGCATGATAAATTTGGCTGTGGATCTCTCTGACCTAATCTAATAATCATTTTGGTTTCAAAACCCGAATGATTTCTCAGAGCAGCTTTTTACTTGCTTATACAGCTCAGTTAAGAAGAACACAAATAGTTCCCCAGGCACACCCAAGATACAGCAACATTATAAAACATTGCTTATTAATTGCTTTTTAGGTTAAGAATTATGGTAAGGAAAGATTTTGATTTTTGAGAGACATTAAAGTAAAATGATATTTACCCTTCACATGCTAATTTACCCTTGTAAGTTATGGGACATTTTTATCCATTCTGTAAGTTGTGTGAAGCTTTTGAAACATCTTTAGATAGAAGTTATTTCTTTTCAGTCTATTTTTCTAAGAACCTTTGCTGGCAAATAAGAAAGTTCATTTACCAGGGGATATGTATAAGTATTGAATGTTAAATATTTGTTGGGGAAAGATGAAAATGACACTAATGCATCAATTAACACTTAGTGCAAATATTTTTAACACATTGTTAGGCCCTACTTCTGGTTTTCAAAATTGTAACACCATTATGTCATAGGAATAAAATTCTCCTTATAAAATATTTATATACATATAGTACATATTATATGGTGTGATATAAATATATATATAGTATATATTATCTGTTATTTTATATATAAATACACAGTATTTTACAGGACTTGTTTTTTCCAGAAGAAAGCAACTTTGTTAGAATTTTATATAAACCTATTTTTTGACTAAAATTTACTTTAAAGAAATGATACAATCCTTTGGTCAAGCTATTGAACAAACAAAAATTCCCTTTTCACTTTCCATTGAGTTGATTTAGTTGAAAACATTCAGTTGAAAAAATCAATGTACGTATTTTAGAATACTTTTTTTAGACAAAGCTGAGGATTTAGGGTCTGTTCTTTACTGTGGGGGAGGGAATGAAGCCTCAAAAATGATCTTGTGCAATCGGAAAAGTTGTCAGAAGCCTGTGTGTCCGTGAGAATGAGAAGCAGGTAACTGTAATTGGTGAGGATGCTCAACCAGCTACCATTGCGCTCCGGGGAGCATGTGACCAGTGTTACTGTGGCAGACCAGAGCCTGGGTCACCCCCGGTATACCGACTGTGAGTCAACCACTCCCTTAAAAATATGGAAGCAGTGCATCAGAGTCATGCAAAATATCTGCTACACCTGCCTGACGGGTCACTGCTGGGCCATGCTCACCCTGCAGTGAGTTCCCTTAGAGGCGGGTTATGACGAGGGGCCCATCCCGGCCTCCTACTGCTGCTCTAATGGTGCTGGCCTGCCCACTCACCATCACCCAGAATAGCCTAAGATCCCACCCTGGGCACTAAGCTCTGTTTCTCTGTCTTTCACAGATTTCCCTCCCATGTATCGTCATGGTCCAGCGTGTCTTATTTCACTTCCCTGGACCTTCACTGCCTGGGTTAGGATCAGTGCAGTGTCAGAAATACAGACTTTAGGTCGCAGCTCCTACTCGGGTAAGTTACTTAGCCTCTCTGTCTAAGCTCTTTCGTCTCCAAAACAGGTAAATTTATTACCTTGACTCATTAAAACCCCAAGCCTTGAGAGGAAGGTTGATAGTACATGGATCTTTTTATTTGCAAGGATGGGGAAGAAAGGAAAAAGAGAATTTAAAGGTAATAGAATAAAGTTGGAGAACTTGTTCAAATGACAATTACATTGTCTGCTTTTAAATCATGTATTTTATTTATTTGTTTCGCCATATTTTGTTATTTAGTACCAACTAATTGCCAGACACTGTGCTGGGCTCTCGGTGTACAAAAGTACAGAGAACCCAGATCCAGGGCCTTCCATTTGCATGGAGAGGAGGTTGTAATAGACATATGAACACATAGGTATAGCAAGTGTAGAAACTGAAGTGTGACAAGATATTTGTCAGGCAAGAGGAAGGCACTGACGGTGGCCCAGAATTCTGTCACAGAGGAGGAGACATTTGTCTTGAATTTTGAAAGGTGGAAAAGGGTTAATCAGCATTAGCGGGGAGGGATCTGGGCAGAAAAGGAAAGATTAGAGTGTGCTCAGCCTCTTTGGGAATTGATAAGTGGTTTGCACAACCGAAAAGCAAGGTGTGAGGGGAGGACCTATGAGATTCAATGGTGGGCATGTAGACAAGGGTCCTAGGAGCCAGACAAAGAAATTTAGAGTTCACACTTCAGGAATCAATGACCATGACAATGATGTGACGAGGTCACAGAAACCAGCAGAGAACATAGTTTTTTTTAAAAAGTTGCCTGGATGCAGCGGCCCCTGCCTGTAAGCTTAGTAATTTGGGAGGCCAAGGATGGAGGATAGCTTGAGTCCAGGAGTTCAAGACCAGCCTGAGCAACATAGCAAAATCCCATCTCTACACAAAATTTAAAAAATTAGTCCAGTGTGGTTGCACGTGGCTGTAGTTCCAGCTGCTCAGGAGGCTGAGGCAGGAGGATCGCTTGAGCCTGAGAGATTGAGACTGCAGTGAGCCATGATTGCACCACCCCATCCCTGCCTGGGCAACAGAGTGAGACCGTCTCAGAACAAAAAATATTATTAACATTTGTTTTGATTGACAAATCATAACTGTATACATTTGTGGGGTACAATGTGATATTTTGATAATTGTATACAAGATGAAATAATTAGATCAAGCTAACATATTCATCGCCTTGCTTACCTGTTCTCTTCCATGGTGAGACAATTGAAATTTATGCTCTTAGTTATTCTGAAATATATGACACATCATTACTGACTACAGTACCTTGCTATGCAATGGATCACCAACCCTCTGTCTATCTGAAACTTTGTTCTCTTTGATCGTCAACTCCTCACTCCCTGTTTTCCCACACCCCGCACCTGTCAGCCTCTGGTAACCATCATTCTACTTCCTGCTTCTATGAGTTCAACCTTATTAGATTTCACATGCCAGTGAGATCATGGGGTATTTGTCTTTCTGCACCTACCTCATTTCTCTCAGCATAAAGTCCTCCAGATTCATCCATGTTGTCACAAATGACAGGATTTCCTTCTTTTGAAAGGCTGAATAGTATGCCATTGTATATATACCACATTTATCCATTCATCCACGGATGGACACTTAGGTTGATTCCACATCTTGGCTGTTATGAATAGGGCTGCAATAACTATGGATGTGCAGACGTCTCTTAGACCTACCTTCAGTTCCTTTGGATACACACCCAGAAGCGAGATTACTGCATCATTTACTGGTTCTATATTCAGTTTTTTGAGGAACCTCCATGTCATTTTCCACAATGGCTGTAGTAATTTACATTTCCACTACGCATAAGAGTTCCCTTTCCTCTGCATCCTCTCCAACATTTATTTTTCATCTTTTTGATGATAGCCATTCCAACAGGGGTGAGGTGATAACTCATTGTGGTTTTTATTTGCATTTCTCTAATAATTAGAGATGCTCAGCATTTTTTCATGTACCAACTAGCTACTTGTAAATCTTCTTTTGAGGACTTTGGGTCCTTTGCCCATTTTAACATCATCTAATTATTTGTTTTCTTGCTATTGAGTTGAGTTTCTTTTATATTTTGGACATTAGCTGCTTATTTGATGTATGATTTGCAAATGTTTTACTCCATTTTGTGGGTTGTCTCTTCTCTCTGCTGATTGTTTCCATTGCTGTGCAGAAGCTTTTGAGTTTGATGCCATTTTATTTGTGTGTTTTTGCTTTTATTGCCTGTGCTTTCAGGGTCTTATCCAAAAAAAATTATTGTCCACACCAACGTTATAGAACTTTCCCTTATGTTTTCTTCTAGTCATTTTAGAATTTCAGTTTTTATATTTAAGTCTTTTATCCATTTTTAAAATTTTATTTATTTATTTAGAGACAGGGTCTCACTCTGCCACCGAGGCTGGAGTGCAGTGGTGTGATCTCGGCTCACTGCAACCTCCGCCTCCTGGGTTCAAGTGATTCTCGTGGCTCAGCCTCCTGAGTAGCTGGGATTACAAGCACCTGCCACCATGCCCGGCTAAGTTTTGTATTTTTAGTAGAGATGGGGTTTCACCATGTTGCCCAGGCTGGTCTCAAACTCCTGACCTCAGGTGATGTACCTGTCTCAGCCTTCCAAAGTGCTGCTATTACAGGCATGAGCCACCACACCAGGCCAAATCTTTTATCCATTTTAAGTGGATTTTTGTGTATGTCATAAGATAAGGGTCTAATTTCATTATTTCACATGTGGATATGCAGTTTTTCCAACATCATTTGTTGGAGAGACTCTCCTTTCCCCATTGTGTGTTCTTGGCACCCTCATCAAAAATCAGTTGACCATAAATGTGGGGGATTATTTCTGGGTGTTCCATCCTGTTCCATTGATTGATTTGTCTGTTTTTTATGCCAATTCTAGGGTGTACTAATTGCAACTGCTAAAAGAGTTTAAAATGAGGGAGTGTGATGCCTCCAGCTGTGTTCTTTTCCTTCATGATTGTTTTGGCTATTTAAGGTCTTTTGTAGTTCCATATGAATTTAAGGAGTGTGTTTTCTATTTCTGTAAAAAATGACATTGAATATTTGATAAGGGCTGGACTGAATCTATAGAACATATTGGGTAGTTTGTACATTTTCACAACATTATTTCTTCTACCCATAAACATGGAAAATATTTCTATTTATTTGTGTTTTCATCATTTTCTTTCATCAGCATTTTATAGTTTTCAGTATGCAGGTCTTCTACCTCCTGGGTTAAATTAATACCTAAGTATTTATTTATTTTGTTGCTATTGTAAATGGGATTTTTTTTGAAATTTACTTTTTAAATATTTGTTATTAGTATATAGAACGCTACTGATTTTTGTACGTTGATTTTATATCCTGAAACCTTAATTTGTTTATATGTCCTAACAGTTTTTTTGTGGAGCCGTTAGGGCGATCTATATAAAAGATCAATTTGTCCGCAAATAGAGACATTTCACTTCTTCCCTCAATTAGAATGCCTTTTGTTTCTTTCTCTTGCTAAGACTTCTAGTGCTATGTTGAGTAGGAGTGGTGAGAGTGGGCATCCTTCTCCCTGATCCTAGGAGAAACACTTTCGACTTTCCACCATTGAGAATGACGTTAGCTATGGGTGTGGCATGGGCGTCTCTCCTGTGCTGAGGCAGCTCCCTCTATGCTGGATCTGCGAGGGTTTACTCTTATGAAGGGCATTGAAGCACGCTGGGGGCTGAGCCTGGAGCACCTGTGGGGGTGCTTCCTGTGGCGTGGTGCCTCTGGCTAGTTTCTCTGATGTGGCACCTCCATGGGCCAGGCCCGATCTGTGCCCTGTTTGCTGTGAGCCCCACCTGTTTTTGTTTCTAACTGGCCCTGTGGGCACTCCCAATGTTTCCCGTGGGACAAGACAGGTGTGAGCTCCTGCAAAGTGGCCCAGAATGGTGGGGATGCCTTTCCCATGGGACAAGACAGGCGTGAGCTCCTGCATAGGGGCCCAGAATGGTGGGGAAGCGTTTCCCGTGGGACAAGACAGGCGTGAGCTCCTGCAAAGCGGCCCAGAATGGTGGGGAAGCATTTCCCGTGGGACAAGACAGGAGTGAGCTCCTGCAAAGGGGCCCAGAATGGCGGGGGAGCGTTTTCCGTGGGACAAGACAGGAGTGAGCTCCTGCAAAGGGGCCCAGAATGGTGGGGAAGCGTTTCCCGTGGGACAAGACAGGCGTGAGCTCCTGCAAAGCGGCCCAGAATGGTGGGGAAGCATTTCCCGTGGGACAAGACAGGAGTGAGCTCCTGCAAAGGGGCCCAGAATGGCGGGGGAGTGTTTTCCGTGGGACAAGACAGGAGTGAGCTCCTGCAAAGGGGCCCAGAATGGTGGGGAAGCATTTCCCGTGGGACAAGACAGGCGTGAGCTCCTGCAAAGGGGCTCAGAATGGCGGGGGAGCGTTTCCCGTGGGACAAGACAGGCGTGAGCTCCTTCAAAGGGGCCCAGAATGGTGGGGAAGCGTTTCCCGTGGGACAAGACAGGTGTGAGCTCCTGCAAAGGGGCCCAGAATGGTGGGGGAGCGTTTCCCGTGGGACAAGACAGGCGTGAGCTCCTGCAAAGGGGCCCAGAATGGTGGGGAAGCATTTCCCGTGGGACAACACAAGTGTGAGCTCCTGCAAAGGGGCCCAGAATGGTGGGGAAGCAGAACTTCTGCCTCCAACTCACTTTCTCACTGTGCAACTGCGGATCCAGAGGAATCTCTGCATGTGAGGCTCTGCCAGGTTGGGGAGGAGTGTGCGCTCAACATCTCTCTCCACTTTTTGCCATTGCAACAGCTTTTCTTAGCTCTGGGGTCCAGGAGTGTGTCTCAGCCTTAGTCCTGAGTTCTGGGATATGCACGATGGTATTCTTGCCTGTGGAGAGCTGCTTGTTGAATTTCTGTGGTGGTGAGTGATGTCAATGAAGTCCCATTCTGGTTTCTCTCTGATGTCACACTGAGAGCAGTCTTGATGAGAAGATTATCTTTGTGTAAAAGCAAAGAACAGAGGAGAGAACCTGCGTTTCTCCTCTGCAGTATCCGCTGTGTTTTTCTGTAGAATTGGGTGTGCCATTTGCAAGAGCTGTGTGTGTGCAGCAGAGCAGGCAGCCAACCAATCTTTGCGGTTCAGCGTGAGTTGGGAGGGAGAAAGCGCAAACCACTAAGTGTAGACAACACGCAGGGAGTTCAGTTGGGAAGTTTAGCGAGTGGTGTCCAAAGCAGAGTTGCTCCCTCAGCACTATGGGCAGGTTGGGCCACACAATTCTTTGTTATTGGGGAGGGAAGGCTGTCCTGTGCCTTGTAGGAGGTTTGGCAGCATCCCTGGCCTGGACACCCCATGACAGTGGCAACCCCTCCCCTAGCAGTGACAAACGTAAAGGTCTCCAGATGTTGCTAAATGTCCTCTGGTGGGGGTGGGAAGGGCATTGCCCTGTGTGAGGACCGCTGGTAGAGACTGATGCAGGGTTCAGAAAAGAGATTTTTCTTTTTCAGTTGGGACATACATGATCAGTCTTGGGGAAGGAAGCAGAAGCAATGGTGGAATAGGACAAAGATAAAGGAAAGAGGTGGAAAGTGATGCACAAAGACCGCCATGACCCGGTGTGGGGTGATATGAGTGAGGACAGCATCCAGTGAAGAGGTCCTGGCTCCTGACTGCGATTTGGTGGCTCTACTGTACCCTGTGCAAAGGGTATAGGTTGGTGCTTATTTTCTCTCCATGTGGTCAGACGTCTCATCTTCAAAGTGCTTAAACTGTAGCCCTTGCCCTGTCACCTCTGGTTACTGCTGGGACCTGGGTCACACTCCTGGTTCATCTGCTGGCCCCAGGCCGGGTGAGGCTCCCACGTGCCTGCTGGCCTGAGAAAGGCTTACGTGAGTCACAGGGGCTACTAGGGGAAGAGAGAAGGGAACAGGATGGAGAAATTAAGTGAGAAATAAGATTGTACCAAGCCAGGAAGAAGCCGAAAGGGGACTTGGCTCTGGCAGCATTTTGTTTTGCGTGAGTCTGTGCTGGAATAAGCTGTCGAAAGGTTGTCTACCCATTGCCTTCTGGTACCTTGTGCTGTGCTCATTGTTGGCAAAACACTTGAATGATTGTGGCCTAAATGTGCAGTGATAAAAGACAGAACATAGCTTTGTTATTTTTCCAACCAGAATAGGAGAGTGGCTTTTGGAATCAAGATTTAAAATTCATGATTTGCTTGTGTTTTGGCTTGTATTTTGGCTTGTGCTTGAAATGACAAGAAAGATCAAGGGTTTAAATGTGATCTTGAGAAGACATGAGAGAATTGATATTTTCCTATCTAATATTTATATTACTTTCCTGTATAGAGTAGGCTAAGGATTTTATTTGGACGCTAATTATATGTAATTCCTATAGAAGTTATTTTGATTAAGCCAACTAGATTTACCTCTAATTATTCATTTTAAGCCCTAGATTTAAAGATAACTTTTATTCTCTGTAAACAACCTAAAAGTTGCCTTAGATTTATATTTCATAATATGTAAAAATGCTGAAAAAGGGCTTGTTTGGCTGGAGAGACATTTTAATTTTTTCCTTTAATTTTAAATGACAATAGTGTGTGTATAGGAGCTGCGTTTCCTACCGAATATTCACCTGGTGTGGAGACTGAATAACATGCCACTCTAAGGGTTAATAAAAGCATTAAATAACTTGCATCTGGGAAACATCAATTGAACAGATAATTGCTTCTTTGTGTTTCTGCTTAGTAGTGGCTGGACATGTAAAGTTTCTATACCACAAAATGAAAACAGTTGAGCAAACAAGAGGCCCAGGGTCACAAAACCGATGCGTGCTCAAAGCTCAAAGCAGCGTCAATCAAACCTGGAGGGTACCATGTCGAGAGATGGTATCTTTTCATTAATCAGGAATTGGTACCCGGACGATAGAGGGCCTCTGTAATGAAAACCTCAGTTAGCAAACAGCCAGAAGAGAGAGAAAATAATCCAACCAGCCAAATAATCAAAGAAAACATGAAGTGTCTGTAGGGAGATTTCCACAGTGGGAAACCCATAGAAAAAGTTCTATCTCTCACTCTTGTTTTTGTTTTTTGGTTTTGGATACAATTTCATTTAAGTAGAAAGATCATCCATGATTTTCTCAATCTTCCTTATGTCTTTTATGCACTATACTTGCCAAAGTAGCATAGACAGAAAAAAAGCAGGAATCCTATGGATTTCTACCCTTAGTCCTTCAACTAACCTTAAAATAACTTTTTATTTTTTTATTCAGGTCTACGTTCTAAGTCACACTCCCCTCCCACATGTCTTTGCCCGCTATTTTACTTCATTAATATTTACCAGCTTTTCTGAATTTAGGCACTAATTTTGTATTTTCATATATTTCTATGCATATCCTTCAGATCCTTATTTTCCTCAATATTCATGTAAAACATATAAACTATAATTTCTGTGTTCTTTTAAGAGATAGCAGGTACCTAAACAAAGGGGTGTTCTCCCGTGATTTTTTTAACTCAGCATTTTTTTGCCAGAAATGGTCACTTGGGATTTATTCCTATGCCCTTGTGTTTTTCCCTCCCCCTCCCCTTTCCCTCCCTTCCGTCCCTTTATCTTTTTCTCTCTCCCTTCCTCCTGCCCACCCACCCTACATTTTCCCTCCGTCCCTCCCTTCTTGCTCCCTCCCTCTCTTTCTTCCTTCCTCCCTCCCACCCTCCTTTCCTTCTTTTCCTCTCTTTCTTTGTCCTTTCTTCTCTTCCCTCCTCCTTTCCACCCTTTTCCTTTCACCAATATTTATTGAGTGCTTATTGCATAAGAGACTTTGAGTGTCCAGTGCTGGCTTGTGGCAGGACAAGCTGCAGACAAAACCCCTCAGACACCAAGTTGTAGAAGGAAGGGTTTATTCGGCTGGGAGCGTTGGCAAGACTCACGTCTCCAACAACCGACCTCCCCAAATGAGCAATTCCTGTCCCTTTTAAGGGCTCACAACTCTAAGGGGGTCCACGTGAGAGGATCGTGATCGACTGAGCAAGCTGAGGGTTCATGACTGGGGGCTGCATGCACTGGTAGTTAGAACGGAGAAGAACAGGACAGGGATTTTCACAGTGCTGTTCCATACAATGTCTGTAATCTATAGTTAACCTGACCGATTAGGTCAGGGGTCGATCTTTAACTACCAGGCCCAGTGTGTGGCACTGGGCTGTCTGCCTGTGGATTTCATTTCTGCCTTTTAGTTTTTACTTCTTATTTCTTTGGAGGCAGAAATTGCACATAAGACAATATGAGGAGTGGTCTCCTCCCTTAGCTAAGGACTCTGACCCCTCCTTCTGTGGGACTCCATGTATTCTTTCTCACTGGGAACACTGGGAATAGCAGGGCCCCGTTGAGTTTGGAGAGTGTCGCTTAGTGCTCTTTAGTTGCAACCATCTGAAAATAACATGAAAAGAAAGGGGAATTTCCTGAAAAATGTTGGTGGTAGCAATGAGAGCAAGGCTCAAAGAATAAACTGGAAGCTGAGAAACTAGGCTTGGAAATAGAAATCAAAGGGACTGGGGAAGCAAGGACCCTGCATTCGTCTCTGGGCAGGAAGGGTTCACTCAGCGCACTGGTGCTGTGATAAATATCATGTGCCTCTGCTGTTCTCTCATCACGGATCAAGAGTCCAAGCCTGGAGGGAGAGCGACTGACAGCCATGGGCTGGTCACACGCCTGCCTGAGAGCTGCACGGGAGCCGGCGAGGAAAAGCCCTTGCTGCCTCCAGTGTAAGGCAGGTGTCTGGATTTATCTTCAAGAGAGCCAACACGATGAATGAAGGAACTTAAATCATGGCACGGTTAGAAAGAAAAGTAGCAAGACAGGAACTACTCCTTCTCTCCAAACAAAAAGAAAAACAAAATGAGATATTCACTATAATTAATATGAATTTGCAAGGGAAATAACGCAGTATATGATCTCAGTCTCAACTTATATCTTTATTTCAACTATATCTACTTCAGAAAGGATTTGAAGGGTTTCCAATAAAAGACAAATAAAATGTTATAAATGGTAGATAAATGAAGATCAAATATGACCCTGGTAGAGGTATGATAATTTTCTGTCTTGTTCAAGAGCTACACTGGCTGCACCTGATATAGTAGATGCTCAATAAGTATCATTACCTTCTGCCAGGTCCCTCCCAGGACATGTGGGGATTATGGGAACTACAATTCAAGATGAGATTTGGTTAGGGACACAGCCAAACCATATCAGTATTACATTTTATTGCAACTGTTGGCTCAATAGGTGCACTATGTATTTTTGTTTAAAGTTATTGCTCAAGCGTTTACCATATATATTGTTAACTTATCACAGTTTATTCTTAAGTACTATTATATCATCTCCCAAGTAATATAAAAATCTTACAGCAGTATATAAGCAGTCCTGGCTTTTCGTGGTTCTTATATGCAGGAATTTTTGTTACTGTGCTTTGGTTAGATAACATGTATAATTCCTTCATGGACACAGTGCAAATATCACTTTCCACAGTGTATTAACTACGTGTAATTTCATTCAGTACAAATTTTGATGCTGGTTTTTAGTACAAAAATTAGTAAGTATTTAATGGACAAGCATGATGATCAGTGAGCAATCATGCTCTCTCTGTGAAAGTGTGCTGGTTATTTGTCGCTGTGTACCTGTGCGTCTGTATGAATTTAGTTTAGACAGATATCAAGGTGTGTAGTTGTGTAAACTACTTGTCCTCCAGTCATAAACTCACATAATTTAACTTTTAAAGCACCATCACTGTTGGATAAGTGTCCAGGTCACCTTTATTCATTTGGATACCTCCATGAAAATGTTAAAAAGCCGCTTTTTACTAACAAATACAACTTTAATCATCCAGCTAGTGGACCAAGGAGTTATTTCAATGTTTAAAGCCTACTGTCTTAGACAAACTTTTCAACAGACTACTGAAGCTACAACTGGAGATCATGCAATTTTTAAGCTAAGTTTTGAAAGATATATTACTTAAAAATGCAGTTGAAATACTTAAGCATCATGGCAGCAAAGAAAGTGAGTAATATGTGCATGCAGTACAGCAGTAACTTGTATTGCTCTGTGAAAATAACATGCAGGATACCAACAGAATGCAAGTGGAGCTATTGGCTCATTTTGCTCCTGCTTGTGCAGAACTTTTCATGTCAGGCCATCTCCTGGGCTACTGGTGAGTTTATGGATCGGCCCAGCTGTAGTCTATCCTGTTGTTCCTGAAGTGGGGTGGAGGTCAGCCAGCAGCCTGCAAAAATGTTAGAAAATAAGAGTCAAGCAGGACTTCTGATGCCCCCAGATCATGTTATTGTTATGATCAGCCATCCACAGCAAGTGTCTTATTTGCATTATATCTGGTGATAGCGATGGATCTACATTGCTGTTGCCTCTTGTAACCCATGGCGTGAGAATGCAAAATTATATCCGATGATAGTGATGGATCTACATTGCTGTTTGCCTCTTGTAACCCACAGTGTGAGAATGCAAAAGCCAGGGTTAGGAGTGCAGTCAGTGGCAGTGTGACTAGGTGTTTCTCTGTATGATACTAAGAAAAATACAGCCCAGGAAACTGTTAGTGCTTTCATTTTGTTTCACTATAGGTCTGCCTGGATGATCAAAACAGATGGGAAGGAGCCATGGTGGGGCAATGCTCCTGTTCTGTTGCCTCATGGAGATTCAAGCATTATATATGGAGAGCTATCATCTCTACCCCTCCTCCCGGTTTACTCTCATGGTGAGGTCAGGTAGAGTTTAGCAGGGATGTTCATGTGAATATCATCTGTTTGTGAATAGGTTCGTATTTCAGTTGCAAGCAACATGATAACTTTAAAGTTCAGTTGCTGGTTAATAACTGTCTTTTTTATTAAGTTGATACTGAACTTGATGTCTTTTTGCAGCACTAACAGAGATTACTGGTGCTACCTTTTAGCTTTTGATCATTTATGCAAGCCTAGATCTTTAGCTTTACGTTGTAAAAGGGGTATTTTTTTCAATTTTTTTTGGTGAGAGTATTAAAGTTGACATTATTATGATCACAAGTGTAAACAGGTATATAAGGAAGTGGCGATACATTGTTAAGACTGCTGTTATTCATGATGCTTGGCCAAATGAAGGTGCAATTAATACTGCCATGTAGAACTGGAATAACGTCAGCTCAGGAACAGCAAGTTTAGATAGTTTGACTGTAGTGAATTTTCATGAATGGAATAGTTAATCATTTTAGTGGATCTTGGGGGTCAATTCAGGCTGTTTTACTTGATCCACTTCTTATCATTATCCTTACAAAGTCTTCTGAGATAACACAGCACTGATAGTTGCTAACAGACTTTATATCTACCACGTTATTAGCATTTTATCTTGATACACTGATAAAATAAGCTTCAGGAATACTTAAAAGATTGCAATGGCTTCCAGCTGCCAAATGCTAGATTTAATTATTTTTTAGGACCAACATGTGGGTTTAGACACACCACTTGTGGTGCAGCACACATGTATTATCCAAACTGAAATTAGGAATTCAACTGAAGTCCATGTAGAGTCGAAAAATGTGAATATTTGGAGATGATCTAGCTCACTTTATTTTGTAGAAAAGAAAACAGATTCAGGGAAAGGGCATGCATTGCCTAAGGTGATTCAGCAGGTTTGGAGCAGAAACGCAATACAATCTCTGTTCTTTTGCTTCTCAGATCCAGAATTTTTTCACAATACTGAACTACTTATGTTTCTGATTCCTTATTTTTTCTGTTTTATATTTTGCCAATATTGTCTTACCAAGATCCTATTCTTTACCCCAAATATTTAAATTCATTACCACTATTGTCTCTTTATAAGTAAAAGTACTAGTTGTTATTATAAATGATTATTCGATCACTTTTCTTTTTTTGGGGGGTCCAGTACAAAGTTAGTAACAAATAAACATTATAGGCCTTGGCAATCCAAGGGGAGCTCAAGTCCTCCAGGGCACGTCAGGAAAAGGCTAAACGACAGCTGAGCTTCGAGTGGACAGAATACAGCTCTCATATGGACTGTTGAGTATTTGATATTCTTCAACAATTTCATTCATCTTCAGTTTTTTCGTCTTTGAAGTGATGGATTTAGTCCTTGCTATACTCGACTTTCAAGTTTCTTTTGAAATAATTATAGATTCACAGGAAGTTGCAAAAGGTACAGGGATGTCTTAGGTACTCTTCACTAATTCTCCCAGCGGTGACATCTCGCATAGCCATAGAGCATATCAAAACCTGGAAACTGACATAGGTACAATTCAGAAAGCTTGCTCAGATCACAACCATTTTGTTCACATTTGTTTTTGTATGTATGTGTGTGCATGTGTTCTGTGCATTTTTACCCTGTGTAGATCTCTGTAACTACAACCTCGACAGTCAAGATACAGAACTGTAGCCTCACCACCAGGCTCCAACTTGCAATCTTTGTGGACACTCTGACACATTTTCCTCCACCTGTTCCCCTTGGCAACCCCATAGTCTGTTCTCCATCTTTACAATTTTATTTCTATAATTTATATAGACGTAATTGTACAAAATCGTATTTTTGAAGGGAAGAAACAAGTCACAGATATTTTTGTTCGCACTGCAAAATAATCTTTAACACTCATTTATTTTATGTTCTATTTGTCTCAAAAAATGTGCTTTGTTCTTTCCCATATTTTCTGATATCAGGATAGGAAATCAATAGCAAACAAAACATAATTCCATTCATTTTTTTCCACAGCTTGTTTTTCACTGCTGTTTCCTAACGCTTATTGTTCCATTTACTCTTTCTCTCTGTTTTCCATCACATAAAAGTAACTTTGTGTTCTCTATCTCTTCTAAGAAAACTTGGTAATGAGTCTTTAATGTGAAGCCCGGGCCACCCTTGTTTTGATTTTGTGTTATGGGTGTTCTTTTGTGTGATCACTTTCATGGAGAGTCCTTGTGAAGCTGGGCTTTTCCAATGGTTTGTCAAAATGGAAATAGATATTTAACAAACCAAACACAAAATGACCTTGCTCCAGGAATGCATCATTTCTGAGAAAACACTACCTCTTCCAACTAGAGATTGTGAATATTACTTATATTATCCTTTACTCCCTTTTATTAAAACTGTATTTTTTTTACACATTTGTATAACTCGGCTAATGAAATGTGAAACTAAGTGATTGCCTACCAATTACAATTGATATTAATGATGCTAGTGGGAGGCCACCTCTACAGTGGCTGCGCCATGTCCAGGGACTTGCTAGCTTTGCTAAGTTATATGAGATTGCCTATGTACTAAACGCAAGCTTACTCATGCACATAGGAAACCATTTGTATTAATATGATTAAGAAGCCCTGCCTAACCCTGATGAAAAATTACTTGAAAATAACTGAAGACAGAGTCCTTATTTTAAAGTACATTAACTATTGGGAGTAATTACTATTAGTCCAAACATAACTGGATCTAATGAGACTGGATAGAAACAAATTAGACATAATTGGAAGCTAAGCAAAAGTCAATTAAATTCCTATAATTTTACCTTTATAAAAATTATTGAATTAAATGACCTGGATCCATTAGCAGAGGAAATAAAGCCATGAAGAATATTTCCAGGAAACTATTACCTTTTTTGAGGGAAAAATATTGTTTCACTTAATGATTAGAGTTTAGTAAAATGTAGCTTAATGAATTTTGCTGCCTTAGCAGTTTAATAACTTCAAATGAAGTAATTATGCAAATTTTTTGATAGTTTTATCTACAAAGTAATGCAGGAGTTGTTTTAAGGAATCCAGGAGTAGAATTTATTTGATAGAATAAAATAACATATTTATAAAAATCAGCAAATTCAGATGGTTTGGAATAAAGATATGATTGCTTTTACTCAATATTCACTTTAGGGCTGGGTTAGCTGTGTGGGAATTGCAGTTGACCTGTTGTAGAAATTGTGTGCTTGGAAATATATCACCACATTGCTCCATGTAGACTCCCTCTGTGATTCAAGTCTTGTTCCTACAGCACTGCTGTCAACCCTCAACCACCGTCACCCTATAGACCCCAAGTCAGTTTGTATTCAGTAATGCAAGTGGTGTTCTGTGCAACTGGTCACCCAAGAACTTGGTGCTAAGAAACTGAGAAAGTGATGACCAAGACAATCTCATCAAAACACAGCCAAGGCCAGTCACAGTATCATAATTTCTGCTTTCTGGATGTTCAAGGAAATGTAGATCATGACTCCTTCTGTGATGCCTCATTATCTTCAAAACGAGCTATAAGCGTACACTCATTTCCAAATGTGATGGAATAAGATTGCAGTTTCAATTAGGTCCTAAAGTATAATTAATTATATAATAGTTATAAAAATATTAATTCTGTAAGGACAGTCACAAAGGAAAGAACAGTAGCAAATAGGTCTCAGGAAATATATCAAATGAGATGTTCAGGTGTGATGCAGCTTTGTACATACTATGCTAAATACATTATGTCTGTAATTAAACCAGCTGCATACACAATGCAGGTGTGGCAAATTCTTTGCTGAAACATGTATGCCAGTTTCCTCATTTTTTAAAATGACAAGGGCATGCTTAATCAGGTTAGAGTGGATAGATTATGATATTATCAATGCACTGGACAAATCCATTAATGATACAGTGAGATTTTGTGCAGAAAAATGGAATAGAGAGGTGTGAATCCAAACTTTGAAGAATAAAGAACATACATTTGTAATTAAGAAATATCTCTCACTTTCATCCCTTATGTGCCACACATAGCACAATCCAGCCCCACCCAGCCATGACTCTTACATATATCACTCCTGACAAAGCCGGCCTGGCAATTCAGACCTGGAGCCCAGGGAAAAGAGAGGAATCCCATGATTTCTGGCAAATACTACTGCTTCTTTTGTAGTGGTGTGAGATGAATGCCTCTACATGCACACAAGTGCCATGTTGAGGGGGATGAATCTTTCAAGATTTGTTTAAAGTCAAATAATGTGAAGGTCCATGACTGACCTCCAGGCCTCTCAGAGCTTCAGTTAACTCCTTTGTGTTAGGGGATGTTAGAAGAACGTTTACAAGTCAGAGCAGGTGATGCTCAGGAGCAAGAGTGAATGGGGAGGAGGAACCCAAACAGGTCCAGCACAGAACATCAGCATCTGAGCATCAAGTCTACCCCTGAGAAAAAGTGGTCCGAAGGTTTGTGTGGACCCCATTCTCCAGGCCTTACAAACCCTGTGATTTCTGCCTCATTCTATCCTGTCCTGTCACTTTGAGTCTGAATTGGAAGAGAGAAAAACAGTAACTAGATCAGTAAAGTAAGGAGGAGTGAAGAGCAGGAAGGTGGAGGTCGTGGTGGTGGAAGATGGAAACCTCCTCGCATGAAATAGAACAGTTTGGATGTCAGCTGTCACTGCTCTAGATCTCCTAAAACCCACTCCATTTTTATTAAAAATATACATTGCATTTTTCCAGTGTACACGATATCATGTTAAGAGTTCATAAAGTTTTGAGGTTGTGAGTCATCAGAAAGGAGGTTTAAAGAACCGATTATTTTGGTGGTCTGGCTCCTTTACCCCAGAAGGAAAAGATGCCATTTTGCTTATGCCCTGTGCTGAATTTCAGAATGCCTGTCAACCCAACATGCTTCAGCATGAACTTTAACTCAAAAAATCAAAAAGTACCAGGATCAATTTATAATCCTAGCTATATGATATTTTAGAAATTACAAAGCCTGTAAATGAGCTATTTTGTCAACTTCGTAGATGAGAAATCTAAGAGTAGGTTAGTCAGTTCTCTTAGATTTCTCATATCCACAAAGTGGATAGAACATCTAATTTAGAGGCTTGTTGAAGGATAGACAGAAATGGCATTTATAAAGTATCTAGTGAAACTACTGCTAGGGATTATATGCTCAGTAAATGATGAGCACTATAATCACAAATAATTTGATCTTTGCCAGTGTAAAATGTATTTGTCTGTCTGCTTGGTTTTTCTCGGAGGCATAGTTTCCCTCTGTCACTCAGGCTGGAGTGCAGTGCTGTGCTCACTGCAACCTCTGCCTCCCAGGTTCAAGTGATTCTCCTGCCTCAGCTGGGATTACAGGAGCCCGCCACCATGGCCCAACTAATTTTTGAGTTTTTACTAGAGATGGGGTTTCACCATGTTACCCAGGATGGCCTTGAACCTTGGCCTCAAGTGATCCATCCACCTTGGCCTCCGAAAGTGCTGGGATTACAGGCATGAGCCACTGTGCCCGGCCACATTTATTTTAATTCAGAGAACAATTTTTCAGTAAGGTTGTACAAATGATTGTCCTACATTCCTGCATGTTTGAAACTCTTTTTCTCTTTTTGTCTCCATATGTGAATGACAGTTTGGCTAGGTATAGAATGCTTGGTTTACACTTTTTATTGTTCATAAATCTATAGTCTTATCTTTGTTCCCATCCTCTATACCAGCTTGAGTAGGATTAGAGTGTGGGATTCACCTATAAAACTCTATACCCATTGAACAAGTCCTCTTTTCCCCCTCCGCTAGTCCCTGGCATCTGTCATTTTACGTCTCTGTTTCTAATAGTTTGACTACTTTAAAGACCTCATATAAGAAGGATCATGCAGCACTGTGTTTGTATTTTTGTGACTGGTTTATTTCACTTAGTATAGTGTCCCCAAGGTTTATCTATGTTATGACATATGACAGGATTTCCTTCTTTTTTAAGGCTGAATAATAATTTATTGTTTATATACCACTTTTTAAAATCCATTCATCTCTTGACAGATATTTAGGTTGCTTTTACCTCTTGGCTATTATGAATAATGCTGCAATGAACATGAGATGAACAAGCTTCTTTTTATCTCTTTACTTTTGTTAGAAGCTTTTAATTCCTGATTAATGAGTTCTGAATGTATGCAGAGGTCTCTACCTGGCAGTGACCTAAAGCCTTGTCTTCTGCCACCCCACTCAGCCTTCAGATTCATGTCTCTAGATTCTTGAGGTTGGGAAATGTTTCCCTAGCCACCATGGTTTTGCATTCATTGGCCATTCAGGTTTTCTGCTTTGCCATCTTCCCCCGGGGGTTTCCTTATCCTCCTGGAAGCGCAACTAGGCATTTAAGTCCATGTTGACTGTATTTTACCTGCTATTTCTATGTGTTTTGCAATAAGGGCTTTTCAAGATACCCATAACTTGTGGCTAAAAATGAGGTTTGTTCCAATGTGCCTTAGAAATATCCAGTTTCATACTTACCTGGCAGGGCAGATACCATGATCTTAAAGGCAGTTTTCCCAGGGCAAGGCTTATCCATTCCACTCTGGATCCATTATAGGGATATGCTGATCCCTGGAATTGCCCCAAATGTGGGAAGCTCTACTGCAAAATTTTTGGTAGTGAGCGATGGCATTATGCATTCATGTATGAATTCAACTGAGTATCCAGTTTCATACAAATAATAATAACATCTTCTATAAAATGTATTCTTGTGTATTAACACATGGGGCTCTCTAGTACTCCTGCTGAGATATATGGGAATCTACCCTAGTTTTGCCATTTTCTCCTAACATCAGTCTACTTCTTTTAATATTCATTGCTTCTCCCCATTTCTGTAGTTCAGTGCATGTTCCTTTCCTCTGCAGGAACTACTTCTCTTTCCTCACCCAACTCATAAATCCCTGCCTCCCACCCTAAGGGTAGGCACATGACCCAACCTGGGAGATCAGAATGTCACACCCCCAATACAGGATTGGTTTGTGAGTAGGCAGATGATTCTGTCCATGCACAGAACTAAGTAGAAGAGAGTTTTTACACCTCAGCTTAGCTTGATGCTAGCAGAGAGCTACTGGAGTTCTATTTCCTCCTCTAGGGAAGAAAAGGATTTTGGTTTGGAGATAAAGCCAAGATACCAAGAAAGCGGGAATGAAAGACTTAGAGACAGGGAGTCCTGGCCCCTTTTCAGATGCTCAGATGCTGGCACTAGCTTGAGGCCCAGTTCTGCTTCTGCTCTTCCCAACAGCCCCTTTTCAGATGTTGGCACTAGCTTGAGGCCCAGCTCTGCTTCTGCTCTTCTCAACATTTGGTAAGGGGAGCTCCCAATTTCTTTTCTAAGATAGCTGGTTTGACTTGGATATCCATCTCTTCCAATCAAGGGTCCTGATTCCTTGTCATTGTCATCAAAAAAACTTGTAAATATTTCACTTCTTGCTGACATGCTTTTGGTGTTGAACAGAGTGATTTGCACAGATACAATCTCTGCATCTTAATAGCTTACATTCTAAGAGCTGTACACCTGGCACTCTTTCTCTGGAACTATAACTGCTACATTCAAGAATCTTTATTAATAATACTTTTCAGATATATAGTTAAAAAATAATTTTAATAGTTGAAAGGCATCCATCTTTCCAAGAGGTTTAGACATACTGCAATTGAGTGCTAAGTGACTTTTATTTTGTATTTTTGTATTTTTTAATATTTGTATTTCCATAGGTTATTGGGGAACAAGTGGTACTCAAGATGGATGAAGGACTTAAATCCAAGACAAGAAACTATAAAAATTCTAAAAGACAACATTGGAAAAACTCTTCTAGACATTGGCTTAGGCAAGGATTTCATGAACAAGAACCCATAAGCAAATGCAATAAGAACAAAAATAAATAGCTGGGACCTAATCAAACTAAAGAGCTTTTGCACAGCAAAAGGAACAGTCAGCAGAGTAAACAGACAACACACAGAGTGGGAGAAAATCTTCACGGGACTGATATCCAGAATCTACAATGGACTCAAACAAATTAGCAAGAAACAAACAAATAATCCCATCCAAAAGTGGGCTAAGGACATGAATAGACTTTTAGGTTACTTTTAGGTATTTGTGTGTGCAGACCTCTTGGTGTCAAGGCTAAACTGTTCCTTTCTCTGACACATAGGAAATTGATGCACAATACCTTGCAGTGTATAATTCCAGGCCCCTAGGCATTGGAGACTGGGTTACCTTTTCACTCAACTGACAGTTGATACATTGTTTGCACTGAAAAATCTGGCTTTGTTGAACCATACCAGTTTGTGTTTTTAATTCCAAATGTTACCTTGTTATGAACTATTTTTTTGTCCTTTCCTCTAGAGAAATGCTAATGCTGCTTGCTTACATGGAAAGTAAAGTTAAGGAGTTGGTGTTGACATTTTGGCTTGCTGTCACAGGCAAAAAAGAGTAGTGCTGTTTTTGTGTGTTTAATTTTCTTTCACTTTCCCGACTCTGTGTATTGGAGGATGCCTTTAGCAATAAGTAGTCCTTATCGAGGTCACTCACTCATTAACCACAAACCACTGACAGTAATATCTTTACTAGATATTTTGCTTCTTTTGATTAATTTGTCTCTATTTCCTTTGTTCTAAAGCCTATAGTGAGTAATCATATTTGGAATAATAGTAGAGCTCCCTGCTGTGTTTTCATTTGCTTAAATCAAGACTTAGCTGATGTATTGAGGAACCAAGACTGAGATGTGGGGCTAGGAGGGCCTAGGGTCTGTCAGGCACTCTTCAGTGACTTGAGGTGCTGAATGACTCACACTGTACTGGGAGATGACCACCTGTGTGCATCCAACACTGTCACAGATAGTGCCATTGAGCCACCAGGAGCAGCCACAGACCATCAGTGGTTGTGCTTTGGAATATGCAATTTTGTGTTTCTGGTGAGCTGTAATCTTTTCTTTTCCCATAGAATTATTTTTCATTGAATTATGCTATTAAAACTCATCTTTGGGTTTCTTGTAACGTCATTGCCGAGAACGTTATTTTTGCATTTCACAGTGATTTCTTGAGGAGGAAGTAAGAAGTAATTGTTTTCTGGACTCACTGTCTGAAAAACTTGCACTATACTGAAGCGATTGTTTTATTTACACTAAGTAACAATATGAGTTTTGTTAGCTTTTTGGATGGACTACAAAGCATAAAACCAACTTTGTTCCTCATCTCTGGCAAAGATGGAGGGTTGTTGGCTTGCGTTGTGTGATGAGTCTTATACCTGGCTCTGTCTGCTCTTGCCTTTTGCCTTACATTTCAAAGACCTCACTTTTTTCTTTTCTTTTTTTTTAATATTTTATCACGTGATTTTATATACATTTTAAGAAAATTTCTTTTTGTAAAAAAAGCAAAGCATAAATAAAATAGGGTAGACATTTCTTCTAAGGTTATGTTGAATCTAACCCAAACTCTTATCAGAGAAAACTCTTCTTTAGATGTAGCCTAAAGCAGGAAGCAACAAACCTGTATACAGCCAAAGTATCATCTCAAGGGCCTGCATTCAAATCTCACACATGTGGCTAGAAAGTGATCTCTTTCGCCCTTATTTCAAGGCCTAATCTTAGGTTACATACTACTTAAAGAAGCTTCAGTATGCAATTTCAAAGCCTGTAGTAGATGTAAAATGAGAAAAATAGAAATAAGGAGAAAAGCTGCTACATGAGGACACTGACAGCAAGGAAACGGAGAGAAAAACTCACAAAGTAAGTGGAAAAATAGACCAATGCAAATAACCCCACATAGTTTAACAGACCTCATCATATCTATTGTGTACATGTTTGTATGACATAGATTATATCTATTATATGTAACCCAGTGTTCATAGTGTTGACTTAGAAATTATCAATCAAATTCAAAGCTTTTAGGCTTTGAAAATTGTTTGAAAAGATTTTCACCCAAAATATTTAAATTATTAAAACAAATTATTGTTGATTAAAGTTGTAATCCTCAATTAATTAGAAGTTTTGGCTATCCAGAGACCTTATATTCCAAAGACTTTAGAGAGTTGTTTGTTAGATGACATAAATTATTACCATTATCCTACATTTAAACTTCTAATTTACGTAAATTGTGAGCAAAATTGAGAGCCACACAAATATTCAATCTCTGAAGCTCTTATGGCAGCATTGATCAAATAGGTTAGAGAACACATGAATACAGCTTTATTGCCTTCTAGTTTTACTGCAAACGTGTTATTTAATAGTATGCAAATGATTGGCTAGATGTACAGACCGCCAGGGCCTTCACAGCAAACAGGTTTTGTGTTTACCCTAGCATACAAAAATGCTTCATCTACGATGTATGCTGTAACTGTGTGTATTGTCTACCCTAGCATGCAAAAATGCTTCATCTAAACTGTATGCTATAACTATGTGTACTATATTATCTATAATTATATTTCTCCTTGGTTTAATATTAGATATTTTCAGGGACAAGAAATGTATGCACATTATAGATTCAATGCATGCAGTTTATATGTGTAAATATTTATTGATAAGAGGCATTAAACCCCTGCCTTCTGTGCTGGATAAACTCCTGAACTTAGCCTCCGAAACACCACAGTAGCCTCCCTGGTAAGCACAGGGCTCTTTCTCTACCCTTTTGTGTCTCCCACGCTCCCACTTGTCTACAAGAGCTGAGTGTAGATCAAGAGCAATAAAGTTCATTTCCCCAAAATAAGGCGTAGCGTTCAGGTTTTGTGATACCTGATTGGTTTACATTGTTTACAGGTGGGGCCTCGAAGGGGTAAAAATCAGAAGCTTCTTATTCTGAGTGCAAGGGCAAGATCATTGAGCAGACATTGACCTCCCTTCAGACATTTCTTGGGAGAAACAGAATGAGAATTTCAGGGGCCAGTGCCTGCACCCTACTAGCTGTGACAGCCTGGTGCTCATCTACTTCTCCAGCTTGGAAAGGCCTAGGTTAACCCCAGTCTTTGGAGGCATTGTTATTCCTCCTCTCTCCCTGCTTCCCCGTGTTTGTGTTCTGGGCCCGGTGTAACACTGAGGTTCAGAATTGCTTTCAAGAGAGGAGCCCATTTCTGTGTCTATGCAAGGCTGGACAATTTCTCCAAGTGGTTCAGCCTGTGGGGGTTACGGGGGCAAAAGCATCTCAGCTAGTAATAAACACTGCTTTGCCTCTTGCTTTTTTATTTTTATTTTTGCAAAACTTCTCTGTAGGTGTGTATTTCTCTAGAGGATTTCAAAAATTCTCTGTAGGTGCGTATTTCTGTAGAGGAAGGAGTGGTGACTGGGCCAGGGTGAATGGATTATTTGATCTATATTATCTTGAATTTTATATCTTTTATTTTAAAATTTGGGTATGTTTTGAAGTAGGAAATCAATGCACATGGCTAAATATCTAAAAAATGTAAAAGTATACATTGAAAAGTCTTCCTCCTAATCTCGTAATTGTCTCCATTTCAGTCCCCATGGCCACATCATGAGGCTACTGATGTCATTAGTTTCTTTTGCGTTCTTCTAGGGTTTCTGTTGGCATATGCAAGCAAAAATAAATGTATACCTTTATGTTTTCTCTTTTTACAGCAAGGACAGTTTATTAAACACACTGTTTTAAACCTTATTTTTTCTCTAAATAATATTTCATATAAGTCAATATGTAGACTTTATGTATTTTTAAAATGAAGACATAGCATTCCATTGAACTTAGACAATAATTTACTTAACTAGTCCAAGATTGAAGAATAAAATTATTTTGAATCTTTTGTTAATAGTTAATAGCTTTGATGAGTACACTTATGCATACATTATTTTACACATGTTCAAGTATGTTGTATAAACCCCAAAGTGGGAATGCTCTGTCAAATATTACAGTTATTTGCAACTTTGATAGATACTAATTGCCCTTGATAGAGGTAGTAAAAGCTTACACTCCACAGCCTTACTGATGATATATATTATAAAAATTTTAGTTCTTGCCGATCTAAAGGTGAAAAATGTAATTTCATGGTAATTTAAATGCTTTTCTCGTTTTATAACTGAGGTTGACATCTATCAAAAAATTATTTGAATTTTTCTGAGAACTATTTATCTTTGAATCCTTTTCTGTTGTTTATCTTTTCCTTCTTCATTTCTAAAACTTCCTATACAGAGAGATTCACTCGTTATCTGTGATATGATTACAAATGTCTGCCCTCCAATTTGTTATATGTCTTTAGATCCAAATACAATAATTTTTCCATGTAGAAATTTTTAATTTGTGTGTGATAAAATGTTAATACTTTATGGATTCTGGATTTTCAGAAATAAAAAGGTCATCCTCACTTCCAGGCTTTAAAGAAATTCTTTAATGTTATTTTATGTTGTTGTATAGTTTTATTTTTATTCACATTAAAGTTTTTGTCGTATTTGGAATTTATTTTTCTATGTGATGTGGGAAATGAATCTAACTTTATTTTTTCATATATCTTCCTAGTTGTCCAAACATCAACATTGTTGAAACATCTCATCTGTCCCCTTGATGTGAGATGGCATCCTAATTTCCTTTACTTAGAGGGGTGGTGTCTGGGGATGAGATCACCTGGGGTGTAATCATACGTCTTTGACTGGGAGTGGGGCTGAAAAGGAGTTCCCATGTTCCTGGTCATGTGATGTGTGGTCATGTGATGTGGAGAAGATCTCCTGTGACATAGAGCTGGAGGAGGGAATAGGAACTAGCTCTGGCTCAGAGGACACAGACTTCCACTGTTTTATCAACATTTAGGAGATTTTCTTGAATAAATGCTTATTAATTTGCATCTGCCCTTAGGTCAATTTCCAGAGACTTTAAATGTGTTTTATAATTTTTACCAGTTAAACGGTTGTTTCACTGCGGGGAAAAGAGTATCCCAAGCTCCTCTCCTCTGGAAATCTGATCAAATTCTTTTTTAAGTCCTTCAGTAATGGTTAATTATATATGTGTATATCATATTTACATTTATATTTATTGATATAACAGTTATGCTTGGTGTTTCATGCATATATGATAGCATCTTATGTGTTCATAAATTTTAAAAGTTGTTTTCCATGTGATCTGATTTATTTGCTTGAGAAAAACTTTTTTCTGGTAGCTTCATTTGGGGACTTGCTCGGTGGTAATTTTTAAAATGACAGCTTTATGCAGTATTTTTATGATCTCTTCTTTTACCCAAGAGTGATTACTTCTTTATTTTCCGCTGTGTTAAAACTAGGTGGTTTCTCTTTCTACTCCCTTCCAGGCCTCTCACTACTAGAATTCGGTCAATGAGAGTATCCGTGGCATGTTATTTAGTATTTGTTATTTTGCTATTACATACACTTCTATTTCTAACATTTGATTTACTGCTTTGAATGATCCACTTTGAGTCCTGGCTGTTATAGCTGAGTTGACCAAGTCCTCCTCCTCAGACCCCCACCTGTGTGTGTGCACATCGTGTCTCTCAGCTCTGGAGCTGCAGATGATGTCAGGGTCTCAGCAAACGAGACCCCTCAAAGTTGAAAACTGTACAAACATCGTATGCAGCAGCCTTGATCTACCCTATGTCTTCCATTCTTTCCTCCTTCTTCTTCTACTTTTTGTTAGTTTTGATATTGGTTTATTTCCAGGGGATATGGCATTTATATTCATTTTATTACCCTGGTTCTCATGTTTATTTTAGTTTTAGTCAATGCAATTCACAATTATAATATTTCACCATAGTTTTTCCTTAGTTATCTCTTTGTTGGCTAAAGTTTGTTCTCTGGGACTTTTCCCAAGTAGGAAAATATTCCCTGAGTTTGTGTGTATTTAAAACTGCCTGAAGTATACTTTGAAATTAGCCTGACTAGGTATAAAACCTTTGGTTTTCATTCCACTTTTTGAATATCTTGTAGGTAATGGGCCACTGTATCTTGGCATTAAATTTTGCTAGGAAAAAAATATGAGACTAGCCATTCTCTTTTTTAGGAGTGGCTTGATTAAAGGATCTTTTCCTTAATGTTTCTTTAAAATTTTCTAGGGTGTTCTTAGTGTTTCCTTTTCTGTGGAACCTAATTTTATTCTGGAAAAGTTTTGCTGAATCAGTTCTTAAAGGGATTCATGCTCTTTCAATGCTGTCTTTTTTTTTTTCTTTCCATACCTTCCTTTTTTGATATATTTTAGATTGTCTCTGCTTATCTTCTATAGCCACTGTTTTCCTTCTAATAATTTTTAGATTTTCCCTTTAATTTTACTGTATTTACTTTTACATTTTTATTTATATTTTCTATGTTCCTTACTGAGTTTTCTAAAGTCTGTTTTAATTTCTCTACTTCTTCTAGGTTCACCTTCATTTCTATGAAGATTTTGGTTTTTCTTCATGTTTGCTGGTTTTTGTCAGCACATTTTTTTATTCTAATGTTTCACCACTTCTTTCTCTGAGTTCTTATATTTCTGCTTCATGGTCTTCCATTTTTGATCTGACAGCTCCATTAAGTTTTCATTTCATGGCAAAATATTTGGGTAACATTTTCATCTTGCTTTTGGCATTGATTTTTGTTGTGTGATCTTTCTCCATTGATAAGTTTGCATTTTTCCCCATAGTTTTTTCTTATAGTGTCTTTACATAAATCAATAATTATTAATTACTGAATTAATTGAAATGTTTTGAACCAATAATTTGTGAAAAGTTTCTATGAAGAAGAAAGGAGGAGGCAAAGTTGTCTTGCAAACTTAGCAACCCAACAATCTTCTCCTTCACCACCATAGAATTAGATGGCTTCTGCAGATACAGCTAAGTCTTCTCCTTCACCACTGCAGAATTAGGAGGCTTCTGCAGATATGGCTAAGTCTTCTCCTTCACCACCGTAGAATTGGATGGATTCTGCAAATATGGCTAAATCTTCTCCACCACCATAAAATTAGATGGCTTCTGCAGATACAGCTAAGTCTTCTCCTTCACCACCGTAGAATTGGATGGATTCTGCAAATATGGCTAAGTCTTCTCCTTCACCACCATAGAATTAGGTGGCTTCTGCAGATACGGCTAAGTCTTCTCCTTCACCTTCATAGGATTAGGTGGCTTCTGCAGATATGGCTAAGTCTTCTCCTTCACCACCATAGGATTAGATGGATTCTGCAGATACGGCTAAGTCTTCTCCTTCACCACCATAGAATTAGGTGGCTTCTGCAGATATGGCTAAGAGCTTAACAACCCAACAGTCTTCTCCTTCACCACCATAGGATTAAATGGCTTCTGCAGATATGGCTAAATCTTCTCCTTCACCACCATAGAATTAGGTGGCTTCTGCAGATATGGCTAAGTCTTCTCCTTCACCATCATAGGATTCAGTGGCTTCTGCAGACACGGCTAAGAGCTTAACCACCCAACAGTCTTCTCCTTCACTGCCAAAGAATTCAGTGGCTTCTGCAGATACACCTAAGTCATCGGCTCTTTGTAGAGCATCACCTTCTCTGAGTGAAACTCAGTCCAGAAAGGCTTCGATGACCTCGGTCCATAGAGGTTCTGAATCCATTATTACAAACAAAGAATACAACTTTTATATTTCAGAGTCCCTGGCCTTCAGCCCTTTCTGAAATCAGCCACCACTATGCCTTTAAGCCATCACTGTGCTTTTCTTCCTTTGGTCTTCCATGGCTTGCTTGATTTCAGCTGTTTAGAGTCTCTATATGTACTTTTGAGTCTATGATCCATTTCTATTTACTCCTAGTTCGACTTAAAATGAAATTGTATTTTAAAATATATTCTTGCTGTTTTTAGTATTATTTTCAGGAAGAGTAGTGAGAAATGCTGTTTATTCAACTCTGGTCATACCATGTCCCCTGATTGTATTCTCTTCATGCATCTCTAATAGAGCTCCTAGACTTTTCCAAGGCTTATATTGAAGTGACTTAATACATGTTTGTCAATGTTTCCTACATTTTCTACTCTTCGTATGTCTCATATATGATGCTTCAGTAGGAGTCCCCAGTGTTTGGGGGACTCCTACTCTTTTGGAGTAGTCAAACTCTGAATGTATAATATTTCTTTTCCCCTGCTTCCATCAGTGGTAGTAGACACCCTGGAGGGTCTAATTGCAAGCATAACCACCCAACAGTTCTCTCCTTTAGTTTAGAGTCCTGTAGTCAGTGTTGGCCAGTAAGTTGCCGTGGAGCACCCAGAGTGGACACTTCAACAGGGTCTGGTAGTCAGTGCTGGCCAGTAGGTTGTCATGGGGTACCCAGAGTGGACACTTTGACGTGGTCTGGGAGCAGAGCATTATGTCCACTCTTGAATGATAGCTGGGACACTTTGGACGGTGGAACCAACAAAATCACAGGCTTCATGGATGACCTGGGATTTTCCTGCATTCAGTCGGTAAAAAGTGTGAAGAGTATTAAGTCCCTCTGAGATTGAGAGGGAACGTAATTTTAAGAACAACTGGCATCAGATCGTTTATTCATTTTACTTGACAAGAATCTACAAACATCTTTAATATGTGCCACAACCATGGACTAATATAAAATAGAATACAAATGCACAAAAGAGAACAGAAAAGTGGAGAATGTCAAGTAACACACAGAGAAAAATTATTACTGGCCGGGCGCAGTGGCTCATGCCTGTAATCGCAGCCCTTTGGGAGGCCGAGGCAGGTGGATCATCAGGTCAGGAGTTCGAGACCAGTCTGACCAACATGGTGAAACCCTGTCTCTACTAAAAATACAAAAAAATTAGCCAAGCATGGTGGCGGGCACCTATAATCCCAGCTACTCAAGAGGCTGAGGCAGGAGAATCACTTGAACCTTGGAGGCAGAGGTTGCAGTGAGCCAACATTGCACCACTGTACTCCAGCCTGGGCAACAGAGAGAGACTCCATCTCAAAAAAAAAAAAAAAATAAGTACTTGAGAGGATATGAAAAACTGTTCCCCAGAGGTGGCATAATTTGGAAGTCATAGTGTATGTTGGTGTCAAGGAAATAAGTGAGTTCTTTTTTTTAAAGAAAGGTGTTTTGTTTTGTTTTAAAGAGAACAAGGTTCATTAACAATATGCAAAACAGATGGAATGCAGTCAATAACGCTATGAAAAATCACTTCCTATACAGAATGAGAAAGCATCAATAACATTTTAGCCTTTATTTTACTGTTTAGTAGAGAATTATCAGTATAGTGTTTTCACTAGTTATCAGCATCTTAAGGGAAGTACTTATGTGTGTTGTACCTTTTGAAAACTGGAATCATAGATTGCTCTAAATTATTGTATTAAAAATTGAAGTAATGATAACTATTCAGCTGGAATGTCAGGAAAATGTTGAAAATGACCAAGAGTTTACCAGGAAAAGGCTGCAAGGTAGCACCCGGTCATACCTTTAAATGACAGACAAACACAGACACATACACACAAAAGCAATATTTAAGTAGAGGAAACTTGTTAGCGCTCCTGTGTTTAGAGGAAGTAAAATGAGTCGGATTAGTGCTTTCCATCGTGATTGCCTCATCTGTGCTTGGAGCCACTTGGGAGGATTCTGTTGGCTTTATCCTGGCACCGACTAGCACTGCACAGCGTAGAAGGCACAAGGACTGAAAAGGTCATGTCTTTCTGCTCGGAAAATTTGAATGGTTATAGAGTGCAGAGGGCCCATGCAAAATGCTCATTATCTGCTGTGTCTCTTGTTTTCAAAATTCTTTATCAGGTTACTGGCAATAAAATGCTGTTCCCTTTGGTTACAAGACAATGAGGCATTTATACCAGCAAGTCACCTGAGAACACAGCAGCCAACATTAATGAGTTGAAAGTACCACTGGGACAGTGAAGAATTGACAAGACTGCTGGCCTGCTGATCTTGTTTATCTTGCCTTTTTTTTTTCTTTTTCAAGGTTTATTTGTGGAAAGTCCGTTTTCGTTGCTTATGTGCTCATCTGTGCTGCTTTAAAATGCCTTCGTGGTGGCAGAGAGTAATTAGCATATAGAGTCTGGAAACCAACTTTTAAATTTTATTAATGAGCTGAGTTTAGTTGCCCTTTATCTTTTAACTGACTCCAGGAGCATTAATGAAAAGTATATAAATATGAATACAGGTGTAGTAATAAAAAAGAATTATCAGTCACCCTTAATTTAATTGGTGTCACCTTAGCCTTTAGAAGGGTAATAGGATAGTATTGCCACCTGCAATCATTCAAGACTATTTTACTCACTACAGTAATTAGCTCACTTTAAAAAATTAGGTGACCTTTCAAAAGTGAGTAAAATAGAATCTGGTGAGAACCGTTAAGACACGTTTGGGAATATAGCATTGGTAGAATATCATAGATATTTAGGGTTTCGAGCGACCTGTGGACATTTTGTGCAACTTCTGCTAATGAAAGAATCTCTTGAAAGACTCTTTTCGTGCATGGAGTTACTAGGCATCTAGCAACTGGAGGTTATATCAATGTGTCAGATACTCCACAGTCTCTCTTCTAATATTACTTGCAAAATACCCTGTAGACTAGGAAGCATGTTTGATCTTCTTGGTTATAGGTGCAATTTATTCAACCAGCGTTCGTCTATGTGCATTGAAGTCCATTATGACTACTTTTGGCATGGAGACAAACACAAAACATGGCCTCTGAAGAGCGTGTATGCTGGGATTTGGGATAAGGCATATAAAGAATAACTTTACTAAAAAGCTGAATATTACATCATATGAGTTAAACGCTCTTGCCAAGAATTATCAGTAACCATAACAGCTGATGAAAGTGGATGTCACTGCAAATCAAACTAGTGGGCATCTCTTGTTTCTTAGCAAAATTTTCCACATTAAAGAAACCCTTAAAACGACATTTTTACTTGTAAGATACACAAGAGACATATTTGATTTAGGAGACATTCAGAGCAGTTTTCTGCCTTTGTTGCATATGTACATCAAAGTGCTTTAGTGATAGTTGCAATTTTGGTAGTTATCTGCCACTTTAGAAATGAATTCAAACTAGTATATTTTGACCTTTCAATTTAATTGCCACAAAGCAAAATTCACTAGTATTCAGTGCTTCCCATCAAGCGGAAATCCAAAGCATGTTTTCCCATTAAGGAGACTCCTTCTCTTCTCACAGATAGCAAATTTCCAAATGAGGAGAGAGCTGGTTGAAGGACCATGATGATGAGCCAATGATAGGTGTTATTGACCTTTCCTGAAACAGCTTGACTTCTGAACATTTTTTGAACTTATACTTATACTTGAGATACAGTAGATTTGATATCACACATTATAATGGATGGTTTTCTGATAGGACCTGACCATTTACTAGCCTACGTCCTTCTAGTTTTCTACATAAACTCTCTACTGCAGCAACTAATGATAATTATTATTATAGTTGCTAACATTTGCTGATCTTATTGTTTTCTAGGCACTGTGCTGAGAACTTCATATCCATTTATTTCATTTTATCTTGAGAGGTGACAGCGTGCTGGCAGCCCTTGCAGCCCTGGCTCGCTCTCTGTGCCTCCTCAGCCTTGGCGCCCACTCTGGCCACGCTTGAGGAGCCCTTCTGCCCACCGCTGCACTGTGGGAGCCTCTTTCTGGGCTGGCCAAGGCCGGAGCCGGCTCCCTCAGCTTGCAGGGAGGTGTGGAGGGAGAGGCGCAGGCGGGAACCGGGGCTGTTCACGGTGCTTGAGGGCCAGCGCGAGTTCCAGGTGGGCGTGGGCTCCGCGGGCCCCGCACTCAGAGCCGCCAGCCTGCCCACAAGCCCCGGGCAGTGAGGGGCTTAGCACCTGGGCCACCAGCTGCTGTGCTTGACTTCTTGCTGGGCCTTAGCTGCCTCCGGCAGGGCAGGGCTTGGGACCTGCAGCCCACCATGCCTGAGCCTGCCTCCTCCCCCAACCCCCCCATGGGCTCCTGTGCGGCCTGAGCCTCCCAGACAAGGGGCGCTCCCTGCTCCAGAGCTGTGCCTAGTCCCATCTACCGCCCAAGGGCTGAGGAGTGCGGTCGCATAGTGCGGAACTGGTGGGCAGCTCCACCTGCGGCCCTGGTGCAGGATCCACTGGGTGAAGCCAGCTGTGCACCTGAGTCTGGTGGGAACTTGGAGAATCTTTATGTCTAGCTAAGTGATTGTAAATACACCAATCAGCACTCTGTATCTAGCTCAAGGTTTGTAAACACACCAATCAGCACCCTGCGTCTAGCTCAGGGTTTGTGAATGCACCAATCAGCACTCTGTATCTAGTTAATCTGGTGAGGACTTGGAGAACCTTTATGTCTAGCTAAGGGATTGTGAATGCAACAATTGGCACTCTGTATCTAGCTCAAGGTTTGTAAATGCACCAATCAGCACTCTGCATCTAGCTCAGGGTTTGTAAATACACCAATCGACACTGTATCTAGCTAATCTAGTGGGGATGTGGAGAACTTTTGTGTCTAGCTCAGGGATTGTAAATGAACCAATCAACACCCTGTCAAAACTGACCAATTAGCTCTTTGTGAAACAGACCAAATGGCTTTCTGTAAAATGGACCAATCAGCAGGATGTGGGTGGGGCCAGATAAGAGAAGAAAAGCAGGCTACCCGAGCCAGCAGCTTCAATCCACTGGGGTCCCCTTCCACACTGTGGAAGCTTTGTTCTTTTGCTCTTTGCAATAAAGCTTGCTACTGCTCACTCTTTGGGTCCACACTACCTTTATGAGCTGTAACACTCACCGTGAAGGTCTGCAGCTTCACTCCTGAAGCCAGCGATACCAGGAGCCCACCGGGAGGAACGAACAACTCTAGACACACTGCCCCAAGAGCTGTAACACTCACCGCAAAGGTCTGCAGCTTCACTCCTGAGCCAGTGAGACCGCAAACCCACCAGAAGGAAGAAACTCTGAACACATCCGAACATCAGAAGGAACAAACTCCAGACATGCCACCTTTCAGAACTGTAACACTCACCTTGAGGGCCTGTAGCTTCATTCTTGAAGTCAGTGAGACTGAGAACCCACCAATTCTGGACACAATCTTATACCACAGAACTGTAAGTTCTGTTCTTCTTCCAATTTTACAAAACAGAAACAGACAAACAGAGGTAATTCTCTGAAAGATGTCTCTCTCAGTCCATTTCTGCTGCAATGTACCTTAGACTAGGTAATTTATAAAACAACAGAAATATATTGCTAGTAGTTTTGGAGGCCAGAGGTCCAAGCTCAAGGCAGCAGTAGACTCGGTGGCTGCTGAGGGCCCATTCATCATAGATGGAGTCTTCTGTATGTCCTCATATGGCAGCAGTAGACTCGGTGCCTGCTGAGGGCCCATTCATCATAGATGGAGTTTTCTCTATGTCCTCATATGGCAGAAGAAAGAAGCAAGCTCTCTCAGACCTTTTTATAAGGGTACTAAACCCATTCATGAAGGGTCCACCCTTATGACCTAGTCACCTCCTAGAGACCCCCACCTCTTAATGTTATTGCATTGGGAATTAGGTTTCAATGTATGAATTTTGGACGAATGCAAACATTCAGATCAGATCTGTTTGACCTCACAGCCAAAACTGGCAGTGGAATTTGCATGTTGCTCCTGGGACATATCTAGTAATTTTCCATCTCTATACATTTGCTATGCTGTTTCCTCTATACTGAATGATCCATACTATCCATTTAACTTTGTATCTTTAAAGGCTTGTGTGTGTGCCCATCTATTTTGGTGAGGTTGTTACCAAAACACCATGGGTTTGGTCTAGGTCCTGCTTGCTGCTCACTGCACAGAAAGCCAATCACTGAGATGGTGAGTGTTTCCAAGGAAGAAGCTTTCATCCGGTGCTGCAGCTGAGGAGATGGGAGCTCAGCCTCAAATCCATCGCCCTGACTGACTAAAAATGGGGTTTTATACAACAGGCAAGAAATGTAACAATGTGTAGGAAACACGAACTAGGGAGGAACAAGGAGTCATCTGGTGGCCTCATCTGGTGAGTTTCAGTTCTTCAATGTTTTTTTTTTTTTTTTTTTTTTTTTTTTTTTTTTTTTTTTTTTTTGGAGAGGCCTGAAGGTCCTTTCCTGAGGAAAGAACTCAGATGAAACAAATACAAGTTTCAAGCTTTAAGAGCGGAAGAGTCAATGTCTATGTTTATACGAAAGAACACACTATAGGAGTATTGGGCTGGCTTCAAGGTCAGTAGGATCTATTCCAGAATTACAAACATCGTATATAAGCCCCTAAGTCTAACCAGTGTTTTGAGTTTTTCACTTATCTTATGTGTAGCCACCATGCATGTAACATTAAGGCATCAATTACATGTGTATGCTCTTGCCTCTTCTTAATTTTTGTTGCTGTTGTTTTTTCAATTTAATTCACAGGCTCCAGCACAAAATGTAAGATGGGATAGGAAAAGCTTTTTTCCTACCCAACAGAATGCTGAAAATGTAAATTTTTTTCTTTGGTTTACAGTAATAAGGAGTGTGATTCCTTTTTTTTTTTCTACCTCTTCTACTTCTACGTTTTAAGAGCTCTGTAGCTTAGTGAGCTCCCAGGCTTATGAACACACTGACACAGCTAGTTTTGAAATGTTGCCAGCATTGTAGGATTTGCATACTTAACATGCTACTTATACTGCCATAAAGTATGTAAGGTGGAAAGGATATTGTCTTTTAGTGTGGGTACATAGAGCATGGCACGAGTTGTTGCCAGCCTCACATCACATCTGTCTTCTGCTTTTATACTTTATATCCAGGGTCATACAGTCAAGTTTAGACATTTTAAAAAATCTTATTTCTATATTACTAAATTATTCATGGAGCCAGACTCTTCTAAGTTACTCTGGGAAAATGCCTTACGCCTTCCAAGGACACAAAATTTTCATTCTTATAAAAAGCATTTGGCTAGGAATCAGAAGACCTACATTTTCATTCAAGAACTGGTACTAGTTTGTGTTGTGATTTTAGGCAGATCCATTATTGTCTCTAAGCCACAATGTCCTGGACTCCAAAACCACAGCATTGGCCTAGATGGTTTCTTAGGCCTCTCTTTGTGTCGGGAATTGGTGAGTTCTTGGTCTCACTGACTTCAAGAATGAAGCCACGGACCCTCGCAGTGAGCGTTACAGTTCTTAAAGGCGGTGTGTCCAGAGTTTGCTCCTTCCTCTTGTCTGGAGTTGTTCATTCCTCCTGGTGGGTTCATGGTCTGGCTGGCTCAGGAATGAAGCTGTAGACCTTCGCGGTGAGTGTTAGAGCTCATAAAGGCAGTGTGGACCCAAAGAGTGAGCAGAAACAAGATTTATTGCAAAGAGCAAAACAACAAAGCTTCCACAGTGCAGAAGGGGACCCTAGCAGGTTACCACTGCTGGCTCAGGCAGCCTGCTTTTATTCCCTTATCTGGCCCCACCTACACCTTGCTGATTGGTCCATTTTACAGAGAGCTGATTTGTCTGTTTTACAGAGAGCTGATTGGTCCATTTTGACAGGGTGCTGATTGGTGCATTTACAATCCCTGAGCTAGACACAAAAGTTCTCCAAGTCCCCACTAGGTTAGCTAGACACAAAGCACTGATTGGTGCATTTACAAACCTTGAGCTAGACACAGGTTGCTGATTGGTGCCTCCACAATCCCTTAGGTAGACACAAAGATTATCCAAGTCCCCACTAGATGCAGGAGCCCAGCTAGCTTCACCTAGTGGATCCCACACCTGGCCGCAGGTGGATCTGCCTGCCAGTCCCACGCCATGCACCTGCACTCCTCAGCCCTTGGGTGGTTGATGGGACTGGGAGCTGTGGAGCAGGGTGCAGTGCTCCTCGGGGAGGCTCAGGCCTTGCAGGAGCCCATGGCAGGGGGGAAGCTCAGGCATGGCAGGCTGCAAGTGCCAAGCCCTGCCCCACAGGGAGGCAGCTGAGGCCTGGCAAGAATTTGAGTGCAGCACCAGTGGGCCAGCACTGCTGGAGGACTCGGTGCACCCCCTGCAGCTGCTGGCCCAGGTGCCAAGCCCCTCACTCTCTGGGGCCAGCGGTGCTGCCCAGTCGCTCCGAGTGCGGGAGTGTGGGGGCCTGCCAAGCCCACGCCCACAGCAGACCCGGTTCCCACCTGTGCACAGCAGCCCCTGTTCCCTCTGATGCCTCTCCCTCCACACCTGTCCACAGCAGAGGGAGCTGGCTGTGGCCTCAGCCAGCCCAGAGAGGGGCTCCCACAGTGCAGCGGTGGTGGGCTGAAGGGCTCCTCAAATGCGGCCAGAGTGGGTGCCGAGGCCAAGGAGGCACAAAGAGCCAGTCAGGGCTGCTAGGGCTGCCAGCACATAGCACATTGTCACCTCTCATCTTTAATACAAATTTTGCTATATGCTCTAAGGCTACAATTTTGTCTTGTTATTCTGGTAATAATACACTTTCAGGCAGTAACTTGAAATAAAATTCAATTTTCATAAAATCTCCGGAAAACTGGAGAAAGAGAGAATTTTATTTCAGTATTGTTGTCCTGTGGATTGGAATATGTTCTAACTCACATCATAATTCTTGAAACATTATAAAATATAAAAGCTTAAACTCATGTGTTTAATTGACTCCAAGAGCATTAATGAAAAGTATATAAATAAGAATACAGATGTAGTAATAAAAGAGAATTATCAGTCACCCTTAATTTAATTGGTGTCACCTTAGCTTTTAGAAGGGTAATAGGTAAAGACTGTTGTGCTCAGAACACCAGAAATCTATTCGAACTAGGTGAAAATTTGCTAGTGAAGGTATTTGTGAAAATAGAAATGCAGCTTATGTAAAAACTATTCACTTACATATGTCCACAAATACAGAAACATCTGAATGCTCAGTTTTAACCTATTCCTCAGTAGGTTAAAGTGCTCTGGGCTTACTTGTCTCTTCCTCTTGACTTGGAGAGAAGAGAAGCCTTTGCTTTTACTCAGCATGAAGGAGCCTCAGGATAGTCACATCTCAACTCTTGGATGCCTGAGAGCTTTGTAATGCAAATCAGGCTGCTCCTTTTTTCTTACCAGCAACTTAATTTGGGACAGGATTGATTGACTAGAAAGTTTGCTAATCAGTTTGAAACAAAACTAGGCTGGGGGCCAATGGAAGTTTGCCAGAACCTCCCTTCCAAAGACAAGGTCGACAGCTGGTCTCACTTTGGAAATGCTTTTGCCCATTATCTTATCATTTGGTCCATTTTATATGGTCCACATCTCAAATTACAATGTTTATTTTGAAGGCACTCCAGAGAAAAGAAAGAGAAAAAAAGACACCACACATGACTTAGAGAACAGATTTTATAATACTTTGAAAATGAGGTACCTCGTTGTAAATTTAAAATCCGCCTCCTGATTGTTTTAGAGTTGATAAGTATATTGACGGTTGTGAATGACTGCTGAGCTGTGGCTTTTGGGTGTAGCGGATGTGACAACCTTTGTTGGTGAAGCAAAGAAAAGAAGTTTGATTTGACCATGAGAACATATGAATTCCTGAACTGTTAAAAATAATAACTCTTGTTTGTGTCATTCTCCAAAGTTTTAAAATAAAATTAGATCATTGTGCCCAAACCAAAAAGTTCTGAAGTCATTGAAGTGACGGAATCATAGGATGCACTGCAGGGGCTGAAATTCCAAATCTTGTAGGGACAGGAAGGTAACGTGAATGTATGAATCGGACTAAATGTGGATAGCAGGGAAGAGTGGGTTCTATGGAAAACTAGAAAGAATATGCTTCTAAGGATGTTCAAATTTGGATTTAGAAAACAAATACCAAGCCTGCAAAACAAGAGACCTGGAATAAATTATCAGCTTTGAAAAAATCAGAGTTTGAAAAAATATATTAATTCTTATTTCAGAGACATCCATGTAATTCAATGTCTTTCACAAGGCAGACAAAAAGAGCTTAGGAGAGAGAGACAAAGGAAAATAGAAACAAACAAAAGGTGTTAAGTTTCTAAAAAACAGGCACTGTGTTGGGCTTTGAACATATAGAATAGCATGAATTCTCACCATGACTACCTGAAGTAGCCAGTATTATTCCCACTTCATGGATGAAAGATTCAATCTTAGAGAGTTTAGGTAACTTATAACAGTAGAAAAGCAAGAATTTAATTACAAATCCTATGTTCTCTTCTCTATACTAAATGTATGAACTCAAGCAAGCTATTTATCCTCTTTATTCTTCATGTTTTAATGGGCATAATAATGGTTTATTCACTAGAATATTTTAAGAATTAAAAAAGTTAATAATTGTAAACATTCTCACAGAATTTTTTTTATGTTTGTTGACTATGAAAGTATGATAATTACTTTTGTTGAGCAACTATCAGCATAGCAGATGTTTAAACTGTTTCTGCAGAGGGATTTGGGCAAGACACCTTTTATTCTTATACCTGGGTTTTATTGTGAAGTTATATCCAGTTAAGCTTGCCAGAATTTGGAGTGAAGCCTGCAGTTGTATGATGGCTGAGGAATACAGGAACATTGTGGTTACTGTAAACATGAGAGTAATAACAGCAAACTAAGGAATAACAGTATATTAATCAGGATCCTCCAAAGAAACAGAAGTGTGTGTGTGTGTGTGTGTGTGTGTGTGTGTGTGTGTGTGTGTAGAGAGAGATTAATTGTAGGGAATTGGCTTCCACAATTATAGAGGCTGAGAAGTCCTGTGATCTCTAGTTGGCAAGCTGAAGCCTGGAGACCTTGCAGAGCTGATGGTATAGTTCCAGCCTGTCTGAAGGCCTGAGAACCTGGAGGGCTGATGGTGTGATTTACAGTTCAAAAGCCAGTGCGCTCAAGACCCAGAAGATCTAATGTTTCCATTTGAGTCAGAAGCCAGGAAAAGACTGGTGATGTTCCAGCTCAAGCAGCCGGGTAGAAGGAGTTCCCTTGTTCCACAAGAGGGCCAGACATTTTGTTTTATTCAGGCCTTCAGTTGGTTGGATAAGATTCACCTACATTAGGAGGACAATTGGCTTTACTCTATCAATTTAAATGTTAGTCTCCTCCTGAAACTCTCACAGCCCTCACAGACATACCAAGAATAATGTTTGGCTTAATATCTGGGCACCCTGTAGCCCAGTCAAGTTGACACATAAAAGTAATCATCACATATGGTAATATGTAATAGGATAAGCTGTAATGAGTTAGGAAATGGTCTGATGTTAACAAAATAATAAAGAAAGCAAATGTGTTGAATGCCTATGGGAACTTGTAACAAGATAGTCATGCACATGGTGAAGAAATTTGTTAGCTGAAGAAGTTCAATACACTGGCTCCTCCAAGATAACTTTCCCACAGGAAACTTTGGGAGCTACTCAGGTATTGCATCCTCTGGGAGTAATTAACTATTCACTAACAGGAGGTTTGCGTGTAACCAGCAACAGCAGGTAAAATTTCAGGTGCTTCTATCAAAGAACTAGAGAGATAGCTCAGCCACTTCTGGATCCTGTGCAAAGATCCCTGGAGAATGCACCTTCCCTGAGGTATGATGTGACACTTACAATATACACTGATGTATATTGTATACGTTTTATTGAGTTGGAGCCAGATGGGGTCTATTTACTCCCAGTTGATTTTCAGAATCATCATTTTTATATATTCTCAACAAACCTGTCCCTCTCTCTCCTCGTGGTAACCACCTGGCACAACTCTATCCCTTGTAAATCCAGCTCTCCACAGAGCTGAGTGTGGCTGGAGAAGTCCACAGTGACGCTGATTGCTCTTCCCTTACATTTGTGATCACTAACCGGGGCTGGCTGCCTGATTTGCAGGGCCCAGGGCAAAATGAAAGCGTGGGGCTGTTCGTTCAGAAGACATTTTTAAAAAGCCTCATTAAATGCACTAAAATCTAAGGTGTTTTCATTTTAAAAATAATTTGTGACTTATAAACCATAAAACAGGCAACAGTGACACACAAGAAATAACATAAACTTACAAATTGCAAAAATTATGTGTGACTCCACAGTCACACACATTAAGCCACCAATGCAGCTGGCCCTGTCGCTAACCACTAGTAGGCTCCTAGCACACCTGCCATTCTAATGCCTTCCCTCGCTCATTCATGTTTCTGGGATGCTCCTTCAGATTCTCTCTCCTCTTAAGCCTCTAATGTTTTCTCTCCCATCCTCACTCTCAGTTAATGACTTTGGGGTGTATGTCACTGAAAGAAAAACAAATTTAAGCCAAAACCAGAATAAGATGAGAGCTTCTGCAAACTGCTACTTCCTCATCACCCCCCACCTGGATCTATGTCGAAACACTGTCTTCCTTTTTGTTACCCATAAGCTAAACTGGAGCACTAAATTCCAATGTCTCTCTCGAATTCCAGCAATTCTTCTTCTACCTCCCACAATGTCGACTTTTATGTCTCTACTGGAGTGTTCCTATCAACATGCACAGTTGAATTTTCCCATCTGGCACTACCTGTCCTGATCTTATGTTCCTTTCAAACTACTGCACTATTTCTGCTTTCTTCAGAGTGAAATTCTTTGAAAGGGTTTTCATATTTACCATCTCCAATTTTTGTCTTCATTTTTCCTCTCAGATCCACTAGGTCTGACAGTTTCCTCTGTCCTTTCACAGAAATTGCTCATTTCAAAATGTGAATATCTTCCATGTTGTTACAGCCCATGATCGATTCTTAACCCTCTTCTCACTTAGCTATGAATAGCATTTGCACAGCTGGGTGTTGCCTGACCCTCAAACACTTTCTCACTTGGTTCCATGACACCACAGGCTTCTTGGTTTCCTTCCTTCATCGTTGGCCTCATTTCTCCCTCTGCTTTGCTGGTTCCTGCTGTTCATCCTGTCCTTTACACACTGCAACAGCTTAGGGGCTAGTCCTCTGACATCTCTACCCGCATGTACTCCCTTAGGGATTTCAAACAGTCTCATAGCTTTAAGCACCATCCATACACTGACGACTCCCAGATTCAAAGTTTTAGTCCAGACCTTACCCTTGAACTCCAAATGGGTATACCCACGTACCTAGGAGATAATCCTTACACTCCCTTCTTTCTCCACTATGCTTAATTTAATCTGTCAGAACGTCTGTGATTCTATCTTCCAAATAGATCCATAACCTGACCCCTCTTCACCACTCATCTTGCTACTCCTGGTCCAAGTCACCTCCACCTTGCACTTGGATTATGGCAATAGTCTCTTAACTGTTCTCCCTCTTCCATTGGTTCTTCTTAGTCTTCTATTCATTACATAGGGATCCTGTTAAAAGACAGGTCTGGTAATATCAGTCCTTTGTAAACATGTCCAATGGCTTCTCACCACAATCAGTAAAAACCAAAAACCCTCCATCTGGTGGCCCCCAGCCCCTTCCTCCTCCACCTCACATGTGCTTCCTTTGCTCACCCTCTCTTGACTGCTTGCTGCTCTTCAAACGTGCTGGGTTATGCTCCTTCCTCTGGGCCTCTGTCTGCAACATCCTTTCTCCAACATCTTTGTGGGTGGCTCTCTCACTTTTGCAGGTCTTGCTCATGGGCCTTCTGGCAAGCCCTTCCCTGATCACCGTGCTTGCATGGCAGGCTGGCACTCTGTCTGCCCTGTTTAGTTTTCTTCATGAGATCAGAAAGTACTGTTTGTCTTCTTTACTGCTTTATGACCAGGGCCTAGAAGCACTTGGCACAACTAGGCATTCAGTACAGATTTATTAATTGAATGACTAAATAGCAGTTGTGGAATCAGAACACAATGGAATCTATATCTCCAAAACTTTGTGATGAATAAAACTGGCTAAAATATGAGAATTTTATGTACCTTAGTCACATATCATAAGATTTTCTAAGTAGAATTCATACTTGGTTGCATGTCCTAAGATCTTTTTAGGGAGATTTCCTCTTTCCAGGGGGATTCAAAGATATCAGTGAAACCTGAAAATTGTCTTGGGTTAAGTAGTGCCTTGTGGAGTACCAAATGGCATGAAAGAACAAAACTGCTGTCATTGTGACTGCCATAGTCAATGTCAATGTTGGATATGACTGCATGAGCTGACAGCCCCTGCAGCATGTGAAATATATGAAATGCACACTGGACATAACAGAGCATTTTTGCAGGGAGCTGGACCAACTCTTTTATATGACTAGGATGCTATTTGCAATTTATATAAAGGAAAAAAGCAAATATGCTCCATGCAGTGCCTAAAAGAGCCCTAGTGGCTTCAGGGTAGAAAGCCATCCCACTTCTCTTCAGCAGAGCATGAAATCAACCTACTACCTTTTATCAGGTTACTTACATAAAGGAATTGTGCCTATTAATAAAACATCATGCATCTTGTTTCTCCAAGAGCAATGATAACCAAACTCTCCTTTCCCGTTCCCTCTTCCTTCCTTCTCTGGGGTCACTTTTTGCTGCCCTGTGTTCCGTTCAGCATGCATTGGCCATGAGGATCAGATTATTAGTCCAGATGACTTTGAAGTAGTTTTTCTTATGGTACAGTTTTCTCCTAAGTCTGTAGCATAGAATCCTTGTTTTGGGGTTGATCCATGCCTAACCTGAAGATGATAGAATGCAAATTCTGCTTTATATTTGTGTATATAAATATTGCATCAGTCACATGTCCATTTTGGTGGCAACATCGTCTGTGGTTTTCTTAGCTGCCCTGGGATTGGATTTGCTTAATCATGTTCCCTTTTCTTTCAGGTTGTGCTTGGCTTCTTGCTGCCCACACCTACTCCATGATTTCATGCTAATTTCTGCCCTTCTTCTCAGTTAGTGAAAGCTTCCCCGCACTCATTATCAGCACACTTGAATGTCCACTTAGTGTCAGACATACAATTTTTAAAGTGAGAATTTCATCCAGGACTTTTACAAAGCCTCTCATGTGGCCACTGACTGCAGTTAAAAAAATAGCCTGTTAGAATGGTCACCTTGACATCATAGTCCAAAAGTGTCCCAATAATGGATGTGCAAAAAAATTCTGAAACCATCATAGGAGTTAAAAAATGAGAACACCAGCCCACAAAGAATGGTATCACCCAAACTTTTGAACCAAGTCCACAGTTCTTATGTTTTTGTGCCACATAGCATAGACAGCCTAATATATTTAAAGTAATACTTAAAATGTACTTTAGGGATTCAAATTTTAGCTGCTTGTTTCTATTTGCCAATACAGACCATAAATTTTGAAAAAATAAACTTTTAATTGAAAATTTTACAAAAAGTAAAATAAAAAACTGCTTATATTTCCATCCAAAGGAAAGAAGATACACATAGTAAATACTTTAAAAGTATGTATATTCTTTCACCCACTTTTAGGATTTATCCTAAGTATAACTAGCTATTTTATAAAGATGTTCATCATCATTATTTACAGTAAGAAAAATTGAACCTAAATGTTGACAGATAGAATTCACGGAGTGAGCTATGGTGCATGCACACAGTGGGGAATTACGCAGGACTGAACACTATGTTTAAAAGCATTTTAATGGCATGTCAAACACTTATTCTAATATGGAAAATACAGTGACTTCGTGGATATACAAAAACATCCTCATTTTTGTGTAATCGTGTATCATATATGATCCTAAGTACGTAATACTAAACATGAGAAAAAATGCTTGCTAAAAACAGACCAAAATGTAGAGGGCTGCCACTGTGTGGTGTGATCGGGTGACTTTTTGCCTTTTAATTTATATTTTTGTTGGCACAGAACATTGTTCTCATGTTCCCGAAGAGATTTAAAGATGATCTTGAGACGATTAGCCTCCTCTCAGAATCCTGCCGGGGTAGATAACAGGGAAGATTGGGGCATGTCAGAGGTGACTCCGGGACGTTTGTGCTTGGTGCCCTGCTGCAAGGGACAGCGGCTCTGCAGCTCCAGCCCACTGTTTGTCACAGGTCCTTGGTGACTGTCTTACCAGTTATTTTCAAATTCAAGATAAAATGGAGATACAGACTTTCACATAAAACTTTCTACATTTAACTACCAGCAATTACATTTTTTGTCATAAAACAAAGGGTAGGTCAAACAAAACGTCTTAAGAGTAAATCTGTCTACAATGTGTTCAGGAAACGAACACACGTCAGGTTTATGTGGAAGATATCCAGGGCGTAGCACATCTGCTGGAAGCATTTCAGTCATGAGCACAGCTGGGTATTGGCCGTGAACCTGGTGTGCATTGAATACACATCCCCGTGGCCCCTACAGTGCATTCCCTGTGGATAGTTTATTAGGTTTCTTTATTCCCTTCATCTATTCTTCCCTTTCCTTTCTTCCTTCCTCTTTTTTTGCCTCCATCTCTCTCTTCCTGTCTTTATTAAATATATGGGATGCAGATTTGATGAATATGTCAATCAAAGATCACCAAGAAGTCTTAAACAGGTAAACCACAGAAAACAGTCAGGATCAGAATAAGAACAGTTTAGTGGTTCTCAAGCTTTTTGTTCTCAGAACTTCTTTATAATCTAAAATGTGTTGCGCCCCCTGAAAACTTTCACTTTTATGGGATAAAAATAAATATTTATAAAATATATAGTAAAAAATATAAATATATAAATAAATTTATGATTTGTTTATATAAATATGTATATAAAACCATATTTATCATATTAAGATTTGAAATGGACAAATATTTAAAATATTTATTAGTTAATTTTAAATAATTACCAACCTTTCAAATAAATAACATTTTAATGAAAATTAAAAAAAATTAAATTCTGCCTGGCGCAGTGGCTCATGCCTGTAATCTCAGCACTTTGAGAGGCCGAGGCGGGTGGATCGTTTGAGTTCAGGAGTTCGAGACCAGCCCGACCAACATTGTGATACCCCATCTCTACTAAAAATCCAAAAAAATTAGCTGGGTGTGGTGGCATATGCCTGTAGTCCCAGTTACTTGGGAGGCTGAGGCAGGAGAATTGCTTGAACCTGGGAGGCAGAGGTTGCAGTGAGCCAAGATCGTGCCACTGCACTCCAGCCTGGGAGACAGAGCAAGACTCCGTCTCAAAAAAAAAAAATTAAATTCCAATTTAATTTTTATTTTAATTTATTTAGTTCTAAAATTATATTTAATATTGTAATTTATTTTAATTGTATATTAATCATATTTATTTTAAAACCAAATAAATGTGTTGAGAAGAGAGAAATTGTTTTACATTTTTGCAAATCTCCTTAATGTGTAGCTTAATAAAAGATAACTGTACTATTCTGTTTCTGCATTTAATCTGTTATGAAGTCACCTATCATGAATCTTCTGGAAAATTCCACGTATATTTGTGAGAGAATGAGGGTAAAAATGACGAATAACATCTTAGTATTATTATAAAAGTCATTTTGGCCTCCTGTTGCCACTGAAAAAGTCTCAGAATGTCCCAGGGGACTTTGGCCCACACTTTGAGAATCAATGTTCAGGCTCCTTTCTGAGCTGATTATGTAGCTGAGTACGTTGAACATCATGTGATTGAGAACCTGCCCCTTCCAGCCTTCATCTCTTCCATTAGCTTCCCTAAACCATTCATTTTTTAGGGCATTATTTTCTATCAAATACAAACACCAGTGGAAGAGAGAACACATGAAGCCATTAGTAGTTTAATGCCTTAATGTGAATAAATTTAATTCATTTCAATTTGAGAGTCCATGGGGTCACAAAGGAGATGAAAGAGAAAGTACAAGAGCCAGACATGAGGTTGGAAAGAACCCTGTCCCCACTGAAAGGCCAATTTTTTCTTTCACAGCATCATCTTGGAACAACCTGCTTTCTGGATTCTTAGCTCACAAGTTTGAAAAGGAGCCATTCCCTGATCTATTTTAATTGCTTATCTTCAAAAACTATCTGAACTACGGTACCCTGTGGCTACTACCTTCCAATTGAGGACTCAGGTTTCCAGGAAAAGAAAAGAGTTACAACTACTAATAAAAGTCAGTCAAAGTAACTGCTCCTCTTTGAAAGTTTCAGCTCTTATTTTAGATATGGGGGTTCACATGCAGGTGTGTTACATGGGTGTATTACACCCAGCTAGTGAGTATCATACCGCTGGGTAGTTTTTCAATGCATGCCCCTCCCTTCTTTGCCCCCCGCAGTCCACAGCGCCTGTTGTTCCCATGTGTACGTCCATGTGTGCTCAATGCATAGCTTGGAGCTCCCACCTATAACTGAGAACATGCAGTGTTTAAACCCCACTAATTTCTTTGAAAAAGTATTTCTGTTCATAACCCTGCAGGAAGCTCTTTATTAATGTCTTCATCCTTTAAACCTACTTAGCCTTATGCTGCTTTAGTCACCTGTACTTTTTTTAAAAACTATTTTTTTCTCTCATTCTGACTTACTTATCCTTACATGCATTGCTATTTCTTCATTCCTAAGGAAGTACGCATTCGATTTAAGCATCTGTGCTGAGACATCCTTGGAAATTAAATTCTAGTCTTTTTTAATGGGGCAAAATGGAAATATAATCTCTCTGCCCTCTGGCCACCGGTCCCCCAGTCGTGCCACGTCCCTGCTGCCTGAGGGGATGCTTGCATGGCTCCCTCTGCCAGGACTTTCAACCTATATGCTCAGCCTTGACCCCTCACTCACATACCCTTTTCTTCACAACTCTTTCCTGCATCTCGACACCATCCTACACTCACAGAGTACTGCATGCCTTTCTGACATAGCCGTGTGTCAGTGTGCTGTGTGAAGTGTTTTCATGTGTATATGACTATTTGCATGTTATAGCAGTGTGTCAGTGTGCTGTGTGAAGTGTTTTCGTGTGTGTGACTATTTGCGTGTTACAGCAGTGTGTCAGTGTGCTGCGTGAAGTGTTTTCATGTGTATATGACTATTTCCATGTTACAGCCGTGTGTCAGTGTGCTGTGTGAAGTACTTTGGTGTATGTGACTATTTGCATGTTACCGCAGTTTGTCGCTGTGCTGCGTGAAGTGTTTTCATGTATATGACTAATTGCATGTTATAGCAGTGTGTCAGTGTGTTGTGAAGGGTTTTCATGTATGTGACTATTTGCATGTTACAGCAGCGTGTCAGTGTGCTGTGTGAAGTGTTTTCATGTGTATATGACTATTTGCGTGTTATAGCAGTGTGTCAGTGTGCTGTGTGAAGTACTTTGGTGTATGTGACTATTTGCATGTTACAGCAGTGTGTCAGTGTGCTGTGTGAAGTGTTTTCATGTGTGTGACTATTTCCGTGTTATAGCAGTGTGTCTGTGTGCTGTGTGAAGTGTTTTCATGTATATGACTATTTGCGTGTTATAGCAGTGTGTCAGTGTGCTGTGTGAAGTGTTTTCATGTATATGACTATTTGTGTGTTATAGCCATGTGTCAGTGTGCTGTGTGATGTGTTTTCATGTGTATATGACTATTTGAGTGTTATAGCTGTGTGTCAGTGTGCTGTGTGAAGTGTTTTCGTGTATATGACTATTTGCATGTTATAGCCGTGTGTCAGTGTGCTGTGTGAAGTACTTTGGTGTATGTGACTATTTGCATGTTACAGCAGTGTGTCAGTGTGCTGTGTGAAGGGTTTTCGTGTATGTGACTATTTGCATGTTATAGCAGCGTGTCAGTGTGCTGTGTGAAGTGTTTTCGTGTATATGACTATTTGCGTGTTATAGCAGTATGTCAGTGTGCTGTGTGAAGTGTTTTCATGTATGTGACTATTTGTGTGTTATAGCAGTGTGTCAGTGTGCTGTGTGACGTGTTTTCATGTGTATATGACTATTTGAGTGTTATAGCAGTGTGTCAGTGTGCTGTGTGAAGTGTTTTCATGTGTGTGACTATTTGCGTGTTATAGCCGTGTGTCAGTGTGCTGTGTGAAGTACTTTGGTGTATGTGACTATTTGCATGTTACAGCAGTGTGTTGCTGTGCTGTGTGAAGTGTTTTCATGTGTATGACTATTTGCATGTTACAGCAGTGTGTCAGTGTGCTGTGTGAAGTGTTTTCGTGTATATGACTATTTGCATGTTATAGCAGTGTGTCCGTGTGCTGTGTGAGGTGTTTTCGTGTATATGACTATTTGCATGTTACAACAGTGTGTCAGTCTGCTGTGTGAAGTGTTTTGTTTATGTGACTATTTGCATGTTACAGCAGTGTGTCTGTGTGTTGCATGAAGTGTTTTGGTGTATATGACTATTTGCATGTTACAGCAGTTCGTCAGTGTGCTGTTTTCGTGTATATGACTATTTGCATGTTATAGCAGTGTGTCAGTGTGCTGTGTGAAGTGTTTTCATGTATATGACTGCGTGTTATAGCAGTGTGTCAGTGTGCTGTGTGAAGCATTTTCATGTGTATGACTATTTGCATGTTATAGCAGTGTGTCAGTGTGCTGTGTGAAGGGTTTTCATGTATATGACTATTTGTGTGTTACAGCAGTGTGTCAGTGTGCTGTGTGAAGTGTTTTCATGTGTATGACTATTTGCATGTTATAGCAGTGTGTCAGTGTGCTGTGTGAAGGGTTTTCATGTATATGACTATTTGCATGTTATAGCCGTGTGTCGCTGTGCTGTGTTTTCATGTGTGTGACTATTTGCGTGTTATAACCGTGTGTCAGTGTGCTGTGTGAAGTGTTTTCGTGTAGATGACTATTTGCATGTTATAGCCGTGTGTCGCTGTGCCGTGTGAAGTGTTTTCATGTGTGTGACTATTTGCGTGTTATAGCAATGTGTCAGTGTGCTGTGTGAAGTACTTTCGTGTGTATGACTATTTGCATGTTACAGCAGTGTGTCAGTGTGCTGTGTGAAGTGTTTTGTTTATGTGACTATTTGCATGTTACAGCAGTGTGTCTGTGTGTTGCGTGAAGTGTTTTGGTGTATATGAGTATTTGCATGTTACAGCAGTGTGTCAGTGTGCTGTGTGTTTTGCGTATGTGACTATATGCATCTTCCAGCAGTGTGTCAGTGTGCTGTGTGAAGTGTTTTCGTGTATCTATTTATGTGTAATAGTGTGTCAGAGTGCTGTGTGAAGTGTTTTCGTGTGACTATTTGCATGTTACAGCAGTGTGTCAGTGTGCTGTGTGAAGTGTTTTCGTGTATCTGAGTATTTGCATGTTATAGTAGCATGTCAGTGTGCTGAGGGAGGTGTTTTAGTGTATATGACTATTTGCATGTTTTCTGCACACTAGATGGAGTGCAGAGTGTGTTGCCTGTTTTTCTCCACCGCTCCATCCTCAGTGCCTGCTACAGTGTTGGACACACAGTAGGGGTTCAGTAAATGCTAATGAACAGTTGATTAAATGAGCAAAAACCTTTATTGAATACCTACCATGTTCCAGACATGGCTAACTGATGAGAATTTACCAATTACAAGCTTGCTGCCTTCAGGGAGCTCAATCTCACAAGACAGACCGTCATGTAGAGACAACTGCTACACAACATGGGAAGAACTGCTAGAGATGTAAGATGTAACGACCCAAAATGAAGAAGCCAGAACACATGAACACGAAACCAGCCAACCAACAAACACAAGCAGCATGGAGCATAGAGTCTGGGGACCAACTGCAGGGTGCTGAGGAATGCAGGTGGAGGCAGAGTGGAAATCACCTGAGTTTCCATCAGGCAGAGTTGCACTTGAATTTGAGTTCTGGCACTTGCTGAGCCTCTCTGATTCTGTCTTCTGTAAAACAGGAGTAATAATATTTATTTATATCTACCGTACAGGCAATTGTGAGATTTACTTAAGACATACTTAGTTCATTTTTCTGCTGCTTATAACAGAATACCTGAAACTAGGTGACTTATTTTTAAAAAGCTTATTTCTTGGAGTTATGAAGGCTGAGAAGTCCAAGGATGGGGGCCTGCAGCTGGTGAGGGCCTTCTTGCTGATGGGAAATCAGAAGAGTCCTAAGGTGGTTCAGAGCACCACATGGCAAGGGGCCGAGGATGCTAGCGTGTTAGCTCAGATCTCTCTTCTTATAAGGCCACTAGTTCCTCTCCCATGATAACCCTTTTAGCCATTAACCCATTAATTCTTTAATCCATGAGTAGATTGATTCATAAGGGGATAACCCCTGTGATCCAATCACCACTTAAAGGATGCCCCTCTCAATACTCCCAATACTCCCATATCAGGGATTGTTGCAACACAAATTAAGATGGCCTATTAGATACCCTTAATCTTACGTCTTAAGGTGTTCTGTGATGTTGCAGTTCAACCCCCTCTCATTCCTCTCTACTCTTTTAGCAGTTACAAACAAACAAACTCACCAAAGAAAACACCAGACAAACATACATCCAATAGTATTGTGTCCGGAATTGGTGGGTTCTTGGTCTCACTGACTTCAAGAATGAAGCCACAGACCCTTGCGGTGAGTGTTACAGTTCCTAAAAATGGTGTGTCCAGAGTTTGTTCCTTCAGATGTTCAGATGGGTCCAGAGTTTCTTCCTTCTGGTGGGTTTGTGGTCTCACTGGCTTCAGGAGTGAAGCTGCAGACCTTCACAGTGTTACAGCTCATAAAGCTAGCACGGACCCAAAGAGTGAGCAGCAGCTGCCAAAGATGGTGCAGACCCAAAGACTGAGCAGCAGCAAGATTTATTGCAAAAAGCAAAAGAACAAAGCTTCCACGGTCTGGAAGACCCTAACCGGTTGCCACTGCTAGGTCAGGCAGCCTGCTTTTATTCCCTTATCTGGCCCAACCCACATCCTACTCATTGGCTCATTTTAGAGAGAGCTGATTGGTCCATTTTACAGAAACCTGATTGGGCCGTTTTACAGAGAGCTGATTGGTCCATTTTGACAGAGCGCTGATTGGTGCATTTACAAACCTTTCGCTAGACACAGAGCGCTGATTGGTGCATTTACAATCCTTTAGCTAGACAGGAAAGTTCTCCAAGTCCCCACCAGATTAGCTAGACACAGAGCGCTGATTGATGCGGTTACAAACCTCTAGCTAAACAGAAAAGTTCTCCAAGTCCCCACCCGACACAGAAACCCAGCCGGCTTCACCTCTCAATGGCACTTGCCCTGAGACTTTGCGGCACCTAGCCTGGGTACTCCAGCAGCCTAGTAGGCACCAGCTGGCCACACCGAGTGTGGGCCCCTGAGCCTGCACCCACCCGGAACCAGCACTGGCCCGCGAGCATGCACAGCCCTGCTCCCGCCTGTGCCTCTCCCTGCACACCTGGTGGGGAGCAGAGGGAGCCGCCGGGCCTCCGCCAGCCCCAGAGAAGGGCCCCCACAGCACAGCGGCGGGCTGAAAGGCTCCTGGAGCACCGCCAGAGCAGTTGCTGAGAGCCAGTGAGGGCTGCTAGCACGTTGTCACCTCTCAGTATTAACAATACAAATACTTTTTTGTCTTATTTGTCCTTTGACTTATTTATAACCAACAGAATGTAGAGAAAGTGATGCTGATGTTGAGTGACTCTGGAGGCTAGACCAGAAAATGTTGAAGAGTATCAGAATATACAACCCTAATATATGTTACTTTTGCATAAATTTTATTTTTAAAATTTTTAATTTTTATTTTAAGCTGAAGGCAATTGAGAAAAAGAAGATGCGAGAAGAGCTATTTACCCTTCCTTTATCTGCTTAAAAGCAAGGAATAAATTTCCATTATAAAGGTGTCCCCTTGTTCTCATACCAAGAAGAGGAGACAGCATCAAGGTTACTCTACATAAAGAAACCCAACTAAATAACCCTTATCTATAATAGTTTCTCCCATATATTTACCTTCCTACAATTTAATGCCCCTAGAAGCCCAAGCCCCTTTTCTTTGGTTGCTTTCCCACAATTTATCGTACTTTGTTAAAATGGTAGGTAAGCTCCTTAGTGTAACCACTTCTTTGGATTTTTTTAGTTCTTTCTCTGCAGTTCTCATGCATATAAAAATATTAACAACAAATAAAATTTGTATGCTCTTCATTCGTTGGTCCATCTTTTGTCAGTTTAATTCACAAATTAAGCTGCAGAACCTAAGAGGATGGAGGAAAAGTTTTCCTTTCTTACAAGATCATGCAGCATCTGCTTCACTTACTGAGGAGCCCTGAGCCACCATGTATAAAATCTGAATACCCGAAGACCCCCGTACTGTGAGGAAGCCCGACCACATGGAGAGGCCACATGAAGGTTCTCAAATCAGAACCCCAGCTGAGGTCCCAGCCTACAACCAGTATCAACCACCAGACATGTGAGTAATGATGTTTCCAGTTGATTCCAACCAACAGCCTTTGGGTCACCTCCAGCCTTTGGATCTTTGCATCTGAAATGCCACGCATGACAGAGCAGATACAAGCATTTCTGCTGTGTCCTGTCCAAGTTTCTGACTGATAGAATCTGGGCTTGTTCTAGGCACCTGAGTCTTGAGGTTGTTTGTTGCACAGCCTCAGTAACTTGAACAACGGTTATGCAACACTTGAGCTAGACCTTGAAAGATGAATGGGGATTTTTGTCTAGCAACTGTTTGGAAAAGGCTTAATATTTTAGGAGAAAAGTTAAAAGGTAAGTGTGGTTAACACATGGGTTGTGGGAGAGAATCAGATGAGATGAAAAAAGTTGATGTAAGAAAGTGTGCTGTATGGTTTAGTGAAAATTATAATATATTTGTTCATCAGCATAGGCAATTTTCTTCCAGACCACTGGCTTTGAAATGATGTATTTTTAAAATTGCAAAGTTTATACCATAGAATTTCTGGAGGCTTCTGAAATTTCAATTGGAGATAAAACAGGACTTCAAAATGTAACTTCTCCTAAATTATGAGCTATGGTTTAACTGATGAGTAATTTTTAGTTTTATTGTTGGTTTAAAACACACTGTCATTCCCATGAGTGCTCACATCCAGTTTTAGCATGTGTGTGTGTGTTTCTTTTATGTTTTGTTTTGTTTTGTTTTGTTTGCGGTGAGCAGGTTGGTATCAGAGTTATGAATGAGAAGCATTCTTATCAGAATATACTGGATACTAATACATTTTGCATGTAATTTTCTACAGAGGTATTGATTTTAATCAACTTTCAAGATGAAGCACCACATTTGTCAAGGCAGAAGACCCAAATGTGCAATTTTTTCTTAGGGGAAAACTGGCTATAATGAATGTGCTAAAATATGTTAGTTATCTACTAACCTCAACACGCAAGAAAGCACTAGATCATCAGTTTTCCTGGTAAGGGAAAAAACAGCGGCTGCAGCCTGCCCAGCTACAGAAGAAAGTGGAATCAGCAGAACAAGTGGCCTGTGAAGATGCCAGCTTGTGAGAAATGCCTGGCTGACTGTGAACAGGGATATTATTAAATGGATGCATATGATGCATAGCGTAATTATACCACTTATGGCAGAAAAAAATCACCATTTTATCAAATGCTCCACTGTGTACATCAAAGATCATGGTGTCATCCATCTCTGGGATGCTATGTGAGCTTTGCAGTTCTGGAAGGGCTTCGAGTCCAGTTTTGATTAATTCTTGATGGTTTTATTTGATTATAGAAGTAGAGCTTGAATGTGTGTGTGCGTTTTCCCTTTTTCTTGTAAGAACTGACAATATTGATTAAATTTCCCTTTTAGGAGTGGGAAGCAAGAAGCAAAGTAATTGTCACCACTTCTTGGAGAAGAATGGCTTATAGTGCTTTGAACATATCGTCTGAAAATAACCTCTTTGGAAGATTAGTGGAAAGAAGCAAAACTGTGAAGACCTTGGTTCACAGTAGCTGTTGATGTTTCTTTTTTTCATTTTGGTATTGATTATAATCGCTTCTTCATAAAGCTCAGATGCAGGGTTTATTTCCAGTTCTTTCACCGTGCTTCTTACCTCGGAGTCAAACCATTGCTATACTCTCCACATAGTTGGTTTCCAGTGTTTAAATTGCATGCGTGAGGGGCTCAGATTTGTGACATTGCTTTACATATATTACTGTAAAAAAAAAAACATAACCCCAAATCTAGAGTATATAAGGCTTTGTGCTAAGCAAGCATGGAAAAGAGTTACTTATGGCTTATATCCATGTGTGGACTATGATTGATAGAATTTCCCTTGCAATTGCCAAAGAGAAGTCTACATGGTCTTTGAAGAAACAAATTACCTATGACCCCATGTATTTGCATTTGTGCTCTTCCTAACTATACAGTACAGTCTGAATTTAGCCCCCCAACATAGGGGGATGTTTTAGTGGTCAAGCACTTAATTCATTTCAAGGTTTTGAGGATTTATCTTATAAGAACTTACTAAGCACTGGTTATGTCTCAAGGCCAGGGCTGCACCCTGGAGACTCAGGGAAGCACAATACTTGATTTCATGGATCTCATAATCTAGTGCTATGGAAACATTAAAATATTAAAACCACAGTGGAGAAGAGCAGTGGATAGGTCTTAGGGAAGAAGGCTTGTATGAAAGGTGATGCCTGAAATCATACTTAGTCATCTTTACATATGACAATTTTTATGGAAGAATGAAATCTTCAGGATTGAATGATATTTTCATTTTAGCAAACTGGCCATCTATTTTCTTTGAGCGTATAAACATGGTTGAATGTGTAAAGTAGTGAGAAAGAAAAAAATACTTTTGAGTGACTTTGCTTTATTATGTGAAAAATGACAAACTGGCAGGCAGGAAAGATACATGGCTTACCATGTATCTTTCAATTGTTAGGATGTACTAAAAAATTCAATGCAGTTACCACATAGAAACAAGAGCTAGAGAAGTTCTGAGAGAATTTTTAATCTTAGGTCAGACAGCAAGGATGTGAGGCGGTAAAGTTAAATTACACTGAGTTACACTGACATTCACTAGTCTGATAGCTACAGAGAGACACAATTACCTTCACTCACACAGAGTTTCCTAGGGCTGCAGGAACAAAGCGCCATAAGCTCGGTGGCTCAAAACATTCAGAAATGGTTCTCTCACAGACTCACAGCCACGGAAGCTCCAAGTCTGAACTCAAGGTGTTGGCCGGGCTGTGTTCCCTCTGGAGGCCCTACGGGAGGGCCCTTCCTCATCTCCAGCTTCTGGTGGCTTCAAGTGTCCCATAGTTTGTGACAGCCACCCTCCAATCTCTGCCTCTGTCTTCACATGGCCTTCTCTGTGCATCTGTGTGTGTCAAATCTTTGTCTGTCTTTGTCTTATAAGGACACTTATTGGATTTAGGCACCACATGGATAATCCAAGATAACCTCATTTCAAAACCCTTAATTTTATAATATTGGCAAGACTTTTGTTTGTTTGTTTGTTTGTTTGTTTTGCCAATAAGGTCATAGTCACAGGTTCCAGATGGACATATCATTTGAGGGGAGACAATTCAACTCACTATATACACAAACACATGTGTGTATCTATATAGCTGTATAATTGACACCATGAAATCATTAATGAAAACACTGCCCTTTTTTTGAGACAGAGTCTCACTCTGTCGCCCAGGCTGGAGTGCAGTGGTGTGATCTCGGCTCACTGCAACCTCCACCTCCCGGATTCAAGCAATTCTCCTGCCTCAGCCTCCCAAGTAGCTGGGATTACAAGCGCCCGCCACCACGCCTGGCTAATTTTTGTATTTTTAGTAGAGACGGCGTTTCACCATGTTGGCCAGGCTGGTCTCGATCTCTTGACCTCGTGATCCACCTGCCTTGTCCTCCCAAAGTGCTGGGATTACAGATGTAAGCTACCCCTCCCATATAAAACACTGCCCTTTCTATAGAAAAACTGGTCAAGTACTGGACAGTTCACTACAAAAGAAACAGTAAATAGATAAAAAATGAAACCTAGGTTCAAAACCATGAATAATGAATCTTGATTTTAATGATGGTTTCATCAGTGTATGCACATGTCCAAACTTATCAAATTGTACATTAAATATGTGCAGTTTTTTATATTGATTTTACCTCAACAAAGCTATTATAAATACAAATAATAAAAAGTGCAAATAAATTGACAAGATACAAATATATTTAACTATCAAAATGATAGATATTAAAAAACTGTGCTGCTGGCCAGGTGTGGTGGCTCACGCCTGTAATCCCAGCACTTTGGGAGGCCAAAGCGGGTGGATCACCTGAGGTCAGGAGTTCGAGACCAGCCTGGCCAACATGGTGAAACCCCATCTCTACTAAAAATACAAAAATTAGCTGGGCATGATGGTGCACGCCTGTGATCCCAGCTACTTGGGAGGCTGAGGCAGGAGAATCGCTTGAACCTGGGAGGCAGAAGTTGCAGCGAGCTGAGATCAGGCCGCTGTACTCCAGCCTGGGCAACAGAATGAGGCTCCATCTCAAAAAAACAACAGACAAACAAAAAACAGTGCTGTTGAGTGTACATTGAGACAGGCATTTTCCAACACTGCCTTTCTGGAAGCAGGGAGGAGAGGCACAGAAATTTCAGCAAGGGTAAAGTCTTCATCCTGCAACCATGTTTCTAGGAGTCTAGATAATTCAATATACAGGTAAAGTCACAGCATTTATTTAATCATGTTAATTAGTTATGTTATGTAACATATAATAAAATAATATTGTATTTTAATATATAATATATATTATGCTAATACATTAATATATACACACTTAGTCCTTCTGTTACTAAAGAGAGCTCATGTGACATCAGCAAGGAAACACAGTCCTTCTATCTGTTACTAAAGCGAGCTCACGTGACATCAACAAGGAAACACAGTTAGTCCTTCTATCTGTTACTAAAGCAAGCTCACCTGACATCAACAAGAAAATACACACTTAGTCCTTTGTATCTGTTACTCAAGCGAGCTCATGACATCAACAAGGAAACATACACTTACTCCTTCTGTTACTAAAGGGAGCTCATGTGACATCAACAAGGAAACACACAGTCCTTCTATCTGTTGCTAAAGGGAGCTCATGTGACATCAACAAGGAAACACACTGTTAGTCCTTTGTATCTGTGAGTTGTGCATCTGCTGATTCAAGCAGCCAAGAGTCAAAAATATTTGCAAAAAAAGCCCTTTAAACTGTATTGAACATGTACAAAGTTTTTATTATTCTCTAAATGACACAGTGTAACAACGACTTGCATGGCATTTACATTGTAGTAGGTGTTACCAGTAATCTAGAGATGATTTAAAGTATAGGGAGAATGTGCATAGGCTACGCTGAATACTACACCATTGCATATCAGAGACTTGAGCGTCTAGGGATTCTGGTATCTGGGGGAGGTCCTGGAACCAATTTCTCATGAATACCAACAGATGACTGTATGTTGTATCTTGATGCAATGAATAAACAAAGCAGATAACAGTAACTGACATGGGGTAGAAGGTGAGGGGAAATGAAGGGGTTGCTATTTACATGTTTATATGGGATGGACAGGGCAGACCCCACAGAGGGGATATTTAACAGAAACTGAACGTACGAGAAGCAGTCCTGAGAACTGTAGACCAAGAGAGCTCGTGGTGGCCCTGGGAAGGGGCTTGTCAGATCTCGTGGCCCCTGGGGGCTGGTGACTGTTAGCTGCTGGCCAACAGCCAGCTGCCACCCTGAAATCTGCCACTGTCAGCCAGTAACCCAGCATGGCGGAGTGTAAAGGCAGGCCTGCTGCAAGGAGATGAAGGACCCCTCTGCTGGGCAGCCTGGGCTGGAGGGTTCTACTACCAGCCTTGCCAAAAGTTTCTCAGAATTGCACTGCATTTTAAGACTTTGCCTGCCCAGCCCCCTGCAGCCCCTTCTCATTTTCCTCCACATGCACTTCTCCCAAATAATCTCTTGAGTGGCAAATACCATTCCGGTGTTTGCTGCTCCAAGAACCCAGATGTACACAGTGTTCCAGCAGAGGCTGCACAAATACAGTGGCCCCGAGGAGCTTGTCATTTTCGAGGAGCATCAAGGAGGCCAGTGTGGCATTCATGGAAAGGACAGAGGGAGAGTGGGAGATGAGGTCAGAAATGTACTTGAAGTCCTTGCCGAAGAAAAATCGTTGACTTGCTTATTATAAAACCCTTTTTGTTAAGGAAGAAATAAAAACTGTTAACCAATGGCATCTGTATCCATTACAGAATTTAAAGGAAGGGCATCATACAGCCAGTACCTTACAATCTTCCCATTAGCAGCATTCAACACATCTGTCTAGGTAGTAAACCTAAGTGGCCCAGTTCTGGGCCATTAAATTTTGATGTAACCCATTAAGGAAACTTACGGCCTTAGTTCAAAGTGCTGTTGCCATTGTGTCTGTGAGAGCGGTGCTGCAGAGAGCATTTTATGCAAATCTCATAGATTTTAATGAGTGATCCTGCTTAATAAGCTAGTTAGACCATTTGGGCATTTACTTGAGAGTGACCACAAATGCCTTTTTCTGAAACCATTTCACAGTGCTAACATTTAACTGAAATAGCACTTAACACAGAGCCAGGCACACAGTGAGCACTAAGAGTGTTACGTTACCGATGACAGGGATGAAGAACAGGAGTCTTACCAGGTGTGTCAGTCTCGATGCTCCTGAATGACCCAGACAAAAAGGGACTAGAGACTTTCTTTTCAGGAGTTTGTGGCTTAGATCCTTGTTTCACCACAAAGCATGAGCTTGACACAGCCTGGACTTGACAGCACTTTCCACAGGGCACTTAAAAATACTTTTACCTCCTCTCCTTTACCTCCATAAACCATGACAGGTCTTTGCTCAGCCTCTGATAAGCAAAAGATTAGAAAATCCCTTTAAACTTCAGAAACAGAGCAATGCTCAGTCAGGCAATAAAAGCTGCAGAAATTGGTCTTGAATATTATCACTGTGTATCAATTGAAGTCAGATGAAGAGCTCCACATTCATCCAAAGTTCTTTTCATACTAATTAGATGCTCTTCAAAGGTGTAATTACCATTTAAAAATGACTTTGGAGTGCAGGATACACAATAGATTTTTAATGTCTTTTAATTTCTTTTGATGTTTCTCATATTTCATTAGTACGTTCTTATTTTACCAATGAGTCACAGGGCTTTCAAGGACTTTCCCTCTCCCACAGTTAAAATGCTAAACAGAAGCTAAGCTCACGTGAAAAACTTGTCTCAATAACCAGAGAAAGACTATACTAATTACCATTTGGATTGCGTGGATTATCAATTTGTCCGATACTCCGTTTGCCTCCACCTTGAGGAGAGAACTATTTCCAGCCCCAGAGTCAAGCTGCCTCATTGCACAGAAGAGGGAGTAAAATAAGAAGCCTGGTGATGTGCTTATTGTCACAATTTGTGGTACAGCTGACACTTAGACTACATCTGCCCTTGAAGCTCAACCTCTTTGCCCTACTCCTGTGGTGTTTCTTGGCATCTGGTATCATTTCAAAAGGATAAGAATGGCATAGAGAAGGTTTCTCATTGCTAAGCATGGAGCAGGAATATTTTAGTGAAATGTGTAAGTTTTGGGGCAGAAGTAAAAACACCCCATCTGCTCTTCCACACTTGGAGAGAGCGGCACACAAAGCAGCAACTTGGCTCTGGGCGGCAGCTGGCTGAGGTCTCATGGTCTGGAGGACAGCCCCTGGCTTTCACATCGTCCGTGTCTTGCCATTTCTCTTTGGATAAGGCACAAATGTCTGAAGATATCCTCCAGGCCCGAGGACTTGCTCCTATTCTATCCAGTCTCGTCTTTCATGAGCCACTGTGCTTCAGCCACTGCTTTTCCTTCCACCCCTTTGTCTTTCCTTTTTCCCAGGTATAAGGCCTTTGCACTTTCTAAACCCTCTAACCTGGAACACTGTTTCTTCTATTTATCTCAATAAGTCCAACCCCTTCTTTATACCCTATTTCAAGCACTGCTCCCCAGGAAAGCTCTCCCTGCCCTCTGCCCAGCCCGGGGCCTGTGATTATGGGTCTTCGCAGCACCAAGGGCCTCCCCTTCACTGTACACATGGGTTGCATGTTTCTACTTGTGCATGCAAATATTTGATTCAGGTCTACATCCTCCAGCCCCCTTACAGAATATACTGCTAAAGGCAGGTATGGGGTCTGGTTTTGCCCACCCCTGCGTCTCCATAACATAGCACAGTGCCTGACACAGAGAAAGGAGAAGGTGCTCCATGAACATTTCCTGACCCAGTCCCTGACCAAATTCTCTAGAAGGGTTGCTGTGCTCTCATTGCACAGACATGCTGCAGGAGCACTCTGCTGTTCTCCAGAATTCTGGCTCTCCATCTCAAAATGATTCTGTGAGTGGCTGCATAATGCATCCTGACCAAAGAGTCAGGAGCCCTGCAATCCTTCAACACTTCTGCAATTAATGAGCTTTCAGACACAGGGCAAACCATTTAACGTCTCTATGTCTTCTTATATGTAAAATTGGATTTTTAATATCAGCTTTATTTACCTTACCGAGTTATTCTTCTATAACAAGAACATTAAGAGCCTGGCTTGTATTCGTTTGAGCGAGAGATTGTTGGTGTGAAAAGCATTGGTTATAGGCAGTTTCTTACTTCTACACACAGCGGATTCCTACACATGTGTTTCAAAGTTGAATAACAAAGAATAATGAGGGAGACATTTCCAGAGAACTAAAAATACATTCTAAAATTCCTAGTAGTGGTTAATTACGTGCTGCCTCCCTCAGACCCATGAGGCAGGTGAGGCCTTCAAATGCACGCAGCACAGGGGGCCACCAGCCATCCTGGGGATGGGAAAGGTGACCCGAGCACCTCCTCTTCCTGGCCTGACCACTCCTCTGCCCACTGCTGCAGCGGCCACAGCATTTCCACGTCTTTAGGAAGATTTGGGTGGCTGGAAACCGACATCCAGATATCGGGAAAAGCAGTTCTATCTTCTTGCCATCTGTGGTAAATTGTAAATGTGACCCCAAATGTTTACTGTTTCCTTTTTCTCCAGCCTTTGCCATGTAATTTTATAGAGGTCACCAAGTTTGACATTGGGCTTAGCCCTGTGAATTAGTCTAGGTTCTCCAGAAAAACAGAAACAATAGGATAGGTGTGTATACATATAAAATAATATTGTTCATAATATTATTTTTATTTATTTATTTTTTGAGACAGAGTCTTGCTCTGTCGCCAGTGTGGCATGCAGTGGCATGATCTCTGTTCACAGCAACCTCCGCCTGCCGGGTTCAAGTGATTCTCCTGCCTCAGCCTCCCGAGTAGCTGCGACTACAGGTGCCCGCCACCATGCCCCGTTAATTTTTGTATTTTTAGTACAGACGGGGTTTCACCATGTTTGCCAGGATGGTCTCGATCTCCTGACCTTGTAATCTGCCCACCTTGGTCTCCCAAAATGCTGGGATTACAGGTGTGAGGTACTGCACCCGGCCTATAATACAATTTTATAAATATATACCATATGAAATTGGCTCACGTGATTATGAAAACAGAAGTCTCAAGATAGATATGCATTTGCAAACTGCAGACCTAGGAAAGCTGATGGGCTAATTCTAGTCCAAATGCTGGTGGGCTTCCAAGGGAAAATCTGATGTTTCAGTTCAGGTCCACAGGCAGAAACACAAAACACAAAACCCAATGCCTGGGTTCACAGCAGTCCAAGCAGAAAGAGTTCCCTCTGACTTGCTCCATCCAGGCCTCCAGCTGACTGGCTGAGGCCCAGCCACATCGGGTGGGGCGGGGGGGACAACCTGCTATGCTCAGTCTGCCAATGTAAATGCTAATCTCATTTGCAATCACCCTCCCAGACAGACCCAGAATAATGTTGAAACAAATTTCTGGGCACCCTGTGGCCCAGTCAAGTTGACACATACAATTAACCATCCCACCATGAGATTTGCTGTGGCCAGTGGGATGTTCGCAGATGAGATGCCAGCAGAGCCTTGAAAGACTCTAGACCCGTCAGGCCACCCAGGTAGTCACTTGGGAATGCACGCTGATGGAGGTGCTTTCGTGGCCGCTGTGGCAGGCGAAGGGAGTGTGGTGTCCCCTGTGCTGGTCCTTTGCAGGAGGTGACACATGCCACTTCCACTCATGATTCCTGCCCGACTTGCATGAACAGACTGTCTGCACAAGGTGAGGTGTTCCAACGAACTTCTACAGATCTTGTAATTGATGATTTGACATCCACTAATCACAGGGCCAAACTAATGGCCAAAGGTGTCTACATCACCCTTCAGTCCCACTTTTGAGGTAGCATAAAAGTCATATCACAAACCCTCCAGCCACAAACAAATCTGTGACTTGTTTCCTGCCGAATAAGGGCTGTCCCTACTTTGTGACTTCTCCCCTCTGTGTTCATGGAAGCTTCGATCCATGCTTCCTGTACTCCTGCCTCCTGCCCAATCCTGGCGCTGGCTGGGCAGCCCTGTGTGGCATGGCAATGCTCCTTTTTCTTAGGAACTGTAAGAAACAAGCTCTTATTTCAAAGGCAGTTTTTCCTGTCTGTGTCTATCACTTTACAATACCTGAATTAAACAAATCCTGAACTCAAATCATAAAACATGGGGAATGCAAGCATATTATATGAGCAGAAGGAGTGGAATATCTGTGGACAGTCCTGATGGCTCAGACCCTTAGTTCCCACAGTGTTCTGAGCACGCCAGCTGATCTCTGCTGACACTGACTTCCGTGCATGGTATTTGCCTGCCGTCCCTGGCATGATAGGAGGTTATGGTTGTTGAATGTAGTCATTCCTTAACCACTTTGCTATCCTGCCTTATTATTGTCAATAAATACTATAACATATGCTAAATTTTAGCATTCTGTGAAATGAGAGAGGGTGTATGATATTGTTTCTAAGGCAGAAACCGAGACAGCAAGATCTTACTGCACCATTCTGTGGCTTCCCAGCACCAAGTCATTCTGATGACCCAGGTCTCACACTGGCACCTTCAGAAAACCATGGTGCCAGGAAGTTAAAATCTTATTTGAATCCAAATAAAAGACATATTCAGACTCCTAGTGACTCATGACCTGAAGTCTAAGGTTTATTCGGAATTGGCAGAGATAGCACTGGTAAATATATATACTTTTTTAAAATGAAGGGTCCAAAAATACGACATTTCCCTAAGCATTAAGTCAGACTGAGAAATTTGTACCAGTGATTTGGAGCCTGGAGGTAATGAGGCAAAAACTTAATGAGCTTATTCCGGGACCCCCACCTGAGTCAAGACCTCAAAGCCTTAAGGATACAAATTTCCAGTGGCGGCTTGTTGACAATAACAGAAAAGGCGGAATCATGGGCAAGCCAGCTGTCTGCCCACCGAAGAGAGTGCTCGCAAATGCTTGGCAACACTCCCCGCCTGTGTGACTCCCTCTTTCAACCTGGAGGGCTTTCCACGTTCACAGTGTGCATCCTCTTGACATTAAAGACATTATCCCAGGGCGCTTACCCTGAGCAAAGCTTCCTCTTCTCAGCTCCTACAGTTTGGCTGATGCTGCTCAAGAGTCCCCCACAGTCCTGGCATCTGGTTTACTTCTGGGAGGCATCTGCCCTGCTGAAAGACAGGAGGCTGTGGAAAGAACAGATAGAACAGGATCCCCGGGGCTCTGATTCTTAAGGGAAAGCAACATGACCTTGGCTGGTGGATTGGCTAACAAGAGGCTTAAATAGAGGCCCTGTTGCTCCCTACAAGAAGTTTGGACACACTGTGATGAGGCATTTGAAAGAAAACCTTCCGAGTACAGTGCGAATCTGTATCATAAACAAAAGAAGCCTTTGGTATGCCCTGTGTGCCCCCTGCACAGTGCACTCAGTACATAAATACAGACTGTTCTGCAAAAAAATGGAACAACTGGAATTTTTAATATCATGTCTGAGATTTCCTGTGAGAACATGGTGTACACGTTCTACTAAGTTCAAGGTGCGATTTTCCTCTAATTGTTTTCAATAGTTCCTTCCACTGTTAGCATCTTTCAGAAAAATATCAGCACATTGCTTTCCCTAGAGGGAATAGAAGAGAATAAAATCCCATGATTTAATCTTTAAAAAGTTGAGAAACAAAAGTCAAAAACATCCAAATTTAATGCTGCCTTTTCTAGCTTATGCATGTTACGTTAATATCTAAATGATGTCCAGAAGTATTTACTTGTGTCATATTTACAAAACTGGCTGACAGATTTTAAGAAACTTGTTTTGGCTTTTGTTATTAATGTTCTCAGGAACACTTGACATGAAAGTTCTGGTTTTCTATAAAACAGAGTTTTGACATTTTTGGAGAAACTTAAAATAGGTCTACTAGGTTCTGGTGAATTCAGAATATTCAGAGGACATAAAGCATGACTGATGAGGAGCATAGGATTTTGTGCCTCAGAGCACTTACCATTGATTAAAGGCCTTTAGATTGGATTCTGACCTGGAGATAGTGTCCACTGACTTCACGGCAGTCTCTCTTCTGCAAATAGGGGTAGTGCTTTTCCTCATCCTTATGGAAATGATATAGTGGGATGTGAAAACATGTGGTTTCCCCCTTGAAGTTCTAAACATTCCAAAAGTGTCATTTACTCACTAGATCCTTAATAGATCTTCCTTCTAATATGGATTTTTTAAAAAAATTTTAGATCACTCTTGCTTTCATGATTTGAGAAGGTGTTACTTAGAGAAATAAGGCAAAAGGAAAACTTTAAGATTGACATTTGTCTAGGGTGCCTCAAACATTTCTAGAACATTAGATAGATTATCACTTGATCTCTTGTTTTGAAAGCAAATTGGTTTCTAGAAGACCCACTTTGATGATGAGACCTGTGGAGGTTTTCATCACAGATGTTTATTTACACGGAGAAGAACCCCTGAACACGGTGACCAGATGAAAGGCAGCTCAGGGCTGAGCTCTCGGGACTCAGCTCTGCCATCAGCCACCAGCCACATTTTCCTCTGAGTTTATGAAAATGATGCACCCTTACACTCAATGCTACAGTTCTTGAGTCAGCATTGTGCAAGTTGATTATCCAAATTGGTCCATTCTTGTCATACCCAACTAAATCAGAGAAGAGGGGTCTGAGTAAAAGGCACTCTGGGTACATAACGTCACTCTAGAAATGCTGTTGTCTGCAAGTCCCGTGGCTGAAACTGCCTGTTGTAACCAGAGACCACTTTCATCTGTAGCAGGTGAGATAACAACTGCAAATCAAGGACTAGTTTTGCCCACCACAGTCACCCACGAATCAGACCTTACCAGCCCCCAAAACTTTGCTAATATCAAAGAACTTTCTCACAGGACCACAAAGGAACAGTCCTCTTTTTCCACCTTCGGACCACCCTGTCTGCCTCTATATTGTGAATTGCAATTCTTTCTTCCTAAATATTAAATTTAGAGATTCAGCTCTACATTTTTAATATGCTTTAGAGAAGGTCAAGCAGACACTTGCCAAACCCTGTGGTTTCTTTGTCACTGTGTGGCTGGGTTCGTTCCTCTTCATTTTGTCCTCACTCACAGCTTCCTTTGTCTGAAGCTTCCTTCTCACTGACCCGCTTACCTCAGGTGGCTTCTCTTCTGTTGTATCTTAAGAGGTAGCTGCTGCAAGTCTTTCTTAATTCACTGGGGAATAATGGCAGCCTCTCCAGGCCTTCTGTGTCAAGACCTCAGTCCTGGTTGGCTGCAAAGCTCCTCACCCAGCATTGCCAGATAGTCTTGTTTTGCTTTCTTCTTCTAGTCTTCAAATCCCACTCTGATTTTGAGATTCTTTTGTTAAAGCCCAGCAGCAAGGATGGTGGAGCGTGCATTGGGTGTTTGGGTGGCAGGACAGCTTGTTTCTAGTCTTGGGTTGGAAAATACCAAGTGATTTGGCTTTGGGGAAATGACTCCCCTTTTTGGTGTGAGGGATTATTTCTAGTAAATTGTAATGAAGAGATTTCATATCAGTCAACAGAAGTGGTTCTGAGCATGATCACTAAGTGGGAGCGGGAGTCACAGGGCCTCAAGGCTTATCTCCTCCAGGGCAGTTTTATCTCTGCCCCAGAAAGGAAGTACGTGGTAATATATTTCCTGGTCTGGCTGCTGGTCGGAAGTTGTGAGGGTGATTGCCAAATGAATTATCTATATATAATCCAGATATCAACTGGCATTTCCTGCTCCTGTGATCTAGATAAGAGAGGCCTAGCAAGCAGGCCACTTGCCATAGGTGCCGAGTTTATGGTCCGCATCACTTTTTTATGTAGGCTGAACCTGGCCCACATGATGTCTGCCCAGATATAAAATTCCACCTCTTCCTTGATTTCCACCTAAAATGTCACTCACCTGAGGCAAGGATCCATGGAGATTTGAAGGAGACATGTGAGAGTACGCTTCAGAAAGGCACGTGCTCCTAGTAAATGTTAAATACTGAGATTCTTAAATGTTTCCTCATGCCCAAGTCTGTATGTTCTACATCCTTGAGAGGGAACCTAATAAAAGGAGTTATTTTTCTTGACAAATGGAGTTTATAAAAAGGACTTTGAGATCTTTCAAAATATGATATAATATAAGAATTATTTATTTTTGGAAACACATTTGTTTATTCATTCACAGTTACATTCATTCATTCTAGGCTTTTTTGTTTGGCCTCTACAGAAGAAATTATAAAACTGGTTCAGTACTGCCCCCCATCAGATACACTAATTCCCCAAATAACGGAAGCCAGTGATTTCTGCATGTGAATTGTCCAGCTTTTAAAGTCAGCCATTTGGCCATCTGTGGCCATTTGGTGATGTGTTACTTGTGTATGGACTGCCAGGGTTACTAGTGTGGTCTCGATGGAAGGTAGCTCTTCAAGGAAGTAGTAAAAGCCAAACTGCACAAAGCAAATCCTGTAGCTGACAACAATGTGCCCAGGCTTTTCCAGATTTGCTCTAGTTATTCCAATAAGCACTATTCAAACTTATAAACAGATGAAAGGAGAAAAGAAAGGAGCCTTTAAAGACAAAAAGAGGGCTTCTTTCTGCCAGTGAAACATTTCTCAGGTAAGATCACATCATCTGCAATATGGCTTGCAAATGTGTGTTTAAGATAATTTTTGGAACAGCCTAGACCAACCAGTTTAAGTGACTAGGGGTTACACTCCAGGAGGCACAACAGAATATATATGTCTATATATATATATACATATCTTCACACCAATACACACAAAAACCTTTTATCTCTTTATTTGTTATTTCACAAACCCTAATAACTCTAAGCTGCATAATATCTCTCTTAATGATATAGGCGTTAAGAAGAAACTGCTTAAGCAGATAGTCAGGGTATGGGAATCCTCAGTAGGTTTTGCTTTTTAATGAAAAGCAGCCCCAAAATCATTGTCTAACAAAGATCAGCCTGTAAGATGGAGCTGCAGACATAGACAAGCCAGCGGCAAGCTTGCATGGGTGAAGGTCAGCAGGAAAAAGCTACGGGGACTAGGCATGTTCAAAACAGAGGCTCCATCTCCCCTTCCCTTTGCCAACCACGTGTACAGGAAGGAGCAGACAAGATGGCACCGGTCAAGTGGAAAGTCCATTTGCATAATAAGATTCGGATGGGGTGGCCAGCCTTCTCCGCATGCCGTGTAAACCTATGTAAGCTCTAGGGAAATCAGACACCACCTCCTCAAGCCTGCCTAAAAAATCCTGCACACTCCTTGCTGGCTGGTCTTCCCTTTGGGAAACTCTCTCTCTCTTTCTCACTAGAGAGAGACTATTCTCCTTTCTCTTTCTTTTGCCTATTAAACATCTGCTCCTAAACTCTTCCTGTGTGTTTGTGTTCTAAATCTTCCTGGCACAAGACCATGAACCCTGGGTATTTACACCAGATAACTTTCCATATGATTTGTTGAGCCTTATATGCTAGGCGCTGAGTTAGGTACTGACTACAAAGAGTTGAATTTGTTGTAATTTTCTAAAAACCTCATATAATTTCCTTTGAGCTTGACCCTTCCTGTTGAAGTCCAGCTGACATTTTGGTGAGTGTTTCTCTGTGGACTGATTCACCCCGTAGATAACTAGGCAGGAGGCCTGGACAGAGCTTGGGAAGGCTCTGCCTGCAGTGGGTGTGCAATGGGAGGAAGGTTTTCCCCATGAGCCTCTTCACTTAGGGTCCATTTGAACGGGACATTTATCTCCCAGCCCATCTTCAGGGGGAATCTGCCGTTGGTGAGTGGAGACAAAGGGCAGGAGTTGGGGTCTCACCACTGTATTTTCCATACCACCACTATCTCTGGAGCCAAATTCCCAATCTGCTTAAGGCTTCGTTTCATATTGCACGTCGCCCACACACTGATCTTCCAGGTCTGTGAAGCATCGAAACACTTTTCCATTTCAGAGCTGTTTGTGCTGTTTCCTCAGCTTCAATTTTTCCCCTTCCTGAAGTTTCAGGGTAGTCGTCTCCATTTAGACCTGACCATCAGAGAGGCATTTCCTGCCGCTCTCCGTCAGTCCCATTTTTGTTTTTACATAGCGCGCTCATCAGTTTTTATTTATTATTTGTCTATTCAGCACTTTTTTTTTTCTGTTTGTCCTGTTTTACTTTTCCATTAGAATATAAGCAATGAGAGGACAGGGCTGGGTCAGGCTTGTTTGCTATTATATTTGCAATACTTATCTTGTAGGCAATTAATGAATGTAAATAAATTACCTTCAATGCTATGAATTATAATAGTTGCATTTGCTTCTTCACACAAGTGTCCCACGATTACCATAAGCTTGTATGTGTGTTTAGGTTCTTTTTTTCATAGCATTTCCCGTAAGATGATTATGAGTCAATACATTGCTTAGGGTTCACCAGAGAAACGTGTGTGTGTGCGCGTGTGTGTACATGTCTGTGTAGGAAGGTGAGACAGACAGAGATTTCGTTGAAGAATTAGTTCACATGATTATGGAGACTGCAAGACCAGAATCTGTAGGATAGACCAGCAGGCTGCAGACCCAGGAAAGGGCCCATGTTGCACTTCTGAAGGCCGCTGGCTGGCAGCATTCCCTCAGGACTGCGGGAGGTCAGTTTTTGTTCTATTCAGGCCTTCAACTGATTGGATGAGGCCCACCCACATTACAGAAAGCAATCAGCTTTACTCAAAGTCCCCTGACTGAAGTATTAATCATATTCCAACACACCCTCACAGAAATGGAATATATAACAATATGTGACTAGAACAGTGTTTGACCACCTATGTGGGTGCGATGGCCTGGGCAAGTGGTCACATAAAATGAGCCAGAATAGACAACCTGAAACTTTAATACCGACAGGCTTGTCCTGAGGCCAGGACACATCTTCATCCAGGTGGGGTGAGGGGCTTGCCATGTTCCCACAAGACCTGTGATTTTCAGCAATCCTTAAGTCTCTGAGGTTCAGATGCCTTGTATATATAACAGGCAGATTAGTCTAAATCCAGAGATTGCAAACTGTAGCCCCCAGGCCAGATCCAGCCCCTCCTGCTTATGTGTGGCAACATAGGCTGAGAATGGTTTTTATGGATGAACATTTGGGATTAATTTGGTTCTAGGGAACTAACTTTGAACTTCCAATAAGCAAAATGTTATCTCCTCCTCAAAGGATTCCATTTATCTCTTTTGTGGGCCTGTATTATCAAAACAAACAAAAACTAAATGATTATGTTATAGTTTGAATTTTGTCAAGAAAAATGTTGTGGAAATTTATTTTATCTCTTCTTTTATTAGTATCGACATAATATCTTTGATTTTTGTCTCTTGGTTCAGGAAGACTAAAACATTTACAATCTGATCCTTTATAGAAAAAGTTTGCCAACCCTTGGTCCAAATGCCTCATGTTTTCAAGTCATGACATTCTGTGTGCCTAGGTTCTCGTGGAATGTAACACGCTACAGGGATCAGCCGTTTGGTGAGTCTGCGGTAAACCTTTTATTGAAAGAGCAGTGTCTTAGATGAAATGAGCTTTGAACGATTTGGGGAAGTAGAGCGATGGGGGGTGGGGAAAGACTTTCTGCTGCAGACAAAGGTTCCCTACATGTCTGCCCTGATCCTGCACCTTTGTGCCCTCTGAACAATGAAGACAAGCCAGGCAAACCCCAGTGATGCTTTAACCTGCAGCTCAGGACAGCCTCCACTCTGTCTCAGACTCGCCCGGCTGTGTTCCGGCTTCTGCCTGGGGTTCAGCCACGGGCTCACCTGTCCTTGCAGCAGAACCTCTGTCTTTGGAGTTGGTGCTGGTCTTTGAATCATTTCTTTGGCTGTGACTCAGTCAAGCCTGATTGGATTCAGACCAGCATGAAGGGTCCTACTGCTCCTAATTCTCCCTCCCAGCTGGGCCTGCTTCAAATCCTCCAGCATTCAGCCCAGCAAACCAAGATCTAGCCCAACACTCCCTCTGGGAATGTGCCTCTCCAAGATGCCGCAGGCAGAGGAAGCTGAAAGGCTGAGTGAGCCTCCCATTTGAATGTCTGCTTTTTCTAGGGCAAGCTGTTCTTTTCCATACCTTGTTTGTAAGACAGAGAAGGGGTCTGCCTGACTTGTACCGGGCACTGTGTTAGCACTCCATGCAGACGGGCCAGGTTGCTTTCACTCTTCTGAGATTAATAGTTGCACTTCATAATCACAGAGCCATTTCACAGTTTGATACCAAGCACCCATACAGACAATATTTGGAGTCAGTGAAGAGAGTTTTTGCAAATGTCTTAGAAGATAAATTAGCCACAGTGTGAGAGATCAGTTTGCACTGTGCTTCAGTTTTCCATTGCAGGCTCTTACTAACCTGATCCCATTACAGCTTTGAATTAGGAAATAAGCCTGAGGCACAAATAGCTGTGAAAGCTTTGTTTGGTTGAGGGTTTTGGAATTCAAATGCTTAACAAAAGTTTGCAAAATCCTGTGAAATTTCTTTTTCTTCTTTTTTTTTTTTTGCATTTCATTTACCTTGTCTTATTTGTTCTTTCTGTTCTCTCTAGTATTATTTTCAAATGCAATTAAGACCACCTAGTTCTGTCATTGGCTGGAATTCCCAGGAATCAGTGACCCTTTGATAGAGGTGTGTGTGCCCTGCCCAGGGGACCCAGTGGGCAGCATGAGGCTCCCCTCTCCCCTTTCTCAACCAGCCTGGAGTATGTTGGAAATAAAACAGAGAGCTAAAGAATGTGGAGAAACTGCCGGCCTGAACCCAACTAGAGTGGAAAACATCCAAGGAAGGCCGGTGGCACTGGGAAGTGAGCTGAGTCTCTTGGGTTCTAAAAAGCTGGAAGGATTGGAGCAGGAACCCGGCCCCACACTTTCCAGCTTGTTTTGTCGACAGGAATGTTTTGCTGGAGGAAAGGCCTGAGGAGAAGTTTGATTTTCTGTAACTCAAGTAGATTTGGAACATTGCTCTTCCTTTCCATTGCAAACAGTTTTTTCTTCCAATGCTGGTATTCGTTGAGATGTTTAACTCCTGTGTATTTAAAAAAGAAGGGTATAAATACATTCAGATACTAAAAACATTATTTGCAGTTAATTTAAATATATATTAGAGTAATAAAAATTCGGAAAGTGATTGTAACGCTTACTTCACGTGTGGATTTAACTATGTGAATTGATCGGAAGCTGAGCTTAAATGGCAATCACTTCCTGAGCTTCGGTTGTGTATCTCTTACTCCCTAGAGCACGATTGGTTCCTTGCTTTCAGTTCAGATTGATTTGTGCAAAAGTGAACTCCTTGTCTTCCCCGTCAAGTGAGCCCCCACACAACTACTTTATTTTTTCGGTGATACCATCGTTCTTTCAGTTACCTGGACTCAGAAACTGGAGTTGCTTGTCATTTCTTTCTGTGCTCTGTCTTCCATGTCTTTGCATTTCCAAATCATGTGAATGTATCCCTAGTGCCCCACTGGTGTTTCCATCTCCATGACCCCACCCTCCACCCTTATTCCACTGGTGTTTCCATCTCCATGACCCCACCCTCCACCCTTATTCCACTGGTGTTTCCATCTCCATGACCCCACCCTCCACCCTTATTCCACCGGTGTTTCCATCTCCATGACCCCACCCTCTACCTCTTACTCCACTGGTGTTTCCATCTCCATGACCCCACCCTCCACCCTTATTCCACTGGTGTTTCCATCTCTACGACCCTACCCTCTACCTCTTACTTCACTGGTGTTTCCATCTCCATGACCCCACCCTCCATCTCTTATTCCACTGGTGTTTCCATCTCTATGACCCCACCCTCCTCCCTTATTCCAGTGGTGTTTCCATTTCCATCACCCCGACCCCACCCTCTACCTCTTACTCCACTGGTGTTTCCATCTCCATGACCCCACCCTCTACCTCTTATTCCCCTGCTGTTTCCATCTCCATAACCCCACCCTCCACCCTCATTCCACTGGTGTTTCCATCTCCATGACCCCACCCTCCACCCTTATTCCTCACTGATTCAGTAATCATGAATTCACGCTGAAGTCATGACTTCCATGACTGCACCCTTTGGTGTTGCTTTTGGTGTTTCTCTCACGTATTTTAAACATTGATCCACAGAGCTTTCTTACACATTACACATTATTTTCCTCATTTTATAGATGAATCAACTGAGACACCAAGGAACTGATGGACTTGTCCAATTCACACAGATAGTTAAGGATTGAGGCCAAGACCTCTAGCCTGGAGGTACCTAGCACCTGGAGAGCAGCCTGCCTGGCTTGCTGTTGCCAGTAGTTTCTCCTCTTCAATGGGCCATGCAGAACCTTGGCCTCGTTCACTGCTCATAGCCAGGAGCTATGGACAAAGGCATTTTATTACCTACAGGGATAAGTCCGTTTGTTCCCAGACCAAACTGAGAGTCAGGCTGCTTATTCTCATGGCCCAATAATGAGATGCAGATAAACTGGGAAAGAAGAGAGCTTATTTCTGTAACCGGGTACAGGGAGAAGGCCTGGAAAATATTGCCAGACTAACCAAAAATTACAAGGTTTACAGAGCTTATATACCTTTTAAGCTATATGTCTGTGTGTACGTGTGCATTCATGTAAAGACATAAGTGATTAACTTACTGTAATCTGTAACTAAGATCTGAGTTTTGAAGCCCTTCCTCTGCAGCCTCAGTAAATTGACTTAATCTAGATGGGTCTAGGTACCGGGGGTGATTACATTTATCCTGTCTCCTGCTAAATCATGGAGGTTTGGGGAGTTCCTTTAGACCCCCAATAAAACATTTTTGTGGAGGTCTGGGGAGTTTCTTCAGCCCCCCAATAACAAGTTGTTTAATCCTAAACAGGTCCTGTTAAGAATTCCTTCATTATTTTGTGGCACTTCAAGACCTGGGAGAGGCCTGGGCAAAACTCCTGGTGGGCTTTGGTTACATTCCAGCCTTTGTATAAGGACACTGGCTCTCTCAGCTTTCAGTATGTAGCTCAACACTCAGTCAGTGCTGAGACAGTTGTTATGGAGGCCTGCCTGTTCAGCTGTTAGTGACACCTGGCCTGCCACAAAAATCTCCTTGGTTGGCATGAAATAGCCTCTCCAATCTGTCTAATTGACTTATCTGGTCTTCTATCACTCTTTTCAGCTCCTCAGAAACTCTGCTCCAGGCAGATGAGACTAATTTTTGTCCTTCAGCTCCACCTGCACCAATCACCTCCAAATTTCTGCTCATACAGTACCCTCTGCGTAGATGCCTTTCTTCTTCATGCTCAAGTCCCTTATTTTCATGGAGCCTTTCCTGTCTGCTCACACAGATTGTGTGCTCCTGTGTGACAAGAGTGGTCAATTCCAATTGATTTGTCCAGAATTGAACTCCTTGTTTTCCTCATCGCGTGGCCCCCACTTGTTGGAAACCTGAAAAGACTACATTTCCCAGACTCCCTTATGGGTGATGTTGGGAGCCTATGACCGTGTTCTGACCAGTGCTGTGTAGATGGAACGCTGGCCACTTCCAGAGTTGACCATAAGACACGACTCTCTTCTTTCCTCCTGTGGGAATCCAGGAACCCACATGTTCCAGGTGGCAGAGTTATAGTATGGAAGCAGCTCCTATCTCTGAGTTACCACTCGGAGACCAACCAATTAGGGCCACTGAAGGGACAATAACTTGGAATGAGAAAGACGTAAGTTTTATTTTAAGCCACTGAGATTTTGGGTTGCTTGTTATAGTGGCCAGCAAACATTGCTCTGACTAATTTGGCCTGCCTGCCTGGTTTGATATATCTCTCCACCTGGATTTTAGAGTTAATGATTGGCATGCCATTTATTTTTTACCTTTCTCCCTTCCCTATTTCTTTTCTAATTTTCTCCTTTCTTTTCTTCATTCCCCATTTAATTTTTTGTTTTCTCGTTTTTTCTCCCCAGCATCTTTGAGGGCTCTATTTAATCTTAATTGAGAAACCACCAGGGAGACAAATTCTACTAATTGCAAAAATTGAATAAAAAATGGTCTGAGCATTCAAGAAAGTGACTGTTTAGTAAGAATTTTATAGTCTAGTAGTTGCTAACAATTTAAGCTGTTTGTCCCTCCATTACTCAGTTGTCCGGGCAAAACAAATGGTCAGAGACCAGTCACTGAATGCAGATTAGGGCTTTCCAGGTTCTCAGGAGGACTTCACTGGTCTTGCATGATGTTGTAGGAATGGTGAGGTGGGGCCAAAATTTACTTTCTGATCAAACAGCCCATGTGTTCATTGGTTAGGTAATAAATATGATTAAGCCTCTACAGCCCTATAGGCTGCAGCACAGAGGAATTACAGGTAATCTTGATTTAGAGAGTGTGTTTGGGTAAGTGTTCCAGCTTATTTGCATAGCAAAGGATTCTGCTGGGGCCACTGACTTTGTTCTCTGTGAACTCCCAATTCTCTGGGAAGCAGATAATATAGATTCCTCTGCTCTTATCAATTTCCAGTTGCATTCTTCCAAAGCACCAGGAGATTTGTGTTTGGCCATGATTTTAGTTGGCATACTTTGGCCCTGGGGTGATTTCTCATCATTATGCTGTCAGCCTCCATTTTCATGCCAATGATACAGTTATACCTGTTTTTGGTTTTTGACATCCCTTCCCTTTCTTTGTCTGGCAGGCATTAAATCATTAATGTTTCAAAATCACATACAGCTGAAACTTTGTAAAACAGCATGTCTAGTAATGAGCTCCTTAAAATTGCAGAGACAATCCAGTCCTCTCTTTTTCTTGGCCTCCGCTGACCTCCAATTTCACTTCAAACGAGGATGCAGGGGGTTATCTTTGATTGATAATTATTTTTCCTGATCTAAGATGTATGAAAACCTGTCTTTTATCATGCAAACCTTGCTAGAATGCAGGTATTTCTCTCCATTACTAATGCAAGGAGATTTTCATCATGATTTATGTCTTTCAGATTAAATTACTGGGAAACATGGCCCTTCCTGAAGGCTGGCTATCTCTACAGAAAAAAGAGTTCCGACTTCGCTCCTTTGCTTTGACAGTCATGATACATCATTGCACCTCTGGCTAATTAGCAGCTTCTTCCCTGGTCTTATTTTTCCACTATGGGGATGTTTGCAAAACTTTTTTTCATGTCAAGCTTCCATCTTACCTTACCAAGCACTTCACCTAACTGCTGAAGTTTATCATTCACCAGGGAGACACTGCTGGAAACCCCCAGGAATCCCAGAGCAACTGTCACTGTATGATTTAGGAGACAATCACGGAAAATGAGAAGAAGAACTTAAGCAGCTAACCATCATGACATGCACAGAACTCACATACATACTCGGTGGCAGACACAGCGGTGCCCTCGGATTAGCTCGTTTAATTCTTGCTACAACTTCGTGAGCTACAATTGGTTGAGAAATCTGGTTAAGAATTTAGAGATTAAATAACTTGCTAAAGGCCATAGAGCTAAAAAGCAGCAGATATGGGTTCAAATACAGGCATGTCTGACTTTGGTCACTGTAAGGGAGTAGCTGATTCTGTTCTAACCCCAATGCCAACACCAACAGAAATGCTCACTTAAACCATGGAAAGATCATTAGACGTAACTAACAACGGGGTAAGTGCAGATGTATTTTGTGATGTGCAACCACAGATTTCAGAAGCCACTCCTATTAATATCTTATTTGTCATGAGTATAAAACTTCTAAGAATATAAGCACATTATTATATTGATTGTCACACAGAGCACAATGCAGAATTTAGTGGGGATGAATGTAATTAATCTATGAGGCTACGCCATGCCATGCCTGTGACTGGTGGTGGGGGGTCAGAAGTCTGAACAAACTGTGTGCTAAAAATGGGGAGAGAGAGAAGGAAGGAAAGAGAGAGAGAGAGAGAGGAGGGTACTTGTAATGTACAGAGTACAGGTCTGGCCTTCCCCTCACCCCTCAGGGCCCCTTAAGTGAAGGGGAATGGGGAAGTGAGAATGAATGTCTTCAAGAGCCCACCAGGTAGCGAATGGGAGGAATGAAGGGCCAGGGCCAGGGCCAGGGCCTCCCCCACTGCATGGGAAACCACACTTGCCATGGGAGGAGCTTCTCCTTTATGGATACTTTGAGACTCTGCATTATTTTCTAATTCAGGATAATAAATCCAGCTCCCTCACGACTTTCCCTCATATTATCTGCCTTTCGTAATCCCTTGTGTCATGTTACATGTCACTTCTCTTCCTAATCTCCATGCTCCAGAACCCCCCAGGAATTGTCATTCGTGAATCCTTGGTTAATTAAGTCTTTTAATGTCTTTGTTTTTATATCTCTTTTCTATTTCATAGGAATAGAACATAAGATATTATATATATGTAATATATATAAAATTATGCTCACACACATGCACACACATGTTGTACTAAACGTAAGAAGCACTTTGACCTCTGCAATTGAAAAGTACTTTATGAGGTGACAGAATTTTCTGTTAGGCTTTGCTGAGCCTATTCACACATCTGAGGTGACCTATTTTTCTGACTGTGTCTCAACACTGGCACAGATATGTTTTTCCAAGGATTTTTCATCGATATTTAAAAACTATTGTTACACTCCCTTTCTGCTTTAGTAAACAGATGATAATACAAACTTTCCTTACTATTTCAAGTCCACCATTACAACTTACTCTTCTATACTTTAAATGTAGGTTTTTGGCTGATTCTACCATATTGTGTTCCCTTAAGTAAGTTCTGGATTAATTTTTTTCATTTGCTTTTTTCTCATAAATGTACAATGAGAATGAGCAGCTGCACGGCTTCCCGGGCATCACAGCATCTCAGCCGTCAGAGTCACCATATTCTCCAAGAGTGACGTCTTCTCAGTCAAAGTCACCATATTCTCCAAGAGTGACGTCGTCTTTCAGTCACCTCCTTGTGCTTCACCCCACCACACTCCTGCCTTCTTTAGCACCTGTGTTTGGATGGCCCTCACGGCCTCCATATTCTCCAAGAGTGACGTTGCCTTCTCAGTCAAAGTCACCATATTCTCCAACAGCGACGTCGTCTTCTCAGTCACATCCTTGTGCTTCACCCCGCCACGTTCCCGCCTTCATTAGCATCTGTTCACCCCGCCACATTCCCGCCTTCGTCAGCATCTGTTCACCCCGCCACGCTCCTGCCTTCGTTAGCATGTGGCTTGTCTGGACGGCCCTCAGCCTCCTTCCATTTCAGCATTGTCATCATCACAGTGCTGTGCTACTTGCCTTATTGTTCTCCTTGACGTCTCCCTTGGCTGATTTTTCTTCTCTCTGAATCATTTAAACACATTTCGTCCCCCCTATTTGATCCTATTGTGTCTCTTCCTCTACTTGAAAAATTCTCCCTAAAATGGGTCCTCAGGACTTCTCTCTTGAGTCTATATATTCTCTGTGATTTTTGCGCTTTATGTATACGCACCTCTGATAAAGAATTTCCTCTGAAGTCTAATCAGCAGCGTCTCCTTATGCAGTGCACCCTCTTTCTTCATCTGGGGATGGAGTGCTCCTCCACAGTAAGCTACGGTGTCTGGCTATCCAGTAGCTGGCTTCAAGCACGGGACTCCGAGGGGACTCCTCTTTGGTCTTCACATTATTTCACATATTTACACAGTGCAGAGGGATTCTTCCTGGTCCACGGGTCAGAAAGGAGAATTCTAGTGTACTGCATCTAGTCCTTTCACTCATATCCAGGTTCACCTGGGCTGCTAACCCACTTCCTAATTGACATAAATGGATCCTGGCTGTGCTCATGGCTAGCTGCGCCTTTCACCTGTGAAATTTCATTACGGGAGTTTGTGAAGTAGCCATTTCTCAGAGGCAAAGACAGAATTGTCCCAGAAATACAGAACACTTGTTATTAGACAGGCTTTTACAATTTAATTCTTGGAATGTTGCTCTCCATTGAAGAATAGTTAATCATTGGTAGAGACATGTCAGTCGCACACTGCAGCTTATATACAGTCATGTGTAGCTTAATGACCAGGATTTGCTCTGAGAAATGTGTCCTTAGGTGATTTCATCATTGTGCAAACATCATAGAGTGTCCTTGCATAAACCAGGATGGTAGAGCCTCTCACACACCTAATCTGTATGATAAAGTCTATTGCTCCTAAGCTACAAGCAGCAGGGTACTGTACTGAATACTGTAGGCAGTTGTAACACAATGGTAAGTATTTGTGTATCTAAACATAGAAAAGGTACAATAAAAATACAGTACTATAATCTTACGAGACCACTGTTGTACATGTGGTCTGTCATCGACTGAGACGTCATGGGGCACATGACCATATTACATGTTTTAGAATCAAGATTAGACTCTAAGCTTTCCAACAACCCTATTGTCCTGTTACTTGTTTCAGGGCTCAAAAACATTGTTGAGGCTGTGGCATGTTTTGTGCTATATAATCTGCTCATATTCCCTGAGATTTCTCTTGTGAAAAACTGTCCATGGCTTTGTTCTTGGACATGCTGAGCCACAATGTGGAACTTTCCCATAATTTACTATGCCAGTCACTGCAGCCCTTCTGAGAGGCTGGAGAGAACTCTGTTTCTTTTTCTGTTGTTTTTTTTTTCTACTGATATTTTGTTAAAAATTTAAGTAGACTTTCCCATCTTAAACTGATAGCAAAAAGAAGAGGCTAATAACAGAAGGAACTATCAACCACTGTTGTTGTTTCCATTCATGCTTGTTCTTTATGAAATGTTTCTGTGCATGGAGGGAAAAAGGCTCTGAGAATACAGCTAGAACCCACCGTGCCCACGGAGACACTGGCTGTTTCCTGGCATTCTCTTTGGTGGTGGGAAGCATCTTTTCCCAGACTCACCTATGGTGACACAGACTCAAGTTTGAAAGCATCAGCACTGTTTCTGTCCCAACACCTGCCTTTCTCGGGAATCACATATTGTTAGTGTTGAGATAACACATTTTGAACCTTTATTTTTATTTTCTGTGTGCTTTTATTGCCCAGAAAGTGTGTGTGTGCCTGTGTGTCTGTCTGTCTGTCTGTCTACGGTGAGGGGAGGTGGGAAGAGGGAGAGGGCAAGGAAGGAGAAGGAAGCAAAGACACTTAAGAAACATCACTTGCTTTGAAGTTAGTGCAAAACTAATATTTTGGGTAAAAAGCTTTTCCTTTGCCAGAGCAAATATTTGATTGCTTCAATTCTTCTAAAATATTCTATTTTCTTCTTGTTTCAGCATCTAGTAAATTTTGGGCAGTCCTATTTAGCAAAAGAGAATGAATCCAATCAGCATGTCTCAGAAGGTACAGCAATAGGGTTGGAGGAAAAATAATGTATGAGAAAAGTGAACTGCAGTGTGCTTTTAACTCATTTATAACAGTTAATTAAACTAAATATCTGACTGGCAAATTAACCACTTTGAAGATATTTTGTCATGAGAGTGATGGTGGTGAAAGGTACAGGTGATACCTTGTATGTGCCAATCAGCCATTTATCTTACTGGCCTGCCAGAAAATGGCTTTCATTAGTTATATAGCTTTATGGAACTAAACTCATTTCTTTGAGGTGTGATGGCACAATAAAGAGAATATTCCCATGCGACTGAGGCCAATCTTCTGTTGTGCCCAATAGGCCACTTTCCGAGTGATAGCATTTTCGAAATTTGAGGTTTGTAGGGCCAGTCGCTGAGGCCGATGACTGCAGGCAGGTCCCTTTTCCTTTGTTTGGGTCAGTGGCCCTGAGGTGAGCTGTGCTGCTCTGGTTCTTGTTTGGTTTATACACGATGGCATCCTCTGTTCAGGTCTAAGGTTTCATGTCTTCACCAGTAGAAACAGGATACCTTCTCAATTTTTAAATTAGAACTGCAAGTTTAATTCTTTATCAAATCATCTAAATATGATAACCCCAATCAGTAATTAAAATTCCCCCAGTTTAAAAATTGTATTCATCCCTGAGAGGTCTGAGAAACAAAATTTAAAACAAAAATAAACAATTTAAAATTTAAAAGGGAGCTCTCAGATTCTGTCTGTCTAAGCTTCTCATTTTAAAGGTGAAAACGATACAGTTATCACGTACAGCTCTAAAGGTTCTGTTGTCAGTGTTTTATATGTGTATGATGTGGGGTGTGTGTGTTTTGTGTGTGTGTGTGTGTGTGTGTATGAACTGATTCTTGTAAGCTGATGAGGTCGTTATGATTATTTATTTATTTATTTATTTGAGACGGAGTCTCGCTCTGTCGCCCAGGCTGGAGTGCAGTGGTGCGATCTCGGCTCAATGCAAGCTCCGCCTCCCGGGTTCATGCCATTCTCCTGCCTCAGCCTCCCGAGTAGCTGGGATTACAGGCGCCGGACACCAGGCCCAGCTAATTTTTTGTATTTTTAATAGAGACGGGGTTTCACCGTGTTAGCCAAGATGGTCTCGATCTCCTGACCTCATGATCCGCCCGTCTCGGCCTCCCGAAGTGCTGGGATTACAGGCGTGAGCCACCGCGCCCGGCCGAGGTCGTTATGATTATTATCATCCCTGCTTTACAGGTAAGAAACCTAGGCCTCGAGGGGTTCATTTACCTTCCGTGGTCAAAGATCTAGCAGTAGCAGCAGCAGACGCAAGCGCAACCAGGTGTCCTCTGGAGGACTGAGGTCTCCACCACCTTGGAGGAAATCAAGACGCAGAGGAAAGAAGGCTCTTGCCAAGGCCACACAGCTGCTGGTGGCAGCAATTGCACTGAATATTGAAAATACATAAAGAGCAAAATTTAAATAAATAGGTTCATACGGGACAGACCATAATTGATCTTACTTTTCTCTTATTTATCAAGGTTTAGTTTGTTTTCCAATTTTGCTGTTAGAGAAAAATGTCCAGACATCTTTTAAACAAGTCTTGGCCTAAATTTGTTTAGATAAGATTTCTAAAAGGAATAATAATAATAATTATATATATATATATAGAGAGAGAGAGAGAGAGAGAGAGAGGGAGATGAATCCTCACTCTGTTGGCCAGGCTGGAGGGCAGTGGTGTGATCTCGGCTCACTGCAACCTCGGCCTCCCGGGTTCAAACGATTATCCCACCTCAGCCTCCCAAGTAGCTGGATTACAGGCATGCACCCCATGCCCGAGCCACTATGCCCAGGCAGGAATAGTAATTTATGTCCAAAGTTATACAGAGTCTTACCAAGAATGATTTTACTAAAATTCACTTTTACTAGCACAAGAATGAGCATTTCACTGTACACAATCCATATTAAATACATTTATTAAAAATAACTGAACAAGCACTCAATAATTTGAGAGGCATTTCAAAATTTGCTGTAATCTGTGTTTAAGTGGTTGTGAAATTAATTTTTGTTTTTCCAAGAATTTTTAATTCAATACCTTTATTCGTTTTTCTTTTCTTTCAAGTTTTTAAAAAATAAATCTTATCTATTAAAATATTAACTCTGTGACAGTCACATTCTTTGATTTTCATTCTCTCCAAATACTCTTCTATTCACCCATTCCCTGACTAGGGGTAGAGAGGTCACTTGTATGTGATGTCAGCACCTCTGCTCTCCTTCCTAATGTCTTGCTCCTTGGACTTGTGGACTCACATGGATCTTGGATTATCGGAATGACAGGCCAAGAAGGTAGGATGTGGGACGTTATCTTGGACAGCTTCCAGTAGTTCCACTTGTTTACACACTCTTTCTTTTTGTTCCTTATGCTGCTATTATATTTTTGAAAAACTTGTACTTCATACTGTAAGTAAGTATTTGGATGTCAAGTCTATTGCCCAGTAGGGAGAAACAATGACCTATCGGATATATGTGAATATACACATATATGTATACATATATGTATTTATATTGATAAAGGAAATATCTGTGTGTATATGCACTTGTGTATATATACATACAAATAAATATAAAATAAAAATGAATATATATCTTATGCAAACATATATTTTATAATCTATCAATATATTAATCTAAAATTATTATCAATTATATATCATAATATATACTGTATAAGTTAGGTATATTAATTATAAATGATTACTATTTAATAAAATTATATAGATGATATGGTTTGGCTCTGTCCCCACCCAAATCTAATCTTGAATTTTAGTTCCCATAATCCCCATGTGTGGTGGGAGGGACCTGGTGGGAGGTAATTGAATCATGGGGCAGTTACCCTTATGCTGCTGTTCTCAAGATAGTGAGTAAATTCTCATGAAACCTGATGGTTGTATAAGGGGCTTTCCCCTCTTTGCTAGGCACTTCTCTCTCCTACCCCTTTGTGAAGAAGGACGTGCTTGCTTCCCCTTCAGCCATGATTGTAAGTTTCCTGAGGCCTTCCCAGCCATGTGAGTCAATTAAGACAAAAACTTTCCTTGTAAATTACCCAGTCTTGAGTATGTTTTCAAAGCAGCATGAGAATGGACTAATACACTAGAATATAAAAATATGAATAAATTTAATAACATTAATATACAACAATAATCATGTATACATACATATCTAAGTGTAAACATAAATATACAGTATTATTTGGGAAAACCTCTCAAACCGTGTTTCCTCTGCTCTGATACCACACATCAACAATCAACACAGAAGATTCTGTGATCCCAAATGTGTGAGGATTTTTTCCCACTGGCAAGCAAACAATCAATTCTGCAGCAGACACCAGGTGATTGTCCTTCAATTCTATTCCAACATTATCTACCTGGAGACAGCATCAGATTCCACACGTTGGGGGCTCAGTCCCCAAGACTGCCCTCCACCCTGACACTAGTCTCCAGTCTGGACTTCTGGAACTTCTGATCAATGGGCTTCAATTTGGGGTTCCCATGACTCCCTCTTTGGCTCAATTAATTTGCTGGAATGGCTCACAGAACCAGGGAAACACTTACTTGCATTTATCAGATTATTATAAAGGATATTGCAAACGACACAGATGAAGAGATGCGTAAGTTGAGGTATGGGGGAAGAAGCAAGGAGCTTCCATGCTTTTTCTGGGCATCATCCTCTAGGAACCTCCCTGTGTCCAGGTATGTGGAAATGCCCCCAACCTTGTCCTTTCGGGGTTTTATGGAGGCTTCATGACATAGGCATGACTGATTAAACCATTGGCCATTGGTGCTCAACTTGACCTTCAACCCCTCTCCCCTCCCAGGAGGTTGATGGGTGGGTCTGGAAGTCCCAACCCTCTAATCCTTCCTTGGTCTTTTTGGTGACCAGCCCCACCTTGAAGCTATTAGTCAACATTAGCATGCAAAAAGACAGCACTTAGAGATTCTAAGGACATTAGGAGTTGTATCTCAGGCAGGGGGAAAACAGAAGGAAGGCCAAATATATATTTCACAGCATCACAAGTGCATATGATATAGGAGTTGAAAAGAAAGTACTTAGTCAGTTAGTGAGGGTACAGAAGTCCTCAGTAAAGTTTTCCTTTTAATCAAAAGTGGCCCCCAAATCATTATTTTTCTAACAAAGAGCAGCCTGTAAAATCAAGCTACAGACATAAACAAGCAAGCTGAAAGCTTGCATGGGTGAATGCCAGCAATTGTGCCCATAGTAATGTACTACCTGGGCTAGGCATGTTCAAAGTGGTGGCTCCATTTTCTCTTTTTGCCAGCCACTCTATTGTAAGGAGCAGACAAGACGGTGAAGGTCAAGTGGAAAGTCCATTTGCATAATAAGATTAGGGTGGGACTACCAGCCTTCCCCGCCTGCTATGTAAATGTCCCACCTGGTCAAGCCAATCCATGAGCCCTAGGGAAAGCAGACACCACCTCCTCAAGCCTGCCTATAAACTCTGCTGTGGTCTGACACTGTCCCCCTTTCTGACACCTCTCTCTCACAAGGAGCTGCTCTCCTCTCTCCTTTCTTCTGCCTATTAAACTTTCCACTCCTTAACCCACCCACATGTGTTCATGTCCTTAATTTTCTCAGCACAAGAGGATGAACCCCTGGTACTTACCACTGACAATGATGCTGCTTCACATATAATGTAAATATATATTTAATAACCTACATATTTCTACATATATTGATGTGTACACACACACACACACACACTCAAATGTGGGCCATTACAGATGTTAATTTCTAAAAGAATGGTGCAGACAAATGCCGCGATTGAGGAGATTTGCTGCTTTGAGATTGGGGCTGGACAGGCTTAGCCTGGCACGAGCACTTGCAGCCTTGCACTGAGGAATGGGAAGTCCCCACAGACTGAAAATCTTCAGGGAGGACATCCTTAATAAGTTCAGCCAACTTTTTTCTGAGCATATCTTTCCCACCAAAAATCACTTTCCAAAGGTTCGTGTCAGGTAACGAACATAGCACGTTCTCAAGAGAATAAGCTAGTTTGAATTAGAGGGTTAATTTAGGTGAACAGTGGCAAAATTGTGGCGATAGTGAGTTGCGTTTTGAAGTGTTGTAATTTTTGACCTGTTAAATAGGTTTTAACCTTTGGCAGGAGTAAAGAGCCATTGGAGGTTTTTCTGGAGGAGACTGACCTGCACAAATTACTTTTGTAATAAAGAATTACATTAGAAATAGAAGTTAGATGGACTGAGACACAAACTTGAGACAGGGAAGCTAAAGGAGAGTGGGTGGCATTATCCTGGGTGAACCGCAAGGAGGGTGTCGGGGTGGCTGTGTGAGGCATCCCTAGAGGAGGGCTGGGAGCTGACTGCATGCTGGGATTCAGATGGGAAGAGTCAGATGACTCCATGTTTTATAAACATGTAGTTGACAGAAATAGCACAGTCAAGAAGGAACTTTGGCTTTGAGGAAAATACATGATCTATTTTGTGTAGGCAAAGCAGAGAATCAGGTGAAAAGCTATCACCTTCTTTTAACTTGTTAACAACTCTTATAAAATCTGCCAGGGACAGGGACATAAATGATGGTAATACACATAATTATTATGGGGTTTCAGGAATCTGTGTTTCTCTTTCCCCTATTAATTCTGAAATATGGCGAGGCTGTGTTCAGATTTCAAAGAAGCACTAAATCTCTCAGGTCATTCTTTACAGTCTGCGGCCATATTTTTCCACTAGAGCAAACCATTTCCTTTTTACTGGGTTTTTCCCTCCCTCCCTCACTCCCTTTCTCCCTTTCTTTTTTTCTCTCTTTCTTTTCATCTTTCTCTTTCTCCTTTCTTTTCTTTTGGTCTTTTTTCTCTTTCTTTCTCTTTCCCTTCTTTCCTTCCTTCTTCCTTGATTCCTTCCTTCCTTCCTTCTTTTTTCTCTTTCTTCTTTAGAATACATTCAACTCTGGTTTACATGCCCTAAGAGTTAATAGTATTTAAAAGTTGATACCCTTATTTAGTAAAAATAACAGTTGGGACTGGTTTAGTTTCTAACACAGGTTTCCCTCTTGTCTCCATTGGCAATATTGGTTGACAAATTGTCATACTGCCTAAACTAATGAAATAGCTCTTTATGATTTTGGAGGAGATGCCCTACAGAATTTGTATCAAATGAATTGTAACTCCTAAAGGTTTACTGTGCTTTTTGGAGGTGCTATATAAATGCCAGAGCCTCAGGGCAAGATCACTTATCATCTAAGGTGGGCTAGGGAGATCCTTCAGCTATTCCTGCTTCAGGAGAAAGGAAGCTGGCTTGAATAACCCACACACCAAGGTTCATAGTTGATTATTATGTCATATCTGAAGATAGAATGTTTTGGTTTTATTTGCTAGAGTAAATAATCAAGCAACAAAAGTGTGAAGGGGACTCCCTTTAATTGCTTCCACCCTCTACCATAGACCTCTTAATAAGATAAGAACATAAAAAAGTAAACAATATTTTAATTTCAAATTTCTGGTTAACAAAAAATTATTGGAAATTCTTACTATTGGGAAGAGAATTTCTACTTCCATGTCCTGGAAACATAACAAAGGCATAAAAAGAATATTTGGGACAATGTTTAAGTTTTACATTTTTCCAACTTAATAATGAAGCGGTGACATTGTCTGGTGTAAATACCTGGGGTTCATTGTCTCATGCCAAGAAAATTTAGGACACAGACACTCATGGAGGAGTTTAGGAGTAGAGGTTTAATAGGCAGAAAAAAGAGATAGGAGAATAGCTCTCTCTCCGGTGAGAGAGACAAGGGCTTCTGAAAGGGAAAGACTGGCCAATGGCAGAGTGCGCCAAGTTTTATAGACAGGTTTGAGAAGGTGGTGTCCGACTTATGTAGGACGCACAGATTGGTTATATCAGGTGTGAGGTTTACATAGCATGAGGAGAAGGCTGGCCGCCCCACCCTAACGTTATTATGCAATTGGGCTTTCCACTTGACCGGTGCCATCTTGTCTGCTCCTTCCTGTACACGTGGTTGGCAAAGGGAAAGAGAGATGGAGCTGCCATTTTGAACATGCCTAGTCCCCGTAGGTTTTTCCTGCTGACCTTCACCCGTGCAAGCTTGCAGCTGGCTTGTCTATGTCTGCAGCTCCATCTTACAGGCTGCTCTTCTTAGAAAGTGACTTTGGGTCTCCTTTTCACTAAAAAAGAAAACCTTTACCGAGCACTTTTGTACCCTCACTATCTGCTCAAGTAATTTCTTTTTAACTCCTATATCAACAACAGGACTAAACAATGAATTGTAACATTTTAAAGTCAGGGTTGATTAAGGTATAATTTACATATGGTGACGGGGTTCTTGATATACTACCCCAAAATACGTTACCTTGGCACTTGGGGAAATGGCAGATGCAGAAAGGTCACTCTAACCTTCCCTTGCTCGTCTCCCATGAAACAGGTCATAAAATAACTCTGACCTTCCTCTAAAGTAGAAAATAAAACCTTCACTTCAGGGCTGCCCTCCCTATGTCCTAGGAAAGGAACATCTCTATCCTTCAAGACACAGAGCTGTCAAGTAGAATCTGAAGAAACAGGCCTTGCTCAAGTTACCCCAATTTATTACTATTATATCAAGGCTTTTGGCCTCCAATCATATTTCTCTACTATACACTTCTTCACCAAATTTAGCATAAAAATACACAGGTTTTGCTGTTTTGTTAGGCCTTCACTTGTGAAGTCTTCACGTTATGTATAACTTGTGTTAAATAAATATGTATGCCTTTCTCTTGTTAATCTTTTGTTTTCGACTCTCAGTTATGAACCTAACAATGAAAGAGGAAAACAAATCCTTATCGTACTTCATGATCGCCGCAATCATGATGCAGAATGTGTCCGTCACCCCCAATTTTCCCTGCCTCATGGCAGGCGGTCGTCTTTCCTGAGACCCAGCCCTGCAGCCACTCGTCTGCTTTCTGTTCCTGGTGTTGCCTTCTCTAGATTGGCATCTAAATGGAAGCACAGTCTGTGCCTCGTTTCTTTCATGTAGACTAATATTTTTGATATTCATTCGTTCTTGATCGTATCAGTAGTTGTTTCCTTTTCATTGCTTCGTAGAGTTCAGGTGTATAAATGTACCAGAATTTATTCACCAGTTGATGGAAATTTTGATTTTTTTTCTTTTCCTCCAGTTTTTGGCTAGTGTGAATAAACCCACTGTAATATTTGCATGCAAGTATTTATGGGTACATATGTTTTCATTTCTCTTGGGCAACTATCCAGGAGTGTGATTGCTAAGTCTTACAGGAAATATACGTTAAACCGTATAAGAAACTGACAAACTGTTTCCAAAGTGGTTATACCATCTTGCATTCCTACAAGCAATTTATGAGAATTCCAGTTACTCCTCATCCTCATCAGCATTTGGTATTTTCCACATATTATAAATTTAATTAGTATTCTATGCATTGTTTCAAATATTATATATAACCTTGTGGGTTCTGTCCAGTTGCAGAGAATTATTATTATGTCCAATCCAAATCCTCTAGCTCAATTTTCATTATAGTTTGGAGGACAGGTTAGTGTTACAGAAATCATTATTTGCTTCTGCTTAGAGCAAAGGAATTAATTACAGCTTCTATTAGAAATTTTTTCTTCCTTTTATTAAACCAATATTGATTGATTGCCTATCATATGACAAATACAAATAACATGTGATTCCTGCCTTCTGGGAATTCATGTTCCTGTGAGGGAGGTGGACCAATAAATACAATTGCAATATAATGTGGTTCATGCTAAATCTCAGAGGGGGAATGGCTACTCAGTTCAGCATGAGACCTTTAGGTGTTATTAGTATTTCTCATATCTAAAAGCAGAACTGACTCTGGAATGGCAGGAAAATCGTTGAAGTTCATGTGGCTGAGAGGTTTTCATTCCCCCCTGACACCAAAGATGTGGTATCTTTTTCAGCATGGATTCTCCAATTCTCCAACATCAACTGAGTGTTCAACGATTCGATTCCATTCTGACACTTGGTTCCACAAGACTGTCTCCATTTCAGATGCCAGCCACAAATGGGTCGCCCAGGCTACCCACATTTTTGCCTGGCTGATTACAAATCTGGAGGCTCCCTTGACATCTCCTAAATCTGGAGGTTCCCTTGACATCTCCTTTTGCAGGTTTCAAAACTCACTAGAATGACTCACATAACTCAGAGAAAGCATTACTTACTATGATTGGTTTACTATGAAGAATGTAGCTCAGGAATAGCCACATGCGACAGATGCACAGGGTAAGGGATCAGGGGAATGTGTGTGCATGGGGCTCCCACACGCTCCCTGGATGTGCTGCCCTTCTAGCATCTTGATGGGCTCCTGAGCCTGGAGCTTCTCCAAATCCCATTGTTTATGGGTTTTAATGGAGGTTTCATTACATAGCATAATTGATCAAATTATTGACCATTGGTGATTGAACTCAATCTCCAGCCCTTCTTCCCTTTTCAGAGGTAGGGGAAGTCCAGCTGAAAGTTCCAACCTTCCCAACCACTTGGTTGGTTCCTCTGGCAACCAGCCCCTATCCTGAATCCATCTAGGGGCCCAGCAAGAGTCACCTCCTTAACATAGACTCAGTATTGTTGAAAAGAGCTTATTATGAGTAACAAAAGATACTCCTATCACTCCAGAAATGCCAACGGTTTTAGGAACTCTATGCCAGGAACCCGTGTCAATGATCAAATATATTTTCTACTATATCGTAGAAAGTCTAGCTTATCATCGAAAAAAAATCATTCATGACATTTGTTAAAACAATAAGGCCGAATTCATTCAGGGGGATTATCTTGATAGGTAAAGAGACCACTGCCATGGGGTTTTACAGTAGGGAGAGAAATTGGACTCAGCTCTAAATCTATCAGGGACAAGTGAGGATTTACAGCCAAGGGTGGGAGTCAGTAGGTGCCAAATTATGAAGAAAAAACCTCAGGAGTACAGGGGATTCTGTCTGAACTTATTCAGAATCCTGCAGGCACTACAGTGCTGAGATATCACCTGGGGATGGTGGGGGAGTGAGGACATTGCTCAGAACACACGTTGAGTGCAGGAGGTTCTGTGGGGAGTGAGGAAATTGATCAGAACACTTGTTGAGGGCGGGAAGTTCTGGCTAAACTGACTTAGCAGGTTTCTGGCTCTTGGCTCTTGAGGACAAGGCCCAAGGATGAGACCTTGTTGAAAAAGTAGCTCAGAGGAGCCTGACTAGAGTTTGGTCAAGAAGAGAATCTTTGTTGCTATTTGACCCAAGGTTTATAGTCATTTGTCCCGAGCTCATTTCTTCATGGTAGTCTGTGTAGCTACTGAAAGTGAGTTGGTTTCTAGTTTGGCCACCAATTCTCTTAACTCAAGCACAGCACTGGTAACATTTAGAAAGGGCTGGCACATATATCCTTTCATCCGACTGTGGCACCGACTGGCATCTCCAGGCTTCTGCGTGTACTTAAATCTTTGTTATAGATTTATTATAGAACGTTCCATGGTTTATATGTTTTTATACTAAAATCTATATGCTTATCTGTGTGAGTTCCTTTTGGGCAGAGACTGAATCACATTAATCTTTATGTCTTCCACTTTTAGTAAAGGGACCACCTTAATATGTGTTAAATGCAAAAATGAAATGCATCAATTTCCTGATCTCTAAAGCAGAACTAATAATTTATATGACCAGGGATCAAAATAATGTAAATGATTTGGGAGGCTTTAGTGCACAGAGAACAAGTCTGCATAACTACAGCAAAGCAAAATGTTTAATAGCCTTGTTCTGATAATTTAGGTAAGATATATGTGTTTTGATTCAGATAATCACCTGAATTTTCCAGTTTGTTTGAATGAGAAACTTATTGAAAAGAGAGACAATGATCACAGGAATAATATTTAAAAATGTAGGGAGAGTCGTGGGGCATTTTTGTTCACTTTACAAAACAGTTTGTAATTTGAGGGCAAATCTCTTGGATCTGTGGATGGAAACATTGTCTTCAACATAAACTTTTTTTTTTTGAGATGGAGTCTTGCTCTGTCACCCAGGCTGGAGTGCAGCGGCACAATTTCGGCTCAGTGCAACCTCCCCCTCCTGGGTTCAAGAGATTCTGCTGCCTCAGCCTCCTGAGTAGCTGGGATTATAGGCACACACCACCATGCCCAGCTAATTTTTTTATTTTTAGTAGAGACAGGATTTCACCATGTTGACCGGGCTGGTCTCGATCTCTTGACCTTGTGATCTGCCCGCCTGGGCCTCCAAAAGTGCTAGGATTACAGGCGTGAGCCACCACGCCTGGCCAACATAAACATTTTTAACATTTATGTTTGTGTTTAATATCCAGAAAATAATATTTGTCAGAGTTATTGGCCAATGGGTTCTACTCGGTGACAACGGAACCATTCCGTTTCATGTGATTCATTTATAGAGTTCCTCTAATATAGCAGGTTCTACTCAGTGACAACGGAACCACTCCGTTTCATGTGATTCATTATAGAGTTCCTCCAACATAGCAGGTTCTACTCGGTGACAACGGAATCATTCTGTTTCATGTGATTCATTTGTAGAGTTTCTCTAACATAGCAGGTTCTACTCAGTGACAATGGAACCATTCTGTGTCATGTGATTCATTTATAGAGTTCCTGTAACATAGCAGATTCTACTCGGTGACAACAGAACCATTCTGTTTCATGTGATTCATTATAGAGTTCCTCTAACATAGCAGGTTCTACTCGGTGACAATGGAACTATTCTGTTTCATGTGATTCATTATAGAGTTCCTCCAACATAGCAGGTTCTACTCTATGACAATAGAATCATTCTGTTTCCTGTGATTCATTTGTAGAGTTCCTCTAACATAGCAGGTATGCTTACCACAACACTCTCTCTTCCCTGCATCTGTGCACCTGCAGGAGTTTTGAGTACAATAGAGCAGGGGCAGTTAACGTGGCATTTCTTCCTCCCATTTTTCATGAGGGTTTTGAATTTTATTAGAAGTTCATCAGGCACTATTTTCTGATTTTTTTTTTAATGTAAAAGCCTTCTTTTAGATGTTTTGTTTGCTTACCTGTGCTTCCTTGCTTGATTGCGGTTCTTACACATCAGGATCTTGAATGGGTTTTCAGAGATTTACTTTGAGATCTGTTTCTCAAGCTCATTGACAGTTAGTTACTCTTGATGTCTCCCACTTTGTTAAATTTAGATGAAAATTCTCCTTGATTTGTTTTATTTTGTATTCAGTCACCCTTTGACTGAATACAAAACATTTTGAAACAAACATTTATTGTTTTCTAGGTTAAATGTTTTCTTTATTATTTTTCCTCATGGACAGGGTGCTTTGTTTCCCACTGCTTACATTGAGGGTTGAAATTCAGAACAGAAACAGTAAATCTTTCCAGTTCCACAGGAACGAGAATGGCAACGACATATATGAGGCCACGGTGGAGAAATAATGGGAAACATTTGAAACTTTAAGAATAAGACAACTGTAAGGGTTTATCACTTGTCATATTCTGTTTGGTATTGACAAGATACAACCAAAGGGATCCTCATCTGCTATGGTATATGGGAAGTTTATACACATTAGAGGAATGAGCAGGAGCAGAATGGAGTAAAGAAAGAATTTAGGGCGTTTAGGTGTTCCGAGAAAGCAGCAGGTTTTTTTTGTTTTTTTGGGGGGGGGTGGGGGGAGAAATGGCTGTTGCTTTAGGGAAGAAAAGCATGGGTTACTGCCCTCCTTGCTCCTGTGGGGTCTGGAAAAATATCAGAGAATAAACACCTTCCCATCTATTTTTTTCTGTCATTTTCTAAAGGTGACTTTATTCCATGGTAAAGAGTAAACTTATAGAATAAATCATGTCTGAGTGTTTAAGTGAAACATCTTTGTTTACTTCTCAGTTAAAATACAAAAAGAAGAAACCCGGTGTTCAAAAACAATTTCAGAACTCAAATTTACATTTCCCCTGGAGCAATGAAGCTGCCATCATCCTGAAAAGTATTTTCCTGGAACAATGAAGTGCCATCATCCTGAAAAGTATTTTCACAGGAAAAAAAGGAAGGTGGGACTAAATTTCTGGAACACAAATCAAGAGTTTATGTAACAACTAAGAAAACTGGAATATCCACTATAAACCCATCCAAAAAGGACCAACATACCAGGCTAAATATAGGAAAAAATTCCATTTAAAATTTAGAGGTGTTAGGATCAGGCCAATAAATAAGAACACTAATATGTCCTTCATAAAAAGGAAAGATGTCCATACATGACGTAATGTCTTCCACAGGAAAACAGTTGCCTTTATTAAGAGAGGTGACTTTTCAAGGCTTCTGGCGATCTTTCTTTTTTTTTCTTTTTCTTTCTTTCTTTTCTTTCTTTCTTCTTTCTTTCTTTCTTTCTCGCTCTCTCTTTCTTTGTCTTTCTTTCTCTCTCTTTCTTTCTCTTTCTTTCTTTCTTTCTCTTTTCTTTTTTTTTCAGATGGAGTCTTAGTCACCAGGCTGGAGTGCAGTGGTGTGATCTCAGCTCACTGCAACCTCTGCCTCCCGCGTTCAAGTGATTCTCCTGCCTCAGCCTCCCAACTAGTTGGGATTACAGGTGCCCACCACCATACCTGGCTAATTTTTGTATTTTTAGTAGAGATGGGGTTTCACCATGTTGGTCAGGCTGGTCTCAAACTCTTGACCTCAGGTGATCCACTGCCTTGGCCTCCCATCGTGCTGGGATTACAGGCGTCAGCCACTGCACCCAGCCCTAGTGATTTTTTTTTATGTGACTCGTAGTTTTGAAAAGTGCTGAAATAAAGTAAAATTTTTACTTAGCACAGAGAGGGGTTGACTTTCTTTTCCTCTCAATGGTGAGTCGAGTTTCTTTGAATAGTTTTGCCTTTACCTGATTCCACTGGTTTCCATGTATTTATAATTTTTTTTGGAGTCTGGCCTTGAGAAAATTTTCAAGGTAACTAATATTCATGAAGCACATATTGATCACACTGCCAAGCATTGTGTTTGGGATGGAGAGTCACAGATGAGAAGAAATGGCCTTTGGGGAACATGGAGTCTCATGGGAGCAGGAGAGGTGAAAGCAGTTGCAGCCGATGAAATTCGAGGCTTGACACCACAAAGTACGACACCTTGGCATTTGAGAAAACCACAGAAGCAGGAAGGACCCTCTGACCTTCTCCCATCCCTCTCCCCTGAAGCAGGTGATAAAAACTAGAAAAGAGGCAGGGCACAGTGGCTCATGCCTGTAATCTCAGCACTTTGGGAGGCTGAGGCAGATGGATCACCTGATGACAGGAGTTTGAGACCAGCCTGTCCAACATGGTGAAACCCCGTCTCTACTAAAAATACAAAAATTAGCGGGACGTGGTTGTGGGTGCCTGTAATCCCAGGCATGGGAGGCTGAGGCAGGAGAATCCCTTGAACTCAGGAGACAGAGGTTGTAGTGAGCCGAGATCGTGCCACTGCACTCCAACCTCGGCGATGGAGTGAGACTCCTTCTCAAAAACAACAACAACAACAACAACAAAACTAGAAAATAATTTTCTGACCTTCCCCAGAATTAGGTCATAAGATCCTCATGTGAGAGGTGCCCACCTCATATCTGGAAGTAATGAATGTCCTTGTTCTGAGGACATGAGGACAGAGAAGAATCTGAGAAAACAGGCCTCATTCAAAAAGTGTTGCCTTGGTTTGTTACCATTAGGCCCTTCCTCCTTTGTCCGATGATACTTCTCTACAGCTATCCACGAAGTCACACCCAGCATCAAGATGCACAGATCACTCTGTTTCTTTGGGTCTTCATTTTCCAAGACTCTCATGTCACATGAGACTTACTTTAGTAAATCTGTATGCTTTCTGCATGTTAATCTGTCTTTTGTTACTTGGGCTTCAGCCGTGAACCCAGGAATGGCTCAGAAAGGAAATATTTCCTTCAGTGTCCAGGCCACTGTGATATGCGCGATGAGGGGGTCTGAGTAGAGACCCAACTGAATCCCATCTCTTCATAGAGACACAAAACCTTTATTTAGAGCAAATAAAATATCCCTAAATCTCCACTGTAACCTGAAAAGACAAAAGCTATTATGATATGGACAAAACTAAGCTCAGCAAGAAAATGCTGTTGGTGTGTCTACTTTTTCTTTGGTTTACTTTCTCATTGGAAAATGCAATATGGTTAAACACTTTTCCCCACATAATCTTTTTCTGATGTAATATTTTGTCTTCAGCCCCATGAGACTTCAAGATCTTAACATAAAGTTGAAAACCTTGAGAGAGTTACTTGTATTCCTGTGGGGTCAATAGAAAGCCTTTCCTATGGGCCTTTCTGAGGGCAAACATCTAACATCTGTGGGTTTCCAGGACCTCATGATGTAGTCTAAAGTCTTCCCTTTTTTCTTTTTTTCTTTGAGACAGAGTCTCGCTCTGTCACTAGGCTGGCATGCAGTGATGCAATCTCGGCTCACTGCAACCTCCGCCACCCGAGTTCAAGCGATTCTCCTGTGTCAGCCTCCCAAGTAGCTGGGACTACAGGCATGTGCCAAACACGCCAGGCTAATTTTTGTATTTTTAGTAGAGACGGGGTTTCATCATGTTGGCCAGGGTGGTCTCAATCTTTGGGCCTCATGATCCACCTGCCTCGGCCTCCCAAAGTGCTGGGATGACAGTGTGAGCCACTGCGCCCAGCCTAAAGTCTTTTCTACCTTCATAAAGTTGACGAAAAGCTCAGATTTTTCCACAAATGAGCTATTTGAAAGCCACAAACACAGACTAACACCTATTACAGTTGTTTGGTCAGTAAATAAAAATTGCTAATAATGTGGGAATTATTATCTTTTTGACTGTGGGAGTAAGTGCTTCTCTGGTACAGGTTTCCTGTTATCTTTATGTGGGCAAAAGAAAGACATAGACACACACACACACACACACACACACACACACCAGTTGACTGGGATTCTGAAAACCAAATTCTCATTGTTATTCTGACAGCCTCTTTTCACTTTCAGTGTTTTTGTTGAGATGAGGCTTGAATGCAGTGTAGGGAGGATTTCAATTGTGCAACTGTCTTTGGCTTTATACAAATTTTTAACCAACAGGAAACTTCTCGAGGACAAATAAAAAAGCAAAGAGAAAAAGGTGCTGTTAGACCTTCAATAGTAAGTCAGTTTCACAAAACTATTTTTAAATTTCCTATTAAAATATCACTCTATTTCTTAGTATATCACTTTGGCATATCTGCTTCTTTCTCTGTATTAATAAATAGCGCATACAGTTTGCCTTTGGTACTTTGTACAGTGTTGTTTATCTCAGTGTAAATTGGTAGCGTGTCCACAAAGGCGATTGGAGTGTGAGGCGCGAGTCCTTAGGAGCCTGTCTGCCATCTAAGCCCTGTTAGCATTTTCCTTTACTAATGTTGGGGTGGGGGGACCTCAGAAGGGGCACAGCAAGCATATGAAAGTTTTGTTACAGAGATGCCAGTATTTGTCCTTAGAACAGGTCCAGGTGACAAAGGAACTGCAGGATATGAAAGATTCTCATTACAATGTCACGGCAACATGACTGAATTTATTAACTCTCCACGTGGGATGATGGATGGCATAGGGTGGAGATGTCCTTTGCAGAACATATTGCTTAATTATCTTCTTTTAGTACCAGCTTATTGTCACGTTCCTATGATCGAGTACTATTCCAAGTGAATTCATAAAGAGAGAATATTTAAAGATCTTATCCAATAAAAGAGCAGATTAAATGTCAGATCTTCATTAGTGGTTCTTTAATCAAGTTCTTTTTGTGGTTTTATGACAAATGCTTTCATTTTTGGCACTTGAACCTAAGACCCCCAGGTCTAAAAGGAACTTTTCTCATTTGAAATAAAGGGGGATTTAATGATTTTCAAAAGTAGAATTTATGGTCTGGTGGATAAGACTTATAAGTAGAATCTGGAAAGCCTTTAATTTTAGTGTTGGAATTAATGACACCTCGGATCTTTTACAGGGCTGTAAAGCCCTGTGACTTAGTTTCCCTATAGGTTAGAAACAGAATGCCATAACATATACGAATACTTGTAATGCTGTAGATTGGTAACATTTATCAGGCGACATCAGGATTCTTAATAGTCTGCAGTGGGCTCATGTCATTCTTAAAAAAAATATAGTCACTACCTTTAAGCAAGTTACCCATGTAATTGATTTAATTAGTTAATATTTGAGAAATATTTTAGAGATGGAATGGATAATGGGATATCATTATATCCAGGCCTGCACCAAAACAGACTTTAGTAGCATTCTGGTTTTCCAGATGAGAAGTACATTTTATGAACAGGAAAAACCGACCACAAGGAGCTTCAAGAATGCCCATCCCAGGCGGTTTCCAGGGAATCCTGAAGTAAAGTATCAGATCCAGAAACAGCATAGCTCTGCCGTGAAGGAGTTGATTCAGCAGAGCAACGAAACTAGCCTGTTTCTGATAATACGGAACTTAGAAATAACTTTTATTTTATTTATTCCAAATAATTTATAATTTATTATTTCCAAGTGTATTTATGGTCCTGGTTATCAGATGCAAAAATAAAAATGGATAAACAAAATTTGGCTACCTGAAACCAAGTCTATGTGTTCATATATTAGAAAATCGTATGCATCCAAAGCCAAAGTCAGGTGTTTGTCTCATCTGAAGAGTTTTTGTGTGAGAGATTATAGCCTTTAGACCCTTACGCTGGGTTCAGATATGAAGGAAATGGTCTCATAGATGACTTCTTTTTGGTCTATTAATTTGTCGACCAATTGGAACTCTTTGTAAGCAGGATACTTACAGTACAGTAATCAGTGCTGCTATTGAGGATGACTTGAGATGAAACAATATTGTGGTGGAACTCTGGATCATGAAGTCCAATGATTTACACTCAACTGAGTATATTAATTAAATTGTAACTAATGATTCTTGTTACACAGGTGTGGGTGCTTTCAAAGATCAAATAAAATAAGTGTTAATACTCAAAAAGATAATAACATATAAAATGTTATAAAACAAATATCATATAAGACCCTAAAATAGAAAACAGTAATCAATTGGGGCCTGTTTATATTTGCATTAAGTCATTAAACTAAATCTATTTCCTTTTTTGATAGGATACGGTTCTCACAGATCAGATATAGCACATATGGCCCCTGTGAAAGCCTCATAGTCTTTCTTTATGAACTAGCTGCAGAAATATGGGCTGGCATATAACACATTTACAGAGGTTTTAGTTCACTGAAACAGCTGTATGCGGGATGTGTTGATGAATTAATATTAGCTTTGGGGAGAATCTAGTAGTATAACAAAGGGCTATGTGATTGTTCATGTTCCATTTAATGTATATATTTTTATCAATGCCTTCACTATAGAACACTTGAACACAGGAAGGGGAACATCACACACTGGGGCCTGTCATGGGGTGGGGGGAGGGGGGAGGGATAGCATTAGGAGATATACCTAATGTAAATGATGAGTTAATGGGTGCAGCACACCAATATGGCACATATATACATATGTAATAAACCTGCACGTTGTACACATGTGCCCTAGAACTTAAAGTATAATAAAAAAAGAGAAAGTACTCAATACATATTGAAAAAGAAAATGAACAATTTATATAAAATATGAGCAGTATGCTTATTGGATAATGACAGCTGAAGAGGTAGATATTCAGAATGAGATTTTTAGGTTAGAATAGAGGGGGAGATTAACCAGGTACAACTTTACAGGGATAGAAGCAAAGTCATGTCTATAGTGGAAAGAAATATTGATGTAAATATCAAGCAGTAGCTTGACAGCAGTACCTGTAAGGAAGGCTAGGGGATGGAGGTAGTATGTGACTCAGCTTCTACAACTATTAACTTGCAGGGACTACAGATTACTTACATTCTAATCTTTAGGAATTAGCCTGGTATCTGGGCATGAAGAGCACTCATCAAAGGTTTGTTGAAGGTGGGAGATTGTATTTTCCAACCAAGTGTGATCACAACGTCTTCCACAAGCTCTTCTATCACGTGACGCTATCAAGCAATGGAGTCTACCTCTCATCCTCCTTTAACAGGGGCAAGCATAATGACTGCTTTGAGCAATGAAATACAGCCAAAATAATACTGTGGCCCTTAAATGCTCTCAAAGCTTCTGTTTCCTCCTCTTTAGAAGTCAGCTGCCATGTTAGAAGTGTGACTACTTTGGGATTCTCAAGCTATTAAAAGTCCAAGCCACTGATCATGAGGTCAGGGGTTCGAGACCAGCCTGGCCAACATGGTGAAACCCCGTCTCTACAAAAATACAAACATGAGCCAGGCATGATGGCAGCTGGCTGTAATCCCAGCTACTTGCGAGGCTGAAGCAGGAGAATCACTGGAACACGGGAGGCAGAGGTTGCAGCGAGCCGAGATCACGTCATTGCACTCCAGCCTGGGCGACAGAGCAAGACTCCGTAAAAAAAAAAAAAAAAAAAAAAGTCCAAGCCAAGTGGCAATTTCCTAGGAGACTGAGAGCACATGTGGAGGCAGTGGGGGAAAGAATGGCTGAGGTGAGTGAAGAGGCCACCCCACGTGAGCTTTCAGATGGTTCTAGTCCCACTGCTGTCTAACTTGCAACCACTTGGGAGATTCCAATCAACAACTATGATAAGGCCAGTCAAACCACAAAACGATGAAATACACTAATAAGCTGCTGGCTTAAGTCATTCATTTTGGGAGTATATTTCAATGTAGAAATAGATAAACGAAACACTGAATGGCTGAGAGATTCTAGATGTAATTAGATTCTAGATGAGTATTGATGTAGATGGCATCCATTTGCAATCTCTATTTCTAGGAAACAGAAGAAAAATGGGAAAGAAAATATGCTCATTTCATTAAACCGTAGAGTGCTTTTTAGTCCATTTTTCCTGCTATATATAATGGAATACCACAGACTGGGTAATTTATAATGAACAGAAATTTATTGACTCACATTTCTGGAGGCTGGAAAATCCACAATTGAGGGGCCGGCATCTGACAAAGGCCTTCTTGCTGTGCTATGACATGAAGACACCACATGGAGAAAGAGCAAAGAGAGGGAAGAGGGGGGGAATGGAGGGGGAAGGGGAGTGGGAGGGGGAGAGGAAGACGGAAATGGAGAGGGAGACCTGCTTCTGCATAACAGCACTAGCTCATTCACGAAGGCAGAGCCCTCATGATCTAAGCACCTCTTAAAGGCCCCACCTCCCAATATCATCACAATGACAGTGACATTTCAACATGAGTTTTGGAGGGACAAACATTGGAAGGGTAGCAGCTTTTACACAGAAGACTGAGTAAAATTAGTTCGCTTTACCCCACAGGCAGAACTGAGAGCAGGAATGAAATTTTCTGGGAAGCCCCTGCCCTTTAGAAGAGATATTGTAACCTTGTAGTGACTGGTGTTATCACTCCTGAAACCAGCTGCTTTGCCAGTCTGTGAATTACACAGTCAGGATACTTGCACCTAGTGAAAGCTTAAAGGGCCATCCACCTGGAATGAAGCAGGAAGGAGTCATGTTTAGGGGAGGGTTGTTGGCGGGTGGAGGTGTGGAAAGGTTGACGCAAGGTATAAAAATAACACTGGTTAACTCTAGAAAGAGTGTGTTTACATTCGAGTTTCAAAGGGCATTGATCTTACCTCACAATGTTAGCATATTAACTATGGAGAGATTATAATGACATCTTGTGGAAACTACATTTCTGTTGATTAACTTATGTGAAGCCTAAAACTTACTTTGTGCATTAAAGAATTAAGCCAATTACCTAACAAATTTAGACTTTTCTGTACTTTCATTTATTTTTTAACAGAAAATGTAGTGTAGACTAATTGTTTACAAATGTCACACATTTGTAAACCCAGGAAGCTTCTTTAAAAAATCCTAATGTCCAGGCTATTCTGTGTAATAATAAAGTCAAAAACTTTAAAAATTTATAGTAAAAATAAAAATCCAGAAAGGGTGTTGTTAAAAATAATCCACAAGCCTGTAGAGAAGGTCTTGAAGGCAACAATTATGACCACATTAGAGAAATGCAGTCATGAAAACAAGACCCACAGCCATTTTAATTCTGGAAGTTTCTCTGTTCTAAAGACTGTGTGATTTAGAGGGACTAGAGTTTGTTTGTAACAAGAAACAAGTGGAGGCCACAGCTACAGGCAAATGCATTGGACTAAATGGCCAGGTGTTTATTCATTTTACCTCTATGTTGTATTTTCTATATCTGCTAGTGAAGATTATTGGCGTTACCACTTGAGAGACTCTGAGGGTCAATGTTTTAGTGTTTTTGATTTCTTTGCAGCACTGAATGTAGGCATTGTTATATTCATGGAACATGTAGAAACACGTGCTTCATTAACTAACTGGAGACTCAGTCTACTGAATTTTTTTTAGTTGTTGTTCATGATAGTTTAAAATATAATGGCTTCTAATGACTTTTAGCGTTAGCTATGCTATTCAATCCTTTGTTCCCCACACTAAAGCACTTTCAAAGATTGCTTTATATTGCATTTAAAAGCTTGGTTACCTAAGTTCTTAACAAAATATTTCTGTAAGTTAGCATTTTTGTTGTTGATGCTGAGATAATAATGCCCATGCATGCCTAAACCGTGGTTTCTTTAGCTGAGAGCAAGTCCAATAGCTTTTATAATACTTCAAGACCTATACACACTTTCGTAGTTATAAATGAACATGATAGAAAAGTTATTTATTTGAGACAGGTCTAATAGTTGAAGATTTTTAAAAAATAGTAGTGTTTTAAGGGTAATATTGCCTTGGCATTGATTCTCTGTTCAATATTTTGAAGAGTAAAATATGATAATTCATGTTACAAATTAAGAGAAGCTAAACCCACTATAAATGACAAGGTAATTTAAAAATGACTTATTTCAGTAATAAAACAGGTTTTGTCCATCTCTTCTATAGTTTAGTCTTATCTGAGAACTCATCTATTTTGCTTTACTGTACTGACTGGATGAGCTATTGATGAAGAAATTGGGAAACTTTTGAAATCACCAACTTTTATGTGTCTTATGTCAAGAGTCAGCTTCCATTGTCTTCCAAGAATTATGGTACACTTCAAAAGTCAGAGCTAGATAGATTCTTTTGTGAATGGAGGAACTATCCCAAGATTAGCTTGTGACTGTGATGTTTATGTGCTTCTTGATTCCATTGAATGCCATCATTAGCTTAAATACTGTTTGTTGGAGCCAATGAATAAACTTAAATGACTCTAGTATTAGTAGAATATAGAAAGGAATAATAGATATTAGCCTAAATAGCTTCAGAAGAATGAATCCTTTGCCCAGAGACAACAGATAAGTAGTCTGCACTGCTTCCTGAGTGGGCACCGTGTGTTCATCAATGCTTTCCTGAAGTTTATTTGAAAACTCTACATCTTTAATTGGTTGCTTTGTTAATACACTAATAATACCCATTGTATTAGCACCCATACATGTCATTAGTTTATTAAAGTGACATCATTACCATGGAATAACATGATTTATATTTTTTCAAAACAGTCTTTTTAAAGACATGGAACTAATATTGAATGCATTTCTTGAAAGCGCTATGAAGACAGTAACGGGTAGCACTTTATAAGTTTTAACATTTCTGGAACAGGATAGAATTCGCTGATATTTACTCTGTGCTTCCCATTCAGTGTTCCTGTTATACATTTCCAGCATTTGATTCTTTTAACATTTTATTTCACTTAACTGCTAAGATGCCCTGCCCCAGTGCTGAAAGTCGAGCCTGCCCGTCTACATGTAAATGGATAACATTTGTGTTTGTTGGAATGAATAAAAAAAGGTTAATTGGTTATGCAATCACATTAAAGTATCTATGGTAAGTTTGAACTTAACCAAGAGGCTGGACAGAAACTATAGGGCCAAAATTTGGTACGACATATAGAAAACTTGTGAATTTTTGTTTGTAATAAGACCCTAGGCATCAACAACACTATGAATCTGTTGAATCAAGTTTAGCCTAACTGCCTCCTTACATATTTTCTGTTCAGCCTAAAGGTTTCTCTGTACATAGTGAACTATAATCTAAAGTGAGGTGTAAACAGATTGTAACCTACTTTTGTGCCAATTGCTGAGTTTTGGTCAATCAAAGGGGGCCAGCTGTTCAAACCACATTCAAATAAGGCAAACACTGAGCTGTAACCAATCCAGCTGTTTCTGTAGCTGGTTTCCATTTTTGGTATATCACTTTCCTTTCTCTGTCCATAAATCTGCTACGACGTGGCTGTGCTGGAGTCTCTCTCAGCCTTCTCTGATTTGGGAGGCTGCCCGATTGGCGAATTGCTCTTTGCTCAGTTAAATTCTGTTGAATTTAATTTGGCTAAGGTTTTTATTTTAACACATTATAGAGGTGCAGATAAACAATGATAAGATGTCAAAACCCTTCTGGGGAACACTGGAAGCCTCTTGCTATGATTCTATGATATAATTCAAACACCATATTTTGCTGACAACTTCCTGAGTGATATTAGAAATACAGATATACTGCATTTCTGGCCAAACAACCATGACATACACTGTAGATTTGGAATGAACGCTATTAAGATAACCCATCCCTCTCTCTAGACAGGCAGGCAGCCAGCCATGTGTGTCCTCTCCTCTTCTTTATCACCAAGAGTGACTGGGAGCTAGAGCAGCAATGTTGATGGGCATTGATCTGTTTCAGAAACATCTCAAGGACTGAGAAATGACTTCGGGTGTTCCCTTTTCAAAAGATGCTATCTCATTTCCTTACTAAAGAGATGAGAAAAAGGGTGGAAATTGAGAGATGCAAGGTGAGAACTCAAATAATGTGAATTAAGTCTGAAGGAGATTTTTTTTCCCCTCCTATGAGGTATTTACTAGCTGATAATCCTGCAGTGAAAGAATATCCAACCAGTGAGAGTTAGGAAAACTATGGATTGTTGATTTGGAAGGAGACTAAAAAACTATCCCTGCCATAATTTTTTTTCATTTTACACCCCCTTAAAATAACTAAGAAAAATATTGCTTTTATAAAACACTGCAGTGAACACAGCCCTGGAATTCTGGTATTATAACAACTTTCAGGTGGAGGCATAAAGTGATATTCCAAAATGTTAAAAATCATCAATACGAGTAAAAATCTGACTTTGAATATTGGACTGCAGTGTTATTACTTCCTCTTGGTGGTGTGTTTCCAATTTTAGGGACTGTGGGGGAAAGACAAGCTGCGTACATACATGCATTCTTCCAATATCAGCCCCATTTATTTGGATGGATCTAATGATTTTACTTTCAAACTTAATGCCCCTGAGATTCCTTAATAATCTCAAATTCTATCAGAAATGCCCCCACCATCAAAACTATGTCTTATGAATTCATTTCTTTGATTTGTAGAGTGGCAGGGTACATAAAGTTAACATTTGTCACAGTGTTGCATAACACCTTCATTAGGCCAATTACAGAGAGTGGCTTGAGTGGGCAACCTGTGGGCAGTCATGGTCCCGTGTATCTTCCCACCGGCACTGCTGGGACCAGAGTGTGGGTGACACAACAAAAGGATTCCATCCAAATGTGTTAGCAGGCCCCTTCAGGTAGGCTGTGGCAGGAGAGAAGAGGAAGGATGGTTCAACAGATTATTAAGAGAATGTTTCAACATTAAAAATATGGGGCAATTATATGAACACTACATGCTACTAAAAGTAAAATATACAATAGAAATGTTCTGAGGAAGAAAAACACATTCAAATGCAAATGAAGAGAACCAAAATGAGAAAATAATGAGCCAAATAGCAAAAGTTAAAACGTGGGTATGTTTGTCTGGCAATAAATCTCTTCTCCATTTGAAAAACAACTAAATGTCTCTATTCCATTATATTAGATTTAAAAATTCTTAGAGTTTAAGGAGTAGTTTTTTTAATAAAGTCATATACACATCCAAGCATAATAATTTACTATTCACTACAGTGATTTCAGCATAGTGTGTTATATTCAGTATATATGTAAATGCCTCAAGAACATGATCATAATGCTGATTAAACTCCTCAGTAAAACATTCTCTCAATACAAACTTTGCTTTTCTATCGTTCGGATTTTGTTTAGGGAGAAAATTTCAACAAGCCTGCCACATAGATAAACTTCGAAGACAAAGACTTTTTTGAAATAGAAAGTTACAGAGTTTCTCTTTTAAAAGTTCCTTGTGTTTATACATCTTTGGGTGTTGCTCTTCCTTCATTATCAGAGACAGCAGTGCCTCAAGTCTAGTGTCAGAGGCATCTGTCTGCAGCCGAAGCACTTTGTCAAAGTCAGGAGGGCTTAATAAGGCTCGATTTTCACTGAATGCATTTGTTAGGCTGTTGAATGTTAAATCGCAAGCTGAATCATTGTGCAATTGCTTTCTTTTCTGTCTTTTCTTTCTTTTTCTGGCCAAGTCAGAAATGGCTCAGCAGAGACAAGCTCTGAGTTATCCATTAGTGGATTAATGAATGACAATTTGTACTAAAACTAATCTCTTTTTTCCTTTCAAAATGAAGCTCATCTTCCTCAATGTGTTTTTTCCATGAGGTGCATGAAATTATCAACATGTTACCAAGAAGATGAATTCTGTGTGTGACCCGTCAGCATCGTCGATACGTAGCAGTGTTATGGCAGAGCTCCAGCATAAAGCCACAGCATGACACCAGGGTTGGAGAGGACCTAATACCTGCAGTCTTGGGCAGCCAGGGGATTTGTTGCTTTACATCAATTTGCTCAAATATAGAACACATACATTTACCATTTCCCATAGATATATCAGCAGCTCCTTTCCCAGGGATGGTTGAAAACCTTTGGCTCTGTTTTGCTGTGTCTGCTTTCTAAACCTTCTACCCTTCTTTAACTTGCTGACTACCCATTTGGATGCTGGCTGACTGATTTCTCAATGAACCTCCTCTTCAAATTGGGCTTTCACAAATTGAATATACTCTCTGTGGTGGGTAGTATATTGTCCACAGGCATCTGCAAGTGAGGTAGAAGGCAGCTTATTGAATATACTCTCTGTGATGAGTAGTATATTGTCCACAGGCATCCGCAAGGGAGGGAGAAGGTAGCATATTAGATATACTCTCTGTGGTGGGTAGTATTGTCCACAGGTATCCACAAGTGTGGGAGAAAGCAGCATACTGAATATACTCTCTGTGGTGGGTAGTATATTGTCCACAGGCATCCACAAGTGAGGGAGAAGGTAGCATATTGAATATACTCTCTGTGGTTGGTAGTATTGTCCATGGGCATCCACAAGTGAGAGAGAAAGCAGCATATTGAATATACTCTCTGTGGTGGGTAGTATTGTCCACGGGCATCCACAAGTGAGGGAGAAGGTAGCACATTGAATATGCTCTCTGTGGTGGGTAGTATATTGTCCACGGGCATCCACAAGTGAGGGAGAAGGCAGCATATTGAATATACTCTCTGTGGTGGGTAGTATTGTCCACAGGCATCCACAAGTGAGGGAGAAGGTAGCATATTGAATATACTCTCTGTGGTGGGTAGTATTGTCCATGGGCATCCACAAGTGAGGGAGAAGGTAGTGAGAGGTGACAGCGTGCTGGCAGCCCTCACTCGCTCTTGGTGCCTCCTCAGCCTTGGCGCCCACTCTAGCCACACTTGAGGAGCCCTTCAGCCCGCTGCTGCACTATGGGAGCCCCTTTCTGGGCTGGCCGAGGCCAGAGCCGGAGCCAGCTCCCTCAGCTTGCAGGAAGTGTGGAGGGAGAGGCGGGGGCGGGAACTGGGGCTGTACACTGTGCTTGTGGGCCAGCGCGAATTCTGGGTTGGCATGGGCTAGGCAGGCCCCCCACTCGGAGTGGCCAGCTGGCATCACCAGCCCCGGGCAGTGAGGGGCTTAGCACCCAGGCCAGCAGCTGTGGAGGGTGCGTCCAGTCCCCCAGCAGTGCTGGCCCACCAGCATTGCACTCGAATTCTCGTTGGGCCTCAGCTGCCTCCCCATGGGGCAAGGCTCGGGACCAGCAGCCCGCCATGCCTGAGCCTCCCCCCTGCCATGGGCTCCTGTGCAGCCCGAGCCTCCCTGACAAGTGCCACCCCCTGCTCCACAGCGCCCAGTCTCAACAACCACCCAAGGGCTGAGGAATGCGGGGGCATGGTGTGGGACTGGCGGGCAGCTCCACCTGCAGCCCCAGCACGGGATCCACTAGGTGAAACCAGCTGGGCTCCTGAGTGTAGTGGGGACTTGGAAAACTTTTATGTCTAGCTGAGGGATTGTAAATGCACCAATCAGCACTCTGTATCTAGCTCAAGGTTTGTAAACACACCAATCAGCGCTCTGTGTCTAGCTCAAGGTTTGTAAATGCACCAATCAGCACTCTATATCTAGCTAATCTGGTGGGGACTTGGAGAACCTTTATGTCTAGCTAAGGGATTGTAAATGCACCAATCAGCACTCTGTGTCTAGCTCAAGGTTTGTGAACACACCAATCAACGCCCTGTGTCTAGCTCAAGGTTTGTGAATGCACCAATCAGTGCTCTGTGTCTAGCTAATCTAGTGGGGACTTGGAGAACTTTTGTGTCTAGCTCAGGGATTGCAAATGCACCAATCAGCACCCTGTCAAAGTGGGCCAACCAGCTCTCTGTAAAACAGATCAATCAGCTGTCTGTAAAATGGACCAATCAGCAGGATGTGGGTGGAGCCAGATAAAGGAATAAAAGCAGGCTGCCCAACCTGCTGGGGTCTGCTTCCACACTGTGGAAGCTTTGTTCTTTCGCTCTTTGCAATAACTCTTGCTGCTGCTCACTGTTTGGGGGCACACTGCCTTTATGAGCTGTAACACTCACTGCGAAGGTCTCCAGCTTCTCTCCTGAGGCCAGTGAGATCAAGAACCCACCAGGAGGAATGAACAACTGCAGATGCACCACCTTAAGAGCTGTAACACTCACCGTGAAGGTCTGCAGCTTCACTCCTGAAGCCAGTAAGACCATGAACCCACCAGAAGGAAGAAACTCAGAACACATCCGAGCATCAGAAGGAACAAACTCTGGACACGCTGCCTTTAAGAACTGTAACTCTCACCGCGGGGGTCCATGGCTTCATTCTTGAAGTCAGTGAGACCAAGAACCCACCAATTCTGGACACAGTAGCGTATTGAATATACTTTCTGTGGTTGGTAGTATTGTCCAGGGGCACCCACAAGTGAGGGAGAAGGTAGCATATTGAATATACTCTCTGTGGTGGGTAGTATATTCTCCACAGGCAACCGCAAGTGAGGGAGAAGGTAGCATATTGAATATACTTTCTGTGGTTGGTAGTGTTGTCCATAGGCATCCACAAGTGAGAGAGAAGGCAGCATATCGAATATACTCTCTGTGGTTGGTAGTATTGTCCACGGGCATCTGCAAGTGAGGGAGAAGGTAGCATATTGAATATACTCTCTGTGGTTGGTAGTGTTGTCCATGGGCATCCACAAGTGAGGGAGAAGGTAGCATATTGAATATACTCTCTGATTGGTAATATTGTCCATGGGCATCCAAAAGTGAGGGAGAAGGCAGCATATTGAATATCCTCTCTGTGGTGGGTAGTATTGTCCATGGGCATCCACAAGTGAGGGAGAAGGTAGCATATTGAATATACTCTCTGTGGTGGGTAGTATATTGTCCACAGGCATCCACAAGTGAGAGAGAAGGCAGCATATTGAATATACTCTCTGTGGTGGGTAGTATTGTCCATGGGCATCAGCAAGTGAGGGAGAAGGTAGCATATTGAATATACTTTCTGATGGGTAGTATTGTCCACAGGCATCCACAAGTGAGGGAGAAGGTAGCATACTGAATATACTGTTTGTGGTGGGTAAGCATCCACATGAGCGATTTACTTCCCATAGAAATATTTTAGGAGGGAAGTTGTTGGGGTTTTTGAAATAGTGTTTATGTTTTAGTGCATGCCCTTTAACGTATCCCTCCTAGCAAAAATAAAATATAAAATAAAGTAAAATAAAATGTATAGAGATATATAGTCTCCATCAATGAACATGTAATTTGTGGTTAATAAGTTGTTACTACAAATAAGAAAAAGTTGAGTAGTTTTAATGGTCCTAGTTCATATACTGTGGTGAGCAAGGGATAGAAGTTGAAGATCCTTTGAACAAAGCAGTGTTCTTCTTGTGTAGCCTCATCCTGGTGCTTACAGAAACCAAGCTTTCTTGATGAAGCTTCCTTTTAAGTGGGCATGGGAGAAGCAGGGCAGCTTACAGCTCTTCCTGAGCTGCAGCATCTGGTTGGGGACAGATTCTCGGCCTTCTGGAGTCCCTGTTGGATGCTGGCTCTTTATTCTCAACACAGTCCCTGGTCACCCCACCTGTGTTCCCCAGAATCCAGCTTTTAGTCTTGGTAACTTCACTCTTCCCAAAGACAGAATCAGCTGTGGCTCCCCAGAGCAAGCTGACTTGCTTCTTAGAAACCCCAGAAATAAACAGTCTTTGAATCCCAAAATGGTGTACTTGGAGAGGCCTATAGCATTCAAATTTCATTCAAATCCAGAGCTTAAAGGAGTCTAGGTTACCCAGAAGCAGATGACAAACAGGAAAAACTGCTCTGTGAGCTGGTTATGCAAATATTCTTTCAGAAATATGGATTTTCTGGAATGAAGGAAGAGGATGACGGAATTAAGTCACGCGTGTGGTTAGCCCTGATTGCTAAGGGGAGGCATTCTCTGATATATAAATGACTTCCTGTCAAGGGAAAAATCAGTGTCTTCCAGGGAGGGAGGAGGCGGGAAGTCCCAGTCTAGCAAAGACCACAGCTTGTGCCTGTAGCTGTTTTTAGTTCTCTGAGCCTTTATTTTGCTCAATTCTAACACCAGTGTTAGCCACCCGCTAACCCCACTCTTAGCCACCCACTAACCCCACTCTTAGCCACCAGCTGCAGTCTTCCTAGGGGAAGGGCTCCTCTTCCTATGGGTTGGGTGAGTAACCACAGTGGGCTCCTGATTCTAAGCTGCCCCTCATTCCTGTGTTGTCTCCACCATTTTCTTCCTCAGCCTGGAAGTTGACACTTGTAATTTGGCCTTAGGCCCTCATTAGGAGTAGCTCACCTGGGGCCATGGACCACAGCTAAGCCCAGGGATAGAACTGTACTTTCAGGTAATAGGTTTTAATTGTAATCCTATGTATTTTATTTTATTTATTTTACACACTGATAAAAATTGCTCTAAGAAAGATTCTATTGACTTCCTCAGACTAACAAAAGTGCTCACGGCCCAGAAAAGGTTGCTTCTTCCTGGCAGTGGACCTGCTACCACTGCTTCAGTGACTCTGGTGTCCTTCCACCCCGGGACCAGGTTTCATTCATAACAAACCTGTGCCTTTGTCAGCACAGGTTTGTAGCCCGGATGACATCTGCCATCCTCCACAATGGAGCTCAAATGCCACTAAAACGCTTATTTCCAGACTTTGTCCGTATTTCATTTTTACCCGTTGTTGTCATGTTCCTTTTTTCATCAATAATGAAAAGTCCTGGGCCCTTGTGTCCTGGGTCCTATCTAATTCATCTTTGCATCCCAGCCGTTGTCTAACAGAAATGAGATTTTCAATCAAAGTTTGATGAATGTTTGAATGATGATGAATCTTGTGGCACAAGAGCCTGCTTTCCTTTCTTCCTATCAGGGCACCAGTGGCCCTGCAGCTGCAGGTGCCACCTCCAGCCAAGCTGTGTTTCTGGGTACCCCTGGAAGTTCCTGGTGGGCCCAAGTAAGGTAAGACAGAGAAGAAAATAATGGCATGGGAGAAAAAGAAGAAGAAAGGAGGAGATAGAGAAACAGGAAAGAGAGAAGAAAAGGAAGAGAGGAAGAAATTGTGGAGTGGAGGGCTGCCCTGTTCCCCACCTCAGGGACATAAGTAAGCTGCCTGTACAGGTTCACAGAAAAATGGATTTGATTCCAGAGCCCTTCCTCATTGTGTATATTTGCACTATCATGTTGTGTAGTTTTTAAGAACCCATAAAGAAAAGCAAAACCTTGTGGGCCTGTAATGATCTCTACAGAATGTCAGATAAAAAGATGAGTTCAATTCTACTATATTTAAAAAGCCAGCAGGATGCAGTGGCTCACATCTGTATTCCCAACACTTTGGGAGTTCTCTTGAGCCCAGGAGTTCAAGGCTGCTGTGAGCCATGATTTCACCACTGCACTCCAGTGCAGATGACAGAGAGAGACCTTCTTATCTCTTAAACAACCAAAAAGCCATCAACATAAATGTGTTAACAGTGTGGTGTGGTCCATACCATCCTCTCTCTCTCTCTGAGATGTCTCTACATTCCAGTGGAGAGGGAAAATGAAATCTGTTGTCAGCTAGGTCTGGGACTGGTCTTCCCCAGAGGCAGGATGGCTATTTTGGCATAATTTAGACATTGACAGAAAGCTGATTTGGCCCCCTGAATATCTAGAGTTTTCTCTCTAGTCTGATATTATGCCAATTATGGTATACTATGACAAGTTCTTTTGGGTCTCAGAGTCACCTGCTAGTACCTGGAGGAACATATTAAGCCTCTATCAGCCCATCTCATCACACCTAGTGCCTGGGTGTATGCCGGCGCGTCCTGTAGAATAGGTATCAGCCCATCTCATCACACCTAGTGCCTGGGTGTATGCTGGTGGGTCCTATAGAATAGGTATCAGCCCATCTCATCACACCTAGTGCCTGGGTGTATGCCGGTGGGTCCTATAGAATAGGTATAGAACAGGGTTTTGGTTTTTGTTTATTTTATGAGGGGCTCTGGAGTAGGAGAGCCGGAGCATGGGGAGATGCTATCAAGGACAGCTCAGTGCCATAGGGTGAGAAAGCCTATGCCACCAAGTGATGCTGTGTGTCTCCTGAAGTCATAAGCGACAAGGTTTATGGGGAAACAGAGGAAATCACTCAACTAAATATCATCTTCAATTTCCCCTAATTTCTGAAGTTTGGGAAATGCTGAGACCCATGACTTTTCAAATTACACATGGTCTTTTTAAGTTAAAAAAGAGAAGTGGGTCAATGAATTAGAAGGGAAAAATAAGACAGTCTTCTCCCTTCTTTTATGTGGCAGGCAGGGGTGGCAGGGAGTTACTTTTGTAACTCAAAAGGCTTCTGACTTTTTAAAAGGAAATTGTTGTCATTGTTAATCAGGGCAGGGTCTTCTTGCCCTTTCTTGTAGAATAGCTTGGGTTTGAATTTTGGCTTTAGCCTAAAGTTTCTGGGTTACGATTGCACACAGCAGGCTTGTGAGTGAGGGTGTCAAGAAGGAGGTGGGATTTTCATAATTCCACTCTCTCAGCTCTCAACTTTGTGAAAGTGCCATTACTACCAGAAGTACTTCTCTATCTGCTCAGGTCTTCCTGCTCTACAAATCTCAACAGACAATGATGAATCATCCCTGAAGACTGCTCCGCATCATACATTTATCTGTGTTTCTCAGTCCTGGGTTGACATTTTCCTTCTCTCTCTCTGTCCCAGGATGTCTCAAGCTCAGCACTATTGACACTTTTGGTTGCATAATTCCTCATCACAGGGGGCTTTCCTGTGTCTTGTAGGATATTTTAACAGCATCTGGACTTACATAAAGCACAAAAAGGGCCTGAAGCTCTGAAGGTTGGGGAAAGCACACTCAAAATCCAGAGCCTGGTGAGTGAGGCTCAGGCCTTCCCTGAGTCTTTGTCCACAATATCAAGAAACCGCAATGAAGACTCAAAAACTATGGAATATCTGCTGTGACATCTGCCTCTGAATTGTTAGATATTAGCAAAATAATATGGCTTTTGCTGGCACCTCAGATGCTGGTGGGCTATCATGTGGAATGATTATGAATTTCTGTAAAGAGCCAAGCCAGCTGAGGCTTGGTGGGTGGACTGTTAGGAAGCGTGGCTGGGTCCATTAGCCGGGTATTTCAGTAGACAAAGCTCTGGGATGTGACACTGAAGTCAGCAGGCCCAGGAAGCTCACCACACGTCTTGAAACTGCAGCCTGTGGCACAAAAGTAAAATGGGAATATATTAGTCTTTTGGGAGCTAATCTCCCAGTTGAAATGCAATAGAACTTACAGCAAGTGACAACTTTCTAAATTATTTTCTTATGCCTCATGCCGTTCTTTTGTCTCTATTTTTAGTGTTTCCACCTACTAACTTCATTCTTTCTCCCGCTATTTCTAATACATCGCCAATGATGTATTTTCAATAAGAATTCAATTACCTGGAGAGGCAGATGTGCTAACTGGCAATCTGAGGGTTTTTCTGCAAGTTGATTGCAAAGCTGACTCAAGGTTCTAGCCCTGCTGCTGTCAGGAGAGACTCACTGTCAACAAGCTGTTGAAAATGAAACTTCATAATGAGGGAGAATGTATGGAACATCAAGTAATCTCCTTGTTCTTACCAATTGCCTCATTTAATTGGCACTGTTTTATTGAATTTTTAATAAAGTGAAGTGAGATTTTAATGTAATCCCATCTACTTTAGACCTAATTCAACATATTAATTTATTATGAATCTTTGTTTTTTATGAAGTTATGCATTGAAAAGTTTCCCAAATTGCCAGTTATTTGTAAACTTTAAAAAACTTCTCCAAAATAGTTTTGTTATTTGTAATAGTGCAAAAAGCAACGCAAAACCACACAAGAGCATTTTGTTGACTGTCACCGCAGTTAAGGTACTGAGTGTTGTTAAGGGAATGTATGTTTATATTTGCTAAATTTTCATGAACTTGGTAATTGAGCCATGATTATATTAACCCTTTAGATTGATAGAACTATGGCAATAACTATGTAGTCCTGTGATAGGCCTGGACATTGAAAAGGTGAGTGGCTGATTTCATTTAATTGTGTGATCTGAAGTGGGTCTCATTATAAACCATACACCTGATTTGAGTCATACAATGTAACTTTTAGTGAAAGTTGTAAAGGTTTTCCTGAAAAAATGCTGAAGGTGCTTTTGCCTAGTAACTGTATTCTGATTATTGTATTTCAGGGCACTCAGGGAATTAGCAGCTTCTCAGATAGAGCACGTAACGAGCTACCAGTATGTAAAGTCCCCACTATTTTAACAAGGAGACACTAAAACCAGAAAGACATTTCCAGTCGCCCAGATCCCAAAAAGTACATAAAAATCACCTCAGGACATTTAATGGAACCCATGAATAGCTTTCAGTAAAATGCACAATTCATGTGTCTATAATTTTCTAAAAATTTGGTTCTAAATACCTCTTAAATTTCATAAATAATATATGTTAATTTTTTAAAATATTAGACAATAAGCATAGAGAAATAAAAAGTTAACTTGTAATTTTATACCCAGAGGAAATTACTGTTGATATGTTGTTGTATAATCAGAGACATTTCTATTTTGTACAATATTGTGAAAAAAAACTTTTAAAATAAATTTTCTAGTGAATAATGTAACTAACGAGCACATTATTAGCAGCAGCATTGATTCATGGCTGCAGAGCATCTTTTGGTATGGGTCTACTAAAATGTATTTAACCAATCCTCAAAGTTGGTTATTTAATTTATTTTTAATATTTCTGCTACCATAAATAACGCTGTGCTGAGCACTTGCACTTCAGGTTTTCTGTGCTTCTTCACTGTGGTCTTACGATAAATATCTAGAGCGAAAGGGAATTTACACGGCTAAAAAATGACTCCTAGAGAACTTCAGAATCTCCCAGACAGCCTATTCAATTCTTTCTGTGGTTCAACAAATGGAATAATATTTCAACAGGCACTTCACAGAAGAGATGAACAAAATGGAAAAAAGAAAGAGAATGAAGTATGCGCTTACTCCCAAATCCAGAGCAGCAGTCTCACTGGTGCAGACACATCCCTGAGGGTAGATGTTACTTATGGGGGATCTGGCGTCAGCGGCTGTCCTGGACCCTGGCCACACTATGCCGTCCTCATCGTTCCTGCTCCAGGAAGAGAACACTGCTGAGTTGCTGCTGGGCACATGGCCCTGGCATCGTGGCCTCCATATGTCGGTTATTTACAGGGTTTTCCCTGCTGCACTGGTTTCCCGTGGTGGCACAACAAATACTACAAATTTAGCATCCTAAAAAAAACAGCAGTTTCCCCTCTCCAGGTGCCGGGGGCTGGAAGTGTGGAGTCAGGTCCAGCAGGGCCGTGCTCGCTCTCGAGGCTCCAGAGGAGAGCCCTTCCTTGCCTCTTCCAGATTCTGGTGGCTCAGAGCTCTGTTTGGTTATTTTTTACAGTTTCTATTTCTCTGATGATATAGTCAATCTTTCCACTCGTGTGAAGGGCACTTACCTTCATCTCACTGAGCACAATTATGCGAGCGTTGCTTCAGAGTCTTTTGGGGATAACTTTCACATTGGGTCTCCTCAGTCTTGGGATCTTCTCTCTTGAGAGCTGGTCACATTTTCCTGGTGATTTATATGTCAATTAATTTTGAATTGCATCATGGCCATTTTCGACATGATTTTGTGTAAGCTCTGGGTCTTCATTTTAAAATGTAAGTTTTATTATTATCCAGGTATGGTGAGGCCACCAAAGGAAGTCACAATTGCCATCCAAAATATAATTTGCTGTTCACAGCTCTCAAGAGGTGGGGTGTGCATCGACATACAGGGACACCACGAAAGCACAAGGGTTGGTCATGGACAGAAGGAAGGGGAGGAGAAAGTGGCAGGCACCTTCATCATGGGATCTGCAGGAAGGAATGGGCGAGGCAGCATATGCTGGCTTAGGACTGGATAGTTTGAATGCTTTCAGCAGGCTCTGGGTTGGGGGCCACCTGAGTTGTTGTGCACCTGGCCCTGAGACGATCAGGGAAGGGGCATATGTGTTTGGTGCTCAAGAGCCAGACAGGGGAGGTGGGGGTGGGCTGACTCCAGCTTGGTTGGTTTCCCCTGAAGGCTGTGCTGACAGGTGAGTTGTTTGCTCTCTCTAGGAATCAGTTAACCCTGGGAGGGGTAGTCTGTCCCAGGTCAGCAAGGCCCCAGATGCCAAGGCATCAAGAACACAGAATATAAGAAACTAGAAGGAATGCAGCCTTGTTAAAAAACCCTCGGGGAATGTTGTTTATTTTTTCCCCGCAGGCAAATCCATGTGGCTTGGCTCAGAGGGCAAGTTCTGTCTCCCTGTGCGTGGGCGGGTCCCAAGGCCTTTGCTAAGCTGCCCTGGTGGCTCTGATTTTGTCCTGTGCACAAACAGCTGGGGGGGTGGGGACCAGGACTGTGGGGGTGCTACACACAGAGCCAGACAAGCCCATTCTGCATCTCTCTCCTCTAGGGGCTTCCCCCAACTCCCCAGCTTACAGGGGCTCCTTCTCCTGATCCTTTGGCCAGAAGGAAGGGGTTTCTTTTAAAGTCCTTGCCCTGAGGCACCACACAGATGTGGCTCTATAACTGGTGCCACCTAAAGGGAAACATGACAAGAAGAGAGAGAGAAGGAGGGAGAGGGAGAAGGAGGAAGATAGAGGGAAAGGAAGTTGGGGAGGGAGAGTAGGGAGAGAAAGGGGAGAGAAGAGAAAGGGAGGAGGGAAAAGAAGTGGGGAGGGAAAAAGAGAGGGACAGAAGAGGTGGGGAAAGAGGGGCAAGAGGAAGGAGACAGGAAAAGCGGAGCAGAGGAGGGAGGAAGAGGGGCGGGAGAGACGGGGATTGAGAGAACACACAGAATTTCTTCCCCCCATGCTTTGAAGACAGGATCCTTTTTCTTTCTGGCCACAGACACTGGATTTCTCCTGGGATTTAGCTGCTTGTGCCACCACAGCTGGCGCTCCACTGGGGAGAGCCAAAAAACAAAAAAACTAACCCCTCAAAGGAAGCACTTCCTTTATATGGACTGAATCATGTCCCCCTTGAAACTCACAAAATGAAGCCCCAGCCCCAGTATCTGAGAGTGTGACTGTATTTGGAAACAGCAGCTTTAAAGACGTGATTGAGGTAACATGAGGCCATCAGGGGCCGCAATCTGGCCTGTGCCCTGATAGGAAGTGGAGACTGGAACAGGACACACATAATGCAGGAGGCACAGAGCGAAGACGCCACCTGCAAGCCAGGGCCAGAAGCCTTGGAAGAAGCACCTGCACACCTGAATCTTGGACTCCAGTTTTCAACACCGTGAGAGAGTAAATTTCCATTGCCAGCCAGTCTGTGGCCATCTGCAATGACTCTAGCACGTTAATATACCCATCTAAGGGTTGCCTCCCCGAGTTTTTATTCTCTTCCCAGTCTGTCTGCTTTTGTGGATGTCTGGAGCTCTTGAGCAGTTGCTTTCTGATTTTGCCCAGAGCTTTCCGTTGCAATCAGCGAGAAAGAAGCTGCAGGAACTTGTTTCATCTTGACCATTCATACATATTGAACTGATGTGTTTGTTACATTCTACCGTCTCTTGAGTGTAATCAAATAAAAGAGCATCTGATGTAATAGGAAAATAGAGCAGGCTTTGCTAACCAGCTCATCCTCCCTCCGCAGACACCACACAGAACGTTGGTTCCTGGAGGCTCCAATCCATGTTGAGGATTGGCATAATGGGAACGGAATGATCTTGGGTCATAGGTTTTGCTTTTTTTTTTTTTTTTTTTTTTTGCTTCTATTCAGAAAAAATTATACTTTAGAATTCTGATAAAAAATCTGAGAAATGAAATAAAGAGCATGCCTTTTAAAAAATGTTTCACAAGAACATTGCAGTTTTATTCTAGAAGATGTAGCAGGGAGATTTTGGCTTCATGTAATAGAAAGCCCAATGAGAATAAGATTAAACACTAAGGGAAATGGGTTTGCTGCATGTAAGGAAATCTAGAAGTGGGCATGGCCTGGACTGGCTAATCCGGGGGATTAGCCAACTCTCTTACCTGGGGAAAGTTGTGGATATTTTCCATGTAAATTCTCCTGGGTCCTGCAGCCTCAGTGAGAAAGTGTGCATGTGTGTACTCACATGTGTGTGTGTGTGTGTGTGTGTAATGTGATATGGGGGCTTTGGACAATCCATTCTCTTCTGTGCAGAGGTGAACTTTCACTTTGGAGAAACTGAACAACTATCTGAGTGAGAGCACACTCTTATCATCCTGTGTGATCAGTGGCACTTTGCTAATGATCCAAGAAGTGAGAGACAACAGGTGGAGCAGAAATTAGAGTCCACCAGGCCATATTACTCCCACTGGGGAGGGCTGCACCCAGTGATACACTGAAAAACCTGTAACACGTCACTCCCTGAAAAAGGCTGTGCTTTGTAGCATTTGTCAATTTCCGTGGTCTAAATATTGACCCACTTTTTGTTCCCAACACAATGTCCCTAAAAATGGCGATGGGAAGCTTTGCACAGCGGGCTCTTATGAGCCGGCATGAGCTGGCTCCAGCACACCACTGGTTTCCACTTGAAATAGTGAGAATATCTGGTTTTTATTGAGAACGTGGCTGTACACAGCCTAGAACAGGATTTCTCAGCCTCGCTTCTACAGGCCTTTTGGGCTGGCACATCCTCTGTTTTGAGGCCTCACTGTCCATGGTAAGATGTTTAGCAGCATCCCTGGCCTTTACCCACCATGGGCCAGTAGTATTCTCCCAGTTGTGACAACTAAAATATCTTCAAGCTTTGTCAAATGTCCCCTGTGGGCAAAATTGTGCCCGTTGGAGAACCACTGGCCTAGAAGAAGGGTGAGTTGGCTCAGTATGGAAGCTGTGTATTTGTTTTGAGGTCCTGCTAACATTTGAAGGCAAAGAGAAGGCCTGACGTTTGCTGTGGGCTTGGGCTTGATAAATGCCCGTCAAAGAATGGTCTATGCAAAGGCAGTGATTTCACATATGTCTGAATGTGGATTTATACATTTTTTTCTAGTTGGTGTGTGTCAGGTGTAGAATCCCTACATTCTATTTGCTCTATAAGGTAGTATTTTTAACAGTGATTTAAACATTTTAAACTATTGATTTTTCATAATAGTTTTTGCTCCAGTAGAAATTAGGAATTGATCAATTCTTTTTAACTTCAGGTGTGCAAAGCAATTGGCTGATTAAGCCTACAAATATAGTAGAACCCTTATATTATTTTCTGGATGAGAACTAAATGTTAAAATTTGAGAAAGGTGAGGACAAAATTCTTTATGGATCTTGGTTAGGGGTTTCAAATGTCAATCAAGATATAAATGAGATGAATGCCTTGTGGAATTAATTATTTTTATGACTGTGTTATGATATGAAAATGTTATGATAGGGAAAAATGCAAGAAACTGTTACCCCTGTAGGAATATTGACTTTGTAGCCTTGGTTAGAAGACAGGCTCTGATGGAAAAATTTGCTATGATGGATTGTGCCATGGAGACTTGACTCTCTCTACATTTATGGCACTGAAGCCACCTCTGTGGTGTGCAGTGTGGACGCACGCCACGTCTCTCAGACGAAGCACACCTGGCAGTGGGCAGGCCCTGGCTGTGCCCTGCTGCTGTGGCCTGCCCCTTCTTCCTCTAGTAGGGCGGGGACCCTCTAACCAGGCAGCTTTGGACTAGACCAGTGCTATTCAAAGAATGATCTGGAGACAGTGACCAGGAGTCCTTTGTGGACCTGGGGACCTAACATTAGGAATGATAAGTCCAGAAACTGAGCATTTAGAAACTTGTGAAGAAATTTGATGTTGCCATGTGAAGTAAAAATGTGGTCTGTTTTAGCAATTCATTTATTTTGTAGTTTTTAATAGTGTTGGTCTACAATAGATTGGGAAAAACAAAACCAAACAAGAAACCAACCAACCTCCTCCAAATCTGGTTCTTTTCCTTCCTCAGAGAAGCACAAGAATAGACTGTTTACACCCTGGAGAGTCTTGCACAGTCTGTTTCCAGCTCATGCACCGTGAAGGCTGCTATGAGAGTAATAAACTGTGTTTCTTTCAAGGGAGGTGATGAAAATTGGAGAAGGTGGTGAGGATGCTTGATTGAAGTGAGTCCACAGCAGGCTTCACAGGGGCTGTGGAGGCCTCTGCCAGGTGCATGTCCAGCCCCCTCAGCTTCTTTGTGGACATCCTGGGCCCTTCAGGGCTCTCTCGGGGTAAGGCGTGAGACCAGATCCTCACATAACTTCCAAGAGAACTGAAACCAGGACAGGGATGCAACACACTCAACTGTTCACTCTCCAGAACGATTTTCAGCATTTCAGGTGGAACTGAAATCTCTCGGACTCTGAGGCCTGCTCTCTTGTAACCTCTAAATTAAGTGCTAAAAGGTATACTAAATGCATTTTCAGTTTTGTTGCTATATTTGCAAGTGTCTGAAACTCTGCCTATAGTTCATAATTGTAGATAAAGAAGTAAAAAAAAAGAAAGCATTTGTTCTGTTGAAGGTAAAATATGCCCACATGTCATATGCAAAATGACATTGATGTGAGAGCCATTTCCTCTCATTTACATAAGACAAAGTTCCTTCCATGCCAAACTTCTCTAGAAAAAATATCTGGAAAAGCACAGGTGAAGGAGAGGTATGACAGAAGAATCCCAAACTGGATACTGAACACAGAACTTGTTGCCCTTGTCTAGCAAGTTCAGATTGCCATAAGGAAGTCACCATGAGTGGTAGGTTAAATGGCCATTGCTACATTAAACTTTCTCTTAATATCACTTCAAACATTTAAAAATATATATTAGAAGAAATGCTACCATTTTCAATTAATTCTATTTTACTGGTTTCTCTTTCTGTTAATATAAATATGCATAGCTCTTTTCTTCAAATACAAAGCTGATTGGAAATTTCTAGGAACTAATTATCAAGAGGAAGAAGAATATTAACAATATACCTTGAAGTTTGTATTTCTTTTAGTCATAGCATTTTTAGATATTCATTTAAACATGAAAAATATTGGAACAATCTTGTTTTACCAACAAAACAACAGATTCCTAGATATAATTTTTATTTAGTCAGGCTTCTCATTTTTTTCAGTCCTCAATTTTTTTTTCTTCTGTTGTCTAAAGGACGTCTTACCATGCTGCATCCCTGTTGTCTTCAGTAAGGATGGCACCAAGTTCAAGAGACTGAAGAAGAGACCTGGAGCCAGTGAATGAGACATAGAGTTTACTGAGGGGACTTACATACAGGGCAGTCCACTGGTAGGAGGCTGGACAGCAGAAGTGCTACCATTTATAAAAAGCATGCAGTTTATACAGACTAGGTGAGTCTGCATGCTCAGGGTATGCTTAAATTAAGTTATTCCTGTCAGGTTTGTCTACCGTACCCTCCTCCCCAACAGACCCTGGAATGCCGCTCACATTCTCACCGTGTCATTCCTCCACGATTTCCCTGGGCCAGGTATGGGGAGGAACATTGCAGCCAGATCTCACAGCAGCAACACAAATTACAACAAAACAGAATAACGAATACAATAACAGTCATAACGTTTTCCCAAGTGCTTGGGAGTTGACCTTACATGCTCAGTGGCAGGCCTGCGGTGGAGAGGACAGCTCTTCGCACACCCAACAGTCTGGATTTTTTCTGGAGAGATGCTACCGTCTGCACCCAGTCGGCAAAGAGGTTTGCTGCACACCATCCAACAAGATGACACCGAGGTATTTGATTGATAAGCCTGGCCCCTGGACTTTGTGTTGACCACCCATCCTCTGTTCTCCAAGTGAGACAGCAAGGTGATTGTTGCAGTTTGTAAGCTGGAAAAACACTCGAAGTTAATGGAAAACATGTACCCTCCCGCTCTGGGATGATATTTCCAGGGGAAGATGGTAAAGGCCCGTTGTTCTTATGTTTGAGGGAGCGAAAATATTTTGCATATTACCAAGTGACTAGTGTCACACCCAGTGGGTCACCCTGCTGGCCCTTTGGTTGCCCCCTTTCCTTTGGCGCCCTTGACTTTCATCCTTGTAGCATGTACCCCTTGCCCATGCAGTTTCTTCATGTCTCCTAAGTCAGTGGCTGCTCGGGCCACTGGAGACACTGGCTGTCCTGCCTAAGGGTTCAGGAGAGACACTAGCACACCATACCACTGACTGGATGCTGGCTCTAAGATGACATCTTTCATGCCGCCAGTGAACAAAAGCTGATTTTTGGAAACTAGATAGTGCTCAGCGTAGACAGCATGCTTCCTTCTTAATTCCCAGAGGATGTCTGGCACTTTCGTCATAGTCTGGCATTGCAGAGGAGATGTGGGGATGTCTGCTCAGCATAGACAGTATACTTCATTGTTAATTCCCAGAGGATGTCTGGCATTTTCGTCGTGGGCTGGCATTGCAGAGGAGACGGGGTGGGGGTGGTGTCTCACTCATTTGGCCAGTTCCCCTTGCAGCCACAACCACCCAGCTACCATAGGGATGGCTCAATCCTCATTACTGGAGCTGCAGCGGTGCTGCCTCAGGACCGGGTGGCTTGTGGTGGACACCATTCCACTCACCTCAAATGCAGAGATACAGCACCTCATGTCCCCTAGTGGTAGAAGCCACCCGTGATCAGCTCTCCCCCTTCCTCCTGAAACTATTTCCCAGCTCCACCAGTTCCACAGTGGTGCCGCCCTGCACTGTGTCATGCTGCCATCTTTCAGGCAGGGGAGACAGTTCCACAGTGGTGCTGCCTTGTGCTGTGTCATGCTGCCATCTTTCAGGCAGGGGAGAGAGTTCCATAGTGGTGCCGCCCTGTGCTGTGTCGTGCTGCCATCTTTCAGGCAGGGGAGACAGTTCCACAGTGGTGCTGCCTTGCGCTGTCGTGCTGTCATCTTTCAGGCAGGGGAGAGTTTTGTGGGTCTACTCCCTGAGGGAGTGATTGGCCTGCCTTTATCTTGGTGGTGACCACTAGATGTGCATCGGGGGCTGGGAACCTCTATGGACTTATCTCAGTCCTTGTCCTCACTCTCCTCCCAGCGGGGCTCTCCATGGGGCCCTAGGACTTAGGGCCCCAGGATGATTGGGTCATGATAGCCCTGACTAGTAGATGTGGCAGTCAGCGACCCTTCAAATGGGCTACCCAATGATCCAGGGTCTCCATTTTGCCACCCTGTTCTCACAGGCAGGACAGTAAGTCTCTGATGTTTCAACCTGAGATAATCTTGTATCTCTTTCTGGTCATAAATTGTCTTGTACTTGATGCACCTTTGCCTGTGCTGTGAGCTGAGCCTCAGTGTCTGTTTGGAGTGTAGTCAGGAGCAGCCGCCCGTTGTGGCTGCCAAAACTTGGGCATCTAACCTTGCTTAGATAGATATGCCCCCTGCCACAGCTCTTCCAGACCTCTCAGCATTTTCAGGGGGTTATCATACTCACTCATTTGGCCTCATCCATTAAGGATAGTGGCTATAAGGCCCACATAGACATGGACAGCCAGCCCAGGGTCTCTCCCTTGGATGTCCCCTTCCCTGATCATAGGCATGGACAGCTGGCCCAGGGTTTCCTCTGTGGATCTCCCTTCCCTGATCACAGGCATGGACAGCCAGCCCAGGGTCTCCCCCGCGGATCTCCCCTTCCCTGATCATAGGCATGGACAGCCGGCCCAGGGTCTCCCCCATGGATCTCCCATTCCCTGATCATAGGCATGGACAGCCAGCCCAAGGTCTCCCCCGCGGATCTCCCCTTCCCTGATCATAGGCATGGACAGCCAGCCCAGGGTCTCCCCCATGGATCTCCCCTTCCCTGATCATAGACATGGACAGCCAGCCTAGGGTCTCCCCTGCGGATCTCCCCTTCCCTGATCATAGGCATGGACAGCTGGCCCAGGGTCTCCCCCGTGGATCTGCCTTCCCTGATGCTATCATCTTGGTATTCACGGGGTTTGCTCTGACTTACTGGCTTCCTCACCAGTTGTGCTGGATCCTTATTGGCTTTGGTAGGGATGGCACCAGGTTCAAGAGGCTGAAGAAAAGACCTGGAGCCAGTGAACAGGATACGGGGTTTATTAAGGAAACTTTCATACAGGGCCACTGAGCAGTGGCAGGCTGGACAAGAGGACCACTGTCATTTGTCAAAAGCATGCAGTTTACACAGATCTGGTGCAGGTACATTCTCAGGCTTTGCTTAAGTGATTTCCACAGGTGCATCTGCTACACATATCTCCACTTCATCATAAAAGCAGAATTGTGTTCCCCTGTCCTTTTCCCAGCTTTTTCATATATGTAAGTCGTGACATAAAATGCAAACTCTGGTCATTTTTATCCTTTTTCTGCACTTTTCCACTTATGGCTGGCTTGTCTTCAAGTCTGTTTCTTCTTCTTTCTTATGTTCAGATATTTCCATTTACTTACTCTCTCATCGAAGTGCCCTAGAAATGGGGCCAGTAGTGGCTTCTGCACAGAGCACTGAGGTTATCTTTCTAAATTCTTCCTCTGTACTATCCTCCATAACAGCACATTAGCTTCCATTTGGGTCAAATTAACCTCAACTTATGAACTTTAATATCCACCATCATTACATCCTCTTGTTTCATTAGGCACCATCTAAACCAAGTACTTTCGAAGTAATAAACATAAAAAGTTCAAAAACTTGGAACACAGTTTTTACTATGACTATTTCGATTTAGATTCTATTATTTATGCTCATGTGAATGCCTTCTAGTAAGTTTGGCCTTCTTGAATGCAGTCATAGCTTGCACACGTATGGAATTGCTGGGTCATGTTTTATTTTGTGTGTGTTTTCCTTGCAGTTATCCAATGGGTCCTGAGAGAGTGTGTTGGAGTCTGAACTGCCATTCTCAGCAAGTGTCTGACCCTTAACCCTGAGCCAGGCAGAGTCCGGGGACTAAGGTTCCATGCAGGAATGGAGTGGGGTGGCCCATCTCATGGAGGAGGAGATGAGACATAGGCAACAAGATGTGGTTAAAGACGGACAGGGGGTCAGAAATCAAAGAAAAAGAGAAAATCAAGTATCATCATCTCTCAAGGGTCGGGGTACCAGAAAGAAAGCCAACTTGAAGCAATGAGTATTTATTGCCAGTTATAACTACAGATAGCTGAGTGGGGAGAGAAGCGTTGGAAGGAAAATAGAAGAAGAAACCCAGAAATGTCCAGGTATGCGAAAACAAGTGCCGGCAGTCGCATTAAGAGGTTACTGGGGCCTTGACCGTGGTCAGGGAGAGAAATGGCATCAAGGCAGCTTAGAGACGCGCTGCTTGGAATTTCAGTTTGGCTTTCATGGTAATATTAGTACCTGGATTTTAACAAATACATGTGCACTTGGCACTGGGCTGATATTTATTCAAGGGCCTTAATTGATGCTAAGAAACATAATTTAAAAAACCACTCTTTTCTTTATATTTAATGATTTTAGTAGTAGTTATGATACCAGTAAAATATTAATGTTTATTCAGCTCTCCTTTGTGCTGGCATATCCAGGTTTTCATCCACTGTGGCTGACTGAAAAGCATGGCCATGCTATTTTGTAGCTTTCCTATCAGGGCATGATCTATTTCTCCACCCCTTCACTCTGGGCTGAACTTGTGATTCGCGGTGACTAACAGAATGCGGCGAAAGACCCCCAAGAGGCCTTGCCTCTTCTGCCTTCACTTTCCTGGGACGTCGCTGCCTTCATGAGAGGAAGTCAATGATCCTCTTTGAGATTGAAAGACGACCTGGAAAGGAGGAGCTCTTGCGGTTCACCCAGCTGAGCTCAGCCTAATCCAACACAGCTGAACCCATGCAAGATCAGCAAAAGCACCTCTTGGCCCACCCAGAGAGCTGTGAGAAATGTAAGTCAGTCCGATTTGGGGTACCTTGTCTGGCAGTACTGAATAACTAATGAACCTTCAATTTTAACAAGCCTGCCCTTTGGCACACACACTCACCCGCACACTGATTCAAACAACAAACTATGCGAGGCCCAGGACGTGACCAGGTGGCATGTCAGTAAATAGCTGTTTCCAGGCCCTTTATGAACTTTTCAATACTCACTAGAACTGCACAAAAATTGTGCTATTGCTGCATAAAGATTGGCTATGACCGTTTTTTGTGGAGAGACAATTTCACATCTTGAAAAGATATACTTTTTACCCAAATCTGGGATTCCACACCCAAGACATGGCTGCTCAGAAACAATTGTGCTGAAGAGATTGATTGCCTCTTGATTGTTATAGGCTCAGGGGAGGAAAGATCTGGGTTTGAATCACTGGCCCTACAATTAACAAGATGTGTAACATGGGAAAAATGCCTGACTTTCTGAATCTTCATTGCACCTCTGTAAATGGAGGCAAATAACATTAATCAATCTAGGTTATTTTGAAATACATAGTAAAATCACTCAATCTAGTGCCTACCACATACCAATTTTCAAAAACTGTAGTTTTCCTCCCCTGGTACAGTGCTTCTGTAATTGTTGTACCATTACAATCTGCACCAAAAGCAATTGGAGTTTGTTTAAAATGTGGGTATCCAGGCCCACCACACAGTGGTCAGTTATATAACTTTTATCTCTTATAATCCATTTTTCTTGATTATATTCTTTTAAAATATATGTGACACCAACTAGAATGGCTAAGATGGAAAATACAGACAGTATTAATTGTTGGCTAGGATGTGGAGCAGTTGGGACTCTCCTACTCTGCTCCTGGGGGTGTGCACTGCTGTATTTACTAAAGCTGGGCATAACTGAACCCAAGAATTCCAATCCTAGGCATATTCCCAATGGAAATGTGTGCATGTGATCACCAAAAGATAGATATTATTAAAATGTTTATAGCAGCACTCTTTGAAATAGCTCCCAACTGGAAACTACTAGGTGCCCATCAACAGCAGAGTGGACTTTTTTTGAAGCTGGGATACAATGCAGCAATGAGCATGAACAAACGACCACACGCTGCAGCACAGGTGCATCTCACAGATGCCATGTTGTAGACAAGAAGCACATACAACAGTACATACTGTACAATTACATTGACTTAAGTTTAAGAAATGGTAAAACTGGCTGGGTGTGGTGGCTCATGCCTGTAATCCCAGCACTTTGGGAGGCCGAGGTGGGCAGATCACGAAGTCAGGAGCTCGAGACCAGCCTGGCCAACATAGTGAAACCCCGTCTCTACTGAAACTACAAAAAAATTAACCGAGTGTGGTGGTACGTGCCTGTAGTCCCAACTACTCGGGAGGCTGAGGTGGGAATTGCTTGAATTCGGGAGGCAGAGTTTGCAGTGAGCCGACATCACGCCACTGAACTCCATCCTGTTGACAGAGTGAGACTCCATCTTAAAAAAAAAAAAAAAGGAACTGGTAAAACAATACTATGGTCTTAGAGGCTCAGAGTAGTAGCTACCCCTGTTTGGGGTAGTGACGGGAAGGGCACCAGGAAGGTTTTGGGGGTGCAGTAATGCTCTCTGTTTCTTGATCCAGGTGCTGACTAGATGGCTGTGTTTGTTTTGTGCAAGTTTGTTGAGCTGTACCACTTATAATCCATCCACATCTCTGGATGCATATTATACTAAGTAAAAAGTTTACGTTCAAATAAGAAACCATGGGACATAAAGGATACGTTTTTGCAAACTTCCTTTATGTCTCTCTAAAATCTCCCCTGCATTCCTCTCTAGGTCCTTCAACATGAATGTTTGGAGAACTAAGAGAAAGAAACACAAACCCTGACTAACTTGAATTTAGAATTTTTTGACTTACAATAGGTTTATTGGGACGTAACCCCATCGTAGGTCAAGGAGCATCTGGACTTACAATGGTTTACCTTAGGATATTTTGAGTTTATCATGGGTTTATCAAGGTATTAAATGCATTTTGATTTATGATATTTTAGACTTATGATTAGTTTATCAGGCTGTAACCCCACTGGAAGTCTAGGAGGACCTGCATTCTAATTTAAAAAATATGCAAGCCTGTTTACATATTTATTTTATATTTCTTCACCACATCTACAAAGCAGACCACAATTAGCTTTGTAAAAAAGGAGATATGGAATCTAAATGTTCCAGGACATAGTTGTGAGAGCTGCAAAGATGAGTCGATTGATTTTGTTTGGGGTCCTCCTTCTTGCTGATGCTGGCTGACCTTGTTTACTCAGCCTCCATCCTTGGGCCTGGTCAAAGAGTATTGCCGACTAGCCTGCCTCTTCCTCATCTATACTGTCATAAGACTATCTCTTTTTTGTCCAGGTACCCCTGTTGCAGTCTTAAAGGTTGTCTTTCAAAAGTTGAAAGACACAAAACTTGATGTGATCTGGCTGCTCTAACTTGATTCCGTGTTTGTGCAGAAAAACCCTCCCCACCATTCTCGTCTCCCAAAAAAGCATTCATTAAGGGTTTGAACGGGATGGAAATAATTAATCTCACCTATTTGCTCAATGTGTTGCCTAGGCTGCAACTCCAGTCTATGAATGTCTCATCTGCCCATTCCCAGCGATTCGAAAACGAGTTTTAAACAGTAGAACCATTAATTTGGTGACCTTTTAGGCACCCGACACCAGCCACCTGGAATCTCTCTGTCAGTTCACAGTGTGTATTTTTTTTTTTTCTTTTTGCTCACAAAGCAGAAAAGTTTGCATGAGCTGGCGGGGGTGAGTAGGGGTGAATGGAATCAACATTTGTTGAAGTGTTCATATGTGTTTTAATGACATTGTGTAAATTATTCTATGTAACCCTCACAGTATCCTGAAGGGAAGATAAAAGCATTTTCATTTTACAAATTAAAAGAATGACCTGTGAGGCAGGCTCACTGTGAGCGGTGACTGGCGTGCCTGAGTCTGTGGAGGGAGAGCACACTCCCAGGCATCAACTCACATGACGCAGATTTGATACTTGTGGATAGGCAGCAAGGAACAACAGGAGTTTATGGGAGCTGCTTCCTCGAGACTCAGAAAGCTGCCGGGGTGGATGGAGCTTTGACTGTGTGTGCCCCCGTTGTGCTGTAGATGAGGGACCCTGAAAAGCAGCCCACTCTGGGTTTTACACCACGGGGGAACATGATGCAAGGAGCTCCAGAATTGAAGGACGTCCCGTTTCTAGGGGAGGGTGGGAACAGAGCCTGAGAATTCCAGCCTGCTCACCCTTATCTCAGAGTGTTGCATTCCCAGGACATCTTCCAAGGCCACCTGGAGAGCTGTCCTGCAGTGACACACCTCAGCTTACCCAGCGTAGAAGTGAGGGGCTCAGATTCAGCAACCGCAGCTATCCCCAAATGCCGTGATTATTATTCCACCATCCAAGGCTCACAGTGAGTTAACTGTTTTCTTTCTCCTGTCATTCAGGAGCCCAAGAGTGGTGCTTCAGCACCCTAGGAAATGTGCCAGCAAGGTCTACAGTATCAGCAACTTTACCTCTCCCTCCCAAAGCTTTCTGGAGTGCTTAGTAGAAGACAGAGGACTCTAAAGTGTGAATGTGGAATGGAAATCGAGGCCACTGGGAACGGCTGCGTCGAAGAGTAACTTGCGAACGCATAGGGATTCACAGGATAGATATTGTCTGGATATCAGGGCGAAATGTTAATTAGGGATCAAAATGTCCTTTTAAATTAGCTATGTTGAAGAGAAAGGAGAAGACCAGGAAACAGAAGAAAGATATCTGTTATGTGGTATTTTGGAATAAATATTTATAGAAAACAATGATCTGTTTGTTTAAAAACTACCGATCTAAAATGCTGCCCCGTCTCATCCCTTCTTCCTGCTTTATTTTCCTTCTCACTGTTTATTCCCTGACATGTTGTAAACTACACTTATTTATCTTGCAAATGTTTCCTACTAGAACGTAAGGCCCATGAGGGCAGACGTTTTGCCTCATTCTCTTTGGAACAGTGGACACACAGGGACTTACACAAATATCTGTTGAATGAATGAATGTACGCTTCACATTTGATGACTTACTAATGTAATGATGTCTGACCAATAGATAAATCTTTTTCCCTATTAACTGATTGGACATGTTCCTTGAAGCCATCACTGGGGGTCTGCTCTGAAGTTTATGGATCACTCAGGATGGTGGGCTCAGGGCTCAGGTGGGTCCTAGGTTGCCTTGTTAGTATCAGTCCAAGGTGTCTATCAGAGTTGCTACCAAAAAGATGATTTTCCAAGTCTTCAAAAATGAACTGTTAGGGAGGATTATGCTGGATATTTATATCAATTTCTGGACACTTTAAAGCTATGAAGACAGATATGAAAATAAAGGTTTTTTTCATTTTAGGGGGCTGAGACAAAAATAGACAATTTGAGGAAAATATAAATGTGTCCATAGAGGTCATTGTTAGCACCTTTCAAAAACTTGTTTTGGTCTCCTAAAAGCATAAAGAATCTACTGTATATGGTAAAGCAGTATTCAGGGTCCAGCCAAGAAAACAGAAACAACACTAATTATTTTAGTACACAGAGATTTAAATGTGGGAAATTGACTAAATAGAATAAAAAGGGGGAACTGAGGTATTGCAGAGAGTGAAACTGCAGGGGCAGCCACCAGCTGTCTAGGGCTGAGGAACAAAGGAAAGAAGTTGGGGTTACTAGAATCCAGAAGCTGGAGGAGGGGTCCCCAGAGCTGGGGCTCAGTCCCCCAAGAAGGGGCACTGCCCAGCTGGTGCTCAGGCCTTTGAGAGGCTCATGGGGAGGGTGTCTCTGGGAGCACAAAAAGAAGCCAGGCATGGGAACTGATGTTATGGCTACTGACCGCTGCTGCCAGGGTGAAGGGCATTGCTGAGCAGCCTGGGTAGATGATAACGCCAGTAGGAACTGGTCCCTTCTCCCACCACCTGCCTCCCAGGCTCCCTCCGGTGCTCCTGACCCTGGCAGGACCAACCTGGATGCCGTTGACAAGGAGGGAAGCTTGTCAAGTCCTAATTTCAGCATCTGACCGTGACAAATTCAAAGCTGAGAAACAATAACCAAAGAACCAGAATATATGGTAATCCATTTGTAGCAACGTAACTATAGGTTCCTAAAAATCTTTAGGATGTAACTATCATAATGAGGAACTAAGTCTTTTTGGGGACAAGTAGAATGGAGTGGAAAGATAAGAGCAGAATGACAAAAATTCAAGGAAAAATTAGCATAGGGAGTGTGTGGGATTATTTTTTTTTAATTTACATTTGGTAAAATGAAACAGGTTGTAAATTACAAATACTGGAGACCATATAATAATACATTTCTACATATTTATTTTTTTAAACTTTTTATTTGAGAACAATACTTACAGAAAAGTTGCAATGAAAATACAAAGAACATTTATACACTTTACCCAGATTCACTACATGTGTTAATATTATACCAATTCTTTAATTATTTTTTCTCACACATGGATTTATATGTATACTTATATACCTCTACACTTATTTGTATATGCATTTCTTTTTACATATTTGTATGTTTACAACATATAATATATACACATTCTCATATACTCATATATAACCTGCTGTCTGAGATCTAATTCATCAAATGACCCAATAATATCTTTACTAGGATTTGTTTCCCTTCAGGACGGGCTTCAGTTAAGATGAGGATTGCAGTTAGCTGTCATGCCTCTTTAGTGTCCTTTATTCTGAAACTTTTTCACAGCATTTCTTCTTACTGTTATATTAACCTTGTGAACAATATAACCCTCCCTTTTTAGAAGATGATTCCTCATTTTGGATTTGTCTGCAGTTTTCCCGTGACCAGAAACAGGCTGTGTTCCTGAATGCGATAGTACCAACTTGACGCCGCGGTAGTACCGACATGATGCTGGGTTGTTTTCAGGGCCTCGCAGCTGGGGAGATGTCAACTTGGTGTCCAGTTTCTCCATGATAAAATTACGTGTTTTCTCTTGCAATCAATAATCTGTGGGAAACATCCTAAGTTCTGAAAACTATAAAAATATCCCATGCTTCATCAAGATTTCCCCTGAAATTTGGCATCCACTGATGCTTCTTACCTGAACTAAGGCTTACTGTGATGAGTGAAAAACCACGATTCTCTCACTCCCATCTTTTCTCCATGTTTAGCAGGTCAACACCTGCTGCTCCAGTGTGAGCAAGAGCCCCCCTCCTTCCTCCTACTTTCTCCATGTTTAGCAGGTCAACACCTGGTGCTCCAGTGTGAGCAAGAGCCCCCCTCCTTCCTCCTACTAAGGTATGTCTTCGTTTAATGCTCTTTATTATCCGTAAAAGCACATGGATTCTTAATTGTTCAATGGGTAATTTAGTATGCTTTTTAAGTTCTCTTGGTGCTCAAACTGTCCCAAATTTAGCCAGCATAAGTCCCTTCAAATTTCTCCCCGTAGTTTTACAAAATGCCCCATCAATCCTTTGAACACTTCCTTAATATATGGCATAGAAAGGTATTCCAGGCTCATCTTGCAGTTTTCCTGTCCCAGCCCTGGAATTGGCTATTTCTCTCAGAAGCCCTGGTTCCTTTTAGTGGGGAAGAGTATTGACAATCTGGGTCCCAGATGTGCTTACTGCTGTTGGGGTATCTTTGCTTATAGGTATAGTGAGAGAAGTGTCCCCCTCCTGCATTACTTCTACTCTGTTCTCTCTACCCTCCTAGATAACCAACTAGATTGTTTCCTGTTTTTTTAATCTTATGTTTCTTTTTGCAAAACTATACACCTGTGTGTTTTTATCTTACATATATTTTTCTTACATGAAGGTAGCATATGCTTTCATGCATTTTCCTTTTATCCTTTAATAATAGCTCTTGGAAACTGCTCTACTTCCTTTTGCAGAGATCAACCTCATTCATTTTTATAGTTTCGAAATACTCCATTGTGTGTATGTACTGTAGTTTATTCAGCCGATCGTCTATGCTTGGACACTTCGGTAATTCCAAACGATTGCAGTAAAAGTCATGCTACAAGTTACGCCCTCATGCATGTGTACTTTAGCGTGGTTGGAAGAGGTTTTTCCAGGGAATTTCCCAGAAGTGGGGTTGCTAGAATGAGGGTAAATGGAAATGCAATATTGCTTTCTAGCCAGGCACAATGGCTCATGCCTGTAATCCCACCACTTTGGAGGGCCAAGGCGGGCTAATCACTTGAGGTTAGGAGTTCGAGACCAACGTGGCCAACATGGTGAAACCCCGTCTCTACTAAAAATACAAAAAAATTTAGCCAGGCGCAGTGGCGGGCTCCTGTAACCCCAGTTACTCACAAGGCTGAGACAGCAGAATGGCTTGAATCCGAGAGGCAGAAGGGAGCTGAGATCGTGCCACTGCACTCCAGCGCAGGCAACAAGAGCAAAACTCCATGTAAAAAAATAAAATACATATATCTATAATATATATATGTGTATATATACACATGTATATACATATATATGTGTATATATACGTACATATATACACGTGTATATATGTATACATAAGTATATATGTATATGTGTATATATGCATATATGTGTGTATATATGTATGTATATATGTATGTGTGTATATATGTATTTGTGTGTGTGTGTGTGTGTGTATGCTTTCCTTCATAGGGACTGTATCGTTTTGCATTCCCACCAAGAGTGCGTGAGTGGACTTTTCCCCCTACAGTTTCACTAGTTGTATGCACTGTCAAACTTGATTTTTTTGCTCATCTGATGGGTAAGAGCCTGTATCGCAGTGTAGCTTTAATGTTCAGTTATCTTATTATGAGGGAACTTGAAAAATCTTTCCATATACTTTCAGGTTCTTTTATATGTCTGGTTGTAAATTGCCTTTTCCTATCTTTTGTTCATTCATATAGAAGTGCTGTTCATTTCCCTCTATTTTTAAAAATATTTTTTAAAAGGAGGATTAACATTTCGTGAATTTAGGTTACCAATGTTTTGTTATAGTTTATTTGTCTTTCAACTTTGCCCTGTACAACATTTTATTGTTAAATAATCAGTTACCAGTGCTTTATCACATCTGGAGTTGAGTAAGAGTCAGAAGACCTCCCCTAGACCCAGGTTAACAGGTACAGAGTTTCTGTCTGGGATGATGATAAAGTTCTGGAAACAGGTAGTGGTGGCAGTTGTAAACACTGTGAATGTACTTAATGACACTGAATTGCACACTTAAAAATGATTAAAATGGTAAAGTTTATGTTATATGCATTTTTTAAAAGGTTAAATTCAACTTTTTTCGGTACTTGTATAATTTTGTTACATTTAGACCTTTGACACTTGGGATGATATTCTTTTGAGTGGTGTAAGGAACTGATCTAATTATGTATTTTTCTAAATTACTATTCAGTTGCCTCAACTTTATTTAGTGAAAAGACCATCTTTGCTGCAGTAATTTGAGTACAACCATTAGAGTATATCAGATTTCCATTGGAGATGGATCTATTTCTTGATTTTCTATTCTATCCCATTGGCCTTTTCATACACTAATTCCACACTAATTTAGTTTTACAGGCTTTACAGTGTATTTTAATGAGGCAAAATCTAGTTTCTATTCAAAACATCTCCTTTTCTCCTATTTTTATTCTGAGTTTAATCAACAAAATTAAATACAAATATACTACATATATATAAATATTTATCTTTTTTCTGTTCTTATTTTTGTATTTATGGCTCACAGTGGCCTTTGTCTTTCCAAATGCTTCTTTGAGGATATTTAATTCACTTTGGAGTGTTGTGTTACAGATTTATTGTTTGTGTGCGTGTATTTTTTAAATTGGGTAACAGCAAAAATGGTTTGCTTTACCTTAATTGTTTTAGGGTAGTTCCATTTGGGTGTGGTTTGTTTTTCCTCTTTGTATCCATTTTGCATGGATTTCAGTATGAACTTTTCTATTGGTTCTGCCCCCTGAATGCACTGTTTTCTTATTGGACCATTGTGGAGAAGGATTAGTGCTTTTGTTTTGCTTCTGTCTCTGCAGGATACTCAGGTTTCACTTTTTTATTCTGTCCCTCAGGGTCTCCCTTCCCAGGGGTGCCCCTCTTTTGCTTATGTCTGACTCTCCCGTAGGTGAAACATGGGGCTACCGCTTTTGGTCCTGCACATTTACAAGCCTCTTCCCTGCCTCCAGTCCCTTGAAGTATCTGTACCCTGCACCTCCTTCTGAGGTGAGATTGTCTGTGCTTTGTCTGAGTGCATCACTTCACTCTATTTTTTTTTTCATGGAATCTTGTGGCATTGGGTGGGCAGTGGGAGCTCCAGTGGAATTAAAGGTAATATGAAGATCACAGCCCTTGGTTTCTTAGTTATGTGGAGGGTGTGGATTACGAATATGGTTGCCCTTCTCGTGGATTTTATTATTTGTTCTTGGGAGGGATAGTGAAAATCAGGCTATTGCCACATTTTTTCCTGTTACAAATCCTTAAGTTTGATTCGCATTTACTTTTATTCTCAAGGTGACTTTATGATAATGATCAGAGGTTGTATGAGTGTTGAGGGAGCAGGAAGGGAAATTTGTGGACTATTACTGGGAAAGTTAACTCTCTGTAACCTCTTCCTCCGGCAGCACATGGATCTCGCTCCCTAGGCTGGCTGGGGTGCAGTGTTGGAGTTTCACGCACATGCAGGGTCTTATACTCAAGATCCATAGAATCTAAGCACACAGCATTGCAAGGGGATCCCATGCTCCTGAACATGCTTTCTAGGTTCTTTCCAAGAAAGGACGCTAGTAACATCGTATTGGAACCTTTTCATATCTTTACAAACTTGTAGCAAATCAACCAAACTTTATTGGAAGGCCTATTGTTTCTGTACACATTCAAAGTAGTTCCTTAAAGTGTTTAGTGTTTTTTACCAGTTTATTTTCATGAAGCTTTTTTTAAACACATGTCTTAAGGATCATACCGTGTTTTTTGATGCTGCAGTTTTCTGTCTATCTAATTAGAGGACTCTTTCCAATACTCTCCCTGGTTCTGCATTTCCTCAGCCACCATGAGCACATTCTATTCTATGGTCATTGGATCGGCATTTTAAATCCTGTTTGGCAGAAAGAGAGTTTCATGTTTAGGTCCAAGATGTAATGGATCTCTCTAAAGGACAGCATGACATTTCCTGCGTAAAACAACTAAAATCCAGAATTCACTTCCTGGTCAATATCGTGGGGACTACTTAAGCAGCATGTGAGCACACACACACACACACACACACCACACACACAACAGAAAAGTGAGTGATAATCGATTTTAAGGACTAACTCTGGAGCCAGACTAACTGGGCTCTGATTACAGCTATGATTACAGCTCTGGTGGTAACTAGCTTTACGATCTTGGGCACATTATTTAACCTCTTGTCCCTCAGTTGCTTCATCTGTAAAACCGAGATAACAATTGCGATTATCTCATAAAATTATTGGAAGGAGTTAATGAATTAGTATCAGTAAAGTGATTGGAACAATTCCTGGCATATAATAAGCCCCACATATATGCTATATAAATGCTAGTTAAATGACTAGTTAAACACACAATGAAATGTAATAAAAGAAAATAAAATTAAAGATAATATATTACCAGTTGGGTAGATGGCAACAGAGAGAATGAAGACAGAGATGAATAATCAGAGATCTCTTCAACCTGGAGAGATATTCCATTATACGACATGGTGGCAACTTGAGTGGATTAATATGTATATGTGTATATATATATGTATACACACACATATATATGTATATGTGTATATATATATACACATATATGTGTATATATATATACACACATATATGTGTGTATATATATATAAATATAATTCCCACATTTAAGAAAAAAAGGGATTCAAACAGAAATCTGTACCCATTCGAATTTTGCATAAAGAGAACCATGATGAGAAGGAATTACTGTACTTTGGTGTGCTCATAAAATTATTATATATTTATAATGATTTTTTAAAATATGGACTTTAGATGACAATTTCTTAATATTGTACCTGTACAGAGACATTTGGAGAAACAAATTAAACCTTTATAGGTAACCTTAAATATCTGAATATGTATAGAGTTGAATGATGGGACAATTGAGGGAAGGGGTAGACAGACATTAGGAAAAACAAATTAAACCTTTATAGATAACCTTAAATATCTGAATACATGTCTAGTTGAATGATGGGACAATGGAGGAAAGGTTGTAGTGAGCATAGTTTGAATGATGGACAATGGAAGGAAGGGGTGTAGTGAGCATAGTCAGTTGGAATGATAGACAATGGAAGGAAGGGTGTAGTAAGCATAGTCAGTTTGAATGATGGACAATGATAGGAAGGCTGTAGCGAGCATAGTCAGTTTGAATGATAGACAATGGAAGGAAGGGTGTAGTGAGCATAGTCAGTTTGAATGATAGACAATGATAGGAAGGGTGTAGTGAGCATAGTCAGTTTGAATGATGGACAATGGAGGGAAGGGGTGTAGTGAGCATAGTTTGAATGATGGACAATGGAAGGAAGGGTGTAGTGAGCATAGTCAGTTTGGATGATGGACAATGGAAGGAAGGGTGTAGTAAGCATAGTCAGCTTGCATTTGAAAGTGATGCTGAAGTCCTCGTCATTGGGATGCCAGGGGGATCTAGGTCACAGAACATACAGAAACGTTTGTGTGTAAGTGTTGTGTGCATTTGCACATTTTTCATGGGGAAAAGTCCATCTGATGATCAAAAAAGTGTGTGTCCCGGCAAAGGTGCAGAAATTATTATCATTTGATTTTCTGGTTAATAGTACGTTAAAGTATTTTAAAGACAATCTACTACTCATCATTTCAATAAGAGATAATCTAAAAATTACCCATCTTGTATGAAACAAAGAAAAGAATCAGAGAAATTAAATATACACTTACTATTCCTTAAATGTTATTTTTCTTCCTTTTATTTCTCTTCTATATTCACTGTTGCGGCATTATATTGATTTTTGTTTTCTTTTTGTAATTTGGAAAGCGGCTATGTTCACTATTATATAAACAATGCTTGAGAGTTTTCTTATGTTGTTATTAAAGTTGGTGTTCAGGTAAATTACATTATCTAATGATTTCATTTCAAGGTAAAACACAAACAGTTTTATGTCTTAAAGAGGGCCTTGGTCTGATAGGAATGAGAACCACTCTGCCATGCCCTATGTGAACAATTCTAATTGGGTAAAATCTAATACTTTGCAAACTGTCCCAAGAGAGCTTACTGATTTTAGGGCAGAAGAAAAAGTTTCTATGTAGAACTCTATGTTTGAGAGGAGGAGAGGGGCTACAGCTAAGTATAGAGAAAAAACAAGGTTCCATAATCAAGAAAGAAAAAGGTGGAATCTGAGTCTGTCTTTTTCGTCTTTACCTCTGTGTGTGTATGTTCTATACCATCACGTCTCATTTTTCTTTATCTCTTAAAGGGCAATGTGTGCACACAGCAGGCATATATGTGTTAATTGATTCATACTCCACACAATCCCCATTTCTCTTGTTCTTATCCCACCCACAATGGAGTTCAATAGAGCTAACAGTGGAAAAGATAATGAGTGGGTCTAAATTTAATCCCCTTTTGTTTAAGCTAATCTCCCTCTCTAATTAATGGCTGTTCATACCATTATTGCTCACGAATCTGGCGACAGTTCTCTGCAATGACGCAGGAAGCACTCTGTGAAATCATGTTGTCAAAGGGAACAGCATAGTCCAGTTCCCATTGCATCCTTGATGACTTTTGGCCTAATGAAAAAGGTGTGTGGAACATGGAAACCAGAAGGAGCCCTCTCCTGTTAGTGCAGAGCTCCTGCTCCTGGGTTGCATTCTAGATTTCGTCACACATTTTAAAATCCAAATGTAAGAATGATGTACCTTTGAAAAGACAGTGGGTTACAATGAGGGACTGAAGGAGTGGGCAGGGTCAAGTAGGGAGGGAAGAGAGAGAAGGCACAAGAGGAGCTGTGAGGAAATATCTCCCAGCCTCCACCCTCACCCTCCCTGAGCTTCCGCAGTGCTGAGGCTTCCTCTGCTGAGCTCGCGCCCTCACCCTCCCTGAGCTGCGGCTTCCCCAGGGCTGCGGCTTCCTCTGCTGAGCTCGCACCCTCACCTTCCCTGAGCTTCCGCAGGGCTGAGGCCTCCTCTGCTGAGCTCGCGCCCTCACCCTCCCTGAGCTTCGGCGGGGCTGAGGCCTCCTCTGCTGAGCTCGCGCCCTCACCCTCCCTGAGCTTCGGCGGGGCTGAGGCCTCCTCTGCTGAGCTCGCGCCCTCACCCTCCCTGAGCTTTCGCGGGGCTCAGGCTTCCTCTGCTGAGCTTGCGCACTTGGAGAAGCCCCCTCTGGGTGGTGATTTGTGTGCTGCAGTTCACTCCCACAGTTTGACACACACACGCACACACACACTCAAAGTCGGCAAAGGCACCAGCAGCAGTACATACATGCTTTCCTAATAGAATGCTGCTTTTAATAAACAGGCAACCTCTTATTCTTTTAGTTTTTGTGGACTTCATTGTTTAAAACTGTAAATAAACAAAGAACTCTGGATTCCTCATACATACTATTAAGTGTTAGTGTTTCCTTTACTGGAAGCCTTCAACGTATCAGAAACTGTGCAGGGTGATAGGGTACACAGAGGCCAAAGCCAAGGCTACTGCCTTGCGGGAACTCTCAAGCCAGGTACTTAGAGATGGCTGTGTATTGCGGACTTCAGCCACGGAGGGCTGAATTTCACAGAAATTTTGGTATATATTTGTCACATGTGTTGCTTAATTAACATTTCCAAATAGTAATTTTAGTCACCTCTAGAATAATCACGTGTCACTTAATGAAGGGAATACGTTCTGAGAAATGCATCCTTAGGTGATTTTGCCGTTGTGTGAACATCATAGAGTGCACTCATACAAACCCAGACGGCACAGCCTCCTCCACACCCGGGCCACATGGTACAGCCTGTTGCTCCTGGGATACACACCTGCCCAGCAGGGGACGCTACTGAACACTGCAGGCAGCTGGAACATAATGGTACGTATTTATGTATCTAAACATAATAAACAGAGAAAAGGTACAGTAAAAACATGGTATAAAAAGTGGAAAATGGTACACTTTTATAGGGCACTTAACACGAATGGAGCTAGCAGGACTGGAAGTTGCTAGGGTGAGTCTCTGAGTGAATGGCGAGTGGATGTGGAGGCCTGGGATGCTATTGTGCACCCCCTTATAAACACTAGACACTCATGCTACACTAAATTTATAAGAAATACTTTTTCTTCCTTCAATAATGATTAACCTTTGCTTACTGTAATGTCAAACTTTTCAATTACAAAAATGACTCGTAATTACACTTAGCTTAAAATGCAAACACATTGTACAGCTGTACAAAAATATTTTCTTTCTTTATATCTTTATTCTTTCAGCCTTTTTGTATTTAATTTTTTTTGACTCTGTAAACTAGCTCATCATAAACAAAGTCACAAACACCTACATTAGCCTAGGCCTACACAGGGTCGGGATCATCAATAGCACTGCCTTCCACCTCCACATCTTGTCCCACTGGAAGGTCTTCAGGGTGATAACATGCATGGAGCTGTCACAGTGGATGTGAATATGCACCACTCATACTGTGGGTGAAAATGCTTTCCTAGGGCTATACACTAACCTTTACACTCAAATGCAGTAAGTTGTGTTAGCTGTATTGTTGAGCCCAGGGCTTGGGGACAGGGTTACAAAGCACAGACACTGTGGGTTTTGATCATATGCATCCGGAAAAATACAATCACTTATTTGGGTAGACAAGTATTATTTGTGTATTTTCCTTTTATAAACACTTATCAAATGCCTACTCTTTGCTATTATGTTGGTTTTGGTGATAGAAACCATATGGTCCCATCTTCAAAGAGTTTTCAGTCTAGGAGGGGAGGCAGCTTCACGAACAGTGATTGCCGCAGAATGTGGTCAGTACATCGTCACGCATCCAGGCACAACCACGGCGTGATGCGGGGAGCGAGGAGCCATGAAGTCAGGCAAAAGCATGGAAAGAAAGATCTTTGAAAAGGAGGGGGCCTGCAAAAGAACTGAAACATGAAGAGCCGTTGAAACAAAACTGACAGGCAATATGGTCAAGTTCCTGATGACCCAAATGATCACTCATTCAGGCAGTTTGGCTCACCAAGAACAGACCTGGGGGTGGCCTGGGAGCAGGTATCAGACTGCCGCAGGTTAACATAGAGAAGCGAGGTGATGCTGGATGCAGTGGGTCACGCCTGTAATTCCAGCATGTTGGGAAGCCAAGGCAGGAGGATCACTTGAGGCCAGGAATTGCAGACCAGCTTGGGCAACACGGTGTGATGTCATCACTCCAAAAAATAAATAAAAGATTAGCTGGATGTGGTGGTACGTGCCTGTGGTCCCACCTACTTGGGAGGCTGAGGTGGGAGGATCATTTCAGCCCAGGAGTCCCAGGCTGCAGTGAGCCATCATCACGCTACTGCACCCCAGCCTGGGTGGCAAAACAAGACCCCATACCTACAAAAAAAGAAAGAAAGAAGAGAAAAGTGAGGTCATGCAGTGCAGGGGCCTTCCTGCAATCCTAGATCTTCATGACTCCTGGTGCTTCTGTTGTCAGGACACTCATTAAAGCTCACCCCATGAGCCTCTTTTTCTACCACCATCACCCCCTATGAGCTTCCTTTTATGCTACCATCTGCCACGATAAGCCTCTTTTTTCCACCATCACACCCATGAGCTTCTTGAGCTCAGGGACATGTCTCATTTGACTTGGCACCTATGTTTGCTATTACGATACTGTGTATTTATAAGGCACCACAATGTATGATTGTTACATCAATAAATCATCAGCAAACCTTGAAGATTTAATTGGGAAAAAAATCAGCTTCTGTGGCAAGTCAAGAGTCCACAGGAGGCAGCTACTGGGGTCAGTGCTGTTGAGACTGCAAGGCCTGAGGAGCTGGAACCGTGACAGATTGGAAACAGTACCTCCTCCTACCACAAGCTTTATTCACAAGTATAATTTATTTTTTCTGTGTAGGAGCTTGAGGGATTTCAGAGCATGATATCGAGTAAATGTATTTTACATGTTATTCCTTCCTTGGCATCATGGTTTGAGCCATTCAAATGTCTTCATAATCAAAAGCATAATAAATTATGACTAAAACGGTGTACCTGTGAAAACATCCTTCGCACTCTCCCCAGTTGGAGGCTGTGCTTTTACGGTCGCAGACAGCAGGGCTGTTTGTGAGAGCAGCAGGGCTCTGCAGCTGGAGCTGAGTCAGAAGACGCCTGGCCTGCACTGCGGAGGTGCGGAGACCACACAGGTCGGTGTGGCTCCATCGCAGCTAGAGGATTCTGGGACATAATATCCGCTCTTGACTGAATGTTTAAGTCCCTCCCAAATTCATGTTAAAACTCTAATCCCCAGGAAGACAGTATTAGGCGGCATGGCCTTTGGAAGGCGATTAGGCCAGGAAGGGCTTATTACCCTTATAAAGGAGAGGGCTCCTGTCCCCTTCAGCCACAAGAGGCCACAGTGAGAAGGCACCATCCAGAAGCCAGGACAGTAGCCCTCACCAGATGCCAAATCTCCCTGCACCTTGACCTTGGACTCCTTCACCTCCACAACTTTGAGAAATAAATCCTTCATTGCTTATAAGCCACTCTGTCTATTGCATTCTGAGATAGAAATCCAAACAGACACAGACCATATTGGTTGTATAAAGTGGAATCCAGCTGGCCCCATTGTCTTGGTCCTGCAGGGGCAACCACATGCCTGCCTCAGAGGCATCCTCTTCTGAGACAAGGTAGCATAAATTGAGTCGGGAAGTGACCCACTCTTAGCTCCATCCTTTATTTCCTGGGTGATCTTGGAAAGCTGCATCTCTCTGGCCATTGGTTTCCTCTCCTGTAAAATGGGGATATTGGGAGTTCTTAGGGGATTAAGATATGCGACTGAAGTGGCTACATTGTCTGGGGTATATACCCTGGGGTTTCTTGTTGCGTGCCAGGAAAATTTGGGACATGGACACACATGAGGAGTTTAGGAGTGGAGGTTTAAAAGGCAGAAGAGAAGAGAAAGAGAAAACAGCTCTCTCCACAGAGAAAGGGGCCTTTGAGGGGACGGGTGGCTGATGCACCCAATTTTATCATCAGGTTTGAGGAGGCGGGGTCTGATTTCCTTAGGGCTCAGGGATTGGTTCCATCAGGTATGACGTTTACATAGTGAGCGGGAAGGCTGGTCACCCTACCCCAATCTTATTATGCAAATGGCCTTTCCAGTTGATCAGTGCCATTTTGTCTGCTCCTTACAGTACAGGTGGTTGACAAAGAGAAGGGAAGATGGAGCCCATCTTGAACATGTCTAGTAAAGAGAAGGGAAGATGGAGCCCATCTTGAACATGTCTAGTCCCTAGTTCCTGCCAGTATTCACCATGCAAGCTCCCAGGTGGCTAGTCTATGTCTGCAGCTCAACTTCACAGGCTGCTCTTTGATAGAATATGACGTGGGGCTGCTTTTCATTGAAAACAAAGGCCTTACCAAGGACTCCCCTACCGTTTCTGTCTGCCTAAGTGATTTCTACTTAACTCCTAGATCACTACGTAGCTTAAACAAATGATACCTGGAAACAGTTGACCAGTCGTTGTCATCTTTGGATGTGCCTACTAGAAATGCACAGCGCTCTGCCCACCATATGATCTTTGTAGTTGTTCCCACCGGGCCTGAACCCCTCTCCCCATTGCCAGCCTGCCCTGCTGTCTGCATGGCTGACTCTCATTCATTCCCTCTCAAGCACTGCTTCCCACAGAGTTTCCCAGCCGCCCTACCAAATGTGCAGTCCCTATCACATTACCCTTTTTATTTTCTCCACCACACTTCCCACCATCTACAATTATCTTGACTGAGTATTTGCTGGCCTGTCCATTGTCTCTCTACTCGTAGTAGAATAAAAGGTGATTGAAGGCAACAAACAGCCCATCTGTCATCCTCACTGCCATATTTCCAAGCCCTAGAAAAGTACCCGAACAAATGAAGCACTCCATAAATGCTTTTTGAATGAGTAAGTAAATGAACCCAAATGCATTTTTGTTACTAATCCTTTGGATTATTTTTACACATTTCCAATTACTTATTTCTCTTTTTCTCTACTTCCAAAGAAACCGCAGTGGATACTGTGCATGACTTAGAAGCTCCAGGCAAGGATAATAAACATGCCACATCTGTATCTGTGGATGTTCCTTCAGCCTGGGCAGAAAAGATACAGTCAGGAAGATACAGAGAAAGAAACAACAGTCCATATGTGTTTAATATTTATCAGTGTAGCAAATTTCTCCAGTAGAAAAAGAAAAGACAAAGTTAGTTTAATTGGATCCAGTTTCTTTAAGTACCTTTATTTTCCCTTGAAGAAAATAAAGGAGGAGAAGGGACTTAGCCAAATAATGATTTAAATTTATTCTAGTATTTCTGAGGGTGCCAAGTCAGGAGGTTGCTGAGGTTTCTTTCTCTTTCCTTTGCTGAGGTAAATTTCCAGCTCAGGCATATGGACTGACGTGGAAGAGCAATCAGTTATAAAGAAAAAATACATTTGGGGTCTGTCTCTGTTGGAAACATAATTGAAAGCATGAGTGTTGTGTGGTTTCTCTCAAACTTCAAAAGTGTGCACAGGCACATGAAAGGGAATGCCATCTGTTTGTTGTTAGGGTCATGTTTTACTTTCCTGCTTATACTTTCAATATAGTCAAAGAGCTCAGCTTTTTATAAAGAAAATTAATTACTACTTATGTTAGGTTTACATTAGTGGCAAATTTACTCATTTTCCCTTTTCCATTAGAAGAATGTTGTTAGATAATAGATTAGAACCATTTGGCAATTAATCACAGTCACCCACTCTTAGAAATTGCTCATTGGCCAAAATAATCAGTACAAACACTACTTAGAAAAGAAATGATCCATCTTTTGTAAACCTAAGAACATTTTGGCAGATTTGCAATGCTTGATAACAATAGCTTTTGTGCTGCAATGTACAGGAGGTGCCTTGAAATTTATAGGCTGTTGGCTACCAGCACCCATCATCCACCTTAGCACCTGCAGGAGACCTGATGGTCAATAGGAAGGCATAGAGGGAAAAATACCAAGCTTCGGAACTTGAACCTCAGACTCAGGGGCATGTAGAAACTAGCCCAAAGTAACACTATTGCTTAGTGGCAGAATCGAGCCTGGAATCCAGTTTTCCTGATTCCTGGCTCAGTGACCCCACGGCTGCACGTGAGGGTCCCGTGGAGTTAGTGTACTCCCGTGCTAAAGTGACACGGCTTGTGTTAATCCATAGAAACGTTCCATGCTGATCCCACAGACATGTATTGAAGGCAGACTATGTTCTAGGCTGTGTTAGCGAAGCCTCCATATAGTCACAATATTCATTTCCTAGCTTAATTGTTGTTTGACTATTTTCAAGGTATGTCAGGCCTAACCTACTAATTCCTCATTATCTGCAATCTTATTTAAATACACTGTGTCAACTGAGTGTTTGTGATATGAGCATCAATTTTGAGATAACAGGGATACAAAAGAAGAAGGAGCCCTGCCTCTAAAGAGCTCGCCAACTTATTATATGGAAATAATGGACCAAATGCCACTGATGCAAACGCACCTTCCCTCTAGGACGTGGCTCCTTTTTTCCTTTTTTAGTTGTTCTTTCACCACGTCAGCTCTTCTTTCCTGGTCTGCTTTGAAGTCTTCTTCTCTCCTCTTCCCTCTGCTGGTTCCTTTAGCCCTGGGCTTCCCTGGGGCTCAGTCCTACGTTCCCTCTTCTATTCTCTCCCAGGATCATCTCATCCAGTCGTACGGCTTCTATTATCATCCACAGCAGAAATTATGAACCCAGAGTCCATGGATAAACTTTTGGGCCTGTGAGTTCCTTGAAATTATATGCAAATTTGGTGTATATGGTCATAGCTTCTGCCAGCTTGGCAGAGGGGACCTAGACTCCACAGCTCTACTGAAGTGGGTGATGCCCAGGACTGCATGTTCCTGAGTGTCAGGGGCCAGCTCTGACTGGCCCTGGGCACTGTGGCTTGGAGATCTCACAGCTGCATGAAGCTTAAAGCAATCTTGTCTAAGTGCAGTTCCCCATCCCCTGCCCGCATCTCTACCTTCCGCTTTTGTGTCCCTGTCATAGTAAGTAGCATCATCACCAAGTTGTCCAACTAGAAACCAGGGACTTTCCAGACTCTTCTCTCTCCCTCATTCCATACAGCCATCTCATGTGCTATGGGCTCTTTCTCCAAAACCTCTCAAACCTATTCCCTCCCCTCCATTTCCCCTGCCTGGCCCTCTCAGCTCTCCTCAGCCTTCACTGGACACAGCAGCCTCCTGGCTGGTCTTCCCTCAGTCTCACTCCCATCTCTTCTCTCTATGGAGGCAACTGAGCATGCATTTTCTTTTTCCTTTCTTTCTTTCTTTCTTTCTTTCTTTCTTTCTTTCTTTCTTCTTTCTTTCTTTCTTTCTTTCTTTCTTTCTGAAACAGAGTCTCGCTCTGTCACCAGGTTGGGATGCAGTGGCCCGATCTCGACTCACTGCAATCTCTGACTTCCTGGTTCAAGTGATTCTCCTGCCTCAGCCTCCTGAGTAGCTGGGATTACAGGCACCCACCATCATGCCCAACTAATTTTTGTATTTTTAGTAGAGAAAGGGTTTCACCATATTGGCCAGGATGGTCTCAATCTCCTGACCTTGTGATCTGCCCACTTTGGCCTCCCAAAGTGCTGAGATTACAGGAATGAGACACCTCGCCCGGCCCCGAGTGTGCATTTTCTAACATAAAATCTGATCATATCAACTGGGCGCAGTGGCTGACGCCTGTAATCCCAGCATTTTGGGAGGCTGAGGCAGGCGGATCACTTGAGGTCAGGAGTTCAAGACCAGCCTGGCAAATATGGTGAAACCCTGTCTCTACTACAAATACAAAAATTAGCCAGACATGTTGGTGGGTGCCTGTAGTCCCAGCTACTCAGGAGACTGAGGCAGGAGAATCACTTGAACTCCGAAGCAGAGGTTGCAGTGAGCTGAGATTGCACCACTGCACTCCAGCCTGGGTGACATACCGAGACTCTGTCTCAAAAATAAATGAATAAATAAATAAATAAATATCTGATCCCATCATTGCCTGGCTCAGGAGCCATTCCAGCATACTCCAGAGATGAAAACCACAAGGATTGCATAGCCTTCCGTAAATTGTTTCACACTCTGTCCCCAAGATCGTGACACTCACTGTAACCTATCACTTAGCTTCTCAAACATGCCATACTCCCTCCCATATCGTGTCCTTGAAATATGCTTCTCTCCTATGCTACCAACCTCCCCTTCCTCGTCCAGCCCTCCCCACAGCACCCCCAGCCCCCACTTCTTTCATTCATCAGCTAACTGCTCCTCATTCTTCAGTTTCTACTTCTCCCTGAGGGCAGATCTGATTTCCTCAAGGAGGGAAGATGTCCCTGCTGTTGGTTCCTCCATAGCAACTCCTCTTCTGTAATATCTGGAATTCACTACCTTGTGGTGATGTGGTTGTGCCTCTTCCTCCAACAAACATCCACCCACTGAGGGCAGGGCTCACATCTAGATGCTTGCTTTCGTATTCCTAGGATCTAGAAAAAGGCTCAGTACTCAGTAGGTGCTGTGCAAATACTTAGTGAGGAGTCAAGAGCCCATGTGCATGGGACAGATAGTGAAGCACAGTTAGAGATTTGAAAGGAAGTCACACCGTTGGTTACAGCTGTCATCCAGCAAGTAGGGCTTAAGCTTGTTCAGAAAAACAGATAGGGTGTGGCTTAGGCAGGATAAGAAAGCATAAAAAACAAAAGATGGAAAAACATTTTGGGAAAAGTGAGCTAATTAAAGATATGATCAGTGAGTAGAGGAGCCACAAGTTTTAAGCAAAGCAGACCATTTCCTACACATAAAATTAACAGTAGAAAAATTAAAAAATAATTTATTGCTCACATTTTTGGCTTTGAAGGCCATATAGTTAAGTTGTTGCAACTACTTCACTCTGCTTTTGTGTTGTGAAAGCAGCCACAGACAAACACATAATCGAATAGATGTGGCTGGGCTCTAAGAAAACTTTACTTCTAAAAACAGACATGGAGTCTGCCGTTTCTTTAGAAATTCTTTAATTCCTTGCTTTTACAGGCTAGGCAGTTGTCTGGAAACTTTTTCTAAAAGCATTTATGAGTTATAATTTAATGGCAATGTTATCTCTATTAGTTGATCTATTATAATTTAATGGCAATGCTATCTCTATTAGTTGATCTGTGCTGTGTCGGTTTGTCTATCTACTGAATACATACTCCATTTATTTCTAAAACTTGATTTGAGATGCTATTATATAATGATTACAAATTGTACTGTTGATATTTACAAATAATCATTAATTTACTCTGAATAGTCTTAAAAACTAGAAAATATCAATCTAAATGACAAATTTTCATCATTTTGGTCATTAAAATATACAGTAAGATATTCCTTGATGAAACCCACCATAGACAAGGGAGAGGACAAGGACAGGCTTTGCTCTCGTCTAACCAAATGGGAACATGGAATTTTGCCCACTGACGGTAAGACAGAGCCAGCAGAAGAGGCCAAAAGAGATGAGATCCACAGTGCAAAAACATGGGCTTGAGAATGACATCAGCGACTGGCTCCAGACTTCAAATACAGGCAGGGGAAGAAAAAAAAGGCTTTTGGCTAACAGTTCAGCATCTATCCCAGCATGAACACAAAAAGAAAAAAAATTCTTCTAAAAGAGTAATACAAAATAGATAGGATCAGAGAAGACAGAGGGTGGAATGAGTTCGAACATGAGGAATTCACCAGTGGCCTGCTGAGGACCATGTGGATTTTAATGCCACTTCAGGACAATATAAATGAAATGTCCCACCATCTTAAAGGTTTGGGACTTCTAATAGAATAAGCATTTGATTAATGAAAAAACATATACTATAAGGAACAAGGGATCATAAAAGGCTGGTTTTTAACAGCCTAAGTACTTTTTGCATCTTGAAGTCTTTTATCACCTTGTAAATCACCCCTGGAGAGAAATAACCGCAGTGACAAGGCAGACTTCCATTACCAGCCTGTCCACCTCGGCTCTAGATTCTCAAGTATATTGTCCTGGCTGGCACCCTGTGGTGTCGTGCCTTTATTATGGGGAAAGAAGGGCTGGGGCATTGTAGTGGACCTAGTTTTAATAAATGTCTCTGGACAAATACACCCCCTCCAAAGGCATTTTCCTTTCCTTCACTGACTCTGTTCTGTTCTGCAGTCCAGCATGCCTCTGTGGGTGGAATTTAACAGCCAGGGTGTCAGCCTGCTAGGGCTCCGCATCTTGTGACTTACAATAACAAACGTTCTGTTCTCCCAGGTTGCTGTGCGGGCTGCCTGTGGTTGAGTTAGGACTCTTCCATGCGCCTTTCATATCCAGACCCAGATTGGAGAGCAGGCCCAGGGGCATGTTCCTCTCATGGCATGGAAGGCAAGCTGCACCTGATGAGCTCTTTGGGAGCCACTGGTTGGACACGGTGTACTGGAAGTCTGCTCATGTGTCATTGCCCAAAGCAAGTCAGAAGGCTAAGCTCAGAGTCAGTGAGGGAGGAGGTGCATTCACCCATAGGTAATCTGAGTCAGGATGAGGAAGGCAGGATGAATTGGAGTCAGTCATTCCATTGGCCACACCGAAGATTATGCTTGTAACTGCAGAGCCTGAATACCTCATTGACAATCTCTCAGGTCAAAGTGAGCTGTTCTACTCCTGGAAGACATGTACTCACATGTGGTAAGTTTTACTAAAATGTCAGGAAAGAACCCCAACTTTAAAAATTTGAATCATTTAGATTTATAGCCTTCACCTCAAGCAAATTCTTGGTGAAATAGCTCTTGACTCTTGAGGTATAGTAAAGGAACTGTGCTCAGAAGCTTCTGCACATGGTCTCATGTAGTTCCCACAACAGCTGTGAAACGTGGTCGTTACCCCATTTTCCATATGAAGGAACTAAAGTTTAGAGACCACGTTGTATAAAGGCCATCAAGCTAGGGAGTTGGAAATGGGATTTGAACCCAGGTCTGCCTGACTCTAAATGACTATGCTGTGTTAGAGGAATGTCTCAGGGCTTAGCATTAGTGAGAAACTGAAACCCAACATCGGCTTGTACATTTCAATCCCATGTTCACATCCTTTCATCACCAGTGCCACTTCAGAGACTGATCTTAGGGGAAATCTCTTTGATATTTACAAAAGCGTATTCATGTAAGGGTGCTCATGGTGGTCCTATTTGTAATGGAGAAAAATTTGAAATTATATAAAAGATTAAACCTAAGGATGCAATAAGTAATTTGATATATCTGTTAGGCAACTTTAGAATTGTTATTTATACAAATATTTGATGTCATTGGAAGTGTTCACAGTACAAAGGAGAGACTCTAAAGCAGTGTGCACAGTATGACCTCACACTGGTAGAAAGAATACTCCAATATTAATAGAGAACAATTCTGTATAATATGCTTTTAGGTAACCCACTCCCATGCATACCAAAAGTTTATCAAGTTACATATATATGTAAAATATTGTACAGAAATAATATATATTTGTTAATATATACGTGTGTAATGTATTTATGTAAATATATATATATATTTATTTATTTATAAGTATAGACTAAGACTTTGCCCTCTCACCAACCCACACACCCCAAAAACCAGCCTTTCAGCCAAACTCAAGCTGATAAAAATTTCATTGATCTGAGCCCTTGCGGCAAACTAACCTTTAGCAAAAATGCCTTCTCTAGGCTCCAATTTGAGATCCAGGGAAAACAGGTTTGCAAGAGTTAACGATCTTGGGGAAATTACCGTTGCTGTAGAATGAAGATTATTACTTGTTCTTTCTTCATAGGCTAGACACACTATTTTTTAAAGCTAGTTGTTTATACTGTTTATAAAGAAATAAATATTCCTCATAGGAAATTTAGAAAACAAAAGTTTTTAATGATAAAAAGAATATATGATCTCATCCCATCTCTTAGACAATAACACTTTTTAATTTTTTTTAAGACAAGATGTAGCTCTGTTGCCCAGGCTAGAGTGCACTGGCATTATCATAGCTCACTGTAACCTCCAACTTTTGGGCTCAAGCGATCCTCCCTCCTCAGCCTCCCAAGTCACTAGGACTGCAGGTGCACACCACTGTACCAGGCTAAATTTTTTATTTTTTATTTCTTGTAGAGACGAGGTCTTACTATTACTATGTTGCCCAGGCTGGTCTTGAACTCCTGCATAAGGGATTCTCCTACCTCAGCCTCACAAATTGCTGGGGTTACAGGCATGAGCCACTGTGACCTGCCTCTAAAATCTGAATTGACATCCTGCATGTAGAGATATGCACATATAGATGACAGCTGTACACCCATGCATATCTATATCCATGCATGCATGCACATGCTTTATCAGGCCTTCCACTCCTTAACAGCCTACAGATAGAAAACTTAGAGGAGCAGCAGGGACGTACTTTCATGTACTAAGCTACCTAGCATACAACTTTTAATGGTTTTTTATTTTAAATGGAAAGAATCTTTCAGTGGGAGACATCAAAGGTCCTAAGAAAAAAATGGTTTTGGTATTAAGTGGCTAGTATGCTTGTCAAAAAATGACAAGAAATAATTAAAACTAAACTGAAACAACCACCACCACTACAAAATCCAGAACAATGCACCTCATTTAAAGTGTTTGTGAGGAAGTAGAATTGAGTATCTTTCTCACAAGTAAGTTCTTCTTGAGGCAGAACAGACAAGAAACAAGAACTAGAAGTATTTACAAATCTATGTCAGTGGTAGAAATTTCTCCAGCAGGAAAACAGAGCCTCAGGCTGTGTAATGAAAGTTGTACTGTGAGAGCTAACATTTATTTAGTGGATATTATGTAAAGTCAGCATTCCCCTATGCAAAGCATATTTTGGGGCCATGTTGCAAACAGCAATTTCTGCATTGAGTTGGGCAAATGTGTTCACTAAGGTGCCCACAAGCATTGGATTGCTCCAGATTGGGTGTTTCTTCTCCTATTGAAAGGCTGTTTCCTACCTTAATGTCATCTGTTGAGCTCTTTCTGTTTTATAAACGTATGGCTTATTGGATGATCCTAAAGTCATTGAGCCCTTATTATTGTAATTAAGATGGTAATATTAAGATTATTTTTACCTCAGGACTGAAATTACTTTCAATGAACAATTTAGGTCACTGTTACATAGACAAGAATTTAACTTAAAGAGTGAGTAGGTATTAAATGATCTCTAGAATGCTTCCAAATATCTACTAACTTTTTAATACAATGCTAAAGCCAAATAACAAGGCAAGGTGCTTCTGTAAGTGTTCTCGGGACCAACCCATTTACCAGTCTGAGTGCAGGCAACCGCCATCTCATTTAAATCACAGAAGTTTTGGGAAAATCTTATCCAGTATTGTGGGGCTGTACTAGTAAACTGCACACAAAGGAGGCCACATGAATTTGACAAAGATTTAGAGATGGGATTCTGACAGTCACGTTTTATATTAACCAGAAAAAGAGCCACCAAATTCAACCAGAGATGCAATTTTTTTGTTCTTTTCAACAAAGTTGAATAAAAGTTGTTGATCAAAGAGTGAAGAAATTTGAAGATAGAATTTGCCTTAATTTGCAGATGAGCCACCAGAGGCTCAGAGGGATGAAGTGTTTTGTTGAAATTACACAGTGGGTGCCATTCCAATGACTTGTGACTCCACACATTGCCTTCTGATAGTCATTAGGAAGTCATTTGAAGGAGGAATTCTAAACTTTTTGGGAACATCACTGCTCTCTACTCTTCACCCTTATTGGAAATGCTTTTATTTGGAGAACCTTCACCACCTTAATGGAAACCAAAATGAGGATCTTCAGAGTTCATGTTCCGTGTAGCATTAACCCTACCATGTGCTTCCCTTGCACAGGGAACTCCTCTGTAAGGAAATGGGGAAAAAGAAAAGTATTAAGAAACAATCATTATTCTCAAGGGAAAATGAGAGGCTCTGTTTCTCTTGCCTGAAGTAAAATCGGTGTTATTAGTAGCTGCATTCACAATGTGAAGAATCACACAGAAAGCCAGTCATTTTGTTTGCTGATGGAGAATTCATGTGGTCCTGCTTCTGACTGATCGTGTCACAGATAATCAACGTGCTGTATCTCCAGCCACCTCACTCTCTGAACAAGGAAAATGAAAGTCATGGTTTCAGACCACTTCAGTTTCTTTTCATTTTTCCTGTCTTTGACAATGAAAAAGTGGGCAACTTTATAAAAAATGTCCTAAATGAGTAGTTGAAATCACTGATTATTTTTCAGGTATCTAGTTTCATTCTCTCAGTAAAGAACACATGAGTGATAGGAATGTGACTCATATATAATTCCCTCTTTTTTCTGTTATGTAAACATTCCAAAAAGGGAAACATTAAAAATTGAACCCAGGGAAGACGCATCTATCATTATGAATCATGATTTCGTGGCAGTCACTGCAGGAGAGAAACTGTCTCTCTTATCCTGATGGTACTTGCGATAAAATACAAGAATATGTGGCACCACTGTCCTTGATAAATTGAGCACTAGAAAAGCCATGAATGTGAAATTATCTAGCACATGATAAATCTGCTGTAATAAATAAAAAACGAATAGTCAGAAGAAGTAGGAACTGCGTGAAGTAAACTTTGCTTCAAATGCTGCCTATCTAACTTTGGGCAGGAATCCTGGCTCTCTGAAGACTGTAGAATTGGGCTCTTTAGGTCATGATTACCACCACAGAAGCCCTTGCCTAAAAAGAAAACGTTATGGAGTCACAAGTTTCACCTTAAAAATGTGCCAAAGGGATGTGTCAGGATGAATGTGGAGTTGGTTGAAAATTCGTTATTACCTTCTCATTGTCAGGAGTGGCATGATCTTCCAGTTGACATCCTGGGAGGCTGTTAAACCTAGGCACAAGATGAATCTTTTAAACGTGCTCTCAATTTGCCTCTGCAAAACCTACTTTGGTCTTCAGGCAGAAATGAATGTCATATTTTAAAGTATGTCAAAAATTTCTAGAAAGCATCATTAGAAAGCCCTAATGCTCCCCTTCATCATTAAGCTTATCAACAAAGATCTAGTAAACACCCCAAAACTAGCAGGTCTCTAAATGCTGTTATGGCAACAAATGGAAAATTTAAATTTATTTAAAATAATTATAATAATTCTCAGATAAACCACAGGATTCAGAAGTCTGTTCATAATATTTTCCAGTTGTTGAGAATGTAACTCTCTTGTAGATTGAGTAAGAGTTAAATTAAGTGAAAGCCCATCCTGTTCTAACAGGACCTCCAGCGCCTCCATAGGCCATAACTGGGCAGATCAATACTGAGGTGCTTCCCGCTCAGCTTGGGCTTTTCAAAGGTTGAGCTGGCAGGAATGGCTAAGCCCTCAGGGAAGGCACACCAGACACAGGAATGGGGTGTGGAAGGTCAGCAAAGAAGAAGGAGAAATAAAATGATTCTCTGATATTAAAGGTAAGCTGCTTATATTTGTTTAAAATCTTGGCCGGGCACAGTTCCTCACACCTATAATCCCAGCACTTTGGGAGGGTGACACAGGCAGATCACCTGAGGTCAGGAGTTTGAGACCAGCCTGGCCAACATGGCAAAACCCTGTCTCTACTAAAAATACAAAAATTAGCCAGGCACGGTGGTGGGCACCTGTAATCCAAGCTACTTGGGAGGCTGAGGCAGGATAATCACTTGAACCCAGGAGGCCTAGGTTGCAGTGAGCCGAGATTGTGCCACTGCACTCCAGCCTGGGAGACAGAGCCAGTCTCTGTCTCAAACAAAAACAAAAACAAAAACAAGAAAATCTTTCTCTCCATCATGTTATTCAATATGTTTTTAAAAGCACCATTTCTTACAGCCTGATACATTTCAAATGGCCCCCCTCCCCCAGGGATCTCTGTTGCTCTCTCCTCATTTTCCATTGGCTTTGGTCTTTGTGATAAACCACAGCAGAAGTGAGTACATGGAATCATTTATTTGTAGGCCTTCTGCTCCCTCCTAATCCAAGCCTGCTGAATCCAAGCCTGTGGACCATTCTGTGGTCCTTGCTTCAGTGGCAAGATATGACAGTGTGGAAAATCTAGAAAAGTCTGGCTTCCTTGAGTTTATTATAAACATCAATGCTGTTATGGAATCAGAAGAGGAGTCCAGGAAGCAAAGAGAAGAAAAGGGTTCCTTCTCTCCCATTTCCAAGACTGGAAGAGCCCCTGTGTGTGGAGCAGGGCACGCTAGTGTTAGGTAGGGGTTCCTAGAGAGGAAAGGCCTGCTTTTTGTCTATCAGCCACAGCTCTGGGTTGTCTGCAAATCCTGAGAAAGCTTTGTGAGATCTGAGAGCAGAGATGACCTCTGTCTGGAAAGAGTGGTGAGGAGGTGGAGGGAGAGGGCTGCAGAGAGCCTGGGCATAAATGCCATAGAAACAGTCATGAAGTCTCCCATAATGTTGGGTGGCACAGAAATGTAAGGCCAGATCCTGTGTCTCCATCTATGGTATAGAAGCAGTCAAGAGATCCACCAACCAGAAAGAGAACACATGTACAGAAGTGTGTGGCCATAGGTGGCATGTGTGTGTGTGTGGATGAGGGAGCACCCGAAGAGGATGGCAGCATCTCATTGGATGCTGAAGTGAACAGATGACATCTAGGACCAGGTGCTCCCCCAAACCATGGTGCCCTGGAACTTAGATACAACTTCTAGAAAGGTAGGGAGGAAATACTGACATTGATTTTTCTTTATTCCAATAGAATCACAAGCTAACTATTTTAAAAAAAATAAACACAACTTATTCACATTAATTTCTGGACTGAGGCTTATATCCACAAATGCATTTTAACTTTAAAGAGCTAAATGAAGAGCTTACTTTCTTAGGGTCTAGTGACGTACATATCTGATTGCTCATGTGGGAGGCTGCATGGTGCATTGGAAAGACGTTAAGTCAGAGAAGCACAAGAAGACATTGAGTTCTGTTCTGCTACTTATCTTCTCTTAGTCTCAGGTTTTTCCTTTTTTTTTTTTTTTTTTTTTTTGAGATGGAATCTTGCTCTTTCACCAGGCTGGAGTGCTGTGACGTGATCTCGGCTCACTGCAACATCTGCCTCCCGGGTTCAAAAGATTCTCCTGCCTCAGCCTCCTGAGTAGCTGGGATGCCCAGCTAATTTTTGTGTTTTTAGGAAAGATGGGGTTTCACCACATTGGTCAGGCTGGTCTCGAACTCCTGACCTGATGATCCGCCCTCCTGGTGTCCCAAAGTGCTGGGATTACAGGTGTGAGCCACTGTGTCCTGCCATGGTCTCAGGTTTTTCACATGCAAATGAACAGTTTGGACCTGATAATCTCTGAGGACCCTTCCAGCTCTGACAATGTGATTCTTTGAGCTGAATTGTTGGTAGTGTTACCAACAGATGAGATGAGATGTTGGATACAAAGCACATAGCTCGAAGCTTGGCACTTATGTGGTCAAAAAAATACTAATTCCTGGTATCCTCCCAGTGGTATTATCTAGTGAGCCTTCTTTCAAATTCAAAAGTTTTATTTCTCAGATATAATTTACGTGAAAGGTTGTGATTTTCTCCTTTCTCTGAGTTCCAAGTGCAGGTTTTGTTCTGAAGAAGTCACACAATGGACTGATTTGCCAGTGTATTTGTTTCCAAGGATTTCCCTTCTACAGTTCTTTTCATAAAAGTGGCACTGGTTGACCTGAATTCATGACCAGGCTGAGACAGGGCTTTCTGCAACCCTGTTGAGGCCAATCTCGCTGTCTGCTTCTATTGCATTCTTCAATAGGACACTTAGTCCATTGGGCCAGTGCACCATGCCAAAAGGAGTTACTAAATTGTTAAAGGGGGCCTCAGTGAGTTCACATAGATAGAGGGAAATGCCAGGTCATCCCAGAGGCTGAGGGTCTATCGAAGTTAGTACTTGAAGGTGCTGTTGCATTGGCAGTGCATCACATGATACAGGGTTTTCACGTCTGCTTCGAATACAACTGTTTCCTGCAGGGCTGCTAGTGTCCGAGCCTTGTCTTTTTCTGTTAGAAACCTTCAACAACCTACTCTCTAAGGGGACAGCATTTCTAATAGGGGATACTTTTGACGGAGCTGGCTGAAGAAAGCAAATCGTGTGATGGCTGAGAGAGGATCCTATCACCCTTTATTGCACCATGCTCTTTATCTCTTCATTTACAACCACCTTCTCATTGGCCTCTTCATCACTGTATTTTGAACACATAACTAGTCTTTTACCCACATACAGCATCCTGCACCTGCTGGGGCTGAGCTGCAGTATGTAGGGGCTCACAACAATGGTGTTTTGCTTTGCTTTTCAGACTCAAAATACCTCAGCCAGGAGCCGCAGCTGGTTTCTTTCAAAGTGGTTTGCAGATCCCCTGCATCCTAATATGCCTAGGGTGCCCAGTGAATGCAGGTTTTGAAGATCCCATTCCAGATCCCCTGATTCTCCAGATCCCCTGATTCAGAATCTCTGCATTTTCACCTAACACCTTGATGCTGGAGACACCACTCACACATTCCCTTCTACACCTCTGTCTCACTTCTAGGAGCCACCTCAGCTAACTCATGCATCTCTTTGTAGATGACTCTTTTAGTTGTTTTCTTTGCCAGCAGAAGCTGGGATAGATTTTCTCAGAAGTTCACACGTCTCATTTCAGTAGGCTCATACCTCTAGCACACTGTGGTTTTACCATAAGCACTTACACAATGGCCACGGATTTAACATAACCGAGCGTGCAGTTCTAGTTCTCATCATACATACGCTTCCACCAAAGTTGTAATCTGTGTAACCATAGCGTTTCTTGTGCTTTTTCACCTGTTACTTTCTATTACTTAACAGCCCATGTGAGGAAATGATTGTCAATGAGTGCTCGGAGTACCACACTGTTGTACTTTTTGACAGAGTAGGCGGCTCTGGAACCTGTATCGGTCTGGCTGCCTGGTGCATTTGCTGGCTGAGCATTTCTGTTTTTGTTTTCTTTTTTTCTTTCTTTTTTGTTTCTGAGATGGAGTCTCACTCTGTGGCCCATGCTGGAGTGCAGTGGCATGATCTCAGCTCACTGCAACCTCTGCCTCCCGGGTTCAACTTTTGTATGTTTAGTAGAGATGGAGTTTGACCATATTGGCCAGGCTGGTCTTGAACTCCTGACCTCAAATGATCCACACACCTCGACGTCCCAAAGTGCTGGGATTACAGGCATGAGCCACCACACCTGGCCCTGGCCAGGCATTTCTTACTGATGATCTGAGTTGTTCCATCTTACTCTGTTCCCTCTTAGTATTTCCTAGTTACTAACATGCCCTGAGGCTGCATTTGGATCAATTTAATACCACTGTTGTTTCCAGTTGTCACCTCCCACCATATGGCAGTTACTCCAGTCTCCTGCTCTTGCTTATCCTTGAAATGCATCCCAGCCAGTTAGGCATCTCTGCTTCTGAGACAAGAGGCTGAGAATTCCACCATGTTCAAGGAAATGGCCCTTAGGCACTGTATAAGGGGACCATATAGGCAGTCTGATAAAGTCGCATCTAAGAAAAACATTTCAGAAAGCATCAGCTAGCACACGTTTGATTATAGAGGAAGCCAATTATGCTCAAACACTAATCAATTCATTTTTAAGGATGTTATGATACAGTTATGCATGTGCTTCTTTCCCAATGCATTAAGTAAAGGGAAAGAGCTGTGACTGAGATGATCTTTGTAAATTTGAAGAGCTAGTGATCATAAATGATATTTTGAGATAACTAAAAATTATACTAATGTGAAAATATCTGTAATTTGTATTGGAAAAATATCACATGTACGGTTAGTAGTATTGTGGTTTATGACTTACATTCATAATTGGAGGAAGTGCTATACATTTTAGTTAAAGATTATAGGAAATAAAGATTCATTCTTTCATTAAGTTCATGATCCCCTCAACTGATTTCTAAGAACCCCTGATCTAGCTCAATCTCCCAGTTCTACCTGGGAACAAAGACTCTGAGATATAAACTGGATGCCAGGATCACACTCCTGTTTGCCAGGTAGGATTGACTCTCGGATCCCTTCACCCACGCTTCTTTCTGCTGTGTTCCCCTGCTCCTGCTGCTGAATCATGAGATGGACTTTAGTGGTGATTGTGCTTCGTGATCCTATTATAGTTCCGATGTTTTTGTGTTACATTTGATCCCAGCAATTCTATACAATTCCTTTTCTCTGACATGCTTTAATTCTGATTGAAGGTCAGTGCTGGGTGCATGCCATACTCCATTTCTCCTGGAATATGATGGCAAGTTCCCTAATAATTTTTTTCATTCTTATCGATCAAAGTACCATGCTCCTACTTATTTAGAGGGAAATAAAAAAAATGATAGCAGGAAGCGTGTTTTTCTTTTGGGTAGTGCGGATCTGAAGATTGTATTACAAAATTTGATCAATATATGAAATATAGAGAAAAACCAGAAGTGATCAACCAAATTAACAGAGCCTTCTGAGGCAAGAGTCACTGGGAGACTATGGAAGAGCTAGAATACACTTCGCAGAATGGATTTCAGTCTCTCAGAGGCTCCAATTAGGAAAAGTATTTCCTGAAGCAGACTGGATTCTGTGGGATCAACCACATTTTATAGTACTCCAATTGTTTGCATTTGGAATTCTCCCAATCATTTCACCATTTTTGGAATATTTTTAGATTGGAGTCAAAGATACTATATTAATCTTCAGATCTTGTGTTGTTACTTAATTTTTCTTATATGTAATTTTATCTCCTTAACTAGGCTACCTGCATTTTGAGATTAGGAAACTAATAAGAAGTGTTGCATTTCTCTGCATCTTTCACAGCCTTTATAACGGTGTTTGGCTGCAAGTTTACGTACACAGTGCACTGCGGAAAGAGCCTTTGCTTTCCACCCACACACACAAGGAGCAAATCCCATCTTCACTTCCTATTTCTTGCCAGGTATTAATCCAGCTAGCTATGCCCCAGTTTCCTTACTAAGTAATACCTACTTATGCAGGTACTTTAGTAGAATGATACAGAGCAGAAGGTGGTTAAGACAATACATGGCTCACAGCAGGGGTTTGAAGAGACAACTATTATTATTATTAATTAGGGTTCCATAAATATGTGTGATTTGGTGCTCTTACTAGCTAGTGTCCAGGGGGCCTCTCTTGTACATTTTTTTGTAGTAGTCTTAGAAAATTGGAGCTAAATAAGGTGAAAGCCTGCAGAGAGGCGCAGCACAGAGCACTACCATACATTTTAGCGACTGTTTATTGTGGATGTGTCATGTCTATTTGCCTCCTTCCTCTTTCAAAGAATTGATGCCATCCAGCATTGGCGTGTTTTCTCTTCAGTTCTTAGAGCCCTGCTTACTAAGTCAGTGAAATTGTTTATATTGCTTTCAAAGGGCCAAGAAGTGAAACCATTTGAAAAGAGATAGGATTATGTTGGGGTTTTAGAAAGCTGACATGTAACACTAATTTTTTCCATCTTGCATTCACAATATATTAAGAGAGGACCCAGAAGAAAGATAAATGGAGATCAAAATTTTAAAATATTTGTTATGTATTTTGAAAATTCTAATCATGCCAAAGAAGATGACTTTAGCTCTATGGTCTAACACTTCCCCTAGGTCTACGCTAAGGCTTCTCAAAGCAAAGAAGAACAAAGCAAAACAAAACAAAGGAAAACAGAACAAAATTGGAGGTTGTCCCCCGGCACATGCAGACAGAGCTTGCCCTGAAAAGCCATCCTCACAGTGGATAAAAAAGCATCCTCTCTCCAGGCTCACACATTGACTAGAACTCTCTCCAGGCTCACACATTTGAAAAGAGAGAGGGGATGGCATTCTGCTAATCATGTTGTTTCTTCTCCCACACTCAATGGTAAGATTAGTCTCTCTTCCCAGAAGAAGGAATTTTAAAAAGAGGCAGAGAAGTGCTAAGCATCTTCTAGCTGAGTGGTCCTCGACGTGTGGTCCCAGGCCAGCAGCATCACCTCAGCTGGGGATTCATCTGTGGCCTCATCCTGGATCTGTGACTGCTATGATGGTCCAGAGTCCAGGGATCTGAGTTCCACCAAGCCTTCTGGGCATTCTCCCTCAGTGGCCCTTAACCCAGGGCCCAAGAATCTGAGTTCCGCCAAGCCTTCTGGGCATTCTCGCTCTGTGGTCCTTAACCCTGATTGCACATCAGCATTTCTTAAGAAGATTTTAAAATTATCCATGTTCGAGACCCACAGGCAGAAATAATTTATAAATTGAAATTCCTTAGGCTAAGGGCAAGGGATTCACACATTTTGCAAGTGCTTTGGATAATTCTCAGGTGCAGGCAGTGCCCAGGGCTACAGCATGGTCCAGCCCAGGCCATGGAAACAGGAGTCCTGGGCACAGTGCAATGGGCAGACGCTGGCGGTGACTTCAAACTCACAGTCCTGCCTCTGGGGTGTGTCCTTTCCTCCTGCCTCAGCACCTGGCCTTGAGAACATTATGAAGTCACCTGAGACACAATTAGATCTGGTGACAATGAACAGTGTGAGATGGTGAATTTTTGAGGCACAGAAAGCTCAAATACCACTGACACCTCTAAACTTGTCAGTTAAAATGTGGACTGCATTGTTTCAAGCCGTCACAAAATCCAAAGTAGGCAGACATTACCTAATGTATTTTGAAGAGATAATTTTCATATCCTTGAAAGGAATCCAGACTGAAGACTGCCTTCATTGGCACCTGAGATGACCCCTCAGAGAGCCAGTGAAAATGTAGAAAAGACACAGAAGCCTTAAAGTTTTTACATAAGTTATACTTAAAAAAAAAAAGATGGAAAGATAGGCTGTGTAGCCAAAGAGAAGAATGTCCTTTGAAAGAGTGAATTACAAAAGGGACATGAACGCATGGGGTATTAGAGTAAGTGCTGACACTATTCTGATGACGGGAAAATTGAGACTAAGATTAGTGATATGGTTTGGCTCTGTGTCCCCATCCAAATCTCATCTTGAATTGTAGTTCCCACAATCCCCAGGTGTTGTGTAAGTGACCTGGTTGGAGGTAATTGAATCATGGGCGTGGTTACCCCCATGCTACTCTTCTTGTGACAGTGAGTACGTTTTCATGAGATCTGATGGTTTTGTAAGGGGCTTTTCCCCTTTTGCTCAGCACTTCCCCTTCCTGCCACCATGTGAAGAAGGAAGTGTTTGCTTCCCCTTTTGTCATGATAGTAAGTTTCCGGAATCCTCCCCAGTCCTGAGGAACTATGAGTCTATTAAATCTCTTTTCTTTCTAAATTACCCTGTCTCTAGTACGTGTTTATTAGCAGCATGAGAATGGACTAATACAACTAGTCTTGACTTTCTTGGGGCCCTGAATGAAAAGCAGCTTTGTATTTGTGCTTCCTCATAAAGTGCCCATTGACTGTAAAGAAAAGCATCATGGGCCACATGAAAAACTGCTTACTTTTTCAGACATGGGCAAACCTTTTCGTTTGCTCCAATTTTCAGAAGAGTAGGACACTAAAACATGATGAATACAACATCTAGACTTAATTCTATATTATGTGAAAAGTAGTAAAAAGAATGAAGGATAGAAAAAAAGAAGTGCTAAGGGCCAAAGAAATGGAAGAAAAGAGAAAAGGAGAGAGAAAAAAGAATAGAGCGTGATAACAGATCAATAGAGAAAAACACAAAGACAGAAGAAGAGAAAAAGGAAGGTACAAGACAGATGTGGGAATTGGTATAAGAAGATGATGAGTAGTCAATATGAGGTGTTAGGAAATGGCCTCTTGGGTTGACTTGGTCCCTGGCCTTCAGTCCAGTACAAATCCTCCCAACACACATTGAAATGAGTAACTCTTTGGCTTGTATTCAGAGATATTTCACTCTTCTTCATTTTTAGCTTTCAGAGATGCTGCACTGAAAAGGGATGTCATAATAACCCCACAGAGTATAACTTACTCCATGAACTGCAGTGTCAGTGATGAGAGCAATATTAATTTCAGGTCCAAATGAAATCAAACAAAGGGTTAGATCTACCTATGTACTGAAAGTTTCCTTGTCTGACTCCAAGACTCTGGTGTTGAAATTCATTGATCATTTGGAAAAGAGGCCTTCTGCAAATTCAATACACATCTGAAAAGCAAAAATGACATGGTATTCCTGCAGACTGCTGCCAGTAAAATGCTGAGTGAACACTGATAAAATTAATGTGCCTTCAAACTTGCACAGTGCACCTCTCACTGTCTTGAGGATCAGCCCAAAATAGGGGTTATTTTAGCAGCATGTCTGCTGGTTGTGGAACTTGAGTCATGGCTCCTTGCTAAGCCCCTGCCACTGGAGATTATTCCAGCAGCATGCTTTGGAGTGGCAGGTGGAATCCAACCCATTCATCATGCAGCTAGGCCCAATTTTCTTTTCTGATTTCCTTGGCTGACTTTGGGGATTCCTTAAGGAAACTGTGTGGCACTTGCTATACTTGGGAGATTATTAGAGGCCGATTATCAATCTAGGTATCTCAGAGAAATCTGATTTATGTACTTGAAATTTTCTATTTCCTGGATTTGGTGAAATAAGATCAAAGTGACAAGTCAGTCGGGAGATAACTTTTAAGTCAGTGGTAATTTTTAGTGTTCCTGTGTTTACTTTATGACATTAGGTAAATAAATTCTAAACATCCTTAGTTTACCATTTGAATCCCCTGTCATATACTGTGCTTCCAGTAATCACAGGGTCATGTACTGGCCTTGGGGTTGCCTACATAAATAACAGAGCCTGGGCAACCTGTTCACAGGTTTAGTTCTCGGGAGCAACACAGCCGTGATTTTTAATCAGAGATGTCTGTGTTCAAAGCTGATACTTTAAAACAATTTACCAGCTGGGCATGGTGGCTCACTCCTGTAATCCCAGCACTTTGGGAGGCTGACGCAGGTGGATCGCAAGGTCAAGAGATCAAGACCATCCTGGCCAACATGGTAAAACCCCGTCTCTACTAAAAATACAAAAATTAGCTGGGCATGGTGGTGTTCACCTGTAGTCCCAGCTACTTGGGAGGTTGAGGCAGGAGAATCGCTTGAACCAGGAAGGTGGAGGTTGCAGTGAGCTGAGATCATGCCGCTACACTCCAGCCTGGTGGCAGAGCAAGACTCCATCTCAAAAAACAAAAAAAGAAAGAAAAAACACTTTATCATTCTGTCTCTTTATATACACATTATATACTCTGGAAGTAGAATCTAGAGTCCATAAAAAAGATTACAAATAATAAATGAAATATTTAGAATAATGACTAACACACAGTGGCCATTCAGTATGTAATAGTTTTCCTTATAATAATTGTTATATCATATTTTTCAGAATATAGATTGGGAAAAAGCTTCTGAGTGACTAAGTATATCACACAAAATCTATGGTACAATTTATGGGGCTATTTTAACTTATTCACATTTCGAATACATGTTCTTATCTGGTTTCTAGGGCCACTGATTAGAAGCAGCAAATTAGGACAGAAAAGAGGGACTGTTACAGAAAATGAGAGTGGTAAGTGTGAGAAATGGTGGCTAAAGGCTATTAGTGGTTTTGTGAAAACTACAAAATTATAACATTGGGAACATAAACTGAAACATTAAGAAAAACAGCCCACTGGAACCACTTCATTTAGGAGTAAGATAAACACTAGTTCAATAATCCCTGAGGACAATTCAGTCCTAACCATGTTCCTGGATCCACCATCTGCAGCATTTCTTGTGGTGTGTTCTGCTGGTAACGAATTATTTCTTCATTTATATGTCTGAAAAACTCGATTTTACCTGGATCTTTGAAAGATATTTTCTCTGGTAGAGAATTTTAGGTTGACTTTTTTCCTTTCAATCCTGGAGAGATTTTGCTCCTCTGTCTCTTCCCTTCCCTTGTTTGAGATGAGAGATAGACGGTCATCCTTATCTTCATTCCTCTGTGTAGAATCTGACTAGGCAGGTGCTGTGGCTCACACCTGTAATCCCAATACTTTGGGAGTCTGAGGCGGGCACATCACAAGGTCAGGAGCTCAAGACTAGCCTGTCCAACATGATGAAACCCCATCTCTACTAAAAATATAAAAAAAAAAATCAGCTGGACGTGGTGGCGGGTGCCTGTAGTGCTAGCTACTTGGGAGGCTGAGGCAGGAGAATTGCTTCAACCTGGGAGGCAGAGGTTGCAGTGAGAGGAGATTGCACCACTGCACTCCCATCTTGGCGACAGAGCAAGACTCCTCAAAAAAAAATAATTTTATATATATATATATATATATATATATATATATATATATATATATACATGACTTCCCCTCTCCCACATCTCCTGGCTTTCAGCGTCTTCTTTTTATTTCTGGTTTGAGCAATTTGGTTTTCACATGTCTTGGTGTCGTTTTCTTCTTGGTTCTTGTGTTTGGGGCTAAACTTCTGGGATCTGTGGGTTTAATACTTCTGCTTTTTCCATCTTTGAGGATTTTAATTCCATGTATATTGGACTACTTGGAGTAGTCTCCCATTCTGTGATTAGCCCCACTAATGCTCTCAGTTTTTTTAACTATTATTTTTTCTATGTTACATTATGGAGTTTTTATTGCCACACTTTCAAATTTACAATTTTTTTCCTGCAATGTCTAATCTGCTGTAATTTCCACTTTGTGTATTTTTTGACCTCAGGAAACTGTAGTTTTCTTCCCTAAAAGTTCAGTTTGGGCCTTTTTAATCTCTCATGCCTCTACTTAACCTTTTGAAGATGCGGGATATAGCAATAATTGCTTTGTAAATGTTCCTTTTTGACCATTCTGGCATCTGTGTCAGCTCTGCTGTTGGCTCGCACTGTGTGGCCCCTGCAGACTTCAGGCTGGTTTCCTTTGTGCCGTTTCTCACAAAGCTCATGCATGGATTTCCAGCACGTGTGTGAGTAAAACCCAAATCAGAGGTAATTCTGATTAGCTCCGGAATCCTGTTAATGGATAAACCTGTGTCCGTATCAAACGGAGGGAGATAAAATTATTTGCGTCTTCAGGGTCATCTCCTGGTGTTACTGAAAAATACTTCCAGAGAGTCGTTGGGCCACTGTGAACCGCTGTAGCTACGTCCACCCAACTCCACCATCATCAACTAGATAGTGAATCATTCTGTTCTTTTCCATGATACAAAATGCCTGATATGACCTGAGTTTTAGACATCATCCCAACCTCCACGCATTTAGAATAATAGGTTACAATGTGTCTGTTAGTGCATGAATAAATTCATATAAAATTGTGACTATGCATTCAGGAAGGGTATTCATGGGGAATATTTAATGCATGCCATCTGATACAGAGACACTAAGTTCCTCCAATATGTTTGCAATGCTTTGGGGGCAAGGATTATATCTTTATTCCCTTCTTTAGTTCAGTAGTTGGCAATAACATAGGTACAAAGCAAAAATGCGTTAGTGCATTATGGCCACACCGAGCAGCGTATTCACACTGGTAATGTTTATTGAAAGAAACATTAAATATCACACCTCGATATTATTAAGGAAACTAACTGGATACACTCTTTACAAGGCTCGATGAAAATGTGAGGTACCTTGTTCAAAAATTATTAAGAATTCTAAGACTTTGAAGTAGAGCATAAAACCAAGTGCCTGTCTCTGCAGCCACACTGATCATGTAGCCGTGGAGCTGGTCTTGCCCAGAAATCATAGTTTACAACAAGCTACTGTACAGTTCAGAATAGTTAGAAGATAATCATTCAGGTGTTTCTAGCATAAAAAACAGACAAATATTTAAGGTGTTGGATAGTCAATTACATTAGTTTCATTTTTACAAATTATATGAATGCATTAAATTATCACATGTACTACCAAAATATGTACATCCATTATGTATCAGTAGAAAATTAAAATTTTTATTAATGGAGAAAAAAATGAAGTCCCTGATTAAAAGTGCTAGAAATGAGAATTTAGACCTTAAAAACAGCTAAAAATTTAAAAGGAAAGTTTTGGCAACAAGCCAACCTCAGAAAGCATGAGACCCAAATTCAAAGAATGAACTATGCAAATTTCTGGCTCACAGCAAAATTGCACATGTGCAAGGGAGATCTATGAAGCCTAGTGAAAAAGCAGAAAGAAAAAAAATTTAAAAACTGTAGAAAGTAAAACCCAATTTCAAGTACAAAAAACAAAACAAAACAAAACAATACCTCACAGATTTCTAAGTTGCTGAAGACAATGTAATATTTCCTCCCAAGACCAAGAAGAAGATGATTTGAAAAGAGCAATTACTATACAGACTAGTGTTATATACCATTGGTCTAGTTAGATTTGCTGCGCTTAATGTTACTATTACGTAAAGTTAGTAGTTAGGGTCTCGGACTTTTAAAATAAAAAAAAATGTAGGTACTGTGATGGCAAATATTGGGGTTCATATTGCAGAACAGTTGAAGTCATATTTCACTGTTGATTGAATATGCCATGGATATGTGAGCATCTTGAGTTGGTTGCACGACTTTTATACTTCCATTCTGAATGCAAAAACTTAAAGCTTTATGCTTAAATTAAATAATGTGGCTAAGATTGTTAACACGAGCATATGAAACTCAGCTCCTTGAAATAGCCCACCTAAAAAGAAGCTTGCTTTGGGGGAGCTGAATAATTTTCTGAGGACACATCTTTTCTTTGTTTGATTTGTTTGGTTCAAAAAAAAAGCATTCATATTATGGCTTGATATGCCATAAAATTTTGATTTAAAATCTCTAAAAGCCAGAGAAAGACTATCTACAAAACTGTCAAGATGCATTTTGGATTGTCTCCCTACTTCCATTTTCTTCAAAAAATTTAAATGCAATTTGGATTATAAAAATCGCATTAAGATAGAAAGACTGTGGGATGCATTTCACCTGGGGTGCTTGTTAAAAAACACAATTTCTGGGATTTCATTCCAGATCTACTCAATGAGACTCTGCAGGTGGGCCCCTAGAATCTGCATTTTTTATGCTTTCCAGATGTTTCTTATGCACAGTCAAGTTTGCAAACCACTGCTCTCGAGTTTTAACTGACATTAACTAGAACTTTTAATGGATGCACCCCTAATTTCTGAATTATTAATGATTAATAGAATCTGCTTTTACTATACACTCACTAAAATACATAGCTGCTTGGGCTGAAATATACAGATGTGTTGCCTTGCTGAAAAGGGAAGGAAAATCAAAGCTCAGACTGAGTCTTGTTTGAAGTTTAGCCATGAAATTTGATGGCTTTTAGCTGAATTAAATGGCAGGCAAAATGTGTGTCTGTTCTCCACCTCTCTCCTCTAACAGCGTTTCCCTGTCTTGAGCTAATCCTTATGCAGGGATGTCTTATCACTGCTCACTGAATATCTATAGAAAGACACGAGTTACAAAGTCAAGAGCTGCAGACTTCTCTAGGTTTTTCCTCGGAACAGTCAGTGACACAGAGCTGTGTCAGGCAGAGCCTGCTGCTGATTTAATTTGATCTTTCTAGGGAGGATTAAGAATATTGTCTTCAACCCAATTAGAATGTTGCTGCTAAGTTTCAATGTGTCAGAGGCTTTTTCATTTTCCCACAGCCAGTGCTGGCTGGCGTGGCGAGTGACAACATTGCAGCATTTACAAAGTGACTACATCGTAGCATTTGCATTATCTTCCTTGGTGTGCACATCTTTCAACCATGTCAGGGAAGCGGTTGGAAGGAAAAATCACAGAGCACATAAGAAGGACTTCTGGGCCTGCTCCGGAGGCTTGCAGAGGACATGCCTGAAGGGGTGCATGAAGCCTTCTGTCCCATACCTGTCCCTTGCCTCGATGGGATTTTGTACACCACAGGTTTCTGTCACCACTTTGCCTTGAAATTGGAGGCCTCAGTTATGAATTTTATAACAACATCCTCAAATAAGGCCTCACTTTGCAGTGTGTGCCTAACTTAAGGATGATTTTTAAATGACTGTGTCATGTTTGTAAAGACGCTTTGTACTTATCGAAGTGCTTGCATATATACCATCTCATTTAATGCTTGCCAAGATTCTGTTACGTATGCGAGGCAGGTACTGTTATCTTCACTTTATGAATGAGGAAAAGGCACACAGAAGCTAATAACAAGTGAAGTCAACACTGGGTCTGAAATTTGTAAACTCTGATATAAAAAAGAAATCGTATCTCTGGAAAGAAAACTGTTGCAAACTATACACCTGCTTTCCAAAACATGTGTGGCTCTTCAGTAGCTATTTTACTGCCTTCTACCTGCTCCAGTGTGCTGTTGGCTATGTCCAGTGCTGAGGACTGGGGAGGAGGTTTTTCTTCCCGCTTTAGGATCATGGTGATGTCCTTGCTGAGGACTGGGGAGGAGGCTTTTCCTCCCACTTTAGGATCATAGTGATGTCCTTCCAGAATTTGAACTGTGCTTTGGTCCTGAGCATGTCCTGGGGTGCAACATTCATTGTTCTCATTTGTTAGAGAATACAAGATCAGAATTTAAATAGTCACTGTTTTCCAAGATGCAAAGTGATATGCTCTTGGTGTTTTAAAATCCTATCTGTTGATCTGATTGGCTGGTATTCCAGTCTTCCCTGTTTATCGCTCTGTGACTGGTGGGATTTGCCAATATGTCCAAGTACTTTCTCTTTCCAGAAGCATACCATAATATTGGTGTAGGATTTGTGGCCAGAACTTACTGGGCATCACCCCAGTTACTGTCCTAATACCTCATATTGTGTCAGAAGCTGACAATAGGAGTTGAAAATGCCATAATATGAATCTGTTCTCATAGTGAAGATCGTAATGAGAACGGGAAAAGCTGCAGACCGAACCAGTTCTCATTATGTTCTGAAGCCACATTTCCTCCCCACAACATGAATTGTATGGTCCAGGCTCTTTAATCAAGAAATGTTCCATTTGAAAGCATTCCTCATCCCACAGAAAACACAAATTTCACTTTGGAGCACATATCTAGTAGGAGAATTTGTTTTCTCATTCAATTAACCAGATTGAAAATGTAAGAACACTATTATGGAAGCTTCAATGTCAATGTGTGTGTGTATGATGATTGTTGCTAATTAAAAATAAGCTGATTTAGGACATTTGAAGCAAAGAAGCCCTCACGTTCCCTTATCTCAGCATTTAAACAGTGCCTGGACTCTGTGCTCTCTGCCCACATTATCTGGCTGTGCGTGGCATAGCTTCCGGCTGCAATAGTGGGAAAGAATTTAGCAGATGTTCAAAAACAAATACATTGTTAGCTTTTTTTGTTGTTGTTGTTAAGGCTGCTTCACGTATTTTAAATTTTTCATTTCCTTCTGGGAGAGGAATTACTACTATTAACAATTCTGCACATTGCTTGAGGCAATGATAAACCATATTACCCTATTTATTTTACTCTCATTGCTATTTGAGAAAATGGTGGGCCATATATGCTTGTAGATTAGCTGGTGTCTTTTTGAAGCTACTGGCAAGGCTATGTTTAAAGTTTCAATTCTAATAAAAATGTGTTTAAAGCAACCAATGGCACCGTACAGGGAATGGCAGAGGAAAGGTCATTCTGTGTGTCCTGCAGCCTCAGAAGTGGGATCTTCCCCACACTTTTCTGTGAAGACAATGCAATTCAGAGCAGAGACATCTTCAAAGCTGCTTTGCACATGATGGTAATGAAGGATTGCAATGTGAGGTCACTGGGATTCCCAATACCACAAACACTGGTGTTATGAAAGGATGCTTAGTCCCAGCATGCCTAAGAAAACTAAATCTGATTCCTAGTCTTGGAAATCCCATCTCATGCATGATGCCATGTTTCCAAAACTGGAACGTTTCTACTGACTTATTTCCATGACTTCCTTTGCTCCAGCCACTGAACACTCACTCCCGGTGTGTCCTTACTAAAATGTTAGTTAATGTGTTATCTGTTCATGATAGTGCAGCTGTCTGCATAACTTCTGTGTATTTGTTTATTTATTTATTTTTTTGAGATGGATTCTTGCTTTGTTGTCCAGGCTGAAGTGAAGTGGCGCGATCTCGGCTCACTGCAACCTCCACCTCCTGGGTTCAAATGATTCTCATGTCAGCCTCCCAAGTAGCTGGGATTACAGGCACACACCACCATGCCCAGCTAATTTTTGTATTTTTAGTAGAGACAGGGTTTCACCGTGTTGGCCAGGCTGGTCTTGAGCTCCTGACCTCAAGTGATCTGCCTGCCTCTGCCTCCCAATGTGCTGGGATTACATGGGTGAGTTGCCACGCCTGGCCAACTTCTGTGTATTTATTGAGGGAGGTGATTTGGGTGGGGATGGTGGAAGGATTGGGGCATGTGAAAGAGAAGGAGTCCTGGTTTGTAAGTTAGATCATGTGAGGGATAGGGATAGGGAGTGGAGCACAGGGTGAATGAGACCACACACGTGTAAGAGGGAATGATGAGCAGGCAGGAAGAGAGGGTTGGTGTAGGAAAGGGTTGGTGCAGGAAAGGGGTGGTGTAGGAAAGGGTGGTATAGGAAAGGGGTGGTGTAGGAAAGGGTGGTGTAGGAAAGGGGTGGTGTAGGAAAGGGGTGGTGTAGGAAAGAGGTGGTGTAGGAAAGGGTGGTGTAGGAAAGAGGTGGTGTAGGAAAGGGTGGTGTAGGGAAGGGTTGGTGTAGGGAAGGGGTGGTGTAGGAAAGGGGTGGTGTAGGAAAGGTGTGGTGTAGGGAAGGGGTGGTATAGGAAAAGTTTGGTATAGGAAAGGCTTGGTGTAGGAAAGGTTTGATGTAGGAAAGAGGTGTTGTAGGAAAGGGGTGGTGTAGGAAAGGGTTGATGTAGGAAAGATTTGGTGTACGAAGGGGTTGGTGTAGGAAAGGGGTGGTGTAGGAAAGGGTTGGTGTAGGAAAGGGTTGGTGTAGGAAAGGGGTGGTGTAGGAAAGGGGTGGTGTAGGGTGCTGACATTTGCATAAGTTGCACTGGGGTAGGAGTGGATGATGATGGAAAGTTGGAAGAATGTGATATTTTTGTGGAAATAACAACTTAGAAATTGAGTCATCTTTTAGCTACAGAGAAGGGTATTCCCTTCACCATATAGTGAGCAGTTGCTGTACCCATGGCTCTTGACAAAAATTTTCACTTTGTGCCTTTTCCTGCATTATTGGCATCTGGAGTTCTAACAGCCAAGAGAGACAGAGGTCATAGTGGAATCAATATTTCTATTACAGATAAGAAAATCCCAGAAGGAGGGCCTACATAGATTAACCTGTACACAACCAAACTAAGATTTAAGAATTTTTCTGAAGATAATCCTGGGATTATGTCTCACATTTCATTTTAAGCTTCTTTCTTCATTTCCCTTTGCTTTATATTTCTCTCTCCTATTTTATTCCTCCTTGAAATAAAATGGGACAATAATGTGTTTTAAATGTAGAATCAAGGAATAACAAGAAATCATCATTTCAACTGCTATCATGTCCAATGAAATTAAATGCTTGGATAATTACTTTGTTAATTACTAACAACTCCAAAATTCTGATTCTCAATCCACAGTCTATTGAATCATATAAATGGCTTGCTTTTATTGAATGGAAAAAGACAAAGAAGAAAAAGAGTGTCCAGTAGAGAGGAGGAGAAAGCCCTACAGGGAACACCAGGGTCCCCATGATAAGTTCACTTTATTCCACTTCATAGTTCCTGTTAATTAGGAGCTTCCAATCATTGCAGCAACATGGGTTCCTACACTTTAACCCAACCCCTCCTCTTCTACTATCCCTAACTTTGACTAGTATGAGATGAATACTTGAGCTCAGCAACTTCCCATGGCTTTCGAATCTCAGGAGTTGTTCTTACTCTTTTTGATATAACAACCCTCAATTAATGTTTGGTATTCTTACACAACCAGTGGGAAAACAAGTATGCATCTGGAAAGCTTAGAAAATATAGAGATAGTCATATACCTAGGCTTGTTTTTATTTTAATTGAGTAATTTGCAAAGGTATCTTCTATATTAATAAATGTACATTCAATTCAAACAGATTGATATTGAATTAATAGGAAGTAATAAATTGGTTTATTTATGCTAGTGGAATTAAAAAATCTTGCTACTGTATACATTCAATTTCTAGTCCCTACTTTGAAAAGAGCATTTTCTTCCTTTTGAAATATATTTGAGCATAGTAACTTTCAAGGTCCTAAGTTTATTGGCATAATTTAATGGAAAAATTTATGGTCTAAAGCATTCATTTTTTTCCCCAAGCTTTGTGGTTTTCAATTTCTCATCTACTGGGTGGCTTTTAGTTTACATGGCAGAACGGAATCTTCTCAACTTTTTGATTCCTCTGATAAAATATTCAATAGAGAACTAAGCCAAAATTTGCTTCACCCAAGGACATGATCTCATCCTTATTCTTGTCTTCATGCCTATTGAAATACAGCTATTCTTATATGTATTTAGCTAAGTGATAGGCTTAAGCATCAGTTATCTTTTTTGGCTAATTTGTTTCAAAAGTAATTGAGCCCATGCACACATGAAATAATATGTAAAACAGTAAAGATCCCTGTACACAACAGTATTGAAGCCACTGTAATATTTCAAGACTAAATTAGACACTCTCTTCCTAGCCCCCTTTCACTCCTCCACCCTCCACCACATAGGACACTTTCTGGAAAAGAAGTCCAGGCAAAGAGACGTTAGTTTAATTGTTGCTAACGTCACATAAAAATGATCACCAACTTGGAATTTCTGAATTCACATGAAAGGGTGATACTGAGTTTAAACGTAAAGTTTCATATCCCATTGGTGGATAGAAAGAGTACAGGATTGTAAAGCAATTTCAGAGCAAGCCTCTAATGGCAACTTTAGTCCACAGTTTGGATCCTGTGCCCACCTGACATCTATTCTTTTTTTGAGTTGGAGTCTTGCTCTCTCTCCCAGTCTTGAGTGCAGTGGCGAGATCTGGGCTCACTGCAAGCTCTGCCTCCTGGGTTCACACCATTCTCCTGCCTCAGCCTCCCGAGTAGCTGGGACTACAGGCGCCCGCCACCAAGCCAGCTAATTTTTTGTATTTTTAGTAGAGACGGGGTTTCACGGTGTTAGCCAGGATGGTCTTGATCTCATGACCTCGTGATCCACCTGCCTCGGCCTCTGAAATCTATTCTTAGCTGTAGGTGGGGACCAGGACCAGAATCTTCAGAGCAGGCCCTAGAAAGCTGGGAAGTCAGGGGATTCCACTACAGGTTTCTCTATTCTGTCGGCATTTTAAGTGGTTCTGTTTAGATCTAGGCACATTAGAGCTACCCCTCAAACAGATGACGACTCTTAAGAGCCCCGGAATTTCTTTATTACCCAGGGAGTCACTGGGGACTGGCAGTAGGTGCCAGGTTTGGTGATGGCGTTTTGTGAATCACTGAGCTCATCTCAGGGCAGAGCAGCTTCCTAATGTGACTGTCATCTCCTCTTCCTTTCCCTCCAACACCAGCCACAGTTCACCGCACTGGCCAGGTGTTTACCAACCTACCCCTTCATACAAAGTTCAACCTGACATTGTTTGGTAGCCAATGATATGAAGCTTGTTGTCTAAGTCAGCATCTGCAGTTTTACCGACTGATAGAAAGGTACAAGATAGAATATGATTCGGGACAGGAGTCATCAACATGTTGCCTTTCTGTTGCATGGAATGAATGTTTTGAAGTTGGAAGTATCCTGAAATTTCAGGACTTCATCTTAAAGATGAAAAAAAGATGAGGTGTCATGCACAGCTATTTTGTGGCAGCATTTGAATTCAACCCCAAGTCAAGTTATGATATCTCCTGTGTCAGAGGAAAGTACTTTTGATAATCCCAGAAATATCAAGACTCCAGTGGCAGTGAATATTTGGTTTCCACTTTGAAATGTAGATCACATTAGCAGGATATTCCCTAAAGGAGCTTTATACACAGTTGGTCCTCCCTCTGTCAACCTCATCTCCGACTCAAGTGGATCGAGTTCAAAACAGCCACACTTGTTCCAGAAGCCAATTTTGTTTGGGCCATAATATAGAGATGGTCCCATCCAGCCTTTAAGCATGCTAAGCATAGGTAGCTGTTTGTTACAATAGTTGAAAGGAGAAAGCCATAAAAACAAAGTCTCCCACTATTTCATCCAATTTAAAATTGTGGAAGGTGACAGAAAATATAACTGAAAGCTTTCCCTAAACTCTCTTTAAAGAAGTCCTAGAAAAAAAAAAAAGAAAGCATTTATTTCCTTGATGATTTCTAAGTAATAACTAAATATGGATGCAATTTTGAACCGTGTATGGATGTTCTCAGTGTAATGTTCCTCTTTTGGAGACATCGCATCATATTTATTTATCTCACTCCCTGTCCTTTCCCCCATTAAAGTGGACCTGTGCATAGTTGATGCTTGTACCAAGATACACACCTTCTTCCTGTTTCCAGGACGGTACGATGGAAGGCAGGAGTGAGTGTCCGGAAAGAGGGAAGAAAAAAAAAACCAAATCTCATCGTTGCTTATTTGTCTACTGCTTTTAGCTCTGCTGAGATGTGAAGTCATTCTCATTTCTTTGTGTTCGGAAGTATAGCCTGCGACTTGTTGAAAGCTTAGCGCTAGACCTGCCTCTCAGAGACTTGCTCCCTCTGGAAATGCCCAGCCGAGGATGCGCGTGGTGCGTGTTGAAGAACACTGCCTTAGAGGTGGACACTTGGGGACAGGTGCGCTGCGGCCGGACTCGTGGACAGGTGCGCTGCGGCTGGAGCTGGCCCCGCATTTATTCACTTTCTGAATCGTAATGCCCTCAGTGAGTTGCAATTTCATATTGCTACATTTGTTTTTACTGGTGTTAAATTCCGGCAGTTAAATCTTTAAAGGGTTACTAAAAAATGCAAATATTTGTGTATTTACATGTCTAAGGAGAAGACCCTTTGGCAACCCAGGAGGAGACCAGGACTCAGGCTTTTTCTTCCAGTTAACTGTGGAGGACACGCCGTTGCTGCTGTGGCTGCTGAAGGAGGAGAAATCTCCTTGTTCTCCCGTCTTCCTGCTCTCCAGTCCCCTGTCTGGGCTTCCCATTTGCTGAACACAGCCAGATGCCAGCCGAGCTCAGGAAGCGTAGTTTGCAGGGGGTGTATCCAGAGACACAGCTCGGAGCAAGGGAAGCGAGAGGAAGAGATCCAACCTTAGGACAAAGGGCCAAGAACTTGGAGAGGACTTGGCCTAGGAGACAATCTAGGGCAAGCACGTTATCCAGGGTGACTGGGCAGGCAGAGAAACCCCAAGAGGCATAGAGCTCGTGTCCGTTCAAAGTAGGAGAGTCTGGGCTCTGCTCTCGGAGTCGGAGCTGGGGACCTTCAGGGTACTTCCTATGGAGAGAGCCTAGTTTATCAGAAAAAAGGGAACTTTCTTTTTTTACCATCTAGCCTTCACCTTGGCAGGGAGACAGGTGTTTTGAGTAGAAACACTTCAACTCGACATGTCAAACCAGTGCTTCAGCACAGCTGTGCCTGGCCCGCCCACCTCTCCCCTGCCCTCGGTTTTGGTCCAGAGTCTATTTTTGAACGTCTGATGTCTCTCTTGGTTAGTGTGATTGAAATACGGCAGAAAGCCGATTGCATCGTGTGGGGAAGTTGAAATCAATGCAACCAACAATTATATTAACGGTCTAGTTAAGAATAAAAAAGTAATAGAACAGACGTGCCTTGGTGAACGTTTATTTTCTATGGAGAAATAAACACAGTTGCCGCTTTTGGACTCCACCCTGGGCAACAAGGTAATGAATGTGGAGTTAGGTGGTGACTAAAGAATTTGGATTCTTTCCTCCAGGTTACAATGCTCGTTAAGGGGCAGCCTGTAATGAAACCTGCCATATGTGCTAAAACCAACTAAGTGATTATTTTAAAAGTCACAGTCTGCATGGGGCTTCATAAATTCACACCAGGGAGAGCTGTCTAAGGGGATTGCCACGTTCCACCCCCAACGCAAACTTCAAAGCTCCTTGCTAGGTCTCCACTCAAAGGCTTATCCCATGGCCCGAGCAAGGAAGGCCTTTGTGTGTGAAAACACCTGCCACCCAGCTTCAAGAGCACTGAGCGCTTTCGGCATGGCCGTCCCCGCTGGCCCACGCGGCATTTCTTACAGTGAGCTTGGTTTTTGACTGCATTGTTTTGCTTAACAAGCTGTTTTTTTTTCTACAGATGTAACCTTTTCCTGTGTTTCCTGACTGGGACATCAGCCAGGTATTCTAGCCAACTTTGGTAGATATATATAATTGTTTTTTTGCCAGGCTTGTTTTAAAAAATCTACCTCTTGCTTGCCCTGATCAATCCATCACTACCCTTGGAAAGGTCATGGTTCTCTCATCAGGAAACTTTTCAAAAATCCTTGGCTGTGATTTATCTTATGTTATGGGCTCTGACAGTGATTCTCAGGAAGCGAGGCCCATTAGTTTCTTGTAAGGTCACTCCCCTGCTGTCGCATGCATAGTGAGTATCAGTTGTGCTTGCCTGAGTTTGAAGCATCCTCTTGGGTGATTTCAAGGGGGGCAAAGGCAGGGCCGTGACTGGTTTCTGTGTGGAGACTCACACGGGTGAGACAGGTGATCCACGGTGGAGAGGGAGGGTGTCTCTTGTAGGTGCTAGAGCCTCAAAGATAGCTCTTATTTTAAATCCTGCTTCTCCAAGATTCAGTTCACAATATCTTATTATATTCATATTCTGTGGTTGTTTAAAAATTCTTCAGTATGTTATAAACAAATGTTTCTGATTGCCCATAAGCTTCGTAGGGACATTAATTATTACTGACATGAGAAATTAAAGGCAGCCTAGATATTATTTTTAGGAATTACAGCATTTGAAAATCATATTCAGTGAATTTCAGAGAAATTATATCTATACTCTTTAATACCGAGTAATGTTTAGTGAAAGGGTCAGACACTTTGGGGTAAAAAGCGGCATTATGAGGTCAAATAATTTGTTTTCATGTTTAGGAAGACATTTTTAGGGAGATAGTTTTGGTTGTATGAATTCTTTGTGATAAGGGCAAAATCAGATATTATACAGGAAGCATTTATGATACCCATTCAATTGTAAGATCTCACTATTTTCCCATTCGATAATCTCAGCCACCTAAAATACATCCAGTGTATATTTTCTGTTCTTTCTAGATATATCGTCATTTCAAATGCTCATTTCAGCCATGATCATTTATTCCAGAAGCACTTGTTAGGACATTATACTTATTTCCTTTAAGTATAAGGTCCTGTGTTGACTACTGAGAATGAAAAACTGAACAAGACAGAAAGTCCCACCTTGAAGATCTTCCAAGTGTAGCGAGTCTCCTGGCATCAGGTATGGCTGGTATCATGGAAACACTCGGCTGACTGTCCAGGAGATGCTGGTTAAGAGGCGGAAGGTGATGGCGTGAAATCAAGTTCAGGTTCAGGGGACACTCCTGAGAGCATTCCTGCCCTGTCCCCGTGGCCTGAGTGGCCTTCTCAGTTGCACAGGTAAGTTTTCTCTGCTCTGCACTCCCTCTGTCCCAAGGTACCCTTTAGCAAAGTGTAAATTTGTAAGAGTGGTTAGCCCTGGACTTTATCTCAAGTCTGTAATAAGGGCACCTACACTAAGACTGAAACTGGAACTTGCTATTGGTGATCAAACCATCAGTGTTAATAAGTCACTTAAGTTACATTTATGGACTGGAGAAAGAAATGGAAGAAAATCAGAGTACAAATAATAAATGGTTACCAGGTCCCTAGACCTGAAAGGGCAAAGACATTCATGCAGTAGGTGTCCAGGATACTCATGTGGTCCTCCTTCATGCTTAGGAACACAGACGCTCATCTTCACTATGCAAACCAGAGCCTGTGTGCCTTTCGTGGTCCTTCATATTTGCAGTGTGTGGGTTGCAGTTGCTTTCTTAGCCATGACAGTGACTGAAGGGAATATCAGAGTCTGTTAATGAATGATGCTTAGAGATTTCATTTTCAAAATATATTTTTAAATTACCTAATTATATGATATTGTATTGGAAAGTTCTTAGATTAGGTTTCACTTTAGAAATGTGATTTGGCCCTAAGAGTGATAGGAAAGAAATGTGTTCCTAATTATTCTCAGATAATTAAAATTTATGCTGTTCTATATGCTTGTTGAATTAAACGTAAAGGGAAGACATCTTACTGTTTAATAATTAAAATAATTTGAATTAGATTTTAAATTGGCCTCAGGAAGATCACCTTGGTTCATTTACTGATAATACATTCCAAAACTGATGATTCTAACTACTTACCTTTGAAGGAAAAAATTTGGCTTTTTTTCCTCATTTCTTCTCTCCCTCCTCCTTGAGAGTAATGTGGTGTGGTGGAAGAAAGATTTGCTGAGTGTTTGGTAGCTTATGTTTTAGCTTGGCCTCCAATATTTCCTCATAGTAAATCTCTGAAGCCCTTTGAATTCTTTGAATTCAATTTCCTCAGTGGCAAAATGGGGCTGGTAATGCAACCTCATGCAAACAACAGAGACTCAAATGAGAGAACTGATATGAAGACATTAATACAGCTGCAAAACATTATATAAATGCAAGGTATTATAATTACTAGTTCTGGTTCAATACAAGGCACACCATGCATTTGGAAAATAACTACCAATGGCCAAAAGGTGCATCATGAGTGTCTCCTTCTGCTACGGCTCCCCAGGTCTTCCGTCATCCCATTTCATTCCTAGAGGCAACCACTGTTCCTGGTGAGTGCTAAGGACCTTCTGGAAATACCGACACAGCAAGAGATTTTGCTAAGTATGTTTAATAGACATAGGGCCCACTTCCCAGGAGAATACCTTTTAATTTTAGTAGGACACAGTTTTCTCAAGATTTGCTCAAGATTTAAGGAATCGTACTTGCTCAAGATTTAAGGAATACCACTTAGGAAATTTTTGGTTAAAATAGAAAAGAGTAGGATCTGTATGCTGTTAGCTTGCTGAACCAGCCATTTCTCAGATGTGGGGTGAAATTCATGGAGTACCACCGAAGGGGTGGAAATAACACAAGGAGCATGAGGTATCAGCCACATAGCGGCCTTCACTACCCAAAAGGTAGCATTTCTTTTCAAAGCTGTTGCTCCCCTTTCTCGTTTGTAGATCACTGGGTGACAGCTCTGACAGAAACGAATAGCAGGTGGGATGACATACGTTCGTGGGATTTAGGTTATAGTTTGGCTGTAACATACTGCTGTGTCTCTTTTTCCAGACATGCCTTCATTTCGCAGGCTCAACACCTCTTTTCAACATAATGATTAGATTCATGGCCTGCATTTCAGTCAAGACATAGTCACGAGTCACTGTGTTCTTATTGTCGCAGATGGGGCTTCAAGTCCACATCAGCTCTTCCAGAAGATCAAGGGAGTCAGGCCACCCAGGAGCAGAGGAGAGGATGTCCCTCAAGAATGAGACAGGAAATGCAGAGGAAATGGGACACCACCTGTCCTGGAAGACAAGGCCAGTCACGGTCTCATAGCGCTCATTCTAGGCAATCCACCCACACATGAGGGGAAACGTGGGGAAGAAGGAAGCTTCCCTGCCTGAAACACGTATGGAAGCCAAGAGCTCCTGGGTCATGATACCTGCCCAATTAAGCAGAAACAGGTTTGGAGAGAGAAATGATCATCACACGGACCTCCAGGAAGTGTCTCCCTTACGGACTGGTAAGTCATCTTTGTTGAAGGCATTCGGTCAGAGCGAAAGGCATCCAGGCCCCTGAGAAATAGGGGAGGCAGAGCCAGAGGGAGGAGAGAGCAGAGGCCAAAGCCCAGGTAGGATACAGCACTGTGCCACTGCCACGGGCGTAAGGGTGGGGTTACAAAAGGGTGGCTTGTCCAGAGAGGCCAGCATTCCAGTGACAGGGATTGTTGCCATCTTCCATTCCCGGTTTCCTCTTGCTGACTGTATCGTGGAGTGGCTTCATTTCTCAGAGAAGAGCCGTGAAAAGATAAAAGCGTCTTTTCTTGTTCCACTGCTCTCCTGTGGGACAAAGAGTTCCTCTGGGGCTCTTGTCCTCGGCTGCAGTGTGTTCATCTTGATCCTAGAAAAGAGGACGCACAGGATGGGGATGAGATTTCAGTTGCTCCGGAAGCGACGCATCTCCTCACGTGGGCCAGGCTTTCACACACCCCAAGCGGATCCTCCACGGTGAGAACGATTGACAGCCGGCCTCACGACCCAGGCAGAGACGCAGAAAGAGGCTGGCCAAAGACAGGCCGCCATGCCACGAACTGCTTTGTGGCGCAAAGGGCACATTCGGCCAAAGACACACACGTACACGGGAATACACACACAAATCCATAGAGAGAGGAAAAAAAACACACAGAGACAGAGAGACAGAGAGAGAAGAGAGAATGGGAGACACACACACAGACAAACACACACGCACACACACACACACACACACACACAGAGTCATACAGCAGAGGAGAGCAGCCCAGGGGCACGCAGGCCGACCCGTCATCGAGATCACGGACCGTGGCACGACTTTGGGGGAGACTCACCCCAACCAACACCGTCCGTGCAGGCCTGAGGCTGGTATCCCGTGCTGCTTCCCCCGTCTCCGCCTGGGGTTTCATCATCATGGTCGGCCCTTTGCGACTCCTGGCATCCGGAGACGTTCCCTTTGACCCCGTGGAGAGGTGAGGCCTTAGCCTCAGAGCCTCGACACCCAAGCACTGCCACGGAGGGCTCCTGCTCTGCCGAGCCTCTGGGCCTGGTTTCTAAGACAACCGTGGGAACCACTGTGACGGGAGAAACCGTTCGCGCCTCGCGCATGCGCATTGGCAGAGCCGATTCGCGCTCCACTCTGGACAGATAGGCTACGTCCCCTTTAAATATCACCTCCACTGTGCGGCGGCCATGATGCTCCTGCTGCCGCCGCGGCGGCGGCTGGATCCTGGGTCCTGTTTGGGGCGGCGTGGGAGAGGGGGCCGCGGGTGTTTCGTCCTGTCCCAGGCCCAAATCCCCAGGGGTCCTGTCCTGAGGAGCTGCTTGAGCCCACTTCCACCGAGGGAGGGGGAGCTTCAGGACGCCTGCTGTGTTCTCCGGACTCCCGTTGAGATCCGATTTTGGCCCTCTCCGAGTGAGACAGGATGGGCTCACCACATCTGGTCAGGCTGGCAGGGCCTGGCTGCAGCACAGAATGATCCCATAGGTCTCAAGGCCTAGTGTCAGCTGCAAATTCACTCATCCATCAGCCCTCTGCCTGCCTCCATGTTCGAAAGAGCAGTGGCCTGCCCGGCTTGTAAAAGCCCTGGGGTTCCGGAAAGCCGACCGCGCTTTCCAGGACACCTGCAATGAGGAAGAGAGGCGAATCCGAGGGGGTGACCATGTGACCACGCGTGGCACTGGCCAATCCCACAGCAGTTGGTGTTAATATGTGTCACTGGAGGCATACGGGGTGACGGCCAAACAAAGCGTCATGTCCAGGTATGTGCCAGTGGAAGGGGGAAACGGCTGACGTTTCCATCAATGCCAAGGAATATCAAAGAACACCTGGGACCCGGGGGTTGGGGGGGCCGCCTGTGCCTGCCCAAGCCACGTTTTCAAATGCCTACCAGAGGAGCAAAGAGGGTTCTGCAAAATTCACATCATCCCCAATCCTCCACCGACCCGGTAGCCCTGACGCAACTTCGGCTGGCACAAACCCACAGATAGTGGGAAGGAAACACACAGAGACTGAGAGACAGACAGAGAAGAGAGAATGGGAGACACATACACAGACACCTACACACACACACACACACACACACACACTCACAGTCATACAGCAGAGGAGAGCAGCCCAGGGGCACGCAGGAAGACCCGTCCTTGAGATCACGGACGGCGGCATGACTTTTGGGGAGACTCACCCCAACCAACACCGTCCGTGCAGGCCTGAGGCTGGGATCCCGTGCTGCTTCCCCCGACTCTGCCTGGGGTTTCATCATCATGGTCGGCCCTTTGCGAATCCTGGCATCCGGAGACGTTCCCTTCCACCCCGTGGCGAGGTGAGGCCTTAGCCTCAGAGCCTCGATACCCAAGCACTGCCACGGAGGGCTCCTGCTCTGCCAAGCCTCGGGGCCTGGTTTCTACGACAATCTTGGGAACCACTGTGACGGGAGAAACGGTTCGCGACTCGCGCATGCGCATTGGCTGAGCCGATCCGCGCTCCACTCCTGACAGATAGGCTGTGTCCCCTTTAAATATCGCCACCGCCGCGCGGCGGCCATGATGCTCCTCCTGCTGCCACGGCAGCGGCTGGATCCTGGGACCTGTTTGGGGCGGCGTGGGAGAGGGGGCCGCGGGTGTCTCGTCCTGTCCCAGGCCCAAAACTCCAGGGGACCTATCCTCAGGAGCTGCATGAGCCCACTTCCACCGAAGGAGGGGGAGTTTCAGGACGCCTGCTGTGTTCTCCGGACTCCCGTTGAGATCCGATTTTGGCCCTTTCCGAGTGAGACAGGATGGGCTCACCGCATCTGGTCAGGCCGGCAGGGCCTGGCTGCAGCACAGAATGATCCCATCGGTCTCAAGGCCTAGTGTCAGCTGCAAATTCACTCATCCATCAGCCCTCTGCCTCCCTCCTCCTTTGAAAGAGCAGTGGACTGCCCGGCTTGTAAAAGCCCTGGGGTTCCGGAAAGCCGACCGCGCTTTCCAGGACACCTGCAATGAGGAACACAGGCGAATCCGAGGGGGAGACCATGTGACCACGCGTGGCACTGGCCAATCTCACAGCAGTTGGTGTTAATGTGTGTCACCGGAGGCATACCGGGCGCTGGCGAATCAAAGGGTGGTGTCCAGGTATGTGCCGGTGGAAGGGTTAAATGGCTGACGTTTCCATCAATGCCAAGGAAAATCAAAGAACACCTGGGACCCGGGGGTTGGGGGAGCCGCCTGTGCCTGACCAAAGCCACGTTTTCGAATTCCTGCCAGAGGAGCATAGAGGTTTCTGCAAAATTCGCAACACCCCCAATCCTCCACTGACCTGGCAGCCGTGACGCAACTTTGGCTGGAACAAACCCACAGATAGTGGGAAAGAAACACACAGAGACTGAGAGGCAGAGAGAGAAGAGAGAATGGGAGACACTCACAGAGACACCTACATACAAACACACACACACACACACACGCACACACACACACACACACACAGAGTCATACAGCAGAGGAGAGCAGCCCAGGGGCACGCAGGCCGACCCGTCATCGAGATCACGGACCGTGGCACGACTTTGGGGGAGACTCACCCCAACCAACACCGTCCGTGCAGGCCTGAGGCTGGTATCCCGTGCTGCTTCCCCCGTCTCCGCCTGGGGTTTCATCATCATGGTCGGCCCTTTGCGACTCCTGGCATCCGGAGACGTTCCCTTTGACCCCGTGGAGAGGTGAGGCCTTAGCCTCAGAGCCTCGACACCCAAGCACTGCCACGGAGGGCTCCTGCTCTGCCGAGCCTCTGGGCCTGGTTTCTAAGACAACCGTGGGAACCACTGTGATGGGAGAAACCGTTCGCGCCTCGCGCATGCGCATTGGCAGAGCCGATTCGCGCTCCACTCTGGACAGATAGGCTACGTCCCCTTTAAATATCACCTCCACTGTGCGGCGGCCATGATGCTCCTGCTGCCGCCGCGGCGGCGGCTGGATCCTGGGTCCTGTTTGGGGCGGCGTGGGAGAGGGGGCCGCGGGTGTTTCGTCCTGTCCCAGGCCCAAATCCCCAGGGGTCCTGTCCTCAGGAGCTGCTTGAGCCCACTTCAACCGAGGGAGGGGGAGCTTCAGGACGCCTGCTGTGTTCTACGGACTCCCATTGAGATCCGATTTTGGCCCTCTCCGAGTGAGACAGGATGGGCTCACCACATCTGGTCAGGCTGGCAGGGCCAGGCTGCAGCACAGAATGATCCCATAGGTCTCAAGGCCTAGTGTCAGCTGCAAATTCACTCATCCATCAGCCCTCTGCCTGCCTCCATGTTCGAAAGAGCAGTGGCCTGCCCGGCTTGTAAAAGCCCTGGGGTTCCGGAAAGCCGACCGCGCTTTCCAGGACACCTGCAATGAGGAAGAGAGGCGAATCCGAGGGGGTGACCATGTGACCACGCGTGGCACTGGCCAATCCCACAGCAGTTGGTGTTAATATGTGTCACTGGAGGCATACGGGGTGACGGCCAAACAAAGCGTCATGTCCAGGTATGTGCCAGTGGAAGGGGGAAACGGCTGACGTTTCCATCAATGCCAAGGAATATCAAAGAACACCAGGGACCCGGGGGTTGGGGGGGCCGCCTGTGCCTGCCCAAGCCACGTTTTCAAATGCCTACCAGAGGAGCAAAGAGGGTTCTGCAAAATTCGCATCATCCCCAATCCTCCACCGACCCGGTAGCCCTGATGCAACTTCGGCTGGCACAAACCCACAGATAGTGGGAAGGAAACACACAGAGACTGAGAGACAGACAGAGAAGAGAGAATGGGAGACACATACACAGACACCTACACACACACACACACACACACACACACTCACAGTCATACAGCAGAGGAGAGCAGCCCAGGGGCACGCAGGAAGACCCGTCCTTGAGATCACGGACGGCGGCACGACTTTTGGGGAGACTCACCCCAACCAACACCGTCCGTGCAGGCCTGAGGCTGGGATCCCGTGCTGCTTCCCCCGACTCTGCCTGGGGTTTCATCATCATGGTCGGCCCTTTGCGAATCCTGGCATCCGGAGACGTTCCCTTCCACCCCGTGGCGAGGTGAGGCCTTAGCCTCAGAGCCTCGATACCCAAGCACTGCCACAGAGGGCTCCTGCTCTGCCAAGCCTCGGGGCCTGGTTTCTACGACAATCTTGGGAACCACTGTGACGGGAGAAACGGTTCGCGACTCGCGCATGCGCATTGGCTGAGCCGATCCGCGCTCCACTCCTGACAGATAGGCTGTGTCCCCTTTAAATATCGCCACCGCCGCGCGGCGGCCATGATGCTCCTCCTGCTGCCACGGCAGCGGCTGGATCCTGGGACCTGTTTGGGGCGGCGTGGGAGAGGGGGCCGCGGGTGTCTCGTCCTGTCCCAGGCCCAAAACCCCAGGGGACCTGTCCTCAGGAGCTGCATGAGCCCACTTCCACCGAAGGAGGGGGAGTTTCAGGACGCCTGCTGTGTTCTCCGGACTCCCGTTGAGATCCGATTTTGGCCCTTTCCGAGTGAGACAGGATGGGCTCACCGCATCTGGTCAGGCCGGAAGGGCCTGGCTGCAGCACAGAATGATCCCATCGGTCTCAAGGCCTAGTGTCAGCTGCAAATTCACTCATCCATCAGCCCTCTAGCTCCCTCCTCCTTTGAAAGAGCAGTGGCCTGCCCGGCTTGTAAAAGCCCTGGGGTTCCGGAAAGCCGACCGCGCTTTCCAGGACACCTGCAATGAGGAACACAGGCGAATCCGAGGGGGAGACCATGTGACCACGCGTGGCACTGGCCAATCTCACAGCAGTTGGTGTTAATGTGTGTCACCGGAGGCATACCGGGCGCTGGCGAATCAAAGGGTGGTGTCCAGGTATGTGCCGGTGGAAGGGTTAAATGGCTGACGTTTCCATCAATGCCAAGGAAAATCAAAGAACACCTGGGACCCGGGGGTTGGGGGAGCCGCCTGTGCCTGACCAAAGCCACGTTTTCGAATTCCTGCCAGAGGAGCATAGAGGTTTCTGCAAAATTCGCAACACCCCCAATCCTCCACTGACCTGGCAGCCGTGACGCAACTTTAGCTGGAACAAACCCACAGATACTGGGAAAGAAACACACAGAGACTGAGAGGCAGAGAGAGAAGAGAGAATGGGAGACACTCACAGAGACACCTACATACAAACACACACACACACACACACACACACACACACACACACACAGAGTCAAACAGCAGAGGAGAGCAGCCCAGGGGCACGCAGGCCGACCCATCATCGAGATCACGGACGGCGGCACGACTTTGGGGGAGACGCACTCCAACCAACACCATCCGTGCAGGCCTGAGGCTGGTATCCCGTGCTGCTTCCCCAGTCTCCGCCTGGGGTTTTATCATCATGGTCGGCCCTTTGCGAATCCTGGCATCCGGAGACCTTCCCTTCGACCCCGTGGAGAGGTGAGGCCTTAGCCTCAGAACCTCGACACCCAAGCACTGCCACGGAGAGCTCCTGCTCTGCCAAGCCTCGGGGCCTGGTTTCTAAGACAACCATGGGAACCACTGAGACGGGAGAAACCCTTCGCGCCTCGCGCATGCGCGTTGGCTGAGCCCATTCGCGCTCCACTCCTGACAGATAGGCTGCGTCCCCTTTAAATATCGCCGCCACCGCACGGCGGCCGAGATGCTCCTGCTGCCGCCGCGGCGGCGCCTGGATCCTGGGTCCTGTTTGGGGCGGCGTGGGAGAGGAGGCCGCGGGTGTCTCGTCCTGTCCCAGGCCCAAACCCCCAGGGGTCCTGTCCTGAGGAGCTGCTTGAGCCCACTTCCACCGAGGGAGGGGGAGCTTCAGGACGCCTGCTGTGTTCTCCGGACTCCCGTTGAGATCCGATTTTGGCCCTCTCCGAGTGAGACAGGATGGGCTCACCACATCTGGTCAGGCCGGCAGGGCCTGGCTGCAGCACAGAATGATCCCATAGGTCTCAAGGCCTAGTGTCAGCTGAAAATTCACTCATCCATCAGCCCTCTGCCTCCCTCCTCCTTTGAAAGAGCAGTGGCCTGCCCGGCTTGTAAAAGCCCTGGGGTTCCGGCAAGCCGACCGCGCTTTCCAGGACACCTGCAATGAGGAAGAGAGGCGAAACCGAGGGGGTGACCATGTGACCACGCGTGGCACTGGCCAATCCCACAGCAGTTGGTGTTAATATGTGTCACTGGAGGCATACGGGGTGACGGCCAAACAAAGCGTCATGTCCAGGTATGTGCCCGTGGAAGGGGGAAACGGCTGACGTTTCCATCAATGCCAAGGAATATCAAAGAACACCTGGGACCCGGGGGTTGGGGGGCCGCCTGTGCCTGCCCAAGCCACGTTTTCAAATGCCTACCAGAGGAGCAAAGAGGGTTCTGCAAAATTCGCATCATCCCCAATCCTCAACCGACCCGGTAGCCCTGACGCAACTTCGGCTGGCACAAACCCACAGATAGTGGGAAGGAAACACACAGAGACTGAGAGACAGACAGAGAAGAGAGAATGGGAGACACATACACAGACACCTACACACACACACACACACACACACACACTCACAGTCATACAGCAGAGGAGAGCAGCCCAGGGGCACGCAGGAAGACCCGTCCTTGAGATCACGGACGGCGGCACGACTTTTGGGGAGACTCACCCCAACCAACACCGTCCGTGCAGGCCTGAGGCTGGGATCCCGTGCTGCTTCCCCCGACTCTGCCTGGGGTTTCATCATCATGGTCGGCCCTTTGCGAATCCTGGCATCCGGAGACGTTCCCTTCCACCCCGTGGCGAGGTGAGGCCTTAGCCTCAGAGCCTCGATACCCAAGCACTGCCACAGAGGGCTCCTGCTCTGCCAAGCCTCGGGGCCTGGTTTCTACGACAATCTTGGGAACCACTGTGACGGGAGAAACGGTTCGCGACTCGCGCATGCGCATTGGCTGAGCCGATCCGCGCTCCACTCCTGACAGATAGGCTGTGTCCCCTTTAAATATCGCCACCGCCGCGCGGCGGCCATGATGCTCCTCCTGCTGCCACGGCAGCGGCTGGATCCTGGGACCTGTTTGGGGCGGCGTGGGAGAGGGGGCCGCGGGTGTCTCGTCCTGTCCCAGGCCCAAAACCCCAGGGGACCTGTCCTCAGGAGCTGCATGAGCCCACTTCCACCGAAGGAGGGGGAGTTTCAGGACGCCTGCTGTGTTCTCCGGACTCCCGTTGAGATCCGATTTTGGCCCTTTCCGAGTGAGACAGGATGGGCTCACCGCATCTGGTCAGGCCGGAAGGGCCTGGCTGCAGCACAGAATGATCCCATCGGTCTCAAGGCCTAGTGTCAGCTGCAAATTCACTCATCCATCAGCCCTCTAGCTCCCTCCTCCTTTGAAAGAGCAGTGGCCTGCCCGGCTTGTAAAAGCCCTGGGGTTCCGGAAAGCCGACCGCGCTTTCCAGGACACCTGCAATGAGGAACACAGGCGAATCCGAGGGGGAGACCATGTGACCACGCGTGGCACTGGCCAATCTCACAGCAGTTGGTGTTAATGTGTGTCACCGGAGGCATACCGGGCGCTGGCGAATCAAAGGGTGGTGTCCAGGTATGTGCCGGTGGAAGGGTTAAATGGCTGACGTTTCCATCAATGCCAAGGAAAATCAAAGAACACCTGGGACCCGGGGGTTGGGGGAGCCGCCTGTGCCTGACCAAAGCCACGTTTTCGAATTCCTGCCAGAGGAGCATAGAGGTTTCTGCAAAATTCGCAACACCCCCAATCCTCCACTGACCTGGCAGCCGTGACGCAACTTTAGCTGGAACAAACCCACAGATACTGGGAAAGAAACACACAGAGACTGAGAGGCAGAGAGAGAAGAGAGAATGGGAGACACTCACAGAGACACCTACATACAAACACACACACACACACACACACACACACACACACAGAGTCAAACAGCAGAGGAGAGCAGCCCAGGGGCACGCAGGCCGACCCATCATCGAGATCACGGACGGCGGCACGACTTTGGGGGAGACGCACTCCAACCAACACCATCCGTGCAGGCCTGAGGCTGGTATCCCGTGCTGCTTCCCCAGTCTCCGCCTGGGGTTTTATCATCATGGTCGGCCCTTTGCGAATCCTGGCATCCGGAGACCTTCCCTTCGACCCCGTGGAGAGGTGAGGCCTTAGCCTCAGAACCTCGACACCCAAGCACTGCCACGGAGAGCTCCTGCTCTGCCAAGCCTCGGGGCCTGGTTTCTAAGACAACCATGGGAACCACTGAGACGGGAGAAACCCTTCCCGCCTCGCGCATGCGCGTTGGCTGAGCCCATTCGCGCTCCACTCCTGACAGATAGGCTGCGTCCCCTTTAAATATCGCCGCCACCGCACGGCGGCCGAGATGCTCCTGCTGCCGCCGCGGCGGCGCCTGGATCCTGGGTCCTGTTTGGGGCGGCGTGGGAGAGGAGGCCGCGGGTGTCTCGTCCTGTCCCAGGCCCAAACCCCCAGGGGTCCTGTCCTGAGGAGCTGCTTGAGCCCACTTCCACCGAGGGAGGGGGAGCTTCAGGACGCCTGCTGTGTTCTCCGGACTCCCGTTGAGATCCGATTTTGGCCCTCTCCGAGTGAGACAGGATGGGCTCACCACATCTGGTCAGGCCGGCAGGGCCTGGCTGCAGCACAGAATGATCCCATAGGTCTCAAGGCCTAGTGTCAGCTGAAAATTCACTCATCCATCAGCCCTCTGCCTCCCTCCTCCTTTGAAAGAGCAGTGGCCTGCCCGGCTTGTAAAAGCCCTGGGGTTCCGGCAAGCCGACCGCGCTTTCCAGGACACCTGCAATGAGGAAGAGAGGCGAAACCGAGGGGGTGACCATGTGACCACGCGTGGCACTGGCCAATCCCACAGCAGTTGGTGTTAATATGTGTCACTGGAGGCATACGGGGTGACGGCCAAACAAAGCGTCATGTCCAGGTATGTGCCCGTGGAAGGGGGAAACGGCTGACGTTTCCATCAATGCCAAGGAATATCAAAGAACACCTGGACCCGGGGGTTGGGGGGCCGCCTGTGCCTGCCCAAGCCACGTTTTCAAATGCCTACCAGAGGAGCAAAGAGGGTTCTGCAAAATTCGCATCATCCCCAATCCTCAACCGACCCGGTAGCCCTGACGCAACTTCGGCTGGCACAAACCCACAGATAGTTGGAAGGAAACACACAGAGACTGAGAGACAGACAGAGAAGAGAGAATGGGAGACACATACACAGACACCTACACACACACACACACAGACACACACACTCACAGTCATACAGCAGAGGAGAGCAGCCCAGGGGCACGCAGGAAGACCCGTCCTTGAGATCACGGACGGCGGCACGACTTTTGGGGAGACTCACCCCAACCAACACCGTCCGTGCAGGCCTGAGGCTGGGATCCCGTACTGCTTCCCCCGACTCTGCCTGGGGTTTCATCATCATGGTCGGCCCTTTGCGAATCCTGGCATCCGGAGACGTTCCCTTCCACCCCGTGGCGAGGTGAGGCCTTAGCCTCAGAGCCTCGATAACCAAGCACTGCCACGGAGGGCTCCTGCTCTGCCAAGCCTCGGGGCCTGGTTTCTACGACAATCTTGGGAACCACTGTGACGGGAGAAACGGTTCGCGACTCGCGCATGCGCATTGGCTGAGCCGATCCGCGCTCCACTCCTGACAGATAGGCTGTGTCCCCTTTAAATATCGCCACCGACGCGCGGCGGCCATGATGCTCCTCCTGCTGCCACGGCAGCGGCTGGATCCTGGGACCTGTTTGGGGCGGCGTGGGAGAGGAGGCCGCGGGTGTCTCGTCCTGTCCCAGTCCCAAACCCCCAGGGGTCCTGTCCTCAGGAGCTGCATGAGCCCACTTCCACCGAGGGGGTGGGAGTTTCAGGACGCCTGCTGTGTTCTCCGGACTCCCGTTGAGATCCGATTTTGGCCCTCTCCGAGTGAGACAGGATGGGCTCACCACATCTGGTCAGGCCGGCAGGGCCTGGCTGCAGCACAGAATGATCCCATCGGTCTCAAGGCCTAGTGTCAGCTGAAAATTCACTCATCCATCAGCCCTCTGCCTCCCTCCTCCTTTGAAAGAGCAGTGGCCTGCCCGGCTTGTAAAAGCCCTGGGGTTCCAGAAAGCCGACCGCGCTTTCCAGGACACCTGCAATGAGGAACACAGGCGAATCCGAGGGGGAGACCATGTGACCACGCGTGGCACTGGCCAATCCCACAGCAGGTGGTGTTAATGTGTGTCACCGGAGGCATACGGGGAGACGGCGAAACAAAGGGTGGTGTCCAGGTATGTGCCGGTGGAAGGGTTAAACGGCTGACCTTTCCATCAAGGCCAAGGAAAATCAAAGAACACTTGGGACCCGGGGGTTGGGGGGGCCGCTTGTGCCTGACCCAAGCCACGTTTTCAAATGCCTACCAGAGGAGCAAAGAGTTTTCTGCAAAATTCGCAACACCCCCAATCCTCCATCGACCTGGTATCCCTGACGCAACTTCGGCTGGCACAAACCCACAGACAGTGGGAAAGAAACCCACAGAGACTAAGAGGGAGAGAGAAGAGAGAATGGGAGACACTCACACAGACACCAACTCACACACACACACACACACACACGCACACACACAGAGTCATACAGCAGAGGAGAGCAGCCCCGGGGCACGCAAGCCGACCTGTCATCGAGATCACAGACGGCGGCACGACTTTGGGGGAGACTCACTCCAACCAACACCATCCGTGCAGTCCTGAGGCTGGTATCCCGTGCTGCTTCCTCCGTCTCCGCCTGGGGTTTCATCATCATGGTCGGCCCTTTGCGACTCCTGGCATCCAGAGACGTTCCCTTCGACCCTGTGGAGAGGTCAGCCTTAGCCTCAGAGCCTCAACACAGAAGCAGTGCCACGGAGGGCTCCTGGTCTGCCAAGCCTCGGGGCCTGGTTTCTAAGACAACCGTGGGAACCACTGTGACGGGAGAAACCCTTCGCGCCTCGCGCATGCGCGTTGGCTGAGCCCATTCGCGCTCCACTCCTGACAGATAGGCTGCGTCCCCTTTAAATATCGCCGCCACCGCACGGCGGCCGAGATGCTCCTGCTGCCGCCGCGGCGGCGCCTGGATCCTGGGTCCTGTTTGGGGCGGCGTGGGAGAGGAGGCCGCGGGTGTCTCGTCCTGTCCCAGGCCCAAACCCCCAGGGGTCCTGTCCTGAGGAGCTGCTTGAGCCCACTTCCACCGAGGGAGGGGGAGCTTCAGGACGCCTGCTGTGTTCTCCGGACTCCCGTTGAGATCCGATTTTGGCCCTCTCCGAGTGAGACAGGATGGGCTCACCACATCTGGTCAGGCCGGCAGGGCCTGGCTGCAGCACAGAATGATCCCATAGGTCTCAAGGCCTAGTGTCAGCTGCAAATTCACTCATCCATCAGCCCTCTGCCTCCCTCCTCCTTTGAAAGAGCAGTGGCCTGCCCGGCTTGTAAAAGCCCTGGGGTTCCGGAAAGCCGACCGCGCTTTCCAGGACACCTGCAATGAGGAACACAGGCGAATCCGAGGGGGAGACCATGTGACCACGCGTGGCACTGGCCAATCCCACAGCAGGTGGTGTTAATGTGTGTCACCGGAGGCATACGGGGAGACGGCGAAACAAAGGGTGGTGTCCAGGTATGTGCCGGTGGAAGGGTTAAACGGCTGACCTTTCCATCAAGGCCAAGGAAAATCAAAGAACACTTGGGACCCGGGGGTTGGGGGGGCCGCTTGTGCCTGACCCGAGCCACGTTTTCAAATGCCTACCAGAGGAGCAAAGAGTTTTCTGCAAAATTCGCAACACCCCCAATCCTCCATCGACCTGGTATCCCTGACGCAACTTCGGCTGGCACAAACCCACAGACAGTGGGAAAGAAACCCACAGAGACTAAGAGGGAGAGAGAAGAGAGAATGGGAGACACTCACACAGACACCAACTCACACACACACACACACACACACACACACAGAGTCATACAGCAGAGGAGAGCAGCCCCGGGGCACGCAAGCCGACCTGTCATCGAGATCACGGACGGCGGCACGACTTTGGGGGAGACTCACTCAAACCAACACCATCCGTGCAGTCCTGAGGCTGGTATCCCGTGCTGCTTCCCCCGTCTCCGCCTGGGGTTTCATCATCATGGTCGGCCCTTTGCGACTCCTGGCATCCAGAGACGTTCCCTTCGACCCTGTGGAGAGGTCAGCCTTAGCCTCAGAGCCTCAACACACAAGCAGTGCCACGGAGGGCTCCTGCTCTGCCAAGCCTCGGGGCCTGGTTTCTAAGACAACCGTGGGAACCACTGTGACGGGAGAAACCCTTCTCGCCTCGCGCATGCGCGTTGGCTGAGCCCATTCGCGCTCCACTCCTGACAGATAGGCTGCGTCCCCTTTAAATATCGCCGCCACCGCACGGCGGCCGAGATGCTCCTGCTGCCGCCGCGGCGGCGCCTGGATCCTGGGTCCTGTTTGGGGCGGCGTGGGAGAGGAGGCCGCGGGTGTCTCGTCCTGTCCCAGGCCCAAACCCCCAGGGGTCCTGTCCTGAGGAGCTGCTTGAGCCCACTTCCACCGAGGGAGGGGGAGCTTCAGGACGCCTGCTGTGTTCTCCGGACTCCCGTTGAGATCCGATTTTGGCCCTCTCCGAGTGAGACAGGATGGGCTCACCACATCTGGTCAGGCCGGCAGGGCCTGGCTGCAGCACAGAATGATCCCATCGGTCTCAAGGCCTAGTGTCAGCTGAAAATTCACTCATCCATCAGCCCTCTGCCTCCCTCCTCCTTTGAAAGAGCAGTGGCCTGCCCGGCTTGTAAAAGCCCTGGGGTTCCGGAAAGCCGACCGCGCTTTCCAGGACACCTGCAATGAGGAACACAGGCGAATCCGAGGGGGAGACCATGTGACCACGCGTGGCACTGGCCAATCCCACAGCAGGTGGTGTTAATGTGTGTCACCGGAGGCATACGGGGAGACGGCGAAACAAAGGGTGGTGTCCAGGTATGTGCCGGTGGAAGGGTTAAACGGCTGACCTTTCCATCAAGGCCAAGGAAAATCAAAGAACACTTGGGACCCGGGGGTTGGGGGGGCCGCTTGTGCCTGACCCGAGGCACGTTTTCAAATGCCTACCAGAGGAGCAAAGAGTTTTCTGCAAAATTCGCAACACCCCCAATCCTCCATCGACCTGGTATCCCTGACGCAACTTCGGCTGGCACAAACCCACAGACAGTGGGAAAGAAACCCACAGAGACTAAGAGGGAGAGAGAAGAGAGAATGGGAGACACTCACACAGACACCAACTCACACACACACACACACACGCACACACACAGAGTCATACAGCAGAGGAGAGCAGCCCCGGGGCACGCAAGCCGAACTGTCATCGAGATCACAGACGGCGGCACGACTTTGGGGGAGACTCACTCCAACCAACACCATCCGTGCAGTCCTGAGGCTGGTATCCCGTGCTGCTTCCCCCGTCTCCGCCTGGGGTTTCATCATCATGGTCGGCCCTTTGCGACTCCTGGCATCCAGAGACGTTCCCTTCGACCCTGTGGAGAGGTCAGCCTTAGCCTCAGAGCCTCAACACAGAAGCAGTGCCACGGAGGGCTCCTGGTCTGCCAAGCCTCGGGGCCTGGTTTCTAAGACAACCGTGGGAACCACTGTGACGGGAGAAACCCTTCGCGCCTCGCGCATGCGCGTTGGCTGAGCCCATTCGCGCTCCACTCCTGACAGATAGGCTGCGTCCCCTTTAAATATCGCCGCCACCGCATGGCGGCCGAGATGCTCCTGCTGCCGCCGCGGCGGCGCCTGGATCCTGGGTCCTGTTTGGGGCGGCGTGGGAGAGGAGGCCGCGGGTGTCTCGTCCTGTCCCAGGCCCAAACCCCCAGGGGTCCTGTCCTGAGGAGCTGCTTGAGCCCACTTCCACCGAGGGAGGGGGAGCTTCAGGACGCCTGCTGTGTTCTCCGGACTCCCGTTGAGATCCGATTTTGGCCCTCTCCGAGTGAGACAGGATGGGCTCACCACATCTGGTCAGGCCGGCAGGGCCTGGCTGCAGCACAGAATGATCCCATCGGTCTCAAGGCCTAGTGTCAGCTGCAAATTCACTCATCCATCAGCCCTCTGCCTCCCTCCTCCTTTGAAAGAGCAGTGGCCTGCCCGGCTTGTAAAAGCCCTGGGGTTCCGGAAAGCCGACCGCGCTTTCCAGGACACCTGCAATGAGGAACACAGGCGAATCCGAGGGGGAGACCATGTGACCACGCGTGGCACTGGCCAATCCCACAGCAGGTGGTGTTAATGTGTGTCACCGGAGGCATACGGGGAGACGGCGAAACAAAGGGTGGTGTCCAGGTATGTGCCGGTGGAAGGGTTAAACGGCTGACCTTTCCATCAAGGCCAAGGAAAATCAAAGAACACTTGGGACCCGGGGGTTGGGGGGGCCGCTTGTGCCTGACCCGAGCCACGTTTTCAAATGCCTACCAGAGGAGCAAAGAGTTTTCTGCAAAATTCGCAACACCCCCAATCCTCCATCGACCTGGTATCCCTGACGCAACTTCGGCTGGCACAAACCCACAGACAGTGGGAAAGAAACCCACAGAGACTAAGAGGGAGAGAGAAGAGAGAATGGGAGACACTCACACAGACACCAACTCACACACACACACACACACACACACACACAGAGTCATACAGCAGAGGAGAGCAGCCCCGGGGCACGCAAGCCGACCTGTCATCGAGATCACGGACGGCGGCACGACTTTGGGGGAGACTCACTCAAACCAACACCATCCGTGCAGTCCTGAGGCTGGTATCCCGTGCTGCTTCCCCCGTCTCCGCCTGGGGTTTCATCATCATGGTCGGCCCTTTGCGACTCCTGGCATCCAGAGACGTTCCCTTCGACCCTGTGGAGAGGTCAGCCTTAGCCTCAGAGCCTCAACACACAAGCAGTGCCACGGAGGGCTCCTGCTCTGCCAAGCCTCGGGGCCTGGTTTCTAAGACAACCGTGGGAACCACTGTGACGGGAGAAACCCTTCTCGCCTCGCGCATGCGCGTTGGCTGAGCCCATTCGCGCTCCACTCCTGACAGATAGGCTGCGTCCCCTTTAAATATCGCCGCCACCGCACGGCGGCCGAGATGCTCCTGCTGCCGCCGCGGCGGCGCCTGGATCCTGGGTCCTGTTTGGGGCGGCGTGGGAGAGGAGGCCGCGGGTGTCTCGTCCTGTCCCAGGCCCAAACCCCCAGGGGTCCTGTCCTGAGGAGCTGCTTGAGCCCACTTCCACCGAGGGAGGGGGAGCTTCAGGACGCCTGCTGTGTTCTCCGGACTCCCGTTGAGATCCGATTTTGGCCCTCTCCGAGTGAGACAGGATGGGCTCACCACATCTGGTCAGGCCGGCAGGGCCTGGCTGCAGCACAGAATGATCCCATCGGTCTCAAGGCCTAGTGTCAGCTGCAAATTCACTCATCCATCAGCCCTCTGCCTCCCTCCTCCTTTGAAAGAGCAGTGGCCTGCCCGGCTTGTAAAAGCCCTGGGGTTCCGGAAAGCCGACCGCGCTTTCCAGGACACCTGCAATGAGGAACACAGGCGAATCCGAGGGGGAGACCATGTGACCACGCGTGGCACTGGCCAATCCCACAGCAGGTGGTGTTAATGTGTGTCACCGGAGGCATACGGGGAGACGGCGAAACAAAGGGTGGTGTCCAGGTATGTGCCGGTGGAAGGGTTAAACGGCTGACCTTTCCATCAAGGCCAAGGAAAATCAAAGAACACTTGGGACCCGGGGGTTGGGGGGGCCGCTTGTGCCTGACCCGAGGCACGTTTTCAAATGCCTACCAGAGGAGCAAAGAGTTTTCTGCAAAATTCGCAACACCCCCAATCCTCCATCGACCTGGTATCCCTGACGCAACTTCGGCTGGCACAAACCCACAGACAGTGGGAAAGAAACCCACAGAGACTAAGAGGGAGAGAGAAGAGAGAATGGGAGACACTCACACAGACACCAACTCACACACACACACACACACGCACACACACAGAGTCATACAGCAGAGGAGAGCAGCCCCGGGGCACGCAAGCCGAACTGTCATCGAGATCACAGACGGCGGCACGACTTTGGGGGAGACTCACTCCAACCAACACCATCCGTGCAGTCCTGAGGCTGGTATCCCGTGCTGCTTCCCCCGTCTCCGCCTGGGGTTTCATCATCATGGTCGGCCCTTTGCGACTCCTGGCATCCAGAGACGTTCCCTTCGACCCTGTGGAGAGGTCAGCCTTAGCCTCAGAGCCTCAACACAGAAGCAGTGCCACGGAGGGCTCCTGGTCTGCCAAGCCTCGGGGCCTGGTTTCTAAGACAACCGTGGGAACCACTGTGACGGGAGAAACCCTTCGCGCCTCGCGCATGCGCGTTGGCTGAGCCCATTCGCGCTCCACTCCTGACAGATAGGCTGCGTCCCCTTTAAATATCGCCGCCACCGCATGGCGGCCGAGATGCTCCTGCTGCCGCCGCGGCGGCGCCTGGATCCTGGGTCCTGTTTGGGGCGGCGTGGGAGAGGAGGCCGCGGGTGTCTCGTCCTGTCCCAGGCCCAAACCCCCAGGGGTCCTGTCCTGAGGAGCTGCTTGAGCCCACTTCCACCGAGGGAGGGGGAGCTTCAGGACGCCTGCTGTGTTCTCCGGACTCCCGTTGAGATCCGATTTTGGCCCTCTCCGAGTGAGACAGGATGGGCTCACCACATCTGGTCAGGCCGGCAGGGCCTGGCTGCAGCACAGAATGATCCCATCGGTCTCAAGGCCTAGTGTCAGCTGCAAATTCACTCATCCATCAGCCCTCTGCCTCCCTCCTCCTTTGAAAGAGCAGTGGCCTGCCCGGCTTGTAAAAGCCCTGGGGTTCCGGAAAGCCGACCGCGCTTTCCAGGACACCTGCAATGAGGAACACAGGCGAATCCGAGGGGGAGACCATGTGACCACGCGTGGCACTGGCCAATCCCACAGCAGGTGGTGTTAATGTGTGTCACCGGAGGCATACGGGGAGACGGCGAAACAAAGGGTGGTGTCCAGGTATGTGCCGGTGGAAGGGTTAAACGGCTGACCTTTCCATCAAGGCCAAGGAAAATCAAAGAACACTTGGGACCCGGGGGTTGGGGGGGCCGCTTGTGCCTGACCCGAGCCACGTTTTCAAATGCCTACCAGAGGAGCAAAGAGTTTTCTGCAAAATTCGCAACACCCCCAATCCTCCATCGACCTGGTATCCCTGACGCAACTTCGGCTGGCACAAACCCACAGACAGTGGGAAAGAAACCCACAGAGACTAAGAGGGAGAGAGAAGAGAGAATGGGAGACACTCACACAGACACCAACTCACACACACACACACACACACACACACACAGAGTCATACAGCAGAGGAGAGCAGCCCCGGGGCACGCAAGCCGACCTGTCATCGAGATCACGGACGGCGGCACGACTTTGGGGGAGACTCACTCAAACCAACACCATCCGTGCAGTCCTGAGGCTGGTATCCCGTGCTGCTTCCCCCGTCTCCGCCTGGGGTTTCATCATCATGGTCGGCCCTTTGCGACTCCTGGCATCCAGAGACGTTCCCTTCGACCCTGTGGAGAGGTCAGCCTTAGCCTCAGAGCCTCAACACACAAGCAGTGCCACGGAGGGCTCCTGCTCTGCCAAGCCTCGGGGCCTGGTTTCTAAGACAACCGTGGGAACCACTGTGACGGGAGAAACCCTTCTCGCCTCGCGCATGCGCGTTGGCTGAGCCCATTCGCGCTCCACTCCTGACAGATAGGCTGCGTCCCCTTTAAATATCGCCGCCACCGCACGGCGGCCGAGATGCTCCTGCTGCCGCCGCGGCGGCGCCTGGATCCTGGGTCCTGTTTGGGGCGGCGTGGGAGAGGAGGCCGCGGGTGTCTCGTCCTGTCCCAGGCCCAAACCCCCAGGGGTCCTGTCCTGAGGAGCTGCTTGAGCCCACTTCCACCGAGGGAGGGGGAGCTTCAGGACGCCTGCTGTGTTCTCCGGACTCCCGTTGAGATCCGATTTTGGCCCTCTCCGAGTGAGACAGGATGGGCTCACCACATCTGGTCAGGCCGGCAGGGCCTGGCTGCAGCACAGAATGATCCCATCGGTCTCAAGGCCTAGTGTCAGCTGCAAATTCACTCATCCATCAGCCCTCTGCCTCCCTCCTCCTTTGAAAGAGCAGTGGCCTGCCCGGCTTGTAAAAGCCCTGGGGTTCCGGAAAGCCGACCGCGCTTTCCAGGACACCTGCAATGAGGAACACAGGCGAATCCGAGGGGGAGACCATGTGACCACGCGTGGCACTGGCCAATCCCACAGCAGGTGGTGTTAATGTGTGTCACCGGAGGCATACGGGGAGACGGCGAAACAAAGGGTGGTGTCCAGGTATGTGCCGGTGGAAGGGTTAAACGGCTGACCTTTCCATCAAGGCCAAGGAAAATCAAAGAACACTTGGGACCCGGGGGTTGGGGGGGCCGCTTGTGCCTGACCCGAGGCACGTTTTCAAATGCCTACCAGAGGAGCAAAGAGTTTTCTGCAAAATTCGCAACACCCCCAATCCTCCATCGACCTGGTATCCCTGACGCAACTTCGGCTGGCACAAACCCACAGACAGTGGGAAAGAAACCCACAGAGACTAAGAGGGAGAGAGAAGAGAGAATGGGAGACACTCACACAGACACCAACTCACACACACACACACACACACACACACACACACACACACAGAGTCATACAGCAGAGGAGAGCAGCCCCGGGGCACGCAAGCCGAACTGTCATCGAGATCACAGACGGCGGCACGACTTTGGGGGAGACTCACTCCAACCAACACCATCCGTGCAGTCCTGAGGCTGGTATCCCGTGCTGCTTCCCCCGTCTCCGCCTGGGGTTTCATCATCATGGTCGGCCCTTTGCGACTCCTGGCATCCAGAGACGTTCCCTTCGACCCTGTGGAGAGGTCAGCCTTAGCCTCAGAGCCTCAACACAGAAGCAGTGCCACGGAGGGCTCCTGGTCTGCCAAGCCTCGGGGCCTGGTTTCTAAGACAACCGTGGGAACCACTGTGACGGGAGAAACCCTTCGCGCCTCGCGCATGCGCGTTGGCTGAGCCCATTCGCGCTCCACTCCTGACAGATAGGCTGCGTCCCCTTTAAATATCGCCGCCACCGCACGGCGGCCGAGATGCTCCTGCTGCCGCCGCGGCGGCGCCTGGATCCTGGGTCCTGTTTGGGGCGGCGTGGGAGAGGAGGCCGCGGGTGTCTCGTCCTGTCCCAGGCCCAAACCCCCAGGGGTCCTGTCCTGAGGAGCTGCTTGAGCCCACTTCCACCGAGGGAGGGGGAGCTTCAGGACGCCTGCTGTGTTCTCCGGACTCCCGTTGAGATCCGATTTTGGCCCTCTCCGAGTGAGACAGGATGGGCTCACCACATCTGGTCAGGCCGGCAGGGCCTGGCTGCAGCACAGAATGATCCCATCGGTCTCAAGGCCTAGTGTCAGCTGCAAATTCACTCATCCATCAGCCCTCTGCCTCCCTCCTCCTTTGAAAGAGCAGTGGCCTGCCCGGCTTGTAAAAGCCCTGGGGTTCCGGAAAGCCGACCGCGCTTTCCAGGACACCTGCAATGAGGAACACAGGCGAATCCGAGGGGGAGACCATGTGACCACGCGTGGCACTGGCCAATCCCACAGCAGGTGGTGTTAATGTGTGTCACCGGAGGCATACGGGGAGACGGCGAAACAAAGGGTGGTGTCCAGGTATGTGCCGGTGGAAGGGTTAAACGGCTGACCTTTCCATCAAGGCCAAGGAAAATCAAAGAACACTTGGGACCCGGGGGTTGGGGGGGCCGCTTGTGCCTGACCCGAGCCACGTTTTCAAATGCCTACCAGAGGAGCAAAGAGTTTTCTGCAAAATTCGCAACACCCCCAATCCTCCATCGACCTGGTATCCCTGACGCAATTTCGGCTGGCACAAACCCACAGACAGTGGGAAAGAAACCCACAGAGACTAAGAGGGAGAGAGAAGAGAGAATGGGAGACACTCACACAGACACCAACTCACACACACACACACACACACACACACACAGAGTCATACAGCAGAGGAGAGCAGCCCCGGGGCACGCAAGCCGACCTGTCATCGAGATCACAGACGGCGGCACGACTTTGGGGGAGACTCACTCCAACCAACACCATCCGTGCAGTCCTGAGGCTGGTATCCCTTGCTGCTTCCCCCGTCTCCGCCTGGGGTTTCATCATCATGGTCGGCCCTTTGCGACTCCTGGCATCCAGAGACGTTCCCTTCGACCCTGTGGAGAGGTCAGCCTTAGCCTCAGAGCCTCAACACAGAAGCAGTGCCACGGAGGGCTCCTGGTCTGCCAAGCCTCGGGGCCTGGTTTCTAAGACAACCGTGGGAACCACTGTGACGGGAGAAACCCTTCGCGCCTCGCGCATGCGCGTTGGCTGAGCCCATTCGCGCTCCACTCCTGACAGATAGGCTGCGTCCCCTTTAAATATCGCCGCCACCGCACGGCGGCCGAGATGCTCCTGCTGCCGCCGCGGCGGCGCCTGGATCCTGGGTCCTGTTTGGGGCGGCGTGGGAGAGGAGGCCGCGGGTGTCTCGTCCTGTCCCAGGCCCAAACCCCCAGGGGTCCTGTCCTGAGGAGCTGCTTGAGCCCACTTCCACCGAGGGAGGGGGAGCTTCAGGACGCCTGCTGTGTTCTCCGGACTCCCGTTGAGATCCGATTTTGGCCCTCTCCGAGTGAGACAGGATGGGCTCACCACATCTGGTCAGGCCGGCAGGGCCTGGCTGCAGCACAGAATGATCCCATCGGTCTCAAGGCCTAGTGTCAGCTGCAAATTCACTCATCCATCAGCCCTCTGCCTCCCTCCTCCTTTGAAAGAGCAGTGGCCTGCCCGGCTTGTAAAAGCCCTGGGGTTCCGGAAAGCCGACCGCGCTTTCCAGGACACCTGCAATGAGGAACACAGGCGAATCCGAGGGGGAGACCATGTGACCACGCGTGGCACTGGCCAATCCCACAGCAGGTGGTGTTAATGTGTGTCACCGGAGGCATACGGGGAGACGGCGAAACAAAGGGTGGTGTCCAGGTATGTGCCGGTGGAAGGGTTAAACGGCTGACCTTTCCATCAAGGCCAAGGAAAATCAAAGAACACTTGGGACCCGGGGGTTGGGGGGGCCGCTTGTGCCTGACCCAAGCCACGTTTTCAAATGCCTACCAGAGGAGCAAAGAGTTTTCTGCAAAATTCGCAACACCCCCAATCCTCCATCGACCTGGTATCCCTGACGCAACTTCGGCTGGCACAAACCCACAGACAGTGGGAAAGAAACCCACAGAGACTAAGAGGGAGAGAGAAGAGAGAATGGGAGACACTCACACAGACACCAACTCACACACACACACACACACACGCACACACACAGAGTCATACAGCAGAGGAGAGCAGCCCCGGGGCACGCAAGCCGACCTGTCATCGAGATCACGGACGGCGACACGACTTTGGGGGAGACTCACTCAAACCAACACCATCCGTGCAGTCCTGAGGCTGGTATCCCGTGCTGCTTCCCCCGTCTCCACCTGGGGTTTCATCATCATGGTCGGCCCTTTGCGACTCCTGGCATCCAGAGACGTTCCCTTCGACCCTGTGGAGAGGTCAGCCTTAGCCTCAGAGCCTCAACACAAAAGCAGTGCCACGGAGGGCTCCTGGTCTGCCAAGCCTCGGGGCCTGGTTTCTAAGACAACCGTGGGAACCACTGTGACGGGAGAAACCCTTCTCGCCTCGCGTATGCGCGTTGGCTGAGCCCATTCGCGCTCCACTCCTGACAGATAGGCTGCGTCCCCTTTAAATATCGCCGCCACCGCACGGCGGCCGAGATGCTCCTGCTGCCGCCGCGGCGGCGCCTGGATCCTGGGTCCTGTTTGGGGCGGCGTGGGAGAGGAGGCCGCGGGTGTCTCGTCCTGTCCCAGGCCCAAACCCCCAGGGGTCCTGTCCTGAGGAGCTGCTTGAGCCCACTTCCACCGAGGGAGGGGGAGCTTCAGGACGCCTGCTGTGTTCTCCGGACTCCCGTTGAGATCCGATTTTGGCCCTCTCCGAGTGAGACAGGATGGGCTCACCACATCTGGTCAGGCCGGCAGGGCCTGGCTGCAGCACAGAATGATCCCATCGGTCTCAAGGCCTAGTGTCAGCTGCAAATTCACTCATCCATCAGCCCTCTGCCTCCCTCCTCCTTTGAAAGAGCAGTGGCCTGCCCGGCTTGTAAAAGCCCTGGGGTTCCGGAAAGCCGACCGCGCTTTCCAGGACACCTGCAATGAGGAACACAGGCGAATCCGAGGGGGAGACCATGTGACCACGCGTGGCACTGGCCAATCCCACAGCAGGTGGTGTTAATGTGTGTCACCGGAGGCATACGGGGAGACGGCGAAACAAAGGGTGGTGTCCAGGTATGTGCCGGTGGAAGGGTTAAACGGCTGACCTTTCCATCAAGGCCAAGGAAAATCAAAGAACACTTGGGACCCGGGGGTTGGGGGGGCCGCTTGTGCCTGACCCGAGCCACGTTTTCAAATGCCTACCAGAGGAGCAAAGAGTTTTCTGCAAAATTCGCAACACCCCCAATCCTCCATCGACCTGGTATCCCTGACGCAACTTCGGCTGGCACAAACCCACAGACAGTGGGAAAGAAACCCACAGAGACTAAGAGGGAGAGAGAAGAGAGAATGGGAGACACTCACACAGACACCAACTCACACACACACACACACACACACACACACAGAGTCATACAGCAGAGGAGAGCAGCCCCGGGGCACGCAAGCCGACCTGTCATCGAGATCACGGACGGCGGCACGACTTTGGGGGAGACTCACTCCAACCAACACCATCCGTGCAGTCCTGAGGCTGGTATCCCGTGCTGCTTCCCCCGTCTCCGCCTGGGGTTTCATCATCATGGTCGGCCCTTTGCGACTCCTGGCATCCGGAGACGTTCCCTTCGACCCTGTGGAGAGGTCAGCCTTAGCCTCAGAGCCTCAACACAGAAGCAGTGCCACGGAGGGCTCCTGGTCTGCCAAGCCTCGGGGCCTGGTTTCTAAGACAACCGTGGGAACCACTGTGACGGGAGAAACCCTTCGCGCCTCGCGCATGCGCATTGGCTGAGCCCATTCGCGCTCCACTCCTGACAGATAGGCTGCGTCCCCTTTAAATATCGCCGCCACCGCACGGCGGCCGAGATGCTCCTGCTGCCGCCGCGGCGGCGCCTGGATCCTGGGTCCTGTTTGGGGCGGCGTGGGAGAGGAGGCCGCGGGTGTCTCGTCCTGTCCCAGGCCCAAACCCCCAGGGGTCCTGTCCTGAGGAGCTGCTTGAGCCCACTTCCACCGAGGGAGGGGGAGCTTCAGGACGCCTGCTGTGTTCTCCGGACTCCCGTTGAGATCCGATTTTGGCCCTCTCCGAGTGAGACAGGATGGGCTCACCACATCTGGTCAGGCCGGCAGGGCCTGGCTGCAGCACAGAATGATCCCATCGGTCTCAAGGCCTAGCGTCAGCTGAAATTTCACTCATCCATCAGCCCTCTGCCTCCCTCCTCCTTTGAAAGAGCAGTGGCCTGCCCGGCTTGTAAAAGCCCTGGGGTTCCGGAAAGCCGACCGCGCTTTCCAGGACACCTGCAATGAGGAACACAGGCGAATCCGAGGGGGAGACCATGTGACCACGCGTGGCACTGGCCAATCCCACAGCAGGTGGTGTTAATGTGTGTCACCGGAGGCATACGGGGAGACGGCGAAACAAAGGGTGGTGTCCAGGTATGTGCCGGTGGAAGGGTTAAACGGCTGACCTTTCCATCAAGGCCAAGGAAAATCAAAGAACACTTGGGACCCGGGGGTTGGGGGGGCCGCTTGTGCCTGACCCAAGCCACGTTTTCAAATGCCTACCAGAGGAGCAAAGAGTTTTCTGCAAAATTCGCAACACCCCCAATCCTCCATCGACCTGGTATCCCTGACGCAACTTCGGCTGGCACAAACCCACAGACAGTGGGAAAGAAACCCACAGAGACTAAGAGGGAGAGAGAAGAGAGAATGGGAGACACTCACACAGACACCAACTCACACACACACACACACACACACACACACACACACAGAGTCATACAGCAGAGGAGAGCAGCCCCGGGGCACGCAAGCCGACCTGTCATCGAGATCACGGACGGCGACACGACTTTGGGGGAGACTCACTCAAACCAACACCATCCGTGCAGTCCTGAGGCTGGTATCCCGTGCTGCTTCCCCCGTCTCCGCCTGGGGTTTCATCATCATGGTCGGCCCTTTGCGACTCCTGGCATCCAGAGACGTTCCCTTCGACCCTGTGGAGAGGTCAGCCTTAGCCTCAGAGCCTCAACACAGAAGCAGTGCCACGGAGGGCTCCTGGTCTGCCAAGCCTCGGGGCCTGGTTTCTAAGACAACCGTGGGAACCACTGTGACGGGAGAAACCCTTCTCGCCTCGCGTATGCGCGTTGGCTGAGCCCATTCGCGCTCCACTCCTGACAGATAGGCTGCGTCCCCTTTAAATATCGCCGCCACCGCACGGCGGCCGAGATGCTCCTGCTGCCGCCGCGGCGGCGCCTGGATCCTGGGTCCTGTTTGGGGCGGCGTGGGAGAGGAGGCCGCGGGTGTCTCGTCCTGTCCCAGGCCCAAACCCCCAGGGGTCCTGTCCTGAGGAGCTGCTTGAGCCCACTTCCACCGAGGGAGGGGGAGCTTCAGGACGCCTGCTGTGTTCTCCGGACTCCCGTTGAGATCCGATTTTGGCCCTCTCCGAGTGAGACAGGATGGGCTCACCACATCTGGTCAGGCCGGCAGGGCCTGGCTGCAGCACAGAATGATCCCATCGGTCTCAAGGCCTAGTGTCAGCTGCAAATTCACTCATCCATCAGCCCTCTGCCTCCCTCCTCCTTTGAAAGAGCAGTGGCCTGCCCGGCTTGTAAAAGCCCTGGGGTTCCGGAAAGCCGACCGCGCTTTCCAGGACACCTGCAATGAGGAACACAGGCGAATCCGAGGGGGAGACCATGTGACCACGCGTGGCACTGGCCAATCCCACAGCAGGTGGTGTTAATGTGTGTCACGGGAGGCATACGGGGAGACGGCGAAACAAAGGGTGGTGTCCAGGTATGTGCCGGTGGAAGGGTTAAACGGCTGACCTTTCCATCAAGGCCAAGGAAAATCAAAGAACACTTGGGACCCGGGGGTTGGGGGGGCCGCTTGTGCCTGACCCGAGCCACGTTTTCAAATGCCTACCAGAGGAGCAAAGAGTTTTCTGCAAAATTCGCAACACCCCCAATCCTCCATCGACCTGGTATCCCTGACGCAACTTCGGCTGGCACAAACCCACAGACAGTGGGAAAGAAACCCACAGAGACTAAGAGGGAGAGAGAAGAGAGAATGGGAGACACTCACACAGACACCAACTCACACACACACACACACACACACACACACAGAGTCATACAGCAGAGGAGAGCAGCCCCGGGGCACGCAAGCCGACCTGTCATCGAGATCACGGACGGCGGCACGACTTTGGGGGAGACTCACTCCAACCAACACCATCCGTGCAGTCCTGAGGCTGGTATCCCGTGCTGCTTCCCCCGTCTCCGCCTGGGGTTTCATCATCATGGTCGGCCCTTTGCGACTCCTGGCATCCGGAGACGTTCCCTTCGACCCTGTGGAGAGGTCAGCCTTAGCCTCAGAGCCTCAACACAGAAGCAGTGCCACGGAGGGCTCCTGGTCTGCCAAGCCTCGGGGCCTGGTTTCTAAGACAACCGTGGGAACCACTGTGACGGGAGAAACCCTTCGCGCCTCGCGCATGCGCGTTGGCTGAGCCCATTCGCGCTCCACTCCTGACAGATAGGCTGCGTCCCCTTTAAATATCGCCGCCACCGCACGGCGGCCGAGATGCTCCTGCTGCCGCCGCGGCGGCGCCTGGATCCTGGGTCCTGTTTGGGGCGGCGTGGGAGAGGAGGCCGCGGGTGTCTCGTCCTGTCCCAGGCCCAAACCCCCAGGGGTCCTGTCCTGAGGAGCTGCTTGAGCCCACTTCCACCGAGGGAGGGGGAGCTTCAGGACGCCTGCTGTGTTCTCCGGACTCCCGTTGAGATCCGATTTTGGCCCTCTCCGAGTGAGACAGGATGGGCTCACCACATCTGGTCAGGCCGGCAGGGCCTGGCTGCAGCACAGAATGATCCCATCGGTCTCAAGGCCTAGCGTCAGCTGAAAATTCACTCATCCATCAGCCCTCTGCCTCCCTCCTCCTTTGAAAGAGCAGTGGCCTGCCCGGCTTGTAAAAGCCCTGGGGTTCCGGAAAGCCGACCGCGCTTTCCAGGACACCTGCAATGAGGAACACAGGCGAATCCGAGGGGGAGACCATGTGACCACGCGTGGCACTGGCCAATCCCACAGCAGGTGGTGTTAATGTGTGTCACCGGAGGCATACGGGGAGACGGCGAAACAAAGGGTGGTGTCCAGGTATGTGCCGGTGGAAGGGTTAAACGGCTGACCTTTCCATCAAGGCCAAGGAAAATCAAAGAACACTTGGGACCCGGGGGTTGGGGGGGCCGCTTGTGCCTGACCCAAGCCACGTTTTCAAATGCCTACCAGAGGAGCAAAGAGTTTTCTGCAAAATTCGCAACACCCCCAATCCTCCATCGACCTGGTATCCCTGACGCAACTTCGGCTGGCACAAACCCACAGACAGTGGGAAAGAAACCCACAGAGACTAAGAGGGAGAGAGAAGAGAGAATGGGAGACACTCACACAGACACCAACTCACACACACACACACACACACACACACACACACACACACACACACAGAGTCATACAGCTGAGGAGAGCAGCCCCGGGGCACGCAAGCCGACCTGTCATCGAGATCACGGACGGCGACACGACTTTGGGGGAGACTCACTCAAACCAACACCATCCGTGCAGTCCTGAGGCTGGTATCCCGTGCTGCTTCCCCCGTCTCCGCCTGGGGTTTCATCATCATGGTCAGCCCTTTGCGACTCCTGGCATCCAGAGACGTTCCCTTCGACCCTGTGGAGAGGTCAGCCTTAGCCTCAGAGCCTCAACACAGAAGCAGTGCCACGGAGGGCTCCTGGTCTGCCAAGCCTCGGGGCCTGGTTTCTAAGACAACCGTGGGAACCACTGTGACGGGAGAAACCCTTCTCGCCTCGCGTATGCGCGTTGGCTGAGCCCATTCGCGCTCCACTCCTGACAGATAGGCTGCGTCCCCTTTAAATATCGCCGCCACCGCACGGCGGCCGAGATGCTCCTGCTGCCGCCGCGGCGGCGCCTGGATCCTGGGTCCTGTTTGGGGCGGCGTGGGAGAGGAGGCCGCGGGTGTCTCGTCCTGTCCCAGGCCCAAACCCCCAGGGGTCCTGTCCTGAGGAGCTGCTTGAGCCCACTTCCACCGAGGGAGGGGGAGCTTCAGGACGCCTGCTGTGTTCTCCGGACTCCCGTTGAGATCCGATTTTGGCCCTCTCCGAGTGAGACAGGATGGGCTCACCACATCTGGTCAGGCCGGCAGGGCCTGGCTGCAGCACAGAATGATCCCATCGGTCTCAAGGCCTAGTGTCAGCTGCAAATTCACTCATCCATCAGCCCTCTGCCTCCCTCCTCCTTTGAAAGAGCAGTGGCCTGCCCGGCTTGTAAAAGCCCTGGGGTTCCGGAAAGCCGACCGCGCTTTCCAGGACACCTGCAATGAGGAACACAGGCGAATCCGAGGGGGAGACCATGTGACCACGCGTGGCACTGGCCAATCCCACAGCAGGTGGTGTTAATGTGTGTCACCGGAGGCATACGGGGAGACGGCGAAACAAAGGGTGGTGTCCAGGTATGTGCCGGTGGAAGGGTTAAACGGCTGACCTTTCCATCAAGGCCAAGGAAAATCAAAGAACACTTGGGACCCGGGGGTTGGGGGGGCCGCTTGTGCCTGACCCGAGCCACGTTTTCAAATGCCTACCAGAGGAGCAAAGAGTTTTCTGCAAAATTCGCAACACCCCCAATCCTCCATCGACCTGGTATCCCTGACGCAACTTCGGCTGGCACAAACCCACAGACAGTGGGAAAGAAACCCACAGAGACTAAGAGGGAGAGAGAAGAGAGAATGGGAGACACTCACACAGACACCAACTCACACACACACACACACACACACACACACAGAGTCATACAGCAGAGGAGAGCAGCCCCGGGGCACGCAAGCCGACCTGTCATCGAGATCACGGACGGCGGCACGACTTTGGGGGAGACTCACTCCAACCAACACCATCCGTGCAGTCCTGAGGCTGGTATCCCGTGCTGCTTCCCCCGTCTCCGCCTGGGGTTTCATCATCATGGTCGGCCCTTTGCGACTCCTGGCATCCGGAGACGTTCCCTTCGACCCTGTGGAGAGGTCAGCCTTAGCCTCAGAGCCTCAACACAGAAGCAGTGCCACGGAGGGCTCCTGGTCTGCCAAGCCTCGGGGCCTGGTTTCTAAGACAACCGTGGGAACCACTGTGACGGGAGAAACCCTTCGCGCCTCGCGCATGCGCGTTGGCTGAGCCCATTCGCGCTCCACTCCTGACAGATAGGCTGCGTCCCCTTTAAATATCGCCGCCACCGCACGGCGGCCGAGATGCTCCTGCTGCCGCCGCGGCGGCGCCTGGATCCTGGGTCCTGTTTGGGGCGGCGTGGGAGAGGAGGCCGCGGGTGTCTCGTCCTGTCCCAGGCCCAAACCCCCAGGGGTCCTGTCCTGAGGAGCTGCTTGAGCCCACTTCCACCGAGGGAGGGGGAGCTTCAGGACGCCTGCTGTGTTCTCCGGACTCCCGTTGAGATCCGATTTTGGCCCTCTCCGAGTGAGACAGGATGGGCTCACCACATCTGGTCAGGCCGGCAGGGCCTGGCTGCAGCACAGAATGATCCCATCGGTCTCAAGGCCTAGCGTCAGCTGAAAATTCACTCATCCATCAGCCCTCTGCCTCCCTCCTCCTTTGAAAGAGCAGTGGCCTGCCCGGCTTGTAAAAGCCCTGGGGTTCCGGAAAGCCGACCGCGCTTTCCAGGACACCTGCAATGAGGAACACAGGCGAATCCGAGGGGGAGACCATGTGACCACGCGTGGCACTGGCCAATCCCACAGCAGGTGGTGTTAATGTGTGTCACCGGAGGCATACGGGGAGACGGCGAAACAAAGGGTGGTGTCCAGGTATGTGCCGGTGGAAGGGTTAAACGGCTGACCTTTCCATCAAGGCCAAGGAAAATCAAAGAACACTTGGGACCCGGGGGTTGGGGGGGCCGCTTGTGCCTGACCCAAGCCACGTTTTCAAATGCCTACCAGAGGAGCAAAGAGTTTTCTGCAAAATTCGCAACACCCCCAATCCTCCATCGACCTGGTATCCCTGACGCAACTTCGGCTGGCACAAACCCACAGACAGTGGGAAAGAAACCCACAGAGACTAAGAGGGAGAGAGAAGAGAGAATGGGAGACACTCACACAGACACCAACTCACACACACACACACACACACACACACACACACACACACAGAGTCATACAGCTGAGGAGAGCAGCCCCGGGGCACGCAAGCCGACCTGTCATCGAGATCACGGACGGCGACACGACTTTGGGGGAGACTCACTCAAACCAACACCATCCGTGCAGTCCTGAGGCTGGTATCCCGTGCTGCTTCCCCCGTCTCCGCCTGGGGTTTCATCATCATGGTCGGCCCTTTGCGACTCCTGGCATCCAGAGACGTTCCCTTCGACCCTGTGGAGAGGTCAGCCTTAGCCTCAGAGCCTCAACACAGAAGCAGTGCCACGGAGGGCTCCTGGTCTGCCAAGCCTCGGGGCCTGGTTTCTAAGACAACCGTGGGAACCACTGTGACGGGAGAAACCCTTCTCGCCTCGCGTATGCGCGTTGGCTGAGCCCATTCGCGCTCCACTCCTGACAGATAGGCTGCGTCCCCTTTAAATATCGCCGCCACCGCACGGCGGCCGAGATGCTCCTGCTGCCGCCGCGGCGGCGCCTGGATCCTGGGTCCTGTTTGGGGCGGCGTGGGAGAGGAGGCCGCGGGTGTCTCGTCCTGTCCCAGGCCCAAACCCCCAGGGGTCCTGTCCTGAGGAGCTGCTTGAGCCCACTTCCACCGAGGGAGGGGGAGCTTCAGGACGCCTGCTGTGTTCTCCGGACTCCCGTTGAGATCCGATTTTGGCCCTCTCCGAGTGAGACAGGATGGGCTCACCACATCTGGTCAGGCCGGCAGGGCCTGGCTGCAGCACAGAATGATCCCATCGGTCTCAAGGCCTAGTGTCAGCTGCAAATTCACTCATCCATCAGCCCTCTGCCTCCCTCCTCCTTTGAAAGAGCAGTGGCCTGCCCGGCTTGTAAAAGCCCTGGGGTTCCGGAAAGCCGACCGCGCTTTCCAGGACACCTGCAATGAGGAACACAGGCGAATCCGAGGGGGAGACCATGTGACCACGCGTGGCACTGGCCAATCCCACAGCAGGTGGTGTTAATGTGTGTCACCGGAGGCATACGGGGAGACGGCGAAACAAAGGGTGGTGTCCAGGTATGTGCCGGTGGAAGGGTTAAACGGCTGACCTTTCCATCAAGGCCAAGGAAAATCAAAGAACACTTGGGACCCGGGGGTTGGGGGGGCCGCTTGTGCCTGACCCGAGCCACGTTTTCAAATGCCTACCAGAGGAGCAAAGAGTTTTCTGCAAAATTCGCAACACCCCCAATCCTCCATCGACCTGGTATCCCTGACGCAACTTCGGCTGGCACAAACCCACAGACAGTGGGAAAGAAACCCACAGAGACTAAGAGGGAGAGAGAAGAGAGAATGGGAGACACTCACACAGACACCAACTCACACACACACACACACACACACACACACACAGAGTCATACAGCAGAGGAGAGCAGCCCCGGGGCACGCAAGCCGACCTGTCATCGAGATCACGGACGGCGGCACGACTTTGGGGGAGACTCACTCCAACCAACACCATCCGTGCAGTCCTGAGGCTGGTATCCCGTGCTGCTTCCCCCGTCTCCGCCTGGGGTTTCATCATCATGGTCGGCCCTTTGCGACTCCTGGCATCCGGAGACGTTCCCTTCGACCCTGTGGAGAGGTCAGCCTTAGCCTCAGAGCCTCAACACAGAAGCAGTGCCACGGAGGGCTCCTGGTCTGCCAAGCCTCGGGGCCTGGTTTCTAAGACAACCGTGGGAACCACTGTGACGGGAGAAACCCTTCTCGCCTCGCGCATGCGCGTTGGCTGAGCCCATTCGCGCTCCACTCCTGACAGATAGGCTGCGTCCCCTTTAAATATCGCCGCCACCGCACGGCGGCCGAGATGCTCCTGCTGCCGCCGCGGCGGCGCCTGGATCCTGGGTCCTGTTTGGGGCGGCGTGGGAGAGGAGGCCGCGGGTGTCTCGTCCTGTCCCAGGCCCAAACCCCCAGGGGTCCTGTCCTGAGGAGCTGCTTGAGCCCACTTCCACCGAGGGAGGGGGAGCTTCAGGACGCCTGCTGTGTTCTCCGGACTCCCGTTGAGATCCGATTTTGGCCCTCTCCGAGTGAGACAGGATGGGCTCACCACATCTGGTCAGGCCGGCAGGGCCTGGCTGCAGCACAGAATGATCCCATCGGTCTCAAGGCCTAGTGTCAGCTGCAAATTCACTCATCCATCAGCCCTCTGCCTCCCTCCTCCTTTGAAAGAGCAGTGGCCTGCCCGGCTTGTAAAAGCCCTGGGGTTCCGGAAAGCCGACCGCGCTTTCCAGGACACCTGCAATGAGGAACACAGGCGAATCCGAGGGGGAGACCATGTGACCACGCGTGGCACTGGCCAATCCCACAGCAGGTGGTGTTAATGTGTGTCACGGGAGGCATACGGGGAGACGGCGAAACAAAGGGTGGTGTCCAGGTATGTGCCGGTGGAAGGGTTAAACGGCTGACCTTTCCATCAAGGCCAAGGAAAATCAAAGAACACTTGGGACCCGGGGGTTGGGGGGGCCGCTTGTGCCTGACCCGAGCCACGTTTTCAAATGCCTACCAGAGGAGCAAAGAGTTTTCTGCAAAATTCGCAACACCCCCAATCCTCCATCGACCTGGTATCCCTGACGCAACTTCGGCTGGCACAAACCCACAGACAGTGGGAAAGAAACCCACAGAGACTAAGAGGGAGAGAGAAGAGAGAATGGGAGACACTCACACAGACACCAACTCACACACCCACACACACACACACACACACAGAGTCATACAGCAGAGGAGAGCAGCCCCGGGGCACGCAAGCCGACCTGTCATCGAGATCACGGACGGCGGCACGACTTTGGGGGAGACTCACTCCAACCAACACCATCCGTGCAGTCCTGAGGCTGGTATCCCGTGCTGCTTCCCCCGTCTCCGCCTGGGGTTTCATCATCATGGTCGGCCCTTTGCGACTCCTGGCATCCGGAGACGTTCCCTTCGACCCTGTGGAGAGGTCAGCCTTAGCCTCAGAGCCTCAACACAGAAGCAGTGCCACGGAGGGCTCCTGGTCTGCCAAGCCTCGGGGCCTGGTTTCTAAGACAACCGTGGGAACCACTGTGACGGGAGAAACCCTTCGCGCCTCGCGCATGCGCGTTGGCTGAGCCCATTCGCGCTCCACTCCTGACAGATAGGCTGCGTCCCCTTTAAATATCGCCGCCACCGCACGGCGGCCGAGATGCTCCTGCTGCCGCCGCGGCGGCGCCTGGATCCTGGGTCCTGTTTGGGGCGGCGTGGGAGAGGAGGCCGCGGGTGTCTCGTCCTGTCCCAGGCCCAAACCCCCAGGGGTCCTGTCCTGAGGAGCTGCTTGAGCCCACTTCCACCGAGGGAGGGGGAGCTTCAGGACGCCTGCTGTGTTCTCCGGACTCCCGTTGAGATCCGATTTTGGCCCTCTCCGAGTGAGACAGGATGGGCTCACCACATCTGGTCAGGCCGGCAGGGCCTGGCTGCAGCACAGAATGATCCCATCGGTCTCAAGGCCTAGCGTCAGCTGAAAATTCACTCATCCATCAGCCCTCTGCCTCCCTCCTCCTTTGAAAGAGCAGTGGCCTGCCCGGCTTGTAAAAGCCCTGGGGTTCCGGAAAGCCGACCGCGCTTTCCAGGACACCTGCAATGAGGAACACAGGCGAATCCGAGGGGGAGACCATGTGACCACGCGTGGCACTGGCCAATCCCACAGCAGGTGGTGTTAATGTGTGTCACCGGAGGCATACGGGGAGACGGCGAAACAAAGGGTGGTGTCCAGGTATGTGCCGGTGGAAGGGTTAAACGGCTGACCTTTCCATCAAGGCCAAGGAAAATCAAAGAACACTTGGGACCCGGGGGTTGGGGGGGCCGCTTGTGCCTGACCCAAGCCACGTTTTCAAATGCCTACCAGAGGAGCAAAGAGTTTTCTGCAAAATTCGCAACACCCCCAATCCTCCATCGACCTGGTATCCCTGACGCAACTTCGGCTGGCACAAACCCACAGACAGTGGGAAAGAAACCCACAGAGACTAAGAGGGAGAGAGAAGAGAGAATGGGAGACACTCACACAGACACCAACTCACACACACACACACACACACGCACACACACAGAGTCATACAGCAGAGGAGAGCAGCCCCGGGGCACGCAAGCCGACCTGCATTCGAGATCACAGACGGCGGCACGACTTTGGGGGAGACTCACTCCAACCAACACCATCCGTGCAGTCCTGAGGCTGGTATCCCGTGCTGCTTCCCCCGTCTCCGCCTGGGGTTTCATCATCATGGTCGGCCCTTTGCGACTCCTGGCATCCAGAGACGTTCCCTTCGACCCTGTGGAGAGGTCAGCCTTAGCCTCAGAGCCTCAACACAGAAGCAGTGCCACGGAGGGCTCCTGGTCTGCCAAGCCTCGGGGCCTGGTTTCTAAGACAACCGTGGGAACCACTGTGACGGGAGAAACCCTTCGCGCCTCGCGCATGCGCGTTGGCTGAGCCCATTCGCGCTCCACTCCTGACAGATAGGCTGCGTCCCCTTTAAATATCGCCGCCACCGCACGGCGGCCGAGATGCTCCTGCTGCCGCCGCGGCGGCGCCTGGATCCTGGGTCCTGTTTGGGGCGGCGTGGGAGAGGAGGCCGCGGGTGTCTCGTCCTGTCCCAGGCCCAAACCCCCACGGGTCCTGTCCTCAGGAGCTGCTTGAGCCCACTTCCACCGAGGGAGGGGGAGCTTCAGGACGCCTGCTGTGTTCTCCGGACTCCCGTTGAGATCCGATTTTGGCCCTCTCCGAGTGAGACAGGATGGGCTCACCACATCTGGTCAGGCCGGCAGGGCCTGGCTGCAGCACAGAATGATCCCATAAGTCTCAAGGCCTAGTGTCAGCTGCAAATTCACTCATCCATCAGCCCTCTGCCTCCCTCCTCCTTTGAAAGAGCAGTGGCCTGCCCGGCTTGTAAAAGCCCTGGGGTTCCGGAAAGCCGACCGCGCTTTCCAGGACACCTGCAATGAGGAACACAGGCGAATCCGAGGGGGAGACCATGTGACCACGCGTGGCACTGGCCAATCCCACAGCAGGTGGTGTTAATGTGTGTCACGGGAGGCATACGGGGAGACGGCGAAACAAAGGGTGGTGTCCAGGTATGTGCCGGTGGAAGGGTTAAACGGCTGACCTTTCCATCAAGGCCAAGGAAAATCAAAGAACACTTGGGACCCGGGGGTTGGGGGGGCCGCTTGTGCCTGACCCAAGCCACGTTTTCAAATGCCTACCAGAGGAGCAAAGAGTTTTCTGCAAAATTCACAACACCCCCAATCCTCCATCGACCTGGTATCCCTGACGCAACTTCGGCTGGCACAAACCCACAGACAGTGGGAAAGAAACCCACAGAGACTAAGAGGGAGAGAGAAGAGAGAATGGGAGACACTCACACAGACACCAACTCACACACACACACACACACACACACACACACACACACACACAGAGTCATACAGCAGAGGAGAGCAGCCCCGGGGCACGCAAGCCGACCTGTCATCGAGATCACGGACGGCGACACGACTTTGGGGGAGACTCACTCAAACCAACACCATCCGTGCAGTCCTGAGGCTGGTATCCCGTGCTGCTTCCCCCGTCTCCGCCTGGGGTTTCATCATCATGGTCGGCCCTTTGCGACTCCTGGCATCCAGAGACGTTCCCTTCGACCCTGTGGAGAGGTCAGCCTTAGCCTCAGAGCCTCAACACACAAGCAGTGCCACGGAGGGCTCCTGCTCTGCCAAGCCTCGGGGCCTGGTTTCTAAGACAACCGTGGGAACCACTGTGACGGGAGAAACCCTTCGCGCCTCGCGCATGCGCGTTGGCTGAGCCCATTCGCGCTCCACTCCTGACAGATAGGCTGCGTCCCCTTTAAATATCGCCGCCACCGCACGGCGGCCGAGATGCTCCTGCTGCCGCCGCGGCGGCGCCTGGATCCTGGGTCCTGTTTGGGGCGGAGTGGGAGAGGAGGCCGCGGGTGTCTCGTCCTGTCCCAGGCCCAAACCCCCACGGGTCCTGTCCTCAGGAGCTGCTTGAGCCCACTTCCACCGAGGGAGGGGGAGCTTCAGGACGCCTGCTGTGTTCTCCGGACTCCCGTTGAGATCCGATTTTGGCCCTCTCCGAGTGAGACAGGATGGGCTCACCACATCTGGTCAGGCCGGCAGGGCCTGGCTGCAGCACAGAATGATCCCATCGGTCTCAAGGCCTAGTGTCAGCTGCAAATTCACTCATCCATCAGCCCTCTGCCTCCCTCCTCCTTTGAAAGAGCAGTGGCCTGCCCGGCTTGTAAAAGCCCTGGGGTTCCGGAAAGCCGACCGCGCTTTCCAGGACACCTGCAATGAGGAACACAGGCGAATCCGAGGGGGAGACCATGTGACCACGCGTGGCACTGGCCAATCCCACAGCAGGTGGTGTTAATGTGTGTCACCGGAGGCATACGGGGAGACGGCGAAACAAAGGGTGGTGTCCAGGTATGTGCCGGTGGAAGGGTTAAACGGCTGACCTTTCCATCAAGGCCAAGGAAAATCAAAGAACACTTGGGACCCGGGGGTTGGGGGGGCCGCTTGTGCCTGACCCAAGCCACGTTTTCAAATGCCTACCAGAGGAGCAAAGAGTTTTCTGCAAAATTCGCAACACCCCCAATCCTCCATCGACCTGGTATCCCTGACGCAACTTCGGCTGGCACAAACCCACAGACAGTGGGAAAGAAACCCACAGAGACTAAGAGGGAGAGAGAAGAGAGAATGGGAGACACTCACACAGACACCAACTCACACACACACACACACACACACGCACACACACAGAGTCACACAGCAGAGGAGAGCAGCCCCGGGGCACGCAAGCCGATCTGTCATCGAGATCACGGACGGCGACACGACTTTGGGGGAGACTCACTCAAACCAACACCATCCGTGCAGTCCTGAGGCTGGTATCCCGTGCTGCTTCCCCCGTCTCCGCCTGGGGTTTCATCATCATGGTCGGCCCTTTGCGACTCCTGGCATCCAGAGACGTTCCCTTCGACCCTGTGGAGAGGTCAGCCTTAGCCTCAGAGCCTCAACACACAAGCAGTGCCACGGAGGGCTCCTGCTCTGCCAAGCCTCGGGGCCTGGTTTCTAAGACAACCGTGGGAACCACTGTGACGGGAGAAACCCTTCGCGCCTCGCGCATGCGCGTTGGCTGAGCCCATTCGCGCTCCACTCCTGACAGATAGGCTGCGTCCCCTTTAAATATCGCCGCCACCGCACGGCGGCCGAGATGCTCCTGCTGCCGCCGCGGCGGCGCCTGGATCCTGGGTCCTGTTTGGGGCGGAGTGGGAGAGGAGGCCGCGGGTGTCTCGTCCTGTCCCAGGCCCAAACCCCCACGGGTCCTGTCCTCAGGAGCTGCTTGAGCCCACTTCCACCGAGGGAGGGGGAGGTTCAGGACGCCTGCTGTGTTCTCCGGACTCCCGTTGAGATCCGATTTTGGCCCTCTCCGAGTGAGACAGGATGGGCTCACCACATCTGGTCAGGCCGGCAGGGCCTGGCTGCAGCACAGAATGATCCCATCGGTCTCAAGGCCTAGTGTCAGCTGCAAATTCACTCATCCATCAGCCCTCTGCCTCCCTCCTCCTTTGAAAGAGCAGTGGCCTGCCCGGCTTGTAAAAGCCCTGGGGTTCCGGAAAGCCGACCGCGCTTTCCAGGACACCTGCAATGAGGAACACAGGCGAATCCGAGGGGGAGACCATGTGACCACGCGTGGCACTGGCCAATCCCACAGCAGGTGGTGTTAATGTGTGTCACCGGAGGCATACGGGGAGACGGCGAAACAAAGGGTGGTGTCCAGGTATGTGCCGGTGGAAGGGTTAAACGGCTGACCTTTCCATCAAGGCCAAGGAAAATCAAAGAACACTTGGGACCCGGGGGTTGGGGGGGCCGCTTGTGCCTGACCCAAGCCACGTTTTCAAATGCCTACCAGAGGAGCAAAGAGTTTTCTGCAAAATTCGCAACACCCCCAATCCTCCATCGACCTGGTATCCCTGACGCAACTTCGGCTGGCACAAACCCACAGACAGTGGGAAAGAAACCCACAGAGACTAAGAGGGAGAGAGAAGAGAGAATGGGAGACACTCACACAGACACCAACTCACACACACACACACACACACACGCACACACACAGAGTCACACAGCAGAGGAGAGCAGCCCCGGGGCACGCAAGCCGAACTGTCATCGAGATCACGGACGGCGGCACGACTTTGGGGGAGACTCACTCCAACCAACACCATCCGTGCAGTCCTGAGGCTGGTATCCCGTGCTGCTTCCCCCGTCTCCGCCTGGGGTTTCATCATCATGGTCGGCCCTTTGCGACTCCTGGCATCCGGAGACGTTCCCTTCGACCCCGTGGAGAGGTCAGCCTTAGCCTCAGAGCCTCAACACACAAGCAGTGCCACGGAGGGCTCCTGCTCTGCCAAGCCTCGGGGCCTGGTTTCTAAGACAACCGTGGGAACCACTGTGACGGGAGAAACCCTTCGCGCCTCGCGCATGCGCGTTGGCTGAGCCCATTCGCGCTCCACTCCTGACAGATAGGCTGCGTCCCCTTTAAATATCGCCGCCACCGCACGGCGGCCGAGATGCTCCTGCTGCCGCCGCGGCGGCGCCTGGATCCTGGGTCCTGTTTGGGGCGGCGTGGGAGAGGAGGCCGCGGGTGTCTCGTCCTGTCCCAGGCCCAAACCCCCAGGGGTCCTGTCCTGAGGAGCTGCTTGAGCCCACTTCCACCGAGGGAGGGGGAGCTTCAGGACGCCTGCTGTGTTCTCCGGACTCCCGTTGAGATCCGATTTTGGCCCTCTCCGAGTGAGACAGGATGGGCTCACCACATCTGGTCAGGCCGGCAGGGCCTGGCTGCAGCACAGAATGATCCCATAGGTCTCAAGGCCTAGTGTCAGCTGCAAATTCACTCATCCATCAGCCCTCTGCCTCCCTCCTCCTTTGAAAGAGCAGTGGCCTGCCCGGCTTGTAAAAGCCCTGGGGTTCCGGAAAGCCGACCGCGCTTTCCAGGACACCTGCAATGAGGAACACAGGCGAATCCGAGGGGGAGACCATGTGACCACGCGTGGCACTGGCCAATCCCACAGCAGGTGGTGTTAATGTGCGTCACGGGAGGCATACGGGGAGACGGCGAAACAAAGGGTGGTGTCCAGGTATGTGCCGGTGGAAGGGTTAAACGGCTGACCTTTCCATCAAGGCCAAGGAAAATCAAAGAACACTTGGGACCCGGGGGTTGGGGGGGCCGCTTGTGCCTGACCCAAGCCACGTTTTCAAATGCCTACCAGAGGAGCAAAGAGTTTTCTGCAAAATTCGCAACACCCCCAATCCTCCATCGACCTGGTATCCCTGACGCAACTTCGGCTGGCACAAACCCACAGACAGTGGGAAAGAAACCCACAGAGACTAAGAGGGAGAGAGAAGAGAGAATGGGAGACACTCACACAGACACCAACTCACACACACACACACACACACACGCACACACACAGAGTCATACAGCAGAGGAGAGCAGCCCCGGGGCACGCAAGCCGAACTGTCATCGAGATCACGGACGGCGGCACGACTTTGGGGGAGACTCACTCCAACCAACACCATCCGTGCAGTCCTGAGGCTGGTATCCCGTGCTGCTTCCCCCGTCTCCGCCTGGGGTTTCATCATCATGGTCGGCCCTTTGCGACTCCTGGCATCCGGAGACGTTCCCTTCGACCCCGTGGAGAGGTCAGCCTTAGCCTCAGAGCCTCAACACACAAGCAGTGCCACGGAGGGCTCCTGCTCTGCCAAGCCTCGGGGCCTGGTTTCTAAGACAACCGTGGGAACCACTGTGACGGGAGAAACCCTTCGCGCCTCGCGCATGCGCGTTGGCTGAGCCCATTCGCGCTCCACTCCTGACAGATAGGCTGCGTCCCCTTTAAATATCGCCGCCACCGCAAGGCGGCCGAGATGCTCCTGCTGCCGCCGCGGCGGCGCCTGGATCCTGGGTCCTGTTTGGGGCGGAGTGGGAGAGGAGGCCGCGGGTGTCTCGTCCTGTCCCAGGCCCAAACCCCCACGGGTCCTGTCCTCAGGAGCTGCTTGAGCCCACTTCCACCGAGGGAGGGGGAGCTTCAGGACGCCTGCTGTGTTCTCCGGACTCCCGTTGAGATCCGATTTTGGCCCTCTCCGAGTGAGACAGGATGGGCTCACCACATCTGGTCAGGCCGGCAGGGCCTGGCTGCAGCACAGAATGATCCCATAGGTCTCAAGGCCTAGTGTCAGCTGCAAATTCACTCATCCATCAGCCCTCTGCCTCCCTCCTCCTTTGAAAGAGCAGTGGCCTGCCCGGCTTGTAAAAGCCCTGGGGTTCCGGAAAGCCGACCGCGCTTTCCAGGACACCTGCAATGAGGAACACAGGCGAATCCGAGGGGGAGACCATGTGACCACGCGTGGCACTGGCCAATCCCACAGCAGGTGGTGTTAATGTGTGTCACCGGAGGCATACGGGGAGACGGCGAAACAAAGGGTGGTGTCCAGGTATGTGCCGGTGGAAGGGTTAAACGGCTGACCTTTCCATCAAGGCCAAGGAAAATCAAAGAACACTTGGGACCCGGGGGTTGGGGGGGCCGCTTGTGCCTGACCCAAGCCACGTTTTCAAATGCCTAAGAGAGGAGCAAAGAGTTTTCTGCAAAATTCGCAACACCCCCAATCCTCCATCGACCTGGTATCCCTGACGCAACTTCGGCTGGCACAAACCCACAGACAGTGGGAAAGAAACCCACAGAGACTAAGAGGGAGAGAGAAGAGAGAATGGGAGACACTCACACAGACACCAACTCACACACACACACACACACACACGCACACACACAGAGTCATACAGCAGAGGAGAGCAGCCCCGGGGCACGCAAGCCGAACTGTCATCGAGATCACGGACGGCGGCACGACTTTGGGGGAGACTCACTCCAACCAACACCATCCGTGCAGTCCTGAGGCTGGTATCCCGTGCTGCTTCCCCCGTCTCCGCCTGGGGTTTCATCATCATGGTCGGCCCTTTGCGACTCCTGGCATCCGGAGACGTTCCCTTCGACCCCGTGGAGAGGTCAGCCTTAGCCTCAGAGCCTCAACACACAAGCAGTGCCACGGAGGGCTCCTGCTCTGCCAAGCCTCGGGGCCTGGTTTCTAAGACAACCGTGGGAACCACTGTGACGGGAGAAACCCTTCGCGCCTCGCGCATGCGCGTTGGCTGAGCCCATTCGCGCTCCACTCCTGACAGATAGGCTGCGTCCCCTTTAAATATCGCCGTCACCGCACGGCGGCCGAGATGCTCCTGCTGCCGCCGCGGCGGCGCCTGGATCCTGGGTCCTGTTTGGGGCGGCGTGGGAGAGGAGGCCGCGGGTGTCTCGTCCTGTCCCAGGCCCAAACCCCCAGGGGTCCTGTCCTGAGGAGCTGCTTGAGCCCACTTCCACCGAGGGAGGGGGAGCTTCAGGACGCCTGCTGTGTTCTCCGGACTCCCGTTGAGATCCGATTTTGGCCCTCTCCGAGTGAGACAGGATGGGCTCACCACATCTGGTCAGGCCGGCAGGGCCTGGCTGCAGCACAGAATGATCCCATAGGTCTCAAGGACTAGTGTCAGCTGCAAATTCACTCATCCATCAGCCCTCTGCCTCCCTCCTCCTTTGAAAGAGCAGTGGCCTGCCCGGCTTGTAAAAGCCCTGGGGTTCCGGAAAGCCGACCGCGCTTTCCAGGACACCTGCAATGAGGAACACAGGAGAATCCGAGGGGGAGACCATGTGACCACGCGTGGCACTGGCCAATCCCACAGCAGGTGGTGTTAATGTGTGTCACCGGAGGCATACGGGGAGACGGCGAAACAAAGGGTGGTGTCCAGGTATGTGCCGGTGGAAGGGTTAAACGGCTGACCTTTCCATCAAGGCCAAGGAAAATCAAAGAACACTTGGGACCCGGGGGTTGGGGGGGCCGCTTGTGCCTGACCCAAGCCACGTTTTCAAATGCCTACCAGAGGAGCAAAGAGTTTTCTGCAAAATTCGCAACACCCCCAATCCTCCATCGACCTGGTATCCCTGACGCAACTTCGGCTGGCACAAACCCACAGACAGTGGGAAAGAAACCCACAGAGACTAAGAGGGAGAGAGAAGAGAGAATGGGAGACACTCACACAGACACCAACTCACACACACACACACACACACACACACACACACACACACACACAGAGTCATACAGCAGAGGAGAGCAGCCCCGGGGCACACAAGCCGACCTGTCATCGAGATCACGGACGGCGACACGACTTTGGGGGAGACTCACTCAAACCAACACCATCCGTGCAGTCCTGAGGCTGGTATCCCGTGCTGCTTCCCCCGTCTCCGCCTGGGGTTTCATCATCATGGTCGGCCCTTTGCGACTCCTGGCATCCAGAGACGTTCCCTTCGACCCTGTGGAGAGGTCAGCCTTAGCCTCAGAGCCTCAACACACAAGCAGTGCCACGGAGGGCTCCTGCTCTGCCAAGCCTCGGGGCCTGGTTTCTAAGACAACCGTGGGAACCACTGTGATGGGAGAAACCCTTCGCGCCTCGCGCATGCGCGTTGGCTGAGCCCATTCGCGCTCCACTCCTGACAGATAGGCTGCGTCCCCTTTAAATATCGCCGCCACCGCAAGGCGGCCGAGATGCTCCTGCTGCCGCCGCGGCGGCGCCTGGATCCTGGGTCCTGTTTGGGGCGGTGTGGGAGAGGAGGTCCCGGGTGTCTCGTCCTGTCCCAGGCCCAAACCCCCACGGGTCCTGTCCTCAGGAGCTGCTTGAGCCCACTTCCACCGAGGGAGGGGGAGCTTCAGGACGCCTGCTGTGTTATCCGGACTCCCGTTGAGATCCGATTTTGGCCCTCTCCGAGTGAGACAGGATGGGCTCACCACATCTGGTCAGGCCGGCAGGGCCTGGCTGCAGCACAGAATGATCCCATAGGTCTCAAGGACTAGTGTCAGCTGCAAATTCACTCATCCATCAGCCCTCTGCCTCCCTCCTCCTTTGAAAGAGCAGTGGCCTGCCCGGCTTGTAAAAGCCCTGGGGTTCCGGAAAGCCGACCGCGCTTTCCAGGACACCTGCAATGAGGAACACAGGCGAATCCGAGGGGGAGACCATGTGACCACGCGTGGCACTGGCCAATCCCACAGCAGGTGGTGTTAATGTGTGTCACCGGAGGCATACGGGGCGACGGCGAAACAAAGGGTGGTGTCCAGGTATGTGCCGGTGGAAGGGTTAAACGGCTGACCTTTCCATCAATGCCAAGGAAAATCAAAGAACACTTGGGACCCGGAGGTTGGGGGGGCCGCTTGTGCCTGACCCAAGCCACGTTTCCAAATGCCTACCAGAGGAGCAAAGAGTTTTCTGCAAAATTCGCAACACCCCCAATCCTCCATCGACCTGGTATCCCTGACGCAACTTCGGCTGGCACAAACCCACAGACAGTGGGAAAGAAACCCACAGAGACTAAGAGGGAGAGAGAAGAGAGAATGGGAGACACTCACACAGACACCAACTCACACACACACACACACACACACGCACACACACAGAGTCATACAGCAGAGGAGAGCAGCCCCGGGGCACGCAAGCCGAACTGTCATCGAGATCACGGACGGCGGCACGACTTTGGGGGAGACTCACTCCAACCAACACCATCCGTGCAGTCCTGAGGCTGGTATCCCGTGCTGCTTCCCCCATCTCCGCCTGGGGTTTCATCATCATGGTCGGCCCTTTGCGACTCCTGGCATCCGGAGACGTTCCCTTCGACCCCGTGGAGAGGTCAGCCTTAGCCTCAGAGCCTCAACACACAAGCAGTGCCACGGAGGGCTCCTGCTCTGCCAAGCCTCGGGGCCTGGTTTCTAAGACAACCGTGGGAACCACTGTGACGGGAGAAACCCTTCGCGCCTCGCGCATGCGCGTTGGCTGAGCCCATTCGCGCTCCACTCCTGACAGATAGGCTGCGTCCCCTTTAAATATCGCCGCCACCGCACGGCGGCCGAGATGCTCCTGCTGCCGCCGCGGCGGCGCCTGGATCCTGGGTCCTGTTTGGGGCGGCGTGGGAGAGGAGGCCGCGGGTGTCTCGTCCTGTCCCAGGCCCAAACCCCCACGGGTCCTGTCCTCAGGAGCTGCTTGAGCCCACTTCCACCGAGGGAGGGGGAGCTTCAGGACGCCTGCTGTGTTCTCCGGACTCCCGTTGAGATCCGATTTTGGCCCTCTCCGAGTGAGACAGGATGGGCTCACCACATCTGGTCAGGCCGGCAGGGCCTGGCTGCAGCACAGAATGATCCCATAGGTCTCAAGGCCTAGTGTCAGCTGCAAATTCACTCATCCATCAGCCCTCTGCCTCCCTCCTCCTTTGAAAGAGCAGTGGCCTGCCCGGCTTGTAAAAGCCCTGGGGTTCCGGAAAGCCGACCGCGCTTTCCAGGACACCTGCAATGAGGAACACAGGCGAATCCGAGGGGGAGACCATGTGACCACGCGTGGCACTGGCCAATCCCACAGCAGGTGGTGTTAATGTGTGTCACCGGAGGCATACGGGGAGACGGCGAAACAAAGGGTGGTGTCCAGGTATGTGCCGGTGGAAGGGTTAAACGGCTGACCTTCCATCAAGGCCAAGGAAAATCAAAGAACACTTGGGACCCGGGGGTTGGGGGGGCCGCTTGTGCCTGACCCAAGCCACGTTTTCAAATGCCTACCAGAGGAGCAAAGAGTTTTCTGCAAAATTCGCAACACCCCCAATCCTCCATCGACCTGGTATCCCTGACGCAACTTCGGCTGGCACAAACCCACAGACAGTGGGAAAGAAACCCACAGAGACTAAGAGGGAGAGAGAAGAGAGAATGGGAGACACTCACACAGACACCCACCCACACACACACACACACACACACACACACACACACACACACACAGAGTCATACAGCAGAGGAGAGCAGCCCCGGGGCACGCAAGCCGACCTGTCATCGAGATCACGGACGGCGGCACGACTTTGGGGGAGACTCACTCCAACCAACACCATCCGTGCAGTCCTGAGGCTGGTATCCCGTGCTGCTTCCCCCGTCTCCGCCTGGGGTTTCATCATCATGGTCGGCCCTTTGCGACTCCTGGCATCCAGAGACGTTCCCTTCGACCCTGTGGAGAGGTCAGCCTTAGCCTCAGAGCCTCAACACACAAGCAGTGCCACGGAGGGCTCCTGCTCTGCCAAGCCTCGGGGCCTGGTTTCTAAGACAACCGTGGGAACCACTGTGACGGGAGAAACCCTTCGCGCCTCGCGCATGCGCGTTGGCTGAGCCCATTCGCGCTCCACTCCTGACAGATAGGCTGCGTCCCCTTTAAATATCGCCGCCACCGCACGGCGGCCGAGATGCTCCTGCTGCCGCCGCGGCGGCGCCTGGATCCTGGGTCCTGTTTGGGGCGGCGTGGGAGAGGAGGCCGCGGGTGTCTCGTCCTGTCCCAGGCCCAAACCCCCAGGGGTCCTGTCCTGAGGAGCTGCTTGAGCCCACTTCCACCGAGGGAGGGGGAGCTTCAGGACGCCTGCTGTGTTCTCCGGACTCCCGTTGAGATCCGATTTTGGCCCTCTCCGAGTGAGACAGGATGGGCTCACCACATCTGGTCAGGCCGGCAGGGCCTGGCTGCAGCACAGAATGATCCCATAGGTCTCAAGGACTAGTGTCAGCTGCAAATTCACTCATCCATCAGCCCTCTGCCTCCCTCCTCCTTTGAAAGAGCAGTGGCCTGCCCGGCTTGTAAAAGCCCTGGGGTTCCGGAAAGCCGACCGCGCTTTCCAGGACACCTGCAATGAGGAACACAGGCGAATCCGAGGGGGAGACCATGTGACCACGCGTGGCACTGGCCAATCCCACAGCAGGTGGTGTTAATGTGTGTCACCGGAGGCATACGGGGAGACGGCGAAACAAAGGGTGGTGTCCAGGTATGTGCCGGTGGAAGGGTTAAACGGCTGACCTTTCCATCAAGGCCAAGGAAAATCAAAGAACACTTGGGAACCGGGGGTTCGGGGGGCCGCTTGTGCCTGACCCAAGCCACGTTTTCAAATGCCTACCAGAGGAGCAAAGAGTTTTCTGCAAAATTCGCAACACCCCCAATCCTCCATCGACCTGGTATCCCTGACGCAACTTCGGCTGGCACAAACCCACAGACAGTGGGAAAGAAACCCACAGAGACTAAGAGGGAGAGAGAAGAGAGAATGGGAGACACTCACACAGACACCAACTCTCACACACACACACACACACACACACACACACACACACACAGAGTCATACAGCAGAGGAGAGCAGCCCCGGGGCACGCAAGCCGACCTGTCATCGAGATCACGGACGGCGGCACGACTTTGGGGGAGACTCACTCCAAGCAACACCATCCGTGCAGTCCTGAGGCTGGTATCCCGTGCTGCTTCCCCCGTCTCCGCCTGGGGTTTCATCATCATGGTCGGCCCTTTGCGACTCCTGGCATCCGGAGACGTTCCCTTCGACCCCGTGGAGAGGTCAGCCTTAGCCTCAGAGCCTCAACACACAAGCAGTGCCACGGAGGGCTCCTGCTCTGCCAAGCCTCGGGGCCTGGTTTCTAAGACAACCGTGGGAACCACTGTGACGGGAGAAACCCTTCGCGCCTCGCGCATGCGCGTTGGCTGAGCCCATTCGCGCTCCACTCCTGACAGATAGGCTGCGTGCCCTTTAAATATCGCCGTCACCGCACGGCGGCCGAGATGCTCCTGCTGCCGCCGCGGCGGCGCCTGGATCCTGGGTCCTGTTTGGGGCGGCGTGGGAGAGAAGGCCGCGGGTGTCTCGTCCTGTCCCAGGCACAAACCCCCAGGGGTCCTGTCCTCAGGAGCTGCTTGAGCCCACTTCCACCGAGGGAGGGGGAGCTTCAGGACGCCTGCTGTGTTCTCCGGACTCCCGTTGAGATCCGATTTTGGCCCTCTCCGAGTGAGACAGGATGGGCTCACCACATCTGGTCAGGCCGGCAGGGCCTGGCTGCAGCACAGAATGATCCCATAGGTCTCAAGGACTAGTGTCAGCTGCAAATTCACTCATCCATCAGCCCTCTGCCTCCCTCCTCCTTTGAAAGAGCAGTGGCCTGCCCGGCTTGTAAAAGCCCTGGGGTTCCGGAAAGCCGACCGCGCTTTCCAGGACACCTGCAATGAGGAACACAGGCGAATCCGAGGGGGAGACCATGTGACCACGCGTGGCACTGGCCAATCCCACAGCAGGTGGTGTTAATGTGTGTCACCGGAGGCATACGGGGAGACGGCGAAACAAAGGGTGGTGTCCAGGTATGTGCCGGTGGAAGGGTTAAACGGCTGACCTTTCCATCAAGGCCAAGGAAAATCAAAGAACACTTGGGACCCGGGGGTTGGGGGGGCCGCTTGTGCCTGACCCAAGCCACGTTTTCAAATGCCTACCAGAGGAGCAAAGAGTTTTCTGCAAAATTCGCAACACCCCCAATCCTCCATCGACCTGGTATCCCTGACGCAACTTCGGCTGGCACAAACCCACAGACAGTGGGAAAGAAACCCACAGAGACTAAGAGGGAGAGAGAAGAGAGAATGGGAGACACTCACACAGACACCAACACACACACACACACACACACACACACACACACACACACACACACACAGTCATACAGCAGAGGAGAGCAGCCCCGGGGCACGCAAGCCGACCTGTCATCGAGATCACGGACGGCGGCACGACTTTGGGGGAGACTCACTCCAACCAACACCATCCGTGCAGTCCTGAGGCTGGTATCCCGTGCTGCTTCCCCCGTCTCCGCCTGGGGTTTCATCATCATGGTCGGCCCTTTGCGACTCCTGGCATCCAGAGACGTTCCCTTCGACCCTGTGGAGAGGTCAGCCTTAGCCTCAGAGCCTCAACACACAAGCAGTGCCACGGAGGGCTCCTGCTCTGCCAAGCCTCGGGGCCTGGTTTCTAAGACAACCGTGGGAACCACTGTGACGGGAGAAACCCTTCGCGCCTCGCGCATGCGCGTTGGCTGAGCCCATTCGCGCTCCACTCCTGACAGATAGGCTGCGTCCCCTTTAAATATCGCCGCCACCGCAAGGCGGCCGAGATGCTCCTGCTGCCGCCGCGGCGGCGCCTGGATCCTGGGTCCTGTTTGGGGCGGCGTGGGAGAGGAGGCCGCGGGTGTCTCGTCCTGTCCCAGGCCCAAACCCCCACGGGTCCTGTCCTCAGGAGCTGCTTGAGCCCACTTCCACCGAGGGAGGGGGAGCTTCAGGACGCCTGCTGTGTTCTCCGGACTCCCGTTGAGATCCGATTTTGGCCCTCTCCGAGTGAGACAGGATGGGCTCACCACATCTGGTCAGGCCGGCAGGGCCTGGCTGCAGCACAGAATGATCCCATAGGTCTCAAGGCCTAGTGTCAGCTGCAAATTCACTCATCCATCAGCCCTCTGCCTCCCTCCTCCTTTGAAAGAGCAGTGGCCTGCCCGGCTTGTAAAAGCCCTGGGGTTCCGGAAAGCCGACCGCGCTTTCCAGGACACCTGCAATGAGGAACACAGGCGAATCCGAGGGGGAGACCATGTGACCACGCGTGGCACTGGCCAATCCCACAGCAGGTGGTGTTAATGTGTGTCACCGGAGGCATACGGGGAGACGGCGAAACAAAGGGTGGTGTCCAGGTATGTGCCGGTGGAAGGGTTAAACGGCTGACCTTTCCATCAATGCCAAGGAAAATCAAAGAACACTTGGGACCCGGGGGTTGGGGGGGCCGCTTGTGCCTGACCCAAGCCACGTTTTCAAATGCCTACCAGAGGAGCAAAGAGTTTTCTGCAAAATTCGCAACACCCCCAATCCTCCATCGACCTGGTATCCCTGACGCAACTTCGGCTGGCACAAACCCACAGACAGTGGGAAAGAAACCCACAGAGACTAAGAGGGAGAGAGAAGAGAGAATGGGAGACACTCACACAGACACCAACTCACACACACACACACACACACACACACACACACACACACACAGAGTCATACAGCAGAGGAGAGCAGCCCCGGGGCACGCAAGCCGACCTGTCATCGAGATCACGGACGGCGGCACGACTTTGGGGGAGACTCACTCCAACCAACACCATCCGTGCAGTCCTGAGGCTGGTATCCCGTGCTGCTTCCCCCGTCTCCGCCTGGGGTTTCATCATCATGGTCGGCCCTTTGCGACTCCTGGCATCCGGAGACGTTCCCTTCGACCCCGTGGAGAGGTCAGCCTTAGCCTCAGAGCCTCAACACACAAGCAGTGCCACGGAGGGCTCCTGCTCTGCCAAGCCTCGGGGCCTGGTTTCTAAGACAACCGTGGGAACCACTGTGACGGGAGAAACCCTTCGCGCCTCGCGCATGCGCGTTGGCTGAGCCCATTCGCGCTCCACTCCTGACAGATAGGCTGCGTCCCCTTTAAATATCGCCGCCACCGCACGGCGGCCGAGATGCTCCTGCTGCCGCCGCGGGGGCGCCTGGATCCTGGGTCCTGTTTGGGGCGGCGTGGGAGAGGAGGCCGCGGGTGTCTCGTCCTGTCCCAGGCCCAAACCCCCACGGGTCCTGTCCTCAGGAGCTGCTTGAGCCCACTTCCACCGAGGGAGGGGGAGCTTCAGGACGCCTGCTGTGTTCTCCGGACTCCCGTTGAGATCCGATTTTGGCCCTCTCCGAGTGAGACAGGATGGGCTCACCACATCTGGTCAGGCCGGCAGGGCCTGGCTGCAGCACAGAATGATCCCATAGGTCTCAAGGCCTAGTGTCAGCTGCAAATTCACTCATCCATCAGCCCTCTGCCTCCCTCCTCCTTTGAAAGAGCAGTGGCCTGCCCGGCTTGTAAAAGCCCTGGGGTTCCGGAAAGCCGACCGCGCTTTCCAGGACACCTGCAATGAGGAACACAGGCGAATCCGAGGGGGAGACCATGTGACCACGCGTGGCACTGGCCAATCCCACAGCAGGTGGTGTTAATGTGTGTCACCGGAGGCATACGGGGAGACGGCGAAACAAAGGGTGGTGTCCAGGTATGTGCCGGTGGAAGGGTTAAACGGCTGACCTTTCCATCAATGCCAAGGAAAATCAAAGAACACTTGGGACCCGGGGGTTGGGGGGGCCGCTTGTGCCTGACCCAAGCCACGTTTTCAAATGCCTACCAGAGGAGCAAAGAGTTTTCTGCAAAATTCGCAACACCCCCAATCCTCCATCGACCTGGTATCCCTGACGCAACTTCGGCTGGCACAAACCCACAGACAGTGGGAAAGAAACCCACAGAGACTAAGAGGGAGAGAGAAGAGAGAATGGGAGACACTCACACAGACACCAACTCACACACACACACACACACACACACACACACACACACACACACACAGAGTCATACAGCAGAGGAGAGCAGCCCCGGGGCACGCAAGCCGACCTGTCATCGAGATCACGGACGGCGGCACGACTTTGGGGGAGACTCACTCCAACCAACACCATCCGTGCAGTCCTGAGGCTGGTATCCCGTGCTGCTTCCCCCGTCTCCGCCTGGGGTTTCATCATCATGGTCGGCCCTTTGCGACTCCTGGCATCCGGAGACGTTCCCTTCGACCCCGTGGAGAGGTCAGCCTTAGCCTCAGAGCCTCAACACACAAGCAGTGCCACGGAGGGCTCCTGCTCTGCCAAGCCTCGGGGCCTGGTTTCTAAGACAACCGTGGGAACCACTGTGACGGGAGAAACCCTTCGCGCCTCGCGCATGCGCGTTGGCTGAGCCCATTCGCGCTCCACTCCTGACAGATAGGCTGCGTCCCCTTTAAATATCGCCGCCACCGCACGGCGGCCGAGATGCTCCTGCTGCCGCCGCGGGGGCGCCTGGATCCTGGGTCCTGTTTGGGGCGGCGTGGGAGAGGAGGCCGCGGGTGTCTCGTCCTGTCCCAGGCCCAAACCCCCACGGGTCCTGTCCTCAGGAGCTGCTTGAGCCCACTTCCACCGAGGGAGGGGGAGCTTCAGGACGCCTGCTGTGTTCTCCGGACTCCCGTTGAGATCCGATTTTGGCCCTCTCCGAGTGAGACAGGATGGGCTCACCACATCTGGTCAGGCCGGCAGGGCCTGGCTGCAGCACAGAATGATCCCATAGGTCTCAAGGACTAGTGTCAGCTGCAAATTCACTCATCCATCAGCCCTCTGCCCCCCTCCTCCTTTGAAAGAGCAGTGGCCTGCCCGGCTTGTAAAAGCCCTGGGGTTCCGGAAAGCCGACCGCGCTTTCCAGGACACCTGCAATGAGGAACACAGGCGAATCCGAGGGGGAGACCATGTGACCACGCGTGGCACTGGCCAATCCCACAGCAGGTGGTGTTAATGTGTGTCACGGGAGGCATACGGGGAGACGGCGAAACAAAGGGTGGTGTCCAGGTATGTGCCGGTGGAAGGGTTAAACGGCTGACCTTTCCATCAAGGCCAAGGAAAATCAAAGAACACTTGGGACCCGGGGGTTGGGGGGGCCGCTTGTGCCTGACCCAAGCCAGGTTTTCAAATGCCTACCAGAGGAGCAAAGAGTTTTCTGCAAAATTCGCAACACCCCCAATCCTCCATCGACCTGGTATCACTGACGCAACTTCGGCTGGCACAAACCCACAGACAGTGGGAAAGAAACCCACAGAGACTAAGAGGGAGAGAGAAGAGAGAATGGGAGACACTCACACAGACACCAACTCACACACACACACACACACACACACACACACACAGAGTCATACAGCAGAGGAGAGCAGCCCCGGGGCACGCAAGCCGACCTGTCATCGAGATCACGGACGGCGACACGACTTTGGGGGAGACTCACTCAAACCAACACCATCCGTGCAGTCCTGAGGCTGGTATCCCGTGCTGCTTCCCCCGTCTCCGCCTGGGGTTTCATCATCATGGTCGGCCCTTTGCGACTCCTGGCATCCAGAGACGTTCCCTTCGACCCTGTGGAGAGGTCAGCCTTAGCCTCAGAGCCTCAACACACAAGCAGTGCCACGGAGGGCTCCTGCTCTGCCAAGCCTCGGGGCCTGGTTTCTAAGACAACCGTGGGAACCACTGTGACGGGAGAAACCCTTCGCGCCTCGCGCATGCGCGTTGGCTGAGCCCATTCGCGCTCCACTCCTGACAGATAGGCTGCGTCCCCTTTAAATATCGCCGCCACCGCAAGGCGGCCGAGATGCTCCTGCTGCCGCCGCGGCGGCGCCTGGATCCTGGGTCCTGTTTGGGGCGGCGTGGGAGAGGAGGCCGCGGGTGGCTCGTCCTGTCCCAGGCCCAAACCCCCACGGGTCCTGTCCTCAGGAGCTGCTTGAGCCCACTTCCACCGAGGGAGGGGGAGCTTCAGGACGCCTGCTGTGTTCTCCGGACTCCCGTTGAGATCCGATTTTGGCCCTCTCCGAGTGAGACAGGATGGGCTCACCACATCTGGTCAGGCCGGCAGGGCCTGGCTGCAGCACAGAATGATCCCATAGGTCTCAAGGACTAGTGTCAGCTGCAAATTCACTCATCCATCAGCCCTCTGCCTCCCTCCTCCTTTGAAAGAGCAGTGGCCTGCCCGGCTTGTAAAAGCCCTGGGGTTCCGGAAAGCCGACCGCGCTTTCCAGGACACCTGCAATGAGGAACACAGGCGAATCCGAGGGGGAGACCATGTGACCACGCGTGGCACTGGCCAATCCCACAGCAGGTGGTGTTAATGTGTGTCACCGGAGGCATACGGGGAGACGGCGAAACAAAGGGTGGTGTCCAGGTATGTGCCGGTGGAAGGGTTAAACGGCTGACCTTTCCATCAAGGCCAAGGAAAATCAAAGAACACTTGGGACCCGGGGGTTGGGGGGGCCGCTTGTGCCTGACCCAAGCCACGTTTTCAAATGCCTACCAGAGGAGCAAAGAGTTTTCTGCAAAATTCGCAACACCCCCAATCCTCCATCGACCTGGTATCCCTGACGCAACTTCGGCTGGCACAAACCCACAGACAGTGGGAAAGAAACCCACAGAGACTAAGAGGGAGAGAGAAGAGAGAATGGGAGACACTCACACAGACACCAACACACACACACACACACACACACACACACACACACACACAGAGTCATACAGCAGAGGAGAGCAGCCCCGGGGCACGCAAGCCGACCTGTCATCGAGATCACGGACGGCGGCACGACTTTGGGGGAGACTCACTCCAACCAACACCATCCGTGCAGTCCTGAGGCTGGTATCCCGTGCTGCTTCCCCCGTCTCCGCCTGGGGTTTCATCATCATGGTCGGCCCTTTGCGACTCCTGGCATCCGGAGACGTTCCCTTCGACCCTGTGGAGAGGTCAGCCTTAGCCTCAGAGCCTCAACACACAAGCAGTGCCACGGAGGGCTCCTGCTCTGCCAAGCCTCGGGGCCTGGTTTCTAAGACAACCGTGGGAACCACTGTGACGGGAGAAACCCTTCGCGCCTCGCGCATGCGCGTTGGCTGAGCCCATTCGCGCTCCACTCCTGACAGATAGGCTGCGTCCCCTTTAAATATCGCCGCCACCGCACGGCGGCCGAGATGCTCCTGCTGCCGCCGCGGCGGCGCCTGGATCCTGGGTCCTGTTTGGGGCGGCGTGGGAGAGGAGGCCGCGGGTGTCTCGTCCTGTCCCAGGCCCAAACCCCCAGGGGTCCTGTCCTCAGGAGCTGCTTGAGCCCACTTCCACTGAGGGAGGGGGAGCTTCAGGACGCCTGCTGTGTTCTCCGGACTCCCGTTGAGATCCGATTTTGGCCCTCTCCGAGTGAGACAGGATGGGCTCACCACATCTGGTCAGGCCGGGAGGGCCTGGCTGCAGCACAGAATGATCCCATAGGTCTCAAGGCCTAGTGTCAGCTGCAAATTCACTCATCCATCAGCCCTCTGCCTCCCTCCTCCTTTGAAAGAGCAGTGGCCTGCCCGGCTTGTAAAAGCCCTGGGGTTCCGGAAAGCCGACCGCGCTTTCCAGGACACCTGCAATGAGGAACACAGGCGAATCCGAGGGGGAGACCATGTGACCACGCGTGGCACTGGCCAATCCCACAGCAGGTGGTGTTAATGTGTGTCACGGGAGGCATACGGGGAGACGGCGAAACAAAGGGTGGTGTCCAGGTATGTGCCGGTGGAAGGGTTAAACGGCTGACCTTTCCATCAAGGCCAAGGAAAATCAAAGAACACTTGGGACCCGGGGGTTGGGGGGGCCGCTTGTGCCTGACCCAAGCCACGTTTTCAAATGCCTACCAGAGGAGCAAAGAGTTTTCTGCAAAATTCGCAACACCCCCAATCCTCCATCGACCTGGTATCACTGACGCAACTTCGACTGGCACAAACCGACAGACAGTGGGAAAGAAACGCACAGAGACTAAGAGGGAGAGAGAAGAGAGAATGGGAGACACTCACACAGACACCAACTCAAACACACACACACACACACACACACACACACACACACACACAGAGTCATACAGCAGAGGAGAGCAGCCCCGGGGCACGCAAGCCGACCTGTCATCGAGATCACGGACGGCGACACGACTTTGGGGGAGACTCACTCAAACCAACACCATCCGTGCAGTCCTGAGGCTGGTATCCCGTGCTGCTTCCCCCGTCTCCGCCTGGGGTTTCATCATCATGGTCGGCCCTTTGCGACTCCTGGCATCCAGAGAAGTTCCCTTCGACCCTGTGGAGAGGTCAGCCTTAGCCTCAGAGCCTCAACACACAAGCAGTGCCACGGAGGGCTCCTGCTCTGCCAAGCCTCGGGGCCTGGTTTCTAAGACAACCGTGGGAACCACTGTGACGGGAGAAACCCTTCGCGCCTCGCGCATGCGCGTTGGCTGAGCCCATTCGCGCTCCACTCCTGACAGATAGGCTGCGTCCCCTTTAAATATCGCCGCCACCGCAAGGCGGCCGAGATGCTCCTGCTGCCGCCGCGGCGGCGCCTGGATCCTGGGTCCTGTTTGGGGCGGCGTGGGAGAGGAGGCCGCGGGTGTCTCGTCCTGTCCCAGGCCCAAACCCCCACGGGTCCTGTCCTCAGGAGCTGCTTGAGCCCACTTCCACCGAGGGAGGGGGAGCTTCAGGACGCCTGCTGTGTTCTCCGGACTCCCGTTGAGATCCGATTTTGGCCCTCTCCGAGTGAGACAGGATGGGCTCACCACATCTGGTCAGGCCGGCAGGGCCTGGCTGCAGCACAGAATGATCCCATAGGTCTCAAGGACTAGTGTCATCTGCAAATTCACTCATCCATCAGCCCTCTGCCCCCCTCCTCCTTTGAAAGAGCAGTGGCCTGCCCGGCTTGTAAAAGCCCTGGGGTTCCGGAAAGCCGACCGCGCTTTCCAGGACACCTGCAATGAGGAACACAGGCGAATCCGAGGGGGAGACCATGTGACCACGCGTGGCACTGGCCAATCCCACAGCAGGTGGTGTTAATGTGTGTCACGGGAGGCATACGGGGAGACGGCGAAACAAAGGGTGGTGTCCAGGTATGTGCCGGTGGAAGGGTTAAACGGCTGACCTTTCCATCAAGGCCAAGGAAAATCAAAGAACACTTGGGACCCGGGGGTTGGGGGGGCCGCTTGTGCCTGACCCAAGCCAGGTTTTCAAATGCCTACCAGAGGAGCAAAGAGTTTTCTGCAAAATTCGCAACACCCCCAATCCTCCATCGACCTGGTATCACTGACGCAACTTCGGCTGGCACAAACCCACAGACAGTGGGAAAGAAACCCACAGAGACTAAGAGGGAGAGAGAAGAGAGAATGGGAGACACTCACACAGACACCAACACACACACACACACACACACACACACACACACACACACAGAGTCATACAGCAGAGGAGAGCAGCCCCGGGGCACGCAAGCCGACCTGTCATCGAGATCACGGACGGCGGCACGACTTTGGGGGAGACTCACTCCAACCAACACCATCCGTGCAGTCCTGAGGCTGGTATCCCGTGCTGCTTCCCCCGTCTCCGCCTGGGGTTTCATCATCATGGTCGGCCCTTTGCGACTCCTGGCATCCGGAGACGTTCCCTTCGACCCTGTGGAGAGGTCAGCCTTAGCCTCAGAGCCTCAACACACAAGCAGTGCCACGGAGGGCTCCTGCTCTGCCAAGCCTCGGGGCCTGGTTTCTAAGACAACCGTGGGAACCACTGTGACGGGAGAAACCCTTCGCGCCTCGCGCATGCGCGTTGGCTGAGCCCATTCGCGCTCCACTCCTGACAGATAGGCTGCGTCCCCTTTAAATATCGCCGCCACCGCACGGCGGCCGAGATGCTCCTGCTGCCGCCGCGGCGGCGCCTGGATCCTGGGTCCTGTTTGGGGCGGCGTGGGAGAGGAGGCCGCGGGTGTCTCGTCCTGTCCCAGGCCCAAACCCCCAGGGGTCCTGTCCTCAGGAGCTGCTTGAGCCCACTTCCACCGAGGGAGGGGGAGCTTCAGGACGCCTGCTGTGTTCTCCGGACTCCCGTTGAGATCCGATTTTGGCCCTCTCCGAGTGAGACAGGATGGGCTCACCACATCTGGTCAGGCCGGGAGGGCCTGGCTGCAGCACAGAATGATCCCATAGGTCTCAAGGCCTAGTGTCAGCTGCAAATTCACTCATCCATCAGCCCTCTGCCTCCCTCCTCCTTTGAAAGAGCAGTGGCCTGCCCGGCTTGTAAAAGCCCTGGGGTTCCGGAAAGCCGACCGCGCTTTCCAGGACACCTGCAATGAGGAACACAGGCGAATCCGAGGGGGAGACCATGTGACCACGCGTGGCACTGGCCAATCCCACAGCAGGTGGTGTTAATGTGTGTCACGGGAGGCATACGGGGAGACGGCGAAACAAAGGGTGGTGTCCAGGTATGTGCCGGTGGAAGGGTTAAACGGCTGACCTTTCCATCAAGGCCAAGGAAAATCAAAGAACACTTGGGACCCGGGGGTTGGGGGGGCCGCTTGTGCCTGACCCAAGCCACGTTTTCAAATGCCTACCAGAGGAGCAAAGAGTTTTCTGCAAAATTCGCAACACCCCCAATCCTCCATCGACCTGGTATCACTGACGCAACTTCGACTGGCACAAACCGACAGACAGTGGGAAAGAAACGCACAGAGACTAAGAGGGAGAGAGAAGAGAGAATGGGAGACACTCACACAGACACCAACTCAAACACACACACACACACACACACACACACACACACACACAGAGTCATACAGCAGAGGAGAGCAGCCCCGGGGCACGCAAGCCGACCTGTCATCGAGATCACGGACGGCGACACGACTTTGGGGGAGACTCACTCAAACCAACACCATCCGTGCAGTCCTGAGGCTGGTATCCCGTGCTGCTTCCCCCGTCTCCGCCTGGGGTTTCATCATCATGGTCGGCCCTTTGCGACTCCTGGCATCCAGAGACGTTCCCTTCGACCCTGTGGAGAGGTCAGCCTTAGCCTCAGAGCCTCAACACACAAGCAGTGCCACGGAGGGCTCCTGCTCTGCCAAGCCTCGGGGCCTGGTTTCTAAGACAACCGTGGGAACCACTGTGACGGGAGAAACCCTTCGCGCCTCGCGCATGCGCGTTGGCTGAGCCCATTCGCGCTCCACTCCTGACAGATAGGCTGCGTCCCCTTTAAATATCGCCGCCACCGCAAGGCGGCCGAGATGCTCCTGCTGCCGCCGCGGCGGCGCCTGGATCCTGGGTCCTGTTTGGGGCGGCGTGGGAGAGGAGGCCGCGGGTGTCTCGTCCTGTCCCAGGCCCAAACCCCCACGGGTCCTGTCCTCAGGAGCTGCTTGAGCCCACTTCCACCGAGGGAGGGGGAGCTTCAGGACGCCTGCTGTGTTCTCCGGACTCCCGTTGAGATCCGATTTTGGCCCTCTCCGAGTGAGACAGGATGGGCTCACCACATCTGGTCAGGCCGGCAGGGCCTGGCTGCAGCACAGAATGATCCCATAGGTCTCAAGGACTAGTGTCAGCTGCAAATTCACTCATCCATCAGCCCTCTGCCCCCCTCCTCCTTTGAAAGAGCAGTGGCCTGCCCGGCTTGTAAAAGCCCTGGGGTTCCGGAAAGCCGACCGCGCTTTCCAGGACACCTGCAATGAGGAACACAGGCGAATCCGAGGGGGAGACCATGTGACCACGCGTGGCACTGGCCAATCCCACAGCAGGTGGTGTTAATGTGTGTCACGGGAGGCATACGGGGAGACGGCGAAACAAAGGGTGGTGTCCAGGTATGTGCCGGTGGAAGGGTTAAACGGCTGACCTTTCCATCAAGGCCAAGGAAAATCAAAGAACACTTGGGACCCGGGGGTTGGGGGGGCCGCTTGTGCCTGACCCAAGCCAGGTTTTCAAATGCCTACCAGAGGAGCAAAGAGTTTTCTGCAAAATTCGCAACACCCCCAATCCTCCATCGACCTGGTATCACTGACGCAACTTCGGCTGGCACAAACCCACAGACAGTGGGAAAGAAACCCACAGAGACTAAGAGGGAGAGAGAAGAGAGAATGGGAGACACTCACACAGACACCAACTCACACACACACACACACACACACACACACACACAGAGTCATACAGCAGAGGAGAGCAGCCCCGGGGCACGCAAGCCGACCTGTCATCGAGATCACGGACGGCGACACGACTTTGGGGGAGACTCACTCAAACCAACACCATCCGTGCAGTCCTGAGGCTGGTATCCCGTGCTGCTTCCCCCGTCTCCGCCTGGGGTTTCATCATCATGGTCGGCCCTTTGTGACTCCTGGCATCCAGAGACGTTCCCTTCGACCCTGTGGAGAGGTCAGCCTTAGCCTCAGAGCCTCAACACACAAGCAGTGCCACGGAGGGCTCCTGCTCTGCCAAGCCTCGGGGCCTGGTTTCTAAGACAACCGTGGGAACCACTGTGACGGGAGAAACCCTTCGCGCCTCGCGCATGCGCGTTGGCTGAGCCCATTCGCGCTCCACTCCTGACAGATAGGCTGCGTCCCCTTTAAATATCGCCGCCACCGCAAGGCGGCCGAGATGCTCCTGCTGCCGCCGCGGCGGCGCCTGGATCCTGGGTCCTGTTTGGGGCGGCGTGGGAGAGGAGGCCGCGGGTGTCTCGTCCTGTCCCAGGCCCAAACCCCCACGGGTCCTGTCCTCAGGAGCTGCTTGAGCCCACTTCCACCGAGGGAGGGGGAGCTTCAGGACGCCTGCTGTGTTCTCCGGACTCCCGTTGAGATCCGATTTTGGCCCTCTCCGAGTGAGACAGGATGGGCTCACCACATCTGGTCAGGCCGGCAGGGCCTGGCTGCAGCACAGAATGATCCCATAGGTCTCAAGGACTAGTGTCAGCTGCAAATTCACTCATCCATCAGCCCTCTGCCTCCCTCCTCCTTTGAAAGAGCAGTGGCCTGCCCGGCTTGTAAAAGCCCTGGGGTTCCGGAAAGCCGACCGCGCTTTCCAGGACACCTGCAATGAGGAACACAGGCGAATCCGAGGGGGAGACCATGTGACCACGCGTGGCACTGGCCAATCCCACAGCAGGTGGTGTTAATGTGTGTCACCGGAGGCATACGGGGAGACGGCGAAACAAAGGGTGGTGTCCAGGTATGTGCCGGTGGAAGGGTTAAACGGCTGACCTTTCCATCAAGGCCAAGGAAAATCAAAGAACACTTGGGACCCGGGGGTTGGGGGGGCCGCTTGTGCCTGACCCAAGCCACGTTTTCAAATGCCTACCAGAGGAGCAAAGAGTTTTCTGCAAAATTCGCAACACCCCCAATCCTCCATCGACCTGGTATCCCTGACGCAACTTCGGCTGGCACAAACCCACAGACAGTGGGAAAGAAACCCACAGAGACTAAGAGGGAGAGAGAAGAGAGAATGGGAGACACTCACACAGACACCAACACACACACACACACACACACACACACACACACACAGAGTCATACAGCAGAGGAGAGCAGCCCCGGGGCACGCAAGCCGACCTGTCATCGAGATCACGGACGGCGGCACGACTTTGGGGGAGACTCACTCCAACCAACACCATCCGTGCAGTCCTGAGGCTGGTATCCCGTGCTGCTTCCCCCGTCTCCGCCTGGGGTTTCATCATCATGGTCGGCCCTTTGCGACTCCTGGCATCCGGAGACGTTCCCTTCGACCCTGTGGAGAGGTCAGCCTTAGCCTCAGAGCCTCAACACACAAGCAGTGCCACGGAGGGCTCCTGCTCTGCCAAGCCTCGGGGCCTGGTTTCTAAGACAACCGTGGGAACCACTGTGACGGGAGAAACCCTTCGCGCCTCGCGCATGCGCGTTGGCTGAGCCCATTCGCGCTCCACTCCTGACAGATAGGCTGCGTCCCCTTTAAATATCGCCGCCACCGCACGGCGGCCGAGATGCTCCTGCTGCCGCCGCGGCGGCGCCTGGATCCTGGGTCCTGTTTGGGGCGGCGTGGGAGAGGAGGCCGCGGGTGTCTCGTCCTGTCCCAAGCCCAAACCCCCAGGGGTCCTGTCCTCAGGAGCTGCTTGAGCCCACTTCCACCGAGGGAGGGGGAGCTTCAGGACGCCTGCTGTGTTCTCCGGACTCCCGTTGAGATCCGATTTTGGCCCTCTCCGAGTGAGACAGGATGGGCTCACCACATCTGGTCAGGCCGGGAGGGCCTGGCTGCAGCACAGAATGATCCCATAGGTCTCAAGGCCTAGTGTCAGCTGCAAATTCACTCATCCATCAGCCCTCTGCCTCCCTCCTCCTTTGAAAGAGCAGTGGCCTGCCCGGCTTGTAAAAGCCCTGGGGTTCCGGAAAGCCGACCGCGCTTTCCAGGACACCTGCAATGAGGAACACAGGCGAATCCGAGGGGGAGACCATGTGACCACGCGTGGCACTGGCCAATCCCACAGCAGGTGGTGTTAATGTGTGTCACGGGAGGCATACGGGGAGACGGCGAAACAAAGGGTGGTGTCCAGGTATGTGCCGGTGGAAGGGTTAAACGGCTGACCTTTCCATCAAGGCCAAGGAAAATCAAAGAACACTTGGGACCCGGGGGTTGGGGGGGCCGCTTGTGCCTGACCCAAGCCACGTTTTCAAATGCCTACCAGAGGAGCAAAGAGTTTTCTGCAAAATTCGCAACACCCCCAATCCTCCATCGACCTGGTATCACTGACGCAACTTCGACTGGCACAAACCGACAGACAGTGGGAAAGAAACGCACAGAGACTAAGAGGGAGAGAGAAGAGAGAATGGGAGACACTCACACAGACACCAACTCAAACACACACACACACACACACACACACACACACACACACACACAGAGTCATACAGCAGAGGAGAGCAGCCCCGGGGCACGCAAGCCGACCTGTCATCGAGATCACGGACGGCGACACGACTTTGGGGGAGACTCACTCAAACCAACACCATCCGTGCAGTCCTGAGGCTGGTATCCCGTGCTGCTTCCCCCGTCTCCGCCTGGGGTTTCATCATCATGGTCGGCCCTTTGCGACTCCTGGCATCCAGAGACGTTCCCTTCGACCCTGTGGAGAGGTCAGCCTTAGCCTCAGAGCCTCAACACACAAGCAGTGCCACGGAGGGCTCCTGCTCTGCCAAGCCTCGGGGCCTGGTTTCTAAGACAACCGTGGGAACCACTGTGACGGGAGAAACCCTTCGCGCCTCGCGCATGCGCGTTGGCTGAGCCCATTCGCGCTCCACTCCTGACAGATAGGCTGCGTCCCCTTTAAATATCGCCGCCACCGCAAGGCGGCCGAGATGCTCCTGCTGCCGCCGCGGCGGCGCCTGGATCCTGGGTCCTGTTTGGGGCGGCGTGGGAGAGGAGGCCGCGGGTGTCTCGTCCTGTCCCAGGCCCAAACCCCCACGGGTCCTGTCCTCAGGAGCTGCTTGAGCCCACTTCCACCGAGGGAGGGGGAGCTTCAGGACGCCTGCTGTGTTCTCCGGACTCCCGTTGAGATCCGATTTTGGCCCTCTCCGAGTGAGACAGGATGGGCTCACCACATCTGGTCAGGCCGGCAGGGCCTGGCTGCAGCACAGAATGATCCCATAGGTCTCAAGGACTAGTGTCAGCTGCAAATTCACTCATCCATCAGCCCTCTGCCCCCCTCCTCCTTTGAAAGAGCAGTGGCCTGCCCGGCTTGTAAAAGCCCTGGGGTTCCGGAAAGCCGACCGCGCTTTCCAGGACACCTGCAATGAGGAACACAGGCGAATCCGAGGGGGAGACCATGTGACCACGCGTGGCACTGGCCAATCCCACAGCAGGTGGTGTTAATGTGTGTCACGGGAGGCATACGGGGAGACGGCGAAACAAAGGGTGGTGTCCAGGTATGTGCCGGTGGAAGGGTTAAACGGCTGACCTTTCCATCAAGGCCAAGGAAAATCAAAGAACACTTGGGACCCGGGGGTTGGGGGGGCCGCTTGTGCCTGACCCAAGCCAGGTTTTCAAATGCCTACCAGAGGAGCAAAGAGTTTTCTGCAAAATTCGCAACACCCCCAATCCTCCATCGACCTGGTATCACTGACGCAACTTCGGCTGGCACAAACCCACAGACAGTGGGAAAGAAACCCACAGAGACTAAGAGGGAGAGAGAAGAGAGAATGGGAGACACTCACACAGACACCAACTCACACACACACACACACACACACACACACACACAGAGTCATACAGCAGAGGAGAGCAGCCCCGGGGCACGCAAGCCGACCTGTCATCGAGATCACGGACGGCGACACGACTTTGGGGGAGACTCACTCAAACCAACACCATCCGTGCAGTCCTGAGGCTGGTATCCCGTGCTGCTTCCCCCGTCTCCGCCTGGGGTTTCATCATCATGGTCGGCCCTTTGCGACTCCTGGCATCCAGAGACGTTCCCTTCGACCCTGTGGAGAGGTCAGCCTTAGCCTCAGAGCCTCAACACACAAGCAGTGCCACGGAGGGCTCCTGCTCTGCCAAGCCTCGGGGCCTGGTTTTTAAGACAACCGTGGGAACCACTGTGACGGGAGAAACCCTTCGCGCCTCGCGCATGCGCGTTGGCTGAGCCCATTCGCGCTCCACTCCTGACAGATAGGCTGCGTCCCCTTTAAATATCGCCGCCACCGCAAGGCGGCCGAGATGCTCCTGCTGCCGCCGCGGCGGCGCCTGGATCCTGGGTCCTGTTTGGGGCGGCGTGGGAGAGGAGGCCGCGGGTGTCTCGTCCTGTCCCAGGCCCAAACCCCCACGGGTCCTGTCCTCAGGAGCTGCTTGAGCCCACTTCCACCGAGGGAGGGGGAGCTTCAGGACGCCTGCTGTGTTCTCCGGACTCCCGTTGAGATCCGATTTTGGCCCTCTCCGAGTGAGACAGGATGGGCTCACCACATCTGGTCAGGCCGGCAGGGCCTGGCTGCAGCACAGAATGATCCCATAGGTCTCAAGGACTAGTGTCAGCTGCAAATTCACTCATCCATCAGCCCTCTGCCCCCCTCCTCCTTTGAAAGAGCAGTGGCCTGCCCGGCTTGTAAAAGCCCTGGGGTTCCGGAAAGCCGACCGCGCTTTCCAGGACACCTGCAATGAGGAACACAGGCGAATCCGAGGGGGAGACCATGTGACCACGCGTGGCACTGGCCAATCCCACAGCAGGTGGTGTTAATGTGTGTCACGGGAGGCATACGGGGAGACGGCGAAACAAAGGGTGGTGTCCAGGTACGTGCCGGTGGAAGGGTTAAACGGCTGACCTTTCCATCAAGGCCAAGGAAAATCAAAGAACACTTGGGACCCGGGGGTTGGGGGGGCCGCTTGTGCCTGACCCAAGCCAGGTTTTCAAATGCCTACCAGAGGAGCAAAGAGTTTTCTGCAAAATTCGCAACACCCCCAATCCTCCATCGACCTGGTATCACTGACGCAACTTCGGCTGGCACAAACCCACAGACAGTGGGAAAGAAACCCACAGAGACTAAGAGGGAGAGAGAAGAGAGAATGGGAGACACTCACACAGACACCAACTCACACACACACACACACACACACACACACACACACACAGAGTCATACAGCAGAGGAGAGCAGCCCCGGGGCACGCAAGCCGACCTGTCATCGAGATCACGGACGGCGACACGACTTTGGGGGAGACTCACTCAAACCAACACCATCCGTGCAGTCCTGAGGCTGGTATCCCGTGCTGCTTCCCCCGTCTCCGCCTGGGGTTTCATCATCATGGTCGGCCCTTTGCGACTCCTGGCATCCAGAGACGTTCCCTTCGACCCTGTGGAGAGGTCAGCCTTAGCCTCAGAGCCTCAACACACAAGCAGTGCCACGGAGGGCTCCTGCTCTGCCAAGCCTCGGGGCCTGGTTTCTAAGACAACCGTGGGAACCACTGTGACGGGAGAAACCCTTCGCGCCTCGCGCATGCGCGTTGGCTGAGCCCATTCGCGCTCCACTCCTGACAGATAGGCTGCGTCCCCTTTAAATATCGCCGCCACCGCAAGGCGGCCGAGATGCTCCTGCTGCCGCCGCGGCGGCGCCTGGATCCTGGGTCCTGTTTGGGGCGGCGTGGGAGAGGAGGCCGCGGGTGTCTCGTCCTGTCCCAGGCCCAAACCCCCACGGGTCCTGTCCTCAGGAGCTGCTTGAGCCCACTTCCACCGAGGGAGGGGGAGCTTCAGGACGCCTGCTCTGTTCTCCGGACTCCCGTTGAGATCCGATTTTGGCCCTCTCCGAGTGAGACAGGATGGGCTCACCACATCTGGTCAGGCCGGCAGGGCCTGGCTGCAGCACAGAATGATCCCATAGGTCTCAAGGACTAGTGTCAGCTGCAAATTCACTCATCCATCAGCCCTCTGCCCCCCTCCTCCTTTGAAAGAGCAGTGGCCTGCCCGGCTTGTAAAAGCCCTGGGGTTCCGGAAAGCCGACCGCGCTTTCCAGGACACCTGCAATGAGGAACACAGGCGAATCCGAGGGGGAGACCATGTGACCACGCGTGGCACTGGCCAATCCCACAGCAGGTGGTGTTAATGTGTGTCACGGGAGGCATACGGGGAGACGGCGAAACAAAGGGTGGTGTCCAGGTACGTGCCGGTGGAAGGGTTAAACGGCTGACCTTTCCATCAAGGCCAAGGAAAATCAAAGAACACTTGGGACCCGGGGGTTGGGGGGGCCGCTTGTGCCTGACCCAAGCCAGGTTTTCAAATGCCTACCAGAGGAGCAAAGAGTTTTCTGCAAAATTCGCAACACCCCCAATCCTCCATCGACCTGGTATCACTGACGCAACTTCGGCTGGCACAAACCCACAGACAGTGGGAAAGAAACCCACAGAGACTAAGAGGGAGAGAGAAGAGAGAATGGGAGACACTCACACAGACACCAACTCACACACACACACACACACACACACACACACACACACAGAGTCATACAGCAGAGGAGAGCAGCCCCGGGGCACGCAAGCCGACCTGTCATCGAGATCACGGACGGCGACACGACTTTGGGGGAGACTCACTCAAACCAACACCATCCGTGCAGTCCTGAGGCTGGTATCCCGTGCTGCTTCCCCCGTCTCCGCCTGGGGTTTCATCATCATGGTCGGCCCTTTGCGACTCCTGGCATCCAGAGACGTTCCCTTCGACCCTGTGGAGAGGTCAGCCTTAGCCTCAGAGCCTCAACACACAAGCAGTGCCACGGAGGGCTCCTGCTCTGCCAAGCCTCGGGGCCTGGTTTCTAAGACAACCGTGGGAACCACTGTGACGGGAGAAACCCTTCGCGCCTCGCGCATGCGCGTTGGCTGAGCCCATTCGCGCTCCACTCCTGACAGATAGGCTGCGTCCCCTTTAAATATCGCCGCCACCGCAAGGCGGCCGAGATGCTCCTGCTGCCGCCGCGGCGGCGCCTGGATCCTGGGTCCTGTTTGGGGCGGCGTGGGAGAGGAGGCCGCGGGTGTCTCGTCCTGTCCCAGGCCCAAACCCCCACGGGTCCTGTCCTCAGGAGCTGCTTGAGCCCACTTCCACCGAGGGAGGGGGAGCTTCAGGACGCCTGCTGTGTTCTCCGGACTCCCGTTGAGATCCGATTTTGGCCCTCTCCGAGTGAGACAGGATGGGCTCACCACATCTGGTCAGGCCGGCAGGGCCTGGCTGCAGCACAGAATGATCCCATAGGTCTCAAGGACTAGTGTCAGCTGCAAATTCACTCATCCATCAGCCCTCTGCCCCCCTCCTCCTTTGAAAGAGCAGTGGCCTGCCCGGCTTGTAAAAGCCCTGGGGTTCCGGAAAGCCGACCGCGCTTTCCAGGACACCTGCAATGAGGAACACAGGCGAATCCGAGGGGGAGACCATGTGACCACGCGTGGCACTGGCCAATCCCACAGCAGGTGGTGTTAATGTGTGTCACGGGAGGCATACGGGGAGACGGCGAAACAAAGGGTGGTGTCCAGGTATGTGCCGGTGGAAGGGTTAAACGGCTGACCTTTCCATCAAGGCCAAGGAAAATCAAAGAACACTTGGGACCCGGGGGTTGGGGGGGCCGCTTGTGCCTGACCCAAGCCAGGTTTTCAAATGCCTACCAGAGGAGCAAAGAGTTTTCTGCAAAATTCGCAACACCCCCAATCCTCCATCGACCTGGTATCACTGACGCAACTTCGGCTGGCACAAACCCACAGACAGTGGGAAAGAAACCCACAGAGACTAAGAGGGAGAGAGAAGAGAGAATGGGAGACACTCACACAGACACCAACTCACACACACACACACACACACACACACACACACACACACACAGAGTCATACAGCAGAGGAGAGCAGCCCCGGGGCACGCAAGCCGACCTGTCATCGAGATCACGGACGGCGACACGACTTTGGGGGAGACTCACTCAAACCAACACCATCCGTGCAGTCCTGAGGCTGGTATCCCGTGCTGCTTCCCCCGTCTCCGCCTGGGGTTTCATCATCATGGTCGGCCCTTTGCGACTCCTGGCATCCAGAGACGTTCCCTTCGACCCTGTGGAGAGGTCAGCCTTAGCCTCAGAGCCTCAACACACAAGCAGTGCCACGGAGGGCTCCTGCTCTGCCAAGCCTCGGGGCCTGGTTTTTAAGACAACCGTGGGAACCACTGTGACGGGAGAAACCCTTCGCGCCTCGCGCATGCGCGTTGGCTGAGCCCATTCGCGCTCCACTCCTGACAGATAGGCTGCGTCCCCTTTAAATATCGCCGCCACCGCAAGGCGGCCGAGATGCTCCTGCTGCCGCCGCGGCGGCGCCTGGATCCTGGGTCCTGTTTGGGGCGGTGTGGGAGAGGAGGCCGCGGGTGTCTCGTCCTGTCCCAGGCCCAAACCCCCACGGGTCCTGTCCTCAGGAGCTGCTTGAGCCCACTTCCACCGAGGGAGGGGGAGCTTCAGGACGCCTGCTGTGTTCTCCGGACTCCCGTTGAGATCCGATTTTGGCCCTCTCCGAGTGAGACAGGATGGGCTCACCACATCTGGTCAGGCCGGCAGGGCCTGGCTGCAGCACAGAATGATCCCAAAGGTCTCAAGGACTAGTGTCAGCTGCAAATTCACTCATCCATCAGCCCTCTGCCTCCCTCCTCCTTTGAAAGAGCAGTGGCCTGCCCGGCTTGTAAAAGCCCTGGGGTTCCGGAAAGCCGACCGCGCTTTCCAGGACACCTGCAATGAGGAACACAGGCGAATCCGAGGGGGAGACCATGTGACCACGCGTGGCACTGGCCAATCCCACAGCAGGTGGTGTTAATGTGTGTCACCGGAGGCATACGGGGAGACGGCGAAACAAAGGGTGGTGTCCAGGTATGTGCCGGTGGAAGGGTTAAACGGCTGACCTTTCCATCAAGGCCAAGGAAAATCAAAGAACACTTGGGACCCGGGGGTTGGGGGGGCCGCTTGTGCCTGACCCAAGCCACGTTTTCAAATGCCTACCAGAGGAGCAAAGAGTTTTCTGCAAAATTCGCAACACCCCCAATCCTCCATCGACCTGGTATCCCTGACGCAACTTCGGCTGGCACAAACCCACAGACAGTGGGAAAGAAACCCACAGAGACTAAGAGGGAGAGAGAAGAGAGAATGGGAGACACTCACACAGACACCAACTCACACACACACACACACACACACACACACACACACACACAGAGTCATACAGCAGAGGAGAGCAGCCCCGGGGCACGCAAGCCGACCTGTCATCGAGATCACGGACGGCGGCACGACTTTGGGGGAGACTCACTCCAACCAACACCATCCGTGCAGTCCTGAGGCTGGTATCCCGTGCTGCTTCCCCCGTCTCCGCCTGGGGTTTCATCATCATGGTCGGCCCTTTGCGACTCCTGGCATCCAGAGACGTTCCCTTCGACCCTGTGGAGAGGTCAGCCTTAGCCTCAGAGCCTCAACACACAAGCAGTGCCACGGAGGGCTCCTGCTCTGCCAAGCCTCGGGGCCTGGTTTCTAAGACAACCGTGGGAACCACTGTGACGGGAGAAACCCTTCGCGCCTCGCGCATGCGCGTTGGCTGAGCCCATTCGCGCTCCACTCCTGACAGATAGGCTGCGTCCCCTTTAAATATCGCCGCCACCGCACGGCGGCCGAGATGCTCCTGCTGCCGCCGCGGCGGCGCCTGGATCCTGGGTCCTGTTTGGGGCGGCGTGGGAGAGGAGGCCGCGGGTGTCTCGTCCTGTCCCAGGCCCAAACCCCCACGGGTCCTGTCCTCAGGAGCTGCTTGAGCCCACTTCCACCGAGGGAGGGGGAGCTTCAGGACGCCTGCTGTGTTCTCCGGACTCCCGTTGAGATCCGATTTTGGCCCTCTCCGAGTGAGACAGGATGGGCTCACCACATCTGGTCAGGCCGGCAGGGCCTGGCTGCAGCACAGAATGATCCCACAGGTCTCAAGGCCTAGTGTCAGCTGCAAATTCACTCATCCATCAGCCCTCTGCCTCCCTCCTCCTTTGAAAGAGCAGTGGCCTGCCCGGCTTGTAAAAGCCCTGGGGTTCCGGAAAGCCGACCGCGCTTTCCAGGACACCTGCAATGAGGAACACAGGCGAATCCGAGGGGGAGACCATGTGACCACGCGTGGCACTGGCCAATCCCACAGCAGGTGGTGTTAATGTGTGTCACGGGAGGCATACGGGGAGACGGCGAAACAAAGGGTGGTGTTCAGGTATGTGCCGGTGGAAGGGTTAAACGGCTGACCTTTCCATCAATGCCAAGGAAAATCAAAGAACACTTGGGACCCGGGGGTTGGGGGGGCCGCTTGTGCCTGACCCAAGCCACGTTTCCAAATGCCTACCAGAGGAGCAAAGAGTTTTCTGCAAAATTCGCAACACCCCCAATCCTCCATCGACCTGGTATCCCTGACGCAACTTCGGCTGGCACAAACCCACAGACAGTGGGAAAGAAACCCACAGAGACTAAGAGGGAGAGAGAAGAGAGAATGGGAGACACTCACACAGACACCAACTCACACACACACACACACACACACGCACACACACAGAGTCATACAGCAGAGGAGAGCAGCCCCGGGGCACGCAAGCCGAACTGTCATCGAGATCACGGACGGCGGCACGACTTTGGGGGAGACTCACTCCAACCAACACCATCCGTGCAGTCCTGAGGCTGGTATCCCGTGCTGCTTCCCTCGTCTCCGCCTGGGGTTTCATCATCATGGTCGGCCCTTTGCGACTCCTGGCATCCGGAGACGTTCCCTTCGACCCCGGGGAGAGGTCAGCCTTAGCCTCAGAGCCTCAACACACAAGCAGTGCCACGGAGGGCTCCTGCTCTGCCAAGCCTCGGGGCCTGGTTTCTAAGACAACCGTGGGAACCACTGTGACGGGAGAAACCCTTCGCGCCTCGCGCATGCGCGTTGGCTGAGCCCATTCGCGCTCCACTCCTGACAGATAGGCTGCGTCCCCTTTAAATATCGCCGCCACCGCACGGCGGCCGAGATGCTCCTGCTGCCACCGCGGCGGCGCCTGGATCCTAGGTCCTGTTTGGGGCGGGGTGGGAGAGGAGGCCGCGGGTGTCTCGTCCTGTCCCAGGCCCAAACCCCCACGGGTCCTGTCCTCAGGAGCTGCTTGAGCCCACTTCCACCGAGGGAGGGGGAGCTTCAGGACGCCTGCTGTGTTCTCCGGACTCCCGTTGAGATCCGATTTTGGCCCTCTCCGAGTGAGACAGGATGGGCTCACCACATCTGGTCAGGCCGGCAGGGCCTGGCTGCAGCACAGAATGATCCCATAGGTCTCAAGGCCTAGTGTCAGCTGCAAATTCACTCATCCATCAGCCCTCTGCCTCCCTCCTCCTTTGAAAGAGCAGTGGCCTGCCCGGCTTGTAAAAGCCCTGGGGTTCCGGAAAGCCGACCGCGCTTTCCAGGACACCTGCAATGAGGAACACAGGCGAATCCGAGGGGGAGACCATGTGACCACGCGTGGCACTGGCCAATCCCACAGCAGGTGGTGTTAATGTGTGTCACCGGAGGCATACGGGGAGACGGCGAAACAAAGGGTGGTGTCCAGGTATGTGCCGGTGGAAGGGTTAAACGGCTGACCTTTCCATCAAGGCCAAGGAAAATCAAAGAACACTTGGGACCCGGGGGTTGGGGGGGCCGCTTGTGCCTGACCCAAGCCACGTTTTCAAATGCCTACCAGAGGAGCAAAGAGTTTTCTGCAAAATTCGCAACACCCCCAATCCTCCATCGACCTGGTATCCCTGACGCAACTTCGGCTGGCACAAACCCACAGACAGTGGGAAAGAAACCCACAGAGACTAAGAGGGAGAGAGAAGAGAGAATGGGAGACACTCACACAGACACCAACTCACACACACACACACACACACACGCACACACACAGAGTCATACAGCAGAGGAGAGCAGCCCCGGGGCACGCAAGCCGAACTGTCATCGAGATCACGGACGGCGGCACGACTTTGGGGGAGACTCACTCCAACCAACACCATCCGTGCAGTCCTGAGGCTGGTATCCCGTGCTGCTTCCCCCGTCTCCGCCTGGGGTTTCATCATCATGGTCGGCCCTTTGCGACTCCTGGCATCCGGAGACGTTCCCTTCGACCCCGTGGAGAGGTCAGCCTTAGCCTCAGAGCCTCAACACACAAGCAGTGCCACGGAGGGCTCCTGCTCTGCCAAGCCTCGGGGCCTGGTTTCTAAGACAACCGTGGGAACCACTGTGACGGGAGAAACCCTTCGCGCCTCGCGCATGCGCGTTGGCTGAGCCCATTCGCGCTCCACTCCTGACAGATAGGCTGCGTCCCCTTTAAATATCGCCGCCACCGCACGGCGGCCGAGATGCTCCTGCTGCCGCCGCGGCGGCGCCTGGATCCTGGGTCCTGTTTGGGGCGGCGTGGGAGAGGAGGCCGCGGGTGTCTCGTCCTGTCCCAGGCCCAAACCCCCACGGGTCCTGTCCTCAGGAGCTGCTTGAGCCCACTTCCACCGAGGGAGGGGGAGCTTCAGGACGCCTGCTGTGTTCTCCGGACTCCCGTTGAGATCCGATTTTGGCCCTCTCCGAGTGAGACAGGACGGGCTCACCACATCTGGTCAGGCCGGCAGGGCCTGGCTTCAGCACAGAATGATCCCATAGGTCTCAAGGACTAGTGTCAGCTGCAAATTCACTCATCCATCAGCCCTCTGCCTCCCTCCTCCTTTGAAAGAGCAGTGGCCTGCCCGGCTTGTAAAAGCCCTGGGGTTCCGGAAAGCCGACCGCGCTTTCCAGGACACCTGCAATGAGGAACACAGGCGAATCCGAGGGGGAGACCATGTGACCACGCGTGGCACTGGCCAATCCCACAGCAGGTGGTGTTAATGTGTGTCACCGGAGGCATACGGGGAGACGGCGAAACAAAGGGTGGTGTCCAGGTATGTGCCGGTGGAAGGGTTAAACGGCTGACCTTTCCATCAAGGCCAAGGAAAATCAAAGAACACTTGGGACCCGGGGGTTGGGGGGGCCGCTTGTGCCTGACCCAAGCCACGTTTTCAAATGCCTACCAGAGGAGCAAAGAGTTTTCTGCAAAATTCGCAACACCCCCAATCCTCCATCGACCTGGTATCCCTGACGCAACTTCGGCTGGCACAAACCCACAGACAGTGGGAAAGAAACCCACAGAGACTAAGAGGGAGAGAGAAGAGAGAATGGGAGACACTCACACAGACACCAACTCAAACACACACACACTCACACACACACACACACACAGAGTCATACAGCAGAGGAGAGCAGCCCCGGGGCACGCAAGCCGACCTGTCATCGAGATCACGGACGGCGGCACGACTTTGGGGGAGACTCACTCCAACCAACACCATCCGTGCAGTCCTGAGGCTGGTATCCCGTGCTGCTTCCCCCGTCTCCGCCTGGGGTTTCATCATCATGGTCGGCCCTTTGCGACTCCTGGCATCCGGAGACGTTCCCTTCGACCCCGTGGAGAGGTCAGCCTTAGCCTCAGAGCCTCAACACACAAGCAGTGCCAGGGAGGGCTCCTGCTCTGCCAAGCCTCGGGGCCTGGTTTCTAAGACAACCATGGGAACCACTGTGACGGGAGAAACCCTTCGCGCCTCGCGCATGCGCGTTGGCTGAGCCCATTCGCGCTCCACTCCTGACAGATAGGCTGCGTCCCCTTTAAATATCGCCGCCACCGCACGGCGGCCGAGATGCTCCTGCTGCCGCCGCGGCGGCGCCTGGATCCTGGGTCCTGTTTGGGGCGTCGTGGGAGAGGAGGCCGCGGGTGTCTCGTCCTGTCCCAGGCCCAAACCCCCAGGTGTCCTGTCCTGAGGAGCTGCTTGAGCCCACTTCCACCGAGGGAGGGGGAGCTTCAGGACGCCTGCTGTGTTCTCCGGACTCCCGTTGAGATCCGATTTTGGCCCTCTCCGAGTGAGACAGGACGGGCTCACCACATCTGGTCAGGCCGGCAGGGCCTGGCTTCAGCACAGAATGATCCCATAGGTCTCAAGGACTAGTGTCAGCTGCAAATTCACTCATCCATCAGCCCTCTGCCTCCCTCCTCCTTTGAAAGAGCAGTGGCCTGCCCGGCTTGTAAAAGCCCTGGGGTTCCGGAAAGCCGACCGCGCTTTCCAGGACACCTGCAATGAGGAACACAGGCGAATCCGAGGGGGAGACCATGTGACCACGCGTGGCACTGGCCAATCCCACAGCAGGTGGTGTTAATGTGTGTCACCGGAGGCATACGGGGAGACGGCGAAACAAAGGGTGGTGTCCAGGTATGTGCCGGTGGAAGGGTTAAACGGCTGACATTTCCATCAAGGCCAAGGAAAATCAAAGAACACTTGGGACCCGGGGGTTGGGGGGGCCGCTTGTGCCTGACCCAAGCCACGTTTTCAAATGCCTACCAGAGGAGCAAAGAGTTTTCTGCAAAATTCGCAACACCCCCAATCCTCCATCGACCTGGTATCCCTGACGCAACTTCGGCTGGCACAAACCCACAGACAGTGGGAAAGAAACCCACAGAGACTAAGAGGGAGAGAGAAGAGAGAATGGGAGACACTCACACAGACACCAACTCAAACACACACACACTCACACACACACACACACACAGAGTCATACAGCAGAGGAGAGCAGCCCCGGGGCACGCAAGCCGACCTGTCATCGAGATCACGGACGGCGGCACGACTTTGGGGGAGACTCACTCCAACCAACACCATCCGTGCAGTCCTGAGGCTGGTATCCCGTGCTGCTTCCCCCGTCTCCGCCTGGGGTTTCATCATCATGGTCGGCCCTTTGCGACTCCTGGCATCCGGAGACGTTCCCTTCGACCCCGTGGAGAGGTCAGCCTTAGCCTCAGAGCCTCAACACACAAGCAGTGCCAGGGAGGGCTCCTGCTCTGCCAAGCCTCGGGGCCTGGTTTCTAAGACAACCATGGGAACCACTGTGACGGGAGAAACCCTTCGCGCCTCGCGCATGCGCGTTGGCTGAGCCCATTCGCGCTCCACTCCTGACAGATAGGCTGCGTCCCCTTTAAATATCGCCGCCACCGCACGGCGGCCGAGATGCTCCTGCTGCCGCCGCGGCGGCGCCTGGATCCTGGGTCCTGTTTGGGGCGTCGTGGGAGAGGAGGCCGCGGGTGTCTCGTCCTGTCCCAGGCCCAAACCCCCAGGTGTCCTGTCCTGAGGAGCTGCTTGAGCCCACTTCCACCGAGGGAGGGGGAGCTTCAGGACGCCTGCTGTGTTCTCCGGACTCCCGTTGAGATCCGATTTTGGCCCTCTCCGAGTGAGACAGGACGGGCTCACCACATCTGGTCAGGCCGGCAGGGCCTGGCTGCAGCACAGAATGATCCCATAGGTCTCAAGGACTAGTGTCAGCTGCAAATTCACTCATCCATCAGCCCTCTGCCTCCCTCCTCCTTTGAAAGAGCAGTGGCCTGCCCGGCTTGTAAAAGCCCTGGGGTTCCGGAAAGCCGACCGCGCTTTCCAGGACACCTGCAATGAGGAACACAGGCGAATCCGAGGGGGAGACCATGTGACCACGCGTGGCACTGGCCAATCCCACAGCAGGTGGTGTTAATGTGTGTCACCGGAGGCATACGGGGAGACGGCGAAACAAAGGGTGGTGTCCAGGTATGTGCCGGTGGAAGGGTTAAACGGCTGACATTTCCATCAATGCCAAGGAAAATCAAAGAACACTTGGGACCCGGGGGTTGGGGGGGCCGCTTGTGCCTGACCCAAGCCACGTTTTCAAATGCCTACCAGAGGAGCAAAGAGTTTTCTGCAAAATTCGCAACACCCCCAATCCTCCATCGACCTGGTATCCCTGACGCAACTTCGGCTGGCACAAACCCACAGACAGTGGGAAAGAAACCCACAGAGACTAAGAGGGAGAGAGAAGAGAGAATGGGAGACACTCACACAGACACCAACTCAAACACACACACACTCACACACACACACACACACAGAGTCATACAGCAGAGGAGAGCAGCCCCGGGGCACGCAAGCCGACCTGTCATCGAGATCACGGACGGCGGCACGACTTTGGGGGAGACTCACTCCAACCAACACCATCCGTGCAGTCCTGAGGCTGGTATCCCGTGCTGCTTCCCCCGTCTCCGCCTGGGGTTTCATCATCATGGTCGGCCCTTTGCGACTCCTGGCATCCAGAGACGTTCCCTTCGACCCTGTGTAGAGGTCAGCCTTAGCCTCAGAGCCTCAACACACAAGCAGTGCCACGGAGGGCTCCTGCTCTGCCAAGCCTCGGGGCCTGGTTTCTAAGACAACCGTGGGAACCACTGTGACGGGAGAAACCCTTCGCGCCTCGCGCATGCGCGTTGGCTGAGCCCATTCGCGCTCCACTCCTGACAGATAGGCTGCGTCCCCTTTAAATATCGCCGCCACCGCACAGCGGCCGAGATGCTCCTGCTGCCGCCGCGGCGGCGCCTGGATCCTGGGTCCTGTTTGGGGCGGCGTGGGAGAGGAGGCCGCGGGTGTCTCGTCCTGTCCCAGGCCCAAACCCCCACGGGTCCTGTCCTCAGGAGCTGCTTGAGCCCACTTCCACCGAGGGAGGGGGAGCTTCAGGACGCCTGCTGTGTTCTCCGGACTCCCGTTGAGATCCGATTTTGGCCCTCTCCGAGTGAGACAGGATGGGCTCACCACATCTGGTCAGGCCGGCAGGGCCTGGCTGCAGCACAGAATGATCCCATCGGTCTCAAGGCCTAGTGTCAGCTGCAAATTCACTCATCCATCAGCCCTCTGCCTCCCTCCTCCTTTGAAAGAGCAGTGGCCTGCCCGGCTTGTAAAAGCCCTGGGGTTCCGGAAAGCTGACCGCGCTTTCCAGGACACCTGCAATGAGGAACACAGGCGAATCCGAGGGGGAGACCATGTGACCACGCGTGGCACTGGCCAATCCCACAGCAGGTGGTGTTAATGTGTGTCACCGGAGGCATACGGGGAGACGGCGAAACAAAGGGTGGTGTCCAGGTATGTGCCGGTGGAAGGGTTAAACGGCTGACCTTTCCATCAAGGCCAAGGAAAATCAAAGAACACTTGGGACCCGGGGGTTGGGGGGGCCGCTTGTGCCTGACCCAAGCCACGTTTTCAAATGCCTACCAGAGGAGCAAAGAGTTTTCTGCAAAATTCGCAACACCCCCAATCCTCCATCGACCTGGTATCCCTGACGCAACTTCGGCTGGCACAAACCCACAGACAGTGGGAAAGAAACCCAGAGAGACTAAGAGGGAGAGAGAAGAGAGAATGGGAGACACTCACACAGACACCAACTCACACACACACACACACACACACACACACAGAGTCATACAGCAGAGGAGAGCAGCCCCGGGGCACGCAAGCCGACCTGTCATCGAGATCACGGACGGCGGCACGACTTTGGGGGAGACTCACTCCAACCAACACCATCCGTGCAGTCCTGAGGCTGGTATCCCGTGCTGCTTCCCCCGTCTCCGCCTGGGGTTTCATCATCATGGTCGGCCCTTTGCGACTCCTGGCATCCAGAGACGTTCCCTTCGACCCTGTGGAGAGGTCAGCCTTAGCCTCAGAGCCTCAACACACAAGCAGTGCCACGGAGGGCTCCTGCTCTGCCAAGCCTCGGGGCCTGGTTTCTAAGACAACCGTGGGAACCACTGTGACGGGAGAAACCCTTCGCGCCTCGCGCATGCGCGTTGGCTGAGCCCATTCGCGCTCCACTCCTGACAGATAGGCTGCGTCCCCTTTAAATATCGCCGCCACCGCACGGCGGCCGAGATGCTCCTGCTGCCGCCGCGGCGGCGCCTGGATCCTGGGTCCTGTTTGGGGCGGCGTGGGAGATGAGGCCGCGGGTGTCTCGTCCTGTCCCAGGCCCAAACCCCCAGGTGTCCTGTCCTGAGGAGCTGCTTGAGCCCACTTCCACCGAGGGAGGGGGAGCTTCAGGACGCCTGCTGTGTTCTCCGGACTCCCGTTGAGATCCGATTTTGGCCCTCTCCGAGTGAGACAGGACGGGCTCACCACATCTGGTCAGGCCGGCAGGGCCTGGCTGCAGCACAGAATGATCCCATAGGTCTCAAGGACTAGTGTCAGCTGCAAATTCACTCATCCATCAGCCCTCTGCCTCCCTCCTCCTTTGAAAGAGCAGTGGCCTGCCCGGCTTGTAAAAGCCCTGGGGTTCCGGAAAGCCGACCGCGCTTTCCAGGACACCTGCAATGAGGAACACAGGCGAATCCGAGGGGGAGACCATGTGACCACGCGTGGCACTGGCCAATCCCACAGCAGGTGGTGTTAATGTGTGTCACCGGAGGCATACGGGGAGACGGCGAAACAAAGGGTGGTGTCCAGGTATGTGCCGGTGGAAGGGTTAAACGGCTGACCTTTCCATCAAGGCCAAGGAAAATCAAAGAACACTTGGGACCCGGGGGTTGGGGGGGCCGCTTGTGCCTGACCCAAGCCACGTTTTCAAATGCCTACCAGAGGAGCAAAGAGTTTTCTGCAAAATTCGCAACACCCCCAATCCTCCATCGACCTGGTATCCCTGACGCAACTTCGGCTGGCACAAACCCACAGACAGTGGGAAAGAAACCCACAGAGACTAAGAGGGAGAGAGAAGAGAGAATGGGAGACACTCACACAGACACCAACTCACACACACACACACACACACACACACACAGAGTCATACAGCAGAGGAGAGCAGCCCCGGGGCACGCAAGCCGACCTGTCATCGAGATCACGGACGGCGGCACGACTTTGGGGGAGACTCACTCCAACCAACACCATCCGTGCAGTCCTGAGGCTGGTATCCCGTGCTGCTTCCCCCGTCTCCGCCTGGGGTTTCATCATCATGGTCGGCCCTTTGCGACTCCTGGCATCCGGAGACGTTCCCTTCGACCCTGTGGAGAGGTCAGCCTTAGCCTCAGAGCCTCAACACACAAGCAGTGCCACGGAGGGCTCCTGCTCTGCCAAGCCTCGGGGCCTGGTTTCTAAGACAACCGTGGGAACCACTGTGACGGGAGAAACCCTTCGCGCCTCGCGCATGCGCGTTGGCTGAGCCCATTCGCGCTCCACTCCTGACAGATAGGCTGCGTCCCCTTTAAATATCGCCGCCACCGCACGGCGGCCGAGATGCTCCTGCTGCCGCCGCGGCGGCGCCTGGATCCTGGGTCCTGTTTGGGGCGGCGTGGGAGAGGAGGCCGCGGGTGTCTCGTCCTGTCCCAGGCCCAAACCCCCAGGTGTCCTGTCCTGAGGAGCTGCTTGAGCCCACTTCCACCGAGGGAGGGGGAGCTTCAGGACGCCTGCTGTGTTCTCCGGACTCCCGTTGAGATCCGATTTTGGCCCTCTCCGAGTGAGACAGGACGGGCTCACCACATCTGGTCAGGCCGGCAGGGCCTGGCTGCAGCACAGAATGATCCCATAGGTCTCAAGGACTAGTGTCAGCTGCAAATTCACTCATCCATCAGCCCTCTGCCTCCCTCCTCCTTTGAAAGAGCAGTGGCCTGCCCGGCTTGTAAAAGCCCTGGGGTTCCGGAAAGCCGACCGCGCTTTCCAGGACACCTGCAATGAGGAACACAGGCGAATCCGAGGGGGAGACCATGTGACCACGCGTGGCACTGGCCAATCCCACAGCAGGTGGTGTTAATGTGTGTCACCGGAGGCATACGGGGAGACGGCGAAACAAAGGGTGGTGTCCAGGTATGTGCCGGTGGAAGGGTTAAACGGCTGACATTTCCATCAAGGCCAAGGAAAATCAAAGAACACTTGGGACCCGGGGGTTGGGGGGGCCGCTTGTGCCTGACCCAAGCCACGTTTTCAAATGCCTACCAGAGGAGCAAAGAGTTTTCTGCAAAATTCGCAACACCCCCAATCCTCCATCGACCTGGTATCCCTGACGCAACTTCGGCTGGCACAAACCCACAGACAGTGGGAAAGAAACCCACAGAGACTAAGAGGGAGAGAGAAGAGAGAATGGGAGACACTCACACAGACACCAACTCACACACACACACACACACACACACACACAGAGTCATACAGCAGAGGAGAGCAGCCCCGGGGCACGCAAGCCGAACTGTCATCGAGATCACGGACGGCGGCACGACTTTGGGGGAGACTCACTCCAACCAACACCATCCGTGCAGTCCTGAGGCTGGTATCCCGTGCTGCTTCCCCCGTCTCCGCCTGGGGTTTCATCATCATGGTCGGCCCTTTGCGACTCCTGGCATCCGGAGACGTTCCCTTCGACCCTGTGGAGAGGTCAGCCTTAGCCTCAGAGCCTCAACACACAAGCAGTGCCACGGAGGGCTCCTGCTCTGCCAAGCCTCGGGGCCTGGTTTCTAAGACAACCGTGGGAACCACTGTGACGGGAGAAACCCTTCGCGCCTCGCGCATGCGCGTTGGCTGAGCCCATTCGCGCTCCACTCCTGACAGATAGGCTGCGTCCCCTTTAAATATCGCCGCCACCGCACGGCGGCCGAGATGCTCCTGCTGCCGCCGCGGCGGCGCCTGGATCCTGGGTCCTGTTTGGGGCGGCGTGGGAGAGGAGGCCGCGGGTGTCTCGTCCTGTCCCAGGCCCAAACCCCCAGGTGTCCTGTCCTGAGGAGCTGCTTGAGCCCACTTCCACCGAGGGAGGGGGAGCTTCAGGACGCCTGCTGTGTTCTCCGGACTCCCGTTGAGATCCGATTTTGGCCCTCTCCGAGTGAGACAGGACGGGCTCACCACATCTGGTCAGGCCGGCAGGGCCTGGCTGCAGCACAGAATGATCCCATAGGTCTCAAGGACTAGTGTCAGCTGCAAATTCACTCATCCATCAGCCCTCTGCCTCCCTCCTCCTTTGAAAGAGCAGTGGCCTGCCCGGCTTGTAAAAGCCCTGGGGTTCCGGAAAGCCGACCGCGCTTTCCAGGACACCTGCAATGAGGAACACAGGCGAATCCGAGGGGGAGACCATGTGACCACGCGTGGCACTGGCCAATCCCACAGCAGGTGGTGTTAATGTGTGTCACCGGAGGCATACGGGGAGACGGCGAAACAAAGGGTGGTGTCCAGGTATGTGCCGGTGGAAGGGTTAAACGGCTGACATTTCCATCAAGGCCAAGGAAAATCAAAGAACACTTGGGACCCGGGGGTTGGGGGGGCCGCTTGTGCCTGACCCAAGCCACGTTTTCAAATGCCTACCAGAGGAGCAAAGAGTTTTCTGCAAAATTCGCAACACCCCCAATCCTCCATCGACCTGGTATCCCTGACGCAACTTCGGCTGGCACAAACCCACAGACAGTGGGAAAGAAACCCACAGAGACTAAGAGGGAGAGAGAAGAGAGAATGGGAGACACTCACACAGACACCAACTCACACACACACACACACACACACACACACAGAGTCATACAGCAGAGGAGAGCAGCCCCGGGGCACGCAAGCCGAACTGTCATCGAGATCACGGACGGCGGCACGACTTTGGGGGAGACTCACTCCAACCAACACCATCCGTGCAGTCCTGAGGCTGGTATCCCGTGCTGCTTCCCCCGTCTCCGCCTGGGGTTTCATCATCATGGTCGGCCCTTTGCGACTCCTGGCATCCAGAGACGTTCCCTTCGACCCTGTGGAGAGGTCAGCCTTAGCCTCAGAGCCTCAACACACAAGCAGTGCCACGGAGGGCTCCTGCTCTGCCAAGCCTCGGGGCCTGGTTTCTAAGACAACCGTGGGAACCACTGTGACGGGAGAAACCCTTCGCGCCTCGCGCATGCGCGTTGGCTGAGCCCATTCGCGCTCCACTCCTGACAGATAGGCTGCGTCCCCTTTAAATATCGCCGCCACCGCACGGCGGCCGAGATGCTCCTGCTGCCGCCGCGGCGGCGCCTGGATCCTGGGTCCTGTTTGGGGCGGCGTGGGAGAGGAGGCCGCGGGTGTCTCGTCCTGTCCCAGGCCCAAACCCCCAGGTGTCCTGTCCTGAGGAGCTGCTTGAGCCCACTTCCACCGAGGGAGGGGGAGCTTCAGGACGCCTGCTGTGTTCTCCGGACTCCCGTTGAGATCCGATTTTGGCCCTCTCCGAGTGAGACAGGACGGGCTCACCACATCTGGTCAGGCCGGCAGGGCCTGGCTGCAGCACAGAATGATCCCATAGGTCTCAAGGACTAGTGTCAGCTGCAAATTCACTCATCCATCAGCCCTCTGCCTCCCTCCTCCTTTGAAAGAGCAGTGGCCTGCCCGGCTTGTAAAAGCCCTGGGGTTCCGGAAAGCCGACCGCGCTTTCCAGGACACCTGCAATGAGGAACACAGGCGAATCCGAGGGGGAGACCATGTGACCACGCGTGGCACTGGCCAATCCCACAGCAGGTGGTGTTAATGTGTGTCACCGGAGGCATACGGGGAGACGGCGAAACAAAGGGTGGTGTCCAGGTATGTGCCGGTGGAAGGGTTAAACGGCTGACATTTCCATCAAGGCCAAGGAAAATCAAAGAACACTTGGGACCCGGGGGTTGGGGGGGCCGCTTGTGCCTGACCCAAGCCACGTTTTCAAATGCCTACCAGAGGAGCAAAGAGTTTTCTGCAAAATTCGCAACACCCCCAATCCTCCATCGACCTGGTATCCCTGACGCAACTTCGGCTGGCACAAACCCACAGACAGTGGGAAAGAAACCCACAGAGACTAAGAGGGAGAGAGAAGAGAGAATGGGAGACACTCACACAGACACCAACTCACACACACACACACACACACACACACACAGAGTCATACAGCAGAGGAGAGCAGCCCCGGGGCACGCAAGCCGAACTGTCATCGAGATCACGGACGGCGGCACGACTTTGGGGGAGACTCACTCCAACCAACACCATCCGTGCAGTCCTGAGGCTGGTATCCCGTGCTGCTTCCCCCGTCTCCGCCTGGGGTTTCATCATCATGGTCGGCCCTTTGCGACTCCTGGCATCCGGAGACGTTCCCTTCGACCCTGTGGAGAGGTCAGCCTTAGCCTCAGAGCCTCAACACACAAGCAGTGCCACGGAGGGCTCCTGCTCTGCCAAGCCTCGGGGCCTGGTTTCTAAGACAACCGTGGGAACCACTGTGACGGGAGAAACCCTTCGCGCCTCGCGCATGCGCGTTGGCTGAGCCCATTCGCGCTCCACTCCTGACAGATAGGCTGCGTCCCCTTTAAATATCGCCGCCACCGCACGGCGGCCGAGATGCTCCTGCTGCCGCCGCGGCGGCGCCTGGATCCTGGGTCCTGTTTGGGGCGGCGTGGGAGAGGAGGCCGCGGGTGTCTCGTCCTGTCCCAGGCCCAAACCCCCAGGGGTCCTGTCCTCAGGAGCTGCTTGAGCCCACTTCCACCGAGGGAGGGGGAGCTTCAGGACGCCTGCTGTGTTCTCCGGACTCCCGTTGAGATCCGATTTTGGCCCTCTCCGAGTGAGACAGGATGGGCTCACCACATCTGGTCAGGCCGGCAGGGCCTGGCTGCAGCACAGAATGATCCCATAGGTCTCAAGGACTAGTGTCAGCTGCAAATTCACTCATCCATCAGCCCTCTGCCTCCCTCCTCCTTTGAAAGAGCAGTGGCCTGCCCGGCTTGTAAAAGCCCTGGGGTTCCGGAAAGCCGACCGCGCTTTCCAGGACACCTGCAATGAGGAACACAGGCGAATCCGAGGGGGAGACCATGTGACCACGCGTGGCACTGGCCAATCCCACAGCAGGTGGTGTTAATGTGTGTCACGGGAGGCATACGGGGAGACGGCGAAACAAAGGGTGGTGTCCAGGTATGTGCCGGTGGAAGGGTTAAACGGCTGACCTTTCCATCAAGGCCAAGGAAAATCAAAGAACACTTGGGACCCGGGGGTTGGGGGGGCCGCTTGTGCCTGACCCAAGCCACGTTTTCAAATGCCTACCAGAGGAGCAAAGAGTTTTCTGCAAAATTCGCAACACCCCCAATCCTCCATCGACCTGGTATCCCTGACGCAACTTCGGCTGGCACAAACCCACAGACAGTGGGAAAGAAACCCACAGAGACTAAGAGGGAGAGAGAAGAGAGAATGGGAGACACTCACACAGACACCAACTCACACACACACACACACACACACACACACACAGAGTCATACAGCAGAGGAGAGCAGCCCCGGGGCACGCAAGCCGACCTGTCATCGAGATCACGGACGGCGGCACGACTTTGGGGGAGACTCACTCCAACCAACACCATCCGTGCAGTCCTGAGGCTGGTATCCCGTGCTGCTTCCCCCGTCTCCGCCTGGGGTTTCATCATCATGGTCGGCCCTTTGCGACTCCTGGCATCCGGAGACGTTCCCTTCGACCCCGTGGAGAGGTCAGCCTTAGCCTCAGAGCCTCAACACACAAGCAGTGCCAGGGAGGGCTCCTGGTCTGCCAAGCCTCGGGGCCTGGTTTCTAAGACAACCGTGGGAACCACTGTGACGGGAGAAACCCTTCGCGCCTCGCGCATGCGCGTTGGCTGAGCCCATTCGCGCTCCACTCCTGACAGATAGGCTGCGTCCCCTTTAAATATCGCCGCCACCGCACGGCGGCCGAGATGCTCCTGCTGCCGCCGCGGCGGCGCCTGGATCCTGGGTCCTGTTTGGGGCGGCGTGGGAGAGGAGGCCGCGGGTGTCTCGTCCTGCCCCAGGCCCAAACCCCCAGGTGTCCTGTCCTGAGGAGCTGCTTGAGCCCACTTCCACCGAGGGAGGGGGAGCTTCAGGACGCCTGCTGTGTTCTCCGGACTCCCGTTGAGATCCGATTTTGGCCCTCTCCGAGTGAGACAGGACGGGCTCACCACATCTGGTCAGGCCGGCAGGGCCTGGCTGCAGCACAGAATGATCCCATAGGTCTCAAGGACTAGTGTCAGCTGCAAATTCACTCATCCATCAGCCCTCTGCCTCCCTCCTCCTTTGAAAGAGCAGTGGCCTGCCCGGCTTGTAAAAGCCCTGGGGTTCCGGAAAGCCGACCGCGCTTTCCAGGACACCTGCAATGAGGAACACAGGCGAATCCGAGGGGGAGACCATGTGACCACGCGTGGCACTGGCCAATCCCACAGCAGGTGGTGTTAATGTGTGTCACCGGAGGCATACGGGGAGACGGCGAAACAAAGGGTGGTGTCCAGGTATGTGCCGGTGGAAGGGTTAAACGGCTGACATTTCCATCAAGGCCAAGGAAAATCAAAGAACACTTGGGACCCGGGGGTTGGGGGGGCCGCTTGTGCCTGACCCAAGCCACGTTTTCAAATGCCTACCAGAGGAGCAAAGAGTTTTCTGCAAAATTCGCAACACCCCCAATCCTCCATCGACCTGGTATCCCTGACGCAACTTCGGCTGGCACAAACCCACAGACAGTGGGAAAGAAACCCACAGAGACTAAGAGGGAGAGAGAAGAGAGAATGGGAGACACTCACACAGACACCAACTCACACACACACACACACACACACACACACAGAGTCATACAGCAGAGGAGAGCAGCCCCGGGGCACGCAAGCCGACCTGTCATCGAGATCACGGACGGCGGCACGACTTTGGGGGAGACTCACTCCAACCAACACCATCCGTGCAGTCCTGAGGCTGGTATCCCGTGCTGCTTCCCCCGTCTCCGCCTGGGGTTTCATCATCATGGTCGGCCCTTTGCGACTCCTGGCATCCGGAGACGTTCCCTTCGACCCCGTGGAGAGGTCAGCCTTAGCCTCAGAGCCTCAACACACAAGCAGTGCCACGGAGGGCTCCTGCTCTGCCAAGCCTCGGGGCCTGGTTTCTAAGACAACCGTGGGAACCACTGTGACGGGAGAAACCCTTCGCGCCTCGCGCATGCGCGTTGGCTGAGCCCATTCGCGCTCCACTCCTGACAGATAGGCTGCGTCCCCTTTAAATATCGCCGCCACCGCACGGCGGCCGAGATGCTCCTGCTGCCGCCGCGGCGGCGCCTGGATCCTGGGTCCTGTTTGGGGCGGCGTGGGAGAGGAGGCCGCGGGTGTCTCGTCCTGTCCCAGGCCCAAACCCCCAGGGGTCCTGTCCTCAGGAGCTGCTTGAGCCCACTTCCACCGAGGGAGGGGGAGCTTCAGGACGCCTGCTGTGTTCTCCGGACTCCCGTTGAGATCCGATTTTGGCCCTCTCCGAGTGAGACAGGATGGGCTCACCACATCTGGTCAGGCCGGCAGGGCCTGGCTGCAGCACAGAATGATCCCATAGGTCTCAAGGACTAGTGTCAGCTGCAAATTCACTCATCCATCGGCCCTCTGCCTCCCTCCTCCTTTGAAAGAGCAGTGGCCTGCCCGGCTTGTAAAAGCCCTGGGGTTCCGGAAAGCCGACCGCGCTTTCCAGGACACCTGCAATGAGGAACACAGGCGAATCCGAGGGGGAGACCATGTGACCACGCGTGGCACTGGCCAATCCCACAGCAGGTGGTGTTAATGTGTGTCACCGGAGGCATACGGGGAGACGGCGAAACAAAGGGTGGTGTCCAGGTATGTGCCGGTGGAAGGGTTAAACGGCTGACCTTTCCATCAAGGCCAAGGAAAATCAAAGAACACTTGGGACCCGGGGGTTGGGGGGGCCGCTTGTGCCTGACCCAAGCCACGTTTTCAAATGCCTACCAGAGGAGCAAAGAGTTTTCTGCAAAATTCGCAACACCCCCAATCCTCCATCGACCTGGTATCCCTGACGCAACTTCGGCTGGCACAAACCCACAGACAGTGGGAAAGAAACCCACAGAGACTAAGAGGGAGAGAGAAGAGAGAATGGGAGACACTCACACAGACACCAACTCACACACACACACACACACACACGCACACACACAGAGTCATACAGCAGAGGAGAGCAGCCCCGGGGCACGCAAGCCGAACTGTCATCGAGATCACGGACGGCGGCACGACTTTGGGGGAGACTCACTCCAACCAACACCATCCGTGCAGTCCTGAGGCTGGTATCCCGTGCTGCTTCCCCCGTCTCCGCCTGGGGTTTCATCATCATGGTCGGCCCTTTGCGACTCCTGGCATCCGGAGACGTTCCCTTCGACCCCGTGGAGAGGTCAGCCTTAGCCTCAGAGCCTCAACACACAAGCAGTGCCACGGAGGGCTCCTGCTCTGCCAAGCCTCGGGGCCTGGTTTCTAAGACAACCGTGGGAACCACTGTGACGGGAGAAACCCTTCGCGCCTCGCGCATGCGCGTTGGCTGAGCCCATTCGCGCTCCACTCCTGACAGATAGGCTGCGTCCCCTTTAAATATCGCCGCCACCGCACGGCGGCCGAGATGCTCCTGCTGCCGCCGCGGCGGCGCCTGGATCCTGGGTCCTGTTTGGGGCGGCGTGGGAGAGGAGGCCGCGGGTGTCTCGTCCTGTCCCAGGCCCAAACCCCCAGGGGTCCTGTCCTCAGGAGCTGCTTGAGCGCACTTCCACCGAGGGAGGGGGAGCTTCAGGACGCCTGCTGTGTTCTCCGGACTCCCGTTGAGATCCGATTTTGGCCCTCTCCGAGTGAGACAGGATGGGCTCACCACATCTGGTCAGGCCGGCAGGGCCTGGCTGCAGCACAGAATGATCCCATAGGTCTCAAGGACTAGTGTCAGCTGCAAATTCACTCATCCATCGGCCCTCTGCCTCCCTCCTCCTTTGAAAGAGCAGTGGCCTGCCCGGCTTGTAAAAGCCCTGGGGTTCCGGAAAGCCGACCGCGCTTTCCAGGACACCTGCAATGAGGAACACAGGCGAATCCGAGGGGGAGACCATGTGACCACGCGTGGCACTGGCCAATCCCACAGCAGGTGGTGTTAATGTGTGTCACGGGAGGCATACGGGGAGACGGCGAAACAAAGGGTGGTGTCCAGGTATGTGCCGGTGGAAGGGTTAAACGGCTGACCTTTCCATCAAGGCCAAGGAAAATCAAAGAACACTTGGGACCCGGGGCTTGGGGGGGCCGCTTGTGCCTGACCCAAGCCACGTTTTCAAATGCCTACCAGAGGAGCAAAGAGTTTTCTGCAAAATTCGCAACACCCCCAATCCTCCATCGACCTGGTATCACTGACGCAACTTCGACTGGCACAAAGCGACAGACAGTGGGAAAGAAACCCACAGAGACTAAGAGGGAGAGAGAAGAGAGAATGGGAGACACTCACACAGACACCAACTCAAACACACACACACACACACACACACACACACAGAGAGTCATACAGCAGAGGAGAGCAGCCCCGGGGCACGCAAGCCGACCTGTCATCGAGATCACGGACGGCGACACGACTTTGGGGGAGACTCACTCAAACCAACACCATCCGTGCAGTCCTGAGGCTGGTATCCCGTGCTGCTTCCCCCTTCTCCGCCTGGGGTTTCATCATCATGGTCGGCCCTTTGCGACTCCTGGCATCCAGAGATGTTCCCTTCGACCCTGTGGAGAGGTCAGCCTTAGCCTCAGAGCCTCAACACACAAGCAGTGCCACGGAGGGCTCCTGCTCTGCCAAGCCTCGGGGCCTGGTTTCTAAGACAACCGTGGGAACCACTGTGACGGGAGAAACCCTTCGCGCCTCGCGCATGCGCGTTGGCTGAGCCCATTCGCGCTCCACTCCTGACAGATAGGCTTCGTCCCCTTTAAATATCGCCGCCACCGCACGGCGGCCGAGATGCTCCTGCTGCCGCCGCGGCGGCGCCTGGATCCTGGGTCCTGTTTGGGGCGGTGTGGGAGAGGAGGCCGCGGGTGTCTCGTCCTGTCCCAGGCCCAAACCCCCACGGGTCCTGTCCTCAGGAGCTGCTTGAGCCCACTTCCACCGAGGGAGGGGGAGCTTCAGGACGCCTGCTGTGTTCTCCGGACTCCCGTTGAGATCCGATTTTGGCCCTCTCCGAGTGAGACAGGATGGGCTCACCACATCTGGTCAGGCCGGCAGGGCCTGGCTGCAGCACAGAATGATCCCATCGGTCTCAAGGCCTAGTGTCAGCTGCAAATTCACTCATCCATCAGCCCTCTGCCTCCCTCCTCCTTTGAAAGAGCAGTGGCCTGCCCGGCTTGTAAAAGCCCTGGGGTTCCGGAAAGCCGACCGCGCTTTCCAGGACACCTGCAATGAGGAACACAGGCGAATCCGAGGGGGAGACCATGTGACCACGCGTGGCACTGGCCAATCCCACAGCAGGTGGTGTTAATGTGTGTCACCGGAGGCATACGGGGAGACGGCGAAACAAAGGGTGGTGTCCAGGTATGTGCCGGTGGAAGGGTTAAACGGCTGACCTTTCCATCAAGGCCAAGGAAAATCAAAGAACACTTGGGAACCGGGGGTTGGGGGGGCCGCTTGTGCCTGACCCAAGCCACGTTTTCAAATGCCTACCAGAGGAGCAAAGAGTTTTCTGCAAAATTCGCAACACCCCCAATCCTCCATCGACCTGGTATCCCTGACGCAACTTCGGCTGGCACAAACCCACAGACAGTGGGAAAGAAACCCACAGAGACTAAGAGGGAGAGAGAAGAGAGAATGGGAGACACTCACACAGACACCAACTCACACACACACACACACACACACGCACACACACAGAGTCATACAGCAGAGGAGAGCAGCCCCGGGGCACGCAAGCCGAACTGTCATCGAGATCACGGACGGCGGCACGACTTTGGGGGAGACTCACTCCAACCAACACCATCCGTGCAGTCCTGAGGCTGGTATCCCGTGCTGCTTCCCCCGTCTCCGCCTGGGGTTTCATCATCATGGTCGGCCCTTTGCGACTCCTGGCATCCGGAGACGTTCCCTTCGACCCCGTGGAGAGGTCAGCCTTAGCCTCAGAGCCTCAACACACAAGCAGTGCCACGGAGGGCTCCTGCTCTGCCAAGCCTCGGGGCCTGGTTTCTAAGACAACCGTGGGAACCACTGTGACGGGAGAAACCCTTCGCGCCTCGCGCATGCGCGTTGGCTGAGCCCATTCGCGCTCCACTCCTGACAGATAGGCTGCGTCCCCTTTAAATATCGCCGCCACCGCACGGCGGCCGAGATGCTCCTGCTGCCGCCGCGGCGGCGCCTGGATCCTGGGTCCTGTTTGGGGCGGCGTGGGAGAGGAGGCCGCGGGTGTCTCGTCCTGTCCCAGGCCCAAACCCCCACGGGTCCTGTCCTCAGGAGCTGCTTGAGCCCACTTCCACCGAGGGAGGGGGAGCTTCAGGACGCCTGCTCTGTTCTCCGGACTCCCGTTGAGATCCGATTTTGGCCCTCTCCGAGTGAGACAGGATGGGCTCACCACATCTGGTCAGGCCGGCAGGGCCTGGCTGCAGCACAGAATGATCCCATAGGTCTCAAGGCCTAGTGTCAGCTGCAAATTCACTCATCCATCAGCCCTCTGCCTCCCTCCTCCTTTGAAAGAGCAGTGGCCTGCCCGGCTTCTAAAAGCCCTGGGGTTCCGGAAAGCCGACCGCGCTTTCCAGGACACCTGCAATGAGGAACACAGGCGAATCCGAGGGGGAGACCATGTGACCACGCGTGGCACTGGCCAATCCCACAGCAGGTGGTGTTAATGTGTGTCACCGGAGGCATACGGGGAGACGGCGAAACAAAGGGTGGTGTCCAGGTATGTGCCGGTGGAAGGGTTAAACGGCTGACCTTTCCATCAAGGCCAAGGAAAATCAAAGAACACTTGGGACCCGGGGGTTGGGGGGGCCGCTTGTGCCTGACCCAAGCCACGTTTTCAAATGCCTAAGAGAGGAGCAAAGAGTTTTCTGCAAAATTCGCAACACCCCCAATCCTCCATCGACCTGGTATCCCTGACGCAACTTCGGCTGGCACAAACCCACAGACAGTGGGAAAGAAACCCACAGAGACTAAGAGGGAGAGAGAAGAGAGAATGGGAGACACTCACACAGACACCAACTCACACACACACACACACACACACACACACACACACACACACACACACAGAGTCATACAGCAGAGGAGAGCAGCCCCGGGGCACGCAAGCCGACCTGTCATCGAGATCACGGACGGCGGCACGACTTTGGGGGAGACTCACTCCAACCAACACCATCCGTGCAGTCCTGAGGCTGGTATCCCGTGCTGCTTCCCCCGTCTCCGCCTGGGGTTTCATCATCATGGTCGGCCCTTTGCGACTCCTGGCATCCGGAGACGTTCCCTTCGACCCCGTGGAGAGGTCAGCCTTAGCCTCAGAGCCTCAACACACAAGCAGTACCACGGAGGGCTCCTGCTCTGCCAAGCCGCGGGGCCTGGTTTCTAAGACAACCGTGGGAACCACTGTGACGGGAGAAACCCTTCGCGCCTCGCGCATGCGCGTTGGCTGAGCCCATTCGCGCTCCACTCCTGACAGATAGGCTGCGTCCCCTTTAAATATCGCCGCCACCGCACGGCGGCCGAGATGCTCCTGCTGCCGCCGCGGCGGCGCCTGGATCCTGGGTCCTGTTTGGGGCGGCGTGGGAGAGGAGGCCGCGGGTGTCTCGTCCTGTCCCAGGCCCAAACCCCCAGGGGTTCTGTCCTCAGGAGCTGCTTGAGCCCACTTCCACCGAGGGAGGGGGAGCTTCAGGACGCCTGCTGTGTTCTCCGGACTCCCGTTGAGATCCGATTTTGGCCCTCTCCGAGTGAGACAGGATGGGCTCACCACATCTGGTCAGGCCGGCAGGGCCTGGCTGCAGCACAGAATGATCCCATAGGTCTCAAGGACTAGTGTCAGCTGCAAATTCACTCATCCATCGGCCCTCTGCCTCCCTCCTCCTTTGAAAGAGCAGTGGCCTGCCCGGCTTGTAAAAGCCCTGGGGTTCCGGAAAGCCGACCGCGCTTTCCAGGACACCTGCAATGAGGAACACAGGCGAATCCGAGGGGGAGACCATGTGACCACGCGTGGCACTGGCCAATCCCACAGCAGGTGGTGTTAATGTGTGTCACCGGAGGCATACGGGGAGACGGCGAAACAAAGGGTGGTGTCCAGGTATGTGCCGGTGGAAGGGTTAAACGGCTGACCTTTCCATCAAGGCCAAGGAAAATCAAAGAACACTTGGGAACCGGGGGTTGGGGGGGCCGCTTGTGCCTGACCCAAGCCACGTTTTCAAATGCCTACCAGAGGAGCAAAGAGTTTTCTGCAAAATTCGCAACACCCCCAATCCTCCATCGACCTGGTATCCCTGACGCAACTTCGGCTGGCACAAACCCACAGACAGTGGGAAAGAAACCCACAGAGACTAAGAGGGAGAGAGAAGAGAGAATGGGAGACACTCACACAGACACCAACTCACACACACACACACACACACACGCACACACACAGAGTCATACAGCAGAGGAGAGCAGCCCCGGGGCACGCAAGCCGAACTGTCATCGAGATCACGGACGGCGGCACGACTTTGGGGGAGACTCACTCCAACCAACACCATCCGTGCAGTCCTGAGGCTGGTATCCCGTGCTGCTTCCCCCGTCTCCGCCTGGGGTTTCATCATCATGGTCGGCCCTTTGCGACTCCTGGCATCCGGAGACGTTCCCTTCGACCCCGTGGAGAGGTCAGCCTTAGCCTCAGAGCCTCAACACACAAGCAGTGCCACGGAGGGCTCCTGCTCTGCCAAGCCTCGGGGCCTGGTTTCTAAGACAACCGTGGGAACCACTGTGACGGGAGAAACCCTTCGCGCCTCGCGCATGCGCGTTGGCTGAGCCCATTCGCGCTCCACTCCTGACAGATAGGCTGCGTCCCCTTTAAATATCGCCGCCACCGCACGGCGGCCGAGATGCTCCTGCTGCCGCCGCGGCGGCGCCTGGATCCTGGGTCCTGTTTGGGGCGGCGTGGGAGAGGAGGCCGCGGGTGTCTCGTCCTGTCCCAGGCCCAAACCCCCACGGGTCCTGTCCTCAGGAGCTGCTTGAGCCCACTTCCACCGAGGGAGGGGGAGCTTCAGGACGCCTGCTCTGTTCTCCGGACTCCCGTTGAGATCCGATTTTGGCCCTCTCCGAGTGAGACAGGATGGGCTCACCACATCTGGTCAGGCCGGCAGGGCCTGGCTGCAGCACAGAATGATCCCATAGGTCTCAAGGCCTAGTGTCAGCTGCAAATTCACTCATCCATCAGCCCTCTGCCTCCCTCCTCCTTTGAAAGAGCAGTGGCCTGCCCGGCTTCTAAAAGCCCTGGGGTTCCGGAAAGCCGACCGCGCTTTCCAGGACACCTGCAATGAGGAACACAGGCGAATCCGAGGGGGAGACCATGTGACCACGCGTGGCACTGGCCAATCCCACAGCAGGTGGTGTTAATGTGTGTCACCGGAGGCATACGGGGAGACGGCGAAACAAAGGGTGGTGTCCAGGTATGTGCCGGTGGAAGGGTTAAACGGCTGACCTTTCCATCAAGGCCAAGGAAAATCAAAGAACACTTGGGACCCGGGGGTTGGGGGGGCCGCTTGTGCCTGACCCAAGCCACGTTTTCAAATGCCTAAGAGAGGAGCAAAGAGTTTTCTGCAAAATTCGCAACACCCCCAATCCTCCATCGACCTGGTATCCCTGACGCAACTTCGGCTGGCACAAACCCACAGACAGTGGGAAAGAAACCCACAGAGACTAAGAGGGAGAGAGAAGAGAGAATGGGAGACACTCACACAGACACCAACTCACACACACACACACACACACACACACACACACACACACACACACAGAGTCATACAGCAGAGGAGAGCAGCCCCGGGGCACGCAAGCCGACCTGTCATCGAGATCACGGACGGCGGCACGACTTTGGGGGAGACTCACTCCAACCAACACCATCCGTGCAGTCCTGAGGCTGGTATCCCGTGCTGCTTCCCCCGTCTCCGCCTGGGGTTTCATCATCATGGTCGGCCCTTTGCGACTCCTGGCATCCGGAGACGTTCCCTTCGACCCCGTGGAGAGGTCAGCCTTAGCCTCAGAGCCTCAACACACAAGCAGTGCCACGGAGGGCTCCTGCTCTGCCAAGCCGCGGGGCCTGGTTTCTAAGACAACCGTGGGAACCACTGTGACGGGAGAAACCCTTCGCGCCTCGCGCATGCGCGTTGGCTGAGCCCATTCGCGCTCCACTCCTGACAGATAGGCTGCGTCCCCTTTAAATATCGCCGCCACCGCACGGCGGCCGAGATGCTCCTGCTGCCGCCGCGGCGGCGCCTGGATCCTGGGTCCTGTTTGGGGCGGCGTGGGAGAGGAGGCCGCGGGTGTCTCGTCCTGTCCCAGGCCCAAACCCCCAGGGGTTCTGTCCTCAGGAGCTGCTTGAGCCCACTTCCACCGAGGGAGGGGGAGCTTCAGGACGCCTGCTGTGTTCTCCGGACTCCCGTTGAGATCCGATTTTGGCCCTCTCCGAGTGAGACAGGATGGGCTCACCACATCTGGTCAGGCCGGCAGGGCCTGGCTGCAGCACAGAATGATCCCATAGGTCTCAAGGACTAGTGTCAGCTGCAAATTCACTCATCCATCGGCCCTCTGCCTCCCTCCTCCTTTGAAAGAGCAGTGGCCTGCCCGGCTTGTAAAAGCCCTGGGGTTCCGGAAAGCCGACCGCGCTTTCCAGGACACCTGCAATGAGGAACACAGGCGAATCCGAGGGGGAGACCATGTGACCACGCGTGGCACTGGCCAATCCCACAGCAGGTGGTGTTAATGTGTGTCACCGGAGGCATACGGGGAGACGGCGAAACAAAGGGTGGTGTCCAGGTATGTGCCGGTGGAAGGGTTAAACGGCTGACCTTTCCATCAAGGCCAAGGAAAATCAAAGAACACTTGGGAACCGGGGGTTGGGGGGGCCGCTTGTGCCTGACCCAAGCCACGTTTTCAAATGCCTACCAGAGGAGCAAAGAGTTTTCTGCAAAATTCGCAACACCCCCAATCCTCCATCGACCTGGTATCCCTGACGCAACTTCGGCTGGCACAAACCCACAGACAGTGGGAAAGAAACCCACAGAGACTAAGAGGGAGAGAGAAGAGAGAATGGGAGACACTCACACAGACACCAACTCACACACACACACACACACACACGCACACACACAGAGTCATACAGCAGAGGAGAGCAGCCCCGGGGCACGCAAGCCGAACTGTCATCGAGATCACGGACGGCGGCACGACTTTGGGGGAGACTCACTCCAACCAACACCATCCGTGCAGTCCTGAGGCTGGTATCCCGTGCTGCTTCCCCCGTCTCCGCCTGGGGTTTCATCATCATGGTCGGCCCTTTGCGACTCCTGGCATCCGGAGACGTTCCCTTCGACCCCGTGGAGAGGTCAGCCTTAGCCTCAGAGCCTCAACACACAAGCAGTGCCACGGAGGGCTCCTGCTCTGCCAAGCCTCGGGGCCTGGTTTCTAAGACAACCGTGGGAACCACTGTGACGGGAGAAACCCTTCGCGCCTCGCGCATGCGCGTTGGCTGAGCCCATTCGCGCTCCACTCCTGACAGATAGGCTGCGTCCCCTTTAAATATCGCCGCCACCGCACGGCGGCCGAGATGCTCCTGCTGCCGCCGCGGCGGCGCCTGGATCCTGGGTCCTGTTTGGGGCGGCGTGGGAGAGGAGGCCGCGGGTGTCTCGTCCTGTCCCAGGCCCAAACCCCCACGGGTCCTGTCCTCAGGAGCTGCTTGAGCCCACTTCCACCGAGGGAGGGGGAGCTTCAGGACGCCTGCTCTGTTCTCCGGACTCCCGTTGAGATCCGATTTTGGCCCTCTCCGAGTGAGACAGGATGGGCTCACCACATCTGGTCAGGCCGGCAGGGCCTGGCTGCAGCACAGAATGATCCCATAGGTCTCAAGGCCTAGTGTCAGCTGCAAATTCACTCATCCATCAGCCCTCTGCCTCCCTCCTCCTTTGAAAGAGCAGTGGCCTGCCCGGCTTCTAAAAGCCCTGGGGTTCCGGAAAGCCGACCGCGCTTTCCAGGACACCTGCAATGAGGAACACAGGCGAATCCGAGGGGGAGGCCATGTGACCACGCGTGGCACTGGCCAATCCCACAGCAGGTGGTGTTAATGTGTGTCACCGGAGGCATACGGGGAGACGGCGAAACAAAGGGTGGTGTCCAGGTATGTGCCGGTGGAAGGGTTAAACGGCTGACCTTTCCATCAAGGCCAAGGAAAATCAAAGAACACTTGGGACCCGGGGGTTGGGGGGGCCGCTTGTGCCTGACCCAAGCCACGTTTTCAAATGCCTAAGAGAGGAGCAAAGAGTTTTCTGCAAAATTCGCAACACCCCCAATCCTCCATCGACCTGGTATCCCTGACGCAACTTCGGCTGGCACAAACCCACAGACAGTGGGAAAGAAACCCACAGAGACTAAGAGGGAGAGAGAAGAGAGAATGGGAGACACTCACACAGACACCAACTCACACACACACACACACACACACACACACACACACACACACACAGAGTCATACAGCAGAGGAGAGCAGCCCCGGGGCACGCAAGCCGACCTGTCATCGAGATCACGGACGGCGGCACGACTTTGGGGGAGACTCACTCCAACCAACACCATCCGTGCAGTCCTGAGGCTGGTATCCCGTGCTGCTTCCCCCGTCTCCGCCTGGGGTTTCATCATCATGGTCGGCCCTTTGCGACTCCTGGCATCCGGAGACGTTCCCTTCGACCCCGTGGAGAGGTCAGCCTTAGCCTCAGAGCCTCAACACACAAGCAGTGCCACGGAGGGCTCCTGCTCTGCCAAGCCGCGGGGCCTGGTTTCTAAGACAACCGTGGGAACCACTGTGACGGGAGAAACCCTTCGCGCCTCGCGCATGCGCGTTGGCTGAGCCCATTCGCGCTCCACTCCTGACAGATAGGCTGCGTCCCCTTTAAATATCGCCGCCACCGCACGGCGGCCGAGATGCTCCTGCTGCCGCCGCGGCGGCGCCTGGATCCTGGGTCCTGTTTGGGGCGGCGTGGGAGAGGAGGCCGCGGGTGTCTCGTCCTGTCCCAGGCCCAAACCCCCAGGGGTCCTGTCCTCAGGAGCTGCTTGAGCCCACTTCCACCGAGGGAGGGGGAGCTTCAGGACGCCTGCTGTGTTCTCCGGACTCCCGTTGAGATCCGATTTTGGCCCTCTCCGAGTGAGACAGGATGGGCTCACCACATCTGGTCAGGCCGGCAGGGCCTGGCTGCAGCACAGAATGATCCCATAGGTCTCAAGGACTAGTGTCAGCTGCAAATTCACTCATCCATCGGCCCTCTGCCTCCCTCCTCCTTTGAAAGAGCAGTGGCCTGCCCGGCTTGTAAAAGCCCTGGGGTTCCGGAAAGCCGACCGCGCTTTCCAGGACACCTGCAATGAGGAACACAGGCGAATCCGAGGGGGAGACCATGTGACCACGCGTGGCACTGGCCAATCCCACAGCAGGTGGTGTTAATGTGTGTCACGGGAGGCATACGGGGAGACGGCGAAACAAAGGGTGGTGTCCAGGTATGTGCCGGTGGAAGGGTTAAACGGCTGACCTTTCCATCAAGGCCAAGGAAAATCAAAGAACACTTGGGACCCGGGGGTTGGGGGGGCCGCTTGTGCCTGACCCAAGCCACGTTTTCAAATGCCTACCAGAGGAGCAAAGAGTTTTCTGCAAAATTCGCAACACCCCCAATCCTCCATCGACCTGGTATCCCTGACGCAACTTCGGCTGGCACAAACCCACAGACAGTGGGAAAGAAACCCACAGAGACTAAGAGGGAGAGAGAAGAGAGAATGGGAGACACTCACACAGACACCAACTCAAACACACACACACACACACACACACACACACACACACACAGAGTCATACAGCAGAGGAGAGCAGCCCCGGGGCACGCAAGCCGAACTGTCATCGAGATCACGGACGGCGGCACGACTTTGGGGGAGACTCACTCCAACCAACACCATCCGTGCAGTCCTGAGGCTGGTATCCCGTGCTGCTTCCCCCGTCTCCGCCTGGGGTTTCATCATCATGGTCGGCCCTTTGCGACTCCTGGCATCCGGAGACGTTCCCTTCGACCCCGTGGAGAGGTCAGCCTTAGCCTCAGAGCCTCAACACACAAGCAGTGCCACGGAGGGCTCCTGCTCTGCCAAGCCTCGGGGCCTGGTTTCTAAGACAACCGTGGGAACCACTGTGACGGGAGAAACCCTTCGCGCCTCGCGCATGCGCGTTGGCTGAGCCCATTCGCGCTCCACTCCTGACAGATAGGCTGCGTCCCCTTTAAATATCGCCGCCACCGCACGGCGGCCGAGATGCTCCTGCTGCCGCCGCGGCGGCGCCTGGATCCTGGGTCCTGTTTGGGGCGGCGTGGGAGAGGAGGCCGCGGGTGTCTCGTCCTGTTCCAGGCCCAAACCCCCAGGGGTCCTGTCCTCAGGAGCTGCTTGAGCCCACTTCCACCGAGGGAGGGGGAGCTTCAGGACGCCTGCTGTGTTCTCCGGACTCCCGTTGAGATCCGATTTTGGCCCTCTCCGAGTGAGACAGGATGGGCTCACCACATCTGGTCAGGCCGGCAGGGCCTGGCTGCAGCACAGAATGATCCCATAGGTCTCAAGGACTAGTGTCAGCTGCAAATTCACTCATCCATCAGCCCTCTGCCTCCCTCCTCCTTTGAAAGAGCAGTGGCCTGCCCGGCTTGTAAAAGCCCTGGGGTTCCGGAAAGCCGACCGCGCTTTCCAGGACACCTGCAATGAGGAACACAGGCGAATCCGAGGGGGAGACCATGTGACCACGCGTGGCACTGGCCAATCCCACAGCAGGTGGTGTTAATGTGTGTCACCGGAGGCATACGGGGAGACGGCGAAACAAAGGGTGGTGTCCAGGTATGTGCCGGTGGAAGGGTTAAACGGCTGACCTTTCCATCAAGGCCAAGGAAAATCAAAGAACACTTGGGACCCGGGGGTTGGGGGGGCCGCTTGTGCCTGACCCAAGCCACGTTTTCAAATGCCTACCAGAGGAGCAAAGAGTTTTCTGCAAAATTCGCAACACCCCCAATCCTCCATCGACCTGGTATCCCTGACGCAACTTCGGCTGGCACAAACCCACAGACAGTGGGAAAGAAACCCACAGAGACTAAGAGGGAGAGAGAAGAGAGAATGGGAGACACTCACACAGACACCAACTCACACACACACACACACACACACACACACACACACACACACACACACAGAGTCATACAGCAGAGGAGAGCAGCCCCGGGGCACGCAAGCCGACCTGTCATCGAGATCACGGACGGCGGCACGACTTTGGGGGAGACTCACTCCAACCAACACCATCCGTGCAGTCCTGAGGCTGGTATCCCGTGCTGCTTCCCCCGTCTCCGCCTGGGGTTTCATCATCATGGTCGGCCCTTTGCGACTCCTGGCATCCGGAGACGTTCCCTTCGACCCCGTGGAGAGGTCAGCCTTAGCCTCAGAGCCTCAACACACAAGCAGTGCCACGGAGGGCTCCTGCTCTGCCAAGCCTCGGGGCCTGGTTTCTAAGACAACCGTGGGAACCACTGTGACGGGAGAAACCCTTCGCGCCTCGCGCATGCGCGTTGGCTGAGCCCATTCGCGCTCCACTCCTGACAGATAGGCTGCGTGCCCTTTAAATATCGCCGTCACCGCACGGCGGCCGAGATGCTCCTGCTGCCGCCGCGGCGGCGCCTGGATCCTGGGTCCTGTTTGGGGCGGCGTGGGAGAGAAGGCCGCGGGTGTCTCGTCCTGTCCCAGGCCCAAACCCCCAGGGGTCCTGTCCTCAGGAGCTGCTTGAGCCCACTTCCACCGAGGGAGGGGGAGCTTCAGGACGCCTGCTGTGTTCTCCGGACTCCCGTTGAGATCCGATTTTGGCCCTCTCCGAGTGAGACAGGATGGGCTCACCACATCTGGTCAGGCCGGCAGGGCCTGGCTGCAGCACAGAATGATCCCATAGGTCTCAAGGACTAGTGTCAGCTGCAAATTCACTCATCCATCAGCCCTCTGCCTCCCTCCTCCTTTGAAAGAGCAGTGGCCTGCCCGGCTTGTAAAAGCCCTGGGGTTCCGGAAAGCCGACCGCGCTTTCCAGGACACCTGCAATGAGGAACACAGGCGAATCCGAGGGGGAGACCATGTGACCACGCGTGGCACTGGCCAATCCCACAGCAGGTGGTGTTAATGTGTGTCACCGGAGGCATACGGGGAGACGGCGAAACAAAGGGTGGTGTCCAGGTATGTGCCGGTGGAAGGGTTAAACGGCTGACCTTTCCATCAAGGCCAAGGAAAATCAAAGAACACTTGGGACCCGGGGGTTCGGGGGGCCGCTTGTGCCTGACCCAAGCCACGTTTTCAAATGCCTACCAGAGGAGCAAAGAGTTTTCTGCAAAATTCGCAACACCCCCAATCCTCCATCGACCTGGTATCCCTGACGCAACTTCGGCTGGCACAAACCCACAGACAGTGGGAAAGAAACCCACAGAGACTAAGAGGGAGAGAGAAGAGAGAATGGGAGACACTCACACAGACACCAACTCACACACACACACACACACACACACACACACACACACACACACACACAGAGTCATACAGCAGAGGAGAGCAGCCCCGGGGCACGCAAGCCGACCTGTCATCGAGATCACGGACGGCGGCACGACTTTGGGGGAGACTCACTCCAACCAACACCATCCGTGCAGTCCTGAGGCTGGTATCCCGTGCTGCTTCCCCCGTCTCCGCCTGGGGTTTCATCATCATGGTCGGCCCTTTGCGACTCCTGGCATCCGGAGACGTTTCCTTCGACCCCGTGGAGAGGTCAGCCTTAGCCTCAGAGCCTCAACACACAAGCAGTGCCACGGAGGGCTCCTGCTCTGCCAAGCCTCGGGGCCTGTTTTCTAAGACAACCGTGGGAACCACTGTGACGGGAGAAACCCTTCGCGCCTCGCGCATGCGCGTTGGCTGAGCCCATTCGCGCTCCACTCCTGACAGATAGGCTGCGTCCCCTTTAAATATCGCCGCCACCGCACGGCGGCCGAGATGCTCCTGCTGCCGCCGCGGCGGCGCCTGGATCCTGGGTCCTGTTTGGGGCGGCGTGGGAGAGGAGGCCGCGGGTGTCTCGTCCTGTCCCAGGCCCAAACCCCCAGGGGTCCTGTCCTGAGGAGCTGCTTGAGCCCACTTCCACCGAGGGAGGGGGAGCTTCAGGACGCCTGCTGTGTTCTCCGGACTCCCGTTGAGATCCGATTTTGGCCCTCTCCGAGTGAGACAGGATGGGCTCACCACATCTGGTCAGGCCGGCAGGGCCTGGCTGCAGCACAGAATGATCCCATAGGTCTCAAGGACTAGTGTCAGCTGCAAATTCACTCATCCATCAGCCCTCTGCCTCCCTCCTCCTTTGAAAGAGCAGTGGCCTGCCCGGCTTGTAAAAGCCCTGGGGTTCCGGAAAGCCGACCGCGCTTTCCAGGACACCTGCAATGAGGAACACAGGCGAATCCGAGGGGGAGACCATGTGACCACGCGTGGCACTGGCCAATCCCACAGCAGGTGGTGTTAATGTGTGTCACCGGAGCCATACGGGGAGACGGCGAAACAAAGGGTGGTGTCCAGGTATGTGCCGGTGGAAGGGTTAAACGGCTGACCTTTCCATCAAGGCCAAGGAAAATCAAAGAACACTTGGGACCCGGGGGTTCGGGGGGCCGCTTGTGCCTGACCCAAGCCACGTTTTCAAATGCCTACCAGAGGAGCAAAGAGTTTTCTGCAAAATTCGCAACACCCCCAATCCTCCATCGACCTGGTATCCCTGACGCAACTTCAGCTGGCACAAACCCACAGACAGTGGGAAAGAAACCCACAGAGACTAAGAGGGAGAGAGAAGAGAGAATGGGAGACACTCACACAGACACCAACTCACACACACACACACACACACACACACACACACACACACACACACACAGAGTCATACAGCAGAGGAGAGCAGCCCCGGGGCACGCAAGCCGACCTGTCATCGAGATCACGGACGGCGGCACGACTTTGGGGGAGACTCACTCCAACCAACACCATCCGTGCAGTCCTGAGGCTGGTATCCCGTGCTGCTTCCCCCGTCTCCGCCTGGGGTTTCATCATCATGGTCGGCCCTTTGCGACTCCTGTCATCCGGAGACGTTCCCTTCGACCCCGTGGAGAGGTCAGCCTTAGCCTCAGAGCCTCAACACACAAGCAGTGCCACGGAGGGCTCCTGCTCTGCCAAGCCTCGGGGCCTGGTTTCTAAGACAACCGTGGCAACCACTGTGACGGGAGAAACCCTTCGCGCCTCGCGCATGCGCGTTGGCTGAGCCCATTCGCGCTCCACTCCTGACAGATAGGCTGCGTCCCCTTTAAATATCGCCGTCACCGCACGGCGGCCGAGATGCTCCTGCTGCCGCCGCGGCGGCGCCTGGATCCTGGGTCCTGTTTGGGGCGGCGTGGGAGAGAAGGCCGCGGGTGTCTCGTCCTGTCCCAGGCCCAAACCCCCAGGGGTCCTGTCCTCAGGAGCTGCTTGAGCCCACTACCACCGAGGGAGGGGGAGCTTCAGGACGCCTGCTGTGTTCTCCGGGCTCCCGTTGAGATCCGATTTTGGCCCTCTCCGAGTGAGACAGGATGGGCTCACCACATCTGGTCAGGCCGGCAGGGCCTGGCTGCAGCACAGAATGATCCCATAGGTCTCAAGGCCTAGTGTCAGCTGCAAATTCACTCATCCATCAGCCCTCTGCCTCCCTCCTCCTTTGAAAGAGCAGTGGCCTGCCCGGCTTGTAAAAGCCCTGGGGTTCCGGAAAGCCGACCGCGCTTTCCAGGACACCTGCAATGAGGAACACAGGCGAATCCGAGGGGGAGACCATGTGACCACGCGTGGCACTGGCCAATCCCACAGCAGGTGGTGTTAATGTGTGTCACCGGAGGCATACGGGGAGACGGCGAAACAAAGGGTTGTGTCCAGATATGTGCCGGTGGAAGGGTTAAACGGCTGACCTTTCCATCAAGGCCAAGGAAAATCAAAGAACACTTGGGACCCGGGGGTTGGGGGGGCCGCTTGTGCCTGACCCAAGCCACGTTTTCAAATGCCTACCAGAGGAGCAAAGAGTTTTCTGCAAAATTCGCAACACCCCCAATCCTCCATCGACCTGGTATCCCTGACGCAACTTCGGCTGGCACAAACCCACAGACAGTGGGAAAGAAACCCACAGAGACTAAGAGGGAGAGAGAAGAGAGAATGGGAGACACTCACACAGACACCAACTCACACACACACACACACACACGCACACACACAGAGTCATACAGCAGAGGAGAGCAGACCCGGGGCACGCAAGCCGAACTGTCATCGAGATCACGGACGGCGGCACGACTTTGGGGGAGACTCACTCCAACCAACACCATCCGTGCAGTCCTGAGGCTGGTATCCCGTGCTGCTTCCCCCGTCTCCGCCTGGGGTTTCATCATCATGGTCGGCCCTTTGCGACTCCTGGCATCCGGAGACGTTCCCTTCGACCCCGTGGAGAGGTCAGCCTTAGCCTCAGAGCCTCAACACACAAGCAGTGCCACGGAGGGCTCCGGCTCTGCCAAGCCTCGGGGCCTGGTTTCTAAGACAACCGTGGGAACCACTGTGACGGGAGAAACCCTTCGCGCCTCGCGCATGCGCGTTGGCTGAGCCCATTCGCGCTCCACTCCTGACAGATAGGCTGCGTCCCCTTTAAATATCGCCGCCACCGCACGGCGGCCGAGATGCTCCTGCTGCCGCCGCGGCGGCGCCTGGATCCTGGGTCCTGTTTGGGGCGGCGTGGGAGAGGAGGCCGCGGGTGTCTCGTCCTGTCCCAGGCCCAAACCCCCAGGGGTCCTGTCCTGAGGAGCTGCTTGAGCCCACTTCCACCGAGGGAGGGGGAGCTTCAGGACGCCTGCTGTGTTCTCCGGACTCCCGTTGAGATCCGATTTTGGCCCTCTCCGAGTGAGACAGGATGGGCTCACCACATCTGGTCAGGCCGGCAGGGCCTGGCTGCAGCACAGAATGATCCCATAGGTCTCAAGGACTAGTGTCAGCTGCAAATTCACTCATCCATCAGCCCTCTGCCTCCCTCCTCCTTTGAAAGAGCAGTGGCCTGCCCGGCTTGTAAAAGCCCTGGGGTTCCGGAAAGCCGACCGCGCTTTCCAGGACACCTGCAATGAGGAACACAGGCGAATCCGAGGGGGTGACCATGTGACCACGCGTGGCACTGGCCAATCCCACAGCAGGTGGTGTTAATGTGTGTCACGGGAGGCATACGGGGAGACGGCGAAACAAAGGGTGGTGTCCAGGTATGTGCCGGTGGAAGGGTTAAACGTCTGACCTTTCCATCAAGGCCAAGGAAAATCAAAGAACACTTGGGACCCGGGGGTTGGGGGGGCCGCTTGTGCCTGACCCAAGCCACGTTTTCAAATGCCTACCAGAGGAGCAAAGAGTTTTCTGCAAAATTCGCAACACCCCCAATCCTCCATCGACCTGGTATCACTGACGCAACTTCGACTGGCACAAACCAACAGACAGTGGGAAAGAAACCCACAGAGACTAAGAGGGAGAGAGAAGAGAGAATGGGAGACACTCACACAGACACCAACTCAAACACACACACACACACACACACACACACACACACACACACACACAGAGTCATACAGCAGAGGAGAGCAGCCCCGGGGCACGCAAGCCGACCTGTCATCGAGATCACGGACGGCGACACGACTTTGGGGGAGACTCACTCAAACCAACACCATGCGTGCAGTCCTGAGGCTGGTATCCCCTGCTGCTTCCCCCGTCTCCGCCTGGGGTTTCATCATCATGGTCGGCCCTTTGCGACTCCTGGCATTCAGAGACGTTCCCTTCGACCCTGTGTAGAGGTCAGCCTTAGCCTCAGAGCCTCAACACACAAGCAGTGCCACGGAGGGCTCCTGCTCTGCCAAGCCTCGGGGCCTGGTTTCTAAGACAACCGTGGGAACCACTGTGACGGGAGAAACCCTTCGCGCCTCGCGCATGCGCGTTGGCTGAGCCCATTCGCGCTCCACTCCTGACAGATAGGCTGCGTCCCCTTTAAATATCGCCGCCACCGCACAGCGGCCGAGATGCTCCTGCTGCCGCCGCGGCGGCGCCTGGATCCTGGGTCCTGTTTGGGGCGGCGTGGGAGAGGAGGCCGCGGGTGTCTCGTCCTGTCCCAGGCCCAAACCCCCACGGGTCCTGTCCTCAGGAGCTGCTTGAGCCCACTTCCACCGAGGGAGGGGGAGCTTCAGGACGCCTGCTGTGTTCTCCGGACTCCCGTTGAGATCCGATTTTGGCCCTCTCCGAGTGAGACAGGATGGGCTCACCACATCTGGTCAGGCCGGCAGGGCCTGGATGCAGCACAGAATGATCCCATAGGTCTCAAGGCCTAGTGTCAGCTGCAAATTCACTCATCCATCAGCCCTCTGCCTCCCTCCTCCTTTGAAAGAGCAGTGGCCTGCCCGGCTTGTAAAAGCCCTGGGGTTCCGGAAAGCCGACCGCGCTTTCCAGGACACCTGCAATGAGGAACACAGGCGAATCCGAGGGGGAGACCATGTGACCACGCGTGGCACTGGCCAATCCCACAGCAGGTGGTGTTAATGTGTGTCACCGGAGGCATACGGGGAGACGGCGAAACAAAGGGTTGTGTCCAGATATGTGCCGGTGGAAGGGTTAAACGGCTGACCTTTCCATCAAGGCCAAGGAAAATCAAAGAACACTTGGGACCCGGGGGTTGGGGGGGCCGCTTGTGCCTGACCCAAGCCACGTTTTCAAATGCCTACCAGAGGAGCAAAGAGTTTTCTGCAAAATTCGCAACACCCCCAATCCTCCATCGACCTGGTATCCCTGACGCAACTTCGGCTGGCACAAACCCACAGACAGTGGGAAAGAAACCCACAGAGACTAAGAGGGAGAGAGAAGAGAGAATGGGAGACACTCACACAGACACCAACTCACACACACACACACACACACGCACACACACAGAGTCATACAGCAGAGGAGAGCAGACCCGGGGCACGCAAGCCGAACTGTCATCGAGATCACGGACGGCGGCACGACTTTGGGGGAGACTCACTCCAACCAACACCATCCGTGCAGTCCTGAGGCTGGTATCCCGTGCTGCTTCCCCCGTCTCCGCCTGGGGTTTCATCATCATGGTCGGCCCTTTGCGACTCCTGGCATCCGGAGACGTTCCCTTCGACCCCGTGGAGAGGTCAGCCTTAGCCTCAGAGCCTCAACACACAAGCAGTGCCACGGAGGGCTCCGGCTCTGCCAAGCCTCGGGGCCTGGTTTCTAAGACAACCGTGGGAACCACTGTGACGGGAGAAACCCTTCGCGCCTCGCGCATGCGCGTTGGCTGAGCCCATTCGCGCTCCACTCCTGACAGATAGGCTGCGTCCCCTTTAAATATCGCCGCCACCGCACGGCGGCCGAGATGCTCCTGCTGCCGCCGCGGCGGCGCCTGGATCCTGGGTCCTGTTTGGGGCGGCGTGGGAGAGGAGGCCGCGGGTGTCTCGTCCTGTCCCAGGCCCAAACCCCCAGGGGTCCTGTCCTGAGGAGCTGCTTGAGCCCACTTCCACCGAGGGAGGGGGAGCTTCAGGACGCCTGCTGTGTTCTCCGGACTCCCGTTGAGATCCGATTTTGGCCCTCTCCGAGTGAGACAGGATGGGCTCACCACATCTGGTCAGGCCGGCAGGGCCTGGCTGCAGCACAGAATGATCCCATAGGTCTCAAGGACTAGTGTCAGCTGCAAATTCACTCATCCATCAGCCCTCTGCCTCCCTCCTCCTTTGAAAGAGCAGTGGCCTGCCCGGCTTGTAAAAGCCCTGGGGTTCCGGAAAGCCGACCGCGCTTTCCAGGACACCTGCAATGAGGAACACAGGCGAATCCGAGGGGGTGACCATGTGACCACGCGTGGCACTGGCCAATCCCACAGCAGGTGGTGTTAATGTGTGTCACGGGAGGCATACGGGGAGACGGCGAAACAAAGGGTGGTGTCCAGGTATGTGCCGGTGGAAGGGTTAAACGTCTGACCTTTCCATCAAGGCCAAGGAAAATCAAAGAACACTTGGGACCCGGGGGTTGGGGGGGCCGCTTGTGCCTGACCCAAGCCACGTTTTCAAATGCCTACCAGAGGAGCAAAGAGTTTTCTGCAAAATTCGCAACACCCCCAATCCTCCATCGACCTGGTATCACTGACGCAACTTCGACTGGCACAAACCAACAGACAGTGGGAAAGAAACCCACAGAGACTAAGAGGGAGAGAGAAGAGAGAATGGGAGACACTCACACAGACACCAACTCAAACACACACACACACACACACACACACACACACACACACACACACACACACAGAGTCATACAGCAGAGGAGAGCAGCCCCGGGGCACGCAAGCCGACCTGTCATCGAGATCACGGACGGCGACACGACTTTGGGGGAGACTCACTCAAACCAACACCATGCGTGCAGTCCTGAGGCTGGTATCCCCTGCTGCTTCCCCCGTCTCCGCCTGGGGTTTCATCATCATGGTCGGCCCTTTGCGACTCCTGGCATTCAGAGACGTTCCCTTCGACCCTGTGGAGAGGTCAGCCTTAGCCTCAGAGCCTCAACACACAAGCAGTGCCACGGAGGGCTCCTGCTCTGCCAAGCCTCGGGGCCTGGTTTCTAAGACAACCGTGGGAACCACTGTGACGGGAGAAACCCTTCGCGCCTCGCGCATGCGCGTTGGCTGAGCCCATTCGCGCTCCACTCCTGACAGATAGGCTGCGTCCCCTTTAAATATCGCCGCCACCGCACAGCGGCCGAGATGCTCCTGCTGCCGCCGCGGCGGCGCCTGGATCCTGGGTCCTGTTTGGGGCGGCGTGGGAGAGGAGGCCGCGGGTGTCTCGTCCTGTCCCAGGCCCAAACCCCCACGGGTCCTGTCCTCAGGAGCTGCTTGAGCCCACTTCCACCGAGGGAGGGGGAGCTTCAGGACGCCTGCTGTGTTCTCCGGACTCCCGTTGAGATCCGATTTTGGCCCTCTCCGAGTGAGACAGGATGGGCTCACCACATCTGGTCAGGCCGGCAGGGCCTGGATGCAGCACAGAATGATCCCATAGGTCTCAAGGCCTAGTGTCAGCTGCAAATTCACTCATCCATCAGCCCTCTGCCTCCCTCCTCCTTTGAAAGAGCAGTGGCCTGCCCGGCTTGTAAAAGCCCTGGGGTTCCGGAAAGCCGACCGCGCTTTCCAGGACACCTGCAATGAGGAACACAGGCGAATCCGAGGGGGAGACCATGTGACCACGCGTGGCACTGGCCAATCCCACAGCAGGTGGTGTTAATGTGTGTCACCGGAGGCATACGGGGAGAAGGCGAAACAAAGGGTTGTGTCCAGATATGTGCCGGTGGAAGGGTTAAACGGCTGACCTTTCCATCAAGGCCAAGGAAAATCAAAGAACACTTGGGACCCGGGGGTTGGGGGGGCCGCTTGTGCCTGACCCAAGCCACGTTTTCAAATGCCTACCAGAGGAGCAAAGAGTTTTCTGCAAAATTCGCAACACCCCCAATCCTCCATCGACCTGGTATCCCTGACGCAACTTCGGCTGGCACAAACCCACAGACAGTGGGAAAGAAACCCACAGAGACTAAGAGGGAGAGAGAAGAGAGAATGGGAGACACTCACACAGACACCAACTCACACACACACACACACACACGCACACACACAGAGTCATACAGCAGAGGAGAGCAGACCCGGGGCACGCAAGCCGAACTGTCATCGAGATCACGGACGGCGGCACGACTTTGGGGGAGACTCACTCCAACCAACACCATCCGTGCAGTCCTGAGGCTGGTATCCCGTGCTGCTTCCCCCGTCTCCGCCTGGGGTTTCATCATCATGGTCGGCCCTTTGCGACTCCTGGCATCCGGAGACGTTCCCTTCGACCCCGTGGAGAGGTCAGCCTTAGCCTCAGAGCCTCAACACACAAGCAGTGCCACGGAGGGCTCCGGCTCTGCCAAGCCTCGGGGCCTGGTTTCTAAGACAACCGTGGGAACCACTGTGACGGGAGAAACCCTTCGCGCCTCGCGCATGCGCGTTGGCTGAGCCCATTCGCGCTCCACTCCTGACAGATAGGCTGCGTCCCCTTTAAATATCGCCGCCACCGCACGGCGGCCGAGATGCTCCTGCTGCCGCCGCGGCGGCGCCTGGATCCTGGGTCCTGTTTGGGGCGGCGTGGGAGAGGAGGCCGCGGGTGTCTCGTCCTGTCCCAGGCCCAAACCCCCAGGGGTCCTGTCCTGAGGAGCTGCTTGAGCCCACTTCCACCGAGGGAGGGGGAGCTTCAGGACGCCTGCTGTGTTCTCCGGACTCCCGTTGAGATCCGATTTTGGCCCTCTCCGAGTGAGACAGGATGGGCTCACCACATCTGGTCAGGCCGGCAGGGCCTGGCTGCAGCACAGAATGATCCCATAGGTCTCAAGGACTAGTGTCAGCTGCAAATTCACTCATCCATCAGCCCTCTGCCTCCCTCCTCCTTTGAAAGAGCAGTGGCCTGCCCGGCTTGTAAAAGCCCTGGGGTTCCGGAAAGCCGACCGCGCTTTCCAGGACACCTGCAATGAGGAACACAGGCGAATCCGAGGGGGTGACCATGTGACCACGCGTGGCACTGGCCAATCCCACAGCAGGTGGTGTTAATGTGTGTCACGGGAGGCATACGGGGAGACGGCGAAACAAAGGGTGGTGTCCAGGTATGTGCCGGTGGAAGGGTTAAACGTCTGACCTTTCCATCAAGGCCAAGGAAAATCAAAGAACACTTGGGACCCGGGGGTTGGGGGGGCCGCTTGTGCCTGACCCAAGCCACGTTTTCAAATGCCTACCAGAGGAGCAAAGAGTTTTCTGCAAAATTCGCAACACCCCCAATCCTCCATCGACCTGGTATCACTGACGCAACTTCGACTGGCACAAACCAACAGACAGTGGGAAAGAAACCCACAGAGACTAAGAGGGAGAGAGAAGAGAGAATGGGAGACACTCACACAGACACCAACTCAAACACACACACACACACACACACACACACACACACACACACACACAGAGTCATACAGCAGAGGAGAGCAGCCCCGGGGCACGCAAGCCGACCTGTCATCGAGATCACGGACGGCGACACGACTTTGGGGGAGACTCACTCAAACCAACACCATCCGTGCAGTCCTGAGGCTGGTATCCCCTGCTGCTTCCCCCGTCTCCGCCTGGGGTTTCATCATCATGGTCGGCCCTTTGCGACTCCTGGCATTCAGAGACGTTCCCTTCGACCCTGTGGAGAGGTCAGCCTTAGCCTCAGAGCCTCAACACACAAGCAGTGCCACGGAGGGCTCCTGCTCTGCCAAGCCTCGGGGCCTGGTTTCTAAGACAACCGTGGGAACCACTGTGACGGGAGAAACCCTTCGCGCCTCGCGCATGCGCGTTGGCTGAGCCCATTCGCGCTCCACTCCTGACAGATAGGCTGCGTCCCCTTTAAATATCGCCGCCACCGCACAGCGGCCGAGATGCTCCTGCTGCCGCCGCGGCGGCGCCTGGATCCTGGGTCCTGTTTGGGGCGGCGTGGGAGAGGAGGCCGCGGGTGTCTCGTCCTGTCCCAGGCCCAAACCCCCACGGGTCCTGTCCTCAGGAGCTGCTTGAGCCCACTTCCACCGAGGGAGGGGGAGCTTCAGGACGCCTGCTGTGTTCTCCGGACTCCCGTTGAGATCCGATTTTGGCCCTCTCCGAGTGAGACAGGATGGGCTCACCACATCTGGTCAGGCCGGCAGGGCCTGGCTGCAGCACAGAATGATCCCATAGGTCTCAAGGCCTAGTGTCAGCTGCAAATTCACTCATCCATCAGCCCTCTGCCTCCCTCCTCCTTTGAAAGAGCAGTGGCCTGCCCGGCTTGTAAAAGCCCTGGGGTTCCGGAAAGCCGACCGCGCTTTCCAGGACACCTGCAATGAGGAACACAGGCGAATCCGAGGGGGAGACCATGTGACCACGCGTGGCACTGGCCAATCCCACAGCAGGTGGTGTTAATGTGTGTCACCGGAGGCATACGGGGAGACGGCGAAACAAAGGGTGGTGTCCAGGTATGTGCCGGTGGAAGGGTTAAACGGCTGACCTTTCCATCAAGGCCAAGGAAAATCAAAGAACACTTGGGACCCGGGGGTTGGGGGGGCCGCTTGTGCCTGACCCAAGCCACGTTTTCAAATGCCTACCAGAGGAGCAAAGAGTTTTCTGCAAAATTCGCAACACCCCCAATCCTCCATCGACCTGGTATCCCTGACGCAACTTCGGCTGGCACAAACCCACAGACAGTGGGAAAGAAACCCACAGAGACTAAGAGGGAGAGAGAAGAGAGAATGGGAGACACTCACACAGACACCAACTCACACACACACACACACACACACACACACACACACACACACAGAGTCATACAGCAGAGGAGAGCAGCCCCGGGGCACGCAAACCGACCTGTCATCGAGATCACGGACGGCGGCACGACTTTGGGGGAGACTCACTCCAACCAACACCATCCGTGCAGTCCTGAGGCTGGTATCCCGTGCTGCTTCCCCCGTCTCCGCCTGGGGTTTCATCATCATGGTCGGCCCTTTGCGACTCCTGGCATCCGGAGACGTTCCCTTCGACCCCGTGGAGAGGTCAGCCTTAGCCTCAGAGCCTCAACACACAAGCAGTGCCACGGAGGGCTCCTGCTCTGCCAAGCCTCGGGGCCTGGTTTCTAAGACAACCGTGGGAACCACTGTGACGGGAGAAACCCTTCGCGCCTCGCGCATGCGCGTTGGCTGAGCCCATTCGCGCTCCACTCCTGACAGATAGGCTGCGTGCCCTTTAAATATCGCCGTCACCGCACGGCGGCCGAGATGCTCCTGCTGCCGCCGCGGCGGCGCCTGGATCCTGGGTCCTGTTTGGGGCGGCGTGGGTGAGAAGGCCGCGGGTGTCTCGTCCTGTCCCAGGCCCAAACCCCCAGGGGTCCTGTCCTCAGGAGCTGCTTGAGCCCACTTCCACCGAGGGAGGGGGAGCTTCAGGACGCCTGCTGTGTTCTCCGGACTCCCGTTGAGATCCGATTTTGGCCCTCTCCGAGTGAGACAGGATGGGCTCACCACATCTGGTCAGGCCGGCAGGGCCTGGCTGCAGCACAGAATGATCCCATAGGTCTCAAGGACTAGTGTCAGCTGCAAATTCACTCATCCATCAGCCCTCTGCCTCCCTCCTCCTTTGAAAGAGCAGTGGCCTGCCCGGCTTGTAAAAGCCCTGGGGTTCCGGAAAGCCGACCGCGCTTTCCAGGACACCTGCAATGAGGAACACAGGTGAATCCGAGGGGGAGACCATGTGACCACGCGTGGCACTGGCCAATCCCACAGCAGGTGGTGTTAATGTGTGTCACCGGAGGCATACGGGGAGACGGCGAAACAAAGGGTGGTGTCCAGGTATGTGCCGGTGGAAGGGTTAAACGGCTGACCTTTCCATCAAGGCCAAGGAAAATCAAAGAACACTTGGGACCCGGGGGTTCGGGGGGCCGCTTGTGCCTGACCCAAGCCACGTTTTCAAATGCCTACCAGAGGAGCAAAGAGTTTTCTGCAAAATTCGCAACACCCCCAATCCTCCATCGAACTGGTATCACTGACGCAACTTCGGCTGGCACAAACCCACAGACAGTGGGAAAGAAACCCACAGAGACTAAGAGGGAGAGAGAAGAGAGAATGGGAGACACTCACACAGACACCAACTCACACACACACACACACACACACACACACAGAGTCATACAGCAGAGGAGAGCAGCCCCGGGGCACGCAAGCCGACCTGTCATCGAGATCACGGACGGCGGCACGACTTTGGGGGAGACTCACTCCAACCAACACCATCCGTGCAGTCCTGAGGCTGGTATCCCGTGCTGCTTCCCCCGTCTCCGCCTGGGGTTTCATCATCATGGTCGGCCCTTTGCGACTCCTGGCATCCGGAGACGTTCCCTTCGACCCCGTGGAGAGGTCAGCCTTAGCCTCAGAGCCTCAACACACAAGCAGTGCCAGGGAGGGCTCCTGCTCTGCCAAGCCTCGGGGCCTGGTTTCTAAGACAACCGTGGGAACCACTGTGACGGGAGAAACCCTTCGCGCCTCGCGCATGCGCGTTGGCTGAGCCCATTCGCGCTCCACTCCTGACAGATAGGCTGCGTCCCCTTTAAATATCGCCGCCACCGCACGGCGGCCGAGATGCTCCTGCTGCCGCCGCGGCGGCGCCTGGATCCTGGGTCCTGTTTGGGGCGGCGTGGGAGAGGAGGCCGCGGGTGTCTCGTCCTGTCCCAGGCCCAAACCCCCAGGGGTCCTGTCCTGAGGAGCTGCTTGAGCCCACTTCCACCGAGGGAGGGGGAGCTTCAGGACGCCTGCTGTGTTCTCCGGACTCCCGTTGAGATCCGATTTTGGCCCTCTCCGAGTGAGACAGGATGGGCTCACCACATCTGGTCAGGCCGGCAGGGCCTGGCTGCAGCACAGAATGATCCCATAGGTCTCAAGGCCTAGTGTCAGCTGCAAATTCACTCATCCATCAGCCCTCTGCCTCCCTCCTCCTTTGAAAGAGCAGTGGCCTGCCCGGCTTGTAAAAGCCCTGGGGTTCCGGAAAGCCGACCGCGCTTTCCAGGACACCTGCAATGAGGAACACAGGCGAATCCGATGGGGAGACCATGTGACCACGCGTGGCACTGGCCAATCCCACAGCAGGTGGTGTTAATGTGTGTCACCGGAGGCATACGGGGAGACGGCGAAACAAAGGGTGGTGTCCAGGTATGTGCCGGTGGAAGGGTTAAACGGCTGACCTTTCCATCAAGGCCAAGGAAAATCAAAGAACACTTGGGACCCGGGGGTTGGGGGGGCCGCTTGTGCCTGACCCAAGCCACGTTTTCAAATGCCTACCAGAGGAGCAAAGAGTTTTCTGCAAAATTCGCAACACCCCCAATCCTCCATCGACCTGGTATCACTGACGCAACTTCGACTGGCACAAACCAACAGACAGTGGGAAAGAAACCCACAGAGACTAAGAGGGAGAGAGAAGAGAGAATGGGAGACACTCACACAGACACCAACTCAAACACACACACACACACACACACACACACACACACACACACACACACAGAGTCATACAGCAGAGGAGAGCAGCCCCGGGGCACGCAAGCCGACCTGTCATCGAGATCACGGACGGCGACACGACTTTGGGGGAGACTCACTCAAACCAACACCATCCGTGCAGTCCTGAGGCTGGTATCCCCTGCTGCTTCCCCCGTCTCCGCCTGGGGTTTCATCATCATGGTCGGCCCTTTGCGACTCCTGGCATTCAGAGACGTTCCCTTCGACCCTGTGGAGAGGTCAGCCTTAGCCTCAGAGCCTCAACACACAAGCAGTGCCACGGAGGGCTCCTGCTCTGCCAAGCCTCGGGGCCTGGTTTCTAAGACAACCGTGGGAACCACTGTGACGGGAGAAACCCTTCGCGCCTCGCGCATGCGCGTTGGCTGAGCCCATTCGCGCTCCACTCCTGACAGATAGGCTGCGTCCCCTTTAAATATCGCCGCCACCGCACAGCGGCCGAGATGCTCCTGCTGCCGCCGCGGCGGCGCCTGGATCCTGGGTCCTGTTTGGGGCGGCGTGGGAGAGGAGGCCGCGGGTGTCTCGTCCTGTCCCAGGCCCAAACCCCCACGGGTCCTGTCCTCAGGAGCTGCTTGAGCCCACTTCCACCGAGGGAGGGGGAGCTTCAGGACGCCTGCTGTGTTCTCCGGACTCCCGTTGAGATCCGATTTTGGCCCTCTCCGAGTGAGACAGGATGGGCTCACCACATCTGGTCAGGCCGGCAGGGCCTGGCTGCAGCACAGAATGATCCCATAGGTCTCAAGGCCTAGTGTCAGCTGCAAATTCACTCATCCATCAGCCCTCTGCCTCCCTCCTCCTTTGAAAGAGCAGTGGCCTGCCCGGCTTGTAAAAGCCCTGGGGTTCCGGAAAGCCGACCGCGCTTTCCAGGACACCTGCAATGAGGAACACAGGCGAATCCGAGGGGGAGACCATGTGACCACGCGTGGCACTGGCCAATCCCACAGCAGGTGGTGTTAATGTGTGTCACCGGAGGCATACGGGGAGACGGCGAAACAAAGGGTGGTGTCCAGGTATGTGCCGGTGGAAGGGTTAAACGGCTGACCTTTCCATCAAGGCCAAGGAAAATCAAAGAACACTTGGGACCCGGGGGTTGGGGGGGCCGCTTGTGCCTGACCCAAGCCACGTTTTCAAATGCCTACCAGAGGAGCAAAGAGTTTTCTGCAAAATTCGCAACACCCCCAATCCTCCATCGACCTGGTATCCCTGACGCAACTTCGGCTGGCACAAACCCACAGACAGTGGGAAAGAAACCCACAGAGACTAAGAGAGAGAGAGAAGAGAGAATGGGAGACACTCACACAGACACCAACTCACACACACACACACACACACGCACACACACAGAGTCATACAGCAGAGGAGAGCAGACCCGGGGCACGCAAGCCGAACTGTCATCGAGATCACGGACGGCGGCACGACTTTGGGGGAGACTCACTCCAACCAACACCATCCGTGCAGTCCTGAGGCTGGTATCCCGTGCTGCTTCCCCCGTCTCCGCCTGGGGTTTCATCATCATGGTCGGCCCTTTGCGACTCCTGGCATCCGGAGACGTTCCCTTCGACCCCGTGGAGAGGTCAGCCTTAGCCTCAGAGCCTCAACACACAAGCAGTGCCACGGAGGGCTCCGGCTCTGCCAAGCCTCGGGGCCTGGTTTCTAAGACAACCGTGGGAACCACTGTGACGGGAGAAACCCTTCGCGCCTCGCGCATGCGCGTTGGCTGAGCCCATTCGCGCTCCACTCCTGACAGATAGGCTGCGTCCCCTTTAAATATCGCCGCCACCGCACGGCGGCCGAGATGCTCCTGCTGCCGCCGCGGCGGCGCCTGGATCCTGGGTCCTGTTTGGGGCGGCGTGGGAGAGGAGGCCGCGGGTGTCTCGTCCTGTCCCAGGCCCAAACCCCCAGGGGTCCTGTCCTGAGGAGCTGCTTGAGCCCACTTCCACCGAGGGAGGGGGAGCTTCAGGACGCCTGCTGTGTTCTCCGGACTCCCGTTGAGATCCGATTTTGGCCCTCTCCGAGTGAGACAGGATGGGCTCACCACATCTGGTCAGGCCGGCAGGGCCTGGCTGCAGCACAGAATGATCCCATAGGTCTCAAGGACTAGTGTCAGCTGCAAATTCACTCATCCATCAGCCCTCTGCCTCCCTCCTCCTTTGAAAGAGCAGTGGCCTGCCCGGCTTGTAAAAGCCCTGGGGTTCCGGAAAGCCGACCGCGCTTTCCAGGACACCTGCAATGAGGAACACAGGCGAATCCGAGGGGGTGACCATGTGACCACGCGTGGCACTGGCCAATCCCACAGCAGGTGGTGTTAATGTGTGTCACGGGAGGCATACGGGGAGACGGCGAAACAAAGGGTGGTGTCCAGGTATGTGCCGGTGGAAGGGTTAAACGTCTGACCTTTCCATCAAGGCCAAGGAAAATCAAAGAACACTTGGGACCCGGGGGTTGGGGGGGCCGCTTGTGCCTGACCCAAGCCACGTTTTCAAATGCCTACCAGAGGAGCAAAGAGTTTTCTGCAAAATTCGCAACACCCCCAATCCTCCATCGACCTGGTATCACTGACGCAACTTCGACTGGCACAAACCAACAGACAGTGGGAAAGAAACCCACAGAGACTAAGAGGGAGAGAGAAGAGAGAATGGGAGACACTCACACAGACACCAACTCAAACACACACACACACACACACACACACACACACACACACACACAGAGTCATACAGCAGAGGAGAGCAGCCCCGGGGCACGCAAGCCGACCTGTCATCGAGATCACGGACGGCGACACGACTTTGGGGGAGACTCACTCAAACCAACACCATGCGTGCAGTCCTGAGGCTGGTATCCCCTGCTGCTTCCCCCGTCTCCGCCTGGGGTTTCATCATCATGGTCGGCCCTTTGCGACTCCTGGCATTCAGAGACGTTCCCTTCGACCCTGTGTAGAGGTCAGCCTTAGCCTCAGAGCCTCAACACACAAGCAGTGCCACGGAGGGCTCCTGCTCTGCCAAGCCTCGGGGCCTGGTTTCTAAGACAACCGTGGGAACCACTGTGACGGGAGAAACCCTTCGCGCCTCGCGCATGCGCGTTGGCTGAGCCCATTCGCGCTCCACTACTGACAGATAGGCTGCGTCCCCTTTAAATATCGCCGCCACCGCACAGCGGCCGAGATGCTCCTGCTGCCGCCGCGGCGGCGCCTGGATCCTGGGTCCTGTTTGGGGCGGCGTGGGAGAGGAGGCCGCGGGTGTCTCGTCCTGTCCCAGGCCCAAACCCCCACGGGTCCTGTCCTCAGGAGCTGCTTGAGCCCACTTCCACCGAGGGAGGGGGAGCTTCAGGACGCCTGCTGTGTTCTCCGGACTCCCGTTGAGATCCGATTTTGGCCCTCTCCGAGTGAGACAGGATGGGCTCACCACATCTGGTCAGGCCGGCAGGGCCTGGATGCAGCACAGAATGATCCCATAGGTCTCAAGGCCTAGTGTCAGCTGCAAATTCACTCATCCATCAGCCCTCTGCCTCCCTCCTCCTTTGAAAGAGCAGTGGCCTGCCCGGCTTGTAAAAGCCCTGGGGTTCCGGAAAGCCGACCGCGCTTTCCAGGACACCTGCAATGAGGAACACAGGCGAATCCGAGGGGGAGACCATGTGACCACGCGTGGCACTGGCCAATCCCACAGCAGGTGGTGTTAATGTGTGTCACCGGAGGCATACGGGGAGACGGCGAAACAAAGGGTTGTGTCCAGATATGTGCCGGTGGAAGGGTTAAACGGCTGACCTTTCCATCAAGGCCAAGGAAAATGAAAGAACACTTGGGACCCGGGGGTTGGGGGGGCCGCTTGTGCCTGACCCAAGCCACGTTTTCAAATGCCTACCAGAGGAGCAAAGAGTTTTCTGCAAAATTCGCAACACCCCCAATCCTCCATCGACCTGGTATCCCTGACGCAACTTCGGCTGGCACAAACCCACAGACAGTGGGAAAGAAACCCACAGAGACTAAGAGGGAGAGAGAAGAGAGAATGGGAGACACTCACACAGACACCAACTCACACACACACACACACACACGCACACACACAGAGTCATACAGCAGAGGAGAGCAGACCCGGGGCACGCAAGCCGAACTGTCATCGAGATCACGGACGGCGGCACGACTTTGGGGGAGACTCACTCCAACCAACACCATCCGTGCAGTCCTGAGGCTGGTATCCCGTGCTGCTTCCCCCGTCTCCGCCTGGGGTTTCATCATCATGGTCGGCCCTTTGCGACTCCTGGCATCCGGAGACGTTCCCTTCGACCCCGTGGAGAGGTCAGCCTTAGCCTCAGAGCCTCAACACACAAGCAGTGCCACGGAGGGCTCCGGCTCTGCCAAGCCTCGGGGCCTGGTTTCTAAGACAACCGTGGGAACCACTGTGACGGGAGAAACCCTTCGCGCCTCGCGCATGCGCGTTGGCTGAGCCCATTCGCGCTCCACTCCTGACAGATAGGCTGCGTCCCCTTTAAATATCGCCGCCACCGCACGGCGGCCGAGATGCTCCTGCTGCCGCCGCGGCGGCGCCTGGATCCTGGGTCCTGTTTGGGGCGGCGTGGGAGAGGAGGCCGCGGGTGTCTCGTCCTGTCCCAGGCCCAAACCCCCAGGGGTCCTGTCCTGAGGAGCTGCTTGAGCCCACTTCCACCGAGGGAGGGGGAGCTTCAGGACGCCTGCTGTGTTCTCCGGACTCCCGTTGAGATCCGATTTTGGCCCTCTCCGAGTGAGACAGGATGGGCTCACCACATCTGGTCAGGCCGGCAGGGCCTGGCTGCAGCACAGAATGATCCCATAGGTCTCAAGGACTAGTGTCAGCTGCAAATTCACTCATCCATCAGCCCTCTGCCTCCCTCCTCCTTTGAAAGAGCAGTGGCCTGCCCGGCTTGTAAAAGCCCTGGGGTTCCGGAAAGCCGACCGCGCTTTCCAGGACACCTGCAATGAGGAACACAGGCGAATCCGAGGGGGTGACCATGTGACCACGCGTGGCACTGGCCAATCCCACAGCAGGTGGTGTTAATGTGTGTCACGGGAGGCATACGGGGAGACGGCGAAACAAAGGGTGGTGTCCAGGTATGTGCCGGTGGAAGGGTTAAACGTCTGACCTTTCCATCAAGGCCAAGGAAAATCAAAGAACACTTGGGACCCGGGGGTTGGGGGGGCCGCTTGTGCCTGACCCAAGCCACGTTTTCAAATGCCTACCAGAGGAGCAAAGAGTTTTCTGCAAAATTCGCAACACCCCCAATCCTCCATCGACCTGGTATCACTGACGCAACTTCGACTGGCACAAACCAACAGACAGTGGGAAAGAAACCCACAGAGACTAAGAGGGAGAGAGAAGAGAGAATGGGAGACACTCACACAGACACCAACTCAAACACACACACACACACACACACACACACACACACACACACACACAGAGTCATACAGCAGAGGAGAGCAGCCCCGGGGCACGCAAGCCGACCTGTCATCGAGATCACGGACGGCGACACGACTTTGGGGGAGACTCACTCAAACCAACACCATCCGTGCAGTCCTGAGGCTGGTATCCCCTGCTGCTTCCCCCGTCTCCGCCTGGGGTTTCATCATCATGGTCGGCCCTTTGCGACTCCTGGCATTCAGAGACGTTCCCTTCGACCCTGTGGAGAGGTCAGCCTTAGCCTCAGAGCCTCAACACACAAGCAGTGCCACGGAGGGCTCCTGCTCTGCCAAGCCTCGGGGCCTGGTTTCTAAGACAACCGTGGGAACCACTGTGACGGGAGAAACCCTTCGCGCCTCGCGCATGCGCGTTGGCTGAGCCCATTCGCGCTCCACTCCTGACAGATAGGCTGCGTCCCCTTTAAATATCGCCGCCACCGCACAGCGGCCGAGATGCTCCTGCTGCCGCCGCGGCGGCGCCTGGATCCTGGGTCCTGTTTGGGGCGGCGTGGGAGAGGAGGCCGCGGGTGTCTCGTCCTGTCCCAGGCCCAAACCCCCACGGGTCCTGTCCTCAGGAGCTGCTTGAGCCCACTTCCACCGAGGGAGGGGGAGCTTCAGGACGCCTGCTGTGTTCTCCGGACTCCCGTTGAGATCCGATTTTGGCCCTCTCCGAGTGAGACAGGATGGGCTCACCACATCTGGTCAGGCCGGCAGGGCCTGGCTGCAGCACAGAATGATCCCATAGGTCTCAAGGCCTAGTGTCAGCTGCAAATTCACTCATCCATCAGCCCTCTGCCTCCCTCCTCCTTTGAAAGAGCAGTGGCCTGCCCGGCTTGTAAAAGCCCTGGGGTTCCGGAAAGCCGACCGCGCTTTCCAGGACACCTGCAATGAGGAACACAGGCGAATCCGAGGGGGAGACCATGTGACCACGCGTGGCACTGGCCAATCCCACAGCAGGTGGTGTTAATGTGTGTCACCGGAGGCATACGGGGAGACGGCGAAACAAAGGGTGGTGTCCAGGTATGTGCCGGTGGAAGGGTTAAACGGCTGACCTTTCCATCAAGGCCAAGGAAAATCAAAGAACACTTGGGACCCGGGGGTTGGGGGGGCCGCTTGTGCCTGACCCAAGCCACGTTTTCAAATGCCTACCAGAGGAGCAAAGAGTTTTCTGCAAAATTCGCAACACCCCCAATCCTCCATCGACCTGGTATCCCTGACGCAACTTCGGCTGGCACAAACCCACAGACAGTGGGAAAGAAACCCACAGAGACTAAGAGGGAGAGAGAAGAGAGAATGGGAGACACTCACACAGACACCAACTCACACACACACACACACACACACACACACACACACCCACACACACAGAGTCATACAGCAGAGGAGAGCAGCCCCGGGGCACGCAAACCGACCTGTCATCGAGATCACGGACGGCGGCACGACTTTGGGGGAGACTCACTCCAACCAACACCATCCGTGCAGTCCTGAGGCTGGTATCCCGTGCTGCTTCCCCCGTCTCCGCCTGGGGTTTCATCATCATGGTCGGCCCTTTGCGACTCCTGGCATCCGGAGACGTTCCCTTCGACCCCGTGGAGAGGTCAGCCTTAGCCTCAGAGCCTCAACACACAAGCAGTGCCACGGAGGGCTCCTGCTCTGCCAAGCCTCGGGGCCTGGTTTCTAAGACAACCGTGGGAACCACTGTGACGGGAGAAACCCTTCGCGCCTCGCGCATGCGCGTTGGCTGAGCCCATTCGCGCTCCACTCCTGACAGATAGGCTGCGTGCCCTTTAAATATCGCCGTCACCGCACGGCGGCCGAGATGCTCCTGCTGCCGCCGCGGCGGCGCCTGGATCCTGGGTCCTGTTTGGGGCGGCGTGGGAGAGAAGGCCGCGGGTGTCTCGTCCTGTCCCAGGCCCAAACCCCCAGGGGTCCTGTCCTCAGGAGCTGCTTGAGCCCACTTCCACCGAGGGAGGGGGAGCTTCAGGACGCCTGCTGTGTTCTCCGGACTCCCGTTGAGATCCGATTTTGGCCCTCTCCGAGTGAGACAGGATGGGCTCACCACATCTGGTCAGGCCGGCAGGGCCTGGCTGCAGCACAGAATGATCCCATAGGTCTCAAGGACTAGTGTCAGCTGCAAATTCACTCATCCATCAGCCCTCTGCCTCCCTCCTCCTTTGAAAGAGCAGTGGCCTGCCCGGCTTGTAAAAGCCCTGGGGTTCCGGAAAGCCGACCGCGCTTTCCAGGACACCTGCAATGAGGAACACAGGTGAATCCGAGGGGGAGACCATGTGACCACGCGTGGCACTGGCCAATCCCACAGCAGGTGGTGTTAATGTGTGTCACCGGAGGCATACGGGGAGACGGCGAAACAAAGGGTGGTGTCCAGGTATGTGCCGGTGGAAGGGTTAAACGGCTGACCTTTCCATCAAGGCCAAGGAAAATCAAAGAACACTTGGGACCCGGGGGTTCGGGGGGCCGCTTGTGCCTGACCCAAGCCACGTTTTCAAATGCCTACCAGAGGAGCAAAGAGTTTTCTGCAAAATTCGCAACACCCCCAATCCTCCATCGAACTGGTATCACTGACGCAACTTCGGCTGGCACAAACCCACAGACAGTGGGAAAGAAACCCACAGAGACTAAGAGGGAGAGAGAAGAGAGAATGGGAGACACTCACACAGACACCAACTCACACACACACACACACACACACACACACAGAGTCATACAGCAGAGGAGAGCAGCCCCGGGGCACGCAAGCCGACCTGTCATCGAGATCACGGACGGCGGCACGACTTTGGGGGAGACTCACTCCAACCAACACCATCCGTGCAGTCCTGAGGCTGGTATCCCGTGCTGCTTCCCCCGTCTCCGCCTGGGGTTTCATCATCATGGTCGGCCCTTTGCGACTCCTGGCATCCGGAGACGTTCCCTTCGACCCCGTGGAGAGGTCAGCCTTAGCCTCAGAGCCTCAACACACAAGCAGTGCCAGGGAGGGCTCCTGCTCTGCCAAGCCTCGGGGCCTGGTTTCTAAGACAACCGTGGGAACCACTGTGACGGGAGAAACCCTTCGCGCCTCGCGCATGCGCGTTGGCTGAGCCCATTCGCGCTCCACTCCTGACAGATAGGCTGCGTCCCCTTTAAATATCGCCGCCACCGCACGGCGGCCGAGATGCTCCTGCTGCCGCCGCGGCGGCGCCTGGATCCTGGGTCCTGTTTGGGGCGGCGTGGGAGAGGAGGCCGCGGGTGTCTCGTCCTGTCCCAGGCCCAAACCCCCAGGGGTCCTGTCCTGAGGAGCTGCTTGAGCCCACTTCCACCGAGGGAGGGGGAGCTTCAGGACGCCTGCTGTGTTCTCCGGACTCCCGTTGAGATCCGATTTTGGCCCTCTCCGAGTGAGACAGGATGGGCTCACCACATCTGGTCAGGCCGGCAGGGCCTGGCTGCAGCACAGAATGATCCCATAGGTCTCAAGGCCTAGTGTCAGCTGCAAATTCACTCATCCATCAGCCCTCTGCCTCCCTCCTCCTTTGAAAGAGCAGTGGCCTGCCCGGCTTGTAAAAGCCCTGGGGTTCCGGAAAGCCGACCGCGCTTTCCAGGACACCTGCAATGAGGAACACAGGCGAATCCGAGGGGGAGACCATGTGACCACGCGTGGCACTGGCCAATCCCACAGCAGGTGGTGTTAATGTGTGTCACCGGAGGCATACGGGGAGACGGCGAAACAAAGGGTGGTGTCCAGGTATGTGCCGGTGGAAGGGTTAAACGGCTGACCTTTCCATCAAGGCCAAGGAAAATCAAAGAACACTTGGGACCCGGGGGTTGGGGGGGCCGCTTGTGCCTGACCCAAGCCACGTTTTCAAATGCCTACCAGAGGAGCAAAGAGTTTTCTGCAAAATTCGCAACACCCCCAATCCTCCATCGACCTGGTATCACTGACGCAACTTCGACTGGCACAAACCCACAGACAGTGGGAAAGAAACCCACAGAGACTAAGAGGGAGAGAGAAGAGAGAATGGGAGACACTCACACAGACACCAACTCAAACACACACACACACACACACACACACACACACACACACACAGAGTCATACAGCAGAGGAGAGCAGCCCCGGGGCACGCAAGCCGACCTGTCATCGAGATCACGGACGGCGACACGACTTTGGGGGAGACTCACTCAAACCAACACCATCCGTGCAGTCCTGAGGCTGGTATCCCCTGCTGCTTCCCCCGTCTCCGCCTGGGGTTTCATCATCATGGTCGGCCCTTTGCGACTCCTGGCATTCAGAGACGTTCCCTTCGACCCTGTGGAGAGGTCAGCCTTAGCCTCAGAGCCTCAACACACAAGCAGTGCCACGGAGGGCTCCTGCTCTGCCAAGCCTCGGGGCCTGGTTTCTAAGACAACCGTGGGAACCACTGTGACGGGAGAAACCCTTCGCGCCTCGCGCATGCGCGTTGGCTGAGCCCATTCGCGCTCCACTCCTGACAGATAGGCTGCGTCCCCTTTAAATATCGCCGCCACCGCACAGCGGCCGAGATGCTCCTGCTGCCGCCGCGGCGGCGCCTGGATCCTGGGTCCTGTTTGGGGCGGCGTGGGAGAGGAGGCCGCGGGTGTCTCGTCCTGTCCCAGGCCCAAACCCCCACGGGTCCTGTCCTCAGGAGCTGCTTGAGCCCACTTCCACCGAGGGAGGGGGAGCTTCAGGACGCCTGCTGTGTTCTCCGGACTCCCGTTGAGATCCGATTTTGGCCCTCTCCGAGTGAGACAGGATGGGCTCACCACATCTGGTCAGGCCGGCAGGGCCTGGCTGCAGCACAGAATGATCCCATAGGTCTCAAGGCCTAGTGTCAGCTGCAAATTCACTCATCCATCAGCCCTCTGCCTCCCTCCTCCTTTGAAAGAGCAGTGGCCTGCCCGGCTTGTAAAAGCCCTGGGGTTCCGGAAAGCCGACCGCGCTTTCCAGGACACCTGCAATGAGGAACACAGGCGAATCCGAGGGGGAGACCATGTGACCACGCGTGGCACTGGCCAATCCCACAGCAGGTGGTGTTAATGTGTGTCACCGGAGGCATACGGGGAGACGGCGAAACAAAGGGTGGTGTCCAGGTATGTGCCGGTGGAAGGGTTAAACGGCTGACCTTTCCATCAAGGCCAAGGAAAATCAAAGAACACTTGGGACCCGGGGGTTGGGGGGGCCGCTTGTGCCTGACCCAAGCCACGTTTTCAAATGCCTACCAGAGGAGCAAAGAGTTTTCTGCAAAATTCGCAACACCCCCAATCCTCCATCGACCTGGTATCCCTGACGCAACTTCGGCTGGCACAAACCCACAGACAGTGGGAAAGAAACCCACAGAGACTAAGAGGGAGAGAGAAGAGAGAATGGGAGACACTCACACAGACACCAACTCACACACACACACACACACACACACACACACACACACACACAGAGTCATACAGCAGAGGAGAGCAGCCCCGGGGCACGCAAGCCGACCTGTCATCGAGATCACGGACGGCGGCACGACTTTGGGGGAGACTCACTCCAACCAACACCATCCGTGCAGTCCTGAGGCTGGTATCCCGTGCTGCTTCCCCCGTCTCCGCCTGGGGTTTCATCATCATGGTCGGCCCTTTGCGACTCCTGGCATCCGGAGATGTTCCCTTCGACCCCGTGGAGAGGTCAGCCTTAGCCTCAGAGCCTCAACACACAAGCAGTGCCACGGAGGGCTCCTGCTCTGCCAAGCCTCGGGGCCTGGTTTCTAAGACAACCGTGGGAACCACTGTGACGGGAGAAACCCTTCGCGCCTCGCGCATGCGCGTTGGCTGAGCCCATTCGCGCTCCACTCCTGACAGATAGGCTGCGTGCCCTTTAAATATCGCCGTCACCGCACGGCGGCCGAGATGCTCCTGCTGCCGCCGCGGCGGCGCCTGGATCCTGGGTCCTGTTTGGGGCGGCGTGGGAGAGAAGGCCGCGGGTGTCTCGTCCTGTCCCAGGCCCAAACCCCCAGGGGTCCTGTCCTCAGGAGCTGCTTGAGCCCACTTCCACCGAGGGAGGGGGAGCTTCAGGACGCCTGCTGTGTTCTCCGGACTCCCGTTGAGATCCGATTTTGGCCCTCTCCGAGTGAGACAGGATGGGCTCACCACATCTGGTCAGGCCGGCAGGGCCTGGCTGCAGCACAGAATGATCCCATAGGTCTCAAGGACTAGTGTCAGCTGCAAATTCACTCATCCATCAGCCCTCTGCCTCCCTCCTCCTTTGAAAGAGCAGTGGCCTGCCCGGCTTGTAAAAGCCCTGGGGTTCCGGAAAGCCGACCGCGCTTTCCAGGACACCTGCAATGAGGAACACAGGTGAATCCGAGGGGGAGACCATGTGACCACGCGTGGCACTGGCCAATCCCACAGCAGGTGGTGTTAATGTGTGTCACCGGAGGCATACGGGGAGACGGCGAAACAAAGGGTGGTGTCCAGGTATGTGCCGGTGGAAGGGTTAAACGGCTGACCTTTCCATCAAGGCCAAGGAAAATCAAAGAACACTTGGGACCCGGGGGTTCGGGGGGCCGCTTGTGCCTGACCCAAGCCACGTTTTCAAATGCCTACCAGAGGAGCAAAGAGTTTTCTGCAAAATTCGCAACACCCCCAATCCTCCATCGAACTGGTATCACTGACGCAACTTCGGCTGGCACAAACCCACAGACAGTGGGAAAGAAACCCACAGAGACTAAGAGGGAGAGAGAAGAGAGAATGGGAGACACTCACACAGACACCAACTCACACACACACACACACACACACACACACAGAGTCATACAGCAGAGGAGAGCAGCCCCGGGGCACGCAAGCCGACCTGTCATCGAGATCACGGACGGCGGCACGACTTTGGGGGAGACTCACTCCAACCAACACCATCCGTGCAGTCCTGAGGCTGGTATCCCGTGCTGCTTCCCCCGTCTCCGCCTGGGGTTTCATCATCATGGTCGGCCCTTTGCGACTCCTGGCATCCGGAGACGTTCCCTTCGACCCCGTGGAGAGGTCAGCCTTAGCCTCAGAGCCTCAACACACAAGCAGTGCCAGGGAGGGCTCCTGCTCTGCCAAGCCTCGGGGCCTGGTTTCTAAGACAACCGTGGGAACCACTGTGACGGGAGAAACCCTTCGCGCCTCGCGCATGCGCGTTGGCTGAGCCCATTCGCGCTCCACTCCTGACAGATAGGCTGCGTCCCCTTTAAATATCGCCGCCACCGCACGGCGGCCGAGATGCTCCTGCTGCCGCCGCGGCGGCGCCTGGATCCTGGGTCCTGTTTGGGGCGGCGTGGGAGAGGAGTCCGCGGGTGTCTCGTCCTGTCCCAGGCCCAAACCCCCAGGGGTCCTGTCCTGAGGAGCTGCTTGAGCCCACTTCCACCGAGGGAGGGGGAGCTTCAGGACGCCTGCTGTGTTCTCCGGACTCCCGTTGAGATCCGATTTTGGCCCTCTCCGAGTGAGACAGGATGGGCTCACCACATCTGGTCAGGCCGGCAGGGCCTGGCTGCAGCACAGAATGATCCCATAGGTCTCAAGGCCTAGTGTCAGCTGCAAATTCACTCATCCATCAGCCCTCTGCCTCCCTCCTCCTTTGAAAGAGCAGTGGCCTGCCCGGCTTGTAAAAGCCCTGGGGTTCCGGAAAGCCGACCGCGCTTTCCAGGACACCTGCAATGAGGAACACAGGCGAATCCGAGGGGGAGACCATGTGACCACGCGTGGCACTGGCCAATCCCACAGCAGGTGGTGTTAATGTGTGTCACCGGAGGCATACGGGGAGACGGCGAAACAAAGGGTGGTGTCCAGGTATGTGCCGGTGGAAGGGTTAAACGGCTGACCTTTCCATCAAGGCCAAGGAAAATCAAAGAACACTTGGGACCCGGGGGTTCGGGGGGCCGCTTGTGCCTGACCCAAGCCACGTTTTCAAATGCCTACCAGAGGAGCAAAGAGTTTTCTGCAAAATTCGCAACACCCCCAATCCTCCATCGACCTGGTATCCCTGACGCAACTTCGGCTGGCACAAACCCACAGACAGTGGGAAAGAAACCCACAGAGACTAAGAGGGAGAGAGAAGAGAGAATGGGAGACACTCACACAGACACCAACTCACACACACACACACACACACACACACACAGAGTCATACAGCAGAGGAGAGCAGCCCCGGGGCACGCAAGCCGACCTGTCATCGAGATCACGGACGGCGGCACGACTTTGGGGGAGACTCACTCCAACCAACACCATCCGTGCAGTCCTGAGGCTGGTATCCCGTGCTGCTTCCCCCGTCTCCGCCTGGGGTTTCATCATCATGGTCGGCCCTTTGCGACTCCTGGCATCCGGAGACGTTCCCTTCGACCCCGTGGAGAGGTCAGCCTTAGCCTCAGAGCCTCAACACACAAGCAGTGCCAGGGAGGGCTCCTGCTCTGCCAAGCCTCGGGGCCTGGTTTCTAAGACAACCGTGGGAACCACTGTGACGGGAGAAACCCTTCGCGCCTCGCGCATGCGCGTTGGCTGAGCCCATTCGCGCTCCACTCCTGACAGATAGGCTGCGTCCCCTTTAAATATCGCCGCCACCGCACAGCGGCCGAGATGCTCCTGCTGCCGCCGCGGCGGCGCCTGGATCCTGGGTCCTGTTTGGGGCGGCGTGGGAGAGAAGGCCGCGGGTGTCTCGTCCTGTCCCAGGCCCAAACCCCCAGGGGTCCTGTCCTCAGGAGCTGCTTGAGCCCACTTCCACCGAGGGAGGGGGAGCTTCAGGACGCCTGCTGTGTTCTCCGGACTCCCGTTGAGATCCGATTTTGGCCCTCTCCGAGTGAGACAGGATGGGCTCACCACATCTGGTCAGGCCGGCAGGGCTTGGCTGCAGCACAGAATGATCCCATAGGTCTCAAGGCCTAGTGTCAGCTGCAAATTCACTCATCCATCAGCCCTCTGCCTCCCTCCTCCTTTGAAAGAGCAGTGGCCTGCCCGGCTTGTAAAAGCCCTGGGGTTCCGGAAAGCCGACCGCGCTTTCCAGGACACCTGCAATGAGGAACACAGGCGAATCCGAGGGGGAGACCATGTGACCACGCGTGGCACTGGCCAATCCCACAGCAGGTGGTGTTAATGTGTGTCACCGGAGGCATACGGGGAGACGGCGAAACAAAGGGTGGTGTCCAGGTATGTGCCGGTGGAAGGGTTAAACGGCTGACCTTTCCATGAAGGCCAAGGAAAATCAAAGAACACTTGGGACCCGGGGGTTGGGGGGGCCGCTTGTGCCTGACCCAAGCCACGTTTTCAAATGCCTACCAGAGGAGCAAAGAGTTTTCTGCAAAATTCGCAACACCCCCAATCCTCCATCGACCTGGTATCCCTGACGCAACTTCGGCTGGCACAAACCCACAGACAGTGGGAAAGAAACCCACAGAGACTAAGAGGGAGAGAGAAGAGAGAATGGGAGACACTCACACAGACACCAACTCACACACACACACACACACACACGCACACACACAGAGTCATACAGCAGAGGAGAGCAGACCCGGGGCACGCAAGCCGAACTGTCATCGAGATCACGGACGGCGACACGACTTTGGGGGAGACTCACTCAAACCAACACCATCCGTGCAGTCCTGAGGCTGGTATCCCCTGCTGCTTCCCCCGTCTCCGCCTGGGGTTTCATCATCATGGTCGGCCCTTTGCGACTCCTGGCATCCAGAGACGTTCCCTTCGACCCTGTGGAGAGGTCAGCCTTAGCCTCAGAGCCTCAACACACAAGCAGTGCCACGGAGGGCTCCTGCTCTGCCAAGCCTCGGGGCCTGGTTTCTAAGACAACCGTGGGAACCACTGTGACGGGAGAAACCCTTCGCGCCTCGCGCATGCGCGTTGGCTGAGCCCATTCGCGCTCCACTCCTGACAGATAGGCTGCGTCCCCTTTAAATATCGCCGCCACCGCACAGCGGCCGAGATGCTCCTGCTTCCGCCGCGGCGGCGCCTGGATCCTGGGTCCTGTTTGGGGCGGCGTGGGAGAGGAGGCCGCGGGTGTCTCGTCCTGTCCTAGGCCCAAACCCCCACGGGTCCTGTCCTCAGGAGCTGCTTGAGCCCACTTCCACCGAGGGAGGGGGAGCTTCAGGACGCCTGCTGTGTTCTCCGGACTCCCGTTGAGATCCGATTTTGGCCCTCTCCCAGTGAGACAGGATGGGCTCACCACATCTGGTCAGGCCGGCAGGGCCTGGCTGCAGCACAGAATGATCCCATAGGTCTCAAGGCCTAGTGTCAGCTGCAAATTCACTCATCCATCAGCCCTCTGCCTCCCTCCTCCTTTGAAAGAGCAGTGGCCTGCCCGGCTTGTAAAAGCCCTGGGGTTCCGGAAAGCCGACCGCGCTTTCCAGGACACCTGCAATGAGGAACACAGGCGAATCCGAGGGGGAGACCATGTGACCACGCGTGGCACTGGCCAATCCCACAGCAGGTGGTGTTAATGTGTGTCATCGGAGGCATACGGGGCGACGGCGAAAGAAAGGGTGGTGTCCAGGTATGTGCCGGTGGAAGGGTTAAACGGCTGACCTTTCCATCAAGGCCAAGGAAAATCAAAGAACACTTGGGACCCGGGGGTTGGGGGGGCCGCTTGTGCCTGACCCAAGCCACGTTTTCAAATGCCTACCAGAGGAGCAAAGAGGTTTCTGCAAAATTCGCAACACCCCCAATCTTCCATCGACCTGGTAGCCCTGACGCAACTTCGGAAGGCACAAACCCACAGACAGTGGGAAAGAAACACACAGAGACTAAGAGGCAGAGAGAGAAGAGAGAATGGGAGACACTCACACAGACACCTACTCACACACACACACACACACACACACACACACACACACACACACAGAGTCATACAGCAGAGGAGAGCAGCCCAGGGGCACGCAGGCCGACCCGTCATCGAGATCACGGACGGCGGCACGAATTTTGGGGAGACTCACCCCAACCAACACCGTCCATGCAGGCCTGAGGCTGGTATCCCGTGCTGCTTCCCCCGTCTCCGCCTTGGGTTTCATCATCATGGTCGGCCCTTTGCGACTCCTGGCATCCGGAGACCTTCCCTTCTACCCCCTGGAGAGATGAGGCCTTAGCCTCAGAGCCTCGACACCCAAGCACTGCCACGGAGGGCTCCTGCTCTGCCGAGCCTCTGGGCCTTGTTTCTAAGACAACCGTGGGAACCACTGTGACGGGAGAAACCCTTCGCGCCTCGCGCATGCGCGTTGGCTGAGCCCATTCGCGCTCCACTCCTGACAGATAGGCTGCGTCCCCTTTAAATATCGCCGCCACCGCACAGCGGCCGAGATGCTCCTGCTGTCGCCGCCGCGGCGGCTAGATCCTGGGTCCTGTTTGGGGCGGCGTGGGAGAGGAGGCCGCGGGTGTCTCGTCCTGTCCCAGTCCCAAACCCCCAGGGGTCCTGTCCTCAGGAGCTGCTTGAGCCCACTTCCACCGAGGGCGGGGGAGCTTCAGGGGGCCTGCTGTGTTCTCCGGACTCCGGTTGAGATCTGATTTTGGCCCTCTCGGAGTGAGACAGGATGGGCTCACCACATCTGGTCAGGCCGGCAGGGCGTGGTTGCAGCACAGAATGATCCCATCGGTCTCAAGGCCTAGTGTCAGCTGCAAATTCACTCATCCATCAGCCCTCTGCCTCCCTCCTCCTTTGAAAGAGCAGTGGCCTGCCCGGCTTGTAAAAGCCCTGGGGTTCCGGAAAGCCGACCGCGCTTTCCAGGACACCTGCAATGAGGAACACAGGCGAATCCGAGGGGGAGACCATGTGACCACGCGTGGCACTGGCCAATCCCACAGCAGGTGGTGTTAATGTGTGTCACCGGAGGCATACGGGGAGACGGCGAAACAAAGGGTGGTGTCCAGGTATGTGCCGGTGGAAGGGTTAAACGGCTGACCTTTCCATCAATGCCAAGGAAAATCAAGGAACACTTGGGACCCGGGGGTTGGGGGGGCCGCTTGTGCCTGACCCAAGCCACGTTTTCAAATGCCTACCAGAGGAGCAAAGAGTTTTCTGCAAAATTCGCAACACCCCCAATCCTCCATCGACCTGGTATCCCTGACGCAACTTCGGCTGGCACAAAGCCACAGACAGTGGGAAAGAAACCCACAGAGACTAAGAGGGAGAGAGAAGAGAGAATGGGAGACACTCACACAGACACCAACTCACACACACACACACACACACACACACACACACACACACACACACACAGAGTCATACAGCAGAGGAGAGCAGCCCCGGGGCACGCAAGCCGACCTGTCATCGAGATCACGGACGGCGGCACGACTTTGGGGGAGACTCACTCCAACCAACACCATCCGTGCAGTCCTGAGGCTGGTATCCCCTGCTGCTTCCCCCGTCTCCGCCTGGGGTTTCATCATCATGGTCGGCCCTTTGCGACTCCTGGCATCCGGAGACGTTCCCTTCGACCCCGTGGAGAGGTCAGCCTTAGCCTCAGAGCCTCAACACACAAGCAGTGCCACGGAGGGCTCCTGCTCTGCCAAGCCTCGGGGCCTGGTTTCTAAGACAACCGTGGGAACCACTGTGACGGGAGAAACCCTACGCGCCTCGCGCATGCGCGTTGGCTGAGCCCATTCGCGCTCCACTCCTGACAGATAGGCTGCGTCCCCTTTAAATATCGCCGCCACCGCACGGCGGCCGAGATGCTCCTGCTGCCGCCGCGGCGGCGCCTGGATCCTGGGTCCTGTTTGGGGCGGCGTGGGAGAGGAGGCCGCGGGTGTCTCGTCCTGTCCCAGGCCCAAACCCCCAGGGGTCCTGTCCTGAGGAGCTGCTTGAGCGCACTTCCACCGAGGGAGGGGGAGCTTCAGGACGCCTGCTGTGTTCTCCGGACTCCCGTTGAGATCCGATTTTGGCCCTCTCCGAGTGAGACAGGATGGGCTCACCACATCTGGTCAGGCCGGCAGGGCCTGGCTGCAGCACAGAATGATCCCATAGGTCTCAAGGCCTAGTGTCAGCTGCAAATTCACTCATCAATCAGCCCTCTGCCTCCCTCCTCCTTTGAAAGAGCAGTGGCCTGCCCGGCTTGTAAAAGCCCTGGGGTTCCGGAAAGCCGACGGTGCTTTCCAGGACACCTGCAATGAGGAACACAGGCGAATCCGAGGGGGAGACCATGTGACCACGCGTGCCACTGGCCAATCCCACAGCAGGTGGTGTTAATGTGTGTCACCGGAGGCATACGGGGAGACGGCGAAACAAAGGGTGGTTTCCAGGTATGTGCAGGTGGAAGGGTTAAACGGCTGACCTTTCCATCAATGCCAAGGAAAATCAAGAACACTTGGGACCCCGGGGTTGGGGGGGCCGCCTGTGCCTGACCCAAGCCACGTTTTCAAATGCCTACCAGAGGAGCAAAGAGGTTTCTGCAAAATTCGCAACATCCCCAATCTTCCATCGACCTGGTAGCCCTGACGCAACTTCGGAAGGCACAAACCCACAGACAGTGGGAAAGAAACACACAGAGACTAAGAGGCAGAGAGAGAAGAGAGAATGGGAGACACTCACACAGACACCTACTCACACACACACACACACACAAACACACACACACACAGAGTCATACAGCAGAGGAGAGCAGCCCCGGGGCACGCAAGCCGACCTGTCATCGAGATCACGGACGGCGGCACGACTTTGGGGGAGACTCACTCCAACCAACACCATCCGTGCAGTCCTGAGGCTGGTATCCCGTGCTGCTTCCCCCGTCTCCGCCTGGGGTTTCATCATCATGGTCGGCCCTTTGCGACTCCTGGCATCCAGAGACGTTCCCTTCGACCCTGTGGAGAGGTCAGCCTTAGCCTCAGAGCCTCAACACACAAGCAGTGCCACGGAGGGCTCCTGCTCTGCCAAGCCTCGGGGCCTGGTTTCTAAGACAACCGTGGGAACCACTGTGACGGGAGAAACCCTTCGCGCCTCGCGCATGCGCGTTGTCTGAGCCCAATCGCGCTCCACTCCTGACAGATAGGCTGCGTCCCCTTTAAATATCGCCGCTGCCGCACGGCGGCCGAGATGCTCCTGCTGCCTCCGCGGCGGCGGCTGGATCCTGGGTCCTGTTTGGGGCGGCGTGGGAGAGGAGGCCGCGGGTGTCTCGTCCTGTCCCAGGCCCAAACCCCCAGGGGTCCTGTCCTCAGGAGCTGCTTGAGCCCACTTCCACCGAGGGAGGGGGAGCTTCAGGACGCCTGCTGTGTTCTCCGGACTCCCGTTGAGGTCTGATTTTGGCCCTCTCGGAGTGAGACAGGATGGGCTCACCACATCTGGTCAGGCCGGCAGGGCCTGGCTGCAGCACAGAATGATCCCATAGGTCTCAAGGCCTAGTGTCAGCTGCAAATTCACTCATCCATCAGCCCTCTGCCTCCCTCCTCCTTTGAAAGAGCAGTGGCCTGCCCGGCTTGTAAAAGCCCTGGGGTTCCGGAAAGCCGACCGCGCTTTCCAGGACACCTGCAATGACGAACACAGGCGAATCGGAGGGGGAGACCATGTGACCACGCGTGGCACTGGCCAATCCCACAGCAGGTGGTGTTAATGTGTGTCACCGGAGGCATACGGGGAGACGGCGAAACAAAGGGTGGTGTCCAGGTATGTGCCGGTGGAATGGTTAAACGGCTGACCTTTCCATCAAGGCCAAGGAAAATCAAAGAACACTTGGGACCCGGGGGTTGGGGGGGCCGCCTGTGCCTGACCCAAGCCACGTTTTCAAATGCCTACCAGAGGAGCAAAGAGGTTTCTGCAAAATTCGCAACACCCCCAATCTTCCATCGACCTGGTAGCCCTGACGCAACTTCGGAAGGCACAAACCCACAGACAGTGGGAAAGAAACACACAGAGACTAAGAGGCAGAGAGAGAAGAGAGAATGGGAGACACTCACACAGACACCTACTCACACACACACACACACACACACACACACACACACACACACAGAGTCATACAGCAGAGGAGAGCAGCCCAGGGGCACGCAGGCCGACCCGTCATCGAGATCACGGACGGCGGCACGAATTTTGGGGAGACTCACCCCAACCAACACCGTCCATGCAGGCCTGAGGCTGGTATCCCGTGCTGCTTCCCCCGTCTCCGCCTGGGGTTTCATCATCATGGTCGGCCCTTTGCGACTCCTGGCATCCGGAGACCTTCCCTTCTACCCCCTGGAGAGATGAGGCCTTAGCCTCAGAGCCTCGACACCCAAGCACTGCCACGGAGGGCTCCTGCTCTGCCGAGCCTCTGGGCCTTGTTTCTAAGACAACCGTGGGAACCACTGTGACGGGAGAAACCCTTCGCGCCTCGCGCATGCGCGTTGGCTGAGCCCATTCGCGCTCCACTCCTGACAGATAGGCTGCGTCCCCTTTAAATATCGCCGCCACCGCACAGCGGCCGAGATGCTCCTGCTGTCGCCGCCGCTGCGGCTAGATCCTGGGTCCTGTTTGGGGCGGCGTGGGAGAGGAGGCCGCGGGTGTCTCGTCCTGTCCCAGTCCCAAACCCCCAGGGGTCCTGTCCTCAGGAGCTGCTTGAGCCCACTTCCACCGAGGGAGGGGGAGCTTCAGGGGGCCTGCTGTGTTCTCCGGACTCCGGTTGAGATCTGATTTTGGCCCTCTCGGAGTGAGACAGGATGGGCTCACCACATCTGGTCAGGCCGGCAGGGCGTGGTTGCAGCACAGAATGATCCCATCGGTCTCAAGGCCTAGTGTCAGCTGCAAATTCACTCATCCATCAGCCCTCTGCCTCCCTCCTCCTTTGAAAGAGCAGTGGCCTGCCCGGCTTGTAAAAGCCCTGGGGTTCCGGAAAGCCGACCGCGCTTTCCAGGACACCTGCAATGAGGAACACAGGCGAATCCGAGGGGGAGACCATGTGACCACGCGTGGCACTGGCCAATCCCACAGCAGGTGGTGTTAATGTGTGTCACCGGAGGCATACGGGGAGACGGCGAAACAAAGGGTGGTGTCCAGGTATGTGCCGGTGGAAGGGTTAAACGGCTGACCTTTCCATCAATGCCAAGGAAAATCAAGGAACACTTGGGACCCGGGGGTTGGGGGGGCCGCTTGTGCCTGACCCAAGCCACGTTTTCAAATGCCTACCAGAGGAGCAAAGAGTTTTCTGCAAAATTCGCAACACCCCCAATCCTCCATCGACCTGGTATCCCTGACGCAACTTCGGCTGGCACAAAGCCACAGACAGTGGGAAAGAAACCCACAGAGACTAAGAGGGAGAGAGAAGAGAGAATGGGAGACACTCACACAGACACCAACTCACACACACACACACACACACACACACACACACACACACACACAGAGTCATACAGCAGAGGAGAGCAGCCCCGGGGCACGCAAGCCGACCTGTCATCGAGATCACGGACGGCGGCACGACTTTGGGGGAGACTCACTCCAACCAACACCATCCATGCAGTCCTGAGGCTGGTATCCCCTGCTGCTTCCCCCGTCTCCGCCTGGGGTTTCATCATCATGGTCGGCCCTTTGCGACTCCTGGCATCCGGAGACGTTCCCTTCGACCCCGTGGAGAGGTCAGCCTTAGCCTCAGAGCCTCAACACACAAGCAGTGCCACGGAGGGCTCCTGCTCTGCCAAGCCTCGGGGCCTGGTTTCTAAGACAACCGTGGGAACCACTGTGACGGGAGAAACCCTACGCGCCTCGCGCATGCGCGTTGGCTGAGCCCATTCGCGCTCCACTCCTGACAGATAGGCTGCGTCCCCTTTAAATATCGCCGCCACCGCACGGCGGCCGAGATGCTCCTGCTGCCGCCGCGGCGGCGCCTGGATCCTGGGTCCTGTTTGGGGCGGCGTGGGAGAGGAGGCCGCGGGTGTCTCGTCCTGTCCCAGGCCCAAACCCCCAGGGGTCCTGTCCTGAGGAGCTGCTTGAGCGCACTTCCACCGAGGGAGGGGGAGCTTCAGGACGCCTGCTGTGTTCTCCGGACTCCCGTTGAGATCCGATTTTGGCCCTCTCCGAGTGAGACAGGATGGGCTCACCACATCTGGTCAGGCCGGCAGGGCCTGGCTGCAGCACAGAATGATCCCATAGGTCTCAAGGCCTAGTGTCAGCTGCAAATTCACTCATCAATCAGCCCTCTGCCTCCCTCCTCCTTTGAAAGAGCAGTGGCCTGCCCGGCTTGTAAAAGCCCTGGGGTTCCGGAAAGCCGACGGTGCTTTCCAGGACACCTGCAATGAGGAACACAGGCGAATCCGAGGGGGAGACCATGTGACCACGCGTGCCACTGGCCAATCCCACAGCAGGTGGTGTTAATGTGTGTCACCGGAGGCATACGGGGAGACGGCGAAACAAAGGGTGGTTTCCAGGTATGTGCAGGTGGAAGGGTTAAACGGCTGACCTTTCCATCAATGCCAAGGAAAATCAAGAACACTTGGGACCCCGGGGTTGGGGGGGCCGCCTGTGCCTGACCCAAGCCACGTTTTCAAATGCCTACCAGAGGAGCAAAGAGGTTTCTGCAAAATTCGCAACATCCCCAATCTTCCATCGACCTGGTAGCCCTGACGCAACTTCGGAAGGCACAAACCCACAGACAGTGGGAAAGAAACACACAGAGACTAAGAGGCAGAGAGAGAAGAGAGAATGGGAGACACTCACACAGACACCTACTCACACACACACACACACACAAACACACACACACACAGAGTCATACAGCAGAGGAGAGCAGCCCCGGGGCACGCAAGCCGACCTGTCATCGAGATCACGGACGGCGGCACGACTTTGGGGGAGACTCACTCCAACCAACACCATCCGTGCAGTCCTGAGGCTGGTATCCCGTGCTGCTTCCCCCGTCTCCGCCTGGGGTTTCATCATCATGGTCGGCCCTTTGCGACTCCTGGCATCCAGAGACGTTCCCTTCGACCCTGTGGAGAGGTCAGCCTTAGCCTCAGAGCCTCAACACACAAGCAGTGCCACGGAGGGCTCCTGCTCTGCCAAGCCTCGGGGCCTGGTTTCTAAGACACCGTGGGAACCACTGTGACGGGAGAAACCCTTCGCGCCTCGCGCATGCGCGTTGTCTGAGCCCAATCGCGCTCCACTCCTGACAGATAGGCTGCGTCCCCTTTAAATATCGCCGCTGCCGCACGGCGGCCGAGATGCTCCTGCTGCCTCCGCGGCGGCGGCTGGATCCTGGGTCCTGTTTGGGGCGGCGTGGGAGAGGAGGCCGCGGGTGTCTCGTCCTGTCCCAGGCCCAAACCCCCAGGGGTCCTGTCCTCAGGAGCTGCTTGAGCCCACTTCCACCGAGGGAGGGGGAGCTTCAGGACGCCTGCTGTGTTCTCCGGACTCCCGTTGAGGTCTGATTTTGGCCCTCTCGGAGTGAGACAGGATGGGCTCACCACATCTGGTCAGGCCGGCAGGGCCTGGCTGCAGCACAGAATGATCCCATAGGTCTCAAGGCCTAGTGTCAGCTGCAAATTCACTCATCCATCAGCCCTCTGCCTCCCTCCTCCTTTGAAAGAGCAGTGGCCTGCCCGGCTTGTAAAAGCCCTGGGGTTCCGGAAAGCCGACCGCGCTTTCCAGGACACCTGCAATGACGAACACAGGCGAATCGGAGGGGGAGACCATGTGACCACGCGTGGCACTGGCCAATCCCACAGCAGGTGGTGTTAATGTGTGTCACCGGAGGCATACAGGGAGACGGCGAAACAAAGGGTGGTGTCCAGGTATGTGCCGGTGGAATGGTTAAACGGCTGACCTTTCCATCAAGGCCAAGGAAAATCAAAGAACACTTGGGACCCGGGGGTTGGGGGGGCCGCCTGTGCCTGACCCAAGCCACGTTTTCAAATGCCTACCAGAGGAGCAAAGAGGTTTCTGCAAAATTCGCAACACCCCCAATCTTCCATCGACCTGGTAGCCCTGACGCAACTTCGGAAGGCACAAACCCACAGACAGTGGGAAAGAAACACACAGAGACTAAGAGGCAGAGAGAGAAGAGAGAATGGGAGACACTCACACAGACACCTACTCACACACACACACACACACACACACACACACACACACACAGAGTCATACAGCAGAGGAGAGCAGCCCAGGGGCACGCAGGCCGACCCGTCATCGAGATCACGGACGGCGGCACGAATTTTGGGGAGACTCACCCCAACCAACACCGTCCATGCAGGCCTGAGGCTGGTATCCCGTGCTGCTTCCCCCGTCTCCGCCTGGGGTTTCATCATCATGGTCGGCCCTTTGCGACTCCTGGCATCCGGAGACCTTCCCTTCTACCCCCTGGAGAGATGAGGCCTTAGCCTCAGAGCCTCGACACCCAAGCACTGCCACGGAGGGCTCCTGCTCTGCCGAGCCTCTGGGCCTTGTTTCTAAGACAACCGTGGGAACCACTGTGACGGGAGAAACCCTTCGCGCCTCGCGCATGCGCGTTGGCTGAGCCCATTCGCGCTCCACTCCTGACAGATAGGCTGCGTCCCCTTTAAATATCGCCGCCACCGCACAGCGGCCGAGATGCTCCTGCTGTCGCCGCCGCGGCGGCTAGATCCTGGGTCCTGTTTGGGGCGGCGTGGGAGAGGAGGCCGCGGGTGTCTCGTCCTGTCCCAGTCCCAAACCCCCAGGGGTCCTGTCCTCAGGAGCTGCTTGAGCCCACTTCCACCGAGGGAGGGGGAGCTTCAGGGGGCCTGCTGTGTTCTCCGGACTCCGGTTGAGATCTGATTTTGGCCCTCTCGGAGTGAGACAGGATGGGCTCACCACATCTGGTCAGGCCGGCAGGGCGTGGTTGCAGCACAGAATGATCCCATCGGTCTCAAGGCCTAGTGTCAGCTGCAAATTCACTCATCCATCAGCCCTCTGCCTCCCTCCTCCTTTGAAAGAGCAGTGGCCTGCCCAGCTTGTAAAAGCCCTGGGGTTCCGGAAAGCCGACCGCGCTTTCCAGGACACCTGCAATGAGGAACACAGGCGAATCCGAGGGGGAGACCATGTGACCACGCGTGGCACTGGCCAATCCCACAGCAGGTGGTGTTAATGTGTGTCACCGGAGGCATACGGGGCGACGGCGAAACAAAGGGTGGTGTCCAGGTATGTGCCGGTGGAAGGGTTAAACGGCTGACCTTTCCATCAATGCCAAGGAAAATCAAGGAACACTAGGGACCCGGGGGTTGGGGGGGCCGCTTGTGCCTGACCCAAGCCACGTTTTCAAATGCCTACCAGAGGAGCAAAGAGTTTTCTGCAAAATTCGCAACACCCCCAATCCTCCATCGACCTGGTATCCCTGACGCAACTTCGGCTGGCACAAAGCCACAGACAGTGGGAAAGAAACCCACAGAGACTAAGAGGGAGAGAGAAGAGAGAATGGGAGACACTCACACAGACACCAACTCACACACACACACACACACACACACACACACACACACAGAGTCATACAGCAGAGGAGAGCAGCCCCGGGGCACGCAAGCCGACCTGTCATCGAGATCACGGACGGCGGCACGACTTTGGGGGAGACTCACTCCAACCAACACCATCCGTGCAGTCCTGAGGCTGGTATCCCCTGCTGCTTCCCCCGTCTCCGCCTGGGGTTTCATCATCATGGTCGGCCCTTTGCGACTCCTGGCATCCGGAGACGTTCCCTTCGACCCCGTGGAGAGGTCAGCCTTAGCCTCAGAGCCTCAACACACAAGCAGTGCCACGGAGGGCTCCTGCTCTGCCAAGCCTCGGGGCCTGGTTTCTAAGACAACCGTGGGAACCACTGTGACGGGAGAAACCCTACGCGCCTCGCGCATGCGCGTTGGCTGAGCCCATTCGCGCTCCACTCCTGACAGATAGGCTGCGTCCCCTTTAAATATCGCCGCCACCGCACGGCGGCCGAGATGCTCCTGCTGCCGCCGCGGCGGCGCCTGGATCCTGGGTCCTGTTTGGGGCGGCGTGGGAGAGGAGGCCGCGGGTGTCTCGTCCTGTCCCAGGCCCAAACCCCCAGGGGTCCTGTCCTGAGGAGCTGCTTGAGCGCACTTCCACCGAGGGAGGGGGAGCTTCAGGACGCCTGCTGTGTTCTCCGGACTCCCGTTGAGATCCGATTTTGGCCCTCTCCGAGTGAGACAGGATGGGCTCACCACATCTGGTCAGGCCGGCAGGGCCTGGCTGCAGCACAGAATGATCCCATAGGTCTCAAGGCCTAGTGTCAGCTGCAAATTCACTCATCAATCAGCCCTCTGCCTCCCTCCTCCTTTGAAAGAGCAGTGGCCTGCCCGGCTTGTAAAAGCCCTGGGGTTCCGGAAAGCCGACGGTGCTTTCCAGGACACCTGCAATGAGGAACACAGGCGAATCCGAGGGGGAGACCATGTGACCACGCGTGCCACTGGCCAATCCCACAGCAGGTGGTGTTAATGTGTGTCACCGGAGGCATACGGGGAGACGGCGAAACAAAGGGTGGTTTCCAGGTATGTGCAGGTGGAAGGGTTAAACGGCTGACCTTTCCATCAATGCCAAGGAAAATCAAGAACACTTGGGACCCCGGGGTTGGGGGGGCCGCCTGTGCCTGACCCAAGCCACGTTTTCAAATGCCTACCAGAGGAGCAAAGAGGTTTCTGCAAAATTCGCAACATCCCCAATCTTCCATCGACCTGGTAGCCCTGACGCAACTTCGGAAGGCACAAACCCACAGACAGTGGGAAAGAAACACACAGAGACTAAGAGGCAGAGAGAGAAGAGAGAATGGGAGACACTCACACAGACACCTACTCACACACACACACACACACAAACACACACACACACAGAGTCATACAGCAGAGGAGAGCAGCCCCGGGGCACGCAAGCCGACCTGTCATCGAGATCACGGACGGCGGCACGACTTTGGGGGAGACTCACTCCAACCAACACCATCCGTGCAGTCCTGAGGCTGGTATCCCGTGCTGCTTCCCCCGTCTCCGCCTGGGGTTTCATCATCATGGTCGGCCCTTTGCGACTCCTGGCATCCAGAGACGTTCCCTTCGACCCTGTGGAGAGGTCAGCCTTAGCCTCAGAGCCTCAACACACAAGCAGTGCCACGGAGGGCTCCTGCTCTGCCAAGCCTCGGGGCCTGGTTTCTAAGACACCGTGGGAACCACTGTGACGGGAGAAACCCTTCGCGCCTCGCGCATGCGCGTTGTCTGAGCCCAATCGCGCTCCACTCCTGACAGATAGGCTGCGTCCCCTTTAAATATCGCCGCTGCCGCACGGCGGCCGAGATGCTCCTGCTGCCTCCGCGGCGGCGGCTGGATCCTGGGTCCTGTTTGGGGCGGCGTGGGAGAGGAGGCCGCGGGTGTCTCGTCCTGTCCCAGGCCCAAACCCCCAGGGGTCCTGTCCTCAGGAGCTGCTTGAGCCCACTTCCACCGAGGGAGGGGGAGCTTCAGGACGCCTGCTGTGTTCTCCGGACTCCCGTTGAGGTCTGATTTTGGCCCTCTCGGAGTGAGACAGGATGGGCTCACCACATCTGGTCAGGCCGGCAGGGCCTGGCTGCAGCACAGAATGATCCCATAGGTCTCAAGGCCTAGTGTCAGCTGCAAATTCACTCATCCATCAGCCCTCTGCCTCCCTCCTCCTTTGAAAGAGCAGTGGCCTGCCCGGCTTGTAAAAGCCCTGGGGTTCCGGAAAGCCGACCGCGCTTTCCAGGACACCTGCAATGACGAACACAGGCGAATCGGAGGGGGAGACCATGTGACCACGCGTGGCACTGGCCAATCCCACAGCAGGTGGTGTTAATGTGTGTCACCGGAGGCATACAGGGAGACGGCGAAACAAAGGGTGGTGTCCAGGTATGTGCCGGTGGAATGGTTAAACGGCTGACCTTTCCATCAAGGCCAAGGAAAATCAAAGAACACTTGGGACCCGGGGGTTGGGGGGGCCGCCTGTGCCTGACCCAAGCCACGTTTTCAAATGCCTACCAGAGGAGCAAAGAGGTTTCTGCAAAATTCGCAACACCCCCAATCTTCCATCGACCTGGTAGCCCTGACGCAACTTCGGAAGGCACAAACCCACAGACAGTGGGAAAGAAACACACAGAGACTAAGAGGCAGAGAGAGAAGAGAGAATGGGAGACACTCACACAGACACCTACTCACACACACACACACACACACACACACACACACACACACACACAGAGTCATACAGCAGAGGAGAGCAGCCCAGGGGCACGCAGGCCGACCCGTCATCGAGATCACGGACGGCGGCACGAATTTTGGGGAGACTCACCCCAACCAACACCGTCCATGCAGGCCTGAGGCTGGTATCCCGTGCTGCTTCCCCCGTCTCCGCCTGGGGTTTCATCATCATGGTCGGCCCTTTGCGACTCCTGGCATCCGGAGACCTTCCCTTCTACCCCCTGGAGAGATGAGGCCTTAGCCTCAGAGCCTCGACACCCAAGCACTGCCACGGAGGGCTCCTGCTCTGCCGAGCCTCTGGGCCTTGTTTCTAAGACAACCGTGGGAACCACTGTGACGGGAGAAACCCTTCGCGCCTCGCGCATGCGCGTTGGCTGAGCCCATTCGCGCTCCACTCCTGACAGATAGGCTGCGTCCCCTTTAAATATCGCCGCCACCGCACAGCGGCCGAGATGCTCCTGCTGTCGCCGCCGCGGCGGCTAGATCCTGGGTCCTGTTTGGGGCGGCGTGGGAGAGGAGGCCGCGGGTGTCTCGTCCTGTCCCAGTCCCAAACCCCCAGGGGTCCTGTCCTCAGGAGCTGCTTGAGCCCACTTCCACCGAGGGCGGGGGAGCTTCAGGGGGCCTGCTGTGTTCTCCGGACTCCGGTTGAGATCTGATTTTGGCCCTCTCGGAGTGAGACAGGATGGGCTCACCACATCTGGTCAGGCCGGCAGGGCGTGGTTGCAGCACAGAATGATCCCATCGGTCTCAAGGCCTAGTGTCAGCTGCAAATTCACTCATCCATCAGCCCTCTGCCTCCCTCCTCCTTTGAAAGAGCAGTGGCCTGCCCGGCTTGTAAAAGCCCTGGGGTTCCGGAAAGCCGACCGCGCTTTCCAGGACACCTGCAATGAGGAACACAGGCGAATCCGAGGGGGAGACCATGTGACCACGCGTGGCACTGGCCAATCCCACAGCAGGTGGTGTTAATGTGTGTCACCGGAGGCATACGGGGAGACGGCGAAACAAAGGGTGGTGTCCAGGTATGTGCCGGTGGAAGGGTTAAACGGCTGACCTTTCCATCAATGCCAAGGAAAATCAAGGAACACTTGGGACCCGGGGGTTGGGGGGGCCGCTTGTGCCTGACCCAAGCCACGTTTTCAAATGCCTACCAGAGGAGCAAAGAGTTTTCTGCAAAATTCACAACACCCCCAATCCTCCATCGACCTGGTATCCCTGACGCAACTTCGGCTGGCACAAACCCACAGACAGTGGGAAAGAAACCCACAGAGACTAAGAGGGAGAGAGAAGAGAGAATGGGAGACACTCACACAGACACCAACTCACACACACACACACACACACACACACACACACACACACACACAGAGTCATACAGCAGAGGAGAGCAGCCCCGGGGCACGCAAGCCGACCTGTCATCGAGATCACGGACGGCGGCACGACTTTGGGGGAGACTCACTCCAACCAACACCATCCGTGCAGTCCTGAGGCTGGTATCCCGTGCTGCTTCCCCCGTCTCCGCCTGGGGTTTCATCATCATGGTCGGCCCTTTGCGACTCCTGGCATCCAGAGACGTTCCCTTCGACCCTGTGGAGAGGTCAGCCTTAGCCTCAGAGCCTCAACACACAAGCAGTGCCACGGAGGGCTCCTGCTCTGCCAAGCCTCGGGGCCTGGTTTCTAAGACAACCGTGGGAACCACTGTGACGGGAGAAACCCTTCGCGCCTCGCGCATGCGCGTTGTCTGAGCCCATTCGCGCTCCACTCCTGACAGATAGGCTGGGTCCCCTTTAAATATCGCCGCCACCGCACGGCGGCCGAGAGGCTCCTGCTGTCGCCGCCGCGGCGGCTAGATCCTGGATCCTATTTGGGGCGGCGTGGGAGAGGAGGCCGCGGGTGTCTCGTCCTGTCCCAGTCAGTCCCAAACCCCCAGGGGTCCTGTCCTCAGGAGCTGCTTGAGCCCACTTCCACCGAGGGGGGGGGGAGCTTCAGGAGGCCTGCTGTGTTCTGCGGACCCCCGTTGAGATCTGATTTTGGCCCTCTCGGAGTGAGACAGGATGGGCTCACCACATCTGGTCAGGCCGGCAGGGCCTGGCTGCAGCACAGAATGATCCCATCGGTCTCAAGGCCTAGTGTCAGCTGCAAATTCACTCATCCATCAGCCCTCTGCCTCCCTCCTCCTTTGAAAGAGCAGTGGCCTGCCCGGCTTGTAAAAGCCCTGGGGTTCCGGAAAGCCGACCGCGCTTTCCAGGACACCTGCAATGAGGAACACAGGCGAATCCGAGGGGGAGACCATGTGACCACGCGTGGCACTGGCCAATCCCACAGCAGGTGGTGTTAATGTGTGTCACCGGAGGCATACGGGGCGACGGCGAAACAAAGGGTGGTGTCCAGGTATGTGCCGGTGGAAGGGTTAAACGGCTGACCTTTCCATCAATGCCAAGGAAAATCAAAGAACACTTGGGACCCGGGGGTTGGGGGGGCCGCTTGTGCCTGACCCAAGCCACGTTTTCAAATGCCTACCAGAGGAGCAAAGAGTTTTCTGCAAAATTCGCAACACCCCCAATCCTCCATCGACCTGGTATCCCTGACGCAACTTCGGCTGGCACAAACCCACAGACAGTGGGAAAGAAACTCACAGAGACTAAGAGGGAGAGAGAAGAGAGAATGGGAGACACTCGCACAGACACCAACTCACACACACACACACACACACACACACACACAGAGTCATACAGCAGAGGAGAGCAGCCCCGGGGCACGCAAGCCGACCCGTCATCGAGATCACGGACGGCCGCACGACTTTTGGGGAGCCTCACTCCAACCAACACCATCCGTGCAGTCCTGATGCTGGTATCCCGTACTGCTTCCCCCGTCTCCGCCTGGGGTTTCATCATCATGGTCGGCCCTTTGCGACTCCTGGCATCTGGAGACGTTCCCTTCGACCCCGTGGAGAGGTCAGCCTTAGCCTCAGAGCCTCAACACACAAGCAGTGCCACGGAGGGCTCCTGCTCTGCCAAGCCTCGGGGCCTGGTTTCTAAGACAACCGTGGGAACCACTGTGACGGGAGAAACCCTTCGCGCCTCGCGCATGCGCGTTGGCTGAGCCCATTCGCGCTCCACTCCTGACAGATAGGCTGCGTCCCCTTTAAATATCGCCGCCACCGCACGGCGGCCTAGATGCTCCTGCTGCCGCCGCGGCGGCGCCTGGATCCTGGGTCCTGTTTGGGGCGGCGTGGGAGAGGAGGCCGCGGGTGTCTCGTCCTGTCCCAGGCCCAAACCCCCAGCGGTCCTGTCCTGAGGAGCTGCTTGAGCCCACTTGCACCGAGGGAGGGGGAGCTTCAGGACGCCTGCTGTGTTCTCCGGACTCCCGTTGAGATCCGATTTTGGCCCTCTCCGAGTGAGACAGGATGGGCTCACCACATCTGGTCAGGCCGGCAGGGCCTGGCTGCAGCACAGAATGATCCCATAGGTCTCAAGGCCTAGTGTCAGCTGCAAATTCACTCATCCATCAGCCCTCTGCCCCCCTCCTCCTTTGAAAGAGCAGTGGCATGCCCGGCTTGTAAAAGCCCTGGGGTTCCGGAAAGCCGACCGCGCTTTCCAGGACACCTGCAATGAGGAACACAGGCGAATCCGAGGGGGAGACCATGTGACCACGCGTGGCACTGGCCAATCCCACAGCAGGTGGTGTTAATGTGTGTCACCGGAGGCATACGGGGCGACGGCGAAACAAAGGGTGGTGTCCAGGTATGTGCCGGTGGAAGGGTGAAACGGCTGACCTTTCCATCAAGGCCAAGGAAAATCAAAGAACACTTGGGACCCGGGGGTTGGGGGGGCCGCTTGTGCCTGACCCAAGCCACGTTTCCAAATACCTACCAGGGGAGCAAAGAGGGTTCTTCAAAATTCGCAACACCCCCAATCCTCCATCGACCTGGTATCCCTGACGCAACTTCGGCTGGCACAAACCCACAGACAGTTGGAAAGAAACACACAGAGACTGAGAGACAGAGAGAGAAGAGAGAATGGGAGACACACACACAGACACACACACACACGCTGAGTCATGCAGCAGAGGAATTGAAACACACACCCCTAGGCTCCCCATGAGTCTGCGGAGTTCTGCTCTGGAGGAGAAAGACCCTCGCGTGAGAGAGCAGCCCAGGGGCACGCAGGCCGACCTGTCCTCGAAATCACGGATGGCGGCACGGCTTTTCTGGAGACTCACCCCTACCAACACCGTCCGGGCAGGCCTGAGCCTGGGATCCCGTGCTACTTCCCCAATCCTCGCCTGGGGTTTCCTCATCATGGTCGGTACTTCGCGACTCATGCCATCCGGAGATGTTCCTGTCGACCCCGTGGAGAGTTCAGGGCGGAGCCTCAGAGCCCTGACACCCATGCATTGCCCCGGAAGGCTGCTGCTTTGCCAAGCCTCGGGGACTGGTTTCTAAGACATCCCTGGGAACCACTGTGATGGGGGAAGCTGCTTGCGCCTCGCGCATGCGTATTGGCTGGGCTGACTCGTGCTCTGCTCCTGGCAGTCAGGCTGTGTCCCCTTTAAATACCGCCACCGCCGCGCAGCGGCAGCGAGGTTCCTCCTGCCGCCGCGGCTGCGGCTGGATCCGGGGTCCTGTTTGGGGCGGCGTGGGAGAGGGGCCCGCGAGTTTCTTGTCCTGTCCCAGGGCCAAACCCCCAGGAGTCCTGTCCTCAGAACCTCCTTTAGCTGACTTCCACCGAGGGAGAGCTTCAGGATGCCTGCTGTGTTCTCCGGATTCCCATTCAGATCCGATTTTGGACCCCTCCGAGTGGGATAGGATGGGCTCACCACATCTGGTGAGGCAGGCAGGGCCTCGCTGCAGCACAGAATGATCCCCTAGGTCTCAAGGCCTACTTGTACTGTTGTACATAATGTATATAATTGACTTTTATTCTCTGGACAAAATTTCCTAAAAATACATCCAAATGATTGCGTTAATTAATATTTTGTTCCTTTGATGACTGAATAGTATTTCATGGTTTCTGGTATAAATTCACCACAAATTAAACATTCACCTGGGCTTATTGACCTTTTCAACTGTAACAAATTAAGCTGTTGTAGACATTTATGAACAAGTTTTTGTGGGAACACAAGTTTCATTACTCCAAATTAAGCACCCACAACTGCAATTGCTGGGATCTATGGTCTATGCATATCTGGTTTTTATTTTACTTTGAAAAATTTTTAATTATTTTCTTAAAAATTTTTGGGTACATTGAGTGCCCACAGAAGCTAGTAAGGATACTGCGGCATTGGAGAGGAGGTAGAGAAGGTTAATCAGCAGAAAAAAAATGTGGAAAGAATGAATAACATGTCTGTCTTTTTCAAAAACTGTCAACTATTTTTCAGAGTGGCTCTATTATTTTACTTTTCCACTAGCAATGTATGAGTGATCCTATTTTTTACATCCTGAATGGCTTTTGCTATTTTCACATTTTTTAAAAGACATTTTGATAGGTGTGTAGAAATATCTCACTATGGTTTTGTTTGACATGTCCATGATGATTAATAATATTGAACATGTTTCATGGATTATTTGACATCTGAATATTTTTCTTGTTAAAATGTCCATTGATGTCTTTTGTCCATTACCTAATTGGATCATTTGCATTTTTTAAAAAAATTTGCTGTTGAGTTTTGTGTCATCTCTATTTATTTTTGTCAGTTTCGATAGATGTTTATCAATTGATTGATTTTTTCAATAAACCAGCTTTTTGTTTCACATTTTTTTCTGTTTTCAATTTCGTGAATTTTTGTTATTGTCATGACTATTTTTCTTCTTCTGCCTGCTTTCAGTTTACTCTGTTCTTTTTCTAGTTTCTTGAGATACAAGTGTATGTTATTGATTTGAGATCTTTTCTCATTTTTAATGATGCATTTAGTACTATAAATTTCTTTCCCACCACAGCCTTAGCTGTATTTCCTATATTTTGATATGTTGTATTTTTCTTTCATTTGTTTAAATATATTTTTGGATTTTTATTTAAGACTTTATATTGAATCCATAGATCATTTGGAACTGTGTTGTGTAGTTAAAATGCATTTAAACATTTTCCTGCTGTCTTTCTGTTACTGACTTTTATTTTAATTCCACTATGGTCAGAGAACATACTCTATATGACATAAGTTCTTTTGAATGTATCAGGGTTTGTTTTATGGTGCAAGAAATCATCTAGTATTTTAGTTAATATTTCATGAGCTCCTGAAAAACTGTATATTCTGCTGTTTTGTGTGGACTGATTCTGTATTTAGATATATATATATATATATATAATTGACATATATATTTATCTATATATGTGTGTCTGTGTGTGTGTGTGTGTGTGTTTGTGTGTGTGAATAAAATCTTGTTGGTTGATTGTGCTGTACAGATCTTCTACATGCTTGCTGATTGTTAAATTTTTGTCCAATAATTCTATCAATTGCTGAGATAAGGCTGTTAAAACCCACAACTATAATTTATTATTTTTTAGTTCTATAATTTTTCTCTTCATGTTTTTTAAGACTTTGTTATTTGGTGCATATATATTTGGAATTGTTATGTTTACTGGTGAATTGATCCATTTATAATTAGTGTTGCAGTCTCCTCACTCCTTAATTTAGTGAGGTCCAAGATCTTGTCCCACAACCAAGAGAATAAGGCACACAAATACCAGAGAGTGAGTAAGGCAAATTAGCATTCATTAAGCAACAGAAAAGCTCTCAGCAGCAAGAGGGGACCCAAACAAGCATTGCCAGAAATGGGGCTGAGTTCTGATTCTTTTATGTGACAGAAACTAGAAAGTCCTTTGTGGGTCCTGCCTTAATGGAAGGGGTAAAATTCCCTGCTGGGAGTGTTCTGTCTGTGCATACCTAGGGTTGGCAGTAGTGACTCCATCTTGATTATTAGGCATAAGTGCCTAAGCAAAATTCATGGGGACACCAAAACTGCAATGCTAATGATATTACAATTATCTCTGGATCAAGTTAAGGACATTTAGTTGATTTATTGAAACATAATTGGGACTGTCCCTTCTGAGAGACATCTTGGTATAAAAGGAAGTTGTTAACCACATTTCCACATTCTAGCTACACCACAAAGGTAGTGCAGGTTCATTCCCATGGGCACTGTCTTTCTCCCAAGACCCTTCCTCTCTATCTGCCTTGCCAGCCTCTAACTGCCTCCTCTGTTGTTAGTAATGTTCTGTGTAAGATTTTTTGAATCTAACTTCTAGATTATCAGATATTAATATAGCCACTTTTGCCCTTTTATTGATAAATATTTCTATGGTATGTATTTTTATATTATTTTACTTGCAACCTACTGATACTATTGAATTAAAGTGTATTTCTTACTATAGCAATAGTTCAGGTTGCATTTTTTTATTTATTCAGCTAATTTCTCTTTTGATTGGTGTATTTATGTCACTTATATTTAATGTAATTATTAATGTACTAAAACCTAAGCATTTCATTTTATTATTTACTACATATTCATTTGTTTTGTTCTCATTTTTCAGTTTTCCTTTTTTTTTGGACTTACTCTGTGCTACTCGAGTTTTCATGATGCTTTACTTACAATGTTTGAATACATCTACAATATACACTCTTTGCTTTGGAAATTTGTATATACTTTTTATGCTACTCTTCGTATTTTAATACCTGATTTAATATCCAATTTATAAAACAATATATAAATACCAATGGTTTTACCCTTTTGATTAAAGCAAGGAAGCTCAGCTTGTATTTATTTTCCTTTATCTTCTATACTTTTAAGTATCACTTCCTTTAGTATCAAGTGGAGTTATAATTTTTGTTTCTATCATCAACTATGATTTATAATACTCACTAGGAAAACACATCTATTGGATGTATTCATATTTCTGCTAATTCTATTAATATACCTTCCTTCTTTCTTGATGTTCAAAATTCCTTTTTTTCTTTATTTTGTTTGAATAACAGTTTTAATAAACATTTAATGGTAAGCTTGCTAACAACAAATTTTTAAACAGTTCAAAAAATATAATTTTCCTTTACTCCAGAAGCATAGTTACAACATCTGTAGCATTCAGAGTTGGCAGCTCTTTTCTTTCACTACCTGAAAAATATTGTGTAACTTGTTTCTGACCTCCATTGTTTCAGATGAAAAAACGTATTTTCATTTACATTCGTTTTCCTCTATAGGTGATGTTTCACCTGTAGGTGACTGTTTCTATCTGGCTGCTTTTAAGACTTTGTCTTTAGTTTTGTCAAGGACCTACATTTGGGAAAGGACACAATCTCCAATACATGCTTCTGGAAAAATTGGATATCCATATGCAGAAGAATGAAACTAAACTCCTATCACTCACCTTATACAAAAATAAACTCAAAATGGATTAAAAATTGAAGTGTAAGACATGAAAAATTAGACTGCCATACACTGTTGGTGGTAAGTTAAATTATTTCACTTATCAAAACAAAAATAGAGACACCATATGATCTAGTGATCCCACTACTAGGTGTTTATCCAAAGGAAAGGAAATCATTACACTTAAGAGGCATCTGCACCTCCATATTTATTGCAGCTGTCTTCACAATAACCAAGATATGGAATTAAGCTAAATATCCATCAATGGATGGATAGATAAAAAATGTGGTATATACATATATCAAATTTGTATATACATTCATATATATATATTATATATATGAATACTATTCTGCCATAAAAAGAATGAAATTCTGTCATTTGCAGAATGATGGATAAGACTAGCGAACATTATGTTAAGTGGAATAAGTCAGACACAGAAAAATTAATACTGTCTGTCCTTACCCATATGCAGGAGCTAAACAAATTTGAGCTCATTAAAGTAAATGGTAGAATTGTGGTTATTAGATGTTGGGAAGGATGTGGGAGGGGAGGTTGGTTAATGGACACAAAATTATAGCTATATGGGAGGAATAAGTTCTGTTGTAGTGCTCTATAGCTGGTCGCATGGAAATAACTATAATTTATGGTATATTTTCAAAAAGCTAGAAGAGAGGATTTTGAATGTTGTCAACACAAAAGTATGATAAATGTTTGAGGTGTTTGAAATGCTAATTACCCTGATTTGATCATTATGCATTGTACACCTGTATCAAAATATCACTCTGTTTCCATAAATATGTACAATTATTGCATGCCAACTAACAATAAAAGGACAAGATAAAGATTCAAAAAATAGGAAGAAATATCATTTTTCTGATACAATTTCTTCTCGGTGTGCCCATGTTGTTTCATGATTGCAAAGCGTTCTTCTAAGTGCTTGTAAAGTATTGTTTTCATGCTTCTTAAAATTGCTTCCAGAAGTAATGTCAAACTCATTCACCTATAGTTTATGAGATCTATCTTCCTTTAAAAAATTAGTACACTGCCCATTTCTTGTCTTCTAAAACTTTTACTATTCTCCATAATCCTCAAAGATATATAGAGCAACTTAAAAATCTCTTTCCTAAACTTTCTTATTGTTTTGGAGTGAGTTCTACTCCAATACTAGGGACCAGAGCTCATAGTGCCTCTTCGTTCATCTTGAGATTTAATTAAAAGCAATGTTGAGTCTTCTCTTTTGGATCTAAAGATCTATTTGATGAGAAAGACTGAAGAAAAATAAGGATAAGGGTATTTCCTCCATGTTTTCATGGCACAAAATCTTTGTTTGCTAACTGTGATAAGCAGAATAATGCCCCCCCACCCCCCACAAGACTGTCCCTGTCCTATTCTCCATGTCAGGAAGGATATGCTATGTTATATAAGAATATATGTTGTTACAATGCAAGAAAGTATTAAGGTTGCACATGACATTAAGCTTACTAAACAGCAGAACTTAAAATAAGAGATCACACTTAATTATCTAGGGGGGCCAATTTAATCACAAGGATCCTTTAAATGTCGAAGAGTGTGGTAGAAAATATTTAAAGATACTACATTGTTAATTGTACTGGAGGAAAGAACCAAGAGACAAGGAATGGGGAAGTGGACAAGAGACAAGAAATGAAGACAGCCCCTAGAAGCTGGAAAAGGCAAGAACATGTATGCTCCTTTAGAGTCCCCAGAAGGAAAGCAGTGCTGCTGACACCTTGATTTTAGCCTAATGAAAACCATTTAAGACTTCTGACCTTTATAATTTTAAAATGATAGATTTATGTTTCTAAACTAACAAATAAAAATATTTTGTCTTTAGTTTTTAAAAGTTTAATCAAAATGTTTCTTGAAATGTGTTTATTCCGTGTAGGGTATCTTAGGCTTCTTGAATCTATACATTTGTGTCTTCTGCAAATTTGAGGTTTTTTTGAAGCACTATTTCTTCAAGTATTCTTTCAACCTCATTTTACTTCTTTTCTGGTACACGTAATAAAAATGTTGGATCTTTTGTTGTTGCCTCACACATACCTACATCTGTGTTCATTTTATGTATCAGTCTATTTTATTTATGTTGTTCAAATTGGTTAAATTCTACTATTCTGCCCTCACATTCACTGATTTTACCTTCTCGCATCTCAATGGCACTATTGACTCCATCCAACACATTTTTCATTTCTGTTACTGTGTTTGTTTGCTTTTATAATTTACATTTAGTTCTTTTTGTTGTTGTTTTTTTACAACTCAAGTTTGGTTAATATTTTGCGATTTTGTTATATATTTTAAGATAATTTCTATTTGATGTTGAAACATTTTTGCTAGATATTTTAAAATCATATTCAGATGATTCCAACATCTGATGCGTTTTGGTGTTGGTGTCAGTTAACTGTCTTTTTTCGCTCAAATTGTTATTTTCTTGGTTCTTTGTATGATCGGTGATTTGTAATTATATTCTGGACATTTTGTCTATCATGGCAGACAATTCTGAGCTCTATTTAAACTGTTCCTTTTGGCAGGCAGTCACACTGTTTAGCTTTAGCATGTACATCCTGGGTGTGGGGCAGGTACACTGTGTACTATTTACTAGCTTGTCTGAGTTCAGTTAAACAGAACACACTCATATGCAACAAATTACATAAAGCAGATGTATCATTTACAGACAAACAGCAAGAGACAACAGGTACCTATGTGAGCCGGTCCATTATGAGCCAGTAGCTCAAGGCTCAACAAAGTTGCCTGAAGTGGATGGAGTGCATGTGAAGTGCCTGAGGTGGATGCAGTGATTGTGCATGCCCCACTTGTACCACAGTTGAGGGGCCCCACAAGACAGCTTGCCCTAGGTTATACACCTCAGGACCAATGGGAAACTATGGCCTAAAGTTTTGAAGAACATTCTCTGTCAAGGGAGAGAGTAACAAGGCCTAGGCTCTTTCAGGCAGTTCTTCCCTGTCTCAGGATATTGCATTCTCAGCATATACTACAGTTGCTCTTGACAACTGCAAGCAAGAAAGATGGGATAATTGGGTCAGTCCAAGGACACCTGGAAAGTTGACCTGCAGTCTCCTGCTCCAACCAAGATATTTCCCTTAGAAAAGCTGGTGTATTTCATATGCCCATTGACCTCTCCAGATCTGGAGGTGGAGGTTTGTCTTGTCAGATCAATGTAACACCTTGGCTGACTCTGTCTCAGTGAAACATCATTGAGTCATAGCCAGAATACATTTTACTAGTCCCAGGAGGACTACTACCACTAGCAGCACAGCCAGACCTCTCTGCAGTAGTAATCTAGCCCTGGGTCTCAAAGATCTAGGTAAGAGGTGGCCATAGAGGTTAAAGAAGGATTCTTCAGGTGGCCCCACTGTCTACAACCAATGGGTCAGCTTCTGGATCTCCTCTACCTATGTTTCTACAATACCTAAGATGTTTATCCCAATACAGTAAGAGGTGTTGGCAATTGTATACACTTCTCCAAGTTGAGCTAAAAGAAAGTCTGGAGGGCCGAGTGTGGTGGCTCATGCCTGTAATCCCAGCACTTTGGGAGGCCAAGATAGGTGGATCACCTGAGGTCAGGAGTTCGAGACCAGCCAGACAAACATGCAGAAACCCTGTCTCTACAAAAAACAAATACAAAATTAGCCAGGAGTTGTGGTGCACACCTATAATACCAGCTACTCTGGAGTCTGAGGCAAGAGAATCACTTAGACCCGGGAGGCAGAGGTTGCAGTGAGCTGAGATCATACCACTGCACTCCAGCATGGGCAACGAGAGTGAAACTCCATCTCAAACAAAAAAAGTCTGGAACAATTCTGTTGTTTAAAATAACTTTCTGGGTGGATCTGGGAGATGTTTCCTTGGCTTCTAAGACAGTGGCAATGGAGGAGGCAATATTTGCCATGGTTTGGGGCAGGTTTCTTTTCATTTTTTATGAGCAATAACTCCTATGAATGGTACCAAAGATCTCATAAAAGACATAAACCCAAAGTCAGTTACACATCCAGTCAGGTCTTTGGTAAGTCTGGTATACAGCATTAGGCTCCTGAGTCAATGGAGCACTTCATTTTGGGGGTGAATTCTAGGAGCATCCCTAGCACACTCAATGGGGTAGTACCTGTAAGTTTTCCAGGCATGACTTTGCCCACCCCGCATTTGAGTCACCCCAGATTGCCCACAGATAAAGATGTAGCCCTCTGGCACACACAGACCCCCTGTGCTAGTATTATTTATGAGGATGAAGGTATTGGCACTCACTAGCTAAGTCTCATTGATGGCAGTAGTTGCCTGAGTTTTCCTCATACAGTTTACCCCATACAATCCTAAAGCCTCTACGCAGAGGGCTAGCACTCTCCGATACTTGTTCTCTTCATCATCATGAACACACATCTTTGGAATTAAAGGAGCCTGGTGCATCAAAGCACCTGCCCACCAAAGATTCGTTAGTTGTGGTCATGACATTTTTCCACAAAGTTATTTAAGTTAAAAGATAGCACCTTTGAATTCTTCCTATGTGGCATGTGCTAGGTCCTCACTCAGTAAGCTAGGACTTAGGGTCCATTACTGTACTCTGTGGCATTAGGAGTGCTGGAGTAGTTAACCACTGGCAAGATGAAAGGATCATTCTAGTCAATGAGAGAACGAGGTCGTGGATGGAGCATCCAGCACTTTGTCAGGTTACCCATGGTGTAACCATGGCACTTTGGAAGAGGCCACTAAGGCATTATGCTCACAGGCCTATAATGCCCCATCCTTGTGGAAAAGCAGACTGACAGTTTAATGCCCACCTCTCACCCTTTCCAGGGTCTCAGATGTTCTCTACCTATTGGATAAGAATTAGGCTGAGTTGGTATAGCAACCCGGTCTGTCTGTTTTAGTCCCAAGCTACTTCTGCAGACACCCATTGCCCTTGTTGCTTGACTCAAACCTTTCTGCCTCAATCATCCACTCCAGTACAAAGTTGGCATATCTCATAACATCATCCACCCAAATGGAAGGATCAGAGGTATCCAGCATCATTAGAGGGATTCTAGCAGTCTGTCATTCCTTAGTCCTGTCCTCCACCCCTGTGGAATCCCCTTATAGGGGAGGTACCCAAGGGAAGTATAAACTCCAGATTAGAGACAGGGTGGCCTCTCTGGGGTACTATGGCACCCTGAACTGCAATTCATCCCCAGGACATGTACTCTATAGGGGAAAAGGAAAAAGAATTGTTGAGAACACAGACTGAGACTTTACAGGCACAGACAGCCGAGTCAGGTGGGTTTCTCATCCACCTCCAACCCAACCGAGCTCAGTGTCCCTCAATATGCACTGCAGTGCTGTTTCCTTTGCATTGGTGCATAGTGTTTAGTGTTCCTACTGCCCTAGTCAGGTGGGCTACCCCCTCACTAGCAGGACATCTTGATGTTCTTTCTTCAGTTGCTTTGTGAGTTCCATTATTCAATAACTCTATTGGCCTGAGGATGACAATGTATTTAAAAAGCCCATCTTTTTTCACTAATGTGTACCCATTATCTAGTTGCTTGAATAGCAAAAAATATTCCTTGGTCCAAGTAAAATCCCATGGGCTATGTAAAAGGATGGCATAAATTCCTCTCAAGTGTGGCTATAGTTGCCTCAGCACCCATATGATTGACATATATTTGTCTTTTTCAGACAACAAGCTGTTTTTCTTAGTCCTTGTCCTCACATGGATATCCTCTAACAGTCCAATCCTTCCATTGCCATTGTCCTGATCAGATGGCTAGGCTTTTGGCAATGGCCCATAAGTCACTGAAAATATAGCAAGATATGTGATAGAGGTAGCCTGCATGGCCATCACCACTGCATTTAGTTTGGCCCATTGGGTAGAATGCCCATGTCCAGTCTCAGTCAAAAGATAGCCATCCACTGGCTGAATGGTGGTCCAGTGCATGTCGTCTGGCAGAGCTATCAGTAAACCATGCCTGTCAGGCCTCTGAGCCCAAGCTAAGCCATCATGTCCCCTGTGACCTGCACGTATACATCTAGGTGGCCTGAAGCAAGTGAAGGATCACAAAAGAAGTGAAAATGGCTGGTTCCTGCCTTAACTGATGACATTACTTTGTGAAATTCCTTCTCCTGGCTCAGAAGCTCCCCCACTGAGCACCTTGTGCCCCCCACCCCTGCCTGCCAGAGAATAACCCCCTTTGATTGTAATTTTCCACTACCTACCCAAATCCTATAAAATGGCCCCACCCCATCTTCCTTCACTGACTCTCTTTTTGGACTCAGCCTGCCTGCACCCAGGTGAAATAAACAGTCTTGTTGCTCACAAAAAGCCTGTTTGGTGGTCTCTTCACACTGATGAACTGATGCATGACAATGCCATGCTGTCCGTAAGCATGTCTCTGAGTCCTGGGCCCCAGGTCACCACAGGAGAATCCAATGGATCCTTACAGGTTGCTTAAAAGGGATAGTTTGTTGTAGTCCTGAATTAATAAAGTAATGTCCTGTTATCCACCTACCATGTAGTACTGCTTTTGTTAAATAATCCACTGGGGCTTGGGTAGTTTAGGTGGCAGGCAGGATATGCCCCACTGTTATGGCTTGAATTCTGAGTTGTCAAAGAGTATGTCCCCTCAGGTAATGGTGATTTTTGTGCTACAAGAAGTCGGGGGGTCAATGACAATAATGCACTCACAAGTGAGAACCATGGTCACTGACATCCAATATGGACCAAAGCCATATCACAGGTAGATAAGCACTACTGGTCAATGCATTCATTCTAAAACTTTCCAATGTCACCAGTTTTTCTCCCTAACAGGACCTGGAAATATTATGTGGACTCCTGTATCAAAAAAAAAAAAGTCTGAATTTCTTTCTTTTCTCCTCTTACCTTGACAGAAATGTAAGGCCTTTGGCTTCCATCTGGGGACCCTGAGACCTTGGTCCCATTTCTGACTCTGCCATTCAGCCCAAGATATTGGATTTGCAATGTCCTTTCATCAAAGAAACATACCTGGCCTTTCTCTATATCTGTCCTTTAGATAATGAGTCTCCCTTTCTGTGAAGGCCTTTATCACATGTATTGATTCCTTCTCAGATGCCTCAAGGAAGATCTGAGGACCCCTTTCTTCTTTCCCTCTCAGGTGCCTTAGTGTCTGGTTGAGTACACACTTCCCTCACTCTCTGCCCCCATGAATGACAAGTTAATTAAATAAATATCCCCAACCAAGGGACCTATGCTCCTCTATTTCCTCATTGCCTTTTGTTTGCCTTGATCCATGCAGCCATCTCATTCACATTTGTGGGAAGTGGCAGACCTACATCCCACTTATCACCCTTCCTTCCTCTGAAAATATTCAATCCCCATGCCCCCAGGCTGCTGTCTTTCCCCCGGGCTGGGTACTAGGAAGTATCACCCCTCCTGCTTCTCAAATAAGCTATGATTACATTAGATGGGGCCCTGCTTGCTGGACGCATTTTGTGTATTAGGTTTGCTGTGTGCTGCTTACCAGCTTGTCTGAGTGCAGGAGACAGAATACATTCATATGCAACAAGTTACACAAAGCAGATTTGTGACTTACAGGTAGGCAGCAAGGGACAAAAGAATGCCAGGATCTATGATGAGCTGGTTCCTGAAGACTCAAGAAAGCTGTCTAGGGCACATCGAGTCTCAGCTGTGCATTCCCCACTTGCACCACAGCTGAGGGGCTTTTTTTTTGTTTGTTTTTTGAGATGGAGCTTGGTTCTTGTTGCCCAGGCTGGAGTGCAATGGCATGGTCTTGGCTCACTGCAACCTCTGCCTCCTGGGTTCAAGCGATTCTCGTGCCTCAGCCTCCCAAGTAGCTGGGATTACAGGCGCCTGCCACCACGCTAAGTTTTTTGTATTTTTAGTAGAGACGGGGTTTCACTATGTTGGCCAGGCTGGTCTCGAATTCCTGACCTCAGGTGATCCACCCACCTTGGCCTACTAAAGTGCTGGGATTACAAGGCATGAGCCACCACGCCCAGCCAGGACTCTTTAAGACAGCCTGTTCAGGGTTATATACCTCAGAGCCAATGTGAAACATTGACTTAAAGCTTTGAAGGACATCCTGCTTCCAGAGGAAAGAGCAACAGGCCCAGCTAGTCCAGTCAGCCCCTCCTTATCTCACCATAATGTATTCCCAGCATAATCTACAGTAATTATTAAGACCTACAAGGAAGAAAGGGAAGAGAACTGGGTCAATCCAAGGCCACATGGAGAGCTGTCCTGCACTGGCCAATTGTTTTGGCTGTAGTTTCAATACCAACTTAATGTTTAGAGCTTTTGCATTGTGATTTCAGACTCTTTGATTAATAGGGTGCTGCTGGGAATTCCACTGCTCCCTGTTAGTGCTGCCTATGGCAGTGGAAGCAGTTTCTCCAGGTTAGGCTACCAGGTGTCTGAGGTATGTTGTGAGGGGTGTGGTAGAATCCCCCAACCAATGTCCCCTGGCTACTCTGGGGTCATTGGGAAGAGAGTCTTAGGCCTGCAGGGACAAAGCAGCTTCTTAAGCCAGGCCACTTTCTCTACTAGATCCCTCTTCCTGGTTCTATTTTCCCACCTTTGTGCTTCCTGGTAGAAAAGGAAGCCTCAAGCTGTACTGGGAAGGAGAGAACCTCTCTTAGCATTTCTCCTAGCTGCTTCTCCTGGATGGTGGTGGGTGTCTCAAGCTAGCGGCTCCTGATTGATCCAAGGGAGGAAGGAGCTTACTTGAGGTATCTTCTGTTGCTAGATTGGGGGATTAGGAAAAATAAGTCTGAAGGCCTTCCTCTGTCCAGTGAGGATACACAAGATGCCTTGCTGTTGTGCTGTTTCACCATTCCTTGCATATCAAACTAACTCTTCTTCTGTTTACCTCCATCTCTTAGAGCTTTTTCATGTTAGTCACATGTGTCATTTTCAAAATATAGAGTTGTGCATAACAAAAAGAGGCGGGAAAAACATGGATCTGTGCCATATTGTCTGAATCCAAGGTTTCTTGCATACTTTATACTAAATAAGCTTTATCTGTGAGCTATATTACTAGTATTTTCTTTGCCTATAATTGTTTCAGGTGTCACATTTAAGAGTTTGCTTGATTATGATATTTAAATATTACAGAATGTATTTGCAGAATATATTTGCAGAATAACAATATTCTGCAAATAATGCCCTTGATATTCAAATTGAAAATCACTTTCCATAATAGATCAAGGAAATTAGAACCTAATGATTTAATGGTGTACACAATTGCAGCATTAGTTTTCTATTCAAAGCAACATAAAATAAATGACAAATTGAAAGAAAAATAGGACTTTATTTATCTATTCAAATATTAAAATAAATAATAATATGTCTATTGAAATGTCATAATCAGGATATCATTTATTCCAATTAATTGATTAAATAAGTAATCAGTTAAATGTCATAGGTTTTATTTTTATTTTTATAGAGAGAAGATGTCATTCTGTCACCAGGCTGGAGTACAGTAGCTGGATCATAACTCACTATAACCTCAAAAAAGCCTCCCAAGTATCTGAGATTACAGGTGTGAGCCACCACGATAGGCTAATTAAATTTTTTAATTTTCTATAGAGATGAGGCTCTCCCTGTTACCCAGGCTTGTCTTGAACTCCTGGGCTCAAGGGATCCTCCCGCCTCAGCCTCCCAAAATGACAGGTATAAGCCATCATGCCTGGCCCTAGAATTTTTAAATTAATGGTGGTTGATACACATATTTACATTGTATTTTAGCCAGATTTACTGAGGTATAATTTACTTATGCAAAATTTACTAATTTATTTATTTATTTATTTATTTATTTATTTATTTATTTATTTTTTGAGACGGAGTCTCGCTCTGTTCCTCAGGCTGGAGTGCAGCAGCGCAATCTCGGCTCACTGCAAGCTCCGCCTCCTGGGTTCATGCCATTCTCCTGCCTCAGCCTCCTGAGTAGCTGGGACTACAGGCGCCTGCCACCACGCCCGGCCAATTTTTTTTGCATTTTGAGTAGAGACGGGGTTTCAACATGTTAACCAGGATGGTCTCAACCTCCTGACCTCGTGATCTGCCCGCCTCGGCCTCCCAAAGTGCTGGGATTACAGGTGTGAGCCACTGTGCCCGGCCGAATATTTCCATTATAGCATATACTCGAATGCGTCTTAAAGTATTTATAAAGGTAATAGTCATTGTATTTACTTATATGACTTTTTAATTAGATTATAAAATCCAGTTACCTTTTAGTATGCTCAAAATTGTGTCAAATAATTCTTGAGTTAATTATGCATTATAAATTATTGTCTCTTAATTAAATTTCATGTACACTTTCACTCTGTAAAGCTGGAATGCATGTGGAGTTGCTTCAATTTTTCTTTTTTGTTTGTTTGTTTGTTTTTTTGAGACAGAGTCTCGCTCTGTCGCTCAGGCTGGAGTGCAGTGGTGGGATCTCCACTCACTGCAAGCTCCGCCTCCTGGGTTCACGCCATTCTCCCGCCTCAGCCTCCCGAGCAGCTGGGACTACAAGCGCCCGCCATCGCGCCCAGCTAATTTTTTGTATTTTTAGTAGAGACGGGGTTTCACCGTGGTCTCGATCTCCTGACCTCGTGATCCACCCGCCTCGGCCTCCCAAAGTGCTGGGATTACAGGTGTGAGCCACCATGCCCGGCCTCAATTTTTCAGTTGTATTTTCACTTTTCTCTTTTTATGCCTACCTAGATTTGTTCCTATAATTGAATTTATCATTTAGGAGTGAACATTTGTTTAAGAAAATGTAACCTTTTTCATCAGCATACTCAATATTTCAATTTTCCATTATAGATTATAAGAATAAATCTTTAGGTAATATAGGCAAACAAAATTTAATATGTAGAATTAGTTTCTTACACGATTGGAGAGTTGGTGGAGCAGGTTTTGGGCTGATCTTCTAAATGATTGCTAGAACTCCTCCAGAATAACGACAGAGCTGGGACTGTTGTTCCTTTTGCCATGACTGAGAAGCTGGAGAATCAGGATCTCCTGTGCAACCACTGGCACTAAAATTATGCTAACTTTGCTATTTGTTTTTTTCCCAGTTTCAAAGTTTATCTTATTAACTTAAAATTTAAACAAAATTGTTAGTCTAAACATCATTAAATGTACTCATGGGAAACATATTTACATAGAGAATAATAAAATAATTTTTTGTAACTTGAGGCACATTGTCCATTTTACAAATGTACTTTTAGAAAAACTGCTTTGAGAAACAATAATTTTTCTGTCATCCTTCATAGAAGTTAGACACACATTTCTAATGCAAATTTCTTTTTTTTTTTCTACTTTGATGTGGAAGCTGGGGAGCTCGAATGTTTACATTTTAATTTAACAACACAAAGAAAAATTTCATCTGTTCCTCTCTACATTGTTGGCCTTAGACTTACTGTAGCAGCCTCCATTCATATCTCTTACAGGGGTACCTTATAGTTTCATATCAGGTCATTCCTGTTCCTCTTTCCTTTTGTGATGCACCTCTTCTTGCTAAAGATTTTGGTCACTATCTTTTGTTTTGTGTTTACTTATTTTAGCTCGTATATAAGTTCTGTTCTACACAACATTTCTGATTTACATGGCAGGAAATGTGTGAAACAGTTTGCCACCTTCCTGACTGATCTGGGCCTAAACTGTGCCCCTATACTGTGAATAAACAGTTGCATTCTCTAACACATATTTTATTTGATCCAAACAATACATTAGTCCAACTACCAAACATACATCTTAGATCCTCTGTAGCTATAACATTTTCAACAGTCATATTTATGGAATCCATCTCCCTCTGTTATGTTTTTATTGTTATCCAAATAGAGGAGATAGATATAAATGAACTCACACTGGTCAGCCAGGGACCACACAGTGGCTTAAAATATCTTAATCCAGGTATCTGCAGACTAACCCTAACTCACGTTTTTTTTTTTCCTCTAAGCATTAAAATACTTCTGTCATAGCTGCTTGCTTCTTGATCATAGGATCTCAGCCATGGTTCATATTTGAATAACACAGAATGTTGGCCACAGAACTAAGGACTGGACATTTGGTACTTTGTGACTGTCGTTACAGGAAAGTAAATGGTTTTGTTACACTGCTTGTCAGGAAAAAGAATAGGAAGGCACCTTCTATCTCAGGCTCTTTTCCTTAAAGAAGGTAGGTTTAATGTAAAACCTGAATTGTGAGTAAGCCTGGGGATATCATTTTTAGTTGTTCCAAATTGAGCAAGTACTTAGTCAAACTACCAGAGTTTTGGAATATGCCTGAGTAAGCCAGTCTGAAATAGCCAATGGTCCAGCTTAAGACTATTCAATATCCATGCACCTGCCTTTTCTAAAGCTTAAACTTCAAAAGAGTAACAGTAACAAGTACATGATCCTGTCAAATAAAATTCAAATATATGTTGCACAAATTAAAATGCAGTGGTCCTATCCAAAATAGGTATCCATGATATTCACTCCTCTTCAGCTTCAGTCTCAACTATGTCTTAATATCCTGAAATAAGAGAATAAATTATGAAGTTATTCAAACCAGCCTACCCTAAAAATGATGGGAAAAATGGAAGATAAAATAAGACAAACAATTATATACATGACAATGCAGAAGAGAAGAAAACCCAAGAATGTATTACATACTTAATTTTATAACTGATCATGGAACTGTGGATGGTATTTGTACCATTCTTTTTATATTATTCATTCCACACTTCTCTATAGTATCCTAAATTATCCAAGTTTCCACAGCAAGAGCCCACTCTTCATGAACAGTGCCCTTAGTTGTCTTGTCAAATTGGAGTTGTTTTAATCTTCCATTAATGTTTACCACTTGACAGAAAATCCAAAAGGCATTTGAGGAGTCCAACTCCAGGCAGAAACCCTATGTGTAGTCTTTCAGGCCTAACCATAGGCCATGACAATGGCTTTACCTGGCAGGCCTCACTAGAGAAAGATACTCTCCCTATACCAGAATTGGCAAACAGCCGGTGCATTACAATGTCTAATGGGAGCTGCAGTCTAGGACTCATTCCCCGCTAGCCAACCATCCTCCTGTGCATTCTGCCATTCAAGTCTCAGGCACCCCCATCTGAGCTATCCTTATCAGGGACCCTCAATAGCAAACCTCTGCAGAGAACTCCTTATGATAGGGAGAGAAGGATAAGGGAGAGGAGAAAGGGGAAACCCTGAAATCATTATTCTCTATTCTGAATCAGAACTCAGTATTTTCCCATTCTTAGCCCTTCCTCCTCTTTCTGTCCCAAGGACCCAGGTCCATAAGATGAAAGGAGCTTTTTGTTCATGGTTCCTTGGTCAAAAGATCCTTGCTGAGAAAATTCCCACATCTGCATTTGTGCTGATCTACATGACCTTGGCCTGGAGCTGTTTCATGGGACAAAATGGAACATTGGAGGAGCTAGCGATCTCTCCTCTTTAGTTTCTTACTTAAACTATCTCAGTTAGTAAAGATTTGACTGTTACTGTCATTTTGGCTTATTGTTTTAATTAGCTATTTCAACTCCATGGCAGCTTAGCTCTTGACAGCATTCTGGAAAGTACATAGGATTCTAGACACTTTTACTGCTTTTGTTATATGAATTACATGTCTTCATAACAAGGAATTAAGGCTGGGAGTGGTCACTTGTAATCACAACACTTTGGGAGGCCAAGGCGGGTGGATCAACTGAGGTCAGGAGTTTGAGACCAGCCTGGCCAACGTGGTGAGTGAATCCCATCTCTACTAAAAATGCAAAAATTAGCCAGGCATGGTAAAGTGCGCCTGTAGTCCCAGCTACTCGGGAGGCTGAGGCGGGAGAATCACTTGAACCCGGGAGGCGAAGGTTGCAGTGAGCCGAGACGATAGTGCCATTTCACTCCAGCCTGGACGACAGAGCAAGACTCTGTCTCAATAACAATAATAAGAATAATAAGGATTTAATATCCAAACCATTCTTGTAACATATTTAATATTGCCATTCAGTGGTAAATAAAAATAATATACAATCATGCCCTGACTAATAACAACATTTCGGTCAATGATGAACTACCTACAGAACAGTGGTCCCGTAAGATTATAATGAGCCAAACAATTCATATATATATATGGAGAGATGCTTGGCATCAAGAGCTAAAGTAGTCATGAGTTAATGGAGAAGAACAACTAAGGAATTGGCTGCCGAAGTAAAGTTTATGCTAAATTTAAATGAAATGAAATAACAAAGTAGTTTGAAATGAAGACTCCATTGATTATTTTTAAAATTTTATTTATTAACAAAGTAGTTTATACTAACTGCCCACTGTCTATCCCAATAGTTACAGCAATAACATATAGTTAACATTTGTAATTAAATATTTCATTTCATACAAATAGTATTTTAAAATTCAAGTGTTGATTTTTAAGCCTTTGAATGTTTGGCTGTTTAAAATTTAAGTGCATATAAAAATTGTAGAAAAGGGTCATTATTAATAAAATATTCAAAATATGGTAAATTTTGCATGATGATTTAATATATGCAAATTGACAAGTGATGTGAATAGTACATTTGAATAGAGAAAATATGTACATAAATGAATGGTATTTCAGAATCTAAGCAAATTGATGACTACATTATGTACTTGTCCCCAATGTAAATGAAATATTAATTAGAAAACTTTTTTTTTCACTAAAGGGCTGAACATAAAGTGTGATGGCAAATTGGTGTGTTCTTGTATTTCTTGTCTTTGGGGATTCTTTTCAGTATATTTTCACTTAATGTTTTAGCAACATTTTTCGTCATCCTTTTACACTTATAGCTGGACTATGCTTAGTGATAGAAAATAGTTATATAATGGGATTATACTTGACCATATGAATTTGATGGTATGAGTTAATCTGTGTTTCATCTTACTTGTGTCTACTTGTAAGTCATTGATGCTAATGTTATTAGTAATTTTTAGAGGGTAGAAATGTTTTCTATATGACATTTTTGAGAAAAGGAAGTCAATAAATCCCATTTGATATGCAACAGAAATAAAGTTCTCTTATTTCAATTTTAAAATGCTTTATAACTTACATTGCTTTGTTTTATGCATTATTTGTTTTGATCAGATGCAAAATGAGTCAGTAATGTCATCTAGCCACAAGTTTGATACATTTTTTTAAAGAAAAATTTCCAAAATACTTTGAGCAATAGGCTAATACTTCATAAATTAAAATATTTAAATATTCAATCTTTCCGAGTGGATATTTGTTGCATATCTGATAACTTGGCCTAATTCTGTAATTGGGATGAGAACTACCCAATTTTATTGGTAACCTCTTCTGCTCTGCAACTTTGGAAATACTATGGAGGACTCCAAATTCATTTGAGACAAAAATATTAAAAATGTAACCCCTGATTAGGATTTCAGTTCCAAAGCTCTCCTTGGAGGGATATAGAGTTGGAGAAAATCACATTTATTTTTCGTCTCCTTAATATTGATATATAAAAGTCAGGTTAAAATTAGTATCAAAATGGGAAGCCTGCATTGTAAACCAGCTGGAATAATACACTCTGCAATATGAAGGAAAAAGGAAAAATTTAGTTGATTTATTTACCTAACTATAATTTTTTAAAGAATTTTATGTTTCTAATAAATTTAACTATAAATTTGTAATTTTCTATCTTTCATTTAGTACCATCTATATAAACTTTTCCAGGCTACTTCTCTGAATCACCTGGCAAAATCTTATAATTTACCACCTAATTGAATAAAACACACGCACACAGAATAATCTATTTTGAATAATAAACATCATTTATAATTATATTGTTGAGACTGAGAGTAATCATCAGGTGTGGAAAAACTATTGAGGAAATTTTAACAATTTAAAATGTAATAATCTTTTTGTATTATGTGTGTTTTATACTCAGAAGTGCATATGTTTTATAAAATTATGTGAATTTATAAATGTGGTCAATATTAATATTAAATTGTATCTTTTAATAGTATCTTCAATTATCTTTTTTTTGCTGCTGGATTCCATTTAGAAAAAAAAAAGTTCTATATAACAGTGTTGCTTTCTTTTTCTTTTCTTTTTGCTTTTCTTTCTTTTTTCTATTGATAAAGTATTTACTTGATCTTGGGTAAGAGGTATATAATCAAGTGACCACATTTTTCTTTGTTACATATTATTCAAAATTTATAATCAATCTTTCCAAATTGTAATCGGTCTGAAACCCATTTGCTTTACTCAAATTATTTAGTGACTGTAAAAGTTTCAGAAACATATGAAAGTTACAAATTAGCTTTAAATGTGTCATGTTTAAAGCAGTTGTTTTCAAAGCTAAGTCATTATCCATTATTATGTAACTAGTATTCTAAATATCACATCTTTGCATTGTTTGACTTTTAAGGCATATGAAAAGTTTTGGATCAGAGAAATCATTTGCTTCACATCCCTAAGAGACAGACTCTATGGGTACTGAGTCATGCTAATAGTGGCAAAACCTGACAAACAATAAGCATCATTTTCAAATATTTTAAACATTTCACATAAAAATTTACTTTTAGCATACATTGCAGCCATCAAGGAAGCCTAAAGTAAGGAAAACCTCAGTGAAATATGATGAAGTTAATAAAAAGAAATAGCCATCATTTTATTTGTTTAAATTTCCACTACCTCTCATATAATTATATACAATATATAACATAGGATAATTAAGTCAAACTGTGTACCTACAGATATGGAGCGCCTTTTATTTTAGGAAAAAGTAAAACGTAAATTAACTGGTAAAGATGAGCTTTTCAATCTATAAGGCATAGACACTTTTCCTTAGTGGATTTGAAAAGGTTGTTATAAATCTGAAAATAAGATAGTTTTTCTACAATAAATGGTAAAAAACACTTTCACATCTTAACCTTATCATAGTATCACAATGCTGGAATGTTTTTACTAGGAAATAAGTAAGCTAATTCAATTATAAATTGCAGTAGAGGAAAGGATGAAGGTTAAAAAACACTACTCAAATCCTTAGTCATGAGGTTGAATTCATTGAATCAGAGTGTGAATATATATCTATATTTGAGACAGAATGTGTATGTATGTGTGTGAGTGTGAGTGTGTGTGTACAGTCATTAGATATTTGCCTCATGGACAGCGGAGGAAAACATTTGCTGAGCTGCTTTCCTACCTTAAAGATTTAGAACTGCACTGTTTTCAAGATATACTTTTTATATCTCAAATAATTTAATATATTATGTTTAGTTGTTGATATAACAAGATATCTGAATACCCCATAATTGAAATTATACCTGGAAATAAATACTTGAAATACTTGCTTCAGTGACATTTGTGGAAGTATACGTATTTAAGTTCAAATTATAGGTATATTGAACAAAATGATATTGGATTTTTCACTGGCTGCATACTTCTGAAACTTGTAAATAATTTGAAATTAGTTTCCAAGAACAGAAGACAAATATTAGATAGGAAATACCAAATTCTTAAGATTCATACATATAAAAGTGAAATAAAAATCAAACTTAATCTTATCATGAATTTTCAACTGTGGCTTAATTTTAGAACTTGTTATAATAATAGAAATGCTATTAATTTAATTATATTTATTAAAATCTAAAAATAGGTGATTATAGCTAGGACATTGACAAGTGTAACTATACATGAGTAAATATAACTGAGGATAGCAACACATGAAATATATCATAAAATTGAATTATTCTATAAATAGTATTACGTCTGTATTACTTGGAACTTGATTCCACTTAGAATGTGCCTGCTTTTATTTATTTATTTATTTTTGTAAACAAAATGAGCAAGAGGTTATTACACTTCATTCACTGCGAAAAGGTAACACTACATCAAAGATAACTCACATACTTGCAGAAATATGGAAGGTATTTCTTTCTTTTTTTGTTAAGAAATAGGGTCTCACTATGTTGTCCAGGTTGTAGTGCAGTGACTATTCAAAGGGGTCATCCCACTACTGATAAGCAGAGGAGTTTTATTCTGCTCAATTTTTGAGTTGACCACTCCTTAGGCAACCTGGTGGTCCTCTGCTCCCTGGAAGCTAACATATTGATGCCAAACTTAGTGCAGACACTTCATCAGCATAGTGCATACAACCCAGAACTCCTGGGCTCAAGTGTTTCTCCCGCCTCAGCATCCTGAGTAGCTGGGACTACAGGTGTGTGTCACCTGGCTGAAAGGTATTTTTAAATACAAATGTTGTCCAGGAGTGACAGAAGCTGGAGAATTGGACTACTTGATGGAGGCTTTGTACAAGCTTTGAACAATAATAACAACAAAATTGAAATGCCAAAAATATTGTTTAATTAGCGGTTAACCACCAATAAAAGGAAGCCAGCCATTTCTTTTTTTTTTTTTTTTTTAATTATACTTTAAGTTTTAGGGTACATGTGCACAATGTGCAGGTTAGTTACATATGTATACGTGTGCCATGCTGGTGCGCTGCACCCACTAACTCGTCATCTAGCATTAGGTATATCTCCCAATGCTATCCCTCCCCCCTCCCCCCTCCCCACCACAGTCCCCAGAGTGTGATATTCCCCTTCCTGTGTCCATGTGATCTCATTGTTCAATTCCCACCTCTGAGTGAGAATATGTGGTGTTTGGTTTTTTGTTCTTGTGATAGTTTACTGAGAATGATGGTTTCCCATTTCATCCATGTCCCTACAAAGGATATGAACTCATCATTTTTTATGGCTGCATAGTATTCCATGGTGTATATGTGCCACATTTTCTTAATCCAGTCTATCATTGTTGGACATTTGGGTTGGTTCCAAGTCTTTGCTATTGTGAATAATGCCGCAATAAACATACGTGTGCATGTACCTTTATAGCAGCATGATTTAGAGTCACTTGGGTATATACCCAGTAATGGGATGGCTGGGTCAAATGGTATTTCTAGTTCTAGATCCCTGAGGAATCGCCACACTGACTTCCACAATGGTTGAACTAGTTTACAGTCCCACCAACAGTGTAAAAGTGTTCCTATTTCTCCACATCCTCTCCAGCACCTGTTGTTTCCTGACTTTTTAATGATTGCCATTCTAACTGGTGTGAGATGATATCTCATAGTGGTTTTGATTTGCATTTCTCTGATGGCCAGTGATGATGAGCATTTTTTCATGTGTTTTTTGGCTGCATAAATGTCTTCTTTTGAGAAGTGTCTGTTCATGTCCTTCGCCCACTTTTTGATGGGGTTGTTTGTTTTTTTCTTGTAAATTTGTTTGAGTTCACTGTAGATTCTGGATATTAGCCCTTTGTCAGATGAGTAGGTTGTGAAAATTTTCTCCCATGTTGTAGGTTGCCTATTGACTCTGATGGTAGTTTCTTTTGCTGTGCAGAAGCTCTTTAGTTTAATTAGATCCCATTTGCCAATTTTGGCTTTTGTTGCCATTGCTTTTGGTGTTTTAGACATGAAGTCCTTGCCAACGCCTATGTCCTGAATGGTAAGGCCTAGGTTTTCTTCTAGGGTTTTTATGGTTTTAGGTCTAACGTTTAAATCTTTAATCCATCTTGAATTGATTTTTGTATAAGGTGTAAGGAAGGGATCCAGTTTCAGCTTTCTACATATGGCTAGCCAGTTTTCCCAGCACCATTTATTAAATAGGGAATCCTTTCCCCATTGCTTGTTTTTCTCAGGTTTGTCAAAGATCAGATAGTTGTAGGTAAGTGGTGTTATTTCTGAGGGCTCTGTTCTGTTCCATTGATCTATATTTCTGTTTTGGTACCAGTACCATGCTGTTTTGGTTACTGTAGCCTTGTAGTATAGTTTGAAGTCAGGTAGTGTGATGCCTCCAGCTTTGTTCTTTTGGCTTAGGATTGACTTGGCGATGTGGGCTCTCTTTTGGTTCCATATGAACTTTAAAGTAGTTTTTTCCAATTCTGTGAAGAAAGTCATTGTTATCTTGATGGGGATGGCATTGAATCTGTAAATTACCTTGGGCAGTATGGCCATTTTCACGATATTGATTCTTCCTACCCATGAGCATGGAATGTTCTTCCATTTGTTTGTATCCTCTTTTATTTCCTTGAGCAGTGGTTTGTAGTTCTCCTTGAAGAGGTCCTTCACATCCCTTGTATGTTGGATTCCTAGGTATTTTATTCTCTTTGAAGCAATTGTGAATGGGAGTTCACTCATGATTTGGCTCTCTGTTTGTCTGTTGTTGGTGTATAGGAATGCTTGTGATTTTTGTACATTGATTTTGTATCCTGAGACTTTGCTGAAGTTGCTTATCAGCTTAAGGAGATTTTGGGCTGAGACGATGGGGTTTTCTAGATAAGCAATCATGTCGTCTGCAAACAGGGACAATTTGACTTCCTCTTTTCCTAATTGAATACCCTTTATTTCCTTCTCCTGCCTGATTGCCCTGGCCAGAACTTCCAACACTATGTTGAATAGGAGCGGTGAGAGAGGGCATCCCTGTCTTGTGCCAGTTTTCAAAGGGAATGCTTCCAGTTTTTGCCCATTCAGTATGATATTGGCTGTGGGTTTGTCATAGATAGCTCTTATTATTTTGAAATACGTCCCATCAACACCTAATTTATTGAGAGTTTTTAGCATGAAGGGTTGTTGAATTTTGTCAAAGGCTTTTTCTGCATCTATTGAGATAATCATGTGGTTTTTGTCTTTGGCTCTGTTTATATGCTGGATTACATTTATTGATTTGCGTATATTGAACCAGCCTTGCATCCCAGGGATGAAGCCCACTTGATCATGGTGGATAAGCTTTTTGATGTGCTGCTGGATTCGGTTTGCCAGTATTTTATTGAGGATTTTTGCATCAATGTTCATCAAGGATATTGGTCTAAAATTCTCTTTTTTGGTTGTGTCTCTGCCCGGCTTTGGTATCAGAATGATGCTGGCCTCATAAAATGAGTTAGGGAGGATTCCCTCTTTTTCTATTGATTGGAATAGTTTCAGAAGGAATGGTACCAATTCCTCCTTGTACCTCTGGTAGAATTCGGCTGTGAATCCATCTGGTCCTGGACTCTTTTTGGTTGGTAAACTATTGATTATTGCCACAATTTCAGCTCCTGTTATTGGTCTATTCAGAGATTCAACTTCTTCCTGGTTTAGTCTTGGGAGAGTGTATGTGTCGAGGAATGTATCCATTTCTTCAAGATTTTCTAGTTTATTTGCGTAGAGGTGTTTGTAGTATTCTCTGATGGTAGTTTGTATTTCTGTGGGATCGGTGGTGATATCCCCTTTATCATTTTTTATTGCGTCTATTTGATTCTTCTCTCTTTTTTTCTTTATTAGTCTTGCTAGCGGTCTATCAATTTTGTTGATCCTTTCAAAAAACCAGCTCCTGGATTCATTGATTTTTTGAAGGGTTTTTTGTGTCTCTATTTCCTTCAGTTCTGCTCTGATTTTAGTTATTTCTTGCCTTCTGCTAGCTTTTGAATGTGTTTGCTCTTGCTTTTCTAGTTCTTTTAATTGTGATGTTAGGGTGTCAATTTTGGATCTTTCCTGCTTTCTCTTGTGGGCATTTAGTGCTATAAATTTCCCTCTACACACTGCTTTGAATGCATCCCAGAGATTCTGGTATGTTGTGTCTTTGTTCTCATTGGTTTCAAAGAACATCTTTATTTCTGCCTTCATTTCGTTATGTACCCAGTAGTCATTCAGGAGCAGGTTGTTCAGTTTCCATGTAGTTGAGCGGCTTTGAGTGAGATTCTTAATCCTGAGTTCTAGTTTGATTGCACTGTGGTCTGAGAGATTGTTATAATTTCTGTTCTTTTACACTTGCTGAGGAGAGCTTTACTTCCAAGTATGTGGTCAATTTTGGAATAGGTGTGGTGTGGTGCTGAAAAAAAATGTATATTCTGTTGATTTGGGGTGGAGAGTTCTGTAGATGTCTATTAGGTCCGCTTGGTGCAGAGCTGAGTTCAATTCCTGGGTATCCTTGTTGACTTTCTGTCTCGTTGATCTGTCTAATGTTGACAGTGGGGTGTTAAAGTCTCCCATTATTAATGTGTGGGAGTCTAAGTCTCTTTGTAGGTCACTCAGGACTTGCTTTATGAATCTCGGTGCTCCTGTATTGGGTGCATATATATTTAGGATAGTTAGCTCCTCTTGTTGAATTGATCCCTTTACCATTATGTAATGGCCTTCTTTGTCTCTTTTGATCTTTGTTGGTTTAAAGTCTGTTTTATCAGAGACTAGGATTGCAACCCCTACCTTTTTTTGTTTTCCATTTGCTTGGTCGATCTTCCTCCATCCTTTTATTTTGAGCCTATGTGTGTCTCTGCACGTGAGATGGGTTTCCTGAATACAGCACACTGATGGGTCTTGACTCTTTATCCAACTTGCCAGTCTGTGTCTTTTAATTGGAGAATTTAGTCCATTTACATTTAAAGTTAATATTGTTATGTGTGAATTTGATCCTGTCATTATGATGTTAGCTGGTGATTTTGCTTGTTAGTTTATGCAGTTTCTTCCTAGTCTTGATGGTCTTTACATTTTGGCATGATTTTGCAGCGGCTGGTACTGGTTGTTCCTTTCCATGTTTAGTGCTTCCTTCAGGAGCTCTTTTAGGGCAGGCCTGGTGGTGACAAAATCGGTCAGCATTTGCTTGTCTGTAAAGTATTTTATTTCTCCTTCACTTATGAAGCTTAGTTTGGCTGGATATGAAATTCTGAGTTGAAAATTCTTTTCTTTAAGAATGTTGAATATTGGCCCCCACTCTCTTCTGGCTTGTAGGGTTTCTGCCGAGAGATCCGCTGCTAGTCTGATGGGCTTCCCTTTGAGGGTAACCCGACCTTTCTGTCTGGCTGCCCTTAACATTTTTTCCTTCATTTCAACTTTGGTGAATCTGACAATTATGTGTCTTGGAGTTGCTCTTCTCGAGGAGTATCTTTGTGGCGTTCTCTGTATTTCCTGAATCTGAACGTTGGCCTGCCTTGCTAGATTGGGGAAGTTCTCCTGGATAATATCCTGCAGAGTGTTTTCCAACTTGGTTTCATTCTCCGCATCACTTTCAGGTACACCAATCAGACGTAGATTTGGTCTTTTCACATAGTCCCATATTTCTTGGAGGCTTTGCTCATTTCTTTTTATTCTTTTTTCTCTAGACTTCCCTTCTCGCTTCATTTCATTCATTTCATCTTCCATTGCTGATACCCTTTCTTCCAGTTGATCGCATTGGCTCCTGAGGCTTCTGCATTCTTCACGTAGTTCTTGAGCCTTGGTTTTCAGCTCCATCAGCTCCTTTAAGCACTTCTCTGTATTGGTTATTCTAGTTCTACATTCTTCTAAATTTTTTTCAAAGTTTTCAACTTCTTTGCCTTTGGTTTGAATGTCCTCCCATAGCTCGGAGTAATTTGATCGTCTGAAGCCTTCTTCTCTCAGCTCGTCAAAATCATTCTCCATCCAGCTTTGTTCCATTGCTGGTGAGGAACTGCCTTCCTTTGGAGGAGGAGAGGCGCTCTGCATTTTAGAGTTTCCTGTTTTTCTGTTCTGTTTTTTCCCCATCTTTGTGGTTTTATCTACTTTTGGTCTTTGATGATGGTGATGTACAGATGGGTTTTTGGTGTGGATGTCCTTTCTGTTTGTTAGTTTTCCTTCTAACAGACAGGACCCTCAGCTGCAGGTGTGTTGGCATACCCTGCCGTGTGAGGTGTCAGTGTGCCCCTGCTGGGGGGTGACTCCCAGTTAGGCTGCTCGGGGGTCAGGGGTCAGGGACCCACTTGAGGAGGCAGTCTGCCCGTTCTCAGATCTCCAGCTGCGTGCTGGGAGAACCACTGCTCTCTTCAAAGCTGTCAGACAGGGACATTTAAGTCTGCAGAGGTTACTGCTGTCTTTTTGTTTGTCTGTGCCCTGCCCCCAGAGGTGGAGCCTACAGAGGCAGGCAGGCCTCCTTGAGCTGTGGTGGGCTCCACCCAGTTCGAGCTTCCTGGCTGCTTTGTTTACCTAAGCAAGCCTGGGCAATGGCGGGCGCCCCTCCCCCAGCCTCGCTGCCGCCTTGCAGTTTGATCTCAGACTGCTGTGCTAGCAATCAGCGAGATTCCGTGGGTGTAGGACCCTCCGAGCCAGGTGTGGGATATAGTCTCGTGGTGCGCCATTTTTTAAGCCGGTCTGAAAAGCGCAATATTCGGGTGGGAGTGACCCGGTTTTCCAGGTGAGTCCGTCACCTCTTTCTTTGACTCGGAAAGGGAACTCCCTGACCCCTTGCGCTTCCCAGGTGAGGTAATGCCTCGCCCTGCTTCGGCTCGCGCCCGGTGTGCGCACCCACTGGCCTGCGCCCACTGTCTGGCACTCCCTAGTGAGATGAACCCGGTACCTCAGATGGAAATGCAGAAATCACCGTCTTCTGCGTCGCTCACGCTGGGAGCTGTAGACAGGAGCTGTTCCTATTCGGCCATCTTGGCTCCTCCGCTAGTCTCCGAAGCCAGCCATTTCACACAGAGAATTTTGGTAATTGATTGCGTGATTCAAGGAAATAATATTATTAGGTGTGTATTAGTCCATTATTGCATTGCTATAAAGAAATACCTGAGATTGGGTAATTTATAAAGAAAAGAGGTTTAACTGACTCACAGTTCTGCATGCTGTACAGAAAGAATGTTGCATCTGCTGGGCATCTGGGGAGGCCTCATGAAATGTATAACCATGGTGGGAAAATGAAGAGGGAGCCGGTGCTTCATATAGCTGGGAGCAGGAAGAAAAGTGAGAGGTGGGGAGGTGCTACACCCTTTTAACAACCAGATTTCATAATAACTCACTCACTCACTATCATAAGAATAGCACCAAGGAAATGGTATTAAACCATTAAAAAGAAACCACTCCACATTCCAATAACCTCCCATCAGGCCCCACCTCCGACACTGGGTATTACAATTTGACATGAGATTTGGTTGGGAACATAGATCCAAACCATATTATTTTGCCCTAGTCCCTCCCAAATTTTATGTCTTTCTCAGTTTGCAAAATATAATCATGCCTTCCCATCAGTCCCCCAAAGTCTTAACTCACTTCAGCATTAACTCAAACATCCGAAGTCTGAAGTCTTATCTGAGATGAGGCAAGCCCCTTCTGCCTAAGACCCTGTAAAATTAAAAAAAAGAAACTCCCGAGATATAATGTATAATGGGGGTACAGGGATTGGATAAATACTCCCATTTCAAAAGGGAGAAATTGGCCAAAAGTAAGGGGCTACGGGCCCCATGCAAGTCTGAAACCCAGTAGGAAAGTTATTAAGTCTTAAAGCTTAACAATCTCCTTTGATGCCATCCAGGGCATACCACTGCAAGGGGTGAGCTCCCAAAGCCTTGTGCTGCTCCACTCCTGTGACTTTGCAGGGTTCAGCTCCTACAGGTGCTCTCAAGGGCTGGTGTTGAGTGCTTGCACCGTTTCCAGGCACACGGTACAAGTGCTGGTGGATCTGCCATTCTGGGGTCTGGAAGATAGTGTCCCTCTTCTCATAGCTCCCCTAGATAGTGGTCCAGTAGGGACACAGTGTGGTGGCTCCAACCCCACCTTTCCCCTCTTCAGTGCCCTTGTAGAGATTCTCCATCAGGGCTCTGACCCTGCAGCAGATTTCTGACTGTACATCTAGGTTTGTTCATACATTCTCTGAAATCTAGCCTCAACTCTTGTACTCTGTGCACCCTCAGGCTTAATGCCACATGGAAGCCATCAAGACTTATGGCTTGAACCCTCTGGAGCAGCATCCTGAGCTGTACCTGGGCCACTTGGAGCCATGGCTAGAGCTGCAACAGATGAGATGCATGTAGTGGTGTCCCATTCTTCCTTCATTGTCCTCTGAGCCTGTGATGGGAGGAGCTGCCACAAAGGTCTCTGAAATGGCCTGGAGGGTATCCCTCATTTTCTTGGCTATCAGCATGTGCCTTCCTTTTAGTTAAGCAAGTTTCTGCAGCTTCCTTGAATTTCTCTCCTGAAAATGGGCTTTTTGTTCTACCACATGGCCAGACTGCAAATTTTTCAAGTTTCTACACTCTGCTTCCCTTCTAAATATAAGTTTCAGTTTGAGGTCATTTCTTTGCTCACACACATCAAAATAGTTTGTTAGAAGTAGTGAGATTACCTCCTGAATGCTTTGCTGCTTAGAAATTTTTTCCACCAGATACCCACCAGAACTTGAGATACTCTCAAGTTCAAAATTCCACAGATCCCTAGAGCAGGCGCACAGTGCAGCCAACCTTTTTACTAATGCCTAACTAAAGTCACCTTTGCTCCAGTTCCCATTAAGTTCCTTATCTCCATCTGAGACCTCCTCAGCCTGGACTTCATTGTGTGTCTCTATCAGTAGCTTGGTCACAACAATGTAACAAGACTCTAGTAAGTTCAAAACTTGCCCTCATCTTCCTGTCTTCCTCTGATCTCTCCAAACCCTTCCAATCTCTGCCCACTATCCAGTTTCAAAGCCACTTTCACATTTTCCAGTATGTTTACAACAATATCATTTTCCTCTACCAATTTTCTATATTAGTCCTTTCTTACATTGCTCTAAAGAAATACCTGAGACTGGGTAATTTATAAAGAAAAGCAGTTTAATTGGCTCATGGCTCTGCACGTTATACAGAAAGCATGATGCATCTGCTGGGCTTCTGCAGGGGCCTCAGTAAGCTAACAATCATGGCAGAAGGTGAAGGGGGAGCCAGCACTTCACATGGCTGGAAGCAGGAAGAAGAGTGAGAGGTGGGGAGGTGTTATACACTTTTACCAACCAGACTCACAATAACTCACTCACTGTCACAAGAACAACACCAAGGAGATGGTGCTAAACCATTTAAGAGAAACCGCCCAATGATCCAATTGCCTCCCAACAGGCCCCACCTCCAACAGTGGGACTTACAGTTTGACATGTGATTTGGGTGGGGACACAGATCCAAATGATATCAATGTGTTAAAAGGAAAAGGAGATAGCAGTGGGAAATGGATATTTAACTTCAGTTTATGAGTTTTTATTTTAGAGTTCTAAAATTATGTCTTATACTGCCTCTACAAGTGCTAGAATAGTTTCTGTATTAAGTGGTAGATATTAATATCCAAATATCATACTTACCTTCTTTGACCTTGCAGTTTAGAGGGCATTTTAAGGAAGTAAACAAACACATTGATTTTTTTTTTAAAGGAGACATTTTTCAGTAAAGGATGTAAGTATGTTAACATGATAGATATAGAAAAATTACAGATGGACAGACAGTCCTACATAGAAACCTAAGGAAGCATTTAACTCAGACACAGAGATTGAGAAGAGTAAAGTGGGTGAAATCTGGGAAAGAGTGCTTCCAGTAGAAGAAACAGAATATTGAAGGAACAGAGATTGATGTCAAGAGTTCAGGGAAACAAACCAGAATAAGAATGTTTAGACAAAAGGCTGATGGTAGAAGGATATTGAGACTGAAAGTTATAGAGAGCACAGGCTTACTCGAAAATTAGCAGACAAAAGAACATCTGTAAGTTCAATCATGAAGGAGTGCCAGAATTAAAGAGAAAATAAGGAAATAATAAAGGGAATCTTTTGATGTGAGGAACCAATTGGGCTACCAACTGAGCCTGCCAGCCTGCCATTCCAGTGACAGTAGGAAATAAATGTTCTGTAAGTTATTTGGAAATTAGAAGACAAAGTAATTGTTTGTTCTATAGGTAGAGAAACATTTTTGTAAATGATAATACAGCTGTTCTACCGATTTCTCTTAATTTTCCAAATTTTTGAAGGGGTACACTATAATTTCATGATTTGTTCATTCTGATTTCCAACTCATATTTGTTCATCACTTTCTCTTTACTTTTTAAAAAGTTGAAAGACATTCATATCACAAAATTTTCACAGGATAATTTTTCTAGTTGCAACTGTAGATTTATGTGGATATATACAAATCTCTCTAGTGACACATCTAAAGATTAATATTATGTTCTATTCCATAGGGAGCAAATATACCACATGAAACATTGCAACTATGAATCCAACTAGACTGTACGGGAAACATATATTGAAAAATAAATTAAAATTATAAGTTCTATGAGAAAACACAAACATTTGAGTAAAAAAATGAGAAAGGTTTAGTGGTGCCTTCTGCCCATGTTAGAACAAAGGATTCATAATGAACAACTTTCTTTTCATGTATTTCCTACAATTGAGTAAAATAATAGGACTAGGTAAGTTTACTGGTTTGCATTTTTTCATCTGGGTCTGGTTTTTCATTTCAATTGTTAGCCATTGTATTAACTACTTTCACCATTCAAAGGAATGAATGATCTGCCATAGTATTTTCTGCAGTTCCATCTCTTGTTTTCAGTATCTTTCCAATTCTGCATCTATCTAATTTTGATCTCTGTTCTATTTATTTTCCTGATTCATAACATTTTGCTTTGTGCTGAGCTCCTAATTGTCTCTCTGTCATTCTCAAAATTTTAGCCCTATGGTCTAAAAGATGCCCAAAAGAATGTAGCACATTCTAGTATATCAGTGGGACAACATAAACAACTTGCTTAATTGTTAAAATGAAACAGTGTTTTTCATTTTTTCAATCAATTTAACGCTGACTAGATCCTATAACTACATTCTACTTTTTATAACTAAAGAACTCCAGAAAAATAAATGTAATAGCTTTGCTGGAAAAGATTAACCTTACAATGCCTTCCTAATGACCTTACTTTTTTTTTTGAAAAGTGTTTTCTGGTATACAAAAATAATATTCTGAAATATCTCTGATATTTGATTGCCGGATTTAACCTACATACCTCTGAACCTTGGTTTTTCAGACATGCAAACTGCTTAACAAGTTCCAATGCATTAATCAATGCACCATTGCATAACTTACAGTAAGAAAAGTTGGTAGATATTTCAGCAATGCCATAAAATATGCTTCCATTTAACACTTTGAGACAACCAATACACTATTTATATTATTGAGACAAAACAAACCTAAGATCACAGAAAAATATTTATTTTAATAGAATGGTATTTAAGTAGATAGTTTTTTTGTTGTGTTTTTGTTTGTTTGTTTGTTTGTTTTTGAGATTGAGTCTCCCTCTGTCACCCAGGTTGGAGTTCAGTGGCCCAGTCTTGGCTCACTGTAACCTCCCCTTCCCAAGTTCAAGCAGTTCTCCCTGCCTCAGCCTCCTGAGTAGCTGAAATTACAGGCATGCACCACCAGGCCTGTTTAATTTTTGTGTTTTTAGTAAAGATGGGATGTCATTATGTTGGCCAGGCTCGTCTTGAACTCCTGACCTCAGATGATCTGCCCACCTTGGCCTCCCAAAGTGTAAGTATATAGTCTAAATGATTATGGGTTTCAATAGGTTTTGTTAATTTGTTTTAGTTGACATACAAGAGCACTACAAAACCACTTTATTTTATTTTAATTTTTATCAATAAACTTCATTATATTAAAGGGCATATTGCCCACTGAATATGATTTAGATAAGCACAACTTCTATAATTTACAACTTACTGTATATGGTCTAATATAAATTACATTTAGCTATCTTGAATAAAAGATATGAATCCCCAAAAACTTAATATATAAAATAATTTCTACAATCAATTAAGCCACATGGGGCCTGGTGTGCAAGGGCTGCAAACAGCAGCATCCTAGGTAGTGTACAGCAGCCTGTTCCTTGTGTGCAACAGCCTTTGCCATTGGACATTTATGTCTTGGATCTAGTGCTTTCCCTAGTCTAGGTTTAAGACCGGATGTAGTATGCCTTTGGAAAGCCTCAGGACCCAGAGGTCAGAGTTCACATTGGCCATGTTCATCCATACCAAGCTGCAAACCCTGGAGCATGTGATTGAGGCCTTATTTAGGGCCAAATTCAAGTTCAGTGAATGCCCAAAAAGCCACATCTCAAAGAAGTGCGATTTTACTAAGTTTAATGCATATACATTTTAAGACTTGGTGGCTGAGAAACAACTCATCCTGGATGGCTGTGGGGCCAAATATAGCCCTGGAATCATGGGCCCCTGGACAAGCAGCTAGCCCTGCATTAGAAAAGAGCTGCCCCCTCTTTACGCATGCCCACCAGTGAATTCTATTTCCTGTACATCTAATAAATCTATCTATCTATCTATCTATCTATCTATCTATATAAATAATTCAATAATATGCAGTAGATTAAAAAATAAACACAACTTGATAGACATCAAGTGGATATAGACTACCGTGGATATATTTTGTCAGTTATTAACATTCCCCTTTCAGGTTAATATCAAGTCAACAAAAATTTGGAGTTCTCTTGACCCTTTCCCCAATGTGTAAATTAGTAATATAATGTCAATATTCAGACAGGCAAATAAACTAAGCTCCCTTTGATGAAAACGACATGCAGTAAAGCTTCCCTGCTGAGAATCATCTTAGTTTGTGAAATCATAATCTGGAATGGCTATATCTGCAAAATACATTAGAAGAAAGAAAATATGAAAAACATAATCTACAATACTTTTATGTATATCTAATCATTTTATATTTCTTTTTTATTATACTACTTGAAATACATACATAAAGGATAAAGAGTTTCAACAAATCTCAAAAAGGAAACCTAATTATGTATAATATTCTGACTGATTTTGTTTGCTCACCAAATTGAAATTGAAAAGAAAAAATATAGCACTCTATAAAAAAATAAAATGATTTCAAAATATAATTATTGTCTCCCTTTGAAAATATAAATGTTTAAATAATGGTGAAATAGAGAACATAAACATTCACAAATATTACATATCCATTCAACATTTTCAGGTATTATTTTGTTTTGTTCAAACCTCCCCTTCTGTCATTTTTCTCTCCTTTCTTTATCTTTAGCATAACTGAGCTGCTTTCCAAACATCTATAGTTATACCGGACATAGCATTTTCCAACATCAAACATGGTTTTTCTTAAACACCAGCTCCAAATATTAATTCCCAGGGAAAATGACATTTTCCATATATGAGAAATATTGGAACCAATATAACAAAGCTCATTAACATTTATAACATTTGAAAATAATTTCACAAAAGTTTTATTTAAAAAAATTATATTGTAAATTTATGTAAGAAATTCTCTATCCATTATATGACTTGTATAACATCCACAGTATACTAAGAAAATATTTTTAAAATATAGGATAGGGTGTCTAAATAATAAATTTTTAAGACTGCTTAGAGCCACTATTAAAAATCTGAGAATAAGTCATGAATATTTTTTGATCTATAGAGATTATATATCAGCATGCTGGCATTGGCTTTTATTACAGAATAAGCATTTTAATCTTCATTCACTCTCATCAATTCACTATAGAAAGCAGCTTAGAAAAAAGACCATCACTTGTAGAAAACAGTTAATATTTCGATGGTTTACCTGGAAGTTTACTGGGCATAAATTTATAAAATACATTTATGGATGGAAATAAACGGTTTTACTAAACAATATTACAGAATTCTGAATAGATGCTGATTAAGCAGCAAATCAACAAAACTGTTTATTTACCAGTTTGGTGGCTATTATGCTAATTAGATCATCTGTTTAAAATGTGTCCATATGGACAATTTTTCTGTAAATGTTTTCTTTATCTCCACATTGTGTGGTAGTATTTTCATAGAACCAAGTAGAAATTAACTTAAAAATTAGTTATTTAAAGATGACAATAGAAGGTTTTGAACTTTGAGTTCCAAAAGGCAAGCAAATATGTCTGAAATAAAATATATTATATATATTTAATTTCTAATTTAATTTACATATAAAATATTTTAAAAATTCATATGAATTTGAGATATTTTCACATTGATTGGACTGTTTTTGTACCTCATTTTGCTTGGTCACACTAAAGTGAGATTCATCATCTTGTGGCACCAAAGGAAAACCAGTGTGATTATAAGGAAATTATTATAGTTAGACAACTGTGCATTAATTTCATCATTAAGGACCAAATGTGTATACAGATATAAATACTTTTCTCAATACATTACTTGCAACATATGCACAATTATGTAACAATTATGGTGAACTAAGTCTCCTAGAAATTTCCAAAATAATTTTTTTGCCTTTTTTTAACCTCTAAATCCATATAAATCAAGGGAAAATCTTCTTGCACATATGTATATTTAAACATGAACCTAGCCAAAAGTAAGAGAAATTTATAAAAGTATAACATATCAAAATGTGGAAATTTCTGTGTTTAGGGAAAAATCTATCCCATTAAGAGCTTGCATTAGAAAAGAAAAATTACCTTGAAATTATGATGAAAGCTTCCAACTTGTTATTATAAAAATGAGAACAAATTAATTCTGAAGCAATCAGAAAGAAGAAAATAATAAAGGTTAATGAAGAAATTAACAACATTAAACGGAGAAAAATTATATAGCTAAGTAAATTAAACTAAATTTAGATCTTTGAAGTGATCAATAAAATTGTTAAATCTCTGTCCAGACTAAGGAGAAAATAATAGGAAATAAATAATTTACAAATTTTAAGAATGATAGAAGTGGCTGGGGGTGGTGGCTCATGCCTGTAATCCCAGCACTTTGGGAGGCCAAGGCAGGCGGATCGTTTGAGGTCAGGAGTTCCAGACCAGCCTGGCCAACATAGTGAAACCCTGTCTCTACTAAAAATACAAAAATTAGCTGAGCGTGATGACGCATGCCTGCATTCCCAGCTACTCAGGGGGCTGAGGCACAAGAGTTGCTTGAAGCTGAGAGGTGGAATTTGCAGTGAGTAGAGATCAGGCCACTGCACTCAAGCCCGGGTGACAGAACGGGACTCTGTCTCAAAACAAATAAACAAACAACAAAAAAAGAATGATAGAAGTAACATTTCCATTGTCCTACAACAGTTTAAGGATAACTAAATGAATACCATGATGAAATTTATAAATGTAAATTAGTTAATTTAGATTAAGTGTATAAATCCCTCAAAAGATACAAGCTAAGGCAAACTCAAAAAGAAAGCAATAACATGCACATCCCTATATATATGTCTTAAATTTATTAATACCCACCTAGATAAACGAACTGACAAATTTTACTAATATTTAAGAAGATATAATTTATACATTACACAAAAGCTTAAGAAATAAAAAAGAGGAAACACTTTTTTTTTTTAATAAGAGGTTGCTTTGTATTTTTTTTTTACTATACTTTAAGTTTTAGGGTACATGCGCACATTGTGCAGGTTAGTTACATATGTATACATGTGCCATGCTGGTGCACTGCACCCACTAACTCGTCATCTAGCATTAGGTATATCTCCCAATGCTATCCCTCCCCCCTCCCCCCACCCCACAACAGTCCCCAGAGTGTGATATTCCCTTTCCTGTGTCCATGTGATCTCATTGTTCAATTCCCACCTCTGAGTGAGAATATGCGGTGTTTGGTTTTTTGTTCTTGCGATAGTTTACTGAGAATGATGATTTCCAATTTCATCCATGTCCCTACAAAGGATATGAACTCATCATTTTTTATGGCTGCATAGTATTCCATCGTGTATATGTGCCACATTTTCTTAATCCAGTCTATCATTGTTGGACATTTGGGTTGGTTCCAAGTCTTTGCTATTGTGAATAATGCCACAATAAACATACGTGTGCATGTGTCTTTATAGCAGCATGATTTATAGTCCTTTGGGTATATACCCAGTAATGGGATGGCTGGGTCAAATGGCATTTCCAGTTCTAGATCCCTGAGGAATCGCCACACTGACTTCCACAATGGTTGAACTAGTTTACAGTCCCACCAACAGTGTAAAAGTGTTCCTATTTCTCCACATCCTCTCCAGCACCTGTTGTTTCCTGACTTTTTAATGATTGCCATTCTAACTGGTGTGAGATGATATCTCATAGCGGTTTTGATTTGTATTTCTCTGATGGCCAGTGATGATGAGCATTTGGTACAAGGAGGAACTGGTACCATTCCTTCTGAAACTATTGCAATGAATAGAAAAGGAGGGAATCCTCCCTAACTCTTTTTACGAGGCCAGCATCATTCTGATACCAAAGCCAGGCAGAGACACAACAAAAAAAGAGAATTTTAGACCAATATCCTTGATGAACATTGATGCAAAAATCCTCAATAAATTACTGGCAAAACGAATCCAGCAGCACATCAGAAAGCTTATTCACCATGATCAAATGGGCTTCATTCCTGGGATGCAAGGCTGGTTCAATATACGCAAATCAATAAATGTAATCCAGCATATAAACAGAGCAAAAGACAAAAACCACATGATTATCTCAATAGATGCAGAAAAAGCCTTTGACAAAATTCAACAACCCTTCATGCTAAAAACCCTCAATAAATTAGGTATTGATGGGACGTATTTCAAAATAATAAGAGGAAACACTTTTCAACATGTTTTATGAGTCTACCATTATCCCCATACCAAAACCATAAAAACGACATTTCAAGAAAATGTCCTGTAGACAAATATGTATTTAGATGATGAATTTAGATTTCAAAAACTTCAGCAAAATATTATCCAATTAAATCCTCTCATGTCTGTGTGTGTATGTGTGTGCATGCACGTGTGTTTGTAAAATATATCATTACTAATTGGCGTTTATCTTGGGAGCTCAAGATGGTTTCCACATTCAATCAACCCATCAACGTGGACTATGGTCACTTGAAAAGACCAGCAAATCCTCTACACAAAAGGCCACTAGAAATTCATTAAAACAGCCTTCCATCACTCTCGAAATTGACCAAAGCATTCAACTACCTGAGAAATATTTATGTTTGGAAAGCTATTGAAATGCAATTAAAAATATCAGGAAACCTGTTTTTACCTTTTGTCCTAATCTTGCTAAATCCTTCTTAATTTTATGAGACACTGCTTCTCCTTCCACTGTTCTTTTACTTTCTCCTTCCCCTTTGTTTTTGCCTCCCCCTTCCTCTCCCTTTTCTACATTCCTTCTCTCTCCTAAATGTTGTATGAATTTCCACATATATAATCATATTATTTACAAATAGGAAGAGTTTTACTTATTTCTTTCCAGTCTGCATTTATTTTATTCTTCCTTTTTTTCCTTACACACTGGATAGAACTCTAAGTATTTTGTTGAAAAAGAGTGATAAAAGCAAACCTCTTTGCTTTATTCCTGAGCATACATGTGGAAAACATTCAGTGTTTCACAGCTAAATATGATGGATTTTTTGTATGCTCTTTATCAAGATGAAGGAATTTTCTGCTATTTTTGGTTTGCTGAATTTTTATCACAAGTAACTCTTGAATAGTGTCCTTTCCCCCTGCATTTATTGAACTGATCATGCATTTTCCTATTTTAGAATATTAATATGATGAACTATATTATTAGATTTTTTAAAATATTGCAACTGTCTTGCATTTCTGGAATAAACATGGCTTGGTCATGTGTCACTTTTTTACATAGTGTCGTATTCAAGTTGTTGAGGATTTTGCATCTAGGGTATATTTGTAGATTTGCATCTAGGTTATGTTGGTCTAAAGTTTTGTTTGTTTCTTTGTTTTCCTTTTCTTTTTTTTATCATCTTTGTCTTCTTCTGTTTAAGTGTCATGCTTGCTTCATAAAATGAATTGAGAAGCATTTCTTCCTCTTCTGTTTCTCGAAAATTGTAGAGAACTCTTGTTTTTTGTTGTTATTTGTTTGTTGTTTTGTTTTTTCTTATTTTTATCCTCATACTGAGAACCAAACAGTCTGGAGTGCAAAACATGGTTCCTCATTTCAGTTAAATCTAGTACACAATGACAACAACCATCTTGGGTTAAGCATTGGCCTACAAACGGAAAAAAACCTTCAGGGAGATAGATGCTGATCTAGGCATTGTGAGAAAAGCTGAATTCATTTTTAATCATGAATGGCTTTTAAGAAAAGAAGATTTATTAACTAAAATAAATAGATTAGAGGGAATTCTCATCTATGAGGGAGGAAGGGATGGGATTCAACCTGGAAAAAATGATGAAGTTTTAGTGAACTTGGTAAGGTAGACTCAACAATTAATGATGGATAATGCTAGGACCCAACACTGGTAATGAGCTTGTATTATGACTCAATAGCATCACTTTATCACTTTAACACAGATGGAGGCCTAAATAACCATAGGGCAATGGTTCTTCTTAGATGCAGAAGGACACATTTATATAATCTTAGGGACCCCATCTCTGAGGTCACTCATAATTTATATTAATTCATTGTTATTGCCATTGCCCCAAGAATAGATAAGGATAAGACACCCTGTAGTACAGGTAGCAGAGATATAAACTATTCTTATTCTTGTGTCTTGTCTATAGGAAGGGAGTGTATCCTGGTGTATGACAGCATATAGTAGAGACCATTGTCAATTAGGGCCTGTGAACTGAGACAGGGTGACTGGCTAAGTCCACAACCCGTTAGAAACCCAGAAATAATCAAATCATGCTGAGTAGTAATAACACTTATTTATAATACTATACGGTATAAAGACAAGAACCAATTATGTTGAGTAGCTGTAACAAATAGCTCTATCATTCGTAATAACTTTTTCTGTAATAAAACTGAATTGTAACATGATCATACTGCAATATGACATTACACTAGCATTGTTGGTAAGATTCAACTATCTTATGTAGAGAAGTTATATAATGCTTATATTGATAATCAAATGTATTAAGATATTGAGTTAAAGCCTCTTCAGAATGTAATCTGGGTGAATAATAAATGGCCTGAGAAAACAGAATTTAGCTAACCATTATCTAATTTCAATGCTATTTCTGCACATATTTATCAGAAAGTACAAATAAAAGCAGACTGAGAGGAGGAATGAGTAATTTCATTTGTACAAAATATTAAAGTGTATGTAATGGCCTTGTAGGATGCATTAGTAATTTTTAAAAATCAATCTTTACCCTATACTGTGTTCATAAAATGCTAGGCATATTCATGTTAATATTACTGTTGTTACTGTCATATAAATGCCGTATTCAATGTAGATGCTCAGAAAAATATGACTGTTTTGCTACAGGAGAGATTAGACCAGGGACAATAAATATGGATTAGGCAAGAATGTGTTAACTCAGCAGGCCAGGGTTTCTTCAACCCTGCACATTCAAAGGTAAGGTTTGGTTTTAGGACTTGCTAGCCTCTGAGTTCTGGAAATAGTCTTACCGTGAAGAGTGTTTTTGTATATCTGAGGCCTTGGGTTTATGGTGAATGACTGACTTCATATGCCTGAGGCCCTGAGCCATGCTGTATTTATTTGAACCATGTGGTATCAATTTAACCTGATACATTTATTCTAAGATATGATTTATGCTGAATGCCTGGTTTTGTTCTAGAGGGATCATGGAAAGGAAGCTGAATTTGCTGAGTTTTGCCACGTGGGCATTGCATGCCTATGTGATTAACCATCAATAAAAACCTGGGACATCAAAGAATAAATAAGCTGCTCTAATTGCCAAGAATTCACATGTGGTTGTATGCAGCATTACTGGGAGATTGAAGTGTATCTGCATGTGATTCTACTGTGATGGACACTTGTAAGTTTGTGCCTGGAGTCTCCTGGACTTTGCCCTGAGAATCTTTTTCCTTTGTTGATATGACTCTGCATCCTTTTGTTTTAATAAACTGTAAACATGAGTATAATTGCTTCTCTGAGTTCTGAGAGTTTTTTAAATAAATAATCAAAGCTGAAGAGCAATGGAGACCCCCACCAAAATATCTTTACACATTTCAATTTTGTATTCAAGTAAATTTTATTTTCTTTTTTATACCTCCCATATGTATTCTATTTTTCTCATTATTATTTATTTTATCCGAAATCTTTTATCTGTGATCATTTTCCTTTGCTTGAAATTTGTCTTTTGAGATTTCTTTAGAAGGTGCTTTTGGATGATAAATTTTCTGTTATTCTTTGTCTAAAATGTGATTATTTTGACTCATTTATAAAAGGAGTTTTTGTGTTTTATAAACCTCTAATGTATAGAAGTGTGTCTAAACTCATTGAGGATATTTTCCAAATTTTTTCCTACTTTTTATTGCTGTTGATAAGAAGTCAGTGTTGGTATTTTGACATTTAAGTTATGTGTCATTTTGTTGTGGTAGTTCTGAAGATCTTCCCTCGTTTTATATTCTCCTTCACCTTTCATAAATGTACTTTATATTTATTTGGTAATAAATTTTGAACATGTACTATGCTATAAAGATAATCTAGGCCCTTTGGTTACATCTTGTAGATAAAATCAACAAAATCTGTTTTGAGATTATATTGTAATATAAGATACCCAAAGTAAATAGGATGTGTACCATATGTTTGAAGGTGGTAAATACGACAAGAAAAATAGATCAGGTCAGGAAGAATGAAGATGATTGAAGGTACAGGTTATGATAAAAACTTAGGTGTGCCGAGGAATGAATTCATCTTATGTATCTTGAGTGTAATGTCTTATTTCTCCTGAATCTGAGAATTTGATGTCTTTCGTTAGGGATGTCAGTAAATCTCACTAATGAATATATTAGACTCCAGTTTAATATATGATAGTCATTTTCATTCTGTCTTTCATATCACTGAATCCTTTCTCTTTATTGTTCATTTTTATACATCTCTTAATAGTCACAGTGAATTTAACTATGTTTTACGTTATGTGGTTATTCTCACTTTAGCTATCTCTAATATATTATGAATGTGTCAGTTGTGTGTTTACTATTGTTTGAATTAAACTTTTAAATCATTCATTTTAATTCTTACTTAATTCAAACTTGTTTGTTATACATTCTTATAATTCCAGTATCTGGAGTCTTTCTTCATGTGATTCTTTTATCTCCCTGTTTTCCTCCTATATTCTTTTCATGCACCATCTTTCTCTGTGTGTTTTGTTTTGTTTTACTGTCAATTCCTAACTAATGGAAGTATATTTATGCAAATAATTTTAGGATAGAATTGAAATAGGGTTCCCAAAAGGATTATATAAATTTGTTTGTACCAAGGGCCCAGGGTTATAAACAGAATGAGATCACTTTAAATTTCTGTCTTGAGGATTTTCAAGTTACACAGGTCATATTAGTGAGAATCCCAGAAAAGGGCATTCTTTTTTTTTATATATTTCAGTTTACGTCCTGGAATACATGTGCAGAACGTACAGGTTTGTTACATAGGTATACATGTGCCATGGTTGTTTGCTGCACCTATCAACCCATCATCTAGGTTTTAAGCCCCACATGCAGGTATTTGTCTTAATGCTCTCCCTCCCCTTGCCCTCCACCCCCAACAGGTCCCAGTGTGTAATGTTCCTCTCCCTGTGTCCATGTGCAGAACCTGCAGTTTTGTTACATAGGTATACATGTGCCATGGTGGTTTGCTTCACCCTTCAACTCGTCACCTACATTAGGTATTTCTCCTAATGTTATCCTTCCCCTAGGCCCCCACCTCCTACAGCCCCTCCCTGATGATCCTCTTCCTGTGACCATGGGTTCTCATTCTTCAACTCCCACTTATGAAAACAGGTGGTGTTTGGTTTTCTGTTCCTGTGTTAGTCCGCTGAGAGTGATGGCTTCCAGCTTCATCCATGTCCCCGCAAAGGACACAAACTCATCCTTTTTTATGGCTGCATAGTATTCCATGGTGTATATGTGCCACATTTTCTTTATCCAGTCTATCATTGATGGACATTTGGGTTGGTTCCAAGTCTTTGCTATTGTAAATAGTGCTGCAATAAACATATGTGTGCCTGTGTCTTTAGAGTAGAATAATTTATAATCCTTTGAGTATATACCCAGTAATAAGATTGCTGGCTCAAATGGTATTTCTAGTTCTAGATCCTTGAGGAATCACCATACTGTCTTCCACAATGGTTGAACTAATTTACACTCCCACCAATAGTGTAAGAGTGTTCTCTTACTACACTTCCAATTTGGCTGGACTTTGAGCTTTGTCTCTGGTCCCCTGCTTTTTACAGCCCCAAATAACATGGCCTCATCCTTATCAGGACCAGAGAATGCTCTCAACATAAAACCTTAATTTTCATAAAATTGTTGTCTTCTTGCCTGATCATTGTGACACTAAAGCAAGATTTTTTTAATGTTTCATCCAACTTTTAAGAATTATTTTAGTGGTAGGACTGAGCCAGGTTTCTAATCCATACTACTGCAGATAAAAAAATGACAAAAGGTAACTTTCAAAAATAGAGGCCGGGCGTGGTGGCTCACGCCTGTAATCCCAGCACTTTGGGAGGCCAAGGTGGGCAGATCACGAGGTCAGGAAATTGAGACTATCCTGGCTAACACGGTGAAATCCCGCCTCTACTAAAAATACAAAAAAAATTAGCCGGGCATGGTGTCAGGTGCCTGTAGTCCCAGCTACTTGGGAGGCTGAGGCAGGAGAATGGTGTTAACCCACGAGGTGGAGCTTGCAGTGAGCCGAGATCACGCCACAGGACTCCAGCCTGGGTAACAGAGAGAGACTCCATCTCAAAAAAAAAAAAAAAATAGAAATTCATCTTTTTTCATGAAAGATTTATTATACATTCTAAATAAAATGGAGATAGAAAGTTAGCATTTGAACTTTAAAGTTGTTAGCATAAGGAGCAATGAAAACTAAATTTCTCCTGGGAGTTACTCCTTTTTCTGGGTTATAAATGAATGCCATATTATTTTTTGATGTTTAATGTAAAATATTATTAACTGTAATAATCCAATATGATCTAGGATATTCATCTTACACAACATAGGGATACAGTATAGGTTGATGTACATCCAAAATTATAACACACTTTGTTCAAACACAATGCATATTACATTTTCCTGTAGCTCAAATCTGTGTTATCTGTATTATTAAGAGATATAGAGAGGATTCAAAATAATAGCTGAAGAATTCTCACTAATTTTATGAATCTAGTAGATCAAAATGTCACTCTAACATTAATAATTTCATAATACAGACTGTGAGGCTTATGTAAATCTGTTTCAAATAATGTATAGCATTCTTTAGCTTTCATGTTGTAACACATTCAGAATATAATCCAAAATAAAGTTGTAATAAATTATCACATTTTAATGAGTATTTTAACATAAAATGTGAGTTTGGGATTATTGTAAATCCAAAGAAGCATAAACTCAGTTTCTTAAAGATATGATTGAGGGGAAATCATGATTTATTATATCTTCATTTTATCAAAAAAAGACACAGTTATTATTTATAATAAAAATGATTACAATGCACACATACTCTTTTGTGAGTTGCTACAGAATTTTCTATTACCGAAACCTGTCAAGTTCAACACGTCTAGAATATGTATAAATAAAGGTTGATCTGTGATATTAGACATTATCGAATAAAAAATACTCTTATTGAAAAAAATGTGATTCCTTATGACAACTTCAGGGCATCTTCTATTTGCCCCCTGTTATCAACAGGGGAAATTTTCTTTCCTACATTTCTCACTAATCATTTCTGACAAGTAGTTGGCAAGCTTAACTATAAAGGGTCATCCATAGGGTTCTAGGTCAACCTTACCCTTTGGGAAGAAAGTACACATGATGTCTATGAATAAATGCCCTCCAACAAAGGAAAAGGACAATGCTTTACATAGTGTGTGCATAATCATTTTCCACATAATTAGCTTATCTATTTGTGACATGATTTTACTGTCATGGCAGGTGTTTGACATGACCCACGTTTTTTCTTTGTGCCAAGAAATACAATGGTTTTGTATTACATTAATACTTTAGATCATCTATAATATGAGTCGGGTTTGGTTAACAAATATATAAAAATAAAAATCTCAGTTCTATTCGAAATACTAATGAAAGTATCTTACCAAAGTAAGACATTAGCAATGCATTGTCTGTCACTTTATATTTTGTGTGTTTGCTCATTTCAACAAGGGAAAGAGAATTAGAAAATTGGAAGAAAAATATTTAAGTAATTCTTGTAAAATTAATATACATATTAAATATCATGAAGGGTAGAAACAGAGTTAACATTTAAAATGTTTATAACTAATGTGTAAATTTAATTGAAAGCCAACTTATTGCTCTGAATTTTTATGAGGAATAATTGCAATTGTACAGAAAATAACTGACACCGAAAGTATCTACCTTTTCACATTTAAATGCAAGTGACTTTTTGTTCATTCATTCAAAAATTATGGATTATTGTACTTTAGCTTAAATGTTTGTCTCCCCTCTAAAAGCCATTTTGAAACTTAATCCTCAATGCAACAGTATTAGGAAGTCAGGCCTTTAGGAGTAATTAGGCCATGAGAACTCTGTACTCATAGATGGGATTAGTGCATTACAAAAGGGCTGAAGGGAACTAGCTAATGTAAGGACACAGCATTCAAGTTACCAATTTAGAAGCAGAAACTGGGACCTCACTTGGTGCCAAACCTGCCAGAACCATGGTTTTGAACTTTTCAGCCTCCTGGACTGTGAGAAACAAGTTTCTGTTCTTATCAGTCTCAGCTATTTTGTTACAGAAACACAAGTGAACTGAGACCTGAGATGGGAGTGTTTATGTGCTAGGTATGGAGCTAATTTCTGAATAAATAAAGATGAATACATTCTATGACCTCATCATCTAGTGCCTGTTACAGTGATGCAGTGGATATTTTTTCTTGCCTTCTTATTACTCATTTTTGCTCTCCTCACTAAATATTGAGGAAAACATGAATGCATCATCGGTTTTTCCACTGATACAACTGTTTAAGAAGTACATATGACATTATATTTTTTCTTTCTGTATTCTGTAGACTTACCTGTAAAGTCTAAGGCTAACATTGACTTTATGCTAATTAGTACTGTGTTCATTTCAGATGTGTAATATGCCTTGTACAAATATAAATAGATAAAACATTAAGGGTGCTACAACTCAAAACACACAGGGAATAAAATATTCTATTTGAAACATCAAAAGAGAGTTTACACTGAGGGAAATTTTTATTCATTAGTTTAAATGGGGCAAAATACAATAAATATTATTTGGTTAAAATAGAGAAAGTTAAGTGGAAAGATGAAATGATGAAGAGCCCAGAGAAAATTGTTCAGTTTGCATACAAATTGGGAAATTAACACCTAACCTGCCTAGGTAGAATTTCATAGCGTTAACTAAAATAATTACTTAAACTTACAAGATTTATTAGAAAAATATGAATAGAAAAATAAAATGCATTGTTGCATTTTATGTAATTTTACTTGAACTTAGTTGATAACATGTACATAGATTAAGTTGATTTAAATATTTTATGTACAAAAAACTATATTGTTGAAGATTCTAAGAGCTTAAAACTAAAATACAAGATAAACATTTACTTTACAAAAAGAGTAAATAAGATGAAGAATTTGAAAGAATTTAAGAATTAATTTCAGTTTCTTTTCCAAAATGTATGTGGTTAGCCTACAATGCTTTTACAATCTGTTATTTTGTGAGTATGAATATTGATTTTATTATTACCTAAACATGTATTATTTTTAAAATATGGCAAAAGAATTAAAGTTCTATAGTTTGACAAAGCTGTAAAGCAGATCAATCCTTTGACAGCTTAATGAATAAAGCATGCATGTAATTGACACTAATTCATTTAATAAACATTTGTAGAACATATATGTGTAAGAAATTGTGCTAAGGAGATGAATGGCACATTAAAATAAGAAGACAAGTTTCCAGATACTAAGGAGTTTATGTAACTGTAAGGTACATAAAACAATACAAATGAAAAGGCTAAAATAAATCAGAAAATGAAGGAAAGAAAACAAATATCCATATTAAGTATACATAATATCTCAAATATTCTTTAAGATGTCTTAAATAGATTTTAATATTTAATCCTAATGACAGGATAATCTGATTTATTACAGATGATATAATTGAGGCTAATACAAATCTGTTGACTTTAAATTTTCAAAGTCTTCCTGAATTATTTGACTGTATAATATTTTGGTAAACATAAATAAGTGGATACTAATGCATTGAAACAGAAACAGAATACTGTTCAAGAAATAGAAAAAAATGAAACAATAGAAAAGATCGAATTTGTAGTATGACTACAATTAAGATTTAATAAAGACAAAAATAGAAACCAATATGTAGTTAGGAGGATAGAAAAAACTACAGTGGACCCTCCATATCCATAGGTTCTGCATGTGTGGATTCAACCACCCATGGAGAAATATTTGGAAAAACATTTATGAAAAAGTGAACACATATGGAATTCTGCCTTGTCATTATCCCCTAAAGAACACACTATAACTACCTACATAGCATTTACATTGTACTTGGTATCTTAAGAAATCTAGAGATGATTTAAAGTATGTGACAGTGTGGATGTAGGTGTATAAAATACTATTATACATCATTTTATGGAAGGGTCTTGAGCATCTGTAGATTTTTGTGTCTGAGGGTTCCTAGAACCAGTACCCCACAAATACAGAGGAAGAACTGTAATGAGCTCCTAGTAAACTAGGCTGAAGTATTATAACTGTACACAAAATAATTTAAGGCAGAATGATTAAATAATATATAGCAGTATGTATAAGAAGTGAAGATAATTGAAAATTAAATTGATAGGAAAGACATGACAAATATAATGAAATCAATGGAAAAGTTAAAACTTTAGCAAGATGTACAAGCAAGGATTGGGTAGATTTCATCTGAAAGATATAATTTCTAATGACAAAGTACTTTAATAGTCTAGTGTAATATTTTATTATATCTTAAAACTTCCCTCTGGCTCATTCTGGTCTGATCACACCAGATTTCTTATGGCTTCTTTTATCTGCCAAGAATTATGCTCTGGTCTAATTGACCTCCCCAAATTTGTATATTAAAATTCTCACCACCAAGGTGATAATATTAAAAAATGGGCAATTTGGTAGGTGACTGGATCATGGGAGTGGAGCCCTTATGAAAGGTGCCAGAGAGACCCCTCCCTCTTCCACCATGTGAGGTTAGACTGAGAAATACATCTCTGTGGTTTATAAGCTGCTCAGTCTATGGCATTTTGTTATAGCAGCCCATGCTAATGAATACAGATGACCGTGTGTCTGCAGACCTTCGTAGGAAATTATTGAGTCCCTCATCGAATACTAAACTGTGAATACATGAGAGAAAATAACTGAAGCCTGGGGTAAAATGCCAACACAAAGGGTTTGAAGAACAATTCTCAAAGCTCAGAAAGCTCTGCAAATATTATTGTTGCCACAAACCAAAGTAGAAGACAGGGTCATATATGAGCTATTAGGTAGAATCTTTGGAAGAATCCTGCTTTTGTGATGGAACTCACTCATTCCTAAACCTAAAGCAACTCTACATCTTCTCTAAGAAAATTTTATAGCAATCTCTAAAAGCATCAAACTGATTCCAAATAATTTAACTGTGTTTGAGAACAAAATACAAATATACAAAAGGAATTCAACAAAATCCATCACATAACAATATAGAATTCACAATATCTGGTTTTGGTGAACATAATAATTAGCATTGAAGCATGTTAATTCAGGTGTTAAAAATATGCTTTATTTTTTCAAATAAGATGGGAAAATATGTATATTATGAGAAAATTAAAATGGAAGAAATAAAAACAAGCAGACTCCTAAAACAGAAAAAATAAGTATATTAGATTAAAAATGTATGAATAAATTTAACAGCACTTTAACCATTGTAGAAAAGATACCAGTGATTTTGATAACATAACAATATAAACTATCCAAAACAGAAAACATAGACACATTTGAAAAAACAACCACACTGTGTTGGACAATATCAAGCAGCATAATACAAGAAGAGATGGAGTCCCAGAAGAACACTGAGTGGATGTATGTGTGTGAGTATGTGGTAGGGAAGAACAAAACCAAAAATTCGAAGAAACGATTGCCAAAATGTTATTAGAATCACAAATAAAGACAAAATGGCAAGGTAAACTATTGTCTAATTTCTGAAAATCAGTGATAAAGAGAAAAATCTTAAAAGGCATCAGAGATGAAAAAATAATCCACATCAAAAGAAATACACACACACACACAAATATGGGCAATTTTCTTCAGAAACTATGAAAGCTTGGAGACAATGGAGCAGTCATAAATAATTAAATAATAAAAAACAGCTTTATCTACATTTTTATAACAAGTAGAAAATTTTAAGCACTAAAGTAAAATAAGGCTCGTTTATTTTTAGAAAATTAAAAATAGGTTTGGAACTAGGGTAAAGTAAATGACACAACTAGGTCCCAAAACCTAAAGAGCTACTACTCACTTTCAGAGTTATATATTTGAGATTGAGAGGGCAAGACTTGTGCCTTGTGTGACCCGAGAGAATGCCTCATTAAGTTTTTCACCAGAGGTAATTTGCTCATCTCAACGTTGTCTCAGCACTGAACAAAATCTAAAGAATATCTTTGTCAGCCATCTTCCATTGTCATTTATAAGAAAGATTCCTAAGGCAGAAGTAAAATTTTATGAGATGTATATGTGTGTCTGCAGAAAAAAACTGGCAATGTATTATACTGCATATCAAGTGATATACTGTTATTTGAAAATAGGCTGTGATGAGTTAAGTATTTAAATTTTAAAACTTAAAGTAGAAGTATTTATATTTTAAACCTTAAAACAGAAGTATTTATATTTAAACCTTAAAGTAGAACCTAAAAAAGAAGTACATTAGTAAACCAATAGTAGAAATAACATAAAATAATGAAGTACATATTTAACTAATCTACAAAATGTAAAAAAAGGATAAATAATTGAACAAGGAGCATATAAGATAAATAGAAAACATAGCAAGAAGGTATATTTAAACCTAAGCTTATTCATAATCACATTACATTACATGTAAATCATTCATACACATCAATGAAAAATCAGAAATCTAATTCTGTCTACTAAAATTCTACTGTAAATATAAATACATAGATATCTGTGTGTGTAGTACAAACAAAAATTTATAGAAAACTAGAGTTACTATATTAATGTCAAACTAAATATATTTCAGAACGAAATATATTACCAGTGATAGAAAATATACTCACTGATTTTAAAGGGGTCAATTTATTAAGATAACTAAACAATATTAACACAAAGAAACTATACATGTTAAGGTGATGAATATCAGAATCCTGATTTGATAATTGTACGTCGTATGCTTGTATGCATATGTACCCCATACATATGTGCAACTATTATGTATCCATAATAATTAAAAATTTTTTAGAAATAAATAATTAGATAAATGTAATAGTGCCATGTATTTATGTCAGAAAAGAAAAAAGAATCTAATCAGTTCCTAAAGCAAATTAAACCCAAACAAAACAGAATGCTGTTGTCTGAATGTTTGTGTCTCCTCGAATTTCCTATGTAGAAATCCTAACTCCCAAACTTATGGTATTAGGGGATGGGGTCTTTTGGGAGATGCTTAGATCATGAAAGTAGAGATCTGGGGCTCTTTTATAAGGTTACGAAATTAGTACTACATTAAGGATAGTAAATGAGTAGTTTTCTTACAAAAGAGACCCCAGAGAGCTACCTTGCTCTTTCCATTATGTGAAGATGCAGAGAGAAGGAACCATCTATGAACCAGGAAATCGGCCCTCACCAGACATCAAATCTTTGAGAGCCTTGATTTCAGACCTCTCAGCCTCCAGAACTATGAGAAGTAAATTTATAAGTTATAAGTTTATATTATTATAAATTATAAAATTATGTTGTTTATAAGCCACAACAAAAAGGTATTTTTCTATTGCAGTCGAAATGTACTAAGGTACAAAGAAATAATAAAATACATATAAGAACAAAAATCAATAAAAATTGAAAGAACACCAAAATGGAATATCAATAAAATAAAAAGCTAATTTATTAAAACATGAAAAAATTCTAGCTATACGTAACAAAAAAGGGAAAAAATACTAAATACTAAAGCCAGTAATCAAAGACTGTCACTAATTATACTGTAGGTTATAAAATGATAGTAAGCACACAATGTTTAAACTTTATGCAAACACATTTTAAAAGTTTGGTAAACGGACACATTACTTGAGAGAAAAGAGTTTACAAAATTCACTTAAAAATAAAGAGACACCATGAATAATCCTGCATCTATTAAATACATTAAATCTATAATTTGAAACTCACACACAAAATAATTCCAGGTCAGGAAGGTTTCACTCTTGTATTCTCACAATGTTTAAAGAATAAATGGTAACAATTCTATGCAAAGTCTTTCAGAAATAAAAGAGGAAGCAACCCTAACAGTACATTATATGAGGTACAGATTACCCTAAAGGAAAAAAATAGGTAGAGGTTAACAGAAAACTACAGACCTACATTTTGATTTAAAAAATTTGTATAGGATTATTTTATTAAAAGTAGAAAAGCATTTGATGACATTTCACACATATTCATAATAAAGACAGAAAAGTAGGCAAGAGAAACAAATTATTTCAAAAGTAATAAACATATATAAAAATAGTTAATATAGTGAAATGCCAAATGGTTCCTCCTACTATAAGAAAGAATGCAAAAATATCCACTATGAACCATTCTGTTTGATACTTAGAAAACTGCAATACAGTGCTGAGAGACATTAAGGCAGACCTAAATAAATGGAGAGATAAACCAAGTTCAATAATTTGAATGCTTTATAGTGTTAAGAAGGTAGTTCTACTAAATTGATTTCTAGATTAATTGCAATATCAGTCCAAATCTCAGTAGGCTTTTTATATAAATAACAAATATTTTTTCAAAATTACTATGTAATGTTATAAAATATTATAAATTAATATTGAAAATATTTTACATGAAAGTTCAAATTTCTGGAGCCTTTTAAGATAAGAGGATGGCAGTGTTTCTATGGTATAAACACTAAGTATATAAAAACTGAAGACTTCTATTAATATCAGACAAAATGGGCCACAAATCAAGAAATATTTTTAGCAGGATAAAGATCAATATAATTGGTCCAATTCATCAAGAGAACCTGATAATGCAAAATGTTTTTTCACATATTAACAAACAATTCTGCATTTAAAATACCCAAGCCAAAAACTTACAGAATTGAGAAGAAAAATATACAAATCCACAATATATTTGAAGATTTGAAAACTATTTTCTGATATTATTAAACAAGTAAATAAAAAATTTTAAAGAAAATATCTACAAATTTAATGACATTATAACCTAACAAGTTCTAGGATGCATGGAATATTATACTCATCACCAGCAAAAACTTATTTTATTTTCCACATGCACTAACATTCATCACATGTTAGGCAACAAATAATAAAGTTTCAACAAATTTAACAGGATTAGATCATGGAGAGTATGTTCTCTGATCCAATAGAATTAAATTTAAAATAAAAAACAAAACCAAAACTACAATGAAATCCCCAAATAGTTAGATATAATAAACTTCTAATGATGCCTTGAAGCAAATAGTAAATCAAAAGATAAATTAGAAAGTATTTTGGTCTGGATAAAAATAAAAACACTACAACTTCAGGAATCCTTTGGAGAAATACGAATTTTTTATGTTTGTATTAGAAAAAGGAGAAATGTCTAAAATTAATGACACAAATGTCTACCAGAAAAAGTGAAAAGAAAACCAAATTAAACAAGAAGTAGAAAGTAAAATATAGAGAAAAACTAAAATTTTATAAAGACATAACAGAAATACAAAAGGAAAAGATGAAATTTAAAACTGATTCTTTGATAAAAGGAATAAACTGAATTAAATTCTCGATAGTCTGAGAAAGATACAAGACAGAAATCTGTCAGCAACCACTTTCAGGAAATAAAGTGGGCAAGGTTGGGAAGATGGTGGGTGTTGTAAAGATACTACAAATATCAAAATGATAATAACTTAAATTATAAAAACTGTATGCCAATAAATTTGATAATGGTTGAATAAATTGTATCGTTAGCAAAATAATCTTTATAATTACTCTAGAATAAATAAAATTTCTTCATATCTTTAGATTTGTTAAAGATACTGAATTTTAATTTAATACCTTCTTAGGGGAAACAAATTCCAGACTCAAGTGCCTTCACTGTTAAATTTCATTCTTTTTAAATAGGTAAATGTTACAGTGATTATTACTCAAGTGTATATCCTGAGAATTTTTACAATAATTTGTTACATAGATTAACTTTTTTTTCTTCAAAATACAACTAATTTACTGATTATACTTTTTAGGTCTTCTATTAACATTATTAGGAAAATTTAGAAAATTTATTCATTTATATACAAAATTAATAGATACATTAAATACTCTGTGCCACCCAATGCCCAATTCACTGAGAAAATTTTACTGAATAAACAAAAAATTTTGACCCTTGATTACCTTATTGTTGGAGGTAACAAACCATAGAAGATAGACAATAGTCAATGTAAAAATAAATAAGTGGTTTTGACAATGGACAATAAGCAAAAATACCTGTTCACTTGTTGTATTGGTCCGTTCTCACACTGCTATAAAGAGCTGCTAGATGCTGGTTAATATATAAAGGAAAGAGGCTTAATTGACTCAGAATTCTGCAGGTCTGGGGAGGCCTCAGAAAACTTACAATCATGCCAGAAGGGGAAGCAAACCATGTCCTTCTGCACATTGTGGCAGGAAGGAAAAGTGCAGAGTGAAGGGGGTAAAAGCTTTTTATAAAACCACCAAATCTCATGAGAACTCACTCACTATCATGAGAACAACATGGGAGAACCACCCCATGATCTAATCACCTCCCGGAGATCCCTCCCCCAACACATGGGGATTATAAATCTGATTATAACTCAAGATGAGATTTTGTGTGGGAATGGAGCCAAATCATATCACTAGAATAGATAATATATATAATACATAAGTAAATTTTATAGTATACTAGCAGATGGTTAATTCTACTAAAAAATACAGAAAGGTAAAGGATGAAAGGGATCTCTTGCTTAAGAAAGGGATACACATTTATATGTGTTGATTTTAAGGAATCAACAAGGAATGACTAGCAAGACTTGAAGAGAAAGGAGAAGCCATGTGAGTCTCTGGGGTGGAATGTTACAGGCAAAGATAAAAGCCAGGAAAAAGCAGACACTTCCTATATTCCTGTATTCATCCATTTTTATGCTACTGATAAAGACATACCCCAGCCTGGGAAATTTACAAAAGAAAGAGGTTTAATGGACTTATGGTTCCACATGGCTGGGGAAACCTCACAATCATGGCAGATGGCCAGGAAGAGCAAGTCACATCTTACATGGATGGAGGCAGGCAAAGAGAGAGCTTGTTCAGAAAAACTCCCTCTTCTTTAACCATAAGATCTGGTGGGACTTATTCACTATCATGAGGATGGGATGGCCTGCCATCATGATTCAATTATCTCCCACCTGGTCCCTCCCACAACACATGGGAATTCAAGATGAGATGTGGGTGGGGACAAAGCCATACCATATCACTATCTCTGTGCAAATGCTCTCTCTCTTCTATTTAGCTCTGCAATTCTAGCTAAATTTTCCTTTCTAAGCCCCAATCTTCAATTTCTCAATATACAGGGAGAGTTATCCTTTCTTTGGATTATCCTTTCACTGTGTCTTCTGGAAACTGAGAGAAAGCTTGGGATAAGTCAGATTTTATTTTTTCTTTTGTCAGGGATCAGCATCCTCAGCTTCTTGTCAATGGTTAAAAAATCACTGTTGATTGTATTTTGTCTGCAGTTAGTTTTTATTTGTGTGTGTGTGTTTTTGTTTTTTGTTTGTTTGTTTTGTAAAGAATTTAGTTTAGTTCCTCTTACTGTATCATGGTGAAGTACAGCTATCTTCAACCTATTTATTCTGACCAATCTTTGTCTTTATATTGATTTAACATTACTTTTTAAATTTAGTCTTAAAATTCCTACTTTAAATAGTAGTTTTAGACTACTTATATTTAATATTGTTATCTATATTTTGGCCTTAAATCTACTATCATAAAATTTATTTTCCATAAAATTTAATCTGTTCTTTATTACTATTTTCCACTTTTGATGCTTTATCTTGGATTAAGTGTTTAATTTTTAATTTTATTTTATTTCAACTAATAAGATTATTAGTCATATGTTTTTGCTTATTTTGTCCTGTTAGGTGCTCTAAGGTTTATACTATGTACCTTAACTTTCCAATAACATTAAGGTGACTGAATATTTTTGCCCTGATACCTAGAAAAAGACAAGCATGCTTCCTCTGATAAATTCTTTTGAAGCTTATACTACACGTCTTAGCAATGCATTGAGAGAGGTAAGAATACATACAATTTAGAAAGAAAGATGTCTTTCTTCACAGATATTATTATATTCTGTGCAGAAAATAAAAAAGATATTTGCAAAAAAGTTAGTAAAATTGTGTGTTTATGTAGATCACAGGATATAATAATAATATACAGAAATCCAGTATATTTTGATAGATTTACAATGACCATTCATAATCTGAGATTAAAAAAAACAAGGAAAATAAGGGAGTGCTCAAATGCTAAGAAAGACATGTTAAAAGAGCTGAGAAACTTGAATAGTTCCTACTAGCAAAATTAGCAAAACTGAATCAATAAAATAAGTAAAGGAACAGATCATGGGCCACTGAAAGAAATAGGAATCCATGGGTCCACGTGAGATAAATCCATGAATTAATGAATGAATAAAAGAAGGAAACACTATTATTTTCCCACAGAGTGCCAACCAATAAAAGGAAAAGGGTTGATATTGTATGTTAAAAAATTATCATTTGAAAATCTTCACATTGTATTTGATTGAGTGTTGAGGCATCAATGGATGCTAAACCTAGTGGGTAAATGTTGGAGAAGAAATAGGATATTTTCACAGTCTCAAAGTATCTGTCCACAAAACACTTAATTTTAGATTAATTACCTGTATATATACATGTATACAATAGATAGTCTATATATAAAATATCATTTTATGTCATGTTATATTAATATAAAGAAAATGAGGAGTACCTCTGCAATAGAGAAATCTGGAAGACATTACCTTTCAAATGATCAAAATTAAAATCACCACTGATGGGAAAAATTAATTTCATATATAACCTAAAGAAATATGATAAGAAGAGCATAGCATCATGTTGGTGATTTTATTGCCAATAATGCATGTCTTGACATCTCATTATGAGAAAACACCAGACAAATCGAAATTGGGAGACATTCTAAAAATAGAATCCATTGGAATATTACCTTCAAAAAATGTTTAGGATGCTATGAAGGTTGAAGAAGGACTATGGAATGCTTCTGATTTAAAGAAGTTAAAGAGACATAGGAACCAGGAACAACACATTATCCTGAAGTGGATTGTTTTTTATAAAAAGCATCAGGGCAGTTTGTGAACTAGAATGGGTCCTCTCTTGGTGATTGTTACATGACAGCTGTTTGCATCACTTTAGCAACTTAAAGATAAATTGCTTAAAGATAAATTGGCGTCGTTTCATACAAACATTAAAGAAAATGGTAATGTCCAACAGGCACAGAGTGCCCGCCTAATTACTGTTCCAGGGGTCCTCAGAGGCTGTTTTCCTACTATCTTCTTGATTTTTAAAATATATTTTAGTTGATTGGTTTTATTCATGCCATAATTGGTGGAAATTAATCCTTGATTCTATAAATTTTTACCTAGTACGTTTCCAATGTTTTTTGTTTGTTTGTTTCTCTTTCCTTACTTATTTATTTATGCTTTTCTTTTACTTTTTTTGTAAAGTGGAATAAGTTAGGAATGAGTATATTATGACCAACTAAACTGAGTAGTTTTATGTCAAGTTGCAAATTATGTTAAGTATCAAATATTTGATTTTTCTTAGATTTCAAAATAGTCACGTTTTCAGTAAAAATCATTAGTAGTTTTCTAAAAATAAAATCCTCTTGATTCAACAAAACATACTTGATGTGGTTTTTCCTCCCAAAACAGGCTCCTCCTTGAGTTATTGGGAATAAGTAATGCTTCTCAATAAAGCTTCGTGTCAACAAATCTGAACATATAACATCTCAGCTAGAGCAAGTTACTAAAAATAGGCTCAATTTGTAGCTTGCAGTCATGCCTTCATAACCACTTTTCAATTAATCCTGCTTAATTCAGAGAATGTATAAATATGTAATTTTGCATCACTTTTAAGGCAGCCATTTTATTTTGAAATGCAACTAACATTATATGCATAAATTCAATAAATATAAAGCTGTTTTCAAAAATTAAGTGTTTTTACTTGTAAGTTATTCTTTCAATAATAATAAAGAGATGATCACTAGTCATTTTATTTTTCATAGTTGAATTGATTTAGTTGAACTTCATTGGGTGTTCTTATGTTTTAGTCATGAGTCCATGCTCTTTAACAAGCTAAAGGAAACCATATTATATGCTAAAAGATGTCAGTTTGTGAACAATTTAATGAATATATGGAGTTACAACATTTTTCCCGATTGGATGTTGGGGTTTACTATAATTCTTTGTTACTTTATATGTGAATATACTCACTACTCACTATGTTTATGTATGTAGGAAACATGCTAGTGATGAAAATTCAAGCAGTTCTTACCCTGGTTTTCTTTCATTAACAAAATACAGAATAGAAATTATCTACTTATTCTTGGAGGTCTTAAAATATCTTTTCAGTTGACTGATAATTCTGCTATCAAGAGCTACAAGTAGGTGCTCTGGCCGTCTATATCTGTATTTCCATATATTCAATTCCTTACTATATATTTCTCATTTGATATTCTATACCCAATTCAAACAAAACCATTTCATGTATACAATGTACTTTTATTTATGCTTTTCTCTATCATTAAGTAGAAAGCCATTTGCACCTTAGTCTAAATCTGAAATGTGCCTCTACCTAACCTTTCTAATACATTTTCACTATTTCTTAGTTATTAGAATAAATTTACATAATTTCTGAAACAACTTTCTCTATGGAGTATTCCCTTTAGTTTCTTTTCCCTTCCAAACAATTTAATGAATTACAAATATGGGGGAGATATTTTTTCAATGGGTAAGGCTTGACTTCTACAAATACATGTTTAATTCCTTCTCAAAATTATTTCTATTTCCTCTTATTCAACACTGTGCTAGATTTTAGGGATATATAATAAGACAATATATGAGGTCCTTGCTGTTGTGAAAGGTACATTCTTATCTTTGGCAAATTGTAGAATCTTTAGCTTTGGTATACAAGGGCATTGGTGTTTGGTACATGCTTGGCTCTTTGCCTTAAGAATTGCCTCTTTCCACCATGCATATTTCACCTGTGTGGGAATTCTTGCACATCTCTATATTATTGATAGCCATTTTGCTCTGACATTTTATACAAAGCTGAATCAGCAACAGTATGACTAAACACAACCAAAAAAGAAAGCTAGAAAGACTATATTAGACACTTACGTGTATGGATCATTATGGTGAGGACTGCTAAAAAAAAAAAAAAAAAAAAAAAAAAAAACACCTTCAGCCAAAATAAATTTACAGTTTAATTGAGTAATGAATGATTCATAAATTGGAAAGCCCCCACAATCACAGCAGATTCAGAGAGACTCCAGGGGTGTCTCATGGTCAGAATGAATTTATAGACAATACAAAGTAAAGTGACGTATAGAAATCAGAAGTGAGGTACAGAAACAGCTGGATTGGTTACAGCTTGGCACTTGCATTATTTGAACACTCAGCTGTATGCGACTAGTTGAAGTATGGCTGCTGGAATTGGCCAAGACTCAGCGATTGTTACAGGTGCATATTCCTAAGTTAGGTTTTAGTCTTGTGTACCTATTGAGTTAGGTTGCAGTTCATTCACAAGGACTGAAATATAGAAGTATGGCATTTTTCTCAGGCCATATTTAATTTGATTTAACAGGACTTTGGGTATGTCATTGTATTTTACTAATATATTTTACAAACAACCCATGTAATCTCAATCTATTTAAGTTCACACTTTTTAATCAAATTTTACTTTAAATGTATCTAACCTCCTAAATTTCTGCCTTTGTGAACCAATAATACTTTTTCCAAATTCTTATTATAGCACATATCAGACTATACAGCTATAGACACTTTGGCATCATTGTTTTCCCATACAAAACACAATACATTTAATGAATTAATGAATGATGCATCAGCAAAGAAGGTTTTACTGAAAGTAAGAAAAATTATAAGCCAGTTTGGGTTTCCCAAGAATCAGACACCAAGATGAAATTACACATATAAGAGAGTAACCAGAGAAAACACCTTTGAAGAATAAAGAGAAGATAGAGCAAAAGGAGGCTGCAAGAGCCTCCAGATCATGATGCAAGCCTGGCACCTCAAAAGAAGAGAGAGCATGAGAGATAATTGGAAAGGAGGAGCCTCAGAGAAGAGTGCAGATCTGAGAAACTGTCAGCCACACTGAAAGAGCACCAAAGTGAACTTTGACCTTTAGATGAGTCCATGTGGGACAAGAATGAAAAGCCCTATAATATCTTCCTTGCTCAGCACTGGCAGGGAGCAACCTAAGGAGAGCATGGCACCTGCATGTAAGCCAAAAATAAAATTCAATGTCTGTTAACCAACTAAATGGGCCCTTTATCTTGGCCAAGGGCATTTTAAACTAAACCTGAAACAGTAATGGAGGCCATGATGGAAATGGGTGGTTGAACATGCTTCGTTATTTACTTTCATCCTTTCGGAATTCATGCATAGCTGAACAGTGTTAACATTAAAGTAGAGACTTAAGAATGACAAAACAGACCCTTCGTAGCAATAAGATATCAACATGACAGATAGCAGGCCTTGAAAGAAATCAAAGTATTTCACCACAAAAATACATTTCTTTGACATATTTTGAAATGGCCCTACAAGGCTGTTTCTGTGGGGAAAATCTCCATTTTGTAGAGAATCCCCTTCTCTTTCCAAGTCTTTTTCCTGATTTTTCCTGATTCCAAGTCCTTTTTCCTTTTTATGTCTGATAAAAATCATTTACAATCTATTCTCAGTGAAGCCTGCTACCTGCAAGCTTCATCTGCATAAGAACCTCGGTCTCTAAAACACCTTATCTTAACCCATACACTCCTGTCTATTGATTCCGGTCTTTAGATAAATTATTTTAGCCAGTTGTCAAATGCCAATCAGAAAATCTTCGAATTCACCTTTAACCTGGAAGCCTTCACCCACCCCACCCCCGCCTGCTTTGAGTTGTCTCACCTTTCCCGATTTTACCAATGTATATCTTAGGTGTACTGATTGATGTCTTATGTCTCCCTCACATGTATAAATCCAAGCTGTAGCCCAACAACCTTGGCACATGTTCTCAGGATCTCCTGGGCTGTGTGACAGGCCGAGGTCACTCATATTTGCCTCAGAATAAATCTCTTCAAATATTTCACAGAGTTTGACTCTTTTCTTCAACATGCATTACCACTGTAGTAGCTCTGAAGTGGTTGAGTTGGAGGTAACCCACCAACAACCCTCCTCATGGAAATTTCTCTTGAATGAAAATATGGGAGGAGTAAATTCTTCATTGCCAAATACTATTTCAAATTCTTTCAAGCATAAGGTAAATTCATTATTTAACATAAAAGTCAATCAAGAGGTAAAAAAAGGTCACAGTTTGCTTACGTATTTTCTGGCACTTCTTTGCTATTGGCTGTGTCACTTTTACCCTTAACATTTCTGCAAAAATGTCTGCAGACATTTAGGGTCATCATATTCAGATACTACCTTACCCAGAAGACCAAGAAAGAGACACCAAGAGAAACATTTATCTTAAAAACTCTTAAGGTAATTTGCCCTGATTTGCCTTTGTACTAAATTGGGTCATATGCGTATTTTTGTTCTTATTTTTGGCAAAGAATCAGGCTATACTTAGAGTAATCACATCATACCTGAATCTGAAGATGAGACAGTAAACTTAGAGAAGTACTGAAGCCTTGGAAGCCTTGGATATATTGAATATGTTCTATCTTAGAAAGAAAAGGTGAGATAATGTATGCTGGCAGTCAACCAACAGCATATGCTCCTAATGAACAACTGGAGAGTCATTTAAGTTCAATGTTGGGGATTTTATTAGAAACTGTAAGATGAACACGCAATTCATTTTCTCTTTCCTTGGAAATTTGGACAATATTTGCTATATTCGCCTATATTTTGGCATAGAAATTTAGGTTCTAAGTATATAGTAGTGATGTAGCCTTCTTACAGGGTCACATAGATCCACAATTAATAATTTTAACACTCTTTTTATTCTCTCTGGTTGGCTAACATTAAAACAATCCACAGAAAACCCCCAAGAGCTATGTATTGAGGATGACAAAACCACAGATGGGAAAATAACAAATCTTTGAATGACCCTGCAGGAAATCACAGATAGCATTCCTATTATTTAAGCAAGCAATAACTTTTATTGTTTTAAGAGTTGGAGGTTTAATTTTTTCAGCATTACTGTTACCACAATTATTACAGGAAATGAAACCAGTAAAAAAAAAAAAAAAAAGAGGGAACAAGGTTTATTGACATCTATGAGGCATTTTCTTTCCCCTAATATTACATACTCTAGATTTTATTTCTGTACAAAAAATATTCTCTATGTCTAGCCTAAAGAACTATGTCTTATTCATATTTATACTCTTCATAGATCAAAAGTGTGCTTAAAATACTGTACATTTAATGAGTTATTTTTGAATGTAAGCAACTTTGAATTCATCTTTGCATTTTTAATCTTATGTTTCTATTAAATGTATTATTAAATTCTACTAACACTTTCCTCAAAATAATTCTCAATATTTTGGTTTTTAATTTTTTACTGCCTTTGCATTCTCCTGGCAGAGACCCATTTCACCTCTCCTATAGATTATTTCATAAAGATTTTATCATCTGTATCATATATATTTACAATATTAAAAGTTATCTGTAGCACGCTCTCATTGTTGCTTATAGATTAGGTTTGCTTCTCTATGTACTATTCTGGTAGGCAGCGGTTAAATATACTGCTTTAAGCCTTTTCACAGTACCTTCTATAATATCATCATGCACAGTTTTATGCACACAGCAGAAAATCAATGAAACATACTTAATTGACTAAAAATTGAAAAACATTGGTATATATGTAGGACAGATACTGATATTTTTATAAGCCCAACTCTGAAATGGTGATGCATAAAAAGTTGATAATTCCTTTTAGCAGAAACTATTAATAGTCATTTTTCAACACAATGCAAAATATATTTGAGATTGATAAATATTTTAGAACTCAAATGTAAGAAAGCCATTAAGGGAATCCCACAATTTTCATTGTTTCTAAAACCTAATATAATTTAAGATTATGAACAGCCTTCTTTCTCAGAAGAAAAACATATCACCAACCAACCCACTACATTAAAAAAATGCATTATTCCAATCAATCTTGTTAATATACCATAGAATATTGAATTTTTTAAAAAAATTCAGAACTTTAAAAATAAATACTAACCATAATAGCTCAATTAAAATTATCTCTATATTCTTGGAGGTTTTCAAATGCCATATCTAAAAATAGGACATAGTAAGCTATATCCAGGAATAAACTAGCTGTTAAAAAATAATTGATTGAGACCTGTTATTATTGGCTAAGTAAACTTCTCTTACCTTCCAAAACATGTTCCATTATTTCACAAGATCTAGAAATGATATCACGTTTGAAATTTGTTGAAATGTTTTCCTATTGACCTACTTATAAATGGGTTATTTACATATTCAGCGTAATTACTTGTGCTTAAAACTGTTTTCAAGATAAATTTGAACTGTGTCATTGTTCATATAAAAGAAAGATGCTTCTTTTCAATTAATTTCTATTAGTTAATAATTCTACAAATTGTGTTTATTTCAATGGAGATTAAAGAACATAAAAAGAATAATGTTTCTGTTTTAGACTATACTTTATTAGTAAACCATTTGGGGGGTGGGGCAATGAGGATAAACTCCATCAAAGGAACATAAGTTAGAAAAGTTGTAACATAAACTTAGGTTATAAGTCTGAATTACCCTAGACAGTTAGTCTATGGAATATGAGACTGTATGCAGCCTCAGCTGGAAGCACTGCCCTTAAGCAAAGACCATGAAAGAGATACTGAAATAATTATTCAGGCAGAAATTTAGTATAATATTTCTTTGGGAATGTTCTCCGATAGTTGGAAGTCAAAATAACAAGTAATTCTCACTTCCATTCTTTGTCTTCTCAATATACATCCCTATACCTTGCAAGGCATTTAGCAAATTAAAGTACATTTACCAGCCTCTTTGCACTTTGATGAGGCAATGTAACTAATTTTTGGACGATAACGTGTGAACACAAGCAATATTTGCAGCATCTAAAAGAAATGTGTGTGACCTTTTACCCGTTACCGTGCTTTAGAATTCATAGCTGTTTTCAGCTATTTTATATATAAAATAAGCATATAAAAGCGTCAAAATAAATCAACATCGTAGAGCTATCGTGACATCACTGGACTTCTCCTAAAAGTTTTACATGAAAAATATGTGAATTATTTCAAGCTGCTCTACTTGTTTTTCATAGACTCTGTCATTAATTAATTTTTTATGTACCACTAAAAAGCATTTTAAAATGACTCTAAACTATGGCACACTGCTAAATATTTTCTAGATGACTCAAAAAGTTTTTATATGCAGTAATTTTTTTTACATACACATGCACACTTACTGATTTCAAGTTTTTTCAACTTTCATACGAAATTGAAAGTTGAAAAGGCACATGAAATGTCTTTTTGAAATTCCTAACTCAATTTAATTTTTTTTTACATTTAGGTTCACCATATTGTTTTAACAAAATGCTCTGTATTTATTCTAATATTTTAAAAACTTTAGGAATAAATTAATATTTTGGATTGTTCTACAGTATTGTATCCTGAACTGGAACTTTTTTTACTGATTTATTAATTGAAATATGAAATATGATATGCACATGTGAAAGACACAGATCTTGAGCATATAGCATTAAACATTTTTAGAATGTAAAATACTAATGTCATCACAACCTACATGAATATGAATTGAGTATTACTAGAATCCAGGAGTCTCTATTGTGAACCTCCAATCATTACTATAGGCAACCACTGTTCTTACTTTTATCTTTATAAATTCCATTTGCTTGACATTGAACTTCATAGAAATTGAACCATACAATAGATATTAATTTCAATCTGGTTCAAAAAAACACAACCAACATCGTGGGTGTCAGTGTGATATTCTGGGCTGCTTCTCAGCTGAATCAATGGTGCTGACAGCTGCAATAGCAACAGCAGTGTCTTCAGAAGTTTTACTGAGAGTTTGGAGTCCAGAGTTTCTGCCTAACAGCAGCTGCACTCAAATAGGGCCAATGGTCAGTCTGGAATCATGGGACCCAGAATGCACCACTTTCCCCTACTCATTTTCCACAGTTAAGGATGGAAGTGGCTTCCTTCATTTGCTCATCATCTGGAATAGCAGGCCCCTTTTGCTCTTTCAGTGTTTCTAACGTTGTAACCACGCCCCCAACCCCTGTATTATATTGTCTATGCCTTAAAAACTATTTTGTGGACTTGAATAAAATTTATTTTCCCATTCCCGATACAAAATAATTGGGTCATTCTTTACTCATGTATCAATTCAAATTTCTAAGACTCTATCTCTTCTCCTCAATAATGTTTCTTTTTTCTTTTGCTTTTTTTTAGACAGGGTCTTGTGCTCTCACCCAGGCTGGAGTGCAGTGGCTGGAACACAGCTCACTACAGCCTTGACCTCTTGAATTCAAGTGATCCTCACACTTCAGCCTCCAGAGTAGCTTTGATGACAGGTGTGTGCCACCAGGCCCAGCTACTTTTCTTTACTTTTTGTAGAGACATGGTCTTGCCATATTACCCAGGCTAGTCTCAGATCCCTGGGCTCAAGTATCCTCCTGCCTCCACCTCCCAAAGTGCTGGGATTATAGGCGTAAGCCACCATGCCCAGCTAATGTTTTCTATTTACCATAGCTTTTCACATATATATGTTATTATATATGTTATATATATATATAATATAGTATGGATATGTATATACTATATTATTAATAATTAGATCTAAAATATAGAAAGAATTTTAATACCTTTATTTTCTGTACCCTCATAGTTAATCTCATATTTTCCAAATCTGTTAATGTGGCACTGGTCACAGTTATAGCTCCAAAGAATGAGCATCCGCTTAGTCTCATAACCAGGACCCAACCTGCAACATTAGTGTGACAAATTAATTCCTAATTCCAGTCTCACTCTTTCATCACCAGTTCTATCTCTGCACACTTACTAATCCCAATTATTTTAAAGCAAGTTGCTTAACCTGCTGTGGCAGTTTTCCCCTCTCCTTCAACTTTCTCTCTCTTTTTTTTTCTCCTAATAATACCTGCCAAGTAAGAATCCCTTTCATTACATACATCAAATAGCCACTTCTTCCAACAATTTTATTCAACCTAAGTATTCAACCTAAGGGCTTAGATTCATGGTCTGTACTTACAATGTCGTTCCATCTTTTTAAAGCTAATTGCAATGCACCTAGTCATTTTTATTGCGCACTATGTATGATAGCCAAGATACAGAATAAGCCTAAGTGTCTGGCAACAGATGAATGCAAAAAGAAAATGCACTATCTGTATACAATGAAGTACTCTTTATCCATAAAAAATAAAATCTTGCCATTTATGACAATATGGATGAATCTAGAGGACATCGTGGTAAGTGAAATAAGCCAGACACAGAAAGACAAGTACAGCATGATCTCACTCATAAGTGGAGTCTAAAAAAAAAGAAAATACAAACATTTAAAAAAGTTAATAGCATAGAAGCAGAGAGTAGAAAAATGTTACCAGAGACTAAAGACGGGAGGATGAAAAGAAGGATGAGGAAACTTTGATTGATGGCATAAAATTACAACTAGATAAGAGCAATAAATTCTGGTGTTCTGTTGCATGTAGAGCAAGTATGGTTAACAGTGAAATATCGTATATTACAAAATAGCTTGAAGAGTTGTCTTCTAATGTTCTTACCACAAAGAAATGATAAATATGTAAGATAATAGATTCACTCTGAATGGATCATTATACAACATGGGTAGGTATCCAGGTATCAAATTGTACCCCATTAATATGTACACTTATTACATGTCAATTAATAAATAAATAATAAGATCACTAGATTTAATCAAGAGACACTTATTGACTTGATCTCATTTTAGAGTTTTAAAACTAGTCTGCCCTATTGCCAACCACCTATTTTTAAAACTACTCTTCTCCTGCACAAAAATCTCTCAAAGTATCCTTTCTCCTGAAAGAAAAATGACCTACTTAATTTACAAATATTTCAAAAATTAGTACGCAACATTTTATATATGAAAATAATGCTGTAGACTGACTTGCAAATAACATTCTAAGATTCCCATTACCTTTAAGAGGAGTCAGCTGTCATTTTGGAAAAATTAAGATTTCAACAATTTTACACATATTATGAAAATATTTTTGATAATGAAAAATGTTCAATCTTAAATCGTGTAAATAAGTAAATAGAGAGGTAAAAGAAAGAGCTTAATGTTTATGTGATATTGAGAAAAAATCTTTTTTAAAAATAAAATACAGATTAAAATACAACTTGGTGCTTTAACTGAAGGGTGTCCCTGCTCCCTGACAGATTTGAGACTGTCACAAACCTGAACCCATTTGGACAATACATCTAATAATCATTTTGCATCATTTCACTATTGGGGAAATGATAACTTCTTACATTAAATGAAAAAAAAAACTGAAAAAGTAGTATTACTTTGTCTTTTAAGTGGCAAGATAGGGTTGATATGATGCCAAAGTACAAACAGTAAGGACTAAGTGAGGATGGAGGATATATGAATAAATGTATCAAAAGTCAAGAGAAATGATAAAACAGACAATTCTGGGGAACAGTAGTAGAAGCTATGCATGGAATATGGTTAGACAGACAGTGATATTTACTTTTGAGTTTTGCTTATATATTTCTAACATTTCTTGATAGGACTGGCATTCTAACAGTTATTCTTATTGTTATAAATTCTTTTAAAAATACTTTTTCTCCAAACATCTCAGTTCAAATTATAGAGTTAAAGGAAACTACAGTCATAAAATAAAATATTAATTATTTCAAAAGAAAAAAAGAAAAATTTGTACACTTAATTTAAAATTGTTTTCAGTCTTATTTTCGCAAGCAATTTACCAATAGATTTGTAATGCACAGTAATGTTGAATGGGTATTGAAGCTATTGAAATATAGAAGTAAGTCAGTTTTTCATTATGCTGTGAGTGATGTCCTGAAACACATTAACTTGATATTTTATCTATTGTTTAATATCATTCCCCATGAATTACATATAATGGTAATAGATTAATATCTTTGGAAGTACTGTAATAATTATATAATTCAGCCAGGAATTACCTTGTTCATTTGTTAACATTGTTATATTCTTTCAAAAGCAAATAGCAAAAATAATTTTCAACTGACATACATATGGAATACTAACTCTTCAACTATCTCAAAATGCCCAGATTTTCTCAATAACTCTCCTATTGATTTAATTATAGGCATTAGAAATGAGTATTCTAGTACAACAATAAATAGTGTTGTCTCTCCTTCATCCTCCAGTACTCCTAAATATTTACTAAAAATCTCAATGCTAATCAATAGTGGAAGTATTTGGTGCCTAATGATGGCATTCCATTCCTTCCTTGAAGTCCAACACACAGAGTAATAGAAATCTCATGAATGTGATTGTGTGAGGTTGCTCATAATACTTGGATCTATAGAGAGAATCACTTAGCAGATATTAGTTGAATCAGAAACTACTTCTCATTTCATTGAGTTCTATGTAGTCCCCAACCTTTGTGGCACCAGGGACTGGTTTTGTGGAAGACAATATTTCCACGGACAGGGGAGCAGAGGATGGTTTCAGGATTGTAATGGTTAATAATAGGTGTCAACTTAATTGGATTGAAGGATGCCTAGATAATTGGTAAAGAATAGTTTCTGGGTGTCAGTGAGGGTGTTGCTGGAGGAGATTAACATTTGAGTTGGACTGGGAGAGGAAGACCCATCCTCAATGTGGGTGGACACCATCCAATTGACTGTCAGCTTGGCTAGAACAAAGCTGGTGGAAGAAGGTGGGATAAGCTGACTTAACGAGTCTTCTGGCTTTCATCATTGCGCTGTGCTGGATGCTTCCTGCCCTTGGACATCAGACTCCAGGTTCTTTAGGCTTTGAACACTTGAACTTACAGCAGTGGTTTTCCAGGGGCTTTCAGGCCCTTGGCCACAGACTAAATGTTGCACTGCCAGCTTTCCTACTTTTGAGGCTTTTGTAGTTGAACTAAGCCTTTGTTTGCTTCCTTGCCCCTCAGCTTGCAGACAGCCTATCATGGGACTTCACCTTGTGATCGTATAGTCAATTCTCATTAATAAACTCCTTTTCATATATACATATATCTTATAAGTTCTGTCCTTCTGGAGAACCCTGACTAATACAGGGATGAAACTGTTCCACCTCAGATCATCGGGCATTAGATTCTCATGAGGTATGCACAACCTAGATCTCTTGCATGCTCAGTTCATAATAGGGTTCACATTCCTATAAGAATCTAATGCTGTAGCTAATTCGACAGGAGGCAGAGCTCAGGTGGTAATGCTCACTCACCTGCCACTCACCTCCTGCTGTATGATCTGATTCCTAACAAGCCATAGCTCATTACCAAGGGTTGAGGACCACTGTGTTAAAAGATAAACTAAGGCACAATAAAATTTTAAATATGTTATTTACACAATGATTTATGACACAGGCAGCTCCAAACCATAAAAGTGGCTTAAAAGCACCACTGAGGGAGCATAGGGGGAAGCTTTTAGAGGACAGGCACAGAAGAAAACTAAAGATAATATTTGACTATTTATAGTTGTACAGTTATTTGTACCTTATTTGGTACCAAAGTTGTACGTTATTAGGTCTATCCCACTGGGAAGTCTTCAGTTATATGTTTATGTGTGTTGGCTACTTCTGATTGGTTGAACTTAAGTTCTGTTTTTCTTTAATATAGAAATTGATAAGAATAGCTCAAGTTTCCCTTATATCTGTAGATCAAACAAGGTTTAGATCACTTATGATGCCTAACTGGTTTTGTCTGCTCAGAAATTCTTCAGGCCTGGACTCCATTTTAATTTACTTTAATGATTGTTACTTTAAATTTGGATTAAACAGTGGATTCATATGTATTGAGTGAAAAAAATGGAAATAGATGTTATAAAATTTATTTGAAATCATTCAGCCAGGATGTTTTAAACAGCATAAATTAGCAGAATTACCAAAAACACATTTTGAAAAAACCTTGAAGCCATTTTAATGTATTGCAAAATGTGAAGGAGACTAGTAGGACAAAAACTTAAAGGTTGAGTTTGAGATATGATGCAGGGTTTTTTGCTCCTTAGCCCAGCTAGGCCTAAGTTCTGAAGAAGTAGGCACATGGACACTCAAAGAGTAAGTGTAGTGGAATTTATTTAGTGAAAGGAAAGCTCTCAGCAAAGAGAGGGGTCCTGAAGTCAACTTCTTGGTTGCCCCCTTAACGGTTGAATACAAGGGCATTTTTTTCTTTTCTTGAGACAGAGCCTCACTCTGTTGCTGAGGCTGGAGTGCAATGGTGTGATCTTGGCTCACTATAACCTCTGCCTTCCAGATTCAAGCGATTCTCCTGCCTCAGCCTCCTGAGTAGCCGGGATTACTGGCACACGTCACCAGGCCCGGATAATTTTTGTATTTTTAGTAGAGATGGGATTTACCATGTTGGTCAGGCTGGTGTCCAACTCCTGCTCTAGTGATCTGCCTGCCTCCGCCTCCCAAAGTGTTCAGATTACAGGTGTGAGCTACTGCACCCGGCAACAAGGACATTTTTATACAAGCTGATAGGCCTGTGAATTCCTGGTTGTATGAGACGTGAATTCCTGGTTGCTCCACTCCATCTTTCCAGTGAGTTATGTGGGCCCTTAGTCTGTGCTGCTACATATTGATTTATTTCCCTTAATGCACATATGTTAAGGAATGAAATTTTCCACTATGGGCATGTTTAGGCAAGCTCCCTTAGCAAGTACCCTTATCCACACAAAATATTTGTTATAAACACCTGGGGGTGGGTAGGAGGTTCTCCAGGGGACACTTTCCTGACTGTCTCCCTAAAGCAAGTTGGCTGACTCCTTTAATTCCTCCCTTCAGGAGTGGAGACCCCAAATTCTGTTGGGGAAAGTGTACAACGACTGCTCTTAACTGCTTCCTGCTGACAAGGGGTGCTGTTTTGGGAAAGTGGCAGTTAAGGCTCCTCCTGAGGTCAGTTTAAGGGTCCCCAAAGAGAACAGTGTGTTCATGAGTGGTTCTGTTTGCATCACCATTTGAAGTTGAACGGCCTTTAAGTGAGAAGAAACAATTTGGATTATTAGAAGACATATTCAAAATGAAACAAAGGGATAAGGACAGCTCAAAACAAAACAAAACAAAATCTCAAGGCTGCCAATACAGCCAGATAACTCGTGGCTATAGTTATGCCTGCTAAGGTTTGTATTCATGGGGCTTGGCTTTGATTAGCTCCCTTGGTCTTATTTTCCCAAACAAAGAAATCTCTGGGTTATGGGCACCTATTTACTCTGATCACCTGGAAGGATTTGCAGGATAATTGTTCAGAATTAAAATATTGATCCAGATTTTTTATATTACTCATCCCTTTGGTTCTTTTGAGCTGCAGCCTTACATTGCTGGTTGGTCCACAGGAATAAGCAGGGTAGTCTAAAATGTAGGCAAAAACTTAAAAACAACTAATGGGATTATAATGTAATGACAAATGTAGAATAAGTTTTGAAACATAATTTCTCTCTCTCTAGTCCTCATTTTTGTCAAAAACAAATCATGATAGGACTCAGTTGTTTGAAAAATAAACTTTAGCCTTCTACTTGTCTAATTTGCATAAAGTGCAAAAAGAATAATTATTTTTCCCATAGGCTTTTAAATTGGCTTTGATGGAACTCTGTTCCATAAGGAATCTCAGTTAAGACCTTTTAAGGCCAAGCCCAGTCATGGGTTTCCACCCTCAAATATCTACGAGTTTGGTAAATAATTCTCTTCTTGATGTCCCAAGAACAAGCTTTTTAACAGGCCCAGGAGCTTTTTAACAGGCTCCTAGGCCTGTTAAAAAGTGACATGCTTTACTCCCCATGGGTAAGGAACCTTGTACAAGGACTGTGTTGACAAGGTATGTAGCCAGTTTTCCCAAGGGACTTTTATTGGCAAGTCCAGCTTAATTACTTAAAGGAACATATACCCTTCCAGTAAAAGCCTTGGTAAAACCAACAGTTTCTTCAATTGTGTCCTGTTGCAAAAGAAAATGTTTTCTTATTGCACTGATGAAAATAACTGTATTGCCATAAATTAAATATTCTCACAAATAGTTTCCAAATTCTGGCAAAGCCAGGCAGAGAGAAACAAACGTCCTTCAAATTTTGTTCACAGGCGTATAGTTTACTCAATTATTAAAGGCTTTAAATAGTTCAAAATAAGTATCCTTGACTCAGAAAAACAAAGCAAGGAAAGTTTTAAGCAAAAAGGTTAAAAATAATACTTGTTTTCTATTAGTTCAATCCATTCTGTTCTCTTGTTCTGCTTGATATTCATGAACATTTCAGTTCTTCATGAATACTGTATTTTTTTCAATGTCATAATCTCCAGAGTTAATGGAATCTTGCATTTGAGAACACTTGTCAAAATCCTATAGCTGATTATAAATCATCTTTTGAGTAGGATCAAAACAAGACATTTGTCTGTGAATGATGAAATGTCTAAGGTAGTTACTGTCAAGAATACAATTGACAAAGAAATTTAGTTATTTCTAGGGTTTACAATAACTAAACATAATAACCTTAATTATGATTGATAGCATATACTCAGACATTAGAATTTTAGAAATCTCATATAATTTGGAAACATATTAATATTATTCACTAAAATATAACCTAAAGCAGATTAAATATAACTTTGGAAACACCATATAACTAAACATTTCAAAAAACCCAGGTTTCTTCTCTTTTGGATGTTCCAGGGACCAGGAAAGACAATTTTGAAATTGAAGTTTGATTTTGGGAAGCCTGTTAACTACGTTAGAGGTTCAAAGCACTTGATATTATAAAATAGAATTCCAAGTTACCATATGTCATTTATTTTAGCCAAAATGATGACTCGAACATTTTAAAACAACGCTAAAGCATATTCACAGGTAGAGGGAAAACTTAGCTTTCCAAGTGATCTGTCATTAATTTTACAGGGAAATCCTGTTCAAGTGAAAGCCTAATTTCATCCTTGCATTAGTCTACTGTTGATGTCAACCCCAATTTTTTTAATGAAAACTTATAGATAGTTATATCTAATCTTATCTAGTTTGACCATGAGGTGAGATTTTTTTAAACTTTTATAACCCTTTACAAATTGTTGTTAAAGAGCAGATCAGTGCCTTTAGAAAAGCTTGTTGTGCTTTTATTTCAATGCTCAATTTACAAAAACAAAATACTTTTTTGAAATTAGTCAATATGTTCACACAATTCCTTTTGCAAGATTAATTTTTACAAACTTTTCACCATTTGTTTAAACCTTCAGCTTTATCTTATCTAATTCAAAACAATCCTTTAACCCAAGGCAAAAATTTACATTTTCATGCATTCTTATAATCTTTTACTAAAAACATATTTTACTTTCCTTACTTACCTTATATGTAAATCTATTTTGATTATCTCGATTACAGGTTATTATGGTAACTCTTAGCAATTTTTAACTTTAATGTAAAACCTGGCAAGTTGCTTGAATTATGTAGTAGGCTTAAATAAAGTCTGATTCCTTCCTGCATAATTAAGGGTGTGGTTAATTCCATATGTCCCTGGACTTATTAATTGTGAAGCAGGCAAATTGAATAGTGTATTAGTCAATTTTCATGCTGCTGATAAAGACAATCTTGAGACTGGGCAATTTACAAAAGAAAGAGGTTTAATTGGACTTACAGTTCCACATGGCTGAGGAGGCCTCACAATCATGGCAGAAGGTAAGGGGGAGCAAGTGACATCTTATGTGGATGGTGGCAAACCAAAAAAGAGAGCTTGTGCAGAGAAACTCTCATTTTTAAAACCATTAGATCCATGAAACCCATTACTATCATGAGAACAGCATAAAAAGACCCACCCTCATGATTCAATCATCTCCCACTGGGTCCCTGCCACAACACATGGAAATTACGGGAGCTACAAGATGAGATTTGGGTGGGGACACAGAGACAAACTTTATCAAATAGTTCTTAAAAGCCAAAGAAGCAGTTAATAACTTTGAAGCATTTAGCTAACCTAGTATCTGACCTACATGATTCAGCCCACATATTTACATTTTAAAGACATTTGTATTTTACCGATTATTTTTAAAACTGCCTTTATTTCTTAAAGATTATAGTCATGTGAACTCAAAAGGTATTACAGCTTTTATTTTTCTTCAAAAAATATTTGATCTAAGTGCTTATTTTCCTAGAGCTTTTTTATATAAACATCACGCCCATAAGAAATATAAAATTACACAGATGAACAAAAGCAAATTCAGTACTTGTAAGATTTTTCATTTGCCAATCTTCTGAATAGATTATTGGCCTCTGGGTGAAGCCCTTCAAGAGCAGGGCCTAGGACAGCATACAGTTTCTAGGGCCTAATAAACAGGCATAGCTGGAAGACAGAGATAGATTTTGAGAAGGGTCTATCCACTTTTAATTCCTGGAGTTTCATGAGGAAAACAGAGGGTGTTTTTTTCCCCAAAATGGGGTCTGCGGCACCTTCTTTGTTTTTTCCCAGGAGCCCCGGGCTATCAGAAGTTATCTTAGAGCCTCTCATGTATGCACTGAATGACAAGACAAAATGGGAAAAAAAAAATCATTCAACAGAGAAAGAACCTTTTTCCAGAAAAACAAGATCCATGCAGAGAAAAATTTAAAGGCCTTTAAATATACCTATAACGTGGATATCCACTTTTAATTCAGCTGTGTTCTAAGAAAATCATTTCAAATCTATTACCCCACTTTAGCCATGCCGAGCAGCCAATATTTCAGCCAATATTTCTGGCTTTTGAACTTTATTAAAAATAACCTCACAGGTGAAACCAAAAAGCCTCAACTAAGATTATGACTTAACTGTAAGTGTAAAGTTATTTTCAAAGAGGTGCTAAGCAGTTTTTCAGAATCTAAGATCTTTAAAGTTGGTTCAGACAAAGGAAGATTTAAGAAAGGAAGCTAGAAGTTGTTTATAGAGGGGAAGAGAATCAGCAAATGGTAAAAGTCACACAGATATTAGCCAAAATATACTCATTCCCTAAGCCAGGATTAAACCCAGGCCACCATTGTAAAATGGCAGAGGCCAAAAGAAAGTATTATCAAGTGGTTACAAGGTCAAGCTCCTAAGGACATAAAACAAGATGAAGAACTGCAGCAATGTTTGTTACTGACCAGTTTGCCAGGCTGGCTTGATCAGCAAACTTTTGGGGTCCTAGGCCCGCATTATATCCTAAGGTACCCCTCTTTATGACAGAACTATACAGAAAGACACACAAAGCACACTACATTGGCTACAGCTTAAGACTAGCCTCATAAATCCTTTTTTTCTATTTATCAGAACTTCAGAGAGGATATAAACAGTGATTTAAACAGAGATTTTATCATTTATTCAACTGGTTTGCACAGGGAGAGGGAGGCCAGAAGTCTGACTGGTAAGAACTTTTTTTTTTTTTTTTTTGAGACAGAGTCTCCCTCTGTCCCCAGGCTGGAGTGCAGTGTTGTGATCTCGGCTCACTGCAAGCTCCATCTCCCAGGTTCATGCCATTCTCCTGCCTCAGCCTCCGGAGTAGCTGGAACTACAGGTGCCTGCTACCACGCCTGGCTAATTTTTTGTTGTTGTTGTCGTTGTTATTTTTAGTAGAGAAGGGGTTTCACCGTGTCAGCCAGGATGGTCTCCATCTCCTGACCTCGTGATCCGCCTGCCTTGGCCTCCCAAAGTGCTGGGATTACAGGTGTGAGCCACTGCACCCGGCCCTGGTAAGAACTTTTACCCTTTTGCTGGCGTACCAGGCTTCTGAGTTGCCCTTTTTCATGCTCAGTTTTGAGCCAAGCAGTTTAAGGTTTGGGGAAATTAACTTTTCCCAGTTTAAGGGATGCATACAAAGGGAGTGTCCTGTGGTACAGCGACACAATGACCCACCCACAAAGAGAGGACAGAGGAGGAAAAAGGAGAAAGGAGGTGTTTTTTCAGAAGAGTCCTAGTGATTCAGGAGGCAATCAAGAGAAATATGGGCTGCAGATGATTGGTTACTCACCTAAGAAGAGGGGAGCAAGGCATCCCTAGTTTCTTCTTTTTCCTAGTAAATACCTGAGGTATATGAGGGAGAGGAGAAAAGTGTCCTCTTTCTTTCTTCTGTTCTTATATCCCTGAGTCCTGGTGATCTTGGCAGATTACCACCCATGGGTGCCAATGCAGCTTTCACCTATGTTAACAGGGGGCTTACAGGGTGCGAGTTATCCACCATTACCCATGCGCTGCTTATCCCACTGTTGTTGATAACCTTTGAGTTCTCTAGATTTCATGCATGCCATGGATACTAGAATGACCTCTATCCACGAGATGGAAGGGAGCCTAATCGGCAGAAATTAGTCATGCTAACCTAAAGCTTTGGAGCTGGGTCTTCCTTAAACAAGGAAGAGAAAAGGCTATCTTGGGAATTGGGGTCCTGGCCTAATAAGAAAAAACAAAAACAAAAACAAACAAAAAACCTCTCATAAAAGTTAACTCCTTACAAAGTGGAGAAAAGAAAAATAAAATAAAATAAAACAGCTTAAGTGCAGGGTGGGGAAGATGCCTGGAGGAGAAACCTTTTATTCTTATACAAATGAGTTCCTCCAATAGGGAGAGAGCATTTTAATTGCTGTGTCCTCCTTTCTGGCTGAGCCAGGGGAGGAAAGACACTGTGGGTGCGTGGGGAGAGGGAAGAGTGAGCAGGAAATGCTGGCCACCTAGCCAAGTGGGGCCCTTGGGCTATGTGCCCCAGCCGGGAGGGGAGGGAGGTTGGGAGTTGCCACTCTCCCATTTGTCTCACATGTGTACCTGTGGCCATTGGAGGTTGGGGTAAGGGACATGTCTCTAAAAACGGAGGGAGAGCACATTTTTCTGAATTGTATAGAATTTATTAAGTTAAAGGAAAGCTCTCAGCAAAGAGAGGAGTCCTGAAAGTAGGTTCCCGGTTGCCCTCTTCACAGGTGAATACAAAGGCATTTTTATATAAGCTGATGGGGCTGAGTTCCCTATTTGTATAAGGCATGAATTCCTGTAGGCTCCACTGCATCCTTCCAGAGTGCATGCAGACCCTTAGTCTGAGACATTCCATATTGATTTATTTTTCTTACTGCCCACGTGTTAAGAAACAAAATTTTCCACTGCAGGCATGTTTAGGCAAGCCCCCGGAGCAAGTACTCTTATCTGCACAAAACATCTGGTATAAACACTTGTGGAACAGGTAGGAGGTTCTCTGGGGGACCCTCCCCTTACTGTCTGCCTAAAGCAAGCTGGCTAACTTTTCAGAAAGAGACAGAGAAAATGAAGTAGCTACCAAAGTATTCTAGGTCTACAAGTGATATTATTTTCAACAAGTATTCAAATGCCGTTCTAGTCTAAACTAATTCATTATAAATCAGCTAATATTAAGTAAATATTTTACAAATTAAAAACTAGTTACAAAAGGTAGAGACCTCAAAGAAAGGCAGAAATGAGGCAAATGGGAAAAAATTATGGTGACTTAAAGCCTATATATTGTGATCTGGAGAATTAGAATTTAATTTGTCTATACAAAGTAGGTCATGATCCTGATAAGTTTAGCAATTAGAGTATTTATAAAAAGTAAGAGCTAAATAATTTGTTTCAGGGATGCACTTTTATTTCAATTATCTAGACCTGAAATTATATTTTTTGAGATCATTCAGGAAGAAGAAATTACATGAGGAGAACTTTCTAATCAGTATGCTTAGTGTAAATATATCTGATGAGTTCATAAGTCTGTTTCATTTATTATTCTTCAGAATAGGTCTGTAGCATGACACAAACAATTCCTGATGACTTCAGCTACCTTTTTAAGGAAGGTAGACTTGCTCCATCCCTTATCTTCTATTTTGCATCTGAAAGAGGATCATACTCCTGTTTAAGTAAACTTTATTAATGTTTTTCAAAATATTTCTTCTCTTGCCAATATAAAATAATGAAATTGTAGTAAAATGAGGATTGTCTTCCTCAAGATGAGTAATTTTTCATGAACAATTTATTTAATTATTTCAATAATTATTCAAAAATGATATCAAATTATTTCAACAATTTATCTTATGAACATTTATTTCATTATTTATTCACACCATCAAATAATATTTTATGTTAAGTCCAAATTTTTTGCATTGCTGTTCATGTCAGGTTTATAATGGAATTCATTCTCTATGACCTCCTTTTTAAGCACTGCTAAATAGATAGTAATCTTTCTTTCTATAACAGTTGAGTTTAAATTGCTTTTCTTAATTTTCTCTGACAGAGAACATTATTTTTTATTGTTGTAAACAAGCTATAGTCTACATATTTAATTATTTGGAATTTGATTTGTGTATATTTTTCAGTGGAAGCTAACTTCTTCCTAATGTCTCCATCTACATTTCATATTTATTCATCCATTCACATATTCAACAAAATTTCAGAATCTGTTTTTGGGCTTTTAATACTCATCTTATTCATTTTACTATTTATGTATTTATTTCTTTATTTATTTAGAAACTGGTTCTCACTTAGTTGCCCACGTTAGAGTGTAGTGATGCCATCATAGCTCATGGCAGCCTCAAACTCCTGGGCTCAAGTTTGTTGATTTTATTTTAAATGTCCACACAGTGTTCTCAGTCAGAAACAGATTTCTTAATAATGTGTGTTGGCTGCTCCTTTTCCCAGTTCTTATCTTTGGACAGTATAAAGAGATCCAGATCATCCTAGTGAGAGGCCAGACTCTCTGAAAGCAAGAAATTAAGAACAATCGTTTTTTTCCTTGTCTTTGTTTTTATACTTATAATAGGATGGAAACGGCTGTTTTTCTGTCCTTCTAAGAGGATATCTTCTTTATTCCAAACTTTTGGAATGTTGTAAAATCTCTCCTGGAGCCAAATAACCCTGTGTCTCCAAGTTTTTATGACCTATAGCTGTCTCCAAATTCTGGAACATCATATCTTTTGACGTATGAATACCAAAACCTAGTCTTCCTCTTACCCTAGGACTTAACCTAGGAACCTAGTAATCTAAGGATTTTAAAAATTTGACCCTCTTAGGGGAGTAAAAGAAGTTTTCCTATTGTTTCAAATCAGAGAAATTAACTGGACAAAGGGCTGCAGATCTAATTCTGTCAGTGTGTGAAGAGTCTCAAGAAGCTAGTGCTTTGAGAGAATCCATGAGAAACCCAGGGACCTTTAATATCTCCTCATTATTATTTGCATAGCATACTACCAGGGGAGATGGAGAATTAAAATAATAATATATTTTTAATAACTTTAAGTTCTCTTAAATCATATGGTTTTTTAAGGATTAAAAAAAATATCCTGGATATCTATGGCTATACTTAGACATATGTAATATACATATATAACACAATAGCTTTTGGGGAACAAGTGGTTTTTGGTTACAGAGTGGTAAAGTCTGAGATTTTGGTGCCCATGTCACCCAAGTAGTGTACATTGTACCCAATATGTAGTGTTTTATCCCTCACCCACCTCCTACTATACCCCTTAGTGGTCTCCAAAGTCCATTATACCACTCTGTATGCATACCCATGGCTTAGCTAGCACTTAAAAGTGAGAATATATGATATTTGGTTTTCCATTCCTGAGTTACTTCACTTAGAATAATGGCCTGCAGCTCCAGTTGGAGTTGCTGCAAATGACATTATTTCATTCTTTTTAGGGCTGAGTAGTATGTCATGGTGTATGTTTACCACATTTCTTTATCCACTCATTGGTTGAGGAGCACTTAGGTTGGTTCTGTATCTTTGTAATTGTGAATTGTACTGCAATAAACATATACATGCAGGTGTATTTTTGATACAATGACTTTTTTAAATTTGAGTAGATAACCAGTAGTGGGATTGATGGACTGAATGCTAGATCTGCTTTTAGTTATTTCAAAAATCTCCATAATGCTTTACATAAAGGATGTACCAATTTACATTCCCACCAGCAATGTATAAGCATGCCATTTTCACCACATTCATGCCAAAATCTGTTTTTTTTCTTTTGACTTTTTAATAATACCTATTATGCTGGGAAAAGATGGTATCTCACTGTGGTTTTAATTTGCATTTCTTTGATGATTGGTGATGTTGAGAATTTTTTATATGTTTGTTGGTCATTTGTATGTCTTCTTTTGAGAAATGTCTATTCATGTCATTTTTTTCACTTTCTGATGGGATTATTTTTTCTTGCTGATTTGTTTTCCTTGTTAATTCTAGATATTAATTATTTGCTAGATGCATACTTTGTAAATATTTTCTTCTATTCTCTGAGTTATCTGTTTACTGTGATGATTATTTCTTTTGCTGTGAAGGTTTTTAGTTTAATTATGTCCTTTTTATTTATTTTTGTTTTTGTTGCATTTACTTTTGGAGTCTTAGTCATAAAGTTTTGGCTTAGGTAAATGTCCAGATGTGTTTTTCTTAGTTTTTTTTCTAGAATTTTTATGGTTTTGGGTTTTATATTTAAGTCTGATCCATCTTCTAATTTTTGTGGATGGTGAGAAAGAGTGATCCAGTTTCATTCTTCTACATGTGGCTATCCTGTTTTCCCTGCATCATTTATTGAATAGGGTGTCCTTTCCTATTTATGTTTTTGAATGCTTTGTGGAAGTTCAGTTGGTTGTATACATTTGGCTTTATTTCTGGTTTCTCTATTCCTTTCCTTTGGTTTATTTATCTACCTTTATACCAGTACCATGCATGCTGTTTTGATTACTAAAACCTTGTATTATAACTTGAAGTCTCTTAACACTATGCCTCCAGATTTGTTCTTTTTGCTTAGAGTTGCTTTTTAAATTCAAGCTCATTTCTGGTTTCATAAGAATTTAGAATTGCTTTCTCTAATTCTATGAAAAATGATGTCAGTATTTTGATAGGAATTGCATTGAATCTGTAGATTGCTTTTAGCAGTAAGGTCATTTTCACAAATATGATTCTTCCTATCCATGAGCATGGGATGTATTTCCATTTGTTTATATCATCTCTAATTTATTTCAGCAGTTTTTGTAGCTCTCCTTATGGAGATCTTTCACTTATTTGGTTAAGTGTATTTCAATTTTTTTTCTGCTGCTATTGTAAAAGAAATTGAGTTCTTGATTTGATTCTCAGCTTGATCATTGTTGGTGCTACGCAGTAGTACTAATTTGTGTACATTCATTTTGTAACCTAAGGTTTTATGAATTCATTCATCAAATAGAAGAGTCTTTTGGTGGAATTCTTAGGCTTATCTAAGTATATGCTTAAATCATCAGCAAACAGAGATAATTTGACTTCCTCTTTTCCAGTTTGGATGCCCTTTATTTCTTCCTCTTGCTTGATTGCTCTGGGTAGGACTTCCAGTACTATGTTAAGTAGAAGTAGTGAAAATGGGCATCCTTAACTTGTTCTAGCCCTCAGTGGGAATACTTTCAACTTTTCCCCATTCAATATGATGTTGGCCATGGGTTTGTCATATATAGCTTTCATTATTTTGAGATATGTTTATTCTATGTCTAGTTTGTTTAGGGTTTTTATCATAAAGCAATGCTGGATTTTACTGAATGTTTTTATGCATCTATTGAGATGATCATATGTATTTGGTTTTTAATTCTGTTTATGAAATACATCACATTTATTACCTTGTGTATGTTGAGTCATCCTTGCATCCCTGGGATGAGACTCACTTGATTATAATGAATTGTCTTTTTGATATGCTTTTGGATTTGATTTGTCAGTATCTGTTAAGAATTTTTGCATATGTCTTTATCAGAGATGTTCATTTGTAGTTTTCTTTTTTTATGATATGCCTTTTTCTGGTTTTGGTATCAGGGTGATACTGGCTTCATAGAATGAGTTAAGGAGGATTCCCTTTTTCTCAGTCTTTTAGAGTAGTTTCAGTAGGCTTGGTGCCAGTTCTTCTTTGAATGTCTGATAGAATTTGGCTGTGATCTGTCTGGGTTTTTTAGTCGGCATTTTTTTTTTTCTTACTTATACAATCTCACTGCTTGTTATTGGTCTGTAAGGATACCTATTTCTTCCTGGTTTAAGCTAGTAGGGTTGTATGTTTCCCGGAATCTATCTATTTTCTTTACTTTTATTTTTATGTGCATAGAGGTTACATAGTAGTCTCAAATGATCTTTTATATTTCTGTGATATTGGTTAAAATGTTTCCATTTTCATTTCTAATTGAGCTAATTTAAACTTCTATCTTCTTAATTGTTCTAATGTTCTAATTATTAGAACAGTTGTTAATTGTTCTAACAATCTTAATTGTTCTAATGATCTATTTTATTTCTATTTTCAAATAACCAAATTTTGTTTCATTAAACTTTTGTATTTTTATTTCAATTTCATTTAGTTCTGCTTTAATCTTTCTTTTCCTCTCCTGGCTTTAAGTTTGATTTGTTGTTTCTATAGTTTCTTGAGGTATGACATTATGTTGTGAATTTGTAATCTTTCAGACTTTTTTATGTAGGTGTTCGGTGCTAGAAACTTTCCTTTTAGCATTGTTTTTGCTATGTCCCAGAGGTTTTGATAACTTGTGTCACTATAATCATCCATTTAAAGGATTTTTAAATTTATTTCTTCATTTCATTGTTAACCCAATAATCATTAAGAAGCAGATAGTTCAATTTCCAGGTAATTATATAGTTTTAAGGGTTCCTTTTGGAGCTCATTTCTAGTTTTATTTCACTGTGACCTGAGAAGATACTTTATATAATTTTGACTTTTTAAAATTTATGGAGATTTGTTTTTGTGGCCTATCCTATGGTCTGTCTTGGAGGCTGTTCTATGTGTTGATGAGAAGAATGTGAATTCTGCAGTTTTTGGGTACAATGTTCTGTAAACATCTGTTAGGTCCATTTCTTCTGGACTGCAACTGAAGTCCAGTGCTTTTTGTTGTTGTTGACTTCCTGCTTCAGTGATCTGTCTAGTGCTGTCAGTGGAGTGTTAGAGTTCCTCACTATTATTGTGTTGCTGTCTATTCCTTTTCTTAGGTCTAGTAGTAATTGTTTTATAAATGTAGGAGCTCCAGTGTCATGTGCATACTTACGTAGAATTATTATATTTTGTTGAATTAATTATTTAATTATTATGTAATGACTTTCTTTGTTTTTTTTTTTACTATTGTTGTTTTAAAGTCTACTTTATCTGATATAACTACACCTGCTTGCTTTTGGTTTCCATTTGCATTGAATATCTTTCTCCACCCCCTTACCTTGAGTCTATGAGAATCTTTGTATGTTAGGTGAGTTTCTTGAAGACAGCAGATATCTGGTTTGTGATTTTTTTTAAATCAACTCTGCCATTCTGTATCTTTTAAGTGGAGTATATAGACCATTTACAGTCAATGTCAATTATGAGACATGAAGTGGAGTTCCAGTCAGTATGTTGTTACCTAGAAATTTTAGGGTTTTTTTCACTTTGTTATTGCTTTATAGGCTCTATAAGTTTTATACTTTCAAGACATCTATTCTGATGCAGCTCAACCTTTTGTTTCAAGATTTAGCATTTCTTGTAGGACTGGTCTGATAGGGACAGATTCCCTCAGCATTTGCTTGTCTGAGGAAGACATTATTTCTCTTTCATTTATGAGACTCAGTTTTGCTGGATACAAAATTTTTGACTAATAGTTATTTTGTCTAAGGATATTAAAGATAAGCCTAAAGATAGAGTGAACTTCTGGGCTGTAAGATTTCTGCTGAGAAGTCTGCTGTTAGTCTAATAGGTTTTCCTTTATAGGTTACTTGATACTTTTGTCTCACTGTTCTTAGAATTCATTTCTTCATGTTGACTTTAGATAGCCTGATTATTATATGGCTTTGTAATGTCAGTTTTGCAGTGAACCTCCCCAGAGCTCATGGAGTTTCTTGTATTTGGACATCTAAATATCTAGCAAGGCTAGCAAAGTTTTCTTCAATTATGCCCTCAAATAAGTATTCTAAAGGTTTTGCTGTTTCTTCTCCCTCAAGAACAGCAATTGCTATATTTGGCCATTTTACATAATCACCTATTTCTAAGAGACTTTGCTTATTTCTTTGAATTCTTTTTCTGGCATTTCAAAGATTTCATCTTGGTTGGGATCCATTGCTGGGGACTTGGTGTGTTCTTTTTGAGGTGTTATAGAACCCTATTTTGTCCTATTGCCAGAATTACTTTTCTGGTTTCTTCTCATTTGGGTAGAGTATATCTTCTAATTACTTTTGAGACTATATCTTCTAATTATTTTTGAGTTTATTTTTTGATTTGACTGTGATTTTTCACTTTTTTTTTTCACTTTGAGGATGTGACTTTAATGTTTATAGTTTATTGTAACCTAATTCAGCTCTGGGTGCTTTCAGGGATGAAGACTGTATAAGTTCCCTGGTTATTTAAAATCTTTGTATGTTGGCTTTCTCAGATGCTAGTTGTGGTAACATTATGCTCAGTGTGTGTGTGTGGAGGTTCACTGTTTCCTGTGGGGTAGCAATGGCAGAAGTCTCATGAAGCTTATCTAGTTCCCAAGTGGTGTGCACTTTTTTGCCTTTTTTTTTTCCCAGTGTTTTCTTTACCTGGTTGAATAATTCAGATTTCAGGCCAGTAGGGGAGATGTCCCTGAGTGAAAACCAGCAGATTGGTAAACGCACTACCCAAAGGTGGGAAGAAGTCCAAGCCTTGACTGAGGCATCTGTGGGAGCTCTTAGTGAAATGCACTGAGGTCTTTTCATGGGGAAGGGAGGGAGCCACTTCAGCTCCCTTGCCAGGCCCCCCGGAAAGCAGGTCACACTCCTAAATACAGTTCTAGCTATTCAGATTAGCAGGCCCTTTTTATTTGCAGGAATTCTGACGTTCCAAGTAGAGAGAGATTGTGATTCTATGCCTTATGCAAATCTGAATCTGGAGGGGACTCCTCCTCTGGGGACGCAGTTAACTTGAAGTGTTCCAGAAAGGCTATCTACAGGTCCACTCATGCTAAATTCCCATAAGAGAAGTACCAGCTGTGTCTGCAGTGGTGAATGAGGGGGGAAAGTCTTTTTCTTCAAGACCGTTCTGCAGATTTTCCCAAGTACAGCACTGTACCTGTGCCTCTACTGAAAGAAACTTTCCACAGGTGGGAAGTTCTGGACTCAAGGCCTGCCATCTAGATTCTTTTTTCCATGGGGTGTGCCACTGATGTGCACTCCCCCTTATCCTAAGAGTAGGAGTCCCTGAGGGCCAGACTAGTATGAATGCTGCTACTTCTCTGGCTCTAGCCACCTAGTGGGACTGCCACACTCCAGGTTGGTGCTGGGGAATGTCTACAAGGGGTCCAGTGATGTGACCTGTTCTCAAGACTCTGTAGTGAGTAGCAACAACAGCTCTCATGGGGGTGACAGGAGAATGACATAGACTCTGTGAGATTTCTTGATTATAAGTGGTCTTGGTGCATTGGTTTTTCTGTAATGCCACCTGTAGTAGTAATGAACTGGTCACATGGACAGACTCAGGACCTCCTAGTTAGCCAAGGTTATATAGGCAAAGGTGATAGCTTAGGTCACACACAAGTTTTCTCTTTCCTGTGCACTGTTAGTGTGCCTGCAGATGCTGTAATGGATTGTGTCAGTAGGCCTCCAGCCACAAGGTGGCACTTGAAAAAGAGCACCAGCTGGTAGCAGTGGGATTTGTGCTTGCCTTATGTTACCCAGGGGAGGTAATCTGATGACTCAGGCAATGGGCAGGGCCATTGAGCTCTCAAAATTTTCTATTCTTTGTGTTAAGCTACCAGGGCAGATGGAGGGGCAAAGCCAGCTGGGGGCTGAATCAGGCAAGTTCACATTCTGGCTCTCTTTTGTCTGCCATATGTGGGCAAAAGCAGTGTCCCAAGTGGGGATCAGATAGTGGTCCTCTGGCTGTAGGAGTAATGTTGCAGGGAGTACCACAGCTGCCTCTGCTGCAGAGAAGCATCTGTATGAGGAATAGGGAGCAGCAGGCAGCAGTTAGCCCCACTCAGCTCCCACACACTTGGCAAAGCAAGACTTGCACCTGCAGCCTCCCACTCACAGCAGCTTGGTTCCAAGTAGTCAACACTCAGAACTCAACACTGCCCAAGGCCATAAGACTTCCCAGAAGAGACTGCAACCATGGCTTCCAGGTCACGCCTCTCCTAGTCAGCCCATGAAGCAGGGGCACCCAGCTCTTGCACCTATGGCTGCAGCACATTTCCCATCTGCCCCATGGTTCTGACCAAGGGGGTTTTTCTCCACTCAAGATTATATCACAAATCTCAGTTGAGAGCTCCTCTCAACCTGTGACCACTGCCTGAGTTACCTGGCTGACTTCTGTGAGGTCCCCTGTGAGGTAGGATCAGGGATGGCTTTCCTCTGTCCTGCTGGGCATGCACACTAAGCCCATCCCCATGCTGCTACTTCTCATATATGCCCCACTGCTCACTAAATCAGCTCCAGTGCTGGGTGGGATTAAGGCCTTTCCCTGTGGCCTGGATTGCTTGGTTCCCCAGTAGGAGTATATGTCCTAGAGGCAGTTTATCCCTATCTGACATTCTAGGGACTTATAGTTTTCCTCCTGGCTCATGATGTGGACAGCAACCTGACAATTCTTTCAAAAAGTCTGTGCTTTCTTTCAGTTTTCCTGTTAATTTTCTGTGTTGCTTCTTGGAAAAAATTTACAATGTGAATCTCCACACACAATTCTGTCTTTCCAAATAGGAGAGGCATGCTAACAATGACTCTAATCTGCCATTTTGAGAAAAAAAAAATACTGGAGGTCTTTATTATTTTTTAATACTATAGCCCATTCTGAGTTTTCATTACAACCTCCACTTTAGTATTGTATCTACTTTTCACAAACCCTTATCTTTGGTAGCTGGATTTAATTCATTAATTTTAAAATTTTGATAAAAATTATGACATAATTATATTATTATGTATTTTCTTTTGATTATCTAGGTTTATGAAACTGACTAAACTAATAATTATTTGATAATATGATTATATTCTGCCAATTCACTCTACATGTTCCTTGGATATGTTAATAAACAATAGAAACAAGTCCAACTAAAAGACATCACTTATTCTGACTTTTGTTTTGAAAAATAAAACCTGACAAATCAAATAAAAGTAAATGAATTATTATTCAGACATCCACTTATGGTTTGGGTATATATTTTGACAGTCCATGAGAAAAATTCCTCCAAGGGTCTTCACTTCCAGACATAAAATCACTCTGTTGTTTTTCTAAAAGCTATTTTTAAAAACATCAGCATCTTTTTAAATTCTCCCATCTATAAGTTGGCAAAAATATCTGTTGAGGTTTGTAAGCAACATTAACATTTTAAATAATAAATGTAATATTTAGGGACAATTTAATTTTGTGACTCAAGGCATCTAATATTTGGTATCAGTATATGAATATTAACAAACATTTAGCCCTTTTATTTATAGTATTTTTTATAGTAAAACAATTTCTACTTTCTATTATGCTTCTTGTTCTGTGATAGTTTACTATTTCTGAAACTTTATTTTTTACAAAATTTCAAGTTGAGTCTAAAAAAGTTATATTTTGTTGTTTTGAAAAATACATAGCCTAAAACTGTACATGCTAACAGTTGAGTTTTATCAGTGTTATTTTTACTAAACCTAATCAATATAAAATAGCTATATCTTGTGTATGTTAAAAATGTGAAATAAGATGAGAATGTATTTGCTATTCTATTAATTAAATTATGTGAATTAGTAGCAACTATTAAGATGCTTTGAATATTCCCTTAGGTGGACAAGAACATGTGAGCAAGTACTAGCACGGTGGTAGATGCTTTGTAAATTGCTCTTACTTTCCTAATGATTGATAGGCTAATAGCTAAATAACTAAGATAATATAAGCACTTTCTTAGAATTTAGAGATCCACTTAAAAGACAGGTTTTCATTAGGAATTTCTGTACTTTATTTCACATTTCCATAAAAAAATTCCTCATTGCAAGAACCACTGCACCTATTATATGAAAAAACTCAAGAGAAAACAATCAGGTGACCATTACCTCTAAAACATCTGATTTGATTTAGTTATCCTATAGGAATCAAGTATCAGGCTTTACAAGATCCTCTTTTTTCAATGTTGTTTTACTGCCTAAAACAATGTTTAAGATGACTAATTCACGTTTCTTTTTGTGATTTATTTTTACTTGATCTAATTTCTAAAGTGATCTTTATGAGGTGTCTTGCCTAAAAATTTGCCTATACTTATAAATGCATTTTCACTTACTACAATCTCATTTTTTACTGTACTATAGATGTACAGTTAGTTGAATGCATACATAATAATTTTGAGAATATATGAGGTTTTACATAAGAAGAATCATATTGAAGTGGTTATCTAGCATGTCTAAAGAGGAAACAACAGAGAAGCAAGCTGGAAACAATATGTAGACATCAGTAATTATTTTAATTTCACAAGACAAACATTTATCAATCCTGTATTCAAAACCTACATATATGCTACTTAGGATGCAGAAATAGCTATGTATATTCATTGCCACCAAGGCATTTATGATCCAATTGAAGGGCAAATACAAACACAATGAAGTTTCTTTGTGTAGCAATTACACAAATAAAACTTCATAAGCTTGCCAAGAAAAGCAAGAATGAAGAAAGGAAAGAAGGAAGAAAAACAAATAGCAAAACAGAGCAATATTTAAATGTGGTTATGATTCAGCCAACCATTACATTTAATGATAATGTGCCTGTTTGGGAAAGAAAATAGAAGAATTAACTGAATGCCAAGGGGAGGGGGAAGGAACACAAGAAAAAATCAAAACAAAATAAAACTGTGAAAGATAATTAATGGGAATAGAAAAATTATGTACAAAAAGCATTTTGTTTGGAGAGTAATTTAGGAGATCTTTAGGAATATATTGGCTATATTCAAGTTCCTATACTTAAGTGCTACACAATAATAATTAAGGGTACCAGATTTAGTAAAGGGATTTTGCACCATGAATTTTTTTTTCCTGTAAAGATACAAATATATCTCCTTAGTAGAACAGATAACCTCACAGATTTATGACACTGTTATATATCAATCTATATTTATTTATTTAACCAAGCAATCTTAATGTTATTTTGCTAAATTGCTTCTAAATGTCCCAGTTTCTCAGATTCCCTTTGTGTCATTTAAAACATCTATTTGTTATTTATTAATTCAAGTTAATATCTTTAAAACCTATTCATTTTATATTTGTCTGAGAGCTATGATTTTAAGCTTCTAAAAATTATATTTTAATAGAAATCACGGACTAGTTACCTTTAATCTGGGGGAGATACTACGTATTTTAAAGCCTGAAGTCAATGTCTAGACAAAAGTTTCTGCTTAACATCAAAGGGTATGCAACATTTGCTGTGGCTCTCAAATATTAAGAAAGGAAAACACAACTGGGAATTTGTCACTAGCACTTTATTCTTTACTCAGGATTGAAGTAGAATTTTATAACACCAATATTTTTCAGAAACTTTAAACATTAGAAATAAAATAAAAACTAGCCCAATTCCAATATTCCCCATGGATTTCCTAGCAGAAGAAATGTGAAACTCTTATGGAGAAATAATCCAATACTGCAAACACAAGGATTTGCCACTACAGAAACTAACAAGTTAAATTGAAAACTATATTAAAAATAAATTCACAAACAAAAATTACAAAATACACAATGAAAAATAATATACATGCCAGGCGCGGTGACTCACACCCGTAATCCCAACAATTTCGGAGGCTGAGGCGGGTGGATCACCTGAGGTCAGGAGTTCAAGACCAGCCAGGCCAACATGGCAAAACCCCGTCTCTACTAAAAATACAAAAAATTAGCCAGGCATGGTGGCAGGCGCCTATAATCCTAGATATTTGGGAGGCTGAAATAGGAGAATTGCTTGAACCTGGGAGGTGGAAGTTGCAGCGAGCTGATATTGCACCATTGCAACCCAGCTTGGGCAACAAAGTGAGACTCTGTCTCAAAAAAAAAAAAAATACCAGCAATAAGAGTCAGCAGATGTAAAACAGCAGAATTAAAAGTATGTGTAAAAATAGATGAATAATTTGAAAAAAATTATAAAATTCATAATATGTAATGAACATATATAAACACTAAAGACATTTAAAAAGAAATGAAGAGCATATTTGGCAAAGGATATCCAAAAGTAAAAATATAGTAATTGAATTTAAAAACCTATGAGATATGGATGATTAAAATTAATATAATAAATATATATCACAGAGAAATAAAGTTATCAATATAGAGCAAAACGGACAAAAATATTATTATATTAGATAATTTGGGTGCATTTAAGATGGTATTGAGGCAATATCTAGAGGTAATAACTGGAAATTTTCTATAAGTCATTAAAGAAAAAAAATTTTCACATTCAGGAATTGGACAATTTCTGAACAGAATTGATAAAAATAAATCCAAACTAGAAAGAACACTGATTTGGTGAATATTTTAAAAAGAAGCTAGTTCACTGAAAAACTAATACAATAATGCAATGGCATACCAAGTTCCAAATGCAAAATATACAGTGCAAGATAGAATACTATACACAGCGCTGAGACTTTTTGGGTCTACAAAATTTTAAGAAAGCACACTCATGGATTCATTGAACAACTGTTTTTAAAGTAACAAAGAAAGAAAAAAGAAAACACTAAAAAAGACAAGTGTGAGAAGCAAGTGGCAACTGTAAACCTGTTAAATGTAAGGGTAAATCTAAATAAGCATTAATTATTTAAAAATGTGAGGTCAGGAGTCCAGTCCAACCTGGGTAACAAAGTGAGGCATGAGTTACAATTAAAATACTAGAAAAGTATTGACCATTTCAATTAAATGTTTCTTTCAAATCACTAATTATTTTCATGTTCCAAAATATAAAGGTTAATTTTTTATTCTCATTTTATTGATCTATCAGTAGTCTCTTTTTCTTTAATTAAAAAACAAACAAACAAAAACACATAAACAAACAAACAAACAAAAAACAGTTTTTTTCTTTGGCTTCCAGAACACGTCCTCTTGGCTTTCTTCTTATGTCTTTGTATGCTATTTCTTAGTCTTTGGAACACTTCTGTGTCCACCCCCACTCCCTTGATGAGTTGTCACAGAGCCATGGTTTACAATATTGTTTATGCTAAGAACTTACAAATTTGTACCTCTACCTCTTACTTCTCTTCTAAATGCCAGGCTCTTACATCCAACTTCTTATGCTGTCTTCTTTTGAGAAGCTAATAAACATCTCAACTTTGAAATGCACATTCTCACCGACGACCATTTGTCTCAGAGCAAAAATCTTAGAGTCAATCCTACTTATTTTCTTTGTCAAGAATTGCACATCCAACCTTTCAGCCAGTCTTGCTGCTTGCTCTACCTTCAGAATCTATCCAAAGTTAGTCACTCTCTTAGTCTGTCCCAGAAACAGATCCCAGTAAAAACATTCAATCAGAAGTAATTTGGGATGTAGAGAAAAACTGTATTCTTTTTCTTCCCTCAGCCTTTTGATGTGTTTATTTCAATGCTATTTTTACAATGTTACTTACTGAATACATTAATTAAAATTGTAATCTGCCACTATTACTGTGTATCCTGCCTTACTTTATTTTCTTCACAAAATATATAACTTTTCAACATCTGTCTATATTTTATTTCTTTTGTGTCATCCTATATCTGACTGTAATCTTTACAAAGGCAAGGATTTTTTTCTTTAATATCCTAAATGTAGATGTTTGTCTCTAGTACATTCAATGGTGCCTCCCAAAATATGATAAATATGCACATATCTTTCCATATGCTAGCCCACAGAAACTGTAGATGTGACCTATTTTTTTGTATATATTAATAAGGATCTTGAGATGACATCATACTGGATGATCCTAGTTCACCCTAAATCCAATAAGTGTTCTTATGAAAGACAGAAGAGGAGAAGATACAGAAAATAGAAGGCTATTTGAGGATGGAAACAGAGCTTGGAGTTATGCAGCTACAAACCAAAGAAAGCGTTGAGCCACCAGCAGCTGAAAGAGGTAAAGTAGGATCCACCCATAAACACTTGAGAAGGAAAGTGGGCCTACCTATACCTTGATTTCAGATTTCTGCCCTACAGAACTGTAAGAGAATATATTTCTGTTGCTTTAAACATTTACGTTTGTGGTAATTTGTTATAACAGATCCAGCAAACTCATATACTGGCACTGAGCAGATATTCAATAAAAATTGATTATGAATTATAGTCATTATGATAGTGTGGCATTGACTCAGAGATGAACAATTTGTTCACTGGACTATAGCAGGAAATTCAAAAATTCATGGAAGACGTTCGATATTTTACATATGAATTGTCATATCACCCAGAAAAATGAATAACTATTCATAAAATAGCAGTGATGCATTTGATTAACATATAGAAAAATTGTAAATTGTATTCTAACATCACATTAACTTCAAATGTGAAAGATATCTTGTATCACTTTTAAAGAAAATATAAAATATATTTTATTTAGTAAAATTGAATTTGTAGAATGATGACTTTTTTTTTTTTACTTTACTGCTTAATACTTGAGAAATTTTCCTCTTTGATGAGGCTATTAGAAAACAGGAACTCTAACAATTATATAGTGGGAAGATAAATTCATACAACGACTTTGGAAAGCTACTTGACAATGTAAGGATGAAAGTGCCCAAAGTTGTAAAATTTCCCTGCTCTATGTCTATCCTATGAAAATTCTAATATATATAAACAACAAAACCATAAATATTTATTGTAGCTTTGTTTTTAACATTTACAATGGTAAATATAAAAATGCCAATATTTCCTGATATGAAAATTGATAGCTTTATATTATATATATAATGAAATCCCATATAGAAATTAAACAAAAACAGATACCCAAGTATCAGCTGCAATGGTTCTCAAAAATATCATAGTGAGATTATAAAGCATGTGTTGAAATAATACAGATAAAACAATAACATCTTATTTAAATTTGAAGATACAAACACTACCGTATGCGGTATAAAATATTCTATACACAGACCTGTACTTAAAAATAGAGAAATATACAAGAGGATGCTAAACAATTTTAGCCTGTAGTTATCCCTTGTAGAATTTCTTATAATCTTGTTTCTGGTTATGTTGCTGTATCAATTATTTTTCATGTTTGGGTATGTGTGAAATATTTCATAAAAGGAAGTTGGACGTTTTAATAATACATTGACTTTAAGAGGAGCAAGAATAGGTGATTGGGGTATTTTGTTGTATACCAACAGATGACTGAAATAATCATCTATTCTAATTCTGTTCAGTTCAGTGGAAAGTCTTTGAAGGTTTTTTAACAGAGTTGCAGTTTGTCATATCTTTGAGAACATTGTGTTAGATTAAGTGGAACAGAAATGCTTAGAGGGAAGGAGATTAAAATAATGTGTTGTATGGATATTTGAGGTGACATATAATAGAACTGGAAAATAGAGAAACTTCATGAAAAATAGTATAAAAAGAGACATAAATGACTTACCAATTGACTCTGCTGTGTTTGATAGATGGGAATTGTAGTCGTAACATTGGATGAAATAGGAAAGACAGACTAGTAGAGCTCTTTGGAGGCAAGTTCTATAAGTTCTTTTTACATTTTGAGTGGAAGTTTTCACTTTTAAATGAAATGCATATGGATAAAAAATAAAGGTAAATATAGTTATTATGAAATTGTCAACATAAAATGAGAGTTGATGCATAAAAATGAATAGACTGGAAAAAGGGAACTTTTTAAATATAAAAAAAATTGCCTCTTTTCTGATAGTATTCTTTCTTCTTAAACTTCATGATTATTCCTGGAAATTATAGTGAAAAAAACCTATCATAAAACTATGACTCTATCATACTGTAACATTTCAGGGCCCACATTATTATACCTCCTCTCTCCATCTTGCATGACTGTTTAAAATGGTTCTGTTTGATACACTGACACTCAATTTCTTTTTATATGGAATGTAATTTGGGAGATTCTCTAAACAATCTGTATAATGGCAGACATGGAGAACAACTGAAATTAGAAATATTCTGTTGTAGTTTCCATTCTTTCTTAAAGGTTTTAACATTTTGTTATGAACATGACAAGCCTTATTTTTTTTTCCACACATAGAAGGAACATGAATTATAAATAGAACAAAACACTGTGAAATACTGCAAATGTAGAATAATTATTTGATCTCATGTACACACCTCGGTAATTTAAATTAAATTCTATAAGTAAATGACTAAATATTTTAAAATTAACTACTTTAAGATGTATTTAGAAATAATTTTAATGTTATTGAAATTTTTTTTAAAAACCTATTGTAACATAAGAAATCATGATATAATGCAAATACTACATATTTTCAGAAAATTTGGTAATGAATATCATCTCCCAAAAAACCATCTTTGTCATTGCATAAAATTCTACAAATGATATCTGATTTTAATTTAGAGGAAAGTACATGAACTGAAAGTCCCGACTGAATAAATGCTTAAAAAAGGATGATTTAAAAAAAATTAAAGGTAACATTTAATAATTAAAATAATTCTGATAGAAAATCCTAACATTGTACATTATTTTCTAGATTTATAATTCCGTAAATTAAATATACATCCCCCTGCAAGTGGCAATACTTCAAAAATTAATTCTAGTTTACAATTTAGTATAAAATAATGTATTAGAATTGTCCCTGAAAGATGGAGTTTAATGGAGAAAAATGAGGAATATTATGAATATCAGGACATGGAGAAGAGTAAAAAGTCAATATTGTGGGACAAATGACATAAAAAAATCACCTTTTTTCATTTGATATAATGTAATGGTTATAAAATATCTTCTCAAGAGTTCTTCAACTGTCATTTCATTGAGATGTGGGGACTGGGGTCTCTGACCTTGAATCTGGGAGGACTTTTAACTTCTTTGACTAAGAGAATACAAAAAAAAGCAATGCTGTGTAACTTTTGAGACCTGGCCTAAATCGACAATCTGACTTCTGCTCACTTTTTTTCAGAATCCTCCAACTCAGGAGGGCCCCAGTATTGCCAGGCTGGGAGAAACCCAAACCATGAGGATAGACCATGAATAGGAGTTCTGGTTGACAATCCCAGTTCATTCCTAGCTTCAAATACACAAGGCCAAGTGCCAGATATGGGCATAAAAAGCAATTTTGGAAGTGGACACTCCAGTCCCAGCTGTCCTAGCCCTCAGCTATTTGAGTTGCATTCAGACATGTAAATCTTCCCAGCTGAGGCCTCATCATTGAGGTGCAGAAAAGGGGCATGCCCACTGTGCCTGTTTCTAAATTCCTGACCCACAGAACCTGTGAGCATAATACAAGTTTACTATTTTATACCAGTAAGTTTGGGGTATAGTATTATGCAACAATACAAGCTGATGCACAAAAAATCTCTTCTTTGTTACATAAACTCTAAATAAACTGGCATATGCTTAGTTCTTAAACCTCTCTCCAATCTCCTTCTCTTTCCCCATACTCAAACTAATCTTTTTTTTTCTGCTCCTTCAACAAACCAGCATTGTATTTACACGTTAGATAAATTGCACCATTAACTTAAAAAACACAGTTTCCGAGATTTTTACAAAACTGTGTCTTATAGTTTAAAGTATCTCAGCCTTTAAGTATCACTTGTTAGATAACATTTAGTTGCCAATCTTTTTATAATTGCTTTCTCTTACTCTACTCTTTGGCTTACAGTCCTTTCTGCCATATTTATCGTATTTGTATAACAGATCAAAATCTGTGGTTATCTATTTATTTACCTAATTTTCAGCTCTCTCCACTTATTATCATATAAGTTACAAACATTTCAGGTCATATCTTCAGTTTACCACACTATACCAGTAGCTTAAATATCACATTACCCATACTAGCCACTCAAAAATATTTATTATGGAATTAATGGAACTCTAAATTTAATCTGGTCTCCAAATTAAATATATGGCATAAGTATCAATATAGGTTTCAGGTAGATAGGGTTTAGCTATAAGGAATACAGGGTGCAACTAAAAGCAGTTTTCACAGGCAAGATGTTTACTTACTTCTACAAAAGAAAGAGTACAAGCCAGGACAGGATAAGAAGAGCAGCCACACAGGGATGCTGAAGATTTGTTATACACATGTAGGGACATTAATATCATTTCCTTAGAAAGAGGTATGATATAAGATAGCATGATGCCTGTAGCACCCTGAGACATGATTGTTCATATTGCAGCCAAGAAAAATAGGAAAGGCTGAAGCAGCAAAGGGCAAAGGGGCAAAAGGCCAAAGCCATGCAGGCCAAGTTTGTGCTTTGTTAAAGGCTTTCCTAGGAACCTATCTTATGATATCCATTTCAATGTCACAAAATTCACATGGCCACACCAAGAAACATGGATATTTTACTTTCCAAATAAAAAACTAGGCAAGAGAAGTTTACATTTGCATAGCCTATCAATAGTGTCTGCCAAGATATTTTCATTTTTTAGTGTATCAGAAAGTTGGGCACACATGACTAACGTACTTTATTCATTTTAAATAGAAACAAATGTGTGTGCATATATATATATAAAATATACATATTTATATGTGTGTAAATATGTGTGCGTGTATGTGTGTGTGTGTGTGTAAAACCAATCAACTTCTGCTGAAAAACTTCTGTAAAACTCATTTTTTTTTCCAGTATGTTTCCTCTGAAGGCAATCTTCACATCTAGGGAATATTAATGGTAATAATAACAGCATTGATTTATTGAGAGTTTTCCTATGTAACAATTACTATACAAGTATGCCATTTAATCTATTTCTCTAGTTTCAATATTAATATTGGTACTTAATAAATGAGTAAACTGAAAATAATAAGTTTAAAATCTTTTTTCACAGCTAGTCAGCAATACAACTGGGATTTGATATCAGATTCATACAATTCCGAAGACCCTGACCACTAAATGCAAAAGGTACATGGCAACAGCTGATTGCAATGAGTTTTTCTCTCATTGCAATCTGGTCTGTCATTGCAATCTCTCATTTTAATCTGGATTAAAAAACAACTAATAAGGCAACAAGCAGGATACTGAGATATTTTTCAAAATGAATAGCACTGATTCTGTGAGGAATGAACATTGCCAAACAAGTGTTTTGTTTTGTTTTTCAACTCCTCTAAAAAAATTCACATATATGCATGCCACTTTCCTGAAAAATATCTGCCTCATAATTGCCATAAGAAACTGTATGGACAACTCTTAAACATTCTGAAAGTAGTCAGGGATGGGGGAAAGCATTTGCTGTTTTAGTCTGTTCCTGGTCTTATAACAAATATCACAGACTGAGTAATTTATGATTATAGAAATGTATTTCTGAAAGTTCAGGAGTTGGGAAGTTCAAGATTATGGCACCAACATATTCATTGTCTGATGAGGGCCTGTTTCATAGATGTCATTTTGCATGACTTAATCACATGGTAGGAAAAGCAAAGGGACAAAATGGACAAATGCCATGTTGTCACATGGCAGAAGAAATGGAAGAGCCAGGAAGCTCTCAGAAGCTTCCTTTATTAGGATATTAATCTCATTCATGAGTGCACAGCCATCATGACTTAATTGCCTCCAAAGGCCCCACTTCCTCATCACTTTGAGGATTAAACTTAAACATGAATTTGGAGGAAATATATTCAAACTCTAGGACTAGTTTAAATGTAGCTAAAAAGGTTTCTTCATTCTGTAATCGTTAATATGCTAATATTTTTGTAAATATCCAAGAGGAAGCTAAAGCATATAATATTCCAAAATTTATTTCTGTTTGTGGATATTATGTTTTCCTCTCATTCAATCTCAAGGAATTAGTGTCCTCAAGAAACACTATATAGGATAATTGTCTTTCAAGTTCATCAACTACCGGTTCTTGATTCTTCAGTAGCTAATCCTAGATAGTAATACTTAACAGATTATAAAAACTTGGGTGCTGCTATATAAATGTGCTGAAACTCCCAGGGAACCAAACATAAGGACTTAAAGAGAGATGTAACTAGGGATCATAATCATGAATTTCAGCTGCTTCTCTATCTTTGTCAGTGAGCAAATGACCATACAAAATAAGGTATTCAATTATTAATTCTGTGCCCATATCCTGGAATTTTGCCCAATATATTTGTAAGTTTAGATAAATAAGGCACTAATGCCAGGGATATGTAGCATTAGTTCTGGGTTTATAAAGGGATATTCACAACCTCTTGCCATCCACAGAATTTATCAGCCCAAAGTAAACTATACTCGTTTGTTAAGGGCAACCTGAGACATGTTTAAAACTGAGGTAGACTGAAGAGTCAACAAATTGCAGGAATCTTTTGTTATTTGGTTGAAATGTTCAAACAAGTCCCACTCTGAATTCTGTTAGAAGTCCATCATTGGCTTATCTCTTTTTCTCACTGTCTTAAATCATGTATTTTATAACACTATGAAGAATGAAGTTCAAAACAATAAGCTAAATTTAATTAATTAAATTATTTATTTATTTATTGTGGGACAGAGTCTCACTCTGTCACCCAGGCCAGAGTTCAGTTGCACGATCTTGGCTCACCGCATCCTTCACCTCTTGGGCTCAAGAGATCCTCCTGAAGCAGGGCATTTCCCTGACCCCTTCATGGGACTCGTGACAGGGGTGCCCCATTTACTCAGCCCACTGCTCTCAACTCCTCAAGGGAGGGAGTGCGCAATTGAACAAGGCAGGAACTGGAGTACATGAGTGCTGGAACCAGTGGCCTTTTTGGTGCCAGAAGGAGTGAACTCACCCGCTCTGACCTGCTGTGTTCCACCTCTTGCAGGAGAGAGCATGCAGGTGAGCAGGTATAGGAGCCAGGAAGAGAGCTTTGGGGTGTGGGCAGGAGCAAACTCCATGTGGGCCCCATAGCAGCCCCTGGGGTTAGGGGGGTGCCTGTGATTCCTGAAGCCCCAGGGGGCATATTACAGTGCTCCTTTAGCTCTGCCATCTTCAGACAGCTGAAGAGTTTGCAGCTCAGCATGCCTTTTTGTATCCACACTCACTCCTGAGCTCTTGTTTGGCATCCAGGAAAAATCAGCTCACAGAAATGAATTGAAGGATGGTAAATGCAGAGGATTTTATTGCCAAGGAAAGTGGCTCTCAGCAGGAAGGGCAGCTGGGAAGGAGATGTAGCAGGAAGGTTTCTGGCTGGACTCTTCTCCAAAGTTGCACTGTCAAACTGTCTCTCTGAAATCAAGTTGCTTCTCTCCAACGTCCAACCATAGTCTCTGAAGCCTAGCTGCTGCTTCTCTTTTGATGTTCAGCTGCTTCTCTTTTTTGCTAGCTGAGTCTGGGGTTTTTATGGGCACAGGATGGGGAACAGGGGAGGTCATGGGTAATTTTGTAAAAGGCAACATTTGAGTGGGAAAACAGGAATGTATGTTCTCACTTTGGGCTTTGGTTCCAGGCTTGAGGGTGGAGCCCTTGCCAGGGACCTGCCCTCTTTTGCCCAGAATTTCCCTGCCTCCCTTCCCTATCACTCCCACCCCATCACTCCCACCTCAACATCCTGAGTAGCTGGGATTATAGGCGCACACCACCACATCTGATTAATATTTAAATTTTTTGTAGAGACAGGGTTTTGTCATGTTGCCCAGGCTGGTCTCAAACCCTGGGCTCAAGTGATTTGCCCACCTCAGCCTCCCAAAGTTCTGGGATTACAGGTGTGAGCCAGTGTGCCTGGCCCTAAATAATATTTATATGGGCATTTTGTAATTATTATTTTTTAATAATATAAATGTTTCCTTTTTAATATGAATTTTTCAAGAGTTTAAAAATTGACTGATTATTCATTAAAATTTAATGAAGGACAGGCATTGGCTATTTTTCTGAATGACAAAAATTAGGAAATTTTTAGAGAGATGATGAATTTATCCTAGAATATATGGAAAGAGTAAATCTTGTTATATAGAAAAAGCTACTTTCCAATCCGAAGGATCTTAGAATAATAAAATTTTTTTTTCTAGTTTCCTTATAATTGTTTCAAAGTAATACTTTAGACCAAAAATTGTATATCTCAGTAGGTGGCCTATATGATAATTAAAAAATTAAAAGCTAAGTTAATTAAATTTTTAATTATTTTAATTTTTATTAATTTTAATTATCAATCTTCATTGAAGAATTTTTTCCAAAAAATGTGGACAATATGTGTCATAAGGATTAATCAGCATAAAATAGTCCCCAAAGGAAATTAAAGGACTGATTAGATAGTACTAAAATAACAATCATACAAAGTAGAAAGTGGTGTTATAAGAGAAATATAGATAAAATATTGTAAGAAACTAAAGCAGGAAGGTAATGGTTTGAGTTGTGGGAGATCAGGGAAGATTTTTTGGAAAAAGTAATGCTTAAGCTAGATCTTAGAGACACATGACTTAATAGAAAAGTAGGCAAAAAAATATGAATAACCCTTTCAGATTACAGGCAATACAAATTATGATAAATATAAAAAAATTCTTACTTCACTAGTAATCAAGTAATTGAATTAAACAATTGGATACCATTTTTTCTTCAGCAGACTGGCAAAACATAAGATGTTAACAAGGGTTTTGAGGGTACAGGGAAGAGGGTAGGCTCAAACTATGCTGGTATCAATGTATAACCAAGATCTCCTTTGGAGTACAATTGTTATATAGTCTACATTCTGTAAAAACTAAACACATATGTTTGCCTTTCCACTTTTGGAAATACATGGTAGATAATCATGCAAGAATGTCAATTGCAGTATTGTGTTGTAATTTTTAAAAATACTCTAAATATTCATCAATATATAACTACAAATAAAAATAGTTGGACTATCATGCAGACTACAATGCCTCTATTGTGGCATAATAGTTAGTAATACAATCTCTGAGAGCAGAATATCTGGATTTGAATAATTTGCTCTCCCTCTAAATGACCTTGAGCAAAGTACTTACAATCTTTTTCTCTCTTCCGTAAAATGGAGATAACAGCATTGCCAATTTATTAGCTTGTCATGATGATTAAATGAGATAATCCATATATCACACCAAGTACCCACTACATAATAAGCAACTAATTAAATTTGACTAATATTAATAATTTCATTATTATTCATCTTAATGTCATGGCATGACTTCTAAGGTATATTATTAAATAGAAAAAGAGAAGTTTTAAACTGAGCCATAGTTTAGAACTTGACTTAAAGCAGACTCACAAAGCAAATGCTCATATCTAGGACAGGTAAATCTACACGTGTTTATACACACATTCACTGTGTTTGGGGAAAATACACACCAAACTGGAAACACTGGTTGTCTCTGAAGAAGAGACAGGGCTTTGGCAATATTCAAATTAGGCTTTAACTGTTTCTGAAAGTTTCAGTTCTCTATAAGGAGAAGGTATTACTTATGTAATTTTTAAAAATTACATATTAAGTACTAAATGACTGAAGCTTCTTAGAATTGATGGGGGCAGGCATCACATGGGCAGCAAGGCATTCACATAATGGAGAATCATGGTCTCCTGTAGATGTCTAGGAGTGATAAAATTAACTACCTTTTAGGTGGTGTAGTTTCCTGGTTGAGCTGATAATTACTAAGTTAATGATTAGTAGGTTATTTCTCAACACCAAAGAGATTATTAGTGTTTCAAAGTTTTCACTGTAATTCATCTGTAAAACCATTCAACCTACCACCAGTAAACCTCAGTAATCTGGTGACAAGAGAGTATTCTTGCTCACTTTATTTACTCTTCAGTGATCTAATGCCAATAATGCCAGCCTATAGAAACAACAGTCAATTATAACAAAAAGCACATTAAAAAGTCAAATATAGCTGAGTAATAGACATAAAAATACCTTATTAACATTTTTATAACACTCTCAACTGAAATAAACAGACCACTCTGGATTTTAGCATCTGGTTCCAAACAATTCTTGTTTGGGTGATAACTTTTTAAAAACAAATGCTGGGCATCTTTCATCGGCTTTTCATCAAGTAACAGCTGTTCCTTTAGAACAAAATGTATGCATGTTGGAAGTGTGACTGATGTTCACTTCTGTTTTGTTCTGTGTGAGAAAGCTTTATGTTGGGTGCAATTCAGAAAACAAATGGTTTCAAATCTTTTGAATAGATGCCATAGCACAGTTTAAATGCAGCTTCTTGTGATTTTTAGAATAATTTCAGCCACACTTTTTACATTCAATTTATAACTATACTAAGACATTCTCCTTCAGAACAAAGGCATTTCTGTTTTCATGTGCTCTTGGGCATCTTCGGGTCATTCATTATATCAATCATTTATCTTCGTAAAGTGTTTGGCTATGAACAATTACTTACTACACCAAAACATGAAAGAAATAGATATAGCTCATCTGTTCTTGAATGCATTTCTACAGATTCCCTTAGGATAATTCCTGTTTCAACTTAAGCTATTAAATTTTTTGCTGAATTCAAATCACCTCATCTGCTGAAACATGTGGAGACAAATAACCACAGATGTTTGCATGAAGGTTCAGGTGTATTTAAGGGCAGCTTAATTATAAGACACTATGAAATTCTCCTAATTAATTTGGAGCTAAATATTCTACATCAAATATTTTACAAAACTTAAAGAAATATTTACTTTTCACATGATTATGATTTTGATATTAGGTTAAAAATGACTTATATTGGCATTTTTTAAACCGTTTAAGACAAATAATGTTTTTGATACTGTTTATTATAACATATGAAAAGTCTTTATATTTATGCAAATATACTCTATTTTATTGTCTGTTCATTTCATGTTGCATTTGCATGCACTCCTGAATTACTTGTTACTAAAACATACAGAACAGACAGAAAGTTAAAATTGGTTAATTTCTATCTAATCTGGATAAGATAAACACAATGAGTGAAATAAATCATTATGTCAAATAACAAAAACCTCATCCATAGAAACTTCAACATTTCTGAATAACAAAAAGTATAACATTATGTAGGGCAAGGTGCCACGTTTCTATCAACTAGAAATAAGCCCTGAATCTGAATGATGAAATTTTAATAGTAACTGTTGACCACAGGGCAGAGTTTACTCTCTTGGTGAGATGCTTTTGTGAATGACACAAACTGTGTGTCCAGATCACTTTTCCCTATAATCACTTCAAATTACTTGACTTTTTGATCTGTTCCTTTTTTCTGTCTCTTTTTTGTCCACAACAGATATTCCAAATATCCACCGAGTTTTCAAATACTCCAGTCCATATTTGGTCTTCCCATTCCTAGCAGAAGTACTTTGTCTTCTACTTCCCAGAATAATGTTAATTCTCTTATTTTAGACTTGCTTGCTTTAATTTGTATTTGTTCTTGGCTTTTTTTCTTTCCATCTCACAGGATAAGAGGGCATCTCTTCTTCCATATTCATAAATACGTTGCCAACAGGAATTTGTTGTTATTTACACTTTCTTCTCCTAGACATTTTAATTTTACTTACCTTCCCTGAGCACATGGCAAAGTCAAAACACAAGCAGAATCTTACTTATGAATAGAGGCAGATTTATTAAGCCAGGGGTAGGCAAACTATAGCCAATAAGCCAAAACCAGGCTGCCACGGGTTTTTATAAATAAAATTTTATAGGAACTCAGCCACAGACATTCCTTTACATATTGCCTACAGCTGCTTAAGCACTACAAAGGCAAAGTTGCATATTTACAACACAAATAATATGGCCTGCAAGCCTAAAGTATCTACTATCGTGCCCTTTATAGAAAATGTTTATCAGCTTTTCTTCTCTTATCCTAAGTTATGAGGCTTACATTTCCGGCCACCTCATTTGCATTTGAGTTTCCAGTTCTGAGTTTGTTGTTTTGTATTCTTGCTTAAAGAGCCCCAAACCCTGACCTCCAAATTGAATGTGCTGTAGATCCCACAAAATATGGATCCAATCAAGCTGATGCCATGTCATTATCTGTAGCTTTTATTCTTTGCCATCACACACCTTCCTTGAACAGTTAGGCTTCTGCAAAAAATCTTAAATAATCACTGATATGGGTTGGTTCTGTGTCTTCACCCAAATCTCATCTTGTAGCTCCCATAATTTCCACGTGTTATGGGAAGGATCCAGTGGGAGATGACTGAATCATGAGGGCACGTATGTCCCATGCTGTTCCCGTGATAGTGAATGGATCTCAGGAGATCTGATGGTGTTAAAAATGGGAGTTTCTCTGCACAATCTCTTTTTTGCCTGCTGCCATCCATGTAAGATGTAGCTTACTCCTTCTTGCCTTCCACCATGATTATGATGCCTCTCCTGCCATGTGGAACTCTAAGTCCAACAAACCACTTTCTTTCGTAAACTGCCCAGTTGCAGGTATGTTTTTATCAGCAGCATGAAAATGAACTAATACAGTAAATTGTTACCAGTAGAGTGGGGTGCTGGTGGAAACATATCCAAAAATATGGAAGCGACATTGGAACTGGGTAACAAGCAGAGGTTGGAACAGTTTGGAGGACTCAGAAGAAGACAGGAAAATGTGGCCAAGTTTGGAACTTCCTAGAGACTTGCTGAATGGCTTTGAACAAAATGCTGACGTGATATGGACAATGAAATCCAGGCTGAAGTGGTCTCAGCTGGTGATAAGGAACTTGTTGGGAACCGGAGTAAAGGTGAATCTTGCTACGTTTTAGCAAAGACACTGGTGGCATTTTGCCCGGCCCTATAGATTTGTAGAACTTTGAACTTGAGAGAGATGATTTAGGGTATCTGGCAGAAGAAATTTCTAAGCAGGAAAGCACTTAAAATGTGAATTCGGTGCTGTTGAAGGCATTCAGTTTTATAAGGGAAGCAGAGCATAAAAATTTGGAAAATTTGCAGCCTGACAATGCAATAGAAAAGAAAATCCCATTTTCTGAGGAGAAATCCAAGCCAGCTACGGACATTTGCATAAGATAATGGGGAAAATGTCTCCAGGACATGTCAAAGGTCTTTACCTCAGCCTCTCCCATCGCAGGCACAGAGACCTAGGAGGAAGAAGTGGTTTTGTGGGCTGGGCCCAGGGTTCCTTTGCTGTGTGCAGCCTAGGGAGGGACTTCATCCCCTGCATCACAGCAACTCTAGCTATGGCTGAAAGGGGACAACATAGAGCTCAGGCTATGGCTTCAGAGGGTGCAAGCCCCAAGCTTTGGCATCTTCCATGTGGTGTTGATCCTACGAGTGCACAGAAGTCAAAAATTGAGGTTTGGGAACCTCTGCCTAGATTTCGGAAGATGTATGGAAACGCCTGAATGCCGAGGCAGGAGTTTGCCATATGGGTGGGGTCCTCATGGAGAACTTCTGCTAGGGCAGTGCAAGGAAAATGTGGGGAGGGAGCCCCCACACAGAATCCCTACTGGGGCACCACCTAGTGGAGCTGTGAGAAGAGGGCCACCGTCTTCCAGACCCCAGAAGTGTAGATCCTCTGACAGCTTGCACTGTGTGCATGGAAAAGCTGCAGACACTTAACACCAGCCCATGAAGGCAGCCAGGAGGGAGACTGTACCCTGCAGAGCCAGAGGGGTGGAACTGCCCAAGACCATGGGTATCCACCTCTTGCATCAGCGTGACCTAGATGTGAGAAATGGAGTCAAAGGAGCTTTAGATTTGACTGCCCTTCTGGATTTCAGAATTGCATGGGGCTTGTAGCCTCTTTGTTTTGGCCAATTTCTCCCATTTGCAATGGGTGCATTTACCCAATCCCCGTACCCCTGTAACCCCATTGTATCTAGGAAGTAACTAACTTGATTTTGATTTTACAGGGTCATAGGTGGAAGGGACTTGCCTTGTCTCAGATGAAACTTTGGACTGTGGACTTTTGAGTTAATGCTAAAAAGAGTTGACATTTTGGGGGACTGTTGGGAAGGCATGACTGGTTTTGAAACATGCAGATATGAGATTTGGGAAGGGCTGGAGTGAAATGATATGGTTTGGCTCTGTGTCCCCATCCAAATCTCATCTTGTAGCTCCCATAATTTCTATATGTAGTGGGAGGGACCTGATGGGAGAAGACTGAATCACGGGGGCAGGTCTTTCCCATGCTGTTCTCATAATAGTGAATGGGTCTCACAAGATCTAGTGGTGTTAAAAACAAGATTTTCTCGGCACAAGCTCTTTTGTTGCCTGCTGCCACCCACATAAGATGTGTCTTGCTCCTTTTTGCCATGATTGTGAGTCCTCCCCAGCCATGTGGAACTGTATGTCCAATAAAACTTTTTTTTTTTTGTAAGTTGTCCAGTCGTGGGTATGTCTTTATCAGCAGTGTTAAAATGGACTAATACAATCACTCTATCAAATGAGATAATATTTATTCCTTTACCACTGACAACTCTCTCTCGGCTCTTCTATTCAATGTTACTGATAGACGCTTTGCTTTTTGTTTTTGTTGTTTAACTTGATTATTACGGCTTATTTTATGAATTTCTGTTCTTCTTTTAATTTTACAACAATTTTACTGTTTCTCCTTACATGTTTATAAGTCATATGGAGACTCCTTCTCATCTACCCTGACCCCAGAATATTAAAACTTTTCAGAGTTTCAGGATTAATTCCATTATGTGGACATGATTCCTTGAGTTAGGAAAAACTGATTGGATTGTGACATTAGACTTATCAGAATCTAAGATCTTACAAAATATAAAGCTTTACTAGTAATTTCATGAACTTAGGTAATCATTAGGCATGGGCAAATCAGAGAATTATTTAGATCTCTTAATCTGATTCTTTAGATCCTTGGTTCTGTCATTAGATACTCCCTTACCCAGGCAGATAGATGAGACTTCTAGAGAGGTATGCCGACAATTTATTTACATGGAGATACCTGTCTCAATTATCAAATATCTTCATTTTTATGCAGATAGTTACATATGTGATATATGTGACATTTTCCAGGGAGCCCCATAAATCCACAACCTTCTACTTTGTTAACCATAAGCAATTCTAAACGACCAAGTACATTCTGCTAAAAGCATTTCTGTGATAGATAATCACTCTCCTGCTAGCAAAAAAACAAATTGTTTGTCAGGAGCTGTCATTAGTATGTTTATATAAGCAAAATGGGCTTCCTTCCTTCTGTGGATCCTGGCAGGGCATCTCAGTAATCAGAAAGAATCAAAGAACATTTCCTTCCCAATCTGCTCTGGCCTTGGTCAACATCTTAGTGCCAAATATTGCTGGTGTATTATCATTATTGGCTTACACCATTTTCTGCAGTGTTTCACTTAAGCCAACTAATACTCTGACCTTGATTTGAACCATCCAACAGAGAGTAGGAATTCCCTCCACAAAGCATGTTACTCATTAACATCTTCCTTTACAAGTCTCTTGACGTTCATTCACAAACTCAATTACCTTTTTCCTCCATCAACCTCAATTATTTGCATCATTTTCCACTGGCCTATGGGAGTATTTAATTGAATACATATTTTTTCTCAAACCAAATTTTCTGAAAAAAATTTGTTTCTATGAACTGTATTTTAGGTATATTCCAGGTTGGTACAAACACTAATTTTCAGGGGTCATTATGTCAAAGAGCCCATCCACACCCCATGGCCTACATATGTCAAAGGATTGTTCTTTATTCATCCACTTTCTATGAATTCCACACACGGGAGATAAACTTCTTTTTCATCCATATTACCAGGGTTGTCAGGGAGCAACATTAAAGGTCACAGTGTTCAGTGAAACCTTGCCATAACTTAGACTAAACACGTTTCTCCCATAATTTTACTTCTTCAAATTCTTTCTTTCTCTTTCTTTCTTTCTTTCTTTCTTTCTTTCTTTCTTTCTTTCTTTCTTTCTTCCTTTCCTTCTTTCTTTCTTCCTTTCTTTCTTTCTCTTTCTTTCTTTCTTTCTTTCTCTTTCTTTCTTTCTTTCTTTCTTTCTTTCTCCTTTTCTTTCTCTCTCTCTCTTTCTTTCTTTCTTTTTTTTTTTTTTTGACAGGGTTTCACTCTTGTCACCTGCCTGGAGTGCAGTGGCACAATCTTGGCTCACTGCAACCTTCACCTCCCAGGTTCAAGCAATTCTCCTGCCTTAGCCTCCTGAGTAGCTGGGATTAAAAGCACCTGCCACCATGCCTGGCTAATTTTTGTATTTTTAGTAGAGATGGGATTTCACCATGTTGACCAGGCTTGTCTTGAACTCGTGACCTCAGGTGATCCACACTCCTCAGCCTCCCTAAGTGCTGGGATTTTACAAGTGTGAGCCACTGAGCCCGGCGTTGAGCTTGTTTCTTTATGAATTCCTGAAACTCAACATTAAAGACATAATATCCCATAGTGATTAATATATCCAATAGTCCTTCCTGACTAAAGGTACAAAGTTAATCCTAGTGTTGTTAATAAGCATGGAAGTCATTATTTATTCAGTGTCTTCGGTTCAAGCATTGTCTTAAACCAAACTGATTTCCTACTGCAACTGAGTCCTCTAAAAACAGCTTCCTCTAGTGTCCCTATTTGAAGTAGCAAGTCATTTTTATCTTAATGATGGGCCTCCCAGAACACTACTTCAATTAGATTTAATATCACATGACCAAATCCTGTAATTCTTTCAAAATGCCTGGCAAAGGGGCCAGTGCTGCTTAACTTGCCACTCATGTAGTTCATATTATGTGCTAATTAAATGTGTCTAGTTTGAAAGCATTGTCTACACCTACAAATAATGTGCTTCATGAAATTCTCTGTTAGGTATATCCTAGCACCAGATACCGTTTTATCTGGCTGTGCCATAGGCTTCCCTTAAATGTCCTCTACGTACCTCTTGAGGGAGTTATTTATAATTTTAAAGCATTAAAGCAAACATAAAATCAAATTCTCTGAGGCTTTCTAGGTTCTAGTTTTATATTATTTAAATTAATTCCATTTACATTCACACTGATATGTTCAAAGCAACAGACCAGATCAAGCTGTGACATACCAGACAGGCAGCCACTATCTGCTTTCTATCATGACCAGGGAGCTGTCTTAGCAATGTATCATTTTGATTTATGGCCATATAGGGTGCAGAAATTCTATTCTACAGCATCCTCTGCTCTGTACAATTCATTGGTAGTTTCTCTGGAAAAAAATAATCTAGAATGGTAAACAAAGCCTAGAAACTGAGTGATAACTGTAGTCAACTACACACAAGCTGAGTTGTCAGGGGGCACTTTGTCATTTGTTTTATTCAAATTATACAGGTAGAACATCCAAATCAGTAGGAGTCCAATTTTCCTTTTCTGCAGTAAGCAGGCCAAGAGATTTTCGCCAACAAAGCCCATTTGTTTGGATGACAATAGCAAAAGATAGTTAAGTATGATATCCTCACTCTGAGCTGTTTGCGTGAAAATATTGTAGTGGCTTCCCTCCACGGTAATGTAATCTACTTATAAACACCTTTCCCGTCTGCTATGATTTTACCCTATTTCCAAACGCTTCCTCCCAATATCAGGCCGTAAAACTCATCATGCATAATGTTTGCCCGCACAATCAATAACAAGAACCTTACTAGCACACCCAAACAAATGTTTGGGTTTTATTTGTTTGTTTGTTTAACTTTTATTTTAAGTTCATGGTTACATGTGCAGATTTGTTACACAGGTAAACTTGTGTCATGGGGTTTGTTGTCAAACAAATGTTATAAGTGATAGACAAAGGACCTCAGAAGTCTCTCCTTTGCTTGATAATGGAGCTACCTTCACCTTTAGCCCTAATTGGTTACATGGGAAGGAACTTTTGATCCACCACAAATTACCTTTCAGAAAAGGCACAGTCAAATTAAATGACACAAATATCATGTCTTGGGTATTGTATAATCTTCCTCTGGTGCAAGTAAATTTAAAACTGGGTTTGAGACCGCTATTAGAGGCCAAATAAAAGTATTAGAGGTGGGAAAGATATAAAGTTATATATTATTGCATTCTCCTTCACTCCCTCATTACTACCTCTTGATATTAGTAAGGCACAGTGGATTTTGTGATTTATTTCTCATATTAGTCTCAGGACGCAATGGTTTCACTAAAGGAACCCTTAATAATTTTTGAGCAAGGGGCCTTGCTTTTCATTTTTCACTGGGTTACAGAAGTTATGTAGCTGGTCCTTCCTGTTGACATTGGCTGTGTCATTCAGTACAGCAGCATGTGTCTTTCAAATGGATTATAGCAAACAGCTGTCACAGGCATATTTTGAGTCAAAATCCTGAGGAGTCTAAATTGGTGGTCCCATTTAACTTTTCCTAAAGGGCTCTAGTTTGGGTATGCCCCAATATCATGTGACCAGTTGGATGGGATCATAAGGGCCTAATGTTATTGCCTGTGCTACCACCTACCACAATACTTTTCATGCTTATTTCTATTCAGTACCTGCAGTGAGTTAAATAGTGCTCTTCTGAAATTATTATTCATTCAGAATCTCAGAAGGTGACCTTCTTTAGAAATTTGCACATATAATTTGTTAAGATGAGCTCCTACTAGATTAAGGAGGGTCCTAATTCCAATGACTGGAGGTGTTTTTATAAGAAGAGAGGACACATGGAGAAGAAATTGAAAACAAAAGCAGAAATTGGAGTAATAAATCTATAAGTAATAAACCTCCAAAAATGTGTAGGAGAGAGTAGAACCTAGGCAGGGGCAAGAAAAGATTTTTTTCTGTGGCTTTTAAAGGAAGCGTGACCCTATTGACTCCTTGGCTTCAGACTTCTAGCCTCCAGAACTGTGAAATAATAAATTTCAGTTGTTTTAAGCTACCCAGTTTGTGGTAATTTGTTCCAGCAGCCCTAGGAAAGTACTACAATGCTGTATTCATGTTCTGAACTCTTTCCAGTTATTTTGTGAGTATGGGTAGACAAGATTCTTAGAACAGTCTTGACAGTCTCTGAGTTTATTGCTTATTGGTGGGTCCTATGAAAGATAAATTACTTTTCACAGTTTAAGGAATGTCCTAAGTTGATCTGCACTAATTTACAGGATTTAGTTGCAGTTTAAGGAATGTCCTAAGTTGATCTGTACTAATTTACAGGAATTAATTTGCACGTTGGGCTGTGCCTTAAATTCTAGCTGGATTTATCACCCAGCTTCTGTTTGTAATATGGGTGACTATGGTCCTTAAATCCTCTCTTAATTTTTGCTCTGAGAAGAAAATTATCATCATACCATGAAAGTAGTAGATGAACTCTATCTTTTAGGTTATTCTTTACCAGATTATGGAAATGTCATAATGATTTTTTTTAATCCATGATAAGACAGTAAACATGTACTTGTTTCTATTCTGCAAAGCTTAAAATTTTCCTACTTGAAATTAAAAAAAAAACTCTTAGGAGGCCCCTGAGATTGGTTTAATGCTCTGTTGTAGCTATCTCGAAATTCTTAATAATTTTTGAGTAAGTATCCATGCATTTTCATTTTATGCTCAGCTCTATGAATTATGTAGTTAATCTTGATAGCATATCAGAGCCTCTTGTCTACTTTATTTTCTGTACATTTTTCATCATATCAGGTAGAGATGAAGCATGCAAATGAACAACCTTGATACTCTACTGTAAATGTCCAGGGGCTACCTACTTATTGACCAGTTAGAACAACAAAAGGGAAGTTAATGTGGGGAGGGGAACTTCCTTCTGAACCATTTTCTTAATTACAACAGTAGTCTCTTATTGCACCCTTGGAATTCTGCATTGCTTAATATTTACTACTGTGGAGAGCTTGAGCAATTCCAAAGGATCCCATTTGGCATGGCCAATTAAAATTTGGTGAAGAGTGAGCTCAGTCTTCATCCTCTGTGGAAACACAAAGACGACAATGTCCCATTCATATTGAATGACAATTGCAATTTTGTATTTATGTAAAGGTAGCACAAGCAGGTAATATTCTCTCCAACCACACATTTCAACCTGTAACTTCATCTTTACCTTGGTTTCCTCCCTGATGTTCTCTTCATGCACTCCAGATTTCACTTAGAGCATGTATGAGACTCTTTCCTACCTTCCATAAGGTCTACTGTAAATTCTGCTCTGCATTCTACCAATGATAAGAAACTTTGAATACCGCCCCAGGTAACTTTGTTCAAATTATTATATATATGGCCTCAGATCCATGACTGGGGCTGGAATGAACAGACCTCAGTTCTTTATTTAATTGTTTTCAGATTCTATGGCTTTAATTAAGGCAGTAAACTCAGCCCCCTGTTCAAGTATATTCTGTTCTATATCATATCCTCATAATTGGATTTGAACTCTTTCAGCCACAATAAATAAAGCAAATTTTCTATGATTCTTTAAGGGATTGGTGGGGGCTACAGTACTCCTCTCCTCTGATTCAAAAGTTGATAATGTGCTTTTACTTTCTTATTAAAAATTCTATCAAGGCTTACTTTTTAAATGCTATTTATATTTTCTTCAAAAGTAAATTAATTCAAGTGAGCTGCCTTTCTATTTTCTCTTCTGATTTTTAATTTCTCCCTGTTGTGCACATGATATAAATGCTTTTTCTCCATATAATCCCATGTATAGTAACTAAACCTGTATGTTTGTTACTGTTCTCTGAATATATATATTTGGCCCTCAAGGTTATATAAGTCTTGTAAGACAGAGAATCATTAGCTTATCCCGTTCACTCTATCTCTTATTATTTGTATCAATAGCATTAACTAAGGTGTTTTCTCTCTGGAAAATATAAAGCCTGTCAACATTTACACTTGTATCATTCCTATCATGTGAAAAGGAGAATCCAATTGGCAATTTGGAGAGGAGTAGTAGCAGTTACCCTTCTCAGTATAGGACTGACAAATCTCACCTTAACAACTGCAGCCGATATGCTGTCACAGTATTTGGAAGTGTTTTCTCAAAAGTTTACAGCCATTTAATGATTAATCATGACCATGAATAGTCCTTTGCATCAGATAATAATAGAATTGTAACATGTCCTCCATCATTAATTTGAAGAATCCATGCCAATGTTAATTCACCAGTCTTCTGTTAGTGAATATTCTGTTCTTTAATAAAATATAGTTTTCACTCATCACCTGTCCTTGGACTCTGGGTACATAAATAGTTTGTCCAATAATCAATATTTTGAGTCATTTCTAAGGATACATGAAATTTCTCCAAGAAACCAGGGAGAGATAAGAAGGTTTTCCAGTGAATAAAATGTAATCTCGCAGCTTTTTCTCCCACTATCATCTCCTCCTATTAAATAGAAACTAACCTATTAAAAGGTTAGCTTTTACAGGTATGCTGGCAGGAGTCAGTCAATGGGATTTGCACCCAATTTCCCTTTGTCCATGTACTCCCTAGACCCGTACTCCCAGACTGTAGTCTATGGCCCCCAGATTTCAATGGTAAGACTTATTTCCCTTCACCTGCCTCAAAGATTCCACTACCTCATACCAAAAATGTACAGCCAACTATCCTGAGAAAAAATTCTCATGTTTTTCCATTATTTCCTTTTGAAAAGGAGCCCAGGTAGAAAAAGAAAACATTCACTATTTTGGTGTGTGGGTCTAAAAGACAATCCTGCTCTCAGTGCCAATCTGAACCCACAAAAAGCATTGAATTGTCAAATCAGACTCAGATTGAAGATTTTGCTCAGTATCATGCTTTCTGAATAATTTCAAAGATAAAATAATCATGTATGGGTTAAGTGGGAAGAGACCTGGGTCCTTTCATCTTCATTGAATGTGGTCTCGTCCAATTTTCTAGATTTGGTTTCTAAGTAAAATGTACAGTTGCTTTACTTACTCAGGTGTATTCTCAGTTACAAACCATCTCCTTTTATACTTAGATAGCAACACAGCTAACATGACATTTTCTTGGGAATCATCACCCTACATTTATTGATTCCTGGCTTATTTTTCATAAGCAATTTTAGACAACTCCGCATGGTCTGCTAGAAACATTTTATGAAGAATGATTCTTTGGCTACCAAAAACTATTTAGTTTATTTTCTAAGAGACTTGCTTTAATATGTTTGCAGAAAAATTAAACCAGAACACCTGACTTCTTTATTTCCCAGGAGTTTTCCTCCACACCTGCCCCCATCAGGGGAGAAAATTGATCAGGAGGTACCACCCCTTTCCACACCATTCTTGAATCTATTCTACAGAACTCTCTCACATGGTCTAGCAATATGTTTAAGGTAGAATGCTTTTTCTATCAATATTTCTTATGTGTTAAATTTGCATTATTATATATTGACTAGAAATTATATATTCCTTCTTAAACATTAATCATAATGAAACTAAAAACCTAATTTATTTCAACAAATAAATTTCTCTTTAATTCCTGTCCTCAACATTCTTTTCCTTAATATTCCTATTGTTACTGTTACAGTTATGAAATCATCTTAATAAAATCACAGCTAGACCAGTGCATTAATTTAAAACAATAGCATCCTTTTTCTATAACTTCTTCAAACTTTTCTTCACTGTCGTATAATGATAATTACTCTAAAATGACAATCTGATCATTAAAACTTTAATCATTTACTCTCTGCCAATTTCATAAATAAATATTTGATTCACAGTTGTTATTTCTTCTTCAAAATACATCAAATAATCCACCTTTAGGAAAAGCAATTTACTGTTTCATAAATGTGCTTTATTATGTCACATATTCAGTCTTTTAAACATTTTGTGCCATCCTTGGTCATCAAATAAATTTTTATCTACTAAACATGACTGACTTAGCAAAACTATAGCCTTAGTTTCATGCATGTCTCCATCAATTTTGGAATTGCTTTTATACCCAAACTGCAGTGGGAGAAAAACACACAACCAAATTGTGCTGATTGTTATCTCTTTAAAACCACAACCTTGAAAAGCAAATGTGCCTTTAATGCGGCCAAACAAGCCCATTTTTCTTTTGTTAGCCATTGCCTTCTTCCTCTTATGTAAGATTAACTTATGGATTCTTTCCTCATTTCACACCCCTCACATACTTTTCTTCAATCTCAATGCCAGCTGATGACCTTGTTTCCTGTGTCAATAAATAAAATAAACAGATAGATAAATAACAATCAAGAGTAAATGTATGCAGACTCCCGCTACTACATATACTTAACGCCAGTATCTAAAATTACACACTACTCATCCTGCATATTAATAGAGCAGGGTCTTTTCTCTGGTACTATGGACAAACTGAGCCAGATAATTCTATGTTTGGGATGGGGTGTTGGAAAGTTTGCCTTGTATGTTGCAGGATGTTTAGCAACATCCCTGGCCTCTCCAATTCGATGCTAGTAGTAACTCCATTCACAAGTTGTGACAGCAGAAAACATCTCCAAACATTGCCAATTGGCTCCTTGCAGAGTGAAATCTCTCCTTAAAGAAAACCACTGCCAGAAATGAAATGTTTATACACCTACCTCAAGCTTACGCCTTTACTTGTTCATCAGCTCTTTCTGACTACACAGGCTATAGACAGATACTTTTCAATACTTACCCCTCTTATACATAATCAAATTTTCCTCATTATTGGGTCATTTCATGATCATACAAATAAGCTATTACTTCTGTCATACTAGAAAATAAAAGCAAATAAGCAACCAGTATTCTTCATTTTCCCCATTTTCATTGTCAGATACCACCAGGGAATTTGATCCCTTTTTCACCAAAACTCTTTAAAAGGATGATTTATACTCACCGTGTCATTTGCTCCTTGCATTTTCTCTTTAATCATTTCACTTCCATACAGATTTTTGCCCCCCAGTACTCTAATTAAACCTGTCCTCCACTTTGTTAATCTTATAGTTATTTTTCTCACCTTACTTGATTTATCAGCAGCATTTGAAGTAGATTATTCTCATAATACTATCTTCATTTGACTCCCTGGTTTTATATTATTTGTATACTTCTCTCTCTCTCTCTCTCTTTCTCTCTCTCTCTCTGTCTCTCTCTCTCTCTCTCTTTTAGTGTTTTCTTCTATTCCTCAGACTCAATGTTGGAATGCTCCAGGCCTCAGTATTTTATTTCCCCCCACCATCATCTTTCTCTGCACTTCTTTCCTTGGTTATCTCATCCAATCTCATGGTTTTACATGCAGTGTAAATGCTAATGACTCCCAAATTTATATTTCCATGCCATATCTCTATCCCAAATTCCACACTCATAAATCCAATTGCATTTTTACACTTCCACCTGAATGTTGTGATGATAATGGGTCTATTTTTCCTGAGACCCATTCCTCACTCTGCCCAGTTCAGTTCATAAGACAGAGGGGATGAACACTGTGGATTATGTAGCTCAGATTTTCTGAAAGCTGGCTTCCAGGTAGGCTCAAACAATAGGAGACACATGCAGAAAGATGAAAGGCAGGAACAAGGAGAAATCTAGATATTGTCTCAATTTCTCCCTGTCATCCCTAATAACAGTTGCATTTTTTACAGGCTCCTGCTCCTTTACATAGGCCCACTGTGGTTCCAGCTTCCCCCAGATATCCCTCCCTGCAGCTCCAGTAGTACAGTCTCCTATCCCTGTTCTCCAAGGGAAGGTGATAGTAGCCTCCCACTGTTGCTAAATTGTAGGTTGCCTCACTGTCCCCTGGTTGGCTTTAATTTTTTTAAAGTTATTTCTACTATCAATTCCCTTTGTTTTAAATTCTCAATGATTTCAATTTTCCTGGCTAGTTTCTCATTACTTCAGATACCTAATGGAAATCTCAAAGAAAGTATGACTCAAGAGAAATTGCTGATTTCCATCTCCCAGCTACTACCAAACCTGTTTATACTTATCCATTTCATTTGATGGCAAGTCCTTCCTCTGGTTGCTTAAACTCAAAGACTTTATAATATCTAGAATCTGCTACTTCTCACCATGTCTACTGAGGTGTGAATTACTACTGTTTTCCTCTTGGATAAAGTCAATATCTAAAGAGGGTACTTTTCCTAAAAGTGTCCCCTTACAGTCAGTTACCAACACAATATCCACAGTCATCCTTTTTACATAAAAGAGCGTATCCCTTCTCTTCTTAGGACCTGTAGTGACCCTCTCTTTCATTGATGGTAAAATTCTAAGGCAATGTGAGTTTTAAAATACCCTGTAAATATGTACAATTATTATGTCATTTAAATATAATATATATTTTTAAAAATTAAAAACGTATATCAAGGCCCAAATTACTTCTGTGTGCTCATCGTTAACTCCCCTTCCTCACTCAACTCCAGCCACACTGGTTTCCTTGAACCCCTTCAGACAAGCCAGATATGGGGCTGCCTTGGGCTTTTGCACTGTCTTTTCCCTCTGCCTGGGTTCCCTTCTTTCAGATATCTACATGTTTAATCCCTCACCACCTTTAAATTTTTGCATAAATGCTATCTTTTCCATGATGTTTTCTATGGCCTCCCTACTTAGCATCTCAACCTGTTTCTTGGACCAGCGTTAGAAAATGAATATAGAGAGATGAACACAATATATATGGCCCTGCCCTCATAGTCCTAGCAATCTACAGGGACACAAAATAATATGCAAAAAAGTATTTGAATTATCCTCAGCACCTTTCTAAAGAAAAAAAGCTACTTAAAACTCACACTTAGAAGTGCTCAATATGAGTCAATACATTATGTCACCACCTAAAGTAACAAGATGTTAGGCTGCAACTGCTGTATGTTTTGAATGAGACTCATTACACTATGAAGTCACATACTTGTTTAATATTATAATAAGACAGAACTAAATTTAAATCATAGTTATACCAAACGCTAGCTACTCTGAATCTCTACATCTCAATGTTCTCACCAGCAAAATCAAGCTAATAATAATACTAGCTTCTTAAAGTTATTTAAAAGATAAATGAGCTAAGATATGTAATGCTCATAGCCCATTTAGAAAGGCAAAATATAAGGTATAGTACATAGAAACCACTGACCATTGGTAATTCTGAAACACTACAGGTCAGACAGTTTGAATGAACCATATACTAAAGGTTGGAAAAGTTATTTGATTAAACTCTGCCTTTTTTTTTCTGGGAAGAACACATAGATTAATCACTTTGTATAATCCCAACCTCTCCCTTCTTGGGAGTGGGGATAGGGGAAACAGTTTTCATCATCTATGATCTTAAGTTTCCTCATGCTCTTTCTCATTGTTAAGACAATACCACTTATTTTAGCTTATTGTTACAATAGTATTTCATTTTTTTCTAACAACTTGGTATTAGTCAAGATGGGATATAATAACAAATGACTCTTGAAATCTTCATGGGTGCCATGGGAAGTTTCAAGAACCCAACTTGAAAGTGAATTGCATGACTTTGTTCTGTATTTCATTGACCACTACTCATTCAGTGAGCCTGAAAGTAACTGTGTATATCACTGTTAGTATACTATGCATGCCAGATGCCCAAGACTCAAACTTTTCCTTTCCTTTAGATACCACCTACTTAGTCATCAATTTTGGTTCAACCTACTCCACTAAATAGCTTTGACTTCCATTCACTTACCACTTTAGATTAGTGCTATAGACTCCTATTTTACCTCCTTCATATCAATCCCCTTAAAACTCCCAATAGCTTCCATTGTTTCAACCAAAAGCTCAAATTCCTTTAATATAAAGTGTTATATGAACTGGCACCCTATATACTTTATATCCTAATCTCTCATCTTTCATTTATTTCTTTAACTCCTGACTCATGTAACAAAAATGTATTTATCTCAGCACATATTTGATCCCTTATTTGTTATGCTCTCCCAAATGTCCCTGTATTTTTCATTGAATAGTAATTGCCACATTTTATTTTATATGCTTGTGTTACCATTTATATATATATTTACTACAGACTCTGCTTTTAGAAGGCATACACTGGCCAGGCGCAGTGGCTCACACCTGTAATCCCAGCACTTTGGGAGGCTGAGGCGGGCGGATCATGAGGTCAGGAGACCGAGACCATCCTGGCTAACACGGTGAAATTTCATTTCTACTAAAAATACAAAAAATAAGCCGGGCGTGGTGGCGGGCGCCTGTAGTCCCAGCTACTCAGGAGACTGAAGCAGGAGAATGGTGTGAACCCAGGAGGCGGAGCTTGCACTGAGCCGAGATCATGCCACTGCACTCTAGCCTGGGCGACAGAGTGAGAATCTGTCTCAAAAAAAAAAAAAAAAAAAAAAAGAAGACATACACTGTGATATTTGCAACATCAAACAAACAAACAAACAAAAAACTAAAATTGGAAAAATACCCAAAAATAACTCAAAGGAATAATTTTAATTTCAATTAATTGATTACGGCCTTTATCATTTCAAGATTTTTATATGTCTACTTTTATGAACTCTAGGCTAGTTTTTTCCACTTTTATTTCTACAGTCATAGGGCCTATTTTATATTTTCTCTTGCACTTGATTATAGAAGAGATTGAAATGAGTTAGGAAACATGTACTTGAAACCAATAATGGGCACACTTTACAGGATTTCAAAATCTAAAAATATCATAACAAAACTTCAGGGAAGAGTAAGAAGTATTGGTGTCATTTTTTTCCTTTTAGTAGATCAGTTGAAGAGGTAAATTGAACATGGACTATGTGTCAGACTTTTTTTTTCCAAATTATATTCTTAAATATATAGTAAAACATATGCTAGAGACAGTTTTTTAATAACAAACAATATTTGAATTGAGATACTGAAGAAAAATAAATTAACTGTGCAAAAATGTATTACTAAATATCTGCATTTTCTAGAGATGTATCCTTAAGTATGTAGGTATAAAATTACATTCTGGGATATATTTTTAAAATAATTTGGCAAGAAGAGAACAGGGATACCTTAAGCAGAAACAACAAAATTATGATAATTGTTGAATATGTGTGATGGTTGTACGTTAATGTATTGATTATTTTGTGTGGGTATGAAAACATGATAATAAAATCAAATTACAAAAAAATAAAAAATACCTCTTGCTTTTTTAGCAGCTTATTACATTGTTTATAACAGTGTCTATAGCGCTATGATTGGTCAGAGCCGGAGACTATAACATTTAATAAAACGAGTCTCTCTAGAAGCTCATGGGAGTTCATTTACGGCAGCAAAGACCTATATTAAATGGACTGAATATTTAAGGAGTAATTATGTTGAGTAATGTGTTTATTTATAGTTTTAATTATACATTATCTTTTTTGGTTATCTTTAAAATATATTAAGCTTATGCAAATAGGATATGCATCATAACCCAGGATCTATTATCTGAATTGCTTATATACTTATAATAACATAACTTTAAAAGAAAGAATCAAACCATATTGCTAGCTTACAGGTTGGATCTTTCTAGAAAATAGTTATTTACCTGAATGTTTATTTTTGTTTTGCAACTTCATCAGTTAAAACCAACAGTTACAATACAAATGAAAGTTAAAAAATAATAATATTATTCATGTGAAATTTCAATGTGCTTAGCAATAAATAATGGGAATAAGACTTATCCAGGATGTACTAAACGCTACAAGAATTATATGAGTCTAATGAACATGATGCTTTTGAACTTAAGTAAATTCTATGTGCTTAACTATTTTTATTGTTTATAGATTTAGGACTTCTGAATGCATTCTTTTTTGCTGTTATGGGATATTATGAATTCACCTTAGTAGACCTTTGCTTACAGGACATAAAATTAATTTATTCTATGCATTTTTTCTTCTTTTCCTAAAAATGTGTAAGTTCTGTGATTTCTTGGACTAAAAGATATCTATTTACATAGTGAAAGGCCAGGCCTTGTAAAGATCGTGACAGTATTCAATCCTATTCTTGTTTTTTGTTTCAATGTGTTGCTAGTTATCTTATCTCAGTGTATTGTATTTATATAACTGCATATTTGATTAAGATACCTAACCTATGAGACATATTAACATAATGAACACATGTAAGCACACAACACAATTTAAGCATAAGAACAGTATCAATAATTTTGCAGTTATCTTTCACTCTTTTTCAGTCACACAGAGACAACTATACTCTTAATTTTGTGTTTAAAGTCCTCTATTTTCTTAATAGACAGATTGCACATGGTTAAAGGTCTATCTTTACATCAAGAGAGCCTGTGTTTGGATCTTGTTCACCCCGCTTATGTCTCTTTTGAAGTTATGCTTAAGCTTTATCCCTTGCTCCTTTATGGAAATTTGAGTATTTTAGGAAAAGTAAAAAAAAAAAAAAAAAAAAAAAAAGAAACTTTAAAGTAGAATGATAAAATCTAGTGTTTTTAGATACAGAAGTGAGAAGCTGAATACGGGTAAAGCATGATGGACTACGGGAAGAACGGAATTTCTTGTGTGTGACTGCTCATTCAATAAGCTATATTATTTAAAGACCTGAACAGGTTATAGCTACTGGTTATCTACAAGTGAAATTCTCAAACACGAAATTGAAAGCCTGACAAATAAGATGCTAATGCCATTTTCACTGAAAAAATAGAACAAGCGAAAGAGAGAAATAAAAGCAAGAACACCCAGTAAGAACACCCTCTATTTGCCTTACTCATAAGCCATTTCAGGGCCATATCTGCAAAACTAGGAAGAAACTGCTAAGTGCTAAAACATTTTAACCAATCACTTTAAGAAAGGCAGAGGAAGCAAATCACTCTAGTAGATAAAACAGGAGAGACTGAAGTTGCTATAGTTGTAATCTTTTTAAAAGTAATCTGTTTGTTTTGAAGAAAACCCCAATAGGAAGGTGTTTTCATTTTTAAAGGTATCTCTCTTCAGATACTATTTAATACTCAGTGTGCTAATAATGTCAAAAATTGTTAAATGCATATATATCTGTATTTCAAATAGGATAGTTTATCAAGTCAGGTTTTCCAAGAAGCTGATACTATGCAATTATAAGTCACTCAAAAGGTTATGAGAGGAACGTTAGTTAAAGATTAAGAAGAAAAAGCAGATCTAAGTGCAGGGAGTCTTCAGTGATGCAAGCCTGGCTTCTGTCAAAGGAGGGGGAGAAGGAAGAAGGATGAGAATGAAAGAGTCACAGCCTGAAACACAGTTTAGGAAATTTTGGCCCAGACAATAGAAGTCTCCAGTCCAAAGTCTTCTGTTGGAAGGTTATCACAAATCTTAAAAATGGCCTTCATCAATACTCCGAGCATGCTCAGTCATTGGCCAGGAACAGCCAGAGAAAATATGGCCTGAGTGCAAAGATAGTCATACAACCAGAAAAACAGTAGCTGGGGCTGCCTGTCATCCATGGTCACTGAAGCAAGAGTTGTGAGTGGTGACCACATATATCAAATATTTCTATGAAAAAAACAAAACAAAACAAAACCCAATCAAGTGAAACTCCAAAATGATAACCTTTAATGCTTATTAGATGACACAAGTGTTAGGCTGGGTATTTTACTAAGTATTTAATCATTATATATGCACATATTTATGGGCATGTGAGCTTAATTTCTGTTTTTAAATTCAGAATGCTTCAATAATAACATTGCATTTTATATAATCCTGATTTTCTTTTTTAAAATCAGCTCAAAAGGAGAAGTTAAATATTCAGCTTTAATTTCACCAGTAGATTTTTAATGTTTTGTAATCATAATGTTTAATTTGTGCTGTTCTTAGAACTTTAATTATGAAGCTAAATTGTACTAATACCCATTAGGTACTTAACTGAAGGCACATCATATGTCTGATGTGGCAGTACTAATTGGTGTAATTAAATTCTAATATGCTTCAGTAGCCTGATTTTTTTAAGTGAATAAAAAGCTGATAGAAATAAGTCAGCTCTTGAAGCTGCATAGTTGTATAATACATACACGTGTTTGCATTTGTAACATGCAAATTTATTCAGAACAAACAACTCATTAATTTATTCCGAAACCATTTCACCTGATAACTTAAAATACAGAGTAAAACAAATTGGTCAGGTAAATATACATGTAACTTAAAAAGAAACAGTCATGTACTTTAGGCATAAGGACAATGCTTTTCTCTTTTACAAATTCTAAGTTAGGTCAAATTCTCTGAAAGTCACTACCTTTCTTTACTGTGATGTGTTCTCGGTGAAGTTACAGCCTATTTGCAAATCACATCACTGGTTTGTCCAAGCAGAGGTAGATGAGAGGTAAGCTCCTGTCCTGCTAAAAGTCTCCTAAAAACAGCAAGAAAATATTTTTACATGTTCAAAAATGCTCATTTATTTATATTCCTAAATTTTCTTTTACTCAGTATAATATAGATAATTTAAAAATAAGTAGAATATTTTTATTATATATGTTTTATTTTTATACTTCTAGTTTAATAGTGGAACATTATATATCTATTAAATGTTTTAAATTACATGGAATTAAAATATCAAAGTTAATTATGTTATTATAATTTTTAAATTTCAGAAACCTTCTTTAAAATTCTTACTGTTTTATCTTAAAAAATTCATATAGAAATTGTGGTCAGATGTAAACTGTGACTCTGAGCACAAATCCCAATGCTATTGCCAATTTAATTCCAATTTTTGTGTTCACACATGAAATGTAGTTTTTCTTTTACTGAGTTTTAAAAATCTGTAAGATTTACCTATCTGAATATACACTCAGGTCTAGCTTCATGTTCCTGTGACCTGTATGGTCACACAAGGACCCATGTACATAATGACCTCGTACTTGGCCTAATGCTCTGCTGTTGCCATCTTGAAACGCTTAACACTTTGAACGAGGTACAACATCCACGTCATTTTGCACTGGGCCCTGCAAATCACGTAGACAGTCATATATGAGTCCAGTATTTTCCTACCACCAGACATTTTAATGTACTGAAGAGATAAAAAAAACTAATAAGTAGAAGTTTTAAAAGAATATTTTTAAGAGTTGTTGTTTGTTTGTTATTTAATCCTAGATGTCTCAAGCTTGCCTTCCATTAGATAATGCAGTAAGGAACCCCCAGTTTACAACACAGGGCAGGCAGGAAGACAACCAACTCAATGGGATCTCTGTCCTGTGCAGTCACCACCAGCTGAGCCTTCTTTTTCTCCACTAAGGTGGTGACAGCATTAACCCCCATTAAAAGGACAGGTGATCTCTTAGTGGGGATGTCTTCTTTGCTTTCTTCTCAGCCCAGACCAACAGTCTCTGCTGCTTCTCTTGCTTTGTCTCTGGTCTGTACTTGCCAGCCAGCTTACCCCATTGAGCAGCTGTTTGGTGGTCCAAGGACCTGGTGAACTGATTAATCACAGAAGGCACTTCTAGCTGCTTATAGAGGATGGCTCTCTGCTGCTGCAACCTAGTATAATGGGGCCATTTGACAAAGCAAGTGAGGTCCCTTTTGGGCTGGATGTTCTGTCCAATGCCAAAATGTCCTGTCCAGTGCCAAATTTCTCAAATGGAAGATTCACCACTTTCATGGTCTCCTGCTTTTTCAAGACAGCAAGGGTGGGCACCACCTTCTTCTCTTTGGCCTTCTTTCCTTTTCGCACTTTGGGTAGCTGGAGAAGAGAATAATAAGATCTTGAGAGAAAAATAAGTTGAAGCCAGAGGTAAAACTGAATATTGGTAATATCTTTTTGTTTTAGGGTTGTTTTCCATTTTGTAAAGTAATTCAGAGTGTTATTTTTTAAAAAACATATACCAGAGTTCTAATAAATTTCAAACTTAAAAGAACATTTAATTCATAAGAGAAGAGAAATGTTTCATGAACATATTTTAAAGATAGGGAAACTAGAATACAATTTGGAGTAAAACTAATATTTTAAGTAACCCGGAGATAGGACTCATATCTTTTAATAGAACATGAATTCTAACAAGCCAGTGATTTTTGAAAGTTTTCTAAAACACTTTTCTCAAACCATATTTAACCTAGAAGTAGAAACAAATAAAAGACACAAAATTAGAGTTAATTTTATTGTAACTGGGTTGGCTCCAGAGATTATAGTTAGGAAGTGATTACATTAAGCTCTACATATGCAGCATTCTAGCAAATTTCAATGCAGTAGACAAAATCTATAAATAATGTGAACCACATATTAACATGTTAAGCATAATATGCATTCATTGTCTTCAACAGAATAGTTCTCTAGTAATTTTTTAAATGTAATACAATTTTACTTTAAAAACACTGAAAATCAACATATTTCATTAAGAAAAAATTATAAATGTTGCAAAATGATGATGAAAATACCTATAGTAATAATTCCCAACTATAACAATTTTGTTTTATCTAATACTGGTCGGCTTTCCATGTATCCAAGCATTACAGGACTTTTCATTAAGCCTAATCCTCACAAGAATATTGCTTTGAGTGATATTCCAGAGTGGTAGTCCTTTAAGGCATTAGAACGATTTGTGAAATCACTAAAAATACTAGGGGAAATATTCAAAAAATGACAATAGTGCCATTATTCCTCCTCCTCAAAGAGACTATCAGAACTAAAACTCTTTGCTTCATGTTCCTGTTTACTTCTGTCACTTTCAAGTCACAGAGGTATTATCAGACTTTCATCATTATATGACTCTGCTTTTCCAACAGAATCAATTACCTATCCCTTATCTCACATCTTGATAGTGATAGATATTGAATGCTTATGTTCTGATTAGCAAACTCTTTTTGCATTTTTAATAACAACTTGAACTCCTGATATGTCTGGAAAATATAACCCCTTCAACAGCTCTTTCAATGGGTTGCTACTATTTTGCTCACCCCATCTTCACCTGCCTAATTATGAGGAGGCGGGGTATATACAATTTCAGTTAATTTGTAGTTATCAGTCTATTATAGTTCTTTCCTTCTGAAAACCAACAAGTAAATAAACCAGCAAGCATCACCAATAAACTTTGACAGTTTATGGTTCATAACGTACATCTACACCAAACTTTCCATTCAAATGCTTTTTCAAACCTTTGTTTGGTTTCTTTCTCTATTAAGACAACTTTTGCTTTTGGCTTTCAAAGACATTCTCTCCATTATAAACTCTGTCATTATTCTCTATTGTGCTTACCTCAAACTGGTAACTCTTTCAAATCTTACCTGTCAGTTTCTTGACCACCATGCATGTTAATAACATTTCTTCTCTATTTTAGACAGCAAATGTTTCTCAATATTTAAAAAAAAATAAAATATCCTACTCTTTGGTCCTCTCTACCTCCCATTTCATCCAATATCACTTGTTCAAGACCTGAACTCATAAAGGTTTTTAACCTGTTGAAGACTGTCACTCTATGGACTCTGCTCTCTTCTCTCTCCTCCATAGCCTTCTCATTGCCTATCTTCCCTACTTGTCCAGGAAATGATGACATGTTTCATCACTATAATTAATCCATTTCAAATGGCCTTTATGCCAAATTATTTTATTATATGCTCTTTCTGTGCCATGCCTTGTTTTCCAAATTTACCACAGTACAAATTTTACAATTAGTTTTCCATTACTGAATTAGTACCAATCTCTGTCTTAAAAAATAAATACAGTAAAAAATGATAATGAATTTATTTCTTCTTATAATACTATCACTGGTGCATGATTAGAATAAATTAATCTTAAGATGATATGAGCATTTCTCCAAATGGTCTTCAAATTCATTGATTTTTTTGTGATTTCAATTTCCATATTTATTGTTCCTGTTGCAATTTTTTCAGATTTTATAAGTATATGTATTAACTCAGAACACATACCTCTTATCACACATATTTTTTCATGTAATTTATCTAAATCTCATAGAAAAGGGTCCATTTGCATTTTCTCTTATTAGACTCCTGATTTCAAATAATATATTACTTATGAGTATTTTTCTGTGCTGTAGTTATTCATTCTTATAGATATGTAACGTAATTCCTTTTTCAAAGGTAAAAATTGAGCTATCTCTTGTTGAGGATTTGTTGATCTCTGTCTAAAGTTTCAAAAATAAAGAACTTTAAAAGCAAAATGTAAATTCCTTTCAAGTTTTAGTAAAATTACTTCAAACTTAGTAGCTTAAACAATACAGATTTATTATGTTACAGTTCTGTAAGACAGAAATCTGACTTGATCACACCATGGTAAAACCAAGATACTGCCAGGGTTGGTTTTTCTTGAGGGGGGGTCTGTGGGAAGAGTTCGTTTCCTTTGGTTTTCCACAGCCCAGAGGCTGCTTGCATTCCTTTAATCACTGTCCCTTCCTCCATTTTTCAAATGGAGTCAGGGTGACTATGGTTAGCAATATTGTATTGTATATTTCAAAATAGCTAGAAGAGAGGATTTTTGAATTCTCTCACCGTAAAGATATCAAAGATGTATGAAGTGAAGAATATGTTGAATATCCTGATTCAATATTTAAACTATACATACACGTGTTGAAACATCACACTGTATCCCATAAATATGTACAATAATTATGTGTCATAAAACAAGATTTAAATTGTTTTAAAGGGCCAGCAATGGCAGTTTGTGAGTTCCCATCTCATCACTCTAACTTCTTCTGCCTCCTTCCACTTGTAAATGTCCTTCTGATTATTTTGGTCCCATCAGGATAATCCAGAATAACTTTCCTATCTTAATATCAACTGATGAACAACCTTAGTTTAGTCTACAATTTCAATTTTCCTTTGCCATGCAACTAACATATTCACAAATTCTGGGGACTAGAATGTGGACACCCGTTGTATTACTTTGTCCTCACACTGCTAATAAAGACACAGCTGAGACTGGGTAATTTATAAAAGAAAGACGTTTAACTGACTTATAGTTCCACATGGCTGGGGAACCATCAAAATCATGGCGGAAAGTGAATGAGAAGCAATGTCGCATCCCACGTGGTGGCAGGCAAGAGAGCTTGTGCAGGGGAACTCCCGTTTATAAACCCAGCAGATCTCGTGAAACCGTCCCCATGATTAAATTCTCTCTACCTGACCCCATTCTTCACATGGAATTATTACAATTCAAGGTGAGATTTGGGTGGGGATACAGCCAAATCACATCATTTGTGGAGAGCTGTGATTCTGCCTACCACAAGTAAGATGTACAAAGCATGGAAGGAGCAACAGCCAGAAACAATTATACCATTGGGAATTTCTAGCAGAATAAATAGCAGTTATTAATTGATAAGTTAATAGATTAAGTAAACCCAAATAATTGCCTTATTAGCAGCGAGGCTTTTGATGGTCTATGTATCACAGATATTTAAACACAAATACATTTTTCTCATTTATTCCAATAACAAAAGTGTTTTTTGGTTTGTTTTGTTTTGTTTTTGAAAGTTTGGTATGAGAGAGAAAGAGATGAGCTGATTTGACTACTCCAGGCTAGAGGATATGTAGCTGAGAGTCTATGGCTGAGTGGAGGAAAAAAAAAAAAAAAAAATCACAAGCCCTGTCCAGGAGAACAGAGAGAGAAAGCTGTTTCTGTTGAGATTTGATGGCCCCCATCACACCAGATTTGGGCTTCTAGCTAGCCTCAGTTCTTCAGATAACTGACCTTCCTTCTTTCCTCCCTCTTGTAATAGTCTTTGTGTATTAGAAGTACCTTGAAATACTGGGTCAGAAAATGTGGCACAAAAGAGAAAAGCTTGCTCACTCCACATCTTGACCTGATCATTTCCTGAACATGATTGAGGTAGATGACTCTTTGCTCCTCTTTGGCTGACCTGCAGGAATAACATTGGGAATAAGCAAATCTCCTTTGGACTCCAGAGGGTGGTGGTCAGGAAGTGGGCCATTGAGAACCTAGGCGGAAATGCAGGCCAGATTATTGGAGTAGTTTGCTTTATAATGTTAAAATATTTATACACATGTTATGTGGGCCTCTATTTCCACTCTTATCTTAGAGCCCACACGTATTATGGAGGGTCTAGCAGTGTTTCTGGAGTTTTTGGTACTATACCTTTTTCAAGATAAAGTAAAAAACATTTATGGATAATTTAATTGTTCCCTATGTAGATTCCAGTGCCAAATTCCTTTCTTAGACACTGTTTCTAGTATAACATGTTAATATGTGACCCCTGCTTCACTTACGGATTTTTAGAGATCTATCCCAGGTTACTTAATTCAACTCCAAGACATACTTTTCTTTTAAAGGCAGTGAATAAAGGGTCAGTTACTTAGTCACTCCGGTTTTATTTAATCCTACTGTCATCTGACAATATGGTACTGATACTGTTTCCTATTTCTAGATGGTTGCTAGAAATATACTGTAATATTTATTCTTGATATATATTTGTTACTTTAATGGGAATACATAGGCTATAAATAGGCCCCTTGCCTCTCACAAGTTAGACAGTCCTGCCCAGAATGCCCTGCTGAAGAGTTGTAGCAGATCACCCTGTTCCTCCTTAACCTCTCTGTTCCTCATATGCTCACCTGTAAAATAGTGATCACAGTAACACCCATCTTGTGATGATGTAGAGAGGTTTAAAGAAGCGAATTAGGGGAGGCCAGACATGGTGGCTTATGCCTGTAATTCCAGCACTTTGGGAGTCCAATCACTTGAAGTCCAGAGTTCGAGACCAGCCTGGCCAACATGGTGAAACCCACTTCTACTAAAACAAACAAATAAACAAACAAAAAACAAACAAACAAAAAACACAAAAATTAACTGGGCATTGTGGCAATTGCTTCTAATCCCAGCTACTTGGTTGGCTGAGGCAGGAGAATCCGTTGGACCCAGGAGGCAGAGGTTGCAGTGAGCCGAGATCACACCACTGCACTCCAGTTTGGGTAACAGAGCAAGGTTTTGTCTCAGAAAAAAAAAAAGAAGAAACCAATTAGGGTGGAAACACTTAGAACAGGGTGTTCATAAGTTGTCACCCTCTTGAAGCAATTGCTGGACACTATTTTAAAAATGTTTTACTTCTGAGTGAAATGTTGCATTTTATTTTACTAGAAGATTCTTATGTAGTTTAAGTACATTTTACGGTATTGTCAAAGAGCATGAGCAAAATATTTAGGAAAGATGAGACCATATTTCTTTTATTTATGACATTGCCACAAAAAAATCAGGTAGATGAATTTGTATTAAGTTTTTGTACCAATTTCATATCTAAAATTTCAAAGAATTTTATTGCAACAAACTCTTTCTTACCATTAACTCAAAAAAAATCTGTTTTAAATTGACTTCATTCCATAAGTCTCTACACTACTAATTTGGCCAGAAGTTATTTTCAATCCTAATTGGGAACAACAAAGATCCACATGATATCCTTTCAATTTATGATGTTGAAGAAAGTTGAATTGTAATAATTTGAGTGTGCAGTCAAAGCAATTTTCAATACTATGTATCACTGTAGAAACAAGGGAGAATGTCTTGGTTAACTATTTAAGTGGCTTGAGTATGGCAATTAATATTTCATCTAAGCTCATTTTGATGAATCTTGTAAGGTGACATTTATTTCTTATGCTCTGAACATCGTAAGTTCTGTTGATTTTTATGGGAAGTTTTCAAGGTCATTTTCAGAGATCTATGACAAAATGATATTATTTGAGAAAAAAAAAAGAAGAAATAGCTCGAAGTTTAAAGCATTATGGTATTCCCTAAGCCCAAAATTTTCTCCATTTACAAAAACAAATGAAATGCAAAATAGACAAACAAACAAACCATCAAAAATACCTTGAATCACTGTTGGTGGGAATGAAAATTAGTTCGACCATTGTGGAAGACAGTGTGGAGATTCCTCACGGATCTAGAATCAGAAATCCCATGACCCAGTAGTCACATTACTTGGTATATACCCAAAGGAATATAAATCATTCTATTATGAAGACACATGCACACATATGTTTATTGCAGCAGTATTTATTATAGCAAAGACATGGAACCAACCCAAATGCCCATCAGTGATAGACTAGATAAAGAAAATGTGGTACATATACACCATGGAATACTATGCAGCCATCTAAAGAACTAGATCATATCCTTTGTAGGAACATGGAAACCACCATCCTCATCAAACTAACACAGGAACAGAAAACCAAACACCGCATGTTTTCACTCATAAGTAAGAGTTGATCAACGAGAATACATTGACACAGGGAGGGGAACAACACACAGTGGGGCCTGTTGGGGCATGGGGGGAAAGGGGAGGGAGAGCATTAGGACTGATACCTAATGCATGCAGCTTAAAACCTAGACGACGGTTTGATAGGGGCAGCAAACCACCATGGCACATGTATACCTACGTAACAAACCTGCAAATTCTGCATATGTATCCCAGAAATTAAAGTAAAATAAAATAAAATAATAAAAACAACAACAAAATGTACCTTGAATCTCCAAAATAAGTTAAGACAAATAGTTAAAATTGAGCATGCTTTTATTAGAAGAAGAAAATCTCATTGAAAATATAACAGATAATTTATAGATGGGAACATACGTAAAAACGTATAAGTACTTAGATCTGCTAGATAAAATGAGTCCCAAATGATAAGGTTACAAAAATAATGTTTTTTTGTAGAATATGTGTTTTCAATGAGAAAGTGTTGCATAAGTCAGTCATACAGATTGGTAACTTTTATGTTTATTTTTCAAAAGCAGCTCAAAATAGTTCTTTAGATTCTGTAACACCACGGTGTCCTAATTTTGCTCCTAAAATTTTGTCACAAAATTTTAAATTCACTTGCAAATTGATCTTCATTTAATCTTCCTCTAGGTGTGTAAGCTAAATCAGAGATCTGCATGAACTGCTTATTACTCTTTCATGCTATACATTCTCCCTAGGTAATTTTGATCATGCAATCTTTTCCATCATTATTTCTACTTGAAGACTAACTAATATAGGTAGAACAAATTTCAACTTCTAGACCTATATGCTTTCCAGATATCTCAAATAAAAGATAAAATTTGGGGAGATATACCATGTTCATGATTTTGAAATAGTCAAGACTGTGTGATATTGTCCTCAAGAAAGACTAAATAGATCAACAGAACAGAATAGAAAATACAAAAACAGATTTACACATATAGTTAATATCTTTTTTTTAAAATAACAAGTCAATTCATTAGCAAAAGTATCAGCTTTGAAGAAATGGAAGAGTTTTCAAAGCAAGAAATGTAAAACAGTTGGGTATTTATAAGCAATAGAAAAACAAATTTGATTCATAGCTTGCAAAATATATAAACATTAATAAAAAGCCAACCTGAATGTATTGAAATTCCAGATATAAGAATAAGATAAATCTTTGTGACCTTAGTTGAAACAAATAAGTGCTGTATATGACATTAAACATTTAATTTGTAAAACAAAATATTAACTTGAACTTCTTCAAAAGTGAAAATTTTTACTCTTTTTAAAAAATTATTATACTTTAAGTTCTGGGAAACATGTGCAGAACGTGTAGGTTTGTTACATAGGTATACACATGCCATGGTGGTTTGCTGCACCTTTCAACCCATCATCTATTTTAGGTATTTCTCCTAATGCTATCCCTCCCCAAGCCCCCCACCCCCTGACAGGCCCCAGTGTGTGATGTTCCCTTCCCTGTGTCCATGTGTTCTCATTGTTCAGCTCCCAATTATGAGTGAGAACATGCGGTGTTTGGTTTTCTGTTCCTGTGTTAGTTTGCTGAGAATGATCGTTTCCAGCTTTATCCATGTCCCTGCAAAGGACATGAACTCATCCTTTTTTATGGCTGCATAGTGTTCTATAGTGTATATGTGCCACATTTTCTTTATCCAGTCTATGATTGATGGGCATTTGTGTTGGTTCCAAGTCTCTGCTATTGTGAACAGTGCTGCAATAAACCTACATGTGCATGTGTCTTTATACTAGAATGATTCATAATCCTTTTTCTATTTAGTAATGGGATTGCTGGGTCAAACGGTATTTCTAGTTCTAGATCCTTGAAGAATCACCACACTGTCTTCCACAATGGTTGAACTAATGTACACTTTCACCAACAGTGTAAAAGTGTTCCTATTTCTCCACATCCTCTCCAGCATCTGTTGTTTTCTGACTTTTTAATGATGACCATTCTAACCAGAGTGAGATGGTATCTCATTGTGGTTTTGATTTGCATTTCCCTAATGACGAATGATGATGAGCTTTTTTTTCACATGTTTTTTGGCCGCATAAATGTCTTCTTTTGAGAAGTGTCTGTTCATATCCTTTGACCACTTTTCGATGGGGTTTTTTGTATTTTTTCTTGCAAATTTGTTCAAGTTCTTTGTAGATTCTAGATATTAGCCCTTTGTCAGATGGATAGATTGCAGAAATTTTCTCCCATTCTGTAGGTTGCCTGTTCACTCTGATGATAGTTTATTTTGCTGTGCAGAAGCTCTTTAGTTTAATTAGATCCCATTCATCAATTTTGGCCTTTGTTGCCAATGCATTTGGTGTTGTAGTCATGAAGTTTTTGTCCATGCCTATGTCCTGAATGGTATTGCCTAGGTGTTCTGCTAAGGTTTTTATAGTTTTAGGTCTTATGTTTAAGTCTTTAATCCATCTTGAGTGAATTTTTGTATAAGATGTAAGGAAGGGATCCAGTTTCAGTTTTCCACTACCCAGTTTTCCCAATATCATTTATTAAATAGGGAATCCTTTCCCTGTTGCTTGTTTTTGTCAGGTTTGTCAAAGATTAGATGGCTGTAGATGTGTGGCATTATTTCTTAGGCCTCTGTTCTGTTCCATTGGTCTACATAACTGTTTTGGTACCAGTACCATGCTGTTTTGGTTACTGTAGCCTTGCAGTATATTTTAAAGTCAGGTCGCATGATACCTCCAGCTTTGTTCTTTTTGCTTAGGATTGTCTTGGCTATACAACCTCTTTTTTGGTTTCGTATGAAATTTAAAGTAGGTTTTTCTAATCCTGTGAAGAAAGTCAATGGTAGCTTGATGGGGATAGCATTGAATTTATAAATTACTTCAGCAGTATGGACATTTTCATATTGATCCTTCCTATCCATGAGCATGGAATAGTTTGCCATTTGTTTGTGTCCTCTCCTATTTCCTTGAACAGTGGTTTGTAGTTCTCCTTGAGGAGATCTTTCACATCCCTTGTAAGTTGTTTTCCTAGGTATTTTATTCTCTTTGTAGCAATTGTGAATGGGAGTTCACTCATGATTTGGCTCTCTGTTTGTCTGTTATTGTTGTATAGGAATGCTTGTTATTTTTGCATATTGATTTTGAATCCTGAGATTTTGCTGAAGTTGCTTAACAGCTTAAGGAGATTTTGGGCTGAGATGACGGGGTTTTCTAAATATACAATCTTGTCATCTGCAAACAGAGACAATTTGACTTCCTCTCTTCCTGTTTGAATACCCTTTGTTGCTTTCTCTTGCCTGATTGCCTTGGCTAGAACTTTCAATACTATGCTTAATAGGAATGGAAAACAGCATTTAAAAATAATTTTTTAAAAAGCTATGAACTGAGCAAACATTTGAATAGCATATATCTTATTGGCCAAGAAAGGTTTATCTCATCAGGACTAATGTTTGTCTTTAGAACTGGCACTTGGCTGGCTTTTGGAAGATAATCTGTGGGCCCTTAATATATTCTGCCTGATGACAGTGTTTCTATACATCTTTGGCTTTACAGTACAGTGCACAAGTGGTTTTCAGCGTCTGAGGCCTTGGACCATGCTGTGCTCGTTTGAACAGATAAGCTTATCCTAACAATATAATTTAGAGTCAATGGCTATATTTGCTGTGACAGATGCTGTAGTCTGAGTAGCTGAAATCACTCATATAGGCACCACCTTACATGACTGATGCCCAGTAAAAGCCCTGGAGACCAAAACTTAAATGAGCTTCTCTGATTGACAACACTTCAATATGCTGTCAAGTATTGTTGCTGGGAGAATTACGTGTGTTCTTGTGGGATTCCACTGGGAGAGGACACCTGAAAGCTTGTACCTGATATCTTCTACATTTCTCCCCATGGGCTTTTTTCCTTTGTTGATTTTAATCTGTATCTTTTCATTGTAGTAAACTGTAACTATGAATGTAACATGTTTTCTAAGACCTGTGAATCATTATAGTTAATCTTTGAGCCTAAGAGTGGTCATAAGGAGCCCCAACACACTAATAAATTACTTTCATAAAGAATATATAAAAGCTGTCAAAAATCAAAAATAAAACAAATCACCCAATTTTTTAAAAGGCAAAAGATTGAAAAAGACGTCATGATAGAAGACATGGATGACAAATAAGTATATCAAAAAATTTTAACATCTGTAGTCATTAAAGAATTGAAAACCACAAAGAAATACTACTGATAGTTATTACAATGTCCAAAGTGAAAAAAATATTGACCCTACCAGATATAGGCAACAAAATGGAGGAACTGAAACTTTAATATACTTTTGATTGACAACCGCTTTGTAAAATAGATAGATTGACAGCTTCTTAAAAAAGTAAACCTACGCTTAGCACTTAATCTAGTCATTTATCTTCTAGATATTTCCCCCTCGAAAAATGAAAAAGAAATTGTTGTATATAAATGCTCATAGGCATTTTCTCTTTAATAGCTAAAACATGGTCATGACCCACATATTCATTAACAAGTAATTGGTGATATATACATACAGCAAAATTCTGCTCAGCAATAAAAAGGTTCAACTACTCACACGTGCAACAACATGAATGAATTTCAAAAGAATTTTGCTGTAAAGCAAAAATGCCAGCCAAAAAATAGTGCACCTTATATGATTCCATTTATATAAAACTTCTGGATGCGCCAATATACAATATACAGCAATATACAATACTGAAAGATGGTCAGCAGTTGTCTAGCTAAGATGCTTATTAGGAGAGACAATAATTGCAAAAGGGGATTATTAAAAGTAGTCATGAGGAAACATTTTGTGGATTTATATGTTCACTATCTTGACAATAATGATGATCTCACAGATGTATAAATATGTCAGAGCATATCTAATAATTTATCTTACATATTTTTGGCTTTTAGTATGTTAATTATGCTCAATAAATTTCTTAAAAACTCATTGGACTCTATCTGTAATGTGTGTATGTTTAGTTTTAAGTAAAGTGCAGCTAAACTTTTCTCCACCATTACAATTTTCAAACATACTTTCACTTACAGAATAGCATACTGAAAATTAACACATGCTTTTATAATTATAAATAAAATAGTAATATATCATTTCTGCTGAAATAAATGCAAACCAATTACAAGGAATTTATTAGATTTTATTTTAGTTACTTCATATATATTAGCATCTAAGCCTCAAAGATTCACTATGTAATTGTGTAAATTAGTAGTAGGGTTACCTGAATCTGGCTTAATAATCAATTAATAAGTATTTATCTTTAAACATTTTTTCCTTTATGAATTGTGTCACACTTTTAAAGAGCCCTTCCTACATTACAAGCATATATAAAATATATTCTTATACTATTTTAGAATAATTTCAGAAGTTAGATTGTTTTCTAGTTTTAGTGTTTTCATTGATACCAAATTTATTTTTATGTACATAAATGTATGATTTTAAGTTAGATTATTTCAAACTGGTATCCCTGCAATTATCTGAACAAAATTTTTAGTAGTCACATTGACTTTTTTTTTCAAAAGTTAGTTTTAAGCTATTTGATAACATATGGATCTACTTCACTCAAGTTGTATTTTTCTGTGTAATTCTTTAATCCATCTGGAGATATTTTGGTTGTTTTTCAATCAGATAGCCAGTTAAACCAGAAAGAAAAATCTTACCAAAAAGTTTCCACTTAGAAAATTTAATAGCCAAAAAAACTAATATATGCAAGAATGAGCAAAAACATATTGATAAAAGTTATACATCATATTTTTATTGAAATATTTCATAATGAAATGTTTCACATGGTTAAAGAACTACAAATTCATCCAATGTAAATAAAAACTTCATGGGAAATGTATAATATATGAGGGATTATTTGATATCTGAAAAAATTAGATAGAAAATAAATGCTTAAAAACTTCTAGAAGGTAATCCAGTAGAATATTTATCAGCTTAGGCTAACAAATGATATAAACATGATTAAAGAAGAGCTAAACTTAAATAAAAATATTAAGTTGATGACAAGTGTAAAACACCATTCTTCAAAATATGCAATTACAAATAGGAAAGTGCTAATAGGAGAAAAAATAAGATGTTTATAATGCAAAAAGTATTAACATTCAAAACTGTTGATAATATAAAGAAAGATATTATAAGGAAAAGTATTCCAGTAGTAGAGTAGCCTAAATATAAGGCAATTTGAAGAAAGAAAAGAGGAATCATGAATAGGTTTATCAATCCTGATTCCATCTCACCAGTGATTAGACTGGTAAATAAGAAAATGTGTGATAATACCAAGGGTAATAAAGATATATTTCATTTACATTTACAGTGCTGGTAAACATACAGTGTACAACCACTTTGGAGAAAACTTGGAAGTACCTAAAATGTGAAAATGTACAGTTGCTCTTGATCCAGCAAGGGTACCTCTGAGTATATATTGTGGAAAAATTCTCACACATGCATACATAGTGAAACATGTAAGAGTGCTTATAGCAGCATTGTTGGGATTTTTTTTAAACCCTAGATTTGACCTATATATCTATCAGTAGAGAATCAAAATATAATTCAAGCTATTGTTATACAGTGGGATATAGTACATCACTGATAATTAATACAAATTAATATTATGAACCATGCAAGTTTGAATCAAATATTAGGTAATGGTATAATGAAATTATAAAACTATTTAGAGTTAAAAACAGGCAAAAATGTCCCATTTATTTTAGAATTCATAATTGAATAGTAGAAGAAAGTAAAAATGCATAGGAATCATCAACATGAAACACAGGAAAAATAAATGAAACATAGGCAGGTGATTGCCTGCAGAGCAAGAAAGTAGAGTTTATTAAGGAGGGCAGTATGAGAACTATTTAAGATATTTTAGGATAAGAAGCGGTTTTGTGAATTTGAATTCATTAAATAACACTTTCTATTTTGTTTTGTTATTCATCATTTAACATTTTTAAAAAAATATAAAGAATTCTCATAAGTATTTTTAAACTAGAGGACAAATAAGTGGAATGAAACATCTAAATGTCAAATTTTGGTGTGTACGTCCTATTAATTTCTAAGCAGGGACACCTGGCAAGCAGAAATAAGTCTGAGGACGTGTGGGATTTTGAATTTTTGGACACCTCTGTAAAGTTATTTGGCAAGCAATAATAATAGCTACCACTTATTTATCAAGTGTTTACTAATGTACTAAGCATTGCCATATATGGTTTATTACTTCTATCCTATTTAGTATTCAAATCAATATGATGTCTATTTTTGTTCTGTTTTAAAAATAAAGAAGCTAACATGTCCAAGCCACATATTTAGTAAGTATTGGAACTACATCAAAACAAGATAGAAACATTTCAATGGTTTGTCCTACTGTCTACTTCCTAAAGGAAAATTATAAATTTACAGTAACTGATCCAAATACATTTCCAGAGTTACTTTAGCTTTCACAGCGTTGGCCAGCACAATGTGTTTTTTGTTTGTTTGTTTGCTTGCTTCCTTGTTTTTTAATTGAGAACATTCCCATAGTTGACTATTTCAATATTTAATTCTCCAATCTTGTATTTTTGGTTTATCTTGATAAACATCAGATAAGGTGGGGGCAGTTTACACTGAATAGACTTAAGAAGCTGACCTTTACAAGAAAGTTCAGATGCTTCATTTTACCACAATTTCTCCACTGCTTAGTTTTATTACACCTAGTCCATATCACGCATTTGGGTTACTTGCCTGGCTCATCTATGACAGAAAAGAAGGAAAGGAGAAAGGAAGCAAAAGAGAATAAAGAACCTAAATAAGTGCTATTCATCTATTCAGAGCTGTTTCAAAAAATTAAGTAAATGTTTTCTTCAGTATTCTCAGTCAAATCTTGCTTCATACTTATTATAAATACCCTGAAGGAGTCATACCAATGTGTTCTCTGTAAATGCCATGAACAACACTTTCTTTTTGTATAAGGGTTTTCATGACTATTGTATTAATAGCAAATTTAATAATATTTCAATAGGTCAAAATTATGTCCTATGTTTTCTTACAAATTTTTGTCATTTTTTAGAATTAATGCTACAGCCCAGAAAATAAATATTATTATGAAAGCTTGTTTGTAAAAAATTTTAGTAATTTTATATCTTTTTGGTAAGATTAGTGGCTTCTATTGTATATATTTACAATGGATATCAATGTTGATATTGAGTTATCCAATCTAATATTCTTAATAGCTCCAGCTTGAACTATGAATGGTAGATGACTATGTTCTGTACGTATACCAATATGAGTATTTTTCTATGTTAAAGATTTTACTAGAATCCTTAAATAAACCATAATCATCTAATATGATTTTATGCTGGAATTTATATAATTTATTATCATAAAATATATTGAATTGCTCAGATAAAAATTTTAACTTCTATAAATCTTAATATATAAAAATATGGTCTTCTTCAACAAATTGACATTCCAAATTGGTTTAGAATATCCTTAAATAACTATAGTTTTATTTTCAAATAAGCTAATTTTGCAAATTGTTATCATTTTTAACTTTTGTGTTTTGTTTTTTGTTTGTATTTATGTCTTCCCCAAATGTCCTCTTTTTTATGCAAATGTAGAGAAGGCAGACACCTAGAATTCCATCCTAGAATTAAGACGTGACAATAAACTTTGATTTTGTAAATGCATCGTACGCTGACCTAATAGAAGATGAAAAGTGGAAAAATTTGCACAATGAGTTCAAGAACTCTGAGGAAAAGTATTCAAACAGTCTAGTTAAGAAAACCTTGTTAAGTTAAGTGGAAATTTCATACCAAACAAGGCTGCACAGCTTGGAAAAGCCCTGCACTTAAAATTAACTTCAGCCGGTGATGTGCTGAGGCTCTTGACTCAAGTACAGGCACATGGGCTGGCTATGATTTGGAGAAACATGGTAAGTCATATGAATGTTAGTTGATAACTAATTTTATTGTTCATGTGCGGAGGACATAGGGTCAAATGTGCCCCAAGAAGACCTCGAGAAAATATATGTGGGTCTGGATACAGACCTCATGTGACAAAAAGAAGCAATAACCGGGAAAGACTGATTCTCTCTGCTTATCATTTAGAACAATCAAAATAACTTTGAAATGAAAAAAACTCTAGGGGTTTTGAAATTATTAAACTGGCATGTACATATTAAAAGGGAGCCAATAAGGAATTTACTACTAATAGGGCATGGGGGAAAGCAGGCCCAAAGTTCTAATTAATGTTTTAAAATGATGGTATCCATTTGCCGGTTTTAAGGTAAGTCCATACTGCTGAAAATTGCTCTATGTTTCTTATCAAATCTATCTATATCAGCATTTATTTTACTTCTAAATTTAATTACAACTTTTAAATTCCATTCTCTACCTGTCAAACAATATACAGTCCAGTTCCTATTCCAATTATGGCTATAATTGTGGTACAATTAATCAATTAATTAACAAAGCATAGCAAAAAATCAAAAGAACTTTAAAAAATTATGTATAATTGTGATCAATATGATGTTTTTAAATATGTTCAACTATTTATACTATTTTCCTTCTCAAAGAATCATCAGAATGCTGAACACATAAAATAAACATTGAATAAATTAAAAATAATTTTTCATTCTAAACAATCTAATTTAAGTATACTTCCTATTTAGACTTAACCATAACACTTTGAAAAACTTGAAAGAATTCACTGATTTTTTATAAAATTTAAAATTAATACATATTACGCAATTTGTAATATGTATTTTTACTTTGAACACGAGGGCATTTTAAATTGAGCTTCTTTGAAATATAATTCACATATAAAAATTTCAGAAAATTTTAAGGACCTTTTTCATTTCTTTTTACTAACGCTTTGATTAGGATTTCAGTCTGCATACAAATTTGTAATGATTTTAGCTGATACTCATTCAGGAAACTATTTTAATAGATCATTACCTTTCCTTATCTCTCAATGTCATTAGATATATACATTTTAATCTTAATTTCTAGGACAAATATACATATCTTTTTCTGATTATGTGCCTCTAAGTTTGATAAAAAGTTCTTGATGCAACCAGTTGACTCAACACTTCTCCTTACTTTGCATTTATAATAATAGGCTTATAGCAGTTTTTTTCTCCAAATTAAAGTATAAATATTTAATTTTTACTTTTAATTTTTAAATGTTACTCAATAGTGTGTTTATAAAATGACTTCTGAAAAAACATGTCTATTTTCTATCATTTATTATGTCATAATTGAGAGAAGCAAGAACCCAAATTCATTTAATTATAACACATAAAACTGAATAAATATAGATGACAGATATGTGTTCTTTGTTTTTACATATCTGTTGTAAACCATATTACTCAGATTATCTCACTTCTTTCAACTTTTCTAATAAAAGCAATTACCATACCTATGTGGAATGTATTTTAATAGTAATTCATTTTAATAAAAGTTATATATTTTTAGGAGGTCAAAATAGCAATTTCAATTTATGAAATGTTGACTTTTTAATCTTATTGACATATTTTCTGGAGGCAAATTGTAGAACTATTTGAATAGCAACAGAAATTTCCAGTGGAGAGACAGCCAGATACGAAACTTCCGTGAGAAAACTGTATTTATCAATCAGTGACAGAAAATCCTTGGATTAGGACCTAACTCCCACCTACTTGTTCTTGTAGATACTCTGTCTAAATACAGATATAGATAGATACAGATACAGATATAGACATAGACATAGATACAAGTACGGTTACATAGAAAAATAATATTATAAGATATCCTGAAATATATATAATATGTTAGTTTCTAACATTGTTTTTAAAGTTAGTTGTTTAACCAATCAAAGCAGAAACAATTTAAACAGACTGTACAAAAATTCATCAGATTTAATAAAGTTGTCTATTCGAAGATAGGGACTTTTTTCTTTTTTAAAAATTAAATGAGAAAGCAACTATTGGCAAATTCAAATTCCTTTCTTATCAAAATATGTATTTTGAATTTTTATTGTTTAAAACAATATAGAATTTGAATTAATAGCTATCTTAGTAAGGAAATGTCTTTCCTCAAGACTGCAATGTGCTATCTTGCATACAAAATTACCAAATAAACACAGTGGCTGCTGAGAAACTTTTACCTAATTATTCAATATGTTTCCCTTGAAAAATGAATGATTAAATGAATTAAACAACAGTTAAACAATTAGATTCAGTATGAATATTATGTGCATACTGTACATACTTTTGTATTTTCAAGGTCAATCATTGCATAGAAAGAAATTAATTTTTTTAAGAAGTTAAAAATATAGTACTTAATCTTGAATAAATTTGTTAATAACTAGGGCACATTAAAATATGCCTCAAAGGTAGTAAAATTACATTTTAACATTTATACAAGAGGTTGTCTAGAATATCACAAAAGAAAAATAACCTAAAAATAAAAACTTTCCCAAAACAAAGACTCAAAAGCAGCCCAAAACTGTTACAACAATAAAAATAATGCCACAATATTTGTTTCTATTTTAATTGAAAAAAGGAAAAGCAGATTTAGTTATTACTCTAAATAGATACTTTATTGTTGATTTTTCTAGATTTAATAGATTCAATAGTTTGAATTTAAAACTGTATTTCTCAATTTTACTCTAATTTTCTAACCTCAAACTTAAAACACATCATTTCCCTCTTTATTTTTCCACCAACCACACACACTAGCCGCGTCATTCTATTTGTATTTACCTCATTCTTTTTCACATACTCTTTGTGTGTGATTCTGCTTTACCATTTTTTAGAATATCTTTTCTCAATTTCTCACCTATATAAAATATTGTTTTAATATATAGCATATTAATAGAAAAGCTAAGGTATAGTAAGGCAAACAGATCAGAAGACAATTGCCATTGAAAAGATACTCACAATTTCCAAGAGAAGGGAGCATGTCACGCCAGGGGAGACTCCAGGGAAGAACTCAGGTCCATCAGGAAACAGAGAGAGGGAGGAATTCAGGAGCAAGACCCTAGACTGTGGTGTTTGCAGGAAGAAACCAAGCAGGGTAAACAAGCTTAGGACCGGCTCGTTTGAATAATTTCAGTGGGCTCTGGGGCATAAGAGCTGTCCCTGGTTCTCTGGTTTTTGGCCCTAGCGTGATTAGGACAGAAGCACAGTGGCCTGGAGTGTGACAGCCCTGTAGAGTATGTGTTTGGGAATTGGTTAGTTTGTATTTGTAAAGCCCATCTTCATGAGGAGTTCAGGGGAGACTTCATAGCCAGAAGCTGAGGCAAGGTGACTCCAGCATACTATCCATCTTCAAGAACAAGATGTGTCTGAATTGCTGTATGTTATAAAGTTTCGATGTCTAATAGAGCAAATCTTTCATCCTGTTGGTTCTCTTTGATTTAATTTGCTTTTTTTTCTCTCTCTCTAAGTCCTGTTCTCGGAATAATCCAATCTGATATGTTTGTCACTATTCCAAGGAATGAGTAAATCACACTTTATTTTTCTGCTTCTTGTGAACATTAATTTGTTCAGTTTTCTGAAATTTTCAATGCTATTGTGATTTTTTAAAATTAACAATGCTACTTTGCTTATTGTGTACTTGTCACCAGAAATGCAAGAGCTAAGATGTCTCTGGAAATGGAATTCCTGGGTCACATGGTTGGCACATGATCAACATTATTAGATAATGTTAAATTGTTGTACAATGTAATCACATTAATTTGTATGCCAATAGTAGTATATAAAAGTTTGAATTGCCCTACATCCAAACTCACATAAAAATAAATGCAGTCTAAAAATTTATAATGTAATGTATATGAAATTATATTTTGGGCTGGGCGCAGTGGTTCGTGCCTGTAATCCCAACACTTTGGGAGGCCAAGGTGGGTGGATCAACAGAGGTCAGGAGTTCAAGACCAGCCTGGCCAACATAGGGAAACCCCGTCTCTACTAAAAATACAAAAATTAGCTGGGCGTGGTGGTGCGTGCCTGTAATCCCAGCTACTTGAGAGGCTGAGGCAGGAGAATAGCTTGAATCCAGGAGGTGGATGTTGCAATGAGCTGAGATCATGCCACTGCACTCCAGCCTGAGTGACAGAGTGAGACTCCCTCTCAAAAAAAAAAAAAAGAAAGAAATTGTATTTTGTTGTTTTATAGTTTTAATTTGAATTAATAATAAGCTTTGGTACCATTTCATATATTTTAACTTTTTTATTATTTAAAAAGTCTGCTTATGTATTTTCCTATTTTAATTTTTATGTCTTTTTCTAAATCCTTAACAGAAATTAATTGTATCATGAATTTTAATAGATTGTTATGTACTTGCAAATGTTGCCATGCTGTTTATGATGATTTTTCATTTTACCAATGGTGATTTAGAAGGAACAGATACTCTTGATATGAGTGGGACCAAACTTACAAATCATCTTGCTCCAGTCAGTTTTTGTGCTGGTTTGAAAATTTTTTTCTTACTCTGAGATTCAGGCTAAATTGCTTTTAAAATTTTAAAGCTTTGTGTTTCACATTTATATTCTTGATGAGATGTATAGATTGAGAATGAGATACATTGTCTTTTTATTATAAACAACCTTGCTTTAGTAGCTACTGAAGTTTACTTTTGAAATTGTATTTCTTAAATATTTCTGTTAATTATAGAAAATTGATTTTGTATTCTATTTTATATCTATTAACTTTGCTCATTTAGTAATTCTAATAATCCTAGGCATTCTTCACAATGCATTGTAAGATAATGTATACATTTCATAGGATGACAATTTTTAGGTACGCTTAATGGTATGGGACTATAGATTATTGGGATTTTCTTTGGTTTAAAATTGGCAAACTATTTTTAAGGGGAAGTTGTTAACAATCACTTTCTACAATATGTGACTCTCTCTTCAAAGAGCAAATCAGAGACAAATCTTTTTTTTCAAATTTCTTTTTTTGAAAATCAATAATAATGACCCTATTTTTTAGTTTGAATGGATTGTCATTAATTTAAAATACAAATATTTTGGACTAAATGTTTGTGTCCCTCCCACCCCAAATTTAAATTTTGAAGCCCTAATCCCCAGTATTATGGTTTTAAAGATGTGGGCCTTTGGAGGTCAAAAGGTTGAGATGAAACCATGAGGATGGAGTCCTCATGATGGAATTAGTGAATTTATTATAAAAGACACAGAAGAGCACTTTCTTGTACACTTCCTTTGTCTCTGTCTCTCTGTGTGTTTCTCTATCTCTCTTCCCTTTGGGAACACAACAAAAGGTATCTGTGTGACAAGCATGAAGAATACTCTCAGCAGAAACTGACTATGTGTATGCTGATCGTGTACTTCTTAGCCTGCAAACTATGCGGAAAAAATTTTATTGTATAAGACACCAAGTTTATTGCATTTTGTTACGGCAGCCTGAGCAGTCTAACAAGAAAGCAATAAAAAGTATAAGTAATTAAGATGAAACTAAATTTATCATCCAAATTCTCACCATAAAGAAATAACCATTTTCAAAATATGTAGAACAAGATTTCACATATTTTCCTAAAGTTTATAGACAGAGATAATTGATAAAGATTTTATACAAATTGACTATTAAGAAATGATTGTGTTTAATTATAACAGAAGATACAAATAATTTTGTATAGAGAAACTGATTAACGTTTATGCATATTTGTTCCTAAAGTACATTCAAAGTTAAGAGAAGAGATTATAAAATCATAAGTTAGAGTTCTTATAGTATAGGTTTCTTACAAGAAGGGAAGAAAGCAAAATAAATTTAACACAACTAAAGCAGATCTTGCAGAATGTGATTCATATATGGACATGAGTCAGCTTCCTAAACTTGAATCTCAGTGTTATATAGATGAACCCATTCAGACAGAAACAACATTGATCTAGAACAGAACTCCTTTGACAGGCAATGCACATGTTTTTAGGAGAGCAGACTGTAAGCTTTCTCTGAGCCTCAGAGAGGCAGAAGGTAAGAATGATTCTGGGTTATGCATCCTCAAGTTTTGTTTAAACTCTCTGAATAAGTACCTCATTCCATTTTGCCGGGGCAAAGTGAGTGCATGGGGAAAGCAGGCCAAGGGCATTATGTGAATGGGTCACTTCAAAAGGAAAAACATATCTGAAACATGGTAGAAGCACCCCATAACTAACTACTTTTTCATGACTTTGGCCTATTGGACTTAACCATTATAGCAATGATGACTCAAAAACTACACTAAAGCAGTGTTAAGAGGAAAATTGATGGTGCTAAATGCATTCATCAGGGGGACAAAAAGTTCTCAGGTTAATGACCTAACATAGCAACTAGGGGAATTAGAAAAAAAGCAACAGAAAAGACCCAACCCCAAAGCTAGTAGAAGAAAAAAAAAAACTGAAGTCAGAGAACTGAAAAAAAATTGTTATCTAAAAGTCCACACAAAAGATGAAGCCAAGAGTTTTTTTTAATAAACAATACTGATAGATCATTAGCTAGATTAGCAAAGAAAAAGAGAAGATCCAAATACGTATAATCAGAAATTATAAAGATTATATTAAACTTGATCCCATGAAAATACAAAAGATATGCAGAGACTATTATGAGCACCTCTCTGCACACAAATCTAGAGGAAATCAGTAAATTCCTGGAAACACACAATCTCCCAAGATTGAATCAGGAAGAAAGTGAAAACCTGAACGGACCAATAGGAAGTTTGGAAATGGAATTAGTAATAAAAACCTACAAAAAAAATAAAATAAAAGCCCCGTAACAGATGGATTCACAGCTGAGATCTATCAGAGGTGCAAGAGAGAAATGATACCAATCCTACTGAAATGTCTCCAAAAAATCAAGGAGGAGGGGCTTCTACTTAACTCATACTACAAAGCCAGCATTACCCTGTTACCAAATCTGGCATAGAACACGGAAAAAGAAAAGAGAAAACTTTTTGTTTTCTTTGCCCCGGCAAAATGTATTTTCAATACATTTTGAAAATACATTTCAAAATACAAGCAAAAATTGTCAAACTAAATCCAGCAGCACATCAAAAAGTTCATTCACTATGACCAAGTAGGGTTTATTCCTGGGATATAAAGTTGATTCAACATATGCAAATTGATAAATGTGATTCACCACATAAACAGAATCAAAAACAAAAAACATAGGATCATCTCAATAGATACAGAACAAGACATCAATAAAATTCAACATTCCAGCCAGGCACGGTGGCTCACGCCTGTAATCGCAGCACTTTGGGAGGCCGAGATGGGCGGATCATGAGGTCAGGAGATCGAGACCACGATGAAACCCCGTCTCTACTAAAAATACAAAAAATTAGCCGAGCATGGTAGCGGGCGCCTGTAGTCCCAGCTACTCGGGAGGCTGAGGCAGGAGAATGGCGTGAACCCGGGAGGTGGAGCTTGCAGTGAGCTGAGATCTCGCCACTGCGCTCCAGCCTGGGCAACAGAGTGAGACTCCATCTCAAAAATAAATAAATAAATAAATAAATAAATAAATAAATAAAATTCAACGTTCCTTTTATGATAAAAACCCTCAACAGATTAGGCATTGAAGGAACATACCTCAAAATAATAAAAGTATCTATGACAAACCCACAGTCGCCATCAAACTGAACAGCAAAAGCTGGAACCACACCCCTGGAGAACTGAGACACGACACGGATGCCCACTTTTACCACTTCTATTCAGCATAGCACTGAAAGTCCTAGTGAGAGCAAACAGGCAAGAGAAAGAAACAAAAGCCATCCAAACAGGAAAAGAAATTAAACAATCTCTCTTTGCCAATGCTGTGATTCTACACATAGAAAATCCTAAAGTCTCCATCAGAAGGCTCTTTGAACTGACAAGTGAATTCAGTAAAGTTTCAAGAAATAAAAACATTGTAGGAAAATAAGTAGCATTTTTATGAACCAAAATCTTGCAGCTAATAACCAAATCAAGAACACAATCCAATTTACAATAGCCACAAAGAAAATGAAATACCTAGGAATTCATCCAATCAAGGGGGTCAAAGACCACTACAAGGAGAAGTACAAGACACTGTTGAAAGAAATCAGAGATGACACATAAATGGAAAAATATCCATGCTCATGGATTGGAAGAATCAATATTGTTAAAATGGATATACTGCCTAAAGCAATTTACAGATTCAATGTTATTCCTATCAAAATACCAATGTCATTTTTTAAATAATTAGAATGAAACCTATTATAAAATTCATCTGGAACCACAAAAGAGCTTGAATAGCCAAAGCAATCCTAAGCAAAAAGAAAAGCCAGAGGTATCACATTGCCAGACTTCAAACTGTACTATAAGGCTACAGTGATCAAAACAGTGTGGTACTGATACAAAAACAGACACACAGACCAGTGGAAGAGAATACAGCACCTAGAACTAAATTTGCCCACTTACAACTATGTGACCTTTGAAGAAGCTGACAAAAACAAGCAATGGAAAAAAAATCCCTATTCAATAAATTGTGCTGTGGTAATTGGCTAGCCATATACAGAAGATTGAAATTGGACCCCTGCCTCTCAACATAGATGAAAATTAACTCAAGATAGATTAAAGATTTATGAGTAAGACCTAAAACTATAATAATACTAGAAGAAAATCTAAGAAGTACCCTTTTTGATATAGGCTTTGGCAAATGGATGACTGAGTTCCCAAAAGCACTTGCAACAAAAACAAAAATTGACAGGTGGGATCTAATTAAACTAAAGAGCTTCTGCCTACCAAAGGAAACTATCAACAGAGTAATCAGACAACTTAAAGAATGGGAGAAAATATTTGCAAACTATGCTTCTGATAAAGGTCTAATATCCAGCATCTGTAAGGAATTTAAACAAATCTACAAGCAAAAAATCCAAAAAATCCACCTAAAAAATGGGCAAAGGACATGAACAGACATTTCTCAAAAGGTGACGTAACAAGCAGACAAGAAACATTAAAAATTGCTAAACTTCACTAATCATCACATAAATTCAAATGCAAAAACCACAATGAAATATCGTCTCACACCAGTCAGAATGGCAATTATTAAAACTTACAAAAAACAACAGATGTTGAGAAGTCTGTGGAGAAATGGGAACACTTATACATTGTAGGTGGGAATGCAAACTAGTTCAGCCACTGTGGAGAGCAGTTTGGAGATTCTTCAAACAACTTAAAATAGAACTACCATTTGACCCAGCAATCCCACTATTGAGTATATATACCCAAGGGAAAATAACTTATTTTATCTAAGAGACACATGCACCCGTATGTTCATTGCAGCACTATTCACAATACCAAAGCAATAGAATTAACCTAGGTGTCCATCAATAGAGAAATGGGTAAAGAAAATATGGTATGTATACATCACAAAAAACAATGCAGCCATAAAAATGAACAAAGTCATGTTCTTTGTGGCAACATGAATGGAGCTGGAGACCATTATCCTAAGTGACCTAATAGAAGAACAGAAAGCCACATACCACATCTTCTCACTTATAGATGGTAGCTAAACATTGAATACATGTTAAGATAGGAACAATAGACATTGGGGACCACTAGATTGGTGAGGAAAGGTAGGGGTTGTGGGCTGAAGAACTACCTGTTGGGTACTGTGTTTACTGCCTGGGTGGTAGGATCACTGGGACTCCAAGCCTCAGCATCACACAATTACTCATGTAACAGTCTTTCATTAACCTATAATAAAAGTTGGAATTAATTTAAAAAACAAAACAACTACACTGTTTCATTGCTCTAGATTTCTTTTTGTCTCCATTTAATTATGGAGAGACTTGCAGAGACAGAAATGACTGTCACGTGTTCTTATACACACAAAGCCCTAGAAACAGGAGCCACAGCACATCATGCACTGGGGCCATATGGGGAAGTACCAGAGTCAGTGAAGGCAAAAGGAGCAAGACTAAAGCATGAGCCAGAGCCTTTAATATGGTTTTCCTTGGAAGGAATGAGTGAGACAGTGTAAGCAGCTGAGCAGGTTTAAGACTGCGTAGTGTGAGTACTTTTTGTGTAATTTAGTCCCTAGTGTTCCAGCACCTGATTCTGGGGTGACGAAAGCAGAAGGATAATGTCCCAGACCACAGGAGCCATATAATAAGAGTCAAGTGAGGGTGTGGATTCTGGATTGGTTGGTTTGCATATAAATAACATGCTCATAGGCAAGTTGTTTAGTATTTCTAGAAATTAGCTAACCCTAGGAGGAGCACTCTGTCTTGAAACCCATATGGTCTCACGATGTCAAAGCAAAACAAAAACAATAACCATGATTAATACAGCAAGATGGAATAAGCTATATATTGCCTTAAGGAAGAAGTTACTTGGCTCTCTATGGCTGATCGTCATAACCTGAAAGATTTGTTCTCTTGACTTGAGTTGGACAACTGGGGTTTTATTTCTGAAGCATTTTTTAGGAACTACTCATTGTTCTTGTTTTTGTCATAGTAGTCATGATGCTGGCCAATTGCATTCAACTCAGTCTTAACTTCCTTTTTATAGCAGCCCTCTCACCAGATGATTGCCCTTACTACAAAACTGCAAAAAGTTCAAGAACATCTCATAATATGGTTGACAATAGAGACAACTAAACAGTCTCTAAGTCGTGAAGATTTGAATCTCTAAACTTCCCTGAATTGGCTTGGTCAATGCCTCACAAGCTAGTTAGTGACAAAATGGGAGGAGGGGTAGCCAGACCATATATAAGAATAGAGCTCTGACCCACATCTTTGTAGCAACCAGCCTGGGAAGCCAAACCACAGCCTCTGCCTCAACCAGCCCCAAATGAATAGGATTTAGTTAATGATTGCCAGGTTCCCTATTTTTGCCCCCGCTGCCAACTCAGGACCCATCAGAGAAAGTCAAGTATGCTTTCTGACTGATCACATAAGATGCTCCATTTCCCCTTATTTATTTAGTCCATCTTCAGCTTTCCCATACAACCTTAAAGCAGAACATATCCAAAAGCTTTCCTTTTCCAAGTACAAAACTTTCCTATTCCTCAGCCTTTCTTTGAGTCTCTGCAAAACATATATGATGACAGCTGACTTTCTTGTTATAAAAAGTCTGAATAAATATAGATTCTCTCTGTTATTATTAGGTGTTATTTATTTCCACAATCTACAAAAAATCATCAGGCAGGGTACTATTTAAAGATGCAATATTGAAAAATTCCACATAAAATCGGGAAAAAAGAAATAATGTTCATCTCACTACTATTCTTCTACACATTACTGTAAGCACTAACCATTATAAAAAGAAGAAAAATAAAGGGCATAATGATTGAATAGGAAAAACAAAACTGTCTTTACTTGAAAATGAGATGATTATGGAAAAAAAACTAAGGAATACATTTCAAAAGCTACTAGAACCAAATAATATATATATATGAAATTTATAGCAAACAAGGTTAATATATAAAAGTGCATGTTGAGTGTTCCTTATCCAGATATCTGAAATCTGAAATGCTCTAAAAGCTGAAACTTTTTGAGAGCTGACGTGATGCTCAAGGAAATGTTCACTTAAGCATTACAGATTTTGGATTTCTGGATTAGCACTACTGAATTTGTAAGTATAATGTAGATATTCTGAAATCTGAAAATAATTTGAAATCTGAAATACCTCTGGTCCCAAGCATTTTTTAACTCACTATATGTGCTCATTTTTTTAAACAAATACCTATTAAGCAGACACTATGAACAAAAACTGTGCAAACATTGGAAATACATAAGTAAGCAAGGCAGAAGGGCCTCTTGTATTAAAAATAAATGAAGGAGGACACTAGTTAAAGTGGTAAGGACAGATTTCAATCATTTAATAATAATGATTGCAACATGGAACATGGAAAAGAGTGTAGCATGAGTTGAATTCAACTTCAATTTGTATATTGGCAACTGATTGTTTTATTTTATTTTAGATTCTAGGGGTACATCTGAACGTTTGTCACATGGGTATACTGTGTGATGCTGAATATTGAACTTCTAATGATCTCATCGCCCATGTAGTGAACATAAGACCCAACAGACAGTTTTTCAACAGTTGGCCAGCTCCCTCTCTCTTCCCTTTTGGAATCTCCAGTGTTTATGGTTCCCATCTTTGTGTTTTTGGGTACCAAATGTTTACCTCCTACTTATAAGTGAAAACGTGGTATTTAGTTTGCTGTTTTTGCGTTAATTCAACAAGCATTTTGGATAAGCAGTTCTTAACCGGTAAAATGTGTTGTTGCGTACTAATAATGAATCATTAAAACATAATAATAAATTCTATTCACAATAGAATAATCACAAGCATATAATTCTTAGGAATAAAGGCAACAAAATATGCGTAGGACTTTTATCTAGAAGCTAAAAGTATTATAGAGAAATTTTAAGAAAAAATAGAAAACGTAGATCTATACATGTTCTTATTGATATGTTATTTATATTAAGATATCCATTCACCTTATATTGATCTACAAATGTATTTCAACTCTGATGAAAATCACATCAGATTTTACTGCAAAATAAAAATAAACAATGTGATGTCAAGATGTATATACATATGCAGAAATACAAAGGAACATAGGTAATTTAACCAATCTTGGAAAAGAATATAATCGAAGAAGTAACATTAAATTATGTTAAGATTTTTAAAGCTGCATGTTAAAAAATGGAGCATCCATAAATATGTTCATGTTTAACATAGATGATGAACTGATTTTCTATGAAGACAAAGGACAATAGAAAACACATATTTTTACAACAAATCTGAAACAACTAGATAAATTTATGAAAATCAAATTAATTTTTTTATTTCTAACTTTTTCTGTTGCCCAGGCTGGAGTGGTGCAATCATAGCTCACTGCAGCCTCGAACTCCTGGGCTCAAGAAATCCTCCTTCTTCAGTCTCCTAATGCATTGGGGTTACAAATGTGAGTCATCATGCTTAGCCTAACGTCAATGTTTATCCCATATCATTTACAAATTTGTGATGAATCCAATTTGAGATGCTCATAAACATAAATATGAAACATAAATATAAAAACTAATACTATAAAGCATATAAGAGAACAATCTTGCATCTTAGGGAGGCAAAATATTACATCTTTAGGGAGGCAAAAATATTTCAGACAAAACAAACAGAAAATGTAGCCGTAAAGGAAAAAATTATATAAATAGGGCTTCCTCAAAATAAGATTTTCTACTCATCAAAAGAAAGCATTGAAAAAAATTAAAAGGCAGGACACAGAATCAGAGGAATTATTTTTAATACATACAAATGACTTAGAAGATCTTAATAAGTAATACTATTCAGTAATAAAATGTCTAACAGCCTCTCCCCAAATAGGCATGGGTCTTGAATATCTTACAAAGGAAGATATGCAATGTCACATGAACAGGCATTGGACATCATTATTCATTAGGAATATGCAAATATACATGACAATGACAGCCATTGCACATTCACTAGAAATTATTTAAAGAAATTTTAAAATACTGACAATACCAAAAATTATAGATATGTAGCAACTGGAAGTCTTTTTGTTTCTTAAGAGTGTAAAATGGGGCAAACACTCCAGAGAACAGTTAATTATTTTCTTATAAAGTTTAAAATATATTTTTCTTTGACCCAGTAAGTTTTTTCTCTGTTATGTACACAAAAGAAATAATAACTGATGCCACAATAAAGATTTATTCAAAACTTATTAGAACGGTTTTATTCTTAAAACTAAACCTTGAAACAACCCAAACGACCTTCAATAAAGGAATGGATACACGAATTGTATATATTCATACAGTGGACACTACAGTACTCAGAATTAACAACAACAACAACAAATCAGATATTGACGTGTAACAAAATGTCTGGGCCTCTATAAAATATTATATTGAATAAAATAAAAAAGTTGAATATCTATTCTTACTATGTTGAACAAATTAAAAAAAAAATTACATGGCATAAAGTTCCATTTATATGACATTCCAATAGAGGCAAAACTAATCCATGGTTATGAAAATAAGAATGGATTAAAGATTTGATGTGTGAATGAGATTTAAGTGGAAAGGCATGAAGGAATTTTTGAGGTGAGGAAAATGCCTGTAGCTTGAATCGGTATTGATTATATGGGTCTTTGTATTTGTCCAAAGTTATTGAATTGTAAACTTTAGATCTGTGCATTTCACAGTTAAAAAAAATTTACCTCACCAGTGAAACTCTGTCTACCTAAAGTCTGCAGAAAGCATAACTCAAGAATTTAACATAAGGTCCCCTAATCACATGAAGGTAAGAAACAGCCATCTTTTAAACATTTAAAAAGTCAGGGGAATAAAAATCCAGGAGTTTTTTTTTTTTGCAATAACTATTAAACTTATGCCAGTGAAAGAAAATAAAATTAATTTTCACAAAAGTTGATATACATGACTGAGGATTAAATCTATATTGATATTGTTGAGATTAAAATACAACGCAATTTTAATAAACATTTAAAACATGGACATGGTGTCCCTAACAATTTGTTGATAGGGGAGAGGATAATATAAAAATTAATTTTATGAATCCCACATAAGTACTTGTTAAAAACATATGCCTCGTTCTTTTTATTTAGGAATCACTCACAGAAAGCACACATTCTTTGCTTCTGCACTAACTCTGGAATTCAATATTAGAAGGCTCAACTGCCATGAATATAAATCAAATTCATCTGCATCCCCTATATCAGACTAAATGTGTTTGTTTCTCACTATTCTGCTATATTCCTTGTATTAATTTTAATAGAATCAAAACTGAGATATGGAAGAGGATGTTATATATTGAACACCTTTCCTTCCATCTAGCGTACCCAATATTTGCCGCGTAGGCCAGAAATATAATAATTAGAAATGCGTCTTTATTTGGGGTCCTTACTTCATTCACAATTCTAGATAGTCTTCTAGTTATGACAAAGTCTAAGAATTTTATTTTTAAATAAATTATTATCATATTTTTCTGTTACCATTTTTTGGTTGGTTTTCCATGCAGTTTGTGCCTACTTCCAGGAGGAAGACACCTACACACATTTACTCTTCTCTACTTTCTTTGCAAATTTGAATATGAAAAAGAGAGCCAGGAATTGCCAAAAGCTGGTTACTCCAAGACCCTAGGCATTCTGTCAAAATCTAACTTGGATGATCATGTAAAATACTCATCATTTTATTAATATCAGTATGTTCATTCAAATGGTAACAAGATTTTCACTTGGTTTCTAAATCATTGATCTTAAGTGAAAAATATCAAAATAGAGGACTTCACAAATATTATCATTTAGAACATCCTCACTTTAAACAATCTAAAGTTATTTTTAATGTTGAATCAATCATACTCTGACCTTCTCCATAGGAAAGGAAAATGTAAATATCCCAGACAGCAGAGAGCAAACTGTCATAAAAATAAAACTGTACTTTCAAATGGCTGTAGTCCACAGCACAGCTCTAACCCAAATTGTCATTTCAGCTGCTTCACATTATTAGAAAATACTTACCTTCTAGCTTTGAACATGAAAGAAAAGTACTCTTAGTCTATCAGCTTCCCTAACTAGGAGATTCACGTATTTGTTGGGGTCATATAAAGAAACTGATAGTGCAATTTAATAAGGATAATGCAGAGAAGGTTTGGAGATTCTTTGCAAAGCTGTTGATGGGATGAGAAAGAACACAAGAGACTGCAGTAACCTTTGGTTAGAGTGATTTTTATCACCGCTAGTTTGAAAGGGCCAGTGGCAAAACAAGTTTACTAACTTTAGGATAAAGTAGACTCATCAGGAAAAGAGCAACCACCTAAGCTTAAGGGACAAAGCCAATCACCCGTGGGAAGCCAGTGTTAAAAATACTTGATCTTGCTCTCTGCTTTCCTGAGAATACAAATCATTCACTTTAACTCATTGAATTCACTCAGCAGTCAGAAGAAAAGGAAGCCTCTTGTTGGAATTCATACTAAGAAGATCAGAAAGTGTAGTGGAAAAGAGAGGACTAGAACTGCAGTGCAAGTAGAAGTCAGTGTCCAAAAAGAAGTGTATTTGTATTGTTCATTTGACCTCATTTATTTTAGTATGCAAGCGTGTGCTTAAAAATATTTCAGCCTTCTTTTTACTATATATGCAACTCGTCATTATTTATTGAGAGATTATATATCCATCATTACTTCAATGATCTCATTTTTAGCTTTCCTCTTCTTTATTAATGGATGCAGTAACTTCTGGCATTCCCCTGAGAATATTAATTCTACTTATTTGGAAGTACTCTTTTTATTGCTCTCTGCTGTCTTTCTTTTGTATTTTATACATCTTTCATTTGCTTTATGTTATTTTAAATCTTACCCTATGCACTTACAATGATGGCACTTCTCTGAATGACTGTTGATTTTCTTCCTTTCTTTCTTTTTTTCATGTTGTCTACATTTTTTTTCAAGGTGAGTTTCTGCTAGACTGTTATTACTGAGCAATCCTTTGGTGGAGAAGGAGGTTCATGCTGCTACAGGCCACAATTTGCCTCATTTGCAGTCAGATCAGGCTTTTTGTCAGAGAGAGGACATGCCCATTAGGCAATATGTATTCAGATATTTCCAACTGATTGCTGCCTTTTCTTTCTGATTCAAATTCCCATTCTCAATATATTTACCTAATGTATGCCTCCCTTTTGCCTTTTTAAGCAAAACTAAAAAATCAATACCCTTGAAAAAATTGATTAATTTGGCTAACTTAAATTTAAAGTCTTCACTTCTAGCAAAATAGTTTTACTACATGTTTTTTACTATGAGAAAATATGTAAACTATGTATACCAAAGCGAATCTATAAATAATTTAGAAAAATAAAAATATTTCAATAGAAAAGTGGGAAAATGTAAAAATAGGTACTTACTGGAAGAATCAAGAGATTAGTTCTAAAGACCTTAATTATTTATTTAAACTAATTTAATTAAAATTTTAAAAATAATTAAATTTTTCAATAATCAAGTAAAACAAATTAAACAATAGAACCTTTTATTTTGAGATGCAAAAGCATGAATCAAAGACATCTGTAAAGCTTAAATGTATTCAGATTGTAAAGCTAACCCATGTAAACCAAACTAGGCCAGGAATTAGACTATATTAGTGCCCCAGACTCCCCCAAGTGTCCCTTCCTAAAAGAAGCTCCTCTCACCCTAAGTTTTATGTATAATTTTTTTGCTGTGCTTCAAAAAGGTATAGCATGTATGCATCTCTGAACAACATACCTTAGTTTTTTTTGGCCTGCTTTGATAATTACTATGAAATCCTCTTTCTGTATTATTTTGTGCCGCACTCCTTTTGTTCAACATATGTTTATGAGTGACAGCCCTGTTGTTGCAAGCAGTTGTAATTTATTTATTTTCACTGCTCTATAATATTTGATTGTTTATATAGATGAGAATTTTCTATTTTATTCCTTATATACATTTGTGTTATTTTAAAGTTTGGGTGCTTAGGAGCAAAGTCAATATGAAAATACTTGGACATATGCTCTCAGAATTATATGCATAAGTTTATCTACAACATATAACTATCCAAGGAATTTTAGGAGCAAACATATGTGGATACTTATTTAATCACAGACTAACTTTTTTTCAAATCAGTTGTATCAATTTATACTTCTTCCTGTGGTACCTAAGATTTCATAAAATTATACTTTCAATCCATGGGTTTAGCAAAATAATTCAAAGTTTAATAATATCAAACTGACATCTATAATTTAAGACCACTTTAGATGAAAATTTTTGATATCTATTAAATTTTACAATGTGAATAACTTATAAACACAATTTTCCTTAACTCATCATCTGTCTTACGAAATACTAACATATGTGCAATAAAATGCAATAGGATGTCAATTACAGCTTTTTAAAAATAGTCAAAAGCCCATTAAATAGATTAAATGTCCACCAATAGAGAAATGGCTAAGTAAATATGACATATCTAAGAGTTAAAGAAATGATAAAGATTAACATGTGTTGAATCACTAAGATTTCCAATACATATTAAATTGAAAAATAAAAACACATTATTGTGGTTAAAAATACACCAAGTATTAGATTATCAAATCAGACTCACATGCATCGGAGATCTTATGCAAACTTAACTAATAATTTTATGGATAAAAATTATTGTGAGGTACAGGTGGAGCAAGGTAAGGTCAGATAGCACTGTGAGAATCCCTGGGTCCTTTCCTCCTACATCAGATATGCTTTGAACAAGGATAATAGATGATGATTCTGAGTAAGATGTGCGGTCATCTCACTTACACAGAGGAGATATTTAGATCACAAAATATCTCATTTTGTCTTTAGATGGTCCAGGAAACTATGCCCCATCAGTCAAAGAGATTTAGGTTTTATTATAAACAATCCTAGAAAAGAAATCACAGCACATACATTCTTCTAAAAGCATTCTGTAGGTAAGATATTCCTTCCTGGAAACTTCTTAGTTTGTTTGCCAAGAGGTTAGCCAGTTATATGGTTACCAAAAAACCTGCCTTCTTTGTCTCCAGCATGTTTCTTATTAAAGAGAATGAATGAATTGCAGAACTATTGTTTGCACATTTACTTTTAAATGGTTTATCAGTAAAATATGTGAGAATACATTTTTAAAATGAACTTATGTGATTGCTTTGGAAAACGTCTGGAAATACGCAAACCACACTGATAATAATGGCCTTCTGGGGATGAACCAACACACAATAGATTTACTGGTAATCGTTTGATTTTTTCAAAAGTACTACATTCCTGTATAATTTGCATGATTAAAATGTATTTAATATAATTTCCACCCGTGATAATTTTCTTTTGTATAAATAGGACATTGCTCTTGCTATTAGCAGCTATATACTGTAATATTTCTAGTTGAACCACAGGGTTTAGCAGACTTCAGCCCATACACTGAACCTGTCCTATTGCCTGTTTTTGTACAACCTGCAGCTAAGAATGTTTTTATATTTTTTGAATAATACAAAAATATCAACAGAAGAATAATAGTCCGTAACACAAAATTAACAAAATTTAACATTTGTGTCTATGAATAAATTTGATAATATTGTAGCCACAGCCATTTGTTTGCATATTGTCTACTTTCTTGTTACAACAGGGTTTAGCAGTTGTGACAGAGACTTCTACAATGTTCCCAAAGCCTAAAATATTTACTGTCTTACCCTTTATAGAAATAAATACTTTGCTGACACTGTGACTCATAATAATGTTTGCAACTACTTTTTGAATAAGCTCAGAAGTTTACAGACACACACTCCTAAAATATTTGTTATATTGCTCTTTATAGAAATAATTTGCTTATCCCTCTGAATTATAGTGATGTATACAACTGATTTTTGAATAAGTTAAAAAATTTAGCTGGGGCGGTGCCTCACACCTGTAATCCCAGCACTTTGGGAGGCTGAGGCGGGCAGATCACCTGAGGTCAGGAGTTCAAGACCAGCCTGACCAATGTGGAGAAACCCAGTCTCTACTAAAAATACAAAATTAGCTGGGTGTGGTGGTGCATGCCTGTAATCTCAGCTACTCGGGAGGCTGAGGCAGGAGAATCGCTTGAACCTGGGAGGCGGAGGTTACAGTGAGCCGAGATTGCACCATTGCACTCCAGCCTGGGCAACAAGAGTGAAACTCAGTCTCAAAAAAAACAAAAACAAAAATCTTTACACACACACACAAACATGGATTATGGATTGAGTTGCATGTATTTGAATATTAGTTTTGTTATTCTTGCAACTTATTAGGGGGTTTGACAATTTTTCTAAATTACAATTGGGTGAAATTTTTTGCAATTGACAAATTGCTAGATAACATAATCTAGCTCATATTATATGATAACTTTAGATGTTAAATCAGTAATAAGCCTTATGAAGATCTATGTTTCTAGGAAATAATTACTTCAACAAGAAGGGAAAGTAAAGACAGAAGGTAAAACAAAATATAAGACGAAATAAAATAAAGATGGGAATTGAATGCCATAGAAGTGTGGAAGTTGGAGGGAAAGTTTCTAAAATTATTTGGATAAAAAGGAAGCCATATATTTTACTGAATCTTCTAGATGGGTTTTAATTCTGTATCCTTTCATACTCATGTACTATGCCATTTTTTTCAACTTTTCATTCCACTTGTACTTCCTAACTTATGATGAATTTACCTATATAGAGTCCTTTTATCATTTAGACTAAAATTGTATTTATTTGAAGGTAAGAACGGTCATATAATTCTTAGTTGTTTTCAGAATTGAAAACATGGTTGAGGCCAGGCACGGTGTCTCTCATCTGTAATCCTAGCACTTTGAGAGGCCGAGGCGGGGGGACTACGAGATCAGGAGTTCAATACCAGCCTGACCAACATGGAGAAACGCGGTCTTTACTAAAAATACAAAATTAGCTGGGCATGGTAGTGCACACCTGTAATCCCAGCTATTTGGGAGGCTGAGTAAGGAGAATCGCTTGAACCCTGGAGGCAGAGGTTGCAGTGAGCCGAGATCACGCCATTGCACTCCAGCCTGGGCAACAAGAGCAAAACTCATCTCAAAAGAAAAAAAAAAAAAAGAAAACATGGTTGAAAGTCAATATCCATGTGATAAATTGAGTTAGAATGCCAATGAGAGCTTAGCTAATATAAAGGTGATGGAATTCACTATCAAAACTTTTCAGAGACTTAGAAAAATATGGAAAATTAGAGAAAATGTAACAGAATGAGGCTTGAAATCAAGATAATTAAACTGCAAACTTTAAGAAGGCAGGAAAGATATCCTTTACTTAGTTTGTCTTGTCCAACTAATGGTTAGTTGAATGCCATGCACATAACGCATCCCTCTGAGTACTTATTGAATAAATGTAGAATGTCATTCTGGAATAAATTGAGGCAAGAAACTAGAGGGATAGCAGTGTGAAAAGTGAGATTAATTTATTTGGTATAGAGTCAGTAAATTTAAGTGGGCCACTTGAAACAACAAGCTTAAAAGAAAACCAAATAAGCATTTTCAATGCATAGAAATGCAACCATTTTTCTCCTTCTGTACTTTATCCATTCAAACATTGCTTGAAAAAAATATAACTTTCAGTCTTGCTTTTTTATCTCCACCAAACTCAGATAATTTTGGTCGTTGATGACCTTTCTAAGCTAATTCCTATTTTAGAATGCTATGGACGAATGAATCTCAAAACTTCTTTTGACCAATTTATTTTATTCCATTTCCTAAGGAATAGAAACTTTTTACCTCCAACCCAGGGGAGCTATGAAACAAACTCCTCATTTATTTCCAATCTAAACACATTTGATAAAACAGGCAGAGGAATTTTTTATCAGATCCGTATTTTAAATTTTCATGACTGTTGTTCAATTGTTTCCATTCTTCTTCATAAATATGTAGAGGCTTAAAATTCTTTTCTGAAAAATAAACTGCTACTTTAAATGATTTTAACTCATTTTTATAATACCTTTTTTTATTCTCTGATGATCTCTTGCTGTTTTTCTTTCTCTAGAAATGTTCTAAGAATAAATTAGCTGATATACTAAGAAAGGTTCACAAAATGAGTCCTTCACCTATACAGCACCTCTTCTAAATAACAGAGAGATTACAAATCCAATGTATTTGAACTCTGAGTTGTCTATATGTGTAGTGTTAAAAAATGTAGCTGTCAGTTTTAACAGCTTTTCCCCTGAGATTTCAGTGGCTAGCTAATGATCTCTTTTAAGGATTAGGGCAATTTCTAGATAGTGAAATGGCAGGAAAACTTATCAAATACATATTTTTCTATTATAGTATTCTGAGGACTGTAAAGTCTTACTCAATGTATATCACTTTTAATTTTTAGGATACATAGAAATATTTGCTAGTAGAAATAAATGGCAACTGTTTACTTGAAGATGGTTTAGAAAGATGCTTTTCTCTTTTAATTTGAATTGCTACTTTAAATGTCATCACATGTATTTCAGTATTGTCTATGCCAACTTTGTACCTGAAAAACAGTATTATGAATTGGGCATTATATTCCATCTTCATAAATTAAAAAAGAAACATAATAACTAGTGAAGTGGAATGAGGAAGGTGTGGGGAGACACTGAATTTTTCAAAAGTAGTAATAAATTCAAGCATGTAGCTTAATATATCATAACTTAAATGATTTAAATTAGGTATATGTTTATACCAATAAGTTTTAAATTCTTAATTCTAACCTCATCAAGTACCAACAAAGAATGCCCTTCCATATTAATACACTTTGGGAATTAAGATAAAGTATATGTAATTAAATCATCAAACTCCTTTTGTTGTTTAGCAGGTAGTTTGATATAATAAGAGAAATTGTGTTCTCATTATATATTGGTCACAATGAATGAATGTAAAACCTTAATCAGGCTATCTGACTTCTTTTAGTGACATTACCCTTTTTGCAACCAACACATCAAATTAGTAATATTTATCCTACAAAAATAATGTGAAGATAAATGAGATAACATATATAATAGTCACAAATACTTATTGAATAAAGCTGTTTTTATTTATATATTTCTATGTACTTACTAGATATGTTCTTATTAAATATTTTCTTATGGTATTATGTCAAGTCTTTTACTTCTTTTTTTATATTTAGTATATTATAGAACTCATCATCCAATAAAATTGTAATACAATTTTCTTGATTTACTAATCCTAGGTGAAAAATATATATATATATATATATGTTGTCTTCTCTGTTTGAATTATGCTTAGTGGATGGCATTTTCAATAATCTCTCTGATTCTTCCTTTTCCTGTTTAAACTACTCTCATTCTCATTGTGGCCTAGGTTTCTTTCTCCCTAATATTGACTTCAGAAGGCTAAGTTTCTAATATAATAACAATTTGAGTCTTTACCACTTCTCCCTAGAATCGTGATTTAGACTAGGTTATTAGAGTAAACAATATGATTCCAAATTTTTTCTTTTTTTTAATGGGCTAGCATCCAAAAAGCTTAAGAATTCTTGGGGGAAATGACATAATTAAGCTAGATTATTTTAATTTAAATTCAGAATTAAAAATCATTTTCAATAGCTTCTTTGTCTTAATTTAACAAGCTTTTGTTGAACATTGATTATATTTTGAATTCTATTTTTTCTTTTATTTTTAGTTGGCACATAATTATACATATTTATAGGATACAGAGTGATATTTTGATACATGTATATAATATGAAATAATCTAAGAGTAATTAGCATATCTATCACCTTGTACATTTGTCATTTCCTTGTGATGTGAATATTCAGAATTCTGTCTGGTACGTTTTTTAAAAAATTCACTAAATTATTGTTAACTTAATTCACCCTACAGTGCTACAGAACACTAGAGCTATTCCTCCCTTCTAGCTACAACTTTGTTACAAAGTTAACTTTGCTTACCAACCTCTTTCCATCCTCTTCTTATTCCCATCCTTTCCAGCCTCTGATAACTACAATTCTACTTGTTACTTTTATAAGTTCATTTTTAGCTCCCACATATAAGTGAGAACATGTGGTTTTTCTCTCTCTGTGCCTGTCTTATTTCACTTAACGTAATGTCCTCCAGGCTCATCCACGTTGTAACTAATAACATGATTTCAATTCATTACAAAACTTAAAAGGATACTCAACAGTGCCAAACATTCTATTTTAGTTTCCCAATGCATTCACTCCCACAGCATTCATAACAATAACCTTCCACAAAGTTACCACATGTCTTATGCTAAATTGACAAGATCTCCCAATATTAAGTAAATTCTGTCCTTAGCTCTCCCTCTCATTTTAGTATTATCATTCTCATTAATGAATAATTCCCTTTTTGTTAAAAGTTTACATTGACCTACCGTTGTCCTTCAGTTATCAACTTACTTTGTATTCTTTCTTTGAAAGAAATCAGTCAAACAATAGACAGTCTCCTTCAATATTTCCTGTACTGTCTTCAACCCACTTAGCTGAGTACTTTCTTTTTTCTCTACTTACTCACTTTTTCCCGAGTGTTCTCAAGCATTTTCATGGGTTTAAAGGCCAGTTACATGATAGCATCTCAGAATATTTCCAATTTTGGTATCTTCTCTGAGTTAGAGCTTTGCATAGTCATCTACTTACTTAATATCAAATGTGGATTGTTTTATAGACAACTGAAATTCATAATGTTTTAAGTAGAGTTTTGTTATTTTCTCTGCTTCCCAGTTTGTGTGTGTATGTTTGTTTGTTTACTTCAGCTGGTGTTCCCATTGATTTTATCTTATCTAATACACCAAAACCCTATCAGTAGCTCTTTTCTTCAAACTTGCACATATCTTAAATATGTATTTCATTATTTTGAACAAGGTCTCCACCTTCTTGTCCTTTCACTTTAATAGTTTTCTAATTCATTTCCTTATGTTTATTCTTGTCCCAGTAAAAATTATTCTTGGTTTAAGAGGCAGAGATATATATGTATTATAAACACAGGGAAACAAATTAGATATAAACCAATTATTATAAACCAATGTAATAATAATAATATATATTACATTTTTTTCTTTTTTATATTTCTTCTTTTTCTTTTTTATTTTTTGTAATGTAAGCAAGATTCTTTCCCTCCTCTGCCTTAAATCCTTTAGTTACTTGTGGAGTACAATTACAAATCTCCAGGATGCTAAAGCTCTGCTCTGCTGTCTACAACCAAAGGCACCATTCAAGACCCTCACTCCTAATGAGACAGGGCTCTTTCCACTCTTGAAACACAGTTTTTCCCCATGTCAGGGTTTTGCACAAGGTAACATCTTGTCTTTGAAGCTTCATAGTTTGGCTTGTTAATCAAATGGTTCCTTTTCCATATTTAAGTCATCACTTTACATTTCATTTTCTTGGAGAGGTCTTCGCATGACTCCAAGCTATCACCAGTTATGTGCTATCGTAGAACATGGTTTATCCAGAAATAGTGATAACTTTCATCACTATTGATCATTCTTTGGTTTTCTTTACATTTATTTTATATCTTAAACACTGTAATATAAAAGACCTCAGGGATGGACCATGAATTTCATATTTAGCACAATACTTCAGAAGATCCATAGTATCCTTTTTCTTTTTTATTCATTTTATTTTAAAATTTTCATTTTGAACTATTTTAAAGCTTACAAAAATATATTTTAAAAAATCAAGAGTTCCTATATATTCTTCACCCAGCTTCTTGACTGCTAACACCAATCTAAGAGTACAGTTACTCACATTAGGAAATTGATATGGAATTAGTTACTTACCTACATATTTTGTTCATGGTTCCACTAATGTTTTTTAACTAGGATCAAAATCAGGGTCACATATTGCATTTATCTGCTACATTTCTTTTGTTTTCTTTATTTGGGTGCGGTGGCTCATGCCTGTAAGCCCAGCACTTTGGGAGGCCGAGGCGGGCGGATCATGAGGACAGGAGATAGAGACCATCCTGGCTAAAATGGTGAAACTCCGTCTCTACTAAAAATACAAAAAATTAGCTGGCGTGGTGGCGGGCACCTGTAGTCCCAGCTACTTGGGAGGCTGAGGCAGGAAAATGGTGTGAACCCAGGAGGCGGAGCTTGCAGTGAGCAGAGATCACGCCTCTGCACTCCAGCCTTGGCAACAGTGCAAGACTACATCTCAAAAAAAAAAAAAAATGTTAAAAAAGAATATTCAGCTTTCCCTTTTGTCTTTCATGCCCTTGATACTTGTTTTTTGTAGATTATTCTGAAGTTTGATTTTTTTCTAATATTTCTTCATGGTTAAATTCACATAATATATTTTGGCAAGAATGCCACAATGCCGAGGTTGTCCTTCTCAGTGCATCATATCAGGAGGCACATGATATCATCGTGTCCTAATACTGTTGACGTTAACTCTGATCACTTGAATAAGATATTGTCTGCCACATTTCTCCACTTCAAAGTTACCATTTTTAAAATCAGTATTTTGTTGAGAGATACTTGGAGATTATGTAAATATCTTGTTTCTCATAATTGTATCCACTAATTTTAGCAGACTTGTCTGCAACAATTATATGGTATTTGCCAAGAAATGAGAATCTATTTCCACTATTCTTTCTATATTTATTGATTAGAATTCTACTGTATGGAAAAGCTTTCCTTTGTCCCACTTTTCTTATTTTCTTATTTTCTTATTTATCCAATTATTTATTTATATTAGTGTGGATTCATGTGTATTTGGTTTAATTAATCTGAATAATCTATTGCCATCATTATTTATTCCCTTGCTCGATTTATCTCAGTTTGGGTCACTGAGAGCCACTTCTAGTTAGCTCCTATGTTCTTTGGCATGTCTCCATCATTAGTTGAGACTTCCTTATTTTCTTAACAACAACAGATGTCTCAGACCCATTTTGTTCTTTCTGCCCCATGCACCTAGAATCAGGCATTGATCCAAGCAGCTCTGTATCCTTTTAAAGAAGAAAAAAGTGAATCCAAGATTTGAATGCTAGATGTGCTGATTGCTATTAAAATGTTATTGCTTCTAGTCTTAGTGGTTAAAATTAAGAAATATACACACATTCGGCCGGGCGCTGTGGCTCACACCTGTTATCCCAGCACTTTGGGAGGCCGAGATGGGCGGATTATGAGGTCAGAAGATTGAGACCATCCTGGCTAACACGGTGAAACCCCGTCTCTACTAAAAATACAAAAAAATTAGCTGGGCGTGGTGGCAGGTGCCTGTAGTCCCAGCTACTTGGGAGACTGAGGCAGGAGAATGGCATGAATCCAGGAGGCAGAGCTTGCAGTGAGCCGAGATCGGGCCACTGCACTCCAAGCTGGGCGACAGAGAAAGACTCCATCTCAAAAAAAAAAAAAAAATATATATATATATATATATATATACACATTCACACACAAACATGTGCATCTAGGTCTATTTATATATCTACACATTCTTTTCAATTTCTATCTAACGTAGGAAAAAAGTAAACTTAAGTATATATTGATAGTTTTGATTCTGATTGAACACCATAAGTGTTATTCTAGTCTCCACTCCCCTTCATTTCTAAATTCTTTTTCTAAAACGGAATCACTTAGTTTGTTTTAGTTAATATACTTAATATAATCATTTGCTTTTTATTTTTATTTTTTTAAATTTCAACTTTTAGATTTGAGGATATATGTGAGGGTTTGTTACAGAGTATACTGCATGATGCTGAGGTTTGGGGTATGACTGAACCCGTCTTCCAGGTAGTGAGCATAGAACCCAAGAGGTATTTTCTATGGCACTTTACACATTCTAGAAAACTGGTTGTTAATTAGCACAAGCACCTATAATAGTGCCTGATATATTTAATACTCAAAATATATGTTAAATTAAAAACAAATGTATAAATTAATGGTTGACTATCATAATAATTACTCAAAATGTAACATAATTCCAAAGGAGAAAACTTTTTTCTAAAAAGGCTCTCTCAATTGCTCTTTCTGATTTATTATTTTCCCCAAATCTGTAGTTGCTTCATTATTGTTCGGAATTTTGCCTTAGTTGTCAATAAACAAAAAATATGGATCATACCACAGCTCTTCCATTGCTTTCATTTCTTGAGATATATGAATGTATGTGATATCTTTGATGTCCTGTATTTTATCTTTATTGCTTTTTGTTACTTAAGAACATCTAGAAAAGAAGATAAATATTAATCATGTCAGAAATTATCAAAGGTTGATTACAATAAAAATTTCTCTAATGTGATAACCACTCAAAAACTTCCTTCTTCATCAAAACACAGTATTTTTTAAAAAAAATAGAGTGCTTCATTTTTATTTCACAGAAAATAATCAAATGATAGCCAGAATATTATGAACTAGAGTCACATAGGATATTCTAATAATACTTTTTGTGAAAGAAGTATTGAGGAGGTCTTAGGACCAAAGAATATTTGTTTAATAGTGTCAGAATTCATTTTAACACCATAAAAAGGATATGTATTTGTTCAATTTTCACTCACTGCACAAAGAATTAGATAAAAGAAGATTTTCAGTAATAGCATTCATTTTGAGTCTTGCCAATCCTTTCAGTTTTGGTATAACAAAAAGGCTATTAGCTTTTACTCTGTTGTGTTGAATTTTGATGATTTCTGACAGTCTTCACTGAGATGCTCAAAGAGATGAGACTTGCCAGTCGAATAACTTAAGATCTCATTAAATTTACCAGCAACATAAAAGCTATTTCTGCCTCTTAACTTTTTGATGTGTTGCCTTTTTCTAATCCTCTTCTCAGGACCTATTTAAAAGACAATAAAAATTTTGTTTTTGTGTGTTGAAAGATTTCTCCATTATCAAGAGAGTAGTCAGTTCTTAACTTTAGAATGATTGCATATATAGATATGAAAAATAAGGAAACAATTATTAAGAAAACTAATCAAATTTTTTACTAACATTTAGTAATTTTAACAAAATTATTGTGCATTGTATTTTGCAGCATTTATGCAGAGGATATACTAACCTGTTTAAATTTTTAGACACAAATAGTAAAAAATAGAACATCATCATTTTCAGGAGCAAGGAAGTAACCTGTGAAAAAATGAATGCCTTTCTTCAAATAATATGCTAATGAAAGGCTGAGATATTAATGTCTAAATATTATAAAAATTTCATTTTAATATAATGTTTTACTTTATATTTATATTGTATTGTATAACAAAGAAATGCGAGTCTTCTTACACCTGAGAACTTGAACTGGCAATCTACATATTGTTGTTGAAACAATTTTAAATTAAACATACAATGAGAGGGAAAAATAATTCTGTTGCCTCAATTTTAAAAGGAATATTTTGAAGAAATAATTTTCCATATAATAGCTTGTTATGATCTTGCCTTTTAGCCTCCCTGGATAAAGAAATGCATACTTATAATAATTGAAGGAAGACAATTTTCCTCATTTTCTGCAAATTAGAAATATATTAGGCTATTAAATATATAATTCAAAATATACAGAATAAAGGTATTATAGAACCTAAGAATTATATAAAGAATTATATACATAAAGTAATGAACACATATACAAATAGTATAAAAATACTAAAAATAATATTTGCTTATTGATTAATTACTATGGGTATTATATAACTCTTAGTTTCTACATTGCCTTTCTATTCTTAGTTATTATAATAGGTATATTATAATTACTAATACGTATAAACTACTTATAGTTTATATGAATGTGTTATATGTACATGTATATTATAATAACTAATACCTATAAATTATTTACAATTATACATATTATAATAACTAATAAATATAAACTACTTATTGTCAAAACTGTTTTTAACTATTAAAAGATAAAGCACACAGATATGTTTTCTTTACTAGGTATTCCCAGAAGCACTCATAAAACTCGGGGTTTTCATATAGCAGTGATTACAGACTTGCTATTTTTATTATTCCCATTTTATAGATTAAGAGCACAAGACTCATATTAGTGTTATTTAGCCATGTCACAGAGTCAATTCCCAGATATTTTTTCCACTTGTTTTGTCATGAAGAATGAGAAGTAGAATCAGCATCAAGTTTGTGCTAAACAAGTACAATAATAAGAAAGCACAGCAAATGCTGACTAGACTGTAAGAATATTTTTGCTTTTAGGCTACCCAAAAAAGATAAGATATATGAGGTGATCAAAGTGAATAATTATATAAACAAGAGGAATTAGAATATGAATAAGCCAGGAAAAATAGGAATAGGCCAAAAAAACACACACACCCATTTCTTATTTAAACTTAAATGGAGACAAATTCATTCAATCTATATATATTTATTTTACTACCTCAATAGAGATAAATATCTTCTCTAAGAAAAATCCCACTTTACTTAATATGTATCACATTTACCTAATAAGTAACATATTACTAAAACAGAGAGCAACCAGTGTTTTACTCTTTTTTTTTTTTTTTCAGAGATTTTTTGCTCTTGTTGCCCAAGTTGGAGTGCAATGGCATGATCCTGGCTCACTGCAACCTCCACCTCCCAGGTTCAAGCAATTCTCCTGCCTCAGCCTGCCAAGTAGCTGGGCTTACAGGCATGCACCAACATGCCTGGCTAATTTTTGTGTTTTTTTTTTAATAGACACGGGATTTCACCATGTTGGTCAGGCTAGTCTCGAACACCTGACCTCAAGTGATCCACCCGCCTCGGCCTCCCAAAGTGCTGGGATTATAAGCATGAGCCTTTGTGCCTGGCCTCATTTATTTTCATATAAAATATAGGGTCAAGTATGTTGAGATATTAGTTACGCTATATTTTGCTCAGTATTGCCTGAGAGTTGGATTATTTTATCATTGTAGAGAATATTGGTTATGAGAATATTAAATAAAATAAACTGGAGAGACTCTCAGCAGCAAACTATGGTATGTAAGTACATAGGTAAATATGTATCTATCTATCTATTTATCTATCTAATCTAGCCTATCTATCTATCTATCTATCTATCACCTATCTATCCATCTATCTATCTATCTCCTTTTCTTTCATTTATGTCTGGATCTGTACCAAACACCAGGCAGAGGAGTTAGGAGAAGTAACTGAAAAACCCATGGGTGACATCACCAACTAAAACAGGTGACAAATAATCAGCATAAAACCCAGGATACAAGAGTAATTGTCCTAATCATTGGCAGCATAGGGCCAGTACCAGCTGGAGTTAATGGCAAAGATAAAATGAAGATAAAAGGAAGTATTGTAAGATCTTAATATCAACAAACTACAACAAGAAATCATCAATAATGCTCACTCCCAAAAGAAAAATACTTACCCTGAAGAAAAACAATTGGAACAAAATCAAAATTAATCAGAGAATCAGATAATCTGAGACAAGTAAGATAATTTTTAGAAAATAATTTTTAGAAAAAAAATAATTTGAAGGTACATAAAATCAAATAGAAGTGGTACAAACTATAGTAAGAGATATAGAGTATAAAAATAAGAGAAAAAACAGAAATTGAGAGATTAAAAACATCTAAAAATTTTCTAAACATAGAATTTAGGCAAAGAATAGTAATATCCATGTAACGGTTATTTCTAAGAACAAAAATTAAAATAAAAAATAATATTAATTATTTGAGCATGAAGGTAAAAGGATAAGAAATTTATATTGATAATAGACTTCTTGATAGCAACATTTTATACAGGATGATAATCAAGAAATGGTTTAATGATTATGAAACAGATAACACAGTAGCGAGATGAGATTTTATTCATCCAAACTATGAATCATGTCTAAGGAATGTAGAACATCATGAATATTTATGATTTTAAGAAACATTGTTCCTGTGATGGCTTTTTTAGAAATGTCCTACCTACTGACAAGAAGACAAACATCATGTGAAGCTTCTGGATAAGGACTAAATATGTTTAATTTTATAATTACGAACAAGTAATGGGGATTAAAGTGACAAAACATGATGCTATTAAGTGTGTTAAACATGAAGAAATAATGCAACTCAACAACAAACGGAAAAAAGGAGAAGAAAAAGAAAGTAGACGAATCTTAATGACTATCTCAGGAATATCTAACTGCCATTAAAAAAATATGGAATTAAAGTAAATGTTAAGCAAAAAGAGAGAAGAAAGGAAAGAGAGTTTACTAGAATACAGTATTACTACTCATTGAAGAAATCAATAGACAGTATTCAAACACACTAGAGGACTAGTATATTTTATTATAGTATTATTATAAGATAATAATAAGAATAAACATAGAAACATTTATAAATACCAAATGAGTATATCCTGCCCCTCAAATTAAAGTGTAAATACAGGGCAAGATTTTATATAAATTATTTATATAGCAAAAACTTATATAACAGAACTTAACACCAGCATAACAGGTATATCAAAGACACAAATGGGCTTAACTCACCATTAAATGGCATACTTTTAGATTGGCTAATGGAGCAGAATCCAATCCATTCTGTGTGCAAGAAACATATTGAACAAGGCAATTCAGAATGGTTTAATGTAAAAGGAAGAGCAAAGATAGATCTTGTATGATAGCAAGATCCTGAAATAGTTGTCAGAATTTTGCTATGAGACAAGATAGAACTTAAGACAAAATAAATATAACAGGATAAGGAAGGGAAATTTATTCTACAGAAGGATGCATGCTTCATTCTACATTAAAAATAAAATATATATTAATAACATACACAAAATTACAATTTTCATAAAGCAGAAAGAAGTTGAAAGAAGAAATAGACATTAAAACTGGAGATTTTAACATAGCTTATTAATTGGTAAGTCCTTGAAGAATGCAAATAAGCCTCACTTTTAGTAATTAAAAAAAATTAACACAAAGACTGACAAAGACTCTCTTCTTCATCAAACTTTAGTCAGATTTTTTAGCTCTCCTCTCAACTAGATCTTCACCTAGGCCCCTTGCCTAGTCTCCATAGCTCACTTTTAACAAGAATCCTTAAGTCCATATAGAGAGAATCTTGATATCTGAACACCCTGAGCTGCCTTCAGCAGGAATCCTGTTAATTTGGTTTAGCAAGAGTTCCCCTACTTTTGATGTCTCCTCTTAGTAATTTTCCATCCACTGACCCCCTCACACTGCTCTTTTGCTATAAATTTCCATGTGTGCTTGTATTTGGAATTGAGCTCATTTCTCTACTAAAGTCTCTTTTCCTGTGTTGCAATAATTTCTGAATAAAATCTTTCTTTACTGCTTTAATTACCCTCTGGCTCTGATTCTCTTTGACATTACTCTTTGAAGAATCACTTTAGGGGAAAAGAATAAATGCAAGAAGACAAAGGCAGAGACTATTATCCAAATATAGAATGGAGATAGTGATATCATACTGAATGGGCAAAAACTGGAAGCATTCCCTTTGAAAACTGGCACAAGACAGGGATGCCCTCTTTCACCACTCATATTCAACACAGTGTTGGAAGTTCTGGCCAGAGTAATTAGGCAGGGGAAGGAAATAAAGGGTATTCAATTAGGAAAAGAGGAAGTCAAATTGTCCTTGTTTGCAGACGACATGATTGTATATCTAGAAAACTCCATTGTCTCAGCCCCAAATCTCCTTAAGCTGATAAGCAACTTCAGCAAAGTCTCAGGATACAAAATCAATGTACAAAAATCACAAGCATTCTTATACACCAATAACAGACAGACAGAGAGCCAAATCATGAGTGAACTCCCATTCACAATTCCTTCAAAGAAAATAAAATACCTAGGAATCCAACTTACAAGGGATGTGAAGGACCTCTTCAAGGAGAACTACAAACCACTGCTCAATGAAATAAAAGAGGATACAAACAAATGAAGAACATTCCATGCTCATGGGTAGGAAGAATCAATATTGTGAAAATGGCCATACTGCCCAAGGTAATTTATAGATTCAATGCCATCCCCATCAAGCTACCAATGACTTTCTTCACAGAATTGGAAAAAAACTACTTTAAAGTTCGTATGAAACCAAAAAAGAGCCCGCATCGCCAAGTCAATCCTAAGCCAAAAGAACAAAGCTGGAGGCATCATGCTACCTGACTTCAAACTATACTACAAGGCTACAGTAACCAAAACAGCATGGTACTGGTACCAAAACAGACATATAGATCAATGGAACAGAACAGAGCCTTCCGAAATAACGCCACATGTCTACAACTATCTGATCTTTGACAAACCTGAGAAAAACAAGCAATGGGGAAAGGATTCCCTATTTAATAAATGGTGCTGCAAAAACTGGCTAGCCATATGTAGAAAGCTGAAACTGGATCCCTTCCTTACACCTTATACAAAAATCAATTCAAGATGGATTAAGGACTTAAACGTTAGACCTAAAAACATAAAAACCCTAGAAGAAAACCTGGGCATTACCCTTCAGGACATAGGCATGGGCAACGACTTCATGTCTAAAACACCAAAAACAATGGCAACAAAATCCAAAATTGACAAATGGGATCTAATTAAACTAAGGAGCTTCTGCACAGCAAAAGAAACTACCATCAGAGTGAACAGGCAACCTACAGAATGGGAGAAAATTTTCACAACCTACTCGTCTGTCAAAGGGCTAATAACCAGAATCTACAGTGAACTCAAACAAATTTACAAGAAAAAAACAAACGACCCCATCAAAAAGTGGGCAAAGGATATGAACAGACACTTCTCAAAAGAAGACATTTATGCAGCCAAGAAACACATGAAAAGATGCTCACGATCACTGGCCATCAGAGAAATGCAAATCAAAACCACAATGAGATACCATCTCACACCAGTTAGAATGGCAATCATTAAAAAGTCAGGAAACAACAGGTGCTGGAGAGGATGTGGAGAAATAGGAACACTTTTACACTGCTGGTGGGACTGTAAACTAGTTCAACCATTGTGGAAGTCAGTGTGGCAATTCCTCAGGGATCTAGAACTAGAAATACCATTTGACCCAGCCATCCCATTACTGGGTATATACCCAAAGAACTATAAATCATGCTGCTATGAAGACACATGCACACGTATGTTTATTGCGGCACTATTCACAATAGCAAAGACTTGGAACCAACCCAAATGTCCAACAATGATAGACTGGATTAAGAAAATGTGGCACATATACACCATGGAATACTATGCAGCCATAAAAAATGATGAGCTCATGTCCTTTGCAGGGACATGGATGAAATTGGAAATCATCATTCTCAGTAAACTATCACAAGAACAAGAAACCAAACACCACATATTCTCACTCATAGGTGGGAATTGAACAATGAGAACACATGGGCACAGGAAGGGGAACATCACACTCTGGGGACTGTTGTGGGGTGGGGGGAGGGGGAAGGGATAGCTTCAGGAGATACACCTAATGCTAATTGATGAGTTAATGGGTGCAGCACACCAACATGGCACATGTATACATATGTAACTAACCTGCATATTGTGCACATGTACCCTAAGACTTAAAGTATAATAATAATAATAAAAAATATGGAATGGAGATAATGATGATGGTAATGTCTTGGATACTGATTGCAATGGACTGCATGTCTGTTGCCACCCTGTCTCTGAAACTTATAGGTGGAAATCCTAACCCTTAATATGATGGTATTAGGAGGTGGGACTTTCAGGAGGTGGTTACATCATGAGGTTGGAGCCCTTCTAAATGGAAATAGTTCCCCTATATAATAGACCCAAGAGAGTTCTCTCACTCTCTGGCATGTGAGGATACAAGAAGAAAATGGTAGTCTGCAACTTAGAAGAGAGAGATCACTGAAACCTGGTCACTTTGGTACCATGGTCTCAGACTTCTAGCCTTTAGAACTGTGAAAAAAATTGATTTTTGTTTTTTCTAAGCCACCTAGTCTATAGGTCTTTGTGATAGCAGTCAGAATTGACTAAAGCAGTAATAGTAGCAATGGCAATGGAAAGAGTGAATGCATTTGATATATACTTTGAAGAAAGAAATCACAGAACTATCAGTCATGTGGATGTTTGGCATGAGAGAAATGCAAGATGGTAATTAAACAACTTTGTGTCTAAGTCTGTAGGTTGCAGAATAGGCAAAGGTAAAAGTAAAGCTATGGGAGTTACTGACACTTATGAGCCTTTTAAAGGAATTATTTATTTTTATTGTTAAATCACCAAGGAAGGGTTGAAACAGACCATAGAAATTAATGCCAAATAAGCTGAAAAAAAATGTGTTGCAATTAAGTTGGGAATAAAAAGCTGAGGTGGCAAGAAGAAAAGCAAGGTTGGTATATTTTTAAAGAACTCTATAATGAACAATGTTTTGAAGAGGAAGAAATTTTCAACAATTTGAAATGCTGCTGAGACTTTGGGAAATGTGAATGCTGCCCATGTAGAAGTTATTGACAGTCATTGAAACAACACTCCCTTTAGCATTATGTATAAGAAACTAGATTAGAATGAAACAAATGGATTCTTAATTCCAGAATTGTGGAGAAATAGAAAATCTAAAATATTATTGGAAACACAAGAAATGCAACATGAACTATAATAACCATCCATTTCAATAAAATTAGAGGATTTCAGGTTCAGGCCATGATAAAGTAGCACAAACTCACACCCTGAAGTTGGCTATAAAAGCTGGGCAAAATATGTTAGACAACTGTTGGAAGACACCGGAGAACAATCAATGTATACAGAGCTTGAGTGGGATTATTATTAAAAAGAAATAATTATAGACTATAAATTACATTCACTCAGACGTATTTCCTCTAATAACATTTCCCAAATACTGATGTGAAGAAAGAAAGCATACACAGAAAGTGAAATTTTACTGTGTTGAGGTGACAGAGATTAGAGTTCAGAGTATCTAGTGTGTATGGGGCTCGTGAGACAAATTTCCAAGAAGGAGGTAACCACAGAGAGAGAGCCTGAATATCTGCATACAAATGCCCCTTAAGTGTGGCCAGTATCAAAGATATGTATGCACAAGGTGAGACGTCAAGAAGCCTAACAGAAATCAATAAATGGGAGGTTGGAGTGCTGAGTTTAGATTTCAGCTAGTGGTTTAGAGAAGAAAGAGGTTGTGGTTCAAACACTGGTAATTGTAGAGGATGAGATGGGAGTGAGAAACTATATGGCTAAATGTGGTCATTCTTCAGGTTTTAGCTTTTATGCAGGGTGCTATATGCTGGTTGCTTCCAACACTGAAAAAGTTATTATTTAATTACCTACATATAAAAGATGACCATGAATAGGCATAAGATGAAAGTATGTCATTAATCAAAATGATGATTAATTCAATTCTCTATAATTGAGATTCAATTAAAAAGAATATTATTCATCACATTCACAGAGTAAATGAGAAAAATCACATAATTTCAGTAGATGCAGATACGTTAAGATCTGTATCCTAACAGATATTGATACAAAGAAGTATTTGATAAAATTCATCATTAATTTACTGTATATATATATGCTCTTATTAAACTAGGATTTAAAATGCACTTCATTAAGTTGATAAAGTGTATCTTTTGAAATCCTGTAAACAATATCTTATGACATAATAATGTGGGAATGTTAGAAGACTTGCTTTTAAACCTGGGAACAAGAAGAGATTCTCTGTTATTTTCCTATGCTGCTGTAACAAATTGCCACAAAATGGGTAGCTTAAAGCAACACAGACTTTTTCTCTTATAGTTCTGAAGGCCAAAAATTCATAATCAGTATCAGTGGTCTAAAACCAAGGTGTGATCAGCACCCTATTTTTTCCAGAGAACTCAGGGGAGAGTAATTCTAGAAATTATTCCAGAAACGCAGCTTCTAGAACTACATTTCTTGTCTCAAAGGCCCCTTCTTCTATCTTCAAAGATAGCAGCGTATAATTTTCAAATATTTCTCCACTTCCATGATCACGTAACCTAGATTCTATGTCAAATCTCCCTCTCCCTCACTCTTATAAGGACACTTAAGATTGCATTTAGAGCCCACCAAGATAATTCATGATAATCTTCCATCACAAAATTCTTCACTTACTCACATCTGCAAGTCTCTTTGCCATAAAGGTTACATTTACAGGTACTAAGGATTAAGACCTGACATCTCTTGAGGCCATTATTCACCCTAACACAGATGTCCTCTCTTGCTGCTTGTTTTACACATTGTACTTTTCTGAATACTTTTGAGAAAGTTTGCTCTAAAGAAGAAAAAAAAGTAGTTCTATATTTGTGAGACATGTAGACTGAGGAGAATGACTATTTTTCTAATGTGATAAATAAAAGCACATTTATGTGACAATAGCAATAATAGAGAAGATAAATGAAAGTTATGCAGAAGGGAGAAGATTTGACAATAGCAAGCATGAAAGTCCTGCAGGAGAAAAGTTTGGATGGGATACTGAATAAAATTGTAATATTACTTTTTGATACATACGTTCACACCATTTTTTCACAATGCTTCCTAGATTGCTCTGTATTTCTTTCCCATCTATATATATATACGCATATATATATACACATATATACACATATATATATACACACATATATACACACATATATACACATATATATACACATATATACACATATATATACACATATATATATACACATATATATACACACACACATATACACACACATATATATACACACATATATATACACACATATATATACACATACACACATATATATATACATTTTGACTGAAAATGATTGACTAGGATGAAAGAAAATGAGAAAGAAAAACGGAACAAGGAATTCTCAATTATACAAATAGAATATTATAATTAGTAAACCATGAATAAAAGAAGGCATATGGGCTGGGCGCGGTGGTTCACGCTTCTAATCCCAGCACTTTGGGAGGCCGAGGTGGGCGGTTATGAAGTCAGGAGATCGACACCATTCTGGCTAACAGGGTGAAACCCCGTCTCTACTAAAAATAGGAAAAATTAGTCAGGCATGGTGATGGGCACCTGTAGTGCCAGCTAGTCGGGAGGAGGCTGAGGCAGGAGAATGGCGTGAACCCGGGAGGCAGAGCTTGCAGTGAGCTGAGATCATGCCACTGCACTCCAGCCTGGGTGACAGAGCGAGATTCCATCTCAGAAAAAAGAAAAAAAAAAAGGAATACTTGATAAAAAAGGTATCCATATATCAGATAAGAAGATGTAAAATTTATGTGCTATCTACTTCTGGAATTTCCACCATAAGGGAATAATAATGACGTAGGGGTTCACTTAAAGGACAGAACTTGTACTTGGTTACTTATGTACACAATCTCTGCCTTACTTGCTTTTGGTGGATCGTATTGTGTCATTTCAATGTGGCCATTATTGTCTTTTATGAACATATACAATAAAGTAATATACCTTTACATAATGTCTACATCTCTACTGTAATTTAAACTTTAATGGCTCAAAAATGCTAAATTACAAAATAGAGAAAGATGTGTGTTAAATGCAGATTAATATAATTTAAATAATATTATATATGATAAGGGTTTGTAAAACTTAACCATTAAGATGGATAGATGAGAAAGATAGAAACCTAGAATACAATAGTAGCAAATCTAGAAACATAGTAGAGATGACTTCAATAATTCGATTCTATATAAGAGGTCATCAAACTACAAAGCACAGAGCTAATCAGGCCACTGATGCATTTTGGTAAACAAAGTTTTATTAGAATAAAGTGACATCCTTTTATTTTACATATTGTTTACGGCTACTTATGCACTACGACGGCAAATACTGGTACTTGTGACAGAGATCACATGGCACGTACATTCTAAAATACTTAATAGTTGGCCCTTCACGAAAGGTTTTGAGAGCTACTGCTCTAGGAAATCTCAGGTTCAATGTCAGTTATGAATCAGCTTTGCTTAGCATAGCCATCTTTGAAATCCTTTCCAATGACAATAATTGTTACTGCCTCTAGACAGAAGAGTCCAATTATTTTAAGGTTTCATTATTAGGAATGGTTTATTTAATTAAGCCATAGTTGTTACTTCAAGTATAATTAATTAGTGAAGGTATATTGCTTTTATGGGATATAATTAATAGGAAAATAGGTTACTGCTCTGTGGCATAGTTATAATTTAAATGCTGTGGCTTTATAGAATTTAAAGGTAGGGTCTGTTTATTATGAATTATGCCTCCCATCATCTAGCTCATGTGAGGTAGTTCTGGAATAGCACATTATTTATGTTTGCTGATAATTTATTTTAGATATAATGGTTGGTTAGGAAGGAGTTCATGGTGAAGAAGGTAGATGTCACAAAAACATGCCTGAAATGGTGATGGAGAAGACGAATCCGTGTATTTATTCATTTAATAAGTTATGTTGTCATTCAAGCAAATAAAAATAGTCTTTACTCTGAACATTCATATAAAATATCTGTTGTATAATTAATCATGTGCTTCTGAATAAAATAGATGAAAGCATAGTTTGCATTATAAGCATTAATTCATTAAAATTTACCCTGAACATTGTTATTTGGTTTTATTAGCAAGAAATATAGCACTTGGAATGGTTTACTAAATACATATGAAGAACTCTAGATCATAAAGAACCTAAAATACAGAATTTTCAGCATTATTATAATCTATTTAATTACACATTCAGGTTTATTTGTTACTGAAACTTAGTAACTTGATTTTGGGAGTTTTATATCGCTTCTGTGTCTTGTTTGTTTGCACAAGTTTGTTTATGGTGAAGTGCAAAGTATTTTAGTAAAAGGGATTTGAGCCACAGATGACAAATAATTACAGAAACATATAACATAAACTACACTTGGACTTCAAAGCAGGTTTAGATTATATTACTTTGGTTATTATTCTTTGTTTTCAAAAGGGAATGATGGGTTATAGCTTTATGCCCAAATATTTAGGCAAAACACGACAAAAGAAGGGTGAAGAGACCTTTTATCTAATGGACACAGTAGAAGGTAGCACTCATAAAATATACTGTTTTGTGTAATAAGTGAGTGGAATCTTTACACAATTTTTTGCTAGGGTTAATTGTTTAGGAAACTTTTCTAATTGGCAACTACTTCATAGAAAAACTTGATCCAGACCTATATGTGGAACTTCCCTTTATATTAACTTGCTGAAATTATTAAAGTTAAAAGCTTGTTTTTCCAGGTTGATACTCTCAAGACCTACAAAGACCAGCACATTGAAGCAATCAGTTGATTACCGTCATGATGCCTGCGTATGTTTATTTCATGTCAGACACACCTGAGGTCTGTAATTGAATACATAAAGAGTGCAACCATGGAAGAAACAAGGTTGGCTTGTGGTGCTCCTATGGCAGCATCAACACAACTTCAAGTGCACCATGAGCATGAGCACTGCCAAGAAAATATATTGGCTCTCAACTCTCAGAATACTGCCATGTCTAGAACTTTTGGCCTTGCCAACCACTGGGCAGTAAGAGACAGTAACAAATCACAGCAGATACTGTTTCCTTAGAGCAATTAAATTACATCAGAAAAACTAAGCTGAGTGATAACAAAACAATTTCTAAATGTCAGGAGCCTATATCAATTCATTCATAAGTTGCTCATTTCACATGTCCTTGGTGTTGCTTATGATTCTACTCATGGGTCATTGTCACCTTTATACCAGGATCTAGAGGACAAAGCAGCCACTCCAGAACACTGAAAGTTACTGTAGTCAAGGAAAAAAAGAATGTTGTGAGGCACGCTCTGAATTTTTGCCTATAGAAGGAAACAGACACTTTAGTCTACTAACATTTCAATAAGCAAAAGGAAATCACATTCCATAACTGAATTAAACAGGGCAGTGAGCTATATCCTACCATGTGTGTGAAGAAGCCAAAAAATAAGCAATCCTAATGTTTATCACCTTAAATTTATCCATGCATGCTACTGTGGTCACTTTCACTGTAAAAGCAGTCATTGCAGAATCATCACTAGTATCTCAGTATATTAGTCAGGGCAATTAATATCAGTTTCTGAACCAAACTGCAAATATCTGTGACTTAACACAATTTTTTTTCTTCTCATTCATATAATAATTCAGTAGAGGATTAACTTTCTGAAATTCCTTAAACGTTTTCACAGAATCCTCTGCATTTAATATAAAGAGGAGTATGAGAAGCATTGCATGAGGTATCTTATAGCTCAGTCTAAAAGTGGGAAATATAACTTCTACCTACATTTCATTCACCAATGAAATGGTCTCATCCTACCTGCAATTGAGGCTGAAAAATACAGCATTTTCTTGTGGTCCAAAGAAGGAAATAATGTTACCTCACCAATCTCTGTCAAGGTCAGTCCTTCTGATGCCAAAATACCTGCTTTAATCTTCCTCCCATTATAAAACACACCGACTTCTCTCAAAATGAAAAATGCAGAGTTCTTTCAAGGTCTGGCATCCAGCTCAAAATGTAGTATCTCTGGCCACTCATAATTCTCCCAGTGAAGTCCAGATAAGGTCCTCATTTCTCAGTAAAATCTAAACTTAAAAGAATAAATATGTGTCCCGTGTACAAATATGCAACGGTGAAGTGGGAACAAGGTGGCAGCAATAAATACATCTCTATCACCACAGTCATTTGTTCTTGACTATTTGCAAATCATTTCAGGAAGACATGGTGAAACATCCTACACTGTGAGTGGCAGAACCCCATGTGCACTGCAATCTCATTTCCTACCCTCCGGAGGAGTATATAAACTTTTCCTACATAAATAATGGCCACATTTTTGTATCGATACATTGTAAGTTCTAAGATGTGTGTGTTTTTTTAAGAGGAATTAAAATAGAAAAGCATATACCTAAAAGATGTTCCTCTGGATATATCTGCATACATTCTCTACTCTTGTCATTTTAAATAAAAATACAGTGGTCCCTTGATATCCTCAAGAGATTGGGTCCAGGACCCCAGAGGATACCAAAATCAGCACATATTCAAGTAATCCTGTGGAACCAGAGTATACAAAAAGTCAGTCCTCCATATCTGCGGGTTTTTCATCCTGTGGCTACTGTATTTTGATCCACATTTCAATGCAGATGTTGATTTTTTTTAATTAAAAGAATCTCTATATAAGGGGATGCACACAGCTCAAGCTCATGTTGTTCAAGTGTCAACCGTACTAACTTTTTTATTTCTGTCCAATATAATTTAAATAACATAATTCTGTGAACTGCATGTCATTAATTACATATACTAAGAGGTGGCATAACAATGTGTTTAAATTCCAAGAAATGGTGGCTAGCAAATTCAATTCTCATCTCTGCTCTACCACAGACAAGTTCTGAAGTCTTGAGCAAATCATGAGTATCTATCTCTAGCTTACTCATCTTAAGAAGGAGCCAGTGAGTAGCAATTATCTTTCAGTGTTCTTATGAGGAGTAAATAACCTGTACACATCAATGCTCAGAACAGAGATGGCCATGTGGTATCATGTCTGGAGTTGGTTCCTGCCTGTGGGTTTGGTGGGTTCGTGGTCTCGCTGACTTCAAGAATGGAGTCATGGACCTTTCCCATGTTACAGATCTTAAAGATCACGTGGACCCGATAAGTGAGCGGTAGCAAGGTTTATTGTGAAGAGCAAAAGGAGAAAGCTTCCACAGCATGGAAGGTGACACCAGCAGATTGCCGCTGCTGGCTGGGGGTGGGCAGCTTTTATTCACATATTGGCCCCTCCCATGTTCTATTTTTGTCCTATCAGAGTGCCCTTTTTTTCAATTCTCCCTGCAATTGGCTACTTTTAGGATCCTGCTGATTGGTGCATTTTACAGAGCGCTGATTGGTGCATTTTACAGAGCGCTGATTGGTGCATTTCACAATCCTCTTGCTAGCTACAGAGCACTGATTGGTGCATTTTACAATCCTCTTGCTAGACAAAAAAGTTCTCCAAGTCCCCACTCCACCTAGGAAGTCCAGCTGGCTTCACCTCTCAGTATGTTCTGAATAAATTGGGCTATTAAATATGTGATATGAATTAATCAAGCAGAGAAAAAGTTACTAGTGACAGGGAAAAGGAGAAAATATGTATTCAATATTATTTTGTAAACAATTTATAAATATGCTGCACCTATGAGTTTCTTCTCAGTACCTTAGAAACTATAACACCGTGGAAAATTTTGGATAGTTTAGGGAAGTGCATTATTTGGTAATGTGAAAAATAAGATGGTCGTGATAAAGCAACTTGGGAAAAAAGAAATGGCATGAATCTTGAGAACACGTACTTTCTGAGAATTTTCATGTTTAGAAAAGAGCAAGCTAAAAATCTGGAAGCGTATTTGTTCACAGGCAATTTTCAATTGGTCTCATGCATTTCTGTGCATCTTGCAAATGGAAAGGCACTAGCTTCACATTTATTACAGGTTTTCCTTTTTAAAGATCTTTATATAGTGGATAGCCCTGGAAGATCAAGATATTGTTTATTTATGGATGAGAGAACAGATTTGTTTATTTTCAAGTAAAACGAAGATAGTGTTTCCTCCACAGAAAGCATCAGACAGGTGTGCTTACTGCTCATTTATTAAAGATTTAAGTTTCCTTTACTTGGAGTTCTTCATCTGTGACACAAACTGTGTGTAGCATCAACCAGAGCAAAGATGAAGCTCGTGCAACTCTGTGCTGTGCTGCAAATAATGGAAGTCTTTCTGTCTCTGACCAAACACTTATGTGTCTTCTGCCAGCATCCATAAAACTGAAGCAGGCTAACTTGTAAGCTCAGATCCTTCACAGTTCTTGACAATAGTCCCTTAAAACTGTCTGCAGATGCACATCCCTTGGAAAAATTTTGCATCCTTTTAAGAATAATTAATATCCTAGTTAATGACAACTATATGACACTATATGACAACTATATGATCACTTTAAGCTTCTACCCAGATTACTATAACTTTTAGGTAAATAATGTATATGCCACTTTTTCTAAGGTTATCTAGCCATTTTCGATGTAGAAAACAATATTGTGTAAGATAAGCTGTGCATATTTTTCACTTCGTTTTTGTTTTGCAAAACAATTTTATTGGTTTTGTTAATGCCCCAATCATCAGTACTGCTTGGTATAAGAGCCGAGTTTGAAGAATTATCATGTTGCAAATGTATTTTGTTCAGTTATTTCAAATTAGTAGACAGAATTGAGAGGTGGAAAATTTTAGAAAAATCTTGGTTAATCATACTTGGAATTTGGTTATGTAATATCTCTCTTTTGGGGAATACAAAGGTTCATAAACTAGTGATAATCTTCACTCTTGGAACCATTAGATGCTGTCATGATGTTAGCACAGAAGATAAATTTATAATGTTGCAGTGAGGTAAGGAAATAAAACATGTAAGTCTTTGAAAACAACACTATGACAGCCCTTGCAGGCTAAAACTTAGACACCAAAGCATTTTTTGTTACTTTTGGAGAATAAAAGAAGTGTGCCCCTCAATGTCTTGTGGGAGAAAATATATAGTTTGATACACTTGTCAATATCTCTAACTCAAAAATGATGAGTATAAGGAGTGACCCTTATTGTAGTCTTATATTTCTCTCCAACAATTAAGAGAGTTGGTGGGGATGTTTTTTCCATGAGTTCATCCCGGGCCCCAGGAGATTTTCATCTTGTATTCTCTTTATAATCCTGTCTTAGTGTTTCATCCTCATGGCTAAGTTCAGCAATACTTCTGCATTCCAGACAGTAAAATGTGTAAGAAGAGATGTAAAAACAATCGGCTTTGTCTTTATGGAGATTAATTTAAATTTATGCTCATAATATAATTCATATTATATTTGATCAAAATTAATCACTGATAAGAGACTATAGAAGGTAATCTCCTGCTTGTGGTCATATGTACTTAGGATTCTATTACTAAACAAAATGAAAGAATGCATTATATGCACAATTAGTGGTCTCCAGTACAAAGAAATTACCAGGTCATTTCCAATTCTCAATATTAAAAAAAAGTTTATTTCTTACTGCACTATCAAATTGGAAAGGTCAGTACAGGGGCATTCAATAATAGTAAAAATATGAATAACAATCATATGTATAACAACAGAATCATTTAAAAAGATGTATATTTAAAATGTGATTATTGCATTTTATTTCCCCTGGCAGAAAATAATAAACTGGAGAAAAATCACATTTGATTGATGTCTGTTACGTGGATTTTTAAAATTTGTATCAATGAATGCTTTTTAAAGGTAAACTAATTGAGGCCTACCGAAGGTAAATAAATCTTTAGTTATTTTGGTAAATATATTTTACAGTTTCATTCTTTTTCAACTTAAGTTAGATAATAGGTACTATATTCTCTCCTAATGTAAATGTTTATGAGCATTGAAACTCCATCTGGAGAAAATAGAAACACTTTTAATTTAAATGACATTTGAAGAAGGAAATGTATAAATGTATTCAAAACTGTAAGTGAAAATGGGAAGATCCTATTAAAAAAAAAAAAGGACAAACACTTTCCAATGACCTTTCTATAATATTAGCAAATTTATTATGATCTGTTATGAAAGACTGTTTTGCCTTCCTTGTTTCTACTGTCTCAACTCCCTAAGTACTAATTCAATTGAAAAGTAACTTCAGGTATGGGTCCATTTTAATATCCCTCTACAAGATCTGCAGTGCCATTAATTACAATCATATAATCTTAGAGCCAAGGACCCTTAGAGATTATCTAATTCTATTCTATTAATGCATGATGAAATGGGCTTAGCAATCTGTCTAAGGTTACACAAATTCAAAAACACATAGAAAGTTTTCATAATCAAATTAAATTAAAAGTATAAAACAATTAATGTCACTAATTTATGTATAAGAAAATATTAAATATCATTTTATATGAAGTGATTCTGATAATTTTAATGAGTTCATAACAATGCTTCTAAATATTTCAAATTTTTAGTTTATCATCCAAATATGATAATAATATACACTTTTATAAGTGAGTCTTCTACAGTGAAAATTACTAGTTATAGGAAAGATAAAATCATGGATAAATAGGGTTGTATCAAACTCTTAAAATGTACATGTGGAAATTTAAAAATATCCTCTTGCCAAGGGGATGTTGATGTCATTCCATAACAGGATTGACATGTGTAATTAAAACAAACAATAAAAATTAAGAATATATAAATAATATTTTAAATGCTTGAATTTGTTATTTATAATTAATATTGAAATTTATTTAGTGAGATAAAAGGTTAACAAATTATTGAATATAATTATACTACTTTTATAATAAAATGCATCCAAGCTGAAATCTCACTTCTGTTATCAACTGCTTTGATGGTTCTAGACTCATTTCCCTATTTTTGGTGAGTCATAAGATGGATGACGCACATGCTCAATAGCAAGTTATGTTCATGGCTAAGGTTTATCATAGCAAAAACTACAGAGCAAAACCAGTTCTATTCATATTTTTAATGAATAGTAAACTAATGATATCTTGTTATTCCTATGCTTTGTCTATCATACCTACACATAAATATAAGCACTGGTAAGTTCTGGTTCCAAACATAGCTTATATATGAATGCCGTAATCATTCAATATGCATACATTAGCCTTGAATTTTGAAGATTAAAAATTGTTTGTAAAACTATCTAGAAAAAATTTATTATGATTACAGCCACTATTAGGTTTCAAAAGGGTTCATCAGAAATCTCTGAGGTATATAATGGGGAAAGAATATTTTGACTACCACTTTAACAGGTCTGCTATTTAATAATATTAGTTTCTTTTTAATTGATGTTTCATGGACATCCAGAATACTAGCTATAAAATCATATATGCTGCATAATGCAAGCAAAACAAAAGCACCTGTAAATATTACAGAAGACTATACATGTATGTATATCATTGCCATAAAATACCTATATACATATATGTATATACACACATAATTGTTTTCACAACCATGATACTATTACTTACAAAAGCATGCAAATTTAGGGAGATGGCTAAATAAGTTATGGCTTTTTCATAAATTGTAAGCCTATTCATTATAAAATATTATTGAGGATCAACTTTCATTTGTTCCCCAACAAATTATTGGGTATCTACTATGTATATTCTAGGCCCATTTCTAGGGACTGGGGAAAAAATAGTGAAAAAAACATTCAGAATGTCTTGGCTTCACAGAGCTGTTGTTCCAGTGTTGGGAGAAAAACAGTAATTAATACCACAAAGTATCATGTGTTGTATGCCTGATGGTTTAAGTTCTATTCTAAAGAATGTAGCAAAGAAGGGGAATAGAGAGTTCTGGGCACAAGAGGTGCTGGATACTGAACAAGATGGTTGCTGAAAGCCTCACTGAGTGGTATTATCTGAATACAATGAGTGGTTATGAGAGAATGAGCCAAGAGCATAATTGAGAGAACATTCAGGGAGCAGAAATAGCAAATGAGGCCTTGATGTATGAACGCACCCGTGAGGTTCCACTAAGGATGCCAATGTGATACAGCAGAGGACATGAGGTCACACTCCATGGGGAGATGGTCACATAAAGCTTCTTAGAAAATGGTAAGAACTTTTGTTTATTTAATTGGCAGCCATGAAGGGTTTTAAACAGAAAAGCAATCGCCTCTTTAAATAATTAGCAGTAACAGTTTGACTGATCTGTGAAAATAGACCATAGCATAGCAAAAGAGAAAACAGGGAAATTAGTGAGGAAACTATCGTGTAAACTATTGCTGAAGCTGTTCTAAACTATAAACTATGTAAATTATAAATTGAAATTGTTCTATGCAAACAAGATATATTTGAACCCTGTATATTAGAGGCAAAATCCATGATATTGGCAATGTTTTGGCCTGAACTATGGGAGGAACAGAGTTGGAATTACTCACCTGGGTTTAAATTTGGGAGGAGCAAATTTGGGATTAGAGGATAGGAAAGATCAATAGTTTTATTTTTGACAGGCTTAATTTTAAATAGACAATCATATATTTTAAATAAATTATTAATCATAAAATAATGTCAGGCTATATTTTAATACTCACCTATCAATTATAAATAAATAAAATGATAAGAAAATACATAAAAACCGCAATAGTTTTTGTAATTAGACAGTGGAGTTACTTGTGATTTTAATGATGTAGGAATTATTCAGTTTTTAAATAATAAATCTTTATTAATTTTATAATTATCAAAGATGCTATAAAAAGAAATATTTTTTTAATTACTATGCTACTGATGTATTTCCATTACATTGACTAACAAAATTAATACTAGAATTTTCAAAAGTATCCACAGTGGTTACTTTATTTGCACTGTTAATTCAGCTCTTTTTAAGTATGCCTTCTCGTTCCCTAATTGATATAATTCAGAGACTACACTTGGACACAATTTAATGAATAAGCAAATTAGGTCCAGTTATTCCAATATGAAATTCCTTTTAATTATGGGCTAATTTTGGAGATGTAGAATAATTTGAATGTTTAATTTCATGACTCAGTATGACCTACTTCACATTGTTTTATGAGTGGGTGAAAAATATAAGTGCTAGGAAATGTGTACCAGAAATAATTTGTCATCTAATTACATTTCAGAACATTATACCTCCTCAAAGCCTTGTTTCGGCATATATCTCATTTTAAAAATCTATGTTGTATATATGTTTACTTCTTTAAAATTTTAAAAATGTTTGTGGCATTCACATAAAATACAGAAGAGACTAGCAATAAGTGACATACATATACTTCAGGACCTGAAAATTTATATGACTATATTTTTTTCTTTCCTTAAAAAGAATATATTCAAATACATCATGAGAAAAATGTATAGCTTTATAGTTAGGATAAACCTTTAATTCAAGTGCTGTTACTTGAATTAAGGATGCACAAGCCCCGGACTCTACTCCACAAACCCCACCCGCTCTTCTCACCACATAAATAACTAGGGAGAGGGATCTGTCTGAAGGAATCTTTCCCACAACAGCCTTTATTCAAAATGACACACCTGCCACTTTCCTGATGCCTACTCTTGTACTCCAACTGCAGTGTGATTCATTACACACAGTTTGCTTGTATGTTATATGACAGTGATTACATCAAGGATTTGGGTACTAGCTAACTGAATTGATATATTTGAAAGTACTTTATAAAACAGAAAGTGCTGAACAACCATTAAGTATACAGAATGATTTGGCAACAATCATATGTAGTACCATATTTTCTGAAATATCTATTTCTTAAAAAACAAGTTTCATTAAGTGTATTATTTGCTGAATAATCTCTCAAAGGTCATGTTTTCATATAGCTACTATTATTGCATTTTGAAATCAAATATTATTTTCTTTGCCATTTCAGAGGAGCCCTTGGTAATCCAGCCCGCAAGTGCAATTCATGCGCATGGCTCTAAAGAGAAATGGGCAAACAAAAAGAAGATTAACTACACATTCAATAATCATTTATTTATTTTCTTAGAGATATCTACAGTAGCTCTCTCTTATCCTTATTTTAATAAATGCTGACGTACAGAATTAGTGAGATTTTTGGTAATAATATTTTTTTTGAGGCAGAGTCTTGCTTTGCCAACCAGGTTGAAGTGCAGTGGTGCAATCTCCACTCCCTGCAACCTCCACCTCCTGGGTTTAAGCGATTCTCCTGCCTCAGCCTCCTGAGTAGCTGACAAGTGCGCACCACCACGCCCTGGCTAATTGTTTGCATTTTTAGTAGAGATGGAGTTTCACCACGTTGGCCAGGCTGGTCTCACTCCTGACCTCAAGTGATCTGCCTGCCACGGCCTCCCAGAGTGCTGGGATTACAGGCATGAGCCACCGCGCCCACCCAGGTTATAAATTTGTTATTCCTCTTGTGGTTGTTTGGGATGTGTATTTGTGTGTGTGCACATATACATATTATTGAATTTACCACGTTACTCCAAAGGCTTTTCTTTAACTATTTTGCTTGATGTATATTCAACAATGATAGTCTCAAACAAACAAACAGAAAACAGAAACACATCTGATTTTTCACCAATACTGTTTATAGAATGAATCTGTATAGAGTCTGAGGCTATTCTGATGATAAATTGATTATAGGACTAGAAAAAACTATTTTGCCATTTTACAAACTCTCATTATGCACCTTATGTAATAGTGCCAAGTTAATAAATTTGCTTCTATGTTTATAGTCTTCAACGGAAAAAACTTACGAGGTACTATTTTCCAGATGAAAGTGAAAGTGATGACAGATTTTATTTCTTCACTTAAATTATTAAGTATATCTTTATTATACTTAATAAAGTATAATTAAGGTATATCTTAATAAAGGTATTAAGATATACCTTTATTATGTGAGCATAATCGATTTTATTGCAGGGAAGGCCCTTAATTCAGTAAAAAAGACAGGATTGCTTCTTGAATATTAAAACATTTTCATCTTTTCAGTTTTGCTTTTCTTGATTATTTTTCTTTTTACGGAGTAATGTATATCATTTTTTAATTAAATATAATTTAAATAATATTTTACAATAATCTAAAATGCTTCTGAATACTTCGTCAATAACTTTTGGATGTTCAATAACATTAAGAACGATTACATTTTTCAAATATTATTTTTGCATTATTTATATGTTTGCATTTTTACAAGTGTTCTAATCGCATATTGCAAGGCCAAATCAGAATTTTTAAAGACTTTATTTTATTAACATTTAATTATAGCAATAATTAAGAAATAAAATAAAATGACATAAAATTTTAAATCTTATGAATAAATTAAACCTATATATTTAAATTACTTTACAATTTTAGCATTTTTCATAAATATACAGAAATTTCATTTCGTGTGTTGTTATAATTATTACAATATTAAAATTATATAATGGAAAAATAAATTAAGCATCAATTAAGACAGCATACATCTGTTGGCAAAAGAAAGAGAAGGTATATTTGATTTCCTTGATTTTTTCCTCTCAAAATTGAGAAATAGTTTAATTTTATAAATCTATATCCATTTAAATTACTTAAGTCACCATTTTAGCCTAATTTTTTCATTTTCTAGATAGATTACTCTTCTTTTTTTTAAAAAAAAGGTATCATTTATTCTGGTTATGAGTAAAAGACAATTTTAGATGTGCAAATATTTAGATATATAATCACAATTAGTATTTTTACTTCATGAAATCTTTAGGTGCAAACTTTGCTGTTCTAAACTAAAATTTGGATTCCAATTCAAAAGCTAAAGACTATCATAGTGTGATTATCCCAAATGAACTCTTTTACCTAACACTTACTGAAATTTGAAGATAAGTAGTATTGAGATTCTACAAGTCAGTAAGAGGTCTTCTCTCTGTGAACTTTTAGGTTTTAAGGGCACAAGGAATTTAATGGCTACTGGGCTAAAGAAGGTAATAACCACTACTGTGCATATGATTTTAGTCATATAGGCAAAAAGCCTAGGAGTTACATTGTTTGGACAGATGGCATAAGTACAATTAATTGCAATATAAATTGTCAGATTGTTTCAAAAAGCTCTACAATAAATTATTCTTCACCAGAAATATATGAGAGAACACTAGAAACAATAAGTCCTATAGTTATCTTTAAATGCTACCTATTTGATGGTTTTTCTGGTGACATTCCTGTGTTATTTTAATTTGTATTTTCTTTACCACCCATGAATCTTAACAGATTTTTTCTATGAAAGTTCAGCACTTTGATTCATTCTTCGGTGGACTGACTGCCTGTGCCTATCCACTTCCCTGGCTCTCTTGCTTGGTGTGTGCATGTGGCTTAGTTTTAGCAAATAGAATATTTGCTGTCCCTGAGCCTTAGTCTTAAATCCTTATACAAGCACTTTTTCTTGTTATTTTACCTGTTTGTCTGACTTGGGTGATGATTCTTAGAGTAATTTTGGTTGCCAAATGTTAAAGTTAGTAGAACTACTATAAGCCTCTGAGTGGCTAAATGGTAGTTATTTCTGTGACCTGAATACTCTTATGAGATATTCAGAGAGATTGAGAGGGAAGAATTATTTTTGAAGACATGGAATTTTTATTTTCTATTCCCTAGAACAGTTTAGTTTACCCTAAATAGTAACTACCTATTATTTTCCTCTGCTAATTTTTCTTGAGGCTCCTAACTTTATCAGGTGAATTTTAAGATATCTGTGAGGCTGGGCACGGTGGCTCACACCTGTAATCCCAGCACTTTGAGAGGCTGAGGCAGGCGGATCACGAGGCCAGGAGTTCAAGACCAGCCTGGCCAACATGGTGAAACCTCGTCTCTACTAAAAAGAAAAAAATTAGCTAGGTATGGTGGCGCTCGCCTGCAGTTCCAACTACTCAGGAGGTTGAGGCAGGAGAATTGTCTGAACCCGGGAGGCGGAGGTTGCAGTGAGCCGAGATCGTGCCACTGCATACCAGCCTGGGTGACAGGCAAGACTATATCTCAAAATAAATACATACATACATACATACAAACACATATATGTAATGTATAAATATTACCTTTTTGTCATCTATTTAACAAAATATTTGCTCAAATATATACTTCCATCTGACAACTATTTAACATTACTTTTCTAATATTTTTACCTTATTGCTGCTGACTTGATACATTTTTATTCATTCCACTACATCCTTGTTATTTTGGAAGATCTATCCTTTATTTCTTTATTAAGGGGTATCTTCAATTTTTTGACCTCACAATTAGATGCATAATTTTCAAGTACTATTTGAAATAATGATACCTTCTATTGTCTTAGCAAATTAGTCAATTTCTCTACTTACCCCTCCCAATAAGTTGACAAATTCAAAAAACATAAATTTCCCCATTTCTTTTTCACCACTCCCCTCCAAGAAACCTTGGAACCAGTTTGTTCCAAGGTTTGTTCCCACCAAAGTCTAGATTATACAAAAATATTTTAGAATGTTAATGATATATTGTTAGTAAAATTCTTCTATTGAATAGTTTATGATAATTTGTCAACATGAAATGTTAGGCAGACATTGAATACCAACTAGAGCTATTCATATTCTCTTAACGGGATTTCCATTGAGTTATTGATAAAAGATAAAGTGATATAAAGAAAATGTGTATACACCAAGTGCAAAATATTTTATACCCTTTATGTGGCCATGAATATTAAATCATAGTTATGGGAGGAAATTGCCAAATACATATATTAGGCTGTTAAAAACTGTTTTTCTGAGCTCTGGAAACTAATGGATAGGCATAGCAGAAGAGAGCAGAAGCAAGCCAAGAAATCGAGGAAAAGATACTGCTATATAACAAGAAATAAAATAAAAGTACATAATGTAATTCCCTTAGAAAATGAAGTCGGGTGACTGAGAAGATGTGGAGAACCTTTATACCAATTTCCTTTTTCTAATCAGATTTGATTATAAAACATCGAGATAAAATCAATATATGTGTATTATATTCATTTCAATTTAATTTCAAGACCTAATTTTGCTGTCTTAAAGATCATGGATAACTCCATCTTATCTCAGTGTTCAATCTATAATTCATTAAAACAGTTTTCAAAAGAATTTTCAAAATACTTTATTATGATTACAACCATACTTAATCTTAAATTAGGACATACTATGTGATAAATACTATGGTGAAGTACTTCTCAATAATCCATATTCTTAAACACAACAAGTTCTAGGATCAAACTGCTTAAATTTATATATTTGCTCAATCATTTGCCACATAAATATTTTACAGATGAAGAAACTAAAACACTTTTTTTTTCTCCGAAACTGTTTCAGGGCTAACTAACTTACTCATGAGCTTGGTAAAAATAAAAATTATTAGATACCTTGTGGATCCGTTGCATATATTTCAAATTTAAGTTTTTGAAGCACTTTTTGAAAAGACTTCTTTATGTGACATTTGTTCATTAAAAACACAGTGATTCCTTTTTTGAAATACGATCCAATTATAAAATATCCTGTGTCTAGAAATGAATTTATTTTCCTAACAAAAATGTATTAAATTAATTAATTAAGTTCTCAGAACCATTATTTAAACCAAGTGTGTTGATCCTACAACCAGTGAAAATAATCCCTACAATGCTAAAAATGTGTGTGCTATTATCCATCTATTTCCTAGTTCATTAAAGCCAACTTATCATAATCTGGACTTTTTACCAAAGATTTTCAGGGATGTCAAAGGTTTTTACTCCTAAATTTAATATGCTGAAATATTACTTTATGTTCTATTTATTTTTATTCACTTAAAATGACATTTTTCTCTATGTTGCCATTGCAAAAATTAACTTATTTACATATATACATGATGTCATGATATAATCTAGGCACAATTTTGGATATTTCCTTTTCCCAATCTGTTTAACTTACACAGGTAATCAATTACATAATCACCAAGCAAAAGACCTTCATTGGTTTCTATTTTGTTATTTTTTCCTCTGGAAAAGAGTTTAAGATAGTTTTAACATGAAGAATAGCAACCATATTTTTTGCATACTGTTATTTCTTCAAAGACGCTTAATCTATATAAACAAATTTTAAAAACCCTGGTATCAGTTGGGTAAAATCTCTGAGATTTAAAATATTTACTAACCTACTAAATGTTAAGCAACACAGGATTTTGAGAAATTGGCCAATGGCAAGGATTGTAAGGGAACAAAAACTTGGAAACAATGCTGTTTGTCGACATCTTGAATAATTTGCTGTGCCTCTATTTTATGTCACAGTATTTCCACTTCCAGGCCTATACAAATAAATAAAATCAGTGTTATACACAGAATAGGTACAAACACACACACACACACACACACACACACACACACACAAGCGTTCAGATATAAAGATTTCAACTGTAGCATCATTTGTAATAAACAATATTGGAAACAATGTTGGTATATATTGCTAAGAAAATGTGTTGAGATCAATTTAGTATAATTATATATGAGATATATGATTATTTCATTTCTTTATGGAATGAGTGTAATGGGAAAATCCAGTGGAAAGCTTAAGTTAAAGCTAAGAAAGTTAAATCTTTAAGACTTTTCATATGTATGGGTCTTTCTCGGGGTCATATGAGTTTTGCAAAATTTGCTATGTAAGATGCTTAATTAAAAATAAGAAAAGCCACACCCGTTTTGACTCCCATTTGCCTTTAGTCATTTATCTCCCTGTCAGGTAGTGCGGGTCCAGCCTACAGCACTTTTAGTATTCAGCTAAGGGGAAGTTGAATAGAGACATATTTAATTTCAGTTCATTGAGGTTAATGTGTTTGATTTAAAGCCACTTCCATGTAAAATGAAGTTGTTTCTGGCAGTTCAGAGACTTTCTATTGCTCACTCCATAGATTCATCCAGTGTCGTAGCACAGAGGTGCAGAGGCAGAGAATGTTGTGAGACACATGCCATGCAGTACTTGGTACCAGAGGCTGCAGAGAAGGAAAGAAACAGCTGCCCTTAACCTAGCTCTCCTTTCCACTAATTCTTACTGTGGTGGTGATGTGGTGAGAACCAGATGTCCTACATGTAAGGGGATCTGCTGTAGGCAAAGAACTCTGGAAAAAAGAACCTGAGCATTTTTGTGGAAGAGTGACCCAGTTGCTCTGACCCCCTTCTGAGTGTGTCTCCATAGTCACAAAATGGAAAAAAATCTGAGTTCTTACTCTAACCATTTGGATAAAAATAAATCTCTCTAGGGGAAAGATAACACTAGAGTCTCCAGCTTTGTAACTTCTGGGATGCATCTACTGTGTCTCATCTTCTCTTGAAATGTAAATATATATCCCTAGTGAGGTAAATCCCTCAGGATGGCCCCTAACCATGTTCTTTCTGTGAATTAATTTCCAGAGCTAGTTCTTAGCGTACAGCAGAAGTCTGAGTACAATTTGTTGAGAAAGTTCTTACTATGCATAAATAACTTTATTTACAGCCTAACACTATCCATTAAAATCAACAAGAGAAAGACAAACTAATCCAAAATGACCCTGCAATCGGGGCTCTAAACAATGCAGGTTGACTGTAATTGTTAAAATGAATTTGGAAAGTATTTGACCTTATCTGTTAAAATTAAGTATATGCATACCCTGTGACCAATAATTCTGCTACTATCATCCAACAGGAACACATAAACATATTCAGCAAATGTACAAAATTGTTTATTAAAGAATTATTCACAACAGCTTAAATTGGAAGTTTTGCAGTTATCCATCAAGAGTGAAATAAACACATCATAGCATATATATACATACATGGAGTATTATCAAGCAAGAAGGATAAATGGTATACCCAAGAGAGCTTGGATGACTCTCCCAAATACATTTCTGAGTAAGAGAAGCCATCCAGAAAAGAATATATATTGTTTAATTCTATTATAAAAGTTCAAAAATAGGTTTAAAAAAGTCTATGTTATTAGCAATCAGAATAATAATTACTTGCAGATGGAGCAGATGGTAATTTAAGGGAATTTTATTGTGAAATATGTACAATCACTTTGTTAAAATTAATTAACTATATACTATTTGTGTATTTCAATAAAAATGTTTAATAAACTATCTCGTCATTGTTATTTACATTTCTTAAATAGCATTTAGGCATGGGTGAAAAGGTTTAACTTGACTGGCCTGAATTGCTCAAATACTGTACATTCCAAAGAGGGGTCCCTCTGCAGGACTAGACCTTAGTCTAGAAGTTCATCTCTGAGCCCTTGGAGTATTTTGCTTGATAAAAGTGTTCTTGTTTTCCTGAAGTCTTGGGCCATACTCTCCCAGTTCGACCAGAAAAGGTTATGTTATCAACGTGACTTATGTGAACATCTGTTTTTACTCTGGGTGTAGGAAGAAAGTTGTGCTTAAATGTCATGGAGCTGATGTCAATCATATGGGCATTACATGACTATGTGACTGATCCCAGTAAACACCTTCGACAACTAGGCTCCAGCGAGTGTTCCTGGTTGACAATGCTTTGCACTTTACATATTTTTGCTGGGATAATTAAACATGACCCCATGCAACTGCTCTGGGAGGGGACACCTGAGAGCTTGGACTTGGTTTCTCCTGGAGTTCACTTCATTTGTCTTTTCTCTTAGCTGACTTCTATCTGTACTGTTTTTACTGTAATATACTGTAACAATGAGTACTACAGCTTCTGATTCCCTTAGAGATTTCCAATAAATTACCAGGTCTCAAGTGGTCTTGGGAACCCCTGGCATATTACTGAACTTAAAGTTTTCAGAATATCTGTATTTGATATATTCCATGGCAAGCACTATATCCATCATACTTTTTCATTTATTGACATAACTCCAAATATTTCCACATATCTAAAATTCAGGAAAGTAACCCTATCCTTACCTCTGAGGATAAAGCTTGTTAAGTATAGGTAAACCATGATAATTTAAATTCACCTGTTTGTGACTGACTTTTTTTAATTACTGTTTTTAGTCAAGAAAATGTGAGGGTAGGTCTGCCAAGAGCTACTGAAAAGAGTTACATTTTCTAAAAAAAAAAATATCCTCGTCTTTTCTCTTTGAGAATAATTTGTGGTGTTTCTGAAATCATTGTCTGCCCATAAAGAGAGATTACTTAAACAAAAAGTCTGTATAAAATATTACTACAAAGAAAAATGAGAAAAAAATCATATACTTGATTAATTTATTGACCTATTAAATTAATAGTCTTGGAAGTAGATCCCTCTTTGGACTTCCAGTTAGACACAGGGCCTTACTCTATGGCCCAGGCTGGAGTGTAGTAGTGCCACCATAGCTCATTCATTGTGTAGCTCACCGCAACCTCAAACTCCTGGACTCAAGCAAACCTCCTGACTCAGCCTCCCAAGTGGCTGGAATACAGACAGGTACCACCATGACCACACCTGGCTATTTTTTTTTCAATTGTAGAGCTAAGGTCTCCCTATGTTGCCCAGGCTGGTTTTGAACTCCTGGCCTCCAGTGAGCCTCCCACCTCAGCCTCCCAAAATGCTGGGATTCCAGGCATAAGCCACGAGACCTGGCCTATTTGTAGTTTAAATTTTCTCATCGTCTAAATAAAAGATCTAAAACTAATTGTCTAAGTTGGCGGAGCAGTCAGAACACATTTATTGATTACATTTATTGTCTTATATGGATGTGGTTCATGGTGCCCAAAACAATTACAATAGTAACATCAAAGGTCACTGGTTACAGATTATCATATCAAATATAATTATAATTAAAAAGTTTGAAATATTGTGAGATTTGCCTAGATATGGCACAGAGATACAAATGAACACATGCTATTAAAAAGTGGTGCCAATAAAGTTGCTTGATGCAGGGTGGTCATAAACCTTCAATTTGTGAAAAACACATTATCTGTGAAGCCAAGTGAAGCAAAGCACAGTCAATTGAAGTATGTCTATATTCCACTGCCTTTGTAGAGTGTATATAGTTGTATTACATAACATACATAATATATATACAAATATATATAATATATATTTGGGTATATGTAATATATATTATATATATTTGTATATATATTATACATACATATTATATACATATATAGTATACATATATATTATACATATATATTACATATATATATATATATATTTGATATGGACTGTGTCTTGTTTCCCCAAAATTAATATATTGAAGCCTTAACTCTCAATGTGTTAGCATTTGGAGGTGGGACCTTTGGAAGTAATTAGGTTTAGATGAGCCCATAAGTATGGGGTCTTCATGGTGGAATTAGTGCTCTTACAGGAAGAGACCAGAGAGCTAACGCTTTCTATTCGCTATGTACGTACATAGGAAAAAGGCAGCCCTTTGAAAGCCCAGAAGATGACCCTCCTCAGACTTGCCAGGTTCAAGAACTATAAGAAATAAATGTCTATTGTTCAGACCAGCGCCTATCTTATTTTTATATAGCAGCCTGAGCTTACTAAAACAATTATTAAGAAAAAACAGCAAAGCAAACAAACAAAAGCAACTATGTTTAAAACTCCTGGAAAAATAATTTATCTTCTGTGCAGCTGTTTTTTAAGATCTTCCTTTAATGTATTTCCCCTCATTTTTCTTGCGTCTTATTTGGAGTCTGTAGTAGCATAGTTCTTAATTTGCTTATCAAGTAATTTACATCATATTAAACATGAATTTCAACCAGCAAAGAATATTATTAAAACTTCTGGACTAATGTTATTCACTTGTATTCTTTCCTACTACCCGGAAATGCTTTTGCTGGCAATGATTTCTCCTTTGATGTTGTGAAGTTTCGGGCCATTGTTAGAGAAACAGGTCCACTTGCCGATTAGCAGGCAGTAGGCTTTGTGACCTAAGTTCAGTAACAGAAAATCATTACTTTCTCTGGCAATTTGATACAACATGCTTCATATATTCCAAAATTCATCAATTTTCTGCTCTGTTGATGTCCTCCTTTATTATGTTAAAGAATTGCCATAGTATAGTTTATTCATAATGCTATTTTCAGTTGAATTACTAGAGCTCCACTTTAGCATTTTAAAATCATATTATCGCATGTTTATTTCCAAATTAACAGGGCAATAAAAATCCTCTCTTAAAAATCAGGGATATCAGTATTCATCTCTGTTTATGTAAAAATATTAAAAAATTAGAAGTGAAATATCACAGAAGATATTTTAAATATGAAGACAAATAATGAAATAAGGAGAATTTTAAAAGCCAAATATTTTGGATCAGAGTAAGAAGTTAGTGGTAAAAGATAAAGGTTATCCAACAACCTTTTGCAAATGAAGCCAAAAAAGTAGGTTTGCGCAACAGTGAATAACTAAAATTACAACTCTTTTATATTTCATTTAAAAACATGCCCTTTTTCAAAAAGTCAGATCGGTTTAATCACACCATAAAATTATTTACCCAAAGTTAAGGAAAAATAGCATGCTGTCATATAAGTAGAAAATTTAAATACACAATTGATATTTAACGTTCTCTAAGCAATGTAAAGATTGCTTTTAAGCCATCTAACAGAGTTGTATTTATTATTAGGGATCAAAAAGTGTGTAAATTAGCACAATATATTTTATATAAAATGAATCTGTTTTCTCTTATAATAGTATACAATTATAATTCTGAATTTTGAATTTATTCTTAAACAAATAAAAACAACTGCTATATCTGAATTCTTGTTTTATGTCACTCTATCTATCTATTTTTTTTACTATCTATATTTTTTTTACTATCTATATTTTTTTACTATCTATATTTTAGGCATTTTTACTATCTATATTTTAGGCATTTTATACGTTAAGTATGCGCAGTTGGTGCTTACTAAATATAGCCTAGCAATGCTCCTTGTTTCTTTTTTTTAACCTTTAATTTCAGGGGTACATGTGCAGGTTTGTTATATAAATACATTTGCATCGTGGGGGTTTGTTTTACAGATTAATTCATTACCCAGGCATTAAGCCTATGATTCATTAGTTATTTTTCCAGATCGTCTCCCTCCCCCGACCTTCTGCCCTCTTGTAGGCCCCGGTGTCTGTTGTTCCCTTCTTTGTGTGCATGTGTTCTCATCATTTAGCTTGCACTTACAAGTGAGAGAATGTGACATTTGTTTTTTCGTTCCTACATTCTTTTGCTAAGGATAATGGCCTTCAATTCCATCCATATTCCTTCAAAACACATGATCTCGTTCCTTTTTATGGCTACATCTTATTCCCTGGTGTATATGTTCAACATTTTGTTTATCTAGTCTTTACTATTGATGGCCATTTAGGTCTATTCCATGTCTTTGTTAATGTGAATAGTGCTGCAGTGAACATATGTGTGCGTGTGTCTTTATAATAGAACAATTTATATTCCTTTGGATATATACCCAGTAATGGGATTGCTGGGTCTAATGGTAGTTCTGTTTTTAGGTCTTTGAGGAATCACCACACTGTTTTCCACAATGGCTGAATTAATTTACATTCTCTTTAACAGTGTATAGTGTTCCTTTTTCTCTGCAACCTTACCAGCACCTGCTATTTTTTGACTTTTTAATAATAGCCATTCTGACTGGTGTGCTTACTGGTTCTTAATCTCACCCACATCTTAGAATAATGTGGAACATTCAAACTACCCACACCTCTTTCTAAAAACTGAAGTTTTGTTTTAATTGGACTTTAGTAGAGCCAAGAAATGAGTATTACTTAAAATCTTGCCATGTGATTCTACTAGGAAGCCAGGGTTCAGAGCCATGGATTACATTTTTAATATAAATACACATTATTAGTTGAAGCAGTTTTAAGTTAGGATAGCTGTAATGTTGATTGAAAGGGGAATACTTAAAACAGAACTCTGCCTTGGGTCGTCAAGACTTAAAAAATTCTTCTGTTTTTATTCTATTAAATATAATCATGCATTCATTTACTTTAGCATTTGTAATTCTAAAACACATTGCAAATTTTACAAAACTACCATTTTCTAAATGTCAACACTCTAAATACACCATTTATTTTTTAAAGTAGTATATTCACTTCAAATTCCATTGCTGTGTCAAGAGTTAGTTGAACTTAAAATATAATTAATAGTTACTCAGCAAAAATAGAAAGATGTTAGCTGACTGTGTCAAAAGAAATATTTTAACACTGATTTCATTTTTACTAAATGACTGAATTTTTCTTTATGTTTTATGCCTAAGCTTCTCTGCTTTCTTTCTATTTTTTGTGGTTTAAATAAAGAACCATGATTATCTGTATAAGTGATTGCTCAAAGTAATTAATCATTTTTCTTATGAAATTACCAGGGTAAATTAAGAATCTTATAATTACAGAGTTTTCTCTTGCCTAGAGGAAACATACTGAGAAACTGTGTTAGGAAATTATTATTTCAAAACCCAGTCTAAGTTCTTAGCCACTGGACATTTAAAAAATACATATTACATATACTTTTTCTAACATGATTGAGAATATAGTTTGTTTCAGATTTCCACATTTCTTAAATGAAAACAATAAAGAATTCAAAAGGCAAAAGGTACTGTAAAAAAAGTTATTTGATCACATGTAAATGAAAATTCTACCTTCTTATTGAATTTTACTAATTAGAGGGGTAATTATTCTCACATCAGATTATTTGCACAAGATACTATTTCTGATGTATTTTATTAAAGAATTCAAAAGGCAAAGGTATTGTAAAAAAAGTTATTTGATCACATGTAAATGAAAATTCTACCTTCTTATTGAATTTTACTAATTAGAGGGGTAATTATTCTTGCATCAGATTATTTGCACAAGATACTATTTCTGATCTATTTTATTAAAAGTCACCATTTATTATTGGTTTTCATCTCATGTTATATATGCAAATGAAACTCCTTTGAGTATGCAATGGTTATTTACTGCAGTGAATATTGTACAATCATATTTATCAAAATGTTCTTCTTCGAAATATTTTTCTAACGCTTATTAGCAAGCAGTTTTTATATTTGAGAAAGTGAAACGTGGACTTTAGAATCAGATTTAGGCCATATGGTAAGCCAACTGCCTGAAAAATCTTCATAACAAATGCTAATATTGATGAATTTTGGAGATGTCATTATATATGTATACCTAAAACTACAGGAAAACAAAGAAAATTACCAATGCCAGAAACACAGGCAACACTTAAAACCAGCAAGACCAGTTGCTCTGACTTTTCTGGATGGCAAGAGAGATGGACCCAGCAATTTATAAATTTGGATTTTCTTAAGGCTCATCAGCGAAGGGGTGATGCATAGCTGGACCTAGATTGAAAGAGTAAAGAAAAATACTTATTAACCAACCCAGTACAATTAAGAAGTTTGTCTGTAAATACTAGAACAATTGGTAGAAAAAACAAATACATATTCTCCCCTGAGAATCTGTAACATCAGGATTATCCATCATGTGTTGTTTGACTTCAAACTTATAAATTATACAGCCTTGAGCCATGAACCATCAAATTAACAAATTAACATATAGATTATTTTCTGGCCATTGATACACTGGAAGTTTGGTGGAAGAGATGCAAAATCATTCCAGAGCAAAAGCTGAAAATTTTTTTCTGCAAAGGGCAAGATAATAAACATCTTAGGCATTATTGACCATTTTAAAGAGCAGCTTATAGTCACCAAAAGGAATATCAACAAACTAGAAAGTGAAGATAAAGAATTATCCAGAATGCAGAATATGAACCAAAAGATAGAACATAAGATAAGCTGAAAGACATGGAGTATTGAATAAAACTATCCAAGGAATATCTAAAAGAAATTCTGAAAAGAGAATAGTAGGTATAAAAATAATGGGATTATAATAGTTTGCTTCTACTTCTGGGATGAATATAGTAGTTGTATAAGACACATACTCTTATTAAAATGACAAGAAAAAGCTGGATAAATTATAAAAGCTACATATTTTTTAAAGCATGAGGGAACTGTAGAAGCAATGATGAATAGATGAACTAAGAGTACAGACATACCTGAGTGTTCGAAATGGGCCAAAGAGCATGATGCATTCATAGCATCTACTAGTCAATTCTGGCACAAATTAGGAAGTAGAAGGCATGTTCAATGGAGGCAAAACAGTAATATATATATAAACATGTGGGTAAGTCTAAAGAAGCATTTGCTATATTGAATCAAACAAATACAATAAAGTAAAACAAATACTAGAGAACATTGTTAAGCTGAGTTAAGTTTGGCTCAAAGTGCCCATTGTACTTGCCTAATTAAGTTTGGCCCAAAGTGGCATCCATACATAGTGACTGTACTCTAACTTAATGTGTAAATAAGTTGTAAGCTAATGTAGATATATGGACTTGTAACCAAGCAACTGAGACTCAACCAATCATAGGAGCCAAACCCTTAGTCAATCCCAAGCTGAATGCTGCCAAATTATGCCCAAATAAGGCAAATATTGAACTGCACCAATCACGGAAACTCTGAATATAATTTTCTATGTTCTGGTTATAAATACATCTCACCACTCTGGATGTGGAGTCACTCTGAACAATCTTCGTTCTGAGATGGTGCCTAGTTCTCAAACCTTTTTCTTGGTCAAATAAACTTAGTGAAATTTAACATGTCTTAGTTGTATTTTTTTAAACAACATTCAAAGACCTACAAAATAGGACAGGGAACTTGTATTTAGACTATACTGTCTAAATGCCACTTATTTATGCTAGTTATTTGTGTGTTATAGAGAATATAGTGATATTGATATACTTTAAGTCATTTATGTACATCGGGAAGAGGAAAAAAAAAGTTACCCAATTCAATGGAAGCCAAATGAAGAAGCAGAACAGAGCTACCAGAAAAACATGATAAGAGTTAAAGAAGATGGGAGCTCAAAGAGGAAAACTATCACTGAATTTGGGGAACTTTTCCTTGCAAGCCAAGTTAACTTTTGTTCAGATAGAATTCTCAGATGAAAAAAGACAGAAATTATAGTCTATGGCTGACAAAATATAGAGAGTCTGCCCAGAGACTTTTGCTACTCTAAGCTAGAATCTTAAGGTTAATACACTCCAATGAAGGAGAAAACAAGAACAAACTCTTGAGCATACTTGAAGTCTGGGACCAAATATGAGTTGTTCAGATACTCATATTTTCACCCTGATTTAAGATGATCTGATATGGGTAATGCTTGCATAATCAAAACTTCTGGAGGAACTTATCTCCATAGTAGACAACAAGGTAAACTTAAACTATCCTGACACTAATTGGGTGTATAAACTTGGCCAAGTCATTTTTCCCTTTGAGTCTCAGTTTCGTCAACTGTAACGTGAATATGAAAGTAACTAACTTGTAGGTCTGTATTAAAAATAAAGTCAATTATTTTGGTAAATCATTTGTATGCAATATAGCGTACATGAGAGAGAGAGAGAGAGAGTTTGTGTGCATGTGTTTAGAGAGAGATGGAGAGAGAGACACACATACACAGAGAAGAATCAGTATATTGTTAAGGATAACAACATCCGGAAACAAATCGACAGACAAGAAAAACAATTTAAGTAATAGAATTATCAGACAGAAGTTAAAGAACAAAACATATGCTTAAAGATGCACACAGGAAAATACAAATATGATCATGGTAGATTTAGAAAGGAAATACCTGCTAGAAGTAACAGAGAACTACTGGAAAATTAATGAAGTGCAGTAGGAAGAAAGAAAATAAATTATTGAAGAAAAGTTTCAAGATACAAAGGATAGAGTTAAACATTAATATATGTCTAAACTTTACCAGCAAAAAAGAGACAAAGGCAATAACTAAGGAAATAATAGAGAATGTTTTTAGTACTGATTGAAGACAGATATAAGCAGATTTAAGCAGGTCAACAAATTCTGAGTGGAGTAAGAAAAGTACAATGAAGAAAACAAAAGACAAAGCCAAAATTCTGTAAAGCAGCCTGAAATTAAGGCTTATTACCATAAATAACAACATTTCAGTCTATAGAAACTTACATCCTAGGAGAGGGAATACTTTAAATAAAAAAGTAATGGATGAAAGGAGAAAAATTCCATCAAGTGGGATAACTGTTATCCATAAAGAAGTAGCAGGTGAGATGGGGAGTAAAAAAACAAACATATATAAATCCTCTTATTTTATATATTATAGCTCAATTTTATTCCCATCTTTGATAATCTAAAAATTATACACTGATCAATATATCTGTTCTAAATGTTAAGATTCCAACAGGTAGATCATGTCTCTCAAAATGTGTTGCGCATTGCCTCAACTGGAGGTTCATGATGCATATTAAAATAAGAAAGGCTTAGAGAATTCTTACAGCAAGGAAAACAATGTAAGTTTATTTAATTTAGTGTTTTAGCTATATATTTAATAACTATTTTAGGTAGGCAGTTGTTTAAAGACAATAGAAATTACTTGGAATTTAAAGCAAGCAAAAACGAATGTGTTGGGAAAGCACAACGCAGCTCTTAGAATTGAAAAAAAAGTAGGTGAACCAGGCTCAGGCAGGAATCAGAGAGCAAGTCAGAACCAATATCAGAAAAAGGAAGTTCTGCTTTTCATGTGGCTATTGTCCTGTCAGTCATGACCGCTGGCCACTGCCAGCAAAGCATGCACAGGCATTTTCTGGAATTCTGCTGGGCTCTGCTTTAGTTTGTCACTTCCCACTTTACCATTGGATTCCAAAAATCTATCCATCCGACAGGAATAATTTCAGACTCTCTGCCTACTTCTTACCTTGCAAGGTTAAAAATGCAAGGAATGAGTGGCTATTCTTGGGTCTCTGGTTTACATTTTAGCCTCCAGGTGGTGGGAAGAGAAAAATCTACTCACAAACAGCTTCAAAATGGAAACGTCCTATATTGGCATTCCTACATAAAAGAAAGTACTGGGGGGCTTGACAAATGGACATTTGCCTTCAAAGAACACATATTCTCCTTTAGACAAAGTTTGCACTTATATAGCACAATTAACCTACTTCTTATCAATCAATAAAATGAACAGACAATTACAGAACAGGATAAGGTGTTTGCAAACTATGTATTCCACAAGGTTTAATATCCAGAATATATAAGGAACTCAAAAAACTCAATAGCAAAAGAAAAAGTTGATTTAAAAATGGACAAAAGAAGACATACAAATGGCCAAAAAATATATAAAGAAATGCTCAACATCATTAAGCCTCAGAAAAATGCAAAACAAAACCGCAATGAGCTATTACCTTACCCCAGTTTAAATGATGGATATTATCAAGAAGACAAAATATAACAAATGGAAACGATAATGTGGAGAAAGAGGAATGTTATACACTGTTGGTGGGAATATAAAATAGTATAGCTGTTATGAAAAGCAGTATGGAGTTTCCACAAAAAATAAAAAAGAGAACTATTATATTACCCAGCAATCCCACTACTGCGTACGTAATCAAAAAAAATGAAATTAGTATGTCAAAGAGACATCTGCACCCAGGGATATTGAAGCATCATTCAAAATAGCCGTGATATGGAATCTGCCTAAATGCTCATCTAACAACAAATGGATAAAGAAAATGTGGTGTATAAATGTATATCTATCTATCTATCTATCATCTATTTATCATCTATCTATCCACCCCTCCAGAACAATATTCAGCCATAAAATGCTGTTATTTTTAGCAATGTGGATGAAGTTGGAGGACATTTTGTTAAGTGAAATAAGCCCGGCACAGAAAGACAAGCACTGCATGATCAAATTCATATCTGGAGTTTTAAGGATATGGAGAAAGATGTTAGGTTTTTTCCTTGTGTGGACAATATTTAAAATTATTATATTTGGAGAGATAACTAGAATACTCCTGCCAACTTAACTATGACCCATTAAATTGCTCTGAATTATAAATCAGATACTCTGAATTAGCACTTCACTACCATTTTTAAATCTACAGCATTTATATAAATTAATAACTGCTGTAGAGCATACTACTCATGGCTGAAAAAAGTGACCTGATGATTCGAGCTATCTAAGACTCACCTGATGTCTAACAGCACTAAGGATCAAGCTATCACCTCTCCCTTAACACATCTTTCACACCAGTGTGCTAGAGCAGATAGCTGAAAAGTTTTCCCTAAGCCAGAGATCATTCTGACAAGGCATATGGAACAATAGAGATGTCAACATGCTTTCAAGACAAGTAACAGTAATCCTGGCTCTTAACTTGCTTTAATAATATTGAATTCTTTTATCAAGTCCTGAGGAATGAGGGCTTCCAGGTGCCATATTTCCAGGTGCTTATCAGAATTTTTCTTTGCTGATAAGAACAATTGTTGCAGCATGCTTTGCTATTCATATAGAGAAAGACAAGAAATTTATATTCTAATAATAGAACACAAGTCCATCTCTTGCATCTGATTTAGCCAGATTAAGTCACCTTTCCACCAATATCAATCTGGAAGTGATATCATGAACTAAATGGTGTCAACCCGGGGTTTCTATTATATCTCAACAAAGGAAAAGAAGTTGCCATCATTGGCAAGGTACATACAGGATACATCTCTGTTTCGGGAGATGGGATGAGATTTCCCTGATTCTCCTACACTGCAGAGGGTAGAGGGAGGTATTTATATAATACACGGGATTTTAATTGAAGAAGCAAAGAGGAATGGATTAATGGGATTAATAGTGTTTATCCAATACAAGATGAAAAACAACATATTATTGTTTGTATTGTGATGGTTCTAGAATAAAACACATCATTTCTCTAATTTTGGTTAGATCTTTGCTGAAAGAAAAAGATAAATAAAATATCCTACAGTTTATCAATATCCATGTTCCTCTACACTAAATATTCATTTTTGATTAGTTATTTTTAACTATATTTGATTTCTTTATAAATTACCTTTTGAAACTTTAAACACATAAAGACATTGTTTCCTCTTAAAGGATTTTTCTTTTGTTTTCTTTTGTTTTTTTTAATCTAAAACTTTCTTTCAAAAACAATGACTTTCATAAATTTGCAACTTGTTAAATATAGTATTTTTATTAACATTCTAGTTTGTAACACAAGGTAAAACCTAAACACTTACCATTTATAAATAATGGGTAATACTGTTTCAACTTAACCTTGAGAATGTAGAAAAAAAATTGAGTCCAGTCTGATAGCAGCCAAAAGATCTCAGAAACAGTAATCTTAGTGCTAGCCTGGCAGACACAATCTGCACAGAACTTAATCAAAATAAGATTAAAAGTCCATAGCAATTTCCTTGAGTGGCCAGTCAGATATCCCCCATTACAGTCACCAACCAGCCTGCCCCTGGGGCCTGTTTCAGAAATAAATTGTTTGTAGATGAGCTGATGCAGAAGAAGGAAAAAAAAATGTTTTCTTGAGACTGTACCTAAATCTTATCAAGTAATACAGGGAAGCTTCAAAGTCTTTTTATTCTGAAATGTTATTTTATTCTGCTTTATATCATCTTAAATTTATTAGTATTATATTAAATATTAGTTTATGTAAGCTTATTATTTGACTCTGTATAGGATATAATAGATGGCATTGAATATTTAATAAGATAGCAACAGCAATAACACCTGGGAAATTGTTCAGGGAAGGATTCTATTCAGTTATTAAAAGATTTGCATACTTATTTCACTAATATTACTCAGCAATCACAAACATTGGGTAATGCTAGACAAATCTGCAAGAGGTACCATTATTCCAGCACCTTAAAAACATTTTTCAATCTGAAAGATACTTCTAGATGTTTTTTTCCATAACAGAGCAGACGATTTCTAAGTGTTTATATCACTGAAACTTCACAGTATTAGTGGAATATGTTATCCTTTATACCAAAAGTAATCAGATTATTTTATAGAGCAATTATCAATTAAAAATAGATTACTAAGAACATACTGTATAAAATGCCTTATGGGCTATTAATTCTGCATGCATTGCCACATTTGATTGTCTCAAAAAACCTCCTGAAATATGTATTCTTAACACACTTTTATTGAGATTATGAGTAATAAAAGTTAAAAGATTTTCCCAAAGATGTACAAGTAAAACAGGTCCTCAAATAAAGTTGTTTTGTTCAATGTTGTTTCGCTATAATGTAGATGAGAATAAATATTGATTCCTGGACAGGGCTACCATCTGTGTAGGGTCTGCATGTTCTCCCCATGCCTGCATGGGTTTTCTCCAGGAACTCCTGCTTCCTCTCACATCCCCAAGATGTGCATGTCTGGTTAATTGGCATTTCCCCACTGTGTGTCCCCATGTGAGTGAATGTGGTTGTGCCCTGCCATGGAATAGCATCCTGTGCAGGGTTTATTCCTGCATTGCATGCTGAGTAAGAATAGGCTCTTGCCACCCGAGACTCTGAACTGGAATAATTGGGTAAATAATCACTTGTTTTTATTAATCTTTTTAAAAATGTATGTATACCTCACACTTATTTCAGTGTTGAATGTTATAAGTGTTTTAGTCTTCATTTAGAAGTACAGTGATAATATTCTGACCAGAAATATGCAGTAGGAACTTATATATTGTTGTATCAATTGGCCTATGGTAAAATTTGTTTCATTGTTCACCATTTTGCTGATAGTTGCAGTTTCCAATAATCTACTGATATTAAATGTGGACTTACTATGTAAACAATAGCAAGGATCCTAAATCCTAGGTTACATCTAAGTTTAAATGGCTTGACACCATGTCAGAATTGCCTTATGACCATGCTCTTATAAGTGTTTCATTTTTTAAAACAGTGCAAACTGAATTTTGCATGAGAATTATCATTAAAAAATTTTTTGTTACAGATAGGATCTTGCTATGTTGCCCAGGTTGACCTTGAAGTTCTGAGTTCAAATGATCCCTTTGCCTCAGCATCCAGTGTACCTGGGACTACAACTGTGTGCCACTATACCCAGGGCTGCAGGAAAAGTTGTTACGTAAAGCAGTGATTTATGAAAATAAGACTTTATTTGGGCAACATAGAAAATGTAAACATGCCGCAATAAACATACGTGTGCATGTGTCTTTATAGCAGCATGATTTATAGTCATTTGGGTATATACCCAGTAATGGGATGGCTGGGTCAAATGGTATTTCTAGTTCTAGATCCCTGAGGAATCGCCACACTGACTTCCACAATGGTTGAACTAGTTTACAGTCCCACCAACAGTGTAAAAGTGTTCCTATTTCTCCACATCCTCTCCAGCACCTGTTGTTTCCTGACTTTTTAATGATTGCCATTCTAACTGGTGTGAGATGATATCTCATAGTGGTTTTGATTTGCATTTCTCTGATGGCCAGTGATGATGAGCATTTTTTCATGTGTTTTTTGGCTGCATAAATGTCTTCTTTTGAGAAGTGCCTGTTCATGTCCTTCGCCCACTTTTTGATGGGGTTGTTTGTTTTTTTCTTGTAAATTTGTTTGAGTTCACTGTAGATTCTGGATATTAGCCCTTTGTCAGATGAGTAGGTTGCGAAAATTTTCTCCCATGTTGTAGGTTGCCTATTCACTCTGATGGTAGTTTCTTTTGCTGTGCAGAAGCTCTTTAGTTTAATTAGATCCCATTTGTCAATTTTGGCTTTTGTTGCCATTGCTTTTGGTGTTTTGGACATGAAGTCCTTGCCCACGCCTATGTCCTGAATGGTAATGCCTAGGTTTTCTTCTAGGGTTTTTATGGTTTTAGGTCTAACGTTTAAATCTTTAATCCATCTTGAATTGATTTTTGTATAAGGTGTAAGGAAGGGATCCAGTTTCAGCTTTCTACATATGGCTAGCCAGTTTTTGCAGCACCATTTATTAAATAGGGAATCCTTTCCCCATTGCTTGTTTTTCTCAGGTTTGTCAAAGATCAGATAGTTGTAGGTAAGCGGCGTTATTTCTGAGGGCTCTGTTCCGTTCCATTGATCTATATTTCTGTTTTGGTACCAGTACCATGCTGTTTTGGTTAATGTAGCCTTGTAGTATAGTTTGAAGTCAGGTAGTGTGATGCCTCCAGCTTTGTTCTTTTGGCTTAGGATTGACTTGGCGATGCGGGCTCTCTTTTGGTTCCATATGAACTTTAAAGTAGTTTTTTCCAATTCTGTGAAGAAAGTCATTGGTAGCTTGATGGGGATGGCATTGAATCTGTAAATTACCTTGGGCAGTATGGCCATTTTCACGATATTGATTCTTCCTACCCATGAGCAAGGAATGTTCTTCCATTTGTTTGTATCCTCTTTTATTTCCTTGAGCAGTGGTTTGTAGTTCTCCTTGAAGAGGTGCTTCACATCCCAAATGTCCAACAATGATAGACTGGATTAAGAAAATGTGGCACATATACACCATGGAATACTATGCAGCCATAAAAAATGATGAGTTCATATCCTTTGTAGGGACATGGATGAAATTGGAAACCATCATTCTCAGTAAACTATCGCAAGAACAAAAAACCAAACACCGCATATTCTCACTCATAGGTGGGAATTGAACAATGAGATCACATGGTCACAGGAAGGGGAATACCATACTCTGGGGACTGTGGTGGGGAGGGGGGAGGGGGGAGGGATAGCATTGGGAGATATACCTAATGCTAGATGACAAGTTAGTGGGTGCAGCGCACCAGCATGGCACATGTATACATATGTAACTAACCTGCACAATGTGCACATGTACCCTAAAACTTAAAGTATAATAAAAAATAAATAAATAAATAGATAAATAAAAAGAAAAAAAAAGAAGAAAAAAAAAGAAAATGTAAACAAAAAGAGTTGCTCAACATAAAACTTACTCAAGTCACAATTTACCTCTGACATGACATATTTCCATCCACTTCAGAAAAAAAAATGTGTATACATTTTTATTTCTTTTTTTCTTTTCTTTCCGTTTTTTTTTTTTTTTTTTTTTTTTTAGACGGGCTGGAGTGCAGTCACAGCTCACTGCACCTTTGAGCTCCTGGGCTAAAGTAATCTTCCTTTCTCAGCCTCCTGAGTAGTTAGAACTAAGACATGCACCACCATGTCTGGCTAATTTTTAACATTTTTTTTGTGGAGATGGAGTCTCGCTATGTTGCCCAGGCTGGTCTTGAACTTCTGGCCACATGCTATCCTCTCACCTCGACCCCCCAAAGCACTTGGATTATTGGCTCAAGTACTTAGAGGTATTAACCAGGATCACAGAGAGCTTGATTTTGTAAGTTTGAGTTAGCATGTAATAACTGCAGTTGATTTTGATGCATGTATTTAATGAGAATCATTGCTTTAGACTATATGATATTTGAAACAAAAGAGCAATAGGACCGCATGGCACAATATAAAGTCTGTTATGACATAGTGACTTTAATATATTCTAATTAAAATTATAATAGTAAAAGCTAAAAATGACAAGACAATTGTTAGAAATCATATCACGACAGCATAATCATGTATCCAGAAGTGATTGATACAATAACATGAACTGATATTTTGCTACAATATTAATCAGTTAATACAGGTTTTGAGGTTTCAGTTAACTGGTTAATCATAAAATATTATATAAAATATTATCAAATTGTTGTGTAAGTCATCTCACTGTATTCTAAAATTTATGTTATTTTATATTTCTAATCTGTGTTTTGCAGAGATCATGAAAATTTTAACGGGTAACTGAAGAAGAATTGTCCCAAGGACTTGAATAAATGTTAATGTTCATAACAGTATGTTCTAAAAAGAAATTTAAGTAAAAAAGGAAAAAACATATTTCGTTTTAAAAATATCTACGCATGCACATCATTCATCTAAAAAACCCATTTAACATAATCATCTAGTTATGTAAAGATATACCCAATAGCTACTTAAAATAGAAATATTCTATTTCATTATTAGAAATTATTATTTTAAAAGGTTGTTAAAACATCAAAAATATGCTTATTTCTAGTAACCAGAGAACACAGCAGGGTTATGAAACTTTGGATTCCTGTTTGGTTTGGCAGGTAACTAGATTAACAAATATATGAGGTTTTGAGTTTCAAAACACAATAGCATATTTAAAAAATACTTGGTGGGGGTCTGGCAATTGAGAGACCTTAGTAGCATAATCATTGGTCTTCACAATCACTGCCAGGTACTCTTTCAAACTAGCTTGAATAACTGCAAAACACATCATCAACCCAGCTTTTTTTTGCTGGACCTGGGCATATATAAACTGATTAGATTTAAAAATAAAAAAATTAGAGTTTTTTCTCTTGTGTTTGAAGAGGTGAACCCTTGGACTCAAAATCTCTCAAAAGTCCTGTCTTTCACTTCAGAATCTGGGCTAATTTGCACGGGAATATACTTCTGTGTTTTAATAAACACATGTAATTTTTCTGTTTTCATCTTGCAAGTAATGACAGCTTTGTTCTCAAACCAATTTTGTTTTTTATAGATTTTACCCTGATATATAATGAAGAGACAATTACATGATCTGTGTAGAAATTCTTCCTCTAAACTAAATTATACTACCTTAGAAATCTGACATGAAAGTACCAAAACTATGTAAATTGACCTCACCAAGAAAATTATTACATAAAACAGTGATTCATGGAAATAAGACTTGATTTGGGCAACATAGAAAGTATTAAAACTAAAAAGGAGTTGCTTGAGATAAAATTTACCCAAGTGACAGTTTTACCTGTGACAAACATATTTCCATCCACTGCAGAAACAAATGTGTTTAGTTTATTAAAGTATATGTTTAACAGCAAAAAATAAATAGAATAAATTTATTATCCCTATCCAGTGATAAACACAATTTTAAAATAAAAATAAAAACATCCTGCTTATATTTGCTATACTATTTCATGCATTAGGCTAAGATATATGGTTATTTCCATGCTTTCAGGATGTGTTTAACAAATCTCTTATACATTTTCCTATTGTTGTCATTTTAATATCTTGAATATAATATTAAATAAACATTTCTACAAATAATTTGAACCTCAAAGTTTCATAAACATCTATCCTTCAATATTTAGGCCTAAAAAGTAATCTCCATTATCTATCAAATTCTAAATTTGAACTTATTATGGTTTACTCCTACTTTTTAATTATTACTTTGGTTAAAGATACTTCATGATATTATTAAGTTCCTTACTAATAATGTATATGGTTGTATTACATTCATTTATCCATCAAGACTAACTTTGAGCTACTATGAAATATAATTCAAATCATTCATATAATATCTAATGAATGATTATTATAATACAAAGCACTATACTAGGTTTCATAAGTGATACAAAAACAAGGGCAACCGCCTCAGTAACCAACACATTTGCAGTCTAATAGAGGAAAACAAGCCCTGTTATAAGAATAATTATAGTAAAAGGCTATATAAAATACAATCCATTTTGACACACACCTTCAACTCTATTTGCTAATTCTCATTTTCACTTTTCAGTTTATTTTTAGATTAAATAGTTATTTTCACAAATCAGTCTGAGGACAGAGTTTTTTGTTTTGTTTTGTTTTTGTGAGTCATCAGCACTATGCAATTGCATATACCTGTTGTGTTTGGTCTACAGAGGCTAAACATCATGTAATAGTTTTTAGGCATTTTGTTCATAGGTTACTGGGTGCTTTAAGGCAAAACTGAATGAGTTTCCAATAGTCAGTACAAAACTACAAGAAATACAGACACAAAGTGCCTGGGGTTATCCTCAAATGAAGTTAGATTTGAATTGCATTCAATAACCTTTTTTACAATGTGTAGATGCTCAAAGCAAATACAATAGTTTCTCTTTGCCTCTGTGACTTGAGTTCATAGTGTTGTGTTTAAATATAACTTTTGTAGTGTCTACTTCACTGAAGAAACTTTTAAAAAATGTGACTTATAATGGTTTTCTGTAACAACCTATGGTGCTTGGTTTGTAAAGTAAAACAGGAACTCAATTTAGTACCTACTGAATAATAACATTTTTAAACTGAGATTCCACTCATAAAGCACCTAAATGTTTAAAGTTAAAGCATATTATATTGACATTAAATTTAAAAAGAATAAACAAGTTAGAGAAGAAATAAAGAAAAAAAAACTTCAGAGAATAAACTGCTTCCAAGTATACAAGTACTAAAGAGGCTACACACTGGTATGCTCATTATAAATAAAAACATTCATTCATGTCATTTTATCACATTACTACATGTTTAAAATAATCTCTTATCATTATAGTAGGCCATCATTTCCCAAATAGCATCAAGAATCCTTATTTTGAAATAGTAATCAGATCATGTAGTTCTCCTGATCAGATCTCTTCACACTCTAGAATAAGATGCATATCTACATTTTAGCTTTTGGACTTTTTTCTGATCTAGCTCTAGATTATTGTTTGATCTCATTTTTACTATTCTTCTCATTGCTCATTCAATTCAATTTCAAGCATAATTTTTTTTGCTCTTTTTGGAATACGCTAGCTTTTTGATTTCATTAGAGCCTGTACACTTCCCTCTTCCTGAAATATTCTTCCCCAAATTTATGTATAGCTTATTTTCTCTCTTTGTTCAGGGCTCAATGTAATTGTAGATTGTTCTCTACCTTGAATATGTCTTACCCCTCATTTGACTGGTTTTTCTTCATACCAATTATTTGTATTCTAAAATATTTTATATTTTTCTTTTGACTTGTTCATTGAGTTCCTTCCTCTAAAATGTAGCTTCATGAGGGCAGATATTTTGTTAAAATTGTATGCTACTGTATCACTAGAACTGAGAACAATGCCTGAACAGAGTAGCTACTCATGACTCATTGGCTAAAACAAGTTAATGAATGAGAAGAGGAGGTAGAAAGCCAGGAAGGAAAGGAGGATATTATATTAAGTTGAATGAGGGATTAAATGAATATAAATCAGCTGAAAGTAGCATAGGTTATGCAATATGCTTAATAAAGTATGTTTGTCTATTTTCATTATGTAATCCAAAACCTGGCCAACCACAAAACTTGCTTTTTACTCACTTTCTCTTTCTTCCCTGTTTAGTGCAGCATAAAATTAGTTATTGATTTTATCTCTTAACGCTCCACCTCTATTAGTGAAAGGATCTTCTCTTATCATATTTCCAGTCCAAAGTTCAGTGGAAAATTTTTACACTCTTACAGTCTATTTGAAATCCTTATATCATAAACATACCAGAACTTATCACAGCACTATTCACAGTAGCAAAGATACTGAATCAACCTAAGTGTCCACCAATAGATGATTTGATAAAGAAAATGTGAGATGGTACCATCTCACTCCAGTTAGAATGGAGATCACTAAAAAGTCAGAAAACAACAGATACTGGAGAGAATGTGGAGCAATAGGCATGCTTTTACACTGTTGGTGGGAGTGTAAATTAGTTTAACCATTGTGGAAGACAGTGTGGTGATTCTTCAGGGATCTAGAACTAGAAATACATTTTGACCCAGCAATCCCATTACTGGGTATATACCCAAAGGATTATAAATCATCCTACTCTGAAGACACATGCACACATATGTTTATTGCAGCACTGTTCACAATAGCAAAGACTTGGAACCAACCCAAATGCCCACCAATGATAGACTGGATAAAGAAAATGTGGCACATATACATCATGGAATACTATGCAGCCACAAAAAATGATGAGTTCATGTCCTTTGCAGGGACATGAATGAAATTGGCAAACATCATTCTCAGCAAGCTAACACAAGAACAGAAAACCAAACACTGCATGCTCTCACTCATAAGTGGGAGTTGAACAATGAGAATACATGGACACAAGGAGGGGAACATCACACTCCACAGCCTATCAGAGGGTGAGGGGCTAGGGGAGGGATAGCATTTAGAGAAAGACCTAATGTAGATGACAGGTTGATGAGTGCAGCTAACCACTATGGCACGTGTATACCTACATAACAAACCTGCAAGTTCTGCACATGTACCCCAGAACTTAAAGTATAATGAAAAAGATTTCCACCTAAAGATACGAAAATATGATGATATACACAATGGAATACAATTAAGCCTTTAAAAATAATATACTCATGAAACATGTATTTTGGAGCAGTTTGGATGGAACTGGAGGACATTATCTTAGATGAAAGTCAGACACAGAAAGACAGATACTGCGTGTTCTCATTTATAAATGGGAGGTAATCAATGAGTTCACATGGACATAGAGTGTGCAATGATAGAGACTTGGACATGAAGACTTGGAAGAGTTGGGGGAGAGTGAGAGGGGAGTAAATGATAAGAAATTACTTAATGAGTACAAGGTATGCTTTTCAGGTGATGAATATGCTGAACATCCTGACTTCACTATGCAACCTATGGATGTAACAAAATTACAGTTGCACTCCATAAATTTATAGAAATAAAATAAAATAAATTACGTTTTAATAGAGACACTATCAGAGAAATACACCAAAATGACTGGACTGAATTGGAAATGGAAAAGGTAGAAATCTCATTTTCTCTTCAGAGACTATTGCAAATTTGTATGTATGTAATACACTAATCACATCAGATGCCAGTTTTAAGTACATATTTTCTTCCACTGTGTAGGTTTGTTTCAATACGGAAAAATTTCTGAACATACGCAATCAATACAAAGCCATTCTCAGTAATTTATTTTCATTCCATGCCATGTTACTTAGGTTTACATTTACTACCTTAGAAAACATTATGTACAAAAACTTTTCTTTCTTATAGTGAATTAAATCTCCAACTGCTTTTGTTTCTATTTTAAGAAAGTAAATATTATGACATAAATGTTTGCAATGTTTTTGCTTAAATAAAATATTTCTAGATTTCTCTTAATTCATAGTTACGTTGATTTCTTTATTGATGTTCAAACACAGACTTTTAAAAATTCATATTTTTTTCAAAATGTGTGACTATTTACTTTCTAGTTCAATTTAAAAAGCATTTACCATAAAAATGGCAGTATCTTTTTGTACAGATGCCACTTCTGAATCAAAGCCTTTCAGCAACTGGCAACAGGAAGCTCTAATGCACTTTATCCCTAATAGTTATAAAATACGCAATCATCTGAAATCACATACTGATTTCCACTTCTTTTCTAACTACGGTTATACGTAAATATTTCACTTTCAAAAATACATCTTTGCCTTTTTATTTAGTTTTTTTTCCTTGGCTTAGAAATAGTTTTTATGAAATATTCAAATATAAAAATAGTCTCTAAAAGCAAAGTATGGTTGTCAGCCAAAACACTTTCCCCTAAGCATTTCATTAGTTATATAAGTGATAAATGTTTTTCTGAATGGGAATTTACCTAAAGTGTTTCAAAATTAGGTGACCATTTGTGCTTTCCAAACCATACAGAACTTTACATTTATTCCTGGGTAAATCACCCATTTCCTTGTTCATCAAGATCAGGTGAAATGATATCCATATGAGATAATTAATTCCTCTGCTATCTATTTTATTATACTTAGTTATCCATCGAAAATAAATATCTACTATAACAAGTAAAATATATAATAGTGTAGAAGACAACAAGAGTATGTGTTTGCAGTATGTGTAATAGAGTTAAATATATCTAAATATAGTATGTCTGTATTAAGGCAATGAACATCAATTTTAGCTAATCACCCTCATTAAAGCAAAGGGTCCTACCATATGAGACATAGTTATCATTGACAGTCTGATAAATCTTGTAGCTGAGGTAACGGACAGGGAAGAGTTTGTGATAGTGAAATTTGTAGAACTAAGATCAAATTACCAAATACGTAGGCATTATTAAACAAATTCTCACCAATTACTTCAAAAATATTGTAACTTCTATTTAATATTTCTTGTTTTTAATCTTAAAAATTCTAAATTGAGTAGAATTTGAAATAGCAGTAAATTTCAGGTTAATGGAAACAAAATCACACTTGTTATTACTGTTCAATTTTTTTATTAAGTCTGAAGAAATATTTAATTGAATATGACATCTAAGAATGATGGACAAAAGCTTTTTAAATTTTCTTTCCACTCCTTTTTCTGAAAGCTTTGATACAAAAATCATTTGACACAAATGATATTTTTTTTTGTGACAGGATCTTACTATGTTGCCCAGGCTGAAGTGCCGTGTGCTCATGCAATCCTCCCATCTCAGCCTCCTGTGTAGCTGGGACTACAGGCACATGCCGCCATGCCCAGCTAATTTTTGTATCTTTAGTAGAAACAAGGTTTTGCCACATTGCCCAGGCTGGTCTCCAACTCGTGGGCTGAAGCGATCTGCCCACCTTGGCCTCCCAGTGTTCTGGGATTACAGGAGTGAGCCACTGTACCCGGCTGATGCAAATGATTTCTGTTATTAATATCTTGCAGTTATTCTTCCATCAGATAACCATCAATGTCAAAATAAAGATTATTAGTTACTGAAGGACTGAAAAATCAAAAATCAACTTCATGAGATGCTTTACAAACAAGTGTTCTCTTTTAATATTTGACTCAGTAAAAGTTTTTAAGAAAAGTAAGTTTGTGTTTTTATTTGTGTATACTCTCTAGTGCTTAAATGTATCAGGATAGAACTTTTCTAAACTAGGTCAGTCTTTTTTCCATATCTATGGTTGAATACTTCAGTTAAATAAAGCAATGGTAGATAGCAAACTATGTTATAATTGGCATTTTGGGCACTCGTTGCAATTAATTGCCAAAAAAAGCATATCTCACCGCAATTGATCTCTCATTTTTCCACTCTCATTTATTTCCCTTCACTTTCTTCTTGGCTTCTGCAAAAGCATTTGTTTTTCCTTTTTCTTTCTTCTTTAAAAAAATATATTTGAAGAGATTTATTCTAAGCCAAATATGAGTCACCATGGCCAGTGACACAGCACTCAGGAGGTCCTGAGAACATGTGCCCAAGGTGGTTGGGATGCAGCTTGCTTTTATACATTTTAGAGAGGCATGAGACATCAATTAACTACACTTGAGAAATACATCAGTTTGATCCAGAAAGGTGGGACAACTCAAAGCAGAGGGAGTGGGGGTGGGAGGGGTTGGGGGTGGCAGGGGCTTGGGGGATGGGAGGGTATTGGGGTTTGGGGGTTGGTTCCAGGCTATAGGTGAATTTAAACTTTTTCTGGTTGATAATTGGTTGAGTTTGTTTCAAGACCTGGGATTGATAGAAAGGGAATGTTCATGTTAAGATAAAAGATTGTGGAGACCAAGGTTCTTTTGAAGTCTTACAGTGGCTGCCCTTAGAGACCATAAATGACAAGTGTTTCCTATTCAGATCTTTAAAAGGTACTAGACTTTTAGTTAATCTCTTTAGAACTGGGAGGGCCATTTTTTCAAATTATAATTTATCTCCTTCATGTCTGTAACAAAGATAGGAATCGCTATAAAGTGTCTTCCCAGTTTCTGCCTAACCACATCCCTGGATTTCCTGGCCCCTGGCTTGGCATATGTTTGGGGTTAGCCTTCTCCCACTGCTAATTTGTATGCCATAAGATGGTTGTTTTGTTCCTCAGTACATTTATGTCAGATATAATTGTTACTGTAGTAAACAACTATTGTGTAAAACAATGATCAGTGAGTGTGAAAGTAAAAAAACAAATCAGAAAATGAAGCAGAATGTAAATAATTGATAAAGACAAGTTCTGAAAAAAGTCAAACTGGATTTAGGAGTCAGACACCTGTAAGAGGTTTATTTGAGGGGCTAAGCGTGCTGGTATTTACACACATATTACTTCTTGTGTCTCTTCAATTTATTGGTTCATTTCAAAAAACCAAAGCTAAAAATCATAAAATATTCATTATGTAAAAAGAAACAATGTTCAATGAATCCATACATACATACTGAAGACCTTTGTCGGATAGTTGACAAGTATATTTGCATATATGTTTTCCAAGGTAAAAGAAAATTTGTGGCTGGGCACGGCAACTCATGCCTGCAATCCCAGCATTTCGGGAGGCCAAGGCCGGTGGATCAGCTGAAGTCAGCCATCCAAGACCAGCCTGGCCAACACGGTGAAACCCCATCTCTACTAAAAATACAAAAAAATAGCTGGGCATGGTGGCTGGCACCTGTAATCCCAGCTACTTGGGAGGCCTTGGCAGGAGAATTGCTTGAACCCGGGAGGCAGAGTTTGCAGTAAGCTGAGATCAAGCCACTGCACTACAGCCTGGGCAACAAGAGTGAAACTCTGTCTCAAAAAAAAAAAAAAAAGAAAAAGAAAAAGAAAAAAGAAAATTTGTAGGATATGGTTAAGTAATTTATTTTAGAAGAATTTTTTTTTTGTAGAATGATTTGTACTAAAGCAATACATCTCTTTCTATCATATACTGATATCTTGAAAACTTTTATAACGTTTCTTGTCACATTCAGTATTTTAGAAGCAGGATTGATTCTAAGTTTTGAGTTTATGGTGCATTTGAATATTAGAGATATTATATCTTATACATTTCAAAGCTTTGCTGCATTCTAAACTCAGTCCTGCCTTAGCCTTAGTAATGGCAATGAAGTGCGGGGATAGAATGTTCACTATTTTTTATGTGCTGTTAAAATTTCATACCTCCTGTTCTATCTTGAAGTCTTACAGTTTTGGAATGGTGAGTGGGGGAAACAAGCATAAAACTATTACATAATTCATGTAGTTTTCACTTGGCAACAGTATCTATCCTCTGAATGGTGAAATGGCTACTTTTCATTTATTTATTTTTTTCTTTCCTGGGGTAAAACGCTTGAAAACTGCACCACTGGGAAATTGCAGCTATAGTCCATGTTTCAACATAGTCCATGCTTCTTTGAGTTGGCCACTTACTGTTTACTCTCATCTCCTTAGCTTTAGCAGTAAAGACCTGTAAGATTTCTTCTGTTAGGATCATCTAGCCATTCCAAACATTTCTCTTAGATTTGATTCTTTCAAGACAAATCAACCCAATAAAAATCTCATAAATAACGGTGATCTAGCTACCACATTTGGTGTTCTCATCTGACCAAACCAAATTTTATGTATACATTCAATTCTCAATCCAACCCAGTCTGTTTGCCTAAGCCATTCCAGACAAACTTCCACTTCGAAGGTTTTAAATGCATAAGTCAGATAGCAATCCTTCAGTTGCCCCAGAGGCACATCACGTTCTTTGAATGCTTCAGTATAGTCCTCTTCATTTAGCAATCAGTGAGGCAATACACTGGCATCATGATCCCTTTTTTTAGGAACTCTGTACAAAATTCCCTTTGAAAATATAAATTTTGGAAATGAGTGATGAGCAAAGGGGTTTCATTAACATTATCACAATCTCTTGATATATCTGCTTGATAATGTAGCACCTATTATTTGGGGCCATTAGGACCTTGGCAGAAATTCTGGTAAATGTAAAGAAACCACATTTAACATCCAGTTAATTTAATTTTTGTTTGTTTGTTTGTTTTGTTTTTGTTTTTGTTTTTGAGACGTTGTCTTACTCTGTCACGTAGGCTAGAGTGCAGTGGTGTGATCTCGACTCACTGCAACCTCCACCTCCACCTTCTGGGTTCAAGCAATTATCTTCCTCAGCCTGGGATTACAGGAACCCACCACCATGCCCACCTAATTTTGTATTTTTAGTAAAGACGGGGTTTCACCATCTTGGTCAGGCTAGTCTTGAATGCCTGACCTTGTGATCCACCTGCCTCGACCTCCCAAAGTGCTGGAATTACAGGCATGAGCCACCTTGCCTGGCCTCAATATTGTTTTTAATAATTTCTGCTTTACTTGCAGTTAATCCTATCAGGCCGTCTACCATACCCAGTTGTGTCAGCAAGAAGATCTGTACAATGATAAGTAACACATGGCTCCCAGGGCTAACATATTCCTAACACTTATATAAACACTTTTTCAGAAATTTGACAATATTTTATAATTAAACAATATCTTATTTTACAAGAAAAGATATGGTATCACAATACTCTGAGCAAAGAGTTAATTTGCTTCTCAAATTTCCTAGATAATGAAGTAGTCCTAAAATATTTAACTCAGTATTGGTAGTAGTTTCAATTTGAGGAAGTGTTCTGAATAGCCTTTTTAATGCTGATGTCATAAGATTGTGTTACAAACACAGACTTTCATTTAAAGACACTTTATTTTTAATTTTGTTCTAAAAATAAAATTATATATAAATACACATGTATCCTAAACTATATATGTATAATATACATATATGTATATATATACACACAGAGAGAGAGAGAGAAGGAGAGAGAAACAGAGACAAAGAGAGCCATAAATCCTGCATTTGTTGTTGTCAGTGGTGTTTGATAGCATCACTTTGTAACTTAATAGGATGTATCTGCACAAAGCTAAAATTAATTTATTTTTGCCATACAAGGCAAGTGTATCTTGTTGACGTCTATAGAGAAAATAAATCACCCTCTAAAGAACTGTTTATAATTAAATAATTGATATCTGAAAATTCAGAAAAACTACCACTATCATTTTACTTACCATATTGCATTGAAATTATATGTTTATGCTTCTCTTGCTTCTACCTCTCTGTGAATTCAAGGTTAGAAAAGGAGAAATTTTTATCTTAGCATTCCCAGGACCAATCACAATATCTAATACTTAGAGCATGCAATAAATGTTGGTTGAACTGAAATAAATCTGATATAAAAACAAATAATGCTTTAGGGAAGTGATTTTTCATTTGAGATTATTTTCTCAGAAAAATTAATATGACCAGGTTGTCATCCTATGCAAACATTAGTATGCCTTATTGATTTTTCACTAAGTTATATAGCTTATAAGACTTTTTTATGGGTGTCTCTACCTATAGATTCCAGGCACTAACAAACCTGTAGAAATTCATAAATTTAATGCATTTTATCAAGTTGATTAATATAGCATGAACATTTTTCAACTGGCTTCGCAAATCATTTATTGTAAAATGTTATTCTTATACCTGTATTAGAAAGAAAAAAGCCAGAGGTGGCAAGGTGATATACAGATCAACTGGAAATCCACAAGTTTTGGTTTGGAACTCTTTGGAAAATTGAATAAAGAGTCACACCTTGCTCAAAACTGAATTAGTAAAAGCGATGTACATATCAATAAACAAACTTCTCTAATTAAAAAAAGCATTAAAAACATAGTCAGCATATATTTTTCTGGAATATAAAATTGAGGAACTAGAATAATTCAACTTGAATAAGTGTAACTAATTCATTTTCTGCAAAATATTACCCAGAGTTTGAGTATTTTTCTATTTATTCTATCAGAAAAAAATGATATACCACTGTACTGGAAATATTCAGAAAAGTTTGTCTATTTTTTAAAATTGTACTTATTATACCTTTATAACCATGAGATAATATATTTATTATTTGGATGAGAATTAAATGTTTATGATTTATACAAAAATGCCTGACACAGACTACTATGCCCACAAAAGTTGAATGGTTGTTTTTAGCTTATATATACCTATACAGGTTAATAGATATATCTTTACTTCTTTTTTCTTTTTTTTTGAGACAGAGTCTCACTCTGCAGCCCAGGTTGGAGTGCAGTGACATGATCTCCGCTCACTGCAACTCCGCCTCCCAAGTTCACGCTGTCCTCCTACCTCAGCCTCCTGAATAGCTGGGACTACAGTTGCCCGCCACCACGCCCGTCTTATTTTTTGTATTTTTAGTAGCGATAGGGTTTCACCGTGTTAGCCAGGATGGTCTCAATCTCCTGACATTGTGATCCGCCTGCCTCAGCCTCCCAAAGTGCTGGGATTATAGGCGCGAGCCACCGCACCCGGCCAATATATCTTTACTTCTTATAAGAAATGAGTAACTTTATTAATTCTACCAACAGATAACATTCTTCCTCTCAGAGAGTAATATGCAATCATTTCCTAACCTTATTTTATTGCGCTATATTTTAAATATAATAAACGTGTCAAAAATGTGGTTTCGTACTTTTTATAAATTGATATATTTACCTAATTACACTAAATCTAGAAAATACTATTGTGCTTATTCAAACTTCTCTTCTCTTCTTCAGAGGCAAACCTGTATAATTTCTTTGGTTTGTTTGTTTTAAGACGTAGTCTTACTCTGTTACCCAGGCTAGAGTGCAGTGGTACAATGTGAGGTCACTGCAACCTCCGCCTCCCGGGTTCAAGCGATTCTCCGGCTTCAGCATCCCAAATAACTCGGATTAAACCCTTATAATTTCTATCATGATTGAATAATTTTGTTCATCTTCAAATTCCAATAATTAGAATTCCTACAGGATGTGTGTGTGAGTGCGTATCTGGTTTATTTTCTTTAGCATAAATAAATATTTGAGATTTAGCCAAATATTTGTGTGTATCATTTGTTTATTTTTCCTCATATTTCTGTGTTGCCTATGTATTTGTCAGAGTTTGCTTATTCATTAGTCTGTTAGTGAATATTCAGATTGCTTTCAGAATTAGCTTTTACAAATAAAGGACTTAGGTGCATTCTCAAACAGGTTTTTGTGTAAATATATGCTTTTATTTGTGTTGGATAAATTTCTAGAATTGAAATTGCTGTGCTATAGGGTAGATATATGTTGGCCTTATTGAGAAGCGAATTATTTTTCAAAGCGGTTGTTCCGCTTTTTTTTTTTTTTTTTTTTTTTGAGACACAGTCTCGCGCTGTCGCCCGGGCTGGAGTGCACTGGCGTGATCTGGGCTCACCGCAAGCTCCACTTCTCAGGTTCACGCCATTCTCCTGCCTCAGCTTCCTGATTAGTTGGGACTACAGGCGCCCGCCACCACACCCGGCTAATTTTTTTTTTTTTTTTTTTTGTATTTTTATTAGAGACGGGGTTTCACCATGTTAGCCAGGATAGTCTCGATCTCATGACCCCGTGATCCGCCCGCCTCGGCCCCCCAAAGTGCTGTGATTACAGGCATGAGCCACCGAGCCCAGCCGGTTGTTCTATTTTACACTCTCACAAGAAATAGACATGACTTCTAGTTTCCCCACATATTTGCCAATATTAGTATTATCATTTTAAATGGTAGTCTTCCCAGTTTCAATGCCTTTTGGTTGCATTTCCCCTTATCTAATAATATGGAGCATCTTTTCACATTCCTATAAGCCACTTGTATCTCTTGTTTTGTGAAATACCTGTTCAAGATTCTTATAACTATTTAGTGGATCTCAGGAGTACTCTGTGCGTTTTGAACACGCAATTTTTTTCTCATACATATATGGAATAATTTATCACAGTCTATGGCTTAAAATTATATTTTCTTACATTTTGCAGTTTTATTAGGATACATTTTTAATTAATATCTACAATTTATCAATTTTTACTCTTATGATAGTGCTTTCTCTGTTCAGAAATATTTTTCCTATTATAATAGCTCACAGATATTGTTTAATTTTTTTCTTTTAAAAGCTTTCTGAATTTTGCTTTTTCATTTTTATGCCTACATTAAAAATATTGGATTAGTTTTGTGTATACAAAGGACTGATGCATGTATTTTTTTAATATGAGAATGCATTTATTTCAAAAGCCTTTGTTAAAGACTTACTTTCCCCACTGAATTATCTACGTGCCCTTATAAACATTTAATTTACTGCATAGGTGGAGGTCTAATTTTGAACCCTTCTTTATCTTTATTATTTTTGTGTTACGATGCTTTGATACTGCAGCTTTCTTAGATGTCTGAAAATTGGCTCTATTTTTTTCTCAAAATTCTAGGTCCTATGAATTTTCCAAACAAATTTTGGAAACAGCTTGTGAATTTCTCTCAAAATGTTTGCCACAATTTACTACAGAGTTGTAGTAAATAGATATAGAATTCATTGTAGTCAATAAATTACAAACTATAGATTGCATTGATGCTTTTTTTTTTTTTTTTTTGAGACAGAATCTCACCTTGTCACCCAGGTTCGAGTGCAGTGGCACAATCTCGGCTCACTGCAACCTCAGCCTCCCAGATTCAAGCAATTATCCTGCCTCAGCTTCCTGAGTAGCTGGGACTACAGGCCCGTGCCACCATGCCTGGCTAATTTTTTTGTATTTTTTTTTAGTAGAGACAGGGTTTTATCATGTTAGCCAGTATAGTCTTGATCTTCTGATCTTGTGATCTGCCCACCTTGGCCTCCCAAAGTGCTGGGATTACAGGCATGAGCAACCACACCCAGCCCCTACTGCATTGATTCTAAAGAATAACTTCCAGAGAATTCACATCAAACAATGTTGCATCTTCAAATCTATGAATATGGTAGTTCTTTACATTTATTTAGGTCTTCTGTAATGTTTCTCTACAAGAAATTTTAAAAAGTTTTAGTGTGAAAGATTTTTAAAGGTTTCACTTAAATTATTCTTAACTATTTTTATACCATTAAAATTTTACTTTTAAATGTGTTCTCAATTGTTTATTTCTAGTATTTAGAAATTCCATTAATTTTACATATTGTATTTTGTGTATTGACCTTGCATTCTACACATTCTGCACCATTATTGAATTTGATTCTTATTATTCACAACTTTTTAAATAAATGTATTAGGATTTTCTTCATATACAATATACATATATATGTTCTGTGAATAAAAATATTTTTTCTTTTCACTTTTCAATTTTTATGCTTTTCATTTCTTGACCCCATGCAAGTCCGAAATCCAGAGGGGCAGCCAAATCTTAAAGCTCCAAAATGATCTCCTTTGACTCCATGTCTCACATCCTGATCCTGCAGATGCAAGAGGTGGGTTCCCATGGTATTGGGCAGCTCTGCCCCTGTGGCTTTGCGGGATACAGCCTGCCTTCTGGCTGCTTTTGTGGGCTGGTGTTGAGTGTCTGTGGCTTTCCCAGGCACATGGTGTTGTTGGTGGATCTAACATTCTGAGGTCTGGAGGATGGTGGCCCTCTTCCCACAGGTCCACCAGGCGGTGCCCCAGTAGGGACTCTGTGTGGGGGCTCCCACCCAACATTTCCCTTCCTCACTGCCCTAGCAGAGGTTGTCAATGAGGGCCCCATCTCTGCAGCAAACTTTTGCATGGGCATCCAGGTGTTTCCATATATCTTCTGAAATCTAAGCAGAAGTTCCCAAACCTCAATTCTTGATTTCTGTGCATCCACAGGCTCAACACCACGAGAAGCTGCCAAGGCTTGGGGCTTCCACCCTATGAAGCAACAGCTCAAGCTGTACTTTGGTCCCTTTTAGTCACAGCTGGAGTGGCTGGGATGCAGGGCACCAACACCCTACACTGCACACAGCATGGGGACCCTGGGCCCAGCAAAACCATTTTATTCTAGGCCTCTGAGACTGTGATGGGAAGGGCTGCTGTGAAGACTTCTAACATGCCCAGGAGACATTTTCACCATTGTCTTGGGGATTGACATTCAGTTCCTTGTTACTTATGCAAATTTCTGCAGCCAGCTTAAATTTCTCCTCAGAAAATGGGTTTTTCTCTTCTATCACATTGTCAGGCTGCAAATTTTCTGAACTTTTATGCTCTGCTTGCCTTGTAAACTGAATGCCTTTAAAAGCACCCAAGTCACTTCTTCAATGCTTTGCTGTTTAGAAATTTCTTCTGTCAGATACCCTAATTCATCTGCCAAGTTCTAAGTTTCACTAATCTTTAGGGCATGGGCAAAATGCTGCCAGTCTCTTTGCTAAAACATAACAAGAGTCAACTTTGCTCTAGTTTCTAACAAGTTCCTCAACTCCATCTGAGACCACATCAGCCTGGATCTCATTGTTCACATCATTATCAGCGTTTTGGTCAAAGCCATTCAAAACGTCTCTAGGAAGTTCCAAACTTTCCTGCATTTTCCTGTCTTCTGCTGAGCCCTTCAAACTGTTCCAACCCCTGCCTGTTACGCAGTTCCAAAATTGCTTCCGCATTTTCAGGTATCTTTTCAGCAGCATCCCACTCTACTGATACCAGTTTACTGTATTAGTCTGTTTTAATGCTGCTGATAGAGACATACCCAAGACTGGGCAATTGACAAAAGAAAAAAGGTTTAATTGGACTTACAGTTTCATGTAGCTGGGGAAGCCTCACAATCATGGTGGAAGGCAAAGAGGAGCAAGTCATATCTTACATGAATGGCAGCAGGCAAAGAGAGCTTGTGCAGGAAAACTCCCCCTTATAATAACCATCAGACCTCATGAGACTTACTCACTATCAGGAAAACAGCACAGGAAAAGCCTACCTCCATGATTCAATTACCTCCCACCAGGTTCCTCCCACAAGGTATGGGAATTCAAGATGAGATTTGGGTGGGGACACAGCCAAACCACATCAATGAAGCTCTCTGTTGTATATGTTAATGCTGATAATGTTTTTTTGTTTTGTTTTTGAGGAGATCTTAGAGACGAAAAAGGGGAAGCTCCATTAAAATTGGTAAAGGAAGAAACATAATATGAAAGGAGGGAAATAATGAGGTAAAAGATGTGGAGACTGCTTTCCAGACAAAGTAAGAATGAACTTCACTTTGGAATAACAAAGCAGTGCTTGCTTGGCAAGGTGAGTCTTAGAATCTGACTAACATCAACAGGGCAGAGTCTCAGGTAATTAACAAAACCAGGAAGGAACAGGGAGCAGCAATGCTGAAACACGAGAAACCAGGTTACTTTGTCCTACTTCATAGTTGTTATTTTCCTAATCATTGGAGATAAGCTATGATTAACAGAAAAACTACCCATGTAAAATATTGTCACCCAACTTCTAAGAAAAACAAGAAAGAAGATACAAAACTTATCAAACAGAATAAGTAATTTCAGAGAATCAGAATTAAGACAAGAAACAAATGTAATTACAGTAAGTGTAATTCATATCTTCAGAGACATGCAAGAAGAGGTTGCATTTTAGAAAATACTGATAATAGCTCTTGGATTAAAAACTCAACAGATGTTCTGAAGAGAACAATAGACATAGTTAAATATAGATCTAGCAAGTTTGAAGTTTAAAAGTTGAATAATTTTCTCTGAATCCAATGGCTAGGATAAAATGAAGAAAGGTAAAGGGAGGTAAAGTGAAGATAAAGAATTGTTGACGTAAAGTTGTTTAAAATGCTAGAAAAAAAAGGAAAGTAAACATAAAGATGGAAATAATTAAAGAACTAATTTAAATATTTTTTAGAACTAGAAATACTGTAGACTTGAGATTTAAAGTTTTTATAGAAGTATGAACTTATATTAATGGAGAAATTCTACTGATAGACATCTCTTGAAGAAGCAATGGGATACTAATGATTAGGACACAATCATAAAGACTTCCAGAGTAGGAGGATAGAAAGGTAATTTTCAATGGAATAAGAAGTAGATAGAAAAGAAAATTTATTCTTAAACATGTAGATGTTGTTAATAACTGGGACAAGACCATCAATGTCTGAAGAAATTCCAAAAATAAAATAATAAAATTAACAAACAGATTTTTAGAATTATATCTGGCAGGAGTTTGGATCAGTCATAGAGTGCAATAGCATACTTGAAAATAAGGACAATATGGCCATTTTAATGATATTGATTCTTCCTATCCATGAGCATAGAATGTTTTTTCATTTGTTTCATCCTCTCTGATATCTTTGGTGTTTTTAGTTCTTACAGAGATCTTTCACCTCACTAGTTAGCTGTATTCCTAGGTATTTGATTCTTTTTGCAGCAATTGTGAATCAGATTGCATTCCTGATTTGGCTCTCCGCTTGACTCTTGTTGGTGTATGGGAATGCGAGTAATTTTTGTATGTTCTTTTTGTATCCTGAGACTCTGCCAAAGGTGTTTTTCATCTTAAGGAGCTTTCGGGCCTTAAGCTTTTGGGCCTATAAAGTTTTCTACATATAGGATCATGTAATCTACAGACAGGGATAGTTTGACGTCCTTTCTTCCTATTTGGGTACCTTTATTTCTTTCTCTTGCCTAACTGTTTTGGCAAGGACTTCCAATACTATGTTGAACAGGAGTGGTGAGAGAGGGCATCCTTGTCTTGTGCACAAAATACACTAAAATAAAATTGCTTAAAACTAGTGATAAAGAAAAATTCTCAAAGCAGCCAATGACAAAAACACGGTTTGCACAGAGGAACAAAAAATGCCAGCAAACAATTTATTGGAAACAAAGAAAATTAGAAGATAATGAAGCAACATCTTTAAAGTACTGGAAGATAAACATTGTCAGCTGGAAATTGTAGACTCAGAGAAACCATCTTTCAAGATGTAGGTGAAATAAAGATTTTGTTCTGGCACTTAGAACCTGAAAGAAATCATCACCATTAAAACAACACTATAAAAAATGTTAAAGAAAATGTTTCAGGCAGAAGTAAAATAATATCAAAAGGAAATTTGGATCTACATAGAAGAATGAAAAGTACTGGAAATGGTATCAACATGGTTAAATATATAAGATCCTTTTATTTCTGTTTGAATTCAATTGATTGTTTAAACAAGGGGTCAGCAAGCTATAGCTTCATGGGTGGACTGCCTGTTTATGTGAACAAATTTTTAGTGAGACACATTCATGCTCATTTGTTTGTGTATTATCAATGGGTGCTATAGAATTACAAAAGCAGAATTAAGTAGTTGTAACAGAGCCTAATGGCACACAAGCCTAAAATATTTAGCTTTTAAGGAAAGCATGTCCAGTTCTGGTGGCTCATGCCTGTAATCCCAGCATTTTGGGAGGCCGAGATGTGCGGATCACGAGGTCAGGAAATTGAGACCATCCTGGGCAACATGATGAAACCCCGTGTCTACTAAAAATACAAACATTAGCTGGGTGTGGTGGCATGTGCCTGTAATCCCAGCTACTCGGGAGGCTGAGGCAGGACAATCGCTTGAACCCGGGAGGCAGAGGTTGCAGTGAGCTGAGATGGCACTACTGCACTGCAGCCTGGTACAAAGCTAGACTCTGTCTCAAAAAAAAAAAAAAAAGAGAGAGAGACAAGAAAACATTATTAACCTCTAATTTAAACAAGAATAATAACAATTTATAATGAGTTTACAACATATATAAAAATAAATTACATGACAATAACAGAACAACAGTTAGGATAAAATAAAGAAAATGTTGTTATTCATGATACTGTATGTAAAGTAGTATATTATAATTTGAAGGTAGAATGTGATGAGTTAAACATGTATACTACAAACTCAAAAGCAACCATTAAAATTAACAATACAGAGAGTTTTAATTCTCAAGTAAAAAAGGAGATAAGATGAAACCGTAAAATATATTTAATTCATAGAAAAGAAGGCAAACAAGAGGGAAAATAAGCAAAAAACAGATGGGATGGTAGGGGAAGCAAAATTTTATTACCATCTTCTTAGTTTTTTTTTCCTCTGCTAAGCCTGAGAATTAAATTGATATAAGACAGATCAACAGGAAAATGCATACAAGTTTATTTAATACATGTATTATGTGGCATGAGAGATTCTTTAAGGAAGGAAGACTCCATGACATAATCACTTATGTTCTGAAGTAGACACAGAGTAGTAAATTGTGAAATATGACAAGACAAAGGAGCTGGAACTAGTGTAGTTAATTGGGTGAAGAGGTGATTAACAGGATAAGGGTTGGTTTAACAAGGTCTGTTTGTACAGGTTTCCCTTGCCTCAACTTCTCATCCTGGGTGATGAGACTGTTACTTTCCTTCTTGTATAAAGAGGGCAACTTTCATGTAGAAATTTTACCTCCTACTTTTAAGAAAAAGGAAAATCAGAGTGCTTTAAAGGAAAATCAGAGTGCTTTTCTTGCATCTGCTATTTTTCAAGTGTCTTTAACTCAAAAAAATCAATATGCCAAAGTGGCACGTTTTGGGGTATCTGGTTCTGAATTCCTTCAGGAAAGATAGAAAGCAAAAGCAAAATAATAGGTTTAAAGCTAAAAATATCCAGGTGCGGTGGCTCACGACTATAATCCCAGCACTTTGGGAGACTGAGGTGGGCAGATCATGAAGTCAGGAGTTCGAGACCAGCCTGGCCAACATAGTGAAACCTGTCTCTACTAAAAATACAAAAAATTAGCCAGGCATGGTGGTGGGCACCTGTAATGCCAGCTACTCAGAAGGCTGAGGCAGGAGAATGGCTTGAACCCAGGAGGCAGAAGTTGCAGTGAGCCAAGATCATCGCATTGCACTCCAGCCTGGGCAACAGAGCCAGACTCTGTCTCAAAAAAAAAAAAAAAGAAAAAAGAAAAAAATATATATTTGCACACATAACCACATTACATATAAATGGTCTAAATATACCAATTTAAAAGCAGATTGGATCAATAAAACAAGATCTAAGTTATTACCGTCTAGAAGAAATTCAAGAATATCCTAATAAAAGATATCTATGTAAAAACAATAGCTGGCATCATACTTAATGAAGAAAAATCAGTTTATTTCCCCCTATTTCAGGAACAAGATGAGTCCATTAACTCTTAGCACTTTGTTTTAACATTCCACTAGACGTTCTACCAAGTAAAATACACAAAAAACATAAGCAAAAGAATTACAGATGGGAAAGGAAAATGTAGATTGGTTTTATTTATAGATGGCATGTCTATGTAGAAAGTCCACTGAAATCTACAAAAACACTGCTGGCTATAATAAGTGAGTTAGCAACATAAAAAAGAAAAAAAGCAACATATTAAACTAATATTTCCATATACCAGCAATGAACAATAAAAAATTAAAATAAAAGTACTATTAATAATATCATGAAAAATGTAGAAGAATTAGGAATTAATCTATCAAATGATGTGAGTCTGGTACACTAAAACTCAAAACACTGCAGAAAGTTAAAGAAGACTTAAATAAATGGAAAGATGTAATATGAATATGGGTTAGAAAATTCACATGGTAAAATGTGATTATCCCTAAATATAGATTCAATACAATCCCAATTAAAATATTATTAGGCATTGTTTATAGGAATTTACACACTAATTTTAAAACTTCAGTAGAAATGCAAAGAGTCTAAAATAGCCAAAATAATTCTTAAAAATAAGAATATTTTTGAAGGATTAGCACAATCTAATACCAAAGCTTATAAGGCTACAGTAATGAAAATAGTGTGATATTGGCATAAAGATAGACAGAAATGTCATTGGAAGATAATAGAAAATTCAGAAATATATGTACAGAATTTTGGTAAATTGGTGTTCTCCAAAGATACAAAGGTAATTCAGTAAATAAAAGATAGCCCTTCAACAAATTCTGCTGGAACAATTAGATACTCATATGCAAAAAGTAGAACTTTAACACGTAACTCATGATACAAAAATTAATTTAGTACAGATCATATGCCTAAATGTAAAATGTAAAAACAAAGTGAAACAAAAGGAAGAAAAATTACGTATAGGAGAAAATATAGAAAAGTCTTTGACCTCAATACTACTTAGACATGACACAAACACCATGTTTCATCAAAGTAGAAATTGACAACTCCAGTTCATCAAAATGTAAAACATATGTTCCTCAGGAAACACTGTAAAACAAATAGAAATATAAGACACTACTGAGAACAATATTTGCAAAATATATGTCTGGCAAAAAAGTTGTGTCCAGAAAATATAAGAACTCTCAAAACTTGATAATAAATCTAGCAACTCTAATAAAAGTAGGCAAATGACTTAAATGAATACTTCTTCTCTAAAGAACATATGTAGATAGAAAGTAAACACATGGAAAGATCCTCAATATCATTAGTCATTAGGGAATTGATCTGTGTCTGTCAAAAATGGGTTGGGTACAGTTGCTCAAGCCTGTAATCCCAGCACTTTGGAAGGTCAAGGCAGCAGGGTTTCTTGACCCCAGGAGTTAGAGAGCAGCCTGGGCAACATAGTGAGATCCTGTCTCTACAAAAAAGAAAAAGACGTGGCATGGTGTCTCTATGTAGCTAGGCATGGTGGCACATGCCTGTAGTACCAGCTACTCGGAAGCTGAGGTGGGAGAATCACTTGAGCCCAGGAGGTGGAGCCTGCAGTGAACTATGGTTGTGCCAATGCACTCCAGCCTGCGTGACAGAGCAAGAACCTATCTCAAAAAAGAAAAAAAGAGGCCAGGCGCAGTGGCTCACACCTGTAATCGCAGCACTCTGGGAGGTCAAGGTGGGTGGATCACCTGAGGTCAAGAGATCGAGACCAGCCTGACCAACATGGTGAAACCCCAGCTCTACTAAAAATACAAAAATTAGCTGGGCATGGTGATGCGCGCCTATATCCCAGCTACTTGGGAGGCTGAGGCAGGAGAACTGTTTGAACCCGGGAGGTGTAGATTGCAGTGAGCCGAGATTGTGCCATTGCACTCCAGCCTGAGCAACAAGAGTGAAACTTCATCTCAAAAAAAAAAAAGAAAGAAAGAAAAAAGAATGGCCAAAGTTAAAAAGGCTGGCCATGCCAAGTGTTGGCAAAACTATAGAGGAAAACCAACATACATGCACTGCTAATGGTAATGGAAATTAGTACAATGACTCTGGAAAAAGGCTTGTCAGTTTTTAAAATATTTTGACGTATGCACCTATCATATGACTGCCAATCAATTTGTAGGGAAATGAAAGTATATGTACATAAAAAACTTGTACCAAAACATTCACAGCACTTTTTTATGGGAGAGAGGGGCTAATAGTGAAGAGCATGTAACAATCAAATATTCATTAACAGATAAATGAATAAGCAAGCTTTGATATATCCATATTTTGAAATACTACAAGCAATAAAAGAAATGAAACTTTCATCCATACTATAAAATAGATTAATCTCAATAAATATGCTAATTAATAGAAGCCAGATCAAAAGAGAACAATATGATATCATTTATATAAAAAAAGGCATTAGAGCCTAGTAGTTAAGAGTGCAGCTTCTGGAAGCAAAATCTTTAGTATGATGTTTTGGCTCATTGTCTGCAGCATTTATTTTATGTGCGCTCTGGAGGTTTTTACAGAAACAATATGCCTCAGTTTACTCATCTATATAATGACTATATTGATAGTCATCTACTTTATAAAATATGGTATTTTATAATGTAATACTTTATTATATATTTGATATATATTTTAAAATGTCTTTATTATATTTTATAAAGTATAAATAATATAAAATAATGTCTATAGTTGTTGACTTATAAAAATAAAGATTAAATGAACAAAAATATGTGAAGCACTAGTTTACTACCTAGAAAATGGTACATTCTAAATATTTTCATGATTGTAATAAATAAATGTATCCTTATAATGTTATTTTATTAATAATAAACAAAAATTTATTTTTAGAATAATGAATATTATAATTATTTTTATTTTTAGAATAATAATAATAATATTATTATTCATTCTTATATACCTTTGAAAAATCATAGGGTAAGATGATTGAAATTCTGTGTATAGCATCTCAGCAGATGAGATCTATAAGAAAGAACCATTGCACCCCCATTTACTTAAATCAGTTATAGTTTAAGTTGTTTGAAAAAAGTCATTTATTGGAATCACCACATGACATCAATCAAGAGCAAAGTGTGTAGAATACTGTCAAGTTTTTCTCCAAGAATTTATTTGTTTTCAATTTGCAACTCACTGAAGCATTGAACATTTTATGAGCTCTACAACTAACAATGCCTGGGAATTTAAATATTTTCCATGGAATATGATTACTTCAAATGAAAAAAAAGGAGCAGATATGATAATGAATAATTTACCATGTGTATATGGTACAAAGTAGAATCTTTAAAAATAAAGACACAAACAGCAACAACCACAAAAACCTCAATTGTTTCTGCTTTTGTTCTATTTTTAATGAACTTAAAATTTTAAGAGAAACTCTTTCTCCTTGTTTTTAACACGTGTAGAGAGAGGTGTGGAATATTATAAAGCTTTTTATCTGACTTGGCCTGAGTCTTAGTAGATGAAGACTCATCGAGTTTAGTAGGCCGAATAGTTTTTTCTAAAAGATATGTGACGCGTTAATCCTTGGAATCTTTGAATATAATGACACATTAAACAGTGAATATTACCTTATATGGCAATGCTTGTGATTAAGTTAAGGACTTTAAGGGAAGGGGCTTATTCTGAAATATACTCACGGGTCTTTAATTCAATGACAAATGTTCTTCTTCTTTTTTTTTTTTTTGAGATGGAGTCTTGTTCTTTCGCCCAGGCTGGAGGAGTGCAGTGGTGCGATCTCTGCTCACTGCAACCTCTGCCTCCCGGGTTCAAGCAATTCTCCTGCTTCAGCCTCCTGAGGAGTGGGATTACAAGCGCCTGCCATCATGCCCAGATAATTTTTGTACTTTTATTAGAGGAAGGGTTTCACCATGTTAGCCAGGCTGGTCTCAAACTCCTGACCTCAAGTTATTCGCCCTCCTCGGCCTCCCAAATTGCTGGGATTACAGGCATGAGCCACTGTGCCTGGCCTGACAAATGTTTTTTTAAGAGTGAGTCAGAGGGAGACTTGACACACAGAAGAGGAGGCAATGTGACCAGGGAGCAGAGATTGGAGTGGTGCAGCCCCCAGAAGCTGGGGAAAAGGAATGCTGGCATGAGTAAAGGAATGCTGACAGCCCCCAGAAGCTGGAAGATCTACAGAATGGATTCTCTCTAGGGACCTCAGAGCGAGTGTGGCCCCACTGTATTTAGGACTTCTAGCCTCTAGAACTGTTTTAGAATACATTGCTGTTGTTGAAGTCATTTAGTTTGTGTCAATTTGTTGTGATAGCCTAGGGAACTAATATAATGAAGCATGGAGAGAGAGAGAGAGAGAGGATAAAAGGTGAAAATCATGTGCCAAAACTAAAGAAAAGAGATGCTGACATTTGTGATTAAATAGAATAATTGCACTATTTAAGATTAATCACTTGAGCCTGGGAGGTGGAGGCTGTAGTGAGTCATCATGGTGCCACTGCATTCCAGCCTGCATGACAGAGAGAGACTCTGTCTTAGGAAAAAAAAAAAAGATTAAGGTGGTCCAGAATGCACCCAAGGATAAAATGCAAAGATGATCTTGCCCCATGTATATTTTAGCATACTACTTAGGTACTATTTATTTTTTAATTATCTCCTTTTTACATTTTGACAATTTTACCCCAGTGGTCAAGCCTTGTATTAGAAAAGACAGAAAGAAAGAAAAGAAAGAAGGCAGGAAGGAAGGCAAGGGGAAAGAAGGGGAAGGAAAGGAAGTGGAAGGGAAGGGGAAGGGAAGGGGAAGGGAAGGGGAAGAGAAGGGGAAGGGAAGGAAGTGGAAGGGAAGGGGAAGGGAAGGGGAAGGGAAGGAAGTGGAAGGGAAGGGGAAGGGAAGGGGAGGAGAAGGGGAGGAGAAGGGGAAGAGAAGGGGAAGAGAAGGGGAAGGGAAGGGGAAGGGAAGGGGAAGAGAAGGGGAAGGGAAGGGGAAGGGAAGGGGAAGGGAAGGGGAAGGGAAGGGGAAGGGAAGGGGAAGAGAAGGGGAAGAGAAGGGGAAGAGAAGGGGAAGAGAACGGGAAGGGAAGGGGAAGGGAAGGGGAGGGGAAGGGGAGGGGAGAGGAAACGTTGCTTTGGACAGAATAAATGGGTAAGGGTTTCTATTTTAATTAGATGAAGATTAATTAGATTAAACCTCTGAGGAAGTCTTACTTGAGCTGAGAAATTAAATATGAGAGGGAGGAGTACCACTGCATTGGTTATAGATGGGTTAGAAGTCTACAAAAGAGTTCATTGAGGAATAGAGTAATAAATAAGTGACTTAATGAGTTTGTGGCCGGGCGCAGTGGCTCAAACGTGTAATCCCAGCACTTTGGGAGGCCGAGGCGGGCGGATCACGAGGTCAGAGGATCAAGACCATCCTGGCTAACACGGTGAAACCCCGTCTCTACTAAACAAAATACAAGAAATTAGCCGGGCATGGTGGCGGGAGCCTGCAGTCCCAGCTGCTCGGGAGACTGAGGCAGGAGAATGGCGTGAACCCGGGAGGCGGAGGTTGCAGTGAGCCAAGATCGCGCCACTACACTCCAGCCTGGGCGATAGAGCGAGACTCTGTCTCCAAAATAAAATAAAATAAAATAAAATAAATAAAAATAAAAATAAAAAAAATAATAATGAGTTTGTATTGTTCTTATTTTGCAAAAGAATGCAAGATCTGGGTAGAGAAAGGGCAAGAGGGAGGACTTCCCAGATTGAATCAATAATATTAACAGTATCAATCTGGCACTAATAATTATTTAAGAAAAGTATTTTTCTGCTTTCAGTTTTATTTATTAAATAGTTTATTAAATTTATTAATATTTATTAAATATTTATTAAAACTAGCCTAATGTTAAAGTCTGCCAACTAGTTCCTTTATTTATTAAATAGTTTATTTATTAGTTTATTAAATTTATTAATATTTATTAAATATTTATTAAAACTAGCCTAATGTTAAAGTCTGCCAATTAGTTCCTTCAAGTTAATCACATTCACTTTTGATTCCCTCTTAACACATTAAGATATTTTATAACTCTGTGAGTTTAAAATCTGATGCAAATTCATTGTGGTCAGGCAAGATGCAAGACCAGTCAGGCAAATACACTTCCCTTATTTTTTATGGGTCTGAACTATCTTTTGTCTTGGGAGATGTATTATTATACAAAAGATCTATTTGGCAATTTATAGTTTGCTTTTTATCTATTCAATTGTTCCCTGGTATTCTTAGAACAGAAAAGCGAACCTTTTAAGAATATTAACATGCAAATTACCTTTAATTACTCTCTAGCTCTTTCAGTTAAACAAAAGAAACCTCTCATTTTAGGTTTAGTTTGTAACTGAATAGAACATTTTATATCTAAACCCGTAATGGAAAGGCTTTCCTATTTCCCACGATTTTCTTTTCTATTTAATGTATTCTCTAAATTTAACACATTATTTAAAATGCCATCCATATACCTGATCAACTTGAAAAGATGGAGAAACACACAAGTAAAGCTTATTATCTGTCCACATTTTATTCTATGTTTCCATTTTCATAATTAAATAAATGTAGACTGTAAAATACTTATTTACAAATCTGTCTGATTTATATAATAAACTCTGAGGAAACTGGAATGAAGTAGTGCTACAAGCAAGGGACAGAATAAAGTTTTGTGTATTAATTACCTGATTTATACTTTAGTCCCTTTAAGTAAAAGAATGTAACAAATAGAAGGATAGTTATTAATATATTTGGAGGAGAAAGAAGGATAAAATGAAAGATACAATGTTCTTAAAAACCGAGAATTTTATCTTTTTTGAGAAGTTTAAAAAATATTTAAACATTTCCCTTTATGTTAGTGCATATTTATGTTATACATTTCATTTACAAGTAATTGTATGGTAAATAGTTACAAAAACAACAAGGAAAAGCTTTGAGTTAAGGAGCTCATGATTTTCAGTGTAAAATACATGTTATTTGAGTAATTTGGGAAACTGACAGAAGCTTTCTTGCAGTCAAGAATGCTGCTCAAAAATTAATTTTAAAATAAAAATAAAAGAAAAAAAATCCTGAAAGCTTATGTAGCAAAACAAGTATTGTAGTCCATTACAAAAATTAGCCTTTTCTGAAATCATGTTAAAAAGCAAAAAGATCTTAGAGCAGAATTTCATGTACAGTTCATTTTGGGATTGATCTTATTTCCTTGATAGGTGGTCTTACTTCATCCTGTTGGAGCCCATCATGGAGAGCTGTTTTACAAATATTCTTAGCTCTACTACTCACATAAAAATTCAACCTATGACTCCTGTTTCTGATAAAGTAGCTATTTAAATTCATTAAGAATGTTTCATCATTTTAGTATGCAAAATGCATTGTTAGATTATGTAAGTGACACATGCTATCTTAAAAGTTAATAAATCTCCCAGAATAAATTAGACTCAGATGCTATATTTATTATGGAGAATTAAGAAATACCTAAGGTTACTGTGATCATCACTTAGGAGTTTTGAATCAATTATATGAGAAACTAAAGAAGAAACTTTGACTGGAAAAAAAAATGAACCAACAAGAAAAAAATTATATAAAGTCATTTTATTGGACACACATGCTAAAAATTAGAAAAACCATACATTTTACTCTATCAATCTGTTAGGAAAAACTATAGAATATGATAGTGATTGCATTGATTCTACTTAGCAAATTAAATGCAAAACTAAGATATTCACCAAATATAAAATATAGTTATTTTCTAAGAAATAAAACTCACACATACTGGTGGCAACTGCCATTTTTAGCAGAAACCAAAACTATTTCCTGTTAACATGAAGGAAAAACCATCATTGAACACTGAAGTAATAATCAGGGGACTAGGATGGACTCTCAGTAAGAAACCACTGGAATATACCTGGACTAAATCTATTCTGACAAAATTAAGTATACCAACCGAATAGTTTTGTGTGTGCATTTGTTTTTACTATATACTTTTATAATCTCAAAAGTACCTAAAAGGAGGCAAAACAAGAAAGGATTTGTCTACAGAAAGTAAAAATAAGAATGATTATAAAATATTGTTAAAGAAAAGACACTGCACAGAATAGTCATGGAGATTTCTGTACTAATCACCTTGATCATAATGAATAATCACTGAATTTCACTGGCCTATTTTCCTCCACAAGATTCTATGTTAGGTAAGCAACTTTGGGTAATTCAATAATAGGAAAGATGTTTCTTTTATAACATATCTGATTTGTACAACTATTTGAAATACATTTTATGCTATAAAATAAAAATGGTAACTCTTATTTACACAGCTATTTATTGTGAATTTGTATAAAGGCAGCTCATCCTTAGAACATAATAGACTAGGATTCTTGGTAAAGTATATATTGTATATCTGAAAAATGTAATAGTGACAATATTAAAGTATTGCCACTTAGTGCTGTGTTACCTAAAGAAATTGTCACTTTCTGTCAGTCTTATCACTGACATTTAAATTTCAGATATAGGTGAATTCAATATTGAAGTGAATGGAGCTACCGACATTTGCTTTCCTAATATTCATGGAAGTTTTTGTTGACCTCTCATAGATAAATAAGCAAATAATATCTTCAAAAATATATCTAACTTGACTCAAATACTTCTAAGTATTTTGTCATTTGAAGGGATATGAGCAAGTTGAGAAGAAGAAATGTGGAGAGAGAAATATTCATGAAAACTAAATTTATAACATTAAACTATTGCTCAATTCTTAGAAATTTAATCACTACTTATATTTTAAAGCAAAATATTTTTGAAGTTATTTAGAAAAATATGACTTCATCTCTCATATGTCCATTCAAAGTTTTAAACAAAGTATAAAAGGAAATTAAACAGTGGAGGAAATGAGAAAGGTCATAGGCATTCAAGAGGTTTCAACAAATTTCTGGAGGAATGAAAGGTAATTGAAGGATGTGTTAAAATAATTTCTATTATTATCTTTATAGATTTAGTGTCCAGTAAACCTTTTACAAACAATCCAACCTGCTGTTTTGTGTCCTTGAACTTTATTTAAACTGAATTATATTGTACATATCCTTTTGTGACTTAATCATACCACTGCATATTACGTTTGTGAGAGTAAGCCACATTAACATATCTAAATAAAGTTATCTATTTTTTTCTAAAGTGTAGTATTCCACTGTATGACTCTACCACATTCTACTGTTGTTTAACTTTTGCATTGCTTATAGTACTTAACTGAGCCTGTAAATATTTTGGATCACATTTCTTAATGGCCAACCACGTACATACAAAATAAGGAGTGAAAGCCAATTGCTGATTAGAATATATGGTCATCTTCAATATTACTGGATAATACAAGCCTCTTTTTAAAACGGATATAATTTCCATTTCCAGGAAAGCATATGAAATTATTATTGCTCTATATCTTTGCCAGAAGTCTTTCTTGTCAGACTTTTTTTGGTCAATCTGTTGTATAAGTAATAATGTACATATAAAACATTTTCATTTGCATTTTTGTGTTAAAAACAAGTTAAAGTGATTCTAAATATGTATGGTGGACACTTACATTGTACATTTTATAAAGCACATGTACAAGCCATTTTCTTTGTTTTACTGCTGGGTTTTCTGTAATTTTTGCCTGGCTTTACATTTAAATATTGATCGCCAAGGAGTTGATTGTTACATATTATATAAGGTAAAGAATCACTTTAATTATTTTCCATATGTATAACCAGTTTTCTCACTCTCATTTATTGGCAAATTTATTTTTCACCACTGATCTATAATACTAGCTTTCTTACATATCATGAGTTCTTATATTTTCCTTACTGTAGTCTACCTATTCCATTTCATTGATTATTTATTACTTTGTTAATACCACATTGCATTAATTAAGTCTTATAATATTTCCTGTAATATATTCTTCCTTCCTCAATAAATTATTAACTGAATTTTAATATTTTTAGAGTTTACATAAATTCTAGAATTAGCTTGTCAATATCTAAATCAAACCTTACTGGGTTTTACTTTGGATGCACTAGTTACAAAGATTAATTTTGGGGAGAAGTGATTTCATTAAAGTCTTTCAATTCAAGAATATATTTATGTCAATGTTATGTCTATGTTTATTTGAACTTTATTTAAACTCAGTTATACTGTACATATTCTTTTGTGACTTAATCATACCACTAAATATTATGTTTGTGAGAGTAAGCCACATTGACACATCTAAATAAAGTTCTCTACTTATTTGAAATGCATTTCAATATTGCATAATACGTTTGTGTCAAAGCATCTTGCTAAAAGCTCATATTCATTAGGATAACATATCTTACGATCATTTTGAATTTTCTGTGTACTTAGTGTCATCGGTAACATAATAATCTGTTGTCTTTCATAATTCTTATTTTTTTAATATTTACAATCCTATCCCAGTGTCTAAGACCTGCAAAAGGATAAATAAAATTGCTTGTACCATCTATGTTTATTTTGTTCCCAATCACAAAGGAAATATTTTAACATTCCTTTGTTAAGTGTTATAATTTCAATAGAACTTTTGAAAACAAATGTTATCAGTTAAACTAGATTCTCTTTTAATTTCGGGTTGTTAAAATGTATGACTTTTTAAGAAAATAAAATTAAATATGCTTATAATATTGTTAAGTTATTTGTTGTGGTGTATCATAGTAATTGATACCTTTACATGAGGCCATTATTGCTTCCCAGGGTTTCTTAGAATAAACATTGGCTGTGATGTCTTACATTTTAATGCATTGCTTATTTCTGCATGGTACTTTTTTAAGTTTTCCTTCATTATTTTCATAAATTACATTGCTGTTTAATTTACTTTCCCTTTACTATCCTTGTCAGGTTATACTATCAGAGTCATAATAGCATAATAAAATGAAATAGAGTATGTTCTTTCCTGTTTCATGCTCAGAAAGAATTGTATGTAAGATTGGAATTATTGTTTTGTTTCATGTTTGAAACAACTTGCCAGTAAAGTCATCATGGCTTGAAATTATCTTTATGAGATGATTTCTGACTACTGATTAAATGCATTTGTTGTAGCACAATTCAGATTTTTCTTTTCACTTTAGGTTACTTTTGGAAAAATGCATGTTTCAAGTAATTGTACACATTTTACATATATTTCCAAATTTATTGAATTAAATGTTTTCATACTACATTAATTTACCTTCTTGATATTTGTATTATTTAAAACAAAACTCAATAAATTGTGGCAAATAAGCCAGACAGTATTTATAAATAAAGTACTACTGGAACACTGTCATGCTTATTCATTGATATACTGTCAATTTATGCCACAACAATAGAATTGATTAGTTGCAACAAACCATATAGCCCAAAAACCTAAAATATTTACCATCAGATCCTTTCCAAAAAACAAAAAAAATTCTTGACACCTGATGTATAATTATTTCCTATTTTGATTCCTGAGATTGCATACTTGTTTCTTCTCTTAATTTTATCAAGCCATTTCTCCAGAGTTTTGTTATTGTATGGCTCCTACAACAACTAACAAACTTTTGGCCATATTTCTTGACTTTTCTTTCCCTGTATTCTTAATCACTATGCATGTATTTTTTATTTCCTTTTATTTCTGTTGATATTTCTAACTTCTACCAATAAATTCAAAACATTTTAAATATTAATTTGTTGTCCTCCTAAAATAAGAATTTAAGGTTCTACATTTTCCTCTAGAATGACACATTTTATAATGTAGTATACATTTTTTAATTAAAAATATTTTATAATTTCCATTATGATTTGCTCTTGGGTGTTGAGTTACTAAGAAGTATATTTCTGAGGTTTTTCTTCGATATGACTGACTATAGATATTTGACTCTAGTTATTCTCAGAAAGAGAAAGCAAAGTTATGGATAATCATTAATTCCAATATCTATATTGACGGAAGTGTGCTAGAGCACCACAAGAAGAAACTTGAACACAGAAAAATAAGGAAGCAAGAACCCAGCAGAGATTATACTCTGAGGGACTTGATGTTCCATGGAAAAGCATAGGTGGGGGTGTCTTTTGCTCCTCTCACCCCTGGGGCAGACTGCTTGTTTCTGAACTGTTGGAGAGCCCTCCATTCTCACAAGCCCAAGCACTGGTGTGGGCCGCAATCTTGGAACAAATTGAAGACAGAGAACAAGGCTAATATTTCCTGCAGTGCAACTTGCCCTTCACCCAGCCCCAAGATGAGGTGGTGGGCACCATACTGGATATGCCTCTGTGGTGGACCTCTATACTGCCTTCGAGTGACAGAGATGCTTGCCCCATCACGTTGACGGCTTCCTTCCTCGTCCCTGCGTCAAGCTGTGGCTAGATTTCTCCATGAGGGCAGAGGACGAGAGGCGTGAGAAGCATCTTCTGGAAGGTCTGCGGGCACCCTCCTGCGGGTGGACAATGAGCGCCTGGGAGGCCGTTGTCCTTGGTTGGGGAGCGGTCGTCTGGATCTAGCCTAGCAAAGAGGCTGCTCCGGATGGGGAGGGAATGAAAACCCCTGCGGCTCCGACACAGATGCCCACGTTGCCCAGGCCTTCACAGACCCCCAAACCGGAACCGCCGGGAAAACGACTGCCAACCGGCCACAACACCCAGGCAGAGACGCGGGGAGAGGCTGACCAGAAGAAAGGCCGACGTGCAAGAAACCCAGCCTCCGGCGCACAGGGAACATGTGTCCCAAGGCGCACGCACACACAGACGGACAGAGACAGAAAGAGAGGGCGACAGAAAGAGTGAGCAGGGAGAGAGAGAGAGAGACTTAAGAGAGAGACGGTAGTGGGCACACAGACACGCACGAGCGCGCGCGCTCACACACACACAGACACACAGACACACACACACACACACCCATAACGGACACAGACATACAGCAGGTAACACCCACCCCCAGGCAGCCCCTGAAGCTGCCGGGTTCTGCTCTCCGCGACTACGAGCCACCGGTGAGACAGCAGCCTACGGGCACACAGGGAGACCTGTCCGCGACATCACAAGGGCGCCACTTTTGGGGAGACTCACCCGCACACCGTCCGCGCACGCCTGAGGCTGGGATCCCGCGCTGCCTCCCCGGCGATCTGTCTGAGGTTTCTTCCTCCTGGGGTTTCTTCCTGCTGGTGGACCCTCCGCGAATCCCGGCCTCCGGAGACCGTCCTGGCAACTGCCCTGGCCAGGACTGGTCTCAGCCCCGACTCTGACGCACGATCACACAGGGCTCCTACTTCGCCAAGTCTCAGGGACCCATCCCCGGGCAACGGTGGCGATCACTGTGACCGAAGCGGCGGCTCAGGCCTCGCCCATGCGCACTGGCGAGGCCGACTCACCCGCCCCACCCCCCCCTTACTCGGCAGAGTCAGGCTGCGGACCCTTTAAAAAATGGCGGCGACGCGGCGGCTGTGGGGACTGGGGCGGCGGTGCTGGAGGTTGCGGCGGTGCTGGAGGTTGCGGCGGCGGCTGCGGCGCAGCCCCGGGCGGCGGGAGGGAAGAGGACTACCAGAGGGGCCTGCGGGAGACCCAGGGTCGGACCCATAGGAGTCCTGTCGTCAGGACCTCCTTGATCGGTCTTTTGCTTGGGTTCCCGGTGAAGGAGGAGCTTCGGGGTGTCGGCTGGGCTGCGCGGACTCCTCTTGGGATCCGATGATGGATCCCACCCGGTGATCGGGAATGGGGTTACAATGCAGTGAGGCGGAAAGGCTCTCGCCGGGGCGCAGAAAGATCCCCAGGGCCGCAAGGCGTGCTGTCGGCTGCAAAGGCACTGACCCACGAGCGCACTGCCTCCCTCCTTCCTGGGTGGAGCAGGGGCCTGCCTTCATCGCCAAGGCCCGGGGGCTCCGGCATCTCGACTTCGCGGCTTCTGGCGACACGGGCAAAGAGAGACAGAGGCTAGTCCTAGCCGGAGCCAGTGTGACCACACGTGGCACTGACATCCCCCAAGAGCACATGCAGTGAGCCTGTGTCTCTGAGGCCGTAGTGGGTCACGACGAGACGGACAGTGATGTCCAGGCCTGCGCCCGGGGGCCACTGGAGACCTGCCCCTCAAAGCGGAGGAAACGCCAAGCGCACCTGAAAACCTGCGAGACAGGGCCTGTGCGCGAGTCCAGTACTCCTACTTCGCCAAGTCTCAGGGACCCATCCCCCAGCAATGGTGGCGGCGCAGAGAAGCGCATGGCGCCGGCGCAGGCGCAGAGAGACAGGAGGCTGATGGGGGGAAGTTGAGGCAGCTGGGGCAGAGAAAAAAATGCATTGCCAAGCGGTTTCTGGGTCATCCACTGACGAAAATGTCTTCCCATCAGCCCTTGCGCTGGTCCCCAGGGACCCTGGCATCCGTCGTTGGCGCCCAGGGTGCGCGTCGGGCCACTAGGGGTACCCCAACTCGGACAGAAGGCCCATGAGTTGAATTTGAAGTTTGTGAGAATAGAGGTGAGGCACCAGGGGCAGAAAAAAAACAGGAGACCTCGCCTCAGACAAACGGGGCCTGGGTCCCCCATGGATGAAAGTGCCTTCCCATTATGCCGTACACTGGGCAGAGTGGACAGTGACGACCCTGGTTCGAGCCCAGGGTGTGCTTCGGGACCGCTTGCGGTACCAGAAAGCGAACAAATGGTCCATGAGCGGAAGTTGAGGCACCTGAGGCAGAGAAAGTAAAGAAACGCGCTGCCGACAAGCAGTGCCTGGGTCCCTCACGGAGGAAATTGTCTTCTCCTCAGCCCGTTCGCTTGGCACTGAGGTCCCTGGCGTCCCTGGTTTGATCCCAGGGTATGCCTCGGGCCACTAGTGTTACCCCAAGGTGGGCAGAAAGCCCATAAGGGGAAAGTGAGGCACCTGGGGCAGAGAAAAAAAAAAAAACTTCGCCGCAGAGAAGCGCGGCCTGATTCCCCACGGACGAAAGTGTCTTCCCATCAGTCCCTGCACTGGGACCCGGGGACCCTGGTGTCCCTGGTTCGAGCTCAGGGTGTGCCTCAGCCGCTAAGTGCACCCCAAGGGGAGCTTTGGGAGCACAAAGCCCATGAGGGAAGGTGAATTTTGAGGGAGGAGTGGTGAGGCACCTGTCACAGAAAAAGAAAAAAAAACAACCCGCGCCACGGAGAAGCAGGGCCTGGATCCCCCACGATGAAAATGCCTTCCCATCAGCTCCTGCTCTGGGCCCTGTGGACCCTGGAGACCCTGGTTCGAGCCACGGGTGGGCGTCGGGCCCGCTAGGGGTACCCCCGTGCGCCTCTCTGCGCCTGCGCCTGCGCCCTGTGCCTTTGCGAGGGCGGAGCTGCCTTCTCCTCAGCACAGACCCCCGGAGAGCATTGCCAGGGCAGAGCTGAGTTCTCCTCTGCACAGACTTCGGAGATACAGCGAAGCTGAGCATGTTCTCCTCAGCACAGACCCGGGCGGGCGGGCTGGGGGCACCGCGAGGGCGGAGCTGCGTTCTGCTCAGCACACACCCGGGGGACACCGCGAAGGCAGAGCAACGTTCTCAGCACAGACCTTGGGGGCAATGCCTCGCTTTGGGACTACTCGGAGCCGCATCAATGGTGAATAAAATCCTTCCTGTTTGCAGCCCTGAATAATCAGGGTCAGAGACCAGTTAGAAGGGTTCAGTGTGGAAAACGGGAAACCAAAAGCCCCTCTGAATCCTACCCACCGAGGTTCTCCCCAGCCAAGGCGAGGCGGCCGCAGTGCGAGATCCACACCGCAGCCTCGGAAGACAAGCGGGCAGAAATCCCATGAGGGGCAGTTGAGGTTTGAGGAAGGCGAGGTGAGGCACCTGTGGCAGAAAAAAAAAAAAAACCGCACCACGGAGAAGCAGAGCCTGGGTCCCCAACGGACAAAAGTATCTTCCCATCAGCCCTTGCGCTGGGCCCAGGTGACCCTGGCATTCCTGGTTCGAGACCAGGGTGCGCTTCAGGCCGCTAGGGGTGCCCAAAAGCGGGCAGAAGGCCCATGAGGGGAAGGTGATGCACCTGGGGCAGAGAAAAAAAAAAAAAACAACAACCGCGCCGCCTATAAGCGGGGCCTGGCTCACCCACAGAAGAAACTGTCCTCACATCAGCGCTTGCGCTGTGCCCCAGGGACCCTGGTATCCCTGGCTCGAGCCCAGCGTGCGCCTCGGCCTGCTAGGGGTACCCCAAGGCAGACAGAAGGCCCATGAGGGAAAGGTGAGACACCTGGGGCAGAGAAAAAAATAAAAAAACTGCGCCGCCCAGAAGTGGGGCCTGGGTCCCCCACAGACGAACGTCCCTACCCATCAGCCCTGAACTGGGCCCCGGAGACCCTAGCGTCCCTGGCTCGAAACCAGGGTGCGCTTCGGGCCCGCTAGTGGTACCTCAAGGCGGGCAGAAAGCCCATGAGGGGAAGGTGAGGCACCTGGGGAAAAGCGAAAAAAACAAAAACAAAAACAAAAACGTCGCAGAGAAGCAGAGCCTGGGTCCCCGAGGAAGAAAGTGTCTTCGCATCAGCCCTTGCGCTGGGCCCCGGGGACCCTGGTGTCCCAGTTTCGAACCCAGGGTGTGCGTCTGGCCACTAGGGGTACCCCAAGTCGGACAGAAGGCCCATGAGGGGAAGGTGAGGTTTGAGGGAGGAGACGTGAGGCAACTGTGGCAGAAAAAAAAAAAAAAAAAAAAAAAAACACGCCGCGGAGAAGCGGGGCCTGGGTCCCCAACGGACGAAAGTGCCTTCCCATCAGCCCCTGCGCTGGGCCCCATGGACACTGGCGACCCTGGTTAGAGCCCAGGGTGCGTCTCGTGCCCAATAGGGGTATCCCAAAGCAGGCAGAATGCTCATTAGGGGAAGGTGAGACACCTGGGGCAGAGAAAAAAAAAAAAAAAAACCGCGCCGCAAAGAAGCGGGACCTGGGTCCCCCACGGATGGAAGTGTCTTCCCATCAGCCCCTGCCCTGGGCCCCATGGACCCTGGCAACTCTGGTTCGAGCTCCAGGTGCGCCTCGCGCCCGCTAGGGTTACCCAGAAGCTGGCAGAAGGCCCATGAGAGGAAGATAAGACACCTGGGGCAAAGGAAAAAAAAAACCGCGCTGCAGAGAAGCGGGGCCTGGCTCCTCCACGGACGAAGGTGCCTTCCCATCAGCCCCTGCGCTGGGACCTGGGGAACCTGGTGTCCCTGGCTGGAAACCAGGGTGCACCTTGGACCCGCTAGGGGTACCCCAAGGAGAGCAGAAAGCCCATGAGGGGAAGGTGAGGCACCTGCGGCAGAGAAAGAAGAAAAACCGCGCCGCGGAGAAGCGGGGCCTGGGTCCCCCACGGAAGAAAGTGTCTTCCCATCAACCCTTGCGCTGGGCCCCGGGGACCCTGGCGACCCTTATTTGAGCCCAGCGTGTGCCTGGGGCCACTAGGGGTACCCCAAAGCGGGCAGAAGACCCATGAGGGGAAGGTGACCCACCTGGGGCAGAGGAAAAAAAAAACGCGCCACGGAGAAGCGGGGCCTGGGACCCCCACGGAAGAAAGTGTCTCCCCATAAGCCCTTGCGCTGTGCCCTGGGGACCCTGGCATCCCTGGTTCAAGCCCAGGGTGCGCCTCGGGCCGCCAGGGGTACCACAAGGTGGACAGAAGGCCCATGAGGGGAAGGTGAGGCACCTGGGGCAGAGAAAAAAAAAAAAAACGGTGCCACGGAGAAGCGGGGACTGGGTCCCCCACGGACGAAAGTGTATTCCCATGAACCCTTGCGCTGAGCCCCAGGGAGCCTGGCGTCCCTGGTTCGAGTCCAGTGTGTGCCTAGGGCGGCTGGGGTACCCCAAGTCGGACAGAAGGCCCATGAAGGGAAGTGAGGTTTCAGGGAGTAGAGGTGAGGCACCTGTGGCAGGTGTCCATCTGTAAACTGTTTATCCATGTGAGCCCTGATGTCCACCAGGGGCTGCATGTCCCCCTGGGGCTAGATGTTCGCCTGGACCCTTCTGCCCACCTGGGGCCTGATATCCAGGAGAGGCTTAGTTATCCACCTATGGCCATCTGGAGCCAGATGCCCACCTGAGGTCTGGTGTACACCTAAGGCCTGATCTCTACCTGGGGCTTGGGTGTTCATGTGGGGCCTGATGTCCACCTAAGACCATGTGTTCACCTGGAGCCTGGGTGACCATCTGGGTTATGATGTTCAGCTGGGGCCCAGAGTTCAGCTGGGGACTGGGTCAACCTTCTGCCTGATGCACACCTGGAAACTAGGTACCCACCTGGGCTCCAGTGTTCACTGGGGCCTGCTGTCTACCTGGGGCCTTGTATTTACGTAGGACCAGTGCATCCATCTGGGGTCTGAGTGCCCTCATGGAGCCTGGAGTTTTCCTGGGGACTGGGGTCTGCCTTAGGCTTAAGTGTACATCTGTGGCCTCGTGTCCACCTTGGGACAGATGTCCACCTGGGGACGGATATTCAGTAGGGGCCTGAGTGTCCACCTGGTTTTTGATGTCTACCTGGGGCCTGGTGTTCATCTGAGGTGTGATATCCACCTGGGGCCTGGACATTTGCCTGGAACCTGATGTACAGCTGGTGTCTGAAGTTCATCTATGCCTGGTGTCTCCCTGGGGCCAGGTAGTCAACACAGGGCCTGAAGACCTTCTAGAGTTCAGTGTTCACCTGGGGTCCAAAGTCCACCTAGGGCTTGGGTGTCCAAATAAGGCCTGGTGTCAGCTTGAGATTTGTGTATTTACCTAGGGCCAGGTTGTCCACTTGGGGCTTGATTTTTTACTTGGTTTTTGTGTTAATCTGGGGTCTAGTGTCCACCTGGGGCCTGGGTATCCACCTAGGGACTATTGTCCAGCTGGAGACTAATGACTACCTATGGCCTGGTAATCACCTAAGGCTTTGTTTCACTTAGGTACTTGGTGCCAAACTGTTGCCTGCTGTTCACCTGGGGTATGGTGTCCACCTGGGGTCTGGATGTCAGCCTGGGGCTTGTTGTATACATGTATCTTAGATATCCAGATAAGGGTCTGTTTTCTGCTTAGGTGCAGCAGTCCATCTGGTGCTTGAGTGTCAACCTACGGCCTGATGTCTATGTTGGACCTAGGGTTCACCTGAGGCCTGATATCCTCCTGGGGCCTCAATGTCCAAATGGGGCCTGATGCCCATCTGGGCCCTGGATGTCCACCTGCAGCATGGATGTCCACTGGTACTTTATGTACACCAGGGGCCTAATGTCCACCTAAGACCTGGTGTTCACCTGGGGTCTGATGTTCAGCTGAAGACTGGATGTCCACCTGGAGCCGAGGAATCCACTCAGGGACTGGTGTTGAACTGGGGCCTGATGACCACCCGGGGACAAGGTACACACCAGGCTTGTTGTCCACCTGTCACCAGATGTCCACCTGAGTCCTGATGTCCATCTTGATCCTGTTTGTCCACATTAGTCCTGATGTCCAGCTGGGGCCTAGGTACCCACTGGGGGCTTCCTGTTAACCTGGGGATTGGTGTCATTCTGGGGCCTAACGACCACCTGGGTTGTATTATTCACCTAGGGCCTGGTGTCCACTTGGGGCTTGAGTGTAACCTTGGACCTGGCACCCACATAGGATTGGGTATCAAACTGGCCCCTTGGTGTCCAGTTAAGACATCATGTGAACCTGGCGCCTGAGTGTCCAGTTGGGGCCAAAGACTACTGGGGGCCTGAATGTCAACCTAGAATCTGAGGTTTACTAGGGGCCTAGGTATCCACCTGGGGCCTAATGTCCACCTGAGCCTGGGTGTCAACCTGGGGCCTGATGTAAACCTCTAGTTCAGTGTCCACCTTGGGCTTGATGTCAACCTGGAGCCGGATGTCCACCTGAGTACTGATGTTCACCTTTGACCTGATGTCCACCTGTGGACTGTTTATCCACCCATGGCCTGATGTTCACCTGGGGCTGAATGTCCAACTGTGACTTGTTGTGCACCTGGAACCTAGGCATCCACCTGCAGCCTGATGTTCAGCTGGGCTGGGACCCGGAGTTCACCTGATGCATGATGTCCACCTGAAGCTTGAGGTTCACCTGGGGGCTGGGTGTCCACTTGGGGCCCAATATCCACCTGGACTAGGTACCCACCTGGGATCTGGTGTTCACTCAAGATTGGTGTTCAGCTGTGGCCTAATGACCACCTGGGTCACGGTGTCTACCTTGGACTGGGTGCTCACCTGGAGCCAGTGTTCACTGGGGGCCTAGTGTGCACCTGAGACTGGGGGATGCACCTGGGGCCTGGTGTCTACCTGGTGCCTAGGTATCCACTTGGGGCCTAATGTTCATCTGGAATCTGATATCCACCTGGGGCCTTGTAATTACCTGGGGTCTGGACATCCACCTAGGGCTTGAGTATCCTCCTGGGGCCTTGAGTTTTACTAGGGACTCGTATCTGCCTTGGACCTGGGTGTATATCTGTTGCCTAATGTACACCTTGAGAGTGATGTCCACCTGGGGACAGATGTCCTCTTGGGGTCTGAGTGTGCACCTGGTGCCTGATGTCTGCCTAGGGACTTGTGTTCACCTGACACCTGATATCCACCTGGGGCCTGGGTGTCCACGAGGGGCTGATGTTCAGCTGGAGACTGGATATCCACCTGGGGCTTGGGGATCCATCCAGAAACTGATGTCAAACTGGGGCCTGATGTCTACCTGCGGACTAGGTATCCATGTGAGGCTTGATGTTCATCCACGGCCAGATGTCCATCTGATGCTTGATGTCCACCTTACTCCTGGGTGTCTACTGGAGACCTCATGTCCAACTAGAGCTTAGGAACCTACTGGGGGCCTCGTGTAAACCTGGGGACTGGTATGAAGCTGGGTCCTAATGATCCCCTGGGTCATATTATTCACCTAGGGCCTCATGTCCACTTGGGGCTTCAGTGTCAACCTTAGGTCTTGTGTTCATCTTTGACCTGGTGTACACCTGGGACACCTACGGACTTGGTGTCCAATTGAGGTGTCATGACCACCTGGGGACTGAATGTCAATCTGGGGTCTGATGTAAACCTCTAGTTCAGTATCCACCTGAGCCTGGTCTTCGCTTGGGGCCTTCGGTCTACCTGGGCCTTGCTGTCAACCTAGGGCCTGATGTAAACCTCTAGTTCGGTATCCACCTGGGGCCAGATGTCTTCCTAGAGACTTATATTCACTTTTGACCTGATGTCCACCTGGGGACTTGCTATCCATCCATGGTCTGATATTCACCTGGAGACAGATGTTCAACTGTGGCCAGAAGTGCTCCTGGGGTCTGGGCTTCCACCTGGAGCCTGATGTTTAGCTGGGGCTAGAGTTCACATGGAGAATGATGTCCACCTGAAGTTTGATGTTTACCTGGGGCCTGATACCTACCTGGTGCCCAAGTATTCTCATGTGCCTAATGTCCACTAGTTGGCCTGGTGTTCCTCTGAGGGCTTGGTGTCAACCAGTGGCTTTATGTACACCTGGATTCTAGTGTCCTCCTGGGGCCTTATGCCTACCAGGAGTCTGGTGTACCCCTGGGGTCTAGTATCCACCTGGAGTCTGGGCGTCCACCTGGAGCCTAATGTTGAGGTTAGACTGAGTGTCAGCCTGAGGCCTGATGTCTACTAGGGCATAGGTATTCACCTGGGGCTTGTTGTTTACCTGGGGACTAATGTCAACCTTGAGCCTAGGTATCCACCTGGGGAATAGTGTCCAGTTGCAGCCAGATGTCCACCTATGGCCTGAAGCATGGTTATTATCCTAAGGCCTTGTATTAGTCCATTTTCACAGTTATAAAAAACTACCTGATATTGGGCAACTTATGAGGAAAAGAGGTTTAACTGACCCACAGTTCTTCAGGCTTAATAGGGAGCATGACTGGGCGGGCTCAGGACACTTACAATCATGATGTAAAGCCCTTTTTACCATGTGGGAGGGGGAGGGAGACCAGAATGGGGATGTGCTACATACTTTCAAATAACCAGGTCTCGTAAGAACTCTATCACAAGAACACCAAGTGGGAAGTCTGCCCCCATGATTCAATCACCATTCACCAGGCCCATTCTTCAACCCGTGGGGATTACAATTCAACATGAGATTTGGGTGGAGACATAGAGCCAATATCAGGCCTGATGCCTGCCTGGAGTCATGTCTACCTGAGGCCTTATGTAGACATGAGGCCTGGGCATTCACCTAGGACCTCATGTTAAGATAGGGGCTGGAGTTCTTTTGGTGCCTAGTGTATACCTGGGGCCCAGATGTATAACTAGAACCTGATGTTTCAGATGGAAACCTGGGCCCCAGGTGCTCATTAGATCCCAGGTGAAAACTCAGGCTTCAGGTGCACATCAGACTCCAAGTGGACACATAGGCCCTAAGTTGATACCAAGATTTCAGGTAGACTCTGGGTCCCAGAAAAACACCCTGCCCTAGGTGGACAGCTGAACCTGAGTAGACATCAGGCCCCAGATCGACATCTGGCCCCAGGTAGATTCCTTGGCCCAAGGTGAATACTCAGTCTCCAGCCCTAGGGGAATTCAGTCTTAGGTGATTAAGGACTGGCGTTCCTCTGGGGCCTCATGTCTACCTGGGTCCTGGGAGTGCACATGGAGCCAGATGTCTATAAAGGGCCTGAGTGTCCACTAGGGCCTGAGGTTCACCAGGAGCATAGACATCCACCTAGGACCTCGTGTCCACCTAAAACCTGGTGTTCACCTGGGGCCTGGGTGACAACCTGGGATCTGATATTCACCTGAGGCCCAGAGTTCAGCTGGTGCCTATGTCAGCCTGGCACCTGATGCACACGAGACGACTAGGTGCCCACCTGAGGACTGGTGTTCATGGGGAACTGGTGTTCAGTTGTGGCTTGATGAGCAACTGGGTCCTGGTGTCCTCCTGGCAACTGATGTCCACCTGGGACTTCATGCTTACCTAGGGCCTGGTGTTCCCCTGGGGCCTGGTGTGCCCCTGAGATCTGGGGTCCACCTGGGCCTAGTATCCACTTGGAGCCTCATATCCATCTGGAACATCATGTCCACTTGGGGCCTTGTAGTTACCTAGGGACTGGGTGTCCTTCTGGCACTTGAGTGTCCTCCTGGGGCCTGGGGTTCTCCTGGGGCCTGGGTGTACATCTCTGGCCTGATGTCCACCTTGGGTGGATGTCCACCTGGGGACAGATGTTCACTTGTGGCTTGAGTGTCCATCTCGTGTCTAATGTCTACCTGGGGCCTGGTGTTTGCCTGAGGCCTTATATCCACCTGGGGACTGGGCATCCATTTGAGGCCTGATGTCTACCTAAGACCCGGTGTTTAACTGGGGCACAGACTTCTTCCTGGAGCCCAACGTTCATCTGGAGTCTGAAGTTCACCTGTGCCTGTTGTCTACCTGAGGGCTATGTGTCAACCTAGGGCCTGATGACCACCCTGAGTTCAGTGTTCACCTGGGGCCTGACATCTGCCTGGAGTCTGGGTGTCCACATAGGGCCTGATGTTGGCTTGGGACCAAAGTATTTACCTAGGGCCTGGGTGTCTACTTACAGCCTGACTTCTACATGGTTCATTGTGTCAACCTGGGGCCTGATGTCCACTTAGGGCCTAGGTAAGCTCCTTATGACTAAAGTCCACATGGGGGCTGAAACCATCTCAGACCTTGAACCTAGGGCTTAGTGTTGACCTGAGACCTGGTGACCCCCTGGGGTCAAGGTATCCACCTTGGGCCTGATGACTAACTGGGGTTTAAGGATCTACCTAGAGACTGGTGTCAACCTGGAACCTGATGTCCACTTGGGGTCTGGTGTACACCTTGGGCCTGATGCCCACCTTGGCACAGGTGTACACTTTGGGCCTAGTGTGCACCTGAAGCCTGGCTGTCAACCTGGGTCTTGATGCACACCTTTAGTCAAGTGTTAAACTGGGGCCTGATGAAATTCTGGAGCCTGATTTACACCTGTGTACTGGGTCTCCACCTGGGGCCTGATGTCCACCTGCAGCCACATATCCACCTGGCACCAGATGTCTATGAGGAATCTGGGTGTCCACCTTGAAAATGATGTATTCCAAGAGACTAGGCATGCACATTGGGCCTGGGATCCACCTGGGTCCTGATGTCCACCTGAGGCTGGTATTGAACTGGGGCCTGTGTGTTCACTTGGAGCCTGATGTTCATTTGGAACCTGTTGTTCACCTAGGACATGGGTATCCACCTGGATCCTGATTTTCAAGTGGGGAGTGGATATAGACCTGGGAACTGATGGCCACCTATGCTATAAGTAACCCAACCACCTGGGGCCTGGTGTTCACCTGCAGCCTGATATCCACCTGGTACCTGTGTGTCAATCTAGTGCCTGGTGTCCACTTGAGGACTAGGCAGACACCTGGGGCTTGGTGTTCACCAGGGGCCTGGTGTTCATCTTGCACCCAGTGTCCACCTGGACCCAATGTATCAACCTGTGGCCTAGGTGGCCACTTGGAGCTTTATGTGCACCTGGGGCCTGAGAGTTTCCTAGGATCTGATGACCACTGGGGCCCAGGTATCCACCTGGGATATCAGGCTTCAAGTGTACACCCAGGCTCCATGTGGACACCAGGCCAGGAGAACGCCAGCCCTTATCTGAACATCAGGTCCTAGATGGACGCCCAGGCTCCATGTGTACATCAGGCCCCAGGTATACACTGGACTCCAGGTGGACACCAGCACTCAATTGGATACACACACTTAAGGTGGATACCAGGCCCCACGTGAATTCCTACACTCCGGGTGAACATCAGGTCCCAAGTGGATACCTGGACCCCAGGTGGATACCAGTCTCTAAATTAATACCAGGCCTCAGATGGTCCTTAGGAGCCATGTGGGCATTAGTCATCAGAAAGTCACCTAGGCCCAAAGTGGACATCAGGCCCCATGTTGACACAACATCTAGTTGGAAGTCAGGCCCCAGGTGGACACCCAGGCCCTAGGTAAATACTTAGGTCCCAAGTTGACAGCAGGCCCTATGTGAACACTCAGAACTCAGGTGGACATCAGGCCTCAGGTGGACATCTGAGTTCATCTGGAACCTCGTGTTATAGGCGCCATGTAAACACCAGGCCTTAGATGGATACCCAATCTCTAGGTAGACATCAGAGCTCAGATTGACACAAAGACTCCAGTAGACATAATGTACCAATGAATATCCAGGCCCCTGGTAAATACCCAGGCTCCAGATTGACACCACGGTCTATGTGGACACACAGGCCCCGGGTAGTAAACAGGCCCAAGGTGGACACTGGACTGGACATCAGGTCTTAGGTTGACAACCATGCTCCAAGTTGACACCAGGCCCCAAGTGAACATCTGGCCCCAGCTGGACACTAGTCCCCTGGTGAATACCTAGGCTCAAGGTTGACATCAGACCCTATGTGAACACTAGACCCCAGATAAACACTTATGCCCTAAGTGGACATCAGGCCTCAGGTGGTTACCCAGTCCCAAGGTGAACATCAGGACCCTGCTGGGCACCAGTTATCAAGTGGATTCCTAGGGCCCAGGTGAATATCAAGCCCTAGGTGGATACCGAGCCCCAGGTGGATACCTGGATCCTGGTAGACATCAGGTCCCAAGAGGACACTAGAACCCAGGAGTACGTTAGGCCACAGGTTAACACTAAGGCCCCAGATGAATACCAGACCAACTTGTGGACATCAGGCCTGAGAAGGGTCCTGTGGACATCAGGCCTGAGAAGGGTCCAGGTGGATATCAGGCCCCAGGTGAACATCCAGCACTCAAATGAACATTAGGCTTCAGGTAGGCATCATGCCTCAGGTGAACTCCAGGCCCCAGCTGAACATTAGGCCCCAGGTGGATGCCCAGAATCCGGGTGCACATCTGGCCACAGTTGGACATTCAACCCCAGGTGACCATCAGGCCATGGGTGAATACACGGTTTCCAGGTAGACATCAGATCAAAGGGGAACATCAGTCCCCCAGTGGACATCAGGCCCAAGGTGGACACTCAACTAGAGGTTTACATCAGGCCACATGTTGACACCTAGTCCCAGGTGGACATCAGGCCCCTGCTAGATACCTAGGCTTCCAGTGAATTTCAGACACCAGGTTGACATTCAGGCCCCCAGTGGTCATCTGGCCTCATGCGAACACTCAGACCCCAGGTGCAAATGATGTCTCAACTGGATACCAAACCCCTTGTTTGATAACCAAGGCCCAGGTGGACACCATGTCCAAGGCTGACACTCAAGCCCTAAGTGAATACCAAACTCTAGGTGAATAATTCAACCCAGGTGGTCATTAGGACCCAGCTGGATACCAGTCACCAGGTTAACACAAGGCCCCCAGTGGGCACCTAGGCACCAGCTGGACATCAGGCCCTATGTAAATACCCGGATCTCAGGTGAACACCATGCCCCAGGTGGACATCAGGCCCTAGGTGAACACGGGGCCACAGGTGGACATCTAGCCCCTGGGTAACATCCAGCCCCAGGCGGACATAACCATTTCCATGGATAAACCATTCCCAGGCGGATATCAGGCCTCAAGAGGATGGCAGTCACCAGGTAGACATCAGGCCTCAGATAGACACCAAGGTCCCAGATGTACAGCAGGCCCCAACTGAACCCCAGACTCATGTGGATATCAGGCCACAGGTAGACACCAAGCCTTAGGTAGATACCTAACTTCAGGTAGTCATCAGACCCAAGGTGGACACCCAGTCCCCAGGTGGACAGTCAGGCCCCAAGCACACATCAGGCCTTAAGTGGACACCCAGGCCCCAGGTTGATATCCAGTTCCCAGGTGATCACCAAGCCCCAGGTAGACACCAGGCCGTAGGTGAGCAACAGGATGCAGTAGGTCATCAGGCCACAACTGGATACCAGTCCCCGGTGATCACAAGGCCCCAGTGGGACATAGATCTAAGGCAGACATCAGGCCCCAGGTGGACATACAGGTCTGAGGTGGAATTCACCCTGAGGGGGACATTCGGCCCCAGGTACGCATCAGGCCTCAGCTGAATAACCAGTCCCCAGGTGGACATTAACCCACAGGTCAACCACAGTCCCCAGGTTGATATCTGGTCCCCAGGTGGCTACTCAATCTGCAGGATAACATTAGGCCCCTGTAGGATCCCAGGCCCCAAGTGGATTCCTAGGCCCCTGGTGAACATCAGATGCAGGTGTCCAAGTAGGCCCTGGGTGGACATAACTGTGTACAGGTAAGGAGTTGTCCTGTGGGGAGGATGAGCAGTCAGCAGCCCACTGGGGTCCTGAGTAGGTCTTCTGGAAGGAGGAGGCTGAGGGGATGGAACCTTAAAGAAGCAACCTCACTTCCTTGGCAACAGACCGTAACAGAACTTAGAATTCTGGTAACCAGGCCAGGCACGGTGGCTCACACCTGTAATCTCAGCACTTTGGGAGGCTGAGGCAGGAGGATCATGAAACCAGGAGATAGAGACCAGCCTGAACAACATGGTAAAACCATATTTCTACTAAAAATACAAAAAGCAAACAAGGTCAGGAGATCAAGACCATCCTGGCTAACACAGTGAAATCCCGTCTCTACTAAAAATACAAAAATTAGCCGGGCGTAGTGGTGGGCGCCTATAGTCCCAGCTACTCGGGAGGCTGAGGCAGGAGAAAGGCATGAACCAAGGACACGGAGCTTGCAGTGAGCCCAGATCATGCCACTGCACTCCATCCTGCCTGGGTGACAGAGCGAGACTCTGTCTTAAAACAGACAAACAAACAAAAAACAAACACAAAACAACTAGCCAGGTGTTGTGGTGCGTGTCTCGTGCCTGTAATCCCAGCTACTCAGGAGACTGAGGCAGGATAATTGATTGAATCCAATAGGCGAAAGTTGCAGTGAGCCGAGATCATGCCACTGCACTCCACCCTGGCCAACAGAATGAGACAATGTCTCAAAAAAAAAAAAAAAAAAAAAAAAAAAAGAATCCCGATAACCAGGCACCCACATCCTAGAGTTAGCCCCATAGCCAGCTCACTTGGTGGGAGATGCTCAAGAGAGCAAGATGTTCTTGTGCTGCATTCCCACATCTCAAGGCTCCTGCTTCAGGAATGGCAGGAGTGAGAGCCTTTCTTTTCCAACGATGCCCTTGTAGGCTCATCCCTCACCCCAGATGCCTCTGGCCATTTGACAGAAGGCCCCCTCAGGTACCACAGGACAGGAGTCACCAGGTAGACATCAGGCCCCAGATGGAGCTACCAGGCCAGGCCACACCAGTGATCCCACCAGGGCCACATCTGCACATTGTCCTTGTCCAGCTGGAGCCTCTGGAGCTCACTGAGACACAGGCACATGGTGAGGTCACCTGCAGTCTGGAAGTCTTTCCAGGGACAATGTTTTCAGGCTGAAATTCCTTTAAATTCAGTGAGGTTGTTTTCATGTTTGGAAATTTCAGTGGAAAGTGAGTGATATTGGTGACCTCTCTCCTTTTTCAGCTCCTGCCTCAGGTGCAGAAACACAGCTATTTCCAGTGCCAGCTGTTGAGCCAGTGCCAGCACCAGGGGCAGAGCCCCTTCCAGGGACAGCGCTGGAGCTAAAGGAAGCTCCAGAGCCCTCCTGCCGCTGCCCTGGGACTGCACAGGACCAGCCCAGTGAGAAGCTGCCTGACTTCATGGCACCTCCTGTAGAGCCACCAGCCTCAGCCCTGGAGCTGAAAGTGTGGCTGAAGCTAGAGGTGGCAGAGAGGGGGTGACCAGCACAGCTCCAGCCAGCAGCTCCCACACTGCTCCCAGTCCTGGGCACAGTGGAAGCTATGGAGGCAGAGACCAGGGTGTGCAACCTGGGCTCCTCTGCCTCACTGGAGAGGGACTTCTCTCATTCAGCAGAGCAGCAGCCCTGCTGCTGAAGGCCCTGCTGCTACTGCTGCTGGGGGTGTTTGTTTGCCTGCCTGCAGGAGGTGCTGGAGAGCAAGAAAAGGAGCCTGTGAGCAGGGGTTCCAGCAGGTCCTCCTGCTCCCAGAGGTGACCTCCTCCTCCAGGAATGGAGGTTTGCCCTCAGCTGGGCATCTGGGCCATTTGCCTCTAATGTGCTGCCCAGGATGGCCTCTTCTTGACAGGTGGACAGGGGTTGAGGGGGCCAGGGGCATCTCCAAAGGAAGCTCTTAAACTCAGCAGCAGCACTCCAGAATCTCCATGCCTGCACCTGCCCAAGGATTTATTCATAGCTTAACTAAGAATTTCAAATTTCTACCATAACACTGAAATAAAGTTTGACTTTTTGAAACTTCCATGACTTCTTTCACTCCCTAATATTGTAGATGGTGTTTTTGAGGTGACGTTGAAAAACTCTGATAGTTGTGTGTTTTGTTGTGGTTCTTTGGGTGATTAAATTACCATCTGATCAAGTGATATTGAAAACCCTTCACGTATGGCTTTTAGAAGACTTTGACCTATTTTTGCTTGTGTTGACTCTCCCTCCAGCTTTGTGGAAAGAGGGATCATGTAGGTTCATTTCTCAGGCAGATCAGTCACCTTTTGCCATCAAAGTTTTAGCATCCATTTTGAAAATTTGGTGTACAAGTTGATATTTTGGTGTTTTTAGCTAATCTGGGGTCAAAACAGAAAGCCATAGATGAGGAAGCTTATAAATAAATTTGTTTCTCTCAGTTCTGGAGATGGCAAAATTCAAGGTCAAGTGGTTAGCAGATTCTATGTCTGGTGTGGGCTTGCTTTGTGGTTCATAGCCATGTTTCTACCATGTCCTCACATGACAGAAGAGATGAGGGAGCTCTCTATGGTGCCTTCAATAGGGGCTACTAATCCCACTCATGTGGTCCCTGCCTTCATGATCTAATCATTCCCCAAGGCCCTACCTCCAAATATCATCACATAGGGAATTAGATTTCAACACTTGAATTTGAGGGGGACAATAACATTTGGTCTATAGCATCAGGTTACCAAGAGCCTTATGCATTCGGAGGAAATCCAAAATCTTCTATAAGTATTTGCTGGTCCCCTCTGGGCTTAGGGAAATCTTTAATTGCAGCTCTTGATTCAGCTTGGTCCAAGCCGAAATTCTACGTTTGCCTGAGTAACTTGTTCATGGGACAGAGGGAAGTATAGAGGCAACTGACCATTTGGAGTTTTAGGACAATTGATGGAAGAGGGCTTGGCATCTGGATGAGAAGTGGAGGGAGAATAGAACAAAGGCACAGAAGGAGAGAGCACAGTGAGAAAGGGGAAGAGGGACATCTGGACATAAGGGCCAACTGGAGGGCAGGGAAGGTAATTTTCCTTGCATTTTAAACTCAGACCACATATCACATCAGAATCACCTGAGGGAGACGTTTTCAATGCATATTCCTGGGTTTCTTCTCTTAGAAATTTTTATTAAATCTTGAGTTGTGCTGAATTATCCATATTTATCATAAGAATTTTGGATAATTCTTACTTTGAGAGGCCCAGGCAGTGGATCACTTGAGGTCAGGAATTCAAAACCAGCCTGGCCAACATGGTGAAACCTCATCTCTACTAAAAATACAAAAATTAGCCAGGCATGGTGGTACATGCCTGTAGTCCCAGCTACTTGGGAGGCTGAGGCAGGAGAATCACTTGAATCAGGGAGGCAGAGATGACAGTGAGCTGAGATCACACCACTGCACTCCAGCCTGGGCAACAGTAAGACTCCAGCTCAAAAAAAAAAAAAAAAAAAAAAAGAATTGTGGATAATTCTGATGCAATTAGAAAACAAAGCAGAGCTTGACAACCACTGGGTTGGGACGTATATCAGGAAGACATTTGATTATGTAAAATAACAGCAAAACAAACTGAAGGGGAATTATTTTAAAATGCTTGAATATAATTATATAATTCAACTCTTCCTATGTATGTAGTTTGACCACATATTTGATGTCTGCTATACTAAGATTGGAAATGTGTAGAAGTTTTTTTTAAAAATCAGGTAGAAGCACAGAAAAAAGGAGTTGGAGAGAAAAGAAAACTAGCTATTGTCTGGTAACAAGAGAAGAGAAGGGAAACGAAGTAGCATATTTTTGTTCATTGTTTGATGGCATCTAAATTATGATCCCAAATATTTTTTTCCTAAGAAATCCAATAATACAAGTATTCAGAGTGGAGTACCAACACTGATTTACTGGAAAGAGAAGTGTACTCTATTTTGCTGCATAATGTTGAGGGAGAGGGAAAGGAAAATTAGTTGAGTAAACAAGTAAGAGACTGGTCCTCAGGGAAGCTGTCTGCCTGAAAAATCACAACTACTGCACCTACAGATAAGCCCTGAACAGATAAGCATGCAGGGTCCAGCACAGATGCCTTCTGTTCTTTGTGTAATTGGCAAGCTCCCAGGAAAAATTTTCCTCTCTTTTTCAGGCATATACATGGTGGCCTCTGTGGGAACTTGCACAGGGAGGAGGGGGGCTTACCTAAAACAAACCCACAGTTATACAAACAAGAGAAGCTCATTTTGTGCTTGACTAGAGACATACCCACAGCTGGATATATAAAGGGAATTGTGCCGACAGTTTTATATATAGCTGAGAGGAGTTTCTTATAAAAGTTTTTGATTCAACTGTAAAAACGGCAATCCACTTGGACGCCCTTGTCTGCTGCAGAGAGCTTCCTCCTTTTGCTTATTAAACTTTCACTCCCACCTCACCCGTGTGCCCCGTTCCTTAATCATCTTGGTGGTGAGATGAAGAACGCCAGGTGATACCTCACAAGAGAGACTGCTACATTGTGGTGCATTGGCGAGACTGCAACTTTAAGAAGTGTGACTTTTATTGTTGCTGAATTATTTTATCTCCTACCCAATTGAAAATAAAGGATATAAAGTGCTTAGGTTGAACACAAGTCCTCTGCTCTAGGTAACATCTTCAGCAGCCACATTAGCAGAGGCATGGGTGGTAATGGTGGAGTAGATGTCTCTTTGTTTCTGACAGGGTGTCTGCTTATGTGTTAAACAAAATAGTATGCTATATATTTCATTAAGAAATCTGCTAAAAAATGAAGTAAAACAGGTTCATGTTCTTAAGAGGCACAGGATTTGCTACGGCAGCAAGACCAAAAGGCTTAAGTAACAAAAATGTGCATAGTAGTTACAAACATTTTCATCTAAACAAAACAATGTGAGCATCTGCATATGACAATAACTCATGCAAAAAATATTTTTAACTGAGATTGAAATCATTTTATACATAAGAAATATTATCACTGTATTCTCAGGTAATATATTGTTTTTATATAGATGTTATAAATAATAACTTATTTAAGTTATTCATCATTTATGCAACAAATAATTCTTTGGAATCTACAAAATGCTGGTTTTGTTCTAGGCACTGAATGTACAAATTGATTTAAAATATGTGTTCTTAGAGTGTGGTAGATTAAAAAATACAAAATAGGCCGGGCACAGTGGCTCACACCTGTAATCCCAGCACTTTGGGAGTCCAAGGTAGGTGGATCACCTGAGGTCAGGAGTTCGAGACCAGCCTGACCAACATGGTGAAACCCCATCTCTACTAAATATACAAAATTAGCCGAGGGTGGTGGCACAAGCCTGTAGTCCCAGCTACTCGGGAGGCAGAGGCAGGACAATCGCTTGGACCCGGGAGGTGGAGGTGGCAGTGAGCTGAGATTGCACCATTGCACTCCAGCCTGGGCAACAAGAGCAAAACTCTGCCTAATATATATACATATATTATGTATAGATACATATATACATATGTGTATATAGATAACATATATACTTATGTGTATATATATAACATATATACATATGTGTATATATATAACATATATACATATGTGTATATATATAAAACATATATACATAATATATAATATATGCATATGTATTATATACATATATACATAATATATAATATATGCATATGTATAATATACATATATATCTGTCTAATATATATACATATATACATATATTAAATATATATACACATATATATTAGAAGTTGTACTGCTGAAAACAAGAGCTACCAATAAAAAAATTTCAGGAAATGTAGTGTGATTATTTTTAATAGAAATGGATATTTTAATACAGGTCTCTTGTTTTCTCTTGTGGAAATAAATGACAAGATGGAATTTCTGGGTGTTTGGTATCTGAATATTTAAGTATAGCAGGTATGGTCAGTTTCTCAAAGGCATTTTACCATCTTACTTGTCCGTAGGTAACTCATAAGATATGTGGAACAACGTCCTCTCCAACAACCTCTAGTATCAGTCTTTGTAAAGTTTGTCAATTAAATGGGTGTTTTTTTGTTTTTGTTTTTCTTTTTGAGACCGTCTCACCCTGTCACCCAGGCTGTAGTGCTGCTGCGTGATCTTAGCTCACTGCAGTCTTTGCCTTCCAGCTTCAAGTGATTCTCCTGCCTTGGCCTCTCAAGTAGCTGGGACTACAGGTGCCCCCCACCACACCCAGCTAATTTTTATATGTTTAGTAAAGACAGGGTTTCACCATATTGGCCAAGCTGTTCTCAATCCTGACCTCAGATGGTCCACCTGTCTCAGCCTTCTAAAGCGCTGGGATTACAGTCATGAGCCACCGCACTTGGCTGGGTATTCTTTCTCTCTCTCTCTCTCTCTCTCTACTTTAAGTTCTGGGATAAATGTGCAGAACATGCAGTTTTGTTACACAGGTATACATGTGTCATGGTGGTTTGCTGCAACATGGGTATAGGTTTTGCAGGTAATTATTATATTATTAAAAGATAACAGAATACCTAGCTAAAAAAAAATGCGAGGAGGCATTGATGGGCACATGTTTACTGAGCACATCCTGACTCCAGAATTAAAAATCCAATTTATGCCTCTGCAGTCCAATAAAATTTTTCCTTAAGAATCCAGGGATCAGACTTTCATCTCAGCAACCACTCCAATATGGTTTCTCACCTCCTCATTCCAACGAGCTGCTCATATCAAAATATAAGTGCTATCCATATTGTTAAATTATAAATTGAACCATAACTTCTCCACCTTCATCTTAATTTATATATCAGCAGCATTTCACACAGTCGATCTCCACCTTCTCTTTGTAAAACTTTTTTATAGAATTCCAGAACACTTAACTTACTTTCCCCCCACCACGTTTTTGAAAGTTATCCCTAGTCCTTTTTTGCAGGTTTTATCTTTACTACTTTTTAAATGTTAGAGGATCATTAGGCTCAGGACTTTGACTTCTTATCTTTCTTATCTTTGCTTTCTTACTAATTTTTGTGTCATTAATTTCCTGATATTTCATATTACACCTAAACACTGGACACTACACCCAGCACTCCCTGACTTATCCACGTGGATGTCAGTTAGGAATCTCAAAATTAATATGTCTGTATGGAGCCACTGAAACTCCCCAAATTTGCTCTTCCACATTCTGTTTAATGGCAACTCCCATTTTATAGTTTCTCAGCTCAATATTCTTGGTGTCCCCTTTTAATTCTGTCTCTGTAGCTCTGTCACTCTCTTCCTGTATCTGTCTGATTCTCTCCCTCTCTCTCCTCTCTCTCTTGCTCACTCTCACTCTTGCTCTCTCTCCCTGCTTCACACACACACAAACACACACAGACAGACACACACACACACACACACATTTTCAGATCTGATGTGTATGGAATTCCTGCCAGCTTTACCTTTAAAGTGTAATAATTCCAAATGTTGTTTCCAAATTAACATTCCCACCCCCACCACTGGGTAACTATAGCCCTTCCCTCACAAGGCCAAATGCAGAGATTTCTTGGGGAAATAATGAGAACTATTATACATTCTTATTTCAAGGACCCTTAAAATTATAGGATTACCATATTTGATACTAATTTAAGCTTCTGTCATTGCCCTTTTATCAATCCAGTCTCCACACAGCTACCACAGTGTGCAAGTAGAAGTCTCAGCCATATCACCACACTCCTGCTTTAATGTCCCTACTCCATTGCTTCTTTTCTCCTTCAGAAGAGTTTAAGCTTAATGAAGCTGGGCAACTTTACATATTTTTCCACGAGCTGGAGATCACTTGGTGTAAGGTACAAATGATCAGTAAATATTTTCAAATAACAGAATCCACGAATAATAGTTTTGTTTCTTTGAGAGTACATTGACTTTTAAAAATCAAGAAAATAGATTGGTCAAGAGAATTCTGCTTGTTTTGATTTTGTTATCCTTCGATTAGATTAACTGTGTTAGTATAAATGTCAGTGTGGAAAGCTATAAGCATTTCCTGAACTTTAAAATGAAAGGCATGGAATTTAAATATCTGCTCCTTTTATTCAAGCAACCAAGAAACACAACTTTTAAAATATATTTTATGTATTATGAAATCTAAATTTATTTTTCTCTCTTTATCCCTGAATACTTTTTAAAGTTATTCATGTCCTCATTATTTTTTAATCCACTTCAGTCACATTTTAAAATATATTTTCGACTTCATTAAGAATATCTTTGTGTTCCACTGAATAGCTTGCCAAATAATAAAACATTAGCAGTATAATTTCCTCATAAACTTTATTTAATTTGCTTGGTTAAACATAGATTTCCTACTCTCAACTCATAATTTCATTCAAGTATAATATATTCTACTTGACATTTGCGGGGTTTTCATACCATGCATTTGTCATTGAAATTGGTTTTTGATATTTGAACCACTAGTTTATAATTGTATTGTTGGTTAGACTGGTCTGTAGAATCTTTCTTCGTTTTGATTCTGTGGTTTATTCATTATGGAGTAGCTGTGCTATTGTAAATTTTGAGGTCAAACGCTTAAAACATTTTATGTATTTTAAAACAAAGTGGATGGCATTTAAATATCTATTCCTTAAAATTTGGAAGAAAGGTTAACACCATATAAACCCAGAGCCTATATTTTTAGATTAGTAGCACGTAGACATTTTCAATTTCTTCTAAAGTTGAAAAAAATAAACATTTTATTTTCATAGAATGCTTGATGAAGGTAAATATTTAATTTTCACTTAAAATAAATTTGGTTACATTGAAAGGAAATTTGGCTAATGTAAGTTAGATACATTTCTAATTAAAACAATAATTTAAGATAAATAATGCTCAAAGAACAGTGGTCACTGCATTTATTCCAGAGAGAGGACATTGATCCTGATCTGGCTGTAATAACATAGTAGGTAGAACTGCTGGCGTGGACACCCAAGCCAGGAAGGGAAGCTGGTGTCTCAAGGGGTCTCGCTGAGATGGAAAGGGTTCAGGGCCCAGACTGTTGATGTCGCCTGGATGCAACCACCACGTCTCAGAAGAAGAAATGACCCTCCCCTCCTGGTGCCGCCCCAAACAAGGAGCTTAGCAGTGTTGCATACAGGATAGTCCTTGCAGGAGACATGTTTGACAAGTTGCTGAGGTGCCTGATGGGGCCAGGCTTTTTTTCATGAAATGAGTTTGCATCCTGAGGAAGCCTTTTTATTGGAAACCTGGCAGGGGTCCAATTTCCCCTTTGCCGTAACCCCGTAGGAGCACAGTGGACAGGGAGGAGGTCACCCAGGTGGCTGTTCCTGCTTGGCCCCCACTTCCCAGACCATTCCAGGCAGGGAGAGCCGCTGAGATCACTCCATGGGCTGCTCACATGTGGTCTGGACCCAGCCGCCCTCCTGTGCCTGGCAGGCAGCCTCTGGGCCATCAGAGGACCCACTGTGTGGTGATCAGTGGCCCACCACCTGCCCTTGTGGTGCGTGCAGTTCACAGGTGCTGCCCCAGTCCTGGCACACTGGCCTTCCCAGCCTGGCCCAGGATAGGGGATGTGAATGATCCTTGCCTGTGCCCCTTCAGACCATGTGAGGTTGGACACTCACTGCAGAAGTCCCTCCAGGTCCCTTTTCAACTGAGTTGTGGGGGACTTGCTTAGTCCTCATGCCCAGGGTCAGGGGAGGGGTGCAGAGTCTGCACCCTAAATCCCCTAGGGCCTGAGGGAGGTCTCCCAGGTGACCTCTGTCCTCTCCAGTGACATGAGTCCTCCCAGATGGCCTCAGCCCTCTCAGGTGACATGCTTCCATGGTGACTCTGGCTATTGCAGGAGGTGGGCTACTACAGGGACATGAGCTGCCTAACTGCCATCCTCCTCCTGTATCTGCCAGAGGAAGACAACTTCTGGGCACTGGATCAGCGGATGGCTGAGGAGAGGCACTCCCTGCAGGGTAGGTGGACAGCTACCCCCAGGGCCTCACACAGCCAGGCCATGGGACGGCCACCCTGGCTGGGCGATCCTGACTTCCAGGCAAGGCACCTTCCTTGCTTTCCAGCTTGTTAGGAGCCTTCAGGACATCCCTGCTGAGGGTCCCAGAGGGGCCCATAGCTGAGCAGGGACCCTTTCACTTCAAGGCGGACACCTTTCATTCCCAACAGCAGAGGGTGCTGCAGCCTCCCCCTGGCCACCCTGTGTGTCCCAGAGCCACAGCCCTCTAGCCCTGAGTTCATGCAGGTGACTCTCACTTCCCCAAGAGTCCTCCTACCTCCCAGCTGGCCACACTCCCACCTGCCCCCCCCCCAGCCCACAGATGGGCCAATGAAGTCAAGATGGCAGTGTCTGCCCATCCCATGTCCCCTAGCCAGACCCCATGTCCAGGAGATGGCCATGTAGTCCTTCAGCACCCACCCAGTTCCCTCCACTGGCCACTGCCTGCCTCAGTCCTGCCTCACAGCCTCAAAGGCAGGCCTGCCCTCCTGGCACCTTTACCCAGGATGCTGCTGTGCAGTGCCTCCAGCTAGGGCCCATCTCCCTAGAGCTGAGGCCACATGGTAGGGTCACCTGATGGAAGGGAGGAAGGCCTCAGGGTCTGGCGTCCCCTGCCACTGCCCAGCTCTTCCAGCTGATGGCTCCACATCTTGGGAGTGGGCTCTGATGCATGATGGGTCAGGGGCTTCTCAGTTTTCTACAGCCCAAATACTGCCCAGCTCCAGAGGCTCCTATCCCACCAGGAGCAGGTATAACACAAATCTTTCCCAAAGATCATGCGGTACCTGCTGAGTGGATGACACTCTCAACTCTTTCCCAGAGGCCCAGGGTCCCATGGGGCAGGGAAACAGGGGAAGATGGAGCTCCTCGAGGGGCTGACAAGGGGCTGAGTCCCAGCCTCAACCCAAGATGAGGATTCTCCATTGGTTTGGAGTTGGGTTTCCTTTTCCTGCCCTGGAGGAGGAGGCAGAGGTACTAGGATGGGGGCTGAGCTCCAGCTGAGCAGGGTTAAGGGAAGTCTGTCCACCAGGCATCTGTGCATGGGGGAGTTGTTGGGGAAGCACTGGCCACTGCCCAGTGTTCTGCCCCAGGGCAGCTCAGGGGGCCCTGAGCACCTAGGGTCCAGGAAGTGCCGTGCATTGAGGTTTGTTGAGTTGGCTCCTCTGGTGTTTTGTTGATGGGATAAGGAGGCAAATGGAGACCCCAGGCCAGGGACTTTCCTGTCCCACAAGTGCCCAGCTCCCCCAGGAGGACCTGGCTCACCCCAAGCCAGCAGGAAGCACAGGAAAGTTTCTGCATGGCACAGAAGCCAGGCCCTCCTCAAGAGGGGGCATCACACTGCAGGGGTCAGGACTCAGGCCCGCTGCTATTTCCACATTATTCATTTTATAAGGTGATATGGTTTGGCTGTGTTGCCACCCAAATCTCATCTTGAACTGTAATTTCCATAATCCTCATGTGTCATGGGAGTGGCCCAGTGAGAGGTAACTGAATCATGGCGGCAGTTTCCCCCATGCTGTTCTCATGATAGTAAGTGAGTTCTCATGTGATCTGATGGTTTTATAAGTATCTGGCATTTCCCTTGCTTGAGGTGATGAATGCCCCATTTACCCTGATGTGATTATCACACATTGTATGCCTGTGTCAAACTATCTCATGTACCCCATAAATATATACACCTACCATGTACTCATATAAATTAAAAATAAAAATAAATTTTTTAAAAAACTGTGAGTTTTAAAGGTGAGGTTTGCCCTCCAGCGCTGGTGCCTGCCAGGTGTGACCTTCACGTCATCTTTCCACATGGTCCAGGCCCCCATCTGCAGAGGCCAACAGTCCCCAGAGTGACCTTCCTCAGAAAACAAGGTCTTGGAGGAGACAGTCAGAGGAGGGGGCCTCATCCTCCCCACTGTCCAGCCCCTTGTGGGGATTGGAAGTGAGGGTCTCTGCCCACAAGTTGGCAGTCACCCTAAGCTGTTTTGTGGGAGGAAGCATAGGGAATATAGGTCAGTGCTGGGACAGCATTTCCTGACCCTGACTTGGAGAAGGTGTTAAAATCTTGACATTCCCGACTCCTCCTTTGTGAGAGCCCCTGCCCTGCAGGTCTCACAGGGTTGTTGTGAGGGTCACCTGTGGTGATGGGTTTGGAAGTGCTTTGTGAATGACACAATGGGCCTTCCTATTCCTGTCATTGGCCTTTCGACCTTCAATACTAATTGCCTGGGGATCTCCAGGCCTCAAGGTCTAATCCTGGAAAGGTATGAGGTGTCCCTAGTGGAATATTCTACACCTCCTGGGAGGTCTCTCACTTCAACCTTCACCTGACATAACCCCTGCTCCTGTTCCCTCAGCCTGGAGAGCTTGCCCAGGAGCACAGGGTAGTACTGGGCTGACCTCTTTGGAAAAGGGTGATTACATCCTCATTTCAGCTCTCCCTCTTCCTAGCTTTCCACGTAGAAATCCAGGGCTCCATGCAGCATTTGCTGGACATGAGGGGGAAAACTTTTAGGGCAGGGATCTGCCCTGGGTGGGGACAGAGGAGTATCCTGGAGTCTGATTGTCAGGAGTGTGAGACCTGCCCAGCTGGCCAGCCCCTGTCCCCATGCTGCTTGATGCATGATGTTTCCTGCACAAGCTTCCTTTAGAGGGAAGCTTCCGGAGTGACTGCAGTGAGGTCCATGCTGTTGGGGGTGACAGAGCAGCCCTGGAGGCCCTCTTACCCTGGCAGGAGGTGGCCAAAAAGAAGCAGGCAGAGGAAGCTTCTCCAACAAGCTTGGAAAGAAATTTCCGCATATCACTCACGTCACTCTTGCCACTAGAAGGACAATTTCTACAGTGGAGTGGAAGAAAATAACTATGCTGTGGGAGAGAATGGATGCATCCAGAAGAGCAAGGAGGGAGGGAAATGAGCCCATTGCCAGAATTTTGTGTCTTTTGAAGACATTTGCCAGAATTCTACTTTTGAAGGCTGCCCCTTTTGACAGTTACTGAGGAAGTTGTGGGACATTTTCAAAGCCTTTTATATAAAAAAAACACACAATATACTGCTGTGGGTCTGTGTTCAGGGACTACGAAGAGCACAGCTGCCACCATTCTGTGTCACAGATGCTGTGGGAAGTGCCTTAACACACAGAGGTTTGCTTCATGCAACCGGGTGAGGAACATCTCTAAAACATTTTACAGTCAAGAAAATTCAGTGTTCAGGAGGTTGAATGCGTTATCCAAGATCACACATATGTCCTGACAGATTCGGGGTTCAATGAAGAATTATGTATTTTAATTAAGAATTATGTATTTTATTCCCCTTCCTGTGTCCATGTGATCTCATTGTTCAATTCCCACCTATGAGTGAGAATATGCGGTGTTTGGTTTTTTGTTCTTGCGATAGTTTACTGAGAATGATGATTTCCAATTTCATCCATGTCCCTACAAAGGACATGAACTCATCATTTTTTATGGCTGCATAGTATTCCATTGTGTATATGTGCCACATTTTCTTAATCCAGTCTATCATTGTTGGACATTTGGGTTGGTTCCAAGTCTTTGCTATTGTGAATAATGCCGCAATAAACATACGTGTGCATGTGTCTTTATAGCAGCATGATGTATAGTCCTTTGGCTATATACCCAGCAATGGGATGGCTGGGGGACTGTTGTGGGGTGGGGGGAGGGGGGAGGGATAGCATCGGGAGATATACCTAATGCTAGATGACGAGTTAGTGGGTTCAGCGCACCAGCATGGCACATGTATACATATGTAACTAACCTGCACAATGTGCACATGTACCCTAAAATTTAAAGTATAATAATAAAAAAAAAGAATAGGAACCAATGGAAATAAATTCTAAATTTAGGCTTAAGTGACCATTTTGAAGCTCTCTTTAGAATTGAGGAGTTAATATCCCAGAAATATTTTAGTATGTGTTCAAATCAAAATGTGTCCCCTGGATGAATTTTAGTTGCAGAAATTTGGACTAATGCCTCCTTCTGTTGAATGGGGAAGGTGAGGAATAATTCCCAGAAGCAGCCTCAAAAGATTACTCTATTTTGACCTTGAAATTTACAATGAATTGTTTTGCATTTTATCTTAATAAGAAAGAAAAGTACCCCGAAGTTTATATTTCTTCCATATCCACCCACAGCAGGGACTCATAAATGCCTGCTAATGAAATTAAGGAGAACTATGTGTTCAGGCTCTATTAGCCCTAAGCACTGAAAAATAATTAAATTAAATACTTAATGAGAGAATTTTTTTAACTTGGTTCTAAAATGTTTAGGTTATGGGAACATTTTTGACCTTACTGTATCTCCTTCATTTGGACTGAAACTTTTGCATTATATTTGCACAATGAGTGTTTGATGATGATGAAAGCCAAACAGTCTTGAGTATTTCAACAACAGCAGGAACAGCAAAACACTCATGATGCATGTTCCATTTTTTATTGTCAATGCCTGTGAACTATTATCCTGCAAAATCAGCAATGTGAACTGAGAAAACAATCTTTGTCTTTGTCTTATAGGCAGGAAACAATGACTGCTTGGGAACTTTTGAATCCAGGATTTATTTTAGAACCATTAAAATATAACTTTGTGTAAGTTTTCAAGTTGCATTGAATTTTATTGACCTTTCTGTAAAATTCAGATGAAAATGTTGAAGATTTTTCACAAAATAAAGTCCTCTGCCACCAGAAAAAAAAAAGAATTATGTATTTTAATTAATAATTATATATTTTAATTTCACATTTTAAATTTCTGCAGTTTTCTTCCATCACTTTTCACCATGCTTTCTACACTTGGAATTACTTTTTTTGGCTTCTTGAACTTCTTTACTTGTATGTTATCGATTTTCTACAAGTTTTAACATATATGATTAAAGAGTATTTCTTAATGTTTTAAGAATTATCCTAGAATAAAATATATTTACTTTGATGTATGCATTGGATATTACAGTGTATTGTGTACATTTTCAAACACTTTGTGTTATACCAGAAGCATTATTCAACAGTGGTCATTTTTTTACCTGAACTATGTTCAGAAAATCTTTCCACCGCAGTACAAAAAGATCGACTTCATGTTGTTAACAGATGGATGTGCCATAGTGCAATTAACTGTTTAATTATCCTGTTATCCTGTTGTGGATATTTAAGTTCAAACAATGCAGTAATAAATATGCAAGAGTGCTTTTAGACATTAAACAATGTGGCTCTAAATTAGGGACCTAGTGCCTGTAATCCCAGCACTTTGGGAGGTCGAGGTGGGTGGATCACCTGAGGTCAGAAGTTTTGAGACCAGCCTGGCCAACATGGCAAAACCCCGTTTCTACAAAAAATACAAAAATTAGCTGGGTATGGTGATGCGCACTTGTAGCCCCAGCTACTCGGGAGGCTGAGGTAGGACAATTGCCTGAACCCACGAGGCGGAGGTTGCAGTGAGCTGAGATCCTGTCACTGCACTCCAGTCTAGGGGACAGAGTGAGACTCTGTCCCAATAATAAATAAATAAATAAATAATCTAGAAGTACAATTGCTTAGCCAAATTTCTTATGCATTTTGAATGATAAGAGTTGCTGCCTAATTTCTGTTACAAAGGCTATGGTAATTTTCACTCAAAACACAGAATAGGTTGGTTGTTGTCACATATGGAGTCTTACTGTTGCCGAGACTGGAGTGCAGTGGTGTAATCCTAGCTCGTTGTAGCCTCCAACGCCTAGGCTCAAGCAATCCTCCCACCTCAGCCTCCCTCCCAAGTAACTAGGATTACAGGTGCATGCCACCATACCTGGCTAATTTTATTCTTAAATATGGGATCTTGCTATGTTGCCCAGGCTGGTCTTGAAATCCTGGCCTCAAGGTGACCTCAGCCTCCAGTGTAGCTGACATTACAGGCATGAGACACTGTACCTGGCTGAATGAGTGCCTCTATCCTGACACTTGTGTCCCCACGGGATCCTGCAGAATTCAGGACCCTGTCCACATGGGGGAAAACTCTCTGTTGGGGTCCTGAAGACTGAGGAGGGAGCTTACCCATGGCTCTCCTGGTCATTTTAATTTAATAGTGAGCACAGAACCTCACATTTTCTGGAATGTTCCCATATGATTTTGTGAGAGAAAAGAGAATAGAGACCCCAACCCCAAGCTCACTGTGTCAAAGGGAAAATTAAGCTTGGGAACTGGGTTACGCAATACTGCCTTCCTTGTTCTCAAACACATAGCTATAACGTCACAACCCTGTGTCATAGCCTCATCCATAAGCCAGGTTCCCACAGTGACAGAAGGCCGCATGTCTCCTCAGATGTCTTCCCTCACAATTTGCTGTGAACCCTAAATCTTTCAGAATGCACATCCCACCTGTAAACTATTCCTAAAAGTGAGTCGGCTCAATTTCACCCTGACAATCTCAACTACCAGCTTATTTTCATAGTTCTGGGACAAGGTCAGGACCAGAAATCATCCCTCTGCCTATCCTGAGATGAATGAAACATTGAGTTTTCCTCTACTCCACTCCCTCTATTCACATGCTTACTTTATCTTATGTAAAATGGAGATTTACTGAATGTGAGATGAACGCGTAACTATTTCCTCTGCTCCCTCCTTTCCTATGTAAAATGTAGATATCCTGATGCTAATCAGAGCCACACAGGAATGCAAGCATTTGCTTCACTGCCTACCTTCAGTCTCACGGGAGTTCTCTGGATTTCTTGTATCAGCATGTGGACCTCTTTAGCAAGATTAAGGACAGTTTCCTGAATTATATCCTCAAAAACGTTTTCCAAGCGGCTCACTTTCTCTTCTTCTCTGTTAGAAATGCCAATAAGTCAACCGGGCACAGTGGCTCATGCCAGTAATCCCAGCACTTTGGGAGGCCAAGGTGGGAGGATCACCCGAGGCCAGAAGTTTGAGACCTAACTGGCCAGCATGGCCAAACCCCACCTCTACTAAAAATACAAAAATTAGCGAGGCATGCTGGCACACGCCTGTAATCTCAGATACATGGGAGGCTGAGGCACGAGAATTGCTTGAACCCAGGAGGTGGAGGTTTCAGTGAGCCAAGATCATGCCACTGCACTACAGACTGGGTAACAGAGTGAGATTCTGTCTCAAAAAAAAAAAAATGCCAATAAGTCATAGATTTTGTTCCTTTATATAATCCTACATTTCTCAAAAGTTTGGTTCATTATTTTTAATTTTTTTTTTATTTTTGTCTGACTGGGTTGATTCAAAGATCTGGTCTTTGAGCTCTTAAATTATTTCTTCAATTTGGTCTAGTCTGTTGCTAAGGCTATGAACTGTTTTTTGAAATTCCTATAGTAAATTTTTCAATGCAAGAAGCTCTGCTTGGTTCTTTCTCAATATGGCTATGTTGTCATTCAAATCCAGGATCGTTGTTATGGGGTTGTTGTTGGATTTCAACTTTCTGTTGGATTTTGGTGATTTTTTTTGCCACTTATATCTTGAATACTATACCTGTCATTTCAGACGTTCCATTCTGGTTAGGACTCATTGCTAGATTGCTGGTGTAATCCTTTGGAGGTGATGGAACATTCTGGCTTTTTGTATTGCCAGAGTTCTTGTGATGGTTTCTTCTCATCTGAGAGACTTGATGCTTCCTTTGTTGAATTTGCTATCATTTGGAAGGAGTTTTTTTTTTTTTTTAATTTTTCATTCTTTCTTTCTCTTAAGGGTATGACTGTGGTGTATGTTGTATAGGATCATTTTGCTTCATTTCTGGGTACTTTCAGAGGACCAAGGCTCTGTACAAGTTCCTTGGTTCCAGATAGGCTCCTGTGGTGGCTTGGTGTGGTGATGTATTTTTGTTTGGTGGTGTAATTCAGGCTTCAGTCCAGTAGACAGTGCTTAAGAGTAACAGCTGGCTGCAGGGTCTTCTCCTCTGTGTACTTGTCCTCGACAGGTGCAGAAGTGACAAAGTGCCAAAAGCGCCCTGTCCCAGTGTGTACTAGTCTTCAGCAGGGGCAGAGCTGCTGGAGAAACCTAAGAAGCAGCCTCTTTCAGCCCATGTTCCTTGGGCCCCAACAGGATGACCACTGCTGGATCTGCAGCAGTGCACTAGGAAGGGGACAGAGGGCAAGAGATGACCACCTCTCTAAATCTGTTCCCAGGCTTTGGTGTGCCCCTTTCCGCAGCTGATATCGTGATCGTGTTTCCTTTGACCCAAGGGGTGGCTTTGGCAAGCTGTATTCCTCCTTCCCTTAGGGCTGGTCCTCACCAAAGTTTAGGTCTCCTGGGGAATGGGGTTCACCTCCGTCTTGTTTCTTGGAGCTGATGGAGTACTCTCTCAACTGACCAAGGGAGCAGGCTGAGACACCAAGCAATGACACACACAGACCAGTTCCAGGTTGCAAAGCTGTTCTTGGCTGCAAGTCTCACCATCCTTGACAAACCTCTGCTTTAGCAACTCTCTTCCCACTACAGTGCTGCAAGAGGAGAGAGCCTAATTCCAACACTTACTGCTGGGGCACTTTCCACACTCAACACTCAATTCTGGCTGTTGAGGCTGCTCCCCTGCTCCAGAGCAAGCACTCCAATTCCTAGCCCAAGATTAAAGTGTCTGCAGTGGCCACCATTGCCAGGCACCAAAAAATGATTGACTTTGTATGAGCCCAGATTAAAAAGGGCATCCTTCTCTCAGTCCCAGGTCTGGGGAAATGCCTGCAGCTTTTCTGAGTGTCTTTCCTCTTTCCCCATCTCTCAGCCACTTTTGTGCTAGCTCCAAGGCTTGGGAGAAACAGAGTGCTCTCCCTTAATCTGGATTGCACAGATCCCCAGTGAAAAGGTGAGTTGCAGAGGGAGACTGGCTGCTCTTCTCTCGTACTGGAGTTTCACTCCCTTTTATGAACCAAATGCTATCACAGAGTCTGCTTTCCCACCTCCCCCTCCACAGGGTCTGGAGTGTTCTTCTCTATTCCTGTGAATTCCTATTTTTCTTCTTGAATTGAAGCTCACAAAGTTTATCTTTATGCTTATTTTTCTACTTCCAAGTGGCTGAGGCACACTGAAAGCCCCTAATCCATCATTCTAGGAAAAAAGGATGGTTTAAATAAAGGAATGTTCATATAAAATATATATTAATCAGTGCAAACATATTTTATTTGACATGAGTTAGGTGAATCTTTGATACATTAATTAATTTTAAAATTGTTAAATAAAATTAGAAATATCTTCGAATTTGCCAAGGTATGTTTCTCTCCTGGGATTACTGGTCAGTTTTATTTTTTCCTTGGATAGACATTTTAAGCCATAAATCTTGACATAGACCTGATGTAGACCTCCATACCTTTCCCAGATGTGGGACGGAGCAACTGGGACAGGTCCATCCTAGCACTAAGGGATGATTAAACCTAACTTGTAGTCGTTGTACAACTATAAACATGGTTGATGCTTTAAGAGAAAGATCTTGATGGAAAGGGTTAAATGTAAAAATTGATCATATGAATTGGGTCATTCTTATCACACCAAATAAAACCATCAACAAGCCAGGGGGAGGAGGCATTCAGGGCAAAAACGCCACTCCAAAAGCGTAATTCTCTGCATGCCTGGCTGCTGAAATTACCTGCTTTAAGCTGAAACCAGTTTTATCAAATGGTTACTGAAACAACCTCTTGAACACTAAGACTAGCTTTACCCACCACTGTCCCTCACCTATCAGAGCCTGCCAGCTCTCAAAAACCTTACTGGTGCCAGTGAACTTTCTCAAAGAGAAATACATACCGTTTTTCTCTCTGTCTCCCTTTTTTATAAAACCTCTAACTTTCTCTTTATGTTTTGGACATACTAAAGACACCCATTCTGCGTGTATGTGTCAAATTGTAATACTTGTATCTCAAATAAAACATTTTAATTTCAGATGTTTGTCTCTATATTTATTTGACTTTGACAATCTGATATTATTTAGCATTATTTCCAGTCTCCCAAATAATGTCAAAATTTTGTTATGTTAGATAGGAATATCTTGTTATTCAACTTGAAGGTAAACTGCTTGATCAATGCATGTAATTCCTTGACAGATTGTCAGCACCTCTAAGACAACATGTAGATATTGCTCATTATTAACTCATTTCATCTTTTCATGGTAAATTACAAAAATTTAATTTTCATTTTTAAAATGCAAACCATTATGCCTTGTATTATGGCATTCTTGCATTACTATAAAGGAATACCTAAGCACTACATAATTTATACTGAAAAAAAGATTGACTTGGCTCACAGTTCTGCAGGCTGTACAGGAAGCTTTGCATTGGCAGTTGCTTGGCTTCAAGAAGGGTCCTCAGGGAGCTTTTACACATGGCAGAAGGTGAAGCAAAAGAAGGTATGTCACATGGCCAGAGCAGGAGCAAGCAGGGAGAGGTGCCACACACTTTTAAACAGCCAGATGTAATGAGAACTCACTCACTCTTGCAAGGACAGTGCCAAGAGGATGGTGTTAAACATGAGAAATCAGCCCTCATGACCCCATCACCTCCCACCAGACCCCGACTCCAACACCGGGAATTACAATTCGACATGAGACTTAAAGGGTACAACATCCAAACTATTTCATTCCATCCCTGGCCCTTCAAATCTCATGTTCTTCTCACATTGCAAAATACAATCATCCCTTCTCAATAGTCCCGCAAAAGTTTCAACCTGTTTTGGCATCACTTGAAAGTGCAGTTTCTTCTGAGACAAGGCAAGTCCCTTCCACTGATGCGCCTGTAAAATCAAAACAAGTTATTTACTTCTAAGATAAAATTGGGGTACAGGCATTGGGTAAACATTCCCATTACAAAAGAGAGAAATTGGCCAAAAGAAAGGGGCTACAGGCCCCACACAAGTTCAAATCCCAGCAGGGCAGTCATTAAAACTCAATGTTCCAAAATAATCTCCTTTGAAACCATGTCCCACATCCTGGGAACATAGAGCATTCCCACGATGCATAGGGTGGGCTCCCAAGGCCTTGGGCTGCTCTGCTCCCACAGCTCTTCTACACTGAAGGCATGAGCTGCTGGTGGCTCTATCATTCTGGGATCTGGAGGGCAGCAGCCCCCCTCCCACAGCTCCACTAGGCAGCCACCCCAGTCAGGACCCCGAGTGGGGCCTCCAACCCCACATTTCCACTTGGCACTGTCCTAGAACAGGTCCTCTTTGAGGGCTCCAGCCATGCATAGTCTTCTCCCTGGGCATCCAGCCTTTCTCATACATCCTCTGAAATTTAGGCAGAGAATGCCAAGCCTCCTTCACTCTTACACTTTGCTCACCTGCAGGCTTAACACCACATGGAAGCCACCAAGGCTTATAGTTTGCACCCTCTGAAGCCATGACCTGAGCTCTATCTGCAGCCCTTTGAACCAAGGCTGGAGCTAGAAGGGCCAGGATGCAAGGAACACCCTCTTGGGGGTGGTACAGGACAGTGATGCCCTGGCCCTGGTCCAAGTGGAACAGGAATTAAAAGAAATTAAAGAATGTGTAAGCAGAAACTCAGTTGTATGTGAGAAAACCCAATTCCCCCTGAGAAAGAGAAAGAGCTGGAGCCCTTTAAAAATTAACTGCCTGTTTTTCTGTGGCTAGTGAGCTTCATCTCTCCTCCTTTCCCAGGCATTGTGAAGACCCTGTTTCCCTAGCTGTGCAGCTGCAAGGTCACTAGACAGATAAACTCAAGTCATAAAACATGTTTTTCCTTGAAAAGTAAGAAATGATATAATGCATGTCTCAATTAATTGAATAACTGTCTTTGTTTCTCGCTTCTGTAATATGCTTCCCCCTGCACAGATCTCCGCACTCCCCACCACCCCACAAAATGCTTAAAAGTTAACTTAATTCTTTGTTCAGGACTCAGTCCTTTGGATGTTAATCTGACTGGGCCGGTGCACCTAAATAATAAATATCCTCCTCAACCCCATCAGTCTCTCTGATTCCTTAAAAAATCCCGCTACAGCCTGGGCACGGTGGCTCATGCCTGTAATCCCAGCACTTTGGGTGGCTGAGGCGGGCAGATCACGAGGTCAGGAGATTGAGACTATCATGGCTAAGACAGTGAAAACCCGTCTCTACTAAAAATACAAAAAATTAGCCAGGCATGGTGGCAGTCACCTGTAGTCCCAACTACTTGGGAGGCTGAGACAGGAGAATGGCATGTCCCAGAAGGCAGAGCTTGCAGTGACCTGAGATTGTGCCACTGCACTCCAGCCTGGGTGACAGAGTGAGACTCCATCTCAAAATAAATAAATAAATAAATTAATTAATTAATTAATTTTTAAAATCCCACTACACAAGAAACCATTCTTTCATCCTAGACCTCTAGGTCTGTGCTGGGATGAGCTGCTGCAAAGATTTCTGAAATGCCTTCAAGGCCTTTTTTTAATTGTCTTGGCTATCAGCACCTAGCTCTTTTTCAGTTATGCAAATGTCTCTAATAAGTGGTTGCTCCACAGCCTGTTTAGATTCTTCTCCTGAAAATGCTTTATCTTCCTTTGCCAAATGGGCAGGCTGCAAATTTTCTATACTTGTATGGTCTGCTTCCCATTTAATTGTAAATTCCAACTTTAAGTCATTTTTTTGCTCCTGCGTCTGAGTGTTCAAACTTCCTCAGATCCCTAGTACATGAACAGACTGCAGCCAAGTTCTTTGCAAAGGCATAACAGGCATGACCTTTATTCCAAGTCCCAGTAAGTTCCTCATTTTCATCTGAGACCACATCAGCCTATCCTTCACTGTCCATATCACTATCAGCATTTTGGTCACACCCATTTAACTAGTCTCTAAGAAATTCAGAACTTTCCTTCATCTTCCTGTATTAGGAGCCCTCCAAACTCTTCCAACTCCTGCCCATTACCTAGTTCCAAAGTCACTTCCACATTTTCAAGTATCTTTATAGCAATGCCCCATGTCTCAGTACCAATTTTCTGTATTAGGCCATTCTTACATTGCTATAAAGAAATACCTGAGACTGGGTAATTTATAAAGAAAAGAGGTTTGAAAAGAGGTTTGTACAGCTGCAGGCTGTACAAACATGATTCTGGCATCTGCCTAGCTTCTGGTGAGGCCTCAGGAGGCTTTATTCACGGCAGAAAATGAAGAAGGAGCAGGCAGGCACACCACCTGGCAAGGCAGGGGAAGCACCACACACTTTTAAACAAATAGATCTTGCAAGAATTCACTCACTATCACAAGGACAGCACGAGGGACAGGATGCTAGACCATTTCTGAGAAATCCACCCCCATGATCCAATCACCTCCCTCCAGACCTACCACCAACATTGGGGATATCACAATTCAACATGAGATTTAGAGGGAACAACATCTGAGGTATCTCATGCCTCATGTTTTGACTTGGTATAATGTCCATAAGATTACACTGACTTTACACATCATATTGCAGTTTTTGCTAGCTCTTCTGTAGTAAGAAAATGGAATTCATCAGCAATGCCTTCTAAGTCTGGCTCTGTTTTCCCATGCAGACTTTTCCCTGAGCTCTGCTTGTCAGTCTTGCTAGAACCTCACCCTAGGCAGCAACCTCCAGTCTGAGATTGCCCTTGACAGTGGCTGAGGTTTGCATTGTTGGAATGGATTAGAAAAAACAAAGGGAAGACAGACCAAAACAGATTTAAATACAGATCCCATTTGTTGAAGTTTTAAGTAATTTTAAATGTTTATTTGCACCAGCCGCCCACTCCCATTGTACTCTCCTCACCCAAAAATGTGACTTGATATTCTAGTAAAAAGCCAAACTGTGCTTTAGAGAAACCCACTTGTTACTTCTTTAAATCCATATAATTTTGCCAAAGTGAATTTTTCTTAGTATGCTCTGGCAGAATCAGTAAACTAATTATTTACACCAGAGTCACTTAACCTTTCCTCTTGGTCATTTGCATGTAAATTATTTTTATATGTATAAAATTTGCTTACTCAAGAAAGCTCTTGCTATATATATATATATATATATATATTTTGTGTGTGTGTGTGGTATCTTAACATACTCTAGTCTTGTCTTGAATTCCTTAAGACTTTGAGGTAAAGAACTCTATTGTAACAAGTTTCCAAATCAAAGTGGGAAAGAGGAAGATTAGGTTAAGCATTAGGTCATCACGTATGTAGGACAGCTAATTCCATTATCAGAATGATAGTGATAGCCAGTTTGCATTTTGCATACTAGTTGTAACAAAAATATTCAGCATATTAGTGACAAAACCAAAGTTATTGTGAATCAGTTTACAATTTATTTTTTGAGATAGGGTCTTACTCTGTCACCCAAGCTCAAGTGCAGAGGCGTGATCTTGGCTCACTGAAGCCTCAACCACCTGGGCTCAAGAGATCCTCCCAGCCCAGCCTCCTTAGTACAGGTGAGTGCCACCACACCCAGCTATTTTTTCTCTAGCTTTTGTAGAGATTGGGTCTCACTTTGTTGCCAAGACTGTTCTCAAACTCCTGGGCTCAAGCAATCTTTCTGCCTCAACCTCCCAAGTGGTGCTGGGATTACAGGTTTGAGCCACCGCACCTGGCCAGTTTATAATGTTAATGGCTTTTGGAGAAGGAACCAGTGGGTGATGCTTCTTGTCTGCAAGATGAGGAGTCTCCTCTCCCCAGAAGTGAGGCATCTTCTACCACAAGGGAGGCTTTGCCCAAACAGTCACTGAAAGGCTGAGATTGGGGAGAGAACAAAACAGGAGTGAATATGTTCCTGGAACCTAACTGCTCCCCAATTCAATTCTACTGCAGACATTCAGAATGAAGGGGACATTCAGCTGAAGAACAGGAGTTCACTGGCTGTTAAAATCTCAGATTGTAAAAACAATTTGCTTCATTTTCCCTAAATAATTTTCAAACAATTGCTCTTAGGTGATTTTCTAAACTTCGGGTAATATCTGTGACTTAGTAAATGTTCTTTAAAAGATGGGATGATATTTTTATTTTGTTTAATTATGTGTTTTTAAACTAATTTTATAAGAAAAATAATTTCTTTCCTTCTCTGTTATACCAAATACAGCCTTTAGCTCAAGACACAAGTAATTCCAGGAAAACTGGAATGTAAGTTCAATATGTTGCACTAAGTACGTTTGAAAGTGCATGGGTTTTTATTTTAATTCATCATTCTCAGTCAACTATCGCAAGGACAAAAAACCAAACACCGCATGTTCTCACTCATAGGTGGGAATTGAACAATGAGAACACATGGACACAGGAAGGGGAACATCACACTCTGGGGGCTGTTGTGGGGTGGGGAGAGTGGGGAGGGATAGCATTAGGAGATATGCCTAAGGCTAAATGTCGAGTTAATGGGTTCAGCACACCAGCATGGCACATGTATACACATGTAATGTATACATATGTTAATGCACCAATTCTGCATCAAGTCAGTGCAATCAGAGACACTGCAAGAATGACTTTTGGTTTTCTTTTCCTAGTGTTTGAAAGTTTCTCAAGTCTGTCATACTGGACTCTGTATTACATCTTGAATTTTTTTCACTTACTATAGATCTCCTATGCTCTCAATTGTTTAGCTATTACCTTAACATTTACCCTGTGAACCCATGACATTTGAGGCTGCCAAAGTGATTATTACATGATAAAACATACACTTGGTTAAAGGCAATATTTAACAATTGTAAAACCAATAAATCAATAATTAAATCTTTCTGACTTAGACTTAAAACTGCTTAATTTAGTCATATCTCTACCCACAACATAGGGATTCCAACAAGGGTTGAAAGTAGAGTTGGCAAGCATTTCCATTGTCTTCTGGGACAATAATTCTTATTACCAACACTGGTTCTGACCAGTGAAATTCAAAATCAGTGAAACACTACCCAGAGTCTGAGTGAGCCAAAAATAGTTTCACTTTAGGAAAAAGTCTATATCCTTAGATGTGAGTGATTCTCTGTGAACATTTTATTCACTTTAATATATTTAAAGAAAATCTTTCTGAATTGATGTGTTTTCTTTAGTTTGTATTCTGACACTTTGATGCTAAAAGCTCTTGATTTTAAGTTTTCATGGAGGGGCTATCTACATAATAATTTTTATACATCATAATATGCATCAATGATTAAAAAGGAGTAGAAATTTTTACACTAATTGAGAAATATTATAGACCTAACTAAATGAGGGCAAACTATAAGCAATTTGGGGAAACTATAAGGATGTAATTAAATAGTCACTGTTTTTAGAAACCATTAACTGCATATTGAAATATTGACACTTGTTGGGAAAATGAGGTGGTAAATCAACTTGTCAGCGTGAGTACTAAATAAAACAAAATATGGTTAAGAGTGTCCCTTTAAAGTTCAGATAGTAGTTCTGCAATTTCTGATTTTAAATGTTTCTGCAAAATAGTTTATCTGAATGATTAAACTATTATTCCATGTTCACCAACCATTAAGAAAATCTGCTGTATGGCCAGCTTAAACCTGAAAGTGGTATAATTCAAAACTTGATGTAGGCAATAGGTATGTATAATGTGTTTATTCTAATATGAGAGGGCATATCAAAGTAATTTTCTTGGAGCACACTGTCAAAACAAAGCAATGGGATTTGGCCATGGACATTTCTTTATTATCAAAGAGACGTAGACACTACCTTAGAGTAATAACTTCATTATTTAGCAAAGATGTTTTATAAAAAGAACAACAAAGTGAGAGGAATAGAAATCACAAAGGTAAAACAGATAATCTGACTTTGTGGGTCTCAGAGCAGAGATTAGTGTCTTTCAGTTTCAGAGTAAATGACCTCACTGCATTTCTCTGAACTGTCATGGTTGTCACAAATATACTGTGTTCTAACACACTCCATGATTTAAGGTCTACAAAGTAACAAAGGCAAAATAACCTATATGCTCTACCATATTTTCCTCAATTCTAGTGTTCTTCAAAGAGAGAATATTTTCTCTAAATCTAATTGAGAGTAATTCTGTATGGATTGCTAAACATTTCTTCAGGCAGTTGGAGTAATATGTGTCTAGGGCTAACTCAGAGGGGTCTTTTATGTCTTTTAAAAGAAGCTAACTATACTCTTGTGATATGATAATCACCATCATTGACTTACAGTTTCTAAGGTTTGAAGGGATATTGAACACTAAAGGGGCTCACATTCTTACTGATTCATGAATCTCTTCAGGTCCAGGGAACTTAGTATTTTTCAAGAGTGCAAAATGCCTAGAGACAGCTGGGAACAAATGAATGTCATTCCTGATACTGTGCTCATAGTTACCTGAGCTTCATCTCAGAAAACAAATTGTCTGGTGTAATATTTCTTACAACTTAGTTCCTAAATGAACTCAACAAACTATTTCTTTTGTTTTATTTTATTTATTACTATTATACTTTAAGTTTTAGGGTACATGTGCACAACGTGCAGGTTTGTTACATATGTATACATGTGCCATGTTGGTGTGCTGCACCCATTAACTCGTCATTTAACATTAGGTATATCTCCTAATGCTATCCCTCCCCACTCCCCCCACCCCACAGCCGTCCCTGGTGTGTGATGTTCTCCTTCCTGTGTCCATGTGTTATTGTTCAATTCCCACCTATGAGTGAGAACATGCAGTGTTTGGTTTTTTGTCCTTGTGATAGTTTGCTGAGAATGATGGTTTCCAGCTTCATCCATGTCCCTACAAAGGACATGAACTCATCATTTTTTATGGCTGCATAGTATTCCATGGTGTATATGTGCCGCATTTTCTTAATCCACTCTATCATTGTTGGACATTTGGGTTGGTTCCAAGTCTTTGCTATTGTGAATAGTGCCACAATAAACATACATGTGTATGTGTCTTTATAGCAGCATGATTTATAATCCTTTGGGTATATACCCAGTAATGGGATGGCTGGGTCAAATGGTATTTCTAGTTCTAGATCCCTGAGGAATTGCCACACTGACTTCCACAATGGTTGAGCTAGATTACAGTCCCACCATCAGTGTAAAAGTGTTCCTATTTCTCCACATCCTCTCCAGCACCTGTTGTTTCCTGACTTTTTAACGATCATCATTCTAACTGGTGTGAGATGGTATCTCATTGTGGTTTTGATTTGCATTTCTCTGATGGCCAGTGATGATGAGCATTTTTTCATGTGTTTCTTGGCTGCATAAATGTCTTCTTTTCAGAAGTGTCTGTTCCTATCCTTCACCCACTTTTTGATGGGGTTGTTTGATTTTTTCTTGTCAATTTGTTTGAGTTCTTTGTAGATTCTGGATATTATTAGCCCTTTGTCAGATGAGTAGGTTGTGAAAATTTTCTCCCATTCTATAGGTTGCCTGTTCATTCTGATGGTAGTTTCTTTTGCTGTTCAGAAGCTCTTTAGTTTAATTAGATCCCATTTCTCAATTTTGGCTTTTGTTGCCATTGCTTTCAGTGTTTTAGACATGAAGTCCTTGCACATGCTTATGTCCTGAATGGTATTGCCTAGGTTTTCTTCTAGGGTTTTTATGGTTTTAGGTCTAACATGTAAGTCTTTAATCCATTTTGAATTAATTTTTGTATAAGGTGTAAGGAAGGGATCCAGTTTCAGCTTTCTACATATGGCTAGCCAGTTTTCCCAGCACCATTTATTAAATAGGGAATCCTTTCCCCATTTCTTGTTTTTGTCAGCTTTGTCAAAGATCAGATGGTTGTAGATATGCGGCATTTTTTCTGAGGGCTCTGTTCTGTTCCATTGATCAATATATCTGTTTTGGTACCAGTACCATGCTGTTTTGGTTACTGTAGCCTTGTAGTATAGTTTGAAGTCAGGTAGCATGATGCCTCCGGCTTTGTTCTTTTGGCTTAGGATTGACTTGGTGATGCGGGCTCTTTTTTGGTCCCATATGAACTTTAAAGTAGTTTTTTCCATTTCTGTGAGGAAAGTCATTGGTATCTTGATGGGGATGGCATTGAATCTATAAATTACCTTGGGCAGTATGGCCATTTTCACGATATTGATTCTTCCTACCCATGAGCATGGAATGTTCTTCCATTTGTTTGTATCCTCTTTTATTTCATTGAGCAATGGTTTGTAGTTCTCCTTGAAGAGGTCCTACACCTCCCTTGTATGTTGGATTCCTATGTATTTTATTCTCTTTGAAGCAATTTTGAATGGGAGTTCCCTCATGATTTGGTTCTCTGTTTGTCTGTTATTGGTGTATAAGAATGCTTGTGATTTTTGTACATTGATTTTGTATCCTGAGACTTTGCTGAAGTTGCTTATCAGCTTAAGGAGATTTTGCGCTGAGACGATGGGGTTTTCTAGATATACAATCATGTCATCTGCAAACAAGGACAATTTGACTTCCTCTTTTCCTAATTGAATACCCTTTGTTCCCTTCTCCTGCCTGATTGCCCTGGCCAGAACTTCCAACACTATGTTGAATAGGAGTGGTGAGAGAGGGCATCCCAGTCTTGTGCCAGTTTTCACAGGGAATGCTTCCAGTTTTTGTCCATTCAGTATGATATTGGCTGTGGGTTTGTCACAGATACCTCTTATTATTATGAGATATGTCCCATCAATACCTAATTTATTGAGAGTTTTTAGAATGAATGGTTGTTGAATTTTGTCAAAGGCCTTTTCTGCATCTATTGAGATAATCATGTGGTTTTTGTCTTTGGATCTGTTTATGTGCTGGATTATGTTTATTGATTTTATGCAAGAATAATCTAAATTTCTCTGGTGAAGGAACCTAAACATGCCTTTTAAAAATTTATATATCATTCCTTTTGTAAAATCTAATGAAAATAACAATTTTGTCTATTGCAAAAGGCAAGTGATTGCAACAGATGGAAATCACTTTATTTCCTATATCTTTGTAAAGATAATGACTGCTAATAAACAACATGAAGAATTTTCAGGTATAATTTTGATAAAAATTTAATGGTTTTGGGCTTCTAGGCCAAATCTGCAATACAACCCTTCATAAGATTGTACTTTGAAACTCTCGTTGTCATCTGACATATGCAGATAGTACAGAAATATAATCCCCTTTCTAAATGTTTACATTGACTCCCTGGTATGAATTAGCTTGCTGGAAACATCAGTAATCACTGACATAAAGATCCCACTATTAAATAAAACTGATACTTTTTAAAACCATGCAGCAAATAAGCAACATTTCATAAAGCAACACAGGATTTTATATGTTTCCCACTCCATTAGAGGCTATTATGCTGAATTGGATCCTCATTCCAACCTGTGTCCATATTTTAGGGTTGAAATAGTCTAAAACATAACATTTACTGTTCTCCTGTTGTGATATCTATATATCTAATATGTTCACATTCTCTGTATTCATCTATGTTAATAATTTTAAAAAGGAAAAGAAAGGGGGCTTTAGGAAGAACTTTACATCACACGTCAGAGTAAACATCAAATCAAGTTCTCATCAATTTACTAACAAACCCATTTAAGAAAAAGTATTCCGCTAGAGAGCAATGAATCTTATTGTCTTTGTGTCTGATCCATATTTCTCCACCTGATACATGGAAATAATCAGAGAGTTACTATAAAATACCTCAGGTGCATTGTTGAAAGTAATTTCCTGCTTTTATGGGATAACTGAAACATAAACATAAATAAGATAGTTTGAAAGTTCACTTTCTCATCAATGCTCAAATAATTTGTTCTAGTAAAGCCCAGTAAAATTTAGCTTGTAATGCCATCAAGGTAAATATATTCATGAAGTACTCACTTGCTAAATTTTTAAACACATTATCTCATCTTTAATCTTTAGTTGTTATTTCAATTATCCATTGCTGTGTAATTAGCAGTCATCAAACTTAGTTGCTTAAAACACAAACTCACAATTTGTTAACTTTGGTTGGGCTCAGGAGGATAATATTCGGAGTCTTGCCTAGGTTTCCTTATATGACTGACAAGGCCTACATAGTCCAAAGTGACATCACTCAAATATCTGGCAGTTCACTGGTGCTATCAGCTGGGATCTCCTCCACTTAGTGTCTCTGGTAGAGTAGATCAGGTTCTCATTTGGCATTGGTGCCATTTTAATTTGGCAAGCCTAAATTTACTATCATTTGTCAAGTGTCTATTAAGTCAGTGTCAGAGAGGGCTATATAAGGATATGGCTATGAGGAGACTTAATAAATTGAGGGTTCTTTGATATAACAGGCTACCCAGTTACATTTCTTGTTCTAAAGATTTTTTCAGATACAACAAACAATATTTTACAATTTAACTTGTAGATGAATGAGTTTCCTGAGATATAATTTAACTAAGCAAACTCTTTCATACTAAAAATCTTATGACCTCTTTACCCATCTTAGGTTTTAAGATTGATATGAGAGGTATTCTGGAATAGAAATCTAAATTTAAGGCTAGAGTCAAGAGTGCCGAAGATAAGACTCTTATCCAAAGGAAAATCAAGCAATTGCTATGTCTTGCAAAGGCCAGTGAGCAGACAGAGGGGAGAGAATACAATTGCCCCAAATAAAGACTCACTTTGGAACTCAGTGATTATATGTGTGCATATATGTGTATATATATGTATATTATACATGTGTATGCATGTATATACGTATATTATACATATATATGCAGGTATATGTATGAACATATATAAAACCAAAAACTGCATACATCCCATATACACTATATACATGAAAGTGAACACACACACATACATAAACATATATATTCAGTTTCAAACAATTGTTAGGGAACCTGAGGAAGAAACTAAATGGAACATGATGGTTGCATCTATGATAGCCATGGTACTAGAACTAGTAGTAGTTCTACTAAGGTGAGAATTGACATAGTAAAAGAAATAAGATACAAAGCAGTAAGAGAGAGCTACATTTTCCTTAAGGCCAGGCTGAATATTCACTAACAAGGAAATTTCTACAGTCATTATTTTAATCTGATTCATTCTCTTGGTGGGATATTCCAGAGTTACCACCTACAGAAATTCCACTTTTCCTTACCGAGGTTTTCTTTTTTTCTTTTCAGTCCAAATATTAGTCATTTTGGTAGAGAAGGCAGAAACAATTAACAATTGAGTAATTCCTCAAGAATCATGTTAAAAGGTTTCCAAATCATGAATGTATATTTTGTTCACTAGATTTTAACCCACATACCTCACTTGTATAGAAATTATGCTTATTTGGATATTCAGTATATTTCTTCATACAAAGACAAAATCTATAAAATGTACACACACACAGATGCTATGGATACATGCACATATGTGCACACACAAATATGTATACATGGTTTACCATTATTTTCTAGATCATTCAGAGGTCAGTATTAATTAAAACATCATAGATCTAAGGCAAATTTTGGGCCACTTCTCCTAAGACAGGAATTTAAAAAGCCTTCAATTGTCATAACAATGGGAAGAAGCCTGAAAGCTGGAGTAAGGAAAGTTGGTGCTCAGAAACATTAACTACCATTTATATAGGATATCCTTATGGATAATCTTAAAGCCAAATGAGGCTAAAATATCAATACGAGTTATTTAGCCAAGTTTTCCAGCAGGAAGAAGGAAATAAGCAGTGAACTAAAAAGCATACAAGATACAGAGGAGCAGGTTAATTGAAGCCATTGCAGCAGAAATTGAGAAGAATAAACAGGAGTTAGAAGATGAGAGCAAGCAATTGCAAGTGGAGTGGGCTGAGCTGGAATTATGGTGTAGAAAATGACTGGTTGAGAAAAACCCAAACAAATATTTCTATAATGTCATGTGCATAAGATACCTGTAGATGTTATCAAGGTATATACATAAACTACCTGTCATTAGAGCTAATTTCTTAGCAAATTATTCATAAAAGTTTATAACTTTGTGAGGCATTACAGACACCAAAACTAATGATTTGGCATTTCCGTGGCCCAATTTGTCTAAAGAACTATCTTTTACACTTTACTGTTTTTTAATAGGCAATACAATGCTCAAAAAGTCTTTTATACCAAGTCCAGTAGGTTGATAACATTGAGTATAACTGAGCATTGCTTTGTGTCTACCCTCAGGCAAATCTGGAGATTTTCTCAAGCCTCTTTATGAAAATGGAGAGACCTCACAAGAGATGCTAATGGACAGCTGACCCTGCTCCCTGCTCCATCACAGGTTGTAGAGTATTAATTCCCAAGTTACCCAGACATTTAGTTCTGAGTGTGCAAAAATGGTTTAGGTTCAAATGTTTTCAACTACTGAAAAGCTCAAGAATTCAGAGGAGGTAGTACTAAGGGAAATGTAATTAATATATAATATCAAAACTTAAGCATAGCACCATAACACCTAATTTTTGATGATGTCAAATACTTAAAGTTCTCCCTTTTTATTTTCTGGTGAAAGGTGCGTAGTATACAAACCTCTACTAACTTCTTGGGCTTCTGAATAAAGGAAAGGACTACCTAATGACAGTAATAGCTTGACTGCTGAAGAATTATGTCAAATAATAAAAATTGCTTCATAGGAAAAAGATGAATTGTCTCTTCAAGGTTTTTTTAAGCATGGGTGACCAAAGCCATCCCATACTTAGAAGAAAATATTGCATTGTTTTATACAAGATATGCTGTATACGTTACAGAAGATTCATGTTTAATAACGCATCTTGTAAAAATCTTAGAGAGCTATAACCTTACAACATGACTTAACCCAAATACATTGAAAACCCCTTGGATTTAGACCTACAGGGAGGTGGTTTTGCTTTCTGTACCATAGCACGCATAGTTGAAGCAAACATATTCCTTCAAACATAATACTCTTACATAATAGAAAGTGTTCTCTGTTTTCTGGATGAAAAGGCATGAGGTCTTTTGTATTAGCAAACTGAAATTGTTAACTATAAAAAGTCAAAAATCAAAGGTGCTCTCACGTATTTATAAGGACCTTGAATGGCTCAGATTCGTCAGGAAAAAAAAAACATTCCTCAGAGAGTCTGATCTCAAGCTGATGTTTCTTTATTGAATTTGATTCTAAACCATCATTTTTGTTGAATCCTCTGTGCTTTCAGAATGCTGAAATGTAAAATATTTTTAACTTATGAAAGAGATAATTTATTTTTATTTTCTCCTATACATTTTTAAGTAGCACCTTAGAAACTAGACAAATCCATCCAGGGTCAAAAGAACTCAACTCAATTCTCTATCACTGTGAAAATAGACTTAGTTCTTCATTACAAAAGCACTACAATAACTACAAAAATTATACCTCCTGGAGTATATATTTACATATCCATGCAAAAGGGGAATAGATTAAAAGATGTTTATGAATGTCTAAAACCTTAAGTCAGTTTAACGTAGTATTATAAATCAGGTTTGTGGGTGATATTTTGTCTGCTTCTAGACTTGTGAGCAAGTTATTAAGTTTTAGGTTACTTATATTTAAAATTCAAAAAGGAAATGATTGTGATTGCATTCAAAGAAAGAGAGGACATTTTGAAGCTTCTTTTTTTACTAATATCAAAACATAATATCACATTTGTAAAACATGTTGATGGCTTACAACCAAGTAAAATACCTCAATACCCCACTTTTCAAGATCAGTAATATTGGCCTAAGAGTATCACTCTATAGGAATTATAAAAAGTTGTATTTATGCCCTGAGATTATACCCTATAATGTGCAAACATTATAGGATAGACAAGTGGATATAAGGTTTCTTTCTAGGTTTCCTTATATACTACAAATGGTAAAACTAGATGGAAGATTAAAATTCTAAATGTTGTTAATTTTAGAACCTTCGATGTCAGAGTTACTTTGTATGAATGAGTTTAGCTAATTTTCCACACTATGCATATCTAATAGATATTACTATTGCACAGGTGAGAAAACTGCATCTCTGATTATTATTATTCACTCTAGTCACAGAGATAAGAAAGAGCAAAATATCATAATAGAAGCCCAAATAGGTCTTATTTTAATGGAATATTTTTCCACTGGACTTCAACTGGTTTATCTTATTTATCCGTCCATCTAAGATCAGTTGAAAAAAGAGACTTGCAGATGCAATATTTTAGCTAATATATCCAATCTCCTATTTGAAATCTCCTGCGTATCTAACAGAAAACTCAAATTTAGTATGTCTGAAATCAAGCTGACTGCTGCACATGTTCACACTGAAACAAAGCAAAACAAAATTCCTTCAACAGCTTTTCTCATCTCAATAAATGGTACTACACTGTGCCTGTATGACTCATGCCCAAAACCTAGAGGTCGACCTAGGTTCTTTTTTTCCCCATGACTCTCCATTTCCAAGATTTCCATTTCTTCCGTGAACACTTCTCAAAGCCACACCCATCTCTCTGTCAGAATACCACAATGCATTGCAAATCTGTCTCCCCACTTGTCATTTCCTCCCTAAATGCTCTATTTTCACAGTAGTCAGAGTGGCTTTTTTTTTTTTAAAGCACACAAGATCTTGACTCTTCATTCCCTACTTTCTGCTTTAACTCCTTGTTTGGCTTTCCTCTGCTAATATAAAGAAAAATTTCCAACTTCTTTTTAATGACCATAGATCCTGGCTTGATGTTTTCTACCTACCTCTCCAACCACATGTCATACACTTCCCTTCTTTTCTTATCACACCCAAAACATTCTTAATTATTTCCACAGTCTTTGTAAATGCCAACCCTTTTTCTGCCTCTAGAATTTTGTGCTTGTTTCTCTTTCTTTCTAAAGTAAGCTTTCTGTGGCTTTTTTAAAATTAGATCATTGTTCTTTGAAATCTCGGCTAAGAAGTTTTCTGAAATACCTTAATTAAAGTTCCTTCCACGGTTACTAGCAGTCTCCTCACTTTGTTTATTTTTATTGTAATCTTTAATGATTGCTTTCTATTTGTTTGACTTCTTGATCAACTCAAATTTGTATCCTCAGCTCTTATCAAAATACTAGGTAACTACACACCTATTAAAACAACTAAACATAAAAATAGTGACAACAAAAGCTGGCAATGATGAAGAAACTGTATCATTCATACATTATTTGAATTGTAAAATGTTATAATACTCTGGAAATAATTTATCAGTTTCTTTAAAAACTAAACATATATTTATAATAAGAACCAGCAATTGCACCCCTGGAAATTTATCTAAGAGAAATGAAAACCAATATGCGATCTTTAATATCTTTCATAGCACCTTTAATTCTAACAGAGAAAAACTGGAAACATCCAAGATGTTGGACAGGTGAATGGTTGAATAAACTGTGGTATATCCATATGATTAAATACTACCCAGAAATAAAAAAGAATATACTTTTGACACATGCAATAACTTGCATAGATCTGAAGGGCATTATGCTTAGTGAAAAAAAGCAAATATCAAAAGGACACATGGCATATTATTTCACGTATATAACTTTAATAAAATAACATACATATAGAAAACAGATTAGTGATTTCCAGAGGTTAGTGATGGTATGAGAATGTGAGATGAATATGGCTATAAAATGTGAGGAAGACACTTTTAGTGATGGAAGAGTTCTGTAAATTAATTGTAATAATGGTCACATTAATCAACACGTGATAAAATTGGCATAGACCTATGAATTCACATTGTATAAATGTCAATGCCTGGTCTTGATATTGTACTAAATTACACAAGATGTAACTCTTGAAATAAACTCTATAGAATAGTACACGAGTCCTCTCTGTATTTGAAACTCCCTATGGATCTATGATCTTTTCAAAATAAAAAGCTAAAAAATGCTAAGTGTTCAATAAATAAAATAGTAACTGTATTTTATCCAGTTCTTACCATATAAAAATGCTTCACATACATTAACTCATACAATTCAATCTATAGCAGGATCATATTGATGCCATTATTAGTCCTAATTTATAGCCTAGTAGCTTGTTCAAGGTCACATAGCTAATAGGAGGAAGGGTTATGATTTTAATCCAAGCAACCAGCTCCAGAGAATGTGCTACCAACTGACACATCACAACGTTTCTCAAAAATAATTCTGGATGGAAGGAAAGAAGGGAGTTAAGGAAGGAGAGAGAGAAGGAAGGAAGGAAGGGAGGGAGGGAGGAAGGAAAGAAGGAAGGAAAGAAGGAAGGCTGGAAGGGAGGGAGGGATGGAGGAAACAGGGAAAGAAGGAGGGAAGGAAGGAAGATACAATAAAGGAAGGAAGGAAGGAAGGAAGGAAGGAAGAAAGATACAATAGCCAGTATATTTACTCAAAGAGAAGACATCATAAAACCCTTTTAACAAACACAGCCTGACGTCTCAAATTCCCTCTCCATTCAACTTCCTTGACTGTAGAGTCCTATTCAGGGCCAAGGGAAGGAGAAATCAAACTAAAGATCATAACGCTGCATGTATGTGGCATTGTATTGCCAGAGTTCTCTGAGTAAACCTTTCTAGAGATGCACATTTTGCACTCTATTGGAAAAGTTATCTTAGTTATAATGTTTCTGAAGATGCATTTGCCATATTGAAAGCAAGCAGTCACATACAATTTGATAGACATCAGCACAAATGACAAGAAAAACTTGGTAAAGTTGAAGAGACTGCCTTTGTTATATCTAATATTCTATCACCCCAGATCTATCTTCTCAGATCTCCACATTACTTAGCCTAACCCTATTTTTCTATTTTCTAGAGGAACCCACAACATTGATCAGGTTGATTTATTCACATTTTCCCAAAAACGCTAGGTAGATTCCTTCCTAAATCCATTAGTAAGTTATAGTCTCTATTCCCCATGGATGAACTGTGTTCACCAGTTATGACTCTTAGGAGGAACTTCATAGAAGATCTTCAGTGGCATCTATTGGTACATGTTGGACATTAACTAAAAATGTATAGTTTCAGCAACCAACAGATTCTATTCTTATACCTGTTGGTCATGTCCAGGCAGTTATGTGTAAAATAATTACACAATGTTTCAAAATTTCAAGATGTTTGCCTACCTATATAGTGTCCTTCACTCTCCTCTCCAGCTCTCCAAATAATATCCATAATTCAAAGACCAGTTAAATCCTACAGGCATATTCACAGAATAACTGCCCTGAAAACATTGCTTAAATTAATGAAGACCATCTATGGGCAATGCATCTTCAAGAGCTCAAGATCTGGTGAAAAAACGGAAACAAAGAAGAAATTTCAATACAATGTGATGAAAATTTTAAATTATTTCTCTCTTGCAAATTTCCATTGCTTGTTTGAACATTCAGGAGAATAGTACTGCTTTCCCATTGAATGTATAAATAAATTTAAGAATGAAGGTTGGCCCTCCCTCCAAATTCATTAAACATTAAATTTTTTAAGTAAAAGATAAGAGGGCTGTATGAAAATTAAAATTCATAATTACTTCCAATATAGAAAATAATTGAAATAGATAAAAACACAACCAAATAGAAATGGATATTGCTAAAAATCACTTTCTTAATTAAGTTAGTAACAAAAGTGAAATTATTGTTCTATCCATATTGGTGACATTGCTTCTTAAATTATTCAAATTAAAATATATTCTACTGGTGAGTTCAGGAAAAATTGACAATAAAGGAATAGTATCATACACAAAGAAATATAACTCATTGTTTTAGCCTAGCAACTAGTGTTTACAGAACAAGTTACAGATTATTCTGCAATACGAAACAATCCTAAAGTGTTTTTAACCTTAAATCAAAATTCAAATTAGAATTAGAAATGAAATGATGTTCTCATTTCAGTAATGAATACAGAAGTGAAATCACTTGATTTTTCTGAAGACTGTATTTTTCAGTGTTCATCTGGATTTAACACTTTAAAGAATACCTTTTATTCCTTAAATAGCATTCAGTTTGTGAAAGTAAGCACACCTTTTTCATCTCCGCTTATTCTGCAGAAGGATCCTTCCATATCAAGGATTAACACAATATGCATCGTGGGTTCACAAAGTTCAGTTTGCAGCTATCCTTAGCAGATCATGAGAACCATCTGGACTGATTGATGTGGAGATTGAAAGTAATTGATCCTGCCATTGAGAAGCTTTTTGAAACACGAAATTAAACAAGATGATATTAAGCATTCTGAAGTCCATCAGAGTGGCACATCAAATGTGTTACTAGCTGTTCATTTTCCTTTGTATTTTTATAAAGACCCTTGGGTGGCAGAATGGAACAGAAATAGAAGCTAAAAGATCTAGATATCGATGTAGTGATCAAAGGCATACAGCTGGTTTACTTTGTTATAATAATATTTTATGTGGTACATGAAGACTTTGATCCCTTGACAAATGTCATTTGTAGGTGAGCAATTATTAATAGGATTGTAAGTCTTAATATGCAAGGATCACCATTAATAAAAGTAGACTATTGTAAAGTGAATTAGCAATAATTTTACTTATGAATAAAAACTTATACTATTTCAGGTCATTTTCTTATTGTTTCTTGAAAAAAGAAGTCCTTTATAAGTCCAGTTAAATATTACCTAATTTTTGCATAAAATTTCATGGTAAACAAGGCTTATTTTCTTACTTTGCTGATGTCTAAAAGCTAAATTTCACTGGTGATATATCATTTGTTTAAGACTAGGTAACTGATAATCTAAGCTGAGACCCAAAATTTGTTATTTTCTTTATTTCCAGCACAATATTTTCCATCATGGTAAAAGAAGCTATGTTTCTTTAGCAAGACAATTGAAAAGCATAAACATTGGTTTACTAGAAACATTTTTAATATTCCATATTATTTACAACTGTTTGCTTATTTCCATGTATAAAATGACATTGATTCAACAGACTTCTTCCACATTTGCATGATATTCAGCTATAACACTAACTCAGGCAATATTCATATGGCTCCAGAATTAAACCGGTATCTGACCTCCCAATTGAATTAGAAGATAGGCATTTTGTGATTTGAGGAAGACATCCTATGAATTTACAAATGTCCAGAAACTTATACAAAAGAAAAACAAAAGACTTTAGTCTAGTTAAAAGTAGTGCTACTATTTCTTGAAATTCTGAAAGCTGTAATAAGTATCACTCCCAAATCTGGGGATAAAGTACAGAAAATGGCATCTCCCAATATAATCTTGGACATATTTGTCATTAAGCACAATGAAATATGACAAATTGTACAGCAACTTTTAAAAATTGCTAATAACTCTTTGTTTATCTCAGTAGTAAAATTTAAATACTGATCCAACCTGACACATATGAACATAACATACCTATTCTGAAAGACAAAGACTATGTATCGATATTTATATTATATTTAATACAAATCATGGAATATAGAATTATAGAATTGTGCCTATTTACCTAGAAAATATTACCCCAATTTTGTTTTTCTAAGCTTCAAGAGAGATTTCTTGGAGAAAATGAGATTTTATAAGCAATGCTAGTAAAAAAAGACAACTTAAAAGATTATGGAGAAAAAGGCATATTTTAGATACAAAACACAGATTGAGAAACGCTTAGGGGCAAGAAGTAATGCATCACTGGCCAGTGTAAATGAACCGTTTAGGCAGTAAAATGTGTCCAAGTAAGTGGTGAGTATATCCTGTTCTCTTTTATATATCTAGACAAGTGATTTCAAACACCCACATGGAGCCCTGAGACCCTGAGTGTTCACCTAATGTAAGCCCCAATATAGGAGCTGAGGTCAAGTAATTGAGGGAATATGTCCAACAATCAATAAGCAAATTAGAATGAGCTAACTGTCACACATTCTTACCCTCATCCCTTTGCTGCATTAACTGAGCAAACAGCTCTCTCTAACTATGTAGGAAAAGTGTTAGTACTCAAATAAAAAGATAAATTTAATAATCTGCTTAAGGCTGTATGAAAAAATGAAGCAATGTGTATCAGGTTTCTTCAAATATATGCATATTGCAATCCACCCTTATAAGTAGATTTACCCTCAATCGTAAGAGCTAAAAGCAGGCCGGGCACGGTGGCTCATGCCTATAATCCCAGCACTTTGGGAGGCTGAGGTGGGCAGATCACGAGGTCAGGAGATCAAGACCATCCTGGCTAACATGGTGAACCCCGTCTCTACTAAAAATACAAAAAATTAGTTGGGTGTGGTGGCGGGTGCCTGTAGTCCCAGCTACTCAGGAGGCTGAGGCAGGAGAGTGGCGTGAACCCGGGAGGCAGAGGTTGCAGTGAGCTGAGATCACACCACTGTACTCCAGCCTGGGCGACAGAAGGAGACTCTGTCTCAAGAAAAAAAAAAAAAAAAAAAAAAGGAAACATTCTGCAAATGTTGAATTTAAATGCGTATTTCTGCTTTCATATAGCTTATATGATAATAAAGCTATATGCACCAGCAGATATATTAAGTTTTATATTATATAACATATTATATATATTTTACACTGGATAATGGAAAAATGGTACCTATTATGTTGGTGACCACAATTTTGGCAGCCTTAGAAAAACTTCAGGGCCGGGCGCGGTGGCTCACGCCTGTAATCCCAGTACTTTGGGAGGCCGAGGCGAGCGGGTCACGAGGTCAGGAGATCGAGACCATCCTGGCAAACACGGTGAAACCCCCTCTCTACTAAAAATACAGAAAATTAGCCAGGTGTAGTGGCGGGCGCCTGTAGTCCCAGCTACTCGGGAGGCCGAGGCAGGAGAATGGCGTGAACCTGGGAGGCAGAGCTTGCAGTGAGCTGAGATTGTGCCACTGCAATCCAGCCTGGGCGACAGAGCGAGACTCTGTCTCAAAAAAACAAAAAACAAAAAACAAACAAACAAAAACTTCAGAGCATAAGCCAAAACAATTAGAAATAGCATGGCTTTAAATTAATTTTTCAAGAATCTTAAGGTGACAAATATTCTGTCATCTGTCATGCAAATCTAGTTCCACAGAAGGGCAAATTAGGAATCCATTACCTGGAATAACCATTCCTCATGCCTAGAAGAAGAATCTCTACAAGTAGGATTCTTGCTTTCAACATGCCCTTATAAATTGGAGTCAGACTGAATCATTTTTTCTTGGCAATGGACAAGAAAATCAGACTGTAACTGTAGCTTTCTCACTGAGAATTGGTCAACCATTTCAAAATAGGTAAGTTTTCTCCCTCTGATGTTTCTACTGGGGCTTGAAGGATTGATAAATATGCTTCTATTCTCTGTCAGAATTTTGAACTAAGGGAGAGATATGCAAAGATTCAGGCAGATGGAGATCAAGATGGCAGGTTTATTTTTAAAGGAGCTATGGGGAATCTTTGTGGTAACAATAGATTTTTCTGTTACTGTAGACACACATACCTTCCCAGCCACAAGTGGTGCTAGACAACTGCACACCTCTCCATCCCACCTCCCATCCCAACAGATACATAGGCATTTTCTTCAGATGTTGATGAAAATAATTATTTTATCACTATATCCAGATAATTCCAACAAGCAATATGCTTGTTGAGGTGAAATAATTTTTCTAAGATACAAACAGAAAATATATACGATTGAAATAGACACTAGGTGATATTTCACATATGCAATATGAGCTCTGTTTCTTTGACAAGACAGATGAATGAAGAATTCATGTTTGAATGATTGGCATTAGTCTAAAGTATTAAATAATGAAAGTGTCCATATTCTCTGCCCAGTATGATCTTTTAAAATATCATCCACACAAATACAAGTGAGGTCATATTTTTTACAATGAGGCATCAAATTTAAAGGCAGCAAAAAAAAAATATACCTCTTAGGCTAATTGTTTACCTTAGTGGCTTTAATGATATGGAAAGTTGAAGTTTAGAGTGAGAAAAGCACCAAAAAAGAAAATAATCAGTCTCCTGACTTTCATATCTGGTAGTCTTAGAATGAATGTCAGAACTGTCACAGGTCAAATAATGGCCCAGTATGTTTTCAAATAAGTGACACTGAACACCATGTTTTAGAAGTACATGATTGTCCTTCTTGATGTTAATCTCACAACTTAAGGACATGCTTGCCAAACATCATAATTTCTCTTAATAACTCATATCAGATAAATCTCCAGTGGAGACCTATGCTCTGGACTCCAGACTTATGCCAAGTAGCCTAATTACTATCTCCACTTGCAGGCAAAATAGGCATCTCAAAGCGAACATACCTCAAAAAGAGCTCTTAATCTCCTACTATTCTCCCCACTTACCCAGCATCTTCCCCATTCTCACCTTCTCTCATCATGTTCCTCATATCAGGAGGTAATAGACTCCATCCTTATAGTTATTAAGCCACAAAACACCCTGTTTATACCCTTGGCAGCCCTATTTTTTTTTAAATTATACTTTAAGTTCTGTGATACAGGTGCAGACATGCAGGTTTGTTACTTAGGTATACATGTGCCATGGTGGTTTGCTGCACCTATCAACCTGTCATCTACATTAGGTATTTCTGCTAATGCTATCCCTCCCTTACCCCCCACCCCCTGATAGGCCCTTGTGTGTAATGTTCCCCTCCCTGTATCCATGTGTTCTTACTGTTCAACTCCCACTTATGAGTGAGAATATGCAGTGTTTGGTTTTCTGTTCCTGTGTTTGTTTGCTGAGAATGATGGTTTCCAGCTTCATCTATATCCCTGCAAAGGACATGAACACATTCTTTTTTATGGCTGCATAATATTCCATGGTATATATGTGCCACATTTTCTTTATCCAGGCTATCATTGATGGGCATTTGGGTTGGTTCCAAGTCTTTGCTATTGTGAATAGTGCTGCAGTAAACATACATGTGCTTGTGCTAACCCCATCAAAAAGTGGGCAAAGGATGTGAACAGACACTTCTCAAAAGAAGAAATTTATGTGGCCAACAAACATATGAGAAAAAGCTCATCATCACTGTGCCGGGTCCATCCCGCAGACCCTGGCTGAGCAACAGAAGAAAGGAGTACTCAGACACAAATATACAGGGTAAGAGCAGGCTAGGAGGCTGTGAGCACTAGGGGCAGAGGAGAGTTAGCAGTCTCGATAAGCCAGAGCTGCTTGTATTTATTCAGTACTGGTATAACGTCCAAGGCCTGGAGTCAACACAATTGCTGGGTAATTAACATTTTTGCTCCCTCTTACAGGGAGCAGTCTCATGCTCAGAAGTTCAAAAGTCAGTTTCCTGACGACATAAGTAAACAAGCCTATTTAGATAAACTTCTTTACTTTTCCTTGTACCTACTTCTCACCCTTAGCCTCAGAGAAAGAGAATTTTCTTCCTTCAGCTTTATTCTCTCATGAAGCTTTTGCAAGACCTTCCAACCTTTCAAGAAGGCTTGCGTCTTTCCTTATAGCTTCTCCCACCACCCTGACCGATCTCCCACATCATTGGTCATTAGAGAAATGCAAATCAAAACCACAGTGAGATACCATCCCACGCCAGTTAGAATGGCGACCACTAAAAAGTCAGGAAACAATAGACACTGGAGAGGATATGGAGAAATAGGAATGCTTTTACACTGTTGATGGGAGTGTAAGTTAGTTCAACTATTGTGGAAGGCAGTGTGGTGATTTCTCAAGGTTCTAGAACCAGAAATACCATTTGACCCAGCAATCCCATTACTAGGTTTCTACCCAAAGTATTATAAATCATTCTACGTTTTTTTTGACATGGAGTTTCACTCTCGTCATCCAGGTTGGAGTGCAATGGCATGATCTTGGTTCACTGCAACCACCACCTCCTGGGTTCAAGTGATTCCCTTGCCTCAGCTTCCTGAGGAGCTGGGATTACAGGCACCCACCAACATGCCCGGCTAATGTTTGTATTTTTAGTAGAGACAGGGTTTCACCATGTTGGCCAGGCTGGTCTCAAACTCCTGACCTCAGGTAATCCACCCATCTCAGCCTCCCAAAGTGCCATGATTACAGGAGTAAGCCACTATTCCCAGCCAGCCTCATTTTTTTATAGCTCATACTATGTTAACAAATTTTATCAATAGTAATTCAAAACATCTTCAGATTCTGTTCCTGTCTCACCACCATCACTACCCCCCTGATTCAAACCACCATCTCTCCACTCTCCAGTTAGGTTTACTGCTATAGCCGCCTAACTGGTCTTCCTACTTCCCTGTAGCCCCTTGCCTTCAGTCTATTCTAGTTTCTGCAATTAGGGTGATTCTTTAAGAATATGTCAGACCGAGCCATTCTTCTCTTAAAACCCTCCAATGACTTCACTCTCCATCCCACTCAAGGTATTAGTTTCCTCAGGCTACTGTAACAAATTACCACCAACTGAGCAGGTTAAAAGTACAGAAATTTATTCTCTCACAGTTCTGGAGGCTAGGAGTTGAAAGTAAGGTGTCATCAGCGTCATGGTCTCTGAAGGCTCCAGGGGAGGATCCTTCCTTGTCTTTTCCTAGCTTCTCACAGTTGCCAACAATCCTTGGCATTCTTTGGCTTGTAGTTACATGACTCCAATCTCTTCCTTCTTCTTCACATACTTTATCCACCGTGTGTTTTTCTAAATATCCACGTTCTTACAAGCACACTAGTCATTTGATAAGGGCCCATCTGAATCCACTTAACTTGATTGACTAGGCAAGATTTTATTGCCAAGTAATGTCATATTTACAAGTACTGAGAGTTGGGATTTGAACATCTTTTTGGGGAAGACACAATTCAACCCACAGTACTCAACCCAAAGCTCCTTACCATGCACACATCTCCAGTCCTTTGGTATTCAAAGTGTGATACACAGACCAGTAGCACCAGCATCCCCTGAAACTTTTAAGAAATATAAACTCTCCAGACCACCTGAATCAGAATCTTTATTTTAATGTGAAACCTTGGTGATTTATATGCAAATTAGAATTTGAGAAGCATACCCCTCAAAACGACCTGCCTACTTTTCTTATTATTTCATCTGCTCCTCCCTCCATGTCACTCTGTCATTACTCTGCTTGTGTCATATTGACCTTTTTGATATTCCTGTAGTGCCTGGACTATTCCTCCCCCCAATATTTGCATGGGTTATTTACTCACCTGCACCAGATATAAAGATATAGTTATTATATATAGTGATATATAATTATACATATATTATCACACATATATATAACACAGTGCAGTTGTTCCTGGTTAATCTATTTTAAATATACATCCTATCAACCTCATTCTTCTTTCTTGCTTTTTCTAATTCAAAAGTATTTATTTCCACAAATTTTTATCCACAGCTAAATATTACAGTGACTATTCCAAGCATTTTTCTATAAAGAAAGGTGTAGTTTACAGATTTGTTCAAAGTGGAAAAATATTTTCATCAGTAGCCTTTCTTCCCTGGTGTTAGGTTCACCCCTGAATATGTTCTGAACTCTTCCGGAGAGGCAGTCCTTCATCTAAATGTCAGTGGGTGGCAAAATGTTATATTCAAATCTGAATTATTCTGATACAGTGTCACTTCAGAAAGTAGCTTAGTTTCATTTCTGGTTGATCCCCTTTTTTAGAATTAGGAATTTAAAAAAATCTTTTGTATGTAATGACCTTTATAATAATAATAAATCCTGCCCTGTGTTTGTCACTGGCATTAACCTCTGTCTACACCCTCTAATTCTTTAATTATGGCTCCAGTGGGTACAAAAGGTGAATTATGGTTATTTGGCTCATGCAGCAAATTAATTGGAGAAACTGATGACAAATGGTCTGTGAAGAACTGCAAGGTCTTGCCCCATGCTGTCCCATTTTAGTTACCATTTAGTTATGTAGGCATTATACAAATGCCTCAAATTAGGACACCTTTGCTGTCTCTGCAGGTCGAATGTATGAAAATTTACTTTATGCAGAAGAAATAAATTCTAATTTATTGGTTACCTGAATCTTAATGTATGAAGGTTCTAAGTAAATATTTGATGAATTGATGGTAGCAGCGTTAATTTTTAAATGTTCAAAGCTCCTAGTTTTTTTTGTTTGTTTTTACAAAAGCCTTAAAGTTTGGTACTAAGGAAATCAAAGAATCAACTCCCACCATCATGCTTCAGGGAAAGGGAAAAATGTCTACCTTTGGGTCTAATCTGCCTCCCAGGAGAGCCTACAGGTACTAGAACTCTAACTGCAACTATGATGGCACAGGGAAAATGCATGTATGTAATATGCTTGTCGGCTTCAGCAACAACTCATGTATACATACACATTTACTATATGTAAACAGGTCCCGTATCATACTTAAAACACAAGTGTTTGATCTATAAATATTTGATTCTTAGTATTTAAAATGCTTCTAATGTTTTAAAAGACAAAACTCCACCATGATATCACATTGGACATTAAAATTATTCCCACAGCAACACTTATTTCAGAGAAACAATTGAGAAGTCAGTTATCTTAGTCACCACTAAAGGCACCTGGTGAGAAAAGCCTGAACTAAATTTTAAATATTAAAAAATTAAAGAGACATCTAGTACAGAGTTCAAACCTTTATGTTGAATTGTTTGAGAGTAATTACTGATTTCATGACGCTGGTAAGTGTTTGAGTTGAAATGATTTTTAAAAATGCAGAGAAAATGCTAACAGAATATTATATAGTTCCCCTAAAGATGCTTCTTCTAACCTCCAAGTATTAAGTAAGACTGATCTAAATGTTAAGTACATATAAAGTATATATTTGCTAGTCATCTATAAATTTTAAGCACAATTCCAGTGATATACCTGTATCTTTTGGAAGAGAAGAACTAAACCTGCCATTTCTTAGGCTAAATAGATGATTCATAAGGTCCTTCCCTCCCCATTTATTCTGATTGCCAAGCTTGTGTTCAGTAAGCTCTTGGCATCTAGTGATTAACCAGTGACAGCAGACAGTAGTGACCAAGAGAGATGGAGAGAACGATGATGTAAGACAGTATATAAGGACAGTAAGCCACTGTATTTGTGGAACCACTGCATGTCAAAACTCCTTAACACTCTAACAAGGCATTTTTGGTCTTTTAAGATTAAGGACAGTCCTTACATAAGGGACTCAGTTTCAAACTAAAGTGCATCAAAAAGCAAATTATACTTCACAAACAACTTTAAAGAGGTAGCCACAAACCCAGTTGTTTTAGATTGGCCTTCTAAATGAAGTCAGCACATGGATCCATGTGTGAGTGTCATGGATGTCAGTGATTATGTAACTGTAACTGAAAGAAAAAGGCACAGCTCTGCAGACACCCAAGAGAAGCTGGCATGTTTAATGTGGATGTAGAAGGGATAATATCCATGGCAACTGATTGGAACACAACTGTCAGCAGCCTCAACGCAGGCTAAGACTGGGTTAAGCCCCAGGAGATGCAGAGAACAACTGAGGAAGCTGTGGTCTAAGGGCATAGTACAGAAGGTAGCTTGGAGTGTGCTATGTTTCCGAGAGCCTTTTAAGTTGGGTGGTTGAGTAAAGGAGGGTGGAGGCAGGCTGTTCTACTTCCAATCCATGGATAAATCTCATTTTCTCAATGTAATACAGAGGCTGTTCTTCTATGATTGGCAAACACTATTTGTTCTTATCATGGAAACAGCATACTGCTATCAGGAAATAAGGAAAAGACAGTAAAAAAAATGTGTGGAAAGAATATGGAATACCATGCAGCCATAAAAAATGATGAGTTAATGTCCTTTGTAGGGACATGGATGAAGCTGGAAACCATCATTCTCAGCAAACTATCGCAAGGACAAAAAACCAAACGCCACATGTTCTCACTCATAGGTGGGAATTGCACAATGAGAACACTTGGACACAGGAAGGGGAACATCACACACCAGGGCCTGCTGTATGGTGGGGGGAGGGGGGAGGGATAGCATTAGGAGATATATCTAATGGAAATGACGAGTTAGTGGGTGCAGCAAACCAACATGGCACATGTATACATATGCAACAAACCTGCACATTGTGCACATGTACCCTAGAACTTTAAGTATAATAAAAAAAGTGTGGAAAGAATAATATGGGTTTCTAACTGAATGCTTGCTTTTGAAGAGCCCAAAAACAAACAAACAAAAAATTCTAAGAGCAGCAAACATCTACGTCTGTTATATTACTGAATTACTCTTTTTTAAAATCCTTATTTCATAGGAGAGATATTTACAATTTTGAATTACAACGTTTGAAAAACGTTGAAAATAACCTGAAAGGGGAAAGTTGACCTAAGCCATTTTATTCTCTTAAAAAACCCCAAACTTTTGTATAATAGTAATCCCTGAACTGAGTATTTTTTAAGGTTTTTCAGATAATCTGATGTGCGAGGTTAGTTTGTTTTACTATTCAGTTGTTTGGAATAGTAGAGCATTATATGACACTCTTACTGGAGGCTTAATGGTATTAAGAGATTAAAAGCTTTCACATTGTTTGGATTTTACATCTATAAATAAAACAAGTTGTTATCATTTTGTAATATTTAGCTTATATACTTTTTTTGTGAGAGTTTTGTGGGACTTGGAAAGTGTATGGACTAGCATCAGACACAAATTATTTTTCCATCTTTCTCACTTGGAGTTTCAGATAGCAGCATTTTAATCATCTCTTCCATTAAACCAAGATTACACAAAAGTGTTTGAGGACACTGAGGAATGGCACTTCTAATTTTGCTTCAGAAACCAGTACTCAAAATGTCTGGTTTGGAGGTCAGTTACACTGCTGTCTTTGTATAATCAGCCATTAAAAAATATTTTGGGGACAATTCTCAGAAGTCTCATCCCCATATTTTTGTTCTTAACACATCTCACCACAAACTCTACCACACCTATGGTTTGCAAACTTTGGGAAATGTCAGTGTATGCCATTATCATGGTTATTAGTACTATTATTTGTTAAAAGCACTTTGAAGGCAATTTATGTGACTTATATATAGTTAGTATTTTAATCTGGAAATTCTCCAGTTATATGCAAAGATTAAAACTCGGCACCTTCATTTTATACAATTGGCATCTTTTATATGGCTATGGGGACTGCTTGGTGTCTATAAATTATTATGTATATTTGTTGGACTGAAATCAAAATCTTCCACATTTCAAGTGTTTTTATTCTGAGCAGTACGTACAAAAAATAATGCCATAGTTGTGTCTAATTCTGTATAGTTCAGCACTCTCTACAGGCTGTCAATCTAAGATTTGATCTACTTTTACCAGATTTAACAGATCCTTGAATTTACTTTACTGTCTATACTTCCTTTTTGCTGACATTGGGAATCAGACTAAACATGCATCTACTTCATTGAGGAACTCCAGATTGAGACATGCTGGGATTGACTCCATGGTTTGGGAAGATGGATAAAATGGAAACAAAACAGGAAACATTTGCTTGGCATCTAATAGCAGTTGCTGAGGGTCATTCTGCTCTTGTAGTTGTGCCTGGATCATTTGTATAAAGGCCACTGTTACCTGTTCTTCAAATTCATTCAGGGGAGGCTAAAGGTTTAAAATTTTGACAATCTGCTGGGTGCTGAGAGAGGCACACAGGGAGCAGATGGCCTCTGCATCCTCCTGGGTTTTCTTCTTTAATTGCAGGACCTGGGCCGCTTGGACCAGAGGTTCCATGGTCTGAACTACTCCACTCTGGTGAAGGTTTCTTCCCCAAAGCCACTCCTCAAGCTGACTTATATTGTACCTGAGTTGCATGCCTGTGCTCCAAGAGCAGACGTCCTTCCGCAGGAGCAGGTCATTAAGAGTCACTGGGTTGATCATGTAGAAGAGTTGTCTGAATACCTTCAGGATGATCTCAGGGTCCAAGCCCTGGTCACACATGACTGTATGAAAGGCATTCATCTGGCGGATGATAGCTTCCAGGCGGTATGAGTTATCCTCATCTGCCATGCTGGAGGAGTGCTTCTGGGAGCCAGTGGGCTTCACACCAGATAGACCCTGAATGCTCTCATTTTCCAACATGGCAGAAATTATCATCGGCTGTAACACACCCTCGGCAATTTTAAAGAGGTGCTGGTAGATCTGAATGGAAAGGTCGCTCAGTACCTGACGGTATTTGGTGAGGTCAAAGTTCTTAAGGCAGTGTTCGTTGTGCTTTGCAGTATTCTGAGTCATGAAGCCCTCATCCCCACTGTACCGCTTCAGACAGTGAAGAAGGTGGCAGGTGTTGGATAACAAGAATGACGTCATCTCAAAGTCATCACTGTGCTTCTTCAGGACTTTCTTAATGCCGTTGGTGGTGGAGATGATCAGCGAGTGCACCTTGAGATCATCGTTGGTTTGGTCCGCGAGCCGGATGCACATGTAGGGGATGTAGGCGGGGATACAGGGCACTGTGTCCAACAGCATCTGGGGCTTCAAGTCTGTCACCAGGTTGAGGATGAGGAGGGCCTCGCCCTCTTTTTGGCACTCCAACATGCTCTGGAAATCCTTTTCTTTCCACTGAACTGTGACCTGCCTGTTGAACTCATGGCGCTTCCTCTCACTCTGGGCCAACGCCTGGGCAGCTTCTTCATGTAAATCTTCAGTTGCTTTTAGAGCTTCCTCTCATCCTTTTCCTCTTACTTTATTTTTCACCACAGAACTTCCTATCAACTAGTATGTTGAATATTTTGCTTATTAACTTTGTTTATTGTCTTCTCCCTCGATTAGAATATTAGCTACTTGAGTACAAGGATTTGAGCCTGTTACGTTCACTGCTAAATTTTAGGCTCCTGGAAGATACCCAGCATTCAATAGAGACCACACAATAAATATATGTCAAACAAATGAGTCTGTAAGTTCATCAATTTATTTGCCCATATGCATTAACTTTTGCCCATATACATCCAATAACTCTTGTTATATGAAATCAACTGTACTATTTGCTTCATGTAATAGTTTAAAAATACATATGTGTGTATATAAATATATACAGAGATCATAGACCTAACTCCGTCTATATATGTGTGTATGTGATATGTATAAATATATACACACATATATGACTGACATATATATATAAATATATACACACACATATATATGACTGACATATATAAATATATACACACACATAGATATCACTGATATATATATCTATCTTGTGTAAGTGGAATCAGGCAGTATTCAAACATACTTTCAATTAGTAATGACTATAGTTTAAATAAGAGAAAGTTTAAAGATTCTGATAGTTTAAATAAGAGAAAGCAAACATCACTACTACTAGTATTTGGGGAAAAAGATTACAAATAGAGATATCATGATAAAAGTGTACAATATTTTTTATGTTTGTGCACTTAGATCCATGTTCAAACTTTGGCTCACCTATACATGTATAGCACATTGGAATATGTGCTACAGTATGCCATTTATAAAGACTGAAAATAATAGTTTATAAACATTATTATTTATTTAGCAAACTCATAAGCTTGGTTTCAAAAATACCTGAATTACATAGCATAATCCCAGTGCTGGAGAACAGAACAGTAGCTGCCAAGGGTTAGGGTTGGTTGGAAGATGTGATTAGTGAGGGATAACATGAAAATATGTACTTTCTTTGTGGTGATAGAGCAGTTCTGCATCCAGATTGTGGTAATGGTTACATAAATCCACACTTCATAGATCTATACACACACATCACACATACATTCAAACACATCTGTACATGTAAAATCCTTAGAAATATGAATAGGGTCTGAACCTGAGTTAATGGTATGGAAACAATGTCAATTTCCTGATTTTGGCAATGTAGTAGGTTAAGTTATGTATAATCATTGGGGAAAGTTGCCTGAAAATAGCATAGTCATTCATTTTACTTCTTTTTTTAACTTCTTATGAGTCAAATTATTTTAAAACAAAAGGTATTAAGCAAAGACAAAAATTTGAAAATTCAAAAATCAAAGCCCATATGAATTTGGACATATGATTTGATTTCTTTTGTAGACCTTGATTTCTTCACCTGTAAAAATGGAATAATAGTATGATTCCTATCTCATTATTGTCATGCTTAAATCATACCACTTATGTAGGTGCCTGTATATATATATATACACACACACACACATATCTATATATATGACTGACTTTGACTGACTTAGGTCTATGATTTAAGATGCGGAAATTGGAATTTACTAGAACATTTGTGAATTGATTTGTTCTTACGCTTCACCAACTGTCATGGTAAAGGAAACCTTAGCCCCAGCTCATAGTATGAAAACACGTAAATGCTTCTATGTGCCCTAAATTTCTTTTGGTTAAGCTTTATACTTTTTTTTTTGTTTATGACACAGAAATATGATCACAAAGCACATGTGTACCACAATACAAATTTCATGTATTTTGTCTCTGTGTTATGTTTTCTTTCCATTTATGTCTTTTCAAGCTAACAATTCCTAATCTCCTAATACAGTGGGCCTTTCAAGAACTTACTTCTTTACATAGTCATGTTCTTTTAACTAGGATCTCACAGATAAAGTTATCAAAGCATGGAAAAGGATGAAGAAACTTGACTCCTTCCCCTCTCCATCCCCCACTAAATTAAATTCATCCCAACCTTGTATTTGTTTTGTTCTCCTGGAAAAGAAAATATAGTCATCACCCTCAATAAATATACAATCTAGTTAGAGAGATATGACCTCAGAGTAGGATTTCTTAGTTTTCATTTTGATTATCTTCCTTTAGATATTTGTAAAGACAAAAATGCTGTATGCTTATGGACTGCAAGCAGTATGAGTGGAAAACAAAAGTAATAAATGTTACTTCTGACTTTATTATAATGTTAGGATTGTTAATAGTTAACAATTACTTACTGAAGGAAGATTTAAATTGAATATTTCTAAATGGGAAAAATTTAAAAAGCAGGTGAGTCCATAAATTTTAGGACCCAGAATCTACTGAGCTAAAAACTCAATGAGAGTTAATTCTCTGTTGGTGTTGTAGCAATTCTTGAGGTTATTTCTGAAGACTCACATGAGAGCTAAACAATAAAAGAGGACTGAGACCACTTCAAGGGATGGAGAACACCTTCCTTTCTTGTTCAGATGATGCTCTGAGACATCGCTGTTTATTTTGACTGCCTCTTTTTAAACAAACTTCCACTTAGGAACTTAAAAACCACCTGTAAACCAACAGCCACAAAAAAGTGGGGGAACTCAGCGTTTAAGCATTATTGTTCACCAGACACAGTACTGGGCACTTACATAAATGATATGGTTTAAGCATGACAATAATGAGACAGAAATTCTACTATCATTCCATTTTTACAGGTGAAGAAATCAAGGTCTACAAAATAAATCAAATAATATGTTCAAATTCATAAGGGCTTTGATTTTAGAAATTTTAGATTTTTTTGTCTTTGTTTAATACCAATTATTTTTAAATAATTTGACTCACAAGAAGTTAAAAAATAGTAAAAAGAATGACCGTCTTATTTTCAGCCAACTTTCCCCAGTAATTATATCTAACTTAACCTAGTACTTTGCCAACATCAGGAAATTGACATTGTTTCCATACCATTAACTCAGGTTCAGACCCTATTCATATTTCTAAGGATTTTACATGTACTCTTGTGTAGGTGTGTGTGAGTGTATGTGTGATGTGTGTGTATAGATCTATGAAGTGTGGATTTATGTAACCATCACCATAATCTGGATGCAGAACTGCTCTATCACCACAAAGAAAGTACATGTTTTCATGTTATCCCTCACTAATGACATCTTCCAACCAACCCTAACCTTTGGCAGCCACTGATCTGTTCTCCAGCACTAGGATTATGCTTTGTAAATCAGGTATTTTTGAAGCCAAAGCTCATGAGGTTGCTAAATAAATAATAATGTTTTATAAAATGTTATTTTCAGTCTTTATAAATGGCATACTGTAGCACATATTCAAATGTGCTATACATGTATAGGTGGCAAAGTCTGAACATGGCTCTAAGTGCACAAATGTAAAAAATATTGTACACTTTTATCACAATATCCCTATTTGTAATATTTTCCCCCAAAAGCTAGTAGTAGTGATATTTGCTTTCTCTTATTTAAATTATCCGAATTATAGTCATTACTAATTGAAAGTATGTTTTAATACTGCCTGATTCCACTTACGTAAGATATCTAAAATAGTTAAACTCCTAGAAATAGAGTAGAATACTGGTTGCCAGGGTCTGGAAGGAGGGGAAATGGGGGTTGCTGTTCAATGGGTATAAAATTCAGTTATAACAGATGAATAAGTTCTAGAGATCTGCTGTCAACAGAGCACCTATAGTTAACAAGATTGTATTGCACAGTTAAAAATTTATTAAGCGGATATATCTCATGTTAAACATACTTACTTCATTAACAGAAAAAAATGGAATATTTTACACATAAAATTACATATATGCCTGAATTTCACATTTCGTTTCACAAATTGTACTGGTGCTAAAAAGGTATTTTTCTATTAAAAAACATCTAACTGAAGGAAAAGTTACAAATCAGTGATCATTCATAAATAAAATATAATCCTAGGGACCGCTGTTTTTGCATTTTGAATACCCTCCACAATTAGTCTTAATAATTATGTTGACTGAATGAAAAATAATGATTTCTCAAGAGGCAATAGAAAATAGAGAATAAGTCCATTCTTGAGAAAATTTATAATTAGTGAAAGTAATTTTTTCATCCTCTTTTCTTATTTAAATCTCAAGTACTCTCTGCCACTCTGTGCTCTTCTTTCTGGGGTAAAATATGCCAGCTATCCACAGTCAGGGCATTCTCTAACCACTCCTCCTTAGAGATGTCTACAGACTTTTACTCAGCTAGACTGTCTTGTTGCCTGTCTTCATATCAACTTCGCAAGACGTGTGGACCATTCTCTTAGGCCCCTGCATGGCAGTGCATAATATATTCCATGCTAATTATCTAATGAGGTTCACTAAATTAATATTTTATTATACCACATAAAATACTCTTAGATCTAACAGTATAAAAATTTCCAATTATGGGCCGGGCGCGGTGGGTCACGCCTGTAATCCCAGCAATTTGGGAGGCCGAGATGGGTGGATCACGAGGTCAGGAGATCGAGGCCATCCTGGGTAACATGGTGAAACCCCGTCTCAACCAAACATACAAAAAATTAGCCCGGTGCGGTGGCGGGCGCCTGTAGTCTCAGCTACTCACAAGGCTGAGGCAGGAGAATGGCGTGAACCCAGGAGAGGGAGCTTGCGGTGCGCCCAGATTGCACCACTGCACTCCAACCTGGGAGACAGAGGGAAACTCTGTCTCAAAAAAAAAAAAAAAAAAAAAAGAAGAAGAAGAAAATTCCAATTACATCACTCCTTTGAATTACATCCTAAGACTAATTTAAAGAGGGTATCACAAAAATAGAAATGATAGTGACAGAAAATGGTCCCAATTTTCACTGCACTGTTGCTAAGACCACCTTGCCACTCATCATTATAGAATGCCTTTCAGGTAACATAATAAGAGCCATTTTTAAAATGGAACCTTACTATACCCATGTATGACAGGCAGAGGGACTCTATTATTATTCATAGTTTACAGATGAAGCAGTTAGATTTGCCCCAGGTCACTGGCTTATTAAATGACAGGCTAAGACAGAACCAAGTTTTATTCTCAAATAAGACCATAAAGAAGAGGATTGATCCAAATGAATTACAAAATTTTCTTACAGCCCCAGTAACAATAATAGATAAGCTAATGATTTCTTTAATAAAAATCTGATATGACAAGTAGAATGTGACAGAATCAACATGATCAAATAATCAGATTTGGGTAGTAGTTTGGTAGCTAAATGTTGGATACTCTTGGACATAAAGATGACAGTATTCATGACGATAAAGATGACCATTCCACAGTTTGAGAATTTCTACAGAGAGAGAGATGAAGAAAATTTCTGAAGTTATTTAAACTGTGTGAAGATGAATTATTTGGTTGATGAACTGCTATCATTCTAAATGGACTTCACTTTCTGAAAAAATAATGCATAAGGATGAAATATGTATTGAATGAAAATTATATTTTGTTTTTCCATTTTTTACCTAATAAAAAATCAGAAAAACAGATTTTTTTTAAAAAAAGAAAAGATGACTATAATAGACAATGGAGACTAGTAGAGGCAGTAGGGAGGGCAGCCAGGGTTGAAAAACTACAGGGTACTAAGCTTCGTATCTGCATGATGAGATCAGTCATACCCCAAACCTCAGCATGGCACAATATACCCGGTTAACAAACCTGCCTAGACATTTGTGTAAAATGAGATGATTGCAGGGTAGTTTTAAAAGTCATTCCCCTTATGAAAATATGGAATGTTGTGCACATTATTTCATAGACTTTGTGCTTAGTTAAAGGTCTTAACCAAAAATTCTAAATGATTTCTCCTATTAATAAATAAATAGCAATAACATCATTTTAATGGGCTCTATGAAGACCTTATTAAGTGATTGTATCATAATTCAACAAGTGCCCTATTGTTGAACACTTAGACTCTTTCTGATTATTTCCCTTTACAAAAAATGCTATATTATAAATTGTTGTATGTATTTTTAAGTTATGAAATTGTTAGGGCAAAAGGTGAATAAATGTAAGGTCTTTGATAAATACTGTCAGAATTCTCTCCATAGAGGATACGATAAAGCATCTTTTCATTTAAAGGAGCAAGAATAACTGCTAAATACTTCTGAGACTTCCAGTACTTTTTTGGTTTTAAGTTTTGTTGTTGTTTATTTGGTTTTTTGGAGGTTTTCTGTTTTGTTTTATAAGTAGGTTTCAGTATTGCTAAGTATTCAGTCATGGTGGATATTCAAAGAATAATTTCTCTCTTTGGGATTATTCCTCTAACACTATGAGCAAGTATCACTGTGTTCTTTCTCTAAAGGAAAATATAAAGCATAGACAAATTAAATGCTGCTCAGATTCTAAAACTATGAAAATATAACAATGGAGAAACAAATAGCAAGTCTGTAGCTACTCAATGACTTTAGCATTGAGTGGATCCTAAAATGCCTATTTTGCACAGAATGAAAAAGATACAGCAGGTTCCTTTGGAAGATCAAAGTGAGAAAATTGACTACAGCTTTAACAGCCTTAAAATAAATACCTAATGTAAATGACAAGTTAATGGGTGCAGCAAACCAACACAGCACATGTATACATATGTAACAAACCTGCACGTTGTGCACATGTACCCTAGAACTTAAAGTATAATAAAAATAAATAAATACATAAATAAAATAAAATGAATAAAAAAGAAATACAAACATATTAATCATAAGTAAATGAAACATCTGATAATCTCATTATGTCTTGTAGTAATGTCACCTCTGAGTATTTAAATATTCATCTACATATTTCTTTGCTAAATTTCCTTTTATTTCTCCTTTATATTAAACTTTTTTTAGAGAGCACAACTCCAAAGCATCTTTTATTAATATAGAAAGGTCATATTTAGCAAAAGACACAAGGCAGGGAAGTGTCAGGGCTGAGGCCTGAGCTGTGCTGAGGGACAAGGAGGCTCCGGACAAGTGCTGGGAAGGGCTGAGTGGTGGGGGCCACAGAAAGTTCCAGTGGACAACACTGTCGGCAGGTCATGGGTGGGACTCACGGGGACCTCGTTGCTAACTCTTGTTGCGTTGGCGGGGTGGGGTGGGGAGGGGGGTCCTTAGTGCTGCCACCTAGAGTGAGAACCGCCCCTTGGTTCCTGGAGGGCACCCATCAAGGGACACAGGACAGGAAGCCCAGGATGGTTAGTTCAACTAGGGATGAAGGCCAGGGAGAAGGAGGTGCTCCGGAGTCCAGACACAGAGGCCTAGGAGCTTCCTGTTAAGTGTGGGCGTTCCGCTCTGTCTCTACCAGGCACTCTGACTAGGGATGGACGATACCTCTCTTCAGGCGCTCCGTGGCGCTCTTGCTGCCAGCATAGGTGGGCCGGATCACTTTGCCCATCTTCCCTGTGACCAACAGCAGTTCCGTGTAGGTGCTCTGGGAGCCCTGGGCACCAGGTGGTTTCATGGCCTGCACACAACCGATGGTAGGCGGTCCAAAGTCTTTAAACAGCGGTCTGAAAGGGGCAGTGGCACCCGGCCCTGAGCCCGACGGCGACGGGACGCTTCCTGTAGGGACCGGAGTGCCTGGCCCAGGGGTGCTGGAGCCGGGGGTGCTGCTGGGGGCAGGGGTGGTAGGTTTGTAGGACATCCCCAGCTCCTGGGAGCTGGGGAAGCCAGCAGGCTGCTCTTCGGGGGTTGGCTGCGGGACCGCTCAGCAGCGATCTGATTGGCAAGCGGGCTGCACGCCCCCTGGTAAATCTATATTAAACTTTTTAACTGCAATTTGTATTAATCTAAATATAGTTCAAATATTCTCCATGAAAATTTCACATTTGAGTTGAGACATCCTAAAATGTAAAATACACAATGGATTTCAAAGATTTCATATGAAAAAAGAATGCAAACTATCTCTAATAATTTTTATATTGATTACATATTGACCCAATTTTTGGATATATATTGGGTTAAATAAAATATACAATTTAAAAAAATTATGCTACATTTTTGTTAAAAAATTTAAATAAACTATATATGAAATTATTTCTTGGGATAGAAAAGGGGACATGATTAAATATTTACTTAAACTTTTTTCAAAAACATATCTTTAAAACACATTTTCAAACACAACAAAAGTATTTTAATTTTGAATAGGTAAAATAAACTTATTCCTGCTGAAATTCAATCATGGCATGATTTCCTTTGTATGCATTTGAGGACTCTGTTTATAACCCAGATAAAAACATAAAATTTTGAAACTCTTCTAAGAATGTCTAACACAAATTACCTGTATAGGTATCACGGCACAGACGATGCTGAGGCCGGACTGACTGAAGAAGAACAGGCTGAAGATGCTGTACTCACACAGCAGCTGGCCCCCAGGTTACCCGCCCTTCATGTACATGGCGATGGTCACCTGGCTCACCAGCAAAGTGAACAACAGGTCGGTGGCAGTCAGCCGCATAACTGTGTAGAAGGTGGTCTCCTTCTGCTCCTTGCGTGACTTGCACAGCACCACGATGGCCACCAGGTTGCCCACCACCCCGAAAATGGACGGTCCCAGGCTGTCCAGCAGATTGGGCTCCAGGCCAAGGACACATTGGCCTGGGAAGGGGTTAACATGACAGTGGCTGGTGGTACGCAGCCCTGGAGTGCGGAGTCTGGAGATAGCAGAAGAGAGACAAAGCCACCATGAGTGAAATGACCACCTGCAGGGCATTAGACCCGCGCCCAGGAAACGGGATGCTAACATGACAAGGGAGGAACTCAATCCCACTCTCTGGATTGCAACCACTTACCAACGGCAGCCACCCAAATCTCTAGGCTCCCTCTGCTCCTGCCAGCAGCACACCCTTGCTGATCTTAATATTTATAAACTGAGCCTCCCATTCCTCTTCCTCCCCCCAGCCTATCTCACTCCACTGACAAGACCTATCTCCAGGGAAAGGTAGCGCCCTAGTAGTATTCCCAACAGATTCTGAGTTAATAAAATGCACATTGAAACCCTGGAAGACAATTTGGAAAGCGCTCTCTTTCCTCCTTGGCTCCCCTGGCAGCGCCCCATCTCCACACCCTTTGCCCGATGGCCCACATCCCATGTCACGTGTAGCGGCCCTAGTGGTGGGGCCTAAGACAATGAAACCTAAGACTAATTGGTGTACCTGAGGAAGAAGTGAATTCTAAAAGCTAGGAAAACATATTTGGGGGAATAATCAAGGAAAACATCTGTGGCCTTGTGAGAGACCTAGACATCCAAATAAAAGAAGCACAAATAACACCTGGGAAATTCATCACAAAAAGATCTTAGCCTAGGCACATTGTCATTGGGTTATCCAAAGTTAAGACAAAAGAAAGAATCTTAAGAGCTGTGAGACAGAAGCACTAGGTAACCTATAAAGGAAAACCTATCAAACTAAGAGCAGATTTTGCAGCAGAAACCTTAAAAGCTAGATGGGATTGGGGCCCTTTCTTCAGCCTCCTTAAACAAAACAATTATCAGCCAAGAATTCTGTATCCAGCAAAACTAAACATCATATATGAAAGAAAGATACAGTCATTTTCAGACAAACAAATGCTGACAGAATTTGCCATTACCAAACCAGCACTGTAAGAACTGCTAAAAGGAGCTCTAAATCATGAAACAAACCATGGAAACACATCAAAACAGAACTTCATTATAGCATAAATCACACAAGACCTATAAAACAAAAATACAAGTTAAAAAGCAAAAACAAAAAACAAAAACAAAGTACAGAGGCAACAGAGAGCATGATGAAAGAAATGGTACCTCACTTTTTAATACTAATGTTGTTTGTAAATGGCTTCAATGCTCCACTTACAAGATACAGAACCACAGAATGGATAATAACTCACCAACTAACCATCTGCTGCCTTCAGGAGACTCACCTAACACATAATGACCTACATAAACTTAAGGAAAGTGGCAGAAAAAGGCATTTCATGAAAATGGACACCAAAAGCGAGCAGCGGTAGCTATTCTCATATGAGACAAAACAAACTTTAAAGCAACAGTAGCTAAAAGAGAGAAAGACAGACAGTATATAATGGTAAAGGTCTCATTCAACAGAAAAACATGACAATCCTAAACATACATGAAGCTAACACTGGAGCTCCCAAATTTATAAAACAATCACTAGTAAACATAAGAAATAAGATAGACAGCAACACAATAATAGTGGGGGACTTCATTACTCCACTGACAGCACCTGTCGGTCATCAAGACAGAAAGTCAACAAAGAAACACTGGATTTAAACTATACTTTGGAACAAATAGACTTAACAGATATATAAGAACATTTCATCCAACAACCACAGAATACACATTCTATTCAACAGCACATGGAATTTTCTCCAAGATAGACCATATGATAGGCCATAAAACGAGTCTCAATAAATTTAAGAAAATTGAAATTGTATCACGCACTCTCTCAGATCACAGTGGAATAAAACTGAAAATCAACTCCAAAAGGAATCTTCAAAACCATGCAAATACATGGAAATTAAATAACCTGCTCCTGAATGAGCACTGGGTAAAAAACAAAATCAAGATGGAAATGGAAAAAATTTCTTTGAACTGGATGACAAAATCTATCAAGACCTCTGGGATACAGGAAAGGCAGTGCTAAGAGGAAAGTTTGTAGCCCTAAACACCTATGTCAAAAAGTATGAAAGAGCACAAACAGACAATCTAAGTTCACATCTCAGGGAACTGGAGAAGCAGGAACAAGCCAAACCCAATCCCAGCAACAAAGGAAATAACCAAGATTAGAGCAGAACTAAATGAAATTGACACAGCAACAACAACAACAACAACAAATACAAAACATGAATAAAACAAAAAGTTGGTTATTTGAAAAGATAAACAAAATTAATAGACCATTATAAGATTAACCAAGAAAAGAAGAGAGGAAATCCAAATAACCTCACTAAGAAATGAAACAGGGGATATTACAACTGACACCACTGGAATATTAAAGATTATTCAAGGGTACTATGAACACCTTTTGACACATAAACTAGAAAACCCAGAAGAGTTGCATAAATTCCTGGAAAAATACAACCCTCCTAGCTTAAATCAGGAAGAAGTAGATACCCCAAGCAGACCAATAAAGCAAGCAGCAAGATTGAAATGGTAATTTTAAAATTACCAACAAAAAAAGCCGAGGACCAGACAGATTCACAGCAGAATTCTACCAGACATTCAAAGAATATTTTATTTCATTCAAAGAAGAAATGATACCAATCCTTTCACACTATTCCACAAGACAGAGAAAGAAGAAACACTCCCTGATTCATTCTATGAAGCCAGCATCACCCTAATACCAAAACCATGAAAGGACATAACCAAAAAAGAAAACTACAGACCAATATCCATGATGAACACAGATGCCAAAATCCTTAACAAAATACTATCTAACTGAATCCAACAATATATCAAAGAGATAATCCACCATGATCAAGTGGGTTTCATACCAGTGACACAGGAATGGTTTAACATATGCAAGTCAATAAATGTGATACACCAAATAAACAGAATTAAAAAAAAAACTCACATGATTTTATCAACAGATGCAGAAAAAGCATTCGACAAAATCTAGCATTGCTTTATTATTAAAGCTCTCAGCAAAATAGGCATACAAGGGACATACCTTAATGTAATAAAAGCCATCTATGACAGACCCACAGCCAACATAATACTGAATGGTGAAAAGGTGAAAGCATTCCCTTTGAGAACTGGAACAAGACGAAGAGCCTACTCTCACCACTCCTCTTCAACATAGTACTGGAAGTCCTAGCCAGAGCAATCAGACAAAAGAAGGAAATAGAGGAAATCCAAATCGTAAAGAGGAAGTCAAACTGTTACTGGTTGCTGACGATATGATCTTTCATCTTGAAAACCCTACGGACTCCTCTAGAAAGCTCCTAGAACTGACAAAAGAATTCAGCAAAGTTTCCAGATACGAGATTAATGTACACAAATAGGTAGCTCTTCTATACATCAACAGCTACCAAGCTGAGAATCACATCAAGAACTCAACCCCTTTTACAATAGCTGCAAAAAAACAAACAAACAAAAAAAACAAACAAAACTTAGGAATATACCTAGCAAAGTAATCAAAAGACCTCTACAATGAAAATTACAAAACACTGCTGAAAGAAATCATAGATGGAGCCAAGCACGTTGGCGCATGCCTATAATCCCAGCTACTCGGGAAACTGAGGCAGGAGAATTGCTTGAACCCGGGAGGCAGAAGTTGTAGTGAGCCGAGATCACACCATTGCACTCCCACCTCAGCGACAAGAGCGAAACTACCTCTGGAAAAAAAAAAAAAAAAAAAAACAAGAAAGAAAAGAAATCATAGATGACACAAACAAATGGAAACACATCCCCATGCTCATGGATGGGTAGAACCAATATTGTGAAAATTACCATTCTGTTAAAGGCAATCTACAAATTCAATGCAATCCCCATATGAATACCACCATCATCCCTCACAGAATTACAAAAACAATTCTAAAATTAATATGGAACCAAAAGAGTGCCATGTAGCCAAACCAAGGCTAAGCAAAAAGAACAAACCTGGAGGCATCACACTACTTGATTTCAAACTGTACAATAAGGCCATAGTTACCAAAACAGCATGGTACTGGTTTAAAAATAGGCACATAGACCAGTGGAACAGAAGAGAGAACCCAGAAATTAACCCAAATACTTACAGCCAACTGATCTTCGACAAAGCAAACAAAAACATAAAGTGGGGAAAGGACACCCTTTTCAACACATGACGTTGGGATAATTGGCGAGCCACATGTAGGGTAATAAAACTGGATTCTCATCTCTCACCTTATACAAAAATCTACTCAAGATGGATTAAGAACTTAAACCTAATTCCTGAACTGTAAAAATTCTAGAAGATAACACTGGATAAACCCTTCTAGACATTGGCATAGGCAAGGATTTCATGACCAAGAACCCAAACGCAAATGCAATAAAAACAAAGATAAATAGCAGGGACTTAAATAAACTAAAGAGCTTTTGCATGGCAAAGGGAACAGTCAGCAGAGTAAATAGACAAATCGCAGAGTGGGACCTCTGACCCTGACCCTGACCCCTGACCCCTAACCCTGACCCCTAACTACTGATCCAAACCCTAACCACTATCCCCAACCCTAACCCCTAACCCCAACCCTCACCCTAACCCAACCCTAAACCCTAATCCCTAACCCCTAACATCTCTTAAACCCTAACTCTAAACGTTGACTCCTAACCCCTAACTCTGACGCCAATCCCTATCTCCAACCCCTAACCCTAAACTTAACCCCTAACCCCTAACCCTAACACCAACCTTAACCCTAGGTTCGTTACTACGTTTGTATTGACTATGTCAATGTTGATTATTATGATCGCTGTCTTTGGACTGCACAGCAGCGAGGGGATTGCGGATCTTATATTAATATTTTTGTATTGAGGCAGTGCATTAGCATTACAGGTGCTTTTTACATGAGCAATGGGGGTGTCATACTTTGGGTGTCATGTCTGCATTAGGAATGCCGCATTTGTCTTCCGAGGCTGCAGTGTGGATCTCGCACTGCGGCCGCCTCGCCTTGGCTGGGGAGAACCTCGGTGGGCAGGATTCAGAGGGGCTTTTGGTTTCCCGTTTTCCACACTGAACCCTTCTAACTGGCCTCTGACACTGATTATTCAGGGCTGCAAACAGGAAGGATTTTATTCACCATTGATGCGGCCCCGAGTTGTCCCAAAGCGAGGCAGTGCCCCCAAGGTCTGTGCTGAGGAGAACGCTGCTCTGCCTTCGCGGTGTCCCCCGGGTATGTGCTGAGCAGAACGCAGCTCCGCCCTCGCGGTGCCCCCGGCCCGCCCGCCCGGGTCTGTGCTGAGGAGAACACTGCTCCGCCTTCGCTGTATCTCCGAAGTCTGTGCAGAGGAGAACTCAGCTCCGCCCTGGCGATGCTCTCCCGGCCTGTGCTGACGAGAAGGCAGCTCTGCCCTCGCAAAGGCAGAGCGCCATTCGCAAAGGGAGAGAGGCGCAGAGCGCCAGCGCAGGCGCGGAGGGGGCGCAGGGCGCCGGCGCAGGCGCGGAGAGGCGCAGAGCAGGGCAGGTGGCACCAACAGCGGGTCCCTCAGGCCTCAAGCGCATGCATTCCAGTGGCCACCCAGACCATGCTCCGCCGACTGGGCGCCCAAGCTGCAGTCGCCCTCCGTGTGCAGGCAGCAGCTGCCTGGCAACCCCCGAGCCCGCTCGCGCTGCCAGCATCGCAGAACCAGGGCCAGGTGTCCCAGTGGCTGCGGCCAAGCCAGGCATTCTGACCGGCGGCGGCGGCTGCACAGGAGCGAGAACTGAGAACCCGCCGCTCAACCCCACACGGGGTGACTGCCGAGTGCCCATACCAACGGCCCCGATCTCCCTCAGGTGGAGGACTGGGCGGGAGGCACAGCCTGGGGGCCCTCAGGCTGGGCGCGCTGGCGATCCCGAGGCCGACCAGGCCATGCACCTCCAGCCCGCCTGGGCAACCAAGCTGCAGCCACCTTCTGTGTGCAGGCAGCAACCTCCAGGCAACTCCCGAGTCCGCCCTCACTTCCCACATCTCGGAACGAGGGCCAGATGTCCCTGTGGCTGCGGCCAAGCCAGGCGGTCTGCCCTGCAGCAGCTGCACGGGGGCGGGAACCGGCCCTCAGCCCTATCCCCCTTGGCTGCAGAGGGCCCTTGGCTAGAGGTGTCGAGCTCTGACAGAGGAGGAGCCGGGCGGGGGCAGGGTCTGGCGGGCTCTCAGGCCAGGGGCACTAGCGATCCAGAGGCCACCCAGGCCATGCTCCACCACCTGGGCGCCCAGCTACAGGCGCCAGGCAACTCCCAAGCTGGCTGGCGCACCCAGCCTCGCAGACCTGGGCCTGGATGTCGCCGTGGCTGCGGCCAAGCCAGGCGGTCTGCCCGGCGGCGGCTGCACCGGGGCAGGAACCGACCCTCAGCCCCATCCCTGGTGGCTGCGGACGTCCGCTGGAGCGGCCCCGACCTCTCTTCGGAGAAGAGGGGCGGGAGTCACGGACAGGCAGGCCCTCAGGCGGGAAGGGATGCGCGCCTGCGATTCCGGGACATACCGCGCCAGCCCAGGAGAACCCGGAAGCCCGCAGCGCCTGTTTCTCTGTGTGATTCTGTGAGGAACCACCAAATTGTTTTCCACGGCAAGTGCATCATTTTCTATTCCTAGCAGCCAGTTCATGAGGGCTCCAATTTCTCCACCTCCTTAGCAATATTGATTTTCTGTGTCGTTGTTATGAAAGCCTTACTAGTGGATGCAAAGTGGCATCTCATTTGGGTTTTGTCTTGCATTTTATTAATGAATAACGGTGTTTAGCATCTTTTCTTGTCCGTCTTAGACATTTGTGTATCTTCTTCAGAGAAATGTCTATTCAAGTCCTTTGCCTATTTTTTAATTGGGATGTTAGAAATTCTGATGTTGAGTTGTGGGATATTAAGCTTTTATCAGATACGCACTTTGATTTTATCAGATACATATTTTCTCACATACTATGGGTTGTCTTTTAACTCCCTTGATAGTATCCTTTGATGCATAAAGGTTTTTTATTTTGATTAAATCTAATTTACGTGTATTTTCTTTTGTTATCTGTGCTTTTCTGTCATATTTCAAAATACACTTAAAACTCAAAGGTCATAAAGGTTTACCTTGTGTTTTCTTCTAAGAGTTACATACTTTAGTCCTTACATTTAAGTCTTTTATTAATTTAGAATTAATTTTTGTGTGTACTGCAAGGTAGGGGTCTAACTTCTCTCTTGTGCACTGACATCCAGCTGTTGGAGAGACTGTTCTTTCCTCCCTTGACTAGACTTGGACAGCTTGTTGAACAGTCATTGACCATATATGTGAGCACTAATTTGTAGGATCTCAAATCTGTTCTATTGTATTGGTCTAAAAGTCTATTAGTCTTATGCCAGTACCACACTCTCTTGATTACTGTAGATTTGTAGTAGGCTGTGAAACTGAAAAATGTGAGTTTTCTAATATTCTTTTTCAAGACTGTTTTGTCTGTCAGATCCTTTGAATTTTTGTATGAATTGTAGAATGAGTTTCTTTCTTTCTGCAGAAATGCCTTTGGGATTTTGATGGTATTGCATTGAATCTGTAGATTACTTTAGATGGTATTGTCATCTTAACAATATTGTCTTACAACCCGTGAACACAGAATGTCTTTCCAGTTATTTCCACTCTCTTTCGTTTTTTTCAGCAAAGTTTTGGGTATACCACCATGGTTAGATTTATGCCTGAATAACTTATTCTTTGATGCTATTATAAATGGAATTTTTAAAATGTTTTCATAGTTCTTTACAACTATATAGAAATATAGCTCATTTGCCTATGTTTGTTTTGCATACTGCCTCTTTTATTAGTTATAATCGGTTTTGTGTTTTATTTGGAGCTTTATACACATAAGATCATGTGTAGATATAATTTTACTTCTGTTTTTTAGTTCTAATTTAGATGCCTTTTGTTTCTTTGTCTTGCCTAATTGCTCTGGCTAAAATTGCCAGTGGTACGTTGAATACAAGTGGCAAATGCACCGTGCTTGTCTTGTTCTAGATGTTAGGAAAACAGCTTTCAGTGTTTCGTCATTGATCATGATATTAACTGTTGGGTTTTTGTACATCCTATTGTCATGTTGCAGAAAATCCCTTCTATGCCTAGTTTATTGAATATTTTTATTATAGAAGGGTGTTATATTTCATCAATGTTTTCTCTGCATCAATTGAAATAATCATGTGCTTATTCATTTTACTGTTAGAGTATATTACACTGATTGATTTTTTATATGTTGAGCCACCCTTGCATTTTGGGGATAAATCTCACAGGGTGATAGTTTACAATCCTTTGATTATACAGTATTGCTGCTAGTATTTTGCTAGTATTGCTAGTATTTTGCTGAGATTTTTGCTTATATATTCATAAGGGATATTGTGCTGTAGTTCTCTTTTTTGTGCTCTCTTTGGCTTTGGTATAAGGATAATGCTGTTATCAAAAAATGAATTAGCAAGTATTCCTTCTTCATGTATTATGTCGGAAGAGTTTGAGAAGAAAGGGTATTAATTCTTCTTTAAATGTTAGGTTGACTCACCAGTTAATGCAGCTATTTGGTCATAAATGTTTCTTTGTTAATCACTTTCAATTACCAATTCAATATCCTAGGTTATAGGTCTATTCAGATTTTCTCTTTCTTCTTGAGCCACTTTGGTAGTTTGTGTCTTTCTAGTGATTCGTCCATTTCATCCAGGGCAGCTAATTTGTTGTTAGACAGTTGTTCACAGTATACTCCTGTAATCCTTTTGTATTTCTGTAAAGTTGGTAGTAATGGCTCTGCTTTCATTTATTATTTTAATAATTAGTCTTCCATCTTTTGCTCAGTCAATATAGTGAAAGGCTTGATCTTTCAAATAATCTATGTTTATTCATTCTACTGCTCTCCAAACTTCTATTTTATTTATTTATGCTCTAATTATGCTCTCTATTATTTCTTTCATACTGCTAGCTTTGGATTTAGTCTTCTTTTGTCTTCTTCCACTGCCTTTAGGTATAGAGTGAGGATGTTGATTTGAGATTTTTCTTAAAGGTAGTTGTTTATATCCATACATTTTCCTTTGAACTCTACTTTCACTGCATTCAATAAGTTTTGGTATGTTTTGTTTTTATTTTAATTTATCTCAAGATATTTTATAATTTTGCTTGTGATTTATTTTTTCACTCACTGGTAGTTGAAGACTGTATTGTTTAATTTCCACATTTTCGTGAATTTTCTAGTTTTCACTTATCTGTTGTTTCTTCCATTGTGGTTGTAAATTATATTTTGTATGATTTCAAACTTTTAAAAATGATTAGGACATATTTTGTGGACGAAGATATGGCCCATCCTAGAGAACTTCCATATACACTTGAAAGGAATGTATATTCTGCTGTTGTTGAATGGACTGTGCTGTATATGCATATTAGCTCTCAGTGGCTTATACTGTTGTTTAACTCTTGTATTTCTCATGAAGCTTCTGTCTGGTTTTTCTATCCATTAATTAAAATGAGGTATTGAAGTGTCCAACTGTGACTATAGAACTGTGGGTTTATCCTTTCAATCCTGTTAATTATTTCAGCTTTACTGAGGTGTAATAGAGAAATAAAAATTGTACATGTGATGCGTTTATATGCACATTCTGAAATGATTACCAAAAGGAAGTCAATGAACATGTTAATTACCTCACAGAATAGTTACCTTTTTGTGTGCATGTGTGGGATAAGAAAACTTAACTCTATCCCCTGTGACTGCAAAGTGGACATTCCAGCTGCTCCAGGCTCCAGCAGAGGAAGACTGGGGCAGGTGGCACCACCAGGGAGGCCCTCAGGCCTGGCGCGCACGCATTCCAGAGGCCACCCAGACCACGTTCCGCCGCCTGGGCGCACAAGCTGCAGTCGCTCTCCGTGTGCAGGCAGCAGCTGCCTGGCAACCCCTGAGCCCGCTTGTGCTCCCAGTCTCGCAGAACCAGGGCCAGGTGTCCCTGTGGCTGTGGCTAAGCCAGGCATTCTGCCCGGCGGTGGCGGCTGCACAGGGGCGAGAACTGAGAACCTGCCGCTCAACCCCACACGGGGTGACTGCCCATGACAGCGGCCCCCATCTCTCTCAGGTGGAGGAGTGGGTGGGAGGCATGGCCTGGGGGCCCTCAGGCTGGGCGCGCTGGCGATCCCGAGGCCGACCAGGCCATGCACCTCCAGCCCGCCTGGGCTCCCAAGCTGCAGCCGCCTTCTGTGTGCAGGCAGAAGCCTCCAGGCAACTCCTGAGCGTGCCCGCTCTCCTCACATCTCCGAAGCAGGGCCAGATGTCCCTGTGGCTGCGGCCAAGCCAGACGGTCTGCCCTGCAGCAGCTGCACGGGGGCGGGAAGCGGCCGTCAGCCCCATCCCCAGTGGCTGCAGAGGGCCCCTGGCTAGAGGTCTCGAGCTCTGGCAGAGGAGGAGCCGGGTGGGGGCAGGGTCTGGCTTGACCATTTGGAATTACAATACACTTCACTCATCAACCACAGAACATACACTGGAGTATCATCTGCGTGCAGATGAGTATACTGCTCAAAGCGATTTACAGATTCAATGCTTTTCCTATCAAACTACTAATGTCATTTTGCAAAAAATAGAAAACATCTAAAATTTATATGGAACCTAAAAGAAGTCTGAATAGCCAAGTCAAAGCAATACTAAGGCTAGAGACATAGGCTAGAGACATCATAGTACATGACTTCAAACTATACTAGAAGACTATAGTAATCAAAACAACATGGTACTGGTAGAAAAACAGACACATAGACCAAGGGAACAGACTAGAGTACTAGAAACTAAGGCCACATGCCTGCAACCATCACATCTTTAAAAAAGTTGACAAAAGTAAGCAATGGGAAAAATACTTTTTATTTAATAAATAATGCGGGGATAACTGGCTAGTCATATGCAGAAGAATAAAACTAGACCCCCATATTTCACCAAATACAAAAATTAGCTCAAGATGGATTAAAGAGTTAAATGAAAAATCTCAAGCTATAAAACGCCTAGAAAAAACCTAGGAAATACTTTTCTTGATAACGGCCTTGGCAAATAATTTATGGCTAAGTCCTCAAAAGCAATTGCAACTAAAACAAAAAATGACAAGTGGGATTTAATTAAACTGAAAAACTTTTGCACAACAAGAGAAACTATCAAGGTAGTAAAGAGATAACCCACAGAATGAAAGAAAATATTCACAAACTACGCATCTAACAGAGGTCTATTATGCAGAACCTATAAGGAACTTAAACAAATCAACAAGCAAGCAGCAAGTAACTCCATTAAAAAGTGGGCAACAGGACATGAACGGACATTTTTCAAAAGAAGACATACACACAAGCACCCAACAAACATATGTAAAAGTGCTCATCGTCATTATTTATTAGAGAAATGCAAATCAAAACCGAAATGAAATACCATTTCACACCGTTCAGAATGGCTTTTTTTGAAAAGTCAAAAGAAAAACACATATCGGTGAAGATTTAGAGAATAGAGAACACTTATACGCTTTCTGAAGGAATGTAAATTAGTTCAGCCACTGTGGAAAGCAGGTTGGGGATTTCTTAAAGAACTGAGAGTTGATCTACCATTCAATCCAGTAACCCCATTACTGGGTATATACCCGAAAGAAAATAAATATCCTATCAAAAAGACACATGTAGCCATATTTTTATCACAGCAGTATTCACAATCACAAAGACATAGGCTTAATCCAGACATCCATCAGTGGTGGTCTGGATAAAGACTCATGGAATACTATACAGCCAGAAAAAACTCAAAATTATGCCATTTGAAGCAACATGGATGCATTGTTTCCAGCAAACTAATGCAAAAGCAAAAAACAAAATACTGCATGTTCTCTTTCATAAGTGGGAGCTAAATGCTGGGTACACATGGTCATAATACAGAGGGGTGGGAGGGGCCGGGACGGTGGCTCACGCCTATAATCCCAACACTTTGGGAGGCCAAGGTGAGCAGATCACCCGAGGTCAGGAGTTTGAGACCAGCCTGGCCAACGTGGTGAAACCCCGCCTCTAATGAAAACACAAAAATTAACTGAGCATGGTGGCTGGCGCCTGTAATCCCAGCTACTCAGGGATCTGAGGCGGAGAGTCGCTTGAACCCGGGGGGCGGAGGTTGTAGTGAGCCAAGATCGCGCCACATCACTCCAGCCTGGGCGACGAGCAAAACTCTGTCTCAAAAACAAACAAACAAACAAAAAACAAAGAGGGATGGGGGAGGGAATACAGATTGATTAAAACTACCGATTTGTTAGTGTCCTCTCTACCTTGGTAATGAATTCATTCATTTAATTCATAAGTCATTCATTCAATTCATAATTCAGTTCCCCCTGAGAAAAAAATATTCACTTGTCATTAAAATCTCTCTGTATCTTACTGATTTCAGATAGAAGTTAAATTTCACCTTAATAATAGAAATAAAAGAACTAGTTAAACTGACAAAAACTAATAAATGTTTGCTCAAATTTACTGAGAGAGTCATGGGTACTCATATAATAGTAACATTCTACCAGTTTTAAGTAAAATAAATAAGGAAACAATCTTAACTCCATCGCCTACCGGAAGGGACGTGACCCCGCTCCCAGGTGAGTGGGACCCTGTGCTCTGGGCGGGTTGCGCCGCGGTCTCTGGCACCTCTTGTTGGCAGCGTCGCTTTTGCAGGCACAGGGCAGGCATTGGGGGGCGGGCAGCGGGCCAGGCCCAGGTGAATCCTTTGCCAGGGGCTGGGCAGGTGTGGAGAGGGGCGGAGCGGTGCTGCCCTGGGCGAGGGAGCCTCCCGCTCTGGACGGTTCGCCGCCCCTGCCCCAGGAAGGCGCTGCAGGATCTGGGTGGGGAAGGGGAGGGACGAGGGAACACAGGCCAGGCCAGGTGGCCCCTGAGACCTGGATGATGCAGGAGGGGCTGTGGGAGACCAGAGAGGACCCGAAGCAGAAACCGGGAACTGATATCTGTGGCTGAATATTTGTCCTCTTGCTGAAGTTTGAAAGTCAGTTATTTCATTAAAGTTTAATTTTATTATAAAAATAACAACTATTAAAAATTCCCTGTAGTCACTGGAGTGATAAATTTTGGTGCAGTTTCAGCATAACACTCTAATTATTCAAATTGTGGCCATGTTTCAAAATATATGCCATATATTTTTATGGCATCCACCCCTGTGTCCCTGTGTCCCGCATCCGCCTCTGTGTCCCTGCTGGCTCAGGAAACGAGCTTCTTCCTCCTTCCGCAGACTCGAATCAGGCCATCCTCCCTCCTGCGCCTGAGGCTGTCATGGGGACAGCCTGCCCTTGAATAGCCGGAGAACGCCCGGCCTGTGCCCTGTGCTCGGCCTGGTGTCCTGGCTTGTGCCCCTCAGAGCCCCGCACAAAGCAGTGTGACAGGTGTGGAAGGACCCAGCACCAGGCAACGGTGAGCGGATGGATGCTCCAGGGATGTGGGGCTGCTGGCAGTCAAGAACCCATTGCCAAATTCCATGGCATAATTTTGGATATTTTTCCCTTATATTTTTGTGTAAGGCTTTCAGACTTACACATTTTGAGTTTTTTAAAAAAATAGTATAAACTACAATTCTGACTACTGTATTTTACATGTTGATAGCAAATCTTCATACCGTTTTTGTGTTAAAGGGGGCTATTCCCTCTCCATAGTTTGGCCTTTGCACCCTTGTTGAAGATCATTTTGACCATATATACAAGGTTTTGTGGAGAGAGGGGTCTCTATTATTTTCTATGTCTACACGTCTTGATTTAATACATTTCTTTTTAGATTTTCTCCTTTTTACTTTTTGAGACAGGTTCTCTGTCATCCAGGCTGGGGTGCACTGGTGCGACCATGGCTCACTGCAGCCTTGCTCTCCCAGGCTTAAAAAATCCTCTCACTTCAGCCTCTGGAATAGCTGAGACTACAGGTTCATGTCACATTGCCAGGTTAATTTTAATTTTAATTTTTTTTTTAGCGATAGATGTTCTCACTAGGATGTCCAGTGTGGTTTGAACTCCTGGGTTCAAGCAATCCTCCTACCTCAGCCTCACAAAGTGCTGAGATTACACGTGTAAGCCATAGAACCTGGCCTCAAAATACCACATTTGAAAAGAGTTCAACAGCACTGCAATTAGTTTTTGATTTAAAAATTGTGAGGGCTCCACAATTGACATTATTTTACAAGTTTAATTGGCTATTTTCAATCTTGAGATTTCATATGTTTTAGAATTTTGTATTTCTGCAAGTAAATATTGTTATGATTTATATAGCTATTGCATTTAATCTGTTGTTGATTTCATTAGTATAGACTTAAGAATATTGTTTTCTAATTTATGAATATGGGATATCTTTTCAATTGTCTAATCTATAAATATAGAATATCTTCCACATTGTTTGTGACTTTTCTTCAGAAACATCTTGTAACTTCTAGTATACTAGTCTTACATCTCTTTGCTTGTTTATTCCAAAGTATATTCTTCTTAATGCTATTTTCAATGGAATTTTAAAAACTTGGATTGTACCATGTAATGAAGAGAAATACACTTAATTTTGTATTCTGCAATTTTGCTAAATGCAACTATTACTCTAACAGGTATTGTTTTCAGCGTATAGGATTTTTTTGTATATAACATCATATCATGTAATTTTACTTCTTCCTTTAGAATGTGGATCTTTTCTTTTTTTCACTGCCTAGTTGTTTTGCCAGGACTTTCACTGCTATTTTTGAATAGATGTGGCAACAGTGAATATCTTGCCTTATTATTAATCTTAGAGGATAAACTTTCCACACTTCAGAATTCTGTATAATATTAGTGATGATGGTTTTGTTGTTGTTGTTGTTGTTGTTGTTGTTGTTTTTCTGAGATAGGATCTTGCTCTGTCAACCAGGCTGGAGTGCAGTGGCATGATCTGGGCTCACTGCAACCTCCACCTCCCGAGTTCAAGCTATTCTCATGCCTCAGCCTCCCTGGTAGCTGGGACTACAGGCACACACCACAACGTCAAGCTAATGTTAATATTTTTTGTAGAGACAGGGATTCACCATGTTGGTCAGGCTGGTCTGGAACTCCTGACCTAAAATCATCCACCCGCCTCAGCCACCCAAACTGCTGGGACTATAGGCATGAGCTGTTGAACCCAGTTGGTGATGAGTTATTTACATATCTTTTGCTATGTTATTTTCCTTTTATTTCTAGATTATTGAGTGTTTTTTTATCTTGAAAAGATGATTAATACTGTCAGTTGACTTTTCTGCATTATTTGAGATGATTGTGTGGTTTATATCTTTCACTCTGTTAATATGATATATTAAATTGATTGGTTTAAACTCTCATTCCAATATAGCCAAATAGGAAGAGCTCTGGTCTGCAGCTCCCAGTGTGATCAATGCAAGATGGGTGATTTCTGCATTTCCAACTGAGCTACCTGATTCATCTCATTGGGACTGATTGGACAGTGACTTCATCCCATGGAGGGTGAGCTGAAGCAGGGCAGGGCATCAACTCACCCAGGAAGTGCAAGGGGTTGGGGGATTTTCCTTTCCTAGCCAAGGGAAGGCATGACAGACTGCATCTGGCAAAACAGGACACTCTTGCCCAAATACTGCACTTTTTGCACAGTCTTAGCAACTGGCAGACCAGGAGATTCTCTCCTGTGCCTGATTCATTGGGTCCCACACCCATAGAGCCTTGCTTACTGCCAGTGCACCAGTCTGAGATTAACCTTCATGCTGCAGATGAGCAGATGGAGGTGAATCCACAATTTTTGAGGTTTGAGTAGGTAAACAAAGTGGCCACGAAGCTTGAACAGGGTAGAGCCACTCACAGCTCAGCAAGGCCTACTGCCTTTATAAACTCCACCTCTGTGGGCAGGGCATAGCTGAATAAAAGGCAGCAGAAACTTCTGCAGACTTAAACCTCCCATCTGACAGCTCTGAAGAGAGCAGTGGTTCTCATGGCATGGTGTTTGTGCTCTGAGAATGGACATACTGCCTCCTCAAATGGGTCCCTGAACCCCGTGTAGCCTAACTGGGAGACACCTCATAGTAAGGGCCAACAGACACCTCATACAGGTGGGAGACCCTCTTCAATGAAGCTTCCAGGGAAGGATCAAGCTGCAATATTTGCTGTTCTGCAGCCTTCTCTGTTGATACCCAGGCAAACAGGGTCTGGAGTGGACCTCCAGCAAACTCCAACAGACCTGCAGCTGAGGGACCTGACAGTTAGAAGGAAAACTAACAAACAGAAAGGAATAACATCAACATAAACAAAAAGGACATCCACACCAAAACCCCATCTGTCAGTTACCAACATCAGATACCAAAGGTAGATAAAACCACAAAGATGGGAAGAAACCAGAGCAGAAAAGCTGAAAATCCTAAAAACCAGGGCACCTCTTTTCTTCCAAAGGATTGCAGCTCCTCACCAGCAGTGGAACAAAGCTGGAGGGAGAGTGACTTTGACGAGTTGACAGAAGGAGGCTTCAGAAGGCTGGTAATAACAAACTTCTCCAAGCTAAAAGAGCATGTTCGAACACATCGCAAGGAAGCTAAAAACCTTGAAAAAAGGTCAGACAATGGCTAACTAGAATAAACAGTGTAGAGAATACCTTAAATGACCTTATGGAGCTGATAACCATGGCACAAGAACTTTGTGACACATGCACAAGCTTCAATAGCTGATTCAATCCAGTGGAAGAAAGGATATCAGTGATCAAAGATCAAATTAATAAAATAAAGTGAGAAGACAAGTTTAGAGTAAAAAGAGTGAAAAGAAATGAACAAAGCCTCCAGGAAAAATGGGGCTATGTGAAAAGACCAAATCTACGTTTGCTTGGTGTACCTAAATGTGACAGAGAGAATGGAACCAAGTTGGAAAACACTCCTTAGGATGTTATTCAGGAGAATTTTCCCAATGTAGCAAGGCAGGCCAGCATTCAAATTCAGGAAATACAGACAACACCACAAAGATACTTCTGGATAAGAGCAACCCCAAGATACTAATTGTCAGATTCACCAGGGTTGAAATGAAGGAAAAAATGTTAAGGGCAGCCAGAGAGAAAGGTCAGGTTACCCACAAGGGGAAACCCATCAGACTAACAGCAGATCTCTCAGCAGAAACCCTAGAAGCCAGAAGAGAGAGGGGTCAATATTCAACATTCTTAAAGATAAGAATTTTCAGCCCAGAATTTCATATCCAGCTAAACTAAGCTTCATAAGTGAGGGAGAAATAAAATCCTTTACAGACAAGCAAATGCTGAGAGATTTTGAGACCACCTGGCCTGCCTTAAAAGAGCTCCTGAAGGAAGCACTAAGCATGGAAAGGAACTACCGGTACCAGCCACTGCAAAAAATATGCCAAATTGTAAAGACCATCGATACTATGAAGAAGCTGCATCAATTAACAGGAAAAACAGTGAGCTAACATAACAATGACAGGATCAAATTCACACATAACAGTATTGACCTTAAATGTAAATGGGCTAAATGACTCAATAAAAAGACATAGACTGTCAAATTGGATAAAGAGTCAAGACCCATCAGTGTGCTGTATTCAGGAGACCCATCTCACATGCAGAGACACACATAGGCTCAAAATAAAGGGATGGAGGAAGATTTACCAAGCAAATGGAAAGCAAAAAAAATTAAAAATTAAAAAAAAGCAGGGGTTTCAATCCTAGTCTCTGATAAAACAGAATTTAAACCAACAAAGATCAAAAGACACAAAGAAGGCCATTACATAATGGTAAAAGGATCAATTCAGCAAGAAGCGCTAACTACCCTAAATATATATGCACTCAATACAGGAGCACCAAGATTCGTAAAGTAAGTCCTTAGATACCTACAAACAGACTTAGACTCCCACACAATAATAACGGGAGACTTTAACACTCCACTGTCAATATTAGACAGATCAACAAGACAGAATGTTAACAAGGATATCCAGGACTTGAACTCAGCTCTGCACCAAGTGGACCTAATAGAAATTTACAGAATTCTCCACCCCATATCACCAGAATAAACATTCTTCTCAGCACCACATCACACTTATTCTAAAATTGATCACATAATTGGAAGTAAGCACTCCTCATCAAATGTAAAAGAACAGACATCACAACAAACTGTCTCTCAGATCACAGTGCAATCAAATTAGAACTTAGAATTAAGAAACTCACTCAAAATGGCACAAACACATGGAAACAGAACAACCTTCTTCTGAATGGCTACTGGGCAAATAACAAAATGAAGGCAAAAATAAAGATGTTCTTTGAAACCAGTGAGAACAAAGACAAAAAACACCAGAATCTCTGGGACACATCTAAAGCAGTGTGCAGAGGGAAATTTATAGAACTAAATGCCCACAAGAGAAAGGAGGAAAGATCTAAAATCAACAGCCCCACATCACAATTAAAAGAACTAGAGAAACAGGAGCAAACAAATTCAAAAACAAGCAAAAGGCAAGAAAGATCAGAGCAGAACTAAAGGAGATAGAGACACATAAAACCCTTAAAAAATCAATGAATTTAGGAGCTGATTTTTTGAAAAGATCAACAAAATTGATAGACCACTAGCAAGACTAATAAAGAAGAAAGAAGACAAGAATCAAATAGACACAATAAAAAATGATAAATGGTATACCATCACTGATCCCACAGAAATGCACACTACCATTAGAGAATACTATAAACTCCTCTACACAAATAAACTAGAAAATCTAGAAGAAATGGATAAATTCCTGGACACATACACCCTCCCAAGATTAAACCAGGAAGAAGTTGAATCTCTGAATAGACCAATTACAGGCTCTGAAAATTGAGGCAATAATTAATAGCATACCAACAAAAAAATATCCAGGACCAGATGGATTCACAGCTGAATCCTACCAGAGGTACAAATAGGAGCTGGTACCATTCCTTCTGAAAGTATTCCAATCAATAGAAAAAGAGGAAATCCTCCCTAATTCATTTTATGGGACCAGTATCATCCTGATACCAAACCCTGGCAGAGACAAAACAAAAAAAGAGAATTTTAGACCAATATCCTTGATGAACATCGATGTGAAAATCCTCAATAAAATACTGGCAAATAGAATCCAGCAGCACATCACAAAGCTTATCCACCACGATCAAGTAGTCTTCATCCTTGGAATGCAAGGCTGGTACAACATACACAAATTAATAAATGTAATCCATCATATAAACAGAATCAATGACAAAAACCACATGACTATCTCCATAGATATACAAAAGGCCTTTGAAAAAATTCAACAGTCTTTCCTGTAAAAACTCTCAATAAACTACATATTGATGAAATGTATCTCAAAATAATAACAGCTATTTATGACAAACCCACAGCCAATATCATACTAAATCAGTAAAACTGGAACCATTCCCTTTCAAAACTGACACAAGACAAGAATGCCCTCTCTCACCTCTCCTATTCAAAATAGTGCTGGAAATCCTGGCCAGGGCAATCAGGCAAGAGAAAGAAACAAAGGTATTCAATTAGGAAGTCAAATTATCTCTGTTTGCAGATGACATGATTGTATATTTAGAAAACCCCATCGTCTCAGCCCAGAATCTCCTTAAGCTGATAAGCAACTATAGCAAAGTCTCAGGATAAGAAATCAATATGCAAAAATCACAAGAATTTCTATACACCAATAACAGACAAACAGAGAGCCAAATCATGAGTGAGCTCCCATTAACAATTGCTACAAAGAGAATAAAATACCTTGGAATACATCTTACAAGGGATGTGAAGGACCTTTTCAAGGAAAACTACAAATCACTGCTCAACGAAATAAAAGAGGACACAAACAAATGGAAGAACATTCCATGCTCATGGATAGGAATAACCAATATTGTGAAAATGGTCATACTGCCCTAGGAAATTTACAGATTAAATGCTATCCCCATCAAGCTATGAATGACTTTCTTCACAGAATTAGAAAATACTACTTTAAAGTTCATATGGAACCAAAAAAGAGCCCATATCGCCAAGACAATCTAAGCAAAAAGAACAAAGTCAGAGGCATCACACTATCTGACTTCAATCTATACTACAAGGCTACAGTAACCAAACAGCATGGTACTGATATCAAAACAGATCTATAGACCAATGGAACAGAACAGAGGCCTCAGAAATAACACCACACATCTACAGCCATCTGATCTTTGAAAACCCTGACAAAAACAAGCAATGGAGAAAGGATTCCCTATTTAATAAATGGTGCTGGGAAAACTGGCTAGCCATAGGTAGAAAGCTGAAACTGGATCCCTTCCTTACACCTTATACACAAATTAATTCAACAGGGATTAAAGACTTAAATGTTAGCCCTAAAACCATAAAAACCCTAGAAAAAATCCTAGGCTACATCATTCAGGACATAGGCATGGACAAAGATTTCATGACTAAAATACCAAAAGCAATGGCAACAAAAGCCAGAATAGACAAATCAGATCTAATTAAACTAAAGCACTTCTGCACAGTAAGAGAAACTACCAACAGCGTGAATAGACAACCTACAGAATGGGAGAAAATTGTTGGCAATCTATTCATCTGACAAAGGGCTAATATCCAGAATCTACAAAAAACTTAAACAAATTTACAAGAAAAAAACACCATCAAAAATTGGGCAAAGGATATGGACAGACACTTCTCAAAAGAAGACATCTATGCAGCCAACAGACACATGAGAAAATGCTCATCATCACTGGTCATCAGAGAAATGCAAATCAAAACCACAGTGAGATACAATCTCATGCCAGTTAGAATGGTGATTATTTGAAAGTCAGGAAACAACAGATGCTGGAGAGGATGTGGAAAAATAGGAAGGATTTTACACGGTTGGTGGGATTGCAAATTAGTTCCACCATTGTGGAAGACAGTGTGGCCATTCCTCCAGGATCTAGAACTAGAAATACCATCTGACCCAGCAATCCCATTACTGAGCATATACCCAAAGGATTATAAATCATGCCACTATAAAGACACATGCACACTTATGTTTATTGCAGCACTAGTCACAATAGCAAAGACTTGGAACCAACCCAAATGTCCATCAATGATAGAACTGATTAAGAAAATGCAGCACGTTTACACCATGGAATAGTACGCAGCCATATAAACAGATGAGTTTTTGTCCTTTGTGGGGACTTGGATGAAGCCAGAAACCATCATTTTCAGCAAAATATCACAAGGACAGATAACCAAACACCACATGTTCTCACTCATAGGTGGGAATTTACCAATGAGAACACTTGGACACGAGGCAGGTAACATCACACAATGAGGCCTGTCAGGGGCTGGAGGGCTAGAGGAGAGATAGCAGCAGGAGAAATATCTAATGTAAATGATGAGTTGATGGGTGCAGCAAAACAACATGGCACATGTAAACCTATGTAACAAACCTGCATGTTGTCCACATGTATCCTAGAACTTAAAGTGTAATAAAAAACAAATAGATTGATTTACGTGTGTTGAACAATACTTTCATTGGAGAGATAACTCCTTCTTCGTCATGGTGTATAATCCTTGCAATATGTTATTGAATTTGGTGTTCTAATGTTCCGAGGAGAATTTTTACATCAGTAGTCAACAGGAAAATTGATTTGTAGTTGTATTTTTTTTTCTCCTTAGTGTCTTTGTGGGATTTGGTGTTGTGTTAATTCTGGGCTCATAAAATAAGTTGGAAATTGTTTTATCTTTTTCATTTTTCTGAAGTAGTTTAAGAAGGGTTGGTGTTAACCCTGCTTTAACATTTTGAAAAAAATATGTATTTAATGAAGTGATCCGGGCCTCGGCTTTTTGAGGGGAGGTTGTTGTTACTACTTATATGCCTATTCAGATTTTTTTATGGTTTATTTTTAGTATAATCTATATTTCTAGACATTTGTCTATTTCTCTTAGCTTATCATATTCCCTAAGTGCCAGGTTAGCTACAATAAAATAGAAGAGCAGCTAAATTTTGAAGATTCTATGCTTTAATCTCTGGCTCCCAGGTAGCATCTGTGGACCCACTCATGGCTAGGGGAACTTGCAACCCCATAGGCAGAGACACAAACCTGGCTGGCATTGCCAACTATTAATCACAGAGTCCTAGGGCTTTGAATAAACTTATATGGTAGCCAAGTAGTGGTTGCAGTGGGCCTTGGGTGAGACCAAGTATTTTCTACTCTTCTTTCCCCTCTCTGCAGGCAGAAGAGCTTCTTCTATGACTGCCAACACTACTGGCCCATGGGGGGTTTCCACCAAATCATCATCACTTTCTCACTTAAAGCCCAAGGACTCTTTAGTTAGCTTGTGATAAATTCTGCAATGCCTGGGACTCGACCTTTGGCCCAGGGCAAGTGCAGAAATGCTGACCAAGAAGACCCTAGGCCTGGACTCAGGGACTCTAAGAATCTGCTTGGTGATCTACCCCACTGTGGTTGAGCTGGTATACCAGGTGCAATGTAGAGTTCCCTTTACTTTCCCCCCTGCCTTTCTCAAACAGAAGTCTTTCACCATAGCTACCACAGCTAGAAATGTACTGGGTCACACCTGAACTTAGCACTTCTCAGAGCCCAATGCCCATGGTGTATTACCTGGTTGTCACTGTTTTTTATTCTGGGTACAGGGGTTCTTTAGTCAGCAGGTGATGAATTCTGCCAGGTCTTTACTGACATGGCAGCATTGAGTTTGATGTAAAGTCCTCCAGTCACTGTGCTCTCCCTCTCCCAAATTCACAGGTTTCTGTGTGTTGTGTGGCTGCTGCTAGGTGGGGGGTGGGGGAGTGGTGTTGTGAGCACTCCCTTAGCTGCTCTGGCTGCTGTCTCAGTAGACCCCATACTCCCCACCCTCCACATTCCACTGGCTCTGAGCCCAGCTCGGAATATGACTTGCCTAATAATTGAAGTCCTTGTGGCCTAGACTGCCCCTTAAGTTCTCTTAGAGTCCAATAGCACGTCAACTCATGATGGCAAGACTTGTAAAAACTCAAGCTCCCAACACTAGGATGGGAAGTTTTCCTCTTTCTAGGGCCAATACACATGCTTCTTCCATTGGCAGATGTCAGCTGAGTACAGTCTTGTTCTGCTTTTCACTGTGACAGGGTAGTACTGAGTTTATTGAAAGCCTCACAAACTATGCGCTCCCTCTCCCAAACATACTATCTCTGCACGATGTAGCCACTACTGGTGGTTGAAAAAGAGGTGACATCCATGCTTCTAGACCGTCTTTTATTTTTTTGTCTTCTCCAATGTCTGTTTCAGTGATATGAAGTTAATACCAGGTACTGTGATTGCTCACCCAATTTTTGGTCCCTTTGACAGTGCTTCTTGAATGTAGTTAGTTGTGAAAATTTGGTGTTTTTGTGTGGTGGATGAGAATGTAGGCTTCTATTCTGCCCTCTTACTCTGTCTCTGCCTTAAATTTTTTAGATTCAGGGAGTATATCTGCAGGTTTATTACATGGATATATTGTGTGATGCTGAGCAATGTGGGATATTATTGATCCCATCACCAAGGTAGTGAGCATATATTGTGGGATATAATTGATCCCATCACCTAGGCAGTAAGCATAGCACCTATGGTTTTTCATCCCCTGCCCTCCTCCTTCCCTCATTCATCTGGTAGTTCTCAGTGTCTATTGTTGTCATCTTTATATTCATGAGTACCCCATGTTTAGATCCTACTTATAGGCAAGAACATATGGTATTTGGTTTTCTGTTCCTGTATTAATTTCCTTATGATAATGGCCTCCAGACTTATGCATGTTACTGCACAGGACATAATTGTATTCTTTTTAATGTGTGCATAGTGTTTTATGGTGTATATGTGGCACATATTTCTATCCAATTTATTGATTCACACATAAGTTAATTCCATGCCTTCCCTATTGTGAATAGCAATATGACGCATATACAAGTGCATGTGGGGTTTCTTTTTGTAGAATTTTAAATTTTCTTTTGGATATATACTCAGTAATGGAATTGCTGGTTGAATGGCACTTCTGTTTTAAATTCTTTGAAAAATCTCCAAACTGCTTTTCACAGTGGCTGAACTAATTTACATTCTCACCAACAGTGTATAAGCATTTCATTTTCTCTGAAGTCTAACCAGAATTTGTCATTTTTTTACTGTTTAATAGTAGCCATTCTGACTAATATGAGATGGTATCTTACATTGACTTGCATTTCTCTGATGATTAGTGATGTTGGACATTAGGAAAACAACCCCATTAAAACATTGACAAGGGACATAAGCAGACATTTCTCAAAAGAAGACGAGCCAGGCACCGTGGCTCACGCCTGTAATCCCAGCACTTTGGGAGGCTGGGGTGGGGGGATCACAGGGTCAGGAGATCGAGACCATCCTGGCTAACACGGTGAAACGCTGTCTCTACAAAAAATACAAAAAATTAGCCGGGCGTGGTGGTGGGCGCCTGTAGTCCCAGCTACTCGGGAGTCTGAGGCAGGAGAATGGCGTGAACCTGGGAGGCAGAGCTCGCAGTGAACCAAGATCGCACCACTGCACTCCAGCCTGGGCGACAGAGCGAGACTCCGTCTCAAAAAAAAAAAAAAAAAAGATACAGAAGTGGGATTCTTATTCTGTCACATTAAGCTGCCTTTCCTTTGCAAATACAAAATCAAACCATTCGAAAAATCACTTTAATTGTAGGGATTGACAGTATCTTTCCCCTTCCCTATCTCCTTTCCTCTTTTGTGATTTTTTTTTTTCTGATCACTATGAATCCACTCCACAGAGTAACCTCCTTTCTTAATCTGTGTGAATTGTGGTGATGAGCTAGTCAGCTCTGTTAAAACCACCAACAAAAAAGTTTTAAATTTCCTAGTTAGTAATACATTTTTAGCATGCCACAAGATACTCTTAGAACAAGGACTTCTGGTCCAGGCATTATGGATTATGATGATTAGTTCTCTGGATTTCTATAAGCTTTGAAATTATGAGGTAAAAATCTAAAATAAGTCGGACTTCATGCTATTTATACATTTATTGGGTTTGTTAATAATTCCATAGGAAAACAGATGAAAGACTTTTGTAGAATTCAATTCTGCTTCACCATACTTAGGGTTACAAGACGGCAATTATATTGATGTAATTGACAGACTGAATTAACCTCAGTCATCACATGTGATTTTTCTAGAGTTTTTTTTAATGGTGCTGACATTCTCTTCAATATGTCCATGCTTCGCTTGGGTTTCTGGGGGACAGATGAGTAGCTAGTACTACCCATCTAAAACATAATGTTCATTAGTTGGAATAATGGTGTGATATGATAGTCTTCAAGATGATGCCCTCAATTTCTTTCCTCTCTGCATGCACATGCTGCTGTTTACATTGACAGGTAGAGTCGAATCTCCCATTTCTTGAATCTGTACTGGTCACAATGACTTGCTTTTCCAATAGGATGGAGCAGAAGTCGTATTCTAGGACCTCCAAGGCTAGGTCCTAAGAAGCTTTGTAGTATTTGCCTGTGTGTCTTGGGACAAACTACCACGTTGTGAGCACTCCAGGTAACATGGAGAGGTCAGATAGGCATCACACTCAGCAGCCAATATGTACTGCCAGCCATGTAAGTGACCCGTCTAGACTCTTTAGCCTAATTGAGCTTTCAGGTGACTTCAGCAGCAGCCAACCAACCGCAACTTCAAGAAAGTCTCCAAAAGACAACTTTTGTAGTGCCCATCAACCCACAAAACCATGAGAAATAACGTTATTAAAATTACTAAACAAATAATAACAATAAACAATATTAAACAATAAATAATTCCTTAAGTTTTGGAATGGCTTACTATTCAGCAAGAGATGGCTAGAACAAGTACTAAATATTGCACAATACTGAATAAGTATAAGTTTATTTGTATAATATACTTCTATATTTCAAAGCCATTGACATTTCTGGAAAGAGTGCAAAAGTGAGCACTGATTAAATGGTTCCCAAGAGAAGTTGTCTGTTGTGTCTCAATAGCATCATTTACCAATGGGAGCTGTATTTTGTTTTTGGAAAATATACATTTTAATGTTCATTTTAAAAAATATACTAACCATTGTTTAGAAAGGCATATGCTATTTTGAAAAAAATTTGAGCGAACCAGAGAAGTGTAAACTTTAAAGCTCTAATCATATTTATATGCAATTTAACCCATAAGTCCAAAGTCTGATGACAAATATGTTTATGTAATACTGATATTTGGATAAATAAGTTAAACTAACAGCTTTCTTTTTAAATGATAGGCTTATAATTGGTATGATGTTGAGATGGCTGCAGTGGATGGGCTCATCACCAGAATAAAATTTTCTCTTTAATACTTTTTTAGAACATTAAGTGAGAACCAGAGAGTCTAAAACTGGGTTACACAGCAGCAATAAAATCAGAGTGACACTTACTTTGCAGCAGCAGGACTGGAATTCTTGCTGTTGGGGTTGGTGGCAGCAAACTCAATTATGGGTGTCTCCTGCTTCATGCTTAGATGGTGTGTTGGGACATTTCCTGTTTAGAACTCTCTAACACTTCCTGACTAGAGCTGTTTAAAATAGAAACAAACTCCTCTGATTTTGAATTTAGCCTATTTATTGTTACGATTTGTTCATATGTTTCTACTTTTTAGACTGTGGCTTTCTTGTAGACAGAAATTATATCTTATACCTCTTTTTCTTCAGCAGCAGTGTGCCTGGCACCTAGTTGAATTGTCAGGTTCATTGAATGAGTAAAGCAAAATTATACTAGACTTAAACTATTAACTTTATCAATTTTACTCAGAAAATATATAGCTAAGTATGACGTATGAATCAATTTACTCACTTATTCAACAAAATTTTTAAGTGACTACAATATGTTATGAGCTAGGAATATGACAGTAAACAAATCTCACCTTGTCTCAAACTTCAGTGGATCCAGGAGTCTCTAGAAGTTAATTCTTGCTCAATCAGCAATTCCTTTTCACTGAAGACTTGACAAGAAGGTTTGAGAAGGCAAGAGTGTGTGAACTCAGCAGATGTTTGTGATGCACCTACCTACTGTGTGCCAGAAGTTGTAGTGTCACAGGCTCTGCCTGTGTCTCCTAGGAAAGGTGAAAACTAAGGACAATATTTTACACAACAAATAATGGCAAGTATGCCATGTGATGGAGAGGGAAAGTGCTGGCTCCCAAGAGTATAACAGGCACTGAGCCTAGCGTGGGGTCCAGGCGTCTCTGGCATGGTGCCCTCCTAGGTCCTGGTTGTCCCTCCTCGTTGCTTCTGATGTCTTCTTCAGTTACATCTGCTTCTCTGCATTTCCTCATTTTACAGTATGTTGGATGCAGTCATCTCTGAACAGGAGTAGGCAACTGTGCACCTGTTATGCCATGCTTGATGCTCTGCATTGATGTACACTGGGCCCAGGTTTCCCTGGTGGACTGCTTGGGCCGTTCTTGTCATCTGGCTCTGAAGTCTTTGCTCACAGAGGTGCACTTGCCAGATGGGTAAGCCAGAGATCTGGGGTCTCTGATGAGGCCACTCTCACCCTGCTTATCTTTCCTGACATACATAACAGATGAAGCTCAGGTGGGCGATGCACCTCAGGCCACAGTGTGGACTGTTGTAACCAAGCGAGTTATAGAGGAACACCACACTTTGAGATAAATTAAGGAGTCCTTTATTAGCCGGCAACTGAGAGGCATGTAATGCTCAAAATTCTCTTGGGCCCGAGGAAGGGGCTGGTTTTGTTTTTATACCGTGGTCTAAATAGGGGAGGGGGGAGTTTAGCTGAAACAAGTTTTACAGAAGCAGAGCTGGCAAATAGTTAAAAAATTAATTGGTTACAACAGCAGTTACAAAACAAATAAACAGTTCCAGGTGCAGGGGCTTAAACTATCACAAAGAGAGAAATGCAGGGGTTTTGCATGACATTCACCGAGTGCATACCCAGGAGCAGCTGGTGCAACTTGCCTCAATATCTTATCAGTAAGTGCATTCCTGGACCTGCTTTGAGTCAGTTTACACTAGTTATGCAATTAAGGGTGGGAGGTAAAGGGGGCTGCATGCGAAGAAAGAAACTAAAATGGAGTCTGTCCGGCTCTCTCTCCACTAGGAGAGAGTCACTCAGGTTAAAACAAGGTAGGGTATCACAGGACCATGTACAATTCTTCAAACTGCAGCTTCAACTCTCTTTCTTATTGCTCTCTTAAGACAGTATATTTAGATCAGAGTAAATGAAAGTAATGTTATTAGGAGATAAGATTAAAATTGATCCCATTTGTAAAAAGGGAAGTAGATTATTTGTGAACTGTAACACTTTTTTTTAGTGAAGAATCACCTTAAAACTTGGAACTTGGATACAAGATAATTCCTTCATTCTGTAAAAGTTTAGTAGCAAACTATATGCCAGGACTGTGCTAGGTACTAGGGATAGATGGTTGAATATATAGTATAAGATGCCTTGGAGTGTCAGATAGTTTCATATAAATGGCTCATGCAGTATATAGACAGTGTGGTAAAAAGAGACTACTGAGATGCACAGAGGACAGACAATAAAGTGTCTTTGAATGGTAGATAAGTGTGTTTAGACTTTTCACCCAGGGCTGTTGAAGTTTTTGAAGGTCAGTGGTCTCAGAGTTTTGGTGTTTTCAAGCCCTGCTAAGCACTTTGTTTCTAGCTGATGATTGGCCACCATTACTGATCATCTATTGGCTCTGTCTGATTCAGCAATCCCACCACTGAGTATTTATGCAAAGGAAAAGAAATCAATGTATCAGAAAGATAACTGTACTTGTGTATTTGTTGCAACACTATTCACAGTAGCACAGACATAAAATCAAACTAAATGCCCATCAACAAATGATTGGAGAAAGAAAATGTAGAAAATATACACAATGAAATACTATTCAGGCATAAAAAACAATAGAATCATAACTTTTGAAGACACATGGATGGAACTGGAGGCCATTGTTGTAAGTGAAGCAAGCCAGACACAGAGTAAACATCGTATTTTAGCATTCATAAGCGGGTGCTAAAAGATGTGTAGATATTGACGTAGAGAGTGGAATGATAATGGAGACTCAGCAGGGTGAGGGGATGGAAGGGGTGAATAGTGAGAAATTACTTAATGGGTACAATGTGCATTATTCTGGTGATGGATACCAAAAGCCCTGACTTCACCACTATGCCATCCATGCTTACAGCAAAATTGCACTTGGAACCCATAAATTTATACAAAAAAAGTCTTAGACCTCTCTCTCTTCTCTCATAAGCCTCAGAGCTCAATGATCCCCTTGGATCTCCTCAGCCTGCTGAGTTGTGATTTTCCTACCTAAGGTGATTTTGGGCAGAGACAAGGGAGTGTTTCAGGAAGATGTTCTCAGGCACACGCTTCTAAAGAAACATTGGAGACTCTTCTACTGGCCTTTATCTAGTCACTGCTTTAAGCAAGGAATAAAACATCTGTGGCTAAAATTTGTAAAACTGTGTTTCCCACCCACCCTTCAGACCTGACAGAAGAGTTTTTAGGATTTTAAGGGAATAGCTTTTTCCTGACCCAAAAGGGCACAGTAGTGCAAAGGCCAATGTCACGTAGGTACCGTTTCCCTATCTGTAAAATAACTTTCAGATATGATTCCTACACCTGGAATCAGTACAGTGTTTTGACTGAGGTATTAGAAAAACTTATGAGTTCATTATCATTTGAACATATGACTAATGTGAAATTTAGGCAGAATTTTATTTGAAAGGATTATTTATGTAATTTTTGATTAAATGATTTATATTGCAGTTATTTCAAACAATAAAAACCAGGTCATTGTGTTGTAAGCTAGAAATACTTACAATAACACATGGTCTTGATTATCTCACATGATGAATTGAAGATTAAAGCAAAATAATTTATCTTAGGGAATTCTGTGACAGTTTCTCTTTCTCTTTGCTTTAATAATGACTTCAAACTCTTGTACATATATGGAGAAATCCTGACTAAAGATTTTTTTTTGTCTATTGTGCTATGTTTCTGTAACTTTTTAAGATCCAGAGGAACGTACAATTAGTCTCAGTTGGCCAACTAAATGTTATGGAGTCAGCTTCTGCATTATGTGCTGAGCATTGAAGGAATGGTGGAGACAAGGCTGCTACCCTCACGGAGTCTGCTGAGAAAACCTGATGGAGTGTGGCAGGGAACATGCTGGGAGCATCCCAGGATGCCAAAAGTGCACACGGATGGAACACCTGCCTTAGAACAGGGGAGGGTCAGACAAGGAGAAGTGTCAGGAAAAACAAGGAAAGTTTAAAATGCAGGAATAGAAACACACTTGAGAAATCCATGGGGAATGAAAAGAGAATGGCTGAGCAGCAGCAGATTGTCAAAAAGGAAATCAAGAAGGAGCAGCCAAAGAGGTTGATGGAGAACCAGGAGAAAGAAGGTGACACTGAAGCCAAGGGAAGGAAAGTGTTTCAACATTTCTGGGAAACAATGACATGCTCTGTCTTAACCTTGCTGTTTTATGAGTCATATAGCCACATTCCCGGTTCTGAGAAGTCCAGCACTAAAGATGTTTCTTTTAATTTGCTTAACCCAACATTTGCCAGAATAATCTGGGCTCAGTGTGAGTGTGTGTGCGTGTGTGTGTCTGTGTGTTCTACTAATATCTCACTGAGGCTAGTGCTGTACACAACATAAATTTTAAAACACTGGTTTTATCCATCTTTTTGTTCAGCTGCAGCAACATTTACAAAGGTCAACTTTGATCATGTGTCTTCATTACTAAAGGAAACAAAACAAACTAATGAATAAAGCCCACCTGGCAGTTGCTCCTCACTACCTGTACGTCGGAGCCCACCTGGCTTGGCCTGGGTGCCCTGTGCTGACCTGGCCGTGCTGTCTTCTGCCTGCTGCTTTGCCTCCCCTTTCCTCCTGGAGAAGGTAGAGATGCTCTGAGCTTTGGCCTGTCTGGAACATGTGTCCTTCCCCTCATGTGGCCCATGTTTTCCTGAGTCCACTTTAATCTCGTTTAAGGGTATAGAACTTTCCTTAAAGCTTTTGGTCAGGTCTCACTCTCTATGCTGTTTTCCTGCCCCTTCTACAATGTACATACTTTACTGATACATTAATTATGCTATACCAGCCCAGGTTTTTACTTCTATATCATTTTATATCATCATCATTTTTCTTAGAGCTTAGTTCATTTATTTATTCAGTCTTTCCAAAATATAATTGTATGTCATATAATTTCATATTTATTTTCATTGGTGTTTATGTATCTTTTCTGTAAAAATGGAGGCTTTCTAAATAGATCTTCATTAATGTTGAAATAACAAGGTTTCATGTCTTGGTCTCAGCCAAAAGGAGTTCCCCACATTACCAGGAGGGAAATAAACATTTGCATTGTTGCATTAGATATTCTTACAGAGAAAGAGAACCATGTGTAATGGAAAATTGCTAACTTTGCCTCAGGGAGACCAGGTTGATTCACTGAGAAAGTCTGAATTGGTTTAGAAAGTATAGTTCTGAGTTTTCTAGAAGGACAAAAGTTAGAGTAGGGCATAAGAAGTAATGCCCATATCAAAAAATTAGAAATATCTCAAATTAACCACCTAACATCACAACTGAAAGAATTAGAGAAGCAAGAAGAACTCAACCACAAAGCTTATAGAAGACAAGAAATAACTAAAATCAGAGCTGAATTGAAGGAAATTGAGACATGAAAAACTGTACAAAAGATCACTTAATCAAGGTTTTTTGAAAAAATTAATAAGATAGGGCACTAGCTAGACTAATAAAGAAGAAAAGAGAGAAGATTCAAATAAACAAAATTAGTAATGATGAAGGGAATGTTACCACTGACCCCAGAGAAATAAAAATAACAACCAGCAACTACTACGAGCACCTCTATACACACAAACTAGAAACCCTAGAAGAGATTAATAAATTCCTGGACACATATACTCTCTCAAGACTGAACCAGGAAGAAATTCAGTCTCTGAGCAGACCAATTATGAGCTCAAAAAATTGAATCCATAATAAATAGCCTATCAACCCCCCCCAAAAAAAACCCAGGACCTGATAGATTAATAAATTTTAACAGATGTACAAAGAAGAGCCAGCACCAGTCCTACTGAAACTATTTCAAGAAATAGAGGAGGAGGGACTCTTCCCCAACTTGTTCTACGAGGCCAGAATCATTCTGATACCAAAGTCTGGCAGTGACACAACAAAAGAAGAAAACTTCAGGCCAGTATCCTTGATGAACATCCATTCAATAATCCACAACAAAATACTTGCAAACTGAATCTAGCAACACATCAAAAGTCTAATTCACCATAGTGAAGTAAGCTTCTTCCCTGGATTGGAAGGTTGGTCCATCATGGGCAAATCAATAAAACGTGATTCGTAACATAAATTAAACTAAAGATAAGAACCACGTGATTGTCTCAACAGATGCAGAAAAGGCTTTCAGTAAAATTCAACAAAGCTTCATGTTAAAAATTCACAATAAATGAGGTATCAAAGGAACATACCTCAAAATAATAAAGGCCACCTATGACAAACTCACAACCAACATTATACTAAATGGGCAAAATCTGGAAGCATCCTCCTTGAAACCCGCACAAGACAAGGATGCCCTCTCTCACCACTCCTATTTAACATAGTATTAGAAGTCCTTTCTGGAGCAATCTGACAAGAGAAAGAAATAAAGGGTATTTAAATAGAAAGAGAAGTCCAACTACCTCTGTTTGCAGACAACATAATTCTCTATCTAAACCCTATAGTTGTGACCCAAAAACTCCTTAAGCTGATAAACAACTTCCACAAAGTTTCAGGACACAAAATCAATGTACGAAATTTGCTAGCATTCCTATACACCAAGAAGAACCAAACTAACAGCCAAATCAGAGAGGCAATTTTATTCACAATTTCCACGAAAAGAATAAAGTACATATGAATACAGCTAAGCAGGGAGGTGAAAAATCTCTACAATGAAAATTACAAAACACTGCTCAAAGAAGTCAGAGAAGACACAGATAAATGAAAAATCATTCCATGTTAATGGAGAGAAAGAATTAATATCATTTAAATGGTTGTACTGCTCAAGGCTATTCCTATTAAACTACCAATGACATGCTTCATGGAAGTAGAAAAAAGCTATTCAAAAATTCATATAGAACTAAGAAAGAACCTAAGTAGCCAAGGCAATCCTAAGCAAAAAGAACAAAGCTTGAGGCATCACATTACCCGACTTCAAACTATACTACAGCCCTATAGTAACCAAAACAGCAAGGTACCAGTGCAAAAACAGACACATACACCAGTGGAACAGAATAGAGAGGTTAGAATTAAGACCACATACCTACAACTATCTAATCTTTGACTAAGCTGGCAAAAACAAGCAATGGGGAAAAGATTCCCTATTCAATAAATGGTGCTGGGATAACTGGCTAGCGATATGCAGAAGATTGAAGTTGGACTTCTTCCTTATACCATACACAAAAATCACTGAAGATGGATTAAATACTTAAATGTAAAACCCAAAACTATAAAAGCCCTGGAAGACAACATAGACAGTACAATCCTGGACATAGAAAGAGGCAAAGATTTCATGATAAAGACATCAAAAACAACTATTTACAAGTGGGATCTAATTAAACTTAAAAGCTTCTGCTCAGCAAAAGAAATTATCAAGAGAGTGAACAGACAACATATAGAATGAGGAAAAAATATTTACAAACTATGTATCTGACAAAGATCTAATATTCAATATAAGGAACTTGAATTTACAAGAGAAAAACAAAAAACCCTATTAAAAAGTGGCCAAAGCCCTGACTTCTGAATGGCACTTCTAGACCCAGCCAGGGACTGAGGGATCTCACTGCCTTAAAGGAAAGAACACAGGTCTGTCTGGCTTTGCCAACTGCTAATTGTAGAGGCCAAAGGCCTTGAGTGAACATAGGCAGTCGTCAGAAAGTGCATGCAGCAGGACTTGAGCAAGACCCATGCTGTGCTAGCTTCAGGTCTGATCCAGGGCATCATAGTGGTGGTGGCCAGGGGTGCTTGTGTCTTTCTTCTCCCAGCTTTAGGTGGCTTAGAACAGAGAGAAAGACTCTGTATCTTTGAGAGAAAATAAGGGTAGGGAAAAAGAGTCTCTGGCTAGTAATCCAGAAAATTCTCCTGGATCTTGTTGAAGGCTGTCAGGGTGGTACTTCTGTGAGTCTGGAAGAATTACAGCATTATTGGGTATAAGGTGCCCCATAAAGCAGATATGGCTTAGATCACAACACCCAACTCTTTTCAAATATGTGAAAGCCTTCCTAAGAAAGACAGCTACAAATAAACCCAGACAATGAAGACTACAATAAATACTCACCTTTTCTCTCTTTAAATTTTATTTTTTAAACCTCTCATATGGTGCTGCATGCCCAAGATTTTAATGTCCAGACATCGAAGAACATCTACTAGCATCAACACCATCCAGGAAAACATGACCTCACCAAGTGAACTAAATAAGGCACTGGGGACAAATCCTGGAGAAAAAGAGATATGTGATGTTTCAGACAGAGAATTCAAAATAGCTGTATTAAAAAAAAAAGCTGAAAGAAATTTAAGATAACAAAGTAAAGAAATTCCAAATTTTATCAGCTAAACTCAACAAAGAGTTTGAAATAGTTACAGCAAATTAAGCAGAAATTCTGAGTGTAAAATGCAATTGGCATGCTGAAGAATGCATTAGAGCCATGTAATAGCAGAATGGATCAAGCAGAAGAAATAGTGAGCTTGAAGACAGGCTCTTTGAAAATACATATAAGAGACAAAAGAAAAAGAATAAAAACAACAAATCATGCCGACAGGATCTAGAAAATAGCCTCACAAAGACAGATCTAAGAGTTATTGGTTTTAAAGAAGATGTAGAGAAAGAGGCAGGGGTAGAAAAATTTACTGAAAGGGATAATAACAGAGAACTTTCCAAACCTAGAGGAAGATACCCATATCCATCTGCAAAAATGTTATAGAACATTAAGCAGATTTAACCCAAAAAAGACTACTTCAAAGCATTCAATAGTCTTCCAAAAGTCAAAGATAAAGAAAAGTTCTTAAGGAAGAAAGAGAAAAGAAACAAATAACATACTGGGGAGCTCCAACACCTCTGGCAGCAGACTTTACAGTGGAAACTCTACTGGCCAGGAGAGAGAAGCAATAAATATTTAAAGTACTAAAGGAAAGAAACGTTTACCTTAGAATAGAATATACAGTGAAAATGTTCTTCAAATAAAAAGAAGAAATACTGACTTTTTCAGACAAACAAAAGCTGAAGTATTTTATGAATACCATACCTGTCCTAAAGGAATGCTAAAGGGAGTACTTCAATCAGGAAGAAAAGGACATTAATGAGTAACAAATGATCACCTAAAGGTAAAAAAAAAATCCTCATTGCTAATAGGATACAAAACAAAACAGAATATTATAACACTATAGCTGTGTGGTGGTGTGCAAACTACTCTTATTCAAAGTAGGAATACTAAAGAATATCCAATCAAAAGTAATAGCAACAACAACATTTCAAGACATAGCACAATAAAATATAAATAGAAACAACAAAAAGTTAAAAAGTTAAGGGATGAACACGACCAGTCCTGAGCCGGCAGATGTGGTGGAAGCCCCGGAGCTCGGGAGCTCGCGGAAGGACTGGAGCGTGGGCGGAAAGGAGGCCGCCCCTAGAGCCGGAAGCCTGCGCAGGGGACAGAGGCCTCCGGCGGCGCCCCCCAGCAACAGCAGGGCGGTGCCACATTGGTCCTGAGCCAGGCCTGGCCGCCGGTGACGGCGGGACTCTCTGGGAGGCCGGCGGTCCTCGGGTGTAGAGGGAGACAGCTGCCCGGGGGCACGGGCGAGCGCCTCTGGGGGTCCTGGATCCGAGACCTGCGGCCCCGGGGTGGCGGTGACGCCTGGAGTCATGTGGGCTTGGCTGGGCCGGGCTCTTGGGGCAGCCAGGCGCCGCTACTGGCGTCTAGGCCACACCACCCTGAATGCGCCCGCTCGCCTCTGATCTGCTGAAGCTAAGCAAGGTCGGGACTGATTAGTACTTGGATGGGATTCCGCCTGTTAATAGCGGGTACCGTAGGCTTTTGGCTTCCCGCTCCCTCCCTCTTTCCCCCTTTTGTCTCCGTGCTTCCCAACCGCCCCCCCACCCCCACCGCCTCTGCTCCCCCTTGACCGACCCCGCGCCCCAGCCGAAGCCCAGGACCTGCTCCTGAAGATCCGCCACTGCAGCACCACCAGGCAGCAGCATCCCACCTCTTCCGACTCGCGGCAGACCCACCCAACCCGGGCGGGAGGGGACCGACCCTGAGGGCGCAGGCGCGGGTTCCCTGAGGTCCCGGGTGTCTTCACGATCCCCGGACTCCCAGGCAATTGTATTCACTCATTCAGCGTCACGCAACCGTCCAAGCTGGTGGAAGGGGCGAGCAGGGGCAGCGGGTGCCACAGACCCCAGCCAAGATCTCCGCTCCAGAACCCAAGGGCTGCTTTCCCCAGAGGAAGGACATTTTCTTCGCCAGCCACGAGGAAATCCGTCCCTGTGCACCCTGTTTCCCAGTGCCACCGACTTCGTGTAAACTCCAGTCTGGAGGACAGGAGAGAGACCCAGGCCTCGCCCCGTGGACACGCTCGGCGCCACGGCTCCCGCCAGACATGCGAGCACACTCTACAAATCTCTGGGCCCACCGCGCCAAGGAGACAGAAAGAAGCAAACAAAGGAAGGACCTTATGAAACGCACCCCCAAAGCAACCAACCAATCCAAGAAAAAAAAACACGTCTCAGGGCTCCATTGGTTTTCCTGGGTGGGGGGCCCTGACCCCCTGTTCTAGCCTGGCCCAAGCACCCTCCACCCCACCCCGGCCTGCTGAAAGGTGCCCTGTCTACCTGAGCAGAGCCTCCCTCTCCAAGGCTCTGTCACTGTCGCTCCACAACTCCCTCACCCTCTCCCTTTCTCTGCTTCCCCCTCCACCTCGCGCTCTACTGTGGCGCTCTCTCTTCCCCCCTCTCTCTCTCCTCCCCCCTTTGCTGTCTCTCTCTATCGCTGTCTCTCTCTCTCCCTCTGGTTCTATTTCTCCATTGCTGTCTCCCTTGCTCTCCTTCTGTAGCAGGAGGAGCTGCAGACAAAACCCCTCAGACACGGAGTTGTAGAAGGAAGGGCTTTATTCAGCTGGGAGCATCGGCAGACTCACGTCTCCAAAAACCGAGCTCTCTGAGTGAGCAATTCCTGTCCCTCTTAAGGGCTTACAACTCTAAGGGGGTCCGCGTGAGAGGGTCGTGATGGATTGAGGAAGCAAAGGGTACGTGACTGGGGGCTGCATGCACAGGTAATTAGATGAGAACAAAACAGGACAGGGATTTTCACAGTGCTTTTCTGTGAAAATAGATAACATAACCGAGTAGGTCAGGGGTCGATCTTTAACTACCAGGCCCGGGTGTGGCGCGGGGCTGTCTGCCTGTGGATTTCATTTCTGCCTTTTAGATTTTACTTCTTCTTTCTTTGGAGGCAGAAATTGGGCATAAGACAATACGAGGGGTGGTCTCCCTTCAAGCTATCTGTGTCTGTGTCTTTGTGTGTCCGTGTGTGTGTGCCCGGGTGTGCTGTGTGTGTGTGCATGTGTGCACCCGTGTGTATCCGTGTGTGTGTCAGGGTGGGTTTGCTCGTGGTAGTGGTGGGGTGTGTCTGGGTGTCCGTCAGCCCCTCTTTCCCGGGATGAGGCTGCCGGGGCTCTAGTGCCAGGGCGGGGCAAAGCAGAGACTTCCTGCCCCTTTGGCCATGGCGGGTCCTCGTCAGAACAAGCGTCGATGGTGTGAGCATTGTGAGAAAAAGGGCCTGTGGGGCTGGGCCGGCTGTTTGCCCCTGGGCAGCCCTGGTGGCTCTGGGTGTGTGGGGCAAGAGGGGGCCTTGCAGGAGGGGCGGCGAGGAATCCAAAATAATTTTTCCGCAGCAAGGCGGAGGACCGGAGGGGACCCCAGGACCGTGGGCCCTGGGCCCTGACGCCTCGGAGCACACCCCGTCCTGAGCGGGCCCCAGGTGTTGGAAGCTCGGGAGCTCGAGAGCCTGGGGAAGGCCTGGAGTCTCAGCGAGAGGGTGGCCGCCTGGAGACTTCAGAGCCCTGGCAGGGGATGGAGGCCTCTGGCGCCTGGGCTGTCTCCCGCATGGCGCATGGTCTGGCCGCCAGCGACATCGGGACGCTCTGGGAGGTCGGTGGAAAGGGCAGCGCGGCGACTGGTGGTGCTTGGGCGTAGAGGGGGAGAGCAGCCCGGCCACAGGCAAGCGGCTTCGGGGTGCCTGATCCCAGCCTCGCGGCCCCCGGGTTGGTGGTGATGCCTGGAATCAGGCGGGCGTACCTGGACTGGGCTTTTGGGCCAGCCAGGAGCCACTGCCATTGTCTACGGCCATACCACCCGGAAAACGAGAGAGACCCAAGCCGCGGCCCGTGAGCACGCTCAGCGCCACTGCTCCTGCCACAGTGAGGGGCGCACTCTACAACTTTCAGGGCCCACAGCACCAAGAGGACAGGGAGGAACCAACAAAGGAATGACGCTACGAAAAGCACCCCCAAAGCAACCAACAAATCCAAGTAAAAACACGTCTCAGGGCCCTGTTGGTTTTCCCGCGTGGGCGGCCCTGCCCCCCTGTTCCAACCCAGCCCAGGCACCCTCCACCCTACCCTGGCCAAAGGGTCCCCTGTCTACCAGATAGAGCCTCCCTCTCCAAGGCTCTGTTGCTCTCCCTCTCTAGCTCCCTCATCCTTTCCCTTTCTCTACTTCCCTCTCCACCTTGCTCTCTCTCTCAATCTCCCAGGTTCCTCTCTGTCTCTCTCTCCATCGCTGTTTCTCTCCTTCTGTTTCTATCTCTCCATCCCTCCATCCCTCTGTCCCTTGCTCTCCTTCAAGCTGTCTGTGTTTTTGTGTGTCTGTGTGTGTGCTTGTGTTCCCGCGCGTGCGCCCGTGTGTGTCTGTGTGTTTGGGAGTGGGTTTGCTAGTGATTGTGGTGGGGTGTGTCTGGATGTCCATCAGTACCTTTGTCCCAGGATCAGGCTGCCAACTCTATTGCCAGCGCCTGGGTGTCACAGTTGCCGTGATAGTCTCACACACGCAGGTGTGTTCATCTCGTTCATTTTCACGTAGACAACGAGAGCGAAACCACAGAGAAAAGAAACATCCCGTGCATCACGGCCTGATGATGGATTCCTGTTTCCTGCAAAATAGGGAGTCTCCAATATAGCCTGTTTGAAAACTGGAAAGGAGAGCACCGACACGATGCTGGTCTTCCACGCATTCCTGGAAGTTTCTGGGGCCCCACAGAGCTCGGGAAACACACAGTCAACATGGTCACGCTTTCGGGGGGCAGAAACTTGAGCAACAGGCACCTTTACAGAGGGCAAAGAAACGTGGAATCCAGAATCACGCTTCAGTTGGCCTGGGTGTGACTCCTGTGTGGATGGGACTATCCGCCTCGAGCTCTGTTGCAGGGCTCAACGTGGGGATATGTCATCTGTGAACCATGTGGATGAAAAACAGACAACCACCTGAGTCTCGGCTCATTGCTCTCTGGGGAATTCGCTCATTCCTTCGGAAACAGAATTGGTCTGAATTGCTCCGGGATGAAGTAACCCAGGCTGGAGATCCAGAGGGCCGCTGAGCGCCCCGCCGGCCAAAGGGGCTGTGGGCCCAGCACTCAGCCCGTACTGGGCACCCAATATTTTCCCAGAGTTCTGGGTCTTGTTGGTTCCGGAGGCAGAAGACCGTTTTTCTCTCTGCCTTCCGTTCTCTGTTTCTTGCTCCTTTTGTCCCTCGGTCCATCCTTCCCTCTGTTCTTCCCTCCCTCCCCCGGTTTTTTCCTCCCTTTCTCCCTCCCTCTTTCTCTCCCTTCCAGGGTCCCTCCTTCCACCCATCCTTGCCTAGCTCCATCCTTCCATCTCACTCTGTCTCCGTTCCTGTCCTCATCTCTGCCTGCCTTCCCTCTTGCCTGGAAAGGGCAGCACCCTGGTTTGCGCGAGGTCTCCGGTCTTTATTTAGTTGCAAGGCGCTCCATGGTGCTGGCGAGGAGGCTGGCGGGACACGGGTTGGCAAGTGATGGTGAGCGAAGAGGCGGAGGAGTCGAGACGCAGAAAGGAGAACTGGCCTGGTTTCTGCCCCGGCCCAGTGTTTCACGGACTGTGGTCTCCGCCAACCCGACTGAAGAACGCGGGGGGAAAAGGGATGAGAGCTCCGCCTGGGCTAGTTAGCAAACCTAGGCTGCTGCCTGGAAACCCGCGCATGCGCAGTAGACAGCCCACCTCCCTGTACCTGGACCGGCCCTGGGATCCCCGGGATGCTCAGGAATTCTTTCTTGTCATTGTTGACAGCCCTCCTCTGTGTGGAGTCTCTCGCTGGACCTGGAACTCAGGGATCCTAGGCAGGTCAGCTGGAAGGGAAGACACACCTCTCCATACCAAGCCTGACGTTCACCGTGAAAGAGAGGCCGCCGCCCTGCCCCCACCCCGCCCCAAACCCGCCCCAACCTGCTCCTCCAGCAGAGCCCTGTGTTCTTCCTGGCTGAGGAGTGGTTCCAGCAAAGCGGGCTCTTCCACGTCCTTCAGCTCCCCCAGTGGCGCCGGATCTAGGAAAGGTTGTGCCTTTTGCTGAAACTCTGGGGTTGACAGGAGCTCATCTAACAGGCTGGAGGTGAGTGCAGACGAGAGCCCCGGCTCCTGGAGCGGTTGAGAGGTGCCTGGTTGGCTGGCATCTGTGCTTGACGCGGAGGCCTCCGGGGTCGCGAGCTCCGGAGGTGAAGGTGTCCCGTCTTCGGGTTCCCATGCCGCCCTGGCGACCTGGGGCTCCAGCCCCACCACGGACTCCGGTGGGACGTGGGTGGCGCAAGCACACCTTGCCCCTGTGACTCAGCTTGAGGGGCCCCAAGCTGTCCCATTGAGCACGCACCCAGCAGGCCGTCGCACTGCGGGTTCTGGTCTTCCTGTCATTTGTTGGGGTTCGGAGGCCACCAGGGAGTCTGAGGATGGGAGAGCCCCAGTTTCGGAGGAGCCAGGGCAGCGAACACAAAGCCCCGCATGCCCGGGCAGGTTGGGAGAGTCCTTCTGCCTGCGCAGCCTGGCTGGGCTGGAGCAGGGGGATGGCCCTTGCTGCCTGGCTCATGAAAGCCCCCTGTGGGAGAGCCCCAGGAGCGCAGGGCATGTGGGGTGCGGGAAGCGCCGTTCCCCATGCCCCCGTGTAGGTGAACTCGATAGAGGAGGGAGGAGGGTGACACCCACCAGGGGTGCTAATTAGTAACCACAGTGGCCTCAAAGAACTCAAATGAAAGGAAGACTTGCACGTCTCTCACTGTAAGTCCAGAGCTAGAAATGATTAAGCTTAGTGAAGATGTAGAATTTTCATAGCTAGAGAGAAGTCAACGCTTGGCTTCAAAACTTCAAAGGATGGGCTGACTCTCTTTGAGGACCACTGCAGCTGGTGACTTCAAGTTACAGCCAGTGCTCATTGACCACTCTGAAAATCTCAGGGCCCTTAAGAATTGTGCAAAATCTATTCTTTCTGTGCTCTAGAAATGGAACATCACTGTCTGGGTGACAGCACATCTGTTAATAGCATGGTTTACTGAATATTTTAATCCCACTATTGAGACCTACTGCTCAGAAAAAAAAAAACCCGATTCCTTTAAAAAGATTGTTGCTTGGCCAGGCATAGTGGCTCATACCTGTAATCCCTGCACTTTGGGAGGCCGAGGATCACCTGAGGTCAGGAGTTCAAGACCAGCCTGGCCAAAATGATGAAACCCCATCTCTAATAAAAATACAAAAAAAAATAGCCGAGCACGGTGGTAGTACCTGTAATTTCAGCTACTCGGGAGGCTGAGGCAGAAGAATGGCTTGAACCCTGGAGGCGGAGGTTGCAGTGAGCCGAGACCACACCACTGCACTCCAGCCTGGGCAACAAGAGCGAAACTACGTCAAAAAAAAAAATAAAGAAAGAAAAAGAAAAAATAAAATTAAAGAAAAGGAAAAAGGAAAAAAAAGATTGCTGCCTATTGACAATTCACCTAGCTACCCAGAAGCTTAGATGGAGATGTACTTGGAAATTAATGTTATTTTCATGGCTGCTAGTACAATATTTACCTTCAGCCTGTGGATCGAGTGGTTTTGACTTTCAAGTGTTTTTATTAATTAATAAATGCATTTTGTAAAGGTATAGCTGTCATAGATAGTGATTTCTTTGATGAATCTGGATAAACTGAATTGAAAACCTTTTGGAAAGGATTCACCATTAATCCTTTCATGATATTTGAACCTCCTCCCATTAATCACAAATGTCCTTAATAGCAATCCTTACATGCCATTAAGGACATTTGTGATTGATGGGAGGAGGTTGAAATATTAACATTAACAGGAGTTTGGAAGAAGTTGATTCCAGCCCTTATGGATGACTTTGAGGGCTCAGGATGTCAGTGGAGGAAGTCCCTGCAGATGTGGTAGACATCACAAGACAACTAGAATTAGAATTAGGGCCTTAAGGTGAGATGAAATTGCTATAAACTCATGATGAAACTTGAACAAATAGGGAGTTGCTTCTTATGGACGAGCAAAGAAAATATTTTCTTGAGATGGAATATAATCCAGGTGGAGATGCTAGCAACATTGTTGAAATGACAACAAAGGATTTAGAATATTCCATAAACCTAGTTGATGAGCAGCGGGGTTTGAGAGGGTTTACTCCAATTTTGAAAGAAGTTCTACTGTTGATAAAATGCTGTCAAACAGCATCACATGCTACAGGGAAATCTTTTGTGAAAGGAACAAACTTCATTGTTTTAAAAAATTGACACAGGCAACCAACCTTCAGCAGCCCCCACACTGATTAGCCAGCAGTCATCAATATAGAGGCAAGACCCTCACCAGCAAAAAGATTATGACTTGGTAAGGCTCAGATATTCATTAGCATTTTTTAGCACTGATGTATTTTAACTTAAGGTATGTACACAGTTTTTTAGACATGCTATTAATTACTAATTAATAATTATTAAATACTCATTAGACTACAATATAGTTTAAGCATAACTTTTATAAGCACTGAGAAATAAAATGTTTATGCAACTAACTTGATTGTAACATTTGCCTTATTGAAGTGGTCTGGAACAAAACCCACACTATCTCTGAGGTGTGCTTGTAGGTTTTTGTTTGTAACATTTGCCTTATTGCAGTTGTCTGGAACCAAACCCACAATATCTCTGAGTATGCTTCTAGGTTTTTGGTTTTTCTTTGTTTTGAGATGGGGTTTCACTCTGTCGCCTAGGCCAGAGTGCAGTGGCATGATCATAGCTCACTGCAGCCTCAAACTGCTGGGTCAAGTGATTTTTCTACCACAGCCTCCTGAGTAGCTGGGACTACAGGCATGCAGCACTATGCCTGGCTATTTTTTTTATATATATTTTTTTTCGTAGAGACGGGATCTCACTGTGTTGCCCACCTGGTCTTGAACTCTGGGGCTGAAGCAATCCAGCCACTTCAGCCTCCCAAAATGCAGCCATTACAGGCTTGAGCAACGGCACCCAGCTTGTCTGCAGTTCTTAAAACAAAAATGGCCAGTGTGGTGTCTGACGCCTGTAATCCCAGCACTTTGGGAGGCCAAGGCAGGTGAATCACAAGGTCAGGAGTTCGAGACCAGCCTGGCCAAGATGGTGAACGCAGTCTCTACTAAAAATACAAAAATTAGCCAGGCGCAGTGGCGGGCACCTGCAGTACCAGCTACTCGGGAGGCTGAGGCAGGAGACTCGCTTGAACCCGGGAGGTGGAGGTTGCAGTAAGCCGAGATCGTGCCACTGCACTCCTGCCTTGCAACAGAGCAAGACTCCATCCAAAAACAAAAAAAAAAACAAAAAAAAACAACGTAATTTCAAAGATTAAAAGTTAAGATAGATTTTTACAAATGTATATATCTACCATTATAGTATCATACAGAATGGTTTTACTGCCGTGAAGATTCTCTGTGCTCTGTGTATCTATCTCTTCCTTCCCCGTGGTCCATGGCAACCACTGATCTTTCTACTGTTCCCATAGTTTCACCGTTTCCAGAACGTCATATAATTGGAATCGAACAGTACATAGACTTTTCGGATTGGCTTCTTCTTTTAGCAATATGCATTTAAGTTTCCTCCATGTATTTTTTTGTGGCTTGATAGTTCATCTCCTGTTAGCAGTGAATAATATCCCGTTGTCTTTATACTTTTGTGAAGACTCAGAACGTACAACGTGAAGAGTAAACGTGAATGTGCCCTGTAAGCTTTGAGTGATAATGAAGGGTCAAGGTAGGTTCCTGGTTGTCACAGGTGTGCTCCTGTGAGGCAGGAAGCTGTAGTGGGGAGGCTGTGTGTGGGGAAAGGGACATATGGGAAGTCTGTACTCTCTGCTCCATTTAGCTGTGAACCTGCACTTCTCTAAAAAATAAAATTAGTTAAAATTAAAAGCAAAAAATTAGAAAAATTAAAACATTACAATGTGTCATATAGTTTTCAAATCACAAGACCGAAAAAGACATAATAAAATAAACTATAGAAAACAACAAGGATAGGAATAAAACATCAGTGATAAAAGGTAGAAGACAGAAACGTGGAGCCAAACACATTAATTTATTTTAATCATTAGTTATACTCATTTATACTAATTTGTATTGATTTAACATATTAATTCTGACTGAATGGAATTAAAGGAGGTCTGAGGAATTTGCATGTCACATTCTGGATGAGAGGACTCAATAATATTAACTCTTTAGTTTGTTGTAAATCATTTAAAAATACGCTAAAATTCCAATAAAAATTCCAAGAAAAATATTTTCGAAAATCCATATATTAAACACACACATACAATGAGAGCCATTATTATAAAATTTACTGTACGATATTTAAGATTATTATCACTATTCAAAATTAAACAAATTTGAAATGGCACAAAAATAAACACATTAATGAAAGAGAATTAAAAACACAGAAATTGAGTGTAATTTTATCTAGTAACAGGGTAACATTTTAAACCCACAAAACAGAGCGATTGTTCCATTTGTGATATTAAAATATTGGGTAATGATTTGAGAATATAAAATGATAGAATTGAATCATTGTCCCACACCTTACATAAAAGTTAATTCCAGCATTAAATGTAAAAAAAAAAAAAAAGAGAGAGAGGAAAAAGAAAATTAAATGTGTGTGTGTTTTATGACCTTGAGAATGAATGTCTTCTAAAATCAAAATTTCAAACAGAAACCATATAAAAAGGAATAAACCTAACTTACCTAAAATGTAAATTCTTAAACATTTCAACACCAGGTAAAAAGCACAAAACAAACTGGGGAAACTTTTACAGCAATTATGTTACATGAAAGTTAAAATCCTTATGACATATACAATGTATAAAACAGTATGATTACTGCTATTATTAATAGCATTATGATTACCTGGTCTTCCCACACACCAGTCCTCTTCAGGTTCCCTGTGGTGAAGCAGAGCCCTCCCTCTCTGGCCACAGTGAGGGATCCAGCAGGAACCTGTGCCTAAACCCACAGAGGGTGTGAGCCAAGCCAGGTCATCACATTCCCTCCTGCGAAATGACGCAGATACCCACTCACGACAGAAATTTGATCCCTCTCTGGAAAAGTTGTGTAATAATTATTGCAGAAACTTGTTTCTTATTTTCCCAGACACATGGAGAAAGCTGGTCTGGAAGACTGATGTCCACATGCTAAGAGAAGCAGTCACTTATAACACACACACTGCACACACCACACCACGTGCACACGCACACACACCCCACACACAGACACCACACAAACAGCACACACACCATGTGCACACACACCATGTGCACACACACCATGTGCACAAGCACACACACCCCACAGAAACCAAACAGCACACACACCATGTGCACATGCACACACACCCCCACACCCACTGCACACACCACACACACCACACCTACAGCACACACACCATGTGCACATGGATACATCCCATACAGACACCACACAAACTGCACACACTACACACACACCACATCTACAGCACACACACCATGTGCACATGCATACAACCCATACAGACACCACACACACTGCACACACACCATGTGCACACACACTACACATAGACACCACACACACTGCACACACCACACTATGTGCACACACCCCACACACACCACACACACTGCACACACACCATGTGCACACACACACCAGACACCACACACACTGCACACACACCATATGCACATGCACACACTGCACACACACAACACACTGCACATACACCATGTGCACACACACCCCACACACAGTACACACACCATGTGCACATGCACACACCCCACACAGACACCACTGCACACACACCATGTGCATATGCACACCCCAGACATCACACACACTACACACTCCATGTGCACACATGCACCCCAGACACCACACACACTGCACACACACACCATGTGCACACACACACCCCATACAACACACACACACCACACACGCCATGTGCACATGCACACCCTAGACACCACACACTGCACACAGCAGACACCACACTACACACACGCCATGTGCACACGCACACACCCACATACACACACACTGCACACACGTCATGTGCACACGCACAACACCCCACATGCAGAAGCCACACACACTGCACACACCATGTATGCACACACACACACCATGCACGTGCACACACCCCAGACACCACACTGCACACACAACCAAGACACCACACGCACTGCACACACACCCCACACACACTGCACACACACCATGTGCACACGTACACACACACCACACACTGCACACACACCATGTACACATGCACACACCCCACACAGACACCACCCACACACTGGCACCACCCACACTGCACACAGCACACCATGTATACACACACACTGCACACACACCATGTACACATTCACACACACCCTGCACACAGACACCACTCATTGCACACACCACAGCATGTGCACACTCACACACACCCTAGACATCACAGACACCACACACTGCACACACATGTATACACGCACACACCACACACACACCATGTGCACTTGCACACACACCCCAGACACCAGACACCACACTGCACCCACACCATGTATACATGCACACACCCCACACACTGTACACACACCATGTGCACACATGCACACCTCTGACACCACACACACTGCATACACACCATGTGCACACACACACCCCCACAGACATCACACACACCACACAGTATGTGCACATGTGCACACACCCCACCACACACATGAATCTACTACACATACACCACACACATACAGCACCACACACATCACACACCCCCACAGACATCACACACACCACACAGTATGTGCACATGTGCACACACCCCACCACACACATGAATCTACTACACATACACCACACACATACAGCACCACACACATCACACACCCCATACATACTCCCCACACACACCACACACCCCACACATACTCCCCACACACTGCACACGTACATACAGCGCCACACACATAGAGCAAACACATACCTCACATACATACACACCACACACACATTCTACAAACACATCAAGCACACATCAAACACTACACACACTGCGCACACACAGCACCATACACAAAACACACACATCACATACACCACACACATATCACATGCACACCACACCATAGTACACATAAACACCAAACACACATACACCACGAACACAGCACATATACACACCAGGCACCACCCACATACTACACACAGTATACACACATAACACCCACAATACACTCCACACACACATATACATAACCCATGTACCTACTACACACACAGACCACACACACATATCATGCATACACCTGCACACACCTCACAGAATACATACAATCCTCACTTTTAGAAATTAATTTGGCTTTTAAGGAGCCTGGATAGTAAAATATTTTATTGGCGTTTGAGTGTGCCAAGAAAATGCGTATAAATACACATGCGTAACTATGAGGGCACAAGCAGCACTTTCGAAATCACAACATTAGATTAAACCGTGTAAATTTTTTATTGTTTTTAAAGAGGCAACTCTTTCTCATTTTACTAGAAACTATTTACCAGAGTAAACTAATGAGATTCTTCCTGAGGTCAAAAGACTTTCTGGAAAAACTTCTCCTTGATGAAATTGCACTTAAAACATCATTTCCATCGTGAAGTATTTCTTTAAGATGTTCTTGGTCCTTTTCCTGTCATGTGGAATCGTCAATTCAAATTTTAAAAGTGACTTTGAGATGTTTTTCATCCATTATTTTAAAAATGTTGAAGGGCTTTTTAATTCTGCCTTCAACAGAGATCGACACACTCTGATTATGATGTAAAACTGAACACGTTACCCTGACAGGCTTTCTCTTCTGCAGTGCCGCTACCATCATTATTAATAATGATTGAATGCTTTTACTCCATGCACAATCTATATTCCCTGCTTTATAAAGAATAGAAATCTAATTCTCACTATGAAGGCAGATAAAAGTAATCCCTTCAATCTACAGATGACTGAATCATTTACCAAAGCACACAGACTTTAAATAGAATTTATCAAATGTGTCTATATTTCTACGCATAATTCATATAAAGAACATGTAGTTTAAATCATTGCACATTTTATGCTTTTAATCAGTTGTGATGGTCATTAGTATTTTTATCACATTTCCCCAAAGGTAGGCTAATTACTATTATTATTTTCAGCTAGAAATATAAAATGTATTTTCTATTTTTGATGACTTTGAAACATAACCCTTGGAATATAATATCTGTGTATAATATCTGTGGAAAGCATGAAATTAATATTCAAACAGTATGCATTTTTTCCAGAATGAAAATTTCCTCTACAATAACATTCATCCTTTTTTCCTGGTGGACACATAAAAGTCAACATTTCTAACATTGCTGGACGTTATTTACATTAAACTTGCCTCAGCTTCAGGTGTTGCAGAAACTGGGCAAGAGGCCACAAGGTACACAATACACACACACACAAAAAACTTGTATTACTATACTTACCTAAGTGTCTAAAGAGGTGGATAAATATATTAGATTGCTCCAGAACAAGGATTTTTATGGGGCTTATTGGAAAGTATGACTGCAGTTTGAGTGAGATGCCTGTAAGAGATTCAATTTGGCCACTATTTATTGAGTATCCAATTTTAAAAGTACTGACAGAAGGCTCATGAGATAGAAATTTTCACCTAAGTCTATTGGAAATGTGCTACTAGATGCCGTAGTAAAGAGTGGTGTAGTTGTAAAACACATCTGATATCTAAACCTTTGTTTGTTTGTTTTTTACCTGAAATCCTTATGGGGGTGATTGTGTATGTCAATTTGAATCTTTCCATCAACAAGATAAATAAATAAATAGCCAGCCTACCTCGATAAATTAGTTCACCTTTTCGGCAGTGCTTCTCCTCCTTTGACAGCCACAAGATTCACCCGGGGATCTCCTTAAAATGCAAAACCATAGACCACACTTTGACTAGCTTGGATAAGGGGCCAGAGCATTGAAATGAGTGTGTAGGTGACTGTGCTAAGATTCTGCTGCTCATTTGGGCACTGGCTCACCATATAAACAAAGCTTAGGACCTCTAGTCCTTGCTGGAAAAGAAATACACATACATAGGATGTGACTACGGATATGGAATGTCTGTTGTGTTCTGGACATTGTGCTAGACAACAGAGATAAGAAGTCAAATAATCCCTTGTCTCTATCTGAAAAGAGCTTCCTACACAGTGGCTTCTGAGGTCTTTGAAACTAGATTCACTTTCAGATTTGATTATTTTATTTATGATTTGATATTTTCATTGAACTCCATGATATAATAAAGTTTTCCAGAACCTGCTATAACAATTGACTTTTCTTTCAGCATTATGAAGCCACTGGGGCATATAAGTAGTTCATTTATGTTTGTATTTAACCAGACAGGAATAAGTTGAGCTACTTTTCTGGCCACCTTCGTTTAGAGCTGTTTTTTTTTAGTTATTTTTGTTTGTTTGTTTTTGAAATGGGTCTCACTCTGTCACCTAGGCTGAAATGCAGTGGCGTGATCAGAGCTCACTACAGCCTCTACCTTCTAGGCTCAAGCAATCCTCTCACCTCAGCCTCCTGAAAAGCCGTGACCACAGGCTCATACCACCATACCCAGCTAATTAAAAATATATTTTTTTGTACAGACAGGGTTTTTCCATGTTTCCTAGACTTGTCTCCAACTCCTGAGCTCAAGCAATCTGCCTGCCTCAGCCTCCTAAAGTGTAGAGCTGTGTTTTTAGTCTTTTTTGAGCTGTTTTACGATGCAGTTTTGAATTGATAAGTTTGGATTCATTCTGATATTTGCAGATTTAACATCCTACTTCACAAGATGCTCATAGCCTTGATCCATTACAGCCGCTGCCTCATCCATCTCTGCTCATAGCCTTGATCCATTACAGTAGCCACCTTGTCCATCTCTGCTCATAGCCTAAACTAATAGAAGCCAACATGAGTCCAGAACACACATTTTATAAGAGCATAAGAAATTTAAAAATAGCAAAGTATATCATGAAGTTTTTAATAGATACGCGTGGCTAAAATTTATTCTTAATCAATATATTCTATAAGCTGGGAGAAAATATTAAACACATGAAAAGTAAGGAACTTGGGCTGGACGCGGTGACTCACGCCTGTAATCCCAGCACTTTGGGAGGCTGAGGTGGGCGGATCACAAAGTCAAGAGATCAAGACCATCCTGGCTAACACGGTGAAACCCCATCTCTACTAAAAATACAAAAAATTAGCCAGGCATGGTGGCGGGCGCCTGTAGTCCCAGCTACTCGGGAGGCTGAGGCAGGAGAATGCTGTCAACCTGGGAGGCAGAGCTTGCAGTGAACCAAGATCGCACCAGTGCACTCCAGCCTGGGCGACAGAGCAAGACTGTCTCAAAAAAAAAAAAAAAAGAAAGAAAAGTAAGGAACTTTTATCATTAATATATAACTAATATGACGAGAATGTGATTTATGTTTTTATCTTTACAAGATTTAGGAACATTTAGTGCAAAGAGGAAGAATTTATAATCATAGGGAGCATGTATGATACTGGAGGGAGCCTTTTGACAAGGGGGAAATGGCATCACGAGATATGCTATGGTCATAGCTATGTGGGAGCACAGCTAGCTATGATCTCCTTCATCAAACCCACTGGGCAGTGTTCAGTTACCAACCTTGAGATAGAGCTCACCCACCCAGGACAGAAGAGAATATATACACTGCAGTCAGAAGCCACTGAGTAGGAAGCTTCTTTCAGATAGAGGCAAGGGATATTTGACTTTTTATCTCTAGTGTCTAGTACAATGTCCAGAACACAACAGATATTCCATATGCACAGTCACATCCTTTGTATCTGTATTTCTTTTCCAGCAGGGACTGGAGGTCCTAAGCTTCATTAATGTGGTGAGCCAGTGCCCACATGAAGAATAGCATCTTAGCACTGTCACCAGGACATCCATTTAAATGCTCCTATCTTAGCTAGTCAAAGTGTGGTCTATGAGTTTGCATTTTAATAAGATCCACGGGTGAATCTTGTGCATGTTACAGAGGAAGCATTGTCCTACATCATATGTGACAGGCTCTCATACTCACCATCATCACGGGAATCTTGTACATGTTACAGGGAAGCACTGTCCTACATCATATGTGAAAGGCTCATAGTCACCATCATCATGGAAATCTTGCGCATGTTACAGGGAAGCACTGTCCTACATCGTATGTGACAGGCTTTCATAGTCATCGTCATCACGGGAATCTTGCACATGTTACAGGGAAGCACTGGGGTCCTACATCATATGTGATAGGCTCTCATAGTCACCATCACCATGGGAAGCTGCATTTAGAGCATTTTAACTATATGGGCTCTGAAATCAGATGACTTAGGTTTAGACTTCCTTCTACTTCTTCCTAAGCAGAGAACTCTGGGGTGAAAACTTTATGAGGCCCAGTTTTATCATGTCCAAATTGGAGGTATAGGGAAATTGTAGCATTTTGCATGGAATATTGTTTTAAGTATAAAATGAAATAGTACATAGGAAGCTTCTGCCATACCTTAACTGCACAATAAATATTAGTTAATATTAACTTATTTACTCCTAAGAAGAGGTCTATAAATTTGTACACAATTTTTTTTTGTGGCTACTCAAATTTTCATAATTAATCTAGATTTAAAATCAAGGAATATTCTTACTTGTAGTTGGCAATCAATATGACATGCCAAAATTATATGTAAGTATTTTATTGTTGGTGGGAATATAAGAAATTTACCATCAAAAGAGAGACGATAATCTATGCTTGCAGACTCCAGAAAGCTGTCTCTCACATAAGAATTTGCAATTTCTGGGGGAAAAGAAAAAGTTGATTGTACAAATAAAGATTACTATGGAGTCTTCTCTATGGCAACATCAAAAATGAAAGCTGATTCTCATCTTCCTAACAATCTGCAAAGATGAGTGAAACACAACCTACTGAGCATCAAGTTAAAGAAGGAGAGAATTTGAGTGGCACAGGAGGAAATCATGTCACCGCTAGCGAAATCAATATGACCAGTGCTCCTCTGCCCTCCTCCAAGGCTAAGGATGGGTTAAATATCAGTGGCTGACCTCAGGTAATGGAAGGAGCAAAAAAGCTATAAAAATGCATGCATTACATAATTAAGAGGGTGGGAAGGGATTTTTTTAAAAAGGCAATTCCTACTTGGGTTCCTTCCTGTTCACCCCATTGGTGAAGAAGCTAGTCTTGCCCTAGAATTCTGGGAATGGCTGCAGACAAAACAAACACTGAGAAGAGGAAATTCCCAGTAATTTACTCGTCACACATACTCAGCCCAGCGGGGGATGACACTGCATTTATGCAGGTCTACCCAGGGTTGCACTTCGGAACAGAGGGTGTGGGAGGCAGGCTTGGTAGAAATCAGAGGGTGGGGTAACGGCTGGTTCCTTCAGGGATGTGCTTGACTAATTCAGAGTTTTGCAGTCTGGTGGGGGCATGAAAGCCATTAGGCTGAGGACATGGTGGGGTGCTGCATGAAATTTTAGGTGTCACAATAAAATTGACACGATGCTTTAACATCAGACATTAATTTTCATGATGACTAATATTTTGAGAGGCTGAGAGAAAGCTGCTGAGACATTGTAATAAGTGCTTAGGGACATGAGAGATTAGGAAGGCCACAGTTATGAGTAATGTAATGCGGAAGCCGATGCAAATCTACTGCCCCCATTTATTTAGCAGGAGGCAGGAAAAGTAATCTGGGGTCTCTGGCAGCACAAGTGTGTTCATAAATATTTGGGTGACGTCATGCATTCCCCATGCATTGGTTTAGAGATCTGGGGTCTCTGGCAGCACAAGAGTGTTCATAAATATTTGGGTGATGTCATGCATTCCCCATGCATTGGTTTAGAGATCTGGGGTCTCTGGCAGCACAAGAGTGTTCATAAATATTTGGGTGATGTCATGCATCCCCCATGCATTGGTTTTCATGTCTCCAGTGAGTTGTTGGGCAAGTCTGATATTACTGATCCACACACAGCAGGCAGCTTCCTGCACGGAGCTACCTCCACCCTTTGGACAGTCCAGGACTGAATGGTTGTCAAAAATGTGAACTCCTTGATGTCCAGTAAAGGCAACTGAGGGAACTGTGTAGCATTGGTGTAAAAAGTCCACTTTCCTATGAAGTATTAACTTAAGAGTAATCAAAGCCTGTGGCAACAGTGGAACCCAGCAGGGCATCCACTCGCTGCTTTGTAACTTAAATAGGAATTCTTTGAGGAGCTCAGTCTATCTCTCAACTAAAGCAGCTGCCTGCAGCCTATAGGGGCGGTGGAAGCCCTACTGGACACTTTCACAAGCCTAGCACTGTGTTTTCTGATGAAATGTTGTCTTGGCCACCATCAGTAGTGTCTGGAACTCTGCAGGGGATAAGGAGTGTCCCTGTGAGATCCGCACTGTGTCCTTGGTTAAAAAAAAAAGGCATCTGTTACCTTGATTGTATTCTGAGTATCCATGAGGCAAGAAGTTTCTTTAATTCAATGGGGAGGGAAGGTGGACAATCCTTGGCAATTGCCAAAAATTTGTAAAAATGTACAAATGGGGCTAATTGTTGGCCCAGCATCAGTGCTGAGATGACCACCTCAAGTTTGGCCAGTTGTGCTGAGGCTTGGGTGTCATCCTTTATCAGGGACATCCTAGCTAATGGAGGGAAGGCAGCAGCATCCCACTGAGCTCCATCACATCAGATGATGGCATCCATTCAGAAGGTGGATGAACTTCACTGCTGGTCACTCAGTCGATCCCAAGGGGCCTCGGAGACGGGTGACTTCCAGCAACACAGCCTGAGGATGAAGGAGGCCAGTGTTTCCTGCAGATGAGAATGGCAGGGGGTCCAGGTTTGACTCCATTCTGAGGCAAGGAAGTCTCTGCAGCTGTGCCAACGCTGTGGGGTGCTGCTTCCCAAGGCCTGATGGCCAGATGGGCATGAAGGCTCGTGGACATGGATGCAGAGCCCTGTTTCCAGAGGGTCCAGTATGTGGTCAGCAATCACTGCCCTGATGCTGTACAGAGCAGGGTCAAAAGGGGTAGGTTTATCTTTTACATCAGAAGCCCATGGACTACTATGGCCACCATATGCAACCCAGATACTTCAGGAGGCATGGGAACAGGTTGCTAAAGCATCCACATTGTGTTCTCTGAAGGAATTCATAGGAGCACCTGTTAATTTAAATTCGGACAGATTCCACACTTGTTGGAGGAGGCTTCATTCAGGGTGGGTGAGTTTGCCAATGACAGCATCAGTGGGATTAAGTAAGATTTGTAAATAAGAAATATGTTGTCACCTGAACCCCAAGTAAAGAATTAAAGGGCTGGGCACAGTGGCTCACACCTGTAATCCCAGAACTTTGGGAGGCTGAGGCAAGAGGATCGCTTCAGCCCAGGAGTTTGAGATCAGCCTGGGTAACATAGTGAGACCTTTTCTCTACAAAAAAATAAAAAAAATTAGCTGAGTGTCATGGCACACACCTGCAGTCCTAGCTACTTGGAAGGCCGAGATGGGAGAACTGCTTGAGCTCAGGAGGTCGAGGCTGCAGTGAGCTGAAACCGTGCCACTTCATACCAGCCTGGGTAACAGAGCAAGACTGTGCCTCCAAAAAACAAAACACAAATTAAAGAATATTAGGCTTGTATTAACATTGTGGACGCTGAGAGGATGAATAACTATTTTTTGAAAGTCTCAGGAATAGGGCAGCCCCATATTTACCAAGGAATTTTCAGGAATTGAAGCAAAGTGGCAGGGCCTTGCACTACTGTGTTGGGAAACATCCATTCCCTTTGTGTAAGCCTCCTTGTATCTGTGTGTCCTTAGTGGGTAAAGCGAATTTTCTCTGAGAATGATGTCATCAGTATAATGTCACACCTGTGCTCCTGTAGAAAGGTGGTTGCAGTGAGATCTTGTCTGTGAAGATTGCATGCAATGACAAGGCTGCCGAGGCACTCCGTGGGTCACCTGGTCCCTTCAGAGACGAAGGCAGGCTATGACTGAGACTCTGTTAAAATAGGCACAAAAAGAACATGGTAGCCAAATCTGTAACAACAAAATATTTATCAGTTGCATGAATATATATAGGTTTATTGTAAGGAATTGGCTCATGTGGTTATGGAGGCTAAGAAGTCCCAAGACCTTCAGTCAGCAAGCTGGAGAACCAGGACTGCCGATGTTGGAGTTCCAGTCCAAGCCTAAAGTCCTGAGAACCAGGAAAGCTGATGGCATAAGTTACAGTCCACGTCTGACTTCAAAGGCGAGAGAAGATCTACGTCTCAGCTCTGAAATCAAAGAGAGTGAATTCTCTCTCCCTCTACCCTTGTGTTTTATTTGGGTTTTAGTGGACTGGATGAGGCCCACTCACACTGGGGAGGGCAACTACTTTACTAAGTCTACATATTCAAATGTTCATCTCATCAAGAAACACCCTCACAGACACATCCAGAGTGTTTAACCAAATATCTAGGCAACCCAACTTGGCAAATAAAATTAACCATCATAAGGCGAAAGATGTATACAATCTGAAGAGAAACCAGGGATGCAGGATGGTTAAACATCTGCAAGTCAATAAATGTGATACACAATATAAACAGAATTTTTAAAAAAATCACATGATCATCTCAATACATGCAGAAAAAGGATTTGACAAAATCCAGCATCCCTTTATGCCTAAAACCCTCAGCAAAATTGACATAGAAAAAGCATTTGACAAAATCCAGAATCCCTTTATGATTAAAACCCTCAGCAAAATCAACATCAAAGGGACATACCTTAAGGTAATAAAAGCCATATATGACAAACACACAGCCAACATTATATGGAATGGGGAAAAGTTGAAACACTCCCCCTGAGAACTGGAAGAAGACAATGATGCCAACTTTCACCACTTCTATTCAACACAGTACTAGAAGTCCTCACCAGAGCAATCAGATAAGAGAAATAAAGTGCATCCAAATCGGTAAAGAGGAAGTCGAACTGTCACTCTTTGCTGATGACATGATCATGTACCCAGAAAAGCCTAAAGACTCATCCCAAAAGCTACTAGAACTGGTAAATGAATTCAGCAAAGTTTCGGGATAAAAAATTAATGTACACAAGTCAGTGGCTCTGCTATACAGTAATAGTGAACAAGCTGAGAATTAAATAAAAAACTCACCCCCTTTTACAATAGCTGCAATAAAAACCTTAGGAATATTATAATTCCTATAATTATAATAGTATATTCCTATAATTGTCAATTGCATGCAATCTTTGCAGACAAAATCTTAATTATATCTGGAATACTTAACCAAAGAGACAAAAGACCTCTACAAGGAAAACTACAAAACACTGCTGATAGAAATCATAGATACAAACAAATGGAAACATACCCCATGCTCAAGGATGGGTAAAATCAATATTGTGAAAATACCATACTGCCAAAAGCAATCTACAAACTCAATGCAATCCCCATTAAAGTACCAACATCAGTCTTCACAGAACTACAAAAATTCACATGGAACTAAAAAAGACATAGAAGGGACATACCTTAAGGTAGTAAAAGCCTAGAACCAAAAAAGAGTCTGTATAGCCAAAACAAGACCAAGCAAAAAGAACAAATCTAGAAGCTGACTTCAAACTATACTAGAAGGCCATAGTCACCAAAACAACATGGTACTGATATAAAAATAGCCATATAGATCAATGGAACATAATAGAGAACCCAGAAATAAAGCTAAATACTTACAGTCATCTAATCTTCAACAAAACAAACAAAAACATAAAGCAGAGAAAGAATAGCATTTAACAAATGGTGCTGAGATAAATGGAAAGCCACACATAGCAGAATGGAAGTGGATGCTCATTTCTCACCCTATTCAAAAATCAACTCAAGATGGATCAAGGACTTAAATCTAATACCTGAAACCATAAAAATTCTAGAAGACGACATTGGAAAAACTCTTCTAGACACTGGCTTAGGCAAAGAGATCATGACCAATAACCCAAAAAGCAAATGCAACTAAAACAAAGATAAATAGATGAGACTTAATTAAACTAAAAGGCTTCTGCACAGTAACAGAAATAATCAGCATAGTAAACAGGTAACCTACAGAGTGGGAGAAAATCTTTGCAATCTGTACTTCTGATTAAAGGACTAATACCCAGAATCTGCAAGGAACCCAAACAAACCAGCAAGAAAAACATCCCATCAAAAAGTGGGCTAAGGACATGAACAGACAATTCTCAAAAGAAGATAAGCAACTGGCCAACAAACACATGAAAAAATGCTCAACATAACTAATTATCAGGGAAATGCAAATCAAAACCACAATACAATATGATACCCCTTCACTCCTGCAAGAATGGTCATAATCAAAAAATCAAAAACTATAGATATTGGCATGGATGTGGTAAAAAGGGAACACTTTTGCACTTTTTGGAGGGAATGTAAGCTAGTACAACAGCTATGGAAAACAGTGAGGAGATTTCCAAAGAAGTAAAAGCAGATCTATCATTTGATCCAGTAATTCCACTCCTGGGTACCACTCAGAGGAAAATAAGTCATTATATGAAAAAGATACTTGCACACGTATGTTTATAGCAGCACAGTATGCAATTAGAAGAATTTGAAACCAGCCTAAATGCCCATCAATCAGTAAGTGGAGAAAGAAAATGTGGTATAAATATTTACCACATGGATTACTACTCAGCCATAAGATAGAATGAAATAATGCATTCACAGCAACCTGGATGAAACTGGACACCATTATTCTAAGTGAAGCAACCTAGGAATGGAAAACCAAACATTGTATGTTCTTATTCATAAGTGAGAGCTAAGCTATGAGGATGCAAACGCATAAGAATGATACAATGGTCTTCGTGGACTCAGGGAAAGGCTGGGAGTGGTGGAGTGGGTGTGGTGAGGGATACAACACTACACATTGGGTACAGTGTACACTGCTTGGGTGATGGGTGCACCACAAATCTCAGAAATCGCCACTAAAGAACATATTCCTGTAAGCAAACACCACCTGTTTCCCAAAAACCTATTGAAATAAAAAAACAAAACACCATTATATTCCCCAAAAACCTATTGAAATAAAAAAAAATTAACCACAATATTAGGCATTGGGTACGAGGGCCTTAATGGATGGGAGCACTGCAGTCACATTACAGTAATCCACTGTGAAACGCCATTTATTATTTGCAGGTTTAAGAACAGGCCAAATTCTACTGCTAAACATTGAAGCAATGAGGATTATCACCCCTTCACTAATTAATTAGGTCTTATATAATAAGTTTTATTTATTTGAAGTCATGTTGTAATTTATGTTGGACCATATTTCCTAATTTATCAAGATGGGGAGGCTAGGTACGATAGCTCACACCTGTAATCCCAGCACTTTGGGAGGCCGAGGCAGGAGGATTGCTTGAGGCCCGAAGTTAGAGACCAGCCTAGGCAACATAGCAAGACTTCACTTTTTTAATTGGCTGTGTTGGTGCATGCCTGTAATCCCAGCTACTTGTAAGGCTAAAATGGAAGGACTGCTTGAGCCCAGGAGTTCAAGGCAGCAGTGAGCTATGATTGTGCCACTGCACTTCATTCAGCCTGGGTAATGGAGCAAGACCCCATCTCTAAAAAAAATGAAAAATTAAAAATAAATCAAATTAAAAAAAACAGGAGAGGGAGTTTTGTAAGGTTACATTTGGTGAAGTCAATGCGTAAGTGCAAATGATTTAATATCAATTTGTTTCTCATTAGGTCAGAGCATCCATGTCCCCTATGGACAAAGACTTCTATGACTACGGGAAATTTAGTCAAGGTAACAAATGTGAGGCATAAATATGTGTCCTCTATTCTATATGCAGTTACTCTGCTAGGATTAGGGGATGCAATGTTTAAATTTAGTGAAATCTCAGGTATAAACAAAGTTTGAGCTCCAGTATTAAGTTTGTGAAAGTATGCCAATTGGCAGATTTCAGCAGATGTTAAAATTGATTCGAATATGTGCTAGAGAGTTACAAATACCAATCAGCACCCTTTTATCTTTGGACTGTATAAGTTGTTTTAGAAAATAGAACATTTTCAATTAGGTCAGATGATAGACTTCCGTTTTAATTTAAATTTTGTTTTTGTGCGTATCCAAGTTCCTTCCCTTCCTTCCTTCCTTCCTTCCCTCCTTCCCTCCTTCCTTCCACCTTTCCTTCCTTCCTTCCCTCTTTCCTTCCTTTTCTTCCTTCCCTCCTTCCTTCCCTCCTTCCTTCCCTCTCTCCTTCCTTCCTTCCCTCCCTCTTTCCTTCCCTCTCTCCTTCCTTCTTTCCTTCCTTCCTTCCTGCCCTCCTTCCCTCTCTCCTTTCCTTCATTCCTTCCCTCTCTCGTTCCTTCCATCCCTATCTCCCTCCCTCCCTACTTCCTTCCTTCCTCTCTCCTTCCTTCCCTCCTTTCTTCCCTCTCTCCTTCCTTCCCTTTCTCCTTCCTTCCCTCTCCCTCATTTTTTTGCCACTGGATATTGGGAAGGTTGTTCTCTTTCCCGCTCATATTTATAATTTCTTTCTTTGAAACAGCCCCAAATCAGTATCTTCAGAGTTAAGGTCCTCCTTGTGAGCAGATTGTGTGGTTTAAGAACCCTAGACTTAAGTCAGGTTTGGATTTCTCCCTTCTCTGTGCCTTAGGGGTACCGCATGTGTCTTTTCCTATAACCCTGAGAATTAGATCTTTGTTGCGGCAGAACCATAAGTCACAGAGCGATGCAGCACAACCAGCCCACAATTCAGGGGTCAGTGGATTGAAATCATCTTCTGCTACGGCCCCATCTGGTTCTTCCAGGACTTCCCTCACCCATTTTTTTCCTTTTACGGTGTTGAAACTTTAGTGGTATACACATTGCCTCATAATCAGTCAAAACTCCCCTTATCCCACATCATGGATTAAAGAGAACATTGCCAGGAGCCCTTCACTGTCTAGAAGGACTTTATTTGATAGGTCCTTTTTCCATGGTTTAGAATAAAAGAGGTAATAACTAGAAATATCTCCCTCATAATAGGCTCTACAGCAAATTCTACTTTAAAGGCTGTTGTTCGTGTCTTTAACTGTGGCTGCCCTTAATGTTTTGATCATCCACAGACAATTGTTGTCTCATTTTGGTCCTCTTTAAATGATGGTTTTATAATCAGCTATAAAATTTAACAGATGCCCTTAAATGCAGGATTCTGATTAATAACGCTGGAGATTGTGACATTAGAATAGAGGGAAAACTTTCAAATTGAAGAGTGAATGGTGTTTGGTCTACTTTGGACTGTATTTTTATAAATATGTTATTAGTATGTGTTCCAACATTATTGGAAACTTCTATAGAAATGTAATCCCCAGTTTCGGAGATGGGGCCTGCTGGGAGGTGGCTGGTCCATGGGAGCAGTTTCCAGTGGTTCCCAGTGTCAGAGACGGGGCCTGCTGGAAGGTGGCTGGTCCATGGGAGCAGCCTCCAGTGGTTCCCACTCTCAGAGATGGGGCCTGCTGGGAGGTGGCTGGTCCACGGGAGCAGTTTCTAATGGTTAAGCATAATCCCTCTAGCGCTGCTCTTGTGATAGAGTTCTCATGAGATCTTGTTGTTTAAAGTGTGTAGGACCTTCCCCCTCTCTCTCTTCCTCCTGCTCTTGCTTTCCCTTCCACCATGATTGTTAAGTTTCCTGAGGCCTCCCCAGAAGCTGAGCAGATGTCAGCATCATGCTTGCTGTACAGGCTGCGGAACAGTACTCTTGTTTTCTTTTTATTTTTTTAAATTATATTTTAAGTTCCAGGATACATGTGCAGGACATGCAGGTTTGTTACGTAGGTAAACGTGCATTATGATGATTTGCTGTACCTATCAACCCACCGCCTAGGTGCCTAGGTATTAAGCCCCACATGCGTTAGCTATTTATCCTGATGCTTTCCCTCCCCGTCCCCACTGACAGGCCCCAGTGTGTGTTGTTCCCCTTCCTGTGTCCAGGTGTTCTCATTATTCAGCTCCCACTCATGAGTGAGAACATGTGGTGTTTGGTCTTCTGTTCCTGTATTAGTTTGCTGAAGATGATGGTTTCCAGATTCATTCATGTCCCTGCAAAAGACATGATCTCATTCCTTTTTATGGCTGCATAGTATTCCATGGCGTGTATGTACCACATTTTCTTTATCCAGTCTATCATTGATGGGCATTTGGATTGATTCCATGTTTTTGCAAATGGGAATAGTGCTGCTATAAACATATGCGTGCATGCATCTTTATAATAGAATGATTTATAGTCCTTTGGATATATATCCAGTAATGGGATTTCTGGGTCAAATGGTATTTCTGGTTCTAGATCCTTGCAGAATCGCCAAACTGTCTTCCACAATGACTGAACTAATTAACATTCTTACCAAGAGTGTAAAAGTGTTTATTTCTCCACAGCCTTGCCAGCATCTGTTGTTTCTTGACTTCTTTTTTTTTTATATTATACTTTAAGCTTTAGAGTACATGTGCACAACGTGCAGGTTTGTTACATATGTATACATGTGCCATGCTGGTGTCCTGCACCCATTAACTCGTCATTTAGCATCAGGTATATCTCCTAATGCTATCCCTCCTCACTCCCGCCACCACACAACAGTCCCCAGTGTGTGATGTTTCCCTTCCTGTGTCCATGTGTTCTCATTGTTGAATTCCCACCTATGAGTGAGAACATGCAGTGTTTGGTTTTTTGTCCTTGTGATAGTTTGCTGAGAATGATGGTTTCCAGTTTCATCCATGTCCCTACAAAGGACATGAACTCTTCATTTTTTATCCTGCATAGTATTCCATGGTGTATATGTGCCACATTTTCTTAATCCAGTCTATCATTGTTGGACGTTTGGGTTGGTTCCAAGTCTTTGCTATTGTGAATAACGCCACAATAAACATACATGTGCATGTGTCTTTATAGCAGCATGATTTATAGTCCTTTGGGTATACACCCAGTAATGGGATGGCTGGGTCAAATGGTATTTCTAGTTCTAGATCCCTGAGTAATCACCACACTGACTTCCACAATGGTTGAGCTAGTTCACAGTCCCACCAACAGTGTAAAAGTGTTCCTATTTCTCCACATCCTCTCCAGCACCTGTTGTTTCCTGACTTTTCAATGATTGCCACTTTAACGGGTGTGAGATGATATCTCATTGTGGTTTTGATTTGCATTTCTCTGATGGCCAGTGATGATGAGCATTTTTTCATGTGTTTTTTGGCTGCATAAATGTCTTCTTTTGAGAAGTGTCTGTTCATTTTCTTTGCCCACTTTTTGATGGGGTTGTCTTTTTTTTTTTTGTCAATTTGTTTGAGTTCATTGTAGATTCTGGATATTAGCCCTTTGTCAAATGAGTAGGTTGTGAAAATTTTCTCCCATTCTGCAGGTTGCCTGTTCATTCTGATGGTAGTTTCTTTTGCTGTGCAGAAGCTCTTTAGTTTAATTAGATCCCATTTCTCAATTTTGGCTTTTGTTGCCATTGCTTTTGGAGTTTTAGACATGAAGTCCTTGCCCATGCCTATGTCCTGAATGGTATTGCCTAGGTTTTCTTCTAGGGTTTTTATGGTTTTAGGTCTAACATGTAAGTCTTTAATCCGTCTTGAATTAATTTTTGTATAAGGTGTAAGGAAGGGATCCAGTTTCAGCTTTCTACATATGGCTAGCCAGTTTTCCCAGCACCATTTATTAAGTAGGGAATCCTTTCCCCATTGCTTGTTTTTGTCAGCTTTGTCAAAGATCAGATAGTTGTAGATATGAGGCATTTTTTCTTAGGGCTCTGTTCTGTTCCATTGATCAATATATCTGTTTTGGTACCAGTACCATGCTGTTTTGGTTACTGTAGCCTTGTAGTATAGTTTGAAGTCAGGTAGCGTGATGCCTCCGGCTTTGTTCTTTTGGGTTAGGATTGACTTGGTGATGCGGGCTCTTTTTTGGTTCCATATGAACTTTAGTTTTTTTCCAATTCTGTGAAGAAAGTCATTGTTATCTTGATGGGGATGGCATTGAATCTGTAAATTACCTTGGGCAGTATGGCCATTTTCACGATATTGATTCTTCCTACCCATGAGCATGGAATGTTCTTCCATTTGTTTGTATCCTCTTTTATTTCACTGAGCAATGGTTTGCAGTTCTCCTTGAAGAGGTCCTTCACCTCCCTTGTATGTTGGATTCCTAGGTATTTTATTCTCTTTGAAGCAATTTTGAATGGGAGTTCCCTCATGATTTGGCTCTCTGTTTGTCTGTTATTGGTGTATAAGAACGTTTGTGATTTTTGTACATTGATTTTGTATCCTGAGACTTTGCTGAAGTTGCTTATCAGCTTAAGGAGATTTTGGGCTGAGACAATGGGGTTTTCTAGATATACAATCATGTCATCTGCAAACAGGGATAATTTGACTTCCTCTTTTCCTAATTGAATACCCTTTATTCCCTTCTCCTGCCTGACTGCCCTGGCCAGAACTTCCAACACTATGTTGAATATGAGTGGTGAGAGAGGGCATCCCAGTCTTGTGCCAGTTTTCACAGGGAAAGCTTCCAGTTTTTGTCCATTCAGTATGATATTTACTGTGGGTTTGCCATAGATAGCTCTTATTATTATGAGATATGTCCCATCAATACCTAATTTATTGAGTTTTTAGCATGAAGTGTTGTTGAATTTTGTCAAAGGCCTTTTCTGCATCTATTGAGATAATCATGTGGTTTTTGTCTTTGGTTTTGTTTTTATGCTGGATTACATTTATTGATTTGCGTATGTTGAACCAGTCTTGCATCTCAGGGATGAAGCCCACTTGATCATGGTGGATAAGCTTTTTGATGTGCTGCTGGATTTGGTTTGCCAGTATTTTATTGAGGAGTTTTGCATCAATGTTCATCAAGGATATTGGTCTAAAATTCTCTTTTTTGGTTGTGTCTCTGCCAGGCTTTGCTATCAGGATGATGCTGGCCCCATAAGATGAGTTAGGGAGGATTCTCTCTTTTTCTATTGATTGCAGTAGTTTCAGAAGGAATGGTACCATCTCCTCCTTGTACCTCTGATAGAATTTGGCTGTGAATCCATCTGGTCCTGGACTTTTTTTGGATGGTAAGCTATTGATTACTGCCACAATTTCAGAGCCTGTTATTGTTCTATTCAGAGATTCAACTTCTTTCTTGTTTAGTCTTGGGAGGATGTATGTGTTGAGGAATTTATCCATTTCTTCCAGATTTTCTAGTTTATTTGCGTAGAGGTGTTTGTAGTATTCTCTGATGGCAGTTTGTATTTCTGTAGGATTGGTGGTGATATCCCCTTTATCATTTTTTATTGCACCTATTTGATTCTTCTCTCTTTTCTTCTTTATTAGTCTTGCTAGCGGTCTATCTATTTTGTTGATGTTTTCAAAAAACCAGCTCCTGGATTCATTAATTTTTTGAAGGGTTTTTTTGTGTCTCTATTTCTTTCAGTTCTTCTCTATTTTAGTTATTTCTTGCCTTCTGCTAGCTTTTGAATGTGTTTCCTCTTGCTTTTCTAGTTCTTTTAATTGTGATGTTAGGGTGCCAATTTTGGATCTTTCTTGCTTTCTCTTGTGGACATTTAGTGCTATAAATTTCCCTCTACACACGGCTTTGAATGTGTCCCAGAGATTCTGTTATGTTGTGTATTTATTTTTTTTAAGGCAGAGTCTTGGTCTGTCGCCCAGGCTGGAGTACAGTGGCTCGATCTCAGTTCACTGCAACCTCCAACTCCCAGGTTCAAGCAATTCTCCTGCCTCAGCCTCCTGATTAGCTGGGATTACAGGTGCCTGCCACCACACCCAGCTAATTTTTGTATTTTTAGTAGAGATGAGGTTTCACCATGTTGGCCAGGCTTGTCTCAAACTCCTGACTTCAAGTGATCCACCCGCCTCAGCCTCCCAAAGTGCTGGGATTGCAGGTGTGAGCCACCGTGCCCTGCCTGTTTCTTGTATTTGATGATGAAAATCTGTTATTGACAGTAAGAGGATGGGGGCTCAGCTTAACAACAGGGTGTTAGAAAAGCAGCAGTGAAATTTTGGTTCTCAAAACAATTTGATGTCTTATTCCTTTTTTTGAACATAGGTTTTGCTAAAAAAGGCCAGCCATTTTGAAACTTGATTTTATTGTCGTGTTCTCATTTTGAAATTCATCTTTTTGTCTGTATGAATTGGCAGCTGTATGTGGGAAATTTCAGTTTTGCATATTTTCAGATTACTTTCATTTTTACATCAGAGATTTTGAACAGATGCTATACAAAAGTATTCATTTATTTATTCAACAAAATTTAGTTCTGGTTATTTTGCAAGCACTTAGTGAACTTCATGGTGTACGTGCCTCAGATACTTTTGTGAATGTAATGGCAATATCAAAAACTTTGCCCTTATGCACCTTATAAACCTTTAATTTCAAGGCATGTTGATGAGTGAGCATCTGCTATAACATAATTTCATTGTCATTTAATTAACCATTATTTGGGTATACCTTATATTAAAGCTGATTATTAAAAACTGTAAGACATTTAACACATCTTCATCTTGCCTTTTTCCTTAACATATATAGATCAAGGGAGTCACTGAGAATCAATTTTAGGGATAGTTACAAAATCTTAACTTTGCAACTATAACTTTGTCCTCAATGTAATAACTGGAAAAAATAATTTACGTTTCAAAGGCTTTACTCTTTGTATTTTTTTGAAAAGGAGCCTTCACCGAGATTCTTTAAAAATTCTTGCTCTGTCCTACAGTAGAGACTAATGGACTCATGGATATGGTCCTGTAATGGATCTGTACCACCTCAGTTCTCTGATTGTCGCCCTCCTGTGGTGAAAATTAAAGCTTATTTTCATTTCATGTCTAGGATGTAGTATGTTCTTGTTGGGAGAAAATGATGTTTCTTGAGAAATAAGTGCCTTCAGTATCACTGTGTGTCACTTAATAAATATGACTAATATCTACTTTTACCAATTGCTGCAATTTGATCCTTAAACAGCCACCTTTAAATTATACTTTTTCTTTGGTTAAAGAAATTATAATAGACATTAATTATTTTACATTATTTTCTTATGTGGACAGCCATTCTTAGAACTAAAACTTTCAGATGTTTATATTACAAGTACAATTATTATTTACTATTATTAATGTCAGTGGCCAAATGTAATCAACTCTCTTCCTTTTACTTCCTTTTTTGAATCAAACTGTTACACTTATACAAGCAAGAGCAACCATTCTATATCTCGATCACTGCAGTGCCTAGAAGATACAACAGCATAATTTACAAATCCAAATTTCCAGGAAGTCTCTGCACATACCTCTAGTACAAAAGATGCTTCAGAGACTAGAGGGTCAGAGGGCAAAGAGAGGAAATATTCAACTCCCAGTTCAGGTCAAAAGGGAAGAAAACCTGGTGTTGAAAGAAATCCAAGAATGACTGTGTCTGCCACTCGCTCCTTTCTGTAAAGTATTCATGGTGTTTTACTTAAAATATTTGCTCTTATGATGGTCAATAATATTAATAGTTAGGCTTTGTAAAAGAATTTATGCTTTACTTATAATTAATGGATCATTCTAAGTTACTATATGTTTAGTTGCTATAGTAAGATGATGTGAAAGATTTGTTACCTGTTAAATGTTTCTGGGATCTTTATTATGATCTGTGCTTCCAAAGTTGAGCTGTAATTTTATTGTTTATACAAATGTAGAATAAAGCTTAAGTATGGGGAGAAAAATAAAAGCTAGAGTTTTCCTTTCAGCTATAGAACAGTCACTTATTTCTATAAATGTTCTTTATGTAGCTTTCCTAGTTCCATATTTAAAAAGATAAATATGGGGATCTACACAGGTCTCATTAAATAATAGTTCTCGATTAATAATGAATTTATTATAAAGCTTGAAGTTTAAACTAGAATTTTGCTCAGCCTACATACCTTTTATGGTCAGGCTGCTATAATTATGTAATACCCAGTTAAATTTCAATTTCAGATAAACAAGGAATAATATTTTAGTATAAGCATGTCCCAAATATTGCATGGGATATACTTACACTGAAAAAAGTATTTGTTTATCTGAAATTTCAAATTAACTGGGCATGTGATATTTTCTGTGGCAACCTGTTTTACAGAGAACAGAGTAAGTCAGCTGAATTTTAGAATACTTAACCCTAACCTGGTGTTCTAACTCTTTCCTTTTTGTAATTATTATTATTATTTGGAGTCAGGGTCATGCTCCATCACCCAGGCTGGAGTGCAGTGGCACAATCACAGTGCCCTGCAGCCTTGAGCTTCTGGGCCCAAGTGATTCTGTCACCTCTGCTTTTGCCTCCCAAGTAGCTAGTACCACAGGTACGTGGGCCCAGCTAATTTTTTTTTTTCTCATAGAGACAGGGTCTCAGGCTGGTCTGGAACTCCTGGGCTCAAGCAATCCTCCCACCTCTGCCTTCACTTCCCAAATAGCTGAGACCACAGGCACATGCCACCACCATAACCAGCTTATTTTTTATCAGGTTGGTGCAAGAGTAATTGCGGGTTTTGCCATTGAAAGTAATGGCAAAACCCGCGATTACTTTTTGCATCACCCTATTAATTTTTTGTGAAGACAGGGTCTTGCCCTGTTGTCTAGGCTGGTTTCCAACTCCTGGGCTCGAGTGACCCTCTTGCCTTGGCCTCTAAAAGTTCTGGGATTACCGATGGGAGCCACTGCACCAAGCTACTTTGTATAATTTTTAACATAAACATAAATATTTTGAGAAATAGAAATGTTAAAACCATTGGAGGAAAAATTATTGTAAAGTATACAATAGAAAAAAAATCAAACAAAATACAACAAACAAAAAATTATCAAAATTTTCAGAGGAACAAAACAAAATCTAGTTTTACAATCTTCAGAATTCAATCCCATTATATCAAACATATAAAGAAACAAATTCAAAGAAAAAGGCAATCAATAGAGACTGACCTCAAGATGACCCAGATGTTGGAATTAGTGTGGATTTTTAAAGTAGTTATTGTAATTCTTACTGAAATCAAAACCCAAAAAACCCTTAAAATAAATCAATAGGAAATCACAGCAGAGAAGAAGAAACTACAATAATAACAAAGGCTCAAGTGGAAATTCTAGAAGTGAGAAAGTTTTCAGAATTAAAAAATAATAATCAGTTGTGTTCAGGAGCAGCTTGGAGGTGGTAAAGAGTCAATGAACCTTAAAATACAACTGAAATAATTCAATCTGAAAAATGTGAGCAGTCATAGGTTGGGGTGAGGGAGCTTTTCCTTTGGTTAGTACTTTTAGGTAATCTTGGTTTTGATAAGGTTGCTACACTGATCCGTCAGGGGCATGCTAAGCCAGAGTTTATCTTGGTTTCAGTAGTGCTTTAAATAAAACTCATGATATCCTTGTGTACAAGATGGAAAAAGAGTGGACCAGATGACAATATTTAGATGCAGTCATTCTTAACCTCTGTTGCTCTCCCAGTGGTCTAGCTGGGGTTTGTATAAAGTGGAATGGGAGGAATAGGGAAGGAGCCCCCACCTACCCTCTCCCCTTGTCCACTTGTCCTCCACTAGTGGATAAAGTCCACAGGAACAGGCAAGTTATTTTAAATCTGTAACTTCTGTTGTCAAGATCTGTAATCAGTTCTGCTCGCTGGACTGGGGACAGGAACCAAGGGAACATGAGGGTGAATGGGTTGACATGGAGTCCAGGAACACACTGTGCCTACAGGCAGAATGTTGTTCCAGGAAAGCCAGTCAGCAGGCAGATGGTCTCAGATACCAAGCTAGTGTTGGGAAGCAAGATTCAGTCTCTTGAAGGTGGTGTTCCTCATTCTGTGGTTTGTATCAATTGCTTCAGAATGACCTGGAGTACTTGTTAAAATGCAAAGTTTGAGCCCAATCCTAGACCTCCTAAGCCTGCATCTCTACGGATGGGTCTCAGTAGTTGATATTGGAAATGTGCATGTCCCTAGGAGATGCTTATGCATATAGATTTGAACTGTTGTGTTTTAGGGTTAGGGAGCTGGCAAAAGCAAGGAATAGACCAAGCCCTTGGGTGGGAAGGCTCCATAACCTTGGCACTGTTAGCATTCTGAGCGGAACAGGATTCTGCCACATGCTTCTCAGCATCCCTAGCCTCTACTCTCTAACACTGTATTCCAGTTGTGAAAACAAAAATGTCCCATGGGAGGCAAAATAGTCACCAGTTGGGAACTGGAACCACTGCTTTGTGGGATCAGAGTGGTTACTTTGTTCCCAATCCAAGGATCAGAACACACGATGAGAGAAAGTCCAGCTATTGGAACTGGAGTGCCAAGTTGGAGCTAGACCTACAACAAAAGCTCCAAAAGCTCCTTTACAGAGCTGATCCCATGCCTCAGCTACCTAGCTTGTACAGATGCCATGTAACTCTAGATTTGGTGACAGAAGGAATTTAAAGGCTAGAACTAGATAGGGTCTTTCAGGTTGGGCCAGCACACAATGTGGAATTTTGACATCATCCAGATGCTTGAACCAACCTCAGTCCTGAGGCAGAATTTCCTGTGGCATCTGATACACAGCCTGGATTTGGAGCACTCACTGGGATTAGAGGCCACGGGAATATTGTGTTTAGGAACTCTGAAAGAGACAGGCTTCAACAAAGCAGACCTAAGCAACACGTAGCATCTGAACTTCTTTATCAGCTTCCATTCCAGCCCATGAGGACAAAAGCATCACATACATAACCACTGTGGCAAACCTGTCCTCAGTAGGGAGTTTCCCCAGTACTACTCTCCTCTCTGTTCTGAGCCTACTTGCTCCTTTGTAATGTTTCCACTTTCTGTCCCACTCCCTAATAGATGATTTGTCCTCTTTGTCCAGCCCCCTAGTTCTGATATTTGGATTGTCTGTGATCTGGGTAGTACTTAGGAGGTAGAATCAAAGCCTTGTTGATTGGATTGGGAGTTTCTAACTTCCTATTAAAGGCACTGATTAAGCATCTATTGTATAAAGTAAAGTAAGATTATGATCCAGTAAGAAAGATTCCACAAGTAGAGCAGGAAGAATTGGTTTCTAGTACACTTCATGCTTCAGGACTGGAAATCCAGAAAAAAATTCTGTGGTACGTTAAGTGTTTACTGTAAGTTTCATTTCCATGTGAAAAACTGTAGTTAGCTAAAAAGTACATCCATGAAGAATCCTGATTAAACTTGTTTAATCCTGGTTAAACTAGCTACTAGCTAAACAGTAAGTTCACAACAACTCAATAACTCTGTAAAAGCATTTCCTCTGAATATTTTATTTAGAAAAAAACACAAAAAGATAAGGCAGAAACAAAAATCCCAGTCATTTGCAGTATCTGTCAGCTTTCAATTTGGTTCTCTTGTTTAAATAAAGAAAAATAGTAAAATTAATCTATGTAAAACATGTCATGTATATTCAACTGCTACTAAATATAAAAAGCTTTAAAACTGCGTGTTCAATTTTGGTTAGTGTATTACCACAACACTTATATTAATTATGTATACTTTTAAATTTGGTTTCTATAAAAAATGGATCCTAATCTTATAAAAGTTATTTCCTAATATTCAATAAATGTTGCCTAAGGGCTTTTTCATTCCAAATAGCAATTTTAATTATTCCAGAATTTAAGGGTGCTCTAAATTTCCATTTAACAGGGTGAGAATGCTGTATTATTACAAGTGAAAAAAGTTACAGGACATAGAGCTTATTCCATTTTAGACTCCACAACCTGATTATATTTTATATCCTCTTCTTGATTTCTCACAACTAGATACATATTCATTTGCTCAGCTGGAAAAAATTCTTAACATTATTTACTGACTTTAGGTATGAACTCTACCAGCTAGTTAACAGGAAATATGTAATTAAACATTGCCTTCATCAAGTAATGTAAAAAAAGGGTAAGAGTAACTTTCCAACATAGGACTTGAATGAGCAGCTGGTGATTATCAAAATCTGGCACTTAATTGATTTATACTTGTACCCTCACAGCTAAACGTCTCTACCTGTTTTTCTATGTTGTAAATCTAGGACATCACTTATCTACATAGGAAGAGTAATAAATATTAATAATGTGCTATGATAAACATCCTGCACTCTTCCAAATCTTACAATAAAACTGCTTCAATTTCACTTGTATAGCTTTTATACTCAGTTTTTTAGTTGATCTATGCTTATTTTAAGGAACCTGAACTACTCTAACAGAATCCACATAATTTTTATATTAGTCAAACTGCTTCTTTCTAACTCTGGTTCTAAAAGTTATAAAAAGATAATGATAAATTTATCAAGTAGATACAGTCAAACCTGAATTTCTTAAAGTATATACTTAGAATTGGTTATAATTTTTAGATATTCTTTCTTGACAGTCTTTTCCCAAACTCATGATGTCCTCTCTAGGTAATATTACCACACTCATAAATTAGAAATAAAGACAAAAATTTGAAAACTACAGTAATTTAAGAGAATGTAGGTTTTCTATATGCCATTTCTATTGGCTACTGAAAATAGTGGAAATAAGTAAATAGCTACCTGTCCAGAAGCGTCTCATGCAAAAATCCATCTTTCTGAGCCTTTTTAAGAATTTTACTGTCTTCTTTACTTATTTTAAGTTTGTGGTCTTGGAAGCTCTGAAATTTCTTTCTGCAAAGAAAATGTCTTCATTGAAAAATACCTCAAACTCTGATTATACATATTTACTATTAAATTTATAAATACTGTTAATTTCTTTTTCACTTATTAAAAAAGTTTAATTGTAGGCCAGGCGCAGTGGCTCATGCCTGCAATCCCAGCACTTTGGGAGGCCAAGGCAGGCAGATCACTCGAGGTCAGGAGTTCGAGAACAGCCTGGTCAACATGGTGAAACCCCGTCTCTACTAAAAATACAAAAATTAGCAGAGTGTAGCGGTGCGTGCCTGTAGTCCCAGCAACTCGGGAGGCTGAGGCAGTAGAATCACATGAACCTGGGAGGCGGAGGTTGTGATGAGCCGAGATCGTGGCACTGCACTCCAGTCTGGGGGACAGAGCGAGACTCCGTCTTGGGGGAGAAAAAAAAAGTCTAATTATATTTTTTAAATAAGCTGGAGCTTTTGAACAACAAAGATGATCTTCGTGACCTCTCAAGAGGAGGGCCACTCATTGACTGGGTAGCAGAAGGCCCCACTTCTATTAGGGCATGCTGTCTGGAGTCCCGTGTCCTGGTCATAGCACAGCCTTTGACAGGCATTACGCCCATTCTATGAATGAATACAGAGATTGACTAACCTGAGTGACTAGCTTTGGGAGCTGGTAGGATGATTAGGAAAACTGAACCCTCAAGAAAAGAAAAGCATTTAGCTCAGTGCTCTGTCCCAGAGGCTACATTGTGTTGCCTCTTCTTGACCATCAGTTTTCATTTTTTCAGACAGGGTCTTGCTCTGTCACCCAGGCTGGAATGCTGTGGTGATCAGAGCTCACTGCAGCCTTGAACTCCTGGGCTCAAACAATCCTCCTGTCTCAGCCTCCCGGGTAGCTGGGCCTACAGGCGTGCCTCACCATACCCAGCTAATTAGGTAATTTATTTTGAAAGCACTTTGAGAAGCACTTCACTGTCAAATCTGTAGGTCTAAAAGGAAAAGCATACATACACATAACTGATTTCACCTTGTTTTACATTTCATTTGTCTTCTTCTGGAATGTCATCTTTTTTCTTGGTTTCTCTTTCAGCACAGGATCTAATCTAGATATTTGAAAAGAGAATCCAATGGGTTATATGTTTATCTTCCATCTTCCCCACTTTACGTATCACATAAGAACATTCGAGATGATTTCTTATGCAGAAGAAAAAATTAACTGAGCAACTATATTCAGAAAAAGACAGGTTCTGGCTATGTGTTTTTACTTCATATATATAATCTATATGAGTAAGTGCTATCACATGCTTCCTCCAGAGCCCTTGTGTCAGAAACACTACAGACAAAATTATTTCAGAAACATTTTACACATCAGATCCTGTTAGGCAGTAAAGCAATCATTAACTAATTTAATTTTGTCCTCCAAGTCAATACACTAGGATCAAATTATCCCTAGTAGACAAGTGTTCATTTGATCAGATTGAAAGCTTAATAGCTATTTTAGATTGCACAGACTATTACCAAAGTATTAAAACGTTTAACATTACACAACTTGTTTTTAATTAATTGGAACCCACCTATTTTACTAGCTTCTTATATCCTCCTAAGTTTGGATAGATGCTTACTATCACATGTCATAAGTTAATTGATCTGCATTCAACAATTAGGATCGCCCACAGAACAGGCAATTGGCAATGGTAAGGACTCATGTCTCCTAAGGGATCTCTGTGGCCAGAGTCCAGTTCCAGGGCTGCTTAGAAAGTGATGACAAATAACGTGTTTGTGCCAATGACATCTTTGTGACAGTTTTGATTAGAGGGGTCCCAGACCTGAAAACATTCCCTGCTAGGGCCTGTAGCACAATGCTACCTTTAGTAAGAGGGATCTGTGTTCTGGTAGATAAGGCAAGGTCATAAAGGTGAAGGGCTGACAGAGATTAGGAGGTCCTGCAATTAAATGGTACGAAAAGAGTCCTAAATAATCACTGTTCAGAGCTTCCAAGTACTTGACTAACCAAAGAGATCCAGAAAACTTTGTATTTCATCTGAAAATTGCTTTAAATAGTGAAAAACTCAATCTTTGTGTAAGTATCATTGTATCTTTGTATAAGTGCAAAGCACTGCACATATATTTGCAATTGTTGCCTTCAATAACACTTTTGTGATGATATCCAAATGAAAAATAATTTAAACATGATACAATAAAATATAAATAAATAAAATTAAATGTAAGTCACAAACCAATCTGCATTTCCTCAGTGACCTGTTTCCTGAGAAGCAATGTGCTATGAAATACTGAGACTGGCCTCTGGAGTCAGCTGGGCCTGGGTACACATCCTCTCTTACCACACCTTGAAATCACTGTGATTTCCATGAACTGACTGACAAAAACCACGAGGATGTAAGGAGGTTCAGAGGCTGTCTTACTGTCTGTAAGGCTGAGCTCACATCCACCTCACAGGAGCATTATGGAAATTCAAGACTACAACGCATGTGCCGGATGCATGCAACGAAAAAATATAACACTTCACTTCTTTAACTGTAAGAAAATTCCTACATTTTAGATTGAAATTGTTTGAGCTTTAGATTTGAAATTATCTGAAATCAAGACTATTCTAAAAAGAAAATCAAACATATGACCGGAAATCTAACATGAAGCACATACAGAGAATTGATAGATGCTTTTAAATTACACTGGTAGTAGAGAAAAATGTAACATAAATTTTTATGCTCTGATTATAAGAACGAAGGGCATTTTAGAAAAGGCATTTGCCCCCTCTCTGAGAGCCTTCCACTCTGGCCCCCACAATGCCTGACAGAGCAAATCTGGGTCAGACTGGATGCAACCTATGATTCCCAACAGAGACAAAGCAGATTCAGGATGCTCAGTACTGCGATGGAATGCCAAGACACAGAAAAACCATGTGTCAAGAAGGGGGGAGTTATTCTTTAGACACATCCTGGTATATGTTTATCATTAAAGATCAGTGGCTTTTGTGAGTCTAAAAAATTAAGCCTTAAATGTTTTCATCAAATTCCAGTTAACTACCTGATTTATCTAGGTTATATTAACAGTATTATTTAGAATTTCACCTTGATATGAAGATGTCTGTGTAACTTTTACAATGATGTAAAACAAAGAGTAGGATTAGGGAGGGCACAGGCCACTGGTGCAATGCATAACGCGTCTGACTACAGATGAGGGAATTTAGCCTGGAATAAGGAATTTTTATTTCCAGCTTAGTGATGCACACAAATTTTAAAAATAAAATAAAAATCATGTTTTATGTGATTCATGTTTCTCCTAATGCAAAGAAGATGGGTACTATTAATAAAAATATTTTTAAAATGTAAGGGCTAAGGCCCCAGAAGTTCTGCTATGATTTTTTACGTTTCATAGAGTGATTATCATCACAGAAGCTCAAGCATTACATAAATACAAACGTGTATACCCCGACCTGGTAATTCTGCTTCTGGAAATTTATCTTCAGGTCCACCCGCACATCTACAAATTGATGCATATTCAATGTTATGTACTGCAGCAGTGTTTATAAGAGCAAAAGACTGGAAACAGCCTAAATTTCCATCTACAAAAGACTAAATAAATAAAGGTACATCCCTAAAATGGAATATTATGTGGCTGTTAAAAAAGAGAGAGAGAGAAAGAGAGGAGAAGCAAGAAAAAGAGAAAACTTTCTACATTCAAACTAATAGTAGAAAACTCTCCAAGATACAATTTTAAGGAAAAAAATATCAAAGTCGAGAAGACTATAGAGGAGACTGCCTTTAGTGTAAGACAGTTGAAAATTATAAATATATTCATATGTTTATAAAGAAATTTTAGGAGGCTATAAAAAAACAAAACAAAGGGAAAGAGGAACAGGAGCTGGGACACAGGTGAGTAAGATGCATAGCAGGCATATGTCTTCATCTTCGTATGCTTTTATTTAAAAATGTTGGACCACATGTACATGTTATCTATTTTAAAAATTAGATTTTAAAATACAAGCAAGAAAACAAGAAAATGAAAGCATGAAAAGAGCATGTGGAACTACCAGAAAAAGATACTAATCCATGGAGATAATGGCAAGGTAGCTCCTAGATACACTGATTTCTCTACCACATTGTATAAACAAGCCATCAACTATGGGATTTATAATTAAAAATGAGTCTATCTGAAATACCACATTATAAAAAGCTATTAAGTAAATCTTTAAAGTGACAGTAAATGATGACTTAACATTTTAAAGACATACAGTCACATCGCATGTGTGAATGCAGTCATCTGTATAAAATGTCATCATTACCTTGATCATTTCTTCTTCTGCTGTTTTACTTTTTGCTTCTATGTCCCCTGCTTCATTGCATCTAATAAAGCAGCTATTTGAGGCCAACAAAGCCATTTTCCCCTAAGTGCAACAAAATAACGAAATAGCCATGAGGATACTTCTTGTAGAAGAAACATTAAGTGTTTAGACTGAATTAATTTCTCCTCCCTGATTTAAAAATCAGAGAAAAAAACTTAGAGAAAAACCTGAAAAATATAATACAAGAACATATAGAAAAGGAAACCAAAATCACCTTTCATTTTGCTATTCGAAGATTACCACAATAAATATTTGTAGTGTATCTTCCTAGTAGGACTAAATTCTAATTACATGAGGTAGGATTGCTTCCTTTCTAAAAGATCTAATGAAGATAAAACTGATTTAGTTCTGTTTGAAAAATTAACTTTAAAGACAAGAACATAATTATGAATGCATACTTTATTCAAATATTAGCATTTTAAGTAAAATTTATTTTCTTCACAATTAGAAAACATGAAAAGGCATATACAATGCCTTTGGTGTTTTGAATTTAAGAATCAATGTCTGAGGGACTTTTGTGTGTGAAAATAAATATTCATATACATTTTCATTTGTTTAATGTTTGATGTATTACACTGCTTTCTATTAAACAAAACTTTAAAAATTGATTTTCTTGCGTATCTAAATCTGGGTTATAAATTTGGTTAGCTTAACTCCCGTAACAAATATATTGTTTATTTATAACTTGTATTTGGTTGATTCTTTTGGAAAACTTGGAATACAATAACATTTAGACAAAATATTTATAAATATAATGATTACAAAATATGTTAACCTTACATCACATCCAGTTAAAAACGTGCTGATAACATGGATTTAATTTCTTAGTTAAGTCACAAGAGCTGGGTGGTCTCTCATCTCAATGGCTCCCGGTGAGCCCTGGAACATGGCGGTGTGGTCCAAGGTGATTTAAACCTGTGCCACAGATTATTCAGTTGAGTCCTTTTTGCAATAGAGTTTTAAGACCCTCTTTCATTTAAATTTAAATTTTTGAAACTTAGTGTCCTTCCTAAAAATAAAATGAAATGAACTTTCCTAAAGTGTGGTATTATTAGTACTATCTAAGTCATCATCCTGGCCTTATGAAATATTGGCATTTTCTACTGGTGTAACTTTTATTAGAAGCATCTCATCATAACTAGTAGGATCATCTCAAAGGGGTTGCAACACATTAGCAGGTAATGAAATCAATGTAGTGTTTCCTGAACAGTACTGGGTGGGTGGGGGGGAAAAAGAATACACACAGACACACAGAGGAAGGGGTAAAAGAGAATAAGAACTATCAAGATGCATAACACATGGATAAGTAAGTATTGTTAAGTACAACTCTTGCTTCAGTTACACATATGTGTGTGCTGGGCTGCAATGTAAAAATGCATTTCTCAATGGATTGGGTCAAAATAGTTTTCAAGTCACTGACTTATGATTTTATCCTAGGGGATGAGGAAATTAGTGTAAGTGATTACCACTTTCTGGTGGGATGTTTGTTTAATCTGTCATTTTAGAAAACACTGCTGAGTTCCTATTTTCAGTTCATTATTGTATACTGCCAAAGCTGCTACTCAAAGGCTGAGCTTATCTTCTATTTGCTTGTTCTGCGTGGTGCCCATTGGTCCTTACTGTTTTTGATACAGTTATCTACTTTTTAAAGACAGTTTAGCACTCACATATTTTTGTTCAATATTTACTTCTCACATAGAAAAAGGAAATTATGTATTCTGTATCAACAAAGATTTAACAAAACATCCATATACTACAACTGTCTACTTACTAAAATTAAGAATTAGTATATTATCTTTTTTCTTCTTATATTAAACTATCTTTTCATACACTATTTTAAGCTTATGAACTGAAAATCTTTTAGAGATAATTTACTTCAATGAACTCTAATTATTTAGATTTTATACGCAAATTGTCACAACTTGGTCTTAGCTAGCTCCACTGTTTGCTTACAGTCTGTAATGTTTCTGAAAGCATCCATGATTTCTGCTACAAAGAAGATACTTAGGAACTATTCTGTTTTCCTACTCTGTGACCTAAAATTGACTGGTTCTTCAATGGAAATGAGATATATATCTAGGCACTAAGGGTATACGAAATAATTGTGGGCAAAAGTACTAATGCTATTTTTGTTGCACTACATTTTGAAATCTCTTTAAGGCTCTATGTTCTGATTTATTCCAATTTAATGTATTATACTATTGCATCCTACTTTTTCTTTTTAAATATATTATGATTGACTGTTACAGACTTTCTGTTAAACTGACAGGAAGTTTTTATAAACAATAACAGCACTTACATTTTGAAAGACTGTTTCCCATTGTTCTCTTGGTCCAATTGCATCTGAACGCCCAACAACAAGTTCATCTGAATTTATACCAAGATATTTTCCATAGCCAGATTTCAGGGTGATTCTGTACATTAATAAGATAAATAAAAGTTAAAAACTGAGAGAAAATTAATTATAGGACACCAAAACAGGACATGTGTATGTGGGTGTGTACATATCTAAAATTTCAGACTGGACATATTCCAAGTGTTCAAAAGATGCATGTGGCTGAGTGGTGACTCACTCCTGTAATCTCTGTGCTTTGGGAAGGCAATGGGAGGATTGCTTGAGGCAAGAAGTTCAAGATCAGCCTGGACAACATAGTGAGACCCCATCTCTACAAAAAATTTAAAAAGTTAGCTGGGCATGGTGGTGTGAGCATGTAATACCAGCTACTTGGGAGGCTGATGCAGGAGGAGTGCTTGAGCCCAGAAATTTGAGGTTATAGTGAGCTATGATCACACCACTGCCCTCCAGCCTGGGTGACAGAGTGAGAATCTGTGCCTTCAAAAAAAAAAAAAAAAAAAAAAAAAAAAAAAAAAAAAAGCTACATGTGACTAGTTGTTGCCATATTGGACAGTGCAGTTTTAAATTTAGTTTTATATTTTGCTTTTTTAATATAAACATTGTGCCTTATATATTACATAACAAATATTTTCAAAACTCATCATTCTTTAATTATACCTCTTTAGTTATAAACTTCAATAATAAATTCTAAAACTTTATGTCATCAAACTGTTTTCCAGAAAATGCTGCTTCCATTTACATTCTTACCTCAAATTAACAGAATATGTTTTGTATCATGGATTTTTTTTTAAACATTATGACTCTAAAAAATACTTGAAAACCTGATATGGAAAAAAACAGTACCCTATTAATTTGCATTTTAGTAGCTAACTAGAATAACAATTGTTTTTGTTTTCCTTTCCTTTTTAGTTTTTAGATTATCTGGTAATGTCCCTTGTCCATTTTTCTATTCAGATCTGATTGTTTGCAATTTTCCTACTGGGGTCTTCAGTGCTATGAATTCTATACAAGATACATATGAAGATTAAGAACTCACTGCCTACTAAGATTGTTGCAAATATTTTCCTCATTTGTCAGTTAATTTTCTTTATAATCCTTTTTTGTTTATAATTGTAAAGCAGTTTAAAACTATTTAATTTTTTCTTCCTCTGCTTTTCTTCTTTGTCTTTCACCCTACTTATCAGATTTTCAAAGAAAGTATAGAAATAATCATCTTAATGTGATTTTTTAAAATTATGATTTCTTTTACCTTACCAACAATCTCCTCGGATGCCAGAATTGACTTCTACTCCTTTATATGTTAATGATTATATAACAGAAATCATTATCATGTTGATGTAACCAATTACTAAAATATGTAAATTCACTTTCAGTATCTTTTACCCAAAGAATCATTTTATACTTCTGCACAAGGTGAGAATAAAAAAGGTTACTTTATAAAATGACTGTAAAAATAGTGAGTAAAAATATTCTTTTGGTCGTTATGATGCTGTAACATTCTCTGCTGGTTTCAACAATATTCCTTTTTTTAGTCTTCCTGTTTCTCTTTAGACTTCCAAACAGTGAGTTTAAATATCATAGCAACAGTGAACCAGGTTTTGTACTATTTGATTTATTTTTTAATCTATCTTATTTGGTGTGTGAAGTTATTAATCTTCATTTTTTAACTTACATATCTTTTTTCCAGCCTAGCATTATATATTGATAGGAAATCCATTAAAAGTTGATCATATAATCTACTTTTCAAAAAAGCTATTTCATTTTTTATATCAAAATTACCGTGGGCTTAAGACAGATACTAAAATTTTTAATGAATACAATTAAATTTTTAAAATAACTGGTTACTAATTATATTACAACATAAGCTCACCTGGAATCAGATAATTTGACAGCTGTAAACTGCTCTGGAGGACTAAGGCCCTCATCAACTATTGGAGAAAAAACATTTGAAAATAAATTTGACATTTGCTATAAATATAAAGACATTATTTTGCTTTAAAAAATGTGGCTATTTTCTTCTGCAATTAAATGTAAGAATATTCAGATATACTGATGTCACTGTAATACTGTATCTTTGGAATCAAGATCTATTTTACCTTCTTTTAACTACAGTGCTAATTTTATACACTGAGTAAGACAGGGTGATATAATGCTTATTTAACAACTTTCGAGATAGCTTCTCTTTATGTTTTAAAATACAGTCATAAATAAGCACTTATTTAAAAAAGCTAAATGCTTTCATTTATTCAATGGATGGCCTTGCTGACCAAATGATACTGCTTTTTATCTTCTAATTATTTCGTATCTCATTAGTGCTTCCTCTAATGGGCTAAAGAAAATGAAGAAACTTCAAATTGTTAAATGCACCCAGGTTAGTTTTGGTAATAGGTCTGAATGAAAAAGAAATTCACACATGTTTGACTCAAATAGGTTTTCTTTTTTCTTTCCACTTACTATTTTAATTATTCATATTGTTTTGATTTCCAAAGATACTCTTCTGGAACAATACGGAATGTTTTCCAATGCTTATATTAGAAAAAGGGACTTGCCAATGGCTGGTAAATATTAAGCAATTAAAAAAAAAATGGAAAAGTCAAATGCAATGGTTCCATTCCTTTGGAAAATGTTTGAGACTAGTTAGAGTTTGGCCTAAGTGAATGAATGTCCTAAAATCTACACTTGTGTCAGGATCTTCCCTTCCAGACACAAACCTTCTTTGTGTGGAGCTCCCAGGGTAAAAAGACCATTGTCAAGTGCATGTATATAGGTTCCCTCATCCATTTCAATGGCTATGGTTCCTGAAATTTCACCAAAGTTTGTTACTGTCCGCCAGATTCCTAAAAAATAAAATTGATATTTCAACTTTATATCTTAGTTTTGACACAGAGTTCTTTGTTATTATAACTTAGTTTTAAAAACTTTTTATTTGGCAGTCGTAAGAAATAATATGAAGATCTCACATATCCTTTACTTGCTTTGTCTCAATGATGACATCTTGCGTAAGTATCATACACTTTTAGAATCAGGAAACTGACACTGATATAATCCATGAAGCTTATTCAGATTTCACCAGTTTTACATGTACTTGTTTGCATGTATGTGCACAGATTCATGTGACTACCAGCACAGTCAGGATTAGGTTTTTAAAATACATAATAGCAACATACAGCCAGGCATGGGGGTGCATGCCTGTAATCCCAGCTACTCGGGGAGCTGTGAAAGGGGATCACTTGAGCCCAGGAGTTCAAGGTTATAGTGAGCTATGATCACACCACTGTACTCTAGCCTGAGTGACAGAGCAAGGTCCTGTCTCAAAAAAAGACCAAAACAAAACAAAAGGCAACATGTGAAGGTACAAAGTGATATATGGAGAACGGTCTCTCTCATGATAGACCCCAGCCTCTATTCATGCCTGCTTTCCAGAGGCAATGCCTATCATAATGCTTCTTAAAAATGCCTCTACAGGAAGACTTTCTAGCATAGTAATCTTTTTTGTTTGTTTGTTTGTTTTTGTTTTAGACGGAGTCTTGCTCTGTCGCCCAGGCTGGAGTGCAGTGACGCGATCTTGGCTCACTGCGACCTCCACCTCCTGGGTTCAAACAATTCTCTGCCTCAGCTTCCTGAGTAGCTGGGGTTAAAAGAGCCTGCCACCATGCCCGAAAAATTTTTTTGTGTGTTTTTAGTTAGAGACAGGGTTTCACCACATTGGCCAGGCTGATCTTGAACACCTGACCTCATGATCCACCCGCCTCTGCCTCCCAAAGTGCTGGGATTACAGGTGTGAGCCACCGCACCCGGCCAGTAGTCTTAACTATGATTTTAGATTGAAAGCAAAATGAGCAGAATCTATGTCTATGTATACTAATTTCCAATTTGCCAATAGAAATGTTAGACTCTAGCAACAATTATTTTAGCAGTTGTTATAAAAGTTTATATCTTAATGTTAAAAAATATCCTCAAACCTCCTCCTAAATTGTACTTTAACTAGAGTAGAAATGAGTCAATCATTAACTGGATATGACATATTAAGGAATTCTTGTTAATTTTACAAGGTCTGATTATGACATAGTATAATATATAGAAGTAAAGAACAAAACATGTGATGAGAGAAAGACATACCACGTTAAGAAATGTACATTTATGTACTTATGGGTAAAATGATGTAATATCTGTGATTTTACTTAAAATTTTATAGGAAAAAATGTGTGTGGGGGTGTGCATGTAAATGAAACGAGATTGGCAAAATATTGATAATTAATGCTAGGGCCTAGACACATGGGGGACTCATTATATTCTTCTACGTATGGATTAGTTGGGATATTTCCATAATAAAAAGGTTTTAAAGATTCAGTTAATTCCACTGCACAAAATTTTCTATTCAACTAAACATTTCATGCTTTTCATAATCAATTTTAAAATACATAAAATTTTAGCTAAAATGAAGTGGGACCCTTATCTAACACCAAATACAAAAAGTAACCTAAAATAGACCAAAGACCTAAATGTAAGAGCTAAAGTTAGAAAACTTTTAGAAGGAAATGGGAAGAGCTTCACGATAATGAATTTGGCAATGATTTCTTATATAGAACATCAAAGGCACAGGCAACAAAAGAAAACACAGACAAACTGGACTTCATCAGAATTAAAAACTTTTGTGCATCAAGAACCACTGTCAACAAGAGTAAAAGGCAACCCAGAGAATGGAGAAAATATTTGTAAGCTACATACATTATAAGGAATTAATATCCAGACTATACAGAGAACTCCAAAAAGACAAATACCACAATTCAAAACTGGGCAAAGGATATACACGGGCGTTGCTCCAAAGATGATATACAAATGGCCAATAAGCACTCTAAAAGATGCTCAACATCACTAGTCACTAGGGAAATATAAATCAAAACCATAATGCAATACCACTTCACACCCATTAGAATGCTATTATCAAAACAAACAAAAAACAGAAACCAAGAAAACCAGAAAAACAAATGTTGGGCAGGATGTGGAGAAACTGAAACCCTCTGCAATGCTGGTGGGAAGGTAAAATGGTGCATGTATTTAAATGCCACTGAAGTGTACACTTAAAAATAGAAAAACTGGCAAATTCTATATTCTGTATATTTTACCCCCCCACACACACGAAACCAATGGAGAAAAAGAAAATTAATCAAAATTAAAATTTCAGCTAAAGATGATTAGAAAGCAATAAAACTAATGACAATTTAGATGATTGAGTTATAGCTACAATTGTTTTCAGGAAAAGAAATAATGCTTTATTCAGAATCATTATGAACAGTGTTATGATTAGCAAGTCTTTCTTATAAATGTAATAGTTAATAATTTTAAATTAGTTTTATTTTGTATGTTCTATGCCACATTCACCAAGTACACTTAATATTAAATAAAATCATTTAAATACAATATCTCATTAATGTTTTGCAAATGAAGAAGAAATTTCTGGCAGACAAGCTCCTCAAAATTTTCACACTCTGTCCAAGTAGGGAAATGATACAATAACATTACTTATAATATTGTCAACTGAAAAAGAAATTACATTGAGCAGATGCCAGTATTTCTTCTCAATGAGATTTCAAATAATAAGAAAGCTAAACACAGTATCATCAAGAATTAAATGTGAGCATTCTGCCTACTTTCTGCAAGTGGCCTACATTCAACATTTGGAGGTATGCTTATACGTTTAACGACTAAAGTAACATAACATAATACTTAACGGTGCCACTTGGGGGTTTTAGCTGTGAAAAAGCAGTGGATCCTAAGAACAGTGGGCACTGAAGTTGCCTGTCTCTACGTCAGGTGACAGCTCAAGCTGTGTATATGCTGCAGACGCCCGAGCTGAATTTAAGAGAATCCGCTCTAAAACATTATTTGCTATTTAGACACATGCTTAAAGTTATTTCCTTTTAAACCTTAGGCAGATGATGAAATATTCCCGCTGTGTTGTCTCACAATGCATAACAAAGCTTTTCACATATTTTCACATAGTTGAGAATGTTTCCATATGTCTGGCATGCCTGTAATCCAGCACTTTGAGAGGTGGAAGCAGGAGAATCACTTAAGCCCAGGAGTTCAAAATCAGCCTAGGCAACAAAAGGAGACCCCTATCTCTACAAAAAAATTAAGAAATTAGCTGGGTATGGTGGTATAAGCCTGTGGTCCCAGCTACTCGGGAGTCCGAGGTGAGAGAATTGCTTGAGCCTTGAGCCTACGAGTTTGAGGGTGCACTGAGCCATGATCATGTCACTGCACTCCAGTCTGAGCAACAAAGCAAGAGCCTGTCTCAAAAAAAAACAAAAAACAAAAAACAAAAAACAAAAATGGCCCGATGCACCAGTGTCATGGCTGATAAGATACTACCAGGGCACCATCATTCTAGCATCAAGGCTGTGAGACAGCTCACATCACCTTCTGACTAACCCAGTGCTTCTGTGCTAAGGGCCCCCTTAAATCTCTACCTTCATTATGTTCTTGGCACAAAGGAATGATATATCTTAGATTTGGAAATGGAATTTTCTTCCCCAATCTTACTGTAGTCTAAGTACCCTTCACAGACCTTCTATTAACCCATAGTTTACTTAGCTTTAGTTCCTGGGTAAATCAAATCTGTGTTTTGCAAACTACGATGTTGTAAGTTCAATTGCTTCTGAATCTAGCAGAGCTCAGTGAAACCCTTTGCTTACAGACATGCTCATTTTTATTAATGTCACACATGGTATTCTCCATGTGAAAGACAGAATTTCTTTCATCCTATTTACCAATCCCTTCAGATCCTTGTGAGGAACCAACAGAACAGCTTTAAAAAATTAAAAGGGTTTTTTCCTTTCCCTTCACAAATAGGCACATGCTTACTTATACGGCAAGTTTAGAATATCCACAATGCAAAAGAAGGTGGAAGGACAAGGAGAAAAAGACGCAGAAGGACTTCCTCTTCCAGCCAAGATGGACTTGCCCTCCCACCATGACCAACGAGAAAACTGAAACTGGTTAGAATATTTGAGAAAACTGTTTTCGGGGATTGGAACACAGGCAGAACAGGACTGTGATATTTGAGAACAGGAAAACACAGGAGGCAAATCTCACACACACTTCTGTTTTCTGCCCAATGGCAGTTTCTTGACCACACAGAGAGAGGTAGAGACCTCCAAAAATGAGGCAATGTCACTGTCACTAAGCTGAGAGTCTTGCAGTACTAACATGTTTGGAGTTTATAGAATAAGGTACTGGAGAAGAGAGAACTACATACAGGTGAGGCCTCAAAAGAGAATGCAAAAGTTCTCTGCAGGTCTGGGGCCAAGGGCTGGGGGGAGTGCATACAGCAGGCAGGCTCCACAAGGCCTCTGCAGAGTGGCTGGCACTTCTGAGGGCTGACTGGAGATGCCAGAGATCACACAAATTTGGGACATAGCAGAGTGGAGAGAACTCATCAAGTATACATAGAACATGTGGCTGAGGCCCATGAGGATGAACCTTTCCTAGAGTAAGAGTCACTGTCTAAGTCTACAGGCAAAAACCTAATAAATAAGCACAAACTAACAAAGGCCCAGGCTTGACAGGAGAAAAAGGGTGGCCAAATAATATAACTAGGCATCAAGACATTTAACAGAAATAAAGGTTAAAATGTTATGAAAATGAAAGACTGAATTTATAAGGAAGACTTAACAATCCTAAGTGTGTACACATGACAGCTTCAAAATACTTTAAGCAAAAACTGCTCAAGTAGACAGATCTAGAATTACAGCTGGCGATTTTAACATAACTCTCAATACATTGTAGGATGAGTAAAAAATCAGTAAGGACACAGAAGATGTGCATAGTCACAAGCTCCACCAGTTGATCTAACTGACATCTAAAGAACACTGAACCACCGGGCGCCACGGCTCATGCCCGTAATCCCAGCACTTTGAGAGTGAGGCGGGCGGATCGCCTGAGGTCAGGAGTTTGAGACCAGCTTGGCCAACGTGGTGAAACCCTGCCTCCATTAAAAATAAAAAAAAAATTAGCCAGGCATGGTGGCAGGTGCCTGTAATTCCAGCTCCTCCAGAGGCTGAGGCAGGAGAATCACTTGAACCTGGGAGGCAGAGGCTGCAGTGAGCCGAGATCGCACCACTGCACTCCAGCCTGCTGGGCAACAGAGCGAGACTTCATCTCCAGAAAAAAAACCAAAAACAAAAACAAAAAAACCCTGAACCAACATCTGCAGAATACACATTCTTTTCAAGTGTACATGGAAATTCACTAAGAAAGTATGTTCTCCAACTATACTATAAATGAATTAGAAATCAGCAACAATAACATACCTATAATATCTCTATGTAGTAGAAATTAAAAAACAATACACTTTTAAATAACTCAAGCATCCATGAAAAGAAAAATCACAAGGAAAACTAGATGATATTTTGAATGGAATGAAAATGAAAGCAAAATGTGTTGACTATAACTAAAACTAACGTGGAATGAAGAGATCTAACTCTCTTCTTAAGAAGCAATAAAACAAGAGCAAAGTAAACTGAAAATAAGTTAAAGGGAGGAAAAAAAAGACTGAAAATAAATGAAATAAAAAATGAAAAAAAGAGAAAATAAGTAATACTGAAACAGGCTTGTCCAACCTGAGGGCTGCATGTGGCCCAGGCCAGGTTTGAATGCAGCCCAATACAAATTCATAAACTTTCTTGAAACATTATGAGATGTTTTTTCCTTATTTTTTTTTTTTGGCTCATCAGCTTATCGTTAGTGTATTCTATGTGTGGCCCAAGACAATTCTCCTTCCACTGTGGCCCAGGGAACCTAAAAGATTGAATACCCCTGTACTAAAAGATCATTAATGATCTAAAATAAGTGATCTTATAAAGAATTGATAAACCTCCAGCTAGACTGACTGATCCAGGAAAAAATAGAAAAAAAACAAATTACCAATATGAAGAGACTGCAATACAGATTAGATTCTACGGATATTAAAAGGATATTAAAGGAATATTCTGAAAAATTTTATGCCAATAAATCCAACAACTTGGATAAAATGAAATTTTCCTAAAAGACACAAATTACCAAAACTGACAACAGAAAAATCTGAAAATATCTCTTAAAAAATCTTAATTCTCCCACAAAAAACTAAAACCAAACCAAACAAAACCCTCTAGGTTCAGATGACTTCACTGGTAAATCCTATCAAACATGTAAAGAAGAAATCATACCGATCTTACACAGCTATTTCCAAAAACAGGGAAGGAGACAGCACTTCCCATCTAATTTTATGACACCCAATATCACCTTGACACTAAAATCAAATAAAGACATTACAAGAAAAGGATACAAAAGTCCAATATCTCCCATCAACACCAATATAGAAATCTTAAAAAAAAAAAAAAAAAAAAAAACCTGGAAATCAACTCTAGCAATATCCCAAAGGACAATGCACCACAACCAAGTGGGGTTTATCTCAGGGATGTAAAGTTAGTTTAAAAGTTGAAAATGAAACCAATGTTATTCATTGGCAGAATGAAGAAAGTTGTATAATCATCTCAACAGATACAGAAAGAGACATTTGACAGCATTAAACATCGTTATGATAAAAACTGCGAGAAACAAAGTTTAAAAGGAATGTCCTCATTTTGATAAAGGTTTTCTCTGCAGATCCTACAGACATACCATATGGTGGACCACTGAAAGCTTTCTGCCTAAGCTTGCAAACAATGCAATTATGCCCATTCTCGTGACTTCTGTTCAACACTATGGAAGTCCTGGACAGTATAATAAACCAATAAAAAGCAAGACAAGACAAAAGGATTAGAAAGAAAGAAGTAAAACGATAGTCACAGGAAACATAATTGCAAATTTCTTAGTTTTCTATATAAACAAACCACTAGAAGTAATAAGTGAAACAGACTTATCAGACTACAAAGTCACTATACAAAAATCAATTGCATATCTACATACTGACAGCAAACAACTGGAAAATCAAATTCAAAAGTTCTACTGACAGTAGTGTAAAATTATAAAATACTTAAGAATAAATTTTTAAACAGGCATGCAAGACTGCTACATTGAAAATTATGAAATATTGAGGCCCAATATTAAGATGTTGATTATCCCCCAAATGATGTGGACTCAATACAATTCTCCGAGAAAATCCAACAGGCTTCACTGTAGAAATTAATAAACTAATAGTAAGTACAAAGTTGGAGGACACACACTACCTGATCTCAAGACTTCATGAAATTATAGCAGTCAAGATAAATATATCAAAAGAAAAACAGACAATCGATAGAACAGAGTCCAGAAATAGACCAATACACAGAAAGTTAATTGACTTTTTATGAAGATACGAAACTGGATTAATGGAAAAAGGAAACACCAGTGGTGCTGGCACAAATGGCTATCAAGATGTTAAAAAAAAAAAAAAAAAAGTAAATCTTGAAACCAAACTCACACCATGCCAAAAATTAATTTGAGATTAATGACAGATTTAATGTAAAAACTAAAACTATGATGCCTCTAAAAGACAATGTAGAATATTTTCCTGACTTTGGGGTAAGCAAAGATCTCTTAGATCAAAGAGATAAGGCAGGAACCATAAAAGAAAAAAAATAAACTAAGCTTTATAAACATTAAAAGCTTCTGACCATCCTGGCTAAAATGGTGAAACCCTATCGCTACTAAAAACACAAAAAATTAGCTGGGCGTGGTGGCAGGTGCCAGTAGTCCCAGCTACTTGGGAGGCTAAGGCAGGAGAATGGCGTGAACCTGGGAGGTGGAGCTTGCAGTGAACCGATATCGTGCCACTGACCTCCAGCCTGGGTGACAGAACGAGACTCCATCTCAAAAAAAAAAAAAAAAGAAAAAGCTGTCCATCCAAAAACCATTAAGAAACTGAAAAGGTAAAACTCAGACTGGGAGAAAAGACTGATAACACCATCAACTCTTGGCAAGGATGTAACTGGAGAACTAATTCATTCTTGGTGGGAGGATAAAATAGCACAACCACTTTAGAAAATTGTTGACAGTTTCTTATATAGTTAAACATTCACCTATCCTTTGACACAGCAATTCCACATCTACATATCTACCCTAGATATTTACCCTAATTTTAGAATTGTTGATTTGCCATTTCAAAAGCAATGATTCTTCCAGAACATTAGCTTTACATCATTCCATATTTTATATATTTTTTAAGCTAACATAATTTATGAAGATTCAAAATGCAACTTGCCAAGTTTTAAAAGAGAAAAAATAGTATGGAAACAGCTAAATGGAAAACAGGCTGGTTAAGTGTGTTTGGGTCAGTTTATTTCTAGTATCATTTACAGGCTACCCTGATATTGTAATTAAAATTTTCATTCATTTCAGAGTTCACAAAATAATGATTTTTCCTGTGAGGATACTTCGTTTAAGAGACAACTGACTTCTACAACAAAAATGCATACATGTTCAAAGAAAATATCTTGTAAAATATATTTGGTTGAATAATATTTACATTAAGCCTTTAAAATTATGTATCAGAATCTGCGGCTATTAAGCAGTCTAATGGTGCCTATTAAGTCAGAGAGTTGTAATTCTTCTCTCCTGTGCTCTGTTCTGATAATGAAGTAAAGGGATCAGTAGCATATACTGTGCTAAAGAATAAATGGAATTTGCAACTGTAGGTAATATTTAAGCACTTTAAGACAAATATGAATACATCATAAATTTCTAACTAGGAAAATATTTTCAATGAGATCTCAAGAAATGTTAACTTTTTTCAGAATAAAGCACTGAAAACTGACTCACCAACATATCAAGCTGGGTTTCTTCATCTTCTTCTCTTTTTCTCTTCTTATCTTTGCTCTTTTTCTTCTTACTACAGGACATCATTTATATAGATGAGTTTAAGTATATTGATTTGTGTGATAAATAAATATCGTTAAGATTGAAACTTGGAAGTCTTTTAAGTTGTTTCATTTATAAATTATTGATTTAGGAAGACTTACATTGCTATGCCCTCTTAAATACAGTACTGAGAATTTGCTTCCGGCTTTGTACATATTATGTTAAAGTTCAAAGCAGATTGTAGAGCCACACTGCCAGATTTTAAATCCTGATTCTGTCACTTCTTAGCTCTGCAATTTTTGGAAAAGGTACTGAATCTCTCTGTGAGTCAGTTTCCCCACTTAAAAAATTAGGATAACAACTCTTAAGGCTATTGTGGGGATTAAGAGGTAATATGTATCTTCACACATTGCTGGTGGAAATGTAAAATGGTGCAGCATCTACAGTAAACAGTTTGGGGTTCCTCAAAAAGTTAAAGAGTTACCATATGACCCAGCAATTTTACTCCTAAGTATGTATACCCAAGGGAAATGAAAACATACACCCACAAAAATACTTACATAAGAATATTCACACTCGCATTAGTCACAATAGTCAAAAAGGGGAAACAATCTAAATGTTCATCAACTGATGAATGGATGAACAAAATATTACATCCATACAATGGATTACACTACGCAGCCATAAAAAGGAACAAGTGCTACAACAATTATGGACCTCAAGAATGTTATAAGTGAAAGAAGCCAGATACAAAAGGCCAGATGTTGCATGATTTCTTAGGAAATATTCAGAATAGGCAATTTCACATAGATAGCAGACTAGTGGTTGCCAAGGACTAGGAGAGGGGGAAGATCGGATGTGACTGCTTTAATGGGTAGGAAGAGATTTCATTCTGAGATGATGAAAATGCTGAGCAACTAGACAGTGGTGAACCTCTTGAATATATACTAAAAACCACTGACAGTACAAAAGGGTGAATTTTATAATTATGAATTACATCGCAATAAAAAAATGAAAACCCAAGAGCGATTTGAAAAAAGTTAATGTGCAAAGTGCCTACAACAATTTCTGGTCAGACTGAAAGTGCTATATAAGCATTAATTATGATTATTACGATAATCTTAAGACACTCTTGTCTGCATTTTCATCATAAAGTTTTCAGAAGATAACTCACCACTTCTCACAGGAAATTCACAGAGTAAAAATCTCACATTCATTCAGGATGTACCTGCCATTTATTCTGGCATCTTCATGAGGCCAGACTCCTCGAGAGGGTTCTCAAGGGCAGTGGCTTCAGCTCACTCCTTGATACTTTCTTTCCATCTCGCCTAACAATATCAAAACCTCTGTTTATCACAGAGGCCAGGAGGAAATGCTCAATATTTGTATGTACAGTCAACCTCAGGCAAATCTGCCAGTTAAAAAAGAAGCGGGGATATGAATGCACAGGTATTTTTCTCCTAAAGAGCTAATAAATTACCACTACAACCTCCTCCTCATATTTGGCTCAATTTATTTACTGTATGTATGTTCTCTCATTTAATCCTCACAGTCTTCTAAAGGTATAAAAAATGGTCTGAAAGTATAAATGTGTAAACGGAGGTTCAAAGATACTTGATCTCTTAATGAGTAAATGGAAGTTCAGACATATTGACCAATTTGCCACAAATTACAAAATTAGTAAATGACAGAGTGCAGGTTCCAACCCATATCCCTATCAAAGCCCATATACACCTCAACCACTGTGTGATTCATCCTGGTTTCACTCTACATATTAGCTTTGAAAAAAATTAATAATTTTTCCAGGAAGAGACAATAGAGAAAAGAATAATCCCTAATAAAGGAAGTTATTATAATGAACTACAAGATCAGACTAACACAGACCCACCAGGCAGAGGCCTGGAGAGATGCCTCAGGGGACCCAAACTCGTGGGTACGGGGCCACGGGTCACCCGCCCTTCTATCCTGTTTCCAGGGTCGTCCGCGCGGGAGGCTGCCCCTCTCTGCACAGGCGCCAGGAACCGCGGTCCGGCCTCCGTCCAGCCCAGACAGGGTCAGAGCGAAGGCTGGGAGGCCACGAAGCCGGCTCTCCGCACCACGGCTTCCACCGGATTCGCGGGGGTGGAGTGCGTCCGAAAAGAACTGAGGAGGCTCCCGCCGGAGCTGCAGGACCCAGCTCTTCACCTCGGTTCCCTTGAGCACAAGCTTGGTAGACTTCACATAAGAGTACTAGGCCATGGCTCCGGGAGACTTCTGCGCGGAGAGGCTGAAGCCAGCTCAGGATGAGTATGTGACCTGGAGCAGCACCACGGCGGGGAAGAACAGAAGTGGAGGCGAAGTAAACACTCCCTGACAGCGTACGTCTGTCCAGAACCCGCCTCCGTCTTCACCCAAACGCTGAATGACTGAGATTTCCACTTCCGAGTTTCTGCCGGCGAGCTATGGCGGCTGCAGAGGGCCGAAAGGTGTCCGCACGCATCTGCTCCCTGGCGCCCTCTCCAGGAGCCCCTGAGGATTCGTGCCTCCCAGACGTGGGGAAAGCCCGCCCGAGGCGCAGGTGCTGACGGTGGCGGGGCTGTCGGGCGCGCTGTGGAACCGCCTCCCGCTAGAGCTGCGGGCTGGCGAAGGTTCCCGCGGGGGCGGGAAGCGGCTCAGGCTGCCCTCCCTGGCCTGCGGTGGCGCGTCTGGAAGCGCGGGCCACTCGTGCGCGGGTCACTCGGGGATGTGCCTCGCGCGACTGTGTGTGCAGGAAACAAGCAGGAAATACCCTAAAATAGAATGAAGCGCCATGTTGAGGGCCGCGGACGTCGCGAGTGCTGTGGGAATGTGGGCCGAGGTGGAGAGTTATGGTGGCGCGTGTTACAGGCTCAGGAGTCAGGAAGAAACCTAATCGTGGAGGCGGCATCTGAGGAGGGTCTTGAACGCTGGGCAGGCTTTTGCCCGATAGAAAAGGAGGAAGCTAGTCCTGTCTGATGGAGGAAACAGGGCAGAGGCGTGGAGGGAGCCGTGCAGCGCTGGTGTGAGGAGCCGCGAGCAGGCCAGGCCTGTAAAGCAGAGTGGTGGGAACCAGGATAGAGAAGGCAAGTCGGGGTCCTGTGGTCGCTGAAGAATTTGAATGAAATCAGTAAACAGGTGAGAGGGATCCATCGCAAGAGCATGGGATGAAACAAGGAGTAGTCCACGGTGATTCCTCTGCAGCGGTGGGTATTATTAATCGCGTATGTGACACCAAAACGGTGAGTATTATTGATAGCGTATGTGACACCAAAACCACCCCACTCAAGCTGTGGCTCTTTCCCTAAAGTAGAAAACAGAGACCAGTTGGGTTCCAAGCATCCACGAAGATCTTATTAAATTCGTGATCCCTGGTGGCACCATGGGATTGGCTCATCTCAAACCTGACTCAGAAACAAAACTATCTCAATGTGCGGAGATGAGCATCCTTACCCGCTATCATAACGTATTTTCTGGTGTTTTCACAGTGCTGCGCTTCCTAATCCCCATTCTAGGGCAATCCACATGCCATGATGCCCAGAGGCATTAACAAAGGAGACACACAGGGGCTCCTCACGTTGGCTTTCCATGGTTTTGATGAAAATCTCAGTTTCCTCATCTCATACAATGTGGCTCATAATAGTATCATTTAGGGTTGAAGAATTAAATGGTACAAATTATATAGTATGCTTATTATAACCTACATGGAAAATGCCTAGGATATGTTAGCTATGCCCATCACCAACATCGTTATATGATGGTAATAATCAGATAGTCAGGAAGGCCGACACCAAGAAAATGGATACATGCTCTGAGGGAATGAATGTGGAGAGATCAGAAGGTCAAGAACAAAGCCATACAACATGTCTGCAGTAAAGGGATAGAGAAAAGAAAGGCTATAAAAGAAGGAATGAAACAGAGTAAAATTATAAAATCAAAGCTAAGGAGAATTTCCAGAAAGGGTAATATCATTTAATATCATAGAAGTTTAGGAGCACAAGATGGAAAAAAGGCCTCTGGGTAACTGACATTGAGGCAGTCTTTAGGGCAGCTCCGTTTCCGATAGAGAAGTAGACACAAAGTCAGCTTGAAGCAGGGACTAGGTGAAGAAGTTGTTGGCTGGTCGCATGGGGAAATAAATAAGGATGGCTTATGCCATATTTCTGGATTTCTTTCTTGCCCAGCCTCTATATATGCATAGAGTTTGGCAAAAACTTACAAAAAATAAAAATGAAACCAATTTCGTTTGTTGACTCAAATACAATGCTTTGTGTTAGAATCAATATAAATTCATGCCTCTCCCTTCTATTGTCACCGTCAGTTTTGAAATTAAACATCAGCTTTTCTTCTTCATTAAAAATCATTTTCAACTCCTACCAGGTGTTGGTGGTTTGGGGGAGTTACATAAGCAGTCAGGTCTTGATGAGTAGAGGAGGAGGGAACAAACACTTTCAGCAAAGGCAGAATTCTGAAATTCTGCTCGTATTTTTCTCCAGTAACTTTCCTATGTTTGTGAGGTTATTCAGTCATAATGATCGTAGTGAAATTTTTTTCAAGCTTGACTAATCGTAATCACTGTGGATGTTTGTTTAAAATGTGTATTCCCAGGCCTCTCACCTGCTGATTCTGATTCAGGAGATCACGGATGGGACTCAGAATACACGTGTTTGACAAGTACCACAAGTGTTTCTTATGGTCAGGCAAATTTGGGAATCTAACCAGAAATTTATGTTTTTATGACTGGCAGCTAGAAAAGATTCCTAGAGTCTTTGCTATTTGAAAATAAAATATTTCTTTTTTAAAAGGAAAATTGTATGACTAGATACAACATTTATACATGTGGCACATGTACTATACTGTGTGCTTTTGTCATATTTACAGTTGAAGATGTGTAAGAACACTCTGAGAAAAATTATATATTAAATGCAAAGAGGGGTAAGTCAGGGTTGGGGAGAAATGGGAAGGTTGTGCTTATTGTTGCTAAAAGGTAGAAAAGCCATAATGATAGCATCTAAGGTTGCAAATAGCACATTGTAAGTTGAGGGAACTTCGTAATCATGTCTGAAACCTTTGATATACTGAGTTGTAAACAGTGGCTTTGGACAAGATTTGAGGGAGAAACCAACTATGCTTTAAAGTGTTAATTTAAAAGGCTTTAATTAAAGGAAAGTCTTTATATTTACTTGAGCTAATTTAACTTCAGGACTTTAACAAATTACTAGCCCTTAACCTCTTAAAAATTGTCTTTCATTTCAAATGAAAGTTTAAGGTGGCCTTTATGTTCGATTGGTATACTTGTGCGAAGACTTAACAGCAAGGTACTGTACATTTCTAAATGTTTACTTCTTAATTTTGCTGGAAGAAATATACTACTCAATTGATTATTTTTAAAGCAAAGTAAAACAATTTATTTTGACAAGCGACACTGTATTTTCCCAGTTTTCTGGTGGCAAAGATTAGGCTTAACATCACTAATCATCAGAGAAATGCAGATCAAAACCAAAACGAGATACCATCCTACACCAGTCAGAATAGCTACTATTAAAAAATCAAAAAACAACAGATCTTGGGAGGCTGTGGAGAAAAGGGAACATTTACACATAATTGATGTGAATGTAAATTAGTTCAACCACTATTGAAAGCAGTTTGGAAATTTCTTAGATAATTTAAAATAGAAATTCCTTTCAAGCCAACAATTCCATTACTGGTATATGACCCAAAGAAAGTCAGTTATTCTACCAAAAAGACATACGCACTTGCATGTTCATCGCAACACTATTCAGAATAGCAAAGATATGGAGTCAGCCTAGGTGCCCATCAACAGTGGATTGGATCAATAAAATGTGGTACATCCACATTAGTATTATTAGGCCATTCTTGCATTGCTATGAAGAAATACCTGAGACTTGGTAATTTATAAGGAAAAGAGATTTAATTGGCTCATAGCTCTGCAGGCTGTACAGGAAGCATGGTGACAGCATCTGCATGGCGCCTGTGGAGTCTCCAGGGAGCTTTTACTCATGATGGAAGGCCAAGAGGGAGTAGGTACATCACATGGCCAGAGCAGGAGCAAGAGAGAATGGGAGTGGGGGTAAGTACCACACACCCTTACACAACCAGATCTTGAAAGAATTCACTATCACAAGGACGGCATCAGGCCATGAGAGATCCACCCCCATGACCCAAACACCTCCTACCAGGCGCCACCTCCAACACTGAGGATTACATTTCACCATGAGATTTATAGGGGCCACCTTCCAAACCATTTCACACACCATGGAATACTATGCAGCCATAAAAATAACAAAATCATGTCCTTTCAAGCAACATGGATGCAGCTGAAGGCCTATCCTAAGTAAATTAATGCAGGAATACAAAACGAAATACCACATGATCTCACTTATAAGTGGGAGCTAAACACTGGGTACTCATGGACATAAAGATGGAAAGAATAAACACCAGGACTACTAGAGGGGAGAAGGAGGAAGGCAAGGTTTGACAAACTAACTATTGGGTAATATGCTCATGTATTAATCTGTTCTCACACTGCTATATAAAACTACCTGAGGCTGGGTAATTTATAAAGAAAAGAGGTTTAACTGACTCACAGTTCCACAGGCTGTACAGGAAGCATGGCTGGGAGGCTTCAGGAAACTTATAATCATGGCAGAAGGTGAAGGGGGAAGCAAGGCACGTTCTACCATGGTGGCAGGAGAACAAATGAGCCAGGGGGGATGTGCCATATGTTGAAACCATCAGATCTCATGAGAACTCACTAACCATCTAAGAACAGTAAGGGGGAAATCTGCTCTCATGAGCTAATCACCTCCCACCAGGTCAGTCCCCCTACATTGGGAATTACAATTCAACATGAGATTTTTGTGGGGACACAGAGTCAAACCATACCAAATCAGCATCTGGATGATGGGAACATTCATACCCCAAAACTCAGCAATATGAGATATACCCATGTAACAAACTGGCACACGTACCCCTGAATGTAAAATACAAGTTAAAATTATTTTCAAAATAAATAAATTAATGAATAAATAAATATGATTAAATGAAATTAAAATTTTGAATTAAAAACATTTGAGAGTGATTTCAGCTTGACAGTTATGTAAGTTATGTAAATTGAAACAGTGAATTCTGTAGGGTTCGGATCAATTGCACTATCTGTACTAAGTTGATGACCAGTTGTTTGGATGAAAAGAAAAGAGGAGAAACATATAGATCTAACAGGAAAAAAATGGACCAGTTTTTATGATAACAAAAAGAAGAATGGAGGAAACAGGACTGAGGTTATAGTGACTGATAGATATTAATAGACGACTAAGTCAAAAGCCACTGGTTGCAGAAAATATTGATTAATTTTGTTTTATTCCAGTCAGACAAAAAAATCCTATAACCTGCCTCTAGAGAAAACCCTTTTAGCCCTGTAATTATCTTTATTCCAGGCACCATTCCATTCATTAAGTAGTGTATAGGGCGATTAATAAGTGAATTATTCACAGAAGTAAGACAGAATTTTTGAGTATTTCAGGACATTAATAGTATAGTCAATGAACTAAAATAAAATTTGACTAGAGGTGTACACGATCACCATGAATGCCATGTTGGTCTCTTGTTAGATTTGGCAACCTAAAGTTGACAAATTTATTAATAAAATAAACGTTCCTTGATGATTAATTTACATTTAGTAGACATGCTCTTTCTTCTTCCTTCCCTTTCTTATTCATTCATTCATTCATTCATTCATTCCTACAGAGCAGTGACTTTCATTCTAAGATTCCCAGAATCCTAAGGAATTCTTGAATGTCATCATAGGGAGCCAGGTGTGAGGATTCCCAAAAGTTGTATTTAATACTTGAAAAATCTCGAAAAGTTATATATTTACACCAGAAAAAGCTATACAAGTTTGAAGTTATATATATATAGTTGAATACTTTTTATTTCTATCCAGAACTAAGTCATTAGAGTTAATAATGTTGATTATTTCATACTGACCTAATGGTTAGCCTTTATATATCATTGATTACTTATTAGTAAAATAAGAACCCCCCCAAAATTACAAAATAAATATATTTTGTGGTTTTTTCTTAAGGCTTTTGAAACATAAAATCAGAGGAGAGGATTAAAAGTAATCCTTGATTGTTAAAAAGGCAGGGAACTACTAACTTAGAAAATTGTATGAAAACAGCAAGATATATACATGGCCCTCAGACCAGCTGCCTGTTTTAATAAAGTTTTATTGGAGCACATCCATGGATCTACGGTGCTTTCCTGCTACAATGGTAGAGTTGAATGGTTGCTATAGAGACCGTATGGTTTGCAAAGCCTAAAATATTTATCATCTGGTCCTTTATAGCAAAAGTGAACCCAGTTTTAGAACATTCACTTTACAAATTAAGATACAGTGGATGCTGCCTTAACTGACCTCCACTTAACTGATTTACAATCAGCACTTTTTTTTACCCCTGTACAACTTATTGACTGATGTTCACTGCAAACTGAAAGCCTTTGAGCTACTTTTAATGCCTGTACATTTCTCCTTCCATCACAGAAATTGTATAGTTTCTAAGAGGAAGCTGTGTTCATTCCTAAATATGTTTACACCATTTGTTCTTGTTCTTGTAGTTATGCAATTTAATTAAATATGATGTTGAGAGGCTGAGACGGGAGGATCACTAGGTCAGGAGATCAAGACCATCCTGGCTAACTTGATGAAACCCCGTCTCTACTGAAAATACAAAAAATTAGCTGTGCGTGGTGGCGGGTGCCTGTACTCCCAGCTACTGGGGAGGCTGAGGCAGGAGAATGGCATGAACCCGGGAGGCGGAGCTTGCGGTGAGCAGAGATCGCACTACTGCACTCCAGCCTGGGTGACGGAGCGAGACTCCGTCTCAAAATAAATAAATAAATAAATATTACGTAAACTGAGAAAATGAGTATAACAAGAGTAGTATTGTTGTTTCTCTGAGAAATAAACTAAATGTGTTGGAAAAATGAGAAACTCAAACAGTTGCTGTCAGCTTAACTGTTGGCAAGACAACTAGAAACAAATGGGAAAAATTGTGTAATCTAGGATTTCAGATTGCTTTACCCCAGTTGTCTTCACAGAAAGTGAACAAGAAATCAATGACAACATATCATTGGCGTAGTTTCCACAAGAAACTCCACTCTGAATCCGTGCAAGGCTTTGACCTTGTCATCAAAATTCTGGCAAATTTATTTACACATGTCTTTTAAATTAAAGTTAAATTTTAAGGACTTACATCTAATACGTCTTATGATTCCTCCATCTAACTTAAATTTGTGATTAATCTGTTTATTACTGGTCCCAATCTGATTGAATAAGGGGATTTCTACCGTTTTTGCTAACCAAAAGTTTACTTTGATGAAGATGGGATTATAAATACAATAATTCAAGTTTAAAGAATTAGAATGGTAATGGTTAATACAATTTAGTATGCCTAAAAATCACTTGAAAAGCTTAATAACAATGTAAATTCTTGTGCCTGAGATTTTGATTCAATAGGTCTAGCATGGGGCATAGGAATCTGTATTTTTAGGAATGATAAAGGAAAATTGCTTAAAATAGGGTAAATTATGACTTACAAATATAAAATGAACACTTGTCTAAGATTTTTGTTTAACTCATTTATTTAATGAGGGAGCCAGTAAGATGTTATACTGAGTTTTATGGAAAATTAAAAGAGCCACACGTATCTAGGCACTAAGGAACACTGAAATAAATTTGCTTGATAGGTTCAAAACTGACTTCTTGATGGAAGGTGGAAAAAGGAAAATTAATTATACTTCCACCAAAATCAATCATTTGCCTATGTATAAACATGAATATTTGCATTACTATCAGTAATCTACAACTAACAGAATTGCTAATAACAAAGAAAACAAAAGGCACAGAGACCCCATAGAAACAGATAACTCAGGTTATTCTAGACAAGGCTGAGGTTTCCATTAAAGACACTCAGTGGTAATTTCGTTGGTCCATCTTAAAATCTTTCCATTTTCTCCTGAAACAAATTGCTCAAGCAATTCAAATACAATGAATGTGGTCAGTGGGTCACACCTGGAGAAATCATTTTCTAACCTGTAATCAAGACTGTTGAATTACTCCCTTCACTGGAAAGAATAAAATATTACCACATAAATTTGTATTATGATAATGGCCCACTATGAATGCTTTGGTGTTCTTAATTTTCTTAAGATTTATTAATATTTCTGAAGTAACTACTGAATGCCAAGCAATATATCTTCTAATTTAATCTTTCATTGACTTTTACTTTCACTTCAATTGAGCTACTCACTTTCATGGCTATAAACTTAACTTTTCAATAACTTAAAAATTGATTTCTAATGTTATAAACTTTAATGTTCCACTCTGTGACATGCTCTTTCAGACTCTCTCTTCCTTACTGCCAATTCACCTTCTCTTCTATCTCTTCCAGTGCCTCAGTATCTTGACTCTTCCATTTTCTTTTTTCTTTTCTTTTATTAAGTGGATACATGATAATTTCACATGTTGATGGGGTACAATGTGGTATTTTGATACATGACACATTGTTAAAACCTCTCCTCCCTATCTTTCCCAGTCTGGTAACCACTCTTCTACTTTTTATTAGATCGGTGTTTGTAGATTTCACATATAAATGAGATCATGTGATATTTGTCTTACCGTAGTTAGCTTATTTCACTTACCACAATGTCGTCTATGCTCATTCATGTTGTCACAAGTGATACGATTTTACCCTTTATTATGGCCAAATGTGCATATGTTATAGTTTGGATATTTGTCCTGACCCTTATCTCATGTTATATTGTAATCCCCACTGTTAGAGATGGGGCCTGGTAGGGGGTGTTTGGGTCATGGAGGTGGATCCCTCATGGCTTGGTGCTATCCTCATGATAGTGAACGAGTTCCCAAGCTTCCTGACTAGTCAAGCAGATGTTGGCATTATGCTCCCTGTACAGCCCATGGAACCAGGAGCCAATTATGTCTCTTTTCTTATAAATTATCCAATCTCAGGTATTTCTTTATTCTTGCAATGCAAGAATGACCAAATACAGCATATATGCCACATTTTCTTTCTCCATTCATTCATTGATGGACACTTAGGTTGATTCTAGGCTATTGTGAATAGTGCTGTAAAAAACATGAGAGTCCAGAAATCTCTTTGACATACTGATTTAATATTCTTTGAATATATACCCAGTAGTGGGATTGCTGGATTTTATGATAAGTCTATTTTTAATGTTTTTGGAAGTTATATTGTTTTCCATAACAATTGCTCTAATTTACATTTCCACCAACAGTGTATGAACATTCCCCTTTCTTCACATCCTTGCCAGCGTTTGTTATTTTTTGACTTTTTCATAAAAAGCATTCTAAGCAGGGTGAGATGATATCTCACTGTGGATTTGACTTCCATTTCTCTGATTATTAGTGATGGTGGGCATTTTTTCATACACCTGTTGGTGATTTTTTTGTCTTATTTGGAGAAATGTCTATTCAACTGTCTTGACTATTTTCTAATCCAATTATTTGTATTTTTGCTATTGAGTTGTTTGAGTTTTCTATAAATTTGGGATATTAACCCCTTGTGAAGTGAATAGTTTGCAGATATTTTCTCCTGTTTTGTAGGTTGTCTCTTCACTCTCATGATTGTTTCCTATGCAGTGCAGAAGTTTTTATTTGGTGTAATCTCATTTGTTTATTTTTGCTTTTGTCGTGCATGGATTTTGATGTCTTTTCTAAAAATTCCTTGCCCAGACCAATGACATATAACATTTCACCTACGTTTTCTTCTACTAGTTTCATAGTTTGGGGTCTTACATTTAAATATTTAATTTATTTTGAGTTGATTTTTGTATATGATGAGAGATAGGGGTCTACTTTCATTCTTTAGTATGTGGATATGCACTTTTCCCAGCACCATTTGTTGAAAAGACTGTCTTTTCCCAATTGAATGTTTGCACCTTTGTCAAAAATAAGTTGCATGTACATATGTGGATTTATGCCTGGGCTCTCTATTTTTGTTCCACTGGTCTACGTACCTTTTTTCATGCCAATACCATGCTGTTTTAGTTCGGATAGCTTTGTAATATATTTTGAAATTAGATAGTGTAATACCTCTAACATTGCTCTTTTTGCTTAAGATTTATTTGGCTATTTGGGGTGTTTTGTAGTTTCACATGGATTTTAAGATATTTTTTAATATCTGTGAAGAATGAAATTGGAAATTTGATAGAGATTATATTGGATTTATAGATTGATTTGAGTAGTATGGTCATTTCAACAATATTAATTCTTCTAGTCCATGAACATGGGATATCTTTCTATTTATTTTAATTTTTTAAATTGCTTTTATCAATGTTTAATAATTTTCATCTTTCCATGGCTTAATTTACTTGTAGGTATTTTGTTTTTTTAATAGCTATTTTAAATGGGATTATTTTCTTGATTCCTTTTTCAGATAGTCTGCTATTGATGTATAGAGGTGTTACCAATTTTTTATGTAGATTTTGTATCCTGAAACCTTATTGTATTCATTTACTATTTCTGATTCTCAGTGGCGTATTTAGGGTTTTTTACATATATGATCATGTCGTCTGCAAAGAGGGACAATTTGACTTTTTTTTCCAATTTGGATGCCTTTTATTTCTTTATCTTACCTAATTGTTATGACTAGGACTTCCAGTACTATGTTGAAAAAAGTGATTAAAGTGAACATCCTTGTCTTGTTCCAGATCCTAGAGGTAAAGCTCTCAAGTTTTCACCATTCAGTACAATGTTGCCTGTGGGTTATCACATATGGTCTTTATTTTATTATGTTCTTTTATAATAACTAATTTGTTAAAAGGTTTTATCATAAAAGGATGTCTAATTTTGTCAAATGCTTTTTCTGCATCTATTGAAATGATTATATGTTTTTTATCCTTCTTTGTTTAATGTTATGTATCACATTTTATTGATTTACATGTATTAGACTATCCTTACCTCCCTGGGTAAATACCACTTGATTATGGTGAATAATCTTTTTAATGTGCTTTTGAATTATCATTGCTAGAACTGCTGGCTTTGAATGTTTGCATCTATGTTTATCAATGATATTGGCCTGGAGTTTTCTTTTATTTGCTGTTCTTGTCTCATTTTGGAATCAGGAAATGCTGTCTTCATAGAATGAGTTTGGAAGAGTTCCCTCCTTTTCATTTTTTTGAAATAGTTTGTAAATAATTTGTATAAGTTTTTTAAATGTTTTGTAGAATTTGTCAGCGAAAACCACCAAGTCGTGAACTTTTCTTTCTTCCTCTATTTTTTTAGAGACAGGGTCTCACTCTATCACTGAGGCTGGCATACAGTGGTGCAGTCATAGCTGACTGCAGCCTCAAACTCCTGGTCTTAAGTGATCCTCCTGCCTCAGCCTCCTGAGTACAAGTACACACCACTATATCTGGGGAATTTTTATTTGTATTTTTAGAGATGGAGTCTCATTGTGTTGCCCAGGCTAATCTTGAACTCCTGGCCTCTAGTGATTCTCCTGCCTTGGGCTCCTAAACTGTGACAATACAGATGTGAGCTACTGTGTGAAGTCTTTTGGATTTTCCTTGACTGAGAGCCTAAATCACTCCTTCAATCTCATTATTTGTCATTGGTGTGTCCACATTTTCTACTTCTTCTTTCTTCAATTTTGATGGGTTATATGTGTCCAGAGCATACGTATTTCTTCTAAGCTTTTCAATTTATTGGCATATAATTGTTTGTAGTACTTACGATTCCTTATATTTCTCTAGAGTCTATCATAGTATATCCTTTTTCATCTCTGATTTTATGTGAATTTTCTCTTTTTTTCTTAGTCTGACAAAACATTTGTCAATTTTACCTTTTCAAAAAAGATTCCTTCATTTAATTAGTCGTTTGTATTTTTTGTCTTCATTTATTATATTTGTGCTCTGACCTTTATATTCTTTTGCTAATTTGGGTCTTAGTTTGTTCTTGATTTTATAGTTCCTTGAAATACATTGTTAGATGCTTTATTCATTATCTTTCTTCTTTATTGATGTCGAAATGTATTGCTATAAACTTCCCTCTAAGAACTGTTTTGCTGTATTTCATAAGTTTTCATATGTTCTGATTTCATTTTTATTTGTCTTAAGACGTTTTAAAATTAAATTTTTTTCATTGACCCATTGGTTGTTTAGGGATATGTTGTTTAATTTGTATGTATTTGCACAATTTCTGAAGTTCCTCCTGTTGTTTATGTCTAGCTTTATTCCATATGGTCAAAAAAACACGTGATATGGTTTGATTTTTTGATTAGCTAAGACTTGTTTTGTGCTCTAACATATCTATCATGGACAATATTCCATATGCAGGTGAAAAGACAGTGAATTATGCAATTGTTGGATGAAATGTTATGTAAATAACTGTTAAGTTCTTTTGATCTAGAGTGCAGTTTAAATGTTTCTTTGTTGAGATTCTCTCTCAATGATCTGTTCATTGCTGAAAATGGGATGTCGAGGTTTCTTACTATTATTGTACAGTTTTTTGTCTCTCCTTTTAGATCTATTAATGTTTGCTTTATATATTTAGGTTCTCCAATGTTGAGTGCATTATATATTTACAATTATTGTATTCTCTTGTTCTACTGACCCCTTTATTATTACATAATGGCCTTGTTTGTCTGTCTTTACAGTTTTTTTACTTGAAGTCTATTTTATTTGATATAAATATAACTACTTCTGCATTCTTTTGATTTCCATTGTCATAAAATATATTTTTCCATCTGATCACTTTCAATTTATGTGTGTATTTACAGGTGATGGGAGTCTCTTGTAGAAAGAATATAGTTAGGTCTTGTTTTTAATCCATTTACCCATTCTCTGTCTTCTTACTGGATAATTTAATCTATTCACATTCAAGGTAATTATTGATAGATAAGGACTTGTACTGCCATATACTGTTTTCTTGTTGTCTTTTAGAATTTTTGTACCTTTTTGTCCCTTTGTTGTCTTCCTTTGTAGTTAAGTGATTTTCTCTGTGTGTTTTTATTTCTTGTTCTTTTATTTTTAGTGTATCTAATAAAAATGTTTGCCTTTTGGTTACTATGAGGCATGTGAAGAATATTTTATAGTTTCAATAGGTAATTTTGAATGGATAACAACTTAATTTTGATAATAAGAAATGGGGAAAAGCAATCACTCTGCTCTTTAACTCAATCACTCCTCCACATTTTGCATTTTTGATGTCTTAATTTACATCTTTTATATCACTTATCTCTTAACAAATTATTGTAGTTGTTATTATTTTTGTTTTAACCTTGTATTTTAACCTTCTTACTAAAAACATGTAAGTGCTTTACATTCAATTATTACTATATTAGAGCATCCTGAATTTGTCTGAATATTTATTTTTACCTGTAGATTTATAACTTCCAATTTTTTGTATTACATATTAGTGCCCTTTTCTTTCAGTTTGAAGACTGTTCTTTAACATTCTTTTAAGGCAGGTATGGTTACAATGAATTCCTTCATCTTTTGTTTGTCTTAGAATGTTTTAACCTCTCCTTCATTTCTAAATGAGAGCTGTGCTGGAAAGTATATTCATGGTTGACAGTTTTTTTCTTCAGCACTTGATTCTATTATGCTACTTTCTGCTGGCCCATATTGTTTCTGCTGAGAAGCCTGCTGCCAGGCACATTGGAATTCTCTTATGTGTTATATGCTTCCTTTTTCTTAGTGCTTTCAGGACCCACTCTTTGTTTTTGACATTTGAAAGTTTAATTATAATATGTCTTGTGGTTGTCTTATTCAGATTAAATCAGATTAGTGAGCTTTGGCCATCCTAAACATCTTAATCCTTCTCCAAGTTTAAAAAGTTGTCTGTTATTTCTCTGAATAAGCTTCTCTTTTTCATTCTTAGTTCCACTTTAACATTGTAGATTTGTTTTTCTGATGGTGTCCCATGGATCTCATAAGTTTTCTTCGTTTCTTCTCATTTTTTTCTCTTTTCTACTCTGACAGTGTATTTTCAAGGATCCTGTCTTTGAGCTCACTGCTTTTTTTCTTCTACTTGATCAGTTCTGCTCTTGATGTCCTGTAGTGCATTTTTCAGTTTGTTTACTGAACTTTCCACCTCCAAGATTTCCTTTTGATTTTTTCCCATTATTTTAAATTCTTTGTTGAATTTCTCATAAATTTCCATATTGTTTCTCTTTACTTTGTTGAAGTGCACAGATTTCTTTTTTAAAAAAACAGCTATTTGAATTTTTTTGTCTGCCACATCATTCATTTGCATGCCTTTAGGTTCAGTTGCTGACACCTTGTTTTCTCCATTTGGTGAGGCAGTTTTTCCTAGGCTATTCTTATTTTTGTAGATGTACATCTCTGTCTACACATTGATGAATTAAATATTTATTTCAATCTTCTCAGTCTGGGTTTGTTTTTGACTGTTTCTCAGTGGGTTTGTTTAGAAATTCTGTGTGGATTTCCATTATATTCCATTTTAGCATTAGGAGGTGCCCAAAGCAAAGTTTAGACATAAGTCTTGCAATGGGGCTTCACCACTGATGCAATGTAACTGGATGGGCCCATGGGTGATCTGTAGAAAGACTGCTGTCTGTAGGGGGAGAACAAGTCAGGCCATCAAATCTGGACAGTCTGTGTATCAAGTTTCCCACAGCGTGGTGCCCATAAACAACCTGTCTGGTATAATGTTTCCTCTGGTAGGAATGACTAGCCACTGCTAAGTTTCATATAGTAAGTATTGCTAACGCAATCCCTTCTCTATGTCCCTAGCATGCCTCTGGTGGTTCAGCTCTGTTGACACTCATGGTGCTGCTTGTAGGCTGATGCAGGAGTGAGTCTACTGTGAAGGCACTCAGTATGGTGGAAAAAATATTCAACTTCTGCTCACTTTATTCAGTGTAAGAATTGTGAGTTCAGGAGGACTTTCTGCATATAATACCATTATGTCCGGGGGGAGGAGTATCACAGTCACAGAGTACTGTTTCCTTTACTGTCCAAGCATGGTTTTACTCCTCTTTGCAGTCCAAAGGGGCTTCATAGACTCACTCATGTATTCAGGGTTCATTAGCTCTTGTAAAGTTAATTTCATATGTGGATAGTTGCTCATACAGATGTGTCCATAGGGGTATGATTACTGGAGAGATCTACTCCACTACCTTGCTCTGCCTAAACCCTTCCCCTTTCCAACAAGAGTTTGCCACCTCCTAGTTTTCTTTTTTCTTAACCAAACTAAGTTTAGCCTTTTAATCCTTCACCCTCCTCCACTTATAATGCCCTTGCTTCTTTGTATGCTTATTGTATTTTCCATGCTATATGACTTTCAGCTGGTTATTTACAGTATGTAAGTTTTAATATCCTGTAAAAGGGAGATAATAATAGCATCCATTTGATAAGGATGTTAAAGATACTAAATGACACTGTCCATGTTAAATAACTTCTTGAGATATATTGAGATGTTTCTGTACTTCCTTGTTTTGCCCTTCTTGTTGAACCAGAGGAATCTATTGCCATGAAAAACAATAAAACTGTGATAGTAGAAATTAAAAGTGAGTAGGAGCTTATTTAAAAATCATCATTCTCCTTTTCAATGCAAAAATAAGAACTAGAAACTTTTAATAAGGCAATAGTCCGAAGAAATTACTTATGGAAGATAACATGGGTTTTTTAATCTTAAAGGGTTCTTTTATATATTCAAGGGTCAAGATTGGCTGCCTTGAATCCTACTAAAATTTCAATGTAAGTTTTAGAGAGGGAGGAAAGTGTCAAAGAAAAAAATCACTGGAAAAAGTTAAATAAGTAAGGAAGATATTATTCAAGCTATTGCAATACGGGAGAGAGGCCAGACCTAGTCTGAACTCAGCTCACCTGATACAAAGGGCCGTGGAGTTTTTGAAAGTGAGGGTAAGGGGGCGATCATAGGCCACCTGTCTTTGCTAACTGTCTTTTCTCAAAGGAAAAATAAACTTTCTTTTATCTTTATGATATAAGGTAATTTTTACAACTTGGAGCAAGATTAGGCTCCTACTCTCTCCTAGAGACTGGGAAATAAGGTATTATATTTCCGGAGGATTACATTTGAAAGGGATGGCTCCCAGATCCTTGAAAAAGGAAATTTTCTGCTTGCAAGTTACACATGCCACTTCTACCTGCATTTCACTGGCCTAACAGGTCACATGTCTTAATCTGACCCTTCCTTCAATAGGACAGAAATGTATAATCTTCTAGGAGACAGGGCCACTACAGCAGGAAGACCAGATAATGGGAGAATGGTAATATAATCTACCACAATGACCACAGTGAAAACATTAGTAATCCTCAGGGTTAAACCAAGTCTTCTTGGACACTTAGGTTGATTCTAGGCTGTTGTCAATAGTGGAATAACAAAAAATAAAGAGAATAGCCCATTTATTTTTTTCAGAGAAGCTAGACAATTCACAGGAACTCATGGCCTAGACAATTTTATTTCTTGATCAACACAACTCTTTATAGATGCCTGTGGTCCAAAAATGCGGATTCCTAATCGTCCCCAAAAAGAAGGGATCCTCTGCAAGGCAACCTGGGAGGGAGCTTAGGATTGTTCTGAGGCAGTGAAAGCCACTGAGATTCACATGTAAGAGAGTAGAGAAATGGAATCCACATGTTTTGATCCCTCCATGTGCTGGATATAACTTCGTCTTCATTACATTGCACCACTTTGGTGTCAGAGAGAACTGGATTTGAATCCCAGTTCCATCACTCATTATGATTTGATGATGACTGTGTTTTAAACTCGTCTGCGCCTCAGTTTGCTCATCTATAAAAGATGGGATTGTTATGAGACTTACATAAGGTAGGTGTTTAAAAATCTGGGAATAATCCCTGTAATTTAAAAGATGGGATTGTAATGAGGCTTCAATAAAGTAAGTGTGTAAAAATCTGGACACAATGTTACTAATTTTGTAGGTTTTCAATATATAGAGAAGGAGGAGTATTTTTCTTTCATTTAATTTTTAGAACAAGTTTATAAAATTGGTATTATTCATATTTTTGAGATAATCAAAGGATCAGTAGGTTTAAATAAATCACCATAGTCACAAAGCAGTTCACAATATATTGACTGGATAATTGCTAGTGAAAAGTAGCAATGATGATCACATTGAAAATCTTGTGTTAGGTGGTGGTTTTCTCTTGCATAAGCCTCTTCATTTGTTGAAACCATAGATTCTAAGTTTGCTCTATCAAAGTGATCATTAGAAAAATATAATGTACTTAATGTATAAATTTTAGAAAATTTCCTTTTCAATACTGTTAATTTGATTGAATATGTGCATTTTGAATTATGAATATAAATATGAATATGTATGACATATGAAATATGACTTGACATCACAGAGTAACCTTAGATCGTGGCAACGTTTTTTTCTGAAAGCACCTGCAGAAATGTATCTTCTTTCTAGTTTCCAAAACACTCAGAGGTCATGGGGGAAGAGGGGACTTTGGCTGTCAGATAGTGCATGAGGTACATTAGGATACAGTAATTTCATCATAATTCATATTCATAATTCACAGTGAGGAAACCTGAAAGTTGCTACCAGTTACCAATAAATGAAAGGTGGGGCGGGGTCGCTGGGGGGCGCGGCTTTGTGAGCCAGTGCCTGGACTCCCACGTCACAAATGGAAGGGCAGCGCGTGGAAGGAACTCAAGGCCTGACTGGTTCTTCCTAAGCAGGACACATCAGGTTGTCAGGGCAACCGGCCTTCAGTTGGTGGCCTTCAGTGCGTGCTTTAAGTTGGTGGCATTTGGTTGCCTTTCCTGGGGAGAGGGGGCAGGTGCTCAGCTCTGCAGACGTGAGGGCAAGCGAAGGCCCAAGCTGCCTCGAGAAGAGCAGAAGTGCTCCATGGGGACCACGATGACCAGTCGCATGTGCACCAAAGCCAGCCCCCTGCAGGGCCAGCGGAGGGGTTCTGCGGGGCCGTCCTGTGGCTTTGATATCTATGAGTGGGCAGCCAGCACAGGCACAGGCACCAGCAGAAAGGAGCAGAGACGCCCAGAACATGCTGTCCCCCAATGCCAGCCCCAAGCGAGGCCAGCTTAGGGTGCGGTGTGCAGAGCCATCCTGCAGCTCTGAGATCCACGAGGTGTAGGTGGGAGTAGGGCCAGGCTCCACTGCGTTGGAGCTCACACAATTTGAGCCCAATTTGATTCCGGAGCCATGACCTGCAGCACATTGGCGACCAGAAGATGCCCAAAGGTAGGGAGGCGACAGATACCTCTTGGCCTCAGGAGCTCCTCTGGCCGTTGCTGAACCAAGGTTCCCCCAGAGACATCCACAGCCTGGGGCTCCTCCCTTCTTCACTTAGTTCCTTTCCTAGGCCCAGGCCCCAAACCTGAGGACTGGCTCTGCCTGGGGTCTCCATCCCTTCGTCTTTCCCTGTTGCATCCAGCTGGTTTCTTTTCCCCTCCCTACCCATATGCCCAGTTCTGGGCCCTCTTCTTCTTCCTAGAGGCTGGCCAAAAACTAAGTTTTCAAAGTACAAAATGGATGCTACAGATTTCGTTGCTGTAGAGGAAATGTCTGACAGCTCTTGTATTTAAACTTAAGTAGCTACACTGGGACTCACAGTTTCATAACTTGAGTTCTAGACCAGAGCTCTCTACCCTAAAGCAACAGCAAGGGGTTAGAGGTACTCTTCTTGATTCTAATAATAAAAAATGATTTTTTTGTAGGGACAAGGTCTCACTGTGTTGCCCAAGCTGGTCTCAAACCCCTGGCCTCAAGTGATTCACCCACCTTGGCCTCCCACACAGCTGGGATGACAGGCAAGAGCCACCACACTTGGTCATTGGAGGTGCTCTTGCTTTGTGTGTTTCGGCTGGTCTTCAGGCGCAGCTGTCTGTAAGATGCTCCTGCAGTATAGTTCTATGTCTTTCTGCACAGATTCAGTGGATCCTGTGATTTTTTTACATGGAATAGCCCCTTTATTTTTTACAGAGAAGCTAGACAATTCACAGTAACCTATGGCCTAGTAAATTTTATTTCTTGATCAACACAACTCTTTATAGATGCTTGTGGTCCAAAAATGCAGATTCCTAATCATCCCCACGAATAAGGGGGCCATTGCAAGGCAACCTGGGAGGGAGTTTAGGATTGCTTTGAGGCAGTGAAAGCTATTGAAATTCCCACATGAGGGGCCAGAAAAGGGAATCCACATGTTTTGATCCCTCCATGTTCTGGGCGTAACTTGGTCCTCGTTAAATTGCACCATTTTTGGCAACAGAGAGAACCGGATTTGAATCCCAGTTCCATCCCTCATTATGATTTGATGGTGAATGTGTTTTTAACTCGTCTGAGGCTCAGTTTGCTCATCTATAAAAGATGTGATTGTTACGAGGCTTCCATAACATACATGTGTAAAAATCATGGCAAAATGCTTGTAATTTAAAAGACAGGGTGTCAGGAGACTTCTCTCAGGTAAGTATGTAAAAACCTGGACACAATGCCTATAATTTTGTAAGTGTTCAATATATGGAGAAGGAAGATTATTTTTCTTTCATTTAATTTTTAGAGCAACTTTATAAAATTGGTGACACTCATATATTTGAGATAATCAAACCAAGGATCAGAAAGACTAAATAAATCAGCATAGTCACAGAGCAGTTCACAATACATTTACTGGATAATTTCTAGTTAAAAGTAGCAATGATGATCACATTGAAAATCTAGTATTATCTGGTGGTTTTCTCTTACATAAGCTTCTTGGAATTTAGTAAGATAAGTTGCAGCTCAAAAAGCAGATCCTTAGAATATTTTGTTCCAGAGATTGTAGTGGGGGACCAAGTATTGCATGAGTTTTGTTGGGAACAAGGTGTAGGCTGAGAATCTAAGCAAACTTCAGTTGGTGGTTTTCAGTTGGCGGGCAGTGGCAGTAGCAGGAGGAGCTCCGTCTGTGCTCTCTCTTCCCCCAGTCACAGCCCTCAGGCTTGTTGCATCCAGGCCCTTCTTAGTTAAACCAGACAGGTTGACAGGTTTATTTATCATTTAGCAGACAAGTCAGCTCAGGGTAGGCGGGTGAGGTGGGGTGTGGGCTGCTAGTACAGTGCCGCCCTTTGACCCAGGGTTGCCCCTGCCCAGGGGGCTATTCCATATATTATATATTATATATATACATAATATTTTTATATTTATGTATATAAGCCTGTTGGTTTATTAAAACCATGGATTCTAAGTTGCTCTATCAACGTGATCATTAGAAAAATGTGATGTACTTAGTGTGTAAATTTTAGAACATTTCTTCTGTTAGTCTTGTTAATACTCAATTATTTTCTAAAACACCTAGTGCAAATCTCCATAGGTTGTAATCGAATTATATTATAATTTGGATTTTCTGGTCTGCCTATCTTCCAAATAATAAAGTTCTTAAAATTAATTTTCTATTGCTGCCTTAACAAATTACCACAATTTTGTGGCTTAAAACAAAGACTTATGACCCTATAGTTCTGTAGGGCAAACCTCTGACCGTGGTCTTACTGGGCTTAAGTCAAGGTGTTGTCAGGGCTGTATTGCTTTCTGGAGGCTCTAGAGAGAATCCATTTCCTTTTCCAACTTTTAGATGCTGTCCCTATTCCTTGGATCATGGGACAATCCCTCCATCTTCAAAGCCAGTAATGTGGGATGTCTGTGACCATTGTTCTGTAGTCATATCACCTTCTGACTGTAGCTAGGAAAGATTCTCTTATTTTATAGACACATGCAATTAGATTGGCCCCCAAGATAATCAAGGATAATCCCCCTAACTCAAGGGTTAATCACATCTCCAAAAGTCCCTTTTGCCTCATGTAAAGTAATATGGTCACAGATTCCAGGGACTAGAACATATTTATGGGGTCATTATTTTGACTGTCACAAAGGCAAAGTCTTGGACTTATGCATATCTAGATTTTCTTTGCTTAATTTCAGAGCCTAGAACACATTAGACTCTAAATAAATGTGAATGAGTGATAAATATTATATTTACAGATTGCTGCCACATTACAATTCTGTCCTCCCACTGGTGGTGGAATCCTATGTACTTTTTACCATCTCCATTTTGCATTCAGACTGAACATGGCTATGTTATTGCTTTCACCTGGGTGATTTGAAACCATCTCTCTATTTCTATTTGTAGAGATCTTATCTATCAAGCCCTTCTCAAATGCCACTTCAAAAAACTTTTTCTAATCTCCAATTGTCTTAGTCAATTTATGCTCTTATAACTAAATAACACAGACTAGGCAACTTATGAAAACCAGACGTTTATCTGTCACAGTTCTGGAGACTAGGAAGTCCAAGATCAAGGCGTTGGCAGGTCTGATGTCTGGTAAGGGCTGTTCTCTCCGTTCAAGATGGTGTCTTGATGCTGCATCTTCCAGAGACAAGGAACACTGTTTCCTCACATGGTGGAAGGCGGGAGAGCAAGAGGGATGAACTCCCTCCATGGAGCTCTTTCATGAGGGCTCCTAAACCCATTCCTGAGGTAGGAGTCCTGATGGCCTCATCACTTCCTGCAGGCTCCACCTCAACACTCTCACATTGTCAACGCTGAATCTCGGAGGAGGCACAGTGAAACCACAGCACCAATCAAGTATGATCTTTCTCTCCTCAAAAACCCCCTCATATGTTTAGACCTCCCATGCACTTTTATACGTTGTGTTTCATGGTTTCTTCCTGTACAAATAAGGTGCTATAAATGGATAGCTATAGTTTTGGGTTTCATTTCAACAAAACACCCTTCCTAGTTTTTTGAACCCCAAGCAAAATATGAGGACAGGCCCCACCTTCCATTACAAAAGCTGAAAGGGAGTGCATGATCCTTTTTCCAGTTTCTTGGCCACTCACGTGTGGGCACATATCTAGGCCCAGCCAACTGATGGCTCTTTATTAGAACTTGGAACCCGATGAAATGATGCAAAAGACCTGAAAGTATCAGAGATGATTCTGAGAAATTGAGCAGAGATGCAGGTCCAGGAATGTGGCAGCAAGTGCCTAGGTTCAGCAGAGCCCAGCTACATGGTGACAAGTGTCAAATGACAACATCCTAGTGGTGGCATCCCAAGATCTGCTTTCATTGAATGAACTTGGCTGTGCTGAGTTTCCCTCAGTTCTTACCTTGCTTCTCCAGCATCTTCAATGATTTTGTGAACTATTCAATATCCTTTCATTGAATTCCTGTTTTGCTTAAGTTGTCTAGAATTTGTTATTTTCAGTGAAAAATATAAACCAATTATCCCCTCACATTAAAACACACTCCACTTAGGCATCTCCTCTGATCTCACTGGAGAAAACTGTGGACGTTATTTGTAATTTGACTCAGAATCATAGGATTAGTTTGGTACTAGTAAAAATGGAGATAAGTAACTAACTTTTTGTGAAACTTCTTCCTGGGGTGAAACAAAATCTATTGTGGAAACTCTTTCCAACTATCTCTGGAAATTTATTAAGTGGCTTAGTATATAATGATAATTTACCATGATATTTGATAAAATAGTTTTGTGTGTTCAGAATAATTTCTTTTTTCTTTACCTTTGAAAATGCGTTGATAGTTAATTTTCTCCTAAATTGTCTGTTTTTATTTCCATAAAAGGTATTTATTGAATGTCTCCTTACTTTTAATATAACTAGGCATTGTGTGATCAAAGTAAAATAAATATGTTCTTGTTTCTGGAATTACTAAAGCTTTGAAAATGGACTTATCGACCTCAAACCAATAGGACATATTCCTATGTGGCCTGCTCCTCTGTTAGGGTTCCCAGGGTAAGTGGTGATTCCTTTTCTGTCTTTTTAAAGATTTTAGAAATGCAGTTTCTGCTGTGGCCCACTAGGAGGAGTACTTCAGAGCAGGGTTTGTGGGAGTACAAAGCTAACTTCTGCTGCTTTTGCTTGATGCTTCTGCAGCTTCCTTGACTACTGTGGATGATAAGTAATCATTTTCTTCCTCTTCTTTATTTTTCCCCCTCCCTGTTTGGAGTGAACGTGAAACATTTAGGAAGTTTGTTGATCAACATGTACCGTGTTTATGAAAATCCGGCTAAGATAATATGGTAGGACTCCTTTGGTTATAAATAATAGAATTCAAACTCAAACTGGTCTAAGCCAAAAAAAAAAATTAATTTGTGGACTCGTATAATGGAAAAATCCAGGGTATAGCTTCAGAATGGCTGAACGTAGGGACTCAGGGCTTGGCTCTTCTCCTCTTCCTTGTTTTTTCTTCCCCATTGATTTTATTCTCAGACAAGCTTTCCCTTTGTGCTGCAATGTGGCCATCATCACTCCTCCAGTGTACATTTCCTTAGTTCCACAGTCCCAGAATAAAGCAAAAACAGAAACACTTCTAATAGTTTCAATAAGAGACTAGAGATTGACTTTGGGTGTGAGGCTTGGATTTCATGTCCATCTCTAGTTTCATCTGTGCCAGGATTAGAAGTATATTCATTGGCCAGGCCTGTGTCACGAGCTCATACAGGGTTTCCACTGTCGACACAGTGCCTTTGCAAGTATTAGAAAATGGCTCCCCTTTCTCCAGTTAGATGCAGCCCTGTATCGGGGCATGTGGCTTGGAGAAGAGCATGTAGGCTGGATTTCAGCCCCCTTTTCTCCCTTAGCTGGGTTTCTTCCTTGAGTGAACAACATACTTGTTAGTAGCTGTCCTGTGCTTATTCCTGAAACTGGGGGTGAAATCAGCCCCCACGCCAAAACTGAAGGACAGAAGGTGGCTTCATCTAGGGTATCAGATAATGGCTAATAACAAAGGGAGGAGACAGTGGGTGCTGTGTGGGCAAAAGGAGCAAAAAATAATCCTAACCTGTCTAGACTTCATCCCAGAAGCCATATGCAACCTTCTTCAATGGAAATATTTGACACTTCAGGAGTGCCAAGAAGGCTATAAGGAGCATATCTCTTAAGAACATAAGTTAGGGCATTCTAGAATGTATGCTTTATGGATTTACCTTGTAAATATATAACATTGACTAATACACACAGAAAATATATTGTAGAGTAACATAGATGACAGAAGTTGAAATACATGACATTCTACTGCAGTCTATCATTATTTTCTAACTTATAAAAATACTCAGAGGATCTTTTTTTTATATTGATAAATTTCTAACCAGAGCCCTATTTACTCGTGTCTTGAAAAACAGAGTATTTGCATATATGTCTGAAGAGGGAAGAGAAAGAAAATGATTCCAAAAAAGCTGATAACATTAATACAGCTTTCTATAGAAGATGTAAATTTGCAACCACAAATTCAAAACTTATAGGAGATGCACAAAATGTGAAGAAAAATAAATGAAACCAAACCACTACAAGAAATAACCAAACTAAGAAGACAGCAAGAGAGGAAAAAAAAAGAACTGCAAAACATATGAAAAACAATTAACAAAATGCAAGTTACTCCTTACCTATCAACAATGACTTTAAATGTGAAAGGATTAAACTATCTAATTAAAAGACATAGAGTGGCACAATGCATAAAAGATACTCATCAGTACATATTTATAAGGGAGTCACTTTAGATATAAAGATACATAGAGGCTCAAAGTGAAGGGATGGGAAAAGATACTCTATGCAAATGGTAACCATAAAAGAGCAAGGGTATCTATACTTAGATCAGAAAAAATAGACTTGAAATAAAAAACTGTCATTAGAGACTAAGAAGGTCATTATATAATGATAAAAGTTCACTTCAAAGGGAAGATTGTAAATATATATCCACTCAACATTAGAACACCTAAATATATAAAGTTAATATCAACAAAGCTAAGGGGAGAAATCAGTAACACTAAAATAATAGTAGCCAACTTCAGTACCCCAAATCCAATAATGGATAGAACATCTAGGCAGGAATAAAAAAAGAGGAAAGAGCTGACTTGAACAACACTGTAGATTAAACACTGACATATACAGAACTTTCCATCCAACAGCAGCAGAATATACATTCTTCTCAAGTGCACACAGAATATTCTCTGAGATAGATCAAATCTTAGGTCACAAGGCATCCTACAAATTTAAGAAGTTTAATATAATGCCAAGTATCTTCTCAGACCACAATGGAATAAAATTAGAAGTCAATAACAAAGAAAACAGAAACATTTACAAAAATGCAGAAACTAAACAACACACTCTTGAACCACCATTGGGTAAAAGAAGAAATCAAAAGGGAACATTAAAAATATCTTGAGACAAACAAAAATGAACATACAACTCAACAAAACTACAGGATGCAGCAAAAGAAGTGCTAAGGGGGAAATGTTACAGTGATAAATACCTACATTAAAAAATAAGAAAGATCTCACTCGAACAACCTAACTTTACAAATAAACAATTAGAAAAAGAAAAACTAACTAAACCCAAAGTTAGCATAATGAAGTAAATAATAAAGATTAGAATATAAATAAAATAACTATAAAATAAAAAAACAATAGAAAAATCAACAAAGCTAGAGTTGAAATTTTGGAAATACAAACAAAAATAACAAACCCTTAGCTACACTAAGAAAAAAAGAGAAACTCAAGTAAATATAATCAGAAATGAAAATGGAGACATTATATCAAATGTACAGGAATACAAATGATTATAAAGGACAAGCAATTATATGCCAATAAATTGGATAACCTAGAAGAAATGAATAAATTGTTAGAAAGATGTAATCTACCAAGGTGGAACAAAAAATAAATAGAGCAGACCAAAAGCAAGCAAAGAGATTTAACCAGTAATCAAAAATTTCCTAACAAAGAAAAGCCCAGGTGCAGATGCTTTCATGGGCAACTTCTACCAAATATTCAAAGAAGAACTAATACCAAAATTTCTAAAACTTTTCAGAAAAAATAGAAGAGAGAATACTCTCAAACTCATTTCATGAAGCCGATGTTACCATGACTTAAAAGCTAGACGAAGACAACACAAGAAAAAATAATTACAGACCAGTATCCTTAATGAATATAGATGCAAAAATTCTCAATAAAATACAAACTAGCAAACTGAATTCAAAAGCACATTGAAAAGGTCATACACCATGACCAATTGGAATTTATCTATGGGAAACAAGGATGTTTCAATGTGTAAAAATTAATAATGTGATATACCACATTAACAGAATGAAAGACAAAAATAACATTCCAATAGATGCAGAAAACACATTTGACAAAATTCAATATACTTTCATGATAAAACTCTCAGCAAAATAAGTATACAAGAAACTTACTTCAACACTATAAAGGCTGTATATGAAAAACCTATATCTAATATTATAATCAATGGGGGAAAACTGAAAGCTTTTTATTTAATATCTGGAACAAGACAAGGATGTCTATTCTCATCACTCCTATTCAACATAGTACTGGAAGTCCTAGCCAGAGCAATCAGGCAAGAGAAATAAAAGGCATCAAAATTGAAAGGAAAGATGTAGTTACCTCTGTTAACAGAAGACATGATTATTATACATTGAAAACTCTAAAGACTCCACAGAAAATGGTTAGAAATAATACAGTCAATCTTTCATATCTGCTGGGGATGTGTTTCAGGAACCCCTCAGATAACAAAATCTGTGATGATCAATTCCCTCACATAAAATCGTGTACAGTTGGCCCTATGTATCCATGGGTCAACATCTGTGGATTCAAACCACCACAGATGGAAAATATGTACAAGTTAGGTTCATGGTTGATTGAGTTCATGGTTGCAGAACCCATTGATATGAAGGACTGACTATATAATAAATTTACTAAAGTTGTAGGATACACAATTGACATACAAAAATCACTGCTATTTCTAAACACTAACAATGAATTGTCTGAAAGGGAAATTTAAAAAACAGTATCAAATAAACTACTTTGGAACTAACTAACCAAAGAAGTGAAAGACTTAAACATTATAAATTATAAAAGATTGATGACAGAAATTTAAACCAAAGTAAATTGAAAGACAACCCATGGATTGAAAGAGTTAGTAATGTATTATTATAGTGTCCATATTACTCAAAGCAATCTACACATTTAATGTAATCCATATCAAAATCCCAATGGTATCTCTGACAGAAATAGAAAAAAAAATCCCAAAATTCATATAGAATCACAAAAAATCCCTGAGTGGCTGAAGCTATTTTGAGCAAGAACAAAGCTACAGGTATCACACTTCCTGACTTCAGATTAAATTACAAAGCTGAAGAAAGAAAAACACTGTGGTATTGGCATAAAAACAGACACATAAACCAGTGAAACAAAATAGAGAACCTAGGCATAACCCACACATTTGCAGCAATTGATCACCCTGGAATGTGACAAGGAGACATTATAGGCAGAGGATATGCTCTTGACCAAATGGTGTTAGGAAAGCTGGATGTCTACATGTAAAAGAATGAAATCGGATCCCTAGCTCAAGCCTTATGTAAAAATTAACTCAAAATGGATTAAACGTTTAAATGTAATCACTGAAACAAAACTCCTGGAAGAAGACAGGAGAAAACATTCTTGACATTGGTCTTGGCAATAATTTGTTTAGATATGATGCCAAAAGCACAGGCAACAAAGGCAAAATAGATAAATGAAATACATCGAACTAAAATGCTTCTGCACAGAAAAGAAAACAACTAATGAAAAGATAAGGCAACCTATGAAATGGGGAAAATGTTTGTAAACCATATCTCTTATAAGGAGTTCAAAAAATAAGAAGGAAACATACACATCAATTCCAAAATCATAAATAATCTAATTTTATTTTAAGGCAAAGAACCTATATAAATACATCTCAAAAGAAGAAATTCAAATGGCTAAACAGGTATATGAAAATGTGCTCAACATCTCTAAACTTCAGAGTAATGCAAATCAAAACCACAATGAGATATCATGTCACACCTGTTAAAACGGCTATTATCAAAAAGAGAAAAGATAAGTGTTGGTAAGAATGTGGAGAAAAGGAAACCATTATACACTATTGATCGGAATGCAAATTAGTAAAACACAGAAAACAGTATTGAGGTTCCTCCAAATAAAATTGAAAATAGCACTGGCCTGGTGTGGTGGCTCACACCTGTAATCCCAGGATTTGGGGAAGCCAAGGCAGTAGGCCAGGAGCTCCAGGCCAGCCTGGGTAACATAGGAAGACCCCATCTCTGAAAAAAAATTAAAATTAGCCAGACATGGTGTTGTACACCTGTAGTCCAAGCTACTCAGGAGGCTGAGGTAGGAGGATCGCTGGAGCCCAGGAGTTCAAGGCTGCAGTGAGCTATGATCTTACCACTGGACTTTGCCCTGGATGACAGAGTGAGACCCGGTTTCAAAAATAAAAAAAAAGAACTACCACATAATCCAATAATTTCATTTCTGGGTATATGTCCAGTGAAATTGACATAAGAGTCTTATAGAGGTAACTGTCATCCCCTGTTCATTGCAGCATGACACACAATGACCAAAATATGAAAATAACCTAAATGTCCTTTGACAGAGGAACAGATGAATGGGTAAAGAAAATGTGACGTGTATACATAAAATGAAATATTATACACCCTTAAAAAAGAAGGAAATCCTTCTATTTGTGAAAACATTGATGGAGCTGGAAGATATTGCGCCAAGCAAAAATGCAAGACACAGAGACAAATACTTCATGATCTCACTTACGTGTAGAATCTACGACAGTCAAATTCATAAAAACAGAGAATAAGACAGTGGTTGCCAGGGGCTCAGGGAGGGGAAATGGGGTGATGTTAATTAAATTGTGCAATGTTCAAGTTATAATAATTTCTGGAGATATAATGTACAACGTGGAACAACACTGTATCATATTCTTGTGTTCTGCTAAAGGACTAGATCATAAATTAATTACTGTCAACACACACACAACGGTAAATATGTAGAGATAATATGCTAATTTGCTTGATTGTGGTGATCGTTTCAAAAAGTATAGAAATATCAAAACATTAAGTTACCTTAAATTTACACAATTTGTATATGTCATGTTATCATGTTAAAGCTGTTAAGAAAGATTTAGTAAATCATGTCTACAACCTGGGAACTTTCTCATGACAGGGAGGGCTGGAGTAGGAAAATGGAATTTTGCAACAAGGATAGGGTGAGGGACATGGGGAAATTATTGATCAAGTATTTAAGAAATGACCTGGGTGGAAGCTACAACAAAGGGTATGAGATTTACCTCATCAGTCCTCAAATTTTTGGTTTCAGGAACACTTTACATTTTTAAAAGTTATTGAGGACCCCAAAGAGCTTTTATTTATTTGGATTATGTCTATCTATATTTATCATAGTAAACATTAAAACTGAGAAATTAAAAAAATATATACTTATATGTTTACATAAATCACATTTTTATTTAAAATTATCATTTTTAAGCAACAAACTTTGTGAGAACAGTGACATTGTTTTATATTTTTAGGTACGTCTTTAATGTCTGGTTTAATAGAAGAAAACTTGTTCTCCTTTCTACTTCTACATTTAATTTCTTTTGACATCACATGTCAGCTAGCTTCTGGGAAACTCCAATTATACTTGAGAGACAAGGAAAGTGGAAAAGGTAAACAAAACCTGTGTATTTTTATGAAAAGACTTTTGACCTTGCAGAGCCCCTGGAAGGGACTCAGGGACTTCTCAGGGTTCTCTGGCTCATGTATTCATAGAGTAGAGGGTAATCCGCAAGAGAAAGCAGTGATTGGGTGTGGGAGGTCTTGCTGAGAGGTGGTAGAGAAGAGGTTGGATGTGGAGAAAGTATGGTCCTTGTTTTCGTTTCTTTTCCCTTTCCTTTGGCCTCTTGTTGATGGGATTTCCTCTTTAGATGATCGTATCATAAATTAGAAATAGCATTAACGAACATTCTTGATACTGCCTAATGAAAGTTTTTGTTTTGTCTTTCTGAGTCTTGATACATTTCAAGAAGTCTTCTATCTCATTTATTGTTCCCACACAAATTTGGAATTTAGGAAGAGTCGATATAGCTATATTTAGATGATTTATCTCTCTGAAGACATTTTGGGATCATTTATAAATCTCTATAAACAATGCTCTGATGTCCCTTTATTTTGTTTAGAGACTGGGTCTTGCCGTGTTGTCTGGAGTGGAGTGGCTAGATCGTACCTCACAATACACAATACAATCAAACTCCTGAGCTCAATGTTATCCTTCCACTCAGCCTCCACAGCAGCTAGGTCTGCAGGTGTGTGCCAGCATGCCTAGCTTTTGATTACTATTATTATTTTTGTAGAAATGGGGGTTTCATTATGCTGCCCAGGCTGGTCTTCCAACTCCTGGCCTCAAGCAATCCTCCTGCCTTCCACCGTCTGAGGAGCTGAGATTACATGTGTAAGCCACCATGCTGGTCCTGATGTCATTTAAATACAAACATGATACTATATTCCTTGTAGAAAGTGCCACATAAATATACTTTTTTTGAAATAGGGTCTTGCTGTGTCACCCAGGCTGGAATGCAGTGGTATGATCACACTCACTGCAGCCTTGACCTCCTGGGCTTAAGCGATCCTCCCACCTCAGCCTTCCAAGTAGCTGGGACCTGAGGTATGTCCCAGCAAATTTTTCAATTTTTGGTAAAGATCGGCATGTCACTGTGTAGCCTAGGCTGGTCTTGAACTCTTGGGCTCAAGTTACCCTCTGCCCAAGTCTCCCAAAGTGTTGGGATTACAGGCCTGAACCACTGCACCAGGTCCTAAAAATTCATTCACTTTCTTTGTTTGTCCACAAGGTGCTGCTGTTTCCTTTCTAATAACATGAGACAGCTCACTCAAGAACATCAAGAACATGACATTCTCTAAAAAAAATCACAGTAGTTCCTTTTCCATAACTATGAAGTTTTCAAGGTGTTATCAGGTTTATTTCATAGAAAGAATGTGTAAAATTTTTCATGTAGAAACATAATCTTTTAGCAATGAGTTAGTTAAAAAATTTGGCATTGTCAGAATGAAGATTTCCTTTTCCCTATAATTTTATTTATTATAATTATATTTTTAATAATATCAATTGCTTTATAAAAACTCATTACATTATATACCCAATGTCTGTGAAATCGTCTGCTTTGAAGCACAGTGAAATAATCAATCAGCATACTGGGTCTAACACGGTTCCTTCCATTTTAAGAAAGCTATTTACACTCCAATTTGCAAGTTGGACTTTACAAAAATTAAAGCATTTATAAAATATACTAACTATGATTGTTTTAAAAAGTAATGGGTTTTTTATGTTAAGGAAATAAATTGAAGCTCTGTGTTGGAAAATGCAGAAAACAAATCAGCATTCTTTATAAATAGAATTTGCTGCTGGTTTAGAAATTACCTAATGTGCTTTATAGATTTTGGAAAATGAAATCAGCTGCAGTTAGCAGTGTGCACACATCGTATTTGCTGTGTCACTTTCAGAAAGGTTGTGGAATATTGGCAGGTCAGGATTCTCAAAATGAGAAGTTCTAAGAAGAGGCTAAATGAAAAAGAATTTTGAAAGCAAACCTAGTTGTTTAATATAAACCTGGACGAGTTATGGGGAAATCCTGGACTGGGAGCTAGCAGATCTATGTTCTGACTTTTACTAAGTCATTGGCTGCTACAGCAGGCCAAGCAGACATAACTGCCAAAGCTGCCTGGGAGTTGGGTTGATTGGCAATTGGCACAGGGAGAGAGGACAATTGCCAGAGTAATGGCCAAATATTCAGGGTTTCATGTTCAGTGAAGCAGGACGTGCATTTGTATCCCAAGGGCAAAACTGACGCTAGAATCTGGGCCTCCTGGCTGAATCTGAGTCCACAGTTTGATGAGTAGGATGAAGTAGTCTCAGAAATCCAAGCCAGCCAGAACCCATGAGGTGTGCTTTGCAGATATTGGCTGGTGAGCTGCATTAAGATGTTTCATTCCATTGAGCAAACATTCCTTGATTGGTTAGGTTAGCATCCCACAAGAGCAGAGACAAATTCTTCAGAATTTGTCCATGAAGCTATAGTCCCAGAGCTTATATTTCAAGGGAGGAAACAGCATCTCAGGATGGTAGGTGATTACAGCTAAACCGAATTCTGAAAATAAAAGGAACCATATGTCTTTGTCTGCTCAGGCTGCTGCTACAAACAACTGTAGACTGAGTGGCTTAAACAGCATATACTTGTTTCTCACAGTTGTGGGAATTCAAAGATTAAAATCTGGGCCAGCAGAGCCAGTGTCTGGTGAAGGCCCTCTTACTGGTTTGCAGGTGTTCTTGTTGTATCTTCACATGGCTGAGGGAAGAGGGCTCTAGTCTCCTACTCTTCTTATTAGGATGCTAACCCCATTGTGGGAACTCCATCCTCATCAAACCCAAATTACTTCCCAAAGGTCCTCCTTCTAATGCCATTCTATTGTAAGAGTTTCAACTTGTGCATTTGTTGAAGGAAACATGCAGTGCACAGCATCTAATCTAATCAAATCAGTTGTCCCTTGAATAAAATTCTAGCTCCTATAACAAGACTTAAAATTATGACTTGGTTGTTGCCAAAACTGTCTATCTGGATTTGCTAGAAATCAAACATACTTGAATATTTCCTCTAAAGATTTTCTCGTTCCTACCCTATTGTGTATATTTACAGAATTCTTAAATAATTACATATACAAGGCTTCTATTAGCTCTGATGAGAGCTTCTATTAACTTTGACAATTGCAAGCAGTTTTATAGCACTGTAGGTAAAAGCATGTGCTTTGAAATCATATAATAAATTTATTAAATGCTAAGGACTTTATATTCACTGTTTAATTTTATCATCTTAATAACCTTCATTATTATCTCCATTAAACCCTATTTGTTGGCTGCTTACATTATTCTGATTTTGCAAATCTAAATTTGAGAGGCTTTCTCAATGTCACATAAGTTAATAAGTGGCATAGCTGGGGTTTGAATTAAAGTCTACCGGATTCCAAGATCTGTTTACCATTGTTCTACAATATGTACTTTTTAGGTCCCTGAGAATGCTAACAACATTTCTTTTGAAATCTGCCTTCTTTCTGGATAGCAGCTTTATTAATATGTGATTAGGGCACCATATTTCAGGCAACAAATTCTTTGAAATCTTTCATTTCCATAGTGAGATAAGGATCAGTTTTGTGGCATTGTCAGCCAGAAAACATCATTTAGAGACTATCTTGTACAATAAGTAGGAGACACAGCTGGCAGCCTGCGGAGGACAGAAAGCTCACAGCTTCTGTCCATACCCCTTTCACTTCCTCCTCAAGGAGATGGACCTCTGTGGTTGGTCAAGCTTAAGGATCTTTTATGGGCCACAGCTAATGGTGAAATCTTCCTAACTCTAGGTGAAGATTAATGGGCAAGTTGGAGAGTTAAGGTAGCTTGTGGCTGCTCCTTTTAGAAGAAAGTCTGATCATTGCTCTCTTATTTGTGGAACCCCTCTGTTCCCCCAAATGCTTGGTAAGACACGCCTGAAGACCAATCCTGTGTCAGTAGACTTCATATCTACTCTCTTCTACCAATCACACAACTACAGACAAATAAGAAAAATAAAACAAAGCTCAGACACACTCCCCTGGCATGGAGGCCACTCTCCGGCTGGCTACTTTTCTCTACCCTGGCGCCTCCTGGGCATTTGGCTCTTTCTTAGATCAAAGTGAGACATAGGTTTGGGATTAAAGAGAAGTAGGTGAAAGGGGTCTCTGGCCTGTTTTGGCATTAGACCAAGTAAATAACAGAGTTCTGGCTTAAGCTCAGCTCTGTAGAGCTTTCTCTGTGTTTGGGGAAAATCTCTGATAGTAATGAAGTGATATTTTACTGTGCTTCGTTTTCTGTACATATATCTCTTTCTTAGGTATGTTGTGAGGAGATTTGTTCCCTGGACAAATACCATCTTAATCACCTTCATTACCAACTTTATTTTATTTGCAGAGTTAAAATTTAAATAGACATTCAGGAAACAAGTCTGGTGAGAGAATTATGTTATGAGGTTAATCTTTCAGCATCTGCCTTAGGGACATTGATTATTTTCCTCCTTGTTTTTCACCAAGCTCCAGGCTTGCAAAAGAATTGTGATGTGGTCTGAGGCAAACTTACTGATTGGCTAGTGGTAAGTTAAACCATAACCTGTAGGACCGCTGGGAACCACTACTTGTCATCGGCCAGAAATCCATTGTTTGGAGGTGTGCGCTGGGAAGGCTATTCATACTTATTGATACATGTTTTGTTCTTGGCACTATGTTAAGTACTGGACACATGCAACAATTTGGAATATCGTTACATTCAACCCTCACAATAGTCTGATGTATATGTTATTAGTCCCGTATTAGAGACGAGTAAACAAGATTAGAGGAAGGGAAGCACACAGCTGGAACCACATAGGCGGCACTGGGATTGGAAGTAGTTCCATCTCACCCTGGACCACCATTTCCATGCTGTGTCTCCACTAGAGGATCCTTTCTTTGGTTCTTCTAAGTCATTAGTCATCAATAATTTATCTCCAAACTGTAGGTTTCACAGGAGGAGATGCCACTTGAAGCTTCATGGCTTAAAATGGAGATGGAATGTGGAACATGGTGGGAAGCACCGGGAGGGGTTTATTGATAAATTTCAAGTACTTTGTGGGGCTCTGAAAGACTGTCTTCAAATTCTTTGTCCTACTATCTCTTTCATATTAGTTGAAATGTCATATGGGTATATCTTTTGGGTTAAATTAAGGAAAATCTCCATGAAAAGTAAAAAACAAACAAAAAAACCCCAAACGAATAGAAAAAGATACTATGAAAAATCCACTCAGATTTCTCAGAGTTTTATTAACTCAAAGAAGCCTTGGTCCAGTTGGAAGAAGACAGAATTGATTTTGACAACCTCTAGCAAACCCTTTAGCGTTCAATGCACTCTGGACCATGAGTATAAAGAAGTTCACTTAATAGGTTCACCAAATTAGTTAGTTTGTGTAGTTCAAAGGGAAACAGACACACAGGACTGTGAGGTTTTGACAGGGGTGAAAGGCAAGTCTGGGTCCAGTGAGCCCAGGCAGACCATGAAGGGGCAGGGCAGGAGAAGGACGGTGCTGGGAGGCTAGGGAACTGGTCACTTCTGTGCTGGCTGAAGATCACAAAAATCAACACAGCTTTCTCCAAATGCTGCCCGTGCCTGATGGAATTAAACAGAGCTCTGAGAAAGACAGAACCGGGGCCGAGGATGCGTCCTGAGCTGCCTACAGTCATCAATATCTTGGCCAGTGGCTATGCACTTGGGCAATTTGGCTAGCTTTCTTGATCCACACCAGAAAACTCGCTTTTGAATTGGTTTGGAAAGCTCCAAAAGGGACGTGCTTCATGCTATTGGTATTGCTGTCAAAAAGAAAAGATTCTGCTTTTCATGAGCTGTTGATTTTTGCTCTCTGTATTTCTCTAGCATGTGTTGCTGGTGGCCCTGGTTATGCTAACAAGTAGATAGTGTAGCTGCAACAGCAGAACAGAAAAGACTCTCCTGGATTCTCAGTTCCAGGCTGGCCTGGGAACAGGCTTAGGGATGTTTCAATGCTTGAATGCAGGTGAGCTGGAGATCTGTGGCAATTCTTTTGACATGAGGCTGGACATTCTTTATAGCTTCCCCAGACACAGGAATTGGCAGAGCTTGAAAAAGAATCACTGGCAGGAGGTTCATTTTCTTTATTGCTACCTCCCCAGCCATAAAACTAAAAGCTTTTTACCTAAATCACGTTAGCCATCTCATGGGAGTAGGAGATCATTTCCTTCAGAGTCTTTCCCGATTGGAGTCTAGTCCTAGGATGGTTTGAACTGTCCGTTTGAATTTGAAGAGCTTTCTAATTGATGCTTCTCATCCCCTCTCCAACCAGTCTTATTTGGTGTCGTCTGCCTTTCCCCTTCCTCCCTACCAAACCTCAGAATCTTGAAACAAAAATCTTAGTATTGTAAACTTCATCATGCTAATTTCATCACTTCAAATGAAATTTCCCTTGTTTGAGTTTCCTCCAACTGTGTGACTTAGGGCTGTTGAACTCTTTCAAATACACAGGAAAACGGAAACCTCTTTTGCTGTCTAGTGATTGTATAATAAAACCTTTTCGGATGCTAATCACATGCTTTGAGCTTGGTTAATGAATGAAATTCTAAGGATATTCTTATTTGAAAGGTTTAAAAATATAATAACTGTCATTATATCTAATTCTGTCTACATTTCTGGTGTGAAATGAGAAGTCAGGAGCCCTGCCATCTACACAGTGCATGGTTCTACCAGCTATTTCTGTGTTACTTCAAGCAAATCACTTCTTTTCTGCCTTTTCTTTCTGTTTATGTAAAATTTGGATAACTATCTGTCTCACTGAATTCACAGAGTGACTGTATTATGTACAATAAAATTTATTGAAAAGCATAAATCTCTATAATTAGGTAGAATGTTACCTGTAATTTATAAGCTTTTTAAATCCTGGGGCAGGGGAGGAAGTATTCCTCTTCCTGTAAAAGGACATCCCTCTAATAATCTCCCTTCTTTTCCTGACTTTTCAGGGATTCTGTTCATTGCTTTTCCATTTGTCATCTGCATCTTCAATCTCTCTCCTTCTTGATGCATTCTGTCAGCATTTAAATATAAATTTTTCATTTAAAATATCTTCTATTTTGGAGGAACCTTAACTTTGACTCTGTGTGTCTTTCTAGCTATCAAGTCATCTCCTCCTTTCTTGGCAAATTTTTCTCAAGGATTTTCCAAACTTACTATCTCCTTTTGCTCATTTTCCTTTCACTCTTTATTCAGGTCAGTTTGGCTTTCACTTTCATCAAGCCTATGAAACTGCTTGTGCTAAGGTCACATATAAGAGTGCTAGGGGCTTCCATCACAAGCTGCCACAGATTGAGTGGTTTATCTTCTCAAGCTCTGAAGACTGGAAATCCAGGATGGAATGTCAGCAGGTTTGCCTTCTTCTGAGAACTGCTGCCTTGCAGATGCCTCGCTTCTTGCTGTGTCCTCAGGCTGTGTTGCCTGTGTCTCAATCTCTTTTTAGATGGACACCTGCCATATTGGTTTAGGGCCCACCCATATGGCTTTATTTGACTTCACTTACCTCTTCGAATGCCTTCTCTAAATCAGTCCCTCTGAGGCAGTGGGGATCAGCTCTTCAACATAGGAATCTGGGGGGACACACTTCAGCACCCCCAGAATTGGTGATTCCTAAACATCATGAACACTATTCCTCTTTCTCTTTTTCTTTCTCTCCCTTTCTTTCTTTCTTTTTCTTTCTTTCTTTCTTTCTTTCTTTCTTTCTTTCTTTCTTTCTTTCTTCTCTCTCTCTCTTTCTTTCCTCTTTGTTTCTCTCTTCCTTCCTTCCCTCCCTTTCCTAACCTTCCCTTGCTCTCCCTTCCTTCTTTCCTTCCCTTTCCTTTCCTTTCCTTTCCTTTCCCTTCCCTTCCTTTCCTCATTCTCCTCTCCTTCTTTCCTTTCCTTTCCTCGCCCATCCTTCCTTCCTTCCTTCTTTCTCTCTCTTTCTCCTTTCCTTCCTTCTATTTATTTACTTTTGTTTATATACAATTTATGGGATACATGTGCAATTTTGTTCCATGCATAGTGGTCAGTTCAAAGCTATTAGGGTATCCATCACCAAAGTAACATATATTGTACATATTATGTAATATATAAGTCCAATGGGGTCTCAGGAACATTCGGTAGAGTAGACCCCTGACCTCTTCCTCTAGCTTGAACTATTTTCTTATCAGCTTCTCCCTCTTTGCCCAAACTTTAAATGTTGAAGTTCCTAAATCCTGGGTCCTCTTCTGTTCTTATTCCATACTAAGCTTGTCCAACCCATGGCCTGTGGGCCACGTGTGGCCCAGGACAGCTTTGAATGCAGCCAAACACAAATTTGTAAACATTCTTCAAGCATTATAAGATATTTTATGATTTTTTTTAGCTCATCATCTATTGTTAATGTTAGTATATTTTATGTGTGGCCCAAGACAATTCTTCTTATTCGAATGCAGCCAGGAAAGCCAAAAGATTGGACAGCCCTGCCTACACAGACTCTAGACAAGGTTTTATTAATTCCTATGGCTTTAGATACCATTGATATGCATATGGCTCCTACAGACCTCTCCTCCCAAGCTCCAAAACATTATGTGCACCTGCCATCTTGAAATCTCCACTGGGATTTTCACAGGCATTCCTAAAATCAGAATTCAAAACTCTTGAGTTCTGCCCCCACATCTATGCCACTTCCTCAATCATTTCCTTTTTGTTAGTTTATTTCTTCTTCAGCCTTACCATTTATAAAAATCGTCTCCATTTACCCATTTGCTTCTTCCAGAAAGCATCATCATCCTTGATGCTTTCTTCTTCCTGCAACTCCCTTACCATCACAACTTGCAACCAAGTACTGTTATTTCACTTTCAAAATATGTGCTAAAATTATCCGCTTCTGTCATCTGCATCTTTCAGCTGATCTGCAAACATATACTCCTCTTTCCAACTTTTTGCCTCTCCAGTACCTTCTCTATGGCACACCCAGAGAGGTTCTTCAAAAATTTCAATTAGATCATGTCTCTCCTTCGTTTAAAAATATTTAATGATTTTCTACCCATGAAATAATTCTGCTAGACTGCAAGCTCTAAAGATGCAAGGACTAGGTTTGCCTTATTTGTTTCTGTTTATGCAGAGCCTAGCCTTGCATTTAGTAGGAAGTTAACACATTGACCTAGATCTTGTCCACCTTCTCAGCCTCACCTCTCATGGAAGCACTCATAGACCTCAGTCCAGTTACTCTTTTCTCAGATCCCTGAGCTGGCATGGTCCAGGGCTGCCTGGGCCATGATGCATTCACTCCTGCTTTGTTGGCTGGTATCTGCTTAAATTCTTGCTACTGTAACTGATGTCCAAGGCAGTCACATAGGCATCTCTGGGAGCTTGCTAGAGCTCAGGCACCACCCTGGATCCAGTGAATCAGAATCTGCATGTTGACAAGTTGCCCAGGTGGTTCACATGCACATTCAAGTTTACCGTGCTTTGCTCTAGATCCCAGCCTGAGTGTTAGTTCTTTAAAGAGACCTTTCCCAACTGGCCAGATCGTATTAGGTCATGTGATGGATTCACCCACACGGTCTGTGATACAGAAGGGAAAGGGAGTTGAGGCCTATTGATCAGAAGCTGCTCATTTTACAGTTTTACCTAAGGGTGATCCTATCAAAAGTTCTGGATTTTGTAGAGAAGGATACAAAGTAGTGTATAGTTTGATTTGAGAAAATTGAAAATTGCCAGTTTTCTTTGCTTTAACCAATATGTTTGCTCTCCCTCTGAAAATCCCTTGTTACAAGTCCTTAGTTTTAGTTTGCACATTATGACACGATGGGAATAATGCACAGCAGTGATCCTCAGTTGGTTTGGGTTTTCAATACACAATTGATCCATGGTTGTGGCATGCATTGTAGAATGTCCAGCTAGAACACCTATTCTTTCAATTACTTTCATTACTTTCAATGGCAAAACCACAATTACTTTTGCACTAACCTGAGAGCTTTGCTACAAGTCAGTTGTTCAGTTTTTTTTTGTTGTTGTTGTTGTTTGTTTTTATTTTTGCAAACACTTTAGATACTGCATAGTGGACGGATTAGTTTGTGGTTCCTGGGATCTTCTGTGTATTCTGTTGAAGCTCAATAATCACATTACTGCGGACCTCCAAAATTTTACAAAAGACTGCATAGTGAGTATTCAGCCGATAAACTAAACCACAGCTTATTACTGTGAGATGAAAGAAAGCACACCAATGAAAAGTAAACACTGTTTAAACCTATCTCAATGAATTTCTAAAGTGTCATACATTTATTATATTCTCTACTTGTAAAATATTTTGTTGTGTGTATTGTCAAGTATTTCAGGATTTTATGGGTATAATGTATTCTATTAATTTAACTGGAAAACTTGTAGTTATTCAACAAGCAAACTAAAAGTGTTGGCAGAGATGTAATTTTAAAGCACAATTCCACTCATTCCTTCAGTATTACAGCTGCTCCTTTTTTGTTTAATAATAGAACTGATGAGTAGTTAATTTGAGAGGAAAGTTGGTGCAGGTGTAGTGCTATTTAGATGTCATGGAGGACACATGTGACATCTGCAGCTAGCTATATGGTAAAAGCAAAACAGAAGTTAAAATCAGCCCTGTGTCAAATCTGCGTAGTTTTAGGCTTCAGAGAGTTTCTTTGTATGTTGAGGCAGGAAGTTTAGTAGAATTCCAAGGGAATAAGAGAGGAACCAACATTTGTAGATTTTGCCTTCTATGGGGAAACTCATTCAATCATCAGGAGAACTCTTCAATAGGTTTTATTTTCTCCAGTTTACCTAGATGAAAAATTGAGACCCAGAATCCATGCTTTTCTTTCGTGGTTACACATTAGAATCACCAATGTGATATTAAAAACACACACACACACACACACAAACACACTCTGCACAACGATTAGCATGGCTGCTATCAAAAAAGAAAAAACAAAAGAATCAGGGGCCATGCATGCTTGTTCACACCTGTAATCCCAGCCCTTTGGGATCATCTGAGGTAGGCGACAGCAGCCTGGCCAACATGGTAAAACCTCATCGGTACCAAAAAAAAAAATAATAAACAAAACAAAAAACAACACACACACACAATTAGTCGGGCATAGTGGCACACATGTGTAATCTCAGCTAATTGAGAGGCTGAGGCGCGAGAATCGCTTGAACCTGGGAGGCGGAGGTTGCAGTGAGCTGAGATCATGCCACTGTACTCCAGCCTGGAGACAGAAGGAGACTCGGCCTCAAAACAAAACAAAAACACCCAGAAAATAACAAGTGCTGACAAGGATGTGGAAAAATTGTAACTCTTGTGCATTGAGGGTGGGTATGAAAAATAGTACATCGGCTGTGGAAAACATACGGTTCCTCAAGAATTTAGACATAGAATTACCATATGATTCAGTAATCCCACTCACATCTATAAATCTCTATATCTGTATCTTTATCTACCTATATCTATCTTCAAAAGAATGGAAAGCAGTTACTCAAATAGATACTTGTGCACCTGTGTTCTCTTCCCCCCACCTTTTTTTTTTTTTTTAATAAATAGGGTCTCATTCTGTTTCCCAGCCTGGAGTGCAGGGGCTGTTTATAGGCATGATCCCCCTGCTGGGGAGCTGTCCACAGGCACGACCCCCTGCTGCGGGGCTGTCCACAGGCATGACCCCCTGCTGCGGGGCTGTCCACAGGCACGAACCCCTGGTGAGGGGCTGTTTACAGGCACGATCCCTTTCTGCGGGGCTGTCCACGGGCACGATCTCCCTGCTGCGGGGCTGTCCACGGGCAGGATCTCCCTGCTGCGTGGCTGTCCACAGGCATGACCCCCGGCTGGTCAAACTGGGAGTTGTGCCCTGCTTTGTCTCCAACCCAGACCGGTTCGCCCCTCCTTAGGCAACCTGGTAGTCCCTTATCCCAGGAGATCACTGTACTAATAATGTCTAATTTCGTGCAGACATCTGATCAACACAGCACACTGCAGCCCAGGACTCCTGAGCTCAAGCAATCTTCCTGTCTCAGATGCCTGAGTAGCAGGAACTACAGGCACATGCCACCACACCTGCCTGCTACACCTGTGTTCATTGCAGCATTACAGCAGCCTTATTTACAGGAACCACAAGGTGGAAACAACCTAAAAAGTCTGTTGAGGGATAGATGGATAAACAAAATGTGGTATAGACATAAAATGGAATATTAGTGATCTTTAAAAAGGGAGGGAATTCTGATACTTGCTACCACATAGATAAAACTTAAAAACATTATGCTAAGTGAGACGTCAAACACAGACTACGTGATTCCATCTATATGAAGAACCTGGAACAGGCAAATTAATAGAGACACAAAGTAGAATAGAGGTTTTCAGGACTGGCAGGAGGTGGAAATGGGCGGGGTTAGTGTCTAATGGGCACAGAGTTCCTGTCTGGGATGATAGAATGTTTCAGAAATGGATAGTGGTGATGATTGCACAGCATTGTGAATGTAGCTAATGACATTGAATTCTTTACCAGAAAACAAAAGCAAAAACAGAAACACATTGCTTAAGCTTCCCAGTCGGACAGGTGATGTGCTTGGTGTGAGCTGGGGCCTGAGACCAGGCTGCCCTCACCAGAGCGGCTTCAAGACCCTTCTTGGTTGTACTTAGGCCTGATTGCTCTGGAGAGCCCCACACATGAAAGCCAGCTCTGGTTCTATCTCTTCTCACTCCAGTCCTACCTACCCCCACCATCCCCCAGCTGGGCATTATAAGAAAAACAAGATGACTATGAGTTTTCTGATTATTTATATGACCAAATAATATCAGGGACTATTGCTAACTAACCCATGGGATTCCCACTACTTTAATGAGTTTCAGACGAGGTGAAGGGTCCCAAAATCCTGCCACCTAGTCAGGAACTCAGTTGTCAATAATTTCTTTATTTGTGATACAAGCAGGGGTGGGGAAAGAGAAATGAACAGACTTGGAAGCTTCTCTGAGGCCCTAGAGAAGACCTCTGGGCTCTGAAAACCAGACGCCAGGAGAAAGGAGGGTGGTTGATGACTCCCCACTCTTTCTCCAGCTCCTGCTCCTCTGTTTCTCCCCTTCACCCACTGCAGCTTCCTCAGGTCCTGGGTCCCGTGCCATCATCTCTTCGAATGACCTCCTTTCTATCCCTGTTAATAAAGGAGCATCAGCTAAGTGAACGTGGTGATTTGCATTCACTTACATTGATTCAGAAATTGTGTTTAATTCCACACAAGAAAAAGAATGTGGATCTTTTTCACTGGGGGAAAAAAAGTCGTTATGTATCATCTTAATCATGTTTTCCTGGGATATAATCTATACATGATGCCTATTTAAGCCTTCATTGCATCTGTGCACGTGGTTTGCTTTCCTCTCATGTGAAATAGTGTTGGACCACACGAGTTTGGGCCACAGCCCAGGAAAATACAATCCTAAACGTCGTAATCCCAAATGTTGAAGTCCCAAAAGATCTAAATCTGTACAGTCTAAAACCCTGAAAATTACAATCCTAAAAAAACAAAATTCTGAACATACAATTCTGGAAAAAAATTATTAACACATTCTTTAAAAAGCATTTATTGGGCAGCGCATGGTGGCTCATGCCTTTAATCCCAGCACTTTTGGAGGCTGAGGCGGGTGGATCACAAATTCAAGAGCTGGAGACCATCCTGGCTAACACGGTGAAACCCCATCTTTACTAAAAATACAAAAAATTAGCCAGGCATCGTGACGGGTGCCTGTAGTCCCAGCTACTCGGGAGGCTGAGGCAGGAGAATCACTTGAACCCAGGAGGCGGAGGTTACAGTGAGCCGCGATCGCACCACTGCACTCCAGCCTAGGCGACAGAGTGAGACTCTGTCTAAAAACAACAACAAAAAAGCATTTATTTATATTTTTAAGGTGGCATTTATTTGAGAAACGTACAAAAACACAACGGAACGCTTCCTAGGCCACTTTACACAATCAATAGGCAATAATAACATACATACATTTGCAAGCATAAAACTCAGGTATGCTAATGATAGTCTCACGGGTATAATGGTAATGAGCAGATGAGTTGTATTTGTAAAGAAATGGGTCAAAAAGCAAAATGTATAAAAGCATGTTTGGTAACTGGGTGCACTCAGCTTTATAACTTAGGTCATCTGGAATATTGTGACAGACAACCTAAGTCTTTTGACCAGATTCATCAAAAGCTGGGATGGGTCACCCTCTAATATGTAGTCAAAGAGCTGAGATCCTGAGGAATTTTCTCTTTCCCAAATGCAAATGTGCAAAAAGGGTATCTTCTCATTCATTGAGGAAACTTTAATGTTTTTATGTGCATGTGCAATGGTTACACACAAAGTCAGTGTTGTGATAATGCACTCTTGTGGAGTTAAATTTGCAAAAAAAAAATGCATAAAACAAATTAGAACTCTCTAAAAGTCTTTGCAAAATTTATACCTTCAGTATTGGAAATGATACTAAGATGAAATACACAGCATAGCAACTTGTAAAAAATAATGGTGACAATTTAAAATAGTGGAAAAAATGGAAAAAGAAACAACTAAAAAGAAAATTGACACATAAAATGTATATTACATGGATAGATTATGGGCAATTGCAGAGTTCATCATAGCTGGCTGACTTTCATGATCATTAGCTATACTTTGAAGTCATGCATCACGATGAATAGTTGTCTTTTTTGTTTTTAGGATTTGACTCTCCTCATAAAATACATTCACATTCATTTTCTACGTGGCACTGCTCTTTTTGAAATTCTTCTATAATTTGATACACACTGACATGAGCATTTCCTATTACATTTTCCAGTCTTCTATGCCATTCTTGTCTATTGTTTTGAGTATGTGGAAATCCATTTTGCAGGCTCTCATATACAGGCCACTCATTTGGCAGAAACAATACTCTTGATTGAACAGCAACACCATTGCCTAAATGACTTTTTATCCTACCTTGCACATCATTATTTTCAAACCAGTATGTAATATTTCTGTCTTCTTCAGGCAATGGTGGTTTTAATTTATCAAAAGCTCCTGGAATTTTATCAGGTGGAAGGAATGCCAATACAGACAAATGACACATTTTTAAACTAAAATTTTCATCATTGCCAGATGGCCTGGCCAATCCACTCACCTGAATTTTCTGGCAAATGAGCTGGGCTGAATGGAAGATATAAACTTTACTAGTAACAACTTGCATTTCACTTTTAGAAGCCTTGATCACACCTAATTAAAAACTTGTCATTATAATTTGGAGATGCAATTGAAATCTATTTTCTTCTGCAAAGCCCTCCAAATCTTCAAATAAGCTTTTAAATAGTACTTCACTTTTTCCAGTTATTAAACCATAAACATGCAGATTAAATTGCAGAATTTTGTAATCCAATGGGGGCATAAACTGTATAAAGTTGATTTAAAAAACCCACTGGGGATAGTTTTGAAAGTGCCGTTCATCAGCCAAAGTGAAACATGCACCAGTTTTGTTATGTTAAACTTAGCGGTAAATAAACATGTTTATCTTTTTTGACAGTCAAATCCCTAATCAAGAATAGTTCATGATTTAATATGTCTTGTAGCACTGGAGGAAGCTCTGCGCCAGGAGATGTCTGGCTCAGAAGGCCACTGAATTTTTTGAACTATTTTTATTATCTCACAAAAGGCATTTTGTGAAGGCAAGCATGGTGCTACCTGTAGAGGTGTTTGGTACATGATTACATAATTTGGCAGACAAGATTTTGTCCATTTTTTACTTTCATTTTAACTTCTTCTGTGATATTCAGGACATTCAAAACAGTGACAGCAGATGTTCCCCACCTAGTCCGCTCAGACCCACACACTGATCTCTTCTGAGAAAACCATCACAGACATACCCAAAATAATGCTTTCCCAGCTTTCCAGGGATTCCTTAATCCAGTCAAGTTGACACTTGAAATTAAGTCTGCAAGTCCACCCCTTGTAGATTTGGCACCCATATGGACCTCCTTAAACCATACATAATTTCCAAATAAAAAGAAAACAAAGAAACAGTTGTACCTAACACGATGCAACTAACTTGGTACAACTCTCCTGTGATTGTGATTTTCTGGATTTTAGATGTTAAGAATTTAGACTTTGGGACTGGGCATGGTGGCTCATGCCTGTATTCCCAGCACTTTGGGAGGCCAAGTCAGGAGGATCACTTGAGCCCAGGAGTTTGAAATCAGCCGGGGCAATAAAGTGAGACCCCATGATATGGTTTGGCTGTGTCTCCAACCAAATCTCATCTTGATTTGTAGTTCCCATAATCCTCACATATCATGATGGGGACCCAGTGGGAGGTAATTGAATCATGGAGGCAGTTACCCCCATGCTGTTCTCATGATAGTGAGTTCTCACAAGATCTGATGGTTTTATAAGGAGCTTTTCCCCCTTTGCTTGTGCTTCTCCTTCCTGCCACCTCATGAAGAAGGTGACTTGCTTCCCCTTTGCATTCTACCACGCTTGTAAGTTTCCTGAAGCCTCCCCAGCTATGATGAACTGTGAGTCAATTAAACCTCTTTACTTTATAAATTACCCAAGCTTGGTTATGTCTTTATTAGCAGCATGAGAATGGACTGATACAGTAAATATGTACTGAGGTAGTGGGCGTTGCTATAAGGATACCTAAAAATGTGGAAGTGAATTTGGAACTGGGTAACAGGCAGAGGTTGAACAGTTTGCAGGGTTCGGAAGAAGAGAGAAAAATGTGAGGAAGTTTGGAACTTCCTAGAGACTTGCAGAATGGTTTTGAGGAAAATGCTGATAGTGACATGGATAATGAAGTCCAGGCTGAGGTGGTCTCATATGGAGATGAAGAACTTGTTGGGAACTGGAGTAAAGATGACTCTTGCTATGCAAAGAGACTGATGGCATTTTGCCCCTGCCCTAGAAATCTGTGGAACTTTAAACTTGAGAGACATGGTTTAGGGTATCTGGCAAAATAAATTCCTAGGGAGCAAAGTGTTCAAGAGGAAGCAAAGCATAAAAGTTTTAAAAATTTTGCAGCTTGATGATGAGATAGAAAAGGAAAACCCATTTTCTGGAGAGAAATTCAAGCCAGCTGCAGAAATTTGCATAAGTAACGAGGAGCTAAATATTAATCACCAAGACAATGGGAAAATGTCTTCAGGGCATGTCAGAGACCTTCACGGCAACTCAAACCATCACAGGCCAGGAAGCCTAGGAGGAAAAAAATGGTTTAATGGGCCCGGTGCAGGGACTTGCTGCTCTGTGCAGTCTCAGGACTTGGCGCCCTGTGTCCCAATCATGGATAAAGGGCCAATGTACAGCTCAAGCCATGGCTTCAGATGGTACAAGGCCCAAGCCTTGGCAGCTTACATGAGGCATTGGGCCTGTGGGTGCACAGAAGTCAAGAATTGAGGTTTGGGTATCTACACCTAAATTTCAGAGGATGCATGGAAACGCCTGGGTGTTCAGGCACAAATTTGTGACAGGGACGGAGCCCTCATGGGGAACCTCTGCTAGGGCAGTAAGTGCAGAAGGGAAATGTGGGGTCAGAGCCCCCACACAGTCCCCACTGGGGCACTGCCTAGTGGAGCTGAGAGAAGAGGGCCATCATCCTCCAGACTCCAGAATGGTAGATACACTGACAGCTTACACTGTATTGCCTGGAAAAGCCACAGACACTCAGCACCATCCTGTGAAAGCAGCCAGGAGGAGGGCTGTACCCTGCAAAGCAACAGGGGTGGAGCTGCCCAAGGCCATGAGAGCCCACCTCTTGCTTCAGCATGACCTGGATGTGAGACATGAAGTCAAAGGAAATCATTTCAGAGCTTCAAGATTTGACTGACCCATTGAATTTTGGACTTGCATGGGGTGTGCAGTCCCTTCATTTTGGCCAATTTCTCCCATTTGGAACAGGTGTATTTACCCAATGCCTATATCCTCATTGTATCTATGAAGTAACTAACTTAATTTTGACTTTACAGGCTCATAGGCAGAAAGGCCTTGCCTTGTCTAAGATAAGACTTTGGACTTGGACATTTGGGTTAATGCTGGAATGAGCTAAGGCTTTGGGGGACTGTTAGAAAGGCATGATCATGTTTTAAAATGTAAGGATATGAAATTTGGAAGGGGATGAGGGCAGAATGATATGGTTTGGCTGTGTCCCCACCCAAATCTCACCTTGAAATGTAGTTTCCATAATCCCTACATGTTATGGGAGGAACCCAGTTGGAGGTAATTGAATCATGGGGGTGGTTACCCCCGTGCTGTTCTCATGACAGTGAGTGATACCTGAAGGTTTTATAAGGGGCTTTTCCCCTTTTGCTCAGCACCTCCTGATGCCTTGCTTCTTGTTTGCATTCACCATGATTGTAAGTTTTCTGAAGCCTTCCCAGCCATGCTGAACTGTGAGTCAATTAAACCTCTTTCTTTTGTAAATTACCCAGGCTCGTGTATGTTTTTATTGGGAGCATGAGAATGAACCAAATCACTCTGTCTCTATTAAAAAAAAAGAGAATTTAGACCTTAGGAATTTTAATCTTTCAGGATTTCAACATTCAGTGTTATGGTGTTTGTGACTGGGTCTTCTGGGATTATGATCCTCACCTGGAGTAAACAGCCTCACAGCTCTCTTCAAACTATGATCTTATTCTCCCACTGCCTCCTGAGTTCAGCCTCTTCAACTTGGCTAAGCTAGCCTTTCCTTTCCTGTCTGTTTGCTTTCTTCCCTCTGATTAATCCAAAGTAAAATTTGACTTTTTTTTTCCATTCCAACAACTCCATCTTCTATCACATATCTCCTTTCATGAAGTTGGCCCATGATAATGTTTCTGTTGACAACAGTATAATATAGATAAGATTGCATATAGTTAAAGTACATATTTTATTTATTTGGTGGCAGCATTCTAATAAGAAATTAAAACTATTTCTTTTAAAATCGTAATTTAATCACCAGGCAGAGCAAGTAAAGAGAAATAAGTTCCAGAATCTCACATCTGCCAAAAGTAAATGCTGATTTTTATTGAGGACTTCCTTATTTCTGCCACCAGTTGACTCTCATACAGCTTGTTCCCAATAGAATCTAGCGTGGAATTGGCAAATGTGGTGTCATACATGCAGCGCTCTACTGGAGCTGATAATTAAGTACCCAGAAATTTTATGAAGTGTTTGTCAAACCATCAGTAGAAATATTTACACAATGGAAATCAGCAAATGCTACAAATCTGGGCTTCCCCCCACCCAACCAATAGGTTTGCTAGCATACAACTTTTATTCATCTTGTAAACGTTCAGAATTTCTATAAATATTCATAGACTCTCCTATACTGAGTGTCTCAGAATAACTCGAAGTTCTTACAATAGCCAGTGAGGCTGAGTGTTAGTTGACCCACCCCAGTCCCTCTCTCTGACTTGTCTTCTGTTAGCCTTCTGACTCCCAGTGTTCTCTACTTCATGCACATGGGCTAGGCACCCTGCTGTTTGCCTGCCTTTTCTTCCTCGAGTGCTCTTCCCCAGATATCTGCATAGCTGGTGCCCTCACCTCCTTAGAATCTTTGTTCAAATGTTATCTTCTCAGTGAGACCTAATCTATATAAGTTTTCTATGATTGCTGGAATAAATTAGCACACCTCTAGTAGCCTAAAAGAACACACACTCTCTCTAGGGGAGAGAGAACACTTTCTTACCTTCTCCAGCTTTGAAAGGATGCCTGCATCCCTTGGCCCCTGGCCCCCTTCCAGGCAGCAACCACATCATTCTGACCCTAGCTGTCACGCTTCTTGCCTCAGACTCTCCTGCCTCCCTCTTTTGCTTTTAAGTCCTCTTGTGATGACATTGGGCCAACATGGGTAATCCAGAATAATCTCCTCATCTCATGATCCATAACTTCATCACATCCATAAGTCCTTTTTGCCATATAGGGATATGGACATGTAGAAAGTCCATTCTTCTGCCTATTAGTCCCTCCTTGAGCATTCTAACTACCTTCACATCTACCTGCTCCCAGCATTCCTGAGCTCTCTTCCAAACTTAATTTTTCTCTGTGCCACTTATTACCTTCTGGCATATTATATATTTTACATATTTATTTTATTAATGATCTGTCTTTTCTCACTGGAATATAATTTGCATGAGGGTAAACATTTTTGTTTTATATCATTGACATATTTTCATTAAGTTGAACAGTGCCTTGCTTTTAGTAAGGATTCAAGAAACCTATATGTTTTGGCTGAATAAATTAGGTTGAGAAGTTTGGGGGAAAATCCTGGCATGATACAGAAGACGGTTCCCAGTGATGGGAACGGGCCATGTGGTGGGGCCTCTACAGGAAGCCGGGATGCTCCAGAGGTCCCCCAGGGCAGAGCTGCTTTGCTTACGTTGAACTCTTTGCCAGAGCTCTGATTTCTAATGTTTTCTTTCATATTTGTTTTTGCTCTGCCTTTTTTTAATTAATTTTTTTATAGATATGAGGTTTTACTATATTTCTCAGGCTGGTATCAAATTCATGAGCTCAAGCAATCTTCCCACCTCAACCTCCCAAACTGTTATTACTAGAGGTGCAAGCCACCACACCCGGCCTGCTTTTCTCTTTCTTTGAAATATACTCAAAATGTTTATATTGGTTTCTAACTATAGATCATGAACTCCTGAACCAAAGTAACCACTTTGTTCTTCATTATTTCTTTCACTCTTCTACTCTACACTGTGCCAGATATTGGATATGTAGGTGCCAAACATTTGCTTTTCTGATTTCTTACATTTTATTTCTTAAAAATCAGCCTAACCACGTCGTAGAGAGGGATGATTTCCTTCCTTTGTTTTGAAAATTTGTGCATGCCCAATGCTTACATTGTGCGGTTCAGTGTTGCTTCAGCTTTTTTTTTTTTTTCTATTTATGCCAGACTTCTGAAACTCTTAAAAGTTGTCTGTGGTCAGCACAGCAAAGAACATGCTTTAGCTTTGAAAAATTCTTTAACATGAAAAAAATGCACTGACATTGTTTTCAATGTAACATAGGCTAGAATTTGCCTATGTTTGCACATGCTGAGAATTGTCCCACCCGGCTGATGTGTTCACCTCTTCAGCTTGGACCTTGTTGTGAATTTATTTACAAACATCAATTGCCTTCAAGCCATCCTCTCTGCTGTATGCTTTGTAGCCTTCTATAGTAGATACACAACAGATACTGTGGAGAGAAAAGACATAAGAGGAGGAAGGTAATGAGAGACGTTGTCAAGGTAGTAACCTTCTTGGTTTCTTTGAAGAATTTGTTGCCTTTCTACTAAGATAACAAAGAAGCATTTTGTTACTGACCGCCTAAAACCACTCAATCTCAGGTGAATGCATCACTTGCCAAGCTGTTGGAATGCTATATGTGTTTTGTTGCACAATTTTTTGGTTGTTTATTTGGTTGGCTTTTTGGAAGGTAAATTTGGAAAGGGGACCTACACAGAAGTGCTGACCCACCCACATTCCCTTATTATCATTACAGACAAGAAGAAACTAGCAGAGCTAAGAATGGAGTGAAGAAAGGCAGTGTGATAAGCACCAGCAAAGAGTTGAGGGCTGTTGCTCTCTAAATTATTATTTGATTATTTTAAAAGTATGGAAGTTTTCTAGTCACTGAAGAAAGGAGGGGAAAGTGCACTTATTTTTATATGGAGTTACTTAACTACCTCCTAAACACATACGTGGCAATTGTTTTTTGCTTGTGCAAAGTATTTTAATTAGCAAAAATTCATATATTGAGATTATAATTAGAGAGCTCAATTTATATATTTGCTATCCTGCTCAAGCCTGACATAGAAAAAAAAAAAAACAAGTTCATTCCAAAATATATAGCTTCAAAATAATAAATACTGGAAAGTTTGCTGTGATAACTATTTTGTACTTTTGTACAAAAAAACTAAAGAACAAATTACCTAAAGAACAATTTGCTAAACATGAGAAATTGCTCCCTTTGAGTATATACAGGTAAGATAGGAAGAGTGTTCAGACCAGTAAATTATAGTTTATATTGAAGATAATATTCAGTTGACTCATAACAAACAACCAGCGTTAGCGATAACATTTCAGCATTTCCAAGGTACCAAGTGTACTGATTTTTAAAAATATATTTTAGAAGGAATTTAGAACTGGTATTTTTAATGAAGACTAGCATCTCTGATGTTGCAACATGTATGTGAAATGGGTGTTACATCTATCCTGCCCTTTAACCCCACCGTTAACAAAGTGGCTGAAAATAACAGCAAGAAAAAATCAGTCTAAGGGAGAAAACCACTAATGCTCTCAATTCTCTCTCTCTCTCTCTCTTTCTCTCTCTCTCTCTCTCTCTCTGTCTCTCTCTCTCTCTCTGTGTGTGTGTGTGTGTGTGTGTTAAGGGGGATGGCGGGAGGTGGTCTTAACTCTTGAAAGAAACCTTCTTTGTATAGGAAGCATATTTCGGTTTAGGTACAATGATAAGAAAGTTTAATTTTATAATCTATAAGACCAGATACCCTCAGAAATGTTTTTTCCTGTGGGATTTCTATGACTGGTATTCTGACTAGTGTGAAATGGCAGAATTGGATGTCTATATCTACACCCATCAAAACCTCACAGCTTCATGCACTGCTATAACTTTTCTGTTAACTCTGGGTAAATTAGGAGGCTGGTACAAGGAATAATTTTAACTTCAGATTTTACAGTTTGTTTATGTTAAGGGCAGAAAGATCTACTTTTCAACGACCTGTATTTTAAGATATTGACTTTTCCTTGTGCTATTTTATGATTATGGATAAAATAGAATTCTTATTAGAAATCTCAACTCCAAATTGAGAATAGATGTTTTGATACTTGTCCTGCTGTGGCCTGAGACTTGGAATCATGAATTATAAGAGACCTTGCTGTTTATCTACAGATTAGAACACACAAATAAACATCAGTGTAACATCCTCATTAGCATTCTGGTAGTTACATTTACTTATTCCAGAGCCAAATTAATATATGATAAGAAGTGGAATATTTTCTGTTGATATCTAGGGTATTATGACAACAACCTTCCTTAGAAAAGAAACAGTGTATTATGAGGACAGTGGATGCTACAAAATTATTTGCCTTCAAGGCATTGCAAACAACTGGAATCAATTGAATAACCTTCTCAAGCACAAGCCAATAGTGAAATGAGAGTCATTTATCTGAAACAGCAGGCAAGAGCTTCATTGGTACACTCGGAAGGTGGCTCATTAACCCTGCCGAAGTTTTCCTCCATCTGATCAGGGCATAAATGTTTCATTGGCCCAATAACCAAGGTCTTAGAGTTTCACAGTGTTTTCTCTCCAATACTTAATAGAGGGAGCATTGCTGACATTCTGCCCATGGTTGCCAAGGCTGAAATCAAACGTGCTTTGAATAATACTATAAAAACTTTGAAATTAACCTTTGCCATTGGAACCAATGTTCAACTGTGGGCTCTATACAAAGCCGCTTAGGGTGGGAGGGAGCAAACTTTTCAAGTTGGTTTTAGGTAACAAAAACAGACGTCTTTATTGGATTTGTCTGGAAAAAAAGTAAGGAAAATCCCAACATTATCTGTTCTGGTCAAGAAGTATAAGGCTCAGTCCCGTTTTATTTTTCTCCTTCTCCTTTGGATCCTTTTTCCTTATTCCTGACTCTATACATGGAGAAAAAGTTCAAGTGCATCTAAAACAGTAATTCTGGGAACTTGCCAACTTATTCCCATGATGCTACTATCGTTTATAAAGCATTTTGAGGATTCTTGTATTCAGAGCTAGTGATAAGCCGCAAGAGGAATTCAGTCTTGCTGGTGTACAGCTGCATTTTGGGCCCATGTATAGAAGAGCTAACATGGATTTCAGAGTCTCCCAGGTGTTTGAAATCCAGACTCTGCTCTCAGGACCTGTGAGGTCTTAGATAAGTTGCTCAATCTCTTTGAGCCTCAGTTTTCTGAGTACAATGGCACATACCTTACAGGACAGCGGTGTGGATGAATTGCGATGATGTGTATGATTCCAGCTCTGGGTCTTCTTTCCTTCCTTCTTTCTTCCCTGCCAGGAGGAAAGCAAGGCAGGGCAGCAGAGCGGGAAGTACTGCCCGTGGAGGCCACTTTTGGGCTGGAGCCTCCTCAAGGCACTTTAGTGCTGAGTCATTTGGGGCCCAAGGTAGGGGCAGATAGAAGAGAAGGAGGGCAGTTATTGCCTAGTAACAGGGACAGATAGAAGAGAAGGACGGCAGTTATCGCCTAGTCAGGAGTTTAACAATCTCTATTTCCTTTCAAACCTCGTTTGACTGCCATTCCAGTCAAATTCACAGGCATCTCGGAGCAGGCCTCTGCATCATCATTTCTCCTCTGCAAGTGTATCTTCTTCGGGCACGTGGGAAGGTCTAAGTGCACCTGCGGTATTTAGGGAATTGATCCTCTTTCCTCTTTATTGTCAAAGTTGTGGCTTGCCGAAGTCAGGACAGAGTCTGGTTATGACATGTTAGCAATCGTCACATCTCATTTTTAAGTAAGTATACTTTTATGCAGTTTGAGCTCTCATTCATGTCATTTATTAATTTGTTCATTCGTTAACACATTCATTTGTGGAGCATTTGGCCTATAAAAGAGATGAAACCCTTCCTTACCAGTAAGGGAAGAGAGAAAACAAAATGCACAGAGACACATGCTTGGTTTTGTATAACTTTGACGGTTTCTAAAATAAAATAAGGTCTAAGTTGGAAAATCAAAACCTATCACTGAGATATTTTCATAATCTAAAAAGTCAGTTTCAAAAGAACTTCCAAAATGTTTTAAAAAATGACTATCCTTTAGAATAATAATGTAGCATTCCAAGGTTTTAGTGTTCAACCAGCATTTATTACCACCTGCTGGGTGCCTGAGGCAGGACATTTGTAATGAGAGCCACAAACATGAATTGAAAAACTGCTGCCCATAGGTTCACAGTTCCTGTCAAAGCATAGAGCCCCCTGTAGATAGAGCCCCCTGTATAAGATGCCCTGTGTTCTGTGCGAGAGGATACACTAGGTCTGCAGATATATCTGGTAGGCAGAACAGGAAAGGTGTCACTGAGGAGGTGCTATGTGAGTTAGTTGTGAAAAATGAGTACGGGTTTATGAGGCAGATATGAGAGAAACTTTGTTGAAGTTACAACTCCTACCAGGCACTCGTTTGAATTTTCTGTTTCATTTGTTCTTTGGAGGTTGCTTGTTGGTACACTTACATCTTCTATGCCAGTCTTAAAAGAGAGGAGTGTGTGTGTGTGTGTGTGTCTGTGTTCAGAATTTTTCGCAGAGTTTCTTTGTGTTTCCAAGCTTACTTTAGAGCTGAAGCTTGTCAGAGTTCTCATAACAAATTCGTGATTGAACTAAATTCCAACCTGCCGCCTCTGGCGTTGGAGCCTTACGGTACCTCAGTGCATTCATGGGGTGTGCTCTACCCTCTACTTTCGTGATTTATTTAAAGACCAAATCATAATGAATAACATTTCTTAGGCTTAAACCCATAGCAGGGGTAGGAAATAGTTCAAACCTTCTGACTTACATGAACAAATACAATCTTCAAAAACTACTGTTTTCTAATCTGCATGAATGTACTGAACTCTTTGCCGCCTTCATTTAAATGTGATGTATCAAAAGTGCTTTGTAAACTCTTAAATTCCAATGTTGATATTGTTATAGATATACTTTATTAAATACTGGATAATGATTTTATAAGCTACAGGGTGTTTAACTGTGAAATTATTCTAAAATATGTAGAAAAAAATTGGAATAATCTTCCCATTTTGAACACAATGATTGGTTTTAAAGTTCCCTTGATTTATATGTTTGTATACTGAGGATTCTCAATTGAGTGAACTAGTGTCTTTGCAATATAGTAAGATTTTGGTACAGTTTTTAATCTATCAAGGAAAAGGCTAGATAAGTAGGATCTCATTTGTTTCATAGCCCATTATTTGAAGGATGATTTAAGACCATAGGAAATACTGACTCACCTTTTCTAAAAAGACAACTGATTTTCTTATGCTTTTAAGTTCAAATTTATCTTGTCTCCTTTTGATTAATTAAAACAACAGTTATCAAAAACCTTAACAGAAAATATTATTTATTGAATCTGAAGAGAAACAGGAAATACTGTGCTTTCTTGAGCCTGTTTCCTATACCCCAATATCATAAGAATTGTTGTTGCTTCTGTAATGTTCAGCTTTAAATTATTTTGCTTGATCAATCAAAATGAATTACCTGAATTTTCTCCTCTTGTTCAAAATGGAACCACATTCATCCACCTACCTCTAGCCCTAGGACTGTTTCTTTCATTCCGATAGTTTGTGATATCCTTGACTTCACAGCAGAAAGCTGTGAGTCTCCCAAACCCCTTCACTCAGGTCCCGTGGGGCCTGCCCTCTAAAGTCTCTTCGGTCTTCTTTCTTTGAATGTTCATGGCCATCTTGTTGTTTAGACTCTTATCCCTGACTGTAAGAGATCTCTCGGGTCTTCCTGCCTGTGGTCATGCCTAATTTGTACCCTTCCTAAAATGTGATGTGATCATGTCACTGCCTTGCTAGAAACCCTGCACTGGCTTCCAACACGTGCAGAATCAAGTGCTTGCTGTTTAACATTGTCTACCCAGTCCTCCAGATTCTGGCTTCCAGTTATTTTCTCAGCCTCAGAAAAGGACCTCGCTCTCCAAACATATCAAATAGCTTGTGCCCTCCTGCCTCCGGTTCACACCTCCATTCCTTCCCCTCTACCTGGATGCTCCTCCCTTCATCCGCCCCCCCCCCCCCCCCCGCTGTAAGCTCCCATGGATTCACTGGTTCCTGAGTGTTTTATTGCACTTTGGACATCCCATCTCTCACTCCTGGCTTCTGTCTGTCTACCTGTCTTGACCGGCCATTTGCACTGCCTCTGGCTTATCTGCCTCATTCTGGTCGACAGTGTTATTTATTAGCTTCATATCTACTGGTTCTCTCAATTATTTCTCAGCCTCCCCACACCAGGCTCCTTGCCCCGTATTTATAAGCTGCTATTGGCTTGAGGGTGACTGTGCCTTTCTAATAAAACTATTTTATAGACTGATAGTTACAAGGGTATAGTAGAAAAGAAATGAATCTACCTTTGAGTGTATTTCAACATATCTAGTGATCCATGAATATTTCTTCTTATTATTATCATTATTGTTATTTTTAAATAGACGATCAGGGAAGGCAGAGTCTAGGCCACCAATGTGAACTTAGGCTTTCATCTTTATTAAGATATTTGGGATCTCTGCAAGTATTCTGAATTTTAAATGGCATTCAATGATTTGATAAAATAGGAAATTTGTTTTACTCTGGACTGGGTTGTGTTTCAGCAACTGGCTACTGTGTCATTATGTCTATAAATTCAAAATGTAGAAGGAACATTTACCTTTTAACCGTTCTCAACCTTTTTTCTTGGTGCACTCATGCCTCTGTGATCTCATGAAGCCCAATGGCATTAAATTCCATGTATATGTGCATGGTCCATGAACACATATTTCCAGCTCCTACCTCTCCTCTAAAATTTAGACTCATATCTAATTATCTGCCGATTATCACCACTTGGAAGACTAATAGACAACTCAACTATCACACATCCATAAGGGAATTCTTGATCCTCCACCTTCAACCCCTGGGCCCAACACTCCTCAGGCTTCTCTGACTCAGTAAATAGCACCTCCAGCGTACCAGCCGTTAGGCCAGAAAACTTGTCTTGACCCCTCTTTGTTTCTTACACCTCATATCGGCATAAACTGTTGAAATGCATTAAGAATCTGAGCTTCCCTTGCCACACCCACTGTGTACAACCTGCTTCACTTTACGTCATTGCTTTCATGGATTATGAAAATAGCCTCCTAACTCCTCTCCCACTTTCTCTTTCTCCCTGTACTTTGTTCTTCACTGAGCAACCAGAGTAAGTCTTTATTATTATTTTTTTTTGAGACAGAGTCTCCTCTGTCACCCAGGCTGGAGTGCAGTGGTGCAATCTGGGTTCACTACAACTTCTAACTCCTGGGTTCAAGTGATTCTCCTGCCTCAGCCTCCCAAGTAGCTGGGACTACAGGCATGCACCACCAAGCCTGGCTAATTTTTGTGTTTTTAATAGAGATGGGGTTTTGCCATGTTGGCCAGGCAGGTCTCGAACTCCTGACCTCAGGTGATCCAGAGTAAGTCTTTTCAAAGCATAAGGCAAATAATGTTTTCATCTCCTTAAAACCTTCCATGGCTAGGAATGTTTTAAACCATCTTGTCCCCTGACACTTCTCTGATGTCTAGTCCAGTCAGTCTCCCCTCTATTTTGCAATCTTCAAAGACACCAGGAAGTTGTGCTTCTGCCTCAGGGCCTTTGCATGTGTGGTCCCCTTTTCTTGGAATGCTTTCTCATCAGGAATCAGCATGGCTTACTTCCTCTCTTTTTTTATTTTTATTTTATTTTATTATTATTATACTTTAAGTTGTAGGGTACATGTACACAACGTGCAGGTTTGTTACATACGTATACATGTGACATGTTGGTGTGCTGCACCCATTAACTCGTCATTTAGCATTAGGTATATCTCCTAATGCTATCCCTGCCCCTTCCCCCAACTCACAACAGTCGATGTTGTGTGATGTTCCCCTTCCTCTGTCCATGTGTTCTCATTGTTCAATTCCCACCTATGAGTGAGAACATGTGGTGTTTGGTTTTTTGTCCTTGCGCTAGTTTGCTGAGAATGATGGTTTCCAGTTTCATCCATGTCCCTACAAAGGACATGAACTCATCATTTTTTATGGCTGCATAGTATTCCATGGTGTATATGTGCCACATTTTCTTAATCCAGTCTATCATTGTTGGACATTCAGGTTGGATCCAAGTCTTTGCTATTGTGAATAGTGTTGCAATAAACATAAGTGTGCATGTGTCTTTATAGCAGCATGATTTATAATCCTTTGCGTATATACCCAGTAAAGGGATGGCTGGGTCAAATGGTATTTCTAGTTCTAGATCCTTGAGGATTCGCCACAGTGACTTCTACAATGGTTGAACTAGTTTACAGTCCCACCAACAGTGTAAAAGTGTTCCTATTTCTCCACATCCTCTCCAGCACCTGTTGTTTCCTGACTTTTTAATGATCGCCATTCTAACTGGTGTGAGATGGTATCTCATTGTGGTTTTCCTTTGCATTTATCTGATGGCCAGTGATGACAAGTATTTTTTCATGTGTTTTTTGGCTGCATAAATGTCTTCTTTTGAGAAGTGTCTGTTCATATCCTTCGCCCACTTTTTGATGGGGTTGTTTGTTTTTTTCTTGTCGATTTGCTTGAGTTCATTGCAGATTCTGGATATTAGCCTTTTGTCAGATGAGTAGGTTGCAAAAATTTTCTCCCATTCTGCAGGTTGCCTGTTCACTCTGATGGTAGTTTCTTTTGCTGTGCAGAAGCTCTTTAGTTTAATTAGATCCCATTTGTCAATTTTGTCTTTTGTTGCCATTGCTTTTGGTGTTTTAGACATGAAGTACTTGCCCATGCCTATGTCCTGAATGGTATTGCCTAGGTTTTCTTCTAGGTTTTTTATGGTTTTAGGTCTTGTATGTAAGTCTTTAATCCATCTTGAATTGATTTTTGTATAAGGTGTAAGGAAGGGATCCAGTTTCAGCTTTCTACATATGACTAGCCAGTTTTCCCAGCACCATTTATTAAATAGGGAATCCTTTCCCCATTTCTTGTTTTTCTCAGGTTTGTCAAAGATCAGATAGTTGTAGATATGCAGCATTATTTCTGAGGGCTCCGTTCTGTTCCATTGGTCTACATCTCTGTTTTGGTACCAGTACCATGCTGCTTTGATTACTGGGTACTGTAGCCTTGTAGTATAGTTTGAAGTCAGGTAGTGTGATGCCTCCAGCTTTGTTATTTTGGCTTAGGATTGACTTGGCGATGCCAGCTCTTTTTTTGGTTCCAAATGAACTTTAACGTAGTATTTTTTCAATTCTGTGAAGAAAGTCATTAGTAGCTTGATGGGGATGGCATTGAATCTATAAATTACCTTGGGCAGTATGGCCATTTTCATGATATTGATTCTTCCATATTCCTACCCATGAGCATGGAATGTTCTTCATTTGTTTGTATCCTCTTTTATTTCCTTGAGCAGTGGTTTGTATTTCTCCTTGAAGAGTTCCTTCACATCCCTTGTAAGTTGGATTCCTAGGTATTTTATTCTCTTTGAAGCAATTGTGAATGGGAGTTCACTCATGATGTGGCTCTCTGTCTGTTATTGGTGTATAAGAATGCTTGTGATTTTTGCACGTTGGTTTTGTATGCTGAGACTTTGCTGAAGTTGCTTATCAGCTTAAGGAGATTTTGGGCTGAGACGATGGGGTTTTCTAGATATATAATCATGTTGTCTGCAAACAGGGACAATTTGACTTCCTCTTTTCCTAATTGAATACCCTTTATTTCATTTTCCTGCCTGATTGCCCTTGCCAGAACTTCCAACACTATGTTCTATAGGAGTGGTGAGAGAGGGTATCCCTGTCTTTTGCCAGTTTTTAAAGGGAATGCTTCCAGTTTTGGCCTATTCAGTATGATGTTGGCTGTGGGTTTGTCATAGATAGCTTTTATTATTTTCAGATACGTCCCATCAATACCTAATTTATTGAGAGTTTTTAGCATGAAATGTTTTTGAATTTTGTGAAAGGCCTTTTCTGCATCTATTGAGATAGATAATCATGTGGTTTTTGTCTTTGATTCTGTTTCTATGCTGGATTACATTTGTTGATTTGCATATGTTGAACCAGCGTTGCATCCCAGAGATGAAGCCCACTTGATCATGATGGATAAGCTTTTTGATATGCTGCTGGATTTGGTTTGCTAGTATTTTATTGAGGATTTTTGCATCAATGTTCATCAAGGATATTGGTCTAAAATTCTCTTTTTTGGTTGTGTCTCTGCCATGCTTTGGTATCAGGATGATGCTGACCTCATAAAATGAGTTAGGGAGGATTCGCTCTTTTTCTATTGATTGGAATAGTTTCAGAAGGAATGGTACTAGCTCCTCCTTGTACCTCTGGTAGAATTTGGCTTTGAATCCATCTGGTCCTGGACTTTTTGGTTGGTAAGCTATTGATTATTGCCTCAATTTCAGATCCTGTTATTGTTCTATTCAGAGATTCAAATTCTTCCTGGTTTAGTCTTCGGAGGATGTATGTGTTGAGGAATTTATCCATTTCTTCTAGATTTTCTAGTTTATTTGTGTAGGGCTGTTTAAAATATTCTCTGATGGTAGTTTTTATTTCTGTGGCATCACGGGCGATATCCCCTTATCATTTTTTATTGCATCTATTTGATTCTTCTCTCTTTTCTTCTTTATTAGTCTTGCTAGTGGTCTATCAATTTTATTGATCTTTTCAAAAAACCAGCTCCTGGATTCATTAATTTTTTGAAGGGTTTTTTTGTGTTTTTATTTCCTTCAGTTCTGCTCTGATCTTAGTTATTTCTTGCCTTCTGCTAGCTTTTGCATATGTTTGCTCTTGCTTTTCTAGTTCTTTTCATTGTGATGTTAGGGTGTGAATTTTGGATCTTTCCTGCTTTCTCTTGTGGGCATTTAGTGCTAAAAATTTCCCTCTACACACTGCTTTGAATGTGTCCCAGAGATGCTGGTATGTTGTGTCTTTGTTCGCGTTGGTTTAAAAGAACATCTTTATTTCTGCTCTCATTTCGTTATGTACCCAGTAATCATTCAGGAGCATGTTGTTCAGTTTCTATGTAGTTGAGTGGTTTTGAGTGAGTTTCTTAATCCTGAGTTCTGGCTTGATTGCATGGTGGTCTGAGAGACAGTTTGTTATAATTTCTGTTCTTTTACGTTTGCTGAGGAATGCTTACTTCCAACTATGTGGTCAATTTTGTAATTGATGTGGTGTGGTGCTGAAAAGAATGTATATTCTGTTGATTTGAGGTGGAGAGTTTTGTAGATGTCTATTAGGTCTGCTTGGTGCAGAGCTGACTTCAATTCCTGGGTATCCTTGTTAACTTTCTGTCTCATTGATCTGTCTATTGTTGACAGTGGGGTATTAAAATCTCCCATTATAATTGTGTGGGAGTCTAAGTCCCTTTGTATGTCATTAAGGACTTGCTTTATGAATCTGGGTGCTCCTGTATTGGGTGCATATATATTTAGGATAGTTAGCTCTTCTTGTTGAACTGATCCTTTACCATTATGTAATGGCCTTCCTTGTCTCTTTTGAACTTTGTTGGTTTAAAGTCTGTTTTATGAGAGACTAGGATTGCAACCCCTGCCTTTTTTTGTTTTCTATTTGCTTGGTCGATCTTCCTCCATCCCTTTATTTTGAGCCTATGTGTGTCTCTGCACATGAGATGGGTTTCCTGAATACAGCACACTGATGGGTCTTGACTCTTTATCCAATTTGCCAGTGTGTGCCTTTTAATTGGAGCATTCAGCCCATTTACATTTAAGGTTAATATAGTTATGTGTGAATTTGATCCTGTCATTAAGATGTCAGCTGGCAATTTTGCTCATTAGTTGATGCAGTTTCTTTGTAGCCTTGATGGTCTTTACAATTTGGCATGTTTTTGCAGTGGCTGGTACCAGTTGTTCCTTTCCATGTTTAGCGCTTCTTTAAGGAGCTCTTTTCTTTTTAACGTTGTTTTTCTTTTTATTTAAACGAGGTTGACCTTACAAATCAAAGCAATATGGGAGTGATTTTACACTAGCAATATTATTTTTAGTTATTCAGATGAACAAAAAGAACATTCATCCATTGAAGCTGTGATTAAAAAATTCTTTATCTATTTAAACTGAATAGTATACACTTGCATTGTCCTAATACTTAGCAAGCAGAGCAAAAAACAAAACTCACTCTAAACTTAAGTAATATAACTACAGATTATTTCTCATCTTTGTTTTTGGTTTTTTAAATCTTTTTTTATTATTATTATACTTTAAGTTTTAGGGTACATGTGCACAATGTGCAGGTTAGTTACATATGTATACATGTGCCATGCTGGTGCACTGCACCCACTAAGTCATCATCTAGCATTAGATATATCTCCGAATGCTATCCCTCCCCCCTCCCCCCAGCCCCACAACAGTCCCTGGAGTGTGATGTTCCCCTTCCTGTGTCCATGTGTTCTCATTGTTCAATTCCCACCTATGAATGAGAATATGCAGTGTTTGGTTTTTTGTTCTTGTGATAGTTTACCGAGAATGATGATTTCCAATTTCATCCATGTCCCTACAAAGGACATGAACTCATCATTTTTTATGGCTGCATAGTATTCCATGGTGTATATGTGCTACATTTTCTTAATCCAGTCTATCATTGTTGGACATTTGGGTTGGTTCCAAGTCCTTGCTATTGTGAATAATGCCACAATAAACATACGTGTGCATGTGTCTTTACAGCAGCATGATTTATAGTCCTTTGGGTATATACCCAATAATCAGATGGCTGGGTCAAATGGTATTTCTTGTTCTATATCCCTGAGGAATCACCACACTGACTTCCACAATGGTTGAACTAATTTACGGTCCCACCAACAGTGTAAAAGTGTTCCTATTTGTCCACATCCTCTCCAGCACCTGTTGTTTCCTGACTTTTTAATGATTGCCATTCTAACTGGTGTGAGATGGTATCTCATTGTGGTTTTGATTTGCATTTCTCTGATGGCCAGTGATGGTGAGCATTTTTTCATGTGTTTTTTGGCTGCATAAATGTCTTCTTTTTTTAGAAGTGTCTGTTCATGTCCTTCACCCACTTTTTGATGGGGTTGTTAGTTTTTTTTCTTGTCAATTTGTTTGAGTTCATTGTAGATTCTGGATATTAGCCCTTTGTCAGATGAGTAGGTTGTGAAAATTTTCTCCCATTTTGTAGGTTGCCTGTTCACTCTGCTGGTAGTTTCTTTTGCTGTGCAGAAGCTCTTTAGTTTAATTAGATCCCATTTGTCAATTTTGGCTTTTGTTGCCATTGCTTTTGGTGTTTTAGACATGAAGTCCTTGCGCATACCAATGTCCTGAATGGTAATGCCTAGGTTTTCTTCTAGGGTTTTATGGTTTTAGGTCTAACGTTCAAGTCTTTAATCCATCCTGAATTGATTTTTGTATAAGGTGTAAGGAAGGGATCAAATTTCAGCTTTCTACATATGGCTAGCCAGTTTTCCCAGCACCATTTATTAAATAGGGAATCCTTTCCCCATTTCTTGTTTTTCTCAGGTTTGTCAAAGATCAGATAGTTGTAGATATGCGGCGTTATTTCTGAGGGCTCTGCTCTGTTCCATTGGTTTCTATCTCTGTTTTGGTACCAGTAACATGCTGTTTTGGTTACTGTAGCCTTGTAGTATAGTTTGAAGTCAGTTAGTGTGATGCCTCCAGCTTTGTTCTTTTGGCTTAGGATTGACTTGGCGATGCTGGCTCTTTTTTGGTTCCATATGAACTTTAAAGTAGTTTTTTCCAATTCTGTGAAGAAAGTCATTAGTAGCTTGATGGGGATGGCATTGAATCTATCAGTTACCTTGGGCAGTATGGCCATTTTCACCATATTGATTCTTCTTACCCATGAGCATGGAATGTTCTTCCATTTGTTTGTATCCTCTTTTATTTCCCTGAGCAGTGGTTTGTATTTCTCCTTGAAGAGTTCCTTCACATCCCTTGTAAGTTGGATTCCTAGGTATTTTATTCTCTTTGAAGCAATTGTGAATGGGAGTTCCCTCATGATTTGGTTCTCTGTTTGTCTGTTATTGGTGTATAAGAATGCTTGTGATTTTTGTACATTGATTTTGTATCCTGAGACATTGCTTAATTTGCTTATCAGCTTCAGGATACTTTGGGCTGAGACAATGGGGTTTTCTAGATATACAATCATGTTGTCTGCAAACAGGGACAATTTGACTTCCTCTTTTCCTAATTGAATACCCTTTATTTCCTTCTCCTGCCTGATTGCCCTTGCCAGAACTTCCAACACTATGTTGAATAGGAGTCGTGAGAGAGGGCATCCCTGTCTTGTGCCAGTTTTCAAAGGAAATGCTTCCAGTTTTGGCCTATTCAGTTTGATATTGGCTGTGGGTTTGGCATAGATAGCTCTTATTATTTTCTGATACGTCTTATCAATACCTAGTTTATTGAGAGTTTTTAGTATGAAGTGTCGTTGAATTTTGTCAAACACCTTTTCTTCATCTATTGAGATAATCATGTGGTTTTTGTCTTTGATTCTGTTTCTATGCTGGATTACATTTATTGATTTGCATATATTGAACCAGCATTGCATCCCAGGGATGAAGCCCACCTGATCATGGTGGATAAGCTTTTTGATATGCTGCTTGATTTGGTTTGTCAGTATGTTATTGAGGATTTTTGCATCAATGTTCATCGACTATATTAGTTTAAAATTCTATTTTTTGGTTGTGTCTCTGCCAGGCCTTGGTATCAGGATGATGCTGGCCTCATAAAATGAGTTAGGGAGGATTCGCTCTTTTTCTGTTGATTGGAGTAATTTCAGAAGGAATGGTACCAGTTCCTCCTTGTACCTCCAGTAGAATTCAGCTGTGAATCCATCTGGTCCTGGACTCCTTTTAGTTGGTAAGCTATTCATTGTTGCCACAACTTCAGCTCCTGTTTTTGGTCTATTCAGAGATTCAACTTCTTCCTGATTTAGTCTTGGGAGAGTGTATGTGTCAACGAATTTATCCATTTCTTCTAGATTTTCTAGTTTATTTGCACAGAGTTGTTTGTAGTATTCTCTGATAGTAGTTTGTATTTCTATGGGATCGGTGGTGATATCCCCTTTATCATTGTTTATTGTGTCTATTTGATTCTTCTCTTTTTTTCTTTATTAGTCTTGCTAGTGGTCTATCTTATTTGATCCTTTCAAAAAATCATCTTAAGGAGTCTTTTAGGGCAGGCCTGTTGGAGACAAAATCTCTCAGCATTTGCCTGTCTGTAAAGTATTTTATTTCTACTTCATTTATGAAGCTTAGTTTGGCTGGATATGAAATTCTGGGTTGAAAATTATTTTCTTTAAGAATGTTGAATATTCGCCCCCAGATGTTAGTCTGATGGGCTTCCCTTTGTGGGTCACCCAACCTTTCTCTCAGGCTGCCCTTAACATTTTTTCATTTATTTCAACTTTGGTGAATCTGACAGTTATGTGTCTTAGATTTGCTATTCTCGAGGAGTACCTTTGTTGCCTTCTATATATTTTCTCAATTTGAATGTTGGCCTGCCTTGCTAGATTGGGGAAGTTCTCCTGGATAATATCCTGCAGAGTGTTTTCCAATTTGGTTCAATTCAACCCGTCACTTTCAGGTACACGAATCAGACGTAGATTTGGTCTTTTTACATAGTCCCATATTTCTTGTTGGCTTTGTTCATTTCTTTTTACTCTTTGTTGCTAAACTTCTCTTCTCACTTCATTTCATTACTTTTGTCTTCCATCACTGATACCCTTTCTTCCAGTTGATCGCATTGGCTACTGAGGCTTCTGCATTCATCACGTAGTTCTCATGCCTTGGTTTTCAGCTCCATCAGGTCCTTTAAGGACTTCTCTGCATTGGTTATTCTAGTGATCCATTCATCTATTTTTTTTCAAAGTTTTTATCTTCTTTGCCATTGGTTCGAATCTCCTCTTGTAGCTCAGAGTAGTTTGATCATCTGAAGCCTTCTTCTCTCAACTCATCGAAGTCATTCTCCATCCAGCTTTGTTCCATTGCTGGTGAGGAGCTGTGTTCCTTTGGAGGAGGAGAGGTGCTCTGAATTTTAGAGTTTCCAGTTTTTCTGCTCTTCTTGTTTCCCATCTTTTTGGTTTTATCTAACTTGGGCTTTGATGATGGTGATGTACAGATGGGTTTTTGGTGTGGATGTCCTTTCTGTTTGTTAGTTTTCTTTCTAAAAGTCAGGACCCTCAGCTGCAGGTCTGTTGGAGTTTACTAGAGGTACATTCCAGACCCTGTTTGCCTGCATATCAGCAGTGGTGACTGCAGAACAGTGGATATTGGTGAACCGCAGATGCTGCTGCCTGATCGTTCCTCTGGAAGTTTTGTTTCAGAAGAGTACCAGGCTGTGTGAGGTTTCAGTCCAACCCTACTGGGGGGTGCCTCCCAGTTAGGCTACTTAGGAGTCAGGGACCCACTTGAGGAGGCAGTCTGTCCATTCTCAGATCACAAGCTGCGAGCTGGGAGAACCACTACACTCTTCAAAGCTGTCAGAGAGGGATATTTAAGTCTGCAGAGGTTACTGCTGTCTTTTTATTTGTCTGTGCCCTGCCTCCAGAGGCAGGCAGGCTTCCTTGAGCTGTGGTGGGCTCCACCCAGTTCCCGCTTCCTGGCTACTTTGTTTACCTACTCATGCCTTAGCAATGGCGGGCGTCCCACCCCCAGCCTCGCTGCCACCTTGCAGTTTGATCTTCGACTGCTGTGCTAGCAATGAGTGAGGCTCCGTGGAAGTAGGACTCTCTGAGCCAGGTGCAGGATATTATCTCCTGGTGTGACATTTTTTAAGCCCGTTGGAAAAGCGCAGTGTTAGGGTGGATGACCCGATTTTCCAGATGCCATCTGTCACCACTTTATTTACTAGGAAAGGGAATTCCCTGACCGCTTGCACTTCACAGGTGAGGCAATGCCTTGCCCTGCTTCGGCTCATGCACGGTGTGCTGCACCCACTGTCCTGCACCTACTGTCTGGCACTCCCCAGTGAGATGAACCCGGTACCTCAGTTGGAAATGCAGAAATCACCCGTCTTCTGCGTCACTCACACTGGGAGCTGTAGAGCGGAGCTGTTCCTATTAGGCCTTCTTGGCTCCTCCCCCCAACATTCATTTTAAGGATAAATAATATTCTGTTGTGTGTATATACCATATTTTCTTTGTCAGTTTGACTCTTAGAAGATATCTGGATTTCTTTTTAAATTTTTTACTGTAAATGATGCTGCTATAAAATTTGGTTTGAAAGTATCAGTGCATAAGTGAATAAAATTTTAAAACCTGAACACATTTCTGCATGGAGTTCTTAGATTGAATAACGGAGTCCAGGCATGGTGGCTTACACCTGTAATCCCAAATCTTTGGGAGGCTGAGGCAGGCAGATCACTTAAGCTCAGGAGTTTGAGACCAGCCATGGAATCATGGCAAAACCCCATCTCTACTAAAAATTCAAAAATTAGCTGGGCATTGTGGTGCATGTTTGTAGTCCCAGCTATTCGGGAGACTGAGGCACAAGGATCACTTAATCCACAGAGGCAGAGTTTGCAGCTTATGTCATCGTTTTTAATTATTTTGGATACACCTGTAATTGGAACATATGGAACTGTTCCACCTGTTGTGAAACATATGGTAATTCTATGTAGAACTTTCTGATAAACTGCCAATCTATTGGTCACAGTCAATAAAACATTTTATATTCTCACCAGCCATGCACCAGGGTTTCACTTCCCCCACAACCTGGCCAATACTTGTTCTTTTTCATTTTTGTTGTTTTGGTTTTCATATAGCCACTCTAATAGATGTAAAGTGGTAACTTGTTGTGGTTTTGATATCCATGTCCCTCATGACTGGTGATGTTGAGCATTTTTCTGTAGACTTTTTGACCCAATGTATATACAAGTCCTCTGCCCTTTTATAAATGCTGTAGTTGTTTCGTTTTGTTGTTGAGTTTTAGAAGTTCTTTATATATCCTGCTTATTATATTTTACCTTATGTACCCAATCAGTTACATGCTTTGCAAATCTTTTCTCCCATTTGCTGGTTGTCTTTTCACTCTCTTGTTCATGCTTTTTGTATCAAATTTTAGTAGTGGTGGGTTTTTTTTCTATCAAAAAACACGAACAACAGAGTGTTTTTCATATCAAAAAATCAGAAAAGTTTCACATTTAAATCAAGTCCAATTTATCTGTTTTTTATTTTCTGGCCTATGCTTTTGGTGTTACAGTCAAGAAACCATCACAAAATTTAATGTTATAAGATTTTTGCTTAAGCTTTTTCCCAAGAGTTTTTAAAGTTTAACTTTTTGAAACTTTTACAGTAGGTTCGGGTATATGTGTGAAGGTTTGTTACACAGGTAAACATATGTCACAGGAGTTTGCTGTATAGATGATTTTATCATCCAGGTATTAAGCCCGGTACCCAATGGCTATCTTTTCTGCTTCTTTCCCTCCTCCCACCCTCTTACTTCAAATAGACCCCAGGGTCTACTGTTTTCCTCCTCGTGTTCATACATTCTTATCATTTAGCTCCCACTTATAAGTCAGAACATGTGATATTTGGTTTTCTCTTCCTGTGTTAGTTTGCTAAGGACAATAGTATCCAGCTACATCTATGTTCCCACAAAGGACATAATCTCATTTTTTTATGGGTGCATAGTATTCCATAATGTATACATAGCACATTTTGTTTATCTAATCTGTTACTGATAGTATTTAGGTTGATTCCATGTCATTGCTGTTGTGAATAGGGCTGCAGTGAACATTTGCATGCATGTGTCTTTATGGTAGAATAATTCCTACTTTTCTGGAAGTATATGCAGTAATGGGATTGCGAGCAGCACTATTGAATGGTAGTTCTGCTTTTAGCTCTTTGAGGAATTGCCAAACTGCTTTCCACAGCAGTTGAACTAATTTACACTCCCACCAACAGTGTATAAGTTCCCTTTTCTCTACAACCTCTCCAGCATTTATTGTTTACAGCCATTCTGACTAGTGTGAGATGGCATTTCATTGTGGTTTTAATTTTCACTTCTCTAACTATCATTGATGCTGAGCTTTTTCTCATACACTTGTTGGCTTCATGTATGTCTTCTTTCGAAAACTGTCTGTTCATGTCTTTGCCCACTTTTTAATGGGGTTGTTTTTCTTTTGTAAATTTAAGTTCCTTATAGATGATAGATATTAGACCTTTGTTAGATGGATAGTTTACAAATATTTTTTTCCACTCCATAGGTTTTCTGTTTACTCTGTTAATAGTTTTTTTTTCTGCTATGCAAAATCTCTTTACTTTAATTAAATCCTACTTGTTAATTTTTGCTTTTCTTGCTATTGCTTTTGGTCTTTCTATCATGAAATCTTTGCCCGTTCCTATATCCAGGATGGTATTGCCTGGATTGTCTTTCATGGTTTTTATACATAAAGATTTTATATTTAAGTCTTCAATCAGTCTTGAGTTGATTTTTTTTGTATATGATGTAAATAAGGGGATCAGCTTCAATCTTCCACATATTGCCAGCCAATTATTCCAGCACCACTTATTGAATAAATCATCTTTTTCTCATTGCTTGTTTTTGTCAGCCTTGTCAATTATACATGGGCATAGATGTGCAGCCTTGTTTCTGGGCTCTGTATTCTGCTCCATTTGTCTATGTGTCTGTTTTTGTATCAGTATTATGCTGTTTTCATTACTATAGCCCTGTAGTGTAATTTGAAGCCAGGCAACCTGATGCCTGCAGCTTTGTTCTTTTTTGCTTAGGATTGCCTTGGCTATGTGTGCTCCTTTTTGGTTTCATATATATATATATATATATATATATATATATATATATATATTTGATGGAATGTCACTCTGTCATCAGGCTGGAGTGCAGTGGTGCAATCTCAGCTCACTGCAACCTCTGACTCCCTGGTTCAATGGATTCTCCTGCCTCAGCCTCCCGAGTAGCTGGGATTACAAGCGCTTGCCACTGCGCCCAGCTATTTTTCATATTTTTAGTTGAGAAGGAGTTTCACCATGTTGGCCAGGATGGTCTCGGTCTCCTGACCTCATGATCTGCAGCCCTCGGCCTCCCATAGTGCTGGGATTACAGGCGTGAGCCACTGCACCCAGCCTATAGGAATTTTAAAATAGTTTTTTTCTAGCTCTATAAAAAATGTTTTTGGCAGTTTGATGGAAATAGCATTAAATCTGTCAATTGCTTTGTGAAGTATAGCCATTTTAGTCATATTGGATCTTCCTATCCATGAGCATGGGGTGGTTTTCCATTTGTTTGTGTCTTCTCTGATTTCTTTGAGCAGTGTTTTGTAATTCTCATTGTAGAGCTCTTTCACCTCCCTGGTGAGCTGCATTTCCAGGTATTTTATTATTTTTGTGGCAATTGTGAATGGGATGGCCTTTCTGATTTTGCTGTCAGTGTGGTTATCATTGGTGTAGAGAAATGTTAGTGATCTTTGCACATTGATTTAGTATCTTGAAACTTCGCTGAAGTTGTATGTTAACTAAAGAAGCTTTGTAGCTGAAACTACAGGGTTTTCTAGATGTAGAATTATGTTATCTGCAAACAGAAATAGTTTGGCTTTCTCTCTTCCTATTTGGATGCTTTTTGTATTTCTTTCTCCAGCCTGATTGCTCTGGTCAGGACTTTCAATACTATGTTGAATAGAAATGGTGAGAGAGGGCATTCTTGCCTTGTGCTGGTTTTCAAAAAAAAACGCTCCCAACTTTTGCCCATTCAACAGATTGTTGGCTGTGGGTTTGTTATACACGGCTTTTATTATTTTCTGCATCTATTGGGATAATCGTGTGTTTTTGTTTTTAGTTCTGTTTATGTGATGTATTACATTTATTGATTTGCACATGCTGGACCAACCTTGCATCCTAAGGAGGCAGCCTACTTGATAATGACGGATTACCTGTTTGATGTGCTGCTGGATTTGGTTTGCAAATATTTTTCTGAGAACTTTTGTATTGATGTTTGTCAAGAATATTGGCCTGAAGTTTTCTTTTCCTTTCTTTCTTTCTTTCTTTCTTTCTTTCTTTCTTTCTTTCTTTCTTTCTTTCTTCTTTTTTTTTTTGACAGAGTCTCCCTCTGTTACCCAGGCTGGAGTGCACTGGCGCAATCTCTGCTTAATGCAAGCTCTGCCTCCTGGGTTCATGCCATTCTCCTGCCTCAGCCTCCCAAGTAGCTGGGACTACAGTTGTCTGCTACCAAGCCCGGCTAATTTTGTGTTTTTGTTTTGTCTCTGCCAGGTTTTGGTGTCAAGATCATGCTGTCCTCATAGAATGAGTTGGGGAGGAGACCGTCCTCCTTAATTTTTGGGGATAGTTTCTGTAGGAATTGTACCAGCTCTTCTTTGTACATGTAGTAGAATTTGGCTGTAAATCCATAAAGTCCAGGGCTTTTATTTTTTTGATTGGCAAGCTACTTATTACCTATATAATATCAGAGCTTTTTATTGGTCCATTCAGGAAATAATTGTCTTCCTGTCTTAATCTTGGGAGATTGTGTATATCTAGTAATGTATCTATTTCTTTAAGGTTTTCTAGTTTTTGTGTATAAAGGCGTTCATGTTAGTACTGACCCCACATAAATAAAAACAACCATTAGAAACCACTAAAGTTGAACACTTATGTCTTTAATCTATTTTTATTTAATTTCTGTACTTGGAATGTGATAAAGATTCAGCTTTACTGGTTTAAATGTGGACTTGTTTTCCCAGCATTTATTGTGGAACAAACTGTCCTTTTCTTTACATAATGATTAAGGCACCCTTGTCAAAAGACAATCAATAATTTATGCAAGGGTTTTTTGGATTATCTATTTTATTTATTTGATCTCTACAATTGTTCTTATGCCACTAGCAAACTGTTATAGTAGCTTTGTATGTTTTCAAATTTAAAATTGTGAAACATCTAATTTTGTTCTTCTTTTCAACATTATTCTGTACATTCAGAGGATTTTCAAATTTCATATGAAATTTTAAATGAATTATTTTGTTTTTGCAAAAGAAAAGTTGGAAAAATTAAAAATTGGGATTACAGTACATCTGTGCACTACTTTGGGTGGTAGTATTTTCATCTTAACTTCATTAAGTCTTCCGGTTCAGGAATATGGAATTTGTTGCCAGTTATTTAAGTCCTTTTTAGTTTTTTTCATAAATATTCTGATCCTGTTTTTTTATTGTACAAAATATGTACTTTCTTGTAAATTTATTGCTAAGAATTGTATTATTTTAATGTTGTTGCAAACAATTGTTTTACGAATTTACTGTCAAATTGTTCATTGTTGGTATATGGAAGTGCAATTTATGTTTCTCTGTTGTAAAAATAATTATTTCATCTCTCAAATCTAGATTAGCAATTCATTCAGAATAAGTATGTCATATAAATTGGTAGTCATTTAACTTTTTCCAATAAGCTAACCAATTACAATGTGTCTAAATATGTAAAAATGTTGAATTGTGTTAGATTTTCACTTACTCTCACCTGTCATTTATCAGTCAGAATTACATTACTGCACACATAGAACTTTCATTTCTGGGGCCAGGCATGGTGGCTCATGCCTATATTCCTAGCACTTTGTGAGGCCAAGGCAGGCCGACCACCTGAGATCAGGAGTTCGAGACCAGCCTGACCAACATGGTAAAACCCCGCCTCTACTAAAAATAGAAAAATAAGCTGAGTGTGGTCGTGGGAGCCTGTACTCCAGCTACTTTGGAGGCTGACACAGGAGAGTCATTTGAACAATCCCACAACACAAAACGACCAAAGTTAGTCTTCATGTCAAAAATCTTCAATGGATTTTTTTCATCACAGGATTGTTTAGTGCAACATTTTATGGAAAAGATGCATGCTACTGAGATGTAGTTCTCCAAAAGTCTCTTAGAGTTTGTTGTTTTGTTATGTCTTACATCACATACCTGTCCTGTTCCAGGCTATTTTTCAAAGATTTTTGTACACAAATAACCTGGAAAAAGGGTAGTAGTTTTTCTCTTCAGGTGAATGGCAGATAAATTACTCAATCAATATAATAAAGACAATTTTTCTCTGTGAGGCAAAGGTTGGACAGGTTTGCATGTAACCTACTTTAAGAAGACTGAGGTTTCTTAGTCTTGAGTCTGCTCAGCTGTGACACAAATCTTCCCCATGTGCAATGTCCATCTGAGCCTTTGGAAATCCCTCTAAAAAATGTAGTATGGACAAGGAGAACTAATACAAATATGAGGCTTTTGCCTCCAGGTAGACAGTAAATAGTAGGTTTTTTTTCATACTTCAGTGTCTCATGCCTTCTACCAGCATCCATGGAAATGGAAGGTTAATAGGTTTGTTTACAAATAGGACGAAATCTTAGATCCTTCACAATTATATAATTTTGGAGATGACAATGGGATACTGAGATAAACACAACTTTCTGAAATGGGAAAATACACAAATACCTGAAGAGCTTGCAAGGGATATGAAAAGTTCCCCTAGGACTAACAGCAACTTCTCTCAGCCAAGTGGTTATTTTGGTGAAACAAGGGATCAAGACTCTGCTGTCTGCTAATGAGACTGATCCTTGAGAGGATTATAACAATGAGCCTGAGAGCTTTGCATGTTCATTTTTCTCCTGCTGGAAAGATCAAGGAGCTCTTAAAGCTAATGTTGAGGCTTGGATGAGTCCAAAACACTAGAAGTTCACCTCCGTGAGATGAATGCACACATCACAAAGAAGTTTCTCAGAATGCATCTGTCTAGTTTTTATGTGAAGGTATTTCCTTTTCCACCATAGGAGGCAAACTGCTCCAAATATACACTTGCAGATGCTACAAAAAGAGTGTTTCAAAGCTACTCAACGAAAAGAAAGGTTCAACTCTGTGAGATGAGTGCACACATCACAGAGAAGTTTCTCAGAATGCTTCTGTCTAGTTTTTATGTGAATATATTTGTTTTACACCATAGGCCTCTAAGCGCTTCAAATATCCACTTGCAGATTCACCAAAAACAGTGTTTCAAAACTGTTCAATCAAAGGAAAGGTTTAAATCTGTGAGTTGAATGCACACATCACAAAGAAGTTTCTTAAAATGCATCTGTCTAGTTTTGATGCAAAGATATTTGCTTTTCCACCAAAGGCCTAAAAGAACTCCAAATATTCACTTGCAGATTTTACAAAAAGAGTGTTTCAAAACTGCTCAATCAAAAGAAAGGTTCAACTCTGTGAGATGAATGCACAAATCACAGAGAAATTTCTCAGAATGCTTCTGTCTAGTTTATATGTGAAGATATTTCCTTTTCCACGATAGACCTCAAACCGCTTCAAATATCCATTTACAGATACTACAAAAAGAGTGTTTCAAAACTGCTCAATCAAAAGAAAGGTTCAACTCTGTCAGATGAACGCGCACATCACAAAGAAGTTTTTCAGAATTCTTCTGTCTAGTTTTTATGTGAAGATACTTCCTTTTACACCGTATGCAGCAAAGCGCTCCAAATACCCTCCTGCAGATTCTACAAAATGAGTGTTTCAACACTGCTCAATCAAAAGAAAGTTCCACTCTGTGAGATGAATGCACACATCACAAAGAAATTTCTCAGAATGCTTCTGTGTAGTTTTTATGTGATGATATTTCCTTTTCCACAATAGGCCTTAAAGCGCTCCAAATATCCACTTGCAGATTCTACAAAGGAGTGTGTCAAAACTGTACAATCAAAAGAAAGATTTAACTCTGTGAGATGAATGCACACATCACCAAGAACTTTCTCAGAATGCTTCTGTCTAGTTTATGTGAAGATATTTCCATTTCCACTGTGGGCCACAAAGGGCTCCAAATATCCACTTGCAGATTCTACAAAAAGAGTGTTTCAAAACTGCTAAATCAAAAGAAAGGTTCTACTCTGTGAGTTGAATGCACACATCAAAGAAGTTTCTCAGAGTGCTTCCATCAAGTTTTTATGTGGAGATATTTCCTTTTCCACCATAGGCCCCTAAGCGCTCCAAATATCCACTTGCAAATTCTACAAAAAGAGTGTTTGAAAACTGCTGAATCAAAAGAAAGGTTCACCACTGTAAGATGAATGCACACTTCACAAAGAAGTTTCTCAGAAAGATTCTGTCTAGTTTTTATGTGAAGATATATCCTTTTGCACCGTAGACCTCAAAACGATCCATATATCCATTTGCAGATTCTACAAAAAGAGTGTTTCAAAACTGCTCAATCAAAAGAAAGGTTAAGTTCTGTGAGATGAATGCACACATTACAAAGAAGTTTCTCAGAATGCTGCTGTCTAGTTTTTATGTGAAGATGTTTCATTTTCTACCATACGCCTCAAAGCGCTCTAAATATCCACTTGCAGATTATACAAAAAGAGTGTTTCAAAACAGCTCAATCAAAAGAAATGTTCAACTCTGTGAGATGAATGCACACATCACAAAGAAGTTTCTCAGATTGCTTCTGTCTAGTTTTTATGTGAAGATATTTATTTTCCACCATAGGCTGCAAAGCGCTCCAAATATCCACTTGCAGAATCTACAAAAAGAGTGTTTCAAAAGGCTAAATGAAAAGAAAGGTTCAACTCTGTGATATATATGCACACATCACAAAGAAGTTTCTCAGAATGCTTTTGTCTACTATTTATGTGAAGGTATTTCCTTTTCCAAAATATGCCCCAAAGCACTCCTATTATCCACAGGCAGATTCTACAAAAAGAGTGTCTCAAAATTGCTCAATCAAAAGAAAATTTCAACTCTGTGAGATGAATGCAAACATCACAAAGAAGTTTCTCAGAATGCTTCTGTCTAGTTTTTAAGTGAAGATAGTTCCTTTTCCTCCATAGGCCTCAAGGTGCTCCAAATATCCTCTAGCATATTCTACAAAAAGAGTGTTTCAAAACTGCTTAATCAAAAGAAATGTTCAACTCTGTGAGAGGAATGCACATATCACAAATAAGTTTCTCAGAATGTTTCCTCTAGTTTTTATGTGAACATATTTCCTTTTCCACCATAGTCCTCAAAGCGCTCCAAATATCCACTGGCTGATTCTCCAAAAAGAGCATTTCAAAACTGCTCAATCAAAAGAAATTTTCAAATCTGTGAGATGAATGTGCACATCACAAGGAAGTTTCTCAGAATGCTTCTGTGTAGCTTTTATGTGAAGATATTCTGTTCTCCACATTAGGCCTCAAGTGGCTCCAAATGTCCACTTGCAGATTCTACAAAAAGAGAGTTTCAAAACTGCTCAGTCAAAAGAAAGGTTAAACTCTCTCTGATGAATGCACACATCACAAAGAAGTTTCTCAGAATGCTTCCATCAAGTTTTTATGTGGAGATATTTCCTTTTCCACCATCGGCCCCTAAGCACTCCAAATATCCACTTACAGATTCTTCAAAAAGCATGTTTCAAAACTGCTGAATCAAAAGAAAGGTTCAACTCTGTGAGTTGAATGCACATATCCGAAAGAAGTTTCTCAGAATGCTTCTGTCTAGTTTATATGTGAAGGTATTTCCTTTTCCATCATACTCATCAAAGAGTTCCAAATATTCACTTGCACATTCTACAAAAAGAGTGTATCAAATCTGCTCAGTGAAAAGAGTGGTTCAATTTGGTGAGATAAATGAAGACATCATGAGGAAGTTTCGCAGAATGCTTCTGTCTAGTTTTTCTGTGAAAATATTGCCTTTACTACCTAGGACACAATCGCTCCAAATATCTACTTTCAGATTCTACAAAAAGGGTGTTTCAATACTGCTCGATGAAAGGAAAGATTCAACCCGGTGAGATGAACGCACACATCACAAAGAAGTTTCTCAGAAGGCTTCTGTCTAGTTTTTATGTGAAGATATTTCCTTTTACACCATAGGCAACAATTCGCTCCAAATATCCACTTGCAGATTCATCAAAAAGACTGTTTCAAAACCCTCAATCAAAAGAAAGTTTCAACACTGTGAGATGAATGCACACATCACAAACAAGTTTCTCAGAATGCTTCAGTCTAGTTTTTATGTGAAGATATTTCCTTTTCTACCACAGGCCTGAAATCATTCCAAATATCCACTTGCATATTCTACAAAAAGAGTATTTCAAAACATCTCCATCAAAAGAATGGTTCAGCTTGGTGAGATGAATGCACACATCACAAAGAAGTTTCTCAGAGTGCTTCTGTCTAGTTTTTATGTGAAGATATTTCCTTTTCCACCTTAGACCAAAAATCGCTCCAAATACCCACTTGCATATACAACAAAAAGAGTGTTTCAAAACTTCTCAATCAAAAGAAAGGTTCAACTCTGTGAGATGAAGGCACTTATCACAGAGAAGTTTCTCAGAATGCTTCTGTCTAGTTTATATGTGAAGATATTTCCTTTTCCACGATAGACCTCAAACCGCTTCAAATATCCATTTACAGATACTACAAAAAGAGTGTTTCAAAACTGTTCAATCAAAAGAAAGGTTCAAATCTGTGAGTTGAATGCACAGATCGCCAAAAGTTTCTCAGAATGCTTCTGTCTAGTTTTTATGTGAAGATAGTTCCTTTTCCACAATAGGCCCCAAAACGCTCCAAATATCCCCTTGCAGATACTACAAAAAGATTTTTTAAAAACTGCTCAATCTTCTTAATCCAGTCTATATACACCATGGAATACTATGAAGCCATAAAAAATGATGAGTTCATATCCTTTTTAGGGACATGGATGAAATCGGAAGTCATCATTCTCAGTAAACTATTGCAAGAACAAAAAACCAAACACCGCATATTCTCACTCATAGGTGGGAATTGAACAATGAGATCACATGGACACAGGAAGGGGAACATCACACTCTGGGGACTGTTGTAGGGTGGGAGGAGGGGGGAGGGATAGCATTGGGACATATACCTAATGCTAGATGGCGAGTTAATGGGTGCAGCACACCAGCATGGCACATGTATACATATGTAACTAACCTGCACAATGTGCACATGTACCCTAAAACTTAAAGTATAATAATAATAATAAAAACTGCTCAATCAAAAGAAATGTTCAACTTTTTGAGATGAACGCACACATCACAAAGAAGTTTCTCAGCATGCTTCTATTTTTTACGTGAAGATATTTCTTTTTTCAAAATAGGCCAGAAAGGTCTGCAAATATCCACTTGCAGATTTTACAAAAAGAGAGAATCAAAACTTCTCAATCAAAAGATAGGTTCAGCTGTGTGAGTCGAATGCAAACATCACAAAAAAGTTTCTGAGAATGCTTCTGTGTAGTTTTTATGTGAAGATATTTCCTTTTCCACCATAGGCCTGAAAGCGCTCCAAATATCCACTTGCAGATTCTACAAAAGAGTGTGTCCAAACTGGTCAATCAAAAGAAAGGATCAACTCTCTGAGCTGAATGCACACATCACAAGGAAGTTTCTCAGAATGCTTCTGTCTAGTTTTTATGTGAAGATATTTTCTTTTCCACAACAGGCCACAAAGCACTCCAAATATCCACTTGCAGATTCTACAAAAAGACGGTTTCAAAACTGCTCAATCAAAAGAAAGGTTCAACTCTGTGAGATGAATGCACACATTACAAAGACGTTTCTCAGAATGCTTCTTCATAGTTTTTATGTGAGGATGTTTCCTTTTCCACCATAGGTCTAAATGTGCTCCAAATATCCACTTGCAGATTCTACAAAAAGAGTGATTAAAAACTGCTCAATCAAAGGATAGATTCAACGCGGTGAGATGAATGCACACATCCTAAATAAGTTTCTCAGAATGCTTCTGTGTAGTTTCTATGTGAAGATATTTCCTTTTCCACCAAAGATCTCAAAGCGCTAAAAATATCCCCTTGGAGATTCTACAAAAAGAGTGTTTCCAAACTGCTCAATAAAAAGAAAGGTTCAACTCTGTGTGATGAATGCACACGTCACAAAGTAGTTTCTCACAATGCTTCTTTGTAGTTTTTATGTGAAGATATTTCCTTTTCCACAATTGGCCTCAAAGTGCTCAAAACATTGACTTGCACATCCTCCAAAACGAGTGTTTCAAAACTGCTCAATCAAAAGAAAGCTTCAGCTTTGTGAGGTGAATGCACACAACACAAAGAAGTTTCTCAGAACTATTTTGTATGGTTTTTATGTGAAGATATTTCCTTTTTCACACTTGGCCACACAACGCACCAAATATCCACTTACAGAATCTGCAAAGACAGAGTTTCAAAACTGCTCTATAAAAAGATAGGCTCAACCCAGTGACTTGAATGCACACATCTCAAAGAGGTGTCTCAGAATGCTTCTGCGTACTTTTTATGTAAAGATATTTCCTTTTACACCATTCACCACAAAGTGCTCCAAACATCCACCTGCAGATGTTACAAAAAGAGTGTTTCCAAACTGATCAATGAAAAGAAAGATTCAACTCTATGAGACGAATTCACACATCATGAAGAACTTTCTCACAATACTTTTGTGTAGTTTTTATGTGAAGATATTTCCTTTTCCAAAATAGTCCTTAAAGGGTTCCAAATATCCCCTTGCAGATTCTACAAAAAGGGGGTTTCAAAAGTGCTCAATCAAAAGAGAGGTTCAACTCTTTGAGGGGAATGCACGCATAGCAAAGAAGTTTCTCAGAATGCTTCTGTGTAGTTTTTATGTGAAGATATTTCCTTTTCCACAGTAGGCCTCAAAGGGCTACAAATATACACTTGCAAATTCTACAAAAAGAGTGTTTCAAAACTGTTCAATCAAAAAAAAGGTTCAAGTCTGTGAGTTGAATGCACACATCATAAAGAAGTTTCTCAGAATGCTTCTGTGCAGTTTTTATGTGAAGTTATTTCCTTTTCCACAATTTGCCTCAAAGCGCTCCAAATATCCACCTGCAGATTCTGTAAAGATTGTTTCCAAACTGCTCAAAGAAAAGAAAGGTTCAACTTCGTGAGATTAATGCACTCATCACAAAGTAGTTTATCAGAATGCTTCTGTGTCATTTTTATGTGAAGATATTTTCTTTTCCACAGTAGGCCTCAAAGTGTTTCAAATATCCCCTTGCTTATTCTATTAAAAGAGAGTTTCCAAACTGTTCAGTCTAAAGAAAGGTTCAACTTTGTGAGATGAATGTGCACATCACAAAAAGTTTCTCAGAGTGCTTCTGTGTAGTTTTTATGTGAAGGTATTTCCTTTTACACAGTAGGCCACAAAGGGCTCCAAATATTCACTTGCAGATTCTCCAAAAAGAGAGTTTCTAAAATCCTCTACCAATAGATAGGTACAACTCTGTGAGCTGAATGCACACATCACAAAGAAGTTTCTCAGAATGCTTCTGTGTAGTTTTTATGTGAAGATATTTCAATTTCCACAATAGTCCTCAAAGTGCTCTAAATATCCACTTTTAGATTCAACTAAAAGAGTGTTTTCAAACTGCTCAATCAAAAGAATGGTAAAACACCGTGAGATGAATGCAAAAATCACAAAGATGTTTCTCAGAATGCTTCTGTGTAGTTTTCATATGAAGATATTTCCTTTTCCACAATGGGCCTCAAAGCGCTCTGTGAGATGAATGCACACGTCACTAGACATTTCCCAGAATGATTCTGTGTACTTTTCCTGTGAAGATACTTCCTTTTCCACAATAGTCCTCAAAGCTTTCCAAATATCCACTTGTAGATTCTACAAAAAGTGTGTTTCAAAAGGGCTCAATTAAAAGAAATGTTCTACTCTGTGAGATGAATGCAACATCACCAAGAAGTTTCTCAGAATGCTTCCGTGTAGTTTTTATGTGAAGGTATTTCCTTTTACACCATAGACCTCAAATCGCTCCAACTATCCACTTGCAGATTCTACAAAAAGAGTGTTTCCAAACTGCTCATTCGAAAGAAAACTTCAACTCTGTGGGATGAGTAAACACCTCGCAAAGAAGTTTCACAGAATGATTCTGTGTAGTTTTTATGTGAAGGTATTTCATTTTCCACAACAGGCCTCAAAGCACTCCTAATATCCACTTGCAGATTCTACAGAAAGAGTGTTTCAAAACTGCTCAACCAAAAAAAGTTTCAATTCTTTGAGTTGAAAGCACACGTCACAAAGAACTTTCGAAGAATGCTTCTGTGTAGTTTTTATGTGAAGGTATTTCATTTTCCACAATAGGCCTCAAAGAGCTCCAAATGTCCACTTCTAGACTCTACAAAAAGAGAGTTTCCAAAGTGCTAATGAGAAGAAGGATTCAATTCTGTGAGATGAATGCATACATCACAAAGAAGTGTCTCAGAATGCTTCTGATTACTTTTTATGTGAATATATTTCCTTTTCCACAATAGACCTCAAAGGGCTCCAAATATCCACTTTCAGATTGTACAAGAAGAGTGTTTCAAAAATGCTCAATCAAAAGAAAGTATCAACTCTGAGGTGAATGCACACATCACAAGAAATTTCTCAGAATGCTTCTGTGTAATTTTTATGTGAACATACTTCCCTTTCCACAATAGTCAACAAAGCCCTGCAAATATACACTTGCACATTCTAGAAAAAGAGTGTTTCAAAACTGCTCAATCAAAAGAAAGTTTCAACCCTGTGAGGTGAATGCACACATCACAAAGAAGTTTCTCAGAATGCTTCCGAGTAGTTTTTATGTGAAGATATTTCCTTTTCAACCGTAGGCCTAAAAGCACTCCAACTATCCACTTGCAGATTCTACAAAAAGAGTGTTTCCAAACTGCTCAATCAAAAGAAAACTTCAACTCCATGAGGTGAGTAAACACAACGCAAATAAGTTTCACAGAATGATTCTCCGTAGTTTTTATGTGAAGATATTTCCTTTTCCACAATAGGCCTCAAAGCTTTCCAATTATCCATTTGCAGATTCTAAAAAAGATTGTTTCAAAACTGCTCAATGAAAAGAATGGTTCAACTGTGTGGGAGGAATGCACACATCACAAAGAAGTTTCTCAGAATGTTTCTGTGTAGTTTTTATGTGAAGATACTTCCTTTCCCGCAATAGGCCTCAAAGCGCTCCAAATATCTACTTGCAGATTCTACAAAAAGTGTTTTTCAAAACTGCTCAATCAAAGCAAAGGTTCAACTCTGTGAGACAAATGCCTACATCAAAAAGAAGTTTCTCAGAATGCTTCTGTGTAGTTTTCATGTGAAGATATTTCGTTTTCCACAATAGGCCTCAAAGCACCCCAAATATCCACTTGCATATTCTACTAAAAGCATGTTATAAAACTGCTGAATCAAAAGAAAGGTTCAACTCTGTGAGATGAATGCACACATCAAAATGAAGTATCTCAGAATGATTCTGTGTAATTTTTGATGAAGATACTTCCTTTTCCACAAAAGACCTCAAAGTGCTCCAAATATCCAATTCCAGATTCTACAAAAAGAGAGATTCAAAACTGCTCAATCAAAAGATAGGTTCAACTGTGTGAGTTGAATGCACACATCACAAAGAAGTTTCTCAGAATGCTTCTGTGTAGTTTTTATGTGAAGATACATGCTTTTCCACAATAGGCCTCGAAGCACTCCAAATATCTAACTGTAGGTTCTACAAAAAGAGTGTTTCCAAACTGCTCAATCAAAAGCAAGGTTCAACTCTGTGAGATGAATGCACATAACACAGAGTAGCTTCTCAGAATGCTTCTGTGTATTTTTTGTGTGAAAATATTTCCTTTTCCACAATAGGCCTCAAAGCCCCCCAAATATCCACTTGAAGATTCTACAAAAAGAGGGTTTTAAAACTGCTCAATCAAAAGAAAGTTTCAACTCTGTGAGATGAATGCACACATCACAAAAAAAGTTTCTCAGAATCCCTCTGTGTAGTTTTTTTGTGAACATATTTCCTTTTCCACCATAGGCCACAAAGCGCTCCAAATATCCACTTGCAGATTCTACAAAAAAAGAGTTTCAAAACTGCTCAATCAAAGGATAGGTTCAACTCTGTGAGCTGAATGCCCACATCACAAAGAAGTTTCTCAGCATGCTTCTGTGTAGTTTTTTTTATTATTGTACTTTAAGTTTTAGGGTACATGTGCACAGTGTGCAGGTTAGTTGCATATGTATACATGTGACATGCTGGTGCGCTGCACACACTAACTCGTCATCTAGCATTAGGTATATCTCCCAGTGCTATCCGTCCCCCTCCCCCCATCCCACAACAGTCCCCAGAGTGTGATCTTCCCCTTCCTCTGTCCATGTGTTCTCATTGTTCAATTCCCACCTATGAGTGAGAATATGCAGTGTTTGGTTTTTTGTTCTTGTGATAGTTTACTGAGAATGATGATTTCCAATTTCATCCATGCCCCTACAAAGGACATGAACTCATTATTTTTTATGGCTGCATAGTATTCCATGGTGTATACGTGCCACATTTTCTTAATCCAGTCTATCATTGTTGGACATTTGCATTGGTTCCAACTCTTTGTTATTGTAAATAGTGCCACAATAAACATACGTGTGCATGTGTCTTTATAGCAGCATGATTTATAGTCCTTTGGGTATATACCCAGTAATGGGATGGCTAGGAGAAATGCTATTTCTAGTTCTAGATCCCTGAGGAATCACCACACTGACTTCCACAAGGGTTAAACTAGTTTACAGTTCCACCAACAGTGTAAAAGTGTTCCTATTTCTCCACATCCTCTCCAGCACCTGTTGTTTCCTGACTTTTTAATGATTGCCATTCTAACTGGTGTGAGATGATATCTCATTGTGGTTTTGATTTGCATTTCTCTGATGGCCAGTGATGGTGAGCATTTCTTTATGTGTTTTTTGCTGCATAAATGTCTTCTTTTGAGAAGTATCTGTTCATGTCTTTCACTCACCTTTTGATGGGGTTGTTTGTTTTTTCCTTGTAAATTTGTTTGAGTTCATTGTAGATTCTGGATATTAGCCCTTTGTCAGATGAGTAGGTTGCGACAATTTTCTCCCATTTTGTAGGTTGCCTGTTCACTCTGATGGTAGTTTCTTTTGCTGTGCAGAAGCTCTTTAGTTTAATTAGATCCCATTTGTCAATTTTGGGTTTTGTTGCCATTGCTTTTGGTGTTTTAGACATGAAGTCCTTCCCCGTGCCTTGAGGCCTAGAGGCCTTAGAGGGCTCCAAATATCCACTTACAGATTGTAGAAAAAGAGAGTTTCAAAACTGTTCAATAAAAACATAGCTTCAACTCTGTGAGTTGAATGTACAAATCTTGAAAAAGTTTCTCATAATGCTTCTGTTTAGTTTTTATGTGAAGATATTTCCTTTTCCACAATAGCCCTGAAAGTGTTCCGAATATCCACTAGAATCCACAGATTCTAGAAAAAGAGTTTCTCAAAATTGCTCAGTCAAAAGAAAAGTTCAACTCTATGAGATGAACGCACACATCGCAAAGAAGTTTCTCAGAATGCTTCTGTGTACAGGTTTTTATGTGAAGATATTCCCTTTTCCACCATAGGCTCCAAATTGCTCCAAATATCCACTTGAAGATTCTTCAAAAAGAGTGTTTCCAAACTGCTCAATAAAAAGAAGCCTTCAACTCCGTGAGATGAACGCACACATCACAAAGGAGTTTCTGAGAATGCTCTGTGTACTTTTAATGTGAAGCTATTTCCTTTTCCACCGCAGGCCTCAAAGCACTCCAAATATCCACTTGGAGATTCTACATAAAGAGAGATTCAAAACTGTTCAATCAAAAAATTGGTTGTAATCTGTGTGTTGAATGCATACATCACAAAGAAGTTTCTGAGACGGCTGTGTTTTTTTTATGTGAAGGTATTTCCTTTTCCACCATAGGCTTCGAAGCACTCCAAATATCCACTTGCAGATTCTACAAAAAGATGTTTCCAAACTGCTCAATCAAAAGAAAGTTTCAACTCAGTAAGATGAATGCACACATCAAAAAGTACTTTCTCAGAATGCTTCTGTGTAGTTTCTATGTGAAGATATTTCCTTTTTCACCATATGCCGCAAACGGCTCCAAATATCCTATTGCATATTCTACAAAAAGAGTGTTTCCAAACTGCTCAATCAAAGGAAAGGTTCAACTCTGTGAGATGAATGTACACGTCACAAAGAAGTTTCTCAGAATGCTTCTGCGTAGTTTCTATGTGAAGATATTCCCTTTTCAACTGCAGGCTGCAAACGGCTCCAAATACCCACTTCCAAATTCTACAAAAAGAGAGTTTCAAAACTGCTCAATCAAAAGATATGTTCAACTCTGTGATTTGAATGCATATATCACAAAAAAGTTTCTCAGAATCCTTCTTTGTAGGTTTTATGTGAAGATATTTCCTTTTCAAAACTAGGCCTGAAAGCCCTCCAAATATCCACCTGCAGATTCTAAAAAAGGAGTTTTTCCAAACTGCTAAATCAAAAGAAAGTTTCAACTCTGTGAAGTGAAAGCACACAAAACAAAGAAGTTTCTCAGAATGCAACTGTGTAGTTTTTATGTGAAAATATCTCGTTTTCCACCATAGGCCTCAAAGCGCTCCAAATATCCAATTGCAGATTATACAAAAAGTGTTTCAAAACTGATCAATGAAAAGAAATTTTCAACACTGTGAGTGGAATGCTCACATCACAAAGAAGTTTATCAGATTTCCTTTGTGTACTTTTTATGTGAAGATATTTCCTTTTCCACAATAAGCCCCAAAATGCTCCAAATATCCACTTGCAGATTCTACAAAAAGAGTATTTTAAAATTGCTCAATCAAAACTAAGTTTCAACTCTGAGAGATGAATGCACACATCACAAAGGAGTTTCTCAGAATGCTTCTGTGTAGTTTTTATGTGAAGATATTTCCTTTTCCATGATAGGCCTCAAAGGGCTCAAAATATCCACTTGCATATTCTACAAAAGAGTGTTTCAGAACTGCTCAAGAAAAAGATAGGTTCAACTCTGTGAGTTGAATATACACATCACAAAATAGTTTCTCAGAATGCTTCTATGTAGTTTTTATTTGAAGATATTTCCTTTTCCACCATACTCCTCAAAGCACTCCAAATATCCACTTGCAGATTCTACAAAAAGAGTGTTTCAAAACTGCTCAATCAAAAGGAAGGTTCAACTCTGTCAGATGAAAGCACACATCACAAAGAGGTTTCTCACAATGCTTCTGTGTAGTTTTTATGTAAAGATATTTCCTTTCCATCATAGGATGCAAAGGGCTCCAAATATCCACTTACAGATTCTACAAAGGAGACATTCAAAACTGTTCAATCAAAGACAGGTTCAACTCTGTGAGATGAATGCACACATAAGAAAGAAGTTTCTCAGAATGTTTCTCTGTAGTTTTCTGTGAAGATATTTCTTTTTACACAATTGGCTTCAAAGCACTCAAAATATCCACTTGCAGTTTCTACAAAAAGAGTGTTTCAAAACTGCTCAATCGAAAGAAAGTTTCAATTCTGTGAGATGAATGCACACACAACAAAGAAGCTTCTCAGAATGCTTCTGTGTTGTTTTTATATGAAGATATTTCCTTTTCCACCATAGGCCACAAAGAGCTCCAAATATCCCCTTGCATATCCTACAAAAAGGGAGTTTCCAAACTGCTCTATCAAAAGATAGGTTCAACTCTGTGAATTGAATGCACACATCACAAAGAATAATCTCAGAATGTTTGTATGTAGTTTTCATGTGAAGATATTTCCTTTTCCACTGTAAGCCTCAAAGCCCTCCAAATATCCACTTGTAGATTCTACAAAAGGAGTGTTTCCAAACTGCTCAATCAAAAGAAAGTTTTAACTCTGTGAGATGAATGCACACATCACAAAAAAGATTCTCAGAATGCTTCTGTGTAATTTTTAATTGAAGATATTTCCTTTTCCACAATAGCCCTCAAAGCGCTCCAAATATCCACTTGAAGTTTCTACAAAAAGAGTATTTCAAAACTGCTTAATCAAAAGAATGCTTCAACAACGTGTGATGAATGCACACATCACAAAGAAGTTTCTCAGAATGCTACTGTGTAGTTTTTATGTGAAGATATTTCCTTTTCCACCACAAGCCGCAAATGTCTTCAAATACCCACTTTCAGGTTCTACAAAAAGAGATATTCAAAACTGCTTAATCAAAAGGTAGGTTCAACTCTGTGAGTTGAATGCATACATCACAAAGTAGTTTCTCAGAACGCTTCTGTGTAGTTTTTATATGAAGATATTTCCTTTTACACCATAGGCCTCAAAGGGCTCCAAATATCCACCTGGAGATTCCAAGAAAAGAGAGATTCAAAACTGCTCATCAAAAGATATGTTCAACTCCGAGAGTTGAATGCACACATCACAAATAAGTTTCTAAGAATGCTTCTGTGTATTTTTTATGTGAAGAAATTACCTTTTCCTCAGTACACCTTACAGCGCTGCAAATATCTACCTGCAGATCGCACAAAAAGAGTATTTCAAAACTGCACAATCAAAAGAAAGGTTCACCTCTGTGAAATGAATTCACACATCACAAAAAGTATCTCAGACTGTTCCTGGGTAGTTTTTATGTGAAGATACTTCCTTTTACACAATAGCTGTCAAACGTTCCAAATATCCACTAGAAGATTCTACAAAAAGAGTATTTCAAAACTGCTTAATCAAAAGAATGCTTCAACTCTGTCAGGTGAATGCATACATCGAAAAGAAGTTTCTCCGAATGATTCTGTATAGTTTTTATATGAAGATATTTCCTTTTCCACTGTAGGCTGCAAAAGGCTCCAAATATCCACATGGAGATTCTACAAAAAGAATGTTTCCAAACTGGTCAATCAAAAGAAAGATACAACTCTGTGAGTTGAATGCACACATCACAAAGAAGTTTCTCAGAATTCTACTGTGTAGTTTCTATGTGTAGATATTTTCTTTTCCACAAAAGGCCTCAAAGCGTTCCAATTATCCACTTGCAGATTCTACAAAAAGATTGTTACAAAACTGCTCAATGAAAAGAATGGTTCAACTGTGTGGGAGGAATGCACACATCACAAAGAAGTTTCTCAGAATGTTTATGTGTAATTTTTATGTGAAGATATTTCCTTTTCCACAATAGGCCTCAAAGCGCTCCAAATATCTACTTGCAGATTCTACAAAAAGTGTTTTTCAAAACTGCTCAATCAAAGCAAAGGTTCAACTCTGAGACGAATGCCCACATCACAAAGAAGTTTCTCAGAATGCTTCTGTGTAGTTTTCATGTGAAGATATTTCGTTTTCCACAATAGGCCTCAAAGCACCCCAAATATCCACTTGCATATTCTACTAAAAGCATGTTATAAAACTGCTGAATCAAAAGAAAGGTTCAACTCTGTGAGATGAATGCACACATCAAAATGAAGTATCTCAGAATGATTCTGTGTAATTTTTGATGAAGATACTTCCTTTTCCACAAAAGACCTCAAAGCGCTCCAAATATCCAATTCCAGATTCTACAAAAAGAGAGATTCAAAACTGCTCAATCAAAAGATAGGTTCAACTGTGTGAGTTGAATGCACACATCACAAAGAAGTTTCTCAGAATGCTTCTGTGTAGTTTTTATGTGAAGATACATGCTTTTCCACAGTAGGCCTCGAAGCGCGCCAAATATCCACTTGTAGATTCTACAAAAAGAGTGTTTCCAAACTGCTCAATCAAAAGCAAATTTCAACTCTGTGAGGTGAATGCACATAACACAAAGTAGCTTCTCAGAATGCTTCTGTGTATTTTTTTGTGTGAAGATATTTCCTTTTCCACAATAGGCCTCAAAGCCCCCCAAATATCCACTTGAAGATTCTACAAAAAGAGGGTTTTAAAACTGCTCAGTCAAAAGAAAGTTTCAACTCTGTGAGATGTATGCACACATCACAAAAAAGTTTCTCAGAATCCTTCTGTGTAGTTTTTCTGTGAAGATATTTCCTTTTCAACAATAGCCCTCAAAGCGCTCCAAATATCCACTTGAAGATTCTACAAAAAGATTATTTCAAAACTGCTTAATCAAAAGAATGCTTCAACTCTGTGTGATGAATGCACACATCACAAAGAAGTTTCTCAGAATGCTACTGTGTAGTTTTTATGTGAAGATATTTCCTTTTCCACCATAGGCTGCTACGCAGTCCAAATATCCACCTGCAGATTTTACAAAAGGAGAGTTTCAAAACTTCTAAATGAAAAGATAGTTTCCACTATGAGTTGAATGCACACATTATGAAGAAGTTTCCCAGAATGCTTCTGTGTAGTTTTTATGTAAAGATATTTCCTTTCTCAAATAGGCCTCAAAGTCCTGTAAATATGCACTTCCGGATTCTACAAAAGAGTGTTTCAAAGCTGCTCAATCGAAGGAAAATTTCAACTCTTTGTGATGTATGCACTCATCACAAAGTAGTTTCTGTGAATGCTTCTGTGTAGTTTTTATGTGAAGATATTTCCTTTTTCACAACTCCAAATATCCACTTCCAGATTCTACAAAAAGAGAGTTTCAAAACTGCTCAATCAAGAGATAGGTTCAACCCTGTGAGTTGAATGCACACATCAGAAAGAAGTTTCTGAAAATGCTTCTGTGTAGTTTTTGTGTGAAGATATTTCCTTTTCCAACATAGGCCTCAAAGTGATCAAATTATCCACCTGAAGATTCTACAAAAAGTGTGTTTCCAAACTGTTCAATGAAAAGAAAGGTTCAACCCTGTGAGATGAATGCACACATCACAAAGAAGTTTCTCAGAATGGTTCTGTGTAGTTTTTATGTTAAGATGTTTCCCTTTACACTATAGGCCTCAAAGGGCTCCAAATATCCAGTTGAAGATTATACAAAAAGAGTTTGTCCAAACTGCTGAATCAAAAGAAAAGTTCAGCTCTGTGAGATAAAAGTACACATCACAAAGAAGTTTCTCAGAATGCTTCCGTGTAGTTTTTATGTGAAGATGTTTCCTTTTCCACCATAGGCCGCCAAGTTCTCTAAGTATCCACTTTCAGATTCTACAAAAAGAGAGATTCAAAAGTGCTCAATCAAAAGATAGATTCAAAACTGTGAGCTGAATGCACACATAACAATGGAGTTTCTCAGAATACTTCTGTGTAGTTTTTATGTGAAGATATTTCCTTTTAAACAATACGCCTCAAAGCGCTAAAAATATCCACTTTCAGATTCTACAAAAATAGTGTTTTAAAACTGCTCAATCAAAAGAAAGTTTCAACTCTGTGAGGTGAATGCCCACATCACAAAGAAGTTTCTCAGAATGTTTATGTGTAGTTTTTATGTGAAAATGTTTACTTTTCCACTGTCGGCCTCAAAGTGCTCCAAATATCAACTTACAGACTCGCAAAAACAGTGTTTCAAAACCGCTTAAGGAAAAACTAGGTTCATCTCTGTGAGATGAAGGCACACATCACAAAGAAGTTTCTCAGAATGCTTCTATGTAGTTTTTATGGGAAGATAATTCCTGTTCCAATATAGGCCTCAAAGCCCTCCAGATATCCACTTGCAGACTCTACAAAAAGTGTGTTTCATAACTGTTCAGTCAAATAAATTTTCAACTCTGTGTGGTGAATGGACTCATCACAAAGTAGTTTCTCAGAATGCTTCTGTGTATTTTTTTTGGGAAGATATTTCCTTTATCACAAGAGGCCACAAAGGGCTCCTAATATCCACTTGCAGATTCTACAAAAAGAGAGATTCAAAACTGCTCAATCAAAAGATAGGTTCAGCTCTGTGTGATTAATGCACTCATCACAAAGAAGTTTCTCAGAATGCTTCTGTGCAGTTTTTATGTGAAGATACATGCTTTTCTACAATAGTCCTCAAAGTGCTCCAAATTTCCACTTGCAGATTGTATAAAAAGATTGTTTCAAAAGTGCTCAATCATAAGATAGGTTCAACTCTGTGAGCTGAATGCACACATCAAAAAGAAGTTTCTCAGAATGCTTCTGTGTAGTTTTTACTTGAAGATATTTCCTTTTCCACCTTATGCTGTAAAGGGCTCCAAATATCCACTTGTAGATTCTTCAAAAAGAGAGATTCAAAACTGCTCAATCAAAAGATAGATTTAACTATGTGAGTTGAATGCACATATCATAAACATGTGTCTCAGAATGCTTCTGTGTAATTTTTATATGAAGATATATCCTTTTCCACAATAGGTTTCAAAGCCCTCAAAATACCCACTTGCACATTCTACAAAAAGAGTGTTTCAAAACTACTCAACCAAAGAAAGATTCAACTCTGCGAGTTGAATGCACACATCATGAAGAAGTTTCACAGAGTGCCTCTGTGCAGTTTTTATTTGAAGATATTTCCTTTTCCTCCATAGGCTGCAAAGGGCTATATATATCCACTTGCAGATTCTACAAACAGAGAGATTCAAAACTGCTCAATCAAAAGATAGGTTCAACCTTGTGAGTTGAATGCACACATCACAAAGTAGTTCCTCAGAATGCTTCTGTGTATTTTTTATGTGAAGATATTTACTTTTCCACAATAGGCCTCAAAGCGCTCCAAATATCCACTTGCAGATACTACAAAAAGAGTGTTTCAAAACTTCTCAATCAAAAGAAAGGTTCAACTCTTTGAGATGAATGCGCCCATCACAAAGAAGTTTCTCAGAATGCCTCTGTGTAGTTTTTATTTAAGATAATTGCTTTTCCGCAGTAGGCCTCAAAGCACTCCAAATATCCAGTTGCAGATTCTACAAAAACAGTGTTTCAAAAGTGCTCAATCAAACAAAAGTTCAACTCTGTGAGATGAATGCACACATCACAGAGAAGTTTCTGAGAATGCTTCTGTGAGATTTTATATGAAGATATTTCCTTTTCCACAATAGGCCTCAAAGTGCTCCAAATATCCACTTCCAGATTCCACAAAGAGAGTGTTTCAAAACTGCTCAATCATAATATAGGTTCCACACAGTGAGATGAATGCACACATAACAAAGAAGTTTCTCAGAATGCATCTGTGTCATTTTTATTTTTAGATATTTCCTTTTCCTGCATAGGCTGCAAAGGACTCAAAATATCCACCTGCAGATTCTACAAAAAGAGAGATTCAAAACTGCTCCATCAAAAGAAAGGTTCAACTCTGTGAGATGAATGCACACATCACAAAGAAGTTTCTCAGAATGCTTCTGTGTAGTTTTCATGTGAAGATATTGCTTTTCCACAGTAGCCCTCAAACCGCTCCAAATATCCACTCGGAGATTCTTCAAAAGCAGTGTTTCAAAACAGCTCAATCAAAATAAACGTTCAACTCAGTGAAATGAATGCACTCATCACAAAGAAGTTTCTCAAAATTCTTCTGTGCAGTTTTTATGTGAAATTATTTCCTTTTCCACCACAGGCTGCAAAGGGCTCCAAATATCCACTTGCAGATTCTACAATAAGAGAGATTGAAAACTGCACAATCAAAAGATAGGTTCAACTCTCCTAGTTGAATGCACACAGCACCAAGAATTTTCTCAGAATGCTTCTGTGTAGTTTTCTTTGGAAAATATTTCCTTTTCCACCATAGGCCCCAAACTCTCTAAATATCCACTAGCAGATTCTACAAAAAGAGTGTTTCCAAACTGCTCAGTCAAAAGAAAGGTTCAACTCTGTGAGATGAATGCAAACATCGCCTAGAAGTTTCTCAGAATGCTTCTGTGTAGTTTTTATGTGAAGATATTTTCTTTTCCTAAATAGTCCTCAAAGCACCGCAAATATCCACTTGCAGATTCTACAAAAAGAGTGTTCCAAAGCTGCTCAATCAAAAGAAAGGTTCAATTCTGTGAAATGAATTCACACATCACAAAGCAGTTTCTCAGAATGCTTCTGTGTAGTTTTTGTATGAAGATACTTGTTTTTCCACAGTATACCTCCAAGCGCTCCAAATATCCACTTGCAGATTCTACAAAAACAGTGTTTCATAACTGTTAAATCAAAAGAAATGTTCAACTATTTGAGATGAATGTACGCATCACAAAGGAGTTTCTCAGAATGCTTCTGTGTAATTTTTATGTGAAGATACTTCCTTTTCCACAATAGGCCACAAAGCGCTCAAAATATCCATGTGCTGATTCTACAAAAACAGTTTCAAAACTGCTCAATCATAAGATAGGTTCAACTCTGTGAGATGAATGCTGACATAACAAAGATGTTTCTCAGAATGTTTCTGTATAGTTTTTATTTGAAGATATTTCTTTTTCCAAAATAGGCAGCAAAGGGCTCCAAATATCCACTTGCAGATTCTGCCAAAAGAGAAATTCGAAACTCCTCAATCAAAAAACACGTTCAACTCTGTGAGTTGAATGCACACGTCACAAAGACGTTTCTCAGAATGCTTCTGTGAAGTTCTTATGTGAAGATATTTCATTTTCCACAGCAGACCTCAAAGGCCTCCACATATCCACTTGCAGATTCTACAAAAAGCGTGTTGCAAAACTGCTCCATCAAAAGAAAGGTTCAACTCTGTGAGATGAATGCACACATTGAAAAGAAGATTCTCAGAATGCTTCTTTGTAGTTTTTATGTGAAGATATTTGGTTTTCCACAGTAGGCCTCAAAATGCTCCAAATATCCAGTTGCAGATTCTACAAAGGGAGTGTTTCCAAACTGCTAAATCATAAGATAGGTTCAACTCTGTGACATGAATGCAGACATCACAAAGAAGTTTCTCAGAATGCTTCTGTGTAGTTTTTATGTGAAGATATTTCCCTTTACACAATGGGCTTCAAAGTGCTCCAAATATCCACTTGCAGATTCAACAAAAAGAGTGTTTCAAAACTGCTCAGTCATAAGATAGGATAAATTCTGTGAAATGAATGCATACATCACAAACAAGTTTCTCAGAATAATTCTGTGTAGTTTTTATTTGAAGATATTTCCTTTTCCACGCTAGGCTGCAAAGGGCTCCAGATATCCACTTGCAGATTCTAGAAACAGAGAGAATCAAAACTGCTTAATCAAAGGATAGGTTCAATTCCATGAGATGAATGCACACATCACAAAGAACTTTCTCAGAATGCTTTTGCGTAGTTTTTATGTGAAGATATTTCCTTTTCCACAATAGGCATCAAAGCGCTCCATATATCCACTTGCAGATTCTACAAAAAGAGTTTTTCAAAACTGCACTGTCAAAAGAAAAGTTCAACTCTGTGAGATGAATGCCCACATCACTAAGAAGTTTCACAGAAGGCTTCTGTGTATTTTTTATGTGAAGATATTTGCTATTCCAAAGTAGACCCCAAAGTGCTCCAAATATGCACTTGCAGATTCTTCAACAAGACTGTTTCGAAACTGCTCAATCAAAAGAAGTGTTCAACTCTGTTTGATGAATGCACTCATCACAAAGATGTTTCTCAGAATGCTTCTGTGAAGTTTTTATTTGAAGATATTTCCTTTTCCTCCATAGGGTGCAAAAGTCTCTAAATATTCAGTTGCAGACTCTACCAAAAGGTAGAGTCAAAACTGCGCAATCAAAAGACAGTTTCCCCTCTGTGAGATGAATGTACACATCACAAAGAAGTTTCTCAGAATGCTTCTGTGTAGTTTTCATGTGAAGATATTTCCTTATCCACATTAGGCCTTGAAGCACTCCAATTATCCACTTACAGCTTCTAAAAAGAAAGTGTTTCAAAACTGCTCTATCATAAGATAAGTTCAACTCTGTGAGTTGAAAGCACACATCACAAAGAGGTTTCTCAGAATGCTTCTGTGTAGTTTTTATTTGAAGATATTTTCTTTTTCTCCATACGCCGCAAAGGGCTCCAAATATCCAATTGCAGATTCTACAAAAAGAGAGATGCAAAACTGCTGAAGCAAAAGATAATTTCAACACTGTGAGTTGAATGCATACAACCAAGGAAGTTTCTCAGAATGCTTCTGTGAAGTTTTTATGTGAAGATATTTCCTTTTCCACCATAGGCCATAAAGGGCTCAAAATATCCACTTGCAGATTTTACAGAAAGAGAGATTCAAAACTGCTCAATCAGAAGGCATGTTGAAATCTGTGAGACGAATGCACTCATCACAAAGAAGTTTCTCAGTATGCTTCTGTGTAGTTTTTATGTGAAGATATTTCCTTTTCCACAAAAAGCCTCAAAACGCTCCAAATACCCACTTGCAGATTCTACAAAGAGAGTGTTTCAAAACTGCTAAATCATAAGATAGGTTCAATTGTGTGAGATGAATGCACACATCCCAAAGAAGTTTCTCAGACTGCTTCTGTGTAGTTTTCATGTTAAGATATTTCCTTTTCCACAATAGGCTTGAAAGCGCTCCAATTATCCACTTGCAGATTCTACAAAAAGAATGTTTCAGAACTGATCAATCATAAGATAGGTTCAACTCTGTGAGATGAATGCACACATCACAAAGATATTTCTCAGAAGGATTCTGTGTAGTTTTTATCCGAAGATACTTGCTTTTCCACAGATGGCCTCAAAGCACTCCAAATATCCACTTGCAGATTCAACAAAAACAGTGTTTCAAAACTGCTGAATCAAAAGAAAGGTTCAACTCTGTGAGATGAATGCACGCATCACAAAGAAGTTTCTCAGAATGCTTCTGTGTAGTTTTTAATTGAATGTATTTCCTTTTCCTCAGTGGGCCACAAAGGGCTCCAAATATCCACTTGCAGCTTCTACAAAAAGAGAGATTCAAAACTGCTCAATCAAAAGATAAGTTCACCTCTGTGAGTCTAATGCACACATCACAAAGTAGTTTCTCAGAATGCTTCTGTGTAGTTTTTATGTGTAGATATTTCGTTTTCCACAATAGACCTCAAAGCTTTCCAAATATCCACTTGCAGGTTCTACAAAAAGAGGGTTGCAAAACTGCTCATTCAACGGAAATGTTCAACTCTTTTAGATGAATGCACACATCACAAAGAAATTACTCAGAATGCTTCTGTGTAGTTTTTATGTGAAGATATTTGCTTTTCCATAGTAGGCCTCAAAGTGCTCCAATATCCACTTGTAGGTTTTACGAAAACAGTGTTTCAAAACTGTCCAATCAAAGGAAAGTATCAACTCTGTGATATGAAGGCACACATCACGAAGAAGTTTCTCAGTATGCGTCTCTGTAGTGTTTACTAGAAGATATTTCCTTATCGTCCATAGGCCCCAAAGGGCTCCAAATATCCACTTGCAGATTCTAGAAAAACAGAGATTCAAAGCTGCTCAATCAAAAGATAGGTTCAAGTCTGTGAGTTGAATACACATATCACAAAGAAGTTTCTCAGAATGCTTCTGTGTAGTTTTTATGTGAAGATATTTCATTTTCCACAATAGGCCTCAAATCACTCCAAATATCCACTTGCAGATTCTACAAAAAGAGTGTTTCAAAACTTCTCAATCAAAACGAAAGTTCAACTCTGTGAGATGAATGCACACTTCACACAGAAATTTCTCAAAATGCTTCTATGTAGTTTCTATTTGTAGATATTACCTTTTCCAATTTGGCCACAAAGGGCTCCAAATATCCACTTGCAGATTCTACAAAAACAGTGTTTCAAAAGTGCACAATCAAAAGAAAAGTGCAACTCTATGAGATGAATGCACACATCACAAAGAAGTTTCACAGAATTCATCTGTGTAGTTTTTATGTGAAGATATTTCCTTTTCCAAAACAGGCCTGAAAGCCCTCTAATTATCCACTTTCAGATTCTACAAAGAGAATGTTTCAAAACTGCTCAATCATAAGATAGGTTCAAATCTATGAGATGAATGCACATATCACAGAGAAGTTTCTCAGAATTCTTCTGTGTAGTATTTATTTGAAGATATTTCCTTTTCTCTGTAGGCCACAAAGAGCTTCAAATTTCCACTTGCAGATTCTACAAAAAGAGAAATTCAAAACTGCTCAATCAAAAGATAGGTTCAACTCAGTGATTTGAATGCACACATCACAAACGAGTTTCTTTGAATGCTTCTGTGTAGTTTTTATGTAAAGATATGTCCTTTTCCATAATAGGCCTAAAAGGGCTCCAAATATCCAGTTGCAGACTCTACAAAAAGAGAGATTCAAGACTGCTCAATCAAAACAAACTTTCAACTCTGTGGGATGAATGCACACATCACAAAGAAGTTTCTCAGAATGCGTCTGTGTAGTTTTTACATGAAGATATTTGCTTTTCCACAGTTGACCTAAAAGCGGCCTATACAGATTCTATACAAACAGTGTTTCAAAACTGCTCAATCAAAAGGAAGGTTCAACTCTGCTCAATGAATACCCACATCACAAAGTAATTTCTCAGAATGCTTCTAGTAGTTTTTATGTGAAGATATTTCCTTTTACACAATAAGCCACAACACACTCAAAATATCCACCTGAAGGTTCTGCAAAGATAGTGTTTCAAAACTGCTCAATCATAAGGTAGGTTCATCTGTGTGAGATGAATGCACACATCACAAAGAAGTTTCTCAGAATGCTTCTGTGTAGTTTTCATTTGAAGATATTTCCTTTAGCTCCATAGGCCACAAAGGGCTCCAAATATCCACTTCCAGATTCTACAAGAAGAGAGATTAAAAACTTCACAATCAAAAGATAGGTTCAACTCTGTGAGTTGAATGCACACATCACAAAGTAGTTTCTCAGGATGCTTCTGTGTATTTTTTTTTTTGTTAAGATATTTCCTTTTCAACAATAGGACTCAAAGCACTGCAAATATCCACTTTCATATTAACAAAAAGTGTGTTTCAAAACTGCTCAATCAAAATAAAGTTTCAACTCTGTGAGATGAATGCAGACATCACAAAGAAGTATCTTAGAATGCTTCTGTGTAGTTTTTATGTAAAGATATTTGCTTTTCCACAGTAGGGCTCAAAGCACTCCAAATTTCCATTGCAGATACTACAAAAACAGGGTTTCAAAAGTGCTCAATCAAAAGAAAGTTTCAACTCTGTGAGATGAATGCACACATCACAAAGAAGTTTCTATGAATGCTTCTGTGTAATTTCTATGTGAAGACATTTCTTTGCCACAATAGGCCTCCAAGTGCTCCAAGTATACACTTGCAGATTTTACAAAGAGAGTTTTTCAAAACTGCTCAATCATAAGATAGGTTCAACTCTGTGAGATGAATGCACACAGCACAACAAAGTTTCTCAGAATGATTCTGTGTAGTTTTTATGTGAAGATATTTGATTTTCCACAGTAGGCCTCAAAGCGCTCCAAATATCCCCTTGCAGATTCTACAAAAACAGTGTTTTAGAACTGCTGAATTATACGTTAGGTTCAACTCTGTGAGATGAATGCACGCATCACAAAGAAGTTTCTCAGAATGCTTCTGTGTAGTTTTCATGTGAAGATATTTCCTTTTCCTCCATAGGATGCAAAGGGCTCCAAATATCCAATTGCTGATTCTACAAAAAGAGAGATTCAAAGCTGCTCAATCAAAAAATACTATCAACTCTGTGATTTTAATGCACACATCACAAAATACTTTCTCTGAAAGCTTCTGTGTAGTGTTTATGTGAAGATATTTCCTTTTCCACAATAGGAATCAAAGCGCTCCAAATATCCACTTGTATATTCTACAAAAAGTGTGTTTAAAAACTGCTCAATCAAAAGGAAGTTTCAACTCTGTGTGATGAATGCACACATCACAAGGAAGTTTCTCAGAATGCTTCTATGTAGTTTTTATGTGAAGATATTTGCTTTTCCACAGTAGGCCTCAAAGCCCTCCAAATACCCACTTGCAGATACTCCAAAAACAGTGTTTCAAAACTGCTGAATCAAAAGAATGGTTGAAATCTGTTAGATGAATGCACACATCACAAAGAAGTTTGTCAGAATCCTTCTGTGTAGTTTTCATGTGAAGATATTTCATTTTCCACAACAGGCCAGATAGCGATCCAAGTATCCACTTGCAGATTCTACAAAGAGAGAGATTCAAAACTGCTCAATCAAAAGAAAGGTTCAACTCTGTGTGATGAATGCACTCATCACAAAGAAGTTACTCAGAATGCTTCTGTGTAGTTTTTATGTGAAGATATTTCCTTTTCCACAATATGGCTCAAAGCACTCCAAATATCCACTTGCAGATTCTACAAAAAGAGTTTTTGAAAACTGCTTAATCATAATGTAGGTTCAACTCCGTGAGATGAATGCACACATCACAAAGAAGTTTCTCAGAATGCTTCTGTGTATCTTTAACATGAAAATAATTGCTTTTCCACAGAAGGCCTCAAATCGCTCCACATATCCACTTGCAGATACTACAAAACCGTGTTTCAAAACAGCTCAATGAAAAGAAAGGTTCAACTCTGTGAGATGAATGCACACATCACAAAGAAGTTTCTCAGAATGTTTCTGCGTAGTTTTTACTTGAAGATATTTCTTTGCCACGATAGACTTCAAAGCGCTAAAAGTATCCACTTGCAGATTCTACAAAGAGAGTGTTTCAAAACTGCTCAATCATAAGATAGCTTCAACTCTGTGAGACTTATGCACACATCACAAAGAAGTTTCTCAGAATGCTTCTGTGTAACTTTTCTGTGAAGATATTTCCTTTTCGATAATAGGCCTCAATACGCTCCGAATATCCACTTGCAGTTTTACAAAAAGTGAGTTTCAAAACTGCTCAATCAAAAGAAAGTTTCAACTCTGTGAGATGAATGCACACATCACAAAGAAGTTTCTGAGAATGCTTCTGTGTAGTTTTTATGGGGATATATTTCCTTTTCCTCCATAGGTCGCAAAGGACTCCAAATATCCACTTGAATATTCTACAAAAAGAGAGATTCAAGACTGCTCCATCAGAAGATAGTTTCAACTCTGTGAGTTGTGTGTACACTTCAAAAAGAAGTTTCTCAAAATGCATGTCTGTAGTTTTTATTTGAAGATATTTCCTTTTCCTCTGTAGGTGGCAAAGGGCTCCAATTATCCACTTGCAGATTCTACAAAAAGAGAGATTCAAAACTGCTCAATCAAAAGATTGGTTCAACAATGTGAGTTGAATGCACACATCACTAAGATGTTTCTCAGAATGCTTCTGTGTAGTTTTTATGTGAAGATGTTTCCTTTTCCACTATAGGCCTCAAAGCGCTCAAATATCCACGTGTAGATTCTACAAAAAGAGTGTTTCAAAACTGTTCAATCAAAAGAAAGTTTCAATTCTGTGAGATGAATGCATACATCACAAAGAATTTTCTCAGAATGATTCTGTGTAGTTTATGTTTGAAGATATTTCCTTTTCCAACGTAGGCCTTAAAGAGCTTCAAATATCCACTTGAAGATTTTACAAAAGAGAGATTCAAAACTGCTCAATAAAAAGGTATGTTCAACTCTATGAGTTGATTGCACTCATCACAAAGAAGTTTATCAGAATACTTCTGAGTAGTTGTTATGTGAAGATATTTCCTTTTCTACCATATGCCACAAAGGGCTCCAAATATCCACTTGCACATTCTACAAAAAGTGAGATTCAAAACTGTTCAATCAAAAGACGGGTTCAACTCTATGAGTTGAATGCACACATCACAAGAAGTTTCTCAGAATGCTTCTGTGTAGTTTTTATGTGAAGATATTTCCTTTACTGTAATAGGCCTCAAAGCGCTCCAAATATCCACTTGCAATTTCTAAAAAAAGAGTGTTTAAAAACTGCTCAATCAAAAGAAAGGTTCAACTCTCTGAGATGAATGTACACAGCACGCAGAAGTTTCTGAGAATGCTTCTGTGTAGTTTTTATTGGAAGATATTTCCTTTTCCTCCATATGTCAGAAAGGGCTCCAAATGTCACTTGCAGATTCTACAAAAAGACAGATTCAAAACTGCTCAATGAAAAGAGAGGTTCAACACTCTGAGTTGAATACACACATCAATAATAAGTTTCTCAGAATGCTTCTGTGTAGTATTTATGTGAAGATATTTCCTTTTCCACAATAAGCCTCAAAGGGCTCCAAATATCCACTTGCAGATTCTAGAAAGAGAGTGTTTCAAAACTGCTCAATCGTAAGATAGGTTCAAACCTGTGAGATGAATGCACACATCACAAAGAAGTTTTTCAGAATGGTTCTGTGTAGTTTTTATGTGAAGATATTTGCTTTTCCGCAGTAAGCCTCAAAACCCTGCAAATACTGACTTGCAGATTCTACAAGAACAGTGTTTGAAAACTGCTGAATCAAAAGAAAGTTGGAATTTTGTGTGATGAATGCACACATCACAAAGAAGTTTCTCAGAATGCTTCTGTGTAGTTTTTATGTGAAGCTATTTCTTTGCCATAGTAGGCCTCAATGCACTCCAAGTATCCACTTGCAGATTCTACAAAGCGAGTGTTTCCAAACTGCTTAATCATAAGATAGGTTCAACTCTGTGAGACGAAAACAAACATCGCAAAGAAGTTTCTCAGAATGCCTCTGTGTAGTTTTTATTTGAAGATATTTCCTTTTCCTCCATAAGTGGCATAGGGCTCCAATTATCCACTTGCAGATTCTACAAAAAGAGAGATGCAAAACTGCTTAATCAAAAGACAAGTTCAACTCTATGAGTTGAATGCAAACATCACAAAGATGTGTCTCAGAATGCTTCTCTGTAGTTTTTAATGTGAACATATTTCCTTTTCCACAGTAGGCCTCAAAGTGCTCCAAATATCCACTTGCAGATACTACAAAAAGAGTGTTTCAAAACTGCTCAATGAAAAGAAAGGTTCAACTCTGTGAGATGAATGCACACAGCACAAAGAAATTTCTCAATATGCTTCTGTGCAGTTTTTATGTGAACATATATGCTTTTCCACCGTAAGCCTCCAAGGGCTCCATATATCCACTTGCAGATTCTACAAAAACAGTGTTTCAAAACTGCTCAATCAAAATAAAGGTTGAACACTGTGAGATTAATCCACGCATCACAAAGTAGTTTCTCAGAATGTTTCTGTGTAGTTTTTATGTGAAGATATTTCTTTTTCCACAGTAGGCCTCAAAGCACTCCAAATATCCAATTGCAGATTCTAGAAAGAGAGTGTTTCAATACTGCTCAATCATAAGATAGGTTCAACCCTGTGAGATGAATGCACGCATCACAAAGAAGTGACTCAGAATTCTTCTGACTAGTTTTTATATGAAGATATTTCCTTTTCCAACATAGGCCTTAAAGCGCTACAAATGTACACTTGCATATCCTACAAAAAGTGTATTTCCTAACTGGTCCATCAAAAGAATGGTTCAAATCTGGGAGATGAATGCACACATCACAAATAAGTTTCTGAGAATTCTTCTGCCTTGTTTTTATGTGAAGATACTTTCTTTTCCACCACAGGCCCCAAATCGCTCCAAATTTCCACTTGCAGATTCTACAAAAAGAGAGTTTCAAAACTGCTCAATCAAAAAAAAGTTTAACTGTGTGAGATGAATGCACACATAACAAAGAAGTCTTTCAGATTGCTTCTGTCGAGATTTTATGTGATGATATTTCCTTTTCTACCATAGGCCGCAAAGCGTTCCAAATGTCCACTTGCAGATATTACAAAAAGAGTGTTTCCAACTGCTTAATCAAAAGAAATGTTCAACTCTGTGAGATGAACACACTCATCACAAAGAAGTTTGTCAGAATTCTTCTGTCTAGTTTTTATATGCAGCTACTTCCTTTTCCACCTTAGGCCTAAAGGCGCTCACAATGTCCACTTGCAGATTCTACAAAAAGAGTATTTCAAAACTGTTCCACCAAAAGAAAGGTTCAACTCTGAGAGATGAATGCACACATCACAAAGAAGTTTCTCAAAATGCTTCTATCTGGTTTTTATGTGAAGATATTTCCTTTTGCACTACAGGCCTCAAAGCACTCCAAATGTCCACTTACAGACTCTACAAAAGAGAGTTTCACAACTACTCAATGAAAATAAAGGTTTAACTCTTTGAGATGAATGCACACATCACAAAGAAGTTTCTGAGATTGCTTTTGTCTAGATTTCAAGTGAAGATATTTCCTTTTCTACAATAGGCCGCAAAGCGATCCAAATGTCCATTTGTAGATTCTACAAAAAGAGTGTTTCCAAACTGCTGAATCAAATGAAAGGTTCAACTTTGTTAGAAAGGCATAACACATCAAAAAAAGTTTCTCAGAATTATTCTGTCTAGTTTTTATGTGATGATATGTCCTTTTCCACCAAAGTCCTCAAAAAGCTCCAAATGTCCACTTGCAGATTCTACAAAAAGAGAGTTTCAAAACTGCAAAATCAAAAGAAAGTGTTAACTCTGAGATGAACGCACACATCACAAAGAAGTTTCTCAGATTGCTTCTGTCTGGATTTTATGTGAAGGTATTTCCTTTTCTACAATAGGCTGCAAAGCGCTCCAAATATCCACTTACAGATTCTACAAAAAGAGTGTTTCCAAACTGCTCAATCAAAAGAAAGTTTCAATTCTGTGAGATGAACACACACAACACAAAGAAGTTTCTTAGAATTCCTCTGTCTAGTTTTTATGTGAAGATATTTCCTTTTCCACCATAGGCCTCAAAACTCTGCAAATGTCCGCATGCAGATTCTACAAAAAGAATGTTTCCAACCTGCTCAATCGAAAGAAAGTTCAACTCTGTGAGATGAATGCACACATCACAGAGTAGTTTGTCAGAATTCTTCTGTGTAGTTTCTATTTGAAGATATTACCTTTTCCACCATAGGCCTCAAAGAGCTCCAAATATCCACTTGCAGATTCTGCAAAAAGAGAGTTTCAGAACTGCTCTATCAAAAGAAAGGTTCAACTCTGTGAGATGGATGCACACATCCCAAAGAAGTTTCTCAGATTGCTTCTGTCTAGATTTCATGTGAAGATATTCCCTTTTCTACCATACGCCAGAAAGCGCTCCAAATGTCCATTTGCAGATTCTACAAAAAGGCAGTTTCCAAAGTGCTCAATCAAAAGAAGGGTTCAACTCTGTGAGATGAACTCACACATCAGAAAGAAGTTTCTCAGATCGCTTCTGTATAGATTTTATGTGAAGATATTTCCTTTTTTTACCATAGGCCGCAAAGTGCTACAAATGTCCACTTGCAGATACTATAAAAAGAGCGTTTAAAAATTGCTCAATCAAAAGAAAGGTTCAACTCTGTGAGATTAACGCACACATCACAAAGAAGTTTCTCATAATTCTTCTGTCTAGTTTTTATGTGAAGATATTTCCTTTTCCACAATAGGCGTTAAAGAGCTCCAAATGTCCACTTGCAGATTCTACAAATAGAGACTTTAAAAACTGCTCAATCAAAACAAAGGTTAAACTCTGTGAATGAATGCACACAACACAAAGAAGTTTCTCAGATTGCTTCTGTCTAGATTTTATGTGAAGATATTTTCTTTTCTACCATAAGTTGCAAATCTCTCCAAATTTCCACTTGTAGATTCTACAAAAAGAGTGTGTCCAAACTGCTCAATCAAAAGGAAGGTTCAACTCTGTGAGATGAATGCACACATCAACAAGCAGTTTCTCAGAATTCTTCTCTGTAGTTTTTATGTGAAGATATTACCTTTTCCACCATAGGCCTCAAAGCGCTCCAAATGTCCACTTGCAGATTCTACAAAAAGAGAGTTTCAAAACTACTCTATCAAAATAAAGGTTTCAGCCTGTGAGATGAATGCACACATCACAAAGAAGTTTCTCAGATTGCTTCTGTCTAGATTTTATGTGAAGATATTTCCTTTTCTACCATAGGCCACAAAGCTTTCCAAATATCCACTTCCAGATTCTACAAAAAGAGTGTTTCCAAACTGTTCAATCAAAAGAAAGTTTCAACTCTTTGAGATGAACGCACACATCGCAAAGAAGTTTCTCGGAATTCTTCTGCCTAGTTTCTATGTGAAGACATTTCCTTTTCCACCATATTCCTCAAAGAGCTCCAAATGTCCGCTTGTAGATTTTAAAAAAAAGAGTTTCATAAATGCTCAATCAAAAGAAAGTTTTAACTCTGTGAGATGAATGCTGACATCACAAAGAAGTTTCTCAGATTGCTTCTGTCTAGATTTTATGTGAAGATATTTCCTTTTCTACTGAAGACTGCAAAGCGCACCAAATACCCACTTGCAGATTCTGCAAAAAGAGTGTTTCCAAACTGCTCAATGAAAAGAAAGGTTCAGCTCTGTGAGAAGAACGTACACATCACAATGTAGATTCTCAGAATTCTTTTGTCTAGTTTTTATATGAACATATCTCAGTTTCTACCATAGGCTTCAAAGTGTTCCAAATGTCCACTTGCAGAATCTACAAAAAGAGAGATTCAAAACTGCTTAATCAACCAAATGATTAATTTTGTGAGATGCATGCACACATCACAAAGAAGTTTCTCAGATTGCTTCTGTCTACGTTTAAGGTGAAGATATTTTTCTTTTCTACCAGAGGAAGCAAAGCGCTCCAAATGTCCACTTGCAGATTCTACAAAAAGAGTGTTTCCAAACTGCTCAATGAAAAGAAAGGTTCAATCCTGTGAGATGATCGCACACATCAGAAAGAAGTTTCTCAGATTGCTTCTGTCTAGATTTTATGTGAAGGTATTTCCTTTTCTACCATAGGCCCCAAAGTGCTCCAAATGTCCACTTGCAGATTCTAGAAAAAGAGTGTTTCCAAACTGCTGAACCAAAAGAAAGGTTCAACTCTGTGAGATCAATGCACACATCACAAAGAAATTTCTCAGAATTCTTCTGTATAGTTTTTATGTGAAGATATTTCCTTTTCCACAATAGGCATCAAAGAGCTCCAAATGTCCACTTGCAGATTCTACAAAAAGAGAATTTCAAAACTGCTCAATCAGAAGAAAGGTTTAAGTATGTGAGATGAATGCACACAACACTAAGAAGCTTCTCAGATTGCTTCTGTCAGATTTTACGTGAAGATATTTCCCTTTCTACCACAGGCCGCAAAACGCCCCAAATGTCCAATATCAGATTCTACAAAAACAGAGTTTCAAAACTGCTCAATCAAAAGAAAGCTTTAAATCTGTGAGATGAAAGCACACATGAAAAAGTAGTTTCTCATATTGCTTCTGTCTAGATTTTATGTGAAGATATTTCCTTTTCTGCCATAGGCCGCAAAGCACTCCAAAGGTCCACTTGCAGATTCAACAAAAAGAGGGTTTCCAAACTGCTCAACCAAAGGAAAGTTTCAAATATGTGAGATGAATGCACACACCACAAAGAAGTTTCTCAGAATTCTTCTGTCTAGTTTTTATGTGAAGGTATTTCCTGTTCCACCATAGGCCTCAAAGTGCTCCAAATGTCCACTTGCAGATCCTACAAAAAGAAAGTTTCAAAACTGCTCCATCAAAAGAAAAGTTTAACCCTGTGAGATGAATGCACACATCACAAAGAAGTTTCTCAGATTGCTTCTGTCTAGATTTTATGTGAAGATATTTCCTTTTCTACCATAGGCTGCAAAGCGACCCAACTGTCCACTTGCTGATGGTACAAACGAAGGGTTTCCAAACTGCTCAATCCAAGGAAAGTTTCAGCTCTGTGAGATGAACGCATACATCACAAAGAAGTTTCTCAGAATTCTTCTGTCTAGTTTTTATGGGAAGATATTCCCATTTCCACCACTGACCTCAAAGGGCTCCAAAAGTCCAACTGCAGATTCTACAAAAAGAGAGTTTCTAAACTGCTAAATCAAAAGAAATGTTGAACTCTGTGAGATGAATGTGCACCTCACAAAGAAATTTCTCAAATTACTTCTGTCTAGATTTTATGTGAAGATATATCCTTTTCTACCATAGGCTACAAAGCGCTCCAAATGTCCACTTGCAGATTCCACAAAAAGTGTGTTTCCAAACTGCTCAATCAAAAGAAAGGTTCAACTCTGTGAGATGAACGCCCACATCGCAAAGATGTTTCTCAGAATTCTTCTGTCTAGTTTTTATGTGAAGATATACCCTGTTCCACCATAGGCCTCAAAGCGATAGAAATGTCCAATTCAGATTCTATAAAAAGAGACTTTCAAAACTGCTCAATCAAAAGAAAGGGTTAACCCTTTGAGGTGAATACACATATTGTAAAGAAGTTTCTCAGATTGCTTCTGTCTGGGTTTTATGTGAAGATATTTCCTTTTCCACCTTAAGTCGCAAGGCGCTCCAAATGTCCACTTGCAGATTCTACAGAAAGAGTGTTCCGAACCGTTCAATCGAAAGAAAAGTTCAGCTCAGAGATAAAAAAGCACATATCAAAAATAAGTTGCTCAGAATTTTTCTGTCTAGTTTTTATGTGATGATATTTCCTTTTCCAACATAGGAGTCAAGGCGCTCGAGGTGTCCACTTGCAGATTCTACAAAAAGAGTACTTCAAAACTGGTCCTTCAAAAGAAAGTTTCAACTCTGGGAGATGAATGCACACATCACAAAGAAGTTTCTCAGAATGATTCTATCTAATTTTTATGTGAAGATATTTCCTTTTCCACCATAAGCTTCAAAGCTCTCCAAATGTCCACTTGCAGATTGTACAAAAAGAGAGTTTCAAAACGGCTCAATCAAAAGACAGCTTTAACTCTGTGAGATGAATGCACACATCACAAAGAAGTTTCTCAGATTGCTTCTGCCTAGATTTTATGTGAAGATATTTCCTTTTCTACCATAGGCCATAAAGCGTTCCGAAACTCCACTTGCGGATTCTACAAAAAGAGTGTTTCCAAACTACTCAATCCAAAGAAAGGTTCAACTCTATGAGATGAACACACACATCACAAAGAAGTTTCTCAGAATTATTCTGTCTAGTTTCTATGTGAAGGCATTTCCTTTTCCACCATAGGCCTCAAAGCGCTCTAAATGTCCACTTGTAGATTCTACAAAAAGAGAGTTTCAAAACTGCTCAATCTAAAGAAAGTTTTAACTCTGTTAGGTTAATTAACTCATCAAGAAGAAGTTTCTCAGACTGCTTCCGTCTAGATTTTATGTGAAGATATTTCCTTTTCTACCATAGGCTACAAAGCACTCCAAATGTTCAGTTGCAGATTCTACAAAAAGAGTGTTTCCAAACTGCTAAATCAAGAGAATGGTTCAACTCTGTGAGTTGAACGTACACATCACCAGGAAATTTCTCAGAATTCTTCTGTCTAGTTTTTATTTGACGATATTTCCTTTTCCACCATAGGCTTCAAAGCGCTCCAAATTTCCACTTGCAGTTTCTGCAAAAAGAGTTTCAAAACTGCTCAATCAAAGGAAAGTTTTAACTGTGTGAGATGAATGCACACAGCATAAGGAAGTTTCTCAGATTGCTTCTGTCTAGATTTTATGTGAAGATATTTCCTTTTCTAACAGAGGCCACAAAGAGCTCTAAACGTCCACTTGCAGATTCTACAAAAAGAGTGTTTCCAAACTGCTCAATTCAAAGAAAAGTTCAACACTGTGAGACGAATGCACACATCGCAAAGAAGTTTCTCAGAATTCTTCTGTCTAGTTTTTATGTGAAGATATTTCCTTTTCCACCATATTCCTCAAAGAGCTCCAAATGTCCGCTTGTAGATTTTAAAGAGAGTTTCATAAATGCTCAATCAAAAGAAAGGCTTAACTCTGTGAAATGAATGCACACATCACAAAGAAGTTTCTCAAATTGCTTCTGTCTAGATTTTAAGCGAAGATATTTCCTTTTCTACAATAGGCCGCAAAGAGCTCCAAATTTCCACTTGCAGATTCAACAAAAAGAGTGTTTCCAAACTGCCCAATCAAAAGAAAGTCTCAACTGTCTGAGATGAAAGCACATATCACTAAGAAGTTTCTCAGATTGCTTCTGTCTAGATTTTATGTGAAGATACTGCCTTTTCTAACATAGGCCGCAAAGCACAAAAATGTCCACTTGTAGATTCTACAAAAAGAATGTTTCCAAACTGCTCTATCAAAATAAAGATTCAACTCTGTGAGATGAACACACACATCACAAAGAAGTTTCTCAGATTGCTTCTGTCTACAATTTATGTGAAAATATTTCCTTTTCAACCACAGGATGCAATGCGCTCCAAATGTCCACTTGCAGATTCTACAAAAAGATTGTTTCCAAACTGCTCAATCAAAAGAAAGGCTCAACTCAGTGAGATGAATGCACAAATCACAAAGAAGTTTCTCAGTATTTTTCTGTCTAGTTTTTATGTGAATATATTTCCTCTTCCACCATAGGCCTCAAAGCGCTCCAAATGTCCATTTGCAGGTTCTGCAAAACTGCTCAATGAAAAGAATGGTTTATATCTGTGAGATGACTGCACACATCACAAAAACTTTTACAGTGTGCTTCTTTCTAGATTTTATGTAAAGATATTTCCTTTTCTACCGTAGGCCACAAAGCGCTCCAAATGTCCACTTGCAGATTCTACAATAAGAGCATTGCCTAACTACTAATCAAAAGAAATGTTAAAATCTGTGAGATTAACGCACACATCACAAGTAAGTTTCTCACAATTCTTCAGTCTAGTTTTTATGTGAAGATATTTCGTTTTCTGCCATAGGCCTCAAAGCACTCCAAATGTCCACTTGCAGATTCTACAAAAAGAGAGTTTCAAAACTGCTCAATCAAAAGAAAGCTTTAACTCTGTGAGATGAATGTACACGACACAAAGAGGTTTCTCATATGGCTTCTGTCTAGATTTTAAGTAAAGATACTTCCTTTTCTAATGTAGGCCGCAAAGCGATCCAAATGTCCACTTGTAGATTCTACAAAAAGAGCGTTTCAAAACTGCTCAATCAGAGAAAAGTTATAACTGTGTGAAATGAATGAACACATCACAACAAAGTTTCTCAGATTGCTACCGTGTAGATTTTATGTTAAGATATTTCCTTTTCTCACAGAGACTGCAAAGCGCTCCAAATTTCCACTTGCAGGTTCTACAAAAAGAGAGTTTCAAAACTGCTCAGTTCAAAGAAAGTTGCAAGTCTGTGAGATGAATGCACACATCACAGAGAAGTTTCTCAGAATTCTTCTGTCTAGTTTTTATGTGAAGATATTCCCTTCTAAAATAGGCCCAAAAGTGCTCCAAATGTCTGCTTGCAGGTTCTACATAAAGAGTGTTTCCAAACTGCTCCATCAAAAGAAATGTTCAACTCTGTGAGATTAAAGCACACATCACAAAGAAGTTTCTCAAAATTCTTCTGACTAGTTTTCATGTGAAGATTTTTGCTTTTCCACCACAGGCCTCAAAGTGCTCCAAATGTCCACTTGCAGATGCTACAAAAAGAGTGTTTCCAAACTGCTCAATCAAAAGAAAGTTTCAATCCTGTGAGATGATCACACACATCAGAAAGAAGTTTCTCAGATTGCTTCTGTCTAGATTTTATGTGAAGATATTTCCTTTGGTACAACAGGCCCCAAAGTGCTCCAAGTGTCCACTTGCAGATTCTAGAAAAAGAGTGTTTCCAAACTGCTGAATCAAAAGAAAGGTTCAACTCTGTGAGATCAACGCACACATCCAAAGAAATTTCTCAGAATTCTTCTGTATAGTTTTTATGTGAAGATATTTCCTTTTCTACAATAGGCATCAAAGAGCTTCAAATGTCCACTTGCAGATTCTACAACAGGATTATTTCAAAACTGTTCAATCCAAAGAAAGGATTAAGTCTGTGAGATGAATGCACACAACACTAAGAAGCTTCTCAGATTACTTCTGTCTAGATTTTATGTGAAAAATTTTCCCTTTCTACCACAGGCCGCAAAACGCTGCAAATGTCCACTTTCAGATTCGACAAAAACAGAGTTTCAAAACTGCTCAATCAAAAGAAAGCTTTAAATCTGTGAGGTGAAAACACACATCAGAAAGTAGTTTCTCATATAGCTTCTGTGTAGATTTTATGTGAAGATATTTCCTTTTCTGCCTTAGGCCACAAAGCTCTCCAAAGGTCTACTTGCAGATTCAACAAAAAGAGGGTTTCCAAACTGCTCAACCAAAGGAAAGTTTCAAGTATGTGAGATAAATGCACACACCACAAAGAAGTTTCTCAGAATTCTTCTGTCTAGTTTTTATGTGAAGGTATTTTCTTTTCCACCATAGGCCTCAAAGTGCTCTAAATGTCCACTTGCAGATCCTACAAAAATAAAGTTTCAAAACTGCTCCATCAAAAGAAAAGTTTAACCCTGTGAGATGAATGCACACATCACTAGGAAGTTTCTCAGATTGCTACTGTGTAGATTTTATGTTAAGAGATTTCCTTTTCTAACAGAGGCTGCAAAGAGCTCCAAATGTCCACTTGCAGATTCTACAAAAAGAGAGTGTCAAAACTGCTCAATTCAAGGAAAGGTTCAACTCTGTGAGATGAATGTACACATCACAAAGAAGTTTCTCAGAATTCTTCTTTCTAGTTTTTATATGAAGATATTCCCCTTTCTAAAGTAGGCCCAAAAGCGCTCCAAATGTCTGCTTGCAGATTCTACAAAAAGAGTGTTTCCAAACTGCTCCATCAAAAGAAATGTTCAACTCTGTGAGATTAACCCACGCATCACAAAGAAGTTTCTCAAAATTCTTCTGTCCAGTTTTTATGTGAAGATTTTTGCTTTTCCACCACAGGCCTCAAAGCGCTCCAAATGTCCACTTGCAGGTTCTACAAAAAGAGTGTTTCCAAACTGCTCAATTCAAAGAAAGGTTCAACTCTGTGAGATGAATGCTCACATCACAAAGAAGTTTCTCAGAATTCTTCTGTCTAGTTTTTATGTGAAGATATTTCCCTTTCCACCATAGTCCTCAAAGCTCTCCAAATGTCCACTAGTAGAATTTACAAAAAGAGAGTTTCATAAATGCTCAATCAAAAGAAAGGTTTAAGTCTGTGAGATGAATGCACACATTACAAAGAAGTTTCTCACATTGCTTCTGTGTAGATGTTAGGTGAAGATACTTCCTTTTCTGCCATAGGCCGCAAAGTGCTCAAAATGTCCACTTGCAGATTCTACAAAAGAGTGTTTCCAAACTGCTCAATCAAAAGAAAGTTTCAACTCAGTGGGATGAAAGCACCTATCACTAAGAAGTTTCTCCGATTGCTTCTGTCTAAATTTTATGTGAAGATACTGCCTTTTCTAACATAGGCCTCAAAGCGCAAAAATGTGCAATTGCAGATTCTACAAAAGGAGACTTTCAAAACTGCTCTATCAAAAGAAACGTTTAACTCTATGAAATGAATGCAGACATCACAAAGAACTTTCTCAGATTGTTTCTCTCCAGATTTTATGTGAAGATATTTCCTTCTCTAACATAGGCCGCAAAGCGCTCTAAATGTCCACTTGCTGATTCTGAAAAAAAGATTGTTTCCAAACTGCTCAATCAAAACAAAGGTTCAACTCTGTGAGATGAACACACACATCACAAAGAAGTTTCTCATATTGCTTCTGTCTAAAATTTATGTGAAGATAATTCCTTTTCAACCACAGGATGCAAAACGCTCCAAATGTCCACTTGCAGATTCCACAAATGATTGTTTCCAAACTGCTCAATCAAAAGAAAGGTTCAACTCAGTGAGATGAATGCACACATCATACAGAAGTTTCTCAGAATTCTTCTGTCTAGTTTTAATGTGAACATATTTCCTCTTCCACCATAGGCCTCAAAGCCCTCCAAATGTCCCCTTGCAGATTCTTCAAAAAGAGAGTTCTGAAACTGCTCAATGAAAAGACAGGTTTATCTCTGTGAGATGAATGCACACATCACAAAAAACTGTTTCAGATTACTTCTTTCTAGATTTTATGTGAAGATATTTCCTTTTCTACCATAGGCCATAGAGCACTCCAAATGTCCACTTGCAGATTCTACAATAAGAGCATTGCCTAACTGCTCAATCAAAAGAAATGTTCAAATCTGTGAGATTAATGCACACATCACAAATAAGTTTCTCACAATTCTTCTGTCTAGTTTTTATGTGAAGATATTTCCATTTCCACCATAGGCCTCAAAGCGCTCCAAATGTCCACTTGCAGATTCTACACAAAGAGAGTCTCAAAATTGCTCAATTAAAAGATAGGTTTAACTCTGTGAGATGAATGCACACATCACAAAGAAGTTTCTCACATGGCTTGTGTCTAGATTTTATGCAAAGATATTCCTTTTCTAACATAGGCCACGAAGTGATCCAAATGTCCACTTGCAGATTCTACAAAAAGAGTGTTTCAAAACTGCTCAATCAAAATAAAAGTTGAACTCTGTGAGATGAATGCACACATCATAAACAAGTTTCTCAGATTGCTTCTGTCTAGCTTTTATGTGAAGATATTTCCTTTTCTACCACAGGAAGCAAAGCACTAAAAATGTCCACTTGCAGCTTCTACAAAAAGAGTATTTCCAAACTGCTCAATGAAAAGAAGGGTTCCCCTCAGTGAGATGAATGCTCACATCACAAAGAAGTTTCTCAGAATTATTCTATATGGTTTTTATTTGAAGATATTTCCTTCTCCACCATAGGTCTTAAGGCGCTCAAAATGTCCTCTTGTAGATTCTTCAAAAAGAGTGTTTCAAAACTGGTCCTTCAAAATAAAGGTTAAACTATGAGAGGTGAATGCACACATCAAAAATAATTTTCTCAGAATGCTTCTATCCAGTTTTTATGTGAAGATATTTCCTTTTCCACCATAGGCCTCAAAGCACTCCAAATGTCCACATGCAGATTCTACAAAGACAGTTTCAAAACTGCTCAATCAAAATAAAGGTTTAACTCTGTAAGATGAATGCTCTCATAACAAAGAAGTTTCTCAGATTGCTTCTGTCTAGATTTTACGTGAAGATATTTCCTTTTCTACCGTAGGCCACAAAGCCCTCTAAATGTCCACTTCCACATTCTGCCAAAAGGGTGTTTCCAAATGGCACAATGAAAAGAAAGTTTCAACTCTGTTAGATGAATGCACACATCACAAAGAAGTTTCTGAGAATTCCTCTGTCTAGTTTTTATGTGAAGATATTTCCTTTTCCAACTTATGCCTCAAAGCACTCCAAAGTCCACTTGCAGATTCTACAAAAAAAGAGTTTCAAAACTGCTCAATCAAAACAAAGTTTTAACCCTGTGAGATGAATGCACACATCACAAAGGAGTTTCCCAGATTGCTTGTTTCTAGATTTTATATGAAGATATTTCCTTTTCTACCATAGGCTGTAAAAGGCTCCAAATGTCCACGTGCAGATTCCAAATAAAGAATGTTTTTAAACTGCTCAATCAAAAGAAAGGTTCATCTCTGTGTTACAAATGCACACATCACAAAGAAGTTTCTCAGAATTTTTCTGTCTAGTTTTTATGTGAAGATATTTCCTTTTTTCACCATAGGCCTTAAAGCACTCCAAATGTCCACTTGCAGATTCTGCAAAAACAGAGTTTCGAAACTGCTCAAGAAAAAGAAATGTTTAACTCTGTGAGATGAATGCACACATCACAAAGAAGTTTCTCAGATTGCTACTGTCTAGATTTTATGTGAAGATACTTCCTTTCCTAACAAAGCTGCAAAGCGATCCAAATGTTCTCTTGTAGATTCTACAATAAGAGATTTTCAAAACTATTCAATCAAAGGAAAGGTTTAACTCTGTGAGATGAATGCTCACATCACAAAAAGTTTCTCAGAATTCTTCTGTCTAGTTTTTACGTGAAGATATTTATTTTTCCACCATAGGCCTCAAAGTGCTCCAAATGTCCACTTGTAGATTCTACAAAAAGAGAGTTTCAAAACTGCACAATCAAAAGAAAGTGTTAACTCTGTGAGATGAATGCACACATTACAAAGAAGTTTCTCAGATTGCTTCTGTCTAGATTTTATGTGAAGATATTCCTTTTTCTACCACAGGCCACCAAGCGCTGCAAATGTCCACTTGCAGATTCTATAAAAAGAGGGCTTCCAAACTGCTCAATCAAAATAAAGGTTCAACTCTGTGAGATGAACGCATACATCACAAGGAAGTTTCTCAGAATTCTTCTGCCTAGTTTTTACGTGAAGATATATCCTTTTCCACCATAGGCCTGAAAGCGCTCCAAATGTCCACTTGCAGATTCTACAAAAAGAGAGTTTCAAAATTGCTCAATTGAAAGAAAGATTTAGCTCTGTGAGATGAATGCACGCATTGCAAAGGAGTTTCTAAGGTTGCTTCTGTTTAGACTTTATGTGAAGATATTTCCTTTTCTACCACATGCCACAAAGAGCTCCAAATATCACTTGCAGATTCTACAAAAACAGTGTTTCCAAACTGCTCAATCAAAAGTAAGTTTCAGCTCTGTGAGATGAACGCAAATATCACAAAGTAATTTCCTTTTCCACCATAGGCCTCACAGCGTTCCAAATGTCCATTGCGGATTCCACAAAAAGATTTTCAGAACTGCTCAATCAAAAGAAAGGTTTAACTCTGTGAGATGAAGGCACACATCACAAAGAAGTTTCTCAGATTGCTCCTGTCTAGGATTTATGTGAAGATATTTCCTTTTCTACCATAGGCTGCAAAGCGCTCCATATGTCCACTTGCAGATTCTACAAAGGATTGTTTCCAAACTGCTCAGTCAAAGGAAATGTTCAACTCTGTGAGATGAACACACCCATCACAAAGATGTTTCTCAGAATTCCTCTGTCTAGTTTTTATGTGAAGATATTTCCTTTTCCATCATAGGACCCAAAGCGATCCAAATGTCCACTTGAAGAGTATACAATAAGAGAGTTTCAAAACTGCTCAATCAAAAGAATGGTATAACTCTATGAGATGAATTCACTTCTCACAAAGAAGTTTCGCAGATTGCTTCTGTCTAGATTTTATGTGAAGATATTTCCTTTTCTACCGTAGGTCACAAAGCACTCCAAATGTCCACTTGCAGATTCTACAAAATCAGTGTTTCCAAACTGCTCAACCAAAAGAAAGGTTCAAATCTGTGAGATGAATGCATACATCACAAAGAAGTTTCTCAGAATGCTTCTGTCTAGTTTTTATGTGAAGATAATTCCTTTTCCACCATAGGCCAAAAAGCGCTTCAAATGTCCACTTGCAGATTATACAAAAAGAGAGTTTCAAAACTGCTCAATCAAAAGAAAGGTTTATCTCTTTGAGATGAATGCACACATCACAAAGAAGTTTCTCAGATTGTTTTTGTGTAGATTTTAGTTGAAGATATTTCATTTTCTACCAAAGGCCGCAAAGCGCTCCAAATTGTCCAGTTGCAGATTCTACAAAAAGAATGCTTCCAAAGTGCTCAATCAAAAGAAATGTTCAACTTTGTGAGATGAACGCACACATCATAAAGAAATTTCTCAGAATGCTTCCGTCTAGATTGTGAAGATATTTCCTTTTCTAACATAGGCCCAAAAGTGCCCCAAATGTCCATTTGCCGATGCTATAAAAAGACTGTTTACAAACTGCTCAATCAAAAGAAAGTTCAACTCTGTGAGATGAACGCACACATAACAAAGAAGTTTCTCAGAATTCTTCTGTCTAGTTTTTATGTGAAGTTATTTCCTTTTCCACCAAAGGCCTCAAAGGGCTCCAAATGTCCACTTGCGGATTCTACAAAAAGAGAGTTTCAAAACTGCTGAATCAAAAGAAATGTTTATCTCTGTGAGATGAAAGCACACATCACAAAGAAGTTTCTCAGATTGCTTCTCTTTAGGTTTTTTATGAAGATATTTCCTTTTCTACCATTGGCTGCAAAGCGCTCCAAATGTCCACTTGCAGATTCTACAAATGATTTTTTCCGAACTGCCGAATCAAAAGAATTGTTCAACTCTGTGAGATGAACACACACATCACAAAGATGTTTGTCAGAATTCTTCTGTAAAGTTTTTATGTGAAGATATTTCCTTTTCCACCATAGGCCCCAAAGCACCCCAAATCTCCACTTGCAGTTTCTGCAAAAAGAGAGTTTCAATACTACTAAATCAAAAGAAAAGTTTAACTCTGTGAGATGACAGCACACATCAAAAATAAGTTTCTCAGATTGCTTCTGTCTAGATTTTATGTGAAGATATTTCCTTTTCTACCATAAGACGCAAAGTGTTCCAATTGTCCGTTGCAGATTCTACAAAAAGAGTGTTTCCAAACTGCTCAATCAAAAGAAAGTTTCAAATCTGTGAGATGAACGTATACATCACAAAGAAGTTTCTCAGAATTCTTCTGTCTATTATTTATGTGAAAATATTAACTTTTCCACCATAGGCCACAAAGCGCTCCGAATGTCCACTTGCAGATTCTACAAAAAGAGGGTTTCAAAACTCCTCAATCAAGAGAAAGTTTTAACTCTGTAAGATGAATGCACACATCACAAAGAAGTATCTCAGGTTGCTTCTGTCTAGATTTTATGTGAAGATATTTCCTTTTCTACCACAAGATGCAAAGTGCTACAAATGTACGCTTGCAGATGCTACAAAAAGTGAGTTTCAAAACTGCTCAATCAAATAAAGTTTTAACTCTGTAAGATGAATTTACACATCACAAAGAAGTTCCTCATAAATGTCTTCTTTTGAGAAGTGTCTGTTCATGTCCTTCACCCACTTTTTGATAGGGTTGTTTGTTTTTTTCTTGTAAATTTGTTTGAGTTCATTGTAGATTCTGGATATTAGCCCTTTGTCAGATGAGTAGATTGCAAAAATTTTCTCCCATTTTGTGGGTTGCCTGTTCACTCTGATGGTAGTTTCTTTTGCTGTGCAGAAGCTCTTTAGTTTAATTAGATCCCATTTGTCAATTTTGGCTTTTGTTGCCATTGCTTTTGTTGTTTTAGACATGAAGACCTTGCCCATGCCTATGTACTGCATGGTAGTGCCTGGGTTTTCTTCTAGGGTTTTTATGGTTTGAGGTCTAACGTTTAAGTCTTTAATCCATCTTGAATTGATTTTTGCATAAGATGTAAGGAAGTGATGCAGTTTCACCTTTCTTCATATGGCTAGCCAGTTTCCCAGCACCATTTATTAAATAGGGAATCCTTTCCCCATTGCTTATTTTTCTCAGGTTTGTCATAGATCAGATAGTTGTAGATATACGGCGTTACTTCTGAGGGCGCTGTTCTGTTCCATTGATCCATATCTCTGTTTTGGTACCAGTACCATGCTGTTTTGGTTACTGTAGCCTTGTAGTATAGTTTGAAGTCAGGCAGTATGATGCCTCCACCTTTGTTCTTTTGGCTTAGGATTGACTTGGTGATGCGGGCACTTTTTTGGTTCCGTATGAACTTTAAAGTAGTTTTTTCCAATTCTGTGAAGAAAATCATTGGTAGCTTGATGGGGATGGCATTGAATCCGTAAATTACCTTGGGCAGTATGGCCATTTTCATGATATTGATTCTTCCCACCCGTGAGCATGGAATGTTCTTCCATTTCCTGGTATCCTTTTTTATTTCATTGAGCAGTGGTTTGTAGTTCTTGAAGAGGTCCTTCATGTCCCTTGTAAGGTGGATTCCTAGGTATTTTATTCTCTTTGAAGCAATTGTGAATGGGAGTTCACTCATGATTTGGCTCTCTGTTTGTCTGTTATTGGTGTATAAGAATGTTTGTGATTTTTGTACATTGATTTTGTATCCTGAGACTTTGCTGAAATTGTTTATCAACTTAAGGAGATTTTGGGCTGAGACAATGGGGTTTTCTAGATATACAATCATGTCGTCTGCAAACAGGGACAATTTGACGTACTCTTTTCCTAATTGAATACCCTTTATTTCCTTTTCCTGCCTGATTGCCCTTGCCAGAACTTCCAACACTATGTTGAATAGGAGTGGTGAGAGAGGGCATCCCTGTCTTGTGCCAGTTTTCAAAGGGAATGCTTCCAGTTTTTGCCCATTCGGTGCGATATTGGCTGTGGGTTTGTCATAGATAGCTCTTACTATTTTGAGATACGTCCCATCAACACGTAATTTATTGAGAGTTTTTAGCATGAAGGGTTGTTGAATTTTGTCAAAGGCCTTTTCTGCATCTATTGAGATAATCATGTGGTTTTTGTCTTTGGTTCTGTTTAAATGCTGGATTACGTTTATTGGTTTGCTTATATTGAACCAGCCTTGCATCCCAGGGATGAAGCCCACTTGATCATGGTGGATAAGCTTTTTGATGTGCTGCTGGATTCGTTTTGCCAGTATTTTATTGAGGATTTTTGCATCAATGTTCATCAAGGATACTGGTCTAAAATTCTCTTTTTTTGTTGTGTCTCTGCCTGGCTTTGGTATCAGGATGATGCTGGCCTCATAAAATGAGTTAGGGTGGATTCCTTCTTTTTCTATTGATTGGAATAACTTCAGAAGGAATGGTACCAGTTCCTCCTTGTACCTCTGGTAGAATTCGGCTGTGAATCCATCTGGTCCTGGACTCTTTTTGGTTGGTAAGCTATTGATTATTGCCACAATTTCAGCTCCTGTTATTGGTCTATTCAGAGATTCAACTTCTTCTTGGTTTAGTCTTCGGAGAGTGTATGTGTCGAGGAATTTATCCATTTCTTCTAGATTTTCTAGTTTATTTGCATAGAGGTGTTTGTAGTAATCTCTGATGGTAGTTTGTATTTCTGTGGGATCGGTGGTGATATCCCCTTTATCATTTTTTATTGCATCTATTTGATTCTTCTCTCTTTTTTTCTTTATAAGTCTTGCTAGTGGTCTATCAATTTTATTGATCCTTTCAAAAAACCAGCTCCTGGATTCATTAATTTTTTGAAGGGTTTTTTGTGTATCTATTTCCTTCAGTTCTGCTCTGATTTTAGTTATTTCTTGCCTTCTACTAGTTTTTAATGTGTTTGCTCTTGCTTTTCTAGTTCTTTTAATTGTGATGCTAAGGTGTCAATTTTGGATCTTTCCTGCTTTCTGTTGTGAGCATTTAGTACTATAAATTTCCCTCACACACTGCTTTGAATGTGTCCCAGAGATTCTGGTATGTTGTTTCTTTGTTCTCGTTGTTTCAAAGAACATCTTTATTTCTGCCTTCATTTTGTTATGTATCCAGTAGTCATTCAGGAGCAGGTTGTTCAGTTTCCATGTAGTTGAGCGGTTTTGAGTGAGTTTCTTAATCCTGAGTTCTAGTTTGATTGCACTGTGGTCTGAGAGACAGTTTGTTATAATTTCTTTTCTTTTACATTTGCTGCAGAGAGCTTTACTTCCAAGTATGTGGTCAATTTTGGAATAGGTGTGGTGTGGTGTGAAAAAAATGTACATTCTGTTGATTTGGGGTGGAGAGTTCTGTAGATGTCTATTAGGTCCACTTGGTGCAGATATCCTAAAAACACATGAAAAAATGCTCACCATCACTGGCCATCAGAGAAATGCAAATCAAAACCACAATGAAATACCATCTCACACCAGTTAGAATGACAATCATTAAAAAGTCAGGAAACAACAGGTGCTGGAGAGCATGTGGAGAAATAGGAACACTTTTACACTGTTGGTGGGACTGTAAACTAGTTCAACCATTGTGAAAGTCAGTGTGGGGATTCCTCAGGGATCTAGAACAAGAAATACCATTTGACCCAGCCATCCTATTACTGGGTATATACCCAAAGGCCTATAAATCATGCTGCTATAAAGACACATGCACACGTATGTTTATTGCAGCACTATTCACAGTAGCAAAGACTTGGAACCAACCCAAATGTCCAACAATGATAGATTGGATTAAGAAAATGTGGCACATATACACCATGGAATACTATGCAGCCATAAAAAATGATGAGTTCATGTCCTTTGTAGGGACATGGATGAAATTGGAAATCATCATTCTCAGTAAACTATCGCAAAAACAAACAACCAAACACCGCATATTCTCACTCATAAGTGGGAATTGAACAATGAGAACACATGGACACAGGAAGGGGAACATCACACTCTGGGGACTGTTGTGGGTTGCGGGGAGGCAAGAGGGATAGCAGTGGGAAATATACCTAATGCTAGATGACGAGTTAGTGGGTGCAGCTCACCAGCATGGCACATGTATACCTATGTAAGTAACCTGCACATTGTGCACATGTACCCTAAAACTTAAAGTATAATAATAATAATGAAACAAGTTTTTCAGATTCCTTCTGTCTAGATTATATGTGAAGATATATCCTTTTCTACCATAGCCACAAAGCCCTCCAAATTTCCACTTGCTGATTCTACAAAAAGAGATTCCAAAGTGCTCAATCAAAAGAAAGATTCAACTCTGTGACATGAACGCACACATCACAGAGAAGTTTCTCAGAATTCTTTTGTCTAGTTGTTATGTGAAGATATTTCCTTTTCCACCATAGGCCTCAAATTGCTCCAAATGTCCACTAGCAGATCCTACAAAAAGGGTGTTTAAAAGCTGCTGAATCAAAAGAAAGTTTTAACTCTGTGAGATGAAAACGCATGTTACAAAGTTTGTCCGAATGCTTCTGTATAGTTTTTATATGAAGATATTTCCTTTTCCAATAAAGGCCTTAAAGCACCCCAAAAGTACACTTGCAGATTCTACAAAAAGGGTGTTAAAAAGCTGCTGAATCAAAAGAAAGTTTTAACTCTGTGAGATGAAAAAGCACGTCACAAAATTTGTCCGAATGCTTCTGTATAGTTTTTATATGAAGATATTTCCTTTTCCAATAAAGGCCTTAAAGTGCCCCAAATGGACACTTGCAAATTCTACAAAAAGAGTGTTTCAAAACTGCTCAATGGAAAATAAGGTTCAACTCTCTGATGAATGCACACATCACAAAGAATTTTGTCAGAATGCTTCTGTCTAGATTTTATGTGACGGTATTTCCTTTTCCACCATAAGCTTCAAAGAGCTCAAAATATTCACTTGCAGATTCTACAAAAAGAGTGATTCAAAGCTGCTCAATCGAAAGAAAGGTTAAACTCTGTGAGATGATTGCATACATCACAAATAAGTTTGCCAGAATGCTTCTGTCTAGTTTTTTTGTGAAGACATTTCCTTTTACACTATAGGCCTCAAAGCGCTCCAAATGTCCACTTGCAGATTCTACAAAAACAGTGTTTCAAAACTCCTCAATGAAAAGTAAGTGTCAACTCTGTGAGATGAATGCACACATCACAAACAAGTTTGTCAGAATGCTTCTATCTAGTTTTTATGTGAAGATATATCCTTTTCCACCATAGGACACAAAGCGCTCCAAATGTCCACTTGCAGATTCAAAAAAAAGAGTGTTTCAAAGCTGCTGAATCAAAAGAAATGTTCAACTCCGTGAGATGAATGCACACATCACAAAGAAGTTTGTCAGAATGCTTCTGCCTGGTTTTTATGTGAAGATATTTCCGTTTCCACCATAGGCCTCAAAGCGCCCCAAATGTCCACTTCCAAATTCTACAAAAAAAAGTGTTTCAAATCTGCTCAATCAAAAGTAAGGGTCACCTCTCTGAGATGAATAAAGAAATCACAAAGAAGTTTGTCAGAATTCTTGTGTCTAGTTTTTATGTGAAGATATTTCTTTTTTCACCATAGGCTTCGAAGTGCTTCCAAAGTCCACTCGCAGATTCTACAAAAAGGGTGCTTAAAGCTGCTCAATCAAAGGAAAGCTTCAACTCTGTGAGATGAATGCACACGTCAAAAAGAAGTTTGCCAGATTTCTTCTGTCTAGTTTTTATGTGAAGATATTTCCTTTTCCACCATAGGCCTCAAAGCGCTCCAAATGTCCACTTGCAGATTCTACAAAAACATTGTTTCAAAACTGCACAATCAAAAGAAAGGTTTAACTCTGTGAGATGAATGCACACATCACAAAGAAGTGTGTCAGAATGCTTCTGTCTAGTTATTACGTAAAGATACTTCCTTTTCCACCAGACACCAAAAAGCACTCCAAATGTCCACTTGCAGATTCTACAAAAAGAGTGTTTCAAACCATGGGCCTCAAAGCACTCCAAATGTCCACATCCAGATTCTACAAAAAGAGCTTTTGAAAGCTCGTCAATCAAAAGAATGTTTCAACTCTGTGAGATGAATGCACACATCACAAAGAAGTTTGTCACAATGCTTCTGTCTAGTTTTTATGTGAAGATTTTTCCTTTTCCACCATTGGTCTCACAGCGCTCCAAATGTCCACTTGCAGATTCTACAATAACAGTGTTTCAAAGCTGCTCAATGAAAAGTAAGGTTCAACTTTGTGAGATGAATGCACACATGATGAAGAAATTTGTCAAGATGCTTCTGTCTAGTTCTCATGTGAAGATATTTCCTTTTCCACCATAGGCCTCAAATCACTCCAAATGTCCACTTGCAAATAGTACAAAAAGCGTCTTTCAAAACTCCTCAATCAAAAGTAAGATTCAATTCTGTGAGATGAATGCACACATCACAAAGAAGTTTGGTAGAATGCTTCTGTCTAGTTTTTATGTGAAGATATTTCCTTTTCCACCGTAGGCCTCAAAGTGTTCCAAATGACCACTTGCAGATCCTACAAAAAGAGTGTTTCAAAGCTGCTCAATCTAAAGAAAGGATCAACTCTGTGGGATGAATGCACACATCACAAAGAAATTTCTCACCATGCTTGTGTCTAGTTATTAAAGGAAGATATTTCGTTATCCATGATAGGAATCAAGTTGCTCAAATGTCTACTTGCAGATTCTACAAAAAGAGTGTTTCAAAACTGCTCAATGAAAAATCAGTTTCAACCCTGTGACATGAATGTACACATCAGAAATAAGTTTGTCAGAATGCTTCTGAGTAGTTTTTATGTGAAGATATTTCCTTTTCCACCATATGCCTCAAAGCGCCCCAAATGACCACATGAAGATTCTGCAAAAAGGGTTTCAAAACTGCTCAACGTAAAGTAAGATTCAACTCTGTGAGATGAATGCACAAATCACAAAGAAGTTTGTCAGAATTCTTCTGTCTAGTTTTTACGTTAAGTTATTTCCTTTTCCACCATAGGCCTCAAAGTGCGCAAAATGTCCACTCGCAGATTCTACAAAAATGGTGTTTCAAAGTTGCTCAATCAAAAGAAATGTTCAACTCTGTGAGATGAATGTACCCGTCACAAAGGAGTTTGACAGAATGCTTCTGCGGAGTTTTTATGTGAAGATATTCCTTTTCCACCATTGGCCTCAAAGCACTCCACATGTCCGCTTGCAGATTCTACAAAAAGAGTGTTTCAAAACTGCTCAATCAAAAGAAAGGTCCAACTCTGTGAGATGAATGCACACATCACAAAATTTTTTCAGAATGCTTCTGTCTAGTTTTTATGTGAAGATATTTCATTTTCCACCATAGGCCTCAAAGCGCTCCAAATGTCTATGTGCAGATCCTACAAAAAGAGTGTTTCAAATTGGTCATTCAAAACTAATTTTCAACTCCATAAGATGAATGCACCCATTATGACGAAGTTTGTCAGAATATTTCTCTATAGTTTTTATGTGAAGATATTTCCTTTTCCACCATAGGCCTCAAAGCACTCCGAAAGTTCACTTGCAGATTCTACAAAAAGAGTGTTTTTAAGCTGCTCAAACAAAAGAAAAGTTCAACTCTGTGAGATGAATGCACACATCACAAAGAAGTTTTTCATTATGCTTATGTCTAGTTTTTATGTGAAGATATTTCCTTTTCCATCATGGTCCTCAAAGTGCTCCAACTGTCCAGTTGCAGATTTTACAAAAAGAGTGTTTCAAAACTGCTCAATCAAAAGAAAATTCCAACTCTGTGACATGAATGCACACATCACAAAGAAATCTCTCAGAATGCTTCTGTCTAATTTTTAATTGAAGATATTTATTTTTCCACCATAGGCCTCAAAGCCCTCAAATGTCCATTTGCCGATTCTACAAAAAGAGGGTTTCCAAACTACTCAATCAAAAGAAAGGTTCAGCTCTGTGAGATAAATGCACACATCACAAAGTAATTTGTCAGAATGCTTCTGTCTAGTTTTTATGCGAAGATATTTCCTTCTCCACCATAGGCTTCAAAGCACTCCAAATATCCACTTCCAGATAGTACAAAAAGGGTGTTTCAAAACTGCTCAATCAAAAGCAATGTTCAACTCTATGAGATGAATGCACACATCACAAAGTATTTTCTCAGAATGATTCAGTCTAGTTTTTATGTGAAGATATTCCCTTTACCACCATAGTTTGCAAAGCGCAACAAATGTACACTTGCAGATTCTACAAAAAGAGTGTTTCAAAGCTGCTCAATCAAAAGAAATATTCAGCTCTGTGAGAGGAATGCACACATCAAAAAGAAGCTTCTCAGAATGCTTCTGTCTAGTTAATATGTGGAGATATTTCATTTTGCATCATAGGCCTCAAAGCGCTCCAAATGACCAATTGCAGATTCTACAAAAAGAGTGTTTCAAAACTGCTCAATCAAAGTAAGGTTCAACCCTTTGAGATGAATGCAGACATCACAAAGAAGTTCCTCAGGTTGCTTCTGTCTAGTTTTTATGTGAGATGATTCCTTTTCCAACATAGGCTGCAAAGCGCTCCAAATGTCCAATTGCAGATTCTACAAAAAGAGTTTTTCCAAACTGCTCATTCATAAGAAAGGTTCAACTCTCTGAGATGAATGCACACATCACAAAGAAGTACCTCAGAAAGCTTCTGTCTAGTTTTAATGTGAAGATATTTCCTTTTCCAACATAGGCCTCTTAGGGGCCAAATGCCCAGGTGGAAATTCTACAAAGAGTGTTTCAAAACTGCTCAATCAAAAGAAAGATTCAACTGTGAGATGAATGATCACATCACAAAGAATTTTCTAAGAATGATCCTGTCTAGATTTTATGTGAAGTTTTTACCTTTTCGACAGTAGGCCTCAAAGCGCTCCAAGTGTACACTTGCAGATTCTACAAAAAGAGTTTTTCAAAACTGCTCAATGCAAAGGAAGTTTCAACTCCATAAGATGAATGCACGCATCACAAAGGAGTTTGTCAGAATGTTTCAGAATAGTTTTTATGTGAAGATATTTCCTTTTCCACCATAGGTTGCAAAGCCCTCCAAATGTCCATTTGCAGATTCTACAAAGAAAGTGTTTCAAAACTGGTCAATCAAAAGAATGGTTCAACTCTGTGAGATGAATGCACACATCACAAAGAAGTTTGTCAGAATGTTTCTGTCTAGTTCTTAAGTGAAGATACTTCCTTTTCCACCATAGGCCTCATAGTGCTCCAAATATCCACTTGCAGATTCTACAGAGAGTTACCAAATTACTCAATCAAAAGAAATGTTCAACTCTGTGAGATGAGTGCACACATCTCAAAGAAATTTGTCAGAATGCTTCTGTCTAGTTTTCATGTGAAGATATTTCCTTATCCACCATAGGCCTCAAAGCACTCCAAAAGTCCACTTGCAGATAGCACAAAAATTGTGTTTCAGAACTGGACAGAAACACTCTGACAAACTTCTTTGTGATGTGTGCCTTCATCTCACGGAGTTGAACATTTCTGTTGATTGAGCAGTTTTAAAACACTATTTTTGTAGATTCTACAAGTGTACAATTGGAGCGCTTTGAGGACTACAGTGGAAAAGGAAATATCTTCACATAAAAATTAGAAGCATTCTGACAAACTGCCTTGTGATGTGTGCATTCATCTCACAGAGTTGAACATTTCTTTTGATTGAACAGTTTTGAAACACTCTTTTTGTACAATCTGCAAGTGGACTTTTGGAGCACTTTGAGACCCATGGTGGAGAAGGAAATATCTTCACATAAAAACGAGAAAAAAGAATTCTGAGAAACTCCTTTGTGTTGAGTGTGTTCATCTCACAGAGTTGAGCCTTTCTTTTTATTGAGCAGTTTGGAAACACTCTTTTTGTAGAACCTGCAAGTGGACATTTGGAACAATTTCAGGCATATGGTGAAAAATGAAATATATTCACATAAAAACTAGACAGAAGCATTCTGACAAACTTATTTGTGATATGTGCATTCATCTCACCGAGGTGAAACTTTGTTTTGATTGAGCAGCTTTGAAACACTCTTTTTGTAGTATATGCAAGTGGACATTTGGAGCACTTTGAGGCCCATAGTGGATAACAGAATATATTCATATAATAACTAGACAGAAGCATTTTGAGAAACTTCTTTGTGATGTGTGAATTAATCTCACACTGATTTGAACCTTTCTTTTGATTGATCATCTTTGAAACACTCTTTTTGTAGAATCAGCAAGTGGATATTTGGAGCGCTTTGAGGCCTATGGTAGAAAAGGAAATGTCTTCACTTAAAAACCAGACAAAAGCATTCTGACAAACTTCTTTGTGATGTGTACATTCATCTCACAGAGTTGAACCTTACTTTTCATTGAGCAGTTTTGAAACACTCTTTCTGTAGAATCTGCTAGTGAGCAATAGGAGGACTTTGAGTCCTATTGAGGAAAAGGAAATGTCTTCATATAAAAACTAGATAGAAGCCTGTTGAGAAACTTCTTTGTGATGTGTGCATTCGTCTCACAGGGTTAAACCTTGCTTTTCATTGAGAAACTTTGAAACACTCTTTTTGTAGAATCTACAAGTGGACATTTTGACCACTATGAGGCCTATGGTGGAAAAGGAAATATCTTCACATAAAAACTAGACAGACTATTCTCACAAACTTCTTTGTGTTGTGTGCATTCATCTCACAGAGTTGAACCTTACTTTTCATTGAGAAGTTTTGAAACACTCTTTTTGTAGTATCTGCAAGTGGACATTTGGAGCGCTTTGAGGCCTATGGTGGAAAACGAAAAATCTTCACATAAAAACTAGACAGAAGCATTCTGACAAACTTATTTGTGATGTGTGCACTTATCTCACAGAGTTGAACCTTATTTTTCATTGAGCAGTTTTGAAATACTCTCTTTGTAGAATCTGCAAGTGGACATTTCGAGCGCTTTGAGGCCTGTGGTGGAAAAGGAATTATCTTCACATAAAAACTAGACAGAAGCATTCTGACAACCTTCTTTGTGATATGTGCATTCATCTCACAGAGTTGAACCTTACTTTTGATTGAGCAGTTTTGAAACACTCTCTTTGTAGGATCTGCAAGTGGACATTTGCTGCACTTGGAGGCCTATGGTGGATAACAAAATATCTTCATATAATAAATAGATGGAAGCATTATGAAAAACTTCTTTATGATGTGTGCTTGCATCTTACAGAGTGGAACCTTTCTTTTAATTGAGCAGCTCTGAAACACTCTTTTTGTAGCATCTGCAATTGGACATTTGGAGTGCTTTGAGGCCTTTGGTGGAAAAGGAAATATCTGCACATAAAAACCAGAAAGAAGCTTTCTGACAAATTCCTTTGTGATGTGTGCATTCATCTCACAGAATTGAACCTTACTTTTGATTGAGCAGTTTTGAAACACCCGTTTTGTAGTATCTACAAGTGGACATTTGGAGTGCTTTGAGGCCTATGGTGGAAAAGGAAATATCTTCACATAAGAACTAGGCAGAAGGATTCTGAGAAATTCCTTTGTGATGTGTGCATTCATCTCACAGAGTTGAACCTTACTTTCGATTAAGCAGTTTTGAAACACTCTTTTTTGTAGAATCTGCAAGCGGACATTTGCTGCACTTTGAGGCCTATGGTGGTTAATGAAATATCTTCATATAATAACTAGACAGAAGCATTATGCCAAACTTCTTTATGATGTGTGCATTCGTCTCACAGAGTGGAACCTTTCTTTTGATTGAGCAGCTCAGAAACATTCTTTTTGTAGCATCTGCAGTTGGACATTTGGAGCGCTTTGAGGCCTTTGGTGGAAAAGGAAATATCTTCACATAAAAACCAGAAAGAAGCTTTCTGACAAACTTCTTTGTGATGTGTACCTTCAGCTCACAGAGTTGAACCTTCCTTTTGATTGAGCAATTTGGAAACCCTCTTTTTGTAGAATCTGCAAGTGGACATTTGGAGTGCTTTGAGGCCTATGGTGGAAAAGGAAAGATCTTCACATAAGAACTAGGCAGAAAGATTCTGAGAAATTCCTTTGTGATGTGTGCATTCATCTCACAGAGTTGAATCTTACTTTCGATTGAGCAGTTTTGAAACACTCTTTTTTGTAGAATCTGCAAGTGGACATTTGCTGCACTTTGAGGCCTATGGTGGTTAATGAAATATCTTCATATAACAACTAGACAGAAGCATTCTGACAAACTTCTTTGTGATGTGTGCATTCGTCTCACAGAGTGGAAAATTTCTTTTGATTGAGCAGCTCTGAAACACTCTTTTTGTATAATCTGCAATTGGATGTTTGGAGTGCTTTGAGGCCTTTGGTGGAAAAGGAAATATCGTCACATAAAAACCAGACAGAAGCATTCTGACAAACTCCTTTGTGATGCGTGCATTTATCTCATAGAATTGAACCTTACTTTTCATTGAGCAGTTTTGAAGCACTCTTTTTGTAGAATCTACAAGTGGACATTTGGAGCGCTTGAGACCTATGGTTGAAAAGGAGATATCTTCACATAAAAACTAGACAGAAGCAGTCTGACAAACTTCTTTGTAATGTGTGCATTCACATCACAGAGTTGAACCTTACCTTCAATTGAGCTGTTTCAAAACACTCTTTTTGTAGAATCTGCAAGTGGACATTTGAAGCACTTGAGGCCTATGTTGGAAAAGCAAATATCTCCACATAAAAATTAGACAAAAGCATTCTGACAAACTTCTTTGTGATGTGTACATTCATGTCACAGAGTTGAACCTTACTTTTGAGCAGTTTTGAAGCACCCTTTTGGTAATATCCACAAGTGGACATTTGGAGTGCTTTGAGACCTTTGGTGGAAAAAGAAATATCTTCACATGAGAACTATACAGAAGCATTCTGACAAATTTCTCTGTGATGGGTGCATTCATCTCACAGATTTGAACTTTATTTTGATTAAGCAGCTTTGAAACACTGTTTTTGTAAAATCTGCAAGTGGACATTAGGAGCGCTTTGAGGCCTATGTTGGATAACGAAACATCTTCACGTAAAAATTAGATAGACACATTATGACATACATCTTTGTGATGTGTGCATTAATCTCTCAGAGTTGAAACTTAATTTTCATTCAGAAGTTTTGAAATACTCTTTTTGTACTATCTGCAAGTGGATATTTGGAGCGCTTTGAGGCCTATGGTGGATAAGTAAATATCTTCACATAAAAACTAGACAGAAGCATTCTGACAAACTTCTTTGTGATGTGTGCATTTATCTCACAGAGTTGAACCTTACCTTTCATTCAGCAGTTCTGAAACACTCTTTTTGTTGAATCTGCATTTGGACATTTGGAGTACTTTGAGGCCAATGGTGGAAATGGAAATATCTTCACATAAAAACTAGACAGAAGCATTGTGACAACCTTCTTTGTGACATGCACATTCATCTCACAGAGTTGAACCTTACTTTTGATTGAGCAGTTTTGAAACACCCTTTTTGTAATGTCTGCAAATGGACATTTGGAGTCCTTTGAGGCCTATGGTGGAAAAGGAAATATCGTCACATAAAAAACAGACAGAAGCATTCTGACAAACTTCTTTGTGATGTGTGCATTTATCTCACAGAGCTGGACCTTTCTTTTGATTGAGCAGCTTTGAAACACTCTTTTTGTAGAATCTGCAATTGGACATTTGGATCGCTTTGAGGCCTATGGTGAAAAAGGAAGTATCTTCAGATAAAAACTAGACAGAAGCATTTTGAAAAACTTCTTTGTGACGTTTGCATTCATCTCACTGACTTGAACCTTTCTTTTGATTGAGCAGTTTTGAAAAAGTATTTTATAGAATCTGCAAGTGGACATTTGGAACGCTTTGAGGCCTATGGTGGAAAAGAAAATATCTTCACATGAAAACTACACAGAGAATTCTGACAAACTTCTTTGTGATGTGTGCATTCATCTCACAGAGTTGAACCTTTCTTTTGATTGAGCAGCTTTGAAACACTGTATTTGTAAAATCTGCAAGTGAACATTTGGAGCGCTTTGAGGCCTCTGGTGGAAAAGAAAATATCTTCACATACAAACTAGACAGAAGCATTCTGACAAACTTCTTTGTGATTTGTGCATTCATCTCAAAGAGTTGAACCTTTCTTTTGATTCAGCAGGTTTGAAACACCCTTTTTGTAGAATCTGCAAGTGAACATTTGGAGCACTTTGAGGCCGATGGTGGAAAAGGAAATATCTTCACATAAAAACTAAACAGACGTATTCTGACAACCTTCTTTGTGATGTGTACATTCATCTCACAGAGTTGAAACTTACTTTTGATTGAGCAGTTTTGAAACATCCTTTTTGTGCTATCTGCAAGTGGACATTTGGAGTGCTTTGAGGCCTATGGTGGAAAAAGAAATATCTTCACATAAGAACTAGACAGAAGCATTCCGAGAAATTTCTTTGTGATGTGTGCAATCATCTCACAGAGTTGAACCTTACTTTTGATTGTCCAGTTTTGAAAAACCCTTTTTGTAGAATCTGAAAGTGGACATTTGGAGCGCTTTGAGGCCTATGATGGATAACGAAATATCTTCATATAATAAATAGAGAGAAGCATTATGATAAACTTTTTGTGATGTCTGCATATATCTCACAAAGAGTTGAAACTTTCTTTTGATTGAGGAGCTTTGCAACATTCTTTTTGTAGAATCTGCAGGTGGACATTTGGAGTGCTTTGAGGCCTATGGTGGAAAACGAAATATCTTCACATAAAAATTGGACAGAAGCATTCTGAGAAACTTCTTTGTGATGTGTGCATTCATCTCACAGAGTTGAACCTCCCTTTTGATTGAGCACTTTCGAAGCACTCTTTCTGTAAAATCTGCAAGTGGACAATTGGAGTGCTTTGAGGCCTATGGTGGAAAAGGAAATATCTTCACTTAAAAACTAGACAGAAGCATTCTGACAAACTTCTTTGTGATGTGTGCATTCATCTCACAAAGAATTGAAACTTTCTTTGATTCAGGAGCTTTGAAACACTCTTTTTGTAGAATCTGCAAGTGTACATTTGGAGCGCTTTGAGGCCTATGGTGGAAAAGGGAACATCTTCACATATAGAACAGACAGAAGCATTCTGATAAACTTCTTTTCGATGTGTGCGTTCAACTCACAGATTTGAATCTTACTTTTCATTGAGCAGATTTGAAACACTCTTTTTGTAGAATCTGCAAGTGGACAATTGGACCGCTTTGTGGCCTATAGTGGAAAAGGATATATCATCACATAAAAACTAGTCAGAAATCTTCTGACAAACTTCTTTGTTATGTGTACATTCATCTTTCAGAGTTGAACCTTTCTTTTGATTGAGCAACTTTGAAACACTGTTTTTGTAGAATCTGCAAGTAGTCATTTGGAGCGCTTTGGGGCCTATGGCAAAAAAGGAAATATCTTCACATAAAAACTAGACAGAAGCATTCTGAGAAACTTCTTTGTGATGTGTGCATTCATCTCACAGAGTTGAACCTTACTTTTCATTGAGCAATTTTGAAACACTCTTTTTGGAGAATCTGTAAGTGGACATTTTGAGGGCTTTGACGCACATGGTGGAAAAGGAAATACCTTCACATAAAAACGAGACAGAAGCATTCTGACAAACTACTTTGTGATGTGTGCATTCATCTCTCAGAGCTGGACCTTTCTTTTGATTGAACAGCTTTGAAACACTCTTTTTGTAGAATCTGCAAGTGGACATTTGGAGTGCTTTGAGGCCTATGGTGGAAAAGGACATATCTTCACAGAAAAACTAGACAGAAGCATTTTGAAAAACTTCTTTGTGACATTTGCATTCATCTCACTGACGTGAACCTTTCTTTTGATTGAGCAGTTTTGAAAAACTCTTTTTGTAGGATCTGCAAGTGGACATTTGGAGCGCTTTGAGGCCTATGGTGGAAAAGAAAATATCTTCACCTAAAAACCATACAGAAGTATTCTGAGAAACTTCTTTGTGATGTGTGCATTCATCTCACAGAGTTGAACCTTACTTTTCATTGAGCAACTTTGAAACACTCTTTTTGGAGAATCTGCAAGTGGACATTTGGAGGGCTTTGACGCACGTGGTGGAAAAGGAAATATCTTCACATAAAAACTAGACTGAAGCATTCTGACAACCTTCATTTTGATATGTTCATTCATCTAAGAGAATTGAACCTTACTTTTGATTTAGCAGTTTTGAAACTCTCTTTTTGTAGAATCTGCATGTGGACATTTGGAGCACTTTTAGACCTATGGTGGAAAAGGAAATATCTTCACATCAAAATTAGACAGAACAATTCTGAGAAACTTCTTTGGGATGTGTGCATTCATCTCACAGAGTAAAACATTCTTTTGATCCAGCAGTTTTGTAAGTCTCTTTTTGTAGAATTTGCAAGTGGACATTTTGAGCCCTTTCAGGCCTATGGTGGAAAAGGAAATATCTACAAATTGAAACTCTACAGAAGAATTCTGAGAAACTCCTTTGTGATGCTTGCATTCATGTAACAGAGTTGATCCTGTCTTTATGATTGAGCAGTTTGGAAACCCTCTTTTTGTAGAATCTGCCAGCGGATATTTGGAGCGTTTTGCAGCCTATGGTGGAAAAGGAAATATCTTCACATGAAAACTAAACAGATGTATTCTGAGAAACTTCTATGTGATGTGTGCATTCATCTCACAGAGTTGAACCTTTCTTTTGATTGAGGAGTTTGGAAACACTCTTTTTGTAGAATCTGCATGTGGACGTATGGAATGCTTTGAAGCCTATGGTAGAACAGGAAATATCTTCACATAAAATCTACACAGAGGAATTCTGAGAGACTCCTTTGTGATGTTTGTATTCATCTTACAGAGTTAAACCTTCCTTTTTAATGAGCAGATTTGAAACTGTCTTTTTGTAGAATCTGCAAGTGGACATTTTGAGCTCCTGGAGGCTTATGGTGGAAAAGAAAATGCCTTCACATGAAAACTAGACAGAAAAATTCTGAGAAACTTCTTTCTTATCTGTGCGTTAATCTCACACAGTTGAACCTTTCTTTTGATTGAGCAGTTTCAAACACTCTTTTTGTAGAATCTGCAAGTGGACTTTTGGAGTACTTTGTGGCCTACGGTAGAAAAGGAAATATCGTCACATAAAATCTAGACAGAAGCAATCTGAGACTTCTTTGTGATGTGTGCATTCAACACACATTGTTTAACCTTTCCCTTGATTGAGCAGTTTTGAAACTCTCTTTTTGTAGAATCTACAAGTCTACATTTGGAGTGCTTTGAGGCCTATGGTAGAAAAGGAAATATCTTCACATAAAAACTAGTCAAAAGAATTCTGAGAAACTTCTTGTTGATGTGTGCGTTCACCTCATAGAGTTGAACCGTTGTTTGATTGAGCAGTTTGGAAACCCTCTTTTTGTAGAATCTGCATGTGGACATTTGGAGCGCTTTGAGGCCTATGGTGGAAAAGGAAGTATCTTCACATAAAAACTAGACAGAAGAATTCTGAGAAACTTCTTTGTGATGTGTGCATTTATCTCACAGACTTGAACCTTTCTTTTGATTGAGCAGTTTGGAAACACTCTTTTTGTAGAATCTGCAAGGGGACATTTGGAGCAGTTTGCACCCTATGATAGAAAAGGAAATATCTTCACATATAATATAGACAGAAGCAATCTGAGAAACTTATTTCTGATGTGTGAATTCATCTCACAGAGTTAAACATTTCTTTTGATTGAGCAGTTTGGAAACAATCTTTTTGAAGAATCTGCAAGTGAACATTTGGAGAGCTTTGTGGCATATGATAGGAAAGGAAATATCTTCACATAAAATTTAGAGGAAGAAATCTGAGAAATTGCTTTTGATGTGTGCATTCATGTCACAGAATTAAAGCTTTCTTTTGATGAAGCAGTTTTGAAACTCTCTTTTTGTAGAATCTGCAAGTGGACATTTGGAACGCTTTGCGGCCTATGTTAGAAAAAGGAAATATCATCACATAAAAACTAGATAGAAGCAATCTGAGAAACTTTGGTGTGACGTGTGAATTCATCTCCCAGAGTTGAAACATTCTTTTGATGGAACAGTATTGATATACTCTTTTGGTAGAATCTGCAAGTGGACATTTCAAATTCATTGAGTCTTATGGTGGAAAAGGAAATATCTTTACATAAAAACTAGACAGAAGAATCCTGGGAAACTTCTTTGTGATGTGTGCATTCATCTCTCAGAGTTGAACCTTTCTTTTGAATGAGCAGTTTGGAAACTCTCTTTTCGCAGTATCTTCAAGTGGACATTTGGAGCACTTTGAAGCCTACGGCAGAAAAGGAAATATCTTAACATAAAATCTACACAGAAGCAATCTTAGAAACTTCTTTGGGATGTGTGCATTCATCTCACCGTGTTAAACCTTTCTCTTGATTGAAGAGTTTTGAAACTTTCTTTTTGTAGTATCTGCAAGTGGTCATTTGGAGCGCTTTGAGGACTATGGTGGAAAAGGAAATATCTTCACATAAAAACCAGACGGAATAATTCTGAGAAACTTCTTTGTGATGAGTGAGTTCATCTCACAGAGTTGAACCTTTCTTTGATTGAGCAGTTTGGAAGCACTCTTTTTGTACAATCTGCAGGTGGATATTTGGAGTCCTATGCTGCCTATGGTAGAAAACTAAATATCTTCCCATAAAATCAGGACAGAAGCAATCTAAGAAACTTCCGTTTGATGTGTGCGTTAATCTCACAGAGTTAAATCTTTCTTTTGATTTAGCAGTTTTGAAACTCTCTTTGTAGAATCTGCAAGTGGACATTTGGAGCGCTTTTAGAACTATGGTGGAAAAGGAAATATCTTCACATAAAAACCAGACAGAAGAATTCTGAGAAACTTCTTTGTGATGTGTGTATTCATCTCACGGAGTTGAACCTTTCTTTTGATTGAACAGTTTTGAAATGCTCTTTTTGCAGAATCTGCAAGTCAGCATTTGGAGCTCTTTGAGGACCATAGTGGAAAAGGAACTATCTTCACATAGAAACTAGACAGAAGAATTCTGACAGACATCTTTTTGACGTTCGTTAATCTCACAAGGTTGAGCCTTTCTTTTGATTGAACAGTTTGGAAAATCTCTTTTTGTTGAATCTGCATGTGGACATTTGGAGCACTTTGAGGCCTATGGTGGAAAAGGAAGTATCTTCACATAAAACTAGACAGAAGAATTCTGAGAAACTTCTTGTGATGTGTGCATTTATCTCACAGACTTGAACCTTTCTTTTGATTGAGCAGTTTGGAAACACTCTTTTTGTAGAATCTGCAAGGGGACGTTTGGAGAGGTTTGTGCCCTATGATAGAAAAGGAAATATCTTCACATAAAATATAGACAAAAGCAATGTGAGAAACTTGTCTCTGATGTGTGCATTCATCCACAGAGTTAAACGTTCCTTTTGATAGAGCAGTTTTGAAACACTCTTTTTGTAGAATCTGCAAGTGGACATTTTTAATGCAGACATCACAAAGTAGTTTCTCAGATTGCTTCTGTCTAGATTTTATATGAAGATATTACTTTTTCTACCATAGACTCCAAAGCAATCCAAATATCCACTTGCAGATTCTACAAAAAGGGTGTTTCCAAACTGTTCAATCAAAAGAAAGTTCAACACTGTGAGATGAATGCACGCATCAAAAAAAGTTTCTCAGAGTTCTTCTGTCTAGTTTTTATGTGAAGATAATTTATTTTCCAAAATAGGCCTCAAGGCGCTCGAAATGTCCACTTGCAGGTTCTACAAAAGAATATTTCAAAACTGGTCCATCAAAAGAAAGGTTTAACTCTGTGAGATGAATGCAAACATCACAAAGAAGTTTCTCAGATTGCTTCGGTCTAGATGTTATGTGAAGATATTTCCTTTTCTACCATAGCCTGCAAAACGCTCCAAATGTCCACTTTCAGATTCTACAAAAAGAGAGTTTCAAAACTGCTCCATCAAAAGAAAGGTCCAACTCTGTCAAATGAATGCACACATCACAAAGAAGTTCCTCTTCTTGCTTCTATCTAGATTGTATGTGAAGATATTTCCTTTTCCACCATACACCTCAAAGCACTCCAAATGTCCACTTGCAGATTCTACAAAAAGAGAGTTTCAAAGCTCTTCAATCAGAAGAAAGGTTCAACTCTGTGAGATGGATGCACACTTCACAAAGAAGTTTCTCAGGTTTCTTCTGTATAGATTTTATGTTATGATAATTCTTTTTCTACCATAGGCCTCAAAGCGCTCCAAATGTCCACTTGCAGATTCTACAAAAAGAGAGTTTCAAAACTTCTGAATTAAAAGAAAGGTTTAACTCTGTGAGATGAATGCACACATCACAAAGAAGTTGCTCAGATTGCTTCTGTCTAGATATTATGTGAAGATATTTCCTTTTCTATCATAGGACGCAAAGCACTCCAAATGTCCACTTGCAGATTCTACAAAAAGAATGTTTCCAAGCTGCTCATTCAAAGGAAAGATTGAACTCTGTCAGATGAACGCACACATCACAAAGAAGTTTCTCAGGATTCTTTTGCCTAGTTTTTGTATGAAGATATTTCCTTTCCCACCATAGTCCTCAAAGTGCTCCAAATGTCCACTTGCAGATTCTACAAACAGAGAGTTTCAAAACTCCTTCATCAAAAAAAAAAATGTTAACCTTTTTCTGATGAATGCACACATCACAATGAAGTTTCTCAGATTGCTTCTGTCTAGATTTTGTCTGAAGATATTTCTTTTTCTGCCACAGACTGCAAAGCGCTCCAAATATCCATTTTCAGATTCTACAAAAAGACTCTTTGCAAACTCCTCAATCAAAAGAAAGGTTCATCTCTGTAAGATGAACGCAGATATCACAAAGATGTTTCCCAGAATTTTTCTGTCTAGTTTTTATGTGAAGATATTTCATTTTCCACCAGAGGCCTCAAGGTTCTCAAATTATCCACTTGCAGATTCTACAAAAAGAGAGTTTCAAAACTGCTCAATCAAAAGAAAGGTTTAACTCTGTGAGATGAATGCACACATCACAAAGAAGTCTCTCAGATTGCTTCTGTCTACAATTTATGTGAAGATATTTCCTTTTATGCCATAGGCCCCAAAGCGCTCAAAATGTCCACTTGCAGATTCTACAAAAAGAGAGTTTCCAAACTGCTCAATCTAAAGGAAGGTTCAACTCTGTGAGAACAACACACGCATCACAAAGAAGTTTCTCAGAATTCTTCTGTCTAGTTTTTATGTGAAGATACGTTATTTTCCACCATAGGCCACAAAGCACTCTACATATCCACTTTGAAGATTCTACAAAAAGAGAGTTTCAAATCTGCTCCATCAAAGGAAAACTTCAACCCTCTGAGATGAACGCACCCATCACAAGGAAGTTTATCAGATTGCTTCCGTCTATATTTTATATGAAGATATTTCCTTTTCCAATATAGGCCTCAAAGTGCTCCAAATATCCACTTGTAGGTTCTACAAAAAGAGAGTTTCAAAACTGTTCAATCAAAACAAAGCTTTAACTCTGTGAGATGAATGCACACATCACAAAGAAGTTTCTCAGATTGCTTCTGTCCAGATTTTATGTGAAGATATTTCCTTTTCTACCATAGGCCGCAAAGCGCTCTAGTTGTCCACTTGCAGATTTTACAAAAAGAGTGTTTCCAAACTGCTCAATCAAAAGAAAGATTCAACTCTGTCAGATGAATGCACACATCACCAAGTCGTTTCTCAGAATTCTTCTGCCTAGTTTTTATTTGAAGATATTTGCTTTCCAACCATAGTCCTCAAAGCGCTCCAAATGTCCACTTGCAGATTCTACAAACAGAGAGTTTCAAAACTCCTGCATCAAAAAAAAAAAAAAAAGATTTACCTCTTTCAGATGAATGAACACATCACAAAGAAGTTTCTCAGATTGCTTTTGTCTAGATTTTGTCTGAAGATATTTCCTTTTCTGCCATAGGCCAGAAAGCGCTCCAAATCTCCACTTGCAGATCCTACAAAAAGAGGTTTCTGAACTCCTCAATCAAAAGAAAGTTTCAACTCTGTGAGATGAATACACACATCACAAAGAAATTTCTCAGAATTCTTCTGATTTGTTTTTATATGAAAATATTTCCTTTTCTGTCATAGGCCTTTAAGCGCTCCAAATGTCCACTTGCAGATTCTACAAAAAGAGAGTTTCCAAAGGGCTCAATCAAAAGAAAGTTTTAACTCTGCGAGATGAATGCACACATCACAAAGAAGTTAATCAGATTGCTTCTGTCTAGATTTTATGTGAGGATATTTCTTTTTCTAGCCTAGGCCGCACAGCACTCCAAATGTCCACCTGAAGATTCTACAACAAAAGTTTTTCCAAACTGCTCAATAAAAAGAAAGGTTCAACTCTGTGAGATGAATGCACACATCACAAAGTAGTTTCTCAGAATTCTTCTGTCTAGTTTTTATGTGAAGATATTTCCTTTTCCACCATAGGCCTCAAAACGCCCCAAATGTCCACGTGCAGGTTCTACAAAAAGAGAGTTTCAAAACTGCTCAATCTAAAGGAAGTTTTAACTCTGTGAGATGAATGCACACATCACAAAGAAGTTTCTCAGGTTGCTTCTGTCTACAATTTATGTGAAGATATTTCCTTTTATACCATAGGCCCCAAAGCGCCCCAAATGTCCACTTGCAGATTCTACAAAAGGAGTGTTTCCAAACTTCTCAATCAAAAGAAGGTTCAAATCTGTGAGAAGAACACAGGCATCACAAAGAAGTTTCTCAGAATTCTTCTGTCTAGTTTTTATGTGAAGATACATTATTTTCCACCACAGGCCACAAAGCACTCTAAATGTCCACTTGCAGATTCTACAAAAAGAGAGTTTCAAATCTGGTCCATCAAAAGAAAACTTCAACCCTGTGAGATGAACGCACATATCACAAAGAAGTTTATCAGGTTGCTTCTGTCTAGATTTTATGTGAAGATATTTCCTTTTCTACCATAGATTGCAAAGCACTCCAAATGTCCACTTGAAGCTTCTACAAAAAGAACGTTTCCAAACTGCTCAATCAAAAGAAATGTTCATCTCTATGAGAGGAACACAGACATCACAAAGAAGTTTCTCAGAATTCTTCTCTCTAGTTTTTATGTGAAGATATTTCCTTTTCCCCCATAGGTCTAAAATCTCTCCAAATATCCACTTGCAGATTCTACAAAAAGAGAGTTTCAAAACTACTGAATCAAAAGAAAGGTTTAACTGTGTGGGATGAATGCACACATCACAAAGAACTTTCTCAGATTGCCTCTATCTAGATTTTATGTGAATATCTTTCCTTTTCTACCATAGGCCTCAAAGCGCTCCAAAGGTCCACTTGCAAATTCTACAAAAAGAGTGTTTCCAAACAGCTCAATCAAAAGAAATTTTTGACTCTGTGAGATGAATGCACGCATCACAAAGATGTTTCTCAGAATTCTTCTGTCTAGTTTTTATATGAAGATACTTCGTTTTCCACGATGGGCCTCAATGTGATCCAAATATCCACTTGCAGATTCTACAAAAGGAGTGTTTCAAAACTCCTCAATCAAAAGAAAGATTTAACTCTGTGAGATGAATGCAACATCACAAAGAAGTTTCTCAGATTGCTTCTGTCTGGATTTTATGTGAAGATATTTCCTTTTCCACCATAGGCCTTTAAGAGCTCCAAATGTCCACTTCCAGATTCTATAAAAAGAGAGTTTCAAAATTGCTCAATCAAGAGAAAGTTTTAACTCTGTGAGATAAATGCACACATCATTAAAAAATTTCTCAGATTGCTTCTGTCTATATTTTATGTGAGGGTATTCCGTTTTCTACCATAGGCTGCAAAGCGCCCCAAATATCCACTTACAGATACTACCAATAGAGAGTTTCAAAACTACTCTATCAAAAGATAGGTTCAAATCCTTGAGTTGAATGCACACATAACAAGGAAGTTTCCCAGAATGTTTCTATGTAGTTTTTATCCAAAGATATTTCCTTTTCCAAAATAGACTGCAAAGCCCTTCACATATTCACTTCTAGATTCTACAAAAAATGTGTTTCGAAACTACTCAGTCAATAGAAAGGTTCAACTCTGTGTGGCGAATACACTTTTCTCCAAGAAGTTTCCCAGAATTCTTCTGTGTACTTTTTATTTGAAGATATTTCATTTTCCACCATAGGGCACAAAGTGCTCCAAGTATCTGCTTGCAGATTCTACAGAAAGAGAGATTTAAAAATGCTGAATCAAAAGATAGGGTCAACACTGTGAGTTGAATGCACACATAACAAGAAGTTTCACAGAATGCTTCTGTGCAGTATTTATGTGAAGATATTTCCTTTTTCAAAATAGGCCCCAAATCGCTCCAAATATCCACTTGCAGATTCTACAAAAAGAGTGTTTCCAAACAGCTCAATCAAAAGAACGGTTAAATTCTGTGAGACAAATGCACACATCACAAGGATGTTTCTCAGAATGCTTCTGTGTAGTTTCAGTTTGAAGATATTTCCTTTTCCATTATAGGCCACAAAGGGTTCCAAATATCGACTTGCAGATTCTACAAAAGAGAGATTCAAATCTGCCCAATCCAAAGATAGATTCAACTCTGTGAGTTGAATGCACATATCACAAAGAAGTTTCCCAGAATGCTTCTGTGTAGTTTTTATGTGAAGATATTTCCTTTTCCACAATGGGCCTCAAAGCTCTCCAAATATCAACTTGCAGATACTGCAAAAAGGGTGTTTCAAAACTGTTCAATCAAAGGAAGGCTTCAACTCTGTGTGATGAATGCACTCATCACAAAGAAGTTTCTCTGAATGTTTCTGTGTAGTATTTATTTGAAGATATATCCTTTTCCACCAAAGAGCACAAAGGGCTCCAAATATCCGCTTACAGATTCTACAAAAAGAGAGATTCAAAACGGCTCAATCAAAAGATAGGTTCAACTCTCTGAGTTGAATGCACACATCACAAAGAAGTTTCTCAGAATACTTCTGTGTAGTTTTTATTTGAAGATATTTCCTTTTCCACAATAGGCCTCAAATCACTCCAAATATCCACTTGCAGATTCTACAAAAAGAGTGTTTCAAAACTGCTCAATCAAAAGAAAGGTTCAACTCTGTGAGGTGAATGCACACATCACAAAGAAGTTTTTCAGAATGCTTTTGTGTAGTTTTTAGGTGAAGATATGTGCTTTTCCAAAGTAGGCCTCAAAGCGCTCATAATATCCACTTGCCGATTATACAGAAAGAGTGTTTCAAAACTGCTCTATCATAAGATAGGTTGAACCCTCTGAGATGAATGCACAGATCACAAAGACTTTTCTCAGAATGCTTCTGTGTAGTTTTTATTTGAAGATATTTCCCTTTCCACCATAGGACGCAAATGGTTCCAAATATCCACTTGCAGATTCTACAAAAAGAGAAATAGAAATCTGTTCAATTATAAGATAGGTTCAACCTTGTGAGATGAATGCACACATCACAAAGATGTTTCTCAGAATGCTTCTGTGTAATTTTTATGTGAAGATACTTCCTTTTCCATAATAGGCCTCAAATCGCTCTAAATATCCACTTGCAGATTCTGCAAAAAGAGTGTTTCAAAACTTCCCAATCAAAAGAAAGGTTCAACCCTGCAAGATGAATGCACACATCACAATCAAGTTTCTCAGAATGCTTCTGTGTAGTTTTTATTTGAAGATATTTTCTTTTCCACCATAGGCAACAAAGGGCTCCAAATATCCACTTGCAGATTGTACAAAAAGAGAGATTCAAAACTGCCCAATCAAAAGATAGGTTCAACTCTGTTAGTTGAATGCACGCATCACACAGAAGTTTCCCAAAATGCTTCTGTGAAATTTTTACGCAAAAATATTTCCTTTTCCACAATGGGCCTCAAAGCTCTCCAATTATCAACTTGCAGATACTGCAAAAAGTGTGTTTCAAAACTGCTCAATCGGAGGAGGATTTCAACTCTGTGTGATGAATGTACTCATCACAAAGAAGTTTCTCTGAATGCTTCTGTGTAATTTTTATTTGAAGATATTTCTTTTTCCACCATAGAGCGCAAAGGGCTCCAAATATCCACTTGCAGATTCTACAAAAAGATAGTTTAAAAAACGGCTCAATCAAAAGATAGGTTCAACCCTATGAGTTGAAGACACCCATCACAAAGAAGTTTCTCAGAATGCTTCTGTGTAGGTTTTATGTGAAGATATTTCCTTTTCTACAGTAGGCCTCAAATCGATCCAAATAACCACCTGCAGATTCTACAAAAACAGTGTTTCAAAACTGCTCATGCAAAAGATAGGTTCAATTCTGTGAGCTGAATGCACTCACCACAGACATGTTTCTCAGAATGCTTCTGTGTAGTTTTTATGTGAAGATATTTCCTTTTCCACAATAGGCTTCAAAGCTCTCCAAATATCCACTTGCCGATTCTGCAAATGAGAGATTCAAAAGTGCTCAATCAAGACACAGGTTCAACTCTGTGAGTTGAATGCACATCTCCAAAGAAGTTTCTCAGAATTCTTCTGTGTAGTTTTTATTTGAAGATACTTGCTTTTCCACAGTAGGCCTCAAAGCGCTACAAATATCCACTTGAAGATTCTGCAAAAAGAGAGATTCAAAACTGCTCAATCAAAAGATAGGTTCAACTCTGTGTGTTGAATTCACACATAACAAAGGAGTTTCTCAGAATGCTTCTGTGTAGTTTTTATGTTAAGATATACCCTTTTCCAAAATAGGCCTCAAAGCCCTCCAAATATCCACTTCCAGATTCTACAAAAAGAGTGTTTCAAATTTGCTCAATGAAAATAAACATTCAACACTGTGTGATGAATGCACTCCTCACAAAGAAGTTTCTCTGAATGCTTCTGTGTATTTTTTATTTGAAGATATTTCCTTTTCAACCTTAGGGCACAAAGAGCTCCCAATATCCACTTGCAGATTCTACAAAAAGAGAGATTGGAAACTGCTCAATCAGATGATACGTTCAACCCTGTGAGATGAATGCACACATCACAGAGAAGTTTCCCAGAATGCTTCTGTGTATGTAGTTTTTATTTGAAGATATTTCCTTTTCCACCATATGACACAAAGGGCTCTAAATATTCAATCACAAAAGTCTACAAAAGAGAGATTCCAAACTGCTCAATCAAAAGATCTGTTCAACTCTTTAAGTTTAATTGCATACATAACAAAGAAGTTTCTCAGAATGCTTCTGTTCAGTTTTTATGTGAAGATATTTCCTTTTCCACCATAGGCCTCAAAGCCCTCCAAATATCCAATTCCAGATTCTACAAAAAGAGTGTTGCAAAATTGATCAATCAAAGGAAGGTTTCAACTCTCTGTGATGAATGCACTCATTACAAAGAAGTTTCTCAAAATGCTACTGTGCTCTTTTTATTTAAAGATATTTCCTTTTCCACCATAGGGTGCAAAGCACTCCAAATATCCACTTACGGATTCTACAAAAAGAGAGATTGAAAACTTCTCAATCAAAAAATACGTTCAAATCTGTGAGTTGAATGAACACATAACAAAGAAGTTTGTCGGAATGCTTCTGTGTAGTTTTTACGTGAAGATATTTCCTTTTCCAAAATAGGCCTCAAAGCTCTTGAAATATACACTTCCAGACTCCACAAAAAGAGTGTTTCAAAATTGCTCAATCAAAGGAAAGGTTCAACTCTGTGTGATGAATGCACTCATCACAAAGAAGTTTCTCTGAATACTTCTGTGTAGTTTTTATTTGAAGATATTTCATTTTCCACAATAGGGTGCAAAGGGTTCCAAATATGGACTTGAAGATTCTACAAAAAGAGAGATTCAAAGTTGCTCAATCAAAAGAAAAGTTCAACTCTGTGAGTTGAATGCACACATCACCAAGAAGTTTCTCAGAATGCTTCTGTGTAGTTTTTAAGTGAAGATACTTCCTTTTCCACAATAGGCCTCAAATTGCTCCAAATATCCACTTGCAGATTCTACAGAAAGTGTGTTTCAAAACTGCTCAATCAAAAGAAAGTTTCAACTGTGTGAGATGAATGAACACATCACAAAGGGGTTTCTCAGCCTGCTTCTGTGTAGTTTTTATGTGAACATATTTGCTTTTCCACAATAGGCCTCAAAGCTCTCCAAATATCCACTTGCAGATTCTGCAAAAAGAGAGATTCCAAAGTGCTCAATAAGGAGGTAGTTTCGACTCTGTGAGTTGAATGCACATCTCCAAAGAAGTTTCTCAGAATTCTTCTGTGTAGTTTTTATTTGAAGATACTTGCTTTTCCACCGTAGGCCTCAAAGAGCTACAAATATCCACTTGAAGATTCTGCAAAAAGAGAGAATCAAAACTGCTCAATCAAAAGATAGGTTCAACTCTGGGTGTTGAATTCACACATAACAAAGGAGTTTCTCAGAATGCTTCTGTGTAGTTTTTATGTTAAGATATACTCTTTTCCAAAATAGGCCTCAAAGCCCTCCAAATATCCACTTCCAGATTCTACAAAAAGAGTGTTTCAAAACTGCTCAATGAAAGTAACGTTCAACACTGTGTGATGAATGCACTCCTCACAAAGAAGTTTCTCTGAATGATTCTGTGTAGTTTTTGCTTGAAGATATTTCCTTTTCAACCATAGGGCACAAAGGGCTGCAAATATCCACTTGCGGATTCCACAAAAAGAGAGACTGGAAACTGCTCAATCACAAGATGTGTTCAACCCTGTGAGATGAATGCACACATCACAGTGAAGTTTCCCAGAATGCTTCTATGTAGTTTTTAAGTGAAGATACTTCCTTTTCCACAATAGGCCTCAAATCGCCCCAAATATCCACTTGCAGATTCTACAAATAGAGTGTTTCAAAACTCCTCAATCAAAAGAAAGTTTCAACTCTTTGAGATGAATGAGCACAACACAAAGAGGTTTCTCAGCATGCTCCTGTGTAGTTTTTATGTGAACATATTTGCTTTTCCATGGTAGGCCTCAAAGTGCTCCAAATATCACCTTGCAGACCCTACAAAAACAGTGTTTCAAAACTCCTCAATCCAAAGAAAGGGTCAACTCTGTTAGATGAATGCACACGTCACCAAGAAGTTTCTCTGAATGCTTCTGTGTAGTTTTTATTAGAAGATATTTCCTTTTCCACCAAAGGCCGCAAAGGGCTCCAAATATCCACTTGCAGATTCTACAAAAAGAGATATTCAAAACTGCTCAATCAAAAGATAGGTTCAACTCTGTGAGCTGAATGCACACATCACAAAGAAGTTTCTCAAAATACTGCTGTGTAGCTTTTATGTGAAGATATTTCCTTTTCCACAATAGGCCTCAAATCGCTCCAAATATCCACTTGCAGATTCTACAAACAGAGTGTTTTAAAACTGTTCAATCAAAAGGAAGGTTCATCTCTGTGAGATGAATGCACACATAACAAAGAAGTTTCTCAGGATCGTTCTGTGAAGTTTTTATTTGAAGATATTTGCTTTTCCACGGTAGGGCGCAAAGCACTCCAAAGCACTTCAAAACTGATCAATCAAAAGAAGGATTCAACTCCGTGAGATGAATTCACACATCATGACGAAGTTTCTCAGACTGCTTTTGTGTAGTTTTTATTTGAAGATATTTCCTTTTCCACCATAGGCTTCAAAGGGCCCCAAATATACACTCATAAATTCTACAAAAAGAAAGATTCAAAACTGTTCAGTCAAAAGATAGGTTCAATTCTGTGAGTTGAATACACACATCACAAAGAAGTTTCTCAGAATGCTTCTGTTTTGTTTTTATTTGAAGATATTTCCTTTTCAGCAATAGGCCTCAAAACTCTCCACATATCCACTTGCAGATTCTGCAAAAAGGGAGATTCAGTGCTGCGCATTCAAAAGATAGGTTCAACTTTGTGTTTTGAATACACACCTCACGACGAAGTTTCTCAGAATGCTTCTGTGTAGTTTCTATGTGAAGATATTTCCTTTTCCGTAATAGGCCTCAAAGCTCTCCAAATATCAGCTTTCAGATTCTGCAAAAAGGGAGATTCAATACTGCTCAATTAGCAGATATGTTCAACTCGGTTAGTTGAATACACAGATCACAAAGAAGTTTCTCAGAATGCTTCTCTGTAGTTTTTATGTGAAGATATTTCCTTTTCCACAACAGGCCTCAATCGCTACAAATATCCACTTGCAGATTCTACAAAAAGAGTCTTTCAAAACTGCTCAATCAAAAGAAAGGTTCAACTCTGTGACATTAATGTGCACACCACAAAAAAGTTTCTCAGAAAATTTCTGTGTAGTTTTTATGTGAAGATATTTGCTTTTCCATGGTAGGCCTCAATGTGCTCCAAATATCTACTTGCAGATTCTCTAAAAGGAGTGTTTCAAAACTGCTGAATAAAAAAGAAAGGATCAACTTTGTGAGATGAATGCACACATTACAAAGACGTTTTTCAGAATGCTTCTGTGTAGCTTTTATGTGAACATATTTCCTTTTCCACAATAGGCCTCAAAGCACTCAAAATTTCCACATGCAGACTCAGCAAAAACAGTGTTTCAAAACCTATCAATCATAAGACAGGTTCAACCGTGTAAGACAAATTCACACATCAAAAAGAAATTTCTCAGAATGCATCTGTGTAGTTTTTATTTGAAGATATTTCCTTTTCCACCATAGGCCTCAAATGGCTCTAAATATCCACTTTCACACCCTACAAAAAGATTTAAAACTGCTTAATCAAAAGATAGGTTCAACTCTGTGAGTTTAATGCACACATCACAGAGAAGTTTCTCAGAATGCTTCTGTGTAATTTTTACGTGAAGATATTTCCTTTTCCACAATAAGCCTCAAAGCTCTTAAATATCCACTTGCAGATTCTGCAAAAAGGGCGATTCAAAACTGCCTAATCGAAAGAAACATTCAATTCCATGAGATGAATGCACACATCACAAAGAAGTTTCTCAGAATGCTTCTGTGTAGTTTTTATTTGAAGTTATTTCCTTTTCCACCATAGGCCACAAAGGGATCCAAAATCCAATTGCAGATTCTAAAAAAAGGAGATTCAAAACTGCTCAATCAAAATAAACATTCAACTCTGTGGCATGAATGTGCACACCACCAAAAAGTTTCTCAGAATGTTTCTGTGTAGTTTTTATGTGAAAATATTTGCTTTTCCATGATAGGCCTCAAATCGATCCAAATATCTACTTGCAGATCCTGTAAAAGGAGTGTTTCAAAACTGCTGAATAAAAAGAAAGGATCAACTGTGCGAAATGAATGGACATATCACAAAGAAGTTTCTCAGAATGTTTCTGTGTAGTTTTTATTTGAAGGTATTTCCTTTTCCACCATAGGCTGCAAAGAGATTGAAATATCCAATTGCAGATTCTAAAAAAAGGAGATTCAAAACTGCTCAATCAAAATAAACGTTCAACTCTGTGACATGAATGTGCACACCACAAAAAAGTTTCTCAGAATGTTTCTGTGTAGTTTTTATGTGAAGGTATTTGCTTTTCCATGGTAGGCCTCAAAGCGCTCCAAATATGTACTTGCAGATTCTATAAAAGGAGTGTTTCAAAACTGCTGAATAAAAAGAAAGGATCAATTCTGTGAAATGAATGGACACATCACAAAGAAGTTTCTCAGAATGCTTCTGTGTAGTTTTTATTTGAAGGTATTTCCTTTTCCACCATAGGCCGCAAAGGGCTCCAAATATCCAATTGCAGATTCCAAAAAAAAAAGGAGATTCAATACTGCTCAATCAAAAGATAGGTTCAACTCTGTGACATGAATGCAGACATCACAAAGAAGTTTATCAGAATGCTTCTGTGTAGCTTTTATGTGAAGATATTTCCTTTTCCACAGTAGGGCTGATATCGCTCCAAATATCCACTTGCAGATTCTACAAAAACAGCGTTTCATAACTGCTCCATCAAAGAAAGAATCAACTCTGTGAGGTGAATGCACACATCACAAAGAAGTTTCTCCGAATGCTTCTGTGTAGTTTTTATGTGAACATATTTGCTTTTCCACAATAGGCCCCAAAGTGCTCCAAATATCCACATGCTGATTTCTACAAAAAGAGTGTTTCAAAACTACTGAATCATAAGGTAGGTTCATCCTGTGAGATGAATGCACACATCACAACGAAGTTTCTCAGAATGCTTCTGTGTAGTTTTTATTTGAACATATTTCCTTTTCCACCATAGGCCACAAAGGGCTCCAAATATCCACTCACAGATTTTACAAAAAAAGAGATTCAAAACTGTTTAATCAAAAGCTAGGTTCAACTCAGTCAGTTGAATGCACACATCACAAAGAAGTTTCTCAGAATGCTTCTGTGTAGTTTTTACATGAAGATATTTGCTTTTCCCAAATAGGCCTCAAAGCTCTCCAAATATCCACTTGCAGATTCTGCAAAAAGAGATTCAAAACTGCTCCATCAAAAGAGAGGTTTGACTCTGTCAGTGGAATGCACACATCACAAAGTAGTTTCTCAGAATGCTTCTGTGTAGTTTGTATGTGAAGATATTTCCTTTTCAACTGTAAAGCACAAAGGGCTCCAAATATCAAGTTGCAGATTGTACCAAAAGAGAGTTTAAAAACAGCTCAGTCAAAACATAGGTTCAACTCTGTGAGTTGAATGCACACATCACAAAGTAGTTTCTCAGAATGATTTTATGTAGTTTTTAGGTGAAGATATTTGCGATTCCACAGTAGGCCTCAAAGCGCTCCAAATATCCATTTACTCATTATACAAAAAGAGTGTATCAAAACTGCTCAATCATAAGATAGGTTCAACCCTGTGAGATGAATGCACACATCACAAATAACATTCTCAGAATGCTTCTGTGTAGTTTTTATGTGAAGATATTTCCTTTTCCATCGTAGGCCACAAAGGGCTCCAAATATCCACTTGAAGATTCTACAAAAAGAGAGATTCAAAACTGCTCCATCAAGAGATAAGTTCAACTCTGTGAGTTGAATGGACACATCACAAAGAATTTTCTCATAATGCTTCTGTGTAGTTTTTATTTGAAGATACTTCCTTTTCCACAGTAGGCCTCAAAGCTCTCCAACTATCCACTTGCAGATTCTACAAAAAGAGAGATTCAAAACTGCTCAATCAATAGAGTGGTTTGACTCTGTGCATTGAATGCACACCTCACAGAGAAGTTTCTCAGAATGCTTCTGTGTAGTTTGTATTTGAAGACATTTGCTTTTCCACAGTAGGCCTGAAAGCTCTCCAAATATCCACTTGCAGATTCTGCCAAAAGAGAAATTCAAAACTGCTCAATCCAAAGATAGGTTCACCTCTTTGAGTTGAATGCACACATCACAAAGAAGTCTTTCAGAAGGCTTCTGGGTAGTTTTTATCTGAAGATATTTCCTTTTCCACAGAAGGCCTCAGAGGTCTTTAATATCTACTTGCAGATTCTACAAAAAGAGTGATTCAAAACAGCTCAATCAAAAGATATTTTCGACTCTGTGAGTTGAATGCACACCTAACAAAAAAGATTTTCACAATGCTTCTGTGTAGTTTTTAGGCGTAGATGTTTGCTTTTCCTCATTAGGCCTCAAAAAGTTCCAAATATCCACTTGCAGATTCTGCAAAAAGAGAGATTCAAAACTGCTCATTCAAGAGATAGGTTCAAATCTGTGAGTTGACTGCACATCTCACAAAGAAGTTTCTCAGAATGCTTCTGGGTAGTGGAGTGGAGAAGAGTGGAGTGGATTGGAGTGGTAACGATTGGAATGCAATGGAGTGGAGTGGAATGGAATGGAACGGAACGGAATGGAATGGAGCAGAGTGGAACAGAGTGGAGTAGAGGGGAGTGGAATGGAGTTGAGTGGAGTGTATCATAGTGCAGTGGAATGGGAAGGAATGGAATGGATTGGAATGGATTGGAGTGGAGTGGAATGGAGTGGAATGGAGTGAAATAGAGTGGAGTGGAATGCAGTGGAATGGAATGGAATGGAGTTGAATGGAACGGAATGGAGCAGAAAGGAATGGAATGGAATTTAAAGGAATGTAGTGGAGTGGAGTCGAGTTGAGCGGAGTTGATCGGAGTGCAGTGGAATTGAATGGAATGGACTGGAATGCAATAGAGTGGTGTGGAGTGGTAAGAAGTTGAATAGAGTGGAATGAAATGGAGTTGAGTGGAATGATATGGAATGGAATGGAATGGAAAGGAATGGAAAGGAAGAGAATGGAATGGAATTGAATGGAGCAGAGTGGAGTGGAATGGAGTTGATTGGAGGGGATCGGAGTGGAGGGGAATGGAATGGAATGGAGTGGAGTGGAGTGGAGTTGAATGGAATGGAGTGGAGTGCAACTGAACATAATGGAATGGAATGGAATGGAATGGAACAGAATGGAGTGGAGTGGAGTGCAGTGGAGTTGAGTGGAGTGGTTCGGAGTGCAGGGGAATGGAAACGAATGGAATGGAATGGAATGGAATGAAATGGGATGGAATGCAAGGAAGAAATGAAATGTGAGCTAAGATTGTGCCACTGCACTCCAGTCTGGGTGACAGAGGTAGATCCAGTCGAAATAAAGGAATGGAATGGAATGGAGTAGAATGGAATGGAATGGAGTGGAGTGGAATGGAATGGAGTGGAGTGGATTGGAGTAGAGTGGAATGGAGAGTAGTGGAGTGTGGTGGAATGAGTGGAGCGGAATGGAGTGGAAAGGAATGGAGTGGAATTGAATGGAATGGAATGGAGTCAAATGGAATGGAATGGAGTGGAATGGAATGGAATGCATTGGAGTTGAATGGAATGGAATGGAACGGAACAGAACAGAACGGAAGAGAATGGAATGGAAGGGGACAGAGTGGAGAGGAATGGAGTTGAGTGGAGGGGATCGGAGTGCAGTAGAATGGAATTGAAAGGAATGGAGTGGAGTGGAGTGGAATGGAATGGAGTGGAGTGGAATTGAATGGAATGGAACGAAATGGAATGGAATGGAATGGAATAGAATGGAACGGAACAGAACGGAGTGGAGTGGAGTGGAGTTTAGTGGAGTGCATCGGAGTGCAGGGGAATGGAATGGAATCGAATGGAATGAAATGGAATGGAATGCAACTATGAAATAAAATGTGAGCTAAGACTGTGCCACTGCACTCCAGTGTGGGAGACAGAGTTAGATCCAGTCAAAACAAAGGAGTGGAATGGAATGGAGTAGAATGGAATGGAATGGAGTGAAATGGAGTGGAGTGGAATGGACGGGAGTGGAGTGTAGTGGAATGAGTGGAGCAGAATTGAGCGGAATGGAATGGAGTTAAATTGAGTGGAATGGAATGGAATGGAATGGAATGGAATGGAGTGGAATGGAATGGCATGGATTGGAGTGGAATGGAATGGAATGGAGTGGAATGGAATGGAATGGAATGGAGTGCAATGAAATGTAGTGGAGTGGAGTGGAGTGGAATGGAGTGGAATGGAATGGAGTGCAGTGGGATGGAATGGAACGGAATGGAAGACAATGAAGTGCAGTGGATTGTAATGGAATGGAGTGGAATAGAATGGAGTGGAGTGGTGTGAAGTGGAGTGGAGTGGAGTTGAATGGAGTAGAAAGGAATGGAGTGGAGTGGAAAGGAATGGAGTGGAATGAAATGGAAAGGAATGGAAGAGAATGAAATGGAACTGAACGGAATAGATTGGAGTGGAATGGATTGGAGTGGAGTAGGGTGGAGTGGATCGGAATGCAGTGGAATGAAATGGAATGCAATGGAATGGAATGGAATGAAATAGAATGGAATTTAGGGGAGTGGCGTGGGGTGGATTGGAGTGGAGTTGAGTGCAGTAGAGTGGAAGGGAGTGGAATGGAATGTAGTGGAGTGGAATGGAATGGAAAGGAACAGAAAGGAATGGAATGGAATGGAACGGAACAGAACAGAGTGTAGTCTAATGGAGTGAAATGGAGTGGAGTGGAGTGGAGCGGAATGAAATGGAGTGGAATGGAACAGAATGGAACTGACCAGAACGGAATGGAATCGAATGGAGTGGAGTGGAGTTGAGTGGAGTGGATCAGAGTGCAGTGGAATGGAATGGAATGGAATGGAATGGAATGTATTGGAGTGGATTCGAGTGGAGTGGAGTGTAGTTGAATGGAGTGGAATGAAATGCAGTGGAGTGGAATGGAATGGAATGGAATGGAACGGAATGGAATGGAATAGAACAGAATGGAATGGAATGAAAAGGAATGGAGTGGAGTGGAGTGGAGTTGACTGGAATGGATAGGATTGCCATGGAAAGGAAAGGAATGGAATGGAATGGAATGGAAAGGAGTGTAGTGGAATGGAGTGGAGTGGAGTGCAGTGGATTGGAGTGGAATGGAGTGGAGTGGAGTGCAGTGGAGTGGAAAGGAGTGGAGTGGTGTGGAATGGAAAGGAGTGGAATGGAACGTAACCAAACTGAACAGAGTGGAAAGGAATGGAACGGAGTGGAGTTGAGTGGAGTAGAGTTGAGTGGAATGGATGGGAATGCTTTGGAATGGAATGGAAAATAATTTAATGAAATTTAGTTGAGTGGAGTGGATTTTAGTGGAGTGGAGTGGAATGGAATGGATTAGAGTTTAGTGGAGTGGCGTGGAGTGGAGTGGAATGGAGTGGAATGGAGTGGAATGGAATGGAGTGGAGTGGAATGGAATGAAATGGAACAGAATGGAATGGAATGGAACAGAATGGAGTGGAGTGGAGTGGAGTGGATGGGATGGCAGTGGAATGGAATGGAATGAAATGCAATTGAATGAAATGGAGTGGAATGGTGAAATGAAATGTGAGCTAAGATTGTGCCACTGCATTGTAGTCTGGGAGACAGAGTGAGATATAGTCAAAGTAAAAGAATGGATTGAAATGCAGTAGAATCTAATGGAATGGAGTGGAGTGGAATGGAATGGAGTGAAATAGAATGGAGTGGAGTGGAATGGAGGGGAGTGGATTGGAGTGGAGTGGAATGGAGTGGAATGGAATGAAATGGAATGGAGTGGAGTGGAAGGAATAGAGTGGAATGGAGTGGAGTGGAATGGAATGGAGGGGAGTGAGTGGAATGGGGTGGAGTGGAATGGAATAGAGTGGACTGGAGTGGAATGGAGTGGAATGAATTAGAATGGAATGGATTGTAATGGAATGAATGGAGTGGAATGGAGTGGAGTGGAGTGTATTGGAGTGGATTGTAGTGGAGGGAAGAGGAATGGAGTAGAATGGAGTGAAATAGAGTGGAGTGGAATGGAATGGAGTTTAATGGAATGGAAAGGAACGTATCAGAACAGAATGGAATGGAACGGAATGGAGTGGAGTGGAATGGAGTGGAATTGTGTGGAGTGGAATGGAGTGCAGTGGAATGGAATGGAATGGAATGGATTGGAATGGAATGGAGTGGAGTGCAACTGAACGTAATGGAATGGAATGGAATGGAATGGAACAGAACGGAGTGGAGTGGAGTGCAGTGGAGTTGAGTGGAGTGGTTCGGAGTGCAGGGGAATGGAAACGAATGGAATGGAATGGAATGGAATGAAACGGGATGGAATGCAACGAAGAAATGAAATGTGATAGGAGTGGAATGGAGTGGAGTGATGTGGAGTGGACTGGAATAGAGTGGAATGGAATGGAGTGGTTTGGAATGCAATGGAAAGGAACAGAATGGAATGAATGGAACAGAACGGTATGGAACAGAACAGAAAGGAGTGGAGTGGAATGGAGTTGAGTGGAGTGGATTGGATTGCTGTGGAATGGAAAGGAATGGAATGGAATGGAAAGGATGTAGTGGAATGGAGTGGAGTGGAGTGGAATGGAGAGGAGTGGAATGGAGTGGAGTGGAATGGAGTGGGGTGGAGTGGAGTGCAGTGGAGTGGAATGTAGTGGATTGGAGTGTAATGGAATGGAGTGGAATGCAACGGAACAAAGGAGAATGCAACAGAACGGAATGGAATGGAGTGGAGTGGAGTAGAGTTGAGTAGAGTGGATCGGACTGCAGTGTAATGGAGTGGAATGGAATTTAAAGTAAACGAGTGGACTGGAGTGGAGTGGAGTTTAGTGGATTGCAGTGGAATAGAGTGGATTAGAGTGGAGTGTAGCAGAGTTGAGTGGAATGGAGTGGAATGGAATGCAGTGGAATGGAAGGGAATGAAATGGAACAGAATGCAATGGAATGGAAAGGAGTGGAATGGAATGCAACGGAGTGGATTGGAGTGGAGTTGAGTGGATTGGATCGGATTGCAGTGGAATGGAATACAATGGAATGCAATTGAATGGAATGGAAAGGAATGGTGAAATGAAATGTGTGCTAAGATTGTGCCACAGTGCTCAAGTCTGGGTGACAGAGTGAGATCCAGTCAAAATACAGGAATGGAATGGAATGGAATGGAATGGAATGCAATGGAGTGAAGTGGAATGGAATGTTGAGGAAAGGATTGGAGTTGATTGGAATGGAGTGGAGTGGAATGGAATGGAGGGAAATGGAGTGGAATGGAGTAGAATGGAATGGAGTGGAATGGAATGGAGTTGAAGGGCATGGAATGCAATGGAGTGGAGTGGAGTGGAATGGAGTGGAATCGAGTGAAATGGAGTGGAGTACAAAGGAGTGGAGTGGAACGGAATGGAGTTGAATGGAATGGAATGGAAAGCATTGGAACAGAATGGAAATGACTGCAGTGGAATGGAGTGCAGTGGAGCTGAGTGGAGTGGACCGGAGTGCAGTGGAATGGAACTGGAATGGAGTGGAGTGGAGTGGAATGGAGTGGAATGGAATTGACTGGAGTGGAATGGAATGAAATGGCATGGAATGGAATGGAATGGAACGGAATGGAATGGTATGCAACAGAACGGAGTGGAGTGGAGTATGGTGGTTTTGAGTGAAGTGGAACTGATTTCCATGGATTGGAAAGGAATGGAATGGAAAGGAATGGAAAGGAGTGTAGTGGAATGGATTGGAGTGGAGTGCAGTGGAGTGGAATGGAGTGGAGTGCAATGGAAAGGAATGGAATGGAATGGAAAGGAATGGAAAGGAGTATAGTGGAATAGATTGGAGTGGAGTGCAGTGGAGTGGAATGGAGTGGAATGGAATGGAATGGTGAAATGAAATGTGAGCTAAGATTGTGCACTGCACTCCATTCTGGGTGACACAGTGAGATCCAGTCGAAATAAAAGAATGGAATGGAATGGAGTAGAATGGAATGGAATGGAGTGGAGTGGAATGGAGTGGAGCGGAATGGAGTGGAGTGTAATGGAGTGGAATGGAATAAAGTGGAATGAAGTGAAATGGAGTGGAGTGGAATGGAATGGAGTGGAGTGGAGTGGAGAGGAGAGGAGTGAAATGGAGTGGAATGGAGTGAAATGGAGTGGAGTGCAATGGAGTGGAATGGAAAGGAGTGGAATGGAATGGAACAGAACGGAATTGAACGGAACGGAATGGAATGGAGTGGAGTTGAGTGAAGTGGATCGGAGTGCACTGGAATGGAATGTAATGGCATGCAATGGAATGGTATGGAAAGGATTGTAGTGGAATAGAGTGGAGTGGAATGGAGTGGAGTGGAATGGAGTGGAGTGGAATGAAAAGAATGGAATGGAATGCAATGGTGAAATGAAATGTGAGTTATGATTGTGCCACTGTACTCCAGTCTGGTTGACACAGTGAGATCCAGTCGAAACAAAGGAACAGAATGGAATGGAGTAGAATGTAATGGATTGGAGTGGAGTGGAATTGAATGGCGTGGAATGGAGTGGAGTGGAGTGGAATGGGGTGGCGTGGAAAGGAATGGAGTGTAATGGAGTGTAATGGAATGGAGTGGAATGGAGTGGAATGGAGTGGAGTGGAGTGGAATGGAATGGAGTGGAGTGGAGTGGAAAGGAGTTAAATGGAGTGTAGTGGAGTGGAGGGGAGTGGAGTTGAATGTAACGGAGTGCAATGGAACGGAACAGAACGGAATGGAATGGAATGGGACGGAGTGGAGTGGAGTTTAGTGGAGTGGATCAGAGTGCAGTGGAATGGAATGGAATGGAATGGAATCGAAAGGAGGGGAGTGGAGTGGATGGAGTTTAGTGGTGTAGAGTGGAATGGAGTGAAGTGGAGTGGACTGGACTGGACTGGAGTGGAGTGGAAAGGAATGGAATGGAACGGAATGCAATGCAACGGAACGGAATGGAATGGAATGGAACGGAATGGAGTTGAGTTGAGTGGAGTGGAGTTGAGAGGATTGGAGTGGAGTGGAATGGAATGGAATGGAAAGGAATGGAATGGAATGGAATGTTGAAATGAAATTTGAGCTAAGATTGTGCCACTGTACTCCTCTCTGGGTGACAGAGTGAAACCCAGTGGAAATAAAGGAATGGAATAGAATGGAGTAGAATGGGATTGAATGACGTGGAATGGAATGGAATGGAATGGAGTGGAGTGGGGTGGAGTGGAGTAGAATGGAATGGAATAGAATGGAATGGACTCATGAAATGAAATGTGAGCTGAAATTGTGCCACTGCTTTCCAGCCTGGGTAACAGAGTGAGATCATCTCAAAGAAAGGAATGGAATCGAATGGAGTGGAATGGAATGGAGTGGAATGGCGTGCATTAGAGTGGAGTGGAGTGGAGTGAAGTGGAGTGGAATGGAATGGTGAAATGAAATGTGAGATGAGACTGTGCTACTGCACTCCAGCCTGTGTCACAGAGTGAGATCCTGTCGAAAGAAGGGAATGGAATGGTGTGGAAGGGAATGGAAAGAGATGGAATGGAATGGAATGGAATGGAATGGAATGGAATGGAATGGAATGGAATGCAATGGCATGGCATGGGATGGAATGGAATGGAAAGGGATGGCATGGGATGGAATGGAATGGAATGGAATGGGATGAGATGGAATGGAATGGAGTGGAGTGGAGTGGAATGGTGTGGCATGGAATGGAATCTAATGGGATGCAATGGAATGGAATGGAGTGGAGTGGAGTGCAGTGGAATAGAAAGGAGTGGAATGGAATGGGTTGGAGTGTAGTGATGTGGAGTGGACTGGAGTTGATTGGAGTGTAGTGGAAGGGAGTGGAGTGCAGTGGAAGGGAGTAGAACAGAATGGAATGAAACGGAATGGAATGGAAAGGAATGGTGAAATGAAATGTGAGCTGAGATTGTGCCACTTCACTCCAGCCTGGGTGACAGAGTGAGATCCTGTCAAAGGATAGGAAAGTAGTGTAATGGAGTGTATTGGAATTGAATGGAATGCAATGCAGTGGAGTTGAGTGGAGTGGAATGGAGTGGAATGTAATGTGATGTAATGGAAAGTATCAGAGTGGAGTGGAGTGAAATGGAGTTGAATGGATTTGGATGGAATGGAGAGGATAGGAGAGGATTGGAGTGCATTGGAATGGAAGGGAATGGAGTGGAGTGGAGTTGAGTGGACTGGAGTGGAATGGAATGGAAAGGTGAAATGAAATGTGAGCTCAGATTGTGCCACTGTACTCCAGCCTGTGTGACAGAGTGAGACCCTGTCGAAAGAAAGGGATGGAATGGAATGGAGTGGAATGGAAAGGAATGGAATTGAATGGAGTGGAGTGGATTGGAGTGGAGTGGAATGGAGTGGAATGGAATGGGATGAAAGGGAATGTAATGGATTGGAGTGGAGTGGAGTGGAGTGATGTGGAATGGAGCAGAATGTAATTGGATGGATTGGAATGGAGTGGAGTGGAGTGGAATGGAATGGAATGGAATGGAGTGGAGTGGAATGGAGTGGAGTGCAGTGGAGTGCAATGGAATGGAATGGAATCGAATGGAATGGTGAAATTAAATGTGAACTGTGATTGTGCGACTGCACTCCAGCCTGGGTGACAGACTGAGATGTTGTCGAAAGAAAGGAATGGAATGGAATGGAGTGGAATGGAATGGAGATGAGTGGAGTGGAGTGGAGTAGAGTGGAGAGGAATGGAATGGAGTGGAATGGGATGGGATGGAATTGAATGGAATGTAGCAGAGTGGAGTGGACTGGAATGGAATTTACTGAAATGTAATGGAATGGAATGGCGTGGAATGGAGTGGGGTTGAGTGGTATGGATTGTAATTAAATGGAATGGAATGCAATGGAATGGTAAAATGAAATGTGAGCTGAGATTGTGCCACTGCACTCCAGCCTCAGTGACAGAGTGAGACCCTTTCAAAGAAAACGAATGGAATGGAATGGAATGGAATGAAATGGAATGGAAAGTAGTGGACTGGATTGGAGTGGAGTGGAGTGGAATGGAATGGTTTAGAGTGGAATTAAATGGAGTGGAGGGTAGTGGAGTGAAGTGGAGTGCAATGGAGTGGAATGGAATGGGATGGAATGTAAAGGAGTGGAGTGGTGTGGAGTGGACTGGAGTGGAAGGGAGTTGAATGGAATGGAGTAGAGTGGTGTAGAGTGGAAAGGAGTGGAAGTGAGTTGAGTTGAATGGAGTGGGATGGAATGGAGTGAGTGGAGTGGAGTGGAATGGAATGGGATGGAATGTAAAGGAGTGGAGTGGTGTGGAGTGGACTGGAGTGGAAGGGAGTTGAATGGAATGGAGTAGAGTGGTGTAGAGTGGAAAGGAGTGGAAGTGAGTTGAATGGAATGGGATGGAATGGAGTGAGTGGAGTGGAGTGGAATGGAATGGGATGGAATGTAAAGGAGTGGAGTGGTGTGGAGTGGACTGGAGTGGAAGGGAGTTGAATGGAATGGAGTAGAGTGGTGTAGAGTGGAAAGGAGTGGAAGGGAGTTGAATGGAATGGGATGGAATGGAGTGAGTGGAGTGGAGTGGAGTGGAATGGAATGGAATGGAATTGAACGGAATGGAAAGGAATGGAATGGAATGGAATGGAAGGGAATGGAATGGAATGGATTGGAATGGTGAAATGAAATGTGAACTGAAATAGTGTTGCTGCTCTCCAGCCTTGGTGACAGAGTGAGATTCTGTTAAAAGAAAGGAATGGAATGGAATGGAGTAGAATGGAATGGAATGGAGTGGAGTGGAGTGGAGTGGAGTGGAGTTGAATGGAGTGGAATGTAAGGGTATGGAATGACATGGAGTGGAGTGGCGTGGAGTTGAATGGAGTGGACTGGAGTGGAGTGGAATGGAATGGAATGCAGTGAAATGGAATGGTGAAACGTAATGTGAGCTGAGATTGTGCCACTGCACTCCAACCTGGGGGACAGAGTGAGATCCTGTCCAAAGAAAGGAATGGAACGGAACGGAGAGGAATGGCTTGGAATGGAGTGGAATGGAGTGGACTAGAGTGGAGAGGAGTGGAGTGGAGGGGAATGGAGTGGAATGGAATGGATGGAGTGGAATGGAATGGATTGTAGAGGAGTGGAATAGAGTTGAATGGAATGGGATGGAATGGAGTGAAGTGGAGTGGAGTGGAGTGGAAGAGAATGGAATGGAATGGAATGGAATTTAATGGAATGGAATGGAATGGTGAAATGAAATGTGAACTGAAATTGTGTCACTGCACTCCAGCCTGGGTGACAGAGTGAGATTCTGTCAAAAGAAAGGAATGGAACTGATTGGAGTATAACGGAATGGAATGGAATGGAGTGGAGTGAAGTGGAGTGGAATTGAGTGGAATGGAATCTAATGGAACCAGATGGAATTTAGTGGAGTGCTGTGGAGTGGAGTGGAATGGAATGGAATGGAAGGGAATGGAGTGGAATGGATACGTTGGAGTGGAGTGGAATGGAATGGAATGGAACGGAACGGAATGGAATGGAATGCAGTGGAATGGAATGGTGTAATGAAATGTGAGCTGAGATTGTGCCACTGCACTCCAGCCTGGGAGACAGAGTGAGATCCTGTCGAAAGAAAGGAATGGTACAGAATTGAGTGCAATGGAATGGAATGGAATGGCATGGAGTGGAATGGAGTGAAGTGGAGTGGACTCGAGTGGACTGAAGTGGAGTGGAGGGGAACGGAGGGGAATGCAATGGGATCGAGTTGAATGGAATGGAGTGGAGTGGAGAGGAGTGGAGTGTAATGGAGTGAAATGGAATGGGATGGAATGGAGTGGAGTGGAGTGGGGTGGAGTGGAATGGAAAGCAATGGAGTGGAATAGAATGGAGTGGAGTTAAATGGAGTGGAGTGGAGTGGAGTGCAATGGAATGGAATGGAATTGAAAGGAATGGAATGGAATGGAACGGAACGCTATGGAATGGAATGAAATGGAATGCAATGGAATGGTGAAATGAAAAGTGAGCTGAGATTGTGCCACTGCACTGCAGCCTGGGTGAAAGAGTGAGATAATGTCAAAGGCATGGAATGCAATGGAATGGTGAAATGAAAAGTGAGCTGAGATTGTGCCACTACACTGCAGCCTGGGTGAAAGAGTGAGATAATGTCAAAGGCATGGAATGCAATGGAATGGAATGGAACGGAGTGGAGTGGAGTGAAGTGTATTGGAGTGGAGTGGAGTGGAGTGGAGTGTATTGGAGTGGAGTGGAGTGCAGTGGAGTGTAATGGAGTGGAATGCAATGGGATGTAGTCTAATAGAATGGAGTGGAATGGAATGGAGTGGAGTGGAGTGGAGTGGAATGGAGTGGAATGGAATGGGATGGAATGGAGTGGAGTGAAATGAAAGGAATGGAGTGGAGTGGAGTGCAGTGGAATGGAATGAAATGGAACAGAATGGAATGGTGAAATGAAATGGGAGCTGAGATTGTGCCACTGCACTCCAGCCTGTGTGACAGAGTGAGATCCTGTCGAAAGAAAGGTATGGAATGGAATGGAGTTTAATGGAATGGAATGGAGTGGATTGGAGTGGGGTTTATTGGAGTGGAGTGGAATGCTGTGGAATGGAATGGGATGGAACGGAATGAAATGGAATTGAGTGGAGTAGAGTGGATTGGAGTGGAGTGCAGCGGAGTGGAATGGAGTGGAATAGAATGGGATTCAATGGAGTGGAGTGGAGTGGTGTGGAGTTGAGTGGACTGGAATGAAGTGGAATGGAACGGAATGGAGTGGAGTGGAATGGAATGGAATGGTGAAATGAAATGTGAGCGGAGATAGTGGCGCTGCACTCCAGCCTGGGTTACACAGTGAGATCCTGTCAAAAGAAATGAATGGAATGGAATGGAGTGGAATGGAATGGAATAGAATGGAGTGGAGTGGAGTGGAGAGAAGTGGAGTGGAGTGGAGGGGAATGGAGTGGAATATATTGGGATAGATTAGGGTGGATTGAAGTGTAGTGGACTAGACTGGAGTGGAGTGGATTGGAGTGGAATGGAGTGGAATGGAATGGGATGGTTTGGGATGGAGTGGAGTGGACTGGAGGGGAATGGAGTGGAATGGAGTGGATTAAATGGAATGACATGGAATGGAGTTGTGTGGAATGAAGTGGAGTGGAGTTGAGTGGAGAGCAGTGGAATTTTATGGAATCGAACGGAATGGAGTGGAATGGAATGCAATGGAATGGTGAAGTGAAATGTCAGCTGAGATTGCTCCACTGCACTCCAGCCTGGGCGACAGAGTGAGATCCTGTCGAAAGAACGGAATGGAATGGAATGTAGTGGTGTGGAATGCAATGGAATGGAAGGGAGTGGAGTGGAGTGGAGTGCAATGGAGTTGAATGCAATGGGATGTAATGGAAGGTAGTGGAGTGTAGTGGAGTGTAATGTAATGTAGTGGAATGGAATGGGATGGATTGGAATGGAGTTTAGCGGAGTGCAGTGGAATGGAATTGAATGGAATGCAATGGAATGGAATTGAGGGGAATGGATTAGAATGGAGTGGTGAAATGAAACGTGAGCTGAGATTTTGCCACTGCGTTGCAGCCTGGGTTACAGAGTGAGATCCTGTCGAAAGAAATGAATGGAATGGAATGGAGTGGGATGGAATGGAATGGAATGGAATGGAGTGGGGTGGAGTGCAGTGGAGTGGAGTGAAGTGGAATGGAGTGAAATGGAATGCGAAAGAATGGAATTCAGTGGAGTGGATTGGAGCACTTTGAGACCTATGGTGGAAAAGGAAATATCTTCACATGAAACCTAGACAGAAGCATTCTGAGAAACTTCTTTGTGATGTGTGTGGTCTTCTCACAGAGTTGAACCTTTCTTTTTATTGATCAGTTTGGAAACACTCTTTTTGTAGAATCTGCAAGTGGACATTTGGAGCGATTTGAGGCATATTTTAAAAAAATCTTCACATGAAAACTAGACAGAAGCATTCTGACAAACTTCTTTGTGATATGTGCATTAATCTCAAAGAGTTGAAACTTTCTTTTGATTCAGCAGTTTTGAAACCCCCTTTTTGTACTATCTGCAAGTGGACATTTGGCGTGCATTGAGGCCTATGATGGAAAAGGAAATATCTTCACAAAAACTAGACAGAAGCCTTCTGACAAATTTCTTTGTGATGTGTGCATTCATCTCACAGGTTTGAACCTTTTATTTGATTGAACAGCTTTGAAACACTTTGTACAATCTGCATGTGGGAATTTGGAGCTCTTTGAAGCCTATGGTGGAAAAGGAAGTATCTTCATATAAAAACTATACAGAAACATTCTGACAAACTTCTTTGTGATATGTGCATTCATCTCACAGATTTGAACCTTTCTTTTGATTGAACAGTTTGGAAACACTCTTTTTGTACAATATGCAAGTGGATATTTGGAGAGTTTTCAGGCCTACAGTGGAAAAGGAAATATCTTCACATAAAAACTAGACAGAAGCATTCTGAGAAACTTCTTTGTGATGTGTGAATTCACCTCACAGAGTGGAAATTTTCTTTTGATTGAGCAGTTTGGAAACACTCATTTTGTAGAATCTTCAAGTGGACATTTTGAGCACTGCAAGGCCTAGTGTGGAAAAGGCAACATCTTCACATCGAAACTAGACAGAATCATTCTAACAAACTTCTTTTGGATGTGTGCATGCATCTCCCAGAGTTGAACCTTACTTTCGATTGAGCAGGTCTGAAAAACCCTTTTGGTAGAATCTGCAAGTGGACATTTGGAGCGCTTTGCGGGCTATGGTGGAAAAGGAAATATTTTCACATACAAACTAGACAGAATCATTCTGACAAACTTATTTGGGATGTGTGCATTCATCTCACAAGGCTGAAACTTTCTTTTGATTGAGCAGTTTTGAAACACTGTTTTTGTAGAATCTGAAAGTGTACATTCAGAGCGCTTTGGGCTCTATGGTGGAAAAGGAAATATCTTCACATAAAAACTAGACAGAATCATTCTGAGAAAATTCTTTGTGATGTGTGCATTCATCTTAGAGAGTTGAACCTTTCTTTTGATTGAGCAGTTTTGAGAAACTTATTTGTAGAATCTGCAAATGGTTATTTGGAACGCTTTGAGGCCTATGGTGGAAAAGGAAATATCTTCACATAAAACTAGACAGAAGTATTCTGAGAAACTTCTTTATGATGTGTGCACTCATCTCACAGACTCGAAACTTTCTTTTGATTGAGCAGTTTGGAAACACTCTATTTGTAGAATCTGCAAGTGGATATTTGGAGTGCTATACTGCCTATAGTGGAAAGGGAAATATCTTCACATAAAAAATAGACAGAAGCATTCTGAGCAACTCCTTTGTCATGTGTGCATTCACGTGACAGAGTTGAAATTTTCTTATGATGGAGCAGTTTTGAAACATTCTTTTTTAGAATCTGCAAGTGGATATTTGGAGTACTTTGAGGCCTGTTTTGGAAAAGGAAATATCTTCACATAAAAACTAGACAGAAGCATTCTGAGAAACTTCTTTGTGATGTGTCCATGCATCTCACAGAGTTGGAGACTTTTCGATTGAGCAGTTCTGAAATACTCTTTTTGTAGAATCTACAAGTGGACATTTTGGGAGCTTTGAGGCCTATGATAGAAAACAAAATATCTTCACATAAAATCTAGACAGAAGCAAAATGAGAAACTTCTTTGGGATGTGTGCATTCATCTCACAGAGGTAAAACTTTCTTTTGATTGAGCAGTTTTGAAACTCTCTTTTTGTAGAATCTGCAAGTGGACTTTTGGAGTGCTTTGGGTCCCATGGTGGAAAAGGAAATATCTTCACATAAAAGCTGGACAGAAGAATTCTGAGAAACGTCTTTGTGATCTGTGCGTTCAATTCACAGAGTTGAAATTTTCTTTTGATTGAGCAGTTTGGAAACACTATATTTTTAGAATCTGCAAGTGGACATTTGGAGCGCTTTGCAGCCTATGTTAGAAAAGGAAATATCTTCGCATAAAATCTAGACAGAAGCAAACTGAGAAACTTGTTTGTGAAGTGTGCATATATCTCAGAGAGTGAAACCTTTCTTTTGATTGAGCAGTTCTGAAACTCTGTTTGTTGAATCTGCAAGAGGAAATTGGGAGGGCTTTGAGGCCTAGGGTGGAAAAGGAAATATCTTCACAAAAAACAAGACAGATGAATTCTGAGAAACTTTTTTTTGAGGTGTGCGTTCATCTCACAGAGTTGAACCTTTTTTTTGATTGAGCAGTTTTTTAAAATTTATTTATTTTTTATTATACTTTAAGTTTTAGGGTACATGTGCACATTGTGTAGGTTAGTTACATATGTATACATGTGCCATGGTAGTGCGCTGCACCCACCAACTCGTCATCTAACATTAGGTATATCTCCCAATGCTATCCCTCCCCCCTACCCCCACCCCACCACAGTCCCCAGAGTGTGATATTCCCCTTCCTGTGTCCATGTGATCTCATTGTTCAATTCCCACCTATGAGTGAGAATATGCGGTGTTTGGTTTTTTGTTCTTGCGATAGTTTACTGAGAATGATGATTTCCAATTTCATCCATGTCCCTACAAAAGACATGAACTCATCATTTTTTATGGCTGCATAGTATTCCATGGTGTATATGTGCCACATTTTCTTAATCCAGTCTATCATTGTTGGACATTTGTGTTGGTTCCAAGTCTTTGCTATTGTGAATAGTGACACAATAAACATATGTGTGCATGTGTCTTTATAGAAGCATGATTTATAGTCCTTTGGGTATATACCCAGTAATGGGATGGCTGGGTCAAATGGTATTTCTAGTTCTAGATCCCTGAGGAATCGCCACACTGACTTCCACAATGGTTGAACTAGTTTACAGTCCCACCAACAATGTAAAAGTGTTCCTATTTCTCCACATCCTCTCCAGCACCTGTTGTTTCTTGACTTTTTAATGATTGCCATTCTAACTGGTGTGAGATGGTATCTCATTGTGGTTTTGATTTGCATTTCTCTGATGGCCAGTGATGATGAGCATTTTTTCATGTGTCTTTTGGCTGCATAAACGTCTTCTTTTGAGAAGTGTCTGTTCACGTCCTTCACCCACTTTTTGATGGGGTTGTTTGTTTTCTTCTTGTAAATTTGTTGGAGTTCATTGTAGATTCTGGATATTAGCCCTTTGTCAGATGAGTAGGTTGCGAAAATTTTCTCCCATTTTGTGGGTTTCCTGTTCACTTTGATGGTAGTTTCTTTTGCTGTGCAGAAGCTCTTTAGTTTAATTAGATCTCATTTGTCAATTTTGGCTTTTGTTGCCATTGCTTTTGTTGTTTTAGACATGAAGTCCTTGCCCATGCCTATGTCCTGAATGGTAAGGCCTAGGTTTTCTTCTAGGGTTTTTATGGTTTTAGGTCTAATGTTTAACTTTTTAATCCATCTTGAATTGATTTTTGTATAAGGTGTAAGGAAGGGATCCAATTTCAGCTTTCTACATATGGCTAGCCAGTTTTCCCAGCACCATTTATTAAATAGGGAATCCTTTCCCCATTGCTTATTTTTCTCAGGTTTGTCAAAGATCAGATAGTTGTAGATATGCAGCGTTATTTCTGAGGGCTCTGTTCTGTTCCATTGATCTATATTTCTGTTTTGGTACCAGTACCATGCTGTTTTCATTACTGTAGCCTTGTAGTATAGTTTGAAGTCAGGTAGCGTGATGCCTCCGGCTTTGTTCTTTTGGCTTAAGATTGACTCATCAATGCGGGCTCTTTTTTGGTTCCATATGAACTTTAAAGTAGTTTTCTCCAATTCTGTGAAGAAAGTCTTTGGTAGCTTGATGGGGATGGCATTGAATCTGTAAATTACCTAGGGCAGTATGGCCATTTTCACGATATTGATTCTTCCTACCCATGAGCATGGAATGTTCTTCCATTTGTTTGTATCCTCTTTTATTTCATTGAGCAGTGGTTTGTAGTTCTCCTTGAAGAGGTCCTTCACATCCCTTGTAAGTTGGATTCCTAGGTATTTTATTCTCTTTGAAGTAATTGTGAATGGGAGTTCACTCATGATTTGGCTCTCTGTTTGTCTGTTGTTGGTGTATAAGAATGCTTGTGATTTTTGTACATTGATTTTGTATCCTGAGACTTTGCTGAAATTGCTTATCAGCTTAAGGAGATTTTGGGCTGAGAAAATGGGGTTTTCTGGATATACAATCATGTCGTCTGCAAACAGTGACAATTTGACGTCCTCTTTTCCAAATTGAATACCCTTTATTTCCTTCTCTTGCCTAATTTCCCTGGCCAGAACTTCCAACTCTATGTTGAATAGGAGTGGTGAGAGAGGGCATCCCTGTCTTGTGCCAGTTTTCAAAGGGAATGCTTCCAGTTTTTGCCCATTCAGTATGATATTGGCTGTGGGTTTGTCATAGATAGCTGTTATTATTTTGAGATACGTCCCATCAACACCTAATTTATTGAGAGTTTTTAGCATGAAAGGTTGTGGAATTTTGTCAAAGGCTTTTTCTGCATCTATTGAGATAATCATGTGGTTTTTGTCTTTGGCTCTGTTTATATGCTGGATTACATTTATTGATTTGTGTATATTGAACAAGCCTTGCATCCCAGGGATGAAGCCCACTTGATCATGGTGGATCAGCTTTTTGATGTGCTGCTGGATTCGTTTTGCCAATATTTTATTGAGGATTTTTACATCAATGTTCATCAAGGATATTGGTCTAAAATTCTCTTTGTTCTTTGAGTCTCTGCCCGGCTTTGGTATCAGGATGATGCTGGCCTCATAGAATGAGTTAGGGAGGATTCCCTCTTTTTCTATTGATTGGAATAGTTTCAGAAGTAATGGTACCAGTTCCTCCTTGTACTTCTGGTAGAATTTGGCTGTGGATCCATCTGGTCCTGAACTCTTTTTGGTTGGTAAACTATTGATTATTGCCACAATTTCAGATCCTGTTATTGGTCTATTCAGAGATTCAACTTCTCCCTGGTTTAGTCTTGGGAGAGTGCATGTGTCGAAGAATTTATCCATTTCTTCAAGATTTTCTAGTTTATTTGCGTAGAGGTGTTTGTAGTATTCTCTGATGGTAGTTTGTATTTCTGTGGGATCAGTGGTGATATCCCCTTTTTCATTTTTTATTGTGTCTGTTTGATTCTTCTCTCTTTTTTTCTTTATTAGTCTTGCTAGCGGTCTATCAATTTTGTTGATCCTTTCAGAAAACCAGCTCCTGGATTCATTAATTTTTTGAAGGGTTTTTTGTGTCTCTATTTCCTTCAGTTCTGCTCTCATTTTAGTTATTTCTTGCCTTCTGCTAGCTTTTGAATGTGTTTGCTCTTGCTTTTCTAGTTCTTTAATTGTGATGTTAAGGTATCAATTTTGGATCTTTCCTGCTTTCTCTTATGGGCATTTAGTGCTATAAATTTCCTTCTACACACTGCTTTGAATGCATCCCAGAGATTCTGGTATGTTGTGTCTTTGTTCTCATTGGTTTCAAAGAACATCTTTATTTCTGCCTTCATTTCGTTATGTACCCAGTAGTCATTCAGGAGCAGGTTGTTCAGTTTCCATGTAGTTGAACGGTTTTGAGTGAGATTCTTAATCCTGAGTTCTAGTTTGATTGCACTGTGGTCTGAGAGATAGTTTGTTATAATCTCTGTTCTTTTACATTTGCTGAGGAGAGCTTTACTTCCAAGTATGTGGTAAGTTTTGGAATAGGTGTGGTGTGGTGCTGAAAAAAATGTATATTCTGTTGATTTGGGGTGGAGAGTTCTGTAGATGTCTATTAGGTCCACTTGGTGCAGAGCTGAGTTCAATTGCTGGGTATCCTTGTTGACTTTCTGTCTCGTTGATCTGTCTAATGTTGACAGTGGGGTGTTAAAATCTCCCATTATTAATGTGTGGGAGTCTTAGTCTCTTTGTAGGTCACTAAGCACTTGCTTTATGACTCTGGGTGCTCCTGTGTTGGGTGCATATATATTTAGGATAGTTAGCTCTTCTTGTTGAATTGATCCCTTTACCATTATATAATGGCCTTCTTTGTCTTTTTTGATGTTTGTTGGTTTAAAGTCTGTTTTATCAGAGACTAGGATTGCAACCCCTGCCTTTTTTGTTTTCCATTTGCTTGGTAGATCTTCCTCCATCCTTTTATTTTGAGCCTATGTGTGTCTCTGCACGTGAGATGGGTTTCCTGAATAGAGCACACTGATGGGTCTTGACTCTTTATCCAATTTGCCAGTCTGTGTCTTTTAATTGGAGCATTTTGTCCATTTACATTTAAAGTTAATATTGTTATGTGTGAATTTGATTCTGTCGTTATGATGTTAGCTGGTTATTTTGCTCGTTAATTGATGCAGTTTCTTCCTAGTCTCGATAGTCTTTACGTTTTGGCATAATTTTGCAGCGGCTGGTACCGGTTGTTCCTTTCCATGTTTAGTGCTTTCTTCAGGAGCTCTTTTCGGGCAGGCCTGCTGGTGACACAATCTCTCAACATTTAATTGTCTGTAAAGTATTTTATTTCTCCTTCACTTATGAAGCTTAGTTTGGCTGGATATCAAATTCTGGTTTGAAAATTCTTGTCTTTAAGAATGTTGAATATTGGCCCTCACTCTCTTCTGGCTTGTAGGGTTTCTGCCGAGAGATCCACTGTTAGTCTGATGGGCTTCCCTTTGAGGGTAACTCCACCTTTCTCTCTGGCTGCCCTTAACATTTTTTCCTTCATTTCAAATTTGGTGAATCTGACAATGATGTGTCTTGGAGTTGCTCTTCTCGAGGAGTATCTTTATGGCATTCTCTGTATTTCCTGAATCTGAACGTTGGACTGCCTTGCTAGATTGGGGAAGTTCTCCTGGATAATATCCTGCAGAGTGTTTTCCAACTTGGTTCCATTCTCCCCATCACTTTCAGGTACACCAATCAGACGTAGATTTGGTCTTTTCACATAGTCCCATATTTCTTGGAGGCTTTGCTCATTTCTTTTTATTCTTTTTTCTCTAAACTTCCCTTCTAACTTCATTTCACTCATTTCATCTTCCATCGCTGATACCCTTTCTTCCAGTTGATCGCAATGTTTCCTGAGGCTTTTGCATTCTTCATGTAGTTCTCGAGCCTTGGTTTTCAGCTCCATCAGCTGCTTTAAGCACTTCTCTGTATTGGTTATTCTAGTTCTACATTCTTCTAAATTTTTTTCAAAGTTTTCAACTTCTTTGCCTTTGGTTTGAATGTCCTCCCGTAGCTCAGAGTAATTTGATCGTCTGAAGCCTTCTTCTCTCAGCTCATCAAAGTCATTCTCCATCCAGCTTTGTTCCATTGCTGGTGAGGAACTGCATTCCTTTGGAGGAGGAGAGGCACTCTGCTTTTTAGAGTTTCCAGTTTTTCTGTTCTGTTTTTTCCCCATCTTTGTGGTTTTATCTACTTTTGGTCTTTGATGATGGTGATGTACAGATGGGTTTTTGGTGTGGATGTCCTTTCTGTTTGTTAGTTTTCCTTCTAACAGACAGGACCCTCAGCTGCAGGTCTGTTCCAGTTTTGAAACATTCTTTTTGTAAAATCTGCAAGTGGACATTTGGAGTGCATTGCAACCTATGGTAGCAAAGGGAATATCTTCACATAAAATCTAGACAGAAGCAACCTGAGAAACTTCTTTGTGATGTGTGCATTCATGTCACAGAGTTAAACATTTCTTTTGATGTAGCAGTTTTGAAACTATCTTTTTGTAGATCCTGCAGTTGGACATTTGGAGTACTTTGAGGCCTATGGTGGAAAAGGAAATACCTTCACATAAAAACTAGAGAGAAGAGTTCTGAGAAACTTCTCTGTGATTCATACGTTCAGCTCACAGATTTGAACCTTTCTTTTGATGGAGCAGTTTTGAAACTCTCTTTTTGTAGAATCTGCAAGTGGACGTTTGGAGCGCTTTGAAGCCTATGGTGTAAAAGGAAATATCTTCACATAAAAACCAGATAGAAGCTTTCTGAGAAACTTCTTTGTGATATGTGCATTCATGTCCCTGACTTGAGCATTTCTTTTGAAGGACCAGTTTTCAAATACTCTTTTTGTAGAATCTGCAAGTGGACAATTCGAGTGTCTTGAGGCCTATGGTGGAAAAGAAAATATCTTTACATAAAACCTGGACAGAAGCATTCTGAGAAACCTCTTTGTGATGTGTACATTCGTATCTCAAAGTTTAATCTTTCTTCTGAAGATTTGAAACCCTCTTTTTGAAGACTCTGCAAGCGGACATTTTGTGCGCCTTGAGGCATATGCTGGAAAAGGAAATATCTTCACATAAAATCTAGACAGAAGAAATCTGAGAAACTACCTTGTAATGTGTTCATTTATCTCACAGAGTTAAACCTTTCTTTTGATTGAGCAGTCTTGAAACTCTCTTTTTGTAGAATCTGTAAGTGGACATTTTGTGTGTTTTGAAGCCTATGGTGGAAAAGGAAATATCTTCACATAAAAATCAGATAGAAACATTCTGAGAAACTTCTTTCTGATGTGTGCATTCATCTCACAGAGTTAAACCTTTCTTTTGATAGAGCAGTTTTGAAACTCTCTTTTGTGGAATCTGCAAGTGGACATTTCGAGCACCTTATGTCCTATGCTGGAAAATGTAATATCTTCACACAAATATTAGATAGAATAATTCTGAGAAACTTCTTCATGATGTGTGCGTTCACCTCAAAGAGTTGAACCATTCTTTTGATTGAGGAGTTTGGAAACACTCTTTTTGTAGTATCTGCAGGTGGACATTTGGAAAGCTTTTTGGCCTATGATAGAGAAGGAAATATCTTCACATAAAATCTAGACAGAAGAAATCTGAGAAACTTTCTCATGATGTGTGCATTCATCTCACAGACTTAAAACTTTCTTTTGATTGAGAAGTTTTGAAACTCTCTTTTTTAAGTCTGCAAGTGGACATTTGGAGCAGTTTGAGGCCTGTGGTGGAAAAGGAAATATCTTCACATAAAAACTAGACAGAAGAATTCTGAGATAGTTTTTGTGATGTGTGTGTTCATCTCACAGAGTTGAACCATTCTTTTGAATGAGCAGTTTGGAAACACTCTTGTAGAATCTGCAAGTGGATATTTGGAGTGCTTTGCGGCCTATGGTAGAAAAGGAAATATCTTCACATAAAATCTAGACAGAAGAAATCTGAGAAACTTCTTCATGATGTGTGCATTCATACCCAGAGTTTAAGCTTTCTTTTGATGGATCAGTTTTGGAATACTCTTTTTGTTGAATCTGCATGTGGACATTTTGAACACCTTGAGGCCTATGGTGGAAAATGAAATATCTTCACGTAAAAACTAAACAGAAGAATTCTGAGAAACTTCTTTGTGATGCATGCGTTCACCTCACAGAGTTGAACATTTCTTTTGATTGAGCAGTTTGGAAACACTCTTTTTGTAGAATCTGCAAGTGGATATGTGGAGCGCTTTGTGGCCTATGGTAGAAAAGGAAATATCTTCACATAAAATCTTGACAGAAGCAACCTGAGAAACTTATTTGTGATGTGTGCATTCATCGCAGAGGTTAAAACCTTTTTTTAATTGAGCAGTTTTGAAACTCTCTTTTTGTAGAATCTGGACGTAGACAAGTGCAGCGTTTTCAGGCCTACGGTGGAAAAGGAAATATCTTCACATAAAAACTAGACAGAAGAAATCTGAGAAACTTCTTTGTGATGTGTCTGTTCATCTCACAGAGTTGAAACTTTCTTTTCATTGAGCAGTTTGGAAACATACTTTTGTAGAATCTGCAAGTGAACATTCAGAGGGCTTTGCGGCCTATGGTAGAAAAGGAAATATCTTCACATAAAATCTAGACAGAAGCAATCTGAGAAAATTCTTTCTGATGTGTGCATTCATCTTACAGAGTTAAACCTTTCTTTTGTTTGAGCAGTTTTGAAACTCTTTTTGTAGAATCTGCAAGTGGACATTTGGAGTGCTTTGCAGCCTATGATAGAAAAAGAAATATCTTCACATAAAATCTAGACAGAAGCCATCTGAGAAACTTCTTTGTGATGTCTGCGTTCATCTCACAGAGTTAAAATTTTCTTTGAATGAGCAGTTTTGCAACTCTCTTTTGTAGAATCTGCAAGTGGACATTTGGAGCGCTTTGAGACCTATGATAGGAAAGGATATATCTTCACATAAAATCTAGACAGAAGCAATTTGAGAAACTTCACCATGATGTATGTATTCATGTCACAGAGTTAAACCTTTCTTTTTAATTGAGCAGTTTTTTTTTTTGTTTTTTTTTTTTTTTAGAATCTGTTAGTGGACGTTTAAGGCGCTTTGGGGCCTATGACGGAAATGAAAATATCTTCACCTAAAAACTAAACAGAAGATTGCTGAGAAACTTCTTTTTGATGTGTACGTTCATCTCACAGAGTTGAACCTTTCTTTTATTGAGCAGTTTGGAAACACTCTTTTTGCAGAATCTGCAAGATTATATTTGGAGAGTTTTGAGGCCTACGGAGGAAAAGAAATATCTTCAGATAAAAACTAATTAGAAGCATTCTGAGAAACTTCTTTGTGATGAGTGCATTCATTTCCCAGAGTTCAACATTTCTTTTGATGGACCAGTATTGAAATAATCTTTTTGTGGAATCTGCAAGTGGACATTTGGAAAGCCTTGAGGCCTATGGTGGAAAATGAAATATGTTCACATAATAACTAGACAGAATAATTCCAGGAAACTTCAATTGTGATGTGTGCATTCATCTCACAGAGCTGAACCTTTCTTTTGATTGAGAAGTTTGGAAACACTCTTTTGGCGAATCTGCAAGTGGAAAATTTGTACGCTTTGCAGTCAATGGTAGACAAAGAATAATCTTCAATTAAAATCTACACGGAAGCAATCTGAGAAACTTCTTTGTGATATGTACATTCATCTCACAGAGTTAAAACTTTCTTTGGATTGAGCAGTTTTGAAATTCTCTTTTTGTAGTATCTGCAAGTGAACATTTGGTGGGCTTTGAGGCCTTTGGTGGAAAAGAAAATTCTTTATATTAAATTTAGACAGAAGAATTTGGAGAAACTACTTTGTGATGTGTGCGTTCATCTCACAGAGTTGAATCTTTCTTTTGATTGAGCAGTTGGAAACAATCATTTGTAGGATCTGTAAATGGACATTTGGAGCACTTTGCAGCCTGTGGTAGAAAAGGAAATATCGTCACATAAAATCTAGAAAGAAGCAATCTGAGAAACTTCTTTCTGATGTGTGCATTCATGTCACAGAGTTAAAACTTTCTGTATATTGAGCAGTTTTGAACCTCTCTTTTTGTAGAATCTGCAAGTGGATGTTTAGAGCGATTTGATACCTATGGTGGAAAAGAAGATATCTTCACAAAAAACTAGACAGAAGAATTCTGAAAAACTACTTTTGATGTGTGCTTTCATCTCACAGAGTTCAAAGTTTCTTTTTGATGGAGCATTTTGGAAACACTCATTTTCTAGAATCTTCAGGTGGACATTAGGAGGGCTTTGAGGCCTATGGTGAAAAAGGAAATATCTTCACATGAAAACTAGAGAGAATAATTCTGTGAAAGTTATTTTGTTGTGGGCGTTCATCTCACCCAGATGAACATTCTTTTGATTGAGCAGTTTGGAGACTCTCCTTCTTTAGAATCTGTAAGTGGACATTTGGAGCCCTTTGTGGCCTATGGTAGAAAAGGAAGTATCTTCATATAAATCTCTGCCACAGCAACCTGAGAAACTTCTTTATGATGTGTGCATTCATCTGACAGAGTTGAACCTTTCCTTTGATTGAGCAATTTGGAAACTCTCTTTTTGTAGAATTTGCAAGTGGACATTTTGAGGGCTTTGAGACCTAAGGTGGAAAAGGAAATATCTTCACATAAAAACTAGACAGAATAATTCTGAGAAACTTCTTTGTAATGTGTGCGTTCATTTCACAGAGTTGAACCTTTCTTTTGATTGAGCAGTTTTGAAACACTCTTATTGTAGAATCTGCATGTGGACATTTGGAGCACTTTGTGGCCTATGGTAGAAAAGGAAATATCTTCACATAAAATCTAGACAGAAGCAATCTGAGAAAATTCTTTGTGATGTGTGCATTCACCTCACAGACTAAAACCTTTCTTTTGATTGAGCACTTTTAAAACTCTCTTTTTGTAGGATCTGCAAGTGGACATTTGGAGCACCTTGAGGCCTATGATGGAAAAGGAAATATCTTCACTTAAAAAATAAACAGAAGAATTCTGAGAAACTTCTTTTTTATGTGTGTGTTCATCTCACAGAGTTGAACATTTGTTTGATTGAGCAGTTTGGAAACTCTCTTTTTGTAGAATCTGCAAGTGGACATTTGGAGTGTTTTGTAGCCTATGGTAGAAAAGGAAATACCTTCACATAAAATCCAGACAGAAGCAATCTGAGAAACTTCTTTGTGATGTGTGCATTCATCTCACAGAGTTAAGCCTTTATTATGATTGAGCACTTTTGAAACTCTCTTTTTGTAGAATCTGCAATTGGACATTTGGAAGGCTTTGGGGCCTATGGTGGAAAAGGAAACATCTTCACCTAAAAACAATATAGAAGCATTTTGAGAAACTTCTTTGTGATGTGTGCATTCATCTCCCAGAGTTGAACCTTTCTTTTGATGGACCAGTTTTGAAATACTGTTTTTGTAGGATCTGCAAGTGGACATTTTGAGCGCCTTGAGGCCTACGTTGGAAAAGGAAATATCTTCACATAGAAACTAGAGAGAAGAATTCTGAGAAACTTCTTTGTGATGTGTTCATTCATCTCAAAGAGGTGAACCTTTCTTTTGATGGACCAGTTTCGAATTTCTCCTTTTGTAGAATCTGCCAGGGGGCATTTCGAGTGCCTTGAGGCCTATGGTGGAAAATGAAATATCTTCATATAAAAACTAGACGGAAGCATTCTGAGAAAGTTCTTTGTGATGTGTGGATTTGTCTCACAGAGTTGAACCTTTCTTTTGATTGAGCAGTTTGGAAACACTGTTTTTGTAGAATCTGCAAGGGGCAGTTGAAGTACTTATTGTTCTATGGTGGAAAAGGAAATAACTTCATATAAAATCTAGACAGAAGCAATCTGAGAAACTTTTTGTGATGTGTGCTTTCATCTCACAGACTTAAACCTTTCTTTTGATTGAGCAGCTTTGGAAATCTCTTTTTGCAGAATCTGCAAGTGGACATTTGGAATGCTTTTAGGCCTATGGAAGAAAAGGAATTATTTTCACATAAAAACTAGACAGAAGAATTCTGAGAGAATTCTTTGTGATGTGTGCATTCATCTGGCAGAGTTGAACCTTTCTTTTGATTGAGCAGTTTGGAAACACTCTTTTTGTAGAACCTGCAAGTGGACATTTGGAGCACTTTGCAGCCTATGGTAGAAAAGGAAATATCTTCACAAAAAATCTAGACAGAACCATTCTGAGAAACGACTTTTTCTTGTGTGCATTCATCTCACAGCGTTAACCATTTCTTTTGATTGAGCATTTTTGAAACTCTCTTTTTGTAGAATCTGCAAGTGGACATTTGGAGCACTTTGAGGCCTATGTTGTAAAAGGAAATACCTTCACATAAAAACTAGATAGAAGCATTCAGAGAAACTTCTTTGTGATGCGTGCAATCATTTCCCAGAGTTAAACCTTTTTTTGATGGACCAGTTATGAAATAGTCTTTTTGTAGAATTTGCAGTTGTACATTTCGAGCACCTTGAGGCCTATGGTGGAAAATGAAATATCTTCACATAAAAACTAGACACAAGTATTCTGAGCAACTTCTATGTGATGTGTGCGTTCATCTCACAGAGTTGGACCTTTCTTTTGAATGAGAAGTTTGTAAACCCTTTATTTGGAGAATCTGCAAGTGGACATTTGGAGTGCTTTGCCACCTATGGTAGAAAAGGAACTATCTTCACATAAAATCTAGACATAAGCAATCAGAGAAACTACTTTGTGTTTTGTGCATGCCCCTGAGAGAGTTAAACCTTTCTTTTGATTGAGGAGTTTTGAAACTCTCTTTTTGTAGAATCTGCAAGTCGATATTTGGAGGGCATTAAGGCCTCTGGTGGAAAAGGAAATATCTTCACATAAAAACTAGACAGAAGAATTCTGAGAAACTTCTTTGTGATGTGTGCATTCATCTTACAGAGGTGAACCTCTTTTTTGATTGAGCTGTTTGGAAACATTCTTTTTGTGGAATCTACAAGTGGATATTTGGAGTGCTTTGGGGCCTGTGGTAGAAAAGGAAATATCTTCACATAAAATCTAGACAGAAGCAACCTGACAAACGTCCTTGTGATGTGTGCTTTTGTCTAAGAGAGTTAAACCTTTCTTTTGATTGAGGAGTTTTGAAACTCTCTTTTTGTAAAATCTGCAAGTGGATATTTGGAGCGCTTCGAGGCCTATGGTGGAAAAGGAAATATCTTCACATAAAAACTAGACAGAAGAGTTCTAAGAAACTTCTTTGTGATGTGTGCGTTCATCTCACAGTGTTAAAAGTTTCTTTTCATGGAGCAATTTGGAAACACTCTTTTTGTAGAATCTTCAAGTGGACATTTGGAGGGCTTTGAGGCCTCTGGTGGAAAAGCAAATATCTTCACATGAAAACTGGAGAGAAGAATTCTGTGAAACTTTTTTCTGATGCATGCGTTCATCTCACACAGATGAACCTTCCTTTTGATTGAGCAGTTTGGAGACACTCTTTCTGTAGTATCTGCAAGTGGACATTTGGAGACCTCTGTGACCAATGGTAGAAAAGGAAGTATCTTCATATAAATCGCTGCTGAAGCAACCAGATAAACTTCTTTGTGATGTGTGCATTCATCTCAAAGAGTTAAACATTTCTTTTGATTGAGCAGTTTTGAAATTCTCTTTTTGTAGAATCTGAAAGTGGATATTTGGAGCCCTTTGTGGCCTATGGTAGAAAAGGAAATATCTTCACATAACATCTAGACCGAAGCAATCTGAGAAACTTCTCTGTGATGTGTGCATTCATCTGACAGAGTTGAACCTTTCTTTTGATTGAGCAGTTTGGAAAATCTCTTTTTGTAGAATCTGCAAGTGGACATTTTGAGGGCTTTGAGGACTAAGGTGGAAAAGGAAATATCTTCACATAAAAACTAGACAGAAGAATTCTGAAAAACTTCTTTATGATGCGTGCGTTCATCTCACAGAGTTGAACCTTTCTTTTGATTGAGCAGTTTGGAAACACTCTTTTTGTAGAATCTGTCAGTGGACATTTGGAGCGTGTGGCGGCCTATGGTAGAAAGGGAAATATCTTCATATAACGTCTAGACAGAAGCAATCTGAGAAACTTCTTTGTGAAGTGGGCATTCATCTGACAGAGTTAAACCTTTCTTTTGATTGAGCAGTTTTGAAACTCTCTTTTTGTGGAATCTGCCAGTGGCCATTTGGAGCGCTTTGAGTCCTATGTTGGAAAAGGAAATATTCTCACATAAAAACTAGACAGAGGTATTCTGAGAAACTTCTTTTTGATGCGTGCATTCATCTCAAAGAGTTGAAACTTTCTTCTGATTGAGGAGTTTTGAAAAACTTCATTTTGTAGAATCTGCAAGTGGACATTTGGAGCGTTTTGCAGCCTATGGTAGAAAAGGAAATATCTACACATAAAATCTAGGCGGAAGCTATCTGATAAACTTCTTTGTGATGTGTGCATTCATATTCCAGAGTTAAACCTTTCTTTTGATTGAGCAGTTTTCAAACTCTCTTTTTGTGTAATCTGGAAGCGGACATTTGGAGGGTTTTGCGGCCGATGGTCGGAAAGGAAATATCTTCAATAAAAACTAGATAGAAACATTCTGAATAACTTCTTCATGATGTGTGCATTCATATCCCAGAGTTGAACATTTCTTTTAATGGACCAGTAATGAAATACTCTTTTTGTAGAATCTGCAAGTGGACATTTTGAGCACCTTGAGGCCTATAGAGGGAAAAGAAATACTTTCACATAAAAACGAGACAGAAGAATTCTGAGAAACTTCTTTGTGATGCATGTGTTCATCTCACAGAGTTGAACCTCTTTTTTGATTGAGGTGTTTGGAAACATTCTTTTTGTGGAATCCACAAGTGGATATTTGGAGTGCTTTGGGACCTATGGAAGAAAAGGAAATATCTTCACATAAAATCTAGACAGAAGCAACCTGACAAACTTCCTTCTGATGTGTGCTTTTGTCTAAGGGAGTTAAACCTTTCTTTTGATTGAGGAGTTTTGAAACTCTCTTTTTGTAAAATCTGCAAGTGGATATTTGGAGCGGTTTGAGGCCTATGGTGGAAAAGGAAATATCTTCACATAAAAACTAGACAGAAGAGTTCTGAGAAACTTCTTTGTGATGTGTGTGTTCATCTCACAGTGTTAAAAGTTTCTTTTCATGGAGCAATTTGGAAACACTCTTTTTGTAGAATCTTCAAGTGGACATTTGGAGGGCTTTGAGGCCTCTGGTGGAATAGCAAATATCTTCACATGAAAACTGGAGAGAAGAATTCTGTGAAACTTTTTTCTGATACGTGCGTTCATCTCACACAGATGAACCTTCCTTTTGATTGGGCAGTTTGGAAACACTCTTTCTGTAGAATCTGCAAGTGGACATTTGGAGCCCTTTGTGACCAATGGTAGAAAAGGAAGTATCTTCATATAAATCTCTGCCGAAACAACCAGATAAACTTCTTTGTGATGTGTGCATTCATCTCACAGAGTGGAACCTTTCTTTTGATTGAGCAGTTTTGAACACTCTTTTTGTAGAATGTGCAAGTGGATATTTGGAGCCCTTTGTGGCCTATGGTAGAAAAGGAAATATCTTCACATAAAAATTACCCCGAAGCATTCTGAGAAACATGTTTGTGTTGAGTGCATTCAGCTCACAGAATTGAACCTGTGTTTTGATTGTGCAGGTTTGAAACACTCTTTTTGTAGAATCTGCAAGTGGATATTTGGATCGATTTGACGCCTATTGTGGAAAAGGAAATATCTTCACATAAAAGCTACACAGCAGCATTCTGAGAAACTTCTTTATTTTGTGTGTATTCAACTCATGGAGTCAAACCTATCTTTTGATTGAGCAGTTTTGAATCTCTCTTTTTGCATAATCTGTGAGTGGATATTTGGAGAGATTTGAGGCCTATTGTGGAAAAAGAAATATCTTCACAGCAAAACTACACAGAAGCATTCTGAGAAACTTCATAGTGATGTGTGCATTCATCTCACAGATGAATCTTTCTTTTCATTTAGCAGTTTTGAAACACTCTGTTTGTAGAATCTGCAAGCGGATAGTTGGAGCGCTTTGAGGCCTATTGTTGAAAAGAAAATATCTTCACATAAAATCTACACAGAAGCATTCCGAGAAACCTCTTTGTGATGTGTGCATTCATCTCACAGAGTTGAATCTTTCTTTTGATTGAACAGTTTTGAAAATCTCTTTATGTAGAATCTGCAAGTTGATATTTGGAGCGCTTAGATTCCTATTGTGGAAAAGGAAATATCTTTACATAAAAACTGCATAGAATCGTTCTGAGAAACTTCTGTGTGATGTGTGCATTCATCTCACAATGTTGAACCTTTCTTTTCATTCAGCAGTTTTGAAACTTTCTGTTTGTAGAATCTACAAGTGGATATTTGGAGCTCTTTGAGGCCTATGGTGGAAATGGAAATATCTTCACATAAAAACTACACAGAAGCATTCTGAGAAACACCTTTGTTAAGTGTGCATTGAACTCATAGAGTTGAAACTTTCTTTTGATTGAGCAGTTTTGAATCTCTCTTTTGGTAGAATCTGCAAGAGGATATTTGGAGCCATTTTCGGCCTATGGTGGAAAAGGAAATACCTTCACATAAAAACTACAAAAAAGATTTCTGAGGAACTTCTATGTCATGTGTGCCTTCATCTCACAGAGTTGAACCTTTCTTTTGATTTAGCAGTTTGGAAACACTCTTTTTGTTGTATCTACAAGTGACTGTTTGGATCACTTTGAAGCCTATGGTGGAAAAGGAAATATCTTCAAATAAAAACTACACAGAACCATTCTGAGAAACTTCTTTGCGATGTGTGCTTTCATCTCACATTATTGAACCTATGTTATGATTGAGCAGTTTTGAAACACTCTTTTTATAGAATCTGCAAGTGTATATTTGGAGCTGATGTGGCCTATTGTGAAAAAGGAAATATCTTCACATAAAAACTACACAGAAGCATTATGAGAAACCACTTTGTGATATCTGCATTAAACTCACAGAGGTGAACCTATCTTTTCATTGAGCAGTTTTGATTCCCTCTTTTTGTAGGATCTGCAAGTGGTCATATGGAGCCCTTTGCGGCCTATGGAGGAAAAAGAAATATCTTCAAATAAAAACTACCCAGAAGCATTCTGAGGAACTTCTTTGCTATGTGTGCATTCAACTCACAGAGTTGAAACTATCTTATGATTCAGCAGTTTTGAAGCACTGTTTTTGTAGAATCTTCAAGTGGATATTTAGAGCGCTTTGAGGCCTACTGTGGAAAAGCAAATATCTTCGCATAAAAACTTCACAGAAGCATTCTGGGAAACTTCTTTGTGATGTGTGCATTCAACTCACGGAATCGAACCTATGTTTTGATGGAGCAGTTTTTAATCTCTCTTTTTGCAGAATCTGTAAGTGGATATTTGGAGGCCTTTGAAGCCTAGTGTGGAAAAGGAAATATCTTCACATAACAACTACAGAGAAGCATTCTGAGAAACTTTTTGTGATGTGTGCATTCAACTCACAGAGTTGAACCTATGTTTTGATTGAACAGTTTTGAATCGCTCTTTTTGTAGAATCTGAGAGTGAATATTTGCAGCGCTTTTAGGTCTATTGTGGAAAAGGAAATATTTTCACATAAAAACTACACAGAAGCTTTCTGAGAAATTTCTTTGTTATGAGTGCATTCATCACACATAGTTGAACCTTTCCTTTTGATTGAACAGTTTTGTAACACTCTTTATGTAGAAACTGCAAGTGGATATTTGGAGGGCTTTGAGGCGTATTTTGGAAAAGGAAATATCTTCATATCAAAACTACACAGAAGCATTCTGAGAAACTTCTTCATGATGTGTACATTCAACTCACAGTGTTGAAACTATCTTTTGATAGAGCAGTTTTGAAACACTCTTTTTGTGTAATCTGCAAGTGGATATTTGGAAAGCTTTGAGGCCTACTGTGGAAAAGGAAATATCTTCATGTAAAAACTACACTTAGGCAGTCTAAGAAACTTCTTTATGATGTGTGCATTCATCATACAGATTTTAACTTCTTTTGATTGAACAGATTTGAAACACTCTTCTTGTAGAATCTGCAGGTGGATATTTGGAGGGTTTTGAGGCCTATTTTGGAAAAGGAAATATCTTCACATAAAGACTACACAGAAGCATTCTCAGAAACATCTTTGTGATGTGTGCATTCAACTCACAGAGTTGAACCAATGTCTTAATGCAGCAGTTTTGAATCTTTTGTGGAAACTTCAACCGGATATTTGGAGCCCTTATCAGCCTATGGTGGAAAAGGAAATATCTTTAAATAAACTCTACATGGAAGAATTGTGAGAAATTTCTTTGTGATGTGTGAACTCATCTCACAGAGTAGAAATTTCCTTTTGATTGAGCAGTTTTGAAATGCTGTTTTCATAGAATCTGCAAGTGGATATTTGGAGCACTTTGAGGCCTATTGTGGAAAAGGAAATATCTTCACATAAAAACTACACAGAAGCACTCTGAGAAACTACTTTGTGATGTGTGCACTCATCTCACAGTGTTGAAATTTTCTTTTGATTGAGCAATTCTGAAACGCTGTTTTCATAGAATCTGCAACTGGATCTTTGGAGCACTTTGAGGCCTACTGTGGAAGAACAAATATCTTCACATAAGAACTGCACTGAGGCATTCTGAGAAACTTCTTCATGATGTGTGCATTCAACTCACATAATTGAACCTATCTTTTGATTGGACAGTATTGAATCTCTCTTCGTAGAATCTGCAACTGGATATTTGGTGCCCTTTGTGGCCTATGAATGAAAAGGAAATATCTTCAAAGAAAAGGTACACAGAAGCATTCAGAGAAACTTCTTCATGATGTGTGCATTCATCTCACAGAGGTGAACCTTTCATTTGATTGAGCAGTTTCGAAACACTCTCTTTGTAGAATCTGTAAGTGGATACTTGGAGCGTTTTGAGGCCTACTGTGGAAAAGGAAATATCTTCACATAAAAACTACACAGAAGATTTCTGGGAAACTTCCCTGTGATATGTGCATTCCTCTCACAGAGTTGAACATTTCTTTTGATTGAGCAGTTTGGAAACACTCTTTTTGAACCGTCTGCAAGTGGATATTTGGAGCAATTGAGGCCTACTATGAAAAAGAAAATATCTTCACATAAAATCAACACAGAGGCATTCTGACAAACTTCTTTGAGATGTGTGCCTTCATCTCACAGAGTTGAACATTTCTTTTGATTGAGCAGTTTTGAAACAATCTTTTTGTAGAATCTGCAAGGAGATATTTGGAGCCCTTTGTGGCCTAAGGTGGAAAAGGAAATATCTTCAAATAAAAACTACACAGAAGCATTCTGAGAAACTTCTTTGTGATATGTGCATTAAACTCACAGAGGTGAACCTATCTTTTCTTTGAGCAGTTATGATTCCCTCTTTTTGTAAGATCTGCAAGTGGACATTTGGAGCCCTTTGCAGCCTATGGAGGAAAAGGAAATATCTTCAAATAAAAACTACCCAGAAGCATTCTGAGGAACTCCTTTGTTATGTGTGCATTCAACTCACAGAGTTGAACCTATCTTATGATTCAGCAGTTTTGAAACACTGTTTTTGTAGAATCTTCAAATGGATATTTGGAGCGTTTTGAGGCCTACTGTGGAAAAGCAAATATCTTCACATAAAAACTTCACAGAAGCATTCTGGGAAACTTCTTTGTGATGTCTGCATTCATCTCACGCAGCTGAACCTGACTTATGATAGAGCAGTATTGAAACAATCTTTTTGTAGAATCCGCAAGTGGATATTTGGAGTGCTTTGAGGCCTATTGTGGAAAAAGAAATATCTTAACATAAAAACTACACAAAAGTACCCTGATAAACTTATTTGTGATGTGTGCATTTATCTCACTGATTTGAAACTATCTTATGATTTAGCAGTTATGAAACACTCTATTTGTAGAATCTGCAAGTGGATATTTGGGGCCTTTTGAGACCTATTGTGGAAAAGGAAATATCTTCACATAAAAACTACACAGAAGCATTCTGAGAAACTTCTTTGTGATGTGTGCATTCATCTCACAGGGTTGAACCTATTTTATAATTCCACGGTTTTGAAACACTCTATTTGTAGAATATGCAAGTGGATATTTGGAGCGCTTTGAGGCCAACAGTTGAACAGCAAATATATTTACATAAAAACTACACAGAAGCATTCTGAGAAACTTCTTTGTGATGTGTGCATTCATCTTACAGTTGAACCTTTCTTTTGATTGAGCAGTTTTGAAACACTCTTTGTGTAGAATCTGCATTTGGATATTTGGAGAACTTTGATGCATATTGTGGAAAAGGAAATATCTTCAAATAAAAACTACACAGTAGCATTCTGATAAACTTTGTGAATTGTGAATTCCTCTCACAGAGTTTAACCTATGTTTTGTTTGAGCAGTTTTTAATCTCTTTTTGTAGAATCTGCAAGTGGATAATTGGAGCGCTTTGAGGCCTATTGTGGAAAAGGAAATATCTTCACATAAAAATTTCACAGAAGCATTCTGAGAAACTACTTTGTGATGAGTGTATTCATCACACAGGATGAACGTGTCTTTTGATTGAGCAGTTTTGAAACACACTTTTTGTAGAATCTGCAAGTGGATATTTGGGGGGCTTTGAGGCCTGTTTTGAAAAAGGAAATATCTTCATGTAAAAACTGCACAGAAGCATTCTGAGAAAATTCGTTTTGATGTGTGCTTTCATCTCAAAGAGTTGAAACTTTCTTTTGATTGAGCAGTTATGAAACAGTTTTTTGCAGAATCTGTAAGTGGATATTAGGAGCACTTTGAGGCCTACTCTGGAAAAGCAAATCTCTTCACTTAAAAACTACACAGAAGCATTCTGAGAAACTTCTTTGTGGTGTGTGCATTCATCTCAAATAGTTGAACTTTCTTTTGATTGAGCAGTTTTGTAACACTCTTTTTGTAGAATCTGCAAGAGGATATTTGGAGTGCTTTGAGGCCTACGGTGGAATAGGAAATATCTTCACATAAAAACTACACAGAAGCATTCTGAGAAACTTTTTTGTGATGTGTGCATTCAACTCACAGAGTTGAAACTTTCTTTTGATTGAGTAGTTTTGAAACACTCCATTTGAAGAATATGAAAGTGGATATTTGGAGTACTTTGAGGCCAACATTTGAACAGCAAATATATTTACATAAAAAACTACACAGAAGCATTCTGAGAAACTTCTTTTTGATGTGTGCATTCATCTCACACAGTTAAACTTTTCTTTTGTTTGAGCAGTTTTGAAACACTCTCTTTGTAGAATCTGCAAGTGGCTATTTGGAGGGCTTTGAGGCCTATTTTGGAAAACGAAATATCTTCACATAAAAACTATACAGAAGCATTCTGAGAAACTTCTTTGTGATGTGTGCATTCATGTCACAGAGTTGAATCTTTTTTTGACCGAGCAGTATTGAAACACTGTTTTTCTATAATCTTCAAGTGGATATTTGTAATGCTTTGAGGCCTATTGTGGAAAAGAAAATATCTTCACTTAAAGACCACACAGAAACATTCTGAGAAACTTCTTTGTGATGTGTGCATTCAACTCACTGATGTGAATCTATCTTTTGATTAGCAGTTTTGAAACTCTCTTTTTGTAGTATCTGCAAGTGTATATTTGGAGCCTTTTGAGGCTTATGGTGGAAAAAGAAATGCCTTCACATGAAAGCTACACAGAAGTATTCTGAGAAAATCCTTTGTGATGTGTGCATTCAACTCACAGATTTGAACCTATCATTTGACTGAGCCATTTTGAAACTGTCTTTTTCTATTATCTGCAAGTGAATATTTCTAGCCTTTTGTGGCCTATTGTGGAAAAGGAAATACCTTCACATAAAAAACAAACAGAAGTATTCTGAGAAACTTCTTTGTGATGTGTGAATTCATCTCACAGAGATGAACCTTTCCTTTGATTGAGCAGTTTTGAAAGAATCTTTTTGAAGTATCTGCAAGTGAATATTTGGAGCACTTTGAGGCCTAATGTGTAAAAGAAATATCTTCACATAAAAACTACATAAAAGCTTTCTGAGAAACGTCTCTGTGATGTGTGCATTCAACTCATGGAGTTGAACCTATTTTTTCATTGAACAGTTTTGGAACTCTTTTTGTAGAATCTGCAAGTGGATATTTGGAGCCATTTGTGGCCTATGGTGGAAATGGGAATATCTTCAACTAAAAACTACACAGAAGCATTCTGAGAAACGTCGTGGTGATGTGTGCATTCATCTCACAGAGATGAATCTTTCTTTTCATTTAGCAGTTTTGAAACACTCTGTTTGTAGAATCTGCAAGTGGATAATTGGAGCACTTTGAGGCCTATAGTTGAAAAGAAAATATCTTCACATGAAATCTACACAGAAGCATTCCGAGAAACCTCTTTGTGAAGTGTGCATTCATCTCACAAAGTTGAACCTTTCTTTTGATTGAGCAGTTTTGAAAAACTCTTTTTGTAGAATCTGCAAGTTGATATTTGGAGCTCTTAGGTTCCTATTGTGGAAAAGGAAATATCTTCACATAAAAGCTGCACAGAATCATTCTAAGAAAGTTCTGTGTGATGTGTGCATTCATCTCACAGTGTTGAACCTTTCTTTTCATTCAGCAGTTTTGAAACTTTCTTTTTGTAGAATCTGCAAGTGGATATTTGGAGCTCTTTGAGGCCTATGGTGGAAATGGAAATATCTTCACAAAAAACTACACAGAAGCATTATGAGAAACAACTTTGTTAACACAGAAGCATTCTGAGAAACATCTTTGTTAAGTGTGCGTTAAGCTAACAGAGTTGAAACTATTTTTTGATTGAGCAGTTTTGAATCTCTCTTTTTGTAGAATCTGCAAGAGGATATTTGGAGCCGTTTGCAGCCTATGGTGGAAAAGGACATACCTTCACATAAAAACTACAAAAAAGATTTCTGAGGACATTCTTTGTCATGTGTGGCTTCATCTCACAGAGTTGAACCTTTCTTTTGATTGAGCAGTTTGGAAACACTTTTTTTGTAGTATCTACAAGTGGATGTTTGGATCGCTTTGAGGCCTGTGGTGGAAAAGGAAATGTCTTCACATGAGAACTACACAGAAGCATTCTGAGAAACTTCTTTGTGATGTGTGCATTCAACTCACAGTTTTGAACCTATCTTTTGATTCAGCAATTTTGAAACTCTCTTTTTGTAGAATCCACAAGTGGATATTTGGAACTATTTGCTACCTATGGTGGAAAAGGAGATATCTTCACATAAAAACTACAGAGAAGCATTCTGAGAAACTTCTTTGTGATGTGTGCATTCATCTCACAGAGTTGAACCTTTCTTTTGTTAAGCAGTTATGAAACAGTCTTTTTAAAGGATCAGCAAGTGGATATTTGGAGTACTTTTAGGCCTATTGTGTAAAAGGAGATATCTTCACATAAAAACTAAGCAGAACCATTCTGAGAAACTACTTTGCTATGTGTGCATTCATCTCACAGAGTTGAACGTTTCTTTTGATTGAGCAGTTTGGAAACACTCATTTTGTAGAATCTGCAAGTGGATATTTGGAGCGCTTTGTGGCCTATGGTGGAAATGGGTATATCTTCACATAAAAACTATGCGGAAGTATTCAGAGAAACTTCTTTGTGATGTATGCATACAACTCACAGAGCTGAAACTTTCGTTTGGTTGAGCAGTTTTGAAACTCTCTTTTTGTAGAATCTGCAAGTGGATATTTGGAGCCCTTTGTGGCCTATGGTGGAAAGGGAAATATTTTCACATAAAAACTATACAGAAGCCAACTGGCAAATGAGGTGCAGTCAAGATGGCCAAATAGGAACAGCTCTGTTCTACAGCTCCCAGCGTGAGTGACACAGAAGATGGATGATTTCTTCATTTCCATCTGAGATACCTGGTTCATCTCACTAGGGAGTGCCAGACAGTGGGCGCAGGATAGTGGGTGCAGCGCACCATGTGTGGGCAGAAGCAGAGTGAGGCATTTCCTCACTTGGGAAGTGCAAGTGGTTAGGGAGTTCCCTTTCCTAGTCAAATAAAGGGGCAACAGACGGCACCTGGGAAATCCGGTCACTCCCACACTAATACTGTACTTTTTCAACGGGCTTAAAAAATGGCGCACCAGGAGATTATATCCCACACATTGCTTGGAGGGTCCTACGTCCACGGTGTCTCACTGATTGCTAGCACAGCAGTCTGTGATCAAACTACAAGGTGGCAGTGAGGCTGGGGGTGGGGCACCCCCCCCATTGCCCAGGCTTGCTTAGGTAAACAAAGCTGCAGGAAAGCTCGAAGTGGGTGTAGCCCACCACAGCTCTAGGAGACCTGCCTTCCTCTGTAGGCTCCACCTCTGGGGGCAGGGCACAGACAAACAAAAAGACAGCAGTAACCTCTGCAGACATAAATGTCCCTGTCTGACAGCTTTGAAGAGAGCAGTGGTTCTCCGAGCACACAGCTGGAGATCTGAGAATGGGCAGACTGCCTCCTCAAGTGGGTCCCTGACCCCTGAACCCCAAGCAGCCTAACTGGGAGACACCCCTCAGTAGGGGCAGACTGATACCTCACATGACCGGGTAGTCCTCTGAGACAAAATTTCCAGAGCAAAGATCAGACAGCAGCATTTGTGGTTCATGAAAATCCACTGTTCTGCAGTCACTGCTGCTGATACCCAGGCAAACAGGATCTGGAGTGGACCTCCAGCAAACTCCAATAGACCTGCAGTTGAGGGTCCTGTCTGTTAGAAGGAAAACTAACAAACAGAAAGGACATCCACACCAAAAACACATCGGTATATCACCATCATCAAAGACCAAAAGTAGATAAAACCACAAAGATGGGGAAAAACCAGAGCAGAAAAACTAGAAACTCTAAAAAGCAGAGTGCCTCTCCTCCTCCAAAGGAATGCAGTTTCTCACCAGCAATGGAACAAAGCTGGACGGAGAATGACTTTGACGAGCTGAGAGAAGAAGGCTTCAGACAATCAAATTACTCTGAGCTACAGGAGGAAATTCAAACCAAAGGCAAAGAAGTTAAATCATTGAAAAAATTTAGACGAATGTATAACTAGAATAACCAACACAGAGAAGTGCTTAAAGGAGCTAATGGAGGTGAAAGCCAAGGCTCTAGAACTACATGAAGAATGCAGAAGCCTCAGGAGCAGATGCGATCAACTGGAAGAAAGGGTATCAGTGATGGAAGTTGAAATGAATGAAATAAAGTGAGAAGGGAAGTTTAGAGAAAAAAGAATAAAAAGAAATGAGCAAAGCCTCCAAGAAATATGGGACTATGTGAAAAGACAATATCTATGTCTGATTGGTGTACCTGAAAGTGATGCGGAGAATGGAACCAAGTTGGAAAACACTCTGCAGGATATTATCCAGGAGAACTTCTCCAATCTAGCAAGGCAGGCCAACATTCAGATTCAGAAAATACAGAGAATGCCACAAAGATACTCCTCGAGAAGAGCAACTCCAAGACACATAATTGTCAGATTCACCAAAGTTGAAATAAAGGAAAAAATGTTAAGGGCAGCCAGAGAGAAAGGTGGAGTTACCCTCAAAGGGAAGCCCATCAGACTAACAGCAGATCTCTTGGCAGAAACTCTACAAGCCAGAAGAGAGTGTGGGCCAATATTCAACATTTTTAAAGAAAATAATTTTCAACCCAGAATTTCATATCCAGCCAAACTAAGCTTCATAAGTGAAGGAGAAATAAAATACTTTACAGACAATCAAATGCTGAGAGATTGTGTCACCACCAGGCCTGCCCTAAAAGAGCTCCTGAAGGAAGCACTAAACATGGAAAGAAACAACCAGTACCAGCCACTGCAAAATCATACCAAATTGTAAAGTCCACTGTGGCTAGTAAGAAACTGCATCAACTAACGAGCAAAATAACCAGCAAACATCATAACGACAGGATCAAATTCACACATAACAATATTAACTCTAAATGTAAATGGACTAAATGCTCCAATTAAAGACACAGACCGGCAATTTGGATAAAGAGTCAAGACCCATCAGTGTGCTGTATTCAGGAAACCAATCTCACATGCAGAGACAAACGTAGGCTCAAAATGAAAGGATGGTGGAAGATCTACCAAATAAATGGAAAACAAAAAAGGCAGGGGTTGCAATCCTAGTCTCTGATAAAACAGACTTTAAAACAACAAAGATCAAAAGAGACAAAGAAGGCCATTACATAATGGTAAAGGGATCAATTCAACAAGAAGAGCTAACTATCCTAAACATATATGCACTCAATACAGGAGCACCCAGATTCTTAAAGCAAGTCCTGAGTGACATACAAAGAGACTTAGACTCCCACACAATAATAATGGGAGACTTTAACACCCCACTATCAATATTAGACAGATCAATGAGACAAAAAGTTAACAAAGATACCCAGGAATTGAACTCAGCTCTGCACCAAGCGGACCTAATAGACATCTACAGAACTCTCCACCCCAAATCAACAGAATATACATTTTTTTCAGCACCACACCACACCTATTCCAAAATTGACCACATAGTTGGAACTAAAGCTATCCTCAGCAAATGTAAAAGAACATAAATTGTAACAAACTGTCTCTCAGACCACAATGCAATCAAACTGGAACTCAGGATTAAGAAACTTACTCAAAACCGCTCAACTACATGGAAACTGAACAACCTACTCCTGAATGACTACTGGGTACATAACAAAATGAAGGCAGAAATAAAGATGTTCTTTGAAACCAATGAGAACAAAGACACAACATACCAGAATCTCCGGGACACATTCAAACAGTGTGTAGAAGGAAATTTATAGCACTAAATGCCCACAAGAGAAAGCAGGAAAGATCCAAAATTGACACCCTAACATCACAATTAAAAGAACTAGAAAAGCAAGAGCAAACACATTCAAAAGCTAGCAGAAGGCAAGAAATAACTAAAATGAGAGCAGAACTGAAGGAAATAGAGACACAAAAAACCCTTCAAAAAATTAATGAATCCAGGAGCTTGTTTTTTGAAAAGATCAACAAAATTGATAGACCACTAGCAAGGCTAATAAAGAAGAAAAGAGAGAAGAATCAAACAGACGCAATAAAAAATGATAAAGTGAGTATCACCATTGATCCCACAGAAATACGAACTACCATCAGAGAATACTACATACACCTGTACACAAACAAACTACAAAATCTAGAAGGAATGGATAAATTCCTTGACAAATACACCCTCCCAAGACTAAACCAGGAAGAGGTTGACTCTCTGAATAGACCAATAAGAGGCTCTGAAATTGTGGCAATAATCAATAGCTTACCAACCAAAAAGAGTCCAGGACCAGATGGATTTACAGCAAATTCTACCAGAGGTACAAGGAGGAACTGGTACCATTCCTTCTGAAATTATTCCAATCAATGGAAAAAGAGGGAATCCTCCCTAACTCATTTTATGAGGCCAGCATCATCCTGATACCAAAGCCGGGCAGAGACACAACCAAAAAACAAAATTTTAGACCAATATCCTTGATGAACATTCATACAAAAATCCTCAATAAAATACTGCCAAACCGATTCCAGAAGCACATCAAAAAGCTTATCCAATATGATCAAGAGGGCTTCATCCCTAGGATGCAAGGCTGGTTCAATATATGCAAATCAATAAATGTAATCCAGCATATAAACAGAACCAAAGACAAAAACCACATGATTATCTCAATAGATGCAGAAAAGGCCTTTGACAAAATTCAACATCACTTCATTCTAAAAACTCTCAATAAATTAGGTATTGATGGGACTTATCTCAAAATAATAAGAGCTATCTATGACAAACCTACAGCCAATATCATACTGAATGGGCAAAAACTGGAAGCATTCCCTTTGAAAACTGGCACAGGACAGAGATGCCCTCTCTCACCACTCCTATTCAACATAGTGTTGGTAATTCTGGCCAGGGCCATTAGGCAGGAGAAGGAAATAAAGGGTATTCAATTTGGAAAAGAGGAAGTCAAATTGTGCTCGTTTGCAAATGACATGATTGTATATCTAGAAACCCCATTTTCTCAGCCCCAAATCTCCTTAAGCTGATAAGCAACTTCAGCAAAGTCTCAGGATACAAAATCAATGTACGAAAATCACAAGCATTCTTATACACCAATAACAGACAAACAGAGCCAAATCAAGAGTGAACTCCCATTCGCAATTGCTTCAAAGAGAATAAAATATGTAGGAATCCAACTTACAAGGGATGTGAAGGACCTCTTCAAGGAGAACTACAAACCACTGCTCAATGAAATAAAAGAGGATATAAATAAATGGAAGAACATTCCATGCTCATGGGTAGGAAGAATCAATATCGTGAAAATGGCCATACTGCCCAAGGTAATTTATCGATTCAATGTCATCCCCATCAAGCTACCAATGACCTTCTTCACAGAATTGGAAAAAACTACTTTAAAGTTCATATGGAACCAAAAAAGAGCCCGCATTGCCAAGTCAATCCTAAGCCACAAGAACAAAGCTGGAGGCATCAGGCTACCTGACTTTGAACTATACTACAAGGCTACAGTAACCAAGACAGCATGGTACTGGTACCAAAACAGAGATATAGATCAATGGAACAGAACAGAGCCCTCAGAAATAACGCTGCATATCTACAACTCTCTGATCTTTGATAAACCTGAACAAAACAAGCAATGGGGAAAGGATTCCCTATTTAATAAGTGGTGCTGGGAAAACTGGCTAGCCATATGTAGAAAGCTGAAACTGGATCCCTTCCTTACACCTTATACAAAAATTAATTCAAGCTGGATTAAAAAGTTAAACGTTAGACCTAAAACCATAAAAATCCTAGAAGATAACCCAGGCATTACCATTCAGGACATAGGCATGGGCAAGTACTTCATGTCTAAAACACCAAAAGCAATGGCAACAAAAGACAAAATTGACAAATGGGATCTAATTAAACTAAAGAGCTTCTGCACAGCAAAAGAAACTACCAGCAGAGTGAACAGGCAATGTACAAAATGGGAGATAGTTTTCACAACCTACTTATCTGACAAAGGGCTAATATCCAGAATCTACAATGAACTCAAACAAATGTACAAGAAAAAAACAAACAAACCCATCAAAAAGTGGGTGAAGGACATGAACAGACACTTCCCAAAGAAGACATTTATGCAGCCAAAAACACATGAAAAAATGCTTATCCTTAACTGGCCATCAGAGAAATGCAAAGGAAAACCACAATGGCATACTACCTCACACCAGTTAGAATGGCAATCATTAAAAAGTCCAGAAACAACAGTGTTGGAGAGGATGTGGAGAAATAGAAACACTTTTACACTTTTGGTGGGGCTGTAAACTAATTCAGCCATTGTGGAAGTCAGTGTGACGATTCCTCAGGGATGTAGATCTAGAAATACAATTTGACCCAGCCATCCCATTACTGGGTATATACCCAAAGGCCTATAAATCATGCTGCTATAAAGACACATGCACACGTATGTTTATTGCAGCACTATTCACAGTAGCAAAGACTTGGAACCAACCCAAATGTCCAACAATAACAGAGTGGATTAAGAAAATGTGGCACATATACACCATAGAATACTATGGAGCCATACAAAAATGATGAATTCATGTCCTTTGTAGGGACATGGATGAAATTGGAAATCATCATTCTCAGTAAACTATCGCTAGGACAAAAAACCAAACACTGCATGCTCTCACTCATAGGTGGGAATTGAGCGATGAGAACACATGGACACAGGAAGGGGAACATCACACTCTGGGGACTGATGTGGGGTGGGGGTAGGGGGGATGGAGAGCATTAGGAGATATACCTAATGCTAAATGACGAGTTAATGGGTGCAGCAGACCAATATGGCACATGTACACATATGTAACTAACCTGCACAATGTGCACATGTACCCTAAAACTTAAAGTATAATAATAATAAAATAAAATAAATTAAAAAAAAAACTACACAGCAGTACTCTGAGAAACTTCTTTGCGATGAACGCATGCAACTCTCAGAGCTGAACATATCTTTTGATTGAACAGTTTTGAAAATATATTTCTGTAGAATCTGGAAGTGGATATATGGAGCCCTTTGCGGCCTATAGTGCAAAAGGAAACATCTTCACATAAAATCTTCACAGAAGCGTTCTCAGAAATTTCTTGGTGATGCGTGCATTCATCTCACAGAGTTGAATATTTCTTTTGATTGTGCAGCTTGAAATACTGCTTTTGTGGAATCTGCAAGTGGATACTTGGAGTGTTATGTGGCCTATTGTGGAAAATGAAATATCGTCACATAAAAACTTCACAGAAGCATTCTGAGAAACTTCTTTGTTATGTGTGTATTCAACTCACGGAGTTGAACCTGTCTTTTTAGAGAGCAATTTTGAAACTGTCGTTTTGTAGAATCTGCAAGTGGATATATGGAGCCCTTTGCGACCTATGGTGTAAAAGGAAATATCTTCACAAAAAAACTACACAGAAGCATTCTGAGAAACTTCTCTGTGAAGGGTGCATTCATCTTACAGACTTGAACCTTTCTTTTGATTGAGCAGTTTGGAAACTTTTTTTTTGTAGAATCTGCAAGTGGATATTTGGAACGCTTAGGGGACTATTGTGGAAAAGGAAATATCTTCACATAAAAACTACACAGAAGCATTCTGAGAAGCTTCTTTGCGATGTGTGCATTCATCTGACAGAGTTGAAACTTTCTTTGAGCAGTTTGGAAACACTCTTTTTGTAGAATCTGCAAGTGGATATTTGGAGCCCTTTGAGGCTTCTGGTGGAAAAGGAAATATCCTCAGATAAACACTACACAGGAGCATTCTGAAAAACTGCTTTGTGATGTGTGCATTCATCTCACAGTGTTGAATTTTTCTTTTGATTGAGCAGTTTTGAAACGCTCTTTCTGTGGAATGTGAAAGTGGATATTTGGAGGATTTTGAGGCCTATGGTGGAAAAGGAAATATCTTCACATAAAAACTACAAAGAAGGATTCTGATAAACTTCTTTGTGATGTGTGCATTCAACTCACGGACTTGAACATATCTTTGGATTGAGCAGCTTTGATACTGTCTTTTTGTGCAATCTGCAAGTGGATATTTTGAGCCCTTTGTGGCCTATGGTGGAAAAGGAAATATCGTCAGATAAAAACTACACAGAAGCATTCTGAGAAACTTCTTTGTGATGTGTACATTCATCTCACAGAATAGAAACTTTCTTTTGATGGAGCAGTTATGAAATACCCTTTTTGTAGAATGATCATGTGGATATATGGAGGGCTTTGAGGCCTACTGTGGAAAAGTTAGTATCTTCACATAAAAACTACTCAGAATCATTCTGAGAAACTTCTTTGTGATGTGCAAATTCATCTGACTGACTTCAACCTTTCTTTTGTTTGGGCAGTTTAGAAACACTCTTTTTATAGAATCTGCAAGTGAATATTTGGAGGGAATTGAGGCCTATGGCTGAAAAGGAAATATCTTTACATAAAAACTACACAAAAGCATTCTGAGAAACTTCTTTGTGATATGTGCATTCAACTCACAGAGCTAAACCTATCTTTTGATTGACCAGTTTTGAAACTCTCTTTTGTAGAATCTGCAAGTGGATATTTGGAGTGCTTTGAGGCCTATTGTGGAAAAGAAAATATCCTCACATAAAAACTACACAGAAGCATTCTGAGAAACTTCTTGTGATGTGTGCATTCATCTCAAGGAGTTGAACGTTTCTTTTGATTGTGCAGCTTGGAAACACTGTTTTTGTAGAATCTGCAAGTGGATATTTGGAGAGCTATGTGGCCTATGATGGAAAAGGAAATATCTTCACATAAAAACTTCACAGAAGCATTCTGAGAAACTTCTTTGTTATGTTTGTATTCAAGTCACATAGTTGAACCTATCTTTTGATACAGCAGTTTTGAAACTCTCTTTTTGTAGAATCTGCAAGTGGATATTGGGAACCCTTTGCAGCCTATGGTGTAAAAGGAAATATCCTCACATAAAAACTACACAGAAGCATCCTGAGAAACTTCTTTGTGATGTGTGAATTCATCTCACAGAGTTGAACTTTTCTTTTGATTGTGCAGTTTGGAAACACTCCTTTTGTAGAATCTGTACGTGGATGTTTGGAGGGTTTTGAGTCCTACGGTGGTAAAGAAAATGTCATCACATGAAAAATACACAGAGGCATTCTGAGAAACTTCTTTGTGACGTGTGGATTCATCTCCCAGAGTTGAACCTATCGTTTGATTAAGAAGTTTTGAAACTGTCTTTTTGTAGAACCTGCAAGTGGATATTTGGAGCCATTTGCAGCCTATGGTGTAAAAGGAAATATCTTCACTTTAAAACTACACAGAAACATTCTGAGAAACTTCTTTGTGACGTGTGCATTCATCTCACAGATTTGAAATTTTCTGTTGATTCAGCAGTTTTGAGACACTTTTTTTGTAGAATCTGCAGTTGGATATTTGGAGCGCTTTAAGGCCTATTGTGGAAAAGGAAATATCGCCACATGAAAACTATGCAGAAACATTCTGAGAAACTTCTATGCGATGTGTGCATTCATCTGACAGAGTTGAACCTTTCTTTAGTTTGAGCAGTTTGGAAACACTCTTTTTGTAGAATCTGCAATTTAATATTTGGAGCACTTTGAGGACTACGGTGGAAAAGGAAATACCTTCACATAAAAACTACACAAAACTATTGTGACAAACTTCTTTGTGGTGTGTGCATTCAACTCACAGGGTTGAACCTATCTTTTGGTTTACCAGTTTTGAGACTCTCTTTTTGTAGAATCTGCAAGTGGATATTAGGAAACCCTTGTAGCCTATGGTGGAAAAGGAAATATCTTCACATAAAAACTACACAGAAGCATTCTGAGAAACTTCTTTGTAATGTGAGCATTCAACTCACAGATTTGCAACTTTCTTTTGATTGAACAGTTTAAAACTCTCTTTTTCTGTAATCCGCCAGTGTATATTTGGAGCATTTTGTGGCCTATGGTAGAAAAGGAAATATCTTCTCATAAAAAGTACCCAGAAGCATTCTGAGAAACTTCTTTGTGATGTATTCATTCTACTCACAGAGTTGAACCTATTTTTTGATTGAGCAGTTTTGAAACTATCTTTTTCAATAATCTGCAAGTGGATATTGGGAGTCCTTTGCGGCCTAATAAGGAAAAGGAAATATCTTCACATAAAAACTACACAGAAGAATTTTGAGAAACTTGTTTGTGATGTGTGCATTCATCTCAGAGTGTTGAACGTTTCTTTTGATTGAGCCGCTTGGAAACACTCTTTTTGCAGAATGTGCAAGTTGATATTTGTAGCGCTTTGAGGCCTCCCGTGGAAAAGGAAATATCTTCACATAAAAACTACACAGAAGCATTCTGAGAAATTTCTCTGTGATCTATGCATTCAATTCACAGGGTTGAATCTATCTTTTGATTGAGCTGTTTTGAGTCTCTCTTTCTGTGGAATCTGCAAGTGGATATTTGGAGCCCTTTACGGCCTATGGTGGAAAAAGAAATATCATCACATAAAAACTACACAGAAGCATTCTGAGAAAGTTTTTGTGATGTGTGCATTCATCTCACGGAGTTGAGCCTATCTTTTGATTGGGCAGTTTTGAAACTCTCTTTTTGAAGAATCTGGAATGAGTAATTGGCGGCCTTTGTGGCATATGGTGCAAAAGGAAATATCTTCACATAAAAACTACACAGAAGCATTCTGAGAAACTTCTCTGTGATATGTGTATTCAACTCACAGAGTTGAAGCTACCTTTGATTGAACAGTTTTGCATCTCTCTTTTTGTAGAATCTGCAAGTGGAAGTTTGGAGCCCTTTGCGGCCAATGGTGGAAAAGGAGATATCTTCAAATGAAAACTACACAGAAATATTCTGAGAAACTTCTTGTTGTTGTGTGCATTCATCTCACACACTTGAACCTATCTTTTGATTGAGCAGTTTTGAAACCCTCTGTTTGTAGAATCTGAAAATGGATATCTGGAGCGCTTTGGTGCCTATTGTGGGAAAGGAAATATCATCACAAAAAAACTACACGGAAACATTCTGAGAAACTTCTTTGTGATGTATGCATTCATCTCACAGAGTTGAACCTTTCTGTCAATTCAGCAGTTTTCACATTATTTTTGTAGAATCTGCAAGTGGATATTTGGAGCGTTTTGGAGTCTATGGTGTAAAAGTAAATATCTACACATAAAAACTACACAGAAGAATTCTGAGAAAATTCTTTGTGATGTGTGCATTCTTCTCACAGAGTTGAACCCATCTTATCATTGAGCAGTTTTGAGACACTCTTTTTGTAGAAACTGCAAGTGGATATTTGGAGCACTTTGAGGTCTATTGAATGAAAGAAACTATCTTCATATAAAAACTACACAGAATCATTCTGAGAAACTTCATTGTGATGAGTGCATTCATAACACAGAGTTAAACCTATTTTTGATTCAGTAGTTTTGAATTACTCTTTTTGTATAATCTGCAAGTAGATATTTGGAGCCCTTTTCAGCCTATGGAGGAAAAGGAAATATCTTGAAATAAAAACTACATGGAAGCATTCTGAGAATCTTCTTTGTGATGTGTGCATTCACCCCACAGTGTTGAACCTTTCTTTTGGTAGAGCAGTTTTGAAACACTGTTTTTGAAAAATCTGCAAAAGGATATTTTGAGCTCCTTGAGGCCTATTGTGGACAAGTAAATATGTTCACATAAAAACTATAAAGAGGCATTCTGAGTAACTTCATTTGATGTGTAAATTCACCGAACAGAGATGAACCTATCTTATGATTGAGCAGTTTTGAAACACTGTCTTTGTATAATCTTCCAGTTGATATTTGAAGCACTTTGAGGCCTATTGTGGAAAAGAAATATCTTCACATAAAAAGTGCACAGAAGCATTCTGATAATCTTCTTTGTGATGTGTGCATTCATCTCACAGAGTTGAACCTTTCTTTTGTTAGAGCAGTTTTGAAACATGGTTTTTGCAAAATCTGCAAGAGGATATTTTGAGCGCTTTGATGCCTATTGTGGAAAAGTAAATATTTCCACACAAAAACTATGCAGAGGCATTCCGAGTAACTTCTTTGTGATATGCGCATTCATCTCACAGAGTTGAACCTTTCTTTTGATTGAGCAGTTTTGAAACACTCTTTCTGTAGAATCTGCAAGTGGATATTTTGAACACTTTGAGGACTATAGTGGAAAAGGAAATATCTTCACATAAAAACTACACAGAAGCATTCTGAGAAACTTCTTCATCATGTGAGCATTCAACACACATAGCTGAACCTATCTTTTCATAGAGCAGTTTTGAATCTCTTTTTTTGTAGAATCTACAAGAGGATATTTGGATACCTTTGCAGCATATGGAGGGAAAGGAAATATCTTCAAATAAATACTACACAGAAGGATTCTAAGAAACTTCTTTGTGATATGTTCATTCATTTGACATAGTTGAACCTTTCTTTTGATTGAGCAGTTTTGAAACTCAGTTTTTGTAGAATCTGCAAGTGGACATTTGGAGCCATTTGAGGCCTACTGTGGAAAAACAAATATCTTCACATAAAAACCACACAGAGGCATTCTGAGAAACTTCGTTGTGATGTGTGCATTCATCTCACAGTGTTGAAATTTTCTTTTGATTGAGGAGTTTTGAAACACTGTTTTTGTAGAATCTGCAAGAGGATATTTGGAGCGCTTTCAGGCCTATTGTGGAAAAGGAAATAATTTCACATAAAAACTACTCTGAAACATTCTGAGAAACTAATTTGTGATGAGTGCATTCATCACACAGATTTGAACTTTTCTTTTGATTGAGCAGTTTTGAAACACTCTTTTTGTAGAATCTGCAAGTGGGTATTTGGATAGATTTTAGGCCTATTTTGGAAAAGGAAGTATCTTCACATAAAAACTACACAGAAGCATTCTGAGAAACTTCTTTGTGATGTGTGTCTTCAACTCACAGAGTTGAACCTATCTTTTGATTGAGCAGTTTTGAATCTCACTTTTTTTATTTTCTGCAAGTGGACATATTGATCCATTTGCGGCCTATGGTGGAAAAGGAAATATCTTTAAATAAAAACTACAAAGAAACTTTCTGAGAAACTTCTTTGTGATGTGTGCATTCATTGCAAAGAGTTGAACCTATCTTATTATTGAGCAGTTTTGAAACACTCTTTTTGTAGTATCTTCAAGTGGATATTTGGAGCACTTTGAGGCCCAGTTTGGGAAAGGAAATACCTTCACATAAAAACTACACAGCAGCATTCTGGGAAACTTCCTTGTGATGTGTGCATTCATCTCCCAGAGTTGAGCCTGTCTTTTGATTGAGCAGATCTGAAACGCTGTTTTTGTAGAATCAACAAGTGGATATTTTGTGGTCTTTGAGGCCTATTTTGGAAAAGGAAATATCTTCACAAAAAAACTACACAGAAGCATTCTGAGAAACTTCTTTGTGATTTGTGTATTCAACTCACAGTCTTGAACCTACCTTTTGATTGAGCAGTTTTGGTTCTCTCTTTTTCTAGAATCTGGAAGTGGATATTTGGAGCCTCTTGCAGTCTATGGAGGCAAAGGAAATATCTTCAAATAAAAACTACACAGAAGAATTCTCAGAAATTTCTAGGTGATGTGTGCATTCATCTCACAGAGTTGAACCTGTCTTTTGATTGAGCAGATTTCAAGCAATCTTTTTGTAGAATCAGCAGGTGGATATTTGATGGGCTTTGAGGCTTTTTGGAAATGTAAATATGTTCACATAAAAACTACACGGAAGCATTCTGAGAAATTTCCTTTTGATTTACGTATTCATCCCCCATAGATAAAACATTCTTTCAATTGAGCAGTTTTGAAGCACTCTTTTTGTAGAATCTGCAAGTGGATATTTGGAGACCTTTGTGGCTTACGGTGGAAAGAGAAATACCTTCACATAAAAACTAGACAGAAGCATTCTGAGAAACTTCTTTGTGATGTGTGCATTCAACTCACAGAGTTGAACCTTTCTTTTGATGGAGGAGTTTTGAAACACTCCTTTCGTAGATTCTGCAAGTGGATATTTGGTGCGCACTGAAGTCTATTGTGGAAAAGGCAATATCTTCAAATAAAAACTACACAGAAGCATTCTGAGAAACTTCTTTTTGATGTGTGCATTCATCTCACATAGTTGAACCTTTCTTTTCATTGAGAAGTTTTGAAACACAGTTTTTGTAGAATCTGCAAGTGGATATTTGGAGAGATTTGAGGTCTACTTTGTAAAAGCAATTATCTTCACATAAAAACTACACAGAAGCATTCTGAGAAAATTTTGTGATGTGTGCATTCATCTCACACAGTTGAAACATTATTTTGATTGAGCAGTTTTGAAACACTCTTTCTGTAGAATCTGCAAGTGGATATTTTGAGCATTTTGAGGCCTATAGTGGAAAAGGAAATATTTTCACATAAAAACTACCCAGAATCATTCTGAGAAACTACTTTGTGATGTGTGCATTCATCTCACAGAGTTGAATCTATGTTATGGTTTAGCAGTTTTCAAACACTCTCTTTGTAGAATCTACAAGTGGATCCTTGGAACGATTTGAGGCATATTGTGGAAAAGGAAATATGTTCACATAAAAACTACACAAAAGCATTCTGAGAAAGTTCTTTGTGATGTGTGCATTCAACTCACAGAGTCTAATCTGTCTTTTGATTGAGCAGTTTTTAAATACTGTTTTTTGTAGAATCTGCAAGTGGATATTTTGTGGACTTTGAGGCCTATTTTGGAAAAGGAAATATCTTCACATACAAACTACACAGAAGTATTCTGAGAAACTTCTTTTTGATGTGTTCATTCAACTCACAGACTTGAACCTATATTTCGGTTGAGCAGTTATGGATTTCTCTTTTTCTAGGATTTGCAAGTGGATATTTGGAGTCCTTTGTGGTCCATGGAGGCAAAGGAAATATCTTCAAATAAAATCTACACAGAAGAATTCTGAGAAACTTCTTTATGATGTGTGCATTCATCTCACAGAGATGAACCTATCTTATGACTGAGCAGCTTTGAAACACTCTCTTTGCAGAATCTTAAGGGGGATATTTGGAGTGCTTTGTGGCCTATTGGGTAAAAGAAAATATCTTCACATAAAACCTACACAGAATTATTCTGAGCAACTACTTTGTGATGTGCGTATTCATCTAACAGAGCTGTATGTTTCTTTTTGTTGAGCAGTTTTGAAACACTGTTTTTATAGAATCTGCAAGTGGATATTTGGAATGCTTTGAGGCCTACTGTGGAAAAGCAAATATCTTCACATAAAAACCACACAGAAGCATTCGGAGAAACATCTCTGTGATGTGTGCATTCATCCCAGAGAGTTGAAAGTTTCTTTTGATTGAGAACTTTTGAAACACACTTTTTGTAGAATCTGCAAGTGGATATTTGAAGCCCTTTGCAGCCTATGGAGGAAAAGGAAATATCCTGAAATAAATACTACACAGAAGCATTCTGAGAAACTTCTTTGTGATGTGTGCATTTATCTCATAGATTAGAACCTATCTTATGATTGAGCAGTTTTGAAACACTCTCTTTGTAGAATCTGCAAGTGGAAACTTGGACGATTTCAACCCTGTAGTGGAAAAGGAAATATCTTCATATAAAAACTTCACAGAAGCATTCTGAGAAATTCCTTTGTGATGTGTGCATTCATCTCACAGAGATGAATATTTCTTTTGATTATGCAGTTTTGAAACGCTGTTTTTGTAGAATCTGCAACTGGATATTTGGAGCCCTTTGTGGCCTATATGAAAAAAGGAAATATCTTCAGATAGAAACTACACAGAAACATTATGAGAAACTTCTTTGTGATGTGTGCATTCATCTCACAGAGTTGAACTTTTGTTTTGATGGAGAAGTTTTGAAACACTCTTTTTGTAGAAACTGCAATTTGCTATTTGGAGCCCTTTGTGGCATATGGTGAAACAGGGAATACCTTCACATAAAAACTACACAGAAACATTCTGAGAAACTTCTTTGTGATGCGTGCATTACTCTGACAGAGTTGAACCATTCTTTTGATTGAGCAGTTTTGAAACAATCTCTTTGTAGAATCTGCAAGTGGATACTTGGAACGCTTTGAGGCCTATTGTGGAAAAGGAAATATCTTCACATAGAAACTACACAGTAGAATTCAGTGAAACTTCTTTGTGATGTGTGCATTCAACTCACAGAGTTGAACATTTCTTTTGATGACCAGTTTGGAAACATTCTTTTTGTAGAAACTGCAATTTGCTATTTGGAGCCTTTTGTGGCCTAAGGTGGAAAAGGAAATATCTACACATAAAAACTACACAGAAGCATTCTAACAAACTACCTTGTGAAGTGTGCATTCATCTGACAGAGTTGAACCTTTATTTTGATTTAGCAGTTTTGAAACACTCTTTTGTAGAATCTGCAAGTGGATCTTTGGAGAGCTTTGTGGCCTATTGCAAAAAAGAAAATATCTTCAAATAAAAACTACACAGAAGGAGTTTGAGATACTTTTTGCGATTGTGGATTCATTTCACCTTTCTTTTGACTATGCAGTTTGGAAATACTCTTTTAGTGTGATCTGCAAGTGGATATTTGCAGTGCTAGGAGGCATATTGAGGAAAAGGAAATATCTTCCCATAAAAAATACGCAGAAGCATTCTGAGAAACTTATTTGTGATGTGTGCATTGAACTCACGGAGTTGAACCTATCTTTTGATAAGCAGTTTTGAAACTCTCTTTTTTTGGAATCTGCAGGTGGATATTTGGAGCACTTTGAGGCCTATGGTGTAAAAGGAAATATCTTCACATAAAAACTACACAGAAGCATTCAAAGAAACTTCTTTGTGATGTCAGCATTCAACTCACAGAGTTGAACTTATCTTTTTATTGAGGAGCTTTGAAAATCTCTTTTTGTAGAATCTGCAAGTGGATATTTAGAGCCCCTTGCTGCCTGTGGTGGAAAAAGAAATATCTTCACATAAAAACTTCACAGAAGCATTCTGAAAAAACTTCTTCGTGATGTGTGCATTCATATCACAGAGTTCAACATTTCTTTTGATTGAGCTGTTTTGAAACACTATTTTTGTAGAATCTGCAAGTGGATATTTGGAGCACTTTAAGCCTATTGTAGAAAAGGAAATATCTTCACATGAAAACAACACAGAAACATTCTGACAAATTTCTTTGTGATGTGTGCGTTCATCTCACAGAGTTGAACTTTTCTTTTGATTGAGCAGTTTTCAAACACTGTTTTTGTAGTATCTCTAAGTGGATATTTTGAGCGCATTGAGGCCTATGGTGGAAAAGGATATATCTTCACATAAAATCTACACAGAAGCATTCTGAGAAACTTCTTTCTGATGTGTGTATTCAAATCACAGATTTGAACCTATCTTTTGATTGCACAGTTTTCAAACTCTCTTTTTGTAGAATCTGCAAGTGGATATGTGGAACCCTTTGTGGCCTCTGGTGGAAAAGGAAATAACTTCACATAAAAACTACACAGAAGCATTCTGAGAAACTTCATTATCATGTGTGGATTCGTCTCAGAGTGTTGAACCTTTCTTTTCACTGAGCACTTTTGAAAGAGTCTTTTTGTAGAATCTGCAAGTGGATATTTGGAGCCCCTTGAGGCCTACTGTGGAAAAGAAAATATCTTTACATAAAAACAACACAGATGCATTCTGAGAAACTTCTTTGCAAGGTGTGCATTCATCTCACATAGTTCAACTTTCTTTTGATTGAGCAATTTTTAAACACACTTTTTGTAGAATCTGCAACTAGATATTTGGAGTGCATTGAGGCCTGTGGTGGAAAAGGAAATATCTTCACTTAAAGCTACACAGAAGCATTCTGAAAAACTTCTTTGTGAAATGTTCGTTCAACACACTGTGGTGAACATTTGTTTTCATTGAGCAGTTTTGAAAACCACTATTTGTAGAATCTGCAAGTGGATATTTGTAGTGCTTAGAGGCCTATTGTGGAAAAGGAAATATCTTCACATAAAAACTACACAGAAGCATTCCGAGAAACTTGTTTGGGATGAGTGCATTCAGCTCACAGAGTTGAACCTATCTTTTGATAGAGCAATTTTGAAACTCTCTTTTTGTAGAATCTGCAAGTGGATATTTGGAGCCCTTTGTGGCCTATGGTGGAAAAGGAAATATCTTCACATAAAAACTACACAGAAGCATTCTGAGAAATGTCTTTTTACGTGTGCATTCATGTCACAGAGCGCTTTGAGGCCCATTGTGGAAAAGGATATATCTTCACATAAAAACTACACAGAAGCATTCTGAGAAACTTCTTTGTAATATGTGCATTCATCTCCCAGAGTTGTAACTTTCTTTTGATTGAGCAGTTTGGAAACACTCTTTTAGTAAAATCTACAAGTGGATACTTGGAGTGCTTTGAGGCATATTGTAGAAATGGAAATATCTTCACATAACAACTAAACAGAAGCATTCTGAGAAACTTCTTTGAGATGTGTGCATTGAACTCAGAGCTGTACCTATCTTTTGATAGAGGAGTTTTGAAACTCTCTTTATGTAGAATCTGCAAGTGAATATTTGGAGTCCTTTGTGGCCTATGGTGTAAAAGGAAATATCTTCACATAAAAACTACACAGAAGCATTCTGAGAAACTTCTTTGTGTTGTGTGCATTCATCTCAAAGAGATGAACCTTTAATTCAATTTAACAGTTTTGAAACACTCTTTTTGTAGAATCTGCAAGTGGATATTTGGAACGCTTTGGAGAGAATGGTGGAAATGGAAATATCTTCATATAAAAACTACGGAAAAGCATTCTGAGAAACGACTTTGTGATGTATGCATTCAAATCACAGAGTTGAACCGTTCTTTTGATTGTGCAGTTTTGAAACTCTTTTTATGGAATCTACAAGTAGATACTCGGAGGACTTTGCGGAGTATTGTGGAAAAGGAAATAACTTTGCATAAAAGCTACACAGACGCATTCTGGGAAACTTCTTTGTGATGTGTGCATTCTACTCACAGAGCTGAACCTTTCTTTTGATTGAGCAGTTTTGAAACACTATTTTTTTTAAAATCTGCAAGTGGATATTTGGTGTGCTTTGCGGCCTATGGTGGAAAAGCAAATATCTTCACATAACAACTAGACAGAAGCATTCTGAGAATCTTCTTTGTGATGTGTGTGTTCATCTTACAGATTTGTACCTTTCTTTTGATTGAGCAGTTTTGAAACACTCTTTTCGTAGAATCTGCAAGTGCATATTTAGAGCGCTTTGAGGCGTGTGGCGGAAAAGGAAATATCTTCACATAAACACTAGACAGAAGCATTCTGAGAAATGTATTTATGATGTGTCCATTCATCTCACAGAGTTGAAACTTTCTTTTCATTCAGCAGTTTTGAAACACTCTTTTTATAGAATCTGCAAGTGGAAATTTGGAGCGCTTTGGAGAGAATGGTGGAAATGGAAATATCTTCATATAAAATCTACGGAGAAGCATTCTGAGAAACGGCTTTGTTATGTGTGCCTTCAACTCACAGAGTTGAACCTTTCTTTTGATTGAGCAGTTTTGAATCCCGCTTTTTGTAGAATCTGCAAGTGGATATTTGGAGAGCTTTGGGGCCTATGGTGGAAAAGGAAATATCTTCACATAAAAACTACACAAAAGCATTCTGAGAAACTTCCTTCTGATGTGTGCATACAACTCAAAGAGTTGAACCTTTCTTTTGATTTTGCAGTTTTGAAACATTTATTTTGTAGAATCTGCAAGTGGATATTCGGAGAGATTTGAGGAGTATAGTGGAAAAGGAAAAAACTTTGGACAAAATCTAGACAGAAACATTCTGCGAAACTTCTTTATGATGTGTGCATTCAACTCACAGAGTTGAAACTTTTTTTTTTGAGGAGGTTTGAAACACTTTTATTTTCTTATTATTCTTTAAGTTTTAGGGTACATGTGCACAATGTGCAGGTTAGTTACATATGTATACATGTGACATGCTGGTGTGCTGCACCCACTAACTCGTCATCTAGCATTAGATATATCTCCCAATGCTCTCCGTCCCCCCTCCCCCAACCCCACAACAGTCCCCAGAGTGTGATGTTCCCCTTCCTGTGTCCATGTGTTCTCATTGTTCAATTCCCACCTATGAGTGAGAATATGAAGTGTTTGGTTTTTTGTTCTTGCGATAGTTTACTGAGAATGTTGATTTCCAATTTCATCCATGTCCCTACAAAGGACATGAACTCATCATTTTTTATGGCTGCATAGTATTCCATGGTATATATATGCCACATTTTCTTAATCCAGTGTATCATTGTTGGACATTTGGGTTGATTCCAAGTCTTTGCTAAAACTCTTTTTGTAGAATCTGCAAGTGGGTATTTGGAGTACTTTGTGGCCTATATTGGAAAAGGATGTATATTCACATAAAAACTAGACAGAAGCATTCTGAAAAACTACTTTGTGATGTGTGCATTCATCACAAAGGGTTGAACCTTTCTTTTGATTGAGCAGTTTTGAAACACTCTTTTTGTAGAATCTGTAAGTGGATATTTGAAGCGCTTTGAGGCCTATGGTGGTAAAGGAAATAGCTTCAAATGAAAACAACACAGAAGCATTCTGAGAAACATCTTTGTGATGTGTGCATTCATCTCACAGGGTTGAACCTTTCTTTTGTTTGAGCAGTATTCAAACACTGTTTTTGTAGAATCTGCAATTCGATATTTGGAGAGTTTTGAGGCCTATGTTGGTAAAGGAAATATCTTCAAATAAAATCTGGATGGAAGCAATCTGAGAAACTACTTTGTGATGTGTGCATTCAACTCAAAAAGTTGAACATATCTTTGAGGAGTTTGGAAACATTCTTTTTGTAGCATCTGCAAATGTATATTTGGAGTGCTTTGAGGCCTATAGTGGAAAAGGAAATATCTTCACATAAAAACCAGACAGAAGCATTCTTAGAAACTCCTTTATGATGTGTGCATTTATCTCACAGAATTCAACATTTCTTTTCATTGATCAGTTTTGAAACACTTTTTGTGGAATCCGCAATTGGATATTTGGAACGCTTTGCCTCCTGTGGTGGAAAAGGAAATATCTTCACATATAAACTAGACAAAAGCATTCTGGGAATCTTCTCCAAGACGAGTGCATTCATCTCACTGGGTTGAACCTTTCTTTTGATTAAATAGTTTTGAAACACTCCTTTTGTAGAATCTGCAGGTGGATATATGGAACACTTTAAGGCCTATGGTGGAAAAGGAAATACCTTCACATAAAAGCTACACAGAAGCATTCTGAGAAACTTCTTTATGATGTGTGCAATCATCTCACAGAGTTGAAACTTTATTTTGATTGAGCAGTTTTGAAACACACTTTTTGTAGAATCTGTATGTGGATATTTGGAGTGATTTGTTGCCTATGGTAGAGGAAATATCTTCACATAAAAACTAGACAGAAGCATTCTGAGAAACTTCTTTGTGATGTGTGCATTCATCTCACACAGTTGAACTTTTCTTTTGATTCAGCAGTTTTGAAACACTCTTTTTGAAGAATATGCAAGTGGATATTTGAAGCGCTTTGTGGCCTATAGTGGAAAATTTTATATCTTCAAATGAAAACTAGACAAAAGCATTCTGAGAAACTTCTTTGGGGTATGTGCATTCATCTCACAGACTTGAAAGTTTCTTTCGATTTAGCACTTTAGAAACACCCTTTTGTAAAATCTGCAAGTGGATATTTGGAGCGCTTTGCGTCCTCTAGTGGAAAAGGAAGTATCTTCACACAGAAACAAGATGGAAGCGTTCTGAGAATCCTGTTTGTGATGTGAGCATTCCTCTCACAGAGTTGAACCTTTCTTTTGATTGAGCAGTTTTGAAACACACTTTTTGTTGAATCTGCAAGTGGATATTTGGAGAGCCTTGGGGCTTATGGTGGAAAAGTAAATATCTTCACATAAAAACTGCACAGAGGTATTCTGAGAAACTTCCTTCTGATGTGCACATTCAGCTCACTGAATTGGACCTTTCCTTTGATTGGGCAGTTTTGAAACACTCTTTTGTAGAATCTGCAATTGGATATTTGAAGCACTTTCCAGCCTCGAGTGGAAAAGGAAATATCTTCACATAAAAACTGGACAGAAATATTCTGTGAAACTTCTTTGTGATGTGTGCATTCTTCTCACAGAGTTAAACTTTTCTTTTGATTGAGCAGTTTTGAAACACTCTTTTTGTAGAATCTGCAAGTGGATATTTGGAGCACTTCCAGTCCTACAGTGTTAAAGGAAATATCTTCACATCAAAACTAGACAGAAGCACTCTGAGAAACTTCTTTGTGATGTGTGCATTCATCTCACAGGTTTGAACCTTTCTTTTGATTAAGCAGTTTTGAAACACTTTTTGTAGAATCTAAAGGTGGATATTGGGAGCACTTTGGGGCCTATGGTATAAAAGAAAATATCTTCACATAAAAACTAGACAGAAGCATTCTGAGAAACAACTTTGTGATGTATGCATTCATCTCACTGAGTTGAACGTTTCTTTTGATTGAGTAGTTTTGAAATGCACATTTGTAGAATCTACCAGGGGATATTTGGAGTGCTTTGGGATCTACAGTGGAAAAGGAAATATCTTCACATAAAAACTAGACGGAAGCATTTTGAGAAGCTTCTTTGTGATGTGTGCATTCAACTAACACAGTTGAACCTTTCTTTTGATTGAGCAGTTTCGAAACACTCTTTTTGAAGAATCTGCAAGTGGATATTTTGAGCGCTTTGCGGCCTATTGTGGAAAAGGATATATCTTCAAATAAAAACTAGACAGAAGCACTTTGAGAAACTTCTTTATGAGATGTGCATTCATCTCGCAGACTTGAACCTTTCTTTAGATTGAGCAGTTTTGAAACACTATTTTTGTAGAATCTGCAAGGGATATTTGAAGAGATTTGAGGCCTAATGTGGAAAAGGAAATATCTTCACATGAAAACTGGACAGAAGCATTCTGAGAATCTTCTTTGTGATGTGTGCATTCATCTTACAGAGCTGAAACTTTCTTTTGATTCAGCAGTTTTGAAATACTCTGTTTATGGAATCTGCTTGTGGATTTTTGGAGCGATTTGAGTCACGTTGTGGAAAAGGAAATATCATCATACGAAAACTAGAAAGAAGCATTCTGAGAAAATTCTTTGTGATGTGTGCATTCAACTCACAGAGTTGAAAGTTTCTTTTTATTGAGCAGTTTGGAAACACTGTTTTTGCAGAATCTGCAAGTTGATATTTGTAGCGCTTGGTGGCCTATATTGGAAAAGGAAATATCTTCACATATATACAAGACGGAAGCATTCAGGGAAACTACTTTGTGATGTGCATTCAATTCAAAGAGCTGAACATTTACCCTGATTGAGCTGCTTGGAAAGCATCTTTCTGTAGTATCTGCAATTGGACATTTTGAGCGATTTGAGGCCTATGGTGGAAAAGGAAATATCTTCACATAAAAACTAGACAGAAGCATTCTGAGAAAATTCTTTATGATGTGTGCATTCAACTCACAGTGTTGAGCCTTTCTTTTGATCGAGTAGTTTGGAAGCACTCTTTTTGTAATATCTACCAGTGGATATTTGGATCACTTTACATCATGGATTGGAAAAGGAAACATCTTCACATAAAAACTAGACAAAAGCATACTGAGAAACTTCTTTATGATGTGTCCATTCATCTCATAGAGTTAAATCTTTCTTTTGATAGAGCAGGTTTGAAACACTCTTTTTGCAGGTTCTGCAAGTGGATATTTGGAGTGCTCTGTGGCCGATAGTGGAAAAGGAAATATCTTCACATAAAAAATACACAGAAGCACTCTGAGAAACTTCTCTGTGTTTTGTGCAGTCATATCACAGACTTGAAACTTTCTTTTATACAGCAGTTTTAAAACACTCTTTTTGGAGATTCTGAAAGTAGGTATTTGGAGAGACTTGAGGCCTATGGTGGAAAAGGAAATATCTTCACATAAAAACTAGACAGAAGCACTCTGAGAAGCTTCTTTGTGATATGTGCATCCATCTCAAAGAGTTGAACCTTTCTTTTGATTGAGCATTTTTGAAGCACTTTGTTTGTAGAATCTTCAAGTGGATATTTGGAGTGCTTTGTGGCCTGTGGTGGAAAAGGAAATATCCTCACATAAAAACTAGACAGAAGCATTCTGAGAAACTTATTTGTGATGTGCTCATTCAACTCACAGATTTAAACTTTTCTTTTGATTGAGCAGTTTGGAAACAGTCTTTTTGTAGTACCTGCAAATGGATATTTGGAGTGCTTTGGGGCCTGTGGTGGAAAAGGAAATATATACACACGAAAACTAGACAGAAACATGAGAAACTGCTCTGTGATGCATGCATTCATCACCAGAGTTGAACCTTTCTTTTGATTGAACAGTTTTGAAACACTCTTTCTGTAGAATCTGAAGGGGATATTGGAGCGCTTTGAGGCCCATGGTGAAAAACGAAATATCTTCACATAAAAACTAGACAGAAGCATTCTGAGAAAGTGCTTTGTGATGTGTGCATTTATCTCACAGAGTTAAAACTTTCTTTTGATTGAGCAGTTTTGAAACACTCTTATTGTACAATCTGCAAGTGGATATTTGGAGAGTTTGAGGCCACTGGTGGAAAAGCAAATATCTTCACATAAAAACTAGACAGAACCATTCTGAGAAATCTCTTTGAGATGCGTGCATTCAACTCACAGAGTTGGACCTTTCCTTTGATTGAGCAGTTTGGAAACAGTCTTTTTGCAGTATCTGCAAATGGATATTTGGAGCACTTTCAGGCCTATAGTAGGAAAGGAAATATCTTCACATAAAAACTAGACAGAAAATTACTGAAAAATTTCTTAGTGATGTGTGCATTCATCTCACAGAGTTGAAACTTTCTTTTGATTGAGCAGTTTGGAAACACTCTTTTAGTAGAAACTGCAAGGGGATATTTGGAGCACTTTGCGGTCTTTGGTAGAAAAGGATATATCTTCACATAAAAAATAGACAGAAGCATTCTGAGGAACTTCTTCATGATGTGTGCATTCATCTCAGAGAGTTGAACTTTTCTTTTGATTGAGCAGCTTTGAAAAACTCTTTCTGCAGAATCTGCAAGTTGATATTCGGAGTGCTTTGCGGCCTATAGTAGAAAAGGAAATATCTTCACATAAAACTGGACAGAAGCATTCTGAGAAACTTCTTTGTGATGTGTGCATTCATGTCACAGAGTTGAACCTTTCTTTTGTTTGAGCAGTTTTGAAACTCTCTTTTTGTAGAATCTTCAAGTGAATATTTTTAGCACTTTGAGGCCTATGGTGGAAAAGAAAACATCTTCACATAAAAACTAGTCAGAAGCTTTCTGAGAAACTTCTTTGTGATGTGTGCATTCATCTCACAGAGTTGAACCCTTGTTTTGATTGAGCAGTGTTGAAACACTCTTTATAGAATCAGCAAGTGGATATTTGTTGCACTTTGAGGCCTATGGTGGAAAAGGAAATATCTTCACAGAAAAACCACAAAGAAGAATTCTGAGAAACACCTTTGTGGTGTGTGGTTTCATCTCTCGTATTTGAACCTTTCTCTTTATTGAGCAGTTTGGAAACAATCTTTTTGTAGTATATGCAAATGAATTTTTGGAGCTCTTTGAGGCCTGTGGTGAAAAAGGAAGTATCCTCACATAAAAACCAGACAGAAGGATTCCTAGAAACTGCTTTGTGATGTGTGCATTAATCTCACAGATTTGAAACTTTCTTTTGATTGAGCAGTTTTGAAACACTCTTTATGTAGAATCTGCAAGTGGATATTTTGAGTGCTTTGAGGCCTATGGTGGAATAGGAAATATCTTCACATTAAAACAGGACAGAAGCATTCTGAGAAACTTCTTTGTGTTGTGTGCATTCATTTCACAGAGTTGAACCATTCCTTTGATTGAGCAGTTTGCCAACTGTCATTTTGTAGAATCTACAGAGGGATATTTGTGAACCCATTGATGCCTATGGGGTGATAGGAAATATCTTCATATAAAAACTAGAGAGAAACTTTCTGAGAAACTTCTTTGTGATGTGTGCATTCATCTCACAGAGTTGAACTTTTCTTTTTATTGAGCAGTTTGGAAACAGTCTTTTTAGGAATCTGCAAACAGATATTTTGTTTGCTTTGAGGCCTATGGCGGAAAAGGAAATATCTTCACATAAAAACTAGACAGAAGCATTCTGAGAAACTTCTTTGTGATGTGTGCACTCATCTCACAGAGTTGAAGCTTTCTTTTGATTGAGCAGTTTTGAAAAACTCTTTTTGTAGAATCTGCAAGTCGATATTTGGAGCGTTTTGTGTCCTATATTGGAAAAGGTAATATCTTCACATAGAAACTTGACAGAAGCATTCTGAGAAACTTCTTTGTGATATGTGCATTCATCTCACAGGGTTTAACTTTCTTTTGATTGAGGAGTTTGGAGCCCATCGTTTTGTAGAATCTGTGAAGGGGTATTTTTGTTCCCATTGAGGCTTATGGGGTAATAGGAAATATCTTCACATAAAAACTAAACAGAAAAATTTTGAGAAAATTCTTTGTGATATGTGCTTTCATCTCACAGAGTTGAAATTTTCTTTTGATTGGGCAGTTTGGAATCAGTCTTTTTGTAGAATCTGCAAGTGGATATTTGGAGGGCTTTGAGACCTATGGTGAAAAAGGAAATATCTTCACATTAAAAATATACAGAAGCATTCTGAGAAACTTCTTTGTCTTGTGTGCATTAATTTCGCAGACTTGAACCTTTGTATTGATTGAGCAGTTTGGAAACAGTAGTTTTGTAGAATCTGTAGAGGGATATTTTTCAGCCTACTGAGGCCTCTGAGGAAATAGGGAATATCTTCAGATAAGAACCAGACAGAAGCATTCTGAGAAAGTTCCTTCTGATGTGTGCATTCATTTCACAGAGTTGAACCTTTCCTTTGATTGAGCAGTTTGGAAACAGTGTTTCTGTAGTAACTGCAAATGGATATTTGGAGTGCTTTGGGGCATACCTTTAAAAAGGAAAACAAACAAACAAACAACCCCTTCAAAAAGTGGGCGAAGGACATGAACATACGCTTCTCAAAAGAATATGTTTATGCAGCCAAAAAACACATGAAAAAATGCCCACCATCACTGGCCATCAGAGAAATGCAAATCAAAACCACAATGAGATACCATCACACATCAATTAGAATGGCAATCATTAAAAAGTCAGGAAACAACAGGTGCTGGAGAGGATGTGGAGAAATAGGAACACTTTTACTCAACGGGTGGCACTGTAAACTAGTATAACCATTGTAGAAGTCCGTGTGGCGATTCCTCAGGGATCTAGAACTAGAAATACCATTTGACCCAGCCATCCCATTGCTGGGTATATACCCAAAGGACTATAAATCATGCTGCTATAAAGACACATGCACACGTATGTTTATTGTGGCACTAGTCACAATAGCAAAGATTGGAACCAACCCAAATGTCCAACAATGATAGACTTGATTAAGAATATATGGCACATATACACCATGGAATACTATGCAGCCATAAAAATGATGAGTTCATGTCCTTTGTAGGGACATGGATGAAATTGGAAATCATCATTCTCAGTAAACTATCACAAGAACAAAAGACCAAACACTGCATATTCTCACTCATAAGTGGGAATTGAACAATGAGAACACATGGACACAGGAAGGGGAACGTCATCCTCTGGGGACTGTTGTGGGGTGGGGTGAGGGGGCAGGGATAGCATTAGGAGATATACCTAATGCTAAATGACGAGTTAATGGGTGCAGCACACCAGCGTGGTACATGTATACATATGTAACTAACCTGCACATTGTGCACATGTACCCTAAAACTTAAAGTGTAATAATAATAAAATAATAAATAAATAAATAAATAAAAAGGAAATATATTCACATAAAAACTTGACAGAAGCATTCTGCGGAACTTCTTTGTCATGTGTGCATTCATTTCACAGAGTTGAAACTTTCTTTTGATTGAGCAGTTTTGAAACACTCTTTTTTCAGAATCTGCAACTGGATATTTGGAGAACGTTGAGGCCTATGGTGGAAAAGGAAATATCTTCACATAAAAATCAGACACAAGCATTCAGAGAAACTTCTTTGTGATATGTGCATTCAACTCCCTGTGTTGAACTTTTCTTTTGATTGAGTAGTTTTAACAAACACTTTTTGTAGTATCAGAAACTGGATATTTGTAGCGTTTTGAGGCCTATAGAGGAAAAGGAAATATCTTCACATAAAACACAGAAAGAAGCATTCTGAGAGAATTCTCTTCGATTTCTGCATTCATCTCACAGAGTTGAATCTTTCTTTTTTGAGAAGTATTTAATCACTCTTTTTGTAGAATCTGCAAGGGGATATTTGGAGCACTTTGAGGCCTTTTGTGGAAAAGGTAATATCTTCACATAAAAATCAGACACAAGCATTCTGAGTAACTTCTTTGTGATGTGCGCATTCAACTCCCTGTGTTGAAACTTTCTTTTGATTGAGCAGTTTTAATGCACTCTTTTTGTAGAATCTGCAAGTGTATATTTGGAGCACTTTCATGCCTATGATGTAAAAGGAAATATCTTCACATAAAAGCTAGACAGAAGCATTCTGAGAATGTTCTTTGTGATGTATGCATTCATCTCACTGAGCTGAACCTTTCTTTTTTGAGAAGTATTTAAACACTCTTTTTGTAGAATCTGCAAGTGGATACTTGGAGTGCTTTGAGGCCTTTGGTGGAAAAGGAAATATCTTCACATTAAAAATATACAGAAGCATTCTGAGAAACCTCTTTGTGATATGTACATTCATCTCACAGAGTTGAGCCTTTCTTTTGATTGAGCAGTTTGGAAACACTCTTTTTGTAGGATCTGCAAGTGGATATTTGGAGTGATTTGAGGCCTATAGTGGAAAAGGAAATAACTTCATGTAAAAAGTAGACAGAAGCATTCTGAGAAACTTCTTAGTGATGTGTGAATTCATCTCACAAAGTTAAACCTATCTTATGATTGAGCAGTTTTGAAACACTCTTTTTGTGGAATCTTCAATTGGATATTTGGAGTGCTTAGATGCCTGTGTTGGAAAAGGAAATATCTTCACATAAAAACAAGCAAGAAGCATTCTGAGAAAGTTTTCTTTGTGATTTGTGCATTCATCTCACAGAGCTGAAATTTTCTTTTGATTGAGCAGTTTGGACACAGTCTTTTTCTCACCTGCAAATGGATATTTAGAGCACTTTGAGGCCTATGGTGAAAAAGGAAATATCTTCCCCTAAAAACTAGGCAGAAGCATTCTGAGAAACTTCTTTGTGATGTGTGCATTCTTGTCACAGAGATGAAACTTTCTTTTGGTTGAGGAGTTTTGAAAAACCCTTTTGTGGAGTGTGCAAGTGGATATTTGGAGCCCTTTGAGGCCTATGGTGGAAAAGGAAATATCTTCTCATAAAAACTAGACAGAAGCATTCTGAGAAATTTCTTTGTGATGTGTGCATTCATCTCACGAAGTTGAACCATTCTTTTGATTGAGCAGTTTTGAAACACACTTTTTGTAGGATCTTCAAGTGGATATTTGTAGCGCTTTGAGGTCTATGGTAGAAAAGGAAACATTGTCACATAAAAACTAGACAGAAGCATTCTGAGAAACTTCTGCCTGATGGGTGTATTCATTTCACGGAGTTGAACCTTTCCTTGTATTGAACAGTTTGGAAACAGTCGTTTTGTAGAATCTGCAGAGGGATATTTTTGAGCCCATTGAGACGTATGGGGTGATAGGAAATATCTTCACATAAAAACTAGACAGAAACTTTCTGAGAAACTTCTTTCTGATGTGTGCGTTCATCTCACAGAGTTTAACTTTTCTTTTGATTGAGCAGTTTTGAAACAGTCTTTTTGTACAATCTGCAAGTGGATATTTGGGGCACTTTCAGGCCTATGGTGGAAAAGGACACAACTTACCATAAAAACTAGACAGCAGCATTCTGAGAAACTAATTTGTGATCTGTGCATTCATCTCACAGAGTTGAACCTTTCTTTGGATTCATCAGTTTTGAAACTGTCATTTTGTAGAATCTGCAAAGGGATATTTGTGAGCCCATTGAGGCTTCTGGGGAGATAGGAAATATCTTCACATAAAAACTAGACAGATACTGTCTGAGAAACTATTTTGTCATGTGTGACTTCAACTCACCGGGTTGAAACTTTCTCTTGATTGAGCAGTTTGGGAACAGTCTTTTTGTAGAATCTGCAAATGGATATTTGGAGCACTTTTGGCCTATGTTGAAAAATGAAATATCTTCCCATAGAAACTAGGCAGAAGCTTTTGGAGAAATTTCTTTGTGATGTGTGCATTCATCTCACACAGTTGAACTGGTTCTTTTGATTGAGCAGTGTGGAAACACTCTTTTTGTAGAGTCTGCAAGTGGATTAAGCGCTTTGTGGCCTATGGTGAAAAAGGAAATATGTTCACATAAAAACTAGACAGAAGAATTCTGAGAAACTTCCTTTGAATGTGCGCATTCATCTCACAGTGTTGAACCTTTTTTTGATTGAGCAGCTTTTAAACAGTCATTTTGTAGAATATGCAAAGGAATATTTTTGAGCCCATTGATGCCTCTGGGGAAATAGGAAATATCTTCAAATAAAAACTAGACAGAATCTTTCTCCGAAACTTCTTTGTGATGTGTGCATTCATCTCACTGAGTTGAAATTTATTTTGATTGAGCAGTTTGGAAACAGTCTTTTTCTAGTATCTGCAAATGGATATTTTAAGCTCTCCGAGGCCTATGGTGAAAAAGGAAATATCTTCAATATAAATCAGACAGAATTATTCATAGAAACTTCTTTGTGATGTGTGCATTCATCTCACAGATTAGAACTTTTCTTTTGATTGAGCAGTTTGGAAACACTCTTTTAGCAGAATCTGCAATGTATGTTTGAAACACATGAGGAATATGGTGGAAAAGGAATCTTCTTCACATAAAAACGAGACAGAAACATTCTGAGAAACTTTTCTGTGATGGGTGCATTCATTTCACAAAGTTGAACCCTTCCTGTGATTGAATGGTTTGGAAACAGTCGTTTTGTATAATCTGCAGAAGGATATTTTTGAGCTGATTGAGGCCTATGGGGCGATAGGAAATATGTTCACATAAAAACTAGACAGAAAATTTCTGAGAAACTTCTTTGTGATATTTGCTTTCATCTCACAGAGTTGAAACTTTCTTTTCATTGAGCAGTTTGGAAACAGTCTTTTGGTAGTATCTGCAAATGGATATTACCAGTGCTTTGAGACCTATGGTGAAAAAGGAAATATCTTCCCATAAATACAAGGCAGAAGGATTCTGAGAAACTTCTTTGTGACATCTGCATTCATCTCACAAAGTTGAAACTTTCTTTTGATTGAGCAGTTTTGAAAAACTCTCTTTGTAGTATCTGCAAGTGGATATTTGGAACGCTTTGAGGCCTATAGTGGAAAAGGAAATATCTTCACATAAAAAACTAGAAAGAAGAATTTTGAGAAACTTCCTAAGAATGTGTGCTTTCTTCTCACACTGTCAAACCTTTCTTTTGATTGAGCAGCTTCGATACAGTCATTTAGTAGAATCTGAAAGAGAATATTTGAGAGCCCATTGAGGCCTCTTGGGAAATAGGAAATATCTTCACCTAAAAACCAGACAAAAACTTTCTGAGCAACTTCCTTGTGATGTGTGCATTTATCACACACAGTTGAACTTTCTTTTGATTGAGCAGTTTGGAAACAGTCATTTGTAATATCTATAAATGGATATTTGGAGCGTAATGAGGCCTATGGTGAAAAAGGAAATATCTTCACATAAAAATCAGATGGAAGCATTCTTAGAAACTTCTTTGTGATGTGTACATTCATCTCACAGACTTCAACCTTTCTTTTGATTGAGCAGTTTTGAAACACTCTTTTTGCAGGATCTGCAAGTGTATATTTGAAGCGATTTGAGGCCTCTGGTGGAAAAGGAAACATCTTCACATAAAAATTAGACACAAGCATTCTGAGAAACTTCTTTCTCATGGGTGCATTCATTTCACAAAGTTGAACCTTTCCTTTGATTGAGCAGTTTGAAAACTGTCGTTTTGTAGAATCTGCAGAGGGATATTTGTGAGCCCATTGAGACCTATGGGGTGATAGGAAATATCTTCCCATAAAAACTAGACAGACACTTTCTGAGAAACTTCTTTGGGATGTGTGCTTTCATCTCACAGAGTTGAAACTTTCTTTTAATTGAGCAGTTTGGAAACAGTCTTTTTGTAGTATCTGCAATTGGATATTAGCAGCTCTTTGAGGCCTGTGGTGAAAAAGGAAATCTTCCCATAAAAACTAGGCAGAAGCATTCTGAGAAACTTCTTTGTGATGTGTGCATTCATCTCACAGAGTTGAACCTTTCTTTTTATTGAGCAGTTTGGAAACAGGCTTTTTGTAGTATCTGCAAATGGTAATTAGAGCGCTTTGAGGCATATGTTGGAAAAGGAAATATCTTCACATTAAAATTAGACTGAAGCATTCTGACACATTCTTTGTGATGTGTGCATTCATCTAACAGAGTTGAACTTTTCTTTTGATTGAGCAGTTTTGAAACACTCTTTTTGTACAATCTGCAAGTGGATACTTGGAGCACTTTGAGGTCATTGGTGGAAAAGGACATATCTTCCGATAAAAACTAGACAGAAGTATTCTGAGAAACTTTTTGTGAAGTGTGCATTCATCTCACAGAGTTGAACCTCTCTTTTTATTGAGCAGTTTGGAAACAGTATTTTTGTAGAATCTGCAAGTGGATATTTGGAGCACTTTGAGGCCTATCGTGGAAAAGGACATATCTTCCCATAAAAACTAGACAGCAGCATTTTGAGAAACTTCTTTGTGATGTGTGCATTCATCTCACAGAGTTGAACTTTTCTTTTGATTGAGCAGTTTTGAAACACTCTTTTTGTACAATCTGCAAGTGGATATTTGGAGCGCTTTGAGGTCATTGGTGGAAAAGGACATATCTTCCAATAAAAACTAGACATAAGTATTCTGAGAAACATTTTGTGATGTGTGCATTCATCTCACAGAGTTGAACCTTTCTTTTTCATTGATCACTTTGGAAACAGTATTTTTGTAGAATCTGCAAGTGGATATTTGGAGCACTTTGAGGCCTATAGTGGAAAAGGACATATCTTCCCATAAAAACTAGACAGCAGCATTTTGAGAAACTTCTTTGTGGTGTGTGCATTCTTCTCACAGAGTTGAACCATTCTTTTGATTGATTAGTTTGGAAACTGTCGTTTTGTGAATCTGCAAAGGGATGTTTGTAAGCCCATTGAGGCTTCTGGGGAAATAGAAAATACCTTCACATAAAAGCTAGACAGATACTCTCTGACAAACTTATTTGTCATGTGTGACTTCATCTCACTGGGTTGAAACTTTCTCTTGATTGAGCAGTTTGGAAACAGTCTTTTTGTAGAATCTGCAAATGGATATTTGGAGTGCTTTTGGCCTATGTTGAAAAACGAAATATCTTCCCATAAAAACTAGGCAGAAGTTTTCTGTGAAACTTCTTTGCACTGTGTGCCTTTATGTCACAGAGTTGAACTTTTCTTTTGATTGAGCAGTGTGGAAACACTTTTTGTAGTATCTGCAAGTGGATATTTGGAGCACTTTGCAGCCTATAGTGGAAAGGGAAATATGTTCACATAAAAACTAGACAGAAGAATTCTGAGTAACTTCCTTGGAATGTGTGCATTCATTTCACAGTGTTGAACCATTCTTTTGATTGAGCAGCTTTGAACAGCCGTTTTGTAGAATATGCAAAGGAATATTTGAGCCCATTGAGGCCTCTGTGGAAATAGGAAATATCTTCACATAAAAACTAGACAGAATCTTTCTGAGAAACTTCTTTGTGATGTGTGCATTCATCTCACTGGGTTGAACTTTCTTTTGATTGAGTAGTTTGGAAACAGTCTTTTTGTAGTATCTGCAAATGGATATTTGGAGCATATTGAGGCCTATGGTGAAAAAGGAAGTATCTTCACATAAAAATCAGACAGAAGAATTCGTAGAAACTTCTTTGTGACGTGTGCATTCATCTCATAGATTTGAACCTTTCTTTTGATTGAACAGTTTTGAAACCGTCTTATAGCAGAATCTGCAAGTGTATATTTGGAGCGCATGTGGAATATGGTGGAAAAGGAATCTTCTTCATATAAAAACTAGAAAGAAGTATTCCGAGAAACTTCTTTGTGATGGATGCATTCACTTCACAGGGTTGAACCTTTCCTGTGATTGAGCAGTTTGGAAACCGTCGTTTTGTGTAATCTGCAAAAGGATACTTGTGAGACTATTGAGGCCTATGGGGCGATAGGAAATATCTTCACATTAAAACTAGACAGAAACTTTCTGAGAAACTTCTTTGTGATGTTTGTTTCATCTCACAGAGTTGAAACTTTCTTTTGATTGAGTAGTTTGGAAACAGTCTTTTTGTAGTATCTGCAAATGGATATTTGGGGCATATTGAGGCCTATGGTGAAAAAGCAAATATCTTCACATAAAAATCAGACAGAAGCATTCGTAGAAACTTTCTGTGATGTACACATTCATCTCTCAGATTTAAACCTTTCTCTTGATTGAGCAGTTTTGAAACACTCTTTTAGCAGAATCTGCAAGTGTATATTTGGAGCGCATGTGGAATATTGTGGAAAAGGAAATATATTCACATAAAAACTAGACAGAAGCATTCTGAGAAACTTCTTTGTGATGGGTGCATTCATTTCACAGGGTTCAACCTTTCCTGTGATTGAGCTGTCAGGAAACAGTCGTTTTTCATAATTTGCAGAAGGATATTTGTAAGCTGATTGAGGCTTATGTGGCGATAAGAAATATCTTCACATAAAAACTAGACAGAAACTTTCTGAGAAACTTCTTTGTGATGTTTGCTTTCATCTCACAGAGTTGAAACTTTCTTTTGATTGGACAGTTTCGAAGCAGTCTTTTTGTGATATCTGCAAATGGATATTAGCCGCACTTTGAGGCCTATGGTGAAAAAGGAAATATCTTCCCATAAAAACTAGGCAGAGGCATTCTGAGAAACTCCTTTGTGATGTCTGCATTCATCTCACAGAGTCGAACATTTCTTTTGATTGAGCAGTTTTGAAACACTCTGTTTGTAGAATCCGCAAGTGGATGTTTGGAGTGCTTAAAGGCCTATTGTGGAAAAGGAAATATCTTCACATAAAAACTAGATAGAATCATTCTGAGAAACTTCTTTGTGTTGTGGGCATTCATCTAACAGAGTTGAACGTTTCTATTGATTCAGCAGTTTGGAAGCAGTCATTTTGTAGAATGTGCAGAGGGGTATTTGTGAGCCAACTGAGGCCCATGGGGCAATAGGAAATATTTTCATATAAAAACTAGACAGAAACTTTATGAGAAACTACTTTGTGATTTGTTCTTTCATCTCACAGAGTTGAACCTTTCTTTTCATTAAGAAGTTTGGAAACAGTCTTTTTGTAGCATCTGCAAATGGATATTTGAAGGGCTTTGAGTCCTATGGTGAAAAAGGAAATATCTTAACATAAAAACCAGACAGAAGCATTCCTAGAAACTACTTTGTTATGTGTGCATTCATCTCATGGTGTTGTACCTTTCTTTTCATTGAACAGTTTTGAAACATACTTTTTGCAGAATCTGCAAGTGGATACTTGGAGTGCATTGAGGCCTATGGTGGAAAAGGAAATATCTTCATATGAAAACTAGACAGAAGAATTCTGAGAAACTTCATTGTGATGTGTGCATTCATTACACCGAGTTGAACCTTTCTTTTCATTGAGCAATTTGGAAACCATCGTTTTGTAGAATCCACAGAGGGATATTTGTGAGCCCATTGAGGCCTGTGGGGTGATAGGAAATATCTTCACATAAAAACTAGACAGAAACTTTCTGGGAAACTTGTTTGTGCTGTGTGTTTTCAACTCACAGAGATGAGCCTTTCTTTTGATTGAGCAGTTTGAAAACACTCTTTTTGTAGAATCTGCAAGTGGATATTTGGAGCGATTTGTGGTCTATGGTGGAAAAGGAAATATCTTCAAATAAAAATGAGACAGAAGCATTGTGAGAAACTTCTTTGTGATGTGTGCATTCATTTCACAGAGTTGAATCTTTCTTTTGACTGAGCAGTTTGGCAACAGTCTTTTTGTAGTATCTGCAACTGGATATTAGCAGCAATTTGAGACCTATGGTAAAAAAGGGAATATCTTCCCATAAAAACTAGGCAGAAGCATTTTGAGAAACTTCTTTGTGATGTGTGCATTTATCTCACAGAGTTAAACCTTTCTTTTTATGGAGCAGTTTGGAAACAGTCTTCTTGTAGTGTCTGCAAATGGTAATTTGAGTGCTTTGAGGCCTATGTTGGAAAACGAAATATCTTCACGTTAAAACTAGACTGAAGCTTTCTGGGAAACTTCTTTGTGTTGTGTGCATTCTTCTCACAGAGTTGAACCTTTCTTTTGATTGAGCAGTTTTGAAACACTCTCTTTATAGTATCTGCAAATGGATATTTGGAGTGCTTTGAGGCCTATAGTGGAAAAGGAAATATCTTCACATAAAATCTAGAATGAAGAATTCTGAGAAACTTCCTGGTGATGTATGATTTCATCTCACACTGGTGAACCTTTGTTTTGATTGTGCAGCTTCGGTACATTCATTTTGTAGAATCTGAAAGGGAATATTTGTGGGCCCATTGAGGCCTCTGGGGAAATAGGTAATATCTTCACATAAAAACCAGACCCAAACTTTCTGAGAAACTTTCTTGTGATATGTGCATTCATCACACAGAGTTGAACTTTCTTTTGATTGGGTAGTTTGTAAACCATCATTTGTAGTATCTGCAAATGGATATTTGGAGTGTATTGAGGCCTATGGTGAAAAAGGAAATATCTTTACATAAAAATCAGACAGAAGCATTCTGGGAAACTTCTTTGTGATGTGTGCATTCATCTCATGGGCTTCAACCTTTCTTTTGATTGAGCAGTTTTGAAACAGTCTTTTTTTACAATCTGCAAGTGGCTATTTGGAGCACTTTGATTCCTATAGTGGAAAACAAAATATCTTCATATAGAAATTAGACAGAAACTTTATGCAAAACTTCTTCCCGATATGTGCATTCATCTCACAGGGATGAAAGTTTCTTTTGATTGAGCAGTTTGGAAAGAGTCATTTTGTAAAATCTACAAAGGGATATTTGTGAGCCCATTGAGGCCTCTGGGGAAATAGGAAATATCTTCACATAAAAACTAGACAGAAACTTTCTGAGAAACTTCTTTGTGATGTGTGCTTTCATCTCACAGAGTTGAAACTTTCTTTTGATTGAGAAGTATTGAAACACTCTTTTTGCAGAATCTGCAAATGGTTATTTGAGCGCTTTGAGATATATGGTGAAAACAGAAATATCTTCAAATAAAAATTAAACAGAAGCTTTCTATGAAACTTCTTTGTGATGATGCATTCGTCTCACAGAGTTCAACCTTTCTTTTTATTGAGCAGTTTGGAAACAGTCTTTATCGACAATCTGCAAAGGGATATTTATTAATCATTTGAGGCCTCTGCTTAAGAAGTAATATCTTCACATAAAAACTATACAGAAGCTTTTGTAGAAAGTTCCTTTTTATGTGTGCTTTCATCTCACAGAGTTGACTTTTCTTTTGATTGAGCAGTTTGGAAATAGTCTTTTTGTAGTATATGCGGAGTGATATTTGTGAGTGTTTTAAGACCTATGGTGAAAAAGGAAATATCTCCACATAAAAACTAGAAAGAAGCTTTCTGAGAAAGTATTTGTGATGTGTACATTCAGCTCAAAAAGTTGAATTTTTTTTGATTGAGCAGTTTGGAAACAGTCTTTTATAGTACCTGCAGAGAGATATTTGTGAGCATTTTGGGGAGTGTGGTGAGAAAGGAAATATCTTCACATAAAAACTAGTCAGAAGCATTCTGAGAAACTTCTTTATGATGTGTGCATTCATCTGACAGAGTTGAAACTTTGTTTTGATTGAGCAGTTTGGAAACAGTCCTTTTGTAGGATCTGCAAAGGGATATTTCTGAGCCCATTGAGGCCTTTGTTGAAAAAGGAAATATCTTCACATAAAAACTAGACAGAAGCTTTCTGAAAAACTTCTTAGTGATGTGTGCTTTCATCTCACAGATTTGAACCTTTCTTTTGATTGAGCGGTTCGGAAACATTCTTTTTGTACAATCTGCAAATGGATTCTTGGAGCGCTTTGAGGCCTATGGTGAAAAAGGAAATATCTTCACATTAAAACTAAACAGAAGCTTCCTGAGAAACTTATTTTTGATGAGTATGTACATCTCACAGAGTTGAACCTTTCTTTTGATTGAGCAATTTGGAAACAGTCTGTTTGTACAATCTGCAAAGGGATACTTCTGCAAAGTTTGAGGACTGTGGTGAAAAAGAAATATGTTCAGATAAAACCAGACAGAAGTATTCTGAGAAACTTCTTTGTGATGTATACATTCATCTCACAGAGTTGAACCTTTCCTTTGATGGAGCAGTTTGGAAACAGTCTTTTTGTAGTATCTGCAGAGGGATATGTGAGAGCAGTTTAAGGCCTATGGTGAAAAAGGAAATATCTTCACATAAAAACTAGACAGAGGATTTCTGAGAAACTTCTTTGTGATATGTGCTTTCATCTCACAGAGTTGAACCATTCTTTTGGTTGGGCAGTTTGGAAACAGTCTTTTTGTAGGATCTGCAAAGGGATATTTCTGTTCCCATTGATACTTACGGTGAAAAAGGACATATCTTCACATAAAAACTAGACTGAAGCTTTATGATAAACTTCTTAGTGATGTGTGCTTTCATGTCACAGATTTGAAACTTTCTTTTGATTGAACAGTTTGGAAACAGTCTTTTTGCAGAATCTGCAAATGGATATTTGGAGCGCTTTGAGGCCTATGGTGAAAAAGGAAATATCTTCACATGAAAAATAAACAGAAGCTTTCTGAGAAGCTTCTTTTTGATGTGTACATACATCTCACAGAGTTGAAAGTTTCTTTTCATTGAGCAGTTTGGAAACAGTCTTTTTGTGCAATCTTGAAAGGGATATTTCTGAGAAGTTGGAGGCCTATATCGAAAAAGAAATATCTTCACATAAAAACTAGACAGAAGTATTCTGAGAAACTTCTTTGAGATGTATCCTTTCATCTCACAGAGTTGAACCTTACTTTTGACGGAGCAGTTTGGAGACAGTCTTTTTGTAGTATCTGCAGAGGGATATCTGAGAGCAGTTTAAGGCCTATGGTGAAAAAGGAAATATCTTCACATAAAAACTAGGCAGAAGCATTCTGAGAAACTTCTTTGTGATGTGTGCATTCAACTCAAAGAGGTGAAACTTTCTTTGGATTGAGCAGTTTGGAAACCATCCTTTTGTAGAATCTGCAAAGGGATATTTCTCAGCCCATTGAGGCCTATGGTGAAATAGGAAACATCTTCTCATAAAAACCAGACAGAAGGTTTCTGAGAAATTTCTTTGAGATATGTGTTTTCATCTCACAGAGTTGAACCTTTCTTTTGGTTCAGCAGCTTGGAAACAGTCTTTGTGTAGAATCTGCAAAGGGCTATTTTTGAGCCCTTTCTGGACTATGGTGAAACAGAAAATATCTTCACATAAAAACAAGACAGAAGCTTTCTGAGAAACTTCTTTATGATGTGTTCTTTCATCTCACAGAGTTGTAACTTTCCTTTCATTGAGCAGTTTGGAAACAGTCTTTTTGAAGAATCTGCAAATGGATATTTGGAGCTCTTTGAGGCCTATGGTGAAAAAGGAAATATCTTCACATAAAAACTAAACAGAAGCATTCTGAGAAACTTCTTTGTGATGCGTGCATTCAACTCAAAAAGTTGAACATTTGTTTTGATTGAGTAGTTTGGAAACAGTATTTTTGTAGAATCCACAAGTGGATATTTGGAGCACTTTATGGCCTATAGTGGAAAACGAAATATCTTCATATAAGAACTAGACAGAAACATTCTGAGAAACTTCTTTGTGATGTGTGCATTCATCACAAAGAGTTGAACATTTCTTTCAATTGAGCAGTTTGGAAACAGTCCTTTTGTAGAATTTGTGATGGGATATTTCTCAGCCCATTGATGCCTACGGATGAAACAAGAAATATTCTCACATAAAAACCAGACAGAAATTTCTGAGAAACTTCTTTGTGATATGTGGTTTCATCTCACAGAGTTGAACTGTTCTTTTGGCTGAGCAGTTTGGAAACACTCTTTTTGTAGACTGCAAGTGGATATTTGGAGCACATTGAGGCCTATGGTGGAAAATGAATTATTTTCACATAAAAATTAGACAGAAGCATTCTGAGAAACTTCTTTGTGATGTGTGCATTCAACCCGCAGAGTTCAACCTTTCTTTTGATTCAGCAGTTTTGAAACACTCTTTTTGTAAAATCTGCCCATGGATCTTTGGAGCACTTTGAGGCCTATGGTGGAAAAGGAAATATCTTCACATAAATAGTACACAGAAGCATTCTGAGAAACTTCTTTGTGATGTGTGCATTCAACTCAAAGAGTGGAATCCTTTTGATTGAGCAGTTTTGAAAGACTCTTTTTGTAGAATCTGCAAGTGGATATTTGGAGCGCTATGTGGCCTTAAGTGGAAAAGGCAATATCTTCACATAAAAACTAGACAACAGCATTCTGAGAAACTTCTTTGTGGTGTGTGCATGCATATCACTGTCTTGATCCATTCTTTTGACTGAGCAGTTTTGAAACACTCTTTGTGTAGAATCTGCAAGTGGATATTTGGAGCGCTTTGAGGCCTATTGTGGAAAAGCAAATATCTTCACATAAAAACTACAGAGAATCACTCTGACAAAGTTCTTTGTGCTGTGTGCGTTCAACTCACAGAGTTGAACCTTTCTTTTGATTGAGCAGTTTTGAAACAATCTTTTTTTAGAATCTGCAAGTGGATATTTTGAGTGGTTTGTGGCCTCTGTTGGAAAAGGTAATGTCTTCACATAAACTAGACAGAAGTATTCTGAGAAACTTCTTCATGATGTGTGCATTCATCTCACAGAGTTGAATCTTTCTTTTGATTGAGCAGTTTTGAAACACTCTTTTTGCAGAATCTGCAAGTGGATATGTGGAGCACTTTGAGGCCATGATACAAAAGGAAATATCGTCACATAAGAACTAGACAGAATCATTCTAAGATACTTCTTTGTGATGTGCACATTCAACTCACAGAGTTGAACATTTCTTTTGATTGAGCAGTTTTGAAACACTCTTTTTGTAGAATCAGCAGTTGGATATTTAGAGCGCTTTGAGGCCTGTGGTAGAAAAGGAAATATCTTCACATAAAAACTAGACAGAAGCATTCTAAGATACTTCTTTGTGATGTGTTCATTCAACTCACTGAGTTGAACATGTCTTTTTATTGAGCAGTTTGGATACATTCTTTTTGTACCATCTTCAAATTTGTATTTGGACAGCTTTGAGGCCTATAGTGGAAAAGGAAATATCTGCACATAAAAACTAGACAGAAGCATTCGGAGAAACTTCTTTGTGATGTGTGCATTCATCTCACAGAGTTAAACCATTCTTTTGATTGAGCAGTTTTGAAACACTCTTTTTGTAGAATCTGTAAGTGGATATTTAGATCACTTTGAGGCATATGGTGGAAAAGAATATATCTTCCCATAAAAACTAGCCAGAAGCATTCTGAGAAACTTCTTTGTGATGTGTGTATTCAACTCACAGAGTTGAACCTTTATTTTGATTGAGCAGTTCTGAAACACACTTTTTGTAGGATCGGCAATTGGATATTTGGATCGCTTTGCGGCCTCTTGTGGAAAAGGAAATATCTTCACATAAAAACTACAGGGAATCATTTTGAGAAACTTCTTTGTGATGTGTGCTTTCAGCTCACAGAGTTGAACCTTTCTTTTGGTTGAGCAGTTTTGAAACACTCTTTTTGTAGAATCTGCAAGTGGATATTTAGAGTGCTTTGATGCCTGTGGTGGAAAAGGAAATATCTTCACATGAAAACTAGACAGAAGCATTCTGAGAAACTTCTTTGTGTTGTGTGTATTCATCTCACAGAGTTGGACTTTCTTTTTGTTGAGCAGTTTGGAAACTCTTTTTGTAGAGTCTGCCATTGGATATTTAGAGTGCTGTGAATCCTATGGTGGAAAAGGTCATATCTTCACATAAGAACTATAAAGCAGGTTTTCTAAAAACAACATTGTGATTTGTGCATTCATCTCACAGAGGTAAGTGTTTCTTTTCTGCGATCCGTCTGGAAACTCTGTTCTTGTACAATCTCAAAGTGGGTATTTTTGAGCACTTTGAGGCCTATTGTGACAAAGGAAATATCTTCACATTCAAAGTATAAAGAAAGTTTCTGAGATACTTCTTTGTGATATGTGCATTCATCTCACAGATTTGTACGTCTCTTTTAATTCAGCCGTTTGGAAACAGTCTTTTTGAAGAATCTGCAAACGGATATTTGTGAGCACTTTGAGGCCTATGCAGGAAAAGAAGTATCTTCACAGAAAACTATAAAGAAGGTTTCTGAGAAACTGTTTTTTGATGTCTGCATTCATCTCACAGAGGTAAACAATTCTTTTCTTTGATCAGTTGGGTATCTCTGTTATTGTAGGATCTGCTAAGGGACATTTTTGAGTGCCTAGAGCCCTATGGTGAAAAAGATATTGTCTTCACATAAAAACTAGACAGAGGCCTACTGTGAAACTTCTTGGTGATGTGTGTATTCATCTCACAGAATTGTAACTTTCTTTTGATTAAGCAGTTTAGAAACGTCTTTTGTGGAATCTGTAAAGGGATATTTCTGATCACTTTGAGGCCTATGGTGAAAGAGAAACTATCGCCTACTGAGAAACTTCTTGGTGATGTATGCATTCATCTCACAGAATTGAAACTTTCTTTTGATTAAGCAGTTTGGAAACGTCTTTTTGTGGAATCTGTAAAGGGAAATTTCTGAGCACTTTGAGGCCTATGGTGAAAGAGAAAGTATCTTCACATAAAAACTAGACTAAAGATTTCTGAGAAACTGCTTTGTGATGTATGTATTCATCTCACAGAGTTCAAAAATTCTTTTGATTGAGCAGTTGGGAAACCGTCTTTTTGTAAAATCTGCAAAGGGGTATTTGTGAGCACTTTGAGGTCTGTGGTTAAAAGGAAATATCTTCACATAAAAACTATAAAGAAGATTTGTGAGAAACTTCTTTATGATGTGTGCATTCATCTCACAGAGTTGAACCACTCCTTTGACTCAGCGGTTTGGAAATAGTCTTTTTTTAGCATCTGCAAAGGGATATTTTTGAGCACTTTGAGGCCCATGGTGAAAAAGGAAACACTTTCACATAAAAACAAGATAGAAGCTTTCTGAGAATCATCTTTTTGATATGTGCATTCATCCCACAGAGGTGAACCTTTCTTTTGATGATCATTTTGGAAGCAGTATTTGGTAGAATTTCCAAAGGGTTATTAGTTTGTGTTTTGTGTCCTATGTTGGAAAAGGAATTATTTTTACATAAAAACTAGACAGAATATTTCTGAGAAACTGCCTCGTGTTGTGTGATTTCATCTCACAGAGGTAACAATTTCTTTTCATTGAACAGATTGGAAATTCTGTTCTTGTAAAATCTGCAAAGGGATATTTGTCAGCACTTTGAGGCCTATGGTGAAAAAGGAATTATCTTCACATAAAAACTACATGGAAGCTTTCTGTGAAACATCTTGGAGATGCGAGAATTTGTCTCACAGAGTTGAAGCATTCTTTTGGTTGGGCAGTTTGTAAACAGTATTTTGTTAGAATCTGCAAAGGGATATTTGTGATGCTTTGAAGCGTATGGTGAAAACGAAATATTTTCACATGAAAACTAGAGAGAAGCTTTCTGAGAAACCTCCTTGTGATGTGTGCATTCATCTCACTGATTTGAAACTTTCTTTGGATTGAGCAGTTTGGAAACAGTATTTTTGTAGAATCTGTAAATTCATATTTTTGAGTGGTATGAGGCCTATGATGAAATAGAAAATATCTTCACATAAAAACTAGACAGAAGCTTTCCAAGAAACTTCTTTGTGATGTGTGCATTCAACTCGTAGAGTTCAACCATTCTTTTGATTGAACAGTTTGGAAACACTCTTTTTGTAGAATCTGCAAAGGGATATTTATGAGTGCTTTGAGGCCTATGGTGAAAAAGGAAATATATTCACATAAAAAGTATAAACAAGGTTTCTCAGAAACAGCTTTATGATGTATGCATTCATCTCACAGAAGTAAACGTTTCTTTTCTCTGATCTGTCTGGAAACTATTCTTGTAGATTCTGCAAAGGGATATTTGTGAGTACTTTGAGGCCTATGGTGAAAAAGGAAATATCTTCACATAAAAATTAGAGAGAGGTTTTCTGAGAAACCTCTTTGTGATGTGAACATTCATCTCACAAAGTTGAAACTTACTTTTGATTGATCAGTATGGAAACCATCGTTTGTGGAATCTGCAAAGGAAAATTTATGAGAACTTTGAGGCCAATGGTGAAAAAGGAAATATATTTATATAAAAGGCATAAAGAAGGTTTCTTAGAAACAGCTTTGTGGTGTGTGCATTGATCTCAGAGAGGTAAACGTTTATTTTCTATGATCAGTCTGGAAACTCTGTTCTTGTAGAATCTGCAAAGGGATATTTGTGAGTGCTTTGAGGCCTATGATGAAAAAGGAAATATCTTCACATAAAAACTAGACGGAAGCTTTCTTAGTGGCTTCTTTGTAATGTGTGCAATCATCTCACAGAATTGAACCATTCTTTTGATTGAGCAGTCTGGAAACAGTATTTTTGTAGAATCTGCAAGGGATGTTTGTCATGACTTGGAGTGCTATGGTGAAAAAGGAAATATCTTCACATAAAAAATGGACAGAAGATTTCTGAGAAACCTCTTTGAGATGTGTGCATCCATCTCACAGAGTTCAACCATTTATTTGATTGAGCAGTTGGGAAGCAGTCTTTTTGCAGAATCTACAAAGGGATATTGCTGAGCAATTTGAGGCCTGTGTTGAAAAAGGAAATATCTTCACATAAAAACTATAAAGAAGGTTTCTGAGAAACTTCTTTGTAATGTATGCATTCATCTCATGGAGTTGAACTATTCTTTTGATTGAGCACTTTGGAAACAATCTTTTTGTAGAATCTGCAAAAGGATATTTTTGAGTGCTTTGAGTCCTAGGGAGAAAAAAGAAATATCATCACATAAAAAGTATAAAGAACGTTTCTGAGAAAAAGTTTTGTGATGTGTGCATTCATCTCACAGAGAAAAACGTTTGTTTTGTTCGATCAGTCTGGAAATTCTGTTCTTGTAGAATCTGCTAAGGGATATTTTTGAGCAGATGGAGGCCTTTGGTGAAAAAGGAAATGTCTTCATATAAAAATTAGACAGAAGCCTCCTGTGAAACTTCTTAGTGATGTGTGCATTCATCTTACAGAGGAGAAACTTTCTTTTCATTGAGCCATTTGGAAACAGTCTTTTTGTAGACTCTGCAAGTGGATATTTGGAGCACTTTGAGGCCTATGGTGAAAAATGAAATATATTCACATAAAAACCAGACTGAAAGTTTCTGAGAAACTTCTTTGAGATGTATGCACTCATCTCACAAAGTTCAATAATTCTTTTTATTGAGCGGTTTGGAACAATCTTTTTGTAGAATCTGCCAAGAGATATTTGTGAGGGCTTTGAGGCCTATGGTGAAAAAGGAAATATCTTCACAGAAAAACTATAAAGAAGGTTTCTGAGAAACTTCTTTGTGATGTGTGCATTCATCTCACACAGTTCAACCTTTCTTTTGATTGAGCAGTTTGGAAACAGTCTTTTTAAATGTTCTTCAAGTGGATACTTCTGAGCACTTTGAGGCTCCTGGGGAAAAAGGAAACATTCACTTAAAAACTTAATAGAAGCTTTCTGAGAAACTACTTTTTGACGTGTGCATTCATCTCACAGAGTTGAACCTTTCTTTTGATGAGCAGTGTGGAAACAATCTTTTTGTAGAATCTGCAAAAGGACAATTTTGAGTGCTTTGCATCCTGTGGTGGAAAAGGAGATACCTTCACATAAAAACTAGACAGAATGTTTCTCAGAAACTGCTTTGTGATATATGCATTCATCTCCCAGATGTGTCTGTTTCTTTTCATTGAGAAGATTGGAAACTCTTTTCTTGTAAGATCTGCAAAGGAATATTTGTGAGCCCTTTGAGGTGTATGGTGAAAAAGGAAATATCTTCACATAAAAACTACACAGAAGCTTTCTGAGAAACATCCTGGTGATGTGAGCATTCACCTCACAGAGTTGAAACATTCTTTTGATTGAGCCATGTGTAAAGAGTCTTTTTGTAGAATCTGCAAAGGGATATTTGTGAATGCTTTGAGGCCTATGGTGAAAAAGGAAATACCTTGACATAAAAACTAGAGAGAAGCTTTCTGAGGAACCTCTTTGTGGTGTGCATACATCTCACAGAGTTGAACCTTTCTTTTGATTGAGCAATTTGGAAGAAGTATTTTTGTAGAATCTGTAAAGGGATATTTGTGAGCACTTTGAGGCCTATGGTGAAAAACTAGACAGAGGCATTCTGAGAAACTTCTTCATGATGTGTGCATTCATCACACAGAGTTGAAGCTTTGTTTTGATTGAGCCGTTTGGAAACAGTCTTTTTGTAGACTCTGCAAACGGATATTTGGAGCACTTTGAGGCCTATCGTGAAAAAGGAAATATATTCACATAAAAACTAGACTGAAGGATTCTGAGAAACTTTTTGAGCTGTGTGCATTCATCTGACAGTGTTCAATAATTCTTTTTATTGAGCAGTTTGGAAACAGTCTTTTTGTAGAATCTGCAAAGGGATATTTGTGAGGGCTTTGAGGCCTATGTTGAAAAATGAAATATCTTCAGGGAAAAACCATAAAGAAAGTTTCTGAGAAACTTCTTTGGATGTGTGCATTCATCACACAGAGTTGAAACATTCTTTGGATTGAGCAGTTTGCAAACAGTCTTTTTGTAGAATCTGCAGAGGGATATTTGCAGCGCTTTGAGGCCTATGGTGAATAAGGAAATATCTTCACATAAAAACTAGACAAAAGTTTTCTGAGAAACTTTTTGTGATGTGTGCATTTATCTCATAGGGTTTAACATTTGTTTTGATTGAGCAGTCTGGAAACAGTCTTTTTGTACAATCTGCAAAGGGATATTTAGGAGTAAGTTGAGGCCTATGGTGGAAAAGGAAATATCTTCACATAAAAACTAGAAAGAAACATTCTGAGAAGCTGCTTTAAGATATGTGTACTCATCTCACAGAGGTAAACCTTTCTTTTCATTGAGCAGTTTGTAAACTCTGTTATTCTAGAGTCTGCAAAGGGATATTTTTGAGAGCTTTGAGACCCATGTTGAAAAAGGAACTATCTTCACATAAAAACTAGTGAGAAGCTTGCTGAGAAACTACTTTCTGATGTGTGCATTCATCTAACAGAGTTGAAACTTTCTTTTGATTGAGTAGTTTGGAAACAGTCTTTTTGTAGATTCTGCAAAGGTATATTTGGGAGTGCATTGCAGCCTATGTTCAAAAAGGAAATATCTTCAATAAAACTGAGAAGGAGGTTTTCTGAGAAACTTCTTTGTGATGTGCACATTCGTCTCACAGGGTTGAACCATTCTGTTTATCGAGCAGTTTGGAAACAGTCTTTTTGTAGAATCTGCAAAGGGCTATCTGCGAGTGCATTGAGGCATATGGTGAAAAAGGAAATATATTCACATTAAAAGTAGAAAGAAGTTTTCTGAGTAACTCTTTTGTGACATGTGCATTTATCACAGAGAAGTAAAAATTTCTTCCTATTGAGTAGTTACTTTTTATGTGAAGATATTTCCGTTTTCACCATAGACCTCAAACCGCCTACATATATCCCTTTGCAGATTCTACCAAAAGACTGTTTCCAAACTGCTCAATCAAAGAAAGCTTCCACTCTGTGAGATGAATGCACACATCACAGAGAAGTTTCTCAGAAAGTTTCTGTCTAGGTTTATTTGTTGATACTCCCTTTCTCACCATAGGCCTCAAACTGCTCATGAATAACTCTTTGCAGATTCTACAAAAAGACTGTTTCTGAACTATTCAATCAAAAGAAAGCTTCAACTCTGTGAGGTGAATGCACACATCACAAAGAAGTTTCTCAGAAAGCTTCTGTCTAGTTTTTATTTGAAGATGTTTCCTTTTTCAATATAGGCCTCAAAGTGCTCACAAATGTCCCTTTACAGATTTTACAAAAAGACTGTTACCAAACAGCTCAACTGAAACAAAGCTTCAACTCTTTGAGATGAATGCACACATCACAAATAAGTTTCTCAGAAAGCTTCCGTCCAGTTTTCATGTGAAGATATTTCCTTTTTCACCATAAGTCTCAAAGCATTCAAATTATCACTTTGCAGATTCTACAAAAAGACATTTTCCAACCTGCTCTATCTAAAGAAAGATTTAACTCTGTGAGAAGAATGCACACATCAAAAATAAGTTTCTCAGAATGCTTCTGTCTAGTTTTTATCTGAAGACATTTCCTTTTTCACCATAGACCAAAAAGGGATCCCAAATATCCCTTTGTACATTCTACAAAGGACTGTTTCCAAACTGCTCAATCCAAAGACAGGTTCAACTTTTGGGATGAATGCACACATCACAACGAAGTTTCTCAGAAAGCTTCTGTCTAGTTTTTGTGTGAAGATATTACTTTTTTCACCATAGGCTTCAAAGGGCTCACAAATATCACAAAGCAGATTCTACAAAAAGACTCTATCCAAACTGGCCAAGGAAAAGAACACTTCAAATCTGTGAGATGAATGTACACAACTCAAATAATTTTCTCAGAAAGCTTCTGTCTAGGTTTTATGTGAAGATATTTCCATTTTCACCATAGACCTGAAACCGCCTATATATAACCTTTTGCAGATTCTACAAAAAGACTGTTTCCAAACGGCTCAATCAAAGAAAGCTTCTACTCTGTGAGATGAATGCACACATCACAGAGAAGTTTCTCAGAAAGTTTCTGTCTAGTTTTTATTTGTCGATACTCCCTTTTTCACCATAGGCCTCAAACTGCTCATAAATAACCCTTTGCAGATTCTACAAAAGGACTATTTCCAAACTGCTCAATCAAATGAAAGTTCAGCTGTGTGAGATGAATGTGCACATCAAAAAGAAGTTTCTCAGAACGTTTCTGTCTAGTTTTTATGTGAAGATACTTCTTTTTCACCATAAGCCTCAAAGCATTCCCAAATTTTCCTTTGCAGATTCTATGAAAAGAGTGTTTCCAAACTGCTCAATCAAAAGAAAGGTTCAACTCTGTGTGATGAATGCACACATCACAACGAAGTTTCTCAGAAGGCTTCTGTCTAGATTTTATTTGTGGATATTTCCTTTTTCACAATAGGCCTCAGAAAGCTCACAAATATCACTTTGCATATTCTACAAAAAGACTGTTTCCAAAATGCTCAATGAAAGAAAATTCAACTCTGTGAGATGAATGCATGCATCACAAAGTGGTTTCTCAGAATGTTTCTGTCTAGTTTTTATATGAAGATATTTCCTTTTTCATCACATGCCTCAAACCACTCAAAAACATTCCTTTGCAGATTCTCCAAAAAGACTGTTTCCAAACTGCTCAATCAAAAGAAAGATTCAAGTCTTTGAGATGCATACCCCCATCACAAAGAAGTGTCCCAGAAAACATGAGTCTAGTTTTTATGTGAAGATATTTCCTTTTTCACCATAAGCCTCAAAGCATTCACAAATATCACTTTGCATTTTCTATGAAAAGACTGTTTCCAAACTGGTCAATCGAAAGAAGTTTCAACCCTGTGAGATGAATGCACACATCACAAAGAAGTTCTTCAGAAAGCTGCTGTCTACATTTTATTTTTCGATATTTCCTTTCTCACCATTGGATTCAAACCACTGAAACATATCACTTTGCAGTTTCTACAAAAAGACTGTTTCCAAACTGCCCAATCAAAAGAAAGGTTCAACTCTGTGAGATGAATGCACACATCACAAAGAAGTTTCACAGATAGCTTTTATTATTTTGAGATACGTCCCATCGATACCTAATTTATTGAAAGTTTTTAGCATGAGGGGCTGTTGAATTTTGTAAAGGCCTTTTCTGCATCTATTGAGATAATCATGTGGTTTTTGTCTTTGGTTCTGTTTATATGCTGGATTACATTTATTGATTTGCATATATTGAACCAGCCTTGCATCCCAGGGATGAAGCCCACTTGATCATCATGGATAAGCTTTTTGATGTGCTGCTGGATTCGGTTTGCCAGTATTTTATTGAGGATTTTTGCATCAATATTCATCAAGGATATTGGTCTAAAATTCTCTTTTTTGGTTGTGTCTCTGCCTGGCTTTGGTATCAGGATGGTGCTGGCTTCATAAAATGAATTAGGGAGGATTCCCTCTTTTTATATTGATTGGAATAGTTTTAGAAGGAATGGTACCAGTTCCTCCTTGTACCTCTGGTAGAATTCGGCTGTGAATCCATCTGATCCTGGACTCTTTTTGGTTGGTAAGCTATTGATTATGGCCACAATTTCAGCTCCTGTTATTGGTCTATTCAGAAATCCAACTTCTTCCTGGTTTAGTCTTGAGAGGGTGTATATGTCGAAGAATGTATCCATTTCTTCTAGATTTTCTAGTTTATTTGCATAGAGGGGCTTGTAGTATTCTCTGATGGTAGTTTGAATTTCTGGGGGGATGGTGGTCATATCCCCCTTACCATTTTTTATTGCATCTATTTGGTTCTTCTCTTTTTTCTTCTTCACTAGTCTTGCTAGTGGTCTATCAATTTTGTTGATCCTTTCAAAAAACCAGCTCCTGGTTTCATTAATTTTTTGAAGGGTTTTTTGTGTCTCTATTTCTTTCAGTTCTGCTCTGATTTTAGTTATTACTTGCCTTCTGCTAGCTTTTGAATGTGTTTGCTCTTGCTTTTCTAGTTCTTTTAATTGTGATGTTAGGGTGTCAATTTTGGATCTTTCCTGCTTTCTCTTGTGGGCATTTAGTGCTATAAATTTCCCTCTAAACACTGCTTTGAATGTGTCCCAGAGATTCTGGTATGTTGTGTCTTTGTTCTCATTGGTTTCATGCTGCTATAAAGACACATGCACACGTATGTTTATTGCGGCACTATTCACAATAGCAAAGACTTGGAACCAACCCAAATGTCCAACAATGATAGACTGGATTAAGAAAACGTGGCACATATACACAGGGAATACTATGGAGCCATAAAAAATGATGAGTTCATTTCCTTTGTAGGGACGTGGATGAAATTGGAAATCATCATTCTCAGTAAACTATCACAAGGACAAAAAACCAAACACCACATGTTCTCACTCATAGGTGAGATTTGAACAATGAGAACACATGGACACAGGAAGGGGACATCACACTCTGGGGACTGTTGTGGGGTGGGGGGAGGGGGGAGGGATAGCATTAGGAGATATACCTAATGCTAAATGATGAGTTAATGGGTGCAGGACACCAGTGTGGCACATGTATACATATGTAACTAACATGCACATTGTGCACATGTACCCTAAAACTTAAAGCATAACAATAATAAAATAAAATAAAAAGAAAGTGCACATCACAAAGAAGTTTCTCAGAAAGTTTCTTTCTAGTTTTTTTGTGAAGATATTTCCTTTTTCACCATAGTCCACAATGTGCATCAAATATCTTTTGCAGATTGTACAAAAAGAGTTTCTCCAAACTGCTCAATCAAAGGAAAGGTTCAACTCTGTGAGGTGAAAGCACAAATCACAAAGAAGTTACTCAGAATGCTTCTGTCTAGTTTTTAAGGGAAGGTATTTCCTGTTACACCATATTCCTCAAAGGGCTCACAAATATCCTTTTGCAGATTCTACAAAAAGACTGTTACAGAACTGCTCAATGAAAAGTAAGTTTCAACTCTGTGAGATGAATTTACACCTAAAAAAGAAGTTTCTCAGAATGCTTCTGTCTAGTTTTAATGTGAAGATATTTCTTTGTCACCATAGGCCTCAAACCACTCAGAAATATCCCTATGCAGATGTTACAAAAAGACTGTTTCCAAACTGCTCAACGAAAAGAAAGATTCTACTCTGTGAGATGAAAGCACATATCACAAAGAATTTTCTCAGAAAGTTTTTGCCTAGCTTATATGTGAAGACATTTCCTCTTTCACCATAGGCCTCAATGGGCTCAAAAATATCTCTTTTCAGATACTACAAAAGGCCTCTTTCCAAACTGCTCAATCAAAAGAAAGTTTCAACTCTGTGAGACGAAAGCACACATCACAAATAAGTTTCTCAGAATGTTTGTCTAGTTTTATGTGAAGATATTTCCCGTTTCACCATAGGCCATAAAGGTCTCACAAATATCCCTTTGCAGACTCTACAAAAAGACAGTTTCCAAACAGCTCAATCAAAAACAAAGGTTCAACTATGTGAGACGAATGGACACATCACAAAGAAGTTTCTCAGAAGGCTTCTGCCTAGTTTTTATGTGAAGATATGTCTTTTTCACCATAGGCCTCAAATGGCTAAGAAATATCCTTTGGAGATTGTACGTAAAGACTGTTTCCAAATTGCTCAATGAAAAGACAGGTTCAACTCTGTGAGATAAATGCACACATGAAAAAGAAGTTTCTCAGAATGCTTCTGTCTAGTTTTTATCTGACATAATTATTTTTCACCATAGGCCTCAAATGGTTCAGAAATATCCCTTTGCATATTGTACTAAAAGACTGATTCCAAACTGTCAAATGCAAAGAAAGGTTCAACTCTGTGAGATGAATGCAAACATCACAAAGAAGTTTCTCAGAAAGTTTCTGTCTAGTTTTTATGTGAAGATAATTCCTTCTTCACAATAGGCCTCAAAGTGCTCCAAATATCCATTTGCAGATTACACAAAAAGACTGTTTCCAAACGGCTCAATCACAAAAAAAGTTCAACTCTGTGAGATGAATGCGCACATCATAAAGAAGTTTCTCAGAATGCTTCTGTCTAGTTTTGATGTGAAGATATTTCCTTTTTCACCATAGGCCTTAAACGGCTCCCAAATATCCCTCTGCAGATACTACAAAAAGGCTGCTTGAAAACTGTTCAATCAAAGGAAACGTTCATCTCTGTGAGACGAAACCACACATCACAAAGAAGTTCCTCATAATGCTTCTGTCTGGTTTTTATGTGAAGATATTTCATATTTCACCATAGGCCTCAAAGAGCTCACAAATATCCATTTGCAGACTCTACAAAAAGACTGTTTTCAAACTGCTCCATGCAAAGAAAGGTTCAACTCTGTGAGACGAATGCACACATAAAAAAGAAGTTTCTCACAATTCTTCTGTCTAGTTTTTATGTGAAGATATTCCTTTTTCACTATAGGCACCAAACCGTTCAGAAATATCCCTTTGTAGACTGTACAAAAAGACTGTTTCCAAACTGCTCAATCAAAAGAAAGTTTCAAACCTGTTAGATGAAAGCACACATCAGAAAGAAGTTTCTCAGAATGCTTCTGTCTAGTTTTTATGTGAAGATATTTCTTTTTCACCATAGGCCTCAAACCCCTTAGAAATATCCCTTTGCAGATTGTAGATAAAGACTGTTTCCTAACTGCTCAATCAAAAGAAAGGTTCAACTCTGTGAGATGAAAGCACACATCACAAAGAAGTTTCTCAGAAATCTTCTGTCTAGTTTTTATGTGAAGATATTTCCCTTCTAATGATAGGCCTCAAAGCAATCCAATTATCAATTTTCAGATTCTACAAAATACTGTTTCCAAACTGCTCAATCAAAAGAAATTTTCAACTCTGTGAGATGAAAGCATACATCACAAAGAAATTCTTCAGAAAGTTTCTCACTAGATTTTATGTGAAGATATTTAGTTTTTCACCACAAGCCACAAAGTGCTCCAAATATCCTTTTGCAGGTACTTCAAAAAGAATTTTTCCAAACTGCTCAATCAAAACAAAGTTTCAACTCTGTGAGATGAATGCAAACATCACAAAGAAGTTTCTCAGAATGCATCTGTCTAGTTTTACTGTGAAGATATTTCCCATTTCGCCATGGGCCTCAGTGGGCTCACATATATCCTCTTCCAAATTCTACAAAAAGACTGTTTCTGAATTTCTCAATGAAAAGAAAGGTTCAACTCTGGGAGATGAATGCACACATGAATAAGAAGTTTCTCAGAATGCCTCTGTCTAGTTTTTGTGTTAAGATATTTGTTTTTCACCATAGGCCTCAAACTGCTCAGAAATATCCTTTTGCAGATTGTACAAAAAGATGGTTTCCAAACTGCTCAATGAAAACAAAGTTTCAACACTGTGACATGAATACTCACATCACAGAGAAGTTTTTCAGAAAGCTTCTGTTTAGTTTTTAAGTGAAAATATTTCCTTTTTCACCAAAGGCCTCAAAGCAATCCAAATATCCTTTTGCAAACTCTACAAAAAGAGAGTTTCCAAACTGTTCAATTAAAAGAAAGATTCAAATCTGTGAGAAGAAAGCACATATCATGAAGAAGTTTCTCATAATGCTTCTGTCTATTTTTTTTGTGTGTGTGAAGATATTTCCTATATCACCATAGGCCTCAAATATCTCACAAATATCCCTTTGCAGACTCTACAAAAAGACAGTTTTCGAACTGCTAAATAAAAAGAAAGGTTCAACTCTGTGAGATGAATGCACACATAATAAATTAGTCTATCATAATACTTCTGTCTAGTTTTTATGTGAAGATATTTCTTTTTCACCATAGGCATCAAACCGTTCAGAAATATCCCTTTGTAGATTGTACAAAAAGACTGTTTCCAAACTGCTCAATCAAAAGAAAGTTTCAAACCGGTGAGATGAATGCACACATAAAAGAGGAGTTTCTCAGAAATCTTCTGTCTTGTTTTTATGTGAAGATATTACCTTTCTCAACATAGGCCTCAAAGCAATCCAAACATCCATTTGCAGATTCTACAAAAAGACTGTTTCCAAACTGATCAATCAAAACAAATTTTTACCTCTCTGAGATGAAAGCACACATCACAAAAATGTTACTCAGACAGCTTCTCTCTAGTATGTATGTGAAGATACTTCCTATTTCACCTGAGGCCATAAAGGGCTCACAAATATCCCTTTGAAGGTTTTAAAAAAAGACTGTTTCCAAACTGCTGAATCAAAAGAAAGGTTCAATTCTGTGAGATGAATGGGCACATCACAAAGAAATTTCTTGGAATGATTCTGTCTAGTTTTTATGTGAAGATATTTCTCTTTCACCATAGGCCTCAAACGGATCAGAATTATCCCTTTGCAGATTGTACAATAAGCCTCTTTCCAACCTGCTCAATCAAAAGAAAGGTTCAACTCTGTGAGATGAATGCACACATCACAAGGAAGTTTCTCAGAAAACTTCTGTTTAGTTTTTATGTGAAGATATTTCGTTTTTCACCATGGGCCTCAAAAGCTCTCCAAATATCCATTTGCAGATTTTAGAAAAAGAGTGTTTCAAAACTCCTCAATCAAAAGAAAGTTTCAATTCTGTGAGATGAAAGCACACATCACAAAGAAGATTCTTAGAAAGCTTCTGTCTAGTTTTTATGTGAAGATATTTCACATTGCACCATAGTACTCAATGGGCTCAGAAATATCCCTTTGCAGATTCTACAAGAGGACTGTTTCCAAACTGCTCAATCCAAAGACAGTTTCAACTATGTGAGATGAATGCACACATCACAAAGAAGTTTCTCAGAATGCTTCTGTCTAGTTTATATGTGAAGAAAATTCCTATTTCACCATAGGCAATAAAGGGCTCACAAATATTTTTTGCAGATTCTACAAAAATACTGTATCCAAACTGCTAAATAAAAAGAAAGTTTCAACTCTGTTAGATTAATAGACACATCAAAAAGTAGTTTCTCAGAAAACTTCTGTTTAGTTTTTACGTGAAGATATTTCCTTTGTCACCATTGGCCTCAAAGTGCTCCTAATATCCATTTACAGATTTCACAAAAAGAGTGTTTCCAAACTGCTCAATCAAAAGAAAGTTTTAGCTCTGTGAGATGAAAGCACACATCTCAAAGAAGTTTCTCAGAAAGCTTTGGTCTAGTTTTCATGTGAAGATATTTCCAGTTTCACTATAGGCCTCAATGGGCTAAGAAATATCCCTTTCCAGATTCTAAAAGACGACCATTTCCATACTGCTCAATCAAAAGAAAGGTTAAATTCTGTGAGGTGAATGCACACATCAGAATGAAGTTTCTCAGAATTCTCCTGTCTAGTTTTTATGTGAAGATATTTACTATTTCACTATAGGCTTCAAATGTCTCAAAAATATCCCTTTGCAGATTCTACAAAAATATGGTTTCCAAAGTTCTGAATTAAAAGAAACCTTCAACTCTGTCAGATGAATGGAGACATCACAAAGAAGTTCCTCAGACTGCTTCTGTCTATTTTAAATGTGAAGATATTTCTTTTTCACCATAGACCTCAAATGGCTCAGAAATATACCTTTGCAGATTGCAGAAAAAGACTGTTTCTAAACTGCTCAAACAAAATAAAGTTTCAACACTGTTAGATGAATGTGCACATCACAAAGAAGTTTCTCAGAAAGCTTCTTTCTAGTTTTTATGTGAAGATATTTCCTTTTTCACCATAGGCCTTAAACCGCTCACAAATATCCTTCTGCAGATACTATAAAAAGACTGTTTCCAAACTGCTCCATCAAAAGAAAAGTTCACCTCTCTGAGGTGAATGCATACATCATGAAGAATTTTCTCAGAATTCTTCTGTCTAGTTTTTATGTGAAGATATTTCCATTTTCACACTAGGCAAAAAATCACTCCAAATATCCATTTGCAGATTATACAAAAAGACTGTTTCCAAACTGCTCAATCAAAAGAAATGTTCAACTCTGTGAGATGAAAGCACACATCACAAAGAAGTTTCTCAGAAATCTTCTGTCTAGTTTTTATCTCAAGATAATTCCTATTTTGCCATAGGAATCAGTGGGCTCACAAATATCCCATTGCAGATTCTGCAAAAGTTCTGTTTCCAAACTGCTCAATCAAAAGAAACATTCAACATTGTGAGATGAATGCACACATCACAAAGAAGTTTCTCGGAATGCTTCTGTCTGGTTATTATGTGAAGATATTTCCTTTTTCACCATAGTCTTTAAACCACTCAAAAATATCCCTCTGCAGATACAAAAAGACTGTTTCCAAACTGGCCCATATAGAAAGTTTCAACTCTGTGAGATGAATGCACTCATCACAAAGAAGTTTCTCAGAATTCTTCTGTCTAGTTTTTATGTGAAGATATTTCCTTTTTCACCATAGGTCTCAAATTGTTCCAAATATCCATTTGCAGATTCTACAAAAATAATATTTCCAAACTGGTCAATCAAAAGAAAGGCTCAACTCTGTGAGGCAAAAACACACATCACAAAGTTTCTCAGAAAGCTTCTGTCTACATTTTATGTGAAGGTATTTCCTTTTGCACCATAGGCCTTAAACTGCTCACAAATATAACTCCACTTATACTACTAAGAGACTTTCTCCCAATTGCTAAATCAAAAGAAAGTTTCAACTCTGTGAGAAGAATGCACACATCACAAAGAAGTTTCTCAAAATGCTTCTGTCTAGTTTTCATGTGAAGATATTTATTTTTCACCATTGGCCTCAAACTGCTCAGAAATATCCCTTTGCATTTTGTACAAAAAGACTGTTTCCAAACTGCTCAATGAAAAGAAATGGTCAACTCTTAGAGATGAATGGAAATGTCACAAAGAGTTTTCTCAAAAAGCTACTGTGTTGTTTTTATGTGAAGATATTTCCTTTTTCACTCTAGGCCTTAAAACACTCCAAATATACATTCACAGATTCTACAAAAAGACTCTTTCCAAACTGCTCAATCAAAATAAAGGTTCAAATCTGTGAGATGAAAGCCCACGTCACAAAGAAGTTTCTCAGAAAGTTTATATCTCGTTTTTATGTGAAGATATTTCCTATTTCACCTTTGGCCTCAAAGGGATCAAAAATATCCCTATTCAGATTTTACAAAAAACTGTTTCTGAACTGCTTCATCAAAAGAAAGGTTCAACTCTGTGAGAACAATGCACACATAAAAAATTAGTTTCTCAGAATGCTTCTGTCTAGTTTTTATGTGAAGATATTACTTTTTCACCATAGGTCTCAAACCGCAAACCAATATTCCTTTACAGATTGCACAAAAAGTATGTTTCCACACTGCTCAACGAACAGAAAGGTACAACTCAGTGAGATGAATGCAAACATCACAAAGAGTTTTCTCAAGATGCTTCTGTCTAGGTTTTAGGTGAAGATATTTACTTTTTCACCATAGGCCTCAAACCACTCACAAATATCCCTTTGCAGATTCTACAAAATGACTTGTTGCCAAACTGCTCAATGAAAAGCAAGTTTCAAATCTGTGAGATGAAAGTACACATCACAAAGAAGTTTCTCAGAAGGTTTCTGTCTAGTTTTTATATGCAGATATTTTCTTTTTCACAATAGGCCTCAAAGCACTCCAAATATCCGTTTGCAAGTTCTACAAAAAGAGTGTTTCCAAACTGCTCAATCAAAAGAGGGGTTCAACTCTGTGAGGTGAAAGCATACAACACAAAGAAGTTTTACAGGAAGCTTCTGTCTAGTTTTTATATGAAGACATTTCCTATTATACCATAGGCCTCCTATGTGCTCACAAACCTCCCTTTGCAGATTCTACAAAAGGACTCTTTCCAAACTGCTCAATCCAAGGAAAGTTTCAACTCTGTGACATGAATGCACACATCACAAAGAAGTTTCTCAGAATGCTTCTGTCTAGTTTTTATGTGAAGAAATTTCTTGTTCACCATAGGCCTGAAATGCTACAAATATCCATCTTCAGATTCCACAAAAAGACTGTTTCCAAACTGCTCAATCAAAAGAAAAGTTCAACTCTGTTAGATGAAAGCACGCATCACAAAGAAGTTTCTCAGAAAGCTTCTGTCTAGTTTTTTTTGTGAAGATATTCCCTATTTCACCATAGGCCTGAAAGGGCTCACAAATATCCTTTTGCATATTATACAAAAAGACTGTCTCCAAACTGCTCAATCAGAAGAAAATTTCAACTATGTGTGATGAATGCACACATTACAAAAAAGTTTCTCAGAATGCTTTTGTCTAGTTTTTATATGAAGATATTTCTCCCTCGATGGGCCTCAAGTGGCTCAGAAATATCCCTTTGCAGATTGTACAAAAAGACTGTTTCCAAACTGCTGAATCAAAACAAAGTTTCAACACTGTGAGATGAATGCACACATCACAAAGAAGTTTCTCAGAAAGCTTCTGTTAAGATTTCATGTGAAGACATTTCCTTTTTCACCATAGGCCTCAATGGGCTCAGAAGTATCCCTTTGTAGATTCTGCAAAAGGTCTGTTTAGAAAACTGCTCAATCCAAAGAAAGGTTCAACTCTGTGAGATGAATGCACACATCTCAAAGAAGTTTCTCACAATGGATCTGCCGAGGTTTTCTGTGAAGATATATCCTTTTTAACCATAGGCCTTAAACTGCTCATGAATATCCCTCTGCAGATACTACAAAAAGACTGTTTCCAAACTGCTGCATCCAAAGAAATGTTCAGCTCTGTGAGATGAATACATACATCACAAAGAAGTTTCTCAGAATGCTTCTGTCTGGTTTTAATGTGAAGATATTTCCTTTCTCACCATAGGCCTCAAAATGCTCCAATTATCCATATACAGACCCTACAAAAAGAGCATTTCCAAACTGCTCATTCAAAAGATAGATTCAACTCTGGGAGATGAAAGCACACATCACAAAGTAGTTTCTCAGAAAGCTCCTGTCTAGTTTTTATGTGAAGTTATTTTCTTTTTCAGCATAGGCTGTAAAGGGATCACGAATATTTTTTACAGATTCTACAAAAAGACTGTGTCCAAACTGCTCAATCCAAAGAAAGGTTCAACTCTGTGAGATGAATGGACACATCACAAAGAAGTTTCTCAGAATGCATCTGTCCATTTTTTATGTGAAGATATTTCCTTTTCACCCTAGGCCTCAATGGGCTCAGAAATATCCCTTTGCAGATTCTAAAAAAGGACGGTTTCCAAACTGCTCAATCTAAAGAAAGTTTCACCTCTGTGAGTTGAATGCACACATCACAGAGAAGTTTCCCAGAATGCTTCTGTCTAGTTTTTATGTGAAGGTATTCCCTTTTTCACCATAGGCCTCAAACCGCTCACAAATATCCCTCTGCAGATACAACAAAAGGACTGTTTCCAATCTGCTCAATCAAAAGATAGGCTCAACAACGTGAGATGAATGTACACGTCACAAAGAAGTTTCCCAGAATGCTTCTTTCTAGTTTTTATGTGAAGGTATTCCCTTTTTCACCATAGGCCTCAAACCGCTCACAAATATCCCTCTGCAGATACAACAAAAGGACTGTTTCCAATCTGCTCAATCAAAAGATAGGCTCAACAACGTGAGATGAATGTACACGTCACAAAGAAGTTTCTCAGAATGCTTCTGTCTAGTTTTAATATGAAGATATTTACTTTTTCACCATAGGCCTCAAAACATGCAAAACATCCATTTGCAAATTCCACAAAAAGACTGTTTCCAAACTGTTCAATCAAAAGAAAGGTTCAACTCTGTGAGGTGAAAGCACACATCACAAAGAAGCTTCTCAGAAAGCTTCTGTCTAGTTTTTATGTGAGTATATTTCCTATTTCACCACAGGCCTCAAAGGAATCACAAATATCCCTTTGCGGATTCTACAAAAAGAGTGTTTCTGAACTGCTCAATGAAAGGAAAGTTTCAACTCTGTGAGGTGAATGCACACATAAAAAAAGAAGTTTCTCAGAATGCTTCTGTATAGTTTATATGTGAAGATATTACTTTTTCACCATAGGCCTCAAAGTGCTCAGAAATATCCCTTTGCACTTTGTATAAAAAGACTCTTTCCAAACTGCTCAATGAAAAGAAAGATTCATCTCTGTGAGATGAATGCACACATAAAAAATAAGTTTCTCAGAATGCTTCTGTCTGGTTTAATGTGAAGATATTTCCTTTTTCACCATAGGCCTTAAACTGCTCACAAATATCCCTCTGCAGATACTACAAAAAGACTGTTTCCAAACTGCTCCAAGAAAAGAAAGGTTCAACTCTGTGAGATGAATGCACACATCACAAAGGAGTTTCTCAGAATGATTCTGTCTACTTTTCATGTGAAGATAATTCTTTTTCACCATAGGCATAAAATGGCTCAAAAATATCCCTTTGCAGATTGTACAAAAGGATTGTTTCCAATCTGCTCAATCAAAAGAAAGGATCAGCTCTGTGATATGAATCCATGCATCACAAATAAGTTTCTCAGAAAGCTTCTTTTTAGCGTTTTTGTGAAGATATTTCCTTTTCCTCCATAGGCCTAAAAGCGCTGCAAATATCCATTCGTGGATTCTACAAAAAGGCTGTTTCCAAACTGCTCAATCAAAAGAAAATTTCACCTCTGTGAGATTAAAGCACACATCACAAAGCATGTTCTCAGAAAGATTCTGTCTAGTTTTTATGTGAAGATATTTCCTATTTCACCTTAGGCTGTAAAGGGCTCACAAATATCCGTTTGCATATTCAAAAAAAAGACTGTTTCCAAACTGTTCAAACAAAAGAAAGATTCAACTCTGTGAGATGAACGCACACATCAGAAAGAGATTTCTCAGAATGCTTCTGTCTAGTTTTTATGTGAAGATATTTCTTTTTCACTGTCAGCCACAAATGGCTCAGAAATATCCCTTTGCAGATCTTACAAAAAGACTGTTTCCAACCTGCTCAATCAAAAGAAAGTTTCAACGCTGAGAGACGAATGCACACATCACAAAGAAGGTTCTCAGAAAGCTTCAGTTTTGCTTTTATTTGAAGATATTTCCTTTTTCACCATAGGACTCAGTGGGCTCAGAAATATCCCTTTGCAGATTCTACCAAAGGACTGTTTAGAAAACTGCTGAATCCAAAGAAAGATTCAACCCTGTGAGATGAATGCACACATCACAAAGAAGTTTTGCAGAATGCATCTGTCTAGTTTTTATGTGAAGATATTTCTTTTTTCACCATAGGCCCCAAAGCACTCCAAATACCCATTTGTAGATTCTACAAAAAAGAGTGTTTCCAATCTGCTCTATCAAAAAGAAAGGTTCAATCCTGTGACATGGAAGCAAACATTACAAAGAAGTTTCTCAGAAAGCTTCTGTCTAGTTTTATGTGAAGATATTTCCTATTTCACCATGGGCCATATAGGGCTCAAAAATATTTTTTGCAAATTCTACAAAAAGACTGTTTCCAAACTGCTCAATCCAAAGAAACTTTCAACTCTGTGAGATGAGTGAACACACCACAAAAAAGTTTATCAGAAAGCTTCTGTCTAGTTTTTATGTGAAGATATTTCTTTTTCACCCTAGGCTTCAATGGGCTCAGAAATATCCCTTTACAGATTCTACAAAAGGACTGTTTCCAAACTGCTCAATCAAAGAAAGGTTCAACTCTATAAGATGAATATACACATCACATAGATGTTTCTCACAATCCTTCTATTTTCTATGTGAAGGTATTTCCTTTTTCACCATGGGCCTCAAAGCGCTCAAAACATCCATTTGCTGATTCCACAGAAAGACTGTTTCCAAACTCCTCAATCAAAGAAGGATTCAACTGTATGAGATGAATGCACACATCACAGAGATGTTCCTCACAATGCTTCTGTCTATTTTTTATGTGAAGGTATTTACTTTTTCACCATAGGCCTCAAAGCGCTCCAAACATCCATTTGCTGATTCCACAAAAAGGCTGTTTCCAAAGTGCTCAATAAAAAGAAAGCTACAACTCCGTGTGTTGAAAGCACACATCACAAAGAAGTTCCTCAGAAAGATTCTGTCTAGTTTTTCTGTGAGGATATTTCCTGTTTCACCATGAGCCATAAAGGGCCCAAAAATATTTTTCGCAGATTCTACAAAAAGACTGTTTCCAAACTGCTCAATCCAAAGAAAGGTTCAACTCTATGAGATGAATGGACACATCACAAAGAAGTTTCTCAGAATACTTCTGTCTAGGGTTTATGTGAGATATTTCCTTTTTCATGATAGGCCTCAAAGCGCTCCAAATATCCATTTGCAGATTCCACAAAAAGACTGTTTCCAAATTGCTCAATGAAAAGGGAGTTTCAACTCTGTGAGGTGAAAGCACACATCACAAAGAAGTTTCTCAGAATGTATCTTTCTAGTTTTTTTGTGAAGATATTTTCTTTTTCACCATAGGCCTCAAAGCACTCCAAGTATCCATTTGCAGATTCTACCAAAAGACTGTTTACAAACTGCTAAATCAAAAGAAAGTTTCAGCTCTGTGACATGAATGCAGGCATCACAAAGAAGTTTCTCAGAAAGCTTTTGTTTAGTGTTTATCTGAAGATACTTCCTTTTTCACCATAGGCCTCAAAGCTCTCCAAATATGCATTTCCAGATTCTATAAAGAGTCTGTTTCGAAACTGCTCAATGAAAAGAAAGGTTCAACTCTGTGAGATGAAAGCACATATCACAAGGAAGTTTCTTAGAATGTTTCTTTCTAGTTTTTTTGTGAAGATATTTCCTTTTTCACCATAGGCCTCAGAACACTCCAAATATCCATTTGCAGATTCTACAAAAAGACTGTTTACAAACTGCTCAATCAAAAGAAGGTTTCAATGCTATGAGATCAATGCACGCATTACAAAGTAGTTTCTCAGAAAGCTTCTGTTTAGTTTTTATGTGAAGATATTTGCTTTTCCACCATAGGCCTCAAAACGCTCCAATTATCCATTTGCAGATTATGCAAAAAGAATGTTTCCAAACTGCTCAGTCAAAAGAAATGCTTAACTCTTTGAGATGAAAGCACTCATTAAAAATAAGTTTCTCAGAAAGCTTCTGACTAGCTTTTATGTGAAGATATTTTCTATATCACCAAAGGCCTCAATCGGCTAAGAAATACCTCTTTGGCAATTCTACAATAGGAATGTTTCCAAACTGCTCTAGCAAAGGAAAGCTTCAACTCTGTGAGATGAATGCACACATCACAAAAAAGTTTCTCAGAAAGTTTCTGTGTAGTTTTTATGTGAAGATATTTCCTAGTTCACCGTAGGCCTCAAAGGGTTCACAATTTTCCCTTTGTAGATTTTACAAAAAGACTGTTTCCAAATATTCAATCAAAGAAATGTTCAGCTGTGTGAGAAGAATGCAAGCCTCAAAAAGAAGTTTCTCAGAATTCTTCCGTCGAATTTTTATGTGATGATATTTCCTTTTTTACCACAGGCCTCAAAGTGCTCCAAATATCCATTTGCAGATTCTACAAAAAGAGTGTTTCCAAACTGCTCAATCAAAAGAAAAGTTCAACTCTGTGAGATGGAAGCACACATCACAAAGAAGTTTCTTAGAAGCCTTCCGTCTAGTTTTTATGGGAAGATATATCATATTTCACCATAGACCTCAATGGGCTCAGAAATATACCTTTGCAGATTCTACAAAAGGACTGTTTCCAAACTGCTCAATCCAAAGAAAGGTTCAACACTGTGAGATGAATTCACACATCACAAAGTAGTTTCTCAGAAAGCTTCTGTCTAGTTTTTATGTGAAGATATTTCCTTGTTCACCATAGGCCTCAAACTGCTCGTAAACATCCTACAGATACTACAAAAAGACAGTTTCCAAACTGTTCAATAAAAAGAAAGATTCAACTCTGTGTGATAAATGCACATGTCACCAAGAAGTTTCTCAGAATGATTATGTCTAGTTTTTATGTGAAGATGTTTCCTTTCTCACGAAGGCCTCAAACCGCTCCAAATATCCATTTGCAGATTCTACAAAAAGATGGTTTCCAAACTCCTCAATGAATAGAAAGGTTCAACTCTGTGAGATGAAAGCACACATCACAAAGTAGATTCATAGAATGTTGCTTTCTAGTTTTTATGTGAAGATATTTCCTTTTTCACCATAGTACTCAAACTGCTCCAAATATCCATTTTCAGATTCTACAAAAAGTGTATTTCCAAACTGCTCAATCAAAAGAAAGGTTCTACTCTGTGAGATGAAAGCACACATCACAAAGAAGTTTCTCAGAAAGCTTCTGTCTAGTTTGTATGTGAAGATATTTCCTATTTCACCATAGGCCTCAATGGGCTCACAAATATCCCTTTGCAGATTCTACAAAAGGACTGTTTTGAAACAGCTCAATCAGAAGAAAAGTTAAACTCTGTGAGATGAATGCATACATCACAAAGAAGTTTCTCTGAATGCTTTTGCCTAGTTTTCAAGTGAAGATATTTCTTTTTTCACCATAGGCCTCAAAGCGCTCCAAATATCCATTTGCATATTCTACAAAAAAGCTGTTTCCAAACTCCTCAATCAAAAGAGAGGTTCAACTCTGTGTGATGAAAGCACATTTCATGAAGAAGTTTCTCAGAATGCCTCTGTCTAGTTTTTATGTGAAGATATTTCCTATTTCACCTTAGGCCATAAAGGGCTCACAAATATCCCTCTGCAGATCCTAGAAAAGAATTCTTTTCAACTGCTAAATAAAAAGAAAGGTTCAACTCTGTGAGATGAATGCACACATTGCAAAGAAGTTTCTCCAAAAGCTTCTGTCCACTTTTTATGTGAAGATATTTCCCTTTTCATCATACCTACCAAAGTGCTCAAAATATCCCTTTGCAAATTCTCTGAAAAGACTGTTTTGAAACTTCTCTATCAAAAGAATGGTTCAACTCTGTGAGATAAATGCACATATCACAAAGAAGTTTCTTTGAAATCTTCTGTGTAGTTTTTATGTGAAGATATTTCCTTTTTCACCTTAGGCCTCAAGCCACTCACAAATATCCCTTTGCAGATTTTACAAGAACAGAGTTTCCAGGCTCATCAAAGAATAGAAACTTTTACCTCTCTGAGATGAGTGCACACCTTGCAAAACAGCTTCTCAGAAACATTCTTTATAGTTTTTATTGAAGATAATTCATTTTTCACGAGAGGCTTCATAGAGCTGACAAATATCCCTTTGCAGATTCTACAAAGAGTCTGTTTACAAACTGCTCAATCAAAAGAATGGTTCAACTCTGTGAGATGAATGTGCACATCACAAAGAGGTTTCTCAGAAATCTTCTGTCTAGTTTTTATGTGAAGATATTTCCTTTTTCACCATAGGCCTCAAAGGGCTCACAAATATCCCTTTGTGGATTCTACAAATTGACAGCCTTCAAACTGTTCAGTCAAAAGACTGTTTCAACCATGTGAGATGAATGCACACATGCCAGAGAGGTTTCACAGAGAACTTCTGTCTATTTATTATGTGAAGGTATTTCCTTTTTCACCAAAGGCCTCAAAGTGCTCACAAATATCTCCTTGCAGATTCTACAAGAACAGAGTATCCAAACTGATTAATCAAAAGAATGTTTCACATAAAATCTCTAGAAGAAAACCTAGGCAATACCATTCAGGATATAAGCATGGGCAAGGACTTCATGTCTAAAACACCTAAAGCAATGGCAACAAAAGCCACAATTAACAAATGGGATCTAATTAAACTAAGGAGCTTCTGCACAGCAAAAGAAACCACCATCAGAGTGAACAGGAATCCTACAGAATGGGAGAATATTTTTGCAACCTACTTATCTGACAAAGGGCTAATATCAGGAATCTACAATGAACTCAGACTAATTTACAGGAAAAAAACAAACAACCCCATCAAAAAGTGGATGAAGTATATGAACAGACAGTTCTCAAAAGAAGACATTTATGCAGCCAATGAACAAATGAAAAAATGCTCATCTTCACTGGCCATCAGAGAAATGAAAGTCAAAACCACAATGAGATACCATCTCACAACAGTTAGAATGGAAATCATTAAAAAGTCAGGAAACAACAGATGCTGGAGAGGATGTGAGAAATAGGAACACTTTTGCACTGTTGGTGGGACTGTAAACTAGTTCAACCATTGTGGAAGTCGGTATGGCGATTCCTCAGGGATCTAGAACTAGACATACCATTTGACCTAGCCACCCCATTACTGGGTATATACCCAAAGGATTATAAATCATGCTGCTATAAAGACACATGCACACATATGTTTATAGTGGCACTATTCACAATAGCAAAGACTTGGAACCAATGTAAATGTCCAACAATGATAGACTGAATGAAGAAAATGTGGCACATATACATCATGGAACACTATGCGGCCATAAAAAATGATGAGTTCATGTCCTTTGTAGGGACATGGATGAAGCTGGAAACCATCATTCTCAGTGAACTATCGCAAGGACAAAAAAGAAAACACCACATGTTCTCACTCATAGTTGGGAATTGATCAAAGAGAACACATGAACACAGAAAGGGAACCATCACACACCACACACCAGGGAGTGTAGTCTGGTGTAGGGAGCGGGAGGGATAGCCTTAGGAGATATAATGCTAAATGATGAGTTCATGGGTGCAGCACACAAACATGGCACATGTGTACATATGCAACAAACCTACACGTTGTACACATGTTCCCTAAAATATAAAGTATAATAATAATAAAAGTAAATAAATAAATAATTAAACCGAGAGCTCCAAAAAAATAAGAATATTTCAACTCTATGAGATGAATGCACACATCACAAATAAGTTTCTCAGAAAGTTTCTGTCTACATTTTATATGAAGATATTTCCTTTTTCACCATAGGACTCTAAGCACTCACAAATATCCCTTTGCAGATTCTACAAGAAAAGAGTTTCCCATCTGCTCAAGGAAAAGAAATGTTTACCTCTGTGAGATGAATGCACACATTACAAAGCAGTTTCTCAGAAACTTTCTGTCTAGTTTTTATGTGAAGGTATTTACTTTTTCCCCATAGGCCTCAAAGCGCTCACAAATATCCTTTGCTGATTCTACAAAAAGACTGTTTCCAAACTGCTCAATCAAAAGAATGGTTCAACTGATTCAGATGAGTGCACACATAACACAGAAGTGTCCCAGAAAGCTTCCGTCTAGTTTTCATGTGAGGATATTTCCTTTTCCATCATTGGCCCACAAGTGTTCACAAATAATCCTTTGTAGATTCTACAAAAAGACGGTTTCCAATACACTCAATCAATAGAAAGGTTCAATTCCGTGAGATGAATTCACACATCAAAAAACAGTTTCTCAGAAACCTTCTTTCTAGTTTTTCTGTGAAGGTATTTCCTTTTTCACCATAGGCTTCAAAACGCTCACAAATATCCTTTTCCTGATTCTACAAAAAGACTGTGACCAAACTGCTCAATCAATAGAATGGTTCAACTCCGTGAGATAAATGCACACATCACAAAAAGGTTTCTCAGAAAGTTTTTGTCTAGTTTTCATGTGAAGATCGGAGTGCAGTGGAATGGAATGGAATGGAGTGGAATGGAATGGAATGGAATGGAATGGAATGGAGTGGAGTGGAATGGAATGGAATGGAATGGAGTGGAATGGAATGGAATGGAATGGAATGGAGTGGAGTGGAGTGGAATGGAGTGGAATGGAATGGAATGGAATGGAAAGAAATGGAAGGGAATGGAATGGAGTGAAGTGGAATGGAATGGAATGGAGTGGAGTGGAGTGATGTGGATTGGACTGGAATGGAGTGGAGTGGAGTGGAATGGAATAGAGTGGATTTGAGAGGAATGGAATGGAATGGAGCAGAGTGGAGTGGAATGGAATGGAGTGGAATGGAAAAGAGTGGAGTGGAATGGAATGGATTGGAGTGGAAAGGAGTGGAATGGAATGGAGTGGAATGGAATGGAGTGGAGTGGAATGGATTGGAGTGGAGTGGAGTGGAGTGGAGTGGAAAAGAGTGGAATGGAATGGAGTGGAATGGAATGGAGTGGAGTGGAATGGATTGGAGTGGAGTGAAGTGGAGTGGAGTGGAGTTGAAAGGAGTGGAATGGTATGGAATGGAATTGAATGGAATGGAGTGGAGTGGAATGGAATGGAGTGGAGTGGAGAAGAGTGGAATGGAGTGAAATGGAGTGGAGTAGAATCCAGTGGAGTGGAATTAAATGGAGTGGAATGGAACAGAATGGAACGGAACCGAATGGAATGGAATGGAACGGAGTGGAATGGAGTGGAGTGCAGTGGAAATGAGTAGAGTGGATTGGAAAACAGTGGAATGGAATGGAATGAAATGGAGTGGAATGGAGTGGATTGGAGTGGAGTGGAGTGGAGAAGAATGGAGTGGAATGGCATGGAGTGGAGTGGAATGGAATGGAATGGAACAGAATGGAATGGAAGGGAAAGGAATGAAATGCAACAGAACAGAATGGAAGGAAGTACAATGGAGTGGAGTTGAGTGGAGAGGATCAGAGTGCACTGGAATGGAATGGAATGGAATAGAATGGAATGGAATGGAAAGGAATGGAATGGAATTGAGTGGAGTAGAATGGAACGGAGTGGAACAGAGTGGAAAGGAGTGGAGTGGGATGGAATGGAGTAGAGTGGAATGGAGTGGAGTGGATTGGAATAGAATGGATTGGAATGGAATGGAAGGGCATGGAGTGGAGTGGAGAGGAGTGGAGTGGAGTGGACTGGAGTGAGGTGGAAGGCAATGGAGTAGAAAGGAATGGAGTGAAGTGGAGTGGAGTGGAGGGGAGTGGATCAGAGTGCAGTGCAATGGAATGGAATGGAGTGGAGTGGAGAGGAATTTAATGGAGTGGAGTGGATTGGACTGCTGTGGATTGGAAAGGAATGGAATGGAACAAAAAGGAATGGAATGGAATGGAATGGAATGGAATGGAGTGGAGTGGAGTGGAGTAGAGAGGAGTGGAGTAGAGAGGAGTGGAGTGGAGTGGAAGTGATTGGAGTGGAGTGGAGTGGAATATAGTGGAATGAAATGGAGTGGAGTGGAATGGAATTGAATGGAATGGAATGGAATGGAAAGGAATGGAGTGGAGTGGAGTGGAGTGGAGGGGAGTGGATCGGATAGCCGTGGAATTGAATGGAATGAAGCGGAATGGTATGTTAAGGAGTGCAGTGAAATGGAGTGGAGGGGAGTGGAGTGGATTTGAGATGAGTGGAGTGGAGTGGTGTGGAATGGATTGGAGTGGAGTGGAATGGAATAAAGTAGAATGGAATGGAACAGCACAGAACGGAAAGGAATGCAATGGAGCGGAGGGGAGTGGAGTGGAGTTGTGTGGAGTGGATCAGACTGCAGTGGAATGGAATGGAATGGAGTGGAGTGGAGTCGAGTGGAATGGAGTGGAATGGAGTGAAATGGAATCGAATGGAGTGGAACGGAATGGAGTGGAACGGAGTGAAATGGAGTGGAGTGGAGTCGAGTGGAATGGAGTGGAATGGAGTGAAAAGGAGTGGAGTGGAGTGGAATGGAATGGAATGGAATAGAATGGAACGGAATGGAATGGAATGGAATGGAGTGGAGCAGAGTGGAGTGGAGTGGTGTTGAATGGAATGGATCAGATTGCTGTGGAATGGAATGGAATGAAATGGAATGGAATAGAATGGAATAGAAAGGAGAGTAGTGGAATGGAGAGGAGTGGAGTGCAGTAGAGTGCACTGGAGTGGAATAGAAAGGAGAGTAGTGGAATGGAGAGGAGTGGAGTGCACTAGAGTGCACTGGAGTGGAATGTAAGGGAATGGAATGGAGTGGTATGGAATGGTGAAATGAAGTGAGAGCTAAGATTGTGCCACTGCACTCCAGTCTGGGTGACAGAGAGAGATCCAGTCGAAATAAAGGAATGCAATGAAATGGAGTAGAATGGATGGAATGGAGTGGAGAGGAATGGAATGGAGTGGAATGGAGTGGAGTGGAACGGAATGAAGTGGAGTGGACTGGAATGGAGTGGAATGGAGTGAAATTGAATGGAGATTAGTGGAGTGGAGAGGAGAGGAGTGGAATGGAGTCAATTGGAGTGAAATAGAGTGGAGTGGAGTGGAGTCGAATGGAATGGAACAGAGCAGAATGGAATGGAATGGAAAGGAACAGAGTGGAGTGGAGTGGAGTGGGGTTGAGTGGAGTGTATCAGAGTGCAGTGGAATATTATGGAAAGGAATGGAATGGAATGGAATGGAACAGAGTGGAGTGGAGTGGAGTGAAGTTGAGAAGAGTGGATCTGAGTGCAGTGGAATGGAATGGAATGGAATGGAATGGAATGGAGTTGAATGGAATGGAAAGGAGTGGAGTGGAGTGGAGTGGAATGGAATAGAATGGTGAAATGAAATGTGTGCTAAGATAGTGCCACTACACTCCAGTCTGGTTGACAGAGTGAGATTCAGATGAAATAAAGGAAACGAATGGAATGGAATGGAGTGGAGTGGAGTGGAGTGCAGTGGGGTGCAGTGGAATGAAGTGGAATGGAATGGAGTAGAGTGGAACGGAATGGAGTGGAATGGAACAGGATGGAATGGAACGGGAAAGAATGGAGTGGAGTGGAGTGTAGGTGAATGGAGTGGATTGGAGTGGAGTGGAATGGAATGGAATGGCACGGAAGGGAGTGGAGCGGAATGGAGTGGAGTGGAGTGAATTGGAGTGGAGTGGAATGGAGTGGAATGGAATGGAATGGACTGGAATGCAATGGAATGGTGAAATGTAATGTGAGCTAAGATTGTGCCACTGCACTACACTCTGGGGGACAGAGTGACATCCAATCGAAATTAAGGAATGCAATGGAATGGAGTAAAGTGGAATGGAATGGAGTGGAGTTGAATAGAATGCAGTGGAATGGAGTGGAGTGGAGTGGAAGGAAGTGGAGTGGAATGGAATGGAGTGGAATGAAGTGGAATGGAGTGGAATGGAATGGAATGGAATGGAGTGGAATGGAGTGGAATGGAGTGGAATGGAATGGAATGGAATGGAGTGGAATAGAGTGAAATGGAGTGGAATGGAATGGAGTGTAGAGGAAAGAAATGGAGTGGAATGAAAGGAACGATACAGAATGGAATGGAATGAAGTGGAGTGGAGTTGAGTGGAATGGATCGGAGTGCAGTGGAATTAAATGGAATGGAATGGAGTAGAGTGGAGTGGAGTGGAGAGGAATGGAGAAGAATGGAGTGGAATGGAGTGGAGTGGAATGCAGTGGAATGGAATGGAAGGGAATTGAATGGAACGGAATGGAATGGAATGGAAGGGAACGGAGTGGAGTGGAGTGGATTGAAGTTGGGTGGAGTGGATCAGATTGAAGTGGAATGGAATGGAATGGAGTGGAGTGGAGTGGAATGGAGTGGAGTGGATTGAAGTGGAGTGGAGTGGAAAGGAAGGGAGTGGTGTGGAATGGAGTGGAATGGAATGGAATGGAGAGGAGTGGAATGAAATGGAGTGGAGTGGAACGGAAAGGAGTGGAGTGGAATGGAGTGGAGTGGAATGGAATGCAGTGGAAAAGAATGGAATGGAGTGGAGTGGAATGGAATGGAGCACAGTGGAATGGAAAGGAGTGGAGTGGAATGGAGTTGAGTAGAGTGGAGTGGAGTGGATCGGAGTGCAGTGGAAAGGAATGGAATGGAATGGAATGGAATATAATGCAGTGGAGTGGAGTGGAATGGAGTGGAGTGTAATGTAATGGAGTGGAATGGAATGGATTGGAGTGAAGTGGAGTGGAGTGGAATGAAGTGGATCAGAGTGCAGTGGAATGGAATGGAATGGAGTGGAGTGGAGTGTAGTTGAGTGGAGTGGAATGGAATGGAATGGAATGGAATGGAATAAAACGGAATGGCAAGGAATGGAATGGAACGGAGTGGAGTGGAGTGTAATTGAGGGGAGTGGATCTGAGTGCAGTGAACTGGAATAGAATGGAAGGGAATGGAGTGGAGTGGAATGGAATTAAATGGAATGAAGTGGATTGGAGAGGAGTGGAGTTTAGTGGAGTGCAGAGGAATGGAATGGAGTGGAGTGGAATGGAAGGGAGTGGAGTGGAGTGGATCAGAGGTGAGTGGAGTGGAGTGGAATGGAATAAAATGGAGTGTAGTGTAGTGGAGTGGAATGGAATGGAATGGAATGGTGAAATGGAATGTGAGCTAAGATTGTGCCACTGTACTCCAGTATGGGAGACAGAGTGAGATCCAGTCGAAAATAAGGAATGGAAAGGAATGGAGTAAAATGGAATGGAATGAAGCTGAGTGGAATGGAATGGGTTGGAATGGAGTGGATTGGAGTGGAATGGAGTGGAGTGGAATGGAGTGGATTGGAGTGGAATGGAGTGGAGTGGAATGGAGTGGATTGGAGTGGAATGGTGTGGTGTGGAATGGAATGGTATGGAATGGAATGAAGGGGAATGGAGTGGAGTGGAATGTAATGGAGTTTATTGGAATGAAATGCAGTGCAATGGAATGGAATGGAATGGATTAGAATGGCATGGAGAGGAATGGATTGGAGTGGAATGGAGTGGACTGGAATGGAATGGAACAGGACGGAAGGGAACGGAATGGAATGGAACAGAGTTTAGTGGAGAGTAGTGGAATTGAGTGGAGTGGATTGGAATGCAGTGGAATGGAATGGAATGAAATGGAATGGAATGAAATGAAGGGGAGAGGAGTGGAGTGGAGTTGAGTGGAGTGGATTTGAGTGGAGTGGATCGCACTGCAGTGGAATGGAAAGGAATGGAATGGAAAGCAGTAGAATGGACTGGAGTGGAGTGGAGTGGAGGGGATTGGACTGGAATGGACAGGAATGGAATGGAAAGCAGTAGAATGGACTGGAGTGGAGTGGAGTGGAGGGGATTGGACTGGAATGGACGGGAGTGGAATGGAGTGGAGGGGAATGGAGTGGAATGGAGTGGAATGGAATGGATAGGAGTGGAATGGAATGGAATGGAACGGAATGGAATGGAAGGGAAAGGAATAGAATGGATCAGATAAAGAGGAGTGGAATGGAGTGGAGTGGAGTTGAGTGGAGTGGAACGGAGTGCAGGGGAATGGAATGTAATGGAATGGAATGGAGTGGAGTGGAATGGAATGGAATGGAATGGAGTTAGGTGTAGTGGAGTGGAACGGAGTGTAATAAAGTGAAATGGAGTGGCGCGGTGAGGAGTGGAGTGGAATGGAATGGAGTGGAGTGCAACAAACCCGAACGGAACGGAACAAAACGAAATGGAATGGAGTGGAGTGGAGTGCAGTGGAGTTTAGTGGAGTGGAGTGGACTGGAGAGGAGTGGAGTGGAGTGCAGTGGAGTGGATTGGAATGGAGTGGAATGGAGTAGAGTGGAATGGAATGGAATGGAACAGAACGCAAAGGAATGTAGCGGAATGGAATGGAACAGAATGGAAAGGAGTGGAGTGGAGTTGAGTGGAGTGGAGTGAAATGAAATGGAATGGTGAAATGAAATGTGAGCCCCGAACGTGCCATTGCACTCCTGTCAGGGTGACAGAGTGAGATCCAGTTGAAATAAAGGAATGGAATGGAATGGATTAGAATGGAATGGAATGGAGTGGACTCGAATGGAATGGAGTGGAATGGAGTGGAGTGGAATGGAGTGGAGTGGAGTGGAATGGAATGGAGTGGAGTGGAACGGAATGGAGTGGAGTGGAGTGGAATGGAGTGGAGTGGAATGGAATGGAATGGAGTGGAACGGAATGGAGTGGAATGGAATGGAGTGGAACGGAATGGAGTGGAATGGAACAGAACAGAATGAAACGGAATGGGGTGGAATGGAGTTGAGTGGAGTGTATAGGACTGCAGTGGAATGGAATGGAATGGAGTGGAGTGGAGTGGACTGGAGTGGAGTGGAGTGGAATGGATTGGAGTGGAGTGGAGTGGAAAATAGAGGAAAGGAATGGAGTGGAGTGGAATGAAATGGAATGGAAAGGAGAGGAATGGAAAGTTAAGGAGTGGCATGGAATGTAGTGGAGTGGAGTTGAGTGGAGTGGATCAGATTGCCGTGGAATGGAATGGAATGTAATGAAACGGAATGGAAAGTTATGGAGTGTAGTGGAATGGAGTGGAGTAGAGTGGAGTGGAGTGGAATGGAGTGGAGTGGAGTTGATTGGAGTGGAGTGGAATGGAGTGGAGTAGAGTGGAGTGGAGTGGAATGGAGTGTAGTGCAGTGGAATGGAGTGGAGTGGAATGGAGTGGAGTGTAATCGAATAGAATGAAATGGAATGGAATGGAATGGAGTGGAGTGGAGTGGAGTCGAGTGGAATGGAATGGAGTGGAATAAAGTGGAATGCAATGGAATGGAATGGAGTGCAATGGAATGGAATGGAGTTGAATGGAACGGAATGGAATGGAGTGGAATGGAATGGATTGGAGTGGAATGGAATGGAGTGGAGTGGAATAGAGTGAAATGAAGTGGAATGGAATGGAATGGAATGGAGTGGAGTTCAATGGAATGAAAAGGAATGGAATGGAATGGAATGGAATGGAATGGAATGGTGTGTAATAGAATGGAATGGACTGGAGTGGAGTGGAGTGGAGTTGAGTGGCATGGAATGTAGTGTAATAAAGTGGAGTGCAATGGAATGTAATGGAGTGCAATGGAATGGAATGGAGTTGAATGGAACGGAATGGAATGGAGTGGAATGGAATGGATTGGGGTGGAATGGAATGGAGTGGATTGGAGAAGAGTGGAGTGGAGTGGAATGGAGTGAAATGAAGTGGAATGGAATGGAGTGGAATGGAGTGAAGTTCAATGGAATGAAAAGGAATGGAATGGAATGGAATGGAATTGTGTGTAATAGAATGGAATGGAATGGAGTGGAGTGGAATGGAGTGAAGTGGAGTGGACTAAAGTGGAGTGGAGTGGAGGGGAACGGAGGGGAACGGAATGGGATGGAGTTGAATGGATTGGAGTGGAGTGGAGTGGAATGGAGTGAAATGGAGTGGGATGGAGTGGAGTGGGTTGGAGTGGAGTGGAGTGGAATGGAATGGAATGGAACTGAAAGGAATGGAATTGAATGGAATGGAACGCAATGGAATGGAATGAAATGGAATGCAATGGAATGGAATGGTGAAATGAAAAGTGAGCTGAGATTGTGCCACTGCACAGCAGCCTGGGTGACAGAGTAAGATAATGTCAAAAGAAAGGTAAGGAATGGAATGGAGTGGAATGGAATGGAATGGAATGGAATGGAATGGAATGGAATGGAATGGAATGGAAAGAAATGGAATGGAATGGAACGTAGTGTAGTGGAGTGGAGTGGAGTGCAGAGCAGTGGAATGGAGTGTAATGAAATGGGATATAATCTAATAGAATGGACTGGAGTGGAGTGGACTGGAATGGTGTGGAAGGACATGGGATGCAATGGAGTGGAGTGGAGTGGACTGGACTGGAATGGTGTGGAATGACATGGGATGCAATGGAGTGGAGTGGAGTGGAGTGGAGTGGAGTGGAATGAAAGGAATGTAGTGGAGCGGAGTGGAGTGGAGTGGAATGGAATGAAATGGAATAGAATGGAATGGAATGGTGAAATGAAATGTGAGCTGAGATTGTGACACTGCACTCCAGCCTGTGTGACAGTGAGATCCTGTCGAAAGAAAGGTATGGAATAAAATGGATTGGAATTAAATGGAGTGGAGTGGATTGGAGTGGAGTTTAGCGGAATGCTGTGGAATGGAATGGGATGGAATGGAATGGAATGGAGTGGAGTAGAGTGGATTGGAATGGAGTGGAGTGGAATGGAGTGGAATACAATGGGATTCAATGGAATGGAGTGGAGTGGAGTAGAGTGGACTGGAACGGAATGGAATGGAATGGAATGGAATGGAATGAACGCGAGTGGAATGGAATGGAATGGAATGGAATGGAATGGAATGGAATGGAATGGTGAAATGAAATGTGAGCTGAGATACTGCCGCTGCACTCCAGCCTGGGTGACACAGTGAGATCCTGTCGAAAGAAAGGAATGGAATGGAATGGAGTTGAATGGAATGGAATAGAGTGGAGTGGAGTGGAGTGGAGAGGAATGGAGTGGAATGTGATGGGATGGATTGGAGTGAAATGGAGTGGAATGGACTGGACTGGACTGGAGTGGAATGTAATGGGATGGTTTGGGATGGAGTGGAGTGGACTGGAGGGGTTTATAGTGGAATGGAGTGGATGGAATGGAATGGAGTTGAGTGGAGTGAAGTGGAGTGGAGTGGAGTGCAGTGGAATGTTATGGAATGGAATGGAATGGAATGGAATGCAGTGGAATGCTGAAGTGAAATGTCAGCTGAGATTGCTCCACTGCACTCCAGCCTGGGTGACAGAGTGAGATCTTGTCGAAAGAAAGGAATGGAATGGAATGGAGTGGTGTGGTATGGAATGTAATGGAAGGGAGTGTAGTGTATTCTACTGTACTGTAGTGGAGTGGAGTGGAGTTGAATTCAATGGGATGGAATGGAAGGGAGTGGAGGGTAGGGGAGTGGAATGCAGTGTACTGGAATGGAGTGGAATTGATTGGAATGGAGTGGAGTGGAGTGCCACGGAGTGTAGTGAAATGGAATGGAATGGAGTGGAATGGAATTGAATGGAATGCAATGGAGTGGAATGGATTGGAATGAAATGTTGAAATGTAATGTGAGCTGAGATTGTGCCACTTCACTCCAGGCTTGTTGACAGGGTGAGATACTGTCAAAAGAAAGGAGTGGAATGGAGTGGAGTTGAATGCAATGGGATGGAATACAATGGAGTGAAGTGGAGTCGAGTGAAGTCGATTGGAGTGGAGTGGAATGGAGAGAACTGGAATCTGATGGAATGGAATGGAGTGGAGTGGAGTAGAGTGGAATGGAATGGAATAGAATGGAAAGGAATGGAATGCAATGGAATGAAATGGTATGGTGAAATGAAATGTGAGCTGAGATTTTGCCACTGCACTGCAGCCTGGGTTACAGAATTAGATCCTGTCAAAAGAAATGAATGGAATGGAATGGAGTGGAATGGAATGGAATGTAAGGGAATGGAATGGAGTGGGGTGGAGTGTAGTGGAGTGGAATGGAGTGGAATGGAATGGGACAGAATGGAAAGCATTGGAGTGGATAGGAGCACTTTGACGCCTATGGTGGAAAAGTAAATATCTTTACATAAAACCTAGACAGAGCATTCTGAGAAACTTCTTTGTGATGTGTGCGTTCTTCTCACAGAGTTGAATCTTTATTTTTATTGAGCAGTTTGTAAACACTCTTTTTGTAGAATTTGCAAGTGGACATTTGGAGCGATTTGAGGCATATTTAAAAAAAAATCTTCACATGAAAACTAGAGAGAAGAATTCTGACGAACTTCTTTGTGATATGAGCATTCATCTCAAAGAGTTGAACCTTTCTTTTGATTCAGCAGTTTTGAAACACCCTTTTTGTACTATCTGCAAGTGGACATTTGGGGTGCATTGAGGCCTATGATGGAAAAGGAAATATGTTCACAATAACTAGACAGAAGCATTCTGACAAATTTCTTTGTGATGTGTGTATTCATCTCACAGGTTTGAACCTTTGATTTGATTGAACAGCTTTGAAACACTTTGTACAATCTGCATGTGGAAATTTGGAGCACTTCGAAGCCTATGGTGGAAAAGGAAGTATCTTCATATAAAAACTATACAGAAACATTCTGACAAACTTCTTTGTAATGTGTGCATTCATCTCACAGAGTTGAACCTTTCTTTTGATTGAGCAGTTTTGAATCTCTCTTTTGGTAGAATCTCTAATTGGATATTTGGAGCGATTTGAGGCCTATTGTGGAAAAGGAAATATCTTCACATAAAAACTAGACAGAAGCATTCTGAGAAACTTCTTTGTGATGTGTGCATTCACCTCACATCGCTGAAATTTTCTTTTGATTGAGCAGTTTTTAAAAACTCTTTTTGCAGAATCTGCAGGTGGACAATTTGAGTACTGTGAGGCCTAGTGTGGAAAAGGAAACATCTTCACATTAAAACTAGACATAATCATTCTGACAAACTTCTTTGGGATGTGTGCATTCACCTGACAGAGTTGGAACTTTCTTTTGATTGAGCAGTTTTGAAACACTCTTTTTGTAGAATCTGCAAGTGGACATTTTGAGCGCTTTGCAGCCTATGGTAACAAAGGAAATATCTTCACATAAAATCTAGACAGAAGCAATCTGAGAAACTTCTTTGTGGTGTGTGCATTCATCTCACAGAGTTAAACATTTCTTTTGATGAAGCAGTTTTGAAACTCTTTTTGTAGATCCTGCAACTGGACATTTGGAGTAATATGAGGCCTATAGTGGAGAAGGAAATACCTTCACATGAAAACTAAACAGAAGAATTCTGATAAACTTCTTTTTGATTCGTTCGTTCATCATACAGAGTTGAACCTTTCTTTTGATGGAGCAGTTTTGAAACTCTCTTTTTGTAGAATCTGCAAGTGGACGTTTGGAGCGCTTTGAAGCCTATGGTGTAAAAGGAAATATCTTGAAATAAAATCCAGGTAGAGGCTTTCTGAGAAACTTCCTTGTGATATGTGCATTCATCTCCCTGAGTTGAGCATTTCTTTTGAAGGACCAGTTTTGAAATACTCTTTTTGTATAATCTGCAAGTGGACATTTCGAGCGTCTTTAGGCCTATGGTGAAAAAGAAAATATCTTCACATAAAAACTGGACAGAAGCATTCTGAGAAACCTCTTTGTGATGTGTACATTCATATCTCAAAGTTGAATCTTTCTTTTGAAGGACCACTTTTGAAATCCTCTTTTTGAAGAATCTGCAAGCGGACATTTCGTGCGCCTTGAGGCCTATGCTGGAAAAGGAAATATCTTTACATAAAATCTAGACAGAAGCAATCTGAGAAACTTCCTTGTGATGTGTTCATTTATCTCACAGAGTTAAACCTTTCTTTTGATTGAGCAGTTTTGAAACTCTCTTTTTGTAGGATCTGTAAGTGGACATTTGGTGTGATTTGAAGCCTATGGTGGAAAAGGAAATATCTTCACATAAAAACCAGATAGAAATATTCTGAGAAACTTCTTTGTGATGTGTGCATTCATCTCAAGAGTTGAACCTTTCTTTTGAAGGACCAGTTTTTAATACTCTTTTTGTAGAATCTTCAAGTGGACATTTCAAGTGCCTTGAGGCTTACGGTGGAAAAGAAAATATCTTCACATAAAAACCAGACAGAAGAATTCTGAGAAACTTCTTTGTTCTGTGTGCATTCATCTTACAGAGTTGAACCTTTCTTTTCAATGAGCAGTTTGGAAACACTACATTTTTAGAACCTGCAAGTGGAGATTTTGAGTGCTTTGTGGTCTATGGTAGAAAAGGAAATATCTTCACATAAAATCCAGACAGAAGAAATCTGAGAAACTTCTTCATGATGTGTGCATTCATCTCCCAGAATTTAAGCTTTCTTTTGATGGATCAGTTTTGGAATACTCTTTTTGTTAAATCTGCAAGTGGAGATTTTGAGCACCTTGAGGCCTACTGTGGAAAATGAAATACCTTCACATAAAAACTAGACAGAAGAATTCTGAGAAACTTCCTTGTGATGCATGCATTCATCTCACAGAGTTGAACATTTATTTTGATTGAGCAGTTTGGAAACACTCTTTTTGTTGAATCTGAAAGTGGACATTTGGTGCATTTTGCAGCCTACGGTAGAAAAGGAAATATCTTCACAAAAAATCTAGACAGAAGCAACATGAGAAACTTCTTCGTGATGTGTGCATTCATCTCAGAGTTAAAAACATTTTTTAATTGAGCAGTTTTGAAACTCTCTTTTTGTAGAATCTGGACGTAGACAAGTGCAGCGTTTTCAGGCCTATGGTGGAAAAGGAAATATCTTCACATCAAAAGTAGACAGAAGAAATATGAGAAACTTCTTTGTGATGTATCCATTCACCTCACAGAGTTGTAACTTTCTTTTCATTGCGCAGTTTGGAAACATAATTTTTGTAGAATCTGCAAGTGGACATTCCGGGCGCCTTGCAGCCTATGGTAGAAAAGGAAATATCTTCACATAAAATCTAGACAGAAGCAATCTGAGAAAATTCTTTCTGATGTGTGCATTCATCTCACAGAGTTAAACCTTTCTTTTGATTGAGCAGTTTTGAAACTGTTTTTGTAGAATCTGCAAGTGGACATTTGGAGCGCTTTGTGGCCTATGGTAGAAAAGGAAATATCTTCACATAAAATCTAGACAGAAGCAATCTGAGAAACTTCTCTGTGATGTCTGCGTTCATCTCACAGAGTTAAAATTTCCTTTGAATGAGCAGTTTTGAAACTTTCTTTTGTAGAATCTGCAAGTGGATATTTGGAGCGCTTTGAGACCGATGATAAGAAAGTATATATCTTCACATAAAATCTAGACAGAAGCAATCTGAGAAACTTCATTGTGATGTGTGCATTCATGTCATAGAGTTAAACCTTTCTTTTTGATTGAGCAGTTTTTGTTTTTGTTTTTTTTAGAATCTGCTAGTGGACGTTTAAGGCACATTGAGACCCATGAGGGAAAAGGAAATATCTTCACATAAAATCTAAACAGAGGATTTTTGAGAAACTTATTTTTGATGTGTGCGTTCATCTCACAGAGTTGAACCTTTCTTTTATTGAGGAGTTTGGAAACACGCTTTTTGCAGAATCTGCAGGAATATATTTGGAGCATTTTGAGGCCTATGGAGGAAAAGAAATATCTTCAGATAAAAACTAATTAGAAGCATTCTGAGGAACTTCTTTGTGATGTGTGCATTCATCTCCCAGAGTTCAACATTTCTTTTGATGGACCAGTTTTGAAATAATCTTTTTGTGGAATCTGCAAATGGACGTTTGGAGCTCCTTGAGGCCTATGATGGAAAACGAAATATCTTCACATAATAACTAGACAGAAGAATTCTGGGAAACTTCATTTGTGATGTGTGCATTCATCTCACAGAGTTGAAACTTTGTTTGATTGAGCAGTATGGAAACGCTCTTTCTGTGGAATCTGCAAGTGGACATTTGGAGCGTTTTGCAGCCTATGGTAGAAAAAGATATATCTATACATAAAATCAAGACATAAACTATCTCAAAAACTCCTTTGCGACGTGTGTATTCATAATCCAGAGTTAAACCTTTCTTTTGATTGAGCAGTTTTGAAACTCCCTTTTTGTGTAATCTGCAAGTGGACATTTGGAGGGCTTTGAGGCTGATGGTGGAAAACGAAATATCTTCAATAAAAACTAGACAGAAGCATTCTGAATAACTTCTTCGTGATGTGTAAATTCATCTCCCATAGTCGAATCTTTCTTTCAATGGACCAGTTTTGAAATACTCTTTTTGTAGAATCGGCAAGTGGACATTTCGAGCACCTTGAGGCCTGTTGAGGGAAAAGAAATACTTTCACATTAAAACGAGAAAGAAGAATTTTGAGAAACTTCTTTGTGATTTGTGTGTTCATATCACAGAGTTGAAACTTTCTTTTGATTGTGCAGTTTGGAAACTCTCTTTTTGTAGAATCTGCCAGTGGACATTTGGTGCGCTTAGCAGCCTATGGTAGAAAAGCAAATCTCTTCACAGAAAATCTAGACAGAAGCAATCTGAGAAACTTCTTTGTGATGTGTGCATTCATTTCAAAGAGTGAAAACTTTCTTTCGATGGAGTAGTTTTGAAATTTTCTTTTTGTGGAATCTACAAATTGACATTGGGAGCGCTTTGAGGCCTAAGGTGGAAAAGGAAATATGTTCACATAAAAACTAGTCAGAAGAATTCTAAGAACCTCCTTTGTGATGTGCACATTCATCTCACAGATTTGAACATTTCTTTTGATTGAGCAGTTTGGAAACAATATTTTTGCAAAATCTGCATGTGGATATTTGGAGTGATTTGAGGCCTATGATAGAAAAGGAACTATCTTCATATAAAATCTAGACAGAAGCAACCTGAGAAACTTCTTTGTGATATGTGCATTTATCTCACAGAGTTAAACCTTTCTTTTGATTGAGCAGTTTTAAAACTCTCTTTTTGTAGGATCTACATGTGGACATTTGGAGCGCTTTGAGGCCTATGGTGGAAAAGGAAATATCTTCACATAAAAATAAGATTGAAGCATTCAGAGAAACTTCTTTGTGATGTGTGCATTCATCTCCAAGAGTTGAACTTTCCTTTGATGTACCAGTTTTGAAATTCTCTTTTTGTAGAATCTGCATGTGGACATTTGGAGCGCCTAGGGGCCTATGGTAGAAAAGGATATATCTTCACTTAAAATCTAGACAGAAGTAATCTGAGGAACTTCTTTGTGATGTAGGCATTCATCTGACAGAGTTAAACCTTTCTTTTGATTGACCAGTTTTGAATCTCTCTTTTGTAGAACCTGCAAGGGGAGATTAAGAACCCTTTGAGGGCTATGGTGGAAAACGAAATATCTTCACATGAAAACTAGACAGAAAAATTCTGACTAACTTCTTTGTGAAGCATGCGTTCATCTCACAGAGTTGAACCTTTCTTTTGATTGAGCAGTTAGGAGACACTCGTTTGTAAAATCTCCCAGTGGACATTTGGAGCCCTTTGCGGCCTACAGTAGAAAAGGAAATATCTTCAAATAAAATCTTGACAGAAGCAATCTTTGGAACTTCTCTGTGATGTGTGCATTCATCTCACTGAGTGAATCCTTTCTTTTGATTGAGCAGTTTTGAAACTCTCTTTTTGTTGAATCTGCAATTGGACATTGGGAGCACTTTGGGGCCTGTGGTGGAAAAGGAAATATCACCACACAAAAACTAGACAGAAGAATTCTGAGAAACTTCTTTTTCATGTGTTCATTCATCTGACAGAGTTTAACCTTTGTTTGATTGAGCAGTATGGAAACACTCTTTTTGTAGAATCTGCAAGTGGACATTTGGAGTGCCTTGGGGCCTACGGTAGAAAAGGATATATCTTCATTTAAAATCTAGGAAAAAGCAATCTGAGAAACTTCTTTGTGATGTGTGCATTCATGCCACAGAGTTACAAGTTTCTTTTGATTGAGCAGTTTTGAAATTCTATTTTGTAAAATCTTCAAGTGGAGATTAACAGCCCTTTGAGGCCTATGGTGGAAAAGCAAATATCTTCACATAAAAACTAGACAGAAGAATACTGAGTAACTTCTTTGTGAAGCATGCGTTCATCTCACAGAGTATAACTTTCTTTTGATTGAGCTGTTTAGAGACACCCTTTTGTAAAATCTCCCAGTGGACTTTGGGAGCGCATTGCAGCCTACGGTAGAAAAGGAAATATCTTCACATAAAATCTTGACAGAAGCAATCTTACAAACGTCTTTGTGATGTGTGCATTCATCTCACTGAGTGAAACCTTTCTTTTGATTGAGCAGTTTTGAAACTCTCTTTTTATTGAATCTGCAATTGGACATTGGGAGCACTTTGAGGCCTAAGGTGGAAAAGGAAATATCTTCACATAAAATCTAGACAGAAAAATTCTGAGAAACTTCTTTTTTATGTGTGCATTCATCTCACAGAGTTGAACCTTTGTTTGATTGAGCAGTATGGAAACACTCGTTCTGTGGAATCTGCAAGTGGACATTTGGAGCGTTTTGCAGCCTATGGTAGTAAAGGAAATATCTACACATAAAATCAAGACAGAAACTATCTTAAAAACTCCATTGTGACGTGTGCATTCATATTCCAGAGTTAAACTTTTCTTTTGATTGAGCAGTTTTGAAACTCTATTTTTTTGTAATCTGCAAATGGACATTTGGAGGGCTTTGAGGCTGGTGGTGGAAAACGAAATATCTTCAATAAAATCTAGGCAGAAGCATTCTGAATAACTTCTTCATGATGTGTGTATTCATCTCCCAGAGTTGAACCTTTCTTTTAATGGACCAGTTTTGAAATACTCTTTCAAAACTGCAATTGGACATTTCGGGCACCTTGAGGCCTGTTGAGGGAAAAGAAATACTTTCACATTAAAAGGATACAGAATAATTTTGGGAAACTTCCTTGTGATTTGTGCATTCATATCACAGAGTAGAAACTTACTTTTGATTGTGCAGTTTGGAAACTCTGTTTTGTAGAATCTGCCAGTGGATATTTGATGCGCTTTGTGGCCTGTGGTAGGAAATGAAATCTCTTCACAGAAAATCTAGACAGAAGCAATCTGAGAAACTTCTTTGTGATGCGTGCATTCATCTCAAAGAGTGAAACCATTCTTTTGATGGAGTAGTTTTTAAATTTTCTTTTTGTGGAATCTGCAAATTGACATTGGTAGTGCTTTGAGGAATAAGGTGGAAAAGGAAATATGTTCACACAAAAACTAGATGGAAGAATTCTGAGAACCTTCTTTATGATGTGTGCGTTCATCTCACAAAGTTGAATATTTCTTTTTATTGAGCAGTTTGGAAACAAACTTTTTGTAGGATCTGCATATGGATATTTGGAGCGATTTGAGGCCTATGGTAGAAAGGGAAATATCTTCACATAAAATCTAAACAGAAGAAATCTGAGAAACTTCTTTGTGATATTTGCCTTTATCTCAGAGAGTTAAACATTTCTTTTGATTAAGCAGTTTTAAAACTTTCTTTTTGTAGGATCTGCAAGTGGACAATTGGAGCGCTTTGAATCCTATGGTGGAAAAGGAAATATCTTCACATAAAAACAAGACTGAAGCATTCAGAGCAACTTCTTTGTGATGTGTGCATTCATCTCCAAGAGTTGAACCTTCCTTTTGATGTACCAGTTTTGAAATTCTCTTTTTGTAGAATCTGCAAGTGGACATTTGGAGCGCCTTGGGGCCTATGGTAGAAAAGGATATATCTTCACTTAAAATCTAGACAGAAGTAATCTGAGAAACTTCTTTGTGATGTGTGCATTCGTGTCACAGAGTTAAACCTTTCTTTTGATTGAGCAGTTTTGAAACTCTCTTTTGTAGAACCTGCAAGGGGAGATTAATAGCCCTTTGAGGTCTGTGGTGGAAAACGAAATATCTTCACATAAAAACTAGACAGAAGAATTCTGAGTAACTTCTTTGTGAAGCATGCGTTCATCTCACAGAGTTGAACCTTTCTTTTGATTGAGCAGTTTGGAGACACCCTTTTGTAAAATCTCCCAGTGGACCTTGGGAGCACTTTGCGGCCTACGGTAGAAAAAGAAATATCTTCACGTAAAATCTTGACAGAAGCAATCTTTGGAACTTCTCTGTGATGTGTGCATTTATCTCACTGAGTGAAACCTTTCTTTTGATTGAGCAGTTTTGAAACTCTCTTTTTGTTGAATCTGCAATTGGACATTGGGAGCACTTTGAGGCCTAAGGTGGAAAAGGAAATAACTTCACATAAAAACTACACAGAAGAATTCTGAGAAACTTCTTTTTTATGTGTGCATTCATCTCACAGAGTTGAAACTTTGTTTGATTGAGCAGTATGGAAACACTCTTTTTGTAGAATCTGCAAGTGGACATTTGGAGCGTTTTGCAGCCTATGGTAGAAAAGGAAATATCCACACATAAAATCTAGACAGATCCTATCTGAAAAACTTCTTTGTGACGTGTGTATTCATATTCCAGAGTTAAACCTTTCCTTTGATTTAGCGGTTTTGAAACTCTCTTCATGTGTATTCTGCAAGTGGACATTTGGAGGGCTTTGAGGCCGATGGTGGAAAATGAAATATCTTCAAAAAACAATAGATGGAAGTATTCCGAATAACTTCTTCGTGATGTGTGTATTCATCTCCCATAGTTGAACCTTTCTATTAATTTACCAGTTTTGAAATACTCTTTTTGTAGTATCTGCAAGTGGACATTACAAGCACCTTGAGGCCTATAGAGGGAAAGGAAATACTTTCACATAAAAACGAGACAGAAGAATTCTGAGAAACTTCTTTGTGATTTGTGTATTCATATCACAGAGTTGAACCTTTCTTTTGATTGAGCAGTTTGGAAACACTCTTTTTGTAGGATCTGCCAGTGGGCATTTGGAGCGTTTTGCAACCTATGGTACAAAAGGAAATATCTTCACTTAAAATCTAGACAGAAACTATCTGAAAAACTTCTTTGTGACGTGTGCATTCATATTCCAGAGTTAAACCTTTCCTTTGATTTAGCAGTTTTGAAAATCTCTTTATGTGCATTCTGCAAGTGGACATTTGGAGGGCTTTGTGGCCGATGGTGGAAAAGGAAATATCTTCAATAAACACTAGACAGAAGCATTCTGAATAACTTCTTCATGATGTGTGTATTCACCTCCCACAGTTGAACCTTTCTATTAATGGACCAGTTTTCAAATACTCTTTTTGTAGTATCTGCAAGTGGACATTACAAGCACCTTGAGGCCTATAGAGGGAAAGGAAATACTTTCACATAAAAACGAGACAGAAGAATTCTGAGAAACTTCTTTGTGATTTGTGTATTCATATCACAGAGTTGAACCTTTCTTTTGATTGAGCAGTTTGGAAACACTCTTTTTGTAGGATCTGCCAGTGGGCATTTGGAGCGTTTTGCAACCTATGGTACAAAAGGAAATATCTTCACTTAAAATCTAGACAGAAACTATCTGAAAAACTTCTTTGTGACGTGTGCATTCATATTCCAGAGTTAAACCTTTCCTTTGATTTAGCAGTTTTGAAAATCTCTTTATGTGCATTCTGCAAGTGGACATTTGGAGGGCTTTGTGGCCGATGGTGGAAAAGGAAATATCTTCAATAAACACTAGACAGAAGCATTCTGAATAACTTCTTCATGATGTGTGTATTCACCTCCCATAGTTGAACCTTTCTATTAATGGACCAGTTTTCAAATACTCTTTTTGTAGTATCTACAATTGGACATTACCAGCACCTTGAGGCCTGTAGTGGGAAAGAAATGCTTTCACATAAAAATAAGACAGAAGAATTCTGTGAAACTCCTTTGAGATTTGTGTATTCATACCACAGATTTGAACCTTTCTTTTGATTGAGCAGTTTGGAAACACTCTTTTTGTAGGATCTGCCAGTGGGCATTTGGAGCGTTTTGCAACCTATGGTACAAAAGGAAATATCTTCACTTAAAATCTAGACAGAAACTATCTGAAAAACTTCTTTGTGACGTGTGCATTCATATTCCAGAGTTAAACCTTTCCTTTGATTTAGCAGTTTTGAAAATCTCTTTATGTGCATTCTGCAAGTGGACATTTGGAGGGCTTTGTGGCCGATGGTGGAAAAGGAAATATCTTCAATAAACACTAGACAGAAGCATTCTGAATAACTTCTTCATGATGTGTGTATTCACCTCCCATAGTTGAACCTTTCTATTAATGGACCAGTTTTCAAATACTCTTTTTGTAGTATCTACAATTGGACATTACCAGCACCTTGAGGCCTGTAGTGGGAAAGAAATGCTTTCACATAAAAATAAGACAGAAGAATTCTGTGAAACTCCTTTGAGATTTGTGTATTCATACCACAGATTTGAACCTTTCTTTTGATTGAGCAGTTTGGAAACACTCTTTATGTAGAATCTGCCAGTAGACATGTGGTGAGCTTTGCGGCCTATGGTAGAAAATGAAATGTCTTCATAGAAAATCAAGACAGAAGCAATCTGAGAAATTTCTTTGTGATGTGTACATTCACCTCACACAGTGAAATCTTTCTTTTGATGGAGTAGATTTAAAATTTTCTTTTTGTGAAATCTGCAAGTTGACATTGGGAGCGCTTTGAGGCTTAAGGTGGAAAAGGAAATATGTTCACATAAAAACTAGACAGAAGAATTCTGAGAACCTTCTTTGTGATGTGTGCATTCATCTCACAGAGTTGAACCTTTCTTCTAATGGATCAGTTCTGAAATACTCTTTTTGTAGAATCTGCAAGTGGACATTTCGAGCACCTTGAGGGCTGTAGAGGGAAAAGAAATACTTTCACATTAAAACGAGACAGAAGAATTTTGAGAAACTTCTTTGTGATTTGTGCATTCATATCACAGCGTTGAAACTTTCTTTTGATTTTGCAGTTTGGAAACTCTCTTTTTGTAGGATCTGCAAGTGGACATTTGGAGCGCTTTGAGGCCTATGGAGGAAAAGGAAATATCTTCACATAAAAACAAGATTGAAGCATTCAGAGAAACTTTTGTCATGTGTGCATTCATCTCCAAGAGTTGAACCTTCCTTTTGATGTACCAGCTTTGAAATACTCTTTTTGTAGAATCTGCAAGTGGGCATTTGGAGTGCCTTGGGTCCTATGGTAGAAAAGGATATATTTTCACTTAAAATCTAGACAGAAGTAATCTGAGAAACTTCTTTGTGATGTGTGCATTCATCTCCAAGAGTCGAAACTTCCTTTTGATGTACCAGTTTTGAAATACTATTTTTGTTGAATCTGAAAGTGGACATTTGGAGCGCCTTGGGGCCTATGGTAGAAAAAGATATATCTTCATTTAAAATCTAGACAAAAGCAATCTGAGAAACTTCTTTGTGCTGTGTGCATTCATGTCACAAAGTTAAAACTTTCTTTTGTTTCAGCAGTTTTGAAACACTCTTCTGTAGAATCTGCAAGTGGAGATTAAGAGCCCTTTGAGGACTATGGTGGAAAATGAAATATCTTCACATAAAAACTGGACAGAAGATTTCTAAGTAACTTCTTTGTGAAGCATGCATTCATCTCACAGAGGTGAACCTTTCTTTTGATTGAGCAGTTTAGAGACACCCTTCTGTAAAATTTCCCAGTGGACATTGGAAGCACTTTGTGGCCTACGGTAGAAAAGGAAATATCTTCACATAAAATCTTGACAGAAGAAATCTGAGAAACTTCTTTGTGATGTGTGCATTCATCTGAAAGAGTGAAACCTTTCTTTTGATGGAGTAGTTTTGAAATTTTCTTTTTGTGGAATCTGCAAATTGACATTGGGAGCACTTTGAGGCCTAAGGTGGAAAAGGAAATATCTTTACATACAATCTAGACAGAAGTAATCTGAGAATCTTCTCTGTGATGTGTGCATTCATCTCACAGAGTTAAACCTTTCTTTTGATTGAGCAGTTTTAAAACTCTCTTTTTGTAGGATCTGCAAATGGACCGTTGGAGCGCTTTGAGGTCTAAGGTGGAAAAGGAAATATGTTCACATAAAAACTAGACAGAAGAATTCTGAGAACCTTCTTTGTGATGTGTGCATTCATCTCACAGAGTTGAAACTTTCTTTTGATTGATCAGTTTGGAGACACTCTTTTGTAAAATCTCCCAGTGGACATTTGGAGCACTTTGCGGCCTATGGTAGAAAAGGAAATATCTTCACATAAAATTTTGACAGAAGCAATCTTAGAAACTTCTCTGTGATGTGTGCATTCATCTCACTGAGTGATACCTTTCTTTTGAGTGAGAGTTTTGAAACTCTCTTTTTGTTGAATCTGCAATTGGACATTGGGAGCACTTTGAGGCCTAAGGTGGAAAAGAAATATCTTCACATTAACTCTTGACAGAAGCAATCATATAAACTTCTCTGTGATGTGTGCATTCATCTCACTGAGTGAAACCTTTCTTTTGATTGAGCAGTTTTGAAACTATCTTTTTGTTGAATCTGCAATTGGACATTGGGAGAACATTGAGGCCTAAGGTTGAAAAGGAAATATGTTCACATAAAAACTAGACAGAAGGATTCTAAAAAACTTCTTTTTAATGTGTGCGTTCATCTCAGAGAGTTGAACCTTTGTTTGATTGAGCAGTTTGGAAACACTATTTTTGTAGAATCTGCATGTGGACATTTGAAGCGATTTGAGGCCTATGGTACAGAAGGAAATATCTTAACATAAAATCTAGACAGAAGCAATGAGAAACTTCTTTGTGATGTGTGCATTCATCTCACAGTGTTAAACCTTTCTTTTCATTGAGCAGTTTTAAAACTCTCTTTTTGTAGGATCTGCAAGTGGACATTTGGAGCGCTTTGAGGCCTATGGAGGAAAAGGAAATATCTTCACATAAAAACAAGATTGAAGCATTCAGAGAAACTTTTGTCATGTGTGCATTCATCTCCAAGAGTTGAACCTTCCTTTTGATGTACCAGCTTTGAAATACTCTTTTTGTAGAATCTGCAAGTGGGCATTTGGAGTGCCTTGGGTCCTATGGTAGAAAAGGATATATTTTCACTTAAAATCTAGACAGAAGTAATCTGAGAAACTTCTTTGTGATGTGTGCATTCATCTCCAAGAGTCGAAACTTCCTTTTGATGTACCAGTTTTGAAATACTATTTTTGTTGAATCTGAAAGTGGACATTTGGAGCGCCTTGGGGCCTATGGTAGAAAAAGATATATCTTCATTTAAAATCTAGACAAAAGCAATCTGAGAAACTTCTTTGTGCTGTGTGCATTCATGTCACAAAGTTAAAACTTTCTTTTGTTTCAGCAGTTTTGAAACACTCTTCTGTAGAATCTGCAAGTGGAGATTAAGAGCCCTTTGAGGACTATGGTGGAAAATGAAATATCTTCACATAAAAACTGGACAGAAGATTTCTAAGTAACTTCTTTGTGAAGCATGCATTCATCTCACAGAGGTGAACCTTTCTTTTGATTGAGCAGTTTAGAGACACCCTTCTGTAAAATTTCCCAGTGGACATTGGAAGCACTTTGTGGCCTACGGTAGAAAAGGAAATATCTTCACATAAAATCTTGACAGAAGAAATCTGAGAAACTTCTTTGTGATGTGTGCATTCATCTGAAAGAGTGAAACCTTTCTTTTGATGGAGTAGTTTTGAAATTTTCTTTTTGTGGAATCTGCAAATTGACATTGGGAGCACTTTGAGGCCTAAGGTGGAAAAGGAAATATCTTTACATACAATCTAGACAGAAGTAATCTGAGAATCTTCTCTGTGATGTGTGCATTCATCTCACAGAGTTAAACCTTTCTTTTGATTGAGCAGTTTTAAAACTCTCTTTTTGTAGGATCTGCAAATGGACCGTTGGAGCGCTTTGAGGTCTAAGGTGGAAAAGGAAATATGTTCACATAAAAACTAGACAGAAGAATTCTGAGAACCTTCTTTGTGATGTGTGCATTCATCTCACAGAGTTGAAACTTTCTTTTGATTGATCAGTTTGGAGACACTCTTTTGTAAAATCTCCCAGTGGACATTTGGAGCACTTTGCGGCCTATGGTAGAAAAGGAAATATCTTCACATAAAATTTTGACAGAAGCAATCTTAGAAACTTCTCTGTGATGTGTGCATTCATCTCACTGAGTGATACCTTTCTTTTGAGTGAGAGTTTTGAAACTCTCTTTTTGTTGAATCTGCAATTGGACATTGGGAGCACTTTGAGGCCTAAGGTGGAAAAGAAATATCTTCACATTAACTCTTGACAGAAGCAATCATATAAACTTCTCTGTGATGTGTGCATTCATCTCACTGAGTGAAACCTTTCTTTTGATTGAGCAGTTTTGAAACTATCTTTTTGTTGAATCTGCAATTGGACATTGGGAGAACATTGAGGCCTAAGGTTGAAAAGGAAATATGTTCACATAAAAACTAGACAGAAGGATTCTAAAAAACTTCTTTTTAATGTGTGCGTTCATCTCAGAGAGTTGAACCTTTGTTTGATTGAGCAGTTTGGAAACACTATTTTTGTAGAATCTGCATGTGGACATTTGAAGCGATTTGAGGCCTATGGTACAGAAGGAAATATCTTAACATAAAATCTAGACAGAAGCAATCTGAGAAACTTCTTTGTGATGTGTGCATTCATCTCACAGTGTTAAACCTTTCTTTTCATTGAGCAGTTTTAAAACTCTCTTTTTGTAGGATCTGCAAGTGGACATTTGGAGCACTTTGAGGCCTATTGTGGAAAAGGAAATATCTTCACATAAAAACAAGATTGAAGAATTCAGAGAAACTTCTTTGTGATGGGTGCATTCATCTCCGAGAGTTGAACTTTTGTTTTGATGTACCAGTTTTGAAATACTCTTTTTGCAGAATCCGCAAGTGGACATTTCGAGCACCTTGAGGCCTATGGTGGAAAAGAAAATATCTTCACGTAAACACTAGACAGAAGAATTCTGAGAAACTTCTTTGTGATGTGTGCATTCATCTCAAAGAGTGAAACCTTTCTTTTGATGGACCAAGTCTGAAATACTCCTTTTGTAGAATCTGCCAGGGGGCACTTCGAGCGCCTTGTGTCCTATGGTGGAAAATGAAATATCTTCACATCAAAACTAAACAGAAGCATTCTGAGAAACTTTTTTTGTGATGCTTGCGTTTATCTCACAGAGTTCAACCTTTCTTCTGATTGAGCAGTTTTGAAACTTTTTTTTGTAGAACCTGCAAGGGGACATTTGGAGTGCTTTTGGTTCTATGGTGGAAAAGGAAAAAACTTCACATAAGATCTAGACAGAAACCGTCTGAGAAACATTTTGTGATGTGTGCATTGATCTCACAGAGTTAAACTTTTCTTTTGTTTGAGGAGTTTTCAAACTCTCTTTTTATAGTATCTGCAAGTGGACATTTGGAGCCCTTTGTGGTCTATGATGGAAAAAGAAATATCTTCACATAAAAACTAGACAGAAGAATTCTGAGAAACTTATTTGTGATATGTGCATACATCTGACAGTGTTAAACCATTCTTTTGATTAAGCAGTTTTGAAATACACTTTTTGTAGAATCTGAAAGTGGACATTTCAAGTGCCTTGAGGCCTATGGTGGAAAATGAAATATCTTCACATAAAATCTAGACAGAAGAATTCTGAGAAACTTCTTTGTGATGTGTGCATTTATCTCACAGAGTTAACCGTTTCTTTTGATTGAGCACTTTGGAAACTCTCTTTTTGCAGAACCTGCAAGTGGACATTTGGAGCGCTTTGAGGCCTATGGTGGAAAAGGAAATATCTTCACATAAAACCTAGATAGATGCATTGTGAGAAGCTTCTATGTGATGTGTGCATTCATCTCCTAGTGTTGAACCTTTGTTTTGACGGACCACTTTTGAATTACTCTTTTTGTAGAATCTGCAAGGGCACATTTCGATTACCTTGAGGCTTCTGGTGCAAAAGGAAATATCTTCACATTAAAACTGGACAGAAAAATTCTGAGAAACTTCTTTGTGATGTGTGCCTTCATCTCACAGAGTTAACCTTTCTTCTGATTGAGCAGTTTGGAAACTCTCTTTTTGTAGAATCTACAAGTGGACATTTTGAGTGGTTTGCAACGTATGTAGAAAAGGAAATATCATCACATAAAACCTAGACAGAAGAAATCTTAGAAATTTATTTGTGAAGTGTGCATTCATCTCACAGAGATAAACCTTCCTTTTGATTGAGCAGTTTTGAAACTCTCTTTTTGTAGAATTTGCAAGTGGACATTTTGATCGCTTTGAGACCTATGGTAGAAAAGGAAATGTCTTCACATAAAAACTAGACAGAAGTATTCTGAGAAACTTCTTTGTGATGCATGCATTCATCTCACAGAGTTGAACCTTTCTTTTGATTCAGCAGTTTTGAAAAACTCTTTTTGTAGAATCTGCAAGGGGACATTAAAAGCGCTTCGGGTTCTATGGTAGAAAAGGAAATAACTTCACATAAAATCTAGACAGAAGCAATCTGAGAAACTTTTTGTGATGTGTGCATTCATCTCACAGAGTTAAACCTTCCTTTTGATTGAGCAGTTTTGGCAGTCTCTTTTTGGAGAATCTGCAAGTGGACATTTGGAGTGCTTTTAGGCCTGTGGAAGAAAAGGAAATATCTTCACATAAAAAGTAGACAGAAGAATTCTGAGAAAATTCTTTGTGATGACAGCGTTCATCTGACAGAGTTGAGCCTTTCTTTTGATTGAGCAGATTGGAAACACTCTTTTTGTAGAATCTGCAAGTGGACATTAGGAGAGCTTTGCGGCCAGTGGTGGAAAAGGAATTATCTTCACATAAAATCTAGACAGAGGCAATCTGAGGAATGTCTTTTTGTTGTGTACATTCATCTCACAGAGTTAAACATTTCTTTTGATTGAGCAGTTTTAAAACTCTCTTTTTATAAAATCTGCAAGTGGACATTTGGAGCACCTCAAGGCCAATGTTGCAAAAGAAAATATATTCACATAAAAACTAGATAGAAACATTCTGAGAAACCTCTTGGTGATGTGTGCATTCATTTCCCAGAGTTGAACATTTCTATTGATGGACCACTTTTGAAATAATCTTTTTGTAGAATTTGCAATTTGACATTTCCACCACCTTGAGACCTATTGTGGAAAATGAAATATCCTCACAAAAAAACTAGAGAGAAATATTCTGAGCAACTTCTATGTGATGTGTGCATTCGTCTCACAGAGTTGAACCATTCTTTAGATTGAGAAGTTTGGAAACTGTCTTTTTGTAGAATCTGCAAGTGGACATTTGGAGTGCTTTGCCACCTATGGTAGCAAAGGGACTATCTTCACATAAAATCTGGACATAAAAAATCAGAGAAACTTCTCTGTGATGTGTGCATTCACCTCAGAGTGTTAAAGCTTTCTTTTGATTGAAAAGTTTTGAAAATCTCTTTTTGGAGAATCTGCAAGTGGATATTTGGAGGGCTTTAAGGCCTCTAGTGGAAATGAAAATATCTTCACATAAAAACTAGACAGAAGAATTCTGAGAAACTTCTTTGTGATGTGTGCGTTCATCTCACAGAATTGAAACTTTCTGTTGACTGAGCAGTTTGGAAACACTCTTTTTGTAGAAACTGCAAGTGGACATTTGGAACGCTTTGTGGCCTATGTTAGAAAAGGAAATATCTTCACATAAAGTCTAGACAGAAGCAACCTGAGAAACTTGCCAGTGATGTGAGCATCATCTAAGAGAGTTAAACCTTTCTTTTGGTTGAGCAGTTTTGAAAATCTCTATTTGTAGAATCTGCAAGTGGACATTTGGAACACTTTGAGACCTGTGGTCGAAAAGGAAATATCTTCACATAAAAACTAGACCGAAGAATTCTGGGAAACTTCTTTGTGATGTGTGTGTTCATCTCACAGAGTTGAACCTTTCTTTTGATTGAGCAGTTTGGAAAAACTCTTTTTGTAGAATCTGCAAATGAACATTTGGTGCGCTTTGCAGCCAATGGTAAAAAGGAAATATCTACACATCAAATCTAGAAAGAAGCAATTGGAGAAACTTCTTTGTGATGTGTGCATTTATCTCACAGAGTTCACCCTTTCTTTTAATTGAGCAGCTTTGAAACTCTCTTTTTATAGAATCTGCAAGTGGACATTTGGAGCACTTTTAGGCCTATGGTAGAAAAGGACATATCTTCACATAAAAACTTGATAGAAGCATTCTGACAAACTTCTTTGTGATGTGTGCATTCATCTCCCAGAGCTGAAACATTCTTTCAAAGGACCAGTTTTGAAATACTCTTTTTATAGAATGTGGAAGTGGACATTTCGAACGCCTTGAGGCGTATGGTTGAAAAGGAAATATCTTCACATAAAAACTAGACAGAAGAATTCTGAGAAACTTCTTTGTGAAGTGAGCTTTCATCTCACGGAATTGAACCTTTCTATTTATTCAGCTGTTTGGAAACACTCTTTATGTAGAATCAGCAAGTGTACATTTGGAGCGCTTTATGGCCTATGATCGAAAAGGAAATATTTTCACATAAAATCTAGACCGAAGCAATCTGAGAAACTTCTTTGTAATGTGTGCATTCATCTCACAGATTTAAACATTTCTTTTGATTGAGCAGTTTTGAAACTCTCTTTTGTAGAATCTACAAGTGGACATTTGGAGGTCTTTGAGGCCTATGATGGAAAAGGAAATATCTTCATATGAAAACGAGACAGAAGAATTCTGACGAACTTCTTCTTGATGTGTGCGTTCATCTCACAGAGGTGAACTTTTCTTTTGATAGAGCAGTTTCAAAACAATTTTTTTTTAGAATCTGCAAGTGAACATTTTGAGCGATTTGTGGCCTATGGTAGAAAGAATGAAATATCTTAACATAAAATCTACACAGAATCAATCTGAGAAACTTCTTTGTGATGTGGGCATTCATCTCACATAGTTGAGTCTTTCTTTTGATGGAGCAGTTTTGAAACTCTCTTTTTGTAGAATCTGCAAGTGGACATTTGAAGCGCTTTTTGGCCTATGTTAAAAAAGGAAATATCTTCACATAAAAACTAGACCGAAGCAATTTGAGAAACTTCTTTTTGATGTGTGCATTCATCTCACAGAGTTAAACCTTTCTTTTGATTGAGCCTTTTTGAAACTCTCTTTCTGTAGGATCTGCAAGTGGACATTTGGAGCGCTTTGAGGCCTATGGTGGAGTAGGAAGTATCTTCACATAAAAACTAGACAGAAGAATGGTGAGAAACTGCTTTGTGATGTGTACGTTTATATCACAGAGCTGAACCTTTCTTTTGATTATGCAGTTTGGAAACACTCTTTGTAGAATCTGGAAGTGGATATTTGGAGCGCTTAGCAGGCTATGGTAGAAAAGGAAATATCTTCCCATAAAATCTAGACACAAGCAATCTGAAAAACTTTGTGGTGTGTGCTTTCATCTCACAGTGTTAAAACTTTGTGTTGGTTGAGCAGTTTTGAAACCCTCTTTTTGTAGAATCTGCAAGTGGGCATTTGGAGCGCTTTGAGGCCTATGTTGGAAAAGGAAATATCTTCACATAAAAACTACATAGAAACATACTGGGAAACTTCTTTGTAATGTGTGCCTTCATCTCCCAGAGTTGAAACTTTATTTTCATGAACTAGTTTTGAAGTACTCTTTTTGTAGAATCTGCAACTGGACATTTCTAGTGCCTTGAGGACTATGGTGGAAAATGAAATATCTTCACATAAAAACTAAACAGAAGAACTCTGAGAAACTTCTTTGTGGTGTGTGCATTTATCTCACAGATTTGAAACTTTCTTTAGATGGAGCAGTTTGGAAATCCTCTTTTTGTACAATCTGCAAGTGGACATTTGGACCGATTTGTGGCCTATGGTAGAAAAGGAAATATCTTCACATAAAATCTAGACAGAAAAAATCTCAGAAACTTCTTTGTGATGTGTGCATTTATCTCACAGAGTTAAACCTTTCTTTTGAATGAGCAGATTGGAAACACTCTTTTTGTAGTATCTGCAGTTGGACATTTGGAACACTTTGTGGCCTATGGTAGAAAAGGAAATACCTTCACATACAATCCAGACAGAAGCAATCTGGGAAACTTCTTTGTGATATGTGCTTTCATCTCACAGAGTTGAACTTTTCTTTTGATTGAACAGTTTGGAAACTGCACGTAGACACTTGGAGCGATTTGCGGCCTATGGCAGAAAAGGAAATATCTTCACATAAAATCTAGACAGAGGCAATCCGAGAAACTTTTTCTGATGTGTGCATTCATCTCAGAGAGTTAAACATTTCTTTTGATTGAGGTGTTTTGAAACTCTGTTTGTAGAATCTGCAATTGGACATTTGGAGTGATTTGAGGCCTATAGTGGGAAAGGAAATATCTCCACATAAAAACTAGATGGTAGAATTCTTAGAAACTTCTTTGTGATGTGGGCGTTCATCTCACAAAGTTGAAGCTTTCTTTTGATTGAGCAGCTTGGAAACACTCTTTTTGTAGAATCTGCAAGTGCACATTTTGAAAGCTTTGGGGCCTATGGTAGAAAAGGAAATATCTTCACATAAAATCTAGACAGAAGAAATCTGAGTAACTTCTTTTTGTTGTGTGCATTCATCTCACAGAGTTGAACCTTTCTTTTTTTTTATTAGTATACTTTATGTTTTAGGGTACCTGTGCACAATATTCAAATTAGTTACATATGCATACATGTGACATGCTGGTGCGCTGCACCCACTAACTTGTCATCTAGCATTAGGTATATCTCCCAATGCTATTTATCCCCCCTCCCCCGACCCCACCACAGTCCCCAGAGTGTGATCTTCCCCTTCCTGTGTCCATGTGATCTCATTGTTCAATTCCCACCTATGAGTGAGAATATGCGGTGTTTGCTTTTTTGTTCTTGCGATAGTTTACTGAGAATGATGATTTCCAATTTCATCATGTCCCTACAAAGGACATAAACTCATCATTTTTTATGGCTGCATAGTATTCCATGGTGTATATGTGCCACATTTTCTTAATCCAGTCTATCATTGTTGGACATCTGGGTTGGTTCCAAGTCTTTGCTATTGTGAATAGTGCTGCAATAAACATACGTGTGCATGTGTCTTTATAGCAGCATGATTTACAGTCCTTTGGGTATATACCCAGTAATGGGATGTCTGGGTCAAATGTTAATTCTAGTTCTAGGTCCCTGAGGAATCGCCACATGGACTTCCACAATGGATGAACATGTTTACAGTCCTACCAACAGTGTAAAAGTGTTCCTATTTCTCCACATCCACTGCAGCACCTGTTGTTTCCTGACTTTTTAATGATTGCCATTCTAACAGGTGTGAGATGATATCTCATTGTGGTTTTGATTTGCATTTCTCTGATGGCCAGTGATGGTGACCATTTTTTCATGTGTTTTTTGGCTGCATAAATGTATTCTTTTGAGAAGTGTCTGTTCAGGTACTTCACCATGTTTTTGATGGTGTTGTTTGTTTTCTTCTTGTAAATTTGAGTTCATTGTAGATTCTGGATATTAGCCCTTTGTCAGATGAGTAGGTTGCAAAAATTTTCTCCTATTTTGTGGGTTGCAAATCAATAAATGTAATCCAATATATAAACAAAACCAAAGACAAAAACCACATGATTATCTCAACAGATGCAGAAAAAGCCTTTGACAACATTCAACAACCGTTCATGCTAAAAACTCTCAATAAATTAGGTATTGATGGGACGTATCTCAAAATAATAAGAGCTATCTATGACAAACCCACAGCGAATATCATACTAAATGGGCAAACACTGGAAGCATTCCCTTTGAAAACTGGCACAAGACAGGGATGCCCTCTCTCACCACTCCTATTCAACATAGTGTTGGAAGTTCTGGCCAGGGCTATTAGGCAGGAGAAGGAAATAAAGTGTATTCATTTAGGAAAAGAGGAAGTCAAATTGTCCCTGTTTGCAGACGACATGATTGTTTATCTAGAAAACCCCATAGTCTCAGCCCAAAATCTCCTTAAGTTGATAAGCAACTTCAGCAAAGTCTCAGGATACAAACTCAATGTACAAAAATCACAAGCATTCTTACACACCAATAACAGAAAAACAGAGAGCCAAATCATGAGTGAACTCCCATTCACAATTGCTTCAAAGAGAATAAAATACCTAGGAATCCAACTTACAAGGGATGTGAAGGACCTCTTCAAAGAGAACTACAAACCATTGCTCAATGAAATAAAAGAGGATACAAACAAATGGAAGAACATTCCATCCTCATGGGTAGGAAGAATCAATATCGTGAAAATGGCCATACTGCCGAAAGTAATTTATAGATTCAATGCCATCCCCATCAACTACCGATGACTTTCTTCACAGAATTGGAAAAAAACTACTTTAAAGTTCATATGGAACCAAAAAAGAGCCCACATCACAAGTCAATCCTAGGCCAAAAGAGCAAAGCAGGAGGCATCTTGCCAGCTGACTTCAAACTGTACTACAAGGCTACAGTAACCCAAAGAGCATGGTTTTGGTAGCAAAACAGAGATATATATGAATGGAAGAGAACAGAGCCCTCAGAAATAATGCCGCATATCTACAACTATCTGATCTTTGACAAACCTGAGTAAAACAAGCAATGGGGAAAGAATTCCCTATTTAATAAATGGTGCTGGGAAAACAGGCTAGCCATATGTAGAAAGCTGAAACTGGATTCCTTCCTTACACCTTATACAAAAATTAATTCAAGATGGGTTAAAGACTTAAACTTTGGACCTAAAACCTTAAAAACCCTAGAAGAAAACCTAGGCATTACCATTCAGGACATAGGCATGGGCAAGAACTTCATGTCTGAAACACGAAAAGCAATGGCAATGAAAGCCAAAATTGACAAATGGGATCTAATTAAACTAAAGAGCTTCTGCACAGTAAAAGAAACTTCCATCAGAGTGAAACTTTCTTTTGATTCAGCAGTTTGGAAACACTCTTTTTCTAGATTCTGCAAGTGGACGTTTGGAGCACTTTGCGGCCTATATAGAACAGGATATATCTTCACATAAAATCTGTATAGAAGCATTCTGAGAAACTTCTTTGAGATGTGTGCATTCATCACACAGAGTTAAACCTTTCTTTTGATTGAGCAGTTTTGAAATTCTCTTTCTGTAGAATCTGCAAGTGAATATTTGGAGTGCTTTGAGGTCTATAGTGGAAAAGGAAATATCATCACATAAATACTAGACAGAAGAATTCTGAGAAACTTCTTTGTGATGTGTGCGTTCATGTCACAGAGTTGAACCTTACTTTTGATAGAGCAATTTGGAAACACTCTTTTTGTAGAATCTGCAAGTGGACATTTGGAGCACCTTGTGGCCTATGTTAGAAAAGGAAATACCTTCACATAAAATCTAGACAGAAGCAATCTGAGAAACTACTTTGTGATGTGTGCACTTATCTCACAATGTTAAATATTTCTTTTCATTGAGTAGTTTTCAGGCTCTCTTTCTGTAGAATATGCAAGTGGACATTTGAAGTGCTTTGAGGACTATGGTGGAAAAGGAAATATCTTCACATAAATACTATATAGAAGAATTCTGAGAAACTTCCCTGTTAATTGTAGGTACATCTCACCGAGTTGAACATTTCTTTTGATTCAGCATTTTTGAAACATTCTTTTATCAGATTCTGCAAGTGGACATTTAGAGCGCTTTGCGGCCTATGTCAGAAAAGGTAAGATCTTCACATAACATCTAGACAGAAGCAATCTGAGAAACTCCTTTGTGATGTGTGCGCTAACCTCAGAGAGTTAAAACTTCCCTTTGATTGAGGAGATTCAAAGCTCTCTTTTTGTAGAGTCTGCAAGTGGACATTTGGAACGATTTGAGGACCATGGTGGAAAAGGAAATAACATAAAAACTAGGCAGAAGAATTCTGAGAAACTTCTTGGTGATGTTTGCATTCATCTCACAGAGTAGGACTTTCCTTTGACTGAGCAGTTCGGAAACACTCTTTTTGTAGAATCTGCAATTGGATATGTGGAGTGCTTTGCTGCCTATGGTAGTAAAAAAATATATATCTTCACATAAAATCTAGGCAGAAACAATCTGAGAAACTTCTTTGAGATGTGTGCATTCAACTCACAGAGTTAAACCTTTTTTTTGATTGAGCAGTTTGGAAACTCTCTTTTTGAAGGAGCCGCAAGCAGACATTTGGAGTTCTTTGAGGTGTATGGTGGAAAAGGAAATGTCTTCACATAAAAACAAGACAGAAGAATTCTGAGAAACCGCTTTGTGTTGTGTGCATTCTTCTCACGGAGTTGAAACTTTCTTTTGATTGAGCAGTATGCGGACACTATTTTTGTAGACTCCGCAAGTGGACATTTGGAGTGCTTTGAGGCCATGGTGGAAAAGGAAATATCTTAAAATAAAAAATAGGCAGAAGAATTCTGAGAAACTGCTTTGTGATGTGTGCGTTCATCTCACAAAGTTGAACCTTTCCTTCAACTGAGCAGTTTGGAAGCACTCTTTTTGTAGAATCTGCAACTGGAAGTTTGGAGTGCTTTGCAGCCTATGGTAGAAAAGGAAAAATCTTCACGTAAAACCTAGACAGTAGCAATGTGAGAAACTTCTTTGAGATGTGTGCATTCATCCCACAGAGTTAAACCTTTCTTTTGATTGAGCAGTTTTGAAACTCTCTTTTTGTAGAATCTGCAAGTGGAAGTTTGGAGTACTTGGAGGCCTATGGTGAAAAAGGAAATATCTTCACGTAAAAACTAGAGAGAAGAATTCTGAGAAACCTCTTTGTGATGTGTGCATGCATCTCACGGAGTTGAACCTTTCTTTTGATTGAGCAGTATGGAAACAATGTTTTTGTAGAATCTGCAAGTTCATATTTGGAACACTTTGCAGCCTATGGCAGAAAAGAAAATATCTTCACATAAAATATAGACAAAAGCAATCTGGGAAACTTCTTTGTGATGTGTGCATTCATCTCACAGAGTTAAGCTTTTCTTTTGATTGAGCAGTTTTGAAATTCTCTTTCTGTAGGATCTGCAAGTGGACATTTGGAGCGCTTTGAGGTCTATGATGGAAAAGGAAATATCTTCACATAAATACTAGTCAGAAGAATTCTGAGAAACTTCTTTGTGATGTGTGTGTTCATCTCACAGAGTTGAACCTTTATTTTGATAGAGCAGTTTGGAAACACTCTTTTTGTAGAATCTGCAAGTGGACATTTGGATCACCTTGTGGCCTATGTTAGAAAAGGAAATACCTTCACATAAAATCTAGACAGAAGCAATCTGAGAATCTACTTTGTGATGTGTGCATTCATCTCACAGTGTTAAGTATTTCTTTTCGTTGAGGAGTTTTCAGGCTCTCTTTCTGTAGAATATGCAAGTGGACATTTGAAGCGCTTTGAGGACTATGGTGGAAAAGGAAATATCTTCACATAAAAACTAGATAAAAGAATTCTGAGAAAATTCCCTGTTATGTGTAGGTACATATCACGAGTTGAATCTTTCTTTTGATTCAGCATATTGGAAACACTCTTTTAGTAGATTCTGCAAGTGAAAATTTGGGCGCTTTGTGGCCTATGGTAGAAAAGGAAAAATCTTCACGTAAAATCTAGACAGAAGCATTCTGAGAAACTTCTTTGAGATGTGTGCATTCATCCCACAGAGTTAAGCCTTTCTTTTGATTGAACAGTTTTGAAACTCTCTTTTTGTAGAATCTGCAAGTGGACATTTGGAGTACTTGGAGGCCTATGGTGGAAAAGGAAATATCTTCACATAAAAACTAGAGAGAAGAATTCTGAGAAACCTCTTTGTGATGTGTGTATTTATCTCAAAAAGTTGAACCTTTCTTTTGATTGAGCAGAATGGAAACAATGTTTTTTTAGAATCTTCAAGGGCATATTTGGAGTGATTTTGGCCTATGGCAGAAAAGGAAATATCTTCACATAAAATCTGACAAAAGCAATCTGGGAAACTTCTTTGTGATGTGTGTATTCATCTCACAGAGTTAAACCTTTCTTTTGATTAAGCAGTTTTGAAATTCTCTTTCTGTAGGATCTGCAAGTGGACATTTGGAGCACTTTGAGGTCTATTGTAGAAAAGGAAATATCTTCAGATAAATACTAGAGAGAAGAATTCTGAGAAACTTCTTTGTGATGTGTGCGTTTATCTCACAGAGTTGAACCTTTCTTTTGATAGAGAAGTTTGGAAACACTCTTTCTGTAGAATCTGCAAGTGGACATTTTGTTCACCTTTTGGTCTGGGTTAGAAAAGGAAATACCTTCACATAAAATCTAGACAGAAGCAATCTGAGAAACTACTTTGTGATGTGTGCATTCATCTCACAGTGTTAAATATTTCTTTCCATTGAGGAGTTTTCAGGCTCTCCTTCTGTAGAATATGCAAGTGGACATTTGAAGCGCTTTGAGGACTATGGTGGAAAACAAAATATCTTCACATAAAAACTAGATAGGAGAATTCTGAGAAACTTCCCTCTTATGTGTAGGTATATCTCACCGAGTTGATCCTTTCTTTTGATTCAGCAGTTTGGAAACAATCTTTTAGTAGATTCTGCAAGTGGACATTTGGAGAGCTTTGTGGCCCATGTCAGAAAAGGTAAGATCCTCACATAAAATCTAGACAGAAGCAATCTGAGAAACTCCTTTGTGATGTGTGCATTAACCTCAAAGAGTTAAAACTTTCCTTTGATTGAGGAGATTCAAAGCTCTCTTTTTGTAGAGTCTGCAAGTTTACATTTGGAGTGTTTTGAGGACCATGGTGGAAAAGGAAATATCTTAACATAAAAACTAGGCAGAAGAATACTGAGAAACTTCTTGGTGATGTGTGCATTCATCTCGCAGAGTAGAACCTTTCCTTTGACTGAGCAGTTTGGAAACACTCTTTTTGCAGAATCTGCTATTGGACATTTGGAGCGCTTTGCAGCCTATGGTAGTAAAAAAGAAAATCTTCACAAAAAATCTAGACAGAAGCAATCTGATAAACTTCTTTGAGATATGTGCATTCAACTTACATAATTAAACCTTTTTTTTTATTGTGCATTTTGGAAACTCTCTTTTTGTAGAAGCTGCAAGCAGACATTTGGAGTACTTTGTGGTGTATGGTTGAAAAGGAAATATCTTCACATAAAAACAAGACAGAAGAATTCTGAGAAACAGCTTTGTGATGTGTGCATTCCTCTCACGGAGTTGAAACTTTCTTTTTATTTAGCAGTATGGAGACACTGTTTTTGTAGAATCTGTAAGTGGATATTTGGAGGGCTTTGAGGCCCATGGTGGAAAAGGAAATATCTTAAAATAAAAAAATAGGCAGAAGAATTCTGAGAAACTTGTTGGTGATGTGTCCATTCATCTCACAAAGTTCAACCTTTCTTTTGATTGAGCAGTTTGGAAACACTCTTTTTGTAGAATCTGCAATTGGACATTTGGAGTGCTTTGCAGCCTATGGTATAAAAGGAAAAATCTTCACATAAAATCTAGACAGAAGCAATCTCAGAAACTTTTTTGAGATGTGTGCATTCGTCCCACAGAGTTAAACCTTTCTTTTGATTGAGCAGTTTTGAAACTCTCTTTTTGTAGAATCTGCAAGTGGCCATTTGGAGTACTTGGAGGCCTTTGGTGGAAAAGGAAATATCTTCACATAAAAAATAGGCAGAAGAATTCTGAGAAACTTCTTTGTGATGTGTGTGTTCATCCCACAAAGTTGAACCTTTATTTTCTTGAGCAGTATGGAAACAGTCTTTTTGTCAAAGCTGCTAGCGGACTTTTGGAGAGCTTTGAAGTTTATTGAATAAAAAGAAATATCTTCACATTAAATTAAGACAGAAGTAATCTGAGAAACTACTTTGTGATGTGTGCATTCATCTCACAGAGTTAAAATTGTCTTTTTATTGAGCAATTTTGAAACTCTCTTTTTGAAGAATCAGCAAGTGGACGTTTGGAGTGCCTTGAGGCCTATGATGGAAAAGGAAATACCTTCACATAAAAACTAGACAGTAGATTTCTGAGAAACTTCTTTCTGATGTGTGCATTCACCTCAAAAATTTAAACATTTCTTTTGATTGGGAGTTTTGAAATTCTCTTTTTGTAGAATCTGCAAATGGACATTTGGAGAGCTTGGACACCCATGGTGGAAAAGGAAATATCTTCAAATAAAAACTAGGTAGAAGAATCCTGAGAAACTTCTTTGTGATGTGTGCGATCGTTTTTAGGCCTATGGTGGAAAAGGAAATATCTTCACATAAAAACTAGAGAAAAGATTTCTGAGAAACTTCTTTGTGATGCTGGCGTTCATCTCACACAGTTGAATCTTTCCTTTGATTTAGCAGTTTGTAAACACTCTTTTTGAAGATTCTGCAAGTGGACATTTGGAGCACCTTCTGGCCTACATTAGAAAAGGAAATATCTTCACATAAATCCTAGACAGAAGCAATCTGAGAAACTTCTTAGTGAAGTGTTCATTCACCTCAAAGAGTTAAACCTTCTTTTGATTGAGGAGTTTCGAAACTCTCCTTTCATAGAATCTGCAAGTGGACATTTGGAGGGCTTTGAGGACCATTGTGGAAAAGGAAATATCTTCACACAAAGACTAGACAGAAGAATTCTGAAAAACTTCTTTGTGATGTGTGCATTCATCTCGCAGAGTTAAATGTTTCTTTTGATTGAGGAATTTTGAAACTCTCTTTTTGTAGAATCTGAAATTGGATATTTTGAGTGCTTTGAGGCCTATAGTGGGAAAGGAAATATCTTCACATAAAAACTAGACAGAAGAATTCTGAGAAACTTCTTTGTGATGTGTGCATTCATCTCACAGAGTTGAAACTTCCTTTTGATTGAGCAGTTTGGAAATACTCTTTTTGTAGAATCTGCAAATGGACATTTTGTGTGCTTTGCGGCCTATGTTATCAGAGAAAATATCTTCACAAAGAATCTAGACCGAAGCAATCTGAGAAACTACTTTGTAATGTGTGCATTCGTCTCACAGAGTTAAACCTTTCTTTTGATTGAGCAGTTTGGAAACTCTCTTTTTGTAGAATCTGCAAGTGCACATTTGGAGTGCTTTGAAGCCTTTGGTGGAAAAGGAACTATATTCACATAAAAACTAGACAGAAGAATTCTGGGAAACTTCGCTTTGATGCATGCGTTCATCTCACCGAGTTGATCCTTTCTTTTGATTCAGCAGTTTGGAAACATTATTTTTGTAGAATCTGCATGTGGGCATTTGGAACGCTTTGCTGCCTATTTTAGAAAAGGAAATATCTTCACATAGAATGTAGACAGAAGCAATCTGAGAAACTTCTTTGTGATGTGTGCATTCATCTCACAGAGTTAAACCTCTCATTTGTTTAATCAGTTTTTTAACTCTCCTTTTGTATAATCTGCAAGTGGACATTTGGAGCGCTTTGAAGCCCATAGTGGAAAAGGAAACATCTTCACCTAAAAACTAGACAGAAGAATTCTGAGAAACTTCTTTGTGATGTGTGCGTTCATCTCACAGAGTTAAGCATTCTTTTGAATGACAAGTTTGGAAACAATCTTTTTGTGGAGACTGCAGGTGGACTGTCACAAAGAGAGAGTTTCAAAATTGCTCAATCAAAAGAAAGTTTTAACTCTGTGAGACGAATACACACATCACAAAGAAGTTTCTCAGTTTGCTTCTGTCTATAAATTATGTGAAGATATTTCCTTTTCTACCATAGGCCACAAAGCTCTCCAAATATCCACTTGCAGATTCTACAAAAAGAGTGTTTTGAAAGTGCTCAATCAAAAGAAAGGTTCAACTTTGTGAGAAGAATGCATGCATCACAAACAAATTTCTCAGATAGCTTCTGTATAGATTTTATGTGAGGGTATTTCGTTTTCTAACATAGGCCACAAAGACCTCCAAATATCCACTTGCAGATTCTACAAAAAGAGAGTTTCAAAACTGCTCTATCAAAAGAATGGTTAAAATCTGTGACTTGAATGCACACATAACAACGAAGTTTCCCAGAAAGCTTCTGTGTAGTTTTTATCTGAAGATATTTTCTTTTCCAAAATAGACCACAAGGCCCGTCAAATTTCCACTTCCAGATTCTACAAAAAGAGTGTTTCCAAATTACTCAGTAATAGAAAGATTCAACCCTTTGTGATGAATGCACTCATCACAAAGATGTTTCCCAGAATGATTCTGTGTAGTTTTTATTTGAAGATATTTCCTTTTCCAATGTAGGCTGCAAAGGACTCCAAAATTCCACCTGCAGATGCTACAAAAAGGGAGATTCAAAACTGCTCAATCAAAAGATAGGTTCAAATCTGTCAGTTGAATGCACACATCACAAAGAAGTTTCTCAGAATGCCTCTGTGTAGTTTTTATGTGAAGATATATCCTTTTCCACAATAGGCCTCAAATTGCTCCAAATATCCAATTAGAGATTCTACAAAAAGAGAGATTCAAAACTGCTCAATCAAACGATGGGTTCAACTCTGTCAGTTGAATGCAGACATCACAAAGAAGTTTCTCAGAATGCCTCTGTGTAGTTCTAATGTGAAGATATTTCCTTTTCCACAATAGGCCGCAAAGCACTCCAAATATCCACTTGCAGATTCTGCAAAAAGAGAGATTCAAAACTGCTCAATCAAAAGATGGGTTTGAATCTGTGAGTTGAATGCACACCTCACAACAAAGTTTCTCAGAATGCTTCTGTGTAATTTTTATTTGAAAATATTTGCTTTTCCACAGTAGGCCTCAAAGCGATACAAATATCCACTTGCAGATTCTGCAAAAAGAGAGATTCAAAACTGCTCAATCAAAAGATAGGCCCAACTCTGTGTGTTGAATGCACACATAACAAAGGAGTTTCTCCTAATAATTCTGTGCAGTTTTTATGTTAAGATATTTCCTTTTCCAAAATAGGCCTCAAAGCCCTCCAAATATCCACTTCCAGATTCTACGAAAAGAGTGTTTCAAAACTGCTCAATCAAAAGAAACTTTCAACTCTGTGTGATGAATGCACTTAACACCAAGAAGTTTTTCAGAATGCTTATGTGTAGTTTTTATTTGAAGATATTTCCTTTTCCAACACAGGGTGCAAAGAGCTCCAAATATCCACTTCCAGATTCTACAAACGGAGAGATTGAAAACTGCTCAATCAAAAAATTCGCACAACACTGTGAGTTGAATGAACACATAACAGAGAATTTTGTCAGAATGCTTCTGTGTAGTTTTTATGTGAGGATATTTCTGTTTCCAAAATAAGCCTCAAAGACCTCGAAATATCCACTTCCATCTTCTACAAAAGGAGAGTTTCAAAACTGCTCAATCAAAAGAAAGTTTCAAGTCTGTGATGAATGCACTCATCATAAAGAAGTTTCTCTGAATACTTCTGTGTAGTTTTTATTTGAAGATATTTCCTTTTCCACAACATGTCTCATAGCTCTCCAAATATCCACTTGCAGATTCTGGAAAAATACTGTTTCAAAACTGCTCCATGAAAGGAAGTGTTCAACACTGTGAGATGAATGCAAACAACACAAAGACGTTTCTCAGAATGCTTCTATGTAGTTTCTATTTGATGATATGTCGTTTTCCACCATTGGCTGCAAAGGGCTCCAAATATCCAGTAGCGGATCCTACAAAACAGATATTCAAAACTGCTGAATCAAAAGATACGTTCAACACTGAGAGTTGAATGCATACCTCACAAAGAAGTTTCTCAGAATGCTTCTGGGCAGTTTTTATGTGAAGATGTTTCCTTTTCCACATTTGGCCTCAAAGCTCTAAAATGTCTGCCTGCAGATCCTGCAAAAACAGTGTTTCAAAACTGCTCAATCAAAGGAAAGATTCAACTCTCTGTGATGAATGCATTCACCACAAAGAAGTTTCTTTGAATGCTTCTGTGCATTATTTATTTGAAGACATTTCCTTTTCCACCATAGGTTGCAAAGAGCTCCAAATATCCACTTGCTAAATCTACAAAAAGAGTTTCAATCAATAGATAGGTTCAACTATGTGAGTTGAAAGCACGCATCACAAAGAAGTTTCTCAGAATTCTTCTGTGTAGTTTTTATGTGAAGATATTTCCTTTTCCACAATAGGCCTCAAATCGCTCCAAATATCCAATTAGAGATTCTACCAAAAGAGAGATTCAAAACTGCTCAATCAAAAGAAAGGTTCAACTCTGAGATGAATGCACACATCACAAGGAAGTTTCTCAGAATTCTTCCGTGTAGTCTTTAGGTGAAGATATTTGCTTTTCCACAATAGGCCTCAAAGCACTCCAAATACCTACTTGCAGATTCTACAAAAAAAGTTTTTCAAAACTGCTCAATCATAAGAAAGGTTCAACCCTGTGAGTTGAATGCACACATCACAAAGACATTTCTCAGAATCCTTCTGTGTAGTTTTAATTTGAAGATATTTCCTTTTCAACCATAGGCCACAAAGGGCTCCAAATATCCACTTGCAGATTCTACAAAAAGAGAGATTCAAAACTGCTCAATCAAAAGACAGGTTCAACTGTGTGAGTTCAATGCACATATAACAAAATAGTTTCTCAGAATGTGTCTGTGTAGTTTTTATTTGAAGAGATTCCTTTTTCCACAATAGGCCTCAAAGCTCTCCAAATATCCACTTGCTGATTCTGCAAAAATAGTGTTTCAAAACTGCTCAATAAAAAGGAAGTTTCAACTCTGTGGGATGAATGCACTCATCACAAAGAAGTTTATCTGAAGGCTTCTGTGTAGTTTTTATTTGAAGTTATTTCCTTTTCCACCATAGGTTGCAAAGGGCTCCAAATATCCACTTGTAGATTCTACAAAAAGAGACATTCAAAACTGCTCAATGAAAAGATATGTCCAACTCTGTGGGTTGAATCCATACCTCAAAAGAAGTTTCTCAGAATGCTTCTCTGTAGTTTTTATGTGAATATATTTCTTTTTCCACAATAGGCCTCAAAGCTTTCCAAATATCCACTTGCAGATTCTGCAAAAAGAGAGATTCAAAACTGTTCTATCAAAAGATAGGTTCGACTCTGTGAGTTGAATGCAAACATCACAAAGAAGTTTCTCATAATGCTTCTGTGTAGTTTTTATGTGAAGATATTTCGTTTTCCACCATAGGGCGAAATGGGGCTCCAAATATCCACTTGCAGATTCTACAAAAAGAGATTCTAATCTTCTCAATCAAAAGATAGGTTCCACACTGTTAGTTGAATGCACACATGACAGAGAAGTTTCCCAGAATGCTTCTGTGTAGTTTTTATGTCAAGATATTTTCTTTTCCACAATAGGCCTCAAATCGCTCTAAACATCCACTTGCAGATTCTACAAAACCAGTGTTTCAAAACTGCTCAATCATAAGATAGGAGCAACTCTGAGAGTTGAATGCACACATCACAAAGAAGTTTCTCAGAATGCTTCTGTGTAGTTTTAATTTGAAGATATTTCATTTTCCAAAACAGGCCTCAAAGCTCTCCAAATACCCAATTGGTGATTCTGCAAAAAGAGGGTTTCAATACTGCTCAATAAAAAGAAAGGTTCAACTCTGTGAGGAATGCATTCATCACAAAGAAGTTTCTGTGAATGCTTCTGTGTAGTTTTTATGTGAAGATATTTCCTTTTCCACCATAGGGTGCAAAGAGTTCCAAATATCCACTTGCAGATTCTACCAAAAAAGAGATACAGAAGTTCTCAATGAAAAGATAAGTTCAACTCTGTGAGCTGAATGCACACCTCACATAGCAGTTTCTCAAAATGCTTCTGTGTAGTTTTTATGTGAAGATTTCTGATTTTCCACAGTAGGCCTCAAAGAGCTCCAAATATCCACTCACAGATTCTGCAAAAAGAGAGATTCAAATCTGCTGAATCAAAAGATAGGTTCAACTCTGTGACTTCAATGCACACCTCACAAAGTTGTTTCTCAGAAAGCTTCTATGCAGTTTTTATATGAAGATATCTCCTTCTCCAAAACAGAACTCAAAGTCCTCCAAATATTTACTTTCAGATTCTACAGAAAGATTGCCTCAAAACTGCTAAATCAAAACAAAGGTTCAACTCTGATGAATGCACTCATCAGAAAGAAGGTTCCCTGAATGCTTCTGTGTAGTTTCTATTTGAAGATATTTCCTTTTCCACTATAGTGCGAAATAGGGCTCCAAATATTCACTTGCAGATTCTACCAAAAGAGAGATTCTAAACTGCTCAATCAACAGATAGGTTCAACACTGTGAGTTGAATGCACACATCACAAATAAGTTTCACAGAATGCTTCTGGGTAGTTTTTATTTGAAGATATTTACGTTTCCACAATAGGCCTCAAATCGCCCTAAATATCCACTTGCAGATTCTACAAAAAGAGTGTTTCAAAAATGCTCAATCAAAAGAAAGGTTCTACTCTGTGAGATGAATGCACACATCACAAAGTAGTTTCTCAGAATGCTTCTGCGTAGTTTTTATGTGAAGATATTTCCTTCTCCACTATAGGCCTCAAAAGGCTCCAAATATCCACTTGCAGATTCTAAAAAAATAGTGTTTCAAAACTGCTGTATCAAAAGAAAGATTCAACTCTGTGAGATGAATGCACAGATCACAAAGAAGTTTCTCAGAATGCTTCTGTGTAGTTTTTATGTGAAGATATTTCCTTTTCCAACATAGGCTGCAAAGGGCTCCAAATATCCACTTGCAGATTGTAAAAAAAAAAAGAGAGTTTCAAAATTTCTCTATCAAAAGATACGTTCAACTCTGTGAGATGAATGCACACATCACAAAGAAGTTTCTCAGAATGCTTCTGTGTAGTTTTTATGTGAAGATATTACCATTTGCACCATAGGCCTCAAAGCGCTACAAATATCCACATGCAGATTCTATGCAAAGAGTGTTTCAAATCTGCTTAATCAAAAGAAAGTTTCAACTCTGTGAGTTTAATGCACACATCACAAACAAGTTTCTCAGAATGCTTCTGTGTAGTTCCTATGTGAAGATATGTGCTTTTCCACAATATGCCTCCAAGAGCTCCAAATACGCACTTGCAGATTCTACTAAAAGAGTGTTTCCAAATTGCACAATCAAACGAAAGGTTCAGTTCCGTGAGATGGATGCACACATCACAAAGAAGTTTCTGATAATGCTTCTGTGTAGTTTTTATGGGAAGATATTTTCTTTTCCTCAATAGGGCTCAAAGCGCTCCAAATATCCACTTTCAGTTTCTACAAAGAGTTTTTCAAAACTGCTCAATCCAATGAAATGTTCAATTCTATAAGATGAAGGCCAAAAAAAAAGTAGTTTCTCAGAATGCTTCTGTTTAGGTTTTTGGGAAGATATTTCCTTTTCCATCATCTGCCACAAAGGGCTCCAAATTACCACTTGTATATTCTACAAAAAGAGAGTTACAAAACTGTTCTATGAAAAGATAGGTTCAGCTCTGTGAGTTGAATGCACTCATCACAAAGAAATTTCTCAGAATGCTTCTGTGTAAATTTATGTGAAGATGATTCCTTTTCCACCGTAGGCCTCAAAGCACTCCAAATATCCACTTGCAGATGCTACAAAAAGAGTGTTTCAAAACTGCCCAATGAAAAGAAAGGTTCAACTATGTGAGATGAACGCATGCAAAACAAAGCAGTTTCTGAGAATGCTTCTGTGTAGTTTCTATGTGAAGACATTTCCTTTTCCACAATAGGCCTCAAAGTGCTACAAATATCCAGTTGCAGATTCTACAAAAAGAGTGTTTCAAAAGTGCTCAATGAAATGAAAGATTCAACTCTGTGAGATGAATGCACACAACACAAAGTAGTTTCTGAGTACGCTTCTGTGTAGTTTTTAATGTGAAGATATTTCCTTTTCCACAATATGCCTCCAAGGACTCCAAATATCCACTTGCAGATTCTACTAAAAGAGTGTTTCCAAACTGCTCAATCAAAAGAACGTTTCATCACTGTCAGATCAATGCACAAATCACAAAGGACTTTCTGAGACTCCTGTGTAGTTTTTACGTGAAGATATTTCCTTTTCCACAATAGGCCTCAAAGCGCTAGAAATAGCCAATTGCAGATTCTTCAAAAAAAGTGTTTCAAATCTGCTAAATCAAAGGAAAGTTACAACTCTGTGAGATTAATGCACACATGAAAAAGAAGTTTCTCAGAATGCTTCTGTGTAGCTTTTAGGGGAAGATATTTGCTTTTCCACCATCAGCCACAAGGGGCTCCAAATAACCACATGCAGATTCAACAAAAAGAGAGTTTCCAAACAGGTTCAACTCTGTGAGTTGAATGCACACATCAGAAAGAAGTTTCTCAGAAGTCTTCTGTGTAGTTTTTATGTTAAGATATTTCCTTTTGCACCATAGGTCTCAAAGTGCTCCAAATATCCACTTGCAGATTCTACAAAAACAGTGTTTCAAAACTGCTCAAGCAAACGAAAGGTTCAATTCTGTGAGATGAATGCACACATCACAAAGAAGTTTTTCAGAATGCTTCTGTGTAATTTTTATGTGAAGATATTTCCTTTTCCACCGGAGGACGCAATCGCTCTAAATATCCACTTCCAGATTATACAAAAAGAGTGTTTCAAAACTGTTTAAACAAAAGAAATTTTCAATTCAGTGAGATGAATGCACACATCACAAAAATGTTTCTCAGAATACTTCTGTGTAGTTTTTATGAGAAGATATTTCGTTTTCAGCTGTGAGCCTGAAAATGCTCCAAATATCCATTTGCAGATAATACATAAGTAGAATTTCAAGACTGCTCTATGAAAAGATAGGTTCAAATTTGTGAGATTAATGCACACATCACAAAGAAGTTTCTCAGAATGCTTCAGTGTAGTTTTTATATGAAGATATTTCTTTACAACCATAGAACTCAAAGCGCTCGAATTATCCACTTGCAGATACTTCAAAAAGAGTGTTTCAAAACTGCTCAATCAAATGAAAGGTTCACATTTGTGAGACGAATGCATACATCACAAAGCAGTTTCTCAGAATGCTTCTGTGTAACTTTCATATGAAGATAGTTCCTTTTCCACCATAGGCCTCAAAGTGCTCCAAATGTCCACTTTCAGATTCCACAAAAAGAGTTTTTCCAAACTGCTCAATCAAAAGAAAGGTTCAACTCTTTGAGACGAATGCACACATCACAAAGTAGTTTCTCAGAATGGTTCTGTATAGTTTTCTTTGAAGACATTTCCTTTTCCACAATAGGCCTCAAAGTGCTCCATATACCCACCCGCAGATTCTACAAAAAGTGTTTTTTCAAATGGCTCAATCAAGAAAGAAGTTCCACTCTATGAAATGAATGCACACATCCCAAAGAAGTTTCTCAGAATGCTTCTGTGCGGTTTTTATGTGAAGATATTTCCTTTTCCACCACAGGCCACAAAAGGCTCCAAATATCCACTTGCAGATTCTACAAAAAGAGAGTTTCAACACTTCTCTATGAAAAGATAGGTTAATCTCTGTGATTTGAATGCACACATCACAAAGCAGTTTCTCAGTATGCTTCTGTGTAGTTTTTATATGAAGATATTTCCTTTTCCACAATAGGCCTCCAAGGGCTCCAAATATCCACTGGCAGATTCTACTAAAAGATTGTTTCCAAACTGCTCAATCAAAAGAAAGGTTCAACTCTGAGAGATGAATGCACACATCACAAAGAAGTTTCCCAGCATGCTTCTGTGTAGTTTTTATGTGAAGATATTTCCATTTCCACCATCGGCCACAAAGGGCTCCAAATAACCACTTGCAGATTCTACAAAAAGAAAGTTTCAAAACTGTTCAATCAAAAGAGAAGTTCAACTCTGTGAGATGAATGCACACAAAACAAAGAAGTTTCTGAGAATGCTTCTGTGTAGTTTTTGGGTGAAGATATTTCCTTTTCCACAATAAGCCTCAAAGCAATCCAAATATCCACTGCCAGATTCTACAAAAAGAGTGTTTCAAAACTTCTCAATCAAAGAATGCTTCGACTCTGGGAGATGAATACACATATCATTAAAAAGTTGCTCAGAATGCTTCAGTGTAGTTTTTATGCGTAGATATTTCCGTTTCCACCATCGGCCAAAAAGAGCTCCAAATAACCACTTGCAGATTCTACATAAAGAGAGCAAGAAAACTGCTCTATCAAAAGCTAGGTTCAACTCTGCGAGTTCAATGCATACATCACAAATAGGTTTCTCAGAATGCTTCTTTGTTGTTTTTATGTGAAGATACTTCCTTCTCCACCATAGCCTTCATGACCCTCGAAATGTCCAATTGCAGAATCTACAAAAAGCATATTTCAAAACAAGTCCTTCAAAAGAAATTTTCAACTCTGGGAGATTAATGCACACATGACAAAGAAGTTTCTCAGAATGCTTCCGTGTAGTTTTTATGTGAAGATATTTCCTTTTCCACAATAAGCCTCAAAGCACTCCAAATATCCACTTGCAGATTCTACAAAAAGAGTATTTCAAAACTTCTCAACCAAATGAAAAGTTCAACTCTGTGAGATGAATGCATGTATCCCAAAGAAGCTTCTCAGAATGCTTTGTGTTGTCTTTATGTGAAGATATTTCCTTTTATACCATAGGCCTCAAAGTGCTCCAGACATCCACTTGCTGATTCTACAAAAACAGTGTTTCAAAACTGATCAATCAAAAGAAAGGTTCAACTTTGTTAGATGAATGCACACAAAACAAAGAAGTTTCTGGGAATGCTTCTGTGTAGTTTTTACTTAAGGACATAGCATTTTCCACAATAAGCCTCAAAGCAATCAAAATATCCACTTGCAGATTCTACAAAAAAAGTGTTCCAAACTGCTCAATCAAAGGAAAGATTCATCTCTGTGAGGTGAATGCACACATCACAAAGGAGTTTCTCAGAATCCTTCTCTGTAGTTTTCATATTAGGATATATAATTTTCCACTATAGGCCACAAAGGGCTCCAAATATCCACTTGCAGATTCTACAAAAAGAGTGTTTCAAAACTACTCTGTCAGAAGATAGGTTCAACTCTGTGAGATAAATGCACACATCACAAAGAAGTTTCTCAGAATGCTTCTGTGTAGTTTTTATGTGAAGATGTTTCATTTTCCACCATAGGCCTCAATGCGCTCCAAATTTCCACTTGCAGATTCTTCAAAAAGAGTGTTTCATAACTCCTCAATCCAAAGAAAGTTTCAACTCTGTGAGATGAATGAGCACATCACAAAGAAGTTTCTCACAATGCTTCTGTGCAGTTCTTATGTGAAGATATTTCCCTTCCCAACATAGGCCACGAAGGTCTCTAAATATTCCCTTGCAGATTCTGCAAAAAGAGAGTTTCAAAACTGCTCTATCAAAATATATGTTCAACTCTGTGAGATGAATGCACACCTCAGAAACAAGTTTCTCGGAATGCTTCTCTGTAGTTTTTACGTGAAGATATCTCCTTTTCCACCATAGGCCTCAACGTGCTCCAATACCACTTGCAGATTCTTCAAAAAGAGTGTGTCAAAACTGCTCAGTCTAAAGAAAGGATCAACGCTGTGACACAAATGCACACAAAACAAAGAAGTGTCTCAGAATCCTTCTGTGTAGTTTGTATGTGAAGATGTTACCTTTCCCACATTAGGCAACAAAGCACTCCAAATTTCTAATTGCAGATTCTACAAAAAGAGTGTTTCAAAACTACTCAATCAAATGAAAGGTTCAACTCTGTGAGCTGAATGTACACATCACAAAGTAGTTTCTCAGAATGTTTCTGTGTAGTTTTTAGAGGAAGATATTTCTTTTTCCACTATTGGCCACAATGGGCTCCAAATAATCACACACAGATTCTACAAAAAGACTGTTTCAAAACTGCTATATCAAAAGATTGGTACAATGCTGCGAATTGAATGCACACATCACAAAGAAATTTCTCAGAATCCTTCTGTGTAGTTTTTATGTGAAGATATATTCCTTTCCACCATAGGCCTCAAAGCACTCCATATATCCCCTTGCAGAGTCTGTGAAAAAAGTGTCTCAAATCTGTTCAAACAATACAGAATTTAACACTGTGAGATGAATGCACACATTACAAAGAATTTTCCCAGAATACTTCTATGTAGTTTTTAGGGGAACATATTTCCTTTTCCTCCATTGGCCACAAAGGGCTCCAAACAACCACATGCAGATTTTACAAAAAGAAAGCTCCAAAACTGCTCAATCAAAAGAAAGATTCAACTCTGTGAGATGAATGCACACATCACAACGAAGTTTCTCAGAATGCTTCTGTGTTGTTTTTATGTGAAGATATTTCCTTTTCCACCATAGGCCTCTAAGCGCACCAACTATACACTTCCAGATTCTACAAAAAGAGTGTTTTAAAACTGCTCAATCAAAAGAAAGTATCAACTCTGTGAGGAAATGCACACATCACAAAGAAGTTTCTCAGAATGATTCTGTGTAGTTTTTAAGTGAAGGTATTTACTTTTATACAATACGGCTCCAAGGGCTCCAAATATTCACTTGCATTTGTACTGAAAGAATTTTTCCAAACTGCTCAATCAAAAGAATGGTTCAACTGTGTGAGATGAGTGCACACATCACAAAGAAGTTTCTAAGCATGCTTCTGTGTAGCTTTAGGGAAAGATATTTCCTTTTCCACCATTGGCCAAAAAGGGCTCCAAATATCCACTTGCACATTTTACATAAAGACAGTTTCAAAACTGCTCTATCAAAAGATATATTCAACTCTGTGAGTTGAATGCACACATCACAAAGAAGTTTCTCAGAATGCTTCTCTGTAGTTTTTATGTTAAGATATTTCCTTTTCCACAGTAGACTTCAAAGTGCTCCAAATATCCACTTGAAGATTCCATGAAAAGAGTGTTTCCAAACTGCTCAATCAGAAGAAAGGTTCAACTCTGTGAGATGAATGCACAAATCACAACAAAGTTTCTCAAAATGCATCTTTGTAGTTTTTGTGTGAAGATATATCCTTTTCCACCATAGACCACAAAGGGCTCCAAATATCCACTTGCAGATTCTACAAAAAGAGAGTTTCAAAAGTGCTCAAAAAAAAGGATAGGTTCAACTCTGTCAGATGAATCCACACAAAACAAAGAAGTGTCTCAGAATGCTTCTGTGTAGTTTGTATGTGAAGATATTACCTTTTCCACATTAGGTGACAAAGCACTCCAAATTTCCAATTGCAGATTCTACACAAAGAGTGTTTCAAAACTACTCAATCAAATGAAAGGTTCAACTCTGTGAGCTGAATATACACATCACAAAGAAGTTTCTCAGAATGTTTCTGTGTAGTTTTTAGAGAAAGACATTTCCTTTTCCACTACTGGCCACAAAGGGCTCCAAATAATCACACACAGATTCTACAAAAAGACTGTTTCAAAACTGCTATATCAAAAGATAAGTTCAACTTTGCAAGTTGAATGCACACATCACAAAGAAGTTTCTCAGAATCCTTCTGTGTAGTTTTTATGTGAAGGTATATTCCTTTCCACCATAGGCCTCAGAGCGCTCCATATATCCACTTGCAGATTCTGTGAAAAGAGTGTCTCAAAACTGCTCAAACAATAGAAACTTTAACACCATGAGATGAATGCATACTTTACAAAGAAGTTTCTCAGAATGCTTCTGTGTAGTTTTTAGGGGTACATATTTCCTTTTCGTCCATTGGCCACAAACGGCTCCAAATAACCACATGCAGATTTTACAAAAAGAAAGTTTTAAAACTACTCAATCAAAAGAAAGGTTCCACTCTGTGAGATGAGTACACACATCATAACGAAGTTTCTCAGAATGCTTCCATGTTGTTTTTATGTGAAGCTATTTCCTTTTCCACCATAGGCCTCTAAGCGCACCAAATATCCACTTGCAGATTCTACAAAAAGAGTGTTTCAAAACTACTCAATTAAAAGAAAGGTTCAACTCTGTGAGATGAATGCACACATCACAGAGAAGTTTCTGAGAACGCTTCTGTTAATTTTTATGTGAATATATTTCCTTTTCTACAAAAGGCCCCAAAGCCCTGCAAATATCCACTTGCAGATTCTACAAAGAGTGTTTCAAAACTCCTCAATCAAATGAAAGGTTCAAATATGTGAGCTAAATGCACACATGACAAAGAAGTTTCTCAGAATGCTTCTGTGTACTTTTTATGAGAAGATATTTCCTTTTCCACCATAGGCCTCAAAGGGCTCCAAATATCCACATGAAGATTCCAAAAAAAGACAGTTTCAAAACTCCTCTAACAAAAGATAGGTTCAACTCTGTGAATTGATTGCACACATCAAAAGCAGTTTATCAGAGTAATTCTGTGTAGTTTTTATGTGAAGATATTTCATTTTCCACCATTGGCCAAAATGCCCTCCGAATATCCACGTGCAGATTCTATGAAAAGAGTGTTTCCAAACTGCTCAATCAAAAGAAAGGTTCAACTTTGTGAGATGAAAAAACACATCACAAGGAAGTTTCTCAGAATGCTTCCATGCAGTTTTTATGTTAAGATATTTCTTTTTCCACCATGGGTCACAAGGGCTCCAAATATCCCCTTGCAGATTCTACAAAAAGAGAGTTTCAAAACTGCTCTATCAAAAGATAGGTTCAACTCTGTGAGATGAATACACACAGCACAAAGAAGTTTCTCAGAATGCTTCTGCTTATTTTTTTGTGAAGATATTACCTTTTCCACCATATGCCTCCAAGTCCTGTAAATATGCACTTGCAGATTCTACAAAAAGAGAGATTCAAAATTACTCAATCAAAAGGAAGTTTCAACTCTGTGAGTCGAATGCACACATCACAAAGAAGTTTCTCAGAATGCTTCTATGTAGGTTTTATGTGAAGATATTTCCTTTTCCACATTAGGCCTCCAAGGGCTCCAAATATCCACTTGCAGATTCTACAAAAAGATTGTTTCCAAACTGCTCAATCAAAAGAAATTTTCAACACTGTGAGATGAATGCACACATCTCAAAGAAGTTTCTGATAATGCTTCTGTGTAGTTTTTATGTGAAGATGTTTCCTTTTCCACAATAGGCCTCACAGCACTCCAATTATACCCTTGCAGATTCCACAAAAAGAGTGTTTGAAAACTGCTCAATCAAATGAAAGTTTCACCTCTGTGAGAAGAATGCACACATCCCAAAGAAGTTTCTCAGAATGCTTCTCTGTAGTTTTTATATAAAGATATTTCCTTTTCCACCATAGGCCTCAAAGGGCTCCAAATATCCACTTGCAGATTCTACAAAAAGAGAGTTTCAAAACTTCTCTATCAAAAGATAGTTTCAACTCTTGAGATAAATGCACACCTCCCAAACAAATTTCTCAGAATGTTTCTGTGTATTTTTTATGTGAAGATATTTCAATTTCCACCATAGACCTCAAAGCTCTCCAATTATCCACTTGCAGATCCTACAAAAAGATTTTCAGAACTGCTCTATCAAAAGAAAAGTTCAACTCTGAGAGATGAATGCACACAAAACAAAGAGGTTTTTGAGAATGCTTCTGTGTAGTTTTTCTGTGAAGTTATTTCCTTTCCACAATAGGCCACAAAGAGCTCCAAATATCCCCTTCCAAATTCTACAAAAGGAGAGTTTCAAAACTGCTCTATCAAAAGATAGGTTCAACTATATGGTTTGAATGCACACATGAAAAAGCAGTTTCTCAGAATTCTTCTGTGTAGTTTTTATGAGAAGATATTTCCTTTTCCCCAATAGGCCTCCAAGGGCTCCAAATATCCACTTGCAGATTCTATTAAAAGTGTGTTTCCAAACTGCTCAATATAATGAAAGTTTCAATACTGTGAGATGAATGCTCACATCAAAAAGAAGTTTCTGAGAATGCTTCTGTGTACTTTTTATGTGAAGATATTTCCTTTTCAACAATAGGCCTCAAAGCGCTCCAATTATACACTTGCAGATTCTACAAAAAGAGTGTTTGAAAACTGCTCAATCAAATGAAATATTCACCTCTGTCAGATGAATGCACACATCACAAAGAAGTTTCTCAGAATACTTCTGTGTAGTTTTTATGTGAGGATGTTCCCTTTTCCAACATTGGCTGCAAAGGGCTCCAATTATCCAGTTGCAGATACCACAGAAAGAGAGTTTCCAAACTGCTCTATCAAAAGATAGGTTCAACTATGTGAGATGAATGCACAAATCCCAAACAAGGTCCTCAGAATGCTTCTGTGTAGTTATTATGTGAAGTTATTTCCATTTCAACCATTGACTTCTAAGCTCTCCAAATATCCTCTTACATATTCTACAAAAAGAGTGTTTCAAAACTGTCCAATCAAAAGAAATGTTCAACACCGGGAGATGAATACACACATCTCAAAGAAGTTTCTCAGAATGCTTCTATCCGGTTTATATGTGAAGATATCTCCTTTTCCACCATAGGCTTCAAAGAGCTTCAAATGTCCACTTGCAGATCCCACAGAAAGAGATTTTCAAAACTGCTCAATCAAAAGAAAGGTTTAACACTGTGAGATAAATGAACACATCACAAGGAAGTTTCTCAGATTGCTTCTGTCTAGATTTTATGTGAAGATATTTCCTTTTCCACCATACGCCTCAAGGTGCTCGAAATGTCGACTTGCAGATACTTCGAAAAGAGGATTTCAAAACTGGTCATTCAAAAGAAACCTTCAACTCTGAGATATGAACACACACATCACAAAAAAGTTTCTCAGAATGCTTCTATCTGGTTTTCATGTGAAGATATTTCCTTTTTCACCATAGACTTCAAATTGCTCCAAATGTCCAATTACAGATTCTACAAAAAGAGAATTTCAAAACTGCTCAATCCAAAGAAAGGTTTAATTATGTGAGATAAATGAATACATCACAAGGAAGTTTTTCAGATTGCTTCTGTCTAGATTTTATGTGAAGTTATTTCCTTTTCTACCATAGGCCGCAAAGAAGTCCAAATCTCCACTGGCAAATTTTACAAAAAGACTGTTCCAAACTGCTCAATCAAAAGAAAGGTTGAACTCTGTGAGATGAACGCACACATCGCCAAGAACTTTGTCAGAATTCTTCTGTCTAGTTTTTATGTGAAGATATTACCTTTTCCAAAATAGGCCTCAAAAAGCTCCAAATGTCCACTTGCAGATACTACAAAAAGAGAGTTTCAATACTGCTCATTCAAAAAAAAAAAGATTTAACTCTGTGAGAAGAAGGAACACATCAGAAAGAAATTTCTCAGATTGCTCTGTCTAGATTTTATATGAAGATATTTCTTTCCTATCATTGGCTGCAAAGCACTCCAAATGTCCACTTGCAGACTCTACAAAAAGAGATTTTCAAAACTGCCCAATCAAAAGGAAGGTTCAAAGCCGTGAGTTGAACCCACCCATCACAAACAAGTTTCTCAAAATTCTTTTCTCTAGTTTTTATGTGAAGATATTTCCTTTTCCACCTTTGGCCTCAAAGTGCTCAAAATGTCCACTTGCAGATTTTACAAAAAGAGTTTAAAAACTGCTCATTCAAAAGAAAGGTTTATCTCTGGGAGATGAATGCACACATAACAAAGGGGTTCCTCAGATTGCTACTGTCTAGATTTTATGTGAAGATATTTCCTTTTCTACCATAGGCCGCAAAGCGCTCCAAATGTCCACTTGTAGATTCTACAAAAAGAGTGTTTCCAAACTGCTCAATCAAAAGAAACGTTTACCTCCGTGAGATGAATGCACAAATCACAAAGAAGTTTCTCAGAAGTTTTCTGCCTAGTTTTTATGTGAAGATATTTCCTTTTCCACCACATGCCTCAAGGATCTCGAAATGTCCAATTGCAGATTCTTCAAAAAGAGTATTTCAAAACTCGTCCTTCAAAAGAAAGGTTCAGCTCTCCCTCTCCCTCTCCCTCTCCCTCTCCTCACGGTCTCCCTCTCCCTCTCCCCACGGTCTCCCTCTCCCTCTCTTTCCACTGTCTCCCTCTGATGCCGAGCCGAAGCTGGACTGTACTACCACCATCTCTGCTCACTGAAACCTCCCTGCCTGATTCTCCTGCCTCAGCCTGCTGAGTGCCTGCAATTGCAGGCGTGCACCACCACGCCTGACTGGTTTTTGTATTTTTTTGGTGGAGACAGGGTTTCGCTGTGTTGGCTGGGCTGGTCTCCAGCTCCTAACCGTGAGTGATCTGCCAGCCTCAGCCTCCCGAGGTGCCGGGATTGCAGATGGAGTCTCGTTCACTCAGTGCTCAATGTTGCCCAGGCTGGAGTGCAGTGGCGTGATCTCGGCTCGCTACAACCTCCACCTCCCAGCCACCAGCCTTGGCCTCCCAAAGTGCCGAGATTGCAGTCTCTGCCCGGCCACCACCCCATCTGGGAAGTGAGGAGCGTCTCTGCCTGGCCACCCATCATCTGGGATGTGTGGAGCCCCTCAGCCTGGCTGCCCAGTCTGGGAAGTGAAGAGCGCCTCTTCCCGGTCATCATCCCATCTAGGAAGTGAGGAGCATCTCTGCCCAGCCGCCCATTGTCTAAGATGTGGGGAGCACCTCTGCCTCGCCACCCCATCTGGGATGTGAGGAGCACCTCTGCACAGCCATGACCCCGTCTGGGAGGTGAGGAGCGTCTCTGCCCGGCTGCCCCATCTGAGAAGTGAGGAGCCCCTCTGCCCAGCAGCTGCCCCGTCTGAGAAGTGAGGAGCCCCTCCGCCTGGCAGCTGCCCCATCTGGGAAGTGAGGAGTGTCTCCGCCTGGCAGCTGCCCCATCCAGGAGGGAGGTGGGGGCAACCCCCACCCAGCAAGCCGCCCCGTCCAGGAGGAAGGTGGGAGCAGCCCCCACCCGGCCAGCTGCCCCATCCGGGAGGGAGGTGGCGGGCAGCCCCCGCCCGGCCAGCTGCCCCATCCGGGAGGGAGGTGGGCGGCAGCCCCCGCCTGGCCAGCCACCCCGTCCGGGAGGTGGGGGGCGCCTCTGCCAGGCCACCACCCCGCCCGGGAGGTGGGGGGCGCCTCTGCCTGGCCACCCCTTCTGGGAAGTGAGGAGCCCCTCTGCCCGGCTGCCACCCCGTCTGGGAGGTGTACCCAACAGCTCATGGAGAACGGGCCATGATGACGATGGTGGTTTTGTCAAATAGAAAAGGGGGAAATGTGGGGAAAAGATAGAGAAATCAGATTGTTGCTGTGTCTGTGTAGAAAGAAGTAGACATAGGAGACTCCATTTTGTTCTGTACTAAGAAAAATTCTTCTGCCTGGGGATGCTGTTGATCTATGACCTTACCCCCAACCCAGTGCTCTCTGAAATATGTGCTGTGTCCACTCAGGGTTAAATGGATTAAGGGTGGTGCCTGATGTGCTTTGTTAAACAGATGCTTGAAGGCAGCATGCTCGTTAAGAGTCATCACCACTCCCTAATCTCAAGTACCCAGAGACACAAACACTGCGGAAGGCCCCAGGGTCCTCTGCCTAGGAAAACCAGAGACCTTGGTTCACTTGTTTATCTGCTGACCTTTCCTCCATTATTGTCCTATGGCCCTGCCAAATCCTCCTCTGCGAGAAACACCCATGAATGATCAATAAAAAAAAAAGACAAAAAAAAAAAACAAAAACAAAAACTAGAAGAGTATAATTGGATGTTTGTATCACAAAGGATAATAAATACTTGAGGGAATGGATAGTCTATTTTCCATGCTGTGATTTTTACGCCCTGCATGCCTGTATCAAAACCTCTCATGTATCCATAAATATATATACCTACTAAGTACCCACCAAAATTAAAAATTAAAAAATAAATAAAGTATACAAAATGAAAGGCAAAAAAAAAGAAAGGTTCAACTCTGAGATATGACTGCACACATCACAAAGAAGTTTCTCAGAATACTTCTATCTAGTTTCCTGTGAAGATATTTCCTTTTCCACCATAGGCCTCAAAGTGCTCCAAATGTCCACTTGCAGATTCTACAAAAACAGAATTTCAAACTGCTCAATCAAAAGAAAGCTTTAACTCTGTGAAGTGAATGCACAAATCACAATAAAATTTTCTCAGATTGCTTCTGTCTAGATTTTATGTGAAGATATTTCCTTTTGTACCAAAGGATGCAAAGCCCTTCAAATGTCCACTTGCAGATTCTACAAAAAGAGAGTTTTCAAACTGCTCAATCAAAAGAAATTTTCAACTCTGTGAGATAAACACAGACATCACAATGAAGTTTCTCAGGATTCTTCGATCTAGTTTCTATGTGAGGATATTTCCTTTTCCACCATAGGCCTCGAAGCACTCCAAAAGTCCACTTGCAGATTCCACAAAAAGAGAATTTTAAACTACTCAATCAAAAGAAAGTTTTAACTCTGTGAGATGAATGCACACATCATAAAGAAGTTTCTCAGATTGCTTCTGTCTAGATTTTATGTGAAGATACTTCCTTTTCTACCACAGCCCTCAAAGTGCTGCAAATGTCCACTTGTAGATTCTACAAAAAATGTTTCCAAACTGCTCAATCAAAAAAAAAGTTAAACTCTGTAAGATGAACGCACGTATCACAAAGAAATTTCTCAGAATTCTTCTGTGTAGTTTTTATGTGAAGACGTTTCCTATTCCAACATAGGCCTCAGAGCACTAAAAGTGTCCAATTGCAGGTTCTACAAAAAGAGAGTTTCAAAACTGTTCAATCAAAACAAAGGTTTAACTCTTTGATATGAATACACACATCACAAAGAAATTTCTCAGATTGCTTCTGTCAAGATTTTATGTGATGGTATTTCATTTTATAACATAGGATGCAAAGCTCTCCAAATATCTACTTGAAGATTTTACATAAACAGTGTTTCAAAACTGCTCACTCAAAATAAAGGTTCCCCTTTGTGAGATGAACGTACACATCACAATGAAGTTTCTCAGAAATCTTCAGTCTAGTTTTTATGTGAAGATATTTCCTTTTCCACCCTTGTCCTCAAAGTGCTCCAAATGTCCACTATCAGATTCTACAAAAAGAGAGTTTCAAACTGTTCAATCACAGGAAAGGTTTAACACTGTGAGATGAATACACAAATCAAAAAGAAGTTTCTCAGATTGCTTCTCTCTAGATTTTATGTGAAGATATTTCTTTCACTACCATAGGCCGCAAAGCACTCCAAATGTCCAATTGCAGATTCTACAAATAGAATGTTTAAAACTGCTCAATCAAAAGAAAGGTTCAACCCTGTGCGATGAATGCCCACCTTACAAAAAAGTTTCTCAGAATTCTTCTGTCTTGTTTTATGTGAAGATATTTCCTTTTCTACCATAGGCCTCAAAGCTCCCAAAATGTCCACTTGTAGATTCTACAAAAAGAGTATTTCAAAACTGCTTAATGGAAAATTCTCCAAATCTGTGACATTCATGGACACATCACAAAGAATTTTCTCAGAATGCTTCTGTCTAGTATTTATGTGAAGATATTTCCTTTTCCAAAACAGGCCTCAAATTTCTCCCAATATCCACTTGCAGATTCTCAAAAAGAATGTTTCAAAACTGCTCAATCATAAGAAAATTTCAACTCTGTCACGTGAATGCACACATGTCAAAGGAGTTGCTCAGAATGCTTCTGTATAGTTTTTATGTGAAGATATTTTCTTTTCCACTTTAGGCAGTATAGCACTGCAAATATACACTTGCAGATTCTACAAATAGTGTTTCCAAACTGCTCAACCAAAAGAAAGGTTCGAGTCTGTGAGATGAGTGCACACATCATAAAGAAGATTCTCAGGATGCTTCTGTCTAGTTTTTATGTGAAGATATTTCCTTTTCCACCATAGGCCTCAAAGTGCTCAAAATGACCAATTACAGATTCTACAAATGAGTTTTTCAAAACTGCTCAATCAAAAGAAAGTTTCAACTCTCTAAGATGAATTCACATATCACAAAGAATTTTCTCAGAATGATTCTGTCTAGTTTTTATATGAAGATATTTCCTTTTCCACCATAGTCCACAAAGCACTCCAAATGTCCTATTGCAGATTCTACAAGAGTGTTTCAAAACAGCTCAATCAAAAGTAAGGTTAAATTCGGTGAGATGAATGCACACATCACAAAGAAGTTTCTCAGAATGCTTCTGTCTAGCCCTTAAGTGAAGATATTTTCTTTTCCACCATAGGCCTCAAAACACTCCAAATGTCGTCTTGCAAATTCTACAAAACGTGTTTCAAAACTGATCAATCAAAAGAAAGTTCCAACTCTGTCAGATGAATGCACACATCTCAAAGAAGTTTGTCAGAATGATTCTGTCTAGTTTTTATGTGAAAATGTTTCCTTTTCCACCATAGCCTGCAAAGTGCTCCAAATGTCCACTTGCAGATTCTACAAAAAGAGTGTTTCAGAACTGCTCAATCGAAAGTAAGGTTCAAATCTGGAAGATAGATGCACACATCCAAAAGAAGTTGGTCAGAATGATTCTGTCTTGTTTTAATGTGAAGATGTTTCCTTTTCCACACTAGGCCTCACAGTGCTCAAAATGTCCACTTGCAGATTCTACAAAAAGAGTGTTTTGAAACTGCTCAATCAAAATAAAATTTCAACACTGTGAGGTGAATGCACACATCACAAAGAAGTTTCTCAGAATGCTTCTGTTTAGTTTTTATGTGAAGATATTTCCTTTTCCACCGCAGGCCTGAAAACTCTCCAAATATCCACTTGCAGATTCTACAAAAAGAGTGTTTCAAAACTGCTCAATGAAAAGAAACGTTCAAATCTGCGAGATGAATTCACACATCACAAAGAAGTTTGTCAGAATGTTTCTGTATAGTTTTTATATGAAGATACTTCCTTTTCCACCATAGGCTTCAAAGTGCTCCAAATTTCCACATGCAGATTGTACGAAGTTTTTCAAAGCCGTTCAATCAAATGAAAGGTTCAAACCTGTGAGATGAATGCACACATCACAAGGAAATTTGTCAGAATGCTTCTGTCTAGCTTTTTTGAAGATATTTCCTTTTCCATCATATGCCTCAAAGCACTCCAAATGTCCACTTGCAGATAATACAAAAAGGGAGTTTCAAAGCTGCTGAATCAAAAGAAAGGTTCAACTCTTTGAGATGAATGCACATATCACAAAGAAGTTTGCAGAATGCTTCTGTCTGGTTTTCATGTGAAGATTTTTTTTCAACATATGCCTCAAATCGCTCCAAATGTCCACTTGCAGATTCTACAAAAAGAGCGTTTCCAAACTGCTCAATAAAAAGAAAGGTTCAACTCTGTGAGAAGACCGCACACATCACAAAGAAGTTTCTCAGACTGCTTCTGTCTAGGTATTATGTGAAGATATTTCCTTTTCCACCATAGGCCTCAAAGAGCTCCAATCCACTCCAATGCTTTCCATTCTGTCCCATTCCATTCCACTCCATTCCACTCCACCTCACTCCACTGCACTCCACCCCACTCCATTCCATTCCATTCCATTCCACTCCATTCCATTCCATTCCACTCCATTCCATTACATCCATTTCTTTCGACAGGATCTCACTCTGTAACCCAGGCTGCAGTGCAGTGGCACAATCTCAGCTCACATTACATTTCACCTTTCCATTCCATTCCATTGCATTCCATTCCTTTCCATTCTATTCCATTCCACTCCACTCCAAACCACTCTACTCGACTCCACTCCATTCCATTCCATTCCATCCCATTGCATTCAACTCCACTCCACTCCACTCCTTTCTTTTGACAGTATCTCACCCTGTCAACCAGCCTGGAGTGAAGTGGCACAATCTCAGCTCACATTTCATTTCACCATTCCACGCCATTCCATTCCATTGCATTCCATTCAATTCCATTCCACTCCATTCCATTCCATGCCACTACACTCTGCTCCACTCCACTCCACTCCATTCCAATCCATCACACTCCCTTTCACTACATTGCATTCCACTCCACTCCACTCCCTTCCTTTCCATCCCATTGCATTAAACTCCACTACACTACACTACACTACACTACACTACACTACACTACACTACACTACACTACACTCCCTTCCATTCCATGCCATTCCACACCACTCCATTCCATTTCATTCCTTTCTTTTGACAGGATATCACTCTGTCACCCAGGCTGGAGTGCAGTGGAGCAATCTCAGCTGACATTTCACTTTACCATTACATTGCATTGCATTCCATTCCATTCATTTCCATTCCATAACATTCCACTGCACTCCACTCCACTCCACTCCACTCCAATCCACTCAACTCCATTCCAATCCATTTCATTCCATTCCATCCACTCCATTCCACTCCATTCCACTCCACTTCAGTCCAGTCCATTCCACTCCATTCCACTCCAATCCATCCCATCACATTCCACTCCATTCCTCTCCACTCCACTCCACTCCACTTCACTCCACTCCATTCCATTCCATTCCATTCCATTCCATTCCATTCCTTTCTTTCAACAGGATCTCACTCTGTCACCCAGGCTGGAGTGCAGCGGCACTATCTCAGCTCACATTTCATTTCACCATTTCATTCCATTCCATTCCATTCCATTCCATTCCATTCCATTCCATTCCACTCCACTCCATTCCATTCCATTCAATTCCATTCCATTCCGTTCCATTCCACTTCATTCCAGTCCACCCTTCTACACTCCACTCCAACTCCACTCCATTCCATTGAATTCCATTGTATTCTACTCCATTCCACTCCACTTCACTCCACTCTAATCATCTCTACTCCACTCCATTCCATCCCATTCCATTCCATCCCATTCCATTCCACAGCATTCCACTCCACTCCACTAAACTCCACTCCAATCCACTCCATTACATTCCCTTCCATTCTACTCCATTCCATTCCATTCCTTTCTTTTGACATAATCTCACTCTGTCACACAGGGTGGAGTGCAGTAACACAATTTCAGTTCACATTTCATTTCACCATTCCATTCCATTCCATTCCACACCATTTCATTCCATTCCATTCCATTCCATTCCATTCCATTCCATTCCATTCCATACCATTTCATTCCATTCCATTCCATTCCATTCCATTCCATACCATTCCATTCCATTCCTTTCCACTCAATTCCATTCCATCCCATTCTATTAAACTCCACTCCACTCCACTCCATTCCATCCCATTCCATTAAACTCCCTTCCACTCCAGTCCACTCCACACCGCTCCACTCCATTCCATTCAACTCCCATCCACTCCAGTCCGCTCCACACCACTCCACTCCATTCCAACCCATTCCATTCCACTCCATTCCAATCCATTTCACTCCACTACCCTCCACTCCATTCAATTCCACTCCAAACTATTTCATTCCTCTCCACTCCACTTTACTCCACTCCACTACTCTCCACTCCATTCCATTCCATTACACTCCATTCTGTTCCATTCGTTTTCTTCGAAAGGGTCTCACTCTGTCACTGAGGCTGGAGTGCAGTGGCACAATCTCAGATCACATTTCATTTCACCATTCCATTGCATTGAATTCCATTCTATTTAACTCCAATCCACTCCACTCCACTCCACTCCACGCCATTCCATTACATTACATTCCAGTCCATTCCATTCCATTCCAGTCCACTCCACTCCACTACATTCCATTCAATTCCACTCCATTCCATTCCTCTCCACTCCACTCCAGTCCACTGCACTCCACTCCACACCACTCCTCTCCATTCCGCTCCATTCCATTCCACTCCATTCCATTGCATTCCTTTCTTTCGACAGCATCTCACTCTGCCACCCAGGCTGGAGTGCAATGGCACAATCACAGCTCACATTTAATTTCACCATTCCATTCCATTCCGTTCCATTCCATTGCATTCCAGTGCACTCCACTCCATTCCATTCCACTCCACTCCATTCCATTCCATTCCACTCCACTCCATTCCATTCCGTTCCACGCCATTCCATCCCACGCCATTCCATCCCACTCCATTCCATTCCGTTCCACGCCATTCCATCCCACGCCATTCCATCCCACTCCACTCCATTCCAATCCATCCCATTGTATTCCACTCCATTCCACATCACTCCACTCCATTCCAAACCATTACATTCCTTTCCATCCCATTCCATTCCACTCCATTCCACTCCACTCCACTCCATTCAATTCCATTCCTTTCCATTCCACACCATTCCGTTCCATCCCTTTCTTTCGACAGGGTCTCACTGTCTCACACAGGCTGGAGCACAGTGGCACAATCTGAGCTCACATTTCATTTCACCTTTCCATTCCATTCCACTCTATTCCACTCCAGTCCACTCAACTCCACTCCACTCCATTCCACTCCACTACACTTTTCTCCTCTCCTCTCCATTCCATCCCATTCCATTCCACTCCATTCCACTGCACTCTACTCCCCTCCAATCCTTTCCATTGAATCACATTGCATTCCACTCCATTCCACTGCACTCCAGTCCACTCCACTACATTCCATTCCATTCAATTCCAGTACACTTCATAACATTACTTTCCTATCTTTTGACAGGATCTCACTCTGTCACCCAGGCTGGAGTGCAGTGGCACAATCTCAGCTCACATTTCATTTCACCATTCCGTTCCATTCCATTCCATTCCATTTCATTGCATTTCATTCCACTCCACTCCACTCCATTTCACTCCATTTGACTCCATCTCACTCCACTCCACTCCACTCCAAACCACTCCACTCCACTCCATTGCATTCCAGTCCATTCCATTTCATTCCAATCCAATCCATTCCATTCCATTCCACTCCATTCCACTCCATTCCATTCCACTCCAATCCATTCCACTCAGTGCACTCCACTCCATTCGACTCCACTCCACTCCATTCCTTCCATTCCACTCCATTCCATTTCACTCCATTCCACTCCATTCCACTCTATTCCACTCCACTCCATTCCACTCCACTCCATTCCACTCCATTCCATTTCGTTCCACTACATTCCATTCCACTCCACTCCATTCCATTCCATTCTACTCCATTTCTTTCCATGCCTTTATTTCGACTGGATCTCACTCTGTCACACATACTGGAGTGCAGTGGCACAATGTTAGCTCACATTTCATTTCACCATTCCATTCCATTTCATTCTATTCCATTCCATTCCACTCCACGCCACTACACTACACTCAACTCCACTCCACTCTACTCCATTCCGTTCTGTTCCATTCCATTCCATTCCATTGCATTCCATTCCATTCCATTCCATTCCATTGCATTCCATTCCATTCCATTCCATTCCATTGCATTGCATTCCATTCCATTCCATTCCATTCCTCTTCACTCCATTCCACTCCACTCAATTCCACCCCATTCCACTCAACTCCAGTGCAGTCCTCTCCACTCCACTCCCTTCCAATACATTCCAATAAACGCCACTCTACTCCACTCAATTCCAATCCATTCCATTCCATTCCATGCAACTGCACTCTGATCAACTGCACTCAACTCCACTGGACTCCACTCACTCCATTTCATTCCGTTCTGTTGCAGCCATTCCATTCCTTTCAATTCCACTCCATTGCATTCCACTCCACTCCATTTCACTCCATTCCACTCCTATCCACTCCACTCCAATCCACTCCACTTCACGCCATTACATTCCACTCCATTCTTCTCCATTCCTCTCCATTCCATTCCATTCCACTTCATTCCTTTATATTCCATTCCATTCCATTCCATTCCTTTCCATTCCACTCCACTCCAAATCACTCCATTTGATCCCATTTCGTTTCACTCCATTCCACTCCACTCCACTCTTCTCCTCTCTATTCCATGACACTCCATCCATTCCATACCACTCCATTCCCCTCCACTCCACTCGTCTGCTCTCCAGTCCACTCCACTGAACTCCATTCCACTGCATTCAATTCCATTGCATTTCATTCGGTTCCTTTCCTTTCTTTTGACAGAATGTCACTCTGTCTCCCAGGTTGGGGTGCAGTGGCAGAATCACAGCTCACATTTCGTTTCACCATTCCATTCCACTGCATTCCAATCCGTTCCATTTCATTCCATTCCACTCCATTCCACTATATCCATTCCACTCCATTCCATTCCATTCCATTCCATTCCACTCCTCTCCACTCCATTCCACTCCACGCCACTCCACTCCATGTCATTCCATCCCATTACATTCCACTCCACGCCACTCCACTCCATGTCATTCCATCCCATTACATTCCACTCCATTCCTCTCCACTCCACTCCATTCCATTCCATTCCAATCCATTCCATTCCATTCCATTCCATTCCATTCTAATCCATTCCATTCTATTCCTTTCTTTTGACAGGATCTCACTCTGTCACCCAGGCTGGAGTGCAGTAACACAATTTCAGTTCACATTTCACTTCACCATTCAATTCCGTTCCATTCCATTCCATTCCATTCCACTCCACTCCACTCCACTCCACTTCACTCCATTCCATTCCATCCCATTCCATTCAACTCCCTTCCACTCCAGTCCACTCCACACCACTCTACTCCATTCCATTCAACTCCCTTGCACTCCACTCCACTCCAAACAACTCCACTCCATTCCATTCCATCACTTTCAATTCCACTCCATTCCACTCCACTTCATTCCAATACCCTCCACTCAATTCAATTCCACTTGAAACCATTCCATTCCACTCCACTCCATGCCATTTCATTCCATTACATTCCAGTCCGTTCCATTCCATTCCAGTCCACTCCACTCTGCTACATTCCATTCAATTCCATGCCATCTCATTCCAATCCATTCCATTCCTCTCCATTCTACTCCAATCCACTCCACTCCACTCCTCTCCATTCCGTTCCATTCCATTCCACTCCATTCCATTCCATTCCTTTCTTTTGACAGCATCTCACTCTGTCACACAGGCTGGAGTGCAGTGGCACAATCACAGCTCACACTTAATTTCACCATTCCATTCCATTCCATTCCTTTCCATTATATTTCACTCCAGTGCACTCAACTCCTTTCCACTCCACTCCATGCCATTCCATTCCATTCAATTCCATTCCAATCCACTCCAGTCCTCTCCATTCCAATCCATCCCATTACATTCCACTCCATTCCACATCACTCGACTCCACTCAAACTCATTACATTCCTTTCCATCCCATTCCATTCCACTCCATTCCACTCCACTCCACTCCATTCAATTCCATTCCTTTCCATTCCACACCATTCCATTCCATCCCTTTCTTTCGACAGGGTCTCACTGTCTCACACAGGCTGGAGCACAGTGACACAATCTGAGCACACATTTCATTTCACCTTTCCATTCCATTCCACTCCATTCCACTCCAGTCCACTCAATTACACTCCACTCCATTCCATTCCATTCCACTCCACTATGATTTTCTCCTCTCCTCTCCATTCCATCCCATTCCATTCCACTCCATTCCACTGCACTCTACTACCCACCAATCCGTTCCATTGAATCACATTGCATTCCACTCCATTCCACTCCACTCCACTCCACTCCACTCCACTACATTCCATTCAATTCCAGTCACTCCATAACATTACTTTCCTATCTTTCCACAGGATCTCACTCTGTCACCCAGGCTGGAGTGCAGTGGCACAATCTCAGCTCAGATTTCATTTCACCATTCTGTTCCATTCCATTCCATTCCATTTCATTCCATTTAATTCCACTCCACTCCACTCCACTCCATTTCACTCCATTCGACTCCATCCCACTCCACTCCACTCCACTCCAATCCAATCCACTCCACTCCATTGCATTCCAGTCCATTCCATTTCATTTCAATCCAATCCATTCCATTCCATTCCACTCCTTTCCACTCCATTCCACTCCATTCCATTCCACTCCAATCCATTCCACTCAGTGTACTCCACTCCATTTGACTCCACTCCATTGCATTCCAGTCCATTCCATTTCATTTCAATCCAATCCATTCCATTCCATTCCACTCCTTTCCACTCCATTCCACTCCATTCCACTCCATTTCATTCCACTCCAATCCATTCCACTCAGTGTACTCCACTCCATTTGACTCCACTCCACTCCATTCCACTCCATTCCATATTTCACTCCATTCCACTCCATTCCACTCTATTCCACTCCACTCCATTCCATTCCACTCCATTCCATTTCATTCCACTCCATTCCATTCCACTCCACTCCATTCCATTCCATTCTACTCCATTTCCTTCCATTCCTTTATTTTAACTGGATCTCACTCTGTCACACATACTGGAGTGCAGTGGCACAATCAGTTCACATTTCATTTCACCATTCCATTCCATTTCATTCTATTCCATTCCATTCCACTCCACGCCACTACACTACACTCAACTCCACTCCATCCCACTCTACTCCATTCCGTTCTGTTCCATTCCATTCTGTTCCATTCCATTGCATTCCATTCCATTCCATTCCATTCCATTCCATTCCTCTCCACTCCATTCCACTCCACGCAATTCCACCCCATTCCACTCAACTCCACTGCAGTCCTCTCCACTCCACTCCATTCCACTACAGTCCACTAAACTCCACTCTACTCCACTCAATTTCAATCCATTCCATTCCATTCCATGCAACTGCACTCCAATCAACTGCACTCAACTCCACTCCACTCCACTCACTCCATTTCATTCCGTTCTGTTACAGCTGTTTCATTCCTTTCAATTCCACTCACATTCCACTCCACTCCAGTCCACTCCACTCCATTTCACTCCATTCCACTCCTATCCACTCCACTCCAATCCACTCCACTCCACTCCATTACATTCCACTCCGTTCTTCTCCATTCCTCTCCATTCCATTCCATTCCACTCCATTCCCCTCCGCTCCCCTCCATTCCATTCCACTCCACTCCATTCCATTCTAATCCACTCCACTCCACTCCATTCCACTCCACTCCATTCCACTCCACTCCATTTCACTAACTCCACTCCACTCCATTCCACTCCATTCCTTCCATTCCAATCCATTCCATTTCATTTTATTCCACTCCATTCCTCTCCATTCCATTCCATTCCATTCCATTCCATTCCATTCCATTCCACTCCATTCCCCTCCGCTCCACTCCATTCCATTCCACTCCATTCCCCTCCACTCCACTCCATTCCATTCCACTCCACTCCATTACATTCTAATCCACTCCACTCCACTCCACTCCATTCCACTCCACTCCATTTCACTAACTCCACTCCACTCCATTCCACTCCATTCCTTCCATTCCAATCCATTCCATTTCATTTTATTCCACTCCACTCCATTCCACTCCACTCCATTCCACTCTACTCCATTCCACTAAACTGCATTCCATTCCACTCCATTCCATTCCACTCCACTCCATTCCATCCCACTCCATTCCATTCCACTCCACTCCACTCCATTCCATTCCTTTCCATTCCATTCCATTAAATTCCACACCACTCCGATCCACTCCACTCAACTCCACTCCAATCCACTCCACTGCAATCTGTTCCTTTCCGTTCCATTCCATTCCATTCAATTCCATTCCTTTCCATTCCATTCCATTCCATTGCACTTCAGTCCATTCCATTCCACTCCACTGCATTTCTCTCCATTCCACTCCATTAAAATCCTCTCTAATCCACTCCACACCACTGCACTCCATTCCACCCCACTCCAGTCCATTCCACTCCAATCCATTCCACTCCACTCCACTCATCTCCACTCCACCGCATTCCATTCCCTCCACCCCATTCCATTCTACTTGTTTCCATTCCTCTCCAGTCCATTCCACTCCAATCCACTTCATTCCATTTCACTCCACTCGATTCCATTCCGTTCCATTCCAATCCATTCCATGCCATTCCACTCCATTCCATTCCACGCCATTCCACTCCATTCCATTCCACTGCACTCCACTCCACTCCACACTACTCCATTACATTACTTTGCATTCCAGTAGACTCCATTCCTTTCCATTCCATTCCATTCCATTCCACTCCATTACACTCCACTACACTTCATTCCATTCCACTCCAAACCATTACACTTCACTCCACTCCCATCCATTCTACTCCACTACACTCCATTCCATTCCATTCCATCCCTTTCCACTCTACCCCACACCACTCCACTCCATTTCATTCCACTCCACTCCATTCCATTGCAATCCATTCCGTTCCGTTCCATTCCACTCCACTCTGAGCCATTCCACTCAACTCCACTGCATTCCACTCCACTCCAGTTAGTTCTGTTCTGTTTCCATTCCGTTCCTTTACATTCCATTCCATTCCACTCCACTCTGAACCACTCCACTTAACTCCACTTCATTCCTGTCCACTCCACTCAGTTCCGTTCTGTTTCTTTCCTTTCCGTTCCATTCCATTCCATTCCGTTTCGTTCCATTCCATTCCAATTCCCTTCATTCCATTGCAGTCCACATCACTCCACTACACTCCATTCCATTCCACTCCACACCATTCCACTCCACTCCACTCCATTCCATTCCACTCCACTACACTCCATTCCATTCCATTCCATTCCACTCTACTCCACACCACTCCACTACACTCCATTCCATTCCATTCCATTCCACTCCACTCCATTCCATTCCAATCCATTCCATTCCATTCCATTCCACTCCACTATGAACCACTCCACTCAACTCCACTGCATTCCAGTCCACTCCACTCAGTTCCGTTCTGTTTCTTTCCATTCCATTCCATTCCTTTCCATTCCGTTCCATTTCATTCCAATCCTCTCCATTCCATTACAGTCCATTCCACTCCACTCCAATCCACTTCACTCCACTCCACTCCACTCCGCTCCACTCAATTTCATTCCACTCCATTCCATTCCATTTCACTCCATTACATTCCATTCCATTGCTCTCCATACCCCTCCATTCCACTCCACTCCATTCTACTCCACTCATCTCCACTCCACTCCATTCCACTCCATTCCATTCCACTCCACTCCATTCCATTCCACTCCATTCCATTCCACTCCATTCCATTCCATTCCACTCCATTGCTCTCCATTCCACTCCTCTCCATTCCACTCCACTCCATTCCACTCCACTCCACTTCATTCCACTCCATGCCATTCCGCTCCACTCCTTTCCTTCCCATTCTACCCCATTGCATTCCAGTCCTTTATTTCAAATGGATCTCACTCTGTCACCCAGAAAGGAGTGCAGTGGCACGATTTTAGCTCACATTTCATTTTACCATTCCACTCCATTCCATTCCACTCCATTCCATTCTACTCCACTCCATTCCGTTCCACTTCACTCCATTCCACTCTATTCCACTCTACTCCCTTCCATTCCATTCCACTCCACCCCATTCCTTTCCATCCAATTGCATTCCATTCCATTCCACTGCACTCCAATCCACTCCACTCAACTCCTCTCCACTCCACTCCGTTTCTTTCTTTTCCATTCCATTTCATTTCATTCCATTCCATTCCATTCCATTCCATTTCATTGCATTCCATTCCATTCCATTTCATTCCACTCCACTCCACTCCATTCCATTTCACACCATTCCACTCAACTCCCCACAACTCCACTACAGTCTACTTCACTCCACTCCATTCCTTTCCATTCCATTCCTTTCCACTGCAGTCGGTTTCACTCCACTCAACTGCCGTCCATTCCATTCCACTCCACTCTGTTCCATTCCGTTCCATTCTGTTTCATTCCATTCCACTCCATTCCATTCCTCTCCACTCCATATCACTCCACTCCATTTCCCTCCATTCCACTCCATTTTACTCGACTCCTCTCCAATACACTTTACTCCCATCCATTCCTTTCCAGTCCACTCCATTCCATTCCATTCCATTCCCCTCCATTCCACTCCATTCCACACCACTCCGTTCCACTCCCCTACACTCCACTCCACTCCATTTCATTCCACTCTACTCCATTCTATTCCATTCCATTCCTCTCCACTACATTCCATTCCAATCCATCAAATTCCATTCCATTCCACTGCACTGTGACCCACTCCTCTCCACTCCACTCCACTCCATTCCATTCCACTCCATTCTGTTCCATTCCACTCCATTCCACTCCACTCCACACAACTCCTCACAACTCCAGTCAATTCCACTCAATTCCACCAAACTCCTCTCCACTCACTACACTCCATTCCAGTCCATTTCATTCCATTCAATTCAAGTGCACTCCGATCCACTCCAATGAACTCCACTCCACTCCACCTCACTCCTTTCCATTCTCTTCCATTCTGTTCCTTTCCATTCCAATCCATTCAATTCCACTCCACTCCATTCCACTCCACTACATTTCACAACATTCCACTCCATTCCATTGCACTCCACTGCATTCCACTCCATTCCACTCCACTCCATTCCCTCCCTTTCCACTGCATTCCATTCCATTAAGCTCCACTCCACTCCATTCCACTCCACTCCATTTCACTCCATTCCACTCCACTCCACTTCATTCCACTCCACTCCATTTCACTCCATTCCACTCCACTCCACTTCATTCCACTCCATTCCATTTCACTCCAACCCATTTCATTTCATTTTACTCCATACCTTTCCATTCCTTTATTTTGACTGGATCTAACTTTGTCACCCAGACTGTAGTGCAGTTGCAGAATCTTAGCTCACATTTCATTTCACTATTCCATTCCATTCCACTCCATTCCACCCCACTCCATTCCACTCTACTCCATTCCACTCCACTCCACTACACTCCACTCCCCTCCTCTTCACTCTGTTCCATTCAACTTTACTCCATTCCATTCCATTCCACTCCACTCCATTTCACTCCATTCCACTCCATTAAATTCCAATCCACTCCATTCCACTGCACTCCACTCCACAGCATTCCATTCCTCTCCACTCCACTCCACTCCATTCCACTCCGCTCCACTCCATTCCTCTGCATTCAATTCCACTGCATTCCATTCAATTCCATTTCACTCCATTCTACTCCACTCCACTCCATTGCATTCCATTCCATTCCACTCCATTCCATTCAATTCCACTCCATTCCATTCCATTCCATTTCACTCCGTTCCCCTCCTTTGCACCATGCTCTGTTCCACTCCACTCCATTCCATTCTATTCCATTCCATTCCTCTCTATTCCATTCCATTCCACTCCATTCCACTCCACTCCTTTCCACAACACTCAATTCCACTCCACTACACTCCATTTTACTCCATTCCATTCAACTCCACTCCATTCCATTCCATTCTACTCCATTCCACAACACTCCATTCCACTCCACTACACTCCATTTTACTCCATTCCATTCAACTCCACTCCATTCCTTTCCATTCTACTCCATTCCGTTCCATTCTTTTATTTCGACTGGAACTCACTCTGTCACCCAGACTGGAGTGCAGTGGCACAATCTTTGCTCACATTTTATTTCACCATTCCATTCCATTCCATTCAATTCCGTTGCATTTCATTCCACTGCACTCTGATCCACTCTGCTCAAGTCCACTCCCCTACACTCCACTGCACTCCACTCCTTTCCCATTCTTTCCATTCCATTCCATTCCACTCAACTCCACTCCATTTCTTTCTGCTCCATTCCACTCCACTATACTCTACTCCACTCCTATCCATTCCATTTCACTGCACTCCAATCCACTGCACGCTATTCCACTCCACTCAGTTTAACTCTGTTCCATTTTGTTCCATTCTGTTCCATCCCTTTCTGTTCCATTCCACTCCATTCCAATACACTCCACTCCATTATACTCCTATCCATTCTGCTCTTTTCCATTCCATTCCATTCCACTCCATTCCACTCCACTCCATTACACTAAACTGCATTTCACTCCACCTCACTCCATTCAACTCCATTCCATTCCATACCATTCCATTCCACTCCACTCCATTCTGCTCTACTCCATTCCACTCCACTCCATTCCACTCCACTCCACACAACTCCTCACAACTCCAGTCAATTCCACTCAATTCCACCAAACTCCTCTCCACTCACTACACTCCATTCCAGTCCATTTCATTCCATTCAATTCAAGTGCACTCCGATCCACTCCAATGAACTCCACTCCACTCCACCTCACTCCTTTCCATTCTCTTCCATTCTGTTCCTTTCCATTCCAATCCATTCAATTCCACTCCACTCCATTCCACTCCACTACATTTCACAACATTCCACTCCATTCCATTGCACTCCACTGCATTCCACTCCATTCCACTCCACTCCATTCCCTCCCTTTCCACTGCATTCCATTCCATTAAGCTCCACTCCACTCCATTCCACTCCACTCCATTTCACTCCATTCCACTCCACTCCACTTCATTCCACTCCATTCCATTTCACTCCAACCCATTTCATTTCATTTTACTCCATACCTTTCCATTCCTTTATTTTGACTGGATCTAACTTTGTCACCCAGACTGTAGTGCAGTTGCAGAATCTTAGCTCACATTTCATTTCACTATTCCATTCCATTCCACTCCATTCCACCCCACTCCATTCCACTCTACTCCATTCCACTCCACTCCACTCCACTACACTCCACTCCCCTCCTCTTCACTCTGTTCCATTCAACTTTACTCCATTCCATTCCATTCCACTCCACTCCATTTCACTCCATTCCACTCCATTAAATTCCAATCCATTCCATTCCACTGCACTCCACTCCACAGCATTCCATTCCTCTCCACTCCACTCCACTCCATTCCACTCCGCTCCACTCCATTCCTCTGCATTCAATTCCACTGCATTCCATTCAATTCCATTTCACTCCATTCTACTCCACTCCACTCCATTGCATTCCATTCCATTCCACTCCATTCCATTCAATTCCACTCCATTCCATTCCATTCCATTTCACTCCGTTCCCCTCCTTTGCACCATGCTCTGTTCCACTCCACTCCATTCCATTCTATTCCATTCCATTCCTCTCTATTCCATTCCATTCCACTCCATTCCACTCCACTCCTTTCCACAACACTCAATTCCACTCCACTACACTCCATTTTACTCCATTCCATTCAACTCCACTCCATTCCATTCCATTCTACTCCATTCCACAACACTCCATTCCACTCCACTACACTCCATTTTACTCCATTCCATTCAACTCCACTCCATTCCTTTCCATTCTACTCCATTCCGTTCCATTCTTTTATTTCGACTGGAACTCACTCTGTCACCCAGACTGGAGTGCAGTGGCACAATCTTTGCTCACATTTTATTTCACCATTCCATTCCATTCCATTCAATTCCGTTGCATTTCATTCCACTGCACTCTGATCCACTCTGCTCAAGTCCACTCCCCTACACTCCACTGCACTCCACTCTGTTCCCATTCTTTCCATTCCATTCCATTCCACTCAACTCCACTCCATTTCTTTCTGCTCCATTCCACTCCACTATACTCTACTCCACTCCTATCCATTCCATTTCACTGCACTCCAATCCACTGCACGCTATTCCACTCCACTCAGTTTAACTCTGTTCCATTTTGTTCCATTCTGTTCCATCCCTTTCTGTTCCATTCCACTCCATTCCAATACACTCCACTCCATTATACTCCTATCCATTCTGCTCTTTTCCATTCCATTCCATTCCACTCCATTCCACTCCACTCCATTACACTAAACTGCATTTCACTCCACCTCACTCCATTCAACTCCATTCCATTCCATACCATTCCATTCCACTCCACTCCATTCTGCTCTACTCCATTCCACTCCACTGCATTCCACTCCACACCACTCCATTCCACTCCATTCCATTCCATTTTTCTCCATTCCATTCCATTCCTTTATTTCGACTGGATCTCACTCTGTCACCCAGAATGGAGTGCAATGTCACAATCTTAGCTCACATTTCATTTCACCATTCCATTCCATTCCATTCCACTAAAGTCCACTACACCCTATTCCACAACACTCCATTCCTTTCCATTCCACTCCACTCCACTACCCTCCGCTCCATTCCACTCCACTCCATTCCATACAACTCCAGTGCACTCCACTGCACTCCACTCCATTAATTTCCACTCCATTCCACTCCATTCCACTCCACTCCAGTCCATTACATTCCACTTCACTCCATTCCATTTAAATCCTCTTTTTTCCCTTATATTCCATTCCATTTCACTCCATTGAATTCCACTCCATTGCATTCCACCCCATTCCATTCCTCTCCACTTCATTCCATTCCACTCCACTCAATTCCATTCCATTCTACTCCAGTCTCTTCCATTCCTTTATTTTGACTGTATCTCACTCTGTCCCCCAGAATGCAATGCAGTGGCACAATCTTAACTCACATTTTATTTCACCATTCCATTCCATTCCATTCCATTCCACTCCATTCCACTCGATTCCACTGCACTCCACTCCACTGCATTCCATTCCAGTCCACTGCATTCCATTCCATTCTCTTCCATTCCTTTCCACTGCACTCCAATCCACTCCATTCCACTCCATTTCATTCCACTCCACTGCATTCCATTCCATTCTATTCCATTCCTTTCCACTGCACTCCGATCCACTCCACTCAACTCCACTCTGCTTCGTTCCATTCTGATCCTATCCATTTCGTTATATTCCATTCAATTCTGTTAAATTTAATTACATTCCACTCCCCTCCGTTCCATTCCACTCCACTCCATTCCACTCCACTCCACTCCACTAAACTCCTTTCCATTCTATTCCATTCCATTCCATTGCACTCCGAACCACTCTACTCAACTCCACTACACTCCACTACACTCCTTTCCATTCCGTTACTTTCTGTTCCATTCTGTTATATTCCACTTCATTCCATTCTCATCCACTCCAATCAACTCCAATCCGTTTCACTCCATTGCTCTCCATTCCACTCCACTTCACTCCACTCCACTACACTCCACATTGCTACACTCCACTAAATTCCATTCCACTCCATTAAATTCCACTTCATTCCATTCCATTCCAATTCATTCCACTCCATTCCACTCCATTCCATTCCATTACACCCCACTCCATTCCACTCCACTCCACTCCATTCTACTCCACTCCATTCCACTTCACTCCACTCCATTTCACTCAATTCCACTCCATTCCACGCCACTCCACTCCACACCACTCCGTTCCATTCCACTCCATTCCATTCCATTCCACTCCATTCCATTCCCCTCCATTCCATTCCACTCCACTCCACTCCTTTCCTTTCCATTACATTCCACTCCATTCAATTCCATTCCATTCTACTCCATTCCATTCCACTGCATTCCATTGCAGTCCATTTCACTCCATTCCACTCCATTCCACTCCACTCTATTACACTCCACTCCAATACACTCCATTCCAGTCTATTCCATTCCACTCCATTACACTCCATTCCATTCCACTCCATTACACTCCACTCCTTTGCAATCCAATCCACTCTATTCCACTCCATTCCATTCCACTCCATTACATTCGATTCCATTCTACTCCATTCCATTCCACTCCATTACACTCCATTGTATTCCACTCCATTACACTCCACTCCTTTCCAATCCAATCCACTCTATTCCACTCCATTCCATTCCACTCCATTACATTCGATTCCATTCTACTCCATTCCATTCCATTCCTTTATTTTGACTGCATCTCACTCTGTCACCCATATAGGAGTTCAGTGGCATAATCTTAGCTGACATTTCATTTCACCATTCAATTCCTTTCCATTCCTTTCCATTCTGTTCCATTCCATTCCACCACACTCCACTCCATTCCATTCCACTCCAATCCACTAGAGTCCACTCCATTCCATTCCACTGCACTCCAATCAACTCAATTCAACTGCACTGCCCTACATTCCATTCCATTCCATTCCATTCCACTGCACTCCTATCCACTCCACTCAACTCCACTCTTCTCCACTCCACTCTGTTCCATTCCGTTCCAATCCATTCCATTCCATTCTATTCCGTTACATTCCATTTCTTTCCATTCCACTACACTCCATTCAATTCCACTCCTCTCCACTCCATTCCACTCCCCTGCACTCCACTTCACGGCACTCCACTCCACTCCATTCCATTCCACTGCACTCATATCCACTCCACTCAACTTCAATCTACTGCACTCCACTCTACTCCGTTCCATTCCTTTCCGTTCTGTTCCATGCCGTTCCATTCCACTTCATTCCATTCCACTCCACTCCATTTCACTCAATTAAACTCCACTCCACTCCAATCCACTCCACTACACTACACTCCATTCCATTATATTCAACTCCATTACATTTCACTTCATTCCATTCCATTGCATTCCACTTCATTCCATTCCATTCCATTCCACCCAATTCCATTCCATTCCACCCTACTCTACCCCTTTGCACTCCACTCCATTCCACTCAACTCCATTACACTCCAAACCACTGCATTCCACTCCATTCCATTCCACTCCACTGCATTCCATTCCATTCTACTCCATTCCATTCTATGCCATTCCATTCCATTCTTTTATTTCGACTGGATCTCACTCTGTCAACCAGACTGAAGTGCAGTTCCACAATCTTAGCTCACATTTCATTTCACCATTCCATTCCATTCCATTCCATTCCACTGCACTCCGATCCACTCTAATCAACTGCACACCACTCCACTCCAGTCCACTCTGATCCGTTCAGTTGCACTCCATTCCATTCCATTCCATCCCACTCCACTCGTTTTCCTTCCACTTCATTGCACTCCATTCCACTCCACTCAACTGCACTCCACTCAATTCCACTCCAATTCACTCCACTCCACTCCACTAAACTCCACTCCACTCCGTCGCATTCCATTCCGCTCTGTTTGGTTCTGTTCCATTTCACTCCATTCCATTCCACTGCTCTCCTTTCCACTCCACTCCATTTCACTCCATTCCACTCCATTCAACTCCACTCCATTCCAATCCACTACAATCCACTCCAATCCACTCCACTCTTTTCCACTGATCTCCACTCCACTCCTCTAAACTCCACTCCACTCGATTCCACTCCATTCCATTCAATTCCACTCCATTCCATTCTACTCCATTCCACTCCATTCCACTCCACTCCATTTAAATCCACTCCACTCCACTCCCCTCCACTGCATTCCACTCCATTCCATTCCATTCCATTCCATTCTACTCCAATACATTCCACTCCATTATTTTGAGTGGATCTCACTGTGTCATGCAGACTGTATAGCAGTGGAACAATCTTAGCTCACATTTCATTTCAACATTCTATTGCACTCCATTCCCTTCTATTGCATTTCATTCCATTCCACTCCACTCCACTCCACTCAACTCAACTCCACTCAACTCCACTCCCCTCCACTGCATTCCACTCCATTCCATTCCATTCCATTCTACTCCAATACATTCCACTCCATTATTTTGAGTGGATCTCACTGTGTCATGCAGACTGGATAGCAGTGGAACAATCTTAGCTCACATTTCATTTCAACATTCTATTGCACTCCATTCCCTTCTATTGCATTTCATTCCATTCCACTCCACTCCACTCCACTCAACTCAACTCCACTCAACTCCACTCCATTCCGTTCTATTCCACTCCAATCCGTTCCATTCCATTCCATTAAATTCCCTACCATTCCTTTCCATTCCATTCCATTCGACTCTACTGCACTCTGGTCCACTCCACTCAACTTCACTCCACTCCGCTCCACTCTGTTCCTTTCTGTACCATTCCATTCTGCTCCATTTCATTCCATTCCATTCCATTCCATTCCATTCCATTCCATTCCATTCCATTTCACTCCACTCCATTCAATTCTACTCCATTCTACTCCATTCCACTCCACTCCACTCCAATACATTCCATTCCTTTTCTTTCCTTTCCTTTCCTTTGCACTCTGATCCACTCCTCAACTCCAATCCCCTCCACTCTGTTCCTTGCCATTCCATTCCGTTCCATTCCATTCCTTTCCACTCCATTCCATTCCACTCCACCGCATTCCATTCCACTCCACCACATTCCATTCCACACTATTTCACTCAATTCCACTCCATTCCACTCCACTCCACTCCACTCCTTTCCATTCCACTCCATTCCATTCCACTCCATTCCATTCCATTCTCTTCTACTCCATTCCACTCCACTCCATTCCATTCCACTCCATTCCACTCCACTCCATTCCATTCCATTCTACTCCATTTCATTCCATTCCTTTATTTCTACTGCATCTTACTCTGTCACCCAGACTGGAGTTCAGTGGCACAATGTTAGCTCACATTTCATTTCACCATTCTCTTCCCTTCCCTTCCCTTGCATTCCATTCCATTCCATTCCATTCCACTGAACTCCGATCCACTCCTCTCAATTCCACTCCAACTCCATTCCACTCTCTTCCCTTCCCTTCCATTCCACTCCATTCCATTCCATTCCATTCCATTCCATTCCATTCCACTCCATTCCATTCTTCTCCATTCTACTCCATTCCACTCCACTCCACTGCACTCCACTCCACTTCATTCCATTCCATTCAATTCCACTCCATTCCTCTCCATTCCACTCCATTCCATTCCATTCCATTCCATGCCATTCATTCCACTCCATGCCATTCCCTTCCATTCCACTCCATTCCTGTCCATTCCACTACACTTCATTCCACTGTACTCCACTCCGTTCTGCTCCAATCCATTCCATTACATTCCACTCCATTCCATTCTATTCCTTTATTTCTATTGGATCTCACTCTGTCACCAAGACTGCAGTGCAGTGGCAAAATCTTAGCTCACATTACATTTCACCCTTGCATTCCATTCCATTCCTTTCCATCCCATTCCAGTCCACTCCACTCCAATCCATTCCATTCCACTCCACTCCATTCTATTCCTTTCCATTCCGTTTCATTCCATTCCACTGCACTCCCATCTTCTCCACTCAACTCCACTCCACTCCCTTCTCTTCCGTTCCATTCCATTCCACTGCACTCCCATCTTCTCCACTCAACTCCACTCCACTCCCTTCTCTTCCGTTCCATTCCATTCTTTTCCATTCCGTTCCATTCCATTCCATTCCACTTCGCTCCATTCCATTCCACTCCACTCTTCTCCACTCCATTCCACTCCACTCCACTGCACTCCGTTCCATTTCATTCCATTCCATTCCACTACAGTCTGATCCCCTCCACTCACTTCTACTCCACTGCACTACACTCCACTCCGTTCGATTCCGTTCTGTTCCATTCAGTTCTGCTCCGTTCCATTCCGTTGCATTCCACTCCATTCCATTCCACTCCACTCCATTTAACTCCACTCATTTTCACTCCATTCTACTCCATTCCACTCCACTCCACACCACTCCGTTCCATTCCATTCTGCTAAATTCCATTAAATTCCTTTCCAGACCAATCCACTTCATTCCACTCCACTCCACTCCATTCCTCTCCAATCCATTCCACTCTACTCCACTCCATTCCACGCCTTTCCATTCCGTTCCACTCCATTCCTTTTCATTCCATTCCACTCCATTCCACTGAATTCCACTCCACTCCATTCGACTCCACTCCATTCCAATGCACTCCACTCCATTCCACTCCATTCCATTCCACTTCACTCCATTCCATTCCATTCAACTACATGCCATTCCATTCTCTTATTTCGACTGAATTTCACTCTTTCACCCAGAATGGAGTGCAGTGGCACAATCTTAGATCACATTTCATTTAACCATTCCATTCCAATCCATTCCATTCAACTCCATTCCATTCCACTCCACTCCATTCTACTCCACTCCATTTCATTCCACTCTACTCCGTTCCATTCCATTCCATTCCACCCACTCAGATCACCTCCACTCAACTCCACTGCACTCCACTCCACTCCATTCCTATCTGTTTCATTCCTTTTCATTCCATTCCATTCCATTCCATTCCTTTCCTTTCCAGTGCACTCCATTCCATTCCACTCCATTCCACTCCACTGCTCTCAACGCCACTCCACTCCATTCCACTCCACTGCTCCCCACGCCACTCCACTCCATTCCATTCCATTCCACTGTGCTCTGATTAACTCCACTCACCTCCACTCAACTCCACACCACTCCACTCCGTTCCATTCCGTTTCATTCCGTTCCATTCCTTTCCATTCCATTCCACGCCATTCCATTTCACTAGACTCCATTCCAATCCACTCCATTTCACTCCATTCCACTGCATTCCACTCCACTCGACTCCACTCCATTCCATTCCATTTCACTTTTTTCCATTCCACTCTATTCCACTCCATTCCACTCCACTCCATTCCACTCCACTCCATTCCACTTCACTCCAATCGAATCCACTCCATTCCATTCCTTTCTACTCCATTCCATTCCATTCTTTGATTTTCACTTGATATCACTGTGTCACCCAGACTGGAATGCAGTGGCACAATATTAGCTCACATTTCATTTCACCATTCCATTGCATTCCATTCTACTCCATTCCATTCCACTCCACTCCACTCCACTCCACGCCATTCCATTCAATTCCACTCCACTCTATGCCATTCCATTCCACTGCATTCCATTCCACTCCACTGCACTCCGATCCAGTCCACTCAACTCCACTCCATTCCACTCCACTCTATTCCATTCTGTTCCATTCCATTCCGTTACATTTCACTCCATTCTGTTTCATTCCATTTCTTTCCAGTGCACTCCGTTCCATTGCACTCCATTCCATTGCATTTCACTCCACTCCCCTCCACTCCACTCCAATACAATCCAATCCACTCCATTCCATTCCATACCACTGCACTCCTATCCAGTGCACTCAATTGCACTCCACTCCACTCCGTTCCATTCCGTTACATTCCATTCCACTCCATTCCATTCCACTCCACTTCATTAAACTCCACTAAATTTCACTCTATTCCTCTCCATTCCTCTCCACTCCACAACACTCCATTCCATTGCACTCCTTTCTATTCCATTCTACTCCATTCCATTCCATTCCCTTCCACTCCATTCCACTCCATTCCACTCCACTCCTGTCCACTCCATTGCATTCCAATCCATTCCTCTCCATTCTATTACACTCCACTCCATTCCATTCCATTCCATTTTACTCCATTCCATTCTACTCCTTTACTTTGACTGGATCTCTCTTTGTCACTCAGACTGGAGTGCATTGGCACAATCTTAGCTCACATTTCATTTCACTATTCCATTCCATTCCATTCCATTCCACTACAATCTACTCCATTCCATTCAACTCCACTCCATTCCACTCCACTCCATTGCACTCCACTCCACTCCACGCCATGCCATTCCACTACACTGCATTCCATTCCATTTCATTCTTTTACATTCCATTCCCCTGCTCTCCAATCCACTCCACTAAACTCCACTCCACTCCATTCCATTCCAGTCCAATCCATTTCTTTATATTCCATTCAATTCTGTTCCATTTCATTCCAATCCATTCCACTCCATTCCATTCCACTCCACTCCACTCCATTCCACTCCACTCCACTCCACTCCATTCTATTCCATTCCATTCGACTGCACTCTGAACCACTCCAATCAACTCAAATCCACTCCACTCCTTTCCATTCCGTTCAGTTCTATTCCCATCAGTTCCATTCCACTGCATTCCATTCCACTCCACTCCACTCCATTCCACTCCACTCCATTCCACTCCACACCATTTCACTCCATTGCTCTCTACTCCACTCCACTCCACTCCACCACACTCCACTCCATTCCATTCCACTCCATTCTATTCCACTTCATTCCAATCCATTCCTTTCCACTCCATTCCACTCCATTGCATTCCATTCCACTCCACTCCATTCCACTCCACTCCACTCCATTTTACTCCACTCCATTCCAACTCACTCCTCTCCATTTCACTCCATTCCACTCCCTTCCACATCACTCCTCTCCACGCCACTTTGTTCCATTCCAATCAATTCCATTCCACTCCACTCCATTCCACTCAACTCCATTTCACTACACTCCACTCTCTTCCTTTCCTTTGCATTCCTCTCCACTCCATTCCATTCCACTGCATTCCACTCCATTCCATTCCACTCCATTCAATTCCCCTCCATTCCATTCCATTCACTTCCATTGCAGTCCATTCCACTCCATTCCACTCCATTCCACTCCACTACACTCCACTCCATTACACTCCACTCCACTCCATTCCATTAAACTCTATTCCATTCCACTACATTCCATTCCACTCCATTCCATTCCACTACATTCCTTTCCATTCCATTCCACTCCACTCCACTCCACTCCATTACACTCCACTCCATTCCAGTCCACTCCACTCCATTGCACTTCATTCCATTCTACTCCACTCCATTTCACTCCATTCTACTCCATTCCATTTCTTTCCTTAATTTCTACTGGATCTCACTCTGTCAGCCAGACTGGAGTGCAGTGCCACAATCTTATCTCACATTTCATTTCACCATTCCATTCAACTCCATTCCATTCCATTTCATTCCACTCCACTCCATTCCATTTGACTCCAATCCACTCCACTCCATTCCATTCCACTCCACTCCAAACCACTCAGTTCCTTTGCACTGCACGCCATTCCATTCCATTCCATTTCATTCCTTTCCACTGTACTCCGATCCACTCCATTCAACTCCACTCTACTCCACTCCACTCCATTCCGTTCCATTCCAATCCATTCCATTCCATTCTATTCCATTACATTCAATTTCTTTCCATTCCACTCCACTCCACTCCACTCCATTCCACTCCACTGCACTCCACTTCACTGAACTCCACTACACTCCATTTCACTCCATTCCATTCAACTCCACTCCATTCCATTCCATTCTACTCCATTCCACAACACTCCATTCCACTCCACTACACTCCATTTTACTCCATTCCATTCAACTCCACTCCATTCCTTTCCATTCTACTCCATTCCGTTCCATTATTTTATTTCGACTGGAACTCACTCTGTCACCCAGACTGGAGTGCAGTGGCACAATCTTTGCTCACATTTTATTTCACCATTCCATTCCATTCAATTGCGTTGCATTTCATTCCACTGCACTCTGATCCACTCCGCTCAAGTCCACTCCCCTACACTCCACTGCACTCCACTCCATTCCCATTCTTTCCATTCCATTCCATTCCATTCCACTCAAGTCCACTCCATTTCTTTCCGCTCCATTCCACTCCACTATACTCCACTCCACTCCTATCCATTCCATTTCACTGCACTCCAATCCACTGCACGCTATTCCACTCCACTCAGTTTCACTCTGTTCCATTTTGTTCCATTCTGTTCCATGCCTTTCTGTTCCATTCCGTTCCATGCCTTTCTGTTCCATTCCATTCAATTCCATTCCATTCAATTGCATTGCGTTTCATTCCACTGCACTCTGATCCACTCCGCTCAAGTCCACTCCCCTACACTCCACTGCACTCCACTCCGTTCCCATTCTTTCCATTCCATTCCATTCCATTCCACTCAACTCCACTCCATTTCTTTCTGCTCCATTCCACTCCACTATACTCCACTCCACTCCTATCCATTCCATTTCACTGCACTCCAATCCACTGCACGCTATTCCACTCCACGCTATTCCACTCCACTCAATTTCACTCAATTCAACTCCATTCCGCTCCAATCCACTCCACTCCACCACACGGCACTCCATTCCTTTCAACCCCGTTCCATTCCACTTCATACCATTCCATTGCATTCCACTACATTCCATTCCATTCCATTCCACAACATTCCGCTCCTTTGCACTACACTCCATTCCACTCCACTCCATTCCACTCCACAACAATCCATTCCTCTCCATTCCATTCCACTTCTCTTCAATCCATTATATTCTACTCCATTCCATTCCATTCTTTTATTTCGAATGGATCTCACTCTGTTACACAGACTGGAGTGCAGTTAAACAGTCTTAGCTCACTTTTCATTTTATCAATCCATTCCATTCAATTGTACTCCATTCCACTGCATTCTGATCCACTCCAATAAACTCCACTCCACTCAACTCCATTCCATTTCATTCCATTCCATTCCACTCCATTCCATTCCATTCCACTCCACTGCATTCCATTCCACTCCATTGCTATCCAATCAACTCCACCCCACTATATTCCATTCCAATCCACTCCTCTCCAATCAACACCACTACCCTCCACTCCACTCCAATCTGGTCCGTTTCGTTCCATTCCATTCCAACCCATTCCAATACATTCCACTCCATTCCACTCCACTCCTTTCCATTCCCCTTCATTCCACTTCTTTCCACTCCACTCTATTCCACTCCAATCCACTCCACTCCACTAAATTCCACTCCACTCAACTCCGTTGCATTCACTTCCATTCCATTCGATTACATTCCATTCCATTCGATTTCATTCCATTTCACTCCATTCCATTCCACTCCACTCCATTCCATTCCACTCCATTCCACTCCACTCCATTTCACTCCATTCCACTCGATTCCACTCCAATCCACTCCATTCCTTTCCATTCCATTCCATTCCACTCCATTCCATTCCATTTCTTTCCATTCCATTCCACTCTTGTCCACCGCACTCCATTCCACTCCACTCCATTTCACTCCATTCCACTCGATTCCACTCCAATCCACTCAATTCCTTTCCATTCCATTCCATTCCATTCCACTCCATTCCATTCCATTTCTTTCCATTCCATTCCACTCTTGTCCACCGCACTCCATTCCACTCCACTCTATTCTACTCCACTCCATTCCACTCCATTCCATTCCACCACATTCCATGCCATTCCATTTCACTCCATTCCACTCCATTCCACTCTAATCCATTCTACTCAACTCCACTCCATTCCACTCCAATCCATTCCACTCAACTCCATTCCTCTCCACTTTGATCCACTCCACTCAACTCCACTCCACTCCATTCCATTCCATTCCACTCCATTCCTTGCCATTCTGTTCCTCTCCATTCCTCTCCATTCCACTCCACTCCACTCGATTGCACTCCATTCCATTCCACTCCACTCCATTCCATTCCATTCAATTCCATTCCTTTCCTCTCCATTCCACTCCATTCCACTCCACTCCATTTCACTCTACTCCACTCAACTCCCCTCCACTGCATTCCACTCCATTCCATTCCATTCCACTCCATTCCATTCCGTTTGACTCCATTCCTTTCCAGTCCATTTTTTCGACTGGATCTCACTCTGTCACGCAGACTCGAGTGCAGTGCCACAATCTTAGCTCACAGTTCATTTCACCTTTCCATTCCATTCCATTCCAGTCCATTTCATTTGAGTCCATTCCATTCCACTCCTTTCCATTCCATTCCATTCCACTCCACTCCACTCCATTCCATTCCATTCCATTCCACTCCACTGCATTCCATTCCACTCCACTCTTCTCCACTCTACTCCACTCTAATTCACTCCACTCCACTCCACTCTACTTCACTCCACTCCACTCTACTTCACTCCACTCCAATCCATTCCATTCCATTCCAGTTCATTCCAATCCACTCCACTCCGATCCATTCCACTCAACTCCACTCCACTGCACTTCTCTCCATTGCATTTTCTTCCCTTCATTTCTGTTCCATTCCACTCCATTCCGTTCCAGTCCACTCCATTACCCACCACTCCATTTCACTCCATTCTATTCCATTCCTTTCCACTCCACTCTACTCCACTCCATGCCACTCTATTCCATTCCACTCCACTCTATTCCATTCCATTCTATTCCACTCAATTCAACTCCATTCCACTCCACTTCATTCCACTCCACTGCATTCCAGTCCACTAAACTCCCTTCCACTCCATTCCATTCCATTCCACTTGTTTTCATTCCATTCCATTCCACTCTATTCCACTCCATTCCACTTTACTCCATTCCACTCCACTCCAATCCACTCCACTCCACTCAATTCCACTCCATTCTGTTCCAGTATACTCCATTTCTTTCGACTTTACTCCATTCCATTCCAGTTGTTTATTTTGACTGGATCTTACTCTGTCACCCAGACTGGAGTGCAGTGGCATAATCTTAGTTCATATTTCATTTCACCAATCCATTGCATTCCTTTCCATTCCATTCCATTCCATCCCATTCCATGCCATTCCTCTCCACTCCATTCCACTCCACTCCACATCACTCCACTGGATTCCATTGCACTCCATTCCACTCCATTCCATTACATTCCGTTGCACTCCACTCCATTCCATTGTACTACACTCCACTCCATTGCATTGTACTACACTCCACTCCATTCCATTACATTCCGTTGCACTCCACTCCATTCCATTGTACTACACTCCACTCCATTGCATTGTACTACACTCCACTCCATTCCATTGTACTACACTCCACTCCACTCCACTCCACTCCAATCCAATCCACTTCGTTCCATTAAATTTCATTCCACTCCACTCCATTCCATTTCATTCCATTCCATTCCAGTCCACTGCACTCTGATCCACTCCACTCAACTCCACTCCACTCCACTCCCCTCCACTCCCCTCCACTCCTTTCTGTTGCATTCCATTCCTTTCCAATCCATTCCATTCCATTTCGTTCCATTCCATTCCATTCCCCTGCACTCCATTTCGTTCCTCTCCATTCCACTCCACTCCACTCCCCTCCATTCCATTCCATTCCATTCCACTGCACTCCAATCAATTCCACTCCACTCCACTCCACTCCATTCTATTCCATTCCACTCCATTATATTCCGCTCCACTCAACTCCATTCCACTCCACTCCACTCAATTCCACTCCAATCCACTCCCTTCCATTCCACTCCACTCCATTCCATTCCACTCCACCCCATTCCATTCCACTCCATTCCATTCCATTCCGGCCCATTCCACTCCACTCCATTCATTTTCATTCCACTCCATTCCATTCCATTCCACTCCACTCCATTCCTGTCCACTCCACTCTAATCCACTCTATTCCCCTCCACTCCACTCCACTCCAATCCATTGCATTCCATTCCATTCCATTCTATTCCATTCCTTTCCACTCCACTCCATTCCATTCCATTCCAGTCCATTCCACTGCACTCCATTCCACTCCACTCAAATCTACTCCACTCCACTCCATTCCCTTCCATTCGGTTCCATTCCATTCCTTCCATTCCATTCCACTCCATTCCTCTCCACTCCATTCCATTCCACTCCACTCCATTCCATTCCATTCCAGTCCATTCCACTGCACTCCATTCCACTCCACTCAAATCTACTCCACTCCACTCCATTCCCTTCCATTCGGTTCCATTCCATTCCTTCCATTCCATTCCACTCCATTCCTCTCCACTCCATTCCATTCCACTCCATTCTACTCCATTTCCCTCCACTCCACTCCAATGCACTCCACTCCACTCCATTCCATTCCGTTCCATTGCATTCCACTGCATTCCAATCCACTCCACTCTACTCCACTACACTCCTCTCAACTCCACTCCTTTCCATTCTATTCCATTCCGTTCTGTACCATTCCATTCCACTCTATTCCATTCCACTCGACTCCACTCCACTCCATTTCACTCCATAGCACTCCATTCCACTGCACGCCACTCCACTCCTCTCCACTCCCCTCCACTCCACTCCATTCCATTCCACTCAAAAGCATTCCTTTCCATTCCTTTCCATTCCATTCCACTCCATTCCACTAAACTCCATTCCACTCCACTCCACTCCATTATACTATATTCCTCGTCATTCCATTCTATTCCATTCCATTCCTCTCTATTCCATTTCATTCCATTCCACTCCATTCCACTCCACTCCATTCCACTCCACTCTATTCCATTTCATTCCCTTCCATTCCATTCCATTCCACTACACGCCAATCCACTCCACTCAACTCCACTTCACTCCACTCCGTTCCCTTCCATTCCATTCTATTTCATTCCATTCCATTCCATTCCATTCCATTCCACTCCATTCCACTCCACTCCATTCCGTTCCACGGCATTCTACTCCATTCCACTGCACTCCCTTCCACTCCACTCCATTCTACTCCATTTCATTACTCCACTCCACTCCACTCCATTCCATTCCATTCCACTGCACTCCGATCCACTCCTCTCAACTCCACTCCACTGCACTCTGTTCCATTCCGTTCCGTTTCATTCTGTACCATTCCTTTCCATTGCACTCCATTCCATTCCACTCCACTCCATTCCATTCCACTCCATTTCACTCCATTCCACTTCTTTTCACTCCATTCCACTTCACTCCACTCCACTCCTCTCCACTCCTCTCCATTCCATTCCACTGATTTGCGTTCCATTCCATTCCACTCCATTCCATTCCATTCCTCTCTACTCCTCTCCATTCCACTCCTCTCCATTCCATTATGTTCCATTCCACTTCATTCCATTCCATTCCATTCCTCTCTATTCCATTTCTTTCCGTTCCACTCAATTCCACTTTACTCCATTCCAGTACACTCCATTCCACTCCGTTCCACTGCATTCCAGTCCACTCCACCACATTCCTTTCCACTTTACTCCATTCCATTCCATTCCTTTATTTCGATTGGATGTCACTCTGTCACCCAGACTGTAGTGCAGTGGCACAATCTTAGCTCACATTACATTTCACCATTCCATTGCATTCCTTTCCATTCCATTCCATTCCACTCCACTCCACTCCACTCGACTCTACTCCACTCCACTCCATTCCATTGCACTCCATTCCATGCCATTTCATTCCATTCCATTTCACTCCACTCCGATCCACTCCACTCAACTGCACTCCTCTCCACTCCACTTCATTCTGTTACCTTCCTTTCCATTCTGTTCCATTCCATTCCATTCTGCAACTTTCCATTCCATTCCACTCTACTCCGTTCCATTCCCCTCCGTTCCACTCCAGTCCACTCCACTCCACTCCACTCCATTCCCTTCCATTCTACTGCATTCCATTCGATTACTTTATTTCAATTGGATCTCACTTTGTCACCCAGACTGGAGTTCAGTGGCAAAATCTTAGCTCACAATGCATTTCACCATTCCTTTCCATTCCATTCAACTCCATTCCATTCCATTCCACTCCACTCCACTGCACTCCACTCCACTCTACTCTCCTGCACTCCCTTCCATCCCACTTCACTCCATTCCATTCCATTCAATTCCATTCCGTTCCATTCCGTTCCTTTTCTTTCCACTGCACTCAGATTGACTTGACTCAACTCCACTGCACTCCACTCCATTCCATTCCATTCCTTTCCATTCCCTTCCATTCCTTTATGTTCCATTTCATTCCTATCCACTCCAAACCATTCCAGTCCACTCCTTTCCATTAAATTCCTCTCCACTCCACTCCACTAAAGTCCACTCCATTCCATTCCATTCCACTGCACTCCGAACCACCCCACTCCACTCCACTCCACTCCATTCCATTCCACTCCATTCAATTCCGCTGCACTCCAATCCACTCCACTGCTTTCCACTCCCTTCCATTCCATTCCATACCATTCCACTGCACTCCTCTGTATTCCACTCCACTCCATTCCATTGCACTTCACTCCACTCCATTCCACTGCACTCCACTCCATTCCATTCCACTCCACTCCTTTCCATTCCACTCCACTCCATCACATTCCTTTCCATTCCATTCCATTCCATTCCACTGCACTCCGATCCACTCCACTCAACTCCTCTCCACTGTACTCCATTCTGTTCCGTTCCATTGCGTTCCATTCCTTTCCATTCCATTCAATTTCATTGCATTCCATTCCATTCCATTCCACTCCACTCCATGCCATTCCACTCCATTCCACTCCACTCCACTCCAATCCACTCCACTCCACTCCCTTCCATTCCATTCCATTCCATTGCACTGCATTCCTATCCACTCCACTCAACTCCACTGCACTCCACTCCACTTCATTCCACTGTGTTGCACTCCATTTCATTCATTTCCTCTCCGTTCCATTCCACTCCATTCCATTCCACTCCACTCGATTCCACTCCACTCCATTTCACTCCATTCCACTCCATTCCACTCCACTCCACTCCATTCCATTCCACTCCTTTCCACTCCATTCCATTCAATACCATTCCACTCCATTCAACTCCACTTCACTCCACTCCATTCCAATCCCCTCCACTCCACTCCAATCCACTCCACTCCATTCCATTCCTCTCCTCCCCATTCCATTCCACTCCATTCTATTCCACTTCACTCTGCTCCATTCCATTCCACTACACTACACTCCATTCCATTCCATTTTTTTGAAATCCACTCCATGCCATTTCACTCCATTCCACTCCAATCCACACCACTCCACTTCATTCCACTCCATTCCATGCCATTCCATTCCATTCCACTGCACTCCGATCTTCACATAAAATGTAGACAGAAGCTTTCTGAGAAAGTTTTCTGTGATGTGTGCATTCATCTCACAGATGTGAACTATTCTTTTGTTTGAGCAGTTTGGTAAAATTCTTTTTGTAAAATCTGCAAAAGGATATTTGTGAGCACTTTGAAGCCTGTGGTGAAAAAGGAAATATCTTCAGAGAAAAACTCGAAAGAAGGTTTCTGAGAAACTTCTTTGTCATGTGTGAATTAGTCTCACAGATTTGAACCTTTCTGTTGATTGAACATATTGGAAACCGTCTTTCTGTAGAATCTGCAAAGGGATATTTGTGAACACTTGGAGGCCAATGGTGAAAAAGGGAATATATTCACATGAAAACTAGACAGAATCTTTCTGAGACACTTCTGTGTTTGGATTGCACTCATCTCAAACAGTTGAACCATTCTTTTGATTGAGCAGTTTGGAAACAGTCTTTTTGTAGGATCAGCAATGAGATATTTGTGAGTGCTCTGAGGCCTATGGCGAAAAAGGAAATATCTTCACATAAAAACTAGAGAGAAGGTTTCTGAGAAACTGCTTTGTAATATGTGCATTCATCTCCCAGCAGTAAACGTTTCTTTTCATTGAGCAGATGGGAAACTCTTTTCTTGTAGAATCTGCAAAGGGATATTTGTGAGTGCTTTGAGGCCTATGGTGAAGAAGAAAATATCTTCATATAAAATGTAGACAGAAGCTTTCTGAGAAATTTATTTGTGATGTGTGCATTCTTCTCATAGAGTTGAACCATTCTTCTCTATTTTTTTTTGGAGCTCTGGGTTTATTTATTTATTTATTTATTTTTATTATAATTATACTTTAATTTTTAGGGAACATGTGTACAACGTGCAAGTTTGTTACACATGTATACATGTGCCATGTTTGTGTGCTGCACCCATGAACTCATCATTTAGCAATAGGTATATCTCCTAAGGCTATCCCTCCACCTCCCCACACCTGACTACAGTCCCTGGTGTGTGGTGTGTGATGTTTCCCTTCCTGTGTCCATGTGTTCTCTTTGATCAACTCCCAACTATGAGTGAGAACATGTGGTGTTTTATTTTTTGTCCTTGCGATAGTTCACTGAGAATGATGGTTTCCAGCTTCATCCATGTCCCTACAAAGGACATCAATGCATCATTTTTTATGGCTGCATAGTGTTCCATGATGTATATGTGCCACATTTTCTTCATCCAGTCTATCGTGGTTGGACATTTACGTTGGTTCCAAGTCTTTGCTATTGTGAACAGTGCCGCTATAAACATACGTGTGCATGTGTCTTTATAGCAGCATGATTTATAATCCTTTGGGTATATACCCAGTAATGGTATGGCTGGATCAAGTGGTATTTCTAGTTCTAGATCCCTGAGGAATCTCCATACCGACTTCCACAATGGTTGAACTACTTTACAGTCCCATTAACAGTGCAAAAATGTTCCTATTTCTCACATCCTCTCCAGCACCTGTTGTTTCCTGACTTTTTAATGATCACCATTCAAACTGGTGTGAGATGGTATCTCATTGTGGTTTGACTTGCATTTCTCTGATGGCCAGTGGAGATGAGCATTTTTTCATTTGTTCATCGGCTGCATAAATGTCTTCTTTTGAGAAATGTCTGTTCATATCCTTCGCCCACTTTTTGATGGGGTTGTTTGTTTTTTTCCTGTAAATTTGTCTGTGTTCATTGTAGATTCTAGATATTAGCCCTTTGTCAGATGAGTAGGTTGCAAAAATTTTCTCCCATTCTGTAGGATGCCTGTTCACTCTGATGGTGGTTTCTTTTGCTGTGCAGAAGCTCCTTAGTTTAATGAGATCCCATTTGTCAATTGTGGCTTTTGTTGACATTGCTTTAGGTGTTTTAGACATGAAGTACTTGCGCATGCCTGTGTCCTGAATGGTATTGCCTAGGTTTTCTTCTAGAGATTTTATGTGAAGCATTCTTTTGATTAATCAATTTGGATACTCTGTTGTTGTAGAATCTGCAAGGAGATATTTGTGAGTGCTTTGAGGCCTATGGTGAAAAAGGAAATATGTTCACCTAAAAACTAGACAGAAGCATTCTGAGAAACTTCTTTGTGATGTATGCATTCGTCTCACAGAGTTGAACCTTTCTTCTGATTGAGCAGTTTCAAAACAGTCCTTTTGTAGAATCTGCAAAGGGATATTTGTGAGCTCATTGAGGCCTATGGTGAAATAGGAAATATCTTCATATAAAAACTAGTCAGAAGATTTCTGGAAACTTATTTGTGATGTGTGCATTTATCTCACAGAGTTGAACCTTTCTTTTGATTGAGCCGTTTGAAAACACACTTTTTGTAGAATCTGCAAGTGGATATTTGGAGCACTTTGAGGACTATGGTGAAAAAGGAAATATCTTCACATAAAAACTAGAAAGCAACATTTTATGAAACTTCTTTGTGATGCGTGCTTTCATCTCACATAGTTGAACCTTTCTATTCATTGAGTAGTTTGGAAACCATCTTTTGTAGAATCTGCAAATGGATATTTGGAGTGGTTTGAGGCCTTCGTGAGAAAGGAAATATCTTCACATAAAAACTAGACAGAAGCATTCTGAGAAACTTCTTGGTGACGTGTGCATTTACCACACAGAGTTGAACCCTTCTGTTGATTGAACAGTTTGGTAACAGTCTTTTTGTAGTATCTGTAGAGGGATGTTTGTGAGCAGTTTGAGGCCTATGGTGAGCAAGGAAATATCTTCACATAAAAACTAGACAGAAGCTTTCTGAGAAACTTCTTTGTGATGTGTCAATTAATCTCAGAATGTTGAACCTTTCTTTGGATTGAGCAGTTTGTAAACAATCCTTTTGTAGAATCTGCAAAGGTATATTTCTGAGCCCATTGAGGCCTATGGTGAAATATGAAATATCTTCCCATGAAAACAAGACAGAAGGTTTCTAAGAAACTTCTCTGTGATGTGTGCTTCCATCTCACAGAGTTGAACATTTCTATTCATTGAGCAGTTTGGAAACCATCTTTTTGTGGAATCTGCAAATGGATATTTGGAGTGGTTTGAGGCCTTCGTGAGAAAAGAAATATCTTCACATAAAAACTAGACAGAAGCATTCTGAGAAACTTCTTGGTGACGTGTGCATTTATCACACAGAGTTAAACCCTTCTTTTGATTGAACAGTTTGGAAACAGTCTTTTTGTAGTATCCGTAGAGTGATGTTTGCGAGCAGTTTGAGGCCTATGGTGAACAAGGAAATATCTTCACATAAAAACTAGACGGAAGCTTTCTGAGAAACTTCTTTGTGATGTGTGAATTAATCTGAGAGTGTTGAACCTTTCTTTGGATGGAGCAGTTTGTAAACAATCCTTTTGTAGAATCTGCAAATATTTCTGAGCCCATTGAGGCTTATGGTGAAATACGAAATATCTTCCCATAAAAACTAGACACAAGGTTTCTAAGAAACTTCTTTGTGATGTATGCTTCCATCTCACAGAGTTGAACCTTTCTTTTGATTGAGCAGTTTGGAAACACTCTTTTTGTAGAATCTGCAAATGTATATTTGGAGCGCATTGAGGCCTATGGTAAAAAAGGAAATATCATCACATAAAAATTCGATGGAAGAATTCTGAGAAACTTCTTTGTGAGGTTTGCATTCATCTCACACATTTTAACATTTCTTTGATTGAAGATTTGGAAACAGTCTTTTTGTAAAATCTACAAAGGGATAATTGTGAACCCTTTGAGGTCTAGGGTGAAGTAGGAAATATCTTCACATAAAAACTACACAGAAATTTTCTGAGAAACTTTTTAGTGATGTGTGCATGCATCTCACAGAGTTGAACCTTTCCTTTGCTAGAGCACTTTGGAAACAGTCCTATTGTAGAATCCCCAAAGGGATACTTCTCAGCCGATTGAGGCCTTTGGTGATATTGGAAATATCTTCACATAAAAGCTAGATAGAAGCTTTCTGAGAAACTTATTTTTAATGAGTGCTTTCATCTCAAAGAGTTAAATGTTTCTTTTGAATGAGCAGTTTGGAAACACTCTTTTTGCATAATCTGCAAATGGATAATTGGAGCGTTTTGAGGTGTATGGTGAAAAAGGAAATATCTTCACATAAAAACTAAACAGAAGTTTTCTGGGAAACTACTTTGTAAAGTGTGCATTCATCTCACAGCGTTGAAAACTTCTTTTGATTGAGCAGTTTGTAAACAGTCTTTTTGTAGAATCTGCAAATGGATATTTGGAGTGCTTTGAGGCCTAAGGTGAAAAAGGAAATATCTTCCCATAAAAACTAAACAGAAGTTTTCTGGGAAACTACTTTGTAATGTGTGCATTCATCTCACAGCGTTGAAAACTTCTTTTGATTGAGCAGTTTGTAAACAGTCTTTTTGTAGAATCTGCAAATGGATATTTGGAGTGCTTTGAGGCCTATGGTAAAAAAGGAAATATCTTCCAAAAAAACTAGAAAGAAACATTCTGAGAAACTTCTTTGTGATATGTGCTTTCATCTCACAGAGTTGAACCTTTCTTTTCATTGAGCAGTTTGGAAACAGACTTTTTATAGAATCTGGAAATGCATATTTTGAGAGCTTTGAGGTCCATGGATAAAAAGGAAATATCTTCAGATAAAGACTAAACAGAAGCTTTCTTAGAAACTTCTTTGTGATGCCTGCAATCATATCACAGAGCTGAAACTTTATTTTGATATAGCAGTTTGTAAACAGTCTTTTAGTAGAATCTGCAAATGGATACTTGGAGTGCTTTGAGGCCTATGGTGAAAAAGGAAATATCTTTACAAAAAATCTAGAAAGATACATTCTGAGAAACTTCTTTGTGATGTGTGATTTCACCTCACAGAGTTGAAACTTTCTTTTCATTGAGCAACTTGGAAACAGTCTTTTTGTGGAATCTGCAAATGGATATTCGGAGCGCTTTGAGGCTTATGGTGAAAAAGGAAATACCTCACATAAACCCTAGACAGAAGTATTCTGAGAAACTTCTTTGTCTTGTGTCCATTCATCTAACAGAGTTGAAACTTTCTTTGGATTGAGCAGTTTGGAAACAGTCTTTTTGTAGAATCTGTGAAAAATACTTTTGGGCCCTTTATGGCCCATGGTGAAACAGGAAATATCCTCAAAGAAAAACTAGACAGAATCTTTCTGAGGAACTTCTTTGTGATGTGTGCTTTCAACACTCGGAGTTGTACCTTTCTTTTGATTGAGCAGTTTGGAAACAGTCTTTTTGCGTTATCAGCAAATGGATGTTTGGAGCGCTTTGAGGCCTATGGTGAAAAAGTAAATACCTTCACATAAAAAATAGACAGAAGCATTGGGAGAAACATCTCTGTGATGTGTGCATTCATCTCATACAGTTGAATCCTTCTTTCATTGAAGGGTTTGGAAACAGTCTTTTTGTGGAATCAGCAAATGGATGTTTGGAGCGCTTGGAGGCCTATGGTGAAAACGGAAATACCTTCATGTAAAAAATAGACAGAAGGATTGTGAGAAACATCTATGTGATGTGTGCATTCATCTCATAGAGTTGAACCTTTCTTTGGTTGAGCAGTTTGGAAACAGTCCTTTTGTAGAATCTGCAAAGGGATATTTCTGAGCCCATTGAAGCCTAGGGTGAAAAAGAAATATCTTCACATAAAAAGTAGATAGAAGCATTCTGATAAACTTTTTTGTGGTGTGTCCATTCATCTCATAGAGTTGAAACTTCCTTTGGATTGAGCAGTTTGGAAACAGTCTTTTTGTAGAATTTGCAAAAAAATTTGTGAGCCTTATATGGCCCATGATGAAATAGGAAATATTGTCACATAAAAAATTGACAGAAGTTTTCTGAGAGACTACTTTGTGATGTTTGCTTACATGTCACAGGGTTGAACCTTTCTTTTGATTGAGCAGTTTGGAAACACTCTTTTTGTAGAATCTACAAATGGGTATTTGGAGTGCTTTGGGGCCTATGGTGAAAAAAGAAATATCTTCACATAAAAACTAGACAGATGCATTCTGCAAAACTTCTTTGTGATGTGTGCATTCATCTCACAGAGTTGAATCTTTCTTTGGATTCAGCAGTTTTCTAAACAGTCCTTTTGTGGAACCTGCAAAGGGATATTTCTGAGCCCACTGAGTCCTATGGTGAAAAAGGAAATATCTTCACATAAAAACCAGGCAGAAGCATTCTGAGAAACTTCTTTCTGATGTGTGCATTCATCTCACAGAGTTGAACCTTTCTTTTGTTTGAACAGTTTGGAAACAGTCTTTTTTTGAATATGCAAATGGATATTTGTGAGCCCTTTACAGCCTATGGTGAAATAGGAAATATCTTCACATAAAAACCAGACAGAAGTATTCTGAGAAACTTCTTTGTGATGTGTGTATTCATATCACAGAGTTGAACATTTCTTTGGATGCAGCAGTTTGGAAACAGTCTTTTTGTAGTATCTGCAGAGGGATATTCATGAGCAGTTTAAGGCCTATGGTTAAAAAGGATATATCTTCACAGAAAACCTCGACAGATCCATTGTGAGAAACTTCTTTGAGATATGTGCATTCATCTCACAGAGTTGAACCTTTCTTTGGATTGAGCAGTTTTCTAAACAGACCTTTTGTAGAATCTACAAAGTAATACTTCTGAGCCCATTGAGGCCTATGGTGAAAAAGGAAATATCTTCACATGAAATCTTAACAGAAGCATTGTGAGAAACTTCTTTGAGATGTGTGCATTCATCTCACATTGTTGAAACTTTCTTTTGATTGAGCAGTTTGGAAACAGTCTTTTTGTACAATCTGCAAAGGGATATTTCTGAGCCATTTGAGGCCTACCATGAAAGAGAAATATCTTCATATAAAAACTAGCAAAAGCATTCTGAGAAACTTCTTTGTAATGTGTGCATTCATCACACAGAGTTGAAACTTTCTTTTGATTGAGCAGTTTGGGGACAATCTTTTTGTATAATATGCAAAAGGATATTTTTGAGCCCTTTCAGGCCTATGGTGAAATAGGGAATATCTTCACAAAAAAACTAGACAGAAGCTTTCGGAGAAACTTCTTTGTGTTGTGTGCTTTCATCTCACAGAGTTGAACTTTTCTTTTGATTGAGCAGTTTGGAAACATTATTTTTGTAGAATCTGAAGATGGATATTTGCAGCATTTCAGGCCTATGGTGAACAGGAAATTTCTTCACATAAAAACTAGACAGAAGTATTCTGAGAAACTTCTTTGTGATGTGTGCATTCATGTCACAGAGTTGAAACTTTCCATGGATTGAGCAGTTTGGAAAGAATTCTTTTGTAGAATCTGCAAAGGGATGTTTGTGAGCCCATTTGGGCCTATGGTGAAATAGGAAATGTCTTCACATAAAAGCTAGACAGAAGCTTTTTGTAAAACTTCTTTGTGCTGCGTGCTTTCACCACAAAGAGTTGAACCTCTCTTTTGATTGAGCAGTTTGGAAACACTCTTTTTGTAGAACTTGCAAACGGATATTAAGAGTGCTTTGAGGCCTATAGTGAAAAAGAAAATATCTGCATTTGAAAACTAGACAGAAACTTTCTGAGAAACTTCTTTGTGATGTGTGCTTTCATCTCCCAGATTTGGACCTTGTTTTTCATTGAGCAGTTTGGCAAGAAGTCGTTTTGTAGAATCTGCAAAGGGATATTTGTGAGCAGTTTGAGGCTTATGGTGAAAAAGTAAATATCTCCACCTAAAACCTAGACAGAAGGATTTTGAGAAAACTCTTTGTGATGTTTGCATTCATCTCACTGATTTGAACCTTTCTGTTCATTGAGCAGTGTGGAAACATACTTTTTGTGCAATCTGCAAAGGAATATTTGTTTGCGGTTTGAGACCTATGGTGAAAAAGTAAAAACTTCACATAAAAACTAGACAGAAGCATTCTGGGAAACTAATTTTATATGTGTGCATTGATCTCACAGAGTTGAACCTTTCTTTTGATGAAGCAGTTCGGAAACAGTTTTTTGTAGAATCTGAATCGGGATATTTGTGATCCCTTTGAGGCCTAAGGAGAAATAGGAAATATCTTCACATAAAAACTAGACGGAAACTTTATGAGAAAGTTCTTTGTGACGTGGGCTTTCATCTCACAGATGTGAACCTTTATTTTGATTGAGCAGTTTGGAAAGAGTCTTTTGTAGTATCTGCAGAGGGCTATTAGAGAGCGGACAGGCTTATGGTGAAAAAAGAAGTGGCTTCTCAAAAAAACTATACAGAAGAATTCTGAGAGACTTCTTTGTAATGTGTGCATTTATCTTACAGTGTTAAACCTTTCTTTTGATTGAGCTTTTTGGAAACACTCTTTTTGTAGCATCTGCAAGAGTACACTTCTGAGCCCATTGAGACCTATTTTGAAATATGAAATATCTTCACAGAAAAACTAGATAGAAGGTTTCTAAGAAACACTTTTGTGAAGTGTGCTTTCATCTCACAGAGTTGAACCTTTCTTTTCATTGAGCAGTTTGAAAACACTCTTTTTGTAGAATCCGCAAGTGGATATTTGGAGTGCTTTCAGGCCCATGGTGAAAAAGGAAATATCTTCACATAATAACCAGACAGAAGCATTCTGAGAAACTTCTTTGTGATGTGTGCATTCATCTCATACTGTTGAAAGTTTCTTTTGATTGAGCAGCTTGGAAACAGAACTTTTGTAGAATCTGCAAAGGGATATTTGTGAGCACATTGAATCCTATGGCAAAATAGGAATTATCTTGAGATAAAAGCTAGACAGAAGATTTCTGAGAAACTTCTTTGTGATGTGTGCATTCATCTCACAGTGTTGAAACTTTATTTTGATTGAGCAGTTTAGAAACAGTCTTTTCCTGCATTCTGCAAAGGTGTATTTCTGAGCCATTTGAGGTCTATGTGAAAAAGAAATATCTTCACATTTAAACTAGACAGAAGCATTCTGAGGAACTTCTTTGTGATGTCTCCATTCATCTCACAGAGTTGAAGGTTTCTTTTAATTCACACTTTTGAAACCATATTTTTGTAGAATCTGCAAAGGGATATTTTTGAGACATTTGAAGCTTATATTGACATAGTAAATATTGTCACATAAAAACTAGACAGGAGAATTCTGAGAAACTTCATTCTGATGTGTGCATTCACCTCACAGAATTTAAGCTTTCTTTAGATTGAGCAGTATGGAAATGGTTGGCTTTTAGAATCTGGAAAGGGATATTTCTTAGCCCTTTGAGGCCTATGGTGAAACTGGAAATATCTTCACATGAAAACTAGACCGAAGCTTTCTGAGAAAGTTCTTTGAGATGTGTACTTTCATCTCACAGAGTTAAAACTTTCTTTTGATTGAGCAGTTTGGAAACACTCTTTTTGTGATATCTGTAAACGGATATTAGGAGTGCTTTGAGGCCAAGGGTGACAAAGGAAATATCCTCACATAAAAACTAAACAGAAATTTTCTGAGAAGTTACTTTTTGATGTGTCCATTAATCTAACAGAGTTGAAACTTTCTTTTTATTGAGCAGTTTGGATACAGTATTTTTGAAGAATCTGCAAAAAAATATTTGTGAGCCCTTTATTGCCTATGGTGAAATAGGAATTTTCTTCACATATAAACTAGAAAGAAGCATTCTGAGAAACTTCTTTATGATGTGTGCATTCATCTCACATAGTTGAAACTTTCTTTGGATTGAGCAGTTTGGAAACAGCCCTTTTGTAGAATCTGCAAAGGGATATTTCTGAGCGCGTTGAGTACTATGGTGCAATGTGAAATATCTTCACATAAAAACTAGAAAGAAGCTTTCTAAGAAACTTCTTTGTGATGTGTGCTTTCATCTCACAGAATTGAAACTTTCTTTTGATTGAGGAGTTTGGAAACACTCTTTTTCTAGAATCTGCAAATGGATATTTTGAGAGCTATTGAGGCCCATGGTGAAAAACGAAATATCCTCACATAAAAACTAAACAGAAGCTTTCTGAGAAACTTCCTTGTGATGTGTGCATTCATCTCACAGAGTTGAACCTTTCTTTTGATTGAGCAGGTTAGAAAGAGGCTTATTGTACAATCTGCAAAGGGATAATTCTGATCCTTTTGAGGCCTATGGTGAAAGAGAAATATCTTCACATAAAAACTAGACAGAATCATTCCAAGAAATTTCTTTGTGATGTGTCCATTCATCTCACAGAGTTGAACCTTTCTTTTGATTGAGCAGTTTGGAAACAGTCTTTTTGTAGAACCTTCAAAGGGATATTTGTGAGCCCTTTATAGCCTCAGGTAAAATAGGAAATATCTTCACACACAAACTAGAGAGAAGCTGCCTGAGTAACTTTTTGTGATGTGTGCTTTCATCTCAGAGAGGTAAAAATTTGTTTTGATTGATCAGTTTGGAAACATTCTTTTTGTAGAATCTGCAAATGGATGTTTGGATTGCTTTGAGGCCTATGTTGAGAAAGGTAATATGTTCACTAAAAACAAGACAGAAGACTGGATTTAGAAAATGTGGCACATATACACCATGGAATACTATGCAGCCATAATAAATGATGAGTTCATGTACTTTGTAGGGACATAGATGAAATTGGAAATCATCATTCTCAGTAAACTATTGCAAGAACAAAAAACCAAACACCGCATAGTCTCACTCATAGGTGGGAATTGAACAATGAGAGCAACACATGGACACAAGAAGGGGAACATCACACTCTGGGGACTATTGTGGGGTGGGGGGAAGGGGGAGGGATAGAATTGGGAGATATACCTAATGCTAGATGACGAGTTAGTGGGTGCAGCACACCAGCATGGCACATGTATACATATGTAACAAACCTGCATATTGTGCACATGTACCCTAAAACTTAAAGTATAATAATAATAATAAATAAATAAAAACTAACTTTAAAAAAATAAAGTGTTGAAAATAAAAAAAAAAGATTCCTGAGAAACTCCTCTGTTATGTGTGCATTCATCTCACCAGATTGAAACTTTCTTTTGATTGAGCAGTTTGGAAACAGTCTTTTTGTACAATCTACAAAGGGATATTTCTGAACGGTTTGATGCCTATGGTGAAAAAGAAATATCTTCACATTAAAACTAGACAGAAGCATTATGATAAACTAATTTATTATGTGTGCATTCGTCTCACAGAGTTGAACATTTCTTTTCATTTAGCAGTTCGAAAACTGTCTTTTTGTAGAGTCTGCAAAGGGATATTTGTGAGATATTTGAGGCCTATGGTGATATAGGAAATATCTTCACAAAAAAAAAATAGACAGAAGCATTATGAGAAACTTCTTCATGATGTGTGCTTTCTTCTCACAGATTTGAATCTTTCTTTTAATTGAACAGTTTGGAAACTCTCTTTTTGTTGAGTTTGCAAAAGGATATTTGGAGTGCTTTGAGGTCTATGGTGAAAAAGGAAATATTTTCACTTAAAAACTAAACAGAAGCTTTCTGAAAAACTTCTCTGTGATGTGAGTATTCATGTCACAGTGTTGAAACTTTGTTTTCATTGAGCAGTTTGGAAACCATCTTTTTGTACAATCTGCAAAGGAATATTTCTGAGAAGTTTGAGGCCTATGGTGAAAAACAAATATCTTAACACAAAAACTAGACAGAGGCATTCTGAGAAACTTCTTATTCATGTGTGCATTCATCTCCCAGAGATGAAACATTCTTTTCATTGAGAAATTCGGAAACAATCTTTTGTAGAATTTGCAAAAGGATATATGTGAGCCCACTGAGGCCCATGGTGAAATGGGAAATATCTTCACAGAAAAACTATACAGAAGCATTCCGAGAAACTTCTTTGTGATGTTTGCATTCATCTCACAGAGTTGAAATTTTCTTTTGATTGAGCAGTTTGGAAAAACTCTTTTTGAAGTATCTGCAAATGGATATTTGGAGCACTTTGTGGCTTGTGGTGAAAAACTAAATATCTTCACATAAAATCTAGTGAGAAACTTTCTGAAGAACTTCTTTGTGATGTGTGTTTTCATCTCACAGAGTTGAAAATTTCTTTTGATTGAGCAGTTTTGGAATGGAATGGTATGGAATGGAATGGGATGGGATGGGATGGAATACAATGGAATCGGATGGGATGGAATGGAGTGGAGTGGAATGGAGTGGAGCGGAGAGGAATGGAACGGAATGGAGTGGAGTGGAGTGGAGTGGAATGGAGTAGAGTGGAGTGGAGTGGAGTGGAATGGAATGGAGTGGAATGGAGTGGAGTGGAGTGGATCGGAGTGCAGTGGACTGGAATTGAATGGAATGGAATGAAATGGAATGGAGTGGAATGGAATTTAATGGAAAGGAGTGGAGTGGAGTGGATTGAAGTGGAATCAAATGGAATGCAGTGGAGTGGAATGGAATGGAATGCAATGGAATGGAATGGCGTGGAGTGGAATGAAATGGAGTCGAGTGGAGTGGAGTAGAATGGAGTGGAGTGCAGTGGATTGGAGTGCAGTGGAGTGGAGTGGAAGGGAGTGTGATGGAATGGAATGGAATGGAATGGAAAGCAATGCAATGTAATGGTGAAATGAAATGAGAGCTAAGATTGTGCCAGTGCACTCCAGTCTGGGTGACAGAATGAGATCCAGTCGAAATAAAGGAATGGAATGCAATGGAGTAAAATGCAAAGGCATTGAGTTGTGTGGAATGGAATGCAGCGGAAAGGCATGGAGTTGAGTGGATTGCAGCAGAGTGGAATGGAGTGGTGAGGAATGGAGTGGAACTGAGTGGAATCGAATGGAATGGATGGGAATGGAGTGGATTGGAATGGAGTGGAGAGGAATGGAGTGGAACAGAGTGGAATGGAATGGAATGAAGTGGAGAGGAATGGAATGGAATGGACTGGAATGGAACGGAATGGAATGGAGTGGCGTGGAGTGGAATGGAATGGAGTCTAGTGGAGTGGACTGGAATGGAGTGGAGTGCAGTGGATTGGAATGCAGCGCAGTGGAGTGGAGTGGAACAGAGTGGAATAGAATGGAATGGACGGGAATGGAATGGAACGGAATGGAATGGAATGGTGAAATGAAATATGAGCTAAGATTGTGCCACTGCACTGCACTCTGGGAGCCAGAGTGAGATCCAGTCAAAATAAAGGAATGGAATGGAATGGAGTAAAATGCAGTGGAATAGATTGGTGTGGAATGGAATGGAATGGAACGGAGTGGAGTGGAGTGGAATGGAGTGGAGAGGAATGGAGTGGAGTGGAATGGTGTGGAGTGCAATGGAATGGTATGGAATGGAATGAAGTGGAATGGAGTGGAGAGGAGTGGAATGGAGTTTAGTGTAATGGAGTGCAGTGCAATGGAGTGGAATGCAATGGATTGGAATGGATTGGAGTGGAGTGGAATGGAATGGAGTGGAATGGAATGGAAAGGGATGGAAGGGAATGGAACGGAATGGAATGGAGTGGAGTGGAGTGGAAAGGAGTGGAGTTGAGTGGACTCTATCAGAGTGCAGTGGATTGGAATGGAATGAAATGGAATGAAGTGGAGAGGAGTGAAGAGGCATGGAGTTTAGTGGAGTGGAATTGAGTGGAGTGGATTGCAGTGCAGTGGAATGGAATGGAGTGGAGTGGAGTGGAGGGGAATGGAATGGAATGTAGTGGAATAGAATTGATTGTAGTGGAATTGAATAGAATGGAATGAAATGGAATGGAAGGGAACAGAATGGAATGGAACGGATTGGAGTGGAATGCAATGGAGTGGAGTGGAGTTGAATGGAGTGGATTGGAGTGCAGTGGAATGGAATCTAATGTAATGGAATGGAATGCAATGGAATGAAGTGGAGTGGAATGGAATGCAATGGAGTGGAGTGGAGGGGAATGGAGTGGAATGGAGTGAAATGTAGCGGTGTGGAGTGGAGTGGTGTGCAGTAGGATGGAGTGCAATAGAATGGAATGGAACGGATTAAAGTGGAGTGGAGTGGAGTTGATGGAGTTGATCAGAGTGCATTGGAATGGAATGGATTGGAATGGAGTGCGGTGGAATGGAATGGAGTGGAGTGGAGTGGAGTGGAGTGCAGTGGAAAGGAATGGAATGGAATGGAATGAAATGGTGAAATGAAATGTGAGCTAAGATTGTGCCACTGCAGTCCAATCTTGGTGACAGAGTGAGATCCGGTCGAAATAAAGGAATGGAATGCAATGGAGTAGAATGGAATAGAATGGAGTGGAGTGGAATGGAATGGAGTGGAATAAAGAGGAACAGAGTATAAAGGAGTGGAATGGAAAGGAGTGGAGTGGAAAGATATGGAATGCAGTGGAATGGAATAGTATGGAATGGAGTGGAATGGAATGGAATGCAGTAGAAAGCAGTGGAGTGGAATGGAGAACAGTGGAAGGAGTGGAGTGGAATGGAGTGGAATGGAGTGGCATTGAATTTAATACAAGAGAGAGCAATGGAATGAATTAGAGTGACATGAAATGGAGTGCAGTGGAGTGGAGTGGATTGAAGGGGAATGGAGTCAAATGGATTGAAACGGAGAGGGGTGGACTGGAGTGGAGTGGAATGGAATGGAGTGGAATGGAATGGAACGGAAAGGAAAGAAATGGATCTCAGTGGAGTGGAGTGCAGTTCTGTGGAATGGATCGGAGTGCAGTGAAATGGAATGGAGTGTAATGCAATAGAGTGGAGTGGAGTGCAGTGCAGTGGAGTGGAGAGGAATGGAGTGGAATGTCTTTGAATAGAGTGCAGTGTAGTGGAATGGAATGGAATGGAACAGAATGGAAAGGAATGGAATGGAATGGAATAGAAAGGAATGGAGTGGAGTGGAGTGGAATGGAATGGATTTGAGTAGATTGGAGTGCAGTAGACTGGAATGGAATGGAATGGAACGGAGTGGAGAAGAATGGAATTTAATGGAATGGAGTGCATTGGAGTGGAGTGGAGTGTATTGGAATGGAGTGGAGTGGAATGGAATGGAATGGAATGGAATGGAGTGGAGTGGATTGGAGTGGAGTCTAATGGAATGGAGTGGAGTGGAATGGAATGGAATGGAGTGGAGTGGAGTGAAACGGATTGGAGTGGAATGCAGTGGAGTAGAGAGGCATGGAGTGGAATGGAGTGGAGTGGAATGGAGTGGAGTGGAGTGCAGTGGAGTCGAATGGAATGGAGTGGAGTGCAGTGGAGTGGAATGGAATGGAATGGAATAGAATGAGAAGGAATGGAAATGAATATAATGGAGGGATGTAGAGTGGAGTGGAGTGGAGTTGAGTGGATTGGAGTGGAGTGGAATTGAGTGGAATGGAGTGGAATGGAATGAAGTGGAGAGGAATGGAGTGGCATTGAATTTAATACAAGAGAGAGCAATGGAATGAATTAGAGTGACATGAAATGGAGTGCAGTGGAGTGGAGTGGATTGAAGGGGAATGGAGTCAAATGGATTGAAACGGAGAGGGGTGGACTGGAGTAGAGTGGAATGGAATGGAGTGGAATGGAATGGAATGGAACGGAAAGGAAAGAAATGGATCTCAGTGGAGTGGAGTGCAGTTCTGTGGAATGGATCGGAGTGCAGTGAAATGGAATGGAGTGTAATGCAATAGAGTGGAGTGGAGTGCAGTGCAGTGGAGTGGAGAGGAATGGAGTGGAATGTCTTTGAATAGAGTGCAGTGTAGTGGAATGGAATGGAATGGAACAGAATGGAAAGGAATGGAATGGAATGGAATGGAATAGAAAGGAATGGAGTGGAGTGGAGTGGAATGGAATGGATTTGAGTAGATTGGAGTGCAGTAGACTGGAATGGAATGGAATGGAACGGAGTGGAGAAGAATGGAATTTAATGGAATGGAGTGCATTGGAGTGGAGTGGAGTGTATTGGAATGGAGTGGAGTGGAATGGAATGGAATGGAATGGAATGGAGTGGAGTGGATTGGAGTGGAGTCTAATGGAATGGAGTGGAGTGGAATGGAATGGAATGGAGTGGAGTGGAGTGAAACGGATTGGAGTGGAATGCAGTGGAGTAGAGAGGCATGGAGTGGAATGGAGTGGAGTGGAATGCAGTGGAGTAAAGAGGCATGGAGTGGAATGGAGTGGAGTGGAATGGAGTGGAGTGGAGTGCAGTGGAGTCGAATGGAATGGAGTGGAGTGCAGTGGAGTGGAATGGAATGGAATGGAATAGAATGAGAAGGAATGGAAATGAATATAATGGAGGGATGTAGAGTGGAGTGGAGTGGAGTTGAGTGGATTGGAGTGGAGTGGAATTGAGTGGAATGGAGTGGAATGGAATGAAGTGGAGAGGAATGGAGTGGCATGGATTAGAGTGGAGTGAAGTGGACTGCAGTGGAATGGAATAGAATGGAATGGAATGGAATGGAATCACTTGGAATCGTATGGAAACAAATCAATTGGAATCAAATGGAATGGAATCGAATTGAAACGAATGGAAAAAATGGAATTGAATGGAATCGAATTGAATGGAATCGCATGGACTCGAAAGCCATCCTATGGAATCAAATGGAAAAAATGGAATCGAATGGAATTAAATGGAATCAAAATGATTTGAATCAAATGACATCGAATGGAATGTGGAGAAGTTGAGTGGAGTGGCGTGCAACAGAGTGGAATGGAATGGGGTGGAATTGAATTGAATGGAGTGGTGTGGAGTGGAATGGAAAGTAATGGAATAGCATGGAATCACATGGAATCACAGGGAAGCGAATCAAATTGAATCAAATCGAATCATATGCAATCAAATGAAATCGAATGGATTCGAACAGAAAAAACTAAATCCAATGGAATCAAATGGAATTGAAGCGGGTGGAATTGAATTTCATCGAATGGAGTGGAATGGAATGTGTTAGAGTGGAGTGGAGTGCAAAGGATTGGAATGGAATGGGGTGGAATGGAATTGAATGGAATGGAGTGGAGTGGAATAGAGTGGAATGGAAAGGAATGAAAATAAATGGAATTGAACGGAGTGGAGTGGAGTGGAATGCAATGGAATGGAATGGAATAAAATGGAATGGAATGGAATGGAATGGAATTGAATGGAGTGTGGTGGTTTGGAGTGGAATGGAATGGAATGGAATGGCAAGGAATTCAATTGAACGGAGTGGAGTGGAGTGGGGTGGAATGTAATGGAACGGATTGGAATGGGGTAGAGTGGAGTGGAGTGGAGTGGAATGGAATGGAATGGACTCGGTTGGAATGGACGGGAATGGAATGGACTGGAATGGAACGGACTCGAATGGAATGGAATGCAATGGAAAAGACCCAAATGGAATGGATTCGAATGGAAAGGACTCAAATGGAATGGACTGGAATGGAATGGACTGAAATGGAATGGAAACGAATTGAATGGAATCGAATGCAATAGAATCAAATGGAATAGAATCAAATGACATCGAATAGCATCAAATGGGTTCGAATGGAATGTGGTGATGTGGAGTGGAGTGGAATTGAGTTGAATGTAATGGGGTGGAATGGAATTGAATGGAGTAGCTTGAAGTGGAGTGGAATGGATTGGAATGGAATGGAATGGGAAGGAATAGAATTGAACGAAGTGGAGTGGATTGAAATGGAGCGGAATGGACTGGACTGGAATGGAATGGAATGGAGTGGAGTGGAGTGGAGTGGAGTCAAGAGGTTGGGAATGGAATGGAATTGAATGGAATGGAATGGAGAGGAGTGGAGTGTAATGGAATGGAACGGAGGGGAGTGGAATGGAATGCAATGGAGCAGAGTGGAGTTTAGTGGAGTGGAATAGAGTGGAGTGGAGTGGAATGGAGTGAAGTGGAAAGGAATGCAGTGGAGTGGACTGAACAGGAGTGGATGGAATTTAGTGGAATGGAACGGAGTAGAGTGGGATGGAATGCAATGTAGTGTAAAGGAATGGAACGGAAAGGAATGGAATGGAATCAAATAGAATGGAATGGATTGGAGTGGAGTGGAGTGAAGTGGAGTGGAGTCGAGTGGCATGGAATGGAATGGAATGGAATGGAATGGGAAGGAATGGAATTGATCAGAGTGGAGTGGAGAGGAATGGAATGGACTGGAATGGAATGGAATGGAATGGAATGGAATGGAATGGACTCGAATGGAATGGACGTGAATGGAATTCAATCTAATGGAATAGAATCAAACGAAATGGAAAAGAATGGAATTGAATGGAATCGAATGTAATGTGGTGAAGTGGAGTGGAGCGGAGTGAAATGGAGTGGAAAGGAATGGGGTGGAATGGAAAAGAATGGAGTGGAGTAGAGTGGAGGGGAGTGGAGGGGAATGGAGTGGAATGGAATGGAAACAGAAGGAATGGAATTGAACGGAGTGGAGTGGAGTGGTGTGGAGTGGAATGCAATGGAATGGAAGTGAATGGAGTGCAGTAGAGTGGAGTGGAATTGAATGGAATGCAATGGATTGGAATGGAATGAACTGGAATGGAATGGACTCGAATGAAATGAACTGGAATGGAATCGACTTGAATGAGTGGACTGGAATGGAATGGACTCGAACGGAATGGATTCGAATGGAATTGACTGTAATGGATTGGAATCGAATATAATAAAATGGAACGGAATGGAAGGAATGGAATGGAATGGGATTGGAAGGAATGGAATCAAATGGAATGGAATCGAATGGAATGGGATTGAAGGGCATACAATGGAATCGAAAGGAATCAAATGGAATCGAATGGAAACTAATGGAATGCGGTGAAGTAGAGTGTAGTGGAGTGGAATGGAGTGGAATGGAATTGGATGGAATGGAATTTAATAGAGTCGAGTGTATTGGAGTGGGATGGAGTGGAATTAAGTGGGAAGGGATTGAAATGAACGGAGTTTAGTGGAGTGGAGTGGAGTGGAATGCAATGGAATGGAATGGAATGAAATGGAATGGAGTGGAGTGGAGTGGAATGGAAATTTGTGGAATGGACTGGACTGCAATGCAATGGAATAGAGTGGTATGGAAAGGACAGGATTGTGTTGAAATTGGGTGGAATGGACAGGACTGTAGTGGAATGGAATGGAAAATAATGGAGCAAAATGGAATGGTAAGGAAGGGAATGGAATGGCATGGAATGGAATGGAGTGGAGTTGAATGGAATGGAATGGAATCGAATGGAATGGACTCAAATGGAATTGACTGCAATGTAATGGACTTGAATGGAATGGAATTGAATGGAATGGATTCGAATGGAATGGAATCAAATGGAATGGAAACGTATGGAATGCAATTGAACGGAATGGAATCAATTGGCTTCAAATGGAATGCGGTGAAGTGTACAGGAGTGGAGTGGAATGGAGTGAAATGCAATGGGGTGGAATGGAATTGAATGGAGTGGAGTGGAGTGGAAGGGAATGGAATGAAATGGAATGGGAAGGAATGTAATTGAATGGAGTGGAGTGGAGTGGAGTAGAGTGGACTGCAGTGGAGTAGAGTTTAGTGGAGAGGAGTGGAATGGAATGGATTGGAAAGGAATGGAATGGAATGGAATGGAGTGGAGTGGAGTTGAGTGGAGTGGAAAGGAGTGGAGTGGACTGGAATGGAATGGATTGGAGTGGAATGGAGTGCAGAGGAGTGGAATGGAATGGAATGGAAAAGAGTGGAGTGGAGTGGAGTTGAGTGGAATGTACGGGAATGGAGTGGAATGGAAATGATTGGAGTGGAGAGGAGTGGAACGGAGTGGAGTGGAGTTGAATGGAGTGGAGTGGAGTTGAATGAATTGGAGTGGAATGGAATGGAGTGGAGAGGAATGGAATGAAGTGTAGTGGAGTGTGGTAGAGTGCAGTGGAGTGGAGTGCAATGGAATGGAAAGGAATTTAGTGGAGTGGACTGGGATGGAATGCAATGGAGTGTAAAGGAATGGAATGCAGTGAAATGGAATGGAATCGAATTGAATGGAATGAATTGGAGTGGAGTGGAGTGGAGTCGAATAGAATGGTGTGGAATGGAATGGAATGGAATTGAGAAGAGTGGAGTGGAGTGGAACGGAGTGGAATGGAATGGAATGGAATGGACCAAAATGGAATGGATTCCAAAGGAATGGAATTGAATGGAGTGGAATCGAATGCAATGGAATGGAAAGGAATGGAATAGAATGGAATGGAATCGGATGAAAAGGAATTGCATGGTGTCTAACAGAATCGAAAGGAATGCAGTGAAGTGGAGTGGAGTGGAGTGTAATGGAGTGGAGTGGAGTGTAATGGAGTGGAGTGGAGTGTAATGGAGTGGAATGGAATGCGCTGCAATGGAATTGAATGGAGTGGAGTGTAGTGGAATGGATTGAATGGAATGGGAAGGAATGGAATTGATTGGAGTGGAGCGGAGTAGAGTGGAATGGAATGCAATGGAATGGAATGGAATGCAATGGAATGGAGTGGAATGGAATGGAGTGGAGTGGAATGGAATGCAATGGAGTGGAGTGGAATGGAATGGAATGGAATGGTGTGGAACGGAATGGAGTGGAGTGGAGTGGAATGGAATGGAATGGAAAGGAGTGGAATGGAATGGACTCGAATGAAATGGACTGGAATGGAATGGAATCGAACGGAATGGACTCAGAAGAAATGGACTCTAACAGAATGAAATCAAATAGAATTTAATCAAATGGAATGGAATCAAATGGAATGGAATAGAATCTAAAGAAATCGAATCTAATGGAATGGAATGCGTTGAAGAGTAGTGCATTGGAGTGGAATGGAGTGGAATGGAATGAGGTGGAATGGATTTGAATTGAATGTAGTGGACTGGAGTGGATTGGCGTGGAATGGAATGGAATGGGAAGGAATGGAATTGAACGGTGTGCAATGGAGTGGAGTGGAGTTGAGTGGAATGGAATGCAAAGGAATGGAATGGAGTGGAGTGCAATTGTGTGGAATGCAGTGGAGTGGAGTGAAATCAATTGGAATACAATTGAGTGGATTTTAGTGTAAAGGAGTGGACTGGAATGGAAGGCAATGGAATTGATAGGGAACAAATGGAATTTAACAGTGTGTAGTGGAGTGGAGTGGAATGCAATGAAGGGAAAGGAGAGGAGTGGAATGGAATTGAATGGAATGGAATGGAATTGAATTGAATGGACTGGATTGGAGTGGAATGGATTGGAATGGAGATCAACGAAAGGCAATCGAATGGAATGGACTCAAATGGAATGGAAACGAATGGAATGTAACCAAGTGGAATGGATTTTAATGGAATGGACTCGAATGGAATGGACTCGAATGGAATGGAATCGAATGGAATGGAATCGAATGGAGTGGAATCCAATGGAATGCAATGGAATGGAATGGAATGGAATGGCATAGAATGGAATGGAATCGAATCAAATGGAGTTGAAACGAATGGCATTGAATGGAATCAAATGGAAAGTGGTGAAGTGGAGTGGAGTGGAATGGAGTGGGATGGAATAGGAAAGAATGGAATTGAAAGGAGTGGAGTGGGGAGGAGTGGAGTGGAATGCAATGGAAAGGAATGGGAAAGAATGGAATTGAAAGGAGCGGAGTGAGGTGGAGTGGAGTTGAGTGCAATGGAATGGAATGGAATGCAGTGGAGTGGAATGTATTGGAGTGGAGTGGTGTGGAGTGGAGTGGAGTGTAATGGAGTGGAATGCAGTGGAACGCAGTGTAGTAGAGTTTAGTAGAGTGGAGTGGAATCGAGTGTACTGGAATGGAGTGGAATGGAATGGACTCGAAAGAAATGGAATGGAATGGAATGGACTGGAATGGAATAGACGCCCATGAATTGGACACGAAAGGAACGGATTCGAAAGGAATGGAATGGAATGAACTGGACTCGAATGGGATGGACTCGAATGGAATGGACTCAAAAGGAATGGAATGGAATGGAAAGGAATTGAATGGAGTGGAATTGGAAAGGAATGGAATGGAATGTGGTGGAATGGAATGGAATGGAATGGAATGGAATGGAACGGAATGGAATGGAAGGGAATGGAATGGAATGGAGTGTGATGGAGTGGAATGGATTGGAATGGAGTTGAATGGAATGGAGTGGAGTGGAATTGAATGGAGTGTACGGAAGTGGATTGCACTTGAGTGGAATGGAATGGAATGGACTCGAATGGAATGGACCCTAATGGAATAGACCAAAATGGAATGGACTCGAATGGAATGCACTCGAATGTAATGGAATAAAACTGAATGCAATCAAATGGAAAGGAATCGAATGGAATGGAATCGAATGAAATGGAGTCAAATAGAATGGAAACAAATGGATTTGAATTGAATAGAATGGAATCGAAAGGCATCAAAAGGAATCGAATGGAATGCAGTGAAGGGGTGTGTATTGCAGTGGAATGTAGTGGAATGGAATGGGTTGGAATGGAATTGAATGGATAAAACTGGAAAGGAATGGAATGGAAGGAATGGAATTGAACGGAATGAAGTGGAGTGGAGTGAAGTGGAGTGGAATGCAATGGAATGGAATAGAATGGAGTGGAGTGGAGCTGAGTGGAATGCAACTGAATGGAATGTAATGGAGTGCTGTGGAGTGGAGTCGAGTGGAATGGAGTGGAGTGGAAAGGAATGGACTGGAATGGAATGGAATGGAATGCAGTTGAACGGAGTGGAATGGCATGGCATGGAGTGGAATGGAATGGAATGGAGTGCAGTGGAGTGTAGTGGATTGGAGTGGAGTGAAGTGGAGTGGAGGGCAGTGGAATGGAATCGAATGGAATGGAATAAAACGGAGTGCGGTGAAGTGGAGTGGAATGGAGTAGAATTGAATGGAATGGACTGGAATGGAATGGACTCGAATGGAATGGAATGGAATGGATTGGAATGGAACGGAGTGGAATGGGAAGGAGTGGAGTCGAATGGAATGGACTGGAATGGAATTGACTAAAATGGAATGGACTCAAATGGAATGGACTCGAATGGAATGGACTGCAATGGAATACAATCGAATGGCATGAACTCGAAAGGAATGGAATCAAGTGGAATGTAATCGAACGTAATCGAATCAAATGGAAGGAAATCGAATAGCATCGAATGGACTCCAATTTAATGCATTGAAGTTGACTGGACTGGAGATGAAGGGAGTGGAATAGAATGGGGGGAATGAAATTGAATGCAGTGGAGGGGAGTGGAGTGTAAGGGATTAGGAATGGAATGGAATGGGAAGAAAATGAATTGAACATGGTGGAGTGGAGTAGAGAGGAATGGAGTGGAGTAGAATGGAATGGAATGGAATGGAATGGAAAGCAAAGGAGTTGAGTCGAGTCAAGTGGATTAGAATGGAATGGAGTGGAGTTGAATGGAATGCAGTGGAGTGAAATGGAGTGTAGTGCAGTGGAATGGAATGGAATAGAAAGGGATGGAATAAAATTGAGAGCAGTGGAGTGGACTGAAATGGGGTTAATTGGACTGGAATGGAGTGGAATGGAATGTGGTGAAGGGAATTGAATGTAGTGGAGTGGAGTGGACTGGAAAGGAGTGGAATGGAAAACAATGGGAAGTAATGGAATTGAATGGAGCGGAGTGGAGTGCAGTTGAGTGGAATGGAATGGAATGGAAAGCAATGGAAAGGAATGGAATGGAAAGGAATGGAAAGGAATGGAATGGATAAGAAAATAATGGAATGGAATGGAATGGAATAGAATGGAATGGAAAGGTATGGTATGGAATGGAGTGACATGGTGGGGAATGGAGTTGAATGGAATGGTGCGGAGTGGGATGGGATGGAGTGGACTGGATTGGAATGGAATGGATTGGAATGGAATGGAATGGAATGGATTCGAATGGAATGGACAAGAATTTAATAGAATGGAATGGAATAGAATGGAAAGGAATGGACTCGAATGGAATGGACTCGAATGGAATGGACTGGAATGGAATGGAATCGAATGAAATGGAATCGAATGAAGTTGAATCAAACGGAATTTAATCAAACGGAATGAAACCAAATGGAATGGACTGGAGTGGAATGAAATGGAAAGGAATGGACTCAAATGGAATATACTCAAATGGAATAAATCAAATGGCATGGAATCGAAAGGAATGGAATCGAATGGAATGGAATTGAATAGAATGGAATGGAATTGAATGGAATCGAATGGAATCAAATGGAATCAAATCGAATGGAATGGTATTGAATGACATCGAATGGTATCCAATGTAATGTGGTGAAGTGGAGTGTAGTGGAATGGAGTGGAATTGGAGGGGGTGGAATGGAATTGAATGCAGTGGAGTGGAGTGGCCAGCAATGGAGCGGAATGGAATGGAATGGGAAGGAATGGAATTGAATGGAGTGGAGTCGAACGAAATGGAATGGAATGCATTGGACAGTAGTGGAGTGGATTTCAGTGGAGTGGAATGCAATGGAATGGAATGGAGTGGAATGGAATGGAGTTCAGTGGAGTGGAGTGGAATGGAATTGAGTGGAGGGGAGTGGAGTGGGTTGGAGTGGAATGGAGTGGAATGGAATGGATTGGAGTGGATTGAAGTGTACTGGAATGGAATAGAGTGGAGTGGAGTGGAATGAAACGGAATGGAATGGAAAGGAATGAATTGCAATGGAATGGACTTGAATGGAATGAACTGGAATGGAATGGACTGGAAACAAATGTACTCCAATGGAAGGGACTCGAATGGATTGTACTTGAATGGAATGGATTCAAATGGAAAGGAATCACATGGAATTTAATTGAAGGGAATATAATCGAATGGAACGGAATGTGTTGATGTGGAGTGGAGGGGAATGGATTGGAAGGGAATGGGGTGGAATGGAATTGAATGCAGTAAAGAGAAGAGTCTTGGAATGGAGTGGAATGGAATGGGAAGGAATGGAACAGAACAGAGGTGAGTGCAGTGGAGTGGAGTGGAATGCAATGGAATGGAATTGAACAGAGGTGAGTGGAGTGGAGTGGAGAGGAATGGAATGGAATGGAGTGGAGTGGAGTGGTGTGGAGTGGAATGCAATGGAGTGGAGTGGAGTGGAGGGGCGTGGATAGGAGTGGAATGGAATGGAATGGAGTGGAATGGAGTGGAGTGGAGTGGAATGGAATGGCATTGAATGGAATGGAGTGGAATGGAGTGGAGTGGGGTGGAATGGAATGAAATGGAATGGAATGGGAAGGAATGGATTTGAACAAAGGGGAGTGGAGTAGAGTGCAGGGGAATGCAATGGAATGGAATGGAATGGAGTAGGGTGGAGTGGAGTGGAATGGAATGCAATGGAATGGAATGAAGTGGAGTGGAGTGGAGTGGAAAGGAATTCAAAGGAATGGAATTGAAAGGATTCACTTGGAATGGAGTGGAATGCAGTCGAATGGACTGGAATGGAATGGACTCGAATAGAATGGAATTGAATGGAATGGAATGGATTCGAACGGAATGGAATGGAATGGAATGAACTCAAGTGGAATGGAATCAAATGGAATGGAATAAAAAAGAATGGAATCATATGGAATGTAAAGGAATGGAATGGAAGGGCAAGGAATGGAATGGAATGGAATGGAAAGGAATAGAATGGATTCGAATGGAATGGAATCGAATGGAATGGAATTGAATGGAATGGAATCGAACGGAATGGATTCGAGTGGAATGGAATGGAATGGAATGAAATCGAATGGAATGAAATCGAATGGAATGGACTGGAATGGAATGGACTGGAACGGAATGAACTGGAAAAGAATTGACTCCAATGGAATGTACTTGAATGGAATAAATTGAATGGCATGGAATCGAATGGATTGGAATCAAATGAAATGGAATCAAACGGAATGCAATCGAATGGAATGTAATTGAATGACCTCGAATGGAATGCAATTGAATGCGGTGAAGTGGAGTGGAGTGGATTGGAGTTAAATTAGAAGGGGGTGGAATGGAATTGAATGCAGTGGAGTGGAGTGGAATGGAGGGAATGGAATGGAATGGGAATGAATGGAATTGAACGGAGTGGAGTGGAGTGGAGTGGAATGCCAGGGAATGGCATAGAATTAACTGGAGTGGAGTGGATTGGAGTGGGGTGGAATGCAATGGAATGGAATATAGAGGAATGGAATGGAGTGCAGCTGAGTGGAGTGGAATCAAATTGAGTGGAGTGGAATGGAGTGTATTGAAGTGGAATCCAGTGGAATAGAATGGAGTGGAGTGCAGTGGAGTGGAGTGGAATGGAATGGAGAGGATTTGAGTGGAGTGGAGTAGAATGGAATGCAATGGAATGGAACGGAATGGAACGGAATGGAATGGAATGGAATAGAATGGAATGGAAGGCAGTGGAATGGAATGGACTCAAATGGAATGAAATGAAATAGAATTAACTGGAAACGAATGTAATCCAATGGAAAGGACTCAAATGGATTTTATTCGAATGGATTGGAATCGAATGGAATCGAATCAAATGGAATGAAATTGAATGGAATTTAATTGAAGGGAATGTATTCAAATGGAACAGAATGCGGAGATGTGGAGTGGAGTGGAGGGGAATGGATTGGAAGGGAATGGGTGGAATGGAATTGAATGGAGTGCAGTGAACTGTCTTGGAATGGAGTGGAAATGAATTGAATGGGAAGGAATGGAATTGAAAGGAGGGGAGTGGAGTGGAGTGGAATGCAATGGAATGTAATGTAATGAAGTGGAGTGGAGTGGAGTGGAATGCAATGGAGTGGAGTGGAGTGGATTGGAGTGGAATGGAATGCAATGGAATGGAGTGGAATGGAATGGAGTGGATTGGAGTGGAGTGCAGTGGAATGGAATCAAATGGAATGGAATGGGAAGTTATGTAATTGAATGGAGGGGAGTCGAGTGGAGTGCAATGGAATGCAATGGGATGTAATGGAATGGAGTAGGGTGGAGTGGAGTGAATGGAATGCAATGGAATGGAATGGAGTGGAGTGGAATAGAATGGAGTGGATTGGAATGTAGTGGAGTAGAGTAGAGTGGAGTGGTGTGGAATGGAGTGGAGTGGAGTGGAAAGGAGTGAAGTGGAATTGAGTGGAATGGATTTTATGACAGTGGAGTTGATTGGAGTGGAACGGAGTGGTGAGGAGTGGTTTGGAGTGGAATGGAGTGGAATAGAGTGGACTCTAATGCAGTGGAAGAGAGTGGAATGGAATGGAATGGAGTGGAATGGAAGGGAATGGAATGGAATGGACTCGAATGGAAAGGACTGAAATGGAATGGCATGGAATGGAATGCACTCAAATGGAATGAATCGAATGGAATGGAATCAAAAGGAACGTAACCAAATGGAATGGAATCAAATGGAATGGAGTCGAATGGCATCAAATGGAATCCAATGGAATGCGGTAAAGTGGAGTGGAGTGGTATGAAATGGACTGGAATGGAATGGGGTGGAATGGGATAGAGAGGAATGGACAGGAGTGGAGTGGAATGGAATGGGAAAGAATGGAATTGAACAGAGCGGAGTGGGTTGGAGTGGAGTAGAATGCAATGGACTGGAATGGGAAAGAATGGAATTGAATGGAGAAGAGTGGAGTTAAGTGGAGTGGAATGCAATGGAATGGAATGGAATGGAGTGGAGTGGAGTGGTGTGGAGTGGAGTGAAGTGGAGTGTAATGGACTGGAGTGGAGTAGAATGGAGTGGAGTAGAGTCGAGTGGAATGGAGTGGAGTGGAGTGGAATGGAATGGAATCAAGTTGACTGGAATGGAGTGGAATGGAATGGACTCGAGTTGAACGAACTGGAATGGAATGGACTGGAAAGGCACGGTTTCCAACGGATTGGACATGAACGGAATGGACTCGAATGGAATGGAGTGGAATGGAATGGACTCGAAAGGGATGGACTCAAACGGTATAGAATCGAATGGAATGGAATCGAATGGAATGGAATCAAATGGAATGGAGTACAATGGAAAGGAACCAAATAGAATAGAATGGAATCGAATGGAATGCAGTGAAGGGGAGTGAAGCGGAGTGGATTGGATTGGAATGGAATGGGGTGGAATGGAATTGAATCGAGTGGGGTGGAGTGGAGTGGAATGGAGTGCAATGGAATGGAATGGGAAGGAATGGAATTGAACGGAGTGCTGTGGAATGGAATGGAGTGCAGTGGAATGCAATGCAATGGAATGAAAAAGAAGGGAATGGAATGGAATGGAATGGAATGAAATCGAATGGGTTGCAATCAAATGGAATGGAATTGAATTTAATCGAAAGGAATAGAATGAAATGCGGTGAAGTGGAGTGGAGTGGAATGGAATGGAATGGAATGGACAGGAGTGGAGTGGATCTGACTGGAGTGGAATGGAATGGAATGGAATGGACAGGAGTGGAGTGGAGTGGATCTGACTGGAGTGGAATGGCATGGAGTGGAGTGCAGTGGAATTGAATGGAAAGGTCTTGAATGGAATGGAATCAAATGGAATGGAGTCTAATAAAATGGAATCAATTGGAATGGAATCGAATGAAAGGGTATTGAATGGCTTTGAATGGAATTGAATGGAATGCGTTGAAGTTGAGTGGAGTGGAGTGGAGTGGAATAGTATGGGGTGGAATGGAATTGAATGGAGTGGAGTTGATTGCAGTGGAATGGAGTGGAATGGAATGGAATGGGATGGAATGGAATTGAACGTAGTGGAGTGAGGTGGAAAGGAGTGGAGAAGAGTGGAGTGGAGTGGAATGGAATGGAGTGGAGTGGAATGGATTCTAGTGGAGTGGATAGGAAGGGAGTGGAATGGAGTGGAATGCAAAGGAGTGGAATGTAATGGAGTGGAGTGAATTGGAATGGATTGGAGACAAGTAGAGTGGAGTGGAATGGAAGGGAGTGCAGTGGAATGGAGTGGAGTAGTGGAGAGGAGTGGAGTGGAATGGAGTGCAATCGAGTGGAATGGAATAAATGGAATGGAATCGAATGGATTGTAATCAAATGGAATGGAATTGAATTTCATCGAATGGAATCAAGTGGAATGCGGGGAAGTGGAGTGGAGTGGAATGCAGTGGAATGGAATGGAGAGGACTGGAGTGGAGTGGACTGGAGTGGAATGGAATGGAGTGGAGTGGAGTGGAATTGAATGGAATGGTCTCGAATGGAATGGAATTGAATGGAATGGAGTCTAATAGAATGGAATCGATTGGAATGAAATAGAAGGGAATGGTATTGAATGGCATCGAATTCAATTGAATGTAATGCGTTAAAGTTGAGTGGTGTAGAGTGGAGTGGAGTGTAATGGAATGGGGTGGAATGGAATTGAATAAAGTGGAGTGGATAGGAGTGGAATGGAGTGGAAAGCAAAGGAATGGGAGGCAATCGAATTGAACGTAGTGGAGTGGAGTGAAGTGGAATAGAGTGGAGAGGAGTGGAGTGGAATGGAATGGAATGGAGTGGAGTGGATTGGAGTGGAGTGGATAGGAGTGGAGTGCAATGGAGTGGAATGGAATGGAGTGGAATGGAATAGGGTGGAGTGAAGTGGAATGGATTGGAGAGGAGTGGAGTGGAATGGAATGCAGTGAAGTGGAATAAAGTGGATTGGAGTGGAGAGGAGTTGATTGGAAAGGACAGGAATGGAATGGAGTGGAATGGAATGGAGTGGAGTGGAATGGAAAGGAATGGAATGGAATGGAAAGGAATGGAGTGGAATTGAGTGGAGTGGAGTGGAATTGAATTGAAAGGACTGTAAAGGAATGGATGGAATCGAATGGAGTGTAGTGCAGTGGAATGGAATGGAATGGAATGGAGTGGAATGGACTGGAATGGAATGAAGTCAAATGGAACAGAATTGAATGGAATGAAATCAAATGGAGTGGAACGCAATGGAATGTAATGGAATGGAGTGGAATGGAGTGGAGTGGAGTGGAGTAGAGTGGAATGCAATGGAGTGGAGTGGAGTGGAGTGGATACGAGTGGAATTTAATGGAATGGAATGGAACAGAGTGGAATGGAACGGAGTGGAGTGGAATGGAATTGTATGGAGGGGAGTGGAGTGGAGTGCAGTGGAATGCAATTGAATGTAATGGAATGGAGTAGGGTGGAGTGGAGTGGAAGGGAATGCAATGGAATGGAATAGAGTGTAGTGGAGTGGAATGTGGTGGAGTGGAGTAGAGTGGAGTGTTGTGGAATGGAGTGGAGGGGAGTGGAATGGAGTGGAGTGCAATGGAGTGGAATGGATTTTAGGCGAGTGGAGTGGAGTGGAGAGGAATGGAGTTGAATGGAGTAGATTGGAGTGGAGTGGACTGGAGTGGAATGGAATGGGAAAGAATGAAATTGAATGGAGTGGTGTGGAGTGGAGTAGAGTACAATGCAATGGATTCGAAAGGGAAAGAATGGAATTCAACGGAGCAGAGTGGGGTGAAGTGGAGTGGAATGCAATGGAATGGAACGGAATGGAGTGGAGTGGAATAGAATGGAATGGAATGGACTGGAGTGGAGTGGAAAGGAATGAAATGGAATGGAATGGAATGGAATGGAAAGGAATGTAGTGGAATGGAGTGGAGTTGAGTGGAGTGGAATTGAATGGAATGGACTGTAATGGAAAGGAATTGAATGGAATGGAGGGGAATGAAATGGAGTGGAATGGAATGGAATGGAATGCAATGGAATGGAGTGGAATGGACTCGAATGGAATGGATTGGAATCAAATGGACTTAAATGGAATGGAGTCAAATGGAACGGAATTGAATGGAATGGAATTGAATGGAGAGGAATTCAATGGAATGTAATGGAATGGAGTGAAGTGGAGAGGAGTGGAATGCAATGGAGTGGAGTACAGTGGAGAGGAGTGGAATGGAGTGGAATTTAATGTAATGGAATGGAATGGAGTAGAAAGGAATGGAGTGCAGTGGAGTGGAGAGGAGTACAATGGAATTGTTTGGAGGGGAGTGGAGTGGAGTGCAGTGGAATGCAATGGAATGTAATGGAATGGAGTAGGGTTGAGTGGAGTCGAATGGAATGCAGTGGAATTTAATGGAGTGGAGTGTAGTGGAATGTAGTGGAGTAGAGTGCAGTGCCGTGGAAAGGAGTGGAGTGGAGTGGAATGGAATGGAATGGAATGTAGTGGAGTAGAGTGCAGTGCTGTGGAAAGGAGTGGAGTGGAGTGGAACGGAATGGAATGGAATGGAGTTGAATGGATTTTAGGGGAGTGGAGTGGAGAGGAATGGAGTGGAGGGGAGTGCATTGGAGTGGAATGGAGTGGAATCGAGTGGACTCTAACGGAGTTTAATGGAGTGGAATGGAATGGAATGGAATGAAATGGAATGGACTCGAAAGGAAAGGAATAAAATGGAATGGAGAGGACTGGATCAGACTCAAATGGAATGGAATCGAACGGAATGGAAGAGAATGGAATGTTACCGAATGGAGAGGAATCAAATGGAACACAGTCGAATGGCATCGAATGGAATCCGACTGAATGCAGTGAAGCGGAGTGGAATGGTGTGAAATGGAGTGGAATGGAATTGGGTGGAATGGAATTGAATGAAGTGGAATGGAGGGGAATGGAGTGGAGTGAAATGGAATGGGAAAGAATGGAATTGAACGGAGTGGAGTGGGGTGGAGTAGAGTGGAATGCAATGGATTGGAATGGGAAATAATGGAATTGAACGGAGCAGAATGGGGTGAAGTGGTGTGGAATGCAATGGAATGGAATGGAATGGAGTGGAGTGGAGTGGAATGGAGTGGAATCAAGTGGACTGGAATGGAGTGGAATGCAATGGACTCGAATAGAATGAACTGGAATGGAATGGACTGGAATGGAATGGTCTCCAACTGATTGGACGTGAATGGTATGGACTCGAATGGAATGGAATGGAATGGAATGGAATGGAATGGATTCGAATGGGATGGACAAGAATGGAATAGAATCGAGTGCAATGGAATCAAATGGAATGGAATCAAATGGAATGGAATACGATGGAATGGAATTAAATGGAATCGAATGTAATGCAGTGAATGGGAGTGCAGTGGAGTGGACTGGATTGGAATGGAATGGGGTGGAATGAAATTGAATGGAGTAGGGTTGAGTGGAGTGAAATGGAGTGGAATAGAATGGAATGGGAAGTAATGGAATTGAACGGAGTGGAGTGGAATGGATTGGACAACAGTGGAGTGGAGTGGAATGGAATGGAGAGCAGTGGAATTGAGTGGAGTGGAGAGGAGTGGAGTGGAATGTAGTGGAATGGAATGGTGTGGAATGGAATGGAGTGGAGTGGAATGGAAAGGAAAGGAATGGAAAGGAGTGGAATGGTGAGGAGTGGAGTTCAATTGAATCTAATGGACTGTAAACGATTGCAATGGATTAGAATGGAGTGGAGTGGAATGGACTCGAATGGAATGGACTGGAAAAGAATGGACTCGAACGGAATGGAGTCGAATGTAACGGACTCGAAAGGAATGGAATCAAATGGAATGTAATAAATGGAATGGAATTGAATGGGTTGTAATCAAATCGAGTGGAATTGAATTTCATAGAATGGAATCGAATGGAATGCAGTGAAGTGGAGTGGAATGGAGTGGAATGCAGTGGAATGCAATAGAATGGAGTGGACTGGACTCGAATGGAGTGGATTGGAGTGGAATGGAACAAAGTGGAGTGCAGTGGAGTGGATTGGAATTTAGTGGAGTGGAATGGAGTGGAGTGCAATGGAATGGAGTGGAGTAGAGTGTAGTGTAAGGGTGTGAGGGGAGTGGAATGAAATGGAATGGAATGGAGTGGAGTAGAGTGGAGTGGAGTGGAATGGAGTGGAGTGGAGTGGTGTGAAATGTAATCGAGTGGAGTGGAAAGGAGTGGAGTGGAATAGAGTGGAATGACATAGAGTGAAGTATAGTGGAATGGAGTGGAATGGAATGGAATGGAGTGGAGTGGAGTGGATTGGAATGGAGTGGATTGGAGTGGAATTGTGAGGAATGGAATGAAATGGAGTGGACTCGAACAGAATGGACTTGAATTGAATGGACTCGAATGGATCGGACTCGAATGGAATGGAATGGAATGGAATGGAATGGGATCGAAAGGAATGGAATCGAATGGCAGGGAATCGAATGGGATCAAATGGAATCAAATGGAATGCTGACAAGTCGAGTGGAGTGGAATGGAGTGGAATGGAATGGAGTGGAGTGGAGCGGTTTGTAATGGAGTGCAGCTGAATGGAATTTAGTCTAGTGGAGTGGAGTGGAGAGGAGTTGAATGTAATGTAATGGAACGGAATGTCATGGAATGGAGTGGAGTGGAATGGAATGGAATGAAATGAAATGGAGAGTAGTGGATTGGAGTGGAATGAAATGGAATGGAATCAAATGGAGTGGAGTGGAGTGGAATTGAATGGAGTGGAATGGAGTGCAGTGGCATGGAATGGAATGGATTGGACTGGAGTGGAGTGGAGAGGAAAGGAATGGAGTGGAGTGGAGTGGAGTGGAGAGGAAAGGAATGGAGTGGAGTGGAGTGGAGTGAAGTGGAATGGAGTTGAGTGGAGTGGAATGGAAATTAGTGTAATGGAATATAATGGAGTCGATTGGTGTTAAATGGAGTGGAATGGAGTGGGAAGGAGTGGATTGGAGTTGAATGGAGTGGAGTGGAATGGAATGGAATGGAATGGAATGGAATGGAGTGGAGTGGAATGGAATGGAATGGAATTGAATGGAGTGGAATAGAATGGAATGGAATAGAATGGAATGGAATCAAATGGAATCAAATCGTACTGAATGGAATCGAATGTAATGGAATAGAAAGAAATGGAATCGAATGGATTGGAATTGAATGGCATCAAATGGAATCCAAAGGATTGTGGCGAAGTGGAGTGGAGTGGAGTGGAATCGAGTGGAATGGAATGCGTTGGAATGGAATTGAATGGAGTGGTGTGAAGTGGAGTGGAAGGGAGTGGAATGGAATGGAATGGGAGGTAATGGAATTGAGTGGAGTGGAGTGGAATGGAGTGGAGCGGAAAGCAATGGAATGGAATGGAATCGAGTGGAGTGGAGTGAAATGAAATGGAATGGAATCAGTGGAGTGGAGTGGAATGGAGGAGATTGGAGTGGAGTGGAGTGGAGTGGAATGGAGGGTATTGGAATGGAGTGGAGCGGAGTGGAGTGGATTGGAATGGAATGGAAGGGAAAGGAATGCAGTGGAGGGCAGTGGAGTGAAGTGGAGTGCAATGAAAAGGAATGGAAAGGAATAGAATGGAATGGAATGGACTGGAAAGGAATGGACTCGAATGGAATGGACTCGAAAGGCATTGACTCAAATGGAATGCACTCAAATGGAATGGACCTGAATGCAATAGACTGGAATGGAATGGAATGGAATGGAATGGAATTGAATGGCATCAAATGTAATCGAATGGAATGTGGTGATGTTGAGTGGATTGGGATGGGGTTGAATGGAATGGAATGTGGTGGAATGGAATTGAAAGTAGTGGAGTGGAGTGGAGTGGAATGGAGTGTAAGGGAATGGAATGGGAAGGAAGGAAAGTGAACACAGAGGAGGGGAGTGGAGTGGAGAGGAAAGCAATGGAATGGAAAGGAATGGAGTGGAGTGGAATGTATTTTAATGGAGTGGAGTGGAAAGGAGAGGAGTGGAATGGAGTTGAAAGAATGGAGTGGAGTGGATTGGAGTGCAAAGCAGTGCAGTGGAATGGAGGGGAGTCGAGGGGAATGCAATGGAATGGACTGGAATGGAATGGAATCTAATGGAATGGAATAAAATGGCATGCAATCGAATGGAATGGAATTGAATGGAATGGAAACGAATGGCATCAAATAGAATTGTATGGAAGGTGGTGAAGAGGAATGGAGTGCAGTGGGATGGAGTGGAATGAAATGTGGTGGAATGGAATTGAAAGTAGTGGAGTGGAGCGGAATGAGGTGTAATAGAATTGATAGGGAAGGAAGGTAAGTGAACACACAGGAGTGGAGTGGAGTGGAATGCATTGGAATGGAATGGAATAGAGTGGAGTGGAGTGGAATGTATTGGAGTGGAGTGGAATGGAATGCAGTACAGTGGAATGCAGTGGATAGGAGAGGAGTGGAGTGGAATGGAGTGGAATGGAATGGAGTGCAGTAGAATGGAATGAAATGGAATGGAAAGGAATGGAGTGGAATAAAGTGGAGTGGAGTGGAATTGAATGGAATGGACTGTAATGGAATGGAATGGAATAGAATGGAGTGGAGTGCAGTGGAATGGAATGGAATGGAACGGAATGGAATGGAGTGGAATGGACTCAAATTGAATGGAATGGAATGGAATGGTCTTGAAAGGAATGGAGTCGAATGGAAAGGAATTGAATGGAAGGAATCGAAAGGAGTGGAATGCAATGGAATATAATGGAATGGAATGGAGTGGAGTGCAGTGGAGTGGAATGCAATGGATTGGAGTGGAGTGGAGTGGATTGGAGTGGAATTTAATGGAAATGAATGGAGTGTAATGGAATGAAGTGGGGTGGAGTGGAGTGGAATGGAATTTTAAGGAGCGGAGTGAAGTGGAGAGCAGTGGAATGCAATGGAATGTAATGGAAGGGAGGAGGGTAGAGTGGAGTGGAAGGGAATGCAATGGAATGGAGTGGATTGGAGGGGAGTGGAGTGGAATATAGTCTAGTGGAGTAGAGTGGAGTGGTGTGGAATGGAGTGGAGTGGAGTGGAATGGAGTGGAGTGAAATGGGGTGGAATGGAATGCAATGGAATGGAATGGAGTGTAGTGGAAGGTAATGGAGTTCAGAGCAGGGGAATGGAATGGAATGGACTGGAATGGAATGGAGTGGAATGGAATGGACTCGAGTGGAATAGACTCAAATGGAATGAACTCGAGTTGAATGGAAGCGAGTTGAATGGAATAGAATGGAATTGACTTGAGTGGAATGGACAGGAATGGAATGGACCCGAATGGAATGGAATCAATTCAAATGGAATGGAATGGACTCGAATGGAATGGAATCGAGTGGAACGGACTCGAATTGACTGGAATTGAATGGAATGGACTCTAGTGGAATGAACTAGAATGGAATGGACTCGAAGTGAATGGACTCGAATCGAATGGAATCAAATGGAAAGGAGTGGAATGGAATGGAATGGAATCGAATGGAACGGACTCGAATTGACTGGAATTGAATGGAATGGACTCTAGTGGAATGAACTAGAATGGAATGGACTCGAAGCGAATGGACTCGAATCGAATGGAATCAAATGGAAAGGAGAGGAATGGAATGGAATGGGCTCAAATAGGTTGGACAGGAATGGAATGGACTCGAATGAAACGGAATCAAATGGAATGGAATCAAATGAAATGTAATGGAATTGAATGGAGTGAAATGGAATGGACTCGAGAGGAATGGACTCGAATGGAATGGACTCGAGTTGAATGGACTAAAGTAAAATGGACTAGAATGGAATGGACTCGAGTGGAGTGGACTCGAATGGAATGGACTTGGGTGGAATGTACTCAAGACACATGGATTCCAATGAAATGGAATGGAATGAGATGGAATAGAATGGAATGGAATGGGATGGAATGGAATGGAATGGAATGGAATGGAATGGAATGGAATGGAATGGAATGGACTTGAATGGAACAGACTGTAATGGAATGGAATCAAATGGAAAGGAATGGAATGGAATGTTCTCGAATGTATTGGATAGGAATGGAATGGACTCGAATGGAATGGAATATAATGGAATGGAATGGAATGGAATGGAGTGAAAAGGAATGTACTTGAGAGAAATGGACTCAAATGAGATGGACTCAGGTGGAATTGACTCGAGCTGCAAGGACCCCAATAGAATGGAATGGAATGGAGTGGAATGGAATAGACTCGAATGGAATGCACTGGAATGGAATGGAGTCGAAAGGAATGGAATGGAATGGAAGGGATTAGAATGGAATGGAATGGAATGGAATGGAATGGAATGGAATGGAATGGAATGGAATGGATTGGAATGGAATCAAATGGAAAGGAATGGACTCCAATGTAATGGAATCCAATCAAATGGAATCGAATGGAATGGAATTGAATGTAATATAATGCAATGTAATCTAATGGAATGGAATCAAATGGATTGGACTCGAATGGAATGGGCTCTAACAGTGTGGAATCAAAAGGAAGGGGATCGAATGGATTGGAAGCGAATGGAATGGAATCGAATAAAATGGTCTGGAATGGAATGGACTCGAATGGAATGGACTTGAATGGAATGCAACTAATCGAATGCACTCGAAAGGAATGGATGCGAAGGGAATGGAATTGAGTGGAATGGAACCGAATGAAATGTAATCAAATGGAAGGGACTGGAATGGAATGGAGTGCAATCGAATGGACTTGAATGGAATGGATTGCAATGGAATGGACTCAAAATGAATGGAATCGAATGAAACGGAAATGAATGGAATGGAATGGAATGGTATCAAATAGAATGGAATCGAATGGAATGCAATAGAAGGGAATGGAATGGAATGTAATGGAATCAAATGAAATGCAGACGAATGGAACGGAATCAAATGAAAGGAATCGAATAGAAGAGAATCGAATGTAATTGAATCTAATGGAATGGAATGGAATGCAATGGAATGGAAAGAAATGGAACTGAATGGAATGGAACGGAATGGAATGGAAAGGAATGGAATGGAAAAGCATTAAATGGACTGGAATGGAATGGAATGGAATGGAAAGTAATGGAATGGAAAAGCATTAAATGGACTGGAATGGAATGGAAACGAATGGAATGGAATGGAATGGAATGAAATCAAATAGAATTGAATGGAATCGAATGGAAAGTGGTGAAGCGGAGTGGTGTGGAGTGGAATGGAGTTGAATGTAATGGGGTAAAATGGAATTGAATGGAGTGGAGTCGAGTGTAGTGGAATGGATTGGAATGGAATGGAATACAAAAGAATGGAATTGAATGGAGTGGAGTGGAATGGACTGGAATGGAATGGAATACGAAAGAATGGAATTGAATGGAGTGGTGTGGAGTGGAGTGGATTGGAATGAGATGCAATGGATTGGGATGGAATGGAATGCAGTGGATTGGAATGAAACACAGAAGAATGGAATGGAATGGAGTGGAACAGAAAGAAATGGAATATGGTGGAACAGAATGGAATGGAATGGAATGGAATCAAATGATCTGGACTGGAATGGAATGGATTCGAGTGGAATGCACTCGAATGGAATGACTAGAATCTAACGGAATGGAATGGAATTGAAAGATATCGAATGGAATGGAATGGAATCAAGTGGTATGGACTAGAATGGAATGGACTTGAATGTAATGGACTGGAATGGAATGGACTCAAATGGAATGAAATCGATTGGAACGGACTCGAAAGCATTTGACTCGAATGGAATGGAAACGATTGGAATGGAATCGAATTGAATGCAATCAAGTGGAATGGAATCGAAAGGAAAGGAATCGAAAGGGATGGACTGGAATGGAATCGATTGGAATGGAGTTGAATTGAATGCAATCGAATGGAATAGAATCGAAAGGAAAGAAATCGAAAGGAATGGACTGGAATGCAATGGACTGGAATGGAATGGAATAGAATGGAATGGACTGAAATGGAATGAATTCGAATGGAATGGAAATAAATGGAATAGAATGGAATGGAACAGAATGGAATGGAATGGAACGGAATGGAATGGAATGGAATCAAATGCAATGGAATGAAGTGAAATGGAACGGAAAGGAATGGAATGGAATGGACTCCAATGGAATGGACTCGAATGGAATGCCTTCAAATCGAATGGAATCGAATGGAATGGAATCAAATGGACTGGGATCGAATGGAGTGGGATTGAAAGGAATGAAATTGAATGGAATGGGATCAAATGGAGTTGGATCGAATGGAATGGAATAAAATGGCATCAAACGGAATTGAATGGAATGCGGTGAAACGGAATGGGCTGGAGTGGAATGGAGTGGAATGGAAATGGGGTGGAATGGAATGGAATGTAGTGGAGTGGGGTGGATTGGAAAGCAGTAGAGCGGAACGGAATGGGAAAGAATGGAGTTGAATGGATTGAACTAGATTGGAGTGGACTGGAATTTAATGAAATGAAATAGAATAGAGTGTAGTGGAATAAAATGGAGTGAAGTGGAGTGTAGTGGAATGCAATGGAATTGAAAGGAATGGAGTCGAATGGAATGGAATGGACTCGAGTGAAATGGACTTGAATGGAATGGACTCGAGTGGAATGGACTCGAGTGAAATGGACTCGAGTAGAATGGAATTGAATGGAATAGACTTGAGACAAATGGACTCGAGTCGAATGGATTCGAATGGAATGGACTCAAATGGAATGGACTTGAATAGAGTGAAATCGAATGGAAAGGAATGGAATGGAATGGACTGGAATGGAATGGATTCGAATGGAATGGATTCGAATGGAATGGAATTGAATAGAATGGAATGGAATGGACTCAAATGGAATGGAATAGTAAGGAATGGACTCCAGGGGAATGGACTCAAATGGAATGGACTCGAATGGAGTGGAATAGTATGGAATGGACTCGAGTGGAATTGACTCGAATGGAATGGACTCGAATGGAACGCAGGGGAATGGAATGGAATGGAGTGGAAGGAATCATATCGAATGGAATGGAAAGGAATGCATTCGAATGGAATGGACTCGAAAAGAATGGACTTGAATGGAATGGAATAGAGTGGAATGGAATCGAGTGCAATGCAATCAAATGCAGTGTAACCAAATGAAAGGAATCAAATGGAATGGACTGGAATGGAAGGGACAGGAATGGAATGAACTTGAATGGAGTTGGACTCGAATGGAAAGGATGGGAAACGAATGGACTTGAATTGAATGGAAACGAATGGAATGGATTCAAATGGAACGGAATGGAATGACATGCAATGGAATGGAATGGAATATAATGGAATGGAATGAAATGGAATGGAACGGAATGGAAAGGAATCGAATGGAATGGAATTGAAAGAAATGGAATTGAATGGAATATAATGGAACGGAATCAAATGGAATAGAATGGAATGGAATGGAATGGAATAACATGAAACTGAAAGGAATTGATTAGAATGGACTCCAATGGAATGGACTCGAAGGGAATGGAAACGAACGGAATGGAATTGAATGGAATGGGAACGAATGGAATGGGATCGATTTGAATAGATTCAAAAGGAATGGAATCAAATAGAATGGGATAGAATGGAATGGAACCGAGTGGAATTGAATCGAATGGAATCGAATGGAATCGAAAGGAATGCGGTGAAATGGAGGGTAGTGGAGTAGAATGGAGGGGAATGGAATTGGGTGGAATGTAATTGAAAGAGTAGAGTGGAGTGGAGGGTAAAGCAGTGGAATGGAATGGAATGGGAAGGAATGGAAATGGACGGAGTGGAGTGGTTTGGAGTGGAGTGCAATGGGAAGGAATGGAAATGGACGGAATGGAGTGGTTTGGAGTGGAGTGCAATGGAAAGGAATGGAATGGAATGGAGTGGAATGGAATGGAATGGAGTGGAATGGAATGGAATGGAATGGAATGGAGTGGAATGGAATGGAATGGAATGGATTCAACACGAATGGAATGGAATGGAATTCAATTAACCGGAATCGAATGGAATGGAATGGAATCAACCCGAATGGAATTTAAGGGAATGGAATGGAATGCAATGGACTGGAATGGAATCAACCCGAATGGAATGGAATTGAATGGAATGGAATGGAATAAACCCGAGTGGAATGGAATGGAATGGAATGGAATGCAATCTATCCGAATGGAATGCAATGGAAAGGAATGGAATGGAATTGAATGGAATGGAATCAACCCGCATGGAATGGAATGGAGTGGAATCAACTCGAATGGAATGGAATGGAATGGAATCAACCCGAATGCAACGGAATGGAATCAACACGAATGCAATGGATTGGAGTGGAATGGAATGGAATGGAATGGAATGGAATCAACACGAATGGAATGGAATGGAATGGAATGGAATGGAATGGAATGGAATGCAATCAATCCGAATGGAATGTAATGGAATGGAATGCAATGGAATAAACCCGAATGGAATGGAATGAAGTGGAATCAAATCGAGTGCAATGGAATGGAATCGAATGGCATGGGATGGATTCAACGAGAATGGAATGGAATGGAATGGAATGGAATTGAATGGAATGGAATGGAATGAAATGGAAAGGAATGGAATGGAATGGAAAGGAATGGAATGGAATCAACCCGAATGGAATTTAATGGAATGGAATGGAATCAACCAGAATGGAATGGAATGGAATGGAATGGAATGGAATCAACCAGAATGGAATGGAATGGAATGGAATGGAATCAACCTGAATGGAATTCAATGGAATGGAATTGAATGGAATGGAATCCACCGGAATGGAATGGAATGAAATGGAATGGAATGGTATGGAATCAACCTGAATGGAGTCGAATGGAATGGAAAGGAATGGAATCAACCCGAATGGAATGCAATGGAATGGAATGGAATCAACCCGAATGTAATGGAATGCAATGGAATGGAATGGAATGGAATGTAGTCAACCCGGATGGAATGCAATGGAATGGAATGGAATGAAATGGAATGGAATGGAATCAACCCTAATTGAATGGAATGCAATGGAATGGAATGGAATGGAATCAACTCGAATGGAATGGAATGGAATGGATTGGAATGGAATGGAATCAACCCGAATGGAATGGAATACAATGGAATGGAATGGAATGGAAAGGGATGGAATCAACTAGAATGGAATGGAATGGAATGGAATGGAATGGAATGGAATAAACCCGAATGGAATGGAATGGAATGGAATGGAATGAAATCAACCCGAATGGAATGGAAGGGAATGGAATGGAAAGGAAAAAACCCGAATGGAATGGAATGGAATGAAATGGAATGGAATCAACCCGAATGGAATGGAATGGAATGGAATGGAATGGAATCAACCGGAATGGAATGGAATGGAATGGAATCAAACCGAGTGGAATGGAATGGAGTGGAATGGAATGGAATGGAATGGAAAGAATGGAATCAACCCGATTGGAATGGAATGGAATGGAATGGAATGGAATGGAATCAAACCGAATGGAATGGAATGGAATGGAATGGAATGGAATGGAATGGAATGGAATCTATCCAAATGGAATGGAATGGTAAGGAATGGAATGGAATGGAATGGAATGGAATCAACCCGCATGGAATGAAATGGAAAGGAATCAACTCGAATGGAATGGAATAGAATGGAATGGAATAAATCCGAATGGAATGGAATAAATCCGAATGGAATGGAATGGAGGGGAATGGAATGGAATGGAATGGAAAGGAATCAACCCGAATGGAATGGAATGGAATGGAATGGAATGGATTGCAATGGAATAAACCCGAATGGAATGGAATGGAATGGAATGGAATGGAATGGAATCAACCGGAATGGAATGGAATGGAATGGAATGGAATGGAATGGAAGGGAATGGAATCAAACAGAATGGAAAGGAATGGAGTGGAATGGAATGGAAAGGAATGGAATCAACTCGAATGGAATGGAATAGAATGGAATGGAATGGAATCTATCCGAAAGGAATGGAATGGTAAGGAATGGAATGGAATGGAAGGGAATGGAATCAACCCTCATGGAATGAAATGGAGTGGAATCAACTCGAATGGAATGGAATGGAATGGAATAAACCCGAGTGAAATGGAATGGAGGGGAATGGAATGGAATGGAAAGGAACCAACCCGAATGGAATGGAATTGAATGGAATGGAATGGAATGGAATGGAATGCAATGGAATGGAATGGAAAGTAATCAACCCGAATGGAATGGAATGGAACGGAATGGAATGGAATGGAATGGAAGGGAATGAAATGGAAGGGAATTTAATCACACCGAATGGAATGGAATGGAATGGAATGGAATGGAATCAACCCGAATGGAATGGAATGCAATGGAATGACATGGAATGGATTCAACCCTAATGGAATTGATTGGAATGGAATCAACTCGAATGGAATGGAATGGAATGGCACGGGATGGAATGGTATGGAATAGAATCGAATGGAATTGAATCAACCCAATTGGAGTGGATTGGAATGGAATGTAATTGAATGGAATGGGGTGGAATTGAATCAATCCGAGTGGAATGGAATGGAATGGAATGGAGTGGAGGGGAATGAAATGGAATGGAATGGAGTGGAGTGGAATGGAATGGAATGGAATCAACCTGAGTGGAATGGAATGGAATGGAATGGAATGGAATGGAATAAAATGGAATGGAAGCAACTCAAATGCAATGGAATGGAATGGAATGGAATGGAATCAACCCGAATGGAATGGAATGGAATGGAATGCAATGGAATGGAAAGGAATCAACTCGAGTGGAATGGAATGCAATGGAATGGAATGGAATCGAATCATCACGAATGGAATGGAACGGAATGGAATCAACTCAAATGGAATGGAATGCAATGGAAAGGAATGGAATGGAATCAACCCGAATGGAGTGGAATGGAACGGAATGGAATGGAATGAAAAGGAATGGAATGGAATGCAATCAATCGAAATGGAATGGAATGGAATTGAATCAACCCGAATGGAATGGAGTGAAGTGGAATCAAATGGAATGGAATGGAATGGAATGGAATGGAATGGAATGGAATAGATTCAACACGAATGGAATGGAATGGAATTCAATTAACCGGAACGGAATGGAATGGAATGGAATCAACCCGAATGGAATTTAAGGGAATGGAATGGAATGCAATGGACTGGAATGGAATCAACCCGAATGGAATGGAATTGAATGATATGGAATGGAATAAACCCGAGTGGAATGGAATGGAATGGAATGGAATGCAATCTATGCGAATGGAATGGAATGGAAAGGAATGGAATGGAATGGAATGAAATGGAATCTACTCGCATGGAATGGAATGGAGTGGAATCAACTCGAATGCAATGGAATGGAATGGAATGGAATCAACCCGAATGCAATGGAATGGAATGGAATCAACACGAATGGAATGGATTGGCGTGGAATGGAATGGAATGGAATGGAATTGAATCAACCCGAATGGAATGGAACGGAATGGCATGGAATGCAATGGAATGCAATGCAATCAATCCGACTGGAATGGAATGGAATGGAATGCAATGGAATCAACCCGAATGGAATGGAAGGGAATGGAATGGAAAGGAAAAAACCCGAATGGAATGGAATGGAATGGAATCGAATGGATTCAACCAGAATGGTATGGAATGCAATGGATTGGAATGGAATGGAATCAACCGGAATGGAATGAAATGGAAAGGAATGGAATGGAATGGAAAGGAATGGAATGGAATCAACCCGAATGGAATTTAATGGAATGGCATGAATTCATCCCGAATGGAAAGGAATACACTGGAATGGAATGGGATGGAATCAACCGTAATGGAAAGGAATGGAATGGAATGGAACGGAATGGAATGGAAAGGGATGGAATCAACTCGAATGGAATTGAATGGAATGGAAGGGAATGGAATGAAATGGAATAAACCCGAATGGAATGGAATGGAATGGAATGGAATGGAATGGAATTAACCCGAATGGAATGGAAGGGAATGGAATGGAAAGGAAAAAACCCGAATGGAATGGAATGGAATGGAATGGAATCAACCCGAATGGAATGGAATGGAATGGAATGGAAAGGAATCAACCCGCATGGAATGGAATGCGATGGAATGACATGGAATGGATTCAACCCGAATGGAATTGATTGGAATGGAATCAACTCGAATGGAATGGAATGGAATGGCACGGGATGGAATAGTATGGAATAGAATCGAATGGAATTGAATCCACCCTATTGGAGTGGATTGGAATGGAATGCTATTGAATGGAATGGGGTGGAATTGAATCAATCTTAGTAGAATGGAATGGAATGGAATGGAGTGAAGGGGAATGAAATGGAATGGAATCAACCTGGGTGGAATGGAATGGAATGGAATTTAATAAAATGGAATGGAAGCAACTCAAATGCAATGGAATGGAATGGAATGGAATGGAATCAACCCGAATGGAATGGCATGGAATGGAATGCAATGGAATGGAATGGAATCAACTCGAATGGAATGGAATGCAATGGAATGGAATGGAATCGAATCATCACGAATGGAATGGAACGGAATGGAATCAACTCAAATGGAATGGAATGCAATGGAAAGGAATGGAATGGAATGGAAAGTAATTAACCCGAATGGAATGGAATGGAACGGAATGGAATGGAATGGAATGGAAGGGAATGAAATGGAAGGGAATTTAATCACACCGAATGGAATGGAATGGAATGGAATGGAATGGAATCAACCCGAATGGAATGGCATGGAATGGAATGACATGGAATCGATTCAACCCGAATGGAATTGATTGGAATGGAATCAACTCGAATGGAATGGAATGGAATGGAATGGCATGGGATGGAATGGTATGGAATAGAATCGAATGGAATTGAATCAACCCGATTGGAGTGGATTGGAATGGAATGTAATTGAATGGAATGGGGTGGAATTGAATCAATCCGAGTGGAATCGAATGGAATGGAATGGAGTGGAGGGGAATGAAATGGAATGGAATGGAGTGGAGTGGAATGGAATGGAATGGAATCAACCTGAGTGGAATGGAATGGAATGGAATGGAATGGAATGGAATGGAATGGAATGGAATAAACCTGAATGAAATGGAATGGAGGGGAATGGAATGGAATGGAATGGAAAGGAACCAACCCGAATGGAATGGAATCGAATGGAATGGAATGGAATGGAATGGAATGCAATGGAATCATCCCGAATGGAATGGAATGGAACGGAATGGAATGGAATCAACCCGAATGGAATTCAATGGAATGGAATGGAAAGTAATCAACCCGAATGGAATGGAATGGAACGGAATGGAATGGAATGGAATGGAATGGAATGGAATGGAAGGGAATGAAATGGAAGGGAATTTAATCACACCGAATGGAATGGAATGGAATGGAATGGAATGGAATCAACCCGAATGGAATGGCATGCAATGGAATGACATGGAATCGATTCAACCCGAATGGAATTGATTGGAATGGAATCAACTCGAATGGAATGGAATGGAATGGAATGGAATGAAATGGAAAGGAATGGAATGGAAGGGAATGAAATGGAAGGGAATTTAATCACACCAAATGGAATGGAATGGAATGGAATGGAATCAACTCGAATGGAATGGAATGCAACGGAATGACATTGAATGGATTCAACCCTAATGGAATTGATTGGAATGGAATCAACTCGAATGGAATGGAATGGAATGGAATGGCATGGGATGGAATGGTATGGAATAGAATCGAATGGAATTGAATCCACCCGATTGGAGTGGATTGGAATGGAATGTTATTGAATGGAATGGGGTGGAATTGAATCAATCTGAGTAGAATGGAATGGAATGGAATGGAGTGGAGGGGAATGAAATGGAATGGAATCAACCTGAGTGGAATGGAATGGAATGGAATGGAATAAAATGGAATGGAAGCAACTCAAATGCAATGGAATGGAATGGAATGGAATGGAATCAACCCGAATGGAATGGCATGGAATGGAATGCAATGGAATGGAATGGAATCAACTCGAATGGAAGGGAATGCAATGGAATGGAATGGAATCGAATCATAACGAATGGAATGAAACGGAATGGAATCAACACAAATGGAGGGGAATGCAATGGAAAGGAATGGAATGGAATCAACACGAATGGAGTGGAATGGAACGGAATGGAATGGAATGAAAAGGAATGGAATGGAATGCAATCAATCCAAATGGAATGGAATGGAATGGAATCAACCCGAATGGAATGGAGTGAAGTGGAATCAAATCGAATGGAATGGAATGGAATGGAATGGATTCAACCCGAATGGAATGGAATGGAATTAAATTAACCGGAATGGAATGGAATGGAATGGAATGGAATGGAATGGAATGGAATGGAATCAACCCGAATGGAATTTAATGGAATGGAATGGAATGAAATGGAATCAACCTGAATGGAATGGAATGGAATGGAATGGAATGGAATGGAATAAACCCGAGTTGGATGGAATGGAATGGAATGGAATGCAATCTATGCCAATGGAATGGAATGGAAAGGAATAGAATGGAATGGAATGGAATGGAATCAACCCGCATGGAATGGAATGGAGTGGAATCAACCCGAATGGAATGGAATGGAATGGAATGGAATCAACCCGAATGGAATGGAATGGAAGGGAATGGAATCAACACGAATGGAATGGATTGGAGTGGAATGGAATGGAATGGAATGGAATGCAATCAACCCGAATGGAATGGAATGGAATGGAGTGGAATGGAATGCAATGGAATGCAATCAATCCGACTGGAATGGAATGGAATGGAATGCAGTGGAATCAACCCGAATGGAATGGAATGCAGTGGAATCAAATCGAGTGCAATGGAATGGAATCGAATGGAATGGAATGGATTCAACTAGAATGGAATGGAATGGAATGGAATGGAATGGAATGGAATCAACCGGAATGGAATGAAATGTAAAGGAATGGAATGGAATGGAAAGGAATGGAATGGAATCAACCCGAATGGAATGGAATGGAATGGAAAGGAACCAAGCCGAATGGAATGGAATCGAATGAAATGGAATGGAATGGAATGGAATGCAATGGAATCATACCGAATGGAATGGAATGGAATGGAATGGACTGGAATGGAATCTATCCGAATGGTTTGGAATGGTAAGGAATGGAATGGAATGGAAGGGAATGGAATCAACACGCATGGAAAGAAATGGAGTGGAATCAACTCGATTGGAATGGAATGGAATGGAATGGAAAGGAATGGAATGGAAGGGAATGAAATGGAAGGGAATTTAATCACACCGAATGGAATGGAATGGAATGGAATGGAATGGAATCAACCCGAATGGAATGGAATGGAATGGAATGACATGGAATGGATTCAACCCTAATGGAATTGATTAGAATGGAATCAACTCGAATGGAATGGAATGGAATGGCACGGGATGGAATGGTATGGAATAGAATCAAATGGAATTCAATCAACCCGATTGGAGTGGATTGGAATGGAATGCAATTGAATGGAATGGGGTGGAATTGAATCAATCCGAGTGGAATGGAATGGAATGGAATGGAGTGGAGGGGAATGAAATGGAATGGAATGGAGTGGAGTGGAATGCAATGGAATGGAATCAACCTGAGTGGAATGGAATGGAATGGAATGGAATGGAATGGAATGGAATGGAATGGAATGGAATGGAATGGAATAAAATGGAATGGAAGCAAGTCAAATGCAATGGAATGGAATGGAATGGAATGGAATCAACCCGAATGGAATGGAATGGAATGGAATGGAATGGCATGGAATGCAATGGAATGGAATGGAATCTACTCGAATGGAATGGAATGCAATGGAATGGAATGGAATCGAATCATGATGAATGGAATGGAACGGAATGGAATCAACTCAAATGGAATGGAATGCAATGGAAAGGAATGGAATGGGATCAACCCGAATGGAGTGGAATGGAACGGAATGGAATGGAATGAAAAGGAATGGAATGCAATGCAATCAATCCAAATGGAATGGAATGGACTGGAATCAACCCGAATGGAATGGAGTGAAGTGGAATCAAATCGAATGGAATGGAATGGAATGGAATGGAATGGAATGGAATGGAATGGAATGAAATGGGATGTAATCACCTCGAATGGAACGGAATGGAATGGAATGGAATGAAATGGAATAAACCCGAATGGAATGGAGTGGAATGGAATGGAATGGAATGGAATGGAATGGAATCAACCCGAATGGAATATAATGGAATGGAATAAACCGGAATGGAATGGAATGGAATGGAATGGAATGGAATGGAATGGAATGGAATGGAATCAAACCGAGTGGAATGGCATGGAGTGGAATGGAATGGAAAGGAATGGAATCAACCCAATTGGAATGGAATGGAATGGAATGGAATGGAATGGAATGGAATCAACCCGCATGGAATGGAATGGAGTGGAACCAACTCGAATGGAATGGAATGGATTGGAATGGAATGGAATCAACCCGAATTCAATGGAATGGAATGGAATGGAATCAACACGAATGGAATGGATTGGAATGGAATGGAATGGAATGGAATGGAATGGAATCAACCCGAATGGAATGGAATGGAATGGAATGGAATGGAATGAAATGGAATGCAATCAATCCGAATGGAATGGAATGGAATGGAATGCAATGGAATAAACCCGAATGGAATGGAATGAAGTGGAATCAAATCGAGTGCAATGGAATGGAATTGAATGGAATGGAATGGATTCAACCAGAATGGAGTCGAAAGGAATGGAATCAACCGGAATGGAATGAAATGGAAAGGAATGGAATGGAATGGAATGGAAAGGAATGGAATGGAATCAACCCGAATGGAATTTAATGGAATGGAATGGAATCAACCAGAATGGAATGGAATCGAATGGAATGGAATGGAATCAACCCGAATGGAATGGAATGGAATGGAATGGAATGGAATGGAATGGAATGGAATCAACCTGAATGGAATGAAATGGAATGGAATTCAATGGAATGGAATCCACCGGAATGGAATGGAATGGAATGGAATGGAATGGAATGGAATGGTATGGAATCAACCCGAATGGAGTCGAATGGAATGGAAAGGAATGGAATCAACCCGAATGGAATGCAATGGAATGGAATGGAATGGAATGGAATCAACCCGAATGTAATGGAATGCAATGGAATGGAATGGAATGGAATGGAGTCACCCCGGATGGAATGCAATGGAATGGAATGGAATGAAATGGAATGGAATGGAATCAACCCGAATGGAATGGAATGCAATGGAATGGAATGGAATGGAATCAACTCGAATGGAATAGAATGGAAAGGATTGGAATGGAATGGAATGGAATCAACCCGAATGGAATGGAATACAATGGAATGGAATGGAATGGAAAGGGATGGAATCAACTCGAATGGAATGGAATGGAATGGAATGGAATGAAATGGAATGAAATCAACCCGAATGGAATGGAAGGGAATGGAATGGAAAGGAAAAAACCCGAATGGAATGGAATGGAATGGAATCAACCCGAATGGAATTTAAGGGAATGGAATGGAATGCAATGGACTGGAATGGAATCAACCCGAATGGAATGGAATTGAATGATATGGAATGGAATAAACCCGAGTGGAATGGAATGGAATGGAATGGAATGCAATCTATGCGAATGGAATGGAATGGAAAGGAATGGAATGGAATGGAATGAAATGGAATCTACTCGCATGGAATGGAATGGAGTGGAATCAACTCGAATGCAATGGAATGGAATGGAATGGAATCAACCCGAATGCAATGGAATGGAATGGAATCAACACGAATGGAATGGATTGGCGTGGAATGGAATGGAATGGAATGGAATTGAATCAACCCGAATGGAATGGAACGGAATGGCATGGAATGCAATGGAATGCAATGCAATCAATCCGACTGGAATGGAATGGAATGGAATGCAATGGAATCAACCCGAATGGAATGGAAGGGAATGGAATGGAAAGGAAAAAACCCGAATGGAATGGAATGGAATGGAATCGAATGGATTCAACCAGAATGGTATGGAATGCAATGGATTGGAATGGAATGGAATCAACCGGAATGGAATGAAATGGAAAGGAATGGAATGGAATGGAAAGGAATGGAATGGAATCAACCCGAATGGAATTTAATGGAATGGCATGAATTCATCCCGAATGGAAAGGAATACACTGGAATGGAATGGGATGGAATCAACCGTAATGGAAAGGAATGGAATGGAATGGAACGGAATGGAATGGAAAGGGATGGAATCAACTCGAATGGAATTGAATGGAATGGAAGGGAATGGAATGAAATGGAATAAACCCGAATGGAATGGAATGGAATGGAATGGAATGGAATGGAATTAACCCGAATGGAATGGAAGGGAATGGAATGGAAAGGAAAAAACCCGAATGGAATGGAATGGAATGGAATGGAATCAACCCGAATGGAATGGAATGGAATGGAATGGAAAGGAATCAACCCGCATGGAATGGAATGCGATGGAATGACATGGAATGGATTCAACCCGAATGGAATTGATTGGAATGGAATCAACTCGAATGGAATGGAATGGAATGGCACGGGATGGAATAGTATGGAATAGAATCGAATGGAATTGAATCCACCCTATTGGAGTGGATTGGAATGGAATGTTATTGAATGGAATGGGGTGGAATTGAATCAATCTTAGTAGAATGGAATGGAATGGAATGGAGTGAAGGGGAATGAAATGGAATGGAATCAACCTGGGTGGAATGGAATGGAATGGAATTTAATAAAATGGAATGGAAGCAACTCAAATGCAATGGAATGGAATGGAATGGAATGGAATCAACCCGAATGGAATGGCATGGAATGGAATGCAATGGAATGGAATGGAATCAACTCGAATGGAATGGAATGCAATGGAATGGAATGGAATCGAATCATCACGAATGGAATGGAACGGAATGGAATCAACTCAAATGGAATGGAATGCAATGGAAAGGAATGGAATGGAATGGAAAGTAATTAACCCGAATGGAATGGAATGGAACGGAATGGAATGGAATGGAATGGAAGGGAATGAAATGGAAGGGAATTTAATCACACCGAATGGAATGGAATGGAATGGAATGGAATGGAATCAACCCGAATGGAATGGCATGGAATGGAATGACATGGAATCGATTCAACCCGAATGGAATTGATTGGAATGGAATCAACTCGAATGGAATGGAATGGAATGGAATGGCATGGGATGGAATGGTATGGAATAGAATCGAATGGAATTGAATCAACCCGATTGGAGTGGATTGGAATGGAATGTAATTGAATGGAATGGGGTGGAATTGAATCAATCCGAGTGGAATCGAATGGAATGGAATGGAGTGGAGGGGAATGAAATGGAATGGAATGGAGTGGAGTGGAATGGAATGGAATGGAATCAACCTGAGTGGAATGGAATGGAATGGAATGGAATGGAATGGAATGGAATGGAATAAACCTGAATGAAATGGAATGGAGGGGAATGGAATGGAATGGAATGGAAAGGAACCAACCCGAATGGAATGGAATCGAATGGAATGTAATGGAATGGAATGGAATGCAATGGAATCATCCCGAATGGAATGGAATGGAACGGAATGGAATGGAATCAACCCGAATGGAATTCAATGGAATGGAATGGAAAGTAATCAACCCGAATGGAATGGAATGGAACGGAATGGAATGGAATGGAATGGAATGGAATGGAATGGAAGGGAATGAAATGGAAGGGAATTTAATCACACCGAATGGAATGGAATGGAATGGAATGGAATGGAATCAACCCGAATGGAATGGCATGCAATGGAATGACATGGAATCGATTCAACCCGAATGGAATTGATTGGAATGGAATCAACTCGAATGGAATGGAATGGAATGGAATGGAATGAAATGGAAAGGAATGGAATGGAAGGGAATGAAATGGAAGGGAATTTAATCACACCAAATGGAATGGAATGGAATGGAATGGAATCAACCCGAATGGAATGGAATGCAACGGAATGACATTGAATGGATTCAACCCTAATGGAATTGATTGGAATGGAATCAACTCGAATGGAATGGAATGGAATGGAATGGCACGGGATGGAATGGTATGGAATAGAATCGGATGGAATTGAATCCACCCGATTGGAGTGGATTGGAATGGAATGTTATTGAATGGAATGGGGTGGAATTGAATCAATCTGAGTAGAATGGAATGGAATGGAATGGAGTGGAGGGGAATGAAATGGAATGGAATCAACCTGAGTGGAATGGAATGGAATGGAATGGAATAAAATGGAATGGAAGCAACTCAAATGCAATGGAATGGAATGGAATGGAATGGAATCAACCCGAATGGAATGGCATGGAATGGAATGCAATGGAATGGAATGGAATCAACTCGAATGGAAGGGAATGCAATGGAATGGAATGGAATCGAATCATAACGAATGGAATGAAACGGAATGGAATCAACTCAAATGGAGGGGAATGCAATGGAAAGGAATGGAATGGAATCAACACGAATGGAGTGGAATGGAACGGAATGGAATGGAATGAAAAGGAATGGAATGGAATGCAATCAATCCAAATGGAATGGAATGGAATGGAATCAACCCGAATGGAATGGGGTGAAGTGGAATCAAATCGAATGGAATGGAATGGAATGGAATGGATTCAACCCGAATGGAATGGAATGGAATTAAATTAACCGGAATGGAATGGAATGGAATGGAATGGAATGGAATGGAATGGAATGGAATCAACCCGAATGGAATTTAATGGAATGGAATGGAATGAAATGGAATCAACCTGAATGGAATGGAATGGAATGGAATGGAATGGAATAAACCCGAGTTGGATGGAATGGAATGGAATGGAATGCAATCTATGCCAATGGAATGGAATGGAAAGGAATAGAATGGAATGGAATGGAATGGAATCAACCCGCATGGAATGGAATGGAGTGGAATCAACCCGAATGGAATGGAATGGAATGGAATGGAATCAACCCGAATGGAATGGAATGGAAGGGAATGGAATCAACACGAATGGAATGGATTGGAGTGGAATGGAATGGAATGGAATGGAATGCAATCAACCCGAATGGAATGGAATGGAATGGAGTGGAATGGAATGCAATGGAATGCAATCAATCCGACTGGAATGGAATGGAATGGAATGCAGTGGAATCAACCCGAATGGAATGGAATGCAGTGGAATCAAATCGAGTGCAATGGAATGGAATCGAATGGAATGGAATGGATTCAACTAGAATGGAATGGAATGGAATGGAATGGAATGGAATCAACCGGAATGGAATGAAATGTAAAGGAATGGAATGGAATGGAAAGGAATGGAATGGAATCAACCCGAATGGAATGGAATGGAATGGAAAGGAACCAAGCCGAATGGAATGGAATCGAATGAAATGGAATGGAATGGAATGGAATGCAATGGAATCATACCGAATGGAATGGAATGGAATGGAATGGACTGGAATGGAATCTATCCGAATGGTTTGGAATGGTAAGGAATGGAAGGGAATGGAAGGGAATGGAATCAACACGCATGGAAAGAAATGGAGTGGAATCAACTCGATTGGAATGGAATGGAATGGAATGGAAAGGAATGGAATGGAAGGGAATGAAATGGAAGGGAATTTAATCACACCGAATGGAATGGAATGGAATGGAATGGAATGGAATCAACCCGAATGGAATGGAATGGAATGGAATGACATGGAATGGATTCAACCCTAATGGAATTGATTAGAATGGAATCAACTCGAATGGAATGGAATGGAATGGCACGGGATGGAATGGTATGGAATAGAATCAAATGGAATTCAATCAACCCGATTGGAGTGGATTGGAATGGAATGCAATTGAATGGAATGGGGTGGAATTGAATCAATCCGAGTGGAATGGAATGGAATGGAATGGAGTGGAGGGGAATGAAATGGAATGGAATGGAGTGGAGTGGAATGCAATGGAATGGAATCAACCTGAGTGGAATGGAATGGAATGGAATGGAATGGAATGGAATGGAATGGAATAAAATGGAATGGAAGCAAGTCAAATGCAATGGAATGGAATGGAATGGAATGGAATCAACCCGAATGGATTGGAATGGAATGGAATGGAATGGCATGGAATGCAATGGAATGGAATGGAATCTACTCGAATGGAATGGAATGCAATGGAATGGAATGGAATCGAATCATCATGAATGGAATGGAACGGAATGGAATCAACTCAAATGGAATGGAATGCAATGGAAAGGAATGGAATGGAATCAACCCGAATGGAGTGGAATGGAACGGAATGGAATGGAATGAAAAGGAATGGAATGCAATGCAATCAATCCAAATGGAATGGAATGGACTGGAATCAACCCGAATGGAATGGAGTGAAGTGGAATCAAATCGAATGGAATGGAATGGAATGGAATGGAATGGAATGGAATGGAATGAAATGGGATGTAATCACCTCGAATGGAACGGAATGGAATGGAATGGAATGAAATGGAATAAACCCGAATGGAATGGAGTGGAATGGAATGGAATGGAATGGAATGGAATGGAATCAACCCGAATGGAATATAATGGAATGGAATAAACCGGAATGGAATGGAATGGAATGGAATGGAATGGAATGGAATGGAATCAAACCGAGTGGAATGGCATGGAGTGGAATGGAATGGAAAGGAATGGAATCAACCCGATTGGAATGGAATGGAATGGAATGGAATGGAATGGAATGGAATCAACCCGCATGGAATGGAATGGAGTGGAACCAACTCGAATGGAATGGAATGGATTGGAATGGAATGGAATCAACCCGAATTCAATGGAATGGAATGGAATGGAATCAACACGAATGGAATGGATTGGAATGGAATGGAATGGAATGGAATGGAATCAACCCGAATGGAATGGAATGGAATGGAATGGAATGGAATGAAATGGAATGCAATCAATCCGAATGGAATGGAATGGAATGGAATGCAATGGAATAAACCCGAATGGAATGGAATGAAGTGGAATCAAATCGAGTGCAATGGAATGGAATTGAATGGAATGGAATGGATTCAACCAGAATGGAATGGAAAGTAATGGAATCAACCGGAATGGAATGAAATGGAAAGGAATGGAATGGAATGGAATGGAAAGGAATGGAATGGAATCAACCCGAATGGAATTTAATGGAATGGAATGGAATCAACCAGAATGGAATGGAATCGAATGGAATGGAATGGAATCAACCCGAATGGAATGGAATGGAATGGAATGGAATGGAATGGAATGGAATCAACCTGAATGGAATGAAATGGAATGGAATTCAATGGAATGGAATCCACCGGAATGGAATGGAATGGAATGGAATGGAATGGAATGGAATGGAATGGAATGGAATGGTATGGAATCAACCCGAATGGAGTCGAATGGAATGGAAAGGAATGGAATCAACCCGAATGGAATGCAATGGAATGGAATGGAATGGAATGGAATCAACCCGAATGTAATGGAATGCAATGGAATGGAATGGAATGGAATGGAGTCACCCCGGATGGAATGCAATTGAATGGAATGGAATGAAATGGAATGGAATGGAATCAACCCGAATGGAATGGAATGCAATGGAATGGAATGGAATGGAATCAACTCGAATGGAATAGAATGGAAAGGATTGGAATGGAATGGAATGGAATCAACCCGAATGGAATGGAATACAATGGAATGGAATGGAATGGAAAGGGATGGAATCAACTCGAATGGAATGGAATGGAATGGAATGGAATGAAATGGAATGAAATCAACCCGAATGGAATGGAAGGGAATGGAATGGAAAGGAAAAAACCCGAATGGAATGGAATGGAATGGAATCAACCCGAATGGAATTTAAGGGAATGGAATGGAATGCAATGGACTGGAATGGAATCAACCCGAATGGAATGGAATTGAATGATATGGAATGGAATAAACCCGAGTGGAATGGAATGGAATGGAATGGAATGCAATCTATGCGAATGGAATGGAATGGAAAGGAATGGAATGGAATGGAATGAAATGGAATCTACTCGCATGGAATGGAATGGAGTGGAATCAACTCGAATGCAATGGAATGGAATGGAATGGAATCAACCCGAATGCAATGGAATGGAATGGAATCAACACGAATGGAATGGATTGGCGTGGAATGGAATGGAATGGAATGGAATTGAATCAACCCGAATGGAATGGAACGGAATGGCATGGAATGCAATGGAATGCAATGCAATCAATCCGACTGGAATGGAATGGAATGGAATGCAATGGAATCAACCCGAATGGAATGGAAGGGAATGGAATGGAAAGGAAAAAACCCGAATGGAATGGAATGGAATGGAATCGAATGGATTCAACCAGAATGGTATGGAATGCAATGGATTGGAATGGAATGGAATCAACCGGAATGGAATGAAATGGAAAGGAATGGAATGGAATGGAAAGGAATGGAATGGAATCAACCCGAATGGAATTTAATGGAATGGCATGAATTCATCCCGAATGGAAAGGAATACACTGGAATGGAATGGGATGGAATCAACCGTAATGGAAAGGAATGGAATGGAATGGAACGGAATGGAATGGAAAGGGATGGAATCAACTCGAATGGAATTGAATGGAATGGAAGGGAATGGAATGAAATGGAATAAACCCGAATGGAATGGAATGGAATGGAATGGAATGGAATGGAATTAACCCGAATGGAATGGAAGGGAATGGAATGGAAAGGAAAAAACCCGAATGGAATGGAATGGAATGGAATGGAATCAACCCGAATGGAATGGAATGGAATGGAATGGAAAGGAATCAACCCGCATGGAATGGAATGCGATGGAATGACATGGAATGGATTCAACCCGAATGGAATTGATTGGAATGGAATCAACTCGAATGGAATGGAATGGAATGGCACGGGATGGAATAGTATGGAATAGAATCGAATGGAATTGAATCCACCCTATTGGAGTGGATTGGAATGGAATGTTATTGAATGGAATGGGGTGGAATTGAATCAATCTTAGTAGAATGGAATGGAATGGAATGGAGTGAAGGGGAATGAAATGGAATGGAATCAACCTGGGTGGAATGGAATGGAATGGAATTTAATAAAATGGAATGGAAGCAACTCAAATGCAATGGAATGGAATGGAATGGAATGGAATCAACCCGAATGGAATGGCATGGAATGGAATGCAATGGAATGGAATGGAATCAACTCGAATGGAATGGAATGCAATGGAATGGAATGGAATCGAATCATCACGAATGGAATGGAACGGAATGGAATCAACTCAAATGGAATGGAATGCAATGGAAAGGAATGGAATGGAATGGAAAGTAATTAACCCGAATGGAATGGAATGGAACGGAATGGAATGGAATGGAATGGAAGGGAATGAAATGGAAGGGAATTTAATCACACCGAATGGAATGGAATGGAATGGAATGGAATGGAATCAACCCGAATGGAATGGCATGGAATGGAATGACATGGAATCGATTCAACCCGAATGGAATTGATTGGAATGGAATCAACTCGAATGGAATGGAATGGAATGGAATGGCATGGGATGGAATGGTATGGAATAGAATCGAATGGAATTGAATCAACCCGATTGGAGTGGATTGGAATGGAATGTAATTGAATGGAATGGGGTGGAATTGAATCAATCCGAGTGGAATCGAATGGAATGGAATGGAGTGGAGGGGAATGAAATGGAATGGAATGGAGTGGAGTGGAATGGAATGGAATGGAATCAACCTGAGTGGAATGGAATGGAATGGAATGGAATGGAATGGAATAAACCTGAATGAAATGGAATGGAGGGGAATGGAATGGAATGGAATGGAAAGGAACCAACCCGAATGGAATGGAATCGAATGGAATGTAATGGAATGGAATGGAATGCAATGGAATCATCCCGAATGGAATGGAATGGAACGGAATGGAATGGAATCAACCCGAATGGAATTCAATGGAATGGAATGGAAAGTAATCAACCCGAATGGAATGGAATGGAACGGAATGGAATGGAATGGAATGGAATGGAATGGAATGGAAGGGAATGAAATGGAAGGGAATTTAATCACACCGAATGGAATGGAATGGAATGGAATGGAATGGAATCAACCCGAATGGAATGGCATGCAATGGAATGACATGGAATCGATTCAACCCGAATGGAATTGATTGGAATGGAATCAACTCGAATGGAATGGAATGGAATGGAATGGAATGAAATGGAAAGGAATGGAATGGAAGGGAATGAAATGGAAGGGAATTTAATCACACCAAATGGAATGGAATGGAATGGAATGGAATCAACCCGAATGGAATGGAATGCAACGGAATGACATTGAATGGATTCAACCCTAATGGAATTGATTGGAATGGAATCAACTCGAATGGAATGGAATGGAATGGAATGGCACGGGATGGAATGGTATGGAATAGAATCGGATGGAATTGAATCCACCCGATTGGAGTGGATTTGAATGGAATGTTATTGAATGGAATGGGGTGGAATTGAATCAATCTGAGTAGAATGGAATGGAATGGAATGGAGTGGAGGGGAATGAAATGGAATGGAATCAACCTGAGTGGAATGGAATGGAATGGAATGGAATAAAATGGAATGGAAGCAACTCAAATGCAATGGAATGGAATGGAATGGAATGGAATCAACCCGAATGGAATGGCATGGAATGGAATGCAATGGAATGGAATGGAATCAACTCGAATGGAAGGGAATGCAATGGAATGGAATGGAATCGAATCATAACGAATGGAATGAAACGGAATGGAATCAACTCAAATGGAGGGGAATGCAATGGAAAGGAATGGAATGGAATCAACACGAATGGAGTGGAATGGAACGGAATGGAATGGAATGAAAAGGAATGGAATGGAATGCAATCAATCCAAATGGAATGGAATGGAATGGAATCAACCCGAATGGAATGGGGTGAAGTGGAATCAAATCGAATGGAATGGAATGGAATGGAATGGATTCAACCCGAATGGAATGGAATGGAATTAAATTAACCGGAATGGAATGGAATGGAATGGAATGGAATGGAATGGAATGGAATGGAATGGAATCAACCCGAATGGAATTTAATGGAATGGAATGGAATGAAATGGAATCAACCTGAATGGAATGGAATGGAATGGAATGGAATGGAATAAACCCGAGTTGGATGGAATGGAATGGAATGGAATGCAATCTATGCCAATGGAATGGAATGGAAAGGAATAGAATGGAATGGAATGGAATGGAATCAACCCGCATGGAATGGAATGGAGTGGAATCAACCCGAATGGAATGGAATGGAATGGAATGGAATCAACCCGAATGGAATGGAATGGAAGGGAATGGAATCAACACGAATGGAATGGATTGGAGTGGAATGGAATGGAATGGAATGGAATGCAATCAACCCGAATGGAATGGAATGGAATGGAGTGGAATGGAATGCAATGGAATGCAATCAATCCGACTGGAATGGAATGGAATGGAATGCAGTGGAATCAACCCGAATGGAATGGAATGCAGTGGAATCAAATCGAGTGCAATGGAATGGAATCGAATGGAATGGAATGGATTCAACTAGAATGGAATGGAATGGAATGGAATGGAATGGAATCAACCGGAATGGAATGAAATGTAAAGGAATGGAATGGAATGGAAAGGAATGGAATGGAATCAACCCGAATGGAATGGAATGGAATGGAAAGGAACCAAGACGAATGGAATGGAATCGAATGAAATGGAATGGAATGGAATGGAATGCAATGGAATCATCCCGAATGGAATGGAATGGAACGGAATGGAATGGAATGGAATGGAATGGACTGGAATGGAATCTATCCGAATGGTTTGGAATGGTAAGGAATGGAATGGAATGGAAGGGAATGGAATCAACACGCATGGAAAGAAATGGAGTGGAATCAACTCGATTGGAATGGAATGGAATGGAATGGAAAGGAATGGAATGGAAGGGAATGAAATGGAAGGGAATTTAATCTCACCGAATGGAATGGAATGGAATGGAATGGAATGGAATCAACCCGAATGGAATGGAATGCAATGGAATGACATGGAATGGATTCAACCCTAATGGAATTGATTAGAATGGAATCAACTCGAATGGAATGGAATGGAATGGCACGGGATGGAATGGTATGGAATAGAATCAAATGGAATTCAATCAACCCGATTGGAGTGGATTGGAATGGAATGTAATTGAATGGAATGGGGTGGAATTGAATCAATCCGAGTGGAATGGAATGGAATGCAATGGAGTGGAGGGGAATGAAATGGAATGGAATGGAGTGGAGTGGAATGCAATGGAATGGAATCAACCTGAGTGGAATGGAATGGAATGGAATGGAATGGAATGGAATGGAATGGAATAAAATGGAATGGAAGCAAGTCAAATGCAATGGAATGGAATGGAATGGAATGGAATCAACCCGAATGGAATGGAATGGAATGGAATGGAATGGCATGGAATGCAATGGAATGGAATGGAATCTACTCGAATGGAATGGAATGCAATGGAATGGAATGGAATCGAATCATCATGAATGGAATGGAACGGAATGGAATCAACTCAAATGGAATGGAATGCAATGGAAAGGAATGGAATGGAATCAACCCGAATGGAGTGGAATGGAACGGAATGGAATGGAATGAAAAGGAATGGAATGGAATGCAATCAATCCAAATGGAATAGAATGGACTGGAATCAACCCGAATGGAATGGAGTGAAGTGGAATCAAATCGAATGGAATGGAATGGAATGGAATGGAATGGAATGGAATGGAATGAAATGCTATGTAATCACCTCGAATGGAACGGAATGGAATGGAATGGAATGGAATGGAATCAACCCGAATGGAATGGAGTGGAATGGAATGGAATGGAATGGAATGGAATGGAATCAACCCGAATGGAATATAATGGAATGGAATAAACCGGAATGGAATGGAATGGAATGGAATGGAATGGAATGGAATCAAACCGAGTGGAATGGCATGGAGTGGAATGGAATGGAAAGGAATGGAATCAACCCGATTGGAATGGAATGGAATGGAATGGAATGGAATGGAATGGAATCAACCCGCATGGAATGGAATGGAGTGGAACCAACTCGAATGGAATGGAATGGATTGGAATGGAATGGAATCAACCCGAATTCAATGGAATGGAATGGAATGGAATCAACACGAATGGAATGGATTGGAATGGAATGGAATGGAATGGAATGGAATGGAATGGAATCAACCCGAATGGAATGGAATGGAATGGAATGGAATGGAATGGAATGGAATGGAATGAAATGGAATGCAATCAATCCGAATGGAATGGAATGGAATGGAATGCAATGGAATAAACCCGAATGGAATGGAATGAAGTGGAATCAAATCGAGTGCAATGGAATGGAATTGAATGGAATGGAATGGATTCAACCAGAATGGAATGGAAAGGAATGGAATCAACCGGAATGGAATGAAATGGAAAGGAATGGAATGGAATGGAATGGAAAGGAATGGAATGGAATCAACCCGAATGGAATTTAATGGAATGGAATGGAATCAACCAGAATGGAATGGAATCGAATGGAATGGAATGGAATCAACCCGAATGGAATGGAATGGAATGGAATGGAATGGAATGGAATGGAATGGAATCAACCTGAATGGAATGAAATGGAATGGAATTCAATGGAATGGAATCCACCGGAATGGAATGGAATGGAATGGAATGGAATGGTATGGAATCAACCCGAATGGAGTCGAATGGAATGGAAAGGAATGGAATCAACCCGAATGGAATGCAATGGAATGGAATGGAATGGAATGGAATCAACCCGAATGTAATGGAATGCAATGAAATGGAATGGAATGGAATGGAGTCACCCCGGATGGAATGCAATGGAATGGAATGGAATGAAATGGAATGGAATGGAATCAACCCGAATGGAATGGAATGCAATGGAATGGAATGGAATTTAATCAACTCGAATGGAATAGAATGGAAAGGATTGGAATGGAATGGAATGGAATCAACCCGAATGGAATGGAATACAATGGAATGGAATGGAATGGAAAGGGATGGAATCAACTCGAATGGAATGGAATGGAATGGAATGGAATGAAATGGAATGAAATCAACCCGAATGGAATGGAAGGGAATGGAATGGAAAGGAAAAAACCCGAATGGAATGGAATGGAATGGAATGGAATGGAATGGAAACAAACCGAATGGAATGGAATGGAATGGAATGGAACGGAATAGAATGGAATGGAATGGAAGGGAATGGCACGGAATGGAATGGTATGGAATAGAATCGAATGGAATTGAATCAACACGATTGGAGTGGATTGGAATGGAATGTAATTGAATGGAATGGGGTGGAATTGAATCAATCAGAGTGGAATGGAATGGAATGGAATGGAGTGGAGGGGAATGAAATGGAATGGAATGGAGTGGAGTGGAATGTAATGGAATGGAATCAACCTGAGTGGAGTGTAATGGAATGGAATGGAATGGAATAGAATAAAATGGAATGGAAGCAACTCAAATGCAATGCAATGGAATGGAATGGAATGGAATCAACCCGAATGGAATGGAATGGAATGGAATGGAATGCAATGGAATGGAATGGAATCAACTCGAATGGAATGGAATGCAATGGAATGGAATGGAATCGAATCATCACGAATGGAATGGAACGGAATGGAATCAACTCAAATGGAATGGAATGCAATGGAAAGGAATGGAATGGAATCAACCCGAATGGAGTGGAATGGAATGGAATGGAATGGAAGCAACCCGAATGGAATGGAATGGAATGGAATGGAATGGAATGGAATGGAATCAACCGGAATGGAATGGAATGGAATGGAATGGAATGGAAGGGAATGGAATCAAACCGAATGGAATGGAATGGAGTGGAATGGAATGGAAAGGAATGGAATCAACCCGAATGGAATGGAATGGAAAGGAATGGAATGGAATGGAATCAAACCGAATGGAATGGAATGGAATGGAATAGAATGGAATGGAATGGAATCTATCCGAAAGGAATGGAATGGTAAGGAATGGAATGGAATGGAAGGGAATGCGAATCAACCCTCATGGAATGAAATGGAGTGGAATCAACTCGAATGGAATGGAATGGAATGGAATAAACCCGAATGAAATGGAATGGAGGGGAATGGAATGGAATGGAAAGGAACCAAGCCGAATGGAATGGAATTGAATGGAAAGGAATGGAATGGAATGGAATGGAATGGAATGGAATGGAATGCAATGGAATGGAATGTAAAGTAATTAACCCGAATGGAATGGAATGGAACGGAATGGAATGGAATGGAATGGAAGGGAATGAAATGGAAGGGAATTTAATCACACCGAAGGGAATGGAATGGAATGGAATGGAATGGAAAGGAATGGAATGGAAGGGAATGAAATGGAAGGGAATTTAATCACACCGAATGGAATGGAATGGAATGGAATGGAATGGAATCAAACCGAATGGAATGGAATGCAACGGAATGACATGGAATGGATTCAACCCTAATGGAATTGATTGGAATGGAATCAACTCGAATGGAATGGAATGGAATGGATTGGCACGGGATGGAATGGTATGGAATAGAATCGAATGGAATTGAATCAACCCGATTGGAGTGGATTGGAATGGAATGTAATTGAATGGAATGGGGTGGAATTGAATCAATCCGAGTGGAATGGAATGGAATGGAATGGAGTGGAGGGGAATGAAATGGAATGGAATGGAGTGGAGTGGAATGGAATGGAATGGAATCAACCTGAGTGGAATGGAATGGAATGGAATGGAATGGAATGGAATGGAATAAAATGGAATGGAAGCAACTCAAATGCAATGGAATGGAATGGAATGGAATGGAATCAACCCGAATGGAATGGAATGGAATGGAATGCAATGGAATGGAATGGAATCAACTCGAATGGAATGGAATGCAATGGAATGGAATGGAATGGAATCATCACGAATGGAATGGAACGGAATGGAATCAACTCAAATGGAATGGAATGCAATGGAAAGGAATGGAATGGAATCAACCCGAAAGGAGTGGAATGGAACGGAATGGAATGGAATGAAAAGGAATGGAATGGAATGCAATCAATCGAAATGGAATGGAATGGAATGGAATCAACCCGAATGGAGTGGAGTGAAGTGGAATCAAATGGAATGGAATGGAATGGAATGGAATAGAATGGAATGGATTCAACACGAATGGAATGGAATGGAATTCAATTAACCGGAATGGAATGGAATGGAATGGAATCAATCCGAATGGAATTTAAGGGAATGGAATGGAATGCAATGGACTGGAAAGGAATCAACCCGAATGGAATGAAATGGAATGGAATGGAATGGAATAAACCCGATTGGAATGGAATGGAATGGAATGGAATGGAATGGAATGCAATCTATCCGAATGGAATGGAATGGAAAGGAATGGAATGGAATGGAATGGAATGGAATCAACTCTCATGGAATGGAATGGAGTGGAATCAAGTCGAATGGAATGGAATGGAATGGAATGGAAAGGAATGGAATGGAATCAACCCGAATGGAATTTAATGGAATGGAATGGAATCAACCAGAATGGAATGGAATCGAATGGAATGGAATGGAATCAATCCGATTGGAATGGAAGGGAATGGAATGGAATGGAATGGAATCAACCTGAATGGAATGAAATGGAATGGAATTGAATGGAATGGAATCCACCGGAATGGAATGGAATGGAATGGAATGGTATGGAATCAACCCGAATGGAGTCGAATGGAATGGAAAGGAATGGAATCAACCCGAATGGAATGCAAAGGAATGGAATGGAATGGAATCAACCCGAATGTAATGGAATGCAATGGAATGGAATGGAATGGAATGGAGTCAACCCGGATGGACTGCAATGGAATGGAATGGAATGAAATGGAATGGAATGGAATCAACCCGAATGGAATGGAATGCAATGGAATGGAATGGAATGGAATCAACTCGAATGGAATAGAATGGAATGGATTGGAATGGAATGGAATGGAATCAACCCGAATGGAATGGAATTCAATGGAATGGAATGGAAAGGAAAGGGATGGAATCAACTCGAATGGAACGGAATGGAATGGAATGGAATGGAATGAAATGGAATAAAGCCGAATGGAATGGAATGGAATGGAATGAAATCAACCCGAATGGAATGGAAGGGAATGGAATGGAAAGGAAAAAACCCGAATGGAATGGAATGGAATGGAATGGAATGGAATGGAATGGAATCAAACCGAATGGAATGGTATGGAATGGAACGGAATGGAATGGAATGGAATGGAAGGGAATGAAATGGAAGGGAATTTAATCACACCGAATGGAATGGAATGGAATAGAATGGAATCAACCCGAATGGAATGGAATGCAATGGAATGACATGGAATGGATTCAACCCGAATGGAATTGATTGGAATGGAATCAACTCGAATGGAATGGAATGGAATGGAATGGCACGGGATGGAATGGTATGGAATAGAATCGATTGGAATTGAATCAACCCGATTCGAGTGGATTGGAATGGAATGTAATTGAATGGAATGGGGTGGAATTGAATCAATCCGAGTGGAATGGAATGGAATGGAATGGAGTGGAGGGGAATGAAATGGAATGGAATGGAGTGGAGTGGAATGGAATGGAATGGAATCAACCTGAGTGGAATGGAATGGAATGGAATGGAATAAACCCGAATGAAATGGAATGGAGGGGAATGGAATGGAATGGAATGGAAAGGAACCAACCCGATTGGAATGGAATCGAATGGAATGGAATGGAATGGAATGCAATGGAATCATCCCGAATGGAATGGAATGGAACGGAATGGAATGGAATCAACCCGAATGGAATGCAATGGAATGGAATGGAAAGTAATCAACCCGAATGGAATGGAATGGAACGGAATGGAATGGAATGGAATGGAATGGTATGGAATGAAATGGAAGGGAATTTAATCACACCGAATGGAATGGAATGGAATAGAATGGACTGGAATGGAATCTATCTGAATGGTATGGAATGGTAAGGAATGGAATGGAATGGAAGGGAATGGAATCAACACGCATGGAATGAAATGGAGTGGAATCAACTCGAATGGAATGGAATGGAATGGAATGGAATGGAAAGGAATGGAATGGAAGGGAATGAAATGGAAGGGAATTTAATCACACCGAATGGAATGGAATGGAATGGAATGGAATGGAATCAACCCGAATGGAATGGAATGCAATGGAATGACATGGAATGGATTCAACCCTAATGGAATTGATTGGAATGGAATCAACTCGAATGGAATGGAATGGAATGGAATGGCACGGGATGGAATGGTATGGAATAGAATCGAATGGAATTGAATCAACCCGATTGGAGTGGATTGGAATGGAATGTAATTGAATGGAATGGGGTGGAATTGAATCAATCCGAGTGGAATGGAATGGAATGGAATGGGGTGGAGGGGAGTGAAATGGAATGGAATGGAGTGGAGTGGAATGGAATGGAATGGAATAAACCTGAGTGGAATGGAATGGAATGGAATGGAATGGAATGGAATAAAATGGAATGGAAGCAACTCAAATGCAATGGAATGGAATGGAATGGAATGGAATCAACCCGAATGGAATGGAATGGAATGGAATGCAATGGAATGGAATGGAATCAACTCGAATGGAATGGAATGCAATGGAATGGAATGGAATCGAATCATCACGAATGGAATGGAACGGAATGGAATCAACTCAAATGGAATGGAATGCAATGGAAAGGAATGGAATGGAATCAACCCGAATGGAGTGGAATGGAACGGAATGGAATGGAATGAAAAGGAATGGAATGGAATGCAATCAATCGAAATGGAATGGAATGGAATGGAATCAACCCGAATGGAGTGGAGTGAAGTGGAATCAAATGGAATGGAATGGAATAGAATGGAATGGATTCAACACGAATGGAATGGAATGGAATTCAATTAACCGGAATGGAATGGAATGGAATGGAATCAATCCGAATGGAATTTAAGGGAATGGAATGGAATGCAATGGACTGGAAAGGAATCACACCGAATGGAATGAAATGGAATGGAATGGAATGGAATAAACCCGATTGGAATGGAATGGAATGGAATGGAATGCAATCTATCCGAATGGAATGGAATGGAAAGGAATGGAATGGAATGGAATGGAATGGAATCAACTCGCATGGAATGGAATGGAGTGGAATCAACTCGAATGGAATGGAATGGAATGGAATGGAAAGGAATGGAATGGAATCAACCCGAATGGAATTTAATGGAATGGAATGGAATCAACCCGAATGGAATGCAATGGAATGGAATCAACCCGAATGTAATGGAATGCAATGGAATGGAATGGAATGGAATGGAGTCAACCCGGATGGACTGCAATGGAATGGAATGGAATGAAATGGAATGGAATGGAATCAACCCGAATGGAATGGAATGCAATGGAATGGAATGGAATGGAATCAACTCAAATGGAATAGAATGGAATGGATTGGAATGGAATGGAATGGAATCAACCCGAATGGAATGGAATTCAATGGAATGGAATGGAAAGGAAAGGGATGGAATCAACTCGAATGGAACGGAATGGAATGGAATGGAATGGAATGAAATGGAATAAACCCGAATGGAATGGAATGGAATGGAATGAAATCAACCCGAATGGAATGGAAGGGAATGGAATGGAAAGGAAAAAACCCGAATGGAATGGAATGGAATGGAATGGAATGGAATGGAATGGAATGGAATGGAATCAAACCGAATGGAATGGAATGGAACGGAATGGAATGGAATGGAATGGAAGGGAATGAAATGGAAGGGAATTTAATCACACCGAATGGAATGGAATGGAATGGAATGGAATCAACCCGAATGGAATGGAATGCAATGGAATGACATGGAATGGATTCAACCCGAATGGAATTGATTGGAATGGTATCAACTCGAATGGAATGGAATGGAATGGAATGGCACGGGATGGAATGGTATGGAATAGAATCGATTGGAATTGAATCAACCCGATTGGAGTGGATTGGAATGGAATGTAATTGAATGGAATGGGGTGGAATTGAATCAATCCGAGTGGAATGGAATGGAATGGAATGGAGTGGAGGGGAATGAAATGGAAAGGAATGGAGTGGAGTGGAATGGAATGGAATGGAATCAACCTGAGTGGAATGGAATGGAATGGAATGGAATGGAATCAACCCGAATGGAATGGTATGGAATGGAATGCAATGGAATGGAATGGAATCAACTCGAATGGAATGGAATGCAATGGAATGGAATGGAATCGAATCATCACGAATGGAATGGAACGGAATGGAATCAACTCAAATGGAATGGAATGCAATGGAAAGCAATGTAATGGAATGGAAAGTAATTAACCCGAATGGAATGGAATGGAACGGAATGGAATGGAATGGAATGGAAGGGAATGAAATGGAAGGGAATTTAATCACACCGAATGGAATGGAATGGAATGGAATGGAATCAACCCGAATGGAATGGCATGCAATGGAATGACATGGAATGGATTCAACCCGAATGGAATTGATTGGAATGGAATCAACTCGAATGGAATGGAATGGAATGGAATGGCACGGGATGGAATGGTATGGAATAGAATCGAATGGAATTGAGTCAACCAGATTGGAGTGGATTGGAATGGAATGTAATTGAATGGAATGGGGTGGAATTGAATCAATCCGAGTGGAATGGAATGGAATGGAATGGAGTGGAGGGGAATGAAATGGAATGGAATGGAGTGGAGTGGAATGGAATGGAATGGAATCAACCTGAGTGGAATGGAATGGAATGGAATGGAATGGAATGGAATAAACCCGAATGAAATGGAATGGAGGGGAATGGAATGGAATGGAATGGAAAGGAACCAACCCGAATGGAATGGAATCGAATGGAATGCAATGGAATGGAATGGAATGCAATGGAATCATCCCGAATGGAATGGGATGGAACGGAATGGAATGGAATCAACCCGAATGGAATGCAATGGAATGGAATGGAAAGTAATCAACCCGAATGGAATGGAATGGAACGGAATGGAATGGAATGGAATGGAATGGAATGGAAGGGAATGAAACGGAAGGGAATTTAATCACACCGAATGGAATGGAATGGAATAGAATGGACTGGAATGGAATCTATCCGAATGGTATGGAATGGTAAGGAATGGAATGGAATGGAAGGGAATGGAATCAACACGCATGGAATGAAATGGAGTGGAATCAACTCGAATGGAATGGAATGGAATGGAATGGAATGGAATGGAATGGAAAGGAATGGAATGGAAGGGAATGAAATGGAAGGGAATTTAATCACACCGAATGGAATGGAATGGAATGGAATCAACCCGAATGGAATGGAATGCAACGGAATGACATTGAATGGATTCAACCCTAATGGAATTGATTGGAATGGAATCAACTCGAATGGAATGGAATGGAATGGAATGGCACGGGATGGAATGGTATGGAATAGAATCGAATGGAATTGAATCCACCCGATTGGAGTGGATTGGAATGGAATGTTATTGAATGGAATGGGGTGGAATTGAATCAATTTGAGTAGAATGGAATGGAATGGAATGGAGTGGAGGGGAATGAAATGGAATGGAATCAACCTGGGTGGAATGGAATGGAATGGAATGGAATAAAATGGAATGGAAGCAACTCAAATGCAATGGAATGGAATGGAATGGAATGGAATCAACCCGAATGGAATGGCATGGAATGGAATGCAATGGAATGGAATGGAATCAACTCGAATGGAATGGAATGCAATGGACTGGAATGGAATCGAATCATCACGAATGGAATGAAACGGAATGGAATCAACTCAAATGGAGGGGAATGCAATGGAAAGGAATGGAATGGAATCAACACGAATGGAGTGGAATGGAACGGAATGGAATGGAATGAAAAGGAATGGAATGGAATGCAATCAATCCAAATGGAATGGAATGGAATGGAATCAACCCGAATGGAATGGAGTGAAGTGGAATCAAATCGAATGGAATGGAATGGAATGGAATGGATTCAACCCGAATGGAATGGAATGGAATTAAATTAACCGAAATGGAATGGAATAGAATGGAATGGAATGGAATGGAATGGAATGGAATCAACCCGAATGGAATTTAATGGAATGGAATGGAATGGAATGGAATCAACCTGAATGGAATGGAATTGAATGGAATGGAATGGAATAAACCCGAGTTGGATGGAATGGAATGGAATGGAATGCAATCTATGCGAATGGAATGGAATGGAAAGGAATAGAATGGAATGGAATGGAATGGAATCAACCCGCATGGAATGGAATGGAGTGGAATCAACTCGAATGGAATGGAATGGAATGGAATGGAATCAACCCGAATGGAATGGAATGGAAGGGAATGGAATCAACACGAATGGAATGGATTGGAGTGGAATGGAATGGAATGGAATGGAATGCAATCAACCCGAATGGAATGGAATGGAATGGAATGGAATGCAATGGAATGCAATCAATCCGACTGGAATGGAATGGAATGGAATGCAGTGGAATCAACCCGAATGGAATGGAGTGCAGTGGAATCAAATTGAGTGCAATGGAATGGAATCGAATGGAATTGAATGGATTCAACTAGAATGGAATGGAATGGAATGGAATGGAATGGAATGGAATGGAATCAACTGGAATGGAATGAAATGTAAAGGAATGGAATGGAATGGAAAGGAATGGAATGGAATCAACCCGAATGGAATGGAATGGAATGGAAAGGAACCAAGCCGAATGGAATGGAATCGAATGGAATGGAATGGAATGGAATGGACTGGAATGGAATCTATCCGAATGGTTTGGAATGGTAAGGAATGGAATGGAATGGAAGGGAATGGAATCAAAACGCATGGAATGAAATGGTGTGGAATCAACTCGATTGGAATGGAATGGAATGGAAAGGAATGGAATGGAAGGGAATGAAATGGAAGGGATTTTAATCACACCGAATGGAATGGAATGGAATGGAATGGAATGGAATGGAATGGAATGGAATCAACCCGAATGGAATGGAATGCAACGGAATGACATGGAATGGATTCAACCCTAATGGAATTGATTAGAATGGAATCAACTCGAATGGAATGGAATGGAATGGCACGGGATGGAATGGTATGGAATAGAATCGAATGGAATTGAATCAACACGATTGCAGTGGATTGGAATGGAATGTAATTGAATGGAAAGGGGTGGAATTGAATCAATCCGAGTGGAATGGAATGGAATGGAATGGAGTGGAGGGGAATGAAATGGAATGCAATGGAGTGGAGTGGAATGGAATGGAATGGAATCAACCTGAGTGGAGTGTAATGGAATGAAATGGAATGGAATGGAATAAAATGGAATGGAAGCAACTCAAATGCAATGCAATGGAATGGAATGGAATGGAATCAACCCGAATGGAATGGAATGGAATGGAATGCAATGGAATGGAATGGAATCAACTCGAATGGAATGGAATGCAATGGAATGGAATGGAATCGAATCATCACGAATGGAATGGAACGGAATGGAATCAACTCAAATGGAATGGAATGCAATGTAAAGGAATGGAATGGAATCAACCCGAATATAGAGGAATGGAACGGAAAGGAATGGAATGAAAAGGAATGGAATGGAATGCAATCAATCCAAATGAAATGGAATGGACTGGAATCAACCCGAATGGAATGGAGTGAAGTGGAATCAAATCGAATGGAATGGAATGGAATGGAATGGAGTGGAATGGAATGGAATGGAATGGATTCAACACGAATGGAATGGAATGGAATTCAATTAACCGGAATCGAATGGAATGGAATGGAATCAACCCGAATGGAATTTAAGGGAATGGAATGGAATGCAATGGACTGGAATGGAATCAAACCGAATGGAATGGAATGGAATGGAATGGAATGCAATCTATCCGAATGGAATGCAATGGAAAGGAATGCAATGGAATGGAATGGAATGGAATCAACCCGCATGGAATGGAACGGAGTGGAGTCAACTCGAATGGAATGGAATGGAATGGAATCAACCCGAATGCAATGGAATGGAATCAACACGAATGGAATGGAATGGAATGGAATGGAATGGAATGGAATGGAATGCAATCAATCCGAATGGAATGTAATGGAATGGAATGCAATGGAATAAACCCGAATGGAATGGAATGAAGTGGAATCAAATCGAGTGCAATGGAATGGAATCGAATGGAATGGGATGGATTCAACGAGAATGGAATGGAATGGAATGGAATGGAATTGAATGGAATGGAATGGAATGGAATGAAATGGAAAGGAATGGAGTGGAATGGAAAGGAATGGAATGGAATCAACCCGAATTGAATTTAATGGAATGGAATGGAATCAACCAGAATGGAATGGAATCGAATGGAATGGAATGGAATCAACCCGAATGGAATGGAATGGAATGGAATGGAATCAACCTGAATGGAATTCAATGGAATGGAATTGAATGGAATGGAATCCACCGGAATGGAATGGAATGGAATGGAATGGAATGGTATGGAATCAACCTGAATGGAGTCGAATGGAATGGAAAGGAATGGAATCAACCAGAATGGAATGCAATGGAATGGAATGGAATCAACCCGAATGTAATGGAATGCAATGGAATGGAATGGAACGGAATGGAGTCAACCCGGATGGAATGCAATGGAATGGAATGGAATGAAATGGAATGGAATGCAATCAACCCTAATTGAATTGAATGCAATGGAATGGAATGGAATGGAATCAACTCGAATGGAAAGGAATGAAATGGATTGGAATGGAATGGAATGGAATCAACCCGAATGGAATGGAATACAATGGAATGGAATGGAATGGAAAGGGATGGAATCAACTAGAATGGAATGGAATGGAATGGAATTGAATGAAATGGAATAAACCCGAATGGAATGGAATGGAATGGAATGGAATCAACCCGAATGGAATGGAATGGAATGGAATGGAATGGAATGGAATGGAATGGAATCAACCTGAATGGAATGAAATGGAATGGAATTGAATGGAATGGAATCCACCGGAATGGAATGGAATGGAATGGTATGGAATCAACCCGAATGGAGTTGAATGGAATGGAAAGGAATGGAATCAACCCGAATGGAATGCAATGGAATGGAATGGAATGGAATGGAATCAACCCGAATGTAATGGAATGCAATGGAATGGAATGGAATGGAATGGAGTCACCCCGGATAGAATGCAATGGAATGGAATGGAATGAAATGGAATGGAATGGAATCAACCCGAATGGAATGGAATACAATGGAATGGAATGGAATGGAAAGGGATGGAATCAACTCGAATGGAATGGAATGGAATGGAATGGAATGGAATGGAATGAAATGGAATAAACCCGAATGGAATGGAATGGAATGGAATGGAATGGAATGGAATGAAATCAACCCGAATGGAATGGAAGGGAATGGAATGGAAAGGAAAAAACCCGAATGGAATGGAATAGAATGGAATGGAATGGAATGGAATCAAACCGAAAGGAATGGAATGGAATGGAACGGAATGGAATGGAATGGAATGGAAGGGAATGAAATGGAAGGGAATTTAATCACACCGAATGGAATGGAATGGAATGGAATGGAATCAACCCGAATGGAATGGAATGCAATGGAATGACATGGAATGGATTCAACCCGAATGGAATTGATTGGAATGGAATCAACTCGAATGGAATGGAATGGAATGGAATGGCACGGGATGGAATGGTATGGAATAGAATCGAATGGAATTGAATCAACCCGATTGGAGTGGATTGGAATGGAATGTAATTGAATGGAATGGGGTGGAATTGAATCAATCCGAGTGGAATGGAATTAAATGGAATGGAGTGGAGGGGAATGAAATGGAATGGAATGGAGTGGAGTGGAATGGAATGCAATGGAATCAACCTGAGTGGAATGGAATGGAATGGAATGGAATGGAATGCAATGCAATGGAATAAACCCAGATGAAATGGAATGGAGGGGAATGGAATGGAATGGAATGGAAAGGAACCAACCCGATTGGAATGGAATCGAATGGAATGGAATGGAATGGAATGCAATGGAATCATCCCGAATGGAATGGAATGGAATGGAATGGAATGGAATGGAATCAACCCGAATGGAATGCAATGGAATGGAATGGAAAGTAATCAACCCGAATGGAAAGGAATGGAACGGAATGGAATGGAATGGAATGGAATGGAAGGGAATGAAATGGAAGGGAATTTAATCACACCGAATGGAATGGAATGGAATAGAATGGACTGGAATGGAATCTATCCGAATGGTATGGAATGGTAAGGAATGGAATGGAATGGAAGGGAATGGAATCAACACGCATGGAATGAAATGGAGTGGAATCAACTCGAATGGAATGGAATGGAATGGAAAGGAATGGAATGGAAGGGAATGAAATGGAAGGGAATTTAATCACACCGAATGGAATGGAATGGAATGGAATGGAATGGAATCAACCCGAATGGAATGGAATGCAACGGAATGACATGGAATGGATTCAACCCTAATGGAATTGATTGGAATGGAATCAACTCGAATGGAATGGAATGGAATGGAATGGCACGGGATGGAATGGTATGGAATAGAATCGAATGGAATTGAATCAACCCGATTGGAGTGGATTGGAATGGAATGTAATTGAATGGAATGGGGTGGAATTGAATCAATCCGAGTGGAATGGAATGGAATGGAATGGAGTGGAGGGGAATGAAATGGAATGGAATGGAGTGGAGTGGAATGGAATGGAATGGAATCAACCTGAGTGGAATGGAATGGAATGGAATGGAATGGAATAAAATGGAATGGAAGCAACTCAAATGCAATGGAATGGAATGGAATGGAATGGAATCAACCCGAATGGAATGGAATGGAATGGAATGCAATGGAATGGAATGGTATCAACTCGAATGGAATGGAATGCAATGGAATGGAATGGAATCGAATCATCACGAATGGAATGGAACGGAATGGAATCAACTCAAATGGAATGGAATGCAATGGAAAGGAATGGAATGGAATCAACCCGAATGGAGTGGAATGGAACGGAATGGAATGGAATGAAAAGGAATGGAATGGAATGCAATCAATCGAAATGGAATGGAATGGAATGGAATCAACCCGAATGGAGTGGAGTGAAGTGGAATCAAATGGAATGGAATGGAATGGAATGGAATAGAATGGAATGGATTCAACACGAATGGAATGGAATGGAATTCAATTAACCGGAATGGAATGGAATGGAATGGAATCAATCCGAATGGAATTTAAGGGAATGGAATGGAATGCAATGGACTGGAAAGGAATCAACCCGAATGGAATGAAATGGAATGGAATGGAATGGAATAAACCCGATTGGAATGGAATGGAATGGAATGCAATGCAATCTATCCCAATGGAATGGAATGGAAAGGAATGGAATGGAATGGAATGGAATGGAATCAACTCGCATGGAATGGAATGGAGTGGAATCAACTCGAATGGAATGGAATGGAATGGAATGGAAAGGAATGGAATGGAATCAACCCGAATGGAATTTAATGGAATGGAATGGAATCAACCAGAATGGAATGGAATCGAATGGAATGCAATGGAATCAACCTGAATGGAATGAAATGGAATGGAATTGAATGGAATGGAATCCACTGGAATGGAATGGAATGAAATGGAATGGAATGGAATGGAATGGTATGGAATCAACCCGAATGGAGTCGAATGGAATGGAAAGGAATGGAATCAACCCGAATGGAATGCAATGGAATGGAATGGAATGGAATCAACCCGAATGTAATGGAATGCAATGGAATGGAATGGAATGGAATGGAATGGAGTCAACCCGGATGGACTGCAATGGAATGGAATGGAATGAAATGGAATGGAATGGAATCAACCCGAATGCAATCGAATGCAATGGAATGGAATGGAATGGAATCAACTCGAATGGAATAGAATGGAATGGATTGGAATGGAATGGAATGGAATCAACCCGAATGGAATGGAATTCAATGGAATGGAATGGAAAGGAAAGGGATGGAATCAACTCGAATGGAACGGAATGGAATGGAATGGAATGGAATGAAATGGAATAAACCCGAATGGAATGGAATGGAATGGAATGGAATCAACCCGAATGGAATGGAAGGGAATGGAATGGAAAGGAAAAAACCCGAATGGAATGGAATGGAATGGAATGGAATCAAACCGAATGGAATGGAATGGAATGGAACGGAATGGAATGGAATGGAATGGAAGGGAATGAAATGGAAGGGAATTTAATCACACCGAATGGAATGGAATTCAATGGAATGGAATTGAATGGAATGGAATCCACCGGAATGGAATGGAATGAAATGGAATGGAATGGTATGGAATCAACCTGAATGCAGTCGAATGGAATGGAAAGGAATGGAATCAACCCGAATGGAATGCAATGGAATGGAATGGAATCAACCCGAATGTAATGGAATGCAATGGAATGGAATGGAATGGAATCAACCCGTATGGAATGCAATGGAATGGAATGGAATGAAATGGAATGGAATGGAATCAACCCTAATTGAATGGAATGCAATGGAATGGAATGGAATGGAATCAACTCGAATGGAATGGAATGGAATGGATTGGAATGGAATGGAATGGAATCAACCCGAATGGAATGGGATTCAATGGAATGGAATGGAAAGGAAAGGGATGGAATCAACTCGAATGGAACGGAATGGAATGGAATGGAATGGAATGAAATGGAATAAACCCGAATGGAATGGAATGAAATCAACCCGAATGGAATGGAAGGGAATGGAATGGAAAGGAAAAAACCCGAATGGAATGGAATGGAATGGAATGGAATGGAATGGAATGGAATGGAATGGAATCAAACCGAATGGAATGGAATGGAATGGAACGGAATGGAATGGAATGGAATGGAAGGGAATGAAATGGAACGGAATTTAATCACACCGAATGGAATGGAATGGAATGGAATGGAATCAACCCGAATGGAATGGAATGCAATGGAATGACATGGAATGCATTCAACCCGAATGGAATTGATTGGAATGGAATCAACTCGAATGGAATGGAATGGAATGGAATGGCACGGGATGGAATGGTATGGAATAGAATCGAATGGAATTGAATCAACCCGATTCGAGTGGATTGGAATGGAATGTAATTGAATGGAATGGGGTGGAATTGAATCAATCCGAGTGGAATGGAATGGAATGGAATGGAGTGGAGGGGAATGAAATGGAATGGAATGGAGTGGAGTGGAATGGAATGGAATGGAATCAACCTGAGTGGAATGGAATGGAATGGAATGGAATAAACCCGAATGAAATGGAATGGAGGGGAATGGAATGGAATGGAATGGAAAGGAACCAACCCGATTGGAATGGAATCGAATGGAATGGAATGGAATGGAATGCAATGGAATGATCCCGAATGGAATGGAATGGAACGGAATGGAATGGAATCAACCCGAATGGAATGCAATGGAATGGAATGGAAAGTAATCAACCCGAATGGAATGGAATGGAACGGAATGGAATGGAATGGAATGGAATGGAATGGAATGGAATGAAATGGAAGGGAATTTAATCACACCGAATGGAATGGAATGGAATAGAATGGACTGGAATGGAATCTATCCGAATGGTATGGAATGGTAAGGAATGGAATGGAATGGAAGGGAATGGAATCAACACGCATGGAATGAAATGGAGTGGAATCAACTCGAATGGAATGGAATGGAATGGAATGGAATGGTATCAACCTGAGTGGAATGGAATGGAATGGAATGGAATGGAATGGAATAAAATGGAATGGAAGCAACTCAAATGCAATGGAATGGAATGGAATCAACCCGAATGCAATGGAATGGAATGGAATGCAATGGAATGCAATGGAATCAACTCGAATGGAATGGAATGCAATGGAATGGAATGGAATCGAATCATCACGAATGGAATGGAACGGAATGGAATCAACTCAAATGGAATGGAATGCAATGGAAAGGAATGGAATGGAATCAACCCGAATGGAGTGGAATGGAACGGAATGGAATGGAATGAAAAGGAATGGAATGGAATGCAATCAATCGAAATGGAATGGAATGGAATGGAATCAACCCGAATGGAGTGGAGTGAAGTGGAATCAAATGGAATGGAATGGAATGGAATGGAATGGAATGGAATAGAATGGAATGGATTCAACACGAATGGAATGGAATGGAATTCAATTAACCGGAATGGAATGGAATGGAATGGAATCAATCCGAATGGAATTTAAGGGAATGGAATGGAATGCAACGGACTGGAAAGGAATCAACCCGAATGGAATGAAATGGAATGGAATGGAATGGAATAAACCCGATTGGAATGGAATGGAATGGAATGGAATGCAATCTATCCGAATGGAATGGAATGGAAAGGAATGGAATGGAATGGAATGGAATGGAATCAACTCGCATGGAATGGAATGGAGTGGAATCAACTCGAATGGAATGGAATGGAATGGAATGGAAAGGAATGGAATGGAATCAACCCGAATGGAATTTAATGGAATGGAATGGAATCAACCAGAATGGAATGGAATCGAATGGAATGGAATGGAATCAATCCGATTGGAATGGAAGGGAATGGAATGGAATGGAATGGAATCAACCTGAATGGAATGAAATGGAATGGAATTGAATGGAATGGAATCCACCGGAATGGAATGGAATGGAATGGAATGGAATGGAATGGAATGGAATGGTATGGAATCAACCCGAATGGAGTCGAATGGAATGGAAAGGAATGGAATCAACCCGAATGGAATGCAATGGAATGGAATGGAATGGAATCAACCCGAATGTAATGGAATGCAATGGAATGGAATGGAATGGAATGGAGTCAACCCTTATGGACTGCAATGGAATGGAATGGAATGAAATGGAATGGAATGGAATCAACCCGAATGGAATCGAATGCAATGGAATGGAATGGAATGGAATCAACTCGAATGGAATAGAATGGAATGGATTGGAATGGAATGGAATGGAATCAACCCGAATGGAATGGAATTCAATGGAAAGGAATGGAAAGGAAAGGGATGGAATCAACTCGAATGGAACGGAATGGAATGGAATGGAATGGAATGAAATGGAATAAACCCGAATGGAATGGAATGGAATGGAATGAAATCAACCCGAATGGAATGGAAGGGAATAGAATGGAAAGGAAAAAACCCGAATGGAATGGAATGGAATGGAATGGAATCAAACCGAATGGAATGGAATGGAATGGAACGGAATGGAATGGAATGGAATGGAAGGGAATGAAATGGAAGGGAATTTAATCACACCGAAAGGAATGGAATGGAATGGAATGGAATGGAATGGAATGGAATCAACCCGAATGGAATGGAATGCAATGGAATGACATGGGATGGATTCAACCCGAATGGAATTGATTGGAATGGAATCAACTCGAATGGAATGGAATGGAATGGAATGGCACTGGATGGAATGGTATGGAATAGAATCGAATGGAATTGAATCAACACGATTGCAGTGGATTGGAATGGAATGTAATTGAATGGAAAGGGGTGGAATTGAATCAATCCGAGTGGAATGGAATGGAATGGAATGGAGTGGAGGGGAATGAAATGGAATGCAATGGACTGGAGTGGAATGGAATGGAATGGAATGGAATCAACCTGAGTGGAGTGTAATGGAATGAAATGGAATGGAATGGAATAAAATGGAATGGAAGCAACTCAAATGCAATGCAATGGAATGGAATGGAATGGAATCAACCCGAATGGAATGGAATGGAATGGAATGCAATGGAATGGAATGGAATCAACTCGAATGGAATGGAATGCAATGGAATGGAATGGAATCGAATCATCACGAATGGAATGGAACGGAATGGAATCAACTCAAATGGAATGGAATGCAATGTAAAGGAATGGAATGGAATCAACCCGAATATAGAGGAATGGAACGGAAAGGAATGGAATGAAAAGGAATGGAATGGAATGCAATCAATCCAAATGGAATGGAATGGACTGGAATCAACCCGAATGGAATGGAGTGAAGTGGAATCAAATTGAATGGAATGGAATGGAATGGAATGGAGTGGAATGGAATGGAATGGAATGGATTCAACACGAATGGAATGGAATGGAATTCAATTAACCGGAATCGAATCGAATGGAATGGAATCAACCCGAATTGAATTTAAGGGAATGGAATGGAATGCAATGGACTGGAATGGAATCAACCCTAATGGAATGGAATTGAATGGAATGGAATGGAATAAACCCGAGTGGAATGGAATGGAATGGAATGGAATGCAATCTATCCGAATGGAATGCAATGGAAAGGAATGGAATGGAATGGAATGGAATGGAATCAACCCGCATGGAATGGAATGGAGTGGAATCAACTCGAATGGAATGGAATGGAGTGGAATCAACCCGAATGCAATGGAATGGAATCAACACGAATGGAATGGATTGTAGTTGAATGGAATGGAATGGAATGGAATGGAATCAACACGAATGGAATGGAATGGAATGGAATGGAATGGAATGGAATGGAATGCAATCAATCCGAATGGAATGGAATGGAATGGAATGCAATGGAATAAACCCGAATGGAATGGAATGAAGTGGAATCAAATCGAGTGCAATGGAATGGAATCGAATGGAATGGGATGGATTCAACGAGAATGGAATGGAATGGAATGGAATGAAATTGAATGGAATGGAATGAAATGAAATGAAATGGAAAGGAATGGAATGGAATGGAAAGGAATGGAATGGAATCAACCCGAATGGAATTTAATGGAAGGGAATGGAATCAACCAGAATGGAATGTTATGGAATGGAATGGAATCAACCTGAATGGAATTCAATGGAATGGAATTGAATGGAATGGAATCCACCGGAATGGAATGGAATGAAATGGAATGGAATGGTATGGAATCAACCTGAATGGAGTCGAATGGAATGGAAAGGAATGGAATCAACCCGAATGGAATGCAATGGAATGGAATGGAATCAACCCGAATGTAATGAAATGCAATGGAATGGAATGGAATGGAATGGAGTCAACCCGGATGGAATGCAATGGAATGGAATGGAATGAAATTGAATGGAATGGAATCAACCCTAATTGAATGGAATGCAATGGAATGGAATGGAATGGAATCAACTCGAATGGAATGGAATGGAATGGATTGGAATGGAATGGAATGGAATCAACCCGAATGGAATGGAATGGAATGGAATGGAATGGAATGAAACCAACCCGAATGGAATGGTAGGGAATGGAATGGAAAGGAAAAAACCCGAATGGAATGGACTGGAATGGAATGGAATGGAATGGAATGAAATGGAATGGAATCAACCAGAATGGAATGGAATGGAATGGAATCAACCGGAATGGAATGGAATGGAATGGAATCAAACCGAGTGGAATGGAATGGAGTGGAATGGAATGGAATGGAATGGAATGTAATGGAATCTATCCAAATGGAATGGAATGGTAAGGAATGGAATGGAATGGAATGGAATCAACCCGCATGGAATGAAATGGAAAGGAATCAACTCGAATGGAATGGAATAGAATGGAATGGAATAAATCCGAATGGAATGGAATAAATCCGAATGGAATGGAATGGAGGGGAATGGAATGGAATGGAATGGAAAGGAATCAACCCGAATGGAATGGAATGGAATGGAATGGAATGGAATGGAATGGAATGGAATAAACCCGAATGGAATGGAATGGAATGGAATGGAATGGAATGGAATGGAATCAACCGGAATGGAATGGAATGGAATGGAATGGAAGGGAATGGAATCAAACCGAATGTAATTTAATGGAATGGAATAGAATGGAATGGAATGGAATCTATCCGAAAGGAATGGAATGGTAAGGAATGGAATGGAATGGAAGGGAATGGAATCAACCCTCATGGAATGAAATGGAGTGGAATCAGCTCGAATGGAATGGAATGGAATGGAATAAACCCGAATGAAATGGAATGGAGGGGAATGGAATGGAATGGAAAGGAACCAACCCGAATGGAATGGAATTGAATGGAATGGAATGGAATGGAATGGAATGGAATGGAATGCAATGGAATGAAATGGAAAGTAATTAACCCGAATGGAATGGAATGGAACGGAATGGAATGGAATGGAATGGAAGGGAATCAACCCGAATGGAATGGAATGCAATGGAATGACATGGAATCGATTCAACCCTAATGGAATTGATTGGAATGGAATCAACTCGAATGGAATGGAATGGAATGGAATGGCACGGGATGGAATGGTATGGAATAGAATCGAATGGAATTGAATCAACCCAATTGGAGTGGATTGGAATGGAATGTAATTGAATGGAATGGGGTGGAATTGAATCAATCCGAGTGGAATGGAATGGAATGGAATGGAGTGGAGGGGAATGAAATGGAATGGAATGGAGTGGAGTGGAATGGAATGGAATGGAATCAACCTGAGTGGAATGGAATGGAATGGAATGGAATGGAATGGAATGGAATGGAATAAACCCGAATGAAATGGAATGGAGGGGAATGGAATGGAATGGAATGGAAAGGAACCAACCCGAATGGAATGGAATCGAATGGAATGGAATGGAATGGAATGGAATGGAATGGAATGCAATGGAATCATCCCGAATGGAATGGAATGGAACGGAATGGAATGGAATGGAATGGAATGGAATGGAATGGAATGGAGTGGAAGGGAATGAAACGGAAGGGAATTTAATCACACCGAATGGAATGGAATGGAATAGAATGGACTGGAATGGAATCTATCCGAATGGTATGGAATAGTAAGGAATGGAATGGAATGGAAGGGAATGGAATCAACACGCATGGAATGAAATGGAGTGGAATCAACTCGAATGGAATGGAATGGAATGGAATGGAATGGAATGGAAAGGAATGGAATGGAAGGGAATGAATTGGAAGGGAATTTAATCACACCGAATGGAATGGAATGGAATGGAATGGAATCAACCCGAATGGAATGGAATGCAACGGAATGACATGGAATGGATTCAACCCGAATGGAATTGATTGGAATGGAATCAACTCGAATGGAATGGAATGGAATGGAATGGCACGGGATGGAATGGTATGGAATAGAATCGAATGGAATTGAATCCACCCGATTGGAGTGGATTGGAATGGAATGTTATTGAACGGAATGTGGTGGAATTGAATCAATCTGAGTAGAATGGAATGGAATGGAATGGAGTGGAGGGGAATGAAATGGAATGGAATCAACCTGGGTGGAATGGAAAGGAATGGAATGGAATAAAATGGAATGGAAGCAACTCAAATGCAATGGAATGGAATGGAATGGAATGGAATCAACCCGAATGGAATGGCATGGAATGGAATGCAATGGAATGGAATAGAATCAACTCGAATGGAATGGAATGCAATGGAATGGAATGGAATCGAATCATCACGAATGGAATGAAACGGAATGGAATCAACTCAAATGGAGGGGAATGCAATGAAAAGGAATGGAATGGAATCAACACGAATGGAGTGGAATGGAACGGAATGGAATGGAATGAAAAGGAATGGAATGGAATGCAATCAATCCAAATGGAATGGAATGGAATGGAATCAACCCGAATGGAATGGAGTGAAGTGGAATCAAATCGAATGGAATGGAATGGAATGGAATGGATTCAACCCGAATGGAATGGAATGGAATTAAATTAACCGGAATGGAATGGAATGGAATGGAATGGAATGGAATGGAATGGAATCAACCCGAATGGAATTTAATGGAATGGAATGGAATGGAATGGAAAGAAATGGAATCAACCTGAATGGAATGGAATTGAATGGAATGGAATGGAATAAACCCGAGTTGGATGGAATGGAATGGAATGGAATGCAATCTATGCGAATGGAATGGAATGGAAAGGAATAGAATGGAATGGAATGGAATGGAATCAACCCGCATGGAATGGAATGGAGTGGAATCAACTCGAATGGAATGGAATGGAATGGAATGGAATCAACCCGAATGGAATGGAATGGAAGGGAATGGAATCAACACGAATGGAATGGATTGGAGTGGAATGGAATGGAATGGAATTTAATGCAATCAACCCAAATGGAATGGAATGGAATGGAATGGAATGCAATGGAATGCAATCAATCCGAGTGGAATGGAATGGAATGGAATGCAGTGGAATCAACCCGAATGGAATGGAATGCAGTGGAATCAAATCGAGTGCAATGGAATGGAATCGAATGGAATGGAATGGATTCAACTAGAATGGAATGGAATGGAATGGAATGGAATGGAATGGAATGCAATGGAATCAACCGGAATGGAATGAAATGTAAAGGAATGGAATGGAATGGAAAGGAATGGAATGGAATCAACCCGAATGGAATGGAATGGAATGGAAAGGAACCAAGCCGAATGGAATGGAATGGAATGGAATGGAATGGAATGGAATGGAATGGAATGGAATGGACTGGAATGGAATCTATCCGAATGGTTTGGAATGGTAAGGAATGGAATGGAATGGATGGGAATGGAATCAACACGCATGGAATGAAATGGTGTGGAATCAACTCGATTGAAATGGAATGGAATGGAATGGAAAGGAATGGAATGGAAGGGAATGAAATGGAAGGGAATTTCATCACACCGAATGGAATGGAATGGAATGGAATGGAATGGAATGGAATGGAATCAACCCGAATGGAATGGAATGCAACGGAATGACATGGAATGGATTCAACCCTAATGGAATTGATTAGAATGGAATCAACTCGAATGGAATGGAATGGAATGGCACGGGATGGAATGGTATGGAATAGAATCGAATGGAATTGAATCAACCCGATTGGAGTGGATTGGAATGGAATGTAATTGAATGGAATGGGGTGGAATTGAATCAATCCGAGTGGAATGGAATGGAATGGAATGGAGTGGAGGGGAATGAAATGGAATGGAATGGAGTGGAGTGGAATGTAATGGAATGGAATCAACCTGAGTGGAATGGAATGGAATGGAATGGAATGGAATGGAATAAAATGGAATGGAAGCAACTCAAATGCAATGGAATGGAATGGAATGGAATGGAATCAACCCGAATGGAATGGAATGGAATGGAATGCAATGGAATGGAATGGAAACAACTCGAATGGAATGGAATGCAATGGAATGGAAAGGAATCGAATCATCATGAATGGAATGGAACGGAATGGAATCAACTCAAATGGAATGGAATGCAATGGAAAGGAATGGAATGGAATCAACCCGAATGGAGTGGAATGGAACGGAATGGAATGGAATGAAAAGGAATGGAATGGAATGCAATCAATCCAAATGGAATGGAATGGACTGGAATCAACCCGAATGGAATGGAGTGAAGTGGAATCAAATGGAATGGAATGGAATGGAATGGAATGGAATGGAATGGAATGGAATGAAATGGGATGTAATCACCTCGAATGGAACGGAATGGAATGGAATGGAATGAAATGGAATAAACCCGAATGGAATGGAGTGGAATGGAATGGAATGGAATGGAATGGAATGGAATGGAATCAACCCGAATGGAATGGAATGGAATGGAATAAACCGGAATGGAATGGAATGAAATGGAATGGAATGGAATGGAATCAAACCGAGTGGAATGGCATGGAGTGGAATGGAATGGAAAGGAATGGAATCAACCCGATTGGAATGGAATGGAATGGAATGGAATGGAATGGAATGGAATGGAATGTATCCGAATGGATTGGAATGGAAAGGAATGGAATGGAATGGAATGGAATGGAATGGAATGGAATGGAATCAACCCGCATGGAATGGAATGGAGTGGAACCAACTCGAATGGAATGGAATGGATTGGAATGGAATGGAATCAACCCGAATTCAATGGAATGGAACGGAATGGAATCAACACGAATGGAATGGATTGGAATGGAATGTAATGGAATCAACACGAATGGAATGGATTGGAATGGAATGGAATGGAATGGAATGGAATGGAATGGAATCAACCCGAATGGAATGGAATGGAATGGAATGGAATGAAATGGAATGGAATGCAATCAATCCGAATGGAATGGAATGGAATGGAATGCAATGGAATCAACCCGAATGGAATGGAATGAAGTGGAATCAAATCGAGTGCAATGGAATGGAATCGAATGGAATGGAATGGATTCAACCAGAATGGAATGGAAAGGAATGGAATCAACCGGAATGGAATGAAATGGAAAGGAATGGAATGGAATGGAATGGAAAGGAATGGAATGAAATCAACCCGAATGGAATTTAATGGAATGGAATGGAATCAACCAGAATGGAATGGAATCGAATGGAATGGAATGGAATCAACCCGAATGGAATGGAATGGAGTGGAAGGGAATGGAATGGAATGGAATCAACCTGAATGGAATGGAATGCAATGGAATGGAATGGAATCAACCCGAATGGAATGGAATGCAATGGAATGGAATGGAATGGAATCAACTCGAATGGAATAGAATGGAATGGATTGGAATGGAGTGGAATGGAATCAACCCGAATGGAAAGGAATACAATGGAATGGAATGGAATGGAAAGGGATGGAATCAACTCGAATGGAAAGGAATGGAATGGAATGGAATGGAATGAAATGGAATAAACCCGAAAGGAATGGAATGGAATGGAATGGAATGGAATGAAATCAACCCGAATGGAATGGAAGGGAATGGAATGGAAAGGAAAAAACCCGAATGGAATGGAATGGAATGGAATGGAATGGAATCAAACCGAATGGAATGGAATGGAATGGAATGGAACGGAATGGAATGGAATGGAATGGAAGGGAATGAAATGGAAGGGAATTTAATCACACCGAATGGAATGGAATGGAATGGAATCAACCCGAATGGAATGGAATGCAATGGAATGACATGGAATGGATTCAACCCGAATGGAATTGATTGGAATGGAATCAACTCGAATGCAATGGAATGGAATGGAATGGCACGGGATGGAATGGTATGGAATAGAATCGAATGGAATTGAATCAACCCGATTGGAGTGGATTGGAATGGAATGTAATTGAATGGAATGGGGTGGAATTGAATCAATCCGAGTGGAATGGAATGGAATGGAATGGAGTGGAGGGGAATGAAATGGAATGGAATGGAGTGGAGTGGAATGTAATGGAATGGAATCAACCTGAGTGGAGTGTAATGGAATGGAATGGAATGGAATGGAATAAAATGGAATGGAAGCAACTCAAATGCAGTGCAATGGAATGGAATGGAATGGAATCAACCCGAATGGAATGGAATGGAATGGAATGGAATGCAATGGAATGGAATGGAATCAACTCGAATGGAATGGAATGCAATGGATTGGAATGGAATCGAATCATCACGAATGGAATGGAACGGAATGGAATCAACTCAAATGGAATGGAATGCAATGGAAAGGAATGGAATGGAATCAACCCGAATGGAGTGGAATGGAATGGAATGGAATGGAAGCAACCCGAATGGAATGGAATGGAATCGAATGGAATGGAATGGAATGGAATCAACCGGAATGGAATGGAATGGAATGGAATGGAAGGGAATGGAATCAAACCAAATGGAATGGAATGGAGTGGAATGGAATGGAAAGGAATGGAATCAACACGAATGGAATGGAATGGAATGGAATGGAATGGAATGGAATGGAATGGAATCAAACTGAATGGAATGGAATGGAATGGAATAGAATGGAATGGAATGGAATCTATCCGAAAGGAATGGAATGGTAAGGAATGGAATGGAATGGAAGGGAATGGAATCAACCCTCATGGAATGAAATGGAGTGGAATCAACTCGAATGGAATGGAATGGAATGGAATAAACCCGAATGAAATGGAATGGAGGGGAATGGAATGGAATGGAAAGGAACCAACCCGAATGGAATGGAATGGATTGGAATGGAATGGAATGGAATGGAATGGAATGGAATGCAATGGAATGGAATGGAAAGTAATTAACCCGAATGGAATGGAATGGAACGGAATGGAATGGAATGGAATGGAAGGGAATGGAATGGAAGGGAATTTAATCACACCGAATGGAATGGAATGGAATGGAATGGAATCAAACCGAATGGAATGGAATGCAATGGAATGACATGGAATGGATTCAACCTGAATGGAATTGATTGGAATGGAATCAACTCGAATGGAATGGAATGGAATGGAATGGCACGGGATGGAATGGTATGGAATAGAATCGAATGGAATTGAATCAACCCGATTGGAGTGGATTGGAATGGAATGTAATTGAATGGAATGGGGTGGAATTGAATCAATCCGAGTGGAATGGAATGGAATGGAATGGAGTGGAGGGGAATGAAATGGAATGGAATGGAGTGGAGTGGAATGGAATGGAATGGAATCAACCTGAGTGGAATGGAATGGAATGGAATGGAATGGAATGGAATAAACCCGAATGAAATGGAATGGAGGGGAATGGAATGGAATGGAATGGAAAGGAACCAACCCGATTGGAATGGAATCGAATGGAATGGAATGGAATGGAATGGAATGGAATAAAATGGAATGGAAGCAACTCAAATGCAATGGAATGGAATGGAATGGAATGGAATCAACACGAATGGAATGGAATGGGATGCAATGGAATGGAATGGAATCAACTCGAATGGAATGGAATGCAATGGAATGGAATGGAATCGAATCATCATGAATGGAATGGAACGGAATGGAATCAACTCAAATGGAATGGAATGCAATGGAAAGGAATGGAATGGAATCAACGCGAATGGAGTGGAATGGAACGGAATGGAATGGAATGAAAAGGAATGGAATGGAATGCAATCAATCCAACTGGAATGGAATGGACTGGAATCAACCCGAATGGAATGGAGTGACGTGGAATCAAATCGAATGGAATGGAATGGAATGGAATGGAATGGAATGGAATGGAATGGAATGGGATATAATCACCTCGAATGGAACGGAATGGAATGGAATGGAATGAAATGGAATAAACCCGAATGGAATGGAGTGGAATGGAATGGAATGGAATGGAATGGAATGGAATGGAATGGAATCAACCCGAATGGAATGGAATGGAATGGAATAAACCGGAATGGAATGGAGTGGAATGGATTGGAATGGAAAGGAATGGAATGGAATCAAACCGAGTGGAATGGCATGGAGTGGAATGGAATGAAAAGGAATGGAATCAACCTGATTGGAATGGAATGGAATGGAATGGAATGGAATGGAATCTATCCGAATGGATTGGAATGGAAAGGAATGGAATGGAATGGAATGGAATCAACCCGCATGGAATGGAATGGAGTGGAACCAACTCGAATGGAATGGAATGGATTGGAATGGAATGGAATCAACCCGAATTCAATGGAATGGAATGGAATGGAATCAACACGAATGGAATGGATTGGAATGGAATGGAATGGAATGGAATGGAATGGAATCAACCCGAATGGAATGACATGGAATGGAATGCAATGGAATGGAATGGAATCAACTCGAATGGAATGGAATGCAATGGAATGGAATGGAATCGAATCATCACGAATGGAATGAAACGGAATGGAATCAACTCAAATGGAGGGGAATGCAATGGAAAGGAATGGAATGGAATCAACACGAATGGAGTGGAATGGAACGGAATGGAATGGAATGAAAAGGAATGGAATGGAATGCAATCAATCCAAATGGAATGGAATGGAATGGAATCAACCCGAATGGAATGGAGTGAAGTGGAATCAAATCGAATGGAATGGAATGGAATGGAATGGATTCAACCCGAATGGAATGGAATGGAATTCAATTAACCGGAATGGAATGGAATGGAATGGAATGGAATGGAATCAACCCGAATGGAATTTAATGGAATGGAATGGAATGGAATGGAATGAAATGGAATCAACCTGAATGGAATGGAATTGAATGGAATGGAACGGAATAAACCCGAGTTGGATGGAATGGAATGGAATGGAATGCAATCTATGCGAATGGAATGCAATGGAAAGGAATAGAATGGAATGGAATGGAATGGAATCAACCCGCATGGAATGGAATGGAGTGGAATCAACTCGAATGGAATGGAATGGAATGGAATCAACCCGAATGGAATGGAATGGAAGGGAATGGAATCAACACGAATGGAATGTATTGGAGTGGAATGGAATGGAGTGGAATGGAATGCAATCAACCCGAATGGAATGGAATGGAATGGAATGGAATGCAATGGAATGCAATCAATCCGACTGGAATGGAATGGAATGGAATGCAGTGGAATCAAATCGAGTGCAATGGAATGGAATCGAATGGAATGGAATTGACTCAACTAGAATGGAATGGAATGGAATGGAATGGAATGGAATGGAATGGAATCAACCGGAATGGAATGAAATGTAAAGGAATGGAATGGAATGGAAAGGAATGGAATGGAATCAACCCGAATGGAATGGAATGGAATGGAAAGGAACCAAGCTGAATGGAATGGAATGGAATGGAATGGAATCAACCCGAATGGAATGGAATACAATGGAATGGAATGGAATGGAAAGGGATGGAATCAACTCGAATGGAAAGGAATGGAATGGAATGGAATGGAATGAAATGGAATAAACCCGAATGGAATGGAATGGAATGGAATGGAATGGAATGGAATGAAATCAACCCGAATGGAATGGAAGGGAATGGAATGGAAAGGAAAAAACCCGAATGGAATGGAATGGAATGGAATGGAATGGAATCAAACCGAATGGAATGGAATGGAATGGAATGGAACGCAATGGAATGGAATGGAATGGAAGGGAATGAAATGGAAGGGAATTAAATCACACCGAATGGAATGGAATGGAATGGAATCAACCCGAATGGAATGGAATGCAATGGAATGACATGGAATGGATTCAACCCGAATGGAATTGATTGGAATGGAATCAACTCGAATGCAATGGAATGGAATGGAATGGCACGGGATGTAATGGTATGGAATAGAATCGAATGGAATTGAATCAACCCGATTGGAGTGGATTGGAATGGAATGTAATTGAATGGAATGGGGTGGAATTGAATCAATCCGAGTGGAATGGAATGGAATGGAATGGAGTGGAGGGGAATGAAATGGAATGGAATGGAGTGGAGTGGAATGTAATGGAATGGAATCAACCTGAGTGGAGTGTAATGGAATGGAATGGAATGGAATGGAATGGAATAAAATGGAATGGAAGCAACTCAAATGCAGTGCAATGGAATGGAATGGAATGGAATCAACCCGAATGGAATGGAATGGAATGCAATGGAATGGAATGGAATCAACTCGAATGGAATGGAATGCAATGGATTGGAATGGAATCGAATCATCACGAATGGAATGGAACGGAATGGAATCAACTCAAATGGAATGGAATGCAATGGAAAGGAATGGAATGGAATCAACCCGAATGGAGTGGAATGGAATGGAATGGAATGGAAGCAACCCGAATGGAATGGAATGGAATCGAATGGAATGGAATGGAATGGAATCAACCGGAATGGAATGGAATGGAATGGAATGGAAGGGAATGGAATCAAACCAAATGGAATGGAATGGAGTGGAATGGAATGGAAAGGAATGGAATCAACCCGAATGGAATGGAATGGAATGGAATGGAATGGAATGGAATGGAATGGAATGGAATCAAACTGAATGGAATGGAATGGAATGGAATGGAATGGAATGGAATGGAATGGAATCTATCCGAAAGGAATGGAATGGTAAGGAATGGAATGGAATGGAAGGGAATGGAATCAACCCTCATGGAATGAAATGGAGTGGAATCAACTCGAATGGAATGGAATGGAATGGAATAAACCCGAATGAAATGGAATGGAGGGGAATGGAATGGAATGGAAAGGAACCAACCCGAATGGAATGGAATGGATTGGAATGGAATGGAATGGAATGGAATGGAATGGAATGGAATGCAATGGAATGGAATGGAAAGTAATTAACCCGAATGGAATGGAATGGAACGGAATGGAATGGAATGGAATGGAAGGGAATGGAATGGAAGGGAATTTAATCACACCGAATGGAATGGAATGGAATGGAATGGAATCAAACCGAATGGAATGGAATGCAATGGAATGACATGGAATGGATTCAACCTGAATGGAATTGATTGGAATGGAATCAACTCGAATGGAATGGAATGGAATGGAATGGCACGGGATGGAATGGTATGGAATAGAATCGAATGGAATTGAATCAACCCGATTGGAGTGGATTGGAATGGAATGTAATTGAATGGAATGGGGTGGAATTGAATCAATCCGAGTGGAATGGAATGGAATGGAATGGAGTGGAGGGGAATGAAATGGAATGGAATGGAGTGGAGTGGAATGGAATGGAATGGAATCAACCTGAGTGGAATGGAATGGAATGGAATGGAATGGAATAAACCCGAATGAAATGGAATGGAGGGGAATGGAATGGAATGGAATGGAAAGGAACCAACCCGATTGGAATGGAATCGAATGGAATGGAATGGAATGGAATGGAATGGAATAAAATGGAATGGAAGCAACTCAAATGCAATGGAATGGAATGGAATGGAATGGAATCAACACGAATGGAATGGAATGGGATGCAATGGAATGGAATGGAATCAACTCGAATGGAATGGAATGCAATGGAATGGAATGGAATCGAATCATCATGAATGGAATGGAACGGAATGGAATCAACTCAAATGGAATGGAATGCAATGGAAAGGAATGGAATGGAATCAACGCGAATGGAGTGGAATGGAACGGAATGGAATGGAATGAAAAGGAATGGAATGGAATGCAATCAATCCAACTGGAATGGAATGGACTGGAATCAACCCGAATGGAATGGAGTGACGTGGAATCAAATCGAATGGAATGGAATGGAATGGAATGGAATGGAATGGAATGGAATGAAATGGGATATAATCACCTCGAATGGAACGGAATGGAATGGAATGGAATGAAATGGAATAAACCCGAATGGAATGGAGTGGAATGGAATGGAATGGAATGGAATGGAATGGAATCAACCCGAATGGAATGGAATGGAATGGAATAAACCGGAATGGAATGGAGTGGAATGGAATGGAATGGAATGGAATGGAATGGAATCAAACCGAGTGGAATGGCATGGAGTGGAATGGAATGAAAAGGAATGGAATCAACCTGATTGGAATGGAATGGAATGGAATGGAATGGAATGGAATCTATCCGAATGGATTGGAATGGAAAGGAATGGAATGGAATGGAATGGAATGGAATGGAATCAACCCGCATGGAATGGAATGGAGTGGAACCAACTCGAATGGAATGGAATGGATTGGAATGGAATGGAATCAACACGAATTCAATGGAATGGAATGGAATGGAATCAACACGAATGGAATGGATTGGAATGGAATGGAATGGAATGGAATGGAATGGAATGGAATCAACCCGAATGGAATGACATGGAATGGAATGCAATGGAATGGAATGGAATCAACTCGAATGGAATGGAATGCAATGGAATGGAATGGAATCGAATCATCACGAATGGAATGAAACGGAATGGAATCAACTCAAATGGAGGGGAATGCAATGGAAAGGAATGGAATGGAATCAACACGAATGGAGTGGAATGGAACGGAATGGAATGGAATGAAAAGGAATGGAATGGAATGCAATCAATCCAAATGGAATGGAATGGAATGGAATCAACCCGAATGGAATGGAGTGAAGTGGAATCAAATCGAATGGAATGGAATGGAATGGAATGGATTCAACCCGAATGGAATGGAATGGAATTCAATTAACCGGAATGGAATGGAATGGAATGGAATGGAATGGAATCAACCCGAATGGAATTTAATGGAATGGAATGGAATGGAATGGAATGAAATGGAATCAACCTGAATGGAATGGAATTGAATGGAATGGAACGGAATAAACCCGAGTTGGATGGAATGGAATGGAATGGAATGCAATCTATGCGAATGGAATGCAATGGAAAGGAATAGAATGGAATGGAATGGAATGGAATCAACCCGCATGGAATGGAATGGAGTGGAATCAACTCGAATGGAATGGAATGGAATGGAATCAACCCGAATGGAATGGAATGGAAGGGAATGGAATCAACACGAATGGAATGTATTGGAGTGGAATGGAATGGAGTGGAATGGAATGCAATCAACCCGAATGGAATGGAATGGAATGGAATGGAATGCAATGGAATGCAATCAATCCGACTGGAATGGAATGGAATGGAATGCAGTGGAATCAAATCGAGTGCAATGGAATGGAATCGAATGGAATGGAATTGACTCAACTAGAATGGAATGGAATGGAATGGAATGGAATGGAATGGAATGGAATCAACCGGAATGGAATGAAATGTAAAGGAATGGAATGGAATGGAAAGGAATGGAATGGAATCAACCCGAATGGAATGGAATGGAATGGAAAGGAACCAAGCTGAATGGAATGGAATGGAATGGAATGGAATCAACCCGAATGGAATGGAATACAATGGAATGGAATGGAATGGAAAGGGATGGAATCAACTCGAATGGAAAGGAATGGAATGGAATGGAATGGAATGAAATGGAATAAACCCGAATGGAATGGAATGGAATGGAATGGAATGGAATGGAATGAAATCAACCCGAATGGAATGGAAGGGAATGGAATGGAAAGGAAAAAACCCGAATGGAATGGAATGGAATGGAATGGAATGGAATCAAACCGAATGGAATGGAATGGAATGGAATGGAACGCAATGGAATGGAATGGAATGGAAGGGAATGAAATGGAAGGGAATTTAATCACACCGAATGGAATGGAATGGAATGGAATCAACCCGAATGGAATGGAATGCAATGGAATGACATGGAATGGATTCAACCCGAATGGAATTGATTGGAATGGAATCAACTCGAATGCAATGGAATGGAATGGAATGGCACGGGATGTAATGGTATGGAATAGAATCGAATGGAATTGAATCAACCCGATTGGAGTGGATTGGAATGGAATGTAATTGAATGGAATGGGGTGGAATTGAATCAATCCGAGTGGAATGGAATGGAATGGAATGGAGTGGAGGGGAATGAAATGGAATGGAATGGAGTGGAGTGGAATGTAATGGAATGGAATCAACCTGAGTGGAGTGTAATGGAATGGAATGGAATGGAATGGAATGGAATAAAATGGAATGGAAGCAACTCAAATGCAGTGCAATGGAATGGAATGGAATGGAATCAACCCGAATGGAATGGAATGGAATGCAATGGAATGGAATGGAATCAACTCGAATGGAATGGAATGCAATGGATTGGAATGGAATCGAATCATCACGAATGGAATGGAACGGAATGGAATCAACTCAAATGGAATGGAATGCAATGGAAAGGAATGGAATGGAATCAACCCGAATGGAGTGGAATGGAATGGAATGGAATGGAAGCAACCCGAATGGAATGGAATGGAATCGAATGGAATGGAATGGAATGGAATCAACCGGAATGGAATGGAATGGAATGGAATGGAAGGGAATGGAATCAAACCAAATGGAATGGAATGGAGTGGAATGGAATGGAAAGGAATGGAATCAACCCGAATGGAATGGAATGGAATGGAATGGAATGGAATGGAATGGAATGGAATGGAATCAAACTGAATGGAATGGAATGGAATGGAATGGAATGGAATGGAATGGAATGGAATCTATCCGAAAGGAATGGAATGGTAAGGAATGGAATGGAATGGAAGGGAATGGAATCAACCCTCATGGAATGAAATGGAGTGGAATCAACTCGAATGGAATGGAATGGAATGGAATAAACCCGAATGAAATGGAATGGAGGGGAATGGAATGGAATGGAAAGGAACCAACCCGAATGGAATGGAATGGATTGGAATGGAATGGAATGGAATGGAATGGAATGGAATGGAATGCAATGGAATGGAATGGAAAGTAATTAACCCGAATGGAATGGAATGGAACGGAATGGAATGGAATGGAATGGAAGGGAATGGAATGGAAGGGAATTTAATCACACCGAATGGAATGGAATGGAATGGAATGGAATCAAACCGAATGGAATGGAATGCAATGGAATGACATGGAATGGATTCAACCTGAATGGAATTGATTGGAATGGAATCAACTCGAATGGAATGGAATGGAATGGAATGGCACGGGATGGAATGGTATGGAATAGAATCGAATGGAATTGAATCAACCCGATTGGAGTGGATTGGAATGGAATGTAATTGAATGGAATGGGGTGGAATTGAATCAATCCGAGTGGAATGGAATGGAATGGAATGGAGTGGAGGGGAATGAAATGGAATGGAATGGAGTGGAGTGGAATGGAATGGAATGGAATCAACCTGAGTGGAATGGAATGGAATGGAATGGAATGGAATAAACCCGAATGAAATGGAATGGAGGGGAATGGAATGGAATGGAATGGAAAGGAACCAACCCGATTGGAATGGAATCGAATGGAATGGAATGGAATGGAATGGAATGGAATAAAATGGAATGGAAGCAACTCAAATGCAATGGAATGGAATGGAATGGAATGGAATCAACACGAATGGAATGGAATGGGATGCAATGGAATGGAATGGAATCAACTCGAATGGAATGGAATGCAATGGAATGGAATGGAATCGAATCATCATGAATGGAATGGAACGGAATGGAATCAACTCAAATGGAATGGAATGCAATGGAAAGGAATGGAATGGAATCAACGCGAATGGAGTGGAATGGAACGGAATGGAATGGAATGAAAAGGAATGGAATGGAATGCAATCAATCCAACTGGAATGGAATGGACTGGAATCAACCCGAATGGAATGGAGTGACGTGGAATCAAATCGAATGGAATGGAATGGAATGGAATGGAATGGAATGGAATGGAATGAAATGGGATATAATCACCTCGAATGGAACGGAATGGAATGGAATGGAATGAAATGGAATAAACCCGAATGGAATGGAGTGGAATGGAATGGAATGGAATGGAATGGAATGGAATCAACCCGAATGGAATGGAATGGAATGGAATAAACCGGAATGGAATGGAGTGGAATGGAATGGAATGGAATGGAATGGAATGGAATCAAACCGAGTGGAATGGCATGGAGTGGAATGGAATGAAAAGGAATGGAATCAACCTGATTGGAATGGAATGGAATGGAATGGAATGGAATGGAATCTATCCGAATGGATTGGAATGGAAAGGAATGGAATGGAATGGAATGGAATGGAATGGAATCAACCCGCATGGAATGGAATGGAGTGGAACCAACTCGAATGGAATGGAATGGATTGGAATGGAATGGAATCAACACGAATTCAATGGAATGGAATGGAATGGAATCAACACGAATGGAATGGATTGGAATGGAATGGAATGGAATGGAATGGAATGGAATGGAATGGAATCAACCCGAATGGAATGACATGGAATGGAATGCAATGGAATGGAATGGAATCAACTCGAATGGAATGGAATGCAATGGAATGGAATGGAATCGAATCATCACGAATGGAATGAAACGGAATGGAATCAACTCAAATGGAGGGGAATGCAATGGAAAGGAATGGAATGGAATCAACACGAATGGAGTGGAATGGAACGGAATGGAATGGAATGAAAAGGAATGGAATGGAATGCAATCAATCCAAATGGAATGGAATGGAATGGAATCAACCCGAATGGAATGGAGTGAAGTGGAATCAAATCGAATGGAATGGAATGGAATGGAATGGATTCAACCCGAATGGAATGGAATGGAATTCAATTAACCGGAATGGAATGGAATGGAATGGAATGGAATGGAATCAACCCGAATGGAATTTAATGGAATGGAATGGAATGGAATGGAATGAAATGGAATCAACCTGAATGGAATGGAATTGAATGGAATGGAACGGAATAAACCCGAGTTGGATGGAATGGAATGGAATGGAATGCAATCTATGCGAATGGAATGCAATGGAAAGGAATAGAATGGAATGGAATGGAATGGAATCAACCCGCATGGAATGGAATGGAGTGGAATCAACTCGAATGGAATGGAATGGAATGGAATCAACCCGAATGGAATGGAATGGAAGGGAATGGAATCAACACGAATGGAATGTATTGGAGTGGAATGGAATGGAGTGGAATGGAATGCAATCAACCCGAATGGAATGGAATGGAATGGAATGGAATGCAATGGAATGCAATCAATCCGACTGGAATGGAATGGAATGGAATGCAGTGGAATCAAATCGAGTGCAATGGAATGGAATCGAATGGAATGGAATTGACTCAACTAGAATGGAATGGAATGGAATGGAATGGAATGGAATGGAATGGAATCAACCGGAATGGAATGAAATGTAAAGGAATGGAATGGAATGGAAAGGAATGGAATGGAATCAACCCGAATGGAATGGAATGGAATGGAAAGGAACCAAGCTGAATGGAATGGAATGGAATGGAATGGAATCAACCCGAATGGAATGGAATACAATGGAATGGAATGGAATGGAAAGGGATGGAATCAACTCGAATGGAAAGGAATGGAATGGAATGGAATGGAATGAAATGGAATAAACCCGAATGGAATGGAATGGAATGGAATGGAATGGAATGGAATGAAATCAACCCGAATGGAATGGAAGGGAATGGAATGGAAAGGAAAAAACCCGAATGGAATGGAATGGAATGGAATGGAATGGAATCAAACCGAATGGAATGGAATGGAATGGAATGGAACGCAATGGAATGGAATGGAATGGAAGGGAATGAAATGGAAGGGAATTTAATCACACCGAATGGAATGGAATGGAATGGAATCAACCCGAATGGAATGGAATGCAATGGAATGACATGGAATGGATTCAACCCGAATGGAATTGATTGGAATGGAATCAACTCGAATGCAATGGAATGGAATGGAATGGCACGGGATGTAATGGTATGGAATAGAATCGAATGGAATTGAATCAACCCGATTGGAGTGGATTGGAATGGAATGTAATTGAATGGAATGGGGTGGAATTGAATCAATCCGAGTGGAATGGAATGGAATGGAATGGAGTGGAGGGGAATGAAATGGAATGGAATGGAGTGGAGTGGAATGTAATGGAATGGAATCAACCTGAGTGGAGTGTAATGGAATGGAATGGAATGGAATGGAATGGAATAAAATGGAATGGAAGCAACTCAAATGCAGTGCAATGGAATGGAATGGAATGGAATCAACCCGAATGGAATGGAATGGAATGCAATGGAATGGAATGGAATCAACTCGAATGGAATGGAATGCAATGGATTGGAATGGAATCGAATCATCACGAATGGAATGGAACGGAATGGAATCAACTCAAATGGAATGGAATGCAATGGAAAGGAATGGAATGGAATCAACCCGAATGGAGTGGAATGGAATGGAATGGAATGGAAGCAACCCGAATGGAATGGAATGGAATCGAATGGAATGGAATGGAATGGAATCAACCGGAATGGAATGGAATGGAATGGAATGGAAGGGAATGGAATCAAACCAAATGGAATGGAATGGAGTGGAATGGAATGGAAAGGAATGGAATCAACCCGAATGGAATGGAATGGAATGGAATGGAATGGAATGGAATGGAATGGAATGGAATCAAACTGAATGGAATGGAATGGAATGGAATGGAATGGAATGGAATGGAATGGAATCTATCCGAAAGGAATGGAATGGTAAGGAATGGAATGGAATGGAAGGGAATGGAATCAACCCTCATGGAATGAAATGGAGTGGAATCAACTCGAATGGAATGGAATGGAATGGAATAAACCCGAATGAAATGGAATGGAGGGGAATGGAATGGAATGGAAAGGAACCAACCCGAATGGAATGGAATGGATTGGAATGGAATGGAATGGAATGGAATGGAATGGAATGGAATGCAATGGAATGGAATGGAAAGTAATTAACCCGAATGGAATGGAATGGAACGGAATGGAATGGAATGGAATGGAAGGGAATGGAATGGAAGGGAATTTAATCACACCGAATGGAATGGAATGGAATGGAATGGAATCAAACCGAATGGAATGGAATGCAATGGAATGACATGGAATGGATTCAACCTGAATGGAATTGATTGGAATGGAATCAACTCGAATGGAATGGAATGGAATGGAATGGCACGGGATGGAATGGTATGGAATAGAATCGAATGGAATTGAATCAACCCGATTGGAGTGGATTGGAATGGAATGTAATTGAATGGAATGGGGTGGAATTGAATCAATCCGAGTGGAATGGAATGGAATGGAATGGAGTGGAGGGGAATGAAATGGAATGGAATGGAGTGGAGTGGAATGGAATGGAATGGAATCAACCTGAGTGGAATGGAATGGAATGGAATGGAATGGAATAAACCCGAATGAAATGGAATGGAGGGGAATGGAATGGAATGGAATGGAAAGGAACCAACCCGATTGGAATGGAATCGAATGGAATGGAATGGAATGGAATGGAATGGAATAAAATGGAATGGAAGCAACTCAAATGCAATGGAATGGAATGGAATGGAATGGAATCAACACGAATGGAATGGAATGGGATGCAATGGAATGGAATGGAATCAACTCGAATGGAATGGAATGCAATGGAATGGAATGGAATCGAATCATCATGAATGGAATGGAACGGAATGGAATCAACTCAAATGGAATGGAATGCAATGGAAAGGAATGGAATGGAATCAACGCGAATGGAGTGGAATGGAACGGAATGGAATGGAATGAAAAGGAATGGAATGGAATGCAATCAATCCAACTGGAATGGAATGGACTGGAATCAACCCGAATGGAATGGAGTGACGTGGAATCAAATCGAATGGAATGGAATGGAATGGAATGGAATGGAATGGAATGGAATGAAATGGGATATAATCACCTCGAATGGAACGGAATGGAATGGAATGGAATGAAATGGAATAAACCCGAATGGAATGGAGTGGAATGGAATGGAATGGAATGGAATGGAATGGAATCAACCCGAATGGAATGGAATGGAATGGAATAAACCGGAATGGAATGGAGTGGAATGGAATGGAATGGAATGGAATGGAATGGAATCAAACCGAGTGGAATGGCATGGAGTGGAATGGAATGAAAAGGAATGGAATCAACCTGATTGGAATGGAATGGAATGGAATGGAATGGAATGGAATCTATCCGAATGGATTGGAATGGAAAGGAATGGAATGGAATGGAATGGAATGGAATGGAATCAACCCGCATGGAATGGAATGGAGTGGAACCAACTCGAATGGAATGGAATGGATTGGAATGGAATGGAATCAACACGAATTCAATGGAATGGAATGGAATGGAATCAACACGAATGGAATGGATTGGAATGGAATGGAATGGAATGGAATGGAATGGAATGGAATCAACCCGAATGGAATGACATGGAATGGAATGCAATGGAATGGAATGGAATCAACTCGAATGGAATGGAATGCAGTGGAATGGAATGGAATCGAATCATCACGAATGGAATGAAACGGAATGGAATCAACTCAAATGGAGGGGAATGCAATGGAAAGGAATGGAATGGAATCAACACGAATGGAGTGGAATGGAACGGAATGGAATGGAATGAAAAGGAATGGAATGGAATGCAATCAATCCAAATGGAATGGAATGGAATGGAATCAACCCGAATGGAATGGAGTGAAGTGGAATCAAATCGAATGGAATGGAATGGAATGGAATGGATTCAACCCGAATGGAATGGAATGGAATTAAATTAACCGGAATGGAATGGAATGGAATGGAATGGAATGGAATGGAATCAACCCGAATGGAATTTAATGGAATGGAATGGAATGGAATGGAATGAAATGGAATCAACCTGAATGGAAAGGAATTGAATGGAATGGAACGGAATAAACCCGAGTTGGATGGAATGGAATGGAATGGAATGCAATCTATGCGAATGGAATGCAATGGAAAGGAATAGAATGGAATGGAATGGAATGGAATCAACCCGCATGGAATGGAATGGAGTGGAATCAACTCGAATGGAATGGAATGGAATGGAATGGAATCAACCCGAATGGAATGGAATGGAAGGGAATGGAATCAACACGAATGGAATGTATTGGAGTGGAATGGAATGGAATGGAATGGAATGCAATCAACCCGAATGGAATGGAATGGAATGGAATGGAATGCAATGGAATGCAATCAATCCGACTGGAATGGAATGGAATGGAATGCAGTGGAATCAAATCGAGTGCAATGGAATGGAATCGAATGGAATGGAATTGACTCAACTAGAATCGAATGGAATGGAATGGAATGGAATGGAATGGAATGGAATCAACCGGAATGGAATGAAATGTAAAGGAATGGAATGGAATGGAAAGGAATGGAATGGAATCAACCCGAATGGAATGGAATGGAATGGAAAGGAACCAAGCTGAATGGAATGGAATGGAATGGAATGGAATGGAATGGAATGGACTGGAATGGAATCTATCCGAATGGTTTGGAATGGTAAGGAATGGAATGGAATGGAAGGGAATGGAATCAACACGCATGGAATGAAATGGTGTGGAATCAACTCGATTGAAATGGAATGGAATGGAATGGAAAGGAATGGAATGGAAGGGAATGAAATGGAAGGGAATTTAATCACACCGAATGGAATGGAATGGAATGGAATGGAATGGAATGGAATGGAATCAACCCGAATGGAATGGAATGCAACGGAATGACATGGAATGGATTCAACCCTAATGGAATTGATTAGAATGGAATCAACTCGAATGGAATGGAATGGAATGGCACGGGATGGAATGGTATGGAATAGAATCGAATGGAATTGAATCAACCCGATTGGAGTGGATTGGAATGGAATGTAATTGAATGGAATGGGGTGGAATTGAATCAATCCGAGTGGAATGGAATGGAATGGAATGGAGTGGAGGGGAATGAAATGGAATGGAATGGAGTGGAGTGGAATGCAATGGAATGGAATCAACCTGAGTGGAATGGAATGGAATGGAATGGAATGGAATGGAATAAAATGGAATGGAAGCAACTCAAATGCAATGGAATGGAATGGAATGGAATGGAATGGAATCAACCCGAATGGAATGGAATGGAATGGAATGCAATGGAATGGAATGGAAACAACTCGAATGGAATGGAATGCAATGGAATGGAATGGAATCGAATCATCATGAATGGAATGGAATGGAATGGAATCAACTCAAATGGAATGGAATGCAATGGAAAGGAATGGAATGGAATCAACCCGAATGGAGTGGAATGGAACGGAATGGAATGGAATGAAAAGGAATGTAATGGAATGCCATCAATCCAAATGGAATGGAATGGACTGGAATCAACCCGAATGGAATGGAGTGAAGTGAAATCAAATGGAATGGAATGGAATGGAATGAAATGGGATGTAATCACCTCGAATGGAACGGAATGGAATGGAATGAAATGAAATGGAATAAACCCGAATGGAATGGAGTGGAATGGAATGGAATGGAATGGAATGGAATGGAATGAAATGGAATCAACCCGAATGGAATGGAATGGAATAAACCGGAATGGAATGGAATGGAATGGAATGGAATGGAATGGAATGGAATGGAATGGAATCAAACCGAGTGGAATGGCATGGAGTGGAATGGAATGGAAAAGAATGGAATCAACCCGATTGGAATGGAATGGAATGGAATGGAATGGAATGGAATGGAATGTATCCGAATGGATTGGAATGGAAAGGAATGGAATGGAATGGAATGGAATGGAATGGAATGGAATCAACCCGCATGGAATGGAATGGAGTGGAACCAACTCGAATGGAATGGAATGGATTGGAATGGAATGGAATCAACCCGAATTCAATGGAATGGAATGGAATGGAATCAACACGAATGGAATGGATTGGAATGGAATGGAATGGAATGGAATGGAATGGAATCAACCCGAATGGAATGGAATGGAATGGAATGGAATGAAATGGAATGGAATGCAATCAATCCGAATGGAATGGAATGGAATGGAATGCAATGGAGTCAACCCGAATGGAATGGAATGAAGTGGAATCAAATCGAGTGCAATGGAATGTAATCGAATGGAATGGAATGGATTCAACCAGAATGGAATGGAAAGGAATGGAATCAAACGGAATGGAATGAAATGGAAAGGAATGGAATGGAATGGAATGGAAAGGAATGGAATGGAATCAACCCGAATGGAATTTAATGGAATGGAATGGAATCAACCAGAATGGAAAGGAATCGAATGGAATGGAATGGAATCAAACCGAATGTAATGGAATGGAATGGAATGGAATGGAATGGAATGGAATCAACGTGAATGGAATGAAATGGAATGGAATTGAATGGAATGGAATCCACCGGAATGGAATGGAATGGAATGGAATGGAATGGTATGGAATCAAGCCGAATGGAGTCGAATGGAATGGAAAGGAATGGAATCAACCCGAATGGAATGCAATGGAATGGAATGGAATGGAATGGAATCAACCCGAATGTAATGGAATGCAATGGAATGGAATGGAATGGAATGGAGTCAACCCGGATGGAATGCAATGGAATGGAATGGAATGAAATGGAATGGAATAGAATCAACCAGAATGGAATGGAATGCAATGGAATGGAATGGAATGGAATCAACTCGAATGGAACAGAATGGAATGGATTGGAATGGAATGGAATGGAATCAACCCGAATGGAATGGAACACAATGGAATGGAATGGAATGGAAAGGGATGGAATCAACTCGAATGGAATGGAATGGAATGGAATGGAATGGAATGGAATGGAATGAAATGGAATAAACCCGAATGGAATGGAATGGAATGGAATGGAATGGAATGAAATCAACCCGAATGGAATGGAATGGAATGGAATGGAATGGAATCAAACCGAATGGAATGGAATGGAATGGAATGGAATGGAACGGAATGGAATGGAATGGAATGGAAGGGAATGAAATGGAAGGGAATTTAATCACACCGAATGGAATGGAATGGAATGGAATGGAATGGAATGGAATCAACCCGAATGGAATGGAATGCAATGGAATGACATGGAATGGATTCAACCCGAATGGAATTGATTGCAATGGAATCAGCTCGAATGGAATGGAATGGAATGGAATGGCACGGGATGGAATGGTATGGAATAGAATCGAATGGAATTGGATCAACACGATTGGAGTGGATTGGAATGGAAGGTAATTGAATGGAATGGGGTGGAATTGAATCAATCCGAGTGGAATGGAATGGAATGGAATGGAGTGGAGGGGAATGAAATGGAATGGAATGGAGTGGAGTGGAATGTAATGGAATGGAAACAACCTGAGTGGAGTGTAATGGAATGGAATGGAATGGAATGGAATAAAATGGAATGGAAGCAACTCAAATGCAGTGCAATGGAATGGAATGGAATGGAATCAACCCGAATGGAATGGAATGGAATGGAATGGAATGCAATGGAATGGAATGGAATGAACTCGAATGGAATGGAATGCAATGGAATGGAATGGAATCGAATCATCACGAATGGAATGGAACGGAATGGAATCAACTCAAATGGAATGGAATGCAATGGAAAGGAATGGAATGGAATCAACCCGAATGGAATGGAATGGAATGGAATGGAATGGAATCAACCCGAATGGAATGCAATGGAATGGAATGGAAAGTAATCAACCCGAACGGAATGGAATGGAACGGAATGGAATGGAATGGAATGGAATGGAATGGAATGGAAGGGAATGAAATGGAAGGGAATTTAATCACACCGAATGGAATGGAATGGAATAGAATGGACTGGAATGGAATCTATCCGAATGGTATGGAATGGTAAGGAATGGAATGGAATGGAAGGGAATGGAATCAACACGCATGGAATGAAATGGAGTGGAATCAACTCGAATGGAATGGAATGGAATGGAATGGAATGGAAAGGAATGGAATGGAAGGGAATGAAATGGAAGGGAATTTAATCACACCGAATGGAATGGAATGGAATGGAATGGAATGGAATCAACCCGAATGGAATGGAATGCAACGGAATGACATTGAATGGATTCAACCCTAATGGAATTGATTGGAATGGAATCAACTCGAATGGAATGGAATGGAATGGAATGGCACGGGATGGAATGGTATGGAATAGAATCGAATGGAATTGAATCAACCCGATTGGAGTGGATTGGAATGGAATGTAATTGAATGGAATGGGGTGGAATTGAATCAATCCGAGTGGAATGGAATGGAATGGAATGGAGTGGAGGGGAATGAAATGCAATGGAATGGAGTGGAGTGGAATGTAATGGAATGGAATCAACCTGAGTGGAATGGAATGGAATGGAATGGAATGGAATGGAATAAAATGGAATGGAAGCAACTCAAATGCAATGGAATGGAATGGAATCAACACGAATGGAATGGAATGGGATGCAATGGAATGGAATGGAATCAACTCGAATGGAATGGAATGCAATGGAATGGAATGGAATCGAATCATCATGAATGGAATGGAACGGAATGGAATCAACTCAAATGGAATGGAATGCAATGGAAAGGAATGGAATGGAATGCAATCAATCCAAATGGAATGGAATGGACTGGAATCAACCCGAATGGAATGGAGTGACGTGGAATCAAATCGAATGGAATGGAATGGAATGGAATGGAATGGAATGGAATGGGATGTAATCACCTCGAATGGAACGGAATGGAATGGAATGGAATGAAATGGAATAAACCCGAATGGAATGGAGTGGAATGGAATGGAATGGAATGGAATGGAATGGAATGGAATCAACCCGAATGGAATGGAATGGAATGGAATAAACCGGAATGGAATGGAATGGAATGGAATGGAATGGAATCAAACCGAGTGGAATGGCATGGAGTGGAATGGAATGGAAAGGAATGGAATCAACCCGATTGGAATGGAATGGAATGGAATGGAATGGAATGGAATGGAATCTATCCGAATGGATTGGAAGGGAAAGGAATGGAATGGAATGGAATGGAATGGAATGGAATCAACCCGCATGGAATGGAACGGAGTGGAACCAACTCGAATGGAATGGAATGGATTGGAATGGAATGGAATCAACCCGAATTCAATGGAATGGAATGGAATGGAATCAACACGAATGGAATGGAATGGAATGGAATGGAATGGAATGGAATGGAATGGAATGGAATGGAATCAACCGGAATGGAATGGAATGGAATGGAATGGAATGGAATGCAATCAATCCGAATGGAATGGAATGGAATGGAATGCAATGGAATCAACCCGAATGGAATGGAATGAAGTGGAATCAAATCGAGTGCAATGGAATGGAATCGAATGGAATGGAATGGATTCAACCAGAATGGAATGGAAAGGAATGGAATCAACCGGAATGGAATGAAATGGAAAGGAATGGAATGGAATGGAATGGAAAGGAATGGAATGGAATCAACCCGAATGGAATGGAATCGAATGGAATGGAATCAACCAGAATGGAATGGAATCGAATGGAATGGAATGGAATCAACCCGAATGGAATGGAATGGAATGGAATGGAATGGAATCAACATGAATGGAATGAAATGGAATGGAATTGAATGGAATGGAATCCACCGGAATGGAATGGAATGGAATGGAATGGAATGGAATTTAATGGTATGGAATCAACCCGAATGGAGTCGAATGGAATGGAAAGGAATGGAATCAACCCGAATGGAATGCAATGGAATGGAATGGAATCAACCCGAATGTAATGGGATGCAATGGAATGGAATGGAATGGAATGGAATGGAGTCAACCCGGATGAAATGCAATGGAATGGAATGGAATGAAATGGAACGGAATGGAATCAACCCGAATGGAATGGAATGGAATGGAAAGGAATGGAATCAACCCGAATGGAATGCAATGGAATGGAATGGAATCAACCCGAATGTAATGGGATGCAATGGAATGGAATGGAATGGAATGGAATGGAGTCAACCCGGATGAAATGCAATGGAATGGAATGGAATGAAATGGAACGGAATGGAATCAACCCGAATGGAATGGAATGCAATGGAATGGAATAGAATGGAATCAACTCGAATGGAATAGAATGGAATGGATTGGAATGGAATGGAATGTAATCAACCCGAATGGAATGGAATACAATGGAATGGAATGGAATGGAAAGGGATGGAATCAACTCGAATGGAATGGAATGGAATGGAATGGAATGGAATGAAATGGAATAAACCCGAATGGAATGGAATGGAATGGAATGGAATGGAATGAAATCAACCCGAATGGAATGGAAGGGAATGGAATGGAAAGTAAAAAAACCGAATGGAATGGAATGGAATGGAATGGAATGGAATGAAATGGAATGGAATGGAATGGAATGGAATGAAATGGAATGGAATGGAATCAAACCGAATGGAATGGAATGGAATGGAATGGAACGGAATGGAATGGAATGGAATGGAAGGGAATGAAATGGAAGGGAATTTAATCACACCGAATGGAATGGAATGGAATGGAATGGAATGGAATCAACCCGAATGGAATGGAATGCAATGGAATGACATGGAATGGATTCAACCCGAATGGAATTGATTGGAATGGAATCAACTCGAATGGAATGGAATGGAATGGAATGGCACGGGATGGAATGGTATGGAATAGAATCGAATGGAATTGAATCAACACGATTGGAGTGGGTTGGAATGGAATGTAATTGAATGGAATGGGGTGGAATTGAATCAATCCGAGTGGAATGGAATGGAATGGAATGGAGTGGAGGGGAATGAAATGGAATGGAATGGAGTGGAGTGGAATGTAATGGAATGGAATCAACCTGAGTGGAGTGTAATGGAATGGAATGGAATGGAATGGAATGGAATAAAATGGAATGGAAGCAACTCAAATGCAATGCAATGGAATGGAATGGAATGGAATCAACCCAAATGGAATGGAATGGAATGGAATGGAATGCAATGGAATGGAATGGAATCAACTCGAATGGAATGGAATGCAATGGAATGGAATGGAATCGAATCATCACGAATGGAATGGAACGGAATGGAATCAACTCAAATGGAATGGAATGCAATGGAAAGGAATGGAATGGAATCAACCCGAATGGAGTGGAATGGAATGGAATGGAATGGAAACAACCCGAATGGAATGGAATGGAATCGAATGGAATGGAATGGAATGGAATGGAATCAACCGGAATGGAATGGAATGGAATGGAATGGAATGGAAGGGAATGGAATCAAACCGAATGGAATGGAATGGAGTGGAATGGAATGGAAAGGAATGGAATCAACCCGAATGGAATGGAATGGAATGGAATGGAATGGAATGGAATGGAATCAAACCGAATGGAATGGAATGCAATGGAATAGAATGGAATGGAATGGAATCTATCCGAAAGGAATGGAATGGTAAGGAATGGAATGGAATGGAAGGGAATGGAATCAACCCTCATGGAATGAAATGGAGTGGAATCAACTCGAATGGAATGGAATGGAATGCAATAAACCCGAATGAAATGGGATGGAGGGGAATGGAATGGAATGGAAAGGAACCAACCCGAATGGAATGGAATTGAATGGAATGGAATGGAATGGAATGGAATGGAATGCAATGGAATGGAATGGAAAGTAATTAACCCGAATGGAATGGAATGGAACGGAATGGAATGGAATGGAATGGAAGGGAATGAAATGGAAGGGAATTTAATCCCACCGAATGGAGTGGAATGGAATGGAATGGAATCAACCCGAATGGAATGGAATGCAATGGAATGACATGGAATGGATTCAACCCGAACGGAATTGATTGGAATGGAATCAACTCGAATGGAATGGAATGGAATGGAATGGCACGGGATGGAATGGTATGGAATAGAATCGAATGGAATTGAATCAACCCGATTGGAGTGGATTGGAATGGAATGTAATTGAATGGAATGGGGTGGAATTGAATCAATCCGAGTGGAATGGAATGGAATGGAATGCAGTGGAGGGGAATGAAATGCAATGGAATGGAGTGGAGTGGAATGTAATGGAATGGAATCAACCTGAGTGGAATGGAATGGAATGGAATGGAATGGAATGGAATGGAATAAAATGGAATGGAAGCAACTCAAATGCAATGGAGTGGAATGGAATGGAATGGAATCAACACGAATGGAATGGAATGGGATGCAATGGAATGGAATGGAATCAACTCGAATGGAATGGAATGCAATGGAATGGAATGGAATCGAATCATCATGAATGGAATGGAACGGAATGGAATCAACTCAAATGGAATGGAATGCAATGGAAAGGAATGGAATGGAATCAACGCGAATGGAGTGGAATGGAACGGAATGGAATGGAATGAAAAGGAATGGAATGGAATGCAATCAATCCAACTGGAATGGAATGGACTGGAATCAACCCGAATGGAATGGAGTGACGTGGAATCAAATCGAATGGAATGGAATGGAATGGAATGGAATGGAATGGAATCTATCCGAATGGATTGGAATGGAAAGGAATGGAATGGAATGGAATGGAATGGAATGGAATCAACCCGCATGGAATGGAATGGAGTGGAACCAACTCGAATGGAATGGAATGGATTGGAATGGAATGGAATCAACCCGAATTCAATGGAATGGAATGGAATGGAATCAACACGAATGGAATGGATTGGAATGGAATGGAATGGAATGGAATGGAAAGGAATGGAATCAACCCGAATGGAATGGAATGGAATGGAATGGAATGGAATGGAATGCAATCAATCCGAATGGAATGGAATGGAATGGAATGCAATGGAATCAACCCGAATGGAATGGAATGAAGTGGAATCAAATCGAGTGCAATGGGATGGAATCGAATGGAATGGAATGGATTCAACCAGAATGGAATGGAAAGGAATGGAATCAACCGGAATGGAATGAAATGGAAAGGAATGGAATGGAATGGAATGGAAAGGAATGGAATGGAATCAACCCGAATGGAATTTAATGGAATGGAATGGAATCAACCAGAATGGAATGGAATTGAATGGAATGGAATGGAATCAACCCGAATGGAATGGAATGGAATGGATTGGAATGGAATCAACCTGAATGGAATGAAATGGAATGGAATTGAATGGAATGGAATCCACCGGAATGGAATGGAATGGAATGGAATGGAATGGAATGGAATGGAATGGTATGGAATCAAGCCGAATGGAGTCGAATGGAATGGAAAGGAATGGAATCAACCCGAATGGAATGCAATGGAATGGAATAGAATGGAATGGAATCAACCCGAATGTAATGGGATGCAATGGAATGGAATGGAATGGAATGGAATGGAATGGAATCAACCCGAATGGAATGGAATGCAATGGAATGGAATGGAATGGAATCAACTCGAATGGAATAGAATGGAATGGATTGGAATGGAATGGAATGGAATCAACCCGAATGGAATGGAATACAATGGAATGGAATGGAATGGAAAGGGATGGAATCAACTCGAATGGAATGGAATGGAATGGAATGGAATGGAATGGAATGAAATGGAATAAACCCGAATGGAATGGAATGGAATGGAATGGAATGGAATGAAATCAACCCGAATGGAATGGAAGGGAATGGAATGGAAAGTAAAAAACCCGAATGGAATGGAATGGAATGGAATGGAATGGAATGGAATGAAATGAAATGGAATGGAATCAAACCGAATGGAATGGAATGGAATGGAATGGAACGGAATGGAATGGAATGGAATGGAAGGGAATGAAATGGAAGGGAATTTAATCACACCGAATGGAATGGAATGGAATGGAATGGAATGGAATCAACCCGAATGGAATGGAATGCAATGGAATGACATGGAATGGATTCAACCCGAATGGAATTGATTGGAATGGAATCAACTCGAATGGAATGGAATGGAATGGAGTGGCACGGGATGGAATGGTATGGAATAGAATCGAATGGAACTGAATCAACCCGATTGGAGTGGATTGGAATGGAATGTAATTGAATGGAATGGGGTGGAATTGAATCAATCCGAGTGGAATGGAATGGAATGGAATGCAGTGGAGGGGAATGAAATGGAATAGAATGGAGTGGAGTGGAATGCAATGGAATGGAATCAACCTGAGTGGAGTGTAATGGAATGGAATGGAATGGAATGGAATGGAATAAAATGGAATGGAAGCAACTCAAATGCAATGCAATGGAATGGAATGGAATGGAATCAACCCGAATGGAATGGAATGGAATGGAATGGAATGCAATGGAATGGAATGGATTCAACTCGAATGGAATGGAATGCAATGGAATGGAATGGAATCGAATCATCACGAATGGAATGGAACGGAATGGAATCAACTCAAATGGAATGGAATGCAATGGAAAGGAATGGAATGGAATCAACCCGAATGGAGTGGAATGGAATGGAATGGAATGGAATGGAAGCAACCCGAATGGAATGGAATGGAATCGAATGGAATGGAATGGAATGGAATCAACCGGAATGGAATGGAATGGAATGGAATGGAATGGAATGGAATGGAAGGGAATGGAATCAAACCGAATGGAATGGAATGGAGTGGAATGGAATGGAAAGGAATGGAATCAACCCGAATGGAATGGAATGGAATGGAATGGAATGGAATGGAATAGAATGGAATGGAATGGAATCTATCCGAAAGGAATGGAATGGTAAGGAATGGAATGGAATGGAAGGGAATGGAATCAACCCTCATGGAATGAAATGGAGTGGAATCAACTCGAATGGAATGGAATGGAATGGAATAAACCCGAATGAAATGGAATGGAGGGGAATGGAATGGAATGGAAAGGAACCAACCCGAATGGAATGGAATGGAATGGAATGGAATGGAATGGAATGGAATGGAATGGAATGGAATGGAATGCAATGGAATGGAATGGAAAGTAATTAACCCGAATGGAATGGAATGGAATGGAATGGAATGGAATGGAATGGAAGGGAAGGGAATGAAATGGAAGGGAATTTAATCACACCGAATGGAATGGAATGGAATGGAATGGAATCAACCCGAATGGAATGGAATGCAATGGAATGACATGGAATGGATTCAACCCGAATGGAATTGATTGGAATGGAATCAACTCGAATGGAATGGAATGGAATGGAATGGCACGGGATGGAATGGTATGGAATAGAATCGAATGGAATTGAATCAACCCGATTGGAGTGGATTGGAATGGAATGTAATTGAATGGAATGGGGTGGAATTGAATCAATCCGAGTGGAATGGAATGGAATGGAATGGAGTGGAGGGGAATGAAATGGAATGGAATGGAGTGGAGTAGAATGTAATGGAATGGAATCAACCTGAGTGGAATGGAATGGAATGGAATGGAATGGAATGGAATGGAATGGAATAAACCCGGATGAAATGGAATGGAGGGGAATGGAATGGAATGGAATGGAAAGGAACCAACCCGAATGGAATGGAATCGAATGGAATGGAATGGAATGGAATGGAATGCAATGGAATCATCCCGAATGGAATGGAATGGAACGGAATGGAATGGAATCAACCCGAATGGAATGCAATGGAATGGAATGGAAAGTAATCAACCCGAATGGAATGGAATGGAACGGAATGGAATGGAATGGAATGGAATGGAATGGAATGGAAGGGAATGAAATGGAAGGGAATTTAATCACACCGAATGGAATGGAATGGAATAGAATGGACTGGAATGGAATCTATCCGAATGGTATGGAATGGTAAGGAATGGAATGGAATGGAAGGGAATGGAATCAACACGCATGGAATGAAATGGAGTGGAATCAACTCGAATGGAATGGAATGGAATGGAATGGAATGGAAAGGAATGGAATGGAAGGGAATGAAATGGAAGGGAATTTAATCACACCGAATGGAATGGAATGCAATGGAATGGAATGGAATCAACCCGAATGGAATGGAATGCAACGGAATGACATTGAATGGATTCAACCCTAATGGAATTGATTGGAATGGAATCAACTCGAATGGAATGGAATGGAATGGAATGGCACGGGATGGAATGGTATGGAATAGAATCGAATGGAATTGAATCCACCCGATTGGAGTGGATTGGAATGGAATGTTATTGAATGGAATGGGGTGGAATTGAATCAATCTGAGTAGAATGGAATGGAATGGAATGGAGTGGAGGGGAATGAAATGGAATGGAATCAACCTGGGTGGAATGGAATGGAATGGAATGGAATAAAATGGAATGGAAGCAACTCAAATGCAATGGAATGGAATGGAATGGAATGGAATCAACCCGAATGGAATGGCATGGAATGGAATGCAATGGAATGGAATGGAATCAACTCGAATGGAATGGAATGCAACGGAATGGAATGGAATCGAATCATCACGAATGGAATGGAACGGAATGGAATCAACTCAAATGGAGGGGAATGCAATGGAAAGGAATGGAATGGAATCAACACGAATGGAGTGGAATGGAACGGAATGGAATGGAATGAAAAGGAATGGAATGGAATGCAATCAATCCAAATGGAATGGAATGGAATGGAATCAACCCGAATGGAATGGAGTGAAGTGGAATCAAATCGAATGGAATGGAATGGAATGGAATGGATTCAACCCGAATGGAATGGAATGGAATTAAATTAACCGGAATGGAATGGAATGGAATGGAATGGAATGGAATGGAATGGAATGGAATGGAATGGAATGGAAAAAACCCGAATGGAATTTAATGGAATGGAATGGAATGGAATGGAATGAAATGGAATCAACCTGAATGGAATAGAATTGAATGGAATGGAATGGAATAAACCCGAGTTGGATGGAATGGAATGGAATGGAATGCAATCTATGCGAAAGGAATGGAATGGAAAGGAATAGAATGGAATGGAATGGAATGGAATCAACCCGCATGGAATGGAATGGAGTGGAATCAACTCGAATGGAATGGAATGGAATGGAATGGAATCAACCCGAATGTAATGGAATGGAAGGGAATGGAATCAACACGAATGGAATGGATTGGAATGGAATGGAATGGAATGCAATCAACCCGAATGGAATGGAATGGAATGGAATGCAATGGAATGCAATCAATCCGACTGGAATGGAATGGAATGGAATGCAGTGGAATCAACCCGAATGGAATGGAATGCAGTGGAATCAAATCGAGTGCAATGGAATGGAATCGAATGGAATGGAATGGATTCAACTAGAATGGAATGGAATGGAATGGAATGGAATGGAATGGAATGGAATCAACCGGAATGGAATGAAATGTAAAGGAATGGAATGGAATGGAAAGGAATGGAATGGAATCAACCCGAATGGAATGGAATGGAATGGAAAGGAACCAAGCCGAATGGAATGGAATCGAATGGAATGGAATGGAATGGAATGGAATGCAATGGAATCATCCCGAATGGAATGGAATGGAACGGAATGGAATGGAATGGAATGGAATGGACTGGAATGGAATCTATCCGAATGGTTTGGAATGGTAAGGAATGGAATGGAATGGAAGGGAATAGAATCAACACGCATGGAATGAAATGGAGTGGAATCAACTCGATTGGAATGGAATGGAATGGAATGGAAAGGAATGGAATGGAAGGGAATGAAATGGAAGGGAATTTAATCACACCGAATGAAATGGAATGGAATGGAATGGAATCAACCCGAATGGAATGGAATGCAACGGAATGACATGGAATGGATTCAACCCTAATGGAATTGATTAGAATGGAATCAACTCGAATGGAATGGAATGGAATGGCACGGGATGGAATGGTATGGAATAGAATCGAATGGAATTGAATCAACCCGATTGGAGTGGATTGGAATGGAATGAAATTGAATGGAATGGGGTGGAATTGAATCAATCCGAGTGGAATGGAATGGAATGGAATGGAGTGGAGGGGAATGAAATGGAATTGAATGGAGTGGAGTGGAATGTAATGGAATGCAATCAATCTGAGTGGAATGGAATGGAATGGAATGGAATGGAATGGAATGGAATAAAATGGAATGGAAGCAACTCAAATGCAATGGAATGGAATGGAATGGAATGGAATCAACCCGAATGGAATGGAATGGAAAGGAATGGAATGGAATGGAATGGAATGGAATGCAATGGAATGGAAGGGAATCAAATCGAATGGAATGGAATGCAATGGAATGGAATGGAATCGAATCATCATGAATGGAATGGAACGGAATGGAATCAACTCAAATGGAATGGAATGCAATGGAAAGGAATGGAATGGAATCAACCCGTATGGAGTGGAATGGAACGGAATGGAATGGAATGAAAAGGAATGTAATGGAATGCAATCAATCCAAATGGAATGGAATGGACTGGAATCAACCCGAATGGAATGGAGTGAAGTGGAATCAAATGGAATGGAATGGAATGGAATGGAATGGAATGGAATGGAATGAAATGGGATGTAATCACCTCGAATGGAACGGAATGGAATGGAATGGAATAAAATGGAATAAACCCGAATGGAATGGAGTGGAATGGGATGGAATGGAATGGAATGGAATGGAATCAACCCGAATGGAATGGAATGGAATGGAATAAACCGGAATGGAATGGAATGGAATGGAATGGAATGGAATGGAATGGAATGGAATGGAATCAAACCGAGTGGAATGGCATGGAGTGGAATGGAATGGAAAGGAATGGAATCAACCCGATTGGAATGGAATGGAATGGAATGGAATGGAATGGAATGGAACGGAATGTATCCGAATGGATTGGAATGGAAAGGAATGGAATGGAATGGAATGGAATGGAATGGAATGGAATGGAATCAACCCGCATGGAATGGAATGGAGTGGAACCAACTCGAATGGAATGGAATGGATTGGAATGGAATGGAATCAACCCGAATTCAATGGAATGGAATGGAATGGAATCAACACGAATGGAATGGATTGGAATGGAATGGAATGGAATGGAATGGAATCAACCCGAATGGAATGGAATGGAATGGAATGGAATGAAATGGAATGGAATGCAATCAATCCGAATGGAATGGAATGGAATGGAATGCAATGGAATCAACCCGAATGGAATGGAATGAAGTGGAATCGAATCGAGTGCAATGGAATGGAATGGAATGGAATGGAATGGATTCAACCAGAATGGAATGGAAAGGAATGGAGTCAACCGGTATGGAATGAAATGGAAAGGAATGGAATGGAATGGAATGGAAAGGAATGGAATGGAATCAACCCGAGTGGAATTTAATGGAATGGAATGGAATCAACCAGAATGGAATGGAATCGAATGGAATGGAATGGAATCAACCCGAATGGAATGGAATGGAATGGAATGGAATGGAATCAACCTGAATGGAATGAAATGGAATGGAATTGAATGGAATGGAATCCACCGGAATGGAATGGAATGGAATGGAATGGAATGGTATGGAATCAACCCGAATGGTGTCCAATGGAATGGAAAGGAATGGAATCAACCCGAATGGAATGCAATGGAATGCAATGGAATGGAATGGAATCAACCCGAATGTAATGGAATGCAATGGAATGGAATGGAATGGAATGGAGTCAACCCGGATGGAATGCAATGGAATGGAATGGAATGAAATGGAATGGAATGGAATCAACCCGAATGGAATGGAATGCAATGGAATGGAATGGAATGGAAAGGGATGGAATCAACTCGAATGGAATGGAATGGAATGGAATGAAATGGAATAAACGCGAATGGAATGGAATGGAATGGAATGGAATGGAATGAAATCAACCCGAATGGAATGGAAGGGAATGGAATGGAAAGGAAAAAACCCGAATGGAATGGAATGGAATGGAATGGAATGGAATGGAATGGAATCAAACCAAATGGAATGGAATGGAATGGAATGGAACGGAATGGAATGGAATGGAATGGAAGGGAATGAAATGGAAGGGAATTTAATCACACCGAATGGAATGGAATGGAATGGAATGGAATGGAATGGAATCAACCCGAATGGAATGGAATGCAATGGAATGACATGGAATGGATTCAACCCGAATGGAATTGATTGGAATGGAATCAACTCGAATGGAATGGAATGGAATGGAATGGCACGAGATGGAATGGTATGGAACAGAATTGAATGGAATTGAATCAACCCGATTGGAGTGGATTGGAATGGAATGTAATTGAATGGAATGGGGTGGAATTGAATCAATCCGAGTGGAATGGAATGGAATGGAATGGAGTGGAGGGGAATGAAATGGAATGGAATGGAGTGGAGTGGAATGGAATGGAATGGAATCAACCTGAGTGGAATGGAATGGAATGGAATGGAATGGAATGGAATGGAATGGAATGGAATGGAATAAACCCGAATGAAATGGAATGGAGTGGAATGGAATGGAATGGAATGGAAAGGAACCAACCCGAATGGAATGGCATCGAACGGAATGGTATGGAATGGAATGGAATGCAATGGAATCATCCCGAATGGAATGGAATGGAACGGAATGGAATGGAATCAACCCGAATTGAATGCAATGGAATGGAATGGAAAGTAATCAACCCGAATGGAATGGAATGGAACGGAATGGAATGGAATGGAATGGAATGGAATGGAAGGGAATGAAATGGAAGGGAATTTAATCACACCGAATGGAATGGAATGGAATAGAATGGACTGGAATGGAATCTATCCGAAAGGTATGGAATGGTAAGGAATGGAATGGAATGGAAGGGAATGGAATAAACACGCATGGAATGAAATGGAGTGGAATCAAGTCGAATGGAATGGAATGGAATGGAATGGAATGGAAAGGAATGGAATGGAAGGGAATGAAATGGAAGGGAATTTAATCACACCGAATTGAATGGAATGGAATGGAATGGAATCAACCCGAATGGAATGGAATGCAACGGAATGACATGGAATGGATTCAAACCTAATGGAATTGATTGGAATGGAATCAACTCGAATGGAATGGAATGGAATGGAATGGAATGGCACGGGATGGAATGGTATGGAAGAGAATCGAATGGAATTGAATCAACCCGATTGGAGTGGATTGGAATGGAATGTAATTGAATGGAATGGGGTGGAATTGAATCAATCCGAGTGGAATGGAATGGAATGGAATGGAGTGGAGGGGAATGAAATGGAATGGAATGGAGTGGAGTGGAATGTAATGGAATGGAATCAACTTGAGTGGAATGGAATGGAATGGAATGGAATGGAATAAAATGGAATGGAAGCAACTCAAATGCAATGGAATGGAATGGAATGGAATGGAATCAACCCGAATGGAATGGAATGGAATGGAATGCAATGGAATGGAATGGAATCAACTCGAATGGAATGGAATGCAATGGAATGGAATGGAATCGAATCATCATGAATGGAATGGAACAGAATGGAATCAACTCAAATGGAATGGAATGCAATGGAAAGGAATGGAATGGAATCAACCCGAATAGAGTGGAATGGAACGGAATGGAATGGAATCAAAAGGAATGGAATGGAATGCAATCAATCCAAATGGAATGGAATGGACTGGAATCAACCCGAATGGAATGGAGTGAAGTGGAATCAAATCGAATGGAATGGAATGGAATGGAATGGAATGGAATGAAATGGGATGTAATCACCTCGAATGGAACGGAATGGAATGGAATGGAATGAAATGGAATCAACCAGAATGGAATGGAATGGAATGGAATGGAATGGAATGGAATCAACCTGAATGGAATGAAATGGAATGGAATTGAATGGAATGGAATCCACCGGAATGGAATGGAATGGAATGGAATGGAATGGAATGGAATGGTATGGAATCAACCCGAACGGAGTCGAATGGAATGGAAAGGAATGGAGTCAACCCGAATGGAATGCAATGGAATGGAATGGAATCAACCCGAATGTAATGGAATGCAATGGAATGGAATGGAATGGAATGGAGTCAACCTGGATGGAATGCAATGGAATGGAATGGAATGAAATGGAAAGGAATGGAATCAACCCGAATGGAATGGAATGCAATGGAATGGAATGGAATGGAATCAACCCGAATGGAATGGAATACAATGGAATGGAATGGAATGGAAAGCAATGGAATCAACTCGAATGGAATGGAATGGAATGGAAAGGAATGGAATGAAATGGAATAAACCCGAATGGAATTGAAGGGATTGGAATGGAAAGGAAAAAAACCGAATGGAATGGAATGGAATGGAATGGAATGGAATCAAACCGAATGGAATGGAATGGAATGGAATGGAACGGAATGGAATGGAATGGAATGGAAGGGAATGAATTGGAAGGGAATTTAATCACACCGAATGGAATGGAATAGAATGGAATGGAATGGAATCAACCCGAATGGAATGGAATGCAATGGAATGACATGGAATGGATTCAACCCGAATGGAATTGATTGGAATGGAATCAACTCGAATGGAATGGAATGGAATGGAATGGCACGGGATGGAATGGTATGGAATAGAATCGAATGGAATTGAATCAACCCGATTGGAGTGGATTGGAATGGAATGTAATTGAATGGAATGGGGTGGAATTGAATCAATCCGAGTGGAATGGAATGGAATGGAATGGAGAGGAGGGGAATGAAATGGAATGGAATGGAGTGGAGTGGAATGGAATGGAATGGAATCAACCTGAGTGGAATGGAATGGAATGGAATAAAATGGAATGGAAGCAACTCAAATGCAATGCAATGGAATGGAATGGAATGGAATCAACCCGAATGGAATGGAATGGAATGGAATGCAATGGAATGGAATGGAATCAACTCGAATGGAATGGAATGCAATGCAATGGAATGGAATCGAATCATCACGAATGGAATGGAACGGAATGGAATCAACTCAAATGGAATGGAATGCAATGGAAAGGAATGGAATGGAATCAACACCAATGGAGTGGAATGGAACGGAATGGAATGGAATGAAAAGGAATGGAATGGAATGCAATCAACCCAAATGGAATGGAATGGAATGGAATCAACCCGAATGGAATGGAGTGAAGTGGAATCAAATGGAATGGAATGGAATGGAATGGAATGGAATGGAATGGAATGGATTCAACACGAATGGAATCGAATGGAATTCAATTAACCGGAATGGAATGGAATGGAATGGAATCAACCCGAATGGAATTTAAGGGAATGGAATGGAATGCAATGGACTGGAATGGAATCAACCCGAATGGAATGAAATGGAATGGAATAGAATGGAATAAACACGATTGGAATGGAATGGAATGGAATGGAATGCAATCTATCCGAATGGAATGGAATGGAAAGGAATGGAATGGAATGGAATGGAATGGAATCAACTCGCATGGAATGGAATGGAGTGGAATCAACTCGAATGGAATGGAATGGAATGGAATGGAAAGGAATGGAATGGAATCAACCCGAATGGAATTTAATGGAATGGAATGGAATCAAACAGAATGGAATGGAATCAAATGAAATGGAATGGAATCAATCCGATTGGAATGAAATGGAATGGAATCAACCTGAATGGAATGAAATGGAATGGAATTGAATGGAATGGAATCCACCGGAATGGAATGGATTGGAATGGAATGGTATGGAATCAACCCGAATGGAGTCGAATGGAATGGAAAGGAATGGAATCAACCCGAATGGAATGCAATGGAATGGAATGGAATGGAATCAACCCGAATGTAACGGAATGCAATGGAATGGAATGGAATGGAATGGAGTCAACCCGGATGGAATGCAATGGAATGGAATGGAATGCAATGGACTGGAATGGAATCAACCCGAATGGAATGAAATGGAATGGAATAGAATGGAATAAACACGATTGGAATGGAATGGAATGGAATGGAATGCAATCTATCCGAATGGAATGGAATGGAAAGGAATGGAATGGAATGGAATGGAATGGAATCAACTCGCATGGAATGGAATGGAGTGGAATCAACTCGAATGGAATGGAATGGAATGGAATGGAAAGGAATGGAATGGAATCAACCCGAATGGAATTTAATGGAGTGGAATGGAATCAAACAGAATGGAATGGAATCAAATGAAATGGAATGGAATCAATCCGATTGGAATGAAATGGAATGGAATCAACCTGAATGGAATGAAATGGAATGGAATTGAATGGAATGGAATCCACCGGAATGGAATGGATTGGAATGGAATGGTATGGAATCAACCCGAATGGAGTCGAATGGAATGGAAAGGAATGGAATCAACCCGAATGGAATGCAATGGAATGGAATGGAATGGAATCAACCCGAATGTAACGGAATGCAATGGAATGGAATGGAATGGAATGGAGTCAACCCGGATGGAATGCAATGGAATGGAATGGAATGAAATGGAATGGAATGGAATCAACCCGAATGGAATGGAATGCAATGGAATGGAATGGAATGGAATCAACTAGAATGGAATAGAATGGAATGGATTGGAAAGGAATGGAATGCAATCAACCCGAATGGAATGGAATTCAATGAAATGGAATGGAATGGAAAGGGATGGAATCAACTAGAATGGAACGGAATGGAATGGAATGGAATGGAATGAAATGGAATGAACCCGAATGGAATGGAATGGAATGGAATGAAATCAACCCGAAAGAATTGGAAGGGAATGGAATGGAAAGGAAAAAACCCGAATGGAATGGAATGGAATGGATTGGAATGGAATGGAATGGAATCAACCCGAATGGAATGGAATACAATGGAATGGAATGGAATGGAAAGGGATGGAATCAACTAGAATGGAATGGAATGGAATGGAATGAAATGGAATAAACCAGAATGGAATGGAATGGAATGGAATGGAATGGAATGAAATCAACCCGAATGGAATGGAAGGGAATGGAATGGAAAGGAAAAAACCCGAATGGAATGGAATGGAATGGAATGGAATGGAATGGAATGGAATGGAGTGGAATGAAATGGAACAAACCCGAATGGAATGGAATGGAATGGAATGGAATGGAATGGAATGGAATGGAATGGAATGAAATCAACCTGAATGGAATGGAAGGGAATGGAATGGAAAGGAAAAAACCCGAATGGAATGGAATGGAATTGAATGGAATGGAATGAAATGGAATGGAATCAACCCAAATGGAATGGAATGGAATGGAACGGAATGGAATCAACCGGAATGGAATGGAATGGAATGGAATCAAACCGAGTGGAATGGAATGGAGTGGAATGGAATGGAATGGAATGGAATGGAATGGAATGGAATCAAACCGAATGGAATGGAATGGAATGGAATTGAATGGAATGGAATAAACCCGAATGAAATTGAATGGAGGGGAATGGAATGGAATGGAAAGGAACCAACCCTAATGGAATGGAATTCAATGGAATGGAATGGAATGGAATGGAATGGAATGGAATGGAATGCTATGGAATGGAATGGAAAGTAATCAACCCGAATGGAATGGAATGGAATGGAACGGAATGGAATGGAATGGAATGGAAGGGATTGAAATGGAAGGGAATTTAATCACACCGAATGGAATGGAATGGAATGGAATGGAATCAACCCGAATGGAATGGAAAGCAATGGAATGACATGGAATGGATTCAACCCGAATGGAATTGATTGGAATGGAATCAACTCGAATGGAATGGAATGGAATGGAATGGCACGGGATGGAATGGTATGGAATAGAATTGAATGGAATTGAATCAACCCGATTGGAGTGGATTGGAATGGAATGTAATTGAATGGAATGGGGTAGAATTGAATCAATCCGAGTGGAATGGAATGGAATGGAATTTAGTGGAGGGGAATGAAATGGAATGGAATGGAGTGGAGTGGAATGGAATGGAATGGAATCAACCTGAGTGGAATGGAATGGAATGGAATGGAATGGAATAAAATGGAATGGAAGCAACTCAAATGCAATGGAATGGAATGGAATGGAATGGAATCAACCCGAATGGAATGGAATGGAATGGAATGCAATGGAATGGAATGGAATCAACTCGAATGGAATGGAATGCAATGGAATGGAATGGAATCGAATCATCACGAATGGAATGGAACGGAATGGAATCAACTCAAATGGAATGGAATGCAATGGAAAGGAATGGAATGGAATCAAACCGAATGGAGTGGAATGGAACGGAATGGAATGGAATGAAAAGGAATGGAATGGAATGCAATCAATCCAAATGGAATGGAATGGAATGGAATCAACCCGAATGGAATGGAGTGAAGTGGAATCAAATGGAATGGAATGGAATGGAATGGAATGGAATGGAATGGAATGGAATGGAATGGATTCAACACGAATGGAATGGAATGGAATTCAATTAACCGGAATGGAATGGAATGGAATGGAATCAACCCGAATGGAATTTAAGGGAATGGAATGGAATGCAATGGACTGGAATGGAATCAACCCGAATGGAATGAAATGGAATGGAATAAACCCGATTGGAATGGAATGGAATGGAATGGAATCCAATCTATCCGAATGGAATGGAATGGAATGGAATGGAATGGAATGGAATGGAATCAACTCGCATGGAATGGAATGGAGTGGAATCAACTCGAATGGAATGGAATGGAATGGAATGGAAAGGAATGGAATGGAATCAACCCGAATGGAATTTATTGGAATGGAATGGAATCAAACAGAATGGAATGGAATCGAATGAAATGGAATGGAATCAATCCGATTGGAATGGAATGGAATGGAATGGAATGGAATGGAATCAACCTGAATGGAATGAAATGGAATGGAATTGAATGGAATGGAATCCACCGGAATGGAATGGAATGGAATGGAATGGAACGGAATGGAATGGCACGGAATCAACCCGAATGGAGTCAAATGGAATGGAAAGGAATGGAAACAACCCGAATGGAATGCTATGGAATGGAATGGAATGGAATCAACCCGAATGTAACGGAATGCAATGGAATGGAATGGAATGGAATGGAGTCAACCCGGATGGAATGCAATGGAATGGAATGGAATGAAATGGAATGGAATGGAATCAACCCGAATGGAATGGAATGCAATGGAATGGAATGGAATGGAATCAACTCGAATGGAATAGAATGGAATGGATTGGAATGGAATGGAATGGAATCAACCCGAATGGAATGGAATTCAGTGTAATGGAATGGAATGGAAAGGGATGGAATCAACTAGAATGGAACGGAATGGAATGGAATGGAATGGAATGAAATGGAATAAACCCGAATGGAATGGAATGGAATGGAATGGAAAGAAATCAACCCTAATGGAATGGAAGGGAATGGAATGGAAAGGAAAAAACCCGAATGGAATGGAATGGAATGCAATGGAATGGAATGGAATCAACTCGAATGGAATGGAATGCAATGGAATGGAATGGAGTCGAATCATCATGAATGGAATGGAACGGAATGGAATCAACTCAAATGGAATGGAATGCAATGGAAAGGAATGGAATGGAATCAACCCGAATGGAGTGGAATGGAATGGAATGGAATGGAATGAAAAGGAATGGAATGGAATGCAATCAATCCAAATGGAATGGAATGGACTGGATTCAACCCGAATGGAATGGAGTGAAGTGGAATCAAATCGAATGGAATGGAATGGAATGGAATGGAATGGAATGGAATGGAATGAAATGGGTTGTAATCACCTCGAATGGAACGGAACGGAATGGAATGGAATGGAACGGAATGGAATGTAATGGAATGAAATGGAATAAACCCGAATGGAATGGAGTGGAATGGAATGGAATGGAATGGAATGGAATGGAATGGAATCAACCCGAATGGAATGGAATGGAATGGAATGGAATGGAATGGAATTGAATGGAATGGAATGGAATCAAACCGAGTGGAATGGCATAGAGTGGAATGGAATGGAAAGGAATGGAATCAACCCGACTGGAATGGAATGGAATGGAATGGAATGGAATGGAATGGAATGTATCCGAATGGATTGGAATGGAAAGGAATGGAATGGAATGGAATGGAATGGAATGGAATGGAATCAACCCGCATGGAATGGAATGGAGTGGAACCAACTCGAATGGAATGGAATGGATTGGAATGGAATGGAATCAACCCGAATTCAATGGAATGGAATGGAATGGAATCAACACGAATGGAATGGATTGGAATGGAATGGAATGGAATGGAATGGAATGGAATCAACCCGAATGGAATGGAATGGAATGGAATGGAATGAAATGGAATGGAATGCAATCAATCCGAATGGAATGGAATGGAATGGAATGGAATGCAATGGAATCAACCCGAATGGAATGGAATGAAGTGGAATCAAATCGAGTGCAATGGAATGGAATCGAATGGAATGGAATGGATTCAACCAGAATGGAATGGAAAGGAATGGAATCAACCGGAATGGAATGAAATGGAAAGGAATGGAATGGAATGGAATGGAAAGGAATGGAATGGAATCAACCCGAATGGAATTTAATGGAATGGAATGGAATCAACAAGAATGGAATGGAATCGAATGGAATGGAATGGAATCAACCCGAATGGAATGGAATGGAATGGAATGGAATGGAATGGAATGGAATGGAATCAACCTGAATGGAATGAAATGGAATGGAATTGAATGGAATGGAATCCACCAGAATGGAATGGAATGGAATGGAATGGAATGGTATGGAATCAAGCCGAATGGAGTCGAATGGAATGGAAAGGAATGGAATCAACCCGAATGGAATGCAATGGAATGGAATGGAATGGAATGGAATCAACCCGAATGTAATGGAATGCAATGGAATGGAATGGAATGGAATGGAATGGAGTCAACCCGGATGGAATGCAATGGAATGGAATGGAATGAAATGGAATGGAATGGAATCAACCCGAATGGAATGGAATGGAATGGAATCAACTCGAATGGAATAGAATGGAATGGATTGGAATGGAATGGAATGGAATCAACCCGAATGGAATGGAATACAATGGAATGGAATGGAATGGAAAGGGATGGAATCAACTCGAATGGAATGGAATGGAATGGAATGGAATGGAATGAAATGGAATAAACCCGAATGGAATGCAATGGAATGGAATGGAATGGAATGGAATCAACCCGAATGGAATGGCATGGAATGGAATGCAATGGAATGGAATGGAATCAACTCGAATGGAATGGAATGCAATGGAATGACATGGAATGGATTCAACCCGAATGGAATTGATTGGAATGGAATCAACTCGAATGGAATGGAATGGAATGGAATGGCACGGGATGGAATGGTATGGAATAGAATCGAATGGAATTGAATCAACCCGATTGGAGTGGATTGGAATGGAATGTAATTGAATGGAATGGGGTAGAATTGAATCAATCCGAGTGGAATGGAATGGAATGGAATGGAGTGGAGGGGAATGAAATGGAATGGAATGGAGTGGAGTGGAATGGAATGGAATGGAATCAACCTGAGTGGAATGGAATGGAATGGAATGGAATAAAATGGAATGGAAGCAACTCAAATGCAATGGAATGGAATGGAATGGAATGGAATCAACCCGAATGGAATGGAATGGAATGGAATGCAATGGAATGGAATGGAATCAACTCGAATGGAATGGAATGCAATGGAATGGAATGGAATCGAATCATCACGAATGGAATGGAACGGAATGGAATCAACTCAAATGGAATGGAATGCAATGGAAAGGAATGGAATGGAATCAACCCGAATGGAGTGGAATGGAACGGAATGGAATGGAATGAAAAGGAATGGAATGGAATGCAATCAATCCAAATGGAATGGAATGGAATGGAATCAACCCGAATGGAATGGAGTGAAGTGGAATCAAATGGAATGGAATGGAATGGAATGGAATGGAATCGAATCATCACGAATGGAATGGAACGGAATGGAATCAACTCAAATGGAATGGAATGCAATGGAAAGGAATGGAATGGAATCAACCCGAATGGAGTGGAATGGAACGGAATGGAATGGAATGAAAAGGAATGGAATGGAATGCAATCAATCCAAATGGAATGGAAGGGAATGGAATCAACCCGAATGGAATGGAGTGAAGTGGAATCAAATGGAATGGAATGGAATGGAATGGAATGGAATGGAATGGAATGGAATGGATTCAACACGAATGGAATGGAATGGAATTCAATTAACCGGAATGGAATGGAATGGAATGGAATCAACCCGAATGGAATTTAAGGGAATGGAATGGAATGCAATGGTCTGGAATGGAATCAACCCGAATGGAATGAAATGGAATGGAATAAACCCGATTGGAATGGAATGGAATGGAATGGAATGGAATTAACCCGAATGGAATGGAATGGAACGGAATGGAATGGAATGGAATGGAAGGGAATTAAATGGAAGGGAATTTAATCACACCGAATGGAATGGAATGGAATGGAATGGAATGGAATGGAATCAACCCGAATGGAATGGAATGGAATGGAATGGAACGGAATGGAATGGTATGGAATCAACCCGAATGGATTCAAATGGAATGGAAAGGAATAGAAACAACCCGAATGGAATGCAATGGAATGGAATGGAACGGAATCAACCCGAATGTAACGGAATGCAATGGAATGGAATGGAGTCAACCCGGATGGAATGCAATGGAATGGAATGGAATGAAATGGAATGGAATGGAATCAACCCGAATGGAATGGAATGCAATGGAATGGAATGGAATGGAATCAACTCGAATGGAATAGAATGGAATGGATTGGAATGGAATGGAATGGAATCAACCCGAATGGAATGGAATTCAGTGGAATGGAATGGAATGGAAAGGGATGGAATCAACTAGAATGGAACGGAATGGAATGGAATGGAATGGAATGAAATGGAATAAACCCGAATGGAATGGAATGGAATGGAATGGAATGAAATCAACCCGAATGGAATGGAAGGGAATGGAATGGAAAGGAAAAAACCCGAATGGAATGGAATGGAATGGAATGGAATGCAATGGAATGGAATGGAATCAACTCGAATGGAATGGAATGCAATGGAATGGAATGGAGTCGAATCATCATGAATGGAATGGAACGGAATGGAATCAACTCAAATGGAATGGAATGCAATGGAAAGGAATGGAATGGAATCAACCCGAATGGAGTGGAATGGAACGGAATGGAATGGAATGAAAAGGAATGGAATGGAATGCAATCAATCCAAATGGAATGGAATGGACTGGATTCAACCCGAATGGAATGGAGTGAAGTGGAATCAAATCGAATGGAATGGAATGGAATGGAATGGAATGGAATGGAATGGAATGGAATGAAATGGGATGTAATCACCTCGAATGGAACGGAACGGAATGGAATGGAATGGAACGGAATGGAATGTAATGGAATGAAATGGAATAAACCCGAATGGAATGGAGTGCAATGGAATGGAATGGAATGGAATGGAATGGAATCAACCCGAATGGAATGGAATGGAATGGAATGGAATGGAATGGAATGGAATCAAACCGAGTGGAATGGCATAGAGTGGAATGGAATGGAAAGGAATGGAATCAACCCGATTGGAATGGAATGGAATGGAATGGAATGGAATGGAATGGAATGGAATGGAATGTATCCGAATGGATTGGAATGGAAAGGAATGGAATGGAATGGAATGGAATGGAATGGAATGGAATGGAATCAACCCGCATGGAATGGAATGGAGTGGAACCAACTCGAATGGAATGGAATGGATTGGAATGGAATGGAATCAACCCGAATTCAATGGAATGGAATGGAATGGAATCAACACGAATGGAATGGATTGGAATGGAATGGAATGGAATGGAATGGAATGGAATCAACCCGAATGGAATGGAATGGAATGGAATGGAATGAAATGGAATGGAATGCAATCAATCCGAATGGAATGGAATGGAATGGAATGCGATGGAATCAACCCGACTGGAATGGAATGAAGTGGAATCAAATCGAGTGCAATGGAATGGAATCGAATGGAATGGAATGGATTCAACCAGAATGGAATGGAAAGGAATGGAATCAACCGGAATGGAATGAAATGGAAAGGAATGGAATGGAATGGAATGGAAAGGAATGGAATGGAATCAACCCGAATGGAATTTAATGGAATGGAATGGAATCAACCAGAATGGAATGGAATCGAATGGAATGGAATGGAATCAACCCGAATGGAATGGAATGGAATGGAATGGAATGGAATGGAATGGAATCAACCTGAATGGAATGAAATGGAATGGAATTGAATGGAATGGAATCCACCAGAATGGAATGGAATGGAATGGAATGGAATGGTATGGAATCAAGCCGAATGGAGTCGAATGGAATGGAAAGGAATGGAATCAACCCGAATGGAATGCAATGGAATGGAATGGAATGGAATGGAGTCAACCCGGATGGAATGCAATGGAATGGAATGGAATGAAATGGAATGGAATGGAATCAACCCGAATGGAATGGAATGCAATGGAATGGAATGGAATGGAATCAACTCGAATGGAATAGAATGGAATGGATTGGAATGGAATGGAATGGAATCAACCCGAATGGAATGGAATAAAATGGAATGGAATGGAATGGAAAGGGATGGAATCAACTCGAATGGAATGGAATGGAATGGAATGGAATGGAACGGAATGGAATGGAATGGAATGGAAGGGAATGAAAAGGAAGGGAATTTAATCACACCGAATGGAATGGAATGGAATGGAATCAACTCAAATGGAATCGAATGCAATGGAAAGGAATGGAATGGAATCAACCCGAATGGAGTGCAATGGAATGGAATGGAATGGAAGCAACCCGAATGGAATGGAATGGAATCGAATGGAATGGAATGGAATGGAATCAACCGGAATGGAATGGAATGGAATGGAATGGAATGGAAGGGAATGGAATCAAACCGAATGGAATGGAATGGAGTGGAATGGAATGGAAAGGAATGGAATCAACCCGAATGGAATGGAATGGAAAGGAATGGAATGGAATGGAATCAAACCGAATGGAATGGAATGGAATGGAATGGAATAGAATGGAATGGAATGGAATGGAATGGAATCTATCCGAAAGGAATGGAATGGTAAGGAATGGAATGGAATGGAAGGGAATGCGAATCAACCCTCATGGAATGAAATGGAGTGGAATCAACTCGAATGGAATGGAATGGAATGGAATAAACCCGAATGAAATGGAATGGAGGGGAATGGAATGGAATGGAAAGGAACCAACCCGAATGGAAAGGAATTGAATGGAATGGAATGGAATGGAATGGAATGGAATGGAATGGAATGGAATGCAATGGAATGGAATGGAATGGAATTAACCCGAATGGAATGGAATGGAACGGAATGGAATGGAATGGAATGGAAGGGAATTAAATGGAAGGGAATTTAATCACACCGAATGGAATGGAATGGAATGGAATGGAATCAACACGAATGGAATGGAATGCAATGGAATGACATGGAATGGATTCAACCCGAATGGAATTGATTGGAATGGAATCAACTCGAATGGAATGGAACGGAATGGAATGGCACGGGATGGAATGGTATGGAATAGAATCGAATGGAATTGAATCAACCCGGTTGGAGTGGATTGGAATGGAATGTAATTGAATGGAATGGGGTGGAATTGAATCAATCCGAGTGGAATGGAATGGAATGGAATGGAGTGGAGGGGAATGAAATGGAATGGAATGGAGTGGAGTGGAATGGAATGGAATGGAATCAACCTGAGTGGAATGGAATGGAATGGAATGGAATGCAATGGAATGGAATAAACCCGAATGAAATGGAATGGAGGGGTATGGAATGGAATGGAAAGGAACCAACCCGATTGGAATGGAATCGAATGGAATGGAATGGAATGGAATGCAATGGAATCATCCCGAAAGGAATGGAATGGAACGGAATGGAATGGAATCAACCCGAATGGAATGCAATGGAATGGAATGGAAAGTAATCAACCCGAATGGAATGGAATGGAACGGAATGGAATGGAATGGAATGGAATGGAATGGAATGGAATGGAAGGGAATGAAATGGAAGGGAATTTAATCACACCGAATGGAATGGAATGGAATGGAATGGAATGGAATGGAATGGAATGGAATGGAATCAACCCGAATGGAATGGAATGCAACGGAATGACATGGAATGGATTCAACCCTAATGGAATTGATTAGAATGGAATCAACTCGAATGGAATGGAATGGAATGGCACGGGATGGAATGGTATGGAATAGAATCGAATGGAATTGAATCAACACGATTGCAGTGGATTGCAATGGAATGTAATTGAATGGAAAGGGGTGGAATTGAATCAATCCGAGTGGAATGGAATGGAATGGAATGTAGTGGAGGGGAATGAAATGGAATGCAATGGAGTGGAGTGGAATGGAATGGAATGGAATCAATCTGAGTGGAGTGTAATGGAATGAAATGGAATGGAATGGAATAAAATGGAATGGAAGCAACTCAAATGCAATGCAATGGAATGGAATGGAATGGAATCAACCCGAATGGAATGGAATGGAATGGAATGCAATGGAATGGAATGGAATCAACTCGAATGGAATGGAATGCAATGGAATGGAATGGAATCGAATCATCACGAATGGAATGGAACGGAATGGAATCAACTCAAATGGAATGGAATGCAATGTAAAGGAATGGAATGGAATCAACCCGAATATAGAGGAATGGAACGGAAAGGAATGGAATGAAAAGGAATGGAATGGAATGCAATCAATCCAAATGGAATGGAATGGACTGGAATCAACCCGAATGGAATGGAGTGAAGTGGAATCAAATCGAATGGAATGGAATGGAATGGAATGGAGTGGAATGGAATGGAATGGAATGGATTCAACACGAATGGAATGGAATGGAATTCAATTAACCGGAATGGAATGGAATGGAATGGAATCAACCCGAATGGAATTTAAGGGAATGGAATGGAATGCAATGGACTGGAATGGAATCAACCCGAATGGAATGGAATTGAATGGAATGGAATGGAATAAACCCGAGTGGAATGCAATGGAATGGAATGGAATGCAATCTATCCGAATGGAATGCAATGGAAAGGAATGGAATGGAATGGAATGGAATGGAATGGAATGGAATGCAATGGAATCATCCCGAATGGAATGGAATGGAACGGAATGGAATGGAATGGAATGGAAGGGACTGGAATGGAATCTATCCAAATGGTTTGGAATGGTAAGGAATGGAATGGAATGGAAGGGAATAGAATCAACACGCATGGAATGAAATGGAGTGGAATCAACTCGATTGGAATGGAATGGAATGGAATGGAAAGGAATGGAATGGAAGGGAATGAAATGGAAGGGAATTTAATCACACCGAATGGAATGGAATGGAATGGAATGGAATCAACCCGAATGGAATGGAATGCAACGGAACGACATGGAATGGATTCAACCCTAATGGAATTGATTAGAATGGAATCAACTCGAATGGAATGGAATGGAATGGCACGGGATGGAATGGTATGGAATAGAATCGAATGGAATTGAATCAACCCGATTGGAGTGGATTGGAATGGAATGAAATTGAATGGAATGGGGTGGAATTGAATCAATCCGAGTGGAATGGAATGGAATGGAATGGAGTGGAGGGGAATGAAATGGAATGGAATGGAGTGGAGTGGAATGTAATGGAATGGAATCAACCTGAGTGGAATGGAATGGAATGGAATGGAATGGAATGGAATGGAATAAAATGGAATGGAAGCAACTCAAATGCAATGGAATGGAATGGAATGGAATGGAATCAACCCGAATGGAATGGAATGGAATGGAATGGAATGGAATGGAATGGAATGCAATGGAATGGAAGGGAATCAAATCGAATGGAATGGAATGCAATGGAATGGAATGGAATCGAATCATCATGAATGGAATGGAACGGAATGGAATCAACTCAAATGGAATGGAATGCAATGGAAAGGAATGGAATGGAATCAACCCGAATGGAGTGGAATGGAACGGAATGGAATGGAATGAAAAGGAATGTAATGGAATGCAATCAATCCAAATGGAATGGAATGGACTGGAATCAACCCGAATGGAATGGAGTGAAGTGGAATCAAATCGAATGGAATGGAATGAAATGGAATGGAATGGAATGGAATGAAATGGGATGTAATCACCTCGAATGGAACGGAATGGAATGGAATGGAATGAAATGGAATAAACCCGAATGGAATGGAGTCGAATGGAATGGAATGGAATGGAATGGAATGGAATGGAATGCAATGGAATCAACCCGAATGGAATGGAATGGAATGGAATAAACCGGAATGGAATGGAATGGAATGGAATGGAATGGAATGGAATCAAACCGAGTGGAATGGCATGGAGTGGAATGGAATGGAAAGGAATGGCATCAACCCGATTGGAATGGAATGGAATGGAATGGAATGGAATGGAACGGAATCTATCCGAATGGATTGGAGTGGAAAGGAATGGAATGGAATGGAATGGAATGGAATGGAATGGAATGGAATGGAATGGAAAGGAATGGAATGGAATGGAATCAACCCGCATGGAATGGAATGGAGTGGAACCAACTCGAATGGAATGGAATGGATTGGAATGGAATGGAATCAACCCGAATTCAATGGAATGGAATGGAATGGAATCAACACGAATGGAATGGATTGGAATGGAATGGAATGGAATGGAATGGAATGGAATCAACCCGAATGGAATGGAATGGAATGGAATGGAACGAAATGGAATGGAATGCAATCAATACGAATGGAATGGAATGGAATGGAATGCAATGGAATCAACCCGAATGGAATGGAATGAAGTGGAATCAAATCGAGTGCAATGGAATGGAATCGAATGGAATGGAATGGATTCAACCAGAATGGAATGGAAAGGAATGGAGTCAATCGGTATGGAATGAAATGCAAAGGAATGGAATGGAATGGAATGGAAAGGAATGGAATGGAATCAACCCGAATGGAATTTAATGGAATGGAATGGAATCAACCAGAATGGAATGGAATGGAATGGAATGGAATGGAATCAACCCGAATGGAATGGAATGGAATGGAATGGAATGGAATCAACCTGAATGGAATGAAATGGAATGGAATTGAACGGAATGGAATCCACCAGAATGGAATGGAATGGAATGGAATGGAATGGAATGGAATGGTATGGAATCAACCCGAATGGAGTCGAATGGAATGGAAAGGAATGGAATCAACCCGAATGGAATGCAATGGAATGGAATGGAATGGAATGGAATCAACCCGAATGTAATGGAATGCAATGGAATGGAATGGAATGGAATGGAGTCAACCCGGATGGAATGCAATGGAATGGAATGGAATGAAATGGAATGGAATGGAATCAACCCGAATGGAATGGAATGCAATGGAATGGAATGGAAAGGGATGGAATCAACTCGAATGGAATGGAATGGAATGGAATGAAATGGAATAAACGCGAATGGAATGGAATGGAATGGAATGGAATGGAATGAAATCAACCCGAATGGAATGGAAGGGAATGGAATGGAAAGGAAAAAACCCGAATGGAATGGAATGGAATGGAATGGAATGGAATGGAATGGAATCAAACCGAATGGAATGGAATGGAATGGAATGGAACGGAATGGAATGGAATGGAATGGAAGGGAATGAAATGGAAGGGAATTTAATCACACCGAATGGAATGGAATGGAATGGAATGGAATGGAATGGAATCAACCCGAATGGAATGGAATGCAATGGAATGACATGGAATGGATTCAACCCGAATGGAATTGATTGGAATGGAATCAACTCGAATGGAATGGAATGGAATGGAATGGCACGGGATGGAATGGTATGGAATAGAATTGAATGGAATTGAATCAACCCGATTGGAGTGGATTGGAATGGAATGTAATTGAATGGAATGGGGTGGAATTGAATCAATCCGAGTGGAATGGAATGGAATGGAATGGAGTGGAGGGGAATGAAATGGAATGGAATGGAGTGGAGTGGAATGGAATGGAATGGAATCAACCTGAGTGGAATGGAATGGAATGGAATGGAATGGAATGGAATGGAATGGAATAAACCCGAATGAAATGGAATGGAGTGGAATGGAATGGAATGGAATGGAAAGGAACCAACCCGAATGGAATGGAATCGAATGGAATGGAATGGAATGGAATGGAATGCAATAGAATCATCCCGAATGGAATGGAATGGAACGGAATGGAATGGAATCAACCCGAATGGAATGCAATGGAATGGAATGGAAAGTAATCAACCCGAATGGAATGGAATGGAACGGAATGGAATGGAATGGAATGGAAGGGAATGAAATGGAAGGGAATTTAATCACACCGAATGGAATGGAATGGAATAGAATGGACTGCAATGGAATCTATCCGAAAGGTATGGAATGGTAAGGAATGGAATGGAATGGAAGGGAATGGAATAAACACGCATGGAATGAAATGGAGTGGAATCAAGTCGAATGGAATGGAATGGAATGGAATGGAATGGAAAGGAATGGAATGGAAGGGAATGAAATGGAAGGGAATTTAATCACACCGAATGGAATGGAATGGAATGGAATGGAATGGAATCAACCCGAATGGAATGGAATGCAACGGAATGACATGGAATGGATTCAACCCTAATGGAATTGATTGGAATGGAATCAAATCGAATGGAATGGAATGGAATGGAATGGCACGGGATGGAATGGTATGGAATAGAATCGAATGGAATTGAATCAACCCGATTGGAGTGGATTGGAATGGAATGTAATTGAATGGAATGGGGTGGAATTGAATCAATCCGAGTGGAATGGAATGGAATGGAATGGAGTGGAGGGGAATGAAATGGAATGGAATGGAGTGGAGTGGAATGGAATGGAATGGTATCAACCTGAGTGGAATGGAATGGAATGGAATGGAATGGAATGGAATGGAATAAAATGGAATGGAAGCAACTCAAATGCAATGGAATGGAATGGAATGGAATGGAATCAACACGAATGGAATGGAATGGAATGGAATGCAATGGAATGCAATGGAATCAACTCGAATGGAATGGAATGCAATGGAATGGAATGGAATCGAATCATCACGAATGGAATGGAACGGAATGGAATCAACTCAAATGGAATGGAATGCAATGGAAAGGAATGGAATGGAATCAACCCGAATGGAGTGGAATGGAACAGAATGGAATGGAATGAAAAGGAATGGAATGGAATGCAATCAATCGAAATGGAATGGAATGGAATGGAATCAACCCGAATGGAGTGGAGTGAAGTGGAATCAAATGGAATGGAATGGAATGGAATGGAATAGAATGGAATGGATTCAACACGAATGGAATGGAATGGAATTCAATTAACCGGAATGGAATGGAATGGAATGGAATCAATCCGAATGGAATTTAAGGGAATGGAATGGAATGCAATGGACTGGAAAGGAATCAACCCGAATGGAATGAAATGGAATGGAATGGAATGGAATAAACCCGATTGGAATGGAATGGAATGGAATGGAATGCAATCTATCCGAATGGAATGGAATGGAAAGGAATGGAATATAATGGAATGGAATGGAATCAACTCGCATGGAATGGAATGGAGTGGAATCAACTCGAATGGAATGGAGTGGAATGGAATGGAATGGAAAGGAATGGAATGGAATCAACCCGAATGGAATTTAATGGAATGGAATGGAATCAACCAGAATGGAACGGAATCGAATGGAATGGAATGGAATCAATCCGATTGGAATGGAAGGGAATGGAATGGAATGGAATGGAATCAACCTGAATGGAATGAAATGGAATGGAATTGAATGGAATGGAATCCACCGGAATGCAATGGAATGGAATGGAATCAACTCGAATGGAATGGAATACAATGGAATGGAATGGAATGGAAAGGGATGGAATCAACTCGAATGGAATGGAATGAAATGGAATGGAATGGAATCAACTCTAATTGAATGGAATGCAATGGAATTGAATGGAATGGAATCAACTCGAATGGAATGGAATGGAATGGATTCGAATGGAATGGAATGGAATCAACCCGAATGGAATGGAATACAATGGAATGGAATGGAATGGAAAGGGATGGAATCAACTAGAATGGAATGGAATGGAATGAAATGGAATAAACCAGAATGGAATGGAATGGAATGGAATGGAATGGAATGAAATCAACCCGAATGGAATGGAAGGGAATGGAATGGAAAGGAAAAAACCCGAATGGAATGGAATGGAATGGAATGGAATGGAATGGAATGGAGTGGAATGAAATGGAATAAACCCGAATGGAATGGAATGGAATGGAATGGAATGGAATGAAATCAACCTGAATGGAATGGAAGGGAATGGAATGGAAAGGAAAAAACCCGAATGGAATGGAATGGAATGGAATGGAATGGAATGAAATGGAATGGAATCAACCCGAATGGAATGGAATGGAATGGAATGGAATGGAATGGAATCAACCGGAATGGAATGGAATGGAATGGAATCAAACCGAGTGGAATGGAATGGAGTGGAATGGAATGGAATGGAATGGAATGGAATGGAATGGAATGGAATGGAATCAAACCGAATGGAATGGAATGGAATGGAATTGAATGGAATGGAATGGAATGGAATAAACCCGAATGAAATTGAATGGAGGGGAATGGAATGGAATGGAAAGGAACCAACCCGAATGGAATGGAAATCAATGGAATGGAATGGAATGGAATGGAATGGAATGCTATGGAATGGAATGGAAAGTAATCAACCCGAATGGAATGGAATGGAATGGAACGGAATGGAATGGAATGGAATGGAAGGGATTGAAATGGAAGGGAATTTAATCACACCGAATGGAATGGAATGGAATGGAATGGAATCAACCCGAATGGAATGGAATGCAATGGAATGACATGGAATGGATTCAACCCGAATGGAATTGATTGGAATGGAATCAACTCGAATGGAATGGAATGGAATGGAATGGCACGGGATGGAATGGTATGGAATAGAATCGAATGGAATTGAATCAACCCGATTGGAGTGGATTGGAATGGAATGTAATTGAATGGAATGGGGTAGAATTGAATCAATCCGAGTGGAATGGAATGGAATGGAATGGAGTGGAGGGGAATGAAATGGAATGGAATGGAGTGGAGTGGAATGGAATGGAATGGAATCAACCTGAGTGGAATGGAATGGAATGGAATGGAATGGAATAAAATGGAATGGAAGCAACTCAAATGCAATGGAATGGAATGGAATGGAATGGAATCAACCCGAATGGAATGGAATGGAATGGAATGCAATGGAATGGAATGGAATGAACTCGAATGGAATGGAATGCAATGGAATGGAATGGAATCGAATCATCACGAATGGAATGGAACGGAATGGAATCAACTCAAATGGAATGGAATGCAATGGAAAGGAATGGAATGGAATCAACCCGAATGGAGTGGATTGGAACGGAATGGAATGGAATGAAAAGGAATGGAATGGAATGCAATCAATCCAAATGGAATGGAATGGAATGGAATCAACCCGAATGGAATGGAGTGAAGTGGAATCAAATGGAATGGAATGGAATGGAATGGAATGGAATGGAATGGAATGGATTCAACACGAATGGAATGGAATGGAATTCAATTAACCGGAATGGAATGGAATGGAATGGAATCAACCCGAATGGAATTTAAGGGAATGGAATGGAATGCAATGGACTGGAATGGAATCAACCCGAATGGAATGAAATGGAATGGAATAAACCCGATTGGAATGGAATGGAATGGAATGGAATGGAATCTATCAGAATGGAATGGAATGGAATGGAATGGAATGGAATGGAATGGAATGGAATGGAATGGAATGGAATCAACTCGCATGGAATGGAATGGAGTGGAATCAACTCGAATGGAATGGAATGGAATGGAATGGAAAGGAATGGAATGGAACGGAATGGAATGGTATGGAATCAACCCGAATGGAGTCAAATGGAATGGAAAGGAATGGAAACAACCCGAATGGAATGCTATGGAATGGAATGGAATGGAATCAACCCGAATGTAACGGAATGCAATGGAATGGAATGGAATGGAATGGAGTCAACCCGGATGGAATGCAATGGAGTGGAATGGAATGAAATGGAATGGAATGGAATCAACCCGAATGGAATGGAATGCAATGCAATGGAATGGAATGGAATCTACTCGAATGGAATAGAATGGAATGGATTGGAATGGAATGGAATGGAATCAACCCGAATGGAATGGAATTCAGTGGAATGGAATGGAATGGAAAGGGATGGAATCAACTAGAATGGAACGGAATGGAATGGAATGGAATGGAATAAAATGGAATAAACCCGAATGGAATGGAATGGAATGGAATGGAATGAAATCAACCCGAATGGAATGGAAGGGAATGGAATGGAAAGGAAAAAACCCGAATGGAATGGAATGGAATGGAATGGAATGCAATGGAATGGAATGGAATCAACTCGAATGGAATGGAATGCAATGGAATGGAATGGAGTCGAATCATCATGAATGGAATGGAACGGAATGGAATCAACTCAAATGGAATGGAATGCAATGGAAAGGAATGGAATGGAATCAACCCGAATGGAGTGGAATGGAACGGAATGGAATGGAATGAAAAGGAATGGAATGGAATGCAATCAATCCAAATGGAATGGAATGGACTGGATTCAACCCGAATGGAATGGAGTGAAGTGGAATCAAATCGAATGGAATGGAATGGAATGGAATGGAATGGAATGGAATGGAATGGAATGAAATGGGATGTAATCACCTCGAATGGAACGGAACGGAATGGAATGGAATGGAACGGAATGGAATGTAATGGAATGAAATGGAATAAACCCGAATGGAATGGAGTGGAATGGAATGGAATGGAATGGAATGGAATGGAATCAACCCGAATGGAATGGAATGGAATGGAATGGAATGGAATGGAATGGAATGGAATCAAACCGAGTGGAATGGCATAGAGTGGAATGGAATGGAAAGGAATGGAATCAACACGACTGGAATGGAATGGAATGGAATGGAATGGAATGGAATGGAATGTATCCGAATGGATTGGAATGGAAAGGAATGGAATGGAATGGAATGGAATGGAATGGAATGGAATGGAATGGAATCAACCCGCATGGAATGGAATGGAGTGGAACCAACTCGAATGGAATGGAATGGATTGGAATGGAATGGAATCAACCCGAATTCAATGGAATGGAATGGAATGGAATCAACACGAATGGAATGGATTGGAATGGAATGGAATGGAATGGAATGGAATGGAATGGAATCAACCCGAATGGAATGGAATGGAATGGAATGGAATGAAATGGAATGGAATGCAATCAATCCGAATGGAATGGAATGGAATGGAATGGAATGCAATGGAATCAACCCGAATGGAATGGAATGAAGTGGAATCAAATCGAGTGCAATGGAATGGAATCGAATGGAATGGAATGGATTCAACCAGAATGGAATGGAAAGGAATGGAATCAACCGGAATGGAATTTAATGGAATGGAATGGAATCAACCAGAATGGAATGGAATCGAATGGAATGGAATGGAATCAACCCGAATGGAATGGAATGGAATGGAATGGAATGGAATGGAATGGAATCAACCTGAATGGAATGAAATGGAATGGAATTGAATGGAATGGAATCCACCAGAATGGAATGGAATGGAATGGAATGGAATGGTATGGAATCAAGCCGAATGGAGTCGAATGGAATGGAAAGGAATGGAATCAACCCGAATGGAATGCAATGGAATGGAATGGAATGGAATGGAATCAACCCGAATGTAATGGAATGCAATGGAATGGAATGGAATGGAATGGAGTCAACCCGGATGGAATGCAATGGAATGGAATGGAATGAAATGGAATGGAATGGAATCAACCCGAATGGAATGGAATGGAATGGAATCAACTCGAATGGAATAGAATGGAATGGATTGGAATGGAATGGAATGGAATCAACCCGAATGGAATGGAATACAATGGAATGGAATGGAATGGAAAGGGATGGAATCAACTCGAATGGAATGGAATGGAATGGAATGGAATGGAATGAAATGGAATAAACCCGAATGGAATGCAATGGAATGGAATGGAATGGAATGGAATCAACCCGAATGGAATGGCATGGAATGGAATGCAATGGAATGGAATGGAATCAACTCGAATGGAATGGAATGCAATGGAATGGAATGGAATCGAATCAAAACGAATGGAATGAAACGGAATGGAATCAACTCAAATGGAGGGGAATGCAATGGAAAGGAATGGAATGGAATCAACACGAATGGAGTGGAATGGAACGGAATGGAATGGAGTGGAGGGGAATGAAATGGAATGGAATGGAGTGGAGTGGAATGGAATGGAATGGAATCAACCTGAGTGGAATGGAATGGAATGGAATGGAATGGAATAAAATGGAATGGAAGCAACTCAAATGCAATGGAATGGAATGGATTGGAATGGAATCAACCCGAATGGAATGGAATGGAATGGAATGCAATGGAATGGAATGGAATCAACTCGAATGGAATGGAATGCAATGGAATGGAATGGAATCGAATCATCACGAATGGAATGGAACGGAATGGAATCAACTCAAATGGAATGGAATGCAATGGAAAGGAATGGAATGGAATCAACCCGAATGGAGTGGATTGGAACGGAATGGAATGGAATGAAAAGGAATGGAATGGAATGCAATCAATCCAAATGGAATGGAATGGAATGGAATCAACCCGAATGGAATGGAGTGAAGTGGAATCAAATCGAATGGAATGAAATGGAATGGAATGGATTCAACCCGAATGGAATGGAATGGAATTAAATTAACCGAAATGGAATGGAATGGAATGGAATGGAATGGAATGGAATGGAATGGAATCAACCCGAATGGAATTTAATGGAATGGAATGGAATCAACCTGAATGGAATGGAATTGAATGGAATGGAATGGAATAAACCCGAGTTGGATGGAATGGAATGGAATGGAATGCAATCTATGCGAATGGAATGGAATGGAAAGGAATAGAATGGAATGGAATGGAATGGAATCAACCCGCATGGATTGGAATGGAGTGGAATCAACTCGAATGGAATGGAATGGAATGGAATGGAATCAACCCGAATGGAATGGAATGGAAGGGAATGGAATCAACACGAATGGAATGGATTGGAGTGGAATGGAATGGAATGGAATGGAATGCAATCAACCCGAATGGAATGGAATGGAATGGAATGGAATGCAATGGAATGCAATCAATCTGACTGGAATGGAATGGAATGGAATGCAGTGGAATCAACCCGAATGGAATGGAATGCAGTGGAATTAAATTGAGTGCAATGGAATGGAATCGAATGGAATGGAATGGATTCAACTAGAATGGAATGGAATGGAATGGAATTGAATGGAATCAACCGGAATGGAATGAAATGTAAAGGAATGGAATGGAATGGAAAGGAATGAAATGGAATCAACCCGAATGGAATGGAATGGAATGGAAAGGAACCAAGCCGAATGGAATGGAATGGAATGGAATGGAATGGAATGGACTGGAATGGAATCTATCCGAATGGTTTGGAATGGTAAGGAATGGAATGGAATGGAAGGGAATGGAATCAACACGCATGGAATGAAATGTTGTGGAATCAACTCGATTGGAATGGAATGGAATGGAATGGAAAGGAATGGAATGGAAGGGAATGAAATGGAAGGGAATTTAATCACACCGAATGGAATGGAATGGAATGGAATGGAATGGAATGGAATGGAATCAACCCGAATGGAATGGAATGCAACGGAATGACATGGAATGGATTCAACCCTAATGGAATTGATTAGAATGGAATCAACTCGAATGGAATGGAATGGAATGGCACGGGATGGAATGGTATGGAATAGAATCGAATGGAATTGAATCAACACGATTGCAGTGGATTGGAATGGAATGTAATTGAATGGAAAGGGGTGGAATTGAATCAATCCGAGTGGAATGGAATGGAATGGAATGTAGTGGAGGGGAATGAAATGGAATGCAATGGAGTGGAGTGGAATGGAATGGAATGGAATCAATCTGAGTGGAGTGTAATGGAATGAAATGGAATGGAATGGAATAAAATGGAATGGAAGCAACTCAAATGCAATTCAATGGAATGGAATGGAATGGAATCAACCCGAATGGAATGGAATGGAATGGAATGCAATGGAATGGAATGGAATCAACTCGAATGGAATGGAATGCAATGGAATGGAATGGAATCGAATCATCACGAATGGAATGGAACGGAATGGAATCAACTCAAATGGAATGGAATGCAATGTAAAGGAATGGAATGGAATCAACCCGAATATAGAGGAATGGAACGGAAAGGAATGGAATGAAAAGGAATGGAATGGAATGCAATCAATCCAAATGGAATGGAATGGACTGGAATCAACCCGAATGTAATGGAGTGAAGTGGAATCAAATCGAAAGGAATGGAATGGAATGGAATGGAGTGGAATGGAATGGAATGGAATGGATTCAACACGAATGGAATGGAATGGAATTCAATTAACCGGAATGGAATGGAATGGAATGGAATCAACCCGAATGGAATTTAAGGGAATGGAATGGAATGCAATGGACTGGAATGGAATCAACCCGAATGGAATGGAATTGAATGGAATGGAATGGAATAAACCCGAGTGGAATGCAATGGAATGGAATGGAATGCAATCTATCCGAATGGAATGCAATGGAAAGGAATGGAATGGAATGGAATGGAATGGAATGGAATGGAATGCAATGGAATCATCCCGAATGGAATGGAATGGAACGGAATGGAATGGAATGGAATGGAATGGACTGGAATGGAATCTATCCGAATGGTTTGGAATGGTAAGGAATGGAATGGAATGGAAGGGAATAGAATCAACACGCATGGAATGAAATGGAGTGGAATCAACTCGATTGGAATGGAATGGAATGGAATGGAAAGGAATGGAATGGAAGGGAATGAAATGGAAGGGAATTTAATCACACCGAATGGAATGGAATGGAATGGAATGGAATCAACCCGAATGGAATGGAATGCAACAGAACGACATGGAATGGATTCAACCCTAATGGAATTGATTAGAATGGAATCAACTCGAATGGAATGGAATGGAATGGCACGGGATGGAATGGTATGGAATAGAATCGAATGGAATTGAATCAACCCGATTGGAGTGGATTGGAATGGAATGAAATTGAATGGAATGGGGTGGAATTGAATCAATCCGAGTGGAATGGAATGGAATGGAATGGAGTGGAGGGGAATGAAATGGAATGGAATGGAGTGGAGTGGAATGTAATGGAATGGAATCAACCTGAGTGGAATGGAATGGAATGGAATGGAATGGAATGGAATGGAATGGAATAAAATGGAATGGAAGCAACTCAAATGCAATGGAATGGAATGGAATGGAATGGAATCAACCCGAATGGAATGGAATGGAATGGAATGGAATGGAATGGAATGGAATGGAATGCAATGGAATGGAAGGGAATCAAATCGAATGGAATGGAATGCAATGGAATGGAATGGAATCGAATCATCATGAATGGAATGGAACGGAATGGAATCAACTCAAATGGAATGGAATGCAATGGAAAGGAATGGAATGGAATCAACCCGAATGGAGTGGAATGGAACGGAATGGAATGGAATGAAAAGGAATGTAATGGAATGCAATCAATCCAAATGGAATGGAGTGGACTGGAATCAACCCGAATGGAATGGAGTGAAGTGGAATCAAATCGAATGGAATGGAATGAAATGGAATGGAATGGAATGGAATGAAATGGGATGTAATCACCTCGAATGGAACGGAATGGAATGGAATGGAATGAAATGGAAAAAACCCGAATGGAATGGAGTGGAATGGAATGGAATGGAATGGAATGGAATGGAATGCAATGGAATCAACCCGAATGGAATGGAATGGAATGGAATAAACCGGAATGGAATGGAATGGAATGGAATGGAATGGAATGGAATGGAATCAAACCGAGTGGAATGGCATGGAGTGGAATGGAATGGAAAGGAATGGAATCAACCCGATTGGAATGGAATGGAATGGAATGGAATGGAATGGAACGGAATCTATCCGAATGGATTGGAGTGGAAAGGAATGGAATGGAATGGAATGGAATGGAATGGAAAGGAATGGAATGGAATGGAATCAACCCGCATGGAATGGAATGGAGTGGAACCAACTCGAATGGAATGGAATGGATTGGAATGGAATGGAATCAACCCGAATTCAATGGAATGGAATCAACACGAATGGAATGGATTGGAATGGAATGGAATGGAATGGAATGGAATGAAATGGGACGTAATCACCTCGAATGGAATGGAATGGAATGGAATGGAATGAAATGGAATAAACCCGAATGGAATGGAATGGAATGGAATGGAATGGAATGGAATGGAATGGAGTGGAATGGAATCAACCCGAATGGAATGGAAGGGAATGGAATGGAAAGGAAAAAACCCGAATGGAATGGACTGGAATGGAATGGAATCAACCCGAATGGAATGGAATGGAATGGAATGGAATAAACCGGAATGGAATGGAATGGAATGGAATGGAATGGAATGGAATGGAATGGAATGGAATCAGACCGAGTTGAATGGCATGGAGTGGAATGGAATGGAAAGGAATGGAATCAACCCGATTGGAACGGAATGGAATGGAATGGAATGGAATGGAATGGAATGGAATGGAATCTATCCGAATGGATTGGAATGGAAAGGAATGGAATGGAATGGAATGGAATGGAATGGAATGGAATCAACCCGCATGGAATGGAATGGAGTGGAACCAACTCGAATGGAATGGAATGGATTGGAATGGAATGGAATCAACCAGAATTTAATGGAATGGAATGGAATGGAATCAACACGAATGGAATGGATTGGAATGGAATGGAATGGAATGGAATGCAATGGAATGGAATCAACCCGAATGGAATGGAATGGAATGGAATGGAATGAAATGGAATGGAATGCAATCAATCCGAATGGAATAGAATGGAATGGAATGCAATGGAATCAACCCGAATGGAATGGAATGAAGTGGAATCAAATCGAGTGCAATGGAATGGAATCGAATGGAATGGAATGGATTCAACCAGAATGGAATGGAAAGGAATGGAATCAACCGGAATGGTATGAAATGGAAAGGAATGGAATGGAATGGAATGGAAAGGAATGGAATGGAATCAACCCGAATGGAATTTAATGGAATGGAATGGAATCAACCAGAATGGAATGGAATAGAATGGAATGGAATGGAATCAACCAGAATGGAATGGAATGGAATGGAATGGAATGGAACGGAATGGAATGGAATCAACCTGAATGGAATGAAATGGAATGGAATTGAATGGAATGGAATCCACCGGAATGGAATGGAATGGAATGGAATGGAATGGAATGGTATGGAATCAACCCGAATGGAGTCGAATGGAATGGAAAGGAATGGAGTCAACCCGAATGGAATGCAATGGAATGGAATGGAATCAACCCGAATGTAATGGAATGCAATGGAATGGAATGGAATGGAATGGAGTCAACCCGGATGGAATGCAATGGAATGGAATGGAATGAAATGGAAAGGAATGGAATCAACCCGAATGGAATGGAATGCAATGGAATGGAATGGAATGGAATCAACCCGAATGGAATGGAATACAATGGAATGGAATGGAATGGAAAGCAATGGAATCAACTCGAATGGAATGGAATGGAATGGAAAGGAATGGAATGAAATGGAATAAACCCGAATGGAATGGAAGGGATTGGAATGGAAAGGAAAAAAACCGAATGGAATGGAATGGAATGGAATGGAATGGAATCAAACCGAATGGAATGGAATGGAATGGAATGGAACGGAATGGAATGGAATGGAATGGAAGGGAATGAATTGGAAGGGAATTTAATCACACCGAATGGAATGGAATAGAATGGAATGGAATGGAATCAACCCGAATGGAATGGAATGCAATGGAATGACATGGAATGGATTCAACCCGAATGGAATTGATTGGAATGGAATCAACTCGAATGGAATGGAATGGAATGGAATGGCACGGGATGGAATGGTATGGAATAGAATCGAATGGAATTGAATCAACACGATTGGAGTGGATTGGAATGGAATGTAATTGAATGGAATGGGGTGGAATTGAATCAATCCGAGTGGAATGGAATGGAATGGAATGGAGAGGAGGGGAATGAAATGGAATGGAATGGAGTGGAGTGGAATGGAATGGAATGGAATCAACCTGAGTGGAATGGAATGGAATGGAATAAAATGGAATGGAAGCAACTCAAATGCAATGCAATGGAATGGAATGGAATGGAATCAACCCGAATGGAATGGAATGGAATGGAATGCAATGGAATGGAATGGAATCAACTCGAATGGAATGGAATGCAATGGAATGGAATGGAATCGAATCATCACGAATGGAATGGAACGGAATGGAATCAACTCAAATGGAATGGAATGCAATGGAAAGGAATGGAATGGAATCAACCCGAATGGAGTGGAATGGAACGCAATGGAATGGAATGAAAAGGAATGGAATGGAATGCAATCAATCCAAATGGAATGGAATGGAATGGAATCAACACGAATGGAATGGAGTGAAGTGGAATCAAATGGAATGGAATGGAATGGAATGGAATGGAATGGAATGGAATGGAATGGAATGGATTCAGCACGAATGGAATGGAATGGAATTCAATTAACCGGAATGGAATGGAATGGAATGGAATCAACCCGAATGGAATTTAAGTTAATGGAATGGAATGCAATGGACTGGAATGGAATCAACCCGAATGGAATGAAATGGAATGGAATAAACCCGATTGGAATGGAATAGAATGGAATGGAATGGAATGCAATCTATCCGAATGGAATGGAATGGAATGGAATGGAATGGAATCAACTCGCATGGAATGGAATGGAGTGGAATCAACTCGAATGGAATGGAATGGAATGGAATGGAAAGGAATGGAATGGAATCAACCCGAATGGAATTTAATGGAATGGAATGGAATCAAACAGAATGGAATGGAATCGAATGAAATGGAATGGAATCAATCCGATTGGAATGGAATGGAATGGAATGGAATGGAATGGAATCAACCTGAATGGAATGAAATGGAATGGAATTGAATGGAATGGAATCAACCGGAATGGAATGGAATGGAATGGAATGGAACGTAATGGAATGGTATGGAATCAACCCGAATGGAGTCAAATGGAATGGAAAGGAATGGAAACAACCCGAATGGAATGCAATGGAATGGAATGGAATGGAATCAACCCGAATGTAACGGAATGCAATGGAATGGAATGGAATGGAATGGAGTCAACCCGGATGGAATGCAATGGAATGGAATGGAATGAAATGGAATGGAATGGAATCAACCCGAATGGAATGGAATGCAATGGAATGGAATGGAATGGAATCAACTCGAATGGAATAGAATGGAATGGATTGGAATGGAATGGAATGGATTCAAACCGAATGGAATGGAATTCAGTGGAATGGAATGGAATGGAAAGGGATGGAATCAACTAGAATGAATCGGAATGGAATGGAATGGAATGGAATGGAATGAAATGGAATAAACCCGAATGGAATGGAATGGAATGGAATGGAATGGAATGGAATCAACCCGAATGGAATGGAAGGGAATGGAATGGAAAGGAAAAAACCCGAATGGAATGGAATGGAATGGAATGGAATGGAATGCAATGGAATGGAATGGAATCAACTCGAATGGAATGGAATGCAATGGAATGGAATGGAGTCGAATCATCATGAATGGAATGGAACGGAATGGAATCAACTCAAATGGAATGGAATGCAATGGAAAGGAATGGAATGGAATCAACCCGAATGGAGTGGAATGGAACGGAATGGAATGGAATGAAAAGGAGTGGAATGGAATGCAATCAATCCAAATGGAATGGAATGGACTGGATTCAACCCGAATGGAATGGAGTGAAGTGGAATCAAATCGAATGGAATGGAATGCAATGGAATGGAATGGAATGGAATGAAATGGCATGTAATCACCTCGAATGGAACGGAACGGAATGGAATGGAATGGAACGGAATGGAATGTAATGGAATGAAATGGAATAAACCCGAATGGAATGGAGTGCAATGGAATGGAATGGAATGGAATGGAATGGAATCAACCCGAATGGAATGGAATGGAATGGAATGGAATGGAATGGAATGGAATGGAATGGAATGGAATGGAATGGAATCAAACCGAGTGGAATGGCATAGAGTGGAATGGAATGGAAAGGAATGGAATCAACCCGATTGGAATGGAATGGAATGGAATGGAATGGAATGGAACGGAATGGAATGTATCCGAATGGATTGGAATGGAAAGGAATGGAATGGAATGGAATGGAATGGAATGGAATGGAATGGAATCAACCCGCATGGAATGGAATGGAGTGGAACCAACTCGAATGGAATGGAATGGATTGGAATGGAATGGAATCAACCCGAATTCAATGGAATGGAATGGAATGGAATCAACACGAATCGAATGGATTGGAATGGAATGGAATGGAATGGAATGGAATGGAATCAACCCGAATGGAATGGAATGGAATGGAATGGAATGAAATGGAATGGAATGCAATCAATCCGAATGGAATGGAATGCAATGGAATGGAATGCAATGGAATCAACCCGAATGGAATGGAATGAAGAGGAATCAAATCGAGTGCAATGGAATGGAATCGAATGGAATGGAATGGATTCAACCAGAATGGAATGGAAAGGAATGGAATCAACCGGAATGGAATGAAATGGAAAGGAATGGAATGGAATGGAATGGAAAGGAATGGAATGGAATCAACCCGAATGGAATTTAATGGAATGGAATGGAATCAACCAGAATGGAATGGAATGGAATGGAATGGAATGGAATCAACCCGAATGGAATGGAATGGAATGGAATGGAATGGAATGGAATGGAATGGAATCAACCTGAATGGAATGAAATGGAATGGAATTGAATGGAATGGAATCCACCAGAATGGAATGGAATGGAATGGAATGGAATGGTATGGAATCAAGCCGAATGGAGTCGAATGGAATGGAAAGGAATGGAATCAACCCGAATGGAATGCAATGGAATGGAATGGAATGGAATGGAATCAACCCGAATGTAATGGAATGCAATGGAATGGAATGGAATGGAATGGAGTCAACCCGGATGGAATGCAATGGAATGGAATGGAATGAAATGGAATGGAATGGAATCAACCCGAATGGAATGGAATGGAATGGAATCAACTCGAATGGAATAGAATGGAATGGATTGGAATGGAATGGAATGGAATCAACCCGAATGGAATGGAATACAATGGAATGGAATGGAATGGAAAGGGATGGAATCAACTCGAATGGAATGGAATGGAATGGAATGGAATGGAATGGAATGGAATAAACCCGAATGGAATGCAATGGAATGGAATGGAATGGAATGGAATCAACCCGAATGGAATGGCATGGAATGGAATGCAATGGAATGGAATGGAATCAACTCGAATGGAATGGAATGCAATGGAATGGAATGGAATCGAATCATCACGAATGGAATGAAACGGAATGGAATCAACTCAAATGGAGGGGAATGCAATGGAAAGGAATGGAATGGAATCAACACGAATGGAGTGGAATGGAACGGAATGGAATGGAATGAAAAGGAATGGAATGGAATGCAATCAATCCAAATGGAATGGAATGGAATGGAATCAACCCGAATGGAATGGAGTGAAGTGGAATCAAATCGAATGGAATGGAATGGAATGGAATGGATTCAACCCGAATGGAATGGAATGGAATTAAATTAACCGAAATGGAATGGAATGGAATGGAATGGAATGGAATGGAATGGAATGGAATGGAATGGAATCAACCCGAATGGAATTTAATGGAATGGAATGGAATCAACCTGAATGGAATGGAATTGAATGGAATGGAATGGAATAAACCCGAGTTGGATGGAATGGAATGGAATGGAATGCAATCTATGCGAATGGAATGGAATGGAAAGGAATAGAATGGAATGGAATGGAATGGAATCAACCCGCATGGAATGGAATGGAGTGGAATCAAATCGAATGGAATGGAATGGAATGGAATGGAATCAACCCGAATGGAATGGAATGGAAGGGAATGGAATCACCACGAATGGAATGGATTGGAGTGGAATGGAATGGAATGGAATGGAATGCAATCAACCCGAATGGAATGGAATGGAATGGAATGGAATGCAATGGAATGCAATCAATCCGACTGGAATGGAATGGAATGGAATGCAGTGGAATCAACCCGAATGGAATGGAATGCAGTGGAATTAAATTGAGTGCAATGGAATGGAATCGAATGGAATGGAATGGATTCAACTAGAATGGAATGGAATGGAATGGAATGGAATGGAATCAACCGGAATGGAATGAAATGTAAAGGAATGGAATGGAATGGAAAGGAATGGAATGGAATCAACCCGAATGGAATGGAATGGAATGGAAAGGAACCAAGCCGAATGGAATGGAATGGAATGGAATGGAATGGAATGGACTGGAATGGAATCTATCCGAATGGTTTGGAATGGTAAGGAATGGAATGGAATGGAAGGGAATGGAATCAACACGCATGGAATGAAATGTTGTGGAATCAACTCGATTGGAATGGAATGGAATGGAATGGAAAGGAATGGAATGGAAGGGAATGAAATGGAAGGGAATTTAATCACACCGAATGGAATGGAATGGAATGGAATGGAATGGAATGGAATGGAATGGAATGGAATCAACCCGAATGGAATGGAATGCAACGGAATGACATGGAATGGATTCAACCCTAATGGAATTGATTAGAATGGAATCAACTCGAATGGAATGGAATGGAATGGCACGGGATGGAATGGTATGGAATAGAATCGAATGGAATTGAATCAACACGATTGCAGTGGATTGCAATGGAATGTAATTGAATGGAAAGGGGTGGAATTGAATCAATCCGAGTGGAATGGAATGGAATGGAATGTAGTGGAGGGGAATGAAATGGAATGCAATGGAGTGGAGTGGAATGGAATGGAATGGAATCAATCTGAGTGGAGTGTAATGGAATGAAATGGAATGGAATGGAATAAAATGGAATGGAAGCAACTCAAATGCAATGCAATGGAATGGAATGGAATGGAATCAACCCGAATGGAATGGAATGGAATGGAATGCAATGGAATGGAATGGAATCAACTCGAATGGAATGGAATGCAATGGAATGGAATGGAATCGAATCATCACGAATGGAATGGAACGGAATGGAATCAACTCAAATGGAATGGAATGCAATGTAAAGGAATGGAATGGAATCAACCCGAATATAGAGGAATGGAACGGAAACGAATGGAATGAAAAGGAATGGAATGGAATGCAATCAATCCAAATGGAATGGAATGGACTGGAATCAACCCGAATGGAATGGAGTAAAGTGGAATCAAATCGAATGGAATGGAATGGAATGGAATGGAGTGGAATGGAATGGAATGGAATGGATTCAACACGAATGGAATGGAATGGATTTCAATTAACCGGAATGGAATGGAATGGAATGGAATCAACCCGAATGGAATTTAAGGGAATGGAATGGAATGCAATGGACTGGAATGGAATCAACCCGAATGGAATGGAATTGAATGGAATGGAATGGAATAAACCCGAGTGGAATGCAATGGAATGGAATGGAATGCAATCTATCCGAATGGAATGCAATGGAAAGGAATGGAATGGAATGGAATGGAATGGAATGGAATGCAATGGAATCATCCCGAATGGAATGGAATGGAACGGAATGGAATGGAATGGAATGGAATGGACTGGAATGGAATCTATCCGAATGGTTTGGAATGGTAAGGAATGGAATGGAATGGAAGGGAATAGAATCAACACGCATGGAATGAAATGGAGTGGAATCAACTCGATTGGAATGGAATGGAATGGAATGGAAAGGAATGGAATGGAAGGGAATGAAATGGAAGGGAATTTAATCACACCGAATGGAATGGAATGGAATGGAATGGAATCAACCCGAATGGAATGGAATGCAACGGAACGACATGGAATGGATTCAACCCTAATGGAATTGATTAGAATGGAATCAACTCGAATGGAATGGAATGGAATGGCACGGGATGGAATGGTATGGAATAGAATCGAATGGAATTGAATCAACCCGATTGGAGTGGATTGGAATGGAATGAAATTGAATGGAATGGGGTGGAATTGAATCAATCCGAGTGGAATGGAATGGAATGGAATGGAGTGGAGGGGAATGAAATGGAATGGAATGGAGTGGAGTGGAATGTAATGGAATGGAATCAACCTGAGTGGAATGGAATGGAATGGAATGGAATGGAATGGAATAAAATGGAATGGAAGCAACTCAAATGCAATGGAATGGAATGGAATGGAATGGAATGGAATCAACCCGAATGGAATGGAATGGAATGGAATGGAATGGAATGCAATGGAATGGAAGGGAATCAAATCGAATGGAATGGAATGCAATGGAATGGAATGGAATCGAATCATCATGAATGGAATGGAACGGAATGGAATCAACTCAAATGGAATGGAATGCAATGGAAAGGAATGGAATGGAATCAACCCGAATGGAGTGGAATGGAACGGAATGGAATGGAATGAAAAGGAATGTAATGGAATGCAATCAATCCAAATGGAATGGAATGGACTGGAATCAACCCGAATGGAATGGAGTGAAGTGGAATCAAATCGAATGGAATGGAATGAAATGGAATGGAATGGAATGGAATGAAATGGGATGTAATCACCTCGAATGGAACGGAATGGAATGGAATGGAATGAAATGGAATAAACCCGAATGGAATGGAGTGGAATGGAATGGAATGGAATGGAATGGAATGGAATGCAATGGAATCAACCCGAATGGAATGGAATGGAATGGAATAAACCGGAATGGAATGGAATGGAATGGAATGGAATGGAATGGAATCAAACCGAGTGGAATGGCATGGAGTGGAATGCAATGGAAAGGAATGGAATCAACCCGATTGGAATGGAATGGAATGGAATGGAATGGAATGGAACGGAATCTATCCGAATGGATTGGAGTGGAAAGGAATGGAATGGAATGGAATGGAATGGAATGGAATGGAATGGAATGGAATGGAATGGAAAGGAATGGAATGGAATGGAATCAACCCGCATGGAATGGAATGGAGTGGAACCAACTCGAATGGAATGGAATGGATTGGAATGGAATGGAATCAACCCGAATTCAATGGAATGGAATGGAATGGAATCAACACAAATGGAATGGATTGGAATGGAATGGAATGGAATGGAATGGAATGGAATGGAATCAACCCGAATGGAATGGAATGGAATGGAATGGAACGAAATGGAATGGAATGCAATCAATCCGAATGGAATGGAATGGAATGGAATGCAATGGAATCAACCCGAATGGAATGGAATGAAGTGGAATCAAATCGAGTGCAATGGAATGGAATCGAATGGAATGGAATGGATTCAACCAGAATGGAATGGAAAGGAATGCAGTCAATCGGTATGGAATGAAATGCAAAGAATGGAATGGAATGGAATGGAAAGGAATGGAATGGAATCAACCCGAATGGAATTTAATGGAATGGAATGGAATCAACCAGAATGGAATGGAATGGAATGGAATGGAATGGAATCAACCCGAATGGAATGGAATGGAATGGAATGGAATGGAATCAACCTGAATGGAATGAAATGGAATGGAATTGAACGGAATGGAATCCACCGGAATGGAATGGAATGGAATGGAATGGAATGGAATGGAATGGTATGGAATCAACCCGAATGGAGTCGAATGGAATGGAAAGGAATGGAATCAACCCGAATGGAATGCAATGGAATGGAATGGAATGGAATGGAATCAACCCGAATGTAATGGAATGCAATGGAATGGAATGGAATGGAATGGAGTCAACCCGGATGGAATGCAATGGAATGGAATGGAATGAAATGGAATGGAATGGAATCAACCCGAATGGAATGGAATGCAATGGAATGGAATGGAAAGGGATGGAATCAACTCGAATGGAATGGAATGGAATGGAATGAAATGGAATAAACGCGAATGGAATGGAATGGAATGGAATGGAATGGAATGAAATCAACCCGAATGGAATGGAAGGGAATGGAATGGAAAGGAAAAAACCCGAATGGAATGGAATGGAATGGAATGGAATGGAATGGAATGGAATGGAATGGAATCAAACCGAATGGAATGGAATGGAATGGAATGGAACGGAATGGAATGGAATGGAATGGAAGGGAATGAAATGGAAGGGAATTTAATCACACCGAATGGAATGGAATGGAATGGAATGGAATGGAATGGAATCAACCCGAATGGAATGGAATGCAATGGAATGACATGGAATGGATTCAACCCGAATGGAATTGATTGGAATGGAATCAACTCGAATGGAATGGAATGGAATGGAATGGCACGGGATGGAATGGTATGGAATAGAATTGAATGGAATTGAATCAACCCGATTGGAGTGGATTGGAATGGAATGTAATTGAATGGAATGGGGTGGAATTGAATCAATCCGAGTGGAATGGAATGGAATGGAATGGAGTGGAGGGGAAAGAAATGGAATGGAATGGAGTGGAGTGGAATGGAATGGAATGGAATCAACCTGAGTGGAATGGAATGGAATGGAATGGAATGGAATGGAATGGAATAAACCCGAATGAAATGGAATGGAGTGGAATGGAATGGAATGGAATGGAAAGGAACCAACCCGAATGGAATGGAATCGAATGGAATGGAATGGAATGGAATGGAATGCAATAGAATCATCCCGAATGGAATGGAATGGAACGGAATGGAATGGAATCAACCCGAATGGAATGCAATGGAATGGAATGGAAAGTAATCAACCCGAATGGAATGGAATGGAACGGAATGGAATGGAATGGAATGGAAGGGAATGAAATGGAAGGGAATTTAATCACACCGAATGGAATGGAATGGAATAGAATGGACTGCAATGGAATCTATCCGAAAGGTATGGAATGGTAAGGAATGGAATGGAATGGAAGGGAATGGAATAAACACGCATGGAATGAAATGGAGTGGAATCAAGTCGAATGGAATGGAATGGAATGGAATGGAATGGAAAGGAATGGAATGGAAGGGAATGAAATGGAAGGGAATTTAATCACACCGAATGGAATGGAATGGAATGGAATGGAATGGAATCAACCCGAATGGAATGGAATGCAACGGAATGACATGGAATGGATTCAACCCTAATGGAATTGATTGGAATGGAATCAAATCGAATGGAATGGAATGGAATGGAATGGCACGGGATGGAATGGTATGGAATAGAATCGAATGGAATTGAATCAACCCGATTGGAGTGGATTGGAATGGAATGTAATTGAATGGAATGGGGTGGAATTGAATCAATCCGAGTGGAATGGAATGGAATGGAATGGAGTGGAGGGGAATGAAATGCAATAGAATGGAGTGGAGTGGAATGGAATGGAATGGTATCAACCTGAGTGGAATGGAATGGAATGGAATGGAATGGAATGGAATAAAATGGAATGGAAGCAACTCAAATGCAATGGAATGGAATGGAATGGAATGGAATCAACACGAATGGAATGGAATGGAATGGAATGCAATGGAATGCAATGGAATCAACTCGAATGGAATGGAATGCAATGGAATGGAATGGAATCGAATCATCACGAATGGAATGGAACGGAATGGAATCAACTCAAATGGAATGGAATGCAATGGAAAGGAATGGAATGGAATCAACCCGAATGGAGTGGAATGGAACAGAATGGAATGGAATGAAAAGGAATGGAATGGAATGCAATCAATCGAAATGGAATGGAATGGAATGGAATCAACCCGAATGGAGTGGAGTGAAGTGGAATCAAATGGAATGGAATGGAATGGAATGGAATAGAATGGAATGGATTCAACACGAATGGAATGGAATGGAATTCAATTAACCGGAATGGAATGGAATGGAATGGAATCAATCCGAATGGAATTTAAGGGAATGGAATGGAATGCAATGGACTGGAAAGGAATCAACCCGAATGGAATGAAATGGAATGGAATGGAATGGAATAAACCCGATTGGAATGGAATGGAATGGAATGGAATGCAATCTATCCGAATGGAATGGAATGGAAAGGAATGGAATATAATGGAATGGAATGGAATCAACTCGCATGGAATGGAATGGAGTGGAATCAACTCGAATGGAATGGAGTGGAATGGAATGGAATGGAAAGGAATGGAATGGAATCAACCCGAATGGAATTTAATGGAATGGAATGGAATCAACCAGAATGGAACGGAATCGAATGGAATGGAATGGAATCAATCCGATTGGAATGGAAGGGAATGGAATGGAATGGAATGGAATCAACCTGAATGGAATGAAATGGAATGGAATTGAATGGAATGGAATCCACCGGAATGCAATGGAATGGAATGGAATGGAATCAACTCGAATGGAATGGAATACAATGGAATGGAATGGAATGGAAAGGGATGGAATCAACTCGAATGGAATGGAATGAAATGGAATGGAATGGAATCAACTCTAATTGAATGGAATGCAATGGAATTGAATGGAATGGAATCAACTCGAATGGAATGGAATGGAATGGATTCGAATGGAATGGAATGGAATCAACCCGAATGGAATGGAATACAATGGAATGGAATGGAATGGAAAGGGATGGAATCAACTAGAATGGAATGGAATGGAATGGAATGAAATGGAATAAACCAGAATGGAATGGAATGGAATGGAATGGAATGGAATGAAATCAACCTGAATGGAATGGAAGGGAATGGAATGGAAAGGAAAAAACCCGAATGGAATGGAATGGAATGGAATGGAATGGAATGAAATGGAATGGAATCAACCCGAATGGAATGGAATGGAATGGAATGGAATGGAATCAACCGGAATGGAATGGAATGGAATGGAATCAAACCGAGTGGAATGGAATGGAGTGGAATGGAATGGAATGGAATGGAATGGAATGGAATCAAACCGAATGGAATGGAATGGAATGGAATTGAATGGAATGGAATGGAATGGAATAAACCCGAATGAAATTGAATGGAGGGGAATGGAATGGAATGGAAAGGAACCAACCCGAATGGAATGGAAATCAATGGAATGGAATGGAATGGAATGGAATGGAATGGAATGGAATGCTATGGAATGGAATGGAAAGTAATCAACCCGAATGGAATGGAATGGAATGGAACGGAATGGAATGGAATGGAATGGAAGGGATTGAAATGGAAGGGAATTTAATCACACCGAATGGAATGGAATGGAATGGAATGGAATCAACCCGAATGGAATGGAATGCAATGGAATGACATGGAATGGATTCAACCCGAATGGAATTGATTGGAATGGAATCAACTCGAATGGAATGGAATGGAATGGAATGGCACGGGATGGAATGGTATGGAATAGAATCGAATGGAATTGAATCAACCCGATTGGAGTGGATTGGAATGGAATGTAATTGAATGGAATGGGGTAGAATTGAATCAATCCGAGTGGAATGGAATGGAATGGAATGGAGTGGAGGGGAATGAAATGGAATGGAATGGAGTGGAGTGGAATGGAATGGAATGGAATCAACCTGAGTGGAATGGAATGGAATGGAATGGAATGGAATAAAATGGAATGGAAGCAACTCAAATGCAATGGAATGGAATGGAATGGAATGGAATCAACCCGAATGGAATGGAATGGAATGGAATGGAATGCAATGGAATGGAATGGAATCAACTCGAATGGAATGGAATGCAATGGAATGGAATGGAATCGAATCATCACGAATGGAATGGAACGGAATGGAATCAACTCAAATGGAATGGAATGCAATGGAAAGGAATGGAATGGAATCAACCCGAATGGAGTGGATTGGAACGGAATGGAATGGAATGAAAAGGAATGGAATGGAATGCAATCAATCCAAATGGAATGGAATGGAATGGAATCAACCCGAATGGAATGGAGTGAAGTGGAATCAAATGGAATGGAATGGAATGGAATGGAATGGAATGGAATGGAATGGATTCAACACGAATGGAATGGAATGGAATTCAATTAACCGGAATGGAATGGAATGGAATGGAATCAACCCGAATGGAATTTAAGGGAATGGAATGGAATGCAATGGACTGGAATGGAATCAACCCGAATGGAATGAAATGGAATGGAATAAACCCGATTGGAATGGAATGGAATGGAATGGAATGGAATCTATCAGAATGGAATGGAATGGAATGGAATGGAATGGAATGGAATGGAATGGAATCAACTCGCATGGAATGGAATGGAGTGGAATCAACTCGAATGGAATGGAATGGAATGGAAAGGAATGGAATGGAACGGAATGGAATGGTATGGAATCAACCCGAATGGAGTCAAATGGAATGGAAAGGAATGGAAACAACCCGAATGGAATGCTATGGAATGGAATGGAATGGAATCAACCCGAATGTAACGGAATGCAATGGAATGGAATGGAATGGAATGGAGTCAACCCGGATGGAATGCAATGGAGTGGAATGGAATGAAATGGAATGGAATGGAATCAACCCGAATGGAATGGAATGCAATGCAATGGAATGGAATGGAATCTACTCGAATGGAATAGAATGGAATGGATTGGAATGGAATGGAATGGAATCAACCCGAATGGAATGGAATTCAGTGGAATGGAATGGAATGGAAAGGGATGGAATCAACTAGAATGGAACGGAATGGAATGGAATGGAATGGAATAAAATGGAATAAACCCGAATGGAATGGAATGGAATGGAATGGAATGAAATCAACCCGAATGGAATGGAAGGGAATGGAATGGAAAGGAAAAAACCCGAATGGAATGGAATGGAATGGAATGGAATGCAATGGAATGGAATGGAATCAACTCGAATGGAATGGAATGCAATGGAATGGAATGGAGTCGAATCATCATGAATGGAATGGAACGGAATGGAATCAACTCAAATGGAATGGAATGCAATGGAAAGGAATGGAATGGAATCAACCCGAATGGAGTGGAATGGAACGGAATGGAATGGAATGAAAAGGAATGGAATGGAATGCAATCAATCCAAATGGAATGGAATGGACTGGATTCAACCCGAATGGAATGGAGTGAAGTGGAATCAAATCGAATGGAATGGAATGGAATGGAATGGAATGGAATGGAATGGAATGGAATGAAATGGGATGTAATCACCTCGAATGGAACGGAACGGAATGGAATGGAATGGAACGGAATGGAATGTAATGGAATGAAATGGAATAAACCCGAATGGAATGGAGTGGAATGGAATGGAATGGAATGGAATGGAATGGAATCAACCCGAATGGAATGGAATGGAATGGAATGGAATGGAATGGAATGGAATGGAATCAAACCGAGTGGAATGGCATAGAGTGGAATGGAATGGAAAGGAATGGAATCAACCCGACTGGAATGGAATGGAATGGAATGGAATGGAATGGAATGTATCCGAATGGATTGGAATGGAAAGGAATGGAATGGAATGGAATGGAATGGAATGGAATGGAATGGAATGGAATGGAATCAACCCGCATGGAATGGAATGGAGTGGAACCAACTCGAATGGAATGGAATGGATTGGAATGGAATGGAATCAACCCGAATTCAATGGAATGGAATGGAATGGAATCAACACGAATGGAATGGATTGTAATGGAATGGAATGGAATGGAATGGAATGGAATCAACCCGAATGGAATGGAATGGAATGGAATGAAATGGAATGGAATGCAATCAATCCGATTGGAATGGAATGGAATGGAATGGAATGCAATGGAATCAACCCGAATGGAATGGAATGAAGTGGAATCAAATCGAGTGCAATGGAATGGAATCGAATGGAATGGAATGGATTCAACCAGAATGGAATGGAAAGGAATGGAATCAACCGGAATGGAATGAAATGGAAAGGAATGGAATGGAATGGAATGGAAAGGAATGGAATGGAATCAACCCGAATGGAATTTAATGGAATGGAATGGAATCAACCAGAATGGAATGGAATCGAATGGAATGGAATGGAATCAACCCGAATGGAATGGAATGGAATGGAATGGAATGGAATGGAATGGAATGGAATCAACCTGAATGGAATGAAATGGAATGGAATTGAATGGAATGGAATCCACCAGAATGGAATGGAATGGAATGGAATGGAATGGTATGGAATCAAGCCGAATGGAGTCGAATGGAATGGAAAGGAATGGAATCAACCCGAATGGAATGCAATGGAATGGAATGGAATGGAATGGAATCAACCCGAATGTAATGGAATGCAATGGAATGGAATGGAATGGAATGGAGTCAACCCGGATGGAATGCAATGGAATGGAATGGAATGAAATGGAATGGAATGGAATCAACCCGAATGGAATGGAATGGAATGGAATCAACTCGAATGGAATAGAATGGAATGGATTGGAATGGAATGGAATGGAATCAACCCGAATGGAATGGAATACAATGGAATGGAATGGAATGGAAAGGGATGGAATCAACTCGAATGGAATGGAATGGAATGGAATGGAATGGAATGAAATGGAATAAACCCGAATGGAATGCAATGGAATGGAATGGAATGGAATGGAATCAACCCGAATGGAATGGCATGGAATGGAATGCAATGGAATGGAATGGAATCAACTCGAATGGAATGGAATGCAATGGAATGGAATGGAATCGAATCATCACGAATGGAATGAAACGGAATGGAATCAACTCAAATGGAGGGGAATGCAATGGAAAGGAATGGAATGGAATCAACACGAATGGAGTGGAATGGAACGGAATGGAATGGAGTGGAGGGGAATGAAATGGAATGGAATGGAGTGGAGTGGAATGGAATGGAATGGAATCAACCTGAGTGGAATGGAATGGAATGGAATGGAATGGAATAAAATGGAATGGAAGCAACTCAAATGCAATGGAATGGAATGGAATGGAATGGAATCAACCCGAATGGAATGGAATGGAATGGAATGCAATGGAATGGAATGGAATCAACTCGAATGGAATGGAATGCAATGGAATGGAATGGAATCGAATCATCACGAATGGAATGGAACGGAATGGAATCAACTCAAATGGAATGGAATGCAATGGAAAGGAATGGAATGGAATCAACCCGAATGGAGTGGATTGGAACGGAATGGAATGGAATGAAAAGGAATGGAATGGAATGCAATCAATCCAAATGGAATGGAATGGAATGGAATCAACCCGAATGGAATGGAGTGAAGTGGAATCAAATCGAATGGAATGAAATGGAATGGAATGGATTCAACCCGAATGGAATGGAATGGAATTAAATTAACCGAAATGGAATGGAATGGAATGGAATGGAATGGAATGGAATGGAATGGAATGGAATCAACCCGAATGGAATTTAATGGAATGGAATGGAATGGAATGGAATCAACCTGAATGGAATGGAATTGAATGGAATGGAATGGAATAAACCCGAGTTGGATGGAATGGAATGGAATGGAATGCAATCTATGCGAATGGAATGGAATGGAAAGGAATAGAATGGAATGGAATGGAATGGAATCAACCCGCATGGAATGGAATGGAGTGGAATCAACTCGAATGGAATGGAATGGAATGGAATGGAATCAACCCGAATGGAATGGAATGGAAGGGAATGGAATCAACACGAATGGAATGGATTGGAGTGGAATGGAATGGAATGGAATGGAATGCAATCAACCCGAATGGAATGGAATGGAATGGAATGGAATGCAATGGAATGCAATCAATCCGACTGGAATGGAATGGAATGGAATGCAGTGGAATCAACCCGAATGGAATGGAATGCAGTGGAATTAAATTGAGTGCAATGGAATGGAATCGAATGGAATGGAATGGATTCAACTAGAATGGAATGGAATGGAATGGAATGGAATGGAATCAACCGGAATGGAATGAAATGTAAAGGAATGGAATGGAATGGAAAGGAATGGAATGGAATCAACCCGAATGGAATGGAATGGAATGGAAAGGAACCAAGCCGAATGGAATGGAATGGAATGGAATGGAATGGAATGGAATGGACTGGAATGGAATCTATCCGAATGGTTTGGAATGGTAAGGAATGGAATGGAATGGAAGGGAATGGAATCAACACGCATGGAATGAAATGTTGTGGAATCAACTCGATTGGAATGGAATGGAATGGAATGGAAAGGAATGGAATGGAAGGGAATGAAATGGAAGGGAATTTAATCACACCGAATGGAATGGAATGGAATGGAATGGAATGGAATGGAATGGAATGGAATCAACCCGAATGGAATGGAATGCAACGGAATGACATGGAATGGATTCAACCCTAATGGAATTGATTAGAATGGAATCAACTCGAATGGAATGGAATGGAATGGCACGGGATGGAATGGTATGGAATAGAATCGAATGGAATTGAATCAACACGATTGCAGTGGATTGGAATGGAATGTAATTGAATGGAAAGGGGTGGAATTGAATCAATCCGAGTGGAATGGAATGGAATGGAATGTAGTGGAGGGGAATGAAATGGAATGCAATGGAGTGGAGTGGAATGGAATGGAATGGAATCAATCTGAGTGGAGTGTAATGGAATGAAATGGAATGGAATGGAATAAAATGGAATGGAAGCAACTCAAATGCAATTCAATGGAATGGAATGGAATGGAATCAACCCGAATGGAATGGAATGGAATGGAATGCAATGGAATGGAATGGAATCAACTCGAATGGAATGGAATGCAATGGAATGGAATGGAATCGAATCATCACGAATGGAATGGAACGGAATGGAATCAACTCAAATGGAATGGAATGCAATGTAAAGGAATGGAATGGAATCAACCCGAATATAGAGGAATGGAACGGAAAGGAATGGAATGAAAAGGAATGGAATGGAATGCAATCAATCCAAATGGAATGGAATGGACTGGAATCAACCCGAATGGAATGGAGTGAAGTGGAATCAAATCGAATGGAATGGAATGGAATGGAATGGAGTGGAATGGAATGGAATGGAATGGATTCAACACGAATGGAATGGAATGGAATTCAATAAACCGGAATGGAATGGAATGGAATGGAATCAACCCGAATGGAATTTAAGGGAATGGAATGGAATGCAATGGACTGGAATGGAATCAACCCGAATGGAATGGAATTGAATGGAATGGAATGGAATAAACCCGAGTGGAATGCAATGGAATGGAATGGAATGCAATCTATCCGAATGGAATGCAATGGAAAGGAATGGAATGGAATGGAATGGATTGGAATGCAATGGAATCATCCCGAATGGAATGGAATGGAACGGAATGGAATGGAATGGAATGGAATGGACTGGAATGGAATCTATCCGAATGGTTTGGAATGGTAAGGAATGGAATGGAATGGAAGGGAATAGAATCAACACGCATGGAATGAAATGGAGTGGAATCAACTCGATTGGAATGGAATGGAATGGAATGGAAAGGAATGGAATGGAAGGGAATGAAATGGAAGGGAATTTAATCACACCGAATGGAATGGAATGGAATGGAATGGAATCAACCCGAATGGAATGGAATGCAACAGAACGACATGGAATGGATTCAACCCTAATGGAATTGATTAGAATGGAATCAACTCGAATGGAATGGAATGGAATGGCACGGGATGGAATGGTATGGAATAGAATCGAATGGAATTGAATCAACCCGATTGGAGTGGATTGGAATGGAATGAAATTGAATGGAATGGGGTGGAATTGAATCAATCCGAGTGGAATGGAATGGAATGGAATGGAGTGGAGGGGAATGAAATGGAATGGAATGGAGTGGAGTGGAATGTAATGGAATGGAATCAACCTGAGTGGAATGGAATGGAATGGAATGGAATGGAATGGAATAAAATGGAATGGAAGCAACTCAAATGCAATGGAATGGAATGGAATGGAATGGAATCAACCCGAATGGAATGGAATGGAATGGAATGGAATGGAATGGAATGGAATGCAATGGAATGGAAGGGAATCAAATCGAATGGAATGGAATGCAATGGAATGGAATGGAATCGAATCATCATGAATGGAATGGAACGGAATGGAATCAACTCAAATGGAATGGAATGCAATGGAAAGGAATGGAATGGAATCAACCCGAATGGAGTGGAATGGAACGGAATGGAATGGAATGAAAAGGAATGTAATGGAATGCAATCAATCCAAATGGAATGGAATGGACTGGAATCAACCCGAATGGAATGGAGTGAAGTGGAATCAAATCGAATGGAATGGAATGAAATGGAATGGAATGGAATGGAATGAAATGGGATGTAATCACCTCGAATGGAACGGAATGGAATGGAATGGAATGAAATGGAATAAACCCGAATGGAATGGAATGGAATGGAATGGAATGGAATGGAATGGAATGGAATGCAATGGAATCAACCCGAATGGAATGGAATGGAATGGAATAAACCGGAATGGAATGGAATGGAATGGAATGGAATGGAATGGAATCAAACCGAGTGGAATGGCATGGAGTGGAATGGAATGGAAAGGAATGGAATCAACCCGATTGGAATGGAATGGAATGGAATGGAATGGAATGGAACGGAATCTATCCGAATGGATTGGAGTGGAAAGGAATGGAATGGAATGGAATGGAATGGAATGGAATGGAATGGAAAGGAATGGAATGGAATGGAATCAACCCGCATGGAATGGAATGGAGAGGAACCAACTCGAATGGAATGGAATGGATTGGAATGGAATGGAATCAACCCGAATTCAATGGAATGGAATGGAATGGAATCAACACGAATGGAATGGATTGGAATGGAATGGAATGGAATGGAATGGAATGGAATCAACCCGAATGGAATGGAATGGAATGGAATGTAACGAAATGGAATGGAATGCAATCAATCCGAATGGAATGGAATGGAATGGAATGCAATGGAATCAACCCGAATGGAACGGAATGAAGTGGAATCAAATCGAGTGCAATGGAATGGAATCGAATGGAATGGAATGGATTCAACCAGAATGGAATGGAAAGGAATGGAGTCAATCGGTATGGAATGAAATGCAAAGGAATGGAATGGAATGGAATGGAAAGGAATGGAATGGAATCAACCCGAATGGAATTTAATGGAATGGAATGGAATCAACCAGAATGGAATGGAATGGAATGGAATGGAATGGAATCAACCCGAATGGAATGGAATGGAATGGAATGGAATGGAATCAACCTGAATGGAATGAAATGGAATGGAATTGAACGGAATGGAATCCACCGGAATGGAATGGAATGGAATGGAATGGAATGGAATGGTATGGAATCAACCCGAATGGAGTCGAATGGAATGGAAAGGAATGGAATCAACCCGAATGGAATGCAATGGAATGGAATGGAATGGAATGGAATCAACCCGAATGTAATGGAATGCAATGGAATGGAATGGAATGGAATGGAGTCAACCCGGATGGAATGCAATGGAATGGAATGGAATGAAATGGAATGGAATGGAATCAACCCGAATGGAATGGAATGCAATGGAATGGAATGGAAAGGGATGGAATCAACTCGAATGGAATGGAATGGAATGGAATGAAATGGAATAAACGCGAATGGAATGGAATGGAATGGAATGGAATGGAATGAAATCAACCCGAATGGAATGGAAGGGAATGGAATGGAAAGGAAAAAACCCGAATGGAATGGAATGGAATGGAATGGAATGGAATGGAATGGAATGGAATCAAACCGAATGGAATGGAATGGAATGGAATGGAACGGAATGGAATGGAATGGAATGGAAGGGAATGAAATGGAAGGGAATTTAATCACACCGAATGGAATGGAATGGAATGGAATGGAATGGAATGGAATCAACCCGAATGGAATGGAATGCAATGGAATGACATGGAATGGATTCAACCCGAATGGAATTGATTGGAATGGAATCAACTCGAATGGAATGGAATGGAATGGAATGGCACGGGATGGAATGGTATGGAATAGAATTGAATGGAATTGAATCAACCCGATTGGAGTGGATTGGAATGGAATGTAATTGAATGGAATGGGGTGGAATTGAATCAATCCGAGTGGAATGGAATGGAATGGAATGGAGTGGAGGGGAATGAAATGGAATGGAATGGAGTGGAGTGGAATGGAATGGAATGGAATCAACCTGAGTGGAATGGAATGGAATGGAATGGAATGGAATGGAATGGAATGGAATAAACCCGAATGAAATGGAATGGAGTGGAATGGAATGGAATGGAATGGAAAGGAACCAACCCGAATGGAATGGAATCGAATGGAATGGAATGGAATGGAATGGAATGCAATAGAATCATCCCGAATGGAATGGAATGGAACGGAATGGAATGGAATCAACCCGAATGGAATGCAATGGAATGGAATGGAAAGTAATCAACCCGAATGGAATGGAATGGAACGGAATGGAATGGAATGGAATGGAAGGGAATGAAATGGAAGGGAATTTAATCACACCGAATGGAATGGAATGGAATAGAATGGACTGCAATGGAATCTATCCGAAAGGTATGGAATGGTAAGGAATGGAATGGAATGGAAGGGAATGGAATAAACACGCATGGAATGAAATGGAGTGGAATCAAGTCGAATGGAATGGAATGGAATGGAATGGAATGGAAAGGAATGGAATGGAAGGGAATGAAATGGAAGGGAATTTAATCACACCGAATGGAATGGAATGGAATGGAATGGAATGGAATCAACCCGAATGGAATGGAATGCAACGGAATGACATGGAATGGATTCAACCCTAATGGAATTGATTGGAATGGAATCAAATCGAATGGAATGGAATGGAATGGAATGGCACGGGATGGAATGGTATGGAATAGAATCGAATGGAATTGAATCAACCCGATTGGAGTGGATTGGAATGGAATGTAATTGAATGGAATGGGGTGGAATTGAATCAATCCGAGTGGAATGGAATGGAATGGAATGGAGTGGAGGGGAATGAAATGGAATGGAATGGAGTGGAGTGGAATGGAATGGAATGGTATCAACCTGAGTGGAATGGAATGGAATGGAATGGAATGGAATGGAATAAAATGGAATGGAAGCAACTCAAATGCAATGGAATGGAATGGAATGGAATGGAATCAACACGAATGGAATGGAATGGAATGGAATGCAATGGAATGCAATGGAATCAACTCGAATGGAATGGAATGCAATGGAATGGAATGGAATCGAATCATCACGAATGGAATGGAACGGAATGGAATCAACTCAAATGGAATGGAATGCAATGGAAAGGAATGGAATGGAATCAACCCGAATGGAGTGGAATGGAACAGAATGGAATGGAATGAAAAGGAATGGAATGGAATGCAATCAATCGAAATGGAATGGAATGGAATGGAATCAACCCGAATGGAGTGGAGTGAAGTGGAATCAAATGGAATGGAATGGAATGGAATGGAATAGAATGGAATGGATTCAACACGAATGGAATGGAATGGAATTCAATTAACCGGAATGGAATGGAATGGAATGGAATCAATCCGAATGGAATTTAAGGGAATGGAATGGAATGCAATGGACTGGAAAGGAATCAACCCGAATGGAATGAAATGGAATGGAATGGAATGGAATAAACCCGATTGGAATGGAATGGAATGGAATGGAATGCAATCTATCCGAATGGAATGGAATGGAAAGGAATGGAATATAATGGAATGGAATGGAATCAACTCGCATGGAATGCAATGGAGTGGAATCAACTCGAATGGAATGGAGTGGAATGGAATGGAATGGAAAGGAATGGAATGGAATCAACCCGAATGGAATTTAATGGAATGGAATGGAATCAACCAGAATGGAACGGAATCGAATGGAATGGAATGGAATCAATCCGATTGGAATGGAAGGGAATGGAATGGAATGGAATGGAATCAACCTGAATGGAATGAAATGGAATGGAATTGAATGGAATGGAATCCACCGGAATGCAATGGAATGGAATGGAATCAACTCGAATGGAATGGAATACAATGGAATGGAATGGAATGGAAAGGGATGGAATCAACTCGAATGGAATGGAATGAAATGGAATGGAATGGAATCAACTCTAATTGAATGGAATGCAATGGAATTGAATGGAATGGAATCAACTCGAATGGAATGGAATGGAATGGATTCGAATGGAATGGAATGGAATCAACCCGAATGGAATGGAATACAATGGAATGGAATGGAATGGAAAGGGATGGAATCAACTAGAATGGAATGGAATGGAATGGAATGAAATGGAATAAACCAGAATGGAATGGAATGGAATGGAATGGAATGGAATGAAATCAACCTGAATGGAATGGAAGGGAATGGAATGGAAAGGAAAAAACCCGAATGGAATGGAATGGAATGGAATGGAATGGAATGGAATGAAATGGAATGGAATCAACCCGAATGGAATGGAATGGAATGGAATGGAATGGAATCAACCGGAATGGAATGGAATGGAATGGAATCAAACCGAGTGGAATGGAATGGAGTGGAATGGAATGGAATGGAATGGAATGGAATGGAATGGAATCAAACCGAATGGAATGGAATGGAATGGAATTGAATGGAATGGAATGGAATGGAATAAACCCGAATGAAATTGAATGGAGGGGAATGGAATGGAATGGAAAGGAACCAACCCGAATGGAATGGAAATCAATGGAATGGAATGGAATGGAATGGAATGGAATGGAATGCTATGGAATGGAATGGAAAGTAATCAACCCGAATGGAATGGAATGGAATGGAACGGAATGGAATGGAATGGAATGGAAGGGATTGAAATGGAAGGGAATTTAATCACACCGAATGGAATGGAATGGAATGGAATGGAATCAACCCGAATGGAATGGAATGCAATGGAATGACATGGAATGGATTCAACCCGAATGGAATTGATTGGAATGGAATCAACTCGAATGGAATGGAATGGAATGGAATGGCACGGGATGGAATGGTATGGAATAGAATCGAATGGAATTGAATCAACCCGATTGGAGTGGATTGGAATGGAATGTAATTGAATGGAATGGGGTAGAATTGAATCAATCCGAGTGGAATGGAATGGAATGGAATGGAGTGGAGGGGAATGAAATGGAATGGAATGTAGTGGAGTGGAATGGAATGGAATGGAATCAACCTGAGTGGAATGGAATGGAATGGAATGGAATGGAATAAAATGGAATGGAAGCAACTCAAATGCAATGGAATGGAATGGAATGGAATGGAATCAACCCGAATGGAATGGAATGGAATGGAATGCAATGGAATGGAATGGAATCAACTCGAATGGAATGGAATGCAATGGAATGGAATGGAATCGAATCATCACGAATGGAATGGAACGGAATGGAATCAACTCAAATGGAATGGAATGCAATGGAAAGGAATGGAATGGAATCAACCCGAATGGAGTGGATTGGAACGGAATGGAATGGAATGAAAAGGAATGGAATGGAATGCAATCAATCCAAATGGAATGGAATGGAATGGAATCAACCCGAATGGAATGGAGTGAAGTGGAATCAAATGGAATGGAATGGAATGGAATGGAATGGAATGGAATGGAATGGATTCAACACGAATGGAATGGAATGGAATTCAATTAACCGGAATGGAATGGAATGGAATGGAATCAACCCGAATGGAATTTAAGGGAATGGAATGGAATGCAATGGACTGGAATGGAATCAACCCGAATGGAATGAAATGGAATGGAATAAACCCGATTGGAATGGAATGGAATGGAATGGAATGGAATCTATCAGAATGGAATGGAATGGAATGGAATGGAATGGAATGGAATGGAATGGAATGGAATGGAATCAACTCGCATGGAATGGAATGGAGTGGAATCAACTCGAATGGAATGGAATGGAATGGAATGGAAAGGAATGGAATGGAACGGAATGGAATGGTATGGAATCAACCCGAATGGAGTCAAATGGAATGGAAAGGAATGGAAACAACCCGAATGGAATGCTATGGAATGGAATGGAATGGAATCAACCCGAATGTAACGGAATGCAATGGAATGGAATGGAATGGAATGGAGTCAACCCGGATGGAATGCAATGGAGTGGAATGGAATGAAATGGAATGGAATGGAATCAACCCGAATGGAATGGAATGCAATGCAATGGAATGGAATGGAATCTACTCGAATGGAATAGAATGGAATGGATTGGAATGGAATGGAATGGAATCAACCCGAATGGAATGGAATTCAGTGGAATGGAATGGAATGGAAAGGGATGGAATCAACTAGAATGGAACGGAATGGAATGGAATGGAATGGAATAAAATGGAATAAACCCGAATGGAATGGAATGGAATGGAATGGAATGAAATCAACCCGAATGGAATGGAAGGGAATGGAATGGAAAGGAAAAAACCCGAATGGAATGGAATGGAATGGAATGGAATGCAATGGAATGGAATGGAATCAACTCGAATGGAATGGAATGCAATGGAATGGAATGGAGTCGAATCATCATGAATGGAATGGAACGGAATGGAATCAACTCAAATGGAATGGAATGCAATGGAAAGGAATGGAATGGAATCAACCCGAATGGAGTGGAATGGAACGGAATGGAATGGAATGAAAAGGAATGGAATGGAATGCAATCAATCCAAATGGAATGGAATGGACTGGATTCAACCCGAATGGAATGGAGTGAAGTGGAATCAAATCGAATGGAATGGAATGGAATGGAATGGAATGGAATGGAATGGAATGGAATGAAATGGGATGTAATCACCTCGAATGGAACGGAACGGAATGGAATGGAATGGAACGGAATGGAATGTAATGGAATGAAATGGAATAAACCCGAATGGAATGGAGTGGAATGGAATGGAATGGAATGGAATGGAATGGAATGGAATCAACCCGAATGGAATGGAATGGAATGGAATGGAATGGAATGGAATGGAATGGAATGGAATCAAACCGAGTGGAATGGCATAGAGTGGAATGGAATGGAAAGGAATGGAATCAACCCGACTGGAATGGAATGGAATGGAATGGAATGGAATGGAATGGAATGTATCCGAATGGATTGGAATGGAAAGGAATGGAATGGAATGGAATGGAATGGAATGGAATGGAATGGAATCAACCCGCATGGAATGGAATGGAGTGGAACCAACTCGAATGGAATGGAATGGATTGGAATGGAATGGAATCAACCCGAATTCAATGGAATGGAATGGAATGGAATCAACACGAATGGAATGGATTGGAATGGAATGGAATGGAATGGAATGGAATGGAATCAACCCGAATGGAATGGAATGGAATGAAATGGAATGGAATGCAATCAATCCGAATGGAATGGAATGGAATGGAATGGAATGCAATGGAATCAACCCGAATGGAATGGAATGAAGTGGAATCAAATCGAGTGCAATGGAATGGAATCGAATGGAATGGAATGGATTCAACCAGAATGGAATGGAAAGGAATGGAATCAACCGGAATGGAATGAAATGGAAAGGAATGGAATGGAATGGAATGGAAAGGAATGGAATGGAATCAACCCGAATGGAATTTAATGGAATGGAATGGAATCAACCAGAATGGAATGGAATCGAATGGAATGGAATGGAATCAACCCGAATGGAATGGAATGGAATGGAATGGAATGGAATGGAATGGAATCAACCTGAATGGAATGAAATGGAATGGAATTGAATGGAATGGAATCCACCAGAATGGAATGGAATGGAATGGAATGGAATGGTATGGAATCAAGCCGAATGGAGTCGAATGGAATGGAAAGGAATGGAATCAACCCGAATGGAATGCAATGGAATGGAATGGAATGGAATGGAATCAACCCGAATGTAATGGAATGCAATGGAATGGAATGGAATGGAATGGAGTCAACCCGGATGGAATGCAATGGAATGGAATGGAATGAAATGGAATGGAATGGAATCAACCCGAATGGAATGGAATGGAATGGAATCAACTCGAATGGAATAGAATGGAATGGATTGGAATGGAATGGAATGGAATCAACCCGAATGGAATGGAATACAATGGAATGGAATGGAATGGAAAGGGATGGAATCAACTCGAATGGAATGGAATGGAATGGAATGGAATGGAATGAAATGGAATAAACCCGAATGGAATGCAATGGAATGGAATGGAATGGAATGGAATCAACCCGAATGGAATGGCATGGAATGGAATGCAATGGAATGGAATGGAATCAACTCGAATGGAATGGAATGCAATGGAATGGAATGGAATCGAATCATCACGAATGGAATGAAACGGAATGGAATCAACTCAAATGGAGGGGAATGCAATGGAAAGGAATGGAATGGAATCAACACGAATGGAGTGGAATGGAACGGAATGGAATGGAGTGGAGGGGAATGAAATGGAATGGAATGGAGTGGAGTGGAATGGAATGGAATGGAATCAACCTGAGTGGAATGGAATGGAATGGAATGGAATGGAATAAAATGGAATGGAAGCAACTCAAATGCAATGGAATGGAATGGAATGGAATGGAATCAACCCGAATGGAATGGAATGGAATGGAATGCAATGGAATGGAATGGAATCAACTCGAATGGAATGGAATGCAATGGAATGGAATGGAATCGAATCATCACGAATGGAATGGAACGGAATGGAATCAACTCAAATGGAATGGAATGCAATGGAAAGGAATGGAATGGAATCAACCCGAATGGAGTGGATTGGAACGGAATGGAATGGAATGAAAAGGAATGGAATGGAATGCAATCAATCCAAATGGAATGGAATGGAATGGAATCAACCCGAATGGAATGGAGTGAAGTGGAATCAAATCGAATGGAATGAAATGGAATGGAATGGATTCAACCCGAATGGAATGGAATGGAATTAAATTAACCGAAATGGAATGGAATGGAATGGAATGGAATGGAATGGAATGGAATGGAATGGAATGGAATCAACCCGAATGGAATTTAATGGAATGGAATGGAATGGAATGGAATCAACCTGAATGGAATGGAATTGAATGGAATGGAATGGAATAAACCCGAGTTGGATGGAATGGAATGGAATGGAATGCAATCTATGCGAATGGAATGGAATGGAAAGGAATAGAATGGAATGGAATGGAATGGAATCAACCCGCATGGAATGGAATGGAGTGGAATCAACTCGAATGGAATGGAATGGAATGGAATGGAATCAACCCGAATGGAATGGAATGGAAGGGAATGGAATCAACACGAATGGAATGGATTGGAGTGGAATGGAATGGAATGGAATGGAATGCAATCAACCCGAATGGAATGGAATGGAATGGAATGGAATGCAATGGAATGCAATCAATCCGACTGGAATGGAATGGAATGGAATGCAGTGGAATCAACCCGAATGGAATGGAATGCAGTGGAATTAAATTGAGTGCAATGGAATGGAATCGAACGGAATGGAATGGATTCAACTAGAATGGAATGGAATGGAATGGAATGGAATGGAATCAACCGGAATGGAATGAAATGTAAAGGAATGGAATGGAATGGAAAGGAATGGAATGGAATCAACCCGAATGGAATGGAATGGAATGGAAAGGAACCAAGCCGAATGGAATGGAATGGAATGGAATGGAATGGAATGGAATGGACTGGAATGGAATCTATCCGAATGGTTTGGAATGGTAAGGAATGGAATGGAATGGAAGGGAATGGAATCAACACGCATGGAATGAAATGTTGTGGAATCAACTCGATTGGAATGGAATGGAATGGAATGGAAAGGAATGGAATGGAAGGGAATGAAATGGAAGGGAATTTAATCACACCGAATGGAATGGAATGGAATGGAATGGAATGGAATGGAATGGAATGGAATCAACCCGAATGGAATGGAATGCAACGGAATGACATGGAATGGATTCAACCCTAATGGAATTGATTAGAATGGAATCAACTCGAATGGAATGGAATGGAATGGCACGGGATGGAATGGTATGGAATAGAATCGAATGGAATTGAATCAACACGATTGCAGTGGATTGGAATGGAATGTAATTGAATGGAAAGGGGTGGAATTGAATCAATCCGAGTGGAATGGAATGGAATGGAATGTAGTGGAGGGGAATGAAATGGAATGCAATGGAGTGGAGTGGAATGGAATGGAATGGAATCAATCTGAGTGGAGTGTAATGGAATGAAATGGAATGGAATGGAATAAAATGGAATGGAAGCAACTCAAATGCAATGCAATGGAATGGAATGGAATGGAATCAACCCGAATGGAATGGAATGGAATGGAATGCAATGGAATGGAATGGAATCAACTCGAATGGAATGGAATGCAATGGAATGGAATGGAATCGAATCATCACGAATGGAATGGAACGGAATGGAATCAACTCAAATGGAATGGAATGCAATGTAAAGGAATGGAATGGAATCAACCCGAATATAGAGGAATGGAACGGAAAGGAATGGAATGAAAAGGAATGGAATGGAATGCAATCAATCCAAATGGAATGGAATGGACTGGAATCAACCCGAATGGAATGGAGTGAAGTGGAATCAAATCGAATGGAATGGAATGGAATGGAGTGGAATGGAATGGAATGGAATGGATTCAACACGAATGGAATGGAATGGAATTCAATTAACCGGAATGGAATGGAATGGAATGGAATCAACCCGAATGGAATTTAAGGGAATGGAATGGAATGCAATGGACTGGAATGGAATCAACCCGAATGGAATGGAATTGAATGGAATGGAATGGAATAAACCCGAGTGGAATGCAATGGAATGGAATGGAATGCAATCTATCCGAATGGAATGCAATGGAAAGGAATGGAATGCAATGGAATGGAATGGAATGGAATGGAATGCAATGGAATCATCCCGAATGGAATGGAATGGAACGGAATGGAATGGAATGGAATGGAATGGACTGGAATGGAATCTATCCGAATGGTTTGGAATGGTAAGGAATGGAATGGAATGGAAGGGAATAGAATCAAAACGCATGGAATGAAATGGAGTGGAGTCAACTCGATTGGAATGGAATGGAATGGAATGGAAAGGAATGGAATGGAAGGGAATGAAATGGAAGGGAATTTAATCACACCGAATGGAATGGAATGGAATGGAATGGAATCAACCCGAATGGAATGGAATGCAACAGAACGACATGGAATGGATTCAACCCTAATGGAATTGATTAGAATGGAATCAACTCGAATGGAATGGAATGGAATGGCACGGGATGGAATGGTATGGAATAGAATCGAATGGAATTGAATCAACCCGATTGGAGTGGATTGGAATGGAATGAAATTGAATGGAATGGGGTGGAATTGAATCAATCCGAGTGGAATGGAATGGAATGGAATGGAGTGGAGGGGAATGAAATGGAATGGAATGGAGTGGAGTGGAATGTAATGGAATGGAATCAACCTGAGTGGAATGGAATGGAATGGAATGGAATGGAATGGAATAAAATGGAATGGAAGCAACTCAAATGCAATGGAATGGAATGGAATGGAATGGAATCAACCCGAATGGAATGGAATGGAATGGAATGGAATGGAATGGAATGGAATGCAATGGAATGGAAGGGAATCAAATCGAATGGAATGGAATGCAATGGAATGGAATGGAATCGAATCATCATGAATGGAATGGAACGGAATGGAATCAACTCAAATGGAATGGAATGCAATGGAAAGGAATGGAATGGAATCAACCCGAATGGAGTGGAATGGAACGGAATGGAATGGAATGAAAAGGAATGTAATGGAATGCAATCAATCCAAATGGAATGGAATGGACTGGAATCAACCCGAATGGAATGGAGTGAAGTGGAATCAAATCGAATGGAATGGAATGAAATGGAATGGAATGGAATGGAATGAAATGGGATGTAATCACCTCGAATGGAACGGAATGGAATGGAATGGAATGAAATGGAAAAAACCCGAATGGAATGGAGTGGAATGGAATGGAATGGAATGGAATGGAATGGAATGCAATGGAATCAACCCGAATGGAATGGAATGGAATGGAATAAACCGGAATGGAATGGAATGGAATGGAATGGAATGGAATGGAATCAAACCGAGTGGAATGGCATGGAGTGGAATGGAATGGAAAGGAATGGAATCAACCCGATTGGAATGGAATGGAATGGAATGGAATGGAATGGAACGGAATCTATCCGAATGGATTGGAGTGGAAAGGAATGGAATGGAATGGAATGGAATGGAATGGAATGGAAAGGAATGGAATGGAATGGAATCAACCCGCATGGAATGGAATGGAGTGGAACCAACTCGAATGGAATGGAATGGATTGGAATGGAATGGAATCAACACGAATTCAATGGAATGGAATGGAATGGAATCAACACGAATGGAATGGATTGGAATGGAATGGAATGGAATGGAATGGAATGGAATGAAATGGGACGTAATCACCTCGAATGGAATGGAATGGAATGGAATGGAATGAAATGGAATTAACCCGAATGGAATGGAATGGAATGGAATGGAATGGAATGGAATGGAATGGAGTGGAATGGAATCAACCCGAATGGAATGGAAGGGAATGGAATGGAAAGGAAAAAACCCGAATGGAATGGACTGGAATGGAATGGAATCAACCCGAATGGAATGGAATGGAAGGGAATGGAATAAACCGGAATGGAATGGAATGGAATGGAATGGAATGGAATGTAATGGAATGGAATGGAATCAGACCGAGTTGAATGGCATGGAGTGGAATGGAATGGAAAGGAATGGAATCAACCCGATTGGAACGGAATGGAATGGAATGGAATGGAATGGAATGGAATGGAATCTATCCGAATGGATTGGAATGGAAAGGAATGGAATGGAATGGAATGGAATGGAATGGAATGGAATGGAATCAACCCGCATGGAATGGAATGGAGTGGAACCAACTCGAATGGAATGGAATGGATTGGAATGGAATGGAATCAACCAGAATTTAATGGAATGGAATGGAATGGAATCAACACGAATGGAATGGATTGGAATGGAATGGAATGGAATGGAATGCAATGGAATGGAATCAACCCGAATGGAATGGAATGGAATGGAATGGAATGAAATGGAATGGAATGCAATCAATCCGAATGGAATGGAATGGAATGGAATGCAATGGAATCAACCCGAATGGAATGGAATGAAGTGGAATCAAATCGAGTGCAATGGAATGGAATCGAATGGAATGGAATGGATTCAACCAGAATGGAATGGAAAGGAATGGAATCAACCGGAATGGTATGAAATGGAAAGGAATGGAATGGAATGGAATGGAAAGGAATGGAATGGAATCAACCCGAATGGAATTTAATGGAATGGAATGGAATCAACCAGAATGGAATGGAATCGAATGGAATGGAATGGAATCAACCAGAATGGAATGGAATGGAATGGAATGGAATGGAACGGAATGGAATGGAATCAACCTGAATGGAATGAAATGGAATGGAATTGAATGGAATGGAATCCACCGGAATGGAATGGAATGGAATGGAATGGAATGGAATGGTATGGAATCAACCCGAATGGAGTCGAATGGAATGGAAAGGAATGGAGTCAACCCGAATGGAATGCAATGGAATGGAATGGAATCAACCCGAATGTAATGGAATGCAATGGAATGGAATGGAATGGAATGGAGTCAACCCGGATGGAATGCAATGGAATGGAATGGAATGAAATGGAAAGGAATGGAATCAACCCGAATGGAATGGAATGCAATGGAATGGAATGGAATGGAATCAACCCGAATGGAATGGAATACAATGGAATGGAATGGAATGGAAAGCAATGGAATCAACTCGAATGGAATGGAATGGAATGGAAAGGAATGGAATGAAATGGAATAAACCCGAATGGAATGGAAGGGATTGGAATGGAAAGGAAAAAAACCGAATGGAATGGAATGGAATGGAATGGAATGGAATCAAACCGAATGGAATGGAATGGAATGGAATGGAACGGAATGGAATGGAATGGAATGGAAGGGAATGAATTGGAAGGGAATTTAATCACACCGAATGGAATGGAATAGAATGGAATGGAATGGAATCAACCCGAATGGAATGGAATGCAATGGAATGACATGGAATGGATTCAACCCGAATGGAATTGATTGGAATGGAATCAACTCGAATGGAATGGAATGGAATGGAATGGCACGGGATGGAATGGTATGGAATAGAATCGAATGGAATTGAATCAACACGATTGGAGTGGATTGGAATGGAATGTAATTGAATGGAATGGGGTGGAATTGAATCAATCCGAGTGGAATGGAATGGAATGGAATGGAGAGGAGGGGAATGAAATGGAATGGAATGGAGTGGAGTGGAATGGAATGGAATGGAATCAACCTGAGTGGAATGGAATGGAATGGAATAAAATGGAATGGAAGCAACTCAAATGCAATGCAATGGAATGGAATGGAATGGAATCAACCCGAATGGAATGGAATGTAATGGAATGGAATGCAATGGAATGGAATGGAATCAACTCGAATGGAATGGAATGCAATGGAATGGAATGGAATCGAATCATCACGAATGGAATGGAACGGAATGGAATCAACTCAAATGGAATGGAATGCAATGGAAAGGAATGGAATGGAATCAACCCGAATGGAGTGGAATGGAACGGAATGGAATGGAATGAAAAGGAATGGAATGGAATGCAATCAATCCAAATGGAATGGAATGGAATAGAATCAACCCGAATGGAATGGAGTGAAGTGGAATCAAATGGAATGGAATGGAATGGAATGGAATGGAATGGAATGGATTCAACACGAATGGAATGGAATGGAATTCAATTAACCGGAATGGAATGGAATGGAATGGAATCAACCCGAATGGAATTTAAGGGAATGGAATGGAATGCAATGGACTGGAATGGAATCAACCCGAATGGAATGAAATGGAATGGAATAGAATGGAATAAACACGATTGGAATGGAATGGAATGGAATGGAATGCAATCTATCCGAATGGAATGGAATGGAAAGGAATGGAATGGAATGGAATCAACTCGCATGGAATGGAATGGAGTGGAATCAACTCGAATGGAATGGAATGGAATGGAATGGAAAGGAATGGAATGGAATCAACCCGAATGGAATTTAATGGAATGGAATGGAATCAAACAGAATGGAATGGAATCAAATGAAATGGAATGGAATCAATCCGATTGGAATGAAATGGAATGGAATCAACCTGAATGGAATGAAATGGAATGGAATTGAATGGAATGGAATCCACCGGAATGGAATGGAATGGAATGGAATGGTATGGGATCAACCCGAATGGAGTCGAATGGAATGGAAAGGAATGGAATCAACCCGAATGGAATGCAATGGAATGGAATGGAATGGAATCAACCCGAATGTAACGGAATGCAGTGGAATGGAATGGAATGGAATGGAGTCAACCCGGATGGAATGCAATGGAATGGAATGGAATGAAATGGAATGGAATGGAACCAACCCGAATGGAATGGAATGCAATGGAATGGAATGGAATGGAATCAACTAGAATGGAATAGAATGGAATGGATTGGAATGGAATGGAATGCAATCAACCCGAATGGAATGGAATTCAATGGAATGGAATGGAATGGAAAGGGATGGAATCAACTAGAATGGAACGGAATGGAATGGAATGGAATGGAATGAAATGGAATAAACCCGAATGGAATGGAATGGAATGGAATGAAATCAACCCGAATGGAATGGAAGGGAATGGAATGGAAAGGAAAAAACCCGAATGGAATGGAATGGAATGGATTGGAATGGAATGGAATGGAATCAACCCGAATGGAATGCAATACAATGGACTGGAATGGATTGGAAAGGGATGGAATCAACTCGAATGGAATGGAATGAAATGGAATGGAATGGAATCAACTCTAATTGAATGGAATGCAATGGAATTGAATGGAATGGAATCAACTCGAATGGAATGGAATGGAATGGATTCGAATGGAATGGAATGGAATCAACCCGAATGGAATGGAATACAATGGAATGGAATGGAATGGAAAGGGATGGAATCAACTAGAATGGAATGGAATGGAATGGAATGAAATGGAATAAACCAGAATGGAATGGAATGGAATGGAATGGAATGGAATGGAATGAAATCAACCCGAATGGAATGGAAGGGAATGGAATGGAAAGGAAAAAACCCGAATGGAATGGAATGGAATGGAATGGAATGGAATGGAATGGAATGGAATGGAGTGGAATGAAATGGAATAAACCCGAATGGAATGGAATGGAATGGAATGGAATGGAATGAAATCAACCTGAATGGAATGGAAGCGAATGGATTGGAAAGGAAAAAACCTGAATGGAATGGAATGGAATGGAATGGAATGGAATGGAATGAAATGGAATGGAATCAACCCGAATGGAATGGAATGGAATGGAATGGAATGGAATCAACCGGAATGGAATGGAATGGAATGGAATCAAACCGAGTGGAATGGAATGGAGTGGAATGGAATGGAATGTAATGGAAAGGAATGGAATCAACCCGATTGGAATGGAATGGAATGGAATGGAATGGAATGGAATGGAATGGAATGGAATCAAACCGAATGGAATGGAATGGATTGGAATTGAATGGAATGGAATGGAATGGAATAAACCCGAATGAAATTGAATGGAGGGGAATGGAATGGAATGGAAAGGAACCAACCCGAATGGAATGGAATTCAATGGAATGGAATGGAATGGAATGGAATGGAATGGAATGGAATGCTATGGAATGGAATGGAAAGTAATCAACACGAATGGAATGGAATGGAATGGAATGGAACGGAATGGAATGGAATGGAATGGAAGGGATTTAAATGGAAGGGAATTTAATCACACCGAATGGAATGGAATGGAATGGAATGGAATCAACCCGAATGGAATGGAATGCAATGGAATGACATGGAATGGATTCAACCCGAATGGAATTGATTGGAATGGAATCAACTCGAATGGAATGGAATGGAATGGAATGGCACGGGATGGAATGGTATGGAATAGAATCGAATGGAATTGAATCAACTCGATTGGATTGGATTGGAATGGAATGTAATTGAATGGAATGGGGTAGAATTGAATCAATCCGAGTGGAATGGAATGGAATGGAATGGAGTGGAGGGGAATGAAATGGAATGGAATGGAGTGGAGTGGAATGGAATGGAATGGAATCAACCTGAGTGGAATGGAATGGAATGGAATGGAATGGAATAAAATGGAATGGAAGCAACTCAAATGCAATGGAATGGAATGGAATGGAATGGAATCAACCCGAATGGAATGGAATGGAATGGAATGCAATGGAATGGAATGGAATCAACTCGAATGGAATGGAATGCAATGGAATGGCATGGAATCGAATCATCACGAATGGAATGGAACGGAATGGAATCAACTCAAATGGAATGGAATGCAATGGAAAGGAATGGAATGGAATCAACCCGAATGGAGTGGAATGGAACGGAATGGAATGGAATGAAAAGGAATGGAATGGAATGCAATCAATCCAAATGGAATGGAATGGAATGGAATCAACCCGAATGGAATGGAGTGAAGTGGAATCAAATGGAATGGAATGGAATGGAATGGAATGGAATGGAATGGAATGGATTCAACACGAATGGAATGGAATGGAATTCAATTAACCGGAATGGAATGGAATGGAATGGAATCAACCCGAATGGAATTTAAGGGAATGGAATGGAATGCAATGGACTGGAATGGAATCAACCCGAATGGAATGAAATGGAATGGAATAAACCCGATTGGAATGGAATGGAATGGAATGGAATGGAATGCAATCTATCCGAATGGAATGGAATGGAATGGAATGGAATGGAATGGAATGGAATCAACTCGCATGGAATGGAATGGAGTGGAATCAACTCGAATGGAATGGAATGGAATGGAATGGAAAGGAATGGAATGGAATCAACCCGAATGGAATTTAATGGAATGGAATGGAATCAAACAGAATGGAATGGAATCGAATGAAATGGAATGGAATCAATCCGATTGGAATGGAATGGAATGGAATGGAATGGAATGGAATCAACCTGAATGGAATGAAATGTAATGGAATTGAATGGAATGGAATCAACCGGAATGGAATGGAATGGAATGGAATGGAACGTAATGGAATGGTATGGAATCAACCCGAATGGAGTCAAATGGAATGGAAAGGAATGGAAACAACCCGAATGGAATGCAATGGAATGGAATGGAATGGAATCAACCCGAATGTAACGGAATGCAATGGAATGGAATGGAATGGAATGGAGTCAACCCGGATGGAATGCAATGGAATGGAATGGAATGAAATGGAATGGAATGGAATCAACCCGAATGGAATGGAATGCAATGGAATGGAATGGAATGGAATCAACTCGAATGGAATAGAATGGAATGGATTGGAATGGAATGGAATGGAATCAAACCGAATGGAATGGAATTCAGTGGAATGGAATGGAATGGAAAGGGATGGAATCAACTAGAATGGATCGGAATGGAATGGAATGGAATTGAATGGAATGAAATGGAATAAACCGGAATGGAATGGAATGGAATGGAATGAAATCAACCCGAATGGAATGGAAGGGAATGGAATGGAAAGGAAAAAACCCGAATGGAATGGAATGGAATGGAATGGAATGCAATGGAATGGAATGGAATCAACTCGAATGGAATGGAATGCAATGGAATGGAATGGAGTCGAATCATCATGAATGGAATGGAACGGAATGGAATCAACTCAAATGGAATGGAATGCAATGGAAAGGAATGGAATGGAATCAACCCGAATGGAGTGGAATGGAACGGAATGGAATGGAATGAAAAGGAGTGGAATGGAATGCAATCAATCCAAATGGAATGGAATGGACTGGATTCAACCCGAATGGAATGGAGTGAAGTGGAATCAAATCGAATGGAATGGAATGCAATGGAATGGAATGGAATGGAATGAAATGGCATGTAATCACCTCGAATGGAACGGAACGGAATGGAATGGAATGGAACGGAATGGAATGTAATGGAATGAAATGGAATAAACCCGAATGGAATGGAGTGCAATGGAATGGAATGGAATGGAATGGAATGGAATCAACCCGAATGGAATGGAATGGAATGGAATGGAATGGAATGGAATGGAATGGAATCAAACCGAGTGGAATGGCATAGAGTGGAATGGAATGGAAAGGAATGGAATCAACCCGATTGGAATGGAATGGAATGGAATGGAATGGAATGGAACGGAATGGAATGTATCCGAATGGATTGGAAGGGAAAGGAATGGAATGGAATGGAATGGAATGGAATGGAATGGAATGGAATGGAATCAACCCGCATGGAATGGAATGGAGTGGAACCAACTCGAATGGAATGGAATGGATTGGAATGGAATGGAATCAACCCGAATTCAATGGAATGGAATGGAATGGAATCAACACGAATGGAATGGATTGGAATGGAATGGAATGGATTGGAATGGAATGGAATCAACCCGAATGGAATGGAATGGAATGGAATGGAATGAAATGGAATGGAATGCAATCAATCCGAATGGAATGGAATGGAATGGAATGCAATGGAATCAACCCGAATGGAATGGAATGAAGTGGAATCAAATCGAGTGCAATGGAATGGAATCGAATGGAATGGAATGGATTCAACCAGAATGGAATGGAAAGGAATGGAATCAACCGGAATGGTATGAAATGGAAAGGAATGGAATGGAATGGAATGGAAAGGAATGGAATGGAATCAACCCGAATGGAATTTAATGGAATGGAATGGAATCAACCAGAATGGAATGGAATCGAATGGAATGGAATGGAATCAACCAGAATGGAATGGAATGGAATGGAATGGAATGGAACGGAATGGAATGGAATCAACCTGAATGGAATGAAATGGAATGGAATTGAATGGAATGGAATCCACCGGAATGGAATGGAATGGAATGGAATGGAATGGAATGGAATGGTATGGAATCAACCCGAATGGAGTCGAATGGAATGGAAAGGAATGGAGTCAACCCGAATGGAATGCAATGGAATGGAATGGAATCAACCCGAATGTAATGGAATGCAATGGAATGGAATGGAATGGAATGGAGTCAACCCGGATGGAATGCAATGGAATGGAATGGAATGAAATGGAAAGGAATGGAATCAACCCGAATGGAATGGAATGCAATGGAATGGAATGGAATGGAATCAACCCGAATGGAATGGAATACAATGGAATGGAATGGAATGGAAAGCAATGGAATCAACTCGAATGGAATGGAATGGAATGGAAAGGAATGGAATGAAATGGAATAAACCCGAATGGAATGGAAGGGATTGGAATGGAAAGGAAAAAAACCGAATGGAATGGAATGGAATGGAATGGAATGGAATCAAACCGAATGGAATGGAATGGAATGGAATGGAACGGAATGGAATGGAATGGAATGGAAGGGAATGAATTGGAAGGGAATTTAATCACACCGAATGGAATGGAATAGAATGGAATGGAATGGAATCAACCCGAATGGAATGGAATGCAATGGAATGACATGGAATGGATTCAACCCGAATGGAATTGATTGGAATGGAATCAACTCGAATGGAATGGAATGGAATGGAATGGCACGGGATGGAATGGTATGGAACAGAATCGAATGGAATTGAATCAACACGATTGGAGTGGATTGGAATGGAATGTAATTGAATGGAATGGGGTGGAATTGAATCAATCCGAGTGGAATGGAATGGAATGGAATGGAGAGGAGGGGAATGAAATGGAATGGAATGGAGTGGAGTGGAATGGAATGGAATGGAATCAACCTGAGTGGAATGGAATGGAATGGAATAAAATGGAATGGAAGCAACTCAAATGCAATGCAATGGAATGGAATGGAATGGAATCAACCCGAATGGAATGGAATGGAATGGAATGCAATGGAATGGAATGGAATCAACTCGAATGGAATGGAATGCAATGGAATGGAATGGAATCGAATCATCACGAATGGAATGGAACGGAATGGAATCAACTCAAATGGAATGGAATGCAATGGAAAGGAATGGAATGGAATCAACCCGAATGGAGTGGAATGGAACGGAATGGAATGGAATGAAAAGGAATGGAATGGAATGCAATCAATCCAAATGGAATGGAATGGAATAGAATCAACCCGAATGGAATGGAGTGAAGTGGAATCAAATGGAATGGAATGGAATGGAATGGAATGGAATGGAATGGAATGGATTCAACACGAATGGAATGGAATGGAATTCAATTAACCGGAATGGAATGGAATGGAATGGAATCAACCCGAATGGAATTTAAGGGAATGGAATGGAATGCAATGGACTGGAATGGAATCAACCCGAATGGAATGAAATGGAATGGAATAGAATGGAATAAACCCGATTGGAATGGAATGGAATGGAATGGAATGCAATCTATCCGAATGGAATGGAATGGAAAGGAATGGAATGGAATGGAATCAACTCGCATGGAATGGAATGGAGTGGAATCAACTCGAATGGAATGGAATGGAATGGAATGGAAAGGAATGGAATGGAATCAACCCGAATGGAATTTAATGGAATGGAATGGAATCAAACAGAATGGAATGGAATCAAATGAAATGGAATGGAATCAATCCGATTGGAATGAAATGGAATGGAATCAACCTGAATGGAATGAAATGGAATGGAATGGAATGGAATGGTATGGGATCAACTCGAATGGAGTCGAATGGAATGGAAAGGAATGGAATCAACCCGAATGGAATGCAATGGAATGGAATGGAATGGAATCAACCCGAATGTAACGGAATGCAGTGGAATGGAATGGAATGGAATGGAGTCAACCCGGATGGAATGCAATGGAATGGAATGGAATGAAATGGAATGGAATGGAACCAACCCGAATGGAATGGAATGCAATGGAATGGAATGGAATGGAATCAACTAGAATGGAATAGAATGGAATTGATTGGAATGGAATGGAATGCAATCAACCCGAATGGAATGAAATGGAATGGAATTGAATGGAATGGAATCCACCGGAATGGAATGGAATGGAATGGAATGGAATGGAATGGTATGGAATCAACCCGAATGGAGTCGAATGGAATGGAAAGGAATGGAAACAACCCGAATGGAATGCAATGGAATGGAATGGAATGGAATGGAATCAACCCGAATGTAATGGAATGCAATGGAATGGAATGGAATGGAATGGAGTCAACACGGATGGAATGCAATGGAATGGAATGGAATGAAATGGAATGGAATGGAATCAACCCGAATGGAATGGAATGCAATGGAATGGAATGGAATGGAATCAACTCGAATGGAATAGAATGGAATGGATTGGAATGGAATGGAATGGAATCAACCCGAATGGAATGGAATACAATGGAATGGAATGGAATGGAAAGGGATGGAATCAACTCGAATGGAATGGAATGGAATGGAATGGAATGGAATGGAATGGAATGGAATGAAATGGAATAAACCCGAATGGAATGGAATGGAATGGAATGGAATGGAATGGAATGGAATGAAATCAACCCGAATGGAATGGAAGGGAATGGAATGGAAAGGAAAAAACCCGAGTGGAATGGAATGGAATGGAATGGAATGGAATGGAATGGAATGGAATCAAACCGAATGGAATGGAATGGAACGGAATGGAATGGAATGGAATGGAAGGGAATGAAATGGAAGGGAATTTAATCACACCGAATGGAATGGAATGGAATGGAATGGAATCAACCCGAATGGAATGGAATGCAATGGAATGACATGGAATGGATTCAACCCGAATGGAATTGATTGGAATGGAATCAACTCGAATGGAATGGAAAGGAATGGCACGGGATGGAATGGTATGGAATAGAATCGAATGGAATTGAATCAACACGATTGGAGTGGATTGGAATGGAATGTAATTGAATGGAATGGGGTGGAATTGAACCAATCCGAGTGGAATGGAATGGAATGGAATGGAGTGGAGGGGAATGAAATGGAATGGAATGGAGTGGAGTGGAATGTAATGGAATGGAATCAACCTGAGTGGAGTGTAATGGAATGGAATGGAATGGAATGGAATAAAATGGAATGGAAGCAACTCAAATGCAATGCAATGGAATGGAATGGAATGGAATCAACCCGAATGGAGTGGAATGGAATGGAATGGAATGGAAGCAACCCGAATGGAATGGAATGGAATCGAATGGAATGGAATGGAATGGAATCAACCGGAATGGAATGGAATGGAATGGAATGGAAGGGAATGGAATCAAACCGAATGGAATGGAATGGAGTGGAATGGAATGGAAAGGAATGGAATCAACCCGAATGGAATGGAATGGAATGGAATGGAATCAAACCGAATGGAATGGAATGGAATGGAATACAATGGAATGGAATGGAATCAAACCGAAAGGAATGGAATGGTAAGGAATGGAATGGAATGGAAGGGAATGGAATCAACCCTCATGGAATGAAATGGAGTGGAATCAACTCGAATGGAATGGAATGGAATGGAATAAACCCGAATGAAATGGAATGGAGGGGAATGGAATGGAATGGAAAGGAACCAACCCGAATGGAATGGAATGGAATGGAATGGAATGGAATGGAATGGAATGGAATGGAATGGAATGGAATGCAATGGAATGGAATGGAATGGAAAGTAATTAACCCGAATGGAATGGAATGGAACGGAATGGAATGGAATGGAATGGAAGGGAATGAAATGGAAGGGAATTTAATCACACCGAATGGAATGGAATGGAATGGAATGGAATCAACCCGAATGGAATGGAATGCAATGGAATGACATGGAATGGATTCAACCCAAATGGAATTGATTGGAATGGAATCAACTCGAATGGAATGGAATGGAATGGAATGGAATGGCACGGGATGGAATGGTATGGAATAGAATCGAATGGAATTGAATTAACCCGATTGGAGTGGATTGGAATGGAATGTAATTGAATGGAATGGGGTGGAATTGAATCAATCCGAGTGGAATGGAATGGAATGGAATGGAGTGGAGGGGAATGAAATGGAATGGAATGGAGTGGAGTGGAATGGAATGGAATGGAATCAACCTGAGTGGAATGGAATGGAATGCAATGGAATGGAATGGAATGGAATAAACCCGAATGAAATGGAATGGAGGGGAATGGAATGGAATGGAATGGAAAGGAACCAACCCGAATGGAATGGAATCGAATGGAATGGAATGGAATGGAATGGATTGCAATGGAATCATCCCGAATGGAATGGAATGGAATGGAACGGAAAGGAATGGAATCAACCCGAATGGAATGCAATGGAATGGAATGGAAAGTAATCAACCCGAATGGAATGGAATGGAATGGAATGGAATGGAATGGAATGGAATGGAATGAAATGGAAGGGAATTTAATCACACCGAATGGAATGGAATGGAATAGAATGGACTGGAATGGAATCTATCCGAATGGTATGGAATGGTAAGGAATGGAATGGAATGGAAGGGAATGGAATCAACACGCATGGAATGAAATGGAGTGGAATCAACTCGAATGGAATGGAATGGAATGGAATGGAATGGAATGGAATCAACCCGAATGGAATGGAATGGAATGGAATGGAATGGAATCAACCTGAATGGAATGAAATGGAATGGAATTGAACGGAATGGAATCCACCGGAATGGAATGGAATGGAATGGAATGGAATGGAATGGTATGGAATCAACCCGAATGGAGTCGAATGGAATGGAAAGGAATGGAATCAACCCGAATGGAATGCAATGGAATGGAATGGAATGGAATGGAATCAACCCGAATGTAATGGAATGCAATGGAATGGAATGGAATGGAATGGAGTCAACCCGGATGGAATGCAATGGAATGGAATGGAATGAAATGGAATGGAATGGAATCAACCCGAATGGAATGGAATGCAATGGAATGGAATGGAAAGGGATGGAATCAACTCGAATGGAATGGAATGGAATGGAATGAAATGGAATAAACGCGAATGGAATGGAATGGAATGGAATGGAATGGAATGAAATCAACCCGAATGGAATGGAAGGGAATGGAATGGAAAGGAAAAAACCCGAATGGAATGGAATGGAATGGAATGGAATGGAATGGAATGGAATGGAATCAAACCGAATGGAATGGAATGGAATGGAATGGAACGGAATGGAATGGAATGGAATGGAAGGGAATGAAATGGAAGGGAATTTAATCACACCGAATGGAATGGAATGGAATGGAATGGAATGGAATGGAATCAACCCGAATGGAATGGAATGCAATGGAATGACATGGAATGGATTCAACCCGAATGGAATTGATTGGAATGGAATCAACTCGAATGGAATGGAATGGAATGGAATGGCACGGGATGGAATGGTATGGAATAGAATTGAATGGAATTGAATCAACCCGATTGGAGTGGATTGGAATGGAATGTAATTGAATGGAATGGGGTGGAATTGAATCAATCCGAGTGGAATGGAATGGAATGGAATGGAGTGGAGGGGAATGAAATGGAATGGAATGGAGTGGAGTGGAATGGAATGGAATGGAATCAACCTGAGTGGAATGGAATGGAATGGAATGGAATGGAATGGAATGGAATGGAATAAACCCGAATGAAATGGAATGGAGTGGAATGGAATGGAATGGAATGGAAAGGAACCAACCCGAATGGAATGGAATCGAATGGAATGGAATGGAATGGAATGGAATGCAATAGAATCATCCCGAATGGAATGGAATGGAACGGAATGGAATGGAATCAACCCGAATGGAATGCAATGGAATGGAATGGAAAGTAATCAACCCGAATGGAATGGAATGGAACGGAATGGAATGGAATGGAATGGAAGGGAATGAAATGGAAGGGAATTTAATCACACCGAATGGAATGGAATGGAATAGAATGGACTGCAATGGAATCTATCCGAAAGGTATGGAATGGTAAGGAATGGAATGGAATGGAAGGGAATGGAATAAACACGCATGGAATGAAATGGAGTGGAATCAAGTCGAATGGAATGGAATGGAATGGAATGGAATGGAAAGGAATGGAATGGAAGGGAATGAAATGGAAGGGAATTTAATCACACCGAATGGAATGGAATGGAATGGAATGGAATGGAATCAACCCGAATGGAATGGAATGCAACGGAATGACATGGAATGGATTCAACCCTAATGGAATTGATTGGAATGGAATCAAATCGAATGGAATGGAATGGAATGGAATGGCACGGGATGGAATGGTATGGAATAGAATCGAATGGAATTGAATCAACCCGATTGGAGTGGATTGGAATGGAATGTAATTGAATGGAATGGGGTGGAATTGAATCAATCCGAGTGGAATGGAATGGAATGGAATGGAGTGGAGGGGAATGAAATGGAATGGAATGGAGTGGAGTGGAATGGAATGGAATGGTATCAACCTGAGTGGAATGGAATGGAATGGAATGGAATGGAATGGAATAAAATGGAATGGAAGCAACTCAAATGCAATGGAATGGAATGGAATGGAATGGAATCAACACGAATGGAATGGAATGGAATGGAATGCAATGGAATGCAATGGAATCAACTCGAATGGAATGGAATGCAATGGAATGGAATGGAATCGAATCATCACGAATGGAATGGAACGGAATGGAATCAACTCAAATGGAATGGAATGCAATGGAAAGGAATGGAATGGAATCAACCCGAATGGAGTGGAATGGAACAGAATGGAATGGAATGAAAAGGAATGGAATGGAATGCAATCAATCGAAATGGAATGGAATGGAATGGAATCAACCCGAATGGAGTGGAGTGAAGTGGAATCAAATGGAATGGAATGGAATGGAATGGAATAGAATGGAATGGATTCAACACGAATGGAATGGAATGGAATTCAATTAACCGGAATGGAATGGAATGGAATGGAATCAATCCGAATGGAATTTAAGGGAATGGAATGGAATGCAATGGACTGGAAAGGAATCAACCCGAATGGAATGAAATGGAATGGAATGGAATGGAATAAACCCGATTGGAATGGAATGGAATGGAATGGAATGCAATCTATCCGAATGGAATGGAATGGAAAGGAATGGAATATAATGGAATGGAATGGAATCAACTCGCATGGAATGCAATGGAGTGGAATCAACTCGAATGGAATGGAGTGGAATGGAATGGAATGGAAAGGAATGGAATGGAATCAACCCGAATGGAATTTAATGGAATGGAATGGAATCAACCAGAATGGAACGGAATCGAATGGAATGGAATGGAATCAATCCGATTGGAATGGAAGGGAATGGAATGGAATGGAATGGAATCAACCTGAATGGAATGAAATGGAATGGAATTGAATGGAATGGAATCCACCGGAATGCAATGGAATGGAATGGAATCAACTCGAATGGAATGGAATACAATGGAATGGAATGGAATGGAAAGGGATGGAATCAACTCGAATGGAATGGAATGAAATGGAATGGAATGGAATCAACTCTAATTGAATGGAATGCAATGGAATTGAATGGAATGGAATCAACTCGAATGGAATGGAATGGAATGGATTCGAATGGAATGGAATGGAATCAACCCGAATGGAATGGAATACAATGGAATGGAATGGAATGGAAAGGGATGGAATCAACTAGAATGGAATGGAATGGAATGGAATGAAATGGAATAAACCAGAATGGAATGGAATGGAATGGAATGGAATGGAATGAAATCAACCTGAATGGAATGGAAGGGAATGGAATGGAAAGGAAAAAACCCGAATGGAATGGAATGGAATGGAATGGAATGGAATGGAATGAAATGGAATGGAATCAACCCGAATGGAATGGAATGGAATGGAATGGAATGGAATCAACCGGAATGGAATGGAATGGAATGGAATCAAACCGAGTGGAATGGAATGGAGTGGAATGGAATGGAATGGAATGGAATGGAATGGAATGGAATCAAACCGAATGGAATGGAATGGAATGGAATTGAATGGAATGGAATGGAATGGAATAAACCCGAATGAAATTGAATGGAGGGGAATGGAATGGAATGGAAAGGAACCAACCCGAATGGAATGGAAATCAATGGAATGGAATGGAATGGAATGGAATGGAATGGAATGCTATGGAATGGAATGGAAAGTAATCAACCCGAATGGAATGGAATGGAATGGAACGGAATGGAATGGAATGGAATGGAAGGGATTGAAATGGAAGGGAATTTAATCACACCGAATGGAATGGAATGGAATGGAATGGAATCAACCCGAATGGAATGGAATGCAATGGAATGACATGGAATGGATTCAACCCGAATGGAATTGATTGGAATGGAATCAACTCGAATGGAATGGAATGGAATGGAATGGCACGGGATGGAATGGTATGGAATAGAATCGAATGGAATTGAATCAACCCGATTGGAGTGGATTGGAATGGAATGTAATTGAATGGAATGGGGTAGAATTGAATCAATCCGAGTGGAATGGAATGGAATGGAATGGAGTGGAGGGGAATGAAATGGAATGGAATGTAGTGGAGTGGAATGGAATGGAATGGAATCAACCTGAGTGGAATGGAATGGAATGGAATGGAATGGAATAAAATGGAATGGAAGCAACTCAAATGCAATGGAATGGAATGGAATGGAATGGAATCAACCCGAATGGAATGGAATGGAATGGAATGCAATGGAATGGAATGGAATCAACTCGAATGGAATGGAATGCAATGGAATGGAATGGAATCGAATCATCACGAATGGAATGGAACGGAATGGAATCAACTCAAATGGAATGGAATGCAATGGAAAGGAATGGAATGGAATCAACCCGAATGGAGTGGATTGGAACGGAATGGAATGGAATGAAAAGGAATGGAATGGAATGCAATCAATCCAAATGGAATGGAATGGAATGGAATCAACCCGAATGGAATGGAGTGAAGTGGAATCAAATGGAATGGAATGGAATGGAATGGAATGGAATGGAATGGAATGGATTCAACACGAATGGAATGGAATGGAATTCAATTAACCGGAATGGAATGGAATGGAATGGAATCAACCCGAATGGAATTTAAGGGAATGGAATGGAATGCAATGGACTGGAATGGAATCAACCCGAATGGAATGAAATGGAATGGAATAAACCCGATTGGAATGGAATGGAATGGAATGGAATGGAATCTATCAGAATGGAATGGAATGGAATGGAATGGAATGGAATGGAATGGAATGGAATGGAATGGAATCAACTCGCATGGAATGGAATGGAGTGGAATCAACTCGAATGGAATGGAATGGAATGGAATGGAAAGGAATGGAATGGAACGGAATGGAATGGTATGGAATCAACCCGAATGGAGTCAAATGGAATGGAAAGGAATGGAAACAACCCGAATGGAATGCTATGGAATGGAATGGAATGGAATCAACCCGAATGTAACGGAATGCAATGGAATGGAATGGAATGGAATGGAGTCAACCCGGATGGAATGCAATGGAGTGGAATGGAATGAAATGGAATGGAATGGAATCAACCCGAATGGAATGGAATGCAATGCAATGGAATGGAATGGAATCTACTCGAATGGAATAGAATGGAATGGATTGGAATGGAATGGAATGGAATCAACCCGAATGGAATGGAATTCAGTGGAATGGAATGGAATGGAAAGGGATGGAATCAACTAGAATGGAACGGAATGGAATGGAATGGAATGGAATAAAATGGAATAAACCCGAATGGAATGGAATGGAATGGAATGGAATGAAATCAACCCGAATGGAATGGAAGGGAATGGAATGGAAAGGAAAAAACCCGAATGGAATGGAATGGAATGGAATGGAATGCAATGGAATGGAATGGAATCAACTCGAATGGAATGGAATGCAATGGAATGGAATGGAGTCGAATCATCATGAATGGAATGGAACGGAATGGAATCAACTCAAATGGAATGGAATGCAATGGAAAGGAATGGAATGGAATCAACCCGAATGGAGTGGAATGGAACGGAATGGAATGGAATGAAAAGGAATGGAATGGAATGCAATCAATCCAAATGGAATGGAATGGACTGGATTCAACCCGAATGGAATGGAGTGAAGTGGAATCAAATCGAATGGAATGGAATGGAATGGAATGGAATGGAATGGAATGGAATGGAATGAAATGGGATGTAATCACCTCGAATGGAACGGAACGGAATGGAATGGAATGGAACGGAATGGAATGTAATGGAATGAAATGGAATAAACCCGAATGGAATGGAGTGGAATGGAATGGAATGGAATGGAATGGAATGGAATGGAATCAACCCGAATGGAATGGAATGGAATGGAATGGAATGGAATGGAATGGAATCAAACCGAGTGGAATGGCATAGAGTGGAATGGAATGGAAAGGAATGGAATCAACCCGACTGGAATGGAATGGAATGGAATGGAATGGAATGGAATGGAATGTATCCGAATGGATTGGAATGGAAAGGAATGGAATGGAATGGAATGGAATGGAATGGAATGGAATGGAATCAACCCGCATGGAATGGAATGGAGTGGAACCAACTCGAATGGAATGGAATGGATTGGAATGGAATGGAATCAACCCGAATTCAATGGAATGGAATGGAATGGAATCAACACGAATGGAATGGATTGGAATGGAATGGAATGGAATGGAATGGAATGGAATGGAATCAACCCGAATGGAATGGAATGGAATGAAATGGAATGGAATGCAATCAATCCGAATGGAATGGAATGGAATGGAATGGAATGCAATGGAATCAACCCGAATGGAATGGAATGAAGTGGAATCAAATCGAGTGCAATGGAATGGAATCGAATGGAATGGAATGGATTCAACCAGAATGGAATGGAAAGGAATGGAATCAACCGGAATGGAATGAAATGGAAAGGAATGGAATGGAATGGAATGGAAAGGAATGGAATGGAATCAACCCGAATGGAATTTAATGGAATGGAATGGAATCAACCAGAATGGAATGGAATCGAATGGAATGGAATGGAATCAACCCGAATGGAATGGAATGGAATGGAATGGAATGGAATGGAATGGAATCAACCTGAATGGAATGAAATGGAATGGAATTGAATGGAATGGAATCCACCAGAATGGAATGGAATGGAATGGAATGGAATGGTATGGAATCAAGCCGAATGGAGTCGAATGGAATGGAAAGGAATGGAATCAACCCGAATGGAATGCAATGGAATGGAATGGAATGGAATGGAATCAACCCGAATGTAATGGAATGCAATGGAATGGAATGGAATGGAATGGAGTCAACCCGGATGGAATGCAATGGAATGGAATGGAATGAAATGGAATGGAATGGAATCAACCCGAATGGAATGGAATGGAATGGAATCAACTCGAATGGAATAGAATGGAATGGATTGGAATGGAATGGAATGGAATCAACCCGAATGGAATGGAATACAATGGAATGGAATGGAATGGAAAGGGATGGAATCAACTCGAATGGAATGGAATGGAATGGAATGGAATGGAATGAAATGGAATAAACCCGAATGGAATGCAATGGAATGGAATGGAATGGAATGGAATCAACCCGAATGGAATGGCATGGAATGGAATGCAATGGAATGGAATGGAATCAACTCGAATGGAATGGAATGCAATGGAATGGAATGGAATCGAATCATCACGAATGGAATGAAACGGAATGGAATCAACTCAAATGGAGGGGAATGCAATGGAAAGGAATGGAATGGAATCAACACGAATGGAGTGGAATGGAACGGAATGGAATGGAGTGGAGGGGAATGAAATGGAATGGAATGGAGTGGAGTGGAATGGAATGGAATGGAATCAACCTGAGTGGAATGGAATGGAATGGAATGGAATGGAATAAAATGGAATGGAAGCAACTCAAATGCAATGGAATGGAATGGAATGGAATGGAATCAACCCGAATGGAATGGAATGGAATGGAATGCAATGGAATGGAATGGAATCAACTCGAATGGAATGGAATGCAATGGAATGGAATGGAATCGAATCATCACGAATGGAATGGAACGGAATGGAATCAACTCAAATGGAATGGAATGCAATGGAAAGGAATGGAATGGAATCAACCCGAATGGAGTGGATTGGAACGGAATGGAATGGAATGAAAAGGAATGGAATGGAATGCAATCAATCCAAATGGAATGGAATGGAATGGAATCAACCCGAATGGAATGGAGTGAAGTGGAATCAAATCGAATGGAATGAAATGGAATGGAATGGATTCAACCCGAATGGAATGGAATGGAATTAAATTAACCGAAATGGAATGGAATGGAATGGAATGGAATGGAATGGAATGGAATGGAATGGAATCAACCCGAATGGAATTTAATGGAATGGAATGGAATGGAATGGAATCAACCTGAATGGAATGGAATTGAATGGAATGGAATGGAATAAACCCGAGTTGGATGGAATGGAATGGAATGGAATGCAATCTATGCGAATGGAATGGAATGGAAAGGAATAGAATGGAATGGAATGGAATGGAATCAACCCGCATGGAATGGAATGGAGTGGAATCAACTCGAATGGAATGGAATGGAATGGAATGGAATCAACCCGAATGGAATGGAATGGAAGGGAATGGAATCAACACGAATGGAATGGATTGGAGTGGAATGGAATGGAATGGAATGGAATGCAATCAACCCGAATGGAATGGAATGGAATGGAATGGAATGCAATGGAATGCAATCAATCCGACTGGAATGGAATGGAATGGAATGCAGTGGAATCAACCCGAATGGAATGGAATGCAGTGGAATTAAATTGAGTGCAATGGAATGGAATCGAACGGAATGGAATGGATTCAACTAGAATGGAATGGAATGGAATGGAATGGAATGGAATCAACCGGAATGGAATGAAATGTAAAGGAATGGAATGGAATGGAAAGGAATGGAATGGAATCAACCCGAATGGAATGGAATGGAATGGAAAGGAACCAAGCCGAATGGAATGGAATGGAATGGAATGGAATGGAATGGAATGGACTGGAATGGAATCTATCCGAATGGTTTGGAATGGTAAGGAATGGAATGGAATGGAAGGGAATGGAATCAACACGCATGGAATGAAATGTTGTGGAATCAACTCGATTGGAATGGAATGGAATGGAATGGAAAGGAATGGAATGGAAGGGAATGAAATGGAAGGGAATTTAATCACACCGAATGGAATGGAATGGAATGGAATGGAATGGAATGGAATGGAATGGAATCAACCCGAATGGAATGGAATGCAACGGAATGACATGGAATGGATTCAACCCTAATGGAATTGATTAGAATGGAATCAACTCGAATGGAATGGAATGGAATGGCACGGGATGGAATGGTATGGAATAGAATCGAATGGAATTGAATCAACACGATTGCAGTGGATTGGAATGGAATGTAATTGAATGGAAAGGGGTGGAATTGAATCAATCCGAGTGGAATGGAATGGAATGGAATGTAGTGGAGGGGAATGAAATGGAATGCAATGGAGTGGAGTGGAATGGAATGGAATGGAATCAATCTGAGTGGAGTGTAATGGAATGAAATGGAATGGAATGGAATAAAATGGAATGGAAGCAACTCAAATGCAATGCAATGGAATGGAATGGAATGGAATCAACCCGAATGGAATGGAATGGAATGGAATGCAATGGAATGGAATGGAATCAACTCGAATGGAATGGAATGCAATGGAATGGAATGGAATCGAATCATCACGAATGGAATGGAACGGAATGGAATCAACTCAAATGGAATGGAATGCAATGTAAAGGAATGGAATGGAATCAACCCGAATATAGAGGAATGGAACGGAAAGGAATGGAATGAAAAGGAATGGAATGGAATGCAATCAATCCAAATGGAATGGAATGGACTGGAATCAACCCGAATGGAATGGAGTGAAGTGGAATCAAATCGAATGGAATGGAATGGAATGGAATGGAGTGGAATGGAATGGAATGGAATGGATTCAACACGAATGGAATGGAATGGAATTCAATTAACCGGAATGGAATGGAATGGAATGGAATCAACCCGAATGGAATTTAAGGGAATGGAATGGAATGCAATGGACTGGAATGGAATCAACCCGAATGGAATGGAATTGAATGGAATGGAATGGAATAAACCCGAGTGGAATGCAATGGAATGGAATGGAATGCAATCTATCCGAATGGAATGCAATGGAAAGGAATGGAATGGAATGGAATGGAATGGAATGGAATGGAATGCAATGGAATCATCCCGAATGGAATGGAATGGAACGGAATGGAATGGAATGGAATGGAATGGACTGGAATGGAATCTATCCGAATGGTTTGGAATGGTAAGGAATGGAATGGAATGGAAGGGAATAGAATCAAAACGCATGGAATGAAATGGAGTGGAGTCAACTCGATTGGAATGGAATGGAATGGAATGGAAAGGAATGGAATGGAAGGGAATGAAATGGAAGGGAATTTAATCACACCGAATGGAATGGAATGGAATGGAATGGAATCAACCCGAATGGAATGGAATGCAACAGAACGACATGGAATGGATTCAACCCTAATGGAATTGATTAGAATGGAATCAACTCGAATGGAATGGAATGGAATGGCACGGGATGGAATGGTATGGAATAGAATCGAATGGAATTGAATCAACCCGATTGGAGTGGATTGGAATGGAATGAAATTGAATGGAATGGGGTGGAATTGAATCAATCCGAGTGGAATGGAATGGAATGGAATGGAGTGGAGGGGAATGAAATGGAATGGAATGGAGTGGAGTGGAATGTAATGGAATGGAATCAACCTGAGTGGAATGGAATGGAATGGAATGGAATGGAATGGAATAAAATGGAATGGAAGCAACTCAAATGCAATGGAATGGAATGGAATGGAATGGAATCAACCCGAATGGAATGGAATGGAATGGAATGGAATGGAATGGAATGGAATGCAATGGAATGGAATGGAATCAAATCGAATGGAATGGAATGCAATGGAATGGAATGGAATCGAATCATCATGAATGGAATGGAACGGAATGGAATCAACTCAAATGGAATGGAATGCAATGGAAAGGAATGGAATGGAATCAACCCGAATGGAGTGGAATGGAACGGAATGGAATGGAATGAAAAGGAATGTAATGGAATGCAATCAATCCAAATGGAATGGAATGGACTGGAATCAACCCGAATGGAATGGAGTGAAGTGGAATCAAATCGAATGGAATGGAATGAAATGGAATGGAATGGAATGGAATGAAATGGGATGTAATCACCTCGAATGGAACGGAATGGAATGGAATGGAATGAAATGGAAAAAACCCGAATGGAATGGAGTGGAATGGAATGGAATGGAATGGAATGGAATGGAATGCAATGGAATCAACCCGAATGGAATGGAATGGAATGGAATAAACCGGAATGGAATGGAATGGAATGGAATGGAATGGAATGGAATCAAACCGAGTGGAATGGCATGGAGTGGAATGGAATGGAAAGGAATGGAATCAACCCGATTGGAATGGAATGGAATGGAATGGAATGGAATGGAACGGAATCTATCCGAATGGATTGGAGTGGAAAGGAATGGAATGGAATGGAATGGAATGGAATGGAATGGAAAGGAATGGAATGGAATGGAATCAACCCGCATGGAATGGAATGGAGTGGAACCAACTCGAATGGAATGGAATGGATTGGAATGGAATGGAATCAACCCGAATTCAATGGAATGGAATGGAATGGAATCAACACGAATGGAATGGATTGGAATGGAATGGAATGGAATGGAATGGAATGGAATGAAATGGGACGTAATCACCTCGAATGGAATGGAATGGAATGGAATGGAATGAAATGGAATAAACCCGAATGGAATGGAATGGAATGGAATGGAATGGAATGGAATGGAATGGAGTGGAATGGAATCAACCCGAATGGAATGGAAGGGAATGGAATGGAAAGGAAAAAACCCGAATGGAATGGACTGGAATGGAATGGAATCAACCCGAATGGAATGGAATGGAATGGAATGGAATAAACCGGAATGGAATGGAATGGAATGGAATGGAATGGAATGTAATGGAATGGAATGGAATCAGACCGAGTTGAATGGCATGGAGTGGAATGGAATGGAAAGGAATGGAATCAACCCGATTGGAACGGAATGGAATGGAATGGAATGGAATGGAATGGAATGGAATCTATCCGAATGGATTGGAATGGAAAGGAATGGAATGGAATGGAATGGAATGGAATGGAATGGAATGGAATCAACCCGCATGGAATGGAATGGAGTGGAACCAACTCGAATGGAATGGAATGGATTGGAATGGAATGGAATCAACCAGAATTTAATGGAATGGAATGGAATGGAATCAACACGAATGGAATGGATTGGAATGGAATGGAATGGAATGGAATGCAATGGAATGGAATCAACCCGAATGGAATGGAATGGAATGGAATGGAATGAAATGGAATGGAATGCAATCAATCCGAATGGAATGGAATGGAATGGAATGCAATGGAATCAACCCGAATGGAATGGAATGAAGTGGAATCAAATCGAGTGCAATGGAATGGAATCGAATGGAATGGAATGGATTCAACCAGAATGGAATGGAAAGGAATGGAATCAACCGGAATGGTATGAAATGGAAAGGAATGGAATGGAATGGAATGGAAAGGAATGGAATGGAATCAACCCGAATGGAATTTAATGGAATGGAATGGAATCAACCAGAATGGAATGGAATCGAATGGAATGGAATGGAATCAACCAGAATGGAATGGAATGGAATGGAATGGAATGGAACGGAATGGAATGGAATCAACCTGAATGGAATGAAATGGAATGGAATTGAATGGAATGGAATCCACCGGAATGGAATGGAATGGAATGGAATGGAATGGAATGGTATGGAATCAACCCGAATGGAGTCGAATGGAATGGAAAGGAATGGAGTCAACCCGAATGGAATGCAATGGAATGGAATGGAATCAACCCGAATGTAATGGAATGCAATGGAATGGAATGGAATGGAATGGAGTCAACCCGGATGGAATGCAATGGAATGGAATGGAATGAAATGGAAAGGAATGGAATCAACCCGAATGGAATGGAATGCAATGGAATGGAATGGAATGGAATCAACCCGAATGGAATGGAATACAATGGAATGGAATGGAATGGAAAGCAATGGAATCAACTCGAATGGAATGGAATGGAATGGAAAGGAATGGAATGAAATGGAATAAACCCGAATGGAATGGAAGGGATTGGAATGGAAAGGAAAAAAACCGAATGGAATGGAATGGAATGGAATGGAATGGAATCAAACCGAATGGAATGGAATGGAATGGAATGGAACGGAATGGAATGGAATGGAATGGAAGGGAATGAATTGGAAGGGAATTTAATCACACCGAATGGAATGGAATAGAATGGAATGGAATGGAATCAACCCGAATGGAATGGAATGCAATGGAATGACATGGAATGGATTCAACCCGAATGGAATTGATTGGAATGGAATCAACTCGAATGGAATGGAATGGAATGGAATGGCACGGGATGGAATGGTATGGAATAGAATCGAATGGAATTGAATCAACACGATTGGAGTGGATTGGAATGGAATGTAATTGAATGGAATGGGGTGGAATTGAATCAATCCGAGTGGAATGGAATGGAATGGAATGGAGAGGAGGGGAATGAAATGGAATGGAATGGAGTGGAGTGGAATGGAATGGAATGGAATCAACCTGAGTGGAATGGAATGGAATGGAATAAAATGGAATGGAAGCAACTCAAATGCAATGCAATGGAATGGAATGGAATGGAATCAACCCGAATGGAATGGAATGTAATGGAATGGAATGCAATGGAATGGAATGGAATCAACTCGAATGGAATGGAATGCAATGGAATGGAATGGAATCGAATCATCACGAATGGAATGGAACGGAATGGAATCAACTCAAATGGAATGGAATGCAATGGAAAGGAATGGAATGGAATCAACCCGAATGGAGTGGAATGGAACGGAATGGAATGGAATGAAAAGGAATGGAATGGAATGCAATCAATCCAAATGGAATGGAATGGAATAGAATCAACCCGAATGGAATGGAGTGAAGTGGAATCAAATGGAATGGAATGGAATGGAATGGAATGGAATGGAATGGATTCAACACGAATGGAATGGAATGGAATTCAATTAACCGGAATGGAATGGAATGGAATGGAATCAACCCGAATGGAATTTAAGGGAATGGAATGGAATGCAATGGACTGGAATGGAATCAACCCGAATGGAATGAAATGGAATGGAATAGAATGGAATAAACACGATTGGAATGGAATGGAATGGAATGGAATGCAATCTATCCGAATGGAATGGAATGGAAAGGAATGGAATGGAATGGAATCAACTCGCATGGAATGGAATGGAGTGGAATCAACTCGAATGGAATGGAATGGAATGGAATGGAAAGGAATGGAATGGAATCAACCCGAATGGAATTTAATGGAATGGAATGGAATCAAACAGAATGGAATGGAATCAAATGAAATGGAATGGAATCAATCCGATTGGAATGAAATGGAATGGAATCAACCTGAATGGAATGAAATGGAATGGAATTGAATGGAATGGAATCCACCGGAATGGAATGGAATGGAATGGAATGGTATGGGATCAACCCGAATGGAGTCGAATGGAATGGAAAGGAATGGAATCAACCCGAATGGAATGCAATGGAATGGAATGGAATGGAATCAACCCGAATGTAACGGAATGCAGTGGAATGGAATGGAATGGAATGGAGTCAACCCGGATGGAATGCAATGGAATGGAATGGAATGAAATGGAATGGAATGGAACCATCCCGAATGGAATGGAATGCAATGGAATGGAATGGAATGGAATCAACTAGAATGGAATAGAATGGAATGGATTGGAATGGAATGGAATGCAATCAACCCGAATGGAATGGAATTCAATGGAATGGAATGGAATGGAAAGGGATGGAATCAACTAGAATGGAACGGAATGGAATGGAATGGAATGGAATGAAATGGAATAAACCCGAATGGAATGGAATGGAATGGAATGAAATCAACCCGAATGGAATGGAAGGGAATGGAATGGAAAGGAAAAAACCCGAATGGAATGGAATGGAATGGATTGGAATGGAATGGAATGGAATCAACCCGAATGGAATGCAATACAATGGACTGGAATGGATTGGAAAGGGATGGAATCAACTCGAATGGAATGGAATGAAATGGAATGGAATGGAATCAACTCTAATTGAATGGAATGCAATGGAATTGAATGGAATGGAATCAACTCGAATGGAATGGAATGGAATGGATTCGAATGGAATGGAATGGAATCAACCCGAATGGAATGGAATACAATGGAATGGAATGGAATGGAAAGGGATGGAATCAACTAGAATGGAATGGAATGGAATGGAATGAAATGGAATAAACCAGAATGGAATGGAATGGAATGGAATGGAATGGAATGGAATGAAATCAACCCGAATGGAATGGAAGGGAATGGAATGGAAAGGAAAAAACCCGAATGGAATGGAATGGAATGGAATGGAATGGAATGGAATGGAATGGAGTGGAATGAAATGGAATAAACCCGAATGGAATGGAATGGAATGGAATGGAATGGAATGAAATCAACCTGAATGGAATGGAAGCGAATGGATTGGAAAGGAAAAAACCTGAATGGAATGGAATGGAATGGAATGGAATGGAATGGAATGAAATGGAATGGAATCAACCCGAATGGAATGGAATGGAATGGAATGGAATGGAATCAACCGGAATGGAATGGAATGGAATGGAATCAAACCGAGTGGAATGGAATGGAGTGGAATGGAATGGAATGTAATGGAAAGGAATGGAATCAACCCGATTGGAATGGAATGGAATGGAATGGAATGGAATGGAATGGAATGGAATCAAACCGAATGGAATGGAATGGATTGGAATTGAATGGAATGGAATGGAATGGAATAAACCCGAATGAAATTGAATGGAGGGGAATGGAATGGAATGGAAAGGAACCAACCCGAATGGAATGGAATTCAATGGAATGGAATGGAATGGAATGGAATGGAATGGAATGGAATGCTATGGAATGGAATGGAAAGTAATCAACACGAATGGAATGGAATGGAATGGAATGGAACGGAATGGAATGGAATGGAATGGAAGGGATTTAAATGGAAGGGAATTTAATCACACCGAATGGAATGGAATGGAATGGAATGGAATCAACCCGAATGGAATGGAATGCAATGGAATGACATGGAATGGATTCAACCCGAATGGAATTGATTGGAATGGAATCAACTCGAATGGAATGGAATGGAATGGAATGGCACGGGATGGAATGGTATGGAATAGAATCGAATGGAATTGAATCAACTCGATTGGATTGGATTGGAATGGAATGTAATTGAATGGAATGGGGTAGAATTGAATCAATCCGAGTGGAATGGAATGGAATGGAATGGAGTGGAGGGGAATGAAATGGAATGGAATGGAGTGGAGTGGAATGGAATGGAATGGAATCAACCTGAGTGGAATGGAATGGAATGGAATGGAATGGAATAAAATGGAATGGAAGCAACTCAAATGCAATGGAATGGAATGGAATGGAATGGAATCAACCCGAATGGAATGGAATGGAATGGAATGCAATGGAATGGAATGGAATCAACTCGAATGGAATGGAATGCAATGGAATGGCATGGAATCGAATCATCACGAATGGAATGGAACGGAATGGAATCAACTCAAATGGAATGGAATGCAATGGAAAGGAATGGAATGGAATCAACCCGAATGGAGTGGAATGGAACGGAATGGAATGGAATGAAAAGGAATGGAATGGAATGCAATCAATCCAAATGGAATGGAATGGAATGGAATCAACCCGAATGGAATGGAGTGAAGTGGAATCAAATGGAATGGAATGGAATGGAATGGAATGGAATGGAATGGAATGGATTCAACACGAATGGAATGGAATGGAATTCAATTAACCGGAATGGAATGGAATGGAATGGAATCAACCCGAATGGAATTTAAGGGAATGGAATGGAATGCAATGGACTGGAATGGAATCAACCCGAATGGAATGAAATGGAATGGAATAAACCCGATTGGAATGGAATGGAATGGAATGGAATGGAATGCAATCTATCCGAATGGAATGGAATGGAATGGAATGGAATGGAATGGAATGGAATCAACTCGCATGGAATGGAATGGAGTGGAATCAACTCGAATGGAATGGAATGGAATGGAATGGAAAGGAATGGAATGGAATCAACCTGAATGGAATTTAATGGAATGGAATGGAATCAAACAGAATGGAATGGAATCGAATGAAATGGAATGGAATCAATCCGATTGGAATGGAATGGAATGGAATGGAATGGAATGGAATCAACCTGAATGGAATGAAATGTAATGGAATTGAATGGAATGGAATCAACCGGAATGGAATGGAATGGAATGGAATGGAACGTAATGGAATGGTATGGAATCAACCCGAATGGAGTCAAATGGAATGGAAAGGAATGGAAACAACCCGAATGGAATGCAATGGAATGGAATGGAATGGAATCAACCCGAATGTAACGGAATGCAATGGAATGGAATGGAATGGAATGGAGTCAACCCGGATGGAATGCAATGGAATGGAATGGAATGAAATGGAATGGAATGGAATCAACCCGAATGGAATGGAATGCAATGGAATGGAATGGAATGGAATCAACTCGAATGGAATAGAATGGAATGGATTGGAATGGAATGGAATGGAATCAAACCGAATGGAATGGAATTCAGTGGAATGGAATGGAATGGAAAGGGATGGAATCAACTAGAATGGATCGGAATGGAATGGAATGGAATTGAATGGAATGAAATGGAATAAACCGGAATGGAATGGAATGGAATGGAATGAAATCAACCCGAATGGAATGGAAGGGAATGGAATGGAAAGGAAAAAACCCGAATGGAATGGAATGGAATGGAATGGAATGCAATGGAATGGAATGGAATCAACTCGAATGGAATGGAATGCAATGGAATGGAATGGAGTCGAATCATCATGAATGGAATGGAACGGAATGGAATCAACTCAAATGGAATGGAATGCAATGGAAAGGAATGGAATGGAATCAACCCGAATGGAGTGGAATGGAACGGAATGGAATGGAATGAAAAGGAGTGGAATGGAATGCAATCAATCCAAATGGAATGGAATGGACTGGATTCAACCCGAATGGAATGGAGTGAAGTGGAATCAAATCGAATGGAATGGAATGCAATGGAATGGAATGGAATGGAATGAAATGGCATGTAATCACCTCGAATGGAACGGAACGGAATGGAATGGAATGGAACGGAATGGAATGTAATGGAATGAAATGGAATAAACCCGAATGGAATGGAGTGCAATGGAATGGAATGGAATGGAATGGAATGGAATCAACCCGAATGGAATGGAATGGAATGGAATGGAATGGAATGGAATGGAATGGAATGGAATGGAATCAAACCGAGTGGAATGGCATAGAGTGGAATGGAATGGAAAGGAATGGAATCAACCCGATTGGAATGGAATGGAATGGAATGGAATGGAATGGAACGGAATGGAATGTATCCGAATGGATTGGAAGGGAAAGGAATGGAATGGAATGGAATGGAATGGAATGGAATGGAATGGAATGGAATCAACCCGCATGGAATGGAATGGAGTGGAACCAACTCGAATGGAATGGAATGGATTGGAATGGAATGGAATCAACCCGAATTCAATGGAATGGAATGGAATGGAATCAACACGAATGGAATGGATTGGAATGGAATGGAATGGATTGGAATGGAATGGAATCAACCCGAATGGAATGGAATGGAATGGAATGGAATGAAATGGAATGGAATGCAATCAATCCGAATGGAATGGAATGGAATGGAATGCAATGGAATCAACCCGAATGGAATGGAATGAAGTGGAATCAAATCGAGTGCAATGGAATGGAATCGAATGGAATGGAATGGATTCAACCAGAATGGAATGGAAAGGAATGGAATCAACCGGAATGGTATGAAATGGAAAGGAATGGAATGGAATGGAATGGAAAGGAATGGAATGGAATCAACCCGAATGGAATTTAATGGAATGGAATGGAATCAACCAGAATGGAATGGAATCGAATGGAATGGAATGGAATCAACCAGAATGGAATGGAATGGAATGGAATGGAATGGAACGGAATGGAATGGAATCAACCTGAATGGAATGAAATGGAATGGAATTGAATGGAATGGAATCCACCGGAATGGAATGGAATGGAATGGAATGGAATGGAATGGAATGGTATGGAATCAACCCGAATGGAGTCGAATGGAATGGAAAGGAATGGAGTCAACCCGAATGGAATGCAATGGAATGGAATGGAATCAACCCGAATGTAATGGAATGCAATGGAATGGAATGGAATGGAATGGAGTCAACCCGGATGGAATGCAATGGAATGGAATGGAATGAAATGGAAAGGAATGGAATCAACCCGAATGGAATGGAATGCAATGGAATGGAATGGAATGGAATCAACCCGAATGGAATGGAATACAATGGAATGGAATGGAATGGAAAGCAATGGAATCAACTCGAATGGAATGGAATGGAATGGAAAGGAATGGAATGAAATGGAATAAACCCGAATGGAATGGAAGGGATTGGAATGGAAAGGAAAAAAACCGAATGGAATGGAATGGAATGGAATGGAATGGAATCAAACCGAATGGAATGGAATGGAATGGAATGGAACGGAATGGAATGGAATGGAATGGAAGGGAATGAATTGGAAGGGAATTTAATCACACCGAATGGAATGGAATAGAATGGAATGGAATGGAATCAACCCGAATGGAATGGAATGCAATGGAATGACATGGAATGGATTCAACCCGAATGGAATTGATTGGAATGGAATCAACTCGAATGGAATGGAATGGAATGGAATGGCACGGGATGGAATGGTATGGAATAGAATCGAATGGAATTGAATCAACACGATTGGAGTGGATTGGAATGGAATGTAATTGAATGGAATGGGGTGGAATTGAATCAATCCGAGTGGAATGGAATGGAATGGAATGGAGAGGAGGGGAATGAAATGGAATGGAATGGAGTGGAGTGGAATGGAATGGAATGGAATCAACCTGAGTGGAATGGAATGGAATGGAATAAAATGGAATGGAAGCAACTCAAATGCAATGCAATGGAATGGAATGGAATGGAATCAACCCGAATGGAATGGAATGGAATGGAATGCAATGGAATGGAATGGAATCAACTCGAATGGAATGGAATGCAATGGAATGGAATGGAATCGAATCATCACGAATGGAATGGAACGGAATGGAATCAACTCAAATGGAATGGAATGCAATGGAAAGGAATGGAATGGAATCAACCCGAATGGAGTGGAATGGAACGGAATGGAATGGAATGAAAAGGAATGGAATGGAATGCAATCAATCCAAATGGAATGGAATGGAATAGAATCAACCCGAATGGAATGGAGTGAAGTGGAATCAAATGGAATGGAATGGAATGGAATGGAATGGAATGGAATGGAATGGATTCAACACGAATGGAATGGAATGGAATTCAATTAACCGGAATGGAATGGAATGGAATGGAATCAACCCGAATGGAATTTAAGGGAATGGAATGGAATGCAATGGACTGGAATGGAATCAACCCGAATGGAATGAAATGGAATGGAATAGAATGGAATAAACCCGATTGGAATGGAATGGAATGGAATGGAATGCAATCTATCCGAATGGAATGGAATGGAAAGGAATGGAATGGAATGGAATCAACTCGCATGGAATGGAATGGAGTGGAATCAACTCGAATGGAATGGAATGGAATGGAATGGAAAGGAATGGAATGGAATCAACCCGAATGGAATTTAATGGAATGGAATGGAATCAAACAGAATGGAATGGAATCAAATGAAATGGAATGGAATCAATCCGATTGGAATGAAATGGAATGGAATCAACCTGAATGGAATGAAATGGAATGGAATGGAATGGAATGGTATGGGATCAACTCGAATGGAGTCGAATGGAATGGAAAGGAATGGAATCAACCCGAATGGAATGCAATGGAATGGAATGGAATGGAATCAACCCGAATGTAACGGAATGCAGTGGAATGGAATGGAATGGAATGGAGTCAACCCGGATGGAATGCAATGGAATGGAATGGAATGAAATGGAATGGAATGGAACCAACCCGAATGGAATGGAATGCAATGGAATGGAATGGAATGGAATCAACTAGAATGGAATAGAATGGAATTGATTGGAATGGAATGGAATGCAATCAACCCGAATGGAATGAAATGGAATGGAATTGAATGGAATGGAATCCACCGGAATGGAATGGAATGGAATGGAATGGAATGGAATGGTATGGAATCAACCCGAATGGAGTCGAATGGAATGGAAAGGAATGGAAACAACCCGAATGGAATGCAATGGAATGGAATGGAATGGAATGGAATCAACCCGAATGTAATGGAATGCAATGGAATGGAATGGAATGGAATGGAGTCAACACGGATGGAATGCAATGGAATGGAATGGAATGAAATGGAATGGAATGGAATCAACCCGAATGGAATGGAATGCAATGGAATGGAATGGAATGGAATCAACTCGAATGGAATAGAATGGAATGGATTGGAATGGAATGGAATGGAATCAACCCGAATGGAATGGAATACAATGGAATGGAATGGAATGGAAAGGGATGGAATCAACTCGAATGGAATGGAATGGAATGGAATGGAATGGAATGGAATGGAATGAAATGGAATAAACCCGAATGGAATGGAATGGAATGGAATGGAATGGAATGGAATGGAATGAAATCAACCCGAATGGAATGGAAGGGAATGGAATGGAAAGGAAAAAACCCGAGTGGAATGGAATGGAATGGAATGGAATGGAATGGAATGGAATGGAATCAAACCGAATGGAATGGAATGGAACGGAATGGAATGGAATGGAATGGAAGGGAATGAAATGGAAGGGAATTTAATCACACCGAATGGAATGGAATGGAATGGAATGGAATCAACCCGAATGGAATGGAATGCAATGGAATGACATGGAATGGATTCAACCCGAATGGAATTGATTGGAATGGAATCAACTCGAATGGAATGGAAAGGAATGGCACGGGATGGAATGGTATGGAATAGAATCGAATGGAATTGAATCAACACGATTGGAGTGGATTGGAATGGAATGTAATTGAATGGAATGGGGTGGAATTGAACCAATCCGAGTGGAATGGAATGGAATGGAATGGAGTGGAGGGGAATGAAATGGAATGGAATGGAGTGGAGTGGAATGTAATGGAATGGAATCAACCTGAGTGGAGTGTAATGGAATGGAATGGAATGGAATGGAATAAAATGGAATGGAAGCAACTCAAATGCAATGCAATGGAATGGAATGGAATGGAATCAACCCGAATGGAGTGGAATGGAATGGAATGGAATGGAAGCAACCCGAATGGAATGGAATGGAATCGAATGGAATGGAATGGAATGGAATCAACCGGAATGGAATGGAATGGAATGGAATGGAAGGGAATGGAATCAAACCGAATGGAATGGAATGGAGTGGAATGGAATGGAAAGGAATGGAATCAACCCGAATGGAATGGAATGGAATGGAATGGAATCAAACCGAATGGAATGGAATGGAATGGAATAGAATGGAATGGAATGGAATCAAACCGAAAGGAATGGAATGGTAAGGAATGGAATGGAATGGAAGGGAATGGAATCAACCCTCATGGAATGAAATGGAGTGGAATCAACTCGAATGGAATGGAATGGAATGGAATAAACCCGAATGAAATGGAATGGAGGGGAATGGAATGGAATGGAAAGGAACCAACCCGAATGGAATGGAATGGAATGGAATGGAATGGAATGGAATGGAATGGAATGGAATGGAATGGAATGCAATGGAATGGAATGGAATGGAAAGTAATTAACCCGAATGGAATGGAATGGAACGGAATGGAATGGAATGGAATGGAAGGGAATGAAATGGAAGGGAATTTAATCACACCGAATGGAATGGAATGGAATGGAATGGAATCAACCCGAATGGAATGGAATGCAATGGAATGACATGGAATGGATTCAACCCAAATGGAATTGATTGGAATGGAATCAACTCGAATGGAATGGAATGGAATGGAATGGAATGGCACGGGATGGAATGGTATGGAATAGAATCGAATGGAATTGAATTAACCCGATTGGAGTGGATTGGAATGGAATGTAATTGAATGGAATGGGGTGGAATTGAATCAATCCGAGTGGAATGGAATGGAATGGAATGGAGTGGAGGGGAATGAAATGGAATGGAATGGAGTGGAGTGGAATGGAATGGAATGGAATCAACCTGAGTGGAATGGAATGGAATGCAATGGAATGGAATGGAATGGAATAAACCCGAATGAAATGGAATGGAGGGGAATGGAATGGAATGGAATGGAAAGGAACCAACCCGAATGGAATGGAATCGAATGGAATGGAATGGAATGGAATGGATTGCAATGGAATCATCCCGAATGGAATGGAATGGAATGGAACGGAAAGGAATGGAATCAACCCGAATGGAATGCAATGGAATGGAATGGAAAGTAATCAACCCGAATGGAATGGAATGGAATGGAATGGAATGGAATGGAATGGAATGAAATGGAAGGGAATTTAATCACACCGAATGGAATGGAATGGAATAGAATGGACTGGAATGGAATCTATCCGAATGGTATGGAATGGTAAGGAATGGAATGGAATGGAAGGGAATGGAATCAACACGCATGGAATGAAATGGAGTGGAATCAACTCGAATGGAATGGAATGGAATGGAATGGAATGGAATGGAAAGGAATGGAATGGAAGGGAATGAAATGGAAGGGAATTTAATCACACCGAATGGAATGGAATGGAATAGAATGGACTGGAATGGAATCTATCCGAATGGTATGGAATGGTAAGGAATGGAATGGAATGGAAGGGAATGGAATCAACACGCATGGAATGAAATGGAGTGGAATCAACTCGAATGGAATGGAATGGAATGGAATGGAATGGAAAGGAATGGAATGGAAGGGAATGAAATGGAAGGGAATTTAATCACACCGAATGGAATGGAATGGAATGGAATGGAATGGAATCAACCCGAATGGAATGGAATGCAACGGAATGACATGGAATGGATTCAACCCTAATGGAATTGATTGGAATGGAATCAACTCGAATGGAATGGAATGGAATGGAATGGCACGGGATGGAATGGTATGGAATAGAATCGAATGGAATTGAATCAACCCGATTGGATTGGATTGGAATGGAATGTAATTGAATGGAATGGGGTAGAATTGAATCAATCCGAGTGGAATGGAATGGAATGGAATGGAGTGGAGGGGAATGAAATGGAATGGAATGGAGTGGAGTGGAATGGAATGGAATGGAATCAACCTGAGTGGAATGGAATGGAATGGAATGGAATGGAATAAAATGGAATGGAAGCAACTCAAATGCAATGGAATGGAATGGAATGGAATGGAATCAACCCGAATGGAATGGAATGGAATGGAATGCAATGGAATGGAATGGAATCAACTCGAATGGAATGGAATGCAATGGAATGGCATGGAATCGAATCATCACGAATGGAATGGAACGGAATGGAATCAACTCAAATGGAATGGAATGCAATGGAAAGGAATGGAATGGAATCAACCCGAATGGAGTGGAATGGAACGGAATGGAATGGAATGAAAAGGAATGGAATGGAATGCAATCAATCCAAATGGAATGGAATGGAATGGAATCAACCCGAATGGAATGGAGTGAAGTGGAATCAAATGGAATGGAATGGAATGGAATGGAATGGAATGGAATCGAATCATCACGAATGGAATGGAACGGAATGGAATCAACTCAAATGGAATGGAATGCAATGGAAAGGAATGGAATGGAATCAACCCGAATGGAGTGGAAAGGAACGGAATGGAATGGAATGAAAAGGAATGGAATGGAATGCAATCAATCCAAATGGAATGGAATGGAATGGAATCAACCCGAATGGAATGGAGTGAAGTGGAATCAAATGGAATGGAATGGAATGGAATGGAATGGAATGGAATGGAATGGAATGGATTCAACACGAATGGAATGGAATGGAATTCAATTAACCGGAATGGAATGGAATGGAATGGAATCAACCCGAATGGAATTTAAGGGAATGGAATGGAATGCAATGGACAGGAATGGAATCAACCCGAATGGAATGAAATGGAATGGAATAAACCCGATTGGAATGGAATGAAATGGAATGGAATGCAATCTATCCGAATGGAATGGAATGGAATGGAATGGAATGGAATGGAATCAACTCGCATGGAATGGAATGGAGTGGAATCAACTCGAATGGAATGGAATGGAATGGAATGGAAAGGAATGGAATGGAATCAACCCGAATGGAATTTAATGGAATGGAATGGAATCAAACAGAATGGAATGGAATCGAATGAAATGGAATGGAATCAATCCGATTGGAATGGAATGGAATGGAATGGAAAGGAATGGAATCAACCTGAATGGAATGAAATGGAATGGAATTGAATGGAATGGAATCAACCGGAATGGAATGGAATGGAATGGAATGGAACGGAATGGAATGGTATGGAATCAACCCGAATGGAGTCAAATGGAATGGAAAGGAATGGAAACAACCCGAATGGAATGCAATGGAATGGAATGGAATGGAATCAACCCGAATGTAACGGAATGCAATGGAATGGAATGGAATGGAATGGAGTCAACCCGGATGGAATGCAATGGAATGGAATGGAATGAAATGGAATGGAATGGAATCAACCCGAATGGAATGGAATGCAATGGAATGGAATGGAATGGAATCAACTCGAATGGAATAGAATGGAATGGATTGGAATGGAATGGAATGGAATCAAACCGAATGGAATGGAATTCAGTGGAATGGAATGGAATGGAAAGGGATGGAATCAACTAGAATGGATCGGAATGGAATGGAATGGAATGGAATGGAATGAAATGGAATAAACCCGAATGGAATGGAATGGAATGGAATGGAATGGAATGAAATCAACCCGAATGGAATGGAAGGGAATGGAATGAAAAGGAAAAAACCCGAATGGAATGGAATGGAATGGAATGGAATGCAATGGAATGGAATGGAATCAACTCGAATGGAATGGAATGCAATGGAATGGAATGGAGTCGAATCATCATGAATGGAATGGAACGGAATAGAATCAACTCAAATGGAATGGAATGCAATGGAAAGGAATGGAATGGAATCAACCCGAATGGAGTGGAATGGAACGGAATGGAATGGAATGAAAAGGAGTGGAATGGAATGCAATCAATCCAAATGGAATGGAATGGACTGGATTCAACCCGAATGGAATGGAGTGAAGTGGAATCAAATCTAATGGAATGGAATGGAATGGAATGCAATGGAATGGAATGGAATGGAATGAAATGGCATGTAATCACCTCGAATGGAACGGAACGGAATGGAATGGAATGGAACGGAATGGAATGTAATGGAATGAAATGGAATAAACCCGAATGGAATGGAGTGCAATGGAATGGAATGGAATGGAATGGAATGGAATGGAATCAACCCGAATGGAATGGAATGGAATGGAATGGAATGGAATGGAATCAAACCGAGTGGAATGGCATAGAGTGGAATGGAATGGAAAGGAATGGAATCAACCCGATTGGAATGGAATGGAATGGAATGGAATGGAATGGAACGGAATGGAATGTATCCGAATGGATTGGAATGGAAAGGAATGGAATGGAATGGAATGGAATGGAATGGAATGGAATGGAATGGAATCAACCCGCATGGAATGGAATGGAGTGGAACCAACTCGAATGGAATGGAATGGATTGGAATGGAATGGAATCAACCCGAATTCAATGGAATGGAATGGAATGGAATCAACACGAATGGAATGGATTGGAATGGAATGGAATGGATTGGAATGGAATGGAATCAACCCGAATGGAATGGAATGGAATGGAATGGAATGAAATGGAATGGAATGCAATCAATCCGAATGGAATGGAATGGAATGGAATGCAATGGAATCAACCCGAATGGAATGGAATGAAGTGCAATCAAATCGAGTGCAATGGAATGGAATCGAATGGAATGGAATGGATTCAACCAGAATGGAATGGAAAGGAATGGAATCAACCGGAATGGAATGAAATGGAAAGGAATGGAATGGAATGGAATGGAAAGGAATGGAATGGAATCAACCCGAATGGAATTTAATGGAATGGAATGGAATCAACCAGAATGGAATGGAATCGAATGGAATGGAATGGAATCAACCCGAATGGAATGGAATGGAATGGAATGGAATGGAATGGAATGGAATCAACCTGAATGGAATGAAATGGAATGGAATTGAATGGAATGGAATCCACCAGAATGGAATGGAATGGAATGGAATGGAATGGAATGGAATGGTATGGAATCAAGCCGAATGGAGTCGAATGGAATGGAAAGGAATGGAATCAACCCGAATGGAATGCAATGGAATGGAATGGAATGGAATGGAGTCAACCCGGATGGAATGCAATGGAATGGAATGGAATGAAATGGAATGGAATGGAATCAACCCGAATGGAATGGAATGCAATGGAATGGAATGGAATGGAAAGGGATGGAATCAACTCGAATGGAATGGAATGGAATGGAATGGAACGGAATGGAATGGAATGGAATGGAAGGGAATGTAAAGGAAGGGAATTTAATCTCACCGAATGGAATGGAATGGAATGGAACGGAATGGAATCAACCCGAATGGAATGGAATGCAATGGAATGACATGGAATGGATTCAACCCGAATGGAATTGATTGGAATGGAATCAACTCGAATGGAATGGAATGGAATGGAATGGCACGGGATGGAATGGTATGGAATAGAATCGAATGGAATTGAATCAACACGATTGGAGTGGATTGGAATCTAATGTAATTGAATGGAATGGGGTGGAATTGAATCAATCCGAGTGGAATGGAATGGAATGGAATGGAGTGGAGGGGAATGAAATGGAATGGAATGGAGTGGAGTGGAATGTAATGGAATGGAATCAACCTGAGTGGAGTGTAATGGAATGGAATGGAATGGAATGGAATAAAATGGAATGGAAGCAACTCAAATGCAATGCAATGGAATAGAATGGAATGGAATCAACCCGAATGGAATGGAATGGAATGGAATGGAATGCAATGGAATGGAATGGAATCAACTCGAATGGAATGGAATGCAATGGAATGGAATGGAATCGAATCATCACGAATGGAATGGAACGGAATGGAATCAACTCAAATGGAATCGAATGCAACGGAAAGGAATGGAATGGAATCAACCCGAATGGAGTGCAATGGAATGGAATGGAATGGAATGGAAGCAACCCGAATGGAATGGAATGGAATCGAATGGAATGGAATGGAATGGAATCAACCGGAATGGAATGGAATGGAATGGAATGGAATGGAAGGGAATGGAATCAAACCGAATGGAATGGAATGGAGTGGAATGGAATGGAAAGGAATGGAATTAACCCGAATGGAATGGAATGGAAAGGAATGGAATGGAATGGAATCAATCCGAATGGAATGGAATGGAATGGAATGGAATAGAATGGAATGGAATGGAATGGAATCTATCCGAAAGGAATGGAATGGTAAGGAATGGAATGGAATGGAAGGGAATGCGAATCAACCCTCATGGAATGAAATGGAGTGGAATCAACTCGAATGGAATGGAATGGAATGGAATAAACCCGAATGAAATGGAATGGAGGGGAATGGAATGGAATGGAAAGGAACCAACCCGATTGGAATGGAATCGAATGGAATGGAATGGAATGGAATGCAATGGAATCATCCCGAATGGAATGGAATGGAACGGAATGGAATGGAATCAACCCGAATGGAATGCAATGGAATGGAATGGAAAGTAATCAACCCGAATGGAATGGAATGGAACGGAATGGAATGGAATGGAATGGAATGGAATGGAATGGAATGGAAGGGAATGAAATGGAAGGGAATTTAATCACACCGAATGGAATGGAATGGAATAGAATGGACTGGAATGGAATCTATCCGAATGGTATGGAATGGTAAGGAATGGAATGGAATGGAAGGGAATGGAATCAACACGCATGGAATGAAATGGAGTGGAATCAACTCGAATGGAATGGAATGGAATGGAATGGAATGGAATGGAAAGGAATGGAATGGAAGGGAATGAAATGGAAGGGAATTTAATCACACCGAATGGAATGGAATGGAATAGAATGGACTGGAATGGAATCTATCCGAATCGTATGGAATGGTAAGGAATGGAATGGAATGGAAGGGAATGGAATCAACACGCATGGAATGAAATGGAGTGGAATCAACTCGAATGGAATGGAATGGAATGGAATGGAATGGAAAGGAATGGAATGGAAGGGAATGAAATGGAAGGGAATTTAATCACACCGAATGGAATGGAATGGAATGGAATGGAATGGAATGGAATCAACCCGAATGGAATGGAATGCAACGGAATGACATGGAATGGATTCAACCCTAATGGAATTGATTGGAATGGAATCAACTCGAATGGAATGGAATGGAATGGAATGGCACGGGATGGAATGGTATGGAATAGAATCGAATGGAATTGAATCAACCCGATTGGAGTGGATTGGAATGGAATGTAATTGAATGGAATGGGGTGGAATTGAATCAATCCGAGTGGAATGGAATGGAATGGAATGGAGTGGAGGGGAATGAAATGGAATGGAATGGAGTGGAGTGGAATGGAATGGAATGGTATCAACCTGAGTGGAATGGAATGGAATGGAATGGAATGGAATGGAATAAAATGGAATGGAAGCAACTCAAATGCAATGGAATGGAATGGAATGGAATGGAATCAACACGAATGGAATGGAACGGAATGGAATGCAATGGAATGCAATGGAATCAACTCGAATGGAATGGAATGCAATGGAATGGAATGGAATCGAATCATCACGAATGGAATGGAACGGAATGGAATCAACTCAAATGGAATGGAATGCAATGGAAAGTAATGGAATGGAATCAACCCGAATGGTGTGGAATGGAACAGAATGGAATGGAATGAAAAGGAATGGAATGGAATGCAATCAATCGAAATGGAATGGAATGGAATGGAATCAACCCGAATGGAGTGGAGTGAAGTGGAATCAAATGGAATGGAATGGAATGGAATGGAATAGAATGGAATGGATTGAACACGAATGGAATGGAATGGAATTCAATTAACCGGAATGGAATGGAATGGAATGGAATCAATCCGAATGGAATTTAAGGGAATGGAATGGAATGCAATGGACTGGAAAGGAATCAACCCGAATGGAATGAAATGGAATGGAATGGAATGGAATAAACACGATTGGAATGGAATGGAATGGAATGGAATGCAATCTATCCGAATGGAATGGAATGGAAAGGAATGGAATGGAATGGAATGGAATGGAATCAACTCGCATGGAATGGAATGGAGTGGAATCAACTCGAATGGAATGGAATGGAATGGAATGGAAAGGAATGGAATGGAATCAACCCGAATGGAATTTAATGGAATGGAATGGAATCAACCAGAATGGAATGGAATCGAATGGAATGGAATGGAATCAATCCGATTGGAATGGAAGGGAATGGAATGGAATGGAATGGAATCAACCTGAATGGAATGAAATGGAATGGAATTGAATGGAATGGAATCCACCGGAATGCAATGGAATGGAATGGAATCAACTCGAATGGAATGGAATGCAATGGAATGGAAAGGAATCGAATCATCACGAATGGAATGAAACGGAATGGAATCAACTCAAGTGGAGGGGAATGCAATGGAAAGGAATGGAATGGAATCAACACGAATGGAGTGGAATGGAACGGAATGGAATGGAATGAAAAGGAATGGAATGGAATGCAATCAATCCAAATGGAATGGAATGGAATGGAATCAACCCGAATGGAATGGAGTGAAGTGGAATCAAATCGAATGGAATGGAATGGAATGGAATGGATTCAACCCGAATGGAATGGAATGGAATTAAATTAACCGGAATGGAATGGAATGGAATGGAATGGAATGGAATGGAATGGAATGGAATCAACCCGAATGGAATTTAATGGAATGGAATGGAATGAAATGGAATCAACCTGAATGGAATGGAATTGAATGGAATGGAATGGAATAAACCCGAGTTGGATGGAATGGAATGGAATGGAATGCAATCTATGCGAATGGAATGGAATGGAAAGGAATAGAATGGAATGGAATGGAATGGAATCAACCCGCATGGAATGGAATGGAGTGGAATCAACTCGAATGGAGTGGAATGCAATGGAATGGAATCAACCCGAATGGAATGGAATGGAAGGGAATGGAATCAACACGAATGGAATGGATTGGAGTGCAATGGAATGGAATGGAATGGAATGCAATCAACCCGAATGGAATGGAATGGAATGGAATGGAATGGAATGGAATGCAATGGAATGCAATCAATCCGACTGGAATGGAATGGAATGGAATGCAGTGGAATCAACCCGAATGGAATGGAATGCAGTAGAATCAAATCGAGTGCAATGGAATGGAATCGAATGGAATGGAATGGATTCAACTAGAATGGAAAGGAATGGAATGGAATGGAATGGAATGGAATCAACCGGAATGGAATGAAATGTAAAGGAATGGAATGGAATGGAAAGGAATGGGATGGAATCAACCCGAATGGAATGGAATGGAATGGAAAGGAACCAAGCCGAATGGAATGGAATGGAATGCAATGGAATCATCCCGAAAGGAATGGAATGGAACGGAATGGAATGGAATGGAATGGAATGGACTGGAATGGAATCTATCCGAATGGATTGGAATGGTAAGGAATGGAATGGAATGGAAGGGAATGGAATCAACACGCATGGAATGAAATGGAGTGGAATCAACTCGATTGGAATAGAATGGAATGGAATGGAAAGGAATGGAATGGAAGGGAATGAAATGGAAGGGAATTTAATCACACCGAATGGAATGGAGTGGAATGGCACGGGATGGAATGGTATGGAATAGAATCGAATGGAATTGAATCAACCCGATTGGAGTGGATTGGAATGGAATGTAATTGAATGGAATGGGGTGGAATTGAATCAATCCGACTGGAATGGAATGGAATGGAATGGAGTGGAGGGGAATGAAACGGAATGGAATGGAGTGGTGTGGAATGCAATGGAATGGAATCAACCTGAGTGGAATGGAATGGAATGGAATGGAATGGAATGGAATGGAATAAAATGGAATGGAAGCAAGTCAAATGCAATGGAATGGAATGGAATGGAATGGAATCAACCCGAATGGAATGGAATGGAATGGAATGGAATGGAATGGAATGCAATGGAATGGAATGGAATCTACTCGAATGGAATGGAATGCAATGGAATTTAATGGAATCGAATCATCATGAATGGAATGGAACGGAATGGAATCAACTCAAATGGAATAGAATGCAATGGAAAGGAATGGAATGGAATCAACCCGAATGGAGTGGAATGGAACGGAATGGAATGGAATGAAAAGAAATGGAATGGAATGCAATCAATCCAAATGGAATGGAATGGTCTGGAATCAACCGGAATGGAATGGAGTGAAGTGGAATCAAATCGAATGGAATGGAATGGAATGGAATGGAATGGAATGGAATGGAATGGAATGAAATGGGATGTAATCACCTCGAATGGAACGGAATGGAATGGAATGGAATGAAATGGAATAAACCCGAATGGAATGCAGTGGAATGGAATGGAATGGAATGGAATGGAATCAACCCGAATGGAATATAATGGAATGGAATAAACCGGAATGGAATGGAATGGAATGGAATGGAATGGAATGGAATCAAACCGAGTGGAATGGCATGGAGTGGAATGGAATGTAAAGGAATGGAATCAACCCGATTGGAATGGAATGGAATGGAATGGAATGGAATGGAATGGAATGGAATGGAATCAACCCGCATGGAATGCAATGGAGTGGAACCAACTCGAATGGAATGGAATGGATTGGAATGGAATGGAATCAACCCGAATTCAATGGAATGGAATGGAATGGAATCAACACGAATGGAATGGATTGGAATGGAATGGAATGGAATGGAATGGAATGGAATGGAATCAACCCGAATGGAATGGAATGGAATGGAATGGAATGAAATGGAATGGAATGCAATCAATCCGAATGGAATGGAATGGAATGGAATGCAATGGAATCAACCCGAATGGAATGGAATGAAGTGGAATCAAATCGAGTGCAATGGAATGGAATCGAATGCAATGGAATGGATTCAACCAGAATGGAATGGAAAGGAATGGAATCAACCGGAATGGAATGAAATGGAAAGGAATGGAATGGAATGGAATGGAAAGGAATGGAATGGAATCAACCCGAATGGAATTTAATGGAATGGAATGGAATCAACCCGAATGGAATTTAATGGAATGGAATGGAATCAACCAGAATGGAATGGAATCGAATGGAATGGAATGGAATCAACCCGAATGGAATGGAATGGAATGGAATGGAATGGAATGGAATGGAATGGAATGGAATGGAATCAACCTGAATGGAATGAAATGGAATGGAATTGAATGGAATGGAATCCACCAGAATGGAATGGAATGGAATGGAATGGAATGGTATGGAATCAAGCCGAATGGAGTCGAATGGAATGGAAAGGAATGGAATCAACCCGAATGGAATGCAATGGAATGGAATGGAATGGAATGGAGTCAACCCGGATGGAATGCAATGGAATGGAATGGAATGAAATGGAATGGAATGGAATCAACCCGCATGGAATGGAATGCAATGGAATGGAATGGAATGGAATCAACTCGAATGGAATGGAATGGAATGGAATGGCACGGGATGGAATGGTATGGAATAGAATCGAATGGAATTGAATCAACACGATTGGAGTGGATTGGAATCTAATGTAATTGAATGGAATGGGGTGGAATTGAATCAATCCGAGTGGAATGGAATGGAATGGAATGGAGTGGAGGGGAATGAAATGGAATGGAATGGAGTGGAGTGGAATGTAATGGAATGGAATCAACCTGAGTGGAGTGTAATGGAATGGAATGGAATGGAATGGAATGGAATAAAATGGAATGGAAGCAACTCAAATGCAATGCAATGGAATGGAATGGAATGGAATCAACCCGAATGGAATGGAATGGAATGGAATGGAATGCAATGGATTGGAATGGAATCAACTCGAATGGAATGGAATGCAATGGAATGGAATGGAATCGAATCATCACGAATGGAATGGAACGGAATGGAATCAACTCAAATGGAATGGAATGCAATGGAAAGGAATGGAATGGAATCAACCCGAATGGAGTGCAATGGAATGGAATGGAATGGAAGCAACCCGAATGGAATGGAATGGAATCGAATGGAATGGAATGGAATGGAATCAACCGGAATGGAATGGAATGGAATGGAATGGAATGGAATGGAAGGGAATGGAATCAAACCGAATGGAATGGAATGGAGTGGAATGGAATGGAAAGGAATGGAATCAACCCGAATGGAATGGAATGGAAAGGAATGGAATGGAATGGAATCAAACAGAATGGAATGGAATGGAATGGAATGGAATAGAATGGAATGGAATGGAATGGAATCTATCCGAAAGGAATGGAATGGTAAGGAATGGAATGGAATGGAAGGGAATGCGAATCAACCCTCATGGAATGAAATGGAGTGGAATCAACTCGAATGGAATGGAATGGAATGGAATAAACCCGAATGAAATGGAATGGAGGGGAATGGAATGGAATGGAAAGGAACCAACCCGAATGGAAAGGAATTGAATGGAATGGAATGGAATGGAATGGAATGCAATGGAATGGAATGGAAAGTAATTAACCCGAATGGAATGGAATGGAACGGAATGGAATGGAATGGAATGGAAGGGAATGAAATGGAAGGGAATTTAATCACACCGAATGGAATGGAATGGAATGGAATGGAATCAACACGAATGGAATGGAATGCAATGGAATGACATGGAATGGATTCAACCCGAATGGAATTGATTGGAATGGAATCAACTCGAATGGAATGGAATGGAATGGAATGGCACGGGATGGAATGGTATGGAATAGAATCGAATGGAATTGAATCAACCCGATTGGAGTGAATTGGAATGGAATGTAATTGAATGGAATGGGGTGGAATTGAATCAATCCGAGTGGAATGGAATGGAATGGAATGGAGTGGAGGGGAATGAAATGGAATGGAATGGAGTGGAGTGGAATGGAATGGAATGGAATCAACCTGAGTGTAATGGAATGGAATGGAATGGAATAAAATGGAATGGAAGCAACTCAAATGCAATGGAATGGAACGGAATGGAATGGAATCAACCCGAATGGAATGGAATGGAATGGAATGGAATGCAATGGAATGGAATGGAATCAACTCGAATGGAATGGAATGCAATGGAATCGAATGGAATCGAATCATCACGAATGGAATGGAACGGAATGGAATCAACTCAAATGGAATGGAATGCAATGGAAAGGAATGGAATGGAATCAACCCGAATGGAGTGGAATGGAACGGAATGGAATGGAATGAAAAGGAATGGAATGGAATGCAATCAATCCAAATGGCATGGAATGGAATGGAATCAACCCGAATGTAGTGGAGTGAAGTGGAATCAAATGGAATGGAATGGAATGGAATGGAATAGAATGGAATGGATTCAACACGAATGGAATGGAATGGAATTCAATTAACCGGAATGGAATGGAATGGAATGGAATCAATCCGAATGGAATTTAAGGGAATGGAATGGAATGCAATGGACTGGAAAGGAATCAACCCGAATGGAATGAAATGGAATGGAATGGAATGGAATAAACCCGATTGGAATGGAATGGAATGGAATGGAATGCAATCTATCCGAATGGAATGGAATGGAAAGGAATGGAATGGAATGGAATGGAATGGAATCAACTCGCATGGAATGGAATGGAGTGGAATCAACTCGAATGGAATGGAATGGAATGGAATGGAATGGAAAGGAATGGAATGGAATCAACCCGAATGGAATTTAATGGAATGGAATGGAATCAACCAGAATGGAATGGAATCGAATGGAATGGAATGGAATCAATCCGATTGGAATGGAAGGGAATGGAATGGAATGGAATGGAATCAACCTGAATGGAATGAAATGGAATGGAATTGAATGGAATGGAATCCACGGGAATGGAATGGAATGGAATGGAATGGTATGGAATCAACCCGAATGGAGTCGAATGGAATGGAAAGGAATGGAATCAACCCGAATGGAATGCAATGGAATGGAATGGAATGGAATCAACCCGAATGTAATGGAATGCAATGGAATGGAATGGAATGGAATGGAGTCAACCCGGATGGACTGCAATGGAATGGAATGGAATGAAATGGAATGGAATGGAATCAACCCGAATGGAATCGAATGCAATGGAATGGAATGGAATGGAATCAACTCGAATGGAATAGAATGGAATGGATTGGAATGGAATGGAATGGAATCAACCCGAATGGAATGGAATTCAATGGAATGGAATGGAAAGGAAAGGGATGGAATCAACTCGAATGGAACGGAATGGAATGGAATGGAATGGAATGAAATGGAATAAACCCGAATGGAATGGAATGGAATGGAATGAAATCAACCCGAATGGAATGGAAGGGAATGGAATGGAAAGGAAAAAACCCGAATGGAATGGAATGGAATGGAATGGAATGGAATGGAATCAAACCGAATGGAATGGTATGGAATGGAACGGAATGGAATGGAATGGAATGGAAGGGAATGAAATGGAAGGGAATTTAATCACACCGAATGGAATGGAATGGAATGGAATGGAATCAACCCGAATGGAATGGAATGCAATGGAATGACATGGAATGGATTCAACCCGAATGGAATTGATTGGAATGGAATCAAATCGAATGGAATGGAATGGAATGGAATGGCACGGGATGGAATGGTATGCAATAAAATCGAATGGAATTGAATCAACCCGATTGGAGTGGATTGGAATGGAATGTAATTGAATGGAATGGGGTGGAATTGAATCAATCCGAGTGGAATGGAATGGAATGGAATGGAGTGGAGGGGAATGAAATGGAATGGAATGGAGTGGAGTGGAATGGAATGGAATGGAATCAACCTGAGTGGAATGGAATGGAATGGAATGGAATGGAATGGAATGGAATGGAATAAACCCGAATGAAATGGAATGGAGGGGAATGGAATGGAATGGAATGGAAAGGAACCAACCCGATTGGAATGGAATCGAATGGAATGGAATGGAATGGAATGCAATGGAATCATCCCGAATGGAATGGAATGGAACGGAATGGAATGGAATCAACCCGAATGGAATGCAATGGAATGGAATGGAAAGTAATCAACCCGAATGGAATGGAATGGAACGGAATGGAATGGAATGGAATGGAATGGAAAGTCATCAACCCGAATGGAATGGAATGGAACGGAATGGAATGGAATGGAATGGAATGGAATGGAATGGAATCAACCCGAATGGAATGGAATGCAACGGAATGACATGGAATGGATTCAACCCTAATGGAATTGATTGGAATGGAATCAACTCGAATGGAATGGAATGGAATGGAATGGCACGGGATGGAATGGTATGGAATAGAATCGAATGGAATTGAATCAACCCGATTGGAGTGGATTGGAATGGAATGTAATTGAATGGAATGGGGTGGAATTGAATCAATCCGAGTGGAATGGAATGGAATGGAATGGAGTGGAGGGGAATGAAATGGAATGGAATGGAGTGGAGTGGAATGGAATGGAATGGAATCAACCTGAGTGGAATGGAATGGAATGGAATGGAATAAAATGGAATGGAAGCAACTCAAATGCAATGGAATGGAATGGAATGGAATGGAATCAACCCGAATGGAATGGAATGGAATGGAATGCAATGGAATGGAATGGAATCAACTCGAATGGAATGGAATGCAATGGAATGGAATGGAATCGAATCATCACGAATGGAATGGAACGGAATGGAATCAACTCAAATAGAATGGAATGCAATGGAAAGGAATGGAATGGAATCAACCCGAATGGAGTGGAATGGAACGGAATGGAATGGAATGAAAAGGAATGGAATGGAATGCAATCAATCGAAATGGAATGGAATGGAATGGAATCAACACGAATGGAGTGGAGTGAAGTGGAATCAAATGGAATGGAATGGAATGGAATGGAATAGAATGGAATGGATTCAACACGAATGGAATGGAATGGAATTCAATTAACCGGAATGGAATGGAATGGAATGGAATCAATCCGAATGGAATTTAAGGGAATGGAATGGAATGCAATGGACTGGAAAGGAATCAACCCGAATGGAATGAAATGGAATGGAATGGAATGGAATAAACCCGATTGGAATGGAATGGAATGGAATGGAATGCAATCTATCCGAATGGAATGGAATGGAAAGGAATGGACTGGAATGGAATGGAATGGAATCAACTCGCATGGAATGGAATGGAGTGGAATCAACTCGAATGGAATGGAATGGAATGGAACGGAAAGGAATGGAATGGAATCAACCCGAATGGAATTTAATGGAATGGAATGGAATCAACCAGAATGGAATGGAATCGAATGGAATGGAATGGAATCAATCCGATTGGAATGGAAGGGAATGGAATGGAATGGAATGGAATCAACCTGAATGGAATGAAATGGAATGGAATGGAATCAACACGAATGTAATGGAATGCAATGGAATGGAATGGAATGGAATGGAGTCAACCCGGATGGAATGCAATGGAATGGAATGGAATGGAATGGAATAAAATGGAATGGAAGCAACTCAAATGCAATGCAATGGAATGGAATGGAATGGAATCAACCCGAATGGAATGGAATGGAATGGAATGCAATGGAATGGAATGGAATCAACTCGAATGGAATGGAATGCAATGGAATGGAATGGAATCGAATCATCACGAATGGAATGGAACGGAATGGAATCAACTCAAATGGAATGGAATGCAATCGAAAGGAATGGAATGGAATCAACCCGAATGCAGTGGAATGGAATGGAATGGAATGGAAGCAACCCGAATGGAATGGAATGGAATCGAATGGAATGGAATGGAATGGAATCCACCGGAATGGAATGGAATGGAATGGAATGGAATGGAAGGGAATGGAATCAAACCGAATGGAATGGAATGGAGTGGAATGGAATGGAAAGGAATGGAATCAACCCGAATGGAATGGAATGGAAAGGAATGGAATGGAATGGAATCAAACCGAATGGAATGGAATGGAATGGAATAGAATGGAATGGAATGGAATGGAATCTATCCGAAAGGAATGGAATGGTAAGGAATGGAATGGAATGGAACGGAATACGAATCAACCCTCATGGAATGAAATGGAGTGGAATCAACTCGAATGGAATGGAATGGAATGGAATAAACCCGAATGAAATGGAATGGAGGGGAATGGAATGGAATGGAAAGGAACCAACCCGAATGGAATGGAATTGAATGGAATGGAATGGAATGGAATGGAATGGAATGGAATGCAATGGAATGGAATGGAAAGTAATTAACCCGAATGGAATGGAATAGAACGGAATGGAATGGAATGGAATGGAATGGAAGGGAATGAAATGGAAGGGAATTTAATCACACCGAATGGAATGGAATAGAATGGAATGGAATCAACACGAATGAAATGGAATGCAATGGAATGACATGGAATGGATTCAACCCGAATGGAATTGATTGGAATGGAATCAACTCGAATGGAATGGAATGGAATGGAATGGCACGGGATGGAATGGTATGGAATAGAATCGAATGGAATTGAATCAACCCGATTGGAGTGGATTGGAATGGAATGTAATTGAATGAAATGGGGTGGAATTGAATCAATCCGAGTGGAATGGAATGGAATGGAATGGAGTGGAGGGGAATGAAATGGAATGGAATGGAGTGGAGTGGAATGGAATGGAATGGAATCAACCTGAGTGGAATGGAATGGAATGGAATGGAATGGAATGGAATGGAATGGAATAAACCCGAATGAAATGGAATGGAGGGGAATGGAATGGAATGGAATGGAAAGGAACCAACCCGATTGGAATGGAATCGAATGGAATGGAATGGAATGGAATGCAATGGAATCATCCCGAATGGAATGGAATGGAACGGAATGGAATGGAATCAACCCGAATGGAATGCAATGGAATGGAATGGAAAGTAATCAACCCAAATGGAATGGAATGGAACGGAATGGAATGGAATGGAATGGAATGGAAGGGAATGAAATGGAAGGGAATTTATTCACACCGTATGGAATGGAATGGAATAGAATGGACTGGAATGGAATCTATCCGAATGGTATGGAATGGTAAGGAATGGAATGGAATGGAAGGGAATGCAATCAACACGCATGGAATGAAATGGAGTGGAATCAACTCGAATGGAATGGAATGGAATGGAATGGAATGGAATGGAATGGAAAGGAATGGAATGGAATGGAATGGAATGGAATGGAATGGAAAGGAATGGAATGGAAGGGAATGAAATGGAAGGGAATTTAATCACACCGAATGGAATGGAATGGAATGGAATGGAATGGAATCAACCCGAATGGAATGGAATGCAACGGAATTAGATGGTATGGATTCAACCCTAATGGAATTGATTGGAATGGAATCAACTCGAATGGAATGGAATGGAATGGAATGGCACGGGATGGAATGGTATGGAATAGAATCGAATGGAATTGAATCAACCCGATTGGAGTGGATTGGAATGGAATGTAATTGAATGGAATGGGGTGGAATTGAATCAATCCGAGTGGAATGAAATGGAATGGAATGGAGTGGAGGGGAATGAAATGGAATGGAATGGAGTGGAGTGGAATGGAATGGAATGGTATCAACCTGAGTGGAATGGAATGGAATGGAATGGAATGGAATGGAATAAAAAGGAATGGAAGCAACTCAAATGCAATGGAATGGAATGGAATGGAATGGAATCAACCCGAATGGAATGGAATGGAATGGAATGCAATGGAATGCAATGGAATCAACTCGAATGGAATGGAATGCAATGGAATGGAAGCAACTCAAATGCAATGGAATGGAATGGAATGGAATGGAATCAACCCGAATGGAATGGAATGGAATGGAATGCAATGGAATGCAATGGAATCAACTCGAATGGAATGGAATGCAATGGAATGGAATGGAATCGAATCATCACGAATGGAATGGAATGGAACGGAATGGAATGGAATGAAAAGGAATGGAATGGAATGCAATCAATCGAAATGGAATGGAATGGAATAGAATCAACCCGAATGGAGTGGAGTGAAGTGGAATCAAATGGAATGGAATGGAATGGAATGGAATAGAATGGAATGGATTCAACACGAATGGAATGGAATGGAATTCAATTAACCGGAATGGAATGGAATGGAATGGAATGGAATCAATCCGAATGGAATTTAAGGGAATGGAATGGAATGCAATGGACTGGGAAGGAATCAACCCGAATGGAATGAAATGGAATGGAATGGAATGGAATAAACCCGATTGGAATGGAATGGAATGGAATGGAATGCAATCTATCCGAATGGAATGGAATGGAAAGGAATGGAATGGAATGGAATGGAATGGAATCAACTCGCATGGAATGGAATGGAGTGGAATCAACTCGAATGGAATGGAATGGAATGGAATGGAAAGGAATGGAATGGATTCAACCCGAATGGAATTTAATGGAATGGAATGGAATCAACCAGAATGGAATGGAATCGAATGGAATGGAATGGAATCAATCCGATTGGAATGGAAGGGAATGGAATGGAATGGAATGGAATCAACCTGAATGGAATGAAATGGAATGGAATTGAATGGAATGGAATCCACCGGAATGGAATGGAATGGAATGGAATGGAATCAACTCGAATGGAATAGAATGGAATGGATTGGAATGGAATGGAATGGAATCAACCCGAATGGAATGGAATTCAATGGAATGGAATGGAAAGGAAAGGGATGGAATCAACTCGAATGGAACGGAATGGAATGGAATGGAATGGAATGAAATGGAATAAACCGAATGGAATGGAATGGAATGGAATGAAATCAACCCGAATGGAATGGAAGGGAATGGAATGGAAAGGAAAAAACCCGAATGGAATGGAATGGAATGGAATGGAATGGAATGGAATGGAATCAAACCGAATGGAATGGAATGGAATGGAACGGAATGGAATGGAATGGAATGGAAGGGAATGAAATGGAAGGGAATTTAATCACACCGAATGGAATGGAATGGAATGGAATGGAATCAACCCGAATGGAATGGAATGCAATGGAATCACATGGAATGGATTCAACCCGAATGGAATTGATTGGAATGGAATCAACTCGAATGGAATGGAATGGAATGGAATGGCACGGGATGGAATGGTATGGAATAGAATCGAATGGAATTGAATCAACCCGATTGGAGTGGATTGGAATGGAATGTAATTGAATGGAATGGGGTGGAATTGAATCAATCCGAGTGGAATGGAATGGAATGGAGTGGAGTGGAGGGGAATGAAATGGAATGGAATGGAGTGGAGTGGAATGGAATGGAATGGAATCAACCTGAATGGAATGGAATGGAATGGAATGGAATGGAATGGAATGGAATGGAATGGAATGGAATAAACCCGAATGAAATGGAATGGAGGGGAATGGAATGGAATGGAATGGAAAGGAACCAACCCGATTGGAATGGAATCGAATGGAATGGAATGGAAGGGAATGCAATGGAATCATCCCGAATGGAATGGAATGGAACGGAATGGAATGGAATCAACCCGAATGGAATGCAATGGAATGGAATGGAAAGTAATCAACCCGAATGGAATGGAATGGAACGGAATGGAATGGAATGGAATGGAATGGAATGGAATGGAATGGAATGGAATGGAAGGGAATGAAATGGAAGGGTATTTAATCACACCGAATGGAATGGAATGGAATAGAATGGACTGGAATGCAATCTAACCGAATGGTATGGAATGGTAAGGAATGGAATGGAAGGGAATGGAATCAACACGCATGGAATGAAATGGAGTGGAATCAACTCGAATGGAATGGAATGGAATGGAATGGAAAGGAATGGAATGGAAGGGAATGAAATGGAAGGGAATTTAATCACACCGAATGGAATGGAATGGAATGGAATGGAATGGAATCAACCCGAATGGAATGGAATGCAACGGAATGACATGGAATGGATTCAACCCTAATGGAATTGATTGGAATGGAATCAACTCGAATGGAATGGAATGGAATGGAATGGCACGGGATGGAATGGTATGGAATAGAATCGAATGGAATTGAATCAAGCCGATTGGAGTGGATTGGAATGGAATGTAATTGAATGGAATGGGGTGGAATTGCATCAATCCGAGTGGAATGGAATGGAATGGAATGGAGTGGAGGGGAATGAAATGGAATGGATTGGAGTGGAGTGGAATGGAATGGAATGGAATCAACCTGAGTGGAATGGAATGGAATGGAATGGAATAAAATGGAATGGAAGCAACTCAAATGCAATGGAATGGAATGGAATGGAATGGAATCAACCCGAATGGAATTGAATGGAATGGAATGCAATGGAATGGAATGGAATCAACTCGAATGGAATGGAATGCAATGGAATGGAATGGAATCGAATCATCACGAAAGGAATGGAACGGAATGGAATCAACTCAAATGGAATGGAATGCAATGGAAAGGAATGGAATGGAATCAACCCGAATGGAGTGGAATGGAACGGAATGGAATGGAATGAAAAGGAATGGAATGGAATGCAATCAATCGAAATGGAATGGAATGGAATGGAATCAACCCGAATGGAGTGGAGTGAAGTGGAATCAAATGGAATGGAATGGAATGGAATGGAATGGAATGGAATAGAATGGAATGGATTCAACACGAATGGAATGGAATGGAATTCAATTAACCGTAATGGAATGGAATGGAATGGAATCAATCCGAATGGAATTTAAGGGAATGGAATGGAATGCAATGGACTGGAAAGGAATCAACCCGAATGGAATGAAATGGAATGGAATGGAATGGAATAAACCCGATTGGAATGGAATGGAATGGAATGCAATGCAATCTATCCGAATGGAATGGAATGGAAAGGAATGGAATGGAATGGAATGGAATGGAATGGAATCAACTCGCATGGAATGGAATGGAGTGGAATCAACTCGAATGGAATGGAATGGAATGGAATGGAAAGGAATGGAATGGAATCAACCCGAATGGAATTTAATGGAATGGAATGGAATCAACCAGAATGGAATGGAATCGAATGGAATGGAATGGAATCAATCCGATTGCAATGGAAGGGAATGGAATGGAATGGAATGGAATCAACCTGAATGGAATGAAATGGAAAGAAATTGAATGGAATGGAATCCACTGGAATGGAATGGAATGGAATGGAATGGAATGGAATGGAATGGTATGGAATCAACCCGAATGGAGTCGAATGGAACGGAAAGGAATGGAATCAACCCGAATGGAATGCAATGGAATGGAATGGAATCAACCCGAATGTAATGGAATGCAATGGAATGGAATGGAATGGAATGGAGTCAACCCGGATGGAATGCAATGGAATGGAATGGAATCAAATGGAATGGAATGGAATCAACACTAATTGAATGGAATGCAATGGAATGGAATGGAATGGAATCAACTCGAATGGAATGGAATGGAATGGATTGGAATGGAATGGAATGGAATCAACCCGAATGGAATGGAATACAATGGAATGGAATGGAATGGAAAGGGATGGAATCAACTAGAATGGAAAGGAATGGAATGGAATGGAATGGAATGGAATGAAATGGAATAAACCCGAATGGAATGGAATGGAATGGAATGGAATGAAATCAACCCGAATGGAATGGAAGGGAATGGAATGGAAAGGAAAAAACCCGAATGGAATGTAATGTAATGGAATGGAATGGAATGGAATGAAATGGAATGGAATCAACCCGAATGGAATGGAATGGAATGGAATGGAATGGAATCAACCGGAATGGAATTGAATGGAATGGAATCAAATCGAGTGGAATGGAATGGAGTTGAATGGAATGGAATGGAATGGAAAGAATGGAATCAACCCGATTGGAATGGAATGGAATAGAATGGAATGGAATGGAATGGAATCAAACCGAATGGAATGGAATGGAATGGAATTGAATGGAATGGAACGGAATGGAATCTATCCAAATGGAATGGAATGGTAAGGAATGGAACGGAATGGAATGGAATGGAATCAACCCGCATGGAATGAAATGGAAAGGAATCAACTCGAATGGAATGGATTGGAATGGAATGGAATAAATCCGAATGGAATGGAATAAATCCGAATGGAATGGAATGGAGGGGAATGGAATGGAATGGAATGGAAAGGAATCAACCCGAATGGAATGGAATGGAATGGAATGGAATGGAATGGAATGGAATGGAATGCAATGGAATAAACCCGAATGGAATGGAATGGAATGGAATGGAATGGAATCAACCGGAATGGAATGGAATGGAAGGGAATGGAATCAACCGGAATGGAATGGAATGGAATGGAATGGAATGGAATGGAAGGGAATGGAATCAAACCGAATGGAATGGAATGGAGTGGAATGGAATGGAAAGGAATGGAATCAACCCGAATGGAATGGAATTGAATGGAATGGAATGGAATGGAATCAAACCGAATGGAATGGAGTGAAGTGGAATCAAATGGAATGGAATGGAATGGAATGGAATGGAATGGATTCAACACGAATGGAATGGAATGGAATTCAATTAACCGGAATTGAATGGAATGGAATGGAATCAACCCGAATGGAATTTAAGGGAATGGAATGGAATGCAATGGACTGGAATGGAATCAACCCGAATTGAATGGAATTGAATGGAATGGAATGGAATAAACCCGAGTGGAATGGAATGGAATGGAATGGAATGCAATCTATGCGAATGGAATGGAATGGAAAGGAATGGAATGGAATGGAATGGAATGGAATCAACTCGCATGGAATGGAATGGAGTGGAATCAACTCGAATGCAATGGAATGGAATGGAATGGAATCAACCCGAATGGAATTTAATGGAATGGCATGAATTCATCCCGAATGGAAAGGAATACACTGGAATGGAATGGGATGGAATCAACCCTAATGGAAAGGAATGGAATGGAATGGAATGGAATGGAATGGAATGGAATGGAATGGAATGGAAAGGGATGGAATCAACTCGAATGGAATTGAATGGAATGGAAGGGAATGGAATGAAATGGAATAAACCCGAATGGAATGGAATGGAATGGAATGGAATGGAATGGAATGGAATCAACCCGAATGGAATGGAAGGGAATGGAATGGAAAGGAAAAAACCCGAATGGAATGGAATGGAATGGAATGGAATCAACCCGAATGGAATGGAATGGAATGGAATGGAAAGGAATCAACCCGCATGGAATGGAATGCAATGGAATGACATGGAATGGATTCAACCCGAATGGAATTGATAGGAATGGAATCAACTCGAATGGAATGGAATGGAATGGCACGGGATGGAATAGTATGGAATAGAATCGAATGGAATTGAATCCACCCTATTGGAGTGGATTGGAATGGAATGTTATTGAATGGAATGGGGTGGAATTGAATCAATCTGAGTAGAATGGAATGGAATGGAATGGAGTGGAGGGGAATGAAATGGAATGGAATCAACCTGGGTGGAATGGAATGGAATGGAATGGAATAAAATGGAATGGAAGCATCTCAAATGCAATGGAATGGAATGGAATGGAATGGAATCAACCCGAATGGAATGGCATGGAATGGAATGCAATGGAATGGAATGGAATCAACTCGAATGGAATGGAATGCAATGGAATGGAATGGAATCGAATCATCACGAATGGAATGGAACGGAATGGAATCAACTCAAATGGAATGGAATGCAATGGAAAGGAATGGAATGGAATGGAAAGTAATTAACCCGAATGGAATGGAATGGAACGGAATGGAATGGAATGGAATGGAAGGGAATGAAATGGAAGGGAATTTAATCACACCGAATGGAATGGAATGGAATGGAATGGAATGGAATCAACCCGAATGGAATGGCATGCAATGGAATGACATGGAATGGATTCAACCCGAATGGAATTGTTTGGAATGGAATCAACTCGAATGGAATGGAATGGAATGGAATGGCACGGGATGGAATGGTATGGAATAGAATCGAATGGAATTGAATCAACCCGATTGGAGTGGATTGGAATGGAATGTAATTGAATGGAATGGGGTGGAATTGAATCAATCCGAGTGGAATGGAATGGAATGGAATGGAGTGGAGGGGAATGAAATGGAATGGAATGGAGTGGAGTGGAATGGAATGGAATGGAATCAACCTGAGTGGAATGGAATGGAATGGAATGGAATGGAATGGAATGGAATGGAATAAACCCGAATGAAATGGAATGGAGGGGAATGGAATGGAATGGAATGGAAAGGAACCAACCCGAATGGAATGGAATCGAATGGAATGGAATGGAATGGAATGGAATGCAATGGAATCATCCCGAATGGAATGGAATGGAACGGAATGGAATGGAATGGAATCAACCCGAATGGAATGCAATGGAATGGAATGGAAAGTAATCAACCCGAATGGAATGGAATGGAACGGAATGGAATGGAATGGAATGGAATGGAGTGGAAGGGAATGAAACGGAAGGGAATGTAATCACACCGAATGGAATGGAATGCAATAGAATGGACTGGAATGGAATCTATCCGAATGGTATGGAATGGTAAGGAATGGAATGGAATGGAAGGGAATGGAATCAACACGCATGGAATGAAATGGAGTGGAATCAACTCGAATGGAATGGAATGGAATGGAATGGAATGGAAAGGAATGGAATGGAAGGGAATGAAATGGAAGGGAATTTAATCACACCGAATGGAATGGAATGGAATGGAATGGAATCAACCCGAATGGAATGGAATGCAACGGAATGACATGGAATGGATTCAACCCGAATGGAATTGATTGGAATGGAATCAACTCGAATGGAATGGAATGGAATGGAATGGCACGGGATGGAATGGTATGGAATAGAATCGAATGGAATTGAATCCACCCGATTGGAGTGGATTGGAATGGAATGTTATTGAATGGAATGGGGTGGAATTGAATCAATCTGAGTAGAATGGAATGGAATGGAATGGAGTGGAGGGGAATGAAATGGAATGGAATCAACCTGGGTGGAATGGAATGGAATGGAATGGAATAAAATTGAATGGAAGCAACTCAAATGCAATGGAATGGAATGGAATGGAATCAACCCGAATGGAATGGCATGGAATGGAATGCAATGGAATGGAATGGAATCAACTCGAATGGAATGGAATGCAATGGAATGGAATGGAATCGAATCATCACGAATGGAATGAAACGGAATGGAATCAACTCAAATGGAGGGGAATGCAATGGAAAGGAATGGAATGGAATCAACACGAATGGAGTGGAATGGAACGGAATGGAATGGAATGAAAAGGAATGGAATGGAATGCAATCAATCCAAATGGAATGGAATGGAATGGAATCAACCCGAATGGAATGGGGTGAAGTGGAATCAAATCGAATGGAATGGAATGGAATGGAATGGATTCAACCCGAATGGAATGGAATGGAATTAAATTAACCGGAATGGAATGGAATGGAATGGAATGGAATGGAATGGAATGGAATCAACCCGAATGGAATTTAATGGAATGGAATGGAATGGAATGGAATGAAATGGAATCAACCTGAATGGAATGGAATTGAATGGAATGGAATGGAATAAACCCGAGTTGGATGGAATGGAATGGAATGGAATGCAATCTATGCGAATGGAATGGAATGGAAAGGAATAGAATGGAATGGAATGGAATGGAATCAACCCGCATGGAATGGAATGGAGTGGAATCAACTCGAATGGAATGGAATGGAATGGAATCAACACGAATGGAATAGAATGGAAGGGAATGGAATCAACACGAATGGAATGGATTGGAGTGGAATGGAATGGAATGGAATGGAATGCAATCAACCCGAATGGAATGGAATGGAATGGAATGGAATGCAATGGAATGCAATCAATCCGACTGGAATGGAATGGAATGGAATGCAGTGGAATCAACCCGAATGGAATGGAATGCAGTGGAATCAAATCGAGTGCAATGGAATGGAATCGAACGGAATGGAATGGATTCAACTAGAATGGAATGGAATGGAATGGAATGGAATGGAATGGAATGGAATCAACCGGAATGGAATGAAATGTAAAGGAATGGAATGGAATGGAAAGGAATGGAATGGAATCAACCCGAATGGAATGGAATGGAATGGAAAGGAACCAAGCCGAATGGAATGGAATCGAATGGAATGGAATGGAATGGAATGGACTGGAATGGAATCTATCCGAATGGTTTGGAATGGTAAGGAATGGAATGGAATGGAAGGGAATGGAATCAACACGCATGGAATGAAATGGTGTGGAATCAACTCGATTGAAATGGAATGGAATGGAATGGAAAGGAATGGAATGGAAGGGAATGAAATGGAAGGGAATTTAATCACACCGAATGGAATGGAATGGAATGGAATGGAATGGAATGGAATGGAATCAACCCGAATGGAATGGAATGCAACGGAATGACATGGAATGGATTCAACCCTAATGGAATTGATTAGAATGGAATCAACTCGAATGGAATGCAATGGAATGGCACGGGATGGAATGGTATGGAATAGAATCGAAAGGAATTGAATCAACCCGATTGGAGTGGATTGGAATGGAATGTAATTGAATGGAATGGGGTGGAATTGAATCAATCCGAGTGGAATGGAATGGAATGGAATGGAGTGGAGGGGAATGAAATGGAATGGAATGGAGTGGAGTGGAATGTAATGGAATGGAATCAACCTGAGTGGAATGGAATGGAATGGAATGGAATGGAATGGAAGAAAATGGAATGGAAGCAACTCAAATGCAATGGAATGGAATGGAATGGAATGGAATCAACCCGAATGGAATGGAATGGAATGGAATGCAATGGAATGGAATGGAAACAACTCGAATGGAATGGAATGCAATGGAATGGAATCGAATCGAATCACATGAATGGAATGGAACGGAATGGAATCAACTCAAATGGAATGGAAAGCAATGGAAAGGAATGGAATGGAATCAACCCGAATGGAGTGGAATGGAACGGAATGGAATGGAATGAAAAGGAATGGAATGGAATGCAATCAATCCAAATGGAATGGAATGGACTGGAATCAACCCGAATGGAATGGAGTGAAGTGGAATCAAATGGAATGGAATGGAATGGAATGGAATGGAATGGAATGGAATGGAATGAAATGGGATGTAATCACCTCGAATGGAACGGAATGGAATGGAATGGAATGAAATGGAATAAACCCGAATGGAATGGAGTGGAATGGAATGGAATGGAGTGGAATGGAATGGAATGGAATCAACCCGAATGGAATGGAATGGAATGGAATAAACCGGAATGGAATGGAATGGAATGGAATGGAATGGAATGGAATCAAACCGAGTGGAATGGCATGCAGTGGAATGGAATGGAAAGGAATGGAATCAACCCGATTGGAATTGAATGGTATGGAATGGAATGACATTGAATGGAATGGAATGTATCCGAATGGATTGGAATGGAAAGGAATGGAATGGAATGGAATGGAATGGAATGGAATGGAATGGAATGGAATCAACCCGCATGGAATGGAATGGAGTGGAACCAACTCGAATGGAATGGAATGGATTGGAATGGAATGGAATCAACCCGAATTCAATGGAATGGAATGGAATGGAATCAACAGGAATGGAATGGATTGGAATGGAATGGAATGGAATGGAATGGAATGGAATCAACCCGAATGGAATGGAATGGAAGGAAATGGAATGGAATGCTATCAATGCGAATGGAATGGAATGGAATGGAATGCAATGGAATCAAACCGAATGGAATGGAATGAAGTGGAATCAAATCGAGTGCAATGGAATGGAATCGAATGGAATGGAATGGATTCAACCAGAATGGAATGGAAAGGAATGGAATCAACCGGAATGGAATGAAATGGAAAGGAATGGAATGGAATGGAATGGAAAGGAATGGAACGGAATCAACCCGAATGGAATTTAATGGAATGGAATGGAATCAACCGGAATGGAATGGAATCGAATGGAATGGAATGGAATCAACCCGAATGGAATGGAATGGAATGGAATGGAATGGAATGGAGTGGAATGGAATCAACCTGAATGGAATGAAATGGAATGGAATTGAATGGAATGGAATCCACCGGAATGGAATGGAATGGAATGGAATGGTATGGAATCAAGCCGAATGGAGTCGAATGGAATGGAAAGGAATGGAATCAACCCGAATGGAATGCAATGGAATGGAATGGAATGGAATGGAATCAACCCGAATGTAATGGAATGCAATGGAATGGAATGGAATGGAATGGAGTCAACCCGGATGGAATGCAATGGAATGGAATGGAATGAAATGGAATGGAATGGAATCAACCCGAATGGAATGGAATGCAATGGAATGACATGGAATGGATTCAACCCGAATGGAATTGATTGGAGTGGAATCAACTCGAATGGAATGGAATGGAATGGAATGGCACGGGATGGAATGGTATGGAATAGAATCGAATGGAATTGGATCAACACGATTGGAGTGGATTGGAATGGAATGTAATTGAATGGAATGTGGTGGAATTGAATCAATCCGAGTGGAATGGAATGGAATGGAATGGAGTGGAGGGGAATGAAATGGAATGGAATGAAGTGGAGTGGAATGTAATGGAATGGAATCAACCTGAGTGGAGTGTAATGGAATGGAATGGAATGGAATGGAATAAAATGGAATGGAAGCAACTCAAATGCAGTGCAATGGAATGGAATGGAATGGAATCTATCCGAATGGATTGGAATGGAATGGAATGGAATGGAATGGAATGGAATGGAATCAACCCGCATGGAATGGAAAGGAGTGGAACCAACTCGAATGGAATGGAATGGATTAGAATGGAATGGAATCAACCCGAATTCAATGGAATGGAATGGAATCACCACGAATGGAATGGATTGGAATGGAATGGAATGGAATGGAATGGAATGGAATGGAATCAACCCGAATGGAATGGAATGGAATGGAATGGAATGAAATGGAATGGAATGCAATCAATCCGAATGGAATGGAATGGAATGGAATGCAATGGAATCAACCCGAATGGAATGGAATGAAGTGGAATCAAATCGAGTGCAATGGAATGGAATCGAATGGAATGGAGTGGATTCAACCAGAATGGAATGGAAAGGAATGGAATCAACCGGAATGGAATGAAATGGAAAGGAATGGAATGGAATGGAATGGAAAGGAATGGAATGGATTCAACCCGAATGGAATTTAATGGAATGGAATGGAATCAACCAGAATGGAATGGAATCGAATGGAATGGAATGGAATCAACCCGAATCGAATGGAATGGAATGGAATGGAATGGAATGGAATGGTATCAACCTGAATGGAATGAAATGGAATGGAATTGAATGGAATGGAATCCACCGGAATGGAATGGAATGGAATGGAATGGAATGGTATGGAATCAACCCGAATGGAGTCGAATGGAATGGAAAGGAATGGAATCAACCCGAATGGAATGCAATGGAATGGAATGGAATGGAATGGAATCAACCCGAATGTAATGGAATGCAATGGAATGGAATGGAATGGAATGGAGTCAACCCGGATGGAATGCAATGGAATGGAATGGAATGAAATGGAATGGAATGGAATTAACCCGAATGGAATGGAATGCAATGGAATGGAATGGAATGGAATCAACTCGAATGGAATAGAATGGAAAGGATTGGAATGGAATGGAATGGAATCAACCCGAATGGAATGGAATACAATGGAATGGAATGGAATGGAAAGGGATGGAATCAACTCGAATGGAATGGAATGGAATGGAACGGAATGGAATGAAATGGAATAAACCCGAATGGAATGGAATGGCATGGAATGGAATGGAATGAAATCAACCCGAATGGAATGGAAGGGAATGGAATGGAAAGGAAAAAACCCGAATGGAATGGAATGGAATGGAATGGAATCAAACCGAATGGAATGGAATGGAATGGAATGGAATGGAACGGAATGGAATGGAATGGAATGGAAGGGAATGAAATGGAAGGGAATTTAATCACACCGAATGGAATGGAATGGAATGGAATCAACCCGAATGGAATGGAATGCAATGGAATGACATGGAATGGATTCAACCCGAATGGAATTGATTGGAGTGGAATCAACTCGAATGGAATGGAATGGAATGGAATGGAATGGAATGGCACGGGATGGAATGGTATGGAATAGAATCGAATGGAATTGGATCAACACGATTGGAGTGGATTGGAATGGAATGTATTTGAATGGAATGGGGTGGAATTGAATCAATCCGAGTGGAATGGAATGGAATGGAATGGAGTGGAGGGGAATGAAATGGAATGGAATGGAGTGGAGTGGAATGGAATGGAATGGAATCAACCTGAGTGGAATGGAATGGAATGGAATGGAATGGAATGGAATGGAATGGAATAAACCCGGATGACATGGAATGGAGGGGAATGGAATGGAATGGAATGGAAAGGAACCAACCCGAATGGAATGGAATCGAATGGAATGGAATGGAATGGAATGGAATGCAATGGAATCATCCCGCATGGAATGGAATGGAACGGAATGGAATGGAATCAACCCGAATGGAATGCAATGGAATGGAATGGAAAGTAATCAACCCGAACGGAATGGAATGGAACGGAATGGAATGGAATGGAATGGAATGGAATGGAATGGAATGGAAGGGAATGAAATGGAAGGGAATTTAATCACACCGAATGGAATGGAATGGAATAGAATGGACTGGAATGGAATCTATCCGAATGGTATGGAATGGTAAGGAATGGAATGGAATGGAAGGGAATGGAATCAACACGCATGGAATGAAATGGAGTGGAATCAACTCGAATGGAATGGAATGGAATGGAATGGAATGGAATCGAATCATCACGAATGGAATGGAACGGAATGGAATCAACTCAAATGGAATGGAATGCAATGGAAAGGAATGGAATGGAATGGAAAGTAATTAACCCGAATGGAATGGAATGGAACGGAATGGAATGGAATGGAATGGAAGGGAATGAAATGGAAGGGAATTTAATCACACCGAATGGAATGGAATGGAATGGAATGGAATGGAATCAACCCGAATGGAATGGCATGCAATGGAATGACATGGAATGGATTCAACCCGAATGGAATTGTTTGGAATGGAATCAACTCGAATGGAATGGAATGGAATGGAATGGCACGGGATGGAATGGTATGGAATAGAATCGAATGGAATTGAATCAACCCGATTGGAGTGGATTGGAATGGAATGTAATTGAATGGAATGGGGTGGAATTGAATCAATCCGAGTGGAATGGAATGGAATGGAATGGAGTGGAGGGGAATGAAATGGAATGGAATGGAGTGGAGTGGAATGGAATGGAATGGAATCAACCTGAGTGGAATGGAATGGAATGGAATGGAATGGAATGGAATAAACCCGAATGAAATGGAATGGAGGGGAATGGAATGGAATGGAATGGAAAGGAACCAACCCGAATGGAATGGAATCGAATGGAATGGAATGGAATGGAATGGAATGGAATGCAATGGAATCATCCCGAATGGAATGGAATGGAACGGAATGGAATGGAATCAACCCGAATGGAATGCAATGGAATGGAATGGAAAGTAATCAACCCGAATGGAATGGAATGGAACGGAATGGAATGGAATGGAATGGAATGGAATGGAATGGAATGGAGTGGAAGGGAATGAAACGGAAGGGAATTTAATCACACCGAATGGAATGGAATGGAATAGAATGGACTGGAATGGAATCTATCCGAATGGTATGGAATGGTAAGGAATGGAATGGAATGGAAGGGAATGGAATCAACACGCATGGAATGAAATGGAGTGGAATCAACTCGAATGGAATGGAATGGAATGGAATGGAATGGAAAGGAATGGAATGGAAGGGAATGAAATGGAAGGGAATTTAATCACACCGAATGGAATGGAATGGAATGGAATGGAATCAACCCGAATGGAATGGAATGCAACGGAATGACATGGAATGGATTCAACCCGAATGGAATTGATTGGAATGGAATCAACTCGAATGGAATGGAATGGAATGGAATGGCACGGGATGGAATGGTATGGAATAGAATCGAATGGAATTGAATCCACCCGATTGGAGTGGATTGGAATGGAATGTTATTGAATGGAATGGGGTGGAATTGAATCAATCTGAGTAGAATGGAATGGAATGGAATGGAGTGGAGGGGAATGAAATGGAATGGAATCAACCTGGGTGGAATGTAATGGAATGGAATGGAATAAAATTGAATGTAAGCAACTCAAATGCAATGGAATGGAATGGAATGGAATGGAATCAACCCGAATGGAATGGCATGGAATGGAATGCAATGGAATGGAATGGAATCAACTCGAATGGAATGGAATGCAATGGAATGGAATGGAATCGAATCATCACGAATGGAATGAAACGGAATGGAATCAACTCAAATGGAGGGGAATGCAATGGAAAGGAATGGAATGGAATCAACACGAATGGAGTGGAATGGAACGGAATGGAATGGAATGAAAAGGAATGGAATGGAATGCAATCAATCCAAATGGAATGGAATGGAATGGAATCAACCCGAATGGAATGGGGTGAAGTGGAATCAAAACCGAATGGAATGGAATGGAATGGAATGGATTCAACCCGAATGGAATGGAATGGAATTAAATTAACCGGAATGGAATGGAATGGAATGGAATGGAATGGAATGGAATCAACCCGAATGGAATTTAATGGAATGGAATGGAATGGAATGGAATGAAATGGAATCAACCTGAATGGAATGGAATTGAATGGAATGGAATGGAATAAACCCGAGTTGGATGGAATGGAATGGAATGGAATGCAATCTATGCGAATGGAATGGAATGGAAAGGAATAGAATGGAATGGAATGGAATGGAATCAACCCGCATGGAATGGAATGGAGTGGAATCAACTCGAATGGAATGGAATGGAATGGAATCAACACGAATGGAATAGAATGGAAGGGAATGGAATCAACACGAATGGAATGGATTGGAGTGGAATGGAATGGAATGGAATGGAATGCAATCAACCCGAATGGAATGGAATGGAATGGAATGGAATGGAATGCAATGGAATGCAATCAATCCGACTGGAATGGAATGGAATGGAATGCAGTGGAATCAACCCGAATGGAATGGAATGCAGTGGAATCAAATCGAGTGCAATGGAATGGAATCGAACGGAATGGAATGGATTCAACTAGAATGGAATGGAATGGAATGGAATGGAATGGAATGGAATGGAATGGAATCAACCGGAATGGAATGAAATGTAAAGGAATGGAATGGAATGGAAAGGAATGGAATGGAATCAACCCGAATGGAATGGAATGGAATGGAAAGGAACCAAGCCGAATGGAATGGAATCGAATGGAATGGAATGGAATGGAATGGACTGGAATGGAATCTATCCGAATGGTTTGGAATGGTAAGGAATGGAATGGAATGGAAGGGAATGGAATCAACACGCATGGAATGAAATGGTGTGGAATCAACTCGATTGAAATGGAATGGAATGGAATGGAAAGGAATGGAATGGAAGGCAATGAAATGGAAGGGAATTTAATCACACCGAATGGAATGGAATGGAATGGAATGGAATGGAATGGAATGGAATCAACCCGAATGGAATGGAATGCAACGGAATGACATGGAATGGATTCAACCCTAATGGAATTGATTAGAATGGAATCAACTCGAATGGAATGGAATGGAATGGCACGGGATGGAATGGTATGGAATAGAATCGAAAGGAATTGAATCAACCCGATTGGAGTGGATTGGAATGGAATGTAATTGAATGGAATGGGGTGGAATTGAATCAATCCGAGTGGAATGGAATGGAATGGAATGGAGTGGAGGGGAATGAAATGGAATGGAATGGAGTGGAGTGGAATGTAATGGAATGGAATCAACCTGAGTGGAATGGAATGGAATGGAATGGAATGGAATGGAATAAAATGGAATGGAAGCAACTCAAATGCAATGGAATGGAATGGAATGGAATGGAATCAACCCGAATGGAATGGAATGGAATGCAATGGAATGGAATGGAAACAACTCGAATGGAATGGAATGCAATGGAATGGAATGGAATCGAATCATCATGAATGGAATGGAACGGAATGGAATCAACTCAAATGGAATGGAAAGCAATGGAAAGGAATGGAATGGAATCAACCCGAATGGAGTGGAATGGAACGGAATGGAATGGAATGAAAAGGAATGGAATGGAATGCAATCAATCCAAATGGAATGGAATGGACTGGAATCAACCCGAATGGAATGGAGTGAAGTGGAATCAAATGGAATGGAATGGAATGGAATGGAATGGAATGGAATGGAATGGAATGGAATGAAATGGGATGTAATCACCTCGAATGGAACGGAATGGAATGGAATGGAATGAAATGGAATAAACCCGAATGGAATGGAGTGGAATGGAATGGAATGGAGTGGAATGGAATGGAATGGAATCAACCCGAATGGAATGGAATGGAATGGAATAAACCGGAATGGAATGGAATGGAATGGAATGGAATGGAATGGAATCAAACCGAGTGGAATGGCATGGAGTGGAATGGAATGGAAAGGAATGGAATCAACCCGATTGGAATTGAATGGTATGGAATGGAATGACATTGAATGGAATGGAATGTATCCGAATGGATTGGAATGGAAAGGAATGGAATGGAATGGAATGGAATGGAATGGAATGGAATGGAATCAACCCGCATGGAATGGAATGGAGTGGAACCAACTCGAATGGAATGGAATGGATTGGAATGGAATGGAATCAACCCGAATTCAATGGAATGGAATGGAATGGAATCAACAGGAATGGAATGGATTGGAATGGAATGGAATGGAATGGAATGGAATGGAATCAACCCGAATGGAATGGAATGGAATGGAATGGAAGGAAATGGAATGGAATGCAATCAATGCGAATGGAATGGAATGGAATGGAATGCAATGGAATCAAACCGAATGGAATGGAATGAAGTGGAATCAAATCGAGTGCAATGGAATGGAATCGAATGGAATGGAATGGATTCAACCAGAATGGAATGGAAAGGAATGGAATCAACCGGAATGGAATGAAATGGAAAGGAATGGAATGGAATGGAATGGAAAGGAATGGAACGGAATCAACCCGAATGGAATTTAATGGAATGGAATGGAATCAACCGGAATGGAATGGAATAGAATGGAATGGAATGGAATCAACCCGAATGGAATGGAATGGAATGGAATGGAATGGAATGGAATGGAATGGAATGGAATGGAATCAACCCGAATGGAATGAAATGGAATGGAATTGAATGGAATGGAATCCACCGGAATGGAATGGAATGGAATGGAATGGTATGGAATCAAGCCGAATGGAGTCGAATGGAATGGAAAGGAATGGAATCAACCCGAATGGAATGCAATGGAATGGAATGGAATGGAATGGAATCAACCCGAATGTAATGGAATGCAATGGAATGGAATGGAATGGAATGGAGTCAACCCGGATGGAATGCAATGGAATGGAATGGAATGAAATGGAATGGAATGGAATCAACCCGAATGGAATGGAATGCAATGGAATGACATGGAATGGATTCAACCCGAATGGAATTGATTGGAGTGGAATCAACTCGAATGGAATGGAATGGAATGGAATGGCACGGGATGGAATGGTATGGAATAGAATCGAATGGAATTGGATCAACACGATTGGAGTGGATTGGAATGGAATGTAATTGAATGGAATGTGGTGGAATTGAATCAATCCGAGTGGAATGGAATGGAATGGAATGGAGTGGAGGGGAATGAAATGGAATGGAATGAAGTGGAGTGGAATGTAATGGAATGGAATCAACCTGAGTGGAGTGTAATGGAATGGAATGGAATGGAATGGAATAAAATGGAATGGAAGCAACTCAAATGCAGTGCAATGGAATGGAATGGAATGGAATCAACCCGAATGGAATGGAATGGAATGGAATGGAATGGAATGCAATGGAATGGAATGGAATCAACTCGAATGGAATGGAATGCAATGGAATGGAATGGAATCGAATCATCACGAATGGAATGGAACGGAATGGAATCAACTCAAATGGAATGGAATGCAATGGAAAGGAATGGAATGGAATCAACCCGAATGGAGTGGAATGGAATGGAATGGAATGGAAGCAACCCGAATGGAATGGAATGGAATCGAATGGAATGGAATGGAATGGAATCAACAGGAATGGAATGGAATGGAATGGAATGGAATGGAAGGGAATGGAATCAAACCGAATGGAATGGAATGGAGTGGAATGGAATGGAAAGGAATGGAATCAACCCGAATGGAATGGAATGGAATGGAATGGAATGGAATCAAACCGAATGGAATGGAATGGAATGGAATAGAATGGAATGGAATGGAATCTATCCGAAAGGAATGGAATGGTAAGGAATGGAATGGAATGGAAGGGAATGGAATCAACCCTCATGGAATGAAATGGAGTGGAATCAACTCGAATGGAATGGAATGGAATGGAATAAACCCGAATAAAATGGAATGGAGGGGAATGGAATGGAATGGAAAGGAACCAACCCGAATGGAATGGAATTGAATGGAATGGAATGGAATGGAATGGAATGGAATGGAATGGAATGGAATGGAATGGAATGGAATGCAATGGAATGGAATGGAAAGTAATTAACCCGAATGGAATGGAATGGAACGGAATGGAATGGAATGGAATGGAAGGGAATTAAATGGAAGGGAATTTAATCACACCGAATGGAATGGAATGGAATGGAATGGAATCAACCCGAATGGAATGGAATGCAATGGAATGACATGGAATGGATTCAACCCGAATGGAATTGATTGGAATGGAATCAACTCGAATGGAATGGAATGGAATGGAATGGCACGGGATGGAATGGTATGGAATAGAATCGAATGGAATTGAATCAACCCGATTGGAGTGGATTGGAATGGAATGTAATTGAATGGAATGGTGTGGAATTGAATCAATCCGAGTGGAATGGAATGGAATGGAATGGAGTGGAGGGGAATGAAATGGAATGGAATGGAGTGGAGTGGAATGGAATGGAATGGAATGGAATCAACCTGAGTGGAATGGAATGGAATGGAATGGAATGGAATGGAATGGAATGGAATAAAATGGAATGGAAGCAACTCAAATGCAATGGAATGGAATGGAATGGAATGGAATCAACACGAATGGAATGGAATGGGATGCAATGGAATGGAATGGAATCAACTCGAATGGAATGGAATGCAATGGAATGGAATGGAATCGAATCATCATGAATGGAATGGAACGGAATGGAATCAACTCAAATGGAATGGAAAGCAATGGAAATGAATGGAATGGAATCAACCCGAATGGAGTGGAATGGAACGGAATGGAATGGAATGAAAAGGAATGGAATGGAATGCAATCAATCCAAATGGAATGGAATGGACTGGAATCAACCCGAATGGAATGGAGTGAAGTGGAATCAAATGGAATGGAATGGAATGGAATGGAATGGAATGGAATGGAATGGAATGAAATGGGATGTAATCACCTCGAATGGAACGGAATGGAATGGAATGGAATGAAATGGAATAAACCCGAATGGAATGGAGTGGAATGGAATGGAATGGAGTGGAATGGAATGGAATGGAATCAACCCGAATGGAATGGAATGGAATGGAATAAACCGGAATGGAATGGAATGGAATGGAATGGAATGGAATCAAACCGAGTGGAATGGCATGGAGTGGAATGGAATGGAAAGGAATGGAATCAACCCGATTGTAATTGAATGGTATGCAATGGAATGACATTGAATGGAATGGAATGTATCCGAATGGATTGGAATGGAAAGGAATGGAATGGAATGGAATGGAATGGAATGGAATCAACCCGCATGGAATGGAATGGAGTGGAACCAACTCGAATGGAATGGAATGGATTGGAATGGAATGGAATCAACCCGAATTCAATGGAATGGAATGGAATGGAATCAACAGGAATGGAATGGATTGGAATGGAATGGAATGGAATGGAATGGAATGGAATCAACCCGAATGGAATGGAATGGAATGGAATGGAAGGAAATGGAATGGAATGCAATCAATGCGAATGGAATGGAATGGAATGGAATGGAATGCAATGGAATGAAACCGAATGGAATGGAATGAAGTGGAATCAAATCGAGTGCAATGGAATGGAATCGAATGGAATGGAATGGATTCAACCAGAATGGAATGGAAAGGAATGGAATCAACCGGAATGGAATGAAATGGAAAGGAATGGAATGGAATGGAATGGAAAGGAATGGAACGGAATCAACCCGAATGGAATTTAATGGAATGGAATGGAATCAACCGGAATGGAATGGAATAGAATGGAATGGAATGGAATCAACCCGAATGGAATGGAATGGAATGGAATGGAATGGAATGGAATGGAATGGAATGGAATGGAATCAACCCGAATGGAATGAAATGGAATGGAATTGAATGGAATGGAATCCACCGGAATGGAATGGAATGGAATGGAATGGTATGGAATCAAGCCGAATGGAGTCGAATGGAATGGAAAGGAATGGAATCAACCCGAATGGAATGCAATGGAATGGAATGGAATGGAATGGAATCAACCCGAATGTAATGGAATGCAATGGAATGGAATGGAATGGAATGGAGTCAACCCGGATGGAATGCAATGGAATGGAATGGAATGAAATGGAATGGAATGGAATCAACCCGAATGGAATGGAATGCAATGGAATGACATGGAATGGATTCAACCCGAATGGAATTGATTGGAGTGGAATCAACTCGAATGGAATGGAATGGAATGGAATGGCACGGGATGGAATGGTATGGAATAGAATCGAATGGAATTGGATCAACACGATTGGAGTGGATTGGAATGGAATGTAATTGAATGGAATGTGGTGGAATTGAATCAATCCGAGTGGAATGGAATGGAATGGAATGGAGTGGAGGGGAATGAAATGGAATGGAATGAAGTGGAGTGGAATGTAATGGAATGGAATCAACCTGAGTGGAGTGTAATGGAATGGAATGGAATGGAATGGAATAAAATGGAATGGAAGCAACTCAAATGCAGTGCAATGGAATGGAATGGAATGGAATCAACCCGAATGGAATGGAATGGAATGGAATGGAATGGAATGCAATGGAATGGAATGGAATCAACTCGAATGGAATGGAATGCAATGGAATGGAATGGAATCGAATCATCACGAATGGAATGGAACGGAATGGAATCAACTCAAATGGAATGGAATGCAATGGAAAGGAATGGAATGGAATCAACCCGAATGGAGTGGAATGGAATGGAATGGAATGGAAGCAACCCGAATGGAATGGAATGGAATCGAATGGAATGGAATGGAATGGAATCAACAGGAATGGAATGGAATGGAATGGAATGGAATGGAAGGGAATGGAATCAAACCGAATGGAATGGAATGGAGTGGAATGGAATGGAAAGGAATGGAATCAACCCGAATGGAATGGAATGGAATGGAATGGAATGGAATCAAACCGAATGGAATGGAATGGAATGGAATAGAATGGAATGGAATGGAATCTATCCGAAAGGAATGGAATGGTAAGGAATGGAATGGAATGGAAGGGAATGGAATCAACCCTCATGGAATGAAATGGAGTGGAATCAACTCGAATGGAATGGAATGGAATGGAATAAACCCGAATAAAATGGAATGGAGGGGAATGGAATGGAATGGAAAGGAACCAACCCGAATGGAATGGAATTGAATGGAATGGAATGGAATGGAATGGAATGGAATGGAATGGAATGGAATGGAATGCAATGGAATGGAATGGAAAGTAATTAACCCGAATGGAATGGAATGGAACGGAATGGAATGGAATGGAATGGAAGGGAATTAAATGGAAGGGAATTTAATCACACCGAATGGAATGGAATGGAATGGAATGGAATCAACCCGAATGGAATGGAATGCAATGGAATGACATGGAATGGATTCAACCCGAATGGAATTGATTGGAATGGAATCAACTCGAATGGAATGGAATGGAATGGAATGGCACGGGATGGAATGGTATGGAATAGAATCGAATGGAATTGAATCAACCCGATTGGAGTGGATTGGAATGGAATGTAATTGAATGGAATGGTGTGGAATTGAATCAATCCGAGTGGAATGGAATGGAATGGAATGGAGTGGAGGGGAATGAAATGGAATGGAATGGAGTGGAGTGGAATTGAATGGAATGGAATGGAATCAACCTGAGTGGAATGGAATGGAATGGAATGGAATGGAATGGAATGGAATGGAATAAAATGGAATGGAAGCAACTCAAATGCAATGGAATGGAATGGAATGGAATGGAATCAACACGAATGGAATGGAATGGGATGCAATGGAATGGAATGGAATCAACTCGAATGGAATGGAATGCAATGGAATGGAATGGAATCGAATCATCATGAATGGAATGGAACGGAATGGAATCAACTCAAATGGAATGGAAAGCAATGGAAATGAATGGAATGGAATCAACCCGAATGGAGTGGAATGGAACGGAATGGAATGGAATGAAAAGGAATGGAATGGAATGCAATCAATCCAAATGGAATGGAATGGACTGGAATCAACCCGAATGGAATGGAGTGAAGTGGAATCAAATGGAATGGAATGGAATGGAATGGAATGGAATGGAATGAAATGGGATGTAATCACCTCGAATGGAACGGAATGGAATGGAATGGAATGAAATGGAATAAACCCGAATGGAATGGAGTGGAATGGAATGGAATGGAGTGGAATGGAATGGAATGGAATCAACCCGAATGGAATGGAATGGAATGGAATAAACCGGAATGGAATGGAATGGAATGGAATGGAATGGAATGGAATCAAACCGAGTGGAATGGCATGGAGTGGAATGGAATGGAAAGGAATGGAATCAACCCGATTGGAATTGAATGGTATGCAATGGAATGACATTGAATGGAATGGAATGTATCCGAATGGATTGGAATGGAAAGGAATGGAATGGAATGGAATGGAATGGAATGGAATGGAATCAACCCGCATGGAATGGAATGGAGTGGAACCAACTCGAATGGAATGGAATGGATTGGAATGGAATGGAATCAACCCGAATTCAATGGAATGGAATGGAATGGAATCAACAGGAATGGAATGGATTGGAATGGAATGGAATGGAATGGAATGGAATGGAATCAACCCGAATGGAATGGAATGGAATGGAATGGAAGGAAATGGAATGGAATGCAATCAATGCGAATGGAATGGAATGGAATGGAATGGAATGCAATGGAATGAAACCGAATGGAATGGAATGAAGTGGAATCAAATCGAGTGCAATGGAATGGAATCGAATGGAATGGAATGGATTCAACCAGAATGGAATGGAAAGGAATGGAATCAACCGGAATGGAATGAAATGGAAAGGAATGGAATGGAATGGAATGGAAAGGAATGGAACGGAATCAACCCGAATGGAATTTAATGGAATGGAATGGAATCAACCGGAATGGAATGGAATCGAATGGAATGGAATGGAATCAACCCGAATGGAATGGAATGGAATGGAATGGAATGGAATTGAATGGAATGGAATCAACCTGAATGGAATGAAATGGAATGGAATTGAATGGAATGGAATCCACCGGAATGGAATGGAATGGAATGGAATGGTATGGAATCAAGCCGAATGGAGTCGAATGGAATGGAAAGGAATGGAATCAACCCGAATGGAATGCAATGGAATGGAATGGAATGGAATGGAATCAACCCGAATGTAATGGAATGCAATGGAATGGAATGGAATGGAATGGAGTCAACCCGGATGGAATGCAATGGAATGGAATGGAATGAAATGGAATGGAATGGAATCAACCCGAATGGAATGGAATGCAATGGAATGACATGGAATGGATTCAACCCGAATGGAATTGATTGGAGTGGAATCAACTCGAATGGAATGGAATGGAATGGAATGGCACGGGATGGAATGGTATGGAATAGAATCGAATGGAATTGGATCAACACGATTGGAGTGGATTGGAATGGAATGTAATTGAATGGAATGTGGTGGAATTGAATCAATCCGAGTGGAATGGAATGGAATGGAATGGAGTGGAGGGGAATGAAATGGAATGGAATGAAGTGGAGTGGAATGTAATGGAATGGAATCAACCTGAGTGGAGTGTAATGGAATGGAATGGAATGGAATGGAATAAAATGGAATGGAAGCAACTCAAATGCAGTGCAATGGAATGGAATGGAATGGAATCAACCCGAATGGAATGGAATGGAATGGAATGGAATGCAATGGAATGGAATGGAATCAAATCGAATGGAATGGAATGCAATGGAATGGAATGGAATCGAATCATCACGAATGGAATGGAACGGAATGGAATCAACTCAAATGGAATGGAATGCAATGGAAAGGAATGGAATGGAATCAACCCGAATGGAGTGGAATGGAATGGAATGGAATGGAAGCAACCCGAATGGAATGGAATGGAATCGAATGGAATGGAATGGAATGGAATCAACAGGAATGGAATGGAATGGAATGGAATGGAAGGGAATGGAATCAAATCGAATGGAATGGAATGGAGTGGAATGGAATGGAAAGGAATGGAATCAACCCGAATGGAATGGAATGGAATGGAATGGAATGGAATCAAACCGAATGGAATGGAATGGAATGGAATAGAATGGAATGGAATGGAATCTATCCGAAAGGAATGGAATGGTAAGGAATGGAATGGAATGGAAGGGAATGGAATCAACCCTCATGGAATGAAATGGAGTGGAATCAACTCGAATGGAATGGAATGCAATGGAATAAACCCGAATAAAATGGAATGGAGGGGAATGGAATGGAATGGAAAGGAACCAACCCGAATGGAATGGAATTGAATGGAATGGAATGGAATGGAATGGAATGGAATGGAATGGAATGCAATGGAATGGAATGGAAAGTAATTAACCCGAATGGAATGGAATGGAACGGAATGGAATGGAATGGAATGGAAGGGAATTAAATGGAAGGGAATTTAATCACACCAAATGGAATGGAATGGAATGGAATGGAATCAAACCGAATGGAATGGAATGCAATGGAATGACATGGAATGGATTCAACCCGAATGGAATTGATTGGAATGGAATCAACTCGAATGGAATGGAATGGAATGGAATGGCACGGGATGGAATGGTATGGAATAGAATCGAATGGAATTGAATCAACCCGATTGGAGTGGATTGGAATGGAATGTAATTGAATGGAATGGGGTGGAATTGAATCAATCCGAGTGGAATGGAATGGAATGGAATGGAGTGGAGGGGAATGAAATGGAATGGAATGGAGTGGAGTGGAATGGAATGTAATGAAATGGAATCAACCTGAGTGGAATGGAATGGAATGGAATGGAATGGAATGGAATGGAATAAAATGGAATGGAAGCAACTCAAATGCAATGGAATGGAATGGAATGGAATGGAATCAACACGAATGGAATGGAATGGGATGCAATGGAATGGAATGGAATCAACGCGAATGGAATGGAATGCAATGGAATGGAATGGAATCGAATCATCATGAATGGAATGGAACGGAATGGAATCAACTCAAATGGAATGGAATGCAATGGAAAGGAATGGAATGGAATCAAAGCGAATGGAGTGGAATGGAACGGAATGGAATGGAATGAAAAGGAATGGAATGGAATGCAATCAATCCAACTGGAATGGAATGGACTGGAATCAACCCGAATGGAATGGAGTGACGTGGAATCAAATTGAATGGAATGGAATGGAATGGAATGGAATGGAATGGAATGGAATGGAATGAAATGGGATATAATCACCTCGAATGGAACGGAATGGAATGGAATGGAATGAAATGGAATAAACCCGAATGGAATGGAGTGGAATGGAATGGAATGGAATGGAATGGAATGGAATGGAATGGAATCAACCCGAATGGAATGGAATGGAATGGAATAAACCGGAATGGAATGGAATGGAATGGAATGGAATGGAATGGAATGGAATGGAATGGAATCAAACCGAGTGGAATGGCATGGAGTGGAATGGAATGGAAAGGAATGGAATGAACCCGATTGGAATGGAATGGAATGGAATGGAATGGAATGGAATGGAATCTATCCGAATGGATTGGAATGGAAAGGAATGGAATGGAATGGAATGGAATGGAATGGAATCAACCCGCATGGAATGGAGTGGAGTGGAACCAACTCGAATGGAATGGAATGGAGTGGACTGGAATGGAATCAACCCGAATTCAATGGAATGGAATGGAATGGAATCAACACGAATGGAATGGATTGGAATGGAATGGAATGGAATGGAATGGAATGGAATGGAATCAACCCGAATGGAATGGCATGGAATGGAATGCAATGGAATGGAATGGAATCAACTCGAATGGAATGGAATGCAATGGAATGGAATGGAATCGAATCATCACGAATGGAATGAAACGGAATGGAATCAACTCAAATGGAGGGGAATGCAATGGAAAGGAATGGAATGGAATCAACACGAATGGAGTGGAATGGAACGGAATGGAATGGAATGAAAAGGAATGGAATGGAATGCAATCAATCCAAATGGAATGGAATGGAATGGAATCAACCCGAATGGAATGGAGTGAAGTGGAATCAAATCGAATGGAATGGAATGGAATGGAATGGATTCAACCCGAATGGAATGGAATGGAATTAAATTAACCGGAATGGAATGGAATGGAATGGAATGGAATGGAATGGAATGGAATGGAATGGAATCAACCCGAATGGAATTTAATGGAATGGAACGGAATGGAATGGAATGAAATGGAATCAACCTGAATGGAATGTAATTGAATGGAATGGAATGGAATAAACCCGAGTTGGATGGAATGGAATGGAATGGAATGCAATCTATGCGAATGGAGTGGAATGGAAAGGAATAGAATGGAATAGAATGGAGTGGAATCAACCCGCATGGAATGGAATGGAGTGGAATCAACTCGAATGGAATGGAATGGAATGGAATGGAATCAACCCGAATGGAATGGAATGGAAGGGAATGGAATCAACACGAATGGAATGGATTGGAGTGGAATGGAATGGAATGGAATGGAATGCAATCAACCCGAATGGAATGGAATGGAATGGAATGGAATGCAATGGAATGCAATCAATCCGACTGGAATGGAGTGGAATGGAATGCAGTGGAATCAACCCGAATGGAATGGAATTCAGTGGAATCAAATCGAGTGCAATGGAATGGAATCGAATGGAATGGAATGGATTCAACTAGAATGGAATGGAATGGAATGGAATGGAATGGAATGGAATGGAATCAACCGGAATGGAATGGAATGGAATGGAAAGGAACCAAGCCGAATGGAATGGAATGGAATGGAATGGAATGGAATGGAATGGACTGGAATGGAATCTATCCGAATGGTTTGGAATGGTAAGGAATGGAATGGAATGGAAGGGAATGGAATCAACACGCATGGAATGAAATGGTGTGGAATCAACTCGATTGAAATGGAATGGAATGGAATGGAAAGGAATGGAATGGAAGGGAATGAAATGGAAGGGAATTTAATCACACCGAATGGAATGGAATGGAATGGAATGGAATGGAATGGAATCAACCCGAATGGAATGGAATGCAACGGAATGACATGGAATGGATTCAACCCTAATGGAATTGATTAGAATGGAATCAACTCGAATGGAATGGAATGAAATGGCACGGGATGGAAAGGTATGGAATAGAATCGAATGGAATTGAATCAACCCGATTGGAGTGGATTGGAATGGAATGTAATTGAATGGAATGGGGTGGAATTGAATCAATCCGAGTGGAATGGAATGGAATGGAATGGAGTGGAGGGGAATGAAATGGAATGGAATGGAGTGGAGTGGAATGTAATGGAATGGAATCAACCTGAGTGGAATGGAATGGAATGGAATGGAATGGAATGGAATAAAATGGAATGGAAGCAACTCAAATGCAATGGAATGGAACGGAATGGAATGGAATCAACCCGAATGGAATGGAATGGAATGGAATGCAATGGAATGGAATGGAAACAACTCGAATGGAATGGAATGCAATGGAATGGAATGGAATCGAATCATCATGAATGGAATGGAACGGAATGGAATCAACTCAAATGGAATGGAATGCAATGGAAAGGAATGGAATGGAATCAACCCGAATGGAGTGGAATGGAACGGAATGGAATGGAATGAAAAGGAATGGAATGGAATGCAATCAATCCAAATGGAATGGAATGGACTGGAATCAACCCGAATGGAATGGAGTGAAGTGGAATCAAATGGAATGGAATGAAATGGAATGGAATGGAATGGAATGGAATGGAATGGAATGGAATGAAATGGGATGTAATCACCTCGAATGGAACGGAATGGAATGGAATGGAATGAAATGGAATAAACCCGAATGGAATGGAGTGGAATGGAATGGAATGGAATGGAATGGAATCAACCCGAATGGAATATAATGGAATGGAATAAACCGGAATGGAATGGAATGGAATGGAATGGAATGGAATGGAATCAAACCGAGTGGAATGGCATGGAGTGGAATGGAATGGAAAGGAATGGAATCAACCCGATTGGAATGGAATGGAATGGAATGGAATGGAATCTATCCGAATGGATTGGAATGGAAAGGAATGGAATGGAATGGAATGGAATGGAATGGAATGGAATCAACCCGCATGGAATGGAATGGAGTGGAACCAACTCGAATGGAATGGAATGGATTGGAATGGAATGGAATCAACCCGAATTCAATGGAATGGAATGGAATCACCACGAATGGAATGGATTGGAATGGAATGGAATGGAATGGAATGGAATGGAATGGAATCAACCCGAATGGAATGGAATGGAATGGAATGGAATGAAATGGAATGGAATGCAATCAATCCGAATGGAATGGAATGGAATGGAATGCAATGGAATCAACCCGAATGGAATGGAATGAAGTGGAATCAAATCGAGTGCAATGGAATGGAATCGAATGGAATGGAGTGGATTCAACCAGAATGGAATGGAAAGGAATGGAATCAACCGGAATGGAATGAAATGGAAAGGAATGGAATGGAATGGAATGGAAAGGAATGGAATGGATTCAACCCGAATGGAATTTAATGGAATGGAATGGAATCAACCAGAATGGAATGGAATGGAATGGAATGGAATGGAATCAACCCGAATCGAATGGAATGGAATGGAATGGAATAGAATGGAATGGAATGGAATCAACCTGAATGGAATGAAATGGAATGGAATTGAATGGAATGGAATCCACCGGAATGGAATGGAATGGAATGGAATGGAATGGTATGGAATCAACCCGAATGGAGTCGAATGGAATGGAAAGGAATGGAATCAACCCGAATGGAATGCAATGGAATGGAATGGAATGGAATGGAATCAACCCGAATGTAATGGAATGCAATGGAATGGAATGGAATGGAATGGAGTCAACCCGGATGGAATGCAATGGAATGGAATGGAATGAAATGGAATGGAATGGAATCAACCCGAATGGAATGGAATGCAATGGAATGGAATGGAATGGAATCAACTCGAATGGAATAGAATGGAAAGGATTGGAATGGAATGGAATGGAATCAACCCGAATGGAATGGAATACAATGGAATGGAATGGAATGGAAAGGGATGGAATCAACTCGAATGGAATGGAATGGAATGGAACGGAATGGAATGAAATGGAATAAACCCGAATGGAATGGAATGGCATGGAATGGAATGGAATGAAATCAACCCGAATGGAATGGAAGGGAATGGAATGGAAAGGAAAAAACCCGAATGGAATGGAATGGAATGGAATGGAATGGAATGGAATCAAACCGAATGGAATGGAATGGAATGGAATGGAACGGAATGGAATGGAATGGAATGGAAGGGAATGAAATGGAAGGGAATTTAATCACACCGAATGGAATGGAATGGAATGGAATCAACCCGAATGGAATGGAATGCAATGGAATGACATGGAATGGATTCAACCCGAATGGAATTGATTGGAGTGGAATCAACTCGAATGGAATGGAATGGAATGGAATGGAATGGCACGGGATGGAATGGTATGGAATAGAATCGAATGGAATTGGATCAACACGATTGGAGTGGATTGGAATGGAATGTATTTGAATGGAATGGGGTGGAATTGAATCAATCCGAGTGGAATGGAATGGAATGGAATGGAGTGGAGGGGAATGAAATGGAATGGAATGGAGTGGAGTGGAATGGAATGGAATGGAATCAACCTGAGTGGAATGGAATGGAATGGAATGGAATGGAATGGAATGGAATGGAATAAACCCGGATGACATGGAATGGAGGGGAATGGAATGGAATGGAATGGAAAGGAACCAACCCGAATGGAATGGAATCGAATGGAATGGAATGGAATGGAATGGAATGCAATGGAATCATCCCGCATGGAATGGAATGGAACGGAATGGAATGGAATGGAATGGAATGGAATGGAATGGAAGGGAATGAAATGGAAGGGAATTTAATCACACCGAATGGAATGGAATGGAATAGAATGGACTGGAATGGAATCTATCCGAATGGTATGGAATGTTAAGGAATGGAATGGAATGGAAGGGAATGGAATCAACACGCATGGAATGAAATGGAGTGGAATCAACTCGAATGGAATGGAATGGAATGGAATGGAATGGAAAGGAATGGAATGGAAGGGAATGAAATGGAAGGGAATTTAATCACACCGAATGGAATGGAATGGAATGGAATGGAATGGAATCAACCCGAATGGAATGGAATGCAACGGAAGGACATTGAATTGATTCAACCCTAATGGAATTGATTGGAATGGAATCAACTCGAATGGAATGGAATGGAATGGAATGGCACGGGATGGAATGGTATGGAATAGAATCGAATGGAATTGAATCAACCCGATTGGAGTGGATTGGAATGGAATGTAATTGAATGGAATGGGGTGGAATTGAATCAATCCGAGAGGAATGGAATGGAATGGAATGCAGTGGAGGGGAATGAAATGCAATGGAATGGAGTGGAGTGGAATGTAATGGAATGGAATCAACCTGAGTGGAATGGAATGGAATGGAATGGAATGGAATGGAATGGAATGGTATGGAATCAACCCGAATGGAGTCGAATGGAATGGAAAGGAATGGAATCAACCCGAATGGAATGCAATGGAATGGAATGGAATGGAATGGAATCAACACGAATGGAATGGAATGGGATGCAATGGAATGGAATGGAATCAACTCGAATGGAATGGAATGCAATGGAATGGAATGGAATCGAATCATCATGAATGGAATGGAACGGAATGGAATCAACTCAAATGGAATGGAATGCAATGGAAAGGAATGGAATGGAATCAACGCGAATGGAGTGGAATGGAACGGAATGGAATGGAATGAAAAGGAATGGAATGGAATGCAATCAATCCAAATGGAGTGGAATGGACTGGAATCAACCCGAATGGAATGGAGTGACGTGGAATCAAATCGAATGGAATGGCATGGAATGGAATGGAATGGAATGGAATTGAATGGAATGGAATGAAATGGGATGTAATCACCTCGAATGGAACGGAATGGAATGGAATGGAATGAAATGGAATAAACCCGAATGGAATGGAGTGGAATGGAATGGAATGGAATGGAATGGAATGGAATGGAATGGAATCAACCCGAATGGAATGGAATGGAATGGAATAAACCGGAATGGAATGGAATGGAATGGAATGGAATGGAATGGAATGGAATGGAATGGAATGAAACCGAGTGGAATGGCATGGAGTGGAATGGAATGGAAAGGAATGGAATCAACCCGATTGGAATGGAATGGAATGGAATGGAATGGAAGGGAATGGAATCTATCCGAATTGATTGGAATGGAAAGGAATGGAGTGGAATGGAATCAACCCGCATGGAATGGAATGGAGTGGAACCAACTCGAATGGAATGGAATGGATTGGAATGGAATGGAATCAACCCGAATTCAATGGAATGGAATGGAATGGAATCAACACGAATCGAATGGATTGGAATGGAATGGAATGGAATGGAATGGAATGGAATGGAATCAACCCGAATGGAATGGCATGGAATGGAATGCAATCAATCCGAATGGAATGGAATGGAATGGAATGCAATGGAATCAACCCGAATGGAATGGAATGAAGTGGAATCAAATCGAGTGCAATGGAATGGAATCGAATGGAATGGAATGGATTCAACCAGAATGGAATGGAAAGGAATGGAATCAACCGGAATGGAATGAAATGGAAAGGAATGGAATGGAATGGAATGGAAAGGAATGGAATGGAATCAACCCGAATGGAATTTAATGGAATGGAATGGAATCAACCAGAATGGAATGGAATGGAATGGAATGGAATGGAATCAACCCGAATGGAATGGAATGGAATGGAATGGAATGGAATCAACCTGAATGGAATGAAATGGAATGGAATTGAATGGAATGGAATCCACCGGAATGGAATGGAATGGAATGGAATGGAATGGTATGGAATCAACCCGATCGGAGTCGAATGGAATGGAAAGGAATGGAATCAACCCGAATGGAATGCAATGGAATGGAATGGAATGGAATGGAATCAACCCGAATGTAATGGGATGCAATGGAATGGAATGGAATGGAATGGAGTCAACCCGGATGGAATGCAATGGAATGGAATGGAATGAAATGGAATGGAATGGAATCAACCCGAATGGAATGGAATGCAATGCAATGGAATGGAATGGAATCAACTCGAATGGAATAGAATGGAATGGATTGGAATGGAATGGAATGGAATCAACCCGAATGGAATGGAATACAATGGAATGGAATGGAATGGAAAGGGATGGAATCAACTCGAATGGAATGGAATGGAATGGAATGCAATGGAATGAAATGGAATAAACCCGAATGGAATGGAATGGAATGGAATGGAATGGAATGGAATCAACCCGAATGAAATGGAAGGGAATGGAATGGAAAGTAAAAAACCCGAATGGAATGGAATGGAATGGAATGGAATGGAATGAAATGGAATGGAATGGAATCAAACCGAATGGAATGGAATGGAATGGAATGGAACGGAATGGAATGGAATGGAATGGAAGGGAATGAAATGGAAGGGAATTTAATCACACCGAATGGAATGGAATGGAATGGAATGGAATCAACCCGAATGGAATGGAATGCAATGGAATGACATGGAATGGATTCAACCCGAATGGAATTGATTGGAATGGAATCAACTCGAATGGAATGGAATGGAATGGAATGGCACGGGATGGAATGGTATGGAATAGAATCGAATGGAATTGAATCAACCCGATTGGAGTGGATTGGAATGGAATGTAATTGAATGGAATGGGGTGGAATTGAATCAATCCGAGTGGAATGGAATGGAATGGAATGGAGTGGAGGGGAATGAAATGGAATGGAATGGAGTGGAGTGGAATGTAATGGAATGGAATCAACCTGAGTGGAGTGTAATGGAATGGAATGGAATGGAATGGAATGGAATAAAATGGAATGGAAGCAACTCAAATGCAATGCAATGGAATGGAATGGAATGGAATCAACCCGAATGGAATGGAATGTAATGGAATGGAATGCAATGGAATGGAATGGAATCAACTCGAATGGAATGGAATGCAATGGAATGGAATGGAATCGAATCATCACGAATGGAATGGAACGGAATGGAATCAACTCAAATGGAATGGAATGCAATGGAAAGGAATGGAATGGAATCAACCCGAATGGAGTGGAATGGAATGGAATGGAATGGAAGCAACCCGAATGGAACGGAATGGAATCGAATGGAATGGAATGGAATGGAATCAACCGGAATGGAATGGAATGGAATGGAATGGAATGGAATGGAAGGGAATGGAATCAAACCGAATGGAATGGAATGGAGTGGAATGGAATGGAATGGAATCAACTCGAATGGAATAGAATGGAAAGGATTGGAATGGAATGGAATGGAATCAACCCGAATGGAATGGAATACAATGGAATGGAATGGAATGGAAAGGGATGGAATCAACTCGAATGGAATGGAATGGAATGGAATGGAATGGAATGGAATGAAATGGAATAAACCCGAATGGAATGGAATGGAATGGAATGGAATGGAATGGAATGAAATCAACCCGAATGGAATGGAAGGGAATGGAATGGAAAGGAAAAAACCCGAATGGAATGGAATGGAATGGAATGGAATGGAATGGAATGGAATCAAACCGATTGGAATGGAATGGAATGGAATGGAACGGAATGGAATGGAATGGAAGGGAATGAAAAGGAAGGGAATTTAATCACACCGAATGGAATGGAATGGAATGGCATGGAATGGAATGGAATGGAATCAACCCGAATGGAATGGAATGCAATGGAATGACATGGAATGGATTCAACCCGAATGGAATTGATTGGAATGGAATCAACTCGAATGGAATGGAATGGAATGGAATGGCACGGGATGGAATGGTATGGAATAGAATCGAATGGAATGGAATCAACACGATTGGAGTGGATTGGAATGGAATGTAATTGAATGGAATGGGGTGGAATTGAATCAATCCGAGTGGAATGGAATGGAATGGAATGGAGTGGAGGGGAATGAAATGGAATGGAATGGAGTGGAGTGGAATGTAATGGAATGGAATCAACCTGAGTGGAGTGTAATGGAATGGAATGGAATGGAATGGAATAAAATGGAATGGAAGCAACTCAAATGCAATGCAATGGAATGGAATGGAATGGAATCAACCCGAATGGAATGGAATCCAATGGAATGACATGGAATGGATTCAACCCGAATGGAATTGATTGGAATGGAATCAACTCGAATGGAATGGAATGGAATGGAATGGCATGGGATGGAATGGTATGGAATAGAATCGAACGGAATTGAATCAACCCGATTTGAGTGGATTGGAATGGAATGTAATTGAATGGAATGGGGTGGAATTGAATAAATCCGAGTGGAATGGAATGGAATGGAATGGAGTGGAGGGGAATGAAATGGAATGGAATGGAGTGGAGTGGAATGGAATGGAATGGAATCAACCTGAGTGGAATGGAATGGAATGGAATGGAATGGAATGGAATAAACCCGAATGAAATGGAATGGAGGGGAATGGAATGGAATGGAATGGAAAGGAACCAACCCGATTGGAATGGAATCGAATGGAATGGAATGGAATGGAATGCAATGGAATCATCCCGAATGGAATGGAATGGAACGGAATGGAATGGAATCAACCCGAATGGAATGCAATGGAATGGAATGGAAAGTAATCAACCCGAATGGAATGGAATGGAACGGAATGGAATGGAATGGAATGGAATGGAATGGAAGGGAATGAAATGGAAGGGAATTTAATTACACCGAATGGAATGGAATGGAATAGAATGGACTGGAATGGAATCTATCCGAATGGTATGGAATGGTAAGGAATGGAATGGAATGGAAGGGAATGGAATCAACACGCATGGAATGAAATGGAGTGGAATCAACTCGAATGGAATGGAATGGAATGGAATGGAATGGAAAGGAATGGAATGGAAGGGAATGAAATGGAAGGGAATTTAATCACACCGAATGGAATGGAATGGAATGGAATGGAATGGAATCAACCCGAATGGAATGGAATGCAACGGAATGACATGGAATGGATTCAACCCTAATGGAATTGATTGGAATGGAATCAACTCGAATGGAATGGAATGGAATGGAATGGCACGGGATGGAATGGTATGGAATAGAATCGAATGGAATTGAATCAACCCGATTGGAGTGGATTGGAATGGAATGTAATTGAATGGAATGGGGTGGAATTGAATCAATCCGAGTGGAATGGAATGGAATGGAATGGAGTAGAGGGGAATGAAATGGAATGGAATGGAGTGGAGTGGAAAGGAATGGAATGGAGTCAACCTGAGTGGAATGGAATGGAATGGAATGGAATGGAATAAAATGGAATGGAAGCAACTCAAATGCAATGGAATGGAATGGAATGGAATGGAATCAACCCGAATGGAATGGAATGGAATGGAATGCAATGGAATGGAATGGAATCAACTCGAATGGAATGGAATGCAATGGAATGGAATGGAATGGAATCATCACGAATGGAATGGAACGGAATGGAATCAACTCAAATGGAATGGAATGCAATGGAAAGGAATGGAATGGAATCAACCCGAATGGAGTGGAATGGAACAGAATGGAATGGAATGAAAAGGAATGGAATGGAATGCAATCAATCGAAATGGAATGGAATGGAATGGAATCAACCCGAATGGAGTGGAGTGAAGTGGAATCAAATGGAATGGAATGGAATGGAATGGAATAGAATGGAATGGATTCAACACGAATGGAATGGAATGGAATTCAATTAACCGGAATGGAATGGAATGGAATGGAATCAATCCGAATGGAATTTAAGGGAATGGAATGGAATGCAATGGACTGGAAAGGAATCAACCCGAATGGAATGAAATGGAATGGAATGGAATGGAATAAACCCGATTGGAATGGAATGGAATGGAATGCAATGCAATCTATCCGAATGGAATGGAATGGAAAGGAATGGAATGGAATGGAATGGAATGGAATGGAATGGAATCAACTCGCATGGAATGGAATGGAGTGCAATCAACTCGAATGGAACGGAATGGAATGGAATGGAAAGGAATGGAATGGAATCAACCCGAATGGAATTTAATGGAATGCAATGGAATCAACCAGAATGGAATGGAATCGAATGGAATGGAATGGAATCAATCCGATTGGAATGGAAGGGAATGGAATGGAATGGAATGGAATCAACCTGAATGGAATGAAATGGAATGGAATTGAATGGAATGGAATCCACCGGAATGGAATGGAATGGAATGGAATGGAATGGAATGGAATGGTATGGAATCAACCCGAATGGAGTCGAATGGAATGGAAAGGAATGGAATCAACCCGAATGGAATGCAATGGAATGGAATGGAATGGAATCAACCCGAATGTAATGGAATGCAATGGAATGGAATGGAATGGAATGGAGTCAACCCGGATGGAATGCAATGGAATGGAATGGAATGAAATGGAATGGAATGGAATCAACCCGAATGGAATCGAATGCAATGGAATGGAATGGAATGGAATCAACTCGAATGGAATAGAATGGAATGGATTGGAATGGAATGGAATGGAATCAACCCGAATGGAATGGAATACAATGGAATGGAATGGAATGGAAAGGGATGGAATCAACTCGAATGGAATGGAATGGAATGGAACGGAATGGAATGAAATGGAATAAACCCGAATGGAATGGAATGGCATGGAATGGAATGGAATGAAATCAACCCGAATGGAATGGAAGGGAATGGAATGGAAAGGAAAAAACCCGAATGGAATGGAATGGAATGGAATGGAATGGAATGGAATCAAACCGAATGGAATGGAATGGAATGGAATGGAATGGAATGGAATGGAATGGAATGGAAGGGAATGAAATGGAAGGGAATTTAATCACACCGAATGGAATGGAATGGAATGGAATCAACCCGAATGGAATGGAATGCAATGGAATGACATGGAATGGATTCAACCCGAATGGAATTGATTGGAGTGGAATCAACTCGAATGGAATGGAATGGAATGGAATGGCACGGGATGGAATGGTATGGAATAGAATCGAATGGAATTGGATCAACACGACTGGAGTGGATTGGAATGGAATGTAATTGAATGGAATGGGGTGGAATTGAATCAATCCGAGTGGAATGGAATGGAATGGAATGGAGTGGATTGGAATGTAATGGAATGGAATCAACCTGAGTGGAGTGTAATGGAATGGAATGGAATGGAATGGAATGGAATAAAATGGAATGGAAGCAACTCAAATGCAGTGCAATGGAATGGAATGGAATGGAATCAACCCGAATGGAATGGAATGGAATGGAATGGAATGCAATGGAATGGAATGGAATCAACTCGAATGGAATGGAATGCAATGGAATGGAATGGAATCGAATCATCACGAATGGAATGGAACGGAATGGAATTAACTCAAATGGAATGGAATGCAATGGAATGGAATGGAATGGAATCAACCCGAATGGAGTGGAATGGAATGGAATGGAATGGAAGCAACCCGAATGCAATGGAATGGAATCGAATGGAATGGAATGGAATGGAATCAACCGGAATGGAATGGAATGGAATGGAATGGAATGGAAGGGAATGGAATCAAACCGAATGGAATGGAATGGAGTGGAATGGAATGGAAAGGAATGGAATCAACACGAATGGAATGGAATGGAATGGAATGGAATCAAACCGAATGGAATGGAATGGAATGGAATGGAATAGAATGGAATGGAAGGGAATGGAATCAACACTCATGGAATGAAATGGAGTGGAATCAACTCGAATGGAATGGAATGAAATGGAATAAACCCGAATAAAATGGAATGGAGGGGAATGGAATGGAATGGAAAGGAACCAACACGAATGGAATGGAATTGAATGGAATGGAATGGAATGGAATGGAATGGAATGGAATGGAATGGAATGCAATGGAATGGAATGGAAAGTAATTAACCCGAATGGAATGGAATGGAACGGAATGGAATGGAATGGAATGGAAGGGAATGAAATGGAAGGGAATTTAATCACACCGAATGGAATGGAATGGAATGGAATGGAATCAACCCGAATGGAATGGAATGCAATGGAATGACATGGAATGGATTCAACCCGAATGGAATTGATTGGAATGGAATCAACTCGAATGGAATGGAATGGAATGGAATGGCACGGGATGGAATGGTATGGAATAGAATCGAATGGAATTGAATCAACCCGATTGGAGTGGATTGGAATGGAATGTAATTGAATGGAATGGGGTGGAATTGAATCAATCCGAGTGGAATGGAATGGAATGGAATGGAGTGGAGGGGAATGAAGTGGAATGGAATGGAGTGGAGTGGAATGGAATGGAATGGAATGGAATCAACCTGAGTGGAATGGAATGGAATGGAATGGAATGGAATGGAATAAACCCGGATGAAATGGAATGGAGGGGAATGGAATGGAATGGAATGGAAAGGAACCAACCCGAATGGAATGGAATCGAATGGAATGGAATGGAATGGAATGGAATGCAATGGAATCATCCCGAATGGAATGGAATGGAACGGAATGGAATGGAATCAACCCGAATGGAATGCAATGGAATGGAATGGAAAGTAATCAACCCGAACGGAATGGAATGGAACGGAATGGAATGGAATGGAATGGAATGGAATGGAATGGAATGGAAGGGATTGAAATGGAAGGGAATTTAATCACACCGAATGGAATGGAATGGAATAGAATGGACTGGAATGGAATCTATCCGAATGGTATGGAATGGTAAGGAATGGAATGGAATGGAAGGGAATGGAATCAACACGCATGGAATGAAATGGAGTGGAATCAACTCGAATGGAATGGAATGGAACGGAATGGAATGGAAAGGAATGGAATGGAAGGGAATGAAATGGAAGGGAATTTAATCACACCGAATGGAATGGAATGGAATGGAATGGAATGGAATCAACCCGAATGGAATGGAATGCAACGGAAGGACATTGAATGGATTCAACCCTAATGGAATTGATTGGAATGGAATCAACTCGAATGGAATGGAATGGAATGGAATGGCACGGGATGGAATGGTATGGAATAGAATCGAATGGAATTGAATCAACCCGATTGGAGTGGATTGGAATGGAATGTAATTGAATGGAATGGGGTGGAATTGAATCAATCCGAGTGGAATGGAATGGAATGGAATGCAGTGGAGGGGAATGAAATGCAATGGAATGGAGTGGAGTGGAATGTAATGGAATGGAATCAACCTGAGTGGAATGGAATGGAATGGAATGGAATGGAATAAAATGGAATGGAAGCAACTCAAATGCAATGGAATGGAATGGAATGGAATGGAATCAACACGAATGGAATGGAATGGGATGCAATGGAATGGAATGGAATCAACTCGAATGGAATGGAATGCAATGGAATGGAATGGAATCGAATCATCATGAATGGAATGGAACGGAATGGAATCAACTCAAATGGAATGGAATGCAATGGAAAGGAATGGAATGGAATCAGCGCGAATGGAGTGGAATGGAACGGAATGGAATGGAATGAAAAGGAATGGAATGGAATGCAATCAATCCAACTGGAATGGAATGGACTGGAATCAACCCGAATGGAATGGAGTGACGTGGAATCAAATCGAATGGAATGGAATGGAATGGAATGGAATGGAATGGAATGGAATGAAATGGGATATAATCACCTCGAATGGAACGGAATGGAATGGAATGGAATGAAATGGAATAAACCCGAATGGAATGGAGTGGAATGGAATGGAATGGAATGGAATGGAATGGAATCAACCCGAATGGAATGGAATGGAATGGAATAAACCGGAATGGAATGGAGTGGAATGGAATGGAATGGAATGGAATGGAATGGAATCAAACCGAGTGGAATGGCATGGAGTGGAATGGAATGAAAAGGAATGGAATCAACCTGATTGGAATGGAATGGAATGGAATGGAATGGAATGGAATCTATCCGAATGGATTGGAATGGAAAGGAATGGAATGGAATGGAATGGAATGGAATGGAATCAACCCGCATGGAATGGAATGGAGTGGAACCAACTCGAATGGAATGGAATGGATTGGAATGGAATGGAATCAACCCGAATTCAATGGAATGGAATGGAATGGAATCAACACGAATGGAATGGATTGGAATGGAATGGAATGTAATGGAATGGAATGGAATGGAATGGAATCAACCCGAATGGAATGACATGGAATGGAATGCAATGGAATGGAATGGAATCAACTCGAATGGAATGGAATGCAGTGGAATGGAATGGAATCGAATCATCACGAATGGAATGAAACGGAATGGAATCAACTCAAATGGAGGGGAATGCAATGGAAAGGAATGGAATGGAATCAACACGAATGGAGTGGAATGGAACGGAATGGAATGGAATGAAAAGGAATGGAATGGAATGCAATCAATCCAAATGGAATGGAATGGAATGGAATCAACCCGAATGGAATGGAGTGAAGTGGAATCAAATCGAATGGAATGGAATGGAATGGAATGGATTCAACCCGAATGGAATGGAATGGAATTAAATTAACCGGAATGGAATGGAATGGAATGGAATGGAATGGAATGGAATGGAATCAACCCGAATGGAATTTAATGGAATGGAATGGAATGGAATGGAATGAAATGGAATCAACCTGAATGGAATGGAATTGAATGGAATGGAACGGAATAAACCCGAGTTGGATGGAATGGAATGGAATGGAATGCAATCTATGCGAATGGAATGCAATGGAAAGGAATAGAATGGAATGGAATGGAATGGAATCAACCCGCATGGAATGGAATGGAGTGGAATCAACTCGAATGGAATGGAATGGAATGGAATGGAATCAACCCGAATGGAATGGAATGGAAGGGAATGGAATCAACACGAATGGAATGTATTGGAGTGGAATGGAATGGAATGGAATGGAATGCAATCAACCCGAATGGAATGGAATGGAATGGAATGGAATGCAATGGAATGCAATCAATCCGACTGGAATGGAATGGAATGGAATGCAGTGGAATCAAATCGAGTGCAATGGAATGGAATCGAATGGAATGGAATTGACTCAACTAGAATGGAATGGAATGGAATGGAATGGAATGGAATGGAATGGAATCAACCGGAATGGAATGAAATGTAAAGGAATGGAATGGAATGGAAAGGAATGGAATGGAATCAACCCGAATGGAATGGAATGGAATGGAAAGGAACCAAGCTGAATGGAATGGAATGGAATGGAATGGAATGGAATGGAATGGACTGGAATGGAATCTATCCGAATGGTTTGGAATGGTAAGGAATGGAATGGAATGGAAGGGAATGGAATCAACACGCATGGAATGAAATGGTGTGGAATCAACTCGATTGAAATGGAATGGAATGGAATGGAAAGGAATGGAATGGAAGGGAATGAAATGGAAGGGAATTTAATCACACCGAATGGAATGGAATGGAATGGAATGGAATGGAATGGAATGGAATGGAATCAACCCGAATGGAATGGAATGCAACGGAATGACATGGAATGGATTCAACCCTAATGGAATTGATTAGAATGGAATCAACTCGAATGGAATGGAATGGAATGGCACGGGATGGAATGGTATGGAATAGAATCGAATGGAATTGAATCAACCCGATTGGAGTGGATTGGAATGGAATGTAATTGAATGGAATGGGGTGGAATTGAATCAATCCGAGTGGAATGGAATGGAATGGAATGGAGTGGAGGGGAATGAAATGGAATGGAATGGAGTGGAGTGGAATGCAATGGAATGGAATCAACCTGAGTGGAATGGAATGGAATGGAATGGAATGGAATGGAATAAAATGGAATGGAAGCAACTCAAATGCAATGGAATGGAATGGAATGGAATGGAATGGAATCAACCCGAATGTAATGGAATGGAATGGAATGCAATGGAATGGAATGGAAACAACTCGAATGGAATGGAATGCAATGGAATGGAATGGAATCGAATCATCATGAATGGAATGGAACGGAATGGAATCAACTCAAATGGAATGGAATGCAATGGAAAGGAATGGAATGGAATCAACCCGAATGGAGTGGAATGGAACGGAATGGAATGGAATGAAAAGGAATGGAATGGAATGCCATCAATCCAAATGGAATGGAATGGACTGGAATCAACCCGAATGGAATGGAGTGAAGTGAAATCAAATGGAATGGAATGGAATGGAATGGAATGCAATGGAATCATCCCGAATGGAATGGAATGGAACGGAATGGAATGGAATGGAATGGAATGGACTGGAATGGAATCTATCCGAATGGTTTGGAATGGTAAGGAATGGAATGGAATGGAAGGGAATAGAATCAACACGCATGGAATGAAATGGAGTGGAATCAACTCGATTGGAATGGAATGGAATGGAATGGAAAGGAATGGAATGGAAGGGAATGAAATGGAAGGGAATTTAATCACACCGAATGAAATGGAATGGAATGGAATGGAATCAACCCGAATGGAATGGAATGCAACGGAACGACATGGAATGGATTCAACCCTAATGGAATTGATTAGAATGGAATCAACTCGAATGGAATGGAATGGAATGGCACGGGATGGAATGGTATGGAATAGAATCGAATGGAATTGAATCAACCCGATTGGAGTGGATTGGAATGGAATGAAATTGAATGGAATGGGGTGGAATTGAATCAATCCGAGTGGAATGGAATGGAATGGAGTGGAGTGGAGGGGAATGAAATGGAATGGAATGGAGTGGAGTGGAATGTAATGGAATGCAATCAATCTGAGTGGAATGGAATGGAATGGAATGGAATGGAATGGAATAAAATGGAATGGAAGCAACTCAAATGCAATGGAATGGAATGGAATGGAATGGAATCAACCCGAATGGAATGGAATGGAATGGAATGGAATGGAATGGAATGGAATGGAATGCAATGGAATGGAAGGGAATCAAATCGAATGGAATGGAATGCAATGGAATGGAATGGAATCGAATCATCATGAATGGAATGGAACGGAATGGAATCAACTCAAATGGAATGGAATGCAATGGAAAGGAATGGAATGGAATCAACCCGTATGGAGTGGAATGGAACGGAATGGAATGGAATGAAAAGGAATGTAATGGAATGCAATCAATCCAAATGGAATGGAATGGACTGGAATCAACCCGAATGGAATGGAGTGAAGTGGAATCAAATGGAATGGAATGGAATGGAATGGAATGGAATGGAATGGAATGAAATGGGATGTAATCACCTCGAATGGAACGGAATGGAATGGAATGGAATAAAATGGAATAAACCCGAATGGAATGGAGTGGAATGGGATGGAATGGAATGGAATGGAATGGAATCAACCCGAATGGAATGGAATGGAATGGAATAAACCGGAATGGAATGGAATGGAATGGAATGGAATGGAATGGAATGGAATGGAATCAAACCGAGTGGAATGGCATGGAGTGGAATGGAATGGAAAGGAATGGAATCAACCCGATTGGAATGGAATGGAATGGAATGGAATGGAATGGAATGGAACGGAATGTATCCGAATGGATTGGAATGGAAAGGAATGGAATGGAATGGAATGGAATGGAATGGAATCAACCCGCATGGAATGGAATGGAGTGGAACCAACTCGAATGGAATGGAATGGATTGGAATGGAATGGAATCAACCCGAATTCAATGGAATGGAATGGAATGGAATCAACACGAATGGAATGGATTGGAATGGAATGGAATGGAATGGAATGGAATCAACCCGAATGGAATGGAATGGAATGGAATGGAATGAAATGGAATGGAATGCAATCAATCCGAATGGAATGGAATGGAATGGAATGCAATGGAATCAACCCGAATGGAATGGAATGAAGTGGAATCAAATCGAGTGCAATGGAATGGAATGGAATGGAATGGAATGGATTCAACCAGAATGGAATGGAAAGGAATGGAGTCAACCGGAATGGAATGAAATGGAAAGGAATGGAATGGAATGGAATGGAAAGGAATGGAATGGAATCAACCCGAATGGAGTGGAATGGAATGGAATGGAATGGAAGCAACCCGAATGGAATGGAATGGAATCGAATGGAATGGAATGGAATGGAATCAACAGGAATGGAATGGAATGGAATGGAATGGAATGGAATGGAATGGAATCAACCCGAATGGAATGGAATGCAACGGAATGACATGGAATGGATTCAACCCTAATGGAATTGATTAGAATGGAATCAACTCGAATGGAATGGAATGGAATGGCACGGGATGGAATGGTATGGAATAGAATCGAAAGGAATTGAATCAACCCGATTGGAGTGGATTGGAATGGAATGTAATTGAATGGAATGGGGTGGAATTGAATCAATCCGAGTGGAATGGAATGGAATGGAATGGAGTGGAGGGGAATGAAATGGAATGGAATGGAGTGGAGTGGAATGTAATGGAATGGAATCAACCTGAGTGGAATGGAATGGAATGGAATGGAATGGAATAAAATGGAATGGAAGCAACTCAAATGCAATGGAATGGAATGGAATGGAATGGAATCAACCCGAATGGAATGGAATGGAATGGAATGCAATGGAATGGAATGGAAACAACTCGAATGGAATGGAATGCAATGGAATGGAATGGAATCGAATCACATGAATGGAATGGAACGGAATGGAATCAACTCAAATGGAATGGAATGCAATGGAAAGGAATGGAATGGAATCAACCCGAATGGAGTGGAATGGAATGGAATGGAATGGAAGCAACCCGAATGGAATGGAATGGAATCGAATGGAATGGAATGGAATGGAATCAACAGGAATGGAATGGAATGGAATGGAATGGAAGGGAATGGAATCAAACCGAATGGAATGGAATGGAGTGGAATGGAATGGAAAGGAATGGAATCAACCCGAATGGAATGGAATGGAATGGAATGGAATGGAATCAAACCGAATGGAATGGAATGGAATGGAATAGAATGGAATGGAATGGAATCTATCCGAAAGGAATGGAATGGTAAGGAATGGAATGGAATGGAAGGGAATGGAATCAACCATCATGGAATGAAATGGAGTGGAATCAACTCGAATGGAATGGAATGGAATGGAATAAACCCGAATAAAATGGAATGGAGGGGAATGGAATGGAATGGAAAGGAACCAACCCGAATGGAATGGAATTGAATGGAATGGAATGGAATGGAATGGAATGGAATGGAATGCAATGGAATGGAATGGAAAGTAACCCGAATGGAATGGAATGGAACGGAATGGAATGGAATGGAATGGAAGGGAATTAAATGGAAGGGAATTTAATCACACCGAATGGAATGGAATGGAATGGAATGGAATCAACCCGAATGGAATGGAATGCAATGGAATGACATGGAATGGATTCAACCCGAATGGAATTGATTGGAATGGAATCAACTCGAATGGAATGGAATGGAATGGAATGGCACGGGATGGAATGGTATGGAATAGAATCGAATGTTATTGAATCAACCCGATTGGAGTGGATTGGAATGGAATGTAATTGAATGGAATGGGGTGGAATTGAATCAATCCGAGTGGAATGGAATGGAATGGAATGGAGTGGAGGGGAATGAAATGGAATGGAATGGAGTGGAGTGGAATGGAATGTAATGGAATGGAATCAACCTGAGTGGAATGGAATGGAATGGAATGGAATGGAATGGAATGGAATGGAATAAAATGGAATGGAAGCAACTCAAATGCAATGGAATGGAATGGAATGGAATGGAATCAACACGAATGGAATGGAATGGGATGCAATGGAATGGAATGGAATCAACGCGAATGGAATGGAATGCAATGGAATGGAATGGAATCGAATCATCATGAATGGAATGGAACGGAATGGAATCAACTCAAATGGAATGGAATGCAATGGAAAGGAATGGAATGGAATCAAAGCGAATGGAGTGGAATGGAACGGAATGGAATGGAATGAAAAGGAATGGAATGGAATGCAATCAATCCAACTGGAATGGAATGGACTGGAATCAACCCGAATGGAATGGAGTGACGTGGAATCAAATTGAATGGAATGGAATGGAATGGAATGGAATGGAATGAAATGGGATATAATCACCTCGAATGGAACGGAATGGAATGGAATGGAATGAAATGGAATAAACCCGAATGGAATGGAGTGGAATGGAATGGAATGGAATGGAATGGAATGGAATGGAATAAACCGGAATGGAATGGAATGGAATGGAATAAACCGGAATGGAATGGAATGGAATGGAATGGAATGGAATGGAATGGAATCAAACCGAGTGGAATGGCATGGAGTGGAATGGAATGGAAAGGAATGGAATGAACCCGATTGGAATGGAATGGAATGGAATGGAATGGAATGGAATGGAATGGAATGGAATCTATCCGAATGGATTGGAATGGAAAGGAATGGAATGGAATGGAATGGAATGGAATGGAATCAACCCGCATGGAATGGAGTGGAGTGGAACCAACTCGAATGGAATGGAATGGATTGGACTGGAATGGAATCAACCCGAATTCAATGGAATGGAATGGAATGGAATCAACACGAATGGAATGGATTGGAATGGAATGGAATGGAATGGAATGGAATGGAATCAACCCGAATGGAATGGCATGGAATGGAATGCAATGGAATGGAATGGAATCAACTCGAATGGAATGGAATGCAATGGAATGGAATGGAATCGAATCATCACGAATGGAATGAAACGGAATGGAATCAACTCAAATGGAGGGGAATGCAATGGAAAGGAATGGAATGGAATCAACACGAATGGAGTGGAATGGAACGGAATGGAATGGAATGAAAAGGAATGGAATGGAATGCAATCAATCCAAATGGAATGGAATGGAATGGAATCAACCCGAATGGAATGGAGTGAAGTGGAATCAAATCGAATGGAATGGAATGGAATGGAATGGATTCAACCCGAATGGAATGGAATGGAATTAAATTAACCGGAATGGAATGGAATGGAATGGAATGGAATGGAATGGAATGGAATGGAATCAACCCGAATGGAATTTAATGGAATGGAATGGAATGGAATGGAATGAAATGGAATCAACCTGAATGGAATGTAATTGAATGGAATGGAATGGAATAAACCCGAGTTGGATGGAATGGAATGGAATGGAATGCAATCTATGCGAATGGAGTGGAATGGAAAGGAATAGAATGGAATGGAATGGAGTGGAATCAACCCGCATGGAATGGAATGGAGTGGAATCAACTCGAATGGAATGGAATGGAATCAACCCGAATGGAATGGAATGGAAGGGAATGGAATCAACACGAATGGAATGGATTGGAGTGGAATGGAATGGAATGGAATGGAATGCAATCAACCCGAATGGAATGGAATGGAATGGAATGGAATGCAATGGAATGCAATCAATCCGACTGGAATGGAGTGGAATGGAATGCAGTGGAATCAACCCGAATGGAATGGAATTCAGTGGAATCAAATCGAGTGCAATGGAATGGAATCGAATGGAATGGAATGGATTCAACTAGAATGGAATGGAATGGAATGGAATGGAATGGAATGGAATGGAATCAACCGGAATGGAATGGAATGGAATGGAAAGGAACCAAGCCGAATGGAATGGAATCGAATGGAATGGAATGGACTGGAATGGAATCTATCCGAATGGTTTGGAATGGTAAGGAATGGAATGGAATGGAAGGGAATGGAATCAACACGCATGGAATGAAATGGTGTGGAATCAACTCGATTGAAATGGAATGGAATGGAATGGAAAGGAATGGAATGGAAGGGAATGAAATGGTAGGGAATTTAATCACACCGAATGGAATGGAATGGAATGGAATGGAATGGAATGGAATGGAATGGAATGGAATCAACCCGAATGGAATGGAATGCAACGGAATGACATGGAATGGATTCAACCCTAATGGAATTGATTAGAATGGAATCAACTCGAATGGAATGGAATGGAATGGCACGGGATGGAAAGGTATGGAATAGAATCGAATGGAAATGAATCAACCCGATTGGAGTGGATTGGAATGGAATGTAATTGAATGGAATGGGGTGGAATTGAATCAATCCGAGTGGAATGGAATGGAATGGAATGGAGTGGAGGGGAATGAAATGGAATGGAATGGAGTGGAGTGGAATGTAATGGAATGGAATCAACCTGAGTGGAATGGAATGGAATGGAATGGAATGGAATGGAATAAAATGGAATGGAAGCAACTCAAATGCAATGGAATGGAACGGAATGGAATGAAATCAACCCGAATGGAATGGAATGGAATGGAATGCAATGGAATGGAATGGAAACAACTCGAATGGAATGGAATGCAATGGAATGGAATGGAATCGAATCATCATGAATGGAATGGAACGGAATGGAATCAACTCAAATGGAATGGAATGCAATGGAAAGGAATGGAATGGAATCAACCCGAATGGAGTGGAATGGAACGGAATGGAATGGAATGAAAAGGAATGGAATGGAATGCAATCAATCCAAATGGAATGGAATGGACTGGAATCAACCCGAATGGAATGGAGTGAAGTGGAATCAAATGGAATGGAATGAAATGGAATGGAATGGAATGGAATGGAATGGAATGGAATGGAATGAAATGGGATGTAATCACCTCGAATGGAACGGAATGGAATGGAATGGAATGAAATGGAATAAACCCGAATGGAATGGAGTGGAATGGAATGGAATGGAATGGAATGGAATCAACCCGAATGGAATATAATGGAATGGAATAAACCGGAATGGAATGGAATGGAATGGAATGGAATGGAATGGAATCAAACCGAGTGGAATGGCATGGAGTGGAATGGAATGGAAAGGAATGGAATCAACCCGATTGGAATGGAATGGAATGGAATGGAATGGAATGGAATGGAATCTATCCGAATGGATTGGAATGGAATGGAATGGAATGGAATGGAATGGAATGGAATCAACCCGCATGGAATGGAAAGGAGTGGAACCAACTCGAATGGAATGGAATGGATTAGAATGGAATGGAATCAACCCGAATTCAATGGAATGGAATGGAATCACCACGAATGGAATGGATTGGAATGGAATGGAATGGAATGGAATGGAATGGAATGGAATCAACCCGAATGGAATGGAATGGAATGGAATGGAATGAAATGGAATGGAATGCAATCAATCCGAATGGAATGGAATGGAATGGAATGCAATGGAATCAACCCGAATGGAATGGAATGAAGTGGAATCAAATCGAGTGCAATGGAATGGAATCGAATGGAATGGAGTGGATTCAACCAGAATGGAATGGAAAGGAATGGAATCAACCGGAATGGAATGAAATGGAAAGGAATGGAATGGAATGGAATGGAAAGGAATGGAATGGATTCAACCCGAATGGAATTTAATGGAATGGAATGGAATCAACCAGAATGGAATGGAATCGAATGGAATGGAATGGAATCAACCCGAATCGAATGGAATGGAATGGAATGGAATGGAATGGAATGGTATCAACCTGAATGGAATGAAATGGAATGGAATTGAATGGAATGGAATTCACCGGAATGGAATGGAATGGAATGGAATGGAATGGTATGGAATCAACCCGAATGGAGTCGAATGGAATGGAAAGGAATGGAATCAACCCGAATGGAATGCAATGGAATGGAATGGAATGGAATGGAATCAACCCGAATGTAATGGAATGCAATGGAATGGAATGGAATGGAATGGAGTCAACCCGGATGGAATGCAATGGAATGGAATGGAATGAAATGGAATGGAATGGAATTAACCCGAATGGAATGGAATGGAATGGAATGGAATCAACTCGAATGGAATAGAATGGAAAGGATTGGAATGGAATGGAATGGAATCAACCCGAATGGAATGGAATACAATGGAATGGAATGGAATGGAAAGGGATGGAATCAACTCGAATGGAATGGAATGGAATGGAACGGAATGGAATGAAATGGAATAAACCCGAATGGAATGGAATGGCATGGAATGGAATGGAATGAAATCAACCCGAATGGAATGGAAGGGAATGGAATGGAAAGGAAAAAACCCGAATGGAATGGAATGGAATGGAATGGAATGGAATGGAATCAAACCGAATGGAATGGAATGGAATGGAATGGAACGGAATGGAATGGAATGGAATGGAAGGGAATGAAATGGAAGGGAATTTAATCACACCGAATGGAATGGAATGGAATGGAATCAACCCGAATGGAATGGAATGCAATGGAATGACATGGAATGGATTCAACCCGAATGGAATTGATTGGAGTGGAATCAACTCGAATGGAATGGAATGGAATGGAATGGAATGGCACGGGATGGAATGGTATGGAATAGAATCGAATGGAATTGGATCAACACGATTGGAGTGGATTGGAATGGAATATATTTGAATGGAATGGGGTGGAATTGAATCAATCCGAGTGGAATGGAATGGAATGGAATGGAGTGGAGGGGAATGAAATGGAATGGAATGGAGTGGAGTGGAATGGAATGGAATGGAATCAACCTGAGTGGAATGGAATGGAATGGAATGGAATGGAATGGAATGGAATGGAATAAACCCGGATGACATGGAATGGAGGGGAATGGAATGGAATGGAATGGAAAGGAACCAACCCGAATGGAATGGAATCGAATGGAATGGAATGGAATGGAATGGAATGCAATGGAATCATCCCGCATGGAATGGAATGGAACGGAATGGAATGGAATCAACCCGAATGGAATGGAATACAATGGAATGGAATGGAAAGTAATCAACCCGAACGGAATGGAATGGAACGGAATGGAATGGAATGGAATGGAATGGAATGGAATGGAAGGGAATGAAATGGAAGGGAATTTAATCACACCGAATGGAATGGAATGGAATAGAATGGACTGGAATGGAATCTATCCGAATGGTATGGAATGGTAAGGAATGGAATGGAATGGAAGGGAATGGAATCAACACGCATGGAATGAAATGGAGTGGAATCAACTCGAATGGAATGGAATGGAATGGAATGGAATGGAATCGAATCATCACGAATGGAATGGAACGGAATGGAATCAACTCAAATGGAATGGAATGCAATGGAAAGGAATGGAATGGAATGGAAAGTAATTAACCCGAATGGAATGGAATGGAACGGAATGGAATGGAATGGAATGGAAGGGAATGAAATGGAAGGGAATTTAATCACACCGAATGGAATGGAATGGAATGGAATGGAATGGAATCAACCCGAATGGAATGGCATGCAATGGAATGACATGGAATGGATTCAACCCGAATGGAATTGTTTGGAATGGAATCAACTCGAATGGAATGGAATGGAATGGAATGGCACGGGATGGAATGGTATGGAATAGAATCGAATGGAATTGAATCAACCCGATTGGAGTGGATTGGAATGGAATGTAATTGAATGGAATGGGGTGGAATTGAATCAATCCGAGTGGAATGGAATGGAATGGAATGGAGTGGAGGGGAATGAAATGGAATGGAATGGAGTGGAGTGGAATGGAATGGAATGGAATCAACCTGAGTGGAATGGAATGGAATGGAATGGAATGGAATGGAATGGAATAAACCCGAATGAAATGGAATGGAGGGGAATGGAATGGAATGGAATGGAAAGGAACCAACCCGAATGGAATGGAATCGAATGGAATGGAATGGAATGGAATGGAATGCAATGGAATCATCCCGAATGGAATGGAATGGAACGGAATGGAATGGAATCAACCCGAATGGAATGCAATGGAATGGAATGGAAAGTAATCAACCCGAATGGAATAGAATGGAATGGAATGGAATGGAATGGAATGGAGTGGAAGGGAATGAAACGGAAGGGAATTTAATCACACCGAATGGAATGGAATGGAATAGAATGGACTGGAATGGAATCTATCCGAATGGTATGGAATGGTAAGGAATGGAATGGAATGGAAGGGAATGGAATCAACACGCATGGAATGAAATGGAGTGGAATCAACTCGAATGGAATGGAATGGAATGGAATGGAATGGAAAGGAATGGAATGGAAGGGAATGAAATGGAAGGGAATTTAATCACACCGAATGGAATGGAATGGAATGGAATGGAATCAACCCGAATGGAATGGAATGCAACGGAATGACATGGAATGGATTCAACCCGAATGGAATTGATTGGAATGGAATCAACTCGAATGGAATGGAATGGAATGGAATGGCACGGGATGGAATGGTATGGAATAGAATCGAATGGAATTGAATCCACCCGATTGGAGTGGATTGGAATGGAATGTTATTGAATGGAATGGGGTGGAATTGAATCAATCTGAGTAGAATGGAATGGAATGGAATGGAGTGGAGGGGAATGAAATGGAATGGAATCAACCTGGGTGGAATGTAATGGAATGGAATGGAATAAAATTGAATGGAAGCAACTCAAATGCAATGGAATGGAATGGAATGGAATGGAATCAACCCGAATGGAATGGCATGGAATGGAATGCAATGGAATGGAATGGAATCAACTCGAATGGAATGGAATGCAATGGAATGGAATGGAATCGAATCATCACGAATGGAATGAAACGGAATGGAATCAACTCAAATGGAGGGGAATGCAATGGAAAGGAATGGAATGGAATCAACACGAATGGAGTGGAATGGAACGGAATGGAATGGAATGAAAAGGAATGGAATGGAATGCAATCAATCCAAATGGAATGGAATGGAATGGAATCAACCCGAATGGAATGGGGTGAAGTGGAATCAAATGGAATGGAATGGAATGGAATGGAATGGATTCAACCCGAATGGAATGGAATGGAATTAAATTAACCGGAATGGAATGGAATGGAATGGAATGGAATGGAATGGAATGGAATCAACCCGAATGGAATTTAATGGAATGGAATGGAATGGAATGGAATGAAATGGAATCAACCTGAATGGAATGGAATTGAATGGAATGGAATGGAATAAACCCGAGTTGGATGGAATGGAATGGAATGGAATGCAATCTATGCGAATGGAATGGAATGGAAAGGAATAGAATGGAATGGAATGGAATGGAATCAACCCGCATGGAATGGAATGGAGTGGAATCAACTCGAATGGAATGGAATGGAATGGAATCAACACGAATGGAATAGAATGGAAGGGAATGGAATCAACACGAATGGAATGGATTGGAGTGGAATGGAATGGAATGGAATGGAATGCAATCAACCCGAATGGAATGGAATGGAATGGAATGGAATGGAATGCAATGGAATGCAATCAATCCGACTGGAATGGAATGGAATGGAATGCAGTGGAATCAACCCGAATGGAATGGAATGCAGTGGAATCAAATCGAGTGCAATGGAATGGAATCGAACGGAATGGAATGGATTCAACTAGAATGGAATGGAATGGAATGGAATGGAATGGAATCAACCGGAATGGAATGAAATGTAAAGGAATGGAATGGAATGGAAAGGAATGGAATGGAATCAACCCGAATGGAATGGAATGGAATGGAAAGGAACCAAGCCGAATGGAATGGAATCGAATGGAATGGAATGGAATGGAATGGACTGGAATGGAATCTATCCGAATGGTTTGGAATGGTAAGGAATGGAATGGAATGGAAGGGAATGGAATCAACACGCATGGAATGAAATGGTGTGGAATCAACTCGATTGAAATGGAATGGAATGGAATGGAAAGGAATGGAATGGAAGGGAATGAAATGGAAGGGAATTTAATCACACCGAATGGAATGGAATGGAATGGAATGGAATGGAATGGAATGGAATCAACCCGAATGGAATGGAATGCAACGGAATGACATGGAATGGATTCAACCCTAATGGAATTGATTAGAATGGAATCAACTCGAATGGAATGAAATGGAATGGCACGGGATGGAATGGTATGGAATAGAATCGAAAGGAATTGAATCAACCCGATTGGAGTGGATTGGAATGGAATGTAATTGAATGGAATGGGGTGGAATTGAATCAATCCGAGTGGAATGGAATGGAATGGAATGGAGTGGAGGGGAATGAAATGGAATGGAATGGAGTGGAGTGGAATGTAATGGAATGGAATCAACCTGAGTGGAATGGAATGGAATGGAATGGAATGGAATGGAATAAAATGGAATGGAAGCAACTCAAATGCAATGGAATGGAATGGAATGGAATGGAATCAACCCGAATGGAATGGAATGGAATGCAATGGAATGGAATGGAAACAACTCGAATGGAATGGAATGCAATGGAATGGAATGGAATCGAATCATCATGAATGGAATGGAACGGAATGGAATCAACTCAAATGGAATGGAAAGCAATGGAAAGGAATGGAATGGAATCAACCCGAATGGAGTGGAATGGAACGGAATGGAATGGAATGAAAAGGAATGGAATGGAATGCAATCAATCCAAATGGAATGGAATGGACTGGAATCAACCCGAATGGAATGGAGTGAAGTGGAATCAAATGGAATGGAATGGAATGGAATGGAATGGAATGGAATGGAATGGAATGAAATGGGATGTAATCACCTCGAATGGAACGGAATGGAATGGAATGGAATGAAATGGAATAAACCCGAATGGAATGGAGTGGAATGGAATGGAATGGAGTGGAATGGAATGGAATGGAATCAACCCGAATGGAATGGAATGGAATGGAATAAACCGGAATGGAATGGAATGGAATGGAATGGAATGGAATGGAATCAAACCGAGTGGAATGGCATGGAGTGGAATGGAATGGAAAGGAATGGAATCAACCCGATTGGAATTGAATGGTATGGAATGGAATGACATTGAATGGAATGGAATGTATCCGAATGGATTGGAATGGAAAGGAATGGAATGGAATGGAATGGAATGGAATGGAATGGAATCAACCCGCATGGAATGGAATGGAGTGGAACCAACTCGAATGGAATGGAATGGATTGGAATGGAATGGAATCAACCCGAATTCAATGGAATGGAATGGAATGGAATCAACAGGAATGGAATGGATTGGAATGGAATGGAATGGAATGGAATGGAATGGAATCAACCCGAATGGAATGGAATGGAATGGAATGGAAGGAAATGGAATGGAATGCAATCAATGCGAATGGAATGGAATGGAATGGAATGCAATGGAATCAAACCGAATGGAATGGAATGAAGTGGAATCAAATCGAGTGCAATGGAATGGAATCGAATGGAATGGAATGGATTCAACCAGAATGGAATGGAAAGGAATGGAATCAACCGGAATGGAATGAAATGGAAAGGAATGGAATGGAATGGAATGGAAAGGAATGGAACGGAATCAACCCGAATGGAATTTAATGGAATGGAATGGAATCAACCGGAATGGAATGGAATAGAATGGAATGGAATGGAATCAACCCGAATGGAATGGAATGGAATGGAATGGAATGGAATGGAATGGAATGGAATGGAATGGAATCAACCCGAATGGAATGAAATGGAATGGAATTGAATGGAATGGAATCCACCGGAATGGAATGGAATGGAATGGAATGGTATGGAATCAAGCCGAATGGAGTCGAATGGAATGGAAAGGAATGGAATCAACCCGAATGGAATGCAATGGAATGGAATGGAATGGAATGGAATCAACCCGAATGTAATGGAATGCAATGGAATGGAATGGAATGGAATGGAGTCAACCCGGATGGAATGCAATGGAATGGAATGGAATGAAATGGAATGGAATGGAATCAACCCGAATGGAATGGAATGCAATGGAATGACATGGAATGGATTCAACCCGAATGGAATTGATTGGAGTGGAATCAACTCGAATGGAATGGAATGGAATGGAATGGCACGGGATGGAACGGTATGGAATAGAATCGAATGGAATTGGATCAACACGATTGGAGTGGATTGGAATGGAATGTAATTGAATGGAATGTGGTGGAATTGAATCAATCCGAGTGGAATGGAATGGAATGGAATGGAGTGGAGGGGAATGAAATGGAATGGAATGAAGTGGAGTGGAATGTAATGGAATGGAATCAACCTGAGTGGAGTGTAATGGAATGGAATGGAATGGAATGGAATAAAATGGAATGGAAGCAACTCAAATGCAGTGCAATGGAATGGAATGGAATGGAATCAACCCGAATGGAATGGAATGGAATGGAATGGAATGGAATGCAATGGAATGGAATGGAATCAACTCGAATGGAATGGAATGCAATGGAATGGAATGGAATCGAATCATCACGAATGGAATGGAACGGAATGGAATCAACTCAAATGGAATGGAATGCAACGGAAAGGAATGGAATGGAATCAACCCGAATGGAGTGGAATGGAATGGAAGCAACCCGAATGGAATGGAATGGAATCGAATGGAATGGAATGGAATGGAATCAACAGGAATGGAATGGAATGGAATGGAATGGAATGGAAGGGAATGGAATCAAACCGAATGGAATGGAATGGAGTGGAATGGAATGGAAAGGAATGGAATCAACCCGAATGGAATGGAATGGAATGGAATGGAATGGAATCAAACCGAATGGAATGGAATGGAATGGAATAGAATGGAATGGAATGGAATCTATCCGAAAGGAATGGAATGGTAAGGAATGGAATGGAATGGAAGGGAATGGAATCAACCCTCATGGAATGAAATGGAGTGGAATCAACTCGAATGGAATGGAATGGAATGGAATAAACCCGAATAAAATGGAATGGAGGGGAATGGAATGGAATGGAAAGGAACCAACCCGAATGGAATGGAATTGAATGGAATGGAATGGAATGGAATGGAATGGAATGGAATGGAATGGAATGCAATGGAATGGAATGGAAAGTAATTAACCCGAATGGAATGGAATGGAACGGAATGGAATGGAATGGAATGGAAGGGAATTAAATGGAAGGGAATTTAATCACACCGAATGGAATGGAATGGAATGGAATGGAATCAACCCGAATGGAATGGAATGCAATGGAATGACATGGAATGGATTCAACCCGAATGGAATTGATTGGAATGGAATCAACTCGAATGGAATGGAATGGAATGGAATGGCACGGGATGGAATGGTATGGAATAGAATCGAATGGAATTGAATCAACCCGATTGGAGTGGATTGGAATGGAATGTAATTGAATGGAATGGTGTGGAATTGAATCAATCCGAGTGGAATGGAATGGAATGGAATGGAGTGGAGGGGAATGAAATGGAATGGAATGGAGTGGAGTGGAATGGAATGGAATGGAATGGAATCAACCTGAGTGGAATGGAATGGAATGGAATGGAATGGAATGGAATGGAATAAAATGGAATGGAAGCAACTCAAATGCAATGGAATGGAATGGAATGGAATGGAATCAACACAAATGGCATGGAATGGGATGCAATGGAATGGAATGGAATCAACTCGAATGGAATGGAATGCAATGGAATGGAATGGAATCGAATCATCATGAATGGAATGGAACGGAATGGAATAAACTCAAATGGAATGGAAAGCAATGGAAAGGAATGGAATGGAATCAACCCGAATGGAGTGGAATGGAACGGAATGGAATGGAATGAAAAGGAATGGAATGGAATGCAATCAATCCAAATGGAATGGAATGGACTGGAATCAACCCGAATGGAATGGAGTGAAGTGGAATCAAATGGAATGGAATGGAATGGAATGGAATGGAATGGAATGGAATGGAATGGAATGAAATGGGATGTAATCACCTCGAATGGAACGGAATGGAATGGAATGGAATGAAATGGAATAAACCCGAATGGAATGGAGTGGAATGGAATGGAATGCAGTGGAATGGAATGGAATGGAATCAACCCGAATGGAATGGAATGGAATGGAATAAACCGGAATGGAATGGAATGGAATGGAATGGAATGGAATGGAATCAAACCGAGTGGAATGGCATGGAGTGGAATGGAATGGAAAGGAATGGAATCAACCCGATTGGAATTGAATGGTATGGAATGGAATGACATTGAATGGAATGGAATGTATCCGAATGGATTGGAATGGAAAGGAATGGAATGGAATGGAATGGAATGGAATGGAATGGAATGGAATCAACCCGCATGGAATGGAATGGAGTGGAACCAACTCGAATGGAATGGAATGGATTGGAATGGAATGGAATCAACCCGAATTCAATGGAATGGAATGGAATGGAATCAACAGGAATGGAATGGATTGGAATGGAATGGAATGGAATGGAATGGAATGGAATGGAATCAACCCGAATGGAATGGAATGGAATGGAATGGAAGGAAATGGAATGGAATGCAATCAATGCGAATGGAATGGAATGGAATGGAATGGAATGCAATGGAATGAAACCGAATGGAATGGAATGAAGTGGAATCAAATCGAGTGCAATGGAATGGAATCGAATGGAATGGAATGGATTCAACCAGAATGGAATGGAAAGGAATGGAATCAACCGGAATGGAATGAAATGGAAAGGAATGGAATGGAATGGAATGGAAAGGAATGGAACGGAATCAACCCGAATTGAATTTAATGGAATGGAATGGAATCAACCGGAATGGAATGGAATCGAATGGAATGGAATGGAATCAACCCGAATGGAATGGAATGGAATGGAATGGAATGGAATGGAATGGAATGGAATGGAATCAACCTGAATGGAATGAAATGGAATGGAATTGAATGGAATGGAATCCACCGGAATGGAATGGAATGGAATGGAATGGTATGGAATCAAGCCGAATGGAGTCGAATGGAATGGAAAGGAATGGAATCAACCCGAATGGAATGCAATGGAATGGAATGGAATGGAATGGAATCAACCCGAATGTAATGGAATGCAATGGAATGGAATGGAATGGAATGGAGTCAACCCGGATGGAATGCAATGGAATGGAATGGAATGAAATGGAATGGAATGGAATCAACCCGAATGGAATGGAATGCAATGGAATGACATGGAATGGATTCAACCCGAATGGAATTGATTGGAGTGGAATCAACTCGAATGGAATGGAATGGAATGGAATGGCACGGGATGGAATGGTATGGAATAGAATCGAATGGAATTGGATCAACACGATTGGAGTGGATTGGAATGGAATGTAATTGAATGGAATGTGGTGGAATTGAATCAATCCGAGTGGAATGGAATGGAATGGAATGGAGTGGAGGGGAATGAAATGGAATGGAATGAAGTGGAGTGGAATGTAATGGAATGGAATCAACCTGAGTGGAGTGTAATGGAATGGAATGGAATGGAATGGAATAAAATGGAATGGAAGCAACTCAAATGCAGTGCAATGGAATGGAATGGAATGGAATCAACCCGAATGGAATGGAATGGAATGGAATGGAATGGAATGCAATGGAATGGAATGGAATCAACTCGAATGGAATGGAATGCAATGGAATGGAATGGAATCGAATCATCACGAATGGAATGGAACGGAATGGAATCAACTCAAATGGAATGGAATGCAATGGAAAGGAATGGAATGGAATCAACCCGAATGGAGTGGAATGGAATGGAATGGAATGGAAGCAACCCGAATGGAATGGAATGGAATCGAATGGAATGGAATGGAATGGAATCAACAGGAATGGAATGGAATGGAATGGAATGGAAGGGAATGGAATCAAATCGAATGGAATGGAATGGAGTGGAATGGAATGGAAAGGAATGGAATCAACCCGAATGGAATGGAATGGAATGGAATGGAATGGAATGGAATGGAATCAAACCGAATGGAATGGAATGGAATGGAAAAGAATGGAATGGAATGGAATCTATCCGAAAGGAATGGAATGGTAAGGAATGGAATGGAATGGAAGGGAATGGAATCAACCCTCATGGAATGAAATGGAGTGGAATCAACTCGAATGGAATGGAATGGAATGGAATAAACCCGAATAAAATGGAATGGACGGGAATGGAATGGAATGGAAAGGAACCAACCCGAATGGAATGGAATTGAATGGAATGGAATGGAATGGAATGGAATGGAATGGAATGGAATGGAATGCAATGGAATGGAATGGAAAGTAATTAACCCGAATGGAATGGAATGGAACGGAATGGAATGGAATGGAATGGAAGGGAATTAAATGGAAGGGAATTTAATCACGCCGAATGGAATGGAATGGAATGGAATGGAATCAAACCGAATGGAATGGAATGCAATGGAATGACATGGAATGGATTCAACCCGAATGGAATTGATTGGAATGGAATCAACTCGAATGGAATGGAATGGAATGGAATGGCACGGGATGGAATGGTATGGAATAGAATCGAATGGAATTGAATCAACCCGATTGGAGTGGATTGGAATGGAATGTAATTGAATGGAATGGGGTGGAATTGAATCAATCCGAGTGGAATGGAATGGAATGGAATGGAGTGGAGGGGAATGAAATGGAATGGAATGGAGTGGAGTGGAATGGAATGTAATGAAATGGAATCAACCTGAGTGGAATGGAATGGAATGGAATGGAATGGAATGGAATGGAATGGAATAAAATGGAATGGAAGCAACTCAAATGCAATGGAATGGAATGGAATGGAATGGAATCAACACGAATGGAATGGAATGGGATGCAATGGAATGGAATGGAATCAACGCGAATGGAATGGAATGCAATGGAATGGAATGGAATCGAATCATCATGAATGGAATGGAACGGAATGGAATCAACTCAAATGGAATGGAATGCAATGGAAAGGAATGGAATGGAATCAAAGCGAATGGAGTGGAATGGAACGGAATGGAATGGAATGAAAAGGAAAGGAATGGAATGCAATCAATCCAACTGGAATGGAATGGACTGGAATCAACCCGAATGGAATGGAGTGACGTGGAATCAAATTGAATGGAATGGAATGGAATGGAATGGAATGGAATGGAATGAAATGGGATATAATCACCTCGAATGGAACGGAATGGAATGGAATGGAATGAAATGGAATAAACCCGAATGGAATGGAGTGGAATGGAATGGAATGGAATGGAATGGAATGGAATGGAATCAACCCGAATGGAATGGAATGGAATGGAATAAACCGGAATGGAATGGAATGGAATGGAATGGAATGGAATGGAATGGAATGGAATGGAATGGAATCAAACCGAGTGGAATGGCATGGAGTGGAATGGAATGGAAAGGAATGGAATGAACCCGATTGGAATGGAATGGAATGGAATGGAATGGAATGGAATCTATCCGAATGGATTGGAATGGAAAGGAATGGAATGGAATGGAATGGAATGGAATGGAATGGAATCAACCCGCATGGAATGGAGTGGAGTGGAACCAACTCGAATGGAATGGAATGGATTGGACTGGAATGGAATCAACCCGAATTCAATGGAATGGAATGGAATGGAATCAACACGAATGGAATGGATTGGAATGGAATGGAATGGAATGGAATGGAATGGAATGGAATCAACCCGAATGGAATGGCATGGAATGGAATGCAATGGAATGGAATGGAATCAACTCGAATGGAATGGAATGCAATGGAATGGAATGGAATCGAATCATCACGAATGGAATGAAACGGAATGGAATCAACTCAAATGGAGGGGAATGCAATGGAAAGGAATGGAATGGAATCAACACGAATGGAGTGGAATGGAACGGAATGGAATGGAATGAAAAGGAATGGAATGGAATGCAATCAATCCAAATGGAATGGAATGGAATGTAATCAACCCGAATGGAATGGAGTGAAGTGGAATCAAATCGAATGGAATGGAATGGAATGGAATGGATTCAACCCGAATGGAATGGAATGGAATTAAATTAACCGGAATGGAATGGAATGGAATGGAATGGAATGGAATGGAATGGAATGGAATGGAATCAACCCGAATGGAATTTAATGGAATGGAACGGAATGGAATGGAATGAAATGGAATCAACCTGAATGGAATGTAATTGAATGGAATGGAATGGAATAAACCCGAGTTGGATGGAATGGAATGGAATGGAATGCAATCTATGCGAATGGAGTGGAATGGAAAGGAATAGAATGGAATGGAATGGAGTGGAATCAACCCGCATGGAATGGAATGGAGTGGAATCAACTCGAATGGAATGGAATGGAATGGAATGGAATCAACCCGAATGGAATGGAATGGAAGGGAATGGAATCAACACGAATGGAATGGATTGGAGTGGAATGGAATGGAATGGAATGGAATGCAATCAACCCGAATGGAATGGAATGGAATGGAATGCAGTGGAATCAACCCGAATGGAATGGAATTCAGTGGAATCAAATGGAGTGCAATGGAATGGAATCGAATGGAATGGAATGGATTCAACTAGAATGGAATGGAATGGAATGGAATGGAATGGAATGGAATGGAATGGAATCAACCGGAATGGAATGGAATGGAATGGAAAGGAACCAAGCCGAATGGAATGGAATGGAATGGAATGGAATGGAATGGAATGGACTGGAATGGAATCTATCCGAATGGTTTGGAATGGTAAGGAATGGAATGGAATGGAAGGGAATGGAATCAACACGCATGGAATGAAATGGTGTGGAATCAACTCGATTGAAATGGAATGGAATGGAAAGGAATGGAATGGAAGGGAATGAAATGGAAGGGAATTTAATCACACCGAATGGAATGGAATGGAATGGAATGGAATGGAATGGAATCAACCCGAATGGAATGGAATGCAACGGAATGACATGGAATGGATTCAACCCTAATGGAATTGATTAGAATGGAATCAACTCGAATGGAATGGAATGGAATGGCACGGGATGGAAAGTTATGGAATAGAATCGAATGGAATTGAATCAACCCGATTGGAGTGGATTGGAATGGAATGTAATTGAATGGAATGGGGTGGAATTGAATCAATCCGAGTGGAATGGAATGGAATGGAATGGAGTGGAGGGGAATGAAATGGAATGGAATGGAGTGGAGTGGAATGTAATGGAATGGAATCAACCTGAGTGGAATGGAATGGAATGGAATGGAATGGAATGGAATAAAATGGAATGGAAGCAACTCAAATGCAATGGAATGGAACGGAATGGAATGGAATCAACCCGAATGGAATGGAATGGAATGGAATGCAATGGAATGGAATGGAAACAACTCGAATGGAATGGAATGCAATGGAATGGAATGGAATCGAATCATCATGAATGGAATGGAACGGAATGGAATCAACTCAAATGGAATGGAATGCAATGGAAAGGAATGGAATGGAATCAACCCGAATGGAGTGGAATGGAACGGAATGGAATGGAATGAAAAGGAATGGAATGGAATGCAATCAATCCAAATGGAATGGAATGGACTGGAATCAACCCGAATGGAATGGAGTGAAGTGGAATCAAATGGAATGGAATGAAATGGAATGGAATGGAATGGAATGGAATGGAATGGAATGGAATGAAATGGGATGTAATCACCTCGAATGGAACGGAATGGAATGGAATGGAATGAAATGGAATAAACCCGAATGGAATGGAGTGGAATGGAATGGAATGGAATGGAATGGAATCAACCCGAATGGAATATAATGGAATGGAATAAACCGGAATGGAATGGAATGGAATGGAATGGAATGGAATGGAATCAAACCGAGTGGAATGGCATGGAGTGGAATGGAATGGAAAGGAATGGAATCAACCCGATTGGAATGGAATGGAATGGAATCTATCCGAATGGATTGGAATGGAAAGGAATGGAATGGAATGGAATGGAATGGAATGGAATGGAATGGAATGGAATCAACCCGCATGGAATGGAATGGAGTGGAACCAACTCGAATGGAATGGAATGGATTGGAATGGAATGGAATCAACCCGAATTCAATGGAATGGAATGGAATCACCACGAATGGAATGGATTGGAATGGAATGGAATGGAATGGAATGGAATGGAATGGAATCAACCCGAATGGAATGGAATGGAATGGAATGGAATGAAATGGAATGGAATGCAATCAATCCGAATGGAATGGAATGGAATGGAATGCAATGGAATCAACCCGAATGGAATGGAATGAAGTGGAATCAAATCGAGTGCAATGGAATGGAATCGAATGGAATGGAGTGGATTCAACCAGAATGGAATGGAAAGGAATGGAATCAACCGGAATGGAATGAAATGGAAAGGAATGGAATGGAATGGAATGGAAAGGAATGGAATGGATTCAACCCGAATGGAATTTAATGGAATGGAATGGAATCAACCAGAATGGAATGGAATCGAATGGAATGGAATGGAATCAACCCGAATCGAATGGAATGGAATGGAATGGAATAGAATGGAATGGAATGGAATCAACCTGAATGGAATGAAATGGAATGGAATTGAATGGAATGGAATCCACCGGAATGGAATGGAATGGAATGGAATGGAATGGTATGGAATCAACCCGAATGGAGTCGAATGGAATGGAAAGGAATGGAATCAACCCGAATGGAATGCAATGGAATGGAATGGAATGGAATGGAATCAACCCGAATGTAATGGAATGCAATGGAATGGAATGGAATGGAATGGAGTCAACCCGGATGGAATGCAATGGAATGGAATGGAATGAAATGGAATGGAATGGAATCAACCCGAATGGAATGGAATGCAATGGAATGGAATGGAATGGAATCAACTCGAATGGAATAGAATGGAAAGGATTGGAATGGAATGGAATGGAATCAACCCGAATGGAATGGAATACAATGGAATGGAATGGAATGGAAAGGGATGGAATCAACTCGAATGGAATGGAATGGAATGGAATGGAATGGAATGAAATGGAATAAACCCGAATGGAATGGAATGGCATGGAATGGAATGGAATGAAATCAACCCGAATGGAATGGAAGGGAATGGAATGGAAAGGAAAAAACCCGAATGGAATGGAATGGAATGGAATGGAATGGAATGGAATCAAACCGAATGGAATGGAATGGAATGGAATGGAACGGAATGGAATGGAATGGAATGGAAGGGAATGAAATGGAAGGGAATTTAATCACACCGAATGGAATGGAATGGAATGGAATCAACCCGAATGGAATGGAATGCAATGGAATGACATGGAATGGATTCAACCCGAATGGAATTGATTGGAGTGGAATCAACTCGAATGGAATGGAATGGAATGGAATGGAATGGCACGGGATGGAATGGTATGGAATAGAATCGAATGGAATTGGATCAACACGATTGGAGTGGATTGGAATGGAATGTATTTGAATGGAATTGGGTGGAATTGAATCAATCCGAGTGGAATGGAATGGAATGGAATGGAGTGGAGGGGAATGAAATGGAATGGAATGGAGTGGAGTGGAATGGAATGGAATGGAATCAACCTGAGTGGAATGGAATGGAATGGAATGGAATGGAATGGAATGGAATAAACCCGGATGACATGGAATGGAGGGGAATGGAATGGAATGGAATGGAAAGGAACCAACCCGAATGGAATGGAATCGAATGGAATGGAATGGAATGGAATGGAATGCAATGGAATCATCCCGCATGGAATGGAATGGAACGGAAAGAATGGAATCAACCCGAATGGAATGCAATGGAATGGAATGGAAAGTAATCAACCCGAACGGAATGGAATGGAACGGAATGGAATGGAATGGAATGGAATGGAATGGAATGGAAGGGAATGAAATGGAAGGGAATTTAATCACACCGAATGGAATGGAATGGAATAGAATGGACTGGAATGGAATCTATCCGAATGGTATGGAATGTTAAGGAATGGAATGGAATGGAAGGGAATGGAATCAACACGCATGGAATGAAATGGAGTGGAATCAACTCGAATGGAATGGAATGGAATGGAATGGAATGGAAAGGAATGGAATGGAATGGAATGGAAGGGAATTAAATGGAAGGGAATTTAATCACACCGAATGGAATGGAATGGAATGGAATGGAATCAAACCGAATGGAATGGAATGCAATGGAATGACATGGAATGGATTCAACCCGAATGGAATTGATTGGAATGGAATCAACTCGAATGGAATGGAATGGAATGGAATGGCACGGGATGGAATGGTATGGAATAGAATCGAATGGAATTGAATCAACCCGATTGGAGTGGATTGGAATGGAATGTAATTGAATGGAATGGGGTGGAATTGAATCAATCCGAGTGGAATGGAATGGAATGGAATGGAGTGGAGGGGAATGAAATGGAATGGAATGGAGTGGAGTGGAATGGAATGTAATGAAATGGAATCAACCTGAGTGGAATGGAATGGAATGGAATGGAATGGAATGGAATGGAATGGAATGGAATGGAATAAAATGGAATGGAAGCAACTCAAATGCAATGGAATGGAATGGAATGGAATGGAATCAACACGAATGGAATGGAATGGGATGCAATGGAATGGAATGGAATCAACGCGAATGGAATGGAATGCAATGGAATGGAATGGAATCGAATCATCATGAATGGAATGGAACGGAATGGAATCAACTCAAATGGAATGGAATGCAATGGAAAGGAATGGAATGGAATCAAAGCGAATGGAGTGGAATGGAACGGAATGGAATGGAATGAAAAGGAATGGAATGGAATGCAATCAATCCAACTGGAATGGAATGGACTGGAATCAACCCGAATGGAATGGAGTGACGTGGAATCAAATTGAATGGAATGGAATGGAATGGAATGGAATGGAATGGAATGGAATGGAATGAAATGGGATATAATCACCTCGAATGGAACGGAATGGAATGGAATGGAATGAAATGGAATAAACCCGAATGGAATGGAGTGGAATGGAATGGAATGGAATGGAATGGAATGGAATGGAATCAACCCGAATGGAATGGAATGGAATGGAATAAACCGGAATGGAATGGAATGGAATGGAATGGAATGGAATGGAATGGAATGGAATCAAACCGAGTGGAATGGCATGGAGTGGAATGGAATGGAAAGGAATGGAATGAACCCGATTGGAATGGAATGGAATGGAATGGAATGGAATGGAATCTATCCGAATGGATTGGAATGGAAAGGAATGGAATGGAATGGAATGGAATGGAATGGAATCAACCCGCATGGAATGGAGTGGAGTGGAACCAACTCGAATGGAATGGAATGGATTGGACTGGAATGGAATCAACCCGAATTCAATGGAATGGAATGGAATGGAATCAACACGAATGGAATGGATTGGAATGGAATGGAATGGAATGGAATGGAATGGAATGGAATCAACCCGAATGGAATGGCATGGAATGGAATGCAATGGAATGGAATGGAATCAACTCGAATGGAATGGAATGCAATGGAATGGAATGGAATCGAATCATCACGAATGGAATGAAACGGAATGGAATCAACTCAAATGGAGGGGAATGCAATGGAAAGGAATGGAATGGAATCAACACGAATGGAGTGGAATGGAACGGAATGGAATGGAATGAAAAGGAATGGAATGGAATGAAATCAATCCAAATGGAATGGAATGGAATGTAATCAACCCGAATGGAATGGAGTGAAGTGGAATCAAATCGAATGGAATGGAATGGAATGGAATGGATTCAACCCGAATGGAATGGAATGGAATTAAATTAACCGGAATGGAATGGAATGGAATGGAATGGAATGGAATGGAATGGAATGGAATCAACCCGAATGGAATTTAATGGAATGGAACGGAATGGAATGGAATGAAATGGAATCAACCTGAATGGAATGTAATTGAATGGAATGGAATGGAATAAACCCGAGTTGGATGGAATGGAATGGAATGGAATGCAATCTATGCGAATGGAGTGGAATGGAAAGGAATAGAATGGAATGGAATGGAGTGGAATCAACCCGCATGGAATGGAATGGAGTGGAATCAACTCGAATGGAATGGAATGGAATGGAATGGAATCAACCCGAATGGAATGGAATGGAAGGGAATGGAATCAACACGAATGGAATGGATTGGAGTGGAATGGAATGGAATGGAATGGAATGCAATCAACCCGAATGGAATGGAATGGAATGCAATGGAATGCAATCAATCCGACTGGAATGGAGTGGAATGGAATGCAGTGGAATCAACCCGAATGGAATGGAATTCAGTGGAATCAAATGGAGTGCAATGGAATGGAATCGAATGGAATGGAATGGATTCAACTAGAATGGAATGGAATGGAATGGAATGGAATGGAATGGAATGGAATCAACCGGAATGGAATGGAATGGAATGGAAAGGAACCAAGCCGAATGGAATGGAATGGAATGGAATGGAATGGAATGGAATGGACTGGAATGGAATCTATCCGAATGGTTTGGAATGGTAAGGAATGGAATGGAATGGAAGGGAATGGAATCAACACGCATGGAATGAAATGGTGTGGAATCAACTCGATTGAAATGGAATGGAATGGAATGGAAAGGAATGGAATGGAAGGGAATGAAATGGAAGGGAATTTAATCACACCGAATGGAATGGAATGGAATGGAATGGAATGGAATGGAATCAACCCGAATGGAATGGAATGCAACGGAATGACATGGAATGGATTCAACCCTAATGGAATTGATTAGAATGGAATCAACTCGAATGGAATGGAATGGAATGGCACGGGATGGAAAGGTATGGAATAGAATCGAATGGAATTGAATCAACCCGATTGGAGTGGATTGGAATGGAATGTAATTGAATGGAATGGGGTGGAATTGAATCAATCCGAGTGGAATGGAATGGAATGGAATGGAGTGGAGGGGAATGAAATGGAATGGAATGGAGTGGAGTGGAATGTAATGGAATGGAATCAACCTGAGTGGAATGGAATGGAATGGAATGGAATGGAATGGAATGGAATAAAATGGAATGGAAGCAACTCAAATGCAATGGAATGGAACGGAATGGAATGGAATCAACCCGAATGGAATGGAATGGAATGGAATGCAATGGAATGGAATGGAAACAACTCGAATGGAATGGAATGCAATGGAATGGAATGGAATCGAATCATCATGAATGGAATGGAACGGAATGGAATCAACTCAAATGGAATGGAATGCAATGGAAAGGAATGGAATGGAATCAACCCGAATGGAGTGGAATGGAACGGAATGGAATGGAATGAAAAGGAATGGAATGGAATGCAATCAATCCAAATGGAATGGAATGGACTGGAATCAACCCGAATGGAATGGAGTGAAGTGGAATCAAATGGAATGGAATGAAATGGAATGGAATGGAATGGAATGGAATGGAATGGAATGGAATGGAATGAAATGGGATGTAATCACCTCGAATGGAACGGAATGGAATGGAATGGAATGAAATGGAATAAACCCGAATGGAATGGAGTGGAATGGAATGGAATGGAATGGAATGGAATCAACCCGAATGGAATATAATGGAATGGAATAAACCGGAATGGAATGGAATGGAATGGAATGGAATGGAATGGAATGGAATGGAATCAAACCGAGTGGAATGGCATGGAGTGGAATGGAATGGAAAGGAATGGAATCAACCCGATTGGAATGGAATGGAATGGAATGGAATGGAATCTATCCGAATGGATTGGAATGGAAAGGAATGGAATGGAATGGAATGGAATGGAATGGAATGGAATGGAATCAACCCGCATGGAATGGAATGGAGTGGAACCAACTCGAATGGAATGGAATGGATTGGAATGGAATGGAATCAACCCGAATTCAATGGAATGGAATGGAATCACCACGAATGGAATGGATTGGAATGGAATGGAATGGAATGGAATGGAATGGAATCAACCCGAATGGAATGGAATGGAATGGAATGGAATGAAATGGAATGGAATGCAATCAATCCGAATGGAATGGAATGGAATGGAATGCAATGGAATCAACCCGAATGGAATGGAATGAAGTGGAATCAAATCGAGTGCAATGGAATGGAATCGAATGGAATGGAGTGGATTCAACCAGAATGGAATGGAAAGGAATGGAATCAACCGGAATGGAATGAAATGGAAAGGAATGGAATGGAATGGAATGGAAAGGAATGGAATGGACTCAACCCGAATGGAATTTAATGGAATGGAATGGAATCAACCAGAATGGAATGGAATCGAATGGAATGGAATGGAATCAACCCGAATGGAATGGAATGGAATGGAATGGAATAGAATGGAATGGAATGGAATCAACCTGAATGGAATGAAATGGAATGGAATTGAATGGAATGGAATCCACCGGAATGGAATGGAATGGAATGGAATGGAATGGTATGGAATCAACCCGAATGGAGTCGAATGGAATGGAAAGGAATGGAATCAACCCGAATGGAATGCAATGGAATGGAATGGAATGGAATGGAATCAACCCGAATGTAATGGAATGCAATGGAATGGAATGGAATGGAATGGAGTCAACCCGGATGGAATGCAATGGAATGGAATGGAATGAAATGGAATGGAATGGAATCAACCCGAATGGAATGGAATGCAATGGAATGGAATGGAATGGAATCAACTCGAATGGAATAGAATGGAAAGGATTGGAATGGAATGGAATGGAATCAACCCGAATGGAATGGAATACAATGGAATGGAATGGAATGGAAAGGGATGGAATCAACTCGAATGGAATGGAATGGAATGGAACGGAATGGAATGAAATGGAATAAACCCGAATGGAATGGAATGGCATGGAATGGAATGGAATGAAATCAACCCGAATGGAATGGAAGGGAATGGAATGGAAAGGAAAAAACCCGAATGGAATGGAATGGAATGGAATGGAATGGAATGGAATCAAACCGAATGGAATGGAATGGAATGGAATGGAACGGAATGGAATGGAATGGAATGGAAGGGAATGAAATGGAAGGGAATTTAATCACACCGAATGGAATGGAATGGAATGGAATCAACCCGAATGGAATGGAATGCAATGGAATGACATGGAATGGATTCAACCCGAATGGAATTGATTGGAGTGGAATCAACTCGAATGGAATGGAATGGAATGGAATGGAATGGCACGGGATGGAATGGTATGGAATAGAATCGAATGGAATTGGATCAACACGATTGGAGTGGATTGGAATGGAATGTATTTGAATGGAATGGGGTGGAATTGAATCAATCCGAGTGGAATGGAATGGAATGGAATGGAGTGGAGGGGAATGAAATGGAATGGAATGGAGTGGAGTGGAATGGAATGGAATGGAATCAACCTGAGTGGAATGGAATGGAATGGAATGGAATGGAATGGAATGGAATAAACCCGGATGACATGGAATGGAGGGGAATGGAATGGAATGGAATGGAAAGGAACCAACCCGAATGGAATGGAATCGAATGGAATGGAATGGAATGGAATGGAATGGAATGCAATGGAATCATCCCGCATGGAATGGAATGGAACGGAATGGAATGGAATCAACCCGAATGGAATGCAATGGAATGGAATGGAAAGTAATCAACCCGAACGGAATGGAATGGAACGGAATGGAATGGAATGGAATGGAATGGAATGGAATGGAAGGGAATGAAATGGAAGGGAATTTAATCACACCGAATGGAATGGAATGGAATAGAATGGACTGGAATGGAATCTATCCGAATGGTATGGAATGTTAAGGAATGGAATGGAATGGAAGGGAATGGAATCAACACGCATGGAATGAAATGGAGTGGAATCAACTCGAATGGAATGGAATGGAATGGAATGGAATGGAAAGGAATGGAATGGAAGGGAATGAAATGGAAGGGAATTTAATCACACCGAATGGAATGGAATGGAATGGAATGGAATGGAATCAACCCGAATGGAATGGAATGCAACGGAAGGACATTGAATTGATTCAACCCTAATGGAATTGATTGGAATGGAATCAACTCGAATGGAATGGAATGGAATGGAATGGCACGGGATGGAATGGTATGGAATAGAATCGAATGGAATTGAATCAACCCGATTGGAGTGGATTGGAATGGAATGTAATTGAATGGAATGGGGTGGAATTGAATCAATCCGAGAGGAATGGAATGGAATGGAATGCAGTGGAGGGGAATGAAATGCAATGGAATGGAGTGGAGTGGAATGTAATGGAATGGAATCAACCTGAGTGGAATGGAATGGAATGGAATGGAATGGAATGGAATGGTATGGAATCAACCCGAATGGAGTCGAATGGAATGGAAAGGAATGGAATCAAACCGAATGGAATGCAATGGAATGGAATGGAATGGAATGGAATCAACACGAATGGAATGGAATGGGATGCAATGGAATCGAATGGAATCAACTCGAATGGAATGGAATGCAATGGAATGGAATGGAATCGAATCATCATGAATGGAATGGAACGGAATGGAATCAACTCAAATGGAATGGAATGCAATGGAAAGGAATGGAATGGAATCAACGCGAATGGAGTGGAATGGAACGGAATGGAATGGAATGAATAGGAATGGAATGGAATGCAATCAATCCAAATGGAGTGGAATGGACTGGAATCAACCCGAATGGAATGGAGTGACGTGGAATCAAATCGAATGGAATGGCATGGAATGGAATGGAATGGAATGGAATTGAATGGAATGGAATGAAATGGGATGTAATCACCTCGAATGGAACGGAATGGAATGGAATGGAATGAAATGGAATAAACCCGAATGGAATGGAGTGGAATGGAATGGAATGGAATGGAATGGAATGGAATGGAATCAACCCGAATGGAATGGAATGGAATGGAATAAACCGGAATGGAATGGAATGGAATGGAATGGAATGGAATGGAATGGAATGGAATGGAATGAAACCGAGTGGAATGGCATGGAGTGGAATGGAATGGAAAGGAATGGAATCAACCCGATTGGAATGGAATGGAATGGAATGGAATGGAATGGAATGGAATCTATCCGAATGGATTGGAATGGAAAGGAATGGAGTGGAATGGAATCAACCCGCATGGAATGGAATGGAGTGGAACCAACTCGAATGGAATGGAATGGATTGGAATGGAATGGAATCAACCCGAATTCAATGGAATGGAATGGAATGGAATCAACACGAATCGAATGGATTGGAATGGAATGGAATGGAATGGAATGGAATGGAATCAACCCGAATGGAATGGCATGGAATGGAATGCAATCAATCCGAATGGAATGGAATGGAATGGAATGCAATGGAATCAACCCGAATGGAATGGAATGAAGTGGAATCAAATCGAGTGCAATGGAATGGAATCGAATGGAATGGAATGGATTCAACCAGAATGGAATGGAAAGGAACGGAATCAACCGGAATGGAATGAAATGGAAAGGAATGGAATGGAATGGAATGGAAAGGAATGGAATGGAATCAACCCGAATGGAATTTAATGGAATGGAATGGAATCAACCAGAATGGAATGGAATGGAATGGAATGGAATGGAATCAACCCGAATGGAATGGAATGGAATGGAATGGAATGGAATCAACCTGAATGGAATGAAATGGAATGGAATTGAATGGAATGGAATCCACCGGAATGGAATGGAATGGAATGGTATGGAATCAACCCGATTGGAGTCGAATGGAATGGAAAGGAATGGAATCAACCCGAATGGAATGCAATGGAATGGAATGGAATGGAATGGAATCAACCCGAATGTAATGGGATGCAATGGAATGGAATGGAATGGAATGGAGCCAACCCGGATGGAATGCAATGGAATGGAATGGAATGAAATGGAATGGAATGGAATCAACCCGAATGGAATGGAATGCAATGCAATGGAATGGAATGGAATCAACTCGAATGGAATAGAATGGAATGGATTGGAATGGAATGGAATGGAATCAACCCGAATGGAATGGAATACAATGGAATGGAATGGAATGGAAAGGGATGGAATCAACTCGAATGGAATGGAATGGAATGGAATGCAATGGAATGAAATGGAATAAACCCGAATGGAATGGAATGGAATGGAATGGAATGGAATCAACCCGAATGAAATGGAAGGGAATGGAATGGAAAGTAAAAAACCCGAATGGAATGGAATGGAATGGAATGGAATGGAATGGAATGGAATGAAATGGAATGGAATGGAATCAAACCGAATGGAATGGAATGGAATGGAATGGAACGGAATGGAATGGAATGAAATGGAAGGGAATGAAATGGAAGGGAATTTAATCACACCGAATGGAATGGAATGGAATGGAATGGAATCAACCCGAATGGAATGGAATGCAATGGAATGACATGGAATGGATTCAACCCGAATGGAATTGATTGGAGTGGAATCAACTCGAATGGAATGGAATGGAATGGAATGGCACGGGATGGAATGGTATGGAATAGAATCGAATGGAATTGGATCAACACGACTGGAGTGGATTGGAATGGAATGTAATTGAATGGAATGGGGTGGAATTGAATCAATCCGAGTGGAATGGAATGGAATGGAATGGAGTGGAGGGGAATGAAATGGAATGGAATGGAGTGGAGTGGAATGTAATGGAATGGAATCAACCTGAGTGGAGTGTAATGGAATGGAATGGAATGGAATGGAATGGAATAAAATGGAATGGAAGCAACTCAAATGCAGTGCAATGGAATGGAATGGAATGGAATCAACCCGAATGGAATGGAATGGAATGGAATGGAATGCAATGGAATGGAATGGAATCAACTCGAATGGAATGGAATGCAATGGAATGGAATGGAATCGAATCATCACGAATGGAATGGAACGGAATGGAATTAACTCAAATGGAATGGAATGCAATGGAAAGTAATGGAATGGAATCAACCCGAATGGAGTGGAATGGAATGGAATGGAATGGAAGCAACCCGAATGCAATGGAATGGAATCGAATGGAAAGGAATGGAATGGAATCAACCGGAATGGAATGGAATGGAATGGAATGGAATGGAATGGAAGGGAATGGAATCAAACCGAATGGAATGGAATGGAGTGGAATGGAATGGAAAGGAATGGAATCAACACGAATGGAATGGAATGGAGTGGAATGGAATCAACCCGAATGGAATGGAATGGAATGGAATGGAATGAAATGGAATGGAATGCAATCAATCCGAATGGAATGGAATGGAATGGAATGCAATGGAATCAACCCGAATGGAATGGAATGAAGTGGAATCAAATCGAGTGCAATGGAATGGAATCGAATGGAATGGAGTGGATTCAACCAGAATGGAATGGAAAGGAATGGAATCAACCGGAATGGAATGAAATGGAAAGGAATGGAATGGAATGGAATGGAAAGGAATGGAATGGACTCAACCCGAATGGAATTTAATGGAATGGAATGGAATCAACCAGAATGGAATGGAATCGAATGGAATGGAATGGAATCAACCCGAATGGAATGGAATGGAATGGAATGGAATAGAATGGAATGGAATGGAATCAACCTGAATGGAATGAAATGGAATGGAATTGAATGGAATGGAATCCACCGGAATGGAATGGAATGGAATGGAATGGAATGGTATGGAATCAACCCGAATGGAGTCGAATGGAATGGAAAGGAATGGAATCAACCCGAATGGAATGCAATGGAATGGAATGGAATGGAATGGAATCAACCCGAATGTAATGGAATGCAATGGAATGGAATGGAATGGAATGGAGTCAACCCGGATGGAATGCAATGGAATGGAATGGAATGAAATGGAATGGAATGGAATCAACCCGAATGGAATGGAATGCAATGGAATGGAATGGAATGGAATCAACTCGAATGGAATAGAATGGAAAGGATTGGAATGGAATGGAATGGAATCAACCCGAATGGAATGGAATACAATGGAATGGAATGGAATGGAAAGGGATGGAATCAACTCGAATGGAATGGAATGGAATGGAACGGAATGGAATGAAATGGAATAAACCCGAATGGAATGGAATGGCATGGAATGGAATGGAATGAAATCAACCCGAATGGAATGGAAGGGAATGGAATGGAAAGGAAAAAACCCGAATGGAATGGAATGGAATGGAATGGAATGGAATGGAATCAAACCGAATGGAATGGAATGGAATGGAATGGAACGGAATGGAATGGAATGGAATGGAAGGGAATGAAATGGAAGGGAATTTAATCACACCGAATGGAATGGAATGGAATGGAATCAACCCGAATGGAATGGAATGCAATGGAATGACATGGAATGGATTCAACCCGAATGGAATTGATTGGAGTGGAATCAACTCGAATGGAATGGAATGGAATGGAATGGAATGGCACGGGATGGAATGGTATGGAATAGAATCGAATGGAATTGGATCAACACGATTGGAGTGGATTGGAATGGAATGTATTTGAATGGAATGGGGTGGAATTGAATCAATCCGAGTGGAATGGAATGGAATGGAATGGAGTGGAGGGGAATGAAATGGAATGGAATGGAGTGGAGTGGAATGGAATGGAATGGAATCAACCTGAGTGGAATGGAATGGAATGGAATGGAATGGAATGGAATGGAATAAACCCGGATGACATGGAATGGAGGGGAATGGAATGGAATGGAATGGAAAGGAACCAACCCGAATGGAATGGAATCGAATGGAATGGAATGGAATGGAATGGAATGCAATGGAATCATCCCGCATGGAATGGAATGGAACGGAATGGAATGGAATCAACCCGAATGGAATGCAATGGAATGGAATGGAAAGTAATCAACCCGAACGGAATGGAATGGAACGGAATGGAATGGAATGGAATGGAATGGAATGGAATGGAAGGGAATGAAATGGAAGGGAATTTAATCACACCGAATGGAATGGAATGGAATAGAATGGACTGGAATGGAATCTATCCGAATGGTATGGAATGTTAAGGAATGGAATGGAATGGAAGGGAATGGAATCAACACGCATGGAATGAAATGGAGTGGAATCAACTCGAATGGAATGGAATGGAATGGAATGGAATGGAAAGGAATGGAATGGAAGGGAATGAAATGGAAGGGAATTTAATCACACCGAATGGAATGGAATGGAATGGAATGGAATGGAATCAACCCGAATGGAATGGAATGCAACGGAAGGACATTGAATTGATTCAACCCTAATGGAATTGATTGGAATGGAATCAACTCGAATGGAATGGAATGGAATGGAATGGCACGGGATGGAATGGTATGGAATAGAATCGAATGGAATTGAATCAACCCGATTGGAGTGGATTGGAATGGAATGTAATTGAATGGAATGGGGTGGAATTGAATCAATCCGAGAGGAATGGAATGGAATGGAATGCAGTGGAGGGGAATGAAATGCAATGGAATGGAGTGGAGTGGAATGTAATGGAATGGAATCAACCTGAGTGGAATGGAATGGAATGGAATGGAATGGAATGGAATGGTATGGAATCAACCCGAATGGAGTCGAATGGAATGGAAAGGAATGGAATCAAACCGAATGGAATGCAATGGAATGGAATGGAATGGAATGGAATCAACACGAATGGAATGGAATGGGATGCAATGGAATCGAATGGAATCAACTCGAATGGAATGGAATGCAATGGAATGGAATGGAATCGAATCATCATGAATGGAATGGAACGGAATGGAATCAACTCAAATGGAATGGAATGCAATGGAAAGGAATGGAATGGAATCAACGCGAATGGAGTGGAATGGAACGGAATGGAATGGAATGAATAGGAATGGAATGGAATGCAATCAATCCAAATGGAGTGGAATGGACTGGAATCAACCCGAATGGAATGGAGTGACGTGGAATCAAATCGAATGGAATGGCATGGAATGGAATGGAATGGAATGGAATTGAATGGAATGGAATGAAATGGGATGTAATCACCTCGAATGGAACGGAATGGAATGGAATGGAATGAAATGGAATAAACCCGAATGGAATGGAGTGGAATGGAATGGAATGGAATGGAATGGAATGGAATGGAATCAACCCGAATGGAATGGAATGGAATGGAATAAACCGGAATGGAATGGAATGGAATGGAATGGAATGGAATGGAATGGAATGGAATGGAATGAAACCGAGTGGAATGGCATGGAGTGGAATGGAATGGAAAGGAATGGAATCAACCCGATTGGAATGGAATGGAATGGAATGGAATGGAATGGAATGGAATCTATCCGAATGGATTGGAATGGAAAGGAATGGAGTGGAATGGAATCAACCCGCATGGAATGGAATGGAGTGGAACCAACTCGAATGGAATGGAATGGATTGGAATGGAATGGAATCAACCCGAATTCAATGGAATGGAATGGAATGGAATCAACACGAATCGAATGGATTGGAATGGAATGGAATGGAATGGAATGGAATGGAATCAACCCGAATGGAATGGCATGGAATGGAATGCAATCAATCCGAATGGAATGGAATGGAATGGAATGCAATGGAATCAACCCGAATGGAATGGAATGAAGTGGAATCAAATCGAGTGCAATGGAATGGAATCGAATGGAATGGAATGGATTCAACCAGAATGGAATGGAAAGGAACGGAATCAACCGGAATGGAATGAAATGGAAAGGAATGGAATGGAATGGAATGGAAAGGAATGGAATGGAATCAACCCGAATGGAATTTAATGGAATGGAATGGAATCAACCAGAATGGAATGGAATGGAATGGAATGGAATGGAATCAACCCGAATGGAATGGAATGGAATGGAATGGAATGGAATCAACCTGAATGGAATGAAATGGAATGGAATTGAATGGAATGGAATCCACCGGAATGGAATGGAATGGAATGGTATGGAATCAACCCGATTGGAGTCGAATGGAATGGAAAGGAATGGAATCAACCCGAATGGAATGCAATGGAATGGAATGGAATGGAATGGAATCAACCCGAATGTAATGGGATGCAATGGAATGGAATGGAATGGAATGGAGCCAACCCGGATGGAATGCAATGGAATGGAATGGAATGAAATGGAATGGAATGGAATCAACCCGAATGGAATGGAATGCAATGCAATGGAATGGAATGGAATCAACTCGAATGGAATAGAATGGAATGGATTGGAATGGAATGGAATGGAATCAACCCGAATGGAATGGAATACAATGGAATGGAATGGAATGGAAAGGGATGGAATCAACTCGAATGGAATGGAATGGAATGGAATGCAATGGAATGAAATGGAATAAACCCGAATGGAATGGAATGGAATGGAATGGAATGGAATCAACCCGAATGAAATGGAAGGGAATGGAATGGAAAGTAAAAAACCCGAATGGAATGGAATGGAATGGAATGGAATGGAATGGAATGGAATGAAATGGAATGGAATGGAATCAAACCGAATGGAATGGAATGGAATGGAATGGAACGGAATGGAATGGAATGAAATGGAAGGGAATGAAATGGAAGGGAATTTAATCACACCGAATGGAATGGAATGGAATGGAATGGAATCAACCCGAATGGAATGGAATGCAATGGAATGACATGGAATGGATTCAACCCGAATGGAATTGATTGGAGTGGAATCAACTCGAATGGAATGGAATGGAATGGAATGGCACGGGATGGAATGGTATGGAATAGAATCGAATGGAATTGGATCAACACGACTGGAGTGGATTGGAATGGAATGTAATTGAATGGAATGGGGTGGAATTGAATCAATCCGAGTGGAATGGAATGGAATGGAATGGAGTGGAGGGGAATGAAATGGAATGGAATGGAGTGGAGTGGAATGTAATGGAATGGAATCAACCTGAGTGGAGTGTAATGGAATGGAATGGAATGGAATGGAATGGAATAAAATGGAATGGAAGCAACTCAAATGCAGTGCAATGGAATGGAATGGAATGGAATCAACCCGAATGGAATGGAATGGAATGGAATGGAATGCAATGGAATGGAATGGAATCAACTCGAATGGAATGGAATGCAATGGAATGGAATGGAATCGAATCATCACGAATGGAATGGAACGGAATGGAATTAACTCAAATGGAATGGAATGCAATGGAAAGTAATGGAATGGAATCAACCCGAATGGAGTGGAATGGAATGGAATGGAATGGAAGCAACCCGAATGCAATGGAATGGAATCGAATGGAAAGGAATGGAATGGAATCAACCGGAATGGAATGGAATGGAATGGAATGGAATGGAATGGAAGGGAATGGAATCAAACCGAATGGAATGGAATGGAGTGGAATGGAATGGAAAGGAATGGAATCAACACGAATGGAATGGAATGGAGTGGAATGGAATCAAACCGAATGGAATGGAATAGAATGGAATGGAATAGAATGGAATGGAAGGGAATGGAATCAACACTCATGGAATGAAATGGAGTGGAATCAACTCGAATGGAATGGAATGAAATGGAATAAACCCGAATAAAATGGAATGGAGGGGAATGGAATGGAATGGAAAGGAACCAACACGAATGGAATGGAATTGAATGGAATGGAATGGAATGGAATGGAATGGAATGGAATGGAATGGAATGGAATGGAATGCAATGGAATGGAATGGAAAGTAATTAACCCGAATGGAATGGAATGGAACGGAATGGAATGGAATGGAATGGAAGGGAATGAAATGGAAGGGAATTTAATCACACCGAATGGAATGGAATGGAATGGAATGGAATCAACCCGAATGGAATGGAATGCAATGGAATGACATGGAATGGATTCAACCCGAATGGAATTGATTGGAATGGAATCAACTCGAATGGAATGGAATGGAATGGAATGGCACGGGATGGAATGGTATGGAATAGAATCGAATGGAATTGAATCAACCCGATTGGAGTGGATTGGAATGGAATGTAATTGAATGGAATGGTGTGGAATTGAATCAATCCGAGTGGAATGGAATGGAATGGAATGGAGTGGAGGGGAATGAAGTGGAATGGAATGGAGTGGAGTGGAATGGAATGGAATGGAATGGAATCAACCTGAGTGGAATGGAATGGAATGGAATGGAATGGAATGGAATAAACCCGGATGAAATGGAATGGAGGGGAATGGAATGGAATGGAATGGAAAGGAACCAACCCGAATGGAATGGAATCGAATGGAATGGAATGGAATGGAATGGAATGCAATGGAATCATCCCGAATGGAATGGAATGGAACGGAATGGAATGGAATCAACCCGAATGGAATGCAATGGAATGGAATGGAAAGTAATCAACCCGAACGGAATGGAATGGAACGGAATGGAATGGAATGGAATGGAATGGAATGGAATGGAATGGAATGGAAGGGATTGAAATGGAAGGGAATTTAATCACACCGAATGGAATGGAATGGAATAGAATGGACTGGAATGGAATCTATCCGAATGGTATGGAATGGTAAGGAATGGAATGGAATGGAAGGGAATGGAATCAACACGCATGGAATGAAATGGAGTGGAATCAACTCGAATGGAATGGAATGGAACGGAATGGAATGGAAAGGAATGGAATGGAAGGGAATGAAATGGAAGGGAATTTAATCACACCGAATGGAATGGAATGGAATGGAATGGAATGGAATCAACCCGAATGGAATGGAATGCAACGGAAGGACATTGAATGGATTCAACCCTAATGGAATTGATTGGAATGGAATCAACTCGAATGGAATGGAATGGAATGGAATGGCACGGGATGGAATGGTATGGAATAGAATCGAATGGAATTGAATCAACCCGATTGGAGTGGATTGGAATGGAATGTAATTGAATGGAATGGGGTGGAATTGAATCAATCCGAGTGGAATGGAATGGAATGGAATGCAGTGGAGGGGAATGAAATGCAATGGAATGGAGTGGAGTGGAATGTAATGGAATGGAATCAACCTGAGTGGAATGGAATGGAATGGAATAAAATGGAATGGAAGCAACTCAAATGCAATGGAATGGAATGGAATGGAATGGAATCAACACGAATGGAATGGAATGGGATGCAATGGAATGGAATGGAATGGAATCAACTCGAATGGAATGGAATGCAATGGAATGGAATGGAATCGAATCATCATGAATGGAATGGAACGGAATGGAATCAACTCAAATGGAATGGAATGCAATGGAAAGGAATGGAATGGAATCAACGCGAATGGAGTGGAATGGAACGGAATGGAATGGAATGAAAAGGAATGGAATGGAATGCAATCAATCCAACTGGAATGGAATGGACTGGAATCAACCCGAATGGAATGGAGTGACGTGGAATCAAATCGAATGGAATGGAATGGAATGGAATGGAATGGAATGGAAAGGAATGAAATGGGATATAATCACCTCGAATGGAACGGAATGGAATGGAATGGAATGAAATGGAATAAACCCGAATGGAATGGAGTGGAATGGAATGGAATGGAATGGAATGGAATGGAATCAACCCGAATGGAATGGAATGGAATGGAATAAACCGGAATGGAATGGAGTGGAATGGAATGGAATGGAATGGAATGGAATGGAATCAAACCGAGTGGAATGGCATGGAGTGGAATGGAATGAAAAGGAATGGAATCAACCTGATTGGAATGGAATGGAATGGAATGGAATGGAATGGAATCTATCCGAATGGATTGGAATGGAAAGGAATGGAATGGAATGGAATGGAATGGAATGGAATCAACCCGCATGGAATGGAATGGAGTGGAACCAACTCGAATGGAATGGAATGGATTGGAATGGAATGGAATCAACCCGAATTCAATGGAATGGAATGGAATGGAATCAACACGAATGGAATGGATTGGAATGGAATGGAATGGAATGGAATGGAATGGAATGGAATCAACCCGAATGGAATGACATGGAATGGAATGCAATGGAATGGAATGGAATCAACTCGAATGGAATGGAATGCAGTGGAATGGAATGGAATCGAATCATCACGAATGGAATGAAACGGAATGGAATCAACTCAAATGGAGGGGAATGCAATGGAAAGGAATGGAATGGAATCAACACGAATGGAGTGGAATGGAACGGAATGGAATGGAATGAAAAGGAATGGAATGGAATGCAATCAATCCAAATGGAATGGAATGGAATGGAATCAACCCGAATGGAATGGAGTGAAGTGGAATCAAATCGAATGGAATGGAATGGAATGGAATGGATTCAACCCGAATGGAATGGAATGGAATTAAATTAACCGGAATGGAATGGAATGGAATGGAATGGAATGGAATGGAATCAACCCGAATGGAATTTAATGGAATGGAATGGAATGGAATGGAATGAAATGGAATCAACCTGAATGGAATGGAATTGAATGGAATGGAACGGAATAAACCCGAGTTGGATGGAATGGAATGGAATGGAATGCAATCTATGCGAATGGAATGCAATGGAAAGGAATAGAATGGAATGGAATGGAATGGAATCAACCCGCATGGAATGGAATGGAGTGGAATCAACTCGAATGGAATGGAATGGAATGGAATGGAATCAACCCGAATGGAATGGAATGGAAGGGAATGGAATCAACACGAATGGAATGTATTGGAGTGGAATGGAATGGAATGGAATGGAATGCAATCAACCCGAATGGAATGGAATGGAATGGAATGGAATGCAATGGAATGCAATCAATCCGACTGGAATGGAATGGAATGGAATGCAGTGGAATCAAATCGAGTGCAATGGAATGGAATCGAATGGAATGGAATTGACTCAACTAGAATGGAATGGAATGGAATGGAATGGAATGGAATGGAATGGAATCAACCGGAATGGAATGAAATGTAAAGGAATGGAATGGAATGGAAAGGAATGGAATGGAATCAACCCGAATGGAATGGAATGGAATGGAAAGGAACCAAGCTGAATGGAATGGAATGGAATGGAATGGAATGGAATGGAATGGACTGGAATGGAATCTATCCGAATGGTTTGGAATGGTAAGGAATGGAATGGAATGGAAGGGAATGGAATCAACACGCATGGAATGAAATGGTGTGGAATCAACTCGATTGAAATGGAATGGAATGGAATGGAAAGGAATGGAATGGAAGGGAATGAAATGGAAGGGAATTTAATCACACCGAATGGAATGGAATGGAATGGAATGGAATGGAATGGAATGGAATCAACCCGAATGGAATGGAATGCAACGGAATGACATGGAATGGATTCAACCCTAATGGAATTGATTAGAATGGAATCAACTCGAATGGAATGGAATGGAATGGCACGGGATGGAATGGTATGGAATAGAATCGAATGGAATTGAATCAACCCGATTGGAGTGGATTGGAATGGAATGTAATTGAATGGAATGGGGTGGAATTGAATCAATCCGAGTGGAATGGAATGGAATGGAATGGAGTGGATTGGAATGAAATGGAATGGAATGGAGTGGAGTGGAATGCAATGGAATGGAATCAACCTGAGTGGAATGGAATGGAATGGAATGGAATGGAATAAAATGGAATGGAAGCAACTCAAATGCAATGGAATGGAATGGAATGGAATGGAATGGAATCAACCCGAATGGAATGGAATGCAATGGAATGCAATGGAATGGAATGGAAACAACTCGAATGGAATGGAATGCAATGGAATGGAATGGAATCGAATCATCATGAATGGAATGGAACGGAATGGAATCAACTCAAATGGAATGGAATGCAATGGAAAGGAATGGAATGGAATCAACCCGAATGGAGTGGAATGGAACGGAATGGAATGGAATGAAAAGGAATGGAATGGAATGCCATCAATCCAAATGGAATGGAATGGACTGGAATCAACCCGAATGGAATGGAGTGAAGTGAAATCAAATGGAATGGAATGGAATGCAATGGAATCATCCCGAATGGAATGGAATGGAACGGAATGGAATGGAATGGAATGGAATGGACTGGAATGGAATCTATCCGAATGGTTTGGAATGGTAAGGAATGGAATGGAATGGAAGGGAATAGAATCAACACGCATGGAATGAAATGGAGTGGAATCAACTCGATTGGAATGGAATGGAATGGAATGGAAAGGAATGGAATGGAAGGGAATGAAATGGAAGGGAATTTAATCACACCGAATGAAATGGAATGGAATGGAATGGAATCAACCCGAATGGAATGGAATGCAACGGAACGACATGGAATGGATTCAACACTAATGGAATTGATTAGAATGGAATCAACTCGAATGGAATGGAATGGAATGGCACGGGATGGAATGGTATGGAATAGAATCGAATGGAATTGAATCAACCCGATTGGAGTGGATTGGAATGGAATGAAATTGAATGGAATGGGGTGGAATTGAATCAATCCGAGTGGAATGGAATGTAATGGAGTGGAGTGGAGGGGAATGAAATGGAATGGAATGGAGTGGAGTGGAATGTAATGGAATGCAATCAATCTGAGTGGAATGGAATGGAATGGAATGGAATGGAATGGAATGGAATGGAATAAAATGGAATGGAAGCAACTCAAATGCAATGGAATGGAATGGAATGGAATGGAATCAACCCGAATGGAATGGAATGGAATGGAATGGAATGGAATGGAATGGAATGGAATGCAATGGAATGGAAGGGAATCAAATCGAATGGAATGGAATGCAATGGAATGGAATGGAATCGAATCATCATGAATGGAATGGAACGGAATGGAATCAACTCAAATGGAATGGAATGCAATGGAAAGGAATGGAATGGAATCAACCCGTATGGAGTGGAATGGAACGGAATGGAATGGAATGAAAAGGAATGTAATGGAATGCAATCAATCCAAATGGAATGGACTGGACTGGAATCAACCCGAATGGAATGGAGTGAAGTGGAATCAAATGGAATGGAATGGAATGGAATGGAATGGAATGGAATGGAATGAAATGGGATGTAATCACCTCGAATGGAACGGAATGGAATGGAATGGAATAAAATGGAATAAACCCGAATGGAATGGAGTGGAATGGGATGGAATGGAATGGAATGGAATGGAATCAACCCGAATGGAATGGAATGGAATGGAATAAACCGGAATGGAATGGAATGGAATGGAATGGAATGGAATGGAATGGAATCAAACCGAGTGGAATGGCATGGAGTGGAATGGAATGGAAAGGAATGGAATCAACCCGATTGGAATGGAATGGAATGGAATGGAATGGAATGGAATGGAACGGAATGTATCCGAATGGATTGGAATGGAAAGGAATGCAATGGAATGGAATGGAATGGAATGGAATCAACCCGCATGGAATGGAATGGAGTGGAACCAACTCGAATGGAATGGAATGGATTGGAATGGAATGGAATCAACCCGAATTCAATGGAATGGAATGGAATGGAATCAACACGAATGGAATGGATTGGAATGGAATGGAATGGAATGGAATGGAATCAACCCGAATGGAATGGAATGGAATGGAATGGAATGAAATGGAATGGAATGCAATCAATCCGAATGGAATGGAATGGAATGGAATGCAATGGAATCAACCCGAATGGAATGGAATGAAGTGGAATCAAATCGAGTGCAATGGAATGGAATGGAATTGAATGGAATGGATTCAACCAGAATGGAATGGAAAGGAATGGAGTCAACCGGTATGGAATGAAATGGAAAGGAATGGAATGGAATGGAATGGAAAGGAATGGAATGGAATCAACCCGAATGGAATTTAATGGAATGGAATGGAATCAACCAGAATGGAATGGAATCGAACGGAATGGAATGGAATCAACCCGAATGGAATGGAATGGAATGGAATGGAATGGAATCAACCTGAATGGAATGAAATGGAATGGAATTGAATGGAATGGAATCCACCGGAATGGAATGGAATGGAATGGAATGGAATGGTATGGAATCAACCCGAATGGTGTCCAATGGAATCGAAAGGAATGGAATCAACCCGAATGGAATGCAATGGAATGCAATGGAATGGAATGGAATCAACCCGAATGTAATGGAATGCAATGGAATGGAATGGAATGGAATGGAGTCAACCCGGATGGAATGCAATGGAATGGAATGGAATGAAATGGAATGGAATGGAATCAACCCGAATGGAATGGAATGCAATGGAATGGAATGGAATGGAAAGGGATGGAATCAACTCGAATGGAATGGAATGGAATGGAATGAAATGGAATAAACGCGAATGGAATGGAATGGAATGGAATGGAATGGAATGAAATCAACCCGAATGGAATGGAAGGGAATGGAATGGAAAGGAAAAAACCCGAATGGAATGGAATGGAATGGAATGGAATGGAATGGAATGGAATCAAACCAAATGGAATGGAATGGAATGGAATGGAACGGAATGGAATGGAATGGAATGGAAGGGAATGAAATGGAAGGGAATTTAATCACACCGAATGGAATGGAATGGAATGGAATGGAATCAACCCGAATGGAATGGAATGCAATGGAATGACATGGAATGGATTCAACCCGAATGGAATTGATTGGAATGGAATCAACTCGAATGGAATGGAATGGAATGGAATGGCACGAGATGGAATGGTATGGAACAGAATTGAATGGAATTGAATCAACCCGATTGGAGTGGATTGGAATGGAATGTAATTGAATGGAATGGGGTGGAATTGAATCAATCCGAGTGGAATGGAATGGAATGGAATGGAGTGGAGGGGAATGAAATGGAATGGAATGGAGTGGAGTGGAATGGAATGGAATGGAATCAACCTGAGTGGAATGGAATGGAATGGAATGGAATGGAATGGAATGGAATGGAATGGAATGGAATAAACCCGAATGAAATGGAATGGAGTGGAATGGAATGGAATGGAATGGAAAGGAACCAACCCGAATGCAATGCCATCGAATGGAATGGTATGGAATGGAATGGAATGCAATGGAATCATCCCGAATGGAATGGAATGGAACGGAATGGAATGGAATCAACCCGAATGGAATGCAATGGAATGGAATGGAAAGTAATCAACCCGAATGGAATGGAATGGAACGGAATGGAATGGAATGGAATGGAATGGAATGGAAGGGAATGAAATGGAAGGGAATTTAATCACACCGAATGGAATGGAATGGAATAGAATGGACTGGAATGGAATCTATCCGAAAGGTATGGAATGGTAAGGAATGGAATGGAATGGAAGGGAATGGAATAAACACGCATGGAATGAAATGGAGTGGAATCAAGTCGAATGGAATGGAATGGAATGGAATGGAATGGAAAGGAATGGAATGGAAGGGAATGAAATGGAAGGGAATTTAATCACACCGAATTGAATGGAATGGAATGGAATGGAATCAACCCGAATGGAATGGAATGCAACGGAATGACATGGAATGGATTCAAACCTAATGGAATTGATTGGAATGGAATCAACTCGAATGGAATGGAATGGAATGGAATGGAATGGCACGGGATGGAATGGTATGGAAGAGAATCGAATGGAATTGAATCAACCCGATTGGAGTGGATTGGAATGGAATGTAATTGAATGGAATGGGGTGGAATTGAATCAATCCGAGTGGAATGGAATGGAATGGAATGGAGTGGAGGGGAATGAAATGGAATGGAATGGAGTGGAGTGGAATGTAATGGAATGGAATCAACTTGAGTGGAATGGAATGGAATGGAATGGAATGGAATAAAATGGAATGGAAGCAACTCAAATGCAATGGAATGGAATGGAATGGAATGGAATCAACCCGAATGGAATGGAATGGAATGGAATGCAATGGAATGGAATGGAATCAACTCGAATGGAATGGAATGCAATGGAATGGAATGGAATCGAATCATCATGAATGGAATGGAACAGAATGGAATCAACTCAAATGGAATGGAATGCAATGGAAAGGAATGGAATGGAATCAACCCGAATAGAGTGGAATGGAACGGAATGGAATGGAATCAAAAGGAATGGAATGGAATGCAATCAATCCAAATGGAATGGAATGGACTGGAATCAACCCGAATGGAATGGAGTGAAGTGGAATCAAATCGAATGGAATGGAATGGAATGGAATGGAATGGAATGAAATGGGATGTAATCACCTCGAATGGAACGGAATGGAATGGAATGGAATGAAATGGAATCAACCAGAATGGAATGGAATGGAATGGAATGGAATGGAATGGAATCAACCTGAATGGAATGAAATGGAATGGAATTGAATGGAATGGAATCCACCGGAATGGAATGGAATGGAATGGAATGGAATGGAATGGAATGGTATGGAATCAACCCGAACGGAGTCGAATGGAATGGAAAGGAATGGAGTCAACCCGAATGGAATGCAATGGAATGGAATGGAATCAACCCGAATGTAATGGAATGCAATGGAATGGAATGGAATGGAATGGAGTCAACCTGGATGGAATGCAATGGAATGGAATGGAATGAAATGGAAAGGAATGGAATCAACCCGAATGGAATGGAATGCAATGGAATGGAATGGAATGGAATCAACCCGAATGGAATGGAATACAATGGAATGGAATGGAATGGAAAGCAATGGAATCAACTCGAATGGAATGGAATGGAATGGAAAGGAATGGAATGAAATGGAATAAACCCGAATGGAATGGAAGGGATTGGAATGGAAAGGAAAAAACCGAATGGAATGGAATGGAATGGAATGGAATCAAACCGAATGGAATGGAATGGAATGGAATGGAACGGAATGGAATGGAATGGAATGGAAGGGAATGAATTGGAAGGGAATTTAATCACACCGAATGGAATGGAATAGAATGGAATGGAATGGAATCAACCCGAATGGAATGGAATGCAATGGAATGACATGGAATGGATTCAACCCGAATGGAATTGATTGGAATGGAATCAACTCGAATGGAATGGAATGGAATGGAATGGCACGGGATGGAATGGTATGGAATAGAATCGAATGGAATTGAATCAACCCGATTGGAGTGGATTGGAATGGAATGTAATTGAATGGAATGGGGTGGAATTGAATCAATCCGAGTGGAATGGAATGGAATGGAATGGAGAGGAGGGGAATGAAATGGAATGGAATGGAGTGGAGTGGAATGGAATGGAATGGAATCAGCCTGAGTGGAATGGAATGGAATGGAATAAAATGGAATGGAAGCAACTCAAATGCAATGCAATGGAATGGAATGGAATGGAATCAACCCGAATGGAATGGAATGCAATGGAATGGAATGGAATCAACTCGAATGGAATGGAATGCAATGCAATGGAATGGAATCGAATCATCACGAATGGAATGGAACGGAATGGAATCAACTCAAATGGAATGGAATGCAATGGAAAGGAATGGAATGGAATCAACACCAATGGAGTGGAATGGAACGGAATGGAATGGAATGAAAAGGAATGGAATGGAATGCAATCAACCCAAATGGAATGGAATGGAATGGAATCAACCCGAATGGAATGGAGTGAAGTGGAATCAAATGGAATGGAATGGAATGGAATGGAATGGAATGGAATGGAATGGATTCAACACGAATGGAATCGAATGGAATTCAATTAACCGGAATGGAATGGAATGGAATGGAATCAACCCGAATGGAATTTAAGGGAATGGAATGGAATGCAATGGACTGGAATGGAATCAACCCGAATGGAATGAAATGGAATGGAATAGAATGGAATAAACACGATTGGAATGGAATGGAATGGAATGGAATGCAATCTATCCGAATGGAATGGAATGGAAAGGAATGGAATGGAATGGAATGGAATGGAATCAACTCGCATGGAATGGAATGGAGTGGAATCAACTCGAATGGAATGGAATGGAATGGAATGGAAAGGAATGGAATGGAATCAACCCGAATGGAATTTAATGGAATGGAATGGAATCAAACAGAATGGAATGGAATCAAATGAAATGGAATGGAATCAATCCGATTGGAATGAAATGGAATGGGATCAACCTGAATGGAATGAAATGGAATGGAATTGAATGGAATGGAATCCACCGGAATGGAATGGATTGGAATGGAATGGTATGGAATCAACCCGAATGGAGTCGAATGGAATGGAAAGGAATGGAATCAACCCGAATGGAATGCAATGGAATGGAATGGAATGGAATCAACCCGAATGTAACGGAATGCAATGGAATGGAATGGAATGGAATGGAGTCAACCCGGATGGAATGCAATGGAATGGAATGGAATGCAATGGACTGGAATGGAATCAACCCGAATGGAATGAAATGGAATGGAATAGAATGGAATAAACACGATTGGAATGGAATGGAATGGAATGGAATGAAATCTATCCGAATGGAATGGAATGGAAAGGAATGGAATGGAATGGAATGGAATGGAATCAACTCGCATGGAATGGAATGGAGTGGAATCAACTCGAATGGAATGGAATGGAATGGAATGGAAAGGAATGGAATGGAATCAACCCGAATGGAATTTAATGGAATGGAATGGAATCAAACAGAATGGAATGGAATCAAATGAAATGGAATGGAATCAATCCGATTGGAATGAAATGGAATGGAATCAACCTGAATGGAATGAAATGGAATGGAATTGAATGGAATGGAATCCACCGGAATGGAATGGATTGGAATGGAATGGTATGGAATCAACCCGAATGGAGTCGAATGGAATGGAAAGGAATGGAATCAACCCGAATGGAATGCAATGGAATGGAATGGAATGGAATCAACCCGAATGTAACGGAATGCAATGGAATGGAATGGAATGGAATGGAGTCAACCCGGATGGAATGCAATGGAATGGAATGGAATGAAATGGAATGGAATGGAATCAACCCGAATGGAATGGAATGCAATGGAATGGAATGGAATGGAATCAACTAGAATGGAATAGAATGGAATGGATTGGAATGGAATGGAATGCAATCAACCCGAATGGAATGGAATTCAATGAAATGGAATGGAATGGAAAGGGATGGAATCAACTAGAATGGAACGGAATGGAATGGAATGGAATGGAATGAAATGGAATGAACCCGAATGGAATGGAATGGAATGGAATGAAATCAACCCGAATGGAATGGAAGGGAATGGAATGGAAAGGAAAAAACCCGAATGGAATGGAATGGAATGGAATGGAATGGAATGGAATGGAATGGAGTGGAATGAAATGGAATAAACCCGAATGGAATGGAATGGAATGGAATGGAATGGAATGGAATGGAATGAAATCAACCTGAATGGAATGGAAGGGAATGGAATGGAAAGTAAAAAACCCAAATGGAATGGAATGGAATGGAATGGAATGGAATGAAATGGAATGGAATCAACCCAAATGGAATGGAATGGAATGGAACGGAATGGAATCAACCGGAATGGAATGGAATGGAATGGAATCAAACCGAGTGGAATGGAATGGAGTGGAATGGAATGGAATGGAATGGAATGGAATGGAATGGAATCAAACCGAATGGAATGGAATGGAATGGAATTGAATGGAATGGAATAAACCCGAATGAAATTGAATGGAGGGGAATGGAATGGAATGGAAAGGAACCAACCCTAATGGAATGGAATTCAATGGAATGGAATGGAATGGAATGGAATGGAATGGAATGGAATTTAGTGGAGGGGAATGAAATGGAATGGAATGGAGTGGAGTGGAATGGAATGGAATGGAATCAACCTGAGTGGAATGGAATGGAATGGAATGGAATAAAATGGAATGGAAGCAACTCAAATGCAATGGAATGGAATGGAATGGAATGGAATCAACCCGAATGGAATGGAATGGAATGGAATGCAATGGAATGGAATGGAATCAACTCGAATGGAATGGAATGCAATGGAATGGAATGGAATCGAATCATCACGAATGGAATGGAACGGAATGGAATCAACTCAAATGGAATGGAATGCAATGGAAAGGAATGGAATGGAATCAACCGGAATGGAGTGGAATGGAACGGAATGGAATGGAATGAAAAGGAATGGAATGGAATGCAATCAATCCAAATGGAATGGAATGGAATGGAATCAACCCGAATGGAATGGAGTGAAGTGGAATCAAATGGAATGGAATGGAATGGAATGGAATGGAATGGAATGGAATGGATTCAACACGAATGGAATGGAATGGAATTCAATTAACCGGAATGGAATGGAATGGAATGGAATCAACCCGAATGGAATTTAAGGGAATGGAATGGAATGCAATGGACTGGAATGGAATCAACCCGAATGGAATGAAATGTAATGGAATAAACCCGATTGGAATGGAATGGAATGGAATGGAATCCAATCTATCCGAATGGAATGGAATGGAATGGAATGGAATGGAATGGAATGGAATCAACTCGCATGGAATGGAATGGAGTGGAATCAACTCGAATGGAATGGAATGGAATGGAATGGAAAGGAATGGAATGGAATCAACCCGAATGGAATTTAATGGAATGGAATGGAATCAAACAGAATGGAATGGAATCGAATGAAATGGAATGGAATCAATCCGATTGGAATGGAATGGAATGGAATGGAATGGAATGGAATCAACCTGAATGGAATGAAATGGAATGGAATTGAATGGAATGGAATCCACCGGAATGGAATGGAATGGAATGGAATGGAACGGAATGGAATGGCATGGAATCAACCCGAATGGAGTCAAATGGAATGGAAAGGAATGGAAACAACCCGAATGGAATGCTATGGAATGGAATGGAATGGAATCAACCCGAATGTAACGGAATGCAATGGAATGGAATGGAATGGAATGGAGTCAACCCGGATGGAATGCAATGGAATGGAATGGAATGAAATGGAATGGAATGGAATCAACCCGAATGGAATGGAATGCAATGGAATGGAATGGAATGGAATCAACTCGAATGGAATAGAATGGAATGGATTGGAATGGAATGGAATGGAATCAACCCGAATGGAATGGAATTCAGTGGAATGGAATGGAATGGAAAGGGATGGAATCAACTAGAATGGAACGGAATGGAATGGAATGGAATGGAATGAAATGGAATAAACCCGAATGGAATGGAATGGAATGGAATGGAAAGAAATCAACCCTAATGGAATGGAAGGGAATGGAATGGAAAGGAAAAAACCCGAATGGAATGGAATGGAATGGAATGGAATGCAATGGAATGGAATGGAATCAACTCGAATGGAATGGAATGCAATGGAATGGAATGGAGTCGAATCATCATGAATGGAATGGAACGGAATGGAATCAACTCAAATGGAATGGAATGCAATGGAAAGGAATGGAATGGAATCAACCCGAATGGAGTGGAATGGAATGGAATGGAATGGAATGAAAAGGAATGGAATGGAATGCAATCAATCCAAATGGAATGGAATGGACTGGATTCAACCCGAATGGAATGGAGTGAAGTGGAATCAAATCGAATGGAATGGAATGGAATGGAATGGAATGGAATGGAATGAAATGGGTTGTAATCACCTCGAATGGAACGGAACGGAATGGAATGGAATGGAATGTAATGGAATGAAATGGAATAAACCCGAATGGAATGGAGTGGAATGGAATGGAATGGAATATAATGGAATGGAATGGAATCAACCCGAATGGAATGGAATGGAATGGAATGGAATGGAATGGAATGGAATGGAATGGAATGGAATCAAACCGAGTGGAATGGCATAGAGTGGAATGGAATGGATAGGAATGGAATCAACCCGATTGGAATGGAATGGAATGGAATGGAATGGAATGGAATGGAATGTATCCGAATGGATTGGAATGGAAAGGAATGGAATGGAATGGAATGGAATGGAATGGAATGGAATGGAATGGAATCAACCCGCATGGAATGGAATGGAGTGGAACCAACTCGAATGGAATGGAATGGATTGGAATGGAATGGAATCAACCCGAATTCAATGGAATGGAATGGAATGGAATCAACACGAATGGAATGGATTGGAATGGAATGGAATGGAATGGAATGGAATGGAATCAACCCGAATGGAATGGAATGGAATGGAATGGAATGAAATGGAATGGAATGCAATCAATCCGAATGGAATGGAATGGAATGCAATGGAATGCAATGGAATCAACCCGAATGGAATGGAATGAAGTGGAATCAAATCGAGTGCAATGGAATGGAATCGAATGGAATGGAATGGATTCAACCAGAATGGAATGGAAAGGAATGGAATCAACCGGAATGGAATGAAATGGAAAGGAATGGAATGGAATGGAATGGAAAGGAATGGAATGGAATCAACCCGAATGGAATTTAATGGAATGGAATGGAATCAACCAGAATGGAATGGAATCGAATGGAATGGAATGGAATCAACCCGAATGGAATGGAATGGAATTTAATGGAATGGAATGGAATGGAATGGAATCAACCTGAATGGAATGAAATGGAATGGAATTGAATGGAATGGAATCCACCAGAATGGAATGGAATGGAATGGAATGGAATGGTATGGAATCAAGCCGAATGGAGTCGAATGGAATGGAAAGGAATGGAATCAACCCGAATGGAATGCAATTGAATGGAATGGAATGGAATGGAATCAACCCGAATGTAATGGAATGCAATGGAATGGAATGGAATGGAATGGAGTCAACCCGGATGGAATGCAATGGAATGGAATGGAATGAAATGGAATGGAATGGAATCAACCCGAATGGAATGGAATGGAATGGAATCAACTCGAATGGAATAGAATGGAATGGATTGGAATGGAATGGAATGGAATCAACCCGAATGGAATGGAATACAATGGAATGGAATGGAATGGAAAGGGATGGAATCAACTCGAATGGAATGGAATGGAATGTAATGGAATGGAATGAAATGGAATAAACCCGAATGGAATGCAATGGAATGGAATGGAATGGAATGGAATCAACCCGAATGGAATGGCATGGAATGGAATGCAATGGAATGGAATGGAATCAACTCGAATGGAATGGAATGCAATGGAATGGAATGGAATCGAATCATCACGAATGGAATGAAACGGAATGGAATCAACTCAAATGGAGGGGAATGCAATGGAAAGGAATGGAATGGAATCAACACGAATGGAGTGGAATGGAACGGAATGGAATGGAATGAAAAGGAATGGAATGGAATGCAATCAATCCAAATGGAATGGAATGGAATGGAATCAACCCGAATGGAATGGAGTGAAGTGGAATCAAATCGAATGGAATGGAATGGAATGGAATGGATTCAACCCGAATGGAATGGAATGGAATTAAATTAACCGAAATGGAATGGAATGGAATGGAATGGAATGGAATGGAATCAACCCGAATGGAATTTAATGGAATGGAATGGAATGGAATGGAATCAACCTGAATGGAATGGAATTGAATGGAATGGAATGGAATAAACCCGAGTTGGATGGAATGGAATGGAATGGAATGCAATCTATGCGAATGGAATGGAATGGAAAGGAATAGAATGGAATGGAATTGAATGGAATCAACCCGCATGGAATGGAATGGAGTGGAATCAACTCGAATGGAATGGAATGGAATGGAATGGAATCAACCCGAATGGAATGGAATGGAAGGGAATGGAATCACCACGAATGGAATGGATTGGAGTGGAATGGAATGGAATGGAATGGAATGCAATCAACCCGAATGGAATGGAATGGAATGGAATGGAATGCAATGGAATGCAATCAATCCGACTGGAATGGAATGGAATGGAATGCAGTGGAATCAACCCGAATGGAATGGAATGCAGTGGAATTAAATTGAGTGCAATGGAATGGAATCGAATGGAATGGAATGGATTCAACTAGAATGGAATGGAATGGAATGGAATGGAATGGAATCAACCGGAATGGAATGAAATGTAAAGGAATGGAATGGAATCAACCCGAATGGAATGGAATGGAATGGAAAGGAACCAAGCCGAATGGAATGGAATGGAATGGAATGGAATGGAATGGAATGGACTGGAATGGAATCTATCCGAATGGTTTGGAATCGTAAGGAACGGAATGGAATGGAAGGGAATGGAATCAACACGCATGGAATGAAATGTTGTGGAATCAACTCGATTCGAATGGAATGGAATGGAATGGAAAGGAATGGAATGGAAGGGAATGAAATGGAAGGGAATTTAATCACACCGAATGGAATGGAATGGAATGGAATGGAATGGAATGGAATGGAATCAACCCGAATGGAATGGAATGCAACGGAATGACATGGAATGGATTCAACCCTAATGGAATTGATTAGAATGGAATCAACTCGAATGGAATGGAATGGAATGGCACGGGATGGAATGGTATGGAATAGAATCGAATGGAATTGAATCAACACGATTGCAGTGGATTGGAATGGAATGTAATTGAATGGAAAGGGGTGGAATTGAATCAATCCGAGTGGAATGGAATGGAATGGAATGGAGTGGAGGGGAATGAAATGGAATGCAATGGAGTGGAGTGGAATGGAATGGAATGGAATCAACCTGAGTGGAGTGTAATGGAATGAAATGGAATGGAATGGAATAAAATGGAATGGAAGCAACTCAAATGCAATGCAATGGAATGGAATGGAATGGAATCAACCCGAATGGAATAGAATGGAATGGAATGCAATGGAATGGAATGGAATCAACTCGAATGGAATGGAATGCAATGGAATGGAATGGAATCGAATCATCACGAATGGAATGGAACGGAATGGAATCAACTCAAATGGAATGGAATGCAATGTAAAGGAATGGAATGGAATCAACCCGAATATACAGGAATGGAACGGAAAGGAATGGAATGAAAAGGAATGGAATGGAATGCAATCAATCCAAATGGAATGGAATGGACTGGAATCAACCCGAATGGAATGGAGTGAAGTGGAATCAAATCGAATGGAATGGAATGGAATGGAATGGAGTGGAATGGAATGGAATGGAATGGATTCAACACGAATGGAATGGAATGGAATTCAATTAACCGGAATGGAATGGAATGGAATGGAATCAACCCGAATGGAATTTAAGGGAATGGAATGGAATGCAATGGACTGGAATGGAATCAACCCGAATGGAATGGAATTGAATGGAATGGAATGGAATAAACCCGAGTGGAATGCAATGGAATGGAATGGAATGCAATCTATCCGAATGGAATGCAATGGAAAGGAATGGAATGGAATGGAATGGAATGGAATTGAATGGAATGCAATGGAATCATCCCGAATGGAATGGAATGGAACGGAATGGAATGGAATGGAATGGAATGGACTGGAATGGAATCTATCCGAATGGTTTGGAATGGTAAGGAATGGAATGGAATGGAAGGGAATAGAATCAACACGCATGGAATGAAATGGAGTGGAATCAACTCGATTGGAATGGAATGGAATGGAATGGAAAGGAATGGAATGGAAGGGAATGAAATGGAAGGGAATTTAATCACTCCGAATGGAATGGAATGGAATGGAATGGAATGGAATCAACCCGAATGGAATGGAATGCAATGGAACGACATGGAATGGATTCAACCCTAATGGAATTGATTAGAATGGAATCAACTCGAATGCAATGGAATGGAATGGCACGGGATGGAATGGTATGGAATAGAATCGAATGGAATTGAATCAACCCGATTGGAGTGGATTGGAATGGAATGAAATTGAATGGAATGGGGTGGAATTGAATCAATCCGAGTGGAATGGAATGGAATGGAATGGCGTGGAGGGGAATGAAATGGAATGGAATGGAGTGGAGTGGAATGTAATGGAATGGAATCAACCTGAGTGGAATGGAATGGAATGGAATGGAATGGAATGGAATAAAATGGAATGGAAGCAACTCAAATGCAATGGAATGGAATGGAATGGAATGGAATCAACCCGAATGGAATGGAATGGAATGGAATGGAATGGAATGCAATGGAATGGAAGGGAATCAAATCGAATGGAATGGAATGCAATGGAATGGAATGGAATCGAATCATCATGAATGGAATGGAACGGAATGGAATCAACTCAAATGGAATGGAATGCAATGGAAAGGAATGGAATGGAATCAACCCGAATGGAGTGGAATGGAACGGAATGGAATGGAATGAAAAGGAATGTAATGGAATGCAATCAATCCAAATGGAATGGAATGGACTGGAATCAACCCGAATGGAATGGAGTGAAGTGGAATCAAATCGAATGGAATGGAATGAAATGGAATGGAATGGAATGGAATGAAATGGGATGTAATCACCTCGAATAGAACGGAATGGAATGGAATGGAATGAAATGGAATAAACCCGAATGGAATGGAGTGGAATGGAATGGAATGGAATGGAATGGAATGGAATGCAATGGAATCAACCCGAATGGAATGGAATGGAATGGAATAAACCGGAATGGAATGGAATGGAATGGAATGGAATGGAATGGAATCAAACCGAGTGGAATGGCATGGAGTGGAATGGAATGGAAAGGAATGGAATCAACCCGATTGGAATGGAATGGAATGGAATGGAATGGAATGGAACGGAATCTATCCGAATGGATTGGAGTGGAAAGGAATGGAATGGAATGGAATGGAATGGAATGGAATGGAAAGGAATGGAATGGAATGGAATCAACCCGCATGGAATGGAATGGAGTGGAACCAACTCGAATGGAATGGAATGGATTGGAATGGAATGGTATCAACCCGAATTCAATGGAATGGAATGGAATGGAATCACCACGAATGGAATGGATTGGAATGGATTGGAATGGAATGGAATGGAATGGAATCAACCCGAATGGAATGGAATGGAATGAAATGGAATGGAATGCAATCAATCCGAATGGAATGGAATGGAATGGAATGCAATGGAATCAACCCGAATGGAATGGAATGAAGTGGAATCAAATCGAGTGCAATGGAATGGAATCGAATGGAATGGAATGGATTCAACCAGAATGGAATGGAAAGGAATGGAGTCAATCGGTATGGAATGAAATGGAAAGGAATGGAATGGAATGGAATGGAAAGGAATGGAATGGAATCAACCCGAATGGAATTTAATGGAATGGAATGGAATCAACCAGAATGGAATGGAATGGAATGGAATGGAATGGAATCAACCCGAATGGAATGGAATGGAATGGAATGGAATGGAATCAACCTGAATGGAATGAAATGGAATGGAATTGAATGGAATGGAATCCACCGGAATGGAATGGAATGGAATGGAATGGAATGGAATGGTATGGAATCAACCCGAATGGAGTCGAATGGAATGGAAAGGAATGGAATCAACCCGAATGGAATGCAATGGAATGGAATGGAATGGAATGGAATCAACCCGAATGTAATGGAATGCAATGGAATGGAAAGGAATGGAATGGAGTCAACCCGGATGGAATGCAATGGAATGGAATGGAATGAAATGGAATGGAATGGAATCAACCCGAATGGAATGGAATGCAATGGAATGGAATGGAATGGAAAGGGATGGAATCAACTCGAATGGAATGGAATGGAATGGAATGAAATGGAATAAACGCGAATGGAATGGAATGGAATGGAATGGAATGGAATCAACCCGAATGGAATGGAAGGGAATGGAATGGAAAGGAAAAAACTCGAATGGAATGGAATGGAATGGAATGGAATGGAATGGAATCAAAACGAATGGAATGGAATGGAATGGAATGGAATGGAACGGAATGGCATGGAATGGAATGGTAGGGAATGAAATGGAAGGGAATTTAATCACACCGAATGGAATGGAATGGAATGGAATGGAATGGAATGGAATGGAATCAACCCGAATGGAATGGAATGCAATGGAATGACATGGAATGGATTCAACCCGAATGGAATTGATTGGAATGGAATCAACTCGAATGGAATGGAATGGAATGGAATGGCACGGGATGGAATGGTATGGAATAGAATTGAATGGAATTGAATCAACCCGATTGGAGTGGATTGGAATGGAATGTAATTGAATGGAATGGGGTGGAATTGAATCAATCCGAGTGGAATGGAATGGAATGGAATGGAGTGGAGGGGAATGAAATGGAATGGAATGGAGTGGAGTGGAATGGAATGGAATGGAATCAACCTGAGTGGAATGGAATGGAATGGAATGGAATGGAATGGAATGGAATGGAATGGAATAAACCCGAATGAAATGGAATGGAGTGGAATGGAATGGAATGGAATGGAAAGGAACCAACCCGAATGGAATGGAATCGAATGGAATGGAATGGAATGGAATGGAATGCAATGGAATCATCCCGAATGGAATGGAATGGAACGGAATGGAATGGAATCAACCCGAATGGAATGCAAAGGAATGGAATGGAAAGTAATCAACCCGAATGGAATGGAATGGAACGGAATGGAATGGAATGGAATGGAATGGAATGGAAGGGAATGAAATGGAAGGGAATTTAATCACACCGAATGGAATGGAATGGAATAGAATGGACTGCAATGGAATCTATCCGAAAGGTATGGAATGGTAAGGAATGGAATGGAATGGAAGGGAATGGAATAAACACGCATGGAATGAAATGGAGTTGAATCAAGTCGAATGGAATGGAATGGAATGGAATGGAATGGAAAGGAATGGAATGGAAGGGAATGAAATGGAAGGGAATTTAATCACACCGAATGGAATGGAATGGAATGGAATGGAATCAACTTGAGTGGAATGGAATGGAATGGAATGGAATGGAATAAAATGGAATGGAAGCAACTCAAATGCAATGGAATGGAATGGAATGGAATGGAATCAACTCGAATGGAATGGAATGGAATGGAATGCAATGGAATGGAATGGAATCAACTCGAATGGAATGGAATGCAATGGAATGGAATGGAATCGAATCATCGTGAATGGAATGGAACAGAATGGAATCAACTCAAATGGAATGGAATGCAATGGAAAGGAATGGAATGGAATCAACCCGAATAGAGTGGAATGGAACGGAATGGAATGGAATGAAAAGGAATGGAATGGAATGCAATCAATCCAAATGGAATGGAATGGACTGGAATCAACCCGAATGGAATGGAGTGAAGTGTAATCAAATCGAATGGAATGGAATGGAATGGAATGGAATGGAATGGAATGAAATGGGATGTAATCACCTCGAATGGAATGGAATGGAATGGAATGGAATGAAATGGAATAAACCCGAATGGAATGGAATGGAATGGAATGGAATGGATGGAATGGAATGGAATCAACCCGAATGGAATGGAAGGGAATGGAATGGAAAGGAAAAAACCCGAATGGAATGGAATGGAATGGAATGGAATCAACCCGAATGGAATGGAATGGAATGGAATGGAATAAACCGGAATGGAATGGAATGGAATGGAATGGAATGGAATGGAATGGAATGGAATCAGACCGAGTGGAATGGCATGGAGTGGAATGGAGTGGAAAGGAATGGAATCAACCCGATTGGAACGGAATGGAATGGAATGGAATGGAATGGAATGGAATGGAATCTATCCGAATGGATTGGAATGGAAAGGAATGGAATGGAATGGAATGGAATGGAATGGAATGGAATCAACCCGCATGGAATGGAATGGAGTGGAACCAACTCGAATGGAATGGAATGGATTGGTATGGAATGGAATCAACCCGAATTTAATGGAATGGAATGGAATGGAATCAACACGAATGGAATGGATTGGAATGGAATGGAATGGAATGGAATGCAATGGAATGGAATCAACCCGAATGGAATGGAATGGAATGGAATGGAATGAAATGGAATGGAATGCAATCAATCCGAATGGAATGGAATGGAATGGAATGCAATGGAATCAACCCGAATGGAATGGAATGAAGTGGAATCAAATCGAGTGCAATGGAATGGAATCGAATGGAATGGAATGGATTCAACCAGAATGGAATGGAAAGGAATGGAATCAACCGGAATGGAATGAAATGGAAAGGAATGGAATGGAATGGAATGGAAAGGAATGGAATGGAATCAACCCGAATGGAATTTAATGGAATGGAATGGAATCAACCAGAATGGAATGGAATCGAATGGAATGGAATGGAATCAACCAGAATGGAATGGAATGGAATGGAATGGAATGGAATGGAATCAACCTGAATGGAATGAAATGGAATGGAATTGAATGGAATGGAATCCAACCGAATGGAATGGAATGGAATGGAATGGAATGGAATGGAATGGAATGGAATGGAATAAACCCGAATGAAATTGAATGGAGGGGAATGGAATGGAATGGAAAGGAACCAACCCGAATGGAATGGAAATCAATGGAATGGAATGGAATGGAATGGAATGGAATGGAATGGAATGCTATGGAATGGAATGGAAAGTAATCAACCCGAATGGAATGGAATGGAATGGAACGGAATGGAATGGAATGGAATGGAAGGGATTGAAATGGAAGGGAATTTAATCACACCGAATGGAATGGAATGGAATGGAATGGAATCAACCCGAATGGAATGGAATGCAGTGGAATGACATGGAATGGATTCAACCCGAATGGAATTGATTGGAATGGAATCAACTCGAATGGAATGGAATGGAATGGAATGGCACGGGATGGAATGGTATGGAATAGAATCGAATGGAATTGAATCAACCCGATTGGAGTGGATTGGAATGGAATGTAATTGAATGGAATGGGGTAGAATTGAATCAATCCGAGTGGAATGGAATGGAATGGAATGGAGTGGAGGGGAATGAAATGGAATGGAATGGAGTGGAGTGGAATGGAATGGAATGGAATCAACCTGAGTGGAATGGAATGGAATGGAATGGAATGGAATGGAATAAAATGGAATGGAAGCAACTCAAATGCAATGGAATGGAATGGAATGGAATGGAATCAACCCGAATGGAATGGAATGGAATGGAATGGAATGCAATGGAATGGAATCAACTCGAATGGAATGGAATGCAATGGAATGGAATGGAATCGAATCATCACGAATGGAATGGAACGGAATGGAATCAACTCAAATGGAATGGAATGCAATGGAAAGGAATGGAATGGAATCAACCCGAATGGAGTGGATTGGAACGGAATGGAATGGAATGAAAAGGAATGGAATGGAATGCAATCAATCCAAATGGAATGGAATGGAATGGAATCAACCCGAATGGAATGGAGTGAAGTGGAATCAAATGGAATGGAATGGAATGGAATGGAATGGAATGGAATGGATTCAACACGAATGGAATGGAATGGAATTCAATTAACCGGAATGGAATGGAATGGAATGGAATCAACCCGAATGGAATTTAAGGGAATGGAATGGAATGCAATGGACTGGAATGGAATCAACCCGAATGGAATGAAATGGAATGGAATAAACCCGATTGGAATGGAATGGAATGGAATGGAATGGAATCTATCAGAATGGAATGGAATGGAATGGAATGGAATGGAATGGAATCAACTCGCATGGAATGGAATGGAGTGGAATCAACTCGAATGGAATGGAATGGAATGGAAAGGAATGGAATGGAACGGAATGGAATGGTATGGAATCAACCCGAATGGAGTCAAATGGAATGGAAAGGAATGGAAACAACCCGAATGGAATGCTATGGAATGGAATGGAATGGAATCAACCCGAATGTAACGGAATGCAATGGAATGGAATGGAATGGAATGGAGTCAACCCGGATGGAATGCAATGGAATGGAATGGAATGAAATGGAATGGAATGGAATCAACCCGAATGGAATGGAATGCAATGGAATGGAATGGAATGGAATCAACTCGAATGGAATAGAATGGAATGGATTGGAATGGAATGGAATGGAATCAACCCGAATGGAATGGAATTCAGTGGAATGGAATGGAATGGAAAGGGATGGAATCAACTAGAATGGAACGGAATGGAATGGAATGGAATGGAATAAAATGGAATAAACCCGAATGGAATGGAATGGAATGGAATGGAATGAAATCAACCCGAATGGAATGGAAGGGAATGGAATGGAAAGGAAAAAACCCGAATGGAATGGAATGGAATGGAATGGAATGCAATGGAATGGAATGGAATCAACTCGAATGGAATGGAATGCAATGGAATGGAATGGAGTCGAATCATCATGAATGGAATGGAACGGAATGGAATCAACTCAAATGGAATGGAATGCAATGGAAAGGAATGGAATGGAATCAACCCGAATGGAGTGGAATGGAACGGAATGGAATGGAATGAAAAGGAATGGAATGGAATGCAATCAATCCAAATGGAATGGAATGGACTGGATTCAACCCGAATGGAATGGAGTGAAGTGGAATCAAATCGAATGGAATGGAATGGAATGGAATGGAATGGAATGGAATGGAATGAAATGGGATGTAATCACCTCGAATGGAACGGAACGGAATGGAATGGAATGGAACGGAATGGAATGTAATGGAATGAAATGGAATAAACCCGAATGGAATGGAGTGGAATGGAATGGAATGGAATGGAATGGAATGGAATGGAATCAACCCGAATGGAATGGAATGGAATGGAATGGAATGGAATGGAATGGAATGGAATGGAATCAAACCGAGTGGAATGGCATAGAGTGGAATGGAATGGAAAGGAATGGAATCAACCCGACTGGAATGGAATGGAATGGAATGGAATGGAATGGAATGGAATGTATCCGAATGGATTGGAATGGAAAGGAATGGAATGGAATGGAATGGAATGGAATGGAATGGAATCAACCCGCATGGAATGGAATGGAGTGGAACAAACTCGAATGGAATGGAATGGATTGGAATGGAATGGAATCAACCCGAATTCAATGGAATGGAATAGAATGGAATCAACACGAATGGAATGGATTGGAATGGAATGGAATGGAATGGAATGGAATGGAATCAACCCGAATGGAATGGAATGGAATGGAATGGAATGAAATGGAATGGAATGCAATCAATCCGAATGGAATGGAATGGAATGGAATGGAATGCAATGGAATCAACCCGAATGGAATGGAATGAAGTGGAATCAAATCGAGTGCAATGGAATGGAATCGAATGGAATGGAATGGATTCAACCAGAATGGAATGGAAAGGAATGGAATCAACCGGAATGGAATGAAATGGAAAGGAATGGAATGGAATGGAATGGAAAGGAATGGAATGGAATCAACCCGAATGGAATTTAATGGAATGGAATGGAATCAACCAGAATGGAATGGAATCGAATGGAATGGAATGGAATCAACCCGAATGGAATGGAATGGAATGGAATGGAATGGAATCAACCTGAATGGAATGAAATGGAATGGAATTGAATGGAATGGAATCCACCGGAATGGAATGGAATGGAATGGAATGGAATGGAATGGTATGGAATCAACCCGATTGGAGTCGAATGGAATGGAAAGGAATGGAATCAACCCGAATGGAATGCAATGGAATGGAATGGAATGGAATGGAATCAACCCGAATGTAATGGGATGCAATGGAATGGAATGAAATGGAATGGAATGGAATCAACCCGAATGGAATGGAATGCAATGGAATGGAATGGAATGGAATCAACTCGAATGGAATAGAATGGAATGGATTGGAATGGAATGGAATGGAATCAACCCGAATGGAATGGAATACAATGGAATGGAATGGAATGGAAAGGGATGGAATCAACTCGAATGGAATGGAATGGAATGGAATGGAATGGAATGAAATTGAATGGAATGGAATGGAATCAAACCGAGTGGAATGGCATAGAGTGGAATGGAATGGAAAGGAATGGAATCAACCCGACTGGAATGGAATGGAATGGAATGGAATGGAATGGAATGGAATGTATCCGAATGGATTGGAATGGAAAGGAATGGAATGGAATGGAATGGAATGGAATGGAATGGAATGGAATCAACCCGCATGGAATGGAATGGAGTGGAACCAACTCGAATGGAATGGAATGGATTGGAATGGAATGGAATCAACCCGAATTCAATGGAATGGAATGGAATGGAATCAACACGAATGGAATGGATTGGAATGGAATGGAATGGAATGGAATGGAATGGAATCAACCCGAATGGAATGGAATGGAATGGAATGGAATGAAATGGAATGGAATGCAATCAATCCGAATGGAATGGAATGGAATGGAATGGAATGCAATGGAATCAACCCGAATGGAATGGAATGAAGTGGAATCAAATCGAGTGCAATGGAATGGAATCGAATGGAATGGAATGGATTCAACCAGAATGGAATGGAAAGGAATGGAATCAACCGGAATGGAATGAAATGGAAAGGAATGGAATGGAATGGAATGGAAAGGAATGGAATGGAATCAACCCGAATGGAATTTAATGGAATGGAATGGAATCAACCAGAATGGAATGGAATCGAATGGAATGGAATGGAATCAACCCGAATGGAATGGAATGGAATGGAATGGAATGGAATGGAATCAACCTGAATGGAATGAAATGGAATGGAATTGAATGGAATGGAATCCACCGGAATGGAATGGAATGGAATGGAATGGAATGGAATGGTATGGAATCAACCCGATTGGAGTCGAATGGAATGGAAAGGAATGGAATCAACCCGAATGGAATGCAATGGAATGGAATGGAATGGAATGGAATCAACCCGAATGTAATGGGATGCAATGGAATGGAATGAAATGGAATGGAATGGAATCAACCCGAATGGAATGGAATGCAATGGAATGGAATGGAATGGAATCAACTCGAATGGAATAGAATGGAATGGATTGGAATGGAATGGAATGGAATCAACCCGAATGGAATGGAATACAATGGAATGGAATGGAATGGAAAGGGATGGAATCAACTCGAATGGAATGGAATGGAATGGAATGGAATGGAATGAAATGGAATAAACCCGAATGGAATGGAATGGAATGGAATGGAATGGAATGAAATCAACCCGAATGAAATGGAAGGGAATGGAATGGAAAGTAAAAAACCCGAATGGAATGGAATGGAATGGAATGGAATGGAATGGAATGGAATGGAATGAAATGGAATGGAATGGAATCAAACCGAATGGAATGGAATGGAATGGAATGGAACGGAATGGAATGGAATGGAATGGAAGGGAATGAAATGGAAGGGAATTTAATCACACCGAATGGAATGGAATGGAATGGAATGGAATGGAATCAACCCGAATGGAATGGCATGCAATGGAGTGACATGGAATGGATTCAACCCGAATGGAATTGATTGGAATGGAATCAACTCGAATGGAATGGAATGGAATGGAATGGCACGGGATGGAATGGTATGGAATAGAATCGAATGGAATTGAATCAACCCGATTGGAGTGGATTGGAATGGAATGTAATTGAATGGAATGGGGTGGAATTGAATCAATCCGAGTGGAATGGAATGGAATGGAATGGTACGGAGGGGAATGAAATGGAATGGAATGGAGTGGAGTGGAATGTAATGGAATGGAATCAACCTGAGTGGAGTGTAATGGAATGGAATGGAATGGAATGGAATGGAATAAAATGGAATGGAAGCAACTCAAATGCAATGCAATGGAATGGAATGGAATGGAATCAACCCGAATGGAATGGAATGTAATGGAATGGAATGCAATGGAATGGAATGGAATCAACTCGAATGGAATGGAATGCAATGGAATGGAATGGAATCGAATCATCACGAATGGAATGGAACGGAATGGAATCAACTCAAATGGAATGGAATGCAATGGAAAGGAATGGAATGGAATCAACCCGAATGGAGTGGAATGGAATGGAATGGAATGGAAGCAACCCGAATGGAATGGAATGGAATCGAATGGAATGGAATGGAATGGAATCAACCGGAATGGAATGGAATGGAATGGAATGGAATGGAATGGAATGGAAGGGAATGGAATCAAACCGAATGGAATGGAATGGAGTGGAATGGAATGGAATGGAATCAACTCGAATGGAATAGAATGGAAAGGATTGGAATGGAATGGAATGGAATCAACCCGAATGGAATGGAATACAATGGAATGGAATGGAATGGAAAGGGATGGAATCAACTCGAATGGAATGGAATGGAATGGAATGGAATGGAATGGAATGAAATGGAATAAACCCGAATGGATTGGAATGGAATGGAATGGGAAGGAATGGAATGAAATCAACCCGAATGGAATGGAAGGGAATGGAATGGAAAGGAAAAAACCCGAATGGAATGGAATGGAATGGAATGGAATGGAATGGAATCAAACCGATTGGAATGGAATGGAATGGAATGGAACGGAATGGAATGGAATGGAACGGAATGAAAAGGAAGGGAATTTAATCACACCGAATGGAATGGAATGGAATGGAATGGAATGGAATGGAATGGAATCAAACCGAATGGAATGGAATGCAATGGAATGACATGGAATGGATTCAACCCGAATGGAATTGATTGGAATGGAATCAACTCGAATGGAATGGAATGGAATGGAATGGCACGGGATGGAATGGTATGGAATAGAATCGAATGGAATTGAATCAACACGATTGGAGTGGACTGGAATGGAATGTAATTGAATGGAATGGAGTGGAATTGAATCAATCCGAGTGGAATGGAATGGAATGGAATGGAGTGGAGGGGAATGAAATGGAACGGAATGGAGTGGAGTGGAATGTAATGGAATGGAATCAACCTGAGTGGAGTGTAATGGAATGGAATGGAATGGAATGGAATAAAATGGAATGGAAGCAACTCAAATGCAATGCAATGGAATGGAATGGAATGGAATCAACCCGAATGGAATGGAATGCAATGGAATGACATGGAATGGATTCAACCCGAATGGAATTGATTGGAATGGAATCAACTCGAATGGAATGGAATGGAATGGAATGGCACGGGATGGAATGGTATGGAATAGAATCGAATGGAATTGAATCAACCCGATTGGAGTGGATTGGAATGGAATGTAATTGAATGGAATGGGGTGGAATTGAATCAATCCGAGTGGAATGGAATGGAATGGAATGGAGTGGAGGGGAATGAAATGGAATGGAATGGAGTGGAGTGGAATGGAATGGAATGGAATCAACCTGAGTGGAATGGAATGGAATGGAATGGAATGGAATGGAATAAACCCGAATGAAATGGAATGGAGGGGAATGGAATGGAATGGAATGGAAAGGAACCAACCCGATTGGAATGGAATGGAATGGAATGGAATGGAATGGAATGCAATGGAATCATCCCGAATGGAATGGAATGGAACGGAATGGAATGGAATCAACCCGAATGGAATGCAATGGAATGGAATGGAAAGTAATCAACCCGAATGGAATGGAATGGAACGGAATGGAATGGAATGGAATGGAATGGAATGGAAGGGAATGAAATGGAAGGGAATTTAATTACACCGAATGGAATGGAATGGAATAGAATGGACTGGAATGGAATCTATCCGAATGGTATGGAATGGTAAGGAATGGAATGGAATGGAAGGGAATGGAATCAACACGCATGGAATGAAATGGAGTGGAATCAACTCGAATGGAATGGAATGGAATGGAATGGAATGGATAGGAATGGAATGGAAGGGAATGAAATGGAAGGGAATTTAATCACACCGAATGGAATGGAATGGAATGGAATGGAATGGAATCAACCCGAATGGAATGGAATGCAACGGAATGACATGGAATGGATTCAACCCTAATGGAATTGATTGGAATGGAATCAACTCGAATGGAATGGAATGGAATGGAATGGCACGGGATGGAATGGTATGGAATAGAATCGAATGGAATTGAATCAACCCGATTGGAGTGGATTGGAATGGAATATAATTGAATGGAATGGGGTGGAATTGAATCAATCCGATTGGAATGGAATGGAATGGAATGGAGTGGAGGGGAATGAAATGGAATGGAATGGAGTGGAGTGGAAAGGAATGGAATGCAATCAACCTGAGTGGAATGGAATGGAATGGAATGGAATGGAATAAAATGGAATGGAAGCAACTCAAATGCAATGGAATGGAATGGAATGGAATCAACCCGAATGGAATGGAAAGGAATGGAATGCAATGGAATGGAATGGAATCAACTCGAATGGAATGGAATGCAATGGAATGGAATGGAATGGAATCATCACGAATGGAATGGAACGGAATGGAATCAACTCAAATAGAATTGAATGCAATGGAAAGGAATGGAATGGAATCAACACGAATGGAGTGGAATGGAACAGAATGGAATGGAATGAAAAGGAATGGAATGGAATGCAATCAATCGAAATGGAATGGAATGGAATGTAATCAACCCGAATGGAGTGGAGTGAAGTGGAATCAAATGGAATGGAATGGAATGGAATGGAATAGAATGGAATGGATTCAACACGAATGGAATGGAATGGAATTCAATTAACCGGAATGGAATGGAATGGAATGGAATCAATCCGAATGGAATTTAAGGGAATGGAATGGAATGCAATGGACTGGAAAGGAATCAACCCGAATGGAATGAAATGGAATGGAATGGAATGGAATAAACCCGATTGGAATGAAATGGAATGGAATGCAATGCAATCTATCCGAATGGAATGGAATGGAAAGGAATGGAATGGAATGGAATGGAATGGAATCAACTCGCATGGAATGGAATGGAGTGGAATCAACTCGAATGGAACGGAATGGAATGGAATGGAAAGGAATGGAATGGAATCAACCCGAATGGAATTTAATGGAATGGAATGGAATCAACCAGAATGGAATGGAATCGAATGGAATGGAATGGAATCAATCCGATTGGAATGGAAGGGAATGGAATGGAATGGAATGGAATCAACCTGAATGGAATGAAATGGAATGGAATTGAATGGAATGGAATCCACCGGAATGGAATGGAATGGAATGGAATGGAATGGAATGGTATGGAATCAACCCGAACGGAGTCGAATGGAATGGAAAGGAATGGAATCAACCCGAATGGAATGCAATGGAATGGAATGGAATGGAATCAACCCGAATTAATGGAATGCAATGGAATGGAATGGAATGGAATGGAGTCAAACCGGATGGACTGCAATGGAATGGAATGGAATGAAATGGAATGGAATGGAATCAACCCGAATGGAATCGAATGCAATGGAATGGAATGGAATGGAATCAACCCGAATGGAATGGAATTCAATGGAATGGAATGGAAAGGAAAGGGATGGAATCAACTCGAATGGAACGGAATGGAATGGAATGGAATGGAATGAAATGGAATAAACCCGAATGGAATGGAATGGAATGGAATGGAATCAACCCGAATGGAATGGAAGGGAATGGAATGGAAAGGAAAAAACCCGAATGGAATGGAATGGAATGGAATGGAAAGGAATCAAACCGAATGGAATGGAATGGAATGGAACGGAATGGAATGGAATGGAAGGGAATGAAATCGAAGGGAATTTAATCACACCGAATGGAATGGAATGGAATGGAATGGAATGGAATGGAATCAACCCGAATGGAATGGAATGCAATGGAATGACATGGGATGGATTCAACCCGAATGGAATTGATTGGAATGGAATCAACTCGAATGGAATGGAATGGAATGGAATGGCACGGGATGGAATGGTATGGAATAGAATCGAATGGAGTTGAATCAACACGATTGCAGTGGATTGGAATGGAATGTAATTGAATGGAAAGGGGTGGAATTGAATCAATCCGAGTGGAATGGAATGGAATGGAATGGAGTGGAGGGGAATGAAATGGAATGCAATGGAGTGGAGTGGAATGGAATGGAATGGAATCAACCTGAGTGGAGTGTAATGGAATGAAATGGAATGGAATGGAATAAAATGGAATGGAAGCAACTCAAATGCAATGCAATGGAATGGAATGGAATGGAATCAACACGAATGGAATGGAATGGAATGGAATGCAATGGAATGGAATGGAATCAACTCGAATGGAATGGAATGCAATGGAATGGAATGGAATCGAATCATCACGAATGGAATGGAATGGAATGGATCAACTCAAATGGAATGGAATGCAATGGAAAGGAATGGAATGGAATCAACCCGAATATAGAGGAATGGAACGGAAAGGAATGGAATGAAAAGGAATGGAATGGAATGCAATCAATCCAAATGGAATGGAATGGACTGGAATCAACCCAAATGGAATTGAGTGAAGTGGAATCAAATCGAATGGAATGGAATGGAATGGAATGGAGTGGAATGGAATGGAATGGAATGGATTCAACACGAATGGAATGGAATGGAATTCAATTAACCGGAATCGAATGGAATGGAATGGAATCAACCCGAATGGAATTTATGGGAATGGAATGGAATGCAATGGACTGGAATGGAATCAACCCGAATGGAATGGAATTTAATGGAATGGAATGGAATAAACCCGAGTGGAATGGAATGGAATGGAATGGAATGCAATCTATCCGAATGGAATGCAATGGAAAGGAATGGAATGGAATGGAATGGAATGGAATCAACCCGCATGGAATGGAATGCAGTGGAATCAACTCGAATGGAATGGAATGGAATGGAATCAACCCGAATGCAATGGAATGGAATCAACACGAATGGAATGGATTGGAGTGGAATGGAATGGAATGGAATGGAATGGAATCAACACGAATGGAATGGAATGGAATGGAATGGAATGGAATGGAATGGAATGCAATCAATCCGAATGGAATGTAATGGAATGGAATGCAATGGAATAAACCCGAATGGAATGGAATGAAGTGGAATCAAATCGAGTGCAATGGAATGGAATCGAATGGAATGGGATGGATTCAACGAGAATGGAATGGAATGGAATGGAATGGATTTGAATGGAATGGAATGGAATGAAATGAAATGGAAAGGAATGGAATGGAATGGAAAGGAATGGAATGGAATCAACCCGAATGGAATTTAATGGAATGGAATGGAATCAACCAGACTGGAATGGAATCGAATGGAGTGGAATGGAATCAAACAGAATGGAATGGAATGGAATGGAATGGAATCAACCTGAATGGAATTCAATGGAATGGAATTGAATGGAATGGAATCCACCGGAATGGAATGGAATGGAATGGAATGGTATGGAATCAACCTGAATGGAGTCGAATGGAATGGAAAGGAATGGAATCAACCCGAATGGAATGCAATCGAATGGAATGGAATCAACCCGAATGTAATGGAATGCAATGGAATGGAATGGAATGGAATGGAGTCAACCCGGATGGAATGCAATGGAATGGAATGGAATGAAATGGAATGGAATGGAATCAACCCTAATTGAATGGAATGCAATGGAATGGAATGGAATGGAATCAACTCGAATGGAATGGAATGGAATGGATTGGAATGGAATGGAATGGAATCAACCCGAATGGAATGGAATACAATGGAATGGAATGGAATGGAAAGGGATGGAATGAACTAGAATGGAATGGAATGGAATGGAATGGAATGAAATGGAATAAACCCGAATGGAATGGAATGGAATGGAATGGAATGAAATCAACCCGAATGGAATGGAAGGGAATGGAATGGAAAGGAAAAAACCCGAATGGAATGGAATGGAATGGAATGGAATGGAATCAACCGGAATGGAATGGAATGGAATGGAATGGAATCAAACCGAGTGGAATGGAATGGAGTGGAATGGAATGGAATGGAATGGAAAGAATGGAATCAACCCGATTGGAATGGAATGGAATGGAATGGAATGGAATGGAATCAAACCGAATGGAATGGAATGGAATGGAATTGAATGGAATGGAATGGAATGGAATCTATCCAAATGGAATGGAATGGTAAGGAATGGAATGGAATGGAATGGAATGGAATCAACCCTCATGGAATGAAATGGAAAGGAATCAACTCGAATGGAATGGAATAGAATGGAATGGAATAAATCCGAATGGAATGGAATAAATCCGAATGGAATGGAATGGAGGGGAATGGAATGGAATGGAATGGAAAGGAATCAACCCGAATGGAATGGAATGGAATGGAATGCAATGGAATAAACCCGAATGGAATGGAATGGAATGGAATGGAATGGAATGGAATGGAATCAACCGGAATGGAATGGAATGGAATGGAATGGAATGGAATGGAATGGAAGGGAATGGAATCAAACCGAATGGAATGGAATGAAGTGGAATGGAATGGAAAGGAATGGAATCAACCCGAATGGAATGGAATTGAATGGAATGGAATGGAATGGAATCAAACCGAATGGAATGGAATGGAATGGAATAGAATGGAATGGAATGGAATCTATCCGAAAGGAATGGAATGGTAAGGAATGGAATGGAATGGAAGGGAATGGAATCAACCCTCATGGAATGAAATGGAGTGGAATCAACCCGAATGGAATGGAATGGAATGGAATAAACCCGAATGAAATGGAATGGAGGGGAATGGAATGGAATGGAAAGGAACCAACCCGAATGGAATGGAATGGAATGGAATGGAATGGAACGGAATGGAATGGAATGGAATGGAATGGAATGGAATGCAATGGAATGGAATGGAAAGTAATCAACCCGAATGGAATGGAATGGAACGGAATGGAATGGAATGGAATGGAAGGGAATGAAATGGAAGGGAATTTAATCACACCGAATGGAATGGAATGGAATGGAATCAACCCGAATGGAATGGAATGCAATGGAATGACATGGAATCGATTCAACCCTAATGGAATTGATTGGAATGGAATCAACTCGAATGGAATGGAATGGAATGGAATGGCACGGGATGGAATGGTATGGAATAGAATCGAATGGAATTTGATCAACCCAATTGGAGTGGATTGGAATGGAATGTAATTGAATGGAATGGGGTGGAATTGAATCAATCCGAGTGGAATGGAATGGAATGGAATGGAGTGGAGGGGAATGAAATGGAATGGAATGGAGTGGAGTGGAATGTAATGGAATGGAATCAACCTGAGTGGAATGGAATGGAATGGAATGGAATGGAATGGAATAAAATGGAATGGAAGCAACTCAAATGCAATGGAATGGAATGGAATGGAATGGAATCAACCCGAATGGAATGGAATGGAATGGAATGCAATGGAATGGAATGGAAACAACTCGAATGGAATGGAATGCAATGGAATGCAATGGAATCGAATCATCATGAATGGAATGGAACGGAATGGAATCAACTCAAATGGAATGGAATGCAATGGAAAGGAATGGAATGGAATCAACCCGAATGGAGTGGAATGGAACGGAATGGAATGGAATGAAAAGGAATGGAATGGAATGCAATCAATCCAAATTGAATGGAATGGACTGGAATCAACCCGAATGGAATGGAGTGAAGTGGAATCAAATGGAATGGAATGGAATGAAATGGAATGGAATGGAATGGAATGGAATGGAATGGAATGGGATGTAATCACCTCGAATGGAACGGAATGGAATGGAATGGAATGAAATGGAATAAACCCGAATGGAATGGAGTGGAATGGAATGGAATGGAATGGAATGGAATCAACCCGAATGGAATATAATGGAATGGAATAAACCGGAATAGAATGGAATGGAATGGAATGGAATGGAATCAAACCGAGTGGAATGGCATGGAGTGGAATGGAATGGAAAGGAATGGAATCAACCCGATTGGAATGGAATGGAATGGAATGGAATGGAATGGAATGGAATCTATCCGAATGGATTGGAATGGAATGGAATGGAATGGAATGGAATCAACCCGCATGGAATGGAATGGAGTGGAACCAACTCGAATGGAATGGAATGGATTGGAATGGAATTTAATCAACCCGAATTCAATGGAATGGAATGGAATCACCACGAATGGAATGGATTGGAATGGAATGGAATGGAATGGAATGGAATGGAATGGAATCAACCCGAATGGAATGGAATGGAATGGAATGGAATGAAATGGAATGGAATGCAATCAATCCGAATGGAATGGAATGGAATGGAATGCAATGGAATCAACCCGAATGGAATGGAATGAAGTGGAATCAAATCGAGTGCAATGGAATGAAATCGAATGGAATGGAATGGATTCAACCAGAATGGAATGGAAAGGAATGGAATCAACCGGAATGGAATGAAATGGAAAGGAATGGAATGGAATGGAATGGAAAGGAATGGAATGGAATCAACCCGAATGGAATTTAATGGAATGGGATGGAATCAACCAGAAGGGAATGGAATCGAATGGAATGGAATGGAATCAACCCGAATGGAATGGAATGGAATGGAATGGAATGTAATGGAATCAACCTGAATGGAATGAAATGGAATGGAATTGAATGGAATGGAATCCACCGGAATGGAATGGAATGGAATGGAATGGAATGGTATGGAATCAACCCGAATGGAGTCGAATGGAATGGAAAGGAATGGAATCAACCCGAATGGAATGCAATGGAATGGAATGGAATGGAATGGAATCAACCCGAATGTAATGGAATGCAATGGAATGGAATGGAATGGAATGGAGTCAACCCGGATGGAATGCAATGGAATGGAATGGAATGAAATGGAATGGAACGGAATCAACCCGAATGGAATGGAATGCAATGGAATGGAATGGAATGGAATCAACTCGAATGGAATACAATGGAAAGGATTGGAATGGAATGGAATGGAATCAACCCGAATGGAATGGAATACAATGGAATGGAATGGAATGGAATCAACTCGAATGGAATAGAATGGAATGGATTGGAATGGAATGGAATGGAATCAACCCGAATGGAATGGAATTCAATGGAATGGAATGGAAAGGAAAGGGATGGAATCAACTCGAATGGAACGGAATGGAATGGAATGGAATGGAATGAGATGGAATAAACCCGAATGGAATGGAATGGAATGGAATGGAATCAACCCGAATGGAATGGAAGGGAATGGAATGGAAAGGAAAAAACCCGAATGGAATGGAATGGAATGGAATGGAATGGAATGGAATCAAACCGAATGGAATGGAATGGAATGGAACGGAATGGAATGGAATGGAATGGAAGGGAATGAAATCGAAGGGAATTTAATCACACCGAATGGAATGGAATGGAATGGAATGGAATGGAATGGAATCAACCCCAATGGAATGGAATGCAATGGAATGACATGGGATGGATTCAACCCGAATGGAATTGATTGGAATGGAATCAACTCGAATGGAATGGAATGGAATGGAATGGCACGGGATGGAATGGTATGGAATAGAATCGAATGGAGTTGAATCAACACGATTGCAGTGGATTGGAATGGAATGTAATTGAATGGAAAGGGGTGGAATTGAATCAATCCGAGTGGAATGGAATGGAATGGAATGGAGTGGAGGGGAATGAAATGGAATGCAATGGAGTGGAGTGGAATGGAATGGAATGGAATCAACCTGAGTGGAGTGTAATGGAATGAAATGGAATGGAATGGAATAAAATGGAATGGAAGCAACTCAAATGCAATGCAATGGAATGGAATGGAATGGAATCAACACGAATGGAATGGAATGGAATGGACTGCAATGGAATGGAATGGAATCAACTCGAATGGAATGGAATGCAATGGAATGGAATGGAATCGAATCATCACGAATGGAATGGAATGGAATGGATCAACTCAAATGGAATGGAATGCAATGGAAAGGAATGGAATGGAATCAACCCGAATATAGAGGAATGGAACGGAAAGGAATGGAATGAAAAGGAATGGAATGGAATGCAATCAATCCAAATGGAATGGAATGGACTGGAATCAACCCAAATGGAATTGAGTGAAGTGGAATCAAATCGAATGGAATGGAATGGAATGGAATGGAGTGGAATGGAATGGAATGGAATGGATTCAACACGAATGGAATGGAATGGAATTCAATTAACCGGAATCGAATGGAATGGAATGGAATCAACCCGAATGGAATTTATGGGAATGGAATGGAATGCAATGGACTGGAATGGAATCAACCCGAATGGAATGGAATTTAATGGAATGGAATGGAATAAACCCGAGTGGAATGGAATGGAATGGAATGGAATGCAATCTATCCGAATGGAATGCAATGGAAAGGAATGGAATGGAATGGAATGGAATCAACCCGCATGGAATGGAATGCAGTGGAATCAACTCGAATGGAATGGAATGGAATGGAATCAACCCGAATGCAATGGAATGGAATCAACACGAATGGAATGGATTGGAGTGGAATGGAATGGAATGGAATGGAATGGAATCAACACGAATGGAATGGAATGGAATGGAATGGAATGGAATGGAATGGAATGCAATCAATCCGAATGGAATGTAATGGAATGGAATGCAATGGAATAAACCCGAATGGAATGGAATGAAGTGGAATCAAATCGAGTGCAATGGAATGGAATCGAATGGAATGGGATGGATTCAACGAGAATGGAATGGAATGGAATGGAATGGATTTGAATGGAATGGAATGGAATGAAATGAAATGGAAAGGAATGGAATGGAATGGAAAGGAATGGAATGGAATCAACCCGAATGGAATTTAATGGAATGGAATGGAATCAACCAGACTGGAATGGAATCGAATGGAGTGGAATGGAATCAAACAGAATGGAATGGAATGGAATGGAATGGAATCAACCTGAATGGAATTCAATGGAATGGAATTGAATGGAATGGAATCCACCGGAATGGAATGGAATGGAATGGAATGGTATGGAATCAACCTGAATGGAGTCGAATGGAATGGAAAGGAATGGAATCAACCCGAATGGAATGCAATCGAATGGAATGGAATCAACCCGAATGTAATGGAATGCAATGGAATGGAATGGAATGGAATGGAGTCAACCCGGATGGAATGCAATGGAATGGAATGGAATGAAATGGAATGGAATGGAATCAACCCTAATTGAATGGAATGCAATGGAATGGAATGGAATGGAATCAACTCGAATGGAATGGAATGGAATGGATTGGAATGGAATGGAATGGAATCAACCCGAATGGAATGGAATACAATGGAATGGAATGGAATGGAAAGGGATGGAATGAACTAGAATGGAATGGAATGGAATGGAATGGAATGAAATGGAATAAACCCGAATGGAATGGAATGGAATGGAATGGAATGAAATCAACCCGAATGGAATGGAAGGGAATGGAATGGAAAGGAAAAAACCCGAATGGAATGGAATGGAATGGAATGGAATGGAATCAACCGGAATGGAATGGAATGGAATGGAATGGAATCAAACCGAGTGGAATGGAATGGAGTGGAATGGAATGGAATGGAATGGAAAGAATGGAATCAACCCGATTGGAATGGAATGGAATGGAATGGAATGGAATGGAATCAAACCGAATGGAATGGAATGGAATGGAATTGAATGGAATGGAATGGAATGGAATCTATCCAAATGGAATGGAATGGTAAGGAATGGAATGGAATGGAATGGAATGGAATCAACCCTCATGGAATGAAATGGAAAGGAATCAACTCGAATGGAATGGAATAGAATGGAATGGAATAAATCCGAATGGAATGGAATAAATCCGAATGGAATGGAATGGAGGGGAATGGAATGGAATGGAATGGAAAGGAATCAACCCGAATGGAATGGAATGGAATGGAATGCAATGGAATAAACCCGAATGGAATGGAATGGAATGGAATGGAATGGAATGGAATGGAATCAACCGGAATGGAATGGAATGGAATGGAATGGAATGGAATGGAATGGAAGGGAATGGAATCAAACCGAATGGAATGGAATGAAGTGGAATGGAATGGAAAGGAATGGAATCAACCCGAATGGAATGGAATTGAATGGAATGGAATGGAATGGAATCAAACCGAATGGAATGGAATGGAATGGAATAGAATGGAATGGAATGGAATCTATCCGAAAGGAATGGAATGGTAAGGAATGGAATGGAATGGAAGGGAATGGAATCAACCCTCATGGAATGAAATGGAGTGGAATCAACCCGAATGGAATGGAATGGAATGGAATAAACCCGAATGAAATGGAATGGAGGGGAATGGAATGGAATGGAAAGGAACCAACCCGAATGGAATGGAATGGAATGGAATGGAATGGAACGGAATGGAATGGAATGGAATGGAATGGAATGGAATGCAATGGAATGGAATGGAAAGTAATCAACCCGAATGGAATGGAATGGAACGGAATGGAATGGAATGGAATGGAAGGGAATGAAATGGAAGGGAATTTAATCACACCGAATGGAATGGAATGGAATGGAATCAACCCGAATGGAATGGAATGCAATGGAATGACATGGAATCGATTCAACCCTAATGGAATTGATTGGAATGGAATCAACTCGAATGGAATGGAATGGAATGGAATGGCACGGGATGGAATGGTATGGAATAGAATCGAATGGAATTTGATCAACCCAATTGGAGTGGATTGGAATGGAATGTAATTGAATGGAATGGGGTGGAATTGAATCAATCCGAGTGGAATGGAATGGAATGGAATGGAGTGGAGGGGAATGAAATGGAATGGAATGGAGTGGAGTGGAATGTAATGGAATGGAATCAACCTGAGTGGAATGGAATGGAATGGAATGGAATGGAATGGAATAAAATGGAATGGAAGCAACTCAAATGCAATGGAATGGAATGGAATGGAATGGAATCAACCCGAATGGAATGGAATGGAATGGAATGCAATGGAATGGAATGGAAACAACTCGAATGGAATGGAATGCAATGGAATGCAATGGAATCGAATCATCATGAATGGAATGGAACGGAATGGAATCAACTCAAATGGAATGGAATGCAATGGAAAGGAATGGAATGGAATCAACCCGAATGGAGTGGAATGGAACGGAATGGAATGGAATGAAAAGGAATGGAATGGAATGCAATCAATCCAAATTGAATGGAATGGACTGGAATCAACCCGAATGGAATGGAGTGAAGTGGAATCAAATGGAATGGAATGGAATGAAATGGAATGGAATGGAATGGAATGGAATGGAATGGAATGGGATGTAATCACCTCGAATGGAACGGAATGGAATGGAATGGAATGAAATGGAATAAACCCGAATGGAATGGAGTGGAATGGAATGGAATGGAATGGAATGGAATCAACCCGAATGGAATATAATGGAATGGAATAAACCGGAATAGAATGGAATGGAATGGAATGGAATGGAATGGAATGGAATCAAACAGAGTGGAATGGCATGGAGTGGAATGGAATGGAAAGGAATGGAATCAACCCGATTGGAATGGAATGGAATGGAATGGAATGGAATGGAATGGAATGGAATCTATCCGAATGGATTGGAATGGAATGGAATGGAATGGAATGGAATGGAATGGAATGGAATCAACCCGCATGGAATGGAATGGAGTGGAACCAACTCGAATGGAATGGAATGGATTGGAATGGAATTTAATCAACCCGAATTCAATGGAATGGAATGGAATCACCACGAATGGAATGGATTGGAATGGAATGGAATGGAATGGAATGGAATGGAATGGAATCAACCCGAATGGAATGGAATGGAATGGAATGGAATGAAATGGAATGGAATGCAATCAATCCGAATGGAATGGAATGGAATGGAATGCAATGGAATCAACCCGAATGGAATGGAATGAAGTGGAATCAAATCGAGTGCAATGGAATGAAATCGAATGGAATGGAATGGATTCAACCAGAATGGAATGGAAAGGAATGGAATCAACCGGAATGGAATGAAATGGAAAGGAATGGAATGGAATGGAATGGAAAGGAATGGAATGGAATCAACCCGAATGGAATTTAATGGAATGGGATGGAATCAACCAGAAGGGAATGGAATCGAATGGAATGGAATGGAATCAACCCGAATGGAATGGAATGGAATGGAATGGAATGGAATGGAATCAACCTGAATGGAATGAAATGGAATGGAATTGAATGGAATGGAATCCACCGGAATGGAATGGAATGGAATGGAATGGAATGGTATGGAATCAACCCGAATGGAGTCGAATGGAATGGAAAGGAATGGAATCAACCCGAATGGAATGCAATGGAATGGAATGGAATGGAATGGAATCAACCCGAATGTAATGGAATGCAATGGAATGGAATGGAATGGAATGGAGTCTACCCGGATGGAATGCAATGGAATGGAATGGAATGAAATGGAATGGAACGGAATCAACCCGAATGGAATGGAATGCAATGGAATGGAATGGAATGGAATCAACTCGAATGGAATACAATGGAAAGGATTGGAATGGAATGGAATGGAATCAACCCGAATGGAATGGAATACAATGGAATGGAATGGAATGGAATCAACTCGAATGGAATAGAATGGAATGGATTGGAATGGAATGGAATGGAATCAACCCGAATGGAATGGAATTCAATGGAATGGAATGGAAAGGAAAGGGATGGAATCAACTCGAATGGAACGGAATGGAATGGAATGGAATGGAATGAAATGGAATAAACCCGAATGGAATGGAATGGAATGGAATGGAATCAACCCGAATGGAATGGAAGGGAATGGAATGGAAAGCAAAAAACCCGAATGGAATGGAATGGAATGGAATGGAATGGAATCAAACCGAATGGAACGGAATGGAATGGAACGGAATGGAATGGAATGGAATGGAAGGGAATGAAATCGAAGGGAATTTAATCACACCGAATGGAATGGAATGGAATGGAATGGAATGGAATGGAATCAACCCCAATGGAATGGAATGCAATGGAATGACATGGGATGGATTCAACCCGAATGGAATTGATTGGAATGGAATCAACTCGAATGGAATGGAATGGAATGGAATGGCACGGGATGGAATGGTATGGAATAGAATCGAATGGAGTTGAATCAACACGATTGCAGTGGATTGGAATGGAATGTAATTGAATGGAAAGGGGTGGAATTGAATCAATCCGAGTGGAATGGAATGGAATGGAATGGAGTGGAGGGGAATGAAATGGAATGCAATGGAGTGGAGTGGAATGGAATGGAATGGAATCAACCTGAGTGGAGTGTAATGGAATGAAATGGAATGGAATGGAATAAAATGGAATGGAAGCAACTCAAATGCAATGCAATGGAATGGAATGGAATGGAATCAACACGAATGGAATGGAATGGAATGGAATGCAATGGAATGGAATGGAATCAACTCGAATGGAATGGAATGCAATGGAATGGAATGGAATCGAATCATCACGAATGGAATGGAATGGAATGGATCAACTCAAATGGAATGGAATGCAATGGAAAGGAATGGAATGGAATCAACCCGAATATAGAGGAATGGAACGGAAAGGAATGGAATGAAAAGGAATGGAATGGAATGCAATCAATCCAAATGGAATGGAATGGACTGGAATCAACCCAAATGGAATTGAGTGAAGTGGAATCAAATCGAATGGAATGGAATGGAATGGAATGGAGTGGAATGGAATGGAATGGAATGGATTCAACACGAATGGAATGGAATGGAATTCAATTAACCGGAATCGAATGGAATGGAATGGAATCAACCCGAATGGAATTTATGGGAATGGAATGGAATGCAATGGACTGGAATGGAATCAACCCGAATGGAATGGAATTTAATGGAATGGAATGGAATAAACCCGAGTGGAATGGAATGGAATGGAATGGAATGCAATCTATCCGAATGGAATGCAATGGAAAGGAATGGAATGGAATGGAATGGAATCAACCCGCATGGAATGGAATGCAGTGGAATCAACTCGAATGGAATGGAATGGAATGGAATCAACCCGAATGCAATGGAATGGAATCAACACGAATGGAATGGATTGGAGTGGAATGGAATGGAATGGAATGGAATGGAATCAACACGAATGGAATGGAATGGAATGGAATGGAATGGAATGGAATGGAATGGAATGCAATCAATCCGAATGGAATGTAATGGAATGGAATGCAATGGAATAAACCCGAATGGAATGGAATGAAGTGGAATCAAATCGAGTGCAATGGAATGGAATCGAATGGAATGGGATGGATTCAACGAGAATGGAATGGAATGGAATGGAATGGATTTGAATGGAATGGAATGGAATGAAATGAAATGGAAAGGAATGGAATGGAATGGAAAGGAATGGAATGGAATCAACCCGAATGGAATTTAATGGAATGGAATGGAATCAACCAGACTGGAATGGAATCGAATGGAGTGGAATGGAATCAAACAGAATGGAATGGAATGGAATGGAATGGAATCAACCTGAATGGAATTCAATGGAATGGAATTGAATGGAATGGAATCCACCGGAATGGAATGGAATGGAATGGAATGGTATGGAATCAACCTGAATGGAGTCGAATGGAATGGAAAGGAATGGAATCAACCCGAATGGAATGCAATCGAATGGAATGGAATCAACCCGAATGTAATGGAATGCAATGGAATGGAATGGAATGGAATGGAGTCAACCCGGATGGAATGCAATGGAATGGAATGGAATGAAATGGAATGGAATGGAATCAACCCTAATTGAATGGAATGCAATGGAATGGAATGGAATGGAATCAACTCGAATGGAATGGAATGGAATGGATTGGAATGGAATGGAATGGAATCAACCCGAATGGAATGGAATACAATGGAATGGAATGGAATGGAAAGGGATGGAATGAACTAGAATGGAATGGAATGGAATGGAATGGAATGAAATGGAATAAACCCGAATGGAATGGAATGGAATGGAATGGAATGAAATCAACCCGAATGGAATGGAAGGGAATGGAATGGAAAGGAAAAAACCCGAATGGAATGGAATGGAATGGAATGGAATGGAATCAACCGGAATGGAATGGAATGGAATGGAATCAAACCGAGTGGAATGGAATGGAGTGGAATGGAATGGAATGGAATGGAAAGAATGGAATCAACCCGATTGGAATGGAATGGAATGGAATGGAATGGAATCAAACCGAATGGAATGGAATGGAATGGAATGGAATGGAATGGAATGGAATGGAATCTATCCAAATGGAATGGAATGGTAAGGAATGGAATGGAATGGAATGGAATGGAATCAACCCTCATGGAATGAAATGGAAAGGAATCAACTCGAATGGAATGGAATAGAATGGAATGGAATAAATCCGAATGGAATGGAATAAATCCGAATGGAATGGAATGGAGGGGAATGGAATGGAATGGAATGGAAAGGAATCAACCCGAATGGAATGGAATGGAATGGAATGCAATGGAATAAACCCGAATGGAATGGAATGGAATGGAATGGAATGGAATGGAATGGAATGGAATCAACCGGAATGGAATGGAATGGAATGGAATGGAATGGAATGGAATGGAATCAAACCGAATGGAATGGAATGGAGTGGAATGGAATGGAAAGGAATGGAATCAACCCGAATGGAATGGAATTGAATGGAATGGAATGGAATGGAATCAAACCGAATGGAATGGAATGGAATGGAATAGAATGGAATGGAATGGAATCTATCCGAAAGGAATGGAATGGTAAGGAATGGAATGGAATGGAAGGGAATGGAATCAACCCTCATGGAATGAAATGGAGTGGAATCAACCCGAATGGAATGGAATGGAATGGAATAAACCCGAATGAAATGGAATGGAGGGGAATGGAATGGAATGGAAAGGAACCAACCCGAATGGAATGGAATGGAATGGAATGGAATGAAACGGAATGGAATGGAATGGAATGGAATGGAATGCAATGGAATGGAATGGAAAGTAATCAACCCGAATGGAATGGAATGGAACGGAATGGAATGGAATGGAATGGAAGGGAATGAAATGGAAGGGAATTTAATCACACCGAATGGAATGGAATGGAATGGAATCAACCCGAATGGAATGGAATGCAATGGAATGACATGGAATCGATTCAACCCTAATGGAATTGATTGGAATGGAATCAACTCGAATGGAATGGAATGGAATGGAATGGCACGGGATGGAATGGTATGGAATATAATCGAATCGAATTGAATCAACCCAATTGGAGTGGATTGGAATGGAATGTAATTGAATGGAATGGGGTGGAATTGAATCAATCCGAGTGGAATGGAATCGAATGGAATGGAGTGGAGGGGAATGAAATGGAATGGAATGGAGAGGAGTGGAATGGAATGGAATGGAATCAACCTGAGTGGAATGGAATGGAATGGAATCGAATGGAATGGAATGGAATGGAATGGAATGCAATGGAATCATCCCGAATGGAATGGAATGGAAGGGAATGGAATGGAATCAACCCGAATGGAATGCAATGGAATGGAATGGAAAGTAATCAACCCGAATGGAATGGATTGGAACGGAATGGAATGGAATGGATTGGAATGGAATGGAGTGGAAGGGAATGAAACGGAAGGGAATTTAATCACACCGAATGGAATGGAATGGAATAGAATGGACTGGAATGGAATCTATCCAAATGGTATGGAATGGTAAAGAATGGAATGGAATGGAAGGGAATGGAATCAACACGCATGGAATGAAATGGAGTGGAATCAACTCGAATGGAATGGAATGGAATGGAATGGAATGGAATGGAAAGGAATGGAATGGAAGGGAATGAAATGGAAGGGAATTTAATCACACCGAATGGAATGGAATGGAATGGAATGGAATCAACCCGGATGGAATGGAATGCAACGGAATGACATGGAATGGATTCAACCCGAATGGAATTGATTGGAATGGAATCAACTCGAATGGAATGGAATGGAATGGAATGGCACGGGATGGAATGGTATGGAATAGAATCGAATGGAATTGAATCCACCCGATTGGAGTGGATTGGAATGGAATGTTATTGAATGGAATGGGGTGGAATTGAATCAATCTGAGTAGAATGGAATGGAGTGGAGGGGAATGAAATGGAATGGAATCAACCTGGGTGGAATGGAATGGAATGGAATGGAATAAAATGGAATGGAAGCAACTCAAATGCAATGGAATGGAATGGAATGGAATCAACCCGAATGGAATGGCATGGAATGGAATGCAATGGAATGGAATGGAATCAACTCGAATGGAATGGAATGCAATGGAATGGAATGGAATCGAGTCATCACGAATCGAATGAAACGGAATGGAATCAACTCAAATGGAGGGGAATGCAATGGAAAGGAATGGAATGGAATCAACACGAATGGAGTGGAATGGAACGGAATGGAATGGAATGAAAAGGAATGGAATGGAATGCAATCAATCCAAATGGAATGGAATGGAATGGAATCAACCCGAATGGAATGGAGTGAAGTGGAATCAAATCGAATGGAATGGAATGGAATGGAATGGATTCAACCCGAATGGAATGGAATGGAATTAAATTAACCGGAATGGAATGGAATGGAATGGAATGGAATGGAATCAACCCGAATGGAATTTAATGGAATGGAATGGAATGCAATGGAATGAAATGGAATCAACCTGAATGCAATGGAATTGAATGGAATGGAATGGAATAAACCCGAGTTGGATGGAATGGAATGGAATGGAATGCAATCAATGCGAATGGAATGGAATGGAAAGGAATAGAATGGAATGGAATGGAATGGAATCAACCCGCATGGAATGGAATGGAGTGGAATCAACTCGAATGGAATGGAATGGAATGGAATGGAATCAACCCGAATGGAATGGAATGGAAGGGAATGGAATCAACACGAATGGAATGGATTGGAGTGGAATGGAATGGAATGGAATGGAATGCAATCAACCCGAATGGAATGGAATGGAATGGAATGGAATGCAATGGAATGCAATCAATCCGACTGGAATGGAATGGAATGGAATGCAGTGGAATCAACCCGAATGGAATGGAATGCAGTGGAATCAAATCGAGTGCAATGGAATGGAATCGAATGGAATGGAATGGATTCAACTAGAATGGAATGGAATGGAATGGAATGGAATGGAATGGAATGGAATCAACCGGAATGGAATGAAATGTAAAGGAATGGAATGGAATGGAAAGGAATGGAATGGAATCAACCCGAATGGAATGGAATGGAATGGAAAGGAACCAAGCCGAATGGAATGGAATCGAATGGAATGGAATGGAATGGAATGGACTGGAATGGAATCTATCCGAATGGTTTGGAATGGTAAGGAATGGAATGGAATGGAAGGGAATGGAATCAACACGCATGGAATGAAATGGTGTGGAATCAACTCGATTGAAATGGAATGGAATGGAATGGAAAGGAATGGAATGGAAGGGAATGAAATGGAAGGGAATTTAATCACACCGAATGGAATGGAATGGAATGGAATGGAATGGAATCTAATCAACCCGAATGGAATGGAATGCAACGGAATGACATGGAATGGATTCAACCCTAATGGAATTGATTAGAATGGAATCAACTCGAATGGAATGGAATGGAATGGCACGGGATGGAATAGTATGGAATAGAATCGAATGGAATTGAATCAACCCGATTGGAGTGGATTTGAATGGAATGTAATTGAATGGAATGGGGTGGAATTGAATCAATCCGAGTGGAATGGAATGGAATGGAATGGAGTGGAGGGGAATGAAATGGAATGGAATGGAGTGGAGTGGAATGTATTGGAATGGAATCAACCTGAGTGGAATGGAATGGAATGGAATGGAATGGAATGGAATAAAATGGAATGGAAGCAACTCAAATGCAATGGAATGGAATGGAATGGAATGGAATCAACCCGAATGGAATGGAATGGAATGGAATGCAATGGAATGGAATGGAAACAACTCGAATGGAATGGAATGCAATGGAATGCAATGGAATCGAATCATCATGAATGGAATGGAACGGAATGGAATCAACTCAAATGGAATGGAATGCAATGGAAAGGAATGGAATGGAATCAACCCGAATGGAGTGGAATGGAACGGAATGGAATGGAATGAAAAGCAATGGAATGGAATGCAATCAATCCAAATGGAATGGAATGGACTGGAATCAACCCGAATGGAATGGAGTGAAGTGGAATCAAATGGAATGGAATGGAATGAAATGGAATGGAATGGAATGGAATGGAATGGAATGGAATGGGATGTAATCACCTCGAATGGAACGGAATGGAGTGGAATGGAATGAAATGGAATAAACCCGAATGGAATGGAGTGGAATGGAATGGAATGGAATGGAATGGAATCAACCCGAATGGAATATAATGGAATGGAATAAACCGGAATAGAATGGAATGGAATGGAATGGAATGGAATGGAATGGAATCAAACCGAGTGGAATGGCATGGAGTGGAATGGAATGGAAAGGAATGGAATCAACCCGATTGGAATGGAATGGAATGGAATGGAATGGAATGGAATGGAATCTATCCGAATGGATTGGAATGGAATGGAATGGAATGGAATGGAATGGAATGGAATGGAATCAACCCGCATGGAATGGAATGGAGTGGAACCAACTCGAATGGAATGGAATGGATTGGAATGGAATGGAATCAACCCGAATTCAATGGAATGGAATGGAATCACCACGAATGGAATGGATTGGAATGGAATGGAATGGAATGGAATGGAATGGAATGGAATCAACCCGAATGGAATGGAATGGAATGGAATGGAATGAAATGGAATGGAATGCAATCAATCCGAATGGAATGGAATGGAATGGAATGCAATGGAATCAACCCGAATGGAATGGAATGAAGTGGAATCAAATCGAGTGCAATGGAATGGAATCGAATGGAATGGAATGGATTCAACCAGAATGGAATGGAAAGGAATGGAATCAACCGGAATGGAATGAAATGGAAAGGAATGGAATGGAATGGAATGGAAAGGAATGGAATGGAATCAACCCGAATGGAATTTAATGGAATGGGATGGAATCAACCAGAAGGGAATGGAATCGAATGGAATGGAATGGAATCAACCCGAATCGAATGGAATGGAATGGAATGGAATGGAATGGAATCAACCTGAATGGAATGAAATGGAATGGAATTGAATGGAATGGAATCCACCAGAATGGAATGGAATGGAATGGAATGGAATGGTATGGAATCAACCCGAATGGAGTCGAATGGAATGGAAAGGAATGGAATCAACCCGAATGGAATGCAATGGAATGGAATGGAATGGAATGGAATCAACCCGAATGTAATGGAATGCAATGGAATGGAATGGAATGGAATGGAGTCAACCCGGATGGAATGCAATGGAATGGAATGGAATGAAATGGAATGGAACGGAATCAACCCGAATGGAATGGAATGCAATGGAATGGAATGGAATGGAATCAACTCGAATGGAATACAATGGAAAGGATTGGAATGGAATGGAATGGAATCAACCCGAATGGAATGGAATACAATGGAATGGAATGGAATGGAATGGAAAGGGATGGAATCAACTCGAATGGAATGGAATGGAATGGAACGGAATGGAATGAAATGGAATAAACCCGAATGGAATGGAATGGCATGGAATGGAATGGAATGGAATCAACCGGAATGGAATGGAATGGAATGGAATGGAATGGAATGGAAGGGAATGGAATCAAACCGAATGGAATGGAATGGAGTGGAATGGAATGGAAAGGAATGGAATCAACCCGAATGGAATGGAAATGAATGGAATGGAATGGAATGGAATCAAACCGAATGGAATGGAATGGAATGGAATAGAATGGAATGGAATGGAATCTATCCGAAAGGAATGGAATGGTAAGGAATGGAATGGAATGGAAGGGAATGGAATCAACCCTCATGGAATGAAATGGAGTGGAATCAACCCGAATGGAATGGAATGGAATGGAATAAACCCGAATGAAATGGAATGGAGGGGAATGGAATGGAATGGAAAGGAACCAACCCGAATGGAATGGAATGGAATGGAATGGAATGGAACGGAATGGAATGGAATGGAATGGAATGGAATGGAATGCAATGGAATGGAATGGAAAGTAATCAACCCGAATGGAATGGAATGGAACGGAATGGAATGGAATGGAATGGAAGGGAATGAAATGGAAGGGAATTTAATCACACCGAATGGAATGGAATGGAATGGAATCAACCCGAATGGAATGGAATGCAATGGAATGACATGGAATCGATTCAACCCTAATGGAATTGATTGGAATGGAATCAACTCGAATGGAATGGAATGGAATGGAATGGCACGGGATGGAATGGTATGGAATAGAATCGAATCGAATTGAATCAACCCAATTGGAGTGGATTGGAATGGAATGTAATTGAATGGAATGGGGTGGAATTGAATCAATCCGAGTGGAATGGAATCGAATGGAATGGAGTGGAGGGGAATGAAATGGAATGGAATGGAGTGGAGTGGAATGGAATGGAATGGAATCAACCTGAGTGGAATGGAATGGAATGGAATCGAATGGAATGGAATGGAATGGAATGGAATGGAATGCAATGGAATCATCCCGAATGGAATGGAATGGAAGGGAATGGAATGGAATCAACCCGAATGGAATGCAATGGAATGGAATGGAAAGTAATCAACCCGAATGGAATGGATTGGAACGGAATGGAATGGAATGGAATGGAATGGAATGGAATGGAGTGGAAGGGAATGAAACGGAAGGGAATTTAATCACACCGAATGGAATGGAATGGAATAGAATGGACTGGAATGGAATCTATGCAAATGGTATGGAATGGTAAAGAATGGAATGGAATGGAAGGGAATGGAATCAACACGCATGGAATGAAATGGAGTGGAATCAACTCGAATGGAATGGAATGGAATGGAATGGAATGGAATGGAATGGAAAGGAATGGAATGGAAGGGAATGAAATGGAAGGGAATTTAATCACACCGAATGGAATGGAATGGAATGGAATGGAATCAACCCGAATGGAATGGAATGCAACGGAATGACATGGAATGGATTCAACCCGAATGGAATTGATTGGAATGGAATCAACTCGAATGGAATGGAATGGAATGGAATGGCACGGGATGGAATGGTATGGAATAGAATCGAATGGAATTGAATCCACCCGATTGGAGTGGATTGGAATGGAATGTTATTGAATGGAATGGGGTGGAATTGAATCAATCTGAGTAGAATGGAATGGAGTGGAGGGGAATGAAATGGAATGGAATCAACCTGGGTGGAATGGAATGGAATGGAATGGAATAAAATGGAATGGAAGCAACTCAAATGCAATGGAATGGAATGGAATGGAATCAACCCGAATGGAATGGCATGGAATGGAATGCAATGGAATGGAATGGAATCAACTCGAATGGAATGGAATGCAATGGAATGGAATGGAATCGAGTCATCACGAATGGAATGAAACGGAATGGAATCAACTCAAATGGAGGGGAATGCAATGGAAAGGAATGGAATGGAATCAACACGAATGGAGTGGAATGGAACGGAATGGAATGGAATGAAAAGGAATGGAATGGAATGCAATCAATCCAAATGGAATGGAATGGAATGGAATCAACCCGAATGGAATGGAGTGAAGTGGAATCAAATCGAATGGAATGGAATGGAATGGAATGGATTCAACCCGAATGGAATGGAATGGAATTAAATTAACCGGAATGGAATGGAATGGAATGGAATGGAATGGAATCAACCCGAATGGAATTTAATGGAATGGAATGGAATGCAATGGAATGAAATGGAATCAACCTGAATGGAATGGAATTGAATGGAATGGAATGGAATAAACCCGAGTTGGATGGAATGGAATGGAATGGAATGCAATCAATGCGAATGGAATGGAATGGAAAGGAATAGAATGGAATGGAATGGAATGGAATCAACCCGCATGGAATGGAATGGAGTGGAATCAACTCGAATGGAATGGAATGGAATGGAATGGAATCAACCCGAATGGAATGGAATGGAAGGGAATGGAATCAACACGAATGGAATGGATTGGAGTGGAATGGAATGGAATGGAATGGAATGCAATCAACCCGAATGGAATGGAATGGAATGGAATGCAATGGAATGCAATCAATCCGACTGGAATGGAATGGAATGGAATGCAGTGGAATCAACCCGAATGGAATGGAATGCAGTGGAATCAAATCGAGTGCAATGGAATGGAATCGAATGGAATGGAATGGATTCAACTAGAATGGAATGGAATGGAATGGAATGGAATGGAATGGAATGGAATCAACCGGAATGGAATGAAATGTAAAGGAATGGAATGGAATGGAAAGGAATGGAATGGAATCAACCCGAATGGAATGGAATGGAATGGAAAGGAACCAAGCCGAATGGAATGGAATCGAATGGAATGGAATGGAATGGAATGGACTGGAATGGAATCTATCCGAATGGTTTGGAATGGTAAGGAATGGAATGGAATGGAAGGGAATGGAATCAACACGCATGGAATGAAATGGTGTGGAATCAACTCGATTGAAATGGAATGGAATGGAATGGAAAGGAATGGAATGGAAGGGAATGAAATGGAAGGGAATTTAATCACACCGAATGGAATGGAATGGAATGGAATGGAATGGAATGGAATCAACCCGAATGGAATGGAATGCAACGGAATGACATGGAATGGATTCAACCCTAATGGAATTGATTAGAATGGAATCAACTCGAATGGAATGGAATGGAATGGCACGGGATGGAATAGTATGGAATAGAATCGAATGGAATTGAATCAACCCGATTGGAGTGGATTTGAATGGAATGTAATTGAATGGAATGGGGTGGAATTGAATCAATCCGAGTGGAATGGAATGGAATGGAATGGAGTGGAGGGGAATGAAATGGAATGGAATGGAGTGGAGTGGAATGTATTGGAATGGAATCAACCTGAGTGGAATGGAATGGAATGGAATGGAATGGAATGGAATAAAATGGAATGGAAGCAACTCAAATGCAATGGAATGGAATGGAATGGAATGGAATCAACCCGAATGGAATGGAATGGAATGGAATGCAATGGAATGGAATGGAAACAACTCGAATGGAATGGAATGCAATGGAATGCAATGGAATCGAATCATCATGAATGGAATGGAACGGAATGGAATCAACTCAAATGGAATGGAATGCAATGGAAAGGAATGGAATGGAATCAACCCGAATGGAGTGGAATGGAACGGAATGGAATGGAATGAAAAGCAATGGAATGGAATGCAATCAATCCAAATGGAATGGAATGGACTGGAATCAACCCGAATGGAATGGAGTGAAGTGGAATCAAATGGAATGGAATGGAATGAAATGGAATGGAATGGAATGGAATGGAATGGAATGGAATGGGATGTAATCACCTCGAATGGAACGGAATGGAGTGGAATGGAATGAAATGGAATAAACCCGAATGGAATGGAGTGGAATGGAATGGAATGGAATGGAATGGAATCAACCCGAATGGAATATAATGGAATGGAATAAACCGGAATAGAATGGAATGGAATGGAATGGAATGGAATGGAATGGAATCAAACCGAGTGGAATGGCATGGAGTGGAATGGAATGGAAAGGAATGGAATCAACCCGATTGGAATGGAATGGAATGGAATGGAATGGAATGGAATGGAATCTATCCGAATGGATTGGAATGGAATGGAATGGAATGGAATGGAATGGAATGGAATCAACCCGCATGGAATGGAATGGAGTGGAACCAACTCGAATGGAATGGAATGGATTGGAATGGAATGGAATCAACCCGAATTCAATGGAATGGAATGGAATCACCACGAATGGAATGGATTGGAATGGAATGGAATGGAATGGAATGGAATGGAATGGAATCAACCCGAATGGAATGGAATGGAATGGAATGGAATGAAATGGAATGGAATGCAATCAATCCGAATGGAATGGAATGGAATGGAATGCAATGGAATCAACCCGAATGGAATGGAATGAAGTGGAATCAAATCGAGTGCAATGGAATGGAATCGAATGGAATGGAATGGATTCAACCAGAATGGAATGGAAAGGAATGGAATCAACCGGAATGGAATGAAATGGAAAGGAATGGAATGGAATGGAATGGAAAGGAATGGAATGGAATCAACCCGAATGGAATTTAATGGAATGGGATGGAATCAACCAGAAGGGAATGGAATCGAATGGAATGGAATGGAATCAACCCGAATCGAATGGAATGGAATGGAATGGAATGGAATGGAATCAACCTGAATGGAATGAAATGGAATGGAATTGAATGGAATGGAATCCACCAGAATGGAATGGAATGGAATGGAATGGAATGGTATGGAATCAACCCGAATGGAGTCGAATGGAATGGAAAGGAATGGAATCAACCCGAATGGAATGCAATGGAATGGAATGGAATGGAATGGAATCAACCCGAATGTAATGGAATGCAATGGAATGGAATGGAATGGAATGGAGTCAACCCGGATGGAATGCAATGGAATGGAATGGAATGAAATGGAATGGAACGGAATCAACCCGAATGGAATGGAATGCAATGGAATGGAATGGAATGGAATCAACTCGAATGGAATACAATGGAAAGGATTGGAATGGAATGGAATGGAATCAACCCGAATGGAATGGAATACAATGGAATGGAATGGAATGGAATGGAAAGGGATGGAATCAACTCGAATGGAATGGAATGGAATGGAACGGAATGGAATGAAATGGAATAAACCCGAATGGAATGGAATGGCATGGAATGGAATGGAATGGAATCAACCGGAATGGAATGGAATGGAATGGAATGGAATGGAATGGAATGGAAGGGAATGGAATCAAACCGAATGGAATGGAATGGAGTGGAATGGAATGGAAAGGAATGGAATCAACCCGAATGGAATGGAATTGAATGGAATGGAATGGAATGGAATCAAACCGAATGGAATGGAATGGAATGGAATAGAATTGAATGGAATGGAATCTATCCGAAAGGAATGGAATGGTAAGGAATGGAATGGAATGGAAGGGAATGGAATCAACCCTGATGGAATGAAATGGAGTGGAATCAACCCGAATGGAATGGAATGGAATGGAATAAACCCGAATGAAATGGAATGGAGGGGAATGGAATGGAATGGAAAGGAACCAACCCGAATGGAATGGAATGGAATGGAATGGAATGGAACGGAATGGAATGGAATGGAATGGAATGGAATGGAATGCAATGGAATGGAATGGAAAGTAATCAACCCGAATGGAATGGAATGGAACGGAATGGAATGGAATGGAATGGAAGGGAATGAAATGGAAGGGAATTTAATCACACCGAATGGAATGGAATGGAATGGAATCAACCCGAATGGAATGGAATGCAATGGAATGACATGGAATCGATTCAACCCTAATGGAATTGATTGGAATGGAATCAACTCGAATGGAATGGAATGGAATGGAATGGCACGGGATGGAATGGTATGGAATAGAATCGAATCGAATTGAATCCACCCGATTGGAGTGGATTGGAATGGAATGTTATTGAATGGAATGGGGTGGAATTGAATCAATCTGAGTAGAATGGAATGGAGTGGAGGGGAATGAAATGGAATGGAATCAACCTGGGTGGAATGGAATGGAATGGAATGGAATAAAATGGAATGGAAGCAACTCAAATGCAATGGAATGGAATGGAATGGAATCAACCCGAATGGAATGGCATGGAATGGAATGCAATGGAATGGAATGGAATCAACTCGAATGGAATGGAATGCAATGGAATGGAATGGAATCGAGTCATCACGAATGGAATGAAACGGAATGGAATCAACTCAAATGGAGGGGAATGCAATGGAAAGGAATGGAATGGAATCAACACGAATGGAGTGGAATGGAACGGAATGGAATGGAATGAAAAGGAATGGAATGGAATGCAATCAATCCAAATGGAATGGAATGGAATGGAATCAACCCGAATGGAATGGAGTGAAGTGGAATCAAATCGAATGGAATGGAATGGAATGGAATGGATTCAACCCGAATGGAATGGAATGGAATTAAATTAACCGGAATGGAATGGAATGGAATGGAATGGAATGGAATCAACCCGAATGGAATTTAATGGAATGGAATGGAATGCAATGGAATGAAATGGAATCAACCTGAATGGAATGGAATTGAATGGAATGGAATGGAATAAACCCGAGTTGGATGGAATGGAATGGAATGGAATGCAATCAATGCGAATGGAATGGAATGGAAAGGAATAGAATGGAATGGAATGGAATGGAATCAACCCGCATGGAATGGAATGGAGTGGAATCAACTCGAATGGAATGGAATGGAATGGAATGGAATCAACCCGAATGGAATGGAATGGAAGGGAATGGAATCAACACGAATGGAATGGATTGGAGTGGAATGGAATGGAATGGAATGGAATGCAATCAACCCGAATGGAATGGAATGGAATGGAATGCAATGGAATGCAATCAATCCGACTGGAATGGAATGGAATGGAATGCAGTGGAATCAACCCGAATGGAATGGAATGCAGTGGAATCAAATCGAGTGCAATGGAATGGAATCGAATGGAATGGAATGGATTCAACTAGAATGGAATGGAATGGAATGGAATGGAATGGAATGGAATGGAATCAACCGGAATGGAATGAAATGTAAAGGAATGGAATGGAATGGAAAGGAATGGAATGGAATCAACCCGAATGGAATGGAATGGAATGGAAAGGAACCAAGCCGAATGGAATGGAATCGAATGGAATGGAATGGAATGGAATGGACTGGAATGGAATCTATCCGAATGGTTTGGAATGGTAAGGAATGGAATGGAATGGAAGGGAATGGAATCAACACGCATGGAATGAAATGGTGTGGAATCAACTCGATTGAAATGGAATGGAGTGGAATGGAAAGTAATGGAATGGAAGGGAATGAAATGGAAGGGAATTTAATCACACCGAATGGAATGGAATGGAATGGAATGGAATGGAATGGAATCAACCCGAATGGAATGGAATGCAACGCAATGACATGGAATGGATTCAACCCTAATGGAATTGATTAGAATGGAATCAACTCGAATGGAATGGAATGGAATGGCACTGGATGGAATAGTATGGAATAGAATCGAATGGAATTGTATCAACCCGATTGGAGTGGATTGGAATGGAATGTAATTGAATGGAATGGGGTGGAATTGAATCAATCCGAGTGGAATGGAATGGAATGGAATGGAGTGGAGGGGAATGAAATGGAATGGAATGGAGTGGAGTGGAATGTAATGGAATGGAATCAACCTGAGTGGAATGGAATGGAATGGAATGGAATGGAATGGAATAAAATGGAATGGAAGCAACTCAAAGGCAATGGAATGGAATGGAATGGAATGGAATCAACCCGAATGGAATGGAATGGAATGGAATGCAATGGAATGGAATGGAAACAACTCGAATGGAATGGAATGCAATGGAATGCAATGGAATCGAATCATCATGAATGGAATGGAACGGAATGGAATCAACTCAAATGGAATGGAATGCAATGGAAAGGAATGGAATGGAATCAACCCGAATGGAGTGGAATGGAACGGAATGGAATGGAATGAAAAGCAATGGAATGGAATGCAATCAATCCAAATGGAATGGAATGGACTGGAATCAACCCGAATGGAATGGAGTGAAGTGGAATCAAATGGAATGGAATGAAATGAAATGGAATGGAATGGAATGGAATGGAATGGAATGGGATGTAATCACCTCGAATGGAACGGAATGGAATGGAATGGAATGAAATGGAATAAACCCGAATGGAATGGAGTGGAATGGAATGGAATGGAATGGAATGGAATCAACCCGAATGGAATATAATGGAATGGAATAAACCGGAATAGAATGGAATGGAATGGAATGGAATGGAATCAAACCGAGTGGAATGGCATGGAGTGGAATGGAATGGAAAGGAATGGAATCAACCCGATTGGAATGGAATGGAATGGAATGGAATGGAATGGAATGGAATCTATCCGAATGGATTGGAATGGAATGGAATGGAATGGAATGGAATGGAATCAACCCGCATGGAATGGAATGGAGTGGAACCAACTCGAATGGAATGGAATGGATTGGAATGGAATGGAATCAACCCGAATTCAATGGAATGGAATGGAATCACCACGAATGGAATGGATTGGAATGGAATGGAATGGAATGGAATGGAATGGAATCAACCCGAATGGAATGGAATGGAATGGAATGGAATGAAATGGAATGGAATGCAATCAATCCGAATGGAATGGAATGGAATGGAATGCAATGGAATCAACCCGAATGGAATGGAATGAAGTGTAATCAAATCGAGTGCAATGGAATGGAATCGAATGGAATGGAATGGATTCAACCAGAATGGAATGGAAAGGAATGGAATCAACCGGAATGGAATGAAATGGAAAGGAATGGAATGGAATGGAATGGAAAGGAATGGAATGGAATCAACCCGAATGGAATTTAATGGAATGGGATGGAATCAACCAGAAGGGAATGGAATCGAATGGAATGGAATGGAATCAACCCGAATCGAATGGAATGGAATGGAATGGAATGGAATGGAATCAACCTGAATGGAATGAAATGGAATGGAATTGAATGGAATGGAATCCACCAGAATGGAATGGAATGGAATGGAATGGAATGGAATGGTATGGAATCAACCCGAATGGAGTCGAATGGAATGGAAAGGAATGGAATCAACCCGAATGGAATGCAATGGAATGGAATGGAATGGAATGGAATCAACCCGAATGTAATGGAATGCAATGGAATGGAATGGAATGGAATGGAGTCAACCCGGATGGAATGCAATGGAATGGAATGGAATGAAATGGAATGGAACGGAATCAACCCGAATGGAATGGAATGCAATGGAATGGAATGGAATGGAATCAACTCGAATGGAATACAATGGAAAGGATTGGAATGGAATGGAATGGAATCAACCCGAATGGAATGGAATACAATGGAATGGAATGGAATGGAATGGAAAGGGATGGAATCAACTCGAATGGAATGGAATGGAATGGAACGGAATGGAATGAAATGGAATAAACCCGAATGGAATGGAATGGCATGGAATGGAATGGAATGAAATCAACCCGAATGGAATGGAAGGGAATGGAATGGAAAGGAAAAAACCCGAATGGAATGGAATGGAATGGAATGGAATGGAATGGAATCAAACCGAATGGAATGGAATGGAATGGAATGGAACTGAATGGAATGGAATGGAATGGAAGGGAATGAAATGGAAGGGAATTTAATCACACCGAATGGAATGGAATGGAATGGAATCAACCCGAATGGAATGGAATGGAATGGAATGACATGGAATGGATTCAACCCGAATGGAATTGATTGGAGTGGAATCAACTCGAATGGAATGGAATGGAATGGAATGGCACGGGATGGAATGGTATGGAATAGAATCGAATGGAATTGGATCAACACGATTGGAGTGGATTGGAAGGGAATGTAATTGAATGGAATGGGGTGGAATTGAATCAATCCGAGTGGAATGGAATGGAATGGAATGGAGTGGAGGGGAATGAAATGGAATGGAATGGAGTGGAGTGGAATGTAATGGAATGGAATCAACCTGAGTGGAGTGTAATGGAATGGAATGGAATGGAATGGAATAAAATGGAATGGAAGCAACTCAAATGCAGTGCAATAGAATGGAATGGAATGGAATCAACCCGAATGGAATGGAATGGAATGGAATGGAATGGAATGGAATGGAATGGAATCAACTCGAATGGAATGGAATGCAATGGAATGGAATGGAATCGAATCATGACGAATGGAATGGAACGGAATGGAATCAACTCAAATGGAATGGAATGCAATGGAAAGGAATGGAATGGAATCAACCCGAATGGAGTGGAATGGAATGGAATGGAATGGAAGCAACCCGATTGGAATGGAATGGAATGGAATGGAATGGAATGGAATGGAATCAACTGGAATGGAATGGAATGGAATGGAATGGAATGGAAGGGAATGGAATCAAACCGAATGGAATGGAATGGAGTGGAATGGAATGGAAAGGAATGGAATCAACACGAATGGAATGGAATGGAATGGAATGGAATGGAATGGAATGGAATCAAACCGAATGGAATGGAATGGAATGGAATAGAATGGAATTTAATGGAATCTATCCGAAAGGAATGGAATGGTAAGGAATGGAATGGAATGGAAGGGAATGGAATCAACCCTCATGGAATGAAATGGAGTGGAATCAACTCGAATGGAATGGAATGAAATGGAATAAACCCGAATAAAATGGAATGGAGGGGAATGGAATGGAATGGAAAGGAACCAACCCGAATGGAATGGAATTGAATGGAATGGAATGGAATGGAATGGAATGGAATGGAATGGAATGGAATGGAATGGAATGCAATGGAATGGAATGGAAAGTAATTAACCCGAATGGAATGGAATGGAACGGAATGGAATGGAATGGAATGGAAGGGAATGAAATGGAAGGGAATTTAATCACACCGAATGGAATGGAATGGAATGGAATGGAATCAACCCGAATGGAATGGAATGCAATGGAATGACATGGAATGGATTCAACCCGAATGGAATTGATTGGAATGGAATCAACTCGAATGGAATGGAATGGAATGGAATGGCACGGGATGGAATGGTATGGAATAGAATCGAATGGAATTGAATCAACCCGATTGGAGTGGATTGGAATGGAATGTAATTGAATGGAATGGGGTGGAATTGAATCAATCCGAGTGGAATGCAATGGAATGGAATGGAGTGGAGGGGAATGAAATGGAATGGAATGGAGTGGAGTGGAATGGAATGGAATGGAATGGAATCAACCTGAGTGGAATGGAATGGAATGGAATGGAATGGAATGGAATGGAATAAATCCGGATGAAATGGAATGGAGGGGAATGGAATGGAATGGAATGGAAAGGAACCAACCCGAATGGAATGGAATCGAATGGAATGGTATGGAATGGAATGGAATGCAATGGAATCATCCCGAATGGAATGGAATGGAACGGAATGGAATGGAATCAACCCGAATGGAATGCAATGGAATGGAATGGAAAGTAATCAACCCGAACGGAATGGAATGGAACGGAATGGAATGGAATGGAATGGAATGGAATGGAATGGAATGGAAGGGAATGAAATGGAAGGGAATTTAATCACACCGAATGGAATGGAATGGAATAGAATGGACTGGAATGGAATCTATCCGAATGGTATGGAATGGTAAGGAATGGAATGGAATGGAAGGGAATGGAATCAACACGCATGGAATGAAATGGAGTGTAATCAACTCGAATGGAATGGAATGGAATGGAATCGAATGGAAAGGAATGGAATGGAAGGGAATGAAATGGAAGGGAATTTAATCACACCGAATGGTATGGAATGGAATGGAATGGAATGGAATGGAATGGAATGGAATGGAATCAACCCGAATGGAATGGAATGCAACGGAAGGACATTGTATGGATTCAACCCTAATGGAATTGATTGGAATGGAATCAACTCGAATGGAATGGAATGGAATGGAATGGCACGGGATGGAATGGTATGGAATAGAATCGAATGGAATTGAATCAACCCGATTGGAGTGGATTGGAATGGAATGTAATTGAATGGAATGGGGTGGAATTGAATCAATCCGAGTGGAATGGAATGGAATGGAGTGGAGGGGAATGAAATGGAATGGAATGGAGTGGAGTGGAATGTAATGGAATGGAATCAACCTGAGTGGAATGGAATGGAATGGAATGGAATGGAATGGAATAAAATGGAATGGAAGCAACTCAAAGGCAATGGAATGGAATGGAATGGAATGGAATCAACCCGAATGGAATGGAATGGAATGGAATGCAATGGAATGGAATGGAAACAACTCGAATGGAATGGAATGCAATGGAATGCAATGGAATCGAATCATCATGAATGGAATGGAACGGAATGGAATCAACTCAAATGGAATGGAATGCAATGGAAAGGAATGGAATGGAATCAACCCGAATGGAGTGGAATGGAACGGAATGGAATGGAATGAAAAGCAATGGAATGGAATGCAATCAATCCAAATGGAATGGAATGGACTGGAATCAACCCGAATGGAATGGAGTGAAGTGGAATCAAATGGAATGGAATGGAATGAAATGGAATGGAATGGAATGGAATGGAATGGAATGGGATGTAATCACCTCGAATGCAACGGAATGGAATGGAATGGAATGAAATGGAATAAACCCGAATGGAATGGAGTGGAATGGAATGGAATGGAATGGAATGGAATCAACCCGAATGGAATATAATGGAATGGAATAAACCGGAATAGAATGGAATGGAATGGAATGGAATGGAATCAAACCGAGTGGAATGGCATGGAGTGGAATGGAATGGAAAGGAATGGAATCAACCCGATTGGAATGGAATGGAATGGAATGGAATGGAATGGAATGGAATCTATCCGAATGGATTGGAATGGAATGGAATGGAATGGAATGGAATGGAATCAACCCGCATGGAATGGAATGGAGTGGAACCAACTCGAATGGAATGGAATGGATTGGAATGGAATGGAATCAACCCGAATTCAATGGAATGGAATGGAATCACCACGAATGGAATGGATTGGAATGGAATGGAATGGAATGGAATGGAATGGAATGGAATCAACCCGAATGGAATGGAATGGAATGGAATGGAATGGAATGGAATGGAATGCAATCAATCCGAATGGAATGGAATGGAATGGAATGCAATGGAATCAACCCGAATGGAATGGAATGAAGTGGAATCAAATCGAGTGCAATGGAATGGAATCGAATGGAATGGAATGGATTCAACCAGAATGGAATGGAAAGGAATGGAATCAACCGGAATGGAATGAAATGGAAAGGAATGGAATGGAATGGAATGGAAAGGAATGGAATGGAATCAACCCGAATGGAATTTAATGGAATGGGATGGAATCAACCAAAAGGGAATAGAATCGAATGGAATGGAATGGAATCAACCCGAATCGAATGGAATGGAATGGAATGGAATGGAATGGAATCAACCTGAATGGAATGAAATGGAATGGAATTGAATGGAATGGAATCCACCAGAATGGAATGGAATGGAATGGAATGGAATGGAATGGTATGGAATCAACCCGAATGGAGTCGAATGGAATGGAAAGGAATGGAATCAACCCGAATGGAATGCAATGGAATGGAATGGAATGGAATGGAATCAACCCGAATGTAATGGAATGCAATGGAATGGAATGGAATGGAATGGAGTCAACCCGGATGGAATGCAATGGAATGGAATGGAATGAAATGGAATGGAACGGAATCAACCCGAATGGAATGGAATGCAATGGAATGGAATGGAATGGAATCAACTCGAATGGAATACAATGGAAAGGATTGGAATGGAATGGAATGGAATCAACCCGAATGGAATGGAATACAATGGAATGGAATGGAATGGAATGGAAAGGGATGGAATCAACTCGAATGGAATGGAATGGAATGGAACGGAATGGAATGAAATGGAATAAACCCGAATGGAATGGAATGGCATGGAATGGAATGGAATGAAATCAACCCGAATGGAATGGAAGGGAATGGAATGGAAAGGAAAAAACCCGAATGGAATGGAATGGAATGGAATGGAATGGAATCAAACCGAATGGAATGGAATGGAATGGAATGGAACTGAATGGAATGGAATGGAATGGAAGGGAATGAAATGGAAGGGAATTTAATCACACCGAATGGAATGGAATGGAATGGAATCAACCCGAATGGAATGGAATGGAATGGAATGGAATGGAATGGAATCAACCTGAATGGAATGAAATGGAATGGAATTGAATGGAATGGAATCCACCAGAATGGAATGGAATGGAATGGAATGGAATGGAATGGTATGGAATCAACCCGAATGGAGTCGAATGGAATGGAAAGGAATGGAATCAACCCGAATGGAATGCAATGGAATGGAATGGAATGGAATGGAATCAACCCGAATGTAATGGAATGCAATGGAATGGAATGGAATGGAATGGAGTCAACCCGGATGGAATGCAATGGAATGGAATGGAATGAAATGGAATGGAACGGAATCAACCCGAATGGAATGGAATGCAATGGAATGGAATGGAATGGAATCAACTCGAATGGAATACAATGGAAAGGATTGGAATGGAATGGAATGGAATCAACCCGAATGGAATGGAATACAATGGAATGGAATGGAATGGAATGGAAAGGGATGGAATCAACTCGAATGGAATGGAATGGAATGGAACGGAATGGAATGAAATGGAATAAACCCGAATGGAATGGAATGGCATGGAATGGAATGGAATGAAATCAACCCGAATGGAATGGAAGGGAATGGAATGGAAAGGAAAAAACCCGAATGGAATGGAATGGAATGGAATGGAATGGAATCAAACCGAATGGAATGGAATGGAATGGAATGGAACTGAATGGAATGGAATGGAATGGAAGGGAATGAAATGGAAGGGAATTTAATCACACCGAATGGAATGGAATGGAATGGAATCAACCCGAATCGAATGGAATGGAATGGAATGGAATGGAATGGAATCAACCTGAATGGAATGAAATGGAATGGAATTGAATGGAATGGAATCCACCAGAATGGAATGGAATGGAATGGAATGGAATGGAATGGTATGGAATCAACCCGAATGGAGTCGAATGGAATGGAAAGGAATGGAATCAACCCGAATGGAATGCAATGGAATGGAATGGAATGGAATGGAATCAACCCGAATGTAATGGAATGCAATGGAATGGAATGGAATGGAATGGAGTCAACCCGGATGGAATGCAATGGAATGGAATGGAATGAAATGGAATGGAACGGAATCAACCCGAATGGAATGGAATGCAATGGAATGGAATGGAATGGAATCAACTCGAATGGAATACAATGGAAAGGATTGGAATGGAATGGAATGGAATCAACCCGAATGGAATGGAATACAATGGAATGGAATGGAATGGAATGGAAAGGGATGGAATCAACTCGAATGGAATGGAATGGAATGGAACGGAATGGAATGAAATGGAATAAACCCGAATGGAATGGAATGGCATGGAATGGAATGGAATGAAATCAACCCGAATGGAATGGAAGGGAATGGAATGGAAAGGAAAAAACCCGAATGGAATGGAATGGAATGGAATGGAATGGAATCAAACCGAATGGAATGGAATGGAATGGAATGGAACTGAATGGAATGGAATGGAATGGAAGGGAATGAAATGGAAGGGAATTTAATCACACCGAATGGAATGGAATGGAATGGAATCAACCCGAATCGAATGGAATGGAATGGAATGGAATGGAATGGAATCAACCTGAATGGAATGAAATGGAATGGAATTGAATGGAATGGAATCCACCAGAATGGAATGGAATGGAATGGAATGGAATGGAATGGTATGGAATCAACCCGAATGGAGTCGAATGGAATGGAAAGGAATGGAATCAACCCGAATGGAATGCAATGGAATGGAATGGAATGGAATGGAATCAACCCGAATGTAATGGAATGCAATGGAATGGAATGGAATGGAATGGAGTCAACCCGGATGGAATGCAATGGAATGGAATGGAATGAAATGGAATGGAACGGAATCAACCCGAATGGAATGGAATGCAATGGAATGGAATGGAATGGAATCAACTCGAATGGAATACAATGGAAAGGATTGGAATGGAATGGAATGGAATCAACCCGAATGGAATGGAATACAATGGAATGGAATGGAATGGAATGGAAAGGGATGGAATCAACTCGAATGGAATGGAATGGAATGGAACGGAATGGAATGAAATGGAATAAACCCGAATGGAATGGAATGGCATGGAATGGAATGGAATGAAATCAACCCGAATGGAATGGAAGGGAATGGAATGGAAAGGAAAAAACCCGAATGGAATGGAATGGAATGGAATGGAATGGAATCAAACCGAATGGAATGGAATGGAATGGAATGGAATGGAACTGAATGGAATGGAATGGAATGGAAGGGAATGAAATGGAAGGGAATTTAATCACACCGAATGGAATGGAATGGAATGGAATCAACCCGAATCGAATGGAATGGAATGGAATGGAATGGAATGGAATCAACCTGAATGGAATGAAATGGAATGGAATTGAATGGAATGGAATCCACCAGAATGGAATGGAATGGAATGGAATGGAATGGAATGGTATGGAATCAACCCGAATGGAGTCGAATGGAATGGAAAGGAATGGAATCAACCCGAATGGAATGCAATGGAATGGAATGGAATGGAATGGAATCAACCCGAATGTAATGGAATGCAATGGAATGGAATGGAATGGAATGGAGTCAACCCGGATGGAATGCAATGGAATGGAATGGAATGAAATGGAATGGAACGGAATCAACCCGAATGGAATGGAATGCAATGGAATGGAATGGAATGGAATCAACTCGAATGGAATACAATGGAAAGGATTGGAATGGAATGGAATGGAATCAACCCGAATGGAATGGAATACAATGGAATGGAATGGAATGGAATGGAAAGGGATGGAATCAACTCGAATGGAATGGAATGGAATGGAACGGAATGGAATGAAATGGAATAAACCCGAATGGAATGGAATGGCATGGAATGGAATGGAATGAAATCAACCCGAATGGAATGGAAGGGAATGGAATGGAAAGGAAAAAACCCGAATGGAATGGAATGGAATGGAATGGAATGGAATCAAACCGAATGGAATGGAATGGAATGGAATGGAACTGAATGGAATGGAATGGAATGGAAGGGAATGAAATGGAAGGGAATTTAATCACACCGAATGGAATGGAATGGAATGGAATCAACCCGAATGGAATGGAATGGAATGGAATGACATGGAATGGATTCAACCCGAATGGAATTGATTGGAGTGGAATCAACTCGAATGGAATGGAATGGAATGGAATGGCACGGGATGGAATGGTATGGAATAGAATCGAATGGAATTGGATCAACACGATTGGAGTGGATTGGAATGGAATGTAATTGAATGGAATGGGGTGGAATTGAATCAATCCGAGTGGAATGGAATGGAATGGAATGGAGTGGAGGGGAATGAAATGGAATGGAATGGAGTGGAGTGGAATGTAATGGAATGGAATCAACCTGAGTGGAGTGTAATGGAATGGAATGGAATGGAATGGAATAAAATGGAATGGAAGCAACTCAAATGCAGTGCAATAGAATGGAATGGAATGGAATCAACCCGAATGGAATGGAATGGAATGGAATGGAATGCAATGGAATGGAATGGAATCAACTCGAATGGAATGGAATGCAATGGAATGGAATGGAATCGAATCATGACGAATGGAATGGAACGGAATGGAATCAACTCAAATGGAATGGAATGCAATGGAAAGGAATGGAATGGAATCAACCCGAATGGAGTGGAATGGAATGGAATGGAATGGAAGCAACCCGATTGGAATGGAATGGAATGGAATGGAATGGAATGGAATGGAATCAACTGGAATGGAATGGAATGGAATGGAATGGAATGGAAGGGAATGGAATCAAACCGAATGGAATGGAATGGAGTGGAATGGAATGGAAAGGAATGGAATCAACACGAATGGAATGGAATGGAATGGAATGGAATGGAATGGAATCAAACCGAATGGAATGGAATGGAATGGAATAGAATGGAATTTAATGGAATCTATCCGAAAGGAATGGAATGGTAAGGAATGGAATGGAATGGAAGGGAATGGAATCAACCCTCATGGAATGAAATGGAGTGGAATCAACTCGAATGGAATGGAATGAAATGGAATAAACCCGAATAAAATGGAATGGAGGGGAATGGAATGGAATGGAAAGGAACCAACCCGAATGGAATGGAATTGAATGGAATGGAATGGAATGGAATGGAATGGAATGGAATGGAATGGAATGCAATGGAATGGAATGGAAAGTAATTAACCCGAATGGAATGGAATGGAACGGAATGGAATGGAATGGAATGGAAGGGAATGAAATGGAAGGGAATTTAATCACACCGAATGGAATGGAATGGAATGGAATGGAATCAACCCGAATGGAATGGAATGCAATGGAATGACATGGAATGGATTCAACCCGAATGGAATTGATTGGAATGGAATCAACTCGAATGGAATGGAATGGAATGGAATGGCACGGGATGGAATGGTATGGAATAGAATCGAATGGAATTGAATCAACCCGATTGGAGTGGATTGGAATGGAATGTAATTGAATGGAATGGGGTGGAATTGAATCAATCCGAGTGGAATGGAATGGAATGGAATGGAGTGGAGGGGAATGAAATGGAATGGAATGGAGTGGAGTGGAATGGAATGGAATGGAATGGAATCAACCTGAGTGGAATGGAATGGAATGGAATGGAATGGAATGGAATGGAATAAATCCGGATGAAATGGAATGGAGGGGAATGGAATGGAATGGAATGGAAAGGAACCAACCCGAATGGAATGGAATCGAATGGAATGGTATGGAATGGAATGGAATGCAATGGAATCATCCCGAATGGAATGGAATGGAACGGAATGGAATGGAATCAACCCGAATGGAATGCAATGGAATGGAATGGAAAGTAATCAACCCGAACGGAATGGAATGGAACGGAATGGAATGGAATGGAATGGAATGGAATGGAATGGAATGGAAGGGAATGAAATGGAAGGGAATTTAATCACACCGAATGGAATGGAATGGAATAGAATGGACTGGAATGGAATCTATCCGAATGGTATGGAATGGTAAGGAATGGAATGGAATGGAAGGGAATGGAATCAACACGCATGGAATGAAATGGAGTGTAATCAACTCGAATGGAATGGAATGGAATGGAATCGAATGGAAAGGAATGGAATGGAAGGGAATGAAATGGAAGGGAATTTAATCACACCGAATGGTATGGAATGGAATGGAATGGAATGGAATGGAATGGAATGGAATCAACCCGAATGGAATGGAATGCAACGGAAGGACCTTGTATGGATTCAACCCTAATGGAATTGATTGGAATGGAATCAACTCGAATGGAATGGAATGGAATGGAATGGCACGGGATGGAATGGTATGGAATAGAATCGAATGGAATTGAATCAACCCGATTGGAGTGGATTGGAATGGAATGTAATTGAATGGAATGGGGTGGAATTGAATCAATCCGAGTGGAATGGAATGGAATGGAATGCAGTGGAGGGGAATGAAATGCAATGGAATGGAGTGGAGTGGAATGTAATGGAATGGAATCAACCTGAGTGGAATGGAATGGAATGGAATGGAATGGAATGGAATGGAATAAAATGGAATGGAAGCAACTCAAATGCAATGGAATGGAATGGAATGGAATGGAATCAACACGAATGGAATGGAATGGGATGCAATGGAATGGAATGGAATCAACTCGAATGGAATGGAATGCAATGGAATGGAATGGAATCGAATGATCATGAATGGAATGGAACGGAATTGAATCAACTCAAATGGAATGGAATGCAATGGAAAGGAATGGAATGGAATCAACGCGAATGGAGTGGAATGGAACGGAATGGAATGGAATGAAAAGGAATGGAATGGAATGCAATCAATCCAAATGGAATGGAATGGAATGGAATCAACCCGAATGGAATGGAGTGACGTAGAATCAAATCGAATGGAATGGAATGGAATGGAATGGAATGGAATGGAATGGAATGAAATGGGATGTAATCACCTCGAATGGAACGGAATGGAATGGAATGGAATGAAATGGAATAAACCCGAATGGAATGGAGTGGAATGGAATGGAATGGAATGGAATGGAATGGAATCAACCCGAATGGAATGGAATGGAATGGAATAAACCGGAATGGAATGGAATGGAATGGAATGGAATGGAATGGAATGGAATGGAATGGAATGGAATGAAACCGAGTGGAATGGCATGGAGTGGAATGGAATGGAAAGGAATGGAATCAACCCGATTGGAATGGAATGGAATGGAATGGAATGGAATGGAATGGAATGGAATCTATCCGAATGGATTGGAATGGAAAGGAATGGAATGGAATGGAATGGAATGGAATGGAATCAACCCGCATGGAATGGAATGGAGTGGAACCAACTCGAATGGAATGGAATGGATTGGAATGGAATGGAATCAACCCGAATTCAATGGAATGGAATGGAATGGAATCAACACGAATGGAATGGATTGGAATGGAATGGAATGGAATGGAATGGAATGGAATGGAATCAACCCGAATGGAATGGAATGGAATGGAATGCAATCAATCCGAATGGAATGGAATGGAATGGAATGCAATGGAATCAACCCGAATGGAATGGAATGAAGTGGAATCAAATCGAGTGCAATGGAATGGAATCGAATGGAATGGAATGGATTCAACCAGAATGGAATGGAAAGGAATGGAATCAACCGGAATGGAATGAAATGGAAAGGAATGGAATGGAATGGAATGGAAAGGAATGGAATGGAATCAACCCGAATGGAATTTAATGGAATGGAATGGAATCAACCAGAATGGAATGGAATGGAATGGAATGGAATGGAATCAACCCGAATGGAATGGAATGCAATGGAATGGAATGGAATGGAATCAACTCGAATGGAATAGAATGGAATGGATTGGAATGGAATGGAATGGAATCAACCCGAATGGAATGGAATACAATGGAATGGAATGGAATGGAAAGGGATGGAATCAACTCGAATGGAATGGAATGGAATGGAATGAAATGGAATAAACCCGAATGGAATGGAATGGAATGGAATGGAATGGAATGGAATGGAATGAAATCAACCCGAATGAAATGGAAGGGAATGGAATGGAAAGTAAAAAACCCGAATGGAATGGAATGGAATGGAATGGAATGGAATGAAATGGAATGGAATGGAATCAAACCGAATGGAATGGAATGGAATGGAATGGAACGGAATGGAATGGAATGGAATGGAAGGGAATGAAATGGAAGGGAATTTAATCACACCGAATGGAATGGAATGGAATGGAATGGAATCAACCCGAATGGAATGGAATGCAATGGAATGACATGGAATGGATTCAACCCGAATGGAATTGATTGGAATGGAATCAACTCGAATGGAATGGAATGGAATGGAATGGCACGGGATGGAATGGTATGGAATAGAATCGAATGGAATTGAATCAACCCGATTGGAGTGGATTGGAATGGAATGTAATTGAATGGAATGGGGTGCAATTGAATCAATCCGAGTGGAATGGAATGGAATGGAATGGAGTGGAGGGGAATGAAATGGAATGGAATGGAGTGGAGTGGAATGTAATGGAATGGAATCAACCTGAGTGGAGAGAAATGGAATGGAATGGAATGGAATGGAATAAAATGGAATGGAAGCAACTCAAATGCAATGCAATGGAATGGAATGGAATGGAATCAACCCGAATGGAACGGAATGGAATGCAATGGAATGGAATGGAATCAACTCGAATGGAATGGAATGCAATGGAATGGAATGGAATCGAATCATCACGAATGGAATGGAACGGAATGGAATCAACTCAAATGGAATGGAATGAAATGGAAAGGAATGGAATGGAATCAACCCGAATGGAGTGGAATGGAATGGAATGGAATGGAAGCAACCCGAATGGAACGGAATGGAATCGAATGGAATGGAATGGAATGGAATCAACCGGAATGGAATGGAATGGAATGGAATGGAATGGTAGGGAATGGAATCAAACCGAATGGAATGGAATGCAGTGGAATGGAATGGAAAGGAATGGAATCAACCCGAATGGAATGGAATGGAATGGAATGGAATGGAATTGAATGGAATCAAACCGAATGGAATGGAATGGAATGGAATAGAATGGAATGGAAAGGAATCTATCCGAAAGGAATGGAATGGTAAGGAATGGAATGGAATGGAAGGGAATGGAATCAATCCTCATGGAATGAAATGGAGTGGAATCAACTCGAATGGAATGGAATGGAATGGAATAAACCCGAATGAAATGGAATGGAGGGGAATGGAATGGAATGGAAAGGAACCAAACCGAATGGAATGGAATTGAATGGAATGGAATGGAATGGAATGGAATGGAATGGAATGCAATGGAATGGAATGGAAAGTAATTAACCCGAATGGAATGGAATGGAATGGAACGGAATGGAATGGAATGGAATGGAAGGGAATGAAATGGAAGGGAATTTAATCACACCGAATGGAATGGAATGGAATGGAATGGAATCAACCCGAAAGGAATGGAATGCAATGGAATGACATGGAATGGATTCAACCCGAATGGAATTGATTGGAATGGAATCAACTCGAATGGAATGGAATGGAATGGAATGGCACGGGATGGAATGGTATGGAATAGAATCGAATGGAATTGAATCAACCCGATTGGAGTGGATTGGAATGGAATGTAATTGAATGGAATGGGGTGGAATTGAATCAATCCGAGTGGAATGGAATGGAATGGAATGCAGTGGAGGGGAATGAAATGCAACGGAATGGAGTGGAGTGGAATGTAATGGAATGGAATCAACCTGAGTGGAATGGAATGGAATGGAATGGAATGGAATGGAATAAAATGGAATGGAAGCAACTCAAATGCAATGGAATGGAATGGAATGGCATGGAATCAACACTAATGGAATGGAATGGGATGCAATGGAATGGAATGGAATCAACTCGAATGGAATGGAATGCAATGGAATGGAATGGAATCGAATCATCATGAATGGAATGGAACGGAATGCAATCAACTCAAATGGAATGGAATGCAATGGAAAGGAATGGAATGGAATCAACGCGAATGGAGTGGAATGGAACGGAATGGAATGGAATGAAAAGGAATGGAATGGAATGCAATCAATCCAACTGGAATGGAATGGACTGGAATCAACCCGAATGGAATGGAGTGACGTGGAATCAAATCGAATGGAATGGAATGGAATGGAATGGAATGGAATGGAATGGAATGAAATGGGATATAATCACCTCGAATGGAACGGAATGGAATGGAATGGAATGAAATGGAATAAACCCGAATGGAATGGAGTGTAATGGAATGGAATGGAATGGAATGGAATGGAATCAACCCGAATGGAATGGAATGGAATGGAATAAACCGGAATGGAATGGAATGGAATGGAATGGAATGGAATGGAATCAAACCGAGTGGAATGGCATGGAGTGGAATGGAATGGAAAGGAATGGAATCAACCCGATTGGAATGGAATGGAATGGAATGGAATGGAATGGAATGGAATGGAATGGAATGGAATCTATCCGAATGGATTGGAATGGAAAGGAATGGAATGGAATGGAATGGAATGGAATCAACCCGCATGGAATGGAATGGAGTGGAACCAACTCGAATGGAATGGAATGGATTGGAATGGAATGGAATCAACCCGAATTCAATGGAATGGAATGGAATGGAATCAACACGAATGGAATGGATTGGAATGGAATGGAATGGAATGGAATGGAATGGAATGGAATCAACCCGAATGGAATGGAATGGAATGGAATGGAATGGAATGGAATGCAATCAATCCGAATGGAATGGAATGGAATGGAATGCAATGGAATCAACCCGAATGGAATGGAATGAAGTGGAATCAAATCGAGTGCAATGGAATGGAATCGAATGGAATGGAATGTATTCAACCACAATGGAATGGAAAGGAATGGAATCAACCGGAATGGAATGAAATGGAAAGGAATGGAATGGAATGGAATGGAAAGGAATGGAATGGAATCAACCCGAATGGAATTTAATGGAATGGAATGGAATCAACCAGAATGGAATGGAATCGAATGGAATGGAATGGATTCAACCCGAATGGAATGGAATGGAATGGAATGGAATGGAATCCACCTGAATGGAATGAAATGGAATGGAATTGAATGGAATGGAATCCACCGGAATGGAATGGAATGGAATGGAATGGAATGGAATGGTATGGAATCAACCCGAATGGAGTCGAATGGAATGGAAAGGAATGGAATCAACCCGAATGGAATGCAATGGAATGGAATGGAATGGAATGGAATCAACCCGAATGTAATGGGATGCAATGGAATGGAATGGAATGGAATGGAATGGAGTCAACCCGGATGGAATGCAATGGAATGGAATGGAATGAAATGGAATGGAATGGAATCAACCCGAATGGAATGGAATGCAATGGAATGGAATGGAATGGAATCAACTCGAATGGAATAGAATGGAATGGATTGGAATGGAATGGAATGGAATCAACCCGAATGGAATGGAATACAATGGAATGGAATGGAATGGAAAGGGATGGAATCAACTCGAATGGAATGGAATGGAATGGAATGGAACGAAATGAAATGGAATAAACCCGAATGGAATGGAATGGAATGGAATGGAATGGAATGAAATCAACCCGAATGGAATGGAAGGGAATGGAATGGAAAGTAAAAAACCCGAATGGAATGGAATGGAATGGAATGGAATGGAATGAAATGGAATGGAATGGAATCAAACCGAATGGAATGGAATGGAATGGAATGGAACGGAATGGAATGGAATGGAATGGAAGGGAATGAAATGGAAGGGAATTTAATCACACCAAATGGAATGGAATGGAATGGAATGGAATGGAATAAACCCGAATGAAATGGAATGGAGGGGAATGGAATGGAATGGAAAGGAACCAACCCGAATGGAATGGAATTGAATGGAATGGAATGGAAAGGAATGGAATGGAATGGAATGGATTGCAATGGAATGGAATGGAAAGTAATTAACCCGAATGGAATGGAATGGAACGGAATGGAATGGAATGGAATGGAAGGGAATGAAATGGAAGGGAATTTAATCACACCGAATGGAATGGAATGGAATGGAATCAACCCGAATGGAATGGAATGCAATGGAATGACATGGAATCGATTCAACCCTAATGGAATTGATTGGAATGGAATCAACTCGAATGGAATGGAATGGAATGGAATGGCACGGGATGGAATGGTATGGAATAGAATCGAATCGAATTGAATCAACCCAATTGGAGTGGATTGGAATGGAATGTAATTGAATGGAATGGGGTGGAATTGAATCAATCCGAGTGGAATGGAATCGAATGGAATGGAGTGGAGGGGAATGAAATGGAATGGAATGGAGTGGAGTGGAATGTAATGGAATGGAATCAACCTGAGTGGAATGGAATGGAATGGAATCGAATGGAATGGAATGGAATGGAATGGAATGGAATGCAATGGAATCATCCCGAATGGAATGGAATGGAAGGGAATGGAATGGAATCAACCCGAATGGAATGCAATGGAATGGAATGGAAAGTAATCAACCCGAATGGAATGGATTGGAACGGAATGGAATGGAATGGAATGGAATGGAATGGAGTGGAAGGGAATGAAACGGAAGGGAATTTAATCACACCGAATGGAATGGAATGGAATAGAATGGACTGGAATGGAATCTATCCAAATGGTATGGAATGGTAAAGAATGGAATGGAATGGAAGGGAATGGAATCAACACGCATGGAATGAAATGGAGTGGAATCAACTCGAATGGAATGGAATGGAATGGAATGGAATGGAATGGAAAGGAATGGAATGGAAGGGAATGAAATGGAAGGGAATTTAATCACACCGAATGGAATGGAATGGAATGGAATGGAATCAACCCGAATGGAATGGAATGCAACGGAATGACATGGAATGGATTCAACCCGAATGGAATTGATTGGAATGGAATCAACTCGAATGGAATGGAATGGAATGGAATGCCACGGGATGGAATGGTATGGAATAGAATCGAATGGAATTGAATCCACCCGATTGGAGTGGATTGGAATGGAATGTTATTGAATGGAATGGGGTGGAATTGAATCAATCTGAGTAGAATGGAATGGAGTGGAGGGGAATGAAATGGAATGGAATCAACCTGGGTGGAATGGAATGGAATGGAATGGAATAAAATGGAATGGAAGCAACTCAAATGCAATGGAATGGAATGGAATGGAATCAACCCGAATGGAATGGCATGGAATGGAATGCAATGGAATGGAATGGAATCAACTCGAATGGAATGGAATGCAATGGAATGGAATGGAATCGAGTCATCACGAATGGAATGAAACGGAATGGAATCAACTCAAATGGAGGGGAATGCAATGGAAAGGAATGGAATGGAATCAACACGAATGGAGTGGAATGGAACGGAATGGAATGGAATGAAAAGGAATGGAATGGAATGCAATCAATCCAAATGGAATGGAATGGAATGGAATCAACCCGAATGGAATGGAGTGAAGTGGAATCAAATCGAATGGAATGGAATGGAATGGAATGGATTCAACCCGAATGGAATGGAATGGAATTAAATTAACCGGAATGGAATGGAATGGAATGGAATGGAATGGAATCAACCCGAATGGAATTTAATGGAATGGAATGGAATGCAATGGAATGAAATGGAATCAACCTGAATGGAATGGAATTGAATGGAATGGAATGGAATAAACCCGAGTTGGATGGAATGGAATGGAATGGAATGCAATCAATGCGAATGGAATGGAATGGAAAGGAATAGAATGGAATGGAATGGAATGGAATCAACCCGCATGGAATGGAATGGAGTGGAATCAACTCGAATGGAATGGAATGGAATGGAATGGAATCAACCCGAATGGAATGGAATGGAAGGGAATGGAATCAACACGAATGGAATGGATTGGAGTGGAATGGAATGGAATGGAATGGAATGCAATCAACCCGAATGGAATGGAATGGAATGGAATGGAATGCAATGGAATGCAATCAATCCGACTGGAATGGAATGGAATGGAATGCAGTGGAATCAACCCGAATGGAATGGAATGCAGTGGAATCAAATCGAGTGCAATGGAATGGAATCGAATGGAATGGAATGGATTCAACTAGAATGGAATGGAATGGAATGGAATGGAATGGAATGGAATGGAATGGAATCAACCGGAATGGAATGAAATGTAAAGGAATGGAATGGAATGGAAAGGAATGGAATGGAATCAACCCGAATGGAATGGAATGGAATGGAAAGGAACCAAGCCGAATGGAATGGAATCGAATGGAATGGAATGGAATGGAATGGACTGGAATGGAATCTATCCGAATGGTTTGGAATGGTAAGGAATGGAATGGAATGGAAGGGAATGGAATCAACACGCATGGAATGAAATGGTGTGGAATCAACTCGATTGAAATGGAATGGAGTGGAATGGAAAGTAATGGAATGGAAGGGAATGAAATGGAAGGGAATTTAATCACACCGAATGGAATGGAATGGAATGGAATGGAATGGAATGGAATCAACCCGAATGGAATGGAATGCAACGCAATGACATGGAATGGATTCAACCCTAATGGAATTGATTAGAATGGAATCAACTCGAATGGAATGGAATGGAATGGCACTGGATGGAATAGTATGGAATAGAATCGAATGGAATTGAATCAACCCGATTGGAGTGGATTGGAATGGAATGTAATTGAATGGAATGGGGTGGAATTGAATCAATCCGAGTGGAATGGAATGGAATGGAATGGAGTGGAGGGGAATGAAATGGAATGGAATGGAGTGGAGTGGAATGTAATGGAATGGAATCAACCTGAGTGGAATGGAATGGAATGGAATGGAATGGAATGGAATAAAATGGAATGGAAGCAACTCAAAGGCAATGGAATGGAATGGAATGGAATGGAATCAACCCGAATGGAATGGAATGGAATGGAATGCAATGGAATGGAATGGAAACAACTCGAATGGAATGGAATGCAATGGAATGCAATGGAATCGAATCATCATGAATGGAATGGAACGGAATGGAATCAACTCAAATGGAATGGAATGCAATGGAAAGGAATGGAATGGAATCAACCCGAATGGAGTGGAATGGAACGGAATGGAATGGAATGAAAAGCAATGGAATGGAATGCAATCAATCCAAATGGAATGGAATGGACTGGAATCAACCCGAATGGAATGGAGTGAAGTGGAATCAAATGGAATGGAATGGAATGAAATGGAATGGAATGGAATGGAATGGAATGGAATGGGATGTAATCACCTCGAATGGAACGGAATGGAATGGAATGGAATGAAATGGAATAAACCCGAATGGAATGGAGTGGAATGGAATGGAATGGAATGGAATGGAATCAACCCGAATGGAATATAATGGAATGGAATAAACCGGAATAGAATGGAATGGAATGGAATGGAATGGAATCAAACCGAGTGGAATGGCATGGAGTGGAATGGAATGGAAAGGAATGGAATCAACCCGATTGGAATGGAATGGAATGGAATGGAATGGAATGGAATGGAATCTATCCGAATGGATTGGAATGGAATGGAATGGAATGGAATGGAATGGAATCAACCCGCATGGAATGGAATGGAGTGGAACCAACTCGAATGGAATGGAATGGATTGGAATGGAATGGAATCAACCCGAATTCAATGGAATGGAATGGAATCACCACGAATGGAATGGATTGGAATGGAATGGAATGGAATGGAATGGAATGGAATGGAATCAACCCGAATGGAATGGAATGGAATGGAATGGAATGAAATGGAATGGAATGCAATCAATCCGAATGGAATGGAATGGAATGGAATGCAATGGAATCAACCCGAATGGAATGGAATGAAGTGGAATCAAATCGAGTGCAATGGAATGGAATCGAATGGAATGGAATGGATTCAACCAGAATGGAATGGAAAGGAATGGAATCAACCGGAATGGAATGAAATGGAAAGGAATGGAATGGAATGGAATGGAAAGGAATGGAATGGAATCAACCCGAATGGAATTTAATGGAATGGGATGGAATCAACCAGAAGGGAATGGAATCGAATGGAATGGAATGGAATCAACCCGAATCGAATGGAATGGAATGGAATGGAATGGAATGGAATCAACCTGAATGGAATGAAATGGAATGGAATTGAATGGAATGGAATCCACCAGAATGGAATGGAATGGAATGGAATGGAATGGAATGGTATGGAATCAACCCGAATGGAGTCGAATGGAATGGAAAGGAATGGAATCAACCCGAATGGAATGCAATGGAATGGAATGGAATGGAATGGAATCAACCCGAATGTAATGGAATGCAATGGAATGGAATGGAATGGAATGGAGTCAACCCGGATGGAATGCAATGGAATGGAATGGAATGAAATGGAATGGAACGGAATCAACCCGAATGGAATGGAATGCAATGGAATGGAATGGAATGGAATCAACTCGAATGGAATACAATGGAAAGGATTGGAATGGAATGGAATGGAATCAACCCGAATGGAATGGAATACAATGGAATGGAATGGAATGGAATGGAAAGGGATGGAATCAACTCGAATGGAATGGAATGGAATGGAACGGAATGGAATGAAATGGAATAAACCCGAATGGAATGGAATGGCATGGAAGGGAATGGAATGAAATCAACCCGAATGGAATGGAAGGGAATGGAATGGAAAGGAAAAAACCCGAATGGAATGGAATGGAATGGAATGGAATGGAATCAAACCGAATGGAATGGAATGGAATGGAATGGAACGGAATGGAATGGAATGGAATGGAAGGGAATGAAATGGAAGGGAATTTAATCACACCGAATGGAATGGAATGGAATGGAATCAACCCGAATGGAATGGAATGGAATGGAATGACATGGAATGGATTCAACCCGAATGGAATTGATTGGAGTGGAATCAACTCGAATGGAATGGAATGGAATGGAATGGCACGGGATGGAATGGTATGGAATAGAATCGAATGGAATTGGATCAACACGATTGGAGTGGATTGGAATGGAATGTAATTGAATGGAATGGGGTGGAATTGAATCAATCCGAGTGGAATGGAATGGAATGGAATGGAGTGGAGGGGAATGAAATGGAATGGAATGGAGTGGAGTGGAATGTAATGGAATGGAATCAACCTGAGTGGAGTGTAATGGAATGGAATGGAATGGAATGGAATAAAATGGAATGGAAGCAACTCAAATGCAGTGCAATAGAATGGAATGGAATGGAATCAACCCGAATGGAATGGAATGGAATGGAATGGAATGCAATGGAATGGAATGGAATCAACTCGAATGGAATGGAATGCAATGGAATGGAATGGAATCGAATCATGACGAATGGAATGGAACGGAATGGAATCAACTCAAATGGAATGGAATGCAATGGAAAGGAATGGAATGGAATCAACCCGAATGGAGTGGAATGGAATGGAATGGAATGGAAGCAACCCGATTGGAATGGAATGGAATGGAATGGAATGGAATGGAATGGAATCAACTGGAATGGAATGGAATGGAATGGAATGGAAGGGAATGGAATCAAACCGAATGGAATGGAATGGAGTGGAATGGAATGGAAAGGAATGGAATCAACACGAATGGAATGGAATGGAATGGAATGGAATGGAATGGAATGGAATCAAACCGAATGGAATGGAATGGAATGGAATAGAATGGAATTTAATGGAATCTATCCGAAAGGAATGGAATGGTAAGGAATGGAATGGAATGGAAGGGAATGGAATCAACCCTCATGGAATGAAATGGAGTGGAATCAACTCGAATGGAATGGAATGAAATGGAATAAACCCGAATAAAATGGAATGGAGGGGAATGGAATGGAATGGAAAGGAACCAACCCGAATGGAATGGAATTGAATGGAATGGAATGGAATGGAATGGAATGGAATGGAATGGAATGGAATGCAATGGAATGGAATGGAAAGTAATTAACCCGAATGGAATGGAATGGAACGGAATGGAATGGAATGGAATGGAAGGGAATGAAATGGAAGGGAATTTAATCACACCGAATGGAATGGAATGGAATGGAATGGAATCAACCCGAATGGAATGGAATGCAATGGAATGACATGGAATGGATTCAACCCGAATGGAATTGATTGGAATGGAATCAACTCGAATGGAATGGAATGGAATGGAATGGCACGGGATGGAATGGTATGGAATAGAATCGAATGGAATTGAATCAACCCGATTGGAGTGGATTGGAATGGAATGTAATTGAATGGAATGGGGTGGAATTGAATCAATCCGAGTGGAATGGAATGGAATGGAATGGAGTGGAGGGGAATGAAATGGAATGGAATGGAGTGGAGTGGAATGGAATGGAATGGAATGGAATCAACCTGAGTGGAATGGAATGGAATGGAATGGAATGGAATGGAATGGAATGGAATAAATCCGGATGAAATGGAATGGAGGGGAATGGAATGGAATGGAATGGAAAGGAACCAACCCGAATGGAATGGAATCGAATGGAATGGTATGGAATGGAATGGAATGCAATGGAATCATCCCGAATGGAATGGAATGGAACGGAATGAAATGGAATCAACCCGAATGGAATGCAATGGAATGGAATGGAAAGTAATCAACCCGAACGGAATGGAATGGAACGGAATGGAATGGAATGGAATGGAATGGAAGGGAATGAAATGGAAGGGAATTTAATCACACCGAATGGAATGGAATGGAATAGAATGGACTGGAATGGAATCTATCCGAATGGTATGGAATGGTAAGGAATGGAATGGAATGGAAGGGAATGGAATCAACACGCATGGAATGAAATGGAGTGTAATCAACTCGAATGGAATGGAATGGAATGGAATCGAATGGAAAGGAATGGAATGGAAGGGAATGAAATGGAAGGGAATTTAATCACACCGAATGGTATGGAATGGAATGGAATGGAATGGAATGGAATGGAATGGAATGGAATCAACCCGAATGGAATGGAATGCAACGGAAGGACATTGTATGGATTCAACCCTAATGGAATTGATTGGAATGGAATCAACTCGAATGGAATGGAATGGAATGGAATGGCACGGGATGGAATGGTATGGAATAGAATCGAATGGAATTGAATCAACCCGATTGGAGTGGATTGGAATGGAATGTAATTGAATGGAATGGGGTGGAATTGAATCAATCCGAGTGGAATGGAATGGAATGGAATGCAGTGGAGGGGAATGAAATGCAATGGAATGGAGTGGAGTGGAATGTAATGGAATGGAATCAACCTGAGTGGAATGGAATGGAATGGAATGGAATGGAATGGAATGGAATAAAATGGAATGGAAGCAACTCAAATGCAATGGAATGGAATGGAATGGAATGGAATCAACACGAATGGAATGGAATGGGATGCAATGGAATGGAATGGAATCAACTCGAATGGAATGGAATGCAATGGAATGGAATGGAATCGAATCATCATGAATGGAATGGAACGGAATTGAATCAACTCAAATGGAATGGAATGCAATGGAAAGGAATGGAATGGAATCAACGCGAATGGAGTGGAATGGAACGGAATGGAATGGAATGAAAAGGAATGGAATGGAATGCAATCAATCCAAATGGAATGGAATGGAATGGAATCAACCCGAATGGAATGGAGTGACGTAGAATCAAATCGAATGGAATGGAATGGAATGGAATGGAATGGAATGGAATGGAATGAAATGGGATGTAATCACCTCGAATGGAACGGAATGGAATGGAATGGAATGAAATGGAATAAACCCGAATGGAATGGAGTGGAATGGAATGGAATGGAATGGAATGGAATGGAATCAACCCGAATGGAATGGAATGGAATGGAATAAACCGGAATGGAATGGAATGGAATGGAATGGAATGGAATGGAATGGAATGGAATGAAACCGAGTGGAATGGCATGGAGTGGAATGGAATGGAAAGGAATGGAATCAACCCGATTGGAATGGAATGGAATGGAATGGAATGGAATGGAATGGAATGGAATCTATCCGAATGGATTGGAATGGAAAGGAATGGAATGGAATGGAATGGAATGGAATGGAATGGAATCAACCCGCATGGAATGGAATGGAGTGGAACCAACTCGAATGGAATGGAATGGATTGGAATGGAATGGAATCAACCCGAATTCAATGGAATGGAATGGAATGGAATCAACACGAATGGAATGGATTGGAATGGAATGGAATGGAATGGAATGGAATGGAATGGAATCAACCCGAATGGAATGGAATGGAATGGAATGCAATCAATCCGAATGGAATGGAATGGAATGGAATGCAATGGAATCAACCCGAATGGAATGGAATGAAGTGGAATCAAATCGAGTGCAATGGAATGGAATCGAATGGAATGGAATGGATTCAACCAGAATGGAATGGAAAGGAATGGAATCAACCGGAATGGAATGAAATGGAAAGGAATGGAATGGAATGGAATGGAAAGGAATGGAATGGAATCAACCCGAATGGAATTTAATGGAATGGAATGGAATCAACCCGAATGGAATGGAATGGAATGGAATGGAATGGAATCAACCCGAATGGAATGGAATGCAATGGAATGGAATGGAATGGAATCAACTCGAATGGAATAGAATGGAATGGATTGGAATGGAATGGAATGGAATCAACCCGAATGGAATGGAATACAATGGAATGGAATGGAATGGAAAGGGATGGAATCAACTCGAATGGAATGGAATGGAATGGAATGAAATGGAATAAACCCGAATGGAATGGAATGGAATGGAATGGAATGGAATGGAATGAAATCAACCCGAATGAAATGGAAGGGAATGGAATGGAAAGTAAAAAACCCGAATGGAATGGAATGGAATGGAATGGAATGGAATGAAATGGAATGGAATGGAATCAAACCGAATGGAATGGAATGGAATGGAATGGAACGGAATGGAATGGAATGGAATGGAAGGGAATGAAATGGAAGGGAATTTAATCACACCGAATGGAATGGAATGGAATGGAATGGAATCAACCCGAATGGAATGGAATGCAATGGAATGACATGGAATGGATTCAACCCGAATGGAATTGATTGGAATGGAATCAACTCGAATGGAATGGAATGGAATGGAATGGCACGGGATGGAATGGTATGGAATAGAATCGAATGGAATTGAATCAACCCGATTGGAGTGGATTGGAATGGAATGTAATTGAATGGAATGGGGTGCAATTGAATCAATCCGAGTGGAATGGAATGGAATGGAATGGAGTGCAGGGGAATGAAATGGAATGGAATGGAGTGGAGTGGAATGTAATGGAATGGAATCAACCTGAGTGGAGAGAAATGGAATGGAATGGAATGGAATGGAATAAAATGGAATGGAAGCAACTCAAATGCAATGCAATGGAATGGAATGGAATGGAATCAACCCGAATGGAACGGAATGGAATGCAATGGAATGGAATGGAATCAACTCGAATGGAATGGAATGCAATGGAATGGAATGGAATCGAATCATCACGAATGGAATGGAACGGAATGGAATCAACTCAAATGGAATGGAATGAAATGGAAAGGAATGGAATGGAATCAACCCGAATGGAGTGGAATGGAATGGAATGGAATGGAAGCAACCCGAATGGAACGGAATGGAATCGAATGGAATGGAATGGAATGGAATCAACCGGAATGGAATGGAATGGAATGGAATGGAATGGTAGGGAATGGAATCAAACCGAATGGAATGGAATGCAGTGGAATGGAATGGAAAGGAATGGAATCAACCCGAATGGAATGGAATGGAATGGAATTGAATGGAATCAAACCGAATGGAATGGAATGGAATGGAATAGAATGGAATGGAAAGGAATCTATCCGAAAGGAATGGAATGGTAAGGAATGGAATGGAATGGAAGGGAATGGAATCAATCCTCATGGAATGAAATGGAGTGGAATCAACTCGAATGGAATGGAATGGAATGGAATAAACCCGAATGAAATGGAATGGAGGGGAATGGAATGGAATGGAAAGGAACCAAACCGAATGGAATGGAATTGAATGGAATGGAATGGAATGGAATGGAATGGAATGGAATGCAATGGAATGGAATGGAAAGTAATTAACCCGAATGGAATGGAATGGAATGGAATGGAACGGAATGGAATGGAATGGAATGGAAGGGAATGAAATGGAAGGGAATTTAATCACACCGAATGGAATGGAATGGAATGGAATGGAATCAACCCGAAAGGAATGGAATGCAATGGAATGACATGGAATGGATTCAACCCGAATGGAATTGATTGGAATGGAATCAACTCGAATGGAATGGAATGGAATGGAATGGCACGGGATGGAATGGTATGGAATAGAATCGAATGGAATTGAATCAACCCGATTGGAGTGGATTGGAATGGAATGTAATTGAATGGAATGGGGTGGAATTGAATCAATCCGAGTGGAATGGAATGGAATGGAATGCAGTGGAGGGGAATGAAATGCAACGGAATGGAGTGGAGTGGAATGTAATGGAATGGAATCAACCTGAGTGGAATGGAATGGAATGGAATGGAATGGAATGGAATAAAATGGAATGGAAGCAACTCAAATGCAATGGAATGGAATGGAATGGCATGGAATCAACACTAATGGAATGGAATGGGATGCAATGGAATGGAATGGAATCAACTCGAATGGAATGGAATGCAATGGAATGGAATGGAATCGAATCATCATGAATGGAATGGAACGGAATGCAATCAACTCAAATGGAATGGAATGCAATGGAAAGGAATGGAATGGAATCAACGCGAATGGAGTGGAATGGAACGGAATGGAATGGAATGAAAAGGAATGGAATGGAATGCAATCAATCCAACTGGAATGGAATGGACTGGAATCAACCCGAATGGAATGGAGTGACGTGGAATCAAATCGAATGGAATGGAATGGAATGGAATGGAATGGAATGGAATGAAATGGGATATAATCACCTCGAATGGAACGGAATGGAATGGAATGGAATGAAATGGAATAAACCCGAATGGAATGGAGTGTAATGGAATGGAATGGAATGGAATGGAATGGAATCAACCCGAATGGAATGGAATGGAATGGAATAAACCGGAATGGAATGGAATGGAATGGAATGGAATGGAATGGAATCAAACCGAGTGGAATGGCATGGAATGGAATGGAATGGAAAGGAATGGAATCAACCCGATTGGAATGGAATGGAATGGAATGGAATGGAATGGAATGGAATGGAATGGAATGGAATCTATCCGAATGGATTGGAATGGAAAGGAATGGAATGGAATGGAATGGAATGGAATCAACCCGCATGGAATGGAATGGAGTGGAACCAACTCGAATGGAATGGAATGGATTGGAATGGAATGGAATCAACCCGAATTCAATGGAATGGAATGGAATGGAATCAACACGAATGGAATGGATTGGAATGGAATGGAATGGAATGGAATGGAATGGAATGGAATCAACCCGAATGGAATGGAATGGAATGGAATGGAATGGAATGGAATGCAATCAATCCGAATGGAATGGAATGGAATGGAATGCAATGGAATCAACCCGAATGGAATGGAATGAAGTGGAATCAAATCGAGTGCAATGGAATGGAATCGAATGGAATGGAATGTATTCAACCACAATGGAATGGAAAGGAATGGAATCAACCGGAATGGAATGAAATGGAAAGGAATGGAATGGAATGGAATGGAAAGGAATGGAATGGAATCAACCCGAATGGAATTTAATGGAATGGAATGGAATCAACCAGAATGGAATGGAATCGAATGGAATGGAATGGATTCAACCCGAATGGAATGGAATGGAATGGAATGGAATGGAATCCACCTGAATGGAATGAAATGGAATGGAATTGAATGGAATGGAATCCACCGGAATGGAATGGAATGGAATGGAATGGAATGGAATGGAATGGTATGGAATCAATCCGAATGGAGTCGAATGGAATGGAAAGGAATGGAATCAACCCGAATGGAATGCAATGGAATGGAATGGAATGGAATGGAATCAACCCGAATGTAATGGGATGCAATGGAATGGAATGGAATGGAATGGAATGGAGTCAACCCGGATGGAATGCAATGGAATGGAATGGAATGAAATGGAATGGAATGGAATCAACCCGAATGGAATGGAATGCAATGGAATGGAATGGAATGGAATCAACTCGAATGGAATAGAATGGAATGGATTGGAATGGAATGGAATGGAATCAACCCGAATGGAATGGAATACAATGGAATGGAATGGAATGGAAAGGGATGGAATCAACTCGAATGGAATGGAATGGAATGGAATGGAATGGAATGAAATGGAATAAACCCGAATGGAATGGAATGGAATGGAATGGAATGGAATGAAATCAACCCGAATGGAATGGAAGGGAATGGAATGGAAAGTAAAAAACCCGAATGGAATGGAATGGAATGGAATGGAATGGAATGAAATGGAATGGAATGGAATCAAACCGAATGGAATGGAATGGAATGGAATGGAACGGAATGGAATGGAATGGAATGGAAGGGAATGAAATGGAAGGGAATTTAATCACACCAAATGGAATGGAATGGAATGGAATGGAATGGAATAAACCCGAATGAAATGGAATGGAGGGGAATGGAATGGAATGGAAAGGAACCAACCCGAATGGAATGGAATTGAATGGAATGGAATGGAAAGGAATGGAATGGAATGGAATGGAATGCAATGGAATGGAATGGAAAGTAATTAACCCGAATGGAATGGAATGGAACGGAATGGAATGGAATGGAATGGAAGGGAATGAAATGGAAGGGAATTTAATCACACCGAATGGAATGGAATGGAATGGAATCAACCCGAATGGAATGGAATGCAATGGAATGACATGGAATCGATTCAACCCTAATGGAATTGATTGGAATGGAATCAACTCGAATGGAATGGAATGGAATGGAATGGCACGGGATGGAATGGTATGGAATAGAATCGAATCGAATTGAATCAACCCAATTGGAGTGGATTGGAATGGAATGTAATTGAATGGAATGGGGTGGAATTGAATCAATCCGAGTGGAATGGAATCGAATGGAATGGAGTGGAGGGGAATGAAATGGAATGGAATGGAGTGGAGTGGAATGGAATGGAATGGAATCAACCTGAGTGGAATGGAATGGAATGGAATCGAATGGAATGGAATGGAAGGGAATGGAATGGAATCAACCCGAATGCAATGCAATGGAATGGAATGGAAAGTAATCAACCCGAATGGAATGGATTGGAACGGAATGGAATGGAATGGAATGGAATGGAATGGAGTGGAAGGGAATGAAACGGAAGGGAATTTAATCACACCGAATGGAATGGAATGGAATAGAATGGACTGGAATGGAATCTATCCAAATGGTATGGAATGGTAAAGAATGGAATGGAATGGAAGGGAATGGAATCAACACGCATGGAATGAAATGGAGTGGAATCAACTCAAATGGAATGGAATGGAATGGAATGGAATGGAATGGAAAGGAATGGAATGGAAGGGAATGAAATGGAAGGGAATTTAATCACACCGAATGGAATGGAATGGAATGGAATGGAATCAACCCGAATGGAATGGAATGCAACGGAATGACATGGAATGGATTCAACCCGAATGGAATTGATTGGAATGGAATCAACTCGAATGGAATGGAATGGAATGGAATGGCACGGGATGGAATGGTATGGAATAGAATCGAATGGAATTGAATCCACCCGATTGGAGTGGATTGGAATGGAATGTTATTGAATGGAATGGGGTGGAATTGAATCAATCTGAGTAGAATGGAATGGAGTGGAGGGGAATGAAATGGAATGGAATCAACCTGGGTGGAATGGAATGGAATGGAATGGAATAAAATGGAATGGAAGCAACTCAAATGCAATGGAATGGAATGGAATGGAATCAACCCGAATGGAATGGCATGGAATGGAATGCAATGGAATGGAATGGAATCAACTCGAATGGAATGGAATGCAATGGAATGGAATGGAATCGAGTCATCACGAATGGAATGAAACGGAATGGAATCAACTCAAATGGAGGGGAATGCAATGGAAAGGAATGGAATGGAATCAACACGAATGGAGTGGAATGGAACGGAATGGAATGGAATGAAAAGGAATGGAATGGAATGCAATCAATCCAAATGGAATGGAATGGAATGGAATCAACCCGAATGGAATGGAGTGAAGTGGAATCAAATCGAATGGAATGGAATGGAATGGAATGGATTCAACCCGAATGGAATGGAATGGAATTAAATTAACCGGAATGGAATGGAATGGAATGGAATGGAATGGAATCAACCCGAATGGAATTTAATGGAATGGAATGGAATGCAATGGAATGAAATGGAATCAACCTGAATGGAATGGAATTGAATGGAATGGAATGGAATAAACCCGAGTTGGATGGAATGGAATGGAAAGGAATGCAATCAATGCGAATGGAATGGAATGGAAAGGAATAGAATGGAATGGAATGGAATCAACCCGCATGGAATGGCATGGAGTGGAATCAACTCGAATGGAATGGAATGGAATGGAATGGAATCAACCCGAATGGAATGGAATGGAAGGGAATGGAATCAACACGAATGGAATGGATTGGAGTGGAATGGAATGGAATGGAATGGAATGCAATCAACCCGAATGGAATGGAATGGAATGGAATGCAATGGAATGCAATCAATCCGACTGGAATGGAATGGAATGGAATGCAGTGGAATCAACCCGAATGGAATGGAATGCAGTGGAATCAAATCGAGTGCAATGGAATGGAATCGAATGGAATGGAATGGATTCAACTAGAATGGAATGGAATGGAATGGAATGGAATGGAATGGAATGGAATCAACCGGAATGGAATGAAATGTAAAGGAATGGAATGGAATGGAAAGGAATGGAATGGAATCAACCCGAATGGAATGGAATGGAATGGAAAGGAACCAAGCCGAATGGAATGGAATCGAATGGAATGGAATGGAATGGAATGGACTGGAATGGAATCTATCCGAATGGTTTGGAATGGTAAGGAATGGAATGGAATGGAAGGGAATGGAATCAACACGCATGGAATGAAATGGTGTGGAATCAACTCGATTGAAATGGAATGGAGTGGAATGGAAAGTAATGGAATGGAAGGGAATGAAATGGAAGGGAATTTAATCACACCGAATGGAATGGAATGGAATGGAATGGAATGGAATCAACCCGAATGGAATGGAATGCAACGCAATGACATGGAATGGATTCAACCCTAATGGAATTGATTAGAATGGAATCAACTCGAATGGAATGGAATGGAATGGCACTGGATGGAATAGTATGGAATAGAATCGAATGGAATTGAATCAACCCGATTGGAGTGGATTGGAATGGAATGTAATTGAATGGAATGGGGTGGAATTGAATCAATCCGAGTGGAATGGAATGGAATGGAATGGATTGGAGGGGAATGAAATGGAATGGAATGGAGTGGAGTGGAATGTAATGGAATGGAATCAACCTGAGTGGAATGGAATGGAATGGAATGGAATGGAATGGAATAAAATGGAATGGAAGCAACTCAAAGGCAATGGAATGGAATGGAATGGAATGGAATCAACCCGAATGGAATGGAATGGAATGGAATGCAATGGAATGGAATGGAAACAACTCGAATGGAATGGAATGCAATGGAATGCAATGGAATCGAATCATCATGAATGGAATGGAACGGAATGGAATCAACTCAAATGGAATGGAATGCAATGGAAAGGAATGGAATGGAATCAACCCGAATGGAGTGGAATGGAACGGAATGGAATGGAATGAAAAGCAATGGAATGGAATGCAATCAATCCAAATGGAATGGAATGGACTGGAATCAACCCGAATGGAATGGAGTGAAGTGGAATCAAATGGAATGGAATGGAATGAAATGGAATGGAATGGAATGGAATGGAATGGAATGGGATGTAATCACCTCGAATGGAACGGAATGGAATGGAATGGAATGAAATGGAATAAACCCGAATGGAATGGAGTGGAATGGAATGGAATGGAATGGAATGGAATCAACACGAATGGAATATAATGGAATGGAATAAACCGGAATAGAATGGAATGGAATGGAATGGAATGGAATCAAACCGAGTGGAATGGCATGGAGTGGAATGGAATGGAAAGGAATGGAATCAACCCGATTGGAATGGAATGGAATGGAATGGAATGGAATGGAATGGAATCTATCCGAATGGATTGGAATGGAATGGAATGGAATGGAATGGAATGGAATGGAATCAACCCGCATGGAATGGAATGGAGTGGAACCAACTCGAATGGAATGGAATGGATTGGAATGGAATGGAATCAACCCGAATTCAATGGAATGGAATGGAATCACCACGAATGGAATGGATTGGAATGGAATGGAATGGAATGGAATGGAATGGAATCAACCCGAATGGAATGGAATGGAATGGAATGGAATGAAATGGAATGGAATGCAATCAATCCGAATGGAATGGAATGGAATGGAATGCAATGGAATCAACCCGAATGGAATGGAATGAAGTGGAATCAAATCGAGTGCAATGGAATGGAATCGAATGGAATGGAATGGATTCAACCAGAATGGAATGGAAAGGAATGGAATCAACCGGAATGGAATGAAATGGAAAGGAATGGAATGGAATGGAATGGAAAGGAATGGAATGGAATCAACCCGAATGGAATTTAATGGAATGGGATGGAATCAACCAGAAGGGAATGGAATCGAATGGAATGGAATGGAATCAACCCGAATCGAATGGAATGGAATGGAATGGAATGGAATGGAATCAACCTGAATGGAATGAAATGGAATGGAATTGAATGGAATGGAATCCACCAGAATGGAATGGAATGGAATGGAATGGAATGGAATGGTATGGAATCAACCCGAATGGAGTCGAATGGAATGGAAAGGAATGGAATCAACCCGAATGGAATGCAATGGAATGGAATGGAATGGAATGGAATCAACCCGAATGTAATGGAATGCAATGGAATGGAATGGAATGGAATGGAGTCAACCCGGATGGAATGCAATGGAATGGAATGGAATGAAATGGAATGGAACGGAATCAACCCGAATGGAATGGAATGCAATGGAATGGAATGGAATGGAATCAACTCGAATGGAATACAATGGAAAGGATTGGAATGGAATGGAATGGAATCAACCCGAATGGAATGGAATACAATGGAATGGAATGGAATGGAATGGAAAGGGATGGAATCAACTCGAATGGAATGGAATGGAATGGAACGGAATGGAATGAAATGGAATAAACCCGAATGGAATGGAATGGCATGGAATGGAATGGAATGAAATCAACCCGAATGGAGTGGAAGGGAATGGAATGGAAAGGAAAAAACCCGAATGGAATGGAATGGAATGGAATGGAATGGAATCAAACCGAATGGAATGGAATGGAATGGAATGGAACTGAATGGAATGGAATGGAATGGAAGGGAATGAAATGGAAGGGAATTTAATCACACCGAATGGAATGGAATGGAATGGAATCAACCCGAATGGAATGGAATGGAATGGAATGACATGGAATGGATTCAACCCGAATGGAATTGATTGGAGTGGAATCAACTCGAATGGAATGGAATGGAATGGCACGGGATGGAATGGTATGGAATAGAATCGAATGGAATTGGATCAACACGATTGGAGTGGATTGGAATGGAATGTAATTGAATGGAATGGGGTGGAATTGAATCAATCCGAGTGGAATGGAATGGAATGGAATGGAGTGGAGGGGAATGAAATGGAATGGAATGGATTGGAGTGGAATGTAATGGAATGGAATCAACCTGAGTGGAGTGTAATGGAATGGAATGGAATGGAATGGAATAAAATGGAATGGAAGCAACTCAAATGCAGTGCAATAGAATGGAATGGAATGGAATCAACCCGAATGGAATGGAATGGAATGGAATGGAATGCAATGGAATGGAATGGAATCAACTCGAATGGAATGGAATGCAATGGAATGGAATGGAATCGAATCATGACGAATGGAATGGAACGGAATGGAATCAACTCAAATGGAATGGAATGCAATGGAAAGGAATGGAATGGAATCAACCCGAATGGAGTGGAATGGAATGGAATGGAATGGAAGCAACCCGATTGGAATGGAATGGAATGGAATGGAATGGAATGGAATGGAATGGAATCAACTGGAATAGAATGGAATGGAATGGAATGGAAGGGAATGGAATCAAACCGAATGGAATGGAATGGAGTGGAATGGAATGGAAAGGAATGGAATCAACACGAATGGAATGGAATGGAATGGAATGGAATGGAATGGAATCAAACCGAATGGAATGGAATGGAATGGAATAGAATGGAATTTAATGGAATCTATCCGAAAGGAATGGAATGGTAAGGAATGGAATGGAATGGAAGGGAATGGAATCAACCCTCATGGAATGAAATGGAGTGGAATCAACTCGAATGGAATGGAATGAAATGGAATAAACCCGAATAAAATGGAATGGAGGGGAATGGAATGGAATGGAAAGGAACCAACCCGAATGGAATGGAATTGAATGGAATGGAATGGAATGGAATGGAATGGAATGGAATGGAATGGAATGGAATGCAATGGAATGGAATGGAAAGTAATTAACCCGAATGGAATGGAATGGAACGGAATGGAATGGAATGGAAGGGAAGGGAATGAAATGGAAGGGAATTTAATCACACCGAATGGAATGGAATGGAATGGAATGGAATCAACCCGAATGGAATGGAATGCAATGGAATGACATGGAATGGATTCAACCCGAATGGAATTGATTGGAATGGAATCAACTCGAATGGAATGGAATGGAATGGAATGGAATGGCACGGGATGGAATGGTATGGAATAGAATCGAATGGAATTGAATCAACCCGATTGGAGTGGATTGGAATGGAATGTAATTGAATGGAATGGGGTGGAATTGAATCAATCCGAGTGGAATGGAATGGAATGGAATGGAGTGGAGGGGAATGAAATGGAATGGAATGGAGTGGAGTGGAATGGAATGGAATGGAATGGAATCAACCTGAGTGGAATGGAATGGAATGGAATGGAATGGAATGGAATGGAATAAATCCGGATGAAATGGAATGGAGGGGAATGGAATGGAATGGAATGGAAAGGAACCAACCCGAATGGAATGGAATCGAATGGAATGGTATGGAATGGAATGGAATGCAATGGAATCATCCCGAATGGAATGGAATGGAACGGAATGGAATGGAATCAACCCGAATGGAATGCAATGGAATGGAATGGAAAGTAATCAACCCGAACGGAATGGAATGGAACGGAATGGAATGGAATGGAATGGAATGGAATGGAATGGAAGGGAATGAAATGGAAGGGAATTTAATCACACCGAATGGAATGGAATGGAATAGAATGGACTGGAATGGAATCTATCCGAATGGTATGGAATGGTAAGGAATGGAATGGAATGGAAGGGAATGGAATCAACACGCATGGAATGAAATGGAGTGTAATCAACTCGAATGGAATGGAATGGAATGGAATCGAATGGAAAGGAATGGAATGGAAGGGAATGAAATGGAAGGGAATTTAATCACACCGAATGGTATGGAATGGAATGGAATGGAATGGAATGGAATGGAATGGAATCAACCCGAATGGAATGGAATGCAACGGAAGGACATTGTATGGATTCAACCCTAATGGAATTGATTGGAATGGAATCAACTCGAATGGAATGGAATGGAATGGAATGGCACGGGATGGAATGGTATGGAATAGAATCGAATGGAATTGAATCAACCCGATTGGAGTGGATTGGAATGGAATGTAATTGAATGGAATGGGGTGGAATTGAATCAATCCGAGTGGAATGGAATGGAATGGAATGCAGTGGAGGGGAATGAAATGCAATGGAATGGAGTGGAGTGGAATGTAATGGAATGGAATCAACCTGAGTGGAATGGAATGGAATGGAATGGAATGGAATGGAATGGATTGGAATAAAATGGAATGGAAGCAACTCAAATGCAATGGAATGGAATGGAATGGAATGGAATCAACACGAATGGAATGGAATGGGATGCAATGGAATGGAATGGAATCAACTCGAATGGAATGGAATGCAATGGAATGGAATGGAATCGAATCATCATGAATGGAATGGAACGGAATTGAATCAACTCAAATGGAATGGAATGCAATGGAAAGGAATGGAATGGAATCAACGCGAATGGAGTGGAATGGAACGGAATGGAATGGAATGAAAAGGAATGGAATGGAATGCAATCAATCCAAATGGAATGGAATGGAATGGAATCAACCCGAATGGAATGGAGTGACGTAGAATCAAATCGAATGGAATGGAATGGAATGGAATGGAATGGAATGGAATGGAATGAAATGGGATGTAATCACCTCGAATGGAACGGAATGGAATGGAATGGAATGAAATGGAATAAACCCGAATGGAATGGAGTGGAATGGAATGGAATGGAATGGAATGGAATGGAATCAACCCGAATGGAATGGAATGGAATGGAATAAACCGGAATGGAATGGAATGGAATGGAATGGAATGGAATGGAATGGAATGAAACCGAGTGGAATGGCATGGAGTGGAATGGAATGGAAAGGAATGGAATCAACCCGATTGGAATGGAATGGAATGGAATGGAATGGAATGGAATGGAATGGAATGGAAAGGAATGGAATCTATCCGAATGGATTGGAATGGAAAGGAATGGAATGGAATGGAATGGAATGGAATGGAATGGAATGGAATCAACCCGCATGGAATGGAATGGAGTGGAACCAACTCGAATGGAATGGAATGGATTGGAATGGAATGGAATCAACCCGAATTCAATGGAATGGAATGGAATGGAATCAACACGAATGGAATGGATTGGAATGGAATGGAATGGAATGGAATGGAATGGAATCAACCCGAATGGAATGGAATGGAATGGAATGCAATCAATCCGAATGGAATGGAATGGAATGGAATGCAATGGAATCAACCCGAATGGAATGGAATGAAGTGGAATCAAATCGAGTGCAATGGAATGGAATCGAATGGAATGGAATGGATTCAACCAGAATGGAATGGAAAGGAATGGAATCAACCGGAATGGAATGAAATGGAAAGGAATGGAATGGAATGGAATGGAAAGGAATGGAATGGAATCAACCCGAATGGAATTTAATGGAATGGAATGGAATCAACCCGAATGGAATGGAATGGAATGGAATGGAATGGAATCAACCCGAATGGAATGGAATGCAATGGAATGGAATGGAATGGAATCAACTCGAATGGAATAGAATGGAATGGATTGGAATGGAATGGAATGGAATCAACCCGAATGGAATGGAATACAATGGAATGGAATGGAATGGAAAGGGATGGAATCAACTCGAATGGAATGGAATGGAATGGAATGAAATGGAATAAACCCGAATGGAATGGAATGGAATGGAATGGAATGGAATGGAATGGAATGAAATCAACCCGAATGAAATGGAAGGGAATGGAATGGAAAGTAAAAAACCCGAATGGAATGGAATGGAATGGAATGGAATGGAATGAAATGGAATGGAATGGAATCAAACCGAATGGAATGGAATGGAATGGAATGGAACGGAATGGAATGGAATGGAATGGAAGGGAATGAAATGGAAGGGAATTTAATCACACCGAATGGAATGGAATGGAATGGAATGGAATCAACCCGAATGGAATGGAATGCAATGGAATGACATGGAATGGATTCAACCCGAATGGAATTGATTGGAATGGAATCAACTCGAATGGAATGGAATGGAATGGAATGGCACGGGATGGAATGGTATGGAATAGAATCGAATGGAATTGAATCAACCCGATTGGAGTGGATTGGAATGGAATGTAATTGAATGGAATGGGGTGCAATTGAATCAATCCGAGTGGAATGGAATGGAATGGAATGGAGTGGAGGGGAATGAAATGGAATGGAATGGAGTGGAGTGGAATGTAATGGAATGGAATCAACCTGAGTGGAGAGAAATGGAATGGAATGGAATGGAATGGAATAAAATGGAATGGAAGCAACTCAAATGCAATGCAATGGAATGGAATGGAATGGAATCAACCCGAATGGAACGGAATGGAATGCAATGGAATGGAATGGAATCAACTCGAATGGAATGGAATGCAATGGAATGGAATGGAATCGAATCATCACGAATGGAATGGAACGGAATGGAATCAACTCAAATGGAATGGAATGCAATGGAAAGGAATGGAATGGAATCAACCCGAATGGAGTGGAATGGAATGGAATGGAAGCAACCCGAATGGAACGGAATGGAATCGAATGGAATGGAATGGAATGGAATCAACCGGAATGGAATGGAATTGAATGGAATGGAATGGTAGGGAATGGAATCAAACCGAATGGAATGGAATGCAGTGGAATGGAATGGAAAGGAATGGAATCAACCCGAATGGAATGGAATGGAATGGAATGGAATGGAATTGAATGGAATCAAACCGAATGGAATGGAATGGAATGGAATAGAATGGAATGGAAAGGAATCTATCCGAAAGGAATGGAATGGTAAGGAATGGAATGGAATGGAAGGGAATGGAATCAATCCTCATGGAATGAAATGGAGTGGAATCAACTCGAATGGAATGGAATGGAATGGAATAAACCCGAATGAAATGGAATGGAGGGGAATGGAATGGAATGGAAAGGAACCAAACCGAATGGAATGGAATTGAATGGAATGGAATGGAATGGAATGGAATGGAATGGAATGCAATGGAATGGAATGGAAAGTAATTAACCCGAATGGAATGGAATGGAATGGAACGGAATGGAATGGAATGGAATGGAAGGGAATGAAATGGAAGGGAATTTAATCACACCGAATGGAATGGAATGGAATGGAATGGAATCAACCCGAATGGAATGGAATGCAATGGAATGACATGGAATGGATTCAACCCGAATGGAATTGATTGGAATGGAATCAACTCGAATGGAATGGAATGGAATGGAATGGCACGGGATGGAATGGTATGGAATAGAATCGAATGGAATTGAATCAACCCGATTGGAGTGGATTGGAATGGAATGTAATTGAATGGAATGGGGTGGAATTTAATCAATCCGAGTGGAATGGAATGGAATGGAATGCAGTGGAGGGGAATGAAATGCAACGGAATGGAGTGGAGTGGAATGTAATGGAATGGAATCAACCTGAGTGGAATGGAATGGAATGGAATGGAATGGAATGGAATAAAATGGAATGGAAGCAACTCAAATGCAATGGAATGGAATGGAATGGCATGGAATCAACACTAATGGAATGGAATGGGATGCAATGGAATGGAATGGAATCAACTCGAATGGAATGGAATGCAATGGAATGGAATGGAATCGAATCATCATGAATGGAATGGAACGGAATGCAATCAACTCAAATGGAATGGAATGCAATGGAAAGGAATGGAATGGAATCAACGCGAATGGAGTGGAATGGAACGGAATGGAATGGAATGAAAAGGAATGGAATGGAATGCAATCAATCCAACTGGAATGGAATGGACTGGAATCAACCCGAATGGAATGGAGTGACGTGGAATCAAATCGAATGGAATGGAATGGAATGGAATGGAATGGAATGGAATGAAATGGGATATAATCACCTCGAATGGAACGGAATGGAATGGAATGGAATGAAATGGAATAAACCCGAATGGAATGGAGTGTAATGGAATGGAATGGAATGGAATGGAATGGAATCAACCCGAATGGAATGGAATGGAATGGAATAAACCGGAATGGAATGGAATGGAATGGAATGGAATGGAATGGAATCAAACCGAGTGGAATGGCATGGAGTGGAATGGAATGGAAAGGAATGGAATCAACCCGATTGGAATGGAATGGAATGGAATGGAATGGAATGGAATGGAATGGAATGGAATCTATCCGAATGGATTGGAATGGAAAGGAATGGAATGGAATGGAATGGAATGGAATCAACCCGCATGGAATGGAATGGAGTGGAACCAACTCGAATGGAATGGAATGGATTGGAATGGAATGGAATCAACCCGAATTCAATGGAATGGAATGGAATGGAATCAACACGAATGGAATGGATTGGAATGGAATGGAATGGAATGGAATGGAATGGAATGGAATGGAATCAACCCGAATGGAATGGAATGGAATGGAATGGAATGGAATGGAATGCAATCAATCCGAATGGAATGGAATGGAATGGAATGCAATGGAATCAACCCGAATGGAATGGAATGAAGTGGAATCAAATCGAGTGCAATGGAATGGAATCGAATGGAATGGAATGTATTCAACCACAATGGAATGGAAAGGAATGGAATCAACCGGAATGGAATGAAATGGAAAGGAATGGAATGGAATGGAATGGAAAGGAATGGAATGGAATCAACCCGAATGGAATTTAATGGAATGGAATGGAATCAACCAGAATGGAATGGAATCGAATGGAATGGAATGGATTCAACCCGAATGGAATGGAATGGAATGGAATGGAATGGAATCCACCTGAATGGAATGAAATGGAATGGAATTGAATGGAATGGAATCCACCGGAATGGAATGGAATGGAATGGAATGGAATGGAATGGAATGGTATGGAATCAACCCGAATGGAGTCGAATGGAATGGAAAGGAATGGAATCAACCCGAATGGAATGCAATGGAATGGAATGGAATGGAATGGAATCAACCCGAATGTAATGGGATGCAATGGAATGGAATGGAATGGAATGGAATGGAGTCAACCCGGATGGAATGCAATGGAATGGAATGGAATGAAATGGAATGGAATGGAATCAACCCGAATGGAATGGAATGCAATGGAATGGAATGGAATGGAATCAACTCGAATGGAATAGAATGGAATGGATTGGAATGGAATGGAATGGAATCAACCCGAATGGAATGGAATACAATGGAATGGAATGGAATGGAAAGGGATGGAATCAACTCGAATGGAATGGAATGGAATGGAATGGAATGGAATGAAATGGAATAAACCCGAATGGAATGGAATGGAATGGAATGGAATGGAATGAAATCAACCCGAATGGAATGGAAGGGAATGGAATGGAAAGTAAAAAACCCGAATGGAATGGAATGGAATGGAATGGAATGGAATGAAATGGAATGGAATGGAATCAAACCGAATGGAATGGAATGGAATGGAATGGAACGGAATGGAATGGAATGGAATGGAAGGGAATGAAATGGAAGGGAATTTAATCACACCAAATGGAATGGAATGGAATGGAATGGAATGGAATAAACCCGAATGAAATGGAATGGAGGGGAATGGAATGGAATGGAAAGGAACCAACCCGAATGGAATGGAATTGAATGGAATGGAATGGAAAGGAATGGAATGGAATGGAATGGAATGCAATGGAATGGAATGGAAAGTAATTAACCCGAATGGAATGGAATGGAACGGAATGGAATGGAATGGAATGGAAGGGAATGAAATGGAAGGGAATTTAATGACACCGAATGGAATGGAATGGAATGGAATGGAATCAATCCGAATGGAATGGAATGCAATGGAATGACATGGAATGGATTCAACCCGAATGGAATTGATTGGAATGGAATCAACTCGAATGGAATGGAATGGAATGGAATGGCACGGGATGGAATGGTATGGAATAGAATCGAATGGAATTGAATCAACCCGATTGGAGTGGATTGGAATGGAATGTAATTGAATGGAATGGGGTGGAATTGAATCAATCCGAGTGGAATGGAATGGAATGGAATGGAGTGGAGGGGAATGAAACGGAATGGAATGGAGTGGAGTGGAATGTAATGGAATGGAATCAACCTGAGTGGAATGGAATGGAATGGAATGGAATGGAATGGAATGGAATGGAATGGAATGGAATGGAATAAACCCGGATGAAATGGAATGGAGGGGAACGGAATGGAATGGAATGGAAAGGAACCAACCCGAATGGAATGGAATCGATTGGAATGGAATGGAATGCAATGGAATCATCCCGAATGGAATGGAATGGAACGGAATGGAATGGAATCAACCCGAATGGAATGCAATGGAATGGAATGGAAAGTAATCAACCCGAATGGAATGGAATGGAACGGAATGGAATGGAATGGAATGGAATGGAATGGAAGGGAATGAAATGAAAGGGAATTTAATCACACCGAATGGAATGGAATGGAATAGAATGGACTGGAATGGAATCTATCCGAATGGTATGGAATGGTAAGGAAAGGAATGGAATGGAAGGGAATAGAATCAACACGCATGGAATGAAATTGAGTGGAATCAACTCGAATGGAATGGAATGGAATGGAATGGAATGGAATGGAAAGGAATGGAATGGAAGGGAATGAAATGGAAGGGAATTTAATCACACCGAATGGAATGGAATGGAATGGAATGGAATGGAATGGAATGGAAGGGAATGAAATGGAAGGGAATTTAATCACACCGAATGGAATGGAATGGAATGGAATGGAATCAACCCGAATGGAATGGAATGCAATGGAATGACATGGAATGGATTCAACCCGAATGGAATTGATTGGAATGGAATCAACTCGAATGGAATGGAATGGAATGGAATGGCACGGGATGGAATGGTATGGAATAGATTCGAATGGAATTGAATCAACCCGATTGGAGTGGATTGGAATGGAATGTAATTGAATGGAATGGGGTGGAATTGAATCAATCCGAGTGGAATGGAATGGAATGGAATGGAGTGGAGGGGAATGAAATGGAATGGAATGGAGTGGAGTGGAATGTAATGGAATGGAATCAACCTGAGTGGAATGGAATCGAATGGAATGGAATGGAATGGAATGGAATGGAATAAACCCGGATGAAATGGAATGGAGGGGAATGGAATGGAATGGAATGGAAAGGAACCAACCCGAATGGAATGGAACCGAATGGAATGGAATGGAATGGAATGGAATGCAATGGAATCATCCCGAATGGAATGGAATGGAACGGAATGGAATGGAATCAACCCGAATGGAATGCAATGGAATGGAATGGAAAGTAATCAACCCGAAGGGAATGGAATGGAACGGAATGGAATGGAATGGAATGGAATGGAATGGAAGGGAATGAAATGGAAGGGAATTTAATCACACCGAATGGAATGGAATGGAATAGAATGGACTGGAATGGAATCTATCCGAATGGTATGGAATGGTAAGTAATGGAATGGAATGGAAGGGAATGGAATCAACACGCATGGAATGAAATGGAGTGGAATCAACTCGAATGGAATGGAATGGAATGGAATGGAATGGAAAGGAATGGAATGGAAGGGAAGGAAATGGAAGGGAATTTAATCACACCGAATGGAATGGAATGGAATGGAATGGAGTGGAGGGGAATGAAATGGAATGGAATCAACCTGGGTGGAATGGAATGGAATGGAATGGAATAAAATGGAATGGAAGCAACTCAAATGCAATGGAATGGAATGGAATGGAATCAACCCGAATGGAATGGCATGGAATGGAATGCAATGGAATGGAATGGAATCAACTCGAATGGAATGGAATGCAACGGAATGGAATGGAATCGAATCATCACGAATGGAATGGAACGGAATGGAATCAACTCAAATGGAGGGGAATGCAATGGAAAGGAATGGAATGGAATCACCCCGAATGGAGTGGAATGGAACGGCATGGAATGGAATGAAAAGGAATGGAATGGAATGCAATCAATCCAAATGGAATGGAATGGAATGGAATCAACCCGAATGGAATGGAGTGAAGTGGAATCAAATCGAATGGAATGGAATGGAATGGAATGGATTCAACCCGAATGGAATGGAATGGAATTAAATTAACCGGAATGGAATGGAATGGAATGGAATGGAATGGAATGGAATGGAATGGAATCAACCCGAATGGAATTTAATGGAATGGAATGGTATGGAATGGAATGAAATGGAATCAACCTGAATGGAATAGAATTGAATGGAATGGAATGGAATAAACCCGAGTTGGATGGAATGGAATGGAATGGAATGCAATCTATGCGAAAGGAATGGAATGGAAAGGAATAGAATGGAATGGAATGGAATGGAATCAACCCGCATGGAATGGAATGGAGTGGAATCAACTCGAATGGAATGGAATGGAATGGAATGGAATCAACCCGAATGGAATGGAATGGAAGGGAATGGAATCAACACTAATGGAATGGATTGGAGTGGAATGGAATGGAATGCAATCAACCCGAATGGAATGGAATGGAATGGAATGGAATGGAATGCAATGGAATGCAATCAATCCGACTGGAATGGAAAGAAATGGAATGCAGTGGAATCAACCCGAATGGAATGGAATGCAGTGTAATCAAATCGAGTGCAATGGAATGGAATCGAATGGAATGGAATGGATTCAACTAGAATGGAATGGAATGGAATGGAATGGAATGGAATGGAATGGAATGAAATGGAATGGAATCAACCGGAATGGAATGAAATGTAAAGGAATGGAATGGAATGGAAAGGAATGGAATGGAATCAACCCGAATGGAATGGAATGGAATGGAAAGGAACCAAGCCGAATGGAATGGAATCGAATGGAATGGAATGGAATGGAATGGAATGCAATGGAATCATCCCGAATGGAATGGAATGGAACGGAATGGAATGGAATGGAATGGACTGGAATGGAATCTATCCGAATGGTTTGGAATGGTAAGGAATGGAATGGAATGGAAGGGAATGGAATCAACACGCATGGAATGAAATGGAGTGGAATCAACTCGATTGGAATGGAATGGAATGGAATGGAAAGGAATGGAATGGAAGGGAATGAAATGGAAGGGAATTTAATCACACCGAATGGAATGGAATGGAATGGAATGGAATGGAATCAACTCGAATGGAATGGAATGCAATGGAACGACATGGAATGGATTCAACCCTAATGGAATTGATTAGAATGGAATCAACTCGAATGGAATGGAATGGAATGGCACGGGATGGAATGGTATGGAATAGAATCGAATGGAATTGAATCAACCCGAATGGAGTGGATTGGAATGGAATGAAATTGAATGGAATGGGGTGGAATTGAATCAATACGAGTGGAATGGAATGGAATGGAATGGAGTGGAGGGGAATGAAATGGAATGGAATGGAGTGGAGTGGAATGTAATGGAATGGAATCAACCTGAGTGGAATGGAATGGAATGGAATGGAATGGAATAAAATGGAATGGAAGCAACTCAAATGCAATGGAATGGAATGGAATGGAATGGAATCAACCCGAATGGAATGGAATGGAATGGAATGGAATGGAATGGAATGGAATGCAATGGAATGGAAGGGTATCAAATCGAATGGAATGGAATCCAATGGAATGGAATGGAATCGAATCATCATGAATGGAATGGAACGGAATGGAATCAACTCAAATGGAATGGAATGCAATGGAAAGGAATGGAATGGAATCAACCCGAATGGAGTGGAATGGAACGGAATGGAATGGAATGAAAAGGAATGTAATGGAATGCAATCAATCCAAATGGAATGGAATGGACTGGAATCAACCCGAATGGAATGGAGTGAAGTGGAATCAAATCGAATGGAATGGAATGGAATGGAATGGAATGGAATGAAATGGGATGTAATCACCTCGAATGGAACGGAATGGAATGGAATGGAATGAAATGGAATAAACCCGAATGGAATGGAGTGGAATGGAATGGAATGGAATGGAATGGAATGAAATGGAATGGCATGGAATCAAACCGAGTGGAATGGCATGGAGTGGAATGGAATGGAAAGGAATGGAATCAACCCAATTGGAAAGGAATGGAATGGAATGGAATGGAATGTATCCGAATGGATTGGAATGGAAAGGAATGGAATGGAATGGAATGGAATGGAATGGAAAGGAATGGAATCAACCCGAATGGAATGGAAGGGAATGGAATGGAAAGGAAAAAACCCGAATGGAATGGAATGGAATGGAATGGAATCAACCCGAATGGAATGGAATGGAATGGAATGGAATAAACCGGAATGGAATGGAATGGAATGGAATGGAATGGAATCAGACCGAGTGGAATGGCATGGAGTGGAATGGAATGGAAAGGAATGGAATCAACCCGATTGGAATGGAATGGAATGGAATGGAATGGAATGGAATTGAATGGAATGGAATGGAATGGAATCAACCCGCATGGAATGGAATGGAGTGGAACCAACTCGAATGGAATGGAATGGATTGGAATGGAATGGAATCAACCCGAATTCAATGGAATGGAATGGAATGGAATCAACACGAATGGAATGGATTGGAATGGAATGGAATGGAATGGAATGCAATGGAATGGAATCAACCCGAATGGAATGGAATGGAATGGAATGGAATGAAATGGAATGGAATGCAATCAATCCGAATGGAATGGAATGGAATGGAATGCAATGGAATCAACCCGAATGGAATGGAATGAAGTGGAATCAAATCGAGTGCAATGGAATGGAATCGAATGGAATGGAATGGATTCAACCAGAATGGAATGGAAAGGAATGGAATCAACCGGAATGGAATGAAATGGAAAGGAATGGAATGGAATGGAATGGAAAGGAATGGAATGGAATCAACCCGAATGGAATTTAATGGAACGGAATGGAATCAACCAGAATGGAATGGAATCGAATGGAATGGAATGGAATCAACCAGAATGGAATGGAATGGAATGGAATGGAATGGAATGGAATGGAATGGAATCAACCTGAATGGAATGAAATGGAATAGAATTGAATGGAATGGAATCCACCGGAATGGAAAGGAATGGAATGGAATGGAACGGAATGGAATGGTATGGAATCAACCCGAATGGAGTCGAATGGAATGGAAAGGAATGGAGTCAACCCGAATGGAATGCAATGGAATGGAATGGAATGGAAAGTAATCAACCCGAATGGAATGGAATGGAACGGAATGGAATGGAATGGAATGGAATGGAATGGAAGGGAATGAAATGAAAGGGAATTTAATCACACCGAATGGAATGGAATGGAATAGAATGGACTGGAATGGAATCTATCCGAATGGTATGGAATGGTAAGGAAAGGAATGGAATGGAAGGGAATAGAATCAACACGCATGGAATGAAATTGAGTGGAATCAACTCGAATGGAATGGAATGGAATGGAATGGAATGGAAAGGAATGGAATGGAAGGGAATGAAATGGAAGGGAATTTAATCACACCGAATGGAATGGAATGGAATGGAATGGAATGGAATGGAATGGAAGGGAATGAAATGGAAGGGAATTTAATCACACCGAATGGAATGGAATGGAATGGAATGGAATCAACCCGAATGGAATGGAATGCAATGGAATGACATGGAATGGATTCAACCCGAATGGAATTGATTGGAATGGAATCAACTCGAATGGAATGGAATGGAATGGAATGGCACGGGATGGAATGGTATGGAATAGATTCGAATGGAATTGAATCAACCCGATTGGAGTGGATTGGAATGGAATGTAATTGAATGGAATGGGGTGGAATTGAATCAATCCGAGTGGAATGGAATGGAATGGAATGGAGTGGAGGGGAATGAAATGGAATGGAATGGAGTGGAGTGGAATGTAATGGAATGGAATCAACCTGAGTGGAATGGAATCGAATGGAATGGAATGGAATGGAATGGAATGGAATGGAATGGAATAAACCCGGATGAAATGGAATGGAGGGGAATGGAATGGAATGGAATGGAAAGGAACCAACCCGAATGGAATGGAACCGAATGGAATGGAATGGAATGGAATGGAATGCAATGGAATCATCCCGAATGGAATGGAATGGAACGGAATGGAATGGAATCAACCCGAATGGAATGCAATGGAATGGAATGGAAAGTAATCAACCCGAATGGAATGGAATGGAACGGAATGGAATGGAATGGAATGGAATGGAATGGAAGGGAATGAAATGGAAGGGAATTTAATCACACCGAATGGAATGGAATGGAATAGAATGGACTGGAATGGAATCTATCCGAATGGTATGGAATGGTAAGTAATGGAATGGAATGGAAGGGAATGGAATCAACACGCATGGAATGAAATGGAGTGGAATCAACTCGAATGGAATGGAATGGAATGGAATGGAATGGAAAGGAATGGAATGGAAGGGAAGGAAATGGAAGGGAATTTAATCACACCGAATGGAATGGAATGGAATGGAATGGAGTGGAGGGGAATGAAATGGAATGGAATCAACCTGGGTGGAATGGAATGGAATGGAATGGAATAAAATGGAATGGAAGCAACTCAAATGCAATGGAATGGAATGGAATGGAATGGAATCAACCCGAATGGAATGGCATGGAATGGAATGCAATGGAATGGAATGGAATCAACTCGAATGGAATGGAATGCAACGGAATGGAATGGAATCGAATCATCACGAATGGAATGGAACGGAATGGAATCAACTCAAATGGAGGGGAATGCAATGGAAAGGAATGGAATGGAATCACCCCGAATGGAGTGGAATGGAACGGCATGGAATGGAATGAAAAGGAATGGAATGGAATGCAATCAATCCAAATGGAATGGAATGGAATGGAATCAACCCGAATGGAATGGAGTGAAGTGGAATCAAATCGAATGGAATGGAATGGAATGGAATGGATTCAACCCGAATGGAATGGAATGGAATTAAATTAACCGGAATGGAATGGAATGGAATGGAATGGAATGGAATGGAATGGAATCAACCCGAATGGAATTTAATGGAATGGAATGGTATGGAATGGAATGAAATGGAATCAACCTGAATGGAATAGAATTGAATGGAATGGAATGGAATAAACCCGAGTTGGATGGAATGGAATGGAATGGAATGCAATCTATGCGAAAGGAATGGAATGGAAAGGAATAGAATGGAATGGAATGGAATGGAATCAACCCGCATGGAATGGAATGGAGTGGAATCAACTCGAATGGAATGGAATGGAATGGAATGGAATCAACCCGAATGGAATGGAATGGAAGGGAATGGAATCAACACTAATGGAATGGATTGGAGTGGAATGGAATGGAATGCAATCAACCCGAATGGAATGGAATGGAATGGAATGGAATGGAATGCAATGGAATGCAATCAATCCGACTGGAATGGAAAGAAATGGAATGCAGTGGAATCAACCCGAATGGAATGGAATGCAGTGTAATCAAATCGAGTGCAATGGAATGGAATCGAATGGAATGGAATGGATTCAACTAGAATGGAATGGAATGGAATGGAATGGAATGGAATGGAATGAAATGGAATGGAATCAACCGGAATGGAATGAAATGTAAAGGAATGGAATGGAATGGAAAGGAATGGAATGGAATCAACCCGAATGGAATGGAATGGAATGGAAAGGAACCAAGCCGAATGGAATGGAATCGAATGGAATGGAATGGAATGGAATGGAATGCAATGGAATCATCCCGAATGGAATGGAATGGAACGGAATGGAATGGAATGGAATGGACTGGAATGGAATCTATCCGAATGGTTTGGAATGGTAAGGAATGGAATGGAATGGAAGGGAATGGAATCAACACGCATGGAATGAAATGGAGTGGAATCAACTCGATTGGAATGGAATGGAATGGAATGGAAAGGAATGGAATGGAAGGGAATGAAATGGAAGGGAATTTAATCACACCGAATGGAATGGAATGGAATGGAATGGAATGGAATGGAATCAACTCGAATGGAATGGAATGCAACGGAACGACATGGAATGGATTCAACCCTAATGGAATTGATTAGAATGGAATCAACTCGAATGGAATGGAATGGAATGGCACGGGATGGAATGGTATGGAATAGAATCGAATGGAATTGAATCAACCCGAATGGAGTGGATTGGAATGGAATGAAATTGAATGGAATGGGGTGGAATTGAATCAATACGAGTGGAATGGAATGGAATGGAATGGAGTGGAGGGGAATGAAATGGAATGGAATGGAGTGGAGTGGAATGTAATGGAATGGAATCAACCTGAGTGGAATGGAATGGAATGGAATGGAATGGAATAAAATGGAATGGAAGCAACTCAAATGCAATGGAATGGAATGGAATGGAATGGAATCAACCCGAATGGAATGGAATGGAATGGAATGGAATGGAATGGAATGGAATGGAATGGAATGGAATGCAATGGAATGGAAGGGTATCAAATCGAATGGAATGGAATCCAATGGAATGGAATGGAATCGAATCATCATGAATGGAATGGAACGGAATGGAATCAACTCAAATGGAATGGAATGCAATGGAAAGGAATGGAATGGAATCAACCCGAATGGAGTGGAATGGAACGGAATGGAATGGAATGAAAAGGAATGTAATGGAATGCAATCAATCCAAATGGAATGGAATGGACTGGAATCAACCCGAATGGAATGGAGTGAAGTGGAATCAAATCGAATGGAATGGAATGGAATGGAATGGAATGGAATGGAATGGAATGAAATGGGATGTAATCACCTCGAATGGAACGGAATGGAATGGAATGGAATGAAATGGAATAAACCCGAATGGAATGGAGTGGAATGGAATGGAATGGAATGGAATGGAATGAAATGGAATGGCATGGAATCAAACCGAGTGGAATGGCATGGAGTGGAATGGAATGGAAAGGAATGGAATCAACCCGATTGGAATGGAATGGAATGGAATGGAATGGAATGGAATGGAATGGAATGTATCCGAATGGATTGGAATGGAAAGGAATGGAATGGAATGGAATGGAATGGAATGGAAAGGAATGGAATCAACCCGAATGGAATGGAAGGGAATGGAATGGAAAGGAAAAGACCCGAATGGAATGGAATGGAATGGAATGGAATCAACCCGAATGGAATGGAATGGAATGGAATGGAATAAACCGGAATGGAATGGAATGGAATGGAATGGAATGGAATCAGACCGGGTGGAATGGCATGGAGTGGAATGGAATGGAAAGGAATGGAATCAACCCGATTGGAATGGAATGGAATGGAATGGAATGGAATGGAATGGAATGGAATCTATCCGAATGGATTGGAATGGAAAGGAATGGAATGGAATGGAATGGAATGGAATGGAATGGAATGGAATCAACCCGCATGGAATGGAATGGAGTGGAACCAACTCGAATGGAATGGAATGGATTGGAATGGAATGGAATCAACCCGAATTCAATGGAATGGAATGGAATGGAATCAACACGAATGGAATGGATTGGAATGGAATGGAATGGAATGGAATGCAATGGAATGGAATCAACCCGAATGGAATGGAATGGAATGGAATGGAATGAAATGGAATGGATGCAATCAATCCGAATGGAATGGAATGGAATGGAATGCAATGGAATCAACCCGAATGGAATGGAATGAAGTGGAATCAAATCGAGTGCAATGGAATGGAATCGAATGGAATGGAATGGATTCAACCAGAATGGAATGGAAAGGAATGGAATCAACCGGAATGGAATGAAATGGAAAGGAATGGAATGGAATGGAATGGAAAGGAATGGAATGGAATCAACCCGAATGGAATTTAATGGAACGGAATGGAATCAACCAGAATGGAATGGAATCGAATGGAATGGAATGGAATCAACCAGAATGGAATGGAATGGAATGGAATGGAATGGAATGGAATGGAATGGAATCAACCTGAATGGAATGAAATGGAATGGAATTGAATGGAATGGAATCCACCGGAATGGAAAGGAATGGAATGGAATGGAACGGAATGGAATGGTATGGAATCAACCCGAATGGAGTCGAATGGAATGGAAAGGAATGGAGTCAACCCGAATGGAATGCAATGGAATGGAATGGAATGGAATGGAATCAACCCGAATGTAATGGAATGCAATGGAATGGAATGGAATGGAATGGAGTCAACCCGGATGGAATGCAATGGAATGGAATGGAATGAAATGGAATGGAATGGAATCAACCCGAATGGAATGGAATGCAATGGAATGGAATGGAATGGAATCAACTCGAATGGAATAGAATGGAATGGATTGGAATGGAATGGAATGGAATCAACCCGAATGGAATGGAATACAATGGAATGGAATGGAATGGAAAGCAATGGAATCAACTCGAATGGAATGGAATGGAATGGAAAGGAATGGAATGAAATGGAATAAACCCGAATGGAATGGAAGGGATTGGAATGGAAAGGAAAAAAACCGAATGGAATGAAATGGAATGGAATGGAATGGAATGGAATCAAACCGAATGGAATGGAATGGAATGGAATGGAACGGAATGGAATGGAATGGAATGGAAGGGAATGAATTGGAAGGGAATTTAATCACACCGAATGGAATGGAATGGAATGGAATGGAATGGAATGGAATCAACCCGAATGGAATGGAATGCAATGGAATGACATGGAATGGATTCAACCCGAATGGAATTGATTGGAATGGAATCAACTCGAATGGAATGGAATGGAATGGAATGGCACGGGATGGAATGGTATGGAATAGAATCGAATGGAATTGAATCAACCAGATTGGAGTGGATTGGAATGGAATGTAATTGAATGGAATGGGGTGGAATTGAATCAATCCGAGTGGAATGGAATGGAATGGAATGCAGTGGAGGGGAATGAAATGCAATGGAATGGAGTGGAGTGGAATGGAATGGAATGGAATCAACCTGAGTGGAATGGAATGGAATGGAATGGAATGGAATGGAATGGAATAAAATGGAATGGAAGCAACTCAAATGCAATGGAATGGAATGGAATGGAATGGAATCAACACGAATGGAATGGAATGGGATGCAATGGAATGGAATGGAAACAACCCGAATGGAATGGAGTGAAGTGGAATCAAATGGAATGGAATGGAATGGAATGGAATGGAATGGAATGGAATGGAATGGATTCAACACGAATGGAATGGAATGGAATTCAATTAACCGGAATGGAATGGAATGGAATGGAATCAACCCGAATGGAATTTAAGGGAATGGAATGGAATGCAATGGACTGGAATGGAATCAACTCGAATGGAATGAAATGGAATGGAATAGAATGGAATAAACCCGATTGGAATGGAATGGAATGGAATGGAATGCAATCTATCCGAATGGAATGGAATGGAAAGGAATGGAATGGAATGGAATGTAATGGAATCAACTCGCATGGAATGGAATGGAGTGGAATCAACTCGAATGGAATGGAATGGAATGGAATGGAAAGGAATGGAATGGAATCAAACAGAATGGAATGGAATCGAATGAAATGGAATGGAATCAATCCGATTGGAATGGAATGGAATGGAATGGAATGGAATGGAATGGAATCAACCTGAATGGAATGAAATGGAATGGAATTGAATGGAATGGAATCCACCGGAATGGAATGGAATGGAATGGAATGGTATGGAATCAACCCGAATGGAGTCGAATGGAATGGAAAGGAATGGAATCAACCCGAATGGAATGCAATGGAATGGAATGGAATGGAATCAACCCGAATGTAACGGAATGCAATGGAATGGAATGGAATGGAATGGAGTCAACCCGCATGGAATGCAATGGAATGGAATGGAATGAAATGGAATGGAATGGAATCAACCCGAATGGAATGGAATGCAATGGAATGGAATGGAATGGAATCAACTCGAATGGAATAGAATGGAATGGATTGGAATGGAATGGAATGCAATCAACCCGAATGGAATGGAATTCAATGGAATGGAATGGAATGGAAAGGGATGGAATCAACTAGAATTGAACGGAATGGAATGGAATGGAATGGAATGGAATGGAATGAAATGGAATAAACCCGAATGGAATGGAATGGAATGGAATGAAATCAACCCGAATGGAATGGAAGGGAATGGAATGGAAAGGAAAAAACCCGAATGGAATGGAATGGAATGGATTGGAATGGAATGGAATGGAATCAACCCGAATGGAATGGAATACAATGGAATGGAATGGAATGGAAAGGGATGGAATCAACTAGAATGGAATGGAATGGAATGGAATGGAATGGAATCAACTCTAATTGAATGGAATGCAATGGAATTGAATGGAATGGAATCAACTCGAATGGAATGGAATGGAATGGATTGGAATGGAATGGAATGGAATCAACCCGAATGGAATGGAATACAATGGAATGGAATGGAATGGAAAGGGATGGAATCAACTAGAATGGAATGGAATGGAATGGAATGGAATGGAATGGAATGAAATGGAATAAACCAGAATGGAATGGAATGGAATGGAATGGAATGGAATGAAATCAACCCAAATGGAATGGAAGGGAATGGAGTGGAAAGGAAAAAACCCGAATGGAATGGAATGGAATGGAATGGAATGGAATGGAATGAAATGGAATAAACCCGAATGGAATGGAATGGAATGGAATGGAATGGAATGAAATCAACCTGAATGGAATGGAAGGGAATTGAATGGAAAGGAAAAAACCCGAATGGAATGGAATGGAATGGAATGGAATGGAATGGAATCAACCGGAATGGAATGGAATGGAATGGAATCAAACCGAGTGGAATGGAATGGAGTGGAATGGAATGGAATGGAATGGAAAGGAATGGAATCAACCCGATTGGAATGGAATGGAATGGAATGGAATGGAATGGAATGGAATGGAATGGAATGGAATGGAATCAAACCGAATGGAATGGAATGGAATGGAATTGAATGGAATGGAATGGAATGGAATAAACCCGAATGAAATTGAATGGAGGGGAATGGAATGGAATGGAAAGGAACCAACCCGAATGGAATGGAATTCAATGGAATGGAATGGAATGGAATGGAATGGAATGGAATGGAATGCTATGGAATGGAATGGAAAGTAATCAACCCGAATGGAATGGAATGGAATGGAACGGAATGGAATAAAATGGAATGGAAGCAACTCAAATGCAATGGAATGGAATGGAATGGAATGGAATCAACCCGAATGGAATGGAATGGAATGGAATGCAATGGAATGGAATGGAATCAACTCGAATGGAATGGAATGCAATGGAATGGAATGGAATCGAATCATCACGAATGGAATGGAACGGAATGGAATCAACTCAAATGGAATGGAATGCAATGGAAAGGAATGGAATGGAATCAACCCGAATGGAGTGGAATGGAACGGAATGGAATGGAATGAAAAGGAATGGAATGGAATGCAATCAATCCAAATGGAATGGAATGGAATGGAATCAACCCGAATGGAATGGAGTGAAGTGGAATCAAATGGAATGGAATGGAATGGAATGGAATGGAATGGAATGGAATGGATTCAACACGAATGGAATGGAATGGAATTCAATTAACCGGAATGGAATGGAATGGAATTTAATCAACCCGAATGGAATTTAAGGGAATGGAATGGAATGCAATGGACTGGAATGGAATCAACACGAATGGAATGAAATGGAATGGAATAAACCCGATTGGAATGGAATGGAATGGAATGGAATGAAATCTATCCGAATGGAATGGAATGGAATGGAATGGAATGGAATGGAATGGAATGGAATGGAATCAACTCGCATGGAATGGAATGGAGTGGAATCAACTCGAATGGAATGGAATGGAATGGAAAGGAATGGAATGGAATCAACCCGAATGGAATTTAATGGAATGGAATGGAATCAAACAGAATGGAATGGAATCGAATGAAATGGAATGGAATCAATCCGATTGGAATGGAATGGAATGGAATGGAATGGAATGGAATGGAATCAACCTGAATGGAATGAAATGGAATGGAATTGAAGGAATGGAATCCACCGGAATGGAATGGAATGGAATGGAATGGAACGGAATGGAATTGTATGGAATCAACCCGAATGGAGTCGAATGGAATGGAAAGGAATGGAATCAACCCGAATGGAATGCAATGGAATGGAATGGAATGGAATCAACCCGAATGTAACGGAATGCAATGGAATGGAATGGAATGGAATGGAGTCAACCCGGATGGAATGCAATGGAATGGAATGGAATGAAATGGAATGGAATGGAATCAACCAGAATGGAATGGAATGCAATGGAATGGAATGGAAGGGAATCAACTCGAATGGAATAGAATGGAATGGATTCGAATGGAATGGAATGGAATCAACCCGAATGGAATGGAATTCAATGGAATGGAATGGAATGGAAAGGGATGGAATCAACTAGAATGGAACGGAATGGAATGGAATGGAATGGAATATAATGGAATAAACCCGAATGGAATGGAATGGAATGGAATGAAATCAACCCGAATGGAATGGAAGGGAATGGAATGGAAAGGAAAAAACCCGAATGGAATGGAATGGAATGGAATGGAATGGAATGGAATGGAATGGAATCAAAGCGAATGGATTGGATTGGAATGGAACCGAATGGAATGGAATGGAATGGAACGGAATGGAATGGAATGGAATGGAAGGGAATGAATTGGAAGAGAATTTAATCACACCGAATGGAATGGAATGGAATGGAATGGAATGGAATGGAATGGAATGGAATCAACCCAAATGGAATGGAATGCAATGGAATGACATGGGATGGATTCAACCCGAATGGAATTGATTGGAATGGAATCAACTCGAATGGAATGGAATGGAATGGAATGGCACGGGATGGAATGGTATGGAATAGAATCGAATGGAATTGAATCAACACGATTGGAGTGGATTGGAATGGAATGTAATTGAATGGAAAGGGGTGGAATTGAGTCAATACGAGTGGAATGGAATGGAATGGAATGGAGTGGAGGGGAATGAAATGGAATGCAATGGAGTGGAGTGGAATGGAATGGAATGGAATCAACCTGAGTGGAGTGTAATGGAATGAAATGGAATGGAATGGAATAAAATGGAATGGAAGCAACTCAAATGCAATGCAATGGAATGGAATGGAATGGAATCAACCCGAATGGAATGGAATGGAATGGAATGTAATGGAATGGAATGGAATCAACTCGAATGGAATGGAATGCAATGGAATGGAATGGAATCGAATCATCACGAATGGAATGGAACGGAATGGAATCAACTCAAATGGAATGGAATGCAATGGAAAGGAATGGAATTGCATCAACCCGATTGGAGTGGATTGGAATGGAATGTAATTGAATGGAATGGGGTGGAATTGAATCAATCCGAGTGGAATGGAATGGAATGGAATGGAGTGGAGGGGAATGAAATGGAATGCAATAGAGTGGAGTGGAATGGAATGGAATGGAATCAACCTGAGTGGAATGGAATGGAATGGAATGGAATGGAATGGAATAAAATGGAATGGAAGCAACTCAAATGCAATGGAATGGAATGGAATGGAATGGAATCAACCCGAATGGAATGGAATGGAATGGAATGCAATGGAATGGAAAGGAATCAACTCGAATGGAATGGAATGCAATGGAATGGAATGGAATCGAATCATCACGAATGGAATGGAACGGAATGGAATCAACTCAAATGGAATGGAATGCAATGGAAAGGAATGGAATGGAATCAACCCGAATGGAGTGGAATGGAACGGAATGGAATGGAATGAAAAGGAATGGAATGGAATGCAATCAATCGAAATGGAATGGAATGGAATGGAATCAACCCGAATGGAATTGAGTGAAGTGGAATCAAATGGAATGGAATGGAATGGAATGGAATGGAATGGATTCAACACGAATGGAATGGAATGGAATTCAATTAACCGGAATGGAATGGAATGGAATGGAATCAACCCGAATGGAATGGAATTGAATGGAATGGAATGGAATAAACCCGAGTGGAATGGAATGGAATGGAATGGAATGCAATCTATGTGAATGGAATGGAATGGAAAGGAATGGAATGGAATGGAATGGAATGGTATCAACTCGCATGGAATGGAATGGAGTGGAATCAACTCGAATGCAATGGAATGGAATGGAGTGGAATCAACCCGAATGAAATGGAATGGAATGGAATGGAATCAACACGAATGGAAAACATTGGCGTGGAATGGAATGGAATGGAATGGAATCAACCTGAATGGAATGGAATGGAATGGCATGGAATGCAATGGAATGGAATGCAATCAATCCGACTGGAATGGAATGGAATGGAATTCAATGGAATCAACCCGAATGGAATGGAAGGGAATGGAATGGAAAGGAAAAAACCCGAATGGAATGAAATGGAATGGAATCGAATGGATTCAACCAGAATGGTATGGAATGCAATGGATTGGAATGGAATGGAATCAACCGGAATGGAATGAAATGGAAAGGAATGGAATGGAATGGAAAGGAATGGAATGGAATCAACCCGCATGGAATTTAATGGAATGGCATGAATTCATCCCGAATGGAAAGGAATACACTGGAATGGAATGGGATGGAATCAACCCTAATGGAAAGGAATGGAATGGAATGGAATGGAATGGAATGGAATGGAATGGAATGGAATGGAAAGGGATGGAATAAACTCGAATGGAATTGAATGGAATGGAAGGGAATGGAATGAAATGGAATAAACCCGAATGGAATGGAATGGAATGGAATGGAATGGAATGGAATGGAATGGAATCAACCCGAATGGAATGGAAGGGAATGGAATGGAAAGGAAAAAACCCGAATGGAATGGAATGGAATGGAATGGAATCAACCCGAATGGAATGGAATGGAATGGAATGGAATGGAATGGAATGGAAAGGAATCAACCCGCATGGAATGGAATGCAATGGAATGACATGGAATGGATTCAACCCGAATGGAATTGATTGGAATGGAATCAACTCGAATGGAATGGAATGGAATGGCACGGGATGGAATAGTATGGAATAGAATCGAATGGAATTGAATCCACCCTATTGGAGTGGATTGGAATGGAATGTTATTGAATGGAATGGGGTGGAATTGAATCAATCTGAGTAGAATGGAATGGAATGGAATGGAGTGGAGGGGAATGAAATGGAATGGAATCAACCTGGGTGGAATGGAATGGAATGGAATGGAATAAAATGGAATGGAAGCAACTCAAATGCAATGGAATGGAATGGAATGGAATGGAATCAACCCGAATGGAATGGCATGGAATGGAATGCAATGGAATGGAATGGAATCAACTCGAATGGAATGGAATGCAATGGAATGGAATGGAATCGAATCATCACGAATGGAATGGAACGGAATGGAATCAACTCAAATGGAATGGAATGCAATGGAAAGGAATGGAATGGAATGGAAAGTAATTAACCCGAATGGAATGGAATGGAACGGAATGGAATGGAATGGAATGGAAGGGAATGAAATGGAAGGGAATTTAATCACACCGAATGGAATGGAATGGAATGGAATGGAATCAACCCGAATGGAATGGCATGCAATGGAATGACATGGAATGGATTCAACCCGAATGGAATTGTTTGGAATGGAATCAACTCGAATGGAATGGAATGGAATGGAATGGCACGGGATGGAATGGTATGGAATAGAATCGAATGGAATTGAATCAACCCGATTGGAGTGGATTGGAATGGAATGTAATTGAATGGAATGGGGTGGAATTGAATCAATCCGAGTGGAATGGAATGGAATGGAATGGAGTGGAGGGGAATGAAATGGAATGGAATGGAGTGGAGTGGAATGGAATGGAATGGAATCAACCTGAGTGGAATGGAATGGAATGGAATGGAATGGAATGGAATGGAATAAACCCGAATGAAATGGAATGGAGAGGAATGGAATGGAATGGAATGGAAAGGAACCAACCCGAATGGAATGGAATCGAATGGAATGGAATGGAATGGAATGGAATGGAATGCAATGGAATCATCCCGAATGGAATGGAATGGAACGGAATGGAATGGAATCAACCCGAATGGAATGCAATGGAATGGAATGGAAACTAATCAACCCGAATGGAATGGAATGGAACTGAATGGAATGGAATGGAATGGAATGGAATGGAATGGAATGGAGTGGAAGGGAATGAAACGGAAGGGAATTTAATCACACCGAATGGAATGGAATGGAATAGAATGGACTGGAATGGAATCTATCCGAATGGTATGGAATGGTAAGGAATGGAATGGAATGGAAGGGAATGGAATCAACACGCATGGAATGAAATGGAGTGGAATCAACTCGAATGGAATGGAATGGAATGGAATGGAATGGAAAGGAATGGAATGGAAGGGAATGAAATGAAAGCGAATTTAATCACACCGAATGGAATGGAATGGAATGGAATGGAATCAACCCGAATGGAATGGAATGCAACGGAATGACATGGAATGGATTCAACCCGAATGGAATTGATTGGAATGGAATCAACTCGAATGGAATGGAATGGAATGGAATGGCACGGGATGGAATGGTATGGAATAGAATCGAATGGAATTGAATCCACCCGATTGGAGTGGATTGGAATGGAATGTTATTGAATGGAATGGGGTGGAATTGAATCAATCTGAGTAGAATGGAATGGAATGGAATGGAGTGTAGGGGAATGAAATGGAATGGAATCAACCTGGGTGGAATGGAATGGAATGGAATGGAATAAAATTGAATGGAAGCAACTCAAATGCAATGGAATGGAATGGAATGGAATGGAATCAACCCGAATGGAATGGCATGGAATGGAATGCAATGGAATGGAATGGAATCAACTCGAATGGAATGGAATGCAATGGAATGGAATGGAATCGAATCATCACGAATGGAATGAAACGGAATGGAATCAACTCAAATGGAGGGGAATGCAATGGAAAGGAATGGAATGGAATCAACACGAATGGAGTGGAATGGAACGGAATGGAATGGAATGAAAAGGAATGGAATGGAATGCAATCAATCCAAATGGAATGGAATGGAATGGAATCAACCCGAATGGAATGGGGTGAAGTGGAATCAAATCGAATGGAATGGAATGGAATGGAATGGATTCAACCCGAATGGAATGGAATGGAATTAAATTAACCGGAATGGAATGGAATGGAATGGAATGGAATGGAATGGAATGGAATGGAATCAACCCGAATGGAATTTAATGGAATGGAATGGAATGGAATGGAATGAAATGGAATCAACCTGAATGGAATGGAACTGAATGGAATGGAATGGAATAAACCCGAGTTGGATGGAATGGAATGGAATGGAATGCAATCTATGCGAATGGAATGGAATGGAAAGGAATAGAATGGAATGGAATGGAATGGAATCAACCCGCATGGAATGGAATGGAGTGGAATCAACTCGAATGGAATGGAATGGAATGGAGTGGAATCAACTCGAATGGAATGGAATGGAATGGAATGGAATCAACACGAATGGAATAGAATGGAAGGGAATGGAATCAACACGAATGGAATGGATTGGAGTGGAATGGAATGGAATGGAATGGAATGCAATCAACCCGAATGGAATGGAATGGAATGGAATGGAATGCAATGGAATGCAATCAATCCGACTGGAATGGAATGGAATGGAATGCAGTGGAATCAACCCGAATGGAATGGAATGCAGTGGAATCAAATCGAGTGCAATGGAATGGAATCGAATGGAATGGAATGGATTCAACTAGAATGGAATGGAATGGAATGGAATGGAATGGAATGGAATGGAATCAACCGGAATGGAATGAAATGTAAAGGAATGGAATGGAATGGAAAGGAATGGAATGGAATCAACCCGAATGGAATGGAATGGAATGGAAAGGAACCAAGCCGAATGGAATGGAATCGAATGGAATGGAATGGAATGGAATGGACTGGAATGGAATCTATCCGAATGGTTTGGAATGGTAAGGAATGGAATGGAATGGAAGGGAATGGAATCAACACGCATGGAATGAAATGGTGTGGAATCAACTCGATTGAAATGGAATGGAATGGAATGGAAAGGAATGGAATGGAAGGGAATGAAATGGAAGGGAATTTAATCACACCGAATGGAATGGAATGGAATGGAATGGAATGGAATGGAATGGAATCAACCCGAATGGAATGGAATGCAACGGAATGACATGGAATGGATTCAACCCTAATGGAATTGATTAGAATGGAATCAACTCGAATGGAATGGAATGGAATGGCACGGGATGGAATGGTATGGAATAGAATCGAAAGGAATTGAATCAACCGATTGGAGTGGATTGGAATGGAATGTAATTGAATGGAATGGGGTGGAATTGAATCAATCCGAGTGGAATGGAATGGAATGGAATGGAGTGGAGGGGAATGAAATGGAATGGAATGGAGTGGAGTGGAATGTAATGGAATGGAATCCACCTGAGTGGAATGGAATGGAATGGAATGGAATGGAATGGAATAAAATGGAATGGAAGCAACTCAAATGCAATGGAATGGAATGGAATGGAATGGAATCAACCCGAATGGAATGGAATGGAATGGAATGCAATGGAATGGAATGGAAACAACTCGAATGGAATGGAATGCAATGGAATGGAATGGAATCGAATCATCATGAATGGAATGGAACGGAATGGAATCAACTCAAATGGAATGGAAAGCAATGGAAAGGAATGGAATGGAATCAACCCGAATGGAGTGGAATGGAACGGAATGGAATGGAATGAAAAGGAATGGAATGGAACGCAATCAATCCAAATGGAATGGAATGGACTGGAATCAACCCGAATGGAATGGAGTGAAGTGGAATCAAATGGAATGGAATGGAATGGAATGGAATGGAATGGAATGGAATGGAATGAAATGGGATGTAATCACCTCGAATGGAACGGAATGGAATGGAATGGAATGAAATGGAATAAACCCGAATGGAATGGAGTGGAATGGAATGGAATGGAGTGGAATGGAATGGAATGGAATCAACCCGAATGGAATGGAATGGAATGGAATAAACCGGAATGGAATGGAATGGAATGGAATGGAATGGAATGGAATCAAACCGAGTGGAATGGCATGGAGTGGAATGGAATGGAAAGGAATGGAATCAACCCGATTGGAATTGAATGGTATGGAATGGAATGACATTGAATGGAATGGAATGTATCCGAATGGATTGGAATGGAAAGGAATGGAATGGAATGGAATGGAATGGAATGGAATGGAATGGAATCAACCCGCATGGAATGGAATGGAGTGGAACCAACTCGAATGGAATGGAATGGATTGGAATGGAATGGAATCAACCCGAATTCAATGGAATGGAATGGAATGGAATCAACAGGAATGGAATGGATTGGAATGGAATGGAATGGAATGGAATGGAAGGGAATGGAATCAACCCGAATGGAATGGAATGGAATGGAATGGAAGGAAATGGAATGGAATGCAATCAATGCGAATGGAATGGAATGGAATGGAATGCAATGGAATCAAACCGAATGGAATGGAATGAAGTGGAATCAAATCGAGTGCAATGGAATGGAATCGAATGGAATGGAATGGATTCAACCAGAATGGAATGGAAAGGAATGGAATCAACCGGAATGGAATGAAATGGAAAGGAATGGAATGGAATGGAATGGAAAGGAATGGAACGGAATCAACCCGAATGGAATTTAATGGAATGGAATGGAATCAACCGGAATGGAATGGAATCGAATGGAATGGAATGGAATCAACCCGAATGGAATGGAATGGAATGGAATGGAATGGAATGGAATGGAATGGAATCAACCTGAATGGAATGAAATGGAATGGAATTGAATGGAATGGAATCCACCGGAATGGAATGGAATGGAATGGAATGGTATGGAATCAAGCCGAATGGAGTCGAATGGAATGGAAAGGAATGGAATCAACCCGAATGGAATGCAATGGAATGGAATGGAATGGAATGGAATCAACCCGAATGTAATGGAATGCAATGGAATGGAATGGAATGGAATGGAGTCAACCCGGATGGAATGCAATGGAATGGAATGGAATGAAATGGAATGGAATGGAATCAACCCGAATGGAATGGAATGCAATGGAATGACATGGAATGGATTCAACCCGAATGGAATTGATTGGAGTGGAATCAACTCGAATGGAATGGAATGGAATGGAATGGCACGGGATGGAATGGTATGGAATAGAATCGAATGGAATTGGATCAACACGATTGGAGTGGATTGGAATGGAATGTAATTGAATGGAATGTGGTGGAATTGAATCAATCCGAGTGGAATGGAATGGAATGGAATGGAGTGGAGGGGAATGAAATGGAATGGAATGAAGTGGAGTGGAATGTAATGGAATGGAATCAACCTGAGTGGAGTGTAATGGAATGGAATGGAATGGAGTGGAATAAAATGGAATGGAAGCAACTCAAATGCAGTGCAATGGAATGGAATGGAATGGAATCAACCCGAATGGAATGGAATGGAATGGAATGGAATGCAATGGAATGGAATGGAATCAACTCGAATGGAATGGAATGCAATGGAATGGAATGGAATCGAATCATCACGAATGGAATGGAACGGAATGGAATCAACTCAAATGGAATGGAATGCAATGGAAAGGAATGGAATGGAATCAACCCGAATGGAGTGGAATGGAATGGAATGGAATGGAAGCAACCCGAATGGAATGGAATGGAATCGAATGGAATGGAATGGAATGGAATCAACCGGAATGGAATGGAATGGAATGGAATGGAATGGAATGGAATGGAAGGGAATGGAATCAAACCGAATGGAATGGAATGGAGTGGAATGGAATGGAAAGGAATGGAATCAACCCGAATGGAATGGAATGGAATGGAATGGAATGGAATGGAATGGAATGGAATCAAACCGAATGGAATGGAATGGAATGGAATAGAATGGAATGGAATGGAATCTATCCGAAAGGAATGGAATGGTAAGGAATGGAATGGAATGGAAGGGAATGGAATCAACCCTCATGGAATGAAATGGAGTGGAATCAACTCGAATGGAATGGAATGGAATGGAATAAACCCGAATAAAATGGAATGCAGGGGAATGGAATGGAATGGAAAGGAACCAACCCGAATGGAATGGAATTGAATGGATTGGAATGGAATGGAATGGAATGGAATGGAATGGAATGCAATGGATTGGAATGGAAAGTAATTAACCCGAATGGAATGGAATGGAACGGAATGGAATGGAATGGAATGGAAGGGAATTAAATGGAAGGGAATTTAATCACACCGAATGGAATGGAATGGAATGGAATGGAATCAACCCGAATGGAATGGAATGCAATGGAATGACATGGAATGGATTCAACCCGAATGGAATTGATTGGAATGGAATCAACTCGAATGGAATGGAATGGAATGGAATGGCACGGGATGGAATGGTATGGAATAGAATCGAATGGAATTGAATCAACCCGATTGGAGTGGATTGGAATGGAATGTAATTGAATGGAATGGGGTGGAATTGAATCAATCCGAGTAGAATGGAATGGAATGGAATGGAGTGGAGGGGAATGAAATGGAATGGAATGGAGTGGAGTGGAATGGAATGTAATGGAATGGAATTAACCTGAGTGGAATGGAATGGAATGGAATGGAATGGAATGGAAAGGAATAAAATGGAATGGAAGCAACTCAAATGCAATGGAATGGAATGGAATGGAATGGAATCAACACGAATGGAATGGAATGGGATGCAATGGAATGGAATGGAATCAACTCGAATGGAATGGAATGCAATGGAATGGAATGGAATCGAATCATCATGAATGGAATGGAACGGAATGGAATCAACTCAAATGGAATGGAATGCAATGGAAAGGAATGGAATGGAATCAAAGCGAATGGAGTGGAATGGAACGGAATGGAATGGAATGAAAAGGAATGGAATGGAATGCAATCAATCCAACTGGAATGGAATGGACTGGAATCAACCCGAATGGAATGGAGTGACGTGGAATCAAATTGAATGGAATGGAATGGAATGGAATGGAATGGAATGGAATGGGATATAATCACCTCGAATGGAACGGAATGGAATGGAATGGAATGAAATGGAATAAACCCGAATGGAATGGAGTGGAATGGAATGGAATGGAATGGAATGGAATGGAATGGAATCAACCCGAATGGAATGGAATGGAATGGAATAAACCGGAATGGAATGGAATGGAATGGAATGGAATGGAATGGAATGGAATGGAATGGAATCAAACCGAGTGGAATGGCATGGAGTGGAATGGAATGGAAAGGAATGGAATCAACCCGATTGGAATGGAATGGAATGGAATGGAATGGAATGGAATGGAATCTATCCGAATGGATTGGAATGGAAAGGAATGGAATGGAATGGAATGGAATGGAATGGAATCAACCCGCATGGAATGGAATGGAGTGGAACCAACTCGAATGGAATGGAATGGATTGGACTGGAATGGAATCAACCCGAATTCAATGGAATGGAATGGAATGGAATCAACACGAATGGAATGGATTGGAATGGAATGGAATGGAATGGAATGGAATGGAATCAACCCGAATGGAATGGCATGGAATGGAATGCAATGGAATGGAATGGAATCAACTCGAATGGAATGGAATGCAATGGAATGGAATGGAATCGAATCATCACGAATGGAATGAAACGGAATGGAATCAACTCAAATGGAGGGGAATGCAATGGAAAGGAATGGAATGGAATCAACACGAATGGAGTGGAATGGAACGGAATGGAATGGAATGAAAAGGAATGGAATGGAATGCAATCAATCCAAATGGAATGGAATGGAATGGAATCAACCCGAATGGAATGGAGTGAAGTGGAATCAAATCGAATGGAATGGAATGGAATGGAATGGATTCAACCCGAATGGAATGGAATGGAATTAAATTAACCGGAATGGAATGGAATGGAATGGAATGGAATGGAATGGAATGGAATGGAATCAACCCGAATGGAATTTAATGGAATGGAATGGAATGGAATGGAATGAAATGGAATCAACCTGAATGGAATGGAATTGAATGGAATGGAATGGAATAAACCCGAGTTGGATGGAATGGAATGGAATGGAATGCAATCTATGCGAATGGAGTGGAATGGAAAGGAATAGAATGGAATGGAATGGAATGGAATCAACCCGCATGGAATGGAATGGAGTGGAATCAACTCGAATGGAATGGAATGGAATGGAATGGAATCAACCCGAATGGAATGGAATGGAAGGGAATGGAATCAACACGAATGGAATGGATTGGAGTGGAATGGAATGGAATGGAATGGAATGCAATCAACCCGAATGGAATGGAATGGAATGGAATTGAATGCAATGGATTGCAATCAATCCGACTGGAATGGAATGGAATGGAATGCAGTGGAATCAACCCGAATGGAATGGAATTCAGTGGAATCAAATCGAGTGCAATGGAATGGAATCGAATGGAATGGAATGGATTCAACTAGAATGGAATGGAATGGAATGGAATGGAATGGAATGGAATGGAATGGAATGGAATGGAATCAACCGGAATGGAATGAAATGTAAAGGAATGGAATGGAATGGAAAGGAATGGAATGGAATCAACCCGAATGGAATGGAATGGAATGGAAAGGAACCAAGCCGAATGGAATGGAATCGAATGGAATGGAATGGAATGGAATGGACTGGAATGGAATCTATCCGAATGGTTTGGAATGGTAAGGAATGGAATGGAATGGAAGGGAATGGAATCAACACGCATGGAATGAAATGGTGTGGAATCAACTCGATTGAAATGGAATGGAATGGAATGGAAAGGAATGGAATGGAAGGGAATGAAATGGAAGGGAATTTAATTACACCGAATGGAATGGAATGGAATGGAATGGAATGGAATGGAATCAACCCGAATGGAATGGAATGCAACGGAATGACATGGAATGGATTCAACCCTAATGGAATTGATTAGAATGGAATCAACTCGAATGGAATGGAATGGAATGGAATGGCACGGGATGGAATGGTATGGAATAGAATCGAATGGAATTGAATCCACCCGATTGGAGTGGATTGGAATGGAATGTTATTGAATGGAATGGGGTGGAATTGAATCAATCTGAGTAGAATGGAATGGAATGGAATGGAGTGGAGGGGAATGAAATGGAATGGAATCAACCTGGGTGGAATGGAATGGAATGGAATGGAATAAAATTGAATGGAAGCAACTCAAATGCAATGGAATGGAATGGAATGGAATGGAATCAACCCGAATGGAATGGCATGGAATGGAATGCAATGGAATGGAATGGAATCAACTCGAATGGAATGGAATGCAATGGAATGGAATGGAATCGAATCATCACGAATGGAATGAAACGGAATGGAATCAACTCAAATGGAGGGGAATGCAATGGAAACGAATGGAATGGAATCAACACGAATGGAGTGGAATGGAACGGAATGGAATGGAATGAAAAGGAATGGAATGGAATGCAATCAATCCAAATGGAATGGAATGGAATGGAATCAACCCGAATGGAATGGGGTGAAGTGGAATCAAATCGAATGGAATGGAATGGAATGGAATGGATTCAACCCGAATGGAATGGAATGGAATTAAATTAACCGGAATGGAATGGAATGGAATGGAATGGAATGGAATGGAATGGAATGGAATCAACCCGAATGGAATTTAATGGAATGGAATGGAATGGAATGGAATGAAATGGAATCAACCTGAATGGAATGGAACTGAATGGAATGGAATGGAATAAACCCGAGTTGGATGGAATGGAATGGAATGGAATGCAATCTATGCGAATGGAATGGAATGGAAAGGAATAGAATGGAATGGAATGGAATGGAATCAACCCGCATGGAATGGAATGGAGTGGAATCAACTCGAATGGAATGGAATGGAATGGAGTGGAATCAACTCGAATGGAATGGAATGGAATGGAATGGAATCAACACGAATGGAATAGAATGGAAGGGAATGGAATCAACACGAATGGAATGGATTGGAGTGGAATGGAATGGAATGGAATGGAATGCAATCAACCCGAATGGAATGGAATGGAATGGAATGGAATGCAATGGAATGCAATCAATCCGACTGGAATGGAATGGAATGGAATGCCCTGGAATCAACCCGAATGGAATGGAATGCAGTGGAATCAAATCGAGTGCAATGGAATGGAATCGAATGGAATGGAATGGATTCAACTAGAATGGAATGGAATGGAATGGAATCAACCGGAATGGAATGAAATGTAAAGGAATGGAATGGAATGGAAAGGAATGGAATGGAATCAACCCGAATGGAATGGAATGGAATGGAAAGGAACCAAGCCGAATGGAATGGAATCGAATGGAATGGAATGGAATGGAATGGACTGGAATGGAATCTATCCGAATGGTTTGGAATGGTAAGGAATGGAATGGAATGGAAGGGAATGGAATCAACACGCATGGAATGAAATGGTGTGGAATCAACTCGATTGAAATGGAATGGAATGGAATGGAAAGGAATGGAATGGAAGGGAATGAAATGGAAGGGAATTTAATCACACCGAATGGAATGGAATGGAATGGAATGGAATGGAATGGAATGGAATGGAATCAACCCGAATGGAATGGAATGCAACGGAATGACATGGAATGGATTCAACCCTAATGGAATTGATTAGAATGGAATCAACTCGAATGGAATGGAATGGAATGGCACGGGATGGAATGGTATGGAATAGAATCGAAAGGAATAGAATCAACCGATTGGAGTGGATTGGAATGGAATGTAATTGAATGGAATGGGGTGGAATTGAATCAATCCGAGTGGAATGGAATGGAATGGAATGGAGTGGAGGGGAATGAAATGGAATGGAATGGAGTGGAGTGGAATGTAATGGAATGGAATCCACCTGAGTGGAATGGAATGGAATGGAATGGAATGGAATAAAATGGAATGGAAGCAACTCAAATGCAATGGAATGGAATGGAATGGAATGGAATCAACCCGAATGGAATGGAATGGAATGGAATGCAATGGAATGGAATGGAAACAACTCGAATGGAATGGAATGCAATGGAATGGAATGGAATCGAATCATCATGAATGGAATGGAACGGAATGGAATCAACTCAAATGGAATGGAAAGCAATGGAAAGTAATGGAATGGAATCAACCCGAATGGAGTGGAATGGAACGGAATGGAATGGAATGAAAAGGAATGGAATGGAACGCAATCAATCCAAATGGAATGGAATGGACTGGAATCAACCCGAATGGAATGGAGTGAAGTGGAATCAAATGGAATGGAATGGAATGGAATGGAATGGAATGGAATGGAATGGAATGAAATGGGATGTAATCACCTCGAATGGAACGGAATGGAATGGAATGGAATGAAATGGAATAAACCCGAATGGAATGGAGTGGAATGGAATGGAATGGAGTGGAATGGAATGGAATGGAATCAACCCGAATGGAATGGAATGGAATGGAATAAACCGGAATGGAATGGAATGGAATGGAATGGAATGGAATGGAATCAAACCGAGTGGAATGGCATGGAGTGGAATGGAATGGAAAGGAATGGAATCAACCCGATTGGAATTGAATGGTATGGAATGGAATGACATTGAATGGAATGGAATGTATCCGAATGGATTGGAATGGAAAGGAATGGAATGGAATGGAATGGAATGGAATGGAATGGAATCAACCCGCATGGAATGGAATGGAGTGGAACCAACTCGAATGGAATGGAATGGATTGGAATGGAATGGAATCAACCCGAATTCAATGGAATGGAATGGAATGGAATCAACAGGAATGGAATGGATTGGAATGGAATGGAATGGAATGGAATGGAATGGAATCAACCCGAATGGAATGGAATGGAATGGAATGGAAGGAAATGGAATGGAATGCAATGAATGCGAATGGAATGGAATGGAATGGAATGCAATGGAATCAAACCGAATGGAATGGAATGAAGTGGAATCAAATCGAGTGCAATGGAATGGAATCGAATGGAATGGAATGGATTCAACCAGAATGGAATGGAAAGGAATGGAATCAACCGGAATGGAATGAAATGGAAAGGAATGGAATGGAATGGAATGGAAAGGAATGGAACGGAATCAACCCGAATGGAATTTAATGGAATGGAATGGAATCAACCGGAATGGAATGGAATCGAATGGAATGGAATGGAATCAACCCGAATGGAATGGAATGGAATGGAATGGAATGGAATGGAATGGAATGGAATGGAATGGAATGGAATCAACCTGAATGGAATGAAATGGAATGGAATTGAATGGAATGGAATCCACCGGAATGGAATGGAATGGAATGGAATGGTATGGAATCAAGCCGAATGGAGTCGAATGGAATGGAAAGGAATGGAATCAACCCGAATGGAATGCAATGGAATGGAATGGAATGGAATGGAATCAACCCGAATGTAATGGAATGCAATGGAATGGAATGGAATGGAATGGAGTCAACCCGGATGGAATGCAATGGAATGGAATGGAATGAAATGGAATGGAATGGAATCAACCCGAATGGAATGGAATGCAATGGAATGACATGGAATGGATTCAACCCGAATGGAATTGATTGGAGTGGAATCAACTCGAATGGAATGGAATGGAATGGAATGGCACGGGATGGAATGGTATGGAATAGAATCGAATGGAATTGGATCAACACGATTGGAGTGGATTGGAATGGAATGTAATTGAATGGAATGTGGTGGAATTGAATCAATCCGAGTGGAATGGAATGGAATGGAATGGAGTGGAGGGGAATGAAATGGAATGGAATGAAGTGGAGTGGAATGTAATGGAATGGAATCAACCTGAGTGGAGTGTAATGGAATGGAATGGAATGGAGTGGAATAAAATGGAATGGAAGCAACTCAAATGCAGTGCAATGGAATGGAATGGAATGGAATCAACCCGAATGGAATGGAATGGAATGGAATGGAATGCAATGGAATGGAATGGAATCAACTCGAATGGAATGGAATGCAATGGAATGGAATGGAATCGAATCATCACGAATGGAATGGAACGGAATGGAATCAACTCAAATGGAATGGAATGCAATGGAAAGGAATGGAATGGAATCAACCCGAATGGAGTGGAATGGAATGGAATGGAATGGAAGCAACCCGAATGGAATGGAATGGAATCGAATGGAATGGAATGGAATGGAATCAACCGGAATGGAATGGAATGGAATGGAATGGAATGGAATGGAATGGAATGGAAGGGAATGGAATCAAACCGAATGGAATGGAATGGAGTGGAATGGAATGGAAAGGAATGGAATCAACCCGAATGGAATGGAATGGAATGGAATGGAATGGAATGGAATGGAATGGAATCAAACCGAATGGAATGGAATGGAATGGAATAGAATGGAATGGAATGGAATCTATCCGAAAGGAATGGAATGGTAAGGAATGGAATGGAATGGAAGGGAATGGAATCAACCCTCATGGAATGAAATGGAGTGGAATCAACTCGAATGGAATGGAATGGAATGGAATAAACCCGAATAAAATGGAATGCAGGGGAATGGAATGGAATGGAAAGGAACCAACCCGAATGGAATGGAATTGAATGGATTGGAATGGAATGGAATGGAATGGAATGGAATGCAATGGATTGGAATGGAAAGTAATTAACCCGAATGGAATGGAATGGAACGGAATGGAATGGAATGGAATGGAAGGGAATTAAATGGAAGGGAATTTAATCACACCGAATGGAATGGAATGGAATGGAATGGAATCAACCCGAATGGAATGGAATGCAATGGAATGACATGGAATGGATTCAACCCGAATGGAATTGATTGGAATGGAATCAACTCGAATGGAATGGAATGGAATGGAATGGCACGGGATGGAATGGTATGGAATAGAATCGAATGGAATTGAATCAACCCGATTGGAGTGGATTGGAATGGAATGTAATTGAATGGAATGGGGTGGAATTGAATCAATCCGAGTGGAATGGAATGGAATGGAATGGAGTGGAGGGGAATGAAATGGAATGGAATGGAGTGGAGTGGAATGGAATGTAATGGAATGGAATTAACCTGAGTGGAATGGAATGGAATGGAATGGAATGGAATGGAAAGGAATAAAATGGAATGGAAGCAACTCAAATGCAATGGAATGGAATGGAATGGAATGGAATCAACACGAATGGAATGGAATGGGATGCAATGGAATGGAATGGAATCAACTCGAATGGAATGGAATGCAATGGAATGGAATGGAATCGAATCATCATGAATGGAATGGAACGGAATGGAATCAACTCAAATGGAATGGAATGCAATGGAAAGGAATGGAATGGAATCAAAGCGAATGGAGTGGAATGGAACGGAATGGAATGGAATGAAAAGGAATGGAATGGAATGCAATCAATCCAACTGGAATGGAATGGACTGGAATCAACCCGAATGGAATGGAGTGACGTGGAATCAAATTGAATGGAATGGAATGGAATGGAATGGAATGGAATGGAATGGAATGGGATATAATCACCTCGAATGGAACGGAATGGAATGGAATGGAATGAAATGGAATAAACCCGAATGGAATGGAGTGGAATGGAATGGAATGGAATGGAATGGAATGGAATGGAATCAACCCGAATGGAATGGAATGGAATGGAATAAACCGGAATGGAATGGAATGGAATGGAATGGAATGGAATGGAATGGAATGGAATGGAATGGAATCAAACCGAGTGGAATGGCATGGAGTGGAATGGAATGGAAAGGAATGGAATCAACCCGATTGGAATGGAATGGAATGGAATGGAATGGAATGGAATGGAAACTATCCGAATGGATTGGAATGGAAAGGAATGGAATGGAATGGAATGGAATGGAATGGAATCAACCCGCATGGAATGGAATGGAGTGGAACCAACTCGAATGGAATGGAATGGATTGGACTGGAATGGAATCAACCCGAATTCAATGGAATGGAATGGAATGGAATCAACACGAATGGAATGGATTGGAATGGAATGGAATGGAATGGAATGGAATGGAATCAACCCGAATGGAATGGCATGGAATGGAATGCAATGGAATGGAATGGAATCAACTCGAATGGAATGGAATGCAATGGAATGGAATGGAATCGAATCATCACGAATGGAATGAAACGGAATGGAATCAACTCAAATGGAGGGGAATGCAATGGAAAGGAATGGAATGGAATCAACACGAATGGAGTGGAATGGAACGGAATGGAATGGAATGAAAAGGAATGGAATGGAATGCAATCAATCCAAATGGAATGGAATGGAATGGAATCAACCCGAATGGAATGGAGTGAAGTGGAATCAAATCGAATGGAATGGAATGGAATGGAATGGATTCAACCCGAATGGAATGGAATGGAATTAAATTAACCGGAATGGAATGGAATGGAATGGAATGGAATGGAATGGAATGGAATGGAATCAACCCGAATGGAATTTAATGGAATGGAATGGAATGGAATGGAATGAAATGGAATCAACCTGAATGGAATGGAATTGAATGGAATGGAATGGAATAAACCCGAGTTGGATGGAATGGAATGGAATGGAATGCAATCTATGCGAATGGAGTGGAATGGAAAGGAATAGAATGGAATGGAATGGAATGGAATCAACCCGCATGGAATGGAATGGAGTGGAATCAACTCGAATGGAATGGAATGGAATGGAATGGAATCAACCCGAATGGAATGGAATGGAAGGGAATGGAATCAACACGAATGGAATGGATTGGAGTGGAATGGAATGGAATGGAATGGAATGCAATCAACCCGAATGGAATGGAATGGAATGGAATTGAATGCAATGGATTGCAATCAATCCGACTGGAATGGAATGGAATGGAATGCAGTGGAATCAACCCGAATGGAATGGAATTCAGTGGAATCAAATCGAGTGCAATGGAATGGAATCGAATGGAATGGAATGGATTCAACTAGAATGGAATGGAATGGAATGGAATGGAATGGAATGGAATGGAATGGAATCAACCGGAATGGAATGAAATGTAAAGGAATGGAATGGAATGGAAAGGAATGGAATGGAATCAACCCGAATGGAATGGAATGGAATGGAAAGGAACCAAGCCGAATGGAATGGAATCGAATGGAATGGAATGGAATGGAATGGACTGGAATGGAATCTATCCGAATGGTTTGGAATGGTAAGGAATGGAATGGAATGGAAGGGAATGGAATCAACACGCATGGAATGAAATGGTGTGGAATCAACTCGATTGAAATGGAATGGAATGGAATGGAAAGGAATGGAATGGAAGGGAATGAAATGGAAGGGAATTTAATTACACCGAATGGAATGGAATGGAATGGAATGGAATGGAATGGAATCAACCCGAATGGAATGGAATGCAACGGAATGACATGGAATGGATTCAACCCTAATGGAATTGATTAGAATGGAATCAACTCGAATGGAATGGAATGGAATGGCACGGGATGGAAAGGTATGGAATAGAATCGACTGGAATTGTATCAACCCGATTGGAGTGGATTGGAATGGAATGTTATTGAATGGAATGGGGTGGAATTGAATCAATCCGAGTGGAATGGAATGGAATGGAATGGAGTGGAGGGGAATGAAATGGAATGGAATGGAGTGGAGTGGAATGTAATGGAATGGAATCAACCTGAGTGGAATGGAATGGAATGGAATGGAATGGAATAAAATGGAATGGAAGCAACTCAAATGCAATGGAATGGAACGGAATGGAATGGAATCAACCCGAATGGAATGGAATGGAATGGAATGCAATGGAATGGAATGGAAACAACTCGAATGGAATGGAATGCAATGGAATGGAATGGAATCGAATCATCATGAATGGAATGGAACGGAATGGAATCAACTCAAATGGAATGGAATGCAATGGAAAGGAATGGAATGGAATCAACCCGAATGGAGTGGAATGGAACGGAATGGAATGGAATGAAAAGGAATGGAATGGAATGCAATCAATCCAAATGGAATGGAATGGACTGGAATCAACCCGAATGGAATGGAGTGAAGTGGAATCAAATGGAATGGAATGGAATGGAATGGAATGGAATGGAATGGAATGGAATGGAATGAAATGGGATGTAATCACCTCGAATGGAACGGAATGGAATGGAATGGAATGAAATGGAATAAACCCGAATGGAATGGAGTGGAATGGAATGGAATGGAATGGAATGGAATCAACCCGAATGGAATATAATGGAATGGAATAAACCGGAATGGAATGGAATGGAATGGAATGGAATGGAATGGAATCAAACCGAGTGGAATGGCATGGAGTGGAATGGAATGGAAAGGAATGGAATCAACCCGATTGGAATGGAATGGAATGGAATGGAATGGAATGGAATCTATCCGAATGGATTGGAATGGAAAGGAATGGAATGGAATGGAATGGAATGGAATGGAATGGAATGGAATGGAATCAACCCGCATGGAATGGAATGGAGTGGAACCAACTCGAATGGAATGGAATGGATTGGAATGGAATGGAATCAACCCGAATTCAATGGAATGGAATGGAATCACCACGAATGGAATGGATTGGAATGGAATGGAATGGAATGGAATGGAATGGAATGGAATCAACCCGAATGGAATGGAATGGAATGGAATGGAATGAAATGGAATGGAATGCAATCAATCCGAATGGAATGGAATGGAATGGAATGCAATGGAATCAACCCGAATGGAATGGAATGAAGTGGAATCAAATCGAGTGCAATGGAATGGAATCGAATGGAATGGAATGGATTCAACCAGAATGGAATGGAAAGGAATGGAATCAACCGGAATGGAATGAAATGGAAAGGAATGGAATGGAATGGAATGGAAAGGAATGGAATGGAATCAACCCGAATGGAATTTAATGGAATGGAATGGAATCAACCAGAATGGAATGGAATCGAATGGAATGGAATGGAATCAACCCGAATGGAATGGAATGGAATGGAATGGAATGGAATGGAATCAACCTGAATGGAATGAAATGGAATGGAATTGAATGGAATGGAATCCACCGGAATGGAATGGAATGGAATGGAATGGAATGGAATGGTATGGAATCAACCCGAATGGAGTCGAATGGAATGGAAAGGAATGGAATCAACCCGAATGGAATGCAATGGAATGGAATGGAATGGAATGGAATCAACCCGAATGTAATGGAAGGCAATGGAATGGAATGGAATGGAATGGAGTCAACCCGGATGGAATGCAGTGGAATGGAATGGAATGAAATGGAATGGAATGGAATCAACCCGAATGGAATGGAATGCAATGGAATGGAATGGAATGGAATCAACTCGAATGGAATACAATGGAAAGGATTGGAATGGAATGGAATGGAATCAACCCGAATGGAATGGAATACAATGGAATGGAATGGAATGGAATGGAAAGGGATGGAATCAACTCGAATGGAATGGAATGGAATGGAACGGAATGGAATGAAATGGAATAAACCCGAATGGAATGGAATGGCATGGAATGGAATGGAATGAAATCAACCCGAATGGAATGGAAGGGAATGGAATGGAAAGGAAAAAACCCGAATGGAATGGAATGGAATGGAATGGAATGGAATGGAATCAAACCGAATGGAATGGAATGGAATGGAATGGAACGGAATGGAATGGAATGGAATGGAAGGGAATGAAATGGAAGGGAATTTAATCACACCGAATGGAATGGAATGGAATGGAATCAACCCGAATGGAATGGAATGCAATGGAATGACATGCAATGGATTCAACCCGAATGGAATTGATTGGAGTGGAATCAACTCAAAAGGAATGGAATGGAATGGAATGGCACGGGATGGAATGGTATGGAATAGAATCGAATGGAATTGGATCAACACGATTGGAGTGGACTGGAATGGAATGTAATTGAATGGAATGGGGTGGAATTGAATCAATCCGAGTGGAATGGAATGGAATGGAATGGAGTGGAGGGGAATGAAATGGAATGGAATGGAGTGGAGTGGAATGGAATGGAATGGAATGGAATCAACCTGAGTGGAATGGAATGGAATGGAATGGAATAAACCCGGATGAAATGGAATGGAGGGGAATGGAATGGAATGGAATGGAAAGGAAACAACCCGAATGGAATGGAATGGAATGGAATGGAATGGAATGGAATGGAATGGAATGCAATGGAATCATCCCGAATGGAATGGAATGGAACGGAATGGAATGGAATAAACCCGAACGGAATGCAATGGAATGGAATGGAAAGTAATCAACCCGAACGGAATGGAATGGAACGGAATGGAATGGAATGGAATGGAATGGAATGGAATGGAAGGGAATGAAATGGAAGGGAATTTAATCACACCGAATGGAATGGAATGGAATAGAATGGACTGGAATGGAATCTATCCGAATGGTATGGAATGGTAAGGAATGGAATGGAATGGAAGGGAATGGAATCAACACGCATGGAATGAAATGGAGTGGAATCAACTCGAATGGAATGGAATGGAATGGAATGGAATGGAATGGAATGGAATGGAAAGGAATGGAATGGAAGGGAATGAAATGGAAGGGAATTTAATCACACCGAATGGAATGGAATGGAATGGAATGGAATGGAATGGAATGGAATCAACCCGAATGGAATAGAATGCAACGGAAGGACATTGAATGGATTCAACCCTAATGGAATTGATTGGAATGGAATCAACTCGAATGGAATGGAATGGAATGGAATGGCACGGGATGGAATGGTATGGAATAGAATCGAATGGAATTGAATCAACCCGATTGGAGTGGATTGGAATGGAATGTAATTGAATGGAATGGGGTGGAATTGAATCAATCCGAGTGGAATGGAATGGAATGGAATGCAGTGGAGGGGAATGAAATGCAATGGAATGGAGTGGAGTGGAATGTAATGGAATGGAATCAACCTGAGTGGAATGGAATGGAATGGAATGGAATGGAATGGAATGGAATGGTATGGAATCAACCCGAATGGAGTCGAATGGAATGGAAAGGAATGGAATCAACCCGAATGGAATGCAATGGAATGGAATGGAATGGAATGGAATCAACACGAATGGAATGGAATGGGATGCAATGGAATGGAATGGAATCAACTCGAATGGAATGGAATGCAATGGAATGGAATGGAATCGAATCATCATGAATGGAATGGAACGGAATGGAATCAACTCAAATGGAATGGAATGCAATGGAAAGGAATGGAATGGAATCAACGCGAATGGAGTGGAATGGAACGGAATGGAATGGAATGAAAAGGAATGGAATGGAATGCAATCAATCCAAATGGAGTGGAATGGACTGGAATCAACCCGAATGGAATGGAGAGACGTGGAATCAAATCGAATGGAATGGCATGGAATGGAATGGAATGGAATGGAATGGAATGGAATGGAATGGAATGGAATCAACCCGAATGGAATGGAATGGAATGGAATAAACCGGAATGGAATGGAATGGAATGGAATGGAATGGAATGGAATGGAATGGAATGGAATGGAATCAAACCGAGTGGAATGGCATGGAGTGGAATGGAATGGAAAGGAATGGAATCAACCCGATTGGAATGGAATGGAATGGAATGGAATGGAATGGAATGGAATGGAATGGAATCTATCCGAATGGATTGGAATGGAAAGGAATGGAATGGAATGGAATGGAATGGAATGGAATCAACCCGCATGGAATGGAATGGAGTGGAACCAACTCGAATGGAATGGAATGGATTGGACTGGAATGGAATCAACCCGAATTCAATGGAATGGAATGGAATGGAATCAACCCGAATGGAATGGATTGGAATGGAATGGAATGTAATGGAATGGAATCAACCCGAATGGAATGGCATGGAATGGAATGCAATGGAATGGAATGGAATCAACTCGAATGGAATGGAATGCAATGGAATGGAATGGAATCGAATCATCACGAATGGAATGAAACGGAATGGAATCAACTCAAATGGAGGGGAATGCAATGGAAAGGAATGGAATGGAACCAACACGAATGGAGTGGAATGGAACGGAATGGAATGGAATGAAAAGGAATGGAATGGAATGCAATCAATCCAAATGGAATGGAATGGAATGGAATCAACCCGAATGGAATGGAGTGAAGTGGAATCAAATCGAATGGAATGGAATGGAATGGAATGGATTCAACCCGAATGGAATGGAATGGAATTAAATTAACCGGAATGGAATGGAATGGAATGGAATGGAATGGAATGGAATGGAATGGAATGGAATCAACCCGAATGGAATTTAATGGAATGGAATGGAATGGAATGGAATGAAATGGAATCAACCTGAATGGAATGGAATTGAATGGAATGGAATGGAATAAACCCGAGTTGGATGGAATGGAATGGAATGGAATGCAATCTATGCGAATGGAGTGGAATGGAAAGGAATAGAATGGAATGGAATGGAATGGAATCAACCCGCATGGAATGGAATGGAGTGGAATCAACTCGAATGGAATGGAATGGAATGGAATGGAATCAACCCGAATGGAATGGAATGGAAGGGAATGGAATCAACACGAATGGAATGGATTGGAGTGGAATGGAATGGAATGGAATGGAATGCAATCAACCCGAATGGAATGGAATGGAATGGAATGGAATGCAATGGAATGCAATCAATCCGACTGGAATGGAATGGAATGGAATGCAGTGGAATCAACCCGAATGGAATGGAATTCAGTGGAATCAAATCGAGTGCAATGGAATGGAATCGAATGGAATGGAATGGATTCAACTAGAATGGAATGGAATGGAATGGAATGGAATGGAATGGAATGGAATGGAATCAACCGGAATGGAATGAAATGTAAAGGAATGGAATGGAATGGAAAGGAATGGAATGGAATCAACCCGAATGGAATGGAATGGAATGGAAAGGAACCAAGCCGAATGGAATGGAATCGAATGGAATGGAATGGAATGGAATGGACTGGAATGGAATCTATCCGAATGGTTTGGAATGGTAAGGAATGGAATGGAATGGAAGGGAATGGAATCAACACGCATGGAATGAAATGGTGTGGAATCAACTCGATTGAAATGGAATGGAATGGAATGGAAAGGAATGGAATGGAAGGGAATGAAATGGAAGGGAATTTAATCACACCGAATGGAATGGAATGGAATGGAATGGAATGGAATGGAATCAACCCGAATGGAATGGAATGCAACGGAATGACATGGAATGGATTCAACCCTAATGGAATTGATTAGAATGGAATCAACTCGAATGGAATGGAATGGAATGGCACGGGATGGAAAGGTATGGAATAGAATCGAATGGAATTGTATCAACCCGATTGGAGTGGATTGGAATGGAATGTAATTGAATGGAATGGGGTGGAATTGAATCAATCCGAGTGGAATGGAATGGAATGGAATGGAGTGGAGGGGAATGAAATGGAATGGAATGGAGTGGAGTGGAATGTAATGGAATGGAATCAACCTGAGTGGAATGGAATGGAATGGAATGGAATGGAATAAAATGGAATGGAAGCAACTCAAATGCAATGGAATGGAACGGAATGGAATGGAATCAACCCGAATGGAATGGAATGGAATGGAATGCAATGGAATGGAATGGAAACAACTCGAATGGAATGGAATGCATTGGAATGGAATGGAATCGAATCATCATGAATGGAATGGAACGGAATGGAATCAACTCAAATGGAATGGAATGCAATGGAAAGGAATGGAATGGAATCAACCCGAATGGAGTGGAATGGAACGGAATGGAATGGAATGAAAAGGAATGGAATGGAATGCAATCAATCCAAATGGAATGGAATGGACTGGAATCAACCCGAATGGAATGGAGTGAAGTGGAATCAAATGGAATGGAATGAAATGGAATGGAATGGAATGGAATGGAATGGAATGGAATGGAATGGAATGGAATGAAATGGGATGTAATCACCTCGAATGGAACGGAATGGAATGGAATGGAATGAAATGGAATAAACCCGAATGGAATGGAGTGGAATGGAATGGAATGGAATGGAATGGAATCAACCCGAATGGAATATAATGGAATGGAATAAACCGGAATGGAATGGAATGGAATGGAATGGAATGGAATGGAATCAAACCGAGTGGAATGGCATGGAGTGGAATGGAATGGAAAGGAATGGAATCAACCCGATTGGAATGGAATGGAATGGAATGGAATGGAATGGAATGGAATGGAATCTATCCGAATGGATTGGAATGGAAAGGAATGGAATGGAATGGAATGGAATGGAATGGAATGGAATCAACCCGCATGGAATGGAATGGAGTGGAACCAACTCGAATGGAATGGAATGGATTGGAATGGAATGGAATCAACCCGAATTCAATGGAATGGAATGGAATCACCACGAATGGAATGGATTGGAATGGAATGGAATGGAATGGAATGGAATGGAATGGAATGGAATCAACCCGAATGGAATGGAATGGAATGGAATGGAATGAAATGGAATGGAATGCAATCAATCCGAATGGAATGGAATGGAATGGAATGCAATGGAATCAACCCGAATGGAATGGAATGAAGTGGAATCAAATCGAGTGCAATGGAATGGAATCGAATGGAATGGAATGGATTCAACCAGAATGGAATGGAAAGGAATGGAATCAACCGGAATGGAATGAAATGGAAAGGAATGGAATGGAATGGAATGTAAAGGAATGGAATGGAATCAACCCGAATGGAATTTAATGGAATGGAATGGAATCAACCAGAATGGAATGGAATCGAATGGAATGGAATGGAATCAACCCGAATGGAATGGAATGGAATGGAATGGAATGGAATGGAATCAACCTGAATGGAATGAAATGGAATGGAATTGAATGGAATGGAATCCACCGGAATGGGATGGAATGGAATGGAATGGAATGGAATGGTATGGAATCAACCCGAATGGAGTCGAATGGAATGGAAAGGAATGGAATCAACCCGAATGGAATGCAATGGAATGGAATGGAATGGAATGGAATCAACCCGAATGTAATGGAAGGCAATGGAATGGAATGGAATGGAATGGAGTCAACCCGGATGGAATGCAATGGAATGGAATGGAATGAAATGGAATGGAATGGAATCAACCCGAATGGAATGGAATGCAATGGAATGGAATGGAATGGAATCAACTCGAATGGAATACAATGGAAAGGATTGGAATGGAATGGAATGGAATCAACCCGAATGGAATGGAATACAATGGAATGGAATGGAATGGAAAGGGATGGAATCAACTCGAATGGAATGGAATGGAATGGAACGGAATGGAATGAAATGGAATAAACCCGAATGGAATGGAATGGCATGGAATGGAATGGAATGAAATCAACCCGAATGGAATGGAAGGGAATGGAATGGAAAGGAAAAAACCCGAATGGAATGGAATGGAATGGAATCAAACCGAATGGAATGGAATGGAATGGAACGGAATGGAATGGAATGGAATGGAAGGGAATGAAATGGAAGGGAATTTAATCACACCGAATGGAATGGAATGGAATGGAATGGAATCAACCCGAATGGAATGGAATGCAATGGAATGACATGGAATGGATTCAACCCGAATGGAATTGATTGGAGTGGAATCAACTCAAAAGGAATGGAATGGAATGGAATGGCATGGGATGGAATGGTATGGAATAGAATCGAATGGAATTGGATCAACACGATTGGAGTGGACTGGAATGGAATGTAATTGAATGGAATGGGGTGGAATTGAATCAATCCGAGTGGAATGGAATGGAATGGAATGGAGTGGAGGGGAATGAAATGGAATGGAATGGAGTGGAGTGGAATGGAATGGAATGGAATGGAATCAACCTGAGTGGAATGGAATGGAATGGAATGGAATGGAATGGAATGGAATAAACCCGGATGAAATGGAATGGAGGGGAATGGAATGGAATGGAATGGAAAGGAACCAACCCGAATGGAATGGAATCGAATGGAATGGAATGGAATGGAATGGAATGCAATGGAATCATCCCGAATGGAATGGAATGGAACGGAATGGAATGGAATAAACCCGAACTGAATGCAATGGAATGGAATGGAAAGTAATCAACCCGAACGGAATGGAATGGAACGGAATGGAATGGAATGGAATGGAATGGAATGGAATGGAATGGAATGAAATGGAAGGGAATTTAATCACACCGAATGGAATGGAATGGAGTAGAATGGACTGGAATGGAATCTATCCGAATGGTATGGAATGGTAAGGAATGGAATGGAATGGAAGGGAATGGAATCAACACGCATGGAATGAAATGGAGTGGAATCAACTCGAATGGAATGGAATGGAATGGAATGGAATGGAAAGGAATGGAATGGAAGGGAATGAAATGGAAGGGAATTTAATCACACCGAATGGAATGGAATGGAATGGAATGGAATGGAATGGAATCAACCCGAATGGAATGGAATGCAACGGAAGGACATTGAATGGATTCAACCCTAATGGAATTGATTGGAATGGAATCAACTCGAATGGAATGGAATGGAATGGAATGGCACGGGATGGAATGGTATGGAATAGAATCGAATGGAATTGAATCAACCCGATTGGAGTGGATTGGAATGGAATGTAATTGAATGGAATGGGGTGGAATTGAATCAATCCGAGTGGAATGGAATGGAATGGAATGCAGTGGAGGGGAATGAAATGCAATGGAATGGAGTGGAGTGGAATGTAATGGAATGGAATCAACCTGAGTGGAATGGAATGGAATGGAATGGAATGGAATGGAATGGTATGGAATCAACCCGAATGGAGTCGAATGGAATGGAAAGGAATGGAATCAACCCGAATGGAATGCAATGGAATGGAATGGAATGGAATGGAATCAACACGAATGGAATGGAATGGGATGCAATGGAATGGAGTGGAATCAACTCGAATGGAATGGAATGCAATGGAATGGAATGGAATCGAATCATCATGAATGGAATGGAACGGAATGGAATCAACTCAAATGGAATGGAATGCAATGGAAAGGAATGGAATGGAATCAACGCGAATGGAGTGGAATGGAACGGAATGGAATGGAATGAAAAGGAATGGAATGGAATGCAATCAATCCAAATGGAGTGGAATGGACTGGAATCAACCCGAATGGAATGGAGAGACGTGGAATCAAATCGAATGGAATGGCATGGAATGGAATGGAATGGAATGGAATGGAATGGAATGGAATGGAATGGAATCTATCCGAATGGATTGGAATGGAAAGGAATGGAATGGAATGGCATGGAATGGAATCAACCCGCATGGAATGGAATGGAGTGGAACCAACTCGAATGGAATGGAATGGATTGGAATGGAATGGAATCAACCCGAATTCAATGGAATGGAATGGAATGGAATCAACACGAATCGAATTGATTGGAATGGAATGGAATGGAATGGAATGGAATCAACCCGAATGGAATGGAATGGAATGGAATGCAATCAATCGGAATGGAATGGAATGCAATGGAATGCAATGGAATCAACCCGAATGGAATGGAATGAAGTGGAATCAAATCGAGTGCAATGGAATGGAATCGAATGGAATGGAATGGATTCAACCAGAATGGAATGGAAAGGAATGGAATCAACCGGAATGGAATGAAATGGAAAGGAATGGAATGGAATGGAATGGAAAGGAATGGAATGGAATCAACCCGAATGGAATTTAATGGAATGGAATGGAATCAACCAGAATGGAATGGAATGGAATGGAATGGAATGGAATCAACCCGAATGGAATGGAATGGAATGGAATGGAATGGAATCAACCTGAATGGAATGAAATGGAATGGAATTGAATGGAATGGAATCCACCGGAATGGAATGGAATGGAATGGAATGGAATGGTATGGAATCAACCCGATTGGAGTCGAATGGAATGGAAAGGAATGGAATCAACCCGAATGGAATGCAATGGAATGGAATGGAATGGAATGGAATCAACCCGAATGTAATGGGATGCAATGGAATGGAATGGAATGGAATGGAATGGAGTCAACCCGGATGGAATGCAATGGAATGGAATGGAATGAAATGGAATGGAATGGAATCAACCCGAATGGAATGGAATGCAGTGGAATGGAATGGAATGGAATCAACTCGAATGGAATAGAATGGATTGGATTGGAATGGAATGGAATGGAATCAACCCGAATGGAATGGAATACAATGGAATGGAATGGAATGGAAAGGGATGGAATCAACTCGAATGGAATGGAATGGAATGGAATGGAATGGAATGGAATGAAATGGAATAAACCCGAATGGAATGGAATGGAATGGAATGGAATGGAATGAAATCAACCCGAATGAAATGGAAGGGAATGGAATGGAAAGTAAAAAACCCGAATGGAATGGAATGGAATGGAATGGAATGGAATGAAATGGAATGGAATGGAATCAAACCGAATGGAATGGAATGGAATGGAATGGAACGGAATGGAATGGAATGGAATGGAAGGGAATGAAATGGAAGGGAATTTAATCACACCGAATGGAATGGAATGGAATGGAATGGAATGGAATCAACCCGAATGGAATGGAATGCAATGGAATGACATGGAATGGATTCAACCCGAATGGAATTGATTGGAATGGAATCAACTCGAATGGAATGGAATGGAATGGAATGGCACGGGATGGAATGGTATGGAATAGAATCGAATGGAATTGAATCAACACGATTGGAGTGGATTGGAATGGAATGTAATTGAATGGAATGGGGTGGAATTGAATCAATCCGAGTGGAATGGAATGGAATGGAATGGAGTGGAGGGGAATGAAATGGAATGGAATGGAGTGGACTGGAATGTAATGGAATGGAATCAACCTGAGTGGAGTGTAATGGAATGGAATGGAATGGAATGGAATAAAATGGAATGGAAGCAACTCAAATGCAATGCAATGGAATGGAATGGAATGGAATCAACCCGAATGGAATGGAATGCAATGGAATGACATGGAATGGATTCAACCCGAATGGAATTGATTGTAATGGAATCAACTCGAATGGAATGGAATGGAATGGAATGGCACGGGATGGAATGGTATGGAATAGAATCGAATGGAATTGAATCAACCCGATTGGAGTGGATTGGAATGGAATGTAATTGAATGGAATGGGGTGGAATTGAATCAATCCGAGTGGAATGGAATGGAATGGAATGGAGTGGAGGGGAATGAAATGGAATGGAATGGAGTGGAGTGGAATGGAATGGAATGGAATCAACCTGAGTGGAATGGAATGGAATGGAATGGAATGGAATGGAATGGAATAAACCCGAATGAAATGGAATGGAGGGGAATGGAATGGAATGGAATGGAAAGGAACCAACCCGATTGGAATGGAATCGAATGGAATGGAATGGAATGGAATGCAATGGAATCATCCCGAATGGAATGGAATGGAACGGAATGGAATGGAATCAACCCGAATGGAATGCAATGGAATGGAATGGAAAGTAATCAACCCGAATGGAATGGAATGGAACGGAATGGAATGGAATGGAATGGAATGGAATGGAAGGGAATGAAATGGAAGGGAATTTAATTACACCGAATGGAATGGAATGGAATAGAATGGACTGGAATGGAATCTATCCGAATGGTATGGAATGGTAAGGAATGGAATGGAATGGAAGGGAATGGAATCAACACGCATGGAATGAAATGGAGTGGAATCAACTCGAATGGAATGGAATGGAATGGAATGGAAAGGAATGGAATGGAAGGGAATGAAATGGAAGGGAATTTAATCACACCGAATGGAATGGAATGGAATGGAATGGAATGGAATCAACCCGAATGGAATGGAATGCAACGGAATGACATGGAATGGATTCAACCCTAATGGAATTGATTGGAATGGAATCAACTCGAATGGAATGGAATGGAATGGAATGGAATGGAATGGAATCAACCCGAATGGAATGGAATGGAATGGCACGGGATGGAAAGGTATGGAATAGAATCGAATGGAATTGAATCAACCCGATTGGAGTGGATTGGAATGGAATGTAATTGAATGGAATGTGGTGGAATTGAATCAATCCGAGTGGAATGGAATGGAATGGAATGGAGTGGAGGGGAATGAAATGGAATGGAATGGAGTGGAGTGGAATGTAATGGAATGGAATCAACCTGAGTGGAATGGAATGGAATGGAATGGAATGGAATGGAATAAAATGGAATGGAAGCAACTCAAATGCAATGGAATGGAATGGAATGGAATGGAATCAACCCGAATGGAATGGAATGGAATGGAATGCAATGGAATGGAATGGAAACAACTCGAATGGAATGGAATGCAATGGAATGGAATGGAATCGAATCATCATGAATGGAATGGAACGGAATGGAATCAACTCAAATGGAATGGAATGCAATGGAAAGGAATGGAATGGAATCAACCCGAATGGAGTGGAATGGAACGGAATGGAATGGAATGAAAAGGATTGGAATGGAATGCAATCAATCCAAATGGAATGGAATGGACTGGAATCAACCCGATTGGAATGGAGTGAAGTGGAATCAAATGGAATGGAATGAAATGGAATGGAATGGAATGGAATGGAATGGAATGGAATGAAATGGGATGTAATCACCTCGAATGGAACGGAATGGAATGGAATGGAATGAAATGGAATAAACCCGAATGGAATGGAGTGGAATGGAATGGAATGGAATGGAATGGAATCAACCCGAATGGAATATAATGGAATGGAATAAACCGGAATGGAATGGAATGGAATGGAATGGAATGGATTGGAAACAAACCGAGTTGAATGGCATGGAGGGGAATGGAAAGGAAAGGAATGGAATCAACCCGATTGGAATGGAATGGAATGGAATGGAATGGAATGGAATGGAATCTATCCGAATGGATTGGAATGGAAAGGAATGGAATGGAATGGAATGGAATGGAATGGAATGGAATCAACCCGCATGGAAAGGAATGGAGTGGAACCAACTCGAATGGAATGGAATGGATTGGAATGGAATGGAATCAACCCGAATTCAATGGAATGAAATGGAATCACCACGAATGGAATGGATTGGAATGGAATGGAATGGAATGGAATGGAATGGAATCAACCCGAATGGAATGGAATGGAATGGAATGGAATGAAATGGAATGGAATGCAATCAATCCGAATGGAATGGAATGGAATGCAATGGAATCAACCCGAATGGAATGGAATGAAGTGGAATCAAATTGAGTGCAATGGAATGGAATCGAATGGAATGGAATGGATTCAACCAGAATGGAATGGAAAGGAATGGAATCAACCGGAATGGAATGAAATGGAAAGGAATGGAATGGAATGGAATGGAAAGGAATGGAATGGAATCAACCCGAATGGAATTTAATGGAATGGAATGGAATCAACCAGAATGGAATGGAATCGAATGGAATGGAATGGAATCAACCCGAATCGAATGGAATGGAATGGAATGGAATGGAATGGAATCAACCTGAATGGAATGAAATGGAATGGAATTGAATGGAATGGAATCCACCGGAATGGAATGGAATGGAATGGAATGGAATGGAATGGAATGGTATGGAATCAACCCGAATGGAGTCGAATGGAATGGAAAGGAATGGAATCAACCCGAATGGAATGCAATGGAATGGAATGGAATGGAATGGAATCAACACGAATGGAATGGAATGGGATGCAATGGAATGGAATGGAATCAACTCGAATGGAATGGAATGCAATGGAATGGAATGGAATCGAATCATCATGAATGGAATGGAACGGAATGGAATCAACTCAAATGGAATGGAATGCAATGGAAAGGAATGGAATGGAATCAACGCGAATGGAGTGGAATGGAACGGAATGGAATGGAATGAAAAGGAATGGAATGGAATGCAATCAATCCAAATGGAGTGGAATGGACTGGAATCAACCCGAATGGAATGGAGTGACGTGGAATCAAATCGAATGGAATGGCATGGAATGGAATGGAATGGAATGGAATGGAATGGAATGGAATGAAATGGGATGTAATCACCTCGAATGGAACGGAATGGAATGGAATGGAATGAAATGGAATAAACCGGAATGGAATGCAGTGGAATGGAATGGAATGGAATGGAATGGAATGGAATCAACCCGAATGGAATGGAATGGAATGGAATAAACCGGAATGGAATGGAATGGAATGGATTGGAATGGAATGGAATGGAATGGAATGAAACCGAGTGGAATGGCATGGAGTGGAATGGAATGGAAAGGAATGGAATCAACCCGATTGGAATGGAATGGAATGGAATGGAATGGAATGGAATGGAATGGTATGGAATCAACCCGAATGGAGTCGAATGGAATGGAAAGGAATGGAATCAACCCGAATGGAATGCAATGGAATGGAATGGAATGGAATCAACCCGAATGGAATGGAGTGAAGTGGAATCAAACGGAATGGAATGGAATGGAATGGAATGGAATGGATTCAACACGAATGGAATGGAATGGAATTCAATTAACTGGAATGGAATGGAATGGAATGGAATCAACCCAAATGGAATTTAAGGGAATGGAATGGAATGCAATGGACTGGAATGGAATCAACCAGAATGGAATGGAATTGAATGGAATGGAATGGAATAAACCCGAGTGGAATGGAATGGAATGGAATGGAATGCAATCTATGCGAATGGAATGGAATGGAAAGGAATGGAATGGAATGGAATGGAATCAACTCGCATGGAATGGAATGGAGTGGAATCAACTCGAATGCAATGGAATGGAATGGAATGGAATCAACCCGAATGCAAAGGAATGGAATGGAATGGAATCAACACGAATGGAATGGATTGGCGTGGAATGGAATGGAATGGAATGGAATGGAATCAACCCGAATGGAATGGAATGGAATGGCATGGAATGCAATGGAATGGAATGCAATCAAGCCGACTGGAATGGAATGGAATGGAATGCAATGGAATCAACCCGAATGGAATGGAAGGGAATGGAATGGAAAGGAAAAAACCCGAATGGAATGAAATGGAATGGAATCGAATGGATTCAACCAGAATGGTATGGAATGCAATGGATTGGAATGGAATGGAATCAACCGGAATGGAATGAAATGGAAAGGAATGGAATGGAATGGAAAGGAATGGAATGGAATCAACCCGAATGGAATTTAATGGAATGGCATGAATTCATCCCGAATGGAAAGGAATACACTGGAATGGAATGGGATGGAATCAACCCTAATGGAAAGGAATGGAATGGAATGGAATGGAATGGAATGGAATGGAATGGAAAGGGATGGAATCAACTCGAATGGAATTGAATGGAATGGAAGGGAATGGAATGAAATGGAGTAAACCCGAATGGAATGGAATGGAATGGAATGGAATGGAATGGAATCAACCCGAATGCAATGGAAGGGAATGGAATGGAAAGGAAAAAACCCGAATGGAATGGAATGGAATGGAATGGAATCAACCCGAATGGAATGGAATGGAATGGAATGGAATGGAATGGAATGGAAAGGAATCAACCCGCATGGAATGGAATGCAATGGAATGACATGGAATGGATTCAACCCGAATGGAATTGATTGGAATGGAATCAACTCGAATGGAATGGAATGGAATGGCACGGGATGGAATAGTATGGAATAGAATCGAATGGAATTGAATCCACCCTATTGGAGTGGATTGGAATGGAATGTAATTGAATGGAATGGGGTGGAATTGAATCAATCTGAGTAGAATGGGATGGAATGGAATGGAGTGGAGGGGAATGAAATGGAATGGAATCAACCTGGGTGGAATGGAATGGAATGGAATGGAATAAAATGGAATGGAAGCAACTCAAATGCAATGGAATGGAATGGAATGGAATGGAATCAACCCGAATGGAATGGCATGGAATGGAATGCAATGGAATGGAATGCAATCAACTCGAATGGAATGGAATGCAATGGAATGGAATGGAATCGAATCATCACGAATGGAATGGAACGGAATGGAATCAACTCAAATGGAATGGAATTCAATGGAAAGGAATGGAATGGAATGGAAAGTAATTAACCCGAATGGAATGGAATGGAACGCAATGCAATGGAATGGAATGGAAGGGAATGAAATGGAAGGGAATTTAATCACACCGAATGGAATGCAATGGAATGGAATGGAATCAACCCGAATGGAATGGCATGCAATGGAATGACATGGAATGGATTCAACCCGAATGGAATTGTTTGGAATGGAATCAACTCGAATGGAATGGAATGGAATGGAATGGCACGGGATGGAATGGTATGGAATAGAATCGAATGGAATTGAAACAACCCGATTGGAGTGGATTGGAATGGAATGTAATTGAATGGAATGGGGTGGAATTGAATCAATCCGAGTGGAATGGAATGGAATGGAATGGAGTGGAGGGGAGTGAAATGGAATGGAATGGAGTGGAGTGGAATGGAATGGAATGGAATCAACCTGAGTGGAATGGAATGGAATGGAATCGAATGGAATGGAATGGAATGGAATGGAATGCAATGGAATCATCCCGAATGGAATGGAATGGAAGGGAATGGAATGGAATCAACCCGAATGGAATGCAATGGAATGGAATGGAAAGTAATCCACCCGAATGGAATGGATTGGAACGGAATGGAATGGAATGGAATGGAATGGAATGGAGTGGAAGGGAATGAAACGGAAGGGAATTTAATCACACCGAATGGAATGGAATGGAATAGAATGGACTGGAATGGAATCTATCCAAATGGTATGGAATGGTAAGGAATGGAATGGAATGGAAGGGAATGGAATCAACACGCATGGAATGAAATGGAGTGGAATCAACTCGAATGGAATGGAATGGAATGGAATGGAATGGAATGGAAAGGAATGGAATGGAAGGGAATGAAATGGAAGGGAATTTAATCACACCGAATGGAATGGAATGGAATGGAATGGAATCAACCCGAATGGAATGGAATGCAACGGAATGACATGGAAAGGATTCAACCCGAATGGAATTGATTGGAATGGAATCAACTCGAATGGAATGGAATGGAATGGAATGGCACGGGATGGAATGGTATGGAATAGAATCGAATGGAGTTGAATCCACCCGATTGGAGTGGATTGGAATGGAATGTTATTGAATGGAATGGGGTGGAATTGAATCAATCTGAGTAGAATGGAATGGAATGGAATGGAGTGGAGGGGAATGAAATGGAATGGAATCAACCTGGGTGGAATGGAATGGAATGGAATGGAATAAAATGGAATGGAAGCAACTCAAATGCAATGGAATGGAATGGAATGGAATCAACCCGAATGGAATGGCATGGAATGGAATGCAATGGAATGGAATGGAATCAACTCGAATGGAATGGAATGCAATGGAATGGAATGGAATCGAGTCATCACGAATGGAATGAAACGGAATGGAATCAACTCAAATGGAGGGGAATGCAATTGAAAGGAATGGAATGGAATCAACACGAATGGAGTGGAATGGAACGGAATGGAATGGAATGAAAAGGAATGGAATGGAATGCAATCAATCCAAATGGAATGGAATGGAATGGAATCAACCCGAATGGAATGGAGTGAAGTGGAATCAAATCGAATGGAATGGAATGGAATGGAATGAAATGGAATCAACCTGAATGGAATGGAATTGAATGGAATGGAATGGAATAAACCCGAGTTGGATGGAATGGAATGGAATGGAATGCAATCTATGCGAATGGAATGGAATGGAAAGGAATAGAATGGAATGGAATGGAATGGAATCAACCCGCATGGAATGGAATGGAGTGGAATCAACTCGAATGGAATGGAATGGAATGGAATGGAATCAACCCGAATGGAATGGAATGGAAGGGAATGGAATCAACACGAATGGAATGGATTGGAGTGGAATGGAATGGAATGGAATGGAATGCAATCAACCCGAATGGAATGGAATGGAATGGAATGGAATGGAATGCAATGGAATGCAATCAATCCGACTGGAATGGAATGGAATGGAATGCAGTGGAATCAACCCGAATGGAATGGAATGCAGTGGAATCAAATCGAGTGCAATGGAATGGAATCGAATGGAATGGAATGGATTCAACTAGAATGGAATGGAATGGAATGGAATGGAATGGAATCAACCGGAATGGAATGAAATGTAAAGGAATGGAATGGAATGGAAAGGAATGGAATGGAATCAACCCGAATGGAATGGAATGGAATGGAAAGGAACCAAGCCGAATGGAATGGAATCGAATGGAATGGAATGGAATGGAATGGACTGGAATGGAATCTATCCGAATGGTTTGGAATGGTAAGGAATGGAATGGAATGGAAGGGAATGGAATCAACACGCATGGAATGAAATGATGTGGAATCAACTCGATTGAAATGGAATGGAATGGAATGGAAAGGAATGGAATGGAAGGGAATGAAATGGAAGGGAATTTAATCACACCGAATGGAATGGAATGGAATGGAATGGAATGGAATGGAATCAACCCGAATGGAATGGAATGCAACGGAATGACATGGAATGGATTCAACCCTAATGGAATTGATTAGAATGGAATCAACTCGAATGGAATGGAATGGTATGGCACGGGATGGAAAGGTATGGAATAGAATCGAATGGAATTGAATCAACCCGATTGGAGTGGATTGGAATGGAATGTAATTGAATGGAATGGGGTGGAATTGAATCAATCCGAGTGGAATGGAATGGAATGGAGTGGAGGGGAATGAAATGGAATGGAATGGAGTGGAGTGGAATGTAATGGAATGGAATCAACCTGAGTGTAATGGAATGGAATGGAATGGAATGGAATGGAATAAAATGCAATGGAAGCAACTCAAATGCAATGGAATGGAATGGAATGGAATGGAATCAACCCGAATGGAATGGAATGGAATGGAATGCAATGGAATGGAATGGAAACAACTCGAATGGAATGGAATGCAATGGAATGGAATGGAATCGAATCATCATGAATGGAATGGAACGGAATGGAATCAACTCAAATGGAATGGAATGCAATGGAAAGGAATGGAATGGAATCAACGCGAATGGAGTGGAATGGAACGGAATGGAATGGAATGAAAAGGAATGGAATGGAATGCAATCAATCCAAATGGAATGGAATGGACTGGAATCAACCCGAATGGAATGGAGTGAAGTGGAATCAAATGGAATGGAATGGAATGGAATGGAATGAAATGGAATGGAATGGAATGGAATGGAATGAAATGGGATGTAATCACCTCGAATGGAACGGAATGGAATGGAATGGAATGAAATGGAATAAACCCGAATGGAATGGAGTGGAATGGAATGGAATGGAATGGAATGGAATCTATCCGAATGGATTGGAATGGAAAGGAATGGAATGGAATGGAATGGAATGGAATGGAATGGAATCAACCCGCATGGAATGGAATGGAGTGGAACCAACTCGAATGGAATGGAATGGATTGGAATGGAATGGAATCAACCCGAATTCAATGGAATGGAATGGAATGGAATCAACACGAATGGAATGGATTGGAATGGAATGGAATGGAATGGAATGGAATGGAATGGAATGGAATCAACCCGAATGGAATGGCATGGAATGGAATGCAATGGAATGGAATGGAATCAACTCGAATGGAATGGAATGCAATGGAATGGAATGGAATCGAATCATCACGAATGGAATGAAACGGAATGGAATCAACTCAAATGGAGGAGAATGCAATGGAAAGGAATGGAATGGAATCAACACGAATGGAGTGGAATGGAACGGAATGGAATGGAATGAAAAGGAATGGAATGGAATGCAATCAATCCAAATGGAATGGAATGGAATGGAATCAACCCGAATGGAATGGAGTGAAGTGGAATCAAATCGAATGGAATGGAATGGAATGGAATGGATTCAACCCGAATGGAATGGAATGGAATTAAATTAACCGGAATGGAATGGAATGGAATGGAATGGAATGGAATGGAATGGAATGGAATCAACCCGAATGGAATTTAATGGAATGGAATGGAATGGAATGGAATGAAATGGAATCAACCTGAATGGAATGGAATTGAATGGAATGGAATGGAATAAACCCGAGTTGGATGGAATGGAATGGAATGGAATGCAATCTATGCGAATGGAATGGAATGGAAAGGAATAGAATGGAATGGAATGGAATGGAATCAACCCGCATGGAATGGAATGGAGTGGAATCAACTCGAATGGAATGGAATGGAATGGAATGGAATCAACCCGAATGGAATGGAATGGAAGGGAATGGAATCAACACGAATGGAATGGATTGGAGTGGAATGGAATGGAATGGAATGGAATGCAATCAACCCGAATGGAATGGAATGGAATGGAATGGAATGCAATGGAATGCAATCAATCCGACTGGAATGGAATGTAATGGAATGCAGTGGAATCAACCCGAATGGAATGCAATGCAGTGGAATCAAATCGAGTGCAATGGAATGGAATCGAATGGAATGGAATGGATTCAACTAGAATGGAATGGAATGGAATGGAATGGAATGGAATGGAATGGAATCAACCGGAATGGAATGAAATGTAAAGGAATGGAATGGAATGGAAAGGAATGGAATGGAATCAACCCGCATGGAATGGAATGGAATGGAAAGGAACCAAGCCGAATGGAATGGAATCGAATGGAATGGAATGGAATGGAATGGACTGGAATGGAATCTATCCGAATGGTTTGGAATGGTAAGGAATGGAATGGAATGGAAGGGAATGGAATCAACACGCATGGAATGAAATGGTGTGGAATCAACTCGATTGAAATGGAATGGAATGGAATGGAAAGGAATGGAATGGAAGGGAATGAAATGGAAGGGAATTTAATCACACCGAATGGAATGGAATGGAATGGAATGGAATGGAATCAACCCGAATGGAATGGAATGCAACGGAATGACATGGAATGGATTCAACCCTAATGGAATTGATTAGAATGGAATCAACTCGAATGGAATGGAATGGAATGGCACGGGATGGAAAGGTATGGAATAGAATCGAATGGAATTGAATCAACCCGATTGGAGTGGATTGGAATGGAATGTAATTGAATGGAATGGGGTGGAATTGAATCAATCCGAGTGGAATGGAATGGAATGGAATGGAGTGGAGGGGAATGAAATGGAATGGAATGGAGTGGAGTGGAATGTAATGGAATGGAATCAACCTGAGTGGAATGGAATGGAATGGAATGGAATAAAATGGAATGGAAGCAACTCAAATGCAATGGAATGGAATGGAATGGAATGGAATCAAACCGAATGGAATGGAATGGAATGTAATGCAATGGAATGGAATGGAAACAACTCGAATGGAATGGAATGCAATGGAATGGAATGGAATCGAATCATCATGAATGGAATGGAACGGAATGGAATCAACTCAAATAGAATGGAATGCAATGGAAAGGAATGGAATGGAATCAACCCGAATGGAGTGGAATGGAACGGAATGGAATGGAATGAAAAGGAATGGAATGGAATGCAATCAATCCAAATGGAATGGAATGGACTGGAATCAACCCGAATGGAATGGAGTGAAGTGGAATCAAATGGAATGGAATGGAATGAAATGGAATGGAATGGAATGGAATGGAATGGAATGGAATGGAATGGGATGTAATCACCTCGAATGGAACGGAATGGAATGGAATGGAATGAAATGGAATAAACCCGAATGGAATGGAGTGGAATGGAATGGAATGGAATGGAATGGAATCAAACCGAATGGAATATAATGGAATGGAATAAACCGGAATAGAATGGAATTGAATGGAATGGAATGGAATGGAATGGAATCAAACCGAGTGGAATGGCATGGAGTGGAATGGAATGGAAAGGAATGGAATCAACCCGATTGGAATGGAATGGAATGGAATGGAATGGAATGGAATGGAATGGAATCTATCCGAATGGATTGGAATGGAATGGAATGGAATGGAATGGAATGGAATGGAATGGAATCAACCCGCATGGAATGGAATGGAGTGGAACCAACTCGAATGGAATGGAATGGATTGGAATGGAATGGAATCAACCCGAATTCAATGGAATGGAATGGAATCACCACGAATGGAATGGATTGGAATGGAATGGAATGGAATGGAATGGAATGGAATGGAATCAACCCGAATGGAATGGAATGGAATGGAATGGAATGAAATGGAATGGAATGCAATCAATCCGAATGGAATGGAATGGAATGGAATGGAATGCAATGGAATCAACCCGAATGGAATGGAATGAAGTGGAATCAAATCGAGTGCAATGGAATGGAATCGAATGGAATGGAATGGATTCAACCAGAATGGAATGGAAAGGAATGGAATCAACCGGAATGGAATGAAATGGAAAGGAATGGAATGGAATGGAATGGAAAGGAATGGAATGGAATCAACCCGAATGGAATTTAATGGAATGGGATGGAATCAACCAGAAGGGAATGGAATCGAATGGAATGGAATGGAATCAACCCGAATCGAATGGAATGGAATGGAATGGAATGGAATGGAATCAACCTGAATGGAATGAAATGGAATGGAATTGAATGGAATGGAATCCACCGGAATGGAATGGAATGGAATGGAATGGAATGGTATGGAATCAACCCGAATGGAGTCGAATGGAATGGAAAGGAGTGGAATCAAACCGAATGGAATGCAATGGAATGGAATGGAATGGAATGGAATGGAATGGAATGGTATGGAATCAACCCGAATGGAGTCGAATGGAATGGAAAGGAATGGAATCAACCCGAATGGAATGCAATGGAATGGAATGGAATGGAATGGAATCAACCCGAATGTAATGGAATGCAATGGAATGGAATGGAATAGAATGGAGTCAACCCGGTTGGAATGCAATGGAATGGAATGGAATGAAATGGAATGGAATGGAATCAACCCGAATGGAATGGAATGCAATGGAATGGAATGGAATGGAATCAACTCGAATGGAATACAATGGAAAGGATTGGAATGGAATGGAATGGAATCAACCCGAATGGAATGGAATACAATGGAATGGAATGGAATGGAATGGAATGGAAAGGGATGGAATCAACTCGAATGGAATGGAATGGAATGGAACGGAATGGAATGAAATGGAATAAACCCGAATGGAATGGAATGGCATGGAATGGAATGGAATGAAATCAAACCGAATGGAATGGAAGGGAATGGAATGGAAAGGAAAAAACCCGAATGGAATGGAATGGAATGGAATGGAATGGAATCAAACCGAATGGAATGGAATGGAATGGAATGGAACGGAATGGAATGGAATGGAATGGAAGGGAATGAAATGGAAGGGAATTTAATCACACCGAATGGAATGGAATGGAATGGAATCAACCCGAATGGAATGGAATGCAATGGAATGACATGGAATGGATTCAACCCGAATGGAATTGATTGGAGTGGAATCAACTCGAATGGAATGGAATGGAATGGAATGGCACGGGATGGAATGGTATGGAATAGAATCGAATGGAATTGGATCAACACGATTGGAGTGGATTGGAATGGAATGTAATTGAATGGAATGGGGTGGAATTGAATCAATCCGAGTGGAATGGAATGGAATGGAATGGAGTGGAGGGGAATGAAATGGAATGGAATGGAGTGGAGTGGAATGTAATGGAATGGAATCAACCTGAGTGGAGTGTAATGGAATGGAATGGAATGGAATGGAATAAAATGGAATGGAAGCAACTCAAATGCAGTGCAATGGAATGGAATGGAATGGAATCAACCCGAATGGAATGGAATGGAATGGAATGGAATGCAATGGAATGGAATGGAATCAACTCGAATGAAATGGAATGCAATGGAATGGAATGGAATCGAATCATCACGAATGGAATGGAACGGAATGGAATCAACTCAAATGGAATGGAATGCAATGGAAAGGACTGGAATGGAATCAACCCGAATGGAGTGGAATGGAATGGAATGGAATGGAAGCAACCCGAATGGAATGGAATGGAATGGAATGGAAGGGAATGGAATCAAACCGAATGGAATGGAATGGAGTGGAATGGAATGGAAAGGAATGGAATCAACACGAATGAAATGGAATGGAATGGAATGGAATGGAATGGAATCAAACCGAATGGAATGGAATGGAATGGAATAGAATGGAATTTAATGGAATCTATCCGAAAGGAATGGAATGGTAAGGAATGGAATGGAATGGAAGGGAATGGAATCAACCCTCATGGAATGAAATGGAGTGGAATCAACTCGAATGGAATGGAATGAAATGGAATAAACCCGAATAAAATGGAATGGAGGGGAATGGAATGGAATGGAAAGGAACCAACCCGAATGGAATGGAATTGAATGGAATGGAATGGAATGGAATGGAATGCAATGGAATGGAATGGAAAGTAATTAACCCGAATGGAATGGAATGGAACGGAATGGAATGGAATGGAATGGAAGGGAATGAAATGGAAGGGAATTTAATCACACCGAATGGAATGGAATGGAATGGAATGGAATCAACCCGAATGGAATGGAATGCAATGGAATGACATGGAATGGATTCAACCCGAATGGAATTGATTGGAATGGAATCAACTCGAATGGAATGGAATGGAATGGAATGGCACGGGATGGAATGGTATGGAATAGAATCGAATGGAATTGAATCAACCCGATTGGAGTGGATTGGAATGGAATGTAATTGAATGGAATGGGGTGGAATTGAATCAATCCGAGTGGAATGGAATGGAATGGAATGGAGTGGAGGGGAATGAAATGGAATGGAATGGAGTGGAGTGGAATGGAATGGAATGGAATGGAATCAACCTGAGTGGAATGGAATGGAATGGAATGGAATGGAATGGAATGGAATGGAATGGAATGGAATGGAATGGAATAAACCCGGATGAAATGGAATGGAGGGGAATGGAATGGAATGGAATGGAAAGGAACCAACCCGAATGGAATGGAATCGAATGTAATGGTATGGAATGGAATGGAATGCAATGGAATCATCCCGAATGGTATGGAATGGAACGGAATGGAATGGAATCAACCCGAATGGAATGCAATGGAATGGAATGGAAAGTAATCAACCCGAACCGAATGGAATGGAACGGAATGGAATGGAATGGAATGGAATGGAATGGAAGGGAATGAAATGGAAGGGAATTTAATCACACCGAATGGAATGGAATGGAATAGAATGGAGTGGAATGGAATCTATCCGAATGGTATGGAATGGTAAGGAATGGAATGGAATGGAAGGGAATGGAATCAACACGCATGGAATGAAATGGAGTGGAATCAACTCGAATGGAATGGAATGGAATGGAATGGAATGGAAAGGAATGGAATGGAAGGGAATGAAATGGAAGGGAATTTAATCACACCGATTGGAATGGAATGGAATGGAATGGAATGGAATGGAATCAACCCGAATGGAATGGAATGCAACGGAAGGACATTGAATGGATTCAACCCTAATGGAATTGATTGGAATGGAATCAATTCGAATGGAATGGAATGGAATGGAATGGCACGGGATGGAATGGTATGGAATAGAATCGAATGGAATTGAATCAACCCGATTGGAGTGGATTGGAATGGAATGTAATTGAATGGAATGGGGTGGAATTGAATCAATCCGAGTGGAATGGAATGGAATGGAATGCAGTGGAGGGGAATGAAATGCAATGGAATGGAGTGGAGTGGAATGTAATGGAATGGAATCAACCTGAGTGGAATGGAATGGAAAGGAATGGAATGGAATGGAATAAAATGGAATGGAAGCAACTCAAATGCAATGGAATGGAATGGAAAGGAATGGAATCAACACGAATGGAATGGAATGGGATGCAATGGAATGGAATGGAATCAACTCGAATGGAATGGAATGCAATGGAATGGAATGGAATCGAATCATCATGAATGGAATGGAACGGAATGGAATCAACTCAAATGGAATGGAATGCAATGGAAAGGATTGGAATGGAATCAACGCGAATGGAGTGGAATGGAACGGAATGGAATGGAATGAAAAGGAATGGAGTGGAATGCAATCAATCCAAATGGAATGGAATGGACTGGAATCAACCCGAATGGAATGGAGTGACGTAGAATCAAATCGAATGGAATGGAATGGAATGGAATGGAATGGAATGGAATGAAATGGGATGTAATCACCTCGAATGGAACGGAATGGAATGGAATGGAATGAAATGGAATAAAACCGAATGGAATGGAGTGGAATGGAATGGAATGGAATGGAATGGAATGGAATGGAATCAACCCGAATGGAATGGAATGGAATGGAATAAACCGGAATGGAATGGAATGGAATGGAATGGAATGGAATGGAATGGAATGGAATGAAACCGAGTGGAATGGCATGGAGTGGAATGGAATGGAAAGGAATGGAATCAACCCGATTGGAATGGAATGGAATGGAATGGAATGGAATGGAATGGAATCTATCCGAATGGATTGGAATGGAAAGGAATGGAAAGGAATGGAATGGAATGGAATGGAATCAACACGCATGGAATGGAATGGAGTGGAACCAACTCGAATGGCATGGAATGGATTGGAATGGAATGGAATCAACCCGAATTCAATGGAATGGAATGGAATGGAATCAACACGAATGGAATGGATTGGAATGGAATGGAATGGAATGGAATGGAATGGAATGGAATGGAATCAACCCGAATGGAATGGAATGGAGTGGAATGCAATCAATCCGAATGGAATGGAATGGAATGGAATGCAATGGAATCAACCCGAATGGAATGGAATGAAGTGGAATCAAATCGAGTGCAATGGAATGGAATCGAATGGAATGGAATGGATTCAACCAGAATGGAATGGAAAGGAATGGAATCAACCGGAATGGAATGAAATGGAAAGGAATGGTATGGAATGGAATGGAAAGGAATGGAATGGAATCAACCCGAATGGAATTTAATGGAATGGAATGGAATAAACCCGAATGGAATGGAATGGAATGGAATGGAATGGAATGGAATCAACCTGAATGGAATGAAATGGAATGGAATTGAATGGAATGGAATCCACCGGAATGGAATCGAATGGAATGGAATGGAATGGAATGGTATGGAATCAACCCGATTGGAGTCGAATGGAATGGAAAGGAATGGAATCAACCCGAATGGAATGCAATGGAATGGAATGGAATGGAATGGAATCAACCCGGATGGAATGCAATGGAATGGAATGGAATGAAATGGAATGGAATGGAATCATCCCGAATGGAATGGAATGCAATGGAATGGAATGGAATGGAATCAACTCGAATGGAATAGAATGGAATGGATTGGAATGGAATGGAATGGAATCAACCCGAATGGAATGGAATACAATGGAATGGAATGGAATGGAAAGGGATGGAATCAACTCGAATGAAATGGAAGGGAATGGAATGGAAAGTAAAAAACCCGAATGGAATGGAATGGAATGGAATGGAATGGAATGAAATGGAATGGAATGGAATCAAACCGAATGGAATGGAATGGAATGGAATGGAACGGAATGGAATGGAATGGAATGGAAGGGAATGAAATGGAAGGGAATTTAATCACACCGAATGGAATGGAATGGAATGGAATGGGATGGAATCAACCCGAATGGAATGGAATGCAATGGAATGACATGGAATGGATTCAACCCGAATGGAATTGATTGGAATGGAATCAACTCGAATGGAATGGAATGGAATGGAATGGCACGGGATGGAATGGTATGGAATAGAATCGAATGGAATTGAATCAACCCGATTGGAGTGGATTGGAATGGAATGTAATTGAATGGAATGGGGTGGAATTGAATCAATCCGAGTGGAATGGAATGGAATGGTATGGAGTGGAGGGGAATGAAATGGAATGGAATGGAGTGGAGTGGAATGTAATGGAATGGAATCAACCTGAGTGGAGTGAAATGGAATGGAATGGAATGGAATAAAATGGAATGGAAGCAACTCAAATGCAATGCAATGGAATGGAATGGAATGGAATCAACCCGAATGGAATGGAATGGAATGCAATGGAATGGAATGGAATCAACTCGAATGGAATGGAATGCAATGGAATGGAATGGAATCGAATCATCACGAATGGAATGGAACGGAATGGAATCAACTCAAATGGAATGGAATGCAATGGAAAGGAATGGAATGGAATCAACCCGAATGGAGTGGAATGGAATGGAATGGAATGGAAGCAACCCGAATGGAACGGAATGGAATCGAATGGAATGGAATGGAATGGAATCAACCGGAATGGAATGGAATGGAATGGAATGGAATGGAAGGGAATGGAATCAAACCGAATGGAATGGAATGCAGTGGAATGGAATGGAAAGGAATGGAATCAACCCGAATGGAATGGAATGGAATGGAATAGAATGGAATGGAATGGAATTGAATGGAATCAAACCGAATGGAATGGAATGGAATAGAATGGAATGGAAAGGAATCTATCCGAAAGGAATGGAATGGTAAGGAATGGAATGGAATGGGAGGGAATGGAATCAACCCTCATGGAATGAAATGGAGTGGAATCAACTCGAATGGAATGGAATGGAATGGAATAAACCCGAATGAAATGGAATGGAGGGGAATGGAATGTAATGGAAAGGAACCAAACCGAATGGAATGGAATTGAATGGAATGGAATGGAATGGAATGGAATGGAATGGAATGCAATGGAATGGAATGGAAAGTAATTAACCCGAATGGAATGGAATGGAACGGAATGGAATGGAATGGAATGGAAGGGAATGAAATGGAAGGGAATTTAATCACACCGAATGGAATGGAATGGAATGGAATGGAATCAACCCGAATGGAATGGAATGCAATGGAATGACATGGAATGGATTCAACCCGAATGGAATTGATTGGAATGGAATCAACTCGAATGGAATGGAATGGAATGGAATGGCACGGGATGGAATGGTATGGAATAGAATCGAATGGAATTGAATCAACCCGATTGGAGTGGATTGGAATGGAATGTAATTGAATGGAATGGGGTGGAATTGAATCAATCCGAGTGGAATGGAATGGAATGGAATGCAGTGGAGGGGAATGAAATGGAATGGAATGGAGTGGAATGGAATGTAATGGAATGGAATCAACCTGAGTGGAATGGAATGGAATGGAATGGAATGGAATGGAATAAAATGGAATGGAAGCAACTCAAATGCAATGGAATGGAATGGAATGGAATGGAATCAACCCGAAAGGAATGGAATGGAATGGGATGCAATGGAATGGAATGGAATCAACTCGAATGGAATGGAATGCAATGGAATGGAATGGAATCGAATCATCATGAATGGAATGGAACGGAATGCAATCAACTCAAATGGAATGGAATGCAATGGAAAGGAATGGAATGGAATCAACGCGAATGGAGTGGAATGGAACGGAATGGAATGGAATGAAAAGGAATGGAATGGAATGCAATCAATCCAACTGGAATGGAATGGACTGGAATCAACCCGAATGGAATGGAGTGACGTGGAACCAAATCGAATGGAATGGAATGGAATGGAATGGAATGGAATGGAATGGAATGGAATGAAATGGGATATAATCACCTCGAATGGAACGGAATGGAATGGAATGGAATGAAATGGAATAAACCCGAATGGAATGGAGTGTAATGGAATGGAATGGAATGGAATGGAATGGAATCAACCCGAATGGAATGGAATGGAATGGAATAAACCGGAATGGAATGGAATGGAATGGAATGGAATGGAATGGAATCAAACCGAGTGGAATGGCATGGAGTGGAATGGAATGGAAAGGAATGGAATCAACCCGATTGGAATGGAATGGAATGGAATGGAATGGAATGGAATGCAATGGAATGGAATCTATCCGAATGGATTGGAATGGAAAGGAATGGAATGGAATGGAATGGAATGGAATCAACCCGCATGGAATGGAATGGAGTGGAACCAACTCGAATGGAATGGAATGGATTGGAATGGAATGGAATCAACCCGAATTCAATGGAATGGAATGGAATGGAATCAACACGAATGGAATGGATTGGAATGGAATGGAATGGAATGGAATGGAATGGAATGGAATCAACCCGAATGGAATGGAATGGAATGGAATGGAATGGAATGCAATCAATCCGAATGGAATGGAATGGAATGGAATGCAATGGAATCAACCCGAATGGAATGGAATGAAGTGGAATCAAATCGAGTGCAATGGAATGGAATCGAATGGAATGGAATGTATTCAATCACAATGGAATGGAAAGGAATGGAATCAACCGGAATGGAATGAAATGGAAAGGAATGGAATGGAATGGAATGGAAAGGAATGGAATGGAATCAACCCGAATGGAATTTAATGGAATGGAATGGAATCAACCAGAATGGAATGGAATCGAATGGAATGGAATGGATTCAACCCGAATGGAATGGAATGGAATGGAATGGAATGGAATCAACCTGAATGGAATGAAATGGAATGGAATTGAATGGAATGGAATCCACCGGAATGGAATGGAATGGAATGGAATGGAATGGTATGGAATCAACCCGAATGGAGTCGAATGGAATGGAAAGGAATGGAATCAACCCGAATGGAATGCAATGGAATGGAATGGAATGGAATGGAATCAACCCGAATGTAATGGGATGCAATGGAATGGAATGGAATGGAATGGAATGGAGTCAACCCGGATGGAATGCAATGGAATGGAATGGAATGAAATGGAATGGAATGGAATCAACCCGAATGGAATGGAATGCAATGGAATGGAATGGAATGGAATCAACTCGAATGGAATAGAATGGAATGGATTGGAATGGAATGGAATGGAATCAACCCGAATGGAATGGAATACAATGGAATGGAATGGAATGGAAAGGGATGGAATCAACTCGAATGGAATGGAATGGAATGGAATGAAATGGAATAAACCCGAATGGAATGGAATGGAATGGAATGGAATGGAATGAAATCAACCCGAATGGAATGGAAGGGAATGGAATGGAAAGTAAAAAACCCGAATGGAATGGAATGGAATGGAATGGAATGGAATGAAATGGAATGGAATGGAATCAAACCGAATGGAATGGAATGGAATGGAATGGAACGGAATGGAATGGAATGGAAGGGAATGAAATGGAAGGGAATTTAATCACACCAAATGGAATGGAATGGAATGGAATGGAATGGAATCAACCCGAATGGAATGGAATGCAATGGAATGACATGGAATGGATTCAACCCGAATGGAATTGATTGGAATGGAATCAACTCGAATGGAATGGAATGGAATGGAATGGAATGGCACGGGATGGAATGGTATGGAATAGAATCGAATGGAATTGAATCAACACGATTGGAGTGGATTGGAATGGAATGTAATTGAATGGAATGGGGTGGAATTGAATCAATCCGAGTGGAATGGAATGGAATGGAATGGAGTGGAGGGGAATGAAATGGAATGGAATGGAGTGGAGTGGAATGTAATGGAATGGAATCAACGTGAGTGGAGTGTAATGGAATGGAATGGAATGGAATGGAATGGAATGGAATAAAATGGAATGGAAGCAACTCAAATGCAATGCAATGGAATGGAATGGAATGGAATCAACCCGAATGGAATGGAATGGAATGGAATGGAATGCAATGGAATGGAATGGAATCAACTCGAATGGAATGGAATGCAATGGAATGGAATGGAATCGAATCATCACGAATGGAATGGAACGGAATGGAATCAACTCAAATGGAATGCAATGCAATGGAAAGGAATGGAATGGAATCAACCCGAATGGAGTGGAATGGAATGGAATGGAATGGAAGCAACCCGAATGGAATGGAATGGAATCGAATGGAATGGAATGGAATGGAATCAACCGGAATGGAATGGAATGGAATGGAATGGAATGGAAGGGAATGGAATCAAACCGAATGGAATGGAATGGAGTGGAATGGAATGGAAAGGAATGGAATCAACCCGAATGGAATGGAATGGAATGGAATGGAATGGAATGGAATGGAATGGAATAGAATAGGATGGAATGGAATGGAATCTATCCGAAAGGAATGGAATGGTAAGGAATGGAATGGAATGGAAGGGAATGGAATCAACCCTCATGGAATGAAATGGAGTGGAATCAACTCGAATGGAATGGAATGGAATGGAATAAACCCGAATGAAATGGAATGGAGGGGAATGGAATGGAATGGAAAGGAACCAACCCGAATGGAATGGAATTGAATGGAATGGAATGGAAAGGAATGGAATGGAATGGAATGGAATGCAATGGAATGGAATGGAAAGTAATTAACCCGAATGGAATGGAATGGAACGGAATGGAATGGAATGGAATGGAAGGGAATGAAATGGAAGGGAATTTAATGACACCGAATGGAATGGAATGGAATGGAATGGAATCAACCCGAATGGAATGGAATGCAATGGAATGACATGGAATGGATTCAACCCGAATGGAATTGATTGGAATGGAATCAACTCGAATGGAATGGAATGGAATGGAATGGCACGGGATGGAATGGTATGGAATAGAATCGAATGGAATTGAATCAACACGATTGGAGTGGATTGGAATGGAATGTAATTGAATGGAATGGGGTGGAATTGAATCAATCCGAGTGGAATGGAATGGAATGGAATGGAGTGGAGGGGAATGAAATGGAATGGAATGGAGTGGAGTGGAATGTAATGGAATGGAATCAACCTGAGTGGAGTGAAATGGAATGGAATGGAATGGAATAAAATGGAATGGAAGCAACTCAAATGCAATGGAATGGAATGGAATGGAATGGAATCAACCCGAATGGAATGGAATGGAATGCAATGGAATGGAATGGAATCAACTCGAATGGAATGGAATGCAATGGAATGGAATGGAATCGAATCATCACGAATGGAATGGAACGGAATGGAATCAACTCAAATGGAATGGAATGCAATGGAAAGGAATGGAATGGAATCAACCAGAATGGAGTGGAATGGAATGGAATGGAATGGAAGCAACCCGAATGGAACGGAATGGAATCGAATGGAATGGAATGGAATGGAATCAACCGGAATGGAATGGAATGGAATGGAATGGAATGGAAGGGAATGGAATCAAACCGAATGGAATGGAATGCAGTGGAATGGAATGGAAAGGAATGGAATCAACCCGAATGGAATGGAATGGAATGGAATGGAATGGAATGGAATTGAATGGAATCAAACCGAATGGAATGGAATGGAATGGAATAGAATGGAATGGAAAGGAATCTATCCGAAAGGAATGGAATGGTAAGGAATGGAATGGAATGGAAGGGAATGGAATCAACCCTCATGGAATGAAATGGAGTGGAATCAACTCGAATGGAATGGAATGGAATGGAATAAACCCGAATGAAATGGAATGGAGGGGAATGGAATGGAATGGAAAGGAACCAAACCGAATGGAATGGAATTGAATGGAATGGAATGGAATGGAATGGAATGGAATGGAATGCAATGGAATGGAATGGAAAGTAATTAACCCGAATGGAATGGAATGGAACGGAATGGAATGGAATGGAATGGAAGGGAATGAAATGGAAGGGAATTTAATCACACCGAATGGAATGGAATGGAATGGAATGGAATCAACCCGAATGGAATGGAATGCAATGGAATGACATGGAATGGATTCAACCCGAATGGAATTGATTGGAATGGAATCAACTCGAATGGAATGGAATGGAATGGAATGGCACGGGATGGAATGGTATGGAATAGAATCGAATGGAATTGAATCAACCCGATTGGAGTGGATTGGAATGGAATGTAATTGAATGGAATGGGGTGGAATTGAATCAATCCGAGTGGAATGGAATGGAATGGAATGCAGTGGAGGGGAATGAAATGCAATGGAATGGAGTGGAGTGGAATGTAATGGAATGGAATCAACCTGAGTGGAATGGAATGGAATGGAATGGAATGGAATGGAATGGAATGGAATAAAATGGAATGGAAGCAACTCAAATGCAATGGAATGGAATGGAATGGCATGGAATCAACACTAATGGAATGGAATGGGATGCAATGGAATGGAATGGAATCAACTCGAATGGAATGGAATGCAATGGAATGGAATGGAATCGAATCATCATGAATGGAATGGAACGGAATGCAATCAACTCAAATGGAATGGAATGCAATGGAAAGGAATGGAATGGAATCAACGCGAATGGAGTGGAATGGAACGGAATGGAATGGAATGAAAAGGAATGGAATGGAATGCAATCAATCCAACTGGAATGGAATGGACTGGAATCAACCCGAATGGAATGGAGTGACGTGGAATCAAATCGAATGGAATGGAATGGAATGGAATGGAATGGAATGGAATGGAATGGAATGAAATGGGATATAATCACCTCGAATGGAACGGAATGGAATGGAATGGAATGAAATGGAATAAACCCGAATGGAATGGAGTGTAATGGAATGGAATGGAATGGAATGGAATGGAATCAACCCGAATGGAATGGAATGGAATGGAATAAACCGGAATGGAATGGAATGGAATGGAATGGAATGGAATGGAATCAAACCGAGTGGAATGGCATGGAGTGGAATGGAATGGAAAGGAATGGAATCAACCCGATTGGAATGGAATGGAATGGAATGGAATGGAATGCAATGGAATGGAATCTATCCGAATGGATTGGAATGGAAAGGAATGGAATGGAATGGAATGGAATGGAATCAACCCGCATGGAATGGAATGGAGTGGAACCAACTCGAATGGAATGGAATGGATTGGAATGGAATGGAATCAACCCGAATTCAATGGAATGGAATGGAATGGAATCAACACGAATGGAATGGATTGGAATGGAATGGAATGGAATGGAATGGAATGGAATGGAATCAACCCGAATGGAATGGAATGGAATGGAATGGAATGGAATGCAATCAATCCGAATGGAATGGAATGGAATGGAATGCAATGGAATCAACCCGAATGGAATGGAATGAAGTGGAATCAAATCGAGTGCAATGGAATGGAATCGAATGGAATGGAATGTATTCAATCACAATGGAATGGAAAGGAATGGAATCAACCGGAATGGAATGAAATGGAAAGGAATGGAATGGAATGGAATGGAAAGGAATGGAATGGAATCAACCCGAATGGAATTTAATGGAATGGAATGGAATCAACCAGAATGGAATGGAATCGAATGGAATGGAATGGATTCAACCCGAATGGAATGGAATGGAATGGAATGGAATGGAATCAACCTGAATGGAATGAAATGGAATGGAATTGAATGGAATGGAATCCACCGGAATGGAATGGAATGGAATGGAATGGAATGGTATGGAATCAACCCGAATGGAGTCGAATGGAATGGAAAGGAATGGAATCAACCCGAATGGAATGCAATGGAATGGAATGGAATGGAATGGAATCAACCCGAATGTAATGGGATGCAATGGAATGGAATGGAATGGAATGGAATGGAGTCAACCCGGATGGAATGCAATGGAATGGAATGGAATGAAATGGAATGGAATGGAATCAACCCGAATGGAATGGAATGCAATGGAATGGAATGGAATGGAATCAACTCGAATGGAATAGAATGGAATGGATTGGAATGGAATGGAATGGAATCAACCCGAATGGAATGGAATACAATGGAATGGAATGGAATGGAAAGGGATGGAATCAACTCGAATGGAATGGAATGGAATGGAATGAAATGGAATAAACCCGAATGGAATGGAATGGAATGGAATGGAATGGAATGAAATCAACCCGAATGGAATGGAAGGGAATGGAATGGAAAGTAAAAAACCCGAATGGAATGGAATGGAATGGAATGGAATGGAATGAAATGGAATGGAATGGAATCAAACCGAATGGAATGGAATGGAATGGAATGGAACGGAATGGAATGGAATGGAAGGGAATGAAATGGAAGGGAATTTAATCACACCAAATGGAATGGAATGGAATGGAATGGAATGGAATCAACCCGAATGGAATGGAATGCAATGGAATGACATGGAATGGATTCAACCCGAATGGAATTGATTGGAATGGAATCAACTCGAATGGAATGGAATGGAATGGAATGGAATGGCACGGGATGGAATGGTATGGAATAGAATCGAATGGAATTGAATCAACACGATTGGAGTGGATTGGAATGGAATGTAATTGAATGGAATGGGGTGGAATTGAATCAATCCGAGTGGAATGGAATGGAATGGAATGGAGTGGAGGGGAATGAAATGGAATGGAATGGAGTGGAGTGGAATGTAATGGAATGGAATCAACGTGAGTGGAGTGTAATGGAATGGAATGGAATGGAATGGAATGGAATAAAATGGAATGGAAGCAACTCAAATGCAATGCAATGGAATGGAATGGAATGGAATCAACCCGAATGGAATGGAATGGAATGGAATGGAATGCAATGGAATGGAATGGAATCAACTCGAATGGAATGGAATGCAATGGAATGGAATGGAATCGAATCATCACGAATGGAATGGAACGGAATGGAATCAACTCAAATGGAATGCAATGCAATGGAAAGGAATGGAATGGAATCAACCCGAATGGAGTGGAATGGAATGGAATGGAATGGAAGCAACCCGAATGGAATGGAATGGAATGGAATGGAATGGAATGGAATGGAATCAACCGGAATGGAATTGAATGGAATGGAATGGAATGGAAGGGAATGGAATCAAACCGAATGGAATGGAATGGAGTGGAATGGAATGGAAAGGAATGGAATCAACCCGAATGGAATGGAATGGAATGGAATGGAATGGAATGGAATGGAATGGAATGGAATGGAATAGAATAGGATGGAATGGAATGGAATCTATCCGAAAGGAATGGAATGGTAAGGAATGGAATGGAATGGAAGGGAATGGAATCAACCCTCATGGAATGAAATGGAGTGGAATCAACTCGAATGGAATGGAATGGAATGGAATAAACCCGAATGAAATGGAATGGAGGGGAATGGAATGGAATGGAAAGGAACCAACCCGAATGGAATGGAATTGAATGGAATGGAATGGAAAGGAATGGAATGGAATGGAATGGAATGCAATGGAATGGAATGGAAAGTAATTAACCCGAATGGAATGGAATGGAACGGAATGGAATGGAATGGAATGGAAGGGAATGAAATGGAAGGGAATTTAATGACACCGAATGGAATGGAATGGAATGGAATGGAATCAACCCGAATGGAATGGAATGCAATGGAATGACATGGAATGGATTCAACCCGAATGGAATTGATTGGAATGGAATCAACTCGAATGGAATGGAATGGAATGGAATGGCACGGGATGGAATGGTATGGAATAGAATCGAATGGAATTGAATCAACACGATTGGAGTGGATTGGAATGGAATGTAATTGAATGGAATGGGGTGGAATTGAATCAATCCGAGTGGAATGGAATGGAATGGAATGGAGTGGAGGGGAATGAAATGGAATGGAATGGAGTGGAGTGGAATGTAATGGAATGGAATCAACCTGAGTGGAATGGAATGGAATGGAATGGAATGGAATAAACCCGGATGAAATGGAATGGAGGGGAATGGAATGGAATGGAATGGAAAGGAACCAACCCGAATGGAATGGAATCGATTGGAATGGAATGGAATGCAATGGAATCATCCCGAATGGAATGGAATTGAACGGAATGGAATGGAATCAACCCGAATGGAATGCAATGGAATGGAATGGAAAGTAATCAACCCGAATGGAATGGAATGGAACGGAATGGAATGGAATGGAATGGAATGGAATGGAATGGAAGGGAATGAAATGGAAGGGAATTTAATCACACCGAATGGAATGGAATGGAATAGAATGGACTGGAATGGAATCTATCCGAATGGTATGGAATGGTAAGGAAAGGAATGGAATGGAAGGGAATGGAATCAACACGCATGGAATGAAATTGAGTGGAATCAACTCGAATGGAATGGAATGGAATGGAATGGAATGGAATGGAAAGGAATGGAATGGAAGGGAATGAAATGGAAGGGAATTTAATCACACCGAATGGAATGGAATGGAATGGAATGGAATGGAATGGAATGGAATGGAAGGGAATGAAATGGAAGGGAATTTAATCACACCGAATGGAATGGAATGGAATGGAATGGAATCAACCCGAATGGAATGGAATGCAATGGAATTACATGGAATGGATTCAACCCGAATCTAATTGATTGGAATGGAATCAACTCGAATGGAATGGAATGGAATGGAATGGCACGGGATGGAATGGTATGGAATAGATTCGAATGGAATTGAATCAACCCGATTGGAGTGGATTGGAATGGAATGTAATTGAATGGAATGGGGTGGAATTGAATCAATCCGAGTGGAATGGAATGGAATGGAATGGAGTGGAGGGGAATGAAATGGAATGGAATGGAGTGGAGTGGAATGTAATGGAATGGAATCAACCTGAGTGGAATGGAATGGAATGGAATGGAATGGAATGGAATGGAATGGAATGGAATAAACCCGGATGAAATGGAATGGAGGGGAATGGAATGGAATGGAATGGAAAGGAACCAACCCGAATGGAATGGAACCGAATGGAATGGAATGGAATGGAATGGAATGCAATGGAATCATCCCGAATGGAATGGAATGGAACGGAATGGAATGGAATCAACCCGAATGGAATGCAATGGAATGGAATGGAAAGTAATCAACCCGAATGGAATGGAATGGAACGGAATGGAATGGAATGGAATGGAATGGAATGGAACGGAATGAAATGGAAGGAATTTAATCACACCGAATGGAATGGAATGGAATAGAATGGACTGGAATGGAATCTATCCGAATGGTATGGAATGGTAAGGAATGGAATGGAATGGAAGGGAATGGAATCAACACGCATGGAATGAAATGGAGTGGAATCAACTCGAATGGAATGGAATGGAATGGAATGGAAAGGAATGGAATGGAAGGGAATGAAATGGAAGGGAATTTAATCACACCGAATGGAATGGAATGGAATGGAATGGAATGGAATGGAATCAACCCGAATGGAATGGAATGCAACGGAATGACATTGAATGGATTCAACCCTAATTGAATTGATTGGAATGGAATCAACTCGAATGGAATGGAATGGAATGGAATGGCACGGGATGGAATGGTATGGAATAGAATCGAATGGAATTGAATCCACCCGATTGGAGTGGATTGGAATGGAATGTTATTGAATGCAATGGGGTGGAATTGAATCAATCTGAGTAGAATGGAATGGAATGGAATGGAGTGGAGGGGAATGAAATGGAATGGAATCAACCTGGGTGGAATGGAATGGAATGGAATGGAATAAAATGGAATGGAAGCAACTCAAATGCAATGGAATGGAATGGAATGGAATGGAATCAACCCGAATGGAATGGCATGGAATGGAATGCAATGGAATGGAATGGAATCAACTCGAATTGAATGGAATGCAACGGAATGGAATGGAATCGAATCATCACGAATGGAATGGAACGGAATGGAATGAACTCAAATGGAGGGGAATGCAATGGAAAGGAATGGAATGGAATCACCCCGAATGGAGTGGAATGGAACGGAATGGAATGGAATGAAAAGGAATGGAATGGAATGCAATCAATCCAAATGGAATGGAATGGAATGGAATCAACCCGAATGTAATGGAGTGAAGTGGAATCAAATCGAATGGAATGGAATGGAATGGAATGGATTAAACCCGAATGGAAAGGAATGGAATTAAATTAACCGGAATGGAATGGAATGGAATGGAATGGAATGGAATGGAATGGAATCAACCCGAATGGAATTTAATGGAAAGGAATGGTATGGAATGGAATGAAATGGAATCAACCTGAATGGAATAGAATTGAATGGAATGGAATGGAATAAACCCGAGTTGGATGGAATGGAATGGAATGGAATGCAATCTATGCGAAAGGAATGGAATGGAAAGGAATAGAATGGAATGGAATGAAATGGAATCAACCCGCATCGAATGGAATGGAGTGGAATCAACTCGAATGGAATGGAATGGAATGGAATGGAATCAACCCGAATGGAATGGAATGGAAGGGAATGGAATCAACACTAATGGAATGGATTGGAGTGGAATGGAATGGAATGCAATCAACCCGAATGGAATGGAATGGAATGGAATGGAATGGAATGCAATGGAATGCAATCAATCCGACTGGAATGGAATGGAATGGAATGCAGTGGAATCAACCCGAATGGAATGGAATGCAGTGTAATCAAATCGAGTGCAATGGAATGGAATCGAATGGAATGGAATGGATTCAACTAGAATGGAATGGAATGGAATGGAATGGAATGGAATGGAATGAATTGGAATGGAATCAACCGGAATGGAATGAAATGTAAAGGAATGGAATGGAATGGAAAGGAATGGAATGGAATCAACCCGACTGGAATGCAATGGAATGGAAAGGAACCAAGCCGAATGGAATGGAATCGAATGGAATGGAATGGAATGGAATGGAATGCAATGGAATCATCCCGAATGGAATGGAATGGAACGGAATGGAATGGAATGGAATGGACTGGAATGGAATCTATCCGAATGGTTTGGAATGGTAAGGAATGGAATGGAATGGAAGGGAATGGAATCAACACGCATGGAATGAAATGGAGTGGAATCAACTCGATTGGAATGGAATGGAATGGAATGGAAAGGAATGGAATGGAAGGGAATGAAATGGAAGGGAATTTAATCACACCGAATGGAATGGAATGGAATGGAATGGAATGGAATGGAATCAACTCGAATGGAATGGAATGCAACGGAACGACATGGAATGGATTCAACCCTAATGGAATTGATTAGAATGGAATCAACTCGAATGGAATGGAATGGAATGGCACGGGATGGAATGGTATGGAATAGAATCGAATGGAATTGAATCAACCCGATTGGAGTGGATTGGAATGGAATGAAATTGAATGGAATGGGGTGGAATTGAATCAATACGAGTGGAATGGAATGGAATGGAATGCAGTGGAGGGGAATGAAATGGAATGGAATGGAGTGGAGTGGAATGTAATGGAATGGAATCAACCTGAGTGGAATGGAATGGAATGGAATGGAATGGAATGGAATAAAATGGAATGGAAGCAACTCAAATGCAATGGAATGGAATGGAATGGAATGGAATCAACCCGAATGGAATGGAATGGAATGGAATGGAATGGAATGGAATGGAATGCAATGGAATGGAAGGGAATCAAATCGAATGGAATGGAATCCAATGGAATGGAATGGAATCGAATCATCATGAATGGAATGGAACGGAATGGAATCAACTCAAATGGAATGGAATGCAATGGAAAGGAATGGAATGGAATCAACCCGAATGGAGTGGAATGGAACGGAATGGAATGGAATGAAAAGGAATGTAATGGAATGCAATCAATCCAAATGGAATGGAATGGACTGGAATCAACCCGAATGGAATGGAGTGTAGTGGAATCAAATCGAATGGAATGGAATGGAATGGAATGGAATGGAATGGAATGGAATGAAATGGGATGTAATCACCTCGAATGGAACGGAATGGAATGGAATGGAATGAAATGGAATAAACCCGAATGGAATGGAGTGGAATGGAATGGAATGGAATGGAATGGAATGGAATGGAATGAAATGGAATGGCATGGAATCAAACCGAGTGGAATGGCATGGAGTGGAATGGAATGGAAAGGAATGGAATCAACCCGATTGGAATGGAATGGAATGGAATGGAATGGAATGGAATGGAATGGAATGTATCCGAATGGATTGGAATGGAAAGGAATGGAATGGAATGGAATGGAATGGAATGGAATGGAATGGAATGGAATGGAATCAACCCGAATGGAATGGAAGGGAATGGAATGGAAAGGAAAAAACCCGAATGGAATGGAATGGAATGGAATGGAATCAACCCGAATGGAATGGAATGGAATGGAATGGAATAAACCGGAATGGAATGGAATGGAAAGGAATGGAATGGAATGGAATGGAATCAGACCGAGTGGAATGGCATGGAGTGGAATGGAATGGAAAGGAATGGAATCAACCCGATTGGAATGGAATGGAATGGAATGGAATGGAATGGAATGGAATCTATCCGAATGGATTGGAATGGAAAGGAATGGAATGGAATGGAATGGAATGGAATGGAATGGAATGGAATGGAATCAACCCGCATGGAATGGAATGGAGTGGAACCAACTCGAATGGAATGGAATGGATTGGAATGGAATGGAATCAACCCGAATTCAATGGAATGGAATGGAATCACCACGAATGGAATGGATTGGAATGGAATGGAATGGAATGGAATGGAATGGAATGGAATCAACCCGAATGGAATGGAATGGAATGGAATGGAATGAAATGGAATGGAATGCAATCAATCCGAATGGAATGGAATGGAATGGAATGCAATGGAATCAACCCGAATGGAATGGAATGAAGTGGAATCAAATCGAGTGCAATGGAATGGAATCGAATGGAATGGAATGGATTCAACCAGAATGGAATGGAAAGGAATGGATTCAACCGGAATGGAATGAAATGGAAAGGAATGGAATGGAATGGAATGGAAAGGAATGGAATGGAATCAACCCGAATGGAATTTAATGGAATGGGATGGAATCAACCAGAAGGGAATGGAATCGAATGGAATGGAATGGAATCAACCCGAATGGAATGGAATGGAATGGAATGTAATGGAATGGAATCAACCTGAATGGAATGAAATGGAATGGAATTGAATGGAATGGAATCCACCGGAATGGAATGGAATGGAATGGAATGGAATGGTATGGAATCAACCCGAATGGAGTCGAATGGAATGGAAAGGAGTGGAATCAAACCGAATGGAATGCAATGGAATGGAATGGAATGGAATGGAATGGAATGGTATGGAATCAACCCGAATGGAGTCGAATGGAATGGAAAGGAATGGAATCAACCCGAATGGAATGCAATGGAATGGAATGGAATGGAATGGAATCAACCCGAATGTAATGGAATGCAATGGAATGGAATGGAATGGAATGGAGTCAACCCGGATGGAATGCAATGGAATGGAATGGAATGAAATGGAATGGAATGGAATCAACCCGAATGGAATGGAATGCAATGGAATGGAATGGAATGGAATCAACTCGAATGGAATACAATGGAAAGGATTGGAATGGAATGGAATGGAATCAACCCGAATGGAATGGAATACAATGGAATGGAATGGAATGGAATGGAAAGGGATGGAATCAACTCGAATGGAATGGAATGGAATGGAACGGAATGGAATGAAATGGAATAAACCCGAATGGAATGGAATGGCATGGAATGGAATGGAATGAAATCAACCCGAATGGAATGGAAGGGAATGGAATGGAAAGGAAAAAACCCGAATGGAATGGAATGGAATGGAATGGAATGGAATCAAACCGAATGGAATGGAATGGAATGGAATGGAACGGAATGGAATGGAATGGAAGGGAAGGAAATGAAATGGAAGGGAATTTAATCACACCGAATGGAATGGAATGGAATGGAATCAACCCGAATGGAATGGAATGCAATGGAATGACATGGAATGGATTCAACCCGAATGGAATTGATTGGGGTGGAATCAACTCGAATGGAATGGAATGGAATGGAATGGCACGGGATGGAATGGTATGGAATAGAATCGAATGGAATTGGATCAACACGATTGGAGTGGATTGGAATGGAATGTAATTGAATGGAATGGGGTGGAATTGAATCAATCCGAGTGGAATGGAATGGAATGGAATGGAGTGGAGGGGAATGAAATGGAATGGAATGGAGTGGAGTGGAATGTAATGGAATGGAATCAACCTGAGTGGAGTGTAATGGAATGGAATGGAATGGAATGGAATAAAATGGAATGGAAGCAACTCAAATGCAGTGCAATGGAATGCAATGGAATGGAATCAACCCGAATGGAATGGAATGGAATGGAATGGAATGCAATGGAATGGAATGGAATCAACTCGAATGGAACGGAATGCAATGGAATGGAATGGAATCGAATCGTCACGAATGGAATGGAACGGAATGGAATTAACTCAAATGGAATGGAATGCAATGGAAAGGAATGGAATGGAATCAACCCGAATGGAGTGGAATGGAATGGAATGGAATGGAAGCAACCCGAATGGAATGGAATGGAATCGAATGGAATGGAATGGAATGGAATCAACCGGAATGGAATGGAATGGAATGGAATGGAATGGAAGGGAATGGAATCAAACCGAATGGAATGGAATGGAGTGGAATGGAATGGAATTTAATGGAATCTATCCGAAAGGAATGGAATGGTAAGGAATGGAATGGAATGGAAGGGAATGGAATCAACCCTCATGGAATGAAATGGAGTGGAATCAACTCGAATGGAATGGAATGAAATGGAATAAACCCGAATAAAATGGAATGGAGGGGAATGGAATGGAATGGAAAGGAACCAACCCGAATGGAATGGAATTGAATGGAATGGAATGGAATGGAATGGAATGAAATGGAATGCAATGGAATGGAATGGAAAGTAATTAACCCGAATGGAATGGAATGGAACGGAATGGAATGGAATGGAATGGAAGGGAATGAAATGGAAGGGAATTTAATCACACCGAATGGAATGGAATGGAATGGAATGGAATCAACCCGAATGGAATGGAATGCAATGGAATGACATGGAATGGATTCAACCCGAATGGAATTGATTGGAATGGAATCAACTCGAATGGAATGGAATGGAATGGAATGGCACGGGATGGAATGGTATGGAATAGAATCGAATGGAATTGAATCAACCCGATTGGAGTGGATTGGAATGGAATGTAATTGAATGGAATGGGGTGGAATTGAATCAATCCGAGTGGAATGGAATGGAATGGAATGGAGTGGAGGGGAATGAAATGGAATGGAATGGAGTGGAGTGGAATGGAATGGAATGGAATCAACCTGAGTGGAATGGAATGGAATGGAATGGAATGGAATGGAATGGAATGGAATGGAATGGAATGGAATAAACCCGAATGAAATGGAATGGAGGGGAATGGAATGGAATGGAATGGAAAGGAACCAACCCGATTGGAATGGAATCGAATGGAATGGAATGGAATGGAATGCAATGGAATCATCCCGAATGGAATGGAATGGAACGGAATGGAATGGAATCAACCCGAATGGAATGCAATGGAATGGAATGGAAAGTAATCAACCCGAATGGAATGGAATGGAAAGGAATGGAATGGAATGGAATGGAATGGAATGGAAGGGAATGAAATGGAAGGGAATTTAATTACACCGAATGGAATGGAATGGAATAGAATGGACTGGAATGGAATCTATCCGAATGGTATGGAATGGTAAGGAATGGAATGGAATGGAAGGGAATGGAATCAACACGCATGGAATGAAATGGAGTGGAGTCAACTCGAATGGAATGGAATGGAATGGAATGGAATGGAAAGGAATGGAATGGAAGGGAATGAAATGGAAGGGAATTTAATCACACCGAATGGAATGGAATGGAATGGAATGGAATGGAATGGAATGGAATCAACCCGAATGGAATGGAATGCAACGGAATGACATGGAATGGATTCAACCCTAATGGAATTGATTGGAATGGAATCAACTCGAATGGAATGGAATGGAATGGAATGGAATGGAATGGAATGGAATCAACCCGAATGGAATGGAATGCAACGGAATGACATGGAATGGATTCAACCCTAATGGAATTGATTAGAATGGAATCAACTCGAATGGAATGGAATGGAATGGCACGGGATGGAAAGGTATGGAATAGAATCGAATGGAATTGAATCAACCCGATTGGAGTGGATTGGAATGGAATGTAATTGAATGGAATGGGGTGGAATTGAATCAATCCGAGTGGAATGGAATGGAATGGAATGGAGTGGAGGGGAATGAAATGGAATGGAATGGAGTGGAGTGGAATGGAATGGAATGGAATCAACCTGAGTGGAATGGAATGGAATGGAATGGAATGGAATGGAATAAAATGGAATGGAAGCAACTCAAATGCAATGGAATGGAATGGAATGGAATGGAATGGAATCAACCCGAATGGAATGGAATGGAATGGAATGCAATGGAATGGAATGGAAACAACTCGAATGGAATGGAATGCAATGGAATGGAATGGAATCGAATCATCATGAATGGAATGGAACGGAATGGAATCAACTCAAATGGAATGGAATGCAATGGAAAGGAATGGAATGGAATCAACCCGAATGGAGTGGAATGGAACGGAATGGAATGGAATGAAAAGGAATGGAATGGAATGCAATCAATCCAAATGGAATGGAATGGACTGGAATCAACCCGATTGGAATGGAGTGAAGTGGAATCAAATGGAATGGAATGAAATGGAATGGAATGGAATGGAATGGAATGGAATGGAATGGAATGAAATGGGATGTAATCACCTCGAATGGAACGGAATGGAATGGAATGGAATGAAATGGAATAAACCCGAATGGAATGGAGTGGAATGGAATGGAATGGAATGGAATGGAATCAACCCGAATGGAATATAATGGAATGGAATAAACCGGAATGGAATGGAATGGAATGGAATGGAATGGAATGGAATCAAACCGAGTGGAATGGCATGGAGGGGAATGGAAAGGAAAGGAATGGAATCAACCCGATTGGAATGGAATGGAATGGAATGCAATGGAATGGAATGGAATGGAATCTATCCGAATGGATTGGAATGGAAAGGAATGGAATGGAATGGAATGGAATGGAATGGAATGGAATGGAATCAACCCGCATGGAAAGGAATGGAGTGGAACCAACTCGAATGGAATGGAATGGATTGGAATGGAATGGAATCAACCCGAATTCAATGGAATGAAATGGAATCACCACGAATGGAATGGATTGGAATGGAATGGAATGGAATGGAATGGAATGGAATGGAATGGAATCAACCCGAATGGAATGGAATGGAATGGAATGGAATGAAATGGAATGGAATGCAATCAATCCGAATGGAATGGAATGGAATGGAATGCAATGGAATCAACCCGAATGGAATGGAATGAAGTGGAATCAAATCGAGTGCAATGGAATGGAATCGAATGGAATGGAATGGATTCAACCAGAATGGAATGGAAAGGAATGGAATCAACCGTAATGGAATGAAATGGAAAGGAATGGAATGGAATGGAATGGAAAGGAATGGAATGGAATCAACCCGAATGGAATTTAATGGAATGGAATGGAATCAACCAGAATAGAATGGAATCGAATGGAATGGAATGGAATCAACCCGAATCGAATGGAATGGAATGGAATGGAATGGAATGGAATCAACCTGAATGGAATGAAATGGAATGGAATTGAATGGAATGGAATCCACCGGAATGGAATGGAATGGAATGGAATGGAATGGAATGGTATGGAATCAACCCGAATGGAGTCGAATGGAATGGAAAGGAATGGAATCAACCCGAATGGAATGCAATGGAATGGAATGGAATGGAATGGAATCAACACGAATGGAATGGAATGGGATGCAATGGAATGGAATGGAATCAACTCGAATGGAATGGAATGCAATGGAATGGAATGGAATCGAATCATCATGAATGGAATGGAACGGAATGGAATCAACTCAAATGGAATGGAATGCAATGGAAAGGAATGGAATGGAATCAACGCGAATGGAGTGGAATGGAACGGAATGGAATGGAATGAAAAGGAATGGAATGGAATGCAATCAATCCAAATGGAGTGGAATGGACTGGAATCAACCCGAATGGAATGGAGTGACGTGGAATCAAATCGAATGGAATGGCATGGAATGGAATGGAATGGAATGGAATGGAATGGAATGGAATGAAATGGGATGTAATCACCTCGAATGGAACGGAATGGAATGGAATGGAATGAAATGGAATAAACCCGAATGGAATGCAGCGGAATGGAATGGAATGGAATGGAATGGAATGGAATCAACCCGAATGGAATGGAATGGAATGGAATAAACCGGAATGGAATGGAATGGAATGGATTGGAATGGAATGGAATGGAATGGAATGAAACCGAGTGGAATGGCATGGAGTGGAATGGAATGGAAAGGAATGGAATCAACCCGATTGGAATGGAATGGAATGGAATGGAATGGAATGGAATCTATCCGAATGGATTGGAATGGAAAGGAATGGAATGGAATGGAATGCAATGGAATGGAATCAACCCGCATGGAATGGAATGGAGTGGAACCAACTCGAATGGAATGGAATGGATTGGAATGGAATGGAATCAACCCGAATTCAATGGAATGGAATGGAATGGAATCAACACGAATCGAATGGATTGGAATGGAATGGAATGGAATGGAATGGAATCAACCCGAATGGAATGGAATGGAATGGAATGCAATCAATCCGAATGGAATGGAATGGAATGGAATGCAATGGAATCAACCCGAATGGAATGGAATGAAGTGGAATCAAATCGAGTGCAATGGAATGGAATCGAATGGAATGGAATGGATTCAACCAGAATGGAATGGAAAGGAATGGAATCAACCGGAATGGAATGAAATGGAAAGGAATGGAATGGAATGGAATGGAAAGGAATGGAATGGAATCAACCCGAATGGAATTTAATGGAATGGAATGGAATCAACCAGAATGGAATGGAATCGAATGGAATGGAACGGAATCAACCTGAATGGAATGAAATGGAATGGAATTGAATGGAATGGAATCAACCGGAATGGAATGGAATGGAATGGAATGGAATGGAATGGAATGGTATGGAATCAACCCGATTGGAGTCGAATGGAATGGAAAGGAATGGAATCAACCCGAATGGAATGCAATGGAATGGAATGGAATGGAATGGAATGGAATCAACCCGAATGTAATGGGATGCAATGGAATGGAATGGAATGGAATGGAATGGAGTCAACCCGGATGGAATGCAATGGAATGGAATGGAATGAAATGGAATGGAATGGAATCAACCCGAATGGAATGGAATGCAATGGAATGGAATGGAATGGAATCAACTCGAATGGAATAGAATGGAATGGATTGGAATGGAATGGAATGGAATCAACCCAAATGGAATGGAATACAATGGAATGGAATGGAATGGAAAGGGATGGAATCAACTCGAATGGAATGGAATGGAATGGAATGGAATGGAATGAAATGGAATAAACCCGAATGGAATGGAATGGAATGGAATGGAATGGAATGAAATCAACCCGAATGAAATGGAAGGGAATGGAATGGAAAGTAAAAAACCCGAATGGAATGGAATGGAATGGAATGGAATGGAATGAAATGGAATGGAATGGAATCAAACCGAATGGAATGGAATGGAATGGAATGGAACGGAATGGAATGGAATGGAATGGAAGGGAATGAAATGGAAGGGAATTTAATCACACCGAATGGAATGGAATGGAATGGAATCAACCCGAATGGAATGGAATGCAATGGAATGACATGGAATGGATTCAACCCGAATGGAATTGATTGGAATGGAATCAACTCGAATGGAATGGAATGGAATGGAATGGCACGGGATGGAATGGTATGGAATAGAATCGAATGGAACTGAATCAACCCGATTGGAGTGGATTGGAATGGAATGTAATTGAATGGAATGGGGTGGAATTGAATCAATCCGAGTGGAATGGAATGGAATGGAATGGAGTGGAGGGGAATGAAATGGAATGGAATGGAGTGGAGTGGAATGTAATGGAATGGAATCAACCTGAGTGGAGTGTAATGGAATGGAATGGAATGGAATGGAATGGAATAAAATGGAATGGAAGCAACTCAAATGCAATGCAATGGAATGGAATGGAATGGAATCAACCCGAATGGAATGGAATGTAATGGAATGGAATGCAATGGAATGGAATGGAATCAACTCGAATGGAATGGAATGCAATGGAATGGAATGGAATCGAATCATCACGAATGGAATGGAACGGAATGGAATCAACTCAAATGGAATGGAATGCAATGGAAAGGAATGGAATGGAATCAACCCGAATGGAGTGGAATGGAATGGAATGGAATGGAAGCAACCCGAATGGAACGGAATGGAATCGAATGGAATGGAATGGAATGGAATGGAATCAACCGGAATGGAATGGAATGGAATGGAATGGAATGGAATGGAATCAAACCGAATGGAATGGAATGGAGTGGAATGGAATGGAATGGAATCAACTCGAATGGAATAGAATGGAAAGGATTGGAATGGAATGGAATGGAATCAACCCGAATGGAATGGAATACAATGGAATGGAATGGAATGGAAAGGGATGGAATCAACTCGAATGGAATGGAATGGAATGGAATGGAATGGAATGGAATGGAATGGAATGAAATGGAATAAACCCGAATGGAATGGAATGGAATGGAATGGAATGGAATGGAATGGAATGAAATCAACCCGAATGGAATGGAAGGGAATGGAATGGAAAGGAAAAAACCCGAATGGAATGGAATGGAATGGAATGGAATGGAATCAAACCGATTGGAATGGAATGGAATGGAATGGAACGGAATGGAATGGAATGGAAGGGAATGAAAAGGAAGGGAATTTAATCACACCGAATGGAATGGAATGGAATGGAATGGAATGGAATGGAATGGAATGGAATCAACCCGAATGGAATGGAATGCAATGGAATGACATGGAATGGATTCAACCCGAATGGAATTGATTGGAATGGAATCAACTCGAATGGAATGGAATGGAATGGAATGGCACGGGATGGAATGGTATGGAATAGAATCGAATGGAATTGAATCAACACGATTGGAGTGGATTGGAATGGAATGTAATTGAATGGAATGGGGTGGAATTTAATCAATCCGAGTGGAATGGAATGGAATGGAATGGAGTGGAAGGGAATGAAATGGAATGGAATGGAGTGGAGTGGAATGTAATAGAATGGAATCAACCTGAGTGGAGTGTAATGGAATGGAATGGAATGGAATGGAATAAAATGGAATGGAAGCAACTCAAATGCAATGCAATGGAATGGAATGGAATGGAATCAACCCGAATGGAATGGAATGCAATGGAATGACATGGAATGGATTCAACCCGAATGGAATTGATTGGAATGGAATCAACTCGAATGGAATGGAATGGAATGGAATGGCACGGGATGGAATGGTATGGAATAGAATCGAATGGAATTGAATCAACCCGATTGGAGTGGATTGGAATGGAATGTAATTGAATGGAATGGGGTGGAATTGAATCAATCCGAGTGGAATGGAATGGAATGGAATGGAGTGGAGGGGAATGAAATGGAATGGAATGGAGTGGAGTGGAATGGAATGGAATGGAATCAACCTGAGTGGAATGGAATGGAATGGAATGGAATGGAATGGAATGGAATGGAATGGAATGGAATGGAATAAACCCGAATGAAATGGAATGGAGGGGAATGGAATGGAATGGAATGGAAAGGAACCAACCCGATTGGAATGGAATCGAATGGAATGGAATGGAATGGAATGCAATGGAATCATCCCGAATGGAATGGAATGGAACGGAATGGAATGGAATCAACCCGAATGGAATGCAATGGAATGGAATGGAAAGTAATCAACCCGAATGGAATGGAATGGAAAGGAATGGAATGGAATGGAATGGAATGGAATGGAAGGGAATGAAATGGAAGGGAATTTAATTACACCGAATGGAATGGAATGGAATAGAATGGACTGGAATGGAATCTATCCGAATGGTATGGAATGGTAAGGAATGGAATGGAATGGAAGGGAATGGAATCAACACGCATGGAATGAAATGGAGTGGAATCAACTCGAAAGGAATGGAATGGAATGGAATGGAATGGAAAGGAATGGAATGGAAGGGAATGAAATGGAAGGGAATTTAATCACACCGAATGGAATGGAATGGAATGGAATGGAATGGAATGGAATCAACCCGAATGGAATGGAATGCAACGGAATGACATGGAATGGATTCAACCCTAATGGAATTGATTGGAATGGAATCAACTCGAATGGAATGGAATGGAATGGAATGGAATGGAATGGAATGGAATCAACCCGAATGGAATGGAATGCAACGGAATGACATGGAATGGATTCAACCCTAATGGAATTGATTAGAATGGAATCAACTCGAATGGAATGGAATGGAATGGCACGGGATGGAAAGGTATGGAATAGAATCGAATGGAATTGAATCAACCCGATTGGAGTGGATTGGAATGGAATGTAATTGAATGGAATGGGGTGGAATTGAATCAATCCGAGTGGAATGGAATGGAATGGAATGGAGTGGAGGGGAATGAAATGGAATGGAATGGAGTGGAGTGGAATGGAATGGAATGGAATCAACCTGAGTGGAATGGAATGGAATGGAATGGAATGGAATGGAATAAAATGGAATGGAAGCAACTCAAATGCAATGGAATGGAATGGAATGGAATGGAATGGAATCAACCCGAATGGAATGGAATGGAATGGAATGCAATGGAATGGAATGGAAACAACTCGAATGGAATGGAATGCAATGGAATGGAATGGAATCGAATCATCATGAATGGAATGGAACGGAATGGAATCAACTCAAATGGAATGGAATGCAATGGAAAGGAATGGAATGGAATCAACCCGAATGGAGTGGAATGGAACGGAATGGAATGGAATGAAAAGGAATGGAATGGAATGCAATCAATCCAAATGGAATGGAATGGACTGGAATCAACCCGATTGGAATGGAGTGAAGTGGAATCAAATGGAATGGAATGGAATGGAATGGAATGGAATGGAATGGAATGGAATGGAATGAAATGGGATGTAATCACCTCGAATGGAACGGAATGGAATGGAATGGAATGAAATGGAATAAACCCGAATGGAATGGAGTGGAATGGAATGGAATGGAATGGAATGGAATCAACCCGAATGGAATATAATGGAATGGAATAAACCGGAATGGAATGGAATGGAATGGAATGGAATGGAATGGAATCAAACCGAGTGGAATGGCATGGAGGGGAATGGAAAGGAAAGGAATGGAATCAACCCGATTGGAATGGAATGGAATGGAATGCAATGGAATGGAATGGAATGGAATCTATCCGAATGGATTGGAATGGAAAGGAATGGAATGGAATGGAATGGAATGGAATGGAATGGAATGGAATCAACCCGCATGGAAAGGAATGGAGTGGAACCAACTCGAATGGAATGGAATGGATTGGAATGGAATGGAATCAACCCGAATTCAATGGAATGAAATGGAATCACCACGAATGGAATGGATTGGAATGGAATGGAATGGAATGGAATGGAATGGAATGGAATCAACCCGAATGGAATGGAATGGAATGGAATGGAATGAAATGGAATGGAATGCAATCAATCCGAATGGAATGGAATGGAATGGAATGCAATGGAATCAACCCGAATGGAATGGAATGAAGTGGAATCAAATCGAGTGCAATGGAATGGAATCGAATGGAATGGAATGGATTCAACCAGAATGGAATGGAAAGGAATGGAATCAACCGTAATGGAATGAAATGGAAAGGAATGGAATGGAATGGAATGGAAAGGAATGGAATGGAATCAACCCGAATGGAATTTAATGGAATGGAATGGAATCAACCAGAATGGAATGGAATCGAATGGAATGGAATGGAATCAACCCGAATCGAATGGAATGGAATGGAATGGAATGGAATGGAATCAACCTGAATGGAATGAAATGGAATGGAATTGAATGGAATGGAATCCACCGGAATGGAATGGAATGGAATGGAATGGAATGGAATGGTATGGAATCAACCCGAATGGAGTCGAATGGAATGGAAAGGAATGGAATCAACCCGAATGGAATGCAATGGAATGGAATGGAATGGAATGGAATCAACACGAATGGAATGGAATGGGATGCAATGGAATGGAATGGAATCAACTCGAATGGAATGGAATGCAATGGAATGGAATGGAATCGAATCATCATGAATGGAATGGAACGGAATGGAATCAACTCAAATGGAATGGAATGCAATGGAAAGGAATGGAATGGAATCAACGCGAATGGAGTGGAATGGAACGGAATGGAATGGAATGAAAAGGAATGGAATGGAATGCAATCAATCCAAATGGAGTGGAATGGACTGGAATCAACCCGAATGGAATGGAGTGACGTGGAATCAAATCGAATGGAATGGCATGGAATGGAATGGAATGGAATGGAATGGAATGGAATGGAATGGAATGAAATGGGATGTAATCACCTCGAATGGAACGGAATGGAATGGAATGGAATGAAATGGAATAAACCCGAATGGAATGCAGCGGAATGGAATGGAATGGAATGGAATGGAATGGAATCAACCCGAATGGAATGGAATGGAATGGAATAAACCGGAATGGAATGGAATGGAATGGATTGGAATGGAATGGAATGGAATGGAATGAAACCGAGTGGAATGGCATGGAGTGGAATGGAATGGAAAGGAATGGAATCAACCCGATTGGAATGGAATGGAATGGAATGGAATGGAATGGAATGGAATGGAATCTATCCGAATGGATTGGAATGGAAAGGAATGGAATGGAATGGAATGCAATGGAATGGAATCAACCCGCATGGAATGGAATGGAGTGGAACCAACTCGAATGGAATGGAATGGATTGGAATGGAATGGAATCAACCCGAATTCAATGGAATGGAATGGAATGGAATCAACACGAATCGAATGGATTGGAATGGAATGGAATGGAATGGAATGGAATCAACCCGAATGGAATGGAATGGAATGGAATGCAATCAATCCGAATGGAATGGAATGGAATGGAATGCAATGGAATCAACCCGAATGGAATGGAATGAAGTGGAATCAAATCGAGTGCAATGGAATGGAATCGAATGGAATGGAATGGATTCAACCAGAATGGAATGGAAAGGAATGGAATCAACCGGAATGGAATGAAATGGAAAGGAATGGAATGGAATGGAATGGAAAGGAATGGAATGGAATCAACCCGAATGGAATTTAATGGAATGGAATGGAATCAACAAGAATGGAATGGAATCGAATGGAATGGAATGGAATCAACCCGAATGGAATGGAATGGAATGGAATGGAACGGAATCAACCTGAATGGAATGAAATGGAATGGAATTGAATGGAATGGAATCAACCGGAATGGAATGGAATGGAATGGAATGGAATGGAATGGAATGGTATGGAATCAACCCGATTGGAGTCGAATGGAATGGAAAGGAATGGAATCAACCCGAATGGAATGCAATGGAATGGAATGGAATGGAATGGAATCAACCCGAATGTAATGGGATGCAATGGAATGGAATGGAATGGAATGGAATGGAGTCAACCCGGATGGAATGCAATGGAATGGAATGGAATGAAATGGAATGGAATGGAATCAACCCGAATGGAATGGAATGCAATGGAATGGAATGGAATGGAATCAACTCGAATGGAATAGAATGGAATGGATTGGAATGGAATGGAATGGAATCAACCCGAATGGAATGGAATACAATGGAATGGAATGGAATGGAAAGGGATGGAATCAACTCGAATGGAATGGAATGGAATGGAATGGAATGGAATGAAATGGAATAAACCCGAATGGAATGGAATGGAATGGAATGGAATGGAATGAAATCAACCCGAATGAAATGGAAGGGAATGGAATGGAAAGTAAAAAACCCGAATGGAATGGAATGGAATGGAATGGAATGGAATGAAATGGAATGGAATGGAATCAAACCGAATGGAATGGAATGGAATGGAATGGAACGGAATGGAATGGAATGGAATGGAAGGGAATTTAATCACACCGAATGGAATGGAATGGAATGGAATGGAATGGAATCAACCCAAATGGAATGGAATGCAATGGAATGACATGGAATGGATTCAACCCGAATGGAATTGATTGGAATGGAATCAACTCGAATGGAATGGAATGGAATGGAATGGCACGGGATGGAATGGTATGGAATTGAATCGAATGGAACTGAATCAACCCGATTGGAGTGGATTGGAATGGAATGTAATTGAATGGAATGGGGTGGAATTGAATCAATCCGAGTGGAATGGAATGGAATGGAATGGAGTGGAGGGGAATGAAATGGAATGGAATGGAGTGGAGTGGAATGTAATGGAATGGAATCAACCTGAGTGGAGTGTAATGGAATGGAATGGAATGGAATGGAATGGAATAAAATGGAATGGAAGCAACTCAAATGCAATGCAATGGAATGGAATGGAATGGAATCAACCCGAATGGAATGGAATGTAATGGAATGGAATGCAATGGAATGGAATGGAATCAACTCGAATGGAAGGGAATGCAATGGAATGGAATGGAATCGAATCATCACGAATGGAATGGAACGGAATGGAATCAACTCAAATGGAATGGAATGCAATGGAAAGGAATGGAATGGAATCAACCCGAATGGAGTGGAATGGAATGGAATGGAATGGAAGCAACCCGAATGGAACGGAATGGAATCGAATGGAATGGAATGGAATGGAATGGAATCAACCGGAATGGAATGGAATGGAATGGAATGGAATGGAATGGAATCAAACCGAATGGAATGGAATGGAGTGGAATGGAATGGAATGGAATCAACTCGAATGGAATAGAATGGAAAGGATTGGAATGGAATGGAATGGAATCAACCCGAATGGAATGGAATACAATGGAATGGAATGGAATGGAAAGGGATGGAATCAACTCGAATGGAATGGAATGGAATGGAATGGAATGGAATGGAATGGAATGAAATGGAATAAACCCGAATGGAATGGAATGGAATGGAATGGAATGGAATGGAATGGAATGGAATGAAATCAACCCGAATGGAATGGAAGGGAATGGAATGGAAAGGAAAAAACCCGAATGGAATGGAATGGAATGGAATGGAATGGAATGGAATCAAACCGATTGGAATGGAATGGAATGGAATGGAACGGAATGGAATGGAATGGAAGGGAATGAAAAGGAAGGGAATTTAATCACACCGAATGGAATGGAATGGAATGGAATGGAATGGAATGGAATGGAATCAACCCGAATGGAATGGAATGCAATGGAATGACATGGAATGGATTCAACCCGAATGGAATTGATTGGAATGGAATCAACTCGAATGGAATGGAATGGAATGGAATGGCACGGGATGGAATGGTATGGAATAGAATCGAATGGAATTGAATCAACACGATTGGAGTGGATTGGAATGGAATGTAATTGAATGGAATGGGGTGGAATTTAATCAATCCGAGTGGAATGGAATGGAATGGAGTGGAGGGGAATGAAATGGAATGGAATGGAGTGGAGTGGAATGTAATGGAATGGAATCAACCTGAGTGGAGTGTAATGGAATGGAATGGAATGGAATGGAATAAAATGGAATGGAAGCAACTCAAATGCAATGCAATGGAATGGAATGGAATGGAATCAACCCGAATGGAATGGAATGCAATGGAATGACATGGAATGGATTCAACCCGAATGGAATTGATTGGAATGGAATCAACTCGAATGGAATGGAATGGAATGGAATGGCACGGGATGGAATGGTATGGAATAGAATCGAATGGAATTGAATCAACCCGATTGGAGTGGATTGGAATGGAATGTAATTGAATGGAATGGGGTGGAATTGAATCAATCCGAGTGGAATGGAATGGAATGGAATGGAGTGGATGGGAATGAAATGGAATGGAATGGAGTGGAGTGGAATGGAATGGAATGGAATCAACCTGAGTGGAATGGAATGGAATGGAATGGAATGGAATGGAATGGAATGGAATGGAATGGAATAAACCCGAATGAAATGGAATGGAGGGAATGGAATGGAATGGAATGGAAAGGAACCAACCCGATTGGAACGGAATTGAATGGAATGGAATGGAATGGAATGCAATGGAATCATCCCGAATGGAATGGAATGGAACGGAATGGAATGGAATCAACCCGAATGGAATGCAATGGAATGGAATGGAAAGTAATCAACCCGAATGGAATGGAATGGAAAGGAATGGAATGGAATGGAATGGAATGGAAGGGAATGAAATGGAAGGGAATTTAATTACACCGAATGGAATGGAATGGAATAGAATGGACTGGAATGGAATCTATCCGAATGGTATGGAATGGTAAGGAATGGAATGGAATGGAAGGGAATGGAATCAACACGCATGGAATGAAATGGAGTGGAATCAACTCGAATGGAATGGAATGGAATGGAAAGGAATGGAATGGAAGGGAATGAAATGGAAGGGAATTTAATCACACCGAATGGAATGGAATGGAATGGAATGGAATGGAATCAACCCGAATGGAATGGAATGCAACGGAATGACATGGAATGGATTCAACCCTAATGGAATTGATTGGAATGGAATCAACTCGAATGGAATGGAATGGAATGGAATCAACCCGAATGGAATGGAATGGAATGGCATGGAATGCAATGGAATGGAATGCAATCAAGCCGACTGGAATGGAATGGAATGGAATGCAATGGAATCAACCCGAATGGAATGGAAGGGAATGGAATGGAAAGGAAAAAACCCGAATGGAATGAAATGGAATGGAATCGAATGGATTCAACCAGAATGGTATGGAATGCAATGGATTGGAATGGAATGGAATCAACCGGAATGGAATGAAATGGAAAGGAATGGAATGGAATGGAAAGGAATGGAATGGAATCAACCCGAATGGAATTTAATGGAATGGCATGAATTCATCCCGAATGGAAAGGAATACACTGGAATGGAATGGGATGGAATCAACCCTAATGGAAAGGAATGGAATGGAATGGAATGGAATGGAATGGAATGGAATGGAAAGGGATGGAATCAACTCGAATGGAATTGAATGGAATGGAAGGGAATGGAATGAAATGGAGTAAACCCGAATGGAATGGAATGGAATGGAATGGAATGGAATGGAATCAACCCGAATGCAATGGAAGGGAATGGAATGGAAAGGAAAAAACCCGAATGGAATGGAATGGAATGGAATGGAATCAACCCGAATGGAATGGAATGGAATGGAATGGAATGGAATGGAATGGAATGGAAAGGAATCAACCCGCATGGAATGGAATGCAATGGAATGACATGGAATGGATTCAACCCGAATGGAATTGATTGGAATGGAATCAACTCGAATGGAATGGAATGGAATGGCACGGGATGGAATAGTATGGAATAGAATCGAATGGAATTGAATCCACCCTATTGGAGTGGATTGGAATGGAATGTAATTGAATGGAATGGGGTGGAATTGAATCAATCTGAGTAGAATGGGATGGAATGGAATGGAGTGGAGGGGAATGAAATGGAATGGAATCAACCTGGGTGGAATGGAATGGAATGGAATGGAATAAAATGGAATGGAAGCAACTCAAATGCAATGGAATGGAATGGAATGGAATGGAATCAACCCGAATGGAATGGCATGGAATGGAATGCAATGGAATGGAATGCAATCAACTCGAATGGAATGGAATGCAATGGAATGGAATGGAATCGAATCATCACGAATGGAATGGAACGGAATGGAATCAACTCAAATGGAATGGAATGCAATGGAAAGGAATGGAATGGAATGGAAAGTAATTAACCCGAATGGAATGGAATGGAACGCAATGCAATGGAATGGAATGGAAGGGAATGAAATGGAAGGGAATTTAATCACACCGAATGGAATGGAATGGAATGGAATGGAATCAACCCGAATGGAATGGCATGCAATGGAATGACATGGAATGGATTCAACCCGAATGGAATTGTTTGGAATGGAATCAACTCGAATGGAATGGAATGGAATGGAATGGCACGGGATGGAATGGTATGGAATAGAATCGAATGGAATTGAAACAACCCGATTGGAGTGGATTGGAATGGAATGTAATTGAATGGAATGGGGTGGAATTGAATCAATCCGAGTGGAATGGAATGGAATGGAATGGAGTGGAGGGGAATGAAATGGAATGGAATGGAGTGGAGTGGAATGGAATGGAATGGAATCAACCTGAGTGGAATGGAATGGAATGGAATGGAATGGAATGGAATAAAATGGAATGGAAGCAACTCAAATGCAATGGAATGGAATGGAATGGAATGGAATCAACCCGAATGGAATGGAATGGAATGGAATGCAATGGAATGGAATGGAAACAACTCGAATGGAATGGAATGCAATGGAATGGAATGGAATCGAATCATCATGAATGGAATGGAACGGAATGGAATCAACTCAAATGGAATGGAATGCAATGGAAAGGAATGGAATGGAATCAACCCGAATGGAGTGGAATGGAATGGAATGGAATGGAATGAAAAGGAATGGAATGGAATGCAATCAATCCAAATGGAATGGAATGGACTGGAATCAACCCGATTGGAATGGAGTGAAGTGGAATCAAATGGAATGGAATGAAATGGAATGGAATGGAATGGAATGGAATGGAATGGAATGGAATGAAATGGGATGTAATCACCTCGAATGGAACGGAATGGAATGGAATGGAATGAAATGGAATAAACCCGAATGGAATGGAGTGGAATGGAATGGAATGGAATGGAATGGAATAAACCCGAATGGAATATAATGGAATGGAATAAACCGGAATGGAATGGAATGGAATGGAATGGAATGGAATGGAATCAAACCGAGTGGAATGGCATGGAGGGGAATGGAAAGGAAAGGAATGGAATCAACCCGATTGGAATGGAATGGAATGGAATGGAATGGAATGGAATGGAATGGAATCTATCCGAATGGATTGGAATGGAAAGGAATGGAATGGAATGGAATGGAATGGAATGGAATGGAATGGAATCAACCCGCATGGAAAGGAATGGAGTGGAACCAACTCGAATGGAATGGAATGGATTGGAATGGAATGGAATCAACCCGAATTCAATGGAATGAAATGGAATCACCACGAATGGAATGGATTGGAATGGAATGGAATGGAATGGAATGGAATGGAATCAACCCGAATGGAATGGAATGGAATGGAATGGAATGAAATGGAATGGAATGCAATCAATCCGAATGGAATGGAATGGAATGGAATGCAATGGAATCAACCCGAATGGAATGGAATGAAGTGGAATCAAATCGAGTGCAATGGAATGGAATCGAATGGAATGGAATGGATTCAACCAGAATGGAATGGAAAGGAATGGAATCAACCGGAATGGAATGAAATGGAAAGGAATGGAATGGAATGGAATGGAAAGGAATGGAATGGAATCAACCCGAATGGAATTTAATGGAATGGAATGGAATCAACCAGAATGGAATGGAATCGAATGGAATGGAATGGAATCAACCCGAATCGAATGGAATGGAATGGAATGGAATGGAATGGAATCAACCTGAATGGAATGAAATGGAATGGAATTGAATGGAATGGAATCCACCGGAATGGAATGGAATGGAATGGAATGGAATGGAATGGTATGGAATCAACCCGAATGGAGTCGAATGGAATGGAAAGGAATGGAATCAACCCGAATGGAATGCAATGGAATGGAATGGAATGGAATGGAATCAACACGAATGGAATGGAATGGGATGCAATGGAATGGAATGGAATCAACTCGAATGGAATGGAATGCAATGGAATGGAATGGAATCGAATCATCATGAATGGAATGGAACGGAATGGAATCAACTCAAATGGAATGGAATGCAATGGAAAGGAATGGAATGGAATCAACGCGAATGGAGTGGAATGGAACGGAATGGAATGGAATGAAAAGGAATGGAATGGAATGCAATCAATCCAAATGGAGTGGAATGGACTGGAATCAACCCGAATGGAATGGAGTGACGTGGAATCAAATCGAATGGAATGGCATGGAATGGAATGGAATGGAATGGAATGGAATGGAATGGAATGGAATGAAATGGGATGTAATCACCTCGAATGGAACGGAATGGAATGGAATGGAATGAAATGGAATAAACCCGAATGGAATGCAGTGGAATGGAATGGAATTGAATGGAATGGAATGGAATCAACCCTAATGGAATGGAATGGAATGGAATAAACCGGAATGGAATGGAATGGAATGGATTGGAATGGAATGGAATGGAATTGAATGAAACCGAGTGGAATGGCATGGAGTGGAATGGAATGGAAAGGAATGGAATCAACCCGATTGGAATGGAATGGAATGGAATGGAATGGAATGGAATGGAATGGAATCTATCCGAATGGATTGGAATGGAAAGGAATGGAATGGAATGGAATGGAATGGAATCAACCCGCATGGAATGGAATGGAGTGGAACCAACTCGAATGGAATGGAATGGATTGGAATGGAATGGAATCAACCCGAATTCAATGGAATGGAATGGAATGGAATCAACACGAATCGAATGGATTGGAATGGAATGGAATGGAATGGAATGGAATCAACCCGAATGGAATGGAATGGAATGGAATGCAATCAATCCGAATGGAATGGAATGGAATGGAATGCAATGGAATCAACCCGAATGGAATGGAATGAAGTGGAATCAAATCGAGTGCAATGGAATGGAATCGAATGGAATGGAAAGGATTCAACCAGAATGGAATGGAAAGGAATGGAATCAACCGGAATGGAATGAAATGGAAAGGAATGGAATGGAATGGAATGGAAAGGAATGGAATGGAATCAACCCGAATGGAATTTAATGGAATGGAATGGAATCAACAAGAATGGAATGGAATCGAATGGAATGGAATGGAATCAACCCGAATGGAATGGAATGGAATGGAATGGAATGGAATGGAATCAACCTGAATGGAATGAAATGGAATGGAATTGAATGGAATGGAATCCACCGGAATGGAATGGAATGGAATGGAATGGAATGGTATGGAATCAACCCGATTGGAGTCGAATGGAATGGAAAAGAATGGAATCAACGCGAATGGAATGCAATGGAATGGAATGGAATGGAATGGAATCAACCCGAATGTAATGGGATGCAATGGAATGGAATGGAATGGAATGGAATGGAGTCAACCCGGATGGAATGCAATGGAATGGAATGGAATGAAATGGAATGGAATGGAATCAACCCGAATGGAATGGAATGCAATGGAATGGAATGGAATGGAATCAACTCGAATGGAATAGAATGGAATGGATTGGAATGGAATGGAATGGAATCAACCCGAATGGAATGGAATACAATGGAATGGAATGGAATGGAAAGGGATGGAATCAACTCGAATGGAATGGAATGGAATGGAATGGAATGGAATGAAATGGAATAAACCCGAATGGAATGGAATGGAATGGAATGGAATGGAATGAAATCAACCCGAATGAAATGGAAGGGAATGGAATGGAAAGTAAAAAACCCGAATGGAATGGAATGGAATGGAATGGAATGGAATGAAATGGAATGGAATGGAATCAAACCGAATGGAATGGAATGGAATGGAATGGAACGGAATGGAATGGAATGGAATGGAAGGGAATGAAATGGAAGGGAATTTAATCACACCGAATGGAATGGAATGGAATGGAATGGAATGGAATCAACCCGAATGGAATGGAATGCAATGGAATGACATGGAATGGATTCAACCCGAATGGAATTGATTGGAATGGAATCAACTCGAATGGAATGGAATGGAATGGAGTGGCACGGGATGGAATGGTATGGAATAGAATCGAATGGAACTGAATCAACCCGATTGGAGTGGATTGGAATGGAATGTAATTGAATGGAATGGGGTGGAATTGAATCAATCCGAGTGGAATGGAATGGAATGGAATGCAGTGGAGGGGAATGAAATGGAATAGAATGGAGTGGAGTGGAATGCAATGGAATGGAATCAACCTGAGTGGAGTGTAATGGAATGGAATGGAATGGAATGGAATGGAATAAAATGGAATGGAAGCAACTCAAATGCAATGCAATGGAATGGAATGGAATGGAATCAACCCGAATGGAATGGAATGGAATGGAATGGAATGCAATGGAATGGAATGGATTCAACTCGAATGGAATGGAATGCAATGGAATGGAATGGAATCGAATCATCACGAATGGAATGGAACGGAATGGAATCAACTCAAATGGAATGGAATGCAATGGAAAGGAATGGAATGGAATCAACCCGAATGGAGTGGAATGGAATGGAATGGAATGGAAGCAACCCGAATGGAACGGAATGGAATGGAATGGAATGGAATGGAATGGAATCAACCGGAACGGAATGGAATGGAATGGAATGGAATGGAAGGGAATGGAATCAAACCGAATGGAATGGAATGGAGTGGAATGGAATGGAATGGAATCAACTCGAATGGAATAGAATGGAAAGGATTGGAATGGAATGGAATGGAATCAACCCGAATGGAATGGAATACAATGGAATGGAATGGAATGGAAAGGGATGGAATCAACTCGAATGGAATGGAATGGAATGGAATGGAATGGAATGGAATGGAATGAAATGGAATAAACCCGAATGGAATGGAATGGAATGGAATGGAATGGAATGGAATGAAATCAACCCGAATGGAATGGAAGGGAATGGAATGGAAAGGAAAAAACCCGAATGGAATGGAATGGAATGGAATGGAATGGAATGGAATCAAACCGACTGGAATGGAATGGAATGGAATGGAACGGAATGGAATGGAATGGAAGGGAATGAAAAGGAAGGGAATTTAATCACACCGAATGGAATGGAATGGAATGGAATGGAATGGAATCAACCCGAATGGAATGGAATGCAATGGAATGACATGGAATGGAATCAACCCGAATGGAATTGATTGGAATGGAATCAACTCGAATGGAATGGAATGGAATGGAATGGCACGGGATGGAATGGTATGGAATAGAATCGAATGGAATTGAATCAACACGATTGGAGTGGATTGGAATGGAATGTAATTGAATGGAATGGGGTGGAATTTAATCAATCCGAGTGGAACGGAATGGAATGGAATGCAGTGGAGGGGAATGAAATGGAATGGAATGGAGTGGAGTGGAATGTAATGGAATGGAATCAACCTGAGTGGAGTGTAATGGAATGGAATGGAATGGAATGGAATAAAATGGAATGGAAGCAACTCAAATGCAATGCAATGGAATGGAATGGAATGGAATCAACCCGAATGGAATGGAATGCAATGGAATGACATGGAATGGATTCAACCCGAATGGAATTGATTGGAATGGAATCAACTCGAATGGATTGGAATGGAATGGAATGGCACGGGATGGAATGGTATGGAATAGAATCGAATGGAATTGAATCAACCCGATTGGAGTGGATTGGAATGGAATGTAATTGAATGGAATGGGGTGGAATTGAATCAATCCGAGTGGAATGGATTGGAATGGAATGGAGTGGAGGGGAATGAAATGGAATGGAATGCAGTGGAGTGGAATGGAATGGAATGGAATCAACCTGAGTGGAATGGAATGGAATGGAATGGAATGGAATGGAATGGAATAAACCCGAATGAAATGGAATGGAGGGGAATGGAATGGAATGGAATGGAAAGGAACCAACCCGATTGGAACGGAATTGAATGGAATGGAATGGAATGGAATGCAATGGAATCATCCCGAATGGAATGGAATGGAACGGAATGGAATGGAATCAACCCGAATGGAATGCAATGGAATGGAATGGAAAGTAATCAACCCGAATGGAATGGAATGGAACGGAATGGAATGGAATGGAATGGAATGGAATGGAAGGGAATGAAATGGAAGGGAATTTAATTACACCGAATGGAATGGAATGGAATAGAATGGACTGGAATGGAATCTATCCGAATGGTATGGAATGGTAAGGAATGGAATGGAATGGAAGGGAATGGAATCAACACGCATGGAATGAAATGGAGTGGAATCAACTCGAATGGAATGGAATGGAATGGAAAGGAATGGAATGGAAGGGAATGAAATGGAAGGGAATTTAATCACACCGAATGGAATGGAATGGAATGGAATGGAATGGAATCAACCCGAATGGAATGGAATGCAACGGAATGACATGGAATGGATTCAACCCTAATGGAATTGATTGGAATGGAATCAACTCGAATGGAATGGAATGGAATGGAATGGCACGGGATGGAATGGTATGGAATAGAATCGAATGGAATTGAATCAACCCGATTGGAGTGGATTGGAATGGAATGTAATTGAATGGAATGGGGTGGAATTGAATCAATCCGAGTGGAATGGAATGGAATGGAATGGAGTGGAGGGGAATGAAATGGAATGGAATGGAGTGGAGTGGAATGGAATGGAATGGAATCAACCTGAGTGCAATGGAATGGAATGGAATGGAATGGAATAAAATGGAATGGAAGCAACTCAAATGCAATGGAATGGAATGGAATGGAATGGAATCAACCCGAATGGAATGGAAAGGAATGGAATGCAATGGAATGGAATGGAATCAACTCGAATGGAATGGAATGCAATGGAATGGAATGGAATGGAATCATCACGAATGGAATGGAACGGAATGGAATCAACTCAAATGGAATTGAATGCAATGGAAAGGAATGGAATGGAATCAACCCGAATGGAGTGGAATGGAACAGAATGGAATGGAATGAAAAGGAATGGAATGGAATGCAATCAATCGAAATGGAATGGAATGGAATGGAATCAACCCGAATGGAGTGGAGTGAAGTGGAATCAAATGGAATGGAATGGAATGGAATGGAATAGAATGGAATGGATTCAACACGAATGGAATGGAATGGAATTCAATTAACCGGAATGGAATGGAATGGAATGGAATCAATCCGAATGGAATTTAAGGGAATGGAATGGAATGCAATGGACTGGAAAGGAATCAACCCGAATGGAATGAAATGGAATGGAATGGAATGGAATAAACCCGATTGGAATGGAATGGAATGGAATGCAATGCAATCTATCCGAATGGAATGGAATGGAAAGGAATGGAATGGAATGGAATGGAATCAACTCGCATGGAATGGAATGGAGTGGAATCAACTCGAATGGAACGGAATGGAATGGAATGGAAAGGAATGGAATGGAATCAACCCGAATGGAATTTAATGGAATGGAATGGAATCAACCAGAATGGAATGGAATCGAATGGAATGGAATGGAATCAATCCGATTGGAATGGAAGGGAATGGAATGGAATGGAATGGAATCAACCTGAATGGAATGAAATGGAATGGAATTGAATGGAATGGAATCCACCGGAATGGAATGGAATGGAATGGAATGGAATGGAATGGTATGGAATCAACCCGAATGGAGTCGAATGGAATGGAAAGGAATGGAATCAACCCGAATGGAATGCAATGGAATGGAATGGAATGGAATCAACCCGAATGGAATGGAGTGAAGTGGAATCAAACGGAATGGAATGGAATGGAATGGAATGGATTCAACACGAATGGAATGGAATGGAATTCAATTAACTGGAATGGAATGGAATGGAATGGAATCAACCCGAATGGAATTTAAGGGAATGGAATGGAATGAAATGGACTGGAATGGAATCAACCCGAATGGAATGGAATTGAATGGAATGGAATGGAATAAACCCGAGTGGAATGGAATGGAATGGAATGGAATGCAATCTATGCGAATGGAATGGAATGGAAAGGAATGGAATGGAATGGAATGGAATGGAATGGAATCAACTCGCATGGAATGGAATGGAGTGGAATCAACTCGAATGCAATGGAATGGAATGGAATGGAATCAACCCGAATGCAAAGGAATGGAATGGAATGGAATCAACACGAATGGAATGGATTGGCGTGGAATGGAATGGAATGGAATGGAATGGAATGGAATGGAATCAACCCGAATGGAATGGAATGGAATGGCATGGAATGCAATGGAATGGAATGCAATCAAGTCGACTGGAATGGAATGGAATGGAATGCAATGGAATCAACCCGAATGGAATGGAAGGGAATGGAATGGAAAGGAAAAAACCCGAATGGAATGAAATGGAATGGAATCGAATGGATTCAACCAGAATGGTATGGAATGCAATGGATTGGAATGGAATGGAATCAACCGGAATGGAATGAAATGGAAAGGAATGGAATGGAATGGAAAGGAATGGAATGGAATCAACCCGAATGGAATTTAATGGAATGGCATGAATTCATCCCGAATGGAAAGGAATACACTGGAATGGAATGGGATGGAATCAACCCTAATGGAAAGGAATGGAATGGAATGGAATGGAATGGAATGGAATGGAATGGGAAGGGATGGAATCAACTCGAATGGAATTGAATGGAATGGAAGGGAATGGAATGAAATGGAGTAAACCCGAATGGAATGGAATGGAATGGAATGGAATGGAATGGAATCAACCCGAATGCAATGGAAGGGAATGGAATGGAAAGGAAAAAACCCGAATGGAATGGAATGGAATGGAATGGAATCAACCCGAATGGAATGGAATGGAATGGAATGGAATGGAATGGAATGGAAAGGAATCAACCCGCATGGAATGGAATGCAATGGAATGACATGGAATGGATTCAACCCGAATGGAATTGATTGGAATGGAATCAACTCGAATGGAATGGAATGGAATGGCACGGGATGGAATAGTATGGAATAGAATCGAATGGAATTGAATCCACCCTATTGGAGTGGATTGGAATGGAATGTTATTGAATGGAATGGGGTGGAATTGAATCAATCTGAGTAGAATGGGATGGAATGGAATGGAGTGGAGGGGAATGAAATGGAATGGAATCAACCTGGGTGGAATGGAATGGAATGGAATGGAATAAAATGGAATGGAAGCAACTCAAATGCAATGGAATGGAATGGAATGGAATGGAATCAACCCGAATGGAATGGCATGGAATGGAATGCAATGGAATGGAATGCAATCAACTCGAATGGAATGGAATGCAATGGAATGGAATGGAATCGAATCATCACGAATGGAATGGAACGGAATGGAATCAACTCAAATGGAATGGAATGCAATGGAAAGGAATGGAATGGAATGGAAAGTAATTAACCCGAATGGAATGGAATGGAACGCAATGCAATGGAATGGAATGGAAGGGAATGAAATGGAAGGGAATTTAATCACACCGAATGGAATGGAATGGAATGGAATGGAATCAACCCGAATGGAATGGCATGCAATGGAATGACATGGAATGGATTCAACCCGAATGGAATTGTTTGGAATGGAATCAACTCGAATGGAATGGAATGGAATGGAATGGCACGGGATGGAATGGTATGGAATAGAATCGAATGGAATTGAAACAACCCGATTGGAGTGGATTGGAATGGAATGTAATTGAATGGAATGGGGTGGAATTGAATCAATCCGAGTGGAATGGAATGGAATGGAATGGAGTGGAGGGGAATGAAATGGAATGGAATGGAGTGGAGTGGAATGGAATGGAATGGAATCAACCTGAGTGGAATGGAATGGAATGGAATCGAATGGAATGGAATGGAATGGAATGGAATGCAATGGAATCATCCCGAATGGAATGGAATGGAAGGGAATGGAATGGAATCAACCCGAATGGAATGCAATGGAATGGAATGGAAAGTAATCAACCCGAATGGAATGGATTGGAACGGAATGGAATGGAATGGAATGGAATGGAATGGAGTGGAAGGGAATGAAACGGAAGGGAATTTAATCACACCGAATGGAATGGAATGGAATAGAATGGACTGGAATGGAATCTATCCAAATGGTATGGAATGGTAAGGAATGGAATGGAATGGAAGGGAATGGAATCAACACGCATGGAATGAAATGGAGTGGAATCAACTCGAATGGAATGGAATGGAATGGAATGGAATGGAATGGAATGGAAAGGAATGGAATGGAAGGGAATGAAATGGAAGGGAATTTAATCACACCGAATGGAATGGAATGGAATGGAATGGAATCAACCCGAATGGAATGGAATGCAACGGAATGACATGGAAAGGATTCAACCCGAATGGAATTGATTGGAATGGAATCAACTCGAATGGAATGGAATGGAATGGAATGGCACGGGATGGAATGGTATGGAATAGAATCGAATGGAGTTGAATCCACACGATTGGAGTGGATTGGAATGGAATGTTATTGAATGGAATGGGGTGGAATTGAATCAATCTGAGTAGAATGGAATGGAATGGAATGGAGTGGAGGGGAATGAAATGGAATGGAATCAACCTGGGTGGAATGGAATGGAATGGAATGGAATAAAATGGAATGGAAGCAACTCAAATGCAATGGAATGGAATGGAATGGAATCAACCCGAATGGAATGGCATGGAATGGAATGCAATGGAATGGAATGGAATCAACTCGAATGGAATGGAATGCAATGGAATGGAATGGAATCGAGTCATCACGAATGGAATGAAACGGAATGGAATCAACTCAAATGGAGGGGAATGCAATGGAAAGGAATGGAATGGAATCAACACGAATGGAGTGGAATGGAACGGAATGGAATGGAATGAAAAAGAATGGAATGGAATGCAATCAATCCAAATGGAATGGAATGGAATGGAATCAACCCGAATGGAATGGAGTGAAGTGGAATCAAATCGAATGGAATGGAATGGAATGGAATGGATTCAACCCGAATGGAATGGAATGGAATTAAATTAACCGGAATGGAATGGAATGGAATGGAATGGAATGGAATGAAATGGAATCAACCTGAATGGAATGGAATTGAATGGAATGGAATGGAATAAACCCGAGTTGGATGGAATGGAATTGAATGGAATGCAATCTATGCGAATGGAATGGAATGGAAAGGAATAGAATGGAATGGAATGGAATGGAATCAACCCGCATGGAATGGAATGGAGTGGAATCAACTCGAATGGAATGGAATGGAATGGAATGGAATCAACCCGAATGGAATGGAATGGAAGGGAATGGAATCAACACGAATGGAATGGATTGGAGTGGAATGGAATGGAATGGAATGGAATGCAATCAACCCGAATGGAATGGAATGGAATGGAATGGAATGCAATGGAATGCAATCAATCCGACTGGAATGGAATGGAATGGAATGCAGTGGAATCAACCCGAATGGAATGGAATGCAGTGGAATCAAATCGAGTGCAATGGAATGGAATCGAATGGAATGGAATGGATTCAACTAGAATGGAATGGAATGGAATGGAATGGAATGGAATGGAATGGAATGGAATCAACCGGAATGGAATGAAATGTAAAGGAATGGATTGGAATGGAAAGGAATGGAATGGAATCAACCCGAATGGAATGGAATGGAATGGAAAGGAACCAAGCCGAATGGAATGGAATCGAATGGAATGGAATGGAATGGAATGGACTGGAATGGAATCTATCCGAATGGTTTGGAATGGTAAGGAATGGAATGGAATGGAAGGGAATGGAATCAACACGCATGGAATGAAATGATGTGGAATCAACTCGATTGAAATGGAATGGAATGGAATGGAAGGGAATGGAATCAACACGCATGGAATGAAATGATGTGGAATCAACTCGATTGAAATGGAATGGAATGGAATGGAAAGGAATGGAATGGAAGGGAATGAAATGGAAGGGAATTTAATCACACCGAATGGAATGGAATGGAATGGAATGGAATGGAATGGAATCAACCCGAATGGAATGGAATGCAACGGAATGACATGGAATGGATTCAACCCTAATGGAATTGATTAGAATGGAATCAACTCGAATGGAATGGAATGGAATGGCACGGGATGGAAAGGTATGGAATAGAATCGAATGGAATTGAATCAACCCGATTGGAGTGGATTGGAATGGAATGTAATTGAATGGAATGGGGTGGAATTGAATCAATCCGAGTGGAATGGAATGGAATGGAATGGAGTGGAGGGGAATGAAATGGAGTGGAATGGAATGGAGTGGAATGGAATGGAATGGAATCAACCTGAGTGGAATGGAATGGAATGGAATGGAATGGAATGGAATGGAATAAAATGCAATGGAAGCAACTCAAATGCAATGGAATGGAATGGAATGGAATGGAATCAACCCGAATGGAATGGAATGGAATGGAATGCAATGGAATGGAATGGAAACAACTCGAATGGAATGGAATGCAATGGAATGGAATGGAATCGAATCATCATGAATGGAATGGAACGGAATGGAATCAACTCAAATGGAATGGAATGCAATGGAAAGGAATGGAATGGAATCAACGCGAATGGAGTGGAATGGAACGGAATGGAATGGAATGAAAAGGAATGGAATGGAATGCAATCAATCCAAATGGAATGGAATGGACTGGAATCAACCCGAATGGAATGGAGTGAAGTGGAATCAAATGGAATGGAATGGAATGGAATGGAATGAAATGGAATGGAATGGAATGGAATGGAATGGAATGAAATGGGATGTAATCACCTCGAATGGAACGGAATGGAATGGAATGGAATGAAATGGAATAAACCCGAAAGGAATGGAGTGGAATGGAATGGAATGGAATGGAATGGAATGGAATCTATCCGAATGGATTGGAATGGAAAGGAATGGAATGGAATGGAATGGAATGGAATGGAATGGAATGGAATCAACCCGCATGGAATGGAATGGAGTGGAACCAACTCGAATGGAATGGAATGGATTGGAATGGAATGGAATCAACCCGAATTCAATGGAATGGAATGGAATGGAATCAACACGAATGGAATGGATTGGAATGGAATGGAATGGAATGGAATGGAATGGAATCAACCCGAATGGAATGGCATGGAATGGAATGCAATGGAATGGAATGGAATCAACTCGAATGGAATGGAATGCAATGGAATGGAATGGAATCGAATCATCACGAATGGAATGAAACGGAATGGAATCAACTCAAATGGAGGAGAATGCAATGGAAAGGAATGGAATGGAATCAACACGAATGGAGTGGAATGGAACGGAATGGAATGGAATGAAAAGGAATGGAATGGAATGCAATCAATCCAAATGGAATGGAATGGAATGGAATCAACCCGAATGGAATGGAGTGAAGTGGAATCAAATCGAATGGAATGGAATGGAATGGAATGGATTCAACCCGAATGGAATGGAATGGAATTAAATTAACCGGAATGGAATGGAATGGAATGGAATGGAATGGAATGGAATGGAATCAACCCGAATGGAATTTAATGGAATGGAATGGAATGGAATGGAATGAAATGGAATCAACCTGAATGGAATGGAATTGAATGGAATGGAATGGAATAAACCCGAGTTGGATGGAATGGAATGGAATGGAATGCAATCTATGCGAATGGAATGGAATGGAAAGGAATAGAATGGAATGGAATGGAATGGAATCAACCCGCATGGAATGGAATGGAGTGGAATCAACTCGAATGGAATGGAATGGAATGGAATGGAATCAACCCGAATGGAATGGAATGGAAGGGAATGGAATCAACACGAATGGAATGGATTGGAGTGGAATGGAATGGAATGGAATGGAATGCAATCAACCCGAATGGAATGGAATGGAATGGAATGGAATGCAATGGAATGCAATCAATCCGACTGGAATGGAATGTAATGGAATGCAGTGGAATCAACCCGAATGGAATGGAATGCAGTGGAATCAAATCGAGTGCAATGGAATGGAATCGAATGGAATGGAATGGATTCAACTAGAATGGAATGGAATGGAATGGAATGGAATGGAATGGAATGGAATCAACCGGAATGGAATGAAATGTAAAGGAATGGAATGGAATGGAAAGGAATGGAATGGAATCAACCCGAATGGAATGGAATGGAATGGAAAGGAACCAAGCCGAATGGAATGGAATCGAATGGAATGGAATGGAATGGAATGGACTGGAATGGAATCTATCCGAATGGTTTGGAATGGTAAGGAATGGAATGGAATGGAAGGGAATGGAATCAACACGCATGGAATGAAATGGTGTGGAATCAACTCGATTGAAATGGAATGGAATGGAATGGAAAGGAATGGAATGGAAGGGAATGAAATGGAAGGGAATTTAATCACACCGAATGGAATGGAATGGAATGGAATGGAATGGAATCAACCCGAATGGAATGGAATGCAACGGAATGACATGGAATGGATTCAACCCTAATGGAATTGATTAGAATGGAATCAACTCGAATGGAATGGAATGGAATGGCACGGGATGGAAAGGTATGGAATAGAATCGAATGGAATTGAATCAACCCGATTGGAGTGGATTGGAATGGAATGTAATTGAATGGAATGGGGTGGAATTGAATCAATCCGAGTGGAATGGAATGGAATGGAATGGAGTGGAGGGGAATGAAATGGAATGGAATGGAGTGGAGTGGAATGTAATGGAATGGAATCAACCTGAGTGGAATGGAATGGAATGGAATGGAATAAAATGGAATGGAAGCAACTCAAATGCAATGGAATGGAATGGAATGGAATGGAATCAACCCGAATGGAATGGAATGGAATGTAATGCAATGGAATGGAATGGAAACAACTCGAATGGAATGGAATGCAATGGAATGGAATGGAATCGAATCATCATGAATGGAATGGAACGGAATGGAATCAACTCAAATAGAATGGAATGCAATGGAAAGGAATGGAATGGAATCAACCCGAATGGAGTGGAATGGAACGGAATGGAATGGAATGAAAAGGAATGGAATGGAATGCAATCAATCCAAATGGAATGGAATGGACTGGAATCAACCCGAATGGAATGGAGTGAAGTGGAATCAAATGGAATGGAATGGAATGAAATGGAATGGAATGGAATGGAATGGAATGGAATGGGATGTAATCACCTCGAATGGAACGGAATGGAATGGAATGGAATGAAATGGAATAAACCCGAATGAAATGGAGTGGAATGGAATGGAATGGAATGGAATGGAATCAACCCGAATGGAATATAATGGAATGGAATAAACCGGAATAGAATGGAATTGAATGGAATGGAATGGAATGGAATGGAATCAAACCGAGTGGAATGGCATGGAGTGGAATGGAATGGAAAGGAATGGAATCAACCCGATTGGAATGGAATGGAATGGAATGGAATGGAATGGAATGGAATGGAATCTATCCGAATGGATTGGAATGGAATGGAATGGAATGGAATGGAATGGAATGGAATCAACCCGCATGGAATGGAATGGAGTGGAACCAACTCGAATGGAATGGAATGGATTGGAATGGAATGGAATCAACCCGACTTCAATGGAATGGAATGGAATCACCACGAATGGAATGGATTGGAATGGAATGGAATGGAATGGAATGGAATGGAATGGAATCAACCCGAATGGAATGGAATGGAATGGAATGGAATGAAATGGAATGGAATGCAATCAATCCGAATGGAATGGAATGGAATGGAATGGAATGGAATGGAATGCAATGGAATCAACCCGAATGGAATGGAATGAAGTGGAATCAAATCGAGTGCAATGGAATGGAATCGAATGGAATGGAATGGATTCAACCAGAATGGAATGGAAAGGAATGGAATCAACCGGAATGGAATGAAATGGAAAGGAATGGAATGGAATGGAATGGAAAGGAATGGAATGGAATCAACCCGAATGGAATTTAATGGAATGGGATGGAATCAACCAGAAGGGAATGGAATCGAATGGAATGGAATGGAATCAACCCGAATGGAATGGAATGGAATGGAATGGAATGGAATGGAATCAACCTGAATGGAATGAAATGGAATGGAATTGAATGGAATGGAATCCACTGGAATGGAATGGAATGGAATGGAATGGAATGGTATGGAATCAACCCGAATGGAGTCGAATGGAATGGAAAGGAGTGGAATCAAACCGAATGGAATGCAATGGAATGGAATGGAATGGAATGGAATGGAATGGTATGGAATCAACCCGAATGGAGTCGAATGGAATGGAAAGGAATGGAATCAACCCGAATGGAATGCAATGGAATGGAATGGAATGGAATGGAATCAACCCGAATGTAATGGAATGCAATGGAATGGAATGGAATGGAATGGAGTCAACCCGGATGGAATGCAATGGAATGGAATGGAATGAAATGGAATGGAATGGAATCAACCCGAATGGAATGGAATGCAATGGAATGGAATGGAATGGAATCAACTCGAATGGAATACAATGGAAAGGATTGGAATGGAATGGAATGGAATCAACCCGAATGGAATGGAATACAATGGAATGGAATGGAATGGAATGGAATGGAAAGGGATGGAATCAACTCGAATGGAATGGAATGGAATGGAACGGAATGGAATGAAATGGTATAAACCCGAATGGAATGGAATGGCATGGAATGGAATGGAATGAAATCAACCCGAATGGAATGGAAGGGAATGGAATGGAAAGGAAAAAACCCGAATGGAATGGAATGGAATGGAATGGAATGGAATCAAACCGAATGGAATGGAATGGAATGGAATGGAACGGAATGGAATGGAATGGAATGGAAGGGAATGAAATGGAAGGGAATTTAATCACACCGAATGGAATGGAATGGAATGGAATGGAATCAACCCGAATGGAATGGAATGCAATGGAATGACATGGAATGGATTCAACCCGAATGGAATTGATTGGAATGGAATCAACTCGAATGGAATGGAATGGAATGGAATGGCACGGGATGGAATGGTATGGAATAGAATCGAATGGAATTGAATCAACCCGATTGGAGTGGATTGGAATGGAATGTAATTGAATGGAATGGGGTGGAATTGAATCAATCCGAGTGGAATGGAATGGAATGGAAAGGAGTGGAGGGGAATGAAATGGAATGGAATGGAGTGGAGTGGAATGGAATGGAATGGAATGGAATCAACCTGAGTGGAATGGAATGGAATGGAATGGAATGGAATGGAATGGAATGGAATGGAATGGAATGGAATAAACTCGGATGAAATGGAATGGAGGGGAATGGAATGGAATGGAATGGAAAGGAACCAACCCGAATGGAATGGAATCGAATGGAATGGTATGGAATGGAATGGAATGCAATGGAATCATCCCGAATGGAATGGAATGGAACGGAATGGAATGGAATCAACCCGAATGGAATGCAATGGAATGGAATGGAAAGTAATCAACCCGAACCGAATGGAATGGAACGGAATGGAATGGAATGGAATGGAATGGAATGGAAGGGAATGAAATGGAAGGGAATTTAATCACACCGAATGGAATGGAATGGAATAGAATGGACTGGAATGGAATCTATCCGAATGGTATGGAATGGTAAGGAATGGAATGGAATGGAAGGGAATGGAATCAACACGCATGGAATGAAATGGAGTGGAATCAACTCGAATGGAATGGAATGGAATGGAATGGAATGGAAAGGAATGGAATGGAAGGGAATGAAATGGAAGGGAATTTAATCACACCGATTGGAATGGAATGGAATGGAATGGAATGGAATGGAATGGAATCAACCCGAATGGAATGGAATGCAACGGAAGGACATTGAATGGATTCTACCCTAATGGAATTGATTGGAATGGAATCAACTCGAATGGAATGGAATGGAATGGAATGGCACGGGATGGAATGGTATGGAATAGAATCGAATGGAATTGAATCAACCCGATTGGAGTGGATTGGAATGGAATGTAATTGAATGGAATGGGGTGGAATTGAATCAATCCGAGTGGAATGGAATGGAATGGAATGCAGTGGAGGGGAATGAAATGCAATGGAATGGAGTGGAGTGGAATGTAATGGAATGGAATCAACCTGAGTGGAATGGAATGGAATGGAATGGAATGGAATGGAATAAAATGGAATGGAAGCAACTCAAATGCAATGGAATGGAATGGAATGGAATGGAATCAACACGAATGGAATGGAATGGGATGCAATGGAATGGAATGGAATCAACTCGAATGGAATGGAATGCAATGGAATGGAATGGAATCGAATCATCATGAATGGAATGGAACGGAATGGAATCAACTCAAATGGAATGGAATGCAATGGAAAGGATTGGAATGGAATCAACGCGAATGGAGTGGAATGGAACGGAATGGAATGGAATGAAAAGGAATGGAGTGGAATGCAATCAATCCAAATGGAATGGAATGGACTGGAATCAACCCGAATGGAATGGAGTGACGTAGAATCAAATCGAATGGAATGGAATGGAATGGAATGGAATGGAATGAAATGGGATGTAATCACCTCGAATGGAACGGAATGGAATGGAATGGAATGAAATGGAATAAACCCGAATGGAATGGAGTGGAATGGAATGGAATGGAATGTAATGGAATGGAATGGAATCAACCCGAATGGAATGGAATGGAATGGAATAAACCGGAATGGAATGGAATGGAATGGAATGGAATGGAATGGAATGGAATGAAACCGAGTGGAATGGCATGGAGTGGAATGGAATGGAAAGGAATGGAATCAACCCGATTGGAATGGAATGGAATGGAATGGAATGGAATGGAATGGAATCTATCCGAATGGATTGGAATGGAAAGGAATGGAATGGAATGGAATGGAATGGAATGGAATCAACCCGCATGGAATGGAATGGAGTGGAACCAACTCGAATGGAATGGAATGGATTGGAATGGAATGGAATCAACCCGAATTCAATGGAATGGAATGGAATGGAATCAACACGAATGGAATGGAATGGAATGGAATGGAATGGAATGGAATCAACCCGAATGGAATGGAATGGAGTGGAATGCAATCAATCCGAATGGAATGGAATGGAATGGAATGCAATGGAATCAACCCGAATGGAATGGAATGAAGTGGAATCAAATCGAGTGCAATGGAATGGAATCGAATGGAATGGAATGGATTCAACCAGAATGGAATGGAAAGGAATGGAATCAACCGGAATGGAATGAAATGGAAAGGAATGGAATGGAATGGAATGGAAAGGAATGGAATGGAATCAACCCGAATGGAATTTAATGGAATGGAATGGAATCAACCCGAATGGAATGGAATGGAATGGAATGGAATGGAATGGAATCAACCTGAATGGAATGAAATGGGATCGAATTGAATGGAATGGAATCCACCGGAATGGAATGGAATGGAATGGAATGGAATGGAATGGTATGGAATCAACCCGATTGGAGTCGAATGGAATGGAAAGGAATGGAATCAACCCGAATGGAATGCAATGGAATGGAATGGAATGGAATGGAATCAACCCGGATGGAATGCAATGGAATGGAATGGAATGAAATGGAATGGAATGGAATCAACCCGAATGGAATGGAATGCAATGGAATGGAATGGAATGGAATCAACTCGAATGGAATAGAATGGAATGGATTGGAATGCAATGGAATGGAATCAACCCGAATGGAATGGAATACAATGGAATGGAATGGAATGGAAAGGGATGGAATCAACTCGAATGGAATGGAATGGAATGAAATGGAATAAACCCGAATGGAATGGAATGGAATGGAATGGAATGGAATGGAATGGAATGAAATCAACCCGAATGAAATGGAAGGGAATGGAATGGAAAGTAAAAAACCCGAATGGAATGGAATGGAATGGAATGGAATGGAATGGAATGGAATGAAATGGAATGGAATGGAATCAAACCGAATGGAATGGAATGGAATGGAATGGAACGGAATGGAATGGAATGGAATGGAAGGGAATGAAATGGAAGGGAATTTAATCACACCGAATGGAATGGAATGGAATGGAATGGAATGGAATCAACCCGAATGGAATGGAATGCAATGGAATGACATGGAATGGATTCAACCCGAATGGAATTGATTGGAATGGAATCAACTCGAATGGAATGGAATGGAATGGAATGGCACGGGATGGAATGGTATGGAATAGAATCGAATGGAATTGAATCAACCCGATTGGAGTGGATTGGAATGGAATGTAATTGAATGGAATGGGGTGGAATTGAATCAATCCGAGTGGAATGGAATGGAATGGAATGGAGTGGAGGGGAATGAAATGGAATGGAATGGAGTGGAGTGGAATGTAATGGAATGGAATCAACCTGAGTGGAGTGAAATGGAATGGAATGGAATGGAATAAAATGGAATGGAAGCAACTCAAATGCAATGGAATGGAATGGAATGGAATGGAATCAACCCGAATGGAATGGAATGGAATGCAATGGAATGGAATGGAATCAACTCGAATGGAATGGAATGCAATGGAATGGAATGGAATCAAATCATCACGAATGGAATGGAACGGAATGGAATCAACTCAAATGGAATGGAATGCAATGGAAAGGAATGGAATGGAATCAACCCGAATGGAGTGGAATGGAATGGAATGGAATGGAAGCAACCCGAATGGAACGGAATGGAATCGAATGGAATGGAATGGAATGGAATCAACCGGAATGGAATGGAATGGAATGGAATGGAATGGAAGGGAATGGAATAAAACCGAATGGAATGGAATGCAGTGGAATGGAATGGAAAGGAATGGAATCAACCCGAATGGAATGGAATGGAATGGAATGGAATGGAATTGAATGGAATCAAACCGAATGGAATGGAATGGAATGGAATAGAATGGAATGGAAAGGAATCTATCCGAAAGGAATGGAATGGTAAGGAATGGAATGGAATGGAAGGGAATGGAATCAACCCTCATGGAATGAAATGGAGTGGAATCAACTCGAATGGAATGGAATGGAATGGAATAAACCCGAATGAAATGGAATGGAGGGGAATGGAATGGAATGGAAAGGAACCAAACCGAATGGAATGGAATTGAATGGAATGGAATGGAATGGAATGGAATGGAATGGAATGGAATGGAATGGAATGCAATGGAATGGAATGGAAAGTAATTAACCCGAATGGAATGGAATGGAACGGAATGGAATGGAATGGAATGGAAGGGAATGAAATGGAAGGGAATTTAATCACACCGAATGGAATGGAATGGAATGGAATGGAATCAACCCGAATGGAATGGAATGCAATGGAATGACATGGAATGGGTTCAACCCGAATGGAATTGATTGGAATGGAATCAACTCGAATGGAATGGAATGGAATGGAATGGCACGGGATGGAATGGTATGGAATAGAATCGAATGGAATTGAATCAACCCGATTGGAGGGGATTGGAATGGAATGTAATTGAATGGAATGGGGTGGAATTGAATCAATCCGAGTGGAATGGAATGGAATGGAATGCAGTGGAGGGGAATGAAATGCAATGGAATGGAGTGGAGTGGAATGTAATGGAATGGAATCAACCTGAGTGGAATGGAATGGAATGGAATGGAATGGAATGGAATGGAATGGAATAAAATGGAATGGAAGCAACTCAAATGCAATGGAATGGAATGGAATGGCATGGAATCAACACTAATGGAATGGAATGGGATGCAATGGAATGGAATGGAATCAACTCGAATGGAATGGAATGCAATGGAATGGAATGGAATCGAATCATCATGAATGGAATGGAACGGAATGCAATCAACTCAAATGGAATGGAATGCAATGGAAAGGAATGGAATGGAATCAACGCGAATGGAGTGGAATGGAACGGAATGGAATGGAATGAAAAGGAATGGAATGGAATGCAATCAATCCAACTGGAATGGAATGGACTGGAATCAACCCGAATGGAATGGAGTGACGTGGAATCAAATCGAATGGAATGGAATGGAATGGAATGGAATGGAATGGAATGGAATGGAATGAAATGGGATATAATCACCTCGAATGGAACGGAATGGAATGGAATGGAATGAAATGGAATAAACCCGAACGGAATGGAGTGTAATGGAATGGAATGGAATGGAATGGAATGGAATCAACCCGAATGGAATGGAATGGAATGGAATAAACCGGAATGGAATGGAATGGAATGGAATGGAATGGAATGGAATCAAACCGAGTGGAATGGCATGGAGTGGAATGGAATGGAAAGGAATGGAATCAACCCGATTGGAATGCAATGGAATGGAATGGAATGGAATGGAATGCAATGGAATGGAATCTATCCGAATGGATTGGAATGGAAAGGAATGGAATGGAATGGAATGGAATGGAATCAACCCGCATGGAATGGAATGGAGTGGAACCAACTCGAATGGAATGGAATGGATTGGAATGGAATGGAATCAACCCGAATTCAATGGAATGGAATGGAATGGAATCAACACGAATGGAATGGATTGGAATGGATTGGAATGGAATGGAATGGAATGGAATGGAATGGAATCAACCCGAATGGAATGGAATGGAATGGAATGGAATGGAATGGAATGGAATGGAATGCAATCAATCCGAATGGAATGGAATGGAATGGAATGCAATGGAATCAACCCGAATGGAATGGAATGAAGTGGAATCAAATCGAGTGCAATGGAATGGAATCGAATGGAATGGAATGTATTCAACCACAATGGAATGGAAAGGAATGGAATCAACCGGAATGGAATGAAATGGAAAGGAATGGAATGGAATGGAATGGAAAGGAATGGAATGGAATCAACCCGAATGGAATTTAATGGAATGGAATGGAATCAACCAGAATGGAATGGAATCGAATGGAATGGAATGGATTCAACCCGAATGGAATGGAATGGAATGGAATGGAATGGAATCAACCTGAATGGAATGAAATGGAATGGAATTGAATGGAATGGAATCCACCGGAATGGAATGGAATGGAATGGAATGGAATGGAATGGAATGGTATGGAATCAACCCGAATGGATTCGAATGGAATGGAAAGGAATGGAATCAACCCGAATGGAATGCAATGGAATGGAATGGAATGGAATGGAATCAACCCGAATGTAATGGGATGCAATGGAATGGAATGGAATGGAATGGAATGGAGTCAACCCGGATGGAATGCAATGGAATGGAATGGAATGCAATGGAATGGAATGGAATCAACCCGAATGGAATGGAATGCAATGGAATGGAATGGAATGGAATCAACTCGAATGGAATAGAATGGAATGGATTGGAATGGAATGGAATGGAATCAACCTGAATGGAATGGAATACAATGGAATGGAATGGAATGGAAAGGGATGGAATCAACTCGAATGGAATGGAATGGAATGGAATGAAATGGAATAAACCCGAATGGAATGGAATGGAATGGAATGGAATGAAATCAACCCGAATGGAATGGAAGGGAATGGAATGGAAAGTAAAAAACCCGAATGGAATGGAATGGAATGGAATGGAATGGAATGAAATGGAATGGAATGGAATCAAACCGAATGGAATGGAATGGAATGGAATGGAACGGATTGGAATGGAATGGAAGGGAATGAAATGGAAGGGAATTTAATCACACCGAATGGAATGGAATGGAATGGAATGGAATGGAATCAACCCGAATGGAATGGAATGCAATGGAATGACATGGAATGGATTCAACCCGAATGGAATTGATTGGAATGGAATCAACTCGAATGGAATGGAATGGAATGGAATGGAATGGCACGGGATGGAATGGTATGGAATAGAATCGAATGGAATTGAATCAACACGATTGGAGTGGATTGGAATGGAATGTAATTGAATGGAATGGGGTGGAATTGAATCAATCCGAGTGGAATGGAATGGAATGGAATGGAGTGGAGGGGAATGAAATGGAATGGAATGGAGTGGAGTGGAATGTAATGGAATGGAATCAACGTGAGTGTAGTGTAATGGAATGGAATGGAATGGAATGGAATGGAATAAAATGGAATGGAAGCAACTCAAATGCAATGCAATGGAATGGAATGGAATGGAATCAACCCGAATGGAATGGAATGGAATGGAATGGAATGCAATGGAATGGAATGGAATCAACTCGAATGGAATGGAATGCAATGGAATGGAATGGAATCGAATCATCACGAATGGAATGGAACGGAATGGAATCAACTCAAATGGAATGCAATGCAATGGAAAGGAATGGAATGGAATCAACCCGAATGGAGTGGAATGGAATGGAATGGAATGGAAGCAACCCGAATGGAATGGAATGGAATCGAATGGAATGGAATGGAATGGAATCAACCGGAATGGAATGGAATGGAATGGAATGGAATGGAATGGAATGGAAGGGAATGGAATCAAACCGAATGGAATGGAATGGAGTGGAATGGAATGGAAAGGAATGGAATCAACCCGAATGGAATGAAATGGAGTGGAATCAACTCGAATGGAATGGAATGGAATGGAATGGAATGGAATGGAATAGAATAGGATGGAATGGAATGGAATCTATCCGAAAGGAATGGAATGGTAAGGAATGGAATGGAATGGAAGGGAATGGAATCAACCCTCATGGAATGAAATGGAGTGGAATCAACTCGAATGGAATGGAATGGAATGGAATAAACCCGAATGAAATGGAATGGAGGGGAATGGAATGGAATGGAAAGGAACCAACCCGAATGGAATGGAATTGAATGGAATGGAATGGAAAGGAATGGAATGGAATGGAATGGAATGCAATGGAATGGAATGGAAAGTAATTAACCCGAATGGAATGGAATGGAACGGAATGGAATGGAATGGAATGGAAGGGAATGAAATGGAAGGGAATTTAATGACACCGAATGGAATGGAATGGAATGGAATGGAATCAACCCGAATGGAATGGAATGCAATGGAATGACATGGAATGGATTCAACCCGAATGGAATTGATTGGAATGGAATCAACTCGAATGGAATGGAATGGAATGGAATGGCACGGGATGGAATGGTATGGAATAGAATCGAATGGAATTGAATAAACACGATTGGAGTGGATTGGAATGGAATGTAATTGAATGGAATGGGGTGGAATTGAATCAATCCGAGTGGAATGGAATGGAATGGAATGGAGTGGAGGGGAATGAAATGGAATGGAATGGAGTGGAGTGGAATGTAATGGAATGGAATCAACCTGAGTGGAATGGAATGGAATGGAATGGAATGGAATGGAATGGAATAAACCCGGATGAAATGGAATGGAGGGGAATGGAATGGAATGGAATGGAAAGGAACCAACCCGAATGGAATGGAATCGATTGGAATGGAATGGAATGCAATGGAATCATCCCGAATGGAATGGAATGGAACGGAATGGAATGGAATCAACCCGAATGGAATGCAATGGAATGGAATGGAAAGTAATCAACCCGAATGGAATGGAATGGAACGGAATGGAATGGAATGGAATGGAATGGAATGGAAGGGAATGAAATGGAAGGGAATTTAATCACACCGAATGGAATGGAATGGAATAGAATGGACTGGAATGGAATCTATCCGAATGGTATGGAATGGTAAGGAAAGGAATGGAATGGAAGGGAATGGAATCAACACGCATGGAATGAAATTGAGTGGAATCAACTCGAATGGAATGGAATGGAATGGAATGGAATGGAAAGGAATGGAATGGAAGGGAATGAAATGGAAGGGAATTTAATCACACCGAATGGAATGGAATGGAATGGAATGGAATGGAATGGAATGGAATGAAATGGAAGGGAATTTAATCACACCGAATGGAATGGAATGGAATGGAATGGAATCAACCCGAATGGAATGGAATGCAATGGAATTACATGGAATGGATTCAACCCGAATGGAATTGATTGGAATGGAATCAACTCGAATGGAATGGAATGGAATGGAATGGCACGGGATGGAATGGTATGGAATAGATTCGAATGGAATTGAATCAACCCGATTGGAGTGGATTGGAATGGAATGTAATTGAATGGAATGGGGTGGAATTGAATCAATCTGAGTAGAATGGAATGGAATGGAATGGAGTGGAGGGGAATGAAATGGAATGGAATCAACCTGGGTGGAATGGAATGGAATGGAATGGAATAAAATGGAATGGAAGCAACTCAAATGCAATGGAATGGAATGGAATGGAATCAACCCGAATGGAATGGCATGGAATGGAATGCAATGGAATGGAATGGAATCAACTCGAATTGAATGGAATGCAACGGAATGGAATGGAATCGAATCATCACGAATGGAATGGAACGGAATGGAATCAACTCAAATGGAGGGGAATGCAATGGAAAGGAATGGAATGGAATCACCCCGAATGGAGTGGAATGGAACGGAATGGAATGGAATGAAAAGGAATGGAATGGAATGCAATCAATCCAAATGGAATGGAATGGAATGGAATCAACCCGAATGTAATGGAGTGAAGTGGAATCAAATCGAATGGAATGGAATGGAATGGAATGGAATGGAAAGGAATGGAATGGAAGGGAATGAAATGGAAGGGAATTTAATCACACCGAATGGAATGGAATGGAATGGAATGGAATGGAATGGAATGGAATGAAATGGAAGGGAATTTAATCACACCGAATGGAATGGAATGGAATGGAATGGAATCAACCCGAATGGAATGGAATGCAATGGAATTACATGGAATGGATTCAACCCGAATGGAATTGATTGGAATGGAATCAACTCGAATGGAATGGAATGGAATGGAATGGCACGGGATGGAATGGTATGGAATAGATTCGAATGGAATTGAATCAACCCGATTGGAGTGGATTGGAATGGAATGTAATTGAATGGAATGGGGTGGAATTGAATCAATCCGAGTGGAATGGAATGGAATGGAATGGAGTGGAGGGGAATTAAATGGAATGGAATGGAGTGGAGTGGAATGTAATGGAATGGAATCAACCTGAGTGGAATGGAATGGAATGGAATGGAATGGAATGGAATGGAATGGAATAAACCCGGATGAAATGGAATGGAGGGGAATGGAATGGAATGGAATGGAAAGGAACCAACCCGAATGGAATGGAACCGAATGGAATGGAATGGAATGGAATGGAATGCAGTGGAATCATCCCGAATGGAATGGAATGGAACGGAATGGAATGGAATCAACCCGAATGGAATGCAATGGAATGGAATGGAAAGTAATCAACCCGAATGGAATGGAATGGAACGGAATGGAATGGAATGGAATGGAATGGAATGGAAGGGAATGAAATGGAAGGGAATTTAATCACACCGAATGGAATGGAATGGAATAGAATGGACTGGAATGGAATCTATCCGAATGGTATGGAATGGTAAGGAATGGAATGGAATGGAAGGGAATGGAATCAACACGCATGGAATGAAATGGAGTGGAATCAACTCGAATGGAATGGAATGGAATGGAATGGAATGGAAAGGAATGGAATGGAAGGGAATGAAATGGAAGGGAATTTAATCACACCGAATGGAATGGAATGGAATGGAATGGAATGGAATCAACCCGAATGGAATGGAATGCAACGGAATGACATTGAATGGATTCAACCCTAATGGAATTGATTGGAATGGAATCAACTCGAATGGAATGGAATGGAATGGAATGGCACGGGATGCAATGGTATGGAATAGAATCGAATGGAATTGAATCCACCCGATTGGAGTGGATTGGAATGGAATGTTATTGAATGCAATGGGGTGGAATTGAATCAATCTGAGTAGAATGGAATGGAATGGAATGGAGTGGAGGGGAATGAAATGGAATGGAATCAACCTGGGTGGAATGGAATGGAATGGAATGGAATAAAATGGAATGGAAGCAACTCAAATGCAATGGAATGGAATGGAATGGAATGGAATCAACCCGAATGGAATGGCATGGAATGGAATGCAATGGAATGGAATGGAATCAACTCGAATTGAATGGAATGCAACGGAATGGAATGGAATCGAATCATCACGAATGGAATGGAACGGAATGGAATCAACTCAAATGGAGGGGAATGCAATGGAAAGGAATGGAATGGAATCACCCCGAATGGAGTGGAATGGAACGGAATGGAATGGAATGAAAAGGAATGGAATGGAATGCAATCAATCCAAATGGAATGGAATGGAATGGAATCAACCCGAATGTAATGGAGTGAAGTGGAATCAAATCGAATGGAATGGAATGGAATGGAATGGATTCAACCCGAATGGAATGGAATGGAATTAAGTTAACCGGAATGGAATGGAATGGAATGGAATGGAATGGAATGGAATCAACCCGAATGGAATTTAATGGAATGGAATGGTATGGAATGGAATGAAATGGAATCAACCTGAATGGAATAGAATTGAATGGAATGGAATGGAATAAACCCGAGTTGGATGGAATGGAATGGAATGGAATGCAATCTATGCGAAAGGAATGGAATGGAAAGGAATAGAATGGAATGGAATGGAATGGAATCAACCCACATCGAATGGAATGGAGTGGAATCAACTCGAATGGAATGGAATGGAATCAACCCGAATGGAATGGAATGGAAGGGAATGGAATCAACACTAATGGAATGGATTGGAGTGGAATGGAATGGAATGCAATCAACCCGAATGGAATGGAATGGAATGGAATGGAATGGAATGGAATGCAATGGAATGCAATCAATCCGACTGGAATGGAATGGAATGGAATGCAGTGGAATCAACCCGAATGGAATGGAATGCAGTGTAATCAAATCGAGTGCAATGGAATGGAATCGAATGGAATGGAATGGATTCAACTAGAATGGAATGGAATGGAATGGAATGGAATGGAATGGAATGAAATGGAATGGAATCAACCGGAATGGAATGAAATGTAAAGGAATGGAATGGAATGGAAAGGAATGGAATGGAATCAACCCGAATGGAATGGAATGGAATGGAAAGGAACCAAGCCGAATGGAATGGAATCGAATGGAATGGAATGGAATGGAATGGAATGCAATGGAATCATCCCGAATGGAATGGAATGGAACGGAATGGAATGGAATGGAATGGACTGGAATGGAATCTATCCGAATGGTTTGGAATGGTAAGGAATGGAATGGAATGGAAGGGAATGGAATCAACACGCATGGAATGAAATGGAGTGGAATCAACTCGACTGGAATGGAATGGAATGGAATGGAAAGGAATGGAATGGAAGGGAATGAAATGGAAGGGAATTTAATCACACCGAATGGAATGGAATGGAATGGAATGGAATGGAATGGAATCAACTCGAGTGGAATGGAATGCAACGGAACGACATGGAATGGATTCAACCCTAATGGAATTGATTAGAATGGAATCAACTCGAATGGAATGGAATGGAATGGCACGGGATGGAATGGTATGGAATAGAATCGAATGGAATTGAATCAACCCGATTGGAGTGGATTGGAATGGAATGAAATTGAATGGAATGGGGTGGAATTGAATCAATACGAGTGGAATTGAATGGAATGGAATGGAGTGGAGGGGAATGAAATGGAATGGAATGGAGTGGAGTGGAATGTAATGGAATGGAATCAACCTGAGTGGAATGGAATGGAATGGAATGGAATGGAATGGAATAAAATGGAATGGAAGCAACTCAAATGCAATGGAATGGAATGGAATGGAATGGAATCAACCCGAATGGAATGGAATGGAATGGAATGGAATGGAATGGAATGGAATGGAATGCAATGGAATGGAAGGGAATCAAATCGAATGGAATGGAATCCAATGGAATGGAATGGAATCGAATCATCATGAATGGAATGGAACGGAATGGAATCAACTCAAATGGAATGGAATGCAATGGAAAGGAATGGAATGGAATCAACCCGAATGGAGTGGAATGGAACGGAATGGAATGGAATGAAAAGGAATGTAATGGAATGCAATCAATCCAAATGGAATGGAATGGACTGGAATCAACCCGAATGGAATGGAGTGAAGTGGAATCAAATCGAATGGAATGGAATGGAATGGAATGGAATGGAATGGAATGGAATGAAATGGGATGTAATCACCTCGAATGGAACGGAATGGAATGGAATGGAATGAAATGGAATAAACCCGAATGGAATGGAGTGGAATGGAATGGAATGGAATGGAATGGAATGGAATGGAATGAAATGGAATGGCATGGTATCAAACCGAGTGGAATGGCATGGAGTGGAATGGAATGGAAAGGAATGGAATCAACCCGATTGGAATGGAATGGAATGGAATGGAATGGAATGGAATGGAATGGAATGTATCCGAATGGATTGGAATGGAAAGGAATGGAATGGAATGGAATGGAATGGAATGGAATGGAATGGAATGGAATCAACCCGAATGGAATGGAAGGGAATGGAATGGAAAGGAAAAAACCCGAATGGAATGGAATGGAATGGAATGGAATCAACCCGAATGGAATGGAATGGAATGGAATGGAATAAACCGGAATGGAATGGAATGGAAAGGAATGGAATGGAATGGAATGGAATCAGACCGAGTGGAATGGCATGGAGTGGAATGGAATGGAAAGGAATGGAATCAACCCGATTGGAATGGAATGGAATGGAATGGAATGGAATGGAATCTATCCGAATGGATTGGAATGGAAAGGAATGGAATGGAATGGAATGGAATGGAATGGAATGGAATCAACCCGCATGGAATGGAATGGAGTGGAACCAACTCGAATGGAATGGAATGGATTGGAATGGAATGGAATCAACCCGAATTCAATGGAATGGAATGGAATCACCACGAATGGAATGGATTGGAATGGAATGGAATGGAATGGAATGGAATGGAATGGAATCAACCCGAATGGAATGGAATGGAATGGAATGGAATGGAATGAAATGGAATGGAATGCAATCAATCCGAATGGAATGGAATGGAATGGAATGCAATGGAATCAACCCGAATGGAATGGAATGAAGTGGAATCAAATCGAGTGCAATGGAATGGAATCGAATGGAATGGAATGGATTCAACCAGAATGGAATGGAAAGGAATGGAATCAACCGGAATGGAATGAAATGGAAAGGAATGGAATGGAATGGAATGGAAAGGAATGGAATGGAATCAACCCGAATGGAATTTAATGGAATGGGATGGAATCAACCAGAAGTGAATGGAATCGAATGGAATGGAATGGAATCAACCCGAATCGAATGGAATGGAATGGAATGTAATGGAATGGAATCAACCTGAATGGAATGAAATGGAATGGAATTGAAAGGAATGGAATCCACCGGAATGGAATGGAATGGAATGGAATGGAATGGAATGGAATGGTATGGAATCAACCCGAATGGAGTCGAATGGAATGGAAAGGAATGGAATCAACCCGAATGTAATGGAATGCAATGGAATGGAATGGAATGGAATGGAGTCAACCCGGATGGAATGCAATGGAATGGAATGGAATGAAATGGAATGGAATGGAATCAACCCGAATGGAATGGAATGCAATGGAATGGAATGGAATGGAATCAACTCGAATGGAATACAATGGAAAGGATTGGAATGGAATGGAATGGAATCAACCCGAATGGAATGGAATACAATGGAATGGAATGGAATGGAATGGAAAGGGATGGAATCAACTCGAATGGAATGGAATGGAATGGAACGGAATGGAATGAAATGGAATAAACCCGAATGGAATGGAATGGCATGGAATGGAATGGAATGAAATCAACCCGAATGGAATGGAAGGGAATGGAATGGAAAGGAAAAAACCCGAATGGAATGGAATGGAATGGAATGGAATGGAATCAAACCGAATGGAATGGAATGGAATGGAATGGAACGGAATGGAATGGAATGGAATGGAAGGGAATGAAATGGAAGGGAATTTAATCACACCGAATGGAATGGAATGGAATGGAATCAACCCGAATGGAATGGAATGCAATGGAATGACATGGAATGGATTCAACCCGAATGGAATTGATTGGAGTGGAATCAACTCGAATGGAATGGAATGGAATGGAATGGCACGGGATGGAATGGTATGGAATAGAATCGAATGGAATTGGATCAACACGATTGGAGTGGATTGGAATGGAATGTAATTGAATGGAATGGGGTGGAATTGAATCAATCCGAGTGGAATGGAATGGAATGGAATGGAGTGGAGGGGAATGAAATGGAATGGAATGGAGTGGAGTGGAATGTAATGGAATGGAATCAACCTGAGTGGAGTGTAATGGAATGGAATGGAATGGAATGGAATAAAATGGAATGGAAGCAACTCAAATGCAGTGCAATGGAATGGAATGGAATGGAATCAACCCGAATGGAATGGAATGGAATGGAATGGAATGCAATGGAATGGAATGGAATCAACTCGAATGGAACGGAATGCAATGGAATGGAATGGAATCGAATCGTCACGAATGGAATGGAACGGAATGGAATCAACTCAAATGGAATGGAATGCAATGGAAAGGAATGGAATGGAATCAACCCGAATGGAGTGGAATGGAATGGAATGGAATGGAAGCAACCCGAATGGAATGGAATGGAATCGAATGGAATGGAATGGAATGGAATCAACCGGAATGGAATGGAATGGAATGGAATGGAATGGAAGGGAATGGAATCAAACCGAATGGAATGGATTGGAGTGGAATGGAATGGAAAGGAATGGAATCAACACGAATGGAATGGAATGGAATGGAATGGAATGGAATCAAACCGAATGGAATGGAATGGAATGGAATAGAATGGAATTTAATGGAATCTATCCGAAAGGAATGGAATGGTAAGGAATGGAATGGAATGGAAGGGAATGGAATCAACCCTCATGGAATGAAATGGAGTGGAATCAACTCGAATGGAATGGAATGAAATGGAATAAACCCGAATAAAATGGAATGGAGGGGAATGGAATGGAATGGAAAGGAACCAACCCGAATGGAATGGAATTGAATGGAATGGAATGGAATGGAATGGAATGAAATGGAATGCAATGGAATGGAATGGAAAGTAATTAACCCGAATGGAATGGAATGGAACGGAATGGAATGGAATGGAATGGAAGGGAATGAAATGGAAGGGAATTTAATCACACCGAATGGAATGGAATGGAATGAAATGGAATCAACCCGAATGGAATGGAATGCAATGGAATGACATGGAATGGATTCAACCGGAATGGAATTGATTGGAATGGAATCAACTCGAATGGAATGGAATGGAATGGAATGGCACGGGATGGAATGGTATGGAATAGAATCGAATGGAATTGAATCAACCCGATTGGAGTGGATTGGAATGGAATGTAATTGAATGGAATGGGGTGGAATTGAATCAATCCGAGTGGAATGGAATGGAATGGAATGGAGTGGAGGGGAATGAAATGGAATGGAATGGAGTGGAGTGGAATGGAATGGAATGGAATCAACCTGAGTGGAATGGAATGGAATGGAATGGAATGGAATGGAATGGAATGGAATGGAATGGAATAAACCCGAATGAAATGGAATGGAGGGGAATGGAATGGAATGGAATGGAAAGGAACCAACCCGATTGGAATGGAATGGAATGGAATGGAATGGAATGGAATGCAATGGAATCATCCCGAATGGAATGGAATGGAACGGAATGGAATGGAATCAACCCGAATGGAATGGAATGGAATGGAATGGAAAGTAATCAACCCGAATGGAATGGAATGGAACGGAATGGAATGGAATGGAATGGAATGGAATGGAAGGGAATGAAATGGAAGGGAATTTAATTACACCGAATGGAATGGAATGGAATAGAATGGACTGGAATGGAATCTATACGAATGGTATGGAATGGTAAGGAATGGAATGGAATGGAAGGGAATGGAATCAACACGCATGGAATGAAATGGAGTGGAATCAACTCGAATGGAATGGAATGGAATGGAATGGAATGGAAAGGAATGGAATGGAAGGGAATGAAATGGAAGGGAATTTAATCACACCGAATGGAATGGAATGGAATGGAATGGAATGGAATCAACACGAATGGAATGGAATGCAACGGAATGACATGGAATGGATTCAACCCTAATGGAATTGATTGGAATGGAATCAACTCGAATGGAATGGAATGGAATGGAATGGAATGGAATGGAATGGAATCAACCCGCATGGAATGGAATGGAGTGGAACCAACTCGAATGGAATGGAATGGATTGGAATGGAATGGAATCAACCCGAATTCAATGGAATGGAATGGAATGGAATCAACACGAATCGAATGGATTGGAATGGAATGGAATGGAATGGAATGGAATCAACCCGAATGGAATGGAATGGAATGGAATGCAATCAATCCGAATGGAATGGAATGGAATGGAATGCAATGGAATCAACCCGAATGGAATGGAATGAAGTGGAATCAAATCGAGTGCAATGGAATGGAATCGAATGGAATGGAATGGATTCAACCAGAATGGAATGGAAAGGAATGGAATCAACCGGAATGGAATGAAATGGAAAGGAATGGAATGGAATGGAATGGAAAGGAATGGAATGGAATCAACCCGAATGGAATTTAATGGAATGGAATGGAATCAACAAGAATGGAATGGAATCGAATGGAATGGAATGGAATCAACCCGAATGGAATGGAATGGAATGGAATGGAATGGAATCAACCTGAATGGAATGAAATGGAATGGAATTGAATGGAATGGAATCAACCGGAATGGAATGGAATGGAATGGAATGGAATGGAATGGTATGGAATCAACCCGATTGGAGTCGAATGGAATGGAAAGGAATGGAATCAACCCGAATGGAATGCAATGGAATGGAATGGAATGGAATGGAATCAACCCGAATGTAATGGGATGCAATGGAATGGAATGGAATGGAATGGAATGGAGTCAACCCGGATGGAATGCAATGGAATGGAATGGAATGAAATGGAATGGAATGGAATCAACCCGAATGGAATGGAATGCAATGGAATGGAATGGAATGGAATCAACTCGAATGGAATAGAATGGAATGGATTGGAATGGAATGGAATGGAATCAACCCGAATGGAATGGAATACAATGGAATGGAATGGAATGGAAAGGGATGGAATCAACTCGAATGGAATGGAATGGAATGGAATGGAATGGAATGAAATGGAATAAACCCGAATGGAATGGAATGGAATGGAATGGAATGGAATGAAATCAACCCGAATGAAATGGAAGGGAATGGAATGGAAAGTAAAAAACCCGAATGGAATGGAATGGAATGGAATGGAATGGAATGAAATGGAATGGAATGGAATCAAACCGAATGGAATGGAATGGAATGGAATGGAACGGCATGGAATGGAATGGAATGGAAGGGAATGAAATGGAAGGGAATTTAATCACACCGAATGGAATGGAATGAAATGGAATGGAATGGAATCAACCCGAATGGAATGGAATGCAATGGAATGACATGGAATGGATTCAACCCGAATGGAATTGATTGGAATGGAATCAACTCGAATGGAATGGAATGGAATGGAATGGAACGGGATGGAATGGTATGGAATAGAATCGAATGGAACTGAATCAACCCGATTGGAGTGGATTGGAATGGAATGTAGTTGAATGGAATGGGGTGGAATTGAATCAATCCGAGTGGAATGGAATGGAATGGAATGGAGTGGAGGGGAATGAAATGGAATGGAATGGAGTGGAGTGGAATGTAATGGAATGGAATCAACCTGAGTGGAGTGTAATGGAATGGAATGGAATGGAATGGAATGGAATAAAATGGAATGGAAGCAACTCAAATGCAATGCAATGGAATGGAATGGAATGGAATCAACCCGAATGGAATGAAATGTAATGGAATGGAATGCAATGGAATGGAATGGAATCAACTCGAATGGAATGGAATGCAATGGAATGGAATGGAATCGAATCATCACGAATGGAATGGAACGGAATGGAATCAACTCAAATGGAATGGAATGCAATGGAAAGGAATGGAATGGAATCAACCCGAATGGAGTGGAATGGAATGGAATGGAATGGAAGCAACCCGAATGGAACGGAATGGAATCGAATGGAATGGAATGGAATGGAATGGAATCAACCGGAATGGAATGGAATGGAATGGAATGGAATGGAATGGAATGGAATGGAATCAAACCGAATGGAATGGAATGGAGTGGAATGGAATGGAATGGAATCAACTCGAATGGAATAGAATGGAAAGGATTGGAATGGAATGGAATGGAATCAACCCGAATGGAATGGAATACAATGGAATGGAATGGAATGGAAAGGGATGGAATCAACTCGAATGGAATGGAATGGAATGGAATGGAATGGAATGGAATGGAATGGAATGAAATGGAATAAACCCGAATGGAATGGAATGGAATGGAATGGAATGGAATGGAATGGAATGAAATCAACCCGAATGGAATGGAAGGGAATGGAATGGAAAGGAAAAAACCCGAATGGAATGGAATGGAATGGAATGGAATGGAATGGAATCAAACCGATTGGAATGGAATGGAATGGAATGGAACGGAATGGAATGGAATGGAAGGGAATGAAAAGGAAGGGAATTTAATCACACCGAATGGAATGGAATGGAATGGAATGGAATGGAATGGAATGGAATGGAATGGAATCAACCCGAATGGAATGGAATGCAATGGAATGACATGGAATGGATTCAACCCGAATGGAATTGATTGGAATGGAATCAACTCGAATGGAATGGAATGGAATGGAATGGCACGGGATGGAATGGTATGGAATAGAATCGAATGGAATTGAATCAACACGATTGGAGTGGATTGGAATGGAATGTAATTGAATGGAATGGGGTGGAATTTAATCAATCCGAGTGGAATGGAATGGAATGGAGTGGAGGGGAATGAAATGGAATGGAATGGAGTGGAGTGGAATGTAATGGAATGGAATCAACCTGAGTGGAGTGTAATGGAATGGAATGGAATGGAATGGAATAAAATGGAATGGAAGCAACTCAAATGCAATGCAATGGAATGGAATGGAATGGAATCAACCCGAATGGAATGGAATGCAATGGAATGACATGGAATGGATTCAACCCGAATGGAATTGATTGGAATGGAATCAACTCGAATGGAATGGAATGGAATGGAATGGCACGGGATGGAATGGTATGGAATAGAATCGAATGGAATTGAATCAACCCGATTGGAGTGGATTGGAATGGAATGTAATTGAATGGAATGGGGTGGAATTGAATCAATCCGAGTGGAATGGAATGGAATGGAATGGAGTGGAGGGGAATGAAATGGAATGGAATGGAGTGGAGTGGAATGGAATGGAATGGAATCAACCTGAGTGGAATGGAATGGAATGGAATGGAATGGAATGGAATGGAATGGAATGGAATGGAATAAACCCGAATGAAATGGAATGGAGGGGAATGGAATGGAATGGAATGGAAAGGAACCAACCCGATTGGAACGGAATTGAATGGAATGGAATGGAATGGAATGCAATGGAATCATCCCGAATGGAATGGAATGGAACGGAATGGAATGGAATCAACCCGAATGGAATGCAATGGAATGGAATGGAAAGTAATCAACCCGAATGGAATGGAATGGAACGGAATGGAATGGAATGGAATGGAATGGAATGGAAGGGAATGAAATGGAAGGGAATTTAATTACACCGAATGGAATGGAATGGAATAGAATGGACTGGAATGGAATCTATCCGAATGGTATGGAATGGTAAGGAATGGAATGGAATGGAAGGGAATGGAATCAACACGCATGGAATGAAATGGAGTGGAATCAACTCGAATGGAATGGAATGGAATGGAAAGGAATGGAATGGAAGGGAATGAAATGGAAGGGAATTTAATCACACCGAATGGAATGGAATGGAATGGAATGGAATGGAATCAACCCGAATGGAATGGAATGCAACGGAATGACATGGAATGGATTCAACCCTAATGGAATTGATTGGAATGCAATCAACTCGAATGGAATGGAATGGAATGGAATGGCACGGGATGGAATGGTATGGAATAGAATCGAATGGAATTGAATCAACCCGATTGGAGTGGATTGGAATGGAATGTAATTGAATGGAATGGGGTGGAATTGAATCAATCCGAGTGGAATGGAATGGAATGGAATGGAGTGGAGGGGAATGAAATGGAATGGAATGGAGTGGAGTGGAAAGGAATGGAATGGAATTAACCTGAGTGCAATGGAATGGAATGGAATGGAATGGAATAAAATGGAATGGAAGCAACTCAAATGCAATGGAATGGAATGGAATGGAATGGAATCAACCCGAATGGAATGGAAAGGAATGGAATGCAATGGAATGGAATGGAATCAACTCGAATGGAATGGAATGCAATGGAATGGAATGGAATGGAATCATCACGAATGGAATGGAACGGAATGGAATCAACTCAAATGGAATTGAATGCAATGGAAAGGAATGGAATGGAATCAACCCGAATGGAGTGGAATGGAACAGAATGGAATGGAATGAAAAGGAATGGAATGGAATGCAATCAATCGAAATGGAATGGAATGGAATGGAATCAACCCGAATGGAGTGGAGTGAAGTGGAATCAAATGGAATGGAATGGAATGGAATGGAATAGAATGGAATGGATTCAACACGAATGGAATGGAATGGAATTCAATTAACCGGAATGGAATGGAATGGAATGGAATCAATCCGAATGGAATTTAAGGGAATGGAATGGAATGCAATGGACTGGAAAGGAATCAACCCGAATGGAATGAAATGGAATGGAATGGAATGGAATAAACCCGATTGGAATGGAATGGAATGGAATGCAATACAATCTACCCGAATGGAATGGAATGGAAAGGAATGGAATGGAATGGAATGGAATGGAATCAACTCGCATGGAATGGAATGGAGTGGAATCAACTCGAATGGAACGGAATGGAATGGAATGGAAAGGAATGGAATGGAATCAACCCGAATGGAATTTAATGGAATGGAATGGAATCAACCAGAATGGAATGGAATCGAATGGAATGGAATGGAATCAATCCGATTGGAATGGAAGGGAATGGAATGGAATGGAATGGAATCAACCTGAATGGAATGAAATGGAATGGAATTGAATGGAATGGAATCCACCGGAATGGAATGGAATGGAATGGAATGGAATGGAATGGAATGGTATGGAATCAACCCGAATGGAGTCGAATGGAATGGAAAGGAATGGAATCAACCCGAATGGAATGCAATGGAATGGAATGGAATGGAATCAACACGAATGGAATGGAGTGAAGTGGAATCAAACGGAATGGAATGGAATGGAATGGAATGGATTCAACACGAATGGAATGGAATGGAATTCAATTAACTGGAATGGAATGGAATGGAATGGAATCAACCCGAATGGAATTTAAGGGAATGGAATGGAATGCAATGGACTGGAATGGAATCAACCCGAATGGAATGGAATTGAATGGAATGGAATGGAATAAACCCGAGTGGAATGGAATGGAATGGAATGGAATGCAATCTATGCGAATGGAATGGAATGGAAAGGAATGGAATGGAATGGAATGGAATGGAATCAACTCGCATGGAATGGAATGGAGTGGAATCAACTCGAATGCAATGGAATGGAATGGAATGGAATCAACCCGAATGCAAAGGAATGGAATGGAATGGAATCAACACGAATGGAACGGATTGGCGTGGAATGGAATGGAATGGAATGGAATGGAATCAACCCGAATGGAATGGAATGGAATGGCATGGAATGCAATGGAATGGAATGCAATCAAGCCGACTGGAATGGAATGGAATGGAATGCAATGGAATCAACCCGAATGGAATGGAAGGGAATGGAATGGAAAGGAAAAAACCCGAATGGAATGAAATGGAATGGAATCGAATGGATTCAACCAGAATGGTATGGAATGCAATGGATTGGAATGGAATGGAATCAACCGGAATGGAATGAAATGGAAAGGAATGGAATGGAATGGAAAGGAATGGAATGGAATCAACCCGAATGGAATTTAATGGAATGGCATGAATTCATCCCGAATGGAAAGGAATACACTGGAATGGAATGGGATGGAATCAACCCTAATGGAAAGGAATGGAATGGAATGGAATGGAATGGAATGGAATGGAATGGAATGGAAAGGGATGGAATCAACTCGAATGGAATTGAATGGAATGGAAGGGAATGGAATGAAATGGAGTAAACCCGAATGGAATGGAATGGAATGGAATGGAATGGAATGGAATCAACCCGAATGCAATGGAAGGGAATGGAATGGAAAGGAAAAAACCCGAATGGAATGGAATGGAATGGAATGGAATCAACCCGAATGGAATGGAATGGAATGGAATGGAATGGAATGGAATGGAAAGGAATCAACCCGCATGGAATGGAATGCAATGGAATGACATGGAATGGATTCAACCCGAATGGAATTGATTGGAATGGAATCAACTCGAATGGAATGGAATGGAATGGCACGGGATGGAATAGTATGGAATAGAATCGAATGGAATTGAATCCACCCTATTGGAGTGGATTGGAATGGAATGTAAATGAATGGAATGGGGTGGAATTGAATCAATCTGAGTAGAATGGGATGGAATGGAATGGAGTGGAGGGGAATGAAATGGAATGGAATCAACCTGGGTGGAATGGAATGGAATGGAATGGAATAAAATGGAATGGAAGCAACTCAAATGCAATGGAATGGAATGGAATGGAATGGAATCAACCCGAATGGAATGGCATGGAATGGAATGCAATGGAATGGAATGCAATCAACTCGAATGGAATGGAATGCAATGGAATGGAATGGAATCGAATCATCACGAATGGAATGGAACGGAATGGAATCAACTCAAATGGAATGGAATGCAATGGAAAGGAATGGAATGGAATGGAAAGTAATTAACCCGAATGGAATGGAATGGAACGCAATGCAATGGAATGGAATGGAAGGGAATGAAATGGAAGGGAATTTAATCACACCGAATGGAATGGAATGGAATGGAATGGAATCAACCCGAATGGAATGGCATGCAATGGAATGACATGGAATGGATTCAACCCGAATGGAATTGTTTGGAATGGAATCAACTCGAATGGAATGGAATGGAATGGAATGGCACGGGATGGAATGGTATGGAATAGAATCGAATGGAATTGAAACAACCCGATTGGAGTGGATTGGAATGGAATGTAATTGAATGGAATGGGGTGGAATTGAATCAATCCGAGTGGAATGGAATGGAATGGAATGGAGTGGAGGGGAATGAAATGGAATGGAATGGAGTGGAGTGGAATGGAATGGAATGGAATCAACCTGAGTGGAATGGAATGGAATGGAATGGAATGGAATGGAATAAAATGGAATGGAAGCAACTCAAATGCAATGGAATGGAATGGAATGGAATGGAATCAACCCGAATGGAATGGAATGGAATGGAATGCAATGGAATGGAATGGAAACAACTCGAATGGAATGGAATGCAATGGAATGGAATGGAATCGAATCATCATGAATGGAATGGAACGGAATGGAATCAACTCAAATGGAATGGAATGCAATGGAAAGGAATGGAATGGAATCAACCCGAATGGAGTGGAATGGAACGGAATGGAATGGAATGAAAAGGAATGGAATGGAATGCAATCAATCCAAATGGAATGGAATGGACTGGAATCAACCCGATTGGAATGGAGTGAAGTGGAATCAAATGGAATGGAATGAAATGGAATGGAATGGAATGGAATGGAATGGAATGGAATGAAATGGGATGTAATCACCTCGAATGGAACGGAATGGAATGTAATGGAATGAAATGGAATAAACCCGAATGGAATGGAGTGGAATGGAATGGAATGGAATGGAATGGAATCAACCCGAATGGAATATAATGGAATGGAATAAACCGGAATGGAATGGAATGGAATGGAATGGAATCAAACCGAGTGGAATGGCATGGAGGGGAATGGAAAGGAAAGGAATGGAATCAACCGGATTGGAATGGAATGGAATGGAATGGAATGGAATGGAATGGAATGGAATCTATCCGAATGGATTGGAATGGAAAGGAATGGAATGGAATGGAATGGAATGGAATGGAATGGAATGGAATCAACCCGCATGGAAAGGAATGGAGTGGAATCAACTCGAATGGAATGGAATGGATTGGAATGGAATGGAATCAACCCGAATTCAATGGAATGAAATGGAATCACCACGAATGGAATGGATTGGAATGGAATGGAATGGAATGGAATGGAATGGAATCAACCCGAATGGAATGGAATGGAATGGAATGGAATGAAATGGAATGGAATGCAATCAATCCGAATGGAATGGAATGGAATGGAATGCAATGGAATCAACCCGAATGGAATGGAATGAAGTGGAATCAAATCGAGTGCAATGGAATGGAATCGAATGGAATGGAATGGATTCAACCAGAATGGAATGGAAAGGAATGGAATCAACCGTAATGGAATGAAATGGAAAGGAATGGAATGGAATGGAATGGAAAGGAATGGAATGGAATCAACCCGAATGGAATTTAATGGAATGGAATGGAATCAACCAGAATGGAATGGAATCGAATGGAATGGAATGGAATCAACCCGAATCGAATGGAATGGAATGGAATGGAATCAACCTGAATGGAATGAAATGGAATGGAATTGAATGGAATGGAATCCACCGGAATGGAATGGAATGGAATGGAATGGAATGGAATGGTATGGAATCAACCCGAATGGAGTCGAATGGAATGGAAAGGAATGGAATCAACCCGAATGGAATGCAATGGAATGGAATGGAATGGAATGGAATCAACACGAATGGAATGGAATGGGATGCAATGGAATGGAATGGAATCAACTCGAATGGAATGGAATGCAATGGAATGGAATGGAATCGAATCATCATGAATGGAATGGAACGGAATGGAATCAACTCAAATGGAATGGAATGCAATGGAAAGGAATGGAATGGAATCAACGCGAATGGAGTGGAATGGAACGGAATGGAATGGAATGAAAAGGAATGGAATGGAATGCAATCAATCCAAATGGAGTGGAATGGACTGGAAAGAACCCGAATGGAATGGAGTGACGTGGAATCAAATCGAATGGAATGGCATGGAATGGAATGGAATGGAATGGAATGGAATGGAATGGAATGGAATGAAATGGGATGTAATCACCTCGAATGGAACGGAATGGAATGGAATGGAATGAAATGGAATAAACCCGAATGGAATGCAGTGGAATGGAATGGAATGGAATGGAATGGAATGGAATCAACCCGAATGGAATGGAATGGAATGGAATAAACCGGAATGGAATGGAATGGAATGGATTGGAATGGAATGGAATGGAATGGAATGAAACCGAGTGGAATGGCATGGAGTGGAATGGAATGGAAAGGAATGGAATCAACCCGATTGAAATGGAATGGAATGGAATGGAATGGAATGGAATGGAATGGAATGGAATCTATCCGAATGGATTGGAATGGAAAGGAATGGAATGGAATGGAATGGAATGGAATGGAATCAACCCGCATGGAATGGAATGGAGTGGAACCAACTCGAATGGAATGGAATGGATTGGAATGGAATGGAATCAACCCGAATTCAATGGAATGGAATGGAATGGAATCAACACGAATGGAATGGAATGGAATGGAATGGAATGGAATCAACCCGAATGGAATGGAATGGAATGGAATGCAATCAATCCGAATGGAATGGAATGGAATGGAATGCAATGGAATCAACCCGAATGGAATGGAATGAAGTGGAATCAAATCGAGTGCAATGGAATGGAATCGAATGGAATGGAAAGGATTCAACCAGAATGGAATGGAAAGGAATGGAATCAACCGGAATGGAATGAAATGGAAAGGAATGGAATGGAATGGAATGGAAAGGAATGGAATGGAATCAACCCGAATGGAATTTAATGGAATGGAATGGAATCAACAAGAATGGAATGGAATCGAATGGAATGGAATGGAATCAACCCGAATGGAATGGAATGGAATGGAATGGAATGGAATCAACCTGAATGGAATGAAATGGAATGGAATTGAATGGAATGGAATCCACCGGAATGGAATGGAATGGAATGGAATGGAATGGAATGGTATGGAATGGAATCAACCCGAATGGAATGCAATGGAATGGAATGGAATGGAATGGAATCAACCCGAATGTAATGGGATGCAATGGAATGGAATGGAATGGAATGGAATGGAGTCAACCCGGATGGAATGCAATGGAATGGAATGGAATGAAATGGAATGGAATGGAATCAACCCGAATGGAATGGAATGCAATGGAATGGAATGGAATGGAATCAACTCGAATGGAATAGAATGGAATGGATTGGAATGGAATGGAATGGAATCAACCCGAATGGAATGGAATACAATGGAATGGAATGGAATGGAAAGGGATGGAATCAACTCGAATGGAATGGAATGGAATGGAATGGAATGGAATGAAATGGAATAAACCCGAATGGAATGGAATGGAATGGAATGGAATGGAATGAAATCAACCCGAATGAAATGGAATGGAATGGAATGGAAAGTAAAAAACCCGAATGGAATGGAATGGAATGGAATGGAATGGAATGAAATGGAATGGAATGGAATCAAACCGAATGGAATGGAATGGAATGGAATGGAACGGAATGGAATGGAATGGAATGGAAGGGAATGAAATGGAAGGGAATTTAATCACACCGAATGGAATGGAATGGAATGGAATGGAATGGAATCAACCCGAATGGAATGGAATGCAATGGAATGACATAGAATGGATTCAACCCGAATGGAATTGATTGGAATGGAATCAACTCGAATGGAATGGAATGGAATGGAATGGCACGGGATGGAATGGTATGGAATAGAATCGAATGGAACTGAATCAACCCGATTGGAGTGGATTGGAATGGAATGTAATTGAATGGAATGGGGTGGAATTGAATCAATCCGAGTGGAATGGAATGGAATGGAATGCAGTGGAGGGGAATGAAATGGAATGGAATGGAGTGGAGTGGAATGTAATGGAATGGAATCAACCTGAGTGGAGTGTAATGGAATGGAATGGAATGGAATGGAATGGAATGGAATAAAATGGAATGGAAGCAACTCAAATGCAATGCAATGGAATGGAATGGAATGGAATCAAACCGAATGGAATGGAATGGAATGGAATGGAATGCAATGGAATGGAATGGATTCAACTCGAATGGAATGGAATGCAATGGAATGGAATGGAATCGAATCATCACGAATGGAATGGAACGGAATGGAATCAACTCAAATGGAATGGAATGCAATGGAAAGGAATGGAATGGAATCAACCCGAATGGAGTGGAATGGAATGGAATGGAATGGAAGCAACCCGAATGGAACGGAATGGAATCGAATGGAATGGAATGGAATGGAATCAACCGGAACGGAATGGAATGGAATGGAATGGAATGGAATGGAATGGAAGGGAATGGAATCAAACCGAATGGAATGGAATGGAGTGGAATGGAATGGAATGGAATCAACTCGAATGGAATAGAATGGAAAGGATTGGAATGGAATGGAATGGAATCAACCCGAATGGAATGGAATACAATGGAATGGAATGGAATGGAAAGGGATGGAATCAACTCGAATGGAATGGAATGGAATGGAATGGAATGGAATGGAATGGAATGGAATGGAATGAAATGGAATAAACCCGAATGGAATGGAATGGAATGGAATGGAATGGAATGGAATGAAATCAACCCGAATGGAATGGAAGGGAATGGAATGGAAAGGAAAAAACCCGAATGGAATGGAATGGAATGGAATGGAATCAAACCGATTGGAATGGAATGGAATGGAATGGAACGGAATGGAATGGAATGGAAGGGAATGAAAAGGAAGGGAATTTAATCACACCGAATGGAATGGAATGGAATGGAATGGAATGGAATGGAATGGAATGGAATGGAATCAACCCGAATGGAATGGAATGCAATGGAATGACATGGAATGGATTCAACCCGAATGGAATTGATTGGAATGGAATCAACTCGAATGGAATGGAATGGAATGGAATGGCACGGGATGGAATGGTATGGAATAGAATCGAATGGAATTGAATCAACACGATTGGAGTGGATTGGAATGGAATGTAATTGAATGGAATGGGGTGGAATTTAATCAATCCGAGTGGAATGGAATGGAATGGAATGCAGTGGAGGGGAATGAAATGGAATGGAATGGAGTGGAGTGGAATGTAATGGAATGGAATCAACCTGAGTGGAGTGTAATGGAATGGAATGGAATGGAATGGAATAAAATGGAATGGAAGCAACTCAAATGCAATGCAATGGAATGGAATGGAATGGAATCAACCCGAATGGAATGGAATGCAATGGAATGACATGGAATGGATTCAACCCGAATGGAATTGATTGGAATGGAATCAACTCGAATGGAATGGAATGGAATGGAATGGCACGGGATGGAATGGTATGGAATAGAATCGAATGGAATTGAATCAACCCGATTGGAGTGGATTGGAATGGAATGTAATTGAATGGAATGGGGTGGAATTGAATCAATCCGAGTGGAATGGAATGGAATGGAATGGAGTGGAGGGGAATGAAATGGAATGGAATGGAGTGGAGTGGAATGGAATGGAATGGAATCAACCTGAGTGGAATGGAATGGAATGGAATGGAATGGAATGGAATGGAATGGAATGGAATGGAATAAACCCGAATGAAATGGAATGGAGGGGAATGGAATGGAATGGAATGGAAAGGAACCAACCCGATTGGAACGGAATTGAATGGAATGGAATGGAATGGAATGCAATGGAATCATCCCGAATGGAATGGAATGGAACGGAATGGAATGGAATCAACCCGAATGGAATGCAATGGAATGGAATGGAAAGTAATCAACCCGAATGGAATGGAATGGAACGGAATGGAATGGAATGGAATGGAAGGGAATGAAATGGAAGGGAATTTAATTACACCGAATGGAATGGAATGGAATAGAATGGACTGGAATGGAATCTATCCGAATGGTATGGAATGGTAAGGAATGGAATGGAATGGAAGGGAATGGAATCAACACGCATGGAATGAAATGGAGTGGAATCAACTCGAATGGAATGGAATGGAATGGAAAGGAATGGAATGGAAGGGAATGAAATGGAAGGGAATTTAATCACACCGAATGGAATGGAATGGAATGGAATGGAATGGAATCAACCCGAATGGAATGGAATGCAACGGAATGACATGGAATGGATTCAACCCTAATGGAATTGATTGGAATGGAATCAACTCGAATGGAATGGAATGGAATGGAATGGCACGGGATGGAATGGTGTGGAATAGAATCGAATGGAATTGAATCAACCCGATTGGAGTGGATTGGAATGGAATGTAATTGAATGGAATGGGGTGGAATTGAATCAATCCGAGTGGAATGGAATGGAATGGAATGGAGTGGAGGGGAATGAAATGGAATGGAATGGAGTGGAGTGGAAAGGAATGGAATGGAATCAACCTGAGTGCAATGGAATGGAATGGAATGGAATGGAATAAAATGGAATGGAAGCAACTCAAATGCAATGGAATGGAATGGAATGGAATGGAATCAACCCGAATGGAATGGAAAGGAATGGAATGCAATGGAATGGAATGGAATCAACTCGAATGGAATGGAATGCAATGGAATGGAATGGAATGGAATCATCACGAATGGAATGGAACGGAATGGAATCAACTCAAATGGAATTGAATGCAATGGAAAGGAATGGAATGGAATCAACCCGAATGGAGTGGAATGGAACAGAATGGAATGGAATGAAAAGGAATGGAATGGAATGCAATCAATCGAAATGGAATGGAATGGAATGGAATCAACCCGAATGGAGTGGAGTGAAGTGGAATCAAATGGAATGGAATGGAATGGAATGGAATGGAATAGAATGGAATGGATTCAACACGAATGGAATGGAATGGAATTCAATTAACCGGAATGGAATGGAATGGAATGGAATCAATCCGAATGGAATTTAAGGGAATGGAATGGAATGCAATGGACTGGAAAGGAATCAACCCGAATGGAATGAAATGGAATGGAATGGAATGGAATAAACCCGATTGGAATGGAATGGAATGGAATGCAATGCAATCTATCCGAATGGAATGGAATGGAAAGGAATGGAATGGAATGGAATGGAATGGAATCAACTCGCATGGAATGGAATGGAGTGGAATCAACTCGAATGGAACGGAATGGAATGGAATGGAAAGGAATGGAATGGAATCAACCCGAATGGAATTTAATGGAATGGAATGGAATCAACCAGAATGGAATGGAATCGAATGGAATGGAATGGAATCAATCCGATTGGAATGGAAGGGAATGGAATGGAATGGAATGGAATCAACCTGAATGGAATGAAATGGAATGGAATTGAATGGAATGGAATCCACCGGAATGGAATGGAATGGAATGGAATGGAATGGAATGGAATGGTATGGAATCAACCCGAATGGAGTCGAATGGAATGGAAAGGAATGGAATCAACCCGAATGGAATGCAATGGAATGGAATGGAATGGAATCAACCCGAATGGAATGGAGTGAAGTGGAATCAAACGGAATGGAATGGAATGGAATGGAATGGATTCAACACGAATGGAATGGAATGGAATTCAATTAACTGGAATGGAATGGAATGGAATGGAATCAACCCGAATGGAATTTAAGGGAATGGAATGGAATGCAATGGACTGGAATGGAATCAACCCGAATGGAATGGAATTGAATGGAATGGAATGGAATAAACCCGAGTGGAATGGAATGGAATGGAATGGAATGCAATCTATGCGAATGGAATGGAATGGAAAGGAATGGAATGGAATGGAATGGAATGGAATCAACTCGCATGGAATGGAATGGAGTGGAATCAACTCGAATGCAATGGAATGGAATGGAATGGAATCAACCCGAATGCAAAGGAATGGAATGGAATGGAATCAACACGAATGGAACGGATTGGCGTGGAATGGAATGGAATGGAATGGAATGGAATCAACCCGAATGGAATGGAATGGAATGGCATGGAATGCAATGGAATGGAATGCAATCAAGCCGACTGGAATGGAATGGAATGGAATGCAATGGAATCAACCCGAATGGAATGGAAGGGAATGGAATGGAAAGGAAAAAACCCGAATGGAATGAAATGGAATGGAATCGAATGGATTCAACCAGAATGGTAAGGAATGCAATGGATTGGAATGGAATGGAATCAACCGGAATGGAATGAAATGGAAAGGAATGGAATGGAATGGAAAGGAATGGAATGGAATCAACCCGAATGGAATTTAATGGAATGGCATGAATTCATCCCGAATGGAAAGGAATACACTGGAATGGAATGGGATGGAATCAACCCTAATGGAAAGGAATGGAATGGAATGGAATGGAATGGAATGGAATGGAATGGAATGGAAAGGGATGGAATCAACTCGAATGGAATTGAATGGAATGGAAGGGAATGGAATGAAATGGAGTAAACCCGAATGGAATGGAATGGAATGGAATGGAATGGAATGGAATCAACCCGAATGCAATGGAAGGGAATGGAATGGAAAGGAAAAAACCCGAATGGAATGGAATGGAATGGAATGGAATCAACCCGAATGGAATGGAATGGAATGGAATGGAATGGAATGGAATGGAAAGGAATCAACCCGCATGGAATGGAATGCAATGGAATGACATGGAATGGATTCAACCCGAATGGAATTGATTGGAATGGAATCAACTCGAATGGAATGGAATGGAATGGCACGGGATGGAATAGTATGGAATAGAATCGAATGGAATTGAATCCACCCTATTGGAGTGGATTGGAATGGAATGTTATTGAATGGAATGGGGTGGAATTGAATCAATCTGAGTAGAATGGGATGGAATGGAATGGAGTGGAGGGGAATGAAATGGAATGGAATCAACCTGGGTGGAATGGAATGGAATGGAATGGAATAAAATGGAATGGAAGCAACTCAAATGCAATGGAATGGAATGGAATGGAATGGAATCAACCCGAATGGAATGGCATGGAATGGAATGCAATGGAATGGAATGCAATCAACTCGAATGGAATGGAATGCAATGGAATGGAATGGAATCGAATCATCACGAATGGAATGGAACGGAATGGAATCAACTCAAATGGAATGGAATGCAATGGAAAGGAATGGAATGGAATGGAAAGTAATTAACCCGAATGGAATGGAATGGAACGCAATGCAATGGAATGGAATGGAAGGGAATGAAATGGAAGGGAATTTAATCACACCGAATGGAATGGAATGGAATGGAATGGAATCAACCCGAATGGAATGGCATGCAATGGAATGACATGGAATGGATTCAACCCGAATGGAATTGTTTGGAATGGAATCAACTCGAATGGAATGGAATGGAATGGAATGGCACGGGATGGAATGGTATGGAATAGAATCGAATGGAATTGAATCAACCCGATTGGAGTGGATTGGAATGGAATGTAATTGAATGGAATGGGGTGGAATTGAATCAATCCGAGTGGAATGGAATGGAATGGAATGGAGTGGAGGGGAATGAAATGGAATGGAATGGAGTGGAGTGGAATGGAATGGAATGGAATCAACCTGAGTGGAATGGAATGGAATGGAATGGAATGGAATGGAATAAAATGGAATGGAAGCAACTCAAATGCAATGGAATGGAATGGAATGGAATGGAATCAACCCGAATGGAATGGAATGGAATGGAATGCAATGGAATGGAATGGAAACAACTCGAATGGAATGGAATGCAATGGAATGGAATGGAATCGAATCATCATGAATGGAATGGAACGGAATGGAATCAACTCAAATGGAATGGAATGCAATGGAAAGGAATGGAATGGAATCAACCCGAATGGAGTGGAATGGAACGGAATGGAATGGAATGAAAAGGAATGGAATGGAATGCAATCAATCCAAATGGAATGGAATGGACTGGAATCAACCCGATTGGAATGGAGTGAAGTGGAATCAAATGGAATGGAATGAAATGGAACGGAATGGAATGGAATGGAATGGAATGGAATGAAATGGGATGTAATCACCTCGAATGGAACGGAATGGAATGTAATGGAATGAAATGGAATAAACCCGAATGGAATGGAGTGGAATGGAATGGAATGGAATGGAATGGAATCAACCCGAATGGAATATAATGGAATGGAATAAACCGGAATGGAATGGAATGGAATGGAATGGAATCAAACCGAGTGGAATGGCATGGAGGGGAATGGAAAGGAAAGGAATGGAATCAACCGGATTGGAATGGAATGGAATGGAATGGAATGGAATGGAATGGAATCTATCCGAATGGATTGGAATGGAAAGGAATGGAATGGAATGGAATGGAATGGAATGGAATGGAATGGAATCAACCCGCATGGAATGGAATGGAGTGGAACCAACTCGAATGGAATGGAATGGATTGGAATGGAATGGAATCAACCCGAATTCAATGGAATGAAATGGAATCACCACGAATGGAATGGATTGGAATGGAATGGAATGGAATGGAATGGAATGGAATCAACCCGAATGGAATGGAATGGAATGGAATGGAATGAAATGGAATGGAATGCAATCAATCCGAATGGAATGGAATGGAATGGAATGCAATGGAATCAACCCGAATGGAATGGAATGAAGTGGAATCAAATCGAGTGCAATGGAATGGAATCGAATGGAATGGAATGGATTCAACCAGAATGGAATGGAAAGGAATGGAATCAACCGTAATGGAATGAAATGGAAAGGAATGGAATGGAATGGAATGGAAAGGAATGGAATGGAATCAACCCGAATGGAATTTAATGGAATGGAATGGAATCAACCAGAATGGAATGGAATCGAATGGAATGGAATGGAATCAACCCGAATCGAATGGAATGGAATGGAATGGAATCAACCTGAATGGAATGAAATGGAATGGAATTGAATGGAATGGAATCCACCGGAATGGAATGGAATGGAATGGAATGGAATGGAATGGTATGGAATCAACCCGAATGGAGTCGAATGGAATGGAAAGGAATGGAATCAACCCGAATGGAATGCAATGGAATGGAATGGAATGGAATGGAATCAACACGAATGGAATGGAATGGGATGCAATGGAATGGAATGGAATCAACTCGAATGGAATGGAATGCAATGGAATGGAATGGAATCGAATCATCATGAATGGAATGGAACGGAATGGAATCAACTCAAATGGAATGGAATGCAATGGAAAGGAATGGAATGGAATCAACGCGAATGGAGTGGAATGGAACGGAATGGAATGGAATGAAAAGGAATGGAATGGAATGCAATCAATCCAAATGGAGTGGAATGGACTGGAATCAACCCGAATGGAATGGAGTGACGTGGAATCAAATCGAATGGAATGGCATGGAATGGAATGGAATGGAATGGAATGGAATGGAATGGAATGGAATGAAATGGGATGTAATCACCTCGAATGGAACGGAATGGAATGGAATGGAATGAAATGGAATAAACCCGAATGGAATGCAGTGGAATGGAATGGAATGGAATGGAATGGAATGGAATCAACCCGAATGGAATGGAATGGAATGGAATAAACCGGAATGGAATGGAATGGAATGGATTGGAATGGAATGGAATGGAATGGAATGAAACCGAGTGGAATGGCATGGAGTGGAATGGAATGGAAAGGAATGGAATCAACCCGATTGAAATGGAATGGAATGGAATGGAATGGAATGGAATGGAATGGAATCTATCCGAATGGATTGGAATGGAAAGGAATGGAATGGAATGGAATGGAATGGAATGGAATCAACCCGCATGGAATGGAATGGAGTGGAACCAACTCGAATGGAATGGAATGGATTGGAATGGAATGGAATCAACCCGAATTCAATGGAATGGAATGGAATGGAATCAACACGAATCGAATGGAATGGAATGGAATGGAATGGAATGGAATGGAATCAACCCGAATGGAATGGAATGGAATGGAATGCAATCAATCCGAATGGAATGGAATGGAATGGAATGCAATGGAATCAACCCGAATGGAATGGAATGAAGTGGAATCAAATCGAGTGCAATGGAATGGAATCGAATGGAATGGAAAGGATTCAACCAGAATGGAATGGAAAGGAATGGAATCAACCGGAATGGAATGAAATGGAAAGGAATGGAATGGAATGGAATGGAAAGGAATGGAATGGAATCAACCCGAATGGAATTTAATGGAATGGAATGGAATCAACAAGAATGGAATGGAATCGAATGGAATGGAATGGAATCAACCCGAATGGAATGGAATGGAATGGAATGGAATGGAATCAACCTGAATGGAATGAAATGGAATGGAATTGAATGGAATGGAATCCACCGGAATGGAATGGAATGGAATGGAATGGAATGGAATGGAATGGTATGGAATGGAATCAACCCGAATGGAATGCAATGGAATGGAATGGAATGGAATGGAATCAACCCGAATGTAATGGGATGCAATGGAATGGAATGGAATGGAATGGAATGGAGTCAACCCGGATGGAATGCAATGGAATGGAATGGAATGAAATGGAATGGAATGGAATCAACCCGAATGGAATGGAATGCAATGGAATGGAATGGAATGGAATCAACTCGAATGGAATAGAATGGAATGGATTGGAATGGAATGGAATGGAATCAACCCGAATGGAATGGAATACAATGGAATGGAATGGAATGGAAAGGGATGGAATCAACTCGAATGGAATGGAATGGAATGGAATGGAATGGAATGAAATGGAATAAACCCGAATGGAATGGAATGGAATGGAATGGAATGGAATGAAATCAACCCGAATGAAATGGAAGGGAATGGAATGGAAAGTAAAAAACCCGAATGGAATGGAATGGAATGGAATGGAATGAAATGGAATGGAATGGAATCAAACCGAATGGAATGGAATGGAATGGAATGGAACGGAATGGAATGGAATGGAATGGAAGGGAATGAAATGGAAGGGAATTTAATCACACCGAATGGAATGGAATGGAATGGAATGGAATGGAATCAACCCGAATGGAATGGAATGCAATGGAATGACATGGAATGGATTCAACCCGAATGGAATTGATTGGAATGGAATCAACTCGAATGGAATGGAATGGAATGGAATGGCACGGGATGGAATGGTATGGAATAGAATCGAATGGAATTGAATCAACCCGATTGGAGTGGATTGGAATGGAATGTAATTGAATGGAATGGGGTGGAATTGAATCAATCCGAGTGGAATGGAATGGAATGGAATGGAGTGGAGGGGAATGAAATGGAATGGAATGGAGTGGAGTGGAATGGAATGTAATGGAATCAACCTGAGTGGAATGGAATGGAATGGAATGGAATGGAATGGAATGGAATGGAATGGAATGGAATAAACCCGAATGAAATGGAATGGAGGGGAATGGAATGGAATGGAATGGAAAGGAACCAACCCGATTGGAACGGAATTGAATGGAATGGAATGGAATGGAATGCAATGGAATCATCCCGAATGGAATGGAATGGAACGGAATGGAATGGAATCAACCCGAATGGAATGCAATGGAATGGAATGGAAAGTAATCAACCCGAATGGAATGGAATGGAACGGAATGGAATGGAATGGAATGGAAGGGAATGAAATGGAAGGGAATTTAATTACACCGAATGGAATGGAATGGAATAGAATGGACTGGAATGGAATCTATCCGAATGGTATGGAATGGTAAGGAATGGAATGGAATGGAAGGGAATGGAATCAACACGCATGGAATGAAATGGAGTGGAATCAACTCGAATGGAATGGAATGGAATGGAAAGGAATGGAATGGAAGGGAATGAAATGGAAGGGAATTTAATCACACCGAATGGAATGGAATGGAATGGAATGGAATGGAATCAACCCGAATGGAATGGAATGCAACGGAATGACATGGAATGGATTCAACCCTAATGGAATTGATTGGAATGGAATCAACTCGAATGGAATGGAATGGAATGGAATGGCACGGGATGGAATGGTGTGGAATAGAATCGAATGGAATTGAATCAACCCGATTGGAGTGGATTGGAATGGAATGTAATTGAATGGAATGGGGTGGAATTGAATCAATCCGAGTGGAATGGAATGGAATGGAATGGAGTGGAGGGGAATGAAATGGAATGGAATGGAGTGGAGTGGAAAGGAATGGAATGGAATCAACCTGAGTGCAATGGAATGGAATGGAATGGAATGGAATAAAATGGAATGGAAGCAACTCAAATGCAATGGAATGGAATGGAATGGAATGGAATCAACCCGAATGGAATGGAAAGGAATGGAATGCAATGGAATGGAATGGAATCAACTCGAATGGAATGGAATGCAATGGAATGGAATGGAATCGAATCATCACGAATGGAATGGAACGGAATGGAATCAACTCAAATGGAATTGAATGCAATGGAAAGGAATGGAATGGAATCAACCCGAATGGAGTGGAATGGAACAGAATGGAATGGAATGAAAAGGAATGGAATGGAATGCAATCAATCGAAATGGAATGGAATGGAATGGAATCAACCCGAATGGAGTGGAGTGAAGTGGAATCAAATGGAATGGAATGGAATGGAATGGAATGGAATAGAATGGAATGGATTCAACACGAATGGAATGGAATGGAATTCAATTAACCGGAATGGAATGGAATGGAATGGAATCAATCCGAATGGAATTTAAGGGAATGGAATGGAATGCAATGGACTGGAAAGGAATCAACCCGAATGGAATGAAATGGAATGGAATGGAATGGAATAAACCCGATTGGAATGGAATGGAATGGAATGCAATGCAATCTATCCGAATGGAATGGAATGGAAAGGAATGGAATGGAATGGAATGGAATGGAATCAACTCGCATGGAATGGAATGGAGTGGAATCAACTCGAATGGAACGGAATGGAATGGAATGGAAAGGAATGGAATGGAATCAACCCGAATGGAATTTAATGGAATGGAATGGAATCAACCAGAATGGAATGGAATCGAATGGAATGGAATGGAATCAATCCGATTGGAATGGAAGGGAATGGAATGGAATGGAATGGAATCAACCTGAATGGAATGAAATGGAATGGAATTGAATGGAATGGAATCCACCGGAATGGAATGGAATGGAATGGAATGGAATGGAATGGAATGGTATGGAATCAACCCGAATGGAGTCGAATGGAATGGAAAGGAATGGAATCAACCCGAATGGAATGCAATGGAATGGAATGGAATGGAATCAACCCGAATGGAATGGAGTGAAGTGGAATCAAACGGAATGGAATGGAATGGAATGGAATGGATTCAACACGAATGGAATGGAATGGAATTCAATTAACTGGAATGGAATGGAATGGAATGGAATCAACCCGAATGGAATTTAAGGGAATGGAATGGAATGCAATGGACTGGAATGGAATCAACCCGAATGGAATGGAATTGAATGGAATGGAATGGAATAAACCCGAGTGGAATGGAATGGAATGGAATGGAATGCAATCTATGCGAATGGAATGGAATGGAAAGGAATGGAATGGAATGGAATGGAATGGAATGGAATCAACTCGCATGGAATGGAATGGAGTGGAATCAACTCGAATGCAATGGAATGGAATGGAATGGAATCAACCCGAATGCAAAGGAATGGAATGGAATGGAATCAACACGAATGGAATGTATTGGCGTGGAATGGAATGGAATGGAATGGAATGGAATGGAATCAACCCGAATGGAATGGAATGGAATGGCATGGAATGCAATGGAATGGAATGCAATCAAGCCGACTGGAATGGAATGGAATGGAATGCAATGGAATCAACCCGAATGGAATGGAAGGGAATGGAATGGAAAGGAAAAAACCCGAATGGAATGAAATGGAATGGAATCGAATGGATTCAACCAGAATGGTATGGAATGCAATGGATTGGAATGGAATGGAATCAACCGGAATGGAATGAAATGGAAAGGAATGGAATGGAATGGAAAGGAATGGAATGGAATCAACCCGAATGGAATTTAATGGAATGGCATGAATTCATCCCGAATGGAAAGGAATACACTGGAATGGAATGGGATGGAATCAACCCTAATGGAAAGGAATGGAATGGAATGGAATGGAATGGAATGGAATGGAATGGAAAGGGATGGAATCAACTCGAATGGAATTGAATGGAATGGAAGGGAATGGAATGAAATGGAGTAAACCCGAATGGAATGGAATGGAATGGAATGGAATGGAATGGAATCAACCCGAATGCAATGGAAGGGAATGGAATGGAAAGGAAAAAACCCGAATGGAATGGAATGGAATGGAATGGAATCAACCCGAATGGAATGGAATGGAATGGAATGGAATGGAATGGAATGGAAAGGAATCAACCCGCATGGAATGGAATGCAATGGAATGACATGGAATGGATTCAACCCGAATGGAATTGATTGGAATGGAATCAACTCGAATGGAATGGAATGGAATGGCACGGGATGGAATAGTATGGAATAGAATCGAAAGGAATTGAATCCACCCTATTGGAGTGGATTGGAATGGAATGTTATTGAATGGAATGGGGTGGAATTGAATCAATCTGAGTAGAATGGGATGGAATGGAATGGAGTGGAGGGGAATGAAATGGAATGGAATCAACCTGGGTGGAATGGAATGGAATGGAATGGAATAAAATGGAATGGAAGCAACTCAAATGCAATGGAATGGAATGGAATGGAATGGAATCAACCCGAATGGAATGGCATGGAATGGAATGCAATGGAATGGAATGCAATCAACTCGAATGGAATGGAATGCAATGGAATGGAATGGAATCGAATCATCACGAATGGAATGGAACGGAATGGAATCAACTCAAATGGAATGGAATGCAATGGAAAGGAATGGAATGGAATGGAAAGTAATTAACCCGAATGGAATGGAATGGAACGCAATGCAATGGAATGGAATGGAAGGGAATGAAATGGAAGGGAATTTAATCACACCGAATGGAATGGAATGGAATGGAATGGAATCAACCCGAATGGAATGGCATGCAATGGAATGACATGGAATGGATTCAACCCGAATGGAATTGTTTGGAATGGAATCAACTCGAATGGAATGGAATGGAATGGAATGGCACGGGATGGAATGGTATGGAATAGAATCGAATGGAATTGAAACAACCCGATTGGAGTGGATTGGAATGGAATGTAATTGAATGGAATGGGGTGGAATTGAATCAATCCGAGTGGAATGGAATGGAATGGAATGGAGTGGAGGGGAATGAAATGGAATGGAATGGAGTGGAGTGGAATGGAATGGAATGGAATCAACCTGAGTGGAATGGAATGGAATGGAATCGAATGGAATGGAATGGAATGGAATGGAATGCAATGGAATCATCCCGAATGGAATGGAATGGAAGGGAATGGAATGGAATCAACCCGAATGGAATGCAATGGAATGGAATGGAAAGTAATCAACCCGAATGGAATGGATTGGAACGGAATGGAATGGAATGGAATGGAATGGAATGGAGTGGAAGGGAATGAAACGGAAGGGAATTTAATCACACCGAATGGAATGGAATGGAATAGAATGGACTGGAATGGAATCTATCCAAATGGTATGGAATGGTAAGGAATGGAATGGAATGGAAGGGAATGGAATCAACACGCATGGAATGAAATGGAGTGGAATCAACTCGAATGGAATGGAATGGAATGGAATGGAAAGGAATGGAATGGAAGGCAATGAAATGGAAGGGAATTTAATCACACCGAATGGAATGGAATGGAATGGAATGGAATCAACCCGAATGGAATGGAATGCAACGGAATGACATGGAAAGGATTCAACCCGAATGGAATTGATTGGAATGGAATCAACTCGAATGGAATGGAATGGAATGGAATGGCACGGGATGGAATGGTATGGAATAGAATCGAATGGAGTTGAATCCACCCGATTGGAGTGGATTGGAATGGAATGTTATTGAATGGAATGGGGTGGAATTGAATCAATCTGAGTAGAATGGAATGGAATGGAATGGAGTGGAGGGGAATGAAATGGAATGGAATCAACCTGGGTGGAATGGAATGGAATGGAATGGAATAAAATGGAATGGAAGCAACTCAAATGCAATGGAATGGAATGGAATGGAATCAACCCGAATGGAATGGCATGGAATGGAATGCAATGGAATGGAATGGAATCAACTCGAATGGAATGGAATGCAATGGAATGGAATGGAATCGAGTCATCACGAATGGAATGAAACGGAATGGAATCAACTCAAATGGAGGGGAATGCAATGGAAAGGAATGGAATGGAATCAACACGAATGGAGTGGAATGGAACGGAATGGAATGGAATGAAAAGGAATGGAATGGAATGCAATCAATCCAAATGGAATGGAATGGAATGGAATCAACCCGAATGGAATGGAGTGAAGTGGAATCAAATCGAATGGAATGGAATGGAATGGAATGGATTCAACCCGAATGGAATGGAATGGAATTAAATTAACCGGAATGGAATGGAATGGAATGGAATGGAATGGAATGAAATGGAATCAACCTGAATGGAATGGAATTGAATGGAATGGAATGGAATAAACCCGAGTTGGATGGAATGGAATGGAATGGAATGCAATCTATGCGAATGGAATGGAATGGAAAGGAATAGAATGGAATGGAATGGAATGGAATCAACCCGCATGGAATGGAATGGAGTGGAATCAACTCGAATGGAATGGAATGGAATGGAATGGAATCAACCCGAATGGAATGGAATGGAAGGGAATGGAATCAACACGAATGGAATGGATTGGAGTGGAATGGAATGGAATGGAATGGAATGCAATCAACCCGAATGGAATGGAATGGAATGGAATGGAATGCAATGGAATGCAATCAATCCGACTGGAATGGAATGGAATGGAATGCAGTGGAATCAACCCGAATGGAATGGAATGCAGTGGAATCAAATCGAGTGCAATGGAATGGAATCGAATGGAATGGAATGGATTCAACTAGAATGGAATGGAATGGAATGGAATGGAATGGAATGGAATGGAATGGAATCAACCGGAATGGAATGAAATGTAAAGGAATGGAATGGAATGGAAAGGAATGGAATGGAATCAACCCGAATGGAATGGAATGGAATGGAAAGGAACCAAGCCGAATGGAATGGAATCGAATGGAATGGAATGGAATGGAATGGACTGGAATGGAATCTATCCGAATGGTTTGGAATGGTAAGGAATGGAATGGAATGGAAGGGAATGGAATCAACACGCATGGAATGAAATGATGTGGAATCAACTCGATTGAAATGGAATGGAATGGAATGGAAAGGAATGGAATGGAAGGGAATGAAATGGAAGGGAATTTAATCACACCGAATGGAATGGAATGGAATGGAATGGAATGGAATGGAATCAACCCGAATGGAATGGAATGCAACGGAATGACATGGAATGGATTCAACCCTAATGGAATTGATTAGAATGGAATCAACTCGAATGGAATGGAATGGAATGGCACGAGATGGAAAGGTATGGAATAGAATCGAATGGAATTGAATCAACCCGATTGGAGTGGATTGGAATGGAATGTAATTGAATGGAATGGGGTGGAATTGAATCAATCCGAGTGGAATGGAATGGAATGGAATGGAGTGGAGGGGAATGAAATGGAATGGAATGGAGTGGAGTGGAATGTAATGGAATGGAATCAACCTGAGTGGAATGGAATGGAATGGAATGGAATAAAATGGAATGGAAGCAACTCAAATGCAATGGAATGGAATGGAATGGAATGGAATCAACCCGAATGGAATGGAATGTAATGCAATGGAATGGAATGGAAACAACTCGAATGGAATGGAATGCAATGGAATGGAATGGAATCGAATCATCATGAATGGAATGGAACGGAATGGAATCAACTCAAATAGAATGGAATGCAATGGAAAGGAATGGAATGGAATCAACCCGAATGGAGTGGAATGGAACGGAATGGAATGGAATGAAAAGGAATGGAATGGAATGCAATCAATCCAAATGGAATGGAATGGACTGGAATCAACCCGAATGGAATGGAGTGAAGTGGAATCAAATGGAATGGAATGGAATGAAATGGAATGGAATGGAATGGAATGGAATGGAATGGGATGTAATCACCTCGAATGGAACGGAATGGAATGGAATGGAATGAAATGGAATAAACCCGAATGGAATGGAGTGGAATGGAATGGAATGGAATGGAATGGAATCAACCCGAATGGAATATAATGGAATGGAATAAACCGGAATAGAATGGAATTGAATGGAATGGAATGGAATGGAATGGAATCAAACCGAGTGGAATGGCATGGGGTGGAATGGAATGGAAAGGAATGGAATCAACCCGATTGGAATGGAATGGAATGGAATGGAATGGAATGGAATGGAATGGAATCTATCCGAATGGATTGGAATGGAATGGAATGGAATGGAATGGAATGGAATGGAATGGAATCAACCCGCATGGAATGGAATGGAGTGGAACCAACTCGAATGGAATGGAATGGATTGGAATGGAATGGAATCAACCCGAATTCAATGGAATGGAATGGAATCAACACGAATGGAATGGATTGGAATGGAATGGAATGGAATGGAATGGAATGGAATGGAATCAACCCGAATGGAATGGAATGGAATGGAATGGAATGAAATGGAATGGAATGCAATCAATCCGAATGGAATGGAATGGAATGGAATGGAATGGAATGCAATGGAATCAACCCGAATGGAATGGAATGAAGTGGAATCAAATCGAGTGCAATGGAATGGAACCGAATGGAATGGAATGGATTCAACCAGAATGGAATGGAAAGGAATGGAATCAACCGGAATGGAATGAAATGGAAAGGAATGGAATGGAATGGAATGGAAAGGAATGGAATGGAATCAACCCGAATGGAATTTAATGGAATGGGATGGAATCAACCAGAAGGGAATGGAATCGAATGGAATGGAATGGAATCAACCCGAATCGAATGGAATGGAATGGAATGTAATGGAATGGAATCAACCTGAATGGAATGAAATGGAATGGAATTGAATGGAATGGAATCCACCGGAATGGAATGGAATGGAATGGAATGGAATGGTATGGAATCAACCCGAATGGAGTCGAATGGAATGGAAAGGAGTGGAATCAAACCGAATGGAATGCAATGGAATGGAATGGAATGGAATGGAATGGAATGGAATGGAATCAACCCGAATGGAGTCGAATGGAATGGAAAGGAATGGAATCAACCCGAATGGAATGCAATGGAACGGAATGGAATGGAATGGAATCAACCCGAATGTAATGGAATGCAATGGAATGGAATGGAATGGAATGGAGTCAACCCGGATGGAATGCAATGGAATGGAATGGAATGAAATGGAATGGAATGGAATCAACCCGAATGGAATGGAATGCAATGGAATGGAATGGAATGGAATCAACTCGAATGGAATACAATGGAAAGGATTGGAATGGAATGGAATGGAATCAACCCGAATGGAATGGAATACAATGGAATGGAATGGAATGGAATGGAATGGAAAGGGATGGAATCAACTCGAATGGAATGGAATGGAATGGAACGGAATGGAATGAAATGGAATAAACCCGAATGGAATGGAATGGCATGGAATGGAATGGAATGAAATCAACCCGAATGGAATGGAAGGGAATGGAATGGAAAGGAAAAAACCCGAATGGAATGGAATGGAATGGAATGGAATGGAATCAAACCGAATGGAATGGAATGGAATGGAATGGAACGGAATGGAATGGAATGGAATGGAAGGGAATGAAATGGAAGGGAATTTAATCACACCGAATGGAATGGAATGGAATGGAATCAACCCGAATGGAATGGAATGCAATGGAATGACATGGAATGGATTCAACCCGAATGGAATTGATTGGAGTGGAATCAACTCGAATGGAATGGAATGGAATGGAATGGCACGGGATGGAATGGTATGGAATAGAATCGAATGGAATTGGATCAACACGATTGGAGTGGATTGGAATGGAATGTAATTGAATGGAATGGGGTGGAATTGAATCAATCCGAGTGGAATGGAATGGAATGGAATGGAGTGGAGGGGAATGAAATGGAATGGAATGGAGTGGAGTGGAATGTAATGGAATGGAATCAACCTGAGTGGAGTGTAATGGAATGGAATGGAATGGAATGGAATAAAATGGAATGGAAGCAACTCAAATGCAGTGCAATGGAATGGAATGGAATGGAATCAACCCGAATGGAATGGAATGGAATGGAATGGAATGCAATGGAATGGAATGGAATCAACTCGAATGGAATGGAATGCAATGGAATGGAATGGAATCGAATCATCACGAATGGAATGGAACGGAATGGAATCAACTCAAATGGAATGGAATGCAATGGAAAGGAATGGAATGGAATCAACCCGAATGGAGTGGAATGGAATGGAATGGAATGGAAGCAACCCGAATGGAATGGAATGGAATGGAATGGAATGGAATGGAAGGGAATGGAATCAAACCGAATGGAATGGAATGGAGTGGAATGGAATGGAAAGGAATGGAATCAACACGAATGGAATGGAATGGAATGGAATGGAATGGAATCAAACCGAATGGAATGGAATGGAATGGAATAGAATGGAATTTAATGGAATCTATCCGAAAGGAATGGAATGGTAAGGAATGGAATGGAATGGAAGGGAATGGAATCAACCCTCATGGAATGAAATGGAGTGGAATCAACTCGAATGGAATGGAATGAAATGGAATAAACCCGAATAAAATGGAATGGAGGGGAATGGAATGGAATGGAAAGGAACCAACCCGAATGGAATGGAATTGAATGGAATGGAATGGAATGGAATGGAATGGAATGGAATGCAATGGAATGGAATGGAAAGTAATTAACCCGAATGGAATGGAATGGAACGGAATGGAATGGAATGGAATGGAAGGGAATGAAATGGAAGGGAATTTAATCACACCGAATGGAATGGAATGGAATGGAATGGAATCAACCCGAATGGAATGGAATGCAATGGAATGACATGGAATGGATTCAACCCGAATGGAATTGATTGGAATGGAATCAACTCGAATGGAATGGAATGGAATGGAATGGCACGGGATGGAATGGTATGGAATAGAATCGAATGGAATTGAATCAACCCGATTGGAGTGGATTGGAATGGAATGTAATTGAATGGAATGGGGTGGAATTGAATCAATCCGAGTGGAATGGAATGGAATGGAATGGAGTGGAGGGGAATGAAATGGAATGGAATGGAGTGGAGTGGAATGGAATGGAATGGAATGGAATCAACCTGAGTGGAATGGAATGGAATGGAATGGAATGGAATGGAATGGAATGGAATGGAATAAACTCGGATGAAATGGAATGGAGGGGAATGGAATGGAATGGAATGGAAAGGAACCAACCCGAATGGAATGGAATCGAATGGAATGGTATGGAATGGAATGGAATGCAATGGAATCATCCCGAATGGAATGGAATGGAACGGAATGGAATGGAATCAACACGAATGGAATGCAATGGAATGGAATGGAAAGTAATCAACCCGAACCGAATGGAATGGAACGGAATGGAATGGAATGGAATGGAATGGAATGGAATGGAATGGAATGGAATAAAATGGAATGGAAGCAACTCAAATGCAATGGAATGGAATGGAATGGAATGGAATCAACACGAATGGAATGGAATGGGATGCAATGGAATGGAATGGAATCAACTCGAATGGAATGGAATGCAATGGAATGGAATGGAATCGAATCATCATGAATTGAATGGAACGGAATGGAATCAACTCAAATGGAATGGAATGCAATGGAAAGGATTGGAATGGAATCAACGCGAATGGAGTGGAATGGAACGGAATGGAATGGAATGAAAAGGAATGGAGTGGAATGCAATCAATCCAAATGGAATGGAATGGACTGGAATCAACCCGAATGGAATGGAGTGACGTAGAATCAAATCGAATGGAATGGAATGGAATGGAATGGAATGGAATGAAATGGGATGTAATCACCTCGAATGGAACGGAATGGAATGGAATGGAATGAAATGGAATAAACCCGAATGGAATGGAGTGGAATGGAATGGAATGGAATGGAATGGAATGGAATCAACCCGAATGGAATGGAATGGAATGGAATAAACCGGAATGGAATGGAATGGAATGGAATGGAATGGAATGGAATGAAACCGAGTGGAATGGCATGGAGTGGAATGGAATGGAAAGGAATGGAATCAACCCGATTGGAATGGAATGGAATGGAATGGAATGGAATGGAATGGAATGGAATCTATCCGAATGGATTGGAATGGAAAGGAATGGAATGGAATGGAATGGAATGGAATGGAATCAACCCGCATGGAATGGAATGGAGTGGAACCAACTCGAATGGAATGGAATGGATTGGAATGGAATGGAATCAACCCGAATTCAATGGAATGGAATGGAATGGAATCAACACGAATGGAATGGATTGGAATGGAATGGAATGGAATGTAATGGAATGGAATGGAATCAACCCGAATGGAATGGAATGGAGTGGAATGCAATCAATCCGAATGGAATGGAATGGAATGGAATGCAATGGAATCAACCCGAAAGGAATGGAATGAAGTGGAATCAAATCGAGTGCAATGGAATGGAATCGAATGGAATGGAATGGATTCAACCAGAATGGAATGGAAAGGAATGGAATCAACCGGAATGGAATGAAATGGAAAGGAATGGAATGGAATGGAATGGAATGGAAAGGAATGGAATGGAATCAACCCGAATGGAATTTAATGGAATGGAATGGAATCAACCCGAATGGAATGGAATGGAATGGAATGGAATGGAATGGAATCAACCTGAATGGAATGAAATGGAATCGAATTGAATGGAATGGAATCCACCGGAATGGAATGGAATGGAATGGAATGGAATGGAATGGTATGGAATCAACCCGATTGGAGTCGAATGGAATGGAAAGGAATGGAATCAACCCGAATGGAATGCAATGGAATGGAATGGAATGGAATGGAATCAACCCGGATGGAATGCAATGGAATGGAATGGAATGAAATGGAATGGAATGGAATCAACCCGAATGGAATGGAATGCAATGGAATGGAATGGAATGGAATCAACTCGAATGGAATAGAATGGAATGGATTGGAATGCAATGGAATGGAATCAACCCGAATGGAATGGAATACAATGGAATGGAATGGAATGGAAAGGGATGGAATCAACTCGAATGGAATGGAATGGAATGGAATGAAATGGAATAAACCCGAATGGAATGGAATGGAATGGAATGGAATGGAATGGAATGGAATGGAATGAAATCAACCCGAATGAAATGGAAGGGAATGGAATGGAAAGTAAAAAACCCGAATGGAATGGAATGGAATGGAATGGAATGGAATGGAATGAAATGGAATGGAATGGAATCAAACCGAATGGAATGGAATGGAATGGAATGGAACGGAATGGAATGGAATGGAATGGAAGGGAATGAAATGGAAGGGAATTTAATCACACCGAATGGAATGGAATGGAATGGAATGGAATGGAATCAACCCGAATGGAATGGAATGCAATGGAATGACATGGAATGGATTCAACCCGAATGGAATTGATTGGAATGGAATCAACTCGAATGGAATGGAATGGAATGGAATGGCACGGGATGGAATGGTATGGAATAGAATCGAATGGAATTGAATCAACCCGATTGGAGTGGATTGGAATGGAATGTAATTGAATGGAATGGGGTGGAATTGAATCAATCCGAGTGGAATGGAATGGAATGGAATGGAGTGGAGGGGAATGAAATGGAATGGAATGGAGTGGAGTGGAATGTAATGGAATGGAATCAACCTGAGTGGAGTGAAATGGAATGGAATGGAATGGAATAAAATGGAATGGAAGCAACTCAAATGCAATGGAATGGAATGGAATGGAATGGAATCAACCCGAATGGAATGGAATGGAATGGAATGCAATGGAATCAACCCGAATGGAATGGAATGAAGTGGAATCAAATCGAGTGCAATGGAATGGAATCGAATGGAATGGAAAGGATTCAACCAGAATGGAATGGAAAGGAATGGAATCAACCGGAATGGAATGAAATGGAAAGGAATGGAATGGAATGGAATGGAAAGGAATGGAATGGAATCAACCCGAATGGAATTTAATGGAATGGAATGGAATCAACAAGAATGGAATGGAATCGAATGGAATGGAATGGAATCAACCCGAATGGAATGGAATGGAATGGAATGGAATGGAATCAACCTGAATGGAATGAAATGGAATGGAATTGAATGGAATGGAATCCACCGGAATGGAATGGAATGGAATGGAATGGTATGGAATGGAATCAACCCGAATGGAATGCAATGGAATGGAATGGAATGGAATGGAATCAACCCGAATGTAATGGGATGCAATGGAATGGAATGGAATGGAGTCAACCCGGATGGAATGCAATGGAATGGAATGGAATGAAATGGAATGGAATGGAATCAACCCGAATGGAATGGAATGCAATGGAATGGAATGGAATGGAATCAACTCGAATGGAATAGAATGGAATGGATTGGAATGGAATGGAATGGAATCAACCCGAATGGAATGGAATACAATGGAATGGAATGGAATGGAAAGGGATGGAATCAACTCGAATGGAATGGAATGGAATGGAATGGAATGAAATGGAATAAACCCGAATGGAATGGAATGGAATGGAATGGAATGGAATGGAATGAAATCAACCCGAATGAAATGGAAGGGAATGGAATGGAAAGTAAAAAACCCGAATGGAATGGAATGGAATGGAATGGAATGGAATGAAATGGAATGGAATGGAATCAAACCGAATGGAATGGAATGGAATGGAATGGAACGGAATGGAATGGAATGGAATGGAAGGGAATGAAATGGAAGGGAATTTAATCACACCGAATGGAATGGAATGGAATGGAATGGAATGGAATCAACCCGAATGGAATGGAATGCAATGGAATGACATGGAATGGATTCAACCCGAATGGAATTGATTGGAATGGAATCAACTCGAATGGAATGGAATGGAATGGAATGGCACGGGATGGAATGGTATGGAATAGAATCGAATGGAACTGAATCAACCCGATTGGAGTGGATTGGAATGGAATGTAATTGAATGGAATGGGGTGGAATTGAATCAATCCGAGTGGAATGGAATGGAATGGAATGCAGTGGAGGGGAATGAAATGGAATGGAATGGAGTGGAGTGGAATGTAATGGAATGGAATCAACCTGAGTGGAGTGTAATGGAATGGAATGGAATGGAATGGAATGGAATGGAATGGAATAAAATGGAATGGAAGCAACTCAAATGCAATGCAATGGAATGGAATGGAATGGAATCAACCCGAATGGAATGGAATGGAATGGAATGGAATGGAATGCAATGGAATGGAATGGATTCAACTCGAATGGAATGGAATGCAATGGAATGGAATGGAATCGAATCATCACGAATGGAATGGAACGGAATGGAATCAACTCAAATGGAATGGAATGCAATGGAAAGGAATGGAATGGAATCAACCCGAATGGAGTGGAATGGAATGGAATGGAATGGAAGCAACCCGAATGGAACGGAATGGAATCGAATGGAATGGAATGGAATGGAATCAACCGGAACGGAATGGAATGGAATGGAATGGAATGGAATGGAAGGGAATGGAATCAAACCGAATGGAATGGAATGGAGTGGAATGGAATGGAATGGAATCAACTCGAATGGAATAGAATGGAAAGGATTGGAATGGAATGGAATGGAATCAACCCGAATGGAATGGAATACAATGGAATGGAATGGAATGGAAAGGGATGGAATCAACTCGAATGGAATGGAATGGAATGGAATGGAATGGAATGGAATGGAATGGAATGAAATGGAATAAACCCGAATGGAATGGAATGGAATGGAATGGAATGGAATGGAATGGAATGAAATCAACCCGAATGGAATGGAAGGGAATGGAATGGAAAGGAAAAAACCCGAATGGAATGGAATGGAATGGAATGGAATCAAACCGATTGGAATGGAATGGAATGGAATGGAACGGAATGGAATGGAATGGAAGGGAATGAAAAGGAAGGGAATTTAATCACACCGAATGGAATGGAATGGAATGGAATGGAATGGAATGGAATGGAATGGAATCAACCCGAATGGAATGGAATGCAATGGAATGACATGGAATGGATTCAACCCGAATGGAATTGATTGGAATGGAATCAACTCGAATGGAATGGAATGGAATGGAATGGCACGGGATGGAATGGTATGGAATAGAATCGAATGGAATTGAATCAACACGATTGGAGTGGATTGGAATGGAATGTAATTGAATGGAATGGGGTGGAATTTAATCAATCCGATTGGAATGGAATGGAATGGAATGCAGTGGAGGGGAATGAAATGGAATGGAATGGAGTGGAGTGGAATGTAATGGAATGGAATCAACCTGAGTGGAGTGTAATGGAATGGAATGGAATGGAATGGAATAAAATGGAATGGAAGCAACTCAAATGCAATGCAATGGAATGGAATGGAATGGAATCAACCCGAATGGAATGGAATGCAATGGAATGACATGGAATGGATTCAACCCGAATGGAATTGATTGGAATGGAATCAACTCGAATGGAATGGAATGGAATGGAATGGCACGGGATGGAATGGTATGGAATAGAATCGAATGGAATTGAATCAACCCGATTGGAGTGGATTGGAATGGAATGTAATTGAATGGAATGGGGTGGAATTGAATCAATCCGAGTGGAATGGAATGGAATGGAATGGAGTGGAGGGGAATGAAATGGAATGGAATGGAGTGGAGTGGAATGGAATGGAATGGAATCAACCTGAGTGGAATGGAATGGAATGGAATGGAATGGAATGGAATGGAATGGAATGGAATGGAATAAACCCGAATGAAATGGAATGGAGGGGAATGGAATGGAATGGAATGGAAAGGAACCAACCCGATTGGAACGGAATTGAATGGAATGGAATGGAATGGAATGCAATGGAATCATCCCGAATGGAATGGAATGGAACGGAATGGTATGGAATCAACCCGAATGGAATGCAATGGAATGGAATGGAAAGTAATCAACCCGAATGGAATGGAATGGAACGGAATGGAATGGAATGGAATGGAAGGGAATGAAATGGAAGGGAATTTAATTACACCGAATGGAATGGAATGGAATAGAATGGACTGGAATGGAATCTATCCGAATGGTATGGAATGGTAAGGAATGGAATGGAATGGAAGGGAATGGAATCAACACGCATGGAATGAAATGGAGTGGAATCAACTCGAATGGAATGGAATGGAATGGAAAGGAATGGAATGGAAGGGAATGAAATGGAAGGGAATTTAATCACACCGAATGGAATGGAATGGAATGGAATGGAATGGAATCAACCCGAATGGAATGGAATGCAACGGAATGACATGGAATGGATTCAACCCTAATGGAATTGATTGGAATGGAATCAACTCGAATGGAATGGAATGGAATGGAATGGCACGGGATGGAATGGTATGGAATAGAATCGAATGGAATTGAATCAACCCGATTGGAGTGGATTGGAATGGAATGTAATTGAATGGAATGGGGTGGAATTGAATCAATCCGAGTGGAATGGAATGGAATGGAATGGAGTGGAGGGGAATGAAATGGAATGGAATGGAGTGGAGTGGAAAGGAATGGAATGGAATCAACCTGAGTGCAATGGAATGGAATGGAATGGAATGGAATAAAATGGAATGGAAGCAACTCAAATGCAATGGAATGGAATGGAATGGAATGGAATCAACCCGAATGGAATGGAAAGGAATGGAATGCAATGGAATGGAATGGAATCAACTCGAATGGAATGGAATGCAATGGAATGGAATGGAATGGAATCATCACGAATGGAATGGAACGGAATGGAATCAACTCAAATGGAATTGAATGCAATGGAAAGGAATGGAATGGAATCAACCCGAATGGAGTGGAATGGAACAGAATGGAATGGAATGAAAAGGAATGGAATGGAATGCAATCAATCGAAATGGAATGGAATGGAATGGAATCAACCCGAATGGAGTGGAGTGAAGTGGAATCAAATGGAATGGAATGGAATGGAATGGAATAGAATGGAATGGATTCAACACGAATGGAATGGAATGGAATTCAATTAACCGGAATGGAATGGAATGGAATGGAATCAATCCGAATGGAATTTAAGGGAATGGAATGGAATGCAATGGACTGGAAAGGAATCAACCCGAATGGAATGAAATGGAATGGAATGGAATGGAATAAACCCGATTGGAATGGAATGGAATGGAATGCAATGCAATCTATCCGAATGGAATGGAATGGAAAGGAATGGAATGGAATGGAATGGAATGGAATCAACTCGCATGGAATGGAATGGAGTGGAATCAACTCGAATGGAACGGAATGGAATGGAATGGAAAGGAATGGAATGGAATCAACCCGAATGGAATTTAATGGAATGGAATGGAATCAACCACAATGGAATGGAATCGAATGGAATGGAATGGAATCAATCCGATTGGAATGGAAGGGAATGGAATGGAATGGAATGGAATCAACCTGAATGGAATGAAATGGAATGGAATTGAATGGAATGGAATCCACCGGAATGGAATGGAATGGAATGGAATGGAATGGAATGGAATGGTATGGAATCAACCCGAATGGAGTCGAATGGAATGGAAAGGAATGGAATCAACCCGAATGGAATGCAATGGAATGGAATGGAATGGAATCAACCCGAATGGAATGGAGTGAAGTGGAATCAAACGGAATGGAATGGAATGGAATGGAATGGATTCAACACGAATGGAATGGAATGGAATTCAATTAACTGGAATGGAATGGAATGGAATGGAATCAACCCGAATGGAATTTAAGGGAATGGAATGGAATGCAATGGACTGGAATGGAATCAACCCGAATGGAATGGAATTGAATGGAATGGAATGGAATAAACCCGAGTGGAATGGAATGGAATGGAATGGAATGCAATCTATGCGAATGGAATGGAATGGAAAGGAATGGAATGGAATGGAATGGAATGGAATGGAATCAACTCGCATGGAATGGAATGGAGTGGAATCAACTCGAATGCAATGGAATGGAATGGAATGGAATCAACCCGAATGCAAAGGAATGGAATGGAATGGAATCAACACGAATGGAATGGATTGGCGTGGAATGGAATGGAATGGAATGGAATGGAATGGAATGGAATCAACCCGAATGGAATGGAATGGAATGGCATGGAATGCAATGGAATGGAATGCAATCAAGCCGACTGGAATGGAATGGAATGGAATGCAATGGAATCAACCCGAATGGAATGGAAGGGAATGGAATGGAAAGGAAAAAACCCGAATGGAATGAAATGGAATGGAATCGAATGGATTCAACCAGAATGGTATGGAATGCAATGGATTGGAATGGAATGGAATCAACCGGAATGGAATGAAATGGAAAGGAATGGAATGGAATGGAAAGGAATGGAATGGAATCAACCCGAATGGAATTTAATGGAATGGCATGAATTCATCCCGAATGGAAAGGAATACACTGGAATGGAATGGGATGGAATCAACCCTAATGGAAAGGAATGGAATGGAATGGAATGGAATGGAATGGAATGGAATGGAAAGGGATGGAATCAACTCGAATGGAATTGAATGGAATGGAAGGGAATGGAATGAAATGGAGTAAACCCGAATGGAATGGAATGGAATGGAATGGAATGGAATGGAATCAACCCGAATGCAATGGAAGGGAATGGAATGGAAAGGAAAAAACCCGAATGGAATGGAATGGAATGGAATGGAATCAACCCGAATGGAATGGAATGGAATGGAATGGAATGGAATGGAATGGAAAGGAATCAACCCGCATGGAATGGAATGCAATGGAATGACATGGAATGGATTCAACCCGAATGGAATTGATTGGAATGGAATCAACTCGAATGGAATGGAATGGAATGGCACGGGATGGAATAGTATGGAATAGAATCGAATGGAATTGAATCCACCCTATTGGAGTGGATTGGAATGGAATGTTATTGAATGGAATGGGGTGGAATTGAATCAATCTGAGTAGAATGGGATGGAATGGAATGGAGTGGAGGGGAATGAAATGGAATGGAATCAACCTGGGTGGAATGGAATGGAATGGAATGGAATAAAATGGAATGGAAGCAACTCAAATGCAATGGAATGGAATGGAATGGAATGGAATCAACCCGAATGGAATGGCATGGAATGGAATGCAATGGAATGGAATGCAATCAACTCGAATGGAATGGAATGCAATGGAATGGAATGGAATCGAATCATCACGAATGGAATGGAACGGAATGGAATCAACTCAAATGGAATGGAATGCAATGGAAAGGAATGGAATGGAATGGAAAGTAATTAACCCGAATGGAATGGAATGGAACGCAATGCAATGGAATGGAATGGAAGGGAATGAAATGGAAGGGAATTTAATCACACCGAATGGAATGGAATGGAATGGAATGGAATCAACCCGAATGGAATGGCATGCAATGGAATGACATGGAATGGATTCAACCCGAATGGAATTGTTTGGAATGGAATCAACTCGAATGGAATGGAATGGAATGGAATGGCACGGGATGGAATGGTATGGAATAGAATCGAATGGAATTGAAACAACCCGATTGGAGTGGATTGGAATGGAATGTAATTGAATGGAATGGGGTGGAATTGAATCAATCCGAGTGGAATGGAATGGAATGGAATGGAGTGGAGGGGAATTAAATGGAATGGAATGGAGTGGAGTGGAATGGAATGGAATGGAATCAACCTGAGTGGAATGGAATGGAATGGAATCGAATGGAATGGAATGGAATGGAATAGAATGCAATGGAATCATCCCGAATGGAATGGAATGGAAGGGAATGGAATGGAATCAACCCGAATGGAATGCAATGGAATGGAATGGAAAGTAATCAACCCGAATGGAATGGATTGGAACGGAATGGAATGGAATGGAATGGAATGGAATGGAGTGGAAGGGAATGAAACGGAAGGGAATTTAATCACACCGAATGGAATGGAATGGAATAGAATGGACTGGAATGGAATCTATCCAAATGGTATGGAATGGTAAGGAATGGAATGGAATGGAAGGGAATGGAATCAACACGCATGGAATGAAATGGAGTGGAATCAACTCGAATGGAATGGAATGGAATGGAATGGAAAGGAATGGAATGGAAGGGAATGAAATGGAAGGGAATTTAATCACACCGAATGGAATGGAATGCAATGGAATGGAATCAACCCGAATGGAATGGAATGCAACGGAATGACATGGAAAGGATTCAACCCGAATGGAATTGATTGGAATGGAATCAACTCGAATGGAATGGAATGGAATGGAATGGCACGGGATGGAATGGTATGGAATAGAATCGAATGGAGTTGAATCCACCCGATTGGAGTGGATTGGAATGGAATGTTATTGAATGGAATGGGGTGGAATTGAATCAATCTGAGTAGAATGGAATGGAATGGAATGGAGTGGAGGGGAATGAAATGGAATGGAATCAACCTGGGTGGAATGGAATGGAATGGAATGGAATAAAATGGAATGGAAGCAACTCAAATGCAATGGAATGGAATGGAATGGAATCAACCCGAATGGAATGGCATGGAATGGAATGCAATGGAATGGAATGGAATCAACTCGAATGGAATGGAATGCAAGGGAATGGAATGGAATCGAGTCATCACGAATGGAATGAAACGGAATGGAATCAACTCAAATGGAGGGGAATGCAATGGAAAGGAATGGAATGGAATCAACACGAATGGAGTGGAATGGAACGGAATGGAATGGAATGAAAAGGAATGGAATGGAATGCAATCAATCCAAATGGAATGGAATGGAATGGAATCAACCCGAATGGAATGGAGTGAAGTGGAATCAAATCGAATGGAATGGAATGGAATGGAATGGATTCAACCCGAATGGAATGGAATGGAATTAAATTAACCGGAATGGAATGGAATGGAATGGAATGGAATGGAATGGAATGAAATGGAATCAACCTGAATGGAATGGAATTGAATGGAATGGAATGGAATAAACCCGAGTTGGATGGAATGGAATGGAATGGAATGCAATCTATGCGAATGGAATGGAATGGAAAGGAATAGAATGGAATGGAATGGAATGGAATCAACCCGCATGGAATGGAATGGAGTGGAATCAACTCGAATGGAATGGAATGGAATGGAATGGAATCAACCCGAATGGAATGGAATGGAAGGGAATGGAATCAACACGAATGGAATGGATTGGAGTGGAATGGAATGGAATGGAATGGAATGCAATCAACCCGAATGGAATGGAATGGAATGGAATGGAATGCAATGGAATGCAATCAATCCGACTGGAATGGAATGGAATGGAATGCAGTGGAATCAACCCGAATGGAATGGAATGCAGTGGAATCAAATCGAGTGCAATGGAATGGAATCGAATGGAATGGAATGGATTCAACTAGAATGGAATGGAATGGAATGGAATGGAATGGAATGGAATGGAATGGAATCAACCGGAATGGAATGAAATGTAAAGGAATGGAATGGAATGGAAAGGAATGGAATGGAATCAACCCGAATGGAATGGAATGGAATGGAAAGGAACCAAGCCGAATGGAATGGAATCGAATGGAATGGAATGGAATGGAATGGACTGGAATGGAATCTATCCGAATGGTTTGGAATGGTAAGGAATGGAATGGAATGGAAGGGAATGGAATCAACACGCATGGAATGAAATGATGTGGAATCAACTCGATTGAAATGGAATGGAATGGAATGGAAAGGAATGGAATGGAAGGGAATGAAATGGAAGGGAATTTAATCACACCGAATGGAATGGAATGGAATGGAATGGAATGGAATGGAATCAACCCGAATGGAATGGAATGCAACGGAATGACATGGAATGGATTCAACCCTAATGGAATTGATTAGAATGGAATCAACTCGAATGGAATGGAATGGAATGGCACGGGATGGAAAGGTATGGAATAGAATCGAATGGAATTGAATCAACCCGATTGGAGTGGATTGGAATGGAATGTAATTGAATGGAATGGGGTGGAATTGAATCAATCCGAGTGGAATGGAATGGAATGGAATGGAGTGGAGGGGAATGAAATGGAATGGAATGGAGTGGAGTGGAATGTAATGGAATGGAATCAACCTGAGTGGAATGGAATGGAATGGAATGGAATAAAATGGAATGGAAGCAACTCAAATGCAATGGAATGGAATGGAATGGAATGGAATCAACCCGAATGGAATGGAATGTAATGCAATGGAATGGAATGGAAACAACTCGAATGGAATGGAATGCAATGGAATGGAATGGAATCGAATCATCATGAATGGAATGGAACGGAATGGAATCAACTCAAATAGAATGGAATGCAATGGAAAGGAATGGAATGGAATCAACCCGAATGGAGTGGAATGGAACGGAATGGAATGGAATGAAAAGGAATGGAATGGAATGCAATCAATCCAAATGGAATGGAATGGACTGGAATCAACCCGAATGGAATGGAGTGAAGTGGAATCAAATGGAATGGAATGGAATGAAATGGAATGGAATGGAATGGAATGGAATGGAATGGGATGTAATCACCTCGAATGGAACGGAATGGAATGGAATGGAATGAAATGGAATAAACCCGAATGGAATGGAGTGGAATGGAATGGAATGGAATGGAATGGAATCAACCCGAATGGAATATAATGGAATGGAATAAACCGGAATAGAATGGAATTGAATGGAATGGAATGGAATGGAATGGAATCAAACCGAGTGGAATGGCATGGAGTGGAATGGAATGGAAAGGAATGGAATCAACCCGATTGGAATGGAATGGAATGGAATGGAATGGAATGGAATGGAATGGAATGGAATCTATCCGAATGGATTGGAATGGAATGGAATGGAATGGAATGGAATGGAATGGAATCAACCCGCATGGAATGGAATGGAGTGGAACCAACTCGAATGGAATGGAATGGATTGGAATGGAATGGAATCAACCCGAATTCAATGGAATGGAATGGAATCACCACGAATGGAATGGATTGGAATGGAATGGAATGGAATGGAATGGAATGGAATCAACCCGAATGGAATGGAATGGAATGGAATGGAATGAAATGGAATGGAATGCAATCAATCCGAATGGAATGGAATGGAATGGAATGGAATGGAATGCAATGGAATCAACCCGAATGGAATGGAATGAAGTGGAATCAAATCGAGTGCAATGGAATGGAATCGAATGGAATGGAATGGATTCAACCAGAATGGAATGGAAAGGAATGGAATCAACCGGAATGGAATGAAATGGAAAGGAATGGAATGGAATGGAATGGAAAGGAATGGAATGGAATCAACCCGAATGGAATTTAATGGAATGGGATGGAATCAACCAGAAGGGAATGGAATCGAATGGAATGGAATGGAATCAACCCGAATCGAATGGAATGGAATGGAATGTAATGGAATGGAATCAACCTGAATGGAATGAAATGGAATGGAATTGAATGGAATGGAATCCACCGGAATGGAATGGAATGGAATGGAATGGAATGGTATGGAATCAACCCGAATGGAGTCGAATGGAATGGAAAGGAGTGGAATCAAACCGAATGGAATGCAATGGAATGGAATGGAATGGAATGGAATGGAATGGTATGGAATCAACCCGAATGGAGTCGAATGGAATGGAAAGGAATGGAATCAACCCGAATGGAATGCAATGGAATGGAATGGAATGGAATGGAATCAACCCGAATGTAATGGAATGCAATGGAATGGAATGGAATGGAATGGAGTCAACCCGGATGGAATGCAATGGAATGGAATGGAATGAAATGGAATGGAATGGAATCAACCCGAATGGAATGGAATGCAATGGAATGGAATGGAATGGAATCAACTCGAATGGAATACAATGGAAAGGATTGGAATGGAATGGAATGGAATCAACCCGAATGGAATGGAATACAATGGAATGGAATGGAATGGAATGGAATGGAACGGGATGGAATCAACTCGAATGGAATGGAATGGAATGGAACGGAATGGAATGAAATGGAATAAACCCGAATGGAATGGAATGGCATGGAATGGAATGGAATGAAATCAACCCGAATGGAATGGAAGGGAATGGAATGGAAAGGAAAAAACCCGAATGGAATGGAATGGAATGGAATGGAATGGAATCAAACCGAATGGAATGGAATGGAATGGAATGGAACGGAATGGAATGGAATGGAATGGAAGGGAATGAAATGGAAGGGAATTTAATCACACCGAATGGAATGGAATGGAATGGAATCAACCCGAATGGAATGGAATGCAATGGAATGACATGGAATGGATTCAACCCGAATGGAATTGATTGGAGTGGAATCAACTCGAATGGAATGGAATGGAATGGAATGGCACGGGATGGAATGGTATGGAATAGAATCGAATGGAATTGGATCAACACGATTGGAGTGGATTGGAATGGAATGTAATTGAATGGAATGGGGTGGAATTGAATCAATCCGAGTGGAATGGAATGGAATGGAATGGAGTGGAGGGGAATGAAATGGAATGGAATGGAGTGGAGTGGAATGTAATGGAATGGAATCAACCTGAGTGGAGTGTAATGGAATGGAATGGAATGGAATGGAATAAAATGGAATGGAAGCAACTCAAATGCAGTGCAATGGAATGGAATGGAATGGAATCAACCCGAATGGAATGGAATGGAATGGAATGGAATGCAATGGAATGGAATGGAATCAACTCGAATGGAATGGAATGCAATGGAATGGAATGGAATCGAATCATCACGAATGGAATGGAACGGAATGGAATCAACTCAAATGGAATGGAATGCAATGGAAAGGAATGGAATGGAATCAACCCGAATGGAGTGGAATGGAATGGAATGGAATGGAAGCAACCCGAATGGAATGGAATGGAATGGAATGGAATGGAATGGAAGGGAATGGAATCAAACCGAATGGAATGGAATGGAGTGGAATGGAATGGAAAGGAATGGAATCAACACGAATGGAATGGAATGGAATGGAATGGAATCAAACCGAATGGAATGGAATGGAATGGAATAGAATGGAATTTAATGGAATCTATCCGAAAGGAATGGAATGGTAAGGAATGGAATGGAATGGAAGGGAATGGAATCAACCCTCATGGAATGAAATGGAGTGGAATCAACTCGAATGGAATGGAATGAAATGGAATAAACCCGAATAAAATGGAATGGAGGGGAATGGAATGGAATGGAAAGGAACCAACCCGAATGGAATGGAATTGAATGGAATGGAATGGAATGGAATGGAATGGAATGGAATGCAATGGAATGGAATGGAAAGTAATTAACCCGAATGGAATGGAATGGAACGGAATGGAATGGAATGGAATGGAAGGGAATGAAATGGAAGGGAATTTAATCACACCGAATGGAATGGAATGGAATGGAATGGAATCAACCCGAATGGAATGGAATGCAATGGAATGACATGGAATGGATTCAACCCGAATGGAATTGATTGGAATGGAATCAACTCGAATGGAATGGAATGGAATGGAATGGCATGGGATGGAATGGTATGGAATAGAATCGAATGGAATTGAATCAACCCGATTGGAGTGGATTGGAATGGAATGTAATTGAATGGAATGGGGTGGAATTGAATCAATCCGAGTGGAATGGAATGGAATGGAATGGAGTGGAGGGGAATGAAATGGAATGGAATGGAGTGGAGTGGAATGGAATGGAATGGAATGGAATCAACCTGAGTGGAATGGAATGGAATGGAATGGAATGGAATGGAATGGAATGGAATGGAATGGAATGGAATAAACTCGGATGAAATGGAATGGAGGGGAATGGAATGGAATGGAATGGAAAGGAACCAACCCGAATGGAATGGAATCGAATGGAATGGTATGGAATGGAATGGAATGCAATGGAATCATCCCGAATGGAATGGAATGGAACGGAATGGAATGGAATCAACACGAATGGAATGCAATGGAATGGAATGGAAAGTAATCAACCCGAACCGAATGGAATGGAACGGAATGGAATGGAATGGAATGGAATGGAATGGAAGGGAATGAAATGGAAGGGAATTTAATCACACCGAATGGAATGGAATGGAATAGAATGGACTGGAATGGAATCTATCCGAATGGTATGGAATGGTAAGGAATGGAATGGAATGGAAGGGAATGGAATCAACACGCATGGAATGAAATGGAGTGGAATCAACTCGAATGGAATGGAATGGAATGGAATGGAATGGAATGGAAAGGAATGGAATGGAAGGGAATGAAATGGAAGGGAATTTAATCACACCGATTGGAATGGAATGGAATGGAATGGAATGGAATGGAATCAACCCGAATGGAATGGAATGGAATCAACCCGAATGGAATGGAATGCAACGGAAGGACATTGAATGGATTCAACCCTAATGGAATTGATTGGAATGGAATCAACTCGAATGGAATGGAATGGAATGGAATGGCACGGGATGGAATGGTATGGAATAGAATCGAATGGAATTGAATCAACCCGATTGGAGTGGATTGGAATGGAATGTAATTGAATGGAATGGGGTGGAATTGAATCAATCCGAGTGGAATGGAATGGAATGGAATGCAGTGGAGGGGAATGAAATGCAATGGAATGGAGTGGAGTGGAATGTAATGGAATGGAATCAACCTGAGTGGAATGGAATGGAATGGAATGGAATGGAATGGAATAAAATGGAATGGAAGCAACTCAAATGCAATGGAATGGAATGGAATGGAATGGAATCAACACGAATGGAATGGAATGGGATGCAATGGAATGGAATGGAATCAACTCGAATGGAATGGAATGCAATGGAATGGAATGGAATCGAATCATCATGAATGGAATGGAACGGAATGGAATCAACTCAAATGGAATGGAATGCAATGGAAAGGATTGGAATGGAATCAACGCGAATGGAGTGGAATGGAACGGAATGGAATGGAATGAAAAGGAATGGAGTGGAATGCAATCAATCCAAATGGAATGGAATGGACTGGAATCAACCCGAATGGAATGGAGTGACGTAGAATCAAATCGAATGGAATGGAATGGAATGGAATGGAATGGAATGAAATGGGATGTAATCACCTCGAATGGAACGGAATGGAATGGAATGGAATGAAATGGAATAAACCCGAATGGAATGGAGTGGAATGGAATGGAATGGAATGGAATGGAATGGAATCAACCCGAATGGAATGGAATGGAATGGAATAAACCGGAATGGAATGGAATGGAATGGAATGGAATGGAATGGAATGGAATGAAACCGAGTGGAATGGCATGGAGTGGAATGGAATGGAAAGGAATGGAATCAACCCGATTGGAATGGAATGGAATGGAATGGAATGGAATGGAATGGAATCTATCCGAATGGATTGGAATGGAAAGGAATGGAATGGAATGGAATGGAATGGAATGGAATCAACCCGCATGGAATGGAATGGAGTGGAACCAACTCGAATGGAATGGAATGGATTGGAATGGAATGGAATCAACCCGAATTCAATGGAATGGAATGGAATGGAATCAACACGAATGGAATGGATTGGAATGGAATGGAATGGAATGTAATGGAATGGAATGGAATCAACCCGAATGGAATGGAATGGAGTGGAATGCAATCAATCCGAATGGAATGGAATGGAATGGAATGCAATGGAATCAACCCGAAAGGAATGGAATGAAGTGGAATCAAATCGAGTGCAATGGAATGGAATCGAATGGAATGGAATGGATTCAACCAGAATGGAATGGAAAGGAATGGAATCAACCGGAATGGAATGAAATGGAAAGGAATGGAATGGAATGGAATGGAATGGAAAGGAATGGAATGGAATCAACCCGAATGGAATTTAATGGAATGGAATGGAATCAACCCGAATGGAATGGAATGGAATGGAATGGAATGGAATGGAATCAACCTGAATGGAATGAAATGGAATCGAATTGAATGGAATGGAATCCACCGGAATGGAATGGAATGGAATGGAATGGAATGGTATGGAATCAACCCGATTGGAGTCGAATGGAATGGAAAGGAATGGAATCAACCCGAATGGAATGCAATGGAATGGAATGGAATGGAATGGAATCAACCCGGATGGAATGCAATGGAATGGAATGGAATGAAATGGAATGGAATGGAATCAACCCGAATGGAATGGAATGCAATGGAATGGAATGGAATGGAATCAACTCGAATGGAATAGAATGGAATGGATTGGAATGCAATGGAATGGAATCAACCCGAATGGAATGGAATACAATGGAATGGAATGGAATGGAAAGGGATGGAATCAACTCGAATGGAATGGAATGGAATGGAATGAAATGGAATAAACCCGAATGGAATGGAATGGAATGGAATGGAATGGAATGGAATGGAATGAAATCAACCCGAATGAAATGGAAGGGAATGGAATGGAAAGTAAAAAACCCGAATGGAATGGAATGGAATGGAATGGAATGGAATGGAATGGAATGAAATGGAATGGAATGGAATCAAACCGAATGGAATGGAATGGAATGGAATGGAACGGAATGGAATGGAATGGAATGGAAGGGAATGAAATGGAAGGGAATTTAATCACACCGAATGGAATGGAATGGAATGGAATGGAATGGAATCAACCCGAATGGAATGGAATGCAATGGAATGACATGGAATGGATTCAACCCGAATGGAATTGATTGGAATGGAATCAACTCGAATGGAATGGAATGGAATGGAATGGCACGGGATGGAATGGTATGGAATAGAATCGAATGGAATTGAATCAACCCGATTGGAGTGGATTGGAATGGAATGTAATTGAATGGAATGGGGTGGAATTGAATCAATCCGAGTGGAATGGAATGGAATGGAATGGAGTGGAGGGGAATGAAATGGAATGGAATGGAGTGGAGTGGAATGTAATGGAATGGAATCAACCTGAGTGGAGTGAAATGGAATGGAATGGAATGGAATAAAATGGAATGGAAGCAACTCAAATGCAATGGAATGGAATGGAATGGAATGGAATCAACCCGAATGGAATGGAATGGAATGCAATGGAATGGAATGGAAGCAACCCGAATGGAATGGAATGGAATCGAATGGAATGGAATCGAATCATCACGAATGGAATGGAACGGAATGGAATCAACTCAAATGGAATGGAATGCAATGGAAAGGAATGGAATGGAATCAACCCGAATGGAGTGGAATGGAATGGAATGGAATGGAAGCAACCCGAATGGAACGGAATGGAATCGAATGGAATGGAATGGAATGGAATCAACCGGAATGGAATGGAATGGAATGGAATGGAATGGAAGGGAATGGAATCAAACCGAATGGAATGGAATGCAGTGGAATGGAATGGAAAGGAATGGAATCAACCCGAATGGAATGGAATGGAATGGAATGGAATGGAATTGAATGGAATCAAACCGAATGGAATGGAATGGAATGGAATAGAATGGAATGGAAAGGAATCTATCCGAAAGGAATGGAATGGTAAGGAATGGAATGGAATGGAAGGGAATGGAATCAACCCTCATGGAATGAAATGGAGTGGAATCAACTCGAATGGAATGGAATGGAATGGAATAAACCCGAATGAAATGGAATGGAGGGGAATGGAATGGAATGGAAAGGAACCAAACAGAATGGAATGGAATTGAATGGAATGGAATGGAATGGAATGGAATGGAATGGAATGCAATGGAATGGAATGGAAAGTAATTAACCCGAATGGAATGGAATGGAACGGAATGGAATGGAATGGAATGGAAGGGAATGAAATGGAAGGGAATTTAATCACACCGAATGGAATGGAATGGAATGGAATGGAATCAACCCGAATGGAATGGAATGCAATGGAATGACATGGAATGGATTCAACCCGAATGGAATTGATTGGAATGGAATCAACTCGAATGGAATGGAATGGAATGGAATGGCACGGGATGGAATGGTATGGAATAGAATCGAATGGAATTGAATCAACCCGATTGGAGTGGATTGGAATGGAATGTAATTGAATGGAATGGGGTGGAATTGAATCAATCCGAGTGGAATGGAATGGAATGGAATGCAGTGGAGGGGAATGAAATGCAATGGAATGGAGTGGAGTGGAATGTAATGGAATGGAATCAACCTGAGTGGAATGGAATGGAATGGAATGGAATGGAATGGAATAAAATGGAATGGAAGCAACTCAAATGCAATGGAATGGAATGGAATGGCATGGAATCAACACGAATGGAATGGAATGGGATGCAATGGAATGGAATGGAATCAACTCGAATGGAATGGAATGCAATGGAATGGAATGGAATCGAATCATCATGAATGGAATGGAACGGAATGCAATCAACTCAAATGGAATGGAATGCAATGGAAAGGAATGGAATGGAATCAATGCGAATGGAGTGGAATGGAACGGAATGGAATGGAATGAAAAGGAATGGAATGCAATGCAATCAATCCAACTGGAATGGAATGGACTGGAATCAACCCGAATGGAATGGAGTGACGTGGAATCAAATCGAATGGAATGGAATGGAATGGAATGGAATGGAATGGAATGAAATGGGATATAATCACCTCGAATGGAACGGAATGGAATGGAATGGAATGAAATGGAATAAACCCGAACGGAATGGAGTGTAATGGAATGGAATGGAATGGAATGGAATGGAATGGAATCAACCCGAATGGAATGGAATGGAATGGAATAAACCGGAATGGAATGGAATGGAATGGAATGGAATGGAATGGAATCAAACCGAGTGGAATGGCATGGAGTGGAATGGAATGGAAAGGAATGGAATCAACCCGATTGGAATGGAATGGAATGGAATGGAATGGAATGGAATGCAATGGAATGGAATCTATCCGAATGGATTGGAATGGAAAGGAATGGAATGGAATGGAATGGAATGGAATCAACCCGCATGGAATGGAATGGAGTGGAACCAACTCGAATGGAATGGAATGGATTGGAATGGAATGGAATCAACCCGAATTCAATGGAATGGAATGGAATGGAATCAACACGAATGGAATGGATTGGAATGGAATGGAATGGAATGGAATGGAATGGAATGGAATCAACCCGAATGGAATGGAATGGAATGGAATGGAATGGAATGGAATGCAATCAATCCGAATGGAATGGAATGGAATGGAATGCAATGGAATCAACCCGAATGGAATGGAATGAAGTGGAATCAAATCGAGTGCAATGGAATGGAATCGAATGGAATGGAATGTATTCAACCACAATGGAATGGAAAGGAATGGAATCAACCGGAATGGAATGAAATGGAAAGGAATGGAATGGAATGGAATGGAAAGGAATGGAATGGAATCAACCCGAATGGAATTTAATGGAATGGAATGGAATCAACCAGAATGGAATGGAATCGAATGGAATGGAATGGATTCAACCCGAATGGAATGGAATGGAATGGAATGGAATGGAATCAACTTGAACGGAATGAAATGGAATGGAATTGAATGGAATGGAATCCACCGGAATGGAATGGAATGGAATGGAATGGAATGGAATGGAATGGTATGGAATCAACCCGAATGGAGTCGAATGGAATGGAAAGGAATGGAATCAACCCGAATGGAATGCAATGGAATGGAATGGAATGGAATGGAATCAACCCGAATGTAATGGGATGCAATGGAATGGAATGGAATGGAATGGAATGGAGTCAACCCGGATGGAATGCAATGGAATGGAATGGAATGCAATGGAATGGAATGGAATCAACCCGAATGGAATGGAATGCAATGGAATGGAATGGAATGGAATCAACTCGAATGGAATAGAATGGAATGGATTGGAATGGAATGGAATGGAATCAACCCGAATGGAATGGAATACAATGGAATGGAATGGAATGGAAAGGGATGGAATCAACTCGAATGGAATGGAATGGAATGGAATGAAATGGAATAAACCCGAATGGAATGGAATGGAATGGAATGGAATGGAATGAAATCAACCCGAATGGAATGGAAGGGAATGGAATGGAAAGTAAAAAACCCGAATGGAATGGAATGGAATGGAATGGAATGGAATGAAATGGAATGGAATGGAATCAAACCGAATGGAATGGAATGGAATGGAATGGAACGGAATGGAATGGAATGGAAGGGAATGAAATGGAAGGGAATTTAATCACACCAAATGGAATGGAATGGAATGGAATCAACCCGAATGGAATGGAATGCAATGGAATGACATGGAATGGATTCAACCCGAATGGAATTGATTGGAATGGAATCAACTCGAATGGAATGGAATGGAATGGAATGGAATGGCACGGGATGGAATGGTATGGAATAGAATCGAATGGAATTGAATCAACACGATTGGAGTGGATTGGAATGGAATGTAATTGAATGGAATGGGGTGGAATTGAATCAATCCGAGTGGAATGGAATGGAATGGAATGGAGTGGAGGGGAATGAAATGGAATGGAATGGAGTGGAGTGGAATGTAATGGAATGGAATCAACGTGAGTGGAGTGAAATGGAATGGAATGGAATGGAATGGAATGGAATAAAATGGAATGGAAGCAACTCAAATGCAATGCAATGGAATGGAATGGAATGGAATCAACCCGAATGGAATGGAATGGAATGGAATGGAATGCAATGGAATGGAATGGAATCAACTCGAATGGAATGGAATGCAATGGAATGGAATGGAATCGAATCATCACGAATGGAATGGAACGGAATGGAATCAATTCAAATGGAATGCAATGCAATGGAAAGGAATGGAATGGAATCAACCCGAATGGAGTGGAATGGAATGGAATGGAATGGAAGCAACCCGAATGGAATGGAATGGAATCGAATGGAATGGAATGGAATGGAATCAACCGGAATGGAATGGAATGGAATGGAATGGAAGGGAAGGGAATGGAATCAAACCGAATGGAATGGAATGGAGTGGAATGGAATGGAAAGGAATGGAATCAACCCGAATGGAATGAAATGGAGTGGAATCAACTCGAATGGAATGGAATGGAATGGAATGGAATGGAATAGAATAGGATGGAATGGAATGGAATCTATCCGAAAGGAATGGAATGGTAAGGAATGGAATGGAATGGAAGGGAATGGAATCAACCCTCATGGAATGAAATGGAGTGGAATCAACTCGAATGGAATGGAATGGAATGGAATAAACCCGAATGAAATGGAATGGAGGGGAATGGAATGGAATGGAAAGGAACCAACCCGAATGGAATGGAATTGAATGGAATGGAATGGAAAGGAATGGAATGGAATGGAATGGAATGCAATGGAATGGAATGGAAAGTAATTAACCCGAATGGAATGGAATGGAACGGAATGGAATGGAATGGAATGGAAGGGAATGAAATGGAAGGGAATTTAATCACACCGAATGGAATGGAATGGAATGGAATGGAATGGAATCAACCCGAATGGAATGGAATGCAATGGAATGACATGGAATGGATTCAACCCGAATGGAATTGATTGGAATGGAATCAACTCGAATGGAATGGAATGGAATGGAATGGCACGGGATGGAATGGTATGGAATAGAATCGAATGGAATTGTATCAACACGATTGGAGTGGATTGGAATGGAATGTAATTGAATGGAATGGGGTGGAATTGAATCAATCCGAGTGGAATGGAATGGAATGGAATGGAGTGGAGGGGAATGAAATGGAATGGAATGGAGTGGAGTGGAATGTAATGGAATGGAAACAACCTGAGTGGAATGGAATGGAATGGAATGGAATGGAATGGAATCGAGTAAACCCGGATGAAATGGAATGGAGGGGAATGGAATGGAATGGAATGGAAAGGAACCAACCCGAATGGAATGGAATCGATTGGAATGGAATGGAATGCAATGGAATCATCCCGAATGGAATGGAATGGAACGGAATGGAATGGAATGAACCCGAATGGAATGCAATGGAATGGAATGGAAAGTAATCAACCCGAATGGAATGGAATGGAACGGAATGGAATGGAATGGAATGGAATGGAATGGAAGGGAATGAAATGGAAGGGAATTTAATCACACCGAATGGAATGGAATGGAATAGAATGGACTTTAATGGAATCTATCCGAATGGTATGGAATGGTAAGGAAAGGAATGGAATGGAAGGGAATGGAATCAACACGCATGGAATGAAATGGAGTGGAATCAACTCGAATGGAATGGAATGGAATGGAAAGGAATGGAATGGAAGGGAATGAAATGGAAGGGAATTTAATCACACCGAATGGAATGGAATGGAATGGAATGGAATGGAATGGAATGGAATGGAATGAAATGGAAGGGAATTTAATCACACCGAATGGAATGGAATGGAATGGAATGGAATCAACCCGAATGGAATGGAATGCAATGGAATTACATGGAATGGATTCAACCCGAATGGAATTGATTGGAATGGAATCAACTCGAATGGAATGGAATGGAATGGAATGGCACGGGATGGAATGGTATGGAATAGATTCGAATGGAATTGAATCAACCCGATTGGAGTGGATTGGAATGGAATGTAATTGAATGGAATGGGGTGGAATTGAATCAATCCGAGTGGAATGGAATGGAATGGAATGGAGTGGAGGGGAATGAAATGGAATGGAATGGAGTGGAGTGGAATGTAATGGAATGGAATCAACCTGAGTGGAATGGAATGGAATGGAATGGAATGGATTGGAATGGAATGGAATAAAATGGAATGCAAGCAACTCAAATGCAATGGAATGGAATGGAATGGAATGGAATCAACACGAATGGAATGGAATGGGATGCAATGGAATGGAATGGAATCAACCCGAATGGAATGGAGTGAAGTGGAATCAAATGGAATGGAATGGAATGGAATGGAATGGAATGGAATGGAATGGAATGGAATTGAATGGAATGGATTCAACACGAATGGAATGGAATGGAATTCAATTAACCGGAATGGAATGGAATGGAATGGAATCAACCCGAATGGAATTTAAGGGAATGGAATGGAATGCAATGGACTGGAATGGAATCAACTCGAATGGAATGAAATGGAATGGAATAGAATGGAATAAACCCGATTGGAATGGAATGGAATGGTATGGAATGCAATCTATCCGAATGGAATGGAATGGAAAGGAATGGAATGGAATGGAATGGAATGGAATCAACTCGCATGGAATGGAATGGAGTGGAATCAACTCGAATGGAATGGAATGGAATGGAATGGAAAGGAATGGAATGGAATCAAACAGAATGGAATGGAATCGAATGAAATGGAATGGAATCAATCCGATTGGAATGGAATGGAATGGAATGGAATGGAATGGAATGGAATCAACCTGAATGGAATGAAATGGAATGGAATTGAATGGAATGGAATCCACCGGAATGGAATGGAATGGAATGGAATGGTATGGAATCAACCCGAATGGAATGCAATGGAATGGAATGGAATGGAATCAACCCGAATGTAACGGAATGCAATGGAATGGAATGGAATGGAATGGAGTCAACCCGGATGGAATGCAATGGAATGGAATGGAATGAAATGGAATGGAATGGAATCAACCCGAATGGAATGAAATGCAATGGAATGGAATGGAATGGAATCAACTCGAATGGAATAGAATGGAATGGATTGGAATGGAATGGAATGCAATCAACCCGAATGGAATGGAATTCAATGGAATGGAATGGAATGGAAAGGGATGGAATCAACTAGAATGGAACGGAATGGAATGGAATGGAATGGAATGGAATGAAATGGAATAAACCCGAATGGAATGGAATGGAATGGAATGAAATCAACCCGAATGGAATGGAAGGGAATGGAATGGAAAGGAAAAAACCCGAATGGAATGGAATGCAATGGATTGGAATGGAATGGAATGGAATCAACCCGAATGGAATGGAATACAATGGAATGGAATGGAAAGGGATGGAATCAACTAGAATGGAATGGAATGGAATGGAATGGAATGGAATGGAATGGAATCAACTCTAATTGAATGGAATGCAATGGAATTGAATGGAATGGAATCAACTCGAATGGAATGGAATGGAATGGATTGGAATGGAATGGAATGGAATCAACCCGAATGGAATGGAATACAATGGAATGGAGTGGAATGGAAAGGGATGGAATCAACTAGAATGGAATGGAATGGAATGGAATGGAATGAAATGGAATAAACCAGAATGGAATGGAATGGAATGGAATGGAATGGAATGGAATGAAATCAACCCGAATGGAATGGAAGGGAATGGAATGGAAAGGAAAAAACCCGAATGGAATGGAATGGAATGGAATGGAATGGAATGGAATGGAATGGAGTGGAATGAAATGGAATAAACCCGAATGGAATGGAATGGAATGGAATGGAATGGAATGAAATCAACCTGAATGGAATGGAAGGGAATTGAATGGAAAGGAAAAAACGCGAATGGAATGGAATGGAATGGAATCAACCGGAATGGAATGGAATGGAATGGAATCAAACCGAGTGGAATGGAATGTAGTGGAATGGAATGGAATGGAATGGAAAGGAATGGAATCAACCCGATTGGAATGGAATGGAATGGAATGGAATGGAATGGAATGGAATGGAATCAAACCGAATGGAATGGAATGGAATGGAATTGAATGGAATGGAATGGAATGGAATAAACCCGAATGAAATTGAATGGAGGGGAATGGAATGGAATGGAAAGGAACCAACCCGAATGGAATGGAATTCAATGGAATGGAATGGAATGGAATGGAATGGAATGGAATGGAATGGAATGCTATGGAATGGAATGGAAAGTAATCAACCCGAATGGAATGGAATGGAATGGAACGGAATGGAATGGAATGGAATGGAAGGGATTGAAATGGAAGGGAATTTAATCACACCGAATGGAATGGAATGGAATGGAATGGAATCAACCCGAATGGAATGGAATGCAATGGAATGACATGGAATGGATTCAACCCGAATGGAATGGAATGGAATGGCACGGGATGGAATGGTATGGAATAGAATCGAATGGAATTGAATCAACCCGATTGGAGTGGATTGGAATGGAATGTAATTGAATGGAATGGGGTAGAATTGAATCAATCCGAGTGGAATGGAATGGAATGGAATGGAGTGGAGGGGAATGAAATGGAATGGAATGGAGTGGAGTGGAATGGAATGGATTGGAATCAACCTGAGTGGAATGGAATGGAATGGAATGGAATGGAATAAAATGGAATGGAAGCAACTCAAATGCAATGGAATGGAATGGAATGGAATGGAATCAACCCGAATGGAATGGAATGGAATGGAATGCAATGGAATGGAATGGAATCAACTCGAATGGAATGGAATGCAATGGAATGGAATGGAATCGAATCATCACGAATGGAATGGAACGGAATGGAATCAACTCAAATGGAATGGAATGCAATGGAAAGGAATGGAATGGAATCAACCCGAATGGAGTGGAATGGAACGGAATGGAATGGAATGAAAAGGAATGGAATGGAATGCAATCAATCCAAATGGAATGGAATGGAATGGAATCAACCCGAATGGAATGGAGTGAAGTGGAATCAAATGGAATGGAATGGAATGGAATGGAATGGAATGGAATGGAATGGATTCAACACGAATGGAATGGAATGGAATTCAATTAACCGGAATGGAATGGAATGGAATTTAATCAACCCGAATGGAATTTAAGGGAATGGAATGGAATGCAATGGACTGGAATGGAATCAACCCGAATGGAATGAAATGGAATGGAATAAACCCGATTGGAATGGAATGGAATGGAATGGAATGCAATCTATCCGAATGGAATGGAATGGAATGGAATGGAATGGAATGGAATGGAATGGAATCAACTCGCATGGAATGGAATGGAGTGGAATCAACTCGAATGGAAAGGAGTGGAATGGAATGGAAAGGAATGGAATGGAATCAACCCGAATGGAATTTAATGGAATGGAATGGAATCAAACAGAATGGAATGGAATCGAATGAAATGGAATGGAATCAATCCGATTGGAATGGAATGGAATGGAATGGAATGGAATGGAATGGAATCAACCTGAATGGAATGAAATGGAATGGAATTGAATGGAATGGAATCCACCGGAATGGAATGGAATGGAATGGAATGGAACGGAATGGAATGGTATGGAATCAACCCGAATGGAGTCGAATGGAATGGAAAGGAATGGAATCAACCCGAATGGAATGGAATGGAATGGAATGGAATGGAATCAACCCGAATGTAACGGAATGCAATGGAATGGAATGGAATGGAATGGAGTCAACCCGGATGGAATGCAATGGAATGGAATGGAATGAAATGGAATGGAATGGAATCAACCAGAATGGAATGGAATGCAATGGAATGGAATGGAATCAACTCGAATGGAATAGAATGGAATGGATTGGAATGGAATGGAATGGAATCAACCCGAATGGAATGGAATTCAATGGAATGGAATGGAATGGAAAGGGATGGAATCAACTAGAATGGAACTGAATGGAATGGAATGGAATGGAATAAAATGGAATAAACCCGAATGGAATGGAATGGAATGGAATGAAATCAACCCGAATGGAATGGAAGGGAATGGAATGGAAAGGAAAAAACCCGAATGGAATGGAATGGAATGGAATGGAATGGAATGGAATGGAATCAAACCGAATGGAATGGAATGGAATGGAACCGAATGGAATGGAATGGAATGGAACGGAATGGAATGGAATGGAATGGAAGGGAATGAATTGGAAGGGAATTTAATCACACCGAATGGAATGGAATGGAATGGAATGGAATGGAATGGAATGGAATCAACCCAAATGGAATGGAATGCAATGGAATGACATGGGATGGATTCAACCCGAATGGAATTGATTGGAATGGAATCAACTCGAATGGAATGGAATGGAATGGGATGGCACGGGATGGAATGGTATGGAATAGAATCGAATGGAATTGAATCAACACGATTGGAGTGGATTGGAATGGAATGTAATTGAATGGAAAGGGGTGGAATTGAATCAATACGAGTGGAATGGAATGGAATGGAATGGAGTGGAGGGGAATGAAATGGAATGCAATGGAGTGGAGTGGAATGGAATGGAATGGAATCAACCTGAGTGGAGTGTAATGGAATGAAATGGAATGGAATGGAATAAAATGGAATGGAAGCAACTCAAATGCAATGCAATGGAATGGAATGGTATGGAATCAACCCGAATGGAATGGAATGGAATGGAATGGAATGGAATGGAATCAACTCGAATGGAATGGAATGCAATGGAATGGAATGGAATCGAATCATCACGAATGGAATGGAACGGAATGGAATCAACTCAAATGGAATGGAATGCAATGGAAAGGAATGGAATGGAATCGAGTCATCACGAATGGAATGGAACGGAATGGAATCAACTCAAATGGAATGGAATGCAATGGAAAGGAATGGAATGGAATCAACCCGAATATAGAGGAATGGAACGGAAAGGAATGGAATGAAAAGGAAAGGAATGGAATGCAATCAATCCAAATGGAATGGAATGGACTGGAATCAACCCGAATGGAATGGAGGGAAGTGGAATCAAATCGAATGGAATGGAGTGGAATGGAATGGAATGGAATGGAATGGAATGGATTCAACACGAATGGAATGGAATGGAATCAACCCGAATGGAATTTAAGGGAATGGAATGGAATGCAATAGACTGGAATGGAATCAACCCGAATGGAATGGAATTGAATGGAATGGAATGGAATAAACCCGAGTGGAATGGAATGGAATGGAATGGAATGCAATCTATCCGAATGGAATGCAATGAAAAGGAATGGAATGGAATGGAAAGGAATGGAATCAACCCGCATGGAATGGAATGGAGTGGAATCAACTCGAATGGAATGGAATGGAATGGAATGGAATGGAATCAACCCGAATGCAATGGAATGGAATCAACACGAATGGAATGGATTGTAGTGGAATGGAATGGAATGGAATGGAATGGAATCAACACGAATGGAATGGAATGGAATGGAATGGAATGGAATGCAATGGAATGGAATGCAATCAATCCGAATGGAATGCAATGGAATGGAATGCAATGGAATAAACCCGAATGGAATGGAATGAAGTGGAATCAAATCGAGTGCAATGGAATGGAATCGAATGGAATGGAAAGGATTCAACGAGAATGGAATGGAATGGAATGGAATGGAATGGAATGGAATGGAATGAAATGAAATGGAAAGGAATGGAATGGAATGGAAAGGAATGGAATGGAATCAACCCGAATGGAATTTAATGGAATGGAATGGAATCAACCAGAATGGAATGGAATCGAATGCAATCGAATGGAATCAACCCGAATGGAATGGAATGGAATGGAATGGAATCAACCTGAATGGAATTCAATGGAATGGAATTGAATGGAATGGAATCCACCGGAATGGAATGGAATGGAATGGAATGGAATGGAATGGTATGGAATCAACCTGAATGGACTCGAATGGAATGGAAAGGAATGGATTCAACCCGAATGGAATGCAATGGAATGGAATGGAATCAACCCGAATGTAATGGAATGCAATGGAATGGAATGGAATGGAATGGAGTCAACCCGGATGGAATGCAATGGAATGGAATGGAATGAAATGGAATGGAATGGAATCAACCCTAATTGAATGGAATGCAATGGAATGGAATGGAATGGAATCAACTCGAATGGTACGGAATGGAATGGATTGGAATGGAATGGAATGGAATCAACCCGATTGGAATGGAATACAATGGAATGGAATGGAATGGAAAGGGATGGAATCAACTAGAATGGAATGGAATGCAATGGAATGGAATGGAATGGAATGAAATGGAATAAACCCGAATGGAATGGAATGGAATGGAATGAAATCAACCCGAATGGAATGGAAGGGAATGGAATGGAAAGGAAAAAACCCGAATGGAATGGAATGGAATGGAATGGAATGGAATGGAATGGAATGGAGTGGAATGAAATGGAATAAACCCGAATGGAATGGAATGGAATGGAATGAAATCAACCCGAATGGAATGGAAGGGAATGGAATGGAAAGGAAAAAACCCGAATGGAACGGAATGGAATGGAATGAAATGGAATGGAATCAACCCGAATGGAATGGAATGGAATGGAATGGAATGGAATGGAATGGAATGGAATGGAATGGAATCAACCGGAATGGAATGGAATGGAATGGAATCAAACCGAGTGGAATGGAATGGAGTGGAATGGAATGGAATGGAATGGAAAGAATGGAATCAACCCGATTGGAATGGAATGGAAAGGAATGGAATGGAATGGAATGGAATGGAATGGAATCAAACCGAATGGAATGGAATGGAATGGAATGGAATGGAATGGAATGGAATGGAATCTATCCAAATGGAATGGAATGGTAAGGAATGGAATGGAATGGAATGGAATGGAATCACCCGCATGGAATGAAATGGAAAGGAATCAACTCGAATGGAATGGAATAGAATGGAATGGAATAAATGCGAATGGAATGGAATAAATCCGAATGGAATGGAATGGAGGGGAATGGAATGGAATGGAATGGAAAGGAATCAACCCGAATGGAATGGAATGGAATGGAATGCAATGGAATAAACCCGAATGGAATGGAATGGAATCAACACGAATGGAATGGAATGGAAGGGAATGGAATCAACACGAATGGAATGGATTGGAGTGGAATGGAATGGAATGGAATGGAATGCAATCAACCCGAATGGAATGGAATGGAATGGAATGGAATGGAATGCAATGGAATGCAATCAATCCGACTGGAATGGAATGGAATGGAATGCAGTGGAATCAACCCGAATGGAATGGAATGCAGTGGAATCAAATCGAGTGCAATGGAATGGAATCGAATGGAATGGAATGGATGCAAATAGAATGGAATGGAATGGAATGGAATGGAATGGAATGGAATGGAATGGAATCAACCGGAATGAAATGAAATGTAAAGGAATGGAATGGAATGGAAAGGAATGGAATGGAATCAATCCGAATGGAATGGAATGGAATGAAAAGGAACCAAGCCGAATGGAATGGAATCGAATGGAATGGAATGGAATGGAATGGAATGCAATGGAATCATCCCGAATGGAATGGAATGGAACGGAATGGAATGGAATGGAATGGAATGGACTGGAATGGAATCTATCCGAATGGTTTGGAATGGTAAGGAATTGAATGGAATGGAAGGGAATGGAATCAACACGCATGGAATGAAATGGAGTGGAATCAACTCGATTGGAATGGAATGGAATGGAATGGAAAGGAATGGAATGGAAGGGAATGAAATGGAAGGGAATTTAATCACACCGAATGGAATGGAATGGAATGGAATGGAATGGAATGGAATGGAATCAACCCGAATGGAATGGAATGCAATGGAATGCCATGGAATTGATTCAACCCTAATGGAATTGATTAGAATGGAATCAACTCGAATGGAATGGAATGGAATGGCACCGGATGGAATGGTATGGAATAGAATCGAATGGAATGGAATCAACCCGATTGGAGTGGATTGGAATGGAATGTAATTGAATGGAATGGGGTGGAATTGAATCAATCCGAGTGGAATGGAATAGAATGGAATGGAGTGGAGGGGAATGAAATGGAATGGAATGGAGTGGAGTGGAATGCAATGGAATGGAATCAACCTGAGTGGAATGGAATGGAATGGAATGGAATGGAATGGAATGGAATAAAATGGAATGGAAGCAACTCAAATGCAATGGAATGGAATGGAATGGAATGGAATCAACCCGAATGGAATGGAATGGAATGGAATGGAATGGAATGGAATGCAATGGAATGGAATGGAATCAACTCGAATGGAATGGAATGCAATGGAATGGAATGGAATCGAATAATCATGAATGGAATGGAACGGAATGGAATCAACTCAAATGGAATGGAATGCAATGGAAAGGAATGGAATAGAATCAACCCGAATGGAGTGGATTGGAAAGGAATGGAATGGAATGAAAAGGAATGGAATGGAATGCAATCAATCCAAATGGAATGGAATGGACTGGAATCAACCCGAATGGAATGGAGAGAAGTGGAATCAAATCGAATGGAATGGAATGGAATGGAATGGAATGGAATGAAATGGGATGTAATCACCTCGAATGGACAGGAACGGAATGGACTGGAATCATCCCGAATGGAATGGAGTGAAGTGGAATCAAATCGAATGGAATGGAATGGAATGGAATGGAATGGAATGGAATGGAATGAAATGGGATGTAATCACCTCGAATGGAACGGAACGGAATGGAATGGAATGGAACGGAATGGAATGTAATGGAATGAAATGGAATAAACCCGAATGGAATGGAGTGGAATGGAATGGAATGGAATGGAATGGAATCAACCCGAATGGAATATAATGGAATGGAATAAACCGGAATGGAATGGAATGGAATGGAATGGAATGGAATGGAATGGAATGGAATGGAATCAAACCGAGTGGAATGGCATGGAGTGGAATGGAATGGAAAGGAATGGAATCAACCCGATTGGAATGGAATGGAATGGAATGGAATGGAATGGAATGGAATTTATCCGAATGGATTGGAATGGAAAGGAATGGAATGGAATGGAATGGAATGGAATGGAATCACCCCGCATGGAATGGAATGGAGTGGAAACAACTCGAATGGAATGGAATGGATTGGAATGGAATGGAATCAACCCGAATTCAGTGGAATGGAATGGAATGGAATCACCACGAATGGAATGGATTGGAATGGAATGGAATGGAATGGAATGGAATGGAATGGAATCAACCCGAATGGAATGGAATGGAATGGAATGAAATGGAATGGAATGCAATCAATCGGAATGGAATGGAATGGAATGGAATGCAATGGAATCAACCCGAATGGAATGGAATGAAGTGGAATCAAATCGAGTGCAATGGAATGGAATCGAATGGAATGGAATGGAATCAACCCAAATCGAATGGAATGGAATGGAATGGAATGGAATGGAATGGACTCAACCTGAATGGAATGAAATGGAATGGAATTGAATGGAATGGAATCCACCGGAATGGAATGGAATGGAATGGAATGGAATGGAATGGTATGGAATCAACCTGAATGGAGTCGAATGGAATGGAAAGGAATGGAATCAACCCGAATGGAATGCAATGGAATGGAATGGAATGGAATGGAATCAACCCGAATGTAATGGAATGCAATGGAATGGAATGGAATGGAATGGAGTCAACCCGGATGGAATGCAATGGAATGGAATGGAATGAAATGGAATGGAATGGAATCAACCCGAATGGAATGGAATGCAATGGAATGGAATGGAATGGAATCAACTCGAATGGAATAGAATGGAAAGGATTGGAATGGAATGGAATGGAATCAACCCGAATGGAATGGAATACAATGGAATGGAATGGAATGGAAAGGGATGGAATCAACTCGAATGGAATGGAATGGAATGGAACGGAATGGAATGAAATGGAATAAACCCGAATGGAATGGAATGGCATGGAATGGAATGGAATGAAATCAACCCGAATGGAATGGAAGGGAATGGAATGGAAAGGAAAAAACCCGAATGGAATGGAATGGAATGGAATGGAATGGAATGGAATGGAATCAAACCGAATGGAATGGAATGGAATGGAATGGAATGGAACGGAATGGAATGGAATGGAATGGAAGGGAATGAAATGGAAGGGAATTTAATCACACCGAATGGAATGGAATGGAATGGAATCAACCCGAATGGAATGGAATGTAATGGAATGACATGGAATGGATTCAACCCGAATGGAATTGATTGGAGTGGAATCAACTCGAATGGAATGGAATGGAATGGAATGGCACGGGATGGAATGGTATGGAATAGAATCGAATGGAATTGAATCAACACGATTGGAGTGGATTGGAATGGAATGTAATTGAATGGAATGGGGTGGAATTGAATCAATCCGAGTGGAATGGAATGGATTGGAATGGAGTGGAGGGGAATGAAATGGAATGGAATGGAGTGGAGTGGAATGTAATGGAATGGAATCAACCTGAGTGGAGTGTAATGGAATGGAATGGAATGGAATGGAATAAAATGGAATGGAAGCAACTCAAATGCAATGGAATGGAAAGGAATGGAATGGAATCAACCCGAATGGAGTGGAATGGAATGGAATGGAATGGAAGCAGCCCGAATGGAATGGAATGGAATCGAATGGAATGGAATGGAATGGAATCAACCGGAATGGAATGGAATGGAATGGAATGGAATGGAATGGAATCAAACCGAATGGAATGGAATGGAGTGGAATGGAATGGAAAGGAATGGAATCAACCCGAATGGAATGGAATGGAATGGAATGGAATGGAATGGAATGGAATCAAACCGAATGGAATGGAATGGAATGGAATGGAATGGAATGGAATGGAATGGAATGGAATCAAACCGAGTGGAATGGCATGGAGTGGAATGGAATGGAAAGGAATGGAATCAACCCGATTGGAATGGAATGGAATGGAATGGAATGGAATGGAATGGAATCTATCCGAATGGATTGGAATGGAAAGGAATGGAATGGAATGGAATGGAATGGAATGGAATCACCCCGCATGGAATGGAATGGAGTGGAACCAACTCGAATGGAATGGAATGGATTGGAATGGAATGGAATCAACCCGAATTCAGTGGAATGGAATGGAATGGAATCACCACGAATGGAATGGATTGGAATGGAATGGAATGGAATGGAATGGAATGGAATCAACCCGAATGGAATGGAATGGAATGGAATGGAATGGAATGAAATGGAATGGAATGCAATCAATCGGAATGGAATGGAATGGAATGGAATGCAATGGAATCAACCCGAATGGAATGGAATGAAGTGGAATCCAATCGAGTGCAATGGAATGGAATCGAATGGAATGGAATGGAATCAACCCAAATCGAATGGAATGGAATGGAATGGAATGGAATGGAATCAACCTGAATGGAATGAAATGGAATGGAATTGAATGGAATGGAATCCACCGGAATGGAATGGAATGGAATGGAATGGAATGGTATGGAATCAACCTGAATGGAGTCGAATGGAATGGAAAGGAATGGAATCAACCCGAATGGAATGCAATGGAATGGAATGGAATGGAATGGAATCAACCCGAATGTAATGGAATGCAATGGAATGGAATGGAATGGAATGGAGTCAACCCGGATGGAATGCAATGGAATGGAATGGAATGAAATGGAATGGAATGGAATCAACCCGAATGGAATGGAATGCAATGGAATGGAATGGAATGGAATCAACTCGAATGGAATAGAATGGAAAGGATTGGAATGGAATGGAATGGAATCAACCCGAATGGAATGGAATACAATGGAATGGAATGGAATGGAAAGGGATGGAATCAACTCGAATGGAATGGAATGGAATGGAACGGAATGGAATGAAATGGAATAAACCCGAATGGAATGGAATGGCATGGAATGGAATGGAATGAAATCAACCCGTATGGAATGGAAGGGAATGGAATGGAAAGGAAAAAACCCGAATGGAATGGAATGGAATGGAATGGAATGGAATGGAATCAAACCGAATGGAATTGAATGGAATGGAATGGAATGGAACGGAATGGAATGGAATGGAATGGAAGGGAATGAAATGGAAGGGAATTTAATCACACCGAATGGAATGGAATGGAATGGAATGGAATGGAATCAACCCGAATGGAATGGAATGCAATGGAATGACATGGAATGGATTCAACCCGAATGGAATTGATTGGAGTGGAATCAACTCGAATGGAATGGAATGGAATGGAATGGCACGGGATGGAATGGTATGGAATAGAATCGAATGGAATTGAATCAACACGATTGGAGTGGATTGGAATGGAATGTAATTGAATGGAATGGGGTGGAATTGAATCAATCCGAGTGGAATGGAATGGATTGGAATGGAGTGGAGGGGAATGAAATGGAATGGAATGGAGTGGAGTGGAATGTAATGGAATGGAATCAACCTGAGTGGAGTGTAATGGAATGGAATGGAATGGAATGGAATAAAATGGAATGGAAGCAACTCAAATGCAATGGAATGGAAAGGAATGGAATGGAATCAACCCGAATGGAGTGGAATGGAATGGAATGGAATGGAAGCAACCCGAATGGAATGGAATGGAATCGAATGGAATGGAATGGAATGGAATCAACCGGAATGGAATGGAATGGAATGGAATGGAATGGAATGGAAGGGAATGGAATCAAACCGAATGGAATGGAATGGAGTGGAATGGAATGGAAAGGAATGGAATCAACCCGAATGGAATGGAATGGAATGGAATGGAATGGAATGGAATCAAACCGAATGGAATGGAATGGAATGGAATGGAATGGAATGGAATGGAATGGAATCTATCCGAAAGGAATGGAATGGTAAGGAATGGAATGGAATGGAAGGGAATGGAATCAACCCTCATGGAATGAAATGGAGTGGAATCAACTCGAATGGAATGGAATGGAATGGAATACACCCGAATGAAATGGAATGGAGGGGAATGGAATGGAATGGAAAGGAACCAACCCGAATGGAATGGAATGGAATGGAATGGAATGCAATGGAATGGAATGGAAAGTAATTAACCCGAATGGAATGGAATGGAACGGAACGGAATGGAATGGAATGGAAGGGAATGAAATGGAAGGGAATTTAATCACACCGAATGGAATGGAATGGAATGGAATGGAATCAACCCGAATGGAATGGAATGCAATGGAATGACATGGAATGGATTCAACCCGAATGGAATTGATTGGAATGGAATCAACTCGAATGGAATGGAATGGCACGGGATGGAATGGTATGGAATAGAATCGAATGGAATTGAATCAACCCGATTCGAGTGGATTGGAATGGAATGTAATTGAATGGAATGGGGTGGAATTGAATCAATCCGAGTGGAATGGAATGGAATGGAATGGAGTGGAGGCGAATGAAATAGAATGGAATGGAGTGGAGTGGAATGGAATGGAATGGAATCAACCTGAGTGGAATGGAATGGAATGGAATGGAATGGAATGGAATGCAATGGAATAAACCCGAATGAAATGGAATGGAGGGGAATGGAATGGAATGGAATGGAAAGGAACCAACCCGAATGGAATGGAATCGATTGGAATGGAATGGAATGGAATGCAATGGAATCATCCCGAATGGAATGGAATGGAACGGAATGGAATGGTATCAACCCGAATGGAATGCAATGGAATGGAATGGAAAGTAATCAACCCGAATGGAATGGAGTGGAACGGAATGGAATGGAATGGAATGGAATGGAATGGAATGGAAGGGAATGAAATGGAAGGGAATTTAATCACACCGAATGGAATGGAATGGAATAGAATGGACTGGAGTGGAATCTATCCGAATGGTATGGAATGGTAAGGAATGGAATGGAATGGAAGGGAATGGAATCAACACGCATGGAATGAAATGGAGTGGAATCAACTCGAATGGAATGGAATGGAATGGATTGGAATGGAAAGGAATGGAATGGAAGGGAACGAAATGGAAGGGAATTTAATCACACCGAATGGAATGGAATGGAATGGAATGGAATGGAATCAACCCGAATGGAATGGAATGCAACGGAATGACATGGAATGGATTCAACCCTAATGGAATTGATTGGAATGGAATCAACTCGAATGGAATGGAATGGAATGGCACGGGATGGAATGGTATGGAATAGAATCGAATGGAATTGAATCAACCCGATTGGAGTGGATTGGAATGGAATGTAATTGAATGGAATGGGGTGTAATTGAATCAATCCGAGTGGAATGGAACGGAATGGAATGGAGTGGAGGGGAATGAAATGGAATGGAATGGAGTGGAGTGGAATGTAATGGAAAGGAATCAACCTGAGTGGAGTGTAATGGAATGGAATGGAATGGAATGGAATAAAATGGAATGGAAGCAACTCAAATGCAATGGAATGGAATGGAATGGAATGGAATCAACCCGAATGGAATGGAATGGAATGGAATGCAATGGAATGGAATGGAATCAACTCGAATGGAATGGAATGCAATGGAATGGAATGGAATCGAATCATCACGAATGGAATGGAACGGAATGGAATCAACTCAAATGGAATGGAATGCAATGGAAAGGAATGGAATGGAATCAACCCGAATGGAGTGGAATGGAACGGAATGGAATGGAATGAAAAGGAATGGAATGGAATGCAATCAATCGAAATGGAATGGAATGGAATGGAATCAACCCGAATGGAATGGAGTGAAGTGGAATCAAATGGAATGGAATGGAATGGAATGGAATAGAATGGAATGGATTCAACACGAATGGAATGGAATGGAATTCAATTAACCGGAAAGGAATGGAATGGAATGGAATCAATCCGAATGGAATTTAAGGGAATGGAATGGAATGCAATGGACTGGAATGGAATCAACCCGAATGGAATGAAATGGAATGGAATGGAATGGAATAAACCCGATTGGAATGGAATGGAATGGAATGGAATGCAATCTATCCGAATGGAATGGAATGGAAAGGAATGGAATGGAATGGAATGGAATGGAATCAACTCGCATGGAATGGAATGGAGTGGAATCAACTCGAATGGAATGGAATGGAATGGAATGGAAAGGAATGGAATGGAATCAACCCGAATGGAATTTAATGGAATGGAATGGAATCAACCAGAATGGAATGGAATCGAATGGAATGGAATGGAATCAATCCGATTGGAATGGAATGGAATGGAATGGAATGGAATGGAATCAACCTGAATGGAATGAAATGGAATGGAATTGAATGGAATGGAATCCACCGGAATGGAATGGAATGGAATGGAATGGAATGGAATGGTATGGAATCAACCCGAATGGAGTCGAATGGAATGGAAAGGAATGGAATCAACCCGAATGGAATGCAATGGAATGGAATGGAACGGAATCAACCCGAATGTAATGGAATGCAATGGAATGGAATGGAATGGAATGGAGTCAACCCGGATGGACTGCAATGGAATGGAATGGAATGAAATGGAATGGAGTGGAATCAACCCGAATGGAATGGAATGCAATGGAATGGAATGGAATGGAATCAACTCGAATGGAATAGAATGGAATGGATTGGAATGGAATGGAATGGAATCAACCCGAATGGAATGGAATTCAATGGAATGGAATGGAAAGGAAAGGGATGGAATCAACTCGAATGGAACGGAATGGAATGGAATGGAATGGAATGAAATGGAATAAACCCGAATGGAATGGAATGGAATGGAATGGAATCAACCCGAATGGAATGGAAGGGAATGGAATGGAAAGGAAAATACCCGAATGGAATGGAATGGAATGGAATGGAATGGAATCAAACCGAATGGAATGGAATGGAATGGAACGGAATGGAATAGAATGGAGTGGAATGAAATGGAATAAACCCGAATGGAATGGAATGCAATGGAATGGAATGGAATGAAATCAACCCGAATGGAATGGAAGGGAATGGAATGGAAAGGAAAAAACCCGAATGGAATGGAATGGAATGGAATGGAATGGAATGAAATGGAATGGAATCAAACCGAATGGAATGGAATGGAATGGAATGGAATGGAATCAACCGGAATGGAATGGAATGGAATGGAATCAAACCGAGTGGAATGGAATGGAGTGGAATGGAATGGAATGGAATGGAAAGAATGGAATCAACCCGAATGGAATGGAATGGAATGGAATGGAATGGAATGGAATGGAATCAAACCGAATGGAATGGAATGGAATGGAATGGAATGGAATGGAATCTATCCAAATGGAATGGAATGGTAAGGAATGGAATGGAATGGAATGGAATGGAATGGAATCAACCCGCTTGGAATGAAATGGAAAGGAATCAACTCGAATGGAATGGAATAGAATGGAATGGAATAAATCCGAATGGAATGGAATAAATCCGAATGGAATGGAATGGAGGGGAATGGAATGGAATGGAATGGAAAGGAATCAACCCGAATGGAATGGAATGGAATGGATTGGAATGGAATGGAATGCAATGGAATAAACCCGAATGGAATGGAATGGAATGGAATGGAATGGAATCAACCGGAATGGAATGGAATGGAATGGAATGGAATGGAATGGAAGGGAATGGAATCAAACCAAATGGTATGGAATGGAGTGGAATGGAATGGAAAGGAATGGAATCAACCCGAATGGAATGGAATTGAATGGAATTGAATGGAATGGAATCAAACCGAATGGAATGGAATGGAATGGAATAGAATGGAATGGAATGGAATCTGTCCGAAAGGAATGGAATGGTAAGGAATGGAATGGAATGGAAGGGAATGGAATCAACCCTCATGGAATGAAATGGAGTGGAATCAACTCGAATGGAATGGAATGGAATGGAATAAACCCGAATGAAATGGAATGGAGGGGAATGGAATGGAATGGAAAGGAACCAACCCGAATGGAATGGAATTGAATGGAATGGAATGGAATGGAATGGAATGGAATGGAATGGAATGCAATGGAATGGAATGGAAAGTAATCAACCCGAATGGAATGGAATGGAACCGAATGGAATGGAATGGAATGGAAGGGAATGAACTGGAAGGGAATTTAATCAGACCGAATGGAATGGAATGGAATGGAATGGAATCAACCCGAATGGAATGGAATGCAATGGAATGACATGGAATGTATTCAACCCGAAAGGAATTGATTGGAATGGAATCAACTCGAATGGAATGGAATGGAATGGAATGGCACGGGATGGAATGGTATGGAATAGAATCGAATGGAATTGAATCAACCCAATTGGAGTGGATTGGAATGGAATGTAATTGAATGGAATGGGGTGGAATTGAATCAATCCGAGTGGAATGGAATGGAATGGAATGGAGTGGAGGGGAATGAAATGGAATGGAATGGAGTGGAGTGGAATGGAATGGAATGGAATCAACCTGAGTGGAATGGAATGGAATGGAATGGAATGGAATAAAATGGAATGGAAGCAACTCAAATGCAATGGAAAGGAATGGAATGGAATGGAATCAACCCGTATCGAATGGAATGGAATGGAATGCAATGGAATGGAAAGGAATCAACTCGAATGGAATGGAATGCAATGGAATGGAATGGAATCGAATCATCACGAATGGAATGGAACGGAATGGAATCAACTCAAATGGAATGGAATGCAATGGAAAGGAATGGAATGGAATCAACCCGAATGGAGTGGAATGGAACGGAATGGAATGGAATGAAAAGGAATGGAATGGAATGCAATCAATCGAAATGGAATGGAATGGAATGGAATCAACCCGAATGGAATGGAGTGAAGTGGAATCAAATGGAATGGAATGGAATGGAATGGATTCAACACGAATAGAATGGAATGGAATTCAATTAACCGGAATGGAATGGAATGGAATGGAATCAACCCGAATGGAATTTAAGGGAATGGAATGGAATGCAATGGACTGGAATGGAATCAACCCGAATGGAATGGAATTGAATGGAATGGAATGGAATAAACCCGAGTGGAATGGAATGGAATGGAATGGAATGCAATCTATGCGAATGGAATGGAATGGAAAGGAATGGAATGGAATGGAATGGAATGGAATAAACTCGCATGGATTGGAATGGAGTGGAATCAACTCGAATGCAATGCAATGGAATGGAATCGAATCAACACGAATGGAATGGATTGGCGTGGAATGGAATGGAATGGAATGGAATGGAATGGAATCAACCCGAATGGAATGGAATGGAATGGCATGGAATGCAATGGAATGGAATGCAATCAATCCGACTGGAATGGAATGGAATGGAATGCAATGGAATCAACCCGAATGGAATGGAAGGGAATGGAATGGAAAGGAAAAAACCCGAATGGAATGGAATGGAATGGAATCGAATGGATTCAACCAGAATGGTATGGAATGGAATGGATTGGAATGGAATGGAATCAACCGGAATGGAATGAAATGGAAAGGAATGGAATGGAATGGAAAGGAATGGAATGGAAGGGAATGAAATGGAAGGGAATGTAATCACACCGAATGGAATGGAATGGAATGGAATGGAATGGAATGGAATCAACCCGAATGGAATGGAATGCAACGGAATGACATGGAATGGATTTAACCCTAATGGAATTGATTAGAATGGAATCAACTCGACTGGAATGGAATGGAATGGCAAGGGATGGAATGGTATGGAATAGAATCGAATGGAATTGAATCAACCCGATTGGAGTGGATTGGAATGGAATGTAATTGAATGGAATGGGGTGGAATTGAATCAATCCGAGTGGAATGGAATGGAATGGAATGGAGTGGAGGGGAATGAAATGGAATGGAATGGAGTGGAGTGGAATGTAATGGAATGGAATCAACCTGAGTGGAATGGAATGGAATGGAATGGAATGGAATGGAATGGAATAAAATGGAATGGAAGCAACTCAAATGCAATGGAATGGAATGGAATGCAATGGAATGGAATGGAATCTACTCGAATGGAATGGAATGCAATGGAATGGAATGGAATCGAATCATCATGAATGGAATGGAATGGAATGGAATCAACTCAAATGGAATGGAATGCAATGGAAAGGAATGGAATGGAATCAACGCGAATGGAGTGGAATGGAACGGAATGGAATGGAATGAAAAGGAATGGAATAGAATGCAATCAATCCAAATGGAATGGAATGGACTGGAATCAACCCGAATGGAATGGAGTGAAGTGGAATCAAATCGAATGGAATGGAATGGAATGGAATGGAATGGAATGAAATGGGATGTAATCACCTCGAATGGAACGGAATGGAATGGAATGGAATGAAATGGAATAAACCCGAATGGAATGGAGTGGAATGGAATGGAATGGAATGGAATGGAATGGAATGGAATCAACACGAATGGAATGGAATGGAATGGAATAAACCGGAATGGAATGGAATGGAATGGAATGGAATGGAATCAAAGCAAGTGGAATGGCATGGAGTGGAATGGCATGGAAAGGAATGGAATCAACCCGATTGGAATGGAATGGAATGGAATGGAATGGAATGGAATGGAATCTATCCGGATGGATTGGAATGGAAAGGAATGGAATGGAATGGAATGGAATCAACCCGCATGGAATGGAATGGAATGGAATCAACACGAATGGAATGGATTGGAATGGAATGGAATGGAATGGAATGGAATGGAATGGAATCAACCCGAATGGAATGGAATGGAATGGAATGGAATGAAATGGAATGGAATGCAATCAATCCGAATGGAATGGAATGGAATGGAATGCAATGGAATAAACCCGAATGGAATGGAATGAAGTGGAATCAAATCGAGTGCAATGGAATGGAATTGAATGGAATGGAATGGATTCAACCAGAATGGAATGGAAAGGAATGGAATCAACCGGAATGGAATGAAATGGAAAGGAATGGAATGGAATGGAATGGAATGGAAAGGAATGGAATGGAATCAACCCGAATGGAATTTAATGGAATGGAATGGAATCAACCAGAATGGAATGGAATCGAATGGAATGGAATGGAATCAACCCGAATGGAATGGAATGGAATGGAATGGAATGGAATGGAATGGAATCAACCTGAATGGAATGAAATGGAATGGAATTGAATGGAATGGAATCCACCGGAATGGAATGGAATGGAATGGAATGGAATGGAATGGTATGGAATCAACCCGAATGGAGTCCAATGGAATGGAAAGGAATGGAAACAACCCGAATGGAATGCAATGGAATGGAATGGAATGGAATGGAATCAACCCGAATGTAATGGAATGCAATGGAATGGAATGGAATGGAATGGAGTCAACACGGATGGAATGCAATGGAATGGAATGGAATGATATGGAATGGAATGGAATCAACCCGAATGGAATGGAATGCAATGGAATGGAATGGAATGGAATCAACTCGAATGGAATAGAATGGAATGGATTGGAATGGAATGGAATGGAATCAACCCGAATGGAATGGAATACAATGGAATGGAATGGAATGGAAAGGGATGGAATCAACTCGAATGGAATGGAATGGAATGGAATGGAATGGAATGGAATGGAATGAAATGGAATAAACCCGAATGGAATGGAATGGAATGGAATGGAATGAAATCAACCCGAATGGAATGGAAGGGAATGGAATGGAAAGGAAAAAACCCGAATGGAATGGAGTGGAATGGAATGGAATGGAATGGAATGGAATGGAATCAAACCGAATGGAATGGAATGGAACGGAATGGAATGGAATGGAATGGAAGGGAATGAAATGGAAGGGAATTTAATCACACCGAATGGAATGGAATGGAATGGAATGGAATGGAATGGAATCAACCCGAATGGAATGGAATGCAATGGAATGACATGGAATGGATTCAACCCGAATGGAATTGATTGGAATGGAATCAACTCGAATGGAATGGAATGGAATGGAATGGCACGGGATGGAATGGTATGGAATAGAATCGAATGGAATTGAATCAAAAGGATTGGAGTGGATTGGAATGGAATGTAATTGAATGGAATGGGGTGGAATTGAATCAATCCGAGTGGAATGGAATGGAATGGAATGGAGTGGAGGGGAATGAAATGGAATGGAATGGAGTGGAGTGGAATGTAATGGAATGGAATCAACCTGAGTGGAGTGTAATGGAATGGAATGGAATGGAATGGAATAAAATGGAATGGAAGCAACTCAAATGCAATGCAATGGAATGGAATGGAATGGAATCAACCCGAATGGAATGGAATGGAATGGAATGGAATGGAATGGAATGGAATGCAATGGAATGGAAAGGAATCAACTCGAATGGAATGGAATGCAATGGAATGGAATGGAATCGAATCATCACGAATGGAATGGAACGGAATGGAATCAACTCAAATGGAATGGAATGCAATGGAAAGGAATGGAATGGAATCAACCCGAATGGAGTGGAATGGAATGGAATGGAATGGAAGCAACCCGAATGGAATGGAATGGAATCGAATGGAATGGAATGGAATGGAATCAACCGGAATGGAATGGAATGGAATGGAAGGGAATGGAATCAAACCGAATGGAATGGAATGGAGTGGAATGGAATGGAAAGGAATGGAATCATCCCGAATGGAATGGAATGGAATGGAATGGAATGGAATGGAATCAAACCGAATGGAATTGAATGGAATGGAATAGAATGGAATGGAATGGAATCTATCCGAAAGGAATGGAATGGTAAGGAATGGAATGGAATGGAAGGGAATGGAATCAACCCTCATGGAATGAAATGGAGTGGAATCAACTCGAATGGAATGGAATGGAATGGAATAAACCCGAATGAAATGGAATGGAGGGGAATGGAATGGAATGGAAAGGAACCAACCCGAATGGAATGGAATTGAATGGAATGGAATGGAATGGAATGGAATGGAATGCAATGGAATGGAATGGAATGGAAAGTAATTAACCCGAATGGAATGGAATGGAACGGAATGGAATGGAATGGAATGGAAGGGAATGAAATGGAAGGGAATTTAATCACACCGAATGGAATGGAATGGAATGGAATGGAATCAACCCGAATGGAATGGAATGCAATGGAATGACATGGAATGGATTCAACCCGAATGGAATTGATTGGAATGGAATCAACTCGAATGGAATGGAATGGAATGGAATGGAATGGCACGGGATGGAATGGTATGGAATAGAATCGAATGGAATTGAATCAACCCGATTGGAGTGGATTGGAATGGAATGTAATTGAATGGAATGGGGTGGAATTGAATCAATCCGTGTGGAATGGAATGGAATGGAATGGAGTGGAGGGGAATGAAATGGAATGGAATGGAGTGGAGTGGAATGGAATTTAATGGAATCAACCTGAGTGGAATGGAATGGAATGGAATGGAATGGAATGGAATGGAATAAACCCGAATGAAATGGAATGGAGGGGAATGGAATGGAATGGAATGGAAAGGAACCAACCCGAATGGAATGGAATCGAATGGAATGGAATGGAATGGTATGGAATGCAATGGAATCATCCCGAATGGAATGGAATGGAATGGAACGGAAAGGAATGGAATCAACCCGAATGGAATGCAATGGAATGGAATGGAAAGTAATCAACCCGAATGGAATGGAATGGAATGGAATGGAATGGAATGGAATGGAAGGGAATGAAATGGAAGGGAATTTAATCACACCGAATGGAATGGAATGGAATAGAATGGACTGGAATGGAATCTATCCGAATGGTATGGAATGGTAAGGAATGGAATGGAATGGAAGGGAATGGAATCAACACGCATGGAATGAAATGGAGTGGAATCAACTCGAATGGAATGGAATGGAATGGAATGGAATGGAATGGAAAGGAATGGAATGGAAGGGAATGAAATGGAAGGGAATTTAATCACACCGAATGGAATGGAATGGAATGGAATCAACCCGAATGGAATGGAATGCAACGGAATGACATTGAATGGATTCAACCCGAATGGAATTGATTGGAATGGAATCAACTCGAATAGAATGGAATGGAATGGAATGGCACGGGATGGAATGGTATGGAATAGAATAGAATGGAATTGAATCAACCCGATTGGAGTGGATTGGAATGGAATGTAATTGAATGGAATGGGGTGGAATTGAATCAATCCGAGTGGAATGGAATGGAATGGAATGTAGTGGAGGGGAATTAAATGGAATGGAATGGAGTGGAGTGGAATGTAATGGAATGGAATCAACCTGAGTGGAATGGAATGGAATGGAATGCAATGGAATAAAATGGAATGGAAGCAACTCAAATGCAATGGAATGGAATGGAATGCAATGGAATGGAATGGAATCAACTCGAATGGAATGGAATGCAATGGAATGGAATGGAATCGAATCATCATGAATGGAATGGAATGGAATGGAATCAACTCAAATGGAATGGAATGCAATGGAAAGGAATGGAATGGAATCAACGCGAATGGAGTGGAATGGAACGGAATGGAATGGAATGAAAAGGAATGGAATGGAATGCAATCAATCCAAATGGAATGGAATGGGCTGGAATCAACCCGAATGGAATGGAGTGAAGTGGAATCAAATCGAATGGAATGGAATGGAATGGAATGGAATGGAATGGAATGAAATGGGATGTAATCACCTCGAATGGAACGGAATGTAATGGAATGGAATGAAATGGAATAAACCCGAATGGAATGGAATGGAATGGAATGGAATCAACACGAATGGAATGGAATGAAATGGAATGGAATGGAATGGAATCAACACGAATGGAATGGAATGGAATGGAATAAACCGGAATGGAATGGAATGGAATGGAATGGAATGGAATCAAAGCGAGTGGAATGGCATGGAGTGGAATGGAATGGAAAGGAATGGAATCAACCCGATTGGAATGGAATGGAATGGAATGGAATGGAATGGAATGGAATCTATCCGAATGGATTGGAATGGAAAGGAATGGAATGGAATGGAATGGAATCAACCCGCATGGAATGGAATGGAGTGGAACCAACTCGAATGGAATGGAATGGATTGGAATGGAATGGAATCAACCCTAATTCAATGGAATGGAATGGATTGGAATGGAATGGAATGGAATGGAATGGAATGAAATCAACCCGAATGGAATGGAATGGAATGGAATGGAATGAAATGGAATGGAATGCAATCAATCCGAATGGAATGGAATGGAATGGAATGCAATGGAATCAACCCGAATGGAATGGAATGAAGTGGAATCAAATCGAGTGCAATGGAATGGAATCGAATGGAATGGAATGGATTCAACCAGAATGGAATGGAAAGGAATGGAATCAACCGGAATGGAATGAAATGGAAAGGAATGGAATGGAATGGAATGGAAAGGAATGGAATGGAATCAACCCAAATGGAATTTAATGGAATGGAATGGAATCAACCAGAATGGAATGGAATCGAATGGAATGGAATGGAATCAACCCGAATGGAATGGAATGGAATGGAATGGAATGGAATGGAATGGAATGGAATCAACCTGAATGGAATGAAATGGAATGGAATTGAATGGAATGGAATCCACCGGAATGGAATGGAATGGAATGGAATGGAATGGAATGGAATGGTATGGAATCAACCCGAATGGAGTCGAATGGAATGGAAAGGAATGGAAACAACCCGAATGGAATGCAATGGAATGGAATGGAATGGAATGGAATCAACCCGAATGTAATGGAATGCAATGGAATGGAATGGAATGGAATGGAGTCAACACGGATGGAATGCAATGGAATGGAATGGAATGAAATGGAATGGAATGGAATCAAACCGAATGGAATGGAATGCAATGGAATGGAATGGAATGGAATCAACTCGAATGGAATAGAATGGAATGGATTGGAATGGAATGGAATGGAATCAACCCGAATGGAATGGAATACAATGGAATGGAATGGAATGGAAAGGGATGGAATCAACTCGAATGGAATGGAATGGAATGGAATGGAATGGAATGGAATGAAATGGAATAAACCCGAATGGAATGGAATGGAATGGAATGGAATGGAATGGAATGGAATGAAATCAACCCGAATGGAATGGAAGGGAATGGAATGGAAAGGAAAAAACCCGAATGGAATGGAATGGAATGGAATGGAATGGAATGCAATGGAATCAAACCGAATGGAATGGAATGGAACGGAATGGAATGGAATGGAATGGAAGGGAATGAAATGGAAGGGAATTTAATCTCACCGAATGGAATGGAATGGAATGGAATGGAATGGAATCAACCCGAATGGAATGGAATGCAATGGAATGACATGGAATGGATTCAACCCGAATGGAATTGATTGGAATGGAATCAACTCGAATGGAATGGAATGGAATGGAATGGCACGGGATGGAATGGTATGGAATAGAATCGAATGGAATTGAATCAACACGATTGGAGTGGATTGGAATGGAATGTAATTGAATGGAATGGGGTGGAATTGAATCAATCCGAGTGGAAGGGAATGGAATGGAATGGAGTGGAGGGGAATGAAATGGAATGGAATGGAGTGGAGTGGAATGTAATGGAATGGAATCAACCTGAGTGGAGTGTAATGGAATGGAATGGAATGGAATGGAATAAAATGGAATGGAAGCAACTCAAATGCAATGCAATGGAATGGAATGGAATGGAATCAACCCGAATGGAATGGAATGGAATGGAATGGAATGGAATGGAATGCAATGGAATGGAATGGAATCAACTCGAATGGAATGGAATGCAATGGAATGGAATGGAATCGAATCATCACGAATGGAATGGAACGGAATGGAATCAACTCAAATGGAATGGAATGCAATGGAAAGGAATGGAATGGAATCAACCCGAATGGAGTGGAATGGAATGGAATGGAATGGAAGCAACCCGAATGGAATGGAATGGAATCGAATGGAATGGAATGGAATGGAATCAACCGGAATGGAATGGAATGGAATGGAATGGAATGGAATGGAATGGAATCAAACCGAATGGAATGTAATGGAGTGGAATGGAATGGAAAGGAATGGAATCAACCCGAATGGAATGGAATGGAATGGAATGGAATGGAATGGAATCAAACCGAATGGAATGGAATGGAATGGAATAGAATGGAATGGAATGGAATCTTTCCGAAAGGAATGGAATGGTAAGGAATGGAATGGAATGGAAGGGAATGGAATCAACCCTCATGGAATGAAATGGAGTGGAATCAACTCGAATGGAATGGAATGGAATGGAATAAACCCGAATGAAATGGAATGGAGGGGAATGGAATGGAATGGAAAGGAACCAACCCGAATGGAATGGAATTGAATGGAATGGAATGGAATGGAATGGAATGGAATGGAAAGTAATTAACCCGAATGGAATGGAATGGAACGGAATGGAATGGAATGGAATGGAAGGGAATGGAATGGAATCAACTCGAATGGAATGGAATGCAATGGAATGGAATGGAATCGAATCATCACGAATGGAATGGAACGGAATGGAATCAACTCAAATGGAATGGAATGCAATGGAAAGGAATGGAATGGAATCAACCCGAATGGAGTGGAATGGAATGGAATGGAATGGAAGCAACCCGAATGGAATGGAATGGAATCGAATGGGAAGGAATGGAATGGAATCAACCGGAATGGAATGGAATGGAATGGAATGGAAGGGAATGGAATCAAACCGAATGGAATGGAATGGAGTGGAATGGAATGGAAAGGAATGGAATCAACCCGAATGGAATGGAATGGAATGGAATGGAATGAAATGGAATGGAATCAAACCGAATGGAATGGAATGGAATGGAATAGAATGGAATGGAATGGAATCTATCCGAAAGGAATGGAATGGTAAGGAATGGAATGGAATGGAAGGGAATGGAATCAACCCTCATGGAATGAAATGGAGTGGAATCAACTCGAATGGAATGGAATGGAATGGAATAAACCCGAATGAAATGGAATGGAGGGGAATGGAATGGAATGGAATGGAATGGAATGGAATGGAAAGTAATTAACCCGAATGGAATGGAATGGAACGGAATGGAATGGAATGGAATGGAAGGGAATGAAATGGAAGGGAATTTAATCACACCGAATGGAATGGAAGGGAATGAAATGGAAGGGAATTTAATCACACCGAATGGAATGGAATGGAATGGAATGGAATCAACCCGAATGGAATGGAATGCAATGGAATGACATGGAATGGATTCAACCCGAATGGAATTGATTGGAATGGAATCAACTCGAATGGAATGGAATGGAATGGAATGGAATGGCACGGGATGGAATGGTATGGAATAGAATAGAATGGAATTGAATCAACCCGATTGGAGTGGATTGGAATGGAATGTAATTGAATGGAATGGGGTGGAATTGAATCAATCCGAGTGGAATGGAATGGAATGGAATGGAGTGGAGGGGAATGAAATGGAATGGAATGCAGTGGAGTGGAATGGAATGGAATGGAATCAACCTGAGTGGAATGGAATGGAATGGAATGGAATGGAATGGAATGGAATGGAATAAACCCGAATGAAATGGAATGGAGGGGAATGGAATGGAATGGAATGGAAAGGAACCAACCCGAATGGAATGGAATCGAATGGAATGGAATGGAATGGAATGGAATGCAATGGAATCATCCCGAATGGAATGGAATGGAATGGAACGGAAAGGAATGGAATCAACCCGAATGAAATGCAATGGAATGGAATGGAAAGTAATCAACCCGAATGGAATGGAATGGAATGGAATGGAATGGAATGGAATGGAATGGAATGAAATGGAAGGGAATTTAATCACACCGAATGGAATGGAATGGAATAGAATGGACTGGAATGGAATCTATCCGAATGGTATGGAATGGTAAGGAATGGAATGGAATGGAAGGGAATGGAATCAACACGCATGGAATGAAATGGAGTGGAATCAACTCGAATGGAATGGAATGGAATGGAATGGAATGGAATGGAATGGAAAGGAATGGAATGGAAGGGAATGAAATGGAAGGGAATTTAATCACACCGAATGGAATGGAATGGAATGGAATCAACCCGAATGGAATGGAATGCAACGGAATGACATTGAATGGATTCAACCCTAATGGAATTGATTGGAATGGAATCAACTCGAATAGAATGGAATGGAATGGAATGGCACGGGATGGAATGGTATGGAATAGAATAGAATGGAATTGAATCAACCCGATTGGAGTGGATTGGAATGGAATGTAATTGAATGGAATGGGGTGGAATTGAATCAATCCGAGTGGAATGGAATGGAATGGAATGTAGTGGAGGGGAATTAAATGGAATGGAATGGAGTGGAGTGGAATGTAATGGAATGGAATCAACATGAGTGGAATGGAATGGAATGGAATGCAATGGAATAAAATGGAATGGAAGCAACTCAAATGCAATGGAATGGAATGGAATGCAATGGAATGGAATGGAATCAACTCGAATGGAATGGAATGCAATGGAATGGAATGGAATCGAATCATCATGAATGGAATGGAATGGAATGGAATCAACTCAAATGGAATGGAATGCAATGGAAAGGAATGGAATGGAATCAACGCGAATGGAGTGGAATGGAACGGAATGGAATGGAATGAAAAGGAATGGAATGGAATGCAATCAATCCAAATGGAATGGAATGGACTGGAATCAACCCGAATGGAATGGAGTGAAGTGGAATCAAATCGAATGGAATGGAATGGAATGGAATGGAATGGAATGAAATGGGATGTAATCACCTCGAATGGAACGGAATGGAATGGAATAGAATGAAATGGAATAAACCCGAATGGAATGGAGTGGAATGGAATGGAATGGAATGGAATGGAATGGAATGGAATCAACACGAATGGAATGGAATGGAATGGAATAAACCGGAATGGAATTGAATGGAATGGAATGGAATGGAATCAAAGCGAGTGGAATGGCATGGAGTGGAATGGAATGGAAAGGAATGGAATCAACCCGATTGGAATGGAATGGAATGGAATGGAATGGAATGGAATCTATCCGAATGGATTGGAATGGAAAGGAATGGAATGGAATGGAATGGAATCAACCCGCATGGAATGGAATGGAGTGGAACCAACTCGAATGGAATGGAATGGATTGGAATGGAATGGAATCAACCCGAATTCAATGGAATGGAATGGAATGGAATCAACACGAATGGAATGGATTGGAATGGAATGGAATGGAATGGAATGGAATGGAATCAACCCGAATGGAATGGAATGGAATGGAATGGAATGAAATGGAATGGAATGCAATCAATCCGAATGGAATGGAATGGAATGGAATGCAATGGAATCAACCCGAATGGAATGGAATGAAGTGGAATCAAATCGAGTGCAATGGAATGGAATCGAATGGAATGGAGTGGATTCAACCAGAATGGAATGGAAAGGAATGGAATCAACCGGAATGGAATGAAATGGAAAGGAATGGAATGGAATGGAATGGAAAGGAATGGAATGGAATCAACCCGAATGGAATTTAATGGAATGGAATGGAATCAACCAGAATGGAATGGAATCGAATGGAATGGAATGGAATCAACCCGAATGGAATGGAATGGAATGGAATGGAATGAAATGGAATGGAATCAAACCGAATGGAATGGAATGGAATGGAATAGAATGGAATGGAATGGAATCTATCCGAAAGGAATGGAATGGTAAGGAATGGAATGGAATGGAAGGGAATGGAATCAACCCTCATGGAATGAAATGGAGTGGAATCAACTCGAATGGAATGGAATGGAATGGAATAAACCCGAATGAAATGGAATGGAGGGGAATGGAATGGAATGGAATGGAATGGAATGGAATGGAAAGTAATTAACCCGAATGGAATGGAATGGAACGGAATGGAATGGAATGGAATGGAAGGGAATGAAATGGAAGGGAATTTAATCACACCGAATGGAATGGAAGGGAATGAAATGGAAGGGAATTTAATCACACCGAATGGAATGGAATGGAATGGAATGGAATCAACCCGAATGGAATGGAATGCAATGGAATGACATGGAATGGATTCAACCCGAATGGAATTGATTGGAATGGAATCAACTCGAATGGAATGGAATGGAATGGAATGGAATGGCACGGGATGGAATGGTATGGAATAGAATAGAATGGAATTGAATCAACCCGATTGGAGTGGATTGGAATGGAATGTAATTGAATGGAATGGGGTGGAATTGAATCAATCCGAGTGGAATGGAATGGAATGGAATGGAGTGGAGGGGAATGAAATGGAATGGAATGGAGTGGAGTGGAATGGAATGGAATGGAATCAACCTGAGTGGAATGGAATGGAATGGAATGGAATGGAATGGAATGGAATGGAATAAACCCGAATGAAATGGAATGGAGGGGAATGGAATGGAATGGAATGGAAAGGAACCAACCCGAATGGAATGGAATCGAATGGAATGGAATGGAATGGAATGGAATGCAATGGAATCATCCCGAATGGAATGGAATGGAATGGAACGGAAAGGAATGGAATCAACCCGAATGAAATGCAATGGAATGGAATGGAAAGTAATCAACCCGAATGGAATGGAATGGAATGGAATGGAATGGAATGGAATGGAATGGAATGGAATGAAATGGAAGGGAATTTAATCACACCGAATGGAATGGAATGGAATAGAATGGACTGGAATGGAATCTATCCGAATGGTATGGAATGGTAAGGAATGGAATGGAATGGAAGGGAATGGAATCAACACGCATGGAATGAAATGGAGTGGAATCAACTCGAATGGAATGGAATGGAATGGAATGGAATGGAATGGAAAGGAATGGAATGGAAGGGAATGAAATGGAAGGGAATTTAATCACACCGAATGGAATGGAATGGAATGGAATCAACCCGAATGGAATGGAATGCAACGGAATGACATTGAATGGATTCAACCCTAATGGAATTGATTGGAATGGAATCAACTCGAATAGAATGGAATGGAATGGAATGGCACGGGATGGAATGGTATGGAATAGAAAAGAATGGAATTGAATCAACCCGATTGGAGTGGATTGGAATGGAATGTAATTGAATGGAATGGGGTGGAATTGAATCAATCCGAGTGGAATGGAATGGAATGGAATGTAGTGGAGGGGAATTAAATGGAATGGAATGGAGTGGAGTGGAATGTAATGGAATGGAATCAACATGAGTGGAATGGAATGGAATGGAATGCAATGGAATAAAATGGAATGGAAGCAACTCAAATGCAATGGAATGGAATGGAATGCAATGGAATGGAATGGAATCAACTCGAATGGAATGGAATGCAATGGAATGGAATGGAATCGAATCATCATGAATGGAATGGAATGGAATGGAATCAACTCAAATGGAATGGAATGCAATGGAAAGGAATGGAATGGAATCAACGCGAATGGAGTGGAATGGAACGGAATGGAATGGAATGAAAAGGAATGGAATGGAATGCAATCAATCCAAATGGAATGGAATGGACTGGAATCAACCCGAATGGAATGGAGTGAAGTGGAATCAAATCGAATGGAATGGAATGGAATGGAATGGAATGGAATGAAATGGGATGTAATCACCTCGAATGGAACGGAATGGAATGGAATAGAATGAAATGGAATAAACCCGAATGGAATGGAGTGGAATGGAATGGAATGGAATGGAATGGAATGGAATGGAATCAACACGAATGGAATGGAATGGAATGGAATAAACCGGAATGGAATTGAATGGAATGGAATGGAATGGAATCAAAGCGAGTGGAATGGCATGGAGTGGAATGGAATGGAAAGGAATGGAATCAACCCGATTGGAATGGAATGGAATGGAATGGAATGGAATGGAATCTATCCGAATGGATTGGAATGGAAAGGAATGGAATGGAATGGAATGGAATCAACCCGCATGGAATGGAATGGAGTGGAACCAACTCGAATGGAATGGAATGGATGGGAATGGAATGGAATCAACCCGAATTCAATGGAATGGAATGGAATGGAATCAACACGAATGGAATGGATTGGAATGGAATGGAATGGAATGGAATGGAATGGAATCAACCCGAATGGAATGGAATGGAATGGAATGGAATGAAATGGAATGGAATGCAATCAATCCGAATGGAATGGAATGGAATGGAATGCAATGGAATCAACCCGAATGGAATGGAATGAAGTGGAATCAAATCGAGTGCAATGGAATGGAATCGAATGGAATGGAGTGGATTCAACCAGAATGGAATGGAAAGGAATGGAATCAACCGGAATGGAATGAAATGGAAAGGAATGGAATGGAATGGAATGGAAAGGAATGGAATGGAATCAACCCGAATGGAATTTAATGGAATGGAATGGAATCAACCAGAATGGAATGGAATCGAATGGAATGGAATGGAATCAACCCGAATGGAATGGAATGGAATGGAATGGAATGGAATGGAATGGAATGGAATCAACCTGAATGGAATGAAATGGAATGGAATTGAATGGAATGGAATCCACCGGAATGGAATGGAATGGAATGGAATGGAATGGAATGGTATGGAATCAACCCGAATGGAGTCGAATGGAATGGAAAGGAATGGAAACAACCCGAATGGAATGCAATGGAATGGAATGGAATGGAATGGAATGAACCCGAATGTAATGGAATGCAATGGAATGGAATGGAATGGAATGGAGTCAACACGGATGGAATGCAATGGAATGGAATGGAATGAAATGGAATGGAATGGAATCAACCCGAATGGAATGGAATGCAATGGAATGGAATGGAATGGAATCAACTCGAATGGAATAGAATGGAATGGATTGGAATGGAATGGAATGGAATCAACCCGAATGGAATGGAATACAATGGAATGGAATGGAATGGAAAGGGATGGAATCAACTCGAATGGAATGGAATGGAATGGAATGGAATGGAATGGATTGAAATGGAATAAACCCGAATGGAATGGAATGGAATGGAATGGAATGGAATGGAATGGAATGAAATCAACCCGAATGGAATGGAAGGGAATGGAATGGAAAGGAAAAAACCCGAATGGAATGGAATGGAATGGAATGGAATGGAATCAAACCGAATGGAATGGAATGGAATGGAATGGAATGGAATCAACCCGAATGGAATGGAATGCAATGGAATGACATGGAATGGATTCAACCCGAATGGAATTGATTGGAATGGAATCAACTCGAATGGAATGGAATGGAATGGAATGGCACGGGATGGAATGGTATGGAATAGAATCGAATGGAATTGAATCAACACGATTGGAGTGGATTGGAATGGAATGTAATTGAATGGAATGGGGTGGAATTGAATCAATCCGAGTGGAATGGAATGGAATGGAATGGAGTGGAGGGGAATGAAATGGAATGGAATGGAGTGGAGTGGAATGTAATGGAATGGAATCAACCTGAGTGGAGTGTAATGGAATGGAATGGAATGGAATGGAATAAAATGGAATGGAAGCAACTCAAATGCAATGCAATGGAATGGAATGGAATGGAATGAACCCGAATGGAGTGGAATGGAATGGAATGGAATGGAAGCAACCCGAATGGAATGGAATGGAATCGCATGGAATAGAATGGAATGGAATCAACCGGAATGGAATGGAATGGAATGGAATGGAAGGGAATGGAATCAAACCGAATGGAATGGAATGGAGTGGAATGGAATGGAAAGGAATGGAATCAACCCGAATGGAATGGAATGGAATGGAATGGAATGAAATGGAATCAAACCGAATGGAATGGAATGGAATGGAATAGAATGGAATGGAATGGAATCTATCCGAAAGGAATGGAATGGTAAGGAATGGAATGGAATGGAAGGGAATGGAATCAACCCTCATGGAATGAAATGGAGTGGAATAAACTCGAATGGAATGGAATGGAATGGAATAAACCCGAATGAAATGGAATGGAATGGAATGGAATGGAATGGAATGGAATGAAATGGAATAAACCCGAATGGAATGGAATGGAATGGAATGGAATGGAATGGAATGAAATCAACCCGAATGGAATGGAAGGGAATGGAATGGAAAGGCAAAAACCCGAATGGAATGGAATGGAATGGAATGGAATGGAATGGAATGGAATCAAACCGAATGGAATGGAATGGAACGGAATGGAATGGAATGGAATGGAAGGGAATGAAATGGAAGGGAATTTAATCACACCGAATGGAATGGAATGGAATGGAATGGAATGGAATCAACCCGAATGGAATGGAATGCAATGGAATGACATGGAATGGATTCAACCCGAATGGAATTGATTGGAATGGAATCAACTCGAATGGAATGGAAAGGAATGGAATGGCACGGGATGGAATGGTATGGAATAGAATCGAATGGAATTGAATCAACACGATTGGAGTGGATTGGAATGGAATGTAATTGAATGGAATGGGGTGGAATTGAATCAATCCGAGTGGAATGGAATGGAATGGAATGGAGTGGAGGGGAATGAAATGGAATGGAATGGAGTGGAGTGGAATGTAATGGAATGGAATCAACCTGAGTGGAGTGTAATGGAATGGAATGGAATGGAATGGAATAAAATGGAATGGAAGCAACTCAAATGCAATGCAATGGAATGGAATGGAATGGAATCAACCCGAATGGAATGGAATGGAATGGAATGGAATGGAATGGAATGGAATGGAATGCAATGGAATGGAATGGAATCAACTCGAATGGAATGGAATGCAATGGAATGGAATGGAATCGAATCATCACGAATGGAATGGAACGGAATGGAATCAACTCAAATGGAATGGAATGCAATGGAAAGGAATGGAATGGAATCAACCCGAATGGAGTGGAATGGAATGGAATGGAATGGAAGCAACCCGAATGGAATGGAATGGAATCGAGTGGAATGGAATGGAATGGAATCAACCGGAATGGAATGGAATGGAATGGAATGGAAGGGAATGGAATCAAACCGAATGGAATGGAATGGAGTGGAATGGAATGGAAAGGAATGGAATCAACCCGAATGGAATGGAATGGAATGGAATGGAATGAAATGGAATGGAATCAAACCGAATGGAATGGAATGGAATGGAATAGAATGGAATGGAATGGAATCTATCCGAAAGGAATGGAATGGTAAGGAATGGAATGGAATGGAAGGGAATGGAATCAACCCTCATGGAATGAAATGGAGTGGAATCAACTCGAATGGAATGGAATGGAATGGAATAAACCCGAATGAAATGGAATGGAGGGGAATGGAATGGAATGGAAAGGAACCAACCCGAATGGAATGGAATTGAATGGAATGGAATGGAATGGAATGGAATGGAATGCAATGGAATGGAATGGAATGGAAAGTAATTAACCCGAATGGAATGGAATGGAACGGAATGGAATGGAATGGAATGGAAGGGAATGAAATGGAAGGGAATTTAATCACACCGAATGGAATGGAATGGAATGGAATGGAATCAACCCGAATGGAATGGAATGCAATGGAATGACATGGAATGGATTCAACCCGAATGGAATTGATTGGAATGGAATCAACTCGAATGGAATGGAATGGAATGGAATGGAATGGCACGGGATGGAATGGTATGGAATAGAATCGAATGGAATTGAATCAACCCGATTGGAGTGGATTGGAATGGAATGTAATTGAATGGAATGGGGTGGAATTGAATCAATCCGAGTGGAATGGAATGGAATGGAATGGAGTGGAGGGGAATGAAATGGAATGGAATGGAGTGGAGTGGAATGGAATGGAATGGAATCAACCTGAGTGGAATGCAATGGAATGGAATGGAATGGAATGGAATGGAATGGAATGGAATGGAATGGAATAAACCCGAATGAAATGGAATGGAGGGGAATGGAATGGAATGGAATGGAAAGGAACCAACCCGAATGGAATGGAATCGAATGGAATGGAATGGAATGGAATGGAATGCAATGGAATCATCCCGAATGGAACGGAATGGAATGGAACGGAAAGGAATGGAATCAACCCGAATGGAATGCAATGGAATGGAATGGAAAGTAATCAACCCGAATGGAATGGAATGGAATGGAATGGAATGGAATGGAATGGAATGGAATGAAATGGAAGGGAATTTAATCACACCGAATGGAATGGAATGGAATAGAATGGACTGGAATGGAATCTATCCGAATGGTATGGAATGGTAAGGAATGGAATGGAATGGAAGGGAATGGAATCAACACGCATGGAATGAAATGGAGTGGAATCAACTCGAATGGAATGGAATGGAATGGAATGGAATGGAATGGAAAGGAATGGAATGGAAGGGAATGAAATGGAAGGGAATTTAATCACACCGAATGGAATGGAATGGAATTTAATCAACCCGAATGGAATGGAATGCAACGGAATGACATTGAATGGATTCAACCCTAATGGAATTGATTGGAATGGAATCAACTCGAATAGAATGGAATGTAATGGAATGGCACGGGATGGAATGGTATGGAATAGAATAGAATGGAATTGAATCAACCCGATTGGAGTGGATTGGAATGGAATGTAATTGAATGGAATGGGGTGGAATTGAATCAATCCGAGTGGAATGGAATGGAATGGAATGTAGTGGAGGGGAATTAAATGGAATGGAATGGAGTGGAGTGGAATGTAATGGAATGGAATCAACATGAGTGGAATGGAATGGAATGGAATGCAATGGCATAAAATGGAATGGAAGCAACTCAAATGCAATGGAATGGAATGGAATGCAATGGAATGGAATGGAATCAACTCGAATGGAATGGAATGCAATGGAATGGAATGGAATCGAATCATCATGAATGGAATGGAATGGAATGGAATCAACTCAAATGGAATGGAATGCAATGGAAAGGAATGGAATGGAATCAACGCGAATGGAGTGGAATGGAACGGAATGGAATGGAATGAAAAGGAATGGAATGGAATGCAATCAATCCAAATGGAATGGAATGGACTGGAATCAACCCGAATGGAATGGAGTGAAGTGGAATCAAATCGAATGGAATGGAATGGAATGGAATGGAATGAAATGGGATGTAATCACCTCGAATGGAACGGAATGGAATGGAATGGAATGAAATGGAATAAACCCGAATGGAATGGAGTGGAATGGAATGGAATGGAATGGAATGGAATCAACACGAATGGAATGGAATGGAATGGAATAAACCGGAATGGAATTGAATGGAATGGAATGGAATGGAATCAAAGCGAGTGGAATGGCATGGAGTGGAATGGAATGGAAAGGAATGGAATCAACCCGATTGGAATGGAATGGAATGGAATGGAATGGAATGGAATGGAATCTATCCGAATGGATTGGAATGGAAAGGAATGGAATGGAATGGAATGGAATCAACCCGCATGGAATGGAATGGAGTGGAACCAACTCGAATGGAATGGAATGGATTGGAATGGAATGGAATCAACCCGAATTCAATGGAATGGAATGGAATGGAATCAACACGAATGGAATGGATTGGAATGGAATGTAATGGAATGGAATGGAATCAACACGAATGGAATGGAATGGAATGGAATGGAATGAAATGGAATGGAATGCAATCAATACGAATGGAATGGAATGGAATGGAATGCAATGGAATCAACCCGAATGGAATGGAATGAAGTGGAATCAAATCGAGTGCAATGGAATGGAATCGAATGGAATGGAGTGGATTCAACCAGAATGGAATGGAAAGGAATGGAATCAACCGGAATGGAATGAAATGGAAAGGAATGGAATGGAATGGAATGGAAAGGAATGGAATGGAATCAACCCGAATGGAATTTAATGGAATGGAATGGAATCAACCAGAATGGAATGGAATCGAATGGAATGGAATGGAATCAACCCGAATGGAATGGAATGGAATGGAATGGAATGGAATGGAATGGAATGGAATGGAATGGAATCAACCTGAATGGAATGAAATGGAATGGAATTGAATGGAATGGAATCCACCGGAATGGAATGGAATGGAATGGAATGGAATGGAATGGTATGGAATCAACCCGAATGGAGTCGAATGGAATGGAAAGGAATGGAAACAACCCGAATGGAATGCAATGGAATGGAATGGAATGGAATGGAATCAACCCGAATGTAATGGAATGCAATGGAATGGAATGGAATGGAATGGAGTCAACACGGATGGAATGCAATGGAATGGAATGGAATGAAATGGAATGGAATGGAATCAACCCGAATGGAATGGAATGCAATGGAATGGAATGGAATGGAATCAACTCGAATGGAATAGAATGGAATGGATTGGAATGGAATGGAATGGAATCAACCCGAATGGAATGGAATACAATGGAATGGAATGGAATGGAAAGGGATGGAATCAACTCGAATGGAATGGAATGGAATGGAATGGAATGGAATGGAATGGAATGAAATGGAATAAACCCGAATGGAATGGAATGGAATGGAATGGAATGGAATGGAATGAAATCAACCCGAATGGAATGGAAGGGAATGGAATGGAAAGGAAAAAACCCGAATGGAATGGAATGGAATGGAATGGAATGGAATGGAATCAAACCGAATGGAATGGAATGGAACGGAATGGAATGGAATGGAATGGAAGGGAATGAAATGGAAGGGAATTTAATCACACCGAATGGAATGGAATGGAATGGAATGGAATGGAATCAACCCGAATGGAATGGAATGCAATGGAATGACATGGAATGGATTCAACCCGAATGGAATTGATTGGAATGGAATCAACTCGAATGGAATGGAATGGAATGGAATGGCACGGGATGGAATGGTATGGAATAGAATCGAATGGAATTGAATCAACACGATTGGAGTGGATTGGAATGGAATGTAATTGAATGGAATGGGGTGGAATTGAATCAATCCGAGTGGAATGGAATGGAATGGAATGGAGTGGAGGGGAATGAAATGGAATGGAATGGAGTGGAGTGGAATGTAATGGAATGGAATCAACCTGAGTGGAGTGTAATGGAATGGAATGGAATGGAATGGAATAAAATGGAATGGAAGCAACTCAAATGCAATGCAATGGAATGGAATGGAATGGAATGAACCCGAATGGAGTGGAATGGAATGGAATGGAATGGAAGCAACCCGAATGGAATGGAATGGAATCGCATGGAATAGAATGGAATGGAATCAACCGGAATGGAATGGAATGGAATGGAATGGAAGGGAATGGAATCAAACCGAATGGAATGGAATGGAGTGGAATGGAATGGAAAGGAATGGAATCAACCCGAATGGAATGGAATGGAATGGAATGGAATGAAATGGAGTCAAACCGAATGGAATGGAATGGAATGGAATAGAATGGAATGGAATGGAATCTATCCGAAAGGAATGGAATGGTAAGGAATGGAATGGAATGGAAGGGAATGGAATCAACCCTCATGGAATGAAATGGAGTGGAATCAACTCGAATGGAATGGAATGGAATGGAATAAACCCGAATGAAATGGAATGGAGGGGAATGGAATGGAATGGAAAGGAACCAACCCGAATGGAATGGAATGGAATGGAATGGAATGGAATGGAATGGAATGGAATGCAATGGAATGGAATGGAATGGAAAGTAATTAACCCGAATGGAATGGAATGGAACGGAATGGAATGGAATGGAATGGAAGGGAATGAAATGGAAGGGAATTTAATCACACCGAATGGAATGGAATGGAATGGAATGGAATCAACCCGAATGGAATGGAATGCAATGGAATGACATGGAATGGATTCAACCCGAATGGAATTGATTGGAATGGAATCAACTCGAATGGAATGGAATGGAATGGAATGGAATGGAACGGGATGGAATGGTATGGAATAGAATCGAATGGAATTGAATCAACCCGATTGGAGTGGATTGGAATGGAATGTAATTGAATGGAATGGGGTGGAATTGAATCAATCCGAGTGGAATGGAATGGAATGGAATGGAGTGGAGGGGAATGAAATGGAATGGAATGGAGTGGAGTGGAATGGAATGGAATGGAATCAACCTGAGTGGAATGGAATGGAATGGAATGGAATGGAATAAACCCGAATGAAATGGAATGGAGGGGTATGGAATGGAATGGAATGGAAAGGAACCAACCCGAATGGAATGGAATCGAATGGAATGGAATGGAATGGAATGGAATGCAATGGAATCATCCCGAATGGAATGGAATGGAATGGAACGGAAAGGAATGGAATCAACGCGAATGGAATGCAATGGAATGGAATGGAAAGTAATCAACCCGAATGGAATGGAATGGAATGGAATGGAATGGAATGGAATGGAAGGGAATGAAATGGAAGGGAATTTAATCACACCGAATGGAATGGAATGGAATAGAATGGACTGGAATGGAATCTATCCGAATGGTATGGAATGGTAAGGAATGGAATGGAATGGAAGGGAATGGAATCAACACGCATGGAATGAAATGAAGTGGAATCAACTCGAATGGAATGGAATGGAATGGAATGGAATGGAATGGAATGGAATGGAAAGGAATGGAATGGAAGGGAATGAAATGGAAGGGAATTTAATCACACCGAATGGAATGGAATGGAATTGAATCAACCCGAATGAATGGAATGCAACGGAATGACATTGAATGGATTCAACCCTAAAGGAATTGATTGGAATGGAATCAACTCGAATAGAATGGAATGGAATGGAATGGCACGGGATGGAATGGTATGGAATAGAATAGAATGGAATTGAATCAACCCGATTGGAGTGGATTGGAATGGAATGTAATTGAATGGAATGGGGTGGAATTGAATCAATCCGAGTGGAATGGAATGGAATGGAATGTAGTGGAGGGGAATTAAATGGAATGGAATGGAGTGGAGTGGAATGTAATGGAATGGAATCAACCTGAGTGGAATGGAATGGAATGGAATGCAATGGAATAAAATGGAATGGAAGCAACTCAAATGCAATGGAATGGAATGGAATGCAATGGAATGGAATGGAATCAACTCGAATGGAATGGAATGCAATGGAATGGAATGGAATCGAATCATCATGAATGGAATGGAATGGAATGGAATCAACTCAAATGGAATGGAATGCAATGGAAAGGAATGGAATGGAATCAACGCGAATGGAGTGGAAAGGAACGGAATGGAATGGAATGAAAAGGAATGGAATGGAATGGAATGCAATCAATCCAAATGGAATGGAATGGACTGGAATCAACCCGAATGGAATGGAGTGAAGTGGAATCAAATCGAATGGAATGGAATGGAATGGAATGGAATGGAATGAAATGGGATGTAATCACCTCGAATGGAACGGAATGGAATGGAATGGAATGGAATGAAATGGAATAAACCCGAATGGAATGGAGTGGAATGCAATGGAACGGAATGGAATGGAATGGAATGGAATCAACACGAATGGAATGGAATGGAATGGAATAAACCGGAATGGAATGGAATGGAATGGAATGCAATGGAATGGAATCAAAGCGAGTGGAATGGCATGGAGTGGAATGGAATGGAAAGGAATGGAATCAACCCGATTGGAATGGAATGGAATGGAATGGAATGGAATGGAATGGAATCTATCCGAATGGATTGGAATGGAAAGGAATGGAATGGAATGGAATCAACCCCCATGGAATGGAATGGAGTGGAACCAACTCGAATGGAATGGAATGGATTGGAATGGAATGGAATCAACCCGAATTCAATGGAATGGAATGGAATGGAATCAACACGAATGGAATGGAATGGAATGGAATGGAATGAAATGGAATGGAATGCAATCAATCCGAATGGAATGGAATGGAATGGAATGCAATGGAATCAACCCGAATGGAATGGAATGAAGTGGAATCAAATCGAGTGCAATGGAATGGAATCGAATGGAATGGAGTGGATTCAACCAGAATGGAATGGAAAGGAATGGAATCAACCGGAATGGAATGAAATGGAAAGGAATGGAATGGAATGGAATGGAAAGGAATGGAATGGAATCAACCCGAATGGAATTTAATGGAATGGAATGGAATCAACCAGAATGGAATGGAATCGAATGGAATGGAATGGAATCAACCCGAATGGAATGGAATGGAATGGAATGGAATGGAATGGAATCAACCTGAATGGAATGAAATGGAATGGAATTGAATGGAATGGAATCCACCGAAATGGAATGGAATGGAATGGAATGGAATGGAATGGTATGGAATCAACCCGAATGGAGTCGAATGGAATGGAAAGGAATGGAAACAACCCGAATGGAATGCAATGGAATGGAATGGAATGGAATGGAATCAACCCGAATGTAATGGAATGCAATGGAATGGAATGGAATGGAATGGAGTCAACACGGATGGAATGCAATGGAATGGAATGGAATGAAATGGAATGGAATGGAATCAACCCGAATGGAATGGAATGCAATGGAATGGAATGGAATGGAATCAACTCGAATGGAATAGAATGGAATGGATTGGAATGGAATGGAATGGAATCAACCCGAATGGAATGGAATACAATGGAATGGAATGGAATGGAAAGGGATGGAATCAACTCGAATGGAATGGAATGGAATGGAATGGAATGGAATGGAATGGAATGAAATGGAATAAACCCGAATGGAATGGAATGGAATGGAATGGAATGGAATGGAATGAAATCAACCCGAATGGAATGGAAGGGAATGGAATGGAAAGGAAAAAACCCGAGTGGAATGGAATGGAATGGAATGGAATGGAATGGAATGGAATGGAATGGAATGGAATCAAACCGAATGGAATGGAATGGAACGGAATGGAATGGAATGGAATGGAAGGGAATGAAATGGAAGGGAATTTAATCACACCGAATGGAATGGAATGGAATGGAATGGAATGGAATCAACCCGAATGGAATGGAATGCAATGGAATGACATGGAATGGATTCAACCCGAATGGAATTGATTGGAATGGAATCAACTCGAATGGAATGGAATGGAAAGGAATGGCACGGGATGGAATGGTATGGAATAGAATCGAATGGAATTGAATCAACACGATTGGAGTGGATTGGAATGGAATGTAATTGAATGGAATGGGGTGGAATTGAACCAATCCGAGTGGAATGGAATGGAATGGAATGGAGTGGAGGGGAATGAAATGGAATGGAATGGAGTGGAGTGGAATGTAATGGAATGGAATCAACCTGAGTGGAGTGTAATGGAATGGAATGGAATGGAATGGAATAAAATGGAATGGAAGCAACTCAAATGCAATGCAATGGAATGGAATGGAATGGAATCAACCCGAATGGAGTGGAATGGAATGGAATGGAATGGAAGCAACCCGAATGGAATGGAATGGAATCGAATGGAATGGAATGGAATGGAATCAACCGGAATGGAATGGAATGGAATGGAATGGAAGGGAATGGAATCAAACCGAATGGAATGGAATGGAGTGGAATGGAATGGAAAGGAATGGAATCAACCCGAATGGAATGGAATGGAATGGAATGGAATCAAACCGAATGGAATGGAATGGAATGGAATAGAATGGAATGGAATGGAATCAACCCGAAAGGAATGGAATGGTAAGGAATGGAATGGAATGGAAGGGAATGGAATCAACCCTCATGGAATGAAATGGAGTGGAATCAACTCGAATGGAATGGAATGGAATGGAATAAACCCGAATGAAATGGAATGGAGGGGAATGGAATGGAATGGAAAGGAACCAACCCGAATGGAATGGAATGGAATGGAATGGAATGGAATGGAATGGAATGGAATGGAATGCAATGGAATGGAATGGAATGGAAAGTAATTAACCCGAATGGAATGGAATGGAACGGAATGGAATGGAATGGAATGGAAGGGAATGAAATGGAAGGGAATTTAATCACACCCAATGGAATGGAATGGAATGGAATGGAATCAACCCGAATGGAATGGAATGCAATGGAATGACATGGAATGGATTCAACCCAAATGGAATTGATTGGAATGGAATCAACTCGAATGGAATGGAATGGAATGGAATGGAATGGCACGGGATGGAATGGTATGGAATAGAATCGAATGGAATTGAATTAACCCGATTGGAGTGGATTGGAATGGAATGTAATTGAATGGAATGGGGTGGAATTGAATCAATCCGAGTGGAATGGAATGGAATGGAATGGAGTGGAGGGGAATGAAATGGAATGGAATGGAGTGGAGTGGAATGGAATGGAATGGAATCAACCTGAGTGGAATGGAATGGAATGCAATGGAATGGAATGGAATGGAATAAACCCGAATGAAATGGAATGGAGGGGAATGGAATGGAATGGAATGGAAAGGAACCAACCCGAATGGAATGGAATCGAATGGAATGGAATGGAATGGAATGGATTGCAATGGAATCATCCCGAATGGAATGGAATGGAATGGAACGGAAAGGAATGGAATCAACCCGAATGGAATGCAATGGAATGGAATGGAAAGTAATCAACCCGAATGGAATGGAATGGAATGGAATGGAATGGAATGGAATGGAATGGAATGAAATGGAAGGGAATTTAATCACACCGAATGGAATGGAATGGAATAGAATGGACTGGAAAGGAATCTATCCGAATGGTATGGAATGGTAAGGAATGGAATGGAATGGAAGGGAACGGAATCAACACGCATGGAATGAAATGGAGTGGAATCAACTCGAATGGAATGGAATGGAATGGAATAAACCGGAATGGAATGGAATGGAATGGAATGGAATGGAATCAAAGCGAGTGGAATGGCATGGAGTGGAATGGAATGGAAAGGAATGGAATCAACCCGATTGGAATGGAATGGAATGGAATGGAATGGAATGGAATGGAATCTATCTGAATGGATTGGAATGGAAAGGAATGGAATGGAATGGAATGGAATCAACCCGCATGGAATGGAATGGAGTGGAACCAACTCGAATGGAATGGAATGGATTTGTAATGGAATGGAATCAACCCGAATTCAATGGAATGGAATGGAATGGAATCAACACGAATGGAATGGATTGGAATGGAATGGAATGGAATGGAATGGAATCAACCCGAATGGAATGGAATGGAATGGAATGGAATGAAATGGAATGGAATGCAATCAATCCGAATGGAATGGAATGGAATGGAATGCAATGGAATCAACCCGAATGGAATGGAATGAAGTGGAATCAAATCGAGTGCAATGGAATGGAATCGAATGGAATGGAGTGGATTCAACCAGAATGGAATGGAAAGGAATGGAATCAACCGGAATGGAATGAAATGGAAAGGAATGGAATGGAATGGAATGGAAAGGAATGGAATGGAATCAACCCGAATGGAATTTAATGGAATGGAATGGAATCAACCAGAATGGAATGGAATCGAATGGAATGGAATGGAATCAACCCGAATGGAATGGAATGGAATGGAATGGAATGGAATGGAATGGAATGGAATCAACCTGAATGGAATGAAATGGAATGGAATTGAATGGAATGGAATCCACCGGAATGGAATGGAATGGAATGGAATGGAATGGAATGCTATGGAATCAACCCGAATGGAGTCGAATGGAATGGAAAGGAATGGAAACAACCCGAATGGAATGCAATGGAATGGAATGGAATGGAATGGAATCAACCCGAATGTAATGGAATGCAATGGAATGGAATGGAGTCAACACGGATGGAATGCAATGGAATGGAATGGAATGAAATGGAATGGAATGGAATCAACCCGAATGGAATGGAATGCAATGGAATGGAATGGAATGGAATCAACTCGAATGGAATAGAATGGAATGGATTGGAATGGAATGGAATGGAATCAACCCGAATGGAATGGAATACAATGGAATGGAATGGAATGGAAAGGGATGGAATCAACTCGAATGGAATGGAATGGAATGGAATGGAATGGAATGGAATGGAATTGAATGGAATGAAATGGAATAAACCCGAATGGAATGGAATGGAATGGAATGGAATGGAATGGAATGGAATGGAATGAAATCAACCCGAATGGAAGGGAAGGGAATGGAATGGAAAGGAAAAAACCCGAATGGAATGGAATGGAATGGAATGGAATGGAATGGAATGGAATGGAATGGAATCAAACCGAATGGAATGGAATGGAACGGAATGGAATGGAATGGAATGGAAGGGAATGAAATGGAAGGGAATTTAATCACACCGAATGGAATGGAATGGAATGGAATGGAATGGAATCAACCCGAATGGAATGGAATGCAATGGAATGACATGGAATGGATTCAACCCGAATGGAATTGATTGGAATGGAATCAACTCGAATGGAATGGAATGGAATGGAATGGCACGGGATGGAATGGTATGGAATAGAATCGAATGGAATTGAATCAACACGATTGGAGTGGATTGGAATGGAATGTAATTGAATGGAATGGGGTGGAATTGAATCAATCCGAGTGGAATGGAATGGAATGGAATGGAGTGGAGGGGAATGAAATGGAATGGAATGGAGTGGAGTGGAATGTAATGGAATGGAATCAACCTGAGTGGAGTGTAATGGAATGGAATGGAATGGAATAAAATGGAATGGAAGCAACTCAAATGCAATGCAATGGAATGGAATGGAATGGAATGAACCCGAATGGAGTGGAATGGAATGGAATGGAATGGAAGCAACCCGAATGGAATGGAATGGAATCGCATGGAATGGAATGGAATGGAATCAACCGGAATGGAATGGAATGGAATGGAATGGAAGGGAATGGAATCAAACCGAATGGAATGGAATGGAGTGGAATGGAATGGAAAGGAATGGAATCAACCCGAATGGAATGGAATGGAATGGAATGGAATGGAATGGAATCAAACCGAATGGAATGGAATGGAATGGAATAGAATGGAATGGAATGGAATCTATCCGAAAGGAATGGAATGGTAAGGAATGGAATGGAATGGAAGGGAATGGAATCAACCCTCATGGAATGAAATGGAGTGGAATCAACTCGAATGGAATGGAATGGAATGGAATAAACCCGAATGAAATGGAACGGAGGGGAATGGAATGGAATGGAAAGGAACCAACCCGAATGGAATGGAATGGAATGGAATGGAATGGAATGGAATGGAATGGAATGGAATGCAATGGAATGGAATGGAATGGAAAGTAATTAACCCGAATGGAATGGAATGGAACGGAATGGAATGGAATGGAATGGAAGGGAATGAAATGGAAGGGAATTTAATCACACCGAATGGAATGGAATGGAATGGAATGGAATCAACCCGAATGGAATGGAATGCAATGGAATGACATGGAATGGATTCAACCCGAATGGAATTGATTGGAATGGAATCAACTCGAATGGAATGGAATGGAATGGAATGGCACGGGATGGAATGGTATGGAATAGAATCGAATGGAATTGAATCAACCCGATTGGAGTGGATTGGAATGGAATGTAATTGAATGGAATGGGGTGGAATTGAATCAATCCGAGTGGAATGGAATGGAATGGAATGGAGTGGAGGGGAATGAAATGGAATGGAATGGAGTGGAGTGGTATGGAATGGAATGGAATCAACCTGAGTGGAATGGAATGGAATGGAATGGAATAAACCCGAATGAAATGGAATGGAGGGGAATGGAATGGAATGGAATGGAAAGGAACCAACCCGAATGGAATGGAATCGAATGGAATGGAATGGAATGGAATGGAACGGAAAGGAATGGAATCAACCCGAATGGAATGCAATGGAATGGAATGGAAAGTAATCAACCCGAATGGAATGGAATGGAATGGAATGGAATGGAATGGAATGGAATGGAAGGGAATGAAATGGAAGGGAATTTAATCACACCGAATGGAATGGAATGGAATAGAATGGACTGGAATGGAATCTATCCGAATGGTATGGAATGGTAAGGAATGGAATGGAATGGAAGGGAATGGAATCAACACGCATGGAATGAAATGGAGTGGAATCAACTCGAATGGAATGGAATGGAATGGAATGGAATGGAATGGAAAGGAATGGAATGGAAGGGAATTTAATCACACCGAATGGAATGGAATGGAATGGAATCAACCCGAATGGAATGGAATGCAACGGAATGACATTGAATGGATTCAACCCTAAAGGAATTGATTGGAATGGAATCAACTCGAATAGAATGGAATGGAATGGAATGGCACGGGATGGAATGGTATGGAATAGAATAGAATGGAATTGAATCAACCCGATTGGAGTGGATTGGAATGGAATGTAATTGAATGGAATGGGGTGGAATTGAATCAATCCGAGTGGAATGGAATGGAATGGAATGTAGTGGAGGGGAATTAAATGGAATGGAATGGAGTGGAGTGGAATGTAATGGAATGGAATCAACCTGAGTGGAATGGAATGGAATGGAATGCAATGGAATAAAATGGAATGGAAGCAACTCAAATGCAATGGAATGGAATGGAATGCAATGGAATGGAATGGAATCAACTCGAATGGAATGGAATGCAATGGAATGGAATGGAATCGAATCATCATGAATGGAATGGAATCGAATCATCATGAATGGAATGGAATGGAATGGAATCAACTCAAATGGAATGGAATGCAATGGAAAGGAATGAAATGGAATCAACGCGAATGGAGTGGAATGGAACGGAATGGAATGGAATGAAAAGGAATGGAATGGAATGCAATCAATCCAAATGGAATGGAATGGACTGGAATCAACCCGAATGGAATGGAGTGAAGTGGAATCAAATCGAATGGAATGGAATGGAATGGAATGGAATGGAATGGAATGGAATGAAATGGGATGTAATCACCTCGAATGGAACGGAATGGAATGGAATGGAATGAAATGGAATAAACCCGAATGGAATGGAGTGGAATGGAATGGAACGGAATGGAATGGAATGGAATGGAATCAACACGAATGGAATGGAATGGAATGGAATAAACCGGAATGGAATGGAATGGAATGGAATGGAATGGAATCAAAGCGAGTGGAATGGCATGGAGTGGAATGGAATGGAAAGGAATGGAATCAACCCGATTGGAATGGAATGGAATGGAATGGAATGGAATGGAATGGAATGGAATGGAATCTATCCGAATGGATTGGAATGGAAAGGAATGGAATGGAATGGAATCAACCCGCATGGAATGGAATGGAGTGGAACCAACTCGAATGGAATGGAATGGATTGGAATGGAATGGAATCAACCCGAATTCAATGGAATGGAATGGAATGGAATCAACACGAATGGAATGGATTGGAATGGAATGGAATGAAATGGAATGGAATGCAATCAATCCGAATGGAATGGAATGGAATGGAATGCAATGGAATCACCCGAATGGAATGGAATGAAGTGGAATCAAATCGAGTGCAATGGAATGGAATCGAATGGAATGGAGTGGATTCAACCAGAATGGAATGGAAAGGAATGGAATCAACCGGAATGGAATGAAATGGAAAGGAATGGAATGGAATGGAATGGAAAGGAATGGAATGGAATCAACCCGAATGGAATTTAATGGAATGGAATGGAATCAACCAGAATGGAATGGAATCGAATGGAATGGAATGGAATCAACCCGAATGGAATGGAATGGAATGGAATGGAATGGAATGGAATGGAATGGAATCAACCTGAATGGAATGAAATGGAATGGAATTGAATGGAATGGAATCCACCGGAATGGAATGGAATGGAATGGAATGGAATGGAATGGAATGGTATGGAATCAACCCGAATGGAGTCGAATGGAATGGAAAGGAATGGAAACAACCCGAATGGAATGCAATGGAATGGAATGGAATGGAATCAACCCGAATGTAATGGAATGCAATGGAATGGAATGGAATGGAATGGAGTCAACACGGATGGAATGCAATGGAATGGAATGGAATGAAATGGAATGGAATGGAATCAACCCGAGTGGAATGGAATGCAATGGAATGGAATGGAATGGAATCAACTCGAATGGAATAGAATGGAATGGATTGGAATGGAATGGAATGGAATCAACCCGAATGGAATGGAATACAATGGAATGGAATGGAATGGAAAGGGATGGAATCAACTCGAATGGAATGGAATGGAATGGAATGGAATGGAATGGAATGGAATGGAATGAAATGGAATAAACCCGAATGGAATGGAATGGAATGGAATGGAATGGAATGGAATGGAATGGAATGAAATCAACCCGAATGGAATGGAAGGGAATGGAATGGAAAGGAAAAAACCCGAATGGAATGGAATGGAATGGAATGGAATGGAATGGAATGGAATGGAATCAAACAGAATGGAATGGAATGGAACGGAATGGAATGGAATGGAATGGAAGGGAATGAAATGGAAGGGAATTTAATCACACCGAATGGAATGGAATGGAATGGAATGGAATGGAATCAACCCGAATGGAATGGAATGCAATGGAATGACATGGAATGGATTCAACCCGAATGGAATTGATTGGAATGGAATCAACTCGAATGGAATGGAATGGAATGGAATGGCATGGGATGGAATGGTATGGAATAGAATCGAATGGAATTGAATCAACACGATTGGAGTGGATTTGAATGGAATGTAATTGAATGAAATGGGGTGGAATTGAATCAACCCGAGTGGAATGGAATGGAATGGAATGGAGTGGAGGGGAATGAAATGGAATGGAATGGAGTGGAGTGTAATGTAATGGAATGGAATCAACCTGAGTGGAGTGTAATGGAATGGAATGGAATGGAATGGAATGTAATAAAATGGAATGGAAGCAACTCAAATGCAATGGAATGGAATGGAATGGAATGGAATCAACCCGAATGGAATGGAATGGAATGGAATGGAATGGAATGCAATGGAATGGAATGGAATCAACTCGAATGGAATGGAATGCAGTGGAATGGAATGGAATCGAATCATCACGAATGGAATGGAACGGAATGGAATCAACTCAAATGGAATGGAATGCAATGGAAAGGAATGGAATGGAATCAACCCGAATGGAGTGGAATGGAATGGAATGGAATGGAAGCAACCCGAATGGAATGGAATGGAATCGAATGGAATGGAATGGAATGGAATCAACCGGAATGGAATGGAATGGAATGGAATGGAATGGAATGGAATGGAATGGAATGGAATGCAATGGAATGGAATGGAATGGAAAGTAATTAACCCGAATGGAATGGAATGGAACGGAATGGAATGGAATGGAATGGAAGGGAATGAAATGGAAGGGAATTTAATCACACCGAATGGAATGGAATGGAATGGAATGGAATCAACCCGAATGGAATGGAATGCAATGGAATGGCATGGAATGGATTCAACCCGAATGGAATTGATTGGAATGGAATCAACTCGAATGGAATGGAATGGAATGGAATGGAATGGCACGGGATGGAATGGTATGGAATAGAATCGAATGGAATTGAATCAACCCGATTGGAGTGGATTGGAATGGAATGTAATTGAATGGAATGGGGTGGAATTGAATCAATCCGAGTGGAATGGAATGGAATGGAATGGAGTGGAGGGGAATGAAATGGAATGGAATGGAGTGGAGTGGTATGGAATGGAATGGAATCAACCTGAGTGGAATGGAATGGAATGGAATGGAATAAACCCGAATGAAATGGAATGGAGGGGAATGGAATGGAATGGAATGGAAAGGAACCAACCCGAATGGAATGGAATCGAATGGAATGGAATGGAATGGAATGGAACGGAAAGGAATGGAATCAACCCGAATGGAATGCAATGGAATGGAATGGAAAGTAATCAACCCGAATGGAATGGAATGGAATGGAATGGAATGGAATGGAATGGAATGGAAGGGAATGAAATGGAAGGGAATTTAATCACACCGAATGGAATGGAATGGAATAGAATGGACTGGAATGGAATCTATCCGAATGGTATGGAATGGTAAGGAATGGAATGGAATGGAAGGGAATGGAATCAACACGCATGGAATGAAATGGAGTGGAATCAACTAGAATGGAATGGAATGGAATGGAATGGAAAGGAATGGAATGGAAGGGAATGAAATGGAAGGGAATTTAATCACACCGAATGGAATGGAATGGAATGGAATCAACCGGAATGGAATGGAATGCAACGGAATGACATTGAATGGATTCAACCCTAAAGGAATTGATTGGAATGGAATCAACTCGAATACAATGGAATGGAATGGAATGGCACGGGATGGAATGGTATGGAATAGAATAGAATGGAATTGAATCAACCCGATTGGAGTGGATTGGAATGGAATGTAATTGAATGGAATGGGGTGGAATTGAATCAATCCGAGTGGAATGGAATGGAATGGAATGTAGTGGAGGGGAATTAAATGCAATGGAATGGAGTGGAGTGGAATGTAATGGAATGGAATCAACCTGAGTGGAATGGAATGGAATGGAATGCAATGGAATAAAATGGAATGGAAGCAACTCCAATGCAATGGAATGGAATGGAATGCAATGGAATGGAATGGAATCAACTCGAATGGAATGGAATGCAATGGAATGGAATGGAATCGAATCATCATGAATGGAATGGAATGGAATGGAATCAACTCAAATGGAATGGAATGCAATGGAAAGGAATGGAATGGAATCAACGCGAATGGAGTGGAATGGAACGGAATGGAATGGAATGAAAAGGAATGGAATGGAATGCAATCAATCCAAATGGAATGGAATGGACTGGAATCAACCCGAATGGAATGGAGTGAAGTGGAATCAAATCGAATGGAATGGAATGGAATGGAATGGAATGGAATGAAATGGGATGTAATCACCTCGAATGGAACGGAATGGAATGGAATGGAATGAAATGGAATAAACCCGAATGGAATGGAGTGGAATGGAATGGAACGGAATGGAATGGAATGGAATGGAATCAACACGAATGGAATGGAATGGAATGGAATAAACCGGAATGGAATGGAATGGAATGGAATGGAATGGAATCAAAGCGAGTGGAATGGCATGGAGTGGAATGGAATGGAAAGGAATGGAATCAACCCGATTGGAATGGAATGGAATGGAATGGAATGGAATGGAATCTATCCGAATGGATTGGAATGGCAAGGAATGGAATGGAATGGAATCAACCCGCATGGAATGGAATGGAGTGGAACCAACTCGAATGGAATGGAATGGATTGGAATGGAATGGAATCAACCCGAATTCAATGGAATGGAATGGAATGGAATCAACACGAATGGAATGGATTGGAATGGAATGGAATGGAATGGAATGGAATGGAATCAACCCGAATGGAATGGAATGGAATGGAATGGAATGAAATGGAATGGAATGCAATCAATCCGAATGGAATGGAATGGAATGGAATGCAATGGAATCAACCCGAATGGAATGGAATGAAGTGGAATCAAATCGAGTGCAATGGAATGGAATCGAATGGAATGGAGTGGATTCAACCAGAATGGAATGGAAAGGAATGGAATCAACCGGAATGGAATGAAATGGAAAGGAATGGAATGGAATGGAATGGAAAGGAATGGAATGGAATCAACCCGAATGGAATTTAATGGAATGGAATGGAATCAACCAGAATGGAATGGAATCGAATGGAATGGAATGGAATCAACCCGAATGGAATGGAATGGAATGGAATGGAATGGAATGGAATCAACCTGAATGGAATGAAATGGAATGGAATTGAATGGAATGGAATCCACCGGAATGGAATGGAATGGAATGGAATGGAATGGTATGGAATCAACCCGAATGGAGTCGAATGGAATGGAAAGGAATGGAAACAACCCGAATGGAATGCAATGGAATGGAATGGAATGGAATGGAATCAACCCGAATGTAATGGAATGCAATGGAATGGAATGGAATGGAGTCAACACGGATGGAATGCAATGGAATGGAATGGAATGAAATGGAATGGAATGGAATCACCCCGAATGGAATGGAATGCAATGGAATGGAATGGAATGGAATCAACTCGAATGGAATAGAATGGAATGGATTGGAATGGAATGGAATGGAATCAACCCGAATGGAATGGAATACAATGGAATGGAATGGAATGGAAAGGGATGGAATCAACTCGAATGGAATGGAATGGAATGGAATGTAATGGAATGGAATGAAATGGAATAAACCCGAATGGAATGGAATGGAATGGAATGGAATGGAATGGAATGAAATCAACCCGAATGGAATGGAAGGGAATGGAATGGAAAGGAAAAAACCCGAATGGAATGGAATGGAATGGAATGGAATGGAATGGAATGGAATCAAACAGAATGAAATGGAATGGAATGGAATGGAATGGAATGGAATGGAATGGAAGGGAATGAAATGGAAGGGAATTTAATCACACCGAATGGAATGGAATGGAATGGAATGGAATGGAATCAACCCGAATGGAATGGAATGCAATGGAATGACATGGAATGGATTCAACCCGAATGGAATTGATTGGAATGGAATCAACTCGAATGGAATGGAATGGAATGGAATGGCATGGGATGGAATGGTATGGAATAGAATCGAATGGAATTGAATCAACACGATTGGAGTGGATTGGAATGGAATGTAATTGAATGGAATGGGGTGGAATTGAATCAACCCGAGTGGAATGGAATGGAATGGAATGGAGTGGAGGGGAATGAAATGGAATGGAATGGAGTGGAGTGTAATGTAATGGAATGGAATCAACCTGAGTGGAGTGTAATGGAATGGAATGGAATGGAATGGAATAAAATGGAATGGAAGCAACTCAAATGCAATGGAATGGAATGGAATGGAATGGAATCAACCCGAATGGAATGGAATGGAATGGAATGGAATGGAATGCAATGGAATGGAATGGAATCAACTCGAATGGAATGGAATGTAATGGAATGGAATGGAATCGAATCATCATGAATGGAATGGAATGGAATGGAATCAACTCAAATGGAATGGAATGCAATGGAAAGGAATGGAATGGAATCAACGCGAATGGAGTGGAATGGAACGGAATGGAATGGAATGAAAAGGAATGGAATGGAATGCAATCAATCCAAATGGAATGGAATGGACTGGAATCAACCCGAATGGAATGGAGTGAAGTGGAATCAAATCGAATGGAATGGAATGGAATGGAATGGAATGGAATGAAATGGGATGTAATCACCTCGAATGGAACGGAATGGAATGGAATGGAATGAAATGGAATAAACCCGAATGGAATGGAGTGGAATGGAATGGAACGGAATGGAATGGAATGGAATGGAATCAACACGAATGGAATGGAATGGAATGGAATAAACCGGAATGGAATGGAATGGAATGGAATGGAATGGAATCAAAGCGAGTGGAATGGCATGGAGTGGAATGGAATGGAAAGGAATGGAATCAACCCGATTGGAATGGAATGGAATGGAATGGAATGGAATGGAATGGAATGGAATGGAATCTATCCGAATGGATTGGAATGGAAAGGAATGGAATGGAATGGAATCAACCCGCATGGAATGGAATGGAGTGGAACCAACTCGAATGGAATGGAATGGATTGGAATGGAATGGAATCAACCCGAATTCAATGGAATGGAATGGAATGGAATCAACACGAATGGAATGGATTGGAATGGAATGGAATGGAATGGAATGGAATCAACCCGAATGGAATGGAATGGAATGGAATGGAATGAAATGGAATGGAATGCAATCAATCCGAATGGAATGGAATGGAATGGAATGCAATGGAATCAACCCGAATGGAATGGAATGAAGTGGAATCAAATCGAGTGTAATGGAATGGAATCGAAAGGAATGGAGTGGATTCAACCAGAATGGAATGGAAAGGAATGGAATCAACCGGAATGGAATGAAATGGAAAGGAATGGAATGGAATGGAATGGAAAGGAATGGAATGGAATCAACCCGAATGGAATTTAATGGAATGGAATGGAATCAACCAGAATGGAATGGAATCGAATGGAATGGAATGGAATCAACCCGAATGGAATGGAATGGAATGGAATGGAATGGAATGGAATGGAATCAACCTGAATGGAATGAAATGGAATGGAATTGAATGGAATGGAATCCACCGGAATGGAATGGAATGGAATGGAATGGAATGGAATGGAATGGTATGGAATCAACCCGAATGGAGTCGAATGGAATGGAAAGGAATGGAAACAACCCGAATGGAATGCAATGGAATGGAATGGAATGGAATGGAATGAACCCGAATGTAATGGAATGCAATGGAATGGAATGGAATGGAATGGAGTCAACACGGATGGAATGCAATGGAATGGAATGGAATGAAATGGAATGGAATGGAATCACCCCGAATGGAATGGAATGCAATGGAATGGAATGGAATGGAATCAACTCGAATGGAATAGAATGGAATGGATTGGAATGGAATGGAATGGAATCAACCCGAATGGAATGGAATACAATGGAATGGAATGGAATGGAAAGGGATGGAATCAACTCGAATGGAATGGAATGGAATGGAATGGAATGGAATGGAATGGAATGGAATGAAATGGAATAAACCCGAATGGAATGGAATGGAATGGAATGGAATGGAATGGAATGGAATGGAATGAAATCAACCCGAATGGAATGGAAGGGAATGGAATGGAAAGGAAAAAACCCGAATGGAATGGAATGGAATGGAATGGAATGGAATGGAATGGAATCAAACAGAATGGAATGGAATGGAACGGAATGGAATGGAATGGAATGGAAGGGAATGAAATGGAAGGGAATTTAATCACACCGAATGGAATGGAATGGAATGGAATGGAATGGAATCAACCCGAATGGAATGGAATGCAATGGAATGACATGGAATGGATTCAACCCGAATGGAATTGATTGGAATGGAATCAACTCGAATGGAATGGAATGGAATGGAATGGCACGGGATGGAATGGTATGGAATAGAATCGAATGGAATTGAATCAACACGATTGGAGTGGATTGGAATGGAATGTAATTGAATGGAATGGGGTGGAATTGAATCAATCCGAGTGGAAGGGAATGGAATGGAATGGAGTGGAGGGGAATGAAATGGAATGGAATGGAGTGGAGTGGAATGTAATGGAATGGAATCAACCTGAGTGGAGTGTAATGGAATGGAATGGAATGGAATGGAATAAAATGGAATGGAAGCAACTCAAATGCAATGCAATGGAATGGAATGGAATGGAATCAACCCGAATGGAATGGAATGGAATGGAATGGAATGGAATGGAATGCAATGGAATGGAATGGAATCAACTCGAATGGAATGGAATGCAATGGAATGGAATGGAATCGAATCATCACGAATGGAATGGAACGGAATGGAATCAACTCAAATGGAATGGAATGCAATGGAAAGGAATGGAATGGAATCAACCCGAATGGAGTGGAATGGAATGGAATGGAATGGAAGCAACCCGAATGGAATGGAATGGAATCGAATGGAATGGAATGGAATGGAATCAACCGGAATGGAATGGAATGGAATGGAATGGAATGGAATGGAATGGAATCAAACCGAATGGAATGTAATGGAGTGGAATGGAATGGAAAGGAATGGAATCAACCCGAATGGAATGGAATGGAATGGAATGGAATGGAATGGAATCAAACCGAATGGAATGGAATGGAATGGAATAGAATGGAATGGAATGGAATCTTTCCGAAAGGAATGGAATGGTAAGGAATGGAATGGAATGGAAGGGAATGGAATCAACCCTCATGGAATGAAATGGAGTGGAATCAACTCGAATGGAATGGAATGGAATGGAATAAACCCGAATGAAATGGAATGGAGGGGAATGGAATGGAATGGAAAGGAACCAACCCGAATGGAATGGAATTGAATGGAATGGAATGGAATGGAATGGAATGGAATGGAAAGTAATTAACCCGAATGGAATGGAATGGAACGGAATGGAATGGAATGGAATGGAAGGGAATGGAATGGAATCAACTCGAATGGAATGGAATGCAATGGAATGGAATGGAATCGAATCATCACGAATGGAATGGAACGGAATGGAATCAACTCAAATGGAATGGAATGCAATGGAAAGGAATGGAATGGAATCAACCCGAATGGAGTGGAATGGAATGGAATGGAATGGAAGCAACCCGAATGGAATGGAATGGAATCGAATGGGAAGGAATGGAATGGAATCAACCGGAATGGAATGGAATGGAATGGAATGGAAGGGAATGGAATCAAACCGAATGGAATGGAATGGAGTGGAATGGAATGGAAAGGAATGGAATCAACCCGAATGGAATGGAATGGAATGGAATGGAATGAAATGGAATGGAATCAAACCGAATGGAATGGAATGGAATGGAATAGAATGGAATGGAATGGAATCTATCCGAAAGGAATGGAATGGTAAGGAATGGAATGGAATGGAAGGGAATGGAATCAACCCTCATGGAATGAAATGGAGTGGAATCAACTCGAATGGAATGGAATGGAATGGAATAAACCCGAATGAAATGGAATGGAGGGGAATGGAATGGAATGGAATGGAATGGAATGGAATGGAAAGTAATTAACCCGAATGGAATGGAATGGAACGGAATGGAATGGAATGGAATGGAAGGGAATGAAATGGAAGGGAATTTAATCACACCGAATGGAATGGAAGGGAATGAAATGGAAGGGAATTTAATCACACCGAATGGAATGGAATGGAATGGAATGGAATCAACCCGAATGGAATGGAATGCAATGGAATGACATGGAATGGATTCAACCCGAATGGAATTGATTGGAATGGAATCAACTCGAATGGAATGGAATGGAATGGAATGGAATGGCACGGGATGGAATGGTATGGAATAGAATAGAATGGAATTGAATCAACCCGATTGGAGTGGATTGGAATGGAATGTAATTGAATGGAATGGGGTGGAATTGAATCAATCCGAGTGGAATGGAATGGAATGGAATGGAGTGGAGGGGAATGAAATGGAATGGAATGCAGTGGAGTGGAATGGAATGGAATGGAATCAACCTGAGTGGAATGGAATGGAATGGAATGGAATGGAATGGAATGGAATGGAATAAACCCGAATGAAATGGAATGGAGGGGAATGGAATGGAATGGAATGGAAAGGAACCAACCCGAATGGAATGGAATCGAATGGAATGGAATGGAATGGAATGGAATGCAATGGAATCATCCCGAATGGAATGGAATGGAATGGAACGGAAAGGAATGGAATCAACCCGAATGAAATGCAATGGAATGGAATGGAAAGTAATCAACCCGAATGGAATGGAATGGAATGGAATGGAATGGAATGGAATGGAATGGAATGAAATGGAAGGGAATTTAATCACACCGAATGGAATGGAATGGAATAGAATGGACTGGAATGGAATCTATCCGAATGGTATGGAATGGTAAGGAATGGAATGGAATGGAAGGGAATGGAATCAACACGCATGGAATGAAATGGAGTGGAATCAACTCGAATGGAATGGAATGGAATGGAATGGAATGGAATGGAATGGAAAGGAATGGAATGGAAGGGAATGAAATGGAAGGGAATTTAATCACACCGAATGGAATGGAATGGAATGGAATCAACCCGAATGGAATGGAATGCAACGGAATGACATTGAATGGATTCAACCCTAATGGAATTGATTGGAATGGAATCAACTCGAATAGAATGGAATGGAATGGAATGGCACGGGATGGAATGGTATGGAATAGAATAGAATGGAATTGAATCAACCCGATTGGAGTGGATTGGAATGGAATGTAATTGAATGGAATGGGGTGGAATTGAATCAATCCGAGTGGAATGGAATGGAATGGAATGTAGTGGAGGGGAATTAAATGGAATGGAATGGAGTGGAGTGGAATGTAATGGAATGGAATCAACATGAGTGGAATGGAATGGAATGGAATGCAATGGAATAAAATGGAATGGAAGCAACTCAAATGCAATGGAATGGAATGGAATGCAATGGAATGGAATGGAATCAACTCGAATGGAATGGAATGCAATGGAATGGAATGGAATCGAATCATCATGAATGGAATGGAATGGAATGGAATCAACTCAAATGGAATGGAATGCAATGGAAAGGAATGGAATGGAATCAACGCGAATGGAGTGGAATGGAACGGAATGGAATGGAATGAAAAGGAATGGAATGGAATGCAATCAATCCAAATGGAATGGAATGGACTGGAATCAACCCGAATGGAATGGAGTGAAGTGGAATCAAATCGAATGGAATGGAATGGAATGGAATGGAATGGAATGAAATGGGATGTAATCACCTCGAATGGAACGGAATGGAATGGAATAGAATGAAATGGAATAAACCCGAATGGAATGGAGTGGAATGGAATGGAATGGAATGGAATGGAATGGAATGGAATCAACACGAATGGAATGGAATGGAATGGAATAAACCGGAATGGAATTGAATGGAATGGAATGGAATGGAATCAAAGCGAGTGGAATGGCATGGAGTGGAATGGAATGGAAAGGAATGGAATCAACCCGATTGGAATGGAATGGAATGGAATGGAATGGAATGGAATCTATCCGAATGGATTGGAATGGAAAGGAATGGAATGGAATGGAATGGAATCAACCCGCATGGAATGGAATGGAGTGGAACCAACTCGAATGGAATGGAATGGATTGGAATGGAATGGAATCAACCCGAATTCAATGGAATGGAATGGAATGGAATCAACACGAATGGAATGGATTGGAATGGAATGGAATGGAATGGAATGGAATGGAATCAACCCGAATGGAATGGAATGGAATGGAATGGAATGAAATGGAATGGAATGCAATCAATCCGAATGGAATGGAATGGAATGGAATGCAATGGAATCAACCCGAATGGAATGGAATGAAGTGGAATCAAATCGAGTGCAATGGAATGGAATCGAATGGAATGGAGTGGATTCAACCAGAATGGAATGGAAAGGAATGGAATCAACCGGAATGGAATGAAATGGAAAGGAATGGAATGGAATGGAATGGAAAGGAATGGAATGGAATCAACCCGAATGGAATTTAATGGAATGGAATGGAATCAACCAGAATGGAATGGAATCGAATGGAATGGAATGGAATCAACCCGAATGGAATGGAATGGAATGGAATGGAATGAAATGGAATGGAATCAAACCGAATGGAATGGAATGGAATGGAATAGAATGGAATGGAATGGAATCTATCCGAAAGGAATGGAATGGTAAGGAATGGAATGGAATGGAAGGGAATGGAATCAACCCTCATGGAATGAAATGGAGTGGAATCAACTCGAATGGAATGGAATGGAATGGAATAAACCCGAATGAAATGGAATGGAGGGGAATGGAATGGAATGGAATGGAATGGAATGGAATGGAAAGTAATTAACCCGAATGGAATGGAATGGAACGGAATGGAATGGAATGGAATGGAAGGGAATGAAATGGAAGGGAATTTAATCACACCGAATGGAATGGAAGGGAATGAAATGGAAGGGAATTTAATCACACCGAATGGAATGGAATGGAATGGAATGGAATCAACCCGAATGGAATGGAATGCAATGGAATGACATGGAATGGATTCAACCCGAATGGAATTGATTGGAATGGAATCAACTCGAATGGAATGGAATGGAATGGAATGGAATGGCACGGGATGGAATGGTATGGAATAGAATAGAATGGAATTGAATCAACCCGATTGGAGTGGATTGGAATGGAATGTAATTGAATGGAATGGGGTGGAATTGAATCAATCCGAGTGGAATGGAATGGAATGGAATGGAGTGGAGGGGAATGAAATGGAATGGAATGGAGTGGAGTGGAATGGAATGGAATGGAATCAACCTGAGTGGAATGGAATGGAATGGAATGGAATGGAATGGAATGGAATGGAATAAACCCGAATGAAATGGAATGGAGGGGAATGGAATGGAATGGAATGGAAAGGAACCAACCCGAATGGAATGGAATCGAATGGAATGGAATGGAATGGAATGGAATGCAATGGAATCATCCCGAATGGAATGGAATGGAATGGAACGGAAAGGAATGGAATCAACCCGAATGAAATGCAATGGAATGGAATGGAAAGTAATCAACCCGAATGGAATGGAATGGAATGGAATGGAATGGAATGGAATGGAATGGAATGGAATGAAATGGAAGGGAATTTAATCACACCGAATGGAATGGAATGGAATAGAATGGACTGGAATGGAATCTATCCGAATGGTATGGAATGGTAAGGAATGGAATGGAATGGAAGGGAATGGAATCAACACGCATGGAATGAAATGGAGTGGAATCAACTCGAATGGAATGGAATGGAATGGAATGGAATGGAATGGAAAGGAATGGAATGGAAGGGAATGAAATGGAAGGGAATTTAATCACACCGAATGGAATGGAATGGAATGGAATCAACCCGAATGGAATGGAATGCAACGGAATGACATTGAATGGATTCAACCCTAATGGAATTGATTGGAATGGAATCAACTCGAATAGAATGGAATGGAATGGAATGGCACGGGATGGAATGGTATGGAATAGAAAAGAATGGAATTGAATCAACCCGATTGGAGTGGATTGGAATGGAATGTAATTGAATGGAATGGGGTGGAATTGAATCAATCCGAGTGGAATGGAATGGAATGGAATGTAGTGGAGGGGAATTAAATGGAATGGAATGGAGTGGAGTGGAATGTAATGGAATGGAATCAACATGAGTGGAATGGAATGGAATGGAATGCAATGGAATAAAATGGAATGGAAGCAACTCAAATGCAATGGAATGGAATGGAATGCAATGGAATGGAATGGAATCAACTCGAATGGAATGGAATGCAATGGAATGGAATGGAATCGAATCATCATGAATGGAATGGAATGGAATGGAATCAACTCAAATGGAATGGAATGCAATGGAAAGGAATGGAATGGAATCAACGCGAATGGAGTGGAATGGAACGGAATGGAATGGAATGAAAAGGAATGGAATGGAATGCAATCAATCCAAATGGAATGGAATGGACTGGAATCAACCCGAATGGAATGGAGTGAAGTGGAATCAAATCGAATGGAATGGAATGGAATGGAATGGAATGGAATGAAATGGGATGTAATCACCTCGAATGGAACGGAATGGAATGGAATAGAATGAAATGGAATAAACCCGAATGGAATGGAGTGGAATGGAATGGAATGGAATGGAATGGAATGGAATGGAATCAACACGAATGGAATGGAATGGAATGGAATAAACCGGAATGGAATTGAATGGAATGGAATGGAATGGAATCAAAGCGAGTGGAATGGCATGGAGTGGAATGGAATGGAAAGGAATGGAATCAACCCGATTGGAATGGAATGGAATGGAATGGAATGGAATGGAATCTATCCGAATGGATTGGAATGGAAAGGAATGGAATGGAATGGAATGGAATCAACCCGCATGGAATGGAATGGAGTGGAACCAACTCGAATGGAATGGAATGGATGGGAATGGAATGGAATCAACCCGAATTCAATGGAATGGAATGGAATGGAATCAACACGAATGGAATGGATTGGAATGGAATGGAATGGAATGGAATGGAATGGAATCAACCCGAATGGAATGGAATGGAATGGAATGGAATGAAATGGAATGGAATGCAATCAATCCGAATGGAATGGAATGGAATGGAATGCAATGGAATCAACCCGAATGGAATGGAATGAAGTGGAATCAAATCGAGTGCAATGGAATGGAATCGAATGGAATGGAGTGGATTCAACCAGAATGGAATGGAAAGGAATGGAATCAACCGGAATGGAATGAAATGGAAAGGAATGGAATGGAATGGAATGGAAAGGAATGGAATGGAATCAACCCGAATGGAATTTAATGGAATGGAATGGAATCAACCAGAATGGAATGGAATCGAATGGAATGGAATGGAATCAACCCGAATGGAATGGAATGGAATGGAATGGAATGGAATGGAATGGAATGGAATCAACCTGAATGGAATGAAATGGAATGGAATTGAATGGAATGGAATCCACCGGAATGGAATGGAATGGAATGGAATGGAATGGAATGGTATGGAATCAACCCGAATGGAGTCGAATGGAATGGAAAGGAATGGAAACAACCCGAATGGAATGCAATGGAATGGAATGGAATGGAATGGAATGAACCCGAATGTAATGGAATGCAATGGAATGGAATGGAATGGAATGGAGTCAACACGGATGGAATGCAATGGAATGGAATGGAATGAAATGGAATGGAATGGAATCAACCCGAATGGAATGGAATGCAATGGAATGGAATGGAATGGAATCAACTCGAATGGAATAGAATGGAATGGATTGGAATGGAATGGAATGGAATCAACCCGAATGGAATGGAATACAATGGAATGGAATGGAATGGAAAGGGATGGAATCAACTCGAATGGAATGGAATGGAATGGAATGGAATGGAATGGATTGAAATGGAATAAACCCGAATGGAATGGAATGGAATGGAATGGAATGGAATGGAATGGAATGAAATCAACCCGAATGGAATGGAAGGGAATGGAATGGAAAGGAAAAAACCCGAATGGAATGGAATGGAATGGAATGGAATGGAATCAAACCGAATGGAATGGAATGGAATGGAATGGAATGGAATCAACCCGAATGGAATGGAATGCAATGGAATGACATGGAATGGATTCAACCCGAATGGAATTGATTGGAATGGAATCAACTCGAATGGAATGGAATGGAATGGAATGGCACGGGATGGAATGGTATGGAATAGAATCGAATGGAATTGAATCAACACGATTGGAGTGGATTGGAATGGAATGTAATTGAATGGAATGGGGTGGAATTGAATCAATCCGAGTGGAATGGAATGGAATGGAATGGAGTGGAGGGGAATGAAATGGAATGGAATGGAGTGGAGTGGAATGTAATGGAATGGAATCAACCTGAGTGGAGTGTAATGGAATGGAATGGAATGGAATGGAATAAAATGGAATGGAAGCAACTCAAATGCAATGCAATGGAATGGAATGGAATGGAATGAACCCGAATGGAGTGGAATGGAATGGAATGGAATGGAAGCAACCCGAATGGAATGGAATGGAATCGCATGGAATAGAATGGAATGGAATCAACCGGAATGGAATGGAATGGAATGGAATGGAAGGGAATGGAATCAAACCGAATGGAATGGAATGGAGTGGAATGGAATGGAAAGGAATGGAATCAACCCGAATGGAATGGAATGGAATGGAATGGAATGAAATGGAATCAAACCGAATGGAATGGAATGGAATGGAATAGAATGGAATGGAATGGAATCTATCCGAAAGGAATGGAATGGTAAGGAATGGAATGGAATGGAAGGGAATGGAATCAACCCTCATGGAATGAAATGGAGTGGAATAAACTCGAATGGAATGGAATGGAATGGAATAAACCCGAATGAAATGGAATGGAATGGAATGGAATGGAATGGAATGGAATGAAATGGAATAAACCCGAATGGAATGGAATGGAATGGAATGGAATGGAATGGAATGAAATCAACCCGAATGGAATGGAAGGGAATGGAATGGAAAGGCAAAAACCCGAATGGAATGGAATGGAATGGAATGGAATGGAATGGAATGGAATCAAACCGAATGGAATGGAATGGAACGGAATGGAATGGAATGGAATGGAAGGGAATGAAATGGAAGGGAATTTAATCACACCGAATGGAATGGAATGGAATGGAATGGAATGGAATCAACCCGAATGGAATGGAATGCAATGGAATGACATGGAATGGATTCAACCCGAATGGAATTGATTGGAATGGAATCAACTCGAATGGAATGGAAAGGAATGGAATGGCACGGGATGGAATGGTATGGAATAGAATCGAATGGAATTGAATCAACACGATTGGAGTGGATTGGAATGGAATGTAATTGAATGGAATGGGGTGGAATTGAATCAATCCGAGTGGAATGGAATGGAATGGAATGGAGTGGAGGGGAATGAAATGGAATGGAATGGAGTGGAGTGGAATGTAATGGAATGGAATCAACCTGAGTGGAGTGTAATGGAATGGAATGGAATGGAATGGAATAAAATGGAATGGAAGCAACTCAAATGCAATGCAATGGAATGGAATGGAATGGAATCAACCCGAATGGAATGGAATGGAATGGAATGGAATGGAATGGAATGGAATGGAATGCAATGGAATGGAATGGAATCAACTCGAATGGAATGGAATGCAATGGAATGGAATGGAATCGAATCATCACGAATGGAATGGAACGGAATGGAATCAACTCAAATGGAATGGAATGCAATGGAAAGGAATGGAATGGAATCAACCCGAATGGAGTGGAATGGAATGGAATGGAATGGAAGCAACCCGAATGGAATGGAATGGAATCGAGTGGAATGGAATGGAATGGAATCAACCGGAATGGAATGGAATGGAATGGAATGGAAGGGAATGGAATCAAACCGAATGGAATGGAATGGAGTGGAATGGAATGGAAAGGAATGGAATCAACCCGAATGGAATGGAATGGAATGGAATGGAATGAAATGGAATGGAATCAAACCGAATGGAATGGAATGGAATGGAATAGAATGGAATGGAATGGAATCTATCCGAAAGGAATGGAATGGTAAGGAATGGAATGGAATGGAAGGGAATGGAATCAACCCTCATGGAATGAAATGGAGTGGAATCAACTCGAATGGAATGGAATGGAATGGAATAAACCCGAATGAAATGGAATGGAGGGGAATGGAATGGAATGGAAAGGAACCAACCCGAATGGAATGGAATTGAATGGAATGGAATGGAATGGAATGGAATGGAATGCAATGGAATGGAATGGAATGGAAAGTAATTAACCCGAATGGAATGGAATGGAACGGAATGGAATGGAATGGAATGGAAGGGAATGAAATGGAAGGGAATTTAATCACACCGAATGGAATGGAATGGAATGGAATGGAATCAACCCGAATGGAATGGAATGCAATGGAATGACATGGAATGGATTCAACCCGAATGGAATTGATTGGAATGGAATCAACTCGAATGGAATGGAATGGAATGGAATGGAATGGCACGGGATGGAATGGTATGGAATAGAATCGAATGGAATTGAATCAACCCGATTGGAGTGGATTGGAATGGAATGTAATTGAATGGAATGGGGTGGAATTGAATCAATCCGAGTGGAATGGAATGGAATGGAATGGAGTGGAGGGGAATGAAATGGAATGGAATGGAGTGGAGTGGAATGGAATGGAATGGAATCAACCTGAGTGGAATGCAATGGAATGGAATGGAATGGAATGGAATGGAATGGAATGGAATGGAATGGAATAAACCCGAATGAAATGGAATGGAGGGGAATGGAATGGAATGGAATGGAAAGGAACCAACCCGAATGGAATGGAATCGAATGGAATGGAATGGAATGGAATGGAATGCAATGGAATCATCCCGAATGGAACGGAATGGAATGGAACGGAAAGGAATGGAATCAACCCGAATGGAATGCAATGGAATGGAATGGAAAGTAATCAACCCGAATGGAATGGAATGGAATGGAATGGAATGGAATGGAATGGAATGGAATGAAATGGAAGGGAATTTAATCACACCGAATGGAATGGAATGGAATAGAATGGACTGGAATGGAATCTATCCGAATGGTATGGAATGGTAAGGAATGGAATGGAATGGAAGGGAATGGAATCAACACGCATGGAATGAAATGGAGTGGAATCAACTCGAATGGAATGGAATGGAATGGAATGGAATGGAATGGAAAGGAATGGAATGGAAGGGAATGAAATGGAAGGGAATTTAATCACACCGAATGGAATGGAATGGAATTTAATCAACCCGAATGGAATGGAATGCAACGGAATGACATTGAATGGATTCAACCCTAATGGAATTGATTGGAATGGAATCAACTCGAATAGAATGGAATGTAATGGAATGGCACGGGATGGAATGGTATGGAATAGAATAGAATGGAATTGAATCAACCCGATTGGAGTGGATTGGAATGGAATGTAATTGAATGGAATGGGGTGGAATTGAATCAATCCGAGTGGAATGGAATGGAATGGAATGTAGTGGAGGGGAATTAAATGGAATGGAATGGAGTGGAGTGGAATGTAATGGAATGGAATCAACATGAGTGGAATGGAATGGAATGGAATGCAATGGCATAAAATGGAATGGAAGCAACTCAAATGCAATGGAATGGAATGGAATGCAATGGAATGGAATGGAATCAACTCGAATGGAATGGAATGCAATGGAATGGAATGGAATCGAATCATCATGAATGGAATGGAATGGAATGGAATCAACTCAAATGGAATGGAATGCAATGGAAAGGAATGGAATGGAATCAACGCGAATGGAGTGGAATGGAACGGAATGGAATGGAATGAAAAGGAATGGAATGGAATGCAATCAATCCAAATGGAATGGAATGGACTGGAATCAACCCGAATGGAATGGAGTGAAGTGGAATCAAATCGAATGGAATGGAATGGAATGGAATGGAATGAAATGGGATGTAATCACCTCGAATGGAACGGAATGGAATGGAATGGAATGAAATGGAATAAACCCGAATGGAATGGAGTGGAATGGAATGGAATGGAATGGAATGGAATCAACACGAATGGAATGGAATGGAATGGAATAAACCGGAATGGAATTGAATGGAATGGAATGGAATGGAATCAAAGCGAGTGGAATGGCATGGAGTGGAATGGAATGGAAAGGAATGGAATCAACCCGATTGGAATGGAATGGAATGGAATGGAATGGAATGGAATGGAATCTATCCGAATGGATTGGAATGGAAAGGAATGGAATGGAATGGAATGGAATCAACCCGCATGGAATGGAATGGAGTGGAACCAACTCGAATGGAATGGAATGGATTGGAATGGAATGGAATCAACCCGAATTCAATGGAATGGAATGGAATGGAATCAACACGAATGGAATGGATTGGAATGGAATGTAATGGAATGGAATGGAATCAACACGAATGGAATGGAATGGAATGGAATGGAATGAAATGGAATGGAATGCAATCAATACGAATGGAATGGAATGGAATGGAATGCAATGGAATCAACCCGAATGGAATGGAATGAAGTGGAATCAAATCGAGTGCAATGGAATGGAATCGAATGGAATGGAGTGGATTCAACCAGAATGGAATGGAAAGGAATGGAATCAACCGGAATGGAATGAAATGGAAAGGAATGGAATGGAATGGAATGGAAAGGAATGGAATGGAATCAACCCGAATGGAATTTAATGGAATGGAATGGAATCAACCAGAATGGAATGGAATCGAATGGAATGGAATGGAATCAACCCGAATGGAATGGAATGGAATGGAATGGAATGGAATGGAATGGAATGGAATGGAATGGAATCAACCTGAATGGAATGAAATGGAATGGAATTGAATGGAATGGAATCCACCGGAATGGAATGGAATGGAATGGAATGGAATGGAATGGTATGGAATCAACCCGAATGGAGTCGAATGGAATGGAAAGGAATGGAAACAACCCGAATGGAATGCAATGGAATGGAATGGAATGGAATGGAATCAACCCGAATGTAATGGAATGCAATGGAATGGAATGGAATGGAATGGAGTCAACACGGATGGAATGCAATGGAATGGAATGGAATGAAATGGAATGGAATGGAATCAACCCGAATGGAATGGAATGCAATGGAATGGAATGGAATGGAATCAACTCGAATGGAATAGAATGGAATGGATTGGAATGGAATGGAATGGAATCAACCCGAATGGAATGGAATACAATGGAATGGAATGGAATGGAAAGGGATGGAATCAACTCGAATGGAATGGAATGGAATGGAATGGAATGGAATGGAATGGAATGAAATGGAATAAACCCGAATGGAATGGAATGGAATGGAATGGAATGGAATGGAATGAAATCAACCCGAATGGAATGGAAGGGAATGGAATGGAAAGGAAAAAACCCGAATGGAATGGAATGGAATGGAATGGAATGGAATGGAATCAAACCGAATGGAATGGAATGGAACGGAATGGAATGGAATGGAATGGAAGGGAATGAAATGGAAGGGAATTTAATCACACCGAATGGAATGGAATGGAATGGAATGGAATGGAATCAACCCGAATGGAATGGAATGCAATGGAATGACATGGAATGGATTCAACCCGAATGGAATTGATTGGAATGGAATCAACTCGAATGGAATGGAATGGAATGGAATGGCACGGGATGGAATGGTATGGAATAGAATCGAATGGAATTGAATCAACACGATTGGAGTGGATTGGAATGGAATGTAATTGAATGGAATGGGGTGGAATTGAATCAATCCGAGTGGAATGGAATGGAATGGAATGGAGTGGAGGGGAATGAAATGGAATGGAATGGAGTGGAGTGGAATGTAATGGAATGGAATCAACCTGAGTGGAGTGTAATGGAATGGAATGGAATGGAATGGAATAAAATGGAATGGAAGCAACTCAAATGCAATGCAATGGAATGGAATGGAATGGAATGAACCCGAATGGAGTGGAATGGAATGGAATGGAATGGAAGCAACCCGAATGGAATGGAATGGAATCGCATGGAATAGAATGGAATGGAATCAACCGGAATGGAATGGAATGGAATGGAATGGAAGGGAATGGAATCAAACCGAATGGAATGGAATGGAGTGGAATGGAATGGAAAGGAATGGAATCAACCCGAATGGAATGGAATGGAATGGAATGGAATGAAATGGAGTCAAACCGAATGGAATGGAATGGAATGGAATAGAATGGAATGGAATGGAATCTATCCGAAAGGAATGGAATGGTAAGGAATGGAATGGAATGGAAGGGAATGGAATCAACCCTCATGGAATGAAATGGAGTGGAATCAACTCGAATGGAATGGAATGGAATGGAATAAACCCGAATGAAATGGAATGGAGGGGAATGGAATGGAATGGAAAGGAACCAACCCGAATGGAATGGAATGGAATGGAATGGAATGGAATGGAATGGAATGGAATGCAATGGAATGGAATGGAATGGAAAGTAATTAACCCGAATGGAATGGAATGGAACGGAATGGAATGGAATGGAATGGAAGGGAATGAAATGGAAGGGAATTTAATCACACCGAATGGAATGGAATGGAATGGAATGGAATCAACCCGAATGGAATGGAATGCAATGGAATGACATGGAATGGATTCAACCCGAATGGAATTGATTGGAATGGAATCAACTCGAATGGAATGGAATGGAATGGAATGGAATGGAACGGGATGGAATGGTATGGAATAGAATCGAATGGAATTGAATCAACCCGATTGGAGTGGATTGGAATGGAATGTAATTGAATGGAATGGGGTGGAATTGAATCAATCCGAGTGGAATGGAATGGAATGGAATGGAGTGGAGGGGAATGAAATGGAATGGAATGGAGTGGAGTGGAATGGAATGGAATGGAATCAACCTGAGTGGAATGGAATGGAATGGAATGGAATGGAATAAACCCGAATGAAATGGAATGGAGGGGTATGGAATGGAATGGAATGGAAAGGAACCAACCCGAATGGAATGGAATCGAATGGAATGGAATGGAATGGAATGGAATGCAATGGAATCATCCCGAATGGAATGGAATGGAATGGAACGGAAAGGAATGGAATCAACGCGAATGGAATGCAATGGAATGGAATGGAAAGTAATCAACCCGAATGGAATGGAATGGAATGGAATGGAATGGAATGGAATGGAAGGGAATGAAATGGAAGGGAATTTAATCACACCGAATGGAATGGAATGGAATAGAATGGACTGGAATGGAATCTATCCGAATGGTATGGAATGGTAAGGAATGGAATGGAATGGAAGGGAATGGAATCAACACGCATGGAATGAAATGAAGTGGAATCAACTCGAATGGAATGGAATGGAATGGAATGGAATGGAATGGAATGGAATGGAAAGGAATGGAATGGAAGGGAATGAAATGGAAGGGAATTTAATCACACCGAATGGAATGGAATGGAATTGAATCAACCCGAATGAATGGAATGCAACGGAATGACATTGAATGGATTCAACCCTAAAGGAATTGATTGGAATGGAATCAACTCGAATAGAATGGAATGGAATGGAATGGCACGGGATGGAATGGTATGGAATAGAATAGAATGGAATTGAATCAACCCGATTGGAGTGGATTGGAATGGAATGTAATTGAATGGAATGGGGTGGAATTGAATCAATCCGAGTGGAATGGAATGGAATGGAATGTAGTGGAGGGGAATTAAATGGAATGGAATGGAGTGGAGTGGAATGTAATGGAATGGAATCAACCTGAGTGGAATGGAATGGAATGGAATGCAATGGAATAAAATGGAATGGAAGCAACTCAAATGCAATGGAATGGAATGGAATGCAATGGAATGGAATGGAATCAACTCGAATGGAATGGAATGCAATGGAATGGAATGGAATCGAATCATCATGAATGGAATGGAATGGAATGGAATCAACTCAAATGGAATGGAATGCAATGGAAAGGAATGGAATGGAATCAACGCGAATGGAGTGGAAAGGAACGGAATGGAATGGAATGAAAAGGAATGGAATGGAATGGAATGCAATCAATCCAAATGGAATGGAATGGACTGGAATCAACCCGAATGGAATGGAGTGAAGTGGAATCAAATCGAATGGAATGGAATGGAATGGAATGGAATGGAATGAAATGGGATGTAATCACCTCGAATGGAACGGAATGGAATGGAATGGAATGGAATGAAATGGAATAAACCCGAATGGAATGGAGTGGAATGCAATGGAACGGAATGGAATGGAATGGAATGGAATCAACACGAATGGAATGGAATGGAATGGAATAAACCGGAATGGAATGGAATGGAATGGAATGCAATGGAATGGAATCAAAGCGAGTGGAATGGCATGGAGTGGAATGGAATGGAAAGGAATGGAATCAACCCGATTGGAATGGAATGGAATGGAATGGAATGGAATGGAATGGAATCTATCCGAATGGATTGGAATGGAAAGGAATGGAATGGAATGGAATCAACCCCCATGGAATGGAATGGAGTGGAACCAACTCGAATGGAATGGAATGGATTGGAATGGAATGGAATCAACCCGAATTCAATGGAATGGAATGGAATGGAATCAACACGAATGGAATGGAATGGAATGGAATGGAATGGAATGGAATCAACCCGAATGGAATGGAATGGAATGGAATGGAATGAAATGGAATGGAATGCAATCAATCCGAATGGAATGGAATGGAATGGAATGCAATGGAATCAACCCGAATGGAATGGAATGAAGTGGAATCAAATCGAGTGCAATGGAATGGAATCGAATGGAATGGAGTGGATTCAACCAGAATGGAATGGAAAGGAATGGAATCAACCGGAATGGAATGAAATGGAAAGGAATGGAATGGAATGGAATGGAAAGGAATGGAATGGAATCAACCCGAATGGAATTTAATGGAATGGAATGGAATCAACCAGAATGGAATGGAATCGAATGGAATGGAATGGAATCAACCCGAATGGAATGGAATGGAATGGAATGGAATGGAATGGAATCAACCTGAATGGAATGAAATGGAATGGAATTGAATGGAATGGAATCCACCGAAATGGAATGGAATGGAATGGAATGGAATGGAATGGTATGGAATCAACCCGAATGGAGTCGAATGGAATGGAAAGGAATGGAAACAACCCGAATGGAATGCAATGGAATGGAATGGAATGGAATGGAATCAACCCGAATGTAATGGAATGCAATGGAATGGAATGGAATGGAATGGAGTCAACACGGATGGAATGCAATGGAATGGAATGGAATGAAATGGAATGGAATGGAATCAACCCGAATGGAATGGAATGCAATGGAATGGAATGGAATGGAATCAACTCGAATGGAATAGAATGGAATGGATTGGAATGGAATGGAATGGAATCAACCCGAATGGAATGGAATACAATGGAATGGAATGGAATGGAAAGGGATGGAATCAACTCGAATGGAATGGAATGGAATGGAATGGAATGGAATGGAATGGAATGAAATGGAATAAACCCGAATGGAATGGAATGGAATGGAATGGAATGGAATGGAATGAAATCAACCCGAATGGAATGGAAGGGAATGGAATGGAAAGGAAAAAACCCGAGTGGAATGGAATGGAATGGAATGGAATGGAATGGAATGGAATGGAATGGAATGGAATCAAACCGAATGGAATGGAATGGAACGGAATGGAATGGAATGGAATGGAAGGGAATGAAATGGAAGGGAATTTAATCACACCGAATGGAATGGAATGGAATGGAATGGAATGGAATCAACCCGAATGGAATGGAATGCAATGGAATGACATGGAATGGATTCAACCCGAATGGAATTGATTGGAATGGAATCAACTCGAATGGAATGGAATGGAAAGGAATGGCACGGGATGGAATGGTATGGAATAGAATCGAATGGAATTGAATCAACACGATTGGAGTGGATTGGAATGGAATGTAATTGAATGGAATGGGGTGGAATTGAACCAATCCGAGTGGAATGGAATGGAATGGAATGGAGTGGAGGGGAATGAAATGGAATGGAATGGAGTGGAGTGGAATGTAATGGAATGGAATCAACCTGAGTGGAGTGTAATGGAATGGAATGGAATGGAATGGAATAAAATGGAATGGAAGCAACTCAAATGCAATGCAATGGAATGGAATGGAATGGAATCAACCCGAATGGAGTGGAATGGAATGGAATGGAATGGAAGCAACCCGAATGGAATGGAATGGAATCGAATGGAATGGAATGGAATGGAATCAACCGGAATGGAATGGAATGGAATGGAATGGAAGGGAATGGAATCAAACCGAATGGAATGGAATGGAGTGGAATGGAATGGAAAGGAATGGAATCAACCCGAATGGAATGGAATGGAATGGAATGGAATCAAACCGAATGGAATGGAATGGAATGGAATAGAATGGAATGGAATGGAATCAACCCGAAAGGAATGGAATGGTAAGGAATGGAATGGAATGGAAGGGAATGGAATCAACCCTCATGGAATGAAATGGAGTGGAATCAACTCGAATGGAATGGAATGGAATGGAATAAACCCGAATGAAATGGAATGGAGGGGAATGGAATGGAATGGAAAGGAACCAACCCGAATGGAATGGAATGGAATGGAATGGAATGGAATGGAATGGAATGGAATGGAATGCAATGGAATGGAATGGAATGGAAAGTAATTAACCCGAATGGAATGGAATGGAACGGAATGGAATGGAATGGAATGGAAGGGAATGAAATGGAAGGGAATTTAATCACACCCAATGGAATGGAATGGAATGGAATGGAATCAACCCGAATGGAATGGAATGCAATGGAATGACATGGAATGGATTCAACCCAAATGGAATTGATTGGAATGGAATCAACTCGAATGGAATGGAATGGAATGGAATGGAATGGCACGGGATGGAATGGTATGGAATAGAATCGAATGGAATTGAATTAACCCGATTGGAGTGGATTGGAATGGAATGTAATTGAATGGAATGGGGTGGAATTGAATCAATCCGAGTGGAATGGAATGGAATGGAATGGAGTGGAGGGGAATGAAATGGAATGGAATGGAGTGGAGTGGAATGGAATGGAATGGAATCAACCTGAGTGGAATGGAATGGAATGCAATGGAATGGAATGGAATGGAATAAACCCGAATGAAATGGAATGGAGGGGAATGGAATGGAATGGAATGGAAAGGAACCAACCCGAATGGAATGGAATCGAATGGAATGGAATGGAATGGAATGGATTGCAATGGAATCATCCCGAATGGAATGGAATGGAATGGAACGGAAAGGAATGGAATCAACCCGAATGGAATGCAATGGAATGGAATGGAAAGTAATCAACCCGAATGGAATGGAATGGAATGGAATGGAATGGAATGGAATGGAATGGAATGAAATGGAAGGGAATTTAATCACACCGAATGGAATGGAATGGAATAGAATGGACTGGAAAGGAATCTATCCGAATGGTATGGAATGGTAAGGAATGGAATGGAATGGAAGGGAACGGAATCAACACGCATGGAATGAAATGGAGTGGAATCAACTCGAATGGAATGGAATGGAATGGAATAAACCGGAATGGAATGGAATGGAATGGAATGGAATGGAATCAAAGCGAGTGGAATGGCATGGAGTGGAATGGAATGGAAAGGAATGGAATCAACCCGATTGGAATGGAATGGAATGGAATGGAATGGAATGGAATGGAATCTATCTGAATGGATTGGAATGGAAAGGAATGGAATGGAATGGAATGGAATCAACCCGCATGGAATGGAATGGAGTGGAACCAACTCGAATGGAATGGAATGGATTTGTAATGGAATGGAATCAACCCGAATTCAATGGAATGGAATGGAATGGAATCAACACGAATGGAATGGATTGGAATGGAATGGAATGGAATGGAATGGAATCAACCCGAATGGAATGGAATGGAATGGAATGGAATGAAATGGAATGGAATGCAATCAATCCGAATGGAATGGAATGGAATGGAATGCAATGGAATCAACCCGAATGGAATGGAATGAAGTGGAATCAAATCGAGTGCAATGGAATGGAATCGAATGGAATGGAGTGGATTCAACCAGAATGGAATGGAAAGGAATGGAATCAACCGGAATGGAATGAAATGGAAAGGAATGGAATGGAATGGAATGGAAAGGAATGGAATGGAATCAACCCGAATGGAATTTAATGGAATGGAATGGAATCAACCAGAATGGAATGGAATCGAATGGAATGGAATGGAATCAACCCGAATGGAATGGAATGGAATGGAATGGAATGGAATGGAATGGAATGGAATCAACCTGAATGGAATGAAATGGAATGGAATTGAATGGAATGGAATCCACCGGAATGGAATGGAATGGAATGGAATGGAATGGAATGCTATGGAATCAACCCGAATGGAGTCGAATGGAATGGAAAGGAATGGAAACAACCCGAATGGAATGCAATGGAATGGAATGGAATGGAATGGAATCAACCCGAATGTAATGGAATGCAATGGAATGGAATGGAGTCAACACGGATGGAATGCAATGGAATGGAATGGAATGAAATGGAATGGAATGGAATCAACCCGAATGGAATGGAATGCAATGGAATGGAATGGAATGGAATCAACTCGAATGGAATAGAATGGAATGGATTGGAATGGAATGGAATGGAATCAACCCGAATGGAATGGAATACAATGGAATGGAATGGAATGGAAAGGGATGGAATCAACTCGAATGGAATGGAATGGAATGGAATGGAATGGAATGGAATGGAATTGAATGGAATGAAATGGAATAAACCCGAATGGAATGGAATGGAATGGAATGGAATGGAATGGAATGGAATGGAATGAAATCAACCCGAATGGAAGGGAAGGGAATGGAATGGAAAGGAAAAAACCCGAATGGAATGGAATGGAATGGAATGGAATGGAATGGAATGGAATGGAATGGAATCAAACCGAATGGAATGGAATGGAACGGAATGGAATGGAATGGAATGGAAGGGAATGAAATGGAAGGGAATTTAATCACACCGAATGGAATGGAATGGAATGGAATGGAATGGAATCAACCCGAATGGAATGGAATGCAATGGAATGACATGGAATGGATTCAACCCGAATGGAATTGATTGGAATGGAATCAACTCGAATGGAATGGAATGGAATGGAATGGCACGGGATGGAATGGTATGGAATAGAATCGAATGGAATTGAATCAACACGATTGGAGTGGATTGGAATGGAATGTAATTGAATGGAATGGGGTGGAATTGAATCAATCCGAGTGGAATGGAATGGAATGGAATGGAGTGGAGGGGAATGAAATGGAATGGAATGGAGTGGAGTGGAATGTAATGGAATGGAATCAACCTGAGTGGAGTGTAATGGAATGGAATGGAATGGAATAAAATGGAATGGAAGCAACTCAAATGCAATGCAATGGAATGGAATGGAATGGAATGAACCCGAATGGAGTGGAATGGAATGGAATGGAATGGAAGCAACCCGAATGGAATGGAATGGAATCGCATGGAATGGAATGGAATGGAATCAACCGGAATGGAATGGAATGGAATGGAATGGAAGGGAATGGAATCAAACCGAATGGAATGGAATGGAGTGGAATGGAATGGAAAGGAATGGAATCAACCCGAATGGAATGGAATGGAATGGAATGGAATGGAATGGAATCAAACCGAATGGAATGGAATGGAATGGAATAGAATGGAATGGAATGGAATCTATCCGAAAGGAATGGAATGGTAAGGAATGGAATGGAATGGAAGGGAATGGAATCAACCCTCATGGAATGAAATGGAGTGGAATCAACTCGAATGGAATGGAATGGAATGGAATAAACCCGAATGAAATGGAACGGAGGGGAATGGAATGGAATGGAAAGGAACCAACCCGAATGGAATGGAATGGAATGGAATGGAATGGAATGGAATGGAATGGAATGGAATGCAATGGAATGGAATGGAATGGAAAGTAATTAACCCGAATGGAATGGAATGGAACGGAATGGAATGGAATGGAATGGAAGGGAATGAAATGGAAGGGAATTTAATCACACCGAATGGAATGGAATGGAATGGAATGGAATCAACCCGAATGGAATGGAATGCAATGGAATGACATGGAATGGATTCAACCCGAATGGAATTGATTGGAATGGAATCAACTCGAATGGAATGGAATGGAATGGAATGGCACGGGATGGAATGGTATGGAATAGAATCGAATGGAATTGAATCAACCCGATTGGAGTGGATTGGAATGGAATGTAATTGAATGGAATGGGGTGGAATTGAATCAATCCGAGTGGAATGGAATGGAATGGAATGGAGTGGAGGGGAATGAAATGGAATGGAATGGAGTGGAGTGGTATGGAATGGAATGGAATCAACCTGAGTGGAATGGAATGGAATGGAATGGAATAAACCCGAATGAAATGGAATGGAGGGGAATGGAATGGAATGGAATGGAAAGGAACCAACCCGAATGGAATGGAATCGAATGGAATGGAATGGAATGGAATGGAACGGAAAGGAATGGAATCAACCCGAATGGAATGCAATGGAATGGAATGGAAAGTAATCAACCCGAATGGAATGGAATGGAATGGAATGGAATGGAATGGAATGGAATGGAAGGGAATGAAATGGAAGGGAATTTAATCACACCGAATGGAATGGAATGGAATAGAATGGACTGGAATGGAATCTATCCGAATGGTATGGAATGGTAAGGAATGGAATGGAATGGAAGGGAATGGAATCAACACGCATGGAATGAAATGGAGTGGAATCAACTCGAATGGAATGGAATGGAATGGAATGGAATGGAATGGAAAGGAATGGAATGGAAGGGAATTTAATCACACCGAATGGAATGGAATGGAATGGAATCAACCCGAATGGAATGGAATGCAACGGAATGACATTGAATGGATTCAACCCTAAAGGAATTGATTGGAATGGAATCAACTCGAATAGAATGGAATGGAATGGAATGGCACGGGATGGAATGGTATGGAATAGAATAGAATGGAATTGAATCAACCCGATTGGAGTGGATTGGAATGGAATGTAATTGAATGGAATGGGGTGGAATTGAATCAATCCGAGTGGAATGGAATGGAATGGAATGTAGTGGAGGGGAATTAAATGGAATGGAATGGAGTGGAGTGGAATGTAATGGAATGGAATCAACCTGAGTGGAATGGAATGGAATGGAATGCAATGGAATAAAATGGAATGGAAGCAACTCAAATGCAATGGAATGGAATGGAATGCAATGGAATGGAATGGAATCAACTCGAATGGAATGGAATGCAATGGAATGGAATGGAATCGAATCATCATGAATGGAATGGAATCGAATCATCATGAATGGAATGGAATGGAATGGAATCAACTCAAATGGAATGGAATGCAATGGAAAGGAATGAAATGGAATCAACGCGAATGGAGTGGAATGGAACGGAATGGAATGGAATGAAAAGGAATGGAATGGAATGCAATCAATCCAAATGGAATGGAATGGACTGGAATCAACCCGAATGGAATGGAGTGAAGTGGAATCAAATCGAATGGAATGGAATGGAATGGAATGGAATGGAATGGAATGGAATGAAATGGGATGTAATCACCTCGAATGGAACGGAATGGAATGGAATGGAATGAAATGGAATAAACCCGAATGGAATGGAGTGGAATGGAATGGAACGGAATGGAATGGAATGGAATGGAATCAACACGAATGGAATGGAATGGAATGGAATAAACCGGAATGGAATGGAATGGAATGGAATGGAATGGAATCAAAGCGAGTGGAATGGCATGGAGTGGAATGGAATGGAAAGGAATGGAATCAACCCGATTGGAATGGAATGGAATGGAATGGAATGGAATGGAATGGAATGGAATGGAATCTATCCGAATGGATTGGAATGGAAAGGAATGGAATGGAATGGAATCAACCCGCATGGAATGGAATGGAGTGGAACCAACTCGAATGGAATGGAATGGATTGGAATGGAATGGAATCAACCCGAATTCAATGGAATGGAATGGAATGGAATCAACACGAATGGAATGGATTGGAATGGAATGGAATGAAATGGAATGGAATGCAATCAATCCGAATGGAATGGAATGGAATGGAATGCAATGGAATCACCCGAATGGAATGGAATGAAGTGGAATCAAATCGAGTGCAATGGAATGGAATCGAATGGAATGGAGTGGATTCAACCAGAATGGAATGGAAAGGAATGGAATCAACCGGAATGGAATGAAATGGAAAGGAATGGAATGGAATGGAATGGAAAGGAATGGAATGGAATCAACCCGAATGGAATTTAATGGAATGGAATGGAATCAACCAGAATGGAATGGAATCGAATGGAATGGAATGGAATCAACCCGAATGGAATGGAATGGAATGGAATGGAATGGAATGGAATGGAATGGAATCAACCTGAATGGAATGAAATGGAATGGAATTGAATGGAATGGAATCCACCGGAATGGAATGGAATGGAATGGAATGGAATGGAATGGAATGGTATGGAATCAACCCGAATGGAGTCGAATGGAATGGAAAGGAATGGAAACAACCCGAATGGAATGCAATGGAATGGAATGGAATGGAATCAACCCGAATGTAATGGAATGCAATGGAATGGAATGGAATGGAATGGAGTCAACACGGATGGAATGCAATGGAATGGAATGGAATGAAATGGAATGGAATGGAATCAACCCGAGTGGAATGGAATGCAATGGAATGGAATGGAATGGAATCAACTCGAATGGAATAGAATGGAATGGATTGGAATGGAATGGAATGGAATCAACCCGAATGGAATGGAATACAATGGAATGGAATGGAATGGAAAGGGATGGAATCAACTCGAATGGAATGGAATGGAATGGAATGGAATGGAATGGAATGGAATGGAATGAAATGGAATAAACCCGAATGGAATGGAATGGAATGGAATGGAATGGAATGGAATGGAATGGAATGAAATCAACCCGAATGGAATGGAAGGGAATGGAATGGAAAGGAAAAAACCCGAATGGAATGGAATGGAATGGAATGGAATGGAATGGAATGGAATGGAATCAAACAGAATGGAATGGAATGGAACGGAATGGAATGGAATGGAATGGAAGGGAATGAAATGGAAGGGAATTTAATCACACCGAATGGAATGGAATGGAATGGAATGGAATGGAATCAACCCGAATGGAATGGAATGCAATGGAATGACATGGAATGGATTCAACCCGAATGGAATTGATTGGAATGGAATCAACTCGAATGGAATGGAATGGAATGGAATGGCATGGGATGGAATGGTATGGAATAGAATCGAATGGAATTGAATCAACACGATTGGAGTGGATTTGAATGGAATGTAATTGAATGAAATGGGGTGGAATTGAATCAACCCGAGTGGAATGGAATGGAATGGAATGGAGTGGAGGGGAATGAAATGGAATGGAATGGAGTGGAGTGTAATGTAATGGAATGGAATCAACCTGAGTGGAGTGTAATGGAATGGAATGGAATGGAATGGAATGTAATAAAATGGAATGGAAGCAACTCAAATGCAATGGAATGGAATGGAATGGAATGGAATCAACCCGAATGGAATGGAATGGAATGGAATGGAATGGAATGCAATGGAATGGAATGGAATCAACTCGAATGGAATGGAATGCAGTGGAATGGAATGGAATCGAATCATCACGAATGGAATGGAACGGAATGGAATCAACTCAAATGGAATGGAATGCAATGGAAAGGAATGGAATGGAATCAACCCGAATGGAGTGGAATGGAATGGAATGGAATGGAAGCAACCCGAATGGAATGGAATGGAATCGAATGGAATGGAATGGAATGGAATCAACCGGAATGGAATGGAATGGAATGGAATGGAATGGAATGGAATGGAATGGAATGGAATGCAATGGAATGGAATGGAATGGAAAGTAATTAACCCGAATGGAATGGAATGGAACGGAATGGAATGGAATGGAATGGAAGGGAATGAAATGGAAGGGAATTTAATCACACCGAATGGAATGGAATGGAATGGAATGGAATCAACCCGAATGGAATGGAATGCAATGGAATGGCATGGAATGGATTCAACCCGAATGGAATTGATTGGAATGGAATCAACTCGAATGGAATGGAATGGAATGGAATGGAATGGCACGGGATGGAATGGTATGGAATAGAATCGAATGGAATTGAATCAACCCGATTGGAGTGGATTGGAATGGAATGTAATTGAATGGAATGGGGTGGAATTGAATCAATCCGAGTGGAATGGAATGGAATGGAATGGAGTGGAGGGGAATGAAATGGAATGGAATGGAGTGGAGTGGTATGGAATGGAATGGAATCAACCTGAGTGGAATGGAATGGAATGGAATGGAATAAACCCGAATGAAATGGAATGGAGGGGAATGGAATGGAATGGAATGGAAAGGAACCAACCCGAATGGAATGGAATCGAATGGAATGGAATGGAATGGAATGGAACGGAAAGGAATGGAATCAACCCGAATGGAATGCAATGGAATGGAATGGAAAGTAATCAACCCGAATGGAATGGAATGGAATGGAATGGAATGGAATGGAATGGAATGGAAGGGAATGAAATGGAAGGGAATTTAATCACACCGAATGGAATGGAATGGAATAGAATGGACTGGAATGGAATCTATCCGAATGGTATGGAATGGTAAGGAATGGAATGGAATGGAAGGGAATGGAATCAACACGCATGGAATGAAATGGAGTGGAATCAACTAGAATGGAATGGAATGGAATGGAATGGAAAGGAATGGAATGGAAGGGAATGAAATGGAAGGGAATTTAATCACACCGAATGGAATGGAATGGAATGGAATCAACCGGAATGGAATGGAATGCAACGGAATGACATTGAATGGATTCAACCCTAAAGGAATTGATTGGAATGGAATCAACTCGAATACAATGGAATGGAATGGAATGGCACGGGATGGAATGGTATGGAATAGAATAGAATGGAATTGAATCAACCCGATTGGAGTGGATTGGAATGGAATGTAATTGAATGGAATGGGGTGGAATTGAATCAATCCGAGTGGAATGGAATGGAATGGAATGTAGTGGAGGGGAATTAAATGCAATGGAATGGAGTGGAGTGGAATGTAATGGAATGGAATCAACCTGAGTGGAATGGAATGGAATGGAATGCAATGGAATAAAATGGAATGGAAGCAACTCCAATGCAATGGAATGGAATGGAATGCAATGGAATGGAATGGAATCAACTCGAATGGAATGGAATGCAATGGAATGGAATGGAATCGAATCATCATGAATGGAATGGAATGGAATGGAATCAACTCAAATGGAATGGAATGCAATGGAAAGGAATGGAATGGAATCAACGCGAATGGAGTGGAATGGAACGGAATGGAATGGAATGAAAAGGAATGGAATGGAATGCAATCAATCCAAATGGAATGGAATGGACTGGAATCAACCCGAATGGAATGGAGTGAAGTGGAATCAAATCGAATGGAATGGAATGGAATGGAATGGAATGGAATGAAATGGGATGTAATCACCTCGAATGGAACGGAATGGAATGGAATGGAATGAAATGGAATAAACCCGAATGGAATGGAGTGGAATGGAATGGAACGGAATGGAATGGAATGGAATGGAATCAACACGAATGGAATGGAATGGAATGGAATAAACCGGAATGGAATGGAATGGAATGGAATGGAATGGAATCAAAGCGAGTGGAATGGCATGGAGTGGAATGGAATGGAAAGGAATGGAATCAACCCGATTGGAATGGAATGGAATGGAATGGAATGGAATGGAATCTATCCGAATGGATTGGAATGGCAAGGAATGGAATGGAATGGAATCAACCCGCATGGAATGGAATGGAGTGGAACCAACTCGAATGGAATGGAATGGATTGGAATGGAATGGAATCAACCCGAATTCAATGGAATGGAATGGAATGGAATCAACACGAATGGAATGGATTGGAATGGAATGGAATGGAATGGAATGGAATGGAATCAACCCGAATGGAATGGAATGGAATGGAATGGAATGAAATGGAATGGAATGCAATCAATCCGAATGGAATGGAATGGAATGGAATGCAATGGAATCAACCCGAATGGAATGGAATGAAGTGGAATCAAATCGAGTGCAATGGAATGGAATCGAATGGAATGGAGTGGATTCAACCAGAATGGAATGGAAAGGAATGGAATCAACCGGAATGGAATGAAATGGAAAGGAATGGAATGGAATGGAATGGAAAGGAATGGAATGGAATCAACCCGAATGGAATTTAATGGAATGGAATGGAATCAACCAGAATGGAATGGAATCGAATGGAATGGAATGGAATCAACCCGAATGGAATGGAATGGAATGGAATGGAATGGAATGGAATCAACCTGAATGGAATGAAATGGAATGGAATTGAATGGAATGGAATCCACCGGAATGGAATGGAATGGAATGGAATGGAATGGTATGGAATCAACCCGAATGGAGTCGAATGGAATGGAAAGGAATGGAAACAACCCGAATGGAATGCAATGGAATGGAATGGAATGGAATGGAATCAACCCGAATGTAATGGAATGCAATGGAATGGAATGGAATGGAGTCAACACGGATGGAATGCAATGGAATGGAATGGAATGAAATGGAATGGAATGGAATCACCCCGAATGGAATGGAATGCAATGGAATGGAATGGAATGGAATCAACTCGAATGGAATAGAATGGAATGGATTGGAATGGAATGGAATGGAATCAACCCGAATGGAATGGAATACAATGGAATGGAATGGAATGGAAAGGGATGGAATCAACTCGAATGGAATGGAATGGAATGGAATGTAATGGAATGGAATGAAATGGAATAAACCCGAATGGAATGGAATGGAATGGAATGGAATGGAATGGAATGAAATCAACCCGAATGGAATGGAAGGGAATGGAATGGAAAGGAAAAAACCCGAATGGAATGGAATGGAATGGAATGGAATGGAATGGAATGGAATCAAACAGAATGAAATGGAATGGAATGGAATGGAATGGAATGGAATGGAATGGAAGGGAATGAAATGGAAGGGAATTTAATCACACCGAATGGAATGGAATGGAATGGAATGGAATGGAATCAACCCGAATGGAATGGAATGCAATGGAATGACATGGAATGGATTCAACCCGAATGGAATTGATTGGAATGGAATCAACTCGAATGGAATGGAATGGAATGGAATGGCATGGGATGGAATGGTATGGAATAGAATCGAATGGAATTGAATCAACACGATTGGAGTGGATTGGAATGGAATGTAATTGAATGGAATGGGGTGGAATTGAATCAACCCGAGTGGAATGGAATGGAATGGAATGGAGTGGAGGGGAATGAAATGGAATGGAATGGAGTGGAGTGTAATGTAATGGAATGGAATCAACCTGAGTGGAGTGTAATGGAATGGAATGGAATGGAATGGAATAAAATGGAATGGAAGCAACTCAAATGCAATGGAATGGAATGGAATGGAATGGAATCAACCCGAATGGAATGGAATGGAATGGAATGGAATGGAATGCAATGGAATGGAATGGAATCAACTCGAATGGAATGGAATGTAATGGAATGGAATGGAATCGAATCATCATGAATGGAATGGAATGGAATGGAATCAACTCAAATGGAATGGAATGCAATGGAAAGGAATGGAATGGAATCAACGCGAATGGAGTGGAATGGAACGGAATGGAATGGAATGAAAAGGAATGGAATGGAATGCAATCAATCCAAATGGAATGGAATGGACTGGAATCAACCCGAATGGAATGGAGTGAAGTGGAATCAAATCGAATGGAATGGAATGGAATGGAATGGAATGGAATGAAATGGGATGTAATCACCTCGAATGGAACGGAATGGAATGGAATGGAATGAAATGGAATAAACCCGAATGGAATGGAGTGGAATGGAATGGAACGGAATGGAATGGAATGGAATGGAATCAACACGAATGGAATGGAATGGAATGGAATAAACCGGAATGGAATGGAATGGAATGGAATGGAATGGAATCAAAGCGAGTGGAATGGCATGGAGTGGAATGGAATGGAAAGGAATGGAATCAACCCGATTGGAATGGAATGGAATGGAATGGAATGGAATGGAATGGAATGGAATGGAATCTATCCGAATGGATTGGAATGGAAAGGAATGGAATGGAATGGAATCAACCCGCATGGAATGGAATGGAGTGGAACCAACTCGAATGGAATGGAATGGATTGGAATGGAATGGAATCAACCCGAATTCAATGGAATGGAATGGAATGGAATCAACACGAATGGAATGGATTGGAATGGAATGGAATGGAATGGAATGGAATCAACCCGAATGGAATGGAATGGAATGGAATGGAATGAAATGGAATGGAATGCAATCAATCCGAATGGAATGGAATGGAATGGAATGCAATGGAATCAACCCGAATGGAATGGAATGAAGTGGAATCAAATCGAGTGTAATGGAATGGAATCGAAAGGAATGGAGTGGATTCAACCAGAATGGAATGGAAAGGAATGGAATCAACCGGAATGGAATGAAATGGAAAGGAATGGAATGGAATGGAATGGAAAGGAATGGAATGGAATCAACCCGAATGGAATTTAATGGAATGGAATGGAATCAACCAGAATGGAATGGAATCGAATGGAATGGAATGGAATCAACCCGAATGGAATGGAATGGAATGGAATGGAATGGAATGGAATGGAATCAACCTGAATGGAATGAAATGGAATGGAATTGAATGGAATGGAATCCACCGGAATGGAATGGAATGGAATGGAATGGAATGGAATGGAATGGTATGGAATCAACCCGAATGGAGTCGAATGGAATGGAAAGGAATGGAAACAACCCGAATGGAATGCAATGGAATGGAATGGAATGGAATGGAATGAACCCGAATGTAATGGAATGCAATGGAATGGAATGGAATGGAATGGAGTCAACACGGATGGAATGCAATGGAATGGAATGGAATGAAATGGAATGGAATGGAATCACCCCGAATGGAATGGAATGCAATGGAATGGAATGGAATGGAATCAACTCGAATGGAATAGAATGGAATGGATTGGAATGGAATGGAATGGAATCAACCCGAATGGAATGGAATACAATGGAATGGAATGGAATGGAAAGGGATGGAATCAACTCGAATGGAATGGAATGGAATGGAATGGAATGGAATGGAATGGAATGGAATGAAATGGAATAAACCCGAATGGAATGGAATGGAATGGAATGGAATGGAATGGAATGGAATGGAATGAAATCAACCCGAATGGAATGGAAGGGAATGGAATGGAAAGGAAAAAACCCGAATGGAATGGAATGGAATGGAATGGAATGGAATGGAATGGAATCAAACAGAATGGAATGGAATGGAACGGAATGGAATGGAATGGAATGGAAGGGAATGAAATGGAAGGGAATTTAATCACACCGAATGGAATGGAATGGAATGGAATGGAATGGAATCAACCCGAATGGAATGGAATGCAATGGAATGACATGGAATGGATTCAACCCGAATGGAATTGATTGGAATGGAATCAACTCGAATGGAATGGAATGGAATGGAATGGCACGGGATGGAATGGTATGGAATAGAATCGAATGGAATTGAATCAAAAGGATTGGAGTGGATTGGAATGGAATGTAATTGAATGGAATGGGGTGGAATTGAATCAATCCGAGTGGAATGGAATGGAATGGAGTGTAGTGGAGGGGAATTAAATGCAATGGAATGGAGTGGAGTGGAATGTAATGGAATGGAATCAACCTGAGTGGAATGGAATGGAATGGAATGCAATGGAATAAAATGGAATGGAAGCAACTCCAATGCAATGGAATGGAATGGAATGCAATGGAATGGAATGGAATCAACTCGAATGGAATGGAATGCAATGGAATGGAATGGAATCGAATCATCATGAATGGAATGGAATGGAATGGAATCAACTCAAATGGAATGGAATGCAATGGAAAGGAATGGAATGGAATCAACGCGAATGGAGTGGAATGGAACGGAATGGAATGGAATGAAAAGGAATGGAATGGAATGCAATCAATCCAAATGGAATGGAATGGACTGGAATCAACCCGAATGGAATGGAGTGAAGTGGAATCAAATCGAATGGAATGGAATGGAATGGAATGGAATGGAATGGAATGAAATGGGATGTAATCACCTCGAATGGAACGGAATGGAATGGAATGGAATGAAATGGAATAAACCCGAATGGAATGGAGTGGAATGGAATGGAACGGAATGGAATGGAATGGAATGGAATCAACATGAATGGAATGGAATGGAATGGAATAAACCGGAATGGAATGGAATGGAATGGAATGGAATGGAATGGAATCAAAGCGAGTGGAATGGCATGGAGTGGAATGGAATGGAAAGGAATGGAATCAACCCGATTGGAATGGAATGGAATGGAATGGAATGGAATGGAATGGAATGGAATCTATCCGAATGGATTGGAATGGAAAGGAATGGAATGGAATGGAATCAACCCGCATGGAATGGAATGGAGTGGAACCAACTCGAATGGAATGGAATGGATTGGAATGGAATGGAATCAACCCGAATTCAATGGAATGGAATGGAATGGAATCAACACGAATGGAATGGATTGGAATGGAATGGAATGGAATGGAATGGAATCAACCCGAATGGAATGGAATGGAATGGAATGGAATGAAATGGAATGCAATGCAATCAATCCGAATGGAATGGAATGGAATGGAATGCAATGGAATCAACCCGAATGGAATGGAATGAAGTGGAATCAAATCGAGTGCAATGGAATGGAATCGAATGGAATGGAGTGGATTCAACCAGAATGGAATGGAAAGGAATGGAATCAACCGGAATGGAATGAAATGGAAAGGAATGGAATGGAATGGAATGGAAAGGAATGGAATGGAATCAACCCGAATGGAATTTAATGGAATGGAATGGAATCAACCAGAATGGAATGGAATCGAATGGAATGGAATGGAATCAACCCGAATGGAATGGAATGGAATGGAATGGAATGGAATGGAATGGAATCAACCTGAATGGAATGAAATGGAATGGAATTGAATGGAATGGAATCCACCGGAATGGAATGGAATGGAATGGAATGGAATGGTATGGAATCAACCCGAATGGAGTCGAATGGAATGGAAAGGAATGGAAACAACCCGAATGGAATGCAATGGAATGGAATGGAATGGAATGGAATGAACCCGAATGTAATGGAATGCAATGGAATGGAATGGAATGGAATGGAGTCAACACGGATGGAATGCAATGGAATGGAATGGAATGAAATGGAATGGAATGGAATCACCCCGAATGGAATGGAATGCAATGGAATGGAATGGAATGGAATCAACTCGAATGGAATAGAATGGAATGGATTGGAATGGAATGGAATGGAATCAACCCGAATGGAATGGAATACAATGGAATGGAATGGAATGGAAAGGGATGGAATCAACTCGAATGGAATGGAATGGAATGGAATGTAATGGAATGGAATGAAATTGAATAAACCCGAATGGAATGGAATGGAATGGAATGGAATGGAATGGAATGGAATGGAATGAAATCAACCCGAATGGAATGGAAGGGAATGGAATGGAAAGGAAAAAACCCGAATGGAATGGAATGGAATGGAATGGAATGGAATGGAATGGAATGGAATCAAACAGAATGGAATGGAATGGAATGGAATGGAATGGAATGGAATGGAAGGGAATGAAATGGAAGGGAATTTAATCACACCGAATGGAATGGAATGGAATGGAATGGAATGGAATCAACCCGAATGGAATGGAATGCAATGGAATGACATGGAATGGATTCAACCCGAATGGAATTGATTGGAATGGAATCAACTCGAATGGAATGGAATGGAATGGAATGGCACGGGATGGAATGGTATGGAATAGAATCGAATGGAATTGAATCAACACGATTGGAGTGGATTGGAATGGAATGTAATTGAATGGAATGGGGTGGAATTGAATCAACCCGAGTGGAATGGAATGGAATGGAATGGAGTGGAGGGGAATGAAATGGAATGGAATGGAGTGGAGTGTAATGTAATGGAATGGAATCAACCTGAGTGGAGTGTAATGGAATGGAATGGAATGGAATGTAATAAAATGGAATGGAAGCAACTCAAATGCAATGGAATGGAATGGAATGGAATGGAATCAACCCGAATGGAATGGAATGGAATGGAATGGAATGGAATGCAATGGAATGGAATGGAATCAACTCGAATGGAATGGAATGCAATGGAATGGAATGGAATCGAATCATCATGAATGGAATGGAATGGAATGGAATCAACTCAAATGGAATGGAATGCAATGGAAAGGAATGGAATGGAATCAACGCGAATGGAGTGGAATGGAACGGAATGGAATGGAATGAAAAGGAATGGAATGGAATGCAATCAATCCAAATGGAATGGAATGGACTGGAATCAACCCGAATGGAATGGAGTGAAGTGGAATCAAATCGAATGGAATGGAATGGAATGGAATGGAATGGAATGGAATGAAATGGGATGTAATCACCTCGAATGGAACGGAATGGAATGGAATGGAATGAAATGGAATAAACCCGAATGGAATGGAGTGGAATGGAATGGAACGGAATGGAATGGAATGGAATGGAATCAACACGAATGGAATGGAATGGAATGGAATAAACCGGAATGGAATGGAATGGAATGGAATGGAATGGAATCAAAGCGAGTGGAATGGCATGGAGTGGAATGGAATGGAAAGGAATGGAATCAACCCGATTGGAATGGAATGGAATGGAATGGAATGGAATGGAATGGAATGGAATGGAATCTATCCGAATGGATTGGAATGGAAAGGAATGGAATGGAATGGAATCAACCCGCATGGAATGGAATGGAGTGGAACCAACTCGAATGGAATGGAATGGATTGGAATGGAATGGAATCAACCCGAATTCAATGGAATGGAATGGAATGGAATCAACACGAATGGAATGGATTGGAATGGAATGGAATGGAATGGAATGGAATCAACCCGAATGGAATGGAATGGAATGGAATGGAATGAAATGGAATGGAATGCAATCAATCCGAATGGAATGGAATGGAATGGAATGCAATGGAATCAACCCGAATGGAATGGAATGAAGTGGAATCAAATCGAGTGTAATGGAATGGAATCGAAAGGAATGGAGTGGATTCAACCAGAATGGAATGGAAAGGAATGGAATCAACCGGAATGGAATGAAATGGAAAGGAATGGAATGGAATGGAATGGAAAGGAATGGAATGGAATCAACCCGAATGGAATTTAATGGAATGGAATGGAATCAACCAGAATGGAATGGAATCGAATGGAATGGAATGGAATCAACCCGAATGGAATGGAATGGAATGGAATGGAATGGAATGGAATGGAATCAACCTGAATGGAATGAAATGGAATGGAATTGAATGGAATGGAATCCACCGGAATGGAATGGAATGGAATGGAATGGAATGGAATGGAATGGTATGGAATCAACCCGAATGGAGTCGAATGGAATGGAAAGGAATGGAAACAACCCGAATGGAATGCAATGGAATGGAATGGAATGGAATGGAATGAACCCGAATGTAATGGAATGCAATGGAATGGAATGGAATGGAATGGAGTCAACACGGATGGAATGCAATGGAATGGAATGGAATGAAATGGAATGGAATGGAATCACCCCGAATGGAATGGAATGCAATGGAATGGAATGGAATGGAATCAACTCGAATGGAATAGAATGGAATGGATTGGAATGGAATGGAATGGAATCAACCCGAATGGAATGGAATACAATGGAATGGAATGGAATGGAAAGGGATGGAATCAACTCGAATGGAATGGAATGGAATGGAATGGAATGGAATGGAATGGAATGGAATGAAATGGAATAAACCCGAATGGAATGGAATGGAATGGAATGGAATGGAATGGAATGGAATGGAATGAAATCAACCCGAATGGAATGGAAGGGAATGGAATGGAAAGGAAAAAACCCGAATGGAATGGAATGGAATGGAATGGAATGGAATGGAATGGAATCAAACAGAATGGAATGGAATGGAACGGAATGGAATGGAATGGAATGGAAGGGAATGAAATGGAAGGGAATTTAATCACACCGAATGGAATGGAATGGAATGGAATGGAATGGAATCAACCCGAATGGAATGGAATGCAATGGAATGACATGGAATGGATTCAACCCGAATGGAATTGATTGGAATGGAATCAACTCGAATGGAATGGAATGGAATGGAATGGCACGGGATGGAATGGTATGGAATAGAATCGAATGGAATTGAATCAAAAGGATTGGAGTGGATTGGAATGGAATGTAATTGAATGGAATGGGGTGGAATTGAATCAATCCGAGTGGAATGGAATGGAATGGAGTGTAGTGGAGGGGAATTAAATGCAATGGAATGGAGTGGAGTGGAATGTAATGGAATGGAATCAACCTGAGTGGAATGGAATGGAATGGAATGCAATGGAATAAAATGGAATGGAAGCAACTCCAATGCAATGGAATGGAATGGAATGCAATGGAATGGAATGGAATCAACTCGAATGGAATGGAATGCAATGGAATGGAATGGAATCGAATCATCATGAATGGAATGGAATGGAATGGAATCAACTCAAATGGAATGGAATGCAATGGAAAGGAATGGAATGGAATCAACGCGAATGGAGTGGAATGGAACGGAATGGAATGGAATGAAAAGGAATGGAATGGAATGCAATCAATCCAAATGGAATGGAATGGACTGGAATAAACCCGAATGGAATGGAGTGAAGTGGAATCAAATCGAATGGAATGGAATGGAATGGAATGGAATGGAATGGAATGAAATGGGATGTAATCACCTCGAATGGAACGGAATGGAATGGAATGGAATGAAATGGAATAAACCCGAATGGAATGGAGTGGAATGGAATGGAACGGAATGGAATGGAATGGAATGGAATCAACATGAATGGAATGGAATGGAATGGAATAAACCGGAATGGAATGGAATGGAATGGAATGGAATGGAATGGAATCAAAGCGAGTGGAATGGCATGGAGTGGAATGGAATGGAAAGGAATGGAATCAACCCGATTGGAATGGAATGGAATGGAATGGAATGGAATGGAATGGAATGGAATCTATCCGAATGGATTGGAATGGAAAGGAATGGAATGGAATGGAATCAACCCGCATGGAATGGAATGGAGTGGAACCAACTCGAATGGAATGGAATGGATTGGAATGGAATGGAATCAACCCGAATTCAATGGAATGGAATGGAATGGAATCAACACGAATGGAATGGATTGGAATGGAATGGAATGGAATGGAATGGAATCAACCCGAATGGAATGGAATGGAATGGAATGGAATGAAATGGAATGCAATGCAATCAATCCGAATGGAATGGAATGGAATGGAATGCAATGGAATCAACCCGAATGGAATGGAATGAAGTGGAATCAAATCGAGTGCAATGGAATGGAATCGAATGGAATGGAGTGGATTCAACCAGAATGGAATGGAAAGGAATGGAATCAACCGGAATGGAATGAAATGGAAAGGAATGGAATGGAATGGAATGGAAAGGAATGGAATGGAATCAACCCGAATGGAATTTAATGGAATGGAATGGAATCAACCAGAATGGAATGGAATCGAATGGAATGGAATGGAATCAACCCGAATGGAATGGAATGGAATGGAATGGAATGGAATGGAATGGAATCAACCTGAATGGAATGAAATGGAATGGAATTGAATGGAATGGAATCCACCGGAATGGAATGGAATGGAATGGAATGGAATGGTATGGAATCAACCCGAATGGAGTCGAATGGAATGGAAAGGAATGGAAACAACCCGAATGGAATGCAATGGAATGGAATGGAATGGAATGGAATGAACCCGAATGTAATGGAATGCAATGGAATGGAATGGAATGGAATGGAGTCAACACGGATGGAATGCAATGGAATGGAATGGAATGAAATGGAATGGAATGGAATCACCCCGAATGGAATGGAATGCAATGGAATGGAATGGAATGGAATCAACTCGAATGGAATAGAATGGAATGGATTGGAATGGAATGGAATGGAATCAACCCGAATGGAATGGAATACAATGGAATGGAATGGAATGGAAAGGGATGGAATCAACTCGAATGGAATGGAATGGAATGGAATGTAATGGAATGGAATGAAATTGAATAAACCCGAATGGAATGGAATGGAATGGAATGGAATGGAATGGAATGGAATGGAATGAAATCAACCCGAATGGAATGGAAGGGAATGGAATGGAAAGGAAAAAACCCGAATGGAATGGAATGGAATGGAATGGAATGGAATGGAATGGAATGGAATCAAACAGAATGGAATGGAATGGAATGGAATGGAATGGAATGGAATGGAAGGGAATGAAATGGAAGGGAATTTAATCACACCGAATGGAATGGAATGGAATGGAATGGAATGGAATCAACCCGAATGGAATGGAATGCAATGGAATGACATGGAATGGATTCAACCCGAATGGAATTGATTGGAATGGAATCAACTCGAATGGAATGGAATGGAATGGAATGGCACGGGATGGAATGGTATGGAATAGAATCGAATGGAATTGAATCAACACGATTGGAGTGGATTGGAATGGAATGTAATTGAATGGAATGGGGTGGAATTGAATCAACCCGAGTGGAATGGAATGGAATGGAATGGAGTGGAGGGGAATGAAATGGAATGGAATGGAGTGGAGTGTAATGTAATGGAATGGAATCAACCTGAGTGGAGTGTAATGGAATGGAATGGAATGGAATGTAATAAAATGGAATGGAAGCAACTCAAATGCAATGGAATGGAATGGAATGGAATGGAATCAACCCGAATGGAATGGAATGGAATGGAATGGAATGGAATGCAATGGAATGGAATGGAATCAACTCGAATGGAATGGAATGCAATGGAATGGAATGGAATCGAATCATCATGAATGGAATGGAATGGAATGGAATCAACTCAAATGGAATGGAATGCAATGGAAAGGAATGGAATGGAATCAACGCGAATGGAGTGGAATGGAACGGAATGGAATGGAATGAAAAGGAATGGAATGGAATGCAATCAATCCAAATGGAATGGAATGGACTGGAATCAACCCGAATGGAATGGAGTGAAGTGGAATCAAATCGAATGGAATGGAATGGAATGGAATGGAATGGAATGGAATGAAATGGGATGTAATCACCTCGAATGGAACGGAATGGAATGGAATGGAATGAAATGGAATAAACCCGAATGGAATGGAGTGGAATGGAATGGAACGGAATGGAATGGAATGGAATGGAATCAACACGAATGGAATGGAATGGAATGGAATAAACCGGAATGGAATGGAATGGAATGGAATGGAATGGAATCAAAGCGAGTGGAATGGCATGGAGTGGAATGGAATGGAAAGGAATGGAATCAACCCGATTGGAATGGAATGGAATGGAATGGAATGGAATGGAATGGAATGGAATGGAATCTATCCGAATGGATTGGAATGGAAAGGAATGGAATGGAATGGAATCAACCCGCATGGAATGGAATGGAGTGGAACCAACTCGAATGGAATGGAATGGATTGGAATGGAATGGAATCAACCCGAATTCAATGGAATGGAATGGAATGGAATCAACACGAATGGAATGGATTGGAATGGAATGGAATGGAATGGAATGGAATCAACCCGAATGGAATGGAATGGAATGGAATGGAATGAAATGGAATGGAATGCAATCAATCCGAATGGAATGGAATGGAATGGAATGCAATGGAATCAACCCGAATGGAATGGAATGAAGTGGAATCAAATCGAGTGCAATGGAATGGAATCGAAAGGAATGGAGTGGATTCAACCAGAATGGAATGGAAAGGAATGGAATCAACCGGAATGGAATGAAATGGAAAGGAATGGAATGGAATGGAATGGAATGGAAAGGAATGGAATGGAATCAACCCGAATGGAATTTAATGGAATGGAATGGAATCAACCAGAATGGAATGGAATCGAATGGAATGGAATGGAATCAACCCGAATGGAATGGAATGGAATGGAATGGAATGGAATGGAATGGAATCAACCTGAATGGAATGAAATGGAATGGAATTGAATGGAATGGAATCCACCGGAATGGAATGGAATGGAATGGAATGGAATGGAATGGAATGGTATGGAATCAACCCGAATGGAGTCGAATGGAATGGAAAGGAATGGAAACAACCCGAATGGAATGCAATGGAATGGAATGGAATGGAATGGAATCAACCCGAATGTAATGGAATGCAATGGAATGGAATGGAATGGAATGGAGTCAACACGGATGGAATGCAATGGAATGGAATGGAATGAAATGGAATGGAATGGAATCACCCCGAATGGAATGGAATGCAATGGAATGGAATGGAATGGAATCAACACGAATGGAATAGAATGGAATGGATTGGAATGGAATGGAATGGAATCAACCCGAATGGAATGGAATACAATGGAATGGAATGGAATGGAAAGGGATGGAATCAACTCGAATGGAATGGAATGGAATGGAATGGAATGGAATGGAATGGAATGAAATGGAATAAACCCGAATGGAATGGAATGGAATGGAATGGAATGGAATGGAATGGAATGAAATCAACCCGAATGGAATGGAAGGGAATGGAATGGAAAGGAAAAAACCCGAATGGAATGGAATGGAATGGAATGGAATGGAATGGAATGGAATGGAATGGAATCAAACAGAATGGAATGGAATGGAACGGAATGGAATGGAATGGAATGGAAGGGAATGAAATGGAAGGGAATTTAATCACACCGAATGGAATGGAATGGAATGGAATGGAATGGAATCAACCCGAATGGAATGGAATGCAATGGAATGACATGGAATGGATTCAACCCGAATGGAATTGATTGGAATGGAATCAACTCGAATGGAATGGAATGGAATGGAATGGCATGGGATGGAATGGTATGGAATAGAATCGAATGGAATTGAATCAACACGATTGGAGTGGATTGGAATGGAATGTAATTGAATGGAATGGGGTGGAATTGAATCAACCCGAGTGGAATGGAATGGAATGGAATGGAGTGGAGGGGAATGAAATGGAATGGAATGGAGTGGAGTGTAATGTAATGGAATGGAATCAACCTGAGTGGAGTGTAATGGAATGGAATGGAATGGAATGTAATAAAATGGAATGGAAGCAACTCAAATGCAATGGAATGGAATGGAATGGAATGGAATCAACCCGAATGGAATGGAATGGAATGGAATGGAATGGAATGGAATGGAATGCAATGGAATGGAATGGAATGCAATGGAATGGAATGGAATGCAATGGAATGGAATGGAATCAACTCGAATGGAATGGAATGCAATGGAATGGAATGGAATCGAATCATCACGAATGGAATGGAACGGAATGGAATCAACTCAAATGGAATGGAATGCAATGGAAAGGAATGGAATGGAATCAACCCGAATGGAGTGGAATGGAATGGAATGGAATGGAAGCAACCCGAATGGAATGGAATGGAATCGAATGGAATGGAATGGAATGGAATCAACCGGAATGGAATGGAATGGAATGGAATGGAATGGAAGGGAATGGAATCAAACCGAATGGAATGGAATGGAGTGGAATGGAATGGAAAGGAATGGAATCAACCCGAATGGAATGGAATGGAATGGAATGGAATGGAATGGAATGGAATCAAACCGAATGGAATGGAATGGAATGGAATAGAATGGAATGGAATGGAATCTATCCGAAAGGAATGGAATGGTAAGGAATGGAATGGAATGGAAGGGAATGGAATCAACCCGCATGGAATGAAATGGAGTGGAATCAACTCGAATGGAATGGAATGGAATGGAATAAACCCGAATGAAATAGAATGGAGGGGAATGGAATGGAATGGAAAGGAACCAACCCGAAAGGAATGGAATTGAATGGCATGGAATGGAATGGAATGGAATGGAATGGAATGCAATGGAAAGTAATTAACCCGAATGGAATGGAATGGAACGGAATGGAATGGAATGGAATGGAAGGGAATGAAATGGAACGGAATTTAATCACACCGAATGGAATGGAATGGAATGGAATGGAATGAACCCGAATGGAATGGAATGCAATGGAATGACATGGAATGGATTCAACCCGAATGGAATTGATTGGAATGGAATCAACTCGAATGGAATGGAATGGAATGGAATGGCACGGGATGGAATGGTATGGAATAGAATCGAATGGAATTGAATCAACACGATTGGAGTGGATTGGAATGGAATGTAATTGAATGGAATGGGGTGGAATTGAATCAATCCGCGTGGAATGGAATGGAATGGAATGGAGTGGAGGGGAATGAAATGGAATGGAATGGAGTGGAGTGGAATGTAATGGAATGGAATCAACCTGAGTGGAGTGTAATGGAATGGAATGGAATGGAATGGAATAAAATGGAATGGAAGCAACTCAAATGCAATGGAATGGAATGGAATGGAATGGAATCAACCCGAATGGAATGGAATGGAATGGAATGGAATGGAATGCAATGGAATGGAATGGAATCAACTCGAATGGAATGGAATGTAATGGAATGGAATGGAATCGAATCATCATGAATGGAATGGAATGGAATGGAATCAACTCAAATGGAATGGAATGCAATGGAAAGGAATGGAATGGAATCAACGCGAATGGAGTGGAATGGAACGGAATGGAATGGAATGAAAAGGAATGGAATGGAATGCAATCAATCCAAATGGAATGGAATGGACTGGAATCAACCCGAATGGAATGGAGTGAAGTGGAATCAAATCGAATGGAATGGAATGGAATGGAATGGAATGGAATGGAATGAAATGGGATGTAATCACCTCGAATGGAACGGAATGGAATGGAATGGAATGAAATGGAATAAACCCGAATGGAATGGAGTGGAATGGAATGGAACGGAATGGAATGGAATGGAATGGAATCAACACGAATGGAATGGAATGGAATGGAATAAACCGGAATGGAATGGAATGGAATGGAATGGAATGGAATCAAAGCGAGTGGAATGGCATGGAGTGGAATGGAATGGAAAGGAATGGAATCAACCCGATTGGAATGGAATGGAATGGAATGGAATGGAATGGAATGGAATGGAATGGAATCTATCCGAATGGATTGGAATGGAAAGGAATGGAATGGAATGGAATCAACCCGCATGGAATGGAATGGAGTGGAACCAACTCGAATGGAATGGAATGGATTGGAATGGAATGGAATCAACCCGAATTCAATGGAATGGAATGGAATGGAATCAACACGAATGGAATGGATTGGAATGGAATGGAATGGAATGGAATGGAATCAACCCGAATGGAATGGAATGGAATGGAATGGAATGAAATGGAATGGAATGCAATCAATCCGAATGGAATGGAATGGAATGGAATGCAATGGAATCAACCCGAATGGAATGGAATGAAGTGGAATCAAATCGAGTGCAATGGAATGGAATCGAAAGGAATGGAGTGGATTCAACCAGAATGGAATGGAAAGGAATGGAATCAACCGGAATGGAATGAAATGGAAAGGAATGGAATGGAATGGAATGGAAAGGAATGGAATGGAATCAACCCGAATGGAATTTAATGGAATGGAATGGAATCAACCAGAATGGAATGGAATCGAATGGAATGGAATGGAATCAACCCGAATGGAATGGAATGGAATGGAATGGAATGGAATGGAATGGAATGGAATCAACCTGAATGGAATGAAATGGAATGGAATTGAATGGAATGGAATCCACCGGAATGGAATGGAATGGAATGGAATGGAATGGAATGGAATGGTATGGAATCAACCCGAATGGAGTCGAATGGAATGGAAAGGAATGGAAACAACCCGAATGGAATGCAATGGAATGGAATGGAATGGAATGGAATGAACCCGAATGTAATGGAATGCAATGGAATGGAATGGAATGGAATGGAGTCAACACGGATGGAATGCAATGGAATGGAATGGAATGAAATGGAATGGAATGGAATCACCCCGAATGGAATGGAATGCAATGGAATGGAATGGAATGGAATCAACTCGAATGGAATAGAATGGAATGGATTGGAATGGAATGGAATGGAATCAACACGAATGGAATGGAATACAATGGAATGGAATGGAATGGAAAGGGATGGAATCAACTCGAATGGAATGGAATGGAATGGAATGGAATGGAATGGAATGGAATGAAATGGAATAAACCCGAATGGAATGGAATGGAATGGAATGGAATGGAATGGAATGGAATGGAATGGAATGAAATCAACCCGAATGGAATGGAAGGGAATGGAATGGAAAGGAAAAAACCCGAATGGAATGGAATGGAATGGAATGGAATGGAATGGAATGGAATGGAATCAAACAGAATGGAATGGAATGGAACGGAATGGAATGGAATGGAATGGAAGGGAATGAAATGGAAGGGAATTTAATCACACCGAATGGAATGGAATGGAATGGAATGGAATGGAATCAACCCGAATGGAATGGAATGCAATGGAATGACATGGAATGGATTCAACCCGAATGGAATTGATTGGAATGGAATCAACTCGAATGGAATGGAATGGAATGGAATGGCACGGGATGGAATGGTATGGAATAGAATCGAATGGAATTGAATCAAAAGGATTGGAGTGGATTGGAATGGAATGTAATTGAATGGAATGGGGTGGAATTGAATCAATCCGAGTGGAATGGAATGGAATGGAATGTAGTGGAGGGGAATTAAATGCAATGGAATGGAGTGGAGTGGAATGTAATGGAATGGAATCAACCTGAGTGGAATGGAATGGAATGGAATGCAATGGAATAAAATGGAATGGAAGCAACTCCAATGCAATGGAATGGAATGGAATGCAATGGAATGGAATGGAATCAACTCGAATGGAATGGAATGCAATGGAATGGAATGGAATCGAATCATCATGAATGGAATGGAATGGAATGGAATCAACTCAAATGGAATGGAATGCAATGGAAAGGAATGGAATGGAATCAACGCGAATGGAGTGGAATGGAACGGAATGGAATGGAATGAAAAGGAATGGAATGGAATGCAATCAATCCAAATGGAATGGAATGGACTGGAATCAACCCGAATGGAATGGAGTGAAGTGGAATCAAATCGAATGGAATGGAATGGAATGGAATGGAATGGAATGAAATGGGATGTAATCACCTCGAATGGAACGGAATGGAATGGAATGGAATGAAATGGAATAAACCCGAATGGAATGGAGTGGAATGGAATGGAACGGAATGGAATGGAATGGAATGGAATCAACATGAATGGAATGGAATGGAATGGAATAAACCGGAATGGAATGGAATGGAATGGAATGGAATGGAATCAAAGCGAGTGGAATGGCATGGAGTGGAATGGAATGGAAAGGAATGGAATCAACCCGATTGGAATGGAATGGAATGGAATGGAATGGAATGGAATGGAATGGAATCTATCCGAATGGATTGGAATGGAAAGGAATGGAATGGAATGGAATCAACCCGCATGGAATGGAATGGAGTGGAACCAACTCGAATGGAATGGAATGGATTGGAATGGAATGGAATCAACCCGAATTCAATGGAATGGAATGGAATGGAATCAACACGAATGGAATGGATTGGAATGGAATGGAATGGAATGGAATGGAATGGAATCAACCCGAATGGAATGGAATGGAATGGAATGGAATGAAATGGAATGGAATGCAATCAATCCGAATGGAATGGAATGGAATGGAATGCAATGGAATCAACCCGAATGGAATGGAATGAAGTGGAATCAAATCGAGTGCAATGGAATGGAATCGAATGGAATGGAGTGGATTCAACCAGAATGGAATGGAAAGGAATGGAATCAACCGGAATGGAATGAAATGGAAAGGAATGGAATGGAATGGAATGGAAAGGAATGGAATGGAATCAACCCGAATGGAATTTAATGGAATGGAATGGAATCAACCAGAATGGAATGGAATCGAATGGAATGGAATGGAATCAACCCGAATGGAATGGAATGGAATGGAATGGAATGGAATGGAATGGAATCAACCTGAATGGAATGAAATGGAATGGAATTGAATGGAATGGAATCCACCGGAATGGAATTGAATGGAATGGAATGGAATGGTATGGAATCAACCCGAATGGAGTCGAATGGAATGGAAAGGAATGGAAACAACCCGAATGGAATGCAATGGAATGGAATGGAATGGAATGGAATGAACCCGAATGTAATGGAATGCAATGGAATGGAATGGAATGGAATGGAGTCAACACGGATGGAATGCAATGGAATGGAATGGAATGAAATGGAATGGAATGGAATCACCCCGAATGGAATGGAATGCAATGGAATGGAATGGAATGGAATCAACTCGAATGGAATAGAATGGAATGGATTGGAATGGAATGGAATGGAATCAACCCGAATGGAATGGAATACAATGGAATGGAATGGAATGGAAAGGGATGGAATCAACTCGAATGGAATGGAATGGAATGGAATGTAATGGAATGGAATGAAATTGAATAAACCCGAATGGAATGGAATGGAATGGAATGGAATGGAATGGAATGGAATGGAATGAAATCAACCCGAATGGAATGGAAGGGAATGGAATGGAAAGGAAAAAACCCGAATGGAATGGAATGGAATGGAATGGAATGGAATGGAATGGAATGGAATCAAACAGAATGGAATGGAATGGAATGGAATGGAATGGAATGGAATGGAAGGGAATGAAATGGAAGGGAATTTAATCACACCGAATGGAATGGAATGGAATGGAATGGAATGGAATCAACCCGAATGGAATGGAATGCAATGGAATGACATGGAATGGATTCAACCCGAATGGAATTGATTGGAATGGAATCAACTCGAATGGAATGGAATGGAATGGAATGGCACGGGATGGAATGGTATGGAATAGAATCGAATGGAATTGAATCAACACGATTGGAGTGGATTGGAATGGAATGTAATTGAATGGAATGGGGTGGAATTGAATCAACCCGAGTGGAATGGAATGGAATGGAATGGAGTGGAGGGGAATGAAATGGAATGGAATGGAGTGGAGTGTAATGTAATGGAATGGAATCAACCTGAGTGGAGTGTAATGGAATGGAATGGAATGGAATGGAATAAAATGGAATGGAAGCAACTCAAATGCAATGGAATGGAATGGAATGGAATGGAATCAACCCGAATGGAATGGAATGGAATGGAATGGAATGGAATGCAATGGAATGGAATGGAATCAACTCGAATGGAATGGAATGCAATGGAATGGAATGGAATCGAATCATCATGAATGGAATGGAATGGAATGGAATCAACTCAAATGGAATGGAATGCAATGGAAAGGAATGGAATGGAATCAACGCGAATGGAGTGGAATGGAACGGAATGGAATGGAATGAAAAGGAATGGAATGGAATGCAATCAATCCAAATGGAATGGAATGGACTGGAATCAACCCGAATGGAATGGAGTGAAGTGGAATCAAATCGAATGGAATGGAATGGAATGGAATGGAATGGAATGGAATGAAATGGGATGTAATCACCTCGAATGGAACGGAATGGAATGGAATGGAATGAAATGGAATAAACCCGAATGGAATGGAGTGGAATGGAATGGAACGGAATGGAATGGAATGGAATGGAATCAACACGAATGGAATGGAATGGAATGGAATAAACCGGAATGGAATGGAATGGAATGGAATGGAATGGAATCAAAGCGAGTGGAATGGCATGGAGTGGAATGGAATGGAAAGGAATGGAATCAACCCGATTGGAATGGAATGGAATGGAATGGAATGGAATGGAATGGAATGGAATGGAATCTATCCGAATGGATTGGAATGGAAAGGAATGGAATGGAATGGAATCAACCCGCATGGAATGGAATGGAGTGGAACCAACTCGAATGGAATGGAATGGATTGGAATGGAATGGAATCAACCCGAATTCAATGGAATGGAATGGAATGGAATCAACACGAATGGAATGGATTGGAATGGAATGGAATGGAATGGAATGGAATCAACCCGAATGGAATGGAATGGAATGGAATGGAATGAAATGGAATGGAATGCAATCAATCCGAATGGAATGGAATGGAATGGAATGCAATGGAATCAACCCGAATGGAATGGAATGAAGTGGAATCAAATCGAGTGCAATGGAATGGAATCGAAAGGAATGGAGTGGATTCAACCAGAATGGAATGGAAAGGAATGGAATCAACCGGAATGGAATGAAATGGAAAGGAATGGAATGGAATGGAATGGAATGGAAAGGAATGGAATGGAATCAACCCGAATGGAATTTAATGGAATGGAATGGAATCAACCAGAATGGAATGGAATCGAATGGAATGGAATGGAATCAACCCGAATGGAATGGAATGGAATGGAATGGAATGGAATGGAATGGAATCAACCTGAATGGAATGAAATGGAATGGAATTGAATGGAATGGAATCCACCGGAATGGAATGGAATGGAATGGAATGGAATGGAATGGAATGGTATGGAATCAACCCGAATGGAGTCGAATGGAATGGAAAGGAATGGAAACAACCCGAATGGAATGCAATGGAATGGAATGGAATGGAATGGAATCAACCCGAATGTAATGGAATGCAATGGAATGGAATGGAATGGAATGGAGTCAACACGGATGGAATGCAATGGAATGGAATGGAATGAAATGGAATGGAATGGAATCACCCCGAATGGAATGGAATGCAATGGAATGGAATGGAATGGAATCAACACGAATGGAATAGAATGGAATGGATTGGAATGGAATGGAATGGAATCAACCCGAATGGAATGGAATACAATGGAATGGAATGGAATGGAAAGGGATGGAATCAACTCGAATGGAATGGAATGGAATGGAATGGAATGGAATGGAATGGAATGAAATGGAATAAACCCGAATGGAATGGAATGGAATGGAATGGAATGGAATGGAATGGAATGAAATCAACCCGAATGGAATGGAAGGGAATGGAATGGAAAGGAAAAAACCCGAATGGAATGGAATGGAATGGAATGGAATGGAATGGAATGGAATGGAATGGAATCAAACAGAATGGAATGGAATGGAACGGAATGGAATGGAATGGAATGGAAGGGAATGAAATGGAAGGGAATTTAATCACACCGAATGGAATGGAATGGAATGGAATGGAATGGAATCAACCCGAATGGAATGGAATGCAATGGAATGACATGGAATGGATTCAACCCGAATGGAATTGATTGGAATGGAATCAACTCGAATGGAATGGAATGGAATGGAATGGCATGGGATGGAATGGTATGGAATAGAATCGAATGGAATTGAATCAACACGATTGGAGTGGATTGGAATGGAATGTAATTGAATGGAATGGGGTGGAATTGAATCAACCCGAGTGGAATGGAATGGAATGGAATGGAGTGGAGGGGAATGAAATGGAATGGAATGGAGTGGAGTGTAATGTAATGGAATGGAATCAACCTGAGTGGAGTGTAATGGAATGGAATGGAATGGAATGTAATAAAATGGAATGGAAGCAACTCAAATGCAATGGAATGGAATGGAATGGAATGGAATCAACCCGAATGGAATGGAATGGAATGGAATGGAATGGAATGGAATGGAATGCAATGGAATGGAATGGAATGCAATGGAATGGAATGGAATGCAATGGAATGGAATGGAATCAACTCGAATGGAATGGAATGCAATGGAATGGAATGGAATCGAATCATCACGAATGGAATGGAACGGAATGGAATCAACTCAAATGGAATGGAATGCAATGGAAAGGAATGGAATGGAATCAACCCGAATGGAGTGGAATGGAATGGAATGGAATGGAAGCAACCCGAATGGAATGGAATGGAATCGAATGGAATGGAATGGAATGGAATCAACCGGAATGGAATGGAATGGAATGGAATGGAATGGAAGGGAATGGAATCAAACCGAATGGAATGGAATGGAGTGGAATGGAATGGAAAGGAATGGAATCAACCCGAATGGAATGGAATGGAATGGAATGGAATGGAATGGAATGGAATCAAACCGAATGGAATGGAATGGAATGGAATAGAATGGAATGGAATGGAATCTATCCGAAAGGAATGGAATGGTAAGGAATGGAATGGAATGGAAGGGAATGGAATCAACCCGCATGGAATGAAATGGAGTGGAATCAACTCGAATGGAATGGAATGGAATGGAATAAACCCGAATGAAATAGAATGGAGGGGAATGGAATGGAATGGAAAGGAACCAACCCGAAAGGAATGGAATTGAATGGCATGGAATGGAATGGAATGGAATGGAATGGAATGCAATGGAAAGTAATTAACCCGAATGGAATGGAATGGAACGGAATGGAATGGAATGGAATGGAAGGGAATGAAATGGAACGGAATTTAATCACACCGAATGGAATGGAATGGAATGGAATGGAATGAACCCGAATGGAATGGAATGCAATGGAATGACATGGAATGGATTCAACCCGAATGGAATTGATTGGAATGGAATCAACTCGAATGGAATGGAATGGAATGGAATGGCACGGGATGGAATGGTATGGAATAGAATCGAATGGAATTGAATCAACACGATTGGAGTGGATTGGAATGGAATGTAATTGAATGGAATGGGGTGGAATTGAATCAATCCGCGTGGAATGGAATGGAATGGAATGGAGTGGAGGGGAATGAAATGGAATGGAATGGAGTGGAGTGGAATGTAATGGAATGGAATCAACCTGAGTGGAGTGTAATGGAATGGAATGGAATGGAATGGAATAAAATGGAATGGAAGCAACTCAAATGCAATGGAATGGAATGGAATGGAATGGAATCAACCCGAATGGAATGGAATGGAATGGAATGGAATGGAATGCAATGGAATGGAATGGAATCAACTCGAATGGAATGGAATGTAATGGAATGGAATGGAATCGAATCATCATGAATGGAATGGAATGGAATGGAATCAACTCAAATGGAATGGAATGCAATGGAAAGGAATGGAATGGAATCAACGCGAATGGAGTGGAATGGAACGGAATGGAATGGAATGAAAAGGAATGGAATGGAATGCAATCAATCCAAATGGAATGGAATGGACTGGAATCAACCCGAATGGAATGGAGTGAAGTGGAATCAAATCGAATGGAATGGAATGGAATGGAATGGAATGGAATGGAATGAAATGGGATGTAATCACCTCGAATGGAACGGAATGGAATGGAATGGAATGAAATGGAATAAACCCGAATGGAATGGAGTGGAATGGAATGGAACGGAATGGAATGGAATGGAATGGAATCAACACGAATGGAATGGAATGGAATGGAATAAACCGGAATGGAATGGAATGGAATGGAATGGAATGGAATCAAAGCGAGTGGAATGGCATGGAGTGGAATGGAATGGAAAGGAATGGAATCAACCCGATTGGAATGGAATGGAATGGAATGGAATGGAATGGAATGGAATGGAATGGAATCTATCCGAATGGATTGGAATGGAAAGGAATGGAATGGAATGGAATCAACCCGCATGGAATGGAATGGAGTGGAACCAACTCGAATGGAATGGAATGGATTGGAATGGAATGGAATCAACCCGAATTCAATGGAATGGAATGGAATGGAATCAACACGAATGGAATGGATTGGAATGGAATGGAATGGAATGGAATGGAATCAACCCGAATGGAATGGAATGGAATGGAATGGAATGAAATGGAATGGAATGCAATCAATCCGAATGGAATGGAATGGAATGGAATGCAATGGAATCAACCCGAATGGAATGGAATGAAGTGGAATCAAATCGAGTGCAATGGAATGGAATCGAAAGGAATGGAGTGGATTCAACCAGAATGGAATGGAAAGGAATGGAATCAACCGGAATGGAATGAAATGGAAAGGAATGGAATGGAATGGAATGGAAAGGAATGGAATGGAATCAACCCGAATGGAATTTAATGGAATGGAATGGAATCAACCAGAATGGAATGGAATCGAATGGAATGGAATGGAATCAACCCGAATGGAATGGAATGGAATGGAATGGAATGGAATGGAATGGAATGGAATCAACCTGAATGGAATGAAATGGAATGGAATTGAATGGAATGGAATCCACCGGAATGGAATGGAATGGAATGGAATGGAATGGAATGGAATGGTATGGAATCAACCCGAATGGAGTCGAATGGAATGGAAAGGAATGGAAACAACCCGAATGGAATGCAATGGAATGGAATGGAATGGAATGGAATGAACCCGAATGTAATGGAATGCAATGGAATGGAATGGAATGGAATGGAGTCAACACGGATGGAATGCAATGGAATGGAATGGAATGAAATGGAATGGAATGGAATCACCCCGAATGGAATGGAATGCAATGGAATGGAATGGAATGGAATCAACTCGAATGGAATAGAATGGAATGGATTGGAATGGAATGGAATGGAATCAACACGAATGGAATGGAATACAATGGAATGGAATGGAATGGAAAGGGATGGAATCAACTCGAATGGAATGGAATGGAATGGAATGGAATGGAATGGAATGGAATGAAATGGAATAAACCCGAATGGAATGGAATGGAATGGAATGGAATGGAATGGAATGGAATGGAATGGAATGAAATCAACCCGAATGGAATGGAAGGGAATGGAATGGAAAGGAAAAAACCCGAATGGAATGGAATGGAATGGAATGGAATGGAATGGAATGGAATGGAATCAAACAGAATGGAATGGAATGGAACGGAATGGAATGGAATGGAATGGAAGGGAATGAAATGGAAGGGAATTTAATCACACCGAATGGAATGGAATGGAATGGAATGGAATGGAATCAACCCGAATGGAATGGAATGCAATGGAATGACATGGAATGGATTCAACCCGAATGGAATTGATTGGAATGGAATCAACTCGAATGGAATGGAATGGAATGGAATGGCACGGGATGGAATGGTATGGAATAGAATCGAATGGAATTGAATCAAAAGGATTGGAGTGGATTGGAATGGAATGTAATTGAATGGAATGGGGTGGAATTGAATCAATCCGAGTGGAATGGAATGGAATGGAATGTAGTGGAGGGGAATTAAATGCAATGGAATGGAGTGGAGTGGAATGTAATGGAATGGAATCAACCTGAGTGGAATGGAATGGAATGGAATGCAATGGAATAAAATGGAATGGAAGCAACTCCAATGCAATGGAATGGAATGGAATGCAATGGAATGGAATGGAATCAACTCGAATGGAATGGAATGCAATGGAATGGAATGGAATCGAATCATCATGAATGGAATGGAATGGAATGGAATCAACTCAAATGGAATGGAATGCAATGGAAAGGAATGGAATGGAATCAACGCGAATGGAGTGGAATGGAACGGAATGGAATGGAATGAAAAGGAATGGAATGGAATGCAATCAATCCAAATGGAATGGAATGGACTGGAATCAACCCGAATGGAATGGAGTGAAGTGGAATCAAATCGAATGGAATGGAATGGAATGGAATGGAATGGAATGAAATGGGATGTAATCACCTCGAATGGAACGGAATGGAATGGAATGGAATGAAATGGAATAAACCCGAATGGAATGGAGTGGAATGGAATGGAACGGAATGGAATGGAATGGAATGGAATCAACATGAATGGAATGGAATGGAATGGAATAAACCGGAATGGAATGGAATGGAATGGAATGGAATGGAATCAAAGCGAGTGGAATGGCATGGAGTGGAATGGAATGGAAAGGAATGGAATCAACCCGATTGGAATGGAATGGAATGGAATGGAATGGAATGGAATGGAATGGAATCTATCCGAATGGATTGGAATGGAAAGGAATGGAATGGAATGGAATCAACCCGCATGGAATGGAATGGAGTGGAACCAACTCGAATGGAATGGAATGGATTGGAATGGAATGGAATCAACCCGAATTCAATGGAATGGAATGGAATGGAATCAACACGAATGGAATGGATTGGAATGGAATGGAATGGAATGGAATGGAATGGAATCAACCCGAATGGAATGGAATGGAATGGAATGGAATGAAATGGAATGGAATGCAATCAATCCGAATGGAATGGAATGGAATGGAATGCAATGGAATCAACCCGAATGGAATGGAATGAAGTGGAATCAAATCGAGTGCAATGGAATGGAATCGAATGGAATGGAGTGGATTCAACCAGAATGGAATGGAAAGGAATGGAATCAACCGGAATGGAATGAAATGGAAAGGAATGGAATGGAATGGAATGGAAAGGAATGGAATGGAATCAACCCGAATGGAATTTAATGGAATGGAATGGAATCAACCAGAATGGAATGGAATCGAATGGAATGGAATGGAATCAACCCGAATGGAATGGAATGGAATGGAATGGAATGGAATGGAATGGAATCAACCTGAATGGAATGAAATGGAATGGAATTGAATGGAATGGAATCCACCGGAATGGAATTGAATGGAATGGAATGGAATGGTATGGAATCAACCCGAATGGAGTCGAATGGAATGGAAAGGAATGGAAACAACCCGAATGGAATGCAATGGAATGGAATGGAATGGAATGGAATCAACCCGAATGTAATGGAATGCAATGGAATGGAATGGAATGGAATGGAGTCAACACGGATGGAATGCAATGGAATGGAATGGAATGAAATGGAATGGAATGGAATCACCCCGAATGGAATGGAATGCAATGGAATGGAATGGAATGGAATCAACTCGAATGGAATAGAATGGAATGGATTGGAATGGAATGGAATGGAATCAACCCGAATGGAATGGAATACAATGGAATGGAATGGAATGGAAAGGGATGGAATCAACTCGAATGGAATGGAATGGAATGGAATGTAATGGAATGGAATGAAATGGAATAAACCCGAATGGAATGGAATGGAATGGAATGGAATGGAATGGAATGGAATGAAATCAACCCGAATGGAATGGAAGGGAATGGAATGGAAAGGAAAAAACCCGAATGGAATGGAATGGAATGGAATGGAATGGAATGGAATGGAATGGAATGGAATCAAACAGAATGGAATGGAATGGAATGGAATGGAATGGAATGGAATGGAAGGGAATGAAATGGAAGGGAATTTAATCACACCGAATGGAATGGAATGGAATGGAATGGAATGGAATCAACCCGAATGGAATGGAATGCAATGGAATGACATGGAATGGATTCAACCCGAATGGAATTGATTGGAATGGAATCAACTCGAATGGAATGGAATGGAATGGAATGGCATGGGATGGAATGGTATGGAATAGAATCGAATGGAATTGAATCAACACGATTGGAGTGGATTGGAATGGAATGTAATTGAATGGAATGGGGTGGAATTGAATCAACCCGAGTGGAATGGAATGGAATGGAATGGAGTGGAGGGGAATGAAATGGAATGGAATGGAGTGGAGTGTAATGTAATGGAATGGAATCAACCTGAGTGGAGTGTAATGGAATGGAATGGAATGGAATGGAATAAAATGGAATGGAAGCAACTCAAATGCAATGGAATGGAATGGAATGGAATGGAATCAACCCGAATGGAATGGAATGGAATGGAATGGAATGGAATGCAATGGAATGGAATGGAATCAACTCGAATGGAATGGAATGCAATGGAATGGAATGGAATCGAATCATCATGAATGGAATGGAATGGAATGGAATCAACTCAAATGGAATGGAATGCAATGGAAAGGAATGGAATGGAATCAACGCGAATGGAGTGGAATGGAACGGAATGGAATGGAATGAAAAGGAATGGAATGGAATGCAATCAATCCAAATGGAATGGAATGGACTGGAATCAACCCGAATGGAATGGAGTGAAGTGGAATCAAATCGAATGGAATGGAATGGAATGGAATGGAATGGAATGGAATGAAATGGGATGTAATCACCTCGAATGGAACGGAATGGAATGGAATGGAATGAAATGGAATAAACCCGAATGGAATGGAGTGGAATGGAATGGAACGGAATGGAATGGAATGGAATGGAATCAACACGAATGGAATGGAATGGAATGGAATAAACCGGAATGGAATGGAATGGAATGGAATGGAATGGAATCAAAGCGAGTGGAATGGCATGGAGTGGAATGGAATGGAAAGGAATGGAATCAACCCGATTGGAATGGAATGGAATGGAATGGAATGGAATGGAATGGAATGGAATGGAATCTATCCGAATGGATTGGAATGGAAAGGAATGGAATGGAATGGAATCAACCCGCATGGAATGGAATGGAGTGGAACCAACTCGAATGGAATGGAATGGATTGGAATGGAATGGAATCAACCCGAATTCAATGGAATGGAATGGAATGGAATCAACACGAATGGAATGGATTGGAATGGAATGGAATGGAATGGAATGGAATCAACCCGAATGGAATGGAATGGAATGGAATGGAATGAAATGGAATGGAATGCAATCAATCCGAATGGAATGGAATGGAATGGAATGCAATGGAATCAACCCGAATGGAATGGAATGAAGTGGAATCAAATCGAGTGCAATGGAATGGAATCGAAAGGAATGGAGTGGATTCAACCAGAATGGAATGGAAAGGAATGGAATCAACCGGAATGGAATGAAATGGAAAGGAATGGAATGGAATGGAATGGAAAGGAATGGAATGGAATCAACCCGAATGGAATTTAATGGAATGGAATGGAATCAACCAGAATGGAATGGAATCGAATGGAATGGAATGGAATCAACCCGAATGGAATGGAATGGAATGGAATGGAATGGAATGGAATGGAATGGAATCAACCTGAATGGAATGAAATGGAATGGAATTGAATGGAATGGAATCCACCGGAATGGAATGGAATGGAATGGAATGGAATGGAATGGAATGGTATGGAATCAACCCGAATGGAGTCGAATGGAATGGAAAGGAATGGAAACAACCCGAATGGAATGCAATGGAATGGAATGGAATGGAATGGAATCAACCCGAATGTAATGGAATGCAATGGAATGGAATGGAATGGAATGGAGTCAACACGGATGGAATGCAATGGAATGGAATGGAATGAAATGGAATGGAATGGAATCACCCCGAATGGAATGGAATGCAATGGAATGGAATGGAATGGAATCAACACGAATGGAATAGAATGGAATGGATTGGAATGGAATGGAATGGAATCAACCCGAATGGAATGGAATACAATGGAATGGAATGGAATGGAAAGGGATGGAATCAACTCGAATGGAATGGAATGGAATGGAATGGAATGGAATGGAATGGAATGGAATGAAATGGAATAAACCCGAATGGAATGGAATGGAATGGAATGGAATGGAATGGAATGGAATGAAATCAACCCGAATGGAATGGAAGGGAATGGAATGGAAAGGAAAAAACCCGAATGGAATGGAATGGAATGGAATGGAATGGAATGGAATGGAATGGAATCAAACAGAATGGAATGGAATGGAACGGAATGGAATGGAATGGAATGGAAGGGAATGAAATGGAAGGGAATTTAATCACACCGAATGGAATGGAATGGAATGGAATGGAATGGAATCAACCCGAATGGAATGGAATGCAATGGAATGACAGGGAATGGATTCAACCCGAATGGAATTGATTGGAATGGAATCAACTCGAATGGAATGGAATGGAATGGAATGGCATGGGATGGAATGGTATGGAATAGAATCGAATGGAATTGAATCAACACGATTGGAGTGGATTGGAATGGAATGTAATTGAATGGAATGGGGTGGAATTGAATCAACCCGAGTGGAATGGAATGGAATGGAATGGAGTGGAGGGGAATGAAATGGAATGGAATGGAGTGGAGTGTAATGTAATGGAATGGAATCAACCTGAGTGGAGTGTAATGGAATGGAATGGAATGGAATGTAATAAAATGGAATGGAAGCAACTCAAATGCAATGGAATGGAATGGAATGGAATGGAATCAACCCGAATGGAATGGAATGGAATGGAATGGAATGGAATGGAATGCAATGGAATGGAATGGAATGCAATGGAATGGAATGGAATCAACTCGAATGGAATGGAATGCAATGGAATGGAATGGAATCGAATCATCACGAATGGAATGGAACGGAATGGAATCAACTCAAATGGAATGGAATGCAATGGAAAGGAATGGAATGGAATCAACCCGAATGGAGTGGAATGGAATGGAATGGAATGGAAGCAACCCGAATGGAATGGAATGGAATCGAATGGAATGGAATGGAATGGAATCAACCGGAATGGAATGGAATGGAATGGAATGGAATGGAAGGGAATGGAATCAAACCGAATGGAATGGAATGGAGTGGAATGGAATGGAAAGGAATGGAATCAACCCGAATGGAATGGAATGGAATGGAATGGAATGGAATGGAATGGAATCAAACCGAATGGAATGGAATGGAATGGAATAGAATGGAATGGAATGGAATCTATCCGAAAGGAATGGAATGGTAAGGAATGGAATGGAATGGAAGGGAATGGAATCAACCCGCATGGAATGAAATGGAGTGGAATCAACTCGAATGGAATGGAATGGAATGGAATAAACCCGAATGAAATAGAATGGAGGGGAATGGAATGGAATGGAAAGGAACCAACCCGAAAGGAATGGAATTGAATGGCATGGAATGGAATGGAATGGAATGGAATGGAATGCAATGGAAAGTAATTAACCCGAATGGAATGGAATGGAACGGAATGGAATGGAATGGAATGGAAGGGAATGAAATGGAACGGAATTTAATCACACCGAATGGAATGGAATGGAAGGGAATGAAATGGAACGGAATTTAATCACACCGAATGGAATGGAATGGAATGGAATGGAATGAACCCGAATGGAATGGAATGCAATGGAATGACATGGAATGGATTCAACCCGAATGGAATTGATTGGAATGGAATCAACTCGAATGGAATGGAATGGAATGGAATGGCACGGGATGGAATGGTATGGAATAGAATCGAATGGAATTGAATCAACCAGATTGGAGTGGATTGGAATGGAATGTAATTGAATGGAATGGGGTGGAATTGAATCAATCCGCGTGGAATGGAATGGAATGGAATGGAGTGGAGGGGAATGAAATGGAATGGAATGGAGTGGAGTGGAATGGAATGGAATGGAATCAACCTGAGTGGAATGGAATGGAATGGAATGGAATGGAATGGAATAAACCCGAATGAAATGGAATGGAGGGGAATGGAATGGAATGGAAAGGAACCAACCCGAATGGAATGGAATCGAATGGAATGGAATGGAATGGAATGGAATGCAATGGAATCATCCCGAATGGAATGGAATGGAACGGAATGGAATGGAATCAACCCGAATGGAATGCAATGGAATGGAATGGAAAGTAATCAACCCGAACGGAATGGAATGCAACGGAATGGAATGGAATGGAATGGAATGGAATGGAATGGAAGGGAATGAAATGGAAGGGAATTTAATCACACCGAATGGAATGGAATGGAATGGAATGGAATGGAATCAACCCGAATGGAGTGGAATGCAACGGAATGACATTGAATGGATTCAACCCTAATGGAATTGATTGGAATGGAATCAACTCGAATGGAATGTAATGGCACGGGATGGAATGGTATGGAATAGAATCGAATGGAATTGAATCAACCCGATTGGAGTGGATTGGAATGGAATGTAATTGAATGGAATGGGGTGGAATTGAATCAATCCGAGTGGAATGGAATGGAATGGAATGCAGTGGAGGGGAATGAAATGGAATGGAATGGAGTGGAGTGGAATGTAATGGAATGCAATCAACCTGAGTGGAATGGAATGGAATGGAATGGAATGGAATGGAATAAAATGGAATGGAAGCAACTCAAATGCAATGGAATGGAATGGAATGGAATGGAATCAACCCGAATGGAATGGAATGGAATGGAATGCAATGGAATGGAATGGAATCAACTCGAATGGAATGGAATGTAATGGAATGGAATGGAATCGAATCATCACGAATGGAATGGAACGGAATGGAATCAACTCAAATGGAGGGGAATGCAATGGAAAGGAATGGAATGGAATCAACACGAATGGAGTGGAATGGAACGGAATGGAATGGAATGAAAAGGAATGGAATGGAATGCAATCAATCCAAATGGAATGGAATGGACTGGAATCAACCCGAATGGAATGGAGTGAAGTGGAATCAAATCGAATGGAATGGAATGGAATGGAATGGAATGGAATGAAATGGGATGTAATCACCTCGAATGGAACGGAATGGAATGGAATGGAATGAAATGGAATAAATCCAATGGAATGGAGTGGAATGGAATGGAATGGAATGGAATGGAATGGAATGGAATCAACCCGAATGGAATGGAATGGAATTGAGTAAACCGGAATGGAATGGAATGGAATGGAATGGAATGGAATGGAATGGAATCAAACCGAGTGGAATGGCATGGAGTGGAATGGAATGGAAAGGAATGGAATCAACCCGATTGGAATGGAATGGAATGGAATGGAACGGAATGGTATGGAATGGAATGGAATCAACCCGCATGGAATGGAATGGAGTGGAACCAACTCGAATGGAATGGAATGGATTGGAATGGAATTGAATCAACCCGAATTCAATGGAATGGAATGGAATGGAATCAACACGGATGGAATGGATTGGAATGGAATGGAATGGAATGGAATGGAATGGAATCAACCCGAATGGAATGGAATGGAATGGAATGGAATGGAATGGAATGGAATGGAATGCAATCAATCCGAATGGAATGGAATGGAATGGAATGCAATGGAATCAACCCGAATGGAATGGAGTGAAGTGGAATCAAATCGAGTGCAATGGAATGGAATCGAATGGAATGGAATGGATTCAACCAGAATGGAATGGAAAGGAATGGAATCAACCGGAATGGAATGAAATGGAAACGAATGGAATGGAATGGAATGGAAAGGAATGGAATGGAATCAACCCGAATGGAATTTAATGGAATGGAATGGAATCAACCAGAATGGAATGGAATAGAATGGAATGGAATGGAATCAACCCGAATGGAATGGAATGGAATGGAATGGAATGGAATGGAATCAACCTGAATGGAATGAAATGGAATGCAATTGAATGGAATGGAATCCACCGGAATGGAATGGAATGGAATGGAATGGAATGGTATGGAATCAACCCGAATGGAGTCGAATGGAATGGAAAGGAATGGAATCAACCCGAATGGAATGCAATGGAATGGAATAGAATGGAATGGAATCAACCCGAATGTAATGGAATGCAACGGAATGGAATGGAATGGAATGGAGTCAACCCGGATGGAATGCAATGGAATGGAATGGAATGAAATGGAATGGAATGGAATCAACCCGAATGGAATGGAATGCAATGGAATGGAATGGAATGGAATCAACTCGAATGGAATAGAATGGAATGGATTGGAATGGAATGGAATGGAATCAACCCGAATGGAATGGAATACAATGGAATGGAATGGAATGGAAAGGGGTGGAATCAACTCGAATGGAATGGAATGGAATGGAATGGAATGGAATGGAATGGAATGAAATGGAATAAACCCGAATGGAATGGAATGGAATGGAATGAAATCAACCCTAATGGAATGGAAGGGAATGGAATGGAAAGGAAAAAACCCGAATGGAATGGAATGGAATGGAATGGAATGGAATGGAATCAAACCGAATGGAATGGAATGGAATGGAATGGAATGGAAGGGAATGAAATGGAAGGGAATTTAATCACACCGAATGGAATGGAATGGAATGGAATGGAATCAACCCGAATGGAATGGAATGCAATGGAAAGACATGGAATGGATTCAACCCGAATGGAATTGATTGGAATGGATTCAACTCGAATGGAATGGAATGGAATGGAATGGCACGGGATGGAATGGTATGGAATAGAATCGAATGGAATTGAATCAACAGGACTGGAGTGGATTGGAATGGAATGTAATTGAATGGAATGGGGTGGAATTGAATCAATCCGAGTGGAATGGAATGGAATGGAATGGAGTGGAGGGGAATGAAATGCTATGGAATGGAGTGGAGTGGAATGGATTGGAATGGAATGGAATGGAATGGAATGGAATAAAATGGAATGGAAGCAACTCAAATGCAATGGAATGGAATGGAATGGAATGCAATCAACCCGAATGGAATGGAATGGAATGGAATGCAATGGAATGGAATGGAATCAACTCGAATGGAATGGAATGCAATGGAATGGAATGGAATCGAATCATCACGAATGGAATGGAACGGAATGGAATCAACTCAAATGGAATGGAATGCAATGGAAAGGAATGGAATGGAATCAACCCGAATGGAGTGGAATGGAATGGAATGGAATGGAAGCAACCCGAATGGAATGGAATGGAATCGAATGGAATGGAATGGAATGGAATCAACCGGAATGGAATTGAATGGAATGGAATGGAAGGGAATGGAATCAAACCGAATGGAATGGAAAGGAGTGGAATGGAATGGAAAGGAATGGAATCAACCCGAATGGAATGGAATGGAATGGAATGGAATGGAATGGAATGGAATGGAATGGAATGGAATCAAACCGAATGGAATGGAATGGAATGGAATGGAATGGAATGGAATCTATCCGAAAGGAATGGAATGGTAAGGAATGGAATGGAATGGAAGGGAATGCAATCAACCCTCATGGAATGAAATGGAGTGGAATCAACTCGAATGGAATGGAATGGAATGGAATAAACCCGAATGAAATGGAATGGAGGGGAATGGAATGGAATGGAAAGGAACCAACCCGAATGGAATGGAATGGAATGGAATGGAATGGAATGGAATGGAATGGAATCAACCCGAATGGAATGGAATGCAATGGAATGGAATGGAATGGAATCAACTCGAATGGAATAGAATGGAATGGATTGGAATGGAATGGAATGGAATCAACCCGAATGGAATGGAATACAATGGAATGGAATGGAATGGAAAGGGATGGAATCAACTCGAATGGAATGGAATGGAATGGAATGGAATGGAATGGAATGGAATGAAATGGAATAAACCCGAATGGAATGGAATGGAATGGAATGGAATGGAATGGAATGGAATGAAATCAACCCGAATGGAATGGAAGGGAATGGAATGGAAAGGAAAAAACCCGAATGGAATGGAATGGAATGGAATGGAATGGAATGGAATGGAATGGAATGGAATGGAATCAAACAGAATGGAATGGAATGGAACGCAATGGAATGGAATGGAATGGAAGGGAATGAAATGGAAGGGAATTTAATCACACCGAATGGAATGGAATGGAATGGAATGGAATGGAATCAACCCGAATGGAATGGAATGCAATGGAATGACATGGAATGGATTCAACCCGAATGGAATTGATTGGAATGGAATCAACTCGAATGGAATGGAATGGAATGGAATGGCATGGGATGGAATGGTATGGAATAGAATCGAATGGAATTGAATCAACACGATTGGAGTGGATTGGAATGGAATGTAATTGAATGGAATGGGGTGGAATTGAATCAACCCGAGTGGAATGGAATGGAATGGAATGGAGTGGAGGGGAATGAAATGGAATGGAATGGAGTGGAGTGTAATGTAATGGAATGGAATCAACCTGAGTGGAGTGTAATGGAATGGAATGGAATGGAATGTAATAAAATGGAATGGAAGCAACTCAAATACAATGGAATGGAATGGAATGGAATGGAATCAACCCGAATGGAATGGAATGGAATGGAATGGAATGCAATGGAATGGAATGGAATCAACTCGAATGGAATGGAATGCAATGGAATGGAATGGAATCGAATCATCACGAATGGAATGGAACGGAATGGAATCAACTCAAATGGAATGGAATGCAATGGAAAGGAATGGAATGGAATCAACCCGAATGGAGTGCAATGGAATGGAATGGAATGGAAGCAACCCGAATGGAATGGAATGGAATCGAATGGAATGGAATGGAATGGAATCAACCGGAATGGAATGGAATGGAATGGAATGGAATGGAATGGAAGGGAATGGAATCAAACCGAATGGAATGGAATGGAGTGGAATGGAATGGAAAGGAATGGAATCAACCCGAATGGAATGGAATGGAATGGAATGGAATGGAATGGAATGGAATCAAACCGAATGGAATGGAATGGAATGGAATAGAATGGAATGGAATGGAATCTATCCGAAAGGAATGGAATGGTAAGGAATGGAATGGAATGGAAGGGAATGGAATCAACCCGCATGGAATGAAATGGAGTGGAATCAACTCGAATGGAATGGAATGGAATGGAATGGAATGGAATGGAATGGAATGAAATGGAATAAACCCGAATGGAATGGAATGGAATGGAATGGAATGGAATGGAATGAAATCAACCCGAATGGAATGGAAGGGAATGGAATGGAAAGGAAAAAACCCGAATGGAATGGAATGGAATGGAATGGAATGGAATGGAATGGAATGGAATGGAATGGAATCAAACAGAATGGAATGGAATGGAACGCAATGGAATGGAATGGAATGGAAGGGAATGAAATGGAAGGGAATTTAATCACACCGAATGGAATGGAATGGAATGGAATGGAATGGAATCAACCCGAATGGAATGGAATGCAATGGAATGACATGGAATGGATTCAACCCGAATGGAATTGATTGGAATGGAATCAACTCGAATGGAATGGAATGGAATGGAATGGCATGGGATGGAATGGTATGGAATAGAATCGAATGGAATTGAATCAACACGATTGGAGTGGATTGGAATGGAATGTAATTGAATGGAATGGGGTGGAATTGAATCAACCCGAGTGGAATGGAATGGAATGGAATGGAGTGGAGGGGAATGAAATGGAATGGAATGGAGTGGAGTGTAATGTAATGGAATGGAATCAACCTGAGTGGAGTGTAATGGAATGGAATGGAATGGAATGTAATAAAATGGAATGGAAGCAACTCAAATACAATGGAATGGAATGGAATGGAATGGAATCAACCCGAATGGAATGGAATGGAATGGAATGGAATGCAATGGAATGGAATGGAATCAACTCGAATGGAATGGAATGCAATGGAATGGAATGGAATCGAATCATCACGAATGGAATGGAACGGAATGGAATCAACTCAAATGGAATGGAATGCAATGGAAAGGAATGGAATGGAATCAACCCGAATGGAGTGGAATGGAATGGAATGGAATGGAAGCAACCCGAATGGAATGGAATGGAATCGAATGGAATGGAATGGAATGGAATCAACCGGAATGGAATGGAATGGAATGGAATGGAATGGAATGGAAGGGAATGGAATCAAACCGAATGGAATGGAATGGAGTGGAATGGAATGGAAAGGAATGGAATCAACCCGAATGGAATGGAATGGAATGGAATGGAATGGAATGGAATGGAATCAAACCGAATGGAATGGAATGGAATGGAATAGAATGGAATGGAATGGAATCTATCCGAAAGGAATGGAATGGTAAGGAATGGAATGGAATGGAAGGGAATGGAATCAACCCGCATGGAATGAAATGGAGTGGAATCAACTCGAATGGAATGGAATGGAATGGAATAAACCCGAATGAAATAGAATGGAGGGGAATGGAATGGAATGGAAAGGAACCAACCCGAATGGAATGGAATTGAATGGCATGGAATGGCATGGAATGGAATGGAATGGAATGGAATGCAATGGAAAGTAATTAACCCGAATGGAATGGAATGGAACGGAATGGAATGGAATGGAATGGAAGGGAATGAAATGGAACGGAATTTAATCACACCGAATGGAATGGAATGGAATGGAATGGAATGGAATCAAACCGAATGGAATGGAATGGAACGGAATGGAATGGAATGGAATGGAAGGGAATGAAATGGAAGGGAATTTAATCACACCGAATGGAATGGAATGGAATGGAATGGAATGGAATCAACCCGAATGGAATGGAATGCAATGGAATGACATGGAATGGATTCAACCCGAATGGAATTGATTGGAATGGAATCAACTCGAATGGAATGGAATGGAATGGAATGGCACGGGATGGAATGGTATGGAATAGAATCGAATGGAATTGAATCAACACGACTGGAGTGGATTGGAATGGAATGTAATTGAATGGAATGGGGTGGAATTGAATCAACCCGAGTGGAATGGAATGGAATGGAATGGAGTGGAGGGGAATGAAATGGAATGGAATGGAATGGAGTGGAGGGGAATGAAATGGAATGGAATGGAGTGGAGTGTAATGTAATGGAATGGAATCAACCTGAGTGGAGTGTAATGGAATGGAATGGAATGGAATGGAATAAAATGGAATGGAAGCAACTCAAATGCAATGGAATGGAATGGAATGGAATGGAATCAACCCGAATGGAATGGAATGTAATGGAATGGAATGGAATGCAATGGAATGGAATGGAATCAACTCGAATGGAATGGAATGCAATGGAATGGAATGGAATCGAATCATCACGAATGGAATGGAACGGAATGGAATCAACTCAAATGGAATGGAATGCAATGGAAAGGAATGGAATGGAATCAACCCGAATGGAGTGGAATGGAATGGAATGGAATGGAAGCAACCCGAATGGAATGGAATGGAATCGAATGGAATGGAATGGAATGGAATCAACCGGAATGGAATGGAATGGAATGGAATGGAATGGAAGGGAATGGAATCAAACCGAATGGAATGGAATGGAGTGGAATGGAATGGAATGGAATCAAACCGAATGGAATGGAATGGAATGGAATAGAATGGAATGGAATGGAATCTATCCGAAAGGAATGGAATGGTAAGGAATGGAATGGAATGGAAGGGAATGGAATCAACCCGCATGGAATGAAATGGAGTGGAATCAACTCGAATGGAATGGAATGGAATGGAATAAACCCGAATGAAATAGAATGGAGGGGAATGGAATGGAACGGAAAGAACCAACCCGAATGGAATGGAATTGAATGGCATGGAATGGAATGGAATGGAATGGAATGGAATGGAATGCAATGGAAAGTAATTAACCCGAATGGAATGGAATGGAACGGAATGGAATGGAATGGAATGGAAGGGAATGAAATGGAACGGAATTTAATCACACCGAATGGAATGGAATGGAATGGAATGGAATGAACCCGAATGGAATGGAATGCAATGGAATGACATGGAATGGATTCAACCCGAATGGAATTGATTGGAATGGAATCAACTCGAATGGAATGGAATGGAATGGAATGGCACGGGATGGAATGGTATGGAATAGAATCGAATGGAATTGAATCAACCAGATTGGAGTGGATTGGAATGGAATGTAATTGAATGGAATGGGGTGGAATTGAATCAATCCGCATGGAATGGAATGGAATGGAATGGAGTGGAGGGGAATGAAATGGAATGGAATGGAGTGGAGTGGAATGGAATGGAATGGAATCAACCTGAGTGGAATGGAATGGAATGGAATGGAATGGAATAAACCCGAATGAAATGGAATGGAGGGGAATGGAATGGAATGGAATGGAAAGGAACCAACCCGTATGGAATGGAATCGAATGGAATGGAATGGAATGGAATGGAATGCAATGGAATCATCCCGAATGGAATGGAATGGAACGGAATGGAATGGAATCAACCCGAATGGAATGCAATGGAATGGAATGGAAAGTAATCAACCCGAACGGAATGGAATGCAACGGAATGGAATGGAATGGAATGGAATGGAATGGAAGGGAATGAAATGGAAGGGAATTTAATCACACCGAATGGAATGGAATGGAATGGAATGGAATGGAATCAACCCGAATGGAGTGGAATGCAACGGAATGACATTGAATGGATTCAACCCTAATGGAATTGATTGGAATGGAATCAACTCGAATGGAATGGAATGGAATGGAATGGCACGGGATGGAATGGTATGGAATAGAATCGAATGGAATTGAATCAACCCGATTGGAGTGGATTGGAATGGAATGTAATTGAATGGAATGGGGTGGAATTGAATCAATCCGAGTGGAATGGAATGGAATGGAATGGAATGCAGTGGAGGGGAATGAAATGGAATGGAATGGAGTGGAGTGGAATGTAATGGAATGCAATCAACCTGAGTGGAATGGAATGGAATGGAATGGAATGGAATGGAATGGAATAAAATGGAATGGAAGCAACTCAAATGCAATGGAATGGAATGGAATGGAATGGAATCAACCCGAATGGAATGGAATGGAATGGAATGCAATGGAATGGAATGGAATCAACTCGAATGGAATGGAATGTAATGGAATGGAATGGAATCGAATCATCACGAATGGAATGGAACGGAATGGAATCAACTCAAATGGAGGGGAATGCAATGGAAAGGAATGGAATGGAATCAACACGAATGGAGTGGAATGGAACGGAATGGAATGGAATGAAAAGGAATGGAATGGAATGCAATCAATCCAAATGGAATGGAATGGAATGGAATCAACCCGAATGGAATGGAGTGAAGTGGAATCAAATCGAATGGAATGGAATGGAATGGAATGGATTCAACCCGAATGGAATGGAATGGAATTAAATTAACCGGAATGGAATGGAATGGAATGGAATGGAATGGAATGGAATGGAATGGAATGGAATGGAATCAACCCGAATGGAATTTAATGGAATGGAATGGAATGGAATGGAATGGAATGAAATGGAATCAACCTGAATGGAATGGAATTGAATGGAATGGAATGGAGTAAACCCGAGTTGGATGGAATGGAATGGAATGGAATGCAATCTATGAGAATGGAATGGAATGGAAAGGAATACAATGGAATGGAATGAAATGGAATCAACCCGCATGGAATGGAATGGAGTGGAATCAACTCGAATGGAATCGAATGGAATGGAATGGAATCAACCCGAATGGAATGGAATGGAAGGGAATGGAATCAACACGAATGGAATGGATTGGAGTGGAATGGAATGGAATGGAATGGAATGCAATCAACCCGAATGGAATGGAATGGAATGGAATGGAATGCAATGGAATGCAATCAATCCGACTGGAATGGAATGGAATGGAATGCAGTGGAATCAACCCGAATGGAATGGAATGCAGTGGAATCAAATCAAGTGCAATGGAATGGAATCGAATGGAATGGAATGGATTCAACTAGAATGGAATGGAATGGAATGGAATGGAATGGAATGGAATGGAATCAACCGGAATGGAATGAAATGTAAAGGAATGGAATGGAATGGAAAGGAATGGAATGGAATCAACCCGAATGGAATGGAATGGAATGGAAAGGAACCAAGCCGAATGGAATGGAATCGAATGGAATGGAATGGAATGTAATGGAATGCAATGGAATCATCCCGAATGCAATGGAATGGAACGGAATGGAATGGAATGGAATGGAATGGACTGGAATGGAATCTATCCGAATGGTTTGGAATGGTAAGGAATGGAATGGAATGGAAGGGAATGGAATCAACACGCATGGAATGAAATGGAGTGGAATCAACTCGATTGGAATGGAATGGAATGGAATGGAAAGGAATGGAATGGAAGGGAATGAAATGGAAGGGAAATTAATCACACCGAATGGAATGGAATGGAATGGAATGGAATGGAATGGAATGGAATCAACCCGAATGGAATGGAATGCAACGGAATGACATGGAATGGATTCAACCCTAATGGAATTAATTAGAATGGAATCAACTCGAATGGAATGGAATGGAATGGCACGGGATGGAATGGTATGGAATAGAATCGAATGGAATTGAATCAACCCGATTGGAGTGGATTGGAATGGAATGTAATTGAATGGAATGGGGTGGAATTGAATCAATCCGAGTGGAATGGAATGGAATGGAATGGAGTGGAGGGGAATGAAATGGAATGGAATGGAGTGGAGTGGAATGTAATGGAATGGAATCAACCTGAGTGGAATGGAATGGAATGGAATGGAATGGAATGGAATGGAATAAAATGGAATGGAAGCAACTCAAATGCAATGGAATGGAATGGAATGGAATGGAATAAACCCGAATGGAATGGAATGGAATGGAATGGAATGGAATGCAATGGAATGGAATGGAATCAACTCGAATGGAATGGAATGCAATGGAATGGAATGGAATCGAATCATCATGAATGGAATGGAACGGAATGGAATCAACTCAAATGCAATGGAATGCAATGGAAAGGAATGGAATGGAATCAACCCGAATGGAGTGGAATGGAACGGAATGGAATGGAATGAAAAGGAATGTAATGGAATGCAATCAATCCAAATGGAATGGAATGGACTGGAATCAACCCGAATGGAATGAAGTGAAGTGGAATCAAATCGAATGGAATGGAATGGAATGAAATGGAATGGAATGGAATGGAATGAAATGGGATGTAATCACCTCGAATTGAACGGAATGGAATGGAATGGAATGAAATGGAATAAACCCGAGTGGAACGGAGTGGAATGGAATGGAATGGAATGGAATGGAATCAACCCGCATGGAATGGAATGGAGTGGAACCAACTCGAATGGAATGGAATGGATTGGAATGGAATGGAATCAACCCGAATTCAATGGAATGGAATGGAATGGAATCAACACGAATGGAATGGATTGGAATGGAATGGAATGGAATGGAATGGAATGGAATGGAATGGAATGGAATCAACCCGCATGGAATGGAATGGAATGGAACCAACTCGAATGGAATGGAATGGATTGGAATGGAATGGAATCAACCCGAATTCAATGGAATGGAATCAACACGAATGGAATGGATTGGAATGGAATGGAATGGAATGGAATGGAATGGAATCAACCCGAATGGAATGGAATGAAATGGAATGTAATGGAATCAACACGAATGGAATGGATTGGAATGGAATGGAATGGAATGGAATGGAATGGAATCAACCCGAATGGAATGGAATGGAATGGAATGGAATGAAATGGAATGGAATGCAATCAATCCGAATGGAATGGAATTGAATGGAATGCAATGGAATCAACCCGAATGGAATGGAATGAAGTGGAATCAAATCGAGTGCAATGGAATGGAATCGAATGGAAAGGAATGGATTCTACCAGAATGGAATGGAAAGGAATGGAGTCAACCGGAATGGAATGAAATGGAAAGGAATGGAATGGAATGGAATGGAAAGGAATGGAATGGAATCAACCCAAATGGAATTTAATGGAATGGAATGGAATCAACCAGAATGGAATGGAATCGAATGGAATGGAATGGAATCAACCCGAATGGAATGGAATGGAATGGAATGGAATGGAATGGAATGGAATGGAATCAACCTGAATGGAATGAAATGGAATGGAATGGAATGGTATGGAATCAACCCGAATGGAGTCGAATGGAATGGAAAGGAATGGAATCAACCCGAATGGAATGCAATGGAATGGAATGGAATGGAATGGAATCAAAACGAATGTAATGGAATGCAATGCAATGGAATGGAATGGAATGGAGTCAACCCGGATGGAATGCAATGGAATGGAATGGAATGAAATGGAATGGAATGGAATCAACCCGAATGGAATGGAATGCAATGGAATGGAATGGAATGGAAAGGGATGGAATCAACTCGAATGGAATGGAATGGAATGGAATGGAATGGAATGAAATGGAATAAACCCGAATGGAATGGAATGGAATGGAATGGAATGGAATGAAATCAACCCGAATGGAATGGAAGGGAATGGAATGGAAAGGAAAAAACCCGAATGGAATGGATTGGAATGGAATGGAATGGAATGGAATGGAATGGAATCAAACCGAATGGAATGGAATGGAATGGAATGGAACGGAATGGAATGGAATGGAATGGAAGGGAATGAAATGGAAGGGAATTTAATCACACCGAATGGAATGGAATGGAATGGAATCAACCCGAATGGAATGGAATGCAATGGAATGACATGGAATGGATTCAACCCGAATGGAATTGATTGGAATGGAATCAACTCGAATGGAATGGAATGGAATGGAATGGCACGGGATGGAATGGTATGGAATAGAATCGAATGGAATTGAATCAACACGATTGGAGTGGATTGGAATGGAATGTAATTGAATTGAATGGGGTGGAATTGAATCAATCCGAGTGGAATGGAATGGAATGGAATGGAGAGGAGGGGAATGAAATGGAATGGAATAGAGTGGAGTGGAATGGAATGGAATGGAGTGGAATAGAATGGAATGGAATCAACCTGAGTGGAATGGAATGGAATGGAATGGAATGGAATGGAATAAACCCGAATGAAATGGAATGGAGGGGAATGGAACGGAATGGAATGGAAAGGAACCAACCCGAATGGAATGGAATGGAATGGAATGGAATGGAATAGAATGGAATGGAATGGAATGCAATGGAATCATCCCGAATGGAATGGAATGTTATGGAACGGAATGGAATGGAATCAACCCGAATGGAATGCAATGGAATGGAATGGAAAGTAATCAACCCGAATGGAATGGAATGGAATGGAATGCAAGGGAATGAAATAGAAGGGAATTTAATCACACCGAATGGAATGGAATGGAATAGAATGCACTGGAATGGAATCTATCCGAATGGTATGGAATGGTAAGGAATGGAATGGAATGGAAGGGAATGGAATCAACACGCATGGAATGAAATGGAGTGGAATCAACTCGAATGGAATGGAATGGAATGGAATGGAATGGAAAGGAATGGAATGGAAGGGAATGAAATGGAAGGGAATTTAATCACACCGAATGGAATGGAATGGAATGGAATGGAATCAACCCGAATGGAATGGAATGCAACGGAATGACATTGAATGGATTCAACCCTAATGGAATTGATTGGAATGGAATCAACTCGAATAGAATGGAATGGAATGGAATGGCACGGGATGGAATGGTATGGAATAGAATCGAATGGAATTGAATCAACCCGATTGGAGTGGATTGGAATGGAATGTAATTGAATGGAATGGGGTGGAATTGAATCAATCCGAGTGGAATGGAATGGAATGGAATGCAGTGGATGGGAATGAAATGGAATGGAATGGAGTGGAGTGGAATGTAATGGAATGGAATCAACCTGAGTGGAATGGAATGGAATGGAATGGAATGGAATGGAATGGAATAAAATGGAATGGAAGCAACTCAAATGCAATGGAATGGAATGGAATGGAATGGAATCAACCCGAATGGAATGGAATGGAATGGAATGCAATGGAATGCAATGGAATCAACTCGAATGGAATGGAATGCAATGGAATGGAATGGAATCGAATCATCATGAATGGAATGGAACGGAATGGAATCAACTCAAATGGAATGAAATGCAATGGAAAGGAATGGAATGGAATCAACGCGAATGGAGTGGAATGGAACGGAATGGAATGGAATGAAAAGGAATGGAATGGAATGCAATCAATCCAAATGGAATGGAATGGACTGGAATCAACCCGAATGGAATGGAGTGAAGTGGAATCAAATCGAATGGAATGGAATGGAATGGAATGGAATGGAATGAAATGGGATGTAATCACCTCGAATGGAACGGAATGGAATGGAATGGAATGACATGGAATAAATCCAATGGAATGGAATGGAATAGAATGGAATGGAATGGAATGGAATGGAATCAAACCGAGTGGAATGGCATGGAGTGGAATGGAATGGAAAGGAATGGAATCAACCCGACTGGAATGGAATGGAATGGAATGGAATGGAATGGAATGGAATCTATCCGAATGGATTGGAATGGAAAGGAATGGAATGGAATGGAATGGAATGGTATGGAATGGAATGGAATCAACCCGCATGGAATGGAATGGAGTGGAACCAACTCGAATGGAATGGAATGGATTGGAATGGAATGGAATCAACCCGAATTCAATGGAATGGAATGGAATGGAATCAACACGAATGGAATGGATTGGAATGGAATGGAATGGAATGGAATGGAATGGAATCAACCCGAATGGAATGGAATGGAATGGAATGGAATGGAATGGAATGGAATGCAATCAATCCGAATGGAATGGAATGGAATGGAATGCAATGGAATCAACCCGAATGGAATGGAGTGAAGTGGAATCAAATCGAGTGCAATGGAATGGAATCGAATGGAATGGAATGGATTCAACCAGAATGGAATGGAAAGGAATGGAATCAACCGGAATGGAATGAAATGGAAACGAATGGAATGGAATGGAATGGAAAGGAATGGAACGGAATCAACCCGAATGGAATTTAATGGAATGGAATGGAATCAACCAGAATGGAATGGAATCGAATGGAATGGAATGGAATCAACCCGAATGGAATGGAATGGAATGGAATGGAATGGAATCAACCTGAATGGAATGAAATGGAATGCAATTGAATGGAATGGAATCCACCGGAATGGAATGGAATGGAATGGAATGGAATGGTATGGAATCAACCCGAATGGAGTCGAATGGAATGGAAAGGAATGGAATCAACCCGAATGGAATGCAATGGAATGGAATGGAATGGAATGGAATCAACCCGAATGTAATGGAATGCAACGGAATGGAATGGAATGGAATGGAGTCAACCCGGATGGAATGCAATGGAATGGAATGGAATGAAATGGAATGGAATGGAATCAACCCGAATGGAATGGAATGCAATGGAATGGAATGGAATGGAATCAACTCGAATGGAATAGAATGGAATGGATTGGAATGGAATGGAATGGAATCAACCCGAATGGAATGGAATACAATGGAATGGAATGGAATGGAAAGGGATGGAATCAACTCGAATGGAATGGAATGGAATGGAATGGAATGGAATGAAATGGAATAAACCCGAATGGAATGGAATGGAATGGAATGAAATCAACCCTAATGGAATGGAAGGGAATGGAATGGAAAGGAAAAAACCCGAATGGAATGGAATGGAATGGAATGGAATGGAATGGAATCAAACCGAATGGAATGGAATGGAATGGAATGGAATGGAAGGGAATGAAATGGAAGGGAATTTAATCACACCGAATGGAATGGAATGGAATGGAATGGAATCAACCCGAATGGAATGGAATGCAATGGAATGACATGGAATGGATTCAACCCGAATGGAATTGATTGGAATGGATTCAACTCGAATGGAATGGAATGGAATGGAATGGCACGGGATGGAATGGTATGGAATAGAATCGAATGGAATTGAATCAACACGACTGGAGTGGATTGGAATGGAATGTAATTGAATGGAATGGGGTGGAATTGAATCAATCCGAGTGGAATGGAATGGAATGGAATGGAGTGGAGGGGAATGAAATGCAATGGAATGGAGTGGAGTGGAATGGAATGGAATGGAATGGAATGGAATGGAATAAAATGGAATGGAAGCAACTCAAATGCAATGGAATGGAATGGAATGGAATGCAATCAACCCGAATGGAATGGAATGGAATGGAATGGAATGGAATGGAATGGAATCAACCGGAATGGAATGGAATGGAATGGAATGGAAGGGAATGGAATCAAACCGAATGGAATGGAAAGGAGTGGAATGGAATGGAAAGGAATGGAATCAACCCGAATGGAATGGAATGGAATGGAATGGAATGGAATGGAATCAAACCGAATGGAATGGAATGGAATGGAATGGAATGGAATCTATCCGAAAGGAATGGAATGGTAAGGAATGGAATGGAATGGAAGGGAATGCAATCAACCCTCATGGAATGAAATGGAGTGGAATCAACTCGAATGGAATGGAATGGAATGGAATAAACCCGAATGAAATGGAATGGAGGGGAATGGAATGGAATGGAAAGGAACCAACCCGAATGGAATGGAATGGAATGGAATGGAATGGAATGGAATGGAATGGAATGGAATGCAATGGAATGGAATGGAAGGGAATGAAATGGAAGGGAATTTAATCACACCGAATGGAATGGAATGGAATGGAATGGAATCAACCCGAATGGAATGGAATGCAATGGAATGACATGGAATGGATTCAACCCGAATGGAATTGATTGGAATGGAATCAACTCGAATGGAATGGAATGGAATGGAATGGCACGGGATGGAATGGTATGGAATAGAATCGAATGGAATTGAATCAACCCGATTGGAGTGGATTGGAATGGAATGTAATTGAATGGAATGGGGTGGAATTGAATCAATCCGAGTGGAATGGAATGGAATGGAATGGAGTGGAGGGGAATGAAATGGAATGGAATGGAGTGGAGTTGAATGGAATGGAATGGAATCAACCTGAGTGGAATGGAATGGAATGGAATGGAATGGAATGGAATAAACCCGAATGAAATGGAATGGAGGGGAATGGAATGGAATGGAAAGGAACCAACCCGAATGGAATGGAATGGAATGGAATGGAATGAAATGGAATAAACCCGAATGGAATGGAATGGAATGGAATGGAATGGAATGGAATGGAATGAAATCAACCCGAATGGAATGGAATGGAATGGAATAAACCGGAATGGAATGGAATGGAATGGAATGGAATGGAATGGAATCAACCCGAATGGAATGGAATGGAATGGAATGGAATGGAATGGAATCAACCCGAATGGAATGGAATGGAATGGAATAAACCGGAATGGAATGGAGTGGAATGGAATGGAATGGAATGGAATGAAATGGAATCAACCCGAATGGAATGGAATGGAATGGAATAAACCGGAATGGAATGGAATGGAATGGAATGGAATGGAATGGAATGGAATCAAACCGAGTGGAATGGCATGGAGTGGAATGGAATGGAAAGGAATGGAATCAACCCGATTGGAATGGAATGGAATGGAATGGAATGGAATATATCCGAATGGATTGGAATGGAAAGGAATGGAATGGAATGGAATGGAATGTAATGGAATCAACCCGCATGGAATGGAATGGAGTGGAACCAATTCGAATGGAATGGAATGGATTGGAATGGAATGGAATCAACCCGAATTCAATGGAATGGAATGGAATGGAATCAACACGAATGGAATGGATTGGAATGGAATGGATTGGAATGGAATGGAATGGAATGGAATCAACCCGAATGGAATGGAATGGAATGGAATGGAATGGAATGAAATGGAATGGAATGCAATCAATCCGAATGGAATGGAATGGAATGGAATGCAATGGAATCAACCCGAATGGAATGGAATGAAGTGGAATCAAATCGAGTGCAATGGAATGGAATCGAATGGAATGGAATGGATTCAACCAGAATGGAATGGAAAGGAATGGAATCAACCGGAATGGAATGAAATGGAAAGGAATGGAATGGAATGGAATGGAAAGGAATGGAATGGAATCAACCCTAATGGAATTTAATGGAAAGGAATGGAATCAACCAGAATGGAATGGAATCGAATGGAATGGAATGGAATCAACCCGAATGGAATGGAATGGAATGAAATGGAATGGAATGGAATGGAATGGAATGGAATCAACCTGAATGGAATGAAATGGAATGGAATTGAATGGAATGGAATCCACCGGAATGGAATGGAATGGAATGGAATGGAATGCTTTGGAATCAACCCGAATGGAGTCGAATGGAATGGAAAGGAATGGAATCAACCTGAATGGAATGCAATGGAATGGAATGGAATGGAATGGAATCAACCCGAATGTAATGGAATGCAATGGAATGGAATGGAATGGAATGGAGTCAACCCGGATGGAATGCAATGGAATGGAATGGAATAAAATGGAATGGAATGGAATCAACCCGAATGGAATGGAATGCAATGGAATGGAATGGAATGGAATCAACTCGAATGCAATAGAATGGAATGGATTGGAATGGAATGGAATCAACCCGAATGGAATGGAATACAGTGGAATGGAATGGAATGGAAAGGGATGGAATCAACTCGAATGGAATGGAATGGAATGGAATGGAATGGAATGAAATGGAATAAACCCGAATGGAATGGAATGGAATGGAATGGAATGAAATCAACCCGAATGGAATGGAAGGGAATGGAATGGAAAGGAAAAAACCCGAATGGAATGGAATGGAATGGAATGGAATCAAACCGAATGGAATGGAATGGAATGGAATGGAATGGAAGGGAATGAAATGGAAGGGAATTTAATCACACCGAATGGAATGGAATGGAATGGAATGGAATGGAATCAACCCGAATGGAATGGAATGCAATGGAATGACATGGAATGGATTCAACCCGAATGGAATTGATTGGAATGAAATCAACTCGAATGGAATGGAATGGAATGGAATGGCACGGGATGGAATGGTATGGAATAGAATCGAATGGAATTGAATCAACATGATTGGAGTCGATTGGAATGGAATGTAATTGAATGGAATGGGGTGGAATTGAATCAATCCGAGTGGAATGGAATGGAATGGAATGGAGTGGAGGGGAATGAAATGGAATGGAATGGAGTGGAGTGGAATGTAATGGAATGGAATCAACCTGAGTGGAATGGAACGGAATGGAATGGAATGGAATGGAATGGAATAAAATGGAATGGAAGCAACTCAAATGCAATGGAATGGAATGGAATGGAATGGAATCAACCCGAATGGAATGGAATGGAATGGAATGGAATGCAATGGAATGGAATGGAATCAACTCGAATGGAATGGAATGCAATGGAATGGAATGGAATCGAATCATCACGAATGGAATTGAACGGAATGGAATCAACTCAAATGGAATGGAATGCAATGGAAAGGAATGGAATGGAATCAACCCGAATGGAGTGGAATGGAATGGAATGGAATGGAAGAAACCCGAATGGAATGGAATGGAATCGAATGGAATGGAATGGAATGGAATCAACCGGAATGGAATGGAATGGAATGGAATGGAAGGGAATGGAATCAAACCGAATGGAATAGAATGGAGTGGAATGGAATGGAAAGGAATGGAATCAACCCGAATGCAATGGAATGGAATGGAATGGAATGGAATGGAATGGAATGGAATGGAATCAAACCGAATGGAATGGAATGGAATGGAATGGAATGGAATGGAATGGAATGGAATCTATCCGAAAGGAATGGAATGGTAAGGAATGGAATGGAATGGAAGGGAATGGAATCAACCCTCATGGAATGAAATGGAGTGGAATCAACTCGAATGGAATGGAATGGAATGGAATAAACCCGAATGAAATGGAATGGAGGGGAATGGAATGGAATGGAAAGGAACCAACCCGAATGGAATGGAATTGAATGGAATGGAATGGAATGGAATGGAATGGAATGGAATGGAAAGTAATTAACCCGAATGGAATGGAATGGAACGGAATGGAATGGAATGGAATGGAAGGGAATGAAATGGAAGGGAATTTAATCACACCGAATGGAATGGAATGGAATGGAATCAACCCGAATGGAATGGAATGCAATGGAATGACATGGAATGGATTCAACCCGAATGGAATTGATTGGAATGGAATCAACTCGAATGGAATGGAATGGAATGGCAGGGGATGGAATGGTATGGAGTAGAATCGCACGGAATTGAATCAACCCGATTGGAGTGGATTGGAATGGAATGTAATTGAATGGAATGGGGTGGAATTGAATCAATCCGAGTGGAATGGAATGGAATGGAATGGAGTGGAGGGGAATGAAATGGAATGGAATGGAGTGGAGTGGAATGGAATGGAGTGGAGTGGAATAGAATGGAATGGAATCAACCTGACTGGAATGGAATGGAATGGAATGGAATGGAATGGAATGGAATAAACCCGAATGAAATGGAATGGAGGGGAATGGAATGGAATGGAATGGAAAGGAACCAACCCGAATGGAATAGAATGGAATGGAATGGAATGGAATGGAATGGAATGGAATGGAATGCAATGGAATCATCCCGAATGGAATGGAATGGAATGGAACGGAATGGAATGGAATCAACCCGAATGGAATGCAATGGAATGGAATGGAAAGTAATCAACCCGAATGGAAAGGAATGGAATGGAATGGAATGGAATGGAATGGAAGGGAATGAAATGGAAGGGAATTTAATCACACCGAATGGAATGGAATGGAATAGAATGGACTAGAATGGAATCTATCCGAATGGTATGGAATGGTAAGGAATGGAATGGAATGGAAGGGAATGGAATCAACACGCATGGAATGAAATGGAGTGGAATCAACTCGAATGGAATGGAATGGAATGGAATGGAATGGAAAGGAATGGAATGGAAGGGAATGAAAAGGAAGGGAATTTAATCACACCGAATGGAATGGAATGGAATGGAATGGAGTGCAATGGAATCAACCCGAATGGAATGGAATGCAACGGAATGACATGGAATGGATTCAACCCTAATGGAATTGATTGGAATGGAATCAACTCGAATGGAATGGAATGGAATGGAATGGCACAGGACGGAATGGTATGGAATAGAATCGAATGGAATTGAATCAACCCGATTGGAGTGGATTGGAATGGAATGTAATTGAATGGAATGTGGTGGAATTGAATCAATCCGTGTGGAATGGAATGGAATGGAAAGGAGTGGAGGGGAATGAAATGGAATGGAATGGAGTGGAGTGGAATGTAATGGAATGGAATCAACCTGAGTGGAATGGAATGGAATGGAATGGAATGGAATGGAATGGAATAAAATGGAATGGAAGCAACTCAAATGCAATGGAATTGAATGGAATGGAATGGAATCAACCCGAATGGAATGGAATGGAATGGAATGGAATGGAATGGAATGGAATGGAATGCAATGGAATGGAATGGAATCAACTCGAATGGAATGGAATGCAATGGAATGGAATGGAATCGAATCATCATGAATGGAATGGAAGGGAATGGAATAAACTCAAATGGAATGGAATGCAATGGAAAGGAATGGAATGGAATCAACCCGAATGCAGTGGAATGGAACGGAATGGAATGGAATGAAAAGGAATGGAATGGAATGCAATCAATCCAAATGGAATGGAATGGACTGGAATCAACCCGAATGGAATGGAGTGAAGAGGAATCAAATCGAATGGAATGGAATGGAATGGAATGGAATGAAATGGCATGTAATCACCTCGAATGGAACGGAATGGAATGGAATGGAATGAAATGGAATAAACCCGAATGGAATGGAGTGGAATGGAATGGAATGGAATGGAATGGAATGGAATCAACCCGAATGGAATGGAAGGGAATGGAATGGAAAGGAAAAAACCCGAATGGAATGGAATGGAATGGAATGGAATCAACCCGAATGGAATGGAATGGAATGGAATAAACCGGAATGGAATGGAATGGAATGGAATGGAATGGAATCAAACCGAGTGGAATGGCATGGAGTGGAATGGAATGGAAAGGAATGGAATCAACCCGATTGGAATGGAATGGAATGGAATGGAATGGAATGGAATGGAATGGAATCTATCCGAATGGATTGGAATGGAAAGGAATGGAATGGAATGGAATGGAATGGAATGGAATGGAATGGAATCAACCCGCATGGAATGGAATGGAGTGGAACCAACTCGAATGCAATCGAATGGTTTGGAATGGAATGGAATCAACCCGAATTCAATGGAATGGAATGGATTGGAATCAACACGAATGGAATGGATTGGAATGAAATGGAATGGAATGGAATCAACCCGAATGGAATGGAATGGAATGGAATGGAATGAAATGGAATGGAATGCAATCAATCCGAATGGAATGGAATGGAATGGAATGCAATGGAATCAACCCGAATGGAATGGAATGAAGTGGAATCAAATCGAGTGCAATGGAATGGAATCGAATGGAATGGAATTGATTCAACCAGAATGGAATGGAAAGGAATGGAATCAACCGGAATGGAATGAAATGGAAAGGAATGGAATGGAATGGAATGGAAAGGAATGGAATGGAATCAACCCGAATGGAATTTAATGGAATGGAATGGAATCAACCAGAATGGAATGGAATCGAATGGAATGGAATCTAATCAACCCGAATGGAATGGAATGGAATGGAATGGAATGGAATGGAATGGAATGGAATCAACCTGAATGGAATGAAATGGAATGGAATTGAATGGAATGGAATCCACTGGAATGGAATGGAATGGAATGGAATGGAATGGAATGGTATGGAATCAACCCGAATGGAGTCGAATGGAATGGAAGGGAATGGAATCAACCCGAATGGAATGCAATGGAATGGAATGGAATGGAATGGAATCAACCAGAATGTAATGGAAGGCAATGGAATGGAATGGAATGGAATGGAGTCAACCCGGATGGAATGCAATGGAATGGAATGGAATGAAATGGAATGGAATGGAATCAACCCGAATGGAATGGAATGCAATGGAATGGAAAGGAATGGAATCAACTCGAATGGAATAGAATGGAATGGATTGGAATGGAATGGAATGGAATAAACCAGAATGGAATGGAATACAATGGAATGGAATGGAATGGAAAGGGATGGAATCAACTCGAATGGAATGGAATGGAATGGAATGGAATGGAATGGAATGAAATGGAATAAACCCGAATGGAATGGAATGGAATGGAATGGAATGGAATGGAATGGAATGGAATGGAATTCAATGGAATCAACCCGAATGGAATGGAAGGGAATGGAATGGAAAGGAAAAAACCCGAATAGAATGGAATGGAATAGAATGGAATGGAATGGAATGGAATGGAATGGAATGCAATGGAATGGAATCAAACCGAATGGAATGGAATGGAATGGAATGGAACGGAATGGAATGGAATGGAATGGAAGGGAATGAAATGGAAGGGAATTTAATCACACCGAATGGAATGGAATGGAATGGAATGGAATGGAATCAACCCGAATGGAATGGAATGCAATGGAATGACATGGAATGGATTCAACCCGAATGGAATTGATTGGAATGGAATCAACTCGAATGGAATGGAATGGAATGGAATGGCACGGGATGGAATGGTATGGAATAGAATCGAATGGAATTGAATCAACACGATTAGAGTGGATTGGAATGGAATGTAATTGAATGGAATATGGTGGAATTGAATCAATCCGAGTGGAATGGAATGGAATGGAATGGAGTGGAGGGGAATGAAATGGAATGGAATGGAGTGGAGTGGAATGTAATGGAATGGAATCAAACTGAGTGGAGTGTAATGGAATGGAATGGAATGGAATGGAATAAAATGGAATGGAAGCAATTCAAATGCAATGCAATGGAACGGAATGGAATGGAATCAACCCGAATGGAATGGAATGGAATGGAATGGAATGCAATGGAATGGAATGGAATCAACTCGAATGGAATGGAATGCAATGGAATGGAATGGAATCGAATCATCACGAATGGAATGGAACGGAATGGAATCAACTCAAATGGAATGGAATGCAATGGAAAGGAATGGAATGGAATCAACCCGAATGGAGTGGAATGGAATGGAATGGAATGGAAGCCACCCGAATGGAATGGAATGGAATCGAATGGAATGGAATCAACCGGAATGGAATGGAATGGAATGGAATCAAACCGAATGGAACGGAATGGAGTGGAATGGAATGGAAAGGAATGGAATAAACCCGAATGGAATGGAATTGAATGGAATGGAATGGAATGGAATCAAACCGAATGGAATGGAATGGAATGGAATAGAATGGAATGGAATGGAATCTATCCAAAAGGAATGGAATGGTAAGGAATGGAATGGTATGGAAGGGAATGGAATCAACCCTCATGGAATGAAATGGAGTGGAATCAACTCGAATGGAATGCAATGGAATGGAATAAACCCGAATGAAATGGAATGGAGGGGAATGGAATGGAATGGAAAGGAACCAACCCGAATGGCATGGAATTGAATGGAATGGAATGGAATGGAATGGAATGGAATGGAATGGAATGGAATGCAATGCAGTGGAATGGAATGGAAAGTTATTAACCCGAATGGCATGGAATGGAACGGAATGGAATGGAATGGAATGGAAGGGAATGAAATGGAAGGGAATTTAATCACACCGAATGGAATGGAATGGAATCGAATGGAATGGAATGGAATGGAATGGAATGGAATAAAATGGAATGGAAGCAACTCAAATGCAATGGAATGGAATGGAATGGAATGGAATCAACCCGAATGGAATGGAATGGAATGGAATGCAATGGAATGGAATGGAATCAACTCGAATGGAATGGAATGCAATGGAATGGAATCGAATCGAATCATCATGAATGGAATGGAACGGAATGGAATCAACTCAAATGGAATGGAATGCAATGGAAAGGAATGGAATGGAATCAACCCGAATGGAGTGGAATGGAACGGAATGGAATGGAATGAAAAGGAATGGAATGGAATGCAATCAATCCAAATGTAATGGAATGGACTGGAATCAACCCGAATGGAATGGAGTGAAGTGGAATCAAATCGAATGGAATGGAATGGAATGGAATGGAATGGAATGAAATGGGATGAAATCACCTCGAATGGAACGGAATGGAATGGAATGGAATGAAATGGAATAAACCGGAATGGAATGGAATGGAATGGAATGGAATGGAATGGAATCAACCCGAATGGAATGGAAGGGAATGGAATGGAAAGGCAAAAACCCGAATGGAATGGAATGGAATGGAATGGAATGGAATCAACCCGAATGGAATGGAATGGAATGGAATAAACCGGAATGGAATGGAATGGAATGGAATGGAATGGAATGGAATGGAATCAAACCGAGTGGAATGGCATAGAGTGGAATGGAATGGAAAGGAATGGAATCAACCTGATTGGAATGGAATGGAATGGAATGGAATGGAATGGAATGGAATCTATCCGAATGGATTGGAATGGAAAGGAATGGAATGGAATGGAATGGAATGGAATGGAATCAACCCACATGGAATGGAATGGAGTGGAACCAACTCGAATGGAATGGAATGGATTGGAATGTAATGGAATCAACAAGAATTCAATGGAATGGAATGGAATGGAATCAACACGAATGGAATGGATTGGAATGGAATGGAATGGAATGGAATGGAATGGAATGGAATCAACCCGAATGGAATGGAATGGAATGGAATAGAATGAAATGGAATGGAATGCAATCAATCCGAATGGAATGGAATGCAATGGAATCATCCCGAATGGAAAGGAATGAAGTGGAATCAAATCGAGTGCAATGGAATGGAATCGAATGGAATGGAATGGATTCAACCAGAATGGAATGGAAAGGAATGGAATCAACCGGAATGGAATGAAATGGAAAGGAATGGAATGGAATGGAATGGAAAGGAATGGAATGGAATCAACCCGAATGGAATTTAATGGAATGGAATGGAGTCAACCAGAATGGAATGGAATCGAATGGAATGGAATGGAATCAACCTGAATGGAATGGAATGGAATGGAATGGAATGGAATGGAATGGAATCAACCTGAATGGAATGGAATGGAATGGAATCGAATGGAATGGAATGGAATCAACCTGAATGGAATGGAATGGAATGGAATGGAATGGAATGGTATGGAATCAACCCGAATGGAGTCGAATGGAATGGAAGGAGTGGAATCACCCCGAATGGAATGCAATGGAATGGAATGGAATGGAATGGAATCAACCCGAATGTAATGGAATGCAATGGAATGGAATGGAATGGAATGGAGTCAACCCGGATGGAATGCAATGGAATGGAATGGAATGAAATGGAATGGAATGGAATCAACCCGAATGGAATGGAATGCAATGGAATGGAATGGAATGGAATCAACTCGAATGGAATAGAATGGAATGGATTGGAATGGAATGGAATGGAATCAACCTGAATGGAATGGAATACAATGGAATGGAATGGAATGGAAAGGGATGGAATCAACTCGAATGGAATGGAATGGAATGGAATGGAATGAAATGGAATAAACCCGAATGGAATGGAATGGAATGGAATGGAATGGAATGGAATGGAATGGAATGGAATCAACCCGAATGGGATGGAAGGGAATGGAATGGAAAGGAAAAAACCCGAATGGAATGGAATGGAATGGAATGGAATGGAATGGAATGGAATGGAATGGAATGCAATGGAATGGAATGGAAAGTAATTAACCCGAATAGAATGGAATGGAAGGGAATGAAATGGAAGGGAATTTATTCACACCGAATGGAATGGAATGGAATGGAATGGAATGGAATCAACCCGAATGGAATGGAATGCAATGGAATGACATGGAATGGATTCAACCCGAATGGAATTGATTGGAATGGAATCAACTCGAATGGAATGGAATGGAATGGCACGGGATGGAATGGTATGGAATAGAATCGAATGGAATTGAATCAACACGATTGGAGTGGATTGGAATGGAATGTAATTGAATGGAATGGGGTGGAATTGAATCAATCCGAGTGGAATGGAATGGAATGGAATGGAGTGGAGGGGAATGAAATGGAATGGAATGGAGTGGAGTGGAATGTAATGGAATGGAATCAACCTGAGTGGAGTGTAATGGAATGGAATGGAATGGAATGGAATAAAATGGAATGGAAGCAATTCAAATGCAATGCAATGGAACGGAATGGAATGGAATCAACCCGAATGGAATGGAATGGAATGGAATGGAATGCAATGGAATGGAATGGAATCAACTCGAATGGAATGGAATGCAATGGAATGGAATGGAATCGTATCATCACGAATGGAATCGAACGGAATGGAATCAACTCAAATGGAATGGAATGCAATGGAAAGGAATGGAATGGAATCAACCCGAATGGAGTGGAATGGAATGGAATGGAATGGAAGCAACCCGAATGGAATGGAATGGAATCGAATGGAATGGAATGGAATGGAATCAACCGGAATGGAATGGAATGGAATGGAATGGAATGGAATGGAATGGAATGGAATCAAACCGAATGGAATGGAATGGAGTGGAATGGAATGGAAAGGAATGGAATCAACCCGAATGGAATGGAATTGAATGGAATGGAATGGAATGGTATCAAACGGAATGGAATGGAATGGAATGGAATGGAATGGAATGGAATGGAATGGAATGGAATCTATCCAAAAGGAATGGAATGGTAAGGAATGGAATGGTATGGAAGGGAATGGAATCAACCCTCATGGAATGAAATGGAGTGGAATCAACTCGAATGGAATGCAATGGAATGGAATAAACCCGAATGAAATGGAATGGAGGGGAATGGAATGGAATGGAAAGGAACCAACCCGAATGGAATGGAATTGAATGGAATGGAATGGAATGGAATGGAATGGAATGGAATGGAATGGAATGCAATGGAATGGAATGGAAAGTAATTAACCCGAATGGCATGGAATGGAACGGAATGGAATGGAATGGAATGGAAAGGAATGAAATGGAAGGGAATTTAATCACACCGAATGGAATGGAATGGAATGGAATGGAATCAACCCGAATGGAATGGAATGCAATGGAATGACATGGAATGGATTCAACCCGAATGGAATTGATTGGAATGGAATCAACTCGAATGGAATGGAATGGAACGGATTGGCACGGGATGGAATGGTATGCAATAGAATCGAATGGAATAGAATCAACCCGATTGGAGTGGATTGGAATGGAATGTAATTGAATGGAATGGGGTGGAATTGAATCAATCCGAGTGGAATGGAATGGAATGGAATGGAGTGGAGGGGAATGAAATGGAATGGAACGGAGTGGAGTGGAATGGAATGGAGTGGAATCAACCTGAGTGGAATGGAATGGAATGGAATGGAATGGAATGGAATGGAATGGAATGGAATAAAATGGAATGGAAGCAACTCAAATGCAATGGAATGGAATGGAATGGAATGGAATCAACCCGAATGGAATGGAATGGAATGGAATGCAATGGAATGGAATGGAATCAACTCGAATGGAATGGAATGCAATGGAATGGAATGGAATCGAATCATCATGAATGGAATGGAACGGAATGGAATCAACTCAAATGGAATGGAATGCAATGGAAAGGAATGGAATGGAATCAACCCGAATGGAGTGGAATGGAACGGAATGGAATGGAATGAAAAGGAATGGAATGGAATGCAATCAATCCAAATGGAATGGAATGGACTGGAATCAACCCGAATGGAATGGAGTGAAGTGGAATCAAATGGAATGGAATGGAATGGAATGGAATGGAATGGAATGAAATGGGATGTAATCACCTCGAAAGGAACGGAATGGAATGGAATGGAATGAAATGGAATAAACCCGAATGGAATGGAATGGAATGGAATGGAATGGAATGGAATCAACCCGAATGGAATGGAAGGGAATGGAATGGAAAGGCAAAAACCCGAATGGAATGGAATGGAATGGAATGGAATGGAATGGAATCAACCCGAATGGAATGGAATGGAATGGAATAAACCGGAATGGAATGGAATGGAATGGAATGGAATGGAATGGAATGGAATGGAGTGGAATGAAATCAAACCGAGTGGAATGGCATGGAGTGGAATGGAATGGAAAGGAATGGAATCAACCCGATTGGAATGGAATGGAATGGAATGGAATGGAATGGAATGGAATGGAATCTATCCGAATGGATTGGAATGGAAAGGAATGGAATGGAATGGAATGGAATGGAATGGAGTCAACCCGCATGGAATGGAATGGAGTGGAGCCAACTCGAATGGAATGGAATGGATTGGAATGGAATGGAATCAACCCGAATTCAATGGAATGGAATGGAATGGAATCAACACGAATGGAATGGATTGGAATGGAATGGAATGGAATGGAATGGAATGGAATCAACCCGAATGGAATGGAATGGAATGGAATGGAATGAAATGGAATGGAATGCAATCAATCCGAATGGAATGGAATGGAATGGAATGCAATGGAATCAACCCGAATGGAATGGAATGAAGTGGAATCAAATCGAGTGCAATGGAGTGGAATCGAATGGAATGGAATGGATTCAACCAGAATGGAATGGAAAGGAATGGAATCAACCGGAATGGAATGAAATGGAAAGGAATGGAATGGAATGGAATGGAAAGGAATGGAATGGAATCAACCTGAATGGAATTTAATGGAATGGAATGGAATCAACCAGAATGGAATGGAATCGAATGGAATGGAATGGAATCAACCCGAATGGAATGGAATGGAATGGAATGGAATGGAATGGAATCAACCTGAATGGAATGAAATGGAATGGAATTGAATGGAATGGAATCCACCGGAATGGAATGGAATGGAATGGAATTGAATGGTATGGAATCAACCCGAATGGAGTCGAATGGAATGGAAAGGAGTGGAATCAAACCGAATGGAATGCAATGGAATGGAATGGAATGGAATGGAATCAACCCGAATGTAATGGAATGCAATGGAATGGAATGGAATGGAATGGAGTCAACCCGGATGGAATGCAATGGAATGGAATGGAATGAAATGGAATGGAATGGAATCAACCCGAATGGAATGGAATGCAATGGAATGGAATGGAATGGAATCAACTCGAATGGAATAGAATGGAATGGATTGCAATGGAATGGAATGGAATCAACCCGAATGGAATGGAATACAATGGAATGGAATGGAATGGAAAGGGATGGAATCAACTCGAAAGGAATGGAATGGAATGGAATGGAATGGAATGAAATGGAATAAACCCGAATGGAATGGAATGGAATGGAATGGAATGGAATGAAATCAACCCGAATGGAATGGAAGGGAATGGAATGGAAAGGAAAAAACCCGAATGGAATGGAATGGAATGGAATGGAATGGAATGGAATCAAACCGAATGGAATGGAATGGAATGGAATGGAAGGGAATGAAATGGAAGGGAATTTAATCACACCGAATGGAATGGAATGGAATGGAATGGAATGGAATGGAATGGAATGGAATCAACCCGAATGGAATGGAATGCAATGGAATGACATGGAATGGATTCAACCCGAATGGAATTGATTGGAATGGAATCAACTCGAATGGAATGGAATGGCACGGGATGGAATGGTATGGAATAGAATCGAATGGAATTGAATCAACCCGATTGGAGTGGATTGGAATGGAATGTAATTGAATGGAAATGGGTGGAATTGAATCAATCCGAGTGGAATGGAATGGAATGGAATGGAGTGGAGGGGAATGAAATGGAATGGAATGGAGTGGAGTGGAATGTAATGGAATGGAATCAACCTGAGTGGAGTGTAATGGAATGGAATGGAATGGAATAAAATGGAATGGAAGCAATTCAAATGCAATGCAATGGAATGGAATGGAATGGAATCAACCCGAATGGAATGGAACGGAATGGAATGGAATGCAATGGAATGGAATGGAATCAACTCGAATGGAATGGAATGCAATGGAATGGAATGGAATCGAATCATCACGAATGGAATGGAACGGAATGGAATCAACTAAAATGGAATGGAATGCAATGGAAAGGAATGGAATGGAATTAACCCGAATTGAGTGGAATGGAATGGAATGGAATGGAAGCAACCCGAATGGAATGGAATGGAATCGAATGGAATGGAATGGAATGGAATCAACCGGAATGGAATGGAATGGAATGGAATGGAATGGAAGGGAAGGGAAGGGAATCAAAACGAATGGAATGGAATTGAATGGAATGGAATGGAATGGAATCAAACCGAATGGAATGAAATGGAATGGAATAGAATGGAATGGAATGGAATCTATCCGAAAGGAATGGAATGGTAAGGAATGGAATGGAATGGAAGGGAATGGAATCAACCCTCATGGAATGAAATGGAGTGGAATCAACTCGAATGGAATGCAATGGAATGGAATAAACCCGAATGAAATGGAATGGAGGGGAATGGAATGGAATGGAAAGGAACCAACCAGAATGGAATGGAATGGAATGGAATGGAATGGAATGGAATGGAATGGAATGGAAAGTAATTAACCCGAATGGAATGGAATGGAATGGAATGGAATGGAATGGAATGGAATGAAATGGAAGGGAATTTAATCACACCGAATGGAATGGAATGGAATGGAATGGAATCAACCCGAATGGAATGGAATGCAATGGAATGACATGGAATGGATTCAACCCGAATGGAATTGATTGGAATGGAATCAACTCGAATGGAATGGAATGGAATGGATTGGCACGGGATGGAATGGTATGGAATAGAATCGAATGGAATTGAATCAACCCGATTGGAGTGGATTGGAATGGAATGTAATTGAATGGAATGGGGTGGAATTGAATCAATCCGAGTGGAATGGAATGGAATGGAATGGAGTGGAGGGGAATGAAATGGAATGGAATGGAGTGGAGTGGAATGGAATGGAGTGGAATCAACCTGAGTGGAATGGAATGGAATGGAATGGAATGGAATGGAATGGAATGGAATAAAATGGAATGGAAGCAACTCAAATGCAATGGAATGGAATGGAATGGAATGGAATCAACCCGAATGGAATGGAATGGAATGGAATGCCTTGGAATGGAATGGAATCAACTCGAATGGAATGGAATGCAATGGAATGGAATGGAATCGAATCATCATGAATGGAATGGAACGGAATGGAATCAACTCAAATGGAATGGAATGCAATGGAAAGGAATGGAATGGAATCAACCCGAATGGAGTGGAATGGAACGGAATGGAATGGAATGAAAAGGAATGGAATGGAATGCAATCAATCCAAATGGAATGGAATGGACTGGAATCAACCCGAATGGAATGGAGTGAAGTGGAATCAAATCGAATGGAATGGAATGGAATGGAATGGAATGGAATGAAATGGGATGTAATCACCTCGAATGGATCGGAATGGAATGGAATGGAATGAAATGGAATAAACCCGAATGGAATGGAATGGAATGGAATGGAATCAACCCGAATGGAATGGAAGGGAATGGAATGGAAAGGCAAAAACCCGAATGGAATGGAATGGAATGGAATGGAATGGAATGGAATCAAGCCGAATGGAATGGAATGGAATGGAATAAACCGGAATGGAATGGAATGGAATGGAATGGAATGGAATGGAATGGAATGGAATCAAACTGAGTGGAATGGCATGGAGTGGAATGGAATGGAAAGGAATGGAATCAACCCGATTGGAATGGAATGGAATGGAATGGAATGGAATGGAATCTATCCGAATGGATTGGAATGGAAAGGAATGGAATGGAATGGAATGGAATGGAATGGAGTCAACCCGCATGGAATGGAATGGAGTGGAGCCAACTAGAATGGAATGGAATGGATTGGAATGGAATGGAATCAACCCGAATTCAATGGAATGGAATGGAATGGAATCAACACGAATGGAATGGATTGGAATGGAATGGAATGGAATGGAATGGAATCAACCCGAATGGAATGGAATGGAATGGAATGGAATGAAATGGAATGGAATGCAATCAATCCGAATGGAATGGAATGGAATGGAATGCAATGGAATCAACCCGAATGGAATGGAATGAAGTGGAATCAAATCGAGTGCAATGGAATGGAATCGAATGGAATGGAATGGATTCAACCAGAATGGAATGGAAAGGAATGGAATCAACCGGAATGCAATGAAATGGAAAGGAATGGAATGGAATGGAATGGAAAGGAATGGAATGGAATCAACCTGAATGGAATTTAATGGAATGGAATGGAATCAACCAGAATGGAATGGAATCGAATGGAATGGAATGGAATCAACCCGAATGGAATGGAATGGAATGGAATGGAATGGAATGGAATGGAATGGAATCAACCTGAATGGAATGAAATGGAATGGATTTGAATGGAATGGAATCCACCGGAATGGAATGGAATGGAATGGAATGGAATGGAATGGTATGCAATCAACCCGAATGGAGTCGAATGGAATGGAAAGGAGTGGAATCAAACCGAATGGAATGCAATGGAATGGAATGGAATGGAATGGAATCAACCCGAATGTAATGGAATGCAATGGAATGGAATGGAATGGAATGGAGTCAACCCGGATGGAATGCAATGGAATGGAATGGAATGAAATGGAATGGAATGGAATCAACCCGAATGGAATGGAATGCAATGGAATGGAATGGAATCAACTCGAATGGAATAGAATGGAATGGATTGGAATGGAATGGAATGGAATCAACCCGAATGGAATGGAATACAATGGAATGGAATGGAATGGAAAGGGATGGAATCAACTCGAATGGAATGGAATGGAATGGAATGGAATGGAATGAAATGGAATAAACCCGAATGGAATGGAATGGAATGGAATGGAATGGAATGAAATCAACCCGAATGGAATGGAAGGGAATGGAATGGAAAGGAAAAAACCCGAATGGAATGGAATGGAATGGAATGGAATGGAATGGAATCAAACCGAATGGAATGGAATGGAATGGAATGGAACGGAATGGAATGGAATGGAATGGAAGGGAATGAAATGGAAGGGAATTTAATCACACCGAATGGAATGGAATGGAATGGAATGGAATGGAATGGAATGGAATCAACCCGAATGGAATGGAATGCAATGGAATGACATGGAATGGATTCAACCCGAATGGAATTGATTGGAATGGAATCAACTCGAATGGAAAGGAATGGAATGGAATGGCACGGGATGGAATGGTATGGAATAGAATTGAATGGAATTGAATCAACCCGATTGGAGTGGATTGGAATGGAATGTAATTGAATGGAAAGGGGTGGAATTGAATCAATCCGAGTGGAATGGAATGGAATGGAATGGAATGGAGTGGAGGGGAATGAAATGGAATGGAATGGAGTGGAGTGGAATGTAATGGAATGGAATCAACCTGAGTGGAGTGTAATGGAATGGAATGGAATGGAATGGAATAAAATGGAATGGAAGCAATTCAAATGCAATGCAATGGAATGGAATGGAATGGAATCAACCCGAATGGAATGGAATGGAATGGAATGGAATGGAATGGAATGGAATGGAATCAACTCGAATGGAATGGAATGCAATGGAATGGAGTGGAATCAAATCATCACGAATGGAATGGAACGGAATGGAATCAACTCAAATGGAATGGAATGCAATGGAAAGGAATGGAATGGAATTAACCCGAATGGAGTGGAATGGAATGGAATGGAATGGAAGCAACCCGAATGGAATGGAATGGAATGGAATGGAAGGGAATGGAATCAAACCGAATGGAATGAAATGGAATGGAATAGAATGGAATGGAATGGAATCTATCCGAAAGGAATGGAATGGTAAGGAATGGAATGGAATGGAAGGGAATGGAATCAACCCTCATGGAATGAAATGGAGTGGAATCAACTCGAATGGAATGGAATGGAATGGAATAAACCCGAATGAAATAGAATGGAGGGGAATGGAATGGAATGGAAAGGAACCAACCCGAATGGAATGGAATGGAATGGAATGGAATGGAATGGAATGGAATGGAATGGAAAGTAATTAACCCGAATGGAATGGAATGGAATGGAATGGAATGGAATGGAATGGAATGGAAGGGAATGAAATGGAAGGGAATTTAATCACACCGAATGGAATGGAATGGAATGGAATGGAATCAACCCGAATGGAATGGAATGCAATGGAATGACATGGAATGGATTCAACCCGAATGGAATTGATTGGAATGGAATCAACTCGAATGGAATGGAATGGAATGGAATGGCACGGGATGGAATGGTATGTAATAGAATCGAATGGAATTGAATCAACCCGATTGGAGTGGATTGGAATGGAATGTAATTGAATGGAATGGGGTGGAAATGAATCAATCCGAGTGGAATGGAATGGAATGGAATGGAGTGGAGGGGAATGAAATGGAATGGAATGGAGTGGAGTGGAATGGAATGGAATGGAATCAACCTGAGTGGAATGGAATGGAATGGAATGGAATGGAATAAAATGGAATGGAAGCAACTCAAATGCAATGGAATGGAATGGAATGGAATGGAATCAACCCGAATGGAATGGAATGGAATGGAATGCAATGGAATGGAATGGAATCAACTCGAATGGAATGGAATGCAATGGAATGGAATGGAATCGAATCATCATGAATGGAATGGAACGGAATGGAATCAACTCAAATGGAATGGAATGCAATGGAAAGGAATGGAATGGAATCAACTCGAATGGAGTGGAATGGAACGGAATGGAATGGAATGAAAAGGAATGGAATGGAATGCAATCAATCCAAATGGAATGGAATGGACTGAAATCAACCCGAATGGAATGGAGTGAAGTGGAATCAAATCGAATGGAATGGAATGGACTGGAATGGAATGGAATGAAATGGGATGTAATCACCTCGAATGGAACGGAATGGAATGGAATGGAATGAAATGGAATAAACCCGAATGGAATGGAATGGAATGGAATGGAAGGGAATGGAATGGAATGGAATCAACCCGAATGCAATGGAAGGGAATGGAATGGAAAGGAAAAAACCCGAATGGAATGGAATGGAATGGAATGGAATGGAATCAACCCGAATGGAATGGAATGGAATGGAATAAACCGGAATGGAATGGAATGGAATGGAATGGAATGGAATGGAATGGAATCAAACCGAGTGGAATGGCATGGAGTGGAATGGAATGGAAAGGAATGGAATCAACCCGATTGGAATGGAATGGAATGGAATGGAATGGAATGGAATCTATCCGAATGCATTGGAATGGAAAGGAATGGAATGGAATGGAATGGAATGGAATGGAATCTACCCGCATGGAATGGAATGGAGTGGAGCCAACTCGAATGGAATGGAATGGATTGGAATGGAATGGAATCAACCCGAATTCAATGGAATGGAATGGAATGGAATCAACACGAATGGAATGGATTGGAATGGAATGGAATGGAATGGAATGGAATGGAATCAACCCGAATGGAATGGAATGGAATGGAATGGAATGAAATGGAAAGGAATGCAATCAATCCGAATGGAATGGAATGGAATGGAATGCAATGGAATCAACCCGAATGGAATGGAATGAAGTGGAATCAAATCGAGTGCAATGGAATGGAATCGAATGGAATGGAATGGATTCAACCAGAATGGAATGGAAAGGAATGGAATCAACCGGAATGGAATGAAATGGAAAGGAACGGAATGGAATGGAATGGAAAGGAATGGAATGGAATCAACCTGAATGGAATTTAATGGAATGGAATGGAATCAACCAGAATGGAATGGAATCGAATGGAATGGAATGGAATCAACCCGAATGGAATGGAATGGAATGGAATGGAATCAACCTGAATGGAATGAAATGGAATGGAATTGAATGGAATGGAATCCACCGGAATGGAATGGAATGGAATGGAATGGAATGGAATGGTATGGAATCAACCCGAATGGAGTCGAATGGAATGGAAAGGAGTGGAATCAACCCGAATGGAATGCAATGGAATGGAATGGAATGGAATGGAATCAACCCGAATGTAATGGAATGCAATGGAATGGAATGGAATGGAATGGAGTCAACCCGGATGGAATGCAATGGAATGGAATGGAATGAAATGGAATGGAATGGAATCAACCCGAATGGAATGGAATGCAATGGAATGGAATGGAATGGAATCAACTCTAATGGAATAGAATGGAATGGATAGGAATGGAATGGAATGGAATCAACCCGAATGGAATGGAATACAATGGAATGGAATGGAATGGAAAGGGATGGAATCAACTCGAATGGAATGGAATGGAATGGAATGGAATGGAATGAAATGGAATAAACCCGAATGGAATGGAATGGAATGAAATCAACCCGAATGGAATGGAAGGGAATGGAATGGAAAGGAAAAAACCCGAATGGAATGGAATGGAATGGAATGGAACGGAATGGAATGGAATGGAATGGAAGGGAATGAAATGGAAGGGAATTTAATCACACCGAATGGAATGGAATGGAATGGAATGGAATGGAATGGAATCAACCCGAATGGAATGGAATGCAATGGAATGACATGGAATGGATGCAACCCGAATGGAATTGATTGGAATGGAATCAACTCGAATGGAATGGAATGGAATGGAATGGCACGGGATGGAATGGTATGGAATAGAATCGAATGGAATTGAATCAACCCGATTGGAGTGGATTGGAATGGAATGTAATTGAATGGAAAGAGGTGGAATTGAATCAATCCGAGTGGAATGGAATGGAATGGAATGGAGTGGAGGGGAATGAAATGGAATGGAATGGAGTGGAGTGGAATGTATTGGAATGGAATCAGCCTGAGTGGAGTGTAATGGAATGGAATGGAATGGAATAAAATGGAATGGAAGCAATTCAAATGCAATGCAATGGAATGGAATGGAATGGAATCACCCGAATGGAATGGAATGGAATGGAATGGAATGCAATGGAATGGAATGGAATCAACTCGAATGGAATGGAATGCAATGGAATGGAATGGAATCGAATCATCACGAATGGAATGGAATGGAAAGGAATCAACTCAAATGGAATGGAATGCAATGGAAAGGAATGGAATGGAATCAACCCGAATGGAGTGGAATGGAATGCAATGGAATGGAAGCAACCCGAATGGAATGGAGTGGAATCGAATGGAATGGAATGAATTGGAATCAACCGGAATGGAATGGAATGGAATGGAATGGAATGGAAGGGAATGGAATCAAACCGAATGGAATGGAATGGAGTGGAATGGAATGGAAAGGAATGGAATCAACCCGAATGGAATGGAATTGAATGGAATGGAATGGAATGGAATCAAACCGAATGGAATGAAATGGAATGGAAGAGAATGGAATGGAATGGAATCTATCCGAAAGGAATGGAATGGTAAGGAATGGAATGGAATGGAAAGTAATTAACCCGAATGGAATGGAATGGAATGGAATGGAATGGAATGGAAGGGAATGAAATGGAAGGGAATTTAATCACACTGAATGGAATGGAATGGAATGGAATGGAATCAACCCGAATGGAATGGAATGCAATGGAATGACATGGAATGGATTCAACCCGAATGGAATTGATTGGAATGGAATCAACTCGAATGGAATGGAATGGAATGGAATGGCACGGGATGGAATGCTATGGAATAGAATCGAATGGAATTGAATCAACCCGATTGGAGTGGATTGGAATGGAATGTAATTGAATGGAATGGGGTGGAATGGAATCAACCCGATTGGAATGGAATGGAATGGAATGGAATGGAATGGAATCTATCCGAATGGATTGGAATGGAAAGGAATGGAATGGAATGGAATGGAATGGAATGGAGTCAACCCGCATGGAATGGAATGGAGTGGAGCCAACTCGAATGGATTGGAATGGATTGCAATGGAATGGAATCAACCCGAATTCAATGGAATGGAATGGAATGGAATCAACACGAATGGAATGGATTGGAATGGAATGGAATGGAATGGAATGGAATGGAATCAACCCGAATGGAATGGAATGGAATGGAATGGAATGAAATGGAATGGAATGCAATCAATCCGAATGGAATGGAATGGAATGGAATGCAATGGAATCAACCCGAATGGAATGGAATGAAGTGGAATCAAATCGAGTGCAATGGAATGGAATCGAATGGAATGGAATGGATTCAACCAGAATGGAATGGAAAGGAATGGAATCAACCGGAATGGAATGAAATGGAAAGGAATGGAATGGAATGGAATGGAAAGGAATGGAATGGAATCAACCTGAATGGAATTTAATGGAATGGAATGGAATCAACCAGAATGGAATGGAATCGAATGGAATGGAATGGAATCAACCCGAATGGAATGGAATGGAATGGAATGGAATGGAATGGAATCAACCTGAATGGAATGAAATGGAATGGAATTGAATGGAATGGAATCCACCGGAATGGAATGGAATGGAATGGAATTGAATGGTATGGAATCAACCCGAATGGAGTCGAATGGAATGGAAAGGAGTGGAATCAAACCGAATGGAATGCAATGGAATGGAATGGAATGGAATGGAATCAACCCGAATGTAATGGGATGCAATGGAATGGAATGGAATGGAATGGAATGGAGTCAACCCGGATGGAATGCAATGGAATGGAATGGAATGAAATGGAATGGAATGGAATCAACCCGAATGGAATGGAATGCAATGGAATGGAATGGAATGGAATCAACTCGAATGGAATAGAATGGAATGGATTGGAATGGAATGGAATGGAATCAACCCGAATGGAATGGAATACAATGGAATGGAATGGAATGGAAACGGATGGAATCAACTCGAAAGGAATGGAATGGAATGGAATGGAATGGAATGGAATGAAATGGAATAAACCCGAATGGAATGGAATGGAATGGAATGGAATGGAATGAAATCAACCCGAATGGAATGGAAGGGAATGGAATGGAAAGGAAAAAACCCGAATGGAATGGAATGGAATGGAATGGAATGGAATGGAATCAAACCGAATGGAATGGAATGGAATGGAATGGAACAGAATGGAATGGAATGGAATGGAAGGGAATGAAATGGAAGGGAATTTAATCACACCGAATGGAATGGAATGGAATGGAATGGAATGGAATGGAATGGTATGGAATGACATGGAATGGATTCAACCCGAATGGAATTGATTGGAATGGAATCAACTCGAATGGAATGGAATGGAATGGAATGGCACGGGATGGAATGGTATGGAATAGAATCGAATGGAATTGAATCAACCCGATTGGAGTGGATTGGAATGGAATGTAATTGAATGGAAAGGGGTGGAATTGAATCAATCCGAGTGGAATGGAATGGAATGGAATGGAGTGGAGGGGAATGAAATGGAATGGAATGGAGTGGAGTGGAATGTAATGGAATGGAATCAACCTGAGTGGAGTGTAATGGAATGGAATGGAATGGAATAAAATGGAATGGAAGCAATTCAAATGCAATGCAATGGAATGGAATGGAATGGAATCAACCCGAATGGAATGGAATGGAATGGAATGGAATGCAATGGAATGGAATGGAATCAACTCGAATGGAATGGAATGCAATGGAATGGAATGGAATCGAATCATCACGAATGGAATGGAACGGAATGGAATCAACTAAAATGGAATGGAATGCAATGGAAAGGAATGGAATGGAATTAACCCGAATTGAGTGGAATGGAATGGAATGGAATGGAAGCAACCCGAATGGAATGGAATGGAATCGAATGGAATGGAATGGAATGGAATCAACCGGAATGGAATGGAATGGAACGGAATGGAATGGAAGGGAAGGGAAGGGAATCAAACCGAATGGAATGGAATGGAGTGGAATGGAATGGAAAGGAATGGAATCAACCCGAATGGAATGGAATTGAATGGAATGGAATGGAATGGAATCAAACCGAATGGAATGAAATGGAATGGAATAGAATGGAATGGAATGGAATCTATCCGAAAGGAATGGAATGGTAAGGAATGGAATGGAATGGAAGGGAATGGAATCAACCCTCATGGAATGAAATGGAGTGGAATCAACTCGAATGGAATGCAATGGAATGGAATAAACCCGAATGAAATGGAATGGAGGGGAATGGAATGGAATGGAAAGGAACCAACCAGAATGGAATGGAATGGAATGGAATGGAATGGAATGGAATGGAATGGAATGGAAAGTAATTAACCCGAATGGAATGGAATGGAATGGAATGGAATGGAATGAAATGGAAGGGAATTTAATCACACCGAATGGAATGGATTGGAATGGAATGGAATCAACCCGAATGGAATGGAATGCAATGGAATGACATGGAATGGATTCAACCCGAATGGAATTGATTGGAATGGAATCAACTCGAATGGAATGGAATGGAATGGATTGGCACGGGATGGAATGGTATGGAATAGAATCGAATGGAATTGAATCAACCCGATTGGAGTGGATTGGAATGGAATGTAATTGAATGGAATGGGGTGGAATTGAATCAATCCGAGTGGAATGGAATGGAATGGAATGGAGTGGAGGGGAATGAAATGGAATGGAATGGAGTGGAGTGGAATGGAATGGAGTGGAATCAACCTGAGTGGAATGGAATGGAATGGAATGGAATGGAATGGAATGGAATGGAATGGAATAAAATGGAATGGAAGCAACTCAAATGCAATGGAATGGAATGGAATGGAATGGAATCAACCCGAATGGAATGGAATGGAATGGAATGCCTTGGAATGGAATGGAATCAACTCGAATGGAATGGAATGCAATGGAATGGAATGGAATCGAATCATCATGAATGGAATGGAACGGAATGGAATCAACTCAAATGGAATGGAATGCAATGGAAAGGAATGGAATGGAATCAACCCGAATGGAGTGGAATGGAACGGAATGGAATGGAATGAAAAGGAATGGAATGGAATGCAATCAATCCAAATGGAATGGAATGGACTGGAATCAACCCGAATGGAATGGAGTGAAGTGGAATCAAATCGAATGGAATGGAATGGAATGGAATGGAATGGAATGAAATGGGATGTAATCACCTCGAATGGATCGGAATGGAATGGAATGGAATGAAATGGAATAAACCCGAATGGAATGGAATGGAATGGAATGGAATCAACCCGAATGGAATGGAAGGGAATGGAATGGAAAGGCAAAAACCCGAATGGAATGGAATGGAATGGAATGGAATGGAATGGAATCAAGCCGAATGGAATGGAATAAACCGGAATGGAATGGAATGGAATGGAATGGAATGGAATGGAATGGAATGGAATCAAACTGAGTGGAATGGCATGGAGTGGAATGGAATGGAAAGGAATGGAATCAACCCGATTGGAATGGAATGGAATGGAATGGAATGGAATGGAATCTATCCGAATGGATTGGAATGGAAAGGAATGGAATGGAATGGAATGGAATGGAATGGAGTCAACCCGCATGGAATGGAACGGAGTGGAGCCAACTAGAATGGAATGGAATGGATTGGAATGGAATGGAATCAACCCGAATTCAATGGAATGGAATGGAATGGAATCAACACGAATGGAATGGATTGGAATGGAATGGAATGGAATGGAATGGAATCAACCCGAATGGAATGGAATGGAATGGAATGGAATGAAATGGAATGGAATGCAATCAATCCGAATGGAATGGAATGGAATGGAATGCAATGGAATCAACCCGAATGGAATGGAATGAAGTGGAATCAAATCGAGTGCAATGGAATGGAATCGAATGGAATGGAATGGATTCAACCAGAATGGAATGGAAAGGAATGGAATCAACCGGAATGGAATGAAATGGAAAGGAATGGAATGGAATGGAATGGAAAGGAATGGAATGGAATCAACCTGAATGGAATTTAATGGAATGGAATGGAATCAACCAGAATGGAATGGAATCGAATGGAATGGAATGGAATCAACCCGAATGGAATGGAATGGAATGGAATGGAATGGAATGGAATGGAATCAACCTGAATGGAATGAAATGGAATGGATTTGAATGGAATGGAATCCACCGGAATGGAATGGAATGGAATGGAATGGAATGGTATGCAATCAACCCGAATGGAGTCGAATGGAATGGAAAGGAGTGGAATCAAACCGAATGGAATGCAATGGAATGGAATGGAATGGAATGGAATCAACCCGAATGTAATGGAATGCAATGGAATGGAATGGAATGGAATGGAGTCAACCCGGATGGAATGCAATGGAATGGAATGGAATGAAATGGAATGGAATGGAATCAACCCGAATGGAATGGAATGCAATGGAATGGAATGGAATCAACTCGAATGGAATAGAATGGAATGGATTGGAATGGAATGGAATGGAATCAACCCGAATGGAATGGAATACAATGGAATGGAATGGAATGGAAAGGGATGGAATCAACTCGAATGGAATGGAATGGAATGGAATGGAATGGAATGAAATGGAATAAACCCGAATGGAATGGAATGGAATGGAATGGAATGGAATGAAATCAACCCGAATGGAATGGAAGGGAATGGAATGGAAAGGAAAAAACCCGAATGGAATGGAATGGAATGGAATGGAATGGAATGGAATCAAACCGAATGGAATGGAATGGAATGGAATGGAACGGAATGGAATGGAATGGAATGGAAGGGAATGAAATGGAAGGGAATTTAATCACACCGAATGGAATGGAATGGAATGGAATGGAATGGAATGGAATGGAATGGAATCAACCCGAATGGAATGGAATGCAATGGAATGACATGGAATGGATTCAACCCGAATGGAATTGATTGGAATGGAATCAACTCGAATGGAAAGGAATGGAATGGAATGGCACGGGATGGAATGGTATGGAATAGAATTGAATGGAATTGAATCAACCCGATTGGAGTGGATTGGAATGGAATGTAATTGAATGGAAAGGGGTGGAATTGAATCAATCCGAGTGGAATGGAATGGAATGGAATGGAGTGGAGGGGAATGAAATGGAATGGAATGGAGTGGAGTGGAATGTAATGGAATGGAATCAACCTGAGTGGAGTGTAATGGAATGGAATGGAATGGAATGGAATAAAATGGAATGGAAGCAATTCAAATGCAATGCAATGGAATGGAATGGAATGGAATCAACCCGAATGGAATGGAATGGAATGGAATGGAATGGAATGGAATGGAATGGAATCAACTCGAATGGAATGGAATGCAATGGAATGGAGTGGAATCAAATCATCACGAATGGAATGGAACGGAATGGAATCAACTCAAATGGAATGGAATGCAATGGAAAGGAATGGAATGGAATTAACCCGAATGGAGTGGAATGGAATGGAATGGAATGGAAGCAACCCGAATGGAATGGAATGGAATGGAATGGAAGGGAATGGAATCAAACCGAATGGAATGAAATGGAATGGAATAGAATGGAATGGAATGGAATCTATCCGAAAGGAATGGAATGGTAAGGAATGGAATGGAATGGAAGGGAATGGAATCAACCCTCATGGAATGAAATGGAGTGGAATCAACTCGAATGGAATGCAATGGAATGGAATAAACCCGAATGAAATGGAATGGAGGGGAATGGAATGGAATGGAAAGGAACCAACCCGAATGGAATGGAATGGAATGGAATGGAATGGAATGGAATGCAATGGAATGGAATGGAAAGTAATTAACCCGAATGGAATGGAATGGAATGGAATGGAATGGAATGGAATGGAAGGGAATGAAATGGAAGGGAATTTAATCACACCGAATGGAATGGAATGGAATGGAATGGAATCAACCCGAATGGAATGGAATGCAATGGAATGACATGGAATGGATTCAACCCGAATGGAATTGATTGGAATGGAATCAACTCGAATGGAATGGAATGGAATGGAATGGCACGGGATGGAATGGTATGGAATAGAATCGAATGGAATTGAATCAACCCGATTGGAGTGGATTGGAATGGAATGTAATTGAATGGAATGGGGTGGAAATGAATCAATCCGAGTGGAATGGAATGGAATGGAATGGAGTGGAGGGGAATGAAATGGAATGGAATGGAGTGGAGTGGAATGGAATGGAATGGAATCAACCTGAGTGGAATGGAATGGAATGGAATGGAATAAAATGGAATGGAAGCAACTCAAATGCAATGGAATGGAATGGAATGGAATGGAATCAACCCGAATGGAATGGAATGGAATGTAATGCAATGGAATGGAATGGAATCAACTCGAATGGAATGGAATGCAATGGAATGGAATGGAATCAAATCATCATGAATGGAATGGAACGGAATGGAATCAACTCAAATGGAATGGAATGCAATGGAAAGGAATGGAATGGAATCAACTCGAATGGAGTGGAATGGAACGGAATGGAATGGAATGAAAAGGAATGGAATGGAATGCAATCAATCCAAATGGAATGGAATGGACTGGAATCAACCCGAATGGAATGGAGTGAAGTGGAATCAAATCGAATGGAATGGAATGGACTGGAATGGAATGGAATGAAATGGGATGTAATCACCTCGAATGGAACGGAATGGAATGGAATGGAATGAAATGGAATAAACCCGAATGGAATGGAATGGAATGGAATGGAATGGAATGGAATGGAATGGAATCAACCCGAATGGAATGGAAGGGAATGGAATGGAAAGGAAAAAACCCGAATGGAATGGAATGGAATGGAATGGAATGGAATCAACCCGAATGGAATGGAATGGAATGGAATAAACCGGAATGGAATGGAATGGAATGGAATGGAATGGAATCAAACCGAGTGGAATGGCATGGAGTGGAATGGAATGGAAAGGAATGGAATCAACCCGATTGGAATGGAATGGAATGGAATGGAATGGAATGGAATCTATCCGAATGCATTGGAATGGAAAGGAATGGAATGGAATGGAATGGAATGGAATGGAATCTACCCGCATGGAATGGAATGGAGTGGAGCCAACTCGAATGGAATGGAATGGATTGGAATGGAATGGAATCAACCCGAATTCAATGGAATGGAATGGAATGGAATCAACACGAATGGAATGGATTGGAATGGAATGGAATGGAATGGAATGGAATGGAATCAACCCGAATGGAATGGAATGGAATGGAATGGAATGGAAAGGAAAGGAATGGAATGGTATGGAATGACATGGAATGGATTCAACCCGAATGGAATTGATTGGAATGGAATCAACTCGAATGGAATGGAATGGAATGGAATGGCACGGGATGGAATGGTATGGAATAGAATCGAATGGAATTGAATCAACCCGATTGGAGTGGATTGGAATGGAATGTAATTGAATGGAAAGGGGTGGAATTGAATCAATCCGAGTGGAATGGAATGGAATGGAATGGAGTGGAGGGGAATGAAATGGAATGGAATGGAGTGGAGTGGAATGTAATGGAATGGAATCAACCTGAGTGGAGTGTAATGGAATGGAATGGAATGGAATAAAATGGAATGGAAGCAATTCAAATGCAATGCAATGGAATGGAATGGAATGGAATCAACCCGAATGGAATGGAATGGAATGGAATGGAATGCAATGGAATGGAATGGAATCAACTCGAATGGAATGGAATGCAATGGAATGGAATGGAATCGAATCATCACGAATGGAATGGAACGGAATGGAATCAACTAAAATGGAATGGAATGCAATGGAAAGGAATGGAATGGAATTAACCCGAATTGAGTGGAATGGAATGGAATGGAATGGAAGCAACCCGAATGGAATGGAATGGAATCGAATGGAATGGAATGGAATGGAATCAACCGGAATGGAATGGAATGGAACGGAATGGAATGGAAGGGAAGGGAAGGGAATCAAACCGAATGGAATGGAATGGAGTGGAATGGAATGGAAAGGAATGGAATCAACCCGAATGGAATGGAATTGAATGGAATGGAATGGAATGGAATCAAACCGAATGGAATGAAATGGAATGGAATAGAATGGAATGGAATGGAATCTATCCGAAAGGAATGGAATGGTAAGGAATGGAATGGAATGGAAGGGAATGGAATCAACCCTCATGGAATGAAATGGAGTGGAATCAACTCGAATGGAATGCAATGGAATGGAATAAACCCGAATGAAATGGAATGGAGGGGAATGGAATGGAATGGAAAGGAACCAACCAGAATGGAATGGAATGGAATGGAATGGAATGGAATGGAATGGAATGGAATGGAATGGAAAGTAATTAACCCGAATGGAATGGAATGGAATGGAATGGAATGGAATGGAATGGAATGGAATGAAATGGAAGGGAATTTAATCACACCGAATGGAATGGAATGGAATGGAATGGAATCAACCCGAATGGAATGGAATGCAATGGAATGACATGGAATGGATTCAACCCGAATGGAATTGATTGGAATGGAATCAACTCGAATGGAATGGAATGGAATGGATTGGCACGGGATGGAATGGTATGGAATAGAATCGAATGGAATTGAATCAACCCGATTGGAGTGGATTGGAATGGAATGTAATTGAATGGAATGGGGTGGAATTGAATCAATCCGAGTGGAATGGAATGGAATGGAATGGAGTGGAGGGGAATGAAATGGAATGGAATGGAGTGGAGTGGAATGGAATGGAGTGGAATCAACCTGAGTGGAATGGAATGGAATGGAATGGAATGGAATGGAATGGAATGGAATAAAATGGAATGGAAGCAACTCAAATGCAATGGAATGGAATGGAATGGAATGGAATCAACCCGAATGGAATGGAATGGAATGGAATGCCTTGGAATGGAATGGAATCAACTCGAATGGAATGGAATGCAATGGAATGGAATGGAATCGAATCATCATGAATGGAATGGAACGGAATGGAATCAACTCAAATGGAATGGAATGCAATGGAAAGGAATGGAATGGAATCAACCCGAATGGAGTGGAATGGAACGGAATGGAATGGAATGAAAAGGAATGGAATGGAATGCAATCAATCCAAATGGAATGGAATGGACTGGAATCAACCCGAATGGAATGGAGTGAAGTGGAATCAAATCGAATGGAATGGAATGGAATGGAATGGAATGGAATGGAATGAAATGGGATGTAATCACCTCGAATGGATCGGAATGGAATGGAATGGAATGAAATGGAATAAACCCGAATGGAATGGAATGGAATGGAATGGAATCAACCCGAATGGAATGGAAGGGAATGGAATGGAAAGGCAAAAACCCGAATTGAATGGAATGGAATGGAATGGAATGGAATGGAATCGAGCCGAATGGAATGGAATGGAATGGAATAAACCGGAATGGAATGGAATGGAATGGAATGGAATGGAATGGAATCAAACTGAGTGGAATGGCATGGAGTGGAATGGAATGGAAAGGAATGGAATCAACCCGATTGGAATGGAATGGAATGGAATGGAATGGAATGGAATCTATCCGAATGGATTGGAATGGAAAGGAATGGAATGGAATGGAATGGAATGGAATGGAGTCAACCCGCATGGAATGGAACGGAGTGGAGCCAACTAGAATGGAATGGAATGGATTGGAATGGAATGGAATCAACCCGAATTCAATGGAATGGAATGGAATGGAATCAACACGAATGGAATGGATTGGAATGGAATGGAATGGAATGGAATGGAATCAACCCGAATGGAATGGAATGGAATGGAATGGAATGAAATGGAATGGAATGCAATCAATCCGAATGGAATGGAATGGAATGGAATGCAATGGAATCAACCCGAATGGAATGGAATGAAGTGGAATCAAATCGAGTGCAATGGAATGGAATCGAATGGAATGGAATGGATTCAACCAGAATGGAATGGAAAGGAATGGAATCAACCGGAATGGAATGAAATGGAAAGGAATGGAATGGAATGGAATGGAAAGGAATGGAATGGAATCAACCTGAATGGAATTTAATGGAATGGAATGGAATCAACCAGAATGGAATGGAATCGAATGGAATGGAATGGAATCAACCCGAATGGAATGGAATGGAATGGAATGGAATGGAATGGAATGGAATCAACCTGAATGGAATGAAATGGAATGGATTTGAATGGAATGGAATCCACCGGAATGGAATGGAATGGAATGGAATGGAATGGTATGCAATCAACCCGAATGGAGTCGAATGGAATGGAAAGGAGTGGAATCAAACCGAATGGAATGCAATGGAATGGAATGGAATGGAATGGAATCAACCCGAATGTAATGGAATGCAATGGAATGGAATGGAATGGAATGGAGTCAACCCGGATGGAATGCAATGGAATGGAATGGAATGAAATGGAATGGAATGGAATCAACCCGAATGGAATGGAATGCAATGGAATGGAATGGAATCAACTCGAATGGAATAGAATGGAATGGATTGGAATGGAATGGAATGGAATCAACCCGAATGGAATGGAATACAATGGAATGGAATGGAATGGAAAGGGATGGAATCAACTCGAATGGAATGGAATGGAATGGAATGGAATGGAATGAAATGGAATAAACCCGAATGGAATGGAATGGAATGGAATGGAATGAAATCAACCCGAATGGAATGGAAGGGAATGGAATGGAAAGGAAAAAACCCGAATGGAATGGAATGGAATGGAATGGAATGGAATGGAATCAAACCGAATGGAATGGAATGGAATGGAATGGAACGGAATGGAATGGAATGGAATGGAAGGGAATGAAATGGAAGGGAATTTAATCACACCGAATGGAATGGAATGGAATGGAATGGAATGGAATGGAATGGAATCAACCCGAATGGAATGGAATGCAATGGAATGACATGGAATGGATTCAACCCGAATGGAATTGATTGGAATGGAATCAACTCGAATGGAAAGGAATGGAATGGAATGGCACGGGATGGAATGGTATGGAATAGAATTGAATGGAATTGAATCAACCCGATTGGAGTGGATTGGAATGGAATGTAATTGAATGGAAAGGGGTGGAATTGAATCAATCCGAGTGGAATGGAATGGAATGGAATGGAGTGGAGGGGAATGAAATGGAATGGAATGGAGTGGAGTGGAATGTAATGGAATGGAATCAACCTGAGTGGAGTGTAATGGAATGGAATGGAATGGAATGGAATAAAATGGAATGGAAGCAATTCAAATGCAATGCAATGGAATGGAATGGAATGGATTCAACCCGAATGGAATGGAATGGAATGGAATGGAATGGAATGGAATGGAATGGAATGGAATCAACTCGAATGGAATGGAATGCAATGGAATGGAGTGGAATCAAATCATCACGAATGGAATGGAACGGAATGGAATCAACTCAAATGGAATGGAATGCAATGGAAAGGAATGGAATGGAATTAACCCGAATGGAGTGGAATGGAATGGAATGGAATGGAAGCAACCCGAATGGAATGGAATGGAATGGAATGGAAGGGAATGGAATCAAACCGAATGGAATGAAATGGAATGGAATAGAATGGAATGGAATGGAATCTATCCGAAAGGAATGGAATGGTAAGGAATGGAATGGAATGGAAGGGAATGGAATCAACCCTCATGGAATGAAATGGAGTGGAATCAACTCGAATGGAATGCAATGGAATGGAATAAACCCGAATGAAATGGAATGGAGGGGAATGGAATGGAATGGAAAGGAACCAACCCGAATGGAATGGAATGGAATGGAATGGAATGGAATGGAATGGAATGCAATGGAATGGAATGGAAAGTAATTAACCCGAATGGAATGGAATGGAATGGAATGGAATGGAATGGAATGGAAGGGAATGAAATGGAAGGGAATTTAATCACACCGAATGGAATGGAATGGAATGGAATGGAATCAACCCGAATGGAATGGAATGCAATGGAATGACATGGAATGGATTCAACCCGAATGGAATTGATTGGAATGGAATCAACTCGAATGGAATGGAATGGAATGGAATGGCACGGGATGGAATGGTATGGAATAGAATCGAATGGAATTGAATCAACCCGATTGGAGTGGATTGGAATGGAATGTAATTGAATGGAATGGGGTGGAAATGAATCAATCCGAGTGGAATGGAATGGAATGGAATGGAGTGGAGGGGAATGAAATGGAATGGAATGGAGTGGAGTGGAATGGAATGGAATGGAATCAACCTGAGTGGAATGGAATGGAATGGAATGGAATAAAATGGAATGGAAGCAACTCAAATGCAATGGAATGGAATGGAATGGAATGGAATCAACCCGAATGGAATGGAATGGAATGGAATGCAATGGAATGGAATGGAATCAACTCGAATGGAATGGAATGCAATGGAATGGAATGGAATCAAATCATCATGAATGGAATGGAACGGAATGGAATCAACTCAAATGGAATGGAATGCAATGGAAAGGAATGGAATGGAATCAACTCGAATGGAGTGGAATGGAACGGAATGGAATGGAATGAAAAGGAATGGAATGGAATGCAATCAATCCAAATGGAATGGAATGGACTGGAATCAACCCGAATGGAATGGAGTGAAGTGGAATCAAATCGAATGGAATGGAATGGACTGGAATGGAATGGAATGAAATGGGATGTAATCACCTCGAATGGAACGGAATGGAATGGAATGGAATGAAATGGAATAAACCCGAATGGAATGGAATGGAATGGAATGGAATGGAATGGAATGGAATGGAATCAACCCGAATGAAATGGAAGGGAATGGAATGGAAAGGAAAAAACCCGAATGGAATGGAATGGAATGGAATGGAATGGAATCAACCCGAATGGAATGGAATGGAATGGAATAAACCGGAATGGAATGGAATGGAATGGAATGGAATGGAATGGAATGGAATCAAACCGAGTGGAATGGCATGGAGTGGAATGGAATGGAAAGGAATGGAATCAACCCGATTGGAATGGAATGGAATGGAATGGAATGGAATGGAATCTATCCGAATGCATTGGAATGGAAAGGAATGGAATGGAATGGAATGGAATGGAATGGAATCTACCCGCATGGAATGGAATGGAGTGGAGCCAACTCGAATGGAATGGAATGGATTGGAATGGAATGGAATCAACCCGAATTCAATGGAATGGAATGGAATGGAATCAACACGAATGGAATGGATTGGAATGGAATGGAATGGAATGGAATGGAATGGAATCAACCCGAATGGAATGGAATGGAATGGAATGGAATGGAAAGGAAAGGAATGGAATGGTATGGAATGACATGGAATGGATTCAACCCGAATGGAATTGATTGGAATGGAATCAACTCGAATGGAATGGAATGGAATGGAATGGCACGGGATGGAATGGTATGGAATAGAATCGAATGGAATTGAATCAACCCGATTGGAGTGGATTGGAATGGAATGTAATTGAATGGAAAGGGGTGGAATTGAATCAATCCGAGTGGAATGGAATGGAATGGAATGGAGTGGAGGGGAATGAAATGGAATGGAATGGAGTGGAGTGGAATGTAATGGAATGGAATCAACCTGAGTGGAGTGTAATGGAATGGAATGGAATGGAATAAAATGGAATGGAAGCAATTCAAATGCAATGCAATGGAATGGAATGGAATGGAATCAACCCGAATGGAATGGAATGGAATGGAATGGAATGCAATGGAATGGAATGGAATCAACTCGAATGGAATGGAATGCAATGGAATGGAATGGAATCGAATCATCACGAATGGAATGGAACGGAATGGAATCAACTAAAATGGAATGGAATGCAATGGAAAGGAATGGAATGGAATTAACCCGAATTGAGTGGAATGGAATGGAATGGAATGGAAGCAACCCGAATGGAATGGAATGGAATGGAATGGAATGGAATGGAATGGAATCAACCGGAATGGAATGGAATGGAACGGAATGGAATGGAAGGGAAGGGAAGGGAATCAAACCGAATGGAATGGAATGGAGTGGAATGGAATGGAAAGGAATGGAATCAACCCGAATGGAATGGAATTGAATGGAATGGAATGGAATGGAATCAAACCGAATGGAATGAAATGGAATGGAATAGAATGGAATGGAATGGAATCTATCCGAAAGGAATGGAATGGTAAGGAATGGAATGGAATGGAAGGGAATGGAATCAACCCTCATGGAATGAAATGGAGTGGAATCAACTCGAATGGAATGCAATGGAATGGAATAAACCCGAATGAAATGGAATGGAGGGGAATGGAATGGAATGGAAAGGAACCAACCAGAATGGAATGGAATGGAATGGAATGGAATGGAATGGAATGGAATGGAATGGAATGGAATGGAAAGTAATTAACCCGAATGGAATGGAATGGAATGGAATGGAATGGAATGGAATGGAATGGAATGAAATGGAAGGGAATTTAATCACACCGAATGGAATGGAATGGAATGGAATGGAATCAACCCGAATGGAATGGAATGCAATGGAATGACATGGAATGGATTCAACCCGAATGGAATTGATTGGAATGGAATCAACTCGAATGGAATGGAATGGAATGGATTGGCACGGGATGGAATGGTATGGAATAGAATCGAATGGAATTGAATCAACCCGATTGGAGTGGATTGGAATGGAATGTAATTGAATGGAATGGGGTGGAATTGAATCAATCCGAGTGGAATGGAATGGAATGGAATGGAGTGGAGGGGAATGAAATGGAATGGAATGGAGTGGAGTGGAATGGAATGGAGTGGAATCAACCTGAGTGGAATGGAATGGAATGGAATGGAATGGAATGGAATGGAATGGAATAAAATGGAATGGAAGCAACTCAAATGCAATGGAATGGAATGGAATGGAATGGAATCAACCCGAATGGAATGGAATGGAATGGAATGCCTTGGAATGGAATGGAATCAACTCGAATGGAATGGAATGCAATGGAATGGAATGGAATCGAATCATCATGAATGGAATGGAACGGAATGGAATCAACTCAAATGGAATGGAATGCAATGGAAAGGAATGGAATGGAATCAACCCGAATGGAGTGGAATGGAACGGAATGGAATGGAATGAAAAGGAATGGAATGGAATGCAATCAATCCAAATGGAATGGAATGGACTGGAATCAACCCGAATGGAATGGAGTGAAGTGGAATCAAATCGAATGGAATGGAATGGAATGGAATGGAATGGAATGGAATGAAATGGGATGTAATCACCTCGAATGGATCGGAATGGAATGGAATGGAATGAAATGGAATAAACCCGAATGGAATGGAATGGAATGGAATGGAATCAACCCGAATGGAATGGAAGGGAATGGAATGGAAAGGCAAAAACCCGAATTGAATGGAATGGAATGGAATGGAATGGAATGGAATCGAGCCGAATGGAATGGAATGGAATGGAATAAACCGGAATGGAATGGAATGGAATGGAATGGAATGGAATGGAATGGAATCAAACTGAGTGGAATGGCATGGAGTGGAATGGAATGGAAAGGAATGGAATCAACCCGATTGGAATGGAATGGAATGGAATGGAATGGAATGGAATCTATCCGAATGGATTGGAATGGAAAGGAATGGAATGGAATGGAATGGAATGGAATGGAGTCAACCCGCATGGAATGGAACGGAGTGGAGCCAACTAGAATGGAATGGAATGGATTGGAATGGAATGGAATCAACCCGAATTCAATGGAATGGAATGGAATGGAATCAACACGAATGGAATGGATTGGAATGGAATGGAATGGAATGGAATGGAATCAACCCGAATGGAATGGAATGGAATGGAATGGAATGAAATGGAATGGAATGCAATCAATCCGAATGGAATGGAATGGAATGGAATGCAATGGAATCAACCCGAATGGAATGGAATGAAGTGGAATCAAATCGAGTGCAATGGAATGGAATCGAATGGAATGGAATGGATTCAACCAGAATGGAATGGAAAGGAATGGAATCAACCGGAATGGAATGAAATGGAAAGGAATGGAATGGAATGGAATGGAAAGGAATGGAATGGAATCAACCTGAATGGAATTTAATGGAATGGAATGGAATCAACCAGAATGGAATGGAATCGAATGGAATGGAATGGAATCAACCCGAATGGAATGGAATGGAATGGAATGGAATGGAATGGAATGGAATCAACCTGAATGGAATGAAATGGAATGGATTTGAATGGAATGGAATCCACCGGAATGGAATGGAATGGAATGGAATGGAATGGTATGCAATCAACCCGAATGGAGTCGAATGGAATGGAAAGGAGTGGAATCAAACCGAATGGAATGCAATGGAATGGAATGGAATGGAATGGAATCAACCCGAATGTAATGGAATGCAATGGAATGGAATGGAATGGAATGGAGTCAACCCGGATGGAATGCAATGGAATGGAATGGAATGAAATGGAATGGAATGGAATCAACCCGAATGGAATGGAATGCAATGGAATGGAATGGAATCAACTCGAATGGAATAGAATGGAATGGATTGGAATGGAATGGAATGGAATCAACCCGAATGGAATGGAATACAATGGAATGGAATGGAATGGAAAGGGATGGAATCAACTCGAATGGAATGGAATGGAATGGAATGGAATGGAATGAAATGGAATAAACCCGAATGGAATGGAATGGAATGGAATGGAATGAAATCAACCCGAATGGAATGGAAGGGAATGGAATGGAAAGGAAAAAACCCGAATGGAATGGAATGGAATGGAATGGAATGGAATGGAATGGAATCAAACCGAATGGAATGGAATGGAATGGAATGGAACGGAATGGAATGGAATGGAATGGAAGGGAATGAAATGGAAGGGAATTTAATCACACCGAATGGAATGGAATGGAATGGAATGGAATGGAATGGAATGGAATCAACCCGAATGGAATGGAATGCAATGGAATGACATGGAATGGATTCAACCCGAATGGAATTGATTGGAATGGAATCAACTCGAATGGAAAGGAATGGAATGGAATGGCACGGGATGGAATGGTATGGAATAGAATTGAATGGAATTGAATCAACCCGATTGGAGTGGATTGGAATGGAATGTAATTGAATGGAAAGGGGTGGAATTGAATCAATCCGAGTGGAATGGAATGGAATGGAATGGAGTGGAGGGGAATGAAATGGAATGGAATGGAGTGGAGTGGAATGTAATGGAATGGAATCAACCTGAGTGGAGTGTAATGGAATGGAATGGAATGGAATGGAATAAAATGGAATGGAAGCAATTCAAATGCAATGCAATGGAATGGAATGGAATGGATTCAACCCGAATGGAATGGAATGGAATGGAATGGAATGGAATGGAATGGAATGGAATGGAATCAACTCGAATGGAATGGAATGCAATGGAATGGAGTGGAATCAAATCATCACGAATGGAATGGAACGGAATGGAATCAACTCAAATGGAATGGAATGCAATGGAAAGGAATGGAATGGAATTAACCCGAATGGAGTGGAATGGAATGGAATGGAATGGAAGCAACCCGAATGGAATGGAATGGAATGGAATGGAAGGGAATGGAATCAAACCGAATGGAATGAAATGGAATGGAATAGAATGGAATGGAATGGAATCTATCCGAAAGGAATGGAATGGTAAGGAATGGAATGGAATGGAAGGGAATGGAATCAACCCTCATGGAATGAAATGGAGTGGAATCAACTCGAATGGAATGCAATGGAATGGAATAAACCCGAATGAAATGGAATGGAGGGGAATGGAATGGAATGGAAAGGAACCAACCCGAATGGAAGGGAATGGAATGGAATGGAATGGAATGGAATGCAATGGAATGGAATGGAAAGTAATTAACCCGAATGGAATGGAATGGAATGGAATGGAATGGAATGGAAGGGAATGAAATGGAAGGGAATTTAATCACACCGAATGGAATGGAATGGAATGGAATGGAATCAACCCGAATGGAATGGAATGCAATGGAATGACATGGAATGGATTCAACCCGAATGGAATTGATTGGAATGGAATCAACTCGAATGGAATGGAATGGAATGGAATGGCACGGGATGGAATGGTATGGAATAGAATCGAATGGAATTGAATCAACCCGATTGGAGTGGATTGGAATGGAATGTAATTGAATGGAATGGGGTGGAAATGAATCAATCCGAGTGGAATGGAATGGAATGGAATGGAGTGGAGGGGAATGAAATGGAATGGAATGGAGTGGAGTGGAATGGAATGGAATGGAATCAACCTGAGTGGAATGGAATGGAATGGAATGGAATGGAATGGAATGGAATAAAATGGAATGGAAGCAACTCAAATGCAATGGAATGGAATGGAATGGAATGGAATCAACCCGAATGGAATGGAATGGAATGGAATGCAATGGAATGGAATGGAATCAACTCGAATGGAATGGAATGCAATGGAATGGAATGGAATCAAATCATCATGAATGGAATGGAACGGAATGGAATCAACTCAAATGGAATGGAATGCAATGGAAAGGAATGGAATGGAATCAACTCGAATGGAGTGGAATGGAACGGAATGGAATGGAATGAAAAGGAATGGAATGGAATGCAATCAATCCAAATGGAATGGAATGGACTGGAATCAACCCGAATGGAATGGAGTGAAGTGGAATCAAATCGAATGGAATGGAATGGACTGGAATGGAATGGAATGAAATGGGATGTAATCACCTCGAATGGAACGGAATGGAATGGAATGGAATGAAATGGAATAAACCCGAATGGAATGGAATGGAATGGAATGGAATGGAATGGAATGGAATGGAATCAACCCGAATGGAATGGAAGGGAATGGAATGGAAAGGAAAAAACCCGAATGGAATGGAATGGAATGGAATGGAATCAACCCGAATGGAATGGAATGGAATGGAATAAACCGGAATGGAATGGAATGGAATGGAATGGAATGGAATGGAATGGAATGGAATCAAACCGAGTGGAATGGCATGGAGTGGAATGGAATGGAAAGGAATGGAATCAACCCGATTGGAATGGAATGGAATGGAATGGAATGGAATGGACTCTATCCGAATGCATTGGAATGGAAAGGAATGGAATGGAATGGAATGGAATGGAATGGAATGGAATCTACCCGCATGGAATGGAATGGAGTGGAGCCAACTCGAATGGAATGGAATGGATTGGAATGGAATGGAATCAACCCGAATTCAATGGAATGGAATGGAATGGAATCAACACGAATGGAATGGATTGGAATGGAATGGAATGGAATGGAATGGAATCAACCCGAATGGAATGGAATGGAATGGAATGGAATGGAAAGGAATGCAATCAATCCGAATGGAATGGAATGGAATGGAATGCAATGGAATCAACCCGAATGGAATGGAATGAAGTGGAATCAAATCGAGTGCAATGGAATGGAATCGAATGGAATGGAATGGATTCAACCAGAATGGAATGGAAAGGAATGCAATCAACCGGAATGGAATGAAATGGAAAGGAACGGAATGGAATGGAATGGAAAGGAATGGAATGGAATCAACCTGAATGGAATTTAATGGAATGGAATGGAATCAACCAGAATGGAATGGAATCGAATGGAATGGAATGGAATCAACCCGAATGGAATGGAATGGAATGGAATGGAATCAACCTGAATGGAATGAAATGGAATGGAATTGAATGGAATGGAATCCACCGGAATGGAATGGAATGGAATGGAATGGAATGGAATGGTATGGAATCAACCCGAATGGAGTCGAATGGAATGGAAAGGAGTGGAATCAACCCGAATGGAATGCAATGGAATGGAATGGAATGGAATGGAATGGAATCAACCCGAATGTAATGGAATGCAATGGAATGGAATGGAATGGAATGGAGTCAACCCGGATGGAATGCAATGGAATGGAATGGAATGAAATGGAATGGAATGGAATCAACCCGAATGGAATGGAATGCAATGGAATGGAATGGAATGGAATCAACTCGAATGGAATAGAATGGAATGGATAGGAATGGAATGGAATGGAATCAACCCGAATGGAATGGAATACAATGGAATGGAATGGAATGGAAAGGGATGGAATCAACTCGAATGGAATGGAATGGAATGGAATGGAATGGAATGAAATGGAATAAACCCGAATGGAATGGAATGGAATGAAATCAACCCGAATGGAATGGAAGGGAATGGAATGGAAAGGAAAAAACCCGAATGGAATGGAATGGAATGGAATGGAACGGAATGGAATGGAATGGAATGGAAGGGAATGAAATGGAAGGGAATTTAATCACACCGAATGGAATGGAATGGAATGGAATGGAATGGAATGGAATCAACCCGAATGGAATGGAATGCAATGGAATGACATGGAATGGATGCAACCCGAATGGAATTGATTGGAATGGAATCAACTCGAATGGAATGGAATGGAATGGAATGGCACGGGATGGAATGGTATGGAATAGAATCGAATGGAATTGAATCAACCCGATTGGAGTGGATTGGAATGGAATGTAATTGAATGGAAAGGGGTGGAATTGAATCAATCCGAGTGGAATGGAATGGAATGGAATGGAGTGGAGGGGAATGAAATGGAATGGAATGGAGTGGAGTGGAATATAATGGAATGGAATCAACCTGAGTGGAGTGTAATGGAATGGAATGGAATGGAATAAAATGGAATGGAAGCAATTCAAATGCAATGCAATGGAATGGAATGGAATGGAATCAACCCGAATGGAATGGAATGGAATGGAATGGAATGCAATGGAATGGAATGGAATCAACTCGAATGGAATGGAATGCAATGGAATGGAATGGAATCGAATCATCACGAATGGAATGGAATGGAAAGGAATCAACTCAAATGGAATGGAATGCAATGGAAAGGAATGGAATGGAATCAACCCGAATGGAGTGGAATGGAATGCAATGGAATGGAAGCAACCCGAATGGAACGGAGTGGAATCGAATGGAATGGAATGAATTGGAATCAACCGGAATGGAATGGAATGGAATGGAATGGAATGGAAGGGAATGGAATCAAACCGAATGGAATGGAATGGAGTGGAATGGAATGGAAAGGAATGGAATCAACCCGAATGGAATGGAATTGAATGGAATGGAATGGAATCAAACCGAATGGAATGAAATGGAATGGAAGAGAATGGAATGGAATGGAATCTATCAGAAAGGAATGGAATGGTAAGGAATGGAATGGAATGGAATGGAATGGAATGGAATGGAATGGAATGCAATGGAATGGAATGGAAAGTAATTAACCCGAATGGAATGGAATGGAATGGAATGGAATGGAAGGGAATGAAATGGAAGGGAATTTAATCACACTGAATGGAATGGAATGGAATGGAATGGAATCAACCCGAATGGAATGGAATGCAATGGAATGACATGGAATGGATTCAACCCGAATGGAATTGATTGGAATGGAATCAACTCGAATGGAATGGAATGGAATGGAATGGCACGGGATGGAATGCTATGGAATAGAATCGAATGGAATTGAATCAACCCGATTGGAGTGGATTGGAATGGAATGTAATTGAATGGAATGGGGTGGAATTGAATCAATCCGAGTGGAATGGAATGGAATGGAATGGAGTGGAGGGGAATGAAATGGAATGTAATGGAGTGGAGTGGAATGGAATGTAATGGAATCAACCTGACTGGAATGGAATGGAATGGAATGGGATGGAATGGAATGGAATGGAATGGAATAAACCCGAATGAAATGGAATGGAGGGGAATGGAATGGAATGGAATGGAAAGGAACCAACCGGATGGAATGGAATCGAATGGAATGGAATGGAATGGAATGGAATGGAATGGAATGGAATCAAACCGAGTGGAATGGCATGGAGTGGAATGGAATGGAAAGGAATGGAATCAACCCGATTGGAATGGAATGGAATGGAATGGAATGGAATGGAATGGAATCTATCCGAATGGATTGGAATGGAAAGGAATGGAATGGAATGGAATGGAATGGAATGGAATGGAATGGAATGGAATCAACCCGCATGGAATGGAATGGAGTGGAACCAACTCGAATGGAATGGAATGGATTGGAATGGAATGGAATCAACCCGAATTCAATGGAATGGAATGGAATGGAATCAACACGAATGGAATGGATTGGAAAGGAATGGAATGGAATGGAATGGAATGGAATGGAATCAACACGAATGGAATGGAATGGAATGGAATGGAATGAAATTGAATGGAATGCAATCAATCCGAATGGAATGGAGTGGAATGGAATGCAATGGAATCAACCCGAATGTAATGGAATGAAGTGGAATCAAATCGAGTGCAATGGAATGGAATCGAATGGAATGGAATGGATTCAACGAGAATGGAATGGAAAGGAATGGAATCAACCCGAATGGAATGCAATGGAATGGAATGGAATGGAATGGAGTCAACCCGGATGGAATGCAATGGAAAGGAATGGAATGGAATGGAATGGAGTCAACCGGGATGGAATGCAATGGAATGGAATGGAATGAAATGGAATTGAATGGAATCAACCCGAATGGAATGGAATGCAATGGAATGGAATGGAATCAACTTGAATGGAATAGAATGGAATGGATTGGAATGGAATGGAATGGAATCAACCCGATTGGAATGGAATACAATGGAATGGAATGGAATGGAAAGGGATGGAATCAACTCGAATGGAATGGAATGGAATGGAATGGAATGGAATGAAATGGAATAAACCAGAATGGAATGGAATGGAATGGAATGGAATGGAATGGAATGAAATCAACCCGAATGGAATGGAAGGGAATGGAATGGAAAGGAAAAAACCCGAATGGAATGGAATGTAAGGGAATGGAATGGAAAGGAAAAAACCCGAATGGAATGGAATGGAATGGAATCAAACCGAATGGAATGGAATGGAATGGAACGGAATGGAATGGAATGGAATGGAATCAACCTGAATGGAATGAAATGGAATGGAATTGAATGGAATGGAATCCACCGGAATGGAATGGAATGGAATGGAATGGAATGGAATGGAAGGGAATGGAATCAACACGCATGGAATGAAATGGAGTGGAATCAACTCGAATGGAATGGAATGGAATGGAATGGAATGGAAAGGAATGGAATGGAAGGGAAAGAAAAGGAAGGGAATTTAATCACACCGAATGGAATGGAATGGAATGGAATGGAATGGAATGGAATCAACCCGAATGGAATGGAATGCAATGGAATGACATGGAATGGATTCAACCCGAATGGAATTGATTGGAATGGAATCAACTCGAATGGAATGGAATGGAATGGAATGGCACGGGATGGAATGGTATGGAATAGAATCGAATGGAATTGAATCAACACGATTGGAGTGGATTGGAATGGAATGTAATTGAATGGAATGGGGTGGAATTGAATCAATCCGAGTGGAATGGAATGGAATGGAATGGAATGGAATGGAGGGGAATGAAATGGAATGGAATGGAGTGGAGTGGAATGTAATGGAATGGAATCAAACTGAGTGGAGTGTAATGGAATGGAATGGAATGGAATGGAATAATATGGAATGGAAGCAACTCAAATGCAATGCAATGGAATGGAATGGAATGGAATCAATCCGAATGGAATGGAATGGAATGGAATGGAATGGAATGGAATCAACCCGAATGGAATGGAATGGAATGGAATGAAATGGAATGGAATGCAATCAATCCGTATGGAATGGAATGGAATGGAATGCAATGGAATCAACCCGCATGGAATGGAATGGAGTGGAACCAGCTCGAATGGAATGGAATGGATTGGAATGGAATGGAATCAACCCGAATTCAATGGAATGGAATGGAATGGAATCAACACGAATGGAATGGAATGGAATGGAATGGAATGAAATGGAATGGAATGCAATCAATCCGACTGGAATGGAATGGAATGGAATGCAATGGAATCAACCCGAATGGAATGGAATGAAGTGGAATCAAATCGAGTGCAATGGAATGGAATCGAATGGAATGGAATGGAATCAAACCGAGTGGAATGGCATGGAGTGGAATGGAATGGAAAGGAAAGGAATCAACCCGAATGGAATGGAATGGAATGGAATGGAATGGAATGGAATGGAATGGAATCTATCCGAATGCATTGGAATGGAAAGGAATGGAATGGAATGGAATGGAATGGAATGGAATGGAATCAACCCGCATGGAATGGAATGGAGTGGAGCCAACTCGAATGGAATGGAATGGATTGGAATGGAATGGAATCAACCCGAATTCAATGGAATGGAATGGAATGAAATCAACACGAATGGAATGGATTGGAATGGAATGGAATGGAATGGAATGGAATGGAATGGAATCAACCCGAATGGAATGGAATGGAATGGAATGGAATGGAATGGAAAGGAATGCAATCAATCCGAATGGAATGGAATGGAATGGAATGCAATGGAATCAACCCGTATGGAATGGAATGAAGTGGAATCAAATCGAGTGCAATGGAATGGAATCGAATGGAATGGAATGGATTCAACCAGAATGGAATGGAAAGGAATGGAATCAACCGGATTGGAATGAAATGGAAAGGAACGGAATGGAATGGAATGGAAAGGAATGGAATGGAATCAACCTGAATGGAATTTAATGGAATGGAATGTAATCAACCAGAATGGAATGGAATCGAATGGAATGGAATGGAATCAACCCGAATGGAATGGAATGGAATGGAATGGAATCAACCTGAATGGAATGAAATGGAATGGAATTGAATGGAATGGAATCCACCGGAATGGAATGGAATGGAATGGAATGGAATGGTATGGAATCAACCCGAATGGAGTCGAATGGAATGGAAAGGAGTGGAATCAACCCGAATGGAATGCAATGGAATGGAATGGAATGGAATGGAGTCAACCCGGATGGAATGCAATGGAATGGAATGGAATGAAATGGAATGGAATGGAATGAACCCGAATGGAATGGAATGCAATGGAATGGAATGGAATGGAATCAACTCGAATGGAATAGAATGGAATGGATAGGAATGGAATGGAATGGAATCAACCCGAATGGAATGGAATACAATGGAATGGAATGGAATGGAAAAGGATGGAATCAACTCGAATGGAATGGAATGGAATGGAATGGAATGAAATGGAATAAACCCGAATGGAATGGAATGGAATGAATCAACCCGAATGGAATGGAAGTGAATGGAATGGAAAGGAAAAAACCCGAATGGAATGGAATGGAATGGAATGGAATGGAACGGAATGGAATGGAATGGAATGGAAAGGAATGAAATGGAATAAACCCGAATGGAATGGAATGGAATGAATCAACCCGAATGGAATGGAAGGGAATGGAATGGAAAGGAAAAAACCCGAATGGAATGGAATGGAATGGAATGGAATGGAACGGAATGTAATGGAATGGAATGGAAGGGAATGAAATGGAAGGGAATTTAATCATACCGAATGGAATGGAATGGAATGGAATGGAATGGAATCAACCCGAATGGAATGGAATGCAATGGAATGACATGGAATGGATTCAACCCGAATGGAATTGATTGGAATGGAATCAACTCGAATGGAATGGAATGGAATGGAATGGCACGGGATGGAATGGTATGGAATAGAATCGAATGGAATTGAATCAACCCGATTGGAGTGGATTGGAATGGAATGTAATTGAATGGAAAGGGGTGGAATTGAATCAATCCGAGTGGAATGAAATGGAATGGAATGGAGTGGAGGGGAATGAAATGGAATGGAATGGAGTGGAGTGGAATGTATTGGAATGGAATCAGCCTGAGTGGAGTGTAATGGAATGGAATGGAATGGAATGGAATAAAATGGAATGGAAGCAATTCAAATGCAATGCAATGGAATGGAATGGAATGGAATCAACCCGAATTGAATGGAATGGAATGGAATGGAATGGAATGCAATGGAATGGAATGGAATCAACTCGAATGGAATGGAATGCAATGGAATGGAATGGAATCGAATCATCACGAATGGAATGGAATGGAATGGAATCAACTCAAATGGAATGGAATGCAATGGAAAGGAATGGAATGGAATCAACCCGAATGGAGTGGAATGGAATGCAATGGAATGGAAGCAACCCGAATGGAATGGAGTGGAATCGAATGGAATGGAATGGAATGGAATCAACCGGAATGGGATGGAATGGAATGGAATGGAATGGAAGGGAATGGAATCAAACCGAATGGAATGGAATGGAGTGGAATGGAATGAAAGGAATGGAATCAACCAGAATGGAATGGAATTGAATGGAATGGAATGGAATGGAATCAAACTGAATGGAATGAAATGGAATGGAATAGAATGGAATGGAATGGAATCTATCCGAAAGGAATGGAATGGTAAGGAATGGAATGGAATGGAAGGGAATGGAATCAACCCTCATGGAATGAAATGGAGTGGAATCAACTCGAATGGAATGCAATGGAATGGAATAAACCCGAATGAAGTGGAATGGAGGGGAATGGAATGGAATGGAAAGGAACCAACCCGAATGGAATGGAATTGAATGGAATGGAATGGAATGGAATGGAATGGAATGGAATGGAATGGAATGCAATGGAATGGAATGGAAAGTAATTAACCCGAATGGAATGGAATGGAACGGAATGGAATGGAATGCAATGGAAGGGAATGAAATGGAAGGGAATTTAATCACACCGAATGGAATGGAATGGAATGGAATGGAATCAACCCGAATGGAATGGAATGCAATGGAATGACATGGAATGGATTCAACCCGAATGGAATTGATTGGAATGGAATCAACTCGAATGGAATGGAATGGAATGGAATGGCACGGGATGGAATGCTATGGAATAGAATCTAATGGAATCGAATCAACCCGATTGGAGTGGATTGGAATGGAATGGAATGGAGTGGAGGGGAATGAAATGGAATGAAATGGAGTGGAGTGGAATGGAATGGAATGGAATCAACCTGAGTGGAATGGAATGGAATGGAATGGAATGGAATGGAATGGAATAAACCCGAATGAAATGGAATGGAGGGGAATGGAATGGAATGGAATGGAAAGGAACCAAGCCGAATGGAATGGAATCGAATGGAATGGAATGGAATGGAATGGAATGGAATGGAATGGAATGGAATCAAACCGAGTGGAATGGCATGGAGTGGAATGGAATGGAAAGGAATGGAATCAACCCGATTGGAATGGAATGGAATGGAATGGAATGGAATGGAATGGAATCTATCCGAATGGATTGGAATGGAAAGGAATGGAATGGAATGGAATGGAATGGAATGGAATGGAATGGAATGGAATCAACCCGCATGGAATGGAATGGAGTGGAACCAACTCGAATGGAATGGAATGGATTGGAATGGAATGGAATCAACCCGAATGGAATGGATTGGAAAGGAATGGAATAGAATGGAATGGAATGGAATGGAATGGAATGGAATCAACCCGAATGGAATGGAATGGAATGGAATGGAATGAAATTGAATGGAATGCAATCAATCCGAATGGAATGGAATGGAATGGAATGCAATGGAATCAACCCTAATGGAATGGAATGAAGTGGAATCAAATCGAGTGCAATGGAATGGAATCGAATGGAATGGAATGGATTCAACGAGAATGGAATGGAAAGGAAATGAATCAACCGGAATGGAATGAAATGGAAAGGAATGGAATGGAATGGAATGGAAAGGAATGGAATGGAATCAACCCGAATGGAATTTAATGGAATGGAATGGAATCAACCCGAATGGAATGGAATGGAATGGAATGGAATGGAATGGAATGGAATCAACCTGAATGGAATGAAATGGAATGGAATTGAATGGAATGGAATCCACCGGAATGGAATGGAATGGAATGGAATTGAATGGAATGGTATGGAATCAACCCGAATGGAGTCGAATGGAATGGAAAGAAATGGAATCAACCCGAATGGAATGCAATGGAATGGAATGGAATGGAATGGAATCAACCCGAATGTAATGGAATGCAATGGAATGGAATGGAATGGAATGGAGTCAACCCGGATGGAATGCAATGGAATGGAATGGAATGAAATGGAATGGAATGGAATCAACCCGAATGGAATGGAATGCAATGGAATGGAATGGAATGGAATCAACTCGAATGGAATAGAATGGAATGGATTGCAATGGAATGGAATGGAATCAACCCGAATGGAATGGAATACAATGGAATGGAATGGAATGGAAAGGGATGGAATCAACTCGAATGGAATGGAATGGAATGGAATGGAATGGAATGGAATGAAATGGAATAAACCCGAATGGAATGGAATGGAATGGAATGGAATGAAATCAACCCGAATGGAATGGAAGGGAATGGAATGGAAAGGAAAAAACCCGAATGGAATGGAATGGAATGGAATCAAACCGAATGGAATGGAAGGGAATGGAATGGAACGGAATGGAATGGAATGGAATGGAATCAACCTGAATGGAATAAAATGGAATGGAATTGAATGGAATGGAATCCACCGGAATGGAATGGAATGGAATGGAATGGAATGGAATGGAAGGGAATGGAATCAACACGCATGGAATGAAATGGAGTGGAATCAACTCGAATGGAATGGAATGGAATGGAATGGAATGGAAAGGAATGGAATGGAAGGGAAAGAAAAGGAAGGGAATTTAATCACACCGAATGGAATGGAATGGAATGGAATTGAATGGAATCAACCCGAATGGAATGGAATGCAATGGAATCACATGGAATGGATTCAACCCGAATGGAATTGATTGGAATGGAATCAACTCGAATGGAATGGAATGGAATGGAATGGCACGGGATGGAATGGTATGGAATAGAATCGAATGGAATTGAATCAACACGATTGGAGTGGATTGGAATGGAATGTAATTGAATGGAATGGGGTGGAATTGAATCAATCCGAGTGGAATGGAATGGAATGGAATGGAGTGGAGGGGAATGAAATGGAATGGAATGGAGTGGACTTGAATGTAATGGAATGGAATCAAACTGAGTGGAGTGTAATGGAATGGAATGGAATGGAATGGAATAATATGGAATGGAAGCAACTCAAATGCAATGCAATGGAATGGAATGGAATGGAATAAACCCGAATGGAATGGAATGGAATGGAATGCAATGGAATCAACCCGCATGGAATGGAATGGAGTGGAACCAGCTCGAATGGAATGGAATGGATTGGAATGGAATGGAATCAACCCGAATTCAATGGAATGGAATGGAATGGAATCAACACGAATGGAATGGATTGGAATGGAATGGAATGGAATGGAATGGAACCAACCCTAATAGAATGGAATGGAATGAAATGGAATGGAATGCAATCAATCCGAATGGAATGGAATGGAATGGAATGCAATGGAATCAACCCGAATGGAATGGAATGAAGTGGAATCAAATCGAGTGCAATGGAATGGAATCGAATGGAATGGAATGGATTCAACCAGAATGGAATGGAAAGGAATGGAATCAACCGGAATGGAATGAAATGGAAAGGAATGGAATGGAATGGAATGGAAAGGAATGTAATGGAATCAACCCGAATGGAATTTAATGTAATGGAATGGAATCAACCAGAATGGAATGGAATCGAATGGAATGGAATGGAATCAACCCGAATGGAATGGAATGGAATGGAATGGAATGGAATCAACCTGAATGGAATGAAATGGAATGGAATTGAATGGAATGGAATCCACCGGAATGGAATGGAATGGAATAGAATGGAATGGAATGGAATGGTATGGAATCAACCCGAACGGAGTCGAATGGAATGGAAAGGAATGGAATCAACCCGAATGGAATGCAGTGGAATGGAATGGAATGGAATGGAATCAACCCGAATGTAATGGAATGCAATGGAATGGAATGGAATGGAATGGAGTAAACCCGGATGGAATGCAATGGAATGGAATGGAATGAAATGGAGTGGAATGGAATCAACCCGAATGGAATGGAATGCAATGGAATGGAATGGAATGGAATCAACTCGAATGGAATAGAATGGAATGGATTGGAATGGAATGGAATGGAATCAACCCGAATGGAATGGAATACAATGGAATGGAATGGAATGGAAAGGGATGGAATCAACTCGAATGGAATGGAATGGAATGGAATGGAATGAAATGGAATAAACCCGAATGGAATGGAATGGAATGGAATGGAATGGAATGGAATGAAATCAACCCGAATGGAATGGAAGGGAATGGAATGGAAAGGAAAAAACCCGAATGGAATGGAATGGAATGGAATGGAATGGAATCAAACCGAATGGAATGGAATGGAATGGAATGGAACGGAATGGAATGGAACGGAATGGAAGGGAATGAAAAGGAAGGGAATTTAATCACACCGAATGGAATGGAATGGAATGGAATCAACCCGAATGGAATGGAATGCAATGGAATGACATGGAATGGATTCAACCCGAATGGAATTGATTGGAATGGATTCAACTCGAATGGAATGGAATGGAATGGAATGGCACGGGATGGAATGGTATGGAATAGAATCGAATGGAATTGAATCAACACGATTGGAGTGGATTGGAATGGAATGTAATTGAATGGAATGGGGTGGAATTGAATCAATCCGAGTGGAATGGAATGGAATGGAATGGAGTGGAGGGGAATGAAATGGAATGGAATGGAGTGGAGTGGAATGTAATGGAATGGAATCAACCTGAGTGGAGTGTAATGGAATGGAATGGAATGGAATGGAATAAAATGGAATGGAAGCAACTCAAATGCAATGGAATGGAATGGAATGGAATGGAATCAACCCGAATGGAATGGAATGGAATGGAATCAACCCGAATGGAATGGAATGGAATGGAATCGAATGAAATGGAACGGAATGCAATCAATCCGAATGGAATGGAATTGAATGGAATGCAATGGAATCAACCCGCATGGAATGGAATGGAATGGAACCAACTCGAATGGAATGGAATGGATTGGAATGGAATGGAATCAACCCGAATTCAATGGAATGGAATGGAATGGAATCAACACGAATGGAATGGATTGGAATGGAATGGAATGGAATGGAATGGAATGGAATGGAATCAACCCGAATGGAATGGAATGGAATGGAATGGAATGAAATGGAATGGAATGCAATCAATCCGAATGGAATGGAATGGAATGGAATGCAATGGAATCAACCCGAATGGAATGGAATGAAGTGGAATCAAATCGAGTGAAATGGAATGGAATCGAATGGAATGGAATGGAATCAACCAGAATGGAATGGAAAGGAATGGAATCAACCGGAATGGAATGAAATGGAAAGGAATGGAATGGAATGGAATGGAAAGGAATGGAATGGAATCAACCCGAATGGAATTTAATGGAATGGGATGGAATCAACCAGAATGGAATGGAATCGAATGGAATGGAATCGAATCACCCCGAATGGAATGGAATGGAATGGAATGGAATGGAATGGAATCAACCTGAATGGAATGAAATGGAATGGAATTTTATGGAATGGAATCCACCGGAATGGAATGGAATGGAATGGAATGGAATGGAATGGAATGGAATGGTATGGAATCAACCCGAATGGAGTCGAATGGAATGGAAAGGATTGGAATCAACCCGAATGGAATGCAATGGAATGGAATGGAATGGAATGGAATGGAATGGAATCAACCCGAATGTAATGGAATGCAATGGAATGGAATGGAATGGAATGGAGTCAACCCGGATGGAATGCAATGGAATGGAATGGAATGAAATGGAATGGATGGAATCAACCCGAATGGAATGGAATGCAATGGAATGGAATGGAATGGAATCAACTTGAATGGAATAGAATGGAATGGAATGGAATGGAACGGAATGGAATGGAATGGAATGAAATCAACCCGAATGGAATGGAAGGGAATGGAATGGAAAGGAAAAAATCCGAATGGAATGGAATGGAATGGAATGGAATGGAATGGAATGGAATCAAACCGAATGGAATGGAATGGAATGGAACGGAATGGAATGGAATGGAATGGAAGGGAATGAAATGGAAGGGAATTTAATCACACCGAATGGAATGGAATGGAATGGAATCAACCCGAATGGAATGGAATGCAATGGAATGACATGGAATGGATTCAACCCGAATGGAATTGATTGGAATGGAATCAACTCGAATGGAATGGAATGGAATGGAATGGCACGGGATGGAATGGTATGGAATAGAATCGAATGGAATTGAATCAACACGATTGGAGTGGATTGGAATGGAATGTAATTGAATGGAATGGGGTGGAATTGAATCAATCCGAGTGGAATGGAATGGAATGGAATGGAGTGGAGGGGAATGAAATGGAATGGAATGGAGTGGAGTGGAATGTAATGGAATGGAATCAACCTGAGTGGAGTGTAATGGAATGGAATGGAATGGAATAAAATGGAATGGAAGCAACTCAAATGCAATGCAATGGAATGGAATGGAATGGAATCAACCCGAATGGAATGGAATGGAATGGAATGGAATGCAATGGAATGGAATGGACTCAACTCGAATGGAATGGAATGCAATGGAATGGAATGGAATCGAATCATCACGAATGGAATGGAACGGAATGGAATCAACTCAAATGGAATGGAATGCAATGGAATGGAATGGAATGGAATCAACCTGAATGGAATGAAATGGAATGGAATTGAATGGAATGGAATCCACCGGAATGGAATGGAATGGAATGGAATGGAATGGTATGGAATCAACCCGAATGGAGTCGAATGGAATGGAAAGAAATGGAATCAACCCGAATGGAATGCAATGGAATGGAATGGAATCAACCCGAATGTAATGGAATGCAATGGAATGGAATGGAATGGAATGGAGTCAACCCGGATGGAATGCAATGGAATGGAATGGAATGAAATGGAATGGAATGGAATCAACCCTAATGGAATGGAATGCAATGGAATGGAATGGAATGGAATCAACTCGAATGGAATAGAATGGAATGGATTGGAATGGAATGGAATGGAATCAACTCGAATGGACTGGAATACAATGGAATGGAATGGAATGGAAAGGGATGGAATCAACTCGAATGGAATGGAATGGAATGGAATGGAATGGAATGGAATGAAATGGAATAAACCCGAATGGAATGGAATGGAATGGAATGGAATGGAATGAAATCAACCCGAATGGAATGGAAGGGAATGGAATGGAAAGGAAAAAACCCGAATGGAATGGAATGGAATGGAATGGAATGGAATCAAACCGAATGGAATGGAATGGAATGGAATGGTACGGAATGGAATGGAATGGAATGGAAGGGAATGAAAAGGAAGGGAATTTAATCACACCGAATGGAATGGAATGGAATCAACCCGAATGGAATGGAATGCAATGGAATGACATGGAATGGATTCAACCCGAATGGAATTGATTGGAATGGAATCAACTCGAATGGAATGGAATGGAATGGAATGGCACGGGATGGAATGGTATGGAATAGAATCGAATGGAATTGAATCAACACGATTGGAGTGGATTGGAATGGAATGTAATTGAATGGAATGGGGTGGAATTGAATCAATCCGAGTGGAATGGAATGGAATGGAATGGAGTGGAAGGGAATGAAATGGAATGGAATGGAGTGGAGTGGAATGTAATGGAATGGAATCAACCTGAGTGGAGTGTAATGGAATGGAATGGAATGGAATAAAATGGAATGGAAGCAACTCAAATGCAATGCAATGGAATGGAATGGAATGGAATCAACCCGAATGGAATGGAATGGAATGGAATGAAATGCAATGGAATGGAATGGAATCAACTCGAATGGAATGGAATGCAATGGAATTGAATGGAATCAAATCATCACGAATGGAATGGAACGGAATGGAATCAACTCAAATGGAATGGAATGCAATGGAATGGAATGGAATGGAATCAACCTGAATGGAATGAAATGGAATGGAATTGAATGGAATGGAATCCACCGGAATGGAATGGAATGGAATGGAATGGAATGGTATGGAATCAACCCGAATGGAGTCGAATGGAATGGAAAGAAATGGAATCAACCCGAATGGAATGCAATGGAATGGAATGGAATCAACCCGAATGTAATGGAATGCAATGGAATGGAATGGAATGGAATGGAGTCAACCCGGATGGAATGCAATGGAATGGAATGGAATGAAATGGAATGGAATGGAATCAACCCGAATGGAATGGAATGCAATGGAATGGAATGGAATGGAATCAACTCGAATGGAATAGAATGGAATGGATTGGAATGGAATGGAATGGAATCAACCCGAATGGAATGGAATACAATGGAATGGAATGGAATGGAAAGGGATGGAATCAACTCGAATGGAATGGAATGGAATGGAATGGAATGGAATGAAATGGAATAAACCCGAATGGAATGGAATGGAATGGAATGGAATGGAATGAAATCAACCCGAATGGAATGGAAGGGAATGGAATGGAAAGGAAAAAACCCGAATGGAATGGAATGGAATGGAATGGAATGGAATCAAACCGAATGGAATGGAATGGAATGGAATGGTACGGAATGGAATGGAATGGAATGGAAGGGAATGAAAAGGAAGGGAATTTAATCACACCGAATGGAATGGAATGGAATCAACCCGAATGGAATGGAATGCAATGGAATGACATGGAATGGATTCAACCCGAATGGAATTGATTGGAATGGAATCAACTCGAATGGAATGGAATGGAATGGAATGGCACGGGATGGAATGGTATGGAATAGAATCGAATGGAATTGAATCAACACGATTGGAGTGTATTGGAATGGAATGTAATTGAATGGAATGGGGTGGAATTGAATCAATCCGAGTGGAATGGAATGGAATGGAATGGAGTGGAGGGAAATGAAATGGAATGGAATGGAGTGGAGTGGAATGTAATGGAATAGAATCAACCTGAGTGGAGTGTAATGGAATGGAATGGAATGGAATGGAATAAAATGGAATGGAAGCAACTCAAATGCAATGCAATGGAATGGAATGGAATGGAATCAACCCGAATGGAATGGAATGGAATGGAATGGAATGGAATCAACCCGAATGGAATGGAATGGAATGGAATGGAATGGAATGAAATGGAATGGAATGCAATCAATCCGAATGGAATGGAATGGAATGGAATGCAATGGAATCAACCCGCATGGAATGGAATGGAGTGGAACCAACTCGAATGGAATGGAATGGATTGGAATGGAATGGAATCAACCCGAATTCAATGGAATGGAATGGAATGGAATCAACACGAATGGAATGGATTGGAATGGAATGGAATGGAATGGAATGGAATGGAAACAACCCGAATGGAATGGAATGGAATGGAATGGAATGGAATGGAATGGAATGGAATGCAATCAATCCGAATGGAATGGAATGGAATGGAATCAACCCGAATGGAATGGAATGAAGTGGAATCAAATCGAGTGCAATGGAATGGAATCGAATGGAATGGAATGGATTCAACCAGAATGGAATGGAAAGGAATGGAATCAACCGGAATGGAATGAAATGGAAAGGAATGGAATGGAATGGAATGGAAAGGAATGGAATGGAATCAACCCGAATGGAATTTAATGGAATGGAATGGAATCGAATGGAATGGAATGGAATCAACCCGAATGGAATGGAATGGAATGGAATGGAATGGAATGGAATGGAATGGAATTGAATCAACCTGAATGGAATGAAATGGAATGGAATTGAATGGAATGGAATCCACCGGAATGGAATGGAATGGAATGGAATGGAATGGAATGTTATGGAATCAACCCGAATGGAGTCGAATGGAATGGAAAGGAATGGAATCAACCCGAATGGAATGCAATGGAATGGAATGGAATGGAATGGAATGGAATCAACCCGAATGTAATGGAATGCAATGGAATGGAATGGAATGGAATGGAGTCAACCCGGATGGAATGCAATGGAATGGAATGGAATGAAATGGAATGGATGGAATCAACCCGAATGGAATGGAATGCAATGGAATGGAATGGAATGGAATCAACTCGAATGGAATAGAATGGAATGGATTGGCATGGAATGGAATGGAATCAACCCTAATGTAATGGAATACAATGGAATGGAATGGAATGGAAAGGGATGGAATCAACTCGAATGGAATGGAATGGAATGGAATGGAATGAAATGGAATAAACCCTAATGGAATGGAATGGAATGGAATGGAATGGAATGAAATCAACCCGAATGGAATGGAAGGGAATGGAATGGAAAGGAAAAAACCCGAATGGAATGGAATGGAATGGAATGGAATGGAATCAAACCGAATGGAATGGAATGGAATGGAATGGAATGGAATGGAACGGAATGGAATGGAATGGAATGGAAGGGAATGAAATGGAAGGGAATTTAATCACACCGAATGGAATGGAATGGAATGGATTCAACCCGAATGGAATTGATTGGAATGGAATCAACTCGAATGGAATGGAATGGAATGGAACGGCACGGGATGGAATGGTATGGAATAGAATCGAATGGAATTGAATCAACACGATTGGAGTGGATTGGAATGGAATGTAATTGAATGGAATGGGGTGGAATTGAATCAATCCGAGTGGAATGGAATGGAATGGAATGGAATAAAATGGAATGGAAGCAACTCAAATGCAATGCAATGGAATGGAATGGAATGGAATCAACCCGAATGGAATGGAATGGAATGGAATGCAATGGAATGGAATGGAATCAACTCGAATGGAATGGAATGCAATGGAATGGAATGGAATCGAATCATCACGAATGGAATGGAACAGAATGGAATCAACTCAAATGGAATGGAATGCAATGGAAAGGAATGGAATGGAATCAACCCGAATGGAGTGGAATGGAATGGAATGGAATGGAAACAACCCGAATGGAATGGAATGGAATCGAATGGAATGGAATGGAATGGAATCAACCGGAATGGAATGGAATGGAATGGAATGGAATGGAATGGAATGGAATCAAACCGAATGGAATGGAATGGAGTGGAATGGAATGGAAAGGAATGGAATCAACCCGAATGGAATGGAATTGAATGGAATGGAATGGAATGGAATCAAACAGAATGGAATGGAATGGAAAGGAATAGAATGGAATGGAATGGAATCTATCCGAAAGGAATGGAATGGTAAGGAATGGAATGGAATGGAAGGGAATGGAATCAACCCTCATGGATTGAAATGGAGTGGAATCAACTCGAATGGAATGGAATGGAATGGAATAAACCCGAATGAAATGGAATGGAGGGGAATGGAATGGAATGGAAAGGAACCAACCCGAATGGAATGGAATGGAATGGAATGGAATGGAATGGAATGGAATGCAATGGAATGGAATGGAAAGTAATTAACCCGAATGGAATGGAATGGAACGGAATGGAATGGAATGGAATGGAAGGGAATGAAATGGAAGGGAATTTAATCACACCGAATGGAATGGAATGGAATGGAATGGAATCAACCAGAATGGAATGGAATGCAATGGAATGACATGGAATGGATTCAACCCGAATGGAATTGATTGGAATGGAATCAACTCGAATGGAATGGAAGGGAATGGAATGGCACTGGATGGAATGGTATGGAATAGAATCGAATGGAGTTGAATCAACACGATTGGAGTGGATTGGAATGGAATGTAATTGAATGGAATGGGGTGGAATTGAATCAATCCGAGTGGAATGGAATGGAATGGAATGGAGTGGAGGGGAATGAAATGGAATGTAATGGAGTGGAGTGGAATGGAATGGCATGGAATCAACCTGAGTGGAATGGAATGGAATGGAATGGAATGGAATGGAATGGAATAAACCCGAATGAAATGGAATGGAGGGGAATGGAATGGAATGGAAAGGAACCAACCCGAATGGAATGGAATCGAATGGAATGGAATGGAATGGAATGGAATGCGATGGAATCATCCCGAATGGAATGGAATGGAACGGAATGGAATGGAATCAAACCGAATGGAATGCAATGGAATGGAATGGAAAGTAATCAACCCGAATGGAATGGAATGGAACGGAATGGAATGGAATGGAATGGAATGGAAGGGAATGAAATGGAAGGGAATTTAATCACACCGAATGGAATGGAATGGAATAGAATGGACTGGAATGGAATCTATCCGAATGGTATGGAATGGTAGGGAATGGAATGGAATGGAAGGGAATGGAATCAACACGCATGTAATGAAAAGGAGTGGAATCAACCAGAATGGAATGGAATGGAATGGAATGGAAAGGAATGGAATGGAAGGGAATGAAATGGAAGGGAATTTAATCACACCGAATGGAATGGAGTGGAATGGAATGGAATCAACCCGAATGGAATGGAATGCAACGGAATGACATGGAATGGATTCAACCCTAATGGAATTGATTCGAATGGAATCAACTCGAATGGAATGGAATGGAATGGCACGGGATGGAATGGTATGGAATAGAATCGAATGGAATTGAATCAAACCGATTGGAGTGGATTGGAATGGAATGTAATTGAATGGAATGGGGTGGAATTGAATCAATCCGAGTGGAATGGAATGGAATGGAATGGAGTGGAGGGGAATGAAATGGAATGGAATGGAGTGGAGTGGAATGGAATGGAATGGAATCAACCTGAGTGGAATGGAATGGAATGGAATGGAATGGAATGGAATAAAATAGAATGGAAGCAACTCAAATGCAATGGAATGGAATGGAATGGAATGGAATCAACCCGAATTGAATGAAATGGAATGGAATGCAATGGAATGGAATGGAATCAACTCGAATGGAATGGAATGCAATGGAATGGAATGGAATCGAATCATCATGAATGGAATGGAACGGAATGGAATCAACTCAAATGGAATGGAATGCAATGGAAACGAATGGAATGGAATCAACCCGAATGGAGTGGAATGGAACGGAATGGAATGGAATGAAAAGGAATGGAATGGAATGCAATCAATCCAAATGGAATGGAATGGACTGGAATCAACCCGAATGGAATGGAGTGAAGTGGAATCAAATCCAATGGAATGGAATGGAATGGAATGGAATGAAATGAAATGGGATGTAATCACCTCGAATGGAACGGAATGGAATGGCATGGAATGAAATGGAATAAACCCGAATGGAATGGAATGGAATGGAATGGAATCAATCCGAACGGAATGGAAGGGAATGGAATGGAAAGGAAAAAACCCGAATGGAATGGAATGGAATGGAATGGAATGGAATCAACCCGAATGGAATGGAATGGAATGGAATAAACCGGAATGGAATGGAATGGAATGGAATGGAATGGAATGGAATGGAATCAAACCGAGTGGAATGGCATGGAGTGGAATGGAATGGAAAGGAATGGAATCAACCCGATTGGAATGGAATGGAATGGAATCTATCCGAATGGATTGGAATGGAAAGGAATGGAATGGAATGGAATGGAATGGAATGGAATGGAATGGAATGGAATCAACCCGCATGGAATGGAATGGAGTGGAACCAACTCGAATGGAATGGAATGGATTGGAATGGAATGGAATCAACCCGAATTCAATGGAATGGAATGGAATGGAATCAACACGAATGGAATGGATTGGAATGGAATGGAATGGAATGGAATGGAATGGAATCAACCCGAATGGAATGGAATGGAATGAAATGGAATGGAATGCAATCAATCCGAATGTAATGGAATGGAATGGAATGCAATGGAATCAACCCGAATGGAATGGAATGAAGTGGAATCAAATCGAGTGCAATGGAATGGAATCGAATGGAATGGAATGGATTCAACCAGAATGGAATGGAAAGGAATGGAATCAACCGGAATGGAATGAAATGGAAAGGAATGGAATGGAATGGAATGGAAAGGAATGGAATGGAATCAACCCGAATGGAATTTAATGGAATGGAATGGAATCAACCAGAATGGAATGGAATCGAATGGAATGGAATGGAATCAACCCGAATGGAATGGAATGGAATGGAATGGAATGGAATGGAATGGAATCAACCTGAATGGAATGAAATGGAATGGAATTGAATGGAATGGAATCCACCGGAATGGAATGGAATGGAATGGAATGGAATGGTATGGAATCATCCCGAATGGAGTCGAATGGAATGGAAAGAAATGGAATCAACCCGAATGGAATGCAATGGAATGGAATGGAATGGAATGGAATCAACCCGAATGTAATGGAATGCAATGGAATGGAATGGAATGGAATGGAGTCAACCCGGATGGAATGCAATGGAATGGAATGGAATGAAATGGAATGGAATGGAATCAACCCGAATGGAATGGAATGCAATGGAATGGAATGGAATGGAATCAACTCGAATGGAATAGAATGGAATGGATTGGAATGGAATGGAATGGAATCAACCCGAATGGAATGGAATACAATGGAATGGAATGGAATGGAAAGGGATGGAATCAACTCGAATGGAATGGAATGGAATGGAATGGAATGGAATGAAATGGAATAAACCCGAATGGAATGGAATGGAATGGAATGGAATGGAATGGAATGAAATCAACCCGAATGGAATGCAAGGGAATGGAATGGAAAGGAAAAAACCCGAATGGAATGGAATGGAATGGAATGGAATGGAATCAACCCGAATGGAATGGAATGCAATGGAATGACATGGAATGGATTCAACCCGAATGGAATTGATTGGAATGGAATCAACTCGAATGGAATGGAATGGAATGGAATGGCACGGGATGGAATGGTATGGAATAGAATCGAATGGAGTTGAATCAACACGATTGGAGTGGATTGGAATGGAATGTAATTGAAAGGAATGGGGTGGAATTGAATCAATCCGAGTGGAATGGAATGGAATGGAATGGAGTGGAGGGGAATGAATTGGAATGGAATGGAGTGGAGTGGAATGTAATGGAATGGAATCAACCTGAGTGGAGTGTAATGGAATGGAATGGAATGGAATAAACTGGAATGGAAGCAACTCAAATGCAATGCAATGGAATGGAATGGAATGGAATCAACCCGAATGGAATGGAATGGTATGGAATGGAATGGAATCAACCCGAATGGAATGGAATGGAATGGAATGGAATGGAATGAAAAGGAATGGAATGCAATCAATCCGAATGGAATGGAATGGAATGGAATGCAATGGAATCAACCCGCATGGAATGGAATGGAGTGGAACCAACTCGAATGGAATGGAATGGATTGGAATGGAATGGAATCAACACGAATTCAATGGAATGGAATGGAATGGAATCAACACGAATGGAATGGATTGGAATGGAATGGAATGGAATGGAATGGAATCAAACAGAATAGAATGGAATGGAATGGAATGGAATGAAATGGAATGGAATGCAATCAATCCGAATGGAATGGAATGGAATGGAATGCAATGGAATCAACCCGAATGGAATGGAATGAAGTGGAATCAAATCGAGTGCAATGGAATGGAATCGAATGGAATGGAATGGATTCAACCAGAATGGAATGGAAAGGAATGGAATCAACCGGAATGGAATGAAATGGAAAGGAATGGAATGGAATGGAATGGAAAGGAATGGAATGGAATCAACCCGAATGGAATTTAATGGAATGGAATGGAATCGAATGGAATGGAATGGAATCAACCCGAATGGAGTGGAATGGAACGGAATGGAATGGAATGAAAAGGAATGGAATGGAATGCAATCATTCCAAATGGAATTGAATGGACTGGAATCAACCCGAATGGAATGGAGTGAAGTGGAATCAAATCGAATGGAATGGAATGGAATGGAATGGAATGAAATGGGATGTAATCACCTCGAATGGAACGGAATGGAATGGAATGGAATGAAGTGGAATAAACCCGAATGGAATGGAATGGAATGGAATGGAATGGAATGGAATGGAATCAACCCGAACGGAATGGAAGGGAATGGAATGGAAAGGAAAAAACCCGAATGGAATGGAATGGAATGGAATGGAATGGAATCAACCCGAATGGAATGGAATGGAATGGAATAAACTGGAATGGAATGGAATGGAATGGAATGGAATGGAATGGAATGGAATGGAATCAAACCGAGTGGAATGGCATGGAGTGGAATGGAATGGAAAGGAATGGAATCAACCCGATTGGAATGGAATGGAATGGAATGGAATGGAATGGAATGGAATCTATCCGAATGGATTGGAATGGAAAGGAATGGAATGGAATGGAATGGAATGGAATGGAATGGAATGGACTGGAATCACCCCGCATGGAATGGAATGGAGTGGAACCAACTCGAATGGAATGGAATGGATTGGAATGGAATGGAATCAACCCGAATTCAATGGAATGGAATGGAATGGAATCAACACGAATGGAATGGATTGGAATGGAATGGAATGGAATGGAATGGAATGGAATCAACCCGAATGGAATGGAATGCAATGGAATGGAATGAAATGGAATGGAATGCAATCAATCCGAATGGAATGGAATGGAATGCAATGCAATGGAATCAACCCGAATGGAATGGAATGAAGTGGAATCAAATCGAGTGCAATGGAATGGAATCGAATGGAATGGAATGGATTCAACCAGAATGGAATGGAAAGGAATGGAATCAACCGGAATGGAATGAAATGGAAAGGAATGGAATGGAATGGAATGGAAAGGAATGTAATGGAATCAACCCGAATGGAATTTAATGGAATGGAACGGAATCAACCAGAATGGAATGGAATCGAATGGAATGGAATGGAATCAACCCGAATGGAATGGAATGGAATGGAATGGAATGGAATCAACCTGAATGGAGTGAAATGGAATGGAATTGAATGGAATGGAATCCACCGGAATGGAATGGAATGGAATGGAATGGAATGGAATGGTATGGAATCATCCCGAATGGAGTCGAATGGAATGGAAAGAAATGGAATCAACCCGAATGGAATCCAATGGAATGGAATGGAATGGAATGGAATCAACCCGAATGTAATGGAATGCAATGGAATGGAATGGAATGGAATGGAGTCAACCCGGATGGAATGCAATGGAATGGAATGGAATGAAATGGAATGGAATGGAATCAACACGAATGGAATGGAATGCAATGGAATGGAGTGGAATGGAATCAACTCGAATGGAATAGAATGGAATGGATTGGAATGGAATGGAATGGAATCAACCCGAATGGAATGGAATACAATGGAATGGAATGGAATGGAAAGGGATGGAATCAACTCGAATGGAATGCAATGGAATGGAATGGAATGGAATGAAATGGAATAAACCCGAATGGAATGGAATGGAATGGAATGGAATGGAATGGAATGAAATCAACCCGAATGGAATGGAAGGGAATGGAATGGAAAGGAAAAAACCCGAATGGAATGGAATGGAATGGAATGGAATGGAATCAAACCGAATGGAATGGAATGGAATGGAATTGAACGGAATGGAATGGAATGGAATGGAAGGCAATGAAAAGGAAGGGAATTTAATCACACCGAATGGAATGGAATGGTATGGAATGGAATGGAATGGAATGCAATCAACCCGAATGGAATGGTATGCAATGGAATGACATGGAATGGATTCAACCCAAATGGAATTGATTGGAATGGAATCAACTCGAATGGAATGGAATGGAATGGAATGGCACGGGATGGAATGGTATGGAATAGAATCGAATGGAGTTGAATCAACACGATTGGAGTGGATTGGAATGGAATGTAATTGAATGGAATGGGGTGGAATTGAATCAATCCGAGTGGAAAGGAATGGAATGGAATGGAGTGGAGGGGAATGAATTGGAATGGAATGGAGTGGAGTGGAATGTAATGGAATGGAATCAACCTGAGTGGAGTGTAACGGAATGGAATGGAATGGAATGGAATAAAATGGAATGGAAGCAACTCAAATGCAATGGAATGGAATGGAATGGAATGGAATCAACCCGAATGGAATGGAATGGAATGGAATGGAATGGAATCAACCCGAATGGAATGGAATGGAATGGAATGAAATGGAATGGAATGCAATCAATCCGAAAGGAATGGAATGGAATGGAATGCAATGGAATCAACCCGCATGGAATGGATTGGAGTGGAACCAACTCGAATGAAATGGAATGGATTGGAATGGAATGGAATCAACCCGAATTCAATGGAATGGAATGGAATGGAATCAACACGAATGGAATGGATTGGAATGGAATGGAATGGAATGGAATGGAATCAACCCGAATAGAATGGAATGGAATGGAATGGAATGAAATGGAATGGAATGCAATCAATCCGAATGGAATGGAATGGAATGGAATTGAATGGAATGGAATCCACCGGAATGGAATGGAATGGAATGGAATGGAATGGAATGGTATGGAATCAACCCGAATGGAGTCGAATGGAATGGAAAGAAATGGAATCAACACGAATGGAATGCAATGGAATGGAATGGAATGGAATGGAATCAACCCGAATGTAATGGAATGCAATGGAATGGAATGGAATGGAATGGAGTCAACCCGGATGGAATGCAATGGAATGGAATGGAATAAAATGGAATGGAATGGAATCAACCCGAATGGAATGGAATGCAATGGAATGGAATGGAATGGAATCAACTCGAATGGAATAGAATGGAATGGATTGGAATGGAATGGAATGGAATCAACCCGAATGGAATGGAATACAATGGAATGGAATGGAATGGAAGGGATGGAATCAACTCGAATGGAATGGAATGGAATGGAATGGAATGGAATGGAATGGAATGGAATGAAATGGAATAAACCCGAATGGAATGGAATGGAATGGAATGGAATGGAATGAAATCAACCCGAATGGAATGGAAGGGAATGGAATGGAAAGGAAAAAACCCGAATGGAATGGAATGGAATGGAATGCAATGGAATCAAACCGAATGGAATGGAATGGAATGGAATGGAACGGAACGGAATGGAATGGAATGGAAGGGAATGAAAAGGAAGGGAATTTAATCACACCGAATGGAATGGAATGGAATGGAATCAACCCGAATGGAATGGAATGCAATGGAATGACATGGAATGGATTCAACCCGAGTGGAATTGATTGGAATGGAATCAACTCGAATGGAATGGAATGGCACGGGATGGAATGGTATGGAATAGAATCGAATGGAATTGAATCAACACGATTGGAGTGGATTGGAATGGAATGTAATTGAATGGAATGGGGTGGAATTGAATCAATCCGAGTGGAATGGAATGGAATGGAATGGAGTGGAGGGGAATGAAATGGAATGGAATGGAGTGGAGTTGAATGTAATGGAATGGAATCAACCTGAGTGGAGTGTAATGGAATGGAATGGAATGGAATGGAATAAAATGGAATGGAAGCAACTCAAATGCAATGCAATGGAATGGAATGGAATGGAATCAACCCGAATGGAATGGAATGGAATGGAATGGAATGGAATCAACCCGAATGGAATGGAATGGAATGGAATGGAATGAAATGGAATGGAATGGAATGCAATCAATCCGAATGGAATGGAATGGAATGGAATGCAATGGAATCAACCCGCATGGAATGGAATGGAGTGGAACCAACTCGAATGGGATGGAATGGATTGGAATGGAATGGAATCAACCCGAATTCAATGGAATGGAATGGAATGGAATCAACACGAATGGAATGGATTGGAATGGAATGGAATGGAATGGAATGGAATGGAATGGAATCAAACCGAATGGAATGGAATGGAATGGAATGGAATGGAATGGAATGCAATCAATCCGAATGGAATGGAATGGAATGGAATGCAATGGAATCAACCCGAATGGAATTGATTGGAATGGAATCAACTCGAATGGAATGGAATGGAATGGAATGGCACGGGATGGAATGGTATGGAATAGAATCAAATGGAATTGAATCAACCCGATTGGAGTGGATTGGAATGGAATGTAATTGAATTGAATGGGGTGGAATTGAATCAATCCGAGTGGAATGGAATGGAATGGAATGGAGTTGAGGGGAATGAAATGGATTGTAATGGAGTGGAGTGGAATGGAATGGAATGGAATCAACCTGAGTGGAATGGAATGGAAAGGAATGGAATGGAATGGAATGGAATGGAATAAACCCGAATGAAATGGAATGGAGGGGAATGCAATGGAATGGAATGGAAAGTAATCAACCCGAATGGAATGGAATGGAACGGAATGGAATGGAATGGAATGGAATGGAAGGGAATGAAATGGAAGGGAATTTAATCACACCGAATGGAATGGAATGGAATAGAATGGACTGGAATGGAATCTATCCGAATGGTATGGAATGGTAAGGAATGGAATGGAATTGAAGGGAATGGAATCAACACGCATGGAATGAAATGGAGTGGAATCAACTCGAATGGAATGGAATGGAATGGAATGGAATGGAAAGGAATGGAATGGAAGGGAATGAAATGGAAGGGAATTTAATCACACCGAATGGAATGGAATGGAATGGAATGGAATCAACCCGAATGGAATGGAATGCAACGGAATGACATGGAATGGATTCAACCCTAATGGAATTGATTGGAATGGAATCAACTCGAATGGAATGGAATGGAATGGAAAGGCACGGGATGGAATGGTATGGAATAGAATCGAATGGAATTGAATCAACCCGATTGGAGTGGATTGGAATGGAATGTAATTGAATGGAATGGGGTGGAATTGCATCAATCCGAGTGGAATGGAATGGAATGGAATGGAGTCGAGGGGAATGCAATGGAATGGAATGGAGTGGAGTGGAATGTAACGGAATGGAATCAACCTGAGTGGAATGGAATGGAATGGAATGGAATAAAATGGAATGGAAGCAACTCAAATGCAATGGAATGGAATGGAATGGAATGGAATCAATCCGAATGGAATGGAATGGAATGGAATGCAATGGAATGGAATGGAATCAACTCGAATGGAATGGAATGCAATGGAATGGAATCGAATCGAATCATCATGAATGGAATGGAACGGAATGGAATCAACTCAAATGGAATGGAATGCAATGGAAAGGAATGGAATGGAATCAACCCGAATGGAATTTAATGGAATGGAATGGAATCGAATGGAATGGAATGGAATCAACCCGAATGGAATGGAATGGAATGGAATGGAATGGAATCAACCTGAATGGAATGAAATGGAATGGAATTGAATGGAATGGAATCCACCGGAATGGAATGGAATGGAATGGAATGGAATGGAATGGAATGGTATGGAATCAACCCGAATGGAGTCGAATGGAATGGAAAGAAATGGAATCAACCCGAATGGAATGCAATGGAATGGAATGGAATGGAATGGAATCAACCCGAATGTAATGGAATGCAATGGAATGGAATGGAATGGAATGGAGTCAACCCGGATGGAATGCAATGGAATGGAATGGAATGAAATGGAATGGAATGGAATCAACCCGAATGGAATGGAATGCAATGGAATGGAAGGAATGGAATCAACTCGAATGGAATAGAATGGAATGGATTGGAATGGAATGGAATGGAATCAACCCGAATGGAATGGAATACAATGGAATGGAATGGAATGGAAAGGGATGGAATCAACTCGAATGGAATGGAATGGAATGGAATGGAATGGAATGAAATGGAAAAAACCCGAATGGAATGGAATGGAATGGAATGGAATGGAATGAAATCAACCCGAAAGGAATGGAAGGGAATGGAATGGAAAGGAAAAAACCCGGATGGAATGGAATGGAATGGAATGGAATGGAATCAAACCGAATGGAATGGAATGGAATGGAATGGAATGGAACAGAATGGAATGGAATGGAATGGAAGGGTATGAAAAGGAAGGGAATTTAATCACACCGAATGGAATGGAATGGAATGGAATCAACCCGAATGGAATGGAATGCAATGGAATGACATGGAATGGATTCAACCCGAATGGAATTGATTGGAATGGAATCAACTCGAATGGAATGGAATGGAATGGAATGGCACGGGATGGAATGGTATGGAATAGAATCGAATGGAATTGAATCAACACGATTGGAGTGGATTTGAATGGAATGTAATTGAATGGAATGGGGTGGAATTGAATCAATCCGAGTGGAATGGAATGGAATGGAATGGAGTGGAGGGGAATGAAATGGAATGGAATGGAGTGGACTTGAATGTAATGGAATGGAATCAACCTGAGTGGAGTGTAATGGAATTGAATGGAATTGAATGGAATAAAATGGAATGGAAGCAACTCAAATGCAATGCAATGGAATGGAATGGAATGGAATCAACCCGAATGGAATGGAATGGAATGGAATGGAATGGAATGGAATCAACCCGAATTCAATGGAATGGAATGGAATGGAATCTACGAATGGAATGGATTGGAATGGAATGGAATGGAATGGAATGGAATCAACCCGAATAGAATGGAATGGAATGGAATGGAATGAAATGGAATGGAATGCAATCAATCCGAATGGAATGGAATGGAATGGAATGCAATGGAATCAACCCGAATGGAATGGAATGAAGTGGAATCAAATCGAGTGCAGTGGAATGGAATCGAATGGAATGGAATGGATTCAACCAGAATGGAATGGAAAGGAATGGAATCAACCGGAATGGAATGAAATGGAAAGGAATGGAATGAAATGCAATGGAAAGGAATGGAATGGTATCAACCCGAATGGAATTTAATGGAATGGAATGGAATCGAATGGAATGGAATGGAATCAACCCGAATGGAGTGGAATGGAACGGAATGGAATGGAATGAAATGGAATGGAATGGAATGCAATCAATCCAAATGGAATGGAATGGACTGGAATCAACCCGAATGGAATGGAGTGAAGTGGAATCAAATCGAATGGAATGGAATGGAATGGAATGGAATGGAATGGAATGAAATGGGATGTAATCACCTCGAATGGAACGGAATGGAATGGAATGGAATGAAAAGGAATAAACCCGAATGGAATGGAATGGAATGGAATGGAATGGAATGGAATCAACCCGAACGGAATGGAAGGGAATGGAATGGAAAGGAAAAAACCCGAATGGAATGGAATGGAATGGAATGGAATGGAATCAACCCGAATGGAATGGAATGGAATGGAATAAACCGGAATGGAATGGAATGGAATGGAATGGAATGGAATAGAATGGAATTAAACCGAGTGGAATGGCGTGGAGTGGAATGGAATGGAAAGGAATGGAATCAACCCGATTGGAATGCAATGGAATGGAATGGAATGGAATGCAATGGAATGGAATCTATCCGAATGGATTGGAATGGAAAGGAATGGAATGGAATGGAATGGAATGGAATGGAATGGAATGGAATCAACCCGCATGGAATGGAATGGAGTGGAACCAACTCGAATGGAATGGAATGGATTGCAATGGAATGGAATCAACCCGAATTCAATGGAATGGAATGGAATGGAATCAACACGAATGGAATGGATTGGAATGGAATGGAATGGAATGGAATGGAATGGAATCAACCCGAATGGAATGGAATGGAATGGAATGGAATGAAATGGAATGGAATGCAATCAATCCGAATGGAATGGAATGGAATGGAATGCAATGGAATCAACCCGAATGGAATGGAATGAAGTGGAATCAAATCGAGTGCAATGGAATGGAATCGAATGGAATGGAATGCATTCAACCAGAATGGAATGGAAAGGAATGGAATCAACCAGAATGGAATGAAATGGAAAGGAATGGAATGGAATGGAATGGAAAGGAATGGAATGGAATCAACCCGAATGGAATTTAATGGAATGGAACGGAATCAACCAGAATGGAATGGAATCGAATGGAATGGAATGGAATCAACCCGAATGGAATGGAATGGAATGGAATGGAATGGAATGGAATCAACCTGAATGGAATGAAATGGAATGGAATTGAATGGAATGGAATCCACCGGAATGGAATGGAATGGAATGGAATGGAATGGTATGGAATCATCCCGAATGGAGTCGAATGGAATGGAAAGAAATGGAATCAACCCGAATGGAATGCAATGGAATGGAATGGAATGGAATGGAATCAACCCGAATGTAATGGAATGCAATGGAATGGAATGGAATGGAATGGAGTCAACCCGGATAGAATGCAATGGAATGGAATGGAATGAAATGGAATGAACCCGAATGGAATGGAATGCAATGGAATGGAATGGGATGGAATCAACTCGAATGGAATAGAATGGAATGGATTGGAATGGAATGGAATGGAATCAACCCGAATGGAATGGAATACAATGGAATGGAATGGAATGGAAAGGGATGGAATCAACTCGAATGGAATGGAATGGAATGGAATGGAATGGAATGAAATGGAATAAACCCGAATGGAATGGAATGGAATGGAATGGAATGGAATGAAATCAACCCGAATGGAATGGAAGGGAATGGAATGGAAAGGAAAAAACCCGAATGGAATGGAATGGAATGGAATGGAATGGAATCAAACCGAATGGAATGGAATGGAATGGAATGGAACGGAATGGAATGGAATGGAATGGAAGGGAATGAAAAGGAAGGGAATTTAATCACACCGAATGGAATGGAATGGAATGGAATGGAATGGAATCAACCCGAATGGAATGGAATGCAATGGAATGACATGGAATGGATTCAACCCGAATGGAATTGATTGGAATGGAATCAACTCGAATGGAATGGAATGGAATGGAATGGCACGGGATGGAATGGTATGGAATAGAATCGAATGGAGTTGAATCAACACGATTGGAATGGATTGGAATGGAATGTAATTGAATGGAATGGGGTGGAATTGAATCAATCCGAGTGGAATGGAATGGAATGGAATGGAGTGGAGGGGAATGAATTGGAATGGAATGGAGTGGAGTGGAATGTAATGGAATGGAATCAACCTGAGTGGAGTGTAATGGAATGGAATGGAATGGAATGGAATAAAATGGAATGGAAGCAACTCAAATGCAATGCAATGGAATGGAATGTAATGGAATCAACCCGAATGGAATGGAATGGAATGGAATGGAATGGAATCAACCCGAATGGAATGGAATGGAATGGAATGGAATGGAATGGAATGAAATGGAATGGAATGCAATCAATCCGAATGGAATGGAATGGAATGGAATGCAATGGAATCAACCCGCATGGAATGGAATGGAGTGGAACCAACTCGAATGGAATGGAATGGATTGGAATGGAATGGAATCAACCCGAATTCAATGGAATGGAATGGAATGGAATCAACACGAATGGAATGGATTGGAATGAAATGGAATGGAATGGAATGGAATCAACCCGAATAGAATGGAATGGAATGGAATGGAATGAAATGGAATGGAATGCAATCAATCCGAATGGAATGGAATGGAATGGAATGCAATGGAATCAACCCGAATGGAATGGAATGAAGTGGAATCAAATCAAGTGCAATGGAATGGAATCGAATGGAATGGAATGGATTCAACCAGAATGGAATGGAAAGGAATGGAATCAACCGGAATGGAATGAAATGGAAAGGAATGGAATGGAATGGAATGCAAAGGAATGGAATGGAATCAACCCGAATGGAATTTAATGGAATGGAATGGAATCGAATGGAATGGAATGGAATCAACCCGAATGGAATGGAATGGAATGGAATCAACCTGAATGGAATGAAATGGAATTTAATTGAATGGAATGGAATCCACCGGAACGGAATGGAATGGAATGGAATGGAATGGAATGGTATGGAATCAACCCGAATGGAGTCGAATGGAATGGAAAGAAATGGAATCAACCCGAATGGAATGCAATGGAATCGAATGGAATGGAATGGAATCAACCCGAATGTAATGGAATGCAATGGAATGGAATGGAATGGAATGGAGTCAACCCGGATGGAATGCAATGGAATGGAATGGAATGAAATGGAATGGAATGGAATCAACCCGAATGGAATGGAATGCAATGGAATGGAATGGAATGGAATCAACTCGAATGGAATAGAATGGAATGGATTGGAATGGAATGGAATGGAATCAACCCGAATGGAATGGAATACAATGGAATGGAATGGAATGGAAAGGGATGGAATCAACTAGAATGGAATGGAATGGAATGGAATGGAATGGAATGGAATGGAATGGAATGAAATGGAATAAACCCGAATGGAATGGAACGGAATGGAATGGAATGGAATGAAATCAACCCGAATGGAATGGAAGGGAATGGAATGGAAAGGAAAAAACCCGAATGGAATGGAATGGAATGGAATGGAATGGAATCAAACCGAATTGAATGGAATGGAATGGAATGGAACGGAATGGAATGGAATGGAATGGAAGGGTATGAAAAGGAAGGGGATTAAATCACACCAAATGGAATGGAATGGAATGGAATCAACCCGAATGGAATGGAATGCAATGGAATGACATGGAATGGATTCAACCCGAATGGAATTGATTGGAATGGAATCAACTCGAATGGAATGGAATGGAATGGAATGGCACGGGATGGAATGATATGGAATAGAATCGAATGGAATTGAATCAACACGATTGGAGTGGATTGGAATGGAATGTAATTGAATGGAATGGGGTGGAATTGAATCAATCCGAGTGGAATGGAATGGAATGGAATGGAGTGGAGGGGAATGAAATGGAATGGAATGGAGTGGAGTTGAATGTAATGGAATGGAATCAACCTGAGTGGAGTGTAATGGAATGGAATGGAATGGAATGGAATAAAATGGAATGGAAGCAACTCAAATGCAATGCAATGGAATGGAATGGAATGGAATCAACCCGAATGGAATGGAATGGAATGGAATGGAATCAACCCGAATGGAATGGAATGGAATGGAATGGAATGAAATGGAATGGAATGCAATCAATCCGAATGGAATGGAATGGAATGGAATGCAATGGAATCAACCCGCATGGAATGGAATGGAGTGGAACCAACTCGAATGGAATGGAATGGATTGGAATGGAATGGAATCAACCCGAATTCAATGGAATGGAATGGAATGGAATCAACACGAATGGAATGGATTGGAATGGAATGGAATGGAATGGAATGGAATGGAATGGAATCAACCCGAATGGAATGGAATGGATTGGAATGGAATGGAATGGAATGGAATGCAATCAATCCGAATGGAATGGAATGGAATGGAATGCAATGGAATCAACCCGAATGGAATGGAATGAAGTGGAATCAAATCGAGTGAAATGGAATGGAATCAAATGGAATGGAATGGATTCAACCAGAATGGAATGGAAAGGAATGGAATCAACCGGAATGGAATGAAATGGAAAGGAATGGAATGGAATGGAATGGAAAGGAATGGAATGGAATCAACCAGAATGGAATTTAATGGAATGGAATGGAATCAACCAGAATGGAATGGAATCGAATGGAATGGAATGGAATCAACCCGAATGGAATGGAATGGAATGGAATGGAATGCAATGGAATGGAATGGAATCAACTCGAATGGAATGGAATGCAATGGAATGGAATGGAATCGAATCATCACGAATGGAATGGAACAGAATGGAATCAACTCAAATGGAATGGAATGCAATGGAAAGGAATGGAATGGAATCAACCTCAATGGAGTGGGATGGAATGGAATGGAATGGAAACAACCCGAATGGAATGGAATGGAATCGAATGGAATGGAATGGAATGGAATCAACCGGAATGGAATGGAATGGAATGGAATGGAATGGAATGGAATGGAATGGAATCAAACCGAATGGAATGGAATGGAGTGGAATGGAATGGAAAGGAATGGAATCAACCCGAATGGAATGGAATTGAATGGAATGGAATGGAATGGAATCAAACCGAATGGAATGGAATGGAATGGAATAGAATGGAATGGAATGGAATCTATCCGAAAGGAATGGAATGGTAAGTAATGGAATGGAATGGAAGGGAATGGAATCAACCCTCATGGAATGAAATGGAGTGGAATCAACTCGAATGGAATGGAATGGAATGGAATAAACCCGAATGAAATGGAATGGAGGGGAATGGAATGGAATGGAAAGGAACCAACCCGAATGGAATGGAATGGAATGGAATGGAATGGAATGGAATGGAATGGAATGCAATGGAATGGAATGAAATGGAAGGGAATTTAATCACACCGAATGGAATGGAATGGAATGGAATGGAATCAACCCGAATGGAATGGAATGCAATGGAATGACATGGAATGGATTCAACCCGAATGGAATTGATTGGAATGGAATCAACTCGAATGGAATGGAATGGAATGGAATGGCACGGGATGGAATGGTATGGAATAGAATCGAATGGAATTGAATCAACCCGATTGGAGTGGATTGGAATGGAATGTAATTGAATGGAATGGGGTGGAATTGAATCAATCCGAGTGGAATGGAATGGAATGGAATGGAATGGAGGGAATGAAATGGAATGTAAGGGAGTGGAGTGGAATGGAATGGAATGGAATCAACCTGAGTGGAATGGAATGGAATGGAATGGAATGGAATGGAATGGAATGGAATGGAATAAACCCGAATGAAATGGAATGGAGGGGAATGGAATGGAATGGAATGGAAAGGAACCAACCCGAATGGAATGGAATGGAATGGAATGGAATGGAATGGAATGCAATGGAATCATCCCGAATGGAATGGAATGGAACGGAATGGAATGGAATCAACCCGAATGGAATGCAATGGAATGCAATGGAAAGTAATCAACCCGAATGCAATGGAATGGAACGGAATGGAATGGAATGGAATGGAATGGAAGGGAATGAAATGGAAGGGAATTTAATCACACCGAATGGAATGGAATGGAATAGAATGGACTGGAATGGAATCTATCCGAATGGTATGGAATGGTAAGGAATGGAATGGAATGGAAGGGAATGGAATCAACACGCATGGAATGAAATGGAGTGGAATCAACTCGAATGGAATGGAATGGAATGGAAAGGAATGGAATGGAAGGGAATGAAATGGAAGGGAATTTAATCACACCGAATGGAATGGAATGGAATGGAATCAACCCGAATGGAATGGAATGCAATGGAATGACATGGAATGGATTCAACCCGAATGGAATTGATTGGAATGGAATCAACTCGAATGGAATGGAATGGAGTGGCACGGGATGGAATGGAATGGAATAGAATCGAATGGAATTGAATCAACCCGATTGGAGTGGATTGGAATGGAATGTAATTGAATGGAATGGGGGGGAACTGAATCAATCCGAGTGGAATGGAATGGAATGGAATGGAGTGGAGGGGAATGAAATGGAATGGAATGGAGTGGAGTGGAATGTAATGGAATGGAATCAACCTGAGTGGAGTGTAATGGAATGGAATGGAATGGAATAAAATGGAATGGAAGCAACTCAAATGCAATGCAATGGAATGGAATGGAATGGAATCAACCCGAATGGAATGGAATGGAATGGAATGGAATGGAATGGAATGCATTGGAATGGAATGGAATCAACTCGAATGGAATGGAATGCAATGGAATGGAATGGAATCGAATCATCACGAATGGAATGGAACGGAATGGAATCAACTCAAATGGAATGGAATGCAATGGAAAGGAATGGAATGGAATCAACCCGAATGGAGTGGAATGGAATGGAATGGAATGGAAACAACCCGAATGGAATGGAATGGAATCGAATGGAATGGAATGGAATGGAATCAACCGGAATGGAATGGAATGGAATGCAATGGAAGGGAATGGAATCAAACCGAATGGAATGGAATGGAGTGGAATGGAATGGAAAGGAATGGAATCAACCCGAATGGAATGGAATTGAATGGAATGGAATGGAATGGAATCAAACCGAATGGAATGGAAAGGAATGGAATAGAATGGAATGGAATGGAATCTATCTGAAAGGAATGGAATGGTAAGGAATGGAATGGAATGGAAGGGAATGGAATCACCCCTCATGGAATGAAATTTAGTGGAATCAACTCGAATGGAATGGAATTTAATGGAATAAACCCGAATGAAATGGAATGGAGGGGAATGGAATGGAATGGAAAGGAACCAACCCGAATGGAATGGAATGGAATGGAATGGAATGGAATGGAATGGAATGGAATGGAATGCAATGGAATGCAATGGAATGGAATGGAAAGTAATTAACCCGAATGGAATGGAATGGAACGGAATGGAATGGAATGGAATGGAAGGGAATGAAATGGAAGGGAATTTAATCACACGGAATGGAATGGAATGGAATGGAATGGAATCAACCCGAATGGAATGGAATGCAATGGAATGACATGGAATGGATTCAACCCGAATGGAATTGATTGGAATGGAATCAACTCGAACGGAATGGAATGGCACGGGATGGAATGCTATGGAATAGAATCGAATGGAGTTGAATCAACCCGATTGGAGTGGATTGGAATGGAATGTAATTGAATGGAATGGGGTGGAATTGAATCAATCCGAGTGGAATGGAATAGAATGGAATGGAGTGGAGGGGAATGAAATGGAATGTAATGGAGTGGAGTGGAATGGAATGGCATGGAATCAACCTGAGAGGAATGGAATGGAATGGAATGGAATGGAATGGAATGGAATGGAATAAACCCGAATGAAATGGAATGGAGGGGAATGGAATGGAATGGAATGGAAAGGGACCAACCCGAATGGAATGGAATGGAATGGAATGGAATCAACCCGAATGGAATGCAATGGAATGGAATGGAAAGTAATCAACCCGAATGGAATGGAATGGAACGGAATGGAATGGAATGGAATGGAATGGAATGGAATGGAATGGAAGGGAATTAAATGGAAGGGAATTTAATCACACCGAATGGAATGGAATGGAATGGAATGGACTGGAATGGAATCTATCCGAATGGTATGGAATGGTAAGGAATGGAATGGAATGGAAGGGAATGGAATCAACACGCATGGAATGAAATGGAGTGGAATCAACTCGAATGGAATGGAATGGAATGGAATGGAATGGAAAGGAATGGAATGCAAGGGAATGAAATGGAAGGGAATTTAATCACACCGAATGGAATGGAATGGAATGGAATGGAATCAACCCGAATGGAATGGAATGCAACGGAATGACATGGAATGGATTCAACCCTATTGGAATTGATTGGAATGGAATCAACTCGAATGGAATGGAATGGAATGGCACGGGATGGAATGGTATGGAATAGAATCGAATGGAATTGAATCAACCCGATTGGAGTGGATTGGAATGGAATGTAATTGAATGGAATGGGGTGGAATTGAATCAATCCGAGTGGAATGGAATGGAATGGAATGGAGTGGAGGGGAATGAAATGGAATGGAATGGAGTGGAGTGGAATGGAATGGAATGGAATCAACCTGATTGGAATGGAATGGAATGGAATGGAATGGAATGGAATAAAATGGAATGGAAGCAACTCAAATGCAATGGAATGGAATGGAATGGAATGGAATCAACCCGAATGGAATGGAATGGAATGGAATGCAATGGAATGGAATGGAATCAACTCGAATGGAATGGAATGCAATGGAATGGAATGGAATCGAATCATCATGAATGGAATGGAACGGAATGGAATCAACTCAAATGGAATGGAATGCAATGGAAAGGAATGGAATGGAATCAACCCGAATGGAGTGGAATGGAACGGAATGGAATGGAATGAAAAGGAATGGAATGGAATGCAATCAATCCAAATGGAATTGAATGGACTGGAATCAACCCGAATGGAATGGAGTGAAGTGGAATCAAATCGAAAGGAATGGAATGGAATGGAATGGAATGGAAAGGAAAAAACCCGAATGGAATGGAGTGAAGTGGAATCAACCCGAACGGAATGGAAGGGAATGGAATGGAAAGGAAAAAACCCGAATGGAATGGAATGGAATGGAATGGAATGGAATGGAATCAACCCGAATGGAATGGAATGGAATGGAATAAACCGGAATGGAATGGAATGGAATGGAATGGAATGGAATGGAATGGAACGGAATGGAATCAAACCGAGTGGAATGGCATGGAGTGGAATGGAATGGAAAGGAATGGAATCAACCCGATTGGAATGGAATGGAATGGAATGGAATGGAATGGAATCTATCCGAATGGGTTGGAATGGAAAGGAATGGAATGGAATGGAATGGAATGCAATGGAATGGAATCAACCAGCATGGAATGGAATGGAGTGGAACCAACTCGAATGGAATGGAATGGATTGGAATGGAATGGAATCAACCCGAATTCAATGGAATGGAATGGAATGGAATCAACACGAATGGAATGGATTGCAATGGAATGGAATGGAATGGAATGGAATGGAATGGAATCAACCCGAATGGAATGGAATGGAATGGAATGGAATGAAATGGAATGAAATGCAATCAATCCGAATGGAATGGAATGGAATGGAATGCAATGGAATCAACCCGAATGGAATGGAATGAAGTGGAATCAAATCGAGTGCAATGGAATGGAATCGAATGGAATGGAATGGATTCAACCAGAATGGAATGGAAAGGAATGGAATCAACCGGAATGGAATGAAATGGAAAGGAATGGAATGGAATGGAATGGAAAGGAATGGAATTGAATCAACCCGAATGGAATTTAATGGAATGGAACGGAATCAACCAGAATGGAATGGAATCGAATGGAATGGAATGGAATCAACCCGAATGGAATGGAATGGAATGGAATGGAATGGAATGGAATCAACCTGAATGGAATGAAATGGAATGGAATTGAATGGAATGGAATCCACCGGAATGGAATGGAATGGAATGGAATGGAATGGTATGGAATCATCCCGAATGGAGTCGAATGGAATGGAAAGAAATGGAATCAACCCGAATGGAATGCAATGGAATGGAATGGAATGGAATGGAATCAACCCGAATGTAATGGAATGCAATGGAATGGAATGGAATGGAATGGAGTCAACCCGGATGGAATGCAATGGAATGGAATGAAATGGAATGGAATGGAATCAACCCGAATGGAATGGAATGCAGTGGAATGGAATGGAATGGAATCAACTCGAATGGAATAGAATGGAATGGATTGGAATGGAATGGAATGGAATCAACCCGAATGGAATGGAATACAATGGAATGGAATGGAATGGAAAGGGATGGAATCAACTCAAATGGAATGGAATGGAATGGAATGGAATGGAATGAAATGGAATAAACCCGAATGGAATGGAATGGAATGGAATGGAATGGAATGGAATGAAATCAACCCGAATGGAATGGAAGGGAATGGAATGGAAAGGAAAAAACCCGAATGGAATGGAATGGAATGGAATGGAATGGAATCAAACCGAATGGAATGGAATGGAATGGAATGGAATGGAATCAAACCGAATGTAATGGAATGGAATGGAATGGAACGGAATGGAATGGAATGGAATGGAAGGGAATGAAAAGGAAGGGAATTTAATCACACCGAATGGAATGGAATGGAATGGAATGGAATGGAATGGAATGGAATCAACCCGAATGGAATGGAATGCAATGGAATGACATGGAATGGATTCAACCCGAATGGAATTGATTGGAATGGAATCAACTCGAATGGAATGGAATGGAATGGAATGGCACGGGATGGAATGGTATGGAATAGAATCGAATGGATATGAATCAACACGTTTGGAGTGGATTGGAATGGAATGTAATTGAATGGAATGGGGTGGAATTGAATCAATCCGAGTGGAATGCAATGGAATGGAATGGAGTGGAGGGGAATGAATTGGAATGGAATGGAGTGGAGTGGAATGTAATGGAATGGAATCAACCTGAGTGGAGTGTAATGGAATGGAATGGAATGGAATGGATTGGAGTGGAATGAATTGGAATGGAATGGAGTGGAGTGGAATGTAATGGAATGGAATCAACCTGAGTGGAGTGTAATGGAATGGAATGGAATGGAATGGAATAAAATGGAATGGAAGCAACTCAAATGCAATGCAATGGAATGCAATGGAATGGAATCAACCCGAATGGAATGGAATGGAATGGAATGGAATCAACCCGAATGGAATGGAATGGAATGGAATGGAATGGAATGCAATCAATCCGAATGGAATGGAATGGAATGGAATGCAATGGAATCAACCCGCATGGAATGGAATGGAGTGGAACCAACTCGAATGGAATGGAATGGATTGGAATGGAATGGAATCAACCCGAATTCAATGGAATGGAATGGAATGGAATCTACGAATGGAATGGATTGGAATGGAATGGAATGGAATGGAATGGAATCAACCCGAATAGAATGGAATGGAATGGAATGCAATGAAATGGAATGGAATGCAATCAATCCGAATGGAATGGAATGGAATGGAATGCAATGGAATCAACCCGAATGGAATGGAATGAAGTGGAATCAAATCGAGTGCAATGGAATGGAATCGAATGGAATGGAATGGATTCAACCAGAATGGAATGGAAAGGAATGGAATCAACTGGAATGGAATGAAATGGAAAGGAATGGAATGGAATGCAATGGAAAGGAATGGAATGGAATCAACCCGAATGGAATTTAATGGAATGGAATGGAATCGAATGGAATGGAATGGAATCAACCCGAATGGAGTGGAATGGAACGGAATGGAATGGAATGAAATGGAATGGAATGGAATGGAATCAATCCAAATGGAATGGAATGGACTGGAATCAACCCGAATGGAATGGAGTGAAGTGGAATCAAATTGAATGGAATGGAATGGAATGGAATGGAATGGAATGAAATGGGATGTAATCACCTCGAATGGAACGGAATGGAAAGGAATGGAATGAAATGGAATAAACCCGAATGGAATGGAATGGAATGGAATGGAATGGAATGGAATGGAATGGAATGGAATCAACCCGAACGGAATGGAAGGGAATGGAATGGAAAGGAAAAAACCCGAATGGAATGGAATGGAATGGAATGGAATGGAATCAACCCGAATGGAATGGAATGGAATGGAATAAACCGGAATGGAATGGAATGGAATGGAATGGAATGGAATGGAATAGAATGGAATCAAACCGAGTGGAATGGCATGGAGTGGAATGGAATGGAAAGGAATGGAATCAACCCGATTGGAATGCAATGGAATGGAATGGAATGGAATGGAATGGAATGGAATGGAATGGAATCTATCCGAATGGATTGGAATGGAAAGGAATGAAATGGAATGGAATGGAATGGAATGGAATCAACCCGCATGGAATGGAATGGAGTGGAACCAACTCGAATGGAATGGAATGGATTGGAATGGAATGGAATCAACCCGAATTCAATGGAATGGAATGGAATGGAATCAACACGAATGGAATGGATTGGAATGGAATGGAATGGAATGGAATGGAATGGAATCAACCCGAATGGAATGGAATGGAATGGAATGGAATGAAATGGAATGGAATGCAATCAATCCGAATGGAATGGAATGGAATGGAATGCAATGGAATCAACCCGAATGGAATGGAATGAAGTGGAATCAAATCGAGTGCAATGGAATGGAATCGAATGGAATGGAATGGATTCAACCAGAATGGAATGGAAAGGAATGGAATCAACCAGAATGGAATGAAATGGAAAGGAATGGAATGGAATGGAATGGAAAGGAATGGAATGGAATCAACCCGAATGGAATTTAATGGAATGGAACGGAATCAACCAGAATGGAATGGAATCGAATGGAATGGAATGGAATCAACCCGAATGGAATGGAATGGAATGGAATTGAATGGAATGGAATCAACCTGAATGGAATGAAATGGAATGGAATTGAATGGAATGGAATCCACCGGAATGGAATGGAATGGAATGGAATGGAATGGTATGGAATCATCCCGAATGGAGTCGAATGGAATGGAAAGAAATGGAATCAACCCGAATGGAATGCAATGGAATGGAATGGAATGGAATGGAATCAACCCGAATGTAATGGAATGCAATGGAATGGAATGGAATGGAATGGAGTCAACCCGGATGGAATGCAATGGAATGGAATGGAATGAAATGGAATCAACCCGAATGGAATGGAATGCAATGGAATGGAATGGGATGGAATCAACTCGAATGGAATAGAATGGAATGGATTGGAATGGAATGGAATGGAATCAACCCGAATGGAATGGAATACAATGGAATGGAATGGAATGGAAAGGGATGGAATCAACTCGAATGGAATGGAATGGAATGGAATGGAATGGAATGGAATAAACCCGAATGGAATGGAATGGAATGGAATGGAATGGAATGGAATGGAACGGAATGGAATGGAATGAAATCAACCCGAATGGAATGGAAGGGAATGGAATGGAAAGGAAAAAACCCGAATGGAATGGAATGGAATGGAATGGAATGGAATGGAATCAAACCGAATGGAATGGAATGGAATGGAATGGAACGGAATGGAATGGAATGGAATGGAAGGGAATTAAAAGGAAGGGAATTTAATCACACCGAATGGAATGGAATGGAATGGAATGGAATGGAATGGAATCAACCCGAATGGAATGGAATGCAATGGAATGACATGGAATGGATTCAACCCGAATGGAATTGATTGGAATGGAATCAACTCGAATGGAATGGAATGGAATGGAATGGCACTGGATGGAATGGTATGGAATAGAATCGAATGGAGTTGAATCAACACGATTGGAGTGGATTGGAATGGAATGTAATTGAATGGAATGGGGTGGAATTGAATCAATCCGAGTGGAATGGAATGGAATGGAATGGAGTGGAGGGGAATGAATTGGAATGGAATGGAGTGGAGTGGAATGTAATGGAATGGAATCAACCTGAGTGGAGTGTAATGGAATGGAATGGAATGGAATGGAATAAAATGGAATGGAAGCAACTCAAATGCAATGCAATGGAATGGAATGGAATGGAATTAACCCGAATGGAATGGAATGGAATGGAATGGAATGGAATGGAATCAACCCGAATGGAATGGAATGGAATGGAATGGAATGAAATGGAATGGAATGCAATCAATCCGAATGGAATGGAATGGAATGCAATGGAATCAACCCGCATGGAATGGAATGGAGTGGAACCAACTCGAATGGAATGGAATGGATTGGAATGGAATGGAATCAACCCGAATTCAATGGAATGGAATGGAATGGAATCAACACGAATGGAATGGATTGGAATGGAATGGAATGGAATGGAATGGAATCAACCCGAATAGAATGGAATGGAATGGAATGGAATGAAATGGAATGGAATGCAATCAATCCGAATGGAATGGAATGGAATGGAATGCAATGGAATCAACCCGAATGGAATGGAATGAAGTGGAATCAAATCGAGTGCAATGGAATGGAATCGAATGGAATGGAATGGATTCAACCAGAATGGAATGGAAAGGAATGGAATCAACCGGAATGGAATGAAATGGAAAGGAATGGAATGGAATGGAATGGAAAGGAATGGAATGGAATCAACCCGAATGGAATTTAATGGAATGGAATGGAATCGAATGGAATGGAATGGAATCAACCCGAATGGAATGGAATGGAATGGAATGGAATGGAATCAACCTGAATGGAATGAAATGGAATGGAATTGAATGGAATGGAATCCACCGGAATGGAATGGAATGGAATGGAATGGTATGGAATCAACCCGAATGGAGTCGAATGGAATGGAAAGAAATGGAATGAAACCGAATGGAATGCAATGGAATGGAATGGAATGGAATGGAATCAACCCGAATGTAATGGAATGCAAAGGAATGGAATGGAATGGAATGGAGTCAACCCGGATGGAATGCAATGGAATGGAATGGAATGAAATGGAATGGAATGGAATCAACCCGAATGGAATGGAATGCAATGGAATGGAATGGAATGGAATCAACTCGAATGGAATAGAATGGAATGGATTGGAATGGAATGGAATGGAATCAACCCAAATGGAATGGAATACAATGGAATGGAATGGAATGGAAAGGGATGGAATCAACTCGAATGGAATGGAATGGAATGGAATGGAATGGAATGAAATGGAATAAACCCGAATGGAATGGAATGGAATGGAATGCAATGGAATGAAATCAACCCGAATGGAATGGAAGGGAATGGAATGGAAAGGAAAAAACCCGAATGGAATGGAATGCAATGGAATGGAATGGAATCAAACCGAATGGAATGGAATGGAATGGAATGGAACGGAATGGAATGGAATGGAATGGAAGGGTATGAAAAGGAAGGGAATTTAATCACACCGAATGGAATGGAATGGAATGGAATCAACCCGAATGGAATGGAATGCAATGGAATGACATGGAATGGATTCAACCCGAATGGAATTGATTGGAATGGAATCAACTCGAATGGAATGGAATGGAATGGAATGGCACGGGATGGAATGGTATGGAATAGAATCGAATGGAATTGAATCAACACGATTGGAGTGGATTGGAATGGAATGTAATTGAATGGAATGGGGTGGAATTGAATCAATCCGAGTGGAATGGAATGGAATGGAATGGAGTGGAGGGGAATGAAATGGAATGGAATGGAGTGGACTTGAATGTAATGGAATGGAATCAACCTGAGTGGAGTGTAATGGAATGGAATGGAATGGAATGGAATAAAATGGAATGGAAGCAACTCAAATGCAATGCAATGGAATGGAATGGAATGGAATCAACCCGAATGGAATGGAATGGAATGGAATGGAATGGAATGGAATGGAATGGAATCAACCCGAATTCAATGGAATGGAATGGAATGGAATCTACGAATGGAATGGATTGGAATGGAATGGAATGAAATGGAATGGAATGGAATGCAATCAATCCAAATGGAATGGAATGGACTGGAATCAATCCGAATGGAATGGAGTGAAGTGGAATCAAATCGAATGGAATGGAATGGAATGGAATGGAATGAAATGGGATGTAATCACCTCGAATGGAACGGAATGGAATGGAATGGAATGAAATGGAATAAACCCGAATGGAATGGAATGGAATGGAATGGAATGGAATGGAATGGAATGGCATCAACCCGAACGGAATGGAAGGGAATGGAATGGAAAGGAAAAAACCCGAATGGAATGGAATGGAATGGAATGGAATGGAATCAACCCGAATGGAATGGAATGGAATGGAATAAACCGGAATGGAATGGAATGGAATGGAATGGAATGGAATGGAATAGAATGGAATCAAACCGAGTGGAATGGCATGGAGTGGAATGGAATGGAAAGGAATGGAATCAACCCGATTGGAATGCAATGGAATGGAATGGAATGGAATGGAATCTATCCGAATGGATTGGAATGGAAAGGAATGGAATGGAATGGAATGGAATGGAATGGAATGGAATGGAATCAACCCGCATGGAATGGAATGGAGTGGAACCAACTCGAATGGAATGGAATGGATTGGAATGGAATGGAATCAACCCGAATTCAATGGAATGGAATGGAATGGAATCAACACGAATAGAATGGATTGGAATGGAATGGAATGGAATGGAATGGAATGGAATCAACCCGAATGGAATGGAATGGAATGGAATGGAATGAAATGGAATGGAATGCAATCAATCCGAATGGAATGGAATGCAATGGAATCAACCCGAATGGAATGGAATGAAGTGGAATCAAATCGAGTGCAATGGAATGGAATCGAATGGAATGGAATGGATTCAACCAGAATGGAATGGAAAGGAATGGAATCAACCAGAATGGAATGAAATGGATAGGAATGGAATGGAATGGAATGGAAAGGAATGGAATGGAATCAACCCGAATGGAATTTAATGGAATGGAACGGAATCAACCAGAATGGAATGGAATCGAATGGAATGGAATGGAATCAACCCGAATGGAATGGAATGGAATGGAATGGAATGGAATGGAATCAACCTGAATGGAATGAAATGGAATGGAATTGAATGGAATGGAATCCACCGGAATGGAATGGAATGGAATGGAATGGAATGGTATGGAATCATCCCGAATGGAGTCGAATGGAATGGAAAGAAATGGAATCAACCCGAATGGAATGCAATGGAATGGAATGGAATGGAATGGAATCAACCCGAATGTAGTGGAATGAAATGGAATGGAATAGAGTCAACCCGGATGGAATGCAATGGAATGGAATGGAATGAAATGGAATCAACCCGAATGGAATGGAATGCAATGGAATGGAATGGGATGGAATCAACTCGAATGGAATAGAATGGAATGGATTGGAATGGAATGGAATGGAATCAACCCGAATGGAATGGAATACAATGGAATGGAATGGAATGGAAAGGGATGGAATCAACTCGAATGGAATGGAATGGAATGGAATGGAATGGAATGGAATGAAATGGAATAAACCCGAATGGAATGGAATGGAATGGAATGGAATGGAATGAAATCAACCCGAATGGAATGGAAGGGAATGGAATGGAAAGGAAAAAACCCGAATGGAATGAAATGGAATGGAATCAAACCGAATGGAATTGAATGGAATGGAATGGAACGGAATGGAATGGAATGGAATGGAAGGGAATGAAAAGGAAGGGAATTTAATCACACCGAATGGAATGGAATGGAATGGACTGGAATGGAATGGAATCAACCCGAATGGAATGGAATGGAATGGAATGGAATGAAATGGAATGGAATGCAATCAATCCGAATGGAATGGAATGGAATGGAATGCAATGGAATCAACCCGAATGGAATGGAATGAAGTGGAATCAAATCGAGTGCAATGGAATTGAATCGAATGGAATGGAATGGATTCAACCAGAATGGAATGGAAAGGAATGGAATCAACCGGAATGGAATGAAATGGAAAGGAATGGAATGGAATGCAATGGAAAGGAATGGAATGGAATCAACCCGAATGGAATTTAATGGAATGGAATGGAATCGAATGGAATGGAATGGAATCAACCCGAATGGAGTGGAATGGAATGGAATGGAATGGAATCAACCCGCATGGAATGGAATGGAGTGGAACCAACTCGAATGGAATGGAATGGATTGGAATGGAATGGAATCAACACGAATTCAATGGAATGGAATGGAATGGAATGGAATCAACACGAATGGAATGGATTGGAATGGAATGGAATGGAATGGAATGGAATGGAATCAACCCGAATGGAATGGAATGGAATGGAATGAAATGGAATGGAATGCAATCAATCCGAATGGAATGGAATGGAATGGAATGCAATGGAATCAACCCGAATGGAATGGAATGAAGTGGAATCAAATCGAGTGCAATGGAATGGAATCAAATGGAATGGAATGGATTCAACCAGAATGGAATGGAAAGGAATGGAATCAACCAGAATGGAATGAAATGGAAAGGAATGGAATGGAATGGAATGGAAAGGAATGGAATGGAATCAACCCGAATGGAATTTAATGGAATGGAACGGAATCAACCAGAATGGAATGGAATCGAATGGAATGGAATGGAATCAACCCGAATGGAATGGAATGGAATGGAATGGAATGGAATGGAATCAACCTGAATGGAATGAAATGGAATGGAATTGAATGGAATGGAATCCACCGGAATGGAATGGAATGGAATGGAATGGAATGGTATGGAATCATCCCGAATGGAGTCGAATGGAATGGAAAGAAATGGAATCAACCCGAATGGAATGCAATGGAATGGAATGGAATGGAATGGAATCAACCCGAATGTAATGGAATGCAATGGAATGGAATGGAATGGAATGGAGTCAACCCGGATGGAATGCAATGGAATGGAATGGAATGAAATGGAATCAACCCGAATGGAATGGAATGGATTGGAATGGAATGGAATGGAATCAACCCGAATGGAATGGAATACAATGGAATGGAATGGAATGGAAAGGGATGGAATCAACTCGAATGGAATGGAATGGAATGGAATGGAATGGAATGGAATGGAATGGAATGGAATAAACCCGAATGGAATGGAATGGAATGGAATGGAATGGAATGAAATCAACCCGAATGGAATGGAAGGGAATGGAATGGAAAGGAAAAAACCCGAATGGAATGGAATGGAATGGAATGGAATGGAATCAAACCGAATGGAATGGAATGGAATGGAATGGAACGGAATGGAATGGAATGGAATGGAAGGGAATGAAAAGGAAGGGAATTTAATCACACCGAATGGAATGGAATGGAATGGAATGGAATGGAATGGAATCAACCCGAATGGAATGGAATGCAATGGAATGACATGGAATGGATTCAACCCGAATGGAATTGATTGGAATGGAATCAACTCGAATGGAATGGAATGGAATGGAATGGCACTGGATGGAATGGTATGGAATAGAATCGAATGGAGTTGAATCAACACGATTGGAGTGGATTGGAATGGAATGTAATTGAATGGAATCGGGTGGAATTGAATCAATCCGAGTGGAATGGAATGGAATGGAATGGAGTGGAGGGGAATGAATTGGAATGGAATGGAGTGGAGTGGAATGTAATGGAATGGAATCAACCTGAGTGGAGTGTAATGGAATGGAATGGAATGGAATGGAATAAAATGGAATGGAAGCAACTCAAATGCAATGCAATGGAATGGAATGGAATGGAATCAACCCGAATGGAATGGAATGGAATGGAATGGAATGGAATGGAATGGAATCAACCCGAATGGAATGGAATGGAATGGAATGGAATGAAATGGAATGGAATGCAATCAATCCGAATGGAATGGAATGGAATGGAATGCAATGGAATCAACCCGCATGGAATGGAATGGAGTGGAACCAACTCGAATGGAATGGAATGGATTGGAATGGAATGGAATCAACCCGAATTCAATGGAATGGAATGGAATGGAATCAACACGAATGGAATGGATTGGAATGGAATGGAATGGAATGCAATGGAATCAACCCGAATAGAATGGAATGGAATGGAATGGAATGAAATGGAATGGAATGCAATCAGTCCGAATGGAATGGAATGGAATGGAATGCAATGGAATCAACCCGAATGGAATGGAATACAATGGAATGGAATGGAATGGAAAGGGATGGAATCAACTCGAATGGAATGGAATGGAATGGAATGGAATGGAATGGAATGGAATGGAATGGAATAAACCCGAATGGAATGGAATGGAATGGAATGGAATGGAATGAAATCAACCCGAATGGAATGGAAGGGAATGGAATGGAAAGGAAAAAACCCGAATGGAATGGAATGGAATGGAATGGAATGGAATCAAACCGAATGGAATGGAATGGAATGGAATGGAACGGAATGGAATGGAATGGAATGGAAGGGAATGAAAAGGAAGGGAATTTAATCACACCGAATGGAATGGAATGGAATGGAATGGAATGGAATGGAATCAACCCGAATGGAATGGAATGCAATGGAATGACATGGAATGGATTCAACCCGAATGGAATTGATTGGAATGGAATCAACTCGAATGGAATGGAATGGAATGGAATGGCACTGGATGGAATGGTATGGAATAGAATCGAATGGAGTTGAATCAACACGATTGGAGTGGATTGGAATGGAATGTAATTGAATGGAATCGGGTGGAATTGAATCAATCCGAGTGGAATGGAATGGAATGGAATGGAGTGGAGGGGAATGAATTGGAATGGAATGGAGTGGAGTGGAATGTAATGGAATGGAATCAACCTGAGTGGAGAGTAATGGAATGGAATGGAATGGAATGGAATAAAATGGAATGGAAGCAACTCAAATGCAATGCAATGGAATGGAATGGAATGGAATCAACCCGAATGGAATGGAATGGAATGGAATGGAATGGAATGGAATCAACCCGAATGGAATGGAATGGAATGGAATGGAATGAAATGGAATGGAATGCAATCAATCCGAATGGAATGGAATGGAATGGAATGCAATGGAATCAACCCGCATGGAATGGAATGGAGTGGAACCAACTCGAATGGAATGGAATGGATTGGAATGGAATGGAATCAACCCGAATTCAATGGAATGGAATGGAATGGAATCAACACGAATGGAATGGATTGGAATGGAATGGAATGGAATGCAATGGAATCAACCCGAATAGAATGGAATGGAATGGAATGGAATGAAATGGAATGGAATGCAATCAGTCCGAATGGAATGGAATGGAATGGAATGCAATGGAATCAACCCGAATGGAATGGAATACAATGGAATGGAATGGAATGGAAAGGGATGGAATCAACTCGAATGGAATGGAATGGAATGGAATGGAATGGAATGGAATGGAATAAACCCGAATGGAATGGAATGGAATGGAATGGAATGGAATGAAATCAACCCGAATGGAATGGAAGGGAATGGAATGGAAAGGAAAAAACCCGAATGGAATGGAATGGAATGGAATGGAATGGAATCAAACCGAATGGAATGGAATGGAATGGAATGGAACGGAATGGAATGGAATGGAATGGAAGGGAATGAAAAGGAAGGGAATTTAATCACACCGAATGGAATGGAATGGAATGGAATGGAATGGAATGGAATCAACCCGAATGGAATGGAATGCAATGGAATGACATGGAATGGATTCAACCCGAATGGAATTGATTGGAATGGAATCAACTCGAATGGAATGGAATGGAATGGAATGGCACTGGATGGAATGGTATGGAATAGAATCGAATGGAGTTGAATCAACACGATTGGAGTGGATTGGAATGGAATGTAATTGAATGGAATCGGGTGGAATTGAATCAATCCGAGTGGAATGGAATGGAATGGAATGGAGTGGAGGGGAATGAATTGGAATGGAATGGAGTGGAGTGGAATGTAATGGAATGGAATCAACGTGAGTGGAGTGTAATGGAATGGAATGGAATGGAATGGAATAAAATGGAATGGAAGCAACTCAAATGCAATGCAATGGAATGGAATGGAATGGAATCAACCCGAATGGAATGGAATGGAATGGAATGGAATGGAATGGAATCAACCCGAATGGAATGGAATGGAATGGAATGGAATGAAATGGAATGGAATGCAATCAATCCGAATGGAATGGAATGGAATGGAATGCAATGGAATCAACCCGCATGGAATGGAATGGAGTGGAACCAACTCGAATGGAATGGAATGGATTGGAATGGAATGGAATCAACCCGAATTCAATGGAATGGAATGGAATGGAATCAACACGAATGGAATGGATTGGAATGGAATGGAATGGAATGGAATGGAATGGAATCAACCCGAATGGAATGGAATGGAATGGAATGGAATGAAATGGAATGGAATGCAATCAATCCGAATGGAATGGAATGGAATGGAATGCAATGGAATCAACCCGAATGGAATGGAATGAAGTGGAATCAAATCGAGTGCAATGGAATGGAATCGAATGGAATGGAATGGATTCAACCAGAATGGAATGGAAAGGAATGGAATCAACCAGAATGGAATGAAATGGAAAGGAATGGAATGGAATGGAATGGAAAGGAATGGAATGGAATCAACCCGAATGGAATTTAATGGAATGGAACGGAATCAACCAGAATGGAATGGAATCGAATGGAATGGAATGGAATCAACCCGAATGGAATGGAATGGAATGGAATGGAATGGAATGGAATCAACCTGAATGGAATGAAATGGAATGGAATTGAATGGAATGGAATCCACCGGAATGGAATGGAATGGAATGGAATGGAATGGTATGGAATCATCCCGAATGGAGTCGAATGGAATGGAAAGAAATGGAATCAACCCGAATGGAATGCAATGGAATGGAATGGAATGGAATGGAATCAACCCGAATGTAATGGAATGCAATGGAATGGAATGGAATGGAATGGAGTCAACCCGGATGGAATGCAATGGAATGGAATGGAATGAAATGGAATCAACCCGAATGGAATGGAATGCAATGGAATGGAATGGGATGGAATCAACTCGAATGGAATAGAATGGAATGGATTGGAATGGAATGGAATGGAATCAACCCGAATGGAATGGAATACAATGGAATGGAATGGAATGGAAAGGGATGGAATCAACTCGAATGGAATGGAATGGAATGGAATGGAATGGAATGGAATAAACCCGAATGGAATGGAATGGAATGGAATGGAATGGAATGGAATGGAACGGAATGGAATGGAATGAAATCAACCCGAATGGAATGGAAGGGAATGGAATGGAAAGGAAAAAACCCGAATGGAATGGAATGGAATGGAATGGAATGGAATGGAATCAAACCGAATGGAATGGAATGGAATGGAATGGAACGGAATGGAATGGAATGGAATGGAAGGGAATTAAAAGGAAGGGAATTTAATCACACCGAATGGAATGGAATGGAATGGAATGGAATGGAATGGAATGGAATCAACCCGAATGGAATGGAATGCAATGGAATGACATGGAATGGATTCAACCCGAATGGAATTGATTGGAATGGAATCAACTCGAATGGAATGGAATGGAATGGAATGGCACTGGATGGAATGGTATGGAATAGAATCGAATGGAGTTGAATCAACACGATTGGAGTGGATTGGAATGGAATGTAATTGAATGGAATGGGGTGGAATTGAATCAATCCGAGTGGAATGGAATGGAATGGAATGGAGTGGAGGGGAATGAATTGGAATGGAATGGAGTGGAGTGGAATGTAATGGAATGGAATCAACCTGAGTGGAGTGTAATGGAATGGAATGGAATGGAATGGAATAAAATGGAATGGAAGCAACTCAAATGCAATGCAATGGAATGGAATGGAATGGAATTAACCCGAATGGAATGGAATGGAATGGAATGGAATGGAATGGAATGGAATGGAATCAACCCGAATGGAATGGAATGGAATGGAATGGAATGAAATGGAATGGAATGCAATCAATCCGAATGGAATGGAATGGAATGCAATGGAATCAACCCGCATGGAATGGAATGGAGTGGAACCAACTCGAATGGAATGGAATGGATTGGAATGGAATGGAATCAACCCGAATTCAATGGAATGGAATGGAATGGAATCAACACGAATGGAATGGATTGGAATGGAATGGAATGGAATGGAATGGAATCAACCCGAATAGAATGGAATGGAATGGAATGGAATGAAATGGAATGGAATGCAATCAATCCGAATGGAATGGAATGGAATGGAATGCAATGGAATCAACCCGAATGGAATGGAATGAAGTGGAATCAAATCGAGTGCAATGGAATGGAATCGAATGGAATGGAATGGATTCAACCAGAATGGAATGGAAAGGAATGGAATCAACCGGAATGGAATGAAATGGAAAGGAATGGAATGGAATGGAATGGAAAGGAATGGAATGGAATCAACCCGAATGGAATTTAATGGAATGGAATGGAATCGAATGGAATGGAATGGAATCAACCCGAATGGAATGGAATGGAATGGAATGGAATGGAATCAACCTGAATGGAATGAAATGGAATGGAATTGAATGGAATGGAATCCACCGGAATGGAATGGAATGGAATGGAATGGTATGGAATCAACCCGAATGGAGTCGAATGGAATGGAAAGAAATGGAATGAAACCGAATGGAATGCAATGGAATGGAATGGAATGGAATGGAATCAACCCGAATGTAATGGAATGCAATGCAATGGAATGGAATGGAATGGAGTCAACCCGGATGGAATGCAATGGAATGGAATGGAATGAAATGGAATGGAATGGAATCAACCCGAATGGAATGGAATGCAATGGAATGGAATGGAATGGAATCAACTCGAATGGAATAGAATGGAATAGATTGGAATGGAATGGAATGGAATCAACCCAAATGGAATGGAATACAATGGAATGGAATGGAATGGAAAGGGATGGAATCAACTCGAATGGAATGGAATGGAATGGAATGGAATGGAATGAAATGGAATAAACCCGAATGGAATGGAATGGAATGGAATGCAATGGAATGAAATCAACCCGAATGGAATGGAAGGGAATGGAATGGAAAGGAAAAAACCCGAATGGAATGGAATGCAATGGAATGGAATGGAATCAAACCGAATGGAATGGAATGGAATGGAATGGAACGGAATGGAATGGAATGGAATGGAAGGGTATGAAAAGGAAGGGAATTTAATCACACCGAATGGAATGGAATGGAATGGAATCAACCCGAATGGAATGGAATGCAATGGAATGACATGGAATGGATTCAACCCGAATGGAATTGATTGGAATGGAATCAACTCGAATGGAATGGAATGGAATGGAATGGCACGGGATGGAATGGTATGGAATAGAATCGAATGGAATTGAATCAACACGATTGGAGTGGATTGGAATGGAATGTAATTGAATGGAATGGGGTGGAATTGAATCAATCCGAGTGGAATGGAATGGAATGGAATGGAGTGGAGGGGAATGAAATGGAATGGAATGGAGTGGACTTGAATGTAATGGAATGGAATCAACCTGAGTGGAGTGTAATGGAATGGAATGGAATGGAATGGAATAAAATGGAATGGAAGCAACTCAAATGCAATGCAATGGAATGGAATGGAATGGAATCAACCCGAATGGAATGGAATGGAATGGAATGGAATGGAATGGAATGGAATCAACCCGAATTCAATGGAATGGAATGGAATGGAATCTACGAATGGAATGGATTGGAATGGAATGGAATGAAATGGAATGGAATGGAATGCAATCAATCCAAATGGAATGGAATGGACTGGAATCAATCCGAATGGAATGGAGTGAAGTGGAATCAAATCGAATGGAATGGAATGGAATGGAATGGAATGAAATGGGATGTAATCACCTCGAATGGAACGGAATGGAATGGAATGGAATGAAATGGAATAAACCCGAATGGAATGGAATGGAATGGAATGGAATGGAATGGAATGGAAAGGGATGGAATCAACTCGAATGGAATGGAATGGAATGGAATGGAATGGAATGGAATGGAATGGAATGGAATAAACCCGAATGGAATGGAATGGAATGGAATGGAATGGAATGAAATCAACCCGAATGGAATGGAAGGGAATGGAATGGAAAGGAAAAAACCCGAATGGAATGGAATGGAATGGAATGGAATGGAATCAAACCGAATGGAATGGAATGGAATGGAATGGAACGGAATGGAATGGAATGGAATGGAAGGGAATGAAAAGGAAGGGAATTTAATCACACCGAATGGAATGGAATGGAATGGAATGGAATGGAATGGAATCAACCCGAATGGAATGGAATGCAATGGAATGACATGGAATGGATTCAACCCGAATGGAATTGATTGGAATGGAATCAACTCGAATGGAATGGAATGGAATGGAATGGCACTGGATGGAATGGTATGGAATAGAATCGAATGGAGTTGAATCAACACGATTGGAGTGGATTGGAATGGAATGTAATTGAATGGAATCGGGTGGAATTGAATCAATCCGAGTGGAATGGAATGGAATGGAATGGAGTGGAGGGGAATGAATTGGAATGGAATGGAGTGGAGTGGAATGTAATGGAATGGAATCAACCTGAGTGGAGTGTAATGGAATGGAATGGAATGGAATGGAATAAAATGGAATGGAAGCAACTCAAATGCAATGCAATGGAATGGAATGGAATGGAATCAACCCGAATGGAATGGAATGGAATGGAATGGAATGGAATGGAATCAACCCGAATGGAATGGAATGGAATGGAATGGAATGAAATGGAATGGAATGCAATCAATCCGAATGGAATGGAATGGAATGGAATGCAATGGAATCAACCCGCATGGAATGGAATGGAGTGGAACCAACTCGAATGGAATGGAATGGATTGGAATGGAATGGAATCAACCCGAATTCAATGGAATGGAATGGAATGGAATCAACACGAATGGAATGGATTGGAATGGAATGGAATGGAATGCAATGGAATCAACCCGAATAGAATGGAATGGAATGGAATGGAATGAAATGGAATGGAATGCAATCAGTCCGAATGGAATGGAATGGAATGGAATGCAATGGAATCAACCCGAATGGAATGGAATACAATGGAATGGAATGGAATGGAAAGGGATGGAATCAACTCGAATGGAATGGAATGGAATGGAATGGAATGGAATGGAATGGAATGGAATGGAATAAACCCGAATGGAATGGAATGGAATGGAATGGAATGGAATGAAATCAACCCGAATGGAATGGAAGGGAATGGAATGGAAAGGAAAAAACCCGAATGGAATGGAATGGAATGGAATGGAATGGAATCAAACCGAATGGAATGGAATGGAATGGAATGGAACGGAATGGAATGGAATGGAATGGAAGGGAATGAAAAGGAAGGGAATTTAATCACACCGAATGGAATGGAATGGAATGGAATGGAATGGAATGGAATCAACCCGAATGGAATGGAATGCAATGGAATGACATGGAATGGATTCAACCCGAATGGAATTGATTGGAATGGAATCAACTCGAATGGAATGGAATGGAATGGAATGGCACTGGATGGAATGGTATGGAATAGAATCGAATGGAGTTGAATCAACACGATTGGAGTGGATTGGAATGGAATGTAATTGAATGGAATCGGGTGGAATTGAATCAATCCGAGTGGAATGGAATGGAATGGAATGGAGTGGAGGGGAATGAATTGGAATGGAATGGAGTGGAGTGGAATGTAATGGAATGGAATCAACCTGAGTGGAGTGTAATGGAATGGAATGGAATGGAATGGAATAAAATGGAATGGAAGCAACTCAAATGCAATGCAATGGAATGGAATGGAATGGAATCAACCCGAATGGAATGGAATGGAATGGAATGGAATGGAATGGAATCAACCCGAATGGAATGGAATGGAATGGAATGGAATGAAATGGAATGGAATGCAATCAATCCGAATGGAATGGAATGGAATGGAATGCAATGGAATCAACCCGCATGGAATGGAATGGAGTGGAACCAACTCGAATGGAATGGAATGGATTGGAATGGAATGGAATCAACCCGAATTCAATGGAATGGAATGGAATGGAATCAACACGAATGGAATGGATTGGAATGGAATGGAATGGAATGCAATGGAATCAACCCGAATAGAATGGAATGGAATGGAATGGAATGAAATGGAATGGAATGCAATCAGTCCGAATGGAATGGAATGGAATGGAATGCAATGGAATCAACCCGAATGGAATGGAATACAATGGAATGGAATGGAATGGAAAGGGATGGAATCAACTCGAATGGAATGGAATGGAATGGAATGGAATGGAATGGAATGGAATGGAATAAACCCGAATGGAATGGAATGGAATGGAATGGAATGGAATGAAATCAACCCGAATGGAATGGAAGGGAATGGAATGGAAAGGAAAAAACCCGAATGGAATGGAATGGAATGGAATGGAATGGAATCAAACCGAATGGAATGGAATGGAATGGAATGGAACGGAATGGAATGGAATGGAATGGAAGGGAATGAAAAGGAAGGGAATTTAATCACACCGAATGGAATGGAATGGAATGGAATGGAATGGAATGGAATCAACCCGAATGGAATGGAATGCAATGGAATGACATGGAATGGATTCAACCCGAATGGAATTGATTGGAATGGAATCAACTCGAATGGAATGGAATGGAATGGAATGGCACTGGATGGAATGGTATGGAATAGAATCGAATGGAGTTGAATCAACACGATTGGAGTGGATTGGAATGGAATGTAATTGAATGGAATCGGGTGGAATTGAATCAATCCGAGTGGAATGGAATGGAATGGAATGGAGTGGAGGGGAATGAATTGGAATGGAATGGAGTGGAGTGGAATGTAATGGAATGGAATCAACGTGAGTGGAGTGTAATGGAATGGAATGGAATGGAATGGAATAAAATGGAATGGAAGCAACTCAAATGCAATGCAATGGAATGGAATGGAATGGAATCAACCCGAATGGAATGGAATGGAATGGAATGGAATGGAATGGAATCAACCCGAATGGAATGGAATGGAATGGAATGGAATGAAATGGAATGGAATGCAATCAATCCGAATGGAATGGAATGGAATGGAATGCAATGGAATCAACCCGCATGGAATGGAATGGAGTGGAACCAACTCGAATGGAATGGAATGGATTGGAATGGAATGGAATCAACCCGAATTCAATGGAATGGAATGGAATGGAATCAACACGAATGGAATGGATTGGAATGGAATGGAATGGAATGGAATGGAATGGAATCAACCCGAATGGAATGGAATGGAATGGAATGGAATGAAATGGAATGGAATGCAATCAATCCGAATGGAATGGAATGGAATGGAATGCAATGGAATCAACCCGAATGGAATGGAATGAAGTGGAATCAAATCGAGTGCAATGGAATGGAATCGAATGGAATGGAATGGATTCAACCAGAATGGAATGGAAAGGAATGGAATCAACCAGAATGGAATGAAATGGAAAGGAATGGAATGGAATGGAATGGAAAGGAATGGAATGGAATCAACCCGAATGGAATTTAATGGAATGGAACGGAATCAACCAGAATGGAATGGAATCGAATGGAATGGAATGGAATCAACCCGAATGGAATGGAATGGAATGGAATGGAATGGAATGGAATCAACCTGAATGGAATGAAATGGAATGGAATTGAATGGAATGGAATCCACCGGAATGGAATGGAATGGAATGGAATGGAATGGTATGGAATCATCCCGAATGGAGTCGAATGGAATGGAAAGAAATGGAATCAACCCGAATGGAATGCAATGGAATGGAATGGAATGGAATGGAATCAACCCGAATGTAATGGAATGCAATGGAATGGAATGGAATGGAATGGAGTCAACCCGGATGGAATGCAATGGAATGGAATGGAATGAAATGGAATCAACCCGAATGGAATGGAATGCAATGGAATGGAATGGGATGGAATCAACTCGAATGGAATAGAATGGAATGGATTGGAATGGAATGGAATGGAATCAACCCGAATGGAATGGAATACAATGGAATGGAATGGAATGGAAAGGGATGGAATCAACTCGAATGGAATGGAATGGAATGGAATGGAATGGAATGGAATAAACCCGAATGGAATGGAATGGAATGGAATGGAATGGAATGGAATGGAACGGAATGGAATGGAATGAAATCAACCCGAATGGAATGGAAGGGAATGGAATGGAAAGGAAAAAACCCGAATGGAATGGAATGGAATGGAATGGAATGGAATGGAATCAAACCGAATGGAATGGAATGGAATGGAATGGAACGGAATGGAATGGAATGGAATGGAAGGGAATTAAAAGGAAGGGAATTTAATCACACCGAATGGAATGGAATGGAATGGAATGGAATGGAATGGAATGGAATCAACCCGAATGGAATGGAATGCAATGGAATGACATGGAATGGATTCAACCCGAATGGAATTGATTGGAATGGAATCAACTCGAATGGAATGGAATGGAATGGAATGGCACTGGATGGAATGGTATGGAATAGAATCGAATGGAGTTGAATCAACACGATTGGAGTGGATTGGAATGGAATGTAATTGAATGGAATGGGGTGGAATTGAATCAATCCGAGTGGAATGGAATGGAATGGAATGGAGTGGAGGGGAATGAATTGGAATGGAATGGAGTGGAGTGGAATGTAATGGAATGGAATCAACCTGAGTGGAGTGTAATGGAATGGAATGGAATGGAATGGAATAAAATGGAATGGAAGCAACTCAAATGCAATGCAATGGAATGGAATGGAATGGAATTAACCCGAATGGAATGGAATGGAATGGAATGGAATGGAATGGAATGGAATGGAATGGAATCAACCCGAATGGAATGGAATGGAATGGAATGGAATGAAATGGAATGGAATGCAATCAATCCGAATGGAATGGAATGGAATGCAATGGAATCAACCCGCATGGAATGGAATGGAGTGGAACCAACTCGAATGGAATGGAATGGATTGGAATGGAATGGAATCAACCCGAATTCAATGGAATGGAATGGAATGGAATCAACACGAATGGAATGGATTGGAATGGAATGGAATGGAATGGAATGGAATCAACCCGAATAGAATGGAATGGAATGGAATGGAATGAAATGGAATGGAATGCAATCAATCCGAATGGAATGGAATGGAATGGAATGCAATGGAATCAACCCGAATGGAATGGAATGAAGTGGAATCAAATCGAGTGCAATGGAATGGAATCGAATGGAATGGAATGGATTCAACCAGAATGGAATGGAAAGGAATGGAATCAACCGGAATGGAATGAAATGGAAAGGAATGGAATGGAATGGAATGGAAAGGAATGGAATGGAATCAACCCGAATGGAATTTAATGGAATGGAATGGAATCGAATGGAATGGAATGGAATCAACCCGAATGGAATGGAATGGAATGGAATGGAATGGAATCAACCTGAATGGAATGAAATGGAATGGAATTGAATGGAATGGAATCCACCGGAATGGAATGGAATGGAATGGAATGGTATGGAATCAACCCGAATGGAGTCGAATGGAATGGAAAGAAATGGAATGAAACCGAATGGAATGCAATGGAATGGAATGGAATGGAATGGAATCAACCCGAATGTAATGGAATGCAATGCAATGGAATGGAATGGAATGGAGTCAACCCGGATGGAATGCAATGGAATGGAATGGAATGAAATGGAATGGAATGGAATCAACCCGAATGGAATGGAATGCAATGGAATGGAATGGAATGGAATCAACTCGAATGGAATAGAATGGAATGGATTGGAATGGAATGGAATGGAATCAACCCAAATGGAATGGAATACAATGGAATGGAATGGAATGGAAAGGGATGGAATCAACTCGAATGGAATGGAATGGAATGGAATGGAATGGAATGAAATGGAATAAACCCGAATGGAATGGAATGGAATGGAATGCAATGGAATGAAATCAACCCGAATGGAATGGAAGGGAATGGAATGGAAAGGAAAAAACCCGAATGGAATGGAATGCAATGGAATGGAATGGAATCAAACCGAATGGAATGGAATGGAATGGAATGGAACGGAATGGAATGGAATGGAATGGAAGGGTATGAAAAGGAAGGGAATTTAATCACACCGAATGGAATGGAATGGAATGGAATCAACCCGAATGGAATGGAATGCAATGGAATGACATGGAATGGATTCAACCCGAATGGAATTGATTGGAATGGAATCAACTCGAATGGAATGGAATGGAATGGAATGGCACGGGATGGAATGGTATGGAATAGAATCGAATGGAATTGAATCAACACGATTGGAGTGGATTGGAATGGAATGTAATTGAATGGAATGGGGTGGAATTGAATCAATCCGAGTGGAATGGAATGGAATGGAATGGAGTGGAGGGGAATGAAATGGAATGGAATGGAGTGGACTTGAATGTAATGGAATGGAATCAACCTGAGTGGAGTGTAATGGAATGGAATGGAATGGAATGGAATAAAATGGAATGGAAGCAACTCAAATGCAATGCAATGGAATGGAATGGAATGGAATCAACCCGAATGGAATGGAATGGAATGGAATGGAATGGAATGGAATGGAATCAACCCGAATTCAATGGAATGGAATGGAATGGAATCTACGAATGGAATGGATTGGAATGGAATGGAATGAAATGGAATGGAATGGAATGCAATCAATCCAAATGGAATGGAATGGACTGGAATCAATCCGAATGGAATGGAGTGAAGTGGAATCAAATCGAATGGAATGGAATGGAATGGAATGGAATGAAATGGGATGTAATCACCTCGAATGGAACGGAATGGAATGGAATGGAATGAAATGGAATAAACCCGAATGGAATGGAATGGAATGGAATGGAATGGAATGGAATGGAATGGCATCAACCCGAACGGAATGGAAGGGAATGGAATGGAAAGGAAAAAACCCGAATGGAATGGAATGGAATGGAATGGAATGGAATCAACCCGAATGGAATGGAATGGAATGGAATAAACCGGAATGGAATGGAATGGAATGGAATTGAATGGAATGGAATAGAATGGAATCAAACCGAGTGGAATGGCATGGAGTGGAATGGAATGGAAAGGAATGGAATCAACCCGATTGGAATGCAATGGAATGGAATGGAATGGAATGGAATCTATCCGAATGGAATGGAATGGAAAGGAATGGAATGGAATGGAATGGAATGGAATGGAATGGAATGGAATCAACCCGCATGGAATGGAATGGAGTGGAACCAACTCGAATGGAATGGAATGGATTGGAATGGAATGGAATCAACCCGAATTCAATGGAATGGAATGGAATGGAATCAACACGAATAGAATGGATTGGAATGGAATGGAATGGAATGGAATGGAATGGAATCAACCCGAATGGAATGGAATGGAATGGAATGGAATGAAATGGAATGGAATGCAATCAATCCGAATGGAATGGAATGCAATGGAATCAACCCGAATGGAATGGAATGAAGTGGAATCAAATCGAGTGCAATGGAATGGAATCGAATGGAATGGAATGGATTCAACCAGAATGGAATGGAAAGGAATGGAATCAACCAGAATGGAATGAAATGGATAGGAATGGAATGGAATGGAATGGAAAGGAATGGAATGGAATCAACCCGAATGGAATTTAATGGAATGGAACGGAATCAACCAGAATGGAATGGAATCGAATGGAATGGAATGGAATCAACCCGAATGGAATGGAATGGAATGGAATGGAATGGAATGGAAAGGGATGGAATCAACTCGAATGGAATGGAATGGAATGGAATGGAATGGAATGGAATGAAATGGAATAAACCCGAATGGAATGGAATGGAATGGAATGAAATCAACCCGAATGGAATGGAAGGGAATGGAATGGAAAGGAAAAAACCCGAATGGAATGAAATGGAATGGAATCAAACCGAATGGAATTGAATGGAATGGAATGGAACGGAATGGAATGGAATGGAATGGAAGGGAATGAAAAGGAAGGGAATTTAATCACACCGAATGGAATGGAATGGAATGGACTGGAATGGAATGGAATCAACCCGAATGGAATGGAATGGAATGGAATGGAATGAAATGGAATGGAATGCAATCAATCCGAATGGAATGGAATGGAATGGAATGCAATGGAATCAACCCGAATGGAATGGAATGAAGTGGAATCAAATCGAGTGCAATGGAATTGAATCGAATGGAATGGAATGGATTCAACCAGAATGGAATGGAAAGGAATGGAATCAACCGGAATGGAATGAAATGGAAAGGAATGGAATGGAATGCAATGGAAAGGAATGGAATGGAATCAACCCGAATGGAATTTAATGGAATGGAATGGAATCGAATGGAATGGAATGGAATCAACCCGAATGGAGTGGAATGGAATGGAATGGAATGGAATCAACCCGCATGGAATGGAATGGAGTGGAACCAACTCGAATGGAATGGAATGGATTGGAATGGAATGGAATCAACCCGAATTCAATGGAATGGAATGGAATGGAATGGAATCAACACGAATGGAATGGATTGGAATGGAATGGAATGGAATGGAATGGAATCAACCCGAATGGAATGGAATGGAATGGAATGAAATGGAATGGAATGCAATCAATCCGAATGGAATGGAATGGAATGGAATGCAATGGAATCAACCCGAATGGAATGGAATGAAGTGGAATCAAATCGAGTGCAATGGAATGGAATCAAATGGAATGGAATGGATTCAACCAGAATGGAATGGAAAGGAATGGAATCAACCAGAATGGAATGAAATGGAAAGGAATGGAATGGAATGGAATGGAAAGGAATGGAATGGAATCAACCCGAATGGAATTTAATGGAATGGAACGGAATCAACCAGAATGGAATGGAATCGAATGGAATGGAATGGAATCAACCCGAATGGAATGGAATGGAATGGAATGGAATGGAATGGAATGGAATCAACCTGAATGGAATGAAATGGAATGGAATTGAATGGAATGGAATCCACCGGAATGGAATGGAATGGAATGGAATGGAATGGTATGGAATCATCCCGAATGGAGTCGAATGGAATGGAAAGAAATGGAATCAACCCGAATGGAATGCAATGGAATGGAATGGAATGGAATGGAATCAACCCGAATGTAATGGAATGCAATGGAATGGAATGGAATGGAATGGAGTCAACCCGGATGGAATGCAATGGAATGGAATGGAATGAAATGGAATCAACCCGAATGGAATGGAATGCAATGGAATGGAATGGGATGGAATCAACTCGAATGGAATAGAATGGAATGGATTGGAATGGAATGGAATGGAATCAACCCGAATGGAATGGAATACAATGGAATGGAATGGAATGGAAAGGGATGGAATCAACTCGAATGGAATGGAATGGAATGGAATGGAATGGAATGGAATGGAATAAACCCGAATGGAATGGAATGGAATGGAATGGAATGGAATGAAATCAACCCGAATGGAATGGAAGGGAATGGAATGGAAAGGAAAAAACCCGAATGGAATGGAATGGAATGGAATGGAATGGAATGGAATGGAATCAAACCGAATGGAATGGAATGGAATGGAATGGAACGGAATGGAATGGAATGGAATGGAAGGGAATGAAAAGGAAGGGAATTTAATCACACCGAATGGAATGGAATGGAATGGAATGGAATGGAATGGAATCAACCCGAATGGAATGGAATGCAATGGAATGACATGGAATGGATTCAACCCGAAAGGAATTGATTGGAATGGAATCAACTCGAATGGAATGGAATGGAATGGAATGGCACTGGATGGAATGGTATGGAATAGAATCGAATGGAGTTGAATCAACACGATTGGAGTGGATTGGAATGGAATGTAATTGAATGGAATCGGGTGGAATTGAATCAATCCGAGTGGAATGGAATGGAATGGAATGGAGTGGAGGGGAATGAATTGGAATGGAATGGAGTGGAGTGGAATGTAATGGAATGGAATCAACCTGAGTGGAGTGTAATGGAATGGAATGGAATGGAATGGAATAAAATGGAATGGAAGCAACTCAAATGCAATGCAATGGAATGGAATGGAATGGAATCAACCCGAATGGAATGGAATGGAATGGAATGGAATCAACCCGAATGGAATGGAATGGAATGGAATGGAATGAAATGGAATGGAATGCAATCAATCCGAATGGAATGGAATGGAATGGAATGCAATGGAATCAACCCGCATGGAATGGAATGGAGTGGAACCAACTCGAATGGAATGGAATGGATTGGAATGGAATGGAATCAACCCGAATTCAATGGAATGGAATGGAATGGAATCAACACGAATGGAATGGATTGGAATGGAATGGAATGGAATGCAATGGAATCAACCCGAATAGAATGGAATGGAATGGAATGGAATGAAATGGAATGGAATGCAATCAGTCCGAATGGAATGGAATGGAATGGAATGCAATGGAATCAACCCGAATGGAATGGAATACAATGGAATGGAATGGAATGGAAAGGGATGGAATCAACTCGAATGGAATGGAATGGAATGGAATGGAATGGAATGGAATGGAATGGAATAAACCCGAATGGAATGGAATGGAATGGAATGGAATGGAATGAAATCAACCCGAATGGAATGGAAGGGAATGGAATGGAAAGGAAAAAACCCGAATGGAATGGAATGGAATGGAATGGAATGGAATCAAACCGAATGGAATGGAATGGAATGGAATGGAACGGAATGGAATGGAATGGAATGGAAGGGAATGAAAAGGAAGGGAATTTAATCACACCGAATGGAATGGAATGGAATGGAATGGAATGGAATGGAATCAACCCGAATGGAATGGAATGCAATGGAATGACATGGAATGGATTCAACCCGAATGGAATTGATTGGAATGGAATCAACTCGAATGGAATGGAATGGAATGGAATGGCACTGGATGGAATGGTATGGAATAGAATCGAATGGAGTTGAATCAACACGATTGGAGTGGATTGGAATGGAATGTAATTGAATGGAATCGGGTGGAATTGAATCAATCCGAGTGGAATGGAATGGAATGGAATGGAGTGGAGGGGAATGAATTGGAATGGAATGGAGTGGAGTGGAATGTAATGGAATGGAATCAACCTGAGTGGAGTGTAATGGAATGGAATGGAATGGAATGGAATAAAATGGAATGGAAGCAACTCAAATGCAATGCAATGGAATGGAATGGAATGGAATCAACCCGAATGGAATGGAATGGAATGGAATGGAATGGAATGGAATCAACCCGAATGGAATGGAATGGAATGGAATGGAATGAAATGGAATGGAATGCAATCAATCCGAATGGAATGGAATGGAATGGAATGCAATGGAATCAACCCGCATGGAATGGAATGGAGTGGAACCAACTCGAATGGAGTGGAATGGATTGGAATGGAATGGAATCAACCCGAATTCAATGGAATGGAATGGAATGGAATCAACACGAATGGAATGGATTGGAATGGAATGGAATGGAATGCAATGGAATCAACCCGAATAGAATGGAATGGAATGGAATGGAATGAAATGGAATGGAATGCAATCAGTCCGAATGGAATGGAATGGAATGGAATGCAATGGAATCAACCCGAATGGAATGGAATACAATGGAATGGAATGGAATGGAAAGGGATGGAATCAACTCGAATGGAATGGAATGGAATGGAATGGAATGGAATGGAATGGAATAAACCCGAATGGAATGGAATGGAATGGAATGGAATGGAATGAAATCAACCCGAATGGAATGGAAGGGAATGGAATGGAAAGGAAAAAACCCGAATGGAATGGAATGGAATGGAATGGAATGGAATCAAACCGAATGGAATGGAATGGAATGGAATGGAACGGAATGGAATGGAATGGAATGGAAGGGAATGAAAAGGAAGGGAATTTAATCACACCGAATGGAATGGAATGGAATGGAATGGAATGGAATGGAATCAACCCGAATGGAATGGAATGCAATGGAATGACATGGAATGGATTCAACCCGAATGGAATTGATTGGAATGGAATCAACTCGAATGGAATGGAATGGAATGGAATGGCACTGGATGGAATGGTATGGAATAGAATCGAATGGAGTTGAATCAACACGATTGGAGTGGATTGGAATGGAATGTAATTGAATGGAATCGGGTGGAATTGAATCAATCCGAGTGGAATGGAATGGAATGGAATGGAGTGGAGGGGAATGAATTGGAATGGAATGGAGTGGAGTGGAATGTAATGGAATGGAATCAACCTGAGTGGAGTGTAATGGAATGGAATGGAATGGAATGGAATAAAATGGAATGGAAGCAACTCAAATGCAATGCAATGGAATGGAATGGAATGGAATCAACCCGAATGGAATGGAATGGAATGGAATGGAATGGAATGGAATCAACCCGAATGGAATGGAATGGAATGGAATGGAATGAAATGGAATGGAATGCAATCAATCCGAATGGAATGGAATGGAATGGAATGCAATGGAATCAACCCGCATGGAATGGAATGGAGTGGAACCAACTCGAATGGAATGGAATGGATTGGAATGGAATGGAATCAACCCGAATTCAATGGAATGGAATGGAATGGAATCAACACGAATGGAATGGATTGGAATGGAATGGAATGGAATGCAATGGAATCAACCCGAATAGAATGGAATGGAATGGAATGGAATGAAATGGAATGGAATGCAATCAGTCCGAATGGCATGGAATGGAATGGAATGCAATGGAATCAACCCGAATGGAATGGAATGAAGTGGAATCAAATCGAGTGCAATGGAATGGAATCGAATGGAATGGAATGGATTCAACCAGAATGGAACGGAAAGGAATGGAATCAACCGGAATGGAATGAAATGGAAAGGAATGGAATGGAAAGGAATGGAATGGAATCAACCCGAATGGAATTTAATGGAATGGAATGGAATCGAATGGAATGGAATGGAATAAACCCGAATGGAATGGAATGGAATGGAATCAACCTGAATGGAATGAAATGGAATGGAATTGAATGGAATGGAATCCACCGGAATGGAATGGAATGGAATGGAATGGAATGGTATGGAATCAACCCGAATGGAGTCGAATGGAATGGAAAGAAATGGATTCAACCCGAATGGAATGCAATGGAATGGAATGGAATGGAATGGAATCAACCCGAATGTAATGGAATGCAATGGAATGGAATGGAATGGAATGGAGTCAACCCGGATGGAATGCAATGGAATGGAATGGAATGAAATGGAATGGAATGTAATCAACCCGAATGGAATGGAATGCAATGGAATGGAATGGAATGGAATCAACTCGAATGGAATAGAATGGAATGGATTGGAATGGAATGGAATGGAATCAACCCGAATGGACTGGAATACAATGGAATGGAATGGAATGGAAAGGGATGGAATCAACTCGAATGGAATGGAATGGAATGGAATGAAATGGAATAAACCCGAATGGAATGGAATGGAATGGAATGGAATGAAATCAACCCGAATGGAATGGAAGGGAATGGAATGGAAAGGAAAACACATGAATGGAATGGAATGGAATGGAATGGAATGGAATCAAACCGAATGGAATGGAATGGAATGGAATGGAAGGGAATGAAAAGGAAGGGAATTTAATCACACCGAATGGAATGGAATGGAATGGAATGGAATGGAATGGAATCAACCCGAATGGAATGGAATGCAATGGAATGACATGGAATGGATTCAACCCGAATGGAATTGATTGGAATGGAATCAACTCGAATGGAATGGAATGGAATGGAATGGCACTGGATGGAATGGTATGGAATAGAATCGAATGGAGTTGAATCAACACGATTGGAGTGGATTGGAATGGAATGTAATTGAATGGAATCGGGTGGAATTGAATCAATCCGAGTGGAATGGAATGGAATGGAATGGAGTGGAGGGGAATGAATTGGAATGGAATGGAGTGGAGTGGAATGTAATGGAATGGAATCAACCTGAGTGGAGTGTAATGGAATGGAATGGAATGGAATGGAATAAAATGGAATGGAAGCAACTCAAATGCAATGCAATGGAATGGAATGGAATGGAATCAACCCGAATGGAATGGAATGGAATGGAATGGAATGGAATGGAATCAACCCGAATGGAATGGAATGGAATGGAATGGAATGAAATGGAATGGAATGCAATCAATCCGAATGGAATGGAATGGAATGGAATGCAATGGAATCAACCCGCATGGAATGGAATGGAGTGGAACCAACTCGAATGGAGTGGAATGGATTGGAATGGAATGGAATCAACCCGAATTCAATGGAATGGAATGGAATGGAATCAACACGAATGGAATGGATTGGAATGGAATGGAATGGAATGCAATGGAATCAACCCGAATAGAATGGAATGGAATGGAATGGAATGAAATGGAATGGAATGCAATCAGTCCGAATGGAATGGAATGGAATGGAATGCAATGGAATCAACCCGAATGGAATGGAATACAATGGAATGGAATGGAATGGAAAGGGATGGAATCAACTCGAATGGAATGGAATGGAATGGAATGGAATGGAATGGAATGGAATAAACCCGAATGGAATGGAATGGAATGGAATGGAATGGAATGAAATCAACCCGAATGGAATGGAAGGGAATGGAATGGAAAGGAAAAAACCCGAATGGAATGGAATGGAATGGAATGGAATGGAATCAAACCGAATGGAATGGAATGGAATGGAATGGAACGGAATGGAATGGAATGGAATGGAAGGGAATGAAAAGGAAGGGAATTTAATCACACCGAATGGAATGGAATGGAATGGAATGGAATGGAATGGAATCAACCCGAATGGAATGGAATGCAATGGAATGACATGGAATGGATTCAACCCGAATGGAATTGATTGGAATGGAATCAACTCGAATGGAATGGAATGGAATGGAATGGCACTGGATGGAATGGTATGGAATAGAATCGAATGGAGTTGAATCAACACGATTGGAGTGGATTGGAATGGAATGTAATTGAATGGAATCGGGTGGAATTGAATCAATCCGAGTGGAATGGAATGGAATGGAATGGAGTGGAGGGGAATGAATTGGAATGGAATGGAGTGGAGTGGAATGTAATGGAATGGAATCAACCTGAGTGGAGTGTAATGGAATGGAATGGAATGGAATGGAATAAAATGGAATGGAAGCAACTCAAATGCAATGCAATGGAATGGAATGGAATGGAATCAACCCGAATGGAATGGAATGGAATGGAATGGAATGGAATGGAATCAACCCGAATGGAATGGAATGGAATGGAATGGAATGAAATGGAATGGAATGCAATCAATCCGAATGGAATGGAATGGAATGGAATGCAATGGAATCAACCCGCATGGAATGGAATGGAGTGGAACCAACTCGAATGGAATGGAATGGATTGGAATGGAATGGAATCAACCCGAATTCAATGGAATGGAATGGAATGGAATCAACACGAATGGAATGGATTGGAATGGAATGGAATGGAATGCAATGGAATCAACCCGAATAGAATGGAATGGAATGGAATGGTATGAAATGGAATGGAATGCAATCAGTCCGAATGGAATGGAATGGAATGGAATGCAATGGAATAAAATGGAATGGAAGCAACTCAAATGCAATGCAATGGAATGGAATGGAATGGAATCAACCCGAATGGAATGGAATGGAATGGAATGGAATGGAATGGAATGGAATCAACCCGAATTCAATGGAATGGAATGGAATGGAATCTACGAATGGAATGGATTGGAATGGAATGGAATGAAATGGAATGGAATGGAATGCAATCAATCCAAATGGAATGGAATGGACTGGAATCAATCCGAATGGAATGGAGTGAAGTGGAATCAAATCGAATGGAATGGAATGGAATGGAATGGAATGAAATGGGATGTAATCACCTCGAATGGAACGGAATGGAATGGAATGGAATGAAATGGAATAAACCCGAATGGAATGGAATGGAATGGAATGGAATGGAATGGAATGGAATGGCATCAACCCGAACGGAATGGAAGGGAATGGAATGGAAAGGAAAAAACCCGAATGGAATGGAATGGAATGGAATGGAATGGAATCAACCCGAATGGAATGGAATGGAATGGAATAAACCGGAATGGAATGGAATGGAATGGAATTGAATGGAATGGAATAGAATGGAATCAAACCGAGTGGAATGGCATGGAGTGGAATGGAATGGAAAGGAATGGAATCAACCCGATTGGAATGCAATGGAATGGAATGGAATGGAATGGAATCTATCCGAATGGAATGGAATGGAAAGGAATGGAATGGAATGGAATGGAATGGAATGGAATGGAATGGAATCAACCCGCATGGAATGGAATGGAGTGGAACCAACTCGAATGGAATGGAATGGATTGGAATGGAATGGAATCAACCCGAATTCAATGGAATGGAATGGAATGGAATCAACACGAATAGAATGGATTGGAATGGAATGGAATGGAATGGAATGGAATGGAATCAACCCGAATGGAATGGAATGGAATGGAATGGAATGAAATGGAATGGAATGCAATCAATCCGAATGGAATGGAATGCAATGGAATCAACCCGAATGGAATGGAATGAAGTGGAATCAAATCGAGTGCAATGGAATGGAATCGAATGGAATGGAATGGATTCAACCAGAATGGAATGGAAAGGAATGGAATCAACCAGAATGGAATGAAATGGATAGGAATGGAATGGAATGGAATGGAAAGGAATGGAATGGAATCAACCCGAATGGAATTTAATGGAATGGAACGGAATCAACCAGAATGGAATGGAATCGAATGGAATGGAATGGAATCAACCCGAATGGAATGGAATGGAATGGAATGGAATGGAATGGAAAGGGATGGAATCAACTCGAATGGAATGGAATGGAATGGAATGGAATGGAATGGAATGAAATGGAATAAACCCGAATGGAATGGAATGGAATGGAATGAAATCAACCCGAATGGAATGGAAGGGAATGGAATGGAAAGGAAAAAACCCGAATGGAATGAAATGGAATGGAATCAAACCGAATGGAATTGAATGGAATGGAATGGAACGGAATGGAATGGAATGGAATGGAAGGGAATGAAAAGGAAGGGAATTTAATCACACCGAATGGAATGGAATGGAATGGACTGGAATGGAATGGAATCAACCCGAATGGAATGGAATGGAATGGAATGGAATGAAATGGAATGGAATGCAATCAATCCGAATGGAATGGAATGGAATGGAATGCAATGGAATCAACCCGAATGGAATGGAATGAAGTGGAATCAAATCGAGTGCAATGGAATTGAATCGAATGGAATGGAATGGATTCAACCAGAATGGAATGGAAAGGAATGGAATCAACCGGAATGGAATGAAATGGAAAGGAATGGAATGGAATGCAATGGAAAGGAATGGAATGGAATCAACCCGAATGGAATTTAATGGAATGGAATGGAATCGAATGGAATGGAATGGAATCAACCCGAATGGAGTGGAATGGAATGGAATGGAATGGAATCAACCCGCATGGAATGGAATGGAGTGGAACCAACTCGAATGGAATGGAATGGATTGGAATGGAATGGAATCAACCCGAATTCAATGGAATGGAATGGAATGGAATGGAATCAACACGAATGGAATGGATTGGAATGGAATGGAATGGAATGGAATGGAATCAACCCGAATGGAATGGAATGGAATGGAATGAAATGGAATGGAATGCAATCAATCCGAATGGAATGGAATGGAATGGAATGCAATGGAATCAACCCGAATGGAATGGAATGAAGTGGAATCAAATCGAGTGCAATGGAATGGAATCAAATGGAATGGAATGGATTCAACCAGAATGGAATGGAAAGGAATGGAATCAACCAGAATGGAATGAAATGGAAAGGAATGGAATGGAATGGAATGGAAAGGAATGGAATGGAATCAACCCGAATGGAATTTAATGGAATGGAACGGAATCAACCAGAATGGAATGGAATCGAATGGAATGGAATGGAATCAACCCGAATGGAATGGAATGGAATGGAATGGAATGGAATGGAATCAACCTGAATGGAATGAAATGGAATGGAATTGAATGGAATGGAATCCACCGGAATGGAATGGAATGGAATGGAATGGAATGGTATGGAATCATCCCGAATGGAGTCGAATGGAATGGAAAGAAATGGAATCAACCCGAATGGAATGCAATGGAATGGAATGGAATGGAATGGAATCAACCCGAATGTAATGGAATGCAATGGAATGGAATGGAATGGAATGGAGTCAACCCGGATGGAATGCAATGGAATGGAATGGAATGAAATGGAATCAACCCGAATGGAATGGAATGCAATGGAATGGAATGGGATGGAATCAACTCGAATGGAATAGAATGGAATGGATTGGAATGGAATGGAATGGAATCAACCCGAATGGAATGGAATACAATGGAATGGAATGGAATGGAAAGGGATGGAATCAACTCGAATGGAATGGAATGGAATGGAATGGAATGGAATGGAATGGAATAAACCCGAATGGAATGGAATGGAATGGAATGGAATGGAATGAAATCAACCCGAATGGAATGGAAGGGAATGGAATGGAAAGGAAAAAACCCGAATGGAATGGAATGGAATGGAATGGAATGGAATCAAACCGAATGGAATGGAATGGAATGGAATGGAACGGAATGGAATGGAATGGAATGGAAGGGAATGAAAAGGAAGGGAATTTAATCACACCGAATGGAATGGAATGGAATGGAATGGAATGGAATGGAATCAACCCGAATGGAATGGAATGCAATGGAATGACATGGAATGGATTCAACCCGAAAGGAATTGATTGGAATGGAATCAACTCGAATGGAATGGAATGGAATGGAATGGCACTGGATGGAATGGTATGGAATAGAATCGAATGGAGTTGAATCAACACGATTGGAGTGGATTGGAATGGAATGTAATTGAATGGAATCGGGTGGAATTGAATCAATCCGAGTGGAATGGAATGGAATGGAATGGAGTGGAGGGGAATGAATTGGAATGGAATGGAGTGGAGTGGAATGTAATGGAATGGAATCAACCTGAGTGGAGTGTAATGGAATGGAATGGAATGGAATGGAATAAAATGGAATGGAAGCAACTCAAATGCAATGCAATGGAATGGAATGGAATGGAATCAACCCGAATGGAATGGAATGGAATGGAATGGAATCAACCCGAATGGAATGGAATGGAATGGAATGGAATGAAATGGAATGGAATGCAATCAATCCGAATGGAATGGAATGGAATGGAATGCAATGGAATCAACCCGCATGGAATGGAATGGAGTGGAACCAACTCGAATGGAATGGAATGGATTGGAATGGAATGGAATCAACCCGAATTCAATGGAATGGAATGGAATGGAATCAACACGAATGGAATGGATTGGAATGGAATGGAATGGAATGCAATGGAATCAACCCGAATAGAATGGAATGGAATGGAATGGAATGAAATGGAATGGAATGCAATCAGTCCGAATGGAATGGAATGGAATGGAATGCAATGGAATCAACCCGAATGGAATGGAATACAATGGAATGGAATGGAATGGAAAGGGATGGAATCAACTCGAATGGAATGGAATGGAATGGAATGGAATGGAATGGAATGGAATGGAATAAACCCGAATGGAATGGAATGGAATGGAATGGAATGGAATGAAATCAACCCGAATGGAATGGAAGGGAATGGAATGGAAAGGAAAAAACCCGAATGGAATGGAATGGAATGGAATGGAATGGAATCAAACCGAATGGAATGGAATGGAATGGAATGGAACGGAATGGAATGGAATGGAATGGAAGGGAATGAAAAGGAAGGGAATTTAATCACACCGAATGGAATGGAATGGAATGGAATGGAATGGAATGGAATCAACCCGAATGGAATGGAATGCAATGGAATGACATGGAATGGATTCAACCCGAATGGAATTGATTGGAATGGAATCAACTCGAATGGAATGGAATGGAATGGAATGGCACTGGATGGAATGGTATGGAATAGAATCGAATGGAGTTGAATCAACACGATTGGAGTGGATTGGAATGGAATGTAATTGAATGGAATCGGGTGGAATTGAATCAATCCGAGTGGAATGGAATGGAATGGAATGGAGTGGAGGGGAATGAATTGGAATGGAATGGAGTGGAGTGGAATGTAATGGAATGGAATCAACCTGAGTGGAGTGTAATGGAATGGAATGGAATGGAATGGAATAAAATGGAATGGAAGCAACTCAAATGCAATGCAATGGAATGGAATGGAATGGAATCAACCCGAATGGAATGGAATGGAATGGAATGGAATGGAATGGAATCAACCCGAATGGAATGGAATGGAATGGAATGGAATGAAATGGAATGGAATGCAATCAATCCGAATGGAATGGAATGGAATGGAATGCAATGGAATCAACCCGCATGGAATGGAATGGAGTGGAACCAACTCGAATGGAGTGGAATGGATTGGAATGGAATGGAATCAACCCGAATTCAATGGAATGGAATGGAATGGAATCAACACGAATGGAATGGATTGGAATGGAATGGAATGGAATGCAATGGAATCAACCCGAATAGAATGGAATGGAATGGAATGGAATGAAATGGAATGGAATGCAATCAGTCCGAATGGAATGGAATGGAATGGAATGCAATGGAATCAACCCGAATGGAATGGAATACAATGGAATGGAATGGAATGGAAAGGGATGGAATCAACTCGAATGGAATGGAATGGAATGGAATGGAATGGAATGGAATGGAATAAACCCGAATGGAATGGAATGGAATGGAATGGAATGGAATGAAATCAACCCGAATGGAATGGAAGGGAATGGAATGGAAAGGAAAAAACCCGAATGGAATGGAATGGAATGGAATGGAATGGAATCAAACCGAATGGAATGGAATGGAATGGAATGGAACGGAATGGAATGGAATGGAATGGAAGGGAATGAAAAGGAAGGGAATTTAATCACACCGAATGGAATGGAATGGAATGGAATGGAATGGAATGGAATCAACCCGAATGGAATGGAATGCAATGGAATGACATGGAATGGATTCAACCCGAATGGAATTGATTGGAATGGAATCAACTCGAATGGAATGGAATGGAATGGAATGGCACTGGATGGAATGGTATGGAATAGAATCGAATGGAGTTGAATCAACACGATTGGAGTGGATTGGAATGGAATGTAATTGAATGGAATCGGGTGGAATTGAATCAATCCGAGTGGAATGGAATGGAATGGAATGGAGTGGAGGGGAATGAATTGGAATGGAATGGAGTGGAGTGGAATGTAATGGAATGGAATCAACCTGAGTGGAGTGTAATGGAATGGAATGGAATGGAATGGAATAAAATGGAATGGAAGCAACTCAAATGCAATGCAATGGAATGGAATGGAATGGAATCAACCCGAATGGAATGGAATGGAATGGAATGGAATGGAATGGAATCAACCCGAATGGAATGGAATGGAATGGAATGGAATGAAATGGAATGGAATGCAATCAATCCGAATGGAATGGAATGGAATGGAATGCAATGGAATCAACCCGCATGGAATGGAATGGAGTGGAACCAACTCGAATGGAATGGAATGGATTGGAATGGAATGGAATCAACCCGAATTCAATGGAATGGAATGGAATGGAATCAACACGAATGGAATGGATTGGAATGGAATGGAATGGAATGCAATGGAATCAACCCGAATAGAATGGAATGGAATGGAATGGAATGAAATGGAATGGAATGCAATCAGTCCGAATGGAATGGAATGGAATGGAATGCAATGGAATCAACCCGAATGGAATGGAATGAAGTGGAATCAAATCGAGTGCAATGGAATGGAATCGAATGGAATGGAATGGATTCAACCAGAATGGAACGGAAAGGAATGGAATCAACCGGAATGGAATGAAATGGAAAGGAATGGAATGGAAAGGAATGGAATGGAATCAACCCGAATGGAATTTAATGGAATGGAATGGAATCGAATGGAATGGAATGGAATAAACCCGAATGGAATGGAATGGAATGGAATCAACCTGAATGGAATGAAATGGAATGGAATTGAATGGAATGGAATCCACCGGAATGGAATGGAATGGAATGGAATGGAATGGTATGGAATCAACCCGAATGGAGTCGAATGGAATGGAAAGAAATGGATTCAACCCGAATGGAATGCAATGGAATGGAATGGAATGGAATGGAATCAACCCGAATGTAATGGAATGCAATGGAATGGAATGGAATGGAATGGAGTCAACCCGGATGGAATGCAATGGAATGGAATGGAATGAAATGGAATGGAATGTAATCAACCCGAATGGAATGGAATGCAATGGAATGGAATGGAATGGAATCAACTCGAATGGAATAGAATGGAATGGATTGGAATGGAATGGAATGGAATCAACCCGAATGGACTGGAATACAATGGAATGGAATGGAATGGAAAGGGATGGAATCAACTCGAATGGAATGGAATGGAATGGAATGAAATGGAATAAACCCGAATGGAATGGAATGGAATGGAATGGAATGAAATCAACCCGAATGGAATGGAAGGGAATGGAATGGAAAGGAAAACACATGAATGGAATGGAATGGAATGGAATGGAATGGAATCAAACCGAATGGAATGGAATGGAATGGAATGGAAGGGAATGAAAAGGAAGGGAATTTAATCACACCGAATGGAATGGAATGGAATGGAATGGAATGGAATGGAATCAACCCGAATGGAATGGAATGCAATGGAATGACATGGAATGGATTCAACCCGAATGGAATTGATTGGAATGGAATCAACTCGAATGGAATGGAATGGAATGGAATGGCACTGGATGGAATGGTATGGAATAGAATCGAATGGAGTTGAATCAACACGATTGGAGTGGATTGGAATGGAATGTAATTGAATGGAATCGGGTGGAATTGAATCAATCCGAGTGGAATGGAATGGAATGGAATGGAGTGGAGGGGAATGAATTGGAATGGAATGGAGTGGAGTGGAATGTAATGGAATGGAATCAACCTGAGTGGAGTGTAATGGAATGGAATGGAATGGAATGGAATAAAATGGAATGGAAGCAACTCAAATGCAATGCAATGGAATGGAATGGAATGGAATCAACCCGAATGGAATGGAATGGAATGGAATGGAATGGAATGGAATCAACCCGAATGGAATGGAATGGAATGGAATGGAATGAAATGGAATGGAATGCAATCAATCCGAATGGAATGGAATGGAATGGAATGCAATGGAATCAACCCGCATGGAATGGAATGGAGTGGAACCAACTCGAATGGAGTGGAATGGATTGGAATGGAATGGAATCAACCCGAATTCAATGGAATGGAATGGAATGGAATCAACACGAATGGAATGGATTGGAATGGAATGGAATGGAATGCAATGGAATCAACCCGAATAGAATGGAATGGAATGGAATGGAATGAAATGGAATGGAATGCAATCAGTCCGAATGGAATGGAATGGAATGGAATGCAATGGAATCAACCCGAATGGAATGGAATACAATGGAATGGAATGGAATGGAAAGGGATGGAATCAACTCGAATGGAATGGAATGGAATGGAATGGAATGGAATGGAATGGAATAAACCCGAATGGAATGGAATGGAATGGAATGGAATGGAATGAAATCAACCCGAATGGAATGGAAGGGAATGGAATGGAAAGGAAAAAACCCGAATGGAATGGAATGGAATGGAATGGAATGGAATCAAACCGAATGGAATGGAATGGAATGGAATGGAACGGAATGGAATGGAATGGAATGGAAGGGAATGAAAAGGAAGGGAATTTAATCACACCGAATGGAATGGAATGGAATGGAATGGAATGGAATGGAATCAACCCGAATGGAATGGAATGCAATGGAATGACATGGAATGGATTCAACCCGAATGGAATTGATTGGAATGGAATCAACTCGAATGGAATGGAATGGAATGGAATGGCACTGGATGGAATGGTATGGAATAGAATCGAATGGAGTTGAATCAACACGATTGGAGTGGATTGGAATGGAATGTAATTGAATGGAATCGGGTGGAATTGAATCAATCCGAGTGGAATGGAATGGAATGGAATGGAGTGGAGGGGAATGAATTGGAATGGAATGGAGTGGAGTGGAATGTAATGGAATGGAATCAACCTGAGTGGAGTGTAATGGAATGGAATGGAATGGAATGGAATAAAATGGAATGGAAGCAACTCAAATGCAATGCAATGGAATGGAATGGAATGGAATCAACCCGAATGGAATGGAATGGAATGGAATGGAATGGAATGGAATGGAATCAACCCGAATGGAATGGAATGGAATGGAATGGAATGAAATGGAATGGAATGCAATCAATCCGAATGGAATGGAATGGAATGGAATGCAATGGAATCAACCCGCATGGAATGGAATGGAGTGGAACCAACTCGAATGGAATGGAATGGATTGGAATGGAATGGAATCAACCCGAATTCAATGGAATGGAATGGAATGGAATCAACACGAATGGAATGGATTGGAATGGAATGGAATGGAATGCAATGGAATCAACCCGAATAGAATGGAATGGAATGGAATGGAATGAAATGGAATGGAATGCAATCAGTCCGAATGGAATGGAATGGAATGGAATGCAATGGAATCAACCCGAATGGAATGGAATGAAGTGGAATCAAATCGAGTGCAATGGAATGGAATCGAATGGAATGGAATGGATTCAACCAGAATGGAACGGAAAGGAATGGAATCAACCGGAATGGAATGAAATGGAAAGGAATGGAATGGAAAGGAATGGAATGGAATCAACCCGAATGGAATTTAATGGAATGGAATGGAATCGAATGGAATGGAATGGAATAAACCCGAATGGAATGGAATGGAATGGAATCAACCTGAATGGAATGAAATGGAATGGAATTGAATGGAATGGAATCCACCGGAATGGAATGGAATGGAATGGAATGGAATGGTATGGAATCAACCCGAATGGAGTCGAATGGAATGGAAAGAAATGGATTCAACCCGAATGGAATGCAATGGAATGGAATGGAATGGAATGGAATCAACCCGAATGTAATGGAATGCAATGGAATGGAATGGAATGGAATGGAGTCAACCCGGATGGAATGCAATGGAATGGAATGGAATGAAATGGAATGGAATGTAATCAACCCGAATGGAATGGAATGCAATGGAATGGAATGGAATGGAATCAACTCGAATGGAATAGAATGGAATGGATTGGAATGGAATGGAATGGAATCAACCCGAATGGACTGGAATACAATGGAATGGAATGGAATGGAAAGGGATGGAATCAACTCGAATGGAATGGAATGGAATGGAATGAAATGGAATAAACCCGAATGGAATGGAATGGAATGGAATGGAATGAAATCAACCCGAATGGAATGGAAGGGAATGGAATGGAAAGGAAAACACATGAATGGAATGGAATGGAATGGAATGGAATGGAATCAAACCGAATGGAATGGAATGGAATGGAATGGAACGGAATGGAATGGAATGGAATGGAAGGGTATGAAAAGGAAGGGAATTTAATCACACCGAATGGAATGGAATGGAATGGAATCAACCCGAATGGAATGGAATGGAATGGAATGGCACGGGATGGAATGGTATGGAATAGAATCGAATGGAATTGAATCAACACGATTGGAGTGGATTGGAATGGAATGTAATTGAATGGAATGGGGTGGAATTGAATCAATCCGAGTGGAATGGAATGGAATGGAATGGAGTAGAGGGGAATGAAATGGAATGGAATGGAGTGGACTTGAATGTAATGGAATGGAATCAACCTGAGTGGAGTGTAATGGAATGGAATGGAATGGAATGGAATAAAATGGAATGGAAGCAACTCAAATGCAATGCAATGGAATGGAATGGAATGGAATCAACCCGAATGGAATGGAATGGAATGGAATGGAATGGAATGGAATCAACCCGAATGGAATGGAATGGAATGGAATGGAATGGAATGGAATGGAATGCAATCAATCCGAATGGAATGGAATGGAATGGAATGCAATGGAATCAACCCGAATGGAATGAAATGGAATGGAATGGAATGGAATGGAATGGAATGGAATGCAATCAATCCGAATGGAATGGAATGGAATGGAATGCAATGGAATCAACCCGCATGGAATGGAATGGAGTGGAACCAACTCGAATGGAATGGAATGGATTGGAATGGAATGGAATCAACCCGAATTCAATGGAATGGAATGGAATGGAATCTACGAATGGAATGGATTGGAATGGAATGGAATGGAATGGAATGGAATCAACCCTAATAGAATGGAATGGAATGGAATGGAATGAAATGGAATGGAATGCAATCAATCCGAATGGAATGGAATGGAATGGAATGCAATGGAATCAACCCGAATGGAATGGAATGAAGTGGAATCAAATCGAGTGCAATGGAATGGAATCGAATGGAATGGAATGGATTCAACCAGAATGGAATGGAAAGGAATGGAATCAACCGGAATGGAATGAAATGGAAAGGAATGGAATGGAATGCAATGGAAAGGAATGGAATGGAATCAACCCGAATGGAATTTAATGGAATGGAATGGAATCGAATGGAATGGAATGGAATCAACCCGAATGGAGTGGAATGGAACGGAATGGAATGGAATGAAATGGAATGGAATGGAATGCAATCAATCCAAATGGAATGGAATGGACTGGAATCAACCCGAATGGAATGGAGTGAAGAGGAATCAAATCGAATGGAATGGAATGGAATGGAATGGAATGGAATGAAATGGGATGTAATCACCTCGAATGGAACGGAATGGAATGGAATGGAATGAAATGGAATAAACCCGAATGGAATGGAAAGGAATGGAATGGAATGGAATGGAATCAACCCGAACGGAATGGAAGGGAATGGAATGGAAAGGAAAAAACCCGAATGGAATGGAATGGAATGGAATGGAATAAACCCGAATGGAATGGAATGGAATGGAATAAACCGGAATGGAAGGGAATGGAATGGAATGGAATGGAATGGAATAGAATGGAATCAAACCGAGTGGAATGGCATGGAGTGGAATGGAATGGAAAGGAATGGAATCAACCCGATTGGAATGCAATGGAATGGAATGGAATGGAATGGAATGGAAAGGAATTTATCCGAATGGATTGGAATGGAAAGGAATGGAATGGAATGGAATGGAAAGGAATGGAATGGAATCAACCCGAATGGAATTTAATGGAATGGAACGGAATCAACCAGAATGGAATGGAATCGAATGGAATGGAATGGAATCAACCCGAATGGAATGGAATGGAATGGAATGGAATGGAATGGAATGGAATCAACCTGAATGGAATGAAATGGAATGGAATCGAATGGAATGGAATCCACCGGAATGGAATGGAATGGAATGGAATGGAATGGTATGGAATCATCCCGAATGGAGTCGATTGGAATGGAAAGAAATGGAATCAACCCGAATGGAATGCAATGGAATGGAATGGAATGGAATGGAATCAACCCGAATGTAATGGAATGCAATGGAATGGAATGGAATGGAATGGAGTCAACCCGGATGGAATGCAATGGAATGGAATGGAATGAAATGGAATCAACCCGAATGGAATGGAATGCAATGGAATGGAATGGGATGGAATCAACTCGAATGCAATAGAATGGAATGGATTGGAATGGAATGGAATGGAATCAACCCGAATGGAATGGAATACAATGGAATGGAATGGAATGGAAAGGGATGGAATCAACTCGAATGGAATGGAATGGAATGGAATGGAATGGAATGAAATGGAATAAACCCGAATGGAATGGAATGGAATGGAATGGAATGGAATGAAATCAACCCGAATGGAATGGAAGGGAATGGAATGGAAAGGAAAAAACCCGAATGGAATGGAATGGAATGGAATGGAATGGAATCAAACCGAATGGAATGGAATGGAATGGAATGGAACGGAATGGAATGGAATGGAATGGAAGGGAATGAAAAGGAAGGGAATTTAATCACACCGAATGGAATGGAATGGAATGGAATGGAATGGAATGGAATCAACCCGAATGGAATGGAATGCAATGGAATGACATGGAATGGATTCAACCCGAATGGAATTGATTGGAATGGAATCAACTCCAATGGAATGGAATGGAATGGAATGGCACGGGATGGAATGGTATGGAATAGAATCGAATGGAGTTGAATCAACACGATTGGAGTGGATTGGAATGGAATGTAATTGAATGGAATGGGGAGGAATTGAATCAATCCGAGTGGAATGGAATGGAATGGAATGGAGTGGAGGGGAATGAATTGGAATGGAATGGAGTGGAGTGGAATGTAATGGAATGGAATCAACCTGAGTGGAGTGTAATGGAATGGAATGGAATGGAATGGAATAAAATGGAATGGAAGCAACTCAAATGCAATGCAATGGAATGGAATGGAATGGAATCAACCCGAATGGAATGGAATGGAATGGAATGGAATGGAATGGAATCAACCCGAATGGAATGGAATGGAATTGAATGGAATGAAATCGAATGGAATGCAATCAATCCGAATGGAATGGAATGGAATGGAATGCAATGGAATCAACCCGCATGGAATGGAATGGAGTGGAACCAACTCGAATGGAATGGAGTGGATTGGAATGGAATGGAATCAACCCGAATTCAATGGAATGGAATGGAATGGAATCAACACGAATGGAATGGATTGGAATGGAATGGAATGGAATGTAATGGAATCAACCCGAATAGAATGGAATGGAATGGAATGGAATGAAATGGAATGGAATGCAATGAATCCGAATGGAATGGAATGGAATGGAATGCAATGGAATCAACCCGAATGGAATGGAATGAAGTGGAATCAAATCGAGTGCAATGGAATGGAATCAAATGGAATGGAATGGATTCAACCAGAATGGAATGGAAAGGAATGGAATCAACCGGAATGGAATGAAATGGAAAGGAATGGAATGGAATGGAATGCAAAGGAATGGAATGGAATCAACCCGAATGGAATTTAATGGAATGGAATGGAATCGAATGGAATGGAATGGAATCAACCCGAATGGAATGGAATGGAATGGAATGGAATGGAATCAACCTGAATGGAATGAAATGTAATGGAATTGAATGGAATGGAATCCACCGGAATGGAATGGAATGGAATGGAATCAACCTGAATGGAATGAAATGTAATGGAATTGAATGGAATGGAATCCACCGCAATGGAATGGAATGGAATGGAATGGAATGGAATGGAATCAACCCGAATGGAGTCGAATGGAATGGAAAGAAATGGAATCAACCCGAATGGAATGCAATGGAATGGAATGGAATGGAATGGAATCAACCCGAATGTAATGGAATGCAATGGAATGGAATGGAATGGAATGGAGTCAACCCGGATGGAATGCAATGGAATGGAATGGAATGAAATGGAATGGAATGGAATCAACCCGAATGGAATGGAATGCAATGGAATGGAATGGAATGGAATCAACTCGAATGGAATAGAATGGAATGGATTGGAATGGAATGGAATGGAATCAACCCGAATGGAATGGAATGGAATTGAATGGAATGAAATGGAATGGAATGCAATCAATCCGAATGGAATGGAATGGAATGGAATGCAATGGAATCAACCCGCATGGAATGGAATGGAGTGGAACCAACTCGAATGGAATGGAGTGGATTGGAATGGAATGGAATCAACCCGAATTCAATGGAATGGAATGGAATGGAATCAACACGAAAGGAATGGATTGGAATGGAATGGAATGGAATGGAATGGAATGGAATCAACCCGAATGGAATGGAATGGAATGGAATGGAATGGAATGGAATGGAATGGAATGCAATCAATCCGAATGGAATGGAATGGAATGGAATGCAATGGAATCAACCCGAATGGAATGGAATGAAGTGGAATCAAATCGAGTGAAATGGAATGGAATCGAATGGAATGGAATGGATTCAACCAGAATGGAATGGAAAGGAATGGAATCAACCCGAATGGAATGAAATGGAAAGGAATGGAAAGGAATGGAATGGAATCAACCCGAATGGAATGCAATGCAATGGAATGGAATGGAATGGAATCAACTCGAATGGAATAGAATGGAATGGATTGGAATGGAATGGAATGGAATCAACCCGAATGGAATGGAATACAATGGAATGGAATGGAATGGAAAGGGATGGAATCAACTCGAATGGAATGGAATGGAATGGAATGGAATGAAATGGAATAAACCCGAATGGAATGGAATGGAATGGAATGGAATGGAATGGAATGAAATCAACCCGAATGGAATGGAAGGGAATGGAATGGAAAGGAAAAAACCCGAATGGAATGGAATGGAATGGAATGGAATGGAATCAAACCGAATGGAATGGAATGGAATGGAATGGAACGGAATGGAATGGAATGGAATGGAAGGGTATGAAAAGGAAGGGAATTTAATCACACCGAATGGAATGGAATGGAATGGAATGGAATCAACCCGAATGGAATGGAATGCAATGGAATGACATGGAATGGATTCAACCCGAATGGAATTGATTGGAATGGAATCAACTCGAATGGAATGGAATGGAATGGAATGGCACGGGATGGAATGGTATGGAATAGAATCGAATGGAATTGAATCAACCCGATTGGAGTGGATTGGAATGGAATGTAATTGAATGGAATGGGGTGGAATTGAATCAATCCGAGTGGAATGGAATGGAATGGAATGGAGTGGAGGGGAATGAAATGGAATGGAATGGAGTGGACTTGAATGTAATGGAATGGAATCAACCTGAGTGGAGTGTAATGGAATGGAATGGAATGGAATGGAATAAAATGGAATGGAAGCAACTCAAATGCAATGCAATGGAATGGAATGGAATGGAATCAACCCGAATGGAATGGAATGGAATGGAATGGAATGGAATCAACCCGAATGGAATGGAATGGAATGGAATGGAATGGAATGGAATGGAATGGAATGCAATCAATCCGAATGGAATGGAATGGAATGGAATGCAATGGAATCAACCCGCATGGAATGGAATGGAGTGGAACCAACTCGAATGGAATGGAATGGATTGGAATGGAATGGAATCAACCCGAATTCAATGGAATGGAATGGAATGGAATCTACGAATGGAATGGATTGGAATGGAATGGAATGGAATGGAATGGAATGGAATCAATCAGAATAGAATGGAATGGAATGGAATGGAATGAAATGGAATGGAATGCAATCAATCCGAATGGAATGGAATGGAATGGAATGCAATGGAATCAACCCGAATGGAATGGAATGAAGTGGAATCAAATCGAGTGCAATGGAATGGAATCGAATGGAATGGAATGGATTCAACCAGAATGGAATGGAAAGGAATGGAATCAACCGGAATGGAATGAAATGGAAAGGAATGGAATGGAATGCAATGGAAAGGAATGGAATGGAATCAACCCGAATGGAATTCAATGGAATGGAATGGAATCGAATGGAATGGAATGGAATCAACCCGAATGGAGTGGAATGGAACGGAACGGAATGGAATGAAATGGAATGGAATGGAATGCAATCAATCCAAATGGAATGGAATGGACTGGAATCAACCCGAATGGAATGGAGTGAAGTGGAATCAAATCGAATGGAATGGAATGGAATGGAATGAAATGGGATGTAATCACCTCGAATTGAACGGAATGGAATGGAATGGAATGAAATGGAATAAACCCGAATGGAATGGAATGGAATGGAATGGAATGGAATGGAATGGAATGGAATCAACCCGAACGGAATGGAAGGGAATGGAATGGAAAGGAAAAAACCCGAATGGAATGGAATGGAATGGAATGGAATGGAATCAACCCGAATGGAATGGAATGGAATGGAATAAACCGGAATGGAATGGAATGGAATGGAATGGAATGGAATGGAATAGAATGGACTCAAACCGAGTGGAATGGCATGGAGTGGAATGGAATGGAAAGGAATGGAATCAACCCGATTGGAATGCAATGGAATGGAATGGAATGGAATGGAATGGAATGGAATGGAATGGAATCTATCCGAATGGATTGGAATGGAAAGGAATGGAATGGAATGGAATGGAATGGAATGGAATGGAATCAACCCGCATGGAATGGAATGGAGTGGAACCAACTCGAATGGAATGGAATGGATTGGAATGGAATGGAATCAACCCGAATTCAATGGAATGGAATGGAATGGAATCAACACGAATGGAATGGATTGGAATGGAATGGAATGGAATGGAATGGAATCAACCCGAATGGAATGGAATGGAATGGAATGGAATGAAATGGAATGGAATGCAATCAATCCGAATGGAATGGAATGGAATGGAATGCAATGGAATCAACCCGAATGGAATGGAATTAAGTGGAATCAAATCGAGTGCAATGGAATGGAATCGAATGGAATGGAATGGATTCAACCAGAATGGAATGGAAAGGAATGGAATCAACCAGAATGGAATGAAATGGAAAGGAATGGAATGGAATGGAATGGAAAGGAATGGAATGGAATCAACCCGAATGGAATTTAATGGAATGGAACGGAATCAACCAGAATGGAATGGAATCGAATGGAATGGAATGGAATCAACCCGAATGGAATGGAATGGAATGGAATGGAATCAACCTGAATTGAATGAAATGGAATGGAATTCAATGGAATGGAATCCACCGGAATGGAATGGAATGGAATGGTATGGAATCATCCCGAATGGAGTCGAATGGAATGGAAAGAAATGGAATCAACCCGAATGGAATGCAATGGAATGGAATGGAATCAACCCGAATGTAATGGAATGCAATGGAATGGAATGGAATGGAATGGAGTCAACCCGGATGGAATGCAATGGAATGGAATGGAATGAAATGGAATCAACCCGTATGGAATGGAATGCAATGGAATGGAATGGGATGGAATCAACTCGAATGGAATAGAATGGAATGGATTGGAATGGAATGGATTGGAATCAACCCGAATGGAATGGAATACAATGGAATGGAATGGAATGGAAAGGGATGGAATCAACTCGAATGGAATGGAATGGAATGGAATGGAATGGAATGAAATGGAATAAACCCGAATGGAATGGAATGGAATGGAATGGAATGGAATGAAATCAACCCGAATGGAATGGAAGGGAATGGAATGGAAAGGAAAAAACCCGAATGGAATGGAATGGAATGGAATGGAATGGAATGGAATGGAATCAAACCGAATGGAATGGAATGGAATGGAATGGAACGGAATGGAATGGAATGGAATGGAAGGGAATGAAAAGGAAGGGAATTTAATCACACCGAATGGAATGGAATGGAATGGAATGGAATGGAATGGAATCAACCTGAATGGAATGGAATGCAATGGAATGACATGGAATGGATTCAACCCGAATGGAATTGATTGGAATGGAATCAACTCGAATGGAATGGAATGGAATGGAATGGCACGGGATGGAATGGTATGGAATAGAATCGAATGGAGTTGAATCAACACGATTGGAGTGGATTGGAATGGAATGTAATTGAATGGAATCGGGTGGAATTGAATCAATCCGAGTGGAATGGAATGGAATGGAATGGAGTGGAGGGGAATGAATTGGAATGGAATGGAGTGGAGTGGAATGTAATGGAATGGAATCAACCTGAGTGGAGTGTAATGGAATGGAATGGAATGGAATGGAATAAAATGGAATGGAAGCAACTCAAATGCAATGCAATGGAATGGAATGGAATGGAATCAACCCGAATGGAATGGAATGGAATGGAATTGAATGGAATCAACCCGAATGGAATGGAATGGAATGGAATGGAATGGAATGAAATGGAATGGAATGCTATCAATCCGAATGGAATGGAATGGAATGGAATGCAATGGAATCAACCCGCATGGAATGGAATGGAGTGGAACCAACTCGAATGGAATGGAATGGATTGGAATGGAATGGAATCAACCCGAATTCAATGGAATGGAATGGAATGGAATCAACACGAATGGAATGGATTGGAATGGAATGGAATGGAATGGAATGGAATCAACCCGAATAGAATGGAATGGAATGGAATGGAATGAAATGGAATGGAATGCAATCAATCCGAATGGAATGGAATGGAATGGAATGCAATGGAATCAACCCGAATGGAATGGAATGAAGTGGAATCAAATCGAGTGCAATGGAATGGAATCGAATGGAATGGAATGGATTCAACCAGAATGGAATGGAAAGGAATGGAATCAACCAGAATGGAATGAAATGGAAAGGAATGGAATGGAATGGAATGCAAAGGAATGGAATGGAATCAACCCGAATGGAATTTAATGGAATGGAATGGAATCGAATGGAATGGAATGGAATCAACCCGAATGGAATGGAATGGAATGGAATGGAATGGAATGGAATGGAATCAACCTGAATGGAATGAAATGGAATGGAATTGAATGGAATGGAATCCACCGGAATGGAATGGAATGGAATGGAATGGAATGGAATGGAATGGTATGGAATCAACCCGAATGGAGTCGAATGGAATGGAAAGAAATGGAATCAACCCGAATGGAATGCAATGGAATGGAATGGAATGGAATGGAATCAACCCGAATGTAATGGAATGCAATGGAATGGAATGGAATGGAATGGAGTCAACCCGGATGGAATGCAATGGAATGGAATGGAATGAAATGGAATGGAATAGAATCAACCCGAATGGAATGGAATGCAATGGAATGGAATGGAATGGAATCAACTCGAATGGAATAGAATGGAATGGATTGGAATGGAATGGAATGGAATCAACCCGAATGGAATGGAATACAATGGAATGGATTGGAATGGAAAGGGATGGAATCAACTCGAATGGAATGGAATGGAATGGAATGGAATGGAATGGAATGAAATGGTATAAACCCGAATGGAATGGAATGGAATGGAATGGAATGGAATGAAATCAACCCGAATGGAATGGAAGGGAATGGAATGGAAAGGAAAAAACCCGAATGGAATGGAATCAAACCGAATGGAATGGAATGGAATGGAATGGAACGGAATGGAATGGAACGGAATGGAAGGGTATGAAAAGGAAGGGGATTTAATCACACCAAATGGAATGGAATGGAATGGAATCAACCCGAATGGAATGGAATGCAATGGAATGATATGGAATGGATTCAACCCGAATGGAATTGATTGGAATGGAATCAACTCGAATGGAATGGAATGGAAGGGAATGGCACGGGATGGAATGGTATGGAATAGAATCGAATGGAATTGAATCAACACGATTGGAGTGGATTGGAATGGAATGTAATTGAATGGAATCGGGTGGAATTGAATCAATCCGAGTGGAATGGAATGGAATGGAATGGAGTGGAGGGGAATGAAATGGAATGGAATGGAGTGGAGTTGAATGTAATGGAATGGAATCAACCTGAGTGGAGTGTAATGGAATGGAATGGAATGGAATGGAATAAAATGGAATGGAAGCAACTCAAATGCAATGCAATGGAATGGAATGGAATGGAATCAACCCGAATGGAATGGAATGGAATGGAATGGAATGGAATCAACCCGAATGGAATGGAATGGAATGGAATGGAATGGAATGGAATGAAATGGAATGGAATGCAATCAATCCGAATGGAATGGAATGGAATGGAATGCAATGGAATCAACCCGCATGGAATGGAATGGAGTGGAACCAACTCGAATGGAATGGAATGGATTGGAATGGAATGGAATCAACCCGAATTCAATGGAATGGAATGGAATGGAATCAACACGAATGGAATGGATTGGAATGGAATGGAATGGAATGGAATGGAATGGAATCAACCCGAATGGAATGGAATGGAATGGAATGGAATGGAATGGAATGGAATGCAATCAATCCGAATGGAATGGAATGGAATGGAATGCAATGGAATCAACCCGAATGGAATGGAATGAAGTGGAATCAAATCGAGTGAAATGGAATGGAATCGAATGGAATGGAATGGATTCAACCAGAATGGAATGGAAAGGAATGGAATCAACCGGAATGGAATGAAATGGAAAGGAATGGAATGGAATGGAATGGAAAGGAATGGAATGGAATCAACCCGAATGGAATTTAATGGAATGGAATGGAATCAACCAGAATGGAATGGAATCGAATGGAATGGAATGGAATCAACCCGAATGGAATGGAATGGAATGGAATGGAATGCAATGGAATGGAATGGAATCAACTCGAATGGAATGGAATGCAATGGAATGGAATGGAATCGAATCATCACGAATGGAATGGAACAGAATGGAATCAACTCAAATGGAATGGAATGCAATGGAAAGAAATGGAATGGAATCAACCCGAATGGAGTGGAATGTAATGGAATGGAATGGAAACAACCCGAATGGAATGGAATGGAATCGAATGGAATGGAATGGAATGGAATCAACCGGAATGGAATGGAAAGGAAGGGAATGGAATGGAAGGGAAGGGAATGGAATCAAACCGAATGGAATGGAATGGAGTGGAATGGAATGGAAAGGAATGGAATCAACCCGAATGGAATGGAATTGAATGGAATGGAATGGAATGGAATCAAACCGAATGGAATGGAATGGAATGGAATAGAATGGAATGGAATGGAATCTATCCGAAAGGAATGGAATGGTAAGGAATGGAATGGAATGGAAGGGAATGGAATCAACCCTCATGGAATGAAATGGAGTGGAATCAACTCGAATGGAATGGAATGGAATGGAATAAACCCGAATGAAATGGAATGGAGGGGAATGGAATGGAATGGAAAGGAACCAACCCGAATGGAATGGAATGGAATGGAATGGAATGGAATGGAATGGAATGGAATGGAATGGAATGCAATGGAATGGAATGAAATGGAAGGGAATTTAATCACACCGAATGGAATGGAATGGAATGGAATGGAATCAACCCGAATGGAATGGAATGCAATGGAATGACATGGAATGGATTCAACCCGAATGGAATTGATTGGAATGGAATCAACTCGAATGGAATGGAATGGAATGGAATGGCACGGGATGGAATGGTATGGAATAGAATCGAATGGAATTGAATCAACCCGATTGGAGTGGATTGGAATGGAATGTAATTGAATGGAATGGGGTGGAATTGAATCAATCCGAGTGGAATGGAATGGAATGGAGTGGAGGGGAATGAAATGGAATGTAAGGGAGTGGAGTGGAATGGAATGGAATGGAATCAACCTGAGTGGAATGGAATGGAATGGAATGGAATGGAATGGAATGGAGTAAACCCGAATGAAATGGAATGGAGGGGAATGGAATGGAATGGAATGGAATGGAAAGGAACCAACCCGAATGGAATGGAATCGAATGGAATGGAATGGAATGGAATGGAATGCAATGGAATCATCCCGACTGGAATGGAATGGAACGGAATGGAATGGAATCAACCCGAATGGAATGCAATGGAATGGAATGGAAAGTAATCAACCCGAATGCAATGGAATGGAACGGAATGGAATGGAATGGAATGGAATGGAAGGGAATGAAATGGAAGGGAATTTAATCACACCGAATGGAATGGAATGGAATAGAATGGACTGGAATGGAATCTATCCGAATGGTATGGAATGGTAAGGAATGGAATGGAATGCAAGGGAATGGAATCAACACGCATGGAATGAAATGGAGTGGAATCAACTCGAATGGAATGGAATGGAATGGAATGGAATGGAAAGGAATGGAATGGAAGGGAATGAAATGGAAGGGAATTTAATCACACCGAATGGAATGGAATGGAATGGAATCAACCCGAATGGAATGGAATGCAACGGAATGACATGGAATGGATTCAACCCTAATGGAATTGATTGGAATGGAATCAACTCGAATGGAATGGAATGGAATGGCACGGGATGGAATGGAATGGAATAGAATCGAATGGAATTGAATCAACCCGATTGGAGTGGATTGGAATGGAATGTAATTGAATGGAATGGGGGGGAACTGAATCAATCCGAGTGCAATGGAATGGAATGGAATGGAGTGGAGGGGAATGAAATGGAATGGAATGGAATGGAGTGGAATGTAATGGAATGGAATCAACCTGAGTGGAGTGTAATGGAATGGAATGGAATGGAATAAAATGGAATGGAAGCAACTCAAATGCAATGCAATGGAATGGAATGGAATGGAATCAACCCGAATGGAATGGAATGGAATGGAATGGAATGGAATGCAATGGAATGGAATGGAATCAACTCGAATGGAATGGAATGCAATGGAATGGAATGGAATCGAATCATCACGAATGGAATGGAACGGAATGGAATCAACTCAAATGGAATGGAATGCAATGGAAAGGAATGGAATGGAATCAACCCGAATGGAGTGGAATGGAATGGAATGGAATGGAAACAACCCGAATGGAATGGAATGGAATCGAATGGAATGGAATGGAATCAACCGGAATGGAATGGAATGGAATGGAATGGAAGGGAATGGAATCAAACCGAATGGAATGGAATGGAGTGGAATGGAATGGAAAGGAATGGAATCAACCCGAATGGAATGGAATTGAATGGAATGGAATGGAATGGAATCAAACCGAATGGAATGGAATGGAATGGAATAGAATGGAATGGAATTGAATCTATCCGAAAGGAATGGAATGGTAAGTAATGGAATGGAATGGAAGGGAATGGAATCAACCCTCATGGAATGAAATGGAGTGGAATCAACTCGAATGGAATGGAATTTAATGGAATAAACCCGAATGAAATGGAATGGAGGGGAATGGAATGGAATGGAAAGGAACCAACCCGAATGGAATGGAATGGAATGGAATGGAATGGAATGGAATGGAATGGAATGGAATGGAATGCAATGGAATGGAATGGAAAGTAATTAACCCGAATGGAATGGAATGGAACGGAATGGAATGGAATGGAATGGAAGGGAATGAAATGGAAGGGAATTTAATCACACGGAATGGAATGGAATGGAATGGAATGGAATCAACCCGAATGGAATGGAATGCAATGGAATGACATGGAATGGATTCAACCCGAATGGAATTGATTGGAATGGAATCAAATCGAATGGAATGGAATGGAATGGAATGGCACGGGATGGAATGCTATGGAATAGAATCGAATGGAATTGAATCAACCCGATTGGAGTGGATTGGAATGGAATGTAATTGAATGGAATGGGGTGGAATTGAATCAATCCGAGTGGAATGGAATGGAATGGAATGGAGTGGAGGGGAATGAAATGGAATGTAATGGAGTGGAGTGGAATGGAATGGCATGGAATCAACCTGAGTGGAATGGAATGGAATGGAATGGAATGGAATGGAATGGAATAAACCCGAATGAAATGGAATGGAGGGGAATGGAATGGAATGGAATGGAAAGGGACCAACCCGAATGGAATGGAATGGAATGGAATGGAATGCAATGGAATCATCCCGAATGGAATGGAATGGAACGGAATGGAATGGAATCAACCCGAATGGAATGCAATGGAATGGAATGGAAAGTAATCAACCCGAATGGAATGGAATGGAATGGAATGGAATGGAATGGAATGGAATGGAAGGGAATGAAATGGAAGGGAATTTAATCACACCGAATGGAATGGAATGGAATAGAATGGACTGGAATGGAATCTATCCGAATGGTATGGAATGGTAAGGAATGGAATGGAATGGAAGGGAATGGAATCAACACGCATGGAATGAAATGGAGTGGAATCAACTCGAATGGAATGGAATGGAATGGAATGGAATGGAATGGAATCAACCCGAATGTAATGGAATGCAATGGAATGGAATGGAATGGAATGGAGTCAACCCGGATGGAATGCAATGGAATGGAATGGAATGAAATGGAATGGAATGGAATCAACCCGAATGGAATGGAATGCAATGGAATGGAATGGAATGGAATCAACTCGAATGGAATAGAATGGAATGGATTGGAATGGAATGGAATGGAATCAACCCGAATGGAATGGAATGGAATTGAATGGAATGAAATGGAATGGAATGCAATGAATCCGAATGGAATGGAATGGAATGGAATGCAATGGAATCAACCCGCATGGAATGGAATGGAGTGGAACCAACTCGAATGGAATGGAGTGGATTGGAATGGAATGGAATCAACCCGAATTCAATGGAATGGAATGGAATGGAATCAACACGAATGGAATGGATTGGAATGGAATGGAATGGAATGGAATGGAATGGAATGGAATCAACCCGAATGGAATGGAATGGAATGGAATGGAATGGAATGGAATGGAATGGAATGCAATCAATCCGAATGGAATGGAATGGAATGGAATGCAATGGAATCAACCCGAATGGAATGGAATGAAGTGGAATCAAATCGAGTGAAATGGAATGGAATCGAATGGAATGGAATGGATTCAACCAGAATGGAATGGAAAGGAATGGAATCAACCGGAATGGAATGAAATGGAAAGGAATGGAAAGGAATGGAATGGAATCAACCCGAATGGAATGCAATGCAATGGAATGGAATGGAATGGAATCAACTCGAATGGAATAGAATGGAATGGATTGGAATGGAATGGAATGGAATCAACCCGAATGGAATGGAATACAATGGAATGGAATGGAATGGAAAGGGATGGAATCAACTCGAATGGAATGGAATGGAATGGAATGGAATGAAATGGAATAAACCCGAATGGAATGGAATGGAATGGAATGGAATGGAATGGAATGAAATCAACCCGAATGGAATGGAAGGGAATGGAATGGAAAGGAAAAAACCCGAATGGAATGGAATGGAATGGAATGGAATGGAATCAAACCGAATGGAATGGAATGGAATGGAATGGAACGGAATGGAATGGAATGGAATGGAAGGGTATGAAAAGGAAGGGAATTTAATCACACCGAATGGAATGGAATGGAATGGAATGGAATCAACCCGAATGGAATGGAATGCAATGGAATGACATGGAATGGATTCAACCCGAATGGAATTGATTGGAATGGAATCAACTCGAATGGAATGGAATGGAATGGAATGGCACGGGATGGAATGGTATGGAATAGAATCGAATGGAATTGAATCAACACGATTGGAGTGGATTGGAATGGAATGTAATTGAATGGAATGGGGTGGAATTGAATCAATCCGAGTGGAATGGAATGGAATGGAATGGAGTGGAGGGGAATGAAATGGAATGGAATGGAGTGGAGTGGAATGGAATGGAATGGAATCAACCTGAGTGGAGTGTAATGGAATGGAATGGAATGGAATGGAATAAAATGGAATGGAAGCAACTCAAATGCAATGCAATGGAATGGAATGGAATGGAATCAACCCGAATGGAATGGAATGGAATGGAATGGAATGGAATCAACCCGAATGGAATGGAATGGAATGGAATGGAATGGAATGGAATGGAATGGAATGGAATGCAATCAATCCGAATGGAATGGAATGGAATGGAATGCAATGGAATCAACCCGCATGGAATGGAATGGAGTGGAACCAACTCGAATGGAATGGAATGGATTGGAATGGAATGGAATCAACCCGAATTCAATGGAATGGAATGGAATGGAATCAACACGAATGGAATGGATTGGAATGGAATGGAATGGAATGGAATGGAATCAACCCGAACAGAATGGAATGGAATGGAATGGAATGAAATGGAATGGAATGCAATCAATCCGAATGGAATGGAATGGAATGGAATGCAATGGAATCAACCCGAATGGAATGGAATGAAGTGGAATCAAATCGAGTGCAATGGAATGGAATCGAATGGAATGGAATGGATTCAACCAGAATGGAATGGAAAGGAATGGAATCAACCAGAATGGAATGAAATGGAAAGGAATGGAATGGAATGGAATGCAAAGGAATGGAATGGAATCAACCCGAATGGAATTTAATGGAATGGAATGGAATCGAATGGAATGGAATGGAATCAACCCGAATGGAATGGAATGGAATGGAATGGAATGGAATCAACCTGAATGGAATGAAATGGAATGGAATTGAATGGAATGGAATCCACCGGAATGGAATGGAATGGAATGGAATGGAATGGAATGGAATGGTATGGAATCAACCCGAATGGAGTCGAATGGAATGGAAAGAAATGGAATCAACCCGAATGGAATGCAATGGAATGGAATGGAATGGAATGGAATCAACCCGAATGTAATGCAATGCAATGGAATGGAATGGAATGGAATGGAGTCAACCCGGATGGAATGCAATGGAATGGAATGGAATGAAATGGAATGGAATAGAATCAACCCGAATGGAATGGAATGCAATGGAATGGAATGGAATGGAATCAACTCGAATGGAATAGAATGGAATGGATTGGAATGGAATGGAATGGAATCAACCCGAATGGAATGGAATACAATGGAATGGAATGGAATGGAAAGGGATGGAATCAACTCGAATGGAATGGAATGGAATGGAATGGAATGGAATGGAATGAAATGGTATAAACCCGAATGGAATGGAATGGAATGGAATGGAATGGAATGAAATCAACCCGAATGGAATGGAAGGGAATGGAATGGAAAGGAAAAAACCCGAATGGAATGGAATCAAACCGAATGGAATGGAATGGAATGGAATGGAACGGAATGGAATGGAACGGAATGGAAGGGTATGAAAAGGAAGGGGATTTAATCACACCAAATGGAATGGAATGGAATGGAATCAACCCGAATGGAATGGAATGCAATGGAATGACATGGAATGGATTCAACCCGAATGGAATTGATTGGAATGGAATCAACTCGAATGGAATGGAATGGAATGGAATGGCACGGGATGGAATGGTATGGAATAGAATCGAATGGAATTGAATCAACACGATTGGAGTGGATTGGAATGGAATGTAATTGAATGGAATGGGGTGGAATTGAATCAATCCGAGTGGAATGGAATGGAATGGAGTGGAGGGGAATGAAATGGAATGGAATGGAGTGGAGTTGAATGTAATGGAATGGAATCAACCTGAGTGGAGTGTAATGGAATGGAATGGAATGGAATGGAATAAAATGGAATGGAAGCAACTCAAATGCAATGCAATGGAATGGAATGGAATGGAATCAACCCGAATGGAATGGAATGGAATGGAATGGAATGGAATCAACCCGAATGGAATGGAATGGAATGGAATGGAATGAAATGGAATGGAATGCAATCAATCCGAATGGAATGGAATGGAATGGAATGCAATGGAATCAACCCGCATGGAATGGAATGGAGTGGAACCAACTCGAATGGAATGGAATGGATTGGAATGGAATGGAATCAACCCGAATTCAATGGAATGGAATGGAATGGAATCAACACGAATGGAATGGATTGGAATGGAATGGAATGGAATGGAATGGAATGGAATCAACCCGAATGGAATGGAATGGAATGGAATGGAATGGAATGGAATGGAATGCAATCAATCCGAATGGAATGGAATGGAATGGAATGCAATGGAATCAACCCGAATGGAATGGAATGAAGTGGAATCAAATCGAGTGAAATGGAATGGAATCGAATGGAATGGAATGGATTCAACCAGAATGGAATGGAAAGGAATGGAATCAACCGGAATGGAATGAAATGGAAAGGAATGGAATGGAATGGAATGGAAAGGAATGGAATGGAATCAACCCGAATGGAATTTAATGGAATGGAATGGAATCAACCAGAATGGAATGGAATCGAATGGAATGGAATGGAATCAACCCGAATGGAATGGAATGGAATGGAATGGAATGCAATGGAATGGAATGGAATCAACTCGAATGGAATGGAATGCAATGGAATGGAATGGAATCGAATCATCACGAATGGAATGGACCAGAATGGAATCAACTCAAATGGAATGGAATGCAATGGAAAGAAATGGAATGGAATCAACCCGAATGGAGTGGAATGTAATGGAATGGAATGGAAACAACCCGAATGGAATGGAATGGAATCGAATGGAATGGAATGGAATGGAATCAACCGGAATGGAATGGAAAGGAAGGGAATGGAATGGAAGGGAAGGGAATGGAATCAAACCGAATGGAATGGAATGGAGTGGAATGGAATGGAAAGGAATGGAATCAACCCGAATGGAATGGAATTGAATGGAATGGAATGGAATGGAATCAAACCGAATGGAATGGAATGGAATGGAATAGAATGGAATGGAATGGAATCTATCCGAAAGGAATGGAATGGTAAGGAATGGAATGGAATGGAATCAACCCGAATGGAATGGAATGCAATGGAATCAACCCGAATGGAATGGAATGCAATGGAATGACATGGAATGGATTCAACCCGAATGGAATTGACTGGAATGGAATCAACTCGAATGGAATGGAATGGAATGGCAGGGGATGGAATGGTATGGAGTAGAATCGCATGGAATTGAATCAACCCGATTGGAGTGGATTGGAATGGAATGTAATTGAATGGAATGGGGTGGAATTGAATCAATCCGAGTGGAATGGATTGGAATGGAATGGAGTGGAGGGGAATGAAATGGAATGGAGTGGAGTGGAGTGGAATGGAATGGAGTGGAGTGGAATAGAATGGAATGGAATCAACCTGACTGGAATGGAATGGAATGGAATGGAATGGAATGGAATGGAATAAACCCGAATGAAATGGAATGGAGGGGAATGGAATGGAATGGAATGGAAAGGAACCAACCCGAATGGAATAGAATGGAATGGAATGGAATGGAATGGAATGGAATGGAATGGAATGCAATGGAATCATCCCGAATGGAATGGAATGGAATGGAACGGAATGGAATGGAATCAACCCGAATGGAATGCAATGGAATGGAATGGAAAGTAATCAACCCGAATGGAAAGGAATGGAATGGAATGGAATGGAATGGAATGGAAGGGAATGAAATGGAAGGGAATTTAATCACACCGAATGGAATGGAATGGAATAGAATGGACTGGAATGGAATCTATCCGAATGGTATGGAATGGTAAGGAATGGAATGGAATGGAAGGGAATGGAATCAACACGCATGGAATGAAATGGAGTGGAATCAACTCGAATGGAATGGAATGGAATGGAATGGAATGGAAAGGAATGGAATGGAAGGGAATGAAATGGAAGGGAATTTAATCACACCGAATGGAATGGAATGGAATGGAATGGAATGGAATCAACCCGAATGGAATGGAATGCAACGGAATGACATTGAATGGATTCAACCCTAATGGAATTGATTGGAATGGAATCAACTCGAATAGAATGGAATGGAATGGAATGGCACGGGATGGAATGGTATGGAATAGAATCGAATGGAATTGAATCAACCCGATTAGAGTGGATTGGAATGGAATGTAATTGAATGGAATGGGGTGGAATTGAATCAATCCGAGTGGAATGGAATGGAATGGAATGCAGTGGAGGGGAATGAAATGGAATGGAATGGAGTGGAGTGGAATGTAATGGAATGGAATCAACCTGAGTGGAATGGAATGGAATGGAATGGAATGGAATGGAATAAAATGGAATGGAAGCAACTCAAATGCAATGGAATGGAATGGAATGGAATGGAATCAACCCGAATGGAATGGAATGTAATGGAATGCAATGGAATCAACTCGAATGGAATGGAATGCAATGGAATGGAATGGAATCGAATCATCATGAATGGAATGGAACGGAATGGAATCAACTCAAATGGAATGGAATGCAATGGAAAGGAATGGAATGGAATCAACGCGAATGGAGTGGAATGGAACGGAATGTAATGGAATGAAAAGGAATGGAATGGAATGCAATCAATCCAAATGGAATGGAATGGACTGGAATCAACCCGAATGCAATGGAGTGGAATGGAATGGAATGGAATGGAATGGAATGGAATCAACCCGAATGGAATGGAATGGAATGGAATAAACCGGAATGGAATGGAATGGAATGGAATGGAAACAAACCGAGTGGAATGGCATGGAGTGGAATGGAATGGAAAGGAATGGAATCAACCCGATTGTAATGGAATGGAATGGAATGGAATGGAATGGAATGGAATGGAATCTATCCGAATGGATTGGAATGGAAAGGAATGGAATGGAATGGAATGGAATGGAATGGAATCAACCCGCATGGAATGGAATGGAGTGGAACCAACTCGAATGGAATGGAATGGATTGGAATGGAATGGAATCAACCCGAATTCAATGGAATGGAATGGAATGGAATCAACACGAATGGAATGGATTGGAATGGAATGGAATGGAATGGAATCAACCCGAATGGAATGGAATGGAATGGAATGAAATGGAATGGAATGCAATCAATCCGAATGGAATGGAATGGAATGGAATGCAATGGAATCAACCCGAATGGAATGGAGTGAAATGGAATCAAATCGAGTGCAATGGAATGGAATCGAATGGAATGGAATGGATTCAACCAGAATGGAATGGAAAGGAATGGAATCAACAGGTATGGAATGAAATGGAAAGGAATGGAATGGAATGGAATGGAAAGGAATGGAATGGAATCAACCCGAACGGAATTTAATGGAATGGAAGGGAATCAACCAGAATGGAATGGAATCGAATGGAATGGAACGGAATCAACCCGAATGGAATGGAATGGAATGGAATGGAATGGAATGGAATGGAATGGAATGGAATTAACCTGAATGGAATGAAATGGAATGGAATTGAATGGAATGGAATCCACCGGAATGGAATGGAATGGAATGGAATGGAATGGTATGGAATCAACCCGAATGGAGTCGAATGGAATGGAAAGGAATGGAATCAACCCGAATGGAATGCAATGGAATGGAATGGAATGGAATGGAATCAACCCGAATGTAATGGAATGCAATGGAATGGAATGGAATGGAATGGAGTCAACCCGGATGGAATGCAATGGAATGGAATGGAATGGAATGGAATCAACCCGAATGTAATGGAATGCAATGGAATGGAATGGAATGGAATGGAGTCAACCCGGATGGAATGCAATGGAATGGAATGGAATGAAATGGAATGGAATGGAATCACCCCGAATGGAATGGAATGCAATGGAATGGAATGGAATGGAATCAACTCGAATGGAATAGAATGGAATGGATTGGAATGGAATGGAATGGAATCAACCCGAATGGAATGGAATACAAAGGAATGGAATGGAATGGAAAGGGATGGAATCAACTCGAATGGAATGGAATGGAATGGAATGCAATGGAATAAACCCGAATGGAATGGAATGGAATGGAATGGAATGAAATCAACCCGAATGGAATGGAAGGGAATGGAATGGAAAGGAAAAAACCCGAATGGAATGGAATGGAATGGAATGGAATGGAACCAAACCGAATGGAATGGAATGGAATGGAATGGAATGGAAGGGAATGAAATGGAAGGGAATTTAATCACACCGAATGGAATGGAATGGAATGGAATGGAATCAACCCGAATGGAATGGAATGCAATGGAATGACATGGAATGGATTCAACCCGAATGGAATTGATTGGAATGGAATCAACTCGAATGGAATGGAATGGAATGGAATGGCACGGGATGGAATGGTATGGAATAGAATCGAATGGAATTGAATCAACCCGATTGGAGTGGATTGGAATGGAATGTAATTGAATGGAATGGGGTGGAATTGAATCAATCCGAGTGGAATGGAATGGAATGGAATGGAGTGGAGGGGAATGAAATGGAATGGAATGGAGTGGAGTGGAATGGAATGGAATGGAATCAACCTGAGTGGAGTGTAATGGAATGGAATGGAATGGAATAAAATGGAATGGAAGCAACTCAAATGCAATGCAATGGAATGGAATGGAATGGAATCAACCCGAATGGAATGGAAAGGAATGGAATCAACCCGAATGGAATGCAATGGAATGGAATGGAATGGAATGGAATCAACCCGAATGTAATGGAATGCAACGGAATGGAATGGAATGGAATGGAGTCAACCCGGATGGAATGCAATGGAATGGAATGGAATGAAATGGAATGGAATGGAATCAACCCGAATGGAATGGAATGCAATGGAATGGAATGGAATGGAATCAACTCGAATGGAATAGAATGGAATGGATTGGAATGGAATGGAATGGAATCAACCCGAATGGAATGGAATACAATGGAATGGAATGGAATGGAAAGGGATGGAATCAACTCGAATGGAATGGAATGGAATGGAATGGAATGGAATGGAATGAAATGGAATAAACCCGAATGGAATGGAATGGAATGGAATGAAATCAACCCTAATGGAATGGAAGGGAATGGAATGGAAAGGAAAAAACCCGAATGGAATGGAATGGAATGGAATGGAATGGAATGGAATCAAACCGAATGGAATGGAATGGAATGGAATGGAATGGAAGGGAATGAAATGGAAGGGAATTTAATCACACCGAATGGAATGGAATGGAATGGAATGGAATCAACCCGAATGGAATGGAATGCAATGGAATGACATGGAATGGATTCAACCCGAATGGAATTGATTGGAATGGATTCAACTCGAATGGAATGGAATGGAATGGAATGGCACGGGATGGAATGGTATGGAATAGAATCGAATGGAATTGAATCAACACGACTGGAGTGGATTGGAATGCAATGTAATTGAATGGAATGGGGTGGAATTGAATCAATCCGAGTGGAATGGAATGGAATGGAATGGAGTGGAGGGGAATGAAATGCAATGGAATGGAGTGGAGTGGAATGGAATGGAATGGAATGGAATGGAATGGAATGGAATAAAATGGAATGGAAGCAACTCAAATGCAATGGAATGGAATGGAATGGAATGCAATCAACCCGAATGGAATGGAATGGAATGGAATGCAATGGAATGGAATGGAATCAACTCGAATGGAATGGAATGCAATGGAATGGAATGGAATCGAATCATCACGAATGGAATGGAACGGAATGGAATCAACTCAAATGGAATGGAATGCAATGGAAAGGAATGGAATGGAATCACCCCGAATGGAGTGGAATGGAATGGAATGGAATGGAAGCAACCCGAATGGAATGGAATGGAATCGAATGGAATGGAATGGAATCAACCGGAATGGAATGGAATGGAATGGAATGGAAGGGAATGGAATCAAACCGAATGGAATGGAAAGGAGTGGAATGGAATGGAAAGGAATGGAATCAACCCGAATGGAATGGAATGGAATGGAATGGAATGGAATGGAATGGAATGGAATGGAATCAAACCGAATGGAATGGAATGGAATGGAATGGAATGGAATGGAATGGAATCTATCCGAAAGGAATGGAATGGTAAGGAATGGAATGGAATGGAAGGGAATGCAATCAACCCTCATGGAATGAAATGGAGTGGAATCAACTCGAATGGAATGGAATGGAATGGAATAAACCCGAATGAAATGGAATGGAGGGGAATGGAATGGAATGGAAAGGAACCAACCCGAATGGAATGGAATGGAATGGAATGGAATGGAATGGAATGGAATGGAATGGAATGCAATGGAATGGAATGGAAGGGAATGAAATGGAAGGGAATTTAATCACACCGAATGGAATGGAATGGAATGGAATGGAATCAACCCGAATGGAATGGAATGCAATGGAATGACATGGAATGGATTCAACCCGAATGGAATTGATTGGAATGGAATCAACTCGAATGGAATGGAATGGAATGGAATGGCACGGGATGGAATGGTATGGAATAGAATCGAATGGAATTGAATCAACCCGATTGGAGTGGATTGGAATGGAATGTAATTGAATGGAATGGGGTGGAATTGAATCAATCCGAGTGGAATGGAATGGAATGGAGTGGAGGGGAATGAAATGGAATGGAATGGAGTGGAGTGGAATGGAATGGAATGGAATCAACCTGAGTGGAATGGAATGGAATGGAATGGAATGGAATGGAATGGAATGGAATGGAATGGAATAAACCCGAATGAAATGGAATGGAGGGGAATGGAATGGAATGGAAAGGAACCAACCCGAATGGAATGGAATGGAATGGAATGGAATGAAATGGAATAAACCCGAATGGAATGGAATGGAATGGAATGGAATGGAATGGAATGAAATCAACCCGAATGGAATGGAATGGAATGGAATAAACCGGAATGGAATGGAATGGAATGGAATGGAATGGAATGGAATGGAATCAACCCGAATGGAATGGAATGGAATGGAATGGAATGGAATGGAATGGAATCAACCCGAATGGAATGGAATGGAATGGAATAAACCGGAATGGAATGGAGTGGAATGGAATGGAATGGAATGGAATGAAATGGAATCAACCCGAATGGAATGGAATGGAATGGAATAAACCGGAATGGAATGGAATGGAATGGAATGGAATCAAACCGAGTGGAATGGCATGGAGTGGAATGGAATGGAAAGGAATGGAATCAACCCGATTGGAATGGAATGGAATGGAATGGAATGGAATGGAATGGAATATATCCGAATGGATTGGAATGGAAAGGAATGGAATGGAATGGAATGGAATGTAATGGAATCAACCCGCATGGAATGGAATGGAGTGGAACCAATTCGAATGGAATGGAATGGATTGGAATGGAATGGAATCAACCCGAATTCAATGGAATGGAATGGAATGGAATCAACACGAATGGAATGGATTGGAATGGAATGGATTGGAATGGAATGGAATGGAAAGGAATCAACCCGAATGGAATGGAATGGAATGGAATGGAATGAAATGGAATGGAATGCAATCAATCCGAATGGAATGGAATGGAATGGAATGCAATGGAATCAACCCGAATGGAATGGAATGAAGTGGAATCAAATCGAGTGCAATGGAATGGAATCGAATGGAATGGAATGGATTCAACCAGAATGGAATGGAAAGGAATGGAATCAACCGGAATGGAATGAAATGGAAAGGAATGGAATGGAATGGAATGGAAAGGAATGGAATGGAATCAACCCGAATGGAATTTAATGGAAAGGAATGGAATCAACCAGAATGGAATGGAATCGAATGGAATGGAATGGAATCAACCCGAATGGAATGGAATGGAATGAAATGGAATGGAATGGAATGGAATGGAATGGAATGGAATGGAATGCAATGGAATGGAATGGAAGGGAATGAAATGGAAGGGAATTTAATCACACCGAATGGAATGGAATGGAATGGAATGGAATCAACCCGAATGGAATGGAATGCAATGGAATGACATGGAATGGATTCAACCCGAATGGAATTGATTGGAATGGAATCAACTCGAATGGAATGGAATGGAATGGAATGGCACGGGATGGAATGGTATGGAATAGAATCGAATGGAATTGAATCAACCCGATTGGAGTGGATTGGAATGGAATGTAATTGAATGGAATGGGGTGGAATTGAATCAATCCGAGTGGAATGGAATGGAATGGAATGGAGTGGAGGGGAATGAAATGGAATGGAATGGAGTGGAGTGGAATGGAATGGAATGGAATCAACCTGAGTGGAGTGTAATGGAATGGAATGGAATGGAATGGAATAAAATGGAATGGAAGCAACTCAAATGCAATGCAATGGAATGGAATGGAATGGAATCAACCCGAATGGAATGGAAAGGAATGGAATCAACCCGAATGGAATGCAATGGAATGGAATGGAATGGAATGGAATCAACCCGAATGTAATGGAATGCAACGGAATGGAATGGAATGGAATGGAGTCAACCCGGATGGAATGCAATGGAATGGAATGGAATGAAATGGAATGGAATGGAATCAACCCGAATGGAATGGAATGCAATGGAATGGAATGGAATGGAATCAACTCGAATGGAATAGAATGGAATGGATTGGAATGGAATGGAATGGAATCAACCCGAATGGAATGGAATACAATGGAATGGAATGGAATGGAAAGGGATGGAATCAACTCGAATGGAATGGAATGGAATGGAATGGAATGGAATGGAATGAAATGGAATAAACCCGAATGGAATGGAATGGAATGGAATGAAATCAACCCTAATGGAATGGAAGGGAATGGAATGGAAAGGAAAAAACCCGAATGGAATGGAATGGAATGGAATGGAATGGAATGGAATCAAACCGAATGGAATGGAATGGAATGGAATGGAATGGAAGGGAATGAAATGGAAGGGAATTTAATCACACCGAATGGAATGGAATGGAATGGAATGGAATCAACCCGAATGGAATGGAATGCAATGGAATGACATGGAATGGATTCAACCCGAATGGAATTGATTGGAATGGATTCAACTCGAATGGAATGGAATGGAATGGAATGGCACGGGATGGAATGGTATGGAATAGAATCGAATGGAATTGAATCAACACGACTGGAGTGGATTGGAATGCAATGTAATTGAATGGAATGGGGTGGAATTGAATCAATCCGAGTGGAATGGAATGGAATGGAATGGAGTGGAGGGGAATGAAATGCAATGGAATGGAGTGGAGTGGAATGGAATGGAATGGAATGGAATGGAATGGAATGGAATAAAATGGAATGGAAGCAACTCAAATGCAATGGAATGGAATGGAATGGAATGCAATCAACCCGAATGGAATGGAATGGAATGGAATGCAATGGAATGGAATGGAATCAACTCGAATGGAATGGAATGCAATGGAATGGAATGGAATCGAATCATCACGAATGGAATGGAACGGAATGGAATCAACTCAAATGGAATGGAATGCAATGGAAAGGAATGGAATGGAATCACCCCGAATGGAGTGGAATGGAATGGAATGGAATGGAAGCAACCCGAATGGAATGGAATGGAATCGAATGGAATGGAATGGAATCAACCGGAATGGAATGGAATGGAATGGAATGGAAGGGAATGGAATCAAACCGAATGGAATGGAAAGGAGTGGAATGGAATGGAAAGGAATGGAATCAACCCGAATGGAATGGAATGGAATGGAATGGAATGGAATGGAATGGAATGGAATCAAACCGAATGGAATGGAATGGAATGGAATGGAATGGAATGGAATGGAATCTATCCGAAAGGAATGGAATGGTAAGGAATGGAATGGAATGGAAGGGAATGCAATCAACCCTCATGGAATGAAATGGAGTGGAATCAACTCGAATGGAATGGAATGGAATGGAATAAACCCGAATGAAATGGAATGGAGGGGAATGGAATGGAATGGAAAGGAACCAACCCGAATGGAATGGAATGGAATGGAATGGAATGGAATGGAATGGAATGGAATGGAATGCAATGGAATGGAATGGAAGGGAATGAAATGGAAGGGAATTTAATCACACCGAATGGAATGGAATGGAATGGAATGGAATCAACCCGAATGGAATGGAATGCAATGGAATGACATGGAATGGATTCAACCCGAATGGAATTGATTGGAATGGAATCAACTCGAATGGAATGGAATGGAATGGAATGGCACGGGATGGAATGGTATGGAATAGAATCGAATGGAATTGAATCAACCCGATTGGAGTGGATTGGAATGGAATGTAATTGAATGGAATGGGGTGGAATTGAATCAATCCGAGTGGAATGGAATGGAATGGAATGGAGTGGAGGGGAATGAAATGGAATGGAATGGAGTGGAGTGGAATGGAATGGAATGGAATCAACCTGAGTGGAATGGAATGGAATGGAATGGAATGGAATGGAATGGAATGGAATGGAATAAACCCGAATGAAATGGAATGGAGGGGAATGGAATGGAATGGAAAGGAACCAACCCGAATGGAATGGAATGGAATGGAATGGAATGAAATGGAATAAACCCGAATGGAATGGAATGGAATGGAATGGAATGGAATGGAATGAAATCAACCCGAATGGAATGGAATGGAATGGAATAAACCGGAATGGAATGGAATGGAATGGAATGGAATGGAATGGAATGGAATGGAATCAACCCGAATGGAATGGAATGGAATGGAATGGAATGGAATGGAATGGAATGGAATCAACCCGAATGGAATGGAATGGAATGGAATAAACCGGAATGGAATGGAGTGGAATGGAATGGAATGGAATGGAATGAAATGGAATCAACCCGAATGGAATGGAATGGAATGGAATAAACCGGAATGGAATGGAATGGAATGGAATGGAATCAAACCGAGTGGAATGGCATGGAGTGGAATGGAATGGAAAGGAATGGAATCAACCCGATTGGAATGGAATGGAATGGAATGGAATGGAATGGAATGGAATATATCCGAATGGATTGGAATGGAAAGGAATGGAATGGAATGGAATGGAATGTAATGGAATCAACCCGCATGGAATGGAATGGAGTGGAACCAATTCGAATGGAATGGAATGGATTGGAATGGAATGGAATCAACCCGAATTCAATGGAATGGAATGGAATGGAATCAACACGAATGGAATGGATTGGAATGGAATGGATTGGAATGGAATGGAATGGAAAGGAATCAACCCGAATGGAATGGAATGGAATGGAATGGAATGAAATGGAATGGAATGCAATCAATCCGAATGGAATGGAATGGAATGCAATGCAATGGAATCAACCCGAATGGAATGGAATGAAGTGGAATCAAATCGAGTGCAATGGAATGGAATCGAATGGAATGGAATGGATTCAACCAGAATGGAATGGAAAGGAATGGAATCAACCGGAATGGAATGAAATGGAAAGGAATGGAATGGAATGGAATGGAAAGGAATGGAATGGAATCAACCCGAATGGAATTTAATGGAAAGGAATGGAATCAACCAGAATGGAATGGAATCGAATGGAATGGAATGGAATCAACCCGAATGGAATGGAATGGAATGAAATGGAATGGAATGGAATGGAATGGAATGGAATCAACCTGAATGGAATGAAATGGAATGGAATTGAATGGAATGGAATCCACCGGAATGGAATGGAATGGAATGGAATGGAATGCTTTGGAATCAACCCGAATGGAGTCGAATGGAATGGAAAGGAATGGAATCAACCTGAATGGAATGCAATGGAATGGAATGGAATGGAATGGAATCAACCCGAATGTAATGGAATGCAATGGAATGGAATGGAATGGAATGGAGTCAACCCGGATGGAATGCAATGGAATGGAATGGAATAAAATGGAATGGAATGGAATCAACCCGAATGGAATGGAATGCAATGGAATGGAATGGAATGGAATCAACTCGAATGGAATAGAATGGAATGGATTGGAATGGAATGGAATCAACCCGAATGGAATGGAATACAGTGGAATGGAATGGAATGGAAAGGGATGGAATCAACTCGAATGGAATGGAATGGAATGGAATGGAATGGAATGGAATGGAATGAAATGGAATAAACCCGAATGGAATGGAATGGAATGGAATGGAATGAAATCAACCCGAATGGAATGGAAGGGAATGGAATGGAAAGGAAAAAACCCGAATGGAATGGAATGGAATGGAATGGAATCAAACCGAATGGAATGGAATGGAATGGAATGGAATGGAAGGGAATGAAATGGAAGGGAATTTAATCACACCGAATGGAATGGAATGGAATGGAATGGAATGGAATGGAATGGAATCAACCCGAATGGAATGGAATGCAATGGAATGACATGGAATGGATTCAACCCGAATGGAATTGATTGGAATGGAATCAACTCGAATGGAAAGGAATGGAATGGAATGGCACGGGATGGAATGGTATGGAATAGAATCGAATGGAATTGAATCAACATGATTGGAGTCGATTGGAATGGAATGTAATTGAATGGAATGGGGTGGAATTGAATCAATCCGAGTGGAATGGAATGGAATGGAATGGAGTGGAGGGGAATGAAATGGAATGGAATGGAGTGGAGTGGAATGTAATGGAATGGAATCAACCTGAGTGGAATGGAACGGAATGGAATGGAATGGAATGGAATGGAATAAAATGGAATGGAAGCAACTCAAATGCAATGGAATGGAATGGAATGGAATGGAATGGAATCAACCCGAATGGAATGGAATGGAATGGAATGGAATGCAATGGAATGGAATGGAATCAACTCGAATGGAATGGAATGCAATGGAATGGAATGGAATCGAATCATCACGAATGGAATTGAACGGAATGGAATCAACTCAAATGGAATGGAATGCAATGGAAAGGAATGGAATGGAATCAACCCGAATGGAGTGGAATGGAATGGAATGGAATGGAAGAAACCCGAATGGAATGGAATGGAATCGAATGGAATGGAATGGAATCAACCGGAATGGAATGGAATGGAATGGAATGGAAGGGAATGGAATCAAACCGAATGGAATAGAATGGAGTGGAATGGAATGGAAAGGAATGGAATCAACCCGAATGCAATGGAATGGAATGGAATGGAATGGAATGGAATGGAATGGAATGGAATGGAATCAAACCGAATGGAATGGAATGGAATGGAATGGAATGGAATGGAATCTATCCGAAAGGAATGGAATGGTAAGGAATGGAATGGAATGGAAGGGAATGGAATCAACCCTCATGGAATGAAATGGAGTGGAATCAACTCGAATGGAATGGAATGGAATGGAATAAACCCGAATGAAATGGAATGGAGGGGAATGGAATGGAATGGAAAGGAACCAACCCGAATGGAATGGAATTGAATGGAATGGAATGGAATGGAATGGAATGGAATGGAATGGAATGGAAAGTAATTAACCCGAATGGAATGGAATGGAACGGAATGGAATGGAATGGAATGGAAGGGAATGAAATGGAAGGGAATTTAATCACACCGAATGGAATGGAATGGAATGGAATCAACCCGAATGGAATGGAATGCAATGGAATGACATGGAATGGATTCAACCCGAATGGAATTGATTGGAATGGAATCAACTCGAATGGAATGGAATGGAATGGCAGGGGATGGAATGGTATGGAGTAGAATCGCATGGAATTGAATCAACCCGATTGGAGTGGATTGGAATGGAATGTAATTGAATGGAATGGGGTGGAATTGAATCAATCCGAGTGGAATGGAATGGAATGGAATGGAGTGGAGGGGAATGAAATGGAATGGAGTGGAGTGGAGTGGAATGGAATGGAGTGGAGTGGAATAGAATGGAATGGAATCAACCTGACTGGAATGGAATGGAATGGAATGGAATGGAATGGAATGGAATGGAATGGAATAAACCCGAATGAAATGGAATGGAGGGGAATGGAATGGAAAGGAACCAACCCGAATGGAATAGAATGGAATGGAATGGAATGGAATGGAATGGAATGGAATGGAATGCAATGGAATCATCCCGAATGGAATGGAATGGAATGGAACGGAATTGAATGGAATCAACCCGAATGGAATGCAATGGAATGGAATGGAAAGTAATCAACCCGAATGGAAAGGAATGGAATGGAATGGAATGGAATGGAATGGAAGGGAATGAAATGGAAGGGAATTTAATCACACCGAATGGAATGGAATGGAATAGAATGGACTGGAATGGAATCTATCCGAATGGTATGGAATGGTAAGGAATGGAATGGAATGGAAGGGAATGGAATCAACACGCATGGAATGAAATGGAGTGGAATCAACTCGAATGGAATGGAATGGAATGGAATGGAATGGAATGGAAAGGAATGGAATGGAAGGGAATGAAATGGAAGGGAATTTAATCACACCGAATGGAATGGAATGGAATGGAATGGAATGGAATCAACCCGAATGGAATGGAATGCAACGGAATGACATTGAATGGATTCAACCCTAATGGAATTGATTGGAATGGAATCAACTCGAATAGAATGGAATGGAATGGAATGGCACGGGATGGAATGGTATGGAATAGAATCGAATGGAATTGAATCAACCCGATTAGAGTGGATTGGAATGGAATGTAATTGAATGGAATGGGGTGGAATTGAATCAATCCGAGTGGAATGGAATGGAATGGAATGGAATGCAGTGGAGGGGAATGAAATGGAATGGAATGGAGTGGAGTGGAATGTAATGGAATGGAATCAACCTGAGTGGAATGGAATGGAATGGAATGGAATGGAATGGAATAAAATGGAATGGAAGCAACTCAAATGCAATGGAATGGAATGGAATGGAATGGAATCAACCCGAATGGAATGGAAAGTAAAGGAATGCAATGGAATCAACTCGAATGGAATGGAATGCAATGGAATGGAATGGAATCGAATCATCATGAATGGAATGGAACGGAATGGAATCAACTCAAATGGAATGGAATGCAATGGAAAGGAATGGAATGGAATCAACGCGAATGGAGTGGAATGGAACGGAATGTAATGGAATGAAAAGGAATGGAATGGAATGCAATCAATCCAAATGGAATGGAATGGACTGGAATCAACCCGAATGCAATGGAGTGGAATGGAATGGAATGGAATGGAATGGAATCAACCCGAATGGAATGGAATGGAATGGAATAAACCGGAATGGAATGGAATGGAATGGAATGGAAACAAACCGAGTGGAATGGCATGGAGTGGAATGGAATGGAAAGGAATGGAATCAACCCGATTGTAATGGAATGGAATGGAATGGAATGGAATGGAATGGAATCTAACCGAATGGATTGGAATGGAAAGGAATGGAATGGAATGGAATGGAATGGAATGGAATGGAATCAACCCGCATGGAATGGAATGGAGTGGAACCAACTCGAATGGAATGGAATGGATTGGAATGGAATGGAATCAACCCGAATTCAATGGAATGGAATGGAATGGAATCAACACGAATGGAATGGATTGGAATGGAATGGAATGGAATGGAATCAACCCGAATGGAATGGAATGGAATGGAATGAAATGGAATGGAATGCAATCAATCCGAATGGAATGGAATGGAATGGAATGCAATGGAATCAACCCGAATGGAATGGAGTGAAATGGAATCAAATCGAGTGCAATGGAATGGAATCGAATGGAATGGAATGGATTCAACCAGAATGGAATGGAAAGGAATGGAATCAACAGGTATGGAATGAAATGGAAAGGAATGGAATGGAATGGAATGGAAAGGAATGGAATGGAATCAACCCGAACGGAATTTAATGGAATGGAAGGGAATCAACCAGAATGGAATGGAATCGAATGGAATGGAACGGAATCAACCCGAATGGAATGGAATGGAATGGAATGGAATGGAATGGAATGGAATGGAATGGAATTAACCTGAATGGAATGAAATGGAATGGAATTGAATGGAATGGAATCCACCGGAATGGAATGGAATGGAATGGAATGGAATGGTATGGAATCAACCCGAATGGAGTCGAATGGAATGGAAAGGAATGGAATCAACCCGAATGGAATGCAATGGAATGGAATGGAATGGAATGGAATCAACCCGAATGTAATGGAATGCAATGGAATGGAATGGAATGGAATGGAGTCAACCCGGATGGAATGCAATGGAATGGAATGGAATGAAATGGAATGGAATGGAATCACCCCGAATGGAATGGAATGCAATGGAATGGAATGGAATGGAATCAACTCGAATGGAATAGAATGGAATGGATTGGAATGGAATGGAATGGAATCAACCCGAATGGAATGGAATACAAAGGAATGGAATGGAATGGAAAGGGATGGAATCAACTCGAATGGAATGGAATGGAATGGAATGGAATGGAATGAAATGGAATAAACCCGAATGGAATGGAATGGAATGGAATGGAATGAAATCAACCCGAATGGAATGGAAGGGAATGGAATGGAAAGGAAAAAACCCGAATGGAATGGAATGGAATGGAATGGAATGGAACCAAACCGAATGGAATGGAATGGAATGGAATGGAATGGAAGGGAATGAAATGGAAGGGAATTTAATCACACCGAATGGAATGGAATGGAATGGAATGGAATCAACCCGAATGGAATGGAATGCAATGGAATGACATGGAATGGATTCAACCCGAATGGAATTGATTGGAATGGAATCAACTCGAATGGAATGGAATGGAATGGAATGGCACGGGATGGAATGGTATGGAATAGAATCGAATGGAATTGAATCAACCCGATTGGAGTGGATTGGAATGGAATGTAATTGAATGGAATGGGGTGGAATTGAATCAATCCGAGTGGAATGGAATGGAATGGAATGGAGTGGAGGGGAATGAAATGGAATGGAATGGAGTGGAGTGGAATGGAATGGAATGGAATCAACCTGAGTGGAGTGTAATGGAATGGAATGGAATGGAATGGAATAAAATGGAATGGAAGCAACTCAAATGCAATGCAATGGAATGGAATGGAATGGAATCAACCCGAATGGAATGGAAAGGAATGGAATCAACCCGAATGGAATGCAATGGAATGGAATGGAATGGAATGGAATCAACCCGAATGTAATGGAATGCAACGGAATGGAATGGAATGGAATGGAGTCAACCCGGATGGAATGCAATGGAATGGAATGGAATGAAATGGAATGGAATGGAATCAACCCGAATGGAATGGAATGCAATGGAATGGAATGGAATGGAATCAACTCGAATGGAATAGAATGGAATGGATTGGAATGGAATGGAATGGAATCAACCCGAATGGAATGGAATACAATGGAATGGAATGGAATGGAAAGGGATGGAATCAACTCGAATGGAATGGAATGGAATGGAATGGAATGGAATGGAATGAAATGGAATAAACCCGAATGGAATGGAATGGAATGGAATGAAATCAACCCTAATGGAATGGAAGGGAATGGAATGGAAAGGAAAAAACCCGAATGGAATGGAATGGAATGGAATGGAATGGAATGGAATCAAACCGAATGGAATGGAATGGAATGGAAGGGAATGAAATGGAAGGGAATTTAATCACACCGAATGGAATGGAATGGAATGGAATGGAATCAACCCGAATGGAATGGAATGCAATGGAATGACATGGAATGGATTCAACCCGAATGGAATTGATTGGAATGGATTCAACTCGAATGGAATGGAATGGAATGGAATGGCACGGGATGGAATGGTATGGAATAGAATCGAATGGAATTGAATCAACACGACTGGAGTGGATTGGAATGCAATGCAATTGAATGGAATGGGGTGGAATTGAATCAATCCGAGTGGAATGGAATGGAATGGAATGGAGTGGAGGGGAATGAAATGCAATGGAATAGAGTGGAGTGGAATGGAATGGAATGGAATGGAATGGAATGGAATGGAATAAAATGGAATGGAAGCAACTCAAATGCAGTGGAATGGAATGGAATGGAATGCAATCAACCCGAATGGAATGGAATGGAATGGAATGCAATGGAATGGAATGGAATCAACTCGAATGGAATGGAATGCAATGGAATGGAATGGAATCGAATCATCACGAATGGAATGGAACGGAATGGAATCAACTCAAATGGAATGGAATGCAATGGAAAGGAATGGAATGGAATCACCCCGAATGGAGTGGAATGGAATGGAATGGAATGGAAGCAACCCGAATGGAATGGAATGGAATCGAATGGAATGGAATGGAATGGAATCAACCGGAATGGAATGGAATGGAATGGAATGGAAGGGAATGGAATCAAACCGAATGGAATGGAAAGGAGTGGAATGGAATGGAAAGGAATGGAATCAACCCGAATGGAATGGAATGGAATGGAATGGAATGGAATGGAATGGAATGGAATCAAACCGAATGGAATGGAATGGAATGGAATGGAATGGAATGGAATGGAATGGAATCTATCCGAAAGGAATGGAATGGTAAGGAATGGAATGGAATGGAAGGGAATGCAATCAACCCTCATGGAATGAAATGGAGTGGAATCAACTCGAATGGAATGGAATGGAATGGAATAAACCCGAATGAAATGGAATGGAGGGGAATGGAATGGAATGGAAAGGAACCAACCCGAATGGAATGGAATGGAATGGAATGGAATGGAATGGAATGGAATGGAATGGAATGGAATGGAATGCAATGGAATGGAATGGAAGGGAATGAAATGGAAGGGAATTTAATCACACCGAATGGAATGGAATGGAATGGAATGGAATCAACCCGAATGGAATGGAATGCAATGGAATGACATGGAATGGATTCAACCCGAATGGAATTGATTGGAATGGAATCAACTCGAATGGAATGGAATGGAATGGAATGGCACGGGATGGAATGGTATGGAATAGAATCGAATGGAATTGAATCAACCCGATTGGAGTGGACTGGAATGGAATGTAATTGAATGGAATGGGGTGGAATTGAATCAATCCGAGTGGAATGGAATGGAATGGAATGGAGTGGAGGGGAATGAAATGGAATGGAATGGAGTGGAGTGGAATGGAATGGAATGGAATCAACCTGAGTGGAATGGAATGGAATGGAATGGAATGGAATGGAATGGAATGGAATGGAATGGAATGGAATAAACCCGAATGAAATGGAATGGAGGGGAATGGAATGGAATGGAAAGGAACCAACCCGAATGGAATGGAATGGAATGGAATGGAATGAAATGGAATAAACCCGAATGGAATGGAATGGAATGGAATGGAATGGAATGGAATGGAATGAAATCAACCCGAATGGAATGGAATGGAATGGAATAAACCGGAATGGAATGGAATGGAATGGAATGGAATGGAATGGAATCAACCCGAATGGAATGGAATGGAATGGAATGGAATGGAATGGAATCAACCCGAATGGAATGGAATGGAATGGAATAAACCGGAATGGAATGGAGTGGAATGGAATGGAATGGAATGGAATGAAATGGAATCAACCCGAATGGAATGGAATGGAATGGAATAAACCGGAATGGAATGGAATGGAATGGAATGGAATCAAACCGAGTGGAATGGCATGGAGTGGAATGGAATGGAAAGGAATGGAATCAACCCGATTGGAATGGAATGGAATGGAATGGAATGGAATGGAATGGAATGGAATATATCCGAATGGATTGGAATGGAAAGGAATGGAATGGAATGGAATGGAATATAATGGAATCAACCTGCATGGAATGGAATGGAGTGGAACCAATTCGAATGGAATGGAATGGATTGGAATGGAATGGAATCAACCCGAATTCAATGGAATGGAATGGAATGGAATCAACACGAATGGAATGGATTGGAATGGAATGGATTGGAATGGAATGGAATGGAATGGAATCAACCCGAATGGAATGGAATGGAATGGAATGGAATGAAATGGAATGGAATGCAATCAATCCGAATGGAATGGAATGGAATGGAATGCAATGGAATCAACCCGAATGGAATGGAATGAAGTGGAATCAAATCGAGTGCAATGGAATGGAATCGAATGGAATGGAATGGATTCAACCAGAATGGAATGGAAAGGAATGGAATCAACCGGAATGGAATGAAATGGAAAGGAATGGAATGGAATGGAATGGAAAGGAATGGAATGGAATCAACCCTAACGGAATTTAATGGAAAGGAATGGAATCAACCAGAATGGAATGGAATCGAATGGAATGGAATGGAATCAACCCGAATGGAATGGAATGGAATGAAATGGAATGGAATGGAATGGAATGGAATGGAATGGAATCATCCTGAATGGAATGAAATGGAATGGAATTGAATGGAATGGAATCCACCGGAATGGAATGGAATGGAATGGAATGGAATGCTTTGGAATCAACCCGAATGGAGTCGAATGGAATGGAAAGGAATGGAATCAACCTGAATGGAATGCAATGGAATGGAATGGAATGGAATGGAATCAACCCGAATGTAATGGAATGCAATGGAATGGAATGGAATGGAATGGAGTCAACCCGGATGGAATGCAATGGAATGGAATGGAATAAAATGGAATGGAATGGAATCAACCCGAATGGAATGGAATGCAATGGAATGGAATGGAATGGAATCAACTCGAATGGAATAGAATGGAATGGATTGGAATGGAATGGAATCAACCCGAATGGAATGGAATACAGTGGAATGGAATGGAATGGAAAGGGATGGAATCAACTCGAATGGAATGGAATGGAATGGAATGGAATGGAATGGAATGGAATGAAATGGAATAAACCCGAATGGAATGGAATGGAATGGAATGGAATGAAATCAACCCGAATGGAATGGAAGGGAATGGAATGGAAAGGAAAAAACCCGAATGGAATGGAATGGAATGGAATGGAATCAAACCGAATAGAATGGAATGGAATGGAATGGAATGGAAGGGAATGAAATGGAAGGGAATTTAATCACACCGAATGGAATGGAATGGAATGGAATGGAATGGAATGGAATCAACCCGAATGGAATGGAATGCAATGGAATGACATGGAATGGATTCAACCCGAATGGAATTGATTGGAATGGAATCAACTCGAATGGAAAGGAATGGAATGGAATGGCACGGGATGGAATGGTATGGAATAGAATCGAATGGAATTGAATCAACATGATTGGAGTCGATTGGAATGGAATGTAATTGAATGGAATGGGGTGGAATTGAATCAATCCGAGTGGAATGGAATGGAATGGAATGGAGTGGAGGGGAATGAAATGGAATGGAATGGAGTGGAGTGGAATGTAATGGAATGGAATCAACCTGAGTGGAATGGAACGGAATGGAATGGAATGGAATGGAATGGAATAAAATGGAATGGAAGCAACTCAAATGCAATGGAATGGAATGGAATGGAATGGAATCAACCCGAATGGAATGGAATGGAATGGAATGGAATGCAATGGAATGGAATGGAATCAACTCGAATGGAATGGAATGCAATGGAATGGAATGGAATCGAATCATCACGAATGGAATTGAACGGAATGGAATCAACTCAAATGGAATGGAATGCAATGGAAAGGAATGGAATGGAATCAACCCGAATGGAGTGGAATGGAATGGAATGGAATGGAACAAACCCGAATGGAATGGAATGGAATCGAATGGAATGGAATGGAATCAACCGGAATGGAATGGAATGGAATGGAATGGAAGGGAATGGAATCAAACCGAATGGAATAGAATGGAGTGGAATGGAATGGAAAGGAATGGAATCAACCCGAATGCAATGGAATGGAATGGAATGGAATGGAATGGAATGGAATGGAATGGAATCAAACCGAATGGAATGGAATGGAATGGAATGGAATGGAATGGAATGGAATCTATCCGAAAGGAATGGAATGGTAAGGAATGGAATGGAATGGAAGGGAATGGAATCAACCCTCATGGAATGAAATGGAGTGGAATCAACTCGAATGGAATGGAATGGAATGGAATAAACCCGAATGAAATGGAATGGAGGGGAATGGAATGGAATGGAAAGGAACCAACCCGAATGGAATGGAATTGAATGGAATGGAATGGAATGGAATGGAATGGAATGGAATGGAAAGTAATTAACCCGAATGGAATGGAATGGAACGGAATGGAATGGAATGGAATGGAAGGGAATGAAATGGAAGGGAATTTAATCACACCGAATGGAATGGAATGGAATGGAATCAACCCGAATGGAATGGAATGCAATGGAATGACATGGAATGGATTCAACCCGAATGGAATTGATTGGAATGGAATCAACTCGAATGGAATGGAATGGAATGGCAGGGGATGGAATGGTATGGAGTAGAATCGCATGGAATTGAATCAACCCGATTGGAGTGGATTGGAATGGAATGTAATTGAATGGAATGGGGTGGAATTGAATCAATCCGAGTGGAATGGAATGGAATGGAATGGAGTGGAGGGGAATGAAATGGAATGGAGTGGAGTGGAGTGGAATGGAATGGAGTGGAGTGGAATAGAATGGAATGGAATCAACCTGACTGGAATGGAATGGAATGGAATGGAATGGAATGGAATGGAATGGAATAAACCCGAATGAAATGGAATGGAGGGGAATGGAATGGAATGGAATGGAAAGGAACCAACCCGAATGGAATAGAATGGAATGGAATGGAATGGAATGGAATGGAATGGAATGGAATGCAATGGAATCATCCCGAATGGAATGGAATGGAATGGAACGGAATGGAATGGAATCAACCCGAATGGAATGCAATGGAATGGAATGGAAAGTAATCAACCCGAATGGAAAGGAATGGAATGGAATGGAATGGAATGGAATGGAAGGGAATGAAATGGAAGGGAATTTAATCACACCGAATGGAATGGAATGGAATAGAATGGACTGGAATGGAATCTATCCGAATGGTATGGAATGGTAAGGAATGGAATGGAATGGAAGGGAATGGAATCAACACGCATGGAATGAAATGGAGTGGAATCAACTCGAATGGAATGGAATGGAATGGAATGGAATGGAAAGGAATGGAATGGAAGGGAATGAAATGGAAGGGAATTTAATCACACCGAATGGAATGGAATGGAATGGAATGGAATGGAATGGAATGGAATCAACCCGAATGGAATGGAATGCAACGGAATGACATTGAATGGATTCAACCCTAATGGAATTGATTGGAATGGAATCAACTCGAATAGAATGGAATGGAATGGAATGGCACGGGATGGAATGGTATGGAATAGAATCGAATGGAATTGAATCAACCCGATTAGAGTGGATTGGAATGGAATGTAATTGAATGGAATGGGGTGGAATTGAATCAATCCGAGTGGAATGGAATGGAATGGAATGCAGTGGAGGGGAATGAAATGGAATGGAATGGAGTGGAGTGGAATGTAATGGAATGGAATCAACCTGAGTGGAATGGAATGGAATGGAATGGAATGGAATGGAATAAAATGGAATGGAAGCAACTCAAATGCAATGGAATGGAATGGAATGGAATGGAATCAACCCGAATGGAATGGAATGTAATGGAATGCAATGGAATCAACTCGAATGGAATGGAATGCAATGGAATGGAATGGAATCGAATCATCATGAATGGAATGGAACGGAATGGAATCAACTCAAATGGAATGGAATGCAATGGAAAGGAATGGAATGGAATCAACGCGAATGGAGTGGAATGGAACGGAATGTAATGGAATGAAAAGGAATGGAATGGAATGCAATCAATCCAAATGGAATGGAATGGACTGGAATCAACCCGAATGCAATGGAGTGGAATGGAATGGAATGGAATGGAATGGAATGGAATCAACCCGAATGGAATGGAATGGAATGGAATAAACCGGAATGGAATGGAATGGAATGGAATGGAAACAAACCGAGTGGAATGGCATGGAGTGGAATGGAATGGAAAGGAATGGAATCAACCCGATTGTAATGGAATGGAATGGAATGGAATGGAATGGAATGGAATGGAATCTAACCGAATGGATTGGAATGGAAAGGAATGGAATGGAATGGAATGGAATGGAATGGAATGGAATCAACCCGCATGGAATGGAATGGAGTGGAACCAACTCGAATGGAATGGAATGGATTGGAATGGAATGGAATCAACCCGAATTCAATGGAATGGAATGGAATGGAATCAACACGAATGGAATGGATTGGAATGGAATGGAATGGAATGGAATCAACCCGAATGGAATGGAATGGAATGGAATGAAATGGAATGGAATGCAATCAATCCGAATGGAATGGAATGGAATGGAATGCAATGGAATCAACCCGAATGGAATGGAGTGAAATGGAATCAAATCGAGTGCAATGGAATGGAATCGAATGGAATGGAATGGATTCAACCAGAATGGAATGGAAAGGAATGGAATCAACATGTATAGAATGAAATGGAAAGGAATGGAATGGAATGGAATGGAAAGGAATGGAATGGAATCAACCCGAACGGAATTTAATGGAATGGAAGGGAATCAACCAGAATGGAATGGAATCGAATGGAATGGAACGGAATCAACCCGAATGGAATGGAATGGAATGGAATGGAATGGAATGGAATGGAATGGAATGGAATTAACCTGAATGGAATGAAATGGAATGGAATTGAATGGAATGGAATCCACCGGAATGGAATGGAATGGAATGGAATGGTATGGAATCAACCCGAATGGAGTCGAATGGAATGGAAAGGAATGGAATCAACCCGAATGGAATGCAATGGAATGGAATGGAATGGAATGGAATCAACCCGAATGTAATGGAATGCAATGGAATGGAATGGAATGGAATGGAGTCAACCCGGATGGAATGCAATGGAATGGAATGGAATGAAATGGAATGGAATGGAATCACCCCGAATGGAATGGAATGCAATGGAATGGAATGGAATGGAATCAACTCGAATGGAATAGAATGGAATGGATTGGAATGGAATGGAATGGAATCAACCCGAATGGAATGGAATACAAAGGAATGGAATGGAATGGAAAGGGATGGAATCAACTCGAATGGAATGGAATGGAATGGAATGGAATGGAATGAAATGGAATAAACCCGAATGGAATGGAATGGAATGGAATGGAATGAAATCAACCCGAATGGAATGGAAGGGAATGGAATGGAAAGGAAAAAACCCGAATGGAATAGAATGGAATGGAATGGAATGGAACCAAACCGAATGGAATGGAATGGAATGGAATGGAATGGAAGGGAATGAAATGGAAGGGAATTTAATCACACCGAATGGAATGGAATGGAATGGAATGGAATCAACCCGAATGGAATGGAATGCAATGGAATGACATGGAATGGATTCAACCCGAATGGAATTGATTGGAATGGAATCAACTCGAATGGAATGGAATGGAATGGAATGGCACGGGATGGAATGGTATGGAATAGAATCGAATGGAATTGAATCAACCCGATTGGAGTGGATTGGAATGGAATGTAATTGAATGGAATGGGGTGGAATTGAATCAATCCGAGTGGAATGGAATGGAATGGAATGGAGTGGAGGGGAATGAAATGGAATGGAATGGAGTGGAGTGGAATGGAATGGAATGGAATCAACCTGAGTGGAGTGTAATGGAATGGAATGGAATGGAATGGAATAAAATGGAATGGAAGCAACTCAAATGCAATGCAATGGAATGGAATGGAATGGAATCAACCCGAATGGAATGGAAAGGAATGGAATCAACCCGAATGGAATGCAATGGAATGGAATGGAATGGAATGGAATCAACCCGAATGTAATGGAATGCAACGGAATGGAATGGAATGGAATGGAGTCAACCCGGATGGAATGCAATGGAATGGAATGGAATGAAATGGAATGGAATGGAATCAACCCGAATGGAATGGAATGCAATGGAATGGAATGGAATGGAATCAACTCGAATGGAATAGAATGGAATGGATTGGAATGGAATGGAATCAACCCGAATGGAATGGAATACAGTGGAATGGAATGGAATGGAAAGGGATGGAATCAACTCGAATGGAATGGAATGGAATGGAATGGAATGGAATGGAATGGAATGGAATGAAATGGAATAAACCCGAATGGAATGGAATGGAATGGAATGGAATGAAATCAACCCGAATGGAATGGAAGGGAATGGAATGGAAAGGATAAAACCCGAATGGAATGGAATGGAATGGAATCAAACCGAATGGAATGGAATGGAATGGAATGGAATGGAAGGGAATGAAATGGAAGGGAATTTAATCACACCGAATGGAATGGAATGGAATGGAATGGAATGGAATGGAATCAACCCGAATGGAATGGAATGCAATGGAATGACATGGAATGGATTCAACCCGAATGGAATTGATTGGAATGGAATCAACTCGAATGGAAAGGAATGGAATGGAATGGCACGGGATGGAATGGTATGGAATAGAATCGAATGGAATTGAATCAACATGATTGGAGTCGATTGGAATGGAATGTAATTGAATGGAATGGGGTGGAATTGAATCAATCCGAGTGGAATGGAATGGAATGGAATGGAGTGGAGGGGAATGAGATGTAATGGAATGGAGTGGAGTGGAATGTAATGGAATGGAATCAACCTGAGTGGAATGGAACGGAATGGAATGGAATGGAATGGAATGGAATAAAATGGAATGGAAGCAACTCAAATGCAATGGAATGGAATGGAATGGAATGGAATCAACCCGAATGGAATGGAATGGAATGGAATGGAATGCAATGGAATGGAATGGAATCAACTCGAATGGAATGGAATGCAATGGAATGGAATGGAATCGAATCATCACGAATGGAATTGAACGGAATGGAATCAACTCAAATGGAATGGAATGCAATGGAAAGGAATGGAATGGAATCAACCCGAATGGAGTGGAATGGAATGGAATGGAATGGAAGAAACCCGAATGGAATGGAATGGAATCGAATGGAATGGAATGGAATCAACCGGAATGGAATGGAATGGAATGGAATGGAAGGGAATGGAATCAAACCGAATGGAATAGAATGGAGTGGAATGGAATGGAAAGGAATGGAATCAACCCGAATGCAATGGAATGGAATGGAATGGAATGGAATGGAATGGAATGGAATGGAATGGAATCTATCCGAAAGGAATGGAATGGTAAGGAATGGAATGGAATGGAAGGGAATGGAATCAACCCTCATGGAATGAAATGGAGTGGAATCAACTCGAATGGAATGGAATGGAATGGAAAAAACCCGAATGAAATGGAATGGAGGGGAATGGAATGGAATGGAAAGGAACCAACCCGAATGGAATGGAATTGAATGGAATGGAATGGAATGGAATGGAATGGAATGGAATGGAATGGAAAGTAATTAACCCGAATGGAATGGAATGGAACGGAATGGAATGGAATGGAATGGAAGGGAATGAAATGGAAGGGAATTTAATCACACCGAATGGAATGGAATGGAATGGAATCAACCCGAATGGAATGGAATGCAATGGAATGACATGGAATGGATTCAACCCGAATGGAATTGATTGGAATGGAATCAACTCGAATGGAATGGAATGGAATGGCAGGGGATGGAATGGTATGGAGTAGAATCGCATGGAATTGAATCAACCCGATTGGAGTGGATTGGAATGGAATGTAATTGAATGGAATGGGGTGGAATTGAATCAATCCGAGTGGAATGGAATGGAATGGAATGGAGTGGAGGGGAATGAAATGGAATGGAGTGGAGTGGAGTGGAATGGAATGGAGTGGAGTGGAATAGAATGGAATGGAATCAACCTGACTGGAATGGAATGGAATGGAATGGAATGGAATGGAATGGAATGGAATAAACCCGAATGAAATGGAATGGAGGGGAATGGAATGGAATGGAATGGAAAGGAACCAACCCGAATGGAATAGAATGGAATGGAATGGAATGGAATGGAATGGAATGGAATGGAATGCAATGGAATCATCCCGAATGGAATGGAATGGAATGGAACGGAATGGAATGGAATCAACCCGAATGGAATGCAATGGAATGGAATGGAAAGTAATCAACCCGAATGGAAAGGAATGGAATGGAATGGAATGGAATGGAATGGAAGGGAATGAAATGGAAGGGAATTTAATCACACCGAATGGAATGGAATGGAATAGAATGGACTGGAATGGAATCTATCCGAATGGTATGGAATGGTAAGGAATGGAATGGAATGGAAGGGAATGGAATCAACACGCATGGAATGAAATGGAGTGGAATCAACTCGAATGGAATGGAATGGAATGGAATGGAATGGAAAGGAATGGAATGGAAGGGAATGAAATGGAAGGGAATTTAATCACACCGAATGGAATGGAATGGAATGGAATGGAATGGAATCAACCCGAATGGAATGGAATGCAACGGAATGACATTGAATGGATTCAACCCTAATGGAATTGATTGGAATGGAATCAACTCGAATAGAATGGAATGGAATGGAATGGCACGGGATGGAATGGTATGGAATAGAATCGAATGGAATTGAATCAACCCGATTAGAGTGGATTGGAATGGAATGTAATTGAATGGAATGGGGTGGAATTGAATCAATCCGAGTGGAATGGAATGGAATGGAATGCAGTGGAGGGGAATGAAATGGAATGGAATGGAGTGGAGTGGAATGTAATGGAATGGAATCAACCTGAGTGGAATGGAATGGAATGGAATGGAATGGAATGGAATAAAATGGAATGGAAGCAACTCAAATGCAATGGAATGGAATGGAATGGAATGGAATCAACCCGAATGGAATGGAATGTAATGGAATGCAATGGAATCAACTCGAATGGAATGGAATGCAATGGAATGGAATGGAATCGAATCATCATGAATGGAATGGAACGGAATGGAATCAACTCAAATGGAATGGAATGCAATGGAAAGGAATGGAATGGAATCAACGCGAATGGAGTGGAATGGAACGGAATGTAATGGAATGAAAAGGAATGGAATGGAATGCAATCAATCCAAATGGAATGGAATGGACTGGAATCAACCCGAATGCAATGGAGTGGAATGGAATGGAATGGAATGGAATGGAATGGAATCAACCCGAATGGAATGGAATGGAATGGAATAAACCGGAATGGAATGGAATGGAATGGAATGGAAACAAACCGAGTGGAATGGCATGGAGTGGAATGGAATGGAAAGGAATGGAATCAACCCGATTGTAATGGAATGGAATGGAATGGAATGGAATGGAATGGAATCTAACCGAATGGATTGGAATGGAAAGGAATGGAATGGAATGGAATGGAATGGAATGGAATGGAATCAACCCGCATGGAATGGAATGGAGTGGAACCAACTCGAATGGAATGGAATGGATTGGAATGGAATGGAATCAACCCGAATTCAATGGAATGGAATGGAATGGAATCAACACGAATGGAATGGATTGGAATGGAATGGAATGGAATGGAATCAACCCGAATGGAATGGAATGGAATGGAATGAAATGGAATGGAATGCAATCAATCCGAATGGAATGGAATGGAATGGAATGCAATGGAATCAACCCGAATGGAATGGAGTGAAATGGAATCAAATCGAGTGCAATGGAATGGAATCGAATGGAATGGAATGGATTCAACCAGAATGGAATGGAAAGGAATGGAATCAACAGGTATGGAATGAAATGGAAAGGAATGGAATGGAATGGAATGGAAAGGAATGGAATGGAATCAACCCGAACGGAATTTAATGGAATGGAAGGGAATCAACCAGAATGGAATGGAATCGAATGGAATGGAACGGAATCAACCCGAATGGAATGGAATGGAATGGAATGGAATGGAATGGAATGGAATGGAATTAACCTGAATGGAATGAAATGGAATGGAATTGAATGGAATGGAATCCACCGGAATGGAATGGAATGGAATGGAATGGAATGGTATGGAATCAACCCGAATGGAGTCGAATGGAATGGAAAGGAATGGAATCAACCCGAATGGAATGCAATGGAATGGAATGGAATGGAATGGAATCAACCCGAATGTAATGGAATGCAATGGAATGGAATGGAATGGAATGGAGTCAACCCGGATGGAATGCAATGGAATGGAATGGAATGAAATGGAATGGAATGGAATCACCCCGAATGGAATGGAATGCAATGGAATGGAATGGAATGGAATCAACTCGAATGGAATAGAATGGAATGGATTGGAATGGAATGGAATGGAATCAACCCGAATGGAATGGAATACAAAGGAATGGAATGGAATGGAAAGGGATGGAATCAACTCGAATGGAATGGAATGGAATGGAATGGAATGGAATGAAATGGAATAAACCCGAATGGAATGGAATGGAATGGAATGGAATGAAATCAACCCGAATGGAATGGAAGGGAATGGAATGGAAAGGAAAAAACCCGAATGGAATGGAATGGAATGGAATGGAACCAAACCGAATGGAATGGAATGGAATGGAATGGAAGGGAATGAAATGGAAGGGAATTTAATCACACCGAATGGAATGGAATGGAATGGAATGGAATCAACCCGAATGGAATGGAATGCAATGGAATGACATGGAATGGATTCAACCCGAATGGAATTGATTGGAATGGAATCAACTCGAATGGAATGGAATGGAATGGAATGGCACGGGATGGAATGGTATGGAATAGAATCGAATGGAATTGAATCAACCCGATTGGAGTGGATTGGAATGGAATGTAATTGAATGGAATGGGGTGGAATTGAATCAATCCGAGTGGAATGGAATGGAATGGAATGGAGTGGAGGGGAATGAAATGGAATGGAATGGAGTGGAGTGGAATGGAATGGAATGGAATCAACCTGAGTGGAGTGTAATGGAATGGAATGGAATGGAATGGAATAAAATGGAATGGAAGCAACTCAAATGCAATGCAATGGAATGGAATGGAATGGAATCAACCCGAATGGAATGGAAAGGAATGGAATCAACCCGAATGGAATGCAATGGAATGGAATGGAATGGAATGGAATCAACCCGAATGTAATGGAATGCAACGGAATGGAATGGAATGGAATGGAGTCAACCCGGATGGAATGCAATGGAATGGAATGGAATGAAATGGAATGGAATGGAATCAACCCGAATGGAATGGAATGCAATGGAATGGAATGGAATGGAATCAACTCGAATGGAATAGAATGGAATGGATTGGAATGGAATGGAATCAACCCGAATGGAATGGAATACAGTGGAATGGAATGGAATGGAAAGGGATGGAATCAACTCGAATGGAATGGAATGGAATGGAATGGAATGGAATGGAATGGAATGAAATGGAATAAACCCGAATGGAATGGAATGGAATGGAATGAAATCAACCCTAATGGAATGGAAGGGAATGGAATGGAAAGGAAAAAACCCGAATGGAATGGAATGGAATGGAATGGAATGGAATGGAATCAAACCGAATGGAATGGAATGGAATGGAATGGAATGGAAGGGAATGAAATGGAAGGGAATTTAATCACACCGAATGGAATGGAATGGAATGGAATGGAATCAACCCGAATGGAATGGAATGCAATGGAATGACATGGAATGGATTCAACCCGAATGGAATTGATTGGAATGGATTCAACTCGAATGGAATGGAATGGAATGGAATGGCACGGGATGGAATGGTATGGAATAGAATCGAATGGAATTGAATCAACACGACTGGAGTGGATTGGAATGCAATGTAATTGAATGGAATGGGGTGGAATTGAATCAATCCGAGTGGAATGGAATGGAATGGAATGGAGTGGAGGGGAATGAAATGCAATGGAATGGAGTGGAGTGGAATGGAATGGAATGGAATGGAATGGAATGGAATAAAATGGAATGGAAGCAACTCAAATGCAATGGAATGGAATGGAATGGAATGCAATCAACCCGAATGGAATGGAATGGAATGGAATGCAATGGAATGGAATGGAATCAACTCGAATGGAATGGAATGCAATGGAATGGAATGGAATCGAATCATCACGAATGGAATGGAACGGAATGGAATCAACTCAAATGGAATGGAATGCAATGGAAAGGAATGGAATGGAATCACCCCGAATGGAGTGGAATGGAATGGAATGGAATGGAAGCAACCCGAATGGAATGGAATGGAATCGAATGGAATGGAATGGAATGGAATCAACCGGAATGGAATGGAATGGAATGGAATGGAAGGGAATGGAATCAAACCGAATGGAATGGAAAGGAGTGGAATGGAATGGAAAGGAATGGAATCAACCCGAATGGAATGGAATGGAATGGAATGGAATGGAATGGAATGGAATGGAATGGAATGGAATCAAACCGAATGGAATGGAATGGAATGGAATGGAATGGAATGGAATGGAATCTATCCGAAAGGAATGGAATGGTAAGGAATGGAATGGAATGGAAGGGAATGCAATCAACCCTCATGGAATGAAATGGAGTGGAATCAACTCGAATGGAATGGAATGGAATGGAATAAACCCGAATGAAATGGAATGGAGGGGAATGGAATGGAATGGAAAGGAACCAACCCGAATGGAATGGAATGGAATGGAATGGAATGGAATGGAATGGAATGGAATGGAATGGAATGCAATGCAATGGAATGGAATGGAAGGGAATGAAATGGAAGGGAATTTAATCACACCGAATGGAATGGAATGGAATGGAATGGAATCAACCCGAATGGAATGGAATGCAATGGAATGACATGGAATGGATTCAACCCGAATGGAATTGATTGGAATGGAATCAACTCGAATGGAATGGAATGGAATGGAATGGCACGGGATGGAATGGTATGGAATAGAATCGAATGGAATTGAATCAACCCGATTGGAGTGGATTGGAATGGAATGTAATTGAATGGAATGGGGTGGAATTGAATCAATCCGAGTGGAATGGAATGGAATGGAATGGAGTGGAGGGGAATGAAATGGAATGGAATGGAGTGGAGTGGAATGGAATGGAATGGAATCAACCTGAGTGGAATGGAATGGAATGGAATGGAATGGAATGGAATGGAATGGAATGGAATAAACCCGAATGAAATGGAATGGAGGGGAATGGAATGGAATGGAAAGGAACCAACCCGAATGGAATGGAATGGAATGGAATGGAATGAAATGGAATAAACCCGAATGGAATGGAATGGAATGGAATGGAATGGAATGGAATGAAATCAACCCGAATGGAATGGAATGGAATGGAATAAACCGGAATGGAATGGAATGGAATGGAATGGAATGGAATGGAATGGAATCAACCCGAATGGAATGGAATGGAATGGAATGGAATGGAATGGAATGGAATCAACCCGAATGGAATGGAATGGAATGGAATAAACCGGAATGGAATGGAGTGGAATGGAATGGAATGGAATGGAATGAAATGGAATCAACCCGAATGGAATGGAATGGAATGGAATAAACCGGAATGGAATGGAATGGAATGGAATGGAATGGAATGGAATCAAACCGAGTGGAATGGCATGGAGTGGAATGGAATGGAAAGGAATGGAATCAACCCGATTGGAATGGAATGGAATGGAATGGAATGGAATGGAATGGAATATATCCGAATGGATTGGAATGGAAAGGAATGGAATGCAATGGAATGGAATGTAATGGAATCAACCCGCATGGAATGGAATGGAGTGGAACCAATTCGAATGGAATGGAATGGATTGGAATGGAATGGAATCAACCCGAATTCAATGGAATGGAATGGAATGGAATCAACACGAATGGAATGGATTGGAATGGAATGGATTGGAATGGAATGGAATGGAATGGAATCAACCCGAATGGAATGGAATGGAATGGAATGAAATGGAATGGAATGCAATCAATCCGAATGGAATGGAATGGAATGGAATGCAATGGAATCAACCCGAATGGAATGGAATGAAGTGGAATCAAATCGAGTGCAATGGAATGGAATCGAATGGAATGGAATGGATTCAACCAGAATGGAATGGAAAGGAATGGAATCAACCGGAATGGAATGAAATGGAAAGGAATGGAATGGAATGGAATGGAAAGGAATGGAATGGAATCAACCCTAATGGAATTTAATGGAAAGGAATGGAATCAACCAGAATGGAATGGAATCGAATGGAATGGAATGGAATCAACCCGAATGGAATGGAATGGAATGAAATGGAATGGAATGGAATGGAATGGAATGGAATGGAATCAACCTGAATGGAATGAAATGGAATGGAATTGAATGGAATGGAATCCACCGGAATGGAATGGAATGGAATGGAATGGAATGCTTTGGAATCAACCCGAATGGAGTCGAATGGAATGGAAAGGAATGGAATCAACCTGAATGGAATGCAATGGAATGGAATGGAATGGAATGGAATCAACCCGAATGTAATGGAATGCAATGGAATGGAATGGAATGGAATGGAGTCAACCCGGATGGAATGCAATGGAATGGAATGGAATAAAATGGAATGGAATGGAATCAACCCGAATGGAATGGAATGCAATGGAATGGAATGGAATGGAATCAACTCGAATGGAATAGAATGGAATGGATTGGAATGGAATGGAATCAACCCGAATGGAATGGAATACAGTGGAATGGAATGGAATGGAAAGGGATGGAATCAACTCGAATGGAATGGAATGGAATGGAATGGAATGGAATGGAATGGAATGGAATGAAATGGAATAAACCCGAATGGAATGGAATGGAATGGAATGGAATGAAATCAACCCGAATGGAATGGAAGGGAATGGAATGGAAAGGAAAAAACCCGAATGGAATGGAATGGAATGGAATGGAATCAAACCGAATGGAATGGAATGGAATGGAATGGAATGGAAGGGAATGAAATGGAAGGGAATTTAATCACACCGAATGGAATGGAATGGAATGGAATGGAATGGAATGGAATCAACCCGAATGGAATGGAATGCAATGGAATGACATGGAATGGATTCAACCCGAATGGAATTGATTGGAATGGAATCAACTCGAATGGAATGGAATGGAATGGAATGGCACGGGATGGAATGGTATGGAATAGAATCGAATGGAATTGAATCAACATGATTGGAGTCGATTGGAATGGAATGTAATTGAATGGAATGGGGTGGAATTGAATCAATCCGAGTGGAATGGAATGGAATGGAATGGAGTGGAGGGGAATGAAATGGAATGGAATGGAGTGGAGTGGAATGTAATGGAATGGAATCAACCTGAGTGGAATGGAACGGAATGGAATGGAATGGAATGGAATGGAATAAAATGGAATGGAAGCAACTCAAATGCAATGGAATGGAATGGAATGGAATGGAATCAACCCGAATGGAATGGAATGGAATGGAATGGAATGCAATGGAATGGAATGGAATCAACTCGAATGGAATGGAATGCAATGGAATGGAATGGAATCGAATCATCACGAATGGAATTGAACGGAATGGAATCAACTCAAATGGAATGGAATGCAATGGAAAGGAATGGAATGGAATCAACCCGAATGGAGTGGAATGGAATGGAATGGAATGGAAGAAACCCGAATGGAATGGAATGGAATCGAATGGAATGGAATGGAATGGAATCAACCGGAATGGAATGGAATGGAATGGAATGGAAGGGAATGGAATCAAACCGAATGGAATAGAATGGAGTGGAATGGAATGGAAAGGAATGGAATCAACCCGAATGCAATGGAATGGAATGGAATGGAATGGAATGGAATGGAATGGAATGGAATCAAACCGAATGGAATGGAATGGAATGGAATGGAATGGAATGGAATGGAATGGAATCTATCCGAAAGGAATGGAATGGTAAGGAATGGAATGGAATGGAAGGGAATGGAATCAACCCTCATGGAATGAAATGGAGTGGAATCAACTCGAATGGAATGGAATGGAATGGAATAAACCCGAATGAAATGGAATGGAGGGGAATGGAATGGAATGGAAAGGAACCAACCCGAATGGAATGGAATTGAATGGAATGGAATGGAATGGAATGGAATGGAATGGAAAGTAATTAACCCGAATGGAATGGAATGGAACGGAATGGAATGGAATGGAATGGAAGGGAATGAAATGGAAGGGAATTTAATCACACCGAATGGAATGGAATGGAATGGAATCAACCCGAATGGAATGGAATGCAATGGAATGACATGGAATGGATTCAACCCGAATGGAATTGATTGGAATGGAATCAACTCGAATGGAATGGAATGGAATGGCAGGGGATGGAATGGTATGGAGTAGAATCGCATGGAATTGAATCAACCCGATTGGAGTGGATTGGAATGGAATGTAATTGAATGGAATGGGGTGGAATTGAATCAATCCGAGTGGAATGGAATGGAATGGAATGGAGTGGAGGGGAATGAAATGGAATGGAGTGGAGTGGAGTGGAATGGAATGGAGTGGAGTGGAATAGAATGGAATGGAATCAACCTGACTGGAATGGAATGGAATGGAATGGAATGGAATGGAATGGAATGGAATAAACCCGAATGAAATGGAATGGAGGGGAATGGAATGGAATGGAATGGAAAGGAACCAACCCGAATGGAATAGAATGGAATGGAATGGAATGGAATGGAATGGAATGGAATGGAATGGAATGCAATGGAATCATCCCGAATGGAATGGAATGGAATGGAACGGAATGGAATGGAATCAACCCGAATGGAATGCAATGGAATGGAATGGAAAGTAATCAACCCGAATGGAAAGGAATGGAATGGAATGGAATGGAATGGAATGGAAGGGAATGAAATGGAAGGGAATTTAATCACACCGAATGGAATGGAATGGAATAGAATGGACTGGAATGGAATCTATCCGAATGGTATGGAATGGTAAGGAATGGAATGGAATGGAAGGGAATGGAATCAACACGCATGGAATGAAATGGAGTGGAATCAACTCGAATGGAATGGAATGGAATGGAATGGAATGGAAAGGAATGGAATGGAAGGGAATGAAATGGAAGGGAATTTAATCACACCGAATGGAATGGAATGGAATGGAATGGAATGGAATCAACCCGAATGGAATGGAATGCAACGGAATGACATTGAATGGATTCAACCCTAATGGAATTGATTGGAATGGAATCAACTCGAATAGAATGGAATGGAATGGAATGGCACGGGATGGAATGGTATGGAATAGAATCGAATGGAATTGAATCAACCCGATTAGAGTGGATTGGAATGGAATGTAATTGAATGGAATGGGGTGGAATTGAATCAATCCGAGTGGAATGGAATGGAATGGAATGCAGTGGAGGGGAATGAAATGGAATGGAATGGAGTGGAGTGGAATGTAATGGAATGGAATCAACCTGAGTGGAATGGAATGGAATGGAATGGAATGGAATGGAATAAAATGGAATGGAAGCAACTCAAATGCAATGGAATGGAATGGAATGGAATGGAATCAACCCGAATGGAATGGAATGTAATGGAATGCAATGGAATCAACTCGAATGGAATGGAATGCAATGGAATGGAATGGAATCGAATCATCATGAATGGAATGGAACGGAATGGAATCAACTCAAATGGAATGGAATGCAATGGAAAGGAATGGAATGGAATCAACGCGAATGGAGTGGAATGGAACGGAATGTAATGGAATGAAAAGGAATGGAATGGAATGCAATCAATCCAAATGGAATGGAATGGACTGGAATCAACCCGAATGCAATGGAGTGGAATGGAATGGAATGGAATGGAATGGAATGGAATCAACCCGAATGGAATGGAATGGAATGGAATAAACCGGAATGGAATGGAATGGAATGGAATGGAAACAAACCGAGTGGAATGGCATGGAGTGGAATGGAATGGAAAGGAATGGAATCAACCCGATTGTAATGGAATGGAATGGAATGGAATGGAATGGAATGGAATGGAATCTATCCGAATGGATTGGAATGGAAAGGAATGGAATGGAATGGAATGGAATGGAATGGAATGGAATCAACCCGCATGGAATGGAATGGAGTGGAACCAACTCGAATGGAATGGAATGGATTGGAATGGAATGGAATCAACCCGAATTCAATGGAATGGAATGGAATGGAATCAACACGAATGGAATGGATTGGAATGGAATGGAATGGAATGGAATCAACCCGAATGGAATGGAATGGAATGGAATGAAATGGAATGGAATGCAATCAATCCGAATGGAATGGAATGGAATGGAATGCAATGGAATCAACCCGAATGGAATGGAGTGAAATGGAATCAAATCGAGTGCAATGGAATGGAATCGAATGGAATGGAATGGATTCAACCAGAATGGAATGGAAAGGAATGGAATCAACAGGTATGGAATGAAATGGAAAGGAATGGAATGGAATGGAATGGAAAGGAATGGAATGGAATCAACCCGAACGGAATTTAATGGAATGGAAGGGAATCAACCAGAATGGAATGGAATCGAATGGAATGGAACGGAATCAACCCGAATGGAATGGAATGGAATGGAATGGAATGGAATGGAATGGAATTAACCTGAATGGAATGAAATGGAATGGAATTGAATGGAATGGAATCCACCGGAATGGAATGGAATGGAATGGAATGGAATGGTATGGAATCAACCCGAATGGAGTCGAATGGAATGGAAAGGAATGGAATCAACCCGAATGGAATGCAATGGAATGGAATGGAATGGAATGGAATCAACCCGAATGTAATGGAATGCAATGGAATGGAATGGAATGGAATGGAGTCAACCCGGATGGAATGCAATGGAATGGAATGGAATGAAATGGAATGGAATGGAATCACCCCGAATGGAATGGAATGCAATGGAATGGAATGGAATGGAATCAACTCGAATGGAATAGAATGGAATGGATTGGAATGGAATGGAATGGAATCAACCCGAATGGAATGGAATACAAAGGAATGGAATGGAATGGAAAGGGATGGAATCAACTCGAATGGAATGGAATGGAATGGAATGGAATGGAATGAAATGGAATAAACCCGAATGGAATGGAATGGAATGGAATGGAATGAAATCAACCCGAATGGAATGGAAGGGAATGGAATGGAAAGGAAAAAACCCGAATGGAATGGAATGGAATGGAATGGAATGGAACCAAACCGAATGGAATGGAATGGAATGGAATGGAAGGGAATGAAATGGAAGGGAATTTAATCACACCGAATGGAATGGAATGGAATGAAATGGAATCAACCCGAATGGAATGGAATGCAATGGAATGACATGGAATGGATTCAACCCGAATGGAATTGATTGGAATGGAATCAACTCGAATGGAATGGAATGGAATGGAATGGCACGGGATGGAATGGTATGGAATAGAATCGAATGGAATTGAATCAACCCGATTGGAGTGGATTGGAATGGAATGTAATTGAATGGAATGGGGTGGAATTGAATCAATCCGAGTGGAATGGAATGGAATGGAATGGAGTGGAGGGGAATGAAATGGAATGGAATGGAGTGGAGTGGAATGGAATGGAATGGAATCAACCTGAGTGGAGTGTAATGGAATGGAATGGAATGGAATGGAATAAAATGGAATGGAAGCAACTCAAATGCAATGCAATGGAATGGAATGGAATGGAATCAACCCGAATGGAATGGAAAGGAATGGAATCAACCCGAATGGAATGCAATGCAATGGAATGGAATGGAATGGAATCAACCCGAATGTAATGGAATGCAACGGAATGGAATGGAATGGAATGGAGTCAACCCGGATGGAATGCAATGGAATGGAATGGAATGAAATGGAATGGAATGTTTTCAACCCGAATGGAATGGAATGCAATGGAATGGAATGGAATGGAATCAACTCGAATGGAATAGAATGGAATGGATTGGAATGGAATGGAATGGAATCAACCCGAATGGAATGGAATACAATGGAATGGAATGGAATGGAAAGGGATGGAATCAACTCGAATGGAATGGAATGGAATGGAATGGAATGGAATGAAATGAAATGGAATAAACCCGAATGGAATGGAATGGAATGGAATGAAATCAACCCTAATGGAATGGAAGGGAATGGAATGGAAAGGAAAAAACCCGAATGGAATGGAATGGAATGGAATGGAATGGAATGGAATCAAACCGAATGGAATGGAATGGAATGGAATGGAATGGAAGGGAATGAAATGGAAGGGAATTTAATCACACCGAATGGAATGGAATGGAATGGAATGGAATCAACCCGAATGGAATGGAATGCAATGGAATGACATGGAATGGATTCAACCCGAATGGAATTGATTGGAATGGAATCAACTCGAATGGAATGGAATGGAATGGAATGGCACGGGATGGAATGGTATGGAATAGAATCGAATGGAATTGAATCAACCCGATTGGAGTGGATTGGAATGGAATGTAATTGAATGGAATGGGGTGGAATTGAATCAATCCGAGTGGAATGGAATGGAATGGAATGGAGTGGAGGGGAATGAAATGGAATGGAATGGAGTGGAGTGGAATGGAATGGAATGGAATCAACCTGAGTGGAATGGAATGAAATGGAATGGAATGGAATGGAATGGAATGGAATGGAATGGAATGGAATAAACCCGAATGAAATGGAATGGAGGGGAATGGAATGGAATGGAAAGGAACCAACCCGAATGGAATGGAATGGAATGGAATGGAATGAAATGGAATAAACCCGAATGGAATGGAATGGAATGGAATGGAATGGAATGGAATGAAATCAACCCGAATGGAATGGAATGGAATGGAATAAACCGGAATGGAATGGAATGGAATGGAATGGAATGGAATGGAATCAACCCGAATGGAATGGAATGGAATGGAATGGAATGGAATGGAATCAACCCGAATGGAATGGAATGGAATGGAATAAACCGGAATGGAATGGAGTGGAATGGAATGGAATGGAATGGAATGAAATGGAATCAACCCGAATGGAATGGAATGGAATGGAATAAACCGGAATGGAATGGAATGGAATGGAATGGAATCAAACCGAGTGGAATGGCATGGAGTGGAATGGAATGGAAAGGAATGGAATCAACCCGATTGGAATGGAATGGAATGGAATGGAATGGAATGGAATGGAATATATCCGAATGGATTGGAATGGAAAGGAATGGAATGGAATGGAATGGAATGGAATGGAATCAACCCGCATGGAATGGAATGGAGTGGAACCAATTCGAATGGAATGGAATGGATTGGAATGGAATGGAATCAACCCGAATTCAATGGAATGGAATGGAATGGAATCAACACGAATGGAATGGATTGGAATGGAATGGATTGGAATGGAATGGAATGGAATGGAATCAACCCGAATGGAATGGAATGGAATGGAATGGAATGAAATGGAATGGAATGCAATCAATCCGAATGGAATGGAATGGAATGGAATGCAATGGAATCAACCCGAATGGAATGGAATGAAGTGGAATCAAATCGAGTGCAATGGAATGGAATCGAATGGAATGGAATGGATTCAACCAGAATGGAATGGAAAGGAATGGAATCAACCGGAATGGAATGAAATGGAAAGGAATGGAATGGAATGGAATGGAAAGGAATGGAATGGAATCAACCCGAATGGAATTTAATGGAAAGGAATGGAATCAACCAGAATGGAATGGAATCGAATGGAATGGAATGGAATCAACCCGAATGGAATGGAATGGAATGAAATGGAATGGAATGGAATGGAATGGAATGGAATCAACCTGAATGGAATGAAATGGAATGGAATTGAATGGAATGGAATCCACCGGAATGGAATGGAATGGAATGGAATGGAATGCTTTGGAATCAACCCGAATGGAGTCGAATGGAATGGAAAGGAATGGAATCAACCTGAATGGAATGCAATGGAATGGAATGGAATGGAATGGAATCAACCCGAATGTAATGGAATGCAATGGAATGGAATGGAATGGAATGGAGTCAACCCGGATGGAATGCAATGGAATGGAATGGAATAAAATGGAATGGAATGGAATCAACCCGAATGGAATGGAATGCAATGGAATGGAATGGAATGGAATCAACTCGAATGGAATAGAATGGAATGGATTGGAATGGAATGGAATCAACCCGAATGGAATGGAATACAGTGGAATGGAATGGAATGGAAAGGGATGGAATCAACTCGAATGGAATGGAATGGAATGGAATGGAATGGAATGGAATGGAATGGAATGAAATGGAATAAACCCGAATGGAATGGAATGGAATGGAATGGAATGAAATCAACCCGAATGGAATGGAAGGGAATGGAATGGAAAGGAAAAAACCCGAATGGAATGGAATGGAATGGAATGGAATCAAACCGAATGGAATGGAATGGAATGGAATGGAATGGAAGGGAATGAAATGGAAGGGAATTTAATCACACCGAATGGAATGGAATGGAATGGAATGGAATGGAATGGAATCAACCCGAATGGAATGGAATGCAATGGAATGACATGGAATGGATTCAACCCGAATGGAATTGATTGGAATGGAATCAACTCGAATGGAAAGGAATGGAATGGAATGGCACGGGATGGAATGGTATGGAATAGAATCGAATGGAATTGAATCAACATGATTGGAGTCGATTGGAATGGAATGTAATTGAATGGAATGGGGTGGAATTGAATCAATCCGAGTGGAATGGAATGGAATGGAATGGAGTGGAGGGGAATGAAATGGAATGGAATGGAGTGGAGTGGAATGTAATGGAATGGAATCAACCTGAGTGGAATGGAACGGAATGGAATGGAATGGAATGGAATGGAATAAAATGGAATGGAAGCAACTCAAATGCAATGGAATGGAATGGAATGGAATGGAATGGAATCAACCCGAATGGAATGGAATGGAATGGAATGGAATGCAATGGAATGGAATGGAATCAACTCGAATGGAATGGAATGCAATGGAATGGAATGGAATCGAATCATCACGAATGGAATTGAACGGAATGGAATCAACTCAAATGGAATGGAATGCAATGGAAAGGAATGGAATGGAATCAACCCGAATGGAGTGGAATGGAATGGAATGGAATGGAAGAAACCCGAATGGAATGGAATGGAATCGAATGGAATGGAATGGAATGGAATCAACCGGAATGGAATGGAATGGAATGGAATGGAAGGGAATGGAATCAAACCGAATGGAATAGAATGGAGTGGAATGGAATGGAAAGGAATGGAATCAACCCGAATGCAATGGAATGGAATGGAATGGAATGGAATGGAATGGAATGGAATGGAATGGAATCAAACCGAATGGAATGGAATGGAATGGAATGGAATGGAATGGAATGGAATCTATCCGAAAGGAATGGAATGGTAAGGAATGGAATGGAATGGAAGGGAATGGAATCAACCCTCATGGAATGAAATGGAGTGGAATCAACTCGAATGGAATGGAATGGAATGGAATAAACCCGAATGAAATGGAATGGAGGGGAATGGAATGGAATGGAAAGGAACCAACCCGAATGGAATGGAATTGAATGGAATGGAATGGAATGGAATGGAATGGAATGGAATGGAAAGTAATTAACCCGAATGGAATGGAATGGAACGGAATGGAATGGAATGGAATGGAAGGGAATGAAATGGAAGGGAATTTAATCACACCGAATGGAATGGAATGGAATGGAATCAACCCGAATGGAATGGAATGCAATGGAATGACATGGAATGGATTCAACCCGAATGGAATTGATTGGAATGGAATCAACTCGAATGGAATGGAATGGAATGGCAGGGGATGGAATGGTATGGAGTAGAATCGCATGGAATTGAATCAACCCGATTGGAGTGGATTGGAATGGAATGTAATTGAATGGAATGGGGTGGAATTGAATCAATCCGAGTGGAATGGAATGGAATGGAATGGAGTGGAGGGGAATGAAATGGAATGGAGTGGAGTGGAGTGGAATGGAATGGAGTGGAGTGGAATAGAATGGAATGGAATCAACCTGACTGGAATGGAATGGAATGGAATGGAATGGAATGGAATGGAATGGAATAAACCCGAATGAAATGGAATGGAGGGGAATGGAATGGAATGGAATGGAAAGGAACCAACCCGAATGGAATAGAATGGAATGGAATGGAATGGAATGGAATGGAATGGAATGGAATGGAATGCAATGGAATCATCCCGAATGGAATGGAATGGAATGGAACGGAATGGAATGGAATCAACCCGAATGGAATGCAATGGAATGGAATGGAAAGTAATCAACCCGAATGGAAAGGAATGGAATGGAATGGAATGGAATGGAAGGGAATGAAATGGAAGGGAATTTAATCACACCGAATGGAATGGAATGGAATAGAATGGACTGGAATGGAATCTATCCGAATGGTATGGAATGGTAAGGAATGGAATGGAATGGAATGGAAGGGAATGGAATCAACACGCATGGAATGAAATGGAGTGGAATCAACTCGAATGGAATGGAATGGAATGGAATGGAATGGAATGGAAAGGAATGGAATGGAAGGGAATGAAATGGAAGGGAATTTAATCACACCGAATGGAATGGAATGGAATGGAATGGAATGGAATCAACCCGAATGGAATGGAATGCAACGGAATGACATTGAATGGATTCAACCCTAATGGAATTGATTGGAATGGAATCAACTCGAATAGAATGGAATGGAATGGAATGGCACGGGATGGAATGGTATGGAATAGAATCGAATGGAATTGAATCAACCCGATTAGAGTGGATTGGAATGGAATGTAATTGAATGGAATGGGGTGGAATTGAATCAATCCGAGTGGAATGGAATGGAATAGAATGCAGTGGAGGGGAATGAAATGGAATGGAATGGAGTGCAGTGGAATGTAATGGAATGGAATCAACCTGAGTGGAATGGAATGGAATGGAATGGAATAAAATGGAATGGAAGCAACTCAAATGCAATGGAATGGAATGGAATGGAATGGAATCAACCCGAATGGAATGGAATGTAATGGAATGCAATGGAATCAACTCGAATGGAATGGAATGCAATGGAATGGAATGGAATCGAATCATCATGAATGGAATGGAACGGAATGGAATCAACTCAAATGGAATGGAATGCAATGGAAAGGAATGGAATGGAATCAACGCGAATGGAGTGGAATGGAACGGAATGTAATGGAATGAAAAGGAATGGAATGGAATGCAATCAATCCAAATGGAATGGAATGGACTGGAATCAACCCGAATGCAATGGAGTGGAATGGAATGGAATGGAATGGAATGGAATGGAATCAACCCGAATGGAATGGAATGGAATGGAATAAACCGGAATGGAATGGAATGGAATGGAATGGAAACAAACCGAGTGGAATGGCATGGAGTGGAATGGAATGGAAAGGAATGGAATCAACACGATTGTAATGGAATGGAATGGAATGGAATGGAATGGAATGGAATCTATCCGAATGGATTGGAATGGAAAGGAATGGAATGGAATGGAATGGAATGGAATGGAATGGAATCAACCCGCATGGAATGGAATGGAGTGGAACCAACTCGAATGGAATGGAATGGATTGGAATGGAATGGAATCAACCCGAATTCAATGGAATGGAATGGAATGGAATCAACACGAATGGAATGGATTGGAATGGAATGGAATGGAATGGAATCAACCCGAATGGAATGGAATGGAATGGAATGAAATGGAATGGAATGCAATCAATCCGAATGGAATGGAATGGAATGGAATCAACCCGAATGGAATGGAGTGAAATGGAATCAAATCGAGTGCAATGGAATGGAATCGAATGGAATGGAATGGATTCAACCAGAATGGAATGGAAAGGAATGGAATCAACAGGTATGGAATGAAATGGAAAGGAATGGAATGGAATGGAATGGAAAGGAATGGAATGGAATCAACCCGAACGGAATTTAATGGAATGGAAGGGAATCAACCAGAATGGAATGGAATCGAATGGAATGGAACGGAATCAACCCGAATGGAATGGAATGGAATGGAATGGAATGGAATGGAATGGAATGGAATGGAATTAACCTGAATGGAATGAAATGGAATGGAATTGAATGGAATGGAATCCACCGGAATGGAATGGAATGGAATGGAATGGAATGGTATGGAATCAACCCGAATGGAGTCGAATGGAATGGAAAGGAATGGAATCAACCCGAATGGAATGCAATGGAATGGAATGGAATGGAATGGAATCAACCCGAATGTAATGGAATGCAATGGAATGGAATGGAATGGTATGGAATCAACCCGAATGGAGTCGAATGGAATGGAAAGGAATGGAATCAACCCGAATGGAATGCAATGGAATGGAATGGAATGGAATGGAATCAACCCGAATGGAATGGAATGCAACGGAATGACATTGAATGGATTCAACCCTAATGGAATTGATTGGAATGGAATCAACTCGAATGGAATGGAATGGAATGGAATGGCACGGGATGGAATGGTATGGAATAGAATCGAATGGAATTGAATCAACCCGATTGGAGTGGATTGGAATGGAATGTAATTGAATGGAATGGGGTGGAATTGAATCAATCCGAGTGGAATGGAATGGAATGGAATGGAGTGGAGGGGAATGAAATGGAATGGAATGGAGTGGAGTGGAATGGAATGGAATGGAATCAACCTGAGTGGAGTGTAATGGAATGGAATGGAATGGAATGGAATAAAATGGAATGGAAGCAACTCAAATGCAATGCAATGGAATGGAATGGAATGGAATCAACCCGAATGGAATGGAAAGGAATGGAATCAACCCGAATGGAATGCAATGGAATGGAATGGAATGGAATGGAATCAACCCGAATGTAATGGAATGCAACGGAATGGAATGGAATGGAATGGAGTCAACCCGGATGGAATGCAATGGAATGGAATGGAATGAAATGGAATGGAATGGAATCAACCCGAATGGAATGGAATGCAATGGAATGGAATGGAATGGAATCAACTCGAATGGAATAGAATGGAATGGATTGGAATGGAATGGAATGGAATCAACCCGAATGGAATGGAATACAATGGAATGGAATGGAATGGAAAGGGATGGAATCAACTCGAATGGAATGGAATGGAATGGAATGGAATGGAATGGAATGAAATGGAATAAACCCGAATGGAATGGAATGGAATGGAATGAAATCAACCCTAATGGAATGGAAGGGAATGGAATGGAAAGGAAAAAACCCGAATGGAATGGAATGGAATGGAATGGAATGGAATGGAATCAAACCGAATGGAATGGAATGGAATGGAATGGAATGGAAGGGAATGAAATGGAAGGGAATTTAATCACACCGAATGGAATGGAATGGAATGGAATGGAATCAACCCGAATGGAATGGAATGCAATGGAATGACATGGAATGGATTCAACCCGAATGGAATTGATTGGAATGGATTCAACTCGAATGGAATGGAATGGAATGGAATGGCACGGGATGGAATGGTATGGAATAGAATCGAAAGGAATTGAATCAACACGACTGGAGTGGATTGGAATGCAATGTAATTGAATGGAATGGGGTGGAATTGAATCAATCCGAGTGGAATGGAATGGAATGGAATGGAGTGGAGGGGAATGAAATGCAATGGAATGGAGTGGAGTGGAATGGAATGGAATGGAATGGAATGGAATGGAATGGAATGGAATAAAATGGAATGGAAGCAACTCAAATGCAATGGAATGGAATGGAATGGAATGCAATCAACCCGAATGGAATGGAATGGAATGGAATGCAATGGAATGGAATGGAATCAACTCGAATGGAATGGAATGCAATGGAATGGAATGGAATCGAATCATCACGAATGGAATGGAACGGAATGGAATCAACTCAAATGGAATGGAATGCAATGGAAAGGAATGGAATGGAATCACCCCGAATGGAGTGGAATGGAATGGAATGGAATGGAAGCAACCCGAATGGAATGGAATGGAATCGAATGGAATGGAATGGAATGGAATCAACCGGAATGGAATGGAATGGAATGGAAGGGAATGGAATCAAACCGAATGGAATGGAAAGGAGTGGAATGGAATGGAAAGGAATGGAATCAACCCGAATGGAATGGAATGGAATGGAATGGAATGGAATGGAATGGAATGGAATCAAACCGAATGGAATGGAATGGAATGGAATGGAATGGAATGGAATGGAATGGAATCTATCCGAAAGGAATGGAATGGTAAGGAATGGAATGGAATGGAAGGGAATGCAATCAACCCTCATGGAATGAAATGGAGTGGAATCAACTCGAATGGAATGGAATGGAATGGAATAAACCCGAATGAAATGGAATGGAGGGGAATGGAATGGAATGGAAAGGAACCAACCCGAATGGAATGGAATGGAATGGAATGGAATGGAATGGAATGGAATGGAATGGAATGGAATGCAATGGAATGGAATGGAAGGGAATGAAATGGAAGGGAATTTAATCACACCGAATGGAATGGAATGGAATGGAATGGAATCAACCCGAATGGAATGGAATGCAATGGAATGACATGGAATGGATTCAACCCGAATGGAATTGATTGGAATGGAATCAACTCGAATGGAATGGAATGGAATGGAATGGCACGGGATGGAATGGTATGGAATAGAATCGAATGGAATTGAATCAACCCGATTGGAGTGGATTGGAATGGAATGTAATTGAATGGAATGGGGTGGAATTGAATCAATCCGAGTGGAATGGAATGGAATGGAATGGAGTGGAGGGGAATGAAATGGAATGGAATGGAGTGGAGTGGAATGGAATGGAATGGAATCAACCTGAGTGGAATGGAATGGAATGGAATGGAATGGAATGGAATGGAATGGAATGGAATGGAATAAACCCGAATGAAATGGAATGGAGGGGAATGGAATGGAATGGAAAGGAACCAACCCGAATGGAATGGAATGGAATGGAATGGAATGAAATGGAATAAACCCGAATGGAATGGAATGGAATGGAATGGAATGGAATGAAATCAACCCGAATGGAATGGAATGGAATGGAATAAACCGGAATGGAATGTAATGGAATGGAATGGAATGGAATGGAATCAACCCGAATGGAATGGAATGGAATGGAATGGAATGGAATGGAATCAACCCGAATGGAATGGAATGGAATGGAATAAACCGGAATGGAATGGAGTGGAATGGAATGGAATGGAATGGAATGAAATGGAATCAACCCGAATGGAATGGAATGGAATGGAATAAACCGGAATGGAATGGAATGGAATGGAATGGAATCAAACCGAGTGGAATGGCATGGAGTGGAATGGAATGGAAAGGAATGGAATCAACCCGATTGGAATGGAATGGAATGGAATGGAATGGAATGGAATGGAATATATCCGAATGGATTGGAATGGAAAGGAATGGAATGGAATGGAATGGAATATAATGGAATCAACCCGCATGGAATAGAATGGAGTGGAACCAATTCGAATGGAATGGAATGGATTGGAATGGAATGGAATCAACCCGAATTCAATGGAATGGAATGGAATGGAATCAACACGAATGGAATGGATTGGAATGGAATGGATTGGAATGGAATGGAATGGAATGGAATCAACCCGAATGGAATGGAATGGAATGGAATGGAATGAAATGGAATGGAATGCAATCAATCCGAATGGAATGGAATGGAATGGAATGCAATGGAATCAACCCGAATGGAATGGAATGAAGTGGAATCAAATCGAGTGCAATGGAATGGAATCGAATGGAATGGAATGGATTCAACCAGAATGGAATGGAAAGGAATGGAATCAACCGGAATGGAATGAAATGGAAAGGAATGGAATGGAATGGAATGGAAAGGAATGGAATGGAATCAACCCTAATGGAATTTAATGGAAAGGAATGGAATCAACCAGAATGGAATGGAATCGAATGGAATGGAATGGAATCAACCCGAATGGAATGGAATGGAATGAAATGGAATGGAATGGAATGGAATGGAATGGAATCATCCTGAATGGAATGAAATGGAATGGAATTGAATGGAATGGAATCCACCGGAATGGAATGGAATGGAATGGAATGGAATGCTTTGGAATCAACCCGAATGGAGTCGAATGGAATGGAAAGGAATGGAATAAACCTGAATGGAATGCAATGGAATGGAATGGAATGGAATGGAATCAACCCGAATGTAATGGAATGCAATGGAATGGAATGGAATGGAATGGAGTCAACCCGGATGGAATGCAATGGAATGGAATGGAATAAAATGGAATGGAATGGAATCAACCCGAATGGAATGGAATGCAATGGAATGGAATGGAATGGAATCAACTCGAATGGAATAGAATGGAATGGATTGGAATGGAATGGAATCAACCCGAATGGAATGGAATACAGTGGAATGGAATGGAATGGAAAGGGATGGAATCAACTCGAATGGAATGGAATGGAATGGAATGGAATGGAATGGAATGGAATGGAATGGAATGAAATGGAATAAACCCGAATGGAATGGAATGGAATGGAATGGAATGAAATCAACCCGAATGGAATGGAAGGGAATGGAATGGAAAGGAAAAAACCCGAATGGAATGGAATGGAATGGAATGGAATCAAACCGAATGGAATGGAATGGAATGGAATGGAATGGAAGGGAATGAAATGGAAGGGAATTTAATCACACCGAATGGAATGGAATGGAATGGAATGGAATGGAATGGAATCAACCCGAATGGAATGGAATGCAATGGAATGACATGGAATGGATTCAACCCGAATGGAATTGATTGGAATGGAATCAACTCGAATGGAAAGGAATGGAATGGAATGGCACGGGATGGAATGGTATGGAATAGAATCGAATGGAATTGAATCAACATGATTGGAGTCGATTGGAATGGAATGTAATTGAATGGAATGGGGTGGAATTGAATCAATCCGAGTGGAATGGAATGGAATGGAATGGAGTGGAGGGGAATGAAATGGAATGGAATGGAGTGGAGTGGAATGTAATGGAATGGAATCAACCTGAGTGGAATGGAACGGAATGGAATGGAATGGAATGGAATGGAATAAAATGGAATGGAAGCAACTCAAATGCAATGGAATGGAATGGAATGGAATGGAATGGAATCAACCCGAATGGAATGGAATGGAATGGAATGGAATGCAATGGAATGGAATGGAATCAACTCGAATGGAATGGAATGCAATGGAATGGAATGGAATCGAATCATCACGAATGGAATTGAACGGAATGGAATCAACTCAAATGGAATGGAATGCAATGGAAAGGAATGGAATGGAATCAACCCGAATGGAGTGGAATGGAATGGAATGGAATGGAAGAAACCCGAATGGAATGGAATGGAATCGAATGGAATGGAATGGAATCAACCGGAATGGAATGGAATGGAATGGAATGGAAGGGAATGGAATCAAACCGAATGGAATAGAATGGAGTGGAATGGAATGGAAAGGAATGGAATCAACCCGAATGCAATGGAATGGAATGGAATGGAATGGAATGGAATGGAATGGAATGGAATCAAACCGAATGGAATGGAATGGAATGGAATGGAATGGAATGGAATGGAATGGAATGGAATCTATCCGAAAGGAATGGAATGGTAAGGAATGGAATGGAATGGAAGGGAATGGAATCAACCCTCATGGAATGAAATGGAGTGGAATCAACTCGAATGGAATGGAATGGAATGGAATAAACCCGAATGAAATGGAATGGAGGGGAATGGAATGGAATGGAAAGGAACCAACCCGAATGGAATGGAATTGAATGGAATGGAATGGAATGGAATGGAATGGAATGGAATGGAATGGAAAGTAATTAACCCGAATGGAATGGAATGGAACGGAATGGAATGGAATGGAATGGAAGGGAATGAAATGGAAGGGAATTTAATCACACCGAATGGAATGGAATGGAATGGAATCAACCCGAATGGAATGGAATGCAATGGAATGACATGGAATGGATTCAACCCGAATGGAATTGATTGGAATGGAATCAACTCGAATGGAATGGAATGGAATGGCAGGGGATGGAATGGTATGGAGTAGAATCGCATGGAATTGAATCAACCCCATTGGAGTGGATTGGAATGGAATGTAATTGAATGGAATGGGGTGGAATTGAATCAATCCGAGTGGAATGGAATGGAATGGAATGGAGTGGAGGGGAATGAAATGGAATGGAGTGGAGTGGAGTGGAATGGAATGGAGTGGAGTGGAATAGAATGGAATGGAATCAACCTGACTGGAATGGAATGGAATGGAATGGAATGGAATGGAATGGAATGGAATAAACCCGAATGAAATGGAATGGAGGGGAATGGAATGGAATGGAATGGAAAGGAACCAACCCGAATGGAATAGAATGGAATGGAATGGAATGGAATGGAATGGAATGGAATGGAATGGAATGCAATGGAATCATCCCGAATGGAATGGAATGGAATGGAACGGAATGGAATGGAATCAACCCGAATGGAATGCAATGGAATGGAATGGAAAGTAATCAACCCGAATGGAAAGGAATGGAATGGAATGGAATGGAATGGAATGGAAGGGAATGAAATGGAAGGGAATTTAATCACACCGAATGGAATGGAATGGAATAGAATGGACTGGAATGGAATCTATCCGAATGGTATGGAATGGTAAGGAATGGAATGGAATGGAAGGGAATGGAATCAACACGCATGGAATGAAATGGAGTGGAATCAACTCGAATGGAATGGAATGGAATGGAATGGAATGGAAAGGAATGGAATGGAAGGGAATGAAATGGAAGGGAATTTAATCACACCGAATGGAATGGAATGGAATGGAATGGAATGGAATGGAATCAACCCGAATGGAATGGAATGCAACGGAATGACATTGAATGGATTCAACCCTAATGGAATTGATTGGAATGGAATCAACTCGAATAGAATGGAATGGAATGGAATGGCACGGGATGGAATGGTATGGAATAGAATCGAATGGAATTGAATCAACCCGATTAGAGTGGATTGGAATGGAATGTAATTCAATGGAATGGGGTGGAATTGAATCAATCCGAGTGGAATGGAATGGAATGGAATGCAGTGGAGGGGAATGAAATGGAATGGAATGGAGTGGAGTGGAATGTAATGGAATGGAATCAACCTGAGTGGAATGGAATGGAATGGAATGGAATGGAATGGAATAAAATGGAATGGAAGCAACTCAAATGCAATGGAATGGAATGGAATGGAATGGAATCAACCCGAATGGAATGGAATGTAATGGAATGCAATGGAATCAACTCGAATGGAATGGAATGCAATGGAATGGAATGGAATCGAATCATCATGAATGGAATGGAACGGAATGGAATCAACTCAAATGGAATGGAATGCAATGGAAAGGAATGGAATGGAATCAACGCGAATGGAGTGGAATGGAACGGAATGTAATGGAATGAAAAGGAATGGAATGGAATGCAATCAATCCAAATGGAATGGAATGGACTGGAATCAACCCGAATGCAATGGAGTGGAATGGAATGGAATGGAATGGAATGGAATGGAATCAACCCGAATGGAATGGAATGGAATGGAATAAACCGGAATGGAATGGAATGGAATGGAATGGAAACAAACCGAGTGGAATGGCATGGAGTGGAATGGAATGGAAAGGAATGGAATCAACCCGATTGTAATGGAATGGAATGGAATGGAATGGAATGGAATGGAATCTAACCGAATGGATTGGAATGGAAAGGAATGGAATGGAATGGAATGGAATGGAATGGAATGGAATCAACCCGCATGGAATGGAATGGAGTGGAACCAACTCGAATGGAATGGAATGGATTGGAATGGAATGGAATCAACCCGAATTCAATGGAATGGAATGGAATGGAATCAACACGAATGGAATGGATTGGAATGGAATGGAATGGAATGGAATCAACCCGAATGGAATGGAATGGAATGGAATGAAATGGAATGGAATGCAATCAATCCGAATGGAATGGAATGGAATGGAATGCAATGGAATCAACCCGAATGGAATGGAGTGAAATGGAATCAAATCGAGTGCAATGGAATGGAATCGAATGGAATGGAATGGATTCAACCAGAATGGAATGGAAAGGAATGGAATCAACAGGTATAGAATGAAATGGAAAGGAATGGAATGGAATGGAATGGAAAGGAATGGAATCGAATCAACCCGAACGGAATTTAATGGAATGGAAGGGAATCAACCAGAATGGAATGGAATCGAATGGAATGGAACGGAATCAACCCGAATGGAATGGAATGGAATGGAATGGAATGGAATGGAATGGAATGGAATTAACCTGAATGGAATGAAATGGAATGGAATTGAATGGAATGGAATCCACCGGAATGGAATGGAATGGAATGGAATGGAATGGTATGGAATCAACCCGAATGGAGTCGAATGGAATGGAAAGGAATGGAATCAACCCGAATGGAATGCAATGGAATGGAATGGAATGGAATGGAATCAACCCGAATGTAATGGAATGCAATGGAATGGAATGTAATGGAATGGAGTCAACCCGGATGGAATGCAATGGAATGGAATGGAATGAAATGGAATGGAATGGAATCACCCCGAATGGAATGGAATGCAATGGAATGGAATGGAATGGAATCAACTCGAATGGAATAGAATGGAATGGATTGGAATGGAATGGAATGGAATCAACCCGAATGGAATGGAATACAAAGGAATGGAATGGAATGGAAAGGGATGGAATCAACTCGAATGGAATGGAATGGAATGGAATGGAATGGAATGAAATGGAATAAACCCGAATGGAATGGAATGGAATGGAATGGAATGAAATCAACCCGAATGGAATGGAAGGGAATGGAATGGAAAGGAAAAAACCCGAATGGAATGGAATGGAATGGAATGGAATGGAACCAAACCGAATGGAATGGAATGGAATGGAATGGAATGGAAGGGAATGAAATGGAAGGGAATTTAATCACACCGAATGGAATGGAATGGAATGGAATGGAATCAACCCGAATGGAATGGAATGCAATGGAATGACATGGAATGGATTCAACCCGAATGGAATTGATTGGAATGGAATCAACTCGAATGGAATGGAATGGAATGGAATGGCACGGGATGGAATGGTATGGAATAGAATCGAATGGAATTGAATCAACCCGATTGGAGTGGATTGGAATGGAATGTAATTGAATGGAATGGGGTGGAATTGAATCAATCCGAGTGGAATGGAATGGTATGGAATGGAGTGGAGGGGAATGAAATGGAATGGAATGGAGTGGAGTGGAATGGAATGGAATGGAATCAACCTGAGTGGAGTGTAATGGAATGGAATGGAATGGAATGGAATAAAATGGAATGGAAGCAACTCAAATGCAATGCAATGGAATGGAATGGAATGGAATCAACCCGAATGGAATGGAAAGGAATGGAATCAACCCGAATGGAATGCAATGGAATGGAATGGAATGGAATGGAATCAACCCGAATGTAATGGAATGCAACGGAATGGAATGGAATGGAATGGAGTCAACCCGGATGGAATGCAATGGAATGGAATGGAATGAAATGGAATGGAATGGAATCAACCCGAATGGAATGGAATGCAATGGAATGGAATGGAATGGAATCAACTCGAATGGAATAGAATGGAATGGATTGGAATGGAATGGAATCAACCCGAATGGAATGGAATACAGTGGAATGGAATGGAATGGAAAGGGATGGAATCAACTCGAATGGAATGGAATGGAATGGAATGGAATGGAATGGAATGGAATGGAATGGAATGAAATGGAATAAACCCGAATGGAATGGAATGGAATGGAATGGAATGAAATCAACCCGAATGGAATGGAAGGGAATGGAATGGAAAGGAAAAAACCCGAATGGAATGGAATGGAATGGAATCAAACCGAATGGAATGGAATGGAATGGAATGGAATGGAAGGGAATGAAATGGAAGGGAATTTAATCACACCGAATGGAATGGAATGGAATGGAATGGAATGGAATGGAATCAACCCGAATGGAATGGAATGCAATGGAATGACATGGAATGGATTCAACCCGAATGGAATTGATTGGAATGGAATCAACTCGAATGGAATGGAATGGAATGGAATGGCACGGGATGGAATGGTATGGAATAGAATCGAATGGAATTGAATCAACATGATTGGAGTCGATTGGAATGGAATGTAATTGAATGGAATGGGGTGGAATTGAATCAATCCGAGTGGAATGGAATGGAATGGAATGGAGTGGAGGGGAATGAAATGGAATGGAATGGAGTGGAGTGGAATGTAATGGAATGGAATCAACCTGAGTGGAATGGAACGGAATGGAATGGAATGGAATGGAATGGAATAAAATGGAATGGAAGCAACTCAAATGCAATGGAATGGAATGGAATGGAATGGAATCAACCCGAATGGAATGGAATGGAATGGAATGGAATGCAATGGAATGGAATGGAATCAACTCGAATGGAATGGAATGCAATGGAATGGAATGGAATCGAATCATCACGAATGGAATTGAACGGAATGGAATCAACTCAAATGGAATGGAATGCAATGGAAAGGAATGGAATGGAATCAACCCGAATGGAGTGGAATGGAATGGAATGGAATGGAAGAAACCCGAATGGAATGGAATGGAATCGAATGGAATGGAATGGAATGGAATCAACCGGAATGGAATGGAATGGAATGGAATGGAAGGGAATGGAATCAAACCGAATGGAATAGAATGGAGTGGAATGGAATGGAAAGGAATGGAATCAACCCGAATGCAATGGAATGGAATGGAATGGAATGGAATGGAATGGAATGGAATCAAACCGAATGGAATGGAATGGAATGGAATGGAATGGAATGGAATGGAATGGAATCTATCCGAAAGGAATGGAATGGTAAGGAATGGAATGGAATGGAAGGGAATGGAATCAACCCTCATGGAATGAAATGGAGTGGAATCAACTCGAATGGAATGGAATGGAATGGAATAAACCCGAATGAAATGGAATGGAGGGGAATGGAATGGAATGGAAAGGAACCAACCCGAATGGAATGGAATTGAATGGAATGGAATGGAATGGAATGGAATGGAATGGAAAGTAATTAACCCGAATGGAATGGAATGGAACGGAATGGAATGGAATGGAATGGAAGGGAATGAAATGGAAGGGAATTTAATCACACCGAATGGAATGGAATGGAATGGAATCAACCCGAATGGAATGGAATGCAATGGAATGACATGGAATGGATTCAACCCGAATGGAATTGATTGGAATGGAATCAACTCGAATGGAATGGAATGGAATGGCAGGGGATGGAATGGTATGGAGTAGAATCGCATGGAATTGAATCAACCCGATTGGAGTGGATTGGAATGGAATGTAATTGAATGGAATGGGGTGGAATTGAATCAATCCGAGTGGAATGGAATGGAATGGAATGGAGTGGAGGGGAATGAAATGGAATGGAGTGGAGTGGAGTGGAATGGAATGGAGTGGAGTGGAATAGAATGGAATGGAATCAACCTGACTGGAATGGAATGGAATGGAATGGAATGGAATGGAATGGAATGGAATAAACCCGAATGAAATGGAATGGAGGGGAATGGAATGGAATGGAATGGAAAGGAACCAACCCGAATGGAATAGAATGGAATGGAATGGAATGGAATGGAATGGAATGGAATGGAATGCAATGGAATCATCCCGAATGGAATGGAATGGAATGGAACGGAATGGAATGGAATCAACCCGAATGGAATGCAATGGAATGGAATGGAAAGTAATCAACCCGAATGGAAAGGAATGGAATGGAATGGAATGGAATGGAATGGAAGGGAATGAAATGGAAGGGAATTTAATCACACCGAATGGAATGGAATGGAATAGAATGGACTGGAATGGAATCTATCCGAATGGTATGGAATGGTAAGGAATGGAATGGAATGGAAGGGAATGGAATCAACACGCATGGAATGAAATGGAGTGGAATCAACTCGAATGGAATGGAATGGAATGGAATGGAATGGAAAGGAATGGAATGGAAGGGAATGAAATGGAAGGGAATTTAATCACACCGAATGGAATGGAATGGAATGGAATGGAATGGAATCAACCCGAATGGAATGGAATGCAACGGAATGACATTGAATGGATTCAACCCTAATGGAATTGATTGGAATGGAATCAACTCGAATAGAATGGAATGGAATGGAATGGCACGGGATGGAATGGTATGGAATAGAATCGAATGGAATTGAATCAACCCGATTAGAGTGGATTGGAATGGAATGTAATTGAATGGAATGGGGTGGAATTGAATCAATCCGAGTGGAATGGAATGGAATGGAATGCAGTGGAGGGGAATGAAATGGAATGGAATGGAGTGGAGTGGAATGTAATGGAATGGAATCAACCTGAGTGGAATGGAACGGAATGGAATGGAATGGAATGGAATGGAATAAAATGGAATGGAAGCAACTCAAATGCAATGGAATGGAATGGAATGGAATGGAATCAACCCGAATGGAATGGAATGGAATGGAATGGAATGCAATGGAATGGAATGGAATCAACTCGAATGGAATGGAATGCAATGGAATGGAATGGAATCGAATCATCACGAATGGAATTGAACGGAATGGAATCAACTCAAATGGAATGGAATGCAATGGAAAGGAATGGAATGGAATCAACCCGAATGGAGTGGAATGGAATGGAATGGAATGGAAGAAACCCGAATGGAATGGAATGGAATCGAATGGAATGGAATGGAATCAACCGGAATGGAATGGAATGGAATGGAATGGAAGGGAATGGAATCAAACCGAATGGAATAGAATGGAGTGGAATGGAATGGAAAGGAATGGAATCAACCCGAATGCAATGGAATGGAATGGAATGGAATGGAATGGAATGGAATGGAATGGAATCAAACCGAATGGAATGGAATGGAATGGAATGGAATGGAATGGAATGGAATGGAATGGAATCTATCCGAAAGGAATGGAATGGTAAGGAATGGAATGGAATGGAAGGGAATGGAATCAACCCTCATGGAATGAAATGGAGTGGAATCAACTCGAATGGAATGGAATGGAATGGAATAAACCCGAATGAAATGGAATGGAGGGGAATGGAATGGAATGGAAAGGAACCAACCCGAATGGAATGGAATTGAATGGAATGGAATGGAATGGAATGGAATGGAATGGAATGGAATGGAAAGTAATTAACCCGAATGGAATGGAATGGAACGGAATGGAATGGAATGGAATGGAAGGGAATGAAATGGAAGGGAATTTAATCACACCGAATGGAATGGAATGGAATGGAATCAACCCGAATGGAATGGAATGCAATGGAATGACATGGAATGGATTCAACCCGAATGGAATTGATTGGAATGGAATCAACTCGAATGGAATGGAATGGAATGGCAGGGGATGGAATGGTATGGAGTAGAATCGCATGGAATTGAATCAACCCCATTGGAGTGGATTGGAATGGAATGTAATTGAATGGAATGGGGTGGAATTGAATCAATCCGAGTGGAATGGAATGGAATGGAATGGAGTGGAGGGGAATGAAATGGAATGGAGTGGAGTGGAGTGGAATGGAATGGAGTGGAGTGGAATAGAATGGAATGGAATCAACCTGACTGGAATGGAATGGAATGGAATGGAATGGAATGGAATGGAATGGAATAAACCCGAATGAAATGGAATGGAGGGGAATGGAATGGAATGGAATGGAAAGGAACCAACCCGAATGGAATAGAATGGAATGGAATGGAATGGAATGGAATGGAATGGAATGGAATGCAATGGAATCATCCCGAATGGAATGGAATGGAATGGAACGGAATGGAATGGAATCAACCCGAATGGAATGCAATGGAATGGAATGGAAAGTAATCAACCCGAATGGAAAGGAATGGAATGGAATGGAATGGAATGGAATGGAAGGGAATGAAATGGAAGGGAATTTAATCACACCGAATGGAATGGAATGGAATAGAATGGACTGGAATGGAATCTATCCGAATGGTATGGAATGGTAAGGAATGGAATGGAATGGAAGGGAATGGAATCAACACGCATGGAATGAAATGGAGTGGAATCAACTCGAATGGAATGGAATGGAATGGAATGGAATGGAAAGGAATGGAATGGAAGGGAATGAAATGGAAGGGAATTTAATCACACCGAATGGAATGGAATGGAATGGAATGGAATGGAATGGAATCAACCCGAATGGAATGGAATGCAACGGAATGACATTGAATGGATTCAACCCTAATGGAATTGATTGGAATGGAATCAACTCGAATAGAATGGAATGGAATGGAATGGCACGGGATGGAATGGTATGGAATAGAATCGAATGGAATTGAATCAACCCGATTAGAGTGGATTGGAATGGAATGTAATTGAATGGAATGGGGTGGAATTGAATCAATCCGAGTGGAATGGAATGGAATGGAATGCAGTGGAGGGGAATGAAATGGAATGGAATGGAGTGGAGTGGAATGTAATGGAATGGAATCAACCTGAGTGGAATGGAATGGAATGGAATGGAATGGAATGGAATAAAATGGAATGGAAGCAACTCAAATGCAATGGAATGGAATGGAATGGAATGGAATCAACCCGAATGGAATGGAATGTAATGGAATGCAATGGAATCAACTCGAATGGAATGGAATGCAATGGAATGGAATGGAATCGAATCATCATGAATGGAATGGAACGGAATGGAATCAACTCAAATGGAATGGAATGCAATGGAAAGGAATGGAATGGAATCAACGCGAATGGAGTGGAATGGAACGGAATGTAATGGAATGAAAAGGAATGGAATGGAATGCAATCAATCCAAATGGAATGGAATGGACTGGAATCAACCCGAATGCAATGGAGTGGAATGGAATGGAATGGAATGGAATGGAATGGAATCAACCCGAATGGAATGGAATGGAATGGAATAAACCGGAATGGAATGGAATGGAATGGAATGGAAACAAACCGAGTGGAATGGCATGGAGTGGAATGGAATGGAAAGGAATGGAATCAACCCGATTGTAATGGAATGGAATGGAATGGAATGGAATGGAATGGAATCTAACCGAATGGATTGGAATGGAAAGGAATGGAATGGAATGGAATGGAATGGAATGGAATGGAATGGAATCAACCCGCATGGAATGGAATGGAGTGGAACCAACTCGAATGGAATGGAATGGATTGGAATGGAATGGAATCAACCCGAATTCAATGGAATGGAATGGAATGGAATCAACACGAATGGAATGGATTGGAATGGAATGGAATGGAATGGAATCAACCCGAATGGAATGGAATGGAATGGAATGAAATGGAATGGAATGCAATCAATCCGAATGGAATGGAATGGAATGGAATGCAATGGAATCAACCCGAATGGAATGGAGTGAAATGGAATCAAATCGAGTGCAATGGAATGGAATCGAATGGAATGGAATGGATTCAACCAGAATGGAATGGAAAGGAATGGAATCAACAGGTATAGAATGAAATGGAAAGGAATGGAATGGAATGGAATGGAAAGGAATGGAATCGAATCAACCCGAACGGAATTTAATGGAATGGAAGGGAATCAACCAGAATGGAATGGAATCGAATGGAATGGAACGGAATCAACCCGAATGGAATGGAATGGAATGGAATGGAATGGAATGGAATGGAATGGAATTAACCTGAATGGAATGAAATGGAATGGAATTGAATGGAATGGAATCCACCGGAATGGAATGGAATGGAATGGAATGGAATGGTATGGAATCAACCCGAATGGAGTCGAATGGAATGGAAAGGAATGGAATCAACCCGAATGGAATGCAATGGAATGGAATGGAATGGAATGGAATCAACCCGAATGTAATGGAATGCAATGGAATGGAATGTAATGGAATGGAGTCAACCCGGATGGAATGCAATGGAATGGAATGGAATGAAATGGAATGGAATGGAATCACCCCGAATGGAATGGAATGCAATGGAATGGAATGGAATGGAATCAACTCGAATGGAATAGAATGGAATGGATTGGAATGGAATGGAATGGAATCAACCCGAATGGAATGGAATACAAAGGAATGGAATGGAATGGAAAGGGATGGAATCAACTCGAATGGAATGGAATGGAATGGAATGGAATGGAATGAAATGGAATAAACCCGAATGGAATGGAATGGAATGGAATGGAATGAAATCAACCCGAATGGAATGGAAGGGAATGGAATGGAAAGGAAAAAACCCGAATGGAATGGAATGGAATGGAATGGAATGGAACCAAACCGAATGGAATGGAATGGAATGGAATGGAATGGAAGGGAATGAAATGGAAGGGAATTTAATCACACCGAATGGAATGGAATGGAATGGAATGGAATCAACCCGAATGGAATGGAATGCAATGGAATGACATGGAATGGATTCAACCCGAATGGAATTGATTGGAATGGAATCAACTCGAATGGAATGGAATGGAATGGAATGGCACGGGATGGAATGGTATGGAATAGAATCGAATGGAATTGAATCAACCCGATTGGAGTGGATTGGAATGGAATGTAATTGAATGGAATGGGGTGGAATTGAATCAATCCGAGTGGAATGGAATGGTATGGAATGGAGTGGAGGGGAATGAAATGGAATGGAATGGAGTGGAGTGGAATGGAATGGAATGGAATCAACCTGAGTGGAGTGTAATGGAATGGAATGGAATGGAATGGAATAAAATGGAATGGAAGCAACTCAAATGCAATGCAATGGAATGGAATGGAATGGAATCAACCCGAATGGAATGGAAAGGAATGGAATCAACCCGAATGGAATGCAATGGAATGGAATGGAATGGAATGGAATCAACCCGAATGTAATGGAATGCAACGGAATGGAATGGAATGGAATGGAGTCAACCCGGATGGAATGCAATGGAATGGAATGGAATGAAATGGAATGGAATGGAATCAACCCGAATGGAATGGAATGCAATGGAATGGAATGGAATGGAATCAACTCGAATGGAATAGAATGGAATGGATTGGAATGGAATGGAATCAACCCGAATGGAATGGAATACAGTGGAATGGAATGGAATGGAAAGGGATGGAATCAACTCGAATGGAATGGAATGGAATGGAATGGAATGGAATGGAATGGAATGAAATGGAATAAACCCGAATGGAATGGAATGGAATGGAATGGAATGAAATCAACCCGAATGGAATGGAAGGGAATGGAATGGAAAGGAAAAAACCCGAATGGAATGGAATGGAATGGAATCAAACCGAATGGAATGGAATGGAATGGAATGGAATGGAAGGGAATGAAATGGAAGGGAATTTAATCACACCGAATGGAATGGAATGGAATGGAATGGAATGGAATGGAATCAACCCGAATGGAATGGAATGCAATGGAATGACATGGAATGGATTCAACCCGAATGGAATTGATTGGAATGGAATCAACTCGAATGGAATGGAATGGAATGGAATGGCACGGGATGGAATGGTATGGAATAGAATCGAATGGAATTGAATCAACATGATTGGAGTCGATTGGAATGGAATGTAATTGAATGGAATGGGGTGGAATTGAATCAATCCGAGTGGAATGGAATGGAATGGAATGGAGTGGAGGGGAATGAAATGGAATGGAATGGAGTGGAGTGGAATGTAATGGAATGGAATCAACCTGAGTGGAATGGAACGGAATGGAATGGAATGGAATGGAATGGAATAAAATGGAATGGAAGCAACTAAAATGCAATGGAATGGAATGGAATGGAATGGAATCAACCCGAATGGAATGGAATGGAATGGAATGGAATGCAATGGAATGGAATGGAATCAACTCGAATGGAATGGAATGCAATGGAATGGAATGGAATCGAATCATCACGAATGGAATTGAACGGAATGGAATCAACTCAAATGGAATGGAATGCAATGGAAAGGAATGGAATGGAATCAACCCGAATGGAGTGGAATGGAATGGAATGGAATGGAAGAAACCCGAATGGAATGGAATGGAATCGAATGGAATGGAATGGAATGGAATCAACCGGAATGGAATGGAATGGAATGGAATGGAAGGGAATGGAATCAAACCGAATGGAATAGAATGGAGTGGAATGGAATGGAAAGGAATGGAATCAACCCGAATGCAATGGAATGGAATGGAATGGAATGGAATGGAATGGAATGGAATGGAATCAAACCGAATGGAATGGAATGGAATGGAATGGAATGGAATGGAATGGAATGGAATGGAATGGAATCTATCCGAAAGGAATGGAATGGTAAGGAATGGAATGGAATGGAAGGGAATGGAATCAACCCTCATGGAATGAAATGGAGTGGAATCAACTCGAATGGAATGGAATGGAATGGAATAAACCCGAATGAAATGGAATGGAGGGGAATGGAATGGAATGGAAAGGAACCAACCCGAATGGAATGGAATTGAATGGAATGGAATGGAATGGAATGGAATGGAATGGAAAGTAATTAACCCGAATGGAATGGAATGGAACGGAATGGAATGGAATGGAATGGAAGGGAATGAAATGGAAGGGAATTTAATCACACCGAATGGAATGGAATGGAATGGAATCAACCCGAATGGAATGGAATGCAATGGAATGACATGGAATGGATTCAACCCGAATGGAATTGATTGGAATGGAATCAACTCGAATGGAATGGAATGGAATGGCAGGGGATGGAATGGTATGGAGTAGAATCGCATGGAATTGAATCAACCCGATTGGAGTGGATTGGAATGGAATGTAATTGAATGGAATGGGGTGGAATTGAATCAATCCGAGTGGAATGGAATGGAATGGAATGGAGTGGAGGGGAATGAAATGGAATGGAGTGGAGTGGAGTGGAATGGAATGGAGTGGAGTGGAATAGAATGGAATGGAATCAACCTGACTGGAATGGAATGGAATGGAATGGAATGGAATGGAATGGAATGGAATAAACCCGAATGAAATGGAATGGAGGGGAATGGAATGGAATGGAATGGAAAGGAACCAACCCGAATGGAATAGAATGGAATGGAATGGAATGGAATGGAATGGAATGGAATGGAATGCAATGGAATCATCCCGAATGGAATGGAATGGAATGGAACGGAATGGAATGGAATCAACCCGAATGGAATGCAATGGAATGGAATGGAAAGTAATCAACCCGAATGGAAAGGAATGGAATGGAATGGAATGGAATGGAATGGAAGGGAATGAAATGGAAGGGAATTTAATCACACCGAATGGAATGGAATGGAATAGAATGGACTGGAATGGAATCTATCCGAATGGTATGGAATGGTAAGGAATGGAATGGAATGGAAGGGAATGGAATCAACACGCATGGAATGAAATGGAGTGGAATCAACTCGAATGGAATGGAATGGAATGGAATGGAATGGAAAGGAATGGAATGGAAGGGAATGAAATGGAAGGGAATTTAATCACACCGAATGGAATGGAATGGAATGGAATGGAATGGAATCAACCCGAATGGAATGGAATGCAACGGAATGACATTGAATGGATTCAACCCTAATGGAATTGATTGGAATGGAATCAACTCGAATAGAATGGAATGGAATGGAATGGCACGGGATGGAATGGTATGGAATAGAATCGAATGGAATTGAATCAACCCGATTAGAGTGGATTGGAATGGAATGTAATTGAATGGAATGGGGTGGAATTGAATCAATCCGAGTGGAATGGAATGGAATGGAATGCAGTGGAGGGGAATGAAATGGAATGGAATGGAGTGGAGTGGAATGTAATGGAATGGAATCAACCTGAGTGGAATGGAATGGAATGGAATGGAATGGAATGGAATAAAATGGAATGGAAGCAACTCAAATGCAATGGAATGGAATGGAATGGAATCAACCCGAATGGAATGGAATGTAATGGAATGCAATGGAATCAACTCGAATGGAATGGAATGCAATGGAATGGAATGGAATCGAATCATCATGAATGGAATGGAACGGAATGGAATCAACTCAAATGGAATGGAATGCAATGGAAAGGAATGGAATGGAATCAACGCGAATGGAGTGGAATGGAACGGAATGTAATGGAATGAAAAGGAATGGAATGGAATGCAATCAATCCAAATGGAATGGAATGGACTGGAATCAACCCGAATGCAATGGAGTGGAATGGAATGGAATGGAATGGAATGGAATGGAATCAACCCGAATGGAATGGAATGGAATGGAATAAACCGGAATGGAATGGAATGGAATGGAATGGAAACAAACCGAGTGGAATGGCATGGAGTGGAATGGAATGGAAAGGAATGGAATCAACCCGATTGTAATGGAATGGAATGGAATGGAATGGAATGGAATGGAATGGAATCTATCCGAATGGATTGGAATGGAAAGGAATGGAATGGAATGGAATGGAATGGAATGGAATGGAATCAACCCACATGGAATGGAATGGAGTGGAACCAACTCGAATGGAATGGAATGGATTGGAATGGAATGGAATCAACCCGAATTCAATGGAATGGAATGGAATGGAATCAACACGAATGGAATGGATTGGAATGGAATGGAATGGAATGGAATCAACCCGAATGGAATGGAATGGAATGGAATGAAATGGAATGGAATGCAATCAATCCGAATGGAATGGAATGGAATGGAATGCAATGGAATCAACCCGAATGGAATGGAGTGAAATGGAATCAAATCGAGTGCAATGGAATGGAATCGAATGGAATGGAATGGATTCAACCAGAATGGAATGGAAAGGAATGGAATCAACAGGTATGGAATGAAATGGAAAGGAATGGAATGGAATGGAATGGAAAGGAATGGAATGGAATCAACCCGAACGGAATTTAATGGAATGGAAGGGAATCAACCAGAATGGAATGGAATCGAATGGAATGGAACGGAATCAACCCGAATGGAATGGAATGGAATGGAATGGAATGGAATGGAATGGAATGGAATGGAATTAACCTGAATGGAATGAAATGGAATGGAATTGAATGGAATGGAATCCACCGGAATGGAATGGAATGGAATGGAATGGAATGGTATGGAATCAACCCGAATGGAGTCGAATGGAATGGAAAGGAATGGAATCAACCCGAATGGAATGCAATGGAATGGAATGGAATGGAATGGAATGGAATCAACCCGAATGTAATGGAATGCAATGGAATGGAATGGAATGGAATGGAGTCAACCCGGATGGAATGCAATGGAATGGAATGGAATGAAATGGAATGGAATGGAATCACCCCGAATGGAATGGAATGCAATGGAATGGAATGGAATGGAATCAACTCGAATGGAATAGAATGGAATGGATTGGAATGGAATGGAATGGAATCAACCCGAATGGAATGGAATACAAAGGAATGGAATGGAATGGAAAGGGATGGAATCAACTCGAATGGAATGGAATGGAATGGAATGGAATGGAATGAAATGGAATAAACCCGAATGGAATGGAATGGAATGGAATGGAATGAAATCAACCCGAATGGAATGGAAGGGAATGGAATGGAAAGGAAAAAACCCGAATGGAATGGAATGGAATGGAATGGAATGGAACCAAACCGAATGGAATGGAATGGAATGGAATGGAATGGAAGGGAATGAAATGGAAGGGAATTTAATCACACCGAATGGAATAGAATGGAATGGAATGGAATCAACCCGAATGGAATGGAATGCAATGGAATGACATGGAATGGATTCAACCCGAATGGAATTGATTGGAATGGAATCAACTCGAATGGAATGGAATGGAATGGAATGGCACGGGATGGAATGGTATGGAATAGAATCGAATGGAATTGAATCAACCCGATTGGAGTGGATTGGAATGGAATGTAATTGAATGGAATGGGGTGGAATTGAATCAATCCGAGTGGAATGGAATGGAATGGAATGGAGTGGAGGGGAATGAAATGGAATGGAATGGAGTGGAGTGGAATGGAATGGAATGGAATCAACCTGAGTGGAATGGAATGGAATGGAATGGAATGGAATGGAATAAACCCGAATGAAATGGAATGGAGGGGAATGGAATGGAATGGAAAGGAACCAACCCGAATGGAATGGAATGGAATGGAATGGAATGAAATGGAATAAACCCGAATGGAATGGAATGGAATGGAATGGAATGGAATGGAATGGAATGAAATCAACCCGAATGGAATGGAATGGAATGGAATAAACCGGAATGGAATGGAATGGAATGGAATGGAAAGGAATGGAATCAACCCGAATGGAATGGAATGGAATGGAATAAACCGGAATGGAATGGAGTGGAATGGAATGGAATGGAATGGAATGAAATGGAATCAACCCGAATGGAATGGAATGGAATGGAATAAACCGGAATGGAATGGAATGGAATGGAATGGAATGGAATGGAATGGAATCAAACCGAGTGGAATGGCATGGAGTGGAATGGAATGGAAAGGAATGGAATCAACCCGATTGGAATGGAATGGAATGGAATGGAATGGAATGGAATATATCCGAATGGATTGGAATGGAAAGGAATGGAATGGAATGGAATGGAATGGAATGGAATCAACCCGCATGGAATGGAATGGAGTGGAACCAATTCGAATGGAATGGAATGGATTGGAATGGAATGGAATCAACCCGAATTCAATGGAATGGAATGGAATGGAATCAACACGAATGGAATGGATTGGAATGGAATGGAATGGAATGGAATGGAATGGAATGGAATGGAATCAACCCGAATGGAATGGAATGGAATGGAATGGAATGAAATGGAATGGAATGCAATCAATCCGAATGGAATGGAATGGAATGGAATGCAATGGAATCAACCCGAATGGAATGGAATGAAGTGGAATCAAATCGAGTGCAATGGAATGGAATCGAATGGAATGGAATGGATTCAACCAGAATGGAATGGAAAGGAATGGAATCAACCGGAATGGAATGAAATGGAAAGGAATGGAATGGAATGGAACGGAAAGGAATGGAATGGAATCAACCCTAATGGAATTTAATGGAAAGGAATGGAATCAACCAGAATGGAATGGAATCGAATGGAATGGAATGGAATCAACCCGAATGGAATGGAATGGAATGAAATGGAATGGAATGGAATGGAATGGAATGGAATGGAATCAACCTGAATGGAATGAAATGGAATGGAATTGAATAGAATGGAATCCACCGGAATGGAATGGAATGGAATGGAATGGAATGCTTTGGAATCAACCCGAATGGAGTCGAATGGAATGGAAAGGAATGGAATCAACCTGAATGGAATGCAATGGAATGGAATGGAAGGGAATGGAATCAACCCGAATGTAATGGAATGCAATGGAATGGAATGGAATGGAATGGAGTCAACCCGGATGGAATGCAATGGAATGGAATGGAATGAAATGGAATGGAATGGAATCAACCCGAATGGAATGGAATGCAATGGAATGGAATGGAATGGAATCAACTCGAATGGAATAGAATGGAATGGATTGGAATGGAATGGAATCAACCTGAATGGAATGGAATACAGTGGAATGGAATGGAATGGAAAGGGATGAAATCAACTCGAATGGAATGGAATGGAATGGAATGGAATGGAATGGAATGAAATGGAATAAACCCGAATGGAATGGAATGGAATGGAATGGAATGGAATGGAATGAAATCAACCCGAATGGAATGGAAGGGAATGGAATGGAAAGGAAAAAACCCGAATGGAATGGAATGGAATGGAATGGAATGGAACCAAACCGAATGGAATGGAATGGAATGGAATGGAATGGAAGGGAATGAAATGGAAGGGAATTTAATCACACCGAATGGAATGGAATGGAATGGAATGGAATCAACCCGAATGGAATGGAATGCAATGGAATGACATGGAATGGATTCAACCCGAATGGAATTGATTGGAATGGAATCAACTCGAATGGAATGGAATGGAATGGAATGGCACGGGATGGAATGGTATGGAATAGAATCGAATGGAATTGAATCAACCCGATTGGAGTGGATTGGAATGGAATGTAATTGAATGGAATGGGGTGGAATTGAATCAATCCGAGTGGAATGGAATGGAATGGAATGGAGTGGAGGGGAATGAAATGGAATGGAATGGAGTGGAGTGGAATGGAATGGAATGGAATCAACCTGAGTGGAGTGTAATGGAATGGAATGGAATGGAATGGAATAAAATGGAATGGAAGCAACTCAAATGCAATGCAATGGAATGGAATGGAATGGAATCAACCCGAATGGAATGGAAAGGAATGGAATCAACCCGAAAGGAATGCAATGGAATGGAATGGAATGGAATGGAATCAACCCGAATGTAATGGAATGCAACGGAATGGAATGGAATGGAATGGAGTCAACCCGGATGGAATGCAATGGAATGGAATGGAATGAAATGGAATGGAATGGAATCAACCCGAATGGAATGGAATGCAATGGAATGGAATGGAATGGAATCAACTCGAATGGAATAGAATGGAATGGATTGGAATGGAATGGAATCAACCCGAATGGAATGGAATACAGTGGAATGGAATGGAATGGAAAGGGATGGAATCAACTCGAATGGAATGGAATGGAATGGAATGGAATGGAATGGAATGGAATGAAATGGAATAAACCCGAATGGAATGGAATGGAATGGAATGGAATGAAATCAACCCGAATGGAATGGAAGGGAATGGAATGGAAAGGAAAAAACCCGAATGGAATGGAATGGAATGGAATCAAACCGAATGGAATGGAATGGAATGGAATGGAATGGAAGGGAATGAAATGGAAGGGAATTTAATCACACCGAATGGAATGGAATGGAATGGAATGGAATGGAATGGAATCAACCCGAATGGAATGGAATGCAATGGAATGACATGGAATGGATTCAACCCGAATGGAATTGATTGGAATGGAATCAACTCGAATGGAAAGGAATGGAATGGAATGGCACGGGATGGAATGGTATGGAATAGAATCGAATGGAATTGAATCAACATGATTGGAGTCGATTGGAATGGAATGTAATTGAATGGAATGGGGTGGAATTGAATCAATCCGAGTGGAATGGAATGGAATGGAATGGAGTGGAGGGGAATGAGATGGAATGGAATGGAGTGGAGTGGAATGTAATGGAATGGAATCAACCTGAGTGGAATGGAACGGAATGGAATGGAATGGAATGGAATGGAATAAAATGGAATGGAAGCAACTCAAATGCAATGGAATGGAATGGAATGGAATAGAATCGAATGGAATTGAATCAACATGATTGGAGTCGATTGGAATGGAATGTAATTGAATGGAATGGGGTGGAATTGAATCAATCCGAGTGGAATGGAATGGAATGGAATGGAGTGGAGGGGAATGAGATGGAATGGAATGGAGTGGAGTGGAATGTAATGGAATGGAATCAACCTGAGTGGAATGGAACGGAATGGAATGGAATGGAATGGAATGGAATAAAATGGAATGGAAGCAACTCAAATGCAATGGAATGGAATGGAATGGAATGGAATCAACCCGAATGGAATGGAATGGAATGGAATGGAATGCAATGGAATGGAATGGAATCAACTCGAATGGAATGGAATGCAATGGAATGGAATGGAATCGAATCATCACGAATGGAATTGAACAGAATGGAATCAACTCAAATGGAATGGAATGCAATGGAAAGGAATGGAATGGAATCAACCCGAATGGAGTGGAATGGAATGGAATGGAATGGAAGAAACCCGAATGGAATGGAATGGAATCGAATGGAATGGAATGGAATCAACCGGAATGGAATGGAATGGAATGGAATGGAAGGGAATGGAATCAAACCGAATGGAATAGAATGGAGTGGAATGGAATGGAAAGGAATGGAATCAACCCGAATGCAATGGAATGGAATGGAATGGAATGGAATGGAATGGAATGGAATGGAATCAAACCGAATGGAATGGAATGGAATGGAATGGAATGGAATGGAATGGAATGGAATGGAATCTATCCGAAAGGAATGGAATGGTAAGGAATGGAATGGAATGGAAGGGAATGGAATCAACCCTCATGGAATGAAATGGAGTGGAATCAACTCGAATGGAATGGAATGGAATGGAAAAAACCCGAATGAAATGGAATGGAGGGGAATGGAATGGAATGGAAAGGAACCAACCCGAATGGAATGGAATGGAATGGAATGGAATGGAATGGAATGGAATGGAATGGAATGGAATGGAATGGAAAGTAATTAACCCGAATGGAATGGAATGGAACGGAATGGAATGGAATGGAATGGAAGGGAATGAAATGGAAGGGAATTTAATCACACCGAATGGAATGGAATGGAATGGAATCAACCCGAATGGAATGGAATGCAATGGAATGACATGGAATGGATTCAACCCGAATGGAATTGATTGGAATGGAATCAACTCGAATGGAATGGAATGGAATGGCAGGGGATGGAATGGTATGGAGTAGAATCGCATGGAATTGAATCAACCCGATTGGAGTGGATTGGAATGGAATGTAATTGAATGGAATGGGGTGGAATTGAATCAATCCGAGTGGAATGGAATGGAATGGAATGGAGTGGAGGGGAATGAAATGGAATGGAGTGGAGTGGAGTGGAATGGAATGGAGTGGAGTGGAATAGAATGGAATGGAATCAACCTGACTGGAATGGAATGGAATGGAATGGAATGGAATGGAATGGAATGGAATAAACCCGAATGAAATGGAATGGAGGGGAATGGAATGGAATGGAATGGAAAGGAACCAACCCGAATGGAATAGAATGGAATGGAATGGAATGGAATGGAATGGAATGGAATGGAATGCAATGGAATCATCCCGAATGGAATGGAATGGAATGGAACGGAATGGAATGGAATCAACCCGAATGGAATGCAATGGAATGGAATGGAAAGTAATCAACCCGAATGGAAAGGAATGGAATGGAATGGAATGGAATGGAATGGAAGGGAATGAAATGGAAGGGAATTTAATCACACCGAATGGAATGGAATGGAATAGAATGGACTGGAATGGAATCTATCCGAATGGTATGGAATGGTAAGGAATGGAATGGAATGGAAGGGAATGGAATCAACACGCATGGAATGAAATGGAGTGGAATCAACTCGAATGGAATGGAATGGAATGGAATGGAATGGAAAGGAATGGAATGGAAGGGAATGAAATGGAAGGGAATTTAATCACACCGAATGGAATGGAATGGAATGGAATGGAATGGAATCAACCCGAATGGAATGGAATGCAACGGAATGACATTGAATGGATTCAACCCTAATGGAATTGATTGGAATGGAATCAACTCGAATAGAATGGAATGGAATGGAATGGCACGGGATGGAATGGTATGGAATAGAATCGAATGGAATTGAATCAACCCGATTAGAGTGGATTGGAATAGAATGTAATTGAATGGAATGGGGTGGAATTGAATCAATCCGAGTGGAATGGAATGGAATGGAATGCAGTGGAGGGGAATGAAATGGAATGGAATGGAGTGGAGTGGAATGTAATGGAATGGAATCAACCTGAGTGGAATGGAATGGAATGGAATGGAATGGAATGGAATAAAATGGAATGGAAGCAACTCAAATGCAATGGAATGGAATGGAATGGAATGGAATCAACCCGAATGGAATGGAATGTAATGGAATGCAATGGAATCAACTCGAATGGAATGGAATGCAATGGAATGGAATGGAATCGAATCATCATGAATGGAATGGAACGGAATGGAATCAACTCAAATGGAATGGAATGCAATGGAAAGGAATGGAATGGAATCAACGCGAATGGAGTGGAATGGAACGGAATGTAATGGAATGAAAAGGAATGGAATGGAATGCAATCAATCCAAATGGAATGGAATGGACTGGAATCAACCCGAATGCAATGGAGTGGAATGGAATGGAATGGAATGGAATGGAATGGAATGGAATCAACCCGAATGGAATGGAATGGAATGGAATAAACCGGAATGGAATGGAATGGAATGGAATGGAAACAAACCGAGTGGAATGGCATGGAGTGGAATGGAATGGAAAGGAATGGAATCAACCCGATTGTAATGGAATGGAATGGAATGGAATGGAATGGAATGGAATGGAATCTATCCGAATGGATTGGAATGGAAAGGAATGGAATGGAATGGAATGGAATGGAATGGAATGGAATCAACCCGCATGGAATGGAATGGAGTGGAACCAACTCGAATGGAATGGAATGGATTGGAATGGAATGGAATCAACCCGAATTCAATGGAATGGAATGGAATGGAATCAACACGAATGGAATGGATTGGAATGGAATGGAATGGAATGGAATCAACCCGAATGGAATGGAATGGAATGGAATGAAATGGAATGGAATGCAATCAATCCGAATGGAATGGAATGGAATGGAATGCAATGGAATCAACCCGAATGGAATGGAGTGAAATGGAATCAAATCGAGTGCAATGGAATGGAATCGAATGGAATGGAATGGATTCAACCAGAATGGAATGGAAAGGAATGGAATCAACAGGTATGGAATGAAATGGAAAGGAATGGAATGGAATGGAATGGAAAGGAATGGAATGGAATCAACCCGAACGGAATTTAATGGAATGGAAGGGAATCAACCAGAATGGAATGGAATCGAATGGAATGGAACGGAATCAACCCGAATGGAATGGAATGGAATGGAATGGAATGGAATGGAATGGAATGGAATGGAATGGAATTAACCTGAATGGAATGAAATGGAATGGAATTGAATGGAATGGAATCCACCGGAATGGAATGGAATGGAATGGAATGGAATGGTATGGAATCAACCCAAATGGAGTCGAATGGAATGGAAAGGAATGGAATCAACCCGAATGGAATGCAATGGAATGGAATGGAATGGAATGGAATCAACCCGAATGTAATGGAATGCAATGGAATGGAATGGAATGGAATGGAGTCAACCCGGATGGAATGCAATGGAATGGAATGGAATGAAATGGAATGGAATGGAATCACCCCGAATGGAATGGAATGCAATGGAATGGAATGGAATGGAATCAACTCGAATGGAATAGAATGGAATGGATTGGAATGGAATGGAATGGAATCAACCCGAATGGAATGGAATACAAAGGAATGGAATGGAATGGAAAGGGATGGAATCAACTCGAATGGAATGGAATGGAATGGAATGGAATGGAATGAAATGGAATAAACCCGAATGGAATGGAATGGAATGGAATGGAATGAAATCAACCCGAATGGAATGGAAGGGAATGGAATGGAAAGGAAAAAACCCGAATGGAATGGAATGGAATGGAATGGAATGGAACCAAACCGAATGGAATGGAATGGAATGGAATGGAATGGAAGGGAATGAAATGGAAGGGAATTTAATCACACCGAATGGAATAGAATGGAATGGAATGGAATCAACCCGAATGGAATGGAATGCAATGGAATGACATGGAATGGATTCAACCCGAATGGAATTGATTGGAATGGAATCAACTCGAATGGAATGGAATGGAATGGAATGGCACGGGATGGAATGGTATGGAATAGAATCGAATGGAATTGAATCAACCCGATTGGAGTGGATTGGAATGGAATGTAATTGAATGGAATGGGGTGGAATTGAATCAATCCGAGTGGAATGGAATGGAATGGAATGGAGTGGAGGGGAATGAAATGGAATGGAATGGAGTGGAGTGGAATGGAATGGAATGGAATCAACCTGAGTGGAATGGAATGGAATGGAATGGAATGGAATGGAATGGAATGGAATGGAATAAACCCGAATGAAATGGAATGGAGGGGAATGGAATGGAATGGAAAGGAACCAACCCGAATGGAATGGAATGGAATGGAATGGAATGAAATGGAATAAACCCGAATGGAATGGAATGGAATGGAATGGAATGGAATGGAATGAAATCAACCCGAATGGAATGGAATGGAATGGAATAAACCGGAATGGAATGGAATGGAATGGAATGGAAAGGAATGGAATCAACCCGAATGGAATGGAATGGAATGGAATAAACCGGAATGGAATGGAGTGGAATGGAATGGAATGGAATGGAATGAAATGGAATCAACCCGAATGGAATGGAATGGAATGGAATAAACCGGAATGGAATGGAATGGAATGGAATGGAATGGAATGGAATGGAATCAAACCGAGTGGAATGGCATGGAGTGGAATGGAATGGAAAGGAATGGAATCAACCCGATTGGAATGGAATGGAATGGAATGGAATGGAATGGAATATATCCGAATGGATTGGAATGGAAAGGAATGGAATGGAATGGAATGGAATGGAATGGAATCAACCCGCATGGAATGGAATGGAGTGGAACCAATTCGAATGGAATGGAATGGATTGGAATGGAATGGAATCAACCCGAATTCAATGGAATGGAATGGAATGGAATCAACACGAATGGAATGGATTGGAATGGAATGGAATGGAATGGAATGGAATGGAATGGAATCAACCCGAATGGAATGGAATGGAATGGAATGGAATGAAATGGAATGGAATGCAATCAATCCGAATGGAATGGAATGGAATGGAATGCAATGGAATCAACCCGAATGGAATGGAATGAAGTGGAATCAAATCGAGTGCAATGGAATGGAATCGAATGGAATGGAATGGATTCAACCAGAATGGAATGGAAAGGAATGGAATCAACCGGAATGGAATGAAATGGAAAGGAATGGAATGGAATGGAATGGAAAGGAATGGAATGGAATCAACCCTAATGGAATTTAATGGAAAGGAATGGAATCAACCAGAATGGAATGGAATCGAATGGAATGGAATGGAATCAACCCGAATGGAATGGAATGGAATGAAATGGAATGGAATGGAATGGAATGGAATGGAATCAACCTGAATGGAATGAAATGGAATGGAATTGAATAGAATGGAATCCACCGGAATGGAATGGAATGGAATGGAATGGAATGGAATGCTTTGGAATCAACCCGAATGGAGTCGAATGGAATGGAAAGGAATGGAATCAACCTGAATGGAATGCAATGGAATGGAATGGAATGGAATGGAATCAACCCGAATGTAATGGAATGCAATGGAATGGAATGGAATGGAATGGAGTCAACCCGGATGGAATGCAATGGAATGGAATGGAATGAAATGGAATGGAATGGAATCAACCCGAATGGAATGGAATGCAATGGAATGGAATGGAATGGAATCAACTCGAATGGAATAGAATGGAATGGACTGGAATGGAATGGAATCAACCTGAATGGAATGGAATACAGTGGAATGGAATGCAATGGAAAGGGATGAAATCAACTCGAATGGAATGGAATGGAATGGAATGGAATGGAATGGAATGAAATGGAATAAACCCGAATGGAATGGAATGGAATGGAATGGAATGGAATGGAATGAAATCAACCCGAATGGAATGGAAGGGAATGGAATGGAAAGGAAAAAACCCGAATGGAATGGAATGGAATGGAATGGAATGGAACCAAACCGAATGGAATGGAATGGAATGGAATGGAATGGAAGGGAATGAAATGGAAGGGAATTTAATCACACCGAATGGAATGGAATGGAATGGAATGGAATCAACCCGAATGGAATGGAATGCAATGGAATGACATGGAATGGATTCAACCCGAATGGAATTGATTGGAATGGAATCAACTCGAATGGAATGGAATGGAATGGAATGGCACGGGATGGAATGGTATGGAATAGAATCGAATGGAATTGAATCAACCCGATTGGAGTGGATTGGAATGGAATGTAATTGAATGGAATGGGGTGGAATTGAATCAATCCGAGTGGAATGGAATGGAATGGAATGGAGTGGAGGGGAATGAAATGGAATGGAATGGAGTGGAGTGGAATGGAATGGAATGGAATCAACCTGAGTGGAGTGTAATGGAATGGAATGGAATGGAATGGAATAAAATGGAATGGAAGCAACTCAAATGCAATGCAATGGAATGGAATGGAATGGAATCAACCCGAATGGAATGGAAAGGAATGGAATCAACCCGAATGGAATGCAATGGAATGGAATGGAATGGAATGGAATCAACCCGAATGTAATGGAATGCAACGGAATGGAATGGAATGGAATGGAGTCAACCCGGATGGAATGCAATGGAATGGAATGGAATGAAATGGAATGGAATGGAATGGAATCAACTCGAATGGAATAGAATGGAATGGATTGGAATGGAATGGAATCAACCCGAATGGAATGGAATACAGTGGAATGGAATGGAATGGAAAGGGATGGAATCAACTCGAATGGAATGGAATGGAATGGAATGGAATGGAATGGAATGGAATGAAATGGAATAAACCCGAATGGAATGGAATGGAATGGAATGGAATGAAATCAACCCGAATGGAATGCAAGGGAATGGAATGGAAAGGAAAAAACCCGAATGGAATGGAATGGAATGGAATCAAACCGAATGGAATGGAATGGAATGGAATGGAATGGAAGGGAATGAAATGGAATGGAATTTAATCACACCGAATGGAATGGAATGGAATGGAATGGAATGGAATGGAATCAACCCGAATGGAATGGAATGCAATGGAATGACATGGAATGGATTCAACCCGAATGGAATTGATTGGAATGGAATCAACTCGAATGGAAAGGAATGGAATGGAATGGCACGGGATGGAATGGTATGGAATAGAATCGAATGGAATTGAATCAACATGATTGGAGTCGATTGGAATGGAATGTAATTGAATGGAATGGGGTGGAATTGAATCAATCCGAGTGGAATGGAATGGAATGGAATGGAGTGGAGGGGAATGAGATGGAATGGAATGGAGTGGAGTGGAATGTAATGGAATGGAATCAACCTGAGTGGAATGGAACGGAATGGAATGGAATGGAATGGAATGGAATAAAATGGAATGGAAGCAACTCAAATGCAATGGAATGGAATGGAATGGAATGGAATCAACCCGAATGGAATGGAATGGAATGGAATGGAATGCAATGGAATGGAATGGAATCAACTCGAATGGAATGGAATGCAATGGAATGGAATGGAATCGAATCATCACGAATGGAATTGAACGGAATGGAATCAACTCAAATGGAATGGAATGCAATGGAAAGGAATGGAATGGAATCAACCCGAATGGAGTGGAATGGAATGGAATGGAAGAAACCCGAATGGAATGGAATGGAATCGAATGGAATGGAATGGAATCAACCGGAATGGAATGGAATGGAATGGAATGGAAGGGAATGGAATCAAACCGAATGGAATAGAATGGAGTGGAATGGAATGGAAAGGAATGGAATCAACCCGAATGCAATGGAATGGAATGGAATGGAATGGAATGGAATGGAATGGAATGGAATCAAACCGAATGGAATGGAATGGAATGGAATGGAATGGAATGGAATGGAATGGAATGGAATCTATCCGAAAGGAATGGAATGGTAAGGAATGGAATGGAATGGAAGGGAATGGAATCAACCCTCATGGAATGAAATGGAGTGGAATCAACTCGAATGGAATGGAATGGAATGGAAAAAACCCGAATGAAATGGAATGGAGGGGAATGGAATGGAATGGAAAGGAACCAACCCGAATGGAATGGAATTGAATGGAATGGAATGGAATGGAATGGAATGGAATGGAATGGAATGGAAAGTAATTAACCCGAATGGAATGGAATGGAACGGAATGGAATGGAATGGAATGGAAGGGAATGAAATGGAAGGGAATTTAATCACACCGAATGGAATGGAATGGAATGGAATCAACCCGAATGGAATGGAATGCAATGGAATGACATGGAATGGATTCAACCCGAATGGAATTGATTGGAATGGAATCAACTCGAATGGAATGGAATGGAATGGCAGGGGATGGAATGGTATGGAGTAGAATCGCATGGAATTGAATCAACCCGATTGGAGTGGATTGGAATGGAATGTAATTGAATGGAATGGGGTGGAATTGAATCAATCCGAGTGGAATGGAATGGAATGGAATGGAGTGGAGGGGAATGAAATGGAATGGAGTGGAGTGGAGTGGAATGGAATGGAGTGGAGTGGAATAGAATGGAATGGAATCAACCTGACTGGAATGGAATGGAATGGAATGGAATGGAATGGAATGGAATAAACCCGAATGAAATGGAATGGAGGGGAATGGAATGGAATGGAATGGAAAGGAACCAACCCGAATGGAATAGAATGGAATGGAATGGAATGGAATGGAATGGAATGGAATGGAATGCAATGGAATCATCCCGAATGGAATGGAATGGAATGGAACGGAATGGAATGGAATCAACCCGAATGGAATGCAATGGAATGGAATGGAAAGTAATCAACCCGAATGGAAAGGAATGGAATGGAATGGAATGGAATGGAATGGAAGGGAATGAAATGGAAGGGAATTTAATCACACCGAATGGAATGGAATGGAATAGAATGGACTGGAATGGAATCTATCCGAATGGTATGGAATGGTAAGGAATGGAATGGAATGGAAGGGAATGGAATCAACACGCATGGAATGAAATGGAGTGGAATCAACTCGAATGGAATGGAATGGAATGGAATGGAATGGAATGGAAAGGAATGGAATGGAAGGGAATGAAATGGAAGGGAATTTAATCACACCGAATGGAATGGAATGGAATGGAATGGAATGGAATCAACCCGAATGGAATGGAATGCAACGGAATGACATTGAATGGATTCAACCCTAATGGAATTGATTGGAATGGAATCAACTCGAATAGAATGGAATGGAATGGAATGGCACGGGATGGAATGGTATGGAATAGAATCGAATGGAATTGAATCAACCCGATTAGAGTGGATTGGAATGGAATGTAATTGAATGGAATGGGGTGGAATTGAATCAATCCGAGTGGAATGGAATGGAATGGAATGCAGTGGAGGGGAATGAAATGGAATGGAATGGAGTGGAGTGGAATGTAATGGAATGGAATCAACCTGAGTGGAATGGAATGGAATGGAATGGAATGGAATGGAATGGAATGGAATGGAATAAAATGGAATGGAAGCAACTCAAATGCAATGGAATGGAATGGAATGGAATGGAATCAACCCGAATGGAATGGAATGTAATGGAATGCAATGGAATCAACTCGAATGGAATGGAATGCAATGGAATGGAATGGATTCGAATCATCATGAATGGAATGGAACGGAATGGAATCAACTCAAATGGAATGGAATGCAATGGAAAGGAATGGAATGGAATCAACGCGAATGGAGTGGAATGGAACGGAATGTAATGGAATGAAAAGGAATGGAATGGAATGCAATCAATCCAAATGGAATGGAATGGACTGGAATCAACCCGAATGCAATGGAGTGGAATGGAATGGAATGGAATGGAATGGAATGGAATCAACCCGAATGGAATGGAATGGAATGGAATAAACCGGAATGGAATGGAATGGAAACAAACCGAGTGGAATGGCATGGAGTGGAATGGAATGGAAAGGAATGGAATCAACCCGATTGTAATGGAATGGAATGGAATGGAATGGAATGGAATGGAATCTAACCGAATGGATTGGAATGGAAAGGAATGGAATGGAATGGAATGGAATGGAATGGAATGGAATCAACCCGCATGGAATGGAATGGAGTGGAACCAACTCGAATGGAATGGAATGGATTGGAATGGAATGGAATCAACCCGAATTCAATGGAATGGAATGGAATGGAATCAACACGAATGGAATGGATTGGAATGGAATGGAATGGAATGGAATCAACCCGAATGGAATGGAATGGAATGGAATGAAATGGAATGGAATGCAATCAATCCGAATGGAATGGAATGGAATGGAATGCAATGGAATCAACCCGAATGGAATGGAGTGAAATGGAATCAAATCGAGTGCAATGGAATGGAATCGAATGGAATGGAATGGATTCAACCAGAATGGAATGGAAAGGAATGGAATCAACAGGTATGGAATGAAATGGAAAGGAATGGAATGGAATGGAATGGAAAGGAATGGAATGGAATCAACCCGAACGGAATTTAATGGAATGGAAGGGAATCAACCAGAATGGAATGGAATCGAATGGAATGGAACGGAATCAACCCGAATGGAATGGAATGGAATGGAATGGAATGGAATGGAATGGAATTAACCTGAATGGAATGAAATGGAATGGAATTGAATGGAATGGAATCCACCGGAATGGAATGGAATGGAATGGAATGGAATGGTATGGAATCAACCCGAATGGAGTCGAATGGAATGGAAAGGAATGGAATCAACCCGAATGGAATGCAATGGAATGGAATGGAATGGAATGGAATCAACCCGAATGTAATGGAATGCAATGGAATGGAATGGAATGGAATGGAGTCAACCCGGATGGAATGCAATGGAATGGAATGGAATGAAATGGAATGGAATGGAATCACCCCGAATGGAATGGAATGCAATGGAATGGAATGGAATGGAATCAACTCGAATGGAATAGAATGGAATGGATTGGAATGGAATGGAATGGAATCAACCCGAATGGAATGGAATACAAAGGAATGGAATGGAATGGAAAGGGATGGAATCAACTCGAATGGAATGGAATGGAATGGAATGGAATGGAATGAAATGGAATAAACCCGAATGGAATGGAATGGAATGGAATGGAATGAAATCAACCCGAATGGAATGGAAGGGAATGGAATGGAAAGGAAAAAACCCGAATGGAATGGAATGGAATGGAATGGAATGGAACCAAACCGAATGGAATGGAATGGAATGGAATGGAATGGAAGGGAATGAAATGGAAGGGAATTTAATCACACCGAATGGAATGGAATGGAATGGAATGGAATCAACCCGAATGGAATGGAATGCAATGGAATGACATGGAATGGATTCAACCCGAATGGAATTGATTGGAATGGAATCAACTCGAATGGAATGGAATGGAATGGAATGGCACGGGATGGAATGGTATGGAATAGAATCGAATGGAATTGAATCAACCCGATTGGAGTGGATTGGAATGGAATGTAATTGAATGGAATGGGGTGGAATTGAATCAATCCGAGTGGAATGGAATGGAATGGAATGGAGTGGAGGGGAATGAAATGGAATGGAATGGAGTGGAGTGGAATGGAATGGAATGGAATCAACCTGAGTGGAATGGAATGGAATGGAATGGAATGGAATGGAATGGAATGGAATGGAATGGAATGGAATAAACCCGAATGAAATGGAATGGAGGGGAATGGAATGGAATGGAAAGGAACCAACCCGAATGGAATGGAATGGAATGGAATGGAATGAAATGGAATAAACCCGAATGGAATGGAATGGAATGGAATGGAATGGAATGGAATGAAATCAACCCGAATGGAATGGAATGGAATGGAATAAACCGGAATGGAATGGAATGGAATGGAATGGAATCAACCCGAATGGAATGGAATGGAATGGAATGGAATGGAATGGAATGGAATCAACCCGAATGGAATGGAATGGAATGGAATAAACCGGAATGGAATGGAGTGGAATGGAATGGAATGGAATGGAATGAAATGGAATCAACCCGAATGGAATGGAATGGAATGGAATAAACCGGAATGGAATGGAATGGAATGGAATGGAATGGAATGGAATCAAACCGAGTGGAATGGCATGGAGTGGAATGGAATGGAAAGGAATGGAATCAACCCGATTGGAATGGAATGGAATGGAATGGAATGGAATGGAATGGAATATATCCGAATGGATTGGAATGGAAAGGAATGGAATGCAATGGAATGGAATGTAATGGAATCAACCCGCATGGAATGGAATGGAGTGGAACCAATTCGAATGGAATGGAATGGATTGGAATGGAATGGAATCAACCCGAATTCAATGGAATGGAATGGAATGGAATCAACACGAATGGAATGGATTGGAATGGAATGGATTGGAATGGAATGGAATGGAATGGAATCAACCCGAATGGAATGGAATGGAATGGAATGAAATGGAATGGAATGCAATCAATCCGAATGGAATGGAATGGAATGGAATGCAATGGAATCAACCCGAATGGAATGGAATGAAGTGGAATCAAATCGAGTGCAATGGAATGGAATCGAATGGAATGGAATGGATTCAACCAGAATGGAATGGAAAGGAATGGAATCAACCGGAATGGAATGAAATGGAAAGGAATGGAATGGAATGGAATGGAAAGGAATGGAATGGAATCAACCCTAATGGAATTTAATGGAAAGGAATGGAATCAACCAGAATGGAATGGAATCGAATGGAATGGAATGGAATCAACCCGAATGGAATGGAATGGAATGAAATGGAATGGAATGGAATGGAATGGAATGGAATCAACCTGAATGGAATGAAATGGAATGGAATTGAATGGAATGGAATCCACCGGAATGGAATGGAATGGAATGGAATGGAATGCTTTGGAATCAACCCGAATGGAGTCGAATGGAATGGAAAGGAATGGAATCAACCTGAATGGAATGCAATGGAATGGAATGGAATGGAATGGAATCAACCCGAATGTAATGGACTGCAATGGAATGGAATGGAATGGAATGGAGTCAACCCGGATGGAATGCAATGGAATGGAATGGAATAAAATGGAATGGAATGGAATCAACCCGAATGGAATGGAATGCAATGGAATGGAATGGAATGGAATCAACTCGAATGGAATAGAATGGAATGGATTGGAATGGAATGGAATCAACCCGAATGGAATGGAATACAGTGGAATGGAATGGAATGGAAAGGGATGGAATCAACTCGAATGGAATGGAATGGAATGGAATGGAATGGAATGGAATGGAATGGAATGGAATGGAATGAAATGGAATAAACCCGAATGGAATGGAATGGAATGGAATGGAATGAAATCAACCCGAATGGAATGGAAGGGAATGGAATGGAAAGGAAAAAACCCGAATGGAATGGAATGGAATGGAATGGAATCAAACCGAATGGAATGGAATGGAATGGAATGGAATGGAATGGAAGGGAATGAAATGGAAGGGAATTTAATCACACCGAATGGAATGGAATGGAATGGAATGGAATGGAATGGAATCAACCCGAATGGAATGGAATGCAATGGAATGACATGGAGTGGATTCAACCCGAATGGAATTGATTGGAATGGAATCAACTCGAATGGAATGGAATGGAATGGAATGGCACGGGATGGAATGGTATGGAATAGAATCGAATGGAATTGAATCAACATGATTGGAGTCGATTGGAATGGAATGTAATTGAATGGAATGGGGTGGAATTGAATCAATCCGAGTGGAATGGAATGGAATGGAATGGAGTGGAGGGGAATGAAATGGAATGGAATGGAGTGGAGTGGAATGTAATGGAATGGAATCAACCTGAGTGGAATGGAACGGAATGGAATGGAATGGAATGGAATGGAATAAAATGGAATGGAAGCAACTCAAATGCAATGGAATGGAATGGAATGGAATGGAATCAACCCGAATGGAATGGAATGGAATGGAATGGAATGCAATGGAATGGAATGGAATCAACTCGAATGGAATGGAATGCAATGGAATGGAATGGAATCGAATCATCACGAATGGAATTGAACGGAATGGAATCAACTCAAATGGAATGGAATGCAATGGAAAGGAATGGAATGGAATCAACCCGAATGGAGTGGAATGGAATGGAATGGAATGGAAGAAACCCGAATGGAATGGAATGGAATCGAATGGAATGGAATGGAATGGAATCAACCGGAATGGAATGGAATGGAATGGAATGGAAGGGAATGGAATCAAACCGAATGGAATAGAATGGAGTGGAATGGAATGGAAAGGAATGGAATCAACCCGAATGCAATGGAATGGAATGGAATGGAATGGAATGGAATGGAATGGAATGGAATCAAACCGAATGGAATGGAATGGAATGGAATGGAATGGAATGGAATGGAATGGAATCTATCCGAAAGGAATGGAATGGTAAGGAATGGAATGGAATGGAAGGGAATGGAATCAACCCTCATGGAATGAAATGGAGTGGAATCAACTCGAATGGAATGGAATGGAATGGAATAAACCCGAATGAAATGGAATGGAGGGGAATGGAATGGAATGGAAAGGAACCAACCCGAATGGAATGGAATTGAATGGAATGGAATGGAATGGAATGGAATGGAATGGAAAGTAATTAACCCGAATGGAATGGAATGGAACGGAATGGAATGGAATGGAATGGAAGGGAATGAAATGGAAGGGAATTTAATCACACCGAATGGAATGGAATGGAATGGAATCAACCCGAATGGAATGGAATGCAATGGAATGACATGGAATGGATTCAACCCGAATGGAATTGATTGGAATGGAATCAACTCGAATGGAATGGAATGGAATGGCAGGGGATGGAATGGTATGGAGTAGAATCGCATGGAATTGAATCAACCCGATTGGAGTGGATTGGAATGGAATGTAATTGAATGGAATGGGGTGGAATTGAATCAATCCGAGTGGAATGGAATGGAATGGAATGGAGTGGAGGGGAATGAAATGGAATGGAGTGGAGTGGAGTGGAATGGAATGGAGTGGAGTGGAATAGAATGGAATGGAATCAACCTGACTGGAATGGAATGGAATGGAATGGAATGGAATGGAATGGAATGGAATGGAATAAACCCGAATGAAATGGAATGGAGGGGAATGGAATGGAATGGAATGGAAAGGAACCAACCCGAATGGAATAGAATGGAATGGAATGGAATGGAATGGAATGGAATGGAATGGAATGCAATGGAATCATCCCGAATGGAATGGAATGGAATGGAACGGAATGGAATGGAATCAACCCGAATGGAATGCAATGGAATGGAATGGAAAGTAATCAACCCGAATGGAAAGGAATGGAATGGAATGGAATGGAATGGAATGGAATGGAAGGGAATGAAATGGAAGGGAATTTAATCACACCGAATGGAATGGAATGGAATAGAATGGACTGGAATGGAATCTATCCGAATGGTATGGAATGGTAAGGAATGGAATGGAATGGAAGGGAATGGAATCAACACGCATGGAATGAAATGGAGTGGAATCAACTCGAATGGAATGGAATGGAATGGAATGGAATGGAAAGGAATGGAATGGAAGGGAATGAAATGGAAGGGAATTTAATCACACCGAATGGAATGGAATGGAATGGAATGGAATGGAATCAACCCGAATGGAATGGAATGCAACGGAATGACATTGAATGGATTCAACCCTAATGGAATTGATTGGAATGGAATCAACTCGAATAGAATGGAATGGAATGGAATGGCACGGGATGGAATGGTATGGAATAGAATCGAATGGAATTGAATCAACCCGATTAGAGTGGATTGGAATGGAATGTAATTCAATGGAATGGGGTGGAATTGAATCAATCCGAGTGGAATGGAATGGAATGGAATGCAGTGGAGGGGAATGAAATGGAATGGAATGGAGTGGAGTGGAATGTAATGGAATGGAATCAACCTGAGTGGAATGGAATGGAATGGAATGGAATGGAATGGAATAAAATGGAATGGAAGCAACTCAAATGCAATGGAATGGAATGGAATGGAATGGAATCAACCCGAATGGAATGGAATGTAATGGAATGCAATGGAATCAACTCGAATGGAATGGAATGCAATGGAATGGAATGGAATCGAATCATCATGAATGGAATGGAACGGAATGGAATCAACTCAAATGGAATGGAATGCAATGGAAAGGAATGGAATGGAATCAACGCGAATGGAGTGGAATGGAACGGAATGTAATGGAATGAAAAGGAATGGAATGGAATGCAATCAATCCAAATGGAATGGAATGGACTGGAATCAACCCGAATGCAATGGAGTGGAATGGAATGGAATGGAATGGAATGGAATGGAATCAACCCGAATGGAATGGAATGGAATGGAATAAACCGGAATGGAATGGAATGGAATGGAATGGAAACAAACCGAGTGGAATGGCATGGAGTGGAATGGAATGGAAAGGAATGGAATCAACCCGATTGTAATGGAATGGAATGGAATGGAATGGAATGGAATGGAATGGAATCTATCCGAATGGATTGGAATGGAAAGGAATGGAATGGAATGGAATGGAATGGAATGGAATGGAATCAACCCACATGGAATGGAATGGAGTGGAACCAACTCGAATGGAATGGAATGGATTGGAATGGAATGGAATCAACCCGAATTCAATGGAATGGAATGGAATGGAATCAACACGAATGGAATGGATTGGAATGGAATGGAATGGAATGGAATCAACCCGAATGGAATGGAATGGAATGGAATGAAATGGAATGGAATGCAATCAATCCGAATGGAATGGAATGGAATGGAATGCAATGGAATCAACCCGAATGGAATGGAGTGAAATGGAATCAAATCGAGTGCAATGGAATGGAATCGAATGGAATGGAATGGATTCAACCAGAATGGAATGGAAAGGAATGGAATCAACAGGTATGGAATGAAATGGAAAGGAATGGAATGGAATGGAATGGAAAGGAATGGAATGGAATCAACCCGAACGGAATTTAATGGAATGGAAGGGAATCAACCAGAATGGAATGGAATCGAATGGAATGGAACGGAATCAACCCGAATGGAATGGAATGGAATGGAATGGAATGGAATGGAATGGAATGGAATGGAATTAACCTGAATGGAATGAAATGGAATGGAATTGAATGGAATGGAATCCACCGGAATGGAATGGAATGGAATGGAATGGAATGGTATGGAATCAACCCGAATGGAGTCGAATGGAATGGAAAGGAATGGAATCAACCCGAATGGAATGCAATGGAATGGAATGGAATGGAATGGAATCAACCCGAATGTAATGGAATGCAATGGAATGGAATGGAATGGAATGGAGTCAACCCGGATGGAATGCAATGGAATGGAATGGAATGAAATGGAATGGAATGGAATCACCCCGAATGGAATGGAATGCAATGGAATGGAATGGAATGGAATCAACTCGAATGGAATAGAATGGAATGGATTGGAATGGAATGGAATGGAATCAACCCGAATGGAATGGAATACAAAGGAATGGAATGGAATGGAAAGGGATGGAATCAACTCGAATGGAATGGAATGGAATGGAATGGAATGGAATGAAATGGAATAAACCCGAATGGAATGGAATGGAATGGAATGGAATGAAATCAACCCGAATGGAATGGAAGGGAATGGAATGGAAAGGAAAAAACCCGAATGGAATGGAATGGAATGGAATGGAATGGAACCAAACCGAATGGAATGGAATGGAATGGAATGGAATGGAAGGGAATGAAATGGAAGGGAATTTAATCACACCGAATGGAATAGAATGGAATGGAATGGAATCAACCCGAATGGAATGGAATGCAATGGAATGACATGGAATGGATTCAACCCGAATGGAATTGATTGGAATGGAATCAACTCGAATGGAATGGAATGGAATGGAATGGCACGGGATGGAATGGTATGGAATAGAATCGAATGGAATTGAATCAACCCGATTGGAGTGGATTGGAATGGAACGTAATTGAATGGAATGGGGTGGAATTGAATCAATCCGAGTGGAATGGAATGGAATGGAATGGAGTGGAGGGGAATGAAATGGAATGGAATGGAGTGGAGTGGAATGGAATGGAATGGAATCAACCTGAGTGGAATGGAATGGAATGGAATGGAATGGAATGGAATAAACCCGAATGAAATGGAATGGAGGGGAATGGAATGGAATGGAAAGGAACCAACCCGAATGGAATGGAATGGAATGGAATGGAATGAAATGGAATAAACCCGAATGGAATGGAATGGAATGGAATGGAATGGAATGGAATGAAATCAACCCGAATGGAATGGAATGGAATGGAATAAACCGGAATGGAATGGAATGGAATGGAATGGAAAGGAATGGAATCAACCCGAATGGAATGGAATGGAATGGAATAAACCGGAATGGAATGGAGTGGAATGGAATGGAATGGAATGGAATGAAATGGAATCAACCCGAATGGAATGGAATGGAATGGAATAAACCGGAATGGAATGGAATGGAATGGAATGGAATGGAATGGAATGGAATCAAACCGAGTGGAATGGCATGGAGTGGAATGGAATGGAAAGGAATGGAATCAACCCGATTGGAATGGAATGGAATGGAATGGAATGGAATGGAATATATCCGAATGGATTGGAATGGAAAGGAATGGAATGGAATGGAATGGAATGGAATGGAATCAACCCGCATGGAATGGAATGGAGTGGAACCAATTCGAATGGAATGGAATGGATTGGAATGGAATGGAATCAACCCGAATTCAATGGAATGGAATGGAATGGAATCAACACGAATGGAATGGATTGGAATGGAATGGAATGGAATGGAATGGAATGGAATGGAATCAACCCGAATGGAATGGAATGGAATGGAATGGAATGAAATGGAATGGAATGCAATCAATCCGAATGGAATGGAATGGAATGGAATGCAATGGAATCAACCCGAATGGAATGGAATGAAGTGGAATCAAATCGAGTGCAATGGAATGGAATCGAATGGAATGGAATGGATTCAACCAGAATGGAATGGAAAGGAATGGAATCAACCGGAATGGAATGAAATGGAAAGGAATGGAATGGAATGGAATGGAAAGGAATGGAATGGAATCAACCCTAATGGAATTTAATGGAAAGGAATGGAATCAACCAGAATGGAATGGAATCGAATGGAATGGAATGGAATCAACCCGAATGGAATGGAATGGAATGAAATGGAATGGAATGGAATGGAATGGAATGGAATGGAATCAACCTGAATGGAATGAAATGGAATGGAATTGAATAGAATGGAATCCACCGGAATGGAATGGAATGGAATGGAATGGAATGCTTTGGAATCAACCCGAATGGAGTCGAATGGAATGGAAAGGAATGGAATCAACCTGAATGGAATGCAATGGAATGGAATGGAATGGAATGGAATCAACCCGAATGTAATGGAATGCAATGGAATGGAATGGAATGGAATGGAGTCAACCCGGATGGAATGCAATGGAATGGAATGGAATGAAATGGAATGGAATGGAATCAACCCGAATGGAATGGAATGCAATGGAATGGAATGGAATGGAATCAACTCGAATGGAATAGAATGGAATGGATTGGAATGGAATGGAATCAACCTGAATGGAATGGAATACAGTGGAATGGAATGGAATGGAAAGGGATGAAATCAACTCGAATGGAATGGAATGGAATGGAATGGAATGGAATGGAATGAAATGGAATAAACCCGAATGGAATGGAATGGAATGGAATGGAATGGAATGGAATGAAATCAACCCGAATGGAATGGAAGGGAATGGAATGGAAAGGAAAAAACCCGAATGGAATGGAATGGAATGGAATGGAATGGAACCAAACCGAATGGAATGGAATGGAATGGAATGGAATGGAAGGGAATGAAATGGAAGGGAATTTAATCACACCGAATGGAATGGAATGGAATGGAATGGAATCAACCCGAATGGAATGGAATGCAATGGAATGACATGGAATGGATTCAACCCGAATGGAATTGATTGGAATGGAATCAACTCGAATGGAATGGAATGGAATGGAATGGCACGGGATGGAATGGTATGGAATAGAATCGAATGGAATTGAATCAACCCGATTGGAGTGGATTGGAATGGAATGTAATTGAATGGAATGGGGTGGAATTGAATCAATCCGAGTGGAATGGAATGGAATGGAATGGAGTGGAGGGGAATGAAATGGAATGGAATGGAGTGGAGTGGAATGGAATGGAATGGAATCAACCTGAGTGGAGTGTAATGGAATGGAATGGAATGGAATGGAATAAAATGGAATGGAAGCAACTCAAATGCAATGCAATGGAATGGAATGGAATGGAATCAACCCGAATGGAATGGAAAGGAATGGAATCAACCCGAAAGGAATGCAATGGAATGGAATGGAATGGAATGGAATCAACCCGAATGTAATGGAATGCAACGGAATGGAATGGAATGGAATGGAGTCAACCCGGATGGAATGCAATGGAATGGAATGGAATGAAATGGAATGGAATGGAATCAACCCGAATGGAATGGAATGCAATGGAATGGAATGGAATGGAATCAACTCGAATGGAATAGAATGGAATGGATTGGAATGGAATGGAATACAGTGGAATGGAATGGAATGGAAAGGGATGGAATCAACTCGAATGGAATGGAATGGAATGGAATGGAATGGAATGGAATGGAATGGAATGAAATGGAATAAACCCGAATGGAATGGAATGGAATGGAATGGAATGAAATCAACCCGAATGGAATGGAAGGGAATGGAATGGAAAGGAAAAAACCCGAATGGAATGGAATGGAATGGAATCAAACCGAATGGAATGGAATGGAATGGAATGGAATGGAAGGGAATGAAATGGAAGGGAATTTAATCACACCGAATGGAATGGAATGGAATGGAATGGAATGGAATGGAATCAACCCGAATGGAATGGAATGCAATGGAATGACATGGAATGGATTCAACCCGAATGGAATTGATTGGAATGGAATCAACTCGAATGGAAAGGAATGGAATGGAATGGCACGGGATGGAATGGTATGGAATAGAATCGAATGGAATTGAATCAACATGATTGGAGTCGATTGGAATGGAATGTAATTGAATGGAATGGGGTGGAATTGAATCAATCCGAGTGGAATGGAATGGAATGGAATGGAGTGGAGGGGAATGAGATGGAATGGAATGGAGTGGAGTGGAATGTAATGGAATGGAATCAACCTGAGTGGAATGGAACGGAATGGAATGGAATGGAATGGAATGGAATAAAATGGAATGGAAGCAACTCAAATGCAATGGAATGGAATGGAATGGAATAGAATCGAATGGAATTGAATCAACATGATTGGAGTCGATTGGAATGGAATGTAATTGAATGGAATGGGGTGGAATTGAATCAATCCGAGTGGAATGGAATGGAATGGAATGGAGTGGAGGGGAATGAGATGGAATGGAATGGAGTGGAGTGGAATGTAATGGAATGGAATCAACCTGAGTGGAATGGAACGGAATGGAATGGAATGGAATGGAATGGAATAAAATGGAATGGAAGCAACTCAAATGCAATGGAATGGAATGGAATGGAATGGAATCAACCCGAATGGAATGGAATGGAATGGAATGGAATGCAATGGAATGGAATGGAATCAACTCGAATGGAATGGAATGCAATGGAATGGAATGGAATCGAATCATCACGAATGGAATTGAACGGAATGGAATCAACTCAAATGGAATGGAATGCAATGGAAAGGAATGGAATGGAATCAACCCGAATGGAGTGGAATGGAATGGAATGGAATGGAAGAAACCCGAATGGAATGGAATGGAATCGAATGGAATGGAATGGAATCAACCGGAATGGAATGGAATGGAATGGAATGGAAGGGAATGGAATCAAACCGAATGGAATAGAATGGAGTGGAATGGAATGGAAAGGAATGGAATCAACCCGAATGCAATGGAATGGAATGGAATGGAATGGAATGGAATGGAATCAAACCGAATGGAATGGAATGGAATGGAATGGAATGGAATGGAATGGAATGGAATCTATCCGAAAGGAATGGAATGGTAAGGAATGGAATGGAATGGAAGGGAATGGAATCAACCCTCATGGAATGAAATGGAGTGGAATCAACTCGAATGGAATGGAATGGAATGGAAAAAACCCGAATGAAATGGAATGGAGGGGAATGGAATGGAATGGAAAGGAACCAACCCGAATGGAATGGAATTGAATGGAATGGAATGGAATGGAATGGAATGGAATGGAAAGTAATTAACCCGAATGGAATGGAATGGAACGGAATGGAATGGAATGGAATGGAAGGGAATGAAATGGAAGGGAATTTAATCACACCGAATGGAATGGAATGGAATGGAATCAACCCGAATGGAATGGAATGCAATGGAATGACATGGAATGGATTCAACCCGAATGGAATTGATTGGAATGGAATCAACTCGAATGGAATGGAATGGAATGGCAGGGGATGGAATGGTATGGAGTAGAATCGCATGGAATTGAATCAACCCGATTGGAGTGGATTGGAATGGAATGTAATTGAATGGAATGGGGTGGAATTGAATCAATCCGAGTGGAATGGAATGGAATGGAATGGAGTGGAGGGGAATGAAATGGAATGGAGTGGAGTGGAGTGGAATGGAATGGAGTGGAGTGGAATAGAATGGAATGGAATCAACCTGACTGGAATGGAATGGAATGGAATGGAATGGAATGGAATGGAATAAACCCGAATGAAATGGAATGGAGGGGAATGGAATGGAATGGAATGGAAAGGAACCAACCCGAATGGAATAGAATGGAATGGAATGGAATGGAATGGAATGGAATGGAATGGAATGCAATGGAATCATCCCGAATGGAATGGAATGGAATGGAACGGAATGGAATGGAATCAACCCGAATGGAATGCAATGGAATGGAATGGAAAGTAATCAACCCGAATGGAAAGGAATGGAATGGAATGGAATGGAATGGAATGGAATGGAAGGGAATGAAATGGAAGGGAATTTAATCACACCGAATGGAATGGAATGGAATAGAATGGACTGGAATGGAATCTATCCGAATGGTATGGAATGGTAAGGAATGGAATGGAATGGAAGGGAATGGAATCAACACGCATGGAATGAAATGGAGTGGAATCAACTCGAATGGAATGGAATGGAATGGAATGGAATGGAAAGGAATGGAATGGAAGGGAATGAAATGGAAGGGAATTTAATCACACCGAATGGAATGGAATGGAATGGAATGGAATGGAATCAACCCGAATGGAATGGAATGCAACGGAATGACATTGAATGGATTCAACCCTAATGGAATTGATTGGAATGGAATCAACTCGAATAGAATGGAATGGAATGGAATGGCACGGGATGGAATGGTATGGAATAGAATCGAATGGAATTGAATCAACCCGATTAGAGTGGATTGGAATAGAATGTAATTGAATGGAATGGGGTGGAATTGAATCAATCCGAGTGGAATGGAATGGAATGGAATGCAGTGGAGGGGAATGAAATGGAATGGAATGGAGTGGAGTGGAATGTAATGGAATGGAATCAACCTGAGTGGAATGGAATGGAATGGAATGGAATGGAATGGAATAAAATGGAATGGAAGCAACTCAAATGCAATGGAATGGAATGGAATGGAATGGAATCAACCCGAATGGAATGGAATGTAATGGAATGCAATGGAATCAACTCGAATGGAATGGAATGCAATGGAATGGAATGGAATCGAATCATCATGAATGGAATGGAACGGAATGGAATCAACTCAAATGGAATGGAATGCAATGGAAAGGAATGGAATGGAATCAACGCGAATGGAGTGGAATGGAACGGAATGTAATGGAATGAAAAGGAATGGAATGGAATGCAATCAATCCAAATGGAATGGAATGGACTGGAATCAACCCGAATGCAATGGAGTGGAATGGAATGGAATGGAATGGAATGGAATGGAATCAACCCGAATGGAATGGAATGGAATGGAATAAACCGGAATGGAATGGAATGGAATGGAATGGAAACAAACCGAGTGGAATGGCATGGAGTGGAATGGAATGGAAAGGAATGGAATCAACCCGATTGTAATGGAATGGAATGGAATGGAATGGAATGGAATGGAATGGAATCTATCCGAATGGATTGGAATGGAAAGGAATGGAATGGAATGGAATGGAATGGAATGGAATGGAATCAACCCGCATGGAATGGAATGGAGTGGAACCAACTCGAATGGAATGGAATGGATTGGAATGGAATGGAATCAACCCGAATTCAATGGAATGGAATGGAATGGAATCAACACGAATGGAATGGATTGGAATGGAATGGAATGGAATGGAATCAACCCGAATGGAATGGAATGGAATGGAATGAAATGGAATGGAATGCAATCAATCCGAATGGAATGGAATGGAATGGAATGCAATGGAATCAACCCGAATGGAATGGAGTGAAATGGAATCAAATCGAGTGCAATGGAATGGAATCGAATGGAATGGAATGGATTCAACCAGAATGGAATGGAAAGGAATGGAATCAACAGGTATGGAATGAAATGGAAAGGAATGGAATGGAATGGAATGGAAAGGAATGGAATGGAATCAACCCGAACGGAATTTAATGGAATGGAAGGGAATCAACCAGAATGGAATGGAATCGAATGGAATGGAACGGAATCAACCCGAATGGAATGGAATGGAATGGAATGGAATGGAATGGAATGGAATGGAATTAACCTGAATGGAATGAAATGGAATGGAATTGAATGGAATGGAATCCACCGGAATGGAATGGAATGGAATGGAATGGAATGGTATGGAATCAACCCGAATGGAGTCGAATGGAATGGAAAGGAATGGAATCAACCCGAATGGAATGCAATGGAATGGAATGGAATGGAATGGAATCAACCCGAATGTAATGGAATGCAATGGAATGGAATGGAATGGAATGGAGTCAACCCGGATGGAATGCAATGGAATGGAATGGAATGAAATGGAATGGAATGGAATCACCCCGAATGGAATGGAATGCAATGGAATGGAATGGAATGGAATCAACTCGAATGGAATAGAATGGAATGGATTGGAATGGAATGGAATGGAATCAACCCGAATGGAATGGAATACAAAGGAATGGAATGGAATGGAAAGGGATGGAATCAACTCGAATGGAATGGAATGGAATGGAATGGAATGGAATGAAATGGAATAAACCCGAATGGAATGGAATGGAATGGAATGGAATGAAATCAACCCGAATGGAATGGAAGGGAATGGAATGGAAAGGAAAAAACCCGAATGGAATGGAATGGAATGGAATGGAATGGAACCAAACCGAATGGAATGGAATGGAATGGAATGGAATGGAAGGGAATGAAATGGAAGGGAATTTAATCACACCGAATGGAATAGAATGGAATGGAATGGAATCAACCCGAATGGAATGGAATGCAATGGAATGACATGGAATGGATTCAACCCGAATGGAATTGATTGGAATGGAATCAACTCGAATGGAATGGAATGGAATGGAATGGCACGGGATGGAATGGTATGGAATAGAATCGAATGGAATTGAATCAACCCGATTGGAGTGGATTCGAATGGAATGTAATTGAATGGAATGGGGTGGAATTGAATCAATCCGAGTGGAATGGAATGGAATGGAATGGAGTGGAGGGGAATGAAATGGAATGGAATGGAGTGGAGTGGAATGGAATGGAATGGAATCAACCTGAGTGGAATGGAATGGAATGGAATGGAATGGAATGGAATGGAATGGAATGGAATAAACCCGAATGAAATGGAATGGAGGGGAATGGAATGGAATGGAAAGGAACCAACCCGAATGGAATGGAATGGAATGGAATGGAATGAAATGGAATAAACCCGAATGGAATGGAATGGAATGGAATGGAATGGAATGGAATGAAATCAACCCGAATGGAATGGAATGGAATGGAATAAACCGGAATGGAATGGAATGGAATGGAATGGAAAGGAATGGAATCAACCCGAATGGAATGGAATGGAATGGAATAAACCGGAATGGAATGGAGTGGAATGGAATGGAATGGAATGGAATGAAATGGAATCAACCCGAATGGAATGGAATGGAATGGAATAAACCGGAATGGAATGGAATGGAATGGAATGGAATGGAATGGAATGGAATCAAACCGAGTGGAATGGCATGGAGTGGAATGGAATGGAAAGGAATGGAATCAACCCGATTGGAATGGAATGGAATGGAATGGAATGGAATGGAATATATCCGAATGGATTGGAATGGAAAGGAATGGAATGGAATGGAATGGAATGGAATGGAATGGAATCAACCCGCATGGAATGGAATGGAGTGGAACCAATTCGAATGGAATGGAATGGATTGGAATGGAATGGAATCAACCCGAATTCAATGGAATGGAATGGAATGGAATCAACACGAATGGAATGGATTGGAATGGAATGGAATGGAATGGAATGGAATGGAATGGAATCAACCCGAATGGAATGGAATGGAATGGAATGGAATGAAATGGAATGGAATGCAATCAATCCGAATGGAATGGAATGGAATGGAATGCAATGGAATCAACCCGAATGGAATGGAATGAAGTGGAATCAAATCGAGTGCAATGGAATGGAATCGAATGGAATGGAATGGATTCAACCAGAATGGAATGGAAAGGAATGGAATCAACCGGAATGGAATGAAATGGAAAGGAATGGAATGGAATGGAATGGAAAGGAATGGAATGGAATCAACCCTAATGGAATTTAATGGAAAGGAATGGAATCAACCAGAATGGAATGGAATCGAATGGAATGGAATGGAATCAACCCGAATGGAATGGAATGGAATGAAATGGAATGGAATGGAATGGAATGGAATGGAATCAACCTGAATGGAATGAAATGGAATGGAATTGAATAGAATGGAATCCACCGGAATGGAATGGAATGGAATGGAATGGAATGGAATGCTTTGGAATCAACCCGAATGGAGTCGAATGGAATGGAAAGGAATGGAATCAACCTGAATGGAATGCAATGGAATGGAATGGAATGGAATGGAATCAACCCGAATGTAATGGAATGCAATGGAATGGAATGGAATTGAATGGAGTCAACCCGGATGGAATGCAATGGAATGGAATGGAATGAAATGGAATGGAATGGAATCAACCCGAATGGAATGGAATGCAATGGAATGGAATGGAATGGAATCAACTCGAATGGAATAGAATGGAATGGACTGGAATGGAATGGAATCAACCTGAATGGAATGGAATACAGTGGAATGGAATGGAATGGAAAGGGATGAAATCAACTCGAATGGAATGGAATGGAATGGAATGGAATGGAATGGAATGGAATGAAATGGAATAAACCCGAATGGAATGGAATGGAATGGAATGGAATGGAATGGAATGAAATCAACCCGAATGGAATGGAAGGGAATGGAATGGAAAGGAAAAAACCCGAATGGAATGGAATGGAATGGAATGGAATGGAACCAAACCGAATGGAATGGAATGGAATGGAATGGAATGGAAGGGAATGAAATGGAAGGGAATTTAATCACACCGAATGGAATGGAATGGAATGGAATGGAATCAACCCGAATGGAATGGAATGCAATGGAATGACATGGAATGGATTCAACCCGAATGGAATTGATTGGAATGGAATCAACTCGAATGGAATGGAATGGAATGGAATGGCACGGGATGGAATGGTATGGAATAGAATCGAATGGAATTGAATCAACCCGATTGGAGTGGATTGGAATGGAATGTAATTGAATGGAATGGGGTGGAATTGAATCAATCCGAGTGGAATGGAATGGAATGGAATGGAGTGGAGGGGAATGAAATGGAATGGAATGGAGTGGAGTGGAATGGAATGGAATGGAATCAACCTGAGTGGAGTGTAATGGAATGGAATGGAATGGAATGGAATAAAATGGAATGGAAGCAACTCAAATGCAATGCAATGGAATGGAATGGAATGGAATCAACCCGAATGGAATGGAAAGGAATGGAATCAACCCGAATGGAATGCAATGGAATGGAATGGAATGGAATGGAATCAACCCGAATGTAATGGAATGCAACGGAATGGAATGGAATGGAATGGAGTCAACCCGGATGGAATGCAATGGAATGGAATGGAATGAAATGGAATGGAATGGAATCAACCCGAATGGAATGGAATGCAATGGAATGGAACGGAATGGAATCAACTCGAATGGAATAGAATGGAATGGATTGGAATGGAATGGAATCAACCCGAATGGAATGGAATACAGTGGAATGGAATGGAATGGAAAGGGATGGAATCAACTCGAATGGAATGGAATGGAATGGAATGGAATGGAATGGAATGGAATGAAATGGAATAAACCCGAATGGAATGGAATGGAATGGAATGGAATGAAATCAACCCGAATGGAATGGAAGGGAATGGAATGGAAAGGAAAAAACCCGAATGGAATGGAATGGAATGGAATCAAACCGAATGGAATGGAATGGAATGGAATGGAATGGAAGGGAATGAAATGGAAGGGAATTTAATCACACCGAATGGAATGGAATGGAATGGAATGGAATGGAATGGAATCAACCCGAATGGAATGGAATGCAATGGAATGACATGGAATGGATTCAACCCGAATGGAATTGATTGGAATGGAATCAACTCGAATGGAAAGGAATGGAATGGAATGGCACGGGATGGAATGGTATGGAATAGAATCGAATGGAATTGAATCAACATGATTGGAGTCGATTGGAATGGAATGTAATTGAATGGAATGGGGTGGAATTGAATCAATCCGAGTGGAATGGAATGGAATGGAATGGAGTGGAGGGGAATGAGATGGAATGGAATGGAGTGGAGTGGAATGTAATGGAATGGAATCAACCTGAGTGGAATGGAACGGAATGGAATGGAATGGAATGGAATGGAATAAAATGGAATGGAAGCAACTCAAATGCAATGGAATGGAATGGAATGGAATGGAATCAACCCGAATGGAATGGAATGGAATGGAATGGAATGCAATGGAATGGAATGGAATCAACTTGAATGGAATGGAATGCAATGGAATGGAATGGAATCGAATCATCACGAATGGAATTGAACGGAATGGAATCAACTCAAATGGAATGGAATGCAATGGAAAGGAATGGAATGGAATCAACCCGAATGGAGTGGAATGGAATGGAATGGAATGGAAGAAACCCGAATGGAATGGAATGGAATCGAATGGAATGGAATGGAATCAACCGGAATGGAATGGAATGGAATGGAATGGAATGGAATGGAATCAAACCGAATGGAATAGAATGGAGTGGAATGGAATGGAAAGGAATGGAATCAACCCGAATGCAATGGAATGGAATGGAATGGAATGGAATGGAATGGAATGGAATGGAATCAAACCGAATGGAATGGAATGGAATGGAATGGAATGGAATGGAATGGAATGGAATGGAATGGAATCTATCCGAAAGGAATGGAATGGTAAGGAATGGAATGGAATGGAAGGGAATGGAATCAACCCTCATGGAATGAAATGGAGTGGAATCAACTCGAATGGAATGGAATGGAATGGAAAAAACCCGAATGAAATGGAATGGAGGGGAATGGAATGGAATGGAAAGGAACCAACCCGAATGGAATGGAATTGAATGGAATGGAATGGAATGGAATGGAATGGAATGGAATGGAATGGAAAGTAATTAACCCGAATGGAATGGAATGGAACGGAATGGAATGGAATGGAATGGAAGGGAATGAAATGGAAGGGAATTTAATCACACCGAATGGAATGGAATGGAATGGAATCAACCCGAATGGAATGGAATGCAATGGAATGACATGGAATGGATTCAACCCGAATGGAATTGATTGGAATGGAATCAACTCGAATGGAATGGAATGGAATGGCAGGGGATGGAATGGTATGGAGTAGAATCGCATGGAATTGAATCAACCCGATTGGAGTGGATTGGAATGGAATGTAATTGAATGGAATGGGGTGGAATTGAATCAATCCGAGTGGAATGGAATGGAATGGAATGGAGTGGAGGGGAATGAAATGGAATGGAGTGGAGTGGAGTGGAATGGAATGGAGTGGAGTGGAATAGAATGGAATGGAATCAACCTGACTGGAATGGAATGGAATGGAATGGAATGGAATGGAATAAACCCGAATGAAATGGAATGGAGGGGAATGGAATGGAATGGAATGGAAAGGAACCAACCCGAATGGAATAGAATGGAATGGAATGGAATGGAATGGAATGGAATGGAATGGAATGGAATGCAATGGAATCATCCCGAATGGAATGGAATGGAATGGAACGGAATGGAATGGAATCAACCCGAATGGAATGCAATGGAATGGAATGGAAAGTAATCAACCCGAATGGAAAGGAATGGAATGGAATGGAATGGAATGGAATGGAAGGGAATGAAATGGAAGGGAATTTAATCACACCGAATGGAATGGAATGGAATAGAATGGACTGGAATGGAATCTATCCGAATGGTATGGAATGGTAAGGAATGGAATGGAATGGAAGGGAATGGAATCAACACGCATGGAATGAAATGGAGTGGAATCAACTCGAATGGAATGGAATGGAATGGAATGGAATGGAAAGGAATGGAATGGAAGGGAATGAAATGGAAGGGAATTTAATCACACCGAATGGAATGGAATGGAATGGAATCAACCCGAATGGAATGGAATGCAACGGAATGACATTGAATGGATTCAACCCTAATGGAATTGATTGGCATGGAATCAACTCGAATAGAATGGAATGGAATGGAATGGCACGGGATGGAATGGTATGGAATAGAATCGAATGGAATTGAATCAACCCGATTAGAGTGGATTGGAATGGAATGTAATTGAATGGAATGGGGTGGAATTGAATCAATCCGAGTGGAATGGAATGGAATGGAATGCAGTGGAGGGGAATGAAATGGAATGGAATGGAGTGGAGTGGAATGTAATGGAATGGAATCAACCTGAGTGGAATGGAATGGAATGGAATGGAATGGAATAAAATGGAATGGAAGCAACTCAAATGCAATGGAATGGAATGGAATGGAATGGAATCAACCCGAATGGAATGGAATGTAATGGAATGCAATGGAATCAACTCGAATGGAATGGAATGCAATGGAATGGAATGGAATCGAATCATCATGAATGGAATGGAACGGAATGGAATCAACTCAAATGGAATGGAATGCAATGGAAAGGAATGGAATGGAATCAACGCGAATGGAGTGGAATGGAACGGAATGTAATGGAATGAAAAGGAATGGAATGGAATGCAATCAATCCAAATGGAATGGAATGGACTGGAATCAACCCGAATGCAATGGAGTGGAATGGAATGGAATGGAATGGAATGGAATGGAATCAACCCGAATGGAATGGAATGGAATGGAATAAACCGGAATGGAATGGAATGGAATGGAATGGAAACAAACCGAGTGGAATGGCATGGAGTGGAATGGAATGGAAAGGAATGGAATCAACCCGATTGTAATGGAATGGAATGGAATGGAATGGAATGGAATGGAATCTAACCGAATGGATTGGAATGGAAAGGAATGGAATGGAATGGAATGGAATGGAATGGAATGGAATCAACCCGCATGGAATGGAATGGAGTGGAACCAACTCGAATGGAATGGAATGGATTGGAATGGAATGGAATCAACCCGAATTCAATGGAATGGAATGGAATGGAATCAACACGAATGGAATGGATTGGAATGGAATGGAATGGAATGGAATCAACCCGAATGGAATGGAATGGAATGGAATGAAATGGAATGGAATGCAATCAATCCGAATGGAATGGAATGGAATGGAATGCAATGGAATCAACCCGAATGGAATGGAGTGAAATGGAATCAAATCGAGTGCAATGGAATGGAATCGAATGGAATGGAATGGATTCAACCAGAATGGAATGGAAAGGAATGGAATCAACAGGTATGGAATGAAATGGAAAGGAATGGAATGGAATGGAATGGAAAGGAATGGAATGGAATCAACCCGAACGGAATTTAATGGAATGGAAGGGAATCAACCAGAATGGAATGGAATCGAATGGAATGGAACGGAATCAACCCGAATGGAATGGAATGGAATGGAATGGAATGGAATGGAATGGAATTAACCTGAATGGAATGAAATGGAATGGAATTGAATGGAATGGAATCCACCGGAATGGAATGGAATGGAATGGAATGGAATGGTATGGAATCAACCCGAATGGAGTCGAATGGAATGGAAAGGAATGGAATCAACCCGAATGGAATGCAATGGAATGGAATGGAATGGAATGGAATCAACCCGAATGTAATGGAATGCAATGGAATGGAATGGAATGGAATGGAGTCAACCCGGATGGAATGCAATGGAATGGAATGGAATGAAATGGAATGGAATGGAATCACCCCGAATGGAATGGAATGCAATGGAATGGAATGGAATGGAATCAACTCGAATGGAATAGAATGGAATGGATTGGAATGGAATGGAATGGAATCAACCCGAATGGAATGGAATACAAAGGAATGGAATGGAATGGAAAGGGATGGAATCAACTCGAATGGAATGGAATGGAATGGAATGAAATGGAATAAACCCGAATGGAATGGAATGGAATGGAATGGAATGAAATCAACCCGAATGGAATGGAAGGGAATGGAATGGAAAGGAAAAAACCCGAATGGAATGGAATGGAATGGAATGGAATGGAACCAAACCGAATGGAATGGAATGGAATGGAATGGAATGGAAGGGAATGAAATGGAAGGGAATTTAATCACACCGAATGGAATGGAATGGAATGGAATGGAATCAACCCGAATGGAATGGAATGCAATGGAATGACATGGAATGGATTCAACCCGAATGGAATTGATTGGAATGGAATCAACTCGAATGGAATGGAATGGAATGGAATGGCACGGGATGGAATGGTATGGAATAGAATTGAATGGAATTGAATCAACCCGATTGGAGTGGATTGGAATGGAATGTAATTGAATGGAATGGGGTGGAATTGAATCAATCCGAGTGGAATGGAATGGAATGGAATGGAGTGGAGGGGAATGAAATGGAATGGAATGGAGTGGAGTGGAATGGAATGGAATGGAATCAACCTGAGTGGAGTGTAATGGAATGCAATGGAATGGAATGGAATAAAATGGAATGGAAGCAACTCAAATGCAATGCAATGGAATGGAATGGAATGGAATCAACCCGAATGGAATGGAAAGGAATGGAATCAACCCGAATGGAATGCAATGGAATGGAATGGAATGGAATGGAATCAACCCGAATGTAATGGAATGCAACGGAATGGAATGGAATGGAATGGAGTCAACCCGGATGGAATGCAATGGAATGGAATGGAATGAAATGGAATGGAATGGAATCAACCCGAATGGAATGGAATGCAATGGAATGGAATGGAATGGAATCAACTCGAATGGAATAGAATGGAATGGATTGGAATGGAATGGAATGGAATCAACCCGAATGGAATGGAATACAATGGAATGGAATGGAATGGAAAGGGATGGAATCAACTCGAATGGAATGGAATGGAATGGAATGGAATGGAATGGAATGAAATGGAATAAACCCGAATGGAATGGAATGGAATGGAATGAAATCAACCCTAATGGAATGGAAGGGAATGGAATGGAAAGGAAAAAACCCGAATGGAATTGAATGGAATGGAATGGAATGGAATGGAATCAAACCGAATGGAATGGAATGGAATGGAATGGAATGGAAGGGAATGAAATGGAAGGGAATTTAATCACACCGAATGGAATGGAATGGAATGGAATGGAATCAACCCGAATGGAATGGAATGCAATGGAATGACATGGAATGGATTCAACCCGAATGGAATTGATTGGAATGGATTCAACTCGAATGGAATGGAATGGAATGGAATGGCACGGGATGGAATGGTATGGAATAGAATCGAATGGAATTGAATCAACACGACTGGAGTGGATTGGAATGCAATGTAATTGAATGGAATGGGGTGGAATTGAATCAATCCGAGTGGAATGGAATGGAATGGAATGGAGTGGAGGGGAATGAAATGCAATGGAATGGAGTGGAGTGGAATGGAATGGAATGGAATGGAATGGAATGGAATGGAATAAAATGGAATGGAAGCAACTCAAATGCAATGGAATGGAATGGAATGGAATGCAATCAACCCGAATGGAATGGAATGGAATGGAATGCAATGGAATGGAATGGAATCAACTCGAATGGAATGGAATGCAATGGAATGGAATGGAATCGAATCATCACGAATGGAATGGAACGGAATGGAATCAACTCAAATGGAATGGAATGCAATGGAAAGGAATGGAATGGAATCACCCCGAATGGAGTGGAATGGAATGGAATGGAATGGAAGCAACCCGAATGGAATGGAATGGAATCGAATGGAATGGAATGGAATGGAATCAACCGGAATGGAATGGAATGGAATGGAATGGAAGGGAATGGAATCAAACCGAATGGAATGGAAAGGAGTGGAATGGAATGGAAAGGAATGGAATCAACCCGAATGGAATGGAATGGAATGGAATGGAATGGAATGGAATGGAATGGAATCAAACCGAATGGAATGGAATGGAATGGAATGGAATGGAATGGAATGGAATGAAATGGAATCTATCCGAAAGGAATGGAATGGTAAGGAATGGAATGGAATGGAAGGGAATGCAATCAACCCTCATGGAATGAAATGGAGTGGAATCAACTCGAATGGAATGGAATGGAATGGAATAAACCCGAATGAAATGGAATGGAGGGGAATGGAATGGAATGGAAAGGAACCAACCCGAATGGAATGGAATGGAATGGAATGGAATGGAATGGAATGGAATGCAATGGAATGGAATGGAAGGGAATGAAATGGAAGGGAATTTAATCACACCGAATGGAATGGAATGGAATGGAATGGAATCAACCCGAATGGAATGGAATGCAATGGAATGACATGGAATGGATTCAACCCGAATGGAATTGATTGGAATGGAATCAACTCGAATGGAATGGAATGGAATGGAATGGCACGGGATGGAATGGTATGGAATAGAATCGAATGGAATTGAATCAACCCGATTGGAGTGGATTGGAATGGAATGTAATTGAATGGAATGGGGTGGAATTGAATCAATCCGAGTGGAATGGAATGGAATGGAATGGAGTGGAGGGGAATGAAATGGAATGGAATGGAGTGGAGTGGAATGGAATGGAATGGAATCAACCTGAGTGGAATGGAATGGAATGGAATGGAATGGAATGGAATGGAATGGAATGGAATGGAATAAACCCGAATGAAATGGAATGGAGGGGAATGGAATGGAATGGAAAGGAACCAACCCGAATGGAATGGAATGGAATGGAATGGAATGAAATGGAATAAACCCGAATGGAATGGAATGGAATGGAATGGAATGGAATGGAATGAAATCAACCCGAATGGAATGGAATGGAATGGAATAAACCGGAATGGAATGGAATGGAATGGAATGGAATGGAATGGAATGGAATCAACCCGAATGGAATGGAATGGAATGGAATGGAATGGAATGGAATGGAATCAACCCGAATGGAATGGAATGGAATGGAATAAACCGGAATGGAATGGAGTGGAATGGAATGGAATGGAATGGAATGGAATGGAATCAAACCGAGTGGAATGGCATGGAGTGGAATGGAATGGAAAGGAATGGAATCAACCCGATTGGAATGGAATGGAATGGAATGGAATGGAATGGAATGGAATGGAATATATCCGAATGGATTGGAATGGAAAGGAATGGAATGCAATGGAATGGAATGTAATGGAATCAAACCGCATGGAATGGAATGGAGTGGAACCAATTCGAATGGAATGGAATGGATTGGAATGGAATGGAATCAACCCGAATTCAATGGAATGGAATGGAATGGAATCAACACGAATGGAATGGATTGGAATGGAATGGATTGGAATGGAATGGAATGGAATGGAATCAACCCGAATGGAATGGAATGGAATGGAATGAAATGGAATGGAATGCAATCAATCCGAATGGAATGGAATGGAATGGAATGCAATGGAATCAACCCGAATGGAATGGAATGAAGTGGAATCAAATCGAGTGCAATGGAATGGAATCGAATGGAATGGAATGGATTCAACCAGAATGGAATGGAAAGGAATGGAATCAACCGGAATGGAATGAAATGGAAAGGAATGGAATGGAATGGAATGGAAAGGAATGGAATGGAATCAACCCTAATGGAATTTAATGGAAAGGAATGGAATCAACCAGAATGGAATGGAATCGAATGGAATGGAATGGAATCAACCCGAATGGAATGGAATGGAATGAAATGGAATGGAATGGAATGGAATGGAATGGAATCAACCTGAATGGAATGAAATGGAATGGAATTGAATGGAATGGAATCCACCGGAATGGAATGGAATGGAATGGAATGGAATGCTTTGGAATCAACCCGAATGGAGTCGAATGGAATGGAAAGGAATGGAATCAACCTGAATGGAATGCAATGGAATGGAATGGAATGGAATGGAATCAACCCGAATGTAATGGAATGCAATGGAATGGAATGGAATGGAATGGAGTCAACCCGGATGGAATGCAATGGAATGGAATGGAATAAAATGGAATGGAATGGAATCAACCCGAATGGAATGGAATGCAATGGAATGGAATGGAATGGAATCAACTCGAATGGAATAGAATGGAATGGATTGGAATGGAATGGAATCAACCCGAATGGAATGGAATACAGTGGAATGGAATGGAATGGAAAGGGATGGAATCAACTCGAATGGAATGGAATGGAATGGAATGGAATGGAATGGAATGGAATGGAATGGAATGGAATGAAATGGAATAAACCCGAATGGAATGGAATGGAATGGAATGGAATGAAATCAACCCGAATGGAATGGAAGGGAATGGAATGGAAAGGAAAAAACCCGAATGGAATGGAATGGAATGGAATGGAATCAAACCGAATGGAATGGAATGGAATGGAATGGAATGGAATGGAAGGGAATGAAATGGAAGGGAATTTAATCACACCGAATGGAATGGAATGGAATGGAATGGAATGGAATGGAATCAACCCGAATGGAATGGAATGCAATGGAATGACATGGAGTGGATTCAACCCGAATGGAATTGATTGGAATGGAATCAACTCGAATGGAATGGAATGGAATGGAATGGCACGGGATGGAATGGTATGGAATAGAATCGAATGGAATTGAATCAACATGATTGGAGTCGATTGGAATGGAATGTAATTGAATGGAATGGGGTGGAATTGAATCAATCCGAGTGGAATGGAATGGAGTGGAGGGGAATGAAATGGAATGGAATGGAGTGGAGTGGAATGTAATGGAATGGAATCAACCTGAGTGGAATGGAACGGAATGGAATGGAATGGAATGGAATGGAATAAAATGGAATGGAAGCAACTCAAATGCAATGGAATGGAATGGAATGGAATGGAATCAACCCGAATGGAATGGAATGGAATGGAATGGAATGCAATGGAATGGAATGGAATCAACTCGAACGGAATGGAATGCAATGGAATGGAATGGAATCGAATCATCACGAATGGAATTGAACGGAATGGAATCAACTCAAATGGAATGGAATGCAATGGAAAGGAATGGAATGGAATCAACCCGAATGGAGTGGAATGGAATGGAATGGAATGGAAGAAACCCGAATGGAATGGAATGGAATCGAATGGAATGGAATGGAATGGAATCAACCGGAATGGAATGGAATGGAATGGAATGGAAGGGAATGGAATCAAACCGAATGGAATAGAATGGAGTGGAATGGAATGGAAAGGAATGGAATCAACCCGAATGCAATGGAATGGAATGGAATGGAATGGAATGGAATGGAATGGAATCAAACCGAATGGAATGGAATGGAATGGAATGGAATGGAATGGAATGGAATGGAATCTATCCGAAAGGAATGGAATGGTAAGGAATGGAATGGAATGGAAGGGAATGGAATCAACCCTCATGGAATGAAATGGAGTGGAATCAACTCGAATGGAATGGAATGGAATGGAATAAACCCGAATGAAATGGAATGGAGGGGAATGGAATGGAATGGAAAGGAACCAACCCGAATGGAATGGAATTGAATGGAATGGAATGGAATGGAATGGAATGGAATGGAAAGTAATTAACCCGAATGGAATGGAATGGAACGGAATGGAATGGAATGGAATGGAAGGGAATGAAATGGAAGGGAATTTAATCACACCGAATGGAATGGAATGGAATGGAATCAACCCGAATGGAATGGAATGCAATGGAATGACATGGAATGGATTCAACCCGAATGGAATTGATTGGAATGGAATCAACTCGAATGGAATGGAATGGAATGGCAGGGGATGGAATGGTATGGAGTAGAATCGCATGGAATTGAATCAACCCGATTGGAGTGGATTGGAATGGAATGTAATTGAATGGAATGGGGTGGAATTGAATCAATCCGAGTGGAATGGAATGGAATGGAATGGAGTGGAGGGGAATGAAATGGAATGGAGTGGAGTGGAGTGGAATGGAATGGAGTGGAGTGGAATAGAATGGAATGGAATCAACCTGACTGGAATGGAATGGAATGGAATGGAATGGAATGGAATGGAATAAACCCGAATGAAATGGAATGGAGGGGAATGGAATGGAATGGAATGGAAAGGAACCAACCCGAATGGAATAGAATGGAATGGAATGGAATGGAATGGAATGGAATGGAATGGAATGGAATGCAATGGAATCATCCCGAATGGAATGGAATGGAATGGAACGGAATGGAATGGAATCAACCCGAATGGAATGCAATGGAATGGAATGGAAAGTAATCAACCCGAATGGAAAGGAATGGAATGGAATGGAATGGAATGGAATGGAAGGGAATGAAATGGAAGGGAATTTAATCACACCGAATGGAATGGAATGGAATAGAATGGACTGGAATGGAATCTATCCGAATGGTATGGAATGGTAAGGAATGGAATGGAATGGAAGGGAATGGAATCAACACGCATGGAATGAAATGGAGTGGAATCAACTCGAATGGAATGGAATGGAATGGAATGGAATGGAATGGAAAGGAATGGAATGGAAGGGAATGAAATGGAAGGGAATTTAATCACACCGAATGGAATGGAATGGAATGGAATGGAATGGAATCAACCCGAATGGAATGGAATGCAACGGAATGACATTGAATGGATTCAACCCTAATGGAATTGATTGGAATGGAATCAACTCGAATAGAATGGAATGGAATGGAATGGCACGGGATGGAATGGTATGGAATAGAATCGAATGGAATTGAATCAACCCGATTAGAGTGGATTGGAATGGAATGTAATTGAATGGAATGGGGTGGAATTGAATCAATCCGAGTGGAATGGAATGGAATGGAATGCAGTGGAGGGGAATGAAATGGAATGGAATGGAGTGGAGTGGAATGTAATGGAATGGAATCAACCTGAGTGGAATGGAATGGAATGGAATGGAATGGAATAAAATGGAATGGAAGCAACTCAAATGCAATGGAATGGAATGGAATGGAATGGAATCAACCCGAATGGAATGGAATGTAATGGAATGCAATGGAATCAACTCGAATGGAATGGAATGCAATGGAATGGAATGGAATCGAATCATCATGAATGGAATGGAACGGAATGGAATCAACTCAAATGGAATGGAATGCAATGGAAAGGAATGGAATGGAATCAACGCGAATGGAGTGGAATGGAACGGAATGTAATGGAATGAAAAGGAATGGAATGGAATGCAATCAATCCAAATGGAATGGAATGGACTGGAATCAACCCGAATGCAATGGAGTGGAATGGAATGGAATGGAATGGAATGGAATGGAATCAACCCGAATGGAATGGAATGGAATGGAATAAACCGGAATGGAATGGAATGGAATGGAATGGAAACAAACCGAGTGGAATGGCATGGAGTGGAATGGAATGGAAAGGAATGGAATCAACCCGATTGTAATGGAATGGAATGGAATGGAATGGAATGGAATGGAATCTATCCGAATGGATTGGAATGGAAAGGAATGGAATGGAATGGAATGGAATGGAATGGAATGGAATCAACCCGCATGGAATGGAATGGAGTGGAAGCAACTCGAATGGAATGGAATGGATTGGAATGGAATGGAATCAACCCGAATTCAATGGAATGGAATGGAATGGAATCAACACGAATGGAATGGATTGGAATGGAATGGAATGGAATGGAATCAACCCGAATGGAATGGAATGGAATGGAATGAAATGGAATGGAATGCAATCAATCCGAATGGAATGGAATGGAATGGAATGCAATGGAATCAACCCGAATGGAATGGAGTGAAATGGAATCAAATCGAGTGCAATGGAATGGAATCGAATGGAATGGAATGGATTCAACCAGAATGGAATGGAAAGGAATGGAATCAACAGGTATGGAATGAAATGGAAAGGAATGGAATGGAATGGAATGGAAAGGAATGGAATGGAATCAACCCGAACGGAATTTAATGGAATGGAAGGGAATCAACCAGAATGGAATGGAATCGAATGGAATGGAACGGAATCAACCCGAATGGAATGGAATGGAATGGAATGGAATGGAATGGAATGGAATTAACCTGAATGGAATGAAATGGAATGGAATTGAATGGAATGGAATCCACCGGAATGGAATGGAATGGAATGGAATGGAATGGTATGGAATCAACCCGAATGGAGTCGAATGGAATGGAAAGGAATGGAATCAACCCGAATGGAATGCAATGGAATGGAATGGAATGGAATGGAATCAACCCGAATGTATTGGAATGCAATGGAATGGAATGGAATGGAATGGAGTCAACCCGGATGGAATGCAATGGAATGGAATGGAATGAAATGGAATGGAATGGAATCACCCCGAATGGAATGGAATGCAATGGAATGGAATGGAATGGAATCAACTCGAATGGAATAGAATGGAATGGATTGGAATGGAATGGAATGGAATCAACCCGAATGGAATGGAATGGAATGGAATGGAATGGAATGGAATGAAATGGAATAAACCCGAATGGAATGGAATGGAATGGAATGGAATGAAATCAACCCGAATGGAATGGAAGGGAATGGAATGGAAAGGAAAAAACCCGAATGGAATGGAATGGAATGGAATGGAATGGAACCAAACCGAATGGAATGGAATGGAATGGAATGGAATGGAAGGGAATGAAATGGAAGGGAATTTAATCACACCGAATGGAATAGAATGGAATGGAATGGAATCAACCCGAATGGAATGGAATGCAATGGAATGACATGGAATGGATTCAACCCGAATGGAATTGATTGGAATGGAATCAACTCGAATGGAATGGAATGGAATGGAATGGCACGGGATGGAATGGTATGGAATAGAATCGAATGGAATTGAATCAACCCGATTGGAGTGGATTGGAATGGAATGTAATTGAATGGAATGGGGTGGAATTGAATCAATCCGAGTGGAATGGAATGGAATGGAATGGAGTGGAGGGGAATGAAATGGAATGGAATGGAGTGGAGTGGAATGGAATGGAATGGAATCAACCTGAGTGGAATGGAATGGAATGGAATGGAATGGAATGGAATGGAATGGAATAAACCCGAATGAAATGGAATGGAGGGGAATGGAATGGAATGGAAAGGAACCAACCCGAATGGAATGGAATGGAATGGAATGGAATGGAATGGAATAAACCCGAATGGAATGGAATGGAATGGAATGGAATGGAATGGAATGAAATCAACCCGAATGGAATGGAATGGAATGGAATAAACCGGAATGGAATGGAATGGAATGGAATGGAAAGGAATGGAATCAACCCGAATGGAATGGAATGGAATGGAATAAACCGGAATGGAATGGAGTGGAATGGAATGGAATGGAATGGAATGAAATGGAATCAACCCGAATGGAATGGAATGGAATGGAATAAACCGGAATGGAATGGAATGGAATGGAATGGAATGGAATGGAATCAAACCGAGTGGAATGGCATGGAGTGGAATGGAATGGAAAGGAATGGAATCAACCCGATTGGAATGGAATGGAATGGAATGGAATGGAATGGAATATATCCGAATGGATTGGAATGGAAAGGAATGGAATGGAATGGAATGGAATGGAATGGAATGGAATCAACCCGCATGGAATGGAATGGAGTGGAACCAATTCGAATGGAATGGAATGGATTGGAATGGAATGGAATCAACCCGAATTCAATGGAATGGAATGGAATGGAATCAACACGAATGGAATGGATTGGAATGGAATGGAATGGAATGGAATGGAATGGAATGGAATCAACCCGAATGGAATGGAATGGAATGGAATGGAATGAAATGGAATGGAATGCAATCAATCCGAATGGAATGGAATGGAATGGAATGCAATGGAATCAACCCGAATGGAATGGAATGAAGTGGAATCAAATCGAGTGCAATGGAATGGAATCGAATGGAATGGAATGGATTCAACCAGAATGGAATGGAAAGGAATGGAATCAACCGGAATGGAATGAAATGGAAAGGAATGGAATGGAATGGAATGGAAAGGAATGGAATGGAATCAACCCTAATGGAATTTAATGGAAAGGAATGGAATCAACCAGAATGGAATGGAATCGAATGGAATGGAATGGAATCAACCCGAATGGAATGGAATGGAATGAAATGGAATGGAATGGAATGGAATGGAATGGAATCAACCTGAATGGAATGAAATGGAATGGAATTGAATAGAATGGAATCCACCGGAATGGAATGGAATGGAATGGAATGGAATGGAATGCTTTGGAATCAACCCGAATGGAGTCGAATGGAATGGAAAGGAATGGAATCAACCTGAATGGAATGCAATGGAATGGAATGGAATGGAATGGAATCAACCCGAATGTAATGGAATGCAATGGAATGGAATGGAATTGAATGGAGTCAACCCGGATGGAATGCAATGGAATGGAATGGAATGAAATGGAATGGAATGGAATCAACCCGAATGGAATGGAATGCAATGGAATGGAATGGAATGGAATCAACTCGAATGGAATAGAATGGAATGGACTGGAATGGAATGGAATCAACCTGAATGGAATGGAATACAGTGGAATGGAATGGAATGGAAAGGGATGAAATCAACTCGAATGGAATGGAATGGAATGGAATGGAATGGAATGGAATGGAATGAAATGGAATAAACCCGAATGGAATGGAATGGAATGGAATGGAATGGAATGAAATCAACCCGAATGGAATGGAAGGGAATGGAATGGAAAGGAAAAAACCCGAATGGAATGGAATGGAATGGAATGGAATGGAACCAAACCGAATGGAATGGAATGGAATGGAATGGAATGGAAGGGAATGAAATGGAAGGGAATTTAATCACACCGAATGGAATGGAATGGAATGGAATGGAATCAACCCGAATGGAATGGAATGCAATGGAATGACATGGAATGGATTCAACCCGAATGGAATTGATTGGAATGGAATCAACTCGAATGGAATGGAATGGAATGGAATGGCACGGGATGGAATGGTATGGAATAGAATCGAATGGAATTGAATCAACCCGATTGGAGTGGATTGGAATGGAATGTAATTGAATGGAATGGGGTGGAATTGAATCAATCCGAGTGGAATGGAATGGAATGGAATGGAGTGGAGGGGAATGAAATGGAATGGAATGGAGTGGAGTGGAATGGAATGGAATGGAATCAACCTGAGTGGAGTGTAATGGAATGGAATGGAATGGAATGGAATAAAATGGAATGGAAGCAACTCAAATGCAATGCAATGGAATGGAATGGAATGGAATCAACCCGAATGGAATGGAAAGGAATGGAATCAACCCGAATGGAATGCAATGGAATGGAATGGAATGGAATGGAATCAACCCGAATGTAATGGAATGCAACGGAATGGAATGGAATGGAATGGAGTCAACCCGGATGGAATGCAATGGAATGGAATGGAATGAAATGGAATGGAATGGAATCAACCCGAATGGAATGGAATGCAATGGAATGGAACGGAATGGAATCAACTCGAATGGAATAGAATGGAATGGATTGGAATGGAATGGAATCAACCCGAATGGAATGGAATACAGTGGAATGGAATGGAATGGAAAGGGATGGAATCAACTCGAATGGAATGGAATGGAATGGAATGAAATGGAATAAACCCGAATGGAATGGAATGGAATGGAATGGAATGAAATCAACCCGAATGGAATGGAAGGGAATGGAATGGAAAGGAAAAAACCCGAATGGAATGGAATGGAATGGAATCAAACCGAATGGAATGGAATGGAATGGAATGGAATGGAAGGGAATGAAATTGAAGGGAATTTAATCACACCGAATGGAATGGAATGGAATGGAATGGAATGGAATGGAATCAACCCGAATGGAATGGAATGCAATGGAATGACATGGAATGGATTCAACCCGAATGGAATTGATTGGAATGGAATCAACTCGAATGGAAAGGAATGGAATGGAATGGCACGGGATGGAATGGTATGGAATAGAATCGAATGGAATTGAATCAACATGATTGGAGTCGATTGGAATGGAATGTAATTGAATGGAATGGGGTGGAATTGAATCAATCCGAGTGGAATGGAATGGAATGGAATGGAGTGGAGGGGAATGAGATGGAATGGAATGGAGTGGAGTGGAATGTAATGGAATGGAATCAACCTGAGTGGAATGGAACGGAATGGAATGGAATGGAATGGAATGGAATAAAATGGAATGGAAGCAACTCAAATGCAATGGAATGGAATGGAATGGAATGGAATCAACCCGAATGGAATGGAATGGAATGGAATGGAATGCAATGGAATGGAATGGAATCAACTCGAATGGAATGGAATGCAATGGAATGGAATGGAATCGAATCATCACGAATGGAATTGAACGGAATGGAATCAACTCAAATGGAATGGAATGCAATGGAAAGGAATGGAATGGAATCAACCCGAATGGAGTGGAATGGAATGGAATGGAATGGAAGAAACCCGAATGGAATGGAATGGAATCGAATGGAATGGAATGGAATCAACCGGAATGGAATGGAATGGAATGGAATGGAAGGGAATGGAATCAAACCGAATGGAATAGAATGGAGTGGAATGGAATGGAAAGGAATGGAATCAACCCGAATGCAATGGAATGGAATGGAATGGAATGGAATGGAATGGAATGGAATGGAATGGAATCAAACCGAATGGAATGGAATGGAATGGAATGGAATGGAATGGAATGGAATCTATCCGAAAGGAATGGAATGGTAAGGAATGGAATGGAATGGAAGGGAATGGAATCAACCCTCATGGAATGAAATGGAGTGGAATCAACTCGAATGGAATGGAATGGAATGGAAAAAACCCGAATGAAATGGAATGGAGGGGAATGGAATGGAATGGAAAGGAACCAACCCGAATGGAATGGAATTGAATGGAATGGAATGGAATGGAATGGAATGGAATGGAATGGAATGGAAAGTAATTAACCCGAATGGAATGGAATGGAACGGAATGGAATGGAATGGAATGGAAGGGAATGAAATGGAAGGGAATTTAATCACACCGAATGGAATGGAATGGAATGGAATCAACCCGAATGGAATGGAATGCAATGGAATGACATGGAATGGATTCAACCCGAATGGAATTGATTGGAATGGAATCAACTCGAATGGAATGGAATGGAATGGCAGGGGATGGAATGGTATGGAGTAGAATCGCATGGAATTGAATCAACCCGATTGGAGTGGATTGGAATGGAATGTAATTGAATGGAATGGGGTGGAATTGAATCAATCCGAGTGGAATGGAATGGAATGGAATGGAGTGGAGGGGAATGAAATGGAATGGAGTGGAGTGGATTGGAATGGAATGGAGTGGAGTGGAATAGAATGGAATGGAATCAACCTGACTGGAATGGAATGGAATGGAATGGAATGGAATGGAATGGAATAAACCCGAATGAAATGGAATGGAGGGGAATGGAATGGAATGGAATGGAAAGGAACCAACCCGAATGGAATAGAATGGAATGGAATGGAATGGAATGGAATGGAATGGAATGGAATGCAATGGAATCATCCCGAATGGAATGGAATGGAATGGAACGGAATGGAATGGAATCAACCCGAATGGAATGCAATGGAATGGAATGGAAAGTAATCAACCCGAATGGAAAGGAATGGAATGGAATGGAATGGAATGGAATGGAAGGGAATGAAATGGAAGGGAATTTAATCACACCGAATGGAATGGAATGGAATAGAATGGACTGGAATGGAATCTATCCGAATGGTATGGAATGGTAAGGAATGGAATGGAATGGAAGGGAATGGAATCAACACGCATGGAATGAAATGGAGTGGAATCAACTCGAATGGAATGGAATGGAATGGAATGGAATGGAAAGGAATGGAATGGAAGGGAATGAAATGGAAGGGAATTTAATCACACCGAATGGAATGGAATGGAATGGAATGGAATGGAATCAACCCGAATGGAATGGAATGCAACGGAATGACATTGAATGGATTCAACCCTAATGGAATTGATTGGAATGGAATCAACTCGAATAGAATGGAATGGAATGGAATGGCATGGGATGGAATGGTATGGAATAGAATCGAATGGAATTGAATCAACCCGATTAGAGTGGATTGGAATGGAATGTAATTGAATGGAATGGGGTGGAATTGAATCAATCCGAGTGGAATGGAATGGAATGGAATGCAGTGGAGGGGAATGAAATGGAATGGAATGGAGTGGAGTGGAATGTAATGGAATGGAATCAACCTGAGTGGAATGGAATGGAATGGAATGGAATGGAATGGAATAAAATGGAATGGAAGCAACTCAAATGCAATGGAATGGAATGGAATGGAATGGAATCAACCCGAATGGAATGGAATGTAATGGAATGCAATGGAATCAACTCGAATGGAATGGAATGCAATGGAATGGAATGGAATCGAATCATCATGAATGGAATGGAACGGAATGGAATCAACTCAAATGGAATGGAATGCAATGGAAAGGAATGGAATGGAATCAACGCGAATGGAGTGGAATGGAACGGAATGTAATGGAATGAAAAGGAATGGAATGGAATGCAATCAATCCAAATGGAATGGAATGGACTGGAATCAACCCGAATGCAATGGAGTGGAATGGAATGGAATGGAATGGAATGGAATGGAATCAACCCGAATGGAATGGAATGGAATGGAATAAACCGGAATGGAATGGAATGGAATGGAATGGAAACAAACCGAGTGGAATGGCATGGAGTGGAATGGAATGGAAAGGAATGGAATCAACCCGATTGTAATGGAATGGAATGGAATGGAATGGAATGGAATGGAATCTAACCGAATGGATTGGAATGGAAAGGAATGGAATGGAATGGAATGGAATGGAATGGAATGGAATCAACCCGCATGGAATGGAATGGAGTGGAACCAACTCGAATGGAATGGAATGGATTGGAATGGAATGGAATCAACCCGAATTCAATGGAATGGAATGGAATGGAATCAACACGAATGGAATGGATTGGAATGGAATGGAATGGAATGGAATCAACCCGAATGGAATGGAATGGAATGGAATGAAATGGAATGGAATGCAATCAATCCGAATGGAATGGAATGGAATGGAATGCAATGGAATCAACCCGAATGGAATGGAGTGAAATGGAATCAAATCGAGTGCAATGGAATGGAATCGAATGGAATGGAATGGATTCAACCAGAATGGAATGGAAAGGAATGGAATCAACAGGTATGGAATGAAATGGAAAGGAATGGAATGGAATGGAATGGAAAGGAATGGAATGGAATCAACCCGAACGGAATTTAATGGAATGGAAGGGAATCAACCAGAATGGAATGGAATCGAATGGAATGGAACGGAATCAACCCGAATGGAATGGAATGGAATGGAATGGAATGGAATGGAATGGAATTAACCTGAATGGAATGAAATGGAATGGAATTGAATGGAATGGAATCCACCGGAATGGAATGGAATGGAATGGAATGGAATGGTATGGAATCAACCCGAATGGAGTCGAATGGAATGGAAAGGAATGGAATCAACCCGAATGGAATGCAATGGAATGGAATGGAATGGAATGGAATCAACCCGAATGTAATGGAATGCAATGGAATGGAATGGAATGGAATGGAGTCAACCCGGATGGAATGCAATGGAATGGAATGGAATGAAATGGAATGGAATGGAATCACCCCGAATGGAATGGAATGCAATGGAATGGAATGGAATGGAATCAACTCGAATGGAATAGAATGGAATGGATTGGAATGGAATGGAATGGAATCAACCCGAATGGAATGGAATACAAAGGAATGGAATGGAATGGAAAGGGATGGAATCAACTCGAATGGAATGGAATGGAATGGAATGAAATGGAATAAACCCGAATGGAATGGAATGGAATGGAATGGAATGAAATCAACCCGAATGGAATGGAAGGGAATGGAATGGAAAGGAAAAAACCCGAATGGAATGGAATGGAATGGAATGGAATGGAACCAAACCGAATGGAATGGAATGGAATGGAATGGAATGGAAGGGAATGAAATGGAAGGGAATTTAATCACACCGAATGGAATAGAATGGAATGGAATGGAATCAACCCGAATGGAATGGAATGCAATGGAATGACATGGAATGGATTCAACCCGAATGGAATTGATTGGAATGGAATCAACTCGAATGGAATGGAATGGAATGGAATGGCACGGGATGGAATGGTATGGAATAGAATTGAATGGAATTGAATCAACCCGATTGGAGTGGATTGGAATGGAATGTAATTGAATGGAATGGGGTGGAATTGAATCAATCCGAGTGGAATGGAATGGAATGGAATGGAGTGGAGGGGAATGAAATGGAATGGAATGGAGTGGAGTGGAATGGAATGGAATGGAATCAACCTGAGTGGAGTGTAATGGAATGCAATGGAATGGAATGGAATAAAATGGAATGGAAGCAACTCAAATGCAATGCAATGGAATGGAATGGAATGGAATCAACCCGAATGGAATGGAAAGGAATGGAATCAACCCGAATGGAATGCAATGGAATGGAATGGAATGGAATGGAATCAACCCGAATGTAATGGAATGCAACGGAATGGAATGGAATGGAATGGAGTCAACCCGGATGGAATGCAATGGAATGGAATGGAATGAAATGGAATGGAATGGAATCAACCCGAATGGAATGGAATGCAATGGAATGGAATGGAATGGAATCAACTCGAATGGAATAGAATGGAATGGATTGGAATGGAATGGAATGGAATCAACCCGAATGGAATGGAATACAATGGAATGGAACGGAATGGAAAGGGATGGAATCAACTCGAATGGAATGGAATGGAATGGAATGGAATGGAATGGAATGAAATGGAATAAACCCGAATGGAATGGAATGGAATGGAATGAAATCAACCCTAATGGAATGGAAGGGAATGGAATGGAAAGGAAAAAACCCGAATGGAATGGAATGGAATGGAATGGAATGGAATGGAATCAAACCGAATGGAATGGAATGGAATGGAATGGAATGGAAGGGAATGAAATGGAAGGGAATTTAATCACACCGAATGGAATGGAATGGAATGGAATGGAATCAACCCGAATGGAATGGAATGCAATGGAATGACATGGAATGGATTCAACCCGAATGGAATTGATTGGAATGGATTCAACTCGAATGGAATGGAATGGAATGGAATGGCACGGGATGGAATGGTATGGAATAGAATCGAATGGAATTGAATCAACACGACTGGAGTGGATTGGAATGCAATGTAATTGAATGGAATGGGGTGGAATTGAATCAATCCGAGTGGAATGGAATGGAATGGAATGGAGTGGAGGGGAATGAAATGCAATGGAATGGAGTGGAGTGGAATGGAATGGAATGGAATGGAATGGAATGGAATGGAATAAAATGGAATGGAAGCAACTCAAATGCAATGGAATGGAATGGAATGGAATGCAATCAACCCGAATGGAATGGAATGGAATGGAATGCAATGGAATGGAATGGAATCAACTCGAATGGAATGGAATGCAATGGAATGGAATGGAATCGAATCATCACGAATGGAATGGAACGGAATGGAATCAACTCAAATGGAATGGAATGCAATGGAAAGGAATGGAATGGAATCACCCCGAATGGAGTGGAATGGAATGGAATGGAATGGAAGCAACCCGAATGGAATGGAATGGAATCGAATGGAATGGAATGGAATGGAATCAACCGGAATGGAATGGAATGGAATGGAATGGAAGGGAATGGAATCAAACCGAATGGAATGGAAAGGAGTGGAATGGAATGGAAAGGAATGGAATCAACCCGAATGGAATGGAATGGAATGGAATGGAATGGAATGGAATGGAATGGAATCAAACCGAATGGAATGGAATGGAATGGAATGGAATGGAATGGAATGGAATGGAATGGAATGGAATCTATCCGAAAGGAATGGAATGGTAAGGAATGGAATGGAATGGAAGGGAATGCAATCAACCCTCATGGAATGAAATGGAGTGGAATCAACTCGAATGGAATGGAATGGAATGGAATAAACCCGAATGAAATGGAATGGAGGGGAATGGAATGGAATGGAAAGGAACCAACCCGAATGGAATGGAATGGAATGGAATGGAATGGAATGGAATGGAATGGAATGGAATGGAATGCAATGGAATGGAATGGAAGGGAATGAAATGGAAGGGAATTTAATCACACCGAATGGAATGGAATGGAATGGAATGGAATCAACCCGAATGGAATGGAATGCAATGGAATGACATGGAATGGATTCAACCCGAATGGAATTGATTGGAATGGAATCAACTCGAATGGAATGGAATGGAATGGAATGGCACGGGATGGAATGGTATGGAATAGAATCGAATGGAATTGAATCAACCCGATTGGAGTGGATTGGAATGGAATGTAATTGAATGGAATGGGGTGGAATTGAATCAATCCGAGTGGAATGGAATGGAATGGAATGGAGTGGAGGGGAATGAAATGGAATGGAATGGAGTGGAGTGGAATGGAATGGAATGGAATCAACCTGAGTGGAATGGAATGGAATGGAATGGAATGGAATGGAATGGAATGGAATGGAATAAACCCGAATGAAATGGAATGGAGGGGAATGGAATGGAATGGAAAGGAACCAACCCGAATGGAATGGAATGGAATGGAATGGAATGAAATGGAATAAACCCGAATGGAATGGAATGGAATGGAATGGAATGGAATGGAATGAAATCAACCCGAATGGAATGGAATGGAATGGAATAAACCGGAATGGAATGGAATGGAATGGAATGGAATGGAATGGAATCAACCCGAATGGAATGGAATGGAATGGAATGGAATGGAATGGAATGGAATCAACCCGAATGGAATGGAATGGAATGGAATAAACCGGAATGGAATGGAGTGGAATGGAATGGAATGGAATGGAATGAAATGGAATCAACCCGAATGGAATGGAATGGAATGGAATAAACCGGAATGGAATGGAATGGAATGGAATGGAATGGAATGGAATCAAACCGAGTGGAATGGCATGGAGTGGAATGGAATGGAAAGGAATGGAATCAACCCGATTGGAATGGAATGGAATGGAATGGAATGGAATGGAATGGAATATATCCGAATGGATTGGAATGGAAAGGAATGGAATGCAATGGAATGGAATGTAATGGAATCAACCCGCATGGAATGGAATGGAGTGGAACCAATTCGAATGGAATGGAATGGATTGGAATGGAATGGAATCAACCCGAATTCAATGGAATGGAATGGAATGGAATCAACACGAATGGAATGGATTGGAATGGAATGGATTGGAATGGAATGGAATGGAATGGAATCAACCCGAATGGAATGGAATGGAATGGAATGAAATGGAATGGAATGCAATCAATCCGAATGGAATGGAATGGAATGGAATGCAATGGAATCAACCCGAATGGAATGGAATGAAGTGGAATCAAATCGAGTGCAATGGAATGGAATCGAATGGAATGGAATGGATTCAACCAGAATGGAATGGAAAGGAATGGAATCAACCGGAATGGAATGAAATGGAAAGGAATGGAATGGAATGGAATGGAAAGGAATGGAATGGAATCAACCCTAATGGAATTTAATGGAAAGGAATGGAATCAACCAGAATGGAATGGAATCGAATGGAATGGAATGGAATCAACCCGAATGGAATGGAATGGAATGAAATGGAATGGAATGGAATGGAATGGAATGGAATCAACCTGAATGGAATGAAATGGAATGGAATTGAATGGAATGGAATCCACCGGAATGGAATGGAATGGAATGGAATGGAATGCTTTGGAATCAACCCGAATGGAGTCGAATGGAATGGAAAGGAATGGAATCAACCTGAATGGAATGCAATGGAATGGAATGGAATGGAATGGAATCAACCCGAATGTAATGGAATGCAATGGAATGGAATGGAATGGAATGGAGTCAACCCGGATGGAATGCAATGGAATGGAATGGAATAAAATGGAATGGAATGGAATCAACCCGAATGGAATGGAATGCAATGGAATGGAATGGAATGGAATCAACTCGAATGGAATAGAATGGAATGGATTGGAATGGAATGGAATCAACCCGAATGGAATGGAATACAGTGGAATGGAATGGAATGGAAAGGGATGGAATCAACTCGAATGGAATGGAATGGAATGGAATGGAATGGAATGGAATGGAATGGAATGGAATGAAATGGAATAAACCCGAATGGAATGGAATGGAATGGAATGGAATGAAATCAACCCGAATGGAATGGAAGGGAATGGAATGGAAAGGAAAAAACCCGAATGGAATGGAATGGAATGGAATGGAATCAAACCGAATGGAATGGAATGGAATGGAATGGAATGGAATGGAAGGGAATGAAATGGAAGGGAATTTAATCACACCGAATGGAATGGAATGGAATGGAATGGAATCAACCCGAATGGAATGGAATGCAATGGAATGACATGGAGTGGATTCAACCCGAATGGAATTGATTGGAATGGAATCAACTCGAATGGAATGGAATGGAATGGAATGGCACTGGATGGAATGGTATGGAATAGAATCGAATGGAATTGAATCAACATGATTGGAGTCGATTGGAATGGAATGTAATTGAATGGAATGGGGTGGAATTGAATCAATCCGAGTGGAATGGAATGGAGTGGAGGGGAATGAAATGGAATGGAATGGAGTGGAGTGGAATGTAATGGAATGGAATCAACCTGAGTGGAATGGAACGGAATGGAATGGAATGGAATGGAATGGAATAAAATGGAATGGAAGCAACTCAAATGCAATGGAATGGAATGGAATGGAATGGAATCAACCCGAATGGAATGGAATGGAATGGAATGGAATGCAATGGAATGGAATGGAATCAACTCGAACGGAATGGAATGCAATGGAATGGAATGGAATCGAATCATCACGAATGGAATTGAACGGAATGGAATCAACTCAAATGGAATGGAATGCAATGGAAAGGAATGGAATGGAATCAACCCGAATGGAGTGGAATGGAATGGAATGGAATGGAAGAAACCCGAATGGAATGGAATGGAATCGAATGGAATGGAATGGAATGGAATCAACCGGAATGGAATGGAATGGAATGGAATGGAAGGGAATGGAATCAAACCGAATGGAATAGAATGGAGTGGAATGGAATGGAAAGGAATGGAATCAACCCGAATGCAATGGAATGGAATGGAATGGAATGGAATGGAATGGAATGGAATGGAATCAAACCGAATGGAATGGAATGGAATGGAATGGAATGGAATGGAATGGAATGGAATCTATCCGAAAGGAATGGAATGGTAAGGAATGGAATGGAATGGAAGGGAATGGAATCAACCCTCATGGAATGAAATGGAGTGGAATCAACTCGAATGGAATGGAATGGAATGGAATAAACCCGAATGAAATGGAATGGAGGGGAATGGAATGGAATGGAAAGGAACCAACCCGAATGGAATGGAATTGAATGGAATGGAATGGAATGGAATGGAATGGAATGGAAAGTAATTAACCCGAATGGAATGGAATGGAACGGAATGGAATGGAATGGAATGGAAGGGAATGAAATGGAAGGGAATTTAATCACACCGAATGGAATGGAATGGAATGGAATCAACCCGAATGGAATGGAATGCAATGGAATGACATGGAATGGATTCAACCCGAATGGAATTGATTGGAATGGAATCAACTCGAATGGAATGGAATGGAATGGCAGGGGATGGAATGGTATGGAGTAGAATCGCATGGAATTGAATCAACCCGATTGGAGTGGATTGGAATGGAATGTAATTGAATGGAATGGGGTGGAATTGAATCAATCCGAGTGGAATGGAATGGAATGGAATGGAGTGGAGGGGAATGAAATGGAATGGAGTGGAGTGGAGTGGAATGGAATGGAGTGGAGTGGAATAGAATGGAATGGAATCAACCTGACTGGAATGGAATGGAATGGAATGGAATGGAATGGAATGGAATGGAATGGAATAAACCCGAATGAAATGGAATGGAGGGGAATGGAATGGAATGGAATGGAAAGGAACCAACCCGAATGGAATAGAATGGAATGGAATGGAATGGAATGGAATGGAATGGAATGGAATGGAATGGAATGCAATGGAATCATCCCGAATGGAATGGAATGGAATGGAACGGAATGGAATGGAATCAACCCGAATGGAATGCAATGGAATGGAATGGAAAGTAATCAACCCGAATGGAAAGGAATGGAATGGAATGGAATGGAATGGAATGGAAGGGAATGAAATGGAAGGGAATTTAATCACACCGAATGGAATGGAATGGAATAGAATGGACTGGAATGGAATCTATCCGAATGGTATGGAATGGTAAGGAATGGAATGGAATGGAAGGGAATGGAATCAACACGCATGGAATGAAATGGAGTGGAATCAACTCGAATGGAATGGAATGGAATGGAATGGAATGGAAAGGAATGGAATGGAAGGGAATGAAATGGAAGGGAATTTAATCACACCGAATGGAATGGAATGGAATGGAATGGAATGGAATCAACCCGAATGGAATGGAATGCAACGGAATGACATTGAATGGATTCAACCCTAATGGAATTGATTGGAATGGAATCAACTCGAATAGAATGGAATGGAATGGAATGGCACGGGATGGAATGGTATGGAATAGAATCGAATGGAATTGAATCAACCCGATTAGAGTGGATTGGAATGGAATGTAATTGAATGGAATGGGGTGGAATTGAATCAATCCGAGTGGAATGGAATGGAATGGAATGCAGTGGAGGGGAATGAAATGGAATGGAATGGAGTGCAGTGGAATGTAATGGAATGGAATCAACCTGAGTGGAATGGAATGGAATGGAATGGAATGGAATAAAATGGAATGGAAGCAACTCAAATGCAATGGAATGGAATGGAATGGAATGGAATCAACCCGAATGGAATGGAATGTAATGGAATGCAATGGAATCAACTCGAATGGAATGGAATGCAATGGAATGGAATGGAATCGAATCATCATGAATGGAATGGAACGGAATGGAATCAACTCAAATGGAATGGAATGCAATGGAAAGGAATGGAATGGAATCAACGCGAATGGAGTGGAATGGAACGGAATGTAATGGAATGAAAAGGAATGGAATGGAATGCAATCAATCCAAATGGAATGGAATGGACTGGAATCAACCCGAATGCAATGGAGTGGAATGGAATGGAATGGAATGGAATGGAATGGAATCAACCCGAATGGAATGGAATGGAATGGAATAAACCGGAATGGAATGGAATGGAATGGAATGGAAACAAACCGAGTGGAATGGCATGGAGTGGAATGGAATGGAAAGGAATGGAATCAACCCGATTGTAATGGAATGGAATGGAATGGAATGGAATGGAATGGAATCTATCCGAATGGATTGGAATGGAAAGGAATGGAATGGAATGGAATGGAATGGAATGGAATGGAATCAACCCGCATGGAATGGAATGGAGTGGAAGCAACTCGAATGGAATGGAATGGATTGGAATGGAATGGAATCAACCCGAATTCAATGGAATGGAATGGAATGGAATCAACACGAATGGAATGGATTGGAATGGAATGGAATGGAATGGAATCAACCCGAATGGAATGGAATGGAATGGAATGAAATGGAATGGAATGCAATCAATCCGAATGGAATGGAATGGAATGGAATGCAATGGAATCAACCCGAATGGAATGGAGTGAAATGGAATCAAATCGAGTGCAATGGAATGGAATCGAATGGAATGGAATGGATTCAACCAGAATGGAATGGAAAGGAATGGAATCAACAGGTATGGAATGAAATGGAAAGGAATGGAATGGAATGGAATGGAAAGGAATGGAATGGAATCAACCCGAACGGAATTTAATGGAATGGAAGGGAATCAACCAGAATGGAATGGAATCGAATGGAATGGAACGGAATCAACCCGAATGGAATGGAATGGAATGGAATGGAATGGAATGGAATGGAATGGAATTAACCTGAATGGAATGAAATGGAATGGAATTGAATGGAATGGAATCCACCGGAATGGAATGGAATGGAATGGAATGGAATGGTATGGAATCAACCCGAATGGAGTCGAATGGAATGGAAAGGAATGGAATCAACCCGAATGGAATGCAATGGAATGGAATGGAATGGAATGGAATCAACCCGAATGTATTGGAATGCAATGGAATGGAATGGAATGGAATGGAGTCAACCCGGATGGAATGCAATGGAATGGAATGGAATGAAATGGAATGGAATGGAATCACCCCGAATGGAATGGAATGCAATGGAATGGAATGGAATGGAATCAACTCGAATGGAATAGAATGGAATGGATTGGAATGGAATGGAATGGAATCAACCCGAATGGAATGGAATACAAAGGAATGGAATGGAATGGAAAGGGATGGAATCAACTCGAATGGAATGGAATGGAATGGAATGGAATGGAATGAAATGGAATAAACCCGAATGGAATGGAATGGAATGGAATGGAATGAAATCAACCCGAATGGAATGGAAGGGAATGGAATGGAAAGGAAAAAACCCGAATGGAATGGAATGGAATGGAATGGAATGGAACCAAACCGAATGGAATGGAATGGAATGGAATGGAATGGAAGGGAATGAAATGGAAGGGAATTTAATCACACCGAATGGAATAGAATGGAATGGAATGGAATCAACCCGAATGGAATGGAATGCAATGGAATGACATGGAATGGATTCAACCTGAATGGAATTGATTGGAATGGAATCAACTCGAATGGAATGGAATGGAATGGAATGGCACGGGATGGAATGGTATGGAATAGAATCGAATGGAATTGAATCAACCCGATTGGAGTGGATTGGAATGGAATGTAATTGAATGGAATGGGGTGGAATTGAATCAATCCGAGTGGAATGGAATGGAATGGAATGGAGTGGAGGGGAATGAAATGGAATGGAATGGAGTGGAGTGGAATGGAATGGAATGGAATGGAATCAACCTGAGTGGAATGGAATGGAATGGAATGGAATGGAATGGAATGGAATGGAATAAACCCGAATGAAATGGAATGGAGGGGAATGGAATGGAATGGAAAGGAACCAACCCGAATGGAATGGAATGGAATGGAATGGAATGAAATGGAATAAACCCGAATGGAATGGAATGGAATGGAATGGAATGGAATGGAATGGAATGAAATCAACCCGAATGGAATGGAATGGAATGGAATAAACCGGAATGGAATGGAATGGAATGGAATGGAAAGGAATGGAATCAACCCGAATGGAATGGAATGGAATGGAATAAACCGGAATGGAATGGAGTGGAATGGAATGGAATGGAATGGAATGAAATGGAATCAACCCGAATGGAATGGAATGGAATGGAATAAACCGGAATGGAATGGAATGGAATGGAATGGAATGGAATGGAATCAAACCGAGTGGAATGGCATGGAGTGGAATGGAATGGAAAGGAATGGAATCAACCCGATTGGAATGGAATGGAATGGAATGGAATGGAATGGAATATATCCGAATGGATTGGAATGGAAAGGAATGGAATGGAATGGAATGGAATGGAATGGAATGGAATCAACCCGCATGGAATGGAATGGAGTGGAACCAATTCGAATGGAATGGAATGGATTGGAATGGAATGGAATCAACCCGAATTCAATGGAATGGAATGGAATGGAATCAACACGAATGGAATGGATTGGAATGGAATGGAATGGAATGGAATGGAATGGAATGGAATGGAATCAACCCGAATGGAATGGAATGGAATGGAATGAAATGGAATGGAATGCAATCAATCCGAATGGAATGGAATGGAATGGAATGCAATGGAATCAACCCGAATGGAATGGAATGAAGTGGAATCAAATCGAGTGCAATGGAATGGAATCGAATGGAATGGAATGGATTCAACCAGAATGGAATGGAAAGGAATGGAATCAACCGGAATGGAATGAAATGGAAAGGAATGGAATGGAATGGAATGGAAAGGAATGGAATGGAATCAACCCTAATGGAATTTAATGGAAAGGAATGGAATCAACCAGAATGGAATGGAATCGAATGGAATGGAATGGAATCAACCCGAATGGAATGGAATGGAATGAAATGGAATGGAATGGAATGGAATGGAATGGAATCAACCTGAATGGAATGAAATGGAATGGAATTGAATAGAATGGAATCCACCGGAATGGAATGGAATGGAATGGAATGGAATGCTTTGGAATCAACCCGAATGGAGTCGAATGGAATGGAAAGGAATGGAATCAACCTGAATGGAATGCAATGGAATGGAATGGAATGGAATGGAATCAACCCGAATGTAATGGAATGCAATGGAATGGAATGGAATGGAATGGAGTCAACCCGGATGGAATGCAATGGAATGGAATGGAATGAAATGGAATGGAATGGAATCAACCCGAATGGAATGGAATGCAATGGAATGGAATGGAATGGAATCAACTCGAATGGAATAGAATGGAATGGATTGGAATGGAATGGAATCAACCTGAATGGAATGGAATACAGTGGAATGGAATGGAATGGAAAGGGATGAAATCAACTCGAATGGAATGGAATGGAATGGAATGGAATGGAATGGAATGGAATGGAATGAAATGGAATAAACCCGAATGGAATGGAATGGAATGGAATGGAATGGAATGGAATGGAATGAAATCAACCCGAATGGAATGGAAGGGAATGGAATGGAAAGGAAAAAACCCGAATGGAATGGAATGGAATGGAATGGAATCAAACCGAATGGAATGGAATGGAATGGAATGGAATGGAAGGGAATGAAATGGAAGGGAATTTAATCACACCGAATGGAATGGAATGGAATGGAATGGAATGGAATGGAATCAACCCGAATGGAATGGAATGCAATGGAATGACATGGAATGGATTCAACCCGAATGGAATTGATTGGAATGGAATCAACTCGAATGGAATGGAATGGAATGGAATGGCACGGGATGGAATGGTATGGAATAGAATCGAATGGAATTGAATCAACATGATTGGAGTCGATTGGAATGGAATGTAATTGAATGGAATGGGGTGGAATTGAATCAATCCGAGTGGAATGGAATGGAATGGAATGGAGTGGAGGGGAATGAAATGGAATGGAATGGAGTGGAGTGGAATGTAATGGAATGGAATCAACCTGAGTGGAATGGAACGGAATGGAATGGAATGGAATGGAATGGAATAAAATGGAATGGAAGCAACTCAAATGCAATGGAATGGAATGGAATGGAATGGAATCAACCCGAATGGAATGGAATGGAATGGAATGCAATGGAATGGAATGGAATCAACTCGAATGGAATGGAATGCAATGGAATGGAATGGAATCGAATCATCACGAATGGAATTGAACGGAATGGAATCAACTCAAATGGAATGGAATGCAATGGAAAGGAATGGAATGGAATCAACCCGAATGGAGTGGAATAGAATGGAATGGAATGGAAGAAACCCGAATGGAATGGAATGGAATCGAATGGAATGGAATGGAATGGAATCAACCGGAATGGAATGGAATGGAATGGAATGGAAGGGAATGGAATCAAACCGAATGGAATAGAATGGAGTGGAATGGAATGGAAAGGAATGGAATCAACCCGAATGCAATGGAATGGAATGGAATGGAATGGAATGGAATGGAATGGAATGGAATCAAACCGAATGGAATGGAATGGAATGGAATGGAATGGAATGGAATGGAATGGAATGGAATGGAATCTATCCGAAAGGAATGGAATGGTAAGGAATGGAATGGAATGGAAGGGAATGGAATCAACCCTCATGGAATGAAATGGAGTGGAATCAACTCGAATGGAATGGAATGGAATGGAATAAACCCGAATGAAATGGAATGGAGGGGAATGGAATGGAATGGAAAGGAACCAACCCGAATGGAATGGAATTGAATGGAATGGAATGGAATGGAATGGAATGGAATGGAATGGAATGGAAAGTAATTAACCCGAATGGAATGGAATGGAACGGAATGGAATGGAATGGAATGGAAGGGAATGAAATGGAAGGGAATTTAATCACACCCAATGGAATGGAATGGAATGGAATCAACCCGAATGGAATGGAATGCAATGGAATGACATGGAATGGATTCAACCCGAATGGAATTGATTGGAATGGAATCAACTCGAATGGAATGGAATGGAATGGCAGGGGATGGAATGGTATGGAGTAGAATCGCATGGAATTGAATCAACCCGATTGGAGTGGATTGGAATGGAATGTAATTGAATGGAATGGGGTGGAATTGAATCAATCCGAGTGGAATGGAATGGAATGGAATGGAGTGGAGGGGAATGAAATGGAATGGAATGGAGTGGAGTGGAATGGAATGGAGTGGAGTGGAATAGAATGGAATGGAATCAACCTGACTGGAATGGAATGGAATGGAATGGAATGGAATGGAATTGAATGGAATAAACCCGAATGAAATGGAATGGAGGGGAATGGAATGGAATGGAATGGAAAGGAACCAACCCGAATGGAATAGAATGGAATGGAATGGAATGGAATGGAATGGAATGGAATGGAATGGAATGCAATGGAATCATCCCGAATGGAATGGAATGGAATGGAACGGAATGGAATGGAATCAACCCGAATGGAATGCAATGGAATGGAATGGAAAGTAATCAACCCGAATGGAAAGGAATGGAATGGAATGGAATGGAATGGAATGGAAGGGAATGAAATGGAAGGGAATTTAATCACACCGAATGGAATGGAATGGAATAGAATGGACTGGAATGGAATCTATCCGAATGGTATGGAATGGTAAGGAATGGAATGGAATGGAAGGGAATGGAATCAACACGCATGGAATGAAATGGAGTGGAATCAACTCGAATGGAATGGAATGGAATGGAATGGAATGGAATGGAAAGGAATGGAATGGAAGGGAATGAAATGGAAGGGAATTTAATCACACCGAATGGAATGGAATGGAATGGAATGGAATGGAATCAACCCGAATGGAATGGAATGCAACGGAATGACATTGAATGGATTCAACCCTAATGGAATTGATTGGAATGGAATCAACTCGAATAGAATGGAATGGAATGGAATGGCACGGGATGGAATGGTATGGAATAGAATCGAATGGAATTGAATCAACCCGATTAGAGTGGATTGGAATGGAATGTAATTGAATGGAATGGGGTGGAATTGAATCAATCCGAGTGGAATGGAATGGAATGGAATGCAGTGGAGGGGAATGAAATGGAATGGAATGGAGTGGAGTGGAATGTAATGGAATGGAATCAACCTGAGTGGAATGGAATGGAATGGAATGGAATGGAATGGAATAAAATGGAATGGAAGCAACTCAAATGCAATGGAATGGAATGGAATGGAATGGAATCAACCCGAATGGAATGGAATGTAATGGAATGCAATGGAATCAACTCGAATGGAATGGAATGCAATGGAATGGAATGGAATCGAATCATCATGAATGGAATGGAACGGAATGGAATCAACTCAAATGGAATGGAATGCAATGGAAAGGAATGGAATGGAATCAACGCGAATGGAGTGGAATGGAACGGAATGTAATGGAATGAAAAGGAATGGAATGGAATGCAATCAATCCAAATGGAATGGAATGGACTGGAATCAACCCGAATGCAATGGAGTGGAATGGAATGGAATGGAATGGAATGGAATGGAATCAACCCGAATGGAATGGAATGGAATGGAATAAACCGGAATGGAATGGAATGGAATGGAATGGAAACAAACCGAGTGGAATGGCATGGAGTGGAATGGAATGGAAAGGAATGGAATCAACCCGATTTTAATGGAATGGAATGGAATGGAATGGAATGGAATGGAATGGAATCTATCCGAATGGATTGGAATGGAAAGGAATGGAATGGAATGGAATGGAATGGAATGGAATGGAATCAACCCGCATGGAATGGAATGGAGTGGAACCAACTCGAATGGAATGGAATGGATTGGAATGGAATGGAATCAACCCGAATTCAATGGAATGGAATGGAATGGAATCAACACGAATGGAATGGATTGGAATGGAATGGAATGGAATGGAATCAACCCGAATGGAATGGAATGGAATGGAATGAAATGGAATGGAATGCAATCAATCCGAATGGAATGGAATGGAATGGAATGCAATGGAATCAACCTGAATGGAATGGAGTGAAATGGAATCAAATCGAGTGCAATGGAATGGAATCGAATGGAATGGAATGGATTCAACCAGAATGGAATGGAAAGGAATGGAATCAACAGGTATGGAATGAAATGGAAAGGAATGGAATGGAATGGAATGGAAAGGAATGGAATGGAATCAACCCGAACGGAATTTAATGGAATGGAAGGGAATCAACCAGAATGGAATGGAATCGAATGGAATGGAACGGAATCAACCCGAATGGAATGGAATGGAATGGAATGGAATGGAATGGAATGGAATGGAATGGAATTAACCTGAATGGAATGAAATGGAATGGAATTGAATGGAATGGAATCCACCGGAATGGAATGGAATGGAATGGAATGGAATGGAATGGAATGGTATGGAATCAACCCGAATGGAGTCGAATGGAATGGAAAGGAATGGAATCAACCCGAATGGAATGCAATGGAATGGAATGGAATGGAATGGAATCAACCCGAATGTAATGGAATGCAATGGAATGGAATGGAATGGAATGGAGTCAACCCGGATGGAATGCAATGGAATGGAATGGAATGAAATGGAATGGAATGGAATCACCCCGAATGGAATGGAATGCAATGGAATGGAATGGAATGGAATCAACTCGAATGGAATAGAATGGAATGGATTGGAATGGAATGGAATGGAATCAACCCGAATGGAATGGAATACAAAGGAATGGAATGGAATGGAAAGGGATGGAATCAACTCGAATGGAATGGAATGGAATGGAATGGAATGGAATGAAATGGAATAAACCCGAATGGAATGGAATGGAATGGAATGGAATGAAATCAACCCGAATGGAATGGAAGGGAATGGAATGGAAAGGAAAAAACCCGAATGGAATGGAAGGGAATGGAATGGAATGGAACCAAACCGAATGGAATGGAATGGAATGGAAGGGAATGAAATGGAAGGGAATTTAATCACACCGAATGGAATGGAATGGAATGGAATCAACCCGAATGGAATGGAATGCAATGGAATGACATGGAATGGATTCAACCCGAATGGAATTGATTGGAATGGAATCAACTCGAATGGAATGGAATGGAATGGAATAGCACGGGATGGAATGGTATGGAATAGAATCGAATGGAATTGAATCAACACGACTGGAGTGGATTGGAATGGAATGTAATTGAATGGAATGGGGTGGAATTGAATCAATCCGAGTGGAATGGAATGGAATGAAATGGAGTGGAGGGGAATGAAATGCAATGGAATGGAGTGGAGTGGAATGTAATGGAATGGAATCAACCTGAGTGGAATGGAATGGAATGGAATGTAATGGAATGGAATGGAATGGAATAAAATGGAATGGAAGCAACTCAAATGCAATGGAATGGAATGGAATGGAATGGAATCAACCCGAATGGAATGGAATGGAATGGAATGCAATGGAATGGAATGGAATCAAATCGAATGGAATGGAATGCAATGGAATGGAATGGAATCGAATCATCACGAATGGAATGGAACGGAATGGAATCAACTCAAATGGAATGGAATGCAATGGAAAGGAATGGAATGGAATCAACGCGAATGGAGTGGAATGGAATGGAATGGAATGGAAGCAACCCGAATGGAATGGAATGGAATCGAATGGAATGGAATGGAATGGAATCAACCAGAATGGAATGGAATGGAATGGAATGGAAGGGAATGGAATCAAACAGAATGGAATGGAATGGAGTGGAATGGAATGGAAAGGAATGGAATTAACCCGAATGGAATGTAATGTAATGGAAAGGAATGGAATGGAATGGAATGGAATCAAACCGAATGGAATGGAATGGAATGGAATGGAATGGAATGGAATGGAATCTATCCGAAAGGAATGGAATGGTAAGGAATGGAATGGAATGGAAGGGAATGGAATCAACCCTCATGGAATGAAATGGAGTGGAATCAACTCGAATGGAATGGAATGGAATGGAAAAAACCCGAATGAAATGGAATGGAGGGGAATGGAATGGAATGGAATGGAAAGGAACCAACCCGAATGGAATGGAATGGAATGGAATGGAATGGAATGGAATGCAATGGAATCTTCCCGAATGGAATGGAATGGAACGGAATGGAATGGAATCCACCCGAATGGAATGCAATGGAATGGAACGGAAAGTAATCAACCAGAATGGAATGGAATGGAACGGAATGGAATGGAATGGAATGGAATGGAATGGAAGGGAATGAAATGGAAGGGAATTTAATCACACCGAATGGAATGGAATGGAATAGAATGGACTGGAATGGAATCTATCCGAATGGTATGGAATGGTAAGGAATGGAATGGAATGGAAGGGAATGGAATCAACACGCATGGAATGAAATGGAGTGGAATCAACTCGAATGGAATGGAATGGAATGGAATGGAATGGAAAGGAATGGAATGGAAGGGAATGAAATGGAAGGGAATTTAATCACACCGAATGGAATGGAATGGAATGGAATGGAATGGAATGGAATCAACCCGAATGGAATGGAATGCAACGGAATGACATGGAATGGATTCAACCCTAATGGAATTGATTGGAATGGAATCAACTCGAATGGAATGGAATGGAATGGAATGGCACAGGACGGAATGGTATGGAATAGAATCGAATGGAATTGAATCAACCCGATTGGAGTGGATTGGAATGGAATGTAATTGAATGGAATGTGGTGGAATTGAATCAATCCGTGTGGAATGGAATGGAATGGAAAGGAGTGGAGGGGAATGAAATGGAATGGAATGGAGTGGAGTGGAATGTAATGGAATGGAATCAACCTGAGTGGAATGGAATGGAATGGAATGGAATGGAATGGAATGGAATAAAATGGAATGGAAGCAACTCAAATGCAATGGAATGGAATGGAATGGAATGGAATCAACCCGAATGGAATGGAATGGAATGGAATGGAATGGAATGGAATGCAATGGAATGGAATGGAATCAACTCGAATGGAATGGAATGCAATGGAATGGAATGGAATCGAATCATCATGAATGGAATGGAACGGAATGGAATAAACTCAAATGGAATGGAATGCAATGGAAAGGAATGGAATGGAATCAACCCGAATGCAGTGGAATGGAACGGAATGGAATGGAATGAAAAGGAATGGAATGGAATGCAATCAATCCAAATGGAATGGAATGGACTGGAATCAACCCGAATGGAATGGAGTGAAGAGGAATCAAATCGAATGGAATGGAATGGAATGGAATGGAATGAAATGGCATGTAATCACCTCGAATGGAACGGAATGGAATGGAATGGAATGAAATGGAATAAACCCGAATGGAATGGAGTGGAATGGAATGGAATGGAATGGAATGGAATCAACCCGAATGGAATGGAAGGGAATGGAATGGAAAGGAAAAAACCCGAATGGAATGGAATGGAATGGAATGGAATCAACCCGAATGGAATGGAATGGAATGGAATAAACCGGAATGGAATGGAATGGAATGGAATGGAATGGAATGGAATCAAACCGAGTGGAATGGCATGGAGTGGAATGGAATGGAAAGGAATGGAATCAACCCGATTGGAATGGAATGGAATGGAATGGAATGGAATGGAATGGAATGGAATGGAATCTATCCGAATGGATTGGAATGGAAAGGAATGGAATGGAATGGAATGGAATGGAATGGAATCAACCCGCATGGAATGGAATGGAGTGGAACCAACTCGAATGCAATCGAATGGTTTGGAATGGAATGGAATCAACCCGAATTCAATGGAATGGAATGGATTGGAATCAACACGAATGGAATGGATTGGAATGGAATGGAATGGAATGGAATCAACCCGAATGGAATGGAATGGAATGGAATGGAATGAAATGGAATGGAATGCAATCAATCCGAATGGAATGGAATGGAATGGAATGCAATGGAATCAACCCGAATGGAATGGAATGAAATGGAATCAAATCGAGTGCAATGGAATGGAATCGAATGGAATGGAATGGATTCAACCAAAATGGAATGGAAAGGAATGGAATCAACCGGAATGGAATGAAATGGAAAGGAATGGAATGGAATGGAATGGAAAGGAACGGAATGGAATCAACCCGAATGGAATTTAATGGAATGGAATGGAATCAACCAGAATGGAATGGAATCGAATGGAATGGAATGGAATCAACCCGAATGGAATGGAATGGAATGGAATGGAATGGAATGGAATGGAATGGAATGGAATCAACCTGAATGGAATGAAATGGAATGGAATTGAATGGAATGGAATCCACTGTAATGGAATGGAATGGAATGGAATGGAATGGAATGGTATGGAATCAACCCGAATGGAGTCGAATGGAATGGAAGGGAATGGAATCAACCCGAATGGAATGCAATGGAATGGAATGGAATGGAATGGAATCAACCAGAATGTAATGGAATGCAATGGAATGGAATGGAATGGAATGGAGTCAACCCGGATGGAATGCAATGGAATGGAATGGAATGAAATGGAATGGAATGGAATCAACCCGAATGGAATGGAATGCAATGGAATGGAAAGGAATGGAATCAACTCGAATGGAATAGAATGGAATGGAATGGAATGGAATTCAATGGAATCAACCCGAATGGAATGGAAGGGAATGGAATGGAAAGGAAAAAACCCGAATAGAATGGAATGGAATAGAATGGAATGGAATGGAATGGAATGGAATGGAATGGAATGCAATGGAATGGAATCAAACCGAATGGAATGGAATGGAATGGAATGGAACGGAATGGAATGGAATGGAATGGAAGGGAATGAAATGGAAGGGAATTTAATCACACCGAATGGAATGGAATGGAATGGAATGGAATGGAATCAACCCGAATGGAATGGAATGCAATGGAATGACATGGAATGGATTCAACCCGAATGGAATTGATTGGAATGGAATCAACTCGAATGGAATGGAATGGAATGGAATGGCACGGGATGGAATGGTATGGAATAGAATCGAATGGAATTGGATCAACACGATTGGAGTGGATTGGAATGGAATGTAATTGAATGGAATATGGTGGAATTGAATCAATCCGAGTGGAATGGAATGGAATGGAATGGAGTGGAGGGGAATGAAATGGAATGGAATGGAGTGGAGTGGAATGTAATGGAATGGAATCAAACTGAGTGGAGTGTAATGGAATGGAATGGAATGGAATGGAATAAAATGGAATGGAAGCAATTCAAATGCAATGCAATGGAACGGAATGGAATGGAATCAACCCGAATGGAATGGAATGGAATGGAATGGAATGGAATGCAATGGAATGGAATGGAATCAACTCGAATGGAATGGAATGCAATGGAATGGAATGGAATCGAATCATCACGAATGGAATGGAACGGAATGGAATCAACTCAAATGGAATGGAATGCAATGGAAAGGAATGGAATGGAATCAACCCGAATGGAGTGGAATGGAATGGAATGGAATGGAAGCCACCCGAATGGAATGGAATGGAATCGAATGGAATGGAATCAACCGGAATGGAATGGAATGGAATGGAATCAAACCGAATGGAACGGAATGGAGTGGAATGGAATGGAAAGGAATGGAATAAACCCGAATGGAATGGAATTGAATGGAATGGAATGGAATGGAATCAAACCGAATGGAATGGAATGGAATGGAATAGAATGGAATGGAATGGAATCTATCCAAAAGGAATGGAATGGTAAGGAATGGAATGGTATGGAAGGGAATGGAATCAACCCTCATGGAATGAAATGGAGTGGAATCAACTCGAATGGAATGCAATGGAATGGAATAAACCCGAATGAAATGGAATGGAGGGGAATGGAATGGAATGGAAAGGAACCAACCCGAATGGAATGGAATGGAATGGAATGGAATGGAATGGATTGGAATGGAATGGAATGGAATGCAATGCAGTGGAATGGAATGGAAAGTTATTAACCCGAATGGCATGGAATGGAACGGAATGGAATGGAATGGAATGGAAGGGAATGAAATGGAAGGGAATTTAATCACACCGAATGGAATGGAATGGAATCGAATGGAATGGAATGGAATGGAATGGAATGGAATAAAATGGAATGGAAGCAACTCAAATGCAATGGAATGGAATGGAATGGAATGGAATCAACCCGAATGGAATGGAATGGAATGGAATGCAATGGAATGGAATGGAATCAACTCGAATGGAATGGAATGCAATGGAATGGAATCGAATCGAATCATCATGAATGGAATGGAACGGAATGGAATCAACTCAAATGGAATGGAATGCAATGGAAAGGAATGGAATGGAATCAACCCGAATGGAGTGGAATGGAACGGAATGGAATGGAATGAAAAGGAATGGAATGGAATGCAATCAATCCAAATGGAATGGAATGGACTGGAATCAACCCGAATGGAATGGAGTGAAGTGGAATCAAATCGAATGGAATGGAATGGAATGGAATGGAATGGAATGAAATGGGATGAAATCACCTCGAATGGAACGGAATGGAATGAAATGGAATAAACCGGAATGGAATGGAATGGAATGGAATGGAATGGAATGGAATCAACCCGAATGGAATGGAAGGGAATGGAATGGAAAGGCAAAAACCCGAATGGAATGGAATGGAATGGAATGGAATGGAATGGAATCAACCCGAATGGAATGGAATGGAATGGAATAAACCGGAATGGAATGGAATGGAATGGAATGGAATGGAATGGAATGGAATGGAATCAAACCGAGTGGAATGGCATAGAGTGGAATGGAATGGAAAGGAATGGAATCAACCTGATTGGAATGGAATGGAATGGAATGGAATGGAATGGAATGGAATGGAATCTATCCGAATGGATTGGAATGGAAAGGAATGGAATGGAATGGAATGGAATGGAATGGAATCAACCCACATGGAATGGAATGGAGTGGAACCAACTCGAATGGAATGGAATGGATTGGAATGTAATGGAATCAACAAGAATTCAATGGAATGGAATGGAATGGAATCAACACGAATGGAATGGATTGGAATGGAATGGAATGGAATGGAATGGAATGGAATCAACCCGAATGGAATGGAATGGAATGGAATAGAATGAAATGGAATGGAATGCAATCAATCCGAATGGAATGGAATGCAATGGAATCATCCCGAATGGAAAGGAATGAAGTGGAATCAAATCGAGTGCAATGGAATGGAATCGAATGGAATGGAATGGATTCAACCAGAATGGAATGGAAAGGAATGGAATCAACCGGAATGGAATGAAATGGAAAGGAATGGAATGGAATGGAATGGAAAGGAATGGAATGGAATCAACCCGAATGGAATTTAATGGAATGGAATGGAATCAACCAGAATGGAATGGAATCGAATGGAATGGAATGGAATCAACCTGAATGGAATGGAATGGAATGGAATGGAATGGAATGGAATGGAATGGAATGGAATCAACCTGAATGGAATGGAATGGAATGGAATCGAATGGAATGGAATGGAATCAACCTGAATGGAATGGAATGGAATGGAATGGAATGGAATGGTATGGAATCAACCCGAATGGAGTCGAATGGAATGGAAAGGAGTGGAATCACCCCGAATGGAATGCAATGGAATGGAATGGAATGGAATGGAATGGAATGGAATCAACCCGAATGTAATGGAATGCAATGGAATGGAATGGAATGGAATGGAGTCAACCCGGATGGAATGCAATGGAATGGAATGGAATGAAATGGAATGGAATGGAATCAACCAGAATGGAATGGAATGCAATGGAATGGAATGGAATGGAATCAACTCGAATGGAATAGAATGGAATGGATTGGAATGGAATGGAATGGAATCAACCTGAATGGAATGGAATACAATGGAATGGAATGGAATGGAAAGGGATGGAATCAACTCGAATGGAATGGAATGGAATGGAATGGAATGAAATGGAATAAACCCGAATGGAATGGAATGGAATGGAATGGAATGGAATGGAATGGAATGGAATCAACCCGAATGGGATGGAAGGGAATGGAATGGAAAGGAAAAAACCCGAATGGAATGGAATGGAATGGAATGGAATGGAATGGAATGGAATGGAATGCAATGGAATGGAATGGAAAGTAATTAACCCGAATAGAATGGAATGGAAGGGAATGAAATGGAAGGGAATTTATTCACACCGAATGGAATGGAATGGAATGGAATGGAATGGAATCAACCCGAATGGAATGGAATGCAATGGAATGACATGGAATGGATTCAACCCGAATGGAATTGATTGGAATGGAATCAACTCGAATGGAATGGAATGGAATGGCACGGGATGGAATGGTATGGAATAGAATCGAATGGAATTGAATCAACACGATTGGAGTGGATTGGAATGGAATGTAATTGAATGGAATGGGGTGGAATTGAATCAATCCGAGTGGAATGGAATGGAATGGAATGGAGTGGAGGGGAATGAAATGGAATGGAATGGAGTGGAGTGGAATGGAATGGAATGGAATCAACCTGAGTGGAGTGTAATGGAATGGAATGGAATGGAATGGAATAAAATGGAATGGAAGCAATTCAAATGCAATGCAATGGAACGGAATGGAATGGAATCAACCCGAATGGAATGGAATGGAATGGAATGGAATGCAATGGAATGGAATGGAATCAACTCGAATGGAATGGAATGCAATGGAATGGAATGGAATCGTATCATCACGAATGGAATCGAACGGAATGGAACAACTCAAATGGAATGGAATGCAATGGAAAGGAATGGAATGGAATCAACCCGAATGGAGTGGAATGGAATGGAATGGAATGGAAGCAACCCGAATGGAATGGAATGGAATCGAATGGAATGGAATGGAATGGAATCAACCGGAATGGAATGGAATGGAATGGAATGGAATGGAATGGAATGGAATGGAATCAAACCGAATGGAATGGAATGGAGTGGAATGGAATGGAAAGGAATGGAATCAACCCGAATGGAATGGAATTGAATGGAATGGAATGGAATGGTATCAAACGGAATGGAATGGAATGGAATGGAATGGAATGGAATGGAATCTATCCAAAAGGAATGGAATGGTAAGGAATGGAATGGTATGGAAGGGAATGGAATCAACCCTCATGGAATGAAATGGAGTGGAATCAACTCGAATGGAATGCAATGGAATGGAATAAACCCGAATGAAATGGAATGGAGGGGAATGGAATGGAATGGAAAGGAACCAACCCGAATGGAATGGAATTGAATGGAATGGAATGGATTGGAATGGAATGGAATGGAATGGAATGCAATGGAATGGAATGGAAAGTAATTAACCCGAATGGCATGGAATGGAACGGAATGGAATGGAATGGAATGGAAAGGAATGAAATGGAAGGGAATTTAATCACACCGAATGGAATGGAATGGAATGGAATGGAATCAACCCGAATGGAATGGAATGCAATGGAGTGACATGGAATGGATTCAACCCGAATGGAATTGATTGGAATGGAATCAACTCGAATGGAATGGAATGGAATGGATTGGCACGGGATGGAATGGTATGCAATAGAATCGAATGGAATTGAATCAACCCGATTGGAGTGGATTGGAATGGAATGTAATTGAATGGAATGGGGTGGAATTGAATCAATCCGAGTGGAATGGAATGGAATGGAATGGAGTGGAGGGGAATGAAATGGAATGGAACGGAGTGGAGTGGAATGGAATGGAGTGGAATCAACCTAAGTGGAATGGAATGGAATGGAATGGAATGGAATGGAATGGAATAAAATGGAATGGAAGCAACTCAAATGCAATGGAATGGAATGGAATGGAATGGAATCAACCCGAATGGAATGGAATGGAATGGAATGCAATGGAATGGAATGGAATGGAGTGGAGGGGAATGAAATGGAATGAAATGGAGTGGAGTGGAATGGAATGGCATGGAATCAACCTGAGTGGAATGGAATGGAATGGAATGGAATGGAATGGAATGGAATGGAATGGAATAAACCCGAATGAAATGGAATGGAGGGGAATGGAATGGAATGGAAAGGAACCAACCCGAATGGAATGGAATCGAATGGAATGGAATGGAATGGAATGCGATGGAATCATCCCGAATGGAATGGAATGGAACGGAATGGAATGGAATCAAACCGAATGGAATGCAATGGAATGGAATGGAAAGTAATCAACCCGAATGGAATGGAATGGAACGGAATGGAATGGAATGGAATGGAATGGAAGGGAATGAAATGGAAGGGAATTTAATCACACCGAATGGAATGGAATGGAATAGAATGGACTGGAATGGAATCTATCCGAATGGTATGGAATGGTAGGGAATGGAATGGAATGGAAGGGAATGGAATCAACACGCATGTAATGAAAAGGAGTGGAATCAACCAGAATGGAATGGAATGGAATGGAATGGAATGGAATGGAAAGGAATGGAATGGAAGGGAATGAAATGGAAGGGAATTTAATCACACCGAATGGAATGGAGTGGAATGGAATGGAATCAACCCGAATGGAATGGAATGCAACGGAATGACATGGAATGGATTCAACCCTAATGGAATTGATTCGAATGGAATCAACTCGAATGGAATGGAATGGAATGGCACGGGATGGAATGGTATGGAATAGAATCGAATGGAATTGAATCAACCCGATTGGAGTGGATTGGAATGGAATGTAATTGAATGGAATGGGGTGGAATTGAATCAATCCGAGTGGAATGGAATGGAATGGAATGGAGTGGAGGGGAATGAAATGGAATGGAATGGAGTGGAGTGGAATGGAATGGAATGGAATCAACCTGAGTGGAATGGAATGGAATGGAATGGAATGGAATAAAATGGAATGGAAGCAACTCAAATGCAATGGAATGGAATGGAATGGAATGGAATCAACCCGAATTGAATGAAATGGAATGGAATGCAATGGAATGGAATGGAATCAACTCGAATGGAATGGAATGCAATGGAATGGAATGGAATCGAATCATCATGAATGGAATGGAACGGAATGGAATCAACTCAAATGGAATGGAATGCAATGGAAAGGAATGGAATGGAATCAACCCGAATGGAGTGGAATGGAACGGAATGGAATGGAATGAAAAGGAATGGAATGGAATGCAATCAATCCAAATGGAACGGAATGGACTGGAATCAACCCGAATGGAATGGAGTGAAGTGGAATCAAATCCAATGGAATGGAATGGAATGGAATGGAATGAAATGAAATGGGATGTAATCACCTCGAATGGAACGGAATGGAATGGCATGGAATAAAATGGAATAAACCCGAATGGAATGGAATGGAATGGAATGGAATCAATCCGAACGGAATGGAAGGGAATGGAATGGAAAGGAAAAAACCCGAATGGAATGGAATGGAATGGAATGGAATGGAATCAACCCGAATGGAATGGAATGGAATGGAATAAACCGGAATGGAATGGAATGGAATGGAATGGAATGGAATGGAATGGAATGGAATCAAACCGAGTGGAATGGCATGGAGTGGAATGGAATGGAAAGGAATGGAATCAACCCGATTGGAATGGAATGGAATGGAATCTATCCGAATGGATTGGAATGGAAAGGAATGGAATGGAATGGAATGGAATGGAATGGAATGGAATGGAATCAACCCGCATGGAATGGAATGGAGTGGAACCAACTCGAATGGAATGGAATGGATTGGAATGGAATGGAATCAACCCGAATTCAATGGAATGGAATGGAATGGAATCAACACGAATGGAATGGATTGGAATGGAATGGAATGGAATGGAATCAACCCGAATGGAATGGAATGGAATGGAATGGAATGAAATGGAATGGAATGCAATCAATCCGAATGTAATGGAATGGAATGGAATGCAATGGAATCAACCCGAATGGAATGGAATGAAGTGGAATCAAATCGAGTGCAATGGAATGGAATCGAATGGAATGGAATGGATTCAACCAGAATGGAATGGAAAGGAATGGAATCAACCGGAATGGAATGAAATGGAAAGGAATGGAATGGAATGGAATGGAAAGGAATGGAATGGAATCAACCCGAATGGAATTTAATGGAATGGAATGGAATCAACCAGAATGGAATGGAATCGAATGGAATGGAATGGAATCAACCCGAATGGAATGGAATGGAATGGAATGGAATGGAATGGAATGGAATCAACCTGAATGGAATGAAATGGAATGGAATTGAATGGAATGGAATCCACCGGAATGGAATGGAATGGAATGGAATGGAATGGTATGGAATCATCCCGAATGGAGTCGAATGGAATGGAAAGAAATGGAATCAACCCGAATGGAATGCAATGGAATGGAATGGAATGGAATGGAATCAACACGAATGTAATGGAATGCAATGGAATGGAATGGAATGGAATGGAGTCAACCCGGATGGAATGCAATGGAATGGAATGGAATGAAATGGAATGGAATGGAATCAACCCGAATGGAATGGAATGCAATGGAATGGAATGGAATGGAATCAACTCGAATGGAATAGAATGGAATGGATTGGAATGGAATGGAATGGAATCAACCCGAATGGAATGGAATACAATGGAATGGAATGGAATGGAAAGGGATGGAATCAACTCGAATGGAATGGAATGGAATGGAATGGAATGGAATGGAATGAAATGGAATAAACCCGAATGGAATGGAATGGAATGGAATGGAATGGAATGGAATGAAATCAACCCGAATGGAATGCAAGGGAATGGAATGGAAAGGAAAAAACCCGAATGGAATGGAATGGAATGGAATGGAATGGAATGGAATCAACCCGAATGGAATGGAATGCAATGGAATGACATGGAATGGATTCAACCCGAATGGAATTGATTGGAATGGAATCAACTCGAATGGAATGGAATGGAATGGAATGGCACGGGATGGAATGGTATGGAATAGAATCGAATGGAGTTGAATCAACACGATTGGAGTGGATTGGAATGGAATGTAATTGAATGGAATGGGGTGGAATTGAATCAATCCGAGTGGAATGGAATGGAATGGAATGGAGTGGAGGGGAATGAATTGGAATGGAATGGAGTGGAGTGGAATGTAATGGAATGGAATCAACCTGAGTGGAGTGTAATGGAATGGAATGGAATGGAATAAAATGGAATGGAAGCAACTCAAATGCAATGCAATGGAATGGAATGGAATGGAATCAACCCGAATGGAATGGAATGGTATGGAATGGAATGGAATCAACCCGAATGGAATGGAATGGAATGGAATGGAATGGAATGAAATGGAATGGAATGCAATCAATCCGAATGGAATGGAATGGAATGGAATGCAATGGAATCAACCCGCATGGAATGGAATGGAGTGGAACCAACTCGAATGGAATGGAATGGATTGGAATGGAATGGAATCAACCCGAATTCAATGGAATGGAATGGAATGGAATCAACACGAATGGAATGGATTGGAATGGAATGGAATGGAATGGAATGGAATCAAACCGAATAGAATGGAATGGAATGGAATGGAATGAAATGGAATGGAATGCAATCAATCCGAATGGAATGGAATGGAATGGAATGCAATGGAATCAACCCGAATGGAATGGAATGAAGTGGAATCAAATCGAGTGCAATGGAATGGAATCGAATGGAATGGAATGGATTCAACCAGAATGGAATGGAAAGGAATGGAATCAACCGGAATGGAATGAAATGGAAAGGAATGGAATGGAATGGAATGGAAAGGAATGGAATGGAATCAACCCGAATGGAATTTAATGGAATGGAATGGAATCGAATGGAATGGAATGGAATCAACCCGAATGGAGTGGAATGGAACGGAATGGAATGGAATGAAAAGGAATGGAATGGAATGCAATCATTCCAAATGGAATTGAATGGACTGGAATCAACCCGAATGGAATGGAGTGAAGTGGAATCAAATCGAATGGAATGGAATGGAATGGAATGGAATGAAATGGGATGTAATCACCTCGAATGGAACGGAATGGAATGGAATGGAATGAAGTGGAATAAACCCGAATGGAATGGAATGGAATGGAATGGAATGGAATCAACCCGAACGGAATGGAAGGGAATGGAATGGAAAGGAAAAAACCCGAATGGAATGGAATGGAATGGAATGGAATGGAATCAACACGAATGGAATGGAATGGAACGGAATAAACTGGAATGGAATGGAATGGAATGGAATGGAATGGAATGGAATGGAATGGAATCAAACCGAGTGGAATGGCATGGAGTGGAATGGAATGGAAAGGAATGGAATCAACCCGATTGGAATGGAATGGAATGGAATGGAATGGAATGGAATGGAATGGAATGGAATCTATCCGAATGGATTGGAATGGAAAGGAATGGAATGGAATGGAATGGAATGGAATGGAATGGAATCACCCCGCATGGAATGGAATGGAGTGGAACCAACTCGAATGGAATGGAATGGATTGGAATGGAATGGAATCAACCCGAATTCAATGGAATGGAATGGAATGGAATCAACACGAATGGAATGGATTGGAATGGAATGGAATGGAATGGAATGGAATGGAATCAACCCGAATGGAATGGAATGCAATGGAATGGAATGAAATGGAATGGAATGCAATCAATCCGAATGGAATGGAATGGAATGCAATGCAATGGAATCAACCCGAATGGAATGGAATGAAGTGGAATCAAATCGAGTGCAATGGAATGGAATCGAATGGAATGGAATGGATTCAACCAGAATGGAATGGAAAGGAATGGAATCAACCGGAATGGAATGAAATGGAAAGGAATGGAATGGAATGGAATGGAAAGGAATGTAATGGAATCAACCCGAATGGAATTTAATGGAATGGAACGGAATCAACCAGAATGGAATGGAATCGAATGGAATGGAATGGAATCAACCCGAATGGAATGGAATGGAATGGAATGGAATGGAATCAACCTGAATGGAGTGAAATGGAATGGAATTGAATGGAATGGAATCCACCGGAATGGAATGGAATGGAATGGAATGGAATGGTATGGAATCATCCCGAATGGAGTCGAATGGAATGGAAAGAAATGGAATCAACCCGAATGGAATGCAATGGAATGGAATGGAATGGAATGGAATCAACCCGAATGTAATGGAATGCAATGGAATGGAATGGAATGGAATGGAGTCAACCCGGATGGAATGCAATGGAATGGAATGGAATGAAATGGAATGGAATGGAATCAACCCGAATGGAATGGAATGCAATGGAATGGAGTGGAATGGAATCAACTCGAATGGAATAGAATGGAATGGATTGGAATGGAATGGAATGGAATCAACCCGAATGGAATGGAATACAATGGAATGGAATGGAATGGAAAGGGATGGAATCAACTCGAATGGAATGCAATGGAATGGAATGGAATGGAATGAAATGGAATAAACACGAATGGAATGGAATGGAATGGAATGGAATGGAATGGAATGAAATCAACCCGAATGGAATGGAAGGGAATGGAATGGAAAGGAAAAAACCCGAATGGAATGGAATGGAATGGAATGGAATGGAATCAAACCGAATGGAATGTAATGGAATGGAATTGAACGGAATGGAATGGAATGGAATGGAAGGCAATGAAAAGGAAGGGAATTTAATCACACCGAATGGAATGGAATGGTATGGAATGGAATGGAATGGAATGGAATCAACCCGAATGGAATGGAATGCAATGGAATGACATGGAATGGATTCAACCCAAATGGAATTGATTGGAATGGAATCAACTCGAATGGAATGGAATGGAATGGAATGGCACGGGATGGAATGGTATGGAATAGAATCGAATGGAGTTGAATCAACACGATTGGAGTGGATTGGAATGGAATGTAATTGAATGGAATGGGGTGGAATTGAATCAATCCGAGTGGAAAGGAATGGAATGGAATGGAGTGGAGGGGAATGAATTGGAATGGAATGGAGTGGAGTGGAACGTAATGGAATGGAATCAAACTGAGTGGAGTGTAACGGAATGGAATGGAATGGAATGGAATAAAATGGAATGGAAGCAACTCAAATACAATGGAATGGAATGGAATGGAATGGAATCAACCCGAATGGAATGGAATGGAATGGAATGGAATGGAATCAACCCGAATGGAATGGAATGGAATGGAATGGAATGAAATGGAATGGAATGCAATCAATCCGAATGGAATGGAATGGAATGGAATGCAATGGAATCAACCCGCATGGAATGGATTGGAGTGGAACCAACTCGAATGAAATGGAATGGATTGGAATGGAATGGAATCAACCCGAATTCAATGGAATGGAATGGAATGGAATCAACACGAATGGAATGGATTGGAATGGAATGGAATGGAATGGAATGGAATCAACCCGAATAGAATGGAATGGAATGGAATGGAATGAAATGGAATGGAATGCAATCAATCCGAATGGAATGGAATGGAATGGAATGCAATGGAATCAACCCGAATGGAATGGAATGAAGTGGAATCAAATCGAGTGCAGTGGAATGGAATCGAATGGAATGGAATGGATTCAACCAGAATGGAATGGAAAGGAATGGAATCAACCGGAATGGAATGAAATGGAAAGGAATGGAATGAAATGCAATGGAAAGGAATGGAATGGAATCAACCCGAATGGAATTTAATGGAATGGAATGGAATCGAATGGAATGGAATGGAATCAACCCGAATGGAGTGGAATGGAACGGAATGGAATGGAATGAAATGGAATGGAATGGAATGCAATCAATCCAAATGGAATGGAATGGACTGGAATCAACCCGAATGGAATGGAGTGAAGTGGAATCAAATCGAATGGAATGGAATGGAATGGAATGGAATGGAATGAAATGGGATGTAATCACCTCGAATGGAACGGAATGGAATGGAATGGAATGAAAAGGAATAAACCCGAATGGAATGGAATGGAATGGAATGGAATGGAATGGAATCAACCCGAACGGAATGGAAGGGAATGGAATGGAAAGGAAAAAACCCGAATGGAATGGAATGGAATGGAATGGAATGGAATCAACCCGAATGGAATGGAATGGAATGGAATAAACCGGAATGGAATGGAATGGAATGGAATGGAATGGAATAGAATGGAATCAAACCGAGTGGAATGGCGTGGAGTGGAATGGAATGGAAAGGAATGGAATCAACCCGATTGGAATGCAATGGAATGGAATGGAATGGAATGGAATGGAATGGAATCTATCCGAATGGATTGGAATGGAAAGGAATGGAATGGAATGGAATGGAATGGAATGGAATCAACCCGCATGGAATGGAATGGAGTGGAACCAACTCGAACGGAATGGAATGGATTGCAATGGAATGGAATCAACCCGAATTCAATGGAATGGAATGGAATGGAATCAACACGAATGGAATGGATTGGAATGGAATGGAATGGAATGGAATGGAATGGAATCAACCCGAATGGAATGGAATGGAATGGAATGGAATGAAATGGAATGGAATGCAATCAATCCGAATGGAATGGAATGGAATGGAATGCAATGGAATCAACCCGAATGGAATGGAATGAAGTGGAATCAAATCGAGTGCAATGGAATGGAATCGAATGGAATGGAATGCAATCAACCAGAATGGAATTGAAAGGAATGGAATCAACCAGAATGGAATGAAATGGAAAGGAATGGAATGGAATGGAATGGAAAGGAATGGAATGGAATCAACCCGAATGGAATTTAATGGAATGGAATGGAATCAACCAGAATGGAATGGAATCGAATGGAATGGAATGGAATCAACCCGAATGGAATGGAATGGAATGGAATGGAATGGAATGGAATCAACCTGAATGGAATGAAATGGAATGGAATTGAATGGAATGGAATCCACCGGAATGGAATGGAATGGAATGGAATGGAATGGAATCAACACGAATGTAATGGAATGCAATGGAATGGAATGGAATGGAATGGAGTCAACCCGGATGGAATGCAATGGAATGGAATGGAATGAAATGGAATGAACCCGAATGGAATGGAATGCAATGGAATGGAATGGGATGGAATCAACTCGAATGGAATAGAATGGAATGGATTGGAATGGAATGGAATGGAATCAACCCGAATGGAATGGAATACAATGGAATGGAATGGAATGGAAAGGGATGGAATCAACTCGAATGGAATGGAATGGAATGGAATGGAATGGAATGAAATGGAATAAACCCGAATGGAATGGAATGGAATGGAATGGAATGGAATGAAATCAACCCGAATGGAATGGAAGGGAATGGAATGGAAAGGAAAAAACCCGAATGGAATGGAATGGAATGGAATGGAATGGAATGGAATCAAACCGAATGGAATGGAATGGAATGGAATGGAACGGAATGGAATGGAATGGAATGGAAGGGAATGAAAAGGAAGGGAATTTAATCACACCGAATGGAATGGAATGGAATGGAATGGAATGGAATCAACCCGAATGGAATGGAATGCAATGGAATGACATGGAATGGATTCAACCCGAATGGAATTGATTGGAATGGAATCAACTCGAATGGAATGGAATGGAATGGAATGGCACGGGATGGAATGGTATTGAATAGAATCGAATGGAGTTGAATCAACACGATTGGAATGGATTGGAATGGAATGTAATTGAATGGAATGGGGTGGAATTGAATCAATCCGAGTGGAATGGAATGGAATGGAATGGAGTGGAGGGGAATGAATTGGAATGGAATGGAGTGGAGTGGAATGTAATGGAATGGAATCAACCTGAGTGGAGTGTAATGGAATGGAATGGAATGGAATGGAATAAAATGGAATGGAAGCAACTCAAATGCAATGCAATGGAATGGAATGGAATGGAATCAACCCGAATGGAATGGAATGGAATGGAATGGAATGGAATCAACCCGAATGGAATGGAATGGAATGGAATGGAATGAAATGGAATGGAATGCAATCAATCCGAATGGAATGGAATGGAATGGAATGCAATGGAATCAACCCGCATGGAATGGAATGGAGTGGAACCAACTCGAATGGAATGGAATGGATTGGAATGGAATGGAATCAACCCGAATTCAATGGAATGGAATGGAATGGAATCAACACGAATGGAATGGATTGGAATGAAATGGAATGGAATGGAATGGAATCAACCCGAATAGAATGGAATGGAATGGAATGGAATGAAATGGAATGGAATGCAATCAATCCGAATGGAATGGAATGGAATGGAATGCAATGGAATCAACCCGAATGGAATGGAATGAAGTGGAATCAAATCAAGTGCAATGGAATGGAATCGAATGGAATGGAATGGATTCAACCACAATGGAATGGAAAGGAATGGAATCAACCGGAATGGAATGAAATGGAAAGGAATGGAATGGAATGGAATGCAAAGGAATGGAATGGAATCAACCCGAATGGAATTTAATGGAATGGAATGGAATCGAATGGAATGGAATGGAATCAACCCGAATGGAATGGAATGGAATGGAATGGAATGGAATCAACCTGAATGGAATGAAATGGAATTTAATTGAATGGAATGGAATCCACCGGAATGGAATGGAATGGAATGGAATGGAATGGAATGGTATGGAATCAACCCGAATGGAGTCGAATGGAATGGAAAGAAATGGAATCAACCCGAATGGAATGCAATGGAATGGAATGGAATGGAATGGAATCAACTCGAATGTAATGGAATGCAATGGAATGGAATGGAATGGAATGGAGTCAACCCGGATGGAATGCAATGGAATGGAATGGAATGAAATGGAATGGAATGGAATCAACCCGAATGGAATGGAATGCAATGGAATGGAATGGAATGGAATCAACTCGAATGGAATAGAATGGAATGGATTGGAATGGAATGGAATGGAATCAACCCGAATGGAATGGAATACAATGGAATGGAATGGAATGGAAAGGGATGGAATCAACTAGAATGGAATGGAATGGAATGGAATGGAATGGAATGGAATGGAATGAAATGGAATAAACCCGAATGGAATGGAATGGAATGGAATGGAATGGAATGAAATCAACCCGAATGGAATGGAAGGGAATGGAATGGAAAGGAAAAAACCCGAATGGAATGGAATGGAATGGAATGGAATGGAATCAAACCGAATTGAATGGAATGGAATGGAATGGAACGGAATGGAATGGAATGGAATGGAAGGGTATGAAAAGGAAGGGGATTTAATCACACCAAATGGAATGGAATGGAATGGAATCAACCTGAGTGGAATGGAATGGAAAGGAATGGAATGGAATGGAATGGAATGCAATCAATCCGAATGGAATGGAATGGAATGGAATTGAATGGAATGGAATCCACCGGAATGGAATGGAATGGAATGGAATGGAATGGAATGGTATGGAATCAACCCGAATGGAGTCGAATGGAATGGAAAGAAATGGAATCAATGGAATGACATGGAATGGATTCAACCCGAATGGAATTGATTGGAATGGAATCAACTCGAATGGAATGGAATGGAATGGAATGGCACGGGATGGAATGGTATGGAATAGAATCGAATGGAATTGAATCAACACGATTGGAGTGGATTGGAATGGAATGTAATTGAATGGAATGGGGTGGAATTGAATCAATCCGAGTGGAATGGAATGGAATGGAATGGAGTGGAGGGGAATGAAATGGAATGGAATGGAGTGGAGTTGAATGTAATGGAATGGAATCAACCTGAGTGGAGTGTAATGGAATGGAATGGAATGGAATGGAATAAAATGGAATGGAAGCAACTCAAATGCAATGCAATGGAATGGAATGGAATGGAATCAACCCAAATGGAATGGAATGGAATGGAATGGAATGGAATCAACCCGAATGGAATGGAATGGAATGGAATGGAATGAAATGGAATGGAATGCAATCAATCCGAATGGAATGGAATGGAATGGAATGCAATGGAATCAACCCGCATGGAATGGAATGGAGTGGAACCAACTCGAATGGAATGGAATGGATTGGAATGGAATGGAATCAACCCGAATTCAATGGAATGGAATGGAATGGAATCAACACGAATGGAATGGATTGGAATGGAATGGAATGGAATGGAATGGAATGGAATGGAATCAACCCGAATGGAATGGAATGGATTGGAATGGAATGGAATGGAATGGAATGCAATCAATCCGAATGGAATGGAATGGAATGGAATGCAATGGAATCAACCCGAATGGAATGGAATGAAGTGGAATCAAATCGAGTGAAATGGAATGGAATCGAATGGAATGGAATGGATTCAACCAGAATGGAATGGAAAGGAATGGAATCAACCGGAATGGAATGAAATGGAAAGGAATGGAATGGAATGGAATGGAAAGGAATGGAATGGAATCAACCCGAATGGAATTTAATGGAATGGAATGGAATCAACCAGAATGGAATGGAATCGAATGGAATGGAATGGAATCAACCCGAATGGAATGGAATTGAATGGAATGGAATGCAATGGAATGGAATGGAATCAACTCGAATGGAATGGAATGCAATGGAATGGAATGGAATCGAATCATCACGAATGGAATGGAACAGAATGGAATCAACTCAAATGGAATGGAATGCAATGGAAAGGAATGGAATGGAATCAACCTGAATGGAGTGGGATGGAATGGAATGGAATGGAAACAACCCGAATGGAATGGAATGGAATCGAATGGAATGGAATGGAATGGAATCAACCGGAATGGAATGGAATGGAATGGAATGGAATGGAATGGAATGGAAGGGAATGGAATCAAACCGAAGGGAATTGAATGGAGTGGAATGGAATGGAAAGGAATGGAATCAACCCGAATGGAATGGAATTGAATGGAATGGAATGGAATGGAATCAAACCGAATGGAATGGAATGGAATGGAATAGAATGGAATGGAATGGAATCTATCCGAAAGGAATGGAATGGTAAGGAATGGAATGGAATGGAAGGGAATGGAATCAACCCTCATGGAATGAAATGGAGTGGAATCAACTCGAATGGAATGGAATGGAATGGAATAAACCCGAATGAAATGGAATGGAGGGGAATGGAATGGAATGGAAAGGAACCAACCCGAATGGAATGGAATGGAATGGAATGGAATGGAATGGAATGGAATGGAATGGAATGCAATGGAATGGAATGAAATGGAAGGGAATTTAATCACACCGAATGGAATGGAATGGAATGGAATGGAATCAACCCGAATGGAATGGAATGCAATCGAATGACATGGAATGGATTCAACCCGAATGGAATTGATTGGAATGGAATCAACTCGAATGGAATGGAACGGAATGGAATGGCACGGGATGGAATGGTATGGAATAGAATCGAATGGAATTGAATCAACCCGATTGGAGTGGATTGGAATGGAATGTAATTGAATGGAATGGGGTGGAATTGAATCAATCCGAGTGGAATGGAATGGAATGGAATGGAATGGAGGGAATGAAATGGAATGTAAGGGAGTGGAGTGGAATGGAATGGAATGGAATCAACCTGAGTGGAATGGAATGGAATGGAATGGAATGGAATGGAATGGAATGGAATAAACCCGAATGAAATGGAATGGAGGGGAATGGAATGGAATGGAATGGAAAGGAACCAACCCGAATGGAATGGAATCGAATGGAATGGAATGGAATGGAATGGAATGCAATGGAATCATCCCGAATGGAATGGAATGGAACGGAATGGAATGGAATCAACCCGAATGGAATGCAATGGAATGGAATGGAAAGTAATCAACCCGAATGCAATGGAATGGAACGGAATGGAATGGAATGGAATGGAATGGAAGGGAATGAAATGGAAGGGAATTTAATCACACCGAATGGAATGGAATGGAATAGAATGGACTGGAATGGAATCTATCCGAATGGTATGGAATGGTAAGGAATGGAATGGAATGGAAGGGAATGGAATCAACACGCATGGAATGAAATGGAGTGGAATCAACTCGAATGGAATGGAATGGAATGGAATGGAATGGAATGGAATGGAAAGGAATGGAATGGAAGGGAATGAAATGGAAGGGAATTTAATCACACCGAATGGAATGGAATGGAATGGAATCAACCCGAATGGAATGGAATGCAATGGAATGACATGGAATGGATTCAACCCGAATGGAATTGATTGGAATGGAATCAACTCGAATGGAATGGAATGGAATGGCACGGGATGGAATGGAATGGAATAGAATCGAATGGAATTGAATCAACCCGATTGGAGTGGATTGGAATGGAATGTAATTGAATGGAATGGGGGGGAACTGAATCAATCCGAGTGGAATGGAATGGAATGGAATGGAGTGGAGGGGAATGAAATGGAATGGAATGGAGTGGAGTGGAATGTAATGGAATGGAATCAACCTGAGTGGAGTGTAATGGAATGGAATAAAATGGAATGGAAGCAACTCAAATGCAATGCAATGGAATGGAATGGAATGGAATCAACCCGAATGGAATGGAATGGAATGGAATGGAATGGAATGGAATGCATTGGAATGGAATGGAATCAACTCGAATGGAATGGAATGCAATGGAATGGAATGGAATCGAATCATCACGAATGGAATGGAACGGAATGGAATCAACTCAAATGGAATGGAATGCAATGGAAAGGAATGGAATGGAATCAACCCGAATGGAGTGGAATGGAATGGAATGGAATGGAAACAACCCGAATGGAATGGAATGGAATCGAATGGAATGGAATGGAATGGAATCAACCGGAATGGAATGGAATGGAATGCAATGGAAGGGAATGGAATCAAACCGAATGGAATGGAATGGAGTGGAATGGAATGGAAAGGAATGGAATCAACCCGAATGGAATGGAATTGAATGGAATGGAATGGAATGGAATCAAACCGAATGGAATGGAAAGGAATGGAATAGAATGGAATGGAATGGAATCTATCCGAAAGGAATGGAATGGTAAGGAATGGAATGGAATGGAAGGGAATGGAATCACCCCTCATGGAATGAAATGTAGTGGAATCAACTCGAATGGAATGGAATTTAATGGAATAAACCCGAATGAAATGGAATGGAGGGGAATGGAATGGAATGGAAAGGAACCAACCCGAATGGAATGGAATGGAGGGGAATGGAATGGAATGGAAAGGAACCAACCCGAATGGAATGGAATGGAATGGAATGGAATGGAATGGAATGGAATGGAATGGAATGGAATGCAATGGAATGCAATGGAATGGAATGGAAAGTAATTAACCCGAATGGAATGGAATGGAATGGAATGGAATGGAATGGAATGGAAGGGAATGAAATGGAAGGGAATTTAATCACACGGAATGGAATGGAATGGAATGGAATGGAATCAACCCGAATGGAATGGAATGCAATGGAATGACATGGAATGGATTCAACCCGAATGGAATTGATTGGAATGGAATCAACTCGAATGGAATGGAATGGCACGGGATGGAATGCTATGGAATAGAATCGAATGGAGTTGAATCAACCCGATTGGAGTGGATTGGAATGGAATGTAATTGAATGGAATGGGGTGGAATTGAATCAATCCGAGTGGAATGGAATAGAATGGAATGGAGTGGAGGGGAATGAAATGGAATGTAATGGAGTGGAGTGGAATGGAATGGCATGGAATCAACCTGAGTGGAATGGAATGGAATGGAATGGAATGGAATGGAATGGAATGGAATGGAATAAACCCGAATGAAATGGAATGGAGGGGAATGGAATGGAATGGAATGGAAAGGGACCAACCCGAATGGAATGGAATGGAATGGAATGGAATGCAATGGAATCATCCCGAATGGAATGGAATGGAACGGAATGGAATGGAATCAACCCGAATGGAATGGAATGGAACGGAATGGAATGGAATGGAATGGAATGGAATGGAATGGAAGGGAATGAAATGGAAGGGAATTTAATCACACCGAATGGAATGGAAAGGAATAGAATGGACTGGAATGGAATCTATCCGAATGGTATGGAATGGTAAGGAATGGAATGGAATGGAAGGGAATGGAATCAACACGCATGGAATGAAATGGAGTGGAATCAACTCGAATGGAATGGAATGGAATGGAATGGAATGGAAAGGAATGGAATGCAAGGGAATGAAATGGAAGGGAATTTAATCACACCGAATGGAATGGAATGGAATGGAATGGAATGGAATCAACCCGAATGGAATGGAATGCAACGGAATGACATGGAATGGATTCAACCCTATTGGAATTGATTGGAATGGAATCAACTCGAATGGAATGGAATGGAATGGCACGGGATGGAATGGTATGGAATAGAATCGAATGGAATTGAATCAACCCGATTGGAGTGGATTGGAATGGAATGTAATTGAATGGAATGGGGTGGAATTGAATCAATCCGAGTGGAATGGAATGGAATGGAATGGAGTGGAGGGGAATGAAATGGAATGGAATGGAGTGGAGTGGAATGGAATGGAATGGAATCAACCTGAGTGGAATGGAATGGAATGGAATGGAATGGAATGGAATAAAATGGAATGGAAGCAACTCAAATGCAATGGAATGGAATGGAATGGAATGGAATCAACCCGAATGGAATGGAATGGAATGGAATGCAATGGAATGGAATGGAATCAACTCGAATGGAATGGAATGCAATGGAATGGAATGGAATCGAATCATCATGAATGGAATGGAACGGAATGGAATCAACTCAAATGGAATGGAATGCAATGGAAAGGAATGGAATGGAATCAACCCGAATGGAGTGGAATGGAACGGAAGGGAATGGAATGAAAAGGAATGGAATGGAATGCAATCAATCCAAATGGAATGGAATGGACTGGAATCAACCCGAATGGAATGGAGTGAAGTGGAATCAAATCGAATGGAATGGAATGGAATGGAATGGAATGGAATGAAATGGGATGTAATCACCTCGAATGGAACGGAATGGAATGGAATGGAATGAAATGGAATACACCCGAATGGAATGGAATGGAATGGAATGGAATCAACCCGAACGGAATGGAAGGGAATGGAATGGAAAGGAAAAAACCCGAATGGAATGGAATGGAATGGAATGGAATGGAATCAACCCGAATGTAATGGAATGGAATGGAATAAACCGGAATGGAATGGAATGGAATGGAATGGAATGGAATGGAACGGAATGGAATCAAACCGAGTGGAATGGCATGGAGTGGAATGGAATGGAAAGGAATGGAATCAACCCGATTGGAATGGAATGGAATGGAATGGAATGGAATGGAATGGAATGGAATCTATCCGAATGGGTTGGAATGGAAAGGAATGGAATGGAATGGAATGGAATGGAATGGAATGGAATCAACCAGCATGGAATGGAATGGAGTGGAACCAACTCGAATGGAATGGAATGGATTGGAATGGAATGGAATCAACCCGAATTCAATGGAATGGAATGGAATGGAATCAACACGAATGGAATGGATTGGAATGGAATGGAATGGAATGGAATGGAATGGAATCAACCCGAATGGAATGGAATGGAATGGAATGGAATGAAATGGAATGAAATGCAATCAATCCGAATGGAATGGAATGGAATGGAATGCAATGGAATCAACCCGAATGGAATGGAATGAAGTGGAATCAAATCGAGTGCAATGGAATGGAATCGAATGGAATGGAATGGATTCAACCAGAATGGAATGGAAAGGAATGGAATCAACCGGAATGGAATGAAATGGAAAGGAATGGAATGGAATGGAATGGAAAGGAATGGAATGGAATCAACCCGAATGGAATTTAATGGAATGGAACGGAATCAACCAGAATGGAATGGAATCGAATGGAATGGAATGGAATCAACCCGAATGGAATGGAATGGAATGGAATGGAATGGAATGGAATCAACCTGAATGGAATGAAATGGAATGGAATTGAATGGAATGGAATCCACCGGAATGGAATGGAATGGAATGGAATGGAATGGTATGGAATCATCCCGAATGGAGTCGAATGGAATGGAAAGAAATGGAATCAACCCGAATGGAATGCAATGGAATGGAATGGAATGGAATGGAATCAACCCGAATGTAATGGAATGCAATGGAATGGAATGGAATGGAATGGAGTCAACCCGGATGGAATGCAATGGAATGGAATGAAATGGAATGGAATGGAATCAACCCGAATGGAATGGAATGCAGTGGAATGGAATGGAATGGAATCAACTCGAATGGAATAGAATGGAATGGATTGGAATGGAATGGAATGGAATCAACCCGAATGGAATGGAATACAATGGAATGGAATGGAATGGAAAGGGATGGAATCAACTCAAATGGAATGGAATGGAATGGAATGGAATGGAATGAAATGGAATAAACCCGAATGGAATGCAATGGAATGGAATGGAATGGAATGGAATGAAATCAACCCGAATGGAATGGAAGGGAATGGAATGGAAAGGAAAAAACCCGAATGGAATGGAATGGAATGGAATGGAATCAAACCGAATGGAATGGAATGGAATGGAATGGAATGGAATCAAACCGAATGTAATGGAATGGAATGGAATGGAACGGAATGGAATGGAATGGAATGGAAGGGAATGAAAAGGAAGGGAATTTAATCACACCGAATGGAATGGAATGGAATGGAATGGAATGGAATGGAATCAACCCGAATGGAATGGAATGGAATGGAATGGAATGGAATGGAATCAACCTGAATGGAATGAAATGGAATGGAATTGAATGGAATGGAATCCACCGGAATGGAATGGAATGGAATGGAATGGAATGGAATGGTATGGAATCAACCCGAATGGAGTCGAATGGAATGGAAAGAAATGGAATCAATGGAATGACATGGAATGGATTCAACCCGAATGGAATTGATTGGAATGGAATCAACTCGAATGGAATGGAATGGAATGGAATGGCACGGGATGGAATGGTATGGAATAGAATCGAATGGAATTGAATCAACACGATTGGAGTGGATTGGAATGGAATGTAATTGAATGGAATGGGGTGGAATTGAATCAATCCGAGTGGAATGGAATGGAATGGAATGGAGTGGAGGGGAATGAAATGGAATGGAATGGAGTGGAGTTGAATGTAATGGAATGGAATCAACCTGAGTGGAGTGTAATGGAATGGAATGGAATGGAATGGAATAAAATGGAATGGAAGCAACTCAAATGCAATGCAATGGAATGGAATGGAATGGAATCAACCCAAATGGAATGGAATGGAATGGAATGGAATGGAATCAACCCGAATGGAATGGAATGGAATGGAATGGAATGAAATGGAATGGAATGCAATCAATCCGAATGGAATGGAATGGAATGGAATGCAATGGAATCAACCCGCATGGAATGGAATGGAGTGGAACCAACTCGAATGGAATGGAATGGATTGGAATGGAATGGAATCAACCCGAATTCAATGGAATGGAATGGAATGGAATCAACACGAATGGAATGGATTGGAATGGAATGGAATGGAATGGAATGGAATGGAATGGAATCAACCCGAATGGAATGGAATGGAGTGGAATGGAATGGAATGGAATGGAATGCAATCAATCCGAATGGAATGGAATGGAATGGAATGCAATGGAATCAACCCGAATGGAATGGAATGAAGTGGAATCAAATCGAGTGAAATGGAATGGAATCGAATGGAATGGAATGGATTCAACCAGAATGGAATGGAAAGGAATGGAATCAACCGGAATGGAATGAAATGGAAAGGAATGGAATGGAATGGAATGGAAAGGAATGGAATGGAATCAACCCGAATGGAATTTAATGGAATGGAATGGAATCAACCAGAATGGAATGGAATCGAATGGAATGGAATGGAATCAACCCGAATGGAATGGAATGGAATGGAATGGAATGCAATGGAATGGAATGGAATCAACTCGAATGGAATGGAATGCAATGGAATGGAATGGAATCGAATCATCACGAATGGAATGGAACAGAATGGAATCAACTCAAATGGAATGGAATGCAATGGAAAGGAATGGAATGGAATCAACCTGAATGGAGTGGGATGGAATGGAATGGAATGGAAACAACCCGAATGGAATGGAATGGAATCGAATGGAATGGAATGGAATGGAATCAACCGGAATGGAATGGAATGGAATGGAATGGAATGGAATGGAATGGAATGGAAGGGAATGGAATCAAACCGAAGGGAATTGAATGGAGTGGAATGGAATGGAAAGGAATGGAATCAACCCGAATGGAATGGAATTGAATGGAATGGAATGGAATGGAATCAAACCGAATGGAATGGAATGGAATGGAATAGAATGGAATGGAATGGAATCTATCCGAAAGGAATGGAATGGTAAGGAATGGAATGGAATGGAAGGGAATGGAATCAACCCTCATGGAATGAAATGGAGTGGAATCAACTCGAATGGAATGGAATGGAATGGAATAAACCCGAATGAAATGGAATGGAGGGGAATGGAATGGAATGGAAAGGAACCAACCCGAATGGAATGGAATGGAATGGAATGGAATGGAATGGAATGGAATGGAATGCAATGGAATGGAATGAAATGGAAGGGAATTTAATCACACCGAATGGAATGGAATGGAATGGAATGGAATCAACCCGAATGGAATGGAATGCAATCGAATGACATGGAATGGATTCAACCCGAATGGAATTGATTGGAATGGAATCAACTCGAATGGAATGGAACGGAATGGAATGGCACGGGATGGAATGGTATGGAATAGAATCGAATGGAATTGAATCAACCCGATTGGAGTGGATTGGAATGGAATGTAATTGAATGGAATGGGGTGGAATTGAATCAATCCGAGTGGAATGGAATGGAATGGAATGGAATGGAGGGAATGAAATGGAATGTAAGGGAGTGGAGTGGAATGGAATGGAATGGAATCAACCTGAGTGGAATGGAATGGAATGGAATGGAATGGAATGGAATGGAATGGAATGGAATAAACCCGAATGAAATGGAATGGAGGGGAATGGAATGGAATGGAATGGAAAGGAACCAACCCGAATGGAATGGAATCGAATGGAATGGAATGGAATGGAATGGAATGCAATGGAATCATCTCGAATGGAATGGAATGGAACGGAATGGAATGGAATCAACCCGAATGGAATGCAATGGAATGGAATGGAAAGTAATCAACCCGAATGCAATGGAATGGAACGGAATGGAATGGAATGGAATGGAATGGAAGGGAATGAAATGGAAGGGAATTTAATCACACCGAATGGAATGGAATGGAATAGAATGGACTGGAATGGAATCTATCCGAATGGTATGGAATGGTAAGGAATGGAATGGAATGGAAGGGAATGGAATCAACACGCATGGAATGAAATGGAGTGGAATCAACTCGAATGGAATGGAATGGAATGGAATGGAATGGAATGGAATGGAAAGGAATGGAATGGAAGGGAATGAAATGGAAGGGAATTTAATCACACCGAATGGAATGGAATGGAATGGAATCAACCCGAATGGAATGGAATGCAATGGAATGACATGGAATGGATTCAACCCGAATGGAATTGATTGGAATGGAATCAACTCGAATGGAATGGAATGGAATGGCACGGGATGGAATGGAATGGAATAGAATCGAATGGAATTGAATCAACCCGATTGGAGTGGATTGGAATGGAATGTAATTGAATGGAATGGGGGGGAACTGAATCAATCCGAGTGGAATGGAATGGAATGGAATGGAGTGGAGGGGAATGAAATGGAATGGAATGGAGTGGAGTGGAATGTAATGGAATGGAATCAACCTGAGTGGAGTGTAATGGAATGGAATGGAATGGAATAAAATGGAATGGAAGCAACTCAAATGCAATGCAATGGAATGGAATGGAATGGAATCAACCCGAATGGAATGGAATGGAATGGAATGGAATGGAATGCATTGGAATGGAATGGAATCAACTCGAATGGAATGGAATGCAATGGAATGGAATGGAATCGAATCATCACGAATGGAATGGAACGGAATGGAATCAACTCAAATGGAATGGAATGCAATGGAAAGGAATGGAATGGAATCAACCCGAATGGAGTGGAATGGAATGGAATGGAATGGAAACAACCCGAATGGAATGGAATGGAATCGAATGGAATGGAATGGAATGGAATCAACCGGAATGGAATGGAATGGAATGCAATGGAAGGGAATGGAATCAAACCGAATGGAATGGAATGGAGTGGAATGGAATGGAAAGGAATGGAATCAACCCGAATGGAATGGAATTGAATGGAATGGAATGGAATGGAATCAAACCGAATGGAATGGAAAGGAATGGAATAGAATGGAATGGAATGGAATCTATCCGAAAGGAATGGAATGGTAAGGAATGGAATGGAATGGAAGGGAATGGAATCACCCCTCATGGAATGAAATGTAGTGGAATCAACTCGAATGGAATGGAATTTAATGGAATAAACCCGAATGAAATGGAATGGAGGGGAATGGAATGGAATGGAAAGGAACCAACCCGAATGGAATGGAATGGAATGGAATGGAATGGAATGGAATGGAATGGAATGGAATGCAATGGAATGCAATGGAATGGAATGGAAAGTAATTAACCCGAATGGAATGGAATGGAACGGAATGGAATGGAATGGAATGGAAGGGAATGAAATGGAAGGGAATTTAATCACACGGAATGGAATGGAATGGAATGGAATGGAATCAACCCGAATGGAATGGAATGCAATGGAATGACATGGAATGGATTCAACCCGAATGGAATTGATTGGAATGGAATCAACTCGAATGGAATGGAATGGCACGGGATGGAATGCTATGGAATAGAATCGAATGGAGTTGAATCAACCCGATTGGAGTGGATTGGAATGGAATGTAATTGAATGGAATGGGGTGGAATTGAATCAATCCGAGTGGAATGGAATAGAATGGAATGGAGTGGAGGGGAATGAAATGGAATGTAATGGAGTGGAGTGGAATGGAATGGCATGGAATCAACCTGAGTGGAATGGAATGGAATGGAATGGAATGGAATGGAATGGAATGGAATGGAATGGAATAAACCCGAATGAAATGGAATGGAGGGGAATGGAATGGAATGGAATGGAAAGGGACCAACCCGAATGGAATGGAATGGAATGGAATGGAATGCAATGGAATCATCCCGAATGGAATGGAATGGAACGGAATGGAATGGAATCAACCCGAATGGAATGGAATGGAACGGAATGGAATGGAATGGAATGGAATGGAATGGAAGGGAATGAAATGGAAGGGAATTTAACCACACCGAATGGAATGGAAAGGAATAGAATGGACTGGAATGGAATCTATCCGAATGGTATGGAATGGTAAGGAATGGAATGGAATGGAAGGGAATGGAATCAACACGCATGGAATGAAATGGAGTGGAATCAACTCGAATGGAATGGAATGGAATGGAATGGAATGGAAAGGAATGGAATGCAAGGGAATGAAATGGAAGGGAATTTAATCACACCGAATGGAATGGAATGGAATGGAATGGAATCAACCCGAATGGAATGGAATGCAACGGAATGACATGGAATGGATTCAACCCTATTGGAATTGATTGGAATGGAATCAACTCGAATGGAATGGAATGGAATGGCACGGGATGGAATGGTATGGAATAGAATCGAATGGAATTGAATCAACCCGATTGGAGTGGATTGGAATGGAATGTAATTGAATGGAATGGGGTGGAATTGAATCAATCCGAGTGGAATGGAATGGAATGGAATGGAGTGGAGGGGAATGAAATGGAATGGAATGGAGTGGAGTGGAATGGAATGGAATGGAATCAACCTGAGTGGAATGGAATGGAATGGAATGGAATGGAATGGAATAAAATGGAATGGAAGCAACTCAAATGCAATGGAATGGAATGGAATGGAATGGAATCAACCCGAATGGAATGGAATGGAATGGAATGCAATGGAATGGAATGGAATCAACTCGAATGGAATGGAATGCAATGGAATGGAATGGAATCGAATCATCATGAATGGAATGGAACGGAATGGAATCAACTCAAATGGAATGGAATGCAATGGAAAGGAATGGAATGGAATCAACCCGAATGGAGTGGAATGGAACGGAATGGAATGGAATGAAAAGGAATGGAATGGAATGCAATCAATCCAAATGGAATGGAATGGACTGGAATCAACCCGAATGGAATGGAGTGAAGTGGAATCAAATCGAATGGAATGGAATGGAATGGAATGGAATGGAATGAAATGGGATGTAATCACCTCGAATGGAACGGAATGGAATGGAATGGAATGAAATGGAATACACCCGAATGGAATGGAATGGAATGGAATGGAATCAACCCGAACGGAATGGAAGGGAATGGAATGGAAAGGAAAAAACCCGAATGGAATGGAATGGAATGGAATGGAATGGAATCAACCCGAATGTAATGGAATGGAATGGAATAAACCGGAATGGAATGGAATGGAATGGAATGGAATGGAATGGAACGGAATGGAATCAAACCGAGTGGAATGGCATGGAGTGGAATGGAATGGAAAGGAATGGAATCAACCCGATTGGAATGGAATGGAATGGAATGGAATGGAATGGAATGGAATGGAATCTATCCGAATGGGTTGGAATGGAAAGGAATGGAATGGAATGGAATGGAATGGAATGGAATGGAATCAACCAGCATGGAATGGAATGGAGTGGAACCAACTCGAATGGAATGGAATGGATTGGAATGGAATGGAATCAACCCGAATTCAATGGAATGGAATGGAATGGAATCAACACGAATGGAATGGATTGGAATGGAATGGAATGGAATGGAATGGAATGGAATCAACCCGAATGGAATGGAATGGAATGGAATGGAATGAAATGGAATGAAATGCAATCAATCCGAATGGGATGGAATGGAATGGAATGCAATGGAATCAACCCGAATGGAATGGAATGAAGTGGAATCAAATCGAGTGCAATGGAATGGAATCGAATGGAATGGAATGGATTCAACCAGAATGGAATGGAAAGGAATGGAATCAACCGGAATGGAAGGAAATGGAAAGGAATGGAATGGAATGGAATGGAAAGGAATGGAATGGAATCAACCCGAATGGAATTTAATGGAATGGAACGGAATCAACCAGAATGGAATGGAATCGAATGGAATGGAATGGAATCAACCCGAATGGAATGGAATGGAATGGAATGGAATGGAATGGAATCAACCTGAATGGAATGAAATGGAATGGAATTGAATGGAATGGAATCCACCGGAATGGAATGGAATGGAATGGAATGGAATGGTATGGAATCATCCCGAATGGAGTCGAATGGAATGGAAAGAAATGGAATCAACCCGAATGGAATGCAATGGAATGGAATGGAATGGAATGGAATCAACCCGAATGTAATGGAATGCAATGGAATGGAATGGAATGGAATGGAGTCAACCCGGATGGAATGCAATGGAATGGAATGAAATGGAATGGAATGGAATCAACCCGAATGGAATGGAATGCAGTGGAATGGAATGGAATGGAATCAACTCGAATGGAATAGAATGGAATGGATTGGAATGGAATGGAATGGAATCAACCCGAATGGAATGGAATACAATGGAATGGAATGGAATGGAAAGGGATGGAATCAACTCAAATGGAATGGAATGGAATGGAATGGAATGGAATGAAATGGAATAAACCCGAATGGAATGGAATGGAATGGAATGGAATGGAATGGAATGGAATGAAATCAACCCGAATGGAATGGAAGGGAATGGAATGGAAAGGAAAAAACCCGAATGGAATGGAATGGAATGGAATGGAATGGAATCAAACCGAATGGAATGGAATGGAATGGAATGGAATGGAATCAAACCGAATGTAATGGAATGGAATGGAATGGAACGGAATGGAATGGAATGGAATGGAAGGGAATGAAAAGGAAGGGAATTTAATCACACCGAATGGAATGGAATGGAATGGAACGGAATGGAATGGAATGGAATCAACCCGAATGGAATGGAATGCAATGGAATGACATGGAATGGATTCAACCCAAATGGAATTGATTGGAATGGAATCAACTCGAATGGAATGGAATGGAATGGAATGGCACGGGATGGAATGGTATGGAATAGAATCGAATGGATTTGAATCAACACGTTTGGAGTGGATTGGAATGGAATGTAATTGAATGGAATGGGGGGGAATTGAATCAATCCGAGTGGAATGCAATGGAATGGAATGGAGTGGAGGGGAATGAATTGGAATGGAATGGAGTGGAGTGGAATGTAATGGAATGGAATCAACCTGAGTGGAGTGTAATGGAATGGAATGGAATGGAATGGATTGGAGTGGAATGAATTGGAATGGAATGGAGTGGAGTGGAATGTAATGGAATGGAATCAACCTGAGTGGAGTGTAATGGAATGGAATGGAATGGAATGGAATAAAATGGAATGGAAGCAACTCAAATGCAATGCAATGGAATGGAATGGAATGGAATCAACCCGAATGGAATGGAATGGAATGGAATGGAATCAACCCGAATGGAATGGAATGGAATGGAATGGAATGGAATGCAATCAATCCGAATGGAATGGAATGGAATGGAATGCAATGGAATCAACCCGCATGGAATGGAATGGAGTGGAACCAACTCGAATGGAATGGAATGGATTGGAATGGAATGGAATCAACCCGAATTCAATGGAATGGAATGGAATGGAATCTACGAATGGAATGGATTGGAATGGAATGGAATGGAATGGAATGGAATCAACCCGAATAGAATGGAATGGAATGGAATGCAATGAAATGGAATGGAATGCAATCAATCCGAATGGAATGGAATGGAATGGAATGCAATGGAATCAACCCGAATGGAATGGAATGAAGTGGAATCAAATCGAGTGCAATGGAATGGAATCGAATGGAATGGAATGGATTCAACCAGAATGGAATGGAAAGGAATGGAATCAACTGGAATGGAATGAAATGGAAAGGAATGGAATGGAATCAACCCGAATGGAATTTAATGGAATGGAATGGAATCGAATGGAATGGAATGGAATCAACCCGAATGGAGTGGAATGGAACGGAATGGAATGGAATGAAATGGAATGGAATGGAATGGAATCAATCCAAATGGAATGGAATGGACTGGAATCAACCCGAATGGAATGGAGTGAAGTGGAATCAAATTGAATGGAATGGAATGGAATGGAATGGAATGGAATGAAATGGGATGTAATCACCTCGAATGGAACGGAATGGAATGGAATGGAATGAAATGGAATAAACCCGAATGGAATGGAATGGAATGGAATGGAATGGAATGGAATCAACCCGAACGGAATGGAAGGGAATGGAATGGAAAGGAAAAAACCCGAATGGAATGGAATGGAATGGAATGGAATGGAATCAACCCGAATGGAATGGAATGGAATGGAATAAACCGGAATGGAATGGAATGGAATGGAATGGAATGGAATGGAATAGAATGGAATCAAACCGAGTGGAATGGCATGGAGTGGAATGGAATGGAAAGGAATGGAATCAACCCGATTGGAATGCAATGGAATGGAATGGAATGGAATGGAATGGAATGGAATCTATCCGAATGGATTGGAATGGAAAGGAATGGAATGGAATGGAATGGAATGGAATGGAATGGAATCAACCCGCATGGAATGGAATGGAGTGGAACCAACTCGAATGGAATGGAATGGATTGGAATGGAATGGAATCAACCCGAATTCAATGGAATGGAATGGAATGGAATCAACACGAATGGAATGGATTGGAATGGAATGGAATGGAATGGAATGGAATGCAATCAATCCGAATGGAATGGAATGGAATGGAATGCAATGGAATCAACCCGAATGGAATGGAATGAAGTGGAATCAAATCGAGTGCAATGGAATGGAATCGAATGGAATGGAATGGATTCAACCAGAATGGAATGGAAAGGAATGGAATCAACCAGAATGAAATGAAATGGAAAGGAATGGAATGGAATGGAATGGAAAGGAATGGAATGGAATCAACCCGAATGGAATTTAATGGAATGGAACGGAATCAACCAGAATGGAATGGAATGGAATGGAATCAACCCGAATGGAATGGAATGGAATGGAATTGAATGGAATGGAATCAACCTGAATGGAATGAAATGGAATGGAATTGAATGGAATGGAATCCACCGGAATGGAATGGAATGGAATGGAATGGAATGGTATGGAATCATCCCGAATGGAGTCGAATGGAATGGAAAGAAATGGAATCAACCCGAATGGAATGCAATGGAATGGAATGGAATGGAATGGAATCAACCCGAATGTAATGGAATGCAATGGAATGGAATGGAATGGAATGGAGTCAACCCGGATGGAATGCAATGGAATGGAATGGAATGAAATGGAATCAACCCGAATGGAATGGAATGCAATGGAATGGAATGGGATGGAATCAACTCGAATGGAATAGAATGGAATGGATTGGAATGGAATGGAATGGAATCAACCCGAATGGAATGGAATACAATGGAATGGAATGGAATGGAAAGGGATGGAATCAACTCGAATGGAATGGAATGGAATGGAATGGAATGAAATGGAATAAACCCGAATGGAATGGAATGGAATGGAATGGAATGGAATGGAATGGAATGGAATGGAATGAAATCAACCCGAATGGAATGGAAGGGAATGGAATGGAAAGGAAAAAACCCGAATGGAATGGAATGGAATGGAATGGAATGGAATCAAACCGAATGGAATGGAATGGAATGGAATGGAACGGAATGGAATGGAATGGAATGGAAGGGAATTAAAAGGAAGGGAATTTAATCACACCGAATGGAATGGAATGGAATGGAATGGAATGGAATGGAATGGAATCAACCCGAATGGAATGGAATGCAATGGAATGACATGGAATGGATTCAACCCGAATGGAATTGATTGGAATGGAATCAACTCGAATGGAATGGAATGGAATGGAATGGCACTGGATGGAATGGTATGGAATAGAAGCGAATGGAGTTGAATCAACACGATTGGAGTGGATTGGAATGGAATGTAATTGAATGGAATGGGGTGGAATTGAATCAATCCGAGTGGAATGGAATGGAATGGAATGGAGTGGAGGGGAATGAATTGGAATGGAATGGAGTGGAGTGGAATGTAATGGAATGGAATCAACCTGAGTGGAGTGTAATGGAATGGAATGGAATGGAATGGAATAAAATGGAATGGAAGCAACTCAAATGCAATGCAATGGAATGGAATGGAATGGAATTAACCCGAATGGAATGGAATGGAATGGAATGGAATGGAATGGAATCAACCCGAATGGAATGGAATGGAATGGAATGGAATGAAATGGAATGGAATGCAATCAATCCGAATGGAATGGAATGGAATGCAATGGAATCAACCCGCATGGAATGGAATGGAGTGGAACCAACTCGAATGGAATGGAATGGATTGGAATGGAATGGAATCAACCCGAATTCAATGGAATGCAATGGAATGGAATCAACACGAATGGAATGGATTGGAATGGAATGGAATGGAATGGAATGGAATCAACCCGAATAGAATGGAATGGAATGGAATGGAATGAAATGGAATGGAATGCAATCAATCCGAATGGAATGGAATGGAATGGAATGCAATGGAATCAACCCGAATGGAATGGAATGAAGTGGAATCAAATCGAGTGCAATGGAATGGAATCGAATGGAATGGAATGGATTCAACCAGAATGGAATGGAAAGGAATGGAATCAACCGGAATGGAATGAAATGGAAAGGAATGGAATGGAATGGAATGGAAAGGAATGGAATGGAATCAACCCGAATGGAATTTAATGGAATGGAATGGAATCGAATGGAATGGAATGGAATCAACCCGAATGGAATGGAATGGAATGGAATGGAATGGAATGGAATCAACCTGAATGGAATGAAATGGAATGGAATTGAATGGAATGGAATCCACCGGAATGGAATGGAATGGAATGGAATGGAATGGAATGGTATGGAATCAACCCGAATGGAGTCGAATGGAATGGAAAGAAATGGAATCAACCCGAATGGAATGCAATGGAATGGAATGGAATGGAATGGAATCAACCCGAATGTAATGGAATGCAATGGAATGGAATGGAATGGAATGGAGTCAACCCGGATGGAATGCAATGGAATGGAATGGAATGAAATGGAATGGAATGGAATCAACCCGAATGGAATGGAATGCAATGGAATGGAATGGAATGGAATCAACTCGAATGGAATAGAATGGAATGGATTGGAATGGAATGGAATGGAATCAACCCGAATGGAATGGAATACAATGGAATGGAATGGAATGGAAAGGGATGGAATTAACTCGAATGGAATGGAATGGAATGGAATGGAATGGAATGAAATGGAATAAACCCGAATGGAATGGAATGGAATGGAATGGAATGGAATGGAATGAAATCAACCCGAATGGAATGGAAGGGAATGGAATGGAAAGGAAAAAACCCGAATGGAATGGAATGCAATGGAATGGAATGGAATCAAACCGAATGGAATGGAATGGAATGGAATGGAACGGAATGGAATGGAATGGAATGGAAGGGTATGAAAAGGAAGGGAATTTAATCACACCGAATGGAATGGAATGGAATGGAATGGAATCAACCCGAATGGAATGGAATGCAATGGAATGACATGGAATGGATTCAACCCGAATGGAATTGATTGGAATGGAATCAACTCGAATGGAATGGAATGGAATGGAATGGCACGGGATGGAATGGTATGGAATAGAATCGAATGAAATTGAATCAACACGATTGGAGTGGATTGGAATGGAATGTAAATGAATGGAATGGGGTGGAATTGAATCAATCCGAGTGGAATGGAATGGAATGGAATGGAGTGGAGGGGAATGAAATGGAATGGAATGGAGTGGACTTGAATGTAATGGAATGGAATCAACCTGAGTGGAGTGTAATGGAATGGAATGGAATGGAATGGAATAAAATGGAATGGAAGCAACTCAAATGCAATGCAATGGAATGGAATGGAATGGAATCAACCCGAATGGAATGGAATGGAATGGAATGGAATGGAATCAACCCGAATTCAATGGAATGGAATGGAATGGAATCTACGAATGGAATGGATTGGAATGGAATGGAATGAAATGGAATGGAATGGAATGCAATCAATCCAAATGGAATGGAATGGACTGGAATCAATCCGAATGGAATGGAGTGAAGTGGAATCAAATCGAATGGAATGGAATGGAATGGAATGGAATGGAATGAAATGGGATGTAATCACCTCGAATGGAACGGAATGGAATGGAATGGAATGAAATGGAATAAACCCGAATGGAATGGAATGGAATGGAATGGAATGGCATCAACCCGAACGGAATGGAAGGGAATGGAATGGAAAGGAAAAAACCCGAATGGAATGGAATGGAATGGAATGGAATGGAATGGAATGGAATGGAATCAACCCGAATGGAATGGAATGGAATGGAATAAACCGGCATGGAATGGAGTGGAATGGAATGGAATGGAATGGAATGGAATGAAATGGAATCAACCCGAATGGAATGGAATGGAATGGAATAAACCGGAATGGAATGGAATGGAATGGAATGGAATGGAATCAAACCGAGTGGAATGGCATGGAGTGGAATGGAATGGAAAGGAATGGAATCAACCCGATTGGAATGGAATGGAATGGAATAAACCGGAATGGAATGGAATGGAATGGAATGGAATGGAATGGAATAGAATGGAATCAAACCGAGTGGAATGGCATGGAGTGGAATGGAATGGAAAGGAATGGAATCAACCCGATTGGAATGCAATGGAATGGAATGGAATGGAATGGAATCTATCCGAATGGATTGGAATGGAAAGGAATGGAATGGAATGGAATGGAATGGAATGGAATGGAATCAACCCGCATGGAATGGAATGGAGTGGAACCAACTCGAATGGAATGGAATGGATAGGAATGGAATGGAATCAACCCGAATTCAATGGAATGGAATGGAATGGAATCAACACGAATAGAATGGATTGGAATGGAATGGAATGGAATGGAATGGAATGGAATGGAATCAACCCGAATGGAATGGAATGGAATGGAATGGAATGAAATGGAATGGAATGCAATCAATCCGAATGGAATGGAATGGAATGGAATGCAATGGAATCAACCCGAATGGAATGGAATGAAGTGGAATCAAATCGAGTGCAATGGAATGGAATCGAATGGAATGGAATGGATTCAACCAGAATGGAATGGAAAGGAATGGAATCAACCAGAATGGAATGAAATGGAAAGGAATGGAATGGAATGGAATGGAAAGGAATGGAATGGAATCAACCCGAATGGAATTTAATGGAATGGAACGGAATCAACCAGAATGGAATGGAATCGAATGGAATGGAATGGAATCAACCCGAATGGAATGGAATGGAATGGAATGGAATGGAATGGAATCAACCTGAATGGAATGAAATGGAATGGAATTGAATGGAATGGAATCCACCGGAATGGAATGGAATGGAATGGAATGGAATGGAATGGTATGGAATCATCCCGAATGGAGTCGAATGGAATGGAAAGAAATGGAATCAACCCGAATGGAATGCAATGGAATGGAATGGAATGGAATGGAATCAACCCGAATGTAATGGAATGCAATGGAATGGAATGGAATGGAATAGAGTCAACCCGGATGGAATGCAATGGAATGGAATGGAATGAAATGGAATCAACCCGAATGGAATGGAATGCAATGGAATGGAATGGGATGGAATCAACTCGAATGGAATAGAATGGAATGGATTGGAATGGAATGGAATGGAATCAACCCGAATGGAATGGAATACAATGGAATGGAATGGAATGGAAAGGGATGGAATCAACTCGAATGGAATGGAATGGAATGGAATGGAATGGAATGGAATGGAATGAAATGGAATAAACCCGAATGGAATGGAATGGAATGGAATGGAATGGAATGGAATGAAATCAACCCGAATGGAATGGAAGGGAATGGAATGGAAAGGAAAAAACCCGAATGGAATGAAATGGAATGGAATCAAACCGAATGGAATTGAATGGAATGGAATGGAACGGAATGGAATGGAATGGAATGGAAGGGAATGAAAAGGAAGGGAATTTAATCACACCGAATGGAATGGAATGGAATGGACTGGAATGGAATGGAATCAACCCGAATGGAATGGAATGGAATGGAATGGAATGAAATGGAATGGAATGCAATCAATCCGAATGGAATGGAATGGAATGGAATGCAATGGAATCAACCCGAATGGAATGGAATGAAGTGGAATCAAATCGAGTGCAATGGAATTGAATCGAATGGAATGGAATGGATTCAACCAGAATGGAATGGAAAGGAATGGAATCAACCGGAATGGAATGAAATGGAAAGGAATGGAATGGAATGCAATGGAAAGGAACGGAATGGAATCAACCCGAATGGAATTTAATGGAATGGAATGGAATCGAATGGAATGGAATGGAATCAACCCGAATGGAGTGGAATGGAATGGAATGGAATGGAATCAACCCGCATGGAATGGAATGGAGTGGAACCAACTCGAATGGAATGGAATGGATTGGAATGGAATGGAATCAACCCGAATTCAATGGAATGGAATGGAATGGAATGGAATCAACACGAATGGAATGGATTGGAATGGAATGGAATGGAATGGAATGGAATGGAATCAACCCGAATGGAATGGAATGGAATGGAATGAAATGGAATGGAATGCAATCAATCCGAATGGAATGGAATGGAATGGAATGCAATGGAATCAACCCGAATGGAATGGAATGAAGTGGAATCAAATCGAGTGCAATGGAATGGAATCAAATGGAATGGAATGGATTCAACCAGAATGGAATGGAAAGGAATGGAATCAACCAGAATGGAATGAAATGGAAAGGAATGGAATGGAATGGAATGGAAAGGAATGGAATGGAATCAACCCGAATGGAATTTAATGGAATGGAACGGAATCAACCAGAATGGAATGGAATCTAATGGAATGGAATGGAATCAACCCGAATGGAATGGAATGGAATGGAATGGAATGGAATGGAATCAACCTGAATGGAATGAAATGGAATGGATTTGAATGGAATGGAATCCACCGGAATGGAATGGAATGGAATGGAATGGAATGGTATGGAATCATCCCGAATGGAGTCGAATGGAATGGAAAGAAATGGAATCAACCCGAATGGAATGCAATGGAATGGAATGGAATGGAATGGAATCAACCCGAATGTAATGGAATGCAATGGAATGGAATGGGATGGAATCAACTCGAATGGAATTGAATGGAATGGATTGGAATGGAATGGAATGGAATCAACCCGAATGGAATGGAATACAATGGAATGGAATGGAATGGAAAGGGATGGAATCAACTCGAATGGAATGGAATGGAATGGAATGGAATGGAATGGAATGGAATAAACCCGAATGGAATGGAATGGAATGGAATGAAATCAACCCGAATGGAATGGAAGGGAATGGAATGGAAAGGAAAAAACCCGAATGGAATGGAATGGAATGGAATGGAATGGAATCAAACCGAATGGAATGGAATGGAATGGAATGGAACGGAATGGAATGGAATGGAATGGAAGGGAATGAAAAGGAAGGGTATTTAATCACACCGAATGGAATGGAATGGAATGGAATGGAATGGAATCAACCCGAATGGAATGGAATGCAATGGAATGACATGGAATGGATTCAACCCGAATGGAATTGATTGGAATGGAATCAACTCGAATGGAATGGAATGGAATGGAATGGCACTGGATGGAATGGTATGGAATAGAATCGAATGGAGTTGAATCAACACGATTGGAGTGGATTGGAATGGAATGTAATTGAATGGAATCGGGTGGAATTGAATCAATCCGAGTGGAATGGAATGGAATGGAATGGAGTGGAGGGGAATGAATTGGAATGGAATGGAGTGGAGTGGAATGTAATGGAATGGAATCAACCTGAGTGGAGTGTAATGGAATGGAATGGAATGGAATGGAATAAAATGGAATGGAAGCAACTCAAATGCAATGCAATGGAATGGAATGGAATGGAATCAACTCGAATGGAATGGAATGGAATGGAATGGAATGGAATGGAATGGAATCAACCCGAATGGAATGGAATGGAATGGAATGGAATGAAATGGAATGGAATGCAATCAATCCGAATGGAATGGAATGGAATGGAATGCAATGGAATCAACCCGCATGGAATGGAATGGAGTGGAACCAACTCGAATGGAATGGAATGGATTGGAATGGAATGGAATCAACCCGAATTCAATGGAATGGAATGGAATGGAATCAACACGAATGGAATTGATTGGAATGGAATGGAATGGAATGCAATGGAATCAACCCGAATAGAATGGAATGGAATGGAATGGAATGAAATGGAATGGAATGCAATCAGTCCGAATGGAATGGAATGGAATGGAATGCAATGGAATCAACCCGAATGGAATGGAATGAAGTGGAATCAAATCGAGTGCAATGGAATGGAAACGAATGGAATGGAATGGATTCAACCAGAATGGAACGGAAAGGAATGGAATCAAACGGAATGGAATGAAATGGAAAGGAATGGAATGGAATGGAATGGAAAGGAATGGAATGGAATCAACCCGAATGGAATTTAATGGAATGGAATGGAATCGAATGGAATGGAATGGAATAAACCCGAATGGAATGGAATGGAATGGAATCAACCTGAATGGAATGAAATGGAATGGAATTGAATGGAATGGAATCCACCGGAATGGAATGGAATGGAATGGAATGGAATGGTATGGAATCAACCCGAATGGAGTCGAATGGAATGGAAAGAAATGGAATCAACGCGAATGGAATGCAATGGAATGGAATGGAATGGAATGGAATCAACCCGAATGTAATGGAATGCAATGGAATGGAATGGAATGGAATGGAGTCAACCCGGATGGAATGCAATGGAATGGAATGGAATGAAATGGAATGGAATGTAATCAACCCGAATGGAATGGAATGCAATGGAATGGAATGGAATGGAATCAACTCGAATGGAATAGAATGGAATGGATTGGAATGGAATGGAATGGAATCAACCCGAATGGACTGGAATACAATGGAATGGAATGGAATGGAAAGGGATGGAATCAACTCGAATGGAATGGAATGGAATGGAATGAAATGGAATAAACCCGAATGGAATGGAATGGAATGGAATGGAATGGAATGAAATCAACCCGAATGGAATGGAAGGGAATGGAATGGAAAGGAAAACACCCGAATGGAATGGAATGGAATGGAATGGAATGGAATCAAACCGAATGGAATGGAATGGAATGGAATGGAACGGAATGGAATGGAATGGAATGGAAGGGTATGAAAAGGAAGGGAATTTAATCACACCGAATGGAATGGAATGGAATGGAATCAACCCGAATGGAATGGAATGGAATGGAATGGAATGGAATCAACCCGAATGTAATGGAATGCAATGGAATGGAATGGAATGGAATGGAGTCAACCCGGATGGAATGCAATGGAATGGAATGAAATGGAATGGAATGGAATCAACCCGAATGGAATGGAATGCAGTGGAATGGAATGGAATGGAATCAACTCGAATGGAATAGAATGGAATGGATTGGAATGGAATGGAATGGAATCAACCCGAATGGAATGGAATACAATGGAATGGAATGGAATGGAAAGGGATGGAATCAACTCAAATGGAATGGAATGGAATGGAATGGAATGGAATGAAATGGAATAAACCCGAATGGAATGGAATGGAATGGAATGGAATGAAATCAACCCGAATGGAATGGAAGGGAATGGAATGGAAAGGAAAAAACCCGAATGGAATGGAATGGAATGGAATGGAATGGAATCAAACCGAATGGAATGGAATGGAATGGAATGGAATGGAATCAAACCGAATGTAATGGAATGGAATGGAATGGAACGGAATGGAATGGAATGGAATGGAAGGGAATGAAAAGGAAGGGAATTTAATCACACCGAATGGAATGGAATGGAACGGAATGGAATGGAATGGAATCAACCCGAATGGAATGGAATGCAATGGAATGACATGGAATGGATTCAACCCAAATGGAATTGATTGGAATGGAATCAACTCGAATGGAATGGAATGGAATGGAATGGCACGGGATGGACTGGTATGGAATAGAATCGAATGGATTTGAATCAACACGTTTGGAGTGGATTGGAATGGAATGTAATTGAATGGAATGGGGGGGAATTGAATCAATCCGAGTGGAATGCAATGGAATGGAATGGAGTGGAGGGGAATGAATTGGAATGGAATGGAGTGGAGTGGAATGTAATGGAATGGAATCAACCTGAGTGGAGTGTAATGGAATGGAATGGAATGGAATGGATTGGAGTGGAATGAATTGGAATGGAATGGAGTGGAGTGGAATGTAATGGAATGGAATCAACCTGAGTGGAGTGTAATGGAATGGAATGGAATGGAATGGAATAAAATGGAATGGAAGCAACTCAAATGCAATGCAATGGAATGGAATGGAATGGAATCAACCCGAATGGAATGGAATGGAATGGAATGGAATCAACCCGAATGGAATGGAATGGAATGGAATGGAATGGAATGCAATCAATCCGAATGGAATGGAATGGAATGGAATGCAATGGAATCAACCCGCATGGAATGGAATGGAGTGGAACCAACTCGAATGGAATGGAATGGATTGGAATGGAATGGAATCAACCCGAATTCAATGGAATGGAATGGAATGGAATCTACGAATGGAATGGATTGGAATGGAATGGAATGGAATGGAATGGAATCAACCCGAATAGAATGGAATGGAATGGAATGCAATGAAATGGAATGGAATGCAATCAATCCGAATGGAATGGAATGGAATGGAATGCAATGGAATCAACCCGAATGGAATGGAATGAAGTGGAATCAAATCGAGTGCAATGGAATGGAATCGAATGGAATGGAATGGATTCAACCAGAATGGAATGGAAAGGAATGGAATCAACTGGAATGGAATGAAATGGAAAGGAATGGAATGGAATCAACCCGAATGGAATTTAATGGAATGGAATGGAATCGAATGGAATGGAATGGAATCAACCCGAATGGAGTGGAATGGAACGGAATGGAATGGAATGAAATGCAATGGAATGGAATGGAATCAATCCAAATGGAATCGAATGGACTGGAATCAACCCGAATGGAATGGAGTGAAGTGGAATCAAATTGAATGGAATGGAATGGAATGGAATGGAATGGAATGAAATGGGATGTAATCACCTCGAATGGAACGGAATGGAATGGAATGGAATGAAATGGAATAAACCCGAATGGAATGGAATGGAATGGAATGGAATGGAATGGAATGGAATCAACCCGAACGGAATGGAAGGGAATGGAATGGAAAGGAAAAAACCCGAATGGAATGGAATGGAATGGAATGGAATGGAATCAACCCGAATGGAATGGAATGGAATGGAATAAACCGGAATGGAATGGAATGGAATGGAATGGAATGGAATGGAATAGAATGGAATCAAACCGAGTGGAATGGCATGGAGTGGAATGGAATGGAAAGGAATGGAATCAACCCGATTGGAATGCAATGGAATGGAATGGAATGGAATGGAATGGAATGGAATCTATCCGAATGGATTGGAATGGAAAGGAATGGAATGGAATGGAATGGAATGGAATGGAATGGAATCAACCCGCATGGAATGGAATGGAGTGGAACCAACTCGAATGGAATGGAATGGATTGGAATGGAATGGAATCAACCCGAATTCAATGGAATGGAATGGAATGGAATCAACACGAATGGAATGGATTGGAATGGAATGGAATGGAATGGAATGGAATGGAATGGAATGGAATCAACCCGAATGGAATGGAATGGAATGGAATGGAATGAAATGGAATGGAATGCAATCAATCCGAATGGAATGGAATGGAATGGAATGCAATGGAATCAACCCGAATGGAATGGAATGAAGTGGAATCAAATCGAGTGCAATGGAATGGAATCGAATGGAATGGAATGGATTCAACCAGAATGGAATGGAAAGGAATGGAATCAACCAGAATGGAATGAAATGGAAAGGAATGGAATGGAATGGAATGGAAAGGAATGGAATGGAATCAACCCGAATGGAATTTAATGGAATGGAACGGAATCAACCAGAATGGAATGGAATGGAATGGAATGGAATGGAATCAACCCGAATGGAATGGAATGGAATGGAATTGAATGGAATGGAATCAACCTGAATGGAATGAAATGGAATGGAATTGAATGGAATGGAATCCACCGGAATGGAATGGAATGGAATGGAATGGAATGGTATGGAATCATCCCGAATGGAGTCGAATGGAATGGAAAGAAATGGAATCAACCCGAATGGAATGCAATGGAATGGAATGGAATGGAATGGAATCAACCCGAATGTAATGGAATGCAATGGAATGGAATGGAATGGAATGGAGTCAACCCGGATGGAATGCAATGGAATGGAATGGAATGAAATGGAATCAACCCGAATGGAATGGAATGCAATGGAATGGAATGGGATGGAATCAACTCGAATGGAATAGAATGGAATGGATTGGAATGGAATGGAATGGAATCAACCCGAATGGAATGGAATACAATGGAATGGAATGGAATGGAAAGGGATGGAATCAACTCGAATGGAATGGAATGGAATGGAATGGAATGAAATGGAATAAACCCGAATGGAATGGAATGGAATGGAATGGAATGGAATGGAATGGAATGGAATGGAATGAAATCAACCCGAATGGAATGGAAGGGAATGGAATGGAAAGGAAAAAACCCGAATGGAATGGAATGGAATGGAATGGAATGGAATGGAATCAAACCGAATGGAATGGAATGGAATGGAATGGAACGGAATGGAATGGAATGGAATGGAACGGAATTAAAAGGAAGGGAATTTAATCACACCGAATGGAATGGAATGGAATGGAATGGAATGGAATCAACCCGAATGGAATGGAATGCAATGGAATTGAATGGAATGGAATCCACCGGAATGGAATGGAATGGAATGGAATGGAATGGAATGGAAGGGAATGGAATCAACACGCATGGAATGAAATGGAGTGGAATCAACTCGAATGGAATGGAATGGAATGGAATGGAATGCAAAGGAACGGAATGGAAGGGAATAAAAAGGAAGGGAATTTAATCACACCGAATGGAATGGAATGGAATGGAATGGAATGGAATGGAATGGAATGGAATCAACCCGAATGGAATGGAATGCAATGGAATGAAATGGAATGGATTCAACCCGAATGGAATTGATTGGAATGGAATCAACTCGAATGGAATGGAATGGAATGGCACGAGATGAAATGGTATGGAATAGAATCGAATGGAATTGAATCAACACGATTGGAGTGGATTGGAATGGAATGTAATTGAATGGAATGGGGTGGAATTGAATCAATCCGAGTGGAATGGAATGGAATGGAGTGGAGTGGAATGTAATGGAATGGAATCAACCTGAGTGGAGTGTAATGGAATGGAATGGAATGGAATGGAATAAAATGGAATGGAAGCAACTCAAATGCAATGCAATGGAATGGAATGGAATGGAATCAACCCGAATGGAATGGAATGGAATGGAATGGAATGGAATCAACCCGAATGGAATGGAATGGAATGGAATGGAAAGAAATGGAATGGAATGCAATCAATCCGAATGGAATGGAATGGAATGCAATGCGGGAATCAACCCGCATAGAATGGAATGGAGTGGAAGCAACTCGAATGGAATGGAATGGATTGGAATGGAATGGAATCAACCCGAATTCAATGGAATGGAATGGAATGGAATCAACACGAATGGAATGGATTGGAATGGAATGGAATGGAATCAACCCGAATAGAATGGAATGGAATGAAATGGAATGGAATGCAATCAATCCGAATGGAATGGAATGGAATGGAATGCAATGGAATCAACCCGAATGGAATGGAATGAAATGGAATCAAATCGAGTGCAATGGAATGGAATCGAATGGAATGGAATGGATTCAACCAGAATGGAATGGAAAGGAATGGAATCAACCGGAATGGAATGAAATGGAAAGGAATGGAATGGAATGGAATGGAAAGGAATGGAATGGAATCAACCTGAATGGAATTTAATGGAATGGAATGGAATCAACCAGAATGGAATGGAATCGAATGGAATGGAATGGAATCAACCCGAATGGAATGGAATGGAATGGAATGGAATGGAATCAACCTGAATGGAATGAAATGGAATGGAATTGAATGGAATGGAATCCACCGGAATGGAATGGAATGGAATGGAATGGAATGGAATGGTATGGAATCAACCCGAATGGAGTCGAATGGAATGGAAAGGAATGGAATCAACCCGAATGGAATGCAATGGAATGGAATGGAATGGAATGGAATCAACCCGAATGTAATGGAATGCAATGGAATGGAATGGAGTCAACCCGGATGGAATGCAATGGAATGGAATGGAATGAAATGGAATGGAATGGAATTAACCCGAATGGAATGGAATGCAATGGAATGGAATGGAATGGAATCAACTCGAATGGAATAGAATGGAATGGATTGGAATGGAATGGAATGGAATCAACCCGAATGGAATGGAATACAATGGAATGGAATGGAATGGAAAGGGATGGAATCAACTCGAATGGAATGGAATGGAATGGAATGGAATGGAATGGAATGGAATGGAATGAAATGGAATAAACCCGAATGGAATGGAATGGAATGGAATGGAATCAACCCGAATGGAATGGAAGGGAATGGAATGGAAAGGAAAAAACCCGAATGGAATGGAATGGAATGGAATGGAATGGAATGGAATCAAACCGAATGGAATGGAATGGAATGGAATGGAATGGAACGGAATGGAATGGAATGGAATGGAAGGGAATGAAAAGGAAGGGAATTTAATCACACCGAATGGAATGGAATGGAATGGAATCAACCCGAATGGAATGGAATGCAATGGAATGACATGGAATGGATTTAACCCGAATGGAATTGATTGGAATGGAATCAACTCGAATGGAATGGAATGGAATGGAATGGCACGGGATGGAATGGTATGGAATAGAATCGAATGGAATTGAATCAACACGATTGGAGTGGATTGGAATGGAATGTAATTGAATGGAATGGGGTGGAATTGAATCAATCCGAGTGGAATGGAATGGAATGGAATGGAGTGGAGGGGAATGAAATGGAATGGAATGGAGTGGAGTGGAATGGAATGGAATGGAATCAACCTGAGTGGAATGGAATGGAATGGAATGGAATGGAATGGAATGGAATGGAATAAACCCGAATGAAATGGAATGGAGGGGAATGGAATGGAATGGAATGGAAAGGAACCAACCCGAATGGAGTGGAATCGAATGGAATGGAATGGAATGGAATGGAATGCAATGGAATCATCCCGAATGGAATGGAATGGAACGGAATGGAATGGAATCAACCCGAATGGAATGCAATGGAATGGAATGGAAAGTAATCAACCCGAATGGAATGGAATGGAACGGAATGGAATGGAATGGAATGGAATGGAATGGAATGGAAGGGAATGAAATGGAAGGGAATTTAATCACACCGAATGGAATGGAATGGAATAGAATGGACTGGAATGGAATCTATCCGAATGGTATGGAATGGTAAGGAATGGAATGGAATTGAAGGGAATGGAATCAACACGCATGGAATGAAATGGAGTGGAATCAACTCGAATGGAATGGAATGGAATGGAATGGAATGGAAAGGAATGGAATGGAAGGGAATGAAATGGAAGGGAATTTAATCACACCGAATGGAATGGAATGGAATGGAATGGAATCAACCCGAATGGAATGGAATGCAACGGAATGACATGGAATGGATTCAACCCTAATGGAATTGATTGGAATGGAATCAACTCGAATGGAATGGAATGGAATGGCACGGGATGGAATGGTATGGAATAGAATCGAATGGAATTGAATCAACCCGATTGGAGTGGATTGGAATGGAATGTAATTGAATGGAATGGGGTGGAACTGAATCAATCCGAGTGGAATGGAATGGAATGGAATGGAGTGGAGGGGAATGAAATGGAATGGAATGGAGTGGAGTGGAATGTAATGGAATGGAATCAACCTGAGTGGAATGGAATGGAATGGAATAAAATGGAATGGAAGCAACTCAAAGGCAATGGAATGGAATGGAATGGAATGGAATCAACACGAATGGAATGGAATGCAATGGAATGGAATGGAATCGAATCATCATGAATGGAATGGAACGGAATGGAATCAACTCAAATGGAATGGAATGCAATGGAAAGGAATGGAATGGAATCAACCCGAATGGAATGGAATGGAACGGAATGACATGGAATGGATTCAACCCGAATGGAATTGATTGGAATGGAATCAACTCGAATGGAATGGAATGGAATGGAATGGCACGGGATGGAATGGTATGGAATAGAATCGAATGGAATTGAATCAACACGATTGGAGTGGATTGGAATGGAATGTAATTGAATGGAATGGGGTGGAATTGAGTCAATCCGAGTGGAATGGAATGGAATGGAATGGAGTGGAGGGGAATGAAATGGAATGGAATGGAGTGGAGTGGAATGTAATGGAATGGAATCAACCTGAGTGGAGTGTAATGGAATGGAATGGAATGGAATGGAATAAAATGGAATGGAAGCAACTCAAATGCAATGCAATGGAATGGAATGGAATGGAATCAACCCGAATGGAATGGAATGGAACGGAATAGAATGGAATCAACCCGAATGGAATGGAATGGAATGGAATGGAATGAAATGGAATGGAATGCAATCAATCCGAATGGAACGGAATGGAATGGAATGCAATGGAATCAACCCGCATAGAATGGAATGGATTGGAACCAACTGGAATGGAATGGAATGGATTGGAATGGAATGGAATCAACCCGAATTCAATGGAATGGAATGGAATGGAATGGAACCAACACGAATGGAATGGATTGGAATGGAATGGAATGGAATGGAATGGAATGGAATGGATTCAACCCGAATAGAATGGAATGGAATGAAATGGAATGGAATGCAATCAATCCGAATGGAATGGAATGGAATGGAATGCAACGGAATCAACCCGAATGGAATGGAATGAAGTGGAATCAAATCGAGTGCAATGCAATGGAATCGAATGGAATGGAATGGATTCAACCAGAATGGAATGGAAAGGAATGGAATCAACCGGAATGGAATGAAATGGAAAGGAATGGAATGGAATGGAATGGAAAGGAATGGAATGGAATCAACCCGAATGGAATTTAATGGAATGGAATGGAATCAACCAGAATGGAATGGAATCGAATTAATGGAATGGAATCAACCCGAATGGAATGGAAGGGAATGGAATGGAAAGGAAAAAACCCGAATGGAATGGAATGGAATGGAATGGAATGGAATGGAATCAAACCGAATGGAATGGAATGGAATGGAATGGAACGGAATGGAATGGAATGGAATGGAAGGGAATGAAAAGGAAGGGAATTTAATCACACCGAATGGAATGGAATGGAATGGAATCAACCCGAATGGAATGGAATGCAATGGAATGACATGGAATGGATTCAACCCGAATGGAATTGATTGGAATGGAATCAACTCGAATGGAATGGAATGGAATGGAATGGCACGGGATGGAATGGTATGGAATAGAATCGAATGGAATTGAATCAACACGATTGGAGTGGATTGGAATGGAATGTAATTGAATGGAATGGGGTGGAATTGAATCAATCCGAGTGGAATGGAATGGAATGGAATGGAGTGGAGGGGAATGAAATAGAATATAATGGAGTGGAGTGGAGTGGATTGGAATGGAATGTAATTGAATGGAATGGGGTGGAATTGAATCAATCCGAGTGGAATGGAATGGAATGGAGTGGAGGGGAATGAAATGGAATGGAATGGAGTGGAGTGGAATGGAATGGAATGGAAACAACCTGAGTGGAATGGAATGGAATGGAATGGAATGGAATGGAATGGAATGGAATAAACCCGAATGAAATGGAATGGAGGGGAATGGAATGGAATGGAATGGAAAGGAACCAACCCGAATGGAGTGGAATCGAATGGAATGGAATGGAATGGAATGGAATTCAATGGAATCATCCCGAATGGAATGGAATGGAACGGAATGGAATGGAATCAACCCGAATGGAATGCAATGGAATGGAATGGAAAGTAATCAACCCGAATGGAATGGAATGGAACGGAATGGAATGGAATGGAATGGAATGGAATGGAATGGAAGGGAATGAAATGGAAGGGAATTTAATCACACCGAATGGAATGGAATGGAATAGAATGGACTGGAATGGAATCTATCCGAATGGTATGGAATGGTAAGGAATGGAATGGAATTGAAGGGAATGGAATCAACACGCATGGAATGAAATGGAGTGGAATCAATTCGAATGGAATGGAATGGAATGGAATGGAATGGAAAGGAATGGAATGGAAGGGAATGAAATGGAAGGGAATTTAATCACACCGAATGGAATGGAATGGAATGGAATGGAATCAACCCGAATGGAATGGAATGCAACGGAATGACATGGAATGGATTCAACCCTAATGGAATTGATTGGAATGGAATCAACTCGAATGGAATGGAATGGAATGGCACGGGATGGAATGGTATGGAATAGAATCGAATGGAATTGAATCAACCCGATTGGAGTGGATTGGAATGGAACGTAATTGAATGGAATGGGGTGGAACTGAATCAATCCGAGTGGAATGGAATGGAATGGAATGGAGTGGAGGGGAATGAAATGGAATGGAATGGAGTGGAGTGGAATGTAATGGAATGGAATCAACCTGAGTGGAATGGAATGGAATGGAATAAAATGGAATGGAAGCAACTCAAAGGCAATGGAATGGAATGGAATGGAATGGAATCAACCCGAATGGAATGGAATGGAATGGAATGCAATGGAATGGAATGGAATCAACTCGAATGGAATGGAATGCAATGGAATGGAATGGAATCGAATCATCATGAATGGAATGGAACGGAATGGAATCAACTCAAATGGAATGGAATGCAATGGAAAGGAATGGAATGGAATCAACCCGAATGGAGTGGAATGGAACGGAATGGAATGGAATGAAAAGGAATGGAATGGAATGCAATCAATCCAAATGGAATGGAATGGACTGGAATCAACCCGAATGGAATGGAGTGAAGTGGAATCAAATCGAATGGAATGGAATGGAATGGAATGGAATGCAATGGAATGGAATGAAATGGGATGTAATCACCTCGAATGGAACGGAATGGAATGGAATGGAATGAAATGGAATAAACCCCAATGGAATGGAATGGAATGGAATGGAATGGAATGGAATGGAATGGAATGGAAACAACCAGAATGGAATGGAATGGAATCGAATGGAATGGAATGGAATGGAATCAACCGGAATGGAATGGAATGGAATGGAATGGAATGGAAGTGAATGGAATCAAACCGAATGGAATGGAATGGAGTGGAATGGAATGGAATGGAATCAACCCGAATGGAATGGAATGGAATGGAATAGAATGGAATGGAATGGAATCTATCCGAAAGGAATGGAATGGTAAGGAATGGAATGGAATGGAAGGGAATGGAATCAACCCTCATGGAATGAAATGGAGTGGAATCAACTCGAATGGAATGGAATGGAATGGAATAAACCCGAATGAAATGGAATGGAGGGGAATGGAATGGAATGGAAAGGAACCAACCCGAATGGAATGGAATGGAATGGAATGGAATGGAATGGAATGGAATGCAATGGAATGGAATGGAATGCAATGGAATGGAATGGAAAGTAATTAACCCGAATGGAATGGAATGGAACGGAATAGAATGGAATGGAACGGAAGGGAATGAAATGGAAGGGAATTTAATCACACCGAATGGAATGGAATGGAATGGAATGGAATCAACCCGAATGGAACGGAATGCAATGGAATGACATGGAATGGATTCAGCCCGAATGGAATTGATTGGAATGGAATCAACTCGAATGGAATGGAATGGAATGGAATGGCACGGGATGGAATGGTATGGAATAGAATCGAATGGAATTGAATCAACCCGATTGGAGTGGATTGGAATGGAATGTAATTGAATGGAATGGGGTGGAATTGAATCAATCCGAGTGGAATGGAATGGAATGGAATGGAGTGGAGGGGAATGAAATGGAATGTAATGGAGTGGACTGGAGTGGATTGGAATGGAATGTAATTGAATGGAATGGGGTGGAATTGAATCAATCCGAGTGGAATGGAATGGAATGGAGTGGAGGGGAATGAAATGGAATGTAATGGAGTGGAGTGGAATGGAATGGAATGGAATCAACCTGAGTGGAATGGAATGGAATGGAATGCAATGGAATGGAATGGAATGGAATGGAATAAACCCGAATGAAATGGAATGGAGGGGAATGGAATGGAATGGAATGGAAAGGAACCAACCCGAATGGAATGGAATCGAATGGAATGGAATGGAATGGAATGGAATGCAATGGAATCATCCCGAATGGAATGGAATGGAACGGAATGGAATGGAATCAACCCGAACGGAATGCTATGGAATGGAATGGAAAGTAATCAACCCGAATGGAATGGAATGTAATGGAATGGAATGGAAGGGAATGAAATGGAAGGGAAATTAATCACACCGAATGGAATGGAATGGAATAGAATGGTCTGGAATGGAATCTATCCAAATGGTATGGAATGGTAAGGAATGGAATGGAATGGAAGGGAATGGAATCAACACGCATGGAATGAAATGGAGTGGAATCAACTCGAATGGAATGGAATGGAATGGAATGGAATGGAAAGGAATTGAATGGAAGGGAATGAAATGGAAGGGAATTTAATCACACCGAATGGAATGGAATGGAATGGAATGGAATGGAATCAACCCGAATGGAATGGAATGCAACGGAATGACATGGAATGGATTCAACCCTAATGGAATTGATTGGAATGGAATCAACTCGAATGGAATGGAATGGAATGGCACGGGATGGAATGGAATGGAATAGAATCGAATGGAATTGAATCAACCCGATTGGAGTGGATTGGAATGGAATGTAATTGAATGGAATGGGGTGGAACTGAATCAATCCGAGTGGAATGGAATGGAATGGAATGGAGTGGAGGGGAATGAAATGGAATGGAATGGAGTGGAGTGGAATGTAATGGAATGGAATCAACCTGAGTGGAATGGAATGGAATGGAATGGAATGGAATAAAATGGAATGGAAGCAACTCAAATGCAATGGAATGGAATGGAATGGAATGGAATCAACCCGAATGGAATGGAATGGAATGGAATGCAATGGAATGGAATGGAATCAACTCGAATGGAATGGAATGCAATGGAATGGAATGGAATCGAATCATCATGAATGGAATGGAATGGAATGGAATCAACTCAAATGGAATGGAATGCAATGGAAAGAAATGGAATGGAATCAACCCGAATGGAGTGGAATGGAACGGAATGGAATGGAATGAAAAGGAATGGAATGGAATGCAATCAATCCAAATGGAATGGAACGGACTGGAATCAACCCAAATGGAATGGAGTGAAGTGGAATCAAATCGAATGGAATGGAATGGAATGGAATGGAATGGAATGAAATGGGATGTAATCACCTCGAATGGAACGGAATGGAATGGAATGGAATGAAATGGAATAAACCCGAATGGAATGGAATGGAATGGAATGGAATGGAATGGAATGGAATGGAATCAACCCGAATGGAATGGAAGGGAATGGAATGGAAAGGAAAAAACCCGAATGGAATGGAATGGAATGGAATGGAATGGAATCAACCCGAATGGCATGGAATGGAATGGAATAAACCGGAATGGAATGGAATGGAATGGAATGGAATGGAATGGAATGGAATGGAATCAAACCGAGTGGAATGGCATGGAGTGGAATGGAATGGAAAGGAATGGAATCAACCCGATTGGAATGGAATGGAATGGAATGGAATGGAATGGAATCTATCCGAATGGATTGGAATGGAAAGGAATGGAATGGAATGGAATGGAGTGGAGTGGAATGTAATGGAATGGAATCAACCTGAGTGGAGTGTAATGGAATGGAATGGAATGGAATGGAATAAAATGGAATGGAAGCAACTCAAATGCAATGCAATGGAATGGAATGGAATGGAATCAACCCGAATGGAATGGAAAGGAATGGAATGGAATGGAATCAACCCGAATGGAATGGAATGGAATGGAATGGAAAGAAATGAAATGGAATGCAATCAATCCGAATGGAATGGAATGGAATGGAATGCAATGGAATCAACCCGCATAGAATGGAATGGAGTGGAAGCAACTCGAATGGAATGGAATGGATTGGAATGGAATGGAATCAACCCGAATTCAATGGAATGGAACGGAATGGAATCAACACGAATGGAATGGATTGGAATGGAATGGAATGGAATCAACCCGAATACAATGGAATGGAATGAAATGGAATGGAATGCAATGGAATCAACCCGAATGGAATGGAATGAAATAGAATCAAATCGAGTGCAATGGAATGGAATCGAATGGAATGGAATGGATTCAACCAGAATGGAATGGAAAGGAATGGAATCGACCGGAATGGAATGAAATGGAATGGAATGGAATGGAATGGAATGGAAAGGAATGGAATGGAATCAACCTGAATGGAATTTAATGGAATGGAATGGAATCAACCAGAATGGAATGGAATCGAATGGAATGGAATGGAATCAACCCGAATGGAATGGAATGGAATGGAATGGAATGGAATCAACCTGAATGGAATGAAATGGAATGGAATTGAATGGAATGGAATCCACCGGAATGGAATGGAATGGAATGGAATGGAATGGTATGGAATCAACCCGAATGGAGTCGAATGGAATGGAAAGGAATGGAATCAACCCGAATGGAATGCAATGGAATGGAATGGAATGGAATGGAATCAACCCGAATGTAATGGAATGCAATGGAATGGAATGGAATGGAATGGAGTCAAACCGGATGGAATGCAATGGAATGGAATGGAATGAAATGGAATGGAATGGAATTAACCCGAATGGAATGGAATGCAATGGAATGGAATGGAATGGAATCAACTCGAATGGAATAGAATGGAATGGATTGGAATGGAATGGAATGGAATTAACCCGAATGGAATGGAATACAATGGAATGGAATGGAATGGAAAGGGATGGAATCAACTCGAATGGAATGGAATGGAATGGAATGGAATGGAATGGAATGGAATGAAATGGAATAAACCCGAATGGAATGGAATGGAATGGAATGGAATGGAATGGAATGAAATCAACCCGAATGGAATGGAATGGAATTAAATCAACCCGAATGGAATGGAAGGGAATGGAATGGAAAGGAAAAAACCCGAATGGAATGGAATGGAATGGAATGGAATGGAATGGAATCAAACCGAATGGAATGGAATGGAATGGAATGGAACGGAATGGAATGGAATGGAATGGAAGGGAATGAAAAGGAAGGGAATTTAATCACACCGAATGGAATGGAATGGAATGGAATCAACCCGAATGGAATGGAATGCAATGGAATGACATGGAATGGATTTAACCCGAATGGAATTGATTGGAATGGAATCAACTCGAATGGAATGGAATGGAATGCAATGGCACGGGATGGAATGGTATGGAATAGAATCGAATGGAATTGAATCAACACGATTGGAGTGGATTGGAATGGAATGTAATTGAATGGAATGGGGTGGAGTTGAATCAATCCGAGTGGAATGGAATGGAATGGAATGGAGTGGAGGGGAATGAAATGGAATGGAATGGAGTGGAGTGGAATGGAATGGAATGGAATCAACCTGAGTGGAATGGAATGGAATGGAATGGAATGGAATGGAATGGAATGGAATAAACCCGAATGAAATGGAATGGAGGGGAATGGAATGGAATGGAATGGAAAGGAACCAACCCGAATGGAGTGGAATCGAATGGAATGGAATGGAATGGAATGGAATGCAATGGAATCATCCCGAATGGAATGGAATGGAACGGAATGGAATGGAATCAACCCGAATGGAATGCAATGGAATGGAATGGAAAGTAATCAACCCGAATGGAATGGAATGGAACGGAATGGAATGGAATGGAATGGAATGGAATGGAATGGAATGGAATGAAATGGAAGGGAATTTAATCACACCGAATGGAATGGAATGGAATAGAATGGACTGGAATGGAATCTATCCGAATGGTATGGAATGGTAAGGAATGGAATGGAATTGAAGGGAATGGAATCAACACGCATGGAATGAAATGGAGTGGAATCAACTCGAATGGAATGGAATGGAATGGAATGGAATGGAAAGGAATGGAATGGAAGGGAATGAAATGGAAGGGAATTTAATCACACCGAATGGAATGGAATGGAATGGAATGGAATCAACCCGAATGGAATGGAATGCAACGGAATGACATGGAATGGATTCAACCCTAATGGAATTGATTGGAATGGAATCAACTCGAATGGAATGGAATGGAATGGCACTGGATGGAATGGTATGGAATAGAATCGAATGGAATTGAATCAACCCGATTGGAGTGGATTGGAATGGAATGTAATTGAATGGAATGGGGTGGAACTGAATCAATCCGAGTGGAATGGAATGGAATGGAGTGGAGGGGAATGAAATGGAATGGAATGGAGTGGAGTGGAATGTAATGGAATGGAATCAACCTGAGTGGAATGGAATGGAATGGAATAAAATGGAATGGAAGCAACTCAAAGGCAATGGAATGGAATGGAATGGAATGGAATCAACCCGAATGGAATGGAATGGAATGGAATGCAATGGAATGGAATGGAATCAACTCGAATGGAATGGAATGCAATGGAATGGAATGGAATCGAATCATCATGAATGGAATGGAACGGAATGGAATCAACTCAAATGGAATGGAATGCAATGGAAAGGAATGGAATGGAATCAACCCGAATGGAATGGAATGGAACGCAATGGAATGGAATGAAAAGGAATGGAATGGAATGCAATCAATCCAAATGGAATGGAATGGACTGGAATCACCCGAATGGAATGGAGTGAAGTGGAATCAAATCGAATGGAATGGAATGGAATGGAATGGAATGCAATGGAATGGAATGAAATGGGATGTAATCACCTCGAATGGAACGGAATGGAATGGAATGGAATGAAATGGAATAAACCCCAATGGAATGGAATGGAATGGAATGGAATGGAATGGAATGGAATGGAATGGAAACAACCAGAATGGAATGGAATGGAATCGAATGGAATGGAATGGAATGGAATCAACCGGAATGGAATGGAATGGAATGGAATGGAATGGAAGGGAATGGAATCAAACCGAATGGAATGGAATGGAGTGGAATGGAATGGAAAGGAATGGAATCAACCCGAATGGAATGGAATTGAATGTAATGGAATGGAATGGAATCAAACCGAATGGAATGGAATGGAATGGAATAGAATGGAATGGAATGGAATCTATCCGAAAGGAATGGAATGGTAAGGAATGGAATGGAATGGAAGGGAATGGAATCAACCCTCATGGAATGAAATGGAGTGGAATCAACTCGAATGGAATGGAATGGAATGGAATAAACCCGAATGAAATGGAATGGAGGGGAATGGAATGGAATGGAAAGGAACCAACCCGAATGGAATGGAATGGAATGGAATGGAATGGAATGGAATGGAATGGAATGGAATGGAATGGAATGGAACGGAATGGAATGGAATGGAACGGAAGGGAATGAAATGGAAGGGAATTTAATCACACCGAATGGAATGGAATGGAATGGAATGGAATGGAATCAACCCGAATGGAACGGAATGCAATGGAATGACATGGAATGGATTCAACCCGAATGGAATTGATTGGAATGGAATCAACTCGAATGGAATGGAATGGAATGGAATGGCACGGGATGGAATGGTATGGAATAGAATCGAATGGAATTGAATCAACCCGATTGGAGTGGATTGGAATGGAATGTAATTGAATGGAATGGGGTGGAATTGAATCAATCCGAGTGGAATGGAATGGAATGGAGTGGAGGGGAATGAAATGGAATGTAATGGAGTGGAGTGGAATGGAATGGAATGGAATCAACCTGAGTGGAATGGAATGGAATGGAATGCAATGGAATGAAATGGAATGGAATGGAATAAACCCGAATGAAATGGAATGGAGGGGAATGGAATGGAATGGAATGGAAAGGAACCAACCCGAATGGAATGGAATGGAATGGAATGGAATGGAATGGAATGGAATGCAATGGAATCATCCCGAATGGAATGGAATGGAACGGAATGGAATGGAATCAACCCGAACGGAATGCAATGGAATGGAATGGAAAGTAATCAACCCGAATGGAATGGAATGGAACGGAATGGAATGTAATGGAATGGAATGGAAGGGAATGAAATGGAAGGGAAATTAATCACACCGAATGGAATAGAATGGAATAGAATGGACTGGAATGGAATCTATCCGAATGGTATGGAATGGTAAGGAATGGAATGGAATGGAAGGGAATGGAATCAACACGCATGGAATGAAATGGAGTGGAATCAACTCGAATGGAATGGAATGGAATGGAATGGAATGGAAAGGAATGGAATGGAAGGGAATGAAATGGAAGGGAATTTAATCACACCGAATGGAATGGAATGGAATGGAATGGAATGGAATCAACCCGAATGGAATGGAATGCAACGGAATGACATGGAATGGATTCAACCCTAATGGAATTGATTGGAATGGAATCAACTCGAATGGAATGGAATGGAATGGCACGGGATGGAATGGAATGGAATAGAATCGAATGGAATTGAATCAACCCGATTGGAGGGGATTGGAATGGAATGTAATTGAATGGAATGGGGTGGAACTGAATCAATCCGAGTGGAATGGAATGGAATGGAATGGAGTGGAGGGGAATGAAATGGAATGGAATGGAGTGGAGTGGAATGTAATGGAATGGAATCAACCTGAGTGGAATGGAATGGAAGGGAATGGAATGGAATAAAATGGAATGGAAGCAACTCAAATGCAATGGAATGGAATGGAATGGAATGGAGTCAACCCGAATGGAATGGAATGGAATGGAATGCAATGGAATGGAATGGAATCAACTCGAATGGAATGGAATGCAATGGAATGGAATGGAACCGAATCATCATGAATGGAATGGAATGGAATGGAATCAACTCAAATGGAATGGAATGCAATGGAAAGGAATGGAATGGAATCAACCCGAATGGAGTGGAATGGAACGGAATGGAATGGAATGAAAAGGAATGGAATGGAATGCAATCAATCCAAATGGAATGGAATGGACTGGAATCAACCCAAATGGAATGGAGTGAAGTGGAATCAAATCGAATGGAATGGAATGGAATGGAATGGAATGGAATGGAATGGAATGAAATGGGATGTAATCACCTCGAATGGAACGGAATGGAATGGAATGGAATGAAATGGAATAAACACGAATGGAATGGAATGGAATGGAATGGAATGGAATGGAATGGAATGGAATGGAATCAACCCGAATGGAATGGAAGGGAATGGAATGGAAAGGAAAAATCCCGAATGGAATGGAATGGAATGGAATGGAATGGAATCAACCCGAATGGCATGGAATGGAATGGAATAAACCGGAATGGAATGGAATGGAATGGAAGGGAATGGAATGGAATGGAATGGAATGGAATCAAACCGAGTGGAATGGCATGGAGTGGAATGGACTGGAAAGGAATGGAATCAACCCGATTGGAATGGAATGGAATGGAATGGAATGGAATGGAATGGAATGGAATCTATCCGAATGGATTGGAATGGAAAGGAATGGAATGGAATGGAATGGAATGGAATGGAATGGAATGGAATGGAATCAACCCGCATGGAATGGAATGGAGTGGAACCAACTCGAATGGAATGGAATGGATTGGAATGGAACGGAATCAACCCGAATTCAATGGAATGGAATCAACACGAATGGAGTGGAATGGAATGGAATGGAATGGAATGGAATGGAATGGAATGGAATGAAATGGAATGGAATGCAATCAATCCGAATGGAATGGAATGGAATGGAATGCAATGGAATCAACCCGAATGGAATGGAATGAAGTGGAATCAAATCGAGTGCAATGGAATGGAATCGAATGGAATGGAATGGAATCAACAAGAATGGAATGGAAAGGAATGGAATCAACCGGAATGGAATGAAATGGAAAGGAATGGAATGGAATGGAATGGAAAGGAATGGAATGGAATCAACCCGAATGGAATTTAATGGAATGGAATGGAATCAACCAGAATGGAATGGAATCGAATGGAATGGAATGGAATCAACCCGAATGGAATGGAATGGAATGGAATGGAATGGAATGGAATAAACCTGAATGGAATGAAATGGAATGGAATTGAATGGAATGGAATCCACCGGAATGGAATGGAATGGAATGGAATGGAATGGAATGGAATGGTACGGAATCAACCCGAATGAAGTCGAATGGAATGGAAAGGAATGGAATCAATCCGAATGGAATGCAATGGAATGGAATGGAATTCAATGGAATCAACCCAAATGTAATGGAATGCAATGGAATGGAATGGAATGGAATGGAGTCAACCCGGATGGAATGCAATGGAATGGAATGGAATGAAATGGAATGGAATGGAATCAACCCGAATGGAATGGAATGCAATGGAATGGAATGGAATGGAATCAACTCGAATGGAAGAGAATGGAATGGATTGGAATGGAATGGAATAGAATCAACCCGAATGGAATGGAATACAATGGAATGGAAAGGGATGGAATCAACTCGAATGGAATGGAATGGAATGGAATGAAATGGAATAAACCCGAATGGAATGGAATGGAATGGAATGGAATGGAATGAAATCAACCCGAATGGAATGGAAGGGAATGGAATGGAAAGGAAAAAACCCGAATGGAATGGAACGGAATGGAATGGAATGGGATGTAATCACCTCGAATGGAACGGAATGGAATGGAATGGAATGAAATGGAATGCAATGGAATGGAATGGAATCAACTCGAATGGAAGGGAATGCAATGGCATGGAATGGAATCGAATCATCACGAATGGAATGGAACGGAATGGAATCAACTCAAATGGAATGGAATGCAATGGAAAGGAATGGAATGGAATCAACCCGAATGGAGTGGAATGGAATGGAATGGAATGGAAGCAACCCGAATGGAATGGAATGGAATCGAATGGAATGGAATGGAATGGAATCAACCGGAATGGAATTGAATGGAATGGAATGGAATGGAATGGAAGGGAATGGAATCAAACCGAATGGAATGGATTTGAATGGAATGGAATGGAATGGAATCAAACCGAATGGAATGGAATGGAATGGAATAGAATGGAATGGAATGGAATCTATCCGAAAGGAATGGAATGGTAAGGAATGGAATGGAATGGAAGGGAATGGAATCAACCCTCATGGAATGAAATGGAGTGGAATCAACTCGAATGGAATGGAATGGAATGGAATAAACCCGAATGAAATGGAATGGAGGGGAATGGAATGGAATGGAAAGGAACCAACCCGAATGGAATGGAATTGAATGGAATGGAATGGAATGGAATGGAATGGAATGGAATGGAATGCAATGGAATGGAAAGTAATTAACCCGAATGGAATGGAATGGAACGGAATGGAATGGAATGGAGTGGAAGGGAATGAAATGGAAGGGAATTTAATCACACCGAATGGAATGGAATGGAATGGCATGGAATCAACCCGAATAAAATGGAATGCAATGGAATGACATGGAATGGATTCAACCCGAATGGAATTGATTGGAATGGAATCAACTCGAATGGAATGGAATGGAATGGAATGGCACGGGATGCAATGGTATGGAATAGAATCGAATGGAATTGAATCAACCCGATTGGAGTGGATTGGAATGGAATGTAATTGAATGGAATGGGGTGGAATTGAATCAATCCGAGTGGAATGGAATGGAATGGAATGGAGTGGAGGGGAATGAAATGGAATGGAATGGAGTGGAGTGGAATGGAATGGAATGGAATCAACCTGAGTGGAATGGAATGGAATGGAATGGAATGGAATGGAATGGAATGGAATGGAATGGAATAAACCCGAATGAAATGGAATGGAGGGGAATGGAATTGAAAGGAACCAACCCGAATGCAATGGAATCGAATGGAATGGAATGGAATGGAATGGAATGCAATGGAATCATCCCGAATGGAATGGAATGGAACGGAATGGAATGGAATCAACCCGAATGGAATGCAATGGAATGGAATGGAAAGTAATCAACCCGAATGGAATGGAATGGAACGGAATGGAATGGAATGGAATGGAATGGAATGGAATGGAATGGAATGAAATGGAAGGGAATTTAATCACACCGAATGGAATGGAATGGAATAGAATGGACTGGAATGGAATCTATCCGAATGGTATGGAATGGTAAGGAATGGAATGGAATTGAAGGGAATGGAATCAACACGCATGGAATGAAATGGAGTGGAATCAACTCGAATGGAGTGGAATGGAATGGAATGGAATGGAAAGGAATGGAATGGAAGGGAATGAAATGGAAGGGAATTTAATCACACCGAATGGAATGGAATGGAATGGAATGGAATCAACCCGAATGGAATGGAATGCAACGGAATGACATGGAATGGATTCAACCCGAATGGAATTGATTGGAATGGAATCAACTCGAATGGAATGGAATGGAATGGCACGGGATGGAATGGAATGGAATAGAATCGAATGGAATTGAATCAACCCGATTGGAGTGGATTGGAATGGAATGTAATTGAATGGAATGGGGTGGAACTGAATCAATCCGAGTGGAATGGAATGGAATGGAATGGAGTGGAGGGGAATGAAATGGAATGGAATGGAGTGGAGTGGAATGGAATGGAATGGAATCAACCTGAGTGGAATGGAATGGAATGGAATGGAATGGAATAAAATGGAATGGAAGCAACTCAAATGCAATGGAATGGAATGGAATGGAATGGAATCAACCCGAATGGAATGGAATGGAATGGAATGCAATGGAATGGAATGGAATCAACTCGAATGGAATGGAATGCAATGGAATGGAATGGAACCGAATCATCATGAATGGAATGGAATGGAATGGAATCAACTCAAATGGAATGGAATGCAATGGAAAGGAATGGAATGGAATCAACCCGAATGGAGTGGAATGGAACGGAATGGAATGGAATGAAAAGGAATGGAATGGAATGCAATCAATCCAAATGGAATGGAATGGACTGGAATCAACCCAAATGGAATGGAGTGAAGTGGAATCAAATCGAATGGAATGGAATGGAATGGAATGGAATGGAATGGAATGAAATGGGATGTAATCACCTCGAATGGAACGGAATGGAATGGAATGGAATGAAATGGAATAAACACGAATGGAATGGAATGGAATGGAATGGAATGGAATGGAATGGAATGGAATCAACCCGAATGGAATGGAAGGGAATGGAATGGAAAGGAAAAATCCCGAATGGAATGGAATGGAATGGAATGGAATGGAGTCAACCCGAATGGCATGGAATGGAATGGAATAAACCGGAATGGAATGGAATGGAATGGAAGGGAATGGAATGGAATGGAATGGAATGGAATCAAACCGAGTGGAATGGCATGGAGTGGAATGGACTGGAAAGGAATGGAATCAACCCGATTGGAATGGAATGGAATGGAATGGAATGGAATGGAATGGAATGGAATGGAATCTATCCGAATGGATTGGAATGGAAAGGAATGGAATGGAATGGAATGGAATGGAATGGAATCAACCCGCATGGAATGGAATGGAGTGGAACCAACTCGAATGGAATGGAATGGATTGGAATGGAACGGAATCAACCCGAATTCAATGGAATGGAATCAACACGAATGGAGTGGAATGGAATGGAATGGAATGGAATGGAATGGAATCAACCCGAATGGAATGGAATGGAATGGAATGGAATGAAATGGAATGGAATGCAATCAATCCGAATGGAATGGAATGGAATGGAATGCAATGGAATCAACCCGAATGGAATGGAATGAAGTGGAATCAAATCGAGTGCAATGGAATGGAATCGAATGGAATGGAATGGATTCAACCAGAATGGAATGGAAAGGAATGGAATCAACCGGAATGGAATGAAATGGAAAGGAATGGAATGGAATGGAATGGAAAGGAATGGAATGGAATCAACCCGAATGGAATTTAATGGAATGGAATGGAATCAACCAGAATGGAATGGAATCGAATGGAATGGAATGGAATCAACCCAAATGGAATGGAATGGAATGGAATGGAATGGAATGGAATAAACCTGAATGGAATGAAATGGAATGGAATTGAATGGAATGGAATCCACCGGAATGGAATGGAATGGAATGGAATGGAATGGAATGGTACGGAATCAACCCGAATGAAGTCGAATGGAATGGAAAGGAATGGAATCAATCCGAATGGAATGCAATGGAATGGAATGGAATTCAATGGAATCAACCCAAATGTAATGGAATGCAATGGAATGGAATGGAATGGAATGGAGTCAACCCGGATGGAATGCAATGGAATGGAATGGAATGAAATGGAATGGAATGGAATCAACCCGAATGGAATGGAATGCAATGGAATGGAATGGAATGGAATCAACTCGAATGGAAGAGAATGGAATGGATTGGAATGGAATGGAATAGAATCAACCCGAATGGAATGGAATACAATGGAATGGAAAGGGATGGAATCAACTCGAATGGAATGGAATGGAATGGAATGAAATGGAATAAACCCGAATGGAATGGAATGGAATGGAATGGAATGATGGAATGAAATCAACCCGAATGGAATGGAAGGGAATGGAATGGAAAGGAAAAAACCCGAATGGAATGGAACGGAATGGAATGGAATGGGATGTAATCACCTCGAATGGAACGGAATGGAATGGAATGGAATGAAATGGAATGCAATGGAATGGAATGGAATCAACTCGAATGGAATGGAATGCAATGGAATTGAATGGAATCGAATCATCACGAATGGAATGGAACGGAATGGAATCAACTCAAATGGAATGGAATGCAATGGAAAGGAATGGAATGGAATCAACCCGAATGGAGTGGAATGGAATGGAATGGAATGGAATGGAAGCAACCCGAATGGAATGGAATGGAATCGAATGGAATGGAATGGAATGGAATCAACCGGAATGGAATGGAATGGAATGCAATGGAATGGAATGGAAGGGAATGGAATCAAACCGAATGGAATGGATTTGAATGGAATGGAATGGAATGGAATCAAACCGAATGGAATGGAATGGAATGGAATAGAATGGAATGGAATGGAATCTATCCGAAAGGAATGGAATGGTAAGGAATGGAATGGAATGGAAGGGAATGGAATCAACCCTCATGGAATGAAATGGAGTGGAATCAACTCGAATGGAATGGAATGGAATGGAATAAACCCGAATGAAATGGAATGGAGGGGAATGGAATGGAATGGAAAGGAACCAACCCGAATGGAATGGAATTGAATGGAATGGAATGGAATGGAATGGAATGGAATGGAATGGAATGGAATGGAATGGAATGCAATGGAATGGAAAGTAATTAACCCGAATGGAATGGAATGGAACGGAATGGAATGGAATGGAGTGGAAGGGAATGAAATGGAAGGGAATTTAATCACACCGAATGGAATGGAATGGAATGGCATGGAATCAACCCGAATGGAATGGAATGCAATGGAATGACATGGAATGGATTCAACCCGAATGGAATTGATTGGAATGGAATCAACTCGAATGGAATGGAATGGAATGGAATGGCACGGGATGGAATGGTATGGAATAGAATCGAATGGAATTGAATCAACCCGATTGGAGTGGATTGGAATGGAATGTAATTGAATGGAATGGGGTGGAATTGAATCAATCCGAGTGGAATGGAATGGAATGGAATGGAGTGGAGGGGAATGAAATGGAATGGAATGGAGTGGAGTGGAATGGAATGGAATGGAATCAACCTGAGTGGAATGGAATGGAATGGAATGGAATGGAATGGAATGGAATGGAATGGAATAAACCCGAATGAAATGGAATGGAGGGGAATGGAATTGAAAGGAACCAACCCGAATGCAATGGAATCGAATGGAATGGAATGGAATGGAATGGAATGCAATGGAATCATCCCGAATGGAATGGAATGGAACGGAATGGAATGGAATCAACCCGAATGGAATGCAATGGAATGGAATGGAAAGTAATCAACCCGAATGGAATGGAATGGAACGGAATGGAATGGAATGGAATGGAATGGAATGGAATGAAATGGAAGGGAATTTAATCACACCGAATGGAATGGAATGGAATAGAATGGACTGGAATGGAATCTATCCGAATGGTATGGAATGGTAAGGAATGGAATGGAATTGAAGGGAATGGAATCAACACGCATGGAATGAAATGGAGTGGAATCAACTCGAATGGAGTGGAATGGAATGGAATGGAATGGAAAGGAATGGAATGGAAGGGAATGAAATGGAAGGGAATTTAATCACACCGAATGGAATGGAATGGAATGGAATGGAATCAACCCGAATGGAATGGAATGCAACGGAATGACATGGAATGGATTCAACCCGAATGGAATTGATTGGAATGGAATCAACTCGAATGGAATGGAATGGAATGGCACGGGATGGAATGGAATGGAATAGAATCGAATGGAATTGAATCAACCCGATTGGAGTGGATTGGAATGGAATGTAATTGAATGGAATGGGGTGGAACTGAATCAATCCGAGTGGAATGGAATGGAATGGAATGGAGTGGAGGGGAATGAAATGGAATGGAATGGAGTGGAGTGGAATGTAATGGAATGGAATCAACCTGAGTGGAATGGAATGGAATGGAATGGAATGGAATAAAATGGAATGAAAGCAACTCAAATGCAATGGAATGGAATGGAATGGAATGGAATCAACCCGAATGGAATGGAATGGAATGGAATGCAATGGAATGGAATGGAATCAACTCGAATGGAATGGAATGCAATGGAATGGAATGGAATCGAATCATCATGAATGGAATGGAACGGAATGGAATCAACTCAAATGGAATGGAATGCAATGGAAAGGAATGGAATGGAATCAACCCGAATGGAGTGGAATGGAACGGAATGGAATGGAATGAAAAGGAATGGAATGGAATGCAATCAATCCAAATGGAATGGAATGGACTGGAATCAACCCGAATGGAATGGAGTGAAGTGGAATCAAATCGAATGGAATGGAATGGAATGGAATGGAATGCAATGGAATGGCATGAAATGGGATGTAATCACCTCGAATGGAACGGAATGGAATGGAATGGAATGAAATGGAATAAACCCCAATGGAATGGAATGGAATGGAATGGAATGGAATGGAATGGAATGGAATGGAATGGAATGGAAACAACCCGAATGGAATGGAATGGAATCGAATGGAATGGAATGGAATGGAATCAACCGGAATGGAATGGAATGGAATGGAATGGAAGGGAATGGAATCAAACCGAATGGAATGGAATGGAGTGGAATGGAATGGAAAGGAATGGAATCAACCCGAATGGAATGGAATTGAATGTAATGGAATGGAATGGAATCAAACCGAATGGAATGGAATGGAATGGAATAGAATGGAATGGAATGGAATCTATCCGAAAGGAATGGAATGGTAAGGAATGGAATGGAATGGAAGGGAATGGAATCAACCCTCATGGAATGAAATGGAGTGGAATCAACTCGAATGGAATGGAATGGAATGGAATAAACCCGAATGAAATGGAATGGAGGGGAATGGAATGGAATGGAAAGGAACCAACCCGAATGGAATGGAATGGAATGGAATGGAATGGAATGGAATGGAATGGAATGCAATGGAATGGAATGGAAAGTAATTAACCCGAATGGAATGGAATGGAACGGAATGGAATGGAATGGAACGGAAGGGAATGAAATGGAAGGGAATTTAATCACACCGAATGGAATGGAATGGAATGGAATGGAATGGAATCAACCCGAATGGAACGGAATGCAATGGAATGACATGGAATGGATTCAACCCGAATGGAATTGATTGGAATGGAATCAACTCGAATGGAATGGAATGGAATGGAATGGCACGGGATGGAATGGTATGGAATAGAATCGAATGGAATTGAATCAACCCGATTGGAGTGGATTGGAATGGAATGTAATTGAATGGAATGGGGTGGAATTGAATCAATCCGAGTGGAATGGAATGGAATGGAATGGAGTGGAGGGGAATGAAATGGAATGTAATGGAGTGGAGTGGAGTGGATTGGAATGGAATGTAATTGAATGGAATGGGGTGGAATTGAATCAATCCGAGTGGAATGGAATGGAATGGAGTGGAGGGGAATGAAATGGAATGTAATGGAGTGGAGTGGAATGGAATGGAATGGAATCAACCTGAGTGGAATGGAATGGAATGGAATGCAATGGAATGGAATGGAATGGAATGGAATGGAATAAACCCGAATGAAATGGAATGGAGGGGAATGGAATGGAATGGAATGGAAAGGAACCAACCCGAATGGAATGGAATCCAATGGAATGGAATGGAATGGAATGGAATGCAATGGAATCATCCCGAATGGAATGGAATGGAACGGAATGGAATGGAATCAACCCGAACGGAATGCAATGGAATGGAATGGAAAGTAATCAACCCGAATGGAATGGAATGGAACGGAATGGAATGTAATGGAATGGAATGGAAGGGAATGAAATGGAAGGGAAATTAATCACACCGAATGGAATGGAATGGAATAGAATGGACTGGAATGGAATCTATCCGAATGGTATGGAATGGTAAGGAATGGAATGGAATGGAAGGGAATGGAATCAACACGCATGGAATGAAATGGAGTGGAATCAACTCGAATGGAATGGAATGGAATGGAAAGGAATGGAATGGAAGGGAATGAAATGGAAGGGAATTTAATCACACCGAATGGAATGGAATGGAATAGAATGGAATCAACCCGAATGGAATGGAATGCAACGGAATGACATTGAATGGATTCAACCCTAATGGAATTGATTGGAATGGAATCAACTCGAATGGAATGGAATGGAATGGCACGGGATGGAATGGAATGGAATAGAATCGAATGGAATTGAATCAACCCGATTGGAGTGGATTGGAATGGAATGTAATTGAATGGAATGGGGTGGAACTGAACCAATCCGAGTGGAATGGAATGGAATGGAATGGAGTGGAGGGGAATGAAATGGAATGGAATGGAGTGGAGTGGAATGTAATGGAATGGAATCAACCTGAGTGGAATGGAATGGAATGGAATGGAATGGAATAAAATGGAATGGAAGCAACTCAAATGCAATGGAATGGAATGGAATGGAATGGAATCAACCCGAATGGAATGGAATGGAATGGAATGCAATGGAATGGAATGGAATCAACTCGAATGGAATGGAATGCAATGGAATGGAATGGAATCGAATCATCATGAATGGAATGGAATGGAATGGAATCAACTCAAATGGAATGGAATGCAATGGAAAGGAATGGAATGGAATCAACCCGAATGGAGTGGAATGGAACGGAATGGAATGGAATGAAAAGGAATGGAATGCAATGCAATCAATCCAAATGGAATGGAATGGACTGGAATCAACCCAAATGGAATGGAGTGAAGTGGAATCAAATCGAATGGAATGGAATGGAATGGAATGGAATGGAATGGAATGAAATGGGATGTAATCACCTCGAATGGAACGGAATGGAATGGAATGGAATGAAATGGAATAAACCCGAATGGAATGGAATGGAATGGAATGGAATGGAATGGAATGGAATCAACCCGAATGGAATGGAAGGGAATGGAATGGAAAGGAAAAAACCCGAATGGAATGGAATGGAATGGAATGGAATCAACCCGAATGGCATGGAATGGAATGGAATAAACCAGAATGGAATGGAATGGAATGGAATGGAATGGAATGGAATCAAACCGAGTGGAATGGCATGGAGTGGAATGGACTGGAAAGGAATGGAATCAACCCGATTGGAATGGAATGGAATGGAATGGAATGGAATGGAATGGAATCTATCCGAATGGATTGGAATGGAAAGGAATGGAATGGAATGGAATGGAATGGAATGGAATGGAATGGAATCAACCCGCATGGAATGGAATGGAGTGGAACCAACTCGAATGGAATGGAATGGATTGGAATGGAACGGAATCAACCCGAATTCAATGGAATGGAATCAACACGAATGGAGTGGAATGGAATGGAATGGAATGGAATGGAATGGAATGGAATGGAATCAACCCGAATGGAATGGAATGGAATGGAATGGAATGAAATGGAATGGAATGCAATCAATCCGAATGGAATGGAATGGAATGGAATGCAATGGAATCAACCCGAATGGAATGGAATGAAGTGGAATCAAATCGAGTCCAAAGGAATGGAATCGAATGGAATGGAATGGATTCAACCAGAATGGAATGGAAAGGAATGGAATCAACCGGAATGGAATGAAATGGAAAGGAATGGAATGGAATGGAATGGAAAGGAATGGAATGGAATCAACCCGAATGGAATTTAATGGAATGGAATGGAATCAACCAGAATGGAATGGAATCGAATGGAATGGAATGGAATCAACCCGAATGGAATGGAATGGAATGGAATGGAATGGAATGGAATGGAATAAACCTGAATGGAATGAAATGGAATGGAATTGAATGGAATGGAATCCACCGGAATGGAATGGAATGGAATGGAATGGAATGGTACGGAATCAACCCGAATGAAGTCAAATGGAATGGAAAGGAATGGAATCAATCCGAATGGAATGCAATGGAATGGAATGCAATGGAATGGAATCAACCCAAATGTAATGGAATGCAATGGAATGGAATGGAATGGAATGGAGTCAACCCGGATGGAATGCAATGGAATGGAATGGAATGAAATGGAGTGGAATGGAATCAACCCGAATGGAATGGAATGCAATGGAATGGAATGGAATGGAATGGAATGGAATAAACCCGAATGAAATGGAATGGAGGGGAATGGAATGGAATGGAAAGGAACCAACCCGAATGGAATGGAATTGAATGGAATGGAATGGAATGGAATGGAATGGAATGGAATGCAATGGAATGGAATGGAAAGTAATTAACCCGAATGGAATGGAATGGAACGGAATGGAATGGAATGGAGTGGAAGGGAATGAAATGGAAGGGAATTTAATCACACCGAATGGAATGGAATGGAATGGAATGGAATGGAATGCAATGGAATCATCCCGAATGGAATGGAATGGAACGGAATGGAATGGAATCAACCCGAATGGAATGCAATGGAATGGAATGGAAAGTAATCAACCCGAAAGGAATGGATTGGAACGGAATGGAATGGAATGGAATGGAATGGAATGGAAGGGAATGAAATGGAAGGGAATTTAATCACACCGAATGGAATGGAATGGAATAGAATGGACTGGAATGGAATCTATCCGAATGGTATGCAATGGTAAGGAATGGAATGGAATGGAAAGGAATGGAATCAACACGCATGGAATGATATGGAGTGGAATCAACTCGAATGGAATGGAATGGAATGGAATGGAAAGGAATGGAATGGAAGGGAATGAAATGGAAGGGAATTTAATCACACCGAATGGAATGGAATGGAATGGAATGGAATGGAATGGAATCAACCCGAATGGAATGGAGTGCAACGGAATGACATGGAATGGATTCAACCCTAATGGAATTGATTGGAATGGAATCAACTCGAATGGAATGGAATGGAATGGAATGGCACGGGATGGAATGGTATGGAATAGAATCGAATGGAATTGAATCAACCCGATTGGAGTGGATTGGAATGGAATGTAATTGAAAGGAATGGGGTGGAATTGAATCAATCCGAGTGGAATGGAATGGAATGGAATGGAGTGGAGGGGAATTAAATGGAATGGAATGGAGTGGAGTGGAATGTAACGGAATGGAATCAACCTGAGTGGAATGGAATGGAATGGAATGGAATGGAATGGAATGGAATAAAATGGAATGGAAGCAACTCAAATGCAATGGAATGGAATGGAATGGAATGGAATCAACCCGAATGGAATGGAATGGAATGGAATGCAATGGAATGTAATGGAATCAACTCGAATGGAATGGAATGCAATGGAATGGAATGGAATCGAATGATCATGAATGGAATGGAACGGAATGGAATCAACTCAAATGGAATGGAATGCAATGGAAAGGAATGGAATGGAATCAACCCGAATGGAGTGGAATGGAACGGAATGGAATGGAATGAAAAGGAATGGAATGGAATGCAATCAATCCAAATGGAATGGAATGGACTGGAATCAACCCGAATGGAATGGAGTGAAGTGGAATCAAATCGAATGGAATGGAATGCTATGGAATGAAATGGAATGGAATGGAATGAAATGGGATGTAATCACCTCGAATGGAACGGAATGGAATGGAATGGAATGAAATGGAATAAACCCGAATGGAATGCAGTGGAATGGAATGGAATGGAATGGAATGGAATGGAATGGAATGGAATCAAACCGAATGGAATGGAATGGAATGGAATAGAATGGAATGGAATGGAATCTATACGAAAGGAATGGAATGGTAAGGAATGGAATGGAATGGAAGGGAATGGAATCAACCCTCATGGAATGAAATGGAGAGGAATCAACTCGAATGGAATGGAATGGAATGGAATAAACCCGAATGAAATGGAATGGAGGGGAATGGAATGGAATGGAAAGGAACCAACCCAAATGGAATGGAATGGAATGGAATGGAATGGAATGGAATAGAATGGAATGGAATGGAATGAATGCAATGGAATGGAATGGAAAGTAATTAACACGAATGGAATGGAATGGAACGGAATGGAATGGAATGGAATGGAAGGGAATGAAATGGAAGGGAATTTAATCACACCAAATGGAATGGAATGGAATGGAATGGAATCAACCCGAATGGAATGGAATGCAATGGAATGACGTGGAATGGATTCAACCCGAATGGAATTGATTGGAATGGAATCAACTCTAATGGAATGGAATGGAATGGAATGGCACGGGATGGAATGGTATGGAATAGAATCGAATGGAATTGAATCAACCCGATTGGAGTGGATTGGAATGGAATGTAATTGAATGGAATGGGGTGGAATTGAATCAATCCGAGTGGAATGGAATGGAATGGAATGGAGTGGAGGGGAATGAAATGGAATGTAATGGAGTGGAGTCGAATGGAATGGAATGGAATCAACCTGAGTGGAATGGAATGGAATGGAATGGAATGGAATGGAATGGAATGGAATAAACCCGAATGAAATGGAATGGAGGGGAATGGAATGGAATGGAATGGAAAGGAAAAAACCCGAATGGAATGGAATCGAACGGAATGGAATGGAATGGAATGGAATGGAATGGAATGGAATGGAATCAACCTGAATGGAATGAAATGGAATGGAATTGAATGGAATGGAATCCACCGGAATGGAATGGAATGGAATGGAATGGAAAGGTATGGAATCAACCCGAATGGAGTCGAATGGAATGGAAAGAAATGGAATCAACCCGAATGGAATGCAATGGAATGGAATGGAATGGAATGGAATCAACCCGAATGTAATGGAATGCAATGGAATGGAATGGAATGGAATGGAGTCAACCCGGATGGAATGCAATGGAATGGAATGGAATGAAATGGAATGGAATGGAATCAACCCGAATGGAATGGAATGCAATGGAATGGAATGGAATGGAATCAACTCGAATGGAATAGAATGGAATGGATTGGAATGGAAAGGAATGGAATCAACCCGAATGGAATGGAATACAATGGAATGGAATGGAATGGAAAGGGATGGAATCAACTCGAATGGAATGGAATGGAATGGAATGGAATGAAATGGAATAAACCCGAATAGAATGGAATGGACTGGAATGGAATGGAATGAAATCAACCCGAATGGAATGGAAGGGAATGGAATGGAAAGGAAAAAACCCGAATGGAATGGAATGGAATCAAACCGAATGGAATGGAATGGAATGGAATGGAATGGAACGGAATGGAATGGAATGGAATGGAAGGGAATGAAAAGGAAGGGAATTTAATCACACCGAATGGAATGGAATGGAATGGAATCACCCGAATGGAATGGAATGCAATGGAATGACATGGAATGGATTCAACCCGAATGGAATTGATTGGAATGGAATCAACTCGAATGGAATGGAATGGAATGGAATGGAATGGCACGGGATGGAATGGTATGGAATAGAATCGAATGGAATTGAATCAACACGATTGGAGTGGATTGGAATGGAATGTAATTGAATGGAATGGGGTGGAATTGAATCAATCCGAGTGGAATGGAATGGAATGGAATGGAGTGGAGGGGAATGAAATGGAATGGAATGGAGTGGAGTGGAATGTAATGGAATGGAATCAACCTGAGTGGAGTGTAATGGCATGGAATGGAATGGAATAAAATGGAATGGAAGCAACTCAAATGCAATGCAATGGAATGGAATGGAATGGAATCAACCCGAATGGAATGGAATGGAATGGAATGGAATGCAATGGAATGGAATGGAATCAACTCGAATGGAATGGAATGCAATGGAATGGAATGGAATCGAATCATCACGAATGGAATGGAACGGAATGGAATCAACTCAAATGGAATGGAATGCAATGGAAAGGAATGGAATAGAATCAACCCGAATGGAGTGGAATGGAATGGAATGGAATGGAAACAACCCGAATGGAATGGAATGGAATCGAATGGAATGGAATGGAATGGAATCAACCGGAATGGAATGGAATGGAATGGAATGGAATGGAAGGGAATGGAAGGGAATGGAATCAAACCGAATGGAATGGAATGGAGTGGAATGGAATGGAAAGGAATGGAATCAACCCGAATGGAATGGAATTGAATGGAATGGAATGGAAGGGAATCAAACCGAATGGAATGGAATGGAATGGAATAGAATGGAATGGAATGGAATCTATACGAAAGGAATGGAATGGTAAGGAATGGAATGGAATGGAAGGGAATGGAATCAACCCTCATGGAATGAAATGGAGTGGAATCAACTCGAATGGAATGGAATGGAATGGAATAAACCCGAATGAAATGGAATGGAGGGGAATGGAATGGAATGGAAAGGAACCAACCCGAATGGAATGGAATGGAATGGAATGGAATGGAATGGAATGGAATGGAATGGAATGGAATGGAATGAATGCAATGGAATGGAAAGCAATTAACCCGAATGGAATGGAATGGAACGGAATGGAATGGAATGGAATGGAAGGGAATGAAATGGAAGGGAATTTAATCACACCGAATGGAATGGAATGGAATGGAATCAAACCGAGTGGAATGGCTTGGAGTGGAATGGAATGGAAAGGAATGGAATCAACCCGATTGGAATGGAATGGAATGGAATGGAATGGAATGGAATGGAATCTATCCGAATGGATTGGAATGGAAAGGAATGGAATGGAATGGAATGGAATGGAATGGAATGGAATGGAATGGAATGGAATCAACCCGCATGGAATGGAATGGAGTGGAACCAACTCGAATGGCATGGAATGGATGGAATGGAATGGAATCAACCCGAATTCAATGGAATGGAATGGAATGGAATCAACACGAATGGAATGGATTGGAAAGGAATGGAATGGAATGGAATGGAATGCAATCAATCCGAATGGAATGGAATGGAATGGAATGCAATGGAATCAACCCGAATGGAATGGAATGAAGTGGAATCAAATCGAGTGCAATGGAATGGAATCGAATGGAATGGAATGGATTCAACCAGAATGGAATGGAAAGGAATGGAATCAACCGGAATGGAATGAAATGGAAAGGAATGGAATGGAATGGAATGGAAAGGAATGGAATGGAATCAACCCGAATGGAATTTAATGGAATGGAATGGAATCAACCAGAATGGAATGGAATCGAATGGAATGGAATGGAATCAACCCGAATGGAATGGAATGGAATGGAATGGAATGGAATAGAATGGAATCAACCTGAATGGAATGAAATGGAATGGAATTGAATGGAATGGAATCCACCGGAATGGAATGGAATGGAATGGAATGGAATGGAATGGAATGGTATGGAATCAACCCGAATGGAGTCGAATGGAATGGAAAGGAATGGAATCAACCCGAATGGAATGCAATGGAATGGAATGGAATGGAATGGAATCAACCCGAATGTAATGGAATGCAATGGAATGGAATGGAATGGAATGGAATGGATTCAACCCGGATGGAATACAATGGAATGCAATGGAATGAAATGGAATGGAAGGGAACCAACCCGAATGGAATGGAATGCAATGGAATGGAATGGAATGGAATCAACTCGAATGGAATAGAATGGAATGGATTGGAATGGAATGGAATGGAATCAACCCAAATGGAATGGAATACAATGGAATGGAATGGAATGGAAAGGGATGGAATGGAATGGAATGGAATGAAATGGAATAAACCCGAATGGAATGGAATGGAAAGGAATGAAATCAACCCGAATGGAATGGAAGGGAATGGAATGGAAAGGAAAAAACCCGAATGGAATGGAATGGAATGGAATGGAATGGAATCAAACCGAATGGAATGGAATGGAATGGAATGGAACGGAATGGAAAGGAATGGAATGGAATCAACCTGAATGGAATGAAATGGAATGGAATTGAATGGAATGGAATCCACCGGAATGGAATGGAATGGAAGGGAATGGAAGGGAATGGAATCAACACGCATGGAATGAAATGAAGTGGAATCAACTCGAATGGAATGGAATGGAATGGAATGGAATGGAAAGGAATGGAATGGAAGGGAATGAAATGGAAGGGAATTTAATCACACCGAATGGAATGGAATGGAATGGAATCAACCCGAATGGAATGGAATGCAATGGAATGACATGGAATGGATTCAACCCGAATGGAATTGATTGGAATGGAATCAACTCGAATGGAATGGAATGGAATGGAATGGCACGGGATGGAATGGTATGGAATAGAATCGAATGGAATTGAATCAACACGATTGGAGTGGATTGGAATGGAATGTAATTGAATGGAATGGGGTGGAATTGAATCAATCCGAGTGGAATGGAATGGAATGGAATGGAGTGGAGGGGAATGAAATGGAATGGAATGGAGTGGAGTGGAATGTAATGGAATGGAATCAACCTGAGTGGAGTGTAATGGAATGGAATGGAATGGAATGGAATAAAATGGAATGGAAGCAACTCAAATGCAATGCAATGGAATGGAATGGAATGGAATCAACCCGAATGGAATGGAATGGAATGGAATGGAATGGAATGGAATCAACCCGAATGGAATGGAATGGAATGGAATGGAATGAAATGGAATGGAATGCAATCAATCCGAATGGAATGGAATGCAATGGAATCAACCCGCATGGAATGGAATGGACTGGAACCAACTCGAATGGAATGGAATGGATTGGAATGGAATGGAATCAACCCGAATTCAATGGAATGGAATGGAATGGAATCAACACGAATGGAATGGATTCGAATGGAATGGAATGGAATGGAATCAACCCGAATGGAATGGAATAGAATGGAATGGAATGAAATGGAATGGAATGCAATCAATCCGAATGGAATGGAATGGAATGGAATGCAATGGAATCAACCCGAATGGAATGGAATGAAGTGGAATCAAATCGAGTGCAATGGAATGGAATCGAATGGAATGGAATGGATTCAACCAGAATGGAATGGAAAGGAATGGAATCAACCGGAATGGAATGAAATGGAAAGGAATGGAATGGAATGGAATGGAAAGGAATGGAATGGAATCAACCCGAATGGAATTTAATGGAATGGAATGGAATCAACCAGAATGGAATGGAATCGAATGGAATGGAATGGAATCAACCCGAATGGAATGGAATGGAATGGAATGGAATGGAATGGAATGGAATGGAATCAACCTGAATGGAATGAAATGGAATGGAATTGAATGGAATGGAATCCACCGGAATGGAATGGAATGGAATGGAATGGAATCGAATGGTATGGAATCAACCCGAATGGAGTCGAATGGAATGGAAAGGAATGGAATCAACCCGAATGGAATGCAATGGAATGGAATGGAATGGAATGGAATCAACCCGAATGTAATGGAATGCAATGGAATGGAATGGAATGGAATGGAATGGAGTCAACCCGGATGGAATGCAATGGAATGGAATGGAATGAAATGGAATGGAATGGAATCAACCCGAATGGAATGGAATGCAATGGAATGGAATGGAATGGAATGGAATCAACTCGAATGGAATAGAATGGAATAGATTGGAATGGAATTGAATGGAATCAACCCGAATGGAATGGAATACAATGGAATGGAATGGAATGGAAAGGGATGGAATCAACTCGAATGGAATGGAATGGAATGGAATGGAATGGAATGAAATGGAATAAACCCGAATGGAATGGAATGGAATGGAATGGAATGGAATGGAATGGAATGGAATGAAATCAACCCGAATGGAATGGAAGGGAATGGAATGGAAAGGAAAAAACCCGAATGGAATGGAATGGAATGGAATGGAATGGAATGGAATCAAACCGAATGGAATGGAATGGAATGGAATGGAACGGAATGGAATGGAATGGAAAGGAAGGGAATGAAAAGGAAGGGAATTTAATCACACCGAATGGAATGGAATGGAATGGAATCAACCCGAATGGAATGGAATGCAGTGGAATGACATGGAATGGATTCAACCCGAATGGAATTGATTGGAATGGAATCAACTCGAATGGAATGGAATGGAATGGAATGGCACGGGATGGAATGGTATGGAATAGAATCGAATGGAATTGAATCAACACGATTGGAGTGGATTGGAATGGAATGTAATTGAATGGAATGGGGTGGAATTGAATCAATCCGAGTGGAATGGAATGGAATGGAATGGAGTGGATGGGAATGAAATGGAATGGAATGGAGTGGAGTGGAATGTAATGGAATGGAATCAACCTGAGTGGAGTGCAATGGAATGGAATGGAATGGAATGGAATAAAATGGAATGGAAGCAACTCAAATGCAATGCAATGGAATGGAATGGAATGGAATGGAATCAACCCGAATGGAATGGAATGGAATGGAATGGAATCAACCCGAATGGAATGGAATGGAATGGAATGAAATGGAATGGAATGCAATCAATCCAAATGGAATGGAATGGAATGGAATGCAATGGAATCAACCCGCATGCAATGGAATGGAGTGGAACCAACTCGAATGGAATGGAATGGATTGGAATGGAATGGAATCAACCCGAATTCAATGGAATGGAATGGAATGGAATCAACACGAATGGAATGGATTGGAATGGAATGGAATGGAATGGAATGGAATGCAATCAATCCGAATGGAATGGAATGGAATGGAATGCAATGGAATCAACCCGAATGGAATGGAATGAAGTGGAATCAAATCGAGTGCAATGGAATGGAATCGAATGGAATGGAATGGATTCAACCAGAATGGAATGGAAAGGAATGGAATCAACCGGAATGGAATGAAATGGAAAGGAATGGAATGGAATGGAATGGAAAGGAATGGAATGGAATCAACCCGAATGGAATTTAATGGAATGGAATGGAATCAACCAGAATGGAATGGAATCGAATGGAATGGAATGGAATCAAACCGAATGGAATGGAATGGAATGGAATGGAATGGAATGGAATGGAATGGAATCAACCTGAATGGAATGAAATGGAATGGAATTGAATGGAATGGAATCCACCGTAATGGAATGGAATGGAATGGAATGGTATGGAATCAACCCGAATGGAGTCGAATGGAATGGAAAGGAATGGAATCAACCCGAATGGAATGCAATGGAATGGAATGGAATGGATTGGAATCAACCCGAATGTAATGGAATGCAATGGAATGGAATGGAATGGAATGGAGTCAACCCGGATGGAATGCAATGGAATGGAATGGAATGAAATGGAATGGAATGGAATCAACCCGAATGGAATGGAATGCAATGGAATGGAATGGAATGGAATCAACTCGAATGGAATAGAATGGAATGGATTGGAATGGAATGGAATGGAAGGGAATGAAAAGGAAGGGAATTTAATCACACCGAATGGAATGGAATGGAATGGAATCAACCCGAATGGAATGGAATGCAATGGAATGACATGGAATGGATTCTACCCTAATGGAATTGATTGGAATGGAATCAACTCGAATGGAATGGAATGGAATGGAATGGCACGGGATGGAATGGTATGGAATAGAATCGAATGGAATTGAATCAACCCAATTGGAGTGGATTGGAATGGAATGTAATTGAATGGAATGGGGTGGAATTGAATCAATCCGAGTGGAATGGAATGGAATGGAATGGAGTGGAGGGGAATGAAATGGAATGGAATGGAGTGGAGTGGAATGTAATGGAATGGAATCAACCTGAGTGGAGTGTAATGGAATGGAATGGAATGGAATGGAATAAAATGGAATGGAAGCAACTCAAATGCAATGCAATGGAATGGAATGGAATGGAATCAACCCGAATGGAATGGAATGGAATGGAATGCAATGGAATGGAATGGAATCAACTCGAATGGAATGGAATGCAATGGAATGGAATGGAATCGAATCATCACGATTGGAATGGAACAGAATGGAATCAACTCAAATGGAATGGAATGCAATGGAAAGGAATGGAATGGAATCAACCCGAATGGAGTGGAATGCAATGGAATGGAATGGAAACAACCCGAATGGAATGGAATGGAATCGAATGGAATGGAATGGAATGGAATCAACCGGAATGGAATGGAATGGAATGGAATGGAATGGAATGGAAGGGAATGGAATCAAACCGAATGGAATGGAATGGAGTGGAATGGAATGGAAAGGAATGGAATCAACCCGAATGGAATGGAATTGAATGGAATGGAATGGAATGGAATCAAACCGAATGGAATGGAATGGAATGGAATAGAATGGAATGGAATGGAATCTATCCGAAAGGAATGGAATGGTAAGGAATGGGATGGAATGGAAGGGAATGGAATCAACCCTCATGGAATGAAATGGAGTGGAATCAACTCGAATGGAATGGAATGGAATGGAATAAACCCGAATGAAATGGAATGGAGGGGAATGGAATGGAATGGAAAGGAACCAACCCGAATGGAATGGAATGGAATGGAATGGAATGGAATGGAATGGAATGGAATGGAATGGAATGGAATGGAAAGGAATGGAATGGAATGGAATGCAATGGAATGGAATGGAAAGTAATTAACCCGAATGGAATGGAATGGAACGGAATGGAATGGAATGGAATGGAAGGGAATGAAATGGAAGGGAATTTAATCACACCGAATGGAATGGAATGGAATGGAATGGAATGGAATCAACCCGAATGGAATGGAATGCAATGGAATGACATGGAATGGATTCAACCCGAATGGAATTGATTGGAATGGAATCAACTCGAATGGAATGGAATGGAATGGCACGGGATGGAATGGTATGGAATAGAATCGAATGGAATTGAATCAACCCGATTGGAGTGGATTGGAATTGAATGTAATTGAATGGAATGGGGTGGAATTGAATCAATCCGAGTGGAATGGAATGGAATGGAATGGAGTGGAGGGGAATGAAATGGAATGTAATGGAGTGGAGTGGAGTGGATTGGAATGGAATGTAATTGAATGGAATGGGGTGGAATTGAATCAATCCGAGTGGAATGGAATGGAATGGAATGGAGTGGAGGGGAATGAAATGGAATGTAATGGAGTGGAGTGGAATGGAATGGAATGGAATCAACCTGAGTGGAATGGAATGGAATGGAATGGAATGGAATGGAATGGAATGGAATAAACCCGAATGAAATGGAATGGAGGGGAATGGAATGGAATGGAATGGAAAGGAACCAACCCGAATGGAATGGAATCGAATGGAATGGAATGGAATGGAATGGAATACAATGGAATCATCCCGAATGGAATGGAATGGAACGGAATGGAATGGAATCAACCCGAATGAAATGCAATGGAATGGAATGGAAAGTAATCAACCCGAATGGAATGGAATGGAACGGAATGGAATGGAATGGAATGGAATGGAAGGGAATGAAATGGAAGGGAAATTAATCACACCGAATGGAATAGAATGGAATAGAATGGACTGGAATGGAATCTATCCGAATGGTATGGAATGGTAAGGAATGGAATGGAATCGATGGGAATGGAATCAAAACGCATGGATGAAATGGACTGGAATCAACTCGAATGGAATGGAACGGAATGGAATGGAATGGAAAGGAATGGAATGGAAGGGAATGAAATGGAAGGGAATTTAATCACACCGAATGGAATGGAATGGTATGGAATGGAATCAACCCGAATGGAATGGAATGCAACGGAATGACATGGAATGGATTCAACCCTAATGGAATTGATTGGGATGGAATCAACTCGAATGGAATGGAATGGAATGGCACGGGATGGAATGGAATGGAATAGAATCGAATGGAATTGAATCAACCCGATTGGAGTGGATTGGAATGGAATGTAATTGAATGGAATGGGGTGGAACTGAATCAATCCGAGTGGAATGGAATGGAATGGAATGGAGTGGAGGGGAATGAAATGGAATGGAATGGAGTGGAGTGGAATGTAATGGAATGGAATCAACCTGAGTGGAATGGAATGGAATGGAATGGAATGGAATAAAATGGAATGGAAGCAACTCAAAGGCAATGGAATGGAATGGAATGGAATGGAATCAACCCGAATGGAATGGAATGGAATGGAATGCAATGGAATGGAATGGAATCAACTCGAATGGAATGGAATGCAATGGAATGGAATGGAATCGAATCATCATGAATGGAATGGAACGGAATGGAATCAACTCAAATGGAATGGAATGCAATGGAAAGGAATGGAATGGAATCAACCCGAATGGAGTGGAATGGAACGGAATGGAATGGAATGAAAAGGAATGGAATGGAATGCAATCAATCCAAATGGAATGGAATGGACTGGAATCAACCCGAATGGAATGGAGTGAAGTGGAATCAAATCGAATGGAATGGAATGGAATGGAATGGAATGGAATGAAATGGGATGTAATCACCTCGAATGGAACGGAATGGAATGGAATGGATTGAAATGGAATAAACCCGAATGGAATGGAATGGAATGGAATGGAATGGAATGGAATGGAATGGAATGGAATGGAATCAACCCGAATGGAATGGAAGGGAATGGAATGGAAAGGAAAAAAACCCGAATGGAATGGAATGGAATAGAATGGAATCAACCCGAATGGCATGGAATGGAATGGAATAAACCGGAATGGAATGGAATGGAATGGAATGGAATGGAATGGAATGGAATCAAACCGAGTGCAATGGCATGGAGTGGAATGGAATGGAAAGGAATGGAATCAACCCGATTGGAATGGAATGGAATGGAATGGAATGGAATGGAATGGAATCTATCCGAATGGATTGGAATGGAAAGGAATGGAATGGAATGGAATGGAATGGAATGGAATGGAATCAACCCGCATGGAATGGAATGGAGTGGAACCAACTCGAATGGAATGGAATGGATTGGAATGGAATGGAATCAACCCGAATTCAATGGAATGGAATGGAATGGAATCAACACGAATGGAATGGATTGGAATGGAATGGAATGGAATGGAATCAACCCGAATGGAAAGGAATGGAATGGAATGGAATGAAATGGAATGGAATGCAATCAATCCGAATGGAATGGAATGGAATGGAATGCAATGGAATCAACCCGAATGGAATGGAATGAAGTGGAATCAAATCGAGTGCAATGGAATGGAATCGAATGGAATGGAATGGATTCAACCAGAATGGAATGGAAAGGAATGGAATCAACCGGAATGGAATGAAATGGAAAGGAATGGAATGGAATGGAATGGAAAGGAATGGAATGGAATCAACCCGAATGGAATTTAATGGAATGGAATGGAATCAACCAGAATGGAATGGAATGGAATGGAATGGAATGGAATCAACCCGAATGGAATGGAATGGAATGGAATGGAATGGAATCAACCTGAATGGAATGAAATGGAATGGAATTGAATGGAATGGAATCCACCGGAATGGAATGGAATGGAATGGAATGGAATGGAATGGTATGGAATCAACCCGAATGAAGTCGAATGGAATGGAAAGGAATAGAATCAATACGAATGGAATGCAATGGAATGGAATGGAATGGAATGGAATCAACCCAAATGTAATGGAATGGAATGGAATGGAATGGAATGGAATGGAGTCAACCCGGATGGAATGCAATGGAATGGAATGGAATGAAATGGAATGGAATGGAATCAACCCGAATGGAATGGAATGCAATGGAATGGAATGGAATGGAATCAACTCGAATGGAAGAGAATGGAATGGATTGGAATGGAATGGAATAGAATCAACCCGAATGGAATGGAATACAATGGAATGGAAAGGGATGGAATCAACTCGAATGGAATGGAATGGAATGGAATGGAATGGAATCAACTCGAATGGAAGAGAATGGAATGGATTGGAATGGAATGGAATAGAATCAACCCGAATGGAATGGAATACAATGGAATGGAAAGGGATGGAATCAACTCGAATGGAATGGAATGGAATGGAATGGAATGGAATGAAATGGAATAAACCCGAATGGAATGGAATGGAATGGAATGGAATGGAATGGAATGGAATGAAATCAACCCGAATGGAATGGAAGGGAATGGAATGGAAAGGAAAAAACCCGAATGGAATGGAATGGAATCGAATGGAATGGAATGGAATGGAATCAACCGGAATGGAAGGGAATGGAATGGAATGGAATGGAAGGGAATGGAATCAAACCGAATGGAATGGAATGGAGTGGAATGGAATGGAAAGGAATGGAATCAACCCGAATGGAATGGAATTGAATGGAATGGAATGGAATGGAATCAAACCGAATGGAATGGAGTGGAATGGAATAGAATGGAATGGAATGGAATCTATCCGAAAGGAATGGAATGGTAAGGAATGGAATGGAATGGAAGGGAATGGAATCAACCCTCATGGAATGAAATGGAGTGAAATCAACTTGAATGGAATGGAATGGAATGGAATAAACCCGAATGAAATGGAATGGAGGGGAATGGAATGGAATGGAAAGGAACCAACCCGAATGGAATGGAATGGAATGGAATGGAATGGAATGGAATGGAATGGAATGGAAAGTAATTAACCCGAATGCAATGGAATGGAACGGAATGGAAAGGAATGGAATGGAAGGGAATGAAATGGAAGGGAATTTAATCACACCGAATGGAATGGAATGGAATCAACACGAATGGAATGGAATGCAATGGAATGACATGGAATGGATTCAACCGGAATGGAATTGATTGGAATGGAATCAACTCGAATGGAATGGAATGGAATGGAATGGAATGGAATGGAATGGAATCTATCCGAATGGATTGGAATGGAAAGGAATGGAATGGAATGGAATGGAATGGAATCAACCCGCATGGAATGGAATGGAGTGGAACCAACTCGAATGGAATGGAATGGATTGGAATGGAATGGAATCAACCCGAATTCAATGGAATGGAATGGAATGGAATCAACACGAATGGAATGGATTGGAATGGAATGGAATGGAATGGAATGGAATGGAATCAACCCGAATGGAAAGGAATGGAATGGAATGGAATGAAATGGAATGGAATGCAATCAATCCGAATGGAATGGAATGGAATGGAATGCAATGGAATCAACCCGAATGGAATGGAATGAAGTGGAATCAAATCGAGTGCAATGGAATGGAATCGAATGGAATGGAATGGATTCAACCAGAATGGAATGGAAAGGAATGGAATCAACCGGAATGGAATGAAATGGAAAGGAATGGAATGGAATGGAATGGAAAGGAATGGAATGGAATCAACCCGAATGGAATTTAATGGAATGGAATGGAATCAACCAGAATGGAATGGAATCGAATGGAATGAAATGGATTGGAATGGAATGGAATCAACCCGAATTCAATGGAATGGAATGGAATGGAATCAACACGAATGGAATGGATTGGAATGGAATGGAATGGAATGGAATGGAATGCAATCAATCCGAATGGCATGGAATGGAATGGAATGCAATGGAATCAACCCGAATGGAATGGAATGAAGTGGAATCAAATCGAGTGCAATGGAATGGAATCGAATGGAATGGAATGGATTCAACCAGAATGGAATGGAAAGGAATGGAATCAACCGGAATGGAATGAAATGGAAAGGAATGGAATGGAATGGAATGGAAAGGAATGGAATGGAATCAACCCGAATGGAATTTAATGGAATGGAATGGAATCAACCAGAATGGAATGGAATCGAATGGAATGGAATGGAATCAAACCGAATGGAATGGAATGGAATGGAATTGAATGGAATGGAATCCACCGTAATGGAATGGAATGGAATGGAATGGTATGGAATCAACCCGAATGGAGTCGAATGGAATGGAAAGGAATGGAATCAACCCGAATGGAATGCAATGGAATGGAATGGAATGGATTGGAATCAACCCGAATGTAATGGAATGCAATGGAATGGAATGGAATGGAATGGAGTCAACCCGGATGGAATGCAATGGAATGGAATGGAATGAAATGGAATGGAATGGAATCAACCCGAATGGAATGGAATGCAATGGAATGGAATGGAATGGAATCAACTCGAATGGAATAGAATGGAATGGATTGGAATGGAATGGAATGGAAGGGAATGAAAAGGAAGGGAATTTAATCACACCGAATGGAATGGAATGGAATGGAATCAACCCGAATGGAATGGAATGCAATGGAATGACATGGAATGGATTCAACCCTAATGGAATTGATTGGAATGGAATCAACTCGAATGGAATGGAATGGAATGGAATGGCACGGGATGGAATGGTATGGAATAGAATCGAATGGAATTGAATCAACCCAATTGGAGTGGATTGGAATGGAATGTAATTGAATGGAATGGGGTGGAATTGAATCAATCCGAGTGGAATGGAATGGAATGGAATGGAGTGGAGGGGAATGAAATGGAATGGAATGGAGTGGAGTGGAATGTAATGGAATGGAATCAACCTGAGTGGAGTGTAATGGAATGGAATGGAATGGAATGGAATAAAATGGAATGGAAGCAACTCAAATGCAATGCAATGGAATGGAATGGAATGGAATCAACCCGAATGGAATGGAATGGAATGGAATGCAATGGAATGGAATGGAATCAACTCGAATGGAATGGAATGCAATGGAATGGAATGGAATCGAATCATCACGATTGGAATGGAACAGAATGGAATCAACTCAAATGGAATGGAATGCAATGGAAAGGAATGGAATGGAATCAACCCGAATGGAGTGGAATGGAATGGAATGGAATGGAAACAACCCGAATGGAATGGAATGGAATCGAATGGAATGGAATGGAATGGAATCAACCGGAATGGAATGGAATGGAATGGAATGGAATGGAATGGAATGGAAGGGAATGGAATCAAAGCGAATGGAATGGAATGGAGTGGAATGGAATGGAAAGGAATGGAATCAACCCGAATGGAATGGAATTGAATGGAATGGAATGGAATGGAATCAAACCGAATGGAATGGAATGGAATGGAATAGAATGGAATGGAATGGAATCTATCCGAAAGGAATGGAATGGTAAGGAATGGGATGGAATGGAAGGGAATGGAATCAAACCTCATGGAATGAAATGGAGTGGAATCAACTCAAATGGAATGGAATGGAATGGAATCAACCCGAATGAAATGGAATGGAGGGGAATGGAATGGAATGGAATCAAACCGAATGGAATGGAATGGAATGGAATAGAATGGAATGGAATGGAATCTATCCGAAAGGAATGGAATGGTAAGGAATGGGATGGAATGGAAGGGAATGGAATCAACCCTCATGGAATGAAATGGAGTGGAATCAACTCGAATGGAATGGAATGGAATGGAATAAACCCGAATGAAATGGAATGGAGGGGAATGGAATGGAATGGAAAGGAACCAACCCGAATGGAATGGAATGGAATGGAATGGAATGGAATGGAATGGAATGGAAAGGAATGGAATGGAATGGAATGCAATGGAATGGAATGGAAAGTAATTAACCCGAATCGAATAGAATGGAACGGAATGGAATGGAATGGAATGGAAGGGAATGAAATGGAAGGGAATTTAATCACACCGAATGGAATGGAATGGAATGGAATGGAATGGAATCAACCCGAATGGAATGGAATGCAATGGAATGACATGGAATGGATTCAACCCGAATGGAATTGATTGGAATGGAATCAACTCGAATGGAATGGAATGGAATGGCACGGGATGGAATGGTATGGAATAGAATCGAATGGAATTGAATCAACCCGATTGGAGTGGATTGGAATTGAATGTAATTGAATGGAATGGGGTGGAATTGAATCAATCCGAGTGGAATGGAATGGAATGGAATGGAGTGGAGGGGAATGAAATGGAATGTAATGGAGTGGAGTGGAGTGGATTGGAATGGAATGTAATTGAATGGAATGGGGTGGAATTGAATCAATCCGAGTGGAATGGAATGGAATGGAATGGAGTGGAGGGGAATGAAATGGAATGTAATGGAGTGGAGTGGAATGGAATGGAATGGAATCAACCTGAGTGGAATGGAATGGAATGGAATGGAATGGAATGGAATGGAATGGAATAAACCCGAATGAAATGGAATGGAGGGGAATGGAATGGAATGGAATGGAAAGGAACCAACCCGAATGGAATGGAATCGAATGGAATGGAATGGAATGGAATGGAATACAATGGAATCATCCCGAATGGAATGGAATGGAACGGAATGGAATGGAATCAACCCGAATGAAATGCAATGGAATGGAAAGGAAAGTAATCAACCCGAATGGAATGGAATGGAACGGAATGGAATGGAATGGAATGGAATGGAAGGGAATGAAATGGAAGGGAAATTAATCACACCGAATGGAATAGAATGGAATAGAATGGACTGGAATGGAATCTATCCGAATGGTATGGAATGGTAAGGAATGGAATGGAATCGATGGGAATGGAATCAAAACGCATGGATGCAATGGACTGGAATCAACTCGAATGGAATGGAACGGAATGGAATGGAATGGAAAGGAATGGAATGGAAGGGAATGAAATGGAAGGGAATTTAATCACACCGAATGGAATGGAATGGTATGGAATGGAATCAACCCGAATGGAATGGAATGCAACGGAATGACATGGAATGGATTCAACCCTAATGGAATTGATTGGGATGGAATCAACTCGAATGGAATGGAATGGAATGGCACGGGATGGAATGGAATGGAATAGAATCGAATGGAATTGAATCAACCCGATTGGAGTGGATTGGAATGGAATGTAATTGAATGGAATGGGGTGGAACTGAATCAATCCGAGTGGAATGGAATGGAATGGAATGGAGTGGAGGGGAATGAAATGGAATGGAATGGAGTGGAGTGGAATGTAATGGAATGGAATCAACCTGAGTGGAATGGAATGGAATGGAATGGAATGGAATAAAATGGAATGGAAGCAACTCAAAGGCAATGGAATGGAATGGAATGGAATGGAATCAACCCGAATGGAATGGAATGGAATGGAATGCAATGGAATGGAATGGAATCAACTCGAATGGAATGGAATGCAATGGAATGGAATGGAATCGAATCATCATGAATGGAATGGAACGGAATGGAATCAACTCAAATGGAATGGAATGCAATGGAAAGGAATGGAATGGAATCAACCCGAATGGAGTGGAATGGAACGGAATGGAATGGAATGAAAAGGAATGGAATGGAATGCAATCAATCCAAATGGAATGGAATGGACTGGAATCAACCCGAATGGAATGGAGTGAAGTGGAATCAAATCGAATGGAATGGAATGGAATGGAATGGAATGGAATGAAATGGGATGTAATCACCTCGAATGGAACGGAATGGAATGGAATGGATTGAAATGGAATAAACCCGAATGGAATGGAATGGAATGGAATGGAATGGAATGGAATGGAATGGAATCAACCCGAATGGAATGGAAGGGAATGGAATGGAAAGGAAAAAAACCCGAATGGAATGGAATGGAATAGAATGGAATCAACCCGAATGGCATGGAATGGAATGGAATAAACCGGAATGGAATGGAATGGAATGGAATGGAATGGAATGGAATGGAATGGAATCAAACCGAGTGCAATGGCATGGAGTGGAATGGAATGGAAAGGAATGGAATCAACCCGATTGGAATGGAATGGAATGGAATGGAATGGAATGGAATGGAATCTATCCGAATGGATTGGAATGGAAAGGAATGGAATGGAATGGAATGGAATGGAATGGAATGGAATCAACCCGCATGGAATGGAACGGAGTGGAACCAACTCGAATGGAATGGAATGGATTGGAATGGAATGGAATCAACCCGAATTCAATGGAATGGAATGGAATGGAATCAACACGAATGGAATGGATTGGAATGGAATGGAATGGAATGGAATGGAATGGAATGGAATCAACCCGAATGGAAAGGAATGGAATGGAATGGAATGAAATGGAATGGAATGCAATCAATCCGAATGGAATGGAATGGAATGGAATGCAATGGAATCAACCCGAATGGAATGGAATGAAGTGGAATCAAATCGAGTGCAATGGAATGGAATCGAATGGAATGGAATGGATTCAACCAGAATGGAATGGAAAGGAATGGAATCAACCGGAATGGAATGAAATGGAAAGGAATGGAATGGAATGGAATGGAAAGGAATGTAATGGAATCAACCCGAATGGAATTTAATGGAATGGAATGGAATCAACCAGAATGGAATGGAATGGAATGGAATGGAATGGAATCAACCCGAATGGAATGGAATGGAATGGAATGGAATGGAATGGAATCAACCTGAATGGAATGAAATGGAATGGAATTGAATGGAATGGAATCCACCGGAATGGAATGGAATGGAATGGAATGGAATGGAATGGTATGGAATCAACCCGAATGAAGTCGAATGGAATGGAAAGGAATAGAATCAATACGAATGGAATGCAATGGAATGGAATGGAATGGAATGGAATCAACCCAAATGTAATGGAATGGAATGGAATGGAATGGAATGGAATGGAGTCAACCCGGATGGAATGCAATGGAATGGAATGGAATGAAATGGAATGGAATGGAATCAACCCGAATGGAATGGAATGCAATGGAATGGAATGGAATGGAATCAACTCGAATGGAAGAGAATGGAATGGATTGGAATGGAATGGAATAGAATCAACCCGAATGGAATGGAATACAATGGAATGGAAAGGGATGGAATCAACTCGAATGGAATGGAATGGAATGGAATGGAATGGAATCAACTCGAATGGAAGAGAATGGAATGGATTGGAATGGAATGGAATAGAATCAACCCGAATGGAATGGAATACAATGGAATGGAAAGGGATGGAATCAACTCGAATGGAATGGAATGGAATGGAATGGAATGGAATGAAATGGAATAAACCCGAATGGAATGGAATGGAATGGAATGGAATGGAATGGAATGGAATGAAATCAACCCGAATGGAATGGAAGGGAATGGAATGGAAAGGAAAAAACCCGAATGGAATGGAATGGAATCGAATGGAATGGAATGGAATGGAATCAACCGGAATGGAAGGGAATGGAATGGAATGGAATGGAAGGGAATGGAATCAAACCGAATGGAATGGAATGGAGTGGAATGGAATGGAAAGGAATGGAATCAACCCGAATGGAATGGAATTGAATGGAATGGAATGGAATCAAACCGAATGGAATGGAATGGAATGGAATAGAATGGAATGGAATGGAATCTATCCGAAAGGAATGGAATGGTAAGGAATGGAATGGAATGGAAGGGAATGGAATCAACCCTCATGGAATGAAATGGAGTGAAATCAACTTGAATGGAATGGAATGGAATGGAATAAACCCGAATGAAATGGAATGGAGGGGAATGGAATGGAATGGAAAGGAACCAACCCGAATGGAATGGAATTGAATGGAATGGAATGGAATGGAATGGAATGGAATGGAATGGAATGGAAAGTAATTAACCCGAATGCAATGGAATGAAACGGAATGGAAAGGAATGGAATGGAAGGGAATGAAATGGAAGGGAATTTAATCACACCGAATGGAATGGAATGGAATCAACACGAATGGAATGGAATGCAATGGAATGACATGGAATGGATTCAACCCGAATGGAATTGATTGGAATGGAATCAACTCGAATGGAATGTAATGGATTGGAATGGCACGGGATGGAATGGTATGGAATAGAATCGAATGGAATTGAATCAACCCGATTGGAGTGGATTGGAATGGAATGTAATTGAATGGAATGGGGTGGAATTGAATCAATCCGAGTGGAATGGAATGGAATGGAATGGAGTGGAGGGGAATGAAATGGAATGGAATGGAGTGGAGTGGAATGGAATGGAATGGAATCAACCTGAGTGGAATGGAATGGAATGGAATGGAATGGAATGGAATGGAATGGAATGGAATGGAATAAACCCGAATGAAATGGAATGGAGGGGAATGGAATGGAATGGAATGGAAAGGAACCAACCCGAATGGAATGGAATCGAATGGAATGGAATGGAATGGAATGGAATGGAATGCAATGGAATCATCCCGAATGGAATGGAATGGAACGGAGTGGAATGGAATCAACCCGAATGGAATGCAATGGAATGGAATGGAAAGTAATCAACCCGAATGGAATGGAATGGAACGGAATTGAATGGAATGGAATGGAATGGAATGGAAGGGAATGAAATGGAAGGGAATTTAATCACACCGAATGGAATGGAATGGAATAGAATGGACTGGAATGGAATCTATCCGAATGGTATGGAATGGTAAGGAATGGAATGGAATGGAAGGGAATGGAATCAACACGCATGGAATGAAATGGAGTGGAATCAACTCGAATGGAATGGAATGGAATGGAATGGAAAGGAATGGAATGGAAAGGAATGGAATGGAAGGGAATGAAATGGAAGGGAATTTAATCACACCGAATGGAATGGAATGGAATGGAATGGAATGGAATCAACCCGAATGGAATGGAATGCAACGGAATGACATGGAATGGATTCAACCCTAATGGAATTGATTGGAATGGAATCAACTCGAATGGAATGGAATGGAATGGAATGGCACGGGATGGAATGGTATGGAATAGAATCGAATGGAATTGAATCAACCCGATTGGAGTGGATTGGAATGGAATGTAATTGAATGGAATGGGGTGGAATTGAATCAATCTGAGTGGAATGGAATGGAACAGAATGTAGTGGAGGGGAATGAAATGGAATGGAATGGAGTGGAGTGGAATGTAATGGAATGGAATCAACCTGAGTGGAATGGAATGGAATGGAATGGAATGGAATGGAATGGAATGGAATAAAATGGAATGGAAGCAACTCAAATGCAATGGAATGGAATGGAATGGAATGGAATGGAATCAACCCGAATGGAATGGAATGGAATGGAATGCAATGGAATGGAATGGAATCAACTCGAATGGAATGGAATGCAATGGAATGGAATGGAATCGAATCATCATGAATGGAATGGAACGGAATGGAATCAACTCAAATGGAATGGAATGTAATGGAAAGGAATGGAATGGAATCAACCCGAATGGAGTGGAATGGAACGGAATGGAATGGAATGAAAAGGAATGGAATGGAATGCAATCAATCCAAATGGAATGGAATGGACTGGAATCAACCCGAATGGAATGGAGTGAAGTGGAATCAAATCGAATGGAATGGAATGGAATGGAATGAAATGGGATGTAATCACCTCGAATGGAACGGAATGGAATGGAATGGAATGAAATGGGATAAACCCGAATGGAACGGAATGGAGTGGAATGGAATGGAATGGAATGGAATCAACCCGAATGGAATGGAAGGGAATGGAATGGAAAGGAATGAAATGGAATGGAATGGAATGGAATGGAATGGAAAGGAATGGAATGGAATCAACCCGAAAGGAATTTAATGGAATGGAATGGAATCAACCAGAATGGAATGGAATCGAATGGAATGGAATGGAATCAACCCGAATGGAATGGAATGGAATGGAATGGAATGGAATGGAATGGAATGGAATGGAATGGAATGGAATGGAATCAACCTGAATGGAATTAAATGGAATGGAATTGAATGGAATGGAATCCACCGGAATGGAATGGAATGGAATGGAATGGAATGGAATGGAATGGAATGGAATCAACCCGAATGGAGTCGAATGGAATGGAAAGGAATGGAATCAACCCGAATGGAATGCAATGGAATGGAATGGAATGGAATGGAATCAAACCGAATGTATTGGAATGCAATGGAATGGAATGGAATGGAATGGAGTCAACCTGGATGGAATGCAATGGAATGGAATGGAAAGAAATGGAATGGAATGGAATCAACCCGAATGGAATGGAATGCAATGGAATGGAATGGAATGGAATCAACTCGAATGGAAGAGAATGGAATGGATTGGAATGGAATGGAATGGAATCAACCCGAATGGAATGGAATACAATGAAACGGAATGGAATGGAAAGGGATGGAATCAACTCGAATGGAATGGAATGGAATGGAATGGAATGAAATGGAATAAACCCGAATGGAATGGAATGCAATGGAATGACATGGAATGGATTCAACCCGAATGGAATTGATTGGAATGGAATCAACTCGAATGGAATGGAATGGAATGGAATGGAATGGAATGGAATGGAAAGTAATGGAATGGAATGGAAAGTAATTAACCCGAATGGAATGCAATGGAATGGAATGGAATGGAATGGAATGGAAGGGAATGAAATGGAAGGGAATTTAATCACACCGAATGGAATGGAATGGAATGGAATGGAATCAACCCGAATGGAATGGAATGCAATGGAATGACATGGAATGGATTCAACCCGAATGGAATTGATTGGAATGGAATCAACTCGAATGGAATGGAATGGAATGGAATGGCACGGGATGGAATGGTATGGAATAGAATCGAATGGAATTGAATCAACCCGATTGGAGTGGATTTGAATGGAATGTAATTGAATGGAATGGGGTGGAATTGAATCAATCCGAGTGGAATGGAATGGAATGGAATGGAGTGGAGGGGAATGAAATGGAATGGAATGGAGTGGAGTGGAATGGAATGGAATGGAATCAACCTGAGTGGAATGGAATGGAATGGAATGGAATGGAATGGAATGGAATGGAATAAACCCGAATGAAATGGAATGGAGGGGAATGGAATGGAATGGAATGGAATGGAAAGGAACCAACCCGAATGGAATGGAATCGAATGGAATGGAATGGAATGGAATGGAATGCAATGGAATCCTCCCGAATGGAATGGAATGGAACGGAATGGAATGGAATCAACCAGAATGGAATGCAATGCAATGGAATGGAAAGTAATCAACCCGAATGCAATGGAATGGAACGGAATGGAATGGAATGGAATGGAATGGAAGGGAATGAAATGGAAGGGAATTTAATCACACCGAATGGAATGGAATGGAATAGAATGGACTGGAATGGAATCTATCCGAATGGTATGGAATGGTAAGGAATGGAATGGAATGGAAGGGAATGGAATCAACACGCATGGAATGAAATGGAGTGGAATCAACTCGAATGGAATGGAATGGAATGGAATGGAATGGAAAGGAATTGAATGGAAGGGAATGAAATGGAAGGGAATTTAATCACACCGAATGGAATGGAATGGAATGGAATGGAATCAACCCGAATGGAATGGAATGCAACGGAATGACATGGAATGGATTCAACCCTAATGGAATTGATTGGAATGGAATCAACTCGAATGGAATGGAATGGAATGGAATGGAATGGCACGGGATGGAATGGTATGGAATAGAATCGAATGGAATTGAATCAACCCGATTGGAGTGGATTGGAATGGAATGTAATTGAATGGAATGGGGTGGAATTGAATCAATCCGAGTGGAATGGAATGGAATGGAATGGAGTGGAGGGGAATGAAATGGAATGGACTGGAGTGGAGTGGAATGTAATGGAATGGAATCAACCTGAGTGGAATGGAATGGAATGGAATGGAATGGAATAAAATGGAATGGAAGCAACTCAAATGCAATGGAATGGAATGGAATGGAATGGAATCAACCCGAAAGGAATGGAATGGAATGGAATGCAATGGAATGGAATGGAATCAACTCGAATGGAATGGAATGCAATGGAATGGAATGGAATCGAATCATCATGAATGGAATCGAACGGAATGGAATCAACTCAAATGGAATGGAATGCAATGGAAAGGAATGGAATGGAATCAACCCGAATGGAGTGGAATGGACCGGAATGGAATGGAATGAAAAGGAATGGAATGGAATGCAATCAATCCAAATGGAATGGAATGGACTGGAATCAACCCGAATGGAATGGAGTGAAGTGGAATCAAATCGAATGGAATGGAATGGAATGGAATGGAATGGAATGGAATGGAATGAAATGGGTTGTAATCACCTCGAATGGAACGGAATTGAATGGAATGGTATGAAATGGAATAAACCCGAATGGAATGGAATGGAATGGAATGGAATGGAATCAACCCGAATGGAATGGAAGGGAATGGAATGGAAAGGAAAAAAGCCGAATGGAATGGAATGGAATGGAATGGAATCAACCCGAATGGAATGGAATGGAATGGAATAAACCAGAATGGAATGGAATGGAATGGAATGGAATGGAATGGAATGGAATCAAACCGAGTGGAATGGCATGGAGTGGAATGGAATGGAAAGGAATGGAATCAACCCGATTGGAATGGAATGGAATGGAATGGAATGGAATGGAATGGAATGGAATGGAATCTATCCGAATGGATTGGAATGGAAAGGAATGGAATGGAATGGCATGGAATGGAATGGAATGGAATGGAATCAACCCGCATGGAATGGAATGGAGTGGAACCAACTCGAATGGAATGAAATGGATTGGAATGGAATGGAATCAACCCGAATTCAATGGCATGGAATGGAATGGAATCAACACGAATGGAATGGATTGGAATGGAATGGAATGGAATGGAATGGAATGGAATGGAATCAACCCGAATGGAATGGAATGGAATGAAATGGAATGGAATGCAATCAATCCGAATGGAATGGAATGGAATGGAATGCAATGGAATCAACCCGAATGGAATGGAATGAAGTGGAATCAAATCGAGTGCAATGGAATGGAATCGAATGGAATGGAATGGATTCAACCAGAATGGAATGGAAAGGAATGGAATCAACCGGAATGGAATGAAATGGAAAGGAATGGAATGGAATGGAATGGAAAGGAATGGAATGGAATCAACCCGAATGGAATTTAATGGAATGGAATGGAATCAACCAGAATGGAATGTAATCAAATGGAATGGAATGGAATCAACCTGAATGGAATGAAATGGAATGGAATTGAATGGAATGGAATCCACCAGAATGGAATGGAATGGAAGGGAATGGTATGGAATCAACCCGAATGGAGTCGAATGGAATGGAAAGGAATGGAATCAACCCGAATGGAATGCAATGGAATGGAATGGAATGGAATGGAATCAACCCGAATGTAATGGAATGCAATGGAATGGAATGGAATGGAATGGAGTCAACACGGATGGAATGCAATGGAATGGAATGGAATGAAATGGAATGGAATGGAATCAACCCGAATGGAATGGAATGCAATGGAATGGAATGGAATGGAATCAACTCGAATGGAATAGAATGGAATGGATTGGAATGGAATGGAATGGAATCAACCCGAATGGAATGGAATACAATGGAATGGAAAGGAATGGAAAGGGATGGAATCAACTCGAATGGAATGGAATGGAATGGAATGGAATGGAATGAAATGGAATAAACCCGAATGGAATGGAATGGACTGGAATGGAATGGAATGAAATCAACCCGAATGGAATGGAAGTGAATGGAATGGAAAGGAAAAAACCCGAATGGAATGGAATGGAATGGAATGGAATGGAATGGAATGGAATGGAATCAAATCGAATGGAATGGAATGGAATGGAATGGAACGGAATGGAATGGAATGGAATGGAAGGGAATGAAATGGAAGGGAATTTAATCACACCGAATGGAATTGAATGGAATGGAATGGAATGGAATCAACCTGAATGGAATGGAATGCAATGGAATGACATGGAATGGATTCAACCCGAATGGAATTGATTGGAATGGAATCAACTCGAATGGAATGGAATGGAATGGAATGGCACGGGATGGAATGGTATGGAATAGAATCGAATGGGATTGAATCAACCCGATTGGAGTGGATTGGAATGGAATGTAATTGAATGGAATAGGGTGGAATTGAATCAATCCGAGTGGAATGGAATGGAATGGAGTGGAGGGGAATGAAATGGAATGGAATGGAGTGGAGTGGAATGTAATGGAATGGAATCAACCTGAGTGGAGTGTAATGGAATGGAATGGAATGGAATGGAATAAAATGGAATGGAAGCAACTCAAATGCAATGCAATGGAATGGAACGGAATGGAATCAACCCGAATGGAATGGAATGGAATGGAATGGAATGCAAAGGAATGGAATGGAATCAACTCGAATGGAATGGAATGCAATGGAATGGAATGGAATCGAATCATCACGAATGGAATGGAACGGAATGGAATCAACTCAAATGGAATGGAATGCAATGGAAAGGAATGGAATGGAATCAACCCGAATGGAGTGGAATGGAATGGAATGGAATGGAATGGAAGCAACCCGAATGGAATGGAATGGAATCGAATGGAATGGAATTTAATGGAATCAACCGGAATGGAATGGAATGGAATGGAATGGAAGGGAATGGAATCAAACCGAATGGAATGGAATGGAGTGGAATGGAATGGAAAGGAATGGAATCAACCCGAATGGAATGGAATTGAATGGAATGGAATGGAATGGAATGGAATCAAACCGAATGGAATGGAATGGAATGGAATAGAATGGAATGGAATGGAAAGGAACCAACCCGAATGGAATGGAATGGAATGGAATGGAATGGAATGGAATGCAATGGAATGGAATGGAAAGTAATTAACCCGAATGGAATGGAATGGAACGGAATGGAATGGAATGGAATGGAAGGGAATGAAATGGAAGGGAATTTAATCACACCGAATGGAATGGAATGGAATGGAATGGAATCAACCCGAAAGGAATGGAATGCAATGGAATGACATAGAATGGATTCAACCTGAATGGAATTGATTGGAATGGAATCAACTCGAATGGAATGGAATGGAATGGAATGGCACGGGGTGGAATGGTATGGAATAGAATCGAATGGAATTGAATCAACCCGATTGGAGTGGATTGGAATGGAATGTAATTGAATGGAATGGGGTGGAATTGAATCAATCCGAGTGGAATGGAATGGAATGGAATGGAGTGGAGGGGAATGAAATGGAATGGAATGGAGTGGAGTGGAATGGAATGGAATGGAATCAACCTGAGTGGAATGGAATGGAATGGAATGGAATGGAATGGAATGGAATGGAATGGAATAAACCCGAATGAAATGGAATGGAGGGGAATGGAATGGAATGGAATGGAAAGGAAACAACACGAATGGAATGGAATCGAATGGAATGGAATAGAATGGAAAGGAATGCAATGGAATCATCCCGAATGGAATGGAATGGAATGGAATGGAATGGAATCAACCCGAATGGAATGCAATGGAATGGAATGGAAAGTAATCAACCCGAATGGAATGGAATGGAACGGAATGGAACGGAACGGAATGGAATGGAATGGAATGGAATGGAATGGAAGGGAATGAAATGGAAGGGAATTTAATCACACCGAATGGAATGGAATGGAATAGAATGGACTGGAATGGAATCTATCCGAATGGAATGGAATGGTAAGGAATGGAATGGAATGGAAGGGAATGGAATCAACACGCATGGAATGAAATGGAGTGGAATCAACTCGAATGGAATGGAATGGAATGGAATGGAAAGGAATGGAATGGAATGGAATGAAATGGAAGGGAACTTAATCACACCGAATGGAATGGAATGGAATGGAGTGGAATGGAATGGAATGGAATCAACCCGAATGGAATGGAATGCAACGGAATGACATGGAATGGATTCAACCCTAATGGAATTGATTGGAATGGAATCAACTCGAATGGAATGAAATGGAATGGAATGGCACGGGATGGAATGGTATGGAATAGAATCGAATGGAATTGAATCAACCAGATTGGAGTGGATTGGAATGGAATGTAATTGAATGGAATGGGGTGGAATTGAATCAATCCGAGTGGAATGGAATGGAATGGAATGGAGTGGAGGGGAATTAAATGGAATGGAATGGAGTGGAGTGGAATGGAATGGAATGGAATCAACCTGAGTGGAATGGAATGGAATGGAATGGAATGGAATGGAATGGAATGGAATGGAATCAAATGGGATGTAATCACCTCAAATGGAACGGAATGGAATGGAATGGAATGAAATGGAATAAACCCGAATGGAATGGAATGGAATGGAATGGAATGGAATGGAATGGAATCAACCCGAATGGAAAGGAAGGGAATGGAATGGAAAGGAAAAAACCCGAATGGAATGGAATGGAATGGAATGGAATCAACCCGAATGGAATGGAATGGAATGGAATGGAATAAACCGGAATGGAATGGAATGGAATGGAATGGAAAGGAATGGAATGGAATCAAACCGAGTGGAATGGCATGGAGTGGAATGGAATGGAAAGGAATGGAATCAACCCGATTGGAATGGAATGGAATGGAATGGAATGGAATGGAATGGAATCTATCCGAATGGATTGGAATGGAAAGGAATGGAATGGAATGGAATGGAATGGAATGGAATGGAATCAACCCGCATGGAATGGAATGGAGTGGAACCAACTCGAATGGAATGGAATGGATTGGAATGGAATGGAATCAACCCGAATTCAATGGAATGGAATGGAATGGAATGGAATGGAATGGAATGGAATGGAATCAACCCGAATGGAATGGAATGGAATGGAATGGAATGAAATGGAATGGAATGCAATCAATCCGAATGGAATGGAATGGAATGCAATGGAATCAACCCGAATGGAATGGAATGAAGTGGAATCAAATCGAGTGCAATGGAATGGAATCGAATGGAATGGAATGGATTCAACCAGAATGGAATGGAAAGGAATGGAATCAACCGGAATGGAATGAAATGGAAAGGAATGGAATGGAATGGAAAGGAATGGAATGGAATCAACCCGAATGGAATTTAATGGAATGGAATGGAATCAACCATAATGGAATGGAATCGAATAGAATGGAATGGAATCAACCCGAATGGAATGGAATGGAATGGAATGGAATCAACCTGAATGGAATGAAATGGAATGGAATTGAATGGAATGGAATCCACCGGAATGGAATGGAATGGAATTGAATGGAATGGAATGGTATGGAATCAACCCGAATGGAGTCGAATGGAATGGAAAGGAATGGAATCAACGCGAATGGAATGCAATGGAATGGAATGGAATGGAATGGAATCAACCCGAATGTAATGGAATGGAATGGAATGGAATGGAATGGAGTCAACCCGGATGGAATGCAATGGAATGGAATGGAATCAACCCGAATGGAATGGAATGCAATGGAATGGAATGGAATGGAATCAACTCGAATGGAATAGAATGGAATGGATTGGAATGGAATGGAATGGAATCAACCCGAATGGAATGGAATGGAATGGAATGGAATGGAATGGAATGAAATGGAATGGAATGCAATCAATCAGAATGGAATGGAATGGAATGGAATGCAATGGAATCAACCCGAATGGAATGGAATGAAGTGGAATCAAATCGAGTGCAATGGAATGGAATCGAAAGGAATGGAATGGATTCAACCAGAATGGAATGGAAAGGAATGGAATCAACTGGAATGGAATGAAATGGAAAGGAATGGAATGGAATGGAATGGAATGGAATGGAATGGAATCAACCCGAATGGAATTTAATGGAATGGAATGGAATCAACCAGAATGGAATGGAATGGAATGGAATCAACCCGAATGGAATGGAATGGAATGGAATGGAATGGAATGGAATGGAATGGAATCAACCTGAATGGAATGAAATGGAATGGAATTGAATGGAATGGAATCCACCGGAATGGAAAGGAATGGAATGGTATGGAATCAACCCGAATGGAGTCGAATGGAATGGAAAGGAATGGAATCAAAACGAATGGAATGCAATGGAATGGAATGGAATGGAATGGAATCAACCCGAATGTAATGGAATGCAATGGAATGGAATGGAATGGAATGGAGTCAACCCGGATGGAATGCAATGGAATGGAATGGAATGAAATGGAATGGAATGGAATCAACCCGAATGGAATGGAATGCAATGGAATGGAATGGAATGGAATCAACTCGAATGGAAGAGAATGGAATGGATTGGAATGGAATGGAATGGAATCAACCCGAATGGAATGGAATACAATGGAATGGAATTGAATGGAAAGGGATGGAATCAACTCGAATGGAATGGAATGGAATGGAATGGAATGGAATGGAATGCAATGGAGTGGAATGGAAAGTAATTAACCCGAATGGAATGGAATGGAACGGAATGGAATGGAATGGAATGGAAGGGAATGAAATGGAAGGGAATTTAATCACACCGAATGGAATGGAATGGAATGGAATGGAATCAACCCAAATGGAATGGCATGCAATGGAATGACATGGAATGGATTCAACCCGAATGGAATTGATTGGAATGGAATCAACTCGAATGGAATGGAATGGAATGGAATGGCACGGGATGGAATGGTATGGAATAGAATCGAATGGAATTGGATCAACCCGATTGGAGTGGATTGGAATGGAATGTAATTGAATGGAATGCGGTGGAATTGAATCAATCCGAGTGGAATGGAATGGAATGGAATGGAGTGGAGGGGAATGAAATGTAATGTAATGGAGTGGAGTGGAATGGAATGGAATGGAATCAACCTGAGTAGAATGGAATGGAATGGAATGGAATGGAATGGAATGGAATGGAATGGAATAAACCCAAATGAAATGGAATGGAGGGGAATGGAATGGAATGGATTGGAAAGGAACCAACCCGAATGGAATGGAATCGAATGGAATGGAATGGAATGGAATGCAATGCAATGGAGTCATCCCGAATGGAATGGAATGGAACGGAATGGAATGGAATCAACCCGAATGGAATGCAATGGAATGGAATGGAAAGTAATCAACCCGAATGGAATGGAATGGAACGGAATGGAATGGAATGGAATGGAATGGAATGGAATGGAATGAAATTGAAGGGAATTTAATCACACCAAATGGAATGGAATGGAATAGAATGGACTGGAATGGAATCTATCCGAATGGTATGGAATGGTAAGGAATGGAATGGAATGGAAAGGAATGGAATCAACACGCATGGAATGAAATGGAGTGGAATCAACTCGAATGGAATGGAATGGAATGGAATGGAATGGAAAGGAATGGAATGGAAGGGAATGAAATGGAAGGGAATTTAATCACACCGAATGGAATGGAATGGAATGGAATGGAATGGAATCAACCCGAATGGAATGGAATGCAACGGAATGACATGGAATGGATTCAACCCTAATGGAATTGATTGGAATGGAATCAACTCGAATGGAATGGAATGGAATGGAATGGCACGGGATGGAATGGTATGGAATAGAATCGAATGGAATTGAATCAACCCGATTGGAGTGGATTGGAATGGAATGTAATTGAATGGAATGGGGTGGAATTGAATCAATCCGAGTGGAATGGAAGGGAATGGAATGGAGTGGAGGGGAATGAAATGGAATGGAATGGAGTGGAGTGGAATGTAATGGAATGGAATCAACCTGAGTGGAATGGAATGGAATGGAATGGAATAAAATGGAATGGAAGCAACTCAAATGCAATGGAATGGAATGGAATGGAATGGAATCAACCCGAATGGAATGGAATGGAATGGAATGAAATGGAATGGAATGGAATCAACTCGAATGGAATGGAATGCAATGGAATGGAATGGAATCGAATCATCATGAATGGAATGGAACGGAATGGAATCAACTCAAATGGAATGGAATGCAATGGAAAGGAATGGAATGGAATCAACCCGAATGGAGTGGAATGGTACGGAATGGAATGGAATGAAAAGGAATGGAATGGAATGCAATCAATCCAAATGGAATGGAATGGACTGGAATCAACCCGAATGGAATGGAGTGAAGTGGAATCAAATCGAATGGAATGGAATGGAATGGAATGAAATGGGATGTAATCACCTCGAATGGAACGGAATGGAATGGAATGGAATGAAATGGAATAAACCCGACTGGAATGGAATGGAATGGAATGGAATGGAATGGAATCAACCCGAATGGAATGGAAGGGAATGGAATGGAAAGGAAAAAACCCGAATGGAATGGAATGGAATGGAATCAACCCGAACGGAATGGAATGGAATGGAATAAACCGGAATGGAATGGAATGGAATGGAATGGAATGGAATGGAATGGAATGGAATGGAATGGAATCAAACCGAGTGGAATGGCATGGAGTGGAATGGAATGGAAAGGAATGGAATCAACCCGATTAGATTGGAATGGAATGGAATGGAATGGAATCTATCCGAACGGATTGGAATGGAAAGGAATGGAATGGAATGGAATGGAATGGAATGGAATGGAATGGAATCAACCCGCATGGAATGGAATGGAGTGGAACCAACTCGAATGGAATGGAATGGATTGGAATGGAATGGAATCAATCCGAATGGAATGGAATGGAATGGAACGGAATGGAATGGAATCAAACCGAACGGAATGGAATGCAGTGGAGTCAACTCGAATGGAATGGAATGGAATGTAATGGAATGGAATCAACCCGAATGGAATGGAATAGAATTGAATAGAATCAACAAGAATGAAATGGAATGGAATCAACCAGAATGGAATGGAATGGAATGTAATGGAATGGAATGAAAAGAATGGAAACGAATGCAATCAAACCGAATGGAATGGAATGGAATGGAATGGAATGGAATGGAATGGAATGGAATCAACCCGAATGGAATGGAATGGAATGGAATGCAATGGAATGGAATCAACCCGAATGGAATGGAATGGAATGGAATGGAATGGAATGGAATCAACCCGAATGGAATGGAATGGAATGGAATGGAATGGAATCAACCCGAATGAAATGGAATGGCATCAACCCGAAAGGGACCGAAGGCAATGGAATGGAATGGAATGGAATCCACCCGAATGGAATGGAATGGAATGGAATCAACTCGAATGGAATGGATTGGAATGGAATGGAATGGAATCAACACGAATGGAATGGAATGCAATGGAATGGAATGGAATGGAATCAAGCCGAATGGAATGGAATGGATAGGAATCAACTCGAATGGAATGGAATGGAATGGAATGCAATGGAAGCAACCCGAATGGAATGGAATGGAATGGAATGGAATGGAATGGAATGGAATGGAATCAACCCGAATGGAATGGAATGGATTGGAATCAACTCGAATGGAATGGAATGGAATGGAATGGAATGCAATGGAAGCAACCAGAATGGAATGGAATGGAATGGAATGGAATGGAATGGAATCAACCAGAATGGAATGGAATGGAATGGAATGGAATGGAATGGAATGGAATGGAATGGAATGAAATGGAATCAACCCGAATGGAATGGAATGGAATGGAATCAACTCGAATGGAATGGAATGGATTGGAATGGAATGGAATGGAATGGAATGGAATGGAATCAAACCGAGTGCAATGGCATGGAGTGGAATGGAATGGAAAGGAATGGAATCAACCCGATTGGAATGGAATGGAATGGAATGGAATGGAATGGAATGGAATGGAATCTATCCGAATGGATTGGAATGGAAAGGAATGGAATGGAATGGAATGGAATGCAATGGAATGGAATCAACCCGCATGGAATGGAATGGAGTGGAACCAACTCGAATGGAATGGAATGGATTGGAATGGAATGGAATCAACCCGAATTCAATGGAATGGAATGGAATGGAATCAACACGAATGGAATGGATTGGAATGGAATGGAATGGAATGGAATCAACCCGAATGGAAAGGAATGGAATGGAATGGAATGAAATGGAATGGAATGCAATCAATCCGAATGGAATGGAATGGAATGGAATGCAATGGAATCAACCCGAATGGAATGGAATGAAGTGGAATCAAATCGAGTGCAATGGAATGGAATCGAATGGAATGGAATGGATTCAACCAGAATGGAATGGAAAGGAATGGAATCAACCGGAATGGAATGAAATGGAAAGGAATGGAATGGAATGGAATGGAAAGGAATGGAATGGAATCAACCCGAATGGAATTTAATGGAATGGAATGGAATCAACCAGAATGGAATGGAATGGAATGGAATGGAATGGAATCAACCCGAATGGAATGGAATGGAATGGAATGGAATGGAATCAACCTGAATGGAATGAAATGGAATGGAATTGAATGGAATGGAATCCACCGGAATGGAATGGAATGGAATGGAATGGAATGGAATGGAATGGTATGGAATCAACCCGAATGAAGTCGAATGGAATGGAAAGGAATAGAATCAATACGAATGGAATGCAATGGAATGGAATGGAATGGAATGGAATCAACCCAAATGTAATGGAATGCAATGGAATGGAATGGAATGGAATGGAGTCAACCCGGATGGAATGCAATGGAATGGAATGGAATGAAATGGAATGGAATGGAATCAACCCGAATGGAATGGAATGCAATGGAATGGAATGGAATGGAATCAACTCGAATGGAAGAGAATGGAATGGATTGGAATGGAATGGAATAGAATCAACCCGAATGGAATGGAATACAATGGAATGGAAAGGGATGGAATCAACTCGAATGGAATGGAATGGAATGGAATGGAATGGAATCAACTCGAATGGAAGAGAATGGAATGGATTGGAATGGAATGGAATAGAATCAACCCGAATGGAATGGAATACAATGGAATGGAAAGGGATGGAATCAACTCGAATGGAATGGAATGGAATGGAATGGAATGGAATGAAATGGAATAAACCCGAATGGAATGGAATGGAATGGAATGGAATGGAATGGAATGGAATGAAATCAACCCGAATGGAATGGAAGGGAATGGAATGGAAAGGAAAAAACCCGAATGGAATGGAATGGAATCGAATGGAATGGAATGGAATGGAATCAACCGGAATGGAAGGGAATGGAATGGAATGGAATGGAAGGGAATGGAATCAAACCGAATGGAATGGAATGGAGTGGAATGGAATGGAAAGGAATGGAATCAACCCGAATGGAATGGAATTGAATGGAATGGAATGGAATGGAATCAAACCGAATGGAATGGAGTGGAATGGAATAGAATGGAATGGAATGGAATCTATCCGAAAGGAATGGAATGGTAAGGAATGGAATGGAATGGAAGGGAATGGAATCAACCCTCATGGAATGAAATGGAGTGAAATCAACTTGAATGGAATGGAATGGAATGGAATAAACCCGAATGAAATGGAATGGAGGGGAATGGAATGGAATGGAAAGGAACCAACCCGAATGGAATGGAATGGAATGGAATGGAATGGAATGGAATGGAATGGAATGGAATGGAAAGTAATTAACCCGAATGCAATGGAATGGAACGGAATGGAAAGGAATGGAATGGAAGGGAATGAAATGGAAGGGAATTTAATCACACCGAATGGAATGGAATGGAATCAACACGAATGGAATGGAATGCAATGGAATGACATGGAATGGATTCAACCGGAATGGAATTGATTGGAATGGAATCAACTCGAATGGAATGGAATGGAATGGAATGGAATGGAATGGAATGGAATCTATCCGAATGGATTGGAATGGAAAGGAATGGAATGGAATGGAATGGAATGGAATCAACCCGCATGGAATGGAATGGAGTGGAACCAACTCGAATGGAATGGAATGGATTGGAATGGAATGGAATCAACCCGAATTCAATGGAATGGAATGGAATGGAATCAACACGAATGGAATGGATTGGAATGGAATGGAATGGAATGGAATGGAATGGAATCAACCCGAATGGAAAGGAATGGAATGGAATGGAATGAAATGGAATGGAATGCAATCAATCCGAATGGAATGGAATGGAATGGAATGCAATGGAATCAACCCGAATGGAATGGAATGAAGTGGAATCAAATCGAGTGCAATGGAATGGAATCGAATGGAATGGAATGGATTCAACCAGAATGGAATGGAAAGGAATGGAATCAACCGGAATGGAATGAAATGGAAAGGAATGGAATGGAATGGAATGGAATCAACCCGAATGGAATTTAATGGAATGGAATGGAATCAACCAGAATGGAATGGAATCGAATGGAATGGAATGGATTGGAATGGAATGGAATCAACCCGAATTCAATGGAATGGAATGGAATGGAATCAACACGAATGGAATGGATTGGAATGGAATGGAATGGAATGGAATGGAATGCAATCAATCCGAATGGCATGGAAAGGAATGGAATGCAATGGAATCAACCCGAATGGAATGGAATGAAGTGGAATCAAATCGAGTGCAATGGAATGGAATCGAATGGAATGGAATGGATTCAACCAGAATGGAATGGAAAGGAATGGAATCAACCGGAATGGAATGAAATGGAAAGGAATGGAATGGAATGGAATGGAAAGGAATGGAATGGAATCAACCCGAATGGAATTTAATGGAATGGAATGGAATCAACCAGAATGGAATGGAATCGAATGGAATGGAATGGAATCAAACCGAATGGAATGGAATGGAATGGAATTGAATGGAATGGAATCCACCGTAATGGAATGGAATGGAATGGAATGGTATGGAATCAACCCGAATGGAGTCGAATGGAATGGAAAGGAATGGAATCAACCCGAATGGAATGCAATGGAATGGAATGGAATGGATTGGAATCAACCCGAATGTAATGGAATGCAATGGAATGGAATGGAATGGAATGGAGTCAACCCGGATGGAATGCAATGGAATGGAATGGAATGAAATGGAATGGAATGGAATCAACCCGAATGGAATGGAATGCAATGGAATGGAATGGAATGGAATCAACTCGAATGGAATAGAATGGAATGGATTGGAATGGAATGGAATGGAAGGGAATGAAAAGGAAGGGAATTTAATCACACCGAATGGAATGGAATGGAATGGAATCAACCCGAATGGAATGGAATGCAATGGAATGACATGGAATGGATTCAACCCTAATGGAATTGATTGGAATGGAATCAACTCGAATGGAATGGAATGGAATGGAATGGCACGGGATGGAATGGTATGGAATAGAATCGAATGGAATTGAATCAACCCAATTGGAGTGGATTGGAATGGAATGTAATTGAATGGAATGGGGTGGAATTGAATCAATCCGAGTGGAATGGAATGGAATGGAATGGAGTGGAGGGGAATGAAATGGAATGGAATGGAGTGGAGTGGAATGTAATGGAATGGAATCAACCTGAGTGGAGTGTAATGGAATGGAATGGAATGGAATGGAATAAAATGGAATGGAAGCAACTCAAATGCAATGCAATGGAATGGAATGGAATGGAATCAACCCGAATGGAATGGAATGGAATGGAATGCAATGGAATGGAATGGAATCAACTCGAATGGAATGGAATGCAATGGAATGGAATGGAATCGAATCATCACGATTGGAATGGAACAGAATGGAATCAACTCAAATGGAATGGAATGCAATGGAAAGGAATGGAATGGAATCAACCCGAATGGAGTGGAATGGAATGGAATGGAATGGAAACAACCCGAATGGAATGGAATGGAATCGAATGGAATGGAATGGAATGGAATCAACCGGAATGGAATGGAATGGAATGGAATGGAATGGAATGGAATGGAATGGAATGGAATCAAAGCGAATGGAATGGAATGGAGTGGAATGGAATGGAAAGGAATGGAATCAACCCGAATGGAATGGAATTGAATGGAATGGAATGGAATGGAATCAAACCGAATGGAATGGAATGGAATGGAATAGAATGGAATGGAATGGAATCTATCCGAAAGGAATGGAATGGTAAGGAATGGGATGGAATGGAAGGGAATGGAATCAAACCTCATGGAATGAAATGGAGTGGAATCAACTCAAATGGAATGGAATGGAATGGAATCAACCCGAGTGAAATGGAATGGAGGGGAATGGAATGGAATGGAATCAAACCTAATGGAATGGAATGGAATGGAATAGAATGGAATGGAATGGAATCTATCCGAAAGGAATGGAATGGTAAGGAATGGGATGGAATGGAAGGGAATGGAATCAACCCTCATGGAATGAAATGGAGTGGAATCAACTCGAATGGAATGGAATGGAATGGAATAAACCCGAATGAAATGGAATGGAGGGGAATGGAATGGAATGGAAAGGAACCAACCCGAATGGAATGGAATGGAATGGAATGGAATGGAATGGAATGGAATGGAAAGGAATGGAATGGAATGGAATGCAATGGAATGGAATGGAAAGTAATTAACCCGAATCGAATAGAATGGATCGGAATGGAATGGAATGGAATGGAAGGGAATGAAATGGAAGGGAATTTAATCACACCGAATGGAATGGAATGGAATGGAATGGAATGGAATGGAATCAACCCGAATGGAATGGAATGCAATGGAATGACATGGAATGGATTCAACCCGAATGGAATTGATTGGAATGGAATCAACTCGAATGGAATGGAATGGAATGGCACGGGATGGAATGGTATGGAATAGAATCGAATGGAATTGAATCAACCCGATTGGAGTGGATTGGAATTGAATGTAATTGAATGGAATGGGGTGGAATTGAATCAATCCGAGTGGAATGGAATGGAATGGAATGGAGTGGAGGGGAATGAAATGGAATGTAATGGAGTGGAGTGGAGTGGATTGGAATGGAATGTAATTGAATGGAATGGGGTGGAATTGAATCAATCCGAGTGGAATGGAATGGAATGGAATGGAGTGGAGGGGAATGAAATGGAATGTAATGGAGTGGAGTGGAATGGAATGGAATGGAATCAACCTGAGTGGAATGGAATGGAATGGAATGGAATGGAATGGAATGGAATGGAATAAACCCGAATGAAATGGAATGGAGGGGAATGGAATGGAATGGAATGGAAAGGAACCAACCCGAATGGAATGGAATCGAATGGAATGGAATGGAATGGAATGGAATACAATGGAATCATCCCGAATGGAATGGAATGGAACGGAATGGAATGGAATCAACCCGAATGAAATGCAATGGAATGGAATGGAAAGTAATCAACCCGAATGGAATGGAATGGAACGGAATGGAATGGAATGGAATGGAATGGAAGGGAATGAAATGGAAGGGAAATTAATCACACCGAATGGAATAGAATGGAATAGAATGGACTGGAATGGAATCTATCCGAATGGTATGGAATGGTAAGGAATGGAATGGAATCGATGGGAATGGAATCAAAACGCATGGATGCAATGGACTGGAATCAACTCGAATGGAATGGAACGGAATGGAATGGAATGGAAAGGAATGGAATGGAAGGGAATGAAATGGAAGGGAATTTAATCACACCGAATGGAATGGAATGGTATGGAATGGAATCAACCCGAATGGAATGGAATGCAACGGAATGACATGGAATGGATTCAACCCTAATGGAATTGATTGGGATGGAATCAACTCGAATGGAATGGAATGGAATGGCACGGGATGGAATGGAATGGAATAGAATCGAATGGAATTGAATCAACCCGATTGGAGTGGATTGGAATGGAATGTAATTGAATGGAATGGGGTGGAACTGAATCAATCCGAGTGGAATGGAATGGAATGGAATGGAGTGGAGGGGAATGAAATGGAATGGAATGGAGTGGAGTGGAATGTAATGGAATGGAATCAACCTGAGTGGAATGGAATGGAATGGAATGGAATGGAATAAAATGGAATGGAAGCAACTCAAAGGCAATGGAATGGAATGGAATGGAATGGAATCAACCCGAATGGAATGGAATGGAATGGAATGCAATGGAATGGAATGGAATCAACTCGAATGGAATGGAATGCAATGGAATGGAATGGAATCGAATCATCATGAATGGAATGGAACGGAATGGAATCAACTCAAATGGAATGGAATGCAATGGAAAGGAATGGAATGGAATCAACCCGAATGGAGTGGAATGGAACGGAATGGAATGGAATGAAAAGGAATGGAATGGAATGCAATCAATCCAAATGGAATGGAATGGACTGGAATCAACCCGAATGGAATGGAGTGAAGTGGAATCAAATCGAATGGAATGGAATGGAATGGAATGGAATGGAATGAAATGGGATGTAATCACCTCGAATGGAACGGAATGGAATGGAATGGATTGAAATGGAATAAACCCGAATGGAATGGAATGGAATGGAATGGAATGGAATGGAATGGAATGGAATCAACCCGAATGGAATGGAAGGGAATGGAATGGAAAGGAAAAAAACCCGAATGGAATGGAATGGAATAGAATGGAATCAACCCGAATGGCATGGAATGGAATGGAATAAACCGGAATGGAATGGAATGGAATGGAATGGAATGGAATGGAATGGAATCAAACCGAGTGCAATGGCATGGAGTGGAATGGAATGGAAAGGAATGGAATCAACCCGATTGGAATGGAATGGAATGGAATGGAATGGAATGGAATGGAATCTATCCGAATGGATTGGAATGGAAAGGAATGGAATGGAATGGAATGGAATGGAATGGAATCAACCCGCATGGAATGGAACGGAGTGGAACCAACTCGAATGGAATGGAATGGATTGGAATGGAATGGAATCAACCCGAATTCAATGGAATGGAATGGAATGGAATCAACACGAATGGAATGGATTGGAATGGAATGGAATGGAATGGAATGGAATGGAATGGAATCAACCCGAATGGAAAGGAATGGAATGGAATGGAATGAAATGGAATGGAATGCAATCAATCCGAATGGAATGGAATGGAATGGAATGCAATGGAATCAACCCGAATGGAATGGAATGAAGTGGAATCAAATCGAGTGCAATGGAATGGAATCGAATGGAATGGAATGGATTCAACCAGAATGGAATGGAAAGGAATGGAATCAACCGGAATGGAATGAAATGGAAAGGAATGGAATGGAATGGAATGGAAAGGAATGTAATGGAATCAACCCGAATGGAATTTAATGGAATGGAATGGAATCAACCAGAATGGAATGGAATGGAATGGAATGGAATGGAATCAACCCGAATGGAATGGAATGGAATGGAATGGAATGGAATGGAATCAACCTGAATGGAATGAAATGGAATGGAATTGAATGGAATGGAATCCACCGGAATGGAATGGAATGGAATGGAATGGAATGGAATGGTATGGAATCAACCCGAATGAAGTCGAATGGAATGGAAAGGAATAGAATCAATACGAATGGAATGCAATGGAATGGAATGGAATGGAATGGAATCAACCCAAATGTAATGGAATGGAATGGAATGGAATGGAATGGAATGGAGTCAACCCGGATGGAATGCAATGGAATGGAATGGAATGAAATGGAATGGAATGGAATCAACCCGAATGGAATGGAATGCAATGGAATGGAATGGAATGGAATCAACTCGAATGGAAGAGAATGGAATGGATTGGAATGGAATGGAATAGAATCAACCCGAATGGAATGGAATACAATGGAATGGAAAGGGATGGAATCAACTCGAATGGAATGGAATGGAATGGAATGGAATGGAATCAACTCGAATGGAAGAGAATGGAATGGATTGGAATGGAATGGAATAGAATCAACCCGAATGGAATGGAATACCATGGAATGGAAAGGGATGGAATCAACTCGAATGGAATGGAATGGAATGGAATGGAATGGAATGAAATGGAATAAACCCGAATGGAATGGAATGGAATGGAATGGAATGGAATGGAATGGAATGAAATCAACCCGAATGGAATGGAAGGGAATGGAATGGAAAGGAAAAAACCCGAATGGAATGGAATGGAATCGAATGGAATGGAATGGAATGGAATCAACCGGAATGGAAGGGAATGGAATGGAATGGAATGGAAGGGAATGGAATCAAACCGAATGGAATGGAATGGAGTGGAATGGAATGGAAAGGAATGGAATCAACCCGAATGGAATGGAATTGAATGGAATGGAATGGAATGGAATCAAACCGAATGGAATGGAATGGAATGGAATAGAATGGAATGGAATGGAATCTATCCGAAAGGAATGGAATGGTAAGGAATGGAATGGAATGGAAGGGAATGGAATCAACCCTCATGGAATGAAATGGAGTGAAATCAACTTGAATGGAATGGAATGGAATGGAATAAACCCGAATGAAATGGAATGGAGGGGAATGGAATGGAATGGAAAGGAACCAACCCGAATGGAATGGAATTGAATGGAATGGAATGGAATGGAATGGAATGGAATGGAATGGAATGGAAAGTAATTAACCCGAATGCAATGGAATGAAACGGAATGGAAAGGAATGGAATGGAAGGGAATGAAATGGAAGGGAATTTAATCACACCGAATGGAATGGAATGGAATCAACACGAATGGAATGGAATGCAATGGAATGACATGGAATGGATTCAACCCGAATGGAATTGATTGGAATGGAATCAACTCGAATGGAATGTAATGGATTGGAATGGCACGGGATGGAATGGTATGGAATAGAATCGAATGGAATTGAATCAACCCGATTGGAGTGGATTGGAATGGAATGTAATTGAATGGAATGGGGTGGAATTGAATCAATCCGAGTGGAATGGAATGGAATGGAATGGAGTGGAGGGGAATGAAATGGAATGGAATGGAGTGGAGTGGAATGGAATGGAATGGAATCAACCTGAGTGGAATGGAATGGAATGGAATGGAATGGAATGGAATGGAATGGAATAAACCCGAATGAAATGGAATGGAGGGGAATGGAATGGAATGGAATGGAAAGGAACCAACCCGAATGGAATGGAATCGAATGGAATGGAATGGAATGGAATGGAATGCAATGGAATCATCCCGAATGGAATGGAATGGAACGGAGTGGAATGGAATCAACCCGAATGGAATGCAATGGAATGGAATGGAAAGTAATCAACCCGAATGGAATGGAATGGAACGGAATTGAATGGAATGGAATGGAATGGAATGGAAGGGAATGAAATGGAAGGGAATTTAATCACACCGAATGGAATGGAATGGAATAGAATGGACTGGAATGGAATCTATCCGAATGGTATGGAATGGTAAGGAATGGAATGGAATGGAAGGGAATGGAATCAACACGCATGGAATGAAATGGAGTGGAATCAACTCGAATGGAATGGAATGGAATGGAATGGAAAGGAATGGAATGGAAAGGAATGGAATGGAAGGGAATGAAATGGAAGGGAATTTAATCACACCGAATGGAATGGAATGGAATGGAATGGAATGGAATCAACCCGAATGGAATGGAATGCAACGGAATGACATGGAATGGATTCAACCCTAATGGAATTGATTGGAATGGAATCAACTCGAATGGAATGGAATGGAATGGAATGGCACGGGATGGAATGGTATGGAATAGAATCGAATGGAATTGAATCAACCCGATTGGAGTGGATTGGAATGGAATGTAATTGAATGGAATGGGGTGGAATTGAATCAATCTGAGTGGAATGGAATGGAACAGAATGTAGTGGAGGGGAATGAAATGGAATGGAATGGAGTGGAGTGGAATGTAATGGAATGGAATCAACCTGAGTGGAATGGAATGGAATGGAATGGAATGGAATGGAATGGAATGGAATAAAATGGAATGGAAGCAACTCAAATGCAATGGAATGGAATGGAATGGAATGGAATGGAATCAACCCGAATGGAATGGAATGGAATGGAATGCAATGGAATGGAATGGAATCAACTCGAATGGAATGGAATGCAATGGAATGGAATGGAATCGAATCATCATGAATGGAATGGAACGGAATGGAATCAACTCAAATGGAATGGAATGTAATGGAAAGGAATGGAATGGAATCAACCCGAATGGAGTGGAATGGAACGGAATGGAATGGAATGAAAAGGAATGGAATGGAATGCAATCAATCCAAATGGAATGGAATGGACTGGAATCAACCCGAATGGAATGGAGTGAAGTGGAATCAAATCGAATGGAATGGAATGGAATGGAATGAAATGGGATGTAATCACCTCGAATGGAACGGAATGGAATGGAATGGAATGAAATGGGATAAACCCGAATGGAACGGAATGGAGTGGAATGGAATGGAATGGAATGGAATCAACCCGAATGGAATGGAAGGGAATGGAATGGAAAGGAATGAAATGGAATGGAATGGAATGGAATGGAATGGAAAGGAATGGAATGGAATCAACCCGAAAGGAATTTAATGGAATGGAATGGAATCAACCAGAATGGAATGGAATCGAATGGAATGGAATGGAATCAACCCGAATGGAATGGAATGGAATGGAATGGAATGGAATGGAATGGAATGGAATCAACCTGAATGGAATTAAATGGAATGGAATTGAATGGAATGGAATCCACCGGAATGGAATGGAATGGAATGGAATGGAATGGAATGGAATGGAATGGAATCAACCCGAATGGAGTCGAATGGAATGGAAAGGAATGGAATCAACCCGAATGGAATGCAATGGAATGGAATGGAATGGAATGGAATCAAACCGAATGTATTGGAATGCAATGGAATGGAATGGAATGGAATGGAGTCAACCTGGATGGAATGCAATGGAATGGAATGGAAAGAAATGGAATGGAATGGAATCAACCCGAATGGAATGGAATGCAATGGAATGGAATGGAATGGAATCAACTCGAATGGAAGAGAATGGAATGGATTGGAATGGAATGGAATGGAATCAACCCGAATGGAATGGAATACAATGAAACGGAATGGAATGGAAAGGGATGGAATCAACTCGAATGGAATGGAATGGAATGGAATGGAATGAAATGGAATAAACCCGAATGGAATGGAATGGAATGGAATGAAATCAACCCGAATGGAATGGAAGGGAATGGAATGGAAAGGAAAAAACCCGAATGGAATGGAATGGAATGGAATGGAATCAAACCGAATGGAATGGAATGGAATGGAATGGAATGGAACGGAATGGAATGGAATGGAATGGAAGGGAATGAAATGGAAGGGAATTTAATCACACCGAATGGAATGGAATGGAATGGAATGGAATCGAATGGAATGGAATGAACCCGAATGGAATGGAATGCAATGGAATGACATGGAATGGATTCAACCCGAATGGAATTGATTGGAATGGAATCAACTCGAATGGAATGGAATGGAATGGAATGGAATGGAATGGAATGGAAAGTAATGGAATGGAATGGAAAGTAATTAACCCGAATGGAATGCAATGGAATGGAATGGAATGGAATGGAATGGAAGGGAATGAAATGGAAGGGAATTTAATCACACCGAATGGAATGGAATGGAATGGAATGGAATCAACCCGAATGGAATGGAATGCAATGGAATGACATGGAATGGATTCAACCCGAATGGAATTGATTGGAATGGAATCAACTCGAATGGAATGGAATGGAATGGAATGGCACGGGATGGAATGGTATGGAATAGAATCGAATGGAATTGAATCAACCCGATTGGAGTGGATTTGAATGGAATGTAATTGAATGGAATGGGGTGGAATTGAATCAATCCGAGTGGAATGGAATGGAATGGAATGGAGTGGAGGGGAATGAAATGGAATGGAATGGAGTGGAGTGGAATGGAATGGAATGGAATCAACCTGAGTGGAATGGAATGGAATGGAATGGAATGGAATGGAATGGAATGGAATAAACCCGAATGAAATGGAATGGAGGGGAATGGAATGGAATAGAATGGAATGGAAAGGAACCAACCCGAATGGAATGGAATCGAATGGAATGGAATGGAATGGAATGGAATGCAATGGAATCCTCCCGAATGGAATGGAATGGAACGGAATGGAATGGAATCAACCAGAATGGAATGCAATGCAATGGAATGGAAAGTAATCAACCCGAATGCAATGGAATGGAACGGAATGGAATGGAATGGAATGGAATGGAAGGGAATGAAATGGAAGGGAATTTAATCACACCGAATGGAATGGAATGGAATAGAATGGACTGGAATGGAATCTATCCGAATGGTATGGAATGGTAAGGAATGGAATGGAATGGAAGGGAATGGAATCAACACGCATGGAATGAAATGGAGTGGAATCAACTCGAATGGAATGGAATGGAATGGAATGGAATGGAAAGGAATTGAATGGAAGGGAATGAAATGGAAGGGAATTTAATCACACCGAATGGAATGGAATGGAATGGAATGGAATCAACCCGAATGGAATGGAATGCAACGGAATGACATGGAATGGATTCAACCCTAATGGAATTGATTGGAATGGAATCAACTCGAATGGAATGGAATGGAATGGAATGGAATGGCACGGGATGGAATGGTATGGAATAGAATCGAATGGAATTGAATCAACCCGATTGGAGTGGATTGGAATGGAATGTAATTGAATGGAATGGGGTGGAATTGAATCAATCCGAGTGGAATGGAATGGAATGGAATGGAGTGGAGGGGAATGAAATGGAATGGACTGGAGTGGAGTGGAATGTAATGGAATGGAATCAACCTGAGTGGAATGGAATGGAATGGAATGGAATGGAATAAAATGGAATGGAAGCAACTCAAATGCAATGGAATGGAATGGAATGGAATGGAATCAACCCGAAAGGAATGGAATGGAATGGAATGCAATGGAATGGAATGGAATCAACTCGAATGGAATGGAATGCAATGGAATGGAATGGAATCGAATCATCATGAATGGAATGGAACGGAATGGAATCAACTCAAATGGAATGGAATGCAATGGAAAGGAATGGAATGGAATCAACCCGAATGGAGTGGAATGGACCGGAATGGAATGGAATGAAAAGGAATGGAATGGAATGCAATCAATCCAAATGGAATGGAATGGACTGGAATCAACCCGAATGGAATGGAGTGAAGTGGAATCAAATCGAATGGAATGGAATGGAATGGAATGGAATGGAATGGAATGAAATGGGTTGTAATCACCTCGAATGGAACGGAATTGAATGGAATGGTATGAAATGGAATAAACCCGAATGGAATGGAATGGAATGGAATGGAATGGAATCAACCCGAATGGAATGGAAGGGAATGGAATGGAAAGGAAAAAAGCCGAATGGAATGGAATGGAATGGAATGGAATCAACCCGAATGGAATGGAATGGAATGGAATAAACCAGAATGGAATGGAATGGAATGGAATGGAATGGAATCAAACCGAGTGGAATGGCATGGAGTGGAATGGAATGGAAAGGAATGGAATCAACCCGATTGGAATGGAATGGAATGGAATGGAATGGAATGGAATGGAATGGAATGGAATCTATCCGAATGGATTGGAATGGAAAGGAATGGAATGGAATGGCATGGAATGGAATGGAATGGAATGGAATCAACCCGCATGGAATGGAATGGAGTGGAACCAACTCGAATGGAATGAAATGGATTGGAATGGAATGGAATCAACCCGAATTCAATGGCATGGAATGGAATGGAATCAACACGAATGGAATGGATTGGAATGGAATGGAATGGAATGGAATGGAATGGAATGGAATGGAATGGAATCAACCCGAATGGAATGGAATGGAATGAAATGGAATGGAATGCAATCAATCCGAATGGAATGGAATGGAATGGAATGCAATGGAATCAACCCGAATGGAATGGAATGAAGGGGAATCAAATCGAGTGCAATGGAATGGAATCGAATGGAATGGAATGGATTCAACCAGAATGGAATGGAAAGGAATGGAATCAACCGGAATGGAATGAAATGGAAAGGAATGGAATGGAATGGAATGGAAAGGAATGGAATGGAATCAACCCGAATGGAATTTAATGGAATGGAATGGAATCAACCAGAATGGAATGTAATCAAATGGAATGGAATGGAATCAACCTGAATGGAATGAAATGGAATGGAATTGAATGGAATGGAATCCACCAGAATGGAATGGAATGGAAGGGAATGGTATGGAATCAACCCGAATGGAGTCGAATGGAATGGAAAGGAATGGAATCAACCCGAATGGAATGCAATGGAATGGAATGGAATGGAATGGAATCAACCCGAATGTAATGGAATGCAATGGAATGGAATGGAATGGAATGGAGTCAACACGGATGGAATGCAATGGAATGGAATGGAATGAAATGGAATGGAATGGAATCAACCCGAATGGAATGGAATGCAATGGAATGGAATGGAATGGAATCAACTCGAATGGAATAGAATGGAATGGATTGGAATGGAATGGAATGGAATCAACCCGAATGGAATGGAATACAATGGAATGGAAAGGAATGGAAAGGGATGGAATCAACTCGAATGGAATGGAATGGAATGGAATGGAATGGAATGAAATGGAATAAACCCGAATGGAATGGAATGGACTGGAATGGAATGGAATGAAATCAACCCGAATGGAATGGAAGTGAATGGAATGGAAAGGAAAAAACCCGAATGGAATGGAATGGAATGGAATGGAATGGAATGGAATGGAATGGAATCAAATCGAATGGAATGGAATGGAATGGAATGGAACGGAATGGAATGGAATGGAATGGAAGGGAATGAAATGGAAGGGAATTTAATCACACCGAATGGAATTGAATGGAATGGAATGGAATGGAATCAACCTGAATGGAATGGAATGCAATGGAATGACATGGAATGGATTCAACCCGAATGGAATTGATTGGAATGGAATCAACTCGAATGGAATGGAATGGAATGGAATGGCACGGGATGGAATGGTATGGAATAGAATCGAATGGGATTGAATCAACCCGATTGGAGTGGATTGGAATGGAATGTAATTGAATGGAATAGGGTGGAATTGAATCAATCCGAGTGGAATGGAATGGAATGGAGTGGAGGGGAATGAAATGGAATGGAATGGAGTGGAGTGGAATGTAATGGAATGGAATCAACCTGAGTGGAGTGTAATGGAATGGAATGGAATGGAATGGAATAAAATGGAATGGAAGCAACTCAAATGCAATGCAATGGAATGGAACGGAATGGAATCAACCCGAATGGAATGGAATGGAATGGAATGGAATGCAAAGGAATGGAATGGAATCAACTCGAATGGAATGGAATGCAATGGAATGGAATGGAATCGAATCATCACGAATGGAATGGAACGGAATGGAATCAACTCAAATGGAATGGAATGCAATGGAAAGGAATGGAATGGAATCAACCCGAATGGAGTGGAATGGAATGGAATGGAATGGAATGGAAGCAACCCGAATGGAATGGAATGGAATCGAATGGAATGGAATTTAATGGAATCAACCGGAATGGAATGGAATGGAATGGAATGGAAGGGAATGGAATCAAACCGAATGGAATGGAATGGAGTGGAATGGAATGGAAAGGAATGGAATCAACCCGAATGGAATGGAATTGAATGGAATGGAATGGAATGGAATGGAATCAAACCGAATGGAATGGAATGGAATGGAATAGAATGGAATGGAATGGAAAGGAACCAACCCGAATGGAATGGAATGGAATGGAATGGAATGGAATGCAATGGAATGGAATGGAAAGTAATTAACCCGAATGGAATGGAATGGAACGGAATGGAATGGAATGGAATGGAAGGGAATGAAATGGAAGGGAATTTAATCACACCGAATGGAATGGAATGGAATGGAATGGAATCAACCCGAAAGGAATGGAATGCAATGGAATGACATAGAATGGATTCAACCTGAATGGAATTGATTGGAATGGAATCAACTCGAATGGAATGGAATGGAATGGAATGGCACGGGGTGGAATGGTATGGAATAGAATCGAATGGAATTGAATCAACCCGATTGGAGTGGATTGGAATGGAATGTAATTGAATGGAATGGGGTGGAATTGAATCAATCCGAGTGGAATGGAATGGAATGGAATGGAGTGGAGGGGAATGAAATGGAATGGAATGGAGTGGAGTGGAATGGAATGGAATGGAATCAACCTGAGTGGAATGGAATGGAATGGAATGGAATGGAATGGAATGGAATAAACCCGAATGAAATGGAATGGAGGGGAATGGAATGGAATGGAATGGAAAGGAAACAACACGAATGGAATGGAATCGAATGGAATGGAATAGAATGGAAAGGAATGCAATGGAATCATCCCGAATGGAATGGAATGGAATGGAATGGAATGGAATCAACCCGAATGGAATGCAATGGAATGGAATGGAAAGTAATCAACCCGAATGGAATGGAATGGAACGGAATGGAACGGAACGGAATGGAATGGAATGGAATGGAATGGAATGGCATGGAAGGGAATGAAATGGAAGGGAATTTAATCACACCGAATGGAATGGAATGGAATAGAATGGACTGGAATGGAATCTATCCGAATGGTATGGAATGGTAAGGAATGGAATGGAATGGAAGGGAATGGAATCAACACGCATGGAATGAAATGGAGTGGAATCAACTCGAATGGAATGGAATGGAATGGAATGGAAAGGAATGGAATGGAATGGAATGAAATGGAAGGGAACTTAATCACACCGAATGGAATGGAATGGAATGGAGTGGAATGGAATGGAATGGAATCAACCCGAATGGAATGGAATGCAACGGAATGACATGGAATGGATTCAACCCTAATGGAATTGATTGGAATGGAATCAACTCGAATGGAATGAAATGGAATGGAATGGCACGGGATGGAATGGTATGGAATAGAATCGAATGGAATTGAATCAACCAGATTGGAGTGGATTGGAATGGAATGTAATTGAATGGAATGGGGTGGAATTGAATCAATCCGAGTGGAATGGAATGGAATGGAATGGAGTGGAGGGGAATTAAATGGAATGGAATGGAGTGGAGTGGAATGGAATGGAATGGAATCAATCTGAGTGGAATGGAATGGAATGGAATGGAATGGAATGGAATGGAATGGAATCAAATGGGATGTAATCACCTCAAATGGAACGGAATGGAATGGAATGGAATGAAATGGAATAAACCCGAATGGAATGGAATGGAATGGAATGGAATGGAATGGAATGGAATGGAATCAACCCGAATGGAAAGGAAGGGAATGGAATGGAAAGGAAAAAACCCGAATGGAATGGAATGGAATGGAATGGAATCAACCCGAATGGAATGGAATGGAATGGAATGGAATAAACCGGAATGGAATGGAATGGAATGGAATGGAAAGGAATGGAATGGAATCAAACCGAGTGGAATGGCATGGAGTGGAATGGAATGGAAAGGAATGGAATCAACCCGATTGGAATGGAATGGAATGGAATGGAATGGAATGGAATGGAATCTATCCGAATGGATTGGAATGGAAAGGAATGGAATGGAATGGAATGGAATGGAATGGAATGGAATCAACCCGCATGGAATGGAATGGAGTGGAACCAACTCGAATGGAATGGAATGGATTGGAATGGAATGGAATCAACCCGAATTCAATGGAATGGAATGGAATGGAATGGAATGGAATGGAATGGAATGGAATCAACCCGAATGGAATGGAATGGAATGGAATGGAATGAAATGGAATGGAATGCAATCAATCCGAATGGAATGGAATGGAATGCAATGGAATCAACCCGAATGGAATGGAATGAAGTGGAATCAAATCGAGTGCAATGGAATGGAATCGAATGGAATGGAATGGATTCAACCAGAATGGAATGGAAAGGAATGGAATCAACCGGAATGGAATGAAATGGAAAGGAATGGAATGGAATGGAAAGGAATGGAATGGAATCAACCCGAATGGAATTTAATGGAATGGAATGGAATCAACCAGAATGGAATGGAATCGAATAGAATGGAATGGAATCAACCCGAATGGAATGGAATGGAATGGAATGGAATCAACCTGAATGGAATGAAATGGAATGGAATTGAATGGAATGGAATCCACCGGAATGGAATGGAATGGAATGGAATGGAATGGAATGGAATGGTATGGAATCAACCCGAATGGAGTCGAATGGAATGGAAAGGAATGGAATCAACGCGAATGGAATGCAATGGAATGGAATGGAATGGAATGGAATCAACCCGAATGTAATGGAATGGAATGGAATGGAATGGAATGGAGTCAACCCGGATGGAATGCAATGGAATGGAATGGAATCAACCCGAATGGAATGGAATGCAATGGAATGGAATGGAATGGAATCAACTCGAATGGAATAGAATGGAATGGATTGGAATGGAATGGAATGGAATCAACCCGAATGGAATGGAATGGAATGGAATGGAATGGAATGAAATGGAATGGAATGCAATCAATCAGAATGGAATGGAATGGAATGGAATGCAATGGAATCAACCCGAATGGAATGGAATGAAGTGGAATCAAATCGAGTGCAATGGAATGGAATCGAAAGGAATGGAATGGATTCAACCAGAATGGAATGGAAAGGAATGGAATCAACTGGAATGGAATGAAATGGAAAGGAATGGAATGGAATGGAATGGAATGGAATGGAATGGAATCAACCCGAATGGAATTTAATGGAATGGAATGGAATCAACCAGAATGGAATGGAATGGAATGGAATCAACCCGAATGGAATGGAATGGAATGGAATGGAATGGAATGGAATGGAATGGAATCAACCTGAATGGAATGAAATGGAATGGAATTGAATGGAATGGAATCCACCGGAATGGAAAGGAATGGAATGGTATGGAATCAACCCGAATGGAGTCGAATGGAATGGAAAGGAATGGAATCAAAACGAATGGAATGCAATGGAATGGAATGGAATGGAATGGAATCAACCCGAATGTAATGGAATGCAATGGAATGGAATGGAATGGAATGGAGTCAACCCGGATGGAATGCAATGGAATGGAATGGAATGAAATGGAATGGAATGGAATCAACCCGAATGGAATGGAATGCAATGGAATGGAATGGAATGGAATCAACTCGAATGGAAGAGAATGGAATGGATTGGAATGGAATGGAATGGAATCAACCCGAATGGAATGGAATACAATGGAATGGAATTGAATGGAAAGGGATGGAATCAACTCGAATGGAATGGAATGGAATGGAATGGAATGGAATGGAATGGAATGCAATGGAGTGGAATGGAAAGTAATTAACCCGAATGGAATGGAATGGAACGGAATGGAATGGAATGGAATGGAAGGGAATGAAATGGAAGGGAATTTAATCACACCGAATGGAATGGAATGGAATGGAATGGAATCAACCCAAATGGAATGGCATGCAATGGAATGACATGGAATGGATTCAACCCGAATGGAATTGATTGGAATGGAATCAACTCGAATGGAATGGAATGGAATGGAATGGCACGGGATGGAATGGTATGGAATAGAATCGAATGGAATTGGATCAACCCGATTGGAGTGGATTGGAATGGAATGTAATTGAATGGAATGGGGTGGAATTGAATCAATCCGAGTGGAATGGAATGGAATGGAATGGAGTGGAGGGGAATGAAATGGAATGTAATGGAGTGGAGTGGAATGGAATGGAATGGAATCAACCTGAGTAGAATGGAATGGAATGGAATGGAATGGAATGGAATGGAATGGAATAAACCCAAATGAAATGGAATGGAGGGGAATGGAATGGAATGGATTGGAAAGGAACCAACCCGAATGGAATGGAATCGAATGGAATGGAATGGAATGGAATGCAATGCAATGGAGTCATCCCGAATGGAATGGAATGGAACGGAATGGAATGGAATCAACCCGAATGGAATGCAATGGAATGGAATGGAAAGTAATCAACCCGAATGGAATGGAATGGAACGGAATGGAATGGAATGGAATGGAATGGAATGGAATGGAATGAAATGGAAGGGAATTTAATCACACCGAATGGAATGGAATGGAATTGAATGGACTGGAATGGAATCTATCTGAATGGTATGGAATGGTAAGGAATGGAATGGAATGGAAAGGAATGGAATCAACACGCATGGAATGAAATGGAGTGGAATCAACTCGAATGGAATGGAATGGAATGGAATGGAATGGAATCGAAAGGAATGGAATGGAAGGGAATGAAATGGAAGGGAATTTAATCACACCGAATGGAATGGAATGGAATGGAATGGAATGGAATCAACCCGAATGGAATGGAATGCAACGGAATGACATGGAATGGATTCAACCCTAATGGAATTGATTGGAATGGAATCAACTCGAATGGAATGGAATGGAATGGAATGGCACGGGATGGAATGGTATGGAATAGAATCGAATGGAATTGAATCAACCCGATTGGAGTGGATTGGAATGGAATGTAATTGAATGGAATGGGGTGGAATTGAATCAATCCGAGTGGAATGGAAGGGAATGGAATGGAGTGGAGGGGAATGAAATGGAATGGAATGGAGTGGAGTGGAATGTAATGGAATGGAATCAACCTGAGTGGAATGGAATGGAATGGAATGGAATAAAATGGAATGGAAGCAACTCAAATGCAATGGAATGGAATGGAATGGAATGGAATCAACCCGAATGGAATGGAATGGAATGGAATGAAATGGAATGGAATGGAATCAACTCGAATGGAATGGAATGCAATAGAATGGAATGGAATCGAATCATCATGAATGGAATGGAACGGAATGGAATCAACTCAAATGGAATGGAATGCAATGGAAAGGAATGGAATGGAATCAACCCGAATGGAGTGGAATGGTACGGAATGGAATGGAATGAAAAGGAATGGAATGGAATGCAATCAATCCAAATGGAATGGAATGGACTGGAATCAACCCGAATGGAATGGAGTGAAGTGGAATCAAATCGAATGGAATGGAATGGAATGGAATGGAATGGAATGAAATGGGATGTAATCACCTCGAATGGAACGGAATGGAATGGAATGGAATGAAATGGAATAAACCCGACTGGAATGGAATGGAATGGAATGGAATGGAATGGAATCAACCCGAATGGAATGGAAGGGAATGGAATGGAAAGGAAAAAACCCGAATGGAATGGAATGGAATGGAATCAACCCGAACGGAATGGAATGGAATGGAATAAACCGGAATGGAATGGAATGGAATGGAATGGAATGGAATGGAATCAAACCGAGTGGAATGGCATGGAGTGGAATGGAATGGAAAGGAATGGAATCAACCCGATTAGAATGGAATGGAATGGAATGGAATGGAATCTATCCGAATGGATTGGAATGGAAAGGAATGGAATGGAATGGAATGGAATGGAATGGAATGGAATGGAATCAACCCGCATGGAATGGAATGGAGTGGAACCAACTCGAATGGAATGGAATGGATTGGAATGGAATGGTATCAACCCGAATTCAATGGAATGGAATGGAATGGAATCAACACGCATGGAATGGATTGGAATGGAATGGAATGGAATGGAATGGAATGCAATGGAATGACATGGAATGGATTCAACCCGAATGGAATTGATTGGAATGGAATCAACTCGAATGGAATGGAATGGAATGGAATGGCACGGGATGGAATGGTATGGATTAGAATCGAATGGAATTGAATCAACCCGATTGGAGTGGATTGGAATGGAATGTAATTGAATGGAATGGGGTGGAATTGAATCAATCCGAGTGGAATGCAATGGAATGGAATGGAGTGGAGGGGAATGAAATGGAATGGAATGGAGTGGAGTGGAATGGAATGGAATGGAATCAACCTGAGTGGAATGGAATGGAATGGAATGGAATGGAATGGAATGGAATGGAATGGAATGGAATGGAATAAACCCAAATGAAATGGAATGGAGGGGAATGGAATGGAATGGAATGGAAAGGAACCAACCCGAATGGAATGGAATCGAATGGAATGGAATGGAATGGAATGGAATGCAATGGAGTCATCCCGAATGGAATGGAATGGAACGGAATGGAATGGAATCAACCCGAATGGAATGCAATGGAATGGAATGGAAAGTAATCAACCCGAATGGAATGGAATGGAACGGAATGGAATGGAATGGAATGGAATGGAATGGAATGGAATGAAATTGAAGGGAATTTAATCACACCAAATGGAATGGAATGGAATAGAATGGACTGGAATGGAATCTATCCGAATGGTATGGAATGGTAAGGAATGGAATGGAATGGAAAGGAATGGAATCAACACGCATGGAATGAAATGGAGTGGAATCAACTCGAATGGAATGGAATGGAATGGAATGGAATGGAAAGGAATGGAATGGAAGGGAATGAAATGGAAGGGAATTTAATCACACCGAATGGAATGGAATGGAATGGAATGGAATGGAATCAACCCGAATGGAATGGAATGCAACGGAATGACATGGAATGGATTCAACCCTAATGGAATTGATTGGAATGGAATCAACTCGAATGGAATGGAATGGAATGGAATGGCACGGGATGGAATGGTATGGAATAGAATCGAATGGAATTGAATCAACCCGATTGGAGTGGATTGGAATGGAATGTAATTGAATGGAATGGGGTGGAATTGAATCAATCCGAGTGGAATGGAATGGAATGGAATGGAGTGGAGGGGAATGAAATGGAATGGAATGGAGTGGAGTGGAATGTAATGGAATGGAATCAACCTGAGTGGAATGGAATGGAATGGAATGGAATAAAATGGAATGGAAGCAACTCAAATGCAATGCAATGGAATGGAATGGAATGGAATCAACCCGAATGGAATGGAATGGAATGGAATGAAATGGAATGGAATGGAATCAACTCGAATGGAATGGAATGCAATGGAATGGAATGGAATCGAATCATCATGAATGGAATGGAACGGAATGGAATCAACTCAAATGGAATGGAATGCAATGGAAAGGAATGGAATGGAATCAACCCGAATGGAGTGGAATGGTACGGAATGGAATGGAATGAAAAGGAATGGAATGGAATGCAATCAATCCAAATGGAATGGAATGGACTGGAATCAACCCGAATGGAATGGAGTGAAGTGGAATCAAATCGAATGGAATGGAATGGAATGGAATGAAATGGGATGTAATCACCTCGAATGGAACGGAATGGAATGGAATGGAATGAAATGGAATAAACCCGACTGGAATGGAATGGAATGGAATGGAATGGAATGGAATGGAATCAACCCGAATGGAATGGAAGGGAATGGAATGGAAAGGAAAAAACCCGAATGGAATGGAATGGAATGGAATCAACCCGAACGGAATGGAATGGAATGGAATAAACCGGAATGGAATGGAATGGAATGGAATGGAATGGAATGGAATGGAATGGAATCAAACCGAGTGGAATGGCATGGAGTGGAATGGAATGGAAAGGAATGGAATCAACCCGATTAGATTGGAATGGAATGGAATGGAATGGAATCTATCCGAACGGATTGGAATGGAAAGGAATGGAATGGAATGGAATGGAATGGAATGGAATGGAATGGAATCAACCCGCATGGAATGGAATGGAGTGGAACCAACTCGAATGGAATGGAATGGATTGGAATGGAATGGAATCAATCCGAATGGAATGGAATGGAATGGAACGGAATGGAATGGAATCAAACCGAACGGAATGGAATGCAGTGGAGTCAACTCGAATGGAATGGAATGGAATGTAATGGAATGGAATCAACCCGAATGGAATGGAATAGAATTGAATAGAATCAACAAGAATGAAATGGAATGGAATCAACCAGAATGGAATGGAATGGAATGTAATGGAATGGAATGAAAAGAATGGAAACGAATGCAATCAAACCGAATGGAATGGAATGGAATGGAATGGAATGGAATGGAATGGAATGGAATCAACCCGAATGGAATGGAATGGAATGGAATGCAATGGAATGGAATCAACCCGAATGGAATGGAATGGAATGGAATGGAATGGAATGGAATCAACCCGAATGGAATGGAATGGAATGGAATGGAATGGAATCAACCCGAATGAAATGGAATGGCATCAACCCGAAAGGGACCGAAGGCAATGGAATGGAATGGAATGGAATCCACCCGAATGGAATGGAATGGAATGGAATCAACTCGAATGGAATGGATTGGAATGGAATGGAATGGAATCAACACGAATGGAATGGAATGCAATGGAATGGAATGGAATGGAATCAAGCCGAATGGAATGGAATGGATAGGAATCAACTCGAATGGAATGGAATGGAATGGAATGCAATGGAAGCAACCCGAATGGAATGGAATGGAATGGAATGGAATGGAATGGAATGGAATGGAATCAACCCGAATGGAATGGAATGGATTGGAATCAACTCGAATGGAATGGAATGGAATGGAATGGAATGCAATGGAAGCAACCAGAATGGAATGGAATGGAATGGAATGGAATGGAATGGAATCAACCAGAATGGAATGGAATGGAATGGAATGGAATGGAATGGAATGGAATGGAATGGAATGGAATGAAATGGAATCAACCCGAATGGAATGGAATGGAATGGAATCAACTCGAATGGAATGGAATGGATTGGAATGGAATGGAATGGAGTCAACCTGAATGGAATGGAATGGATTGGAATCAACTCGAATTGAATGGAATGGAATTGATTGGAATGGAATGGAATGGAATGCAATGGAATCAACTCGCATGGATTGGAATGGAATGGAATGGAAAGGAATGGAACGGAACGGAATGGAATGGAATGGAAAGGAATGCAATGGAAGCAACCCGAATGGAATGGAAGGGAATGGAATGGAAAGGAAAAAAGCCGAATGGAATGGAATGGAATGGAATGGAATCAACCCGAATGGAATGGAATGGAATGGAATAAACCAGAATGGAATGGAATGGAATGGAATGGAATGGAATGGAATGGAATCAAACCGAGTGGAATGGCATGGAGTGGAATGGAATGGAAAGGAATGGAATCAACCCGATTGGAATGGAATGGAATGGAATGGAATGGAATGGAATGGAATGGAATCTATCCGAATGGATTGGAATGGAAAGGAATGGAATGGAATGGCATGGAATGGAATGGAATGGAATGGAATCAACCCGCATGGAATGGAATGGAGTGGAACCAACTCGAATGGAATGAAATGGATTGGAATGGAATGGAATCAACCCGAATTCAATGGCATGGAATGGAATGGAATCAACACGAATGGAATGGATTGGAATGGAATGGAATGGAATGGAATGGAATGGAATGGAATGGAATCAACCCGAATGGAATGGAATGGAATGAAATGGAATGGAATGCAATCAATCCGAATGGAATGGAATGGAATGGAATGCAATGGAATCAACCCGAATGGAATGGAATGAAGGGGAATCAAATCGAGTGCAATGGAATGGAATCGAATGGAATGGAATGGATTCAACCAGAATGGAATGGAAAGGAATGGAATCAACCGAAATGGAATGAAATGGAAAGGAATGGAATGGAATGGAATGGAAAGGAATGGAATGGAATCAACCCGAATGGAATTTAATGGAATGGAATGGAATCAACCAGAATGGAATGTAATCAAATGGAATGGAATGGAATCAACCTGAATGGAATGAAATGGAATGGAATTGAATGGAATGGAATCCACCAGAATGGAATGGAATGGAAGGGAATGGTATGGAATCAACCCGAATGGAGTCGAATGGAATGGAAAGGAATGGAATCAACCCGAATGGAATGCAATGGAATGGAATGGAATGGAATGGAATCAACCCGAATGTAATGGAATGCAATGGAATGGAATGGAATGGAATGGAGTCAACACGGATGGAATGCAATGGAATGGAATGGAATGAAATGGAATGGAATGGAATCAACCCGAATGGAATGGAATGCAATGGAATGGAATGGAATGGAATCAACTCGAATGGAATAGAATGGAATGGATTGGAATGGAATGGAATGGAATCAACCCGAATGGAATGGAATACAATGGAATGGAAAGGAATGGAAAGGGATGGAATCAACTCGAATGGAATGGAATGGAATGGAATGGAATGGAATGAAATGGAATAAACCCGAATGGAATGGAATGGACTGGAATGGAATGGAATGAAATCAACCCGAATGGAATGGAAGTGAATGGAATGGAAAGGAAAAAACCCGAATGGAATGGAATGGAATGGAATGGAATGGAATGGAATGGAATGGAATCAAATCGAATGGAATGGAATGGAATGGAATGGAACGGAATGGAATGGAATGGAATGGAAGGGAATGAAATGGAAGGGAATTTAATCACACCGAATGGAATTGAATGGAATGGAATGGAATGGAATCAACCTGAATGGAATGGAATGCAATGGAATGACATGGAATGGATTCAACCCGAATGGAATTGATTGGAATGGAATCAACTCGAATGGAATGGAATGGAATGGAATGGCACGGGATGGAATGGTATGGAATAGAATCGAATGGGATTGAATCAACCCGATTGGAGTGGATTGGAATGGAATGTAATTGAATGGAATGGGGTGGAATTGAATCAATCCGAGTGGAATGGAATGGAATGGAGTGGAGGGGAATGAAATGGAATGGAATGGAGTGGAGTGGAATGTAATGGAATGGAATCAACCTGAGTGGAGTGTAATGGAATGGAATGGAATGGAATGGAATAAAATGGAATGGAAGCAACTCAAATGCAATGCAATGGAATGGAACGGAATGGAATCAACCCGAATGGAATGGAATGGAATGGAATGGAATGGAATGCAAAGGAATGGAATGGAATCAACTCGAATGGAATGGAATGCAATGGAATGGAATGGAATCGAATCATCACGAATGGAATGGAACGGAATGGAATCAACTCAAATGGAATGGAATGCAATGGAAAGGAATGGAATGGAATCAACCCGAATGGAGTGGAATGGAATGGAATGGAATGGAATGGAAGCAACCCGAATGGAATGGAATGGAATCGAATGGAATGGAATTTAATGGAATCAACCGGAATGGAATGGAATGGAATGGAATGGAAGGGAATGGAATCAAACCGAATGGAATGGAATGGAGTGGAATGGAATGGAAAGGAATGGAATCAACCCGAATGGAATGGAATTGAATGGAATGGAATGGAATGGAATGGAATCAAACCGAATGGAATGGAATGGAATGGAATAGAATGGAATGGAATGGAATCTATCCGAAAGGAATGGAATGGTAAGGAATGGAATGGAATGGAAGGGAATGGAATCAACCCTCATGGAATGAAATGGAGTGGAATCAACTCGAATGGAATGGAATGGAATGGAATAAACCCGAATGAAATGGAATGGAGGGGAATGGAATGGAATGGAAAGGAACCAACCCGAATGGAATGGAATGGAATGGAATGGAATGGAATGGAATGCAATGGAATGGAATGGAAAGTAATTAACCCGAATGGAATGGAATGGAACGGAATGGAATGGAATGGAATGGAAGGGAATGAAATGGAAGGGAATTTAATCACACCGAATGGAATGGAACGGAATGGAATGGAATCAACCCGAAAGGAATGGAATGCAATGGAATGACATAGAATGGATTCAACCTGAATGGAATTGATTGGAATGGAATCAACTCGAATGGAATGGAATGGAATGGAATGGCACGGGGTGGAATGGTATGGAATAGAATCGAATGGAATTGAATCAACCCGATTGGAGTGGATTGGAATGGAATGTAATTGAATGGAATGGGGTGGAATTGAATCAATCCGAGTGGAATGGAATGGAATGGAATGGAGTGGAGGGGAATGAAATGGAATGGAATGGAGTGGAGTGGAATGGAATGGAATGGAATCAACCTGAGTGGAATGGAATGGAATGGAATGGAATGGAATGGAATGGAATGGAATAAACCCGAATGAAATGGAATGGAGGGGAATGGAATGGAATGGAATGGAAAGGAAACAACACGAATGGAATGGAATCGAATGGAATGGAATAGAATGGAAAGGAATGCAATGGAATCATCCCGAATGGAATGGAATGGAACGGAATGGAATGGAATCAACCCGAATGGAATGCAATGGAATGGAATGGAAAGTAATCAACCCGAATGGAATGGAATGGAACGGAATGGAACGGAACGGAATGGAATGGAATGGAATGGAATGGAATGGAATGGAAGGGAATGAAATGGAAGGGAATTTAATCACACCGAATGGAATGGAATGGAATAGAATGGACTGGAATGGAATCTATCCGAATGGTATGGAATGGTAAGGAATGGAATGGAATGGAAGGGAATGGAATCAACACGCATGGAATGAAATGGAGTGGAATCAACTCGAATGGAATGGAATGGAATGGAATGGAAAGGAATGGAATGGAATGGAATGAAATGGAAGGGAACTTAATCACACCGAATGGAATGGAATGGAATGGAGTGGAATGGAATGGAATGGAATCAACCCGAATGGAATGGAATGCAACGGAATGACATGGAATGGATTCAACCCTAATGGAATTGATTGGAATGGAATCAACTCGAATGGAATGAAATGGAATGGAATGGCACGGGATGGAATGGTATGGAATAGAATCGAATGGAATTGAATCAACCAGATTGGAGTGGATTGGAATGGAATGTAATTGAATGGAATGGGGTGGAATTGAATCAATCCGAGTGGAATGGAATGGAATGGAATGGAGTGGAGGGGAATTAAATGGAATGGAATGGAGTGGAGTGGAATGGAATGGAATGGAATCAACCTGAGTGGAATGGAATGGAATGGAATGGAATGGAATGGAATGGAATGGAATCAAATAGGATGTAATCACCTCAAATGGAACGGAATGGAATGGAATGGAATGAAATGGAATAAACCCGAATGGAATGGAATGGAATGGAATGGAATGGAATGGAATGGAATGGAATCAACCCGAATGGAAAGGAAGGGAATGGAATGGAAAGGAAAAAACCCGAATGGAATGGAATGGAATGGAATGGAATCAACCCGAATGGAATGGAATGGAATGGAATAAACCGGAATGGAATGGAATGGAATGGAATGGAAAGGAATGGAATGGAATCAAACCGAGTGGAATGGCATGGAGTGGAATGGAATGGAAAGGAATGGAATCAACCCGATTGGAATGGAATGGAATGGAATGGAATGGAATGGAATGGAATCTATCCGAATGGATTGGAATGGAAAGGAATGGAATGGAATGGAATGGAATGGAATGGAATCAACCCGCATGGAATGGAATGGAGTGGAACCAACTCGAATGGAATGGAATGGATTGGAATGGAATGGAATCAACCCGAATTCAATGGAATGGAATGGAATGGAATGGAATGGAATGGAATGGAATGGAATGGAATCAACCCGAATGGAATGGAATGGAATGGAATGGAATGAAATGGAATGGAATGCAATCAATCCGAATGGAATGGAATGGAATGCAATGGAATCAACCCGAATGGAATGGAATGAAGTGGAATCAAATCGAGTGCAATGGAATGGAATCGAATGGAATGGAATGGATTCAACCAGAATGGAATGGAAAGGAATGGAATCAACCGGAATGGAATGAAATGGAAAGGAATGGAATGGAATGGAAAGGAATGGAATGGAATCAACCCGAATGGAATTTAATGGAATGGAATGGAATCAACCAGAATGGAATGGAATCGAATGGAATGGAATGGAATCAACCCGAATGGAATGGAATGGAATGGAATGGAATCAACCTGAATGGAATGAAATGGAATGGAATTGAATGGAATGGAATCCACCGGAATGGAATGGTATGGAATGGAATGGAATGGAATAGTATGGAATCAACCCGAATGGAGTCGAATGGAATGGAAAGGAATGGAATCAACGCGAATGGAATGCAATGGAATGGAATGGAATGGAATGGAATCAACCCGAATGTAATGGAATGGAATGGAATGGAATGGAATGGAGTCAACCCGGATGGAATGCAATGGAATGGAATGGAATCAACCCGAATGGAATGGAATGCAATGGAATGGAATGGAATGGAATCAACTCGAATGGAATAGAATGGAATGGATTGGAATGGAATGGAATGGAATCAACCCGAATGGAATGGAATGGAATGGAATGGAATGAAATGGAATGGAATGCAATCAATCAGAATGGAATGGAATGGAATGGAATGCAATGGAATCAACCCGAATGGAATGGAATGAAGTGGAATCAAATCGAGTGCAATGGAATGGAATCGAAAGGAATGGAATGGATTCAACCAGAATGGAATGGAAAGGAATGGAATCAACCGGAATGGAATGAAATGGAAAGGAATGGAATGGAATGGAATGGAATGGAATGGAATGGAATCAACCCGAATGGAATTTAATGGAATGGAATGGAATCAACCAGAATGGAATGGAATGGAATGGAATCAACCCGAATGGAATGGAATGGAATGGAATGGAATGGAATGGAATGGAATGGAATCAACCTGAATGGAATGAAATGGAATGGAATTGAATGGAATGGAATCCACCGGAATGGAAAGGAATGGAATGGTATGGAATCAACCCGAATGGAGTCGAATGGAATGGAAAGGAATGGAATCAAAACGAATGGAATGCAATGGAATGGAATGGAATGGAATGGAATCAACCCGAATGTAATGGAATGCAATGGAATGGAATGGAATGGAATGGAGTCAACCCGGATGGAATGCAATGGAATGGAATTGAATGAAATGGAATGGAATGGAATCAACCCGAATGGAATGGAATGCAATGGAATGGAATGGAATGGAATCAACTCGAATGGAAGAGAATGGAATGGATTGGAATGGAATGGAATGGAATCAACCCGAATGGAATGGAATACAATGGAATGGAATTGAATGGAAAGGGATGGAATCAACTCGAATGGAATGGAATGGAATGGAATGGAATGGAATGGAATGGAATGCAATGGAGTGGAATGGAAAGTAATTAACCCGAATGGAATGGAATGGAACGGAATGGAATGGAATGGAATGGAAGGGAATGAAATGGAAGGGAATTTAATCACACCGAATGGAATTGAATGGAATGGAATGGAATCAACCCAAATGGAATGGAATGCAATGGAATGACATGGAATGGATTCAACCCGAATGGAATTGATTGGAATGGAATCAACTCGAATGGAATGGAATGGAATGGAATGGCACGGGATGGAATGGTATGGAATAGAATCGAATGGAATTGGATCAACCCGATTGGAGTGGATTGGAATGGAATGTAATTGAATGGAATGGGGTGGAATTGAATCAATCCGAGTGGAATGGAATGGAATCGAATGGAGTGGAGGGGAATGAAATGGAATGGAATGGAGTGGAGTGGAATGGAATGGAATGGAATCAACCTGAGTGGAATGGAATGGAATGGAATGGAATGGAATGGAATGGAATGGAATAAACCCAAATGAAATGGAATGGAGGGGAATGGAATGGAATGGAATGGAAAGGAACCAACCCGAATGGAATGGAATCGAATGGAATGGAATGGAATGGAATGCAATGCAATGGAATCAACCCGAATGGAATGGAAGGGAATGGAATGGAAAGGAAAAAACCCGAATGGAATGGAATGGAATGGAATCAACCCGAACGGAATGGAATGGAATGGAATAAACCGGAATGGAATGGAATGGAATGGAATGGAATGGAATGGAATGGAATCAAACCGAGTGGAATGGCATGGAGTGGAATGGAATGGAAAGGAATGGAATCAACCCGATTAGAATGGAATGGAATGGAATGGAATGGAATCTATCCGAATGGATTGGAATGGAAAGGAATGGAATGGAATGGAATGGAATGGAATGGAATGGAATGGAATCAACCCGCATGGAATGGAATGGAGTGGAACCAACTCGAATGGAATGGAATGGATTGGAATGGAATGGTATCAACCCGAATTCAATGGAATGGAATGGAATGGAATCAACACGCATGGAATGGATTGGAATGGAATGGAATGGAATGGAATGGAATGCAATGGAATGACATGGAATGGATTCAACCCGAATGGAATTGATTGGAATGGAATCAACTCGAATGGAATGGAATGGAATGGAATGGCACGGGATGGAATGGTATGGATTAGAATCGAATGGAATTGAATCAACCCGATTGGAGTGGATTGGAATGGAATGTAATTGAATGGAATGGGGTGGAATTGAATCAATCCGAGTGGAATGGAATGGAGTGGAGGGGAATGAAATGGAATGGAATGGAGTGGAGTGGAATGGAATGGAATGGAATCAACCTGAGTGGAATGGAATGGAATGGAATGGAATGGAATGGAATGGAATGGAATGGAATGGAATAAACCCAAATGAAATGGAATGGAGGGGAATGGAATGGAATGGAATGGAAAGGAACCAACCCGAATGGAATGGAATCGAATGGAATGGAATGGAATGGAATGGAATGGAATGGAATGCAATGGAGTCATCCCGAATGGAATGGAATGGAACGGAATGGAATGGAATCAACCCGAATGGAATGCAATGGAATGGAATGGAAAGTAATCAACCCGAATGGAATGGAATGGAACGGAATGGAATGGAATGGAATGGAATGGAATGGAATGGAATGGAATGGAATGAAATTGAAGGGAATTTAATCACACCAAATGGAATGGAATGGAATAGAATGGACTGGAATGGAATCTATCCGAATGGTATGGAATGGTAAGGAATGGAATGGAATGGAAAGGAATGGAATCAACACGCATGGAATGAAATGGAGTGGAATCAACTCGAATGGAATGGAATGGAATGGAATGGAATGGAAAGGAATGGAATGGAAGGGAATGAAATGGAAGGGAATTTAATCACACCGAATGGAATGGAATGGAATGGAATGGAATGGAATCAACCCGAATGGAATGGAATGCAACGGAATGACATGGAATGGATTCAACCCTAATGGAATTTATTGGAATGGAATCAACTCGAATGGAATGGAATGGAATGGAATGGCACGGGATGGAATGGTATGGAATAGAATCGAATGGAATTGAATCAACCCGATTGGAGTGGATTGGAATGGAATGTAATTGAATGGAATGGGGTGGAATTGAATCAATCCGAGTGGAATGGAAGGGAATGGAATGGAGTGGAGGGGAATGAAATGGAATGGAATGGAGTGGAGTGGAATGTAATGGAATGGAATCAACCTGAGTGGAATGGAATGGAATGGAATGGAATAAAATGGAATGGAAGCAACTCAAATGCAATGGAATGGAATGGAATGGAATGGAATCAACCCGAATGGAATGGAATGGAATGGAATGAAATGGAATGGAATGGAATCAACTCGAATGGAATGGAATGCAATGGAATGGAATGGAATCGAATCATCATGAATGGAATGGAACGGAATGGAATCAACTCAAATGGAATGGAATGCAATGGAAAGGAATGGAATGGAATCAACCCGAATGGAGTGGAATGGTACGGAATGGAATGGAATGAAAAGGAATGGAATGGAATGCAATCAATCCAAATGGAATGGAATGGACTGGAATCAACCCGAATGGAATGGAGTGAAGTGGAATCAAATCGAATGGAATGGAATGGAATGGAATGAAATGGGATGTAATCACCTCGAATGGAACGGAATGGAATGGAATGGAATGAAATGGAATAAACCCGACTGGAATGGAATGGAATGGAATGGAATGGAATGGAATCAACCCGAATGGAATGGAAGGGAATGGAATGGAAAGGAAAAAACCCGAATGGAATGGAATGGAATGGAATCAACCCGAACGGAATGGAATGGAATGGAATAAACCGGAATGGAATGGAATGGAATGGAATGGAATGGAATGGAATGGAATGGAATGGAATGGAATGGAATCAAACCGAGTGGAATGGCATGGAGTGGAATGGAATGGAAAGGAATGGAATCAACCCGATTAGATTGGAATGGAATGGAATGGAATGGAATCTATCCGAACGGATTGGAATGGAAAGGAATGGAATGGAATGGAATGGAATGGAATGGAATGGAATCAACCCGCATGGAATGGAATGGAGTGGAACCAACTCGAATGGAATGGAATGGATTGGAATGGAATGGAATCAATCCGAATGGAATGGAATGGAATGGAACGGAATGGAATGGAATCAAACCGAACGGAATGGAATGCAGTGGAGTCAACTCGAATGGAATGGAATGGAATGTAATGGAATGGAATCAACCCGAATGGAATGGAATAGAATTGAATAGAATCAACAAGAATGAAATGGAATGGAATCAACCAGAATGGAATGGAATGGAATGTAATGGAATGGAATGAAAAGAATGGAAACGAATGCAATCAAACCGAATGGAATGGAATGGAATGGAATGGAATGGAATCAACCCGAATGGAATGGAATGGAATGGAATGCAATGGAATGGAATCAACCCGAATGGAATGGAATGGAATGGAATGGAATGGAATGGAATCAACCCGAATGGAATGGAATGGAATGGAATGGAATGGAATCAACCCGAATGAAATGGAATGGCATCAACCCGAAAGGAACCGAAGGCAATGGAATGGAATGGAATGGAATCCACCCGAATGGAATGGAATGGAATGGAATCAACTCGAATGGAATGGATTGGAATGGAATGGAATGGAATCAACACGAATGGAATGGAATGCAATGGAATGGAATGGAATGGAATCAAGCCGAATGGAATGGAATGGATAGGAATCAACTCGAATGGAATGGAATGGAATGGAATGCAATGGAAGCAACCCGAATGGAATGGAATGGAATGGAATGGAATGGAATGGAATGGAATGGAATGGAATCAACCCGAATGGAATGGAATGGATTGGAATCAACTCGAATGGAATGGAATGGAATGGAATGGAATGGAATGCAATGGAAGCAACCAGAATGGAATGGAATGGAATGGAATGGAATGGAATGGAATCAACCAGAATGGAATGGAATGGAATGGAATGGAATGGAATGGAATGGAATGAAATGGAATCAACCCGAATGGAATGGAATGGAATGGAATCAACTCGAATGGAATGGAATGGATTGGAATGGAATGGAATGGAGTCAACCTGAATGGAATGGAATGGATTGGAATCAACTCGAATTGAATGGAATGGAATTGATTGGAATGGAATGGAATGGAATGCAATGGAATCAACTCGCATGGATTGGAATGGAATGGAATGGAAAGGAATGGAACGGAACGGAATGGAATGGAATGGAAAGGAATGCAATGGAAGCAACCCGAATGGAATGGAAAGGAATGGAATGGAATGGAATGGAATCAAACCGAATGGAATGGAATGGAATGGAAAGGAATCAACCCAAATGGAGTGGATTGCAATGGAATGGAATGGAATGGAATCAACCCGAATGGATGGAAATGGAATGGAATGGAATAGAATGCAAAGCAGTCAACCAGAATGGAATGAAATGGTATGGAATTGAATGGAATAGAATGCAAAGCAATCAACCAGAATGGAATGGAAACAACCCGAATGGAATGGAATGGATTGGAATCAACTCGAATGGAATGGAATGGAATGGAATGGAATGGAATGGAATCAACACAAATGGAATGGAATGGAATCGAAAGGAAATGAATGGAATGGAATGCAATGGAAGCAACCCGAATGTAATGGAATGGAATGGCATGGAATGGAATGGAATCAACCCGAATGGAAAGGAATGGAGTGGAATGGAACGGAATGGAATGGAATCAATCCGAATGGAATGGAGTGGAATGGAATGAACTCGAATGGAATGGAATGGAATGGAATGGAATATAATCAACCCGAATGGAATGGATTGGAATGGAATGAAATGGAATGCACCGGAATCAACTGGTATGGAATAGAATGGTATGGAATGGAAAGGAATGGAATGGAATGGAATGGAATGGAATGGAGTGGAATGGAATGGAGAAACCCGAATGTAATGTAATGAAATGGAATGGAATGGAACGGAATAAACCCGCATGGAATGAAATGGAATGGAAAGGATTGGAATGGAATGGAATGGAATTTAATGGAAAGGAATGCAATGGAATAAACCCGAACGGAATGGAAAGGAATAGAATGGAATGGAATGGAATCAACGCGAATGGAATGGAATGGAATGAAAAGGAATCAACCCGAATGGAATGGAATGGAATGGAATGGAATGGAAAGGAATCAATCCGAATGGAATGGAATGAAATGGAATGGAAAGGAACGGAACGGAATTGAATAGAATGGAGTCAACCCGAATGGAATGGAATGGAATGGAATTGAATGGAATGGAATCAAACCCAAAGGAGTGGAATTCAATAGAATGGAATGGAATCGAATCAACACGAATGGATTGGAATGGAATGGAATCAACTCAAATGGAATGGAATGGAATGGAATGGAATCGAATCAACCCGATTAGAATGGAATGGAATGGAATGGAATGGTATGGAATGGAATGGAATCAATCCGAAATAAATGTAATGGAATAGAATGGAATGGAGTGGAATGGCATCAACACGAATGGAATGGAACGGTGTGCAATCATCTCGAATGGAATGGAATGGAATGCAATCGAATCAACCCGAATGGAATGGAATGGAATGGAATGGAATGGAATGGAATGGAAACAACACGAATGGAATGGAATGGAGTGGAATGATATGGAATGGAATGGAAAAGAATGGAATCAAACCGAATGGAATGGAATGGAATTAACAGAAATGGAATGGAATGGAATGGAATGGAATCAACACGAATGGAACGGAATGGAATGGAATGGGATGGAATCAACCCGAATGGAATGGAATCAACTCGAATGGAATGGAATGGAATGGAGTGGAATGGAATGGATTGTAACAGAATGGAATCAACCACAATGGAATGGAATGGAATGGAATGGAATGGCATCAACCCGAAAGGAATGGAAGGCAATGGAATGGAATGGAATGAAATCCACCCGAATGGAATGGAATGGAATCAACTCGAATGGAATGGATTGGAATGGAAAGGAATGGAATCAACCCGAATGGAATGGAATGCAATGGAAATGAAGCAACCAGAATGGAAGGGAATGGAATGGAATGGAATGGAATGGAATGGAATAGAATGCAAAGCAGTCAACCAGAATGGAATGGAATGCAATGGAATGGAATGGAATAGAATGCAAAGCAATCAACCAGAATGGAATGTAATGGAATGGGATGGAATGGAATGTAATGGAATCAACACAAATGGAATGGAATGGAATCGAATGGAAATGAATGGAATGGAATGGAATGGAATGCAATGGAAGCAACCCGAATGTAATGTAATGGAATGGAATGGAATGGAATGGAATCAATTCGAATGGAATGGAATGGAATTTATTCAACTCGAATGGAATGGAATGGAATGGAATATAATCACCCGATTCGAATGGAATACAATGGAATGGAATGGAATGAAATCAGCCCGAATGGAATGGATTGGAATGGAATATAATCAACCCGATTGGAATGGAATTAAATGGAATGGAATGCAATGGAATCAACCCGAATGGAATGGAATGGAAGGCAATGGAAAGCAATCAACCCGAATGCAATGGAATAGAATGGAATGGAATGGAATGGAATGGAAAGAAAGGAAACGAATGGAATCAAACCGAAAGGAATGGAATGGAATGGAATGGAATCAACCAGAATGGAATGGAATGGAATGGAATGCAATGGAATGGAATCAACCCGAAAGGAATTGAATGGAATGGAATGGAATGAAATGGAATGGAATGGAATGGAATCAAACCGAATGGAATGGAATGGAATGGAATGGAATGGAACGGAATGGAATCAACCCGAATGGAATGGAATGGATTGAACCCGAAAGGAATGGAAGGCAATTTAATGGAATGGAATGGAATGCACCCGAATGGAATGGAATGGAATCAACTCGAATGGAATGGATTGGAATGGAATGGAATGGAATCAACCCGAATGGAAAGGAATGCAATGGCATGGAATGGAATGGAATCAAACCGAATGGAAGGGAATGGAATGGAATGGAATGGAATGGAATGGAATGGAATGAAATGGAATAGAATGCAAATCAGTCAACAAGAATGGAATCGAATGCAATGGAATGAAATGGAATAGAATGCAAAGCAATCAACCAGAATGGAATGGAATGGAATGGAATGGAATGGAATGGAATGGAATCAACCCGAATGGAATGGAATGGAATGGATTGGAATCAACTCGAATGGAATGGAATGGAATGGAATGGAATGGAATGCAATGGAATGCAATGGAAGCAACCCGAATGGAATGGAATGGAATGGAATAAACGAGAATGGAATGGAACAGAATGGAATGGAATCAACCCAATGGAATGGAATGCAATCGAATGCAATGGAATCGAATCAACACGAATGGAATGGAGTGGAATGGAATCAGCTCAAATGGAATTGAATGGAATGGAATCAACCCGAATGGAATGGAATGCAATGGCAAGGAATGTAATGGAATCAACCCGAATGGAATGGAATCAAATGGAATGGAATGGAATGGAATCAACGAGAATGGAATGGAATGGAATGGAATGGAATCAACCCAATGGAATGGAATGCAATCGAATGCAATGGAATCGAATCAACACGAATGGAAGGGAATGGAATGGAATCAACTCGAATGGAATTGAATGGAATGGAATCAACCCGAATGGAATGGAATGCAATGGCAAGGAATGTAATGGAATCAACCCGAATGGAATGGAATCAAATGGAATGGAATGGAATGGAATCAAACCGAACGGAATGGAATGGAGTGGAGTCAACTCGAATGGAATGGAATGGAATGGAATGGAATGGAATCAACCCGAATGGAATGGAATAGTATTGAATAGAATCAACAAGAATGAAATGGAATGGAATCAACCAGAATGGAATGGAATGGAATGGAATGGAATGGAATGGAAAGAATGGAAAGGAATGGAATCAAACCGAATGGAATGGAATGGAATGGAATGGAATGGAATGGAATGGAATGGAATCAACCCGAATGGAATGGAATGGAATGGAATGCAATGGAATGGAATTAACCCGAATGGAATGGAATGGAATGGAATGGAATGGAATGGAATGGAATCAACCCGAACGGAATGGAATGGAATGGAATCAAACCGAATGGAATGTAATGGAATCAACCCGAAAGCAATGGAAGGCAATTTAATGGAATGGAATGGAATCCACCCGAATGGAATGGAATGGAATGGAATCAACTCGAATGGAATGATTGGAATGGAATGGAATGGAATCAACCCGAATGGAAAGGAATGCAATGGCATGGAATGGAATGGAATCAAACCGAATGGAATGGAATGGAATGGAATGGAATGGAATGGAATGGAATGGAATGGAATAGAATGCAAATCAGTCAACAAGAATGGAATCGAATGCAATGGAATGAAATGGAATAGAATGCAAAGCAATCAACCAGAATGGAATGGAATGGAATGGAATGGAATGGAATGGAATGGAATCAACCCGAATGGAATGGAATGGATTGGAATCAACTCGAATGGAATGGAATGGAATGGAATGGAATGGAATGGAATGGAATGGAATGGAATGCAATGGAAGCAACCCGAATGGAATGGAATGGAATGGAATGGAATGGAATGGAATGGAATCAACGAGAATGGAATGGAATGGAATGGAATGGAATCAACCCAATGGAATGGAATGCAATGGAATGCAATGGAATCGAATCAACACGAATGGAATGGAATGGAATCAACTCGAATGGAATGGAATGGAATGGAATCCACCAGAATGGAATGGAATAGAATTGAATAGAATCAACAAGAATGAAATGGAATGGAATCAACCAGAATGGAATGGAATGGAATGGAATGGAAAGAATGGAAACGAATGGAATCAAACCGTATGGAATGGAATGCAATGGAATGGAATGGAATCAAGCCGAATGGAATGGAATGAATTGGAATCAACTCGAATGGAATGGAATGGAATGGAATATAATCAACCCGATTGGAATGGAATGCAATGGAATGGAATGGAATGGAATCAACCCGAATGGAATGGATTGGAATGGAATGGAATGGAATGCACCGGAATCAACTGGTATGGAATAGAATGGAATGGAATGGAAAGGAATGGAATGCAATGGAATGGAATGGAGTGGAATGGAATGGAGAAACCCGAATGTAATGTAATGTAATGGAATGGAATGGAATGGAATAAACCCGCATGGAATGAAATGGAATGGAATGGATTGGAATGGAATGGAATGGAATGGAATGGAAAGAAATGCAATGGAATAAACCCGAACGGAAAGGAAAGGAATGGAATGGAATGAAATGGAATGGAAAGGAAAGGAATGGAATTGAATGGAATGGAGTCAACCCGAATGGAATGAAATGGAATGGAATGGAATGGAATGGAATGGAATCAACCCGAAAGGAGTGGCATTCAATGGAATGGAATGGAATCGAATCAACACGAATGGATTGGAATGGAATGGAATCAACTCAAATGGAATGGAATGGAATGGAATGGAATCGAATCAACCCGAATAGAATGCAATGGAATGGAATGGAATGGTATGGAATGGAATGGAATCAATCCGAAATAAATGGAATGGAATAGAATGGAATGGAGTGGAATGGCATCAACATGAATGGAATGGAACGGTGTGCAATCATCTCGAATGGAATGGAATGGAATGGAATCGAATCAACCTGAATGGAATGGAATGGAATGGAATGGAAACAACACGAATGGAATGGAATGGAGTGGAATGGAATGGAATGCAATGGAATGGAATGGAAAAGAATGGAATCAAACCGAATGGAATGGAATGGAATTAACAGAAATGGAATGGAATGAAATGGAATGGAATCAACACGAATGGAATGGAATGGAATGGAGTGGAACGGAATCAACCCGAATGTAATGGAATCATCTCGAATGGAAAGGAATGGAATGGAATGGAATGGAATGGAATGGAATGGAATGGAATGGATTGTAACAGAATGGAATCAACCCCAATGGTATGGAATGGAATGGAATGGAATGGCATCAACCCAAAAGGAATGGAAGGCAATGGAATGGAATGGAATGAAATCCACCCGAATGGAATGGAATGGAATGGAATGGAATCAACTCGAATGGAATGGATTGGAATGGAAAGGAATGGAATCAACCCGAATGGAATGGAATGCAATGGATTGGAATGGAATGGAATCAACCCGAATGGAAGGGAATGGAATGGTATGGAATGGAATGGAATGGAATGGAATGGAATGCAAAGCAGTCAACCCGAATGGAAGGGTATGGAATGGTATGGAATGGAATGCAATGGAATGGAATGCAAAGCAGTCAACCAGAATGGAATGGAACGCAATGGAATGGAATGGAATAGAATTCAAAGCAATCAACCAGAATGGAATGTAATGGAATGGGATGGAATGGAATGGAATGGATTCAACACAAATGGAATGGAATGGAATCGAATGGAAATGAATGGAATGGAATGGAATGGAATGCATTGGAAGAAACCCGAATGTAATAGAATGGACTGGAAAGGAATGGATTGGAATGAACCCGAATGGAACGGAATGGAGTGGAATGGAATGGAATGGAATGGAATCAATTCGAATGGAATGGAATGGAATTTAATCAACTCGAATGGAATGGAATGGAATGGAATGGAATGGAATATAATCAACCCGATTGGAATGGAATGCAATAGAATGGAATGGAATGAAATCAGCCCGAATGGAATGGATTGGAATGGAATATAATCAACCCGATTGGAATGGAATGCAATGGAATGGAATGCAATGGAATCAACCCGAATGGAATGGAATGGAAGGCAATGGAATGCAATCAACCCGAATGCAAAGGAATGGAATGGAATGGAATGGAATGGATTGGAATCAACCCGAATGGAACGGAATGGAGTGGAATGGAATGGAATGGAATGGAATCAATTCGAATGGAATGGAATGGAATGGAATGGCATATAATCAACCCGATTGGAGTGGAATGCAATGGAATGGAATGGAGTGAAATCAGCCCGAATGGAATGGATTGGAATGGAATATAATCAACCCGATTGGAATGGAATGCAATGGAATGAAATGCAATGGAATCAACCTGAATGGAATGGAATGGAAGGCAATGGAATGCAATCAACACGAATGCAATGGAATGGAATGGAATGGAATGGAAAGAAAGGAAACGAATGGAATCATACCGAATGGAATGGAATGGAATGGAATGGAGTGGAATCAACCAGAATGGAATGGAATGGAACGGAATGCAATGGAATGTAATCAACCCGAATGGAATGGAATGGAATGGAATGGAATGGAATGGAATGGAATCAAACCGAATGGAATGGAATGGAATGGAATGGAATGGAATGGAATGGAATGGAAGGGAATCAACCCGAATGGAATGGAATGGAATCAACCCGAAAGGAATGGAAGGCAATTTAATGGAATGGAATGGAATCCACCCGATTGGAATGGAATGGAATGGAATCAACCCGAATGGAAAGGAATGCAATGGCATGGAATGGAATTGAATCAACCCGAATGGAAGGGAATGGAATGGAAATGGAATGGAATAGAATGCAAATCAGTCAACAAGAATGGAATCGAATGCAATGGAATGAAATGGAATAGAATGCAAAGCAATCAACCAGAATGGAATGGAATGGAATGGAATGGAATGGAATGGAATCAACGAGAATGGAATGGAATGGAATGGAATGGAATGGAATCAACCCAATGGAATGGAATGCAATGGAATCGAATCAACACGAATGGAATGGAATGGAATCAACTCGAATGGAATTGAATGGAATGGAATCAACACGAATGGAATGGAATGCAATGGCAAGGAATGTAATGGAATCAACCCGAATGGAATGGAACCAAATGCAATGAAATGGAATGGAATCAATCCGAAAGGAATGGAATGGAACGGAATGGAATGGAATCAAACCGAACGGAATGGAATGCAGTGGAGTCAACTCGAATGGAATGGAATGGAATGGAATGAAATGGAATGGAATCAACCCGAATGGAATGGAATAGAATTGAATAGAATCAACAAGAATGAAATGGAATGGAATCAACCAGAATGGAATGGAATGGAATGGAATGGAAAGAATGGAAACGAATGGAATCAAACCGAATGGAATGGAATGGAATGGAATGGAATGGAATGGAATGGAATGGAATTAACCCGAATGGAATGGAATGGAATAGAATCCAACGGAATGGAATCAACCCGAATGGAATGGAATGGAATGGAATGGAATGGAATGGAATGGAATCAACCCGAATGGAATGGAATGGAATGGAATGGAATGGAATGGAATGGAATGGAATGGAATCAACCCGAATGGAATGGAATGGAATGGAATGGAATGGAATGGAATGGAATGGAATGGAATCAACCCGAATGGAATGGAATGGCATCAACCCGAAAGGAACCGAAGGCAATGGAATGGAATGGAATGGAATCCACCCGAATGGAATGGAATGGAATGGCAAGGAATGTAATGGAAGCAACCCGAATGGAATGGAACCAAATGCAATGGAATGGAATGGAATCAATCCGAATGGAATGGAATGGAATGGAACGGAAAGGAATGGAATCAAACCGAACGGAATGGAATGCAGTGGAGTCAACTCGAATGGAATGGAATGGAATGGAATGGAATGGAATCAACCCGAATGGAATGGAATAGAATTGAATAGAATCAACAAGACTGAAATGGAATGGAATCAACCAGAATGGAATGGAATGGAATGGAATGGAAAGAATGGAAACGAATGGAATCAAACCGAATGGAATGGAATGGAATGGAATGGAATGGAACGGAATGGAATTGAATTAACCCGAATGGAATGGAATGGAATAGAATGCAATGGAATGGAATCAACCCGAATGGAATGGAATGGAAGGCAATGGAATGCAATCAACCCGAATGCAAAGGAATGGAATGGAATGGAATGGAATGGATTGGAATCAACCCGAATGGAACGGAATGGAATGGAATGGAATGGAATGGAATGGAATCAATTCGAATGGAATGGAATGGAATGGAATGGCATATAATCAACCCGATTGGAGTGGAATGCAATGGAATGGAATGGAGTGAAATCAGCCCGAATGGAATGGATTGGAATGGAATATAATCAACCCGATTGGAATGGAATGCAATGGAATGAAATGCAATGGAATCAACCTGAATGGAATGGAATGGAAGGCAATGGAATGCAATCAACCCGAATGCAATGGAATGGAATGGAATGGAATGGAATGGAAAGAAGGGAAACGAATGGAATCATACCGAATGGAATGGAATGGAATGGAATGGAATGGAAAGGAATCAACCAGAATGGAATGGAATGGAACGGAATGCAATGGAATGTAATCAACCCGAATGGAATGGAATGGAATGGAATGGAATGGAATGGAATCAAACCGAATGGAATGGAATGGAATGGAATGGAATGGAATGGAATGGAATGGAATGGAAGGGAATCAACCCGAATGGAATGGAATGGAATCAACCCGAAAGGAATGGAAGGCAATTTAATGGAATGGAATGGAATCCACCCGATTGGAATGGAATGGAATGGAATCAACCCGAATGGAAAGGAATGCAATGGCATGGAATGGAATTGAATCAACCCGAATGGAAGGGAATGGAATGGAATGGAATGGAATAGAATGCAAATCAGTCAACAAGAATGGAATCGAATGCAATGGAATGAAATGGAATAGAATGCAAAGCAATCAACCAGAATGGAATGGAATGGAATGGAATGGAATGGAATGGAATCAACGAGAATGGAATGGAATGGAATGGAATGGAATCAACCCAATGGAATGGAATGCAATAGAATCGAATCAACACGAATGGAATGGAATGGAATCAACTCGAATGGAATTGAATGGAATGGAATCAACACGAATGGAATGGAATGCAATGGCAAGGAATGTAATGGAATCAACCCGAATGGAATGGAACCAAATGCAATGAAATGGAATGGAATCAATCCGAAAGGAATGGAATGGAATGGAACGGAATGGAATGGAATCAAACCGAATGGAATGGAATGCAGTGGAGTCAACTCGAATGCAATGGAATGGAATGGAATGAAATGGAATGGAAACAACCCGAATGGAATGGAATAGAATTGAATAGAATCAACAAGAATGAAATGGAATGGAATCAACCAGAATGGAATGGAATGGAATGGAATGGAAAGAATGGAAACGAATGGAATCAAACCGAATGGAATGGAATGGAATGGAATGGAATGGAATGGAATGGAATGGAATTAACCCGAATGGAATGGAATGGAATAGAATGCAATGGAATGGAATCAACCCGAATGGAATGGAATGGAATGGAATGGAATGGAATGGAATGGAATGGAATCAACCCGAATGGAATGGAATGGAATGGAATGGAATGGAAAGGAATGGAATCAACCCGAATGGATTGGAATGGAATGGAATGGAATGGAATGGAATGGAATCAACCCGAATGGAATGGAATGGCATCAACCCGAAAGGAACCGAAGGCAATGGAATGGAATGGAATGGAATCCACCCGAATGGAATGGAATGGAATGGAATCAACTCGAATGGAATGGATTGGAATGGAATGGAATGGAATCAACACGAATGGAATGGAGTGCAATGGAATGGAATGGAATGGAATCAAGCCGAGTGGAATGGAATGGATTGGAATCAACTTGAATGGAATGGAATGGAATGGAATGCAATGGAAGCAACCCGAATGGAATGGAATGTAATGGAATGGAATGAAATCAACCAGAATGGAATGGAATGCAATGGAATGGAATGGAATGGAATGGAATCAACCCGAATGGAATGGAATGGAATGGAATCAATTCGAATGGAATGGAATGGATTGGAATGGAATGGAATGGAGTCAACCCGAATGGAATGGAATGGATTGGAATCAACTCGAATGGAATGGAATGGAAGTGATTGGAATGGAATGGAATGGAATGCAATGGAATCAACTCGTATGGATTGGAATGGAATGGAAAGGAATGGAATGGAATGGAAAGGAATGCAATGGAAACAACCCGAATGGAATGGAAAGGAATGGAATGGAATGGAATGGAAGCAAATCCAATGGAATGGAATGGAATGGAAAGGAATCAAGCCAAATGGAATGGATTCAAATGGAATGGAATGGAATGGAATGAACCCGAATGGAAGGAAATGGAATGGAATGGAATAGAATGCAAAGCAGTCAACCAGAATGGAATGGAAGGGAATGGAATTGAAGGGAATAGAATGCAAAGCAATCAACCAGAATGGAATGGAGTAAACCCGAATGGAATGGAATGGATTGGAATCAACTCGAAAGTTATGGAATGGAATGGAAACAAATGGAATGGAATCAACACAAACGAAATGGAATGGAATCGAATGGAAATGAATGGAATGGAATGGAATGGAATGCAATGGAAGCAACCCGAATGTAATGCAATGGAATGGAGTGGAATGGAATCAAACCGAATGGAATGGAATGGAATGGAATGGAATGGAATGGAATGGAATGGAATGGAAGGGAATCAACCCGAATGGAATGGAATGGAATCAACCCGAAAGGAATGGAAGGCAATTTAATGGAATGGAATGGAATCCACGCGAATGGAATGGAATGGAATCAACTCGAATGGAATGCATTGGAATGGAATGGAATGGAATCATCCCGAATGGAAAGGAATGAAATGGCATGGAATGGAATTGAATCAACCCGAATGGAAGGGAATGCAATGGAATGGAATGGAATGGAATAGAATGCAAATCAATCAACAAGAATGGAATCGAATGCAATGGAATGAAATGGAATAGAATGCAAAGCAATCAACCAGAATGGAATGGAATGGAATGGAATGGAATGGAATGGAATGGAATGGAATCAACCCGCATGGAATGGAATGGATTGGAATCAACTCGAATGGAATGGAATGGAATGGAATGGAATAGAATGGAATGGAATGCAATGGAAGCAACCCGAATGGAATGGAATGGAATGGAATGGAGTGGAATGGAATGGAATGGAATGGAATCAACGAGAATGGAATGGAATGGAATGGAATCAACACAATGGAATGGAATGCAATGGAATGCAATGGAATCGAATCAACATGAATGGAATGGAATGGAATCACCTCGAATGGAATTGAATGGAATGGAATCAACCCGAATGGAATGGAATGCAATGGCAAGGAATGTAATGGAATCAACCCGAATGGAATGGAACCAAATGGAATGGAATGGAATGGAATCAATCCGAATGGAATGGAATGGAATGGAACGAAATGGAATGGAATTAAACCGAACGGAATGGAATGCAGTGGAGTCAACTCGAATGGAATGGAATGGAATGGAATGGAATGGAATCAACCCGAATGGAATGGAATAGAATTGAATAGAATCAACCAGAATGAAATGGAATGGAATCAACCAGAATGGAATGGAATGGAATGGAATGGAATGGAAAGAATGGAAACGAATGGAATCAAACCGAATGGAATGGAATGGAATGGAATGGAATGGAATGGAATGGAATCAACCCGAATGGAATGGAATGGAATGGAATGCAATGGAATGGAATCAACCCGAATGGAATGGAATGGAATGGAATGGAATGGAATCAACCCGAATGGAATGGAATGGAATGGAATGGAATGGAATGGAATGGAATGGAATCAACCCGAATGGAATGGAATGGCATCAACCCGAAAGGAACCGAAGGCAATGGAATGGAATGGAATGGAATCCACCCGAATGGAATGGAATGGAATGGCAAGGAATGTAATGGAATCAACCCGAATGGAATGGAACCAAATGCAATGGAATGGAATGGAATCAATCCGAATGGAATGGAATGGAACGGAATGGAATGGAATCAAACCGAACGGAATGGAATGCAGTGGAGTCAACTCGAATGGAATGGAATGGAATGGAATGGAATGGAATCAACCCGAATGGAATGGAATAGAATTGAATAGAATCAACAAGACTGAAATGGAATGGAATCAGCCAGAATGGAATGGAATGGAATGGAATGGAAAGAATGGAAACGAATGGAATCAAACCGAATGGAATGGAATGGAATGGAATGGAATTAACCCGAATGGAATGGAATGGAATAGAATGCAATGGAATGGAATCAACCCGAATGGAATGGAATGGAATGGAATGGAATGGAATGGAATGGAATCAACCCGAATGGAATGGAATGGAATGGAATGGAATGGAATGGAATCAACCCGAATGGAATGGAATGGAATGGAATGGAATGGAATGGAATGGAATCAACCCGAATGGAATGGAATGGCATCAACCCGAAAGGAACCGAAGGCAATGGAATGGAATGGAATGGAATCCACCCGAATGGAATGGAATGGAATGGAATCAACTCGAATGGAATGGATTGGAATGGAATGGAATGGAATCAACACGAATGGAATGGAATGCAATGGAATGGAATGGAATGGAATCAAGCCGAATGGAATGGAATGGATTGGAATCAACTTGAATGGAATGGAATGGAATGGAATGGAATGCAATGGAAGCAACCCGAATGGAATGGAATGTAATGGAATGGAATGAAATCAACCAGAATGGAATGGAATGGAATGGAATCAATTCGAATGGAATGGAATGGACTGGAATGGAATGGAATGGAGTCAACCCGAATGGAATGAAATGGATTGGAATCAACTCGTATGGATTGGAATGGAATGGAATGGAAAGGAATGGAATGGAATGGAATGGAATGGAAAGGAATGCAATGGAAACAACCCGAATGGAATGGAAAGGAATGGAATGGAATGGAATGGAAGCAAACCCAATGGAATGGAATGGAATGGAAACGAATCAAGCCAAATGGAATGGATTCAAATGGAATGGAATTGAATGGAATGAACCCGAAGGGAAGGAAATGGAATGGAATGGAATAGAATGCAAAGCAGTCAACCAGAATGGAATGGAAGGGAATGGAATTGAAGGGAATAGAAAGCAAAGCAATCAACCAGAATGGAATGGAGTAAACCCGAATGGGATGGAATGGATTGGAATCAACTCGAAAGTTATGGAATGGAATGGAAAGAAATGGAATGGAATCAACACAAACGAAATGGAATGGAATCGAATGGAAATGAATGGAATGGAATGGAATGGAATGCAATGGAAGCAACCCGAATGTAATGCAATGGAATGGAATGGAATGGAATCAAACCGAATGGAATGGAATGGAATGGAATGGAATGGAATGGAATGGAATCAACCCGAATGGAATGGAATGGAATCAACCCGAAAGGAATGGAAGGCAATTTAATGGAATGGAATGGAATCCACGCGAATGGAATGGAATGGAATGGAATCAACTCGAATGGAATGCATTGGAATGGAATGGAATGGAATCATCCCGAATGGAAAGGAATGAAATGGCATGGAATGGAATTGAATCAACCCGAATGGAAGGGAATGGAATGGAATGGAATGGAATGGAATGGAATAGAATGCAAATCAGTCAACAAGAATGGAATCGAATGCAATGGAATGAAATGGAATAGAATGCAAAGCAATCAACCGGAATGGAATGGAATGGAATGGGATGGAATGGAATGGAATGGAATGGAATGGAATGGAATGGAATGGAATCAACCCGCATGGAATGGAATGGATTGGAATCAACTCGAATGGAATGGAATGGAATGGAATGGAATAGAATGGAATGGAATGCAATGGAAGCAACCCGAATGGAATGGAATGGAATGGAATGGAATGGAATGGAATGCAATGGAATGGAATCAACGAGAATGGAATGGAATGGAATGGAATCAACCCAATGGAATGGAATGCAATGGAATGCAATGGAATCGAATCAACATGAATGGAATGGAATGGAATCACCTCGAATGGAATTGAATGGAATGGAATCAACCCGAATGGAATGGAATGCAATGGCAAGGAATGTAATCGAATCAACCCGAATGGAATGGAACCAAATGGAATGGAATGGAATGGAATCAATCCGAATGGAATGGAATGGAATGGAACGGAATGGAATGGAATTAAACCGAACGGAATGGAATGCAGTGGAGTCAACTCGAATGGAATGGAATGGAATGGAATGGAATGGAATCAACCCGAATGGAATGGAATAGAATTGAATAGAATCAACCAGAATGAAATGGAATGGAATCAACCAGAATGGAATGGAATGGAATGGAAAGAATGGAAACGAATGGAATCAAACCGAATGGAATGGAATGGAATGGAATGGAATGGAATGGAATGGAATGGAATCAACCCGAATGGAATGGAATGGAATGGAATGCAATGGAATGGAATCAACCCGAATGGAATGGAATGGAATGGAATGGAATGGAATGGAATGGAATGGAATGGAATGGAATGGAATCAACTCGAATGGAATGGAATGGAATGGAATGGAATCAACACGAATGAAATGGAATGGCATCAACCCGAAAGGAACCGAAGGCAATGGAATGGAATGGAATGAAATCCACCCGAATGGAATGGAATGGAATGGAATCAACTCGAATGGAATGGATTGGAGTGGAATGGAATGGAATCAACACGAATGGAATGGAATGCAATGGAATGGAATGGAATGGAATCAAGCCGAATGGAATGGAATGGATAGGAATCAACTCGAATGGAATGGAATGGAATGGAATGCAATGGAAGCAACCCGAATGGAATGGAATGGAATGGAATGGAATCAACACAAACGAAATGGAATGGAATCGAATGGAAATGAATGGAATGGAATGGAATGGAATGCAATGGAAGCAACCCGAATGTAATGGAATGGAATGGAATGGAATGGAATGGAATCAACCCGAATGGAATGGAATGCAGTGGAATGGAATGGAATGGAATGGAATCAATCCGAATGGAATGGAATGGAATGGAATCAACTCGAATGGAATGGAATGGAATGGAATATAATCAACCCGATTGGAAAGGAATTCAATGGAATGGAACGGAATGGAATCAAACCGAATGGAATGGAATGGATTGGATTGGAATGGAATGGAATGGAATGCACTGGAATCAACTGGTATGGAATGAAATGGAATGGAATGGAAAACAATGGAATGGAATGGAATGGAGTGGAATGGAATGGAGAAACCCAAATGTAATGTAATGGAATGGAATGGAATAAAGCCGAATGGAATGAAATGGAATGGAATGGATTGGAATGGAATGGAATGGAAAGGAATGCAATGGAATAAACCCGAATGGAATGGAAAGGAATGGAATTGAATGGAATGGAATCAACCCGAATGGAATGGAATGGAATGGAAAGGAATCAACCCGAATGGAATGTAATGGAATGGAATGGAATGGAATGGAATGGAAAGGAAGCAATCGGAATGGAATGGAATGAAATGGAATGGAAAAGAATGGAATGGAATCGAATGGAATGGAGTCAACCCGAATGGAATGGAATGGAATGGAATGGAATCAACCTGAAAGGAGTGGAATTCAATGGAATGGAATGTAATCGAATCAACACGAATGGATTGGAATGAAATGGAATCAACTCAAATGGAATGGAATGGAAAGGAATGGAATCGAATCAACCCGAATAGAATGGAATAGAATGGAATGGAATGGTATGGAATGGAATGGAATCAATCCGAAATAAATGGAATGGAATAGAATGAAATCGAATGGAATGGCATCAACCCGAATGGAATGGAACAGTGTGCAATCAGCTCGAATGGAATGGAATGGAATGGAATCGAATCAACCTGAATGGAATGGAATGGAATGGAATGGAATGGAATGGAAACAACACGAATGGAATGGAAGGGAGTGGAATGGAATGGAATGCAGTGGAATGGAATGGAATCAAGCCAAATGGAATGGAATGGAATGGAATGGAAAAGAATGGAATCAAACCGAATGGAATGGAATGGAATCAACAGAAATGGAATGGAATGGAATGGAATGGAATCAACCCGAATGGAATGGCATGGAATGGAATGGAATGGAATAAACCCGAATGGAATGGAATCAACTCGAATGGAATGGAATGGAATGGAATGGAATAGAACGGAAAGGAATCAAACCGAATGGAATGGAATGGAATGGAATGGCATTAACCCGAAAGGAATGGAAGGCAATGGAATGGAATGGAATGGAATCCACACGAATGGAATGGAATGGAATGGAATGGAATGGAATCAACTCGAATGGAATGGATTGGAATGGAAAGGAATGGAATCAACCCGAATGGAATGGAATGCAATGGAATGGAATGGGATGGAATGGCATCAACCCGAATGGAAGGGAATGGAATGGAATGGAATGGAATGGAATAGAAAGCAAAGCAGTCAACCAGAATGGAATGGAATGCAATGGAATGGAATGGAATACAATGCAAAGCAATCAACCGGAATGGAATGGAATGGAATGGAATGGAATCGAATGGAATGGAATCTATCCGAATGGAATGGAATGGAATGGAAAGGAAAGGAGTGGAATGGAATGGAATGGAATCAACCCGCATGGATTGGAATGGAGAGGAATCAATCGAATGGAATGGAATGGAATGGAATGGAATTGAATGCAATGGAATGGAATGGAATTGAATGGAATGGAATGGAATCAACAGGAATGGAATGGAATGCAATGAAATCTAATGGAATGGATACAACCCGAATGGAATGGAATGGAATCGAATCAACTCAAAAGGAATGGAATGGAATGGAATGGCACGGAATGGAATGGTATGGAATGGAATCGAATGGAATTGAGACAACCCGATTGGAGTGGATTGGAATGCAAAGTAATGGAATGGAATGGGGTGGAATTGAATCAATATGAGTGGAATGGAATGGAAAGGAATGGAGTGGAGTGGAATGAAATGGAATGGAATGGAGTGAACTGGAATGGAATGGAATGGAATCAACCGGAATGGAATGGAATAGAATGAAATGGAATGGAATGGAATGGAATAAAATGGAAAGAAAGCAACTCGAATGGAAAGGAACGGAATGGAATCAACCAGAAAGGAATGGAACGGAATGGAATGGAATGGAATCAACTCGAATGGAATGGAATGCAAAGGAATGGAATGGAATCGAAACATCACGAATGGAATGGAAGGGAATCAACTCAAATGGAATGGAATGCAATGGAATGGAATGGAATGGAATCAACCCGAGTGGAGTGGAATGGAATGGAATGGAATGGAATGGAATGCAATCAATCCCAATGGAATGGAATGGAATCAACCCGAATGGAATGGAATAAAGTGGAATCAAATTGAATGGAATGGAATGGAATGGAATGGATAAAATCTGAATGGAATGGAATGGAATGGAATGGAATGGAATCAACCGGAATGGAATAGAATGGAATGGAAAGGAATGGAATGGAATGGAATGGAATCAACCCGCATGGAATGGAATGGAGAGGAATCAAGTCGAATGGAATGGAATGGAATGGAATCAACCCGAGTGGAATGGAATGTAATTGAACGGAATGGAATGGAATGGAATGAAATGGAACGAAATGGAAACAACCGGAGTGGAATGGAATGGAATGGAATGGAATGGAATCAACCCGAATGGAATGGGATGGAATGGCATGGAATGGAATGGAATGGAATGGAATCAACACGAATGGAATGGAATGGAATGGCATGGAATGGAATGGAATGGAATGGAGTCAATCCGAATGGAATGGAATGGAATGGAATAGAATGGAATGGGTTGGAATGGAATGGATTGGAATGAAAGGGAATATAATGGAATGGAATCATCCCGAATGGAATGGAATGTTATGGAATGGAATGCAATGGAATGGAATGGAATGGAATCAACCCGATTGGAATGGAATGGAATGGAATGGCATGGAATAGAATGGAATCAACCCGAATGGAATGGAATGGAATGGAATTGAATGGAATGGAATGGAATCAACCCGAAAGGAATGGAATGGCAGGGAATGGAATAGAATCGAATGGAAAGGAATGGAATCAACCCGAATGGAATGGAACGGAATGGAATGAAATGCAATGAAATGGAACAGAATGGAATTAAACCGAATGGAATGGAATGGAATGGAATGGAATGGAATGGAATGGAATGGAATGGAACGTAATCAACCCGAATGGAGTGGAGTGGAATGGAATGGAATGGAATAGAATGGAATCAACCCGAATGGAATGGAATGGAATGGAATGGAATGCAATGGAATCAACCAGAATGGAATGGAATGGAATGGAATGGAATATTATGGAATCAACCCGAATGGAATGGAATGGAATGGAATGGAATCAACCAGAATGGAATGGAATGGAATGCAATGGAATGTAATCAAACCGAATGGAATGGAATGGAATGGAATGGAATGGAATCAAACCGAATGGAATGGAATGGAATGGAATGGAATGGAATGGAATGGAAGGGAATCAACCCGAATGGAATGGAATGGAATCAACCCGAAAGGAATGGAAGGCAATTTAATGGAATGGAATGGAATCCACCCGAATGGAATGGAATGGAATGGAATGGAATCAACTCGAATGGAATGGATTGGAATGGAATGGAATGGAATCAACCCGAATGGAAAGGAATGCAATGGCATGGAATGGAATTGAATCAAACCGAATGGAAGGGAATGGAATGGAATGGAATGAAATAGAATGCAAATCAGTCAACAAGAATGGAATCGAATGCAATGGAATGAAATGGAATAGAATGCAAAGCAATCAACCAGAATGGAATGGAATGGAATGGAATGGAATGGAATGGAATGGAATGGAATGGAATCAACCCGCATGGAATGGAATGGATTGGAATCAACTCGAATGGAATGGAATAGAATGGAATGGAATGCAATGGAAGCAACCCGAATGGAATGGAATGGAATGGAATGGAATGGAATCAACCCAATGGAATGGAATGCAATGGAATTCAATGGAATCGAATCAACACGAATGGAATGGAATGGAATCAACTCGAATGGAATTGAATGGAATGGAATCAACCTGAATGGAATGGAATGCAATGGCAAGGAATGTAATGGAATCAACCCGAATGGAATGGAACCAAATGGAATGGAATGGAATGGAATCAATCCGAATGGAATGGAATGGAATGGAACGGAATGGAATGGAATCAAAACAACGGAATGGAATGCAGTGGAGTCAACTGGAATGGAGTGGAATGGAATGGAATGGAATCAATGCGAATGGAATGGAATAGAATTGAATAGAATCAACAAGAATTAAATGGAATGGAATCAACCAGAATGGAATGGAATGGAATGGAAAGAATGGAAACGAATGGAATCAAACCGAATGGAATGGAATGGAATGGAATTAACCCGAATGGAATGGAATGGAATAGAATGCAATGGAATGGAATAAACCCGAATGGAATGGAATGGAATGGAATGGAATGGAATGGAATGGAATGGAATGGAATCAACCCAAATGGAATGGTATGGAATGGAATGGAATGGAATGGAATGGAATGGAATGGAATCAACCCGAATGGAATGGAATGGCATCAACCCGAAAGGAACCGAAGGCAATGGAATGGAATGGAATGGAATCCACCCGAATGGAATGGAATGGAATGGAATCAACTCGAATGGAATGGATTGGAATGGAATGGAATGGAATCAACACGAATGGAATGGAATGCAATGGAATGGAATGGCATGGGATCAAGCCGAATGGAATGGAATGGATTGGAATCAACTCGAATGGAATGGAATGGAATGGAATGCAATGGAAGCAACCCGAATGGAATGGAATGGAATGGAATGAAATCAACCAGAATGGAATGGAATGCAATGGAATGGAATGGAATGGAATGGAATCAACCCGAATGGAATGGAATGGAATGGAATCAATTCGAATGGAATGGAATGGATTGGAATGGAATGGAATGGAGTCAACCCGAATGGAATGGAATGGATTGGAATCAACTCGAATGGAATGGAATGGAATTGATTGGAATGGAATGGAATGGAATGCAATGGAATCAACTCGTATGGATTGGAATGGAATGGAATGGAAAGGAATGGAATGGAATGGAATGGAATGGAATGGAAAGGAATGCAATGGAAGCAACCAGAATGGAATGGAAAGGAATGGAATGGAATGGAATCAAACACAATGGAATGGAATGGAATGGAAAGGAATCAAGCCAAATGGAATGGATTGCAATGGAATGGAATGGAATGGAATCAACCCGAATGGAAGGAAATTGAATGGAATGGAATAGAATGCAAAGCAGTCAACCAGAATGGAATGGAAGGGAATGGAATTGAATGGAATAGAATGCAAAGCAATCAACCAGAATGGAATGGAGTAAACCCGAATGGAATGGAATGTATTGGAATCAACTCGAAAGTTATGGAATGGAATGGAATGGAATGGAGTCAACACAAACGAAACGGAATGGAATCGAATGGAAATGAATGTAATGGAATGGAATGGAATGCAATGGAAGCAACCCGAATGTAATGGAATGGAATGGAATGGAATGGAATCAAACCGAATGGAATGGAATGGAATGGAATTGAATGGAATGGAATGGAATGGAATGGAAGGGAATCAACCCGAATGGAATGGAATGGAATCAACCCGAAAGGAATGGATGGCAATTTAATGGAATGGAATGGAATCCACCCGAATGGAATGGAATGGAATGGAATCAACACGAATGGAATGGAATGGAATGGCATGGAATGGAATGGAATGGAGTGGAGTCAATCCGAATGGAATGGAATGGAATGGAATAGAATGGAATGGGTTGGAATGGAATGGATTGGAATGAAAGGGAATATAATGGAATGGAATCATCCCGAATGGAATGGAATGGTATGGAATGGAATGCAATGGAATGGAATGGAATGGAATCAACCCGATTGGAATGGAATGGAATGGAATGGCATGGAATAGAATGGAATCAACCCGAATGGAATGGAATGGAATGGAATGGAATGGAATGGAATGGAATCAACCCGAAAGGAATGGAATGGCAGGGAATGGAATAGAATCGAATGGAAAGGAATGGAATCAACCCGAATGGAATGGAACGGAATGGAATGAAATGCAATGAAATGGAACAGAATGGAATTAAACCGAATGGAATGGAATGGAATGGAATGGAATGGAATGGAATGGAATGGAATGGAATGGATGGAACGTAATCAACCCGAATGGAGTGGAGTGGAATGGAATGGAATGGAATAGAATGGAATCAACCCGAATGGAATGGAATGGAATGGAATGGAATGCAATGGAATCAACCAGAATGGAATGGAATGGAATGGAATGGAATATTATGGAATCAACCCGAATGGAATGGAATGGAATGGAATGGAATGGAATGGAATCAAACCGAATGGAATGGAATGGAATGGAATGGAATGGAATGGAATGGAAGGGAATCAACCCGAATGGAATGGAATGGAATCAACCCGAAAGGAATCGAAGGCAATTTAATGGAATGGAATGGAATCCACCCTAATGGAATGGAATGGAATGGAATGGAATGGAATCAACCCGAATGGAATGGAATGGCATCAACCCGAAAGGAACCGAAGGCAATGGAATGGAATGGAATGGAATCCACCCGAATGGAATGGAATGGAATGGAATCAACTCGAATGGAATGGATTGGAATGGAATGGAATGGAATCAACACGAATGGAATGGAATGCAATGGAATGGAATGGCATGGAATCAAGCCGAATGGAATGGAATGGATTGGAATCAACTCGAATGGAATGGAATGGAATGGAATGCAATGGAAGCAACCCGAATGGAATGGAATGGAATGGAATGGAATGGAATCAACCAGAATGGAATGGAATGCAATGGAATGGAATGGAATGGAATGGAATCAACCCGAATGGAATGGAATGGAATGGAATCAATTCGAATGGAATGGAATGGATTGGAATGGAATGGAATGGAGTCAACCCGAATGGAATGGAATGGATTGGAATCAACTCGAATGGAATGGAATGGAATTGATTGGAATGGAATGGAATGGAATGCAATGGAATCAACTCGTATGGATTGGAATGGAATGGAATGGAAAGGAATGGAATGGAATGGAATGGAATGGAATGGAAAGGAATGCAATGGAAGCAACCAGAATGGAATGGAAAGGAATGGAATGGAATGGAATCAAACACAATGGAATGGAATGGAATGGAAAGGAATCAAGCCAAATGGAATGGATTGCAATGGAATGGAATGGAATGGAATCAACCCGAATGGAAGGAAATTGAATGGAATGGAATAGAATGCAAAGCAGTCAACCAGAATGGAATGGAAGGGAATGGAATTGAATGGAATAGAATGCAAAGGAATCAACCAGAATGGAATGGAGTAAACCCGAATGGAATGGAATGGATTGGAATCAACTCGAAAGTTATGGAATGGAATGGAATGGAATGGAGTCAACACAAACGAAACGGAATGGAATCGAATGGAAATGAATGTAATGGAATGGAATGGAATGCAATGGAAGCAACCCGAATGTAATGGAATGGAATGGAATGGAATGGAATCAAACCGAATGGAATGGAATGGAATGGAATGGAATGGAATGGAATGGAAGGGAATCAACCCGAATGGAATGGAATGGAATCAACCCGAAAGGAATGGATGGCAATTTAATGGAATGGAATGGAATCCACCCGAATGGAATGGAATGGAATGGAATCAACACGAATGGAATGGAATGGAATGGCATGGAATGGAATGGAATGGAATGGAGTCAATCCGAATGGAATGGAATGGAATGGAATAGAATGGAATGGGTTGGAATGGAATGGATTGGAATGAAAGGGAATATAATGGAATGGAATCATCCCGAATGGAATGGAATGGTATGGAATGGAATGCAATGGAATGGAATGGAATGGAATCAACCCGATTGGAATGGAATGGAATGGAATGGCATGGAATAGAATGGAATCAACCCGAATGGAATGGAATGGAATGGAATGGAATGGAATGGAATGGAATGGAATCAACCCGAAAGGAATGGAATGGCAGGGAATGGAATAGAATCGAATGGAAAGGAATGGAATCAACCCGAATGGAATGGAACGGAATGGAATGAAATGCAATGAAATGGAACAGAATGGAATTAAACCGAATGGAATGGAATGGAATGGAATGGAATGGAATGGAATGGAACGTAATCAACCCGAATGGAGTGGAGTGGAATGGAATGGAATGGAATAGAATGGAATCAACCCGAATGGAATGGAATGGAATGGAATGGAATGGAATGCAATGGAATCAACCAGAATGGAATGGAATGGAATGGAATGGAATATTATGGAATCAACCCGAATGGAATGGAATGGAATGGAATGGAATCAAACCGAATGGAATGGAATGGAATGGAATGGAATGGAATGGAAGGGAATCAACCCGAATGGAATGGAATGGAATCAACCCGAAAGGAATGGAAAGCAATTTAATGGAATGGAATGGAATCCACCCGAATGGAATGGAATGGAATGGAATCAACTCGAATGGAATGGATTGGAATGGAATGGAATGGAATCAACCCGAATGGAAAGGAATGCAATGGCATGGAATGGAATTGAATCAAACCGAATGGAAGGGAATGGAATGGAATGGAATGAAATAGAATGCAAATCAGTCAACAAGAATGGAATCGAATTCAATGGAATGAAATGGAATAGAATGCAAAGCAATCAACCAGAATGGAATGGAATGTAATGGAATGAAATGGAATGGAATGGAATGGAATGGAATCAACCCGCATGGAATGGAATGGATTGGAATCAACTCGAATGGAATGGAATAGAATGGAATGGAATGCAATGGAAGCAACCCGAATGGAATGGAATGGAATGGAATGGAATGGAATCAACGAGAATGGAATGGAATGGAATGGAATGGAATCAACCCAATGGAATAGAACGCAATGGAATTCAATGGAATCGAATCAACACGAATGGAATGGAATGGAATCAACTCGAATGGAATTGAATGGAATGGAATCAACCTGAATGGAATGGAATGCAATGGCAAGGAATGTAATGGAATCAACCCGAATGGAATGGAACCAAATGGAATGGAATGGAATGGAATCAATCCGAATGGAATGGAATGGAATGGAACGGAATGGAATGGAATCAAAACAACGGAATGGAATGCAGTGGAGTCAACTCGAATGGAATGGAATGGAATGGAATGGAATGGAATCAACCCGAATGGAATGGAATAGAATTGAATAGAATCAACAAGAATGAAATGGAATGGAATCAACCAGAATGGAATGGAATGGAATGGAAAGAATGGAAACGAATGGAATCAAACCGAATGGAATGGAATGGAATGGAATTAACCCGAATGGAATGGAATGGAATAGAATGCAATGGAATGGAATCAACCCGAATGGAATGGAATGGAATGGAATGGAATGGAATGGAATGGAATGGAATGGAATGGAATCAACCCGAATGGAATGGTATGGAATGGAATGGAATGGAATGGAATGGAATCAACCCGAATGGAATGGAATGGCATCAACCCGAAAGGAACCGAAGGCAATGGAATGGAATGGAATGGAATCCACCCGAATGGAATGGAATGGAATGGAATGGAATCAACACGAATGGAATGGAATGCAATGGAATGGAATGGCATGGAATCAAGCCGAATGGAATGGAATGGATTGGAATCAACTCGAATGGAATGGAATGGAATGGAATGCAATGGAAGCAACCCGAATGGAATGGAATGGAATGGAATGGAATGAAATCAACCAGAATGGAATGGAATGCAATGGAATGGAATGGAATGGAATGGAATCAACCCGAATGGAATGGAATGGAATGGAATCAATTCGAATGGAATGGAATGGATTGGAATGGAATGGAATGGAGTCAACCCAAATGGAATGGAATGGATTGGAATCAACTCGAATGGAATGGAATGGAATTGATTGGAATGGAATGGAATGGAATGCAATGGAATCAACTCGTATGGATTGGAATGGAATGGAATGGAAAGGAATGGAATGGAATGGAATGGAAAGGAATGCAATGGAAGCAAACAGAATGGAATGGAAAGGAATGGAATGGAATGGAATGGAATCAAACACAATGGAATGGAATGCAATGGAAAGGAATCAAGCCAAATGGAATGGATTGCAATGGAATGGAATGGAATCAACCCGAATGGAAGGAAATTGAATGGAATGGAATAGAATGCAAAGCAGTCAACCAGAATGGAATGGAAGGGAATGGAATTGAATGGAATAGAATGCAAAGCAATCAACCAGAATGGAATGGAGTAAACCCGAATGGAATGGAATGGATTGGAATCAACTCGAAAGTTATGGAATGGAATGGAATGGAATGGAATCAACACAAACGAAACGGAATGGAATCGAATGGAAATGAATGGAATGGAATGGAATGGAATGCAATGGAAGCAACCCGAATGTAATGGAATGGAATGGAATGGAAAGGAATCAAACCGAATGGAATGGAATGGAATGGAATGGAATGGAATGGAATGGAAGGGAATCAACCCGAATGGAATGGAATGGAATCAACCCGAAAGGAATGGACGGCAATTCAATGGAATGGAATGGAATCCACCCGAATGGAATGGAATGGAATGGAATCAACTCGAATGGAATGGATTGGAATGGAATGGAATGGAATCAACCCGAATGGAAAGGAATGCAATGGCATGGAATGGAATTGAATCAACCCGAATGGAAGGGAATGGAATGGAATGGAATGGAATGGAATAGAATAGAATGCAAATCAGTCAACAAGAATGGAATCGAATGCAATGGAATGAAATGGAATAGAATGCAAAGCAATCAACCAGAATGGAATGGAATGGAATGGAATGGAATGGAGTGGAATGGAATCAACCCGCATGGAATGGAATGGATTGGAATCAACTCGAATGGAATGGAATGGAATGGAATGGAATAGAATGGAATGGAATGCAATGGAAGCAACCCGAATGGAATGGAATGGAATGGAATGGAATGGAATGAACGAGAATGGAATGGAATGGAATGGAATGGAATCAACCCAATGGAATGGAATGCAATGGCATGCAATGGAATCGAATCAACACGAATGGAATGGAATGGAATCACCTCGAATGGAATTGAATGGAATGGAATCAACCCGAATGGAATGGAATGCAATGGCAAGGAATGTAATGGAATCAACCCGAATGGAATGGAACCAAATGGAATGGAATGGAATGGAATCAATCCGAATGAAATGGAATGTAATGGAACGGAATGGAATGGAATCAAATTGAACGGAATGGAATGCAGTGGAGTCAACTCGAATGGAATGCAATGGAATGGAATGGAATGGAATGGAATCAACCCGAATGGAATGGAATAGAATTGAATAGAATCAACAAGAATGAAATGGAATGGAATCAACCAGAATGGAATGGAATGGAATGGAATGGAATGGAAAGAATGGAAACGAATGGAATCAAACCGAATGAAATGGAATGGAATGGAATGGAATGGAATCAACCCGAATGGAATGGAATGGAATGGAATGGAATGCAATGGAATGGAATCAACCCGAATGGAATGGAATGGAATGGAATGGAATGGAATGGTATGGAATGGAATCAACCCGAATGGAATGGAATGGAATGGAATGGAATGGAATGGAATGGAATCAACCCGAATGAAATGGAATGGCATCAACCCGAAAGGAACCGAAGGCAATGGAATGGAATTGAATGGAATCCACCCGAATGGAATGGAATGGAATGGAATCAACTCGAAAGGAATGGATTGGAATTGAATGGAATGGAATCAACATGAATGGAATGGAATGCAATGGAATGGAATGGAATGGAATCAAGCCGAATGGAATGGAATGGATAGGAATCAACTCAAATGGAATGGAATGGAATGGAATGCAATGGAAGCAACAAGAATGGAATGGAATGGAATTTAATGGAATGAATTCAACCAGAATGGAATGGAATGCAATGGAATGGAATGGAATGGAATGGAATCAACCCGAATGGAATGGAATGGAATGGAATCAATTCGAATGGAATGGAATGGATTGGAATGGAATGGAATGGAGTCAACCCGAATGGAATGGAATGGATTGGAATCAACTCGAATGGAATGGAATGGAATTGATTGGAATGGAATGGAATGGAATGGAATGGAATGGAATGGAATGGAATGGATTGGAATGGAAAGGAATGCAATGGAAGCAACGCGAATGGAATGGAAAGGAATGGAATGGAATGGAATGGAATCAAACCCAATGGAATGCAATGGAATGGAAAGGAATCAAGCCAAATGGAATGGAATGCAATGGAATCAACCAGAATGGAATGGAATGGAATGGAATCTTATGGAATCAACCCGAATGAAATGGAATGGAATGGAATGGAATGGAATCAACCAGAATGGAATGGAATGGAATGCAATGGAATGTAATCAAACCGAATGGAATGGAATGGAATGGAATGGAATGGAATGGAATCAAACCGAATGGAATGGAATGGAATGGAATGGAATGGAATGGAATGGAATGGAATGGAATGGAATGGAAGGGAATCAACCCGAATGGAATGGAATGGAATCAACCCAAAAGGAATGGAAGGCAATTTAATAGAATGGAATGGAATCCACCCGAATGGAATGGAATGGAATGGAATCAACTCGAATGGAATGGATTGGAATGGAATGGAATGGAATCAACCCGATTGGAAAGGAATGCAATGGCATGGAATGGAATTGAATCAAACCGAATGGAAGGGAATGGAATGGAATGGAATGAAATAGAATGCAAATCAGTCAACAAGAATGGAATCGAATGCAATGGAATGAAATGGAATAGAATGCAAAGCAATCAACCAGAATGGAATGGAATGTAATGGAATGGAATAGAATGGAATGGAATGGAATGGAATCAACCCGCATGGAATGGAATGGATTGGAATCAACTCGAGTGGAATGGAATGGAATGGAATGGAATAGAATGGAATGGAATGCAATGGAAGCAACCCGAATGGAATGGAATGGAATGGAATGGAATGGAATGGAATGGAATGGAATGGAATGGAATGGAATGAACGAGAATGGAATGGAATGGAATGGAATGGAATCAACCCAATGGAATGGAATGCAATGGCATGCAATGGAATCGAATCAACACGAATGGAATGGAATGGAATCACCTCGAATGGAATTGAATGGAATGGAATCAACCCGAATGGAATGGAATGCAATGGCAAGGAATGTAATGGAATCAACCCGAATGGAATGGAACCAAATGGAATGGAATGGAATGGAATCAATCCGAATGGAATGGAATGTAATGGAACGGAATGGAATGGAATCAAACTGAACGGAATGGAATGCAGTGGAGTCAACTCGAATGGAATGCAATGGAATGGAATGGAATGGAATGGAATCAACCCGAATGGAATGGAATAGAATTGAATAGAATCACCAAGAATGAAATGGAATGGAATCAACCAGAATGGAATGGAATGGAATGGAATGGAATGGAAAGAATGGAAACGAATGGAATCAAACCGAATGAAATGGAATGGAATGGAATGGAATGGAATCAACCCGAATGGAATGGAATGGAATGGAATGGAATGCAATGGAATGGAATCAACCCGAATGGAATGGAATGGAATGGAATGGAATGGAATGGAATTGAATGGAATGGAATCAACCCGAATGGAATGGAATGGAATGGAATGGAATCAACCCGAATGAAATGGAATGGCATCAACCCGAAAGGAACCGAAAGCAATGGAATGGAATTGAATGGAATCCACCCGAATGCAATGGAATGGAATGGAATCAACTCGAATGGAATGGATTGGAATGGAATGGAATGGAATCAACACGAATGGAATGGAATGCAATGGAATGGAATGGAATGGAATCAAGCCGAATGGAATGGAATGGATACGAATCAACTCGAATGGAATGGAATGGAATGGAATGCAATGGAAGCAACAAGAATGGAATGGAATGGAATGGAATGGAATGAATTCAACCAGAATGGAATGGAATGCAATGGAATGGAATGGAATGGAATGGAATCAACCCGAATGGAATGGAATGGAATGGAATCAATTCGAATGGAATGGAATGGATTGGAATGGAAAGGAATGCAATGGAAGCAACCCGAATGGAATGGAAAGGAATGGAATGGAATGGAATGGAATCAAACCCAATGGAATGGAATGGAATGGAAAGGAATCAAGCCAAATGGAATGGATTGCAATGGAATGGAATGGAATGGAATCAACCCGAATGGAAGGAAATGGAATGGAATGGAATAGAATGCAAAGCAGTCAACCAGAATGGAATGGAAGGGAATGGAATTGAATGGAATAGAATGCAAAGCAATCAACCAGAATGGAATGGAATATACCCGAATGGAATGGAATGGATTGGAATCAACTCGAATGGAATGGAATGGATTGGAATGGAATGGAATGGAGTCAACCTGAATGGAATGGAATGGATTGGAATCAACTCAAATTGAATGGAATGGAATTGATTGGAATGGAATGGGATGGAATGCAATGGAATCAACTCGCATGTATTGGAATGGAATGGAATGGAAAGGAATGGAACGGAATGGAATGGAATGGAATGGAATGGAAAGGAATGCAATGGAAGCAACCCGAATGGAATGGAAAGGAATGGAATGTAATGGAATGGAATCAAACCGAATGCAATGGAATGGAATGGAAAGGAATCAACCCAAATGGAATGGATTGCAATGGAATGGAATGGAATGGAATCAACCCGAATGGACGGAAATGGAATGGAATGGAATAGAATGCAAAGCAGTCAACCAGAATGGAAAGAAATGGTATGGAATTGAATGGCATAGAATGCAAAGCAATCAACCAGAATGGAATGGAAACAACCCGAATGGAATGGAATGGATTGGAATCAACTCGAATGGAATGGAATGGAACGGAATGGAATGGAATGGAATGGAATCAACACAAATGGAATGGAATGGAATCGAAAGGAAATGAATGGAATGGAATGCAATGGAAGCAACCCGAATGTAATGGAATGGAATGGAATGGAATCAACCCGAATGGAACGGAATGGAGTGGAATGGAACGGAATGGAATGGAATCAATCCGAATGGAATGGAATGGAATGGAATGGAATATAATCAACCCGATTGGAATGCAATGCAATGGAATGGAATGGAATGGAATCAACCCGAATGGAATGGATTGGAATGGAATGAAATGGAATGCACCGGAATCAACTGGTATGGAATAGAATGGAATGGAAAGGAATGGAATGGAATGGAATGGAATGGAATGGAGTGGAATGGAATGGAGAAAGCCGAATGTAATGTAATGAAATGGAATGGAATGGAATGGAATAAACCCGCATGGAATGAAATGGAATGGAATGGATTGGAATGGAATGGAATGGAATTTAATGGAAAGGAATGCAATGGAATAAACCCGAACGGAATGGAAAGGAATGGAATGGAATGGAATGGAATCAACGCGAATGGAATGGAAAGGAAAGAAAAGCAATCAACCCGAATGGAATGGAATGGAATGGAATGGAATGGAATGGAAAGGAATCAATCCGAATGGAATGGAATGAAATGGAATGGAAAGGAACGGAACGGAATTGAATGGAATGGAGTCAACCCGAATGGAATGGAATGGAATGGAATGGAATGGAATGGAATCAAACCCAAAGGAGTGGAATTCAATGGAATGGAATGGAATCGAATCAACACGAATGGATTGGAATGGAATGGAATCAACTCAAATGGAATGGAATGGAATGGAATGGAATCGAATCAACCCGATTAGAATGGAATGGAATGGAATGGAATGGTATGGAATGGAATGGAATCAATCCGAAATAAATGGAATGGAATAGAATGGAATGGAGTGGAATTGCATCAACACGAATGGAATGGAACGGTGTGCAATCATCTCGAATGGAATGGAATTGAATGGAATCGAATCAACCTGAATGGAATGGAATGGAATGGAATGGAAACAACAGGAATGGAATGGAATGGAGTGGAATGATATGGAATGGAATGGAAAACAATGGAATCAAACCGAATGGAATGGAATGGAATTAACAGAAATGGAATGGAATTTAATGGAATGGAATCAACAAGAATGGAATGGAATGGAATGGAATGGGATGGAATCAACCCGAATGGAATGGAATCAACTCGAATGGAATGGAATGGAATGGAATGGAATGGAATGGAATGGCATCAACCCGAAAGGAATGGAAGGCAATGGAATGGAATGGAAGGAAATCCACCCGAATGGAATGGAATGGAATGGAATGGAATCAACTCGAATGGAATGGATTGGAATGGAAAGGAATGGAGTCAACCCGAATGGAATGGAATGCAATGGAATGGAATCAACCCGAATGGAAGGGAATGGAAGGGAATGGAATGGAATGGAATGGAATGGAATGGAATGGAATGCAAAGCAGTCAACCAGAATGGAATGGAATGCAATGGAATGGAATGGAATAGAATGCAAAGCAATCAACCAGAATGGAATGTAATGGAATGGGATGGAATGGAATGTAATGGAATCAACACAAATGGAATGGAAAGGAATCGAATGGAAATGAATGGAATGGAATGGAATGGAATGCAATGGAAGCAACCCGAATGTAATGTAATGGAATGGAATGGAATGGAATGGAATGGAATCAATTTGAATGGAATGGAATGGAATTTATTCAACTCGAATGGAATGGAATGGAATGGAATGGAATATAATCAACCCGATTGGAATGGAATGCAATGGAATGGAATGGAATGAAATCAGCCCGAATGGAATGGATTGGAATGGAGTATAATCATCCTGATTGGAATGGAATGCAATGGAATGGAATGCAATGGAATCAACCCGAATGGAATGGAATGGAAGGCAATGGAATGCAATCAACCCGAATGCAATGGAATGGAATGGAATGGAATGGAATGGAAAGAAAGGAAACGAATGGAATCAAACCGAAAGGAATGGAATGGAATGGAATGGAATCAACCAGAATGGAATGGAATGGAATGGAATGCAATGGAATGGAATCAACCCGAATGGAATGGAATGGAATGGTATGGAATAAAATGGAATGGAATGGAATGGAATCAAACCGAATGGAATGGAATGGAATGGAATGGAATGGAATGGAACGGAATGGAATCAACCCGAATGGAATGGAATGGATTCAACCCGAAAGGAATGGAAGGCAATTTAATGGAATGGAATGGAATCCACCCGAATGGAATGGAATGGAATCAACACAAATGGAATGTATTGGAATGGAATGGAATGGAATCAACCCGAATGGAAAGGAATGCAATGGCATGGAATGGAATGGAATCAAACCGAATGGAAGGGAATGGAATGGAATAAAATGGAATGGAATGGAATAGAATGCAAATCAGTCAACAAGAATGGAATCGAATGCAATGGAATGAAATGGAATAGAATGCAAAGCAATCAACCAGAATGGAATGGAATGGAATGGAATGGAATGGAATGGAATGGAATGGAATGGAATCAACACGAATGGAATGGAATGGAATGGATTGGAATCAACTCGAATGGAATGGAATGGAATGGAATGGAATGGAATGGAATGCAATTGAAGCAACCCGAATGGAATGGAATGGAATGGAATGGAATGGAATGGAATGGAATCAACCCGAATGGAATGGAATGGAATGGGATCAAACAGAATGGAATGGAATGCAATGGCAAGGAATGTAATGGAATCAACCCGAATGGAATGGAATCACACGGAAAGGAATGGAATGGAATCAACGAGAATGGAATGGAATGGAATGGAATGGAATCAACCCAATGGAATGGAATGCAATCGAATGCAATGGAATCGAATCAACACGAATGGAATGGAATGGAATGGAATCAACCCGAATGGAATGGAATGGAATGGAATGCAATGGAATGGAATTAACCCGAATGGAATGGAATGGAATGGAATGGATTGGAATGGAATGGAATCAACCCGAATGGAATGGAATGGAATGGAATGGAATCAACCCGAATTGAATGGAATGGAATCAACCCGAAAGGAATGGAAGGCAATTTAATGGAATGGAATGGAATCCACCCGAATGGAATGGAATGGAATGGAATCAACTCGAATGGAATGGATTGGAATGGAATGGAATGGAATCAACCCGAATGGAAAGGAATGCAATGGCATGGAATGGAATGGAATCAAACCGACTGGAATGGAATGGAATGGAATGGAATGGAATGGAATGGAATAGAATGCAAATCAGTCAACAAGAATGGAATCGAATGCAATGGAATGAAATGGAATAGAATGCAAAGCAATCAACCAGAATGGAATGGAATGGAATGGAATGCAATGGAATCAATCCGAAAGGAATGGAATGTAAGGCAATGGAATGCAATCAACCCGTATGCAATGGAATGGAATGGAATGGATTGGAATCAACCCGAATGGAACGGAATGGAGTGGAATGGAATGGAATGGAATGGAATCAATTCGAATGGAATGGAATGGAATTTAATCAACTCGAATGGAATGGAATGGAATGGAATATAATCAACCCGATTGGAATGCAATGCAATGGAATGGAATGGAATGAAATCAGCCCGAATGGAATGGATTGGAATGGAATATAATCAACCCGATTGGAATGGAATGCAATGGAATGGAATGCAATGGAATCAACCCGAATGGAATGGAATGGAAGGCAATGGAATGCAATCAACCCGAATGCAATGGAATGGAATGGAATGGAATGGAATGGAAAGAAAGGAAACGAATGGAATCATACCGAATGGAATGGAATGGAATGGAATGGAATGGAATGGAATCAACCAGAATGGAATGGAATGGAATGGAATGCAATGGAATATAATCAACCCGAATGGAATGGAATGGAATGGAAAGGAACCAAACCGAATGGAATGGAATGCAATGGAATGGAATGGAATGGAATGGAAGGGAAGGGAATCAACCCGAATGGAATGGAATGGAATCAACCCGAAAGGAATGGAAGGCAATTTAATGGAATGGAATGGAATCCACCCGAATGGAATGGAATGGAATGGAATCAACTCGAATGGAATGGATTGGAATGGAATGGAATGGAATCAACCCGAATGGAAAGGAATGCAATGGCATGGAAAGGAATTGAATCAACCCGAATGGAAGGGAATGGAATGGAATGGAATGGAATAGAATGCAAATCAGTCAACAAGAATGGAATCGAATACAACGGAATGAAATGGAATAGAATGCAAAGCAATCAACCAGAATGGAATGGAATGGAATGGAATGGAATGGAATGGAATGGAATCAACCCGCATGGAATGGAATGGATTGGAATCAACTCGAATGGAATGGAATGGAATAGAATGCAAATCAGTCAACAAGAATGGAATCGAATGCAATGGAATGAAATGGAATAGAATGCAAAGCAATCAACCAGAATGGAATGGAATGGAATGGAATGGAATGGAATGGAATCAACACGAATGGAATGGAATGGAATGGATTGGAATCAACTCGAATGGAATGGAATGGAATGGAATGGAATGGAATGGAATGCAATTGAAGCAACCCGAATGGAATGGAATGGAATGGAATGGAATGGAATCAACCCGAATGGAATGGAATGGAATGGGATCAAACAGAATGGAATGGAATGCAATGGCAAGGAATGTAATGGAATCAACCCGAATGGAATGGAATCACACGGAAAGGAATGGAATGGAATGAACGAGAATGGAATGGAATGGAATGGAATGGAATCAACCCAATGGAATGGAATGCAATCGAATGCAATGGAATCGAATCAACACGAATGGAATGGAATGGAATGGAATCAACCCGAATGGAATGGAATGGAATGGAATGCAATGGAATGGAATTAACCCGAATGGAATGGAATGGAATGGAATGGAATGGAATGGAATGGAATGGAATCAACCCGAATGGAATGGAATGGAATGGAATGGAATCAACCCGAATTGAATGGAATGGAATCAACCCGAAAGGAATGGAAGGCAATTTAATGGAATGGAATGGAATCCACCCGAATGGAATGGAATGGAATGGAATCAACTCGAATGGAATGGATTGGAATGGAATGGAATGGAATCAACCCGAATGGAAAGGAATGCAATGGCATGGAATGGAATGGAATCAAACCGACTGGAATGGAATGGAATGGAATGGAATGGAATGGAATGGAATGGAATAGAATGCAAATCAGTCAACAAGAATGGAATCGAATGCAATGGAATGAAATGGAATAGAATGCAAAGCAATCAACCAGAATGGAATGGAATGGAATGGAATGGAATGGAATGCAATGGAATCAATCCGAAAGGAATGGAATGTAAGGCAATGGAATGCAATCAACCCGTATGCAATGGAATGGAATGGAATGGAATGGAATGGATTGGAATCAACCCGAATGGAACGGAATGGAGTGGAATGGAATGGAATGGAATGGAATCAATTCGAATGGAATGGAATGGAATTTAATCAACTCGAATGGAATGGAATGGAATGGAATGGAATATAATCAACCCGATTGGAATGCAATGCAATGGAATGGAATGGAATGAAATCAGCCCGAATGGAATGGATTGGAATGGAATATAATCAACCCGATTGGAATGGAATGCAATGGAATGGAATGCAATGGAATCAACCCGAATGGAATGGAATGGAAGGCAATGGAATGCAATCAACCCGAATGCAATGGAATGGAATGGAATGGAATGGAAAGAAAGGAAACGAATGGAATCATACCGAATGGAATGGAATGGAATGGAATGGAATGGAATGGAATGGAATCAACCAGAATGGAATGGAATGGAATGGAATGCAATGGAATGTAATCAACCCGAATGGAATGGAATGGAATGGAATGGAACCAAACCGAATGGAATGGAATGCAATGGAATGGAATGGAATGGAATGGAATGGAAGGGAATCAACCCGAATGGAATGGAATGGAATCAACCCGAAAGGAATGGAAGGCAATTTAATGGAATGGAATGGAATCCACCCGAATGGAATGGAATGGAATGGAATCAACTCGAATGGAATGGATTGGAATGGAATGGAATGGAATCAACCCGAATGGAAAGGAATGCAATGGCATGGAAAGGAATTGAATCAACCCGAATGGAAGGGAATGGAATGGAATGGAATGGAATAGAATGCTAATCAGTCAACAAGAATGGAATCGAATACAATGGAATGAAATGGAATAGAATGCAAAGCAATCAACCAGAATGGAATGGAATGGAATGGAATGGAATGGAATGGAATCAACACGCATGGAATGGAATGGATTGGAATCAACTCGAATGGAATGGAATGGAATAGAATGCAAATCAGTCAACAAGAATGGAATCGAATGCAATGGAATGAAATGGAATAGAATGCAAAGCAATCAACCAGAATGGAATGGAATGGAATGGAATGGAATGGAATGGAATGGAATCAACACGAATGGAATGGAATGGAGTGGATTGGAATCAACTCGAATGGAATGGAATGGAATGGAATGGAATGGAATGGAATGGAATGGAATGGAATGCAATTGAAGCAACCCGAATGGAATGGAATGGAATGGAATGGAATGGAATCAACCCGAATGGAATGGAATGGAATGGGATCAAACAGAATGGAATGGAATGCAATGGCAAGGAATGTAATGGAATCAACCCGAATGGAATGGAATCACACGGAAAGGAATGGAAGGGAATCAACGAGAATGGAATGGAATGGAATGGAATGGAATCAACCCAATGGAATGGAATGCAATCGAATGCAATGGAATCGAATCAACACGAATGGAATGGAATGGAATGGAATCAACCCGAATGGAATGGAATGGAATGGAATGCAATGGAATGGAATTAACCCGAATGGAATGGAATGGAATGGAATGGAATGGAATGGAATCAACCCGAATGGAATGGAATGGAATGGAATGGAATCAACCCGAATTGAATGGAATGGAATCAACCCGAAAGGAATGGAAGGCAATTTAATGGAATGGAATGGAATCCACCCGAATGGAATGGAATGGAATGGAATGGAATGAACTCGAATGGAATGGATTGGAATGGAATGGAATGGAATCAACCCGAATGGAAAGGAATGCAATGGCATGGAATGGAATGGAATCAAACCGACTGGAATGGAATGGAATGGAATGGAATGGAATGGAATAGAATGCAAATCAGTCAACAAGAATGGAATCGAATGCAATGGAATGAAATGGAATAGAATGCAAAGCAATCAACCAGAATGGAATGGAATGGAATGGAATGGAATGGAATGCAATGGAATCAATCCGAAAGGAATGGAATGTAAGGCAATGGAATGCAATCAACCCGTATGCAATGGAATGGAATGGAATGGAATGGATTGGAATCAACCCGAATGGAACGGAATGGAGTGGAATGGAATGGAATGGAATGGAATCAATTCGAATGGAATGGAATGGAATTTAATCAACTCGAATGGAATGGAATGTAATGGAATGGAATATAATCAACCCGATTGGAATGCAATGCAATGGAATGGAATGGAATGAAATCAGCCCGAATGGAATGGATTGGAATGGAATATAATCAACCCGATTGGAATGGAATGCAATGGAATGGAATGCAATGGAATCAACCCGAATGGAATGGAGTGGAAGGCAATGGAATGCAATCAACCCGAATGCAATGGAATGGAATGGAATGGAATGGAATGGAATGGAAAGAAAGGAAACGAATGGAATCATACCGAATGGAATGGAATGGAATGGAATGGAATGGAATCAACCAGAATGGAATGGAATGGAATGGAATGCAATGGAATGTAATCCACCCGAATGGAATGGAATGGAATGGAATGGAACCAAACCGAATGGAATGGAATGCAATGGAATGGAATGGAATGGAATGGAATGGAAGGGAATCAACCCAAATGGAATCAACCCGAAAGGAATGGAAGGCAATTTAATGGAATGGAATGGAATCCACCCGAATGGAATGGAATGGTATGGAATCAACTCGAATGGAATGGATTGGAATGGAATGGAATGGAATCAACCCGAATGGAAAGGAATGCAATGGCATGGAAAGGAATTGAATCAACCCGAATGGAAGGGAATGGAATGGAATGGAATGGAATAGAATGCAAATCAGTAAACAAGAATGGAATCGAATACAATGGAATGAAATGGAATAGAATGCAAAGCAATCAACCAGAATGGAATGGAATGGAATGGAATGGAATGGAATGGAATGGAATCAACCCGCATGGAATGGAATGGATTGGAATCAACTCGAATGGAATGGAATGGAATGGAATGGAGTAGAATGGAATGGAATGCAATGGAAGCAACCCGAATGGAATGGAATGGAATGGAATGGAATGGAATGGAATCAACGAGAATGGAATGGAATGGAATGGAATGGAATCAACCCAATGGAATGGAATGCAATGGAATGCAATGGAATCGAATCAACACGAATGGAATGGAATGGAATCAACTCGAATTGAATTGAATGGAATGGAATCAACCCGAATGGAATGGAATGCAATGGCAAGGAATGTAATGGAATCAACCCGAATGGAATGGAACCAAATGGAATGGAATGGAATGGAATCAATCCGAATGGAATGGAATGGAATGGAACGGAATGGAATGGAATCAAAACGAACGGAATGGAATGCAGTGGAGTCAACTCGAATGGAATGGAATGGAATGGAATGGAATGGAATCAACCCGAATGGAATGGAATAGAATTGAATAGAATCAACAAGAATGAAATGCAATGGAATCAACCAGAATGGAATGGAATGGAATGGAATGGAAAGAATGGAAACGAATGGAATCAAACCGAATGGAATGGAATGGAATGGAATTAACCCGAATGGAATGGAATGGAATAGAATGCAATGGAATGGAATCAACCCGAATGGAATGGAATGGAATGGAATGGAATGGAATGGAATGGAATCAACCCGAATGGAATGGAATGGAATGGAATGGAATGGAATGGAATCAACCCGAATGGAATGGAACGGCATCAACCCGAAAGGAACCGAAGGCAATGGAATGGAATGGAATGGAATCCACCCGAATGGAATGGAATGGAATGGAATCAACTCGAATGGAATGGATTGGAATGGAATGGAATGGAATCAACACGAGAGAAATGGAATGCAATGGAATGGAATGGAATGGAATCAAGCCGAATGGAATGGAATGGATTGGAATCAACTCGAATGGAATGGAATGCAATGGAAGCAACCCGAATGGAATGGAATGGAATGAAATCAACCAGAATGGAATGGAATGCAATGGAATGGAATGGAATGGAATGGAATCAACCCGAATGGAATGGAGTGGCATGGAATCAATTCGAATGGAATGGAATGGATTGGAATGGAATGGAATGGAGTCAACCCGAATGGAATGGAATGGATTGGTATCAACTCGAATGGAATGGAATGGAATTGATTGGAATGGAATGGAATGGAATGCAATGGAATCAACTCGTATGGATTGGAATGGAATGGAATGGAAAGGAATGGAATGGAATGGAATGGAATGGAATGGAATGGAATGGAATGGAATGGAAAGGAATGCAATGGAATCAATCCGAATGGAATGGAATGGAATGGAATGGAATGGAATGGAATCAAACCGAACGTAATGGAATGCAGTGGAGTCAACTCGAATGGAATGGAATGGAATGGAATGGAATCAACCCGAATGGAATGGAATAGAATTGAATAGAATCAACAAGAATGAAATGAAATGGAATCAACCAGAATGGAATGGAATGGAATGGAATGGAATGGAATGGAAAGAATGGAAACGAATGGAATCAAACCGAATGAAATGGAATGGAATGGAATGGAATAGAATGGAATGGAATCAACCCGAATGGAATGGAATGGAATGGAATGCAATGGAATGGAATCAACCCGAATGGAATGGAATGGAATGGAATGGAATGGAATGGAATGGAATCAACACGAATGGAATGGAATGGAATGGAATGGAATGGAATGGAATGGAATGGAATGGAATCAACCCGAATGAAATGGAATGGCATCAACCCGAAAGGAACCGAAGGCAATGGAATGGAATGGAATGGAATCCACCCGAATGGAATGGAATGGAATGGAATCAACTCGAATGGAATGGATTGGAATGGAATGGAATGGAATCAACACGAATGGAATGGAATGCAATGGAATGGAATGGAATGGAATCAAGCCGAATGGAATGGAATGGATAGGAATCAACTCGAATGGAATGGAATGGAATGGAATGCAATGGAAGCAACCCGAATGGAATGGAATGGAATGGAATGGAATGGAATGGAATGGAATGGAATGGAATCAACCCGAATGGAATGGAATGGATTGGAATCAACTCGAATTGAATGGAATGGAATGGAATGGAATGGAATGGAATGCAATGGAAGCAACCCGAATGGAATGGAATGGAATGGAATGGAATGGAATGGAATGGAATGGAATCAACCAGAATGGAATGGAATGGAATGGAATGGAATGGAATGGAATGGAATCAACCCGAATGGAATGGAATGGAATGGAATCAACTCGAATGGAATGGCATGGATTGGAATGGAATGGAATGGAGTCAACCTGAATGGAATGGAATGGATTGGAATCAACTCGAATTGAATGGAATGGAATTGGTTGGAATGGAATGGAATGGAATGCAATGGAATCAACTCGCATGGATTGGAATGGAATGGAATGGAAGGGAATGGAACGGAACGGAATGGAATGGAATGGAAAGGAATGCAATGGAAGCAACCCGAATGGAATGGAAAGGAATGGAATGGAATGGAATGGAATCAAACCGAATAGAATGGAATGGAATGGAAAGGAATCAACCCAAATGGAGTGGATTGCAATGGAATGGAATGGAATGGAATCAACCCGAATGGACGGAAATGGAATGGAATGGAATAGAATGCAAAGCAGTCAATCAGAATGGAATGAAATGGTATGGAGTTGAATGGAATAGAATGCAAAGCAATCAACCAGAATGGAATGGAAACATCCCGAATGGAATGGAATGGATTGGAATCAACTCGAATGGAATGGAATGGAATGGAATGGAATGGAATGGAATGGAATGGAATCAACACAAATGGAATGGAATGGAATTGAAAGGAAATGAATGGAATGGAATGCAATCGAAGCAACCCGAATGGAATGGAATGGAATGGAATGGAATGGAATCAACCCGAATGGAACGGAATGGAGTGGAATGGAACGGAATGGAATTGAATCAATCCGAATGGAATGGAGTGGAATGGAATCAACCCGAATGGAATGGATTGGAATGGAATGAAATGGAATGCACCGGAATCAACTGGTATGGAATAGAATGGAATGGAATGGAATGGAATGGAAAGGAATGGAATGGAATGGATTGGAATGGAATGGAGTGGAATGGAATGGAGAAACCCGAATGTAATGTAAGGAAATGCAATGGAATGGAATGGAATAAACCGGCATGGAATGAAATGGAATGGAAAGGATTGGAATGGAATGGAATGGAATTTAATGGAAAGGAATGCAATGGAATAAACCCGAACGGAATGGAAAGGAATGGAATGGAATGGAATCAACGCGAATGGAATGGAATGGAATGGAAAGGAATCAACCCGAATAGAATGGAAAGGAATTGAATGGAATCAACGTGAATGGAATGGAATGGAATGGAAAGGAATCAACCCGAATGGAATGGAATGGAATGGAATGGAATGGAAAGGAATCAATCCGAATGGAATGGAATGAAATGGAATGGAAAGGAACGGATCGGAATTGAATGGAATGGAGTCAACCCGAATGGAATGGAATGGAATGGAATGGAATGGAATGGAATGGAATGAAATCAACCAGAATGGAATGGAATGCAATGGAATGGAATGGAATGGAATGGAATCAACCCGAATGGAATGGAGTGGCATGGAATCAATTCGAATGGAATGGAATGGATTGGAATGGAATGGAATGGAGTCAACCCGAATGGAATGGAATGGATTGGTATCAACTCGAATGGAATGGAATGGAATTGATTGGAATGGAATGGAATGGAATGCAATGGAATCAACTCGTATGGATTGGAATGGAATGGAATGGAAAGGAATGGAATGGAATGGAATGGAATGGAATGGAATGGAATGGAAAGGAATGCAATGGAAGCAACCCGAATGGAATGGAAAAGAATGGAATGGAATGGAATGGAATCAAACCCACTGGAATGGAATGGAATGGAATGGAAAGGAATCAAGCCAAATGGAATGGATTGCAATGGAATGGAATGGAATGGAATCAACCCGAATGGAAGGAAATGGAATGGAATGGAATAGAATGCAAAGGAGTCAACCAGAATGGAATGGAAGGGAATGGAATTGAATGGAATAGAATGCAAAGCAATCAACCAGAATGGAATGGAATAAACCCGAATGGAATGGAATGGATTGGAATCAACTCGAAAGTTATGGAATGGAATGGAATGGAATGGAATCAACACAAACGAAATGGAATGGAATCGAATGGAAATGAATGGAATGGAATGGAATGGAATGCAATGGAAGCAACCCGAATGTAATGGAATAGAATGGAATGGAATGGAATCAAACCGAATGGAATGGAATGGAATGGAATGGAATGGAAGGGAATCAACCCGAATGGAATGGAATGGAATCAACCGGAAAGGAATGGAAGGCAATTTAATGGAATGGAATGGAATCCACCCGAATGGAATGGAATGGAATGGAATCAACTCGAATGGAATGGATTGGAGTGGTATGGAATGGAATCAACCCGAATGGAAAGGAATGCAATGGCATGGAATGGAATTGAATCAACACGAATGGAAGGAAATGGAATGGAATGGAATGGAATGGAATGGAATGGAATGGAATGGAATAGAATGCAAATCACTCAACAAGAATGGAATCGAATGCAATGGAATGAAATGCAATAGAATGCAAAGCAATCAACCAGAATGGAATGGAATGGAGTGGAATGGAATGGAATGGAATGGAATCAAACCGCATGGAATAGAATGGATTGGAATCAACTCGAATGGAATGGAATGGAATGGAATGGAATAGAATGGAATGGAATGCAGTGGAAGCAACCCGAATGGAATGGAATGGAATGGAATGGAATCAACGAGAATGGAATGGAATGGAATGGAATGGAATCAACCCAATGGAATGGAATGCAATGGAATGCAATGGAATCAAGTCAACACGAATGGAATGGAATGGAATCACCTCGAATGGAATTGAATGGAATGGAATCAACCCGAATGGAATGGAATTCAATGGCAAGGAATGTAATGGAATCAACCCGAATGGAATGGAACCAAATGCAATGGAATGGAATGGAATCAATCCGAATGGAATGGAATGGAATGGAACGGAATGGAATGGAATCAAACCGAACGGAATGGAATGCAGTGGAGTCAACTCGAATGGAATGGAATGGAATGGAATCAACCCGAATGGAATGGAATAGAATTGAATAGAATCAACAAGAATGAAATGGAATGGAATCAACCAGAATGGAATGGAATGGAATTGAATGGAATGGAAAGAATGGAAACGAATGGAATCAAACCGAATGGAATGGAATGGAATGGAATGGAATGGAATGGAATCAACCCGAATGGAATGGAATGGAATGGAATGCAATGGAATGGAATCAACCCGAATGGAATGGAATGGAATGGAATGGAATGGAATGGAATCAACCCGAATGGAATGGAATGGAATGGAATGGAATGGAATGGAATGGAATGGAATCAACCCGAATGAAATGGAATGGCATCAACCCGAAAGGAACCGAAGGCAATGGAATGGAATGGAATGGAATCCACCCGAATGGAATGGAATGGAATGGAATCAACTCGAATGGAATGGATTGGAATGGAATGGAATGGAATCAACACGAATGGAATGGAATGCAATGGAATGGAATGGAATGGAATCAAGCCGAATGGAATGGAATGGATAGGAATCAACTCAAATGGAATGGAATGGAATGGAATGCAATGGAAGCAACCCGAATGGAATGGAATGGAATGGAATGGAATGGAATCAACCCGAATGGAATGGAATGGATTGGAATCAACTCGAATTGAATGGAATGGAATGGAATGGAATGGAATGGAATGCAATGGAAGCAACCCGAATGTAATGGAATGGAATGGAATGGAATGGAATGGAATGGAATGGAACCAACCCGAATGGAATGGAATGCAGTGGAATGGAATGGAATGGAATGGAATCAATCCGAATGGAATGGAATGGAATGGAATCAACTCGAATGGAATGGAATGGAATGGAATATAATCAACCCGATTGGAAAGGAATGCAATGGAATGGAACGGAATGGAATCAAACCGAATGGAATGGAATGGATTGGATTGGAATGGAATGGAATGGAATGCACTGGAATCAACTGGTATGGAATGAAATGGAATGGAATGGAAAACAATGGAATGGAATGGAATGGAATGGAATGGAGTGGAATGGAATGGAGAAACCCAAGTGTAATGTAATGGAATGGAATGGAATAAAGCCGAATGGAATGAAATGGAATGGAATGGATTGGAATGGAATGGAATGGAAAGGAATGCAATGGAATAAACCCGAATGGAATGGAAAGGAATGGAATTGAATGGAATGGAATCAACGCGAATGGAATGGAATGGAATGGGAAGGAATCAACCCGAATGGAATGTAATGGAATGGAATGGAATGGAATGGAATGGAATGGAAAGGAAGCAATCGGAATGGAATTGAATGAAATGGAATGGAAAAGAATGGAATGGAATCGAATGGAATGGAGTCAACCCGAATGGAATGGAATGGAATGGAATGGAATCAACCTGAAAGGAGTGGAATTCAATGGAATGGAATGGAATCGAATCAACACGTATGGATTGGAATGGAATGGAATCAACTCAAATGGAATGGAATGGAAAGGAATGGAATCGAGTCAACCGGAATGGAATGGAATGGAATGGAATGGAATGGAATGGAATGGAATGGAAACAACACGAATGGAATGGAAGGGAGTGGAATGGAATGGAATGCAGTGGAATGGAATGGAATCAAGCCAAATGGAATGGAATGGAATGGAATGGAATGGAAAAGAATGGAATCAAACCGAATGGAATGGAATGGAATCAACAGAAATGGAATGGAATGGAATGGAATGGAATCAACCCGAATGGAATGGCATGGAATGGAATGGAATGGAATAAACCCGAATGGAATGGAATCAACTCGAATGGAATGGAATGGAATGGAATGGAATAGAACGGAAAGGAATCAAACCGAATGGAATGGAATGGAATGGAATGGCATTAACCCGAAAGGAATGGAAGGCAATGGAATGGAATGGAATGGAATCCACACGAATGGAATGGAATGGAATGGAATGGAATCAACTCGAATGGAATGGATTGGAATGGAAAGGAATGGAATCAACCCGAATGGAATGGAATGCAATGGAATGGAATGGAATGGAATGGAATCAACCCGAATGGAAGGGAATGGAATGGAATGGAATGGAATGGAATAGAAAGCAAAGCAGGCAACCAGAATGGAATGGAATGCAATGGAATGGAATGGAATACAATGCAAAGCAATCAACCGGAATGGAATGGAATGGAATGGAATGGAATCGAATGGAATGGAATCTATCCGAATGGAATGGAATGGAATGGAAAGGAAAGGAGTGGAATGGAATGGAATGGAATCAATCCGCATGGATTGGAAAGGAGAGGAATCAAGTCGAATGGAATGGAATGGAATGGAATGGAATTGAATGGAATGGAATGGAATGGAATTGAATGGAATGGAATGGAATCAACACGAATGGAATGGAATGCAATGAAATCTAATGGAATGGATACAACCCGAATGGAATGGAATGGAATCGAATCAACTCAAAAGGAATGGAATGGAATGGAATGGCACGGAATGGAATGGTATGGAATGGAATCGAATGGAATTGAGACAACCCGATTGGAGTGGATTGGAATGCAAAGTAATGGAATGGAATGGGGTGGAATTGAATCAATATGAGTGGAATGGAATGGAAAGGAATGGAGTGGAGTGGAATGAAATGGAATGGAATGGAGTGGACTGGAATGGAATGGAATGGAATCAACCGGAATGGAATGGAATAGAATGAAATGGAATGGAATGGAATGGAATAAAATGGAAAGAAAGCAACTCGAATGGAAAGGAACGGAATGGAATCAACCAGAAAGGAATGGAACGGAATGGAATGGAATGGAATCAACTCGAATGGAATGGAATGCAAAGGAATGGAATGGAATCGAAACATCACGAATGGAATGGAAGGGAATCAACTCAAATGGAATGGAATGCAATGGAATGGAATGGAATGGAATCAACCCGAGTGGAGTGGAATGGAATGGAATGGAATGGAATGGAATGCAATCAATCCCAATGGAATGGAATGGAATCAACCCGAATGGAATGGAATAAAGTGGAATCAAATTGAATGGAATGGAATGGAATGGAATGGATTCAATCTGAATGGAATGGAATGGAATGGAATGGAATGGAATCAACCGGAATGGAATGGAATGGAATGGAAAGGAATGGAATGGAATGGAATGGAATGGAATGGAATGGAATCAACCCGCATGGAATGGAATGGAGAGGAATCAAGTCGAATGGAATGGAATGGAATGGAATGGAATCAACCCGAGTGGAATGGAATGTAATTGAACGGAATGGAATGGAATGGAATGAAATGGAACGAAATGGAAACAACCGGAGTGGAATGGAATGGAATGGAATGGAATGGAATCAACCCGAATGGAATGGGATGGAATGGCATGGAATGGAATGGAATGGAATGGAATCAACACGAATGGAATGGAATGGAATGGCATGGAATGGAATGGAATGGAATCAACACGAATGGAATGGAATGGAATGGCATGGAATGGAATGGAATGGAATGGAATCAACACGAATGGAATGGAATGGAATGGCATGGAATGGAATGGAATGGAATGGAGTCAATCCGAATGGAATGGAATGGAATGGAATAGAATGGAATGGGTTGGAATGGAATGGATTGGAATGAAAGGGAATATAATGGAATGGAATCATCCCGAATGGAATGGAATGCTATGGAATGGAATGAAATGGAATGGAATGGAATGGAATCAACCCGATTGGAAAGGAATGGAATGGAATGGCATGGAATAGAATGGAATCAACCCGAATGGAATGGAATGGAATGGAATGGAATGGAATGGAATCAACCCGAAAGGAATGGAATGGCAGGGAATGGAATAGAATCGAATGGAAAGGAATGGAATCAACCCGAATGGAATGGAACGGAATGGAATGAAATGCAATGAAATGGAACAGAATGGAATTAAACCGAATGGAATGGAATGGAATGGAATGGAATGGAATGGAACGTAATCAACCCGAATGGAGTGGAGTGGAATGGAATGGAATGGAATAGAATGGAATCAACCCGAATGGAATGGAATGGAATGGAATGGAATGCAATGGCATCAACCAGAATGGAATGGAATGGAATGGAATGGAATATTATGGAATCAACCCGAATGGAATGGAATGGAATGGAATGGAATGGAATCAACCAGAATGGAATGGAATGGAATGCAATGGAATGTAATCAAACCGAATGGAATGGAATGGAATGGAATGGAATGGAATCAAACCGAATGGAATGGAATGGAATGGAATGGAATGGAATGGAATGGAATGGAATGGAATGGAAGGGAATCAACCCGAATGGAATGGAATGGAATCAACCCGAAAGGAATGGAAGGCAATTTAATGGAATGGAATGGAATCCACCCGAATGGAATGGAATGGAATGGAATCAACTCGAATGGAATGGATTGGAATGGAATGGAATGGAATCAACCCGAATGGAAAGGAATGCAATGGCATGGAATGGAATTGAATCAAACCGAATGGAAGGGAATGGAATGGAATGGAATGAAATAGAATGCAAATCAGTCAACAAGAATGGAATCGAATGCAATGGAATGAAATGGAATAGAATGCAAAGCAATCAACCAGAATGGAATGGAATGTAATGGAATGGAATGGAATGGAATGGAATGGAAAGGAATGGAATCAACCCGCATGGAATGGAATGGATTGGAATCAACTCGAATGGAATGGAATGGAATGGAATGGAATGCAATGGAAGCAACCCGAATGGAATGGAATGGAATGGAATGGAATGGAATGGAATGGAATCAACGAGAATGGAATGGAATGGAATGGAATGGAATCAACCCAATGGAATGGAATGCAATGGAATTCAATGGAATCGAATCAACACGAATGGAATGGAATGGAATCAACTCGAATGGAATTGAATGGAATGGAATCAACCTGAATGGAATGGAATGCAATGGCAAGGAATGTAATGGAATCAACCCGAATGGAATGGAACCAAATGGAATGGAATGGAATGGAATCAATCCGAATGGAATGGAATGGAATGGAACGGAATGGAATGGAATCAAAACAACGGAATGGAATGCAGTGGAGTCAACTCGAATGGAATGGAATGGAATGGAATGGAATGGAATGGAATGGAATCAACCCGAATGGAATGGAATAGAATTGAATAGAATCAACAAGAATGAAATGGAATGGAATCAACCAGAATGGAATGGAATGGAATGGAAAGAATGGAAACGAATGGAATCAAACCGAATGGAATGGAATGGAATGGAATGGAATGGAATTAACCCGAATGGAATGGAATGGAATAGAATGCAATGGAATGGAATCAACCCGAATGGAATGGAATGGAATGGAATGGAATGGAATGGAATGGAATGGAATGGAATGGAATCAACCCGAATGGAATGGTATGGAATGGAATGGAATGGAATGGAATGGAATGGAATGGAATCAACCCGAATGGAATGGAATGGCATCAACCCGAAAGGAACGGAAGGCAATGGAATGGAATGGAATGGAATCCACCCGAATGGAATGGAATGGAATGGAATCAACTCGAATGGAATGGATTGGAATTGAATGGAATGGAATCAACACGAATGGAATGGAATGCAATGGAATGGAATGGCATGGAATCAAGCCGAATGGAATGGAATGGATTGGAATCAACTCGAATGGAATGGAATGGAATGGAATGCAATGGAAGCAACCCGAATGGAATGGAATGGAATGGAATGGAATGGAATCAACCAGAATGGAATGGAATGCAATGGAATGGAATGGAATGGAATGGAATCAACCCGAATGGAATGGAATGGAATGGAATCAATTCGAATGGAATGGAATGGATTGGAATGGAATGGAATGGAGTCAACCCGAATGGAATGGAATGGATTGGAATCAACTCGAATGGAATGGAATGGAATTGATTGGAATGGAATGGAATGGAATGCAATGGAATCAACTCGTATGGATTGGAATGGAATGGAATGGAAAGGAATGGAATGGAATGGAATGGAATGGAATGGAATGGAATGGAAAGGAATGCAATGGAAGCAACCAGAATGGAATGGAAAGGAATGGAATGGAATGGAATGGAATGGAATCAAACACAATGGAATGGAATGGAATGGAAAGGAATCAAGCCAAATGGAATGGATTGCAATGGAATGGAATGGAATGGAATCAACCCGAATGGAAGGAAATTGAATGGAATGGAATAGAATGCAAAGCAGTCAACCAGAATGGAATGGAAGGGAATGGAATTGAATGGAATAGAATGCAAAGCAATCAACCAGAATGGAATGGAGTAAACCCGAATGGAATGGAATGGATTGGAATCAACTCGAAAGTTATGGAATGGAATGGAATGGAATGGAATCAACACAAACGAAACGGAATGGAATCGAATGGAAATGAATGGAATGGAATGGAAAACAATGGAATGGAATGGAATGGAATGGAATGGAGTGGAATTTAATGGAGAAACCCAAATGTAATATAATGGAATGGAATAAAGCCGAATGGAATGAAATGGAATGGAATGGATTGGAATGGAATGGAATGGAAAGGAATGCAATGGAATAAACCCGAATGGAATGGAAAGGAATGGAATTGAATGGAATGGAATCAACGCGAATGGAATGGAATGGAATGGAAAGGAATCAACCCGAATGGAATGTAATGGAATGGAATGGAATGGAATGGAATGGAATGGAATGGAAAGGAAGCAATCGGAATGGAATGGAATGAAATGGAATGGAAAAGAATGGAATGGAATCGAATGGAATGGAGTCAACCCGAATGGAATGGAATGCAATGCAATGGAATGGAATGGAATCAACCTGAAAGGAGTGGAATTCAATGGAATGGAATGGAATCGAATCAACACGAATGGATTGGAATGGAATGGAATCAACTCAAATGGAATGGAATGGAAAGGAATGGAATCGAATCAACCCGAATAGAATGGAATGGAATGGAATGGAATAGTATGGAATGGAATGGAATCAATCAGAAATAAATGGAATGGAATAGAATGAAATCGAATGGAATGGCATCAACCCGAATGGAATGGAACAGTGTGCAATCAGCTCGAATGGAATGGAATGGAATGGAATCGAATCAACCTGAATGGAATGGAATGGAATGGAATGGAATGGAATGGAATGGAAACAACACGAATGGAATGGAAGGGAGTGGAATGGAATGGAATGCAGTGGAATGGAATGGAATCAAGCCAAATGGAATGGAATGGAATGGAATGGAATGGAATGGAAAAGAATGGAATCAAACCGAATGGAATGGAATGGAATCAACAGAAATGGAATGGAATGGAATGGAATGGAATCAACCCGAATGGAATGGCATGGAATGGAATGGAATGGAATAAACCCGAATGGAATGGAATCAACTCGAATGGAATGGAATGGAATGGAATGGAACGGAAAGGAATCAAACCGAATGGAATGGAATGGAATGGAATGGCATTAACCCGAAAGGAATGGAAGGCAATGGAATGGAATGGAATGGAATCCACACGAATGGAATGGAATGGAATGGAATGGAATCAACTCGAATGGAATGGATTGGAATGGAAAGGAATGGAATCAACCCGAATGGAATGGAATGCAATGGAATGGAATGGAATGGAATGGAATCAACCCGAATGGAAGGGAATGGAATGGAATGGAATGGAATGGAATAGAAAGCAAAGCAGTCAACCAGAATGGAATGGAATGCAATGCAATGGAATGGAATGGAATACAATGCAAAGCAATCAACCGGAATGGAATGGAATGGAATGGAATGGAATCGAATGGAATGGAATCTATCCGAATGGAATGGAATGGAATGGAAAGGAAAGGAGTGGAATGGAATGGAATGGTATCAACCCGCATGGATTGGAATGGAGAGGAATCAAGTCGAATGGAATGGAATGGAATGGAATGGAATTGAATGGAATGGAATGGAATGGAATGGAATGGAATGGAATGGAATCAACACGAATGGAATGGAATGCAATGAAATCTAATGGAATGGATACAACCCGAATGGAATGGAATGGAATCGAATCAACTCAAAAGGAATGGAATGGAATGGAATGGCACGGAATGGAATGGTATGGAATGGAATCGAATGGAATTGAGACAACCCGATTGGAGTGGATTGGAATGCAAAGTAATGGAATGGAATGGGGTGGAATTGAATCAATATGAGTGGAATGGAATGGAAAGGAATGGAGTGGAGTGGAATGAAATGGAATGGAATGGAGTGGACTGGAATGGAATGGAATGGAATCAACCGGAATGGAATGGAATAGAATGAAATGGAATGGAATGGAATGGAATAAAATGGAAAGAAAGCAACTCGAATGGAAAGGAACGGAATGGAATCAACCAGAAATTAATGGAACGGAATGGAATGGAATGGAATCAACTCGAATGGAATGGAATGCAAAGGAATGGAATGGAATCGAAACATCACGAATGGAATGGAAGGGAATCAACTCAAATGGAATGGAATGCAATGGAATGGAATGGAATGGAATCAACCCGAGTGGAGTGGAATGGAATGGAATGGAATGGAATGGAATGCAATCAATCCCAATGGAATGGAATGGAATCAACCCGAATGGAATGGAATAAAGTGGAATCAAATTGAATGGAATGGAATGGAATGGAATGGATTCAATCTGAATGGAATGGAATGGAATGGAATGGAATGGAATCAACCGGAATGGAATAGAATGGAATGGAAAGGAATGGAATGGAATGGAATGGAATGGAATGGAATCAACCCGCATGGAATGGAATGGAGAGGAATCAAGTCGAATGGAATGGAATGGAATGGAATGGAATCAACCCGAGTGGAATGGAATGTAATTGAACGGAATGGAATGGAATGGAATGAAATGGAACGAAATGGAAACTACCGGAGTGGAATGGAATGGAATGGAACGGAATGGAATCAACCCGAATGGAATGGGATGGAATGGCATGGAATGGAATGGAATGGAATGGAATCAACACGAATGGAATGGAATGGAATGGCATGGAATGGAATGGAATGGAATGGAGTCAATCCGAATGGAATGGAATGGAATGGAATAGAATGGAATGGGTTGGAATGGAATGGATTGGAATGAAAGGGAATATAATGGAATGGAATCATCCCGAATGGAATGGAATGGTATGGAATGGAATGCAATGGAATGGAATGGAATGGAATCAACCCGATTGGAATGGAATGGAATGGAATGGCATGGAATAGAATGGAATCAACCCGAATGGAATGGAATGGAATGGAATGGAATGGAATGGAATGGAATCAACCCGAAAGGAATGGAATGGCAGGGAATGGAATAGAATCGAATGGAAAGGAATGGAATCAACCCGAATGGAATGGAACGGAATGGAATGAAATGCAATGAAATGGAACAGAATGGAATTAAACCGAATGGAATGGAATGGAATGGAATGGAATGGAATGGAATGGAATGGAATCAACCCGAATGGAGTGGAGTGGAATGGAATGGAATGGAATAGAATGGAATCAACCCGAATGGAATGGAATGGAATGGAATGGAATGCAATGGAATCAACCAGAATGGAATGGAATGGAATGGAATGGAATATTATGGAATCAACCCGAATGGAATGGAATGGAATGCAATGGAATGGAATGGAATCAACCAGAATGGAATGGAATGGAATGCAATGGAATGTTATCAAACCGAATGGAATGGAATGGAATGGAATGGAATGGAATGGAATGGAATCAAACCGAATGGAATGGAATGGAATGGAATGGAATGGAATGGAATGGAATGGAATGGAAGGGAATCAACCCGAATGGAATGGAATGGAATCAACCCGAAAGGAATGGAAGGCAATTTAATGGAATGGAATGGAATCCACCCGAATGGAATGGAATGGAATGGAATCAACTCGAATGGAATGGATTGGAATGGAATGGAATGGAATCAACCCGAATGGAAAGGAATGCAATGGCATGGAATGGAATTGAATCAAACCGAATGGAAGGGAATGGAATGGAATGGAATGAAATAGAATACAAATCAGTCAACAAGAATGGAATCGAATGCAATGGAATGAAATGGAATAGAATGCAAAGCAATCAACCAGAATGGAATGCAATGTAATGTAATGGAATGGAATGGAATGGAATGGAATCAACCCGCATGGAATGGAATGGATTGGAATCTACTCGAATGGAATGGAATAGAATGGAATGGAATGCAATGGAAGCAACCCGAATGGAATGGAATGGAATGGAATGGAATGGAATCAACGAGAATGGAATGGAATGGAATGGAATGGAATCAACCCAATGGAATGGAATGCAATGGAATTGAATGGAATCGAATCAACACGAATGCAATGGAATGGAATTATCTCGAATGGAATTGAATGGAATGGAATCAACCTGAATGGAATGGAATGCAATGGCAAGGAATGTAATGGAATCAACCCGAATGGAATGGAACCAAATGGAATGGAATGGAATGGAATCAATCCGAATGGAATGGAATGGAATGGAACGGAATGGAATGGAATCAAAACAACGGAATGGAATGCAGTGGAGTCAACTCGAATGGAATGGAATGGAATGGAATGGAATGGAATGGAATGGAATGGAATCAACCCGAATGGAATGGAATAGAATTGAATAGAATCAACAAGAATGAAATGGAATGGAATCAACCAGAATGGAATGGAATGGAATGGAAAGAATGGAAACGAATGGAATCAAACCGAATGGAATGGAATGGAATGGAATGGAATGGAATTAACCCGAATGGAATGGAATGGAATAGAATGCAATGGAATGGAATCAACCCGAATGGAATGGAATGGAATGGAATGGAATGGAATGGAATGGAATGGAATGGAATGGAATCAACCCGAATGGAATGGTATGGAATGGAATGGAATGGAATGGAATGGAATGGAATCAACCCGAATGGAATGGAATGGCATCAACCCGAAAGGAACGGAAGGCAATGGAATGGAATGGAATGGAATCCACCCGAATGGAATGGAATGGAATGGAATCAACTCGAATGGAATGGATTGGAATTGAATGGAATGGAATCAACACGAATGGAATGGAATGCAATGGAATGGAATGGCATGGAATCAAGCCGAATGGAATGGAATGGATTGGAATCAACTCGAATGGAATGGAATGGAATGGAATGCAATGGAAGCAACCCGAATGGAATGGAATGGAATGGAATGGAATGGAATCAACCAGAATGGAATGGAATGCAATGGAATGGAATGGAATGGAATGGAATCAACCCGAATGGAATGGAATGGAATGGAATCAATTCGAATGGAATGGAATGGATTGGAATGGAATGGAATGGAGTCAACCCGAATGGAATGGAATGGATTGGAATCAACTCGAATGGAATGGAATGGAATTGATTGGAATGGAATGGAATGGAATGCAATGGAATCAACTCGTATGGATTGGAATGGAATGGAATGGAAAGGAATGGAATGGAATGGAATGGAATGGAATGGAATGGAAAGGAATGCAATGGAAGCAACCAGAATGGAATGGAAAGGAATGGAATGGAATGGAATGGAATGGAATCAAACACAATGGAATGGAATGGAATGGAAAGGAATCAAGCCAAATGGAATGGATTGCAATGGAATGGAATGGAATGGAATCAACCCGAATGGAAGGAAATTGAATGGAATGGAATAGAATGCAAAGCAGTCAACCAGAATGGAATGGAAGGGAATGGAATTGAATGGAATAGAATGCAAAGCAATCAACCAGAATGGAATGGAGTAAACCCGAATGGAATGGAATGGATTGGAATCAACTCGAAAGTTATGGAATGGAATGGAATGGAATGGAATCAACACAAACGAAACGGAATGGAATCGAATGGAAATGAATGGAATGGAATGGAAAACAATGGAATGGAATGGAATGGAATGGAATGGAGTGGAATTTAATGGAGAAACCCAAATGTAATATAATGGAATGGAATAAAGCCGAATGGAATGAAATGGAATGGAATGGATTGGAATGGAATGGAATGGAAAGGAATGCAATGGAATAAACCCGAATGGAATGGAAAGGAATGGAATTGAATGGAATGGAATCAACGCGAATGGAATGGAATGGAATGGAAAGGAATCAACCCGAATGGAATGTAATGGAATGGAATGGAATGGAATGGAATGGAATGGAATGGAAAGGAAGCAATCGGAATGGAATGGAATGAAATGGAATGGAAAAGAATGGAATGGAATCGAATGGAATGGAGTCAACCCGAATGGAATGGAATGCAATGGAATGGAATGGAATGGAATCAACCTGAAAGGAGTGGAATTCAATGGAATGGAATGGAATCGAATCAACACGAATGGATTGGAATGGAATGGAATCAACTCAAATGGAATGGAATGGAAAGGAATGGAATCGAATCAACCCGAATAGAATGGAATGGAATGGAATGGAATAGTATGGAATGGAATGGAATCAATCAGAAATAAATGGAATGGAATAGAATGAAATCGAATGGAATGGCATCAACCCGAATGGAATGGAACAGTGTGCAATCAGCTCGAATGGAATGGAATGGAATGGAATCGAATCAACCTGAATGGAATGGAATGGAATGGAATGGAATGGAATGGAATGGAAACAACACGAATGGAATGGAAGGGAGTGGAATGGAATGGAATGCAGTGGAATGGAATGGAATCAAGCCAAATGGAATGGAATGGAATGGAATGGAATGGAATGGAAAAGAATGGAATCAAACCGAATGGAATGGAATGGAATCAACAGAAATGGAATGGAATGGAATGGAATGGAATCAACCCGAATGGAATGGCATGGAATGGAATGGAATGGAATAAACCCGAATGGAATGGAATCAACTCGAATGGAATGGAATGGAATGGAATGGAATGGAACGGAAAGGAATCAAACCGAATGGAATGGAATGGAATGGAATGGCATTAACCCGAAAGGAATGGAAGGCAATGGAATGGAATGGAATGGAATCCACACGAATGGAATGGAATGGAATGGAATGGAATCAACTCGAATGGAATGGATTGGAATGGAAAGGAATGGAATCAACCCGAATGGAATGGAATGCAATGGAATGGAATGGAATGGAATGGAATCAACCCGAATGGAAGGGAATGGAATGGAATGGAATGGAATGGAATAGAAAGCAAAGCAGTCAACCAGAATGGAATGGAATGCAATGGAATGGAATGGAATGGAATACAATGCAAAGCAATCAACCGGAATGGAATGGAATGGAATGGAATGGAATGGAATCGAATGGAATGGAATCTATCCGAATGGAATGGAATGGAATGGAAAGGAAAGGAGTGGAATGGAATGGAATGGAATCAACCCGCATGGATTGGAATGGAGAGGAATCAAGTCGAATGGAATGGAATGGAATGGAATGGAATTGAATGGAATGGAATGGAATGGAATGGAATGGAATGGAATGGAATCAACACGAATGGAATGGAATGCAATGAAATCTAATGGAATGGATACAACCCGAATGGAATGGAATGGAATCGAATCAACTCAAAAGGAATGGAATGGAATGGAATGGCACGGAATGGAATGGTATGGAATGGAATCGAATGGAATTGAGACAACCCGATTGGAGTGGATTGGAATGCAAAGTAATGGAATGGAATGGGGTGGAATTGAATCAATATGAGTGGAATGGAATGGAAAGGAATGGAGTGGAGTGGAATGAAATGGAATGGAATGGAGTGGACTGGAATGGAATGGAATGGAATCAACCGGAATGGAATGGAATAGAATGAAATGGAATGGAATGGAATGGAATAAAATGGAAAGAAAGCAACTCGAATGCAAAGGAACGGAATGGAATCAACCAGAAATTAATGGAACGGAATGGAATGGAATGGAATCAACTCGAATGGAATGGAATGCAAAGGAATGGAATGGAATCGAAACATCACGAATGGAATGGAAGGGAATCAACTCAAATGGAATGGAATGCAATGGAATGGAATGGAATGGAATCAACCCGAGTGGAGTGGAATGGAATGGAATGGAATGGAATGGAATGCAATCAATCCCAATGGAATGGAATGGAATCAACCCGAATGGAATGGAATAAAGTGGAATCAAATTGAATGGAATGGAATGGAATGGAATGGATTCAATCTGAATGGAATGGAATGGAATGGAATGGAATGGAATCAACCGGAATGGAATAGAATGGAATGGAAAGGAATGGAATGGAATGGAATGGAATGGAATGGAATCAACCCGCATGGAATGGAATGGAGAGGAATCAAGTCGAATGGAATGGAATGGAATGGAATGGAATCAACCCGAGTGGAATGGAATGTAATTGAACGGAATGGAATGGAATGGAATGAAATGGAACGAAATGGAAACTACCGGAGTGGAATGGAATGGAATGGAACGGAATGGAATCAACCCGAATGGAATGGGATGGAATGGCATGGAATGGAATGGAATGGAATGGAATCAACACGAATGGAATGGAATGGAATGGCATGGAATGGAATGGAATGGAATGGAGTCAATCCGAATGGAATGGAATGGAATGGAATAGAATGGAATGGGTTGGAATGGAATGGATTGGAATGAAAGGGAATATAATGGAATGGAATCATCCCGAATGGAATGGAATGGTATGGAATGGAATGCAATGGAATGGAATGGAATGGAATCAACCCGATTGGAATGCAATGGAATGGAATGGCATGGAATAGAATGGAATCAACCCGAATGGAATGGAATGGAATGGAATGGAATCAACCCGAAAGGAATGGAATGGCAGGGAATGGAATAGAATCGAATGGAAAGGAATGGAATCAACCCGAATGGAATGGAACGGAATGGAATGAAATGCAATGAAATGGAACAGAATGGAATTAAACCGAATGGAATGGAATGGAATGGAATGGAATGGAATGGAATGGAATGGAACGTAATCAACCCGAATGGAGTGGAGTGGAATGGAATGGAATGGAATAGAATGGAATCAACCCGAATGGAATGGAATGGAATGGAATGGAATGCAATGGAATCAACCAGAATGGAATGGAATGGAATGGAATGGAATATTATGGAATCAACCCGAATGGAATGGAATGGAATGGAATGGAATGGAATCAACCAGAATGGAATGGAATGGAATGCAATGGAATGTAATCAAACCGAATGGAATGGAATGGAATGGAATGGAATGGAATCAAACCGAATGGAATGGAATGGAATGGAATGGAATGGAATGGAATGGAATGGAAGGGAATCAACCCGAATGGAATGGAATGGAATCAACCCGAAAGGAATGGAAGGCATTTTAATGGAATGGAATGGAATCCACCCGAATGGAATGGAATGGAATGGAATGAACTCGAATGGAATGGATTGGAATGGAATGGAATGGAATCAACCCGAATGGAAAGGAATGCAATGGCATGGAATGGAATTGAATCAAACCGAATGGAAGGGAATGGAATGGAATGGAACGAAATAGAATGCAAATCAGTCAACAAGAATGGAATCGAATGCAATGGAATGAAATGGAATAGAATGCAAAGCAATCAACAAGAATGGAATGGAATGTAAGGGAATGAAATGGAATGGAATGGAATGGAATGGAATCAACCCGCATGGAATGGAATGGATTGGAATCAACTCGAATGGAATGGAATAGAATGGAATGGAATGCAATGGAAGCAACCCGAATGGAATGGAATGGAATGGAATGGAATGGAATCAACGAGAATGGAATGGAATGGAATGGAATGGAATCAACCCAATGGAATGGAATGCAATGGAATTCAATGGAATCGAATCAACACGAATGGAATGGAATGGAATCAACTCGAATGGAATTGAATGGAATGCAATCAACCTGAATGGAATGGAATGCAATGGCAAGGAATGTAATGGAATCAACCCGAATGGAATGGAACCAAATGGAATGGAATGGAATGGAATCAATCCGAATGGAATGGAATGGAATGGAACGGAATGGAATGGAATCAAAACAACGGAATGGAATGCAGTGGAGTCAACTCGAATGGAATGGAATGGAATGGAATGGAATGGAATGGAATGGAATCAACCCGAATGGAATGGAATAGAATTGAATAGAATCAACAAGAATGAAATGGAATGGAATCAACCAGAATGGAATGGAATGGAATGGAAAGAATGGAAACGAATGGAATCAAACCGAATGGAATGGAATGGAATGGAATTAACCCGAATGGAATGGAATGGAATTGAATGCAATGGAATGGAATCAACCAGAATGGGATGGAATGGAATGGAATGGAATGGAATGGAATCAACCCGAATGGAATGGTATGGAATGGAATGGAATGGAATGGAATGGAATGGAATGGAATGGAATCAACCCGAATGGAATGGAATGGCATCAACCCGAAAGGAACCGAAGGCAATGGAATGGAATGGAATGGAATCCACCCGAATGGAATGGAATGGAATGGAATCAACTCGAATGGAATGGATTGGAATGGAATGGAATGGAATCAACACGAATGGAATGGAATGCAATGGAATGGAATGGCATGGAATCAAGCCGAATGGAATGGAATGGATTGGAATCAACTCGAATGGAATGGAATGGAATGGAATGCAATGGAAGCAACCCGAATGGAATGGAATGGAATGGAATGGAATGAAATCAACCAGAATGGAATGGAATGCAATGGAATGGAATGGAATGGAATGGAATCAACCCGAATGGAATGGAATGGAATGGAATCAATTCGAATGGAATGGAATGGATTGGAATTGAATGGAATGGAGTCAACCCGAATGGAATGGAATGGATTGGAATCAACTCGAATGGAATGGAATGGAATTGATTGGAATGGAATGGAATGGAATGCAATGGAATCAACTCCTATGGATTGGAATGGAATGGAATGGAAAGGAATGGAATGGAATGGAATGGAATGGAATGGAAAGGAATGCAATGGAAGCAAACAGAATGGAATGGAAAGGAATGGAATGGAATGGAATGGAATGGAATCAAACACAATGGAATGGAATGGAATGGAAAGGAATCAAGCCAAATGGAATGGATTGCAATGGAATGGAATGGAATGGAATCAACCCGAATGGAAGGAAATTGAATGGAATGGAATAGAATGCAAAGCAGTCAACCAGAATGGAATGGAAGGGAATGGAATTGAATGGAATAGAATGCAAAGCAATCAACCAGAATGGAATGGAGTAAACCCGAATGGAATGGAATGGATTGGAATCAACTCGAAAGTTATGGAATGGAATGGAATGGAATGGAATCAACACAAACGAAACGGAATGGAATCGAATGGAAATGAATGGAATGGAATGCAATGGAATGCAATGGAAGCAACCCGAATGTAATGTAATGGAATGGAATGGAATGGAATCAAACCGAATGGAATGGAATGGAATGGAATGGAATGGAAGGGAATCAACCCGAATGGAATGGAATGGAATCAACCCGAAAGGAATGGATGGCAATTTAATGGAATGGAATGGAATCCACCCGAATGGAATGGAATGGAATGGAATCAACTCGAATGGAATGGATTGGAATGGAATGGAATGGAATCAACCCGAATGGAAAGGAATGCAATGGCATGGAATGGAATTGAATCAACCCGAATGGAAGGGAATGAAATGGAATGGAATGGAATGGAATAGAATAGAATGCAAATCAGTCAACAAGAATGGAATCGAATGCAATGGAATGAAATGGAATAGAATGCAAAGCAATCAACCAGAATGGAATGGAATGGAATGGAATGGAATGGAATGGAATGGAATGGAATGGAATGGAATCAACCCGCATGGAATGGAATGGATTGGAATCAACTCGAATGGAATGGAATGGAATGGAATGGAATAGAATGGAATGGAATGCAATGGAAGCAACCCGAATGGAATGGAATGGAATGGAATGGAATGGAATGGAATGGAATGGAATGGAATGGAATGAACGAGAATGGAATGGAATGGAATGGAATGGAATCAACCCAATGGAATGGAATGCAATGGCATGCAATGGAATCGAATCAACACGAATGGAATGGAATGGAATCACCTCGAATGGAATTGAATGGAATGGAATCAACCCGAATGGAATGGAATGCAATGGCAAGGAATGTAATGGAATCAACCCGAATGGAATGGAACCAAATGGAATGGAATGGAATGGAATCAATCCGAATGGAATGGAATGAAATGGAACGGAATGGAATCAATCCGAATAGAATGGAATGTAATGGAACGGAATGGAAAGGAATCAAACTGAACGGAATGGAATGCAGTGGAGTCAACTCGAATGGAATGCAATGGAATGGAATGGAATGGAATGCAATGGAATGGAATGGAATGGAATGGAATGGAATGGAATGGAATCAACGAGAATGGAATGGAATGGAATGGAATCAACCCAATGGAATGGAATGCAATGGAATTCAATGGAATCGAATCAACACGAATGGAATGGAATGGAATCAACTCGAATGGAATTGAATGGAATGGAATCAACCTGAATGGAATGGAATGCAATGGCAAGGAATGTAATGGAATCAACCCGAATGGAATGGAACCAAATGGAATGGAATGGAATGGAATCAATCCGAATGGAATGGAATGGAATGGAATGGAACGGAATGGAATGGAATCAAAACAACGGAATGGAATGCAGTGGAGTCAACTCGAATGGAATGGAATGGAATGGAATGGAATGGAATGGAATGGAATCAACCCGAATGGAATGGAATAGAATTGAATAGAATCAACAAGAATGAAATGGAAAGGAATCAACCAGAATGGAATGGAATGGAATGGAAAGAATGGAAACGAATGGAATCAAACTGAATGGAATGGAATGGAATGGAATTAACCCGAATGGAATGGAATGGAATAGAATGCAATGGAATGGAATCAACCAGAATGGAATGGAATGGAATGGAATGGAATGGAATGGAATGGAATGGAATCAACCCGAATGGAATGGTATGGAATGGAATGGAATCAATGGAATGGAATGGAATCAACCCGAATGGAATGGAATGGCATCAACCCGAAAGGAACCGAAGGCAATGGAATGGAATGGAATGGAATCCACCCGAATGGAATGGAATGGAATGGAATCAACTCGAATGGAATGGATTGGAATGGAATGGAATGGAATCAACACGAATGGAATGGAATGCAATGCAATGGAATGGCATGGAATCAAGCCGAATGGAATGGAATGGATTGGAATCAACTCGAATGGAATGGAATGGAATGGAATGCAATGGAAGCAACCCGAATGGAATGGAATGGAATGGAATGGAATGAAATCAACCAGAATGGAATGGAATGCAATGGAATGGAATGGAATGGAATGGAATCAACCCGAATGGAATGGAATGGAATGGAATCAATTCGAATGGAATGGAATGGATTGGAATGGAATGGCATGGAGTCAACCCGAATGGAATGGAATGGATTGGAATCAACTCGAATGGAATGGAATGGAATTGATTGGAATGGAATGGAATGGAATGCAATGGAATCAACTCGTATGGATTGGAATGGAATGGAATGGAAAGGAATGGAATGGAATGGAATGGAATGGAAAGGAATGCAATGGAAGCAAACAGAATGGAATGGAAAGGAATGGAATGGAATGGAATGGAATGGAATCAAACACAATGGAATGGAATGGAATGGAAAGGAATCAAGCCAAATGGAATGGATTGCAATGGAATGGAATGGAATGGAATCAACCCGAATGGAAGGAAATTGAATGGAATGGAATAGAATGCAAAGCAGTCAACCAGAATGGAATGGAAGGGAATGGAATTGAATGGAATAGAATGCAAAGCAATCAACCAGAATGGAATGGAGTAAACCCGAATGGAATGGAATGGATTGGAATCAACTCGAAAGTTATCGAATGGAATGGAATGGAATGGAATCAACACAAACGAAACGGAATGGAATCGAATGGAAATGAATGGAATGGAATGGAATGGAATGCAATGGAAGCAACCCGAATGTAATGGAATGGAATGGAATGGAATGGAATCAAACCGAATGGAATGGAATGGAATGGAATGGAATGGAATGGAATGGAAGGGAATCAACCCGAATGGAATGGAATGGAATCAACCCGAAAGGAATGGATGGCAATTTAATGGAATGGAATGGAATCCACCCGAATGGAATGGAATGGAATGGAATCAACTCGAATGGAATGGATTGGAATGGAATGGAATGGAATCAACCCGAATGGAAAGGAATGAAATGGAATGGAATGGAATGGAATAGAATAGAATGCAAATCAGTCAACAAGAATGGAATCGAATGCAATGGAATGAAATGGAATAGAATGCAAAGCAAATCCACCAGAATGGAATGGAATGGAATGGAATGGAATGGAATGGAATGGAATGGAATCAACCCGCATGGAATGGAATGGATTGGAATCAACTCGAATGGAATGGAATGGAATGGAATGGAATAGAATGGAATGGAATGCAATGGAAGCAACCCGAATGGAATGGAATGGAATGGAATGGAATGGAATGGAATGGAATGGAATGGAATGAACGAGAATGGAATGGAATGGAATGGAATGGAATCAACCCAATGGAATGGAATGCAATGGCATGCAATGGAATCGAATCAACACGAATGGAATGGAATGGAATCACCTCGAATGGAATTGAATGGAATGGAATCAACCCGAATGGAATGGAATGCAATGGCAAGGAATGTAATGGAATCAACCCGAATGGAATGGAACCAAATGGAATGGAATGGAATGGAATCAATCCGAATGGAATGGAATGTAATGGAACGGAATGGAATGGAATCAAACTGAACGGAATGGAATGCAGTGGAGTCAACTCGAATGGAATGCAATGGAATGGAATGGAATGGAATGGAATCAACCCGAATGGAATGGAATAGAATTGAATAGAATCAACAAGAATGAAATGGAATGGAATCAAGCCGAATGGAATGGAATGGAATGGAATGGAATGGAATGGAAAGAATGGAAACGAATGGAATCAAACCGAATGAAATGGAATGGAATGGAATGGAATGGAATCAACCCGAATGGAATGGAATGGAATGGAATGGAATGCAATGGAATGGAATCAACCCGAATGGAATGGAATGGAATGGAATGGAATGGAATGGAATGGTATGGAATGGAATCAACCCGAATGGAATGGAATGGAATGGAATGGAATGGAATGGAATGGAATGGAATGGAATCAACCCGAATGAAATGGAATGGCATCAACCCGAAAGGAACCGAAGGCAATGGAATGGAATGGAATGGAATCCACCCGAATGGAATGGAATGGAATGGAATCAACTCGAATGGAATGGATTGGAATGGAATGGAATGGAATCAACACGAATGGAATGGAATGCAATGGAATGGAATGGAATGGAATCAAGCCGAATGGAATGGAATGGATAGGAATCAACTCGAATGGAATGGAATGGAATGGAATGCAATGGAAGCAACAAGAATGGAATGGAATGGAATGGAATGGAATGAATTCAACCAGAATGGAATGGAATGCAATGGAATGGAATGGAATGGAATGGAATCAACCCGAATGCAATGGAATGGAATGGAATCAATTCGAATGGAATGGAATGGATTGGAATGGAATGGAATGGAGTCAACCCGAATGGAATGGAATGGATTGGAATCAACTCGAATGGAATGGAATGGAATTGATTGGAATGGAATGGGATGGAATGGAATGGAATGGATTGGAATGGAAAGGAATGCAATGGAAGCAACCCGAATGGAATGGAAACGAATGGAATGGAATGGAATGGAATCAAACCCAATGGAATGGAATGGAATGGAAAGGAATCAAGCCAAATGGAATGGAATGCAATGGAATCAACCAGAATGGAATGGAATGGAATGGAATGGAATATTATGGAATCAACCCGAATGAAATGGAATGGAATGGAATGGAATGGAATCAACCAGAATGGAATGGAATGGAATGCAATGGAATGTAATCAAACCGAATGGAATGGAATGGAATGGTATGGAATCAAACCGAATGGAATGGAATGGAATGGAATGGAATGGAATGGAATGGAATGGAAGGGAATCAACCCGAATGGAATGGAATGGAATCAACCCGAAAGGAATGGAAGGCAATTTAATGGAATGGAATGGAATCCACCCGAATGGAATGGAATGGAATGGAATCAACTCGAATGGAATGGATTGGAATGGAGTGGAATGGAATCAACCCGATTGGAAAGGAATGCAATGGCATGGAGTGGAATTGAATCAAACCGAATGGAAGGGAATGGAATGGAATGGAATGAAATAGAATGCAAATCAGTCAACAAGAATGGAATCGAATGCAATGGAATGAAATGGAATAGAATGCAAAGCAATCAACCAGAATGGAATGGAATGTAATGGAATGGAATGGAATGGAATGGAATCAACCCGCATGGAATGGAATGGATTGGAATCAACTCGAATGGAATGGAATGGAATGGAATAGAATGGAATGGAATGCAATGGAAGCAACCCGAATGGAATGGAATGGAATGGAATGGAATGGAATGGAATGAACGAGAATGGAATGGAATGGAATCCACCCAATGGAATGGAATGCAATGGCATGCAATGGAATCGAATCAACACGAATGGAATGGAATGGAATCACCTCGAATGGAATTGAATGGAATGGAATCAACCCGAATGGAATGGAATGCAATGGCAAGGAATGTAATGGAATCAACCCGAATGGAATGAAACCAAATGGAATGGAATGGAATGGAATCAATCCGAATGGAATGGAATGTAATGGAACGGAATGGAATGGAATCAAACTGAACAGAATGGAATGCCGTGGAGTCAACTCGAATGGAATGCAATGGAATGGAATGGAATGGAATGGAATCAACCCGAATGGAATGGAATAGAATTGAATAGAATCAACAAGAATGAAATGGAATGGAATCAACCAGAATGGAATGGAATGGAATGGAATGGAATGGAAAGAATGGAAACGAATGGAATCAAACCGAATGAAATGGAATGGAATGGAATGGAATGGAATCAACCCGAATGGAATGGAATGGAATGGAATGGAATGCAATGGAATGGAATCAACCCGAATGGAATCAAACCGAATGGAATGGAATGGAATGGAATGGAATGGAATCAACCCGAATGGAATGGAATGGAATGGAATGGAATGGAATGGAATGGAATCAACCCGAATGAAATGGAATGGCATCAACCCGAAAGGAACCGAAGGCAATGGAATGGAATTGAATGGAATCCACCCGAATGGAATGGAATGGAATGGAATCAACTCGAATGGAATGGATTGGAATGGAATGGAATGGAATCAACACGAATGGAATGGAATGCAATGGAATGGAATGGAATGGAATCAAGCCGAATGGAATGGAATGGATAGGAATCAACTCGAATGGAATGGAATGGAATGGAATGCAATGGAAGCAACAAGAATGGAATGGATTGGAATGGAATGAATTCAACCAGAATGGAATGGAATGCAATGGAATGGAATGGAATGGAATGGAATCAACCCGAATGGAATGGAATGGAATGGAATCAATTCGAATGGAATGGAATGGATTGGAATGGAATGGAATGGAGTCAACCCGAATGGAATGGAATGGATTGGAATCAACTCGAATGGAATGGAATGGAATTGATTGGAATGGAATGGAATGGAATGGAATGTATTGGAATGGAAAGGAATGCAATGGAAGCAACCCGAATGGAATGGAAAGGAATGGAATGGAATGGAATGGAATCAAACCCAATGGAATGGAATGGAATGGAAAGGAATCAAGCCAAATGGAATGGATTGCAATGGAATGGAATGGAATGGAATCAACCCGAATGGAAGGAAATGGAATGGAATGGAATAGAATGCAAAGCAGTCAACCAGAATGGAATGGAAGGGAATGGAATTGAATGGAATAGAATGCAAAGCAATCAACCAGAATGGAATGGAACATACCCGAATGGAATGGAATGGATTGGAATCAACTCGAATGGAATGGAATGGATTGGAATGGAATGGAATGGATTCAACCTGAATGGAATGGAATAGATTGGAATCAACTCAAATTGAATGGAATGGAATTGATTGGAATGGAATGGAATGGAATACAATGGAATCAACTCGCATGGATTGGAATGGAATCGAATGGAAAGGAATGGAACGGAATGGAATGGAATGGAATGGAAAGGAATGCAATGGAAGCAACCCGAATGGAATGGAAAGGAATGGAATGGAATGGAATGGAATCAAACCAAATGCAATGGAATGGAATGGAAAGGAATCAACCCAAATGGAATGGATTGCAATGGAATGGAATGGAATGGAATCAACCCGAATGGACGGAAATGGAATGGAATGGAATAGAATGCAAAGCAGTCAACCAGAATGGAAAGAAATGGTATGGAATTGAATGGCATAGAATGCAAAGCAATCAACATGAATGGAATGGAAACAACCCGAATGGAATGGAATGGATTGGAATCAACTCGAATGGAATGGAATGGAATGGAATGGAATCAACACAAATGGAATGGAATGGAATCGAAAGGAAATGAATGGAATGGAATGCAATGGAAGCAACCCGAATGTAATGGAATGGAATGGAATGGAATCAACCCGAATGGAACGGAATGGAGTGGAATGGAACGGAATGGAATGGAATCAATCCGAATGGAATGGAGTGGAATGGAATCAACTCGAATGGAATGGAATGGAATGGAATGGAATGGAATATAATCAACCCGATTGGAATGGAATGCAATGGAATGGAATGGAATGGAATCAACCCGAATGGAATGGATTGGAATGGAATGAAATGGAATGCACCGGAATCAACTGGTATGGAATAGAATGGAATGGAATGGAAAGGAATGGAATGGAATGGAATGGAATGGAGTGGAATGGAATGGAGAAAGCCGAATGTAATGTAATGAAATGGAATGGAATGGAATGGAATAAACCCGCATGGAATGAAATGGAATGGAATGGATTGGAATGGAATGGAATGGAATTTAATGGAAAGGAATGCAATGGAATAAACCCGAACGGAATGGAAAGGAATGGAATGGAATGGAATGGAATCAACGCGAATGGAATGGAAAGGAAAGAAAAGCAATCAACCCGAATGGAATGGAATGGAATGGAATGGAATGGAATGGAAAGGAATCAATCCGAATGGAATGGAATGAAATGGAATGGAAAGGAACGGAACGGAATTGAATGGAATGGAGTCAACCCGAATGGAATGGAATGGAATGGAATGGAATGGAATCAAACCCAAAGGAGTGGAATTCAATGGAATGGAATGGAATCGAATCAACACGAATGGATTGGAATGGAATGGAATCAACTCAAATGGAATGGAATGGAATGGAATGGAATCGAATCAACCCGATTAGAATGGAATGGAATGGAATGGAATGGTATGGAATGGAATGGAATCAATCCGAAATAAATGGAATGGAATAGAATGGAATGGAGTGGAATGGCATCAACACGAATGGAATGGAACGGTGTGCAATCATCTCGAATGGAATGGAATTGAATGGAATCGAATCAACCTGAATGGAATGGAATGGAATGGAATGGAATGGAATGGAATGGAATGGAAACAACAGGAATGGAATGGAATGGAGTGGAATGATATGGAATGGAATGGAAAACAATGGAATCAAACCGAATGGAATGGAATGGAATTAACAGAAATGGAATGGAATTTAATGGAATGGAATCAACAAGAATGGAATGGAATGGAATGGAATGGGATGGAATCAACCCGAATGGAATGGAATCAACTGGAATAGAATGGAATCGAATGGAATGGAATGGAATGGAATGGAATGGATTGTAACAGAATGGAATCAACCCCAATGGAATGGAATGGAATGGAATGGAATGGCATCAACCCGAAAGGAATGGAAGGCAATGGAATGGAATGGAAGGAAATCCACCCGAATGGAATGGAATGGAATGGAATGGAATCAACTCGAATGGAATGGATTGGAATGGAAAGGAATGGAATCAACCCGAATGGAATGGAATGCAATGGAATGGAATCAACCCGAATGGAAGGGAATGGAATGGAATGGAATGGAATGGAATGGAATGGAATGGAATGGAATAGAATGCAAAGCTGTCAACCAGAATGGAATGGAATGCAATGGAATGGAATGGAATAGAATGCAAAGCAATCAACCAGAATGGAATGTAATGGAATGGGATGGAATAGAATGTAATGGAATCAACACAAATGGAATGGAAAGGAATCGAATGGAAATGAATGGAATGGAATGGAATGGAATGCAATGGAAGCAACCCGAATGTAATGTAATGTAATGGAATGGAATGGAATGGAATCAATTTGAATGGAATGGAATGGAATTTATTCAACTCGAATGGAATGGAATGGAATGGAATGGAATATAATCAACCCGATTGGAATGGAATGCAATGGAATGGAATGGAATGAAATCAGCCCGAATGGAATGGATTGGAATGGAGTATAATCAACCCGATTGGAATGGAATGCAATGGAATGGAATGCAATGGAATCAACCCGAATGGAATGGAATGGAAGGCAATGGAATGCAATCAACCCTAATGCAATGGAATGGAATGGAATGGAATGGAATGGAAAGAAAGGAAACGAATGGAATCAAACCGAAAGGAATGGAATGGAATGGAATGGAATCAACCAGAATGGAATGGAATGGAATGGAATGCAATGGAATGGAATCAACCCGAATGGAATGGAATGGAATGGAATGGAATGGAATAAAATGGAATGGAATGGAATGGAATCAAACCGAATGGAATGGAATGGAATGGAATGGAATGGAATGGAATGGAACGGAGTGGAATCAACCCGAATGGAATGGAATGGATTCAACGCGAAAGGAATGGAAGGCAATTTAATGGAATGGAATGGAATCCACCCGAATGGAATGGAATGGAATCAACAAAAATGGAATGTATAGGAATGGAATGGAATGGAATCAACCCGAATGGAAAGGAATGCAATGGCATGGAATGGAATGGAATCAAACCGAATGGAAGGGAATGGAATGGAATGGAATGGAATGGAATGGAATGGAATAGAATGCAAATCAGTCAACAAGAATGGAATCGAATGCAATGGAATGAAATGGAATAGAATGCAAAGCAATCAACCAGAATGGAATGGAATGGAATAGAATGGAATGGAATGGAATCAACACGAATGGAATGGAATGGAATGGATTGGAATCAACTCGAATGGAATGGAATGGAATGGAATGGAATGGAATGGAATGGAATGCAATTGAAGCAACCCGAATGGAATGGAATGGAATGGAATGGAATGGAATGGAATGGAATGGAATCAACCCGAATGGAATGGAATGGAATGGGATCAAAGAGAATGGAATGGAATGCAATGGCAAGGAATGTAATGGAATCAACCCGAATGGAATGGAATCACACGGAAAGGAATGGAATGGAATCAACGAGACTGGAATGGAATGGAATGGAATGGAATCAACCCAATGGAATGGAATGCAATCGAATGCAATGGAATCGAATCAACACGAATGGAATGGAATGGAATGGAATCAACCCGAATGGAATGGAATGGAATGGAATGCAATGGAATGGAATTAACCCGAATGGAATGGAATGGAATGGAATGGAATGGAATGGAATGGAATGGAATGGAATCAACCCGAATGGAATGGAATGGAATGGAATGGAATCAACCCGAATTGAATGGAATGGAATCAACCCGAAAGGAATGGAAGGCAATTTAATCGAATGGAATGGAATCCACCCGAATGGAATGGAATGGAATGGAATCAACTCGAATGGAATGGATTGGAATGGAATGGAATGGAATCAACCCGAATGGAAAGGAATGCAATGGCATGGAATGGAATGGAATCAAACCGACTGGAATGGAATGGAATGGAATGGAATGGAATGGAATAGAATGCAAATCAGTCAACAAGAATGGAATCAAATGCAATGGAATGAAATGGAATAGAATCAACCCGAATGGACGGAAATGGAATGGAATGGAATAGAATGCAAAGCAGTCAACCAGAATGGAATGAAATGGTATGGAGTTGAATGGAATAGAATGCAAAGCAATCAACCAGAATGGAATGGAAACAACCCGAATGGAATGGAATGCATTGGAATCAACTCGAATGGAATGGAATGGAATGGAATGGAATGGAATGGAATGGAAAGGAATCAACACAAATGGAATGGAATGGAATCGAAAGGAAATGAATGGAATGGAATGCAATGGAAGCAACCCGAATGGAATGGAATGGAATGGAATGGAATGGAATGGAATGGAATCAACCCGAATGGAACGGAATGGAGTGGAATGGAACGGAATGGATTGGAATCAATCCGAATGGAATGGAGTGGAATGGAATCAACTCGAATGGAATGGAATGGAATGGAATTGAATGGAATATAATCAACCCGATTGGAATGGAATGCAATGGAATGGAATGGAATGGAATCAACCCGAATGGAATGGATTGGAATGGAATGAAATGGAATGCACCGGAATCAACTGGTATGGAATAGAATGGAATGGAATGGAAAGGAATGGAATGGAATGGATTGGAATGGAATGGAGTGGAATGGAATGGAGAAACCCGAATGTAATGTAAGGAAATGGAATGGAATGGAATGGAATAAACCGGCATGGAATGAAATGGAATGGAAAGGATTGGAATGGAATGGAATGGAATTTAATGGAAAGGAATGCAATGGAATAAACCCGAACGGAATGGAAAGGAATGGAATGGAATGGAATGGAATCAACGCGAATGGAATGGAATGGAATGGAAAGGAATCAACCCGAATAGAATGGAATGGAATTGAATGGAATCAACGCGAATGGAATGGAATGGAATGGAAAGGAATCAACCCGAATGGAATGGAATGGAATGGAATGGAAAGGAATCAATCCGAATGGAATGGAATGAAATGGAATGGAAAGGAACGGAACAGAATTGAATGGAATGGAGTCAACCCGAATGGAATGGAATGGAATGGAATGGAATGGAATGGAATGGAATCAAACCCAAAGGAGTGGAATTCAATAGAATGGAATGGAATCGAATCAACACGAATGGATTGGAATGGAATGGAATCAACTCAAATGGAATGGAATGGAATGGAATGGAATCGAATCAACAGGATTAGAATGGTATGGAATGGAAAGGAATGGTATGGAATGGAATGGAATCAATCCGAAATAAATGGAATGGAATGGAATGGAATGGAGTGGAATGGCATCAACACGAATGGAATGGAACGGTGTGCAATCATCTCGAATGGAATGGAATTGAATGGAATCGAATCAACCTGAATGGAATGGAATGGAATGGAATGGAATGGAAACAACACGAATGGAATGGAATGGAGTGGAATGATATGGAATGGAATGGAAAAGAATGGAATAAAACCGAATGGAATGGAACGGAATTAACAGAAATGGAATGGAATGGAATGGAATGGAATCAACACGAATGGAACGGAATGGAATGGAATGGGATGGAATCAACCCGAATGGAATGGAATCAACTCGAATGGAATGGAATGGAATGGAATGGAATGGAATGCAATGGATTGTAACAGAATGGAATCAACCCCAATGGAATGGAATGGAATGGAATGGAATGGCATCAACCCGAAAGGAATGGAAGGCAATGGAATGGAATGGAATGAAATCCACCCGAATGGAATGGAATGGAATGGAATGGAATCAACTCGAATGGAATGGATTGGAATGGAAAGGAAAGGAATCAACCCGAATGGAATGGAATGCAATGGAATGGAATCAACCCGAATGGAAGGGAATGGAATGGAATGGAATGGAATGGAATGGAATGGAATGGAATGGAATAGAATGCAAAGCAGTCAACCAGAATGGAATGGAATGCAATGGAATGGAATGGAATAGAATGCAAAGCAATCAACCAGAATGGAATGTAATGGAATGGGATGGAATGGAATGTAATGGAATCAACACAAATGGAATGGAATGGAATCGAATGGAAATGAATGGAATGGAATGGAATGGAATGCAATGGAAGCAACCCGAATGTAATGTAATGTAATGGAATGGAATGGAATGGAATCAATTCGAATGGAATGGAATGGAATTTATTCAACTCGAATGGAATGGAATGGAATGGAATATAATCAACCCGATTGGAATGGAATGCAATGGAATGGAATGGAATGAAATCAGCCCGAATGGAATGGATTGGAATGGAATATAATCAACCCGATTGGAATGGAATTCAATGGAATGGAATGCAATGGAATCAACCCGAATGGAATGGAATGGAAGGCAATGGAATGCAATCAACCCGAATGCAATGGAATGGAATGGAATGGAATGGAATGGAATGGAAAGAAAGGAAACCAATGGAATCAAACCGAAAGGAATGGAATGGAATGGAATGGAATCAACCAGAATGGAATGGAATGGAATGGAATGCAATGGAATGGAATCAATCCGAATGGAATGGAATGGAATGGAATGGAATGGAATGAAATGGAATGGAATGGAATGGAATCAAACCGAATGGAATGGAATGGAATGGAATGGAATGGAACGGAATGGAATCAACCCGAATGGAATGGAATGGATTTAACCCGAAAGGAATGGAAGGCAATTTATTGGAATGGAATGGAATCCACCCTAATGGAATGGAATGGAATCAACTCGAATGGAATGGATTGGAATGGAATGGAATGGAATCAACCCGAATGGAAAGGAATGCAATGGCACGGAATGGAATGGAATCAAACCGAATGGAAGGGAATGGAATGGAATGGAATGGAATGGAATGGAATGGAATAGAATGCAAATGAGTCAACAAGAATGGAATCGAATGCAATGGAATGAAATGGAATAGAATGCAAAGCAATCAACCAGAATGGAATGGAATGGAATGGAATGGAATTGAATGGAATGGAATGGAATGGAATGGAATGGAATGGAATCAACACGAATGGAATGGAATGGAATGGATTGGAATCAACTCGAATGCAATGGAATGGAATGGAATGCAATGGAATGCAATGGAAGCAATCCGAATGGAATGGAATGGAATGGAATGGAATCAACGAGAATGGAATGGAACAGAATGGAATGGAATCAACCCAATGCAATGGAATGCAATTGAATGCAATGGAATCGAATCAACACGAATGGAATGGAGTGGAATGGAATCAACTCGAATGGAATTGAATGGAATGGAATCAACCCGAATGGAATGGAATGCAATGGCAAGGAATGTAATGGAATCAACCCGAATGGAATGGAATCAAATGGAATGGAATGGAATGGAATCAACGAGAATGGAATGGAATGGAATGGAATGGAATCAACCCAATGGAATGGAATGCAATCGAATGCAATGGAATCGAATCAACACGAATGGAATGGAATGGAATCAACTCGAATGGAATTGAATGGAATGGAATCAACCCGAATGGAATGGAATGCAATGGCAAGGAATGTAATGGAATCAACCCGAATGGAATGGAATCAAATGGAATGGAATGGAATGGAATCAAACCGAACGGAATGGAATGGAGTGGAGTCAACTCGAATGGAATGGAATGGAATGGAATGGAATGGAATCAACCCGAATGGAATGGAATAGTATTGAATAGAATCAACAAGAAGGAAACGGAATGGAATCAACCAGAATGGAATGGAATGGAATGGAAAGAATGGAAACGAATGGAATCAAACCGAATGGAATGGAATGGAATGGAATGAAATGGAATGGAATGGAATCAACCCGAATGGAATGGAATGGAATGGAATGCAATGGAATGGAATTAACCCGAATGGAATGGAATGGAATGGAATGGAATGGAATGGAATCAACCCGAATGGAATGGAATGGAATGGAATGGAATCAAACCGAATGGAATGGAATGGAATCAACCCGAAAGGAATGGAAGGCAATTTAATGGAATGGAATGGAATCCACCCGAATGGAATGGAATGGAATGGAATCAACTCGAATGGAATGGATTGGAATGGAATGGAATGGAATCAACCCGAATGGAAAGGAATGCAATGGAATGGAATGGAATGGAATCAAACCGAATGGAATGGAATGGAATGGAATGGAATAGAATGCAAATCAGTCAACAAGAATGGAATCGAATGCAATGGAATGAAATGGAATAGAATGCAAAGCAATCAACCAGAATGGAATGGAATGGAATGGAATGGAATCAACCCGAATGGAATGGAATGGATTGGAATCAACTCGAATGGAATGGAATGGAATGGAATGGAATGGAATGGAATGGAATGCAATGGAAGCAACCCGAATGGAATGGAATGGAATCAACCCAAAAGGAATGGAAGGCAATTTAATGGAATGGAATGGAATCCACCCGAATGGAATGGAATGGCATGGAATCAACTCGAATGGAATGGATTGGCATGGAATGGAATGGAATAAACCCGAATGGAAAGGAATGCAATGGCATGGAATGGAATTGAATCAACCCGAATGGAAGGAAATGGAATGGAATGGAATGGAATGGAATGGAATAGAATGCAAATCAGTCAACAAGAATGGAATCGAATGCAATGGAATGAAATGGAATAGAATGCAAAGCAATCAACCAGAATGGAATGGAATGGAATGGAATGGAATGGAATCAAACCGCATGGAATGGAATGGATTGGAATCAACTCGAATGGAATGGAATGGAATGGAATGGAATGGAATAGAATGGAATGGAATGCAGTGGAAGCAACCCGAATGGAATGGAATGGAATCAACGAGAATGGAATGGAATGGAATGGAATGGAATCAACCCAATGGAATGGAATGCAATGGAATGCAATGGAATCGAATCAACACGAATGGAATGGAATGGAATCACCTCGAATGGAATTGAATGGAATGGAATCAACCCGAATGGAATGGAATGCAATGGCAAGGAATGTAATGGAATCAACCCGAATGGAATGGAACCAAATGGAATGGAATGGAATGGAATCAATCCGAATGGAATGGAATGGAATGGAACGGAATGGAATGGAATCAAACCGAACGGAATGGAATGCAGTGGAGTCAACTCGAATGGAATGGAATGGAATGGAATGGAATGGAATCAACCCGAATGGAATGGAATAGAATTGAATAGAATCAACCAGAATGAAATGGAATGGAATCAACCAGAATGGAATGGAATGGAATGGAATGGAATGGAATGGAATGGAATGGAATGGAATGGAAAGAATGGAAAGGAATGGAATCAAACCGAATGGAATGGAATGGAATGGAATGGAATGGAATGGAATGGAATGGAATCAACCCGAATGCAATGGAATGGAATGGAATGCAATGGAATGGAATCAACCCGAATGGAATGGAATGGAATGGAATGGAATGGAAAGGAATGGAATCAACCCGAATGGAATGGAATGGAATGGAATGGAATGGAATGGAATGGAATGGAATGGAATGGAATGGAATCAACCCGAATGAAATGGAATGGCATCAACCCGAAAGGAACCGAAGGCAATGGAATGGAATGGAATGGAATCCACCCGAATGGAATGGAATGGAAGGGAATCAACTCGAATGGAATGGATTGGAATGGAGTGGAATGGAATCAACACGAATGGAATGGAATGCAATGGAATGGAATGGAATGGAATCAAGCCGAATGGAATGGAATGGATAGGAATCTTCTCGAATGGAATGGAGTGGAATGGAATGGAATGCAATGGAAGCAACCCGAATGGAATGGAATGGAATGGAATGGAATGGAATGGAATGGAATGGAATGGAATCAACCCGAATGGAATGGAATGGATTGGAATCAACTCGAATGGAATGGAATGGAATGGAATGGAATGCAATGGAAGCAAACCGAATGGAATGGAATGGAATGGAATGGAATGGAATGGAATGGAATTAACCAGAATGGAATGGAATGGAATGGAATGGAATGGAATCAACCCGAATGGAATGGAATGGAATGGAATCAACTCGAATGGAATGGAATGGATTGGAATGGAATGGAATGGAGTCAACCTGAATGGAATGGAATGGATTGGAATCAACTCGAATTGAATGGAATGGAATTGATTGGAATGGAATGGAATGGAATGCAATGGAATCAACTCGCATGGATTGGAATGGAATGGAATGGAAAGGAATGGAACGGAACGGAATGGAATGGAATGGAAAGGAATCAACACAAATGGAGTGGATTGCAATGGAAGGGAATGGAATGGAATCAACCCGAATGGACGGAAATGGAATGGAATGGAATAGAATGCAAAGCAGTCAACCAGAAAGGAATGAAATGGTATGGAATTGAATGGAATAGAATGCAAAGCAATCAACCAGAATGGAATGGAAACAACCCGAATGGAATGGAATGGATTGGAATCAACCCGAATGGAATGGAATGGAATGGAATGGAATGGAATGGAATGGAATCAACACAAATGGAATGGAATGGAATCGAAAGGAAATGAATGGAATGGAATGCAATGGAAGCAACCCGAATGGAATGGAATGGAATGGAATGGAATGGAATGGAATGCAATCAACCCAAATGGAACGGAATGGAGTGGAATGGAACGGAATGGAACGGAATCAATCCGAATGGAATGGAGTGGAATGGAATCAACTCGAATGCAATGGAATGGAATGGAATGGAATGGAATGGAATGGAATGGAATGGAATGGAATATAATCAACCCGATTCGAATGGAATGCAATGGAATGGAATGGAATGGAATCAACCCGAATGGAATGGATTGGAATGGAATGAAATGGAATGCACCGGAATCAACTGGTGTAGAATAGAATGGAATGGAATGGAAAGGAATGGAATGGAATGGAATGGAATGGAATGGAGTGTAATGGAATGGAGAAACCCGAATGTAATGTAAGGAAATGGAATGGAATGGAATGGAATAAACCCGCATGGAATGAAAAGGAATGGAAAGGATTGGAATGGAATGGAATGGAATTTAATGGAAAGGAATGCAATGGAATAAACCCGAACGGAATGGAAAGGAATGGAATGGAATGGAATGGAATCAACGCGAATGGAATGGAAAGGAATCAACCCGAATGGAATGGAATGGAATTGAATGGAATCAACGCGAATGGAATGGAATGGAATGGAAAGGAATCAACCCGAATGGAATGGAATGGAATGGAATGGAATGGAAAGGAATCAATCCGAATGGAATGGAATGAAATGGAATGGAAAGGAACGGAACGGAATTGAATGGAATGGAGTCAACCCGAATGGAATGGAATGGAATGGAATGGAATGGAATCAACCCGAATGGAATGGAACGGCATCAACCTGAAAGGAACCGAAGGCAATGGAATGGAATGGAATGGAATCCACACGAATGGAATGGAATGGAATGGAATCAACTCGAATGGAATGGATTGGAATGGAATGGAATGGAATCAACACGAGTGGAATGGAATGCAATGGAATGGAACGGAATGGAATCAAGCCGAATGGAATGGAATGGATTGGAATCAACTCGAATGGAATGGAATGCAATGGAAGCAACCCGAATGGAATCGAATGGAATGGAATGGAATGAAATCAACCAGAATGGAATGGAATGCAATGGAATGGAATGGAATGGAATGGAATCAACCCGAATGGAATGGAGTGGCATGGAATCAATTCGAATGGAATGGAATGGATTGGAATGGAATGGAATGGAGTCAACCCGAATGGAATGGAATGGATTGGTATCAACTCGAATGGAATGGAATGGAATTGATTGGAATGGAATGGAATGGAATGGAATGCAATGGAATCAACTCGTATGGATTGGAATGGAATGGAATGGAAAGGAATGGAATGGAATGGAATGGAATGGAATGGAATGGAATGGAATGGAAAGGAATGCAATGGAAGCAACCCGAATGGAATGGAAAAGAATGGAATGGAATGGAATGGAATCAAACCCACTGGAATGGAATGGAATGGAAAGGAATCAAGCCAAATGGAATGGATTGCAATGGAATGGAATGGAATGGAATCAACCCGAATGGAAGGAAATGGAAAGGAATGGAATAGAATGCAAAGCAGTCAACCAGAATGGAATGGAAGGGAATGGAATTGAATGTAATAGAATGCGAAGCAATCAACCAGAATGGAATGGAATAAACCCGAATGGAATGGAATGGATTGGAATCAACTCGAAAGTTATGGAATGGAATGGAATGGAATGGAATCAACACAAACGAAATGGAATGCAATCGAATGGAAATGAATGGAATGGAATGGAATGGAATGCAATGGAAGCAACCCGAATGTAATGGAATAGAATGGAATGGAATGGAATCAAACCGAATGGAATGGAATGGAATGGAATGGAATGGAAGGGAATCAACCCGAATGGAATGGAATGGAATCAACCCGAAAGGAATGGAAGGCAATTTAATGGAATGGAATGGAATCCACCCGAATGGAATGGAATGGAATGGAATCAACTCGAATGGAATGGATTGGAATGGAATGGAATGGAATCAACCCGAATGGAAAGGAATGCAATGGCATGGAATGGAATTGAATCAACCCGAATGGAAGGAATTGGAATGGAATGGAATGGAATGGAATGGAATGGAATGGAATAGAATGCAAATCAGTCAACAAGAATGGAATCGAATGCAATGGAATGAAATGCAATAGAATGCAAAGCAATCAACCAGAATGGAATGGAATGGAATGGAATGGAATGGAATGGAATGGAATCAAACCGCATGGAATGGAATGGATTGGAATCAACTCGAATGGAATGGAATGGAATGGAATGGAATAGAATGGAATGGAATGCAGTGGAAGCATCCCGAATGGAATGGAATGGAATGGAATGGAATCAACGAGAATGGAATGGAATGGAATGGAATCAACCCAATGGAATGGAATGCAATGGAATGCAATGGAATCGAATCAACACGAATGGAATGGAATGGAATCACCTCGAATGGAATTGAATGGAATGGAATCAACCCGAATGGAATGGAATTCAATGGCAAGGAATGTAATGGAATCAACCCGAATGGAATGGAACCATATGCAATGGAATGGAATGGAATCAATCCGAATGGAATGGAATGGAATGGAACGGAATGGAATGGAATCAAACCGAACGGAATGGAATGCAGTGGAGTCAACTCGAATGGAATGGAATGGAATGGAATGGAATGGAATGGAATCAACCCGAATGGAATGGAATAGAATTGAATAGAATCAACAAGAATGAAATGGAATGGAATCAACCAGAATGGAATGGAATGGAATGGAATGGAATGGAAAGAATGGAAACGAATGGAATCAAACCGAATGGAATGGAATGGAATGGAATGGAATGGAATCAACCCGAATGGAATGGAATGGAATGGAATGCAATGGAATGGAATCAACCCGAATGGAATGGAATGGAATGGAATGGAATGGAATGGAATCAACCCGAATGGAATGGAATGGAATGGAATGGAATGTAATGGAATGGAATGGAATGGAATGGAATGGAATCAACCCGAATGAAATGGAATAGCATCAACCCGAAAGGAACCGAAGGCAATGGAATGGAATGGAATGGAATCCACCCGAATGGAATAGAATGGAATGGAATCAACTCGAATGGAATGGATTGGAATGGAATGGAATGGAATCAACACGAATGGAATGGAATGCAATGGAATGGAATGGAATGGAATCAAGCCGAATGGAATGGAATGGATAGGAATCAACTCAAATGGAATGGAATGGAATGGAATGCAATGGAAGCAACCCGAATGGAATGGAATGGAATGGAATGGAATGGAATGGAATCAACCCGAATGGAATGGAATGGATTGGAATCAACTCGAATTGAATGGAATGGAATGGAATGGAATGGAATGGAATGCAATGGAAGCAACCCGAATGGAATGGAATGGAATGGAATGGAATCAACCAGAATGGAATGGAATGGAATGGAATGGAATGGAATGGAATGGAATCAACCCGAATGGAATGGAATGGAATGGAATCAACTCCAATGGAATGGAATGGATTGGAATGGAATGGAATGGAGTCAACCTGAATGGAATGGAATGGATTGGAATCAACTCGAATTGAATGGAATGGAATTGATTGGAATGGAATGGAATGGAATGCAATGGAATCAACTCGCATGGATTGGAATGGAATGGAATGGAAGGGAATGGAACGGAACGGAATGGAATGGAATGGAAAGGAATGCAATGGAAGCAACCCGAATGGAATGGAAAGGAATGTAATGGAATGGAATGGAATCAAACCGAATAGAATGGAATGGAATGGAAAGGAATCAACCCAAATGGAGTGGATTGCAATGGAATGGAATGGAATGGAATCAACCCGAATGGACGGAAATGGAATGGAATGGAATAGAATGCAAAGCAGTCAACCAGAATGGAATGAAATGATATGGAGTTGAATGGAATAGAATGCAAAGCAATCAACCAGAATGGAATGGAAACAACCCGAATGGAATGGAATGGACTGGAATCAACTCGAATGGAATGGAATGGAATGGAATGGAATGGAATGGAATGGAATGGAATCAACACAAATGGAATGGAATGGAATCGAAAGGAAATGAATGGAATGGAATGCAATGGAAGCAACCCGAATGGAATGGAATGGAATGGAATGGAATGGAATGGAATGGAGTCAACCCGAATGGAACGGAATGGATTGGAAAGGAACGGAATGGAATGGAATCAATCCGAATGGAATGGAGTGGAATGGAATCAACTCGAATGGAATGGAATGGAATGGAATGGAATGGAATATAATCAACCCGATTGGAATGGAATGCAATGGAATGGAATGGAATGGAATCAACCCGAATGGAATGGATTGGAATGGAATGAAATGGAATGCAACGGAATCAACTGGCATGGAATAGAATGGAATGGAATGGAAAGGAATGGAATGGAATGGATTGGAATGGAATGGAGTGGAATGGAATGGAGAAACCCGAATGTAATGTAAGGAAATGGAATGGAATGGAATGGAATAAACCGGCATGGAATGAAATGGAATGGAAAGGATTGGAATGGAATGGAATGGAATTTAATGGAAAGGAATGCAATGGAATAAACCCGAACGGAATGGAAAGGAATGGAATGGAATGGAATGGAATCAACGCGAATGGAATGGAATGGAATGGAAAGGAATCAACCCGAATAGAATGGAATGGAATTGAATGGAATCAACGCGAATGGAATGGAATGGAATGGAAAGGAATCAACCCGAATGGAATGGAATGGAATGGAATGGAATGGAATGGAAAGGAATCAATCCGAATGGAATGGAATGAAATGGAATGGAAAGGAACGGAACGGAATTGAATGGAATGGAGTCAACCCGAATGGAATGGAATGGAATTGAATGGAATGGAATGGAATGGAATGGAATGGAATCAAACCCAAAGGAGTGGAATTCAATAGAATGGAATGGAATCGAATCAACACGAATGGATTGGAATGGAATGGAATCAACTCAAATGGAATGGAATGGAATGGAATCGAATCAACACGATTAGAATGGAATGGAATGGAAAGGAATGGTATGGAATGGAATGGAATCAATCCGAAATAAATGGAATGGAATGGAATGGAATGGAGTGGAATGGCATCAACACGAATGGAATGGAACGGTGTGCAATCATCTCGAATGGAATGGAATGGAATGGAATCGAATCAACCCGAATGGAATGGAATGGAATGGAATGGAATGGAAACAACACGAATGGAATGGAATGGAGTGGAATGATATGGAATGGAATGGAAAAGAATGGAATCAAACCGAATGGAATGGAACGGAATTAACAGAAATGGAATGGAATGGAATGGAACGGAATTAACAGAAATGGAATGGAATGGAATGGAATGGAATCAACACGAATGGAACGGAATGGAATGGAATGGGATGGAATCAACCCGAATGGAATGGAATCAACTCGAATGGAATGGAATGGAATGGAATGGAATGGAATGGAATGGATTGTAACAGAATGGAATCAACCCCAATGGAATGGAATGGAATGGAATGGCATCAACCCGAAAGGAATGGAAGGCGATGGAATGGAATGGAATGAAATCCACCCGAATGGAATGGAATGGAATGGAATGGAATCAACTCGAATGGAATGGATTGGAATGGAAAGGAAAGGAATCAACCCGAATGGAATGGAATGCAATGGAATGGAATCAACCCGAATGGAAGGGAATGGAATGGAATGGAATGGAATGCAATGGAATGGAATAGAATGCAAAGCAGTCAACCAGAATGGAATGGAATGCAATGGAATGGAATGGAATAGAATGCAAAGCAATCAACCAGAATGGAATGTAATGGAATGGGATGGAATGGAATGTAATGGAATCAACACAAATGGAATGGAATGGAATCGAATGGAAATGAATGGAATGGAATGGAATGGAATGCAATGGAAGCAACCCGAATGTAATGTAATGGAATGGAATGGAATGGAATGGAATCAATTCGAATGGAATGGAATCGAATTTATTCAACTCGAATGGAATGGAATGGAATGGAATATAATCAACCCGATTGGAATGGAATGCAATGGAATGGAATGGAATGAAATCAGCCCAAATGGAATGGATTGGAATGGAATATAATCAACCCGATTGCAATGGAATTCAATGGAATGGAATGCAATGGAATCGACCCGAATGGAATGGAATGGAAGGCAATGGAATGCAATCAACCCGAATGAAATGGAATGGAAGGCAATGGAATGCAATCAACCCGAATGCAATGGAATGGAATGGAATGGAATGGAATGGAAAGAAAGGAAACCAATGGAATCAAACCGAAAGGAATGGAATGGAATGGAATGGAATCAACCAGAATGGAATGGAATGGAATGGAATGCAATGCAATGGAATCAACCCGAAAGGAATGGAATGGAATGGAATGGAATGGAATGGAATGGAATGAAATGGAATGGAATGGAATGGAATCAAACCGAATGGAATGGAATGGAATGGAATGGAACGGAATGGAATCAACCCGAATGGAATGGAATGGATTTAACCCGAAAGGAATGGTAGGCAATTTAATGGAATGGAATGGAATCCACCCTAATGGAATGGAATGGAATCAACTCGAATGGAATGGATTGGAATGGAATGGAATGGAATCAACCCGAATGGAAAGGAATGCAATGGCATGGAATGGAATGGAATCAAACCGAATGGGAGGGAATGGAATGGAATGGAATGGAATGGAATGGAATGGAATGGAATGGAATGGAATAGAATGCAAATCAGTCAACAAGAATGGAATCGAATGCAATGGAATGAAATGGAATAGAATGCAAAGCAATCAACCAGAATGGAATGGAATGGAATGGAATGGAATGGAATGGAGTGGAATGGCATCAACACGAATGGAATGGAACGGTGTGCAATCATCTCGAATGGAATGGAATGGAATGGAATCGAATCAACCCGAATGGAATGGAATGGAATGGAATGGAATGGAAACAACACGAATGGAATGGAATGGAGTGGAATGATATGGAATGGAATGGAAAAGAATGGAATAAAACCGAATGGAATGGAACGGAATTAACAGAAATGGAATGGAATGGAATGGAATGGAATCAACACGAATGGAACGGAATGGAATGGAATGGGATGGAATCAACCCGAATGGAATGGAATCAACTCGAATGGAATGGAATGGAATGGAATGGAATGGAATGCAATGGATTGTAACAGAATGGAATCAACCCCAATGGAATGGAATGGAATGGAATGGAATGGCATCAACCCGAAAGGAATGGAAGGCAATGGAATGGAATGGAATGAAATCCACCCGAATGGAATGGAATGGAATGGAATCAACTCGAATGGAATGGATTGGAATGGAAAGGAAAGGAATCAACCCGAATGGAATGGAATGCAATGGAATGGAATCAACCCGAATGGAAGGGAATGGAATGGAATGGAATGGAATGGAATGGAATGGAATGGAATAGAATGCAAAGCAGTCAACCAGAATGGAATGGAATGCAATGGAATGGAATGGAATAGAATGCAAAGCAATCAACCAGAATGGAATGTAATGGAATGGGATGGAATGGAATGTAATGGAATCAACACAAATGGAATGGAATGGAATCGAATGGAAATGAATGGAATGGAATGGAATGGAATGCAATGGAAGCAACCCGAATGTAATGTAATGTAATGGAATGGAATGGAATGGAATCAATTCGAATGGAATGGAATGGAATTTATTCAACTCGAATGGAATGGAATGGAATGGAATATAATCAACCCGATTGGAATGGAATGCAATGGAATGGAATGGAATGAAATCAGCCCGAATGGAATGGATTGGAATGGAATATAATCAACCCGATTGGAATGGAATTCAATGGAATGGAATGCAATGGAATCAACCCGAATGGAATGGAATGGAAGGCAATGGAATGCAATCAACCCGAATGCAATGGAATGGAATGGAATGGAATGGAATGGAATGGAATGGAAAGAAAGGAAACCAATGGAATCAAACCGAAAGGAATGGAATGGAATGGAATGGAATCAACCAGAATGGAATGGAATGGAATGGAATGCAATGGAATGGAATCAATCCGAATGGAATGGAATGGAATGGAATGGAATGGAATGAAATGGAATGGAATGGAATGGAATCAAACCGAATGGAATGGAATGGAATGGAATGGAATGGAACGGAATGGAATCAACCCGAATGGAATGGAATGGATTTAACCCGAAAGGAATGGAAGGCAATTTATTGGAATGGAATGGAATCCACCCTAATGGAATGGAATGGAATCAACTCGAATGGAATGGATTGGAATGGAATGGAATGGAATCAACCCGAATGGAAAGGAATGCAATGGCATGGAATGGAATGGAATCAAACCGAATGGAAGGGAATGGAATGGAATGGAATGGAATGGAATGGAATGGAATGGAATAGAATGCAAATGAGTCAACAAGAATGGAATCGAATGCAATGGAATGAAATGGAATAGAATGCAAAGCAATCAACCAGAATGGAATGGAATGGAATGGAATGGAATTGAATGGAATGGAATGGAATGGAATGGAATGGAATCAACACGAATGGAATGGAATGGAATGGATTGGAATCAACTCGAATGGAATGGAATGGAATGGAATGCAATGGAATGCAATGGAAGCAATCCGAATGGAATGGAATGGAATGGAATGGAATCAACGAGAAAGGAATGGAACAGAATGGAATGGAATCAACCCAATGCAATGGAATGCAATTGAATGCAATGGAATCGAATCAACACGAATGGAATGGAGTGGAATGGAATCAACTCGAATGGAATTGAATGGAATGGAATCAACCCGAATGGAATGGAATGCAATGGCAAGGAATGTAATGGAATCAACCCGAATGGAATGGAATCAAATGGAATGGAATGGAATGGAATCAACGAGAATGGAATGGAATGGAATGGAATGGAATCAACCCAATGGAATGGAATGCAATCGAATGCAATGGAATCGAATCAACACGAATGGAATGGAATGGAATCAACTCGAATGGAATTGAATGGAATGGAATCAACCCGAATGGAATGGAATGCAATGGCAAGGAATGTAATGGAATCAACCCGAATGGAATGGAATCAAATGGAATGGAATGGAATGGAATCAAACCGAACGGAATGGAATGGAGTGGAGTCAACTCGAATGGAATGGAATGGAATGGAATGGAATGGAATCAACCCGAATGGAATGGAATAGTATTGAATAGAATCAACAAGAAGGAAACGGAATGGAATCAACCAGAATGGAATGGAATGGAATGGAAAGAATGGAAACGAATGGAATCAAACCGAATGGAATGGAATGGAATGGAATGAAATGGAATGGAATGGAATCAACCCGAATGGAATGGAATGGAATGGAATGCAATGGAATGGAATTAACCCGAATGGAATGGAATGGAATGGAATGGAATGGAATCAACCCGAATGGAATGGAATGGAATGGAATGGAATCAAACCGAATGGAATGGAATGGAATCAACCCGAAAGGAATGGAAGGCAATTTAATGGAATGGAATGGAATCCACCCGAATGGAATGGAATGGAATGGAATCAACTCGAATGGAATGGATTGGAATGGAATGGAATGGAATCAACCCGAATGGAAAGGAATGCAATGGAATGGAATGGAATGGAATCAAACCGAATGGAATGGAATGGAATGGAATGGAATAGAATGCAAATCAGTCAACAAGAATGGAATCGAATGCAATGGAATGAAATGGAATAGAATGCAAAGCAATCAACCAGAATGGAATGGAATGGAATGGAATGGAATCAACCCGAATGGAATGGAATGGATTGGAATCAACTCGAATGGAATGGAATGGAATGGAATGGAAAGGAATGGAATGGAATGCAATGGAAGCAACTCGAATGGAATGGAATGGAATCAACCCAAAAGGAATGGAAGGCAATTTAATGGAATGGAATGGAATCCACCCGAATGGAATGGAATGGCATGGAATCAACTCGAATGGAATGGATTGGCATGGAATGGAATGGAATAAACCCGAATGGAAAGGAATGCAATGGCATGGAATGGAATTGAATCAACCCGAATGGAAGGAAATGGAATGGAATGGAATGGAATGGAATGGAATAGAATGCAAATCAGTCAACAAGAATGGAATCGAATGCAATGGAATGAAATGGAATAGAATGCAAAGCAATCAACCAGAATGGAATGGAATGGAATGGAATGGAATGGAATCAAACCGCATGGAATGGAATGGATTGGAATCAACTCGAATGGAATGGAATGGAATGGAATGGAATAGAATGGAATGGAATGCAGTGGAAGCAACCCGAATGGAATGGAATGGAATCAACGAGAATGGAATGGAATGGAATGGAATGGAATCAACCCAATGGAATGGAATGCAATGGAATGCAATGGAATCGAATCAACACGAATGGAATGGAATGGAATCACCTCGAATGGAATTGAATGGAATGGAATCAACCCGAATGGAATGGAATGCAATGGCAAGGAATGTAATGGAATCAACCCGAATGGAATGGAACCAAATGGAATGGAATGGAATGGAATCAATCCGAATGGAATGGAATGGAATGGAACGGAATGGAATGGAATCAAACCGAACGGAATGGAATGCAGTGGAGTCTACTCGAATGGAATGGAATGGAATGGAATCAACCCGAATGGAATGGAATAGAATTGAATAGAATCAACCAGAATGAAACGGAATGGAATCAACCAGAATGGAATGGAATGGAATGGAATGGAATGGAATGGAATGGAATGGAAAGAATGGAAAGGAATGGAATCAAACCGAATGGAATGGAATGGAATGGAATGGAATGGAATGGAATGGAATGGAATCAACCCGAATGCAATGGAATGGAATGGAATGCAATGGAATGGAATCAACCCGAATGGAATGGAATGGAATGGAATGGAAAGGAATGGAATCAACCCGAATGGAATGGAATGGAATGGAATGGAATGGAATGGAATGGAATGGAATCAACCCGAATGAAATGGAATGGCATCAACCCGAAAGGAACCGAAGGCAATGGAATGGAATGGAATGGAATCCACCCGAATGGAATGGAATGGAATGGAATCAACTCGAATGGAATGGATTGGAATGGAATGGAATGGAATCAACACGAATGGAATGGAATGCAATGGAATGGAATGGAATGGAATCAAGCCGAATGGAATGGAATGGATAGGAATCTTCTCGAATGGAATGGAATGGAATGGAATGGAATGCAATGGAAGCAACCCGAATGGAATGGAATGGAATGGAATGGAATGGAATGGAATGGAATGTAATCAACCCGAATGGAATGGAATGGATTGGAATCAACTCGAATGGAATGGAATGGAATGGAATGGAATGCAATGGAAGCAAACCGAATGGAATGGAATGGAATGGAATGGAATGGAATGGAATGGAATGGAATTAACCAGAATGGAATGGAATGGAATGGAATGGAATGGAATGGAATCAACCCGAATGGAATGGAATGGAATGGAATCAACTCGAATGGAATGGAATGGATTGGAATGGAATGGAATGGAGTCAACCTGAATGGAATGGAATGGATTGGAATCAACTCGAATTGAATGGAATGGAATTGATTGGAATGGAATGGAATGGAATGCAATGGAATCAACTCGCATGGATTGGAATGGAATGGAATGGAAAGGAATGGAACGGAACGGAATGGAATGGAATGGAAAGGAATGCAATGGTAGCAACCCGAATGGAAGGGAAAGGAATGGAATGGAATGGAATGGAATCAAACCGAATGGAATGGAATGGAATGGAAAGGAATCAACCCAAATGGAGTGGATTGCAATGGAAGGGAATGGAATGGAATCAACCCGAATGGACGGAAATGGAATGGAATGGAATAGAATGCAAAGCAGTCAACCAGAATGGAATGAAATGGTATGGAATTGAATGGAATAGAATGCAAAGCAATCAACCAGAATGGAATGGAAACAACCCGAGTGGAATGGAATGGATTGGAATCAACCCGAATGGAATGGAATGGAATGGAATGGAATGGAATGGAATCAACACAAATGGAATGGAATGGAATCGAAAGGAAATGAATGGAATGGAATGCAATGGAAGCAACCCGAATGGAATGGAATGGAATGGAATGGAATGGAATGGAATGCAATCAACCCAAATGGAACGGAATGGAGTGGAATGGAACGGAATGGAACGGAATCAATCCGAATGGAATGGAGTGGAATGGAATCAACTCGAATGCAATGGAATGGAATGGAATGGAATGGAATGGAATGGAATGGAATGGAATGGAATGGAATGGAATATAATCAACCCGATTCGAATGGAATGCAATGGAATGGAATGGAATGGAATCAACCCGAATGGAATGGATTGGAATGGAATGAAATGGAATGCACCGGAATCAACTGGTGTAGAATAGAATGGAATGGAATGGAAAGGAATGGAATGGAATGGAATGGAATGGAATGGAATGGAGTGTAATGGAATGGAGAAACCCGAATGTAATGTAAGGAAATGGAATGGAATGGAATGGAATAAACCCGCATGGAATGAAAAGGAATGGAAAGGATTGGAATGGAATGGAATGGAATTTAATGGAAAGGAATGCAATGGAATAAACCCGAACGGAATGGAAAGGAATGGAATGGAATGGAATGGAATCAACGCGAATGGAATGGAAAGGAATCAACCCGAATGGAATGGAATGGAATTGAATGGAATCAACGCGAATGGAATGGAATGGAATGGAAAGGAATCAACCCGAATGGAATGGAATGGAATGGAATGGAATGGAAAGGAATCAATCCGAATGGAATGGAATGAAATGGAATGGAAAGGAACGGAACGGAATTGAATGGAATGGAGTCAACCCGAATGGAATGGAATGGAATGGAATGGAATGGAATCAACCCGAATGGAATGGAACGGCATCAACCTGAAAGGAACCGAAGGCAATGGAATGGAATGGAATGGAATCCACACGAATGGAATGGAATGGAATGGAATCAACTCGAATGGAATGGATTGGAATGGAATGGAATGGAATCAACACGAGTGGAATGGAATGCAATGGAATGGAACGGAATGGAATCAAGCCGAATGGAATGGAATGGATTGGAATCAACTCGAATGGAATGGAATGCAATGGAAGCAACCCGAATGGAATCGAATGGAATGGAATGGAATGAAATCAACCAGAATGGAATGGAATGCAATGGAATGGAATGGAATGGAATGGAATCAACCCGAATGGAATGGAGTGGCATGGAATCAATTCGAATGGAATGGAATGGATTGGAATGGAATGGAATGGAGTCAACCCGAATGGAATGGAATGGATTGGTATCAACTCGAATGGAATGGAATGGAATTGATTGGAATGGAATGGAATGGAATGGAATGCAATGGAATCAACTCGTATGGATTGGAATGGAATGGAATGGAAAGGAATGGAATGGAATGGAATGGAATGGAATGGAATGGAAAGGAATGCAATGGAAGCAACCCAAATGGAATGGAAAAGAATGGAATGGAATGGAATGGAATCAAACCCACTGGAATGGAATGGAATGGAAAGGAATCAAGCCAAATGGAATGGATTGCAATGGAATGGAATGGAATGGAATCAACCCGAATGGAAGGAAATGGAAAGGAATGGAATAGAATGCAAAGCAGTCAACCAGAATGGAATGGAAGGGAATGGAATTGAATGTAATAGAATGCGAAGCAATCAACCAGAATGGAATGGAATAAACCCGAATGGAATGGAATGGATTGGAATCAACTCGAAAGTTATGGAATGGAATGGAATGGAATGGAATCAACACAAACGAAATGGAATGCAATCGAATGGAAATGAATGGAATGGAATGGAATGGAATGCAATGGAAGCAACCCGAATGTAATGGAATAGAATGGAATGGAATGGAATCAAACCGAATGGAATGGAATGGAATGGAATGGAATGGAAGGGAATCAACCCGAATGGAATGGAATGGAATCAACCCGAAAGGAATGGAAGGCAATTTAATGGAATGGAATGGAATCCACCCGAATGGAATGGAATGGAATGGAATCAACTCGAATGGAATGGATTGGAATGGAATGGAATGGAATCAACCCGAATGGAAAGGAATGCAATGGCATGGAATGGAATTGAATCAACCCGAATGGAAGGAATTGGAATGGAATGGAATGGAATGGAATGGAATGGAATGGAATAGAATGCAAATCAGTCAACAAGAATGGAATCGAATGCAATGGAATGAAATGCAATAGAATGCAAAGCAATCAACCAGAATGGAATGGAATGGAATGGAATGGAATGGAATGGAATCAAACCGCATGGAATGGAATGGATTGGAATCAACTCGAATGGAATGGAATGGAATGGAATGGAATAGAATGGAATGGAATGCAGTGGAAGCAACCCGAATGGAATGGAATGGAATGGAATGGAATCAACGAGAATGGAATGGAATGGAATGGAATCAACCCAATGGAATGGAATGCAATGGAATGCAATGGAATCGAATCAACACGAATGGAATGGAATCACCTCGAATGGAATTGAATGGAATGGAATCAACCCGAATGGAATGGAATTCAATGGCAAGGAATGTAATGGAATCAACCCGAATGGAATGGAACCAAATGCAATGGAATGGAATGGAATCAATCCGAATGGAATGGAATGGAATGGAACGGAATGGAATGGAATCAAACCGAACGGAATGGAATGCAGTGGAGTCAACTCGAATGGAATGGAATGGAATGGAATGGAATGGAATGGAATGGAATCAACCCGAATGGAATGGAATAGAATTGAATAGAATCAACAAGAATGAAATGGAATGGAATCAACCAGAATGGAATGGAATGGAATGGAATGGAATGGAAAGAATGGAAACGAATGGAATCAAACCGAATGGAATGGAATGGAATGGAATGGAATGGAATCAACCCGAATGGAATGGAATGGAATGGAATGCAATGGAATGGAATCAACCCGAATGGAATGGAATGGAATGTAATGGAATGGAATGGAATCAACCCGAATGGAATGGAATGGAATGGAATGGAATGGAATGTAATGGAATGGAATGGAATGGAATGGAATCAACCCGAATGAAATGGAATAGCATCAACCCGAAAGGAACCGAAGGCAATGGAATGGAATGGAATGGAATCCACCCGAATGGAATGGAATGGAATGGAATCAACTCGAATGGAATGGATTGGAATGGAATGGAATGGAATCAACACGAATGGAATGGAATGCAATGGAATGGAATGGAATGGAATCAAGCCGAATGGAATGGAATGGATAGGAATCAACTCAAATGGAATGGAATGGAATGGAATGCAATGGAAGCAACCCGAATGGAATGGAATGGAATGGAATGGAATGGAATGGAATGGAATCAACCCGAATGGAATGGAATGGATTGGAATCAACTCGAATTGAATGGAATGGAATGGAATGGAATGGAATGGAATGCAATGGAAGCAACCCGAATGGAATGGAATGGAATGGAATGGAATCAACCAGAATGGAATGGAATGGAATGGAATGGAATGGAATGGAATGGAATCAACCCGAATGGAATGGAATGGAATGGAATCAACTCGAATGGAATGGAATGGATTGGAATGGAATGGAATGGAGTCAACCTGAATGGAATGGAATGGATTGGAATCAACTCGAATTGAATGGAATGGAATTAATTGGAATGGAATGGAATGGAATGCAATGGAATCAACTCGCATGGATTGGAATGGAATGGAATGGAAGGGAATGGAACGGAACGGAATGGAATGGAATGGAAAGGAATGCAATGGAAGCAACCCGAATGGAATGGAAAGGAATGTAATGGAATGGAATGGAATCAAACCGAATAGAATGGAATGGAATGGAAAGGAATCAACCCAAATGGAGTGGATTGCAATGGAATGGAATGGAATGGAATCAACCCGAATGGACGGAAATGGAATGGAATGGAATAGAATGCAAAGCAGTCAACCAGAATGGAATGAAATGGTATGGAGTTGAATGGAATAGAATGCAAAGCAATCAACCAGAATGGAATGGAAACAACCCGAATGGAATGGAATGGACTGGAATCAACTCGAATGGAATGGAATGGAATGGAATGGAATGGAATGGAATCAACACAAATGGAATGGAATGGAATCGAAAGGAAATGAATGGAATGGAATGCAATGGAAGCAACCCGAATGGAATGGAATGGAATGGAATGGAATGGAATGGAATGGAGTCAACCCGAATGGAACGGAATGGAGTGGAATGGAACGGAATGGAATGGAATCAATCCGAATGGAATGGAGTGGAATGGAATCAACTCGAATGGAATGGAATGGAATGGAATGGAATATAATCAACCCGATTGGAATGGAATGCAATGGAATGGAATGGAATGGAATCAACCCGAATGGAATGGATTGGAATGGAATGAAATGGAATGCACCGGAATCAACTGGTATGGAATAGAATGGAATGGAATGGAAAGGAATGGAATGGAATGGATTGGAATGGAATGGAGTGGAATGGAATGGAGAAACCCGAATGTAATGTAAGGAAATGGAATGGAATGGAATGGAATAAACCGGCATGGAATGAAATGGAATGGAAAGGATTGGAATGGAATGGAATGGAATTTAATGGAAAGGAATGCAATGGAATAAACCCGAACGGAATGGAAAGGAATGGAATGGAATGGAATGGAATCAACGCGAATGGAATGGAATGGAATGGAAAGGAATCAACCCGAATAGAATGGAATGGAATTGAATGGAATCAACGCGAATGGAATGGAATGGAATGGAAAGGAATCAACCCGAATGGAATGGAATGGAATGGAATGGAATGGAAAGGAATCAATCCGAATGGAATGGAATGAAATGGAATGGAAAGGAACGGAACGGAATTGAATGGAATGGAGTCAACCCGAATGGAATGGAATGGAATGGAATGGAATGGAATGGAATGGAATGGAATCAAACCCAAAGGAGTGGAATTCAATAGAATGGAATGGAATCGAATCAACACGAATGGATTGGAATGGAATGGAATCAACTCAAATGGAATGGAATGGAATGGAATCGAATCAACACGATTAGAATGGAATGGAATGGAAAGGAATGGTATGGAATGGAATGGAATCAATCCGAAATAAATGGAATGGAATGGAATGGAATGGAGTGGAATGGCATCAACACGAATGGAATGGAACGGTGTGCAATCATCTCGAATGGAATGGAATGGAATGGAATCGAATCAACCCGAATGGAATGGAATGGAATGGAATGGAATGGAAACAACACGAATGGAATGGAATGGAGTGGAATGATATGGAATGGAATGGAAAAGAATGTAATCAAACCGAATGGAATGGAACGGAATTAACAGAAATGGAATGGAATGGAATGGAACGGAATTAACAGAAATGGAATGGAATGGAATGGAATGGAATCAACACGAATGGAACGGAATGGAATGGAATGGGATGGAATCAACCCGAATGGAATGGAATCAACTCGAATGGAATGGAATGGAATGGAATGGAATGGAATGGAATGGAATGGATTGTAACAGAATGGAATCAACCCCAATGGAATGGAATGGAATGGAATGGCATCAACCCGAAAGGAATGGAAGGCGATGGAATGGAATGGAATGAAATCCACCCGAATGGAATGGAATGGAATGGAATGGAATCAACTCGAATGGAATGGATTGGAATGGAAAGGAAAGGAATCAACCCGAATGGAATGGAATGCAATGGAATGGAATCAACCCGAATGGAAGGGAATGGAATGGAATGGAATGGAATGGAATGGAATGGAATGGAATAGAATGCAAAGCAGTCAACCAGAATGGAATGGAATGCAATGGAATGGAATGGAATAGAATGCAAAGCAATCAACCAGAATGGAATGTAATGGAATGGGATGGAATGGAATGTAATGGAATCAACACAAATGGAATGGAATGGAATCGAATGGAAATGAATGGAATGGAATGGAATGGAATGCAATGGAAGCAACCCGAATGTAATGTAATGGAATGGAATGGAATGGAATGGAATCAATTCGAATGGAATGGAATCGAATTTATTCAACTCGAATGGAATGGAATGGAATGGAATATAATCAACCCGATTGGAATGGAATGCAATGGAATGGAATGGAATGAAATCAGCCCAAATGGAATGGATTGGAATGGAATATAATCAACCCGATTGCAATGGAATTCAATGGAATGGAATGCAATGGAATCGACCCGAATGGAATGGAATGGAAGGCAATGGAATGCAATCAACCCGAATGAAATGGAATGGAAGGCAATGGAATGCAATCAACCCGAATGCAATGGAATGGAATGGAATGGAATGGAATGGAAAGAAAGGAAACCAATGGAATCAAACCGAAAGGAATGGAATGGAATGGAATGGAATCAACCAGAATGGAATGGAATGGAATGGAATGCAATGCAATGGAATCAACCCGAAAGGAATGGAATGGAATGGAATGGAATGGAATGGAATGGAATGAAATGGAATGGAATGGAATGGAATCAAACCGAATGGAATGGAATGGAATGGAACGGAATGGAATCAACCCGAATGGAATGGAATGGATTTAACCCGAAAGGAATGGAAGGCAATTTAATGGAATGGAATGGAATCCAGCCTAATGGAATGGAATGGAATCAACTAGAATGGAATGGATTGGAATGGAATGGAATGGAATCAACCCGAATGGAAAGGAATGCAATGGCATGGAATGGAATGGAATCAAACCGAATGGGAGGGAATGGAATGGAATGGAATGGAATGGAATGGAATGGAATAGAATGCAAATCAGTCAACAAGAATGGAATCGAATGCAATGGAATGAAATGGAATAGAATGCAAAGCAATCAACCAGAATGGAATGGAATGGAATGGAATGGAATGGAATGGAATGGAATGGAATGGAATCAACCCGAATGGAATGGAATGGAATGGATTGGAATCAACTCGAATGGAATTGAATGGAATGGAATCAACCCGAATGGAGTGGAATGCAATGGCAAGGAATGTAATGGAATCAATCCGAATGGAATGGAATCAAATGGAGTAGAATGGAATGGAATCAAACCGAACGGAATGGAATGGAGTGGAGTCAACTCGAATGGAATGGAATGGAATGGAATGGAATGGAATCAACCCGAATGGAATGGAATAGTATTGAATAGAATCAACAAGAATGAAATGGAATGGAATCAACCAGAATGGAATGGAATGGAATGGAAAGAATGGAAACGAATGGAATCAAACCGAATGGAATGGAATGGAATGGAATGAAATGGAATGGAATGGAATCAACCCGAATGAAATGGAATGGAATGGAATGCAATGGAATGGAATTAACCCGAATGGAATGGAATGGAATGGAATGGAATCAACCCGAATGGAATGGAATGGAATGGAATGGAATCAAACCGAATGGAATGGAATGGAATCAACCCGAAAGGAATGGAAGGCAATTTAATGGAATGGAATGGAATCCACCCGAATGGAATGGAATGGAATGGAATCAACTCGAATGGAATGGATTGGAATGGAATGGAATGGAATCAACGCGAATGGAAAGGAATGCAATGGCATGGAATGGAATGGAATCAAACCGAATGGAATGGAATGGAATGGAATGGAATAGAATGCAAATCAGTCAACAAGAATGGAATCGAATGCAATGGAATGAAATGGAATAGAATGCAAAGCAATCAACCAGAATGGAATGGAATGGAATGGAATGGAATGGAATGGAATGGAATGGAATCAACCCGAATGGAATGGAATGGATTGGAATCAACTCGAATGGAATGGAATGGAATGGAATGGAATGGAATGCAATGGAAGCAACCCGAATGGAATGGAATGGAATCAACCCGAAAGGAATGGAAGGCAATTTAATGGAATGGAATGGAATCCACCCGAATGGAATGGAATGGCATGGAATCAACTCGAATGGAATGGATTGGCATGGAATGGAATGGAATAAACCCGAATGGAAAGGAATGCAATGGCATGGAATGGAATTGAATCAACCCGAATGGAACGAAATGGAATGGAATGGAATGGAATGGAATGGAATAGAATGCAAATCAGTCAACAAGAATGGAATCGAATGCAATGGAATGAAATGGAATAGAATGCAAAGCAATCAACCGGAATGGAATGGAATGGAATGGAATGGAATGGAATGGAATGGAATGGAATCAAACCGCATGGAATGGAATGGATTGGAATCAACTCGAATGGAATGGAATGGAATGGAATGGAATAGAATGGAATGGAATGCAGTGGAAGCAACCCGAATGGAATGGAATGGAATGGAATGGAATGAACGAGAATGGAATGGAATGGAATGGAATGGAATCAACCCAATGGAATGGAATGCAATGGAATGCAATGGAATCGAATCAACACGAATGGAATGGAATGGAATCACCTCGAATGGAATTGAATGGAATGGAATCAACCCGAATGGAATGGAATGCAATGGCAAGGAATGTAATGGAATCAACCCGAATGGAATGGAACCAAATGGAATGGAATGGAATGGAATCAATCCGAATGCAATGGAATGGAATGGAACGGAATGGAATGGAATCAAACCGAACGGAATGGAATGCAGTGCAGTCAACTCGAATGCAATGGAATGGAATGGAATGGAATGGAATCAACCCGAATGGAATGGAATAGAATTGAATAGAATCAACAAGAATGAAATGGAATGGAATCAACCAGAATGGAATGGAATGGAATGGAATGGAATGGAATGGAATGGAATGGAAAGAATGGAAACGAATGGAATCAAACCGAATGGAATGGAATGGAATGGAATGGAATGGAATGGAATGGAATGGAATCAACACGAATGCAATGCAATGGAATGGAATGCAATGGAATGGAATCAACCCGAATGGAATGGAATGGAATGGAATGGAAAGGAATGGAATCAACCCGAATGGAATGGAATGGAATGGAATGGAATGGAATGGAATGGAATGGAATCAACCCGAATGAAATGGAATGGCATCAACCCGAAAGGAACCGAAGGCAATGGAATGGAATGGAATGGAATCCACCCGAACGGAATGGAATGGAATGGAATCAACTCGAATGGAATGGATTGGAATGGAATGGAATGGAATCAACACGAATGGAATGGAATGCAATGGAATGGAATGGAATGGAATCAAGCCGAATGGAATGGAATGGATAGGAATCTACTCGAATGGAATGGAATGGAATGGAATGCAATGGAAGCAACCCGAATGGAATGGAATGGAATGGAATGGAATGGAATGGAATGGAATCAACCCGAATGGAATGGAATGGATTGGAATCAACTCGAATGGAATGGAATGGAATGGAATGGAATGCAATGGAAGCAAACCGAATGGAATGGAATGGAATGGAATGGAATGGAATGGAATCAACCAGAATGGAATGGAATGGAATGGAATGGAATGGAATGGAATGGAATGGAATCAACCCGAATGGAATGGAATGGAATGGAATCAACTCGAATGGAATGGAATGGATTGGAATGGAATGGAATGGAGTCAACCTGAATGGAATGGAATGGATTGGAATCAACTCGAATTGAATGGAATGGAATTGATTGGAATGGAATGGAATGGAATGCAATGGAATCAACTCGCATGGATTGGAATGGAATGGAATGGAAAGGAATGGAACGGAACGGAATGGAATGGAATGGAAAGGAATGCAATGGTAGCAACCCGAATGGAATGGAAAGGAATGGAATGGAATGGAATGGAATCAAACCGAATGGAATGGAATGGAATGGAAAGGAATCACCCCAAATGGAGTGGATTGCAATGGAAGGGAATGGAATGGAATCAACCCGAATGGACGGAAATTGAATGGAATGGAATAGAATGCAAAGCAGTCAACCAGAATGGAATGAAATGGTATGGAATTGAATGGAATAGAATGCAAAGCAATCAACCAGAATGGAATGGAAACAACCCGAATGGAATGGAATGGATTGGAATCAACTCGAATGGAATGGAATGGAATGGAATGGAATGGAATGGAATCAACACAAATGGAATGGAATGGAATCGAAAGGAAATGAATGGAATGGAATGCAATGGAAGCAACCCGAATGGAATGGAATGGAATGGAATGGAATGGAATGGAATCAACCCGAATGGAACAGAATGGAGTGGAATGGAACGGAATGGAACGGAATCAATCCGAATGGAATGGAGTGGAATGGAATCAACTCGAATGCAATGGAATGGAATGGAATGGAATATAATCAACCCGATTGGAATGGAATGCAATGGAATGGAATGGAATGGAATCAACCCGAATGGAATGGATTGGAATGGAATGAAATGGAATGCACCGGAATCAACTGGTGTAGAATAGAATGGAATGGAATGGAAAGGAATGGAATGGAATGGAATGGAATGGAGTGGAATGGAATGGAGAAACCCGAATGTAATGTAAGGAAATGGAATGGAATGGAATGGAATAAACCCGCATGGAATGAAATGGAATGGAAAGGATTGGAATGGAATGGAATGGAATTTAATGGAAAGGAATGCAATGGAATAAACCCGAACGGAATGGAAAGGAATGGAATGGAATGGAAAGGAATCAACCCGAATGGAATGGAATGGAATTGAATGGAATCAACGCGAATGGAATGGAATGGAATGGAAAGGAATCAACCCGAATGGAATGGAATGGAATGGAATGGAATGGAATGGAAAGGAATCAATCCGAATGGAATGGAATGAAATGGAATGGAAAGGAACGGAACGGAATTGAATGGAATGGAGTCAACCCGAATGGAATGGAATGGAATGGAATGGAATGGAATGGAATCAAACCCAAAGGAGTGGAATTCAATAGAATGGAATGGAATCGAATCAACACGAATGGATTGGAATGGAATGGAATCAAATCAAATGGAATGGAATGGAATGGAATGGAATCGAATCAACCCAATTCGAATGGAATGGAATGGAATGGAATGGTATGGAATGGAATGGAATCAATCCGAAATAAATGGAATGGAATAGAATGGAATGGAGTGGAATGGCATCAACACGAATGGAATGGAACGGTGTGCAATCATCTCGAATGGAATGGAATGGAATGGAATCGAATCAACCCGAATGGAATGGAATGGAATGGAATGGAATGGAAACAACACGAATGGAATGGAATGGAATGTAAACAACACGAATGGAATGGAATGGAGTGGAATGATATGGAATGGAATGGAAAAGAATGGAATCAAACCGAATGAAATGGAATGGAATTAACAGAAATGGAATGGAATGGAATGGAATGGAATCAACACGAATGGAACGGAATGGAATGGAATGGGATGGAATCAACCCGAATGGAATGGAATCAACTCGAATGGAATGGAATGGAATGGAATGGAATGGAATGGAATGGAATGGAATGGAATGGAATGGATTGTAACAAAATGGAATCAACCCCAATGGAATGGAATGGAATGGAAAGGAATGGCATCAACCCGAAAGGAATGGAAGGCGATGGAATGGAATGGAATGAAATCCACCCGAATGGAATGGAATGGAATGGAATGGAATCAACTCGAATGGAATGGATTGGAATGGAAAGGAATGGAATCAACCCGAATGGAATGGAATGCAATGGAATGGAATCAACCCGAATGGAAGGGAATGGAATGGAATGGAATGAAATCCACCCGAATGGAATGGAATGGAATGGAATGCAATCAACTCGAATGGAATGGATTGGAATGGAAAGGAATCGAATCAACCCGAATGGAATGGAATGCAATGGAATGGAATGGAATGGAATGGAATGGAATGGAATGGAATAGAATGCAAAGCAGTCAACCAGAATGGAATGGAATGCAATGGAATGGAATGGAATAGAATGCAAAGCAATCAACCAGAATGGAATGGAATGGAATGGAATGGAATGGAAGGGAATGGAATGGAATGGAATGGAATCAACCCGAATGGAATGGAATGGATTGGAATCAACTCGAATGGAATGGAATGGAATGGAATGGAATGGAATGCAATGGTAGCAACCCGAATGTAATGGAATGGAATGGAATGGAATGGATTGGAATCAACCCGAATGGAACGGAATGGAGTGGAATGGAATGGAATGGAATGGAATCAATCCGAATGGAATGGAATGGAATGGAATCAACTCGAATGGAATGGAATGGAATGGAATGGAGTATAATCAACCCGATTGGAATGGAATGCAATGGAATGGAACGGAATGAAATCAGCCAGAATGGAATGGAATGGAATGGATTGGAATGGAATATAATCAACCCGATTGGAATGGAATGCAATCGAATGGAATGGAATGGAATAAACCCGAATGGAATGGAATGGAATGCCATGAAATGCAATCAACCCGAATGCAATGGAATGGAGTGGAATGGAACGGAAAGGAATGGAATGGAATGGAGTCAACCCGAATGGAATGGAATGGATTGGAATCAACCCGAATGGAATGGAATGGTATTGACTGGAATGGAATGGAATGGAATGCAATGGAATCAACTCGTATGGAATGTAATGGAATTGAATGGAAAGGAATGGAATGGAATGGAATGGAATGGAATGGAATGGAGAAACCCGAATGAAATGTAATGTAATGGAATGGAATAAACCCGAATGGAATGAAATGGAATGGAATGGATTGGAATGGAATGGAATGGAATGGAATGGAATGGAATGGAATGGATTGGAAAGGAATGCAATGGAATAAACTCAAGTGGAATGGGAAGGAATGGAGTGGAATGGAATGGAATCAAACCGAATGGAATGGAATGGAATGGAATGGAAAGGAATCAACCCGAATGGAATGGAATGGAATGGAAAGGAATCAATCGGAATGGAATGGAATGAAATGGAATGGAAAGGAATGGAATGGAATCGAATGGAATGGAATCACCCCGAATGGAATGGAATGGAACGGAATAGAATAGAATGGAAAGGAATCATCCCAAAAGGAGTGGAATTCAATGGAATGGAATGGAATCGAATGAAATGGAAAAGAATGGAATCAAACCGAATGGAATGGAATGGAATGGAATTGAATCAACCTGAATGGAATGTAATGGAATGGAATGGAATGGCATGGAATGGAAACAACACGAATGGAATGGAATGGAGTGGAATGGAATGGAATGCAACGGAATGTAATGGAATCAACCCGAATGGAATGGAATGGAATGGAAAATAATGGAATCAAACCGAATGGAATGGAACGGAATCAACCGAAATGGAATGGAATGGAATGGAATGGAATCAACCCGAATGGAATGGAATGGAATGGAATCAACCCGAATGGAATAGAATGGAATGGAATCAACTCAAATGGAACGGAATGGAATGGAATGGAATCGAATGGAATATAATCAACCCGATTGGAATGGAATGCAATGGAATGGAATGGAATGGAATCAACCCGAATGGAATGGAATGGAATGGAATGGAATGGAATGCAATCAACCGAAATGGAATGGAATGGAATGGAATGGAGCCAAACCGAATGGAATGGAATGGATTGGAATCAACTCGAATGGAATGGAATGGAATTCATTGGAATGGAATGGAATGGAATGCAATGGAATCAACTCATATGGCATGGAATGGAATAGAATGGAAAGGAATGGAATGGAATGGAATGGAAGGGAATGGAGAAACCCGAAGGGAATATATTTGAATGGAATGGAATGGAATGGAATCAACCAGAATGGAATGGAAAGGAATGGAATGGAATGGAATGGAATGGAATCAACCCCAATGGAATGGAATGCAATGGAATGGAAGGGAATGGAATCAACCCGAATGGAATGGAATCAAATGGAATGGAATGGAATGGAATCAATCCGAATGGAATGGAATGGAATGGAACGGAATGGAATGGAATCAAAATGAACGGAATGGAATGGAGTGGAGTCAACTCGAATGGAATGGAATGGAATGGAATGGAATGGAATGGAATGCAATGGAAAGGAATGGAATCAACGCGAATGGAATGGAATAGAATTGAATAGAATCAACAAGATTGAAATGGAATGGAATCAACCCGAATGGAGTGGAATGGAATGGAAAGAATGGAAACGAATGGAATCAAACCGAATGGAATGGAATGGAATGGAATGGAATGGAATGGAATCAACCCGAATGCAATGGAATGGAATGGAATGGAATGCAATGGAATGGAATCAACCCGAATGGCATGGAATGGAATGGAATGGAATGGAATGGAATGGAATGGAATGGAATCAACCCGAATGGAATGGAATGGAATGCAGTGGAATGGATTGGAACGGAATGGAATCAACCCGAATGTAATGGAATGGAATCAACCCGAAATGAATGGAAGGCAATGGAATGCAATGGAATGGAATCCACCCGAATGGAATGGAATGGGAGGGAATCAACTCGAATGGAATTGATTGGAATGGAATGGAATGGAATCAACCCGAATGGAATGGAATGGAAGGCCATGGTATGCAATCAACCCGAATGCAATGCAATGGAATGGAATGGAATGGAATGGAAAGAAAGGAAACGAATGGAATGAAACCGAATGGAATGGAATGGAATCGACGCGAATGGAATGGAATGGAATGGAATGGAATGCAATGGAATGGAATCAACCCGAATGGAACGGAATGGAATGGAATGGAATAGAATGGAATGGAATAAAACCGAATGGAATGGAATGGAATGGAATGGAACGGAATGGAATCAACCTGAATGGAATGGAATGGAATCAACCCGAAAGGAATGAAAGGCAATTAATGGAATGGAATGGAATCCACCCGAATGGAATGGAATGGAATGGAATCAACTCGAATGGAGTGGATTGGCATGGATTGGAATGGAATCAACCCGAATGGAAGGGAATGGAATGGAATGGAATGGAGTGGAATAGACTGCAAATCCGTCAACAAGAATGGAATTGAATGCAATGGAATGGAATGGAATAGAATGCAAAGCAATCAACCAGAATGGAATGGAATGGAATGGAATGGAATGGAATGGAATGGAATGGAATGGAATCAACCAGAATGGAATGGAATTGATTGGAATCAACTCGAATGGAATGGAATGGAATGGAATGGAATGGAATGGAATGGAATGGAATGCAATGGAAGCAACCCGAATGGAATGGAATGGAATGGAATGGAATGGAATGGAATGGAATGGAATGGAATGGAATGGAATCAACGAGAATGGAATGAAATGGAATGGAATGTAATGGAATCATCCCGAATGGAATGGAATGCAATGGAATGCAATGGAATCGAATCAACACTAATGGAATGGAATGGAATGGAATCAACTTGAATGGAATTGAATGGAATGGAATCAACCCGAATGGAATGGAATGCAATGGAAAAGAATGTAATGGAATCAACCCGAATTGAATGGAATGAAATGGAATGGAATGGAATGGCATCAATCCGAATGGAATGAAATGGAATGGAACGGAATGGAATGGAATCAAACCGAACGGAATGGAATGGAGTGGAGTCAACTCGAATGGAATGGAATGGAATGGAATGGAATGGAATGGAATGGAATGGAATCAACCCGAATGGAATGGAATAGAATTGAATAGAATCAACAAGAATGAAATATAATGGAATCAACCAGAATGGAATGGAATGGAAAGGAATGGAATGGAACGGATTCAACCCGAATGGAATGGAATGGAATGGAATGGAATGCAATGGAATGGAATCAACCCGAATGGAATGGAATGGAATGGAATGGAATGGAATGAACCCGAATGGAATGGAATGGAATGGAATGGAATGGAATGGAATGGAATCAACCCGAATGGAATGGAATGGCATCAACCAGAAAGGAACCGAAGGCAATGGAATGGAATGGAATGGAATCCACCCGAATGGAATGGAATGGAATGGAATCAACTCGAATGGAATGGATTGCAATGGATTGGAATGGAATCAACCCGAATGGAATGGAATGCAATGGAATGGAATGGAATGGAATCAAGCCGAATGGAATGGAATGGATTGGAATCAACTCGAATGGAATGGAATGGCATGGAATGGAATGAAATGGAAGCAACCCGAATGGAATGGAATGGATTGGAATCAACTCGAATGGAATGGAATGGAATGGAATGGAATGCAATGGAAGCAACCCGAATGGAATGGAATGGAATGGAATGGAATGGAATGGAATCAACGAGAATGGAATGGAATGGAATGGAATGGAATCAACCCGAATGGAATGGAATGAAATGGAATGCAACGGAATCGAATCAACATGAATGGAATGGAATGGAATGGAATCAACTCGAATGGAATGGTATGCAACGGAATGGAATGGAATGGAATCAACCCGAATGGAATGGAATCAAATGGAATGGAATGGAATGGAATCAATCCGAATGGAATGGAATGGAATGGAATGGAATGGAATAAAATGGAATCAAACCGAACGGAATGGAATGGAGTGGAGTCAACTCGAATGGAATGGAATGGAATGGAATGGAATGGAATGGAATGGAATCAACCCGAATGGAATGGAATGCAATGGAATGGAATGGAATGGAATCAACACGAATGGAATGGAATGGAGTGTAGTCAACTCGAATGGAATGGAATGGAATGGAATGGAATCAACCCGAATGGAATGGAATGGAATGGAATGGAATGGAATCAACCCGAATGGAATGGAATGGATTGGAATCCACTCGAATGGAATGGAATGGAATGGAATGGAATGGAATGGAATGGAATGCAATGGAAGCAACTCGAATGGAATGGAATGGAATGGAATGGAATGGAATGGAATGGAATCAACCAGAATGGAACGGAATGGAATGGAATGGAATGGAATGGAATGGAATCAACCCGAATGGAATGGAATGGAATGGAAACAACTCGAATGGAATGGAATGGATTGGAATGGAATGGAATGGAGTCAACCTGAATGGAATGGAATGGATTGGAATCAACTCGAATTGAATGGAATGGAATTGATTGGAATGGAATGGAATGGAATGCAATGGAATCAACTCGTATGGATTGGAATGGAATGGAATGGAAAGGAATGGAACGGAACGGAATGGAATGGAATGGAAAGGAATGCAATGGAAGCAACCCGAATGGAATGGAAAGGAATGGATTGGAATGGAATGGAATCAAACCGAATGGAATGGAATGGAATGGAAAGGAATCAACCCAAATGGAATGGATTGCAATGGAATGGAATGGAATGGAATCAACCCGAATGGAAGGAAATGGAATGGAATGGAATAGAATGTAAAGCAGTCAACAAGAATGGAATGAAATGGTATGGAATTGAATGGAATAGAATGCAAAGCAATCAACCAGAATGGAATGGAAACAACCCGAATGGAATGGAATGGATTGGAATCAACTCGAATGGAATGGAATGGAATGGAATGGAATGGAATGGAATGGAATGGAATCAAGACAAAGGGAATGGAATGGAATCGAAAGGAAATGAATGGAATGGAATGCAATGGAAGCAACCCGAATGTAATGGAATGGAATGCCATGGAATGGAATGGAATCAACCCGAATGGAACGGAATGGAGTGGAATGGAATAGAATGGAATGGAATCAATCCGAATGGAATGGAGTGGAATGGAATCAACTCGAATGGAATGGAATAGAATGGAATGGAATATAATCAACCCGATTGGAATGGAATGCAATGGAATGGAATGGAATGGAATCAACCCGAATGGAATGGATTGGAATCGAATGAAATGGAATGCACCGGAATCAACTGGTATGGAATAGAATGGAATGGAATGGAAAGGAATGGAATGGAATGGAATGGAATGGAATGGAATGGAGTGGAATGGAATGGAGAAACCCGAATGTAATGTAATGAAATGGAATGGAATGGAATGGAATGGAATGGAATAAACCCGCATGGAATGAAATGGAATGGAATGGATTGGAATGGAATGGAATGGCATTTAATGGAAAGGAATGCAATGGAATAAACCCGAACGGAATGGAAAGGATTGGAATGGAATGGAATGGAATCAACCCGAATGGAATGGAATGGAATGGAATGGAATGGAATGGAAAGGAATCAATCCGAATGGAATGGAATGAAATGGAATGGAAAGGAATGGAACGGAATTGAATGGAATGGAGTCAACCAGAATGGAATGGAATGGAATGGAATGGAATGGAATGGAATGGAATGGAATGGAATGGAATCAAACTGAAAGGAGTGGAATTCATTGGATTGGAATGGAATCGAATCAACACGAAAGGATTGGAATGGAATGGAATCAACTCAAATGGAATGGAATGGAATGGAATGGAATCGAATCAACCCGAATAGAATGGAATGGAATGGAATGGAATGGTATGGAATGGAATGGAATCAATCCGAAATAAATGGAATGGAATAGAATGGAATGGAGTGGAATGGCATCAACACGAATGGAATGGAACGGTGTGCAATCATCTCGAATGGAATGGAATGGAATGGAATCGAATCAACCTGAATGGAATGGAATGGAATGGAATGGAATGGAATGGAATGGAATGGAATGGAATGGAATAGAATGCAAAGCAGTCAACCAGAATGGAATGGAACGCAATGGAATGGAATGGAATAGAATGCAAAGCAATCAACCAGAATGGAATGTAATGGAATGGGATGGAATGTAATGTAATGGAATCAACAGAAATGGAATGCAATGGAATCGAATGGAAATGAATGGAATGGAATGGAATGCAATGCAATGGAAGCAACCCGAATGTAATGTAATGGAATGGAATGGAATGGATTGGAATCAACCCGAATGGAACGGTATGGAGTGGAATGGAATGGAATGGAATCGAATCAATTCGAATGGAATGGAATGGAATTTAATCAACTCGAATGGAATGGAATGGAGTGGAATGGAATATAATCAACCCGGTTGGAATGGAATGCAATGGAATGGAATGGAATGACATCAGCCCGAATGGAATGGATTGGAATGGAATACAATCAACTCGATTGGAATGGAATGCAATGGCATGGAATGCAATGGAATCAACCCGAATGGAATGGAATGGAAGGCAATGGAATGCAATCAACCCGAATGCAATGGAATGGAATGGAATGGAAAGAAAGGAAACGAATGGAATCAAACCGAATGGAATGGAATGGAATGGAATGGAATGGAATCAACCAGAATGGAATGGAATGGAATGGAATGCAATGAAATGGAATCAACCCGAATGGAATGGAATGGAATGGAATGGAATGGAATGGAATGGAATGAAATGGAATGGAATGGAATGGAATCAAACCGAATGGAATGGAATGGAATGGAATGGTACGGCATGGAATCAACCCGAATGGAATGGAATGGAATCAACCCGAAAGGAATGGAAGGCAATTTAATGGAATGGAATGGAATCCACCCGAATGGAATGGAATGCAATCAACTCGAATGGAATGGATTGGAATGTAATGGAATGGAATCAACCCGAATTGAAAGGAATGCATTGGCATGGAATGGAATGGAATCAAACCGAATGGAATGGAATGGAATGGAATGGAATGGAATGGAATGGAATAGAATGCAAATCAGTCAACAAGAATGGAATCGAATGCAATGGAATGAAATGGAATAGAATGCAAAGCAATCAACCAGAATGGAATGGAATGGAATGGAATGGAATGGAATGGAATGGAATCAACCCGAATGGAATGGAATGGATTGGAATCAACTCGAATGGAATGGAATGGAATGGAATGGAATGGAATGGAATGCAATGGAATGCAATGGATGCAACCCGAATGGAATGGAATGGAATGGAATGGAATGGAATGGAATGGAATCAACGAGAGTGGAATGGAATAGAATGGAATGGAATCAACCCAATGGAATGGAATGTAATCGAATGCAATGGAATCGAATCAACACGAATGGAATGGAAAGGAATGGAATCAACTCGAATGGAATTGAATGGAATGGAATCAACCCGAATGGAATGGAATGCAATGGACAGGAATGTAATGGAATCAAACCGAATGGAATGGAATCAAATGGAATGGAATGGAATGGAATCAATGAGAATGGAATGGAATGGAATCAACCCAATGGAATGGAATGCAATTGAATGCAAAGGAATCGAATCTACACGAATGGAATGGAATGGAATGGAATCAACTCGAATGGAATTGAATGGAATGGAATCAACCCGAATGGAATGGAATGCAATGGCAAGGAATGTAATGGAATCAACCCGAATGGAATGGAATCAAATGGAATGGAATGGAATGAAATCAAACCGAACGGAATGGAATGGAGTGGAGTCAACTCGAATGGAATGGAATGGAATGCAATGGAATGGAATGGAATCAACCCGAATGGAATGGAATAGTATTGAATAGAATCAACAAGAATGAAATGGAATGGAATCAACCAGAATGGAATGGAATGGAATGGAAAGAAATGAAACGAATGGAATCAAACCGAATGGAATGGAATGGAATTAAATGGAATGGAATGGAATGGAATGGAATGGAATCAACCCGAATGGAATGGAATGGAATGGAATGCAATGGAATGGAATCAACCCGAATGGAATGGAATGGAATGGAATGGAATGGAATGGAATGGAATGGAATGGAATCAACCCCAATGGAATGGAATGGAATGGAATGGAATCAACCCGAATGGAATGGAATGGAATGGAATGGAATAGAATGCAAAGCAGTCAACCAGAATGGAATGGAATGCAATGGAATGGAATGGAATAGAATGCAAATCAATCAACCAGAATGGAAAGTAATGGAATGGGATGGAATGCAATGTAATGGAATCAACACAAATGGAATGCAATGGAATCGAAAGGAAATAAATGGAATAGAATGGAATGGAATGCAATGGAATCAACCCGAATGTAATGTAATGGAATGGAATGGAATGGATTGGAATCAACCCGAATGGAATGGTATGGAGTGGAATGGAATGGAATGGAATGGAATCAATTCGAATGGAATGGAATGGAATTTAATCAACTCGAATGGAATGGAATGGAGTGGAATGGAATATAATCAACCCGATTGGAATGGAATGCAATTGAATGGAATGGAATGACATCAGCCCGAATGGAATGGATTGGAATGGAATATAATCAACCCGATTGGAATGGAATGCAATGGAATGGAATGCAATGGAATCAACCCGAATGGAATGGAATGGAAGGCAATGGAATGCAATCAACCCAAATGCAATGGAATGGAATGGAATGGAATGGAATGGAATGGAAAGAAAGGAAACGAATGGAATCAAACCGAATGGAATGGAATGGAATGGAATGGAATGGAATGGAATCAACCAGAATGGAATGGAATGGAATGGAATGCAAAGGAATGGAATCAACCCGAATGGAATGGAATGGAATGGAATGGAATCAACCAGAATGGAATGGAATGGAATGGAATGCAATGGAATGGAATCAACCCGAATGGAATGGAATGGAATGGAATGGAATGAAATGGAATGGAATGGAATGGAATCAAACCGAATGGAATGGAATGGAATGGTACGGAATGGAATAAACCCGAATGGAATGGAATGGAATCAACCCGAAAGGAATGGAAGGCACTTTAATGGAATGGAATGGAATCCACCCGAATGGAATGGAATGCAATGGAATCAACTGGAATGGAATGGATTGGAATGGAATGGAATGGAATCAACCCGAATTGAAAGGAATGCAATGGCATGGAATGGAATGGAATCAAACCGAATAGAAGCGAATGGAATGGAATGGAATGGAAAGGAATGGAATGGAATAGAATGCAAATCAGTCAACAAGAATGGAATCGAATGCAATGGAATGAAATGGAATAGAATGCAAAGCAATCAACCAGAATGGAATGGAATGGAATGGAATGGAATCAACCCGAATGGAATGGAATGGATTGGAATCAAATCGAATGGAATGGAATGGAATGGAATGGAATGCAATGGAAGCAACCCGAATGGAATGGAATGGAATGGAATGGAATGGAATGGAATGGAATGGAATCAACGAGAATGGAATGGAAAAGAATGGAATGGAATCAACCCAATGGAATGGAATGTAATCGAATGCAATGGAATCGAATCAACATGAATGGAATGGAATGGAATGGAATCAACTCGAATGGAATTGAATGGAATGGAATCAACCCGAATGGAATGGAATGCAATGGCCAGGAATGTAATGGAATCAACCCGAATGGAATGGAATCAAATGGAATGGAATGGAATGGAATCAACGAGAATGGAATGGAATGGAATCAACCCAATGGAATGGAATGCAATCGAATGCAATGGAATCGAATCAACACGAATGGAATGGAATGGAATGGAATCAACTCGAATGGAATTGAATGGAATGGAATCAACCCGAATGGAATGGAATGCAATGGCAAGGAATGTAATGGAAACAACCCGAATGGAATGGAATCAAATGGAATGGAATGGAATGGAATCAAACCGAACGGAATGGAATGGAGTGGAGTCAACTCGAATGGAATGGAATGGAATGGAATGGAATGGAATGGAATGGAATGGAATCAACCCGAATGGAATGGAATAGTATTGAATAGAATCAACAAGAATGAAATGGAATGGAATCAACCAGAATGGAATGGAATGGAATGGAATGGAATGGAATGGAATGGAAAGAATGGAAACGAATGGAATCAAACCGAATGGAATGGAATGGAATGGAATGGAATGGAATGGAATGGAATCAACCCGAATGGAATGGAATGGAATGGAATGCAATGGAATGGAATTAACCCGAATGGAATGGAATGGAATGGAATGGAATGCAATCAACCCGAATGGAATGGAATGGAATGGAATGGAATCAAACCGAATGCAATGGAATGGAATCAACCCGAAAGGAATGGAAGGCAATTTAATGGAATGGAATGGAATCCATCCGAATGGAATGGAATGGAATGGAATCAACTCGAATGGAATGGATTGGAATGGAATGGAATGGAATCAACCCGAATGGAAATGAATGCAATGGCATGGAATGGAATGGAATCAAACCGAATGGAATGGAATGGAATGGAATGGAATCAACCCGAATGGAATGGAATGGAACGGAATGCAATGGAATGGAATTAACCGTAATGGAATGGAATGGAATGAAATGGAATGGAATGGAATGGAATCAACCCGAATGGAATGGAATGGAATCAACCCGAAAGGAATGGAAGGCAATTTAATGGAATGGAATGGAATCCACCCGAATGGAATGGAATGGAATGGAATCAACTCGAATGGAATGGATTGGAATGGAATGGAATGGAATCAACCCGAATGGAAAGGAATGCAATGGCATGGAATGGAATGGAATCAACCCGAATGGAAGGGAATGGAATGGAATGGAACGGAATGGAATGGAATGGAATGGAATGGAATAGAATGCAAATCACTCAACAAGAATGGAATCGAATGCAATGGAATGAAATGGAATAGAATGCAAAGCAATCAACCAGAATGGAATGGAATGGAATGGAATGGAATGGAATGGAATGGAATCAAGCCGAATGGAATGGAATGGATTGGAATCAACTCGAATGGAATGGAATGGAATGGAATGGAATGGAACGGAATGGAGTGCAATGGAAGCAACCCGAATGGAATGGAATGGAATGGAATGGAATGGAATGGAATGGAATGGAATCAACGAGAATGGAATGGAATGGAATGGAATGGAATGGAATCAACCCAATGGAATGGAATGCAATGGAATGCAATGGAATCGAATCAACACGAATGGAATGGAATGGAATCAACTCGAATGGAATGGAATGGAATGGAATCAACCCGAATGGAATGGAATAGAACTGAGTAGAATCAACAAGAATGAAATGGAATGGAATCAACCAGAATGGAATGGAATGGAATGGAAAGAATGGAAACGAATGGAATCAAACCGAATGGAATGGAATGCAATGGAATGGAATGGAATGGAATGGAATCAAGCCGAATGGAATGGAATGGATTGGAATCAACTCGAATGGAATGGAATGGAATGGAATATAATCAACCCGATTGGAATGGAATGCAATGGAATGGAATGGAATGGAATCAACCCGAATGGAATGGATTGGAATGGAATGGAATCGAATGCACCGGAATCAACTGGTATGGAATAGAATGGAATGGAATGGAAAGGAATGGAATGGAATGGAATGGAATGGAATGGAGTGGAATGGAATGGAGAAACCCGAATGTAATGTAATGGAATGGAATGGAATGGAATGGAATGGAATAAACCCGCATGGAATGAAATGGAATGGAATGGATTGGAATGGAATGGAATGGAATGGAATGGAAAGGAATGCAATGGAATAAACCCGAACAGAATGGAAAGGAATGGAATGGAATGGAATGGAATCAACGCGAATGGAATGGAATGGAATGGAAAGGAATCAACCCGAATGGAATGGAATGGAATGGAATGGAATGGAATGGAATGGAAAGGAATCAATCCGAATGGAATGGAATGAAATGGAATGGAAAGGAATGGAATGGAATTGAATGGAATGGAGTCAACCCGAATGGAATGGAATGGAATGGAATGGAATGGAATGGCATGGAATCAACCCGAAAGCAGTGGAATTCAATAGAATGGAATGGAATCGAATCAACACGAATGGATTGGAATGGAATGGAATCAACTAAAATGGAATGGAATGGAATGGAATGGAATCGAATCAACCCGAATAGAATGGAATGGAATGGAATGGAATGGTATGGAATGGAATGGAATCAATCCGAAATAAATGGAATGGAATAGAATGGAATGGAGTGGAATGGCCTCAACACGAAAGGAATAGAACGGTGTGCAATCATCTCGAATGGAATGGAATGGAATGGAATCGAATCAACCTGAATGGAATGGAATGGAATGGAATGGAAACAACACGAATGGAATGGAATGGAGTGGAATGGAATGGAATGCAATGGAATGGAATGGAAAAGAATGGAATCAAACCGAATGGAATGGAATGGAATTAACAGAAATGGAATAGAATGGAATGGAATGGAATCAACACGAATGGAATGGAATGGAATGGAGTGGAATGGAATCAACCCGAATGGAATGGAATCAACTCGAATGGAATGGAATTGAATGGAATGGAATGGATTGTAACAGAATGGAATCAACCCCAATGGAATGGAATGGAATGGAATGGAATGGCATTAACCCGAAAGGAATGGAAGGCAATGGAATGGAATGGAATGGAATCCACCCGAATGGAATGGAATGGAATGGAATGGAATCAACTCGAATGGAATGGATTGGAATGGAAAGGAATGGAATCAACCCGAATGGAATGGAATGCAATGGAATGGAATGGAATGGAATGGAATCAACCCGAATGGAAGGGAATGGAATGGAATGGAATGGAATGGAATAGAAAGCAGAGCAGTCAACCAGAATGGAATGGAATGCAATGGAATGGAATGGAATAGAATGCAAAGCAATCAACCAGAATGGAATGGAATGGAATGGAATGGAATGGAATGGAATCGAATGGAATGGAATCTATCCGAATGGAATGGAATTGAATGGAAAGGAAAGGAGTGGAATGGAATGGAATGGAATCAACCCGCATGGATTGGAATGGAGAGGAATCAAGTCGAATGTAATGGAGTGGAATGGAATGGAATTGAATGGAATGGAATGGAATGGAATTGAATGGAATGGAATGGAATCAACACGAATGAAATGGAATGCAATGAAATGTAATGGAATGGATACAACCCGAATGGAATGGAATGGAATCGAATCAACTCAAAAGGAATGGAATGGAATGGAATGGCACGGAATGGAATTGTATGGAATGGAATCGAATGGAATTGAGTCAACCCGATTGGAGTGGATTGGAATGCAAAGTAATGGAATGGAATGGGGTGGAATTGAATCAATATGAGTGGAATGGAATGGAAAGGAATGGAGTGGAGTGGAATGAAATGGAATGGAATGGAGTGGACTGGAATGGAATGGAATGGAATCAACCGGAATGGAATGGGATAGAATGAAATGGAATGGAATGGAATGGAATAAAATGGAAAGGAAGCAACTCGAATTGAATGGAATGGAATGGAATCAACCAGAAAGGAATGGAATGGAATGGAATGGAATGGAATGGAATGGAATGGAATGGAATCAACTCGAATGGAATGGAATGCAAAGGAATGGAATGGAATCGAAGCTTCACGAATGGAATGGAATGCAATCAACTCAAATGGAATGGAATGCAATGGAATGGAATGGAATGGAATCAACCCGAGTGGAGTGGAATGGAATGGAATGGAATGCAATCAATCCCAATGGAATGGAATGGAATCAACCCGAATGGAATGGAATAAAGTGGAATCAAATTGAATGGAATGGAATGGAATGGAATGGAATGGATTCAATCTGAATGGAATGGAATGGAATGGAATGGAATGGAATCAACCGGAATGGAATAGAATGGAATGGAAAGCAATGGAATGGAATGGAATGGAATGGAATCAACCCGCATGCAATGGAATGGAGAGGAATCAAGTCGAATGAAATGGAATCGAATGGAATGGAATGGAATCAACCCGAGTGGAATGGAATGGAATTGAATGGAATGGAATGGAATGAAATGGAACGAAATGGAAACAACCGGAGTGGAATGGAATGGAATGGAATGGAATCAACCCGAATGGAATGGGATGGAATGGCATGGAATGGAATGGAATGGAATGGAATCAACACGAATGGAATGGAATGGCATGGAATGGAATGGAATGGAATGGAGTCAATCCGAATGGAATGGAATGGAATGGAATGGAATGGAATGGAATAGAATGGAATGGGTTGGAATGGAATGGATTGGAATGAAATGGAATATAATGGAATGGAATCATCCCGAATGGAATGGAATGGTATGGAATGGAATGCAATGGAATGGAATGGAATGGAATAAACCCTATTGGAATGGAATGGAATGGAATGGAATGGCATGGAATAGAATGGAATCAACCCGAATGGAATGGAATGGAATGGAATGGAATGGAATAGAATGGAATGGAATGGAATCAACCCGAAAGGAATGGAATGGCAGGGAATGGAATAGAATCGAATGGAAAGGAATGGAATCAACCCGAATGGAATGGAATGGAATGGAATGGAATGGAATGGAATGGAATGAAATGCAATGAAATGGAACGGAATGGAATTAAACCGAATGGAATGGAATGGAATGGAATGGAATGGAACGTAATCAACCCGAATGGAGTGGAGTGGAATAGAATGGAATGGAATAGAATGGAATCAACCCGAATGGAATGGAATGGAATGGAAGGGAATGGAATGGAATGGAATGGAATCAAACCGAATGGAATGGAATGGAATGGAATGGAATGGAATCAACCCGAATGGAATGGAATGGAATGGAATGGAATGGAATGCAATGGAATCAACCAGAATGGAATGGAATGGAATGGAATGGAACATTACGGAATCAACCCGAATGGATTGGAATTGAATGGAATGGAATGGAATGGAATCAACCCTAAAGGAATGCAATGGAAGGGAATGGAATGCAATGGAATCAACCCGAATGGAATGGAATGGAATGGAATGGAATGGAATGCAATCAACCCGAATGGAATCGAATGGAATGGAATGGAAGCAATCCGAATGGAATGGAATGAAATGGAATGGAAAGGAATAGAATGGAATCGAATGGAATGGAGTCAACCCGAATGGAATGGAATGGAATGGAATGGAAGGGAATGGAATGGAATCAACCTGAAAGGAGTGGAATTCAATGGAATGGAATGGAATGGAATCAAAACGAATGGATTGGAATGGAATGGAATCAACTCAAATGGAATGGAATGGAATGGAATGGAATCGAATCAACCCGAATAGAATGGAATGGAATGGAATGGAATGGTATGGAATGGAATGGAATCAATCCGAAATAAATGGAATGGAATAGAATGAAATTGAATGGAATGGCATCAACCCGAATGGAATGGAACGGTGTGCAATCATCTCGAATGGAATGGAATGGAATGGAATCGAATCAACCTGAATGGAATGGAATGGAATGGAATGGAATGGAATGGAATGGAATGGAAACAACACGAATGGAATGGAATGGAGTGGAATGGAATGGAATGCAATGGAATGGAATGGAATCAAGCCAAATGGAATGGAATGGAATGGAATGGAATGGAATGGAATGGAAAAGAATGGAATCAAACCGAATGGAATGGAATGGAATCAACAGAAATGGAAAGGAATGGAATGGAATGGAATGGAATCAACCCGAATGGAATGGCATGGAATGGAATTGAATGGAATGGAATAAACCCGAATGGAATGGAATCAACTCGAATGGAATGGAATGGAATGGAATGGAATGGAATGGAATGGAATGGAATGGATTAGAACGGAATGGAATCAAACCGAATGGAATGGAATGGAATGGAATGGAATGGCATCAACCCGAAAAGAATGGAAGGCAATGGAATGGAATGGAATGGAATCCACCCGAATGGAATGGAATGGAATGGAATGGAATGGAATGGAATGGAATCAACTCGAATGGAATGGATTGGAATGGAAAGGAATGGAATCAACCCGAATGGAATGGAATGCAATGGAATGGAATGCAATGCAATGGAATCCACCCGAATGGAAGGGAATGGAATGGAATGGAATGGAATGGAATAGAATGCGAAGCAGTCAACCAGAATGGAATGGAATGCAATGGAATGGAATGGAATAGAATGCAAAGCAATCAACCAGAAAGGAATGGAACGGAATGGAATGGAATCGAATGGAATGGAATCCATCCGAATGGAATGGAATGGAATGGAAAGGAAAGGAATGGAATGGAATGGAATGGAATCAACCCGCATGGATTGGAATGGAGAGGAATCAAGTCGAATGGAATGGAATGGAATGGAATGGAATGGAATGGAATGGAATGGAATGGCATGGAATAGAATGGAATGGAATGGAATCAACACGAATGGAATGGAATGCAATGGAATGTAATGGAATGGATACAACCCGAATGGAATGGAATGGAATCGAATCAACTCAAAAGGAATGGAATGGAATGGAATGGCACGGAATGGAATGGTATGGAATGGAATCGAATGGAATTGAGTCAACCCGATTGGAGTGGATTGGAATGCAAAGTAATGGAATGGAATGGGGTGGAATTGAATCACTACGAGTGGAATGGAATGGAAAGGAATGGAGTGGAGTGGAATGGAATGGAATGGAATCAACCGGAATGGAATGGAATAGAATGAAACGGAATGGAATAATATGGAAAGGAAGCAACTCAAATGGAATGGAATGGAATGGAATGGAATCAACCAGAATGGAATGGAATGGAATGGAATGCAATGGAATGAAATGGAATCAACTCGAATGGAATGGAACGCAATGGAATGGAATGGAATCGAAACATCACGAATGGAATGGAATGGAATCAACTCAAATGGAATGGAATGCAATGGAATGGAATGGAATCAACCCGAGTGGAGTAGGAATGGAATGGAATGGAATGGAATGGAATGCAATCAATCCCAATGGAATGGAATGGAATCACCCCAAATGGAATGGAATGAAGTGGAATCAAGTCGAATGGAATGGAATGGAATGGAATGGAATGGAATGGAATCACCCCGAATGGAATGGAATGGAATGGAATGGAATGAAATGGAATGGAATGGAATGGAATGGAATGAAATGGAATGGAATGGAATGGAATCAATCTGAATGGAATGGAAAGGAATGGAACGGAATGGAATGGAGTGGAGTCAACACGAATAGAATGGAATGGAATGGAATGGAATGGAATCAAGTCGAATGGAATGGAAAAGAATTGAATGGAATCAACAAGACTGACATGGAATGGAATCAACCCGAATGGAATGGAATGGAATGGAATGGAATGGAATGGAAAGAAAGCAAACGAATGGAATCAAACCAAATGGAATGGAATGGAATGGAATCAACACGAATGGAATGGAAAGGAATGGAATTCAGTGGAATGGAATCAACCCGAATGGAATGGAATGGATTGGAATGAAATGGAATGGAACGGAATGGAATGGAATGGAATCAACCCGAATGGAATGGAATGGAATGGAATGGAACGGAATGGAATCAACCCGAAAGGAATGGAATGGAATCAACACGAAATGAATGGAAGGCAATGGAATGGAATGGAATGAAATCCACCGGAATGGAATGGAATGGAATGGAATGGAATGGAATCAACTCGAACGGAATGGATTGGAATGGAAAGGAATGGAATCAACCCGAATGGAATGGAATGCAATGGAATGGAATCAACCCGAATGGAAGGGAATGGAATGGAATGGAATGGAATGGAATGCAAAGCAGTCAACCAGGATGGAATGGAATGCAATGGAATGGAATGGGATAGAAAGCAAAGCAATCAACCAGAATGGAATGTAATGGAATGGGATGGAATGGAATGGCATGGAATCAACACAAATGGAATGGAATGGAATCGAATGGAAATGAATGGAATGGAATGGAATGGAATGCAATGGAAGCAACCCGAATGTAATGGAATGGAATGGAATGGAATGGATTGGAATCAACCCGAATGGAACGGAATGGAGTGGAATGGAATGGAATGGAATCAATTCGAATGGAATGGAATGGAATTTATTCAACTCGAATGGAATGGAATGGAATATAATCAACCCGATTGGAATGGAATGCATTGGAATGGAATGAAATGAAATCAGCCCGAATGGAATGGATTGGAATGGAATATAATCAACCCGATTGGAATGGAATGCAATGGAATGGAATGCAATGGAATCAACCCGAATGGAATGGAATGGAAGGCAATGGAATGCAATTAACCCGAATGCAATTGAATGGAATGGAATGGAAAGAAAGGAAACGAATGGAATCAAAATGAATGGAATCGAATGGAATGGAATGGAATCAACCAGAATGGAATGGAATGGAATGGAATGCAATGGAATGGAATCGACCCGAATGGAATGGAATGGAATGGAATGGAATGGAATCAAACCGAATGGATTGGAATGGAATGGAATGGAATGGAATGGAATGGAAAGGAATGCAATGGAAGCAACCCGAATGGAATGGAAAGGAATGGAATGGAATGGAATGGAATCAAACCCAATGGAATGGAATGGAATGGAAAGGAATCAACCCAAATGGAATGGATTGCAATGGAATGGAATGGAATGGAATCAACCCGAATGGAAGGAAATGGAATGGAATGGAATAGAATGCAAAGCAGTCAACCAGAATGGAATGGAAGGTAATGGAATTGAATGGAATTGAATGCAAAGCAATCAACCAGAATGGAATGGAAAAACCCGAATGGAATGGAATGGATTGGAATCAACTCGAATATTATGGAATGGAATGGAATGGAATGGAATGGAATGGAATCAACACAAACGAAATGGAATGGAATCGAATGGAAATGAATGGAATGGAATGGAATGGAATGGAATGCAATGGAAGCAACCCGAATGTAATGGATTGGAATGGAATGGAATGGAATCAACCCGAATGGAACGGAATGCAGTGGAATGGAATGGAATGGAATGGAATCAATCCGAATGGAATGGAATGGAATGGAATCAACTCGAATGGAATGGAATGGAATGGAATGGAATGGAAAAGAATGGAATCAAACCGAACTGAATGGAATGGAATCAACAGAAATGGAATGGAAAGCAATCAACACGAATGGAATGGCATGGAATGGAATGGAATGGAATAAACCCGAATGGCATGGAATCAACTCGAATGGAATGGAATGGAATGGAATGGAATGGATTAGAACGGAATGGAATCAAACCGAATGGAATGGAATGGAATGGAATGGCATCAACCCAAAAGGAATGGAAGGCAATGGAATGGAATGGAATGGAATCCACCCGAATGGAATGGAATGGAATAGAATGGAATGGAATCAACTCAAATGGAATGGATTGCAATGGAAAGTATGGAATCAACCCGAATGGAATGGAATGCAATGGAATGGAATGGAATGGAATGGAAGGGAATGGAATGGAATGGAATGGAATGGAATGGAATGGAATGGAATGGAATGGAATAGAATGCAAAGCAGTCAACCAGAATGGAATGGAATGCAATGGAATGGAATGGAATAGAATGCAAAGCAATCAACCAGATTGGAATGGAATGGAATGGAATGGAATGGAATGGAATGGAATCAACCCGAATGGAATGGAATGGATTGGAATCAACTCGAATGGCATGGAATGGAATGGAATGGAATGGAATGCAATGGAAGCAACCCGAATGTAATGGAATGGAATGGATTGGAATCAACCCGAATGGAACGGAATGGAGTGGAATGGAATGGAATGGAATGGAATCAATCCGAATGGAATGGAATGGAATGGAATCAACTCGAATGGAATGGAATGGAATGGAATGGAGTATAATCAACCCGATTGGAATGGAATGCAATGGAATGGAATGGAATGAAATCAGCCAGAATGGAATGGAATGGAATGGATTGGAATGGAATATAATCAACCCGATTGGAATGGAATGCAATGGAATGGAATGGAATGGAATAAACCCGAATGGAATGGAATGGAATGCAATGAAATGCAATCAACCCGAATACAGTGGAATGGAATGGAATGGAACGGAAAGGAATGGAATGGAATGGAGTCAACCCGAATGGAATGGAATGGATTGGAATCAACCCGAATGGAATGGAATGGTATTGACTGGAATGGAATGGAATGGAATGCAATGGAATCAACTCGTATGGAATGGAATGGAATTGAATGGAAAGGAATGGAATGGAATGGAATGGAATGGAATGGAATGGAATGGAGAAACCCGAATGAAATGTAATGTAATGGAATGGAGTGGAATAAACCCGAAAGGAATGAAATGGAATGGAATGGATTGGAATGGAATGGAATGGAATGGAATGGAATGGATTGGAAAGGAATGCAATGGAATAAACTCAAGTGGAATGGGAAGGAATGGAGTGGAATGGAATGGAATCAAACCGAATGGAATGGAATGAAATGGAATGGAAAGGAATCAACCCGAATGGAATGGAATGCAATGGAAAGGAATCAATCCGAATGGAATGGAATGAAATGGAATGGAAAGGAATGGAATGGAATCGAATGGAATGGAATCACCCCGAATGGAATGGAATGGAACGGAATGGAATGGAATGGAATGGAATCATCCCGAAAGAAGTGGAATTCAATGGAATGCAATGGAATCGAATGGAATGGAAAAGAATGGAATGAAAACGAATGGAATGGAATGGAATGGAATCGAATCAACCTGAATGGAATGGAATGGAATGGAATGCAATGGCATGGAATGGAAACAAAACGAATGGAATGGAATGGAGTGGAATGGAATGGAATGCAATGGAATGGAATGGAATCAACCCGAATGGAATGGAATGGAATGGAAAAGAGTGGAATCAAACCGAATGGAATGGAATGGAATCAACCGAAATGGAATGGAATGGAATGGAATGGAATCAACCCGAATGGAATGGAATGGAATGGAATGGAATCAACCCGAATGGAATAGAATGGAATGGAATCAACTCGAATGGAACGGAATTGAACGGAATGGAATCGAATGGAATATAATCAACCCGATTGGAATGGAATGCAATGGAATGGAATGGAATGGAATCAACCCGAATGGAATGGAATGGAATGGAATGGAATGGAATGCAATCAACCGAAATCGAATGGAATGGAATGGAATGGAGCCAAACCGAATGGAATGGAATGGATTGGAATCAACTCGAATGGAATGGAATGGAATTCATTGGAATGGAATGGAATGGAATGGAATGCAATGGAATCAACTCATATGGAATGGAACGGAATGGAATGGAAAGGAATGGAATGGAATGGAATGGAATGGAATGGAATGGAATGGAATGCAATGGAATGGAATGGAGAAACCCGAAGGGAATATAATTGAATGGAATGGAATTGAATGGAATCAACCAGAATGGAATGGAAAGGAATGGAATGGAATGGAATTGAATGGAATGGAATCAACCCGAATGGAATGAAATGGAAGGGAATGGAAAGGAATCAACCCGAATGGAATGGATGGCCATGGAATGGAATGGAATGGAATCAACCCGAATGGAAGGGAATGGAATGGAATGGAATAGAATGCAAAGCAGTCAACCAGAATGGAATGGAATGGAATGGATTGGAATGGAATGGAATGGAATAGAATGGAATAGATTGCAAAGCAAACAAACAGAATGGAATGGAATGGAATGGAATGGAATGGAATGGAATCATCCCGAATGGAATGGAATGGAATGGAATGGAATGGAATGGAATGGAATGGAGTTGACTGGAGTGGAGTGAAGAGGAATGCAATGAAATGGAATGGGATGGAATGTAATGGAGTGGTGTGCAGCGGAGTGGAGTGGAGTGACCTGGAGTGGAGTGGATTTGACTGGAGTGGAGTGGAATGGAGTGGAACGGAATAGAATTGAATGGAATGGAATGGAATGGAGGGGAGTGGAGTGGAGTGGAGGAGAATGGAGTGGAGTGGAATGGAAGGGAATAGAATGAAACGGAATGGTGAAAGGAAATGTGAGCTGAGACTGTGCCACTGTATTCCAGCCTTTTTTGGCACAATGAGATCCTGTCAAAGGAAAAAATGGAATGGAATGGGTTGGAATGGAATGGAGTGGAATGGAATGGAATGGAATGTAGTGAAATGGAAAGGTGAAATGAAATGTGAGCTAAAATTGTGCCACTGCACTCCAGTCTCGGTGACAGAGTGAGATCCTGTCAGAAGAAAATATCGGAATGGAATGGTGTGGAATGGAATGGCATGTAGTGGAGTGGAGTGGAAAGGAGTGGAATGGAATGGGATGGAATGAAATGGAGTGGAGTGGAGTAGTGTGGAATGGAATGGAGTGGAGTTGAGTGGAAAGGAGTGGAGGGGTGTGGAGTGGAATAGAGTGGAATGCAATGGGATGGTGAAAAGAAATGCGTGCTGAAATTGTGCCACTGCGCTACAGCATGTGACAGAGGGAGATCCTGTTGAAGAAATGGAGTGGAATGGAAGGGATTCGAATGGAAAGGAATGGAATGGATTGAAGTTGAGTGGAGTGGAATTGGGTGGAGTGGAGTGCAGTGGAATGGAATGAAATGGATTGGAATTGTGAAATAAAATGTGAGCTGTTATTGTGCCACTGCACACCAGCCTAGATGACAGAGTGAGATCCTGTCAAAAGAAAAGAATGGAATGGAATGGAGTGGAATGGAATGGAAAGGAGTGGAATGGAATGGAATGGAGTGGAATGGAGTGGAATAGAATGGAATGGAGTGGAATTTAATGGAATGGATTCGAATGGAGTGGAGTGGAAAGAGTGGAATGGAATGGGATGGAATGGATAGGAGTGGAGTGCAGTGGAATGGAGAGGAGTGGATTGGCATGGATAGGAGTGGAGTGGGGTAGAATGGAATGGAATGGAATGGAATGGAGTGGAATGGAATGCAATGGAATGGAATGGAGAAATGAAATGGGAGCTGAGATTGTGTCACTGTGCTCCAGACAGTGTCAGAGAGAGAGATAGTCTCGAAAGAAAGGAATGGAATGGAATGCAGTGGAATGGAATGGAACGGAATGGCGTGGACTGGAATGGAGTGGAGTGGAGTGAAGTGGAGTGGAGTTGAGTGCAATGGTGAGGAATAGAATGGGATGGAATGGAATTGAATGATGTGGAGTGGAGTCGGGTGAAGTGGAGTTCAGTGGAATGGAGTGGAATGCAGCGGAATAGAATGGTATGGAATGGAATTGAATGATGTGGAGTGGAGTCGGGTGAAGTGGAGTTCAGTGGAATGGAGTGGAATGCAGCGGAATGGAATGGGATGGAGTGGAATGGAGTGGAGTGCAGTGGAGAGGAGAGGAGTGTAATTGAGTGGAATGGAATCGGATATAATGGAATGTAAAGGAGTAGAGTGTTGTGGAGTGGTGTGGAAAGAAGTGGAATGAAATGGAATTGAATTGAATGGAATGGAATTGAATGCAATGCAATGGAAAGTTGACATGTAATGTGAACTGAGATTGCGCCACTGCACTCCAGCCTGGGTGACACAGTGATACCCTGTCGAAAGAAAGGAATGGAATGCAATGGAGTGTAATGGAATGGAATGGAATGGAATGGAATGAAGTGGAGTGGAGGGGAGTTGAGTGGAGTGGATGGGAGTGAAATGGAGTCAAATGGAATGGGATGGAGTGAAATGGAATGGAGTGGAGTGGACTAGAGTGAAATAGAGTGGAATGGAATTGGATGGAATGGGATGCAATGGAATAGTGAAAAGAAATTTGAGCTGAGATTATGCCACTGCACTCCAGCCTTTGTGAAAGAGTGAGATCCTGTGGAAAGAAAGGAATGTGCTGGAATGGAGTGGAATTGTATGGAATGGAATGAAGTGGAGTGGAGTGAAGTGGAGTGGATTGGAGTCGAGTGCAATGGATTGGAATGTAATGGGATGGAAAGGAATGGCATGGAGAGGAGTAGAGAGGAGTGGATTGGAGTGGAGTAGATTAGCATGGAGTGGAATGGAATGGGATGGAATTGAATGCCATGGAATGAGGTGGAGTGGAGTGGACTGGAGTGGAGTGGAGTGGACTGTATTGGAGTGGAGTAGAGTGGAATGGAGTGGAGTGGAATGGAATGGAATGGAATGGAATGGAATGGAATAGAATGGAAAGCAGTGGAAAGCAATGGAATGGAATGCAATGGAATAGATTGGAATGGAGTGGTGAAATGAAATGTGAGCTGAGTTTCTGCCAATGCCCGCCAGTCTGGTTGACAAGGTTACATGGTGTCAAAAGAAAGGAATGGAATGGAATGAATTGGAGTGGAGATGAGTGGAGTGGAGTGGTGTGGAGTGGAATGGAGTGGAATGGAATGGGATGGAGTGGAATGGAATGGAGTGCATTAAGTGGAGTGGCATGGAGTGAAATGCAGTGGATAGGAATGCGATGGAATGGGATGGAATGGAATGGAGTGGAGTGGAGTGGAATAGAGTGGACTGGATTTAAATGGAGTGGAATGTAATGGAATGGAATGGAGTGGATTGGAGTGCAGTGAAGTGGAGTGGAATGGAATGGAATGGAATGGAATAATGAAATGAAATGTAAGCTGAGATTCTGCCACTGCACTCGAGACTGTGTGACAGAGTGACATCCTGTCGAATGTGAGGAATGGAACGGAATGGAGTGGAATGGAATGCAGTGGAGTGGAGTCGAATGGAACGAAGTGGAAAGGAATGGAACGGAATGGAGTGGAGCAGAGTGGAGAGGAGTGGAGTCGAATGGAATGGAATCAGATGGAATCGAATGGAATGAAGTGGAGGAGAGTGGAGTGGAGTGTTGTGGAGAGGAGTGGAGTGGTATGGAATTGGATGGAACTGAATGGAGTTCAGTGGAGTTGGGTGGAGAGGAATGGAGTACACTGGAGTGGAATTGAATGGAATGGAATGGAGTGGAGTTGACTGAAGTGCAGTGGAGTGGAGTGGAGTGGAATGCAATGTAGTGGAATGGAATTGAATGGAATGGAAAAGAATGGAATGGAATAGAATGGAATGATGAAATGAAATATGAGCTGAGATTGTGCCACTGCACTCCAGCAGGGTGACAGAGTGAAATCCTGTTGAAGGAAAGGAATGGAATGGAAAGGACTGGAATGCAATGGAATGGAATAGAGTGGAGTGGAGTGGAGTATAGTGGAAGGGAGTGGAATGGAATGGGATGGAATTGAATGGAGAGGAATACACTGGAGTGTAGTGGAGTGGAATGGAATGGAATGGAATGCAGTGGAGTTTAGTTCACAGGAGTGGAATGGAATGGGATGGAATGGAATGGAATGCAAAGGAATGGAATGCAATGGAATGCAATGGAATAGAATCAAATGGAATGCAATGGAATGGAATTGTGAAATTAAATGTTAGCTGAGATAGTGCCACCGCACTCCAGCCTGTGTGACAGAGTGAGATCCTGTCGAAAGAAATTAATGGAATGTAAGGGTGTGAAGTATGATGGAATGGAAAGGAATGGAATGGAATGGAATGGAGTGGAGTGGAGTGGACTGGAATGGAGCGTAATGGAGTGGAATGGAATGGGATGGAGTGGAATGGAATGGAGTGGAATGGAGTGGATTGAATTGGAGTAGAGTGGAATTGACTGGATTGAAGTGGAATGGAGTGGAGTGGAGTGGAACGGAATGGAATGGAATGGAGGGTAATGGAGGGAGGTGGAGGGGAATGGAGTAGAGTGGAATGGAATGGTGAAATAAAATGTGAGCTGAGATTGTGCCACTGTGTTCCGGCCTTTTTTGACCCAGTGAGATCCCATCGAAAGAAAGGACTGGAATGGAATGGGGTGGAATGGAATGGAGTAGAATGGAACGGAGTGAGTGGATTGGAGTGGAGTGCATTGGAGTGGAGTGGAGTCGAGTGAAATGGAGTGAAATGGAATAGGAGAAAATGGAATGGCATGTAGTGGAGTGGGGTGGAGTGAATTCGAGTTGAGTAGGGTGGAATGGAGTGGAATGGAATGTGATGGAAGGGAATGGCATGGAGTGGAGTGGAATGGAGTGGATTGGAGTGGAGTAGAGTGGAATGGAAAGGAATGGAATGAAATGGAATGGAATGGAATGGTATGGAATGCAATGGAATGCAGTGGAATGGAATGGAATGGAATGGTGAAATGAAATGTGAGCTCAGTTTGTGCCACTGCATGCCAGCCCGGGTGACAGAATGAGATCCTGTCGAAAGAAAGGAATGGAATGGAATGGAGTGGAGTGGAGAAGTGTGGAGTGATGTGGAGTGGAATGGAGTGGAATGGCGGGGTGTGGAGTGATGTGGAGTGGAATGGAGTGTAATGGAATGGGATGGATTTGAATGGAAGAAGTGTAGTGTAGTGGATTGGAGTGGAGTGGAGTGGATTGGAATGGAATGGAATGGAATGGAATGTTGTGGAGTGTATTGGAATGGAGTTGAATGGAGTGTAATGTAATGTAGTGGAATGGAGTGGAGTGGAGTGCAGTGGAGAAGGGTGTAGGGGAATGGAATGGAATAGTGAAATGAAATGTGGGCTGTGATTCTCCCTCTGCACTCCAGACTGTGTGACAGAATGAGATCCTGTCGAATGGAATTGAATAGAGTAGAATGGAATGGAGTGCAGTGGAGTGGAGCAGAGTGGAGCGGAGTGGAGTGGAATGGAATGGAATGGGATGGAATCGAATGGTATGAAGTGGAGGGGAGTGGAGTTGAGTGGAGGGACGAGGAGTTGAATGGAATGGAATTGGATGGAATGGGATGGAGTGGAGTGGAGTGGGGTGGAGAGTAGTGGAGTAGAGTGGAATGGAATGGAATGCAATGGAATGGAGTGGAGTGGACTAGAGTGGATTGGAGTGTAATGGAATAGAATGGAATGGATAGGAATGGAATGGTATAGAATGGAATGATGAAATGAAATATGAGCTGAGATTGTGCCACTGCACTCCAGCCTGGGTGACAGAGTGAGATCCTGTTAAAGGAAAGGAATGGAATGGAAAGGAGTGGAATGGAATGGAATGGAATGGAGTGGAATGGAATGGAATGGAATGGAATGGAATGGAATGGAAAGGAATGGTATGGATTGATTGGAGTGCAGTGGAGTGGAGGTGAGTGGAGTTCACAGTAGTGCAATGGAATGGAATGGAGTGGAGTCGAGTGCAGTGGAGTGGGTTGGAATGGAATGGAGTGGAATGGAATGGGATGGAACGGAATGGAGTGGAGTGGAGTGGAGTGGAATGGAATGGAATGGAATGCAGTGGAGTGGAGTGGAGTTCACAGGAGTACAATGGAATGGGATGGAATGGAATTGAATGGAATGGAATGGAATACAATGGAGTGGAATGCAATGGAATGCAATCGAATGGAATTGTGAAATTAAATGTGAGCTGAGATAGTGCCACTGCACTCCAGCCTGTGTGACAGAGTGAGATCCTGTTGAAAGAAATTAATGGAATGTGAGAGAGGGAATTATGCTGGAATGGAATGGATTGGAGTGGAGTGGAGAGGAATGGAGCGTAATGGAGTGGAAGGGAATGGGAAGGAGTGGAATGGAATGGAGTGGAGTGGAGTGGAGTGGAGTGGAGTTGAGTGGAGAGAAATGGGGTAAAATGCAATGGGATGGACTGGAATGGAGTGAAGTAGAGTGGAGTGAATTGGAATGGATTGGATTTGACTGGATTGCAGTGGAATGAAGTGGAGTGGAATGGAATGGGATGGAATGGAATGGAATGGAATGGAGGGGAGTGGAATGGTGTTGAGGGGAATGGAGTGGAGTGGAATGGAGTGGAATGGAATGGAATGGAATGGAATGGTGAAATAAAATGTGAGCTGAGATTGTGCCACTGTGTTCCAGCCTTTTTTGACACAGTGAGATCCCATCAAAGGAAAGGAATGGAATGGAATGTCGTGGAATGGAATGGAGTGGAGTGGATTGGAGTGGAGTGGAGTGGAGTCAAGTGGAACGGAGTGGAATGGAATAGGATGGAATCGAATGGCATGTAGTGGAGTGGGATGGAGTGAATTTCAGTGGATTAGTGTGGAATGAAGTGGAATGGAATGGGATGGAAGGGAATGGCATGGAGTGTAGTGGAGTGGACTGGAGTGGGTTAGAGTGGAATTGAATGGAATGGTATGGAATGGAATGGAATGGAATGGAATGGAATGCAGTGGAATGGAATGGTGAAATTGAATGTGAGCTGAGATAGTGCCACTCCACTCCAGCCTGGGTGACAGATTGAGATCCTGTCAAAAGAAAGGAATGGAATGGAATGGAGGGGAATAGAATGGGATGGAGTGGGGTGGAGTGGAGTGGAGTGGAGGGGACTGGATTTGAGTGGAGTCTAGTGGAACAGAGTGGAATGGAATGGGGTGGAGTGGAACGGAATGGAATGGAGAGGAGTGGTGTGGAGTGGAGTGGATTGGAATTCATTGAGATGGAATGGTATGGAGTGGAGTGGAATGGAGTGGAATGGAATGGAATGGAATTGGAATGGAATGGAATGGAGAGGAGAGGAGAGGAATGGAGTGGAATGTAGTGTAATTGGAAAGGTTGGAATTGAATGGAATGCCATGGAATGGAATGGAATGGAATCGTGAAATGAAATGATAGCTGAGATTATGACACTGCACTCCATCCTGGGTGACAGAGTGAGATCCTGTAGACAGAAAGGAATAGAATGCAATGAGGTGGAATGGAATGGAGTAGAATTCAGTGGAGTGGAGTGGAGTGGAGTGGAGTGGAATGTAATGGAATGGAATGGAATGGGATGGGATGGAGTGGAATGGAATGGAGTGGAGTGGAGTGGAGCGGAATGGAGTGGAATGGAATGGGATGGGATGGAATGGAGTGGAGTGGAGTGGAGTGGAGTGGATTGGAATCGAATGGAATGGAGTGGAGAGGAGTGGAATGGAATGGAATGGAATGGAATGGAATAGAAGGGAATAGAATGGTGAAATGAAATGTGAGCTGAGATTGTGCCACTGCACTCCATCCTGGGTGACAAGTGAGATTCTATCGAAAAAAAGGAATGGAACCGATTAGAGTGGAATGGAATGGAGTGGGGTGGATTGGAGTGGAGTGTAGTGGAGTAGAGTGGAATAAAGAGGAATGGAATGGGATGTATTGGAAAGGAACGCAGTGGAGTGGAGTAGAGTGGAGTGGAGTGGAGTGGAGTGGTGTGGAGTGAAGTGGAATGGAATGGAATGGAATGGAATGGAATGGCACGGTGAAATGAAATGTGGGCTGAGATTGTGCCACTTCACTACAGCCTGGGTGACGGAGTGAGTTCCTGACGAAATAAAAGAATGTAATAGAATGGATTGGAATGAAATGGAATGGAGTTTAGTGGACTGGAGTAGAGTGGAATGGAGTGGAGTAGAGTGGAAGGGAATGGAACGAAATGAGATGGAATGGAATGGAATGGAATGGAGTGGAGGGGAGTGGAGTGGAGTGGAGTGGAGTGGAGTGGAGTGGAGTGCAAAAATCCTAAATAAAATACTAGCAAACAGAATCCAGCAGCAAATCAAAAAGTTTATCCACCATGATCAAGTGGGTTTCATCCCTGGGATGCAAGGCTGGTATGACATATGCAAATCAGTAAACGTAATCCATCATATAAACAGAACCAACGACAAAAACCACGATTATCTCAATAGATGCAGAAAAGCCCTTTGACAAAATTCAACAACCTTCATTCTAAAAACTCTCAATAAATTAGATATTGATGGGACGGATCTCAAAATATTAAGAGCTATTTATGACAAACCCACAGCCAATATCATACTGAATGGGCAAAACCTGAAAGCATTCCCTTTGAAAATCTCAGTTACCTTTCTTTTGGATATGTGTGTGAGGAAAATGTACCTACAAACTACCCTTTTAGTTAAATGCCATATACAATAAATATTAATACCTACAGTCCTCATGTTGTACATTAGATCCCTCAATTTGTTAATTCTACATATCTGCAACTTTGCATCCTTCGAATTCTCTATCTCCATTTTCTCTTCTCACCCGCAGCCCCTGGTAACCACTGTTTTATACTCTATCTCTGTATATTTAACTTTTTGCCGTTTTTGTCCTGAGAAGTTTATTGGGACTTTCAGCTAGGAGATAATATGTTCTGAGTCTTGATTATCTCAAATTGTAGCAGGTAAGAAGTTTTACTTGTCTGGAGAGCAGAGAGCAAGTGCATAATTTTATGCAGAAGAGGGAATAAAGAGAATTCTCTAATTAAAATTTGAATCAGAAATATGGCTCATATTTTTATGTACAACAATCTCTAAGGCTTCTTGGAAAGGAACTAGCTGCCTGATTATTTTTCATTTGAATCCACTAATACATGAAGAGGATGATTCTACCATACCAATCACAAGAATGATATCTGTAGAATCAAAAGTTGAAATCCTATTATCCTAGAACTTTTTTCAGAAAACTTGAACATGTATTGAAATGTCATGCTGCTCATATATTTTACAGCAATGAGGAATTTACTTATTATATACTTTAGCTTTTTAGCCCTTTCCCTGATCACCAGAAATGTTTCTTTTGAATTCAATTTGGTCCTCAGAGTTTTAGAATGTTAAGGAATGTATAGGGGTTTCTTTTTTCTTCTTTTTTTTTGTCAAGCTATTGTATATTTTTACTTTACCTGTTTGGGTATGTAGTTACTATTTGTTTGGACTGTCATACCAGAAAAAAATTATAGTGAATTTTACATGTATGCAGTCTTCATTAATTTGTATATACTGACAAGTTTAGAATATCAAAGTCAACACTGTAAAAAGTAAAGTGATATTTTATCTGGTCTATCTCCTTGCAAATAAAAGAACAATAAATTCTGTACTATTATGAAATATAAGAGCTTGAAAATTTTTCAAGTGCCTTGTATAGAATGGCCTTCGAATTCAAGGTATAAACTACAACAAAACACTTTCGAGATCTAGTTTGATTGAAGAGTGCATTCTTACTTATTTATATATTCTCTGCAATTTCTGATTCAAGATAGTCCACAATTCTAAAGGAAAACCAAAATAGAATAATAATTACAAAACAAAATAAAAAGTAATTGAGGAAGATAATTGAGCAACTTATTCTTGACAACTAGCTTTTTAAAAAACAGAAAAGTGCACTAAAATTACTGCCTAGTTGTTTAAAGTAGGCTGAGATCTGACTGTATCCCCTAAGTGAGCGTCATAAAGAAAAAATTACCTTTGAGGGAGCACAGTGGTTAAATTTAAAAGATTTATTGTTTAACCTCAGGAAGACTTTCAGTAACTTTTTATAAATTGTATACAGTTAATGGAAGACATGCTATGCTTCTTGTAAGAATTTGTCCCAGATCACTGTGTATAATTAATGGCTTGTCTACATATTTTTTCAATAAAACTGTTCATGAAGAATTTTAAGTATGCACTTTCAGTACCAGAATGAATATATCTTTGTGAAGATACCATTTATGTACCATAACATCCAAAGCATAATGAGGAGATTTTGATACACAGCAGATTTAGAACTGAGTTGGAAAACAAAACTTCAACATACTGTCTTGTCAGCACAAAGCAAATAAATTCATCACTGTCAGTTGAGATTTAAATTCACAAACTTATAAGCAATAAAATCAAAGTAATTTTATTATAAGTTTTTTGACACCAGATTATATGGGGTAAATAATTTACTTTCTAATCAAGCAATTGATACATATAAACCTGAAATAGAGAGTTTTGCCTTTTAATTAGATACATTGTTACGCAAAGAATGGTTGAAGCTGCAGTTGAGAATTATCTTTTTCTCTTTTTGCTTTTCTTACAAGGACAGTTTCTAGAATTGTTTTCAAAACAATAGAACAGAAAATTTCACTTACTCACTTAATTTAACTTTTGTTAAAGTACTTTGCCAAAATTAGCAAACTATGAAAGGAAAGTTTGCCTTTTCAATATATATATAAGTGGCAAGTAAAAGTTGTTCTTAAATCACATGATCTCATAGAAATAACATGGGATAAAAAGAGTTCTGAAGGTGTTCAGGAAATGCCAGTCCTAAATGGATTGCTTTGGTGTACTGATTACATAGAACTGAAAATATTTGAAAAATAACAACTGCGGGACATGCTTTCTCTGCACTCCCTTTACGTTCCTCAAGAGAGATCCTCCAAAAGGAACTTTCAATACCAGAATGAATGTATCTTTGTAAAGATACCATTTATCTACCATAACATCCAAAGCATGATGAGGAGATTTTTATACACTGCAGACTTAGAACTGAATTGGAAAACAAAGCTTCAAGATACTGTCTTGTCAGCACAGAGACATTCATCTCCTTCCTAGGAGTTTCATCAGCCAGGGAAAATTGACTCCTCATATCACAGGAGACAAGACTAAGAGTCCATTCCACACCAAGACAGACTGCCACAAACTATCACCTATTCTCCTAGGGGTCTGGTCATCTTTCCCAAAAGTCATTTGCTCTCCCTTAAGTTTCCTACATTCTTCCCCCTGCCTTCCCTATAAGCTCCTAAATCTCACTGGGGTTTTTCTTGGTGGTGTTTTGTTTGTTTTGTTTTGTTTTATTTTGTTTTTGATTCCACTTTTCTTTCCTGTGATTCCCCCATGCGTGTAAGAAATGTGTACACATTTTCTTCTTTTGACATGCCTATAATCCATTTATTCAATAGACTCAGTTATCATACCTTCAGAGGGTAGAGGGAAAGGTCTCCAAGTCCTACAGTTCCAAAAGAAAATAGCTAGTAATGCAAATGCAAAAGTCATATAAACTTTGAGACAAAGTTAGCGTCTTATATGGTACGTTCAGAAAGAAGAGGTGTGTTGCACACCAAGGGACATTTTCCTGGTCTTAGCTGCTAAGTTTCTCTGAGAAGAAGCAGTTACTACTACAGCAGTTAAACACATGACTCCCAAATTATAAAAGCCTAAGTGTTGAGATTAAATCATGAGTTGTCACCTGTGAATCATAAAGTCTGAACTCTTTAAATTGCAAACACACATAGAAAAGCGATTCTTACACAGGGATCCATGAGTGGAACTGCAAAGTTTTGTCAAAATCTATATATATGTTTTCTTTTTAAGGGTCATAGATTTCAATATATGTTAAAAGATATCTGGAGCTAGTAAAGATTAATAACCATTTTCAGTTTTGTGCTGAAATTGGCAAATCATGGCTTGTCTCCCTCCAACACACCCCCTCCCGCCTGAGCACACCACTGCTTAATCTTTATTTTCAGGAGAGAAAAAGATGTTTCATATGAATAAAGGTAAATTATACACTTGTTTGTTTTATACTTTTCCACCTCTTAAGCTTAATCGTGTTTTAATAATGTATAATTGAATACATTAACATTTAGATGTTAGTAAACGAATAACAAATGTTCATTATTTCTCTTGAGTAGAGGAATACAAATTTTGCACCTGTTGTATAGAATGATTTTTAAAATCTCATTCAATCCTTCAGAAGTTTAATATTTTTTCAAGAATTTTTATATAAAATTTTTACTCAGAAGCAGATAGCTCACAAAAAGTATGGGTATTTTTTGGATTATAAATAAACTATTCCACTCACCAAGATGCTAAGACATCCTACTTTCTCGTATTTTGAAATAAAAACAAAACACAAGAATGTGACGATGAAGCAAGTGAAAATTAAAAGGGTACACACTTTAGAAGTATCATAAGCTAAAAATAAAATGAAACAAATCTGTAAAGGAACCAAAAGCCCAGGCAGATATAATACAGTAAATTATGAGAAGCTAAAAAAATGAGGATGTGAAAAACAATAAAGTGAAAATCTCTGATAAAGCCAAAACTACTTGAATGGCAGTCAACAAAACAGAAGAAAAAAATGACACTCATAACAAGGCAGAACTATGGAAATGCATACTTGGGGGTAAGATAATAGAGTTGCGAATTAGTGGAGGTGGATCACCAATACTAGCCAAATAAAGCCCGCTAACTTAATTCAAAGGACGGAGAAATTCTGTAGCTGAAGATAAAAAGTCTGAAGTACATTATGGTATAGTCAAATGAGTGTCATTTCTAATAGACACACTTATTTTTCAAGAGTTGGTAATATGAAGTAAAAATTTAGTATGCAAAGTTCAAATTTTCCATTTGTTGAGTAATTCATTTTTATTAAATATTTTCCAACAATTAAACTAAAGTGGTACCAGAACAGGGTAGACATTCTGAGCTTTCACTTTACAAAAGCTACACATAAATCTACGTACTTCTTAAGGGTATAAACAAAGTCAGAGCCTGTGTGATATTTCAATAAAAAATTGGAGAAAAATTTTTTTAAGAATCGATTATATACATATTGACCTCTTTGAGAACCTTATTTTTTTCTTTTTTGTGTGTGTGTGTGTGGACATATGTTTTCATTTCTTTTTTTAATTATGATTATTATACTTGAAGTTTTAGGGTACATGTGCACAACGTGCAGGTTCATTACATATCTATACATGTGCCTTGTTGGTGTGCTGCACCCATTAACTCGTCATTTACATTAGGTGTATTTCCTAATGCTATCCCTCCCCCCTCCCCCCACCCCACAACAGTTCCCAGTGTGTGATGTTCCCCTTCCTGTGTCCATGTGTTCTCATTGTTCAATTCCCACCTATGAGTGAGAACATGTGGTGTTCGTCTTTTCGTCCTTGTGATAGTTTTCTGAGAATGATGGTTTCCAGCTTCATCCATGTCCCTACAAAGGACATAAACTCATAATTTTTATGGCTGCATAGTATTGCACGGTGTATATGTGCCACATTTTCTTAATCCAGTCTATCATTGTTGGACATTTGGGTTGGTTCCAAGTCTTTGCTATTGTGAATAGTGCCACAATAAACATATGTGTGCATGTGTCTTTAGAGCAGCATGACTTATAATCCTTTGGGTACATACCCAGTAATGGGATGGCTGGGTCAAATGGTATTTCTAGTTCCAGATACTTGAGGAATCGCCACATTGACTACCACAATCATTGAACTAGTTTACAGTCCCACCAACAGTGTAAAAGTGTTCCTATTTCTCTACATCCTCTCCAGCACCTGTTGTTTCCTGACTTTTTAATGATTGCGATTCTAACTGGTGTGAGATGGTATCTCATTGTGGTTTTGATTTGCTTTTCTCTGATGGGCAGTGATAGCATTTTTTCATGTGTTTTTTGGCTGCATAAATGTCTTCTTTTTAGAAGTGTCTGTTCATACCCTTCACCCACTTTTTGATGGGGTATTTTTTTCTTGTAAATTTGTTTGAGTTCATTGTAGATTCTGGATATTAGCCCTTTGTCAGTTGAGTAGGTTGTGAAACTTTTCTCCCATTCTGTAGGTTACTTGTTCACTCTGATGGTGGTTTCTTTTGCTGTGCAGAAGCTCTTTAGTTTAATTAGATCCCATTTGTCAATTTTGGCTTTTGTTGCCATAGCTTTTGGTGTTTTAGACATGAAGTCCTTGCCCATGCCTATGTCCTGAATGGTATTGCCTAGTTTTTTTCTATGGTTTTTATGATTTTAGGTCTAACATGTAAGTCTTTAATCCATCTTGAATTAATTTTTGTATAAGGTGTAAGGAAGGGATCCAGTTTAAGCTTTCTACATATGGCTAGCCAGTTTTCCCAGCACCATTTATTAAATAGGGAATCCTTTCCCTAGTTCTTGTTTTTGTTAGGTTTCTCAAAGATCAGATAGTTGTAGATATGCGGCATTATTTCTGAGGGCTCTGTTGCATTCCATTGGCCTCTATCTCTCTTTTGGTACGAGTACCATGCTCTTTTGGTCACTGTAGCCTTGTAGTATAGTTTGAAGTCAGGTAGCGTCGTACGTCCACCTTTGTTCTTTTGGCTTAGGATTGACTTGGCAATGCAGGCTCTTTTTTGGTTCCATATGAACTTTAAAGTTGATTTTTCCAATTCTGTGAAGAAAGTCATTAGTAGCTTGATGGGGATGGCATTGAATCTATAAATTACCTTGGGCAGTATGGCCATTTTTACAATATTGATTCTTCCTACCCATGAGCATGGAAGGTTCTTACATTTGTTTGTATCTTCTTTTATTTCATTGAGCAGTGGTTTGTAGTTCTCCTTGAAGAGGTCCTTCACATCCCTTGTAAGTTGGATTTCTAGGTATTTTATTCTCTTTGAGGCAATTGAGATCCTTATTGTGAGATTCAATTCAGAATCTGGGATTTTGTTTTGTTTTGAGATGGAGTCTCTCTCTGTCACCAGGCTGGAGTACAGTGGCACAGTCTCTGCTCACTGCCACCTCTGCCTCCCAGGTCCAAGCGATTCTCCTGCCTCAGCCTCCCAAGTAGCTGGAACTACAGGCACGTGCCACCATACCCAGCTAACTTTTGTATGTTTTTTTAGTAGAGATGGGGTTTCACCATGTTGGCCAGGATGGTCCGGATCTGTTGACCTTGTGATTTGCCTGCCTCAGCCTCCCAAAGTGCTGGGATCACAGACGTGAGCCACTGCACCCAGCCCAGAATCTGGGTCTTAACCAGATTTGCCATTATAAAATGAAATGAAACCAAAATCACCAGTCAATATCTGTAGCAGTGTTATTGTTGGGGAGCATGCACGTTTGTTTGAGCTTACTTATATATACAGAGCTGTTTAGCTTAATCTTCAAATTGAAAATTTTTAGTATTTTTAGAATGTTTGAGATACTTTGATGAACAAATTTTGTGTTAACAAACTACTATTAAAAAAACTTATAGATTAAATATTTCTGAACACATTGGCAGATGTAAATGACAAAGTTATATTCACACAATCAGTTTTTCTTGCACGGAATTGACATTTTGTCAAAAAATTAAAATCTTTGAAATGTATTTTCTGTCCTCATCTTTCCCCTTTTGAGCATTTTTCCCCCTGGGTTGGTTATAAAATGTTCCCTAACTTCAGGCGTCTGGTTAAGTTTTGGGTTTTCTCCCTTCCTACCAACTCATATGGATTGGTAATTATCTGATAGAAGACAATTGCCAAAAATCAATCAAATATGTTTTAAATGAAACTTCTCCAATATAATATTCATATTAATCCTTCTTTAATTGCTGAATGAGTAATAATTGTTCACTGACCCTTAAAATCCTAAAACTTAATCAGCTCACTGGAGTGGATGAATGGATATTTGTCTAGATGAGAATGCTTAAGGTCTACTTCAAGGAGTTCATAATAGTAAAAATGTCCTTTTCTTCCATCAGAAACTTCATCCTGGATCTTTTCATCCTTGTTTTTCTACTAGCTCTCCTTCTCCAAATACACTGACTTGGAACCCCAGTTTCAGTGGTGTACTGCGTGGATTTGATTCTAAGCTATGCTATAATGAGAAAGTAGCTCTAACCCTATTCTCATTTTCTTCACCTGTAATATAGAAATCATCATCAGACAATATACAGATAGGGGCCAGTTATTTCACAGATAATAATAGGTGAAAATGGAGAGTATGTGGGTGTAGACATGGGAAAGTGAGTTTAAATGGTTTCAGGAGTCTGTGGAAATTGTCTTTGGGTGATTCAATGTTCTCAGGGAAGCACATCCAAAAAGACATTGAGGATTTCTGGGGAAGTGTTAGGGATTAGAGACAGGATAAGATACAAAACTAGGTAAATTAGAGAGTGAATAGATTGGAACATATGTAGTATGATTGATTGATAGGCGGCACTCAGATTCTCAGTTTCAAGTGGGATATTTTTCAATTTGATCCATATAGCTAGTTGCTAAAATATATGTGGAGATTTGGTGGAAATTTGGATCTAACCAGAGTTATTTTCCTGGTTAGATTCAGCAAAGTGAAAGAGAAACAAGGAAGTTGAAGTTTCCTGGGAATGGTTGGCCATGGAATTTAGGCAGGAGAACAGGAAATAGAGTATATCAGTAGGTAAGGGTCATTATGAATATGATAAAATAATAGTTTGGAGGTCTCAGAGAGATTGAAAAATTTTATGTCAGCGTATGAAAGGGAATGATTAAAGGAGGAGCTCAGAGAATGGGATGAATGAAATTGTGACTACAGAGAAGTTGCTATTATAAGTAACGACGATGCTTCACTCAGTCCCTCTGGAAGTGTGGTCCCGGTGCTAGCAGCAACAGCATCACCTGGGAACTTACTAGAAATGCATATTCTCAGGTTACACCCCCAGATCTTCCAAATCTGAAATTCCAATAGCAGGTCTCAGCAATCTCTTATTGTAACACAACTGTAGGCAATTTTGAGGCACACAGTAGTTAGCACAACTGGTCTAGTGTATGTCCTATTTGGTCTTCCTCCACGGTTCACAGTACAGAGCTCCTAAAACTTGAAATTTCCTGATAGAGATGAGAGGACCATCCTTTACTAGTCATAAGTCCCTCTTAGCCATACCTGAGTTTATGCTATTGACATGACATGAGTGGTGGCTGGAGACCCATATAGCTTCAGGGTGGGTGCTCGACACCAGAAACATGAAGGCATAACTAGATGGTTGAAACTGTCAGCCCTCTCCTCCATCACCTCTGAGGTGCTGGGAGGGTGATACAATGATATACTTAGAGGTCATATGGCAGCTTTGTGCCCCTTTTCACCATACCTGGCCCTATGTGTCTCTTGTATTTGATAGTTCCTGATTTGTATCAGACAGTAACTGTAAGCAAAGTGCTTTCTTGGGTTCTGTGCGCCATCTTAGCAAATTATAGAACCTGGGGAAGGAATCCATGGAGGTCCTAATTTATAGCCAGTTGGTCAGGAGTATGGGAGGCCCACAACTCCTCTCTAATGGTGGGGGGGCAGTCTTGTGGGCCTGAACCCTGAACTTGTGGGATCTGATGCTATCTCCAGATAGATAGTCTCAGGATTGAATTGAATTGTAGGACACCATTTGGTGTCCTGAGAGTTGAAAAATTGATTGGGGTGAGACTAAATCCACAAATTTCATCTCAGAAGTTTGAGTAGAAATAATTCTGTTGGAAAACATTATCATTAGATCAAAGGTGTTAATAGAACTGAGAGATCAAATGGCAAAGAGTCATCTATGATTACACATTGTTGACATAAACTAGAATTAAGACAAGAGTATGTCAAAGAGAGTTACATTGAGCCAGGGATAAAAATAGTCAATCGATTGATTAGAATTTAGTAAATGCTATTTTTTGAAAAATTAATCTTTACTTAATTAATGGAGATAATTATCTCCATTTTGACTTTAAATTTATAACTAAAAAATTTCTATTTTATCTATTTTCCATAAATGGAAATTGAAAAGCAATAACAAAATGCTTCGACAGAAAATCTGCCCTTCTTATCCCCAAGAGGAAGAATGGCCAACTACCTTAAGCAAAAAGTTAGAAAAACTTTCATAATTTTTTAAGTTGCCATATTTTATAGCTTTGAACAAGTTGAATTGTTAACTAGACTGACCAGGGAATGGATCCATCTAATATAATTTCCTTACTATTTAGATAAAATCTTTGTTGTTGAAAATCTTAATCATTTTTAATGATCCTGTTTTCAGAGCCTAATATTAATGATTCGTGAAACTCATTAAATGCAGTTATGCATCTGATTTGAAAATCATGAGGGAGATTTTTGGTCAGATATGCATAGCAAATCTATGTCACTAGACATAAGTCCCTTCTACCCATGCCACAACCTTTATGTCTACTCTTGAATTGAGGTTTTGCTACGTTTTATTTTTGAGGTTTAAGAATTATTCGTTTAATTGACGGAAAATTGTGTTTCTCTTGTTATAATAGAGCCCAATTTATCTTTTCTCTTTTTCATGGAGACATGAAAGGATGTGAATTTGGAATCAGAGAAACCTGAGTTCCACCATGCTTTCCTCCTCTTGCAAGCCATGAAATCCACAGTGGGTTAGTGGATATTACAAAACCTCTGGTCCCACCTTATTAAGATGGAAAAAAATAATACTAATTGAAAGAACGAATGTGATAATGAGAAGAAATGGTATCAATAAAGTTTCTGGAACACAGTAAGTTCTAACAAATGCTAGTTCTTTTCTTTCATTATTCAAAATCTAAATAGAAGCCAGTTGGTAATTCCAAGATAATAGTATGAAGACAAAAAAATGCTTGTTAACTGACCTTCAATGATTGAGACCTTATCTTATAGGAAGCAAAATTAACAAATATTTTCTCCCTTCTACAAATGTATACCCTCTGAGAAAGAGAGACAGTGTTCCAATCAAGACGATGAAAGTATTCTGGGCACACATAGGAAGGGAAGAAGAATAAGAGAGAACCTTTAAAAAGACAATTTTAGATAGGCACCCTATTTTTACTGGCAATAACATTTTTTAGAACTTACGGCATACCAAATAGACCTTAAATGGACTCACTGCTGAGAAATTTTTATAAGGCTGCTTTATTTTCTTTTATGGTAAATCTAGGAACCAATAAAATAGCTTTGATAATTCACTCATTACATTCTTTCCTAACTAAACTATTTACATTATAAACTTTGTTGATATGCTATGCTTTTGCATTAATAATTCTCATGTGTCTCATTTGTGAATACATGAAAACTAGTTGTAAAATAAGGAAAATGTAATTTTGAAACATCTTCAAAAACAGTTGCATAATTTAACAAATGCTTATAAATTTTCATCCTTACTTTAAAACTATAGATATCCTAAAAGTGATTGAAGGTAAAATGATTTTTTAAAGAACTGGATTTCTCACCATGAATTATTTTATCTCCATATAAACTGTGGTAGTGTTATACAATGGTTAAGAAGAAATTACTTAAAAGTGAGAACAAAGATACCGCTTATTAACACTTCATTTTGTGGATGAGACCTGAAAAATTAAACTTTTCTTCTAGAGACAAGTTGGAGTTAGTTGTGTATATAGAGTGTGAATACATAGTGTCCATATTTTACTGTCATTATTTAAACAGAAACATGTAATTGACACTTCAAAAACCTATTACAAATTAGCTGTATCATTTGGAAGTGTCAAAATTATCTCATTAATGATCAGATAGACTTTTGGCTCATTGTAATGAGATGTTCCTATAAACCTAATTTGAAAGACAAAGACAGAGTTTGGAGTCTTTAATTCTTGGTAAAATCAGTAGCTCTATCTAGGGATATATTTGCAAAATGCTATTTCTACCCAAGCATATTTTTATTTACAAGGCACTTCACAAATGTTGACCACAAAGATGTTTCTATCTAGCAGAAATAATTATAGTTACATATAGTTGTCTAGGAATATCTTAAACATGGGGTATTAAATTAACTTTCAAGAACAAGAAGAAATGTTATACCAGGATTTTTGCAACTAGTGCTCTATTTCAGTGCAATATTTGTGGCAATTAAAAAACATAAATGGCTTGGATATATAGCTAAGATATCAAAGGAAAAATATGCAAAGGCATGATTATTTTATAAATATGCCACATATGTGACTTGAGGTACAAATCCTTTAAGTTTAAAATTGTCTTTTTAAAAAAGAAATCAAAACAGACAAGTGGGCAATGAGTTATGGATACTATTATAGGGTACCCTGATAAACTAGTAAGAAGACGACTTTTGGTACTGAAAATTCCAATTAACCACATGTCCCCATTAAGGCCATGATCACTGCCAATTTTTACTCACAAAGGCTGGAGCTAGAGTTATATGGAATTCCATATGTATCTAAACCATAGATTTATCAATTATCACTTAAACACAACTTGGAGGACACTATCCAGAATTTGTAGGGCTTGGCCTTATTCTAGAGAAACATACACTGGAATAGGCAGTTGGATTTTAAATTCAGTCTTAAATCTGTTGAAAATAATGCATTTTTTTTCTCAGAGATGAGATATTGTTCAACTCTTTTGACTTATTTTAGATTTCATATTATACAGTTCGAACACCATGGAGATTTACTAATCTGAATGAACACATACCAAATTAGTCTTTGCTCCAGTCTCAAAATCTGAGATTAATTCTGGCTGCTGAAGAAATTTTCCAGTGTTAGGAGTATGCTTCAATCCTGGTGACCGGTACTACTTTCTGGTAAACTATAGATGACATGTGCGCTTTCATTGCCTAAACTCACTTTGTAGAACACCATTAAATGAAAATCATCACCAGCAATTTGGGAGGCTAAGGCGGGCAGATCATTTGAGGTCAGGAGTTTGAGACCAGCCTGGCCAACATGATGAAACCCCGTCTCTACTGAAAATACAAAAACTTATCCAGGCATGGCGGGATGCACCTGGAATCCCAGCTACTTGGGAGGCTGAGGCAGGAAAATCGCCTGAACCCAGGATGTGAAGGTTGCAGTGAACAGAGATGTTGCCATTGCACTCCAGCCTGGGCAACAGAGTGAGACTTCATCTCCAAAAAAAGGAAAAAGAGAGAGAGAGAGAGAGAAAAAAAATTATCAGTGTTCAGTGACTCTTTTTTTTTCATGCTGATAAACTATTATGCAGAAAAAGAAAATTTTCATGCTCATAAACTATTACACAGAAAAAGAAATGTATCCATTATGGACAATTAAAAGGGCTATACAATCTCTCTCATTGTATGATTCTGGTTTTCTTTCTTTTTCTTTTCTTTTTTTCTTTTTTTTTTTAATACAGGATCTCACTCTCTCACCCAGGCTGGAATGCAGTGGCTCTATCTTGGCTCACTGCAACCTCAGCCTCCCGGGTTCAAGCTATTCTCCCACCTTAGCCTCCTGAGTAGCTAGGAATAAAGGTATTCACCACCACGCCAGCTAATTTGTGTATTTTTTTAATACAGGTGGCATTTTGCCATGTTGCCCAGGCTGGTCTTGAACCCCTGACCTCAAATGATCCTCCCGCCTAGGCCTCCCTAGGTGTTGGCATTACAGGCATAAGCCACCATGCTTGGCCTGATTCTGTTTTTTAACACAATTCTTATTACTTCTGTTTTAATTTTACAAAGCCATAGGTTTTTAATCTGGGAAACCTTTGAGAAAACATCCAGATAAATTTATAAATAGAAAAATAAATTCAGATACATAGAATTAAGTTTATGATCTAACAAGTGGGTGGCAACTGAAAACTTTCCAAGTTCCATAAACTGAAGTGAAAGGATCACTTTCCTGAAAATATTACAAAGGCTTGATAATTACCTGGACTGTATTAAAACCTACACAATCTAGTATATTCTATAGCAGCAATTCATAAAGACAGCTTCACTTACCATGTAGAATTTATACGTACACTAAACTTAAGGAATGCGTTACTTGCTATTGGAGTAGGATAATAAACTCCCAGCAGAACTGATTTGCATGAATGCCTATTAAACTATCATTGATGTAGAAATTAAACAATATATTAAGCTATTCCGCCCCAGATGTGTGAGAGACAGAGAAAAACTTCAAAAGAGTTCAGCTACCAAATCCCTTCCTCAATAGCTCTTTGAGTCTCAAGACAGTTTCAACCACACACACCCTCAGAGTCTTATGGTCCAAACAACATTTGACTGCAGCTCTAAAGTAAGCAAACATTTGAAAAGAAACAATCAAAGATCTATGCCTGTAGTTGTGGTCAAGGAGGTCCACCTACTGTTGGGTGAGCATGGCAAGGATAGGGACTAAGCCAAATGATGGGTTTACCAAAACAGAAACAAGAGAAGTCATTGGAAGCACAGTCCAGGTTATAACAGGAGCCCAGGCACTTGATGTGGGAACCCTATTTGTCTCATTCAGCACCTAGAGTTTTAACGTCCTATGAGGCACAGCTAATGCCCTTCATTATTTTTTTTGTAATTGACTGCATAGTTTAGAACTATGCCTTGAATTTAATATCTATCTGTTGAATAAATGAATTAATAATGATGAAAATCTGTCCACAGGTTATGTGCAGTACTGAAGAGCAACTTCAGCCATTGAGGTATCTATCAGAAGTCTTACTCTCTAAAAAGCCTCTGGTTAGTTACTGATATACGTTGCTGATAATTTCACTCTCACAATGTAGGGGAAGTAGGAATGTTATCTGGCCTCTTGGCTCCTCTTCCTTTGCCTTCCACAGATCTCTCCTGCTGGTTCACAGAGGAACACTTTCGTGGCTCTCAGTTCATTTTGCAATTCTGCTAGAATCTCATTCCATCCTCAATTGTAACTACCTTGTCCTTCACCCAACGCTTATTTACGGAGGGACAGATAGCAAGAAGAAATCGCACTCTGGATTACAAAGTGGGAAGACGCACCCCTTGGCCAGAATGCCTGCCTCCTATGTTCATGAAGGATATTTCTAATTGATCTCGGCACTCTTTTCCATTGAGCCCATGTCCCAAATTGGCCGTGAGTTAGGGAGAGGGCTCTAGAGTGGGAAAGGTGTACTCAAAACTTCCCTAACCTGACTATCAAGCCTAAAAAATTAAACTTTCAATTCAACATCCCTTGTTTCTCCAACTTGGAGTGCCTGATGGTGTGGGAAGCCCCTACTCATAAAAATTCATAGTTGAAGATTGTTGGTAATTTTGCCCAACCTCCTTCTTTTCTTTTTATTATACTTTAAGTTCTAGGGTACATGTGCACAACGTGCAGATTCATTACATATGTATACATGTGACATGTTGGTGTGCTGCACCCATTAACTCGTCATTTACATTAGGTATATCCCCTAATGCTTTTCCTCCCCGATACCGTCACCCCACAACAGGCCCCAGTGTGTGATGTTCCCCCTCCTGTGTCCATGTGTACTCATTGTTTAATTCCCACCTATGAGTGAGAACATGTGGTGTTTGGTTTTTTGTCCTTGTGATAGTTTGCTGAGAATGATGGTTTCCAGCTTCATCCTTGTCCCTACAAAGGACATGAACTCATCATTTTTATGGCTGCATAGTATTCCATGGTGTATATGTGCCACATTTTCTTAATCCAGTCTATCATTGTTGGACATTTGGGTTGGTTCCAAGTCTTTGCTATTGTCAGTAGTGCCTCAATAAACTCCTTCTTTCTTTGCCTAGTTACAGCTCAATGCAACCTCCTGGCAGGCCAGCCTTAAGCCCAGCAGTCCAACCATGCATCTAAGCTGAGTTCTCATCAGAGCCAACTTCAATTATAAACAACTGAGATGATGCCAGAGGCCAGAATCCCTGAGAACCCAATTTGCTGTCATCACTGCAGCTGAAACAAGGCGCTTGGCATCTAGAAAAGCTGATCTGTAGGAAATTTCCAATAGAGTTCAATTTTTTCTAAGTTTAAAGTGTACAATATCATCAAGGTCAGACACTCAAGATAAAACTAGGCTTGTGTTTAAATATAATAAAAATATGTGAAGAATAGTAATAGTGGTGACTACTTTTACACAGCAGTATTTCAAATAAATTGTTTTTTTCTTGTGCCTTTTAAATTTTGTGATTTTTCAATGAGATGCTGACATATTTTTAATGAAGCATGCCTTGTAAAATAATAAGTGAATGAAAACTACACAGTAATATTTACATCAACAAAGCTAGAAGAAGACTGTATGTCTCAAGAGGCTCCATCATCTACCCAGTGACCACTTCACCAAATTAAGATCCAAATACCAAAAAGAAAAGTAATTAAAATTTGTGTTGCATGCCTTATAAGACCAAACCTTTAAAATGAGGGGAAACTTCACAATTACTTGTAATTTGCTCTGTGGAATTGTAACAGATGGATTATAAATATGATTCCATGATAAACATCTAAATGTGGTTACTACTTTCTGTGCTTTCTTGGTTCATATTTTTATTGTTTTTTTCTTTATAAACAGATAATTCATTCTTATCTATGGCAATGCAAACTTTTCAGATGTATTGAATATGTCATAGTTTTTTTCTATTGTAGGCATCTCTAAAAAAGTTATAGAAAACAAACAGAAAAGTCTGGTGTTGGAAAGGAAAGAGAAATAAAGCTTGTAAAGGAATGAAGATTAGAGCTTTCTGGAGATAAAAATTCTTAGAAGATACAAAAGCTAGTTACTGAATTAGATGAAGGTTCTTTTTCAGTTTTTCCCAGTTGTTCACCTCTTAGAAGGCACATATTCACAGCAGAAAAGAAAAAATGTTAAAAAGAAAATACCTCAGTGTAGTGAGACTGTAATTTCATGAGGGCATTACTGAAGACTCACTTTTTCCAGCATCACTCAGCATGGTATTATGCATGTGTGTAATGTAAAGGAAAGTGAATACGCATTCTTGGATGGGTGATCAAATCGTAATTCCAGAATATAATCAGAAGCTGATTCATTATCCTCTTGAGATTTCACAATCTTTTCATCAGGAATTAAAGTTCAGAAGAGGGTAAATATATATAATCATTTGAAAGTTAAAAATTAGAGGATTGAGGCAACATGGCCGAATAGGAACAGCTCCAGTCTACAGCTCCCAGCATGAGTGATGCAGAAGACAGGTGATATCTGCATTTCCAACTGAGGTACCAGGTTCATCTCACTGGGGAGTGCTGGACAGTAGGTGCAGCGCACCATGCATGAGTCAAAGCAGGGCAAGGCATCACCTCACCTGGGAAGCACAATGGGTCAGGGAATTCCCTTTCCTAGTCAAAGAAAGGGGTAACAGATGGCACCTGGAAAATCAGGTCACTCCCACCCTAATACTACACTTTTCCAACAGGCTTATCAAATGGCACACCAGGAGATTGTATCCAGCACCTGGCTTGGAGGATCCTACACCCACGGAGCCTCGCTGTTTGCTAGCACAGCAGTCTGAGATCAAACTGCAAGGTTACAGTGGGGCTGGGGAAGGGGCGCCCACCATTGCTGAGGCTTGAGTAAGTAAACAAAGCAGCCAGGAAGTTCGAACTGGGTGGAGCCTAACACAGCTCAAGGAGGCCAGCCGGCCTCTGTAGGCTCCACCTGGGGGGGCAGGGCACAGACAAACAAAAGACAGCAATACCCTCTGCAGATTTAAATATCCCTGTCTGACAGCTTTGAAGAGAGTAGTGGTTCTCCCAGAATGCAGCTTGAGATCTGAGAACGGGCAGACAGCCTCCTCAAGTGGGTTCCTGACCCCTGAGTAGCCTAACTGGGAGGCACCCCCCAGTGGGGGAAGACTGACATCTCACATGGCCGGGTACCCCTCTGAGTCAAAACTTCCAGAGGAATGTTCAGGCAGCAGCATTTGCAGTTCACCAATATCCACTGTTCTGCAGCCACCACTGCTGATACCCAGGCAAATAGTGTCTGGAGTAGACCTCCAGTAAACTCCAACAGACCTGCAGCTGAGGGTCCTGACTGTTAGAAGGAAAACTAACAAACAGAAAGGACATCCACACCAAAACCCCATCTGTATGTCACCATCACCAAGGACCAAAGGAAGATAAAACCACAAAGATGGGAAAAAACAGAGCAGAAAAACTGGAAACTCTAAAAATCAGAGTGCCTCTCCTCCTGCAAAGGAATGCAGCTCCTCACCAGCAATGGAACAAAGCTGGACGGAGTATGACTTTGACGAGTTGAGAGAGAAAGGCTTCAGAAGATCAAAGTACTCCGAGCTAAAGGAGGAAGTTCGAACCAGTGGCAAAGAAGTTAAAAACTTTGAAAAAAAATTAGACGAATGGATAACTAGAATAACAAATGCAGAGAAGCCCTTAAAGGACCTGATGGAGCTGAAAACCATGGCGCAAGAACTACATGACAAATGCATAAGCCTCAGTAACCGATGTGATCAACTGGAAGAAAGAGTATCAGCGATGGAAAACGAAATGAATGAAATAAAGCATGAAGAGAAGTTTAGAGAAAAAGGAAAAGAAGAAATGAACAAAGCCTCCAAGAAATATGGGACTATGTGAAAAGACCAAATGTATGTCTAATTGGTGTACCTGAAAGTGACGGGGAGAATGGGACCGAGTTGGAAAACACTCTGCAGGATATTATCCAGGAGAACTTCCCCAATCTAGTAAGGCAGGCCAACATACAAATTCAGGAAATACAGAGAATGCCACAAAGATACTCCTCGAGAAGAGCAACTCCAAGACACATAGTTGTCAGATTCACCAAAGTTGAAATGAATGAAAAAATTTTAAAGGCAGCCAAGAGAAAGGTCAGGTTACCCACAAAAGGAAGCCCATCAGATAATCTGCTGATCTCTCCTCAGAAACTCTACAAGCCAGAAGAGAGTGGGGGCCAATATTTAACATTCTTAAAGAAAAGAATTTTCAACCCAGAATTTCATATCCAGCCAAACTAAGCTTCATAAGTGAAGGAGAAATAATATACTCCACAGACAAGCAAATGCTGAGAGATTCTGTCACCACCAGGCCTGCCCTAAAAGAGCTCCTGAAGGAAGCACTAAACATGGAAAGGAACAACTGGTACCAGCCACTGCAAAAACATGCCAAATTGTAAAGACCATCAAGGCTAGGAAGAAACTGCATCAACTAACGAGCAAAATAACCAGCTAACATCATAATGACAGGATCAAATTCACACATAACAACACTAACCTTACATGTAAATGGGTTAAATGCTCCAATTAAAAGGCACAGACTGGCAAATTGGATAAAGAGTCAAGACCCATCAGTGTGCTGTATTCAGGAAACCCATTTCACATGCAGAGACACACATAGGCTCAAAATAAAGGGATGGAGGAAGATCTACCAAGCAAATGGAAAACAAAAAAGGCAGGGGTTGCAATGCTAGTCTCTGATAAAACAGACTTTAAAACACCAAGGATCAAAAGAGACAAAGAAGGCCATTACATAATGGTAAAGGGATCAATTCAACAAGAACTAACCATCCTAAATATATATGCACACAATACAGAAGCACCCAGATTCATAAAGCAAGTCCTTAGTGATCTACAAAGTGACTTAGATGCCCACAAAATAATAATGGGAGACTTTAACACCCCACTGTCAACATTAGACAGATCAACGAGACAGAAAGTTAACAAGGATATACAGGAATTGAACTCAGCTCTGCACCAAGCAGACCTAATAGACATCTACAGAACTCTCTATCCCAAATCAATGGAATATGTATTCTTTTCAGCACCACACCACACCTATTCCAAAATTGACCACATAGTTGGAAGTAAAGCACTCCTCAGCAAATGTAAAAGAACAGAAAGTATAACAAACTGTCTCTCAGACGACAGTGCAATCAAACTACAACTCAGGATTAAGAAACTCACTTGAAACCACTCAACTACATGGAAACTGAACAACCTGCTCCTGAATGACTACTGGGTACAGAAGGAAATGAAGGCATAAATAAAGATGTTCTTTGAAACCAACAAGAACAAAGACACAGCATACCGCAATCTCTGGGACACATTCAAAGCAGTGTGAAGAGGGAAATTTACAGCACTAAATGCCCACAAGAGAAAGCAGGAAAGAAATAAAATTGATATCTTAACATCACAATTAAAAGAACTAGAGAAGCAAGAGCAAACATATTCAAAAGCTAGCAGAAGGCAAGAAGTAACTAAGATCAGAGCAGAACTGAAGGAAATAGAGACACAAAAAACCCTTCAAAAAATCAATGAATACAGAAGCTGTTTTTTGAAAAGATCAACAAAATCGACAGACCACTAGCAAGACCAATAAAGAAGAAAAGAGAGAAGAATCAAATAGATGCAATAAAAATTGACAAAGGGGATATCACCACCGATCCCACAGAAATACAAACTACAATCAGAGAATACTATAAACACCTCTACACAAATAAACTAGAAAATCTAGAAGAAATGGATAAATTCCTTGACACATATACTCTCCCAAGACTAAACCAGGAAGAAGTTGAACCTATGAGTAGACAAATAACACGCTCTGAAATTGAGGCAATAATTAATAGCTTACCAACCAAAAAAAGTCCAGGACCAGATGGATTCACAGCCGAATTCTACCAGCGGTACAAGGAGGAACTGGTACCATTCCTTCTGAAACTATTCCAATCAATAGAAAAAGAGGGAGTCCTCCCTAACTCATTTTATGAGGCCAGCATCATCCTGATACCAAAGCCTGGCAGAGACAAAACAAAAAAAAAGAGAATTTTAGACCAATATCCTTGATGAACATTGATGCAAAAATCCTCAATAAAATACTGGCAAACCGAATCCAGCAACATATAAAAAAGCTTATCCACCATGATCAAGTGGGTTTCATCCCTGGGATGGAAGGCTGGTTCAACATATGAAAATCAGTAAACGTAATCCAGCCTATAAACAGGACCAAAGAGAAAAAACACATGATTATCTCAATAGATGCAGAAAAGGCCTTTGACAAAATTCAGCAAAACTTCATGCTAAAAACTCTCAATAAATTAGGGATTGATAGGACGTATCTCAAAATAATAAGAGCTATCTATGACAAACCCACAGCCAATATCATACTGAATGGGCAAAAACTGGAAGCATTCCCTTTGAAAACTGGCACAAGACAGGGATGCCCTCTCTCACCACTCCTATTCAACATAGTGTTGGAAGTTCTGGCCAGGGCAATCAGGAAGGAGAAGGAAATAAAGGGCATTCAATTAGGAAAAGAGGAAGTCAAATTGTCCCTGTTTGCAGATGACATGACTGTGTATGTGGAAAACCCCATCGTCTCAGCCCAAAATCTCCTTAAGCTAATAAGCAACTTCAGCAAAGTCTCAGGATACAAAATCAATGTGCAAAAATCACAAGCATTCTTATACACCAATAACACACAAACAGAGAGCCAAATCATGAGTGAACTCCCATTCACAATTGCTTCAAAGAAAATAAAATACCTAGGAATACCACTTACAAGGGAAGTGAAGGACCTCTTCAAGGAGAACTACAAACTACTGCTCAACGAAATAAAAAAGGATACAAACAAATGGAAGAACATGCCATGCTCATGGGTAGGAAGAATCAATATCGTGAAAATGGCCATAGTGCCCAAGGTAATTTATAGATTCAATTCCATCTCCATCAAGCTACCAATGACTTTCTTAACAGAATTGGAAAAAACTACTTTAAAGTTCATATGGAACCAAAAAAGAGCCCACATTGCCAAGTCAATCCTAAGCCAAAAGAACAAAGGTGGAGGCATCATGCTACCTGACTTCAAACTATACTACAAGGCTACAGTAACCAAAACAGCATAGTACTAGTACCAAAACAGAGATACAGACCAATGGAACAGGACAGAGCCCTCAGAAATAATGCCACATATCTACAACTATCTGATCTTTGACAAACCTGACAAAAACAAGAACTAGGGAAAGGATACCCTATTTAATAAATGGTGCTGGGAAAACTGGCTAGCCATATGTAGAAAGCTGAAACTGGATCCCTTCCTTACACCTTATACAGAAATTAATTCACGATGGATTAAAGACTTACATGTTAGACCTAAAACCATAAAAACCCTAGAAGAAAAACCAGGCAATACCATTCAGGACATAGGCATGGGCAGAGACTTCATGTCTAAAACACCAAAAGCAATGGCAACAAAAGCCAAAATTGACAAATGGGATCTAATTAAACTAAGGAGGTTCTGCACAGCAAAAGAAACCACTATCAGAGTGAACAGGCATCCTACAGTATGGGAGAAAAGTTTTGTGACCTCCTCATCTGACAAAGGGCTAATATCCAGAATCTACAATGAACTCAAACAAATTCACAAGAAAAAAAACAAACAACCCCATCAAAATGTGGGCAAAGGAAATGAACAGACACTTCTCAAAAGAAGACATTTTGCAGCCAAAAGACACATGAAAAAATGCTCATCATCACTGGCCATCAGAGAAATGCATATCAAAACCACAATGAGATACCATCTCACACCATTTAGAATGGCAATCATTAAGAAGTCAGGAAACAACAGGTGCTGGAGAGGATGTGGAGAAACAGGAACACTTTTACACTGTTGGTGGGACTGTAAACTAGTTCAACCATTATGGAACTCGGTGTGGTGATTCCTCAGGGATCTAGAACTAGAAATACCATTTGACCCAGCCATCCCATTGCTGAGTATATACCCAAAGGATTATAAATCATGCTGCTATAAAGACACAAGCACATGTATGTTTATTGTGGCACTATTCACAATAGCAAAGACTTGGAGCCAACACAAATGTCCAACAATGATAGACTGGATGAAGAAAACGTGGCACATATACACCATGGAATACCATGCAGCCATAAAAAATGTTGAGTTCATGTCCTTTGTAGGGACATGGATGAAGCTAGAAACCATCATTCTCAGCAAACTATTGCAAGGAAAAAAACCAAACACCACATGTTCTCACTCATAGGTGGGAATTGAAAAATGAGAAAACATGGAAGCAGGAAGGGGAACATCACACACTGGGGACAGTTGTGGGGTGGGGGGAGGGGGGAAGGACAGCATTAGGAGATATACTTAATGTTAAATGACGAGCTAATGGGTGCAGCACACCAACATGGCCCATGTATACATATCTAACAAACCTGCACGTTGTGCACATGTACCCTAAAACTTAAAATATAATAATAAGAAAAAAAATTAACAGGAGACTTTAATACAGACAAATTTGCTTTGCATCATGATCAGCACTAAAGAGCATCATAGATTTAAACCATATTTACACAGTTAAAACAATGTAACCAAATATGCAATATATTATGTAACATTCTACAAGATGCTTTCAAACATGCAAACTGATCTTTAAAACAATTTTGCATAAAATAACATTTCTAGGTAAGAGAAAATACAGACATGTGGTTAGGGCAAAATATTTCTGTTCAAATTACAAAATACTGAATGACAAATCACAGGATAAAAAAGAATTATATTGTACCTGGAATTTGAAGTCTTCAAATTTATTTAGATATATGTATCTATATGTATTAATAGAGACATATTTAACTGATTATAAGTTTAGAACATTTATATTTTAAAGATGTCATTCTTTAAAAATTATTAATATCTACATGATTGCTGCAGATATTTTGATTTTAAACAAATATTTTTCACTAATGTGACCAGTATTTATGTCCTATTTCATTAAACAGACATTTCAAGATTTTTTAGAGTTAATTTTTAACAATTAAGTATTGCAAATATTTCTGAAGTACTACCTTAAAAAATAAAACTCTTTCCTAGCTTTTCATATAGTTAAACATTTTCATAATGACTAAAAAGATAAAAATAAATTAACAACCATAATTAAATTAGAATTCTACTTTTTATATCAGATGAAATACTATATAAAATGTCCAGAAAATCTAGTGTTAATGAGGCTGTGCAGCCTGGACATTTGATGTCTCATCTGTGGGAATGTGAACTAACCCAACCATTCTGAATAATTATTGGCTCTGTGTGTTAACAGTCTAGAGTCCTGAAACAAGGATCTTAATTCTAAAATAAAATCCTATTCTTAGAATATACCAAGGGTTGATAATCAAGGAAGTTTCAAAGTTATAGAGAAGAACCTTCATCCTAGCATTATATATGTAATCATCCATATAAAGCAGATAGTGTTGAATGAAACTACAGAAAAACAAAGAGCCTACAGAATATGTTTCTCTTTGTGTACAACAGTAAATGTACACATCTATCCATGTAAAATTTTACATCTCAGGAGGATAGGTACCAACATGTTAACATGCTATATCTATAAGATAAGAAATTTTACTTTCCCAGAATTTCATACACACACACACACACACACACTCTCAAACACACATACACACACACCGAGGATATATACGCACACAAATATATATATAAACATACATGTTTATATAGGTACACACACACATACATATACACAGATGGTCAACAACTTATAATGGTTCAATTTATGATTTTTTTTACTTTATGGTGAAGCAAAAGTGATAGCTTTGAATAGAATATAACCATTCTGCTTTTCACTTTCAGTACAATATTCAACAAATTACATAAAATATCCAATACTTTATTATAAAGTGGGTTTTGTATTCAATGATTTTGCCCAATTGTCAGCTGATGTAAGTGTTCTGAGCACATTAAAGGTATGCCAGGCTAAGCTGTGATATTCAGTAAGTTAGGTATTAAATACATTTTTAACTTACTGTATTTTCAATTTAAAATCAGCTTATCAAGACTTAACCCCATTGTACATTGAAAAGCATTTGTATTGCATTAAACATGTTATATAATATTTTTAATTGAAATTACTGGCAACTTTTGAAAAAATGTAATGAAATAATGTGCTTTGCTATTGGTTAAAATGTTTTTGGGCAGGGTCAGTGGCTTACACCTGTAATCCCAGCACTTTGGTAGGCTGAGGTGGGCAGATCGCTTGAGGTCAGGAGTTTGAGACCAGCCTGCAAACAGGGTGAAACCCCATCTCTACTAAAAATACAAAAATCATCTGAGTGTGGTGGCATGTGCCTGTAATCCCAGCTACTAAGGAGGCTGAGGTGTGAGAATTGCTTGAACTAGGCAAGCAGAGGTTGCAGTGAGCCAAGATCATGCCACTGCACTCCAGCCTGGGCAACAGAGTAAGATTCTGTCAAAAAAAAAAAGAAGGAAAGAAAAGAAAAAAAAGTTTTTAGCTTCAAGTAACAGAATAGTCAACTAATTGAAGAAAAAAACAAGGAGCAACTTTGACCAAATCGCACAACAAATAGATGGTATCAATGCTTAGTTAATTCAACATGATCCACTTCTTTGTGATTCTCTTATCTTTCTACCTATGTTTTCAAGATGGCTATGGCATTCCCAGCCTTACAACTTCATGTGACAAAATCCAATGGCAGGAAATAATAAGTGACGGCATTTTGGAACTTTAAGGAAAAACTTTAAGGATTGGAAAACAGGGATGCCATATGTCCAGTAACATGGGATAGCCCTTCCTAATTAAGGATTGCTGTATGTCCTGAATGACTTTCTAATGTAATGAAGGTGAATAACCTGCTTTGTTTAATTATATAATCCCAAATGTAACTGCCTAAGTGCCAAGTACTTTTGCATGGTTTTAATATGCCATGAATTTTGCAAGAATGAAACTACTATGTATATGAGAAAAGATGGTAGATTTTTTCATTTAGATACTCATTTCAGAGTCTCAATAGGAAAAACAGAACACACACAAACTAAGATAATTTAACATGGGTTTATTTCCAAAGAGACTACTTACGAAAATGTCAGGGGAGAAGGGTGAAGGAATCACAGAAATCACACCCCACAATAACTCTGGGTTAGTAGCAGCAGGCAGAGTTCTGGGGAGTAAACTGCCCTGATCACGCAAGGAAACACTAATTTTCTTATGAAAAAGATTGGTCAAGGAGACCTAGCAGAGAGGGAGTTTAGGCAATAACCCCCAATCCCATTTCCTCCTTCCCTTTAATCTCATGAACATGCATAGAACACAATGAGCAAGGGAACAGATTGAGATATTCAATATGGACCATTCCACTTGGACAAAAGCCAGTAAATAGGGGAGTATAACAGGGCACAAGGGCCAAACAGAAAGTATCTATTACATTTACCAATGCAGATCAATCATGTCAAAAACAGAAATGGCAGTTTTGGCATTTGGTTATTCAATGAAACTATATTTGTAGCTTTTTATTTACAATGTTTCAAGGTATGGGCGAAGAGATGAAAATTTCATTATGTTCTATTGTATTTGATATGTAAATGTTCTGGCACAATTATATACATTTTGGATCATATATTGACAGTAAATTATTTCTCCTTTGTTAGCTTCAGCATAACATTAATATTTTCAACAACTTGAATGCATACATTGTGTTCTCACTAATAGTTTAGAATAGTGAAGGGGTCTTTGAAGAATTTCTTATGAAGTAGAGGCCTTGGGTCAGACAGAGCCGAAAACCATTGGCTTAGATTAATCACTATTTATCCTAGGGCTGAAGAGGGCCAATTGAAGACACAAATGTCCAATCCCTCTATGACCTTGGAGTTCTATGAACCAGAGAAATAGAGACTGGTTCTCAAGGAGGTAATAAGTGTGCCTTCTATGGTTTATAATAATATGCATTGTCTTAACAATTGAATACTTAAAAGTTAATGCCCTCATAATATGCAAAATTTTTAATAAGCACATTGGTCCCTGTGTTCAAGTAGTTGGTAATCAAATTAGCGAAGTATGGTAAGTCTTTTGAAGAGCATTAAACAGCAGAGAACGTAAGAAATTTGTCTCTATAATAGTGTGGGCCTTCTGTGTTTCCTAAGGGCACATTCATATGATCTAATAACTGAGCAGAGACAAGCCTAAAGGATAGTTTATGGTTTCATTTGTTTGTTTTTGCCAATTAACATACATTTCTAGATTAAAAGTCAACTATCTTTTCCTTGGGAGTCAACTATAGGAGAAGATAGTGAAGAGGCAAGGAAAATTACAGCAGCTCAACAGCTTTACCCTGGAAATATCTGTATTGTGTACCGCTATAGCCCACCTTTATCAGTCAGATAACAATGTCAAAGAGGCAAGCTTGGCACCATTGCTCTTAGTGAATCCCTGCTGCCAGCCTTTTATCCTAAGTGCTCTCCAAAGACCCATTTAATGGACCTTCCTGAAATTGTGCTCAGGATCAATATGAGGCTCATTGATACAACAATTTTGGAACTCACCATTTGCTTATTTGTTAAACCTGGGATAGTTGCCCGGCTTCTATCATCTGAAATCTTCTCCATGAATTTCAAAATTACCAACATTGGTTCCAACATCATTCCTAGAAAACATTTCAGTGGAGTATATTTATCTGACATTTGACTGTATTTATAGCAGTAAGAATCTATGATGATTCCTCCCAAAATAATCCCACAATTACCCATTTTGTGTCACCTTTGAGGGTCTTACCCTTAATATCAGAGATCTGTTCTATACATTTGAGTCTTAGAAATAATTACTAGCTTCTCTCTGAATTTAACTGAAGTTCCTTACTTTTATTCAGCCTGTTACCCAAATTACATAACGTATTGAAGGCTAAAAACTGTCCAAATTTCTGATTACATTTAGTTAAAAATGGGAATATGACTTTCTTTTTCTAACTTGGCAAAGATTATGTTTTTTTCATGGAGAAATATAGGCATATTTAAACACTCAGGATTTGAGAATTTGAAATACATGAAACTTAGCAAGTGGTCTTTAAGTAGTTTTCATTTCTAAATTATAGTACATACCATTGAATGCTACAGAAGGAAAGACAATGAGGGATTACTCATAAACATTGCCTTTATGATATCCTTCCAAAGAAAACCAAGTGTCCCTGTGCTTGGACTCATAAAGCAGAAATGCTTACTTTGCTTTTATGTCACTAACAAACAATTGTGCCTAGTCATTTAATTCTAACGCATTTAAGCCATCTAGAGAGTGGAGCCCCTAGGGAAAACTACAAATGGAAAATTCATTGATTTTTGATTTTGCTTTCCTATGGATTAAATTTAACACTTTCTTGTAAATCTCTCCCTTTACAGATCATACGTGATAAATAGTTATCCAACTTTCTAGATGTCCACCCAGAGCTGCTTCCATATGAAGAGGTGGAAACGGATTCTCTGCATGATACTGGTTAGGATCGGGAACTGTTTTTTTTAAAGGAGATTTTTAAAATTTGTTTTCCTTGTAAACATAGCCTTAATATTGTGTTGCTAACTGCCCTCTGGGAACAAAGTCATACCAATCACAAATACATTGCCTAAAGCAGGAGGGTTATTACTCTGCTGTGAATTCCATCTCCTATTATGTTTTAAAGATGCTACAAACTTGAGACATTACTATGTAGATGACATTCCCAGCAAATCCCCAAACAACACTTAATGAGATTTCAAATACCAGGATCATGAAACAGTAAGAGATATAAGGAAATAAAGAAAAGCACAGAATATGTGTAGAAGGCATTAAAACACAAATTTTATAATTATGAATGCATATAATAAGGAACAAGTTTTATTCTAAATAGCAATTAAATCAGAACTATGATACAGGGAATAAAAGTGAATATTAAACCATTGTACCAACAATAACAGAGCCCTTTTTCTGCTGCGTGATGGAATTTAGTGTTTACTAAGGAAGAAAAAAATGCAAGATATCTTAAATTTGGTACTTTCCAACAAATTTAAGAAATGTGTACACACTTGAGGACACTTAAGAAGTCTGACAAAAACACTAGAAAAGAAAAGCAGTGAAAAGCCAAATAAGTATTACTCAACAATAACAACATTTGTTACTATTATATTAATATTAAACACACTATTAAGCAACAACATTTCAGTTACTCACTGAGCCCAGAGTCATTTTTCATGAACCATTCACAACACTGATAACCTATTGAAAAATGATTGGAAACAAAAAAGCTTATTTCTTTCCAAGTCCTTTTAAAGCCTTCTCATGTGTCATTTCATATAATCCTTATAACGAATCTATGGAGTATATACTGACTTTATCTCTGTACAGAAAAGAAAACTGAATCACATTCAGAATAAGTTGCAAAGTTCCCCAGATAATCAGTGTCATAGGTGAAATATGATGTCACAGTGTACTCAAGAGTAATTTAGGGAAGCAGTACAAATGATGGTTGAAAGCACAGGTTCTGGGGTAAATAGCCTGAAGTCAAATTCTAGTTCATATCCTCAGTGGCTGTGTGATCTTGGGAAATTTCCCTTAACTCTCTGTGTCTTGATTTTATAGTTTCATCCATTTTTGCCTCTCATATGAGGTGGTGAGCATTACACTAGTTTATGCTTCTAGGACACTGAAAACAGTACCTGGCTCTTGATAAATATTAACAATTTTGTTTCATTTTCTTCACCTTGAGTATTTCATGGCCAGATGGAAATCAATGTCAATATGAAAAAATGTTCATAATTCAGCAGGAAGAAATACAAAACCATATAAACAACTTTGTTTTACTGGCAAGTGTATTTGGAAGCTATGTTAAATTGAGAAGGGGAAGGGAAAGCCTCTAAGGATATCGATTAATCAATGACCGAAAGCTGATGAGACTTGTCTGGAATTTTTTTTGGAGACTCTGAGACTTAAAATTTTGACAGAATAAGGAGATGAATTGAGTAGTGTGGAAGAGACATTTTCTGAAGTCAGCAGAAAAAGGAGAGACAAATATGGTAAGAGGAAAATGGTATGAAGTAATAATATGAATGAAGTGCTTTCTAAAGTATAACACATGTAAGTTGTGTTAAATGTAAACTATCGTGATTATATCATTACTGTCTGACTGATACAACTATATCCACCTCAGTTAGCCACATAAGATCAATTTTCCTATACCTTATAAGAATACCAGTAACCTCCAGTTCAGAAACAGCATAAATATCTATCCACAGCTGAGCAGACACATACAGCTAGCTACCAGATGAAATGGGCTATATCTTCAAATACTATTGTTTTCCATTTTTTAACTGTGGCAAAACACACTCAACAATTTGCATCTTAACCACTGTTAAGTATACAATTCAGTGTCATTAAATGTATTCACAATGTTGTGCAAGCATCACCACCACCCATCTCCATAATTCTTTTTGTCTTGTAAAATTGAAATCCTGTACCCATTAAAAAGTGACTCCCCATTCCCCACCCTCCCAGGGCAACTACAGCTTTACTCTCTGTCTTGATGAATCATACAATATCAAATGGAATTTTTAAGATATTTACAATCTTTTGTCTGGAAGCGAAGTGGAAGTTAATATCAATGGCTATGCCTTCAGTGAGTTCTCAGACCACATTGCAATGTAGTTAACTATTTATCTTTTATTACGTTCTAGACCTATTATTTCTTTCTGGCACAAAAATATCTTCTTTGTAGATTATGGCATTTACCTCTATCTCCACACCTCTCTGCGTCTGTCATCCACAGATCATCAGCCTCTTGCTTAGTCTCCATTTAATGACAATTTCTATTTAGTACACAAGAGTCCTTCCCCCTGCAATGCAATTTCTTCACTCTTTAAAGCTCTGACTCTGGCTACTGGTCTCTGTTATGTACTCATCCCTAGAGCCATGTCTTCAAATATTTCTCAGAACTTCTTCACATCTAAAAATCTAGGATTAATTTATTGCTCTCTGATTATATTCTTCTGGTATTTCAAGTATCCTGTATAACTTCTTCATCTGCCCTTGCTTTTCTTCTACATCAAGATGTCAAGTTCATGGACTTCCCAATTAATCATTTTAAAAATTTATTTCAAGCCTTTATGAGTCACTACAATGTACATATGTTCTCAGGAATTATGGCCCTACAATTTATATATAAGAATAGTTCCTGTGTCAGGCATTATGGACATAAGAGTAAATAAATTCTAGCCCCTGCCTACAAGGAGCTAATTCCCAGCCTAAGACAGATTGCAAGCCAATAATATGCAGAGTTGTAAGTCTAAGGAAACTGATTGGGATGTACCTAATTCGAGCTGGGAATATCAGAAGAAAAACTTTTTGAAATTCATGAGACATGAGCTGTGCCTAAAAGAATAAAAAATAGAGTGAGAAATAAGAATAAATAAATTAGGGAATGAGATGGGTATAATAGTAGAAAAAGGAAATCTCTTTAGATAAAACAGGGTATGAGAGTATATAGGAGGCTTATTAACTCAGTGTGGTTGGAGAAAACAGGTTGAAAGGAGAAATAGGGGAGAAAGTTACAAAGGGAATCAAATGTGTTAGTAGTTGAGGGAAAAGCAAATATTGAATACGACCCATAGATCTTGGATAACCCAATGTTTGGTAGTAGCTTACATAAAAGGTTGTGACAAAATAACCAGAGATATGCGGAGAAAATAATAAATGAGTGTTATATTTCCTCTCAGTAGAAACCTAAAAAAAAAAATGTAATAACACCCTGATCTTTTAACTGACCACCACTTATCTTGCTGCCTGGATTGGTATACATATTCCTCTGCCTGAAAAATTGCTCAACACTTTTGAAAGGTTGTTTCTCACTGTTACACCCAGGCATTTCTTCTAACACCAGCTGAGTTGTAATTGGCCCTCCAGGAGGCCTAGGTTGTTCTCCTTATCACATATATTATTTTCATTTATCAATTTACCCAGAACATCTAATGAAATATTATGGACATCAATAACATGAATACAAATATAGCTATAGACCCTAAAATGTAAATTGATGTCTCTTGAAAGGCTGTCATGTCTTAGATGCTAAATTTGGAGTATGTGTTTCTAACAAATAAATAGCTTGCTTTAATGATTCTGATTTATGAATGTAATATAGGGGAGCAGCTTTTATTTCACCCTAAATCTTAAAAAACAATCAGCCGGGTTTGGTGGTGGGCACCTGTAGTCCCAGCTACTCAGGAGGCTGAAGCAGAAGGATGGTGTGCACCTGGGAGGCGGAGCTTGCCGTAAGCCAAAATTGTGCCACTGCACTCCAGCCTGAGTGACAGTGTGAGACTCTGTCTCAAAATAAAAAAAAATCATACAAGGAGTAAATGATGATTTAGCATAAAACACAACTTTAGCCTAAAACACAGATCATAGGGCTCAAACTTTGTTATTTTATGGGATTATACTAACCAGTTAATATTCAAAATTTACCATTTCAAAAGAAGAAATATTGGTCTGGGAAAATTCCCATTGCTTATACAGAAGAATGGAGGAATCTTTTTGAGAACAACAATTCTAATGATCTTCCTCATCACTGGTTCCAAAACCAAGCCCATGGAAGGCCTGCATAGGGATAATGTGGAGAACATGCAAAAGAAATACACATCACCAGCTCCTCAACTCAGAGCTCCAAGGGAATGGCCAAGGAAGCTGTATTGTCCTAAGAAATTTGAGACTGTTTTGACTTACAATAAATCCTGCTCAATCATATGTATGTATACACACACACACACACCCCCACACACACAGACGGTGTTGTCAGTGAAGCCTCTAACATTGCATCTTGACTGGACAGATTTGACAATTAAAATGGTTGGAAGAAAATAGGCTTCATAAGTGTCACTTACTATTCACATTACACATTAAAAGGACATCTCCTAAATTAAATCTTGTCTATGATAAAAAGGCAGAAAATCGTGACCCAAGGCTCATTTATAACTGCAGAAATGTTCAAGATAGACCAATGCTTGCTATGTTTAGGAACTGACAAGAAAGTACCGGTCTTTATAATCTACCATTTTGCCCCTTTTGATACCAGGTGACCTTCATAATGCAGGCTATAGAGAATTGCAAGATTTGTCAGAGATTTCAGGTCTTTGGAAAGCTATGCTCTTTCACAAGAACAGCCATGGAAACAGGAAGAAAGTCAATTCCCACTTAAGGTAATCAGAATTTACAAATATTCCTTTCTTCATTGAAATCTCAATAGGCACTTCGATATTATATTTAATTAATTCTTTTGTTACAATCATGCATCACATAACAACATTTTGGTCAAGGATAGTGCACTTGTATGACAGTGGTGCAATAAAATCATAACACTGCATTTGTACTGTACCTCTTATATGTTTAGACATGTATAGATACACTTACTGTATAGATATAAGTAAGTATAGATATACTTAACTGTTGTGTTTCAATTGCCTACAGTATTCAGTACAGTAACATGCTGCACAGGTTTGTAGCCTAGGAGGAATAGGCTATACCACCTAACCTAGATATGTAATCAGCTATAGCATCTAGGTTTGTGTAAGTAAACTCTGTGATGTTCATACAATAATAAAATTGTCCAGCAATGCATTTCTCAGACACACCCCTGTCATTAAGTGACACATGACTGTATTAGTTAACACTATGGGAACTTCATGGGAAATGGACACTCTAGCTCCACCATAAATAGAAACTGTTTATGTCAAAAAACACATAAAAGCATAGTTGCAAGATTACAATTCCTTCCAGATATTTCATTTAGTATCTCCACAGATCACTAACTTCCTGAATAGCATTCTTGTGTCTCCACTGCCTCACATTTGATTTCAGGTCATTCCATCAATTGTCAAAGACGCATCCAACATTAACTTTCCAACTACTGGTTTGGATTGTGTCAACATTGTCATCCTGGGCCACAACAACACAAAAGGCTAACTCAGTGAGGTAACATAGACACTGATCAGTGAGATTTTGCTGATGGGTGGTACCATTTTTTACCAAGATCAAGGGTATTCATACCTTCAGGCATCTAGATAACATTGAAAAGGGCAGGTTCATAGATAAAAAGGGACAGAGGAAGGGTTTTTGCAGTATACATGAGCTACCGTGTCTCCTGTTTAACCTGAGTCTGAAGAGATTCAAAGTGCAGGTGCCATGAATGCCTCTTTAATAGCTCCATGTCGATTGATTTTCTGGGCTACACTTCCCAGCATTGAAATTGCTAAATGCATATAAACTACTAGTGAATATTTATTACCTGGATTTGTGCTTTTGAGTGACCTTATCTATAGTTATGTGCTTCAGTGATCCAACTTGGGGTACACTCCAAACTTTGATAAATTAAAGACCCTGCTTATTCCTTGAGTAATGCTACACTGACAACTGATTTAGTGAATGCCACTGTGAAAATAATAAACCTCTTGGTGAATATATTTAGACATGTCTTGTAACCTGTACACATCTTAACCAGGGATGTTACTTGGTGTTTTTACGTTCAGGAGTGTGTGGAGATAGAAAAACATACAGGATTGTAATTGTTGCCTGTGAGACTAACAGAAAATTCCAGCTAGTGAAGTATGCTTATGCATGGCACACTTCTCACCAGCAATTTTAGGAAGTTCTACCCACAACCCATATGTCTTTTGGTATGTGGGTTACCTTGGAGAGAGAAAAAGAAACTCTGAACACAAGCATGAAATACTTTCGAATTTTATCTAGAGTTGGACTTGTCCGAAAGCTTTTGTATAAACTTGCTTGATGAGCAACTGTTGTCCACTGGTACCTTCACTGTACAATCCACACACAACCAAACTTCACAACTGGACACCTAAATTTGCACTTTGTTTGGTAAAGTTGAATGAAAAATATTGTCTTTTAAGCTTATGCTCTCTTATGAAAGCAGTTATTAGATTAATTTTACTCCAAGATATGCCAGTTAGGAAATAACTTCCCATTTAATTTCACCAGCTCCCTGTGGGTGAACTAATTACTCATACATCACACTTACTCTGGTGGTGAAATGCCTCAAAAGAAGGTCTCCAGAGTGTTGCTCTACCTAGAAGGACAAGAATGAAGAGACATAAAAATCATTCATTAAGAAGGAAGAAGATTTTCCTTGCCTAGATTTTCACTTGTAGGATTCAATTAATTTTATCACTTAATATTTTGTCATGGTGGGCATTCATTTTACAAATTTGTAAGGTCAGTAGAAATGGAAACTTTTGGAAATCAAACTGTAAATGTTCTGTAGACGTTGACAGAAATAGCTATTTGGAGCTGTGCTTTTGCCAACTAGACACTCTGAGAAAATCTGCGAGAGAATATTTTCAGGAAGTCATTGAACCCCCTAAAAATCAAGTTTATTGCTTTTACCATAAATATAAATAATTTATTTATTATCAACCACTTTCAATATTCCAATAAGTAACCTTTATTGTTTATTTCATTGACATGATCTACATAGACACATAATTTATCTTCTTTTTTGATACATTCAGAAAATTTGCTGCCTGGAAAAGCCATGTTTTAAAATTACCACCTGTTTGATGATTTTTTTTCATACTTTAAGTTTTAGGGCACATGTGCACAACGTATAGTTTAGTTATATATGTATACAGGTGCCATGTTGGTGTGCTGCACCCATTAACTCATCATTTATCATTAGGTATATCTCCTAACGCTATCCCACCCCCCTCCCCCACCCCACAACAGGCCCTCGTGTGTGATATTCCCCTTCCTGTGTCCATGTGTTCTCATTGTTCAATTCCCACCTATGAGCGAGATCATGCAGTGTTTCATTTCCACTTAAGTATCTATCTCTATTTGTCCTTTATTTTCACTTCCAACCTAGCTCTATCCCTTGTCTCCTTCGTGTGTCTCAGGATAAGTGCCCTATAACATTTTATATTTCTGGAAACCCTTCAATATAAAGTTATTACATGTAAAAATAAAAAGTCTGTTTTAGCGAACTTTTTCTTCACAAATTATCTTTTCCTACTTCCCTATTAGACAATTTTTGTAGGCTCCATATGCTATTAATTTATATTCACTTTTAGAAGAATTTTAATCAAAAGCAAAATTCTTATGTAAATTGATTATATTCTATTTGTACTTCTATGTATATATACACACATAGCCACATACATATATGTAACTCCAGAGGCCTGCCTAGACTCTTTAATAACTGTATTGAACAAGAGCAAGAAAAAGCTGTTCAAATTTTAAACAAAAAGTTGAACTGAAGAGCTCACATTTTTGAACTAAATAGACACTAGTAGCCTTTAAAAATTAAACATTTCTACTGTTTTAAAAAATTATAGCCATCATAGTATGAGGCAAAAATGTAATAATCCTTTTTAATTCTTGCCGTTTTATTAACCACGGACTCCTTATGCCCTAACTTCATTGGTACCCCTTTGAGATTAAACAGAACACTTAATTTAAAATTTTGATAAATAAATTAATTACACCATTTACTTGAGGTACTCTTTCACCTTTCAAGAAATATTTTGAGAATTCATTAGCTAAATATTGCTATAATGCAGGCTACTAATAAATGGAAATAATGAGTTCATTGTAAAGTTTAAACTAATGATGGCATGATCTGGAATTTTTGTTAACCTAAAAGACATAATTAGCTCTAGATGTGAAATGAAAGACAAAATCACTTCACATATTAGTAAAAAACAAATAATATAACTTTATAAGCTACTGCTGTTCTTTTGCTAGTAAGAAAAAATGACACCTGTAATTAGGGAAGATTATGGAAAGGTTAAAGGTGAAAATACATGCAGTCTATCTACAGGAAACCTAAACTGTTTAGGTTAAGGAAAGGTCTGCGAAAGTCATATTAATTAGCAGGTTCACAGGAAACTAACATTTATTGTATAAATTCCATGGTAAAATGTATTAGGGCTCCACGAACACAACTGTGCGCCATCTGTGTTACCACACAGTGCTTACTTCTTTCAGTCTTTTTTCATTTCTCTCCTAATGGTTTGTAAGGTATTATTACGTAGTTCTAAAAACCTTCCATGAGGCAGAAATTTCATTTGATGGTATAGCTTCGAAAATAATGAAAAACAGTAGAAACTTTCCATTTTTTTATGAAGCAGAATTCTTGAATTTTCAGTTTCATTTATTTAATGTTACAAGATGACAAACATATTTCTTTAATTCCTTCTTGTTATTTTTGTCTAACATCAACCAAAGCCATTTCTTTCATGTGAAGGTGAAAACTGCTCATCAAAATCCAGTTTAAGCTGAGAAACAAAGAACTAAATTTTACATGAGAGATTATACACTGCATAAGTATAAAACAGGACCAGAAACAATGGTGGATTAGCAATTTTTAAAAAGACAAAAGCAGGTTATCATCAAATCAATTGTTACCAACACACCAATTCCACCTCTAGGCCAGAAAATTAGCCTCTTACCCACGGGAAAACAATGATTGAAGACAAAGTTCACCAGTGAAAGTTGGTTATTTTTTTCCATCCTTGCATCGACTAAAATGATATCTACAGTTCCTCTTAACACTTTTCTGAGTTTCAAATATGTGGGTATGCTTCATTAGCTGAGGCCATGTTCCATATGTACATCTGGCTACAAGGGAAACTGGGAATGTGAGCCCTGATCCTAAAGTTTGTAGAGTATTTAGAAATTTGAGAATTCCCTCCAAATAAAGAGTTTTTAAAAACATTGTTAGACAAAAAGTTTGAATTACGAAATGTGGTAGTAGCTCAGGTCTAACTCAAATGCAGGGAAAAAAACTATTAACTCTAAAAAAAATTAAATACACATTTGATGGTAATGAGAAACAGAAAACAGGCAGAAATAGTAGAATATTCAACCACTGATGAAGTATTTGACCATTGAATGAAGAAAATTGCAATGATTTACATTTGCATCAATGCAACTTCACACCTGCTGACACTTCCCAGTCTGTGCAAAATTAGATGTCTATGAGTAAAGCGGTGAGTTTTACTAGCTTGAGGAATAAAAGCACAGAGTTCCAGGCTGACAGAAAAGAAGAAATGGGAAATTTGAATGACATGGGAGGAAATCTCACACAAATGATAGTCACAGAGGAGAATGTCACAGAGTAAAAATCTAAAATCAGCACTTCAACTTCATTCAGATATATGATGGCTGCTACATTTCACATTCATAAAAAGAGACTCGATAGAATCCAGCAGAAAACAACAGCTAAATTGCTAGTACAGAGCAGAGATTTCAACCATTGCATATAGCTCAGGAGTGAAAGTTTGGTGTTTGACTACAGAAAGAAGACTAATGTTAGAAAAGAGTCACTCTTCAAAGGAAAATAAAAGAGCCTATCTCTACAAAATATCATACACATAATCTAACATATAATTTAACCTGCCTAGACATAGAACCAGGAAAATATGACACATAACAAAAAAAGTAAACAATGGATTAAGACATTGAAATGGCCCACATGCTGGGATTAGAAGATAAGAAATTTAAAATAAGCTATTATAAGCATATTCAAGGATTTAAGGAATAGATGGTCATAAGAGGGAATATATGGAGGATCTCAACAGAGAAGTAAAAATGATAAAGGGATAATAGGACAAATTTTAGAACTGAGAGACAGAGTATCTTATATAAAAGTGTCATTTTATGCACATACAAGTAAATTAAAGATGGCAGCAAAAACTATCAGTGCACTTAAAAACAGATCAAGAACAATTTCCCAATACAGTTAATACAAAGGAGAAAAATAATAAAAATATGACCAGTCTAGCACTAATATAATTGGACTCCTAGAAAGAGTAGAGAAGAAAATGAGACAGAAAAAGCTACTTGAAAAAGTAAAGACCAAAAGTTTTCCTAATTGTCAGCATATATCAACTTACAGGTTTAAGAAACTCAAAGAACAGAATAAAAATATAGAGAACCATATGTAGACATACCATAGTCAAACCACTGGGCAAAAAAAGAGTAAATCTTGAAAGTAGCTAAAGGGAGGGAGAAAATAATTTACATACGTGGAAACAAATAGACAGATGACCTGTCATCAGAAATGACACTTTAAAAAGCAATGAAACTACATCTTCAAAATTAAAAAAAAACTGTCAACTCCAAATTCTATAACTAGAAAAAGTAATTCTTGAGAAAATAAAGATTTATTCAGATAAAAGAAAGCTTCGAACAATTGTCATTAGCAGACCTAGATACAAGAAATGCAAACGGAAATTTTTTAGACTAAAGAAAGATAACAACAGATGGAAATTCTGACCTACAGGAAACAAGGAGAAGCTCTAGGAATGGCATGTGGATAAACAGGAAAAAATAAGGCTTTTTTCTTTTAGTTTTATAACAAACAACTGATGGGTTAAATAAAAATTAAGAGTACTATTGATAATGTATGTAGAGTAAAATATTCTAAATTAATAGCTCTGACAGGAGACTAAACGCAACAATTTTGCCACAACTTTTCTTTATGTTACATGAAAACGTTGACTATTATCAGTAAGTGGACTGCGATAAGCCCAGGATGTTTATTACAATCCCTAGAGAACCATCACATTATATGAAGATATTATTCTAAAATGCCAATAAAGGAATTAAAATGGAACGCTGAATATTGTTCAGTTAATATAAAAAGGCATGAAAGAAAGAACAGAGGAGCAAAAAATGATGGAACAAATAGAACATAAGAGCAAAATAGGCTGGGCGCGGTGGCTCAGCCTGTAATCCCAGCACTTTGGGAGGCCGAGGCGAGTGGATCACGAGGTCAGGAGATCGAGACCATCCTGGCTAACACGGTGAAACCCCATCTATACTAAAAATGCAAAAATTAGCCGGGCATGGTGGCGGGCGCTTGTAGTCCCAGCTTCTCCGGATGCTGAGGCAGGAAAATGGCGTGAACCCGGGAGGCAGTGCTTGCAGTGAGGCGTGATCCCGCCACTGCACTCCAGCCTGGGTGACAGGACCAGACTCCGTCTCAAAAAAAAAAAAAAAAAAGCAAAAATAGTAGGTTTAACTCCAACCTTATCAATAATTATTTCAAATGTAATTTAAATACTCCAAATAAAACACAGATTGTCCAACTAGATAATAAAAGTACCTATAAGAGATGCATGCCAAATATTATGGTATAGATAAGTTGAGAGTTAAATAATTTCCAAGTGTACCAAGGAAACAACAAGCACAAGAAATCTTATGTGACTATATTAATATAAGGAAAAGTAGACCTCCAAACAAGCAGTATTACAACAGAAAGCTATTTCATAATGATAAAATGTCAAGTAATTATGAAGATGTAATGCTGTATTGCTGATAGAATAACTAAAGAAAGTTAAGGTAAAATAATTCTGACAACACCTTGACCTAATCGATATTGACCAAGAAAATAGAATATATGTTCTATTATGCTACACATGAAACATTTATCAATAGGCTATAGAACACAAAATATCTCTCAAGAAGTTTCAAAACACTGTAATCATAGAAAGTATGCTTTCTGACCATAATGAAAATGAGTTGAAATGGGTGAAAACAAGCTACCCAGGAAAGTCTACACTATTGGAAGATTTAAATACACCTTAAAATGCCCTTTAGCTCAAGGAAGAAATCATAAGAAACACCTTAAAATACATTGAACTGAATACAAATAAAAATATACTATATCAAAATATGTGGGATAAAGTTAAGCAGACCCAGAGTAAATTTTTTGTATAAATGCTTATTCTAAAAAAGAGAAGTTCAAAACAAGTGAACTAATTTTCTACCTTAAAAAGTAAATCTAAAACAAGAGAGCAAATTAAGTCCAAAACAAGTAGAAGAAAGAAAATAAAACAGAAATTAGAAATCAATGAGACAGAAAACAGACACAGGAGAAAATTAACATGGCCAAAAGTTAGTTCTGTGAGAAAGAAAGAAAACGCAAATTATAAATATCAGGGATTAATGAGATTGTACAGTTGTAGACACAAGAGACATTAACAAGATAATGGAATGTTGTGAAACATTTTATACTAATTTTCATTACTTGGATGAAAGGGTGAATTCCTTGAAAAAAACTTATAAAAAATTCACAAGATTAAATGGAATATATGAAGTAATTGACATTTATTAAAGTAATTAAATTGTCAAATACCTGCACATAAAAACATAAAACTAAAGAAATAAAAAAATAAGCAAACTCCACATCCAAAGAGTTTTGCTGGTGAATTCTTTCAAACGTTTTAAAAAAATAAAATGTTTAAATTATTTCAGAAATAAAGAAGGGGGAAATTCCAAACTTGTTTTATGAGTCAGAATCCTGATAGCAAAACTACAAAACCCAGGAATGCAAAATTGATTTCAACTTAAAGGGCTATCACCATTCTAATCTGTGATTCTAATGAATTTGGCTAACTTAGATACTTTATACAAGTGGAATCATACAGTTTGTCCTTCTGTGACTGATTTACTTTACTTAGCATTAATGTCCTCTAGGTTCATCCATGTTGCATATTGCCGGATTTTCTAGTTTTAAAGCTGAATAATATTCAGTTGTATGAATATACCACATTTTCTTTATCTATTCATCTGCCAATAGACATTAACCTTATTTCCACATTTTGATTAGTGTAAATAATGCTGCAATGAGCCTGAGAATCATCCCAATCTCAATTCTTTCAGATAAATAACCTGAAGTGGATTGCTAGATCATATGGTAGTTCTACTTTCTTAATTTTTTTGAGGAACCACCGTACTGTTTTCCATAGAGGCTGCACAGTTTTACTTTCCCAGAAACACTGTACAAGTGTTCCAATTTCTCCCCATTGTTAACACTCGTTATCTTTTTCTTTTAATAAGACCATTCTAACAGGCTTGAGGCAATATCTCTTTGTGGTTTTGATTTGCGTTTCCCTGATGATTAGTGATGCTGAGCATTTTTTTCATGTACCTGTCGGTAATTTGGATATTTTCTTTGGAGAAATATCTGTTGCTGATTAAAAAAAAAAACTCTCAGCAAGCTAGAAAAAGAAATTTTCTCGAAGTGGTGGAAAGCATCCACAACAAAATATATAAACAATATTATATTTAATAGTGAAAGTGTAAATGTTTAAACCACATAGATTAGGACAAGAAAAGGATGTGTGTGTTCATCACCTCTATTCAACATTGTACTGGTGATCCTAGATTGAGTATAAATATTTAGGGGATAACTATTGTCACTGAAGCCCAAATCTTGGTCATCCTTAGGAAAAAAAAAAAGTTGATTAGGTTGTATATAATCTAATTCTACTTGCTAATTTAATTTCTCTAAAATTACAGCTTGTATCAACTCTAGAATTTATTGGGCACCTCCTAGGACATAAACACTGGAATTTGGTGAGAGAAATCAAATAGGAAAGAACCTGGCTCTGACATAAATTCAACACACGGAGGGGGACACACGTTATGAGACTGACCTGGCCTCTTCATCTCATAAAAGGGGTTCTTGTTGCTGGTAACACAGATTAAAACTATTTCAATTACATTCAAGGTAAAAAGATTAGCAATGATATGTAAGATGAAAAAATCACCCCGCAGGAAGACAAAAGTCTCACAAAAGGATATTTAAACTAGCCAACACTTTGAAATTCAGGCAGAGATCGTGCTTTCTGGGTGAACTAAAGTATCAAGAACAAAGTAGAGGCTCCAATTCTAGGAAAAATGGACCCTAATAAGGTTTACAATCCAGAAACTCAAGATATCCAGACAGAAGAATGCAGTCTCCGCTTTCAAGGCCAATCCCCAACACAATCATAAACACAAATTTGATTGAGGAAGAAGCTTGCCCACCAGAAGATTTAGGTTATTACAAGGTAGAATGTGATAGAGAAAACGAGCATGGGACTGGAAACAAGAGGAGGTAGCCCCATGATTACAACTGGAATATATCTGTCAGAGATGGTGCGGAAATAAGACTGAAGAGAGAGATCCTTAAATCCCACGTGCCTTACGTCAGGACTAATCCTGGACACAGGCTGGAAAGCATAGCCTACAGGTGGTGAGGGAGGAGGAGTGGGCTCAGCTGTGAGAAGGAGAAGGAAATATGGCTGAAAACCAGATACGGGTCTTGAAATCACACAGAGGATTTGGGCCTTTGCTGCTGTCTGCCAGCAGCTGCCAGTAGTTCTCACACTTTGGCTGGCATCAAAATCACCTGCGGCAGTGGTGGGGCAGCGGGGGGAGTGTTGTAAAACCACAAGTGACCAGGCAAAAAACACCTGTATGTTTTCCAATTCAGTAAGTACAGAAATATTAATTGGAAAAAGGTGGACGTCAGACATTGATAGTGCTGTGGACTGCTCCAGGGACATAAGCATGATCTTTAGAGAGGTGACTCTCATCAGTTGAGGGCAACCACTGGACAGAAAGAGGTCCAGACCAACCGTACACAGAGACATCATACAAATACACTTTAGCAACCTCTCCAAATAACATGTCTCTTAGTGAAACTTAGGAGGTTGAAAGTTAAAAACATAAAATCCAGTGGCATTTATGTATCCTAGGCACTTACATTTGTCTGATTCTTCCAACTTGCCTTTGCTTGGCTAGAGTTTTGGGTAGACAAGAGGTGGATTTATATGTGCTATTGTGAGAACTTTGATACACTCATTTAGACATTGACCTACTATCTTGATGTTTGAAAGCTAAAACCCAAAGAAATTTGTCTTTTTACATAAAACAAATTCAGCCCTTACCTTCCTTGTCGATTACATCTTCCACTAGCAGTAATAAAAAAGTAACAATATGCATAAGTCAAAGTGTCTTCTTAGATTCTCTGTAGTGTTTTATTATTTAGTTGTGTTAATTAAAGTAACTGTCTCAAAATTTCAAGGAATGCCTGAGAAGCAATTCATGTTCAAAGGCTGCCCTCTTGTGACAATGTGTTGTATGTTTTACTGTAAAAGTAACCTTATTTTACCTTATAACCTCTACAATCCAATTCATAACAACATAAAAAGGAAATAAAACCTTACATAATTTTGAATTTTAAAAAGTACCTTGTTTATATGGCTCCTTTAGCTAATGAATAGTCAATTTGGTAAATATTCCAGTGAGTTGAAGGTTTGAATCCATCTCACTTAACTAGCTTGATGGATGTATTTCTAAACCTATACAACCCACTCCTCTGCTTTTAAAAAATTAAAGTTAGCTGTAGATTGAGATGTCAGTGACACAGTTTATAGAACATAACTTAGATTGTCATCTACATTACTGTAACTACAAATACCACCCTCAGATAGAAGAATCAGTTTTATCAGTGAACATCTCTAACTGAACTATAAATGGTGTATGTCTTCTGGCTTTTACAAGCTCTTGGTCTAACACAGGGGATATATGATGTAAAAATTACAAAGCAGGGTCACTCACGGTGGCTCATGCCTGTAATCCCAGCACTTTGGGAGGCCAAGGCGGGCGGATCACAGATTCAGGAGATCGAGATCATCCTGGCTAACACGGTGAAACCCCATCTCTACTAAAAATATAAAAATTAGCTGGGTGTGGTGGCACACGCCTGTAGTCCCAGCTACTCAGTAGGCTGAGGCAGGAGAATCACTTGAACCCAGGACGCGGAGGTTGCAGTGAGCCGAGATCGCACCACTGCACTCCAGCCTGGTGGCAGAACAAGACTCCAAATCAAAAGTAAATAAATAAATAATAAAATAGCAGTGACTATAATGTTTTTTGATGTTAAACTTTGAGAGCTTTTTTTTTTTCTTTCTTTTCCCAAGTGCCTTTCCCAGTTCCAGGAGCAGAGTTATTCTAAGCTCACTGATGTAAAGGAATAGAAAGAAAAGGTTTGGTGGAAAACCTAATAACCTGCTATCTTTCTGTCTTTTGTTTTTTAAAAGCTTGAGCATTTGGGAGAATTTGGAAAGATTGTGGAGTAAGTGCAAAGAAGGAATTTGCTAACAAAAATTATATAGGGTAAAATGAGTTTTTTCCATGTTAGAAAATATCCACTCCCTACGCTCCTACATTCCTTTCCCACGGTTAAGAAGAGGAAAAAACAAAGGCCTCTTGGTGAGCAGTGGTGACTTAGGCAATTTCTTAGAAATATTCTAGAAGGCATAGTCATCTTTTAAAAAAAATAGCTACAAGGATATGTCTAAGCAGAAGGGACCATGGGCCAAATTACGTGTAGATTTTTGCATTCCAATATGGTAAAGAAGAAGCAGGAAGCTGGGGGGCCTAAACAGGCCACACAGAAATGGACAAGGAAGAGGCCAGCAGCAGCTTGTGGGGACAAGATGTCAAGCCCCAAATGTTAAACCCACCAACCATCCTCCAAATTCTGGCTCTGTTTAACAAGGCTGCGGTCTGACACTAGATGCCGCCTCAGTGACTAAAGCATAATTTCCCGTCTCCTGGGAGTGTTGACAGCTGACTCCTGGCAACAATACTCACAGCACAGTAAAGTTCCTTCATCCAAGTCCATGTCCCTTCTCAAGACATCCCACATCCGAGAACTGCTTGGTACAGAAATATAATGGCCTGGTTTTCTTGCTCCAATTCGAGGTCATTAGGTAAACTCACCAAGATCCCTGTAGCGTGGACTGTGGCCATGATAGTGATTGCATTCCAGCCGACTTCCTGCTCTGCCCAATCCTATTGCTTTCACTCTTCCACAGGTGTTGGGAATATCATTTCAACCTCCTTGCATGCAAATCTCCAACTCGGAGTCGGCTTCCTAGGACACTTGACTGGTGATATCTCTATCACTATCACGGTACTTAGAGGGGAGCATCTTAAAATGATTGAAGGCTAACTGCCCTAACAGCACAGGCAGATGGTGGCTTAAAATAGAATTTAAGTGGATTTAAAAAAACATGAAAAAAGTTGACATTGCACGCTCATATGAGCTTATGGATCAAATCATGTGTATGATTTCTAAGATCCCTCGTGCAGTATATATTTGCACTGTTTATAAATGACATCCCCTTGAATTGAATTCAGTGCAATTCAAAACAGTAATTTGTGGGAAAAATTAGATATGCAGATAGCCTGGACTCTAGAGAGGGACACATCATTTGGAGAATAATAGTGAACCGGCTAGTCTATGAGGGAAGAAAACAGAGTGAATATAGACTATTAGTGAACAACGATATTTTCCCATGTATATTCAAATTAAGGTGAACTTCTTTAGAGAATTGTGCTTTAGAAAGAACAAGTATTTCCCTATATTTGAGTCCTCACAAGTTTTCCTACGATGAGTGCTTTTGTGATTATTTTGAATAACAAAGTAATATTTAAAGAAACTCTCTTGCCCTGAATGTACTTTACGTCAATTGATGTTGCATATAGAGAGCATCAGAGTCAAGCCACAAGAAAAGGAGGAACATAACTTAGCAAAGACTTAGAGGATTAGTCCTAATAGTGTGAAATCAAAAGTTCAAGTGAGGGAATAAATGCAGCTTTTAATGATTACTTAAATGAAGTTTAACTCTGGCAGGATCTACAAGAAATTGGCAACCTTTGGCTTCAGTAACAGAAACTCAGGATATATGCCCTTCAGTGCCTTTGGATTCCGCATCATATTGAGAGCGACTCCTTTAAACAAGCAATAAGAAACTTCCTGTGACAACATAATAAATTCAAAAAGTTCTGTAACTCAGACAATTTAGATAGAACTGAGGACTTTGGCCTAGACAGCCCTGTTCACTCTAAAGATGGATTAAACAAGGAAAAAGATATTGATATCAAAAATTCAATCAGGAATTTGATTAAAGCATTTCATTAAATGTGATAATTTCTTAGTATATTATCTTACATATGCAATATTCATGTGTAACAAATTAAATACAAGCAAACATTTGAGCATATTATCTGCAGCATAATTCACATATCAATTTACATATTCAGTTTTGCTCACATGAAAACTTCGATCTTCTCAATAAGAAAATTTGTGAAATCTTTAATTCCTCATCCCCAGGAATGTAAATAAATAAATATAAATATTGTAAGTCAGTGATTTTTTCCTAGGAAGACAGTAAAATTACTTTACACGCCTTCTCATTGTAAACCTAAATAACAAACAGAGAAAGGTTCTCTAAAGGAAAAAGACACATCTTAGGGAGGAGGGCACTGCAATGGGAATATGCATGACAAAGCAAACTGTGTAGATTCAAATGGTAAAGGAAGACAACGTCTTTAAAAGAAAAGCGATCAACCTGGAATTATGGGGGAGTAGAAAAAATAAATAAAGGAAAAATGAAGAGGCTTATATAATTGTTTTGTTATAGTTATCTTTGACTATAAAGATCAACAACAAGGTCGATGTCAGTTGAAGTTTGAGCAGGTGGTTGCTGGATAGATGTCCTCACAGAAGCGTATTTTGTGTAAGGTTGCTATGGCCTTTGTGCAAGGTTGTGGATTTTGTAGTATTTTGTGATAGTTTCTATCAGACCTAGAAGCATGAGAACCCTCTCTTCAAGGCCTTCTCTGAATCTATTTGTCCAGGTTTTTTCTTTTCTTTTTAAAGATTAGTGACAGTTTTGATTCTGATAACTTTTATATCATGATCCCTAATTTCAAAAAAAAATTAAATGTGTAACTTTTTTATGATGTATTTGATAGGCTTGGATTTATGAATCACCTCTACTATCTATAGTGGTAGATATATCTGAGCCTACTTACACAGCGCTTCCATCAGATTTTCTCTTCAGTGGAATTGGAAGAGGGGGATTTTGGAGAACGGGATGAAGGAATTGTGCTGCATCAGAGGTCCCCACCTAACAGCACAGGGACTTTTTCTGCGCTCTTGCCAGGCCGTTGTATTAGGCTGATACAAAAGTAATTTTGGTTTTGTCATTGAAAGTAATGAGACCATCTGACTTACAATGTCTGTGCCGTAACCAACTCCTAATAGCCTCCTAGGACAGCTTTGCCCTGACATACACTGTCCTGGAACCACGTCTGCTTTGTAACTCCTGAGGTAGCTGCCACCATGACCAATGCCTTCTCATCTTTACTCTACATGCAGGTAACAGTTATAATTATATCTCTGTGTATTCACAGAACATTTAGTACATCTGGGACTTCTACAAAATTTCCCTAGCTGATTTTGGTGTTCTAGTGTCCTGGCAGCTCTAGCCATGAAGGGATGATGCTTTATCAGCATTACTGTTGAGTTTTTTGCTTTTTCTCACAAACTGATTCCACTTTTCCCACGTACGTTTGACAATTCATTTGAACTCATTTATTCTAAACCCATTATTTTTTGTCTATTATTTAATAGGGTGGGGGACGAGGGATAAAAGATAACAAATAAGGTGCAGTGTACACTGTTCGGGTGATAGGTGCACCCAAATCTCACAAATAACCAGTAAAGAAGTTATTCATGGAACCAAATACCACCGTACCCCAATAACCTATGGGAAAAAAAATAAAAAATACAATAAAAAAGAGTCAGAAAAAAAGAAAATAATCACTGTACTTACCATGACACTTAGAAATGGTGGCTAGCATTATTTGTGTCACCTAATAATATTATTATTTTTTCTTTATGCAACAAACTAGCTCTGCTATTACAATCACTACTATTTGAAGTGTTACTAAATTAAATTAAATTTATTGTATCCTTCTGGACTCAGAAAGGGGGGTAAATGCTAAGACAATTTCAGAATATTATCACATATTAAAAGCATATTGTATGGGGAAAATGTGATTTAAAAAAATAGAAATTGGTAGAGAAACAGTTTTTGGGTCTCTTTAATTTCCGCACATTTTGCAAGTATGGACGCTGACTTTCTTGTTCCAAATGATTGTTTTCAAACATGTTTGTATAGAAAACAGCCTTGGAATAGAAAACCAGTACCTCCTTCTGGAACAAAGGAAAAGTTTATTTACTGTCTAGTATAATGCAGATAATTTCTCCCTCTTGGGAAGGGTACAGCCAAGTGAACTTCCCATAATACAAGTTGGGGTTTCTTGAGCTTGGGTTTTTCTTCCACAGTGTAATGTGCAGGTGCCACTTGGCTCTCTTTGTGTTATCCTGGGAAAGCTGATGGCTGTAGGTGCATGTTTATTTTGGGGTTCTCTATTCTGTTTCATTGGTCTTTGTGACTGTTTTCATATCGCTACCATGCTATTTTGTCTATTGTGGCCTTAGGGTATAGTATGAAGTCAAGTAATGTGATGTCTCTAGCTTTGTTCTTCTTGCTTAGGTTTCCTTTGGTTGTCTGGGCTCTTTAAAAATCCATATGAAATTTAGAATATATTTTTTTCTCATTCTGTGAAAAACGACATTGGTTGTTTCATAGGAATAGTGTTGAATATGTAGATTGCTTTTGACAGTATAGCCATTTTAACAATATTGATCTTTCTAATCCATGAGCATGGAATAGTTTTCCATTTGCTTTTTCATCTATGATTTCTTTCTGCAGTGTTTTGTAGTTCTCCTTTTAGATATCCTTTACCTCCTTGCTTAGACATATTCTTCTTTTCTTTTATTTTGGGGGTTGCTGTTGTAAACAGGATTACACTCTTGATTTACCTCTCAGTTTAAACATTTTTGGTGTACAGAAATGATACTTTTTTCTATATGTTGATTTTTTTTAATCCTGAAAGTTTGCTGAAGTTTTTTTTTTATCAGTTCTAGGAGCCTTTTGGCACAGTCTTTAGGGATTTCTAGGTGTAGAATCATATCATCAGTGAAGAGAGATAATTTGACTTCATTTCCTATTTGGATGCCTTTTATCGCTTTCTCTTGCCTGATTGCTCTGGCTGGGACTTGTTAAACAGGAGTAGTGAGAACAGGCATCCCTATTTTATTCCTGTTCATAAGGGGAATGTGTTGGGAGAAAAGTTGAGTGTTGGAAGAGAAGCTGAGGCAGGGCCATATGTTTCTCATTCACTTGATACACCGTTTACTTTCAACCCCTAAATCCTCACCACCTGTTTGTTTGAGCACCAACAAATAGCGTGGGCTCCCAGAGCTTGGGGACTTTGCAGACTCCACACTCGTGATGGTCTCCTGATCCCACTTTCTCTCTCAAACTGTCTTTTTCTCATTCCTTTGACTCTGCCGGACTTCATCACCCCCATGACCTAGTGTTGGGCCTGATCACCCCAACATTCCTGGCACCCAACATGGGGTGACAAAGACCCGGTGAAGGAAGGCTGGAGCATGTGAAAGCAGAGGACACAACATCAAAAGACACCCGAGGACATACAAAGGTGGGGAATGAAATTTAGTACTTAGAATTTGTTATCACTCTTTAGTACAGTAAAGCAGTTTTGCCCATGGTTTCCAGAACAAAGGACTATGAAGTTGGATGAATGGGAGAGAATTGGAAGAGATTTTTTAAAAGGCATATAAAGATGGAGCAGAAATTCCAGTTTCTGTATGGTCAATGTGGGCACTAATAAAGGCAGCCCTTGAGCCATTTCAAACAGATAATGAGGCAGACTCAGATGAGGAAGAGGAGGATGAGTGTAAAAAACTAACTTCAAATTCTGAGTGTGGGGAGCAGCTACCAGAGGAGATTAAAGAAAAGAAAGAAAAACTTTAAAAAGTATGTTTTACTAGCCCGTTGGCTCCACCTGCTAAATTAAGTGAATGGCCACCTCCTCTCTCTCCTCTAAATGGGTGAGAAAATAAATTAGCTGAAAAACTTACTGCTCCTGTAGTTACAACATTAAAACCTGGAGCAATTGGTGGTGGTAGACAAAATTCTATTCAAAAAGCTAAAGCCAAGGGAGACCTTGAAACATGGCAATTTCCCGTTACTATAATCCAGCAAGTAGGACAGAATATAGCTAATTAGGCTGCTTTCTGTTGTAAGTTACTAAAGAATTTAAGCAAGCCATTAGTCAATATGGACTGAACTCTCTTTTTGTGCAAACTTTATTTAAAAATATGGCTCTTGATAATAGATTACTACCATATAATTAGGATACTTTGACAAAACCTGTTCTCACTCCATCTCAGTACTTGCAGTTTAAAACTTGGTAGGCTGATGAAGCTCAAACTCAGGCAAAAGAAAACACACAAGTGCAGCCACCTGTACCTGTTTTCTTTGATCAGTTAATATGAGTTGGCCCTAACTGGGGTTGATTAGAGAATCAAGCACTAATGGAAGATGTTGCCATTGTTCAGCTGTGCTTCATGTGCTTACATGCATAGAAAAGGATAAATGTTACAGGGGAAAAGTATCCTTATTTCAGTTCTGTCTGACAAGGACCTAAAGAACCATATATTAATTTTATTGCTTAGCTCCAAGAGGCTGTGTATAAAGCCGTAAATGATCAAAACAGCTCAGGATGTTGTAATACAGCTTCTTGCATACAATAATGCTAATGCAGAGTGTCAAACTGCTATTAGATCCCAGACAGAGAGGGCCCATTTAGCTAAATATATTAAGGCTTGCGATGGCATTGGAGATAACTTACATAAGGTTATTCTTTTAGCTCAGGCTGTGGCTAGATTAAGAGTAAGAAAAAATATGCTTCATTTCTCAGGCTCTTGCCTTAATTGTGGGCAAATTGGACACAAGAAAGGAATGTAGAAAGGAATTCAAAAGACGAAAACTACTACCATCAATCAACAGAAAAGTCCCAATGTACATCCCTGGTGTAAGAAAGGCAATCACTGGGCAAGTCCGTGTCATTCTAAATTTAGCAAAGATGGACAGCCTCTTTCAGGAAATAGGAAGAGGGACCCGCCTCAAGCCCCTCAACAAACTGAGGCATACCAAGCACAGCCACTGCCCTTACAGCAATTGTCCCCCGCCTCAGCAAGCAGTGCTGCTGTAGACCTCTACAGCACAATTCCCATCTCCTTACTTCCTGGGGAGCCACCAAAGAAGGTCCCCACAGGAGTTAGGGCACCCTTACCCTGAGGAACTGTTGGGAACAAGCCTCCCCAAATCTGGCCATAAACTGGCCCCAAAACTGGCCATAAACAAAATCTCTGCAGCACTGTGACATGTTCATGATGGCCATAACACCCACGCTGGAAGGTTGTGGGTTTACTGGAATGAGGACAAGGAATACCTGGCCCGTCCAGGGTGGAAAACCACTTAAAGGCATTCTTAAGCCACAAACAATAGCATGAGTGATCTGTGCCTTAAGAATAAGGAATACTTTTAGTTAATCTAATATCTATAGAAACAGTGCTAATGACTGGCTTGCTGTTAATAAATACCTGGGTAAATCTCTGTTCAGGGCTCTGCTCTGAAGACTGTAAGACCCCCCACTCCCCGATTTCCCACTTCACACCTCTATATTTCTGTGTGTGTGTCTTTAATTCCTCTAGTGCTTCTGGGTTAGGGTCTCTCCAACCGACCTGGTCTCAGCAAGTGGTGCCCATTCATGGGGGCTCGAATACAGGTCAAAGGATCGCTGGAGCAACGATTGGAGAATGTGGAACTAGCTGGAGGACACCCGAGTACTCTTAAAGCAATCCCCGTGGTGAGTAAGAAGGGGAGCTCGGAAGCATCAGGGTAGCAATAGGACAAGTGTGGGCTGTGGTTCATTGTACCTTGGAACTTTTTCACACTGATGATGAGGAGGAAGGAGAGTATAACAAAGTAACAGTAGAGGTTACAGACCAGGTTTATTTGTCACCTAAAGCTAAAGCAGAAAAGGAGGGAGAGGTTCATCCCTATCCTTCTGCACACCCTCATTATTATTTTGTAAAAACGACCCTCCAGATCTTTCTTTTCTGGAGGACACTGGGTGAAAAGTAGTTGCCCTGGTGACTGTTCAAGCAGCGCCTTGAGCGACTGCTCTTAGTTCCATTCAGGCAGGAATACAGCAAGCTAGACAAAAGTGGGATTTAGAAGCTTGGCAGTTCCCTGTTTGAATACACCCCCCAGATCAACAGGGAAATAGTATAGCTACATTTGAGCCTTTTCCTTTTAAATTACTCAAAAAAATTAAACAAGCTATAAATCAGTATGGACCAGGTTCTCCTTTTGAAATGGGACTGTTAAAGAATGTTGCTGTTTCCAGTCGGATGATTCCTACTGACTGGGACACTCTTACTCTAGCTTGTCTAACTCCTGCTCAGTTCTTATAATTTAAAACTTAGTGGGCAGATGAAGCTTCCATTCAGGCTGCTCACAATGCCTGGGCCCAACCTCAAATTAATATAACTGCAGACCAACTTTTGGGGGTTGGTGGCTGGGCTGGTTTACATGAACAAGTGGTCATGCAGGATGATGCCATAGAACAGCTTAGAGGAGTGTGCATTAGAGCTTGGAATAAATCACTTCATGTGGAGAACAATACCCTTCCTTTAGTGCTGTAAAACAGGGACCAAGAGAACCATATGTGGATTTTATAGCTTGGTTACAGGAGTCTCTTAAAAAGATGATTGAAGATTTGGCTGCTTAGGATATAGTGTTGAAGTTATTGGTTTTGACAATGCTAATCCCTATTGCCAGGCTGCTCTGCGACCTATCAGAGGGAAAGCACATTTAGTTGATTATAACAAGGCCTGTGATGATATCAGAGATAATCTACATAAAGCTACTTTGTTGGCACAGGCGATGGCAGGACTGAGAGTGGATAAAGGAAATACTCCATTTCCTGGAGCTTGTTTTAAGTGTGGGAAGCATGGTCATACTAAAAAGAATGTAAAAAAAAAAATCACCGAGTCAGGCCACCAGATAGGGGAAAAAACAAAACTGCTGATCCTGAAATATGTCCAAAATGTAAAAAAGGAAAACTTTGGACTAATCAGTGTCACTCTAAGTTTGATAAAGAAGGGAACCCGATTTTGGGAAACTCCCCGAGGGGCCCATCCCAGGCCCTGTTCTAAACCAGGGCATTTCCAGCTCAGGCCATTCCCTCACCCCCATATGTTATCTGTCCCCCACCACAGCCCATAGTGCTGCAGTAGATTTATGCTGCACAAAAGCTGTGAGCCTTCTGCCTGGGGAACCCCCGCAAAACGTCCCAACAGGAGTCTGTGGACCGTTGCCAGCAGGGACAATGGGATTACTTTTAGGAACGTCTAGTTTAAGTTTAAAAGGGGTACAAATACACACTGGAGTCATTGATTCAGATTACAATGAGGAAATTCAAATTGTGATATTTAGTTCTGTTCCCTGGAAAGCACAGCCAGGAGTGCGCATAGCACAGCTCCTGAGTGAGCCGTATGTGGGAATGGGAAAAAGTGAAATTAAATGAACTGGAGGATTTGGAAGCACAGATAAAAAAGGCAAGGCAGCTTATTGGGTAAATCAAATTACTGATAAACATCCTACCTGTGAAATAACTATCCAAGGAAAGAACTTTAAAGGTTTGGTAGATACTATTTTTTTTTTTTTGGTAGGAGTGGACATTTCAATTATTTCTCTACAGCACTGGCCGTCCATGTGGCCAATTCAGCTCACTCAATTTAACACAGTGGAAACTGCTAAAGCTCTAGAAGTGTATCAAAGTAGCTATACTTTGCATTGTGAAGGGTCCGATGGACAACCTGGGACTCTTCAACCAATTGCAACTTCTGTACCTATAAAATTATGGGGGAGAGATTTATTATGACAATGGGAAGCACAAGTTCTAATTCCATAACAATTATACAGCCCTCAAAGTCAACATATGATGCACGAAATGGGGCATGTCCCTGGTATAGGAGTAGAAAAAAAATTGCAAGATTTGAAAGAACTGCTTCAAACGGAAAGACAAAGTTCCTGCCAAAGATTAGGATACCATTTTTGATGGTGGCCATAGTTAAGCCTCCAGAACATATACCTTTAAAATGGTTAACAGATAAGCCAATTTGGATAGAATAATGGCTGTTAAGCAAAGAGAAACTGGATGCTTTAGAGAAATTAGTTACTGAACAATTAGAAAATGGGCACATAGCTCCAACATTTTCCCCTTGGAATTCTCCAGTTTTCATAATTAAGAAAAAATCAGGTAAATGGAGAATGTTAACTGACTTAAGAGCCATCAATTCAGTTATACAACCAATGGAAATATAACAGCCAGGATTGCCTTCTCCTACTATAATTCCAAAAAATTGGCCTTTAATAGTCACAGATTTAAAAGACTGTTTCTTTACTACCCTTTTAGCTGAGCAAGACTGTGAACGGTTTCCATTTACAATTCTTGCAGTAAACAACCTGCAGCCTGCTAAGCGTTTTCATTGTTTCACAGATGGGTCTAGTAATGGTAAAGCTTCTTATTGTGGATCAAAAGGTAAAGTTTTCCAGACACCCTATACTTCAGCTCAAAAGGCAGAGCTTGTAGCTGTAATTGAGGTGTTGACTGCTTTTGATATGCCTGTTAATGTGATTTCTGATTCTTCATACATGGGTCATTCCACACAGTTAATTGAAAATGCTCAGTTGCGATTTCATACAGATGAACAACTGATAATAAAAACAAAAAAGGGGGAGAAACAGGGATTATGGTATAGCCCATACACAATTGAATCTTGCATTATTAACTTTCAAATTTTTGAGCCTGCCCAAAGGCCAGATGTGACCAGCAGCTGAACAGCATCTACAGAAACCAGCTGCAAAGACAGAAGCAGAACAACCGGTTTGGTGGAGAGATCCAATAACAAAAAGTTGGGAAATAGGTAAAATTATAACTTGGCATAGAGGTTATGCTTGTGTTTCTCCAGGACCGAATCAACAACTGATTTAGATACCATCAAGACACCTGAAATTTTATCATGAGCCAGATGCTGAGGAAGAGAGAAAAAGCACAATCATCATTTAAATTAGAGCTTCTGGCTGGGCGTGGTGGCTCACGCCTGTAATCCCAGCACTCTGGCAGGCCGAGGTGGGTGGATCACAAGGTCAGGAGATCGAGACCATCCTGGCTAACACGGTGAAACCCCGTCTCTACTAAAAATACAAAAAATTAGCTGGGTGAGGTGGCGGGCGCCTATAGTCCCAGCTACTCAGGAGGCTGAGGCAGAATGGCATGAACCCGGGAGGCAAAACTTCAGGTTTTGCCAAGAATGACACTGTAAATGTAACAAAGCTTCTGTGCTTGTTAGTGAACACCAAATCAGCTACTCTCCTGTATTCGGAGATCAGGATGAAATGAAAAGAACAAGCAGGCCTGGCGCAGTGGCTCATGCCTGTAATGCCAACACTTTGGGAGGCTTAGGTGTGCGGATCACCCGAGGTTGGGAGTTCGAGACCAGCCTGACCAACATGGAGAAACCCCATCTCTACTAAAAGTGCAAAATGAGCTGGGCGTGGTGGCACAAGCCTGTAATCCCAGCTTGGGAGGCTGAGGCAGGATAAGTGCTTAAATCTGAGAGGTGGAGGTTGCAGTGAGGCAATATTGCACCATTGCACTCCAGCCTGGGCAACAAGAGTGAAACTCCATCTCAAAAAAAAATAAAAAATAAAAAATGACCCCCAACCTTGTCTAGACTGTGGGGTTTCAGTTTCACCCCAGGGGGGTCCTGTTTGGGTTAGAACCCTGAATCTGGTTTGAGTTCATATCCTAAAGAATAAAGGGAATAAAGGCTGTAGCCACTGAGCTACTCAATCTGGTCTCGTTCTGGCTTTTGTGTGTCTGTCTGTATTTTTGGCCTAAATATTTGGCCCAATAGAGGTTAAAGGCTTTGATGTTCTCAGCAAAAGCCTTGTGAGATCTCTAGTTTATCTGTGTGCTCCACTGGAACAAGGAGACTCCATAAACTAGAAAAACCTAAAGAAAATGGCACGCATGAAAAAATGAGAGCCAACTCCTGTTTCTTGTTCTGTCCACCTCCCTCTCTCACTCCTCCTTCTGCCTTTGCTGTGGTCCCATGGTGTTTCTGTCTTTCTGGGGACCTGAGATTCAGTGTAGGAGTGAAGTCCATGATTTTAAAGCCTTCATGTCTCTGCTTTTTAACTCTGCCTGCTTTGCTGAGCTCTTATAATTAGAAATAAACCATTCAGAACAGAAACAACAGGGCATCAGAAAACCAACTTCAGGCAGCGCTCCGGCAAGTACCTCCCTAGAAGGGAAGGGCCTACTAAAGGAGATTTAATCTTGAAAAGGCCAAAATGAGAAGCTCTAACCTTAAGCTTGCTAGGTTTTCTGGGTCTCGAGCTGGCTATATATTATGGACCATTCTAGCCACACACACACACACACACACACACACACACACACACACACACACACTTTTTTGAGACAGAGTCTTGCTCTGTTGCCCATGCTGGAGTGCAGTGGTGTGATCTTGGCTCACTGCAACCTCCACTTCCCAGGTTCGAGCAATTCTCCTGTCTCAGCCTCCTGAGTAGCTGCGATTACAGGTGTGCACCATCATACCCGGCTAATTTTTGTGGTTTTAGTAGAGATGAGGTTTCACCATGTTGGCCAGTCTGGTCTCAAACTCCTGATCTCAAGTGATCCACCTGCCTTGGCCTCCCAAACTGCTGGGATTACAGGCATGAGCCACTGTGCCCAGCCTATACATATATATATACTTTTTTTTCTTTTTCTTTTTGACACAGTGCCTTGCTCTGTTGCCCAGGATGGAGTATGGTGGTACAATCGCGGCTCACTGCAACCTCCACCTCCAAGGTTTGAGCGGTTATCCTGCCTCAGCCTCCTGAATAGCTGGGACTACAGGTGCACACCACCACACCCAGTTAATTTTTGTATTTTCAGTAGAGATGGGGTTTTGTCACGTAGGCCAGGCTGGTCTCAAACTCCTGGCCTCAAGTGATCCACCTGCCTCAGCCTCCCATAGTGTTGGGATTACACACACACTTTAAACCTGATGGCCAAATTACATGAAAGAAAATTCAGAACTCAAATAGTTACTATTTTTAAAAACCCTAAAATGAAAAATTATCAGTTCTTTTGCCTATCTATTTTTTTTCCCTTCCTGCTTTGAATCTGCTGATTTGTCTACTGGTGTTGAGATAAGACTTACTGTCTGTGGTGTTACCAATTCAAGGTTACTTGGCTGAAGAAAAACAAAAGAATGAAACAATTCTTTATTTTTTTTTCTCTTTTCAAAACAAGGTCTCACTCTAAGGTCTCACTCTCTTCCCCAGACTGGAGTGCAGTAGTGGGATCATAGCTCACTGTTATCTCAACCTCCCAGGCTCAAGCAATCCTCCTGTCTCATCCTCTCTAGTAGCTGGGACAATAGGCATGCACTACCATGCCTGGCAATTTTTTATCTTATTCTTAGTAGAGATTGGGTCTCACTATGTTGCCCAGGCTGGTCTCAAACTCCTGAGCTCAATGATCCTCTTGCCTCAGCCTCTCAAAGTGCTGGGATACAGGCATGAACCACTGTGCCCAGATAAAAGAGAGTTCTTTTATAAATACAAATAATTTAAAAAGTATTGATAAAATAAAAATAGAAATGTCTTCAGAATTGTCAGCATACATTTTTGACTGTGTTTTATATTTACATTTGCTAGATATTTTAAGGTGCTAGGGTTTGGCATGAAGGTTATAAAACTATAAGCACAGGAAAAAAAAGAATATTTGTTTATGTGATTTTTTAAATACATAAGACCAATTTAATACGGTTTGTTGAACAAAAATAATGGAATTTTCTGAGTTATTGGTAAAATACCCATGTATTTAACTTTGAAGTCCTCACTTACGTGAACACCTGATATTCACAGGCTATAACATGGTTAACAAGAAAAAAACCTAGAAATGATGACTAGCTTTGTCTAATACCTCAGTTCTCACAAATACTCTAGATAAACTGTCAAAAATAAGTAAATGTAAATGGATAAATGTCTATACAAGACATCTTAATGTATTTTTGAAATTTTTTTGAGACAGTGTCTCTGTCTGTCACCCAGGCTGAAGTGCAGTGGCATGATCACAGCTCACTGCAACCTTGACCTCCTGCGCTCAAGGGATCCTCCCACCTCAGCCTCCCAAGTAGCTGTTAATTACAGGTATGCACCACCATGGTCAGCTAACTTTTATTTTTTTTTGTAGAGTCAGCATCTCACTATTTTGCTCAGGCTGGTCTCATGATACTCCTGCCTTGGCCTCCTAAAGTGTTGGGATTACAGGTGTGAGCCACCACGCCCAGCCTATTTTTGAAATTTTAGTTATGTTAAATTAAATAATAGATATTCATTAAATATCTGGGTTATTTCCAATTTAAAACTTATGTTTTAGCCCAGGCACTGTGGCTCATGCCTGTAATCCCTGCACTTTGGGAGGCCAAGGCGGGCGGCTCACCCGAGGTCAGGAGCTCAAGACCAGCCTGATCAACATAGTGAAACCCCATCTCTACTAAAAAATACAAAAAATTAGCCAGGTGTGGTGATGGGTTCCTGTAATCCCAGCTACTTGGGAGGCTGAGGCAGGAGAATTGCCTGAACCTGGGGGACGGAGGTTGCAGTGAGATGAGATCACACCATTGAACTCCAGCCTGGGCAACAAGAGTGAAAATCCATCTTAAAAAATATGTTTTAGGAACACATAATTCTAAATTATAAAATTATTCTCATATGTAAGATACTGCTATATGACAATTCAAAATTTCTTGCTTCCTAGGCTTTTTATTAAAATAAGGGTTACTAAGTGTTAATATGTTGGTAGATATATGTGATTAAGACTAATAGATACAAGAGAAACAATTCTGTATGCAAAATGTATACCGGTATTTGTTTCAGAAAAAGTAAATTCGCTTAGAGATTTTTAAGGATTATTTTAAATTGAAGGAATAAAAAGATAGATAAAACTAAATGTGTATAAAAAGTTGGGAAAGATGAAAAAATTATACAAGGTTATTAAAAGTTTATGTAAATCTTACATCGAGGTCAAAACTGATTGAGATCAGATAGATTGTTTATAAAGTTTATTTAAATTAGCTGTAATATTAAAAACATAGTGATAAAAAACTAAAAATTTTGGTTAAAACAACAAGGTTTTCTTAAGGTATTTATTTGCTCATAATAAGAGGTAAAAAATATTGACTTTTAATCCTGAAAACTGTTACTATAAAAACTTTTCAGATTTGTATATCAGAAGTTCAACTTTTCCTGTACTTTCATGTTACACATGACTCACAGATCACATCATTTTCTCCTGTTCCTTCTTGAGAAGGAATAAAAGGCTTGGGTTTCCTGCTTGGCTGCGATGATAACTCCTTCAGGTTTTTCATCAGGTCTAATTTTGTACTCTTGGCTTTTAAATATGTCTTAATTACTTCATGTAACCAGGAAACTTCCATGCTATCATTGTGAGCTATGGATCCCCACTGCTCTATGCTCTGGTTTTCCTGTTTACATTCCTTTGTAATATTATGCTCACTCATGACCATGGACACACTCTTTCTATGTCTAATTAAATTCAAGTCTCCTTATCATCGGAATTGACTTCCAAGTGATTTAAATTAGCTTCCTGTAAGAAGACACAGTTATGCCACAGGAGTTTTACCCTTTAAATGACTGGCCTGTAATAAAGATTTTAGGTTTTATCAAGATAATCCATGTGTTGCCTTTATTTTTTTTAATTACTTAGGAAAACTGAGGGTTTTCAGTTTTCACGTCCGTGTAACATTCTATGTTGCTTTTGATGTATTTTGGTTGTCATGCTAATTAAATGAATGACTGTTACTTAAAAATGACATGTGGCTGTGTGCAGCGGCTCATGTCTGTAATTCCAGCCCTTTGGGAGGCCAAGGTGGGTGGATCACTTGAGCCCAGGAGTTCAAGTCCAGCCTAGGCAAAATGGCAAAACCCCATCTCTACTAAAAATACAAAAGCTAGCTAGGTGTGGTAGCAAGTGCTCATAGTCCTGGCTACTTGGGAGACTAAGGTGGAGGATCACCTGAGCCTGGGAGGTTGAGGCTGCATTGAGCCATGATTTCACCACTGCACTCCAGCCTGGGCAACAGGGTGAGACCCTGTCTCAAAAAAATAATAAAATAAAAAACAATAAACTGTCATTCTGTTTTGGTCAAATGTTTTCAATTTTTTTAAATCTTTGCTAAAACTTAGTTGATAACATTGTATGGGAAGCATTGCCAAAAGATACGTCTAAATCTTCTTTTTTTTTTCTCTGAGACAGAATCTTGCTTTGTCACCCAGGCTGGAGTGCAGTGGCGTGATCTAGGTTCACTGCAACCTCTGCCCCAAGGTTCAAGCGATTCTGCTGCCTCAACCTCCCAAGTAGCTGGGACTACAGACACATTCCACCACGCCCGGCTAATTTTGTATTTTTAGTAGAGACAAGATTTCTCCATGTTGGCCAGGCTGGTGTCGAAGTCCTGACCTCTGAAGATCTGTCGAACTTGGCCTCCCAAAGTGTTGGGATTACAGGCATGAGCGACTGTGCCTGGTCTAAATCTTCTTTTGGTTACATTTATAGGTATATTATTAATATAAATATTTTAAATGTTATATAAATTATAAGAATCTAATATGGTATCAGTCATAATTTTGATGATGTTAAATATTCTCTAAAGTTGTATATGTATAGATATATTATTAATATAAATATTCTAAAGATTATATAAAATTTGTGGAAGTCTGATGGATCTGATGTGTTGCCGTCAGTCATGATTCTGGCTGTTATCTTAAAATGCTACATATAATAGAAATAACTAAATTTTCTCTCCAGTTGAGAACTTCCACTGGATTTTAACCAAAGGATATTCTAAGTTTTTGTCATCCACGGTGATTGTTTAAAGTTCTTCTCTAAAACCCTTTACAGGCCGGGCACGCTGCTGGAGGCTGTGCAGGGTACGGTGCTGGGCATGGTGCAGGGCATGGTGGCTCACGCGTGTAAAAATCCCAGCACTTTGCAAGGCCGAGGTGGGTGAATTGCTTGAACTCAGAAGTTTGAAAGCATCCTGGGCAACATGGTAAAACCCTGTCTCTACAAAAATACAGAAATTAGCCAGCATGATGGTGCATGCCTATGGTCCCAGCTACTTTGGAGGCTGAGGTAGGAGGATGGCTTGAGTTTAGGAGGGAAAGATTGCGGTGAGCCAAGATCATGCCACTGCACTCCATCCTGAGTGATAGAGCCAGACAATGTCTCAAAAAAAAAAAAGCCTTTACAATCAGCTATCATCTAAATTACTTTTAATGGAAAGGACTCTGACAAGTTCTCTTAAATATGGTTTCAGATAACTTTGGGGATCATACTGTTGGACTAGGAAAATCTTTCAGGACTCTAAAAAGCCGAATGAGAATTTCCAATTGAAATCAAGAAAAACACAAAAAACTGAATGAGAATTGCTATTTGAAATCAAGCAGAACAAGATTTAGTTACATGGGACTGAACTTATAAGAGAAGGAAAATATTTTATTCATGGCCCTTCCATTGGAAACATTGTTGATTCTCTTTAGGTTTTGTTTTCCAAAGTCAAGAATTTTTTTTCTTTTCAGCTATTTTTAACTTACCATACATTAGATAAACTACATTGTGAACAAAAATTTGAGCCATTTATCTGTCTCTCTAACTGATTTCTCCAGAATTCAGAAGCCATTCGTGAGCATTCCTAAATTATGGCAATATAATTATTTGCATAATTTCAATAAGAATCTATTTTTGGTAACAGGATTCAATTGGAGACACTGTTTGTTTTATCAAGGCTTTAACTCGAACGGCAGACACAACCAGACCACTTTAAGGAATTGAGGTTGACTTTATAGCACCAATACAAAGCCCCTTAGAATGACTGGCTTGGTGTCCTGTCTACAAGGGTCCTTTAGAAAGTTCCTGTCCTTGTGGTAAGAAGCAAAGAATGTCACTTTCTGATGGGCCCAGGAACCTCAAGTTATTTGGGGACCTTGAGAAGAGAGGACTACACCCATTCATAAAAGTATTACAGGAGAGCTGGCAAGATGTCTGAATAGGAACAGCTCCGGCCTGCAGCACCCAATGAGATCAACACAGAAGGCAGGTGGTTCATGCATTTCCAACAGCTTCCACTGGGATACCCATGCAAACAGGGTCTGGAGTGGACCTCCAGCAAACTCGAGCAAACCTGCAGCAGAGGGACCTGACTGTTAGAAGGAAAACTAACAAACAGAAAGGAATAGTATCAATATCACCAATATCAAAGAGCAAAGGTAGATAAATCCACAAAGATGGGGAGAAACCAGTGCAAAAAGGCTGAAAACTCCAAAACCCAGAATGCCTCTTCTCCTCCAGAAGATCACAACTCCCCACCAGCAATGGAACAAAACTGGACAGACAATGAGTTTGATGAATTGACAGAAGTAGGCTTTAGAAGGCGGGTAATAACAAACTCCTCCGAGCTAAAGGAGCATGTTGTAACCCAATGCAAGGAAGCTAAGAGCCTGAAAAAAAAGGTAGGACAAATTGTTAACTAGAATAACCGGTTTAGAGGAGAATATAAATGACCTGATGTAGCTGAAAAACCCAGCACAAGAACTTCATGAAGCATACACAAGTATCAATAGCTGAATCAATCAAGCAGGAGAAAGGATATCAGAGATTGAAGATCAACTCAATGAAATAAAGCAAGAAGACAAGATTAGAGAAAAAAGAGTGAGAGAAATGAACAAAGCCTCCAAGAAATAGAGGACTATGTTAAAAGACTGAATCTATGTTTGATTCGTGTACCTGAAAGTGACAGAGAGAATGGAACCAAGTTGGAAAACACTCTCAAGTATATTATCCAGGAGAACTTCCCCAACCTAGCAAGACAGGCCAACATTCAAATTCAGGAAATACAGAGAACACCACTAAGATACTCCTCAAGAAGAGCAACCCCAAGACACAAAATCATAAGATTCACCAAGGTTGAAATGAAGGAAAAAAATATAAAGGGCAGCCAGAGAGAAAGGTTGAGTTACCCACAAAGGGAAGCCCATCAGACTAACAGTGGATCTCTTGGCAGAAAGCCTACAAGCCAGAAGACAGTGGGAGCCAATATACAACATTCCTAAAGAAAAGAATTTTCAAGCCAGAATTTCATATCCAGCCAAACTAAGCTTCATAATTGAAGGAGAAATAAAATCCTTTACAAGCAAATGCTGAGAGATATTGTCACCACCAGGCCTGCCTTACAAGAGCTTCTGAAGGAAGCACTAAACACGGAAAGGAACAACTGGTAACAGCCACTGCAAAAACATACCAAATTATAAAGACCATTGACACTATGAAAAAATTGCATCAACTAATGAGCAAAATAAGCAGCTAGTATCATAATGACAGGATCAAATTCATACATAACAATATAAACCTTAAATGTATATGAGCTAAATGCCCCCAATTGAAAGACACAGACTGGCAAATTGGATAAAGAGTCAAGACCCATCAATGTGCTGTACTCAGGAGACCCATCTCATACACATAGGCTCAAAATAAAGGGATGGAGGAACATTTACCAAGCAAGTGGAAAGCAACAAAAGTCAGGGGTTGCAATCCTAGCTTCTAATAAAACAGATCTTAAGCCAGCAAAGATCAAAAGAGACAAAGAAGGGCGTTACATAATGGTAAAGGGATCAATGCAACAAGAAGAGCTAACTATCCTAGACATATATGCACCCAATACAGGAGCACTCAGATTCATAAAGCAAGTTCTTAAAGACCTACAAAGAGACTTAGACTCCCACACAATAATAGTGGGAGACTTTAACACTCCACTGTCAATATTAGATCAATGAGACAGAAAATTAACAATAATATCCAGGACTTGAACTCAGTTCTGGACCAAGTGGACCTAAAAGATATCTACAGAGCTCTCCACCCCAAATCAACAGAATATACCTTATTCTCAGCACCACATTGCACTTATTCTAAAATTGACCACATAATTGGAAGTAAAATTCTCCTCAAGAAATGCAAAAGAATTGAAATCATAACAAATAGTCTCTCAGACCACAATGCATTCAAATTACTATGCAGGGTTAAGAAACTCACTCAAAACCTCACAACTACATGGAAACTGGGTGACCTGCTCCTGAATGACTACTGGGTAAATAACGAAATGAAGGCAGAAATAAAGATGTTCTTCAAAACCAATGAAAACAAAGACACAACGTCCCAGAATCTCTGGGACACATTTAAAGCAGTGTGTAGAGGGAAATTTATAGCACTAAATGTCCACAAGAGAAAGCAGGAAAGATCTAAAATTGACACCTTAACATCAAAATTAAAAGAACTAGAGAAGCAAGAACAAACAAATTCAAAAGCTAACAGGAGACAAGACACAAATAAGATCAGAGCAGAATTGAAGGAGATAGAGACACGAAAAACCCTTCAAAAAATCAATGAATCCAGGAGCTGGTTTTTTGAAAAGATCAACAAAACAGACCACTAGCCAGACTAATAAAGAAGAAAAGAGAGAAGAATCAAATAGATGCAAGAAAACATGATTAAGGGGATATCACCACTGATCCCACAGAAATACAAATTATCATCAGAGAATACTACCAAGACTAAACCGGGAAGAAGTCAAATTCCTGAATAGACCAATAACAAGTTCTGAAATTGAGGCATTAATTATAGCCTACCAACCAAAAAAATTCCAGGACCAGACGGATTCACAGCTGAATTCTATGAGAGATACAAAGAGGAGCTGGTACCATTCCTTCTGAAACTATTCCAAACAATAGAAAAAGAGAGAATCCTCCCTAACTCATTTTATGAGGTCAGCATCACCTTGATACCAAAACCTCACAGGGACACAACAAAAAAAGAAAATTTTAGGCCAATATCCCTGATGAACATCGATGCAGAAATCCTGGATAAAATACTGGAAAACTGAATCCAGCAGCACATCAAAAAGCTTGTCCACCATGATCAAGTCCGCTTCACCCCTGGGATGCAAGGATGGTTCAACATATGCAAATCAATAAATGTAATCCATCACATAAAGGGAACCAATGACAAAAACTGCATGATTAGCTCAATAGATGCAGAAAGGGCCTTTGACAAAATTCAACAGCCCTTCATGCTAAAAACTCTCAATAAACTGGTATTGATGGAACGTATCTCAAAATAGTAAGTGCTATTTATGACAAGCCCACAGCCAATAACATACTGAATGTGCAAAAACTGGAAGCATTCCCTTTGAAAATCAGCACAAGACAAGGATGCCCTCTCTCACTACTCCTATTCAACATAGTATTGGAAGTTCTGGCCAGGGCAATCAGGCAAGAGAAAGAAATAAAGGGTATTCAATTAGGAAAAGAAGAAGTCAAATGGTCTCTGTTTGCAGATGACATGATTGTATATTTAGAAAACCCCATCATCTCAGCCCAAAATCTCCTTAAGCTGATAAGCAACTTCAGCAAAGTTTCAGGATACAAAATCAATGTGCAAAAATCACAAGCATTCCTATACAGCAATAACAGACAAACAGAGAGCCAAACTGTGAGTGAACTCCCATTCACCATTGTTATAAAAAGAATGAAATACCTAGGAATACAACTTACAAGGATGTGAAGGACCTCTTCAAGGAGAACTACATACCACTCCTCAAGGAAATAAGAGAGGACACAAACAAATGGAAAATCATTCCATGCTCATAGATAGGAAGAATCAGTATCGTGAAAGTGGCCATACTGCCCAAAGTAATTTATAGATTCACTGCTATCCCCATTAAACTACCAATGACTTTCTCCACGGAATTGGAAAAATATACTTTAAATTTCATATGGAATCAAAAAAGAGCCCGAATAGCCAAGACAATCCTAACCAAAAAGAACAAAGCTGGAAGCATCATGGTACCTGACTTCAAACTATACTACAAGCTATGGTAACCAAAACAGCATGGTACTGGTACCAAAACAAATATATAGATCAAAGGAACAGAACAGAGGCCTCAGAAATAACACCACACATCTACAACCATCTGATCTTTGACAAACCTCAGAAAAACAATCACTGGGGAAAGGATTCCCTATTTAATAAATGATGTTGGGAAAACTGGCTAGCCATAGGCAGAAAGCTGAAACTGGATCCCTTCCTTACACCTTATACAAAAATTAACTCAAGATGGGTTAAAGACTTAAACATAAGACCTAAAGCCATAAAAACCATAGAGGAAAACCTAGGCAATACCATTCCGGACATAGGCATGGGCAAAGACTTCATGACTAAAACACCAAAAACAAAGGCAACAAAAGCCAAAATTGACAAATGGGACCTAATTAAACTAAAGAGCTTCTGGACAGAAAAAGAAACTATCAGAGTGAACGGGCAACCTACAAAATGGGAGAAAACTTTTGCAATCTATCTATCCATCTGACAAAGAGCTAATATCCAGAATCTACAAAGAACTTAAACAAATTTACAAGATAAAACAACCCCATTGAAAAGTGGGCGAAGGATGTGAACAGACACTTCTCAAAAGAGGACAATTATGCAACCAACAAACTTATGAAAAAAAAGCTCATCATCACTAGTCATTAGAGAAATGCAAATCAAAACCACAATGAGATACCATCTCATGCCAGTTAGAATGGCGATCATTAAAGAGTCAGGAAACAACAAATACTGGAGAGGGTGTGGAGAAATAGGAATGCTTTTACACTGTTGGTGGGAGTGTAAATTAGTTCAACCATTGTGGAAGACAGTGTGGCTATTCCTCAAGGATCTAGAACTAGAAATACCATTTGGTCCAGCAATCCCATTACTGGGTATATACCCAAAGGATTATAAATCATTCTACTATAAAGACACATGCACATGTATGTTTATTGCAGGACTGTTCACAATAACAAAGACTTGGAACCAACCCAAATGCCCATCAATGATAGACTGAATAAAGAAAATGTGGCACATATACACCATGGAATACTATGCAGCCATAAAAAAGGATGAGTTCATGTCCTTTGCAGGGACATGGAAGAAGCTGGAAACCATCATTCTCGGCAAACTAACACAAGAACAGAAAACCAAACACCACATGTTCTCACTCATAAGTGGGAGTTGAACAATGAGAACACATGGACAAGGGAGGGGAACATCACACACTGGGGCCTGTTGGGGGGTGGGGGAAGGGGGACGAATAGCATTAGGAGAAATGCCTAATATACGTAATGGGTTGATGGGCGCAGCAAACCACCACAGAATATATATACCTATGTAACAAACCTGCACTTTCTGCACATGTACCCCAGAACTTAAAGTATAATTTTAAAAAGTAGCTTAAAAAATTATTACAGACACAGTCTGATGCAAATCTTTGACTTGGCTAGCTTCAAGGCTCTTAAAAGTCTAAGATTCCTTATTTAAAATTTCCAACAAAGCCAATTTTAAGAAGCCTATATGGCCAATAAATATTCTTGCTGCACTTTATGGAAATAATCAGGCCAGGTATGATAAGACTAAAACTTATTTTGCATACAAAATTGGTCCTACTATGATTTGTCTTTGATAAAATGATGGACTAGAGAGAAAATTTATGTTCCAAAAGAAAACTATGACATATGCTATTAGATTCCAACCCTGATCATTGTTTTAGAATTTTTATTATTTGCCTATAATATGGGCTGAATCCTGAATTATTTCCTGGCTCCAAGTGTTCCCTAGTGAATCTGAATATAATATATTTTTAAAAACTTGTTTTATCCTGTCAGGAATGAGATGTATTTTCTGAAGGACTACTTAAACTAGCAATTACAATTCGATTGTTATGATTATAGAATCTCGGGATTTCTCTTCCTTCTTGTCAAGGTCTTTACCTGATGTTTGTCTCATTAAAAAAAAAATGAGACTGATTACACTCTACTCAAGACTGAAGACATGTACTTTAACCTGTCTCTGTTACCAGTAAACCAAAGCCTTAACTTTCAGAATATGTCAGGGACCCTGTGTGGTCCCTGGATCAACCACCCATGGGTTTATGAGAAGTATAAAGTTTATGTGTTTGTGTAAACATTCTTTTGCTCTGGAACCACGTAGAGACTTGGGAGCCAGTTGGGTGGAGCATTCGTTGGATGAGGGTGCTCTCGGGTTAGGAATATCAAGGTGTGGCTCCAGATAATCCAATCATCTAATTAAGATTCCAGTTATGCTCATCTGTTTTAAAATTCCGTTTGGGTAAATTCTTTTAGTCAGACTGAGAATGGCAAAGCCTCAACCCCAATTTCCGGGGAGGGTTGAGAGCCTCAGGTGGAGTTGATCACCAATAGCCTATGGTTTAACCCATCATGCCTATAGAATGAGGTCTCCATAAAAACCCAAAAGGACTGGGTTCAGAGAGCTTGTGGATAACACTTCCTGGAAGGTAGTGCGCCCCTCCCCACATGCCGGGCCCCACATTAATTTCTGAACTTTTTGCAATGTCCGCTAAAATACAACGGCAAGTGTGTTTCCCAGCGTGCTGTGAGCTCTTCCAGCAAATGAATGCAACTAAATCTGGGAGTGGTGGCAACCTGATTTATAGCCAGTTGCTGAGAAGCACAGGTAAAACCACGTAGGGCTTCCCATTGTTATTAGTGTGGGAGGCCTGTGTGGCGGGACCCGGCCCTTTGGAATCTAATGCTATGTCCCGGTAAGTAGCGTCACCATTGAATTAGAAGACACACATATGTTGAGAATAATCTTTCTGGTCATTTGCTGCATGTCTTATTTACAATATGTAATCAAATTCTTTATCCTGACCTTATGGCACCTGGGTTGAGAACCATGATTTGAACCAAACATTGGTCTGTCACGTTCTGAGTTTGAAACTTTAGTTTGCCTTTAGCGTTTTGCTATTGCTTTTTCGTTTTCTTTTGTTTCGTTTCGTTTCTAAGTTCTGGGGTATATGTGCAGGATGTGCAGATTGGTTACTAAGGTAAACGTGTGCCATGGTGGTTTGCTGCACCTGTCAACCCATCACCTAGGTATTAAGCCCAGCGTGCTGTAGCTGTTTTTCTTAACGCTCTGCCTCCCGAAAGGCCCCAGTGTGTGTCGTTCCACTTCCTGTGTCCATGTGATCTCATTTTTCAGCTCCCATTATAAGTGAGAATGTGGCGTTTGGTTTTCTTTCCCTGGATTAGTTTGCTGAGGATAATGACCACACATCGCGACTGTTTTTGTTTTTTAGTATAAAGAGTAGTATTTTATTGAATAAGATTTGCTCACAGAAAAATAAGCTTAAATCTACAATGAATGCCAGACACTACAGCAGAAAGCAATTTTCTCACTTTTCAACACAATCGTTCCTGCTAAGTGAGAACAAGCCATAAAATTTCATTCACAAATGTACTACTCTGTCTCAAAACATCTCACATAATCATGCACTCGACTAAAGCCATTCGATCAGTTCTTCAGTCAGGTTAAAGATGTATCCCTCTAATAACTGACTTTTATAATGCTATCAATATCCACTCCCCATCAGTCTGCCATTGTTAATGGTGTACAGCATTACTGAATACAATGGAATTGATGACGCCCACATCCACGGAGAAACCGTGACTTATGATGGTTTGATTTATGATTTTTCAACGTTATGATGTGTTTATTGGAATATTAGATGCGTTTCTGAGTTACACTGGGTTTATGAGTAAGCGACCCTATACTCCAGAAACAGCTGTACAAGGAAAAACAGGTGGACCTAATAAAAATATGCTTAGTGACTTGGGATAAACCAATAGATGTTCACAACTGATGGAGAGCCGTGAAAGAGAGATAGCGGTAAATAGTTACAATCACACAATTTTCCTGCACCTGTCGAGGATTTCCCCAAAAAAACGCAGAATGTGGGTTGCACCTAAGGCATATGAAAGAGAGAGGGCAGAAGGAGTAAGAGAGAAATAGGAGGAAGGAAGGAAGGAAAGAAGGAAGGTAGGAAGGAAGGAAGGAAGGGAGGAAGGAAGGAAAGAAGGAAGGTAGGATGGAAGGAAGGAAGGAAGGGAGGAAGGAAGGAAAGAAGGAAGGTAGGATGGAAGGAAGGAAGGAAGGAAGGAAGGAAAGAAGGGCGAAAGGAAGCAGAAAACAACGGTGTTACTAAACCCCCCCAAAAAAATGGTTTCCCCCTGTGGGTAAGCCTACAATGTGGATTAATCTTGAAAATATTATGCTGCGTGTTATGTCAGTCATAATAGCTCACCTATTGTGCAATTCCGTTGATAGGAAATGTCCACAATATGGAAATCTATGCATATGGGATTGATCGCACTAGGTAGTTGCTACCTAGGGCTGAGGGTCAGGGAGAGGGTTTGAGACAGAATGAGGAGTGACTAATGTCTACAGGGTTTTTCTCTGGTCGGGGGTGATAAGACGTTCTACAATGGATTGCGAATTATAATTGAATGTGCACAACCACAGGTATACTGAAAGCCACTCAATTCATGGCTTTTAATGGGGGAATCTTATGTGGCGCACTCTCATGGAGACCACGGCAGACATAGTGAGAGAGAAAAAGGTGAGTAAATATCTGAAACGGAGGCAGAAACAGAGAGAATGCAAAGCCCTGTGAATGGAAGGGAGAGCGAAAAGGGAAAATGGTCCTATTTACAAATGACAGATGTGAATCTGGGGTTCACATCAACAGTGTCACTGCCAGGAAGGAGGGTCATGCTAGCCATGTCACGGGTAGTGTGGCCCGCAGGGACGCCGATCTGCTGGAGTGTCGTGCCAGCATGGGCTCTGGCAGCCACGTGGGCCAGCAGGAGGGTCCCACTGCACAGATGTGCGGTAAGGATAGACTGGGTGGACAATTCATTTCTCTGAAGAAGAATGCTGGGCTATTCTCAGAAAAGAAATCTGAAAATAGAAAATGATATTGTCTTATTTTACCTCTTGGACATCCTTGAATGAAACTGCTACTAAAGGGATACTCAGATGAAAATTCAGATCTAATGTTCTGAACAGTATAGTTCGTGAATGTCCAGTGATCATGAGCCCTTGATGGGGAAATGACCTTTCGAGTTTCACTTTTGCATTTTTTGCTCTTTTAGTTGACTTGTCTTGATAGCTTAAATTCAACTATTTTATTTTTACAGAAACCAGGAGGATAACTTTTAAAATATATCTGTCCTGTCTCACGGTGTTGTGTACTCTTCAGATCTTGTATGAAGATAGACTTATATGGGAACAATTAGGTTTTTTTTTTGTTTGTTTGTGTTTTTGAGACAGAGTCTTGCTCTGTCACCAAGGCTGGAGTGCAGTGGCTCAGTCTTGGCTCATTACCACCTCTGCCTCTCGAATTCAAGCAATTCTCCTGCCTCAGTCCCTCGAGTAGCTGATACTACATGCACGTGCTACCATACCCTGCTAATTTTTCTATTTTTAGTAGAGATGGGGTTTCACCAGTTTGGCCAGGCTGCTCTTGAACTCCTGACCTCAGGTGATCTGCCCACCTCGGCTTGCCAATATGCTGGGATTACAGGTGGGAGCCACTGTCCCAGCTACAAATAAGATTTTTAATGCTATTATATTTTATACAATTCTTTGGTCTATGTGAATTCTGAAGGTATTCATGCATTGAGGGAAGATTATCTCAGTTTAATGAAAGCAGTTTTTAATTTAACATATATTCATTAAAATTTTTTTGAAGTTTTTGTCTCTAGTACACAGAAACACAAAATGATGTCATGGGTATTTGACCTTAATGTGTTTATGCACAAACTTAGTTATTCAAATATTTTCTTCCCCCTGAAGAATCTTAATTACTAATAAACAAATTTCTCATGGAAAACAACATATATAACAGAGATGGTTGAGTGTTTGAAAGTAAACTGTAGTAAATACCAGAAGCTTAGAACAAGTTAAGTAAACTTGTCTGAGTTAATAGCAATTACAGGACTTTTAAAATACATTAGACCACGGGGGAGTAGTGCATTTGTGGGGTAGAGGACAACATGGTTCTGCTTCAGTGAAGAACAACTTTTACACCTTATTACAATTTGTATTATTATTTACATTCTAATAAATAAAAACTTTATTTTCAGATACTTTACATCATGTTTCTACTAGTTGAACCATCAATAGTAAGACTTTTCAAAGATTTGGGAAGTTGTGAGTTGATGATAAATATCTGTATCACCATCAGTGATCAAAAATCAGACAGCAACTACCAGAGATTTTGGACACGCGAACTTCATAGTTAAAGAAAGGATTAATCTTGGAGCTGTGTTTCTATCAAGGAATTACACTTTTCATTACCTGTGTGAATCGCAGTTATTAGAGTAGAAACAGAGCAAAGAAGGGAAAGAAGCATAGAAAATTTTATTCTAGATTACCTCGTTTGGCTTCATGCTACCATAGTTCTGACTTTTAAAAAGTCATTTTGTGGTCAAATGTACTTTGTGTTTACTCCCCTTATGCAGCCTACAACCAAACAGAATGGTTCTTAGCAAGGCATTTGTATTCTTCCCTTAAGGAAGGCAAAATATAAATAACAAAGAGAATGAGAAGAAAGAGTGATTTCATTGAGGTTGGTATTTAACATAAATTTGAGTGCAGGTACCATGATTATATTTAGAATTTTGTGGCTGAATGGGAAAACCAGCTAGATGTCTATAGATTTCCTACTCAAACACAATGTGCCTTTGTTTTACTTTTACGTCTCTAATGTAGCAATTATTAGGTACAACTGTATGCAGTGTCACTAAAAATACCTCCCAAAACCAAATATTAAATAATGTCTATGGCTTTCTGTTTTATAGTGTTGATTTTCCCAATATTAATGGGAACCACTGAGCATTTGCCTTATGGTGTCTCCTCAGCTGTATTCACAGATTCCATCACCTTTTCTTAATGGATAATCATGCACTATGAGTAAGGGTTTTCAGAAAAGCTGTGTCATTTAAAGATAACACAGGAGCATCAAATTTAATTCTGCTAGGACGCCTGGTCTACTGATTAACTGCAGCTAATATGAGGTCTACTTCACATCCAAGTTAAATTCAGTGCCCTTAATCAGTCATATGATGAGGTCAACAGTTATAAATTATGCAATATTTTTTCACCCACCCCTATAGTTTTAATTTCTTTTTCCCCTTATGTCTGTGTTTAACATTTTGCTATGCAAAACATGATGATAATCTTCTAGAGTAGTGAGGACAAGCTATAAATCCAAAGTTTCTTACCTATGCAAATGACTTGTTTGCTCTATTTTCTCATGAGCTTGGTAGATCCAGGAAACAGAACTTTTAAAACAAAATCCCCATATGTTGCTGGGTGTGGTGGCTAGTGCCTGTAATCCCAGCACTTTGGGAGGCTGAGGCGGGCAGATAACCAGAGGTTGGGAGTTTGAGACCAACCTGACCAACATGGAGAAACCCATCTCTACTAAAAACACAAAATTAGCTGTTCTTGGTGGCACATGCCTGTAATTGCAGCTACTTGGGAGGCTGAGGCAGGAGAATCGCTTGAACCCAGGAGGCAGAGGTTGCCATGAGCTGAGATCACACCACTGCACTTCAGACTGGGCAGGAAGAGTGAAATTCCATCTCAAAAAACAAAAACAACCACAACCACAACAACCACCACAAAACCCAAATGCATTTCCTTGGTACAGTAAAACTGAAACAGAAAAAGGGTAAAGTAAATACAAGTAACTGAAAGAGTTTATGCATATTATTTTACTTCTCATTTGATAAAATTTGTAAAGTAATGAGCAGAGTGTATTTCTCCAGGGACCCAGATATATACATTTATTTATTCAATAGAAATTTATTCTTATAATGGCCACTGATACCTATATCCTAAATATTTCTGAAAACATCTCCTCAGGCCTGCATCATCTTTGCAACATTGCCTTATATTTTATCTTTGTTCATTGATTTATATGCCTCAGAATTTTATGCTCCTCACAGTATTTAGAGTGAATTATCCCTAATGCAAATAGATCCGTGAACCACTCCTGAATACCTAATGTCCAAGCATCTTAAACGTTTATATAAGGATTTCAGAAACTGACTTCTGGGTTGGGCACGGTGGCTCATGTCTGTGATCCCAGCACTTTGGGAGGCTGAGGCAAGTGGATCATTTGAGGTCAGGAGTTCAAGACCAGCCTGGCCAACAAGGTGAAACCCCATCTCTAATAAAATACAAAAATTAGCAGGTGGTAGTGGCACGCGCCTGTAATCTCAGCTACTCAGGAGGCTGAGGCAGGAGAATTACTTGAACCTGGGAGGCCGGGTTGCAGTGAGCTGAGATCATGCCACTGCCCTCCAGTCTGGGAGACAGAGTATAACCTTGTCCCAAAAAAGAAAAGAAAAGGAAACTGATTTCTGCCCAAATCTCCATCTGTATCCCTTTCCCCATCTGCCTTTTTCTCTGGAATTACTGAGCTGCTGGTAATGGCCCCCTCACCATTCCTCTTCTGCAGAGAAATACATACTCTCTTGGAGGCTTCTCTTCCTCTCTTGTTGCTACCTGGCATGTGCTCACCCTTTCCTGCCCTCTGCCTCGCTTAATCTGGCTAACCTCACTCTCTAAGTCTCAGCTCATGGATGATCTTTAGGAAAGCCATCCCTGACAGCTTCTATTTTCCTTCCTTATTCCCCAGTGCCTAACACTTAGCAGGAACTCAATAAGTAATTATTTAGCAAAATTAAGACTGTTTATACAAAGATGATTCAAAAGATTGTCCTCTACAGTCTAGCAGCAAAGGGGGTCAACATGTAAAGACATGATGTGCAGGTCAGGTGGTAAAGTGACACTAGAAAAATTGACAAGGTACTAAGGGACCCCAACGAAGCAGACACCTGTGTGTGTGGAGAAAGATAGCTAGAATCAAGGAAGATTTCACATAGCATTCTGAGCCTTTTTTCCCCTCTTTTTGGAGACAAGTTCTTACTCTATCACCCAGGATTGGAGTGCAATGGCATGATTGAGACTCACTGAAACCTCAGACTCCTGGGCTCGAGGGATCTTCTCATCTAAGCTTCTTGAGTAGCGGGGACAACAGGAACATATCACCATACCTGTCTAATTTTTTGTAGAGTCAAGGTTACCTATGGTTCCCAGGCTGGTCTTAAACTCTTGGCCTTGAGCAATTCTCCCATTTTGGCCTTCCAAAGTGCTGGGATTACAGATGTGAGCTATTATGCCCAGCCTACTTTCTGAGTCTTAAAAGATGAAAATAAATTTTTCAGAATAGCAGGGGAAAACATTTGTGATGTAAAAAATGGGGTGCACACTAATTGAGGTATAAAGAACAATAATTTTGCAAATTATTAGTAACTGCCAACTCAATTAGTGTCCTGTTAAAAAGATACTGTTAAGAAGTATAGTAAAGCATTACATTGTATATTTTGACTGTATTTCAAATTTCTGTTTTGTTTCCAACAGTTTTGTTGACTTATGTTGGGTGGAACAATTTGTGAGTGACCCTGAGATTTTGCATGGCTTGAATCTGGTGATATCTGGTTTCTCCCCAAGTGGTTTGTTGAAGTTTTGGATAATTAGAAGTATTTCTTACAGAAGTAAATATTTCAGTAAACATTGTTTCATTCAAACTCTCAAAATATAAAATACAAAGGAATGTTATTCTCTTTATTTTTATAAAGATTATAGTCTTTATCTAACTCTTCTTAGTTCATTTGAACTAAATCAATGAATTTGTCAACAGAACAAACCTTACCAGTGGCTTTAGAGGAAGAGCAAGAAAGGTGTAATAGAAGTGAAAAGAAGAAATCACAGGTATATGAAAATTTAAGTTCTTGTTTAATATTAGTTTTTTTTGCTTTACTAACAAAGCATAGTCCAAATGACATGACCTTTCAGACTATACCTTTAGAATCCAATAGATCATTCATTTATCTCACAGTTCATTCTTGTTACTTGGGCCAGGGTCATGATCATTCATTATCTCTCAGTTCATCCTCATTACGTTGGGCAAACAGTCATGCTGCAGAGTATAGATTATGTTATTCTGTTACTTTTGGGTAGAATTTGGGTCTAGGTTCTAATTGTTTCTAAGTTTAGATTCTGAATGAGAATCAGCAGAGGTAGACCACTGCTGCTGAGGCCTGGGGATTGCTGGGAAAAAGGCAGGAAACAGATACGGACCTGACCATGGAGGGTTTGTGTTTCACGGCTCCCATCTGGGTACCCAAGGAACCCACATATAGCTCGTGTGTGGAGAGCCTACATTGCCCATTCGAAGCAATTGAGGATGGAACAGTCTTGGGGCTGGAGCTCATCATTTGGAATGATAACCACATCTGCACAGAGAGGACCTGATAAGATGTTGTCCTTCCATGTATATCTGGGAATCCTCTGTAGGGTCTCTCTGTAAGGACGGGGACAGTATTGGCTCCTTGGCCTCTAGTTAGCCTCACAAGTAGTCTAGTAAAGGCTTTGCAAACTTGTCACCATCTGTGGACTGGGCACTAATCACAGAACTGTAACAGGCGCCCCATGGGAATGACCAACTGTTAGATGGGGCCTGCAGGGCAGCACCTCCCTCCTGCCTCCCACCAACAGCTTCTAAAGGGAAATGCCGACTGTTTTCACACCAGTCCCCTCACTGCGGCTGAGTGTGTGGGCACAGATGATAGGTCACAACAACCTGATTCAGTCCTCACTCTGGCTGAGTGCGTCAGGGGCAGACGACAGGCCACCACAACCTGATTCAGTCCTCACTGTGGCTGTGTGTGGGGGGGCAGATGACAGGCCATCACAACTTGATTCAGTCCTCACTGCGGCTGAGTGTGTGTGGGTGCAGGTGACAGGCCACCACAACCTGATTCAGGATTCAGTTGGGCTACCAGCCAGTGCCATAAGGAAAACCATTCTGGGACTCTTGAGAGGGGCAAAGCATAATTTGCATGTGGGAGAAACGTTAATAGTTTGTGGCCAGAGGACAAACAGTGGTGTATTAAAGACTGCTGCAGGTTCCTACTATGCTTCTCATCAAGAGGTGGAATCTAATCACCTTCCCCCCTTGAATCATGGCTGGTCTCAGTGATGAGTACGACTGGACAGTGTGGCAGGAGAGATGCTCTGGGACTTCTGAGGGATGATCATGAGAGACCTTACAGCTTCTGCCTGGGCCTCTTGGACACACGCCCTGGGAGAAGCCAGACAAACCTGACTACCTGACACTGCCAGACTGGGAGGAAGTCCGTGCTGGCCACAAAGAGAGGGCTTGGTGCCTGCTCCATGTCCGCAGCCACTAGAGTCCTTCTGGGTGCCTGCTTCACGTCCCCAGCCACTAGAGTCCTTCCAGATGAGACCAGGGACATCATGAAGCAGCCAACCCACACTGCCCTGTCCAGTGTCTTGACCCAGAAAATTGTGACATGTAAAAAGAATAAATTCCTGGTTTAAGTCAGTAAGGTTACTGGTACATTGTTACATTGCAGATAATTAAAACTTTGAAAAACTCATGAGAGATCCCAAGTAAAACCTTGATCTGAAACATGGCATGTGGCGATTTATATTGAGTATTAGGTTAAAAATGCAAGAATAGAGCATAGTTAATATTTTACGTTAAAGCTAAAACTATAATTGCCCACTTAAAATTTTCAGTTAATTAGGTTGTCACTTTTTGTTCTTAACCAAGAAATCAACTAGTTTTAGTCCATAAACAGTTGGAACTGATGCACACATCCGTTTTTCCTTACTCATTTTAAGCAGCTATCTGAAATAGGAAGCATAATATAATCTTTAAAGAATCTGAAAATATGACAGAAATGTTTAAACTATAAACATATATTGTAAATGTTAGCATATTGTATACATTGCATATTAACATAAGCTAAAATCATTGACATAAATTTATATAAACAAAAGGTAGAAAATATGACAATGTTCTTCTTGTTTTTTGTCTTTGCATATTTCTTTATTGGCCCTTGTCAAACGTGACCCACTAACTCCTGAATGCTTTCTCTCTCCCCGTGGATTCCTAAGGATGTCACCACAGTGCTGGCCAGATGCACAGGTCACAGGTGACTGAACCTCATCACCCTGCAAACACACCCTTCAGGTTTTGCCAAGAATGACACTGTAAATATAACAAAGCTTCTGTGCTTGTTAGTGAACACCAACTCAGCTTCTCTCCTGTATTCGGAAATCAGGATGAGATGAAAACAACAAGCAGGCCAGGCACGGTGGCTCACGCCTGTAATCCCAGCACTTTGGGAGGCCGAGGCGGGTGGATCACCTGAGGTCAGGAGTTCGAGACCATCCTGATCAAAACAGAGAAACCCCATCTCTACTAAAAATACAAAATTAGCCGGGCGTGGTGGCACATGCCTGTAATACCAGCTACTCAGGATCTGAGGCAGGAGAATTGCTTGAACCCAGGAGGTGGAGGCTGCGGTGAGCTGAGATCACACCACTGCGCTCTAGCCTGGGCAACAAGAGCGAACCTCTGTCTCAAAAGAAAAAAAATAAAAATAAAAGAACAAGGAAACAAAAGTAACAAGGCTTGACACCAGATGAGCCTGAATCTAAGCAAGAAAAGCCCAGAAGAAATCCCATTTTGGGTCACTGGCTGCATGGTAGTAATGCCATACACATAAGGGAAGAGAAGAGGATGTGGCTTTCACTTCGAATTTTTTGATCTTAAGGTAAATTTGGATAGCTACAAAGAAGCATTCAACAGAGAGTTAAACCTATGATGGAAAGACTGAAGAGGTCCAAGCTGTAGAGAAACAGGACTGCAAACCACAAAGGGCTGAATCAGTTAAGGAGAACTGCAGGGCAAGATGAACAGGGACCAATGGAACATTTGGATAAGCTGTTGAGAAGAAAGGAGAATTCAGAGAAAAAGAACTGTCAGTGAGGTCATAATAGGAACTGTTACAGTGAACTAAATATGGCCTGGGAAGGACTCTGTACTTCTAGATTTGAGTCCCTGTGGACAAACTGCAACCTAACTTAATAGGTAGAAAGACTGAAAACCTAACTTAGGAGTATGCGCCTGTAACTATAGCTGAGTCCTGGCCAATCCCAACAGCCAAACTTCTGCCACTCACACACTGCTGAGTGTTCAGCTGTGTTCAAATAAGGCAAATGCTGAGCACTGTAACTAGTCCAGTTGTTTCTGGACCTCACTGCTGAGAACAGTAAGGGACCCAGTTGCTTCTGGACCTCACTCCTCACTTCAGATTTCTGTACATCACGTTCCCTTTATTGTCTATAAATCTTCCACCATGTGTCTGTGCTGGAGTCTCACTGAATCTGCTGTGATTCTTGGGGCTGCCTGATTCGTGAATCATTCATTGCTCAATTAAGTTCCTTTAAATTTAATTCAGCTGAAGATTTTCTTTTAATAGATGGTGTCAGAATTGGGATCTGTGGGAGCAGGACTGCTAGGGCCTCTGGAGCTATACTGTGGTGAGCAGTGTTGCTAAGGCTTCTAATGACCCCCAGAGTGCTGAGGTACAAGGAAGGAACCTGAAAGGACCCGGTTGTGATGGCAGCAGTGGCTCACGTGGAGCAGTTGCTATGGAGACACTGGCTGCAATTGAGAGGAGTGGCTGGGGCTGTGCGCTCCTCAAACCTCGTGGGAGCCAGGAATGGGTGGGAGACCTGCCCCTTCTAAATTATCAGGCAGGAGCCGCGCCCTCCCAGGCACAGCTGCAGCCATCCAGCCATGACTGCAAACCCGGGCATCTCTGCACTCTCAGAGGCCCAGCAAGCCCCCATGCCCTGCAGGCTCAGTTGTACCTGGTCCTGCCACCTGGCGTCTCTCTGCTTCCAGAGCCCACTCCAAATTCGGATCCAAGTTGAGGCCAAACCTGGGCACAGTCACAACCCGGCCCAGTTTGTGCAAGCTCAGGGCAGTGCTGACATGCCAGCCCCCTGCCACCTCGGCCCCCTCCAGACTTTGGGCACTGGCAAGCACAGGAGGGAGGCTGAGGTGGGGCTAAGAGTGGCTCAGCAGTGGTCGGAAGGCCCTCCTCAGCTTGAACGCCTGGGCACTATGGGCACAGCTACCCACCGTGCATCTCCTCTCAGCTGCTGAGAGCTGAACAGACGTTGGGATGACCTGCCTGCAGAAAGGAGCTACCCACTGCAGGTCTCCTCTGAGCTGTACTGTGGCTCAATAAAGCACCTCTTCACCTTGCTCACCTTCTACTTGTCCACATACCTCATTTTTCCTGGACTCAGGACAAGAACTCGGGACCTGCCAACTAGCAGGGCTGAAAGAGGTGTAACATAAACAGGGTTGAAACGCGCTCCTTGCTTGCCAAATTGCAGGCAAGAAGAAGAGAAGAGAGAAGGAGAGAAGAGCTGTGTCCCTTCAGGGAACACAGACCTAGGAGCTTCCCCAGCCAGGGCTGTGACACCTTCTTTGGGGCTCTGCAGGTCCTGCATCTCCAAGCTTCTGTGTGCCACTGCATTCCCTGATACCCACAGTGGAAGCTGTTTGCAGTCGGCCTGGTCCAGCTGCAGCCTCACAGGGAGCTGGCACCTGTGCCTGGAGCTGCCCACCCCACTGCAGCTGGCATGCTTGGCTGTGTGCAGTGGCCAGATCCCATGCTCGCTTGCTCACACACCCCTCACTGCTCTGTACCCAGCTCGCCCTTGGCAGGTGTGGGATCCAGACCACTAGCATGAGCGGAGTGGACAGAACTAACCCAGTGGGCCCGAGCAAAACACAGGTAAAGGCTCCACCAGCCAGAGGTTTCAGGCAGAAAAGTGACACCTCAGGATTCTGTAACACTTGTGTCCTTTGATCTCTCGGAGCAGCTGGGGATCATGGTAAATTTTCTCTCGGATTTCAGAGCTCCATGGATTTGTGTTTTGAGCTCTGAGTTTCTTTGAGCAAATTTCTGTTCCAAACTGCTGTCCAGCCATGACTGGCTGGATGTTTTAGAAGTTATGACAGAAAAGGGACCGGGTCCAGGATCAGATTTGATCCAGTAGTTAACTGGCTTGAATCCAGTTCCAGTTAGAGGCCTCCTACATCTGACTGGGTCAGAAGGAAAGTGGTAGTAAATGATAATATTGGAAGGTTGTAACATTTGGCTTTTGAAAATTCACAGGGATTTTTGTGTCCTACCCCTTTGTTTCATTTTTCTTGCACGCTTAGGCAGGAAAAAAAAATCATTGGCTAAGTTAATGAAGGGAACCTGGGAGTAAAGCCAATATTTTAGGTAAAAATAGGATCCTTAATTTCTGGAAAACTAAGCTCCTTCTGGCTAATACATTAGGCCTGGGAGGCAGCAAAGTCTTACAGAAATGGCAAAATCTTATTAAGATAACTTACAGTGGAACATTCCAAATGAATAATGCCCTGAAGTGCATTTAAAAATGAGGGCTCCCAAATTAGTCTCATCTAGGGATGCCTATTAATATGCAGAAGCTTCTAAAAAGATTTAGAGATGGCACGGCCCATCTGGGAGCAAGTTTCTGTCTTACAAGTTTGATATTGGGTGCTGAGCAAAGTGGCACGTGTCTATGTTTTGTCACATGTATTTTGCTCTGGGCAGAATGAAAAATGTTAATTTGGATGCTCCAAGCAACCCCTTGGGCAGCATCTTGCAAAGCTGAGTGGATTCTTCCTGTGATTCCATGATTTTCCATTGTGATGCAGCTTGGTTCCCAGAGCTATAATGTGGTGAGGAGGGTGACAGAGCAAGACGCAATCTTTAAAAAAAAATGGCCAGGTGCAGTGGCTCATGCCTGTAATCCCAACACTTGGGGAGGCTGAGGCAGGTGGATCACCTGAGGTCAGGAGTTCAGGGCCAGCCTGACCAACAAGGAAAAACCCCGTCTCTACTAAAAACACAAAATTAGCTGGGCATGGTGGCACATGCCTCTAATCCCAGCTACTCAGGAGGCTGGGGCAGGAGAATCGCTTGAACCCGGGAGGCAGGGGGTTGCAGTGAACCGAGATCACACCATTGCACTCCAGCCTGGGCAACAAGAGGGAAAATCCATCTCAAAAAAAAAAAAGAAAGAATAATAGGTTTGTCTATAAGGTTTTATGAAAAAGTGGGTGACATTTGGCTTTCTCTCTTTAAAGAAGATGTTCAGGTAATATTAAAAAATAATGAAAAATTTGTTTGTCTTTTAAATAAACTACCAAAAAAAAAAAGTAAAAACAAGAGGCAGATCATTTGTGAAGATAAGTCTTCCCTCTATCAATGAGTAACGATTTTTGCCCTTTAAAACTTTTTTAAGTCATGATTTTAAGTAAATGAATGACTTACGGTGACCTGGAATTCTATTTCATAACATCAAGTGTTTAAACTTTTAATATATTTAATAGGCTTCCCAAAATCAAATTTCAACTTCAAAATTGTCTTTTCTGACCTCTAACTTTGGGATACTACAGAGGCCCTTGAAGCACCCAAAAGAGAGGTAAACAAGACTATTTAACATGTTAAGTCACATGGGTAGCACTGTCAAAATAAAACATAATGTTGAACCTTCTACAGGTTATATTTAGTTTATGTCATCAACCCGTTCTAAAATTGTATAGGATTTCTAAAATTCTTTTTTTTTTTTTCTGAGGAGTCTTGCTCTGTCACCCAGGCTGGAGTACAGTGGCACAATCTCGGCTCACTGCAACCTCCGCCTCCTGGGTTCATGCCATTCTCCTGCTTCAGCCTCCCAAGTAGCTGGGACTACAGGCATCCACCACCATGCCAAGCTAATTTTTGTATTTTTAGTAGAGACGGGGTTTCTCCGTGTTAGCCAGGATGTTCTCATCTCCTGACCTCGTGATCCTTCCACCTCGGCCTCCCAAAGTGCTGGGATTACAGGCGTGAGCCACTGCACCTGGCCAGGATTCTAAAATTCTAATATGCCTATATGCTATCTATCATAATTACCTGTTTTGTTTGTTTGGAGACAGAGTTTCGCTCTTGTCACCTAGGCTGGAGTGCAATGGTGTGATCTAGGCTCACTGAAGCCTCCACCTCCTGGGTTCAAGCATTTCTCCTGCCTCAGCCTCCCAAGTAGCTGGGATTACAGACAACTGCCACCACATCTGGCTAATTTTTTTATTTTTAGTAGAGACAGGGTTTTACCATGTTGGCCAGGCTTGTCTCAAACTCCTGACCTCAGGTGATCCACCTAACTTGGCCTCTCAAAGAGCTGGGATTACAGGAATGAGCCACCACATCCACCCTAATTATGGTTATTAAGTTATTGTAGACCACAGAAATAACCAAATTTCCTTAGCAATTGTCTTTAACTATAACTATTTAAAGTCATTTCCACAGTTAATTGCTTAATGGTGATGCAGTTTCTAAAAACTTCACAAGCATGCAAAATTCTAGAATAGAAGATTCATGAAAGAATGAAAAGGACCATGTAAAACACTCAGGAACACAGGTTTCTAATAACTTTAATATCGTGGGTAAAAATTCCCCATAAGTTCTCCGATCCCCCAATAATTGGACAGGTTAAGAATTCTCGAAAGTTAGGCTGGGTGCAGTGGCTCATGTTGGCAATCCCAGCACTTTGGGAGGCTGAGGGCGGTGGATCACTTGAGGTCAGGAGTTTGAGACCAGCCTGGCCAATGGGGAAACCCCGCCTCTACTAAAACTACAAAAATTAGCCGGGTGTGGTGGTATGCATCTGTAATCCCAGCTACTCGGGAGGCTGAGGCAGGAGAATCACTTGAACCCAGGAGGCAGAGGTTGTAGTGAGCCAAGATTGTGCCAATGCACTCCAACCTAGGTAACAGAGTGAGACTCTGTCTCAAAAAAAAAAATCCCAAAGTTTAATAAGAAGACCAACTGGTTTATAAAACTGCTAACCCAAGTAAAACAAAAATTGAATATCAAGGAAATATTTTGCCAGATTTGCATGCTAAATCACCAATATTGAAATTGTTTAGATATATAATTTAAATAAACTCCATGGTGTAAGCCAAATTACCTATAACTCATCAGTTACCAGTGCCATGCACCTAATTTGAAGAAACAGCTGGTATTCAAGAGGATGTAAGTCTAATGTTAATTAAGCACGGACTTATGAAGAACCAGGATGGCCACCTTGTCCGTCTTAAGTCCTTAAAACTTTTGTTATTAAAAGTTCTGCATTCCATAACTCATCATGGAAAGAGAAAATGATCCAAATTAAATATATTGCTGTGGTGATCTCTAAATTGCTAAAATAGTTTATAATCAATGTTTGGTTTGTCAAACCTATATTCCTAGGAAAACAATCAAAACTTCAGGTACATTTGGTTACCTGATGGGCCATTTAAACTTTTTATAAAGGGATTTCATTCAGTTGTCATTTTCAGTGCATATTTTCTGATTGTATAAAAGCTCTTCCATGCAAGAGGGTTGATGTTAAAACAGTAGATTATTATGCTGAAGTGTATTTTCACCAGCTAAAGAAAGCCTTTTATGGTTCACAGAGGACAGCCAACCCCTTCACAATCTAGAATCTGATGACTGGATCTTCTGAGAATATCAGAGGACTGCCCTTGCCATCCACATGACAGCAAAACTTTAAAACCTTAAACTTTGGGTTCATAGTCTTACAACTCAGAAGGGTCCCTCCACACTCGGAACCATACACCCCTTGGAACCCTTAAGGTAAAGCTAAAAAGGACAGTTCCCCCCCAGAAGAAGATGGCATCCTTAATGTGAACAGCTTTTCCCAAGATCACAGATCAAGACTTCTCTACTATCATGAGACTCTTATCTTAAGTATCTGTGCAGCTGCTAACATGGCATATGGAGAAAACATCGGGTATTATAAAGATTTGGTTGTAGGGAATTAACAAAAAAACCCACTTAGTTAAGCAAGTAAACTCTTTATCTAATTCATTCTTTAATCTATTTGATTTTAGGTGGTTTGATTTATAGGGACCCTGAGTAAGGAGCATATACCAAATTCTTGGTGTTATCCCAATAGTCATAAGAGTCTCCCTGGTGCACTGTACTTACTCAAATGTTTTAAGAGTTTGCATGCAGCCATCTCTAAAATGTCAAATGGTATCTCTTCAACTGGAATGACAACAGATTTTAAAAAATGTGCAACCATAAGGACACCGTAACCTATGAGTGACATGCTAAACCGGAAACCCAAAACAATGGGAGTGACATGCTAAACCAGAAACCCAAAACAATGGGACTGATGTACTAAAACGGGAACCCAAAACAATGGGAGTGATGTACTAAAACCAGAACCCAAAACAATGGGAGTGACGTGCTAAAACCATTACTCAAAACAATGGGAGTGATGTGCTAAACCGGAAACCCAAAACAATGGTAACTAAGAGTGAGGCTAAGGCCCTACATTTTGGTCACACTCTCAACTAAATGAGAACTTGACTGAAAAGGAGGATTTTTTTTTTTCTGAGACAGAGTCTTGCTCTGTCCCCCAGAGTGGAGTGCAGTGGCATGACCTCGGCTCACTGCAAGCTCTGCCTCCCGGGTTCAGGCCATTCTCCTGCCTCAGCCTCCTGAGTAGCTGGGACTACAGGCACCCGCCAGCATGCTTGGCTATTTTTTTGTGTATTTAGTAGAGAAGAGGTTTCACCGTATTAGAAAGGATGGTCTCAATCTCCTGATCTCGTGATCTGCCCACCTCGGCCTCCCAAAGTGCTGGGATTACAGGCATGAGCCACCGCGCCCAGCCAAAAGGAGGAATTTTTTAAGCAAAATTATGGGAGGCCATTGTTTTGAACTAAGCTCATGCAATAGGTCCCAACAGAACAAACCAAACCAAAATGGAGTCACTCATGCTAAATGGAACGTAATCAAACTAAGACTTTAAGGAAACACAAATCCTAGAACAAACCAGGTTTTGTTTTTCTCCTGTAAACAGGATGTTCCAGCGTAAGAAGACACCTTCTACTCAAGTCCTTGTTCCACCTTTTCAAATCTCACTGTTCTATTTCCCAGTGGGTTTCTAAACCAAATAAGTACATTTGCAACGGTAATAGTGACACCAGTGACTGAAGTTTTGGCCAATGTCTCAAAATTGAGAGAATAACCAAAGGGAAGGCATTGTTAAAGTGAACTAAGTATGTCCTGAGAAGGACTCCGTAATTATATATATGAGTCCTTGTGGATGACCTGCAACCTACCTTAATAGGTAAACAAGAATGAAAACCTAACTTGAGTGTATGCACCTCAAACAACAGCTACATCTTGGCCAATCCCAATGGCCAAACTTCAACCACTCAGGCACTGCCAAATGTTCAAACTGTGCTCAAACAAGGCAAACGCTGAGTTGTTTCTGTACCTCACTTCCGATTTCGGTATGCCACTTCCCTTTTGTCTATAAATCTTCTTCCACCACATGACTGTGCTGGAGTCTCTGTGAATCTGCTGTGATTCTGGGGACTTTCCGATTCGTGAATCGTTTATTGCTCAATTAAACTCCTTTAAAGTTTTTCTTTTAACAGAACTAACACGGAAGAATTTCCAGATCATGAACAGATGTTTTGTAATACCCAACGTTGTATTAACATGAATAGACTCTTCCTTAGATAGCTAACCTTGTTTTTAATATGAATAGACTCTCCCTCAGCTGAGAAAACCAGACAAACTCCATTTGGTTCCTTCATTTACAAGACATAAAGGGCTCCTTACCCACCCCCTTTCCTCAAGGACTTTAACTTGTGCAAGCTGATTTTCAACATATCAAAGAGTGCAATTAACTGATAAAGTGCTGAGGCAAGTGATGTCCGCAGTTCCCAGCAAATTACCCAGAGATAATATCATAAAGCCCCCACATTTGTCTGGCAGATAATGCCCAGAGCCCCCTCACTCATCACTTTGTGGTGAATTTAAAGCCTCTGCACCTGGAACAGTTTGTTTTCCTGTAACCATCTGTCTTTTTAAGTTTTTTGTCTGTTTTTTCTTCTGTAAGTTTATTGCAGCTGGAATCCCCCCTCCCCTCTCTAAACCAATGTATAAAAGAAAATCTAGCCCATTCTTTAGGGCCGAGAGTATTTCCTGTGTTAGCCGTCTCTCAGTCACCAGCTAATAAAGGACTCCTGAATTCGTCTCAAAGTGTGGCATTTCTCTCTAACTCGCTTGGGTACGACAGTTTCAACTATGGTAGAAGACTCGAGTAAGGCAAATACAGCCCCCCTAAATTTGACTATTATTTAGGTTAATGGTGAGTTTAGAAGAAATAAGTTAAGACTACACAGAGTGGGCTAAATTGCAAATAAACACTGGAAATATTTCCCAGAAAATATGACTTTGAACAGGCTGCTGCACACCCTGCATGTAGAGATAAACTAAGAAAAAGGTGTGGAGAGTTATTTAAGGACCTATGGTTAACTCAGTCCTCAAGATGTTCCAGGTTTCATCCATGAATCAAGGAGGACCTCCCAAAAGCTGTTTGGGACCACACTCTTTGAGCAAGGAGCATACCTTACGATGGAAGCTGTGCTTTAGCGGAAGATGACCATTTCCACTGCACAACACGCCGTGCTTTAGCGTCAGATGACCATTTCCACTGCACCACACGCCATGCTTTAGTGGAAGATGACCGTTTCCACTGCACAACACTACAAGTGTTTACTGCCAGGCCGGTGTGAAATATGTTCAAGCACATAATCTATGTCACCAATGAAGGTCGTGGTTTAGACTTGGTGCACACAAACTTTCCTGTCCCACAAGAACACAGCATGCTCTCTTGTCGGGTTCCATTCCAGTCACGTAACAAACATGACTGCCTTTTTTGTCTCGGCATCAGAAAGATCAGAGGAAAATTTGCACCCAACTTAGACAACTCTAAGCTCTTATAACCTGCCTATATCTACAGGTCAGCTTTATCTTATTTATGTATATTTCCTTCAACCTGAGTTTTACTTATTTCTACTTTTCCTTTTTAATTCACAGACACCCATAAACTCAGAAAATACAGTGTAAAACAAAGTGAAGAACAAATAAACAACTCACCAGAGATTTATTCATTTCTTGTTGCTCTTGGAAACACCCAGAGGACACTGGAAACATAGCTGGGATAGAAGGCAAATGACGTGGATTAAGGAGAGAACTGGTGAGGTGTGGTCCCAGATTCTTCTGCCCAACACTCTAGACACATTACCTGGGAAATCCCTCCTCCCTCCTGAAAAAGAAAAACTTCCCCATGGGAGAAGAGTACTTCACGCCTCATTAGGGGCAGGAAAGACTCAAGTTAAGATAAGATACATCTACAAGTACATTAATTGGTAGACATTAGATGCACAATTTATTTTTGAATAAAAATATGTATTACCTACTAATTTAGTAACAATATTATCTAAAGATATAATCTAAAAATTTAATGCAAAGAAACATTATAAGTTCACTAAAATAAGTGTTATAGAAATATACTGGGCCGTATTAACTATTTTCCTATTAATATGTAGATTCCACAAATAATTTCATATGAGTGTTCTCATGACAGTATATCTTGCTTTTCTATACCTGAACATCATGGAAAGTGCATCTTGCAAACCAGCAATTTTGGCCTACAATTACATTTTTTAAAATGTACATAATATGTATTTCCTACAGTACACCATTGTACTCATGTTTCCCAATAACACCTTTCCTTCTATCCAAGCCCTCATATTATGCTCTGACAATAAATTGGGCTTTTCCGTCTGACTTGTCCAGTGAATGGACAATGGAAAATGTGATGCAAATATCCATTGGTTCTTCCCTTTTTGGACACAGTCATATTGTGAAGAGGTCTGGAGCTACCCTGTTGGAGACACAGGGCCTAGCCAAGAGTCACCACAAACCACCAGATTGTGAAGGAAACTATCTTAAACCAACCAGGCTCAGTCAAGGTACCAGGTGACTAAGGCCTTTTTGTGATCCAGGCAACACAAATATATCAACTACCCAGCTGAACCCACCACACCAAAATGCAGATCCACAGAACTTCAAACAAACAAAATGGTGGTTGTTTTTTATAAGCCAGTAAGGTTTAATTAGTTCCTTAAACAGCAAGTATTAACTGTTACACCTAAGTGAACAGAATTCACTTCTGTGTTTTTAACAAAATTACGTAGGGGGAGAAAATCTTAAATTACAAATCAAATACAATCAATAGAACTTCACAATCTAATGCTAAATTTGGTGATGGACTAGGTTTAATATATCTCAGACGCTGGGAAAAACGAGCTAAGGTTGAAGGAATGGGACTGTGTTTGGAGAGTATTTTAATCTTCTCAAGTATGAAAGGTCACTCCTGTACCCCAGACCACACTTTCAGGCCCCTTCAAATAAGAAATATTTCCTAGGTCCTTTCCTGTTCTTCTCAGCTGAATTCACCTCAACCTTCTGAAAGTTCGTCCAAACCTTCTACTATCACCTAGTCTTTGCAAACCTTGTGCATTCTAGGGAGTAGAATTAATATTTCCTGAGCGAGGAAAACTGGGATCCTCACCTGTGACCTTTTTTCCTCCTCTGAAGCACCAGTGAGAGGTTAGACCAGACAGCTGTTCTTTCAAGTGCGCTTCTTATTCAAAGGGAACCCTCCCTTTCAAACTTTGTAACACACAGTTAAGACTGAAGTACCCTTAAGGCTGAAGACCATCATCCACTACGCCATCTCCCTCGCGGAATCAGTGAGTTCTTCCCTGGAAACTAGTTCTCATATAAACTTCTGTAAATGCAACCCAGGAGGACTAGGCAGGTCACACAGTGAAGGAGGCAACCAGAAATTTCACTTGCTAAAGAGACACCAGGAAACTCAACTAATACAAACGCCAAGTTTAAGACTAGAGGCGCACGCGTTTCACACTACTCCTCTGGGAATGGGGAACGTCTCCCGAGAACTGTGTGTTAGCACTGGGACAGATGGGCAAACTGAGCGTCATGCGGTTTCGTAACCGGGTCCCTCAGCGGCAGGACAGGAGCGCGGCCTGGAGACTCCGGGCCTAGGGCCACCGGCCTCGCCTACCCGCTCCTGAGCCTCTAGAACCCGCTTCACTGCCGGGACCCCACGCCTATCCTCTCAGCCCCCGCCAGGGTCCGCGGCCCGCACCTGCACTTCAGGCCTTGCCCGCCCGCGATGCACCCACGCGTCTGCTCCCACAACTAGGGGACACTGATCCGGCCCCCCGGGATCCCCCGAGGCCCACGGGTTCCTCTTCGCCCTCGCACCGACCCGCAGGGACATAGAACCAAGCCCCAAGCCGGCCCAGCTACAGGACCGCCTCTGTGTGCCCCACTTCCGGATGAAAGTGGTGGAGTGGGCCGGGCGGCGCATGCGCAGAGAGAAAAGCTGGTTCCCAAAGTCCTTGATGGTAACATCATTGGAAGGTGACACTACATTTCCCATGAGGCTCTGTGGTCCCCCGTTAGGAACCCACGCCGGACATTCTGTTTAGCCCAGCAGTTGAGTCCAGTTACTCAGAGACCCGGACTTAATTGTTCTGGACTGGTCCCTACCCAGGTGACACAGATGTGGCATTCTGGTTCTTTATTAAATCCTGATTTCACAGCCTGGGACATTGTGAAAATAAAGGAGAAATTTCAATAGAGGCCAATTGGTCTATGCTATTAATGAGTAACTTATTTTTTTTTTTGAGGCGGAGTCTTACTCTGTCGCCCAGGCTGGAGTGCAATGGTGCGATCTCGGCTCACTGCAACCTCCGCTTCCCGGGTTCAAGCGATTCTCCTGCCTCAGCCTCCTGAGTAGCTGGGATTACAGGCGCGCCGCCACGCTCGCCTAATTTTTGTATGTTTAGTAGAGACGGGTTTTCACCATGTTGGTCAGGCTGGTCTCCAACTCCTGACCTCGTGATCTGCCCTCCTCGGCCTCCCAAAGTGCTGGAATTACAGGCGTGAGCCACTGCGCCCAGCCCTCAAGTCTATTTTTTATATTTGCATTCGAAAGTGTGAAAAAAATCATGTCTCTATTTTACTTTAAAATTTTAAAAACACAACTAATGAATATGGTAATTCTCTTCCAATCCGTTATCTTTTCTCTCACTAAACTAATTTGTGAGCCTTCAATTTACACAGTTAGAAAATATGTTCTAGTGCTAACAGGGTCATAAGACAGGTGCACTCCATAATCTTTGTGACAACTTACACTTCCAGTGTCTGATAAATATTTGCCCGTAAACTCCCACGTTTCATCCATCCATCAATCAATCAAATCTCCCTATCTTTATTTATTTGTGAGAAAGACCTGAAATTTGTTTCCTTCCCTGATTTCTGCCACAAACTAGGCAAGGCTTTCTGCCTAGGGGTTTCTCAGAGCCCCGGCTACCACCGAGGTTCCTAACAGGGAAACGCAGGCTTGAATGCTCAGGGTTGATGTGGGAGTGCGTGTGAAACGGGGGTGGGGTGAAAGGGCAGTGAACTTTGTAGGTGGGTAGATGGGGGTGTGAAGGGCTTTCAGGTAAGAGGCACGCATGAAACTGGGAGAGGCGGCGAAAGCACCTCAAGCCTCAGATCACCAGAAGATGCTCCCACCAGTGCCATGACAGTTTGCCAATGCCATGGCAGCATGGGAAGTACCAAACCCTTGCCATGGAAACAGCTGGAAGTTACTGCCCATTTCTAGCTATTTCTGAATAACCCGCTCCTTAATTAGCATGCCATTAAAAGTGAAATATAAAAATGACTGCAAGCCACCCCTAGGCTGCTACTCTGGGAGCACAACCCACGGAGGGCTCCCTGCCCTGCAGGAGCAGACGCAGGGCTGTAACACCGCCAGTGCCTCTGTAGAGCTGCTTTCTTCCACTACAGGCTTGCTTTTGGATTCCTTCCTGAGCGATGCCAAGAACCTGCCCTTCCTCAGTGTGACTCTTGCCTAAAAGCTATCCCTGGTATTCTCTTTTCTAAGCATGACCTGACTTGTTCTTTCACCTCATCTGATCTTGCAATTGGTCCTCAGTGACTCTATTCTGCAGATCCAGAAAACTCAAGCTTAATCTTCCCAGAGCCCTGTTGTCTCCAATATTGGAATCTCTAGCCTTGTTTTCTCAGACGCCTAGATTACAGACCTCTCTCAAACACCTATTGGTAAGGTATCTGGGGATCCTTTGAATACACGATGATTGACAGCGTATACATAGGGGAAATCAGTGCCTGACAATTCGCATTCCAGGATATGGATTGTCATTCTCTCTCTTTGTGGTCCTCAGTCTCTTATACATTAAAGTAGAGATTGTAATACTCATTTGACTTGCAGATACCTCACCCTGAACCCAACTAATATAATGTAAAAGCCAAGAATGCAACCCCATTCCTCACCCCATGAAGGTAAAGTCCTCAGAGCCAAGGAGAGAAGGCTCAGGGATGGTACCTGGGTGTTTCCAACACTAACCATGTATTGTAGTTTTTAGTGTTCAAGTTTAAGCTTCTTATGTTAAAGTTACCCCAGCTTTAATTCTATTGTAACAAGATTTATTTTTGTAATTCCATGTTTGGATTCTTGATTTCTTGGTAAAGAAATAGAGTTATTTTTGTATACCAATCTTACATAGCGTTACATTCCTAAATTTGTTCATGAGTCCTAACACTTTTTAGTAAATTTCTTATGATTTTATAAATGCAAGATCATGTCATCTGTACATAAAGATAACTGTACTTCTTCCTTTCCAATCTAGATGCCGTTTATTTATTTATGTTGCCAAGTTGTCCCAGCTACCACTGTTATCAAGTAAAAGGGTCTCACTGCCCAAAGCACTAGAAGCCGGTACCACGACACTGAGTTTTTGAGAAAAGAAAAACTTTAAAGTCAAACCAAACCCTATGGGATACAGGCCAGGCGCAGTGGCTCATACCTGTAATCCCAGCACTTTGGGAGGCCAAGTCGGGCGGATCACGAGGTCAGGAGATCGAGACCATCCTGGCTAACACGGTGAAACCCTGTCTCTTATAAAAATACAAAAAACAAAAATTAGCCGGGCATGGTGGCGGGCACCTGTAGTCCCAGCTACTCGGGAGGCTGAGGCGGCAGAATGGCATGAACCCAGAAGGCAGAACTTGTAGTAAACCAAGATTGCACCACTGCACTCCAGCCTGGGCAACAGAGAGAGATTCTGTCTCAAAAAAAAAAAAGACAAAATCAAAAAAACAAAAAACAAACCATGGGATACAGCAAAAACAGTACTAAGGAGTAAGTTTATAGCAAAAAGCATGTACATCAAAAAAAGTAGAAAAACTTCAAATAAACAACCTAATAATGCATCTTAAGTAATTAGAAAAGCAAGAGCAAACCAAAACCAAAATTAGTAGAAGGAAACATAGCAAAGATCAGAGCAGAAATGAATGAAATTGAAATTGAAAAATATAAAATATCAATGAAATGAAAAGTTAGTATTTTTTTAAAAGATCAACAAAATCAACAAACATTTAGCCAGACTAAGAGAAAAGAGAGAAGACTCAAATACATAAAACCAGAGATCAAAAAGGAGACACTACAACTGATACTGCAGAAATTCAAAGAATCATTAGAAACTATTATGACCAACTATATTCCAATAAATTGAAAAACCTGCAAGTAATGACCAGGCACCATGACCCATGCCTGTAATCCCAACACTTTGAGAGGACAAGGCAGGTGATCATCTGAGGTCAGGAGTTCAAGACCAGCCTGGCCATCATGGTGAAACCCAATCTCTACTAAAAATACAAAAATTAGCCAGGCATGGTGGTGTGCACCTGTACTCCCAGCTACTCCTGAGGCTGAGGCAGGAGAATCACTTGAACCTGGGAGGCAGAAGTTGCAGTGAGCTGAGATTGTATCAAGCTCCATCCTGGGTGACAGAGCAAGACTCCATCTCAAAAAAAAAAACTAGAAGAACTGGATAAATGAGATTGAACCCATAGCAAAACATCTCCTAGCAAAGAAAAGCCTGGATCCAATGTCTTCACTGATTAATTTTACCAAACATTGAAGGAAGAATTACTATCAATCTTACTCAAACTATTCCAAAAAACAGAGAACGCTGTAGTATTTCCAAAATCATTCTATGAAAAAGACTATTCATCATGTCTAAGTGGGATTCATCCCAAGGATGCTAACATGGTTCAACATATGCAAATCAATCAATGTGACACATCATATCAACAGAATGAAGAAAAAAAAAATGGTAATTTCAATTGATGCTGAAAAGCATTTAATAAAATCCAACATCCCTGTGATAAAAAGAAACCCTAAAAAAAACTAGATTTAGAAGGAACATACCACAACACAATAAAAACCATATGCAACAGACCAACCGCCAGTATCATCCTGAACAGAGATAACCTGAAAGCCTTTCTTCTAAGATCTGGAACAAGGCAAGAATGTCCACTTCCAACACTGTTACTCAACATGGTACTGGAAGTCCTAGCTAGAGCAATCCAGAAAAGTGAAAAACAATAAAGGGCATCCAAATTGAAAGAAGTAAAATTATTATTGTTTTCTTGTTTTCAGGTGGTTTGATCTTATATTTGGAAGAACCTAAGGACTCCACCAAAAAGCTATTAGAACTGATTAACAAATTCAGAGTCACACGATACAAAATCAAAATACAAAACTCAGTAGCATTTCTAAATGCCAAAAATGAATAATCTAAAGCGGAAAATCAAGAACGTAATCCCATTTACAATAGCTACAAACAAAATAAAATATCTAGGAATAAATGTAACAAAAGAAGTGAAAGATCTCTACGATGAAAACTATAGAACACCAATGCAAAAAAATTAAAGAAGACACCAAAAAAAAAAAAATGGAAAGACAGTCCATGTTCATTGAATGGAAGAGTAAATATTGTTAAAATACACATACTTCACAAAGCAATCTACAGATTCAATGCAATCCCTATTGAAATACTAATAACACTGTTCACAGAAACAGAAAAAAAATCCTAAAATTTATATGAAATCATAAAAGACCCAGAATACCCAAAGCCATCCTTAGCAAAAAGAACAAAACTGGAAGAATCACATCACCTGACATTAAATTATACTACAGAGCAATTGTAAACAAAGCAGCATGATACTGGCATAAAACAGACACATAGACCAATGGAACAGAAAAGAGAACCCAGAAATAAATCCTTACATTTACAAATAACTCATTTTCAATGAAGGTTCCAAGAATATGCATGGGGGAGAGGACAGTCTCTTTAACAAATTGTGCTGGGAAAACTAGATATTCATTGGCAGAATAATTTTTTTTTGAGATTGAGTCTAGCTCTGTTGCACAGGCTGCAGTGCAGTGGCACGATCTGGGCTCACTGCAAGCTCCACCTCCCTGGTTCACACCATTCTCCTCCTCAGCCTCCCAAGTAGCTGGGAGTACAGGTGTCCCCACCACACCCAGCTATTTTTTTTTTTTTTTGTATTTTTAGTAGAGACGGAGTTTCACTGTGTTAGCCAGGATGGTCTCGATATCCTGCCCTCATGATCTGCCCACCTCAGCCTCCCAAAGTCATTGGCAGAATAATTAAACTAGAACCCTCTCTTGCGCTATATACAAAAATCAAATCTAAATGGGTTAAAGACTTAAATCAAGGACAAGAAACTAGTGAAAGAAAACATTAGGGAAACTCTCCAGAAAATTGGTCTGGGCACAGATTTCTTGAGTAATACTCTAAAAGCCCAGGCAACCAAAGCAGAAATGAACAAATGGTATCATATGAAGTTCAAAAGTTTCTGCATAGTAAAGAAAACAATGGACAAAGTGAAAGGACAATCCACAGAATGGAAGAAAATATTTGCAAACTATATATCTGACAAGGGATTAATAACCAGAATATATAAGGAGTTCAAACAACTCTATAAGAAAAAAACTAATAATCCAATTATTTAAATGGGCAAAAAATCTGAACAGACATTTCTCAAAAGAAGGCACACAGGTCAGGCGCAGTGGCTCTCACCTGTAATTCCAGCATTTTGGGGAGCCAAGACAGGTGGACCACTTGAGCCCAGGAATTGAAGACCAAACTGAAAAACATAGCAACTAATTTTAAAAACTATCTGGGCATGGTGATGCATGCCTGTGGTCCCAGCTACTCAGGAGGCTGAGGTGGGAGGATTGCTTGAACCCTGGTAGTCAAAACTACAGTAAGCCATCATCATACCACTGCACTCCAGCCTGGGTGACAGAGTGAGACCCTGTCTCAAAAAATGAGCAAAAACAAAAACGAAGATATATAAATGTCAAATAGGTATATGAAAAGATGCTTAATATCATTGATCATCAGAGCATTTCAAATCAAAACTACAATAAGATATCATCTTCCCCCCTTAAAAAGGCTTTTATGCAAAAGAGAGGCAATAACAAATGCTTGCAAGAATGTGGGGAAAAGAGAACCCTCTTCATCTGTTGGTGGGAATGTAAATTAGTACATTCACTATGGAGAACAATATGGAGGTCCCTCAAAAAATTAAAAATAGAACTATCATATGATACAGCAATCCTGCAATGCAGCAACCCAGCAATGCTGGGTATATACCCAAGGGAGGGAAAATTAGTATATCAAAGATTTATCTGCATTCCCATATTTATTTCAGCACTATTCATAATAGCCAAGATTTGGAAGCAACCTAAGTGTGCATAAACAGATGAAGGGATAAAGAAAATGTAGTACATGTACACAATGGAGTACTCTTCGGCCATGAAAAAGAATAAGATTCTGTCATTTGCAACAACGTGGATGGAACTAGGGGACATTATGTTAAGTACAATGAGCCAGGCACAGAAAGACTTTGCATGTTCTCACACATTTCAGGGAGCTAAAAATTAAAACAATTGAACTCATCAATATAGAGAGTAGACTGAGAGTTTCCAGAGGTTGGGAAGAGTAGCGGTGTTACGGGATCTTTGGAGTGTCACTTTTCTGGACAGAAAACTCTATGGCTGGTGGCACCTTTACCTGAGTTTTGCTTGGGCCCCGCCCACTCAGCCTGGCAGGCTGTGCTCAGCTCATGCTACCAGGTTGGATCCCATGTTTGCCAAGGGACACTGCGCGGAGTGGCAAGGGGTGTGTGAGCGAGCATGGGGTGTGGCCACTGTACAGTCAGACTTCCTGGCTGCTGCAGTGGGGCAGGTAACTCCAGGAGCCAACATGGGTACCAGCTCTCCACAAGGCTGTGGCTGGACCACGGGCACCGCAAGCAGCTTCCACAGCTGGCACACTGGGAACACAGTGGCACCCAGAAGCTTGGAGATACCAGGAACCACAGGGCCCCAAAGAGGGAATCACAGCCCTGGCACGGGGAGCTCCCAGGTCTGGGCTTCCCAAAGGGTCACAGCTCTTCTTTCCTTCTCTTTGCCCACAATGTGGCTAGCAAGGGGCATGTCTCAGCCCTGTTTGTGTTACAGCTCTTTCAGCCTCTTCCCTAGGATTTGTCATAATTAATTCTCATATTGTCCTATTTTTTTACATGTGTTTCAACTTCAGAAGATGCATGGATCTAAACACAACATGATGTGTTAGCAAGCTGCCATATGAATTTCTCCCTGTTTCACCACTATGTAGCCTAAAGTTATTCCGTCATCCACGACTATCCTGGCTAAAGAGTCTAAAGATATTTGTTTGGTAGCTATGGCTTCAGCTAGTTCATTTGCTAAGTTACCTAGAGTGGTTGACAGATTTCTAATTATACGTTCATGAGAGGTTACTCCTCACCATTGCAAGTGACTTCTGCCAAACATAGGCCAAAATTCATCTCCTTGGTTTGCAGGTATGGTTTGTCTAATCCTGGAAAGCAATTTCGATGAATTACTTCAGTGTTCAGAAACATTGGAGTTATAAATAGAAAAAGGAAGAGTCACATAACCTAATAGACAATTACTTCTCTTATGCCAGCGGTGTTGTATAAACATTATACTGAGGTACTACACGGTCTCTCTCATGTCTTCACCCCCAGCCCTCAGGGACTCTCCTGTGTGTCCCAGCTACTCTCCAACCATGCCCAGATTTCAGCGGGAGTCCGTTCCAGGCACCCAGGTATCACCACCAAACTCAGCAGTTTCGCTGAGTTACTCCCCAGTCTCTCTCATGTCTTCACCCCCAGCCCCCTGGGACTCTCCTGTCTGTCCCAGCTACTCTCCCACCACGCCCAGATTTCAGCGGCACTCAGCCTCCCACACTCCGGAATCACCTACAGACTCACAGACTTCACTGAGGTCCTCCCTGGTCTCTCTCAGGTCTTTGCCCTCAGCCCACAGGGACTCTTGTGTCTCTTTCAGCTACTCTCCAAACTTCGCTAGATTCCAGCTGGAGTCAGTTCCAGGCACCCACGATACACCACCGAACTCACGAATTTCACTGACTTACTCCCCAGTCTCCCTCATGTTCTCACCCCCAGCCCTCAGGCACTCTTCTGTCTCTCTCAGCAACTCTCCAACCATCTCCAGATTTCTCCTGGAGTCAGCTTCCCGCACCCAGGAATCACCTACAAACTCACGGACCTTACTGCAACCCTCCCCCATTTCTTTCACCTCTTCACCCACTGCCTTCAGGGACTCTCCTGGGTCTCCCAGCTTCTCTCCAGCCTTCCCCAGATTTCTGCCATAGTCAGCGCCAGGCACCCAGGACAACCCTAGACACTCACAGGCCCCAAGAGACTATCTCCCTATGACCTGTACCTATACAGGGATGGCTACCACGCATCCCTCAGTGACCCCAAACCCATCTCCACTTACACTCAGACACTCCCAGGGCCTGACAGCTACTCCCCGTTATTGTCCTTCAGTTCGAAGCCCTGGCCAATCTACTAGCCCACATGACGCAGCTACCTGGCCATTTCTCCATGGTTCCCGTGAGGGCCCCACACACAGCCGCACAAGAGCCCCTCCTGCATTGCGTCCTCACACGCAGGCCTGTCCATCTACTTGCTACTGTCACATTCTTGCCAGCAGAAGAGGCCCCTGTAATGGCCGATATCACCACCCAGTCTATCCTCACCCCACAGCTGTGCAGCGGGACCCTCCTGCTGGCCCACGTGGCTGCCAGAGCCCATGCTGGCACGACACTCCAGCAGATCGGCGTCCCTGCGGGCCACACTACCGGTGACATGGCTAGCATGACCCTCCTTCCTGGCAGTGACACTGTTGATGTGAACCCCAGTTTCACATCTGTCATTTGTAAATAGGACCATTTTCCCTTTTCGCTCTCCCTTCCATTCACAGGGCTTTTCATTCTCTCTGTTTCTGCCTCCGTTTCAGATATTTACTCACCTTTTCCTCTCTCACTATGTCTGCCGTGGTCTCCATGAGAGTGCGCCACATAAGATTCCCCTATTAAAAGTCATGAATTGAGTGGCTTTTATTATACCTTTGGTTGTGCACATTCAATTTTAATTCGCAATCCATTGTAGAACGTCTTATCACCCCCAACCAGAGAAAAACCCTGTAGACATTAGTCACTCCTCATTCTGTCTCAAACCCTCTCCCTGACCCTCAGCCCTAGGTAGCAACTACCTAGTGCGATCAATCCCATATGCATAGATTTCCATATTGTGGACATTTCCTATCAACGGAATTGCACAATAGGTGAGCTGTTATGACTGACACAACACGTAGCACAATATTTTCAAGATTCATCCACATTATAGGCTTACCCACAGGGGGAAACCATTTTTTGGGGGGTTTTAGTAACACCGGGTGTTTTCTCCTTCCTTTCGTCCTTCTTTCCTTCCTTCCTTCCTTCCTTCCTAACTTCCTTCTTTCCTTCCTTCCTTCCTTCCTTCCTCCTATTTCTCTCTTACTCCTTCTGCCCTCTCTCTCTCATATGCCTTAGGTGCATCCCACATTCTGCGTTTTTTGGGGGAAATCCTCGACAGGTGCAGGAAAATTGTGTTATTGTAACTATTTACCGCTATCTCTCTTTCACGGCTCTCCATCACTTGTGAACATCTATTGGTTTATCCCAAGTCACTAAGCATATTTTTATTAGGTACACCTGTTTTTCCTTATACAGCTGTTTCTGGAGTATAGGGTTGCATACTCATAAACCCACTGTAACTCAGAAACGCATCTAATATTCCAATAAAACCATCATAACGTTGAAAAATCATAAATCAAACCACCATAAGTCACGGTGTGTCCGTGGATATGGGCGTCATCAATTCCATTGTATTCAGTAATGCTGTACACCATTAACAATGGCAGACTGATTGGGAGTGGATATTGATAGCATTATAAAAGTCAGTTATTAGAGGGATACTTCTGTAACCTGACTGGAGAACTGATCTAATGGCTTTAGTACAGTGCATGATTATGTGAGATGTTTTGAGACAGAGTAGTACATTTGTGAATGAAGTTTTTTCACTTAGGAGGAACCATTGTGTGTGGAAAAGTGAGAAAATTGCTTTCTGCTGTAGAGTCTGGCATTCATTGTAGATTTAAGCTTCTTTTTCTGTGAGCAAATCTTATTCAATAAAATACTACTCTTTATACTAAAAAACAAAAACAGTGGTGATGTGTGGTCATTATCCTCAGCAAACTAATCCAGGGAAAGAAAACCAAACGCCACATTCTCACTTAAAATGGGAGCTGAAAAATGAGATCACATGGACACAGGAAGGGGAACAACACACACTGGGGCCTTTCGGGAGCGTTAAGAAAAACAGCTACTGCATGCTGGGCTTAATACCTAGGTGATGGGTTGACAGGTGCAGGAAACCACCATGGCACACGTTTACCTTAGAAACAAATCTGCACATCCTGCACATATACCCCAGAACTTAGAAACGAAACGAAACCAAAGAAAAGGAAAAAGCAATAGCAAAACGCTAAAGGCAAACTAAAGTTTCAAACTCAGAACGTGACAGACCAATGTTTGGTTCAAATCTTGGTTCTCAACCCAGGTGCCATAAGGTCAGGATAAAGAATTTGATTACATATTGTAAATAAGACATGCAGCAAATGACCAGAAAGATTATTCTCAACATATGTGTGTCTTCTAATTCAATGGTGACGCTATCTACCGGGACATAGCATTAGATTCCAAAGGGCCGAGTCCCGCCACACAGGCCTCCCACACTAATAACAATGGGAAGCCCTACGTTGTTTTACCTGTGCTTCTCAGCAACTGGCTATAAATCAGGTTGCCACCACTCCCAGATTTAATTGCATTCATTTGCTGGAAGAGCTCACAGCACGCAGGGAAACACTTACATTTGCCGTTGTATTTTAGCGGACATTGCAAAAAGTTCCGAAATTAATGTGGGGCCCGGCCTGTGGGGAGGGGCGCACTACCTTCCAGGAAGTGTTATCCACAAGCTCTCTGAACCCAGTCCTTTTGGGTTTTTATGGAGACCTCATTCTATAGGCATGATGGGTTAAACCATAGGCTATTGGTGATCAACTCCACCTGAGGCTCTCAACCCTCCCTGGAAATTGGGGTTGAGGCTTTGCCATTCTCAGTCTGACTAAAAGAATTTACCCAAACGGAATTTTAAAACAGATGAGCATAACTGGAATCTTAATTAGATGATTGGATTATCTGGAGCCACACCTTGATATTCCCAACCCGAGCACCCGCATCCAAGGAATGCTCCACCCAACTGGCTCCCAAGTCTCTACGTGGTTCCAGAGCAAAAGAAAGTTTATACAACGCATATCTCCACCTTTTCTTCAAAGTCTTTTCGCTTACACGGAAAGACTTCTTAAACTGCCATGCATCAGGGTCGGGGAGAGGTCTTCTTACAACACAGATCTGTGGATCTCCGGGGTTTGACTGTGGCAAGGATGCTGCTGGTGTCAAAACCACAACGTGGGAACCACAGAACCACTAGTTGCTTTTCAGTGTTGCAGTGCATACAATTCCTAATCTATCTGGCCAAGAAAACTTGTAAGTTCTTAGATTGTACCAAAGGTGGCGCATGAAATCAAAGCAGGAGAACAGTTTCCTACGAGGTGTAGCCTGGGAAAGTTGGGGGTGACTGATGGAAAGGAGGAGTGAAGCTCCGCCCTTTCCGATGCTAGGCTGCGCCCGAGGCTATTTAAACCCACCCTGGCTGGCCTGTACTCAGAACTTCGCAGAGCGGATCAGCGGCCGGAGCGTTTGGCGGACTCCGCGTGGACTTGGAGCGCACAGCTTCTTTCGACAGGGAAGCAGATTCAGAGGACAGGACAGAACACTTGGGCAAGTGAATCTCTGTCTGTCTGTCTGTCTGTCTGTCTCATTGGTTGGTTGATTTCCATTTTCTTAAGGGGCACATACCTCACACCGCACACACAGACACACGTACACACACTCCTTCCTTCTGCGAGTTAGAAAATTAGTAGGGGCCCCTGGGAGCTGCAGGTTTCCTAATCCTGTCTGCACCTAAGAACAGTAGGGTCTTGTCTGGCTCTTCTTATGAACGGTCCCCCAGCCCGGACTCCCCAAGGTCCATGCGAGCCTCACCCAGCTTCTCCCTCTCCCCTCTCAGAAACTCAGGCTTCAGGGGAAGCTCCTCACCAGGGATCCGGAGCTACCATTCACCATCCCCTAGGGCTTCACCACACTCACCTCTGTCATCACCAGAATCCCACAAGCTCCCATTTCCCTGTCCTCACCGTGATGGGCAATCAATGAAGCCATTGGGCTCTCCCGTGTCCTCCTCTGAGGATTCCTCAGAGTCCCCACGTTCATCAATAATATACCACATGTTCTTACTGCCATCACCCAGCAGCTCACCCCCAGCTCTCGGGGGATCTCCTGTGTCTCCCAGCTACTCTCCAAACAACCCCAGATTTCAGCTGGAGTCAGCCCCCCACACCCGGGAATCACCTACAAACTCACGAGCCTCACGGTGCTCCACCCCTGTGTCTTTCATCTCTTCACCCCCAGGCCTCAGGGACTCTCCTGTGGCTCCCAGTTACTCTCCAGCCATCCCCAGGTTCCTGCGGGAGTCAGCCCCATGCACCCAGGAGTCCCCCAGAGACTCACACGTCTCGGGAGAATATCAGCGGTTTCCCCAGCCCTGACTCCTCAAGATTCATGCCTGCCTCACCCAGCTTCTCCCTCTCCCCTCCCAGAAACTCAGACCCAAGGGGCAGCTCCTCACCAGGGATGTGGAAGTACTCTACATCACCCCGCAGGGCTTCACCACTCTCACATCCATCATCAACAGAATTCCACAACTTTACGTTCCCTTTCCTAACCAAGCAGGACCGTCACTCATGTCATTGTGTTCTCCCGTGTCCTCCTCTGCAGATCCTTCACAGTCACCTCATTCATCAATAATAAACCATATGTTCTTACTGCCATCATCCAGCAGCTCACCCCCAGCCACCCACGACTCTCCTGTCTGTCCCAGCTACTCTCCAACTACGCCCAGATTTCAGCGGGAGTCTCTACCCCACACCCCAGAAACACCTACAAACTCACAGACCTCAGTGAGATCCTCGCCAGTCTCTCTCACGTCTTCACCCACAGCCCTTATGGACCCTCCAGTCTTTCCCAGCTACTCTCCAAACACTCCCACATTTCAGCGCGGCTCAGTTCCAGGAACCCAGGGATCACTACCAAGCCCACCACTTTCACTGAGTTACTCCCCAGTCTCTAGCACGTCTTTATCTCCAACCCTCAGGGACTCGCCTGTCTGTCGCAGCTACTCTCCAAACACGCCCACACTTCAGCGGGAGTCCGTTGCAGGCACCCAGAAATAACCACCAAACTCACCAATTACACTGCGTTACTCCCCAGTCTCTCTCATGTCTTCCCCATCCCTCAGGGACTCTCCCGTCTGTCCCAGCTACTCTCCAACCACGCCCACGTTTCAGCTGCAGTCAGTTCCAGGCACCCCGTAATCACCACCAAACTCACCAATTTCACTCAGTTACTCCTCAGTCTCTAGCACGTCTTTATCTCCAACCCTCAGGGACTCTCCTGTGTGTCCCAGCTACTCTCCAACCACGCCCACACTTCAGCGGGAGTCACTTCCAGGCACCCAGGAAGCACCACCAAACTCACCAATTTCACTCACTTACTCTCCAGTCTCTCTCATGTCTTCACCAGCCCTCAGGGACTCTCCTGTCTGTCCCAGCTACTCTCCAACCACGCCCACATTTCAGCTGGAGTCAGTTACAGGCACCCCGGAGTCACCACCAAACTCACCAGTTTCACTGAGGTACTCCACGGTCTCTCTCATGTCTTCACCCCCAGCCCTCAGGGACTCTCCTGTGTGTCCCAGCTACTCTCCAACCATGCCCAGATTTCAGCGGGAGTCAGTTCCAGGCACCCAGGTATCACCACCAAACTCAGCAGTTTCGCTGAGTTACTCCCCAGTCTCTCTCATGTCTTCACCCCCAGCCCCCTGGGACTCTCCTGTCTGTCCCAGCTACTCTCCCACCACGCCCAGATTTCAGCGGCACTCAGCCTCCCACACTCCGGAATCACCTACAGACTCACAGACTTCACTGAGGTCCTCCCTGGTCTCTCTCATGTCTTTGCCCTCAGCCCACAGGGACTCTTGTGTCTCTTTCAGCTACTCTCCAAACTTTGCTAGATTCCAGCTGGAGTCAGTTCCAGGCACCCACGATACACCACCGAACTCACGAATTTCACTGACTTACTCCACAGTCTCCCTCATGTTCTCACCCCCAGCCCTCAGGGACTCTTCTGTCTCTCTCAGCTACTCTCCAACCATCTCCAGATTTCACCTGGAGTCAGCTTCCCGCACCCAGGAATCACCTACAAACTCACGGACCTTACTGCCACCCTCCCCCATTTCTTTCACCTCTTCACCCCCTGCCTTCAGGGACTCTCCTGGGTCTCCCAGCTTCTCTCCAGCCTTCCCCAGATTTCTGCCACAGTCAGCCCCAGGCACCCAGGACAACCCTAGACACTCACAGGCCTCACGAGACTATCTCCCTATGACCTGTACCTATACAGGGATGGCTCCCATGCATCCCTCAGTGACCCCAAACCCATCTCCACTTACACTCAGACACTCCCAGGGCCTGACAGCTACTCCCCGTTATTGTCCTTCAGTTCGAAGCCCTGGCCAATCTACTAGCCCACATGACGCAGTTACCTGGCCATTTCTCCACGGTTCCCGTGAGGGCCCCACACACAGCCGCACAAGAGCCCCTCCTGCATTGCGTCCTCACACGCAGGCCTGTCCATCTACTTGCTACTGTCACATTCTTGCCAGCAGAAGAGGCCCCTGTAATGGCCGATATCACCACCCAGTCTATCCTCACCCCACAGCTGTGCAGCGGGACCCTCCTGCTGGCCCACGTGGCTGCCAGAGCCCATGCTGGCACCACGCTCCAGCAGGTCGGCGTCCCTGCGGGCCACACTACCGGTGACATGGCTAGCATGACCCTCCTTCCTGGCAGTGACACTGTTGATGTGAACCCCAGTTTCACATCTGTCATTTGTAAATAGGACCATTTTCCCTTTTCGCTCTCCCTTCCATTCACAGGGCTTTTCATTCTCTCTGTTTCTGCCTCCGTTTCAGATATTTACTCACCTTTTTCTCTCTCACTATGTCTGCCGTGGTCTCCATGAGAGTACGCCACATAAGATTCCCCTATTAAAAGTCATGAATTGAGTGGCTTCTAGTATACCTGTGGTTGTGCACATTCAATTTTAATTCGCAATCCATTGTAGAACGTCTTATCACCCCCGACCAGAGAAAAACCCGGTAGACATTAGTCACTCCTCATTCTGTCTCAAACCCTCTCCCTGACCCTCAGCCCTAGGTAGCAACTACCTAGTGCGATCAATCCCATATGCATAGATTTCCATATTGTGGACATTTCCTATCAACGGAATTGCACAATAGGTGAGCTGTTATGACTGACACAACACGTAGCACAATATTTTCAAGATTCATCCACATTGTAGGCTCACCCACAGGGGGAAACCATTTTTTGGTGGGTTTTAGTAACACCGGGGGTTTTCTCCTTCCTTTCGTCCTTCTTTCCTTCCTTCCTTCCTTCCTTCCTTCCTTCCTAACTTCCTCCTTTCCTTCCTTCCTTCCTTCCTTCCTTTCTCCTATTTCTCTCTTACTCCTTCTGCCCTCTGTCTTTCATATGCCTTAGGTGCATCCCACATTCTGCGTTTTTTGGGGGAAATCGTCGACAGGTGCAGGAAAATTGTGTTATTGTAACTATTTACCGCTATCTCTCTTTCCCGGCTCTCCATCAGTTGTGAACATGTATTGGTTTATCCCAAGTCACTAAGCATATTTTTATTAGGTACACCTGTTTTTCCTTATACAGCTGTTTCTGGAGTATAGGGTTGCATACTCATAAACCCACTGTAACTCAGAAACGCATCTAATATTCCAATAAAACCATCATAACGTTGAAAAATCATAAATCAAACCACCATAAGTCACGGTGTGTCCGTGGATATGGGCGTCATCAATTCCATTGTATTCAGTAATGCTGTACACCATTAACAATGGCAGACTGATTGGGAGTGGATATTGATTGCATTATAAAAGTCAGTTATTAGAGGGATACTTCTGTAACCTGACTGAAGAACTGATCTAATGGCTTTAGTACAGTGCATGATTATGTGAGATGTTTTGAGACAGAGTAGTACATTTGTGAATGCAGTTTTTTCACTTAGGAGGAACCATTGTGTGTGGAAAAGTGAGAAACTTGCTTTCTGCTGTAGAGTCTGGCATTCATTGTAGATTTAAGCTTATTTTTCTGGGAGCAAATCTTATTCAATAAAATACTACTCTTTATACTAAAAAAACAAAAACAGTGGTGATGTGTGGTCATTATCCTCAGCAAACTAATCCAGGGAAAGAAAACCAAACGCCACATTCTCACTTATAATGGGAGCTGAAAAAGGAGATCACATGGACACAGGAAGGGGAACAACACACACTGGGGCCTTTCGGGGGGCAGAGCGTTAAGAAGAACAGCTACTGCATGCTGGGCTTAATACCTAGGTGATGGGTTGACAGGTGCAGCAAACCACCATGGCACACGTTTACCTTAGTAACAAATCTGCACATCCTGCACATATACCCCAGAACTTAGAAACGAAACGAAACAAAAGAAAACGAAAAAGCAATAGCAAAACGCTAAAGGCAAACTAAAGTTTCAAACTCAGAACGTGACAGACCAATGTTTGGTTCAAATCATGGTTCTCAACCCAGGTGCCATAAGGTCAGGATAAAGAATTTGATTACATATTGTAAATAAGACATGCAGCAAATGACCAGAAAGATTATTCTCAACATATGTGTGTCTTCTAATTCAATGGTGACGCTACCTACCGGGACATAGCATTAGATTCCAAAGGGCCGGGTCCCGCCACACAGGCCTCCCACACTAATAACAATGGGAAGCCCTACGTGGTTTTACCTGTGCTTCTCAGCAACTGGCTATAAATCAGGTTGCCACCACTCCCAGATTTAGTTGCATTCATTTGCTGGAAGAGCTCACAGCACGCAGGGAAGCACTTACATTTGCCGTTGTATTTTAGCGGACATTGCAAAAAGTTCAGAAATTAATGTGGGGCCCGGCCTGTGGGGAGGGGCGCACTACCTTCCAGGAAGTGTTATCCAGAAGCTCTCTGATCCCAGTCCTTTTGGGTTTTTATGGAGACCTCATTCTATAGGCATGATGGGTTAAACCATAGGCTATTGGTGATCAACTCCACCTGAGGCTCTCAACCCTCCCTGGAAATTGGGGTTGAGGCTTTGCCATTCTCAGTCTGACTAAAAGAATTTACCCAAACGGAATTTTGAAACAGATGAGCATAACTGGAATCTTAATTAGATGATTGGATTATCTGGAGCCACACCTTGATATTCCTAACCCGAGCACCCTCATCCAACGAATGCTCCACCCAACTGGCTCCCAAGTCTCTACGTGGTTCCAGAGCAAAAGAATGTTTATACAACGCATATCTCCACCTTTTCTTCAAAGTCTTTTCGCTTACACGGAAAGACTTCTTAAACTGCCATGCATCAGGGTCAGGGGGAGGTCTTGTTACAACGCAGATCTGTGGATCTCCGGGTTTTGATTGTGGCAAGGATGCTGCTGGTGTCAAAACCACAACGTGGGAACCACAGAACCACTAGTTGGTTTTCAGTGTTTCAGTGCATACAATTCCTAACATATCTGGCCAAGAAAACTTGTAAGTTCTTAGATTGTCCCAAAGGTGGCGCATGAAATCAAAGCAGGAGAACAGTTTCCCACGAGGTGTAGCCTGGGAAAGTTGGGGGTCACTGATGGAAAGGAGGAGTGAAGCTCCGCCCTTTCCGCTGCTAGGCTGCGCCCGAGGCTATTTAAACCCACCCTGGCTGGCCTGTACTCAGATCTTCGCGGAGCGGATCAGCGGCCGGAGCGTTTGGCGGACTCTGCGTGGACTTGGAGCTCACAGCGTCTTGCGACTTGGAAGCGGATTCAGAGGACAGGACAGAACACTTGGGCAAGTGAATCTCTGTCTGTCTGTCGTCTGTCTGTCTGTCTGTCTGTCTGTCTCATTGGTTGGTTGATTTCCATTTTCTTAAGGGGCACATACCTCACACCGCACACACACACACACACACGCACACACACGCACACACACTCCTTCTTTCTGCGAGTTAGAAAATTAGTAGGGGCCCCTGGGAGCTGCAGGTTTCCTAATCATGTCTGCACCTAAGAACAGTAGGGTCTTGTCTGGCTCTTCTTATGAACGGTCCCCCAGCCCGGACTCCCCAAGGTCCATGCGAGCTTCACCCAGCTTCTCCCTCTCCCCTATCAGAAACTCAGGCTTAAGGGGAAGCTCCTCACCAGGGATCCGGAGCTACCATTCACCATCCCCTAGGGCTTCACCACACTCACCTCTGTCATCACCAGAATCCCACAAGCTCCCATTTCCCTGTCCTCACCGTGATGGGCAATCAATGAAGCCATTGGGCTCTCCCGTGTCCTCCTCTGAGGATTCCTCAGAGTCCCCACGTTCATCAATAATATACCACATGTTCTTACTGCCATCACCCAGCAGCTCACCCCCAGCTCTCGGGGGGTCTCCTGTGTCTCCCAGCTACTCTCCAAACAACCCCAGATTTCAGCTGGAGTCAGCCCCCCACACCCAGGAATCACCTACAAACTCACGAGCCTCACGGTGCTCCACCCCTGTGTCTTTCATCTCTTCACCCCCAGGCCTCAGGGACTCTCCTGTGGCTCCCAGTTACTCTCCAGCCATCCCCAGGTTCCTGCGGGAGTCAGCCCCATGCACCCAGGAGTCCCCCAGAGACTCACACGTCTCGGGAGAATATGAGCGGTCCCCCAGCCCTGACTCCTCAAGATTCATGCCTGCCTCACCCAGCTTCTCCCTCTCCCCTCCCAGAAACTCAGACCCAAGGGGCAGCTCCTCACCAGGGATGTGGAAGTACTCTACATCACCCCGCAGGGCTTCACCACTCTCACATCCATCATCAACAGAACTCCACAACTTTACGTTTCCCTTTCCTAACCAAGCAGGACAGTCACTCATGTCATTGTGTTCTCCCGTGTCCTCCTCTGGAGATTCTCCACAGTCACCTCATTCATCAATAATATACCATATGTTCTTACTGCCATCATCCAGCAGCTCACCCCCAGCCACCCATGACTCGCCTGTCTGTCCCAGCTACTCTCCAACTACGCCCAGATTTCAGCGGCAGTCTCTACCCCACACCCCAGAAACACCTACAAACTCACAGACCTCAGTGGGATCCTCGCCAGTCTCTCTCACGTCTTCACCCCCAGCCCTTACGGACCCTCCAGTCTGTCCCAGCTACTCTCCAACCACGCCCACATTTCAGCGCGGCTCAGTTCCAGGAACCCAGGGATCACCACCAAGCCCACCACTTTCACTGAGTTACTCCCCAGTCTCCAGCACGTCTTTATCTCCAACCCTCAGGGACTCGCCTGTCTGTCCCAGCTACTCTCCAAACACGCCCACACTTCAGCGGGAGTCCGTTGCAGGCACCCAGAAATCACCACCAAACTCACCAATTTCACTGCGTTACTCCCCAGTCTCTCTCATGTCTTCACCATCCCTCAGGGACTCTCCCGTCTGTCCCAGCTACTCTCCAACCACGCCCACATTTCAGCTGGAGTCAGTTCCAGGCACCCCGGACTCACCACCAAACTCACCAGTTTCACTCAGTTACTCCTCAGTCTCTAGCACGTCTTTATCTCCAACCCTCAGGGACTCTCCTGTGTGTCCCAGCTACTCTCCAACCACGCCCACACTTCAGCGGGAGTCAGTTCCAGGCACCCAGGAATCACCATCAAACTCACCAATTTCACTGCGTTACTCCCCAGTCTCTCTCATGTCTTCACCATCCCTCAGGGACTCTCCCGTCTGTCCCAGCTACTCTCCAACCACGCCCACATTTCAGCTGGGGTCAGTTCCAGGCACCCCGGAGTCACCACCAAACTCACCAGTTTCACTGAGGTACTCCCCGGTCTCTCTCATGTCTTCACCCCCAGCCCTCAGGGACTCTCCTGTGTGTCCCAGCTACTCTCCATCCATGCCCAGATTTCAGCGGGAGTCCGTACAGTATGTACAGTATGTAAGATATATTTACTGTACTTTTTGATATTTTATGAAATGTATGTAATATATATTTCCTGTACTTTTTGGTATTTCATTTACAGTATATAATATGTATTTGGTGTAGTTTTAGTTAATATTACATGTACAGAATATAAAATAAATTTACTATACTTTTTGATATTTTATTTGCTGTATATTATATACTTGGTGTGCTTTTTGACATTTTATGTACCGTATATAAAATATATTTACTGTACTTTTTGATATCTTCTTAACAATATATAATCTATATTGTGTGTACTTTTTGACATTTTATGTACTGTATATAAAATAAACTTACTGTACATTTTGATATTTTATTTACAGTAAAAATATATATTTGGCGTAGTTTTTGGCATTTTATGTACAATATGTAAAATATATTTACTGTACGTTTTGATATTTTATTTTCACTATAAATTATATATTTGGTGTATATTTTGCCATTTTATGTACAGTATATAAAATATATTTACTGTAGTTTTTCATATTTTATTTACATTATATAATATATATGTGGTGTAATTTTTGATATTTTATGTACAGTATATAAAATATATTTACAGTTATTTTTTGGTATTTTATTTACAGTATATTATATATTTGGTGTACTTTTTCACATTTATGTACAGTATATAAAATATATTTACTTTAAATTTTGATATGTGATTTAGAGTATATAATATAAAATTGGTGTACTTTTTGACATTTTATGTTCAGTATAACAACTATATTTATTGTACTTTTTAATATCTTAGTTACAGTATATAATATATAGTGTACTTTTGACATTTTATGTACAGTATATAAAATATATTTACAGTAATTTTTTGATATTTTATTTACAGTATATTATATATATTTTGTGTACTTTTTCAAATTTTATGTACAGTATGAAATATATATTTTCTGTACTTTTTGATATTTTATGAAATTTATATAATATATATTTACTGTACTTTTTGATATTTCATTTACAGTATATAATATGTATTTGGTGTATTTTTAGTTAATATTATATGTACAGTATATAAAATAAATTTGCTGTACTTTTTGATATTTTATTTACAGTATATTATATATTTGGTGTACTTTTTGACATTTTATGTACAATATATAGAATATATTTACTGTACTTTTTGATATCTTATTAACAATATATAATATATATTGGGTGTACTTTTTGACATTTTATGTACAGTATATTAAATATAGTTACTGTACATTTTAATATTTTATTTACAGTAAAAATATATATTTGGTGTACTTTTTGGCATTTTATGTACAGTATGTTAAATATATTTACTGTACCTTTTGATATTTTAGAGTATAAAATATATACTTGTTGTATATTTTGCCATTTTATGTACAGTATATAAAATATATTTACTGTAGTTTTTCATATATTATATACACATTATAATGAATATTTTGTGTACTTTTTGATATTTTATGTACAGTATATAAAATATATTTACTGTAAATTTTTGATATTTTATTTACCGTATATTATATATTTGCTGTACTTTTTGACATTTTATGTGCAGTATATAAACTATATTTACTGTACTTTTTGATTTCTTATTTAGAGAACATAATATATATTTGGTGTACTTTTTGACATTTTAGGTACACTATATAAAATATATTTACAGTAATCTTTTGACATTTTATTAACAGTATATTATATATATTTGGTGTACTTTTTCATATTTTATGTACAGTATGTAATATATATTTACTGTACTTTTTGTTATTTTATGAAATGTATGTAATATATATTTGCCGTAATTTTTGATATTTCATTTAGAGTATATAATATATATTTGGTGTAGTTTTGACATTTTATATTCAATCTATAAAATATATTTACTGTACTTTTTGATATCTTATTTACAGTATATAATATACAATTGGTGTACTTTTTGTTATTTTATGTAGTGTATATAAAATACATTTACTGTACACTTTGATATTTTATTTACAGTATATAATATATATTTGGTGTAATTTTTGATATTTTATGTAGTGTATGTAATATATATTTACTGTAATTTTTAATACTTTATGAAAAGTATGCAATATATATTTACTGTACTTTTTGATATTTCATTTATTGTATATAGTATGCATTTGGTGTACTTTTGGATAATATTATAAGTACAGTATAGAAAATATATTTACTGTACTTTTGATATTTTATTTACATTATAAAATATATATTTGCTGTACTTTTTGATATTTTGTGTACAGTATATAAAATATATTTCATGTAGCTTTTGATATTTTATTTACAGTATAAAATATATATTTGTTGTACTTTTGATGTTTTGTGTACACTACGTAAAATGTATGTACTGTAATATTTGATATTTTATTTATAGTATATAATATATATTTGTTGTACTTTTTGATATTTTAAGTACAGTATATAAAATATATTTACTGTACATTTTGATATTTTATTTACAGTACAAAATATGTATTTGGTGAAGTATTTGGTATTTTCTGTACAGTATGTAATACATTTACTGTACTTTTTGATATTATATGAAAGGTATGTAATATATACTTACTGTAATTTTTGATATTTCATTTACCATATAAAATATATATTTGGTGTTCTTTTAGATAATATTACATGTACAGTACATAAAATACATTTACTGTACTTTTTGATATTTTATTTACAGTATATAATGTATATTTGGTTTACTTTTTCACATTTTATGTACAGTATGTAAAATATATTTCCAGTAGTTTTTGATACTTTATTTACAGTATATAATATATATTTGGTGTACTTTTCGATATTTTGTGTACCGTATAAAATATATATCTACTATACTTTTTGATATATTATTTACTGTATATAATATATATTTGGTGTACATTTTGATATTATATCTACAGTATATAAAATATATTTACTGTATATTTTGACATTTTATTTACAGTATAAAATATGTGATTTGTGTACTTTTTTGTATTTTATGTACAGTATGTAATATATATTTACTGTACTTTTGATATTTCATTTACAGTATATAATATGTATTTGGTGTACTTTCAGATAATATTATATGTACAGCATATAAAATATGTTTACTCTACTTTTTGATCTTTTATATACTGTATATAGTATATATTTGGTTTACATTTTGACATTTTATGTACGGTATATATAATATATTTCCTGTACTTTTTCATATTTTATTTACAGTATATAATATATATTTGTTGTAATTTTTGATACTTTATGTACAGTGTATAAAATATATTTACTGTACATTTTGATATTTTATTTACAGTATATAATATACATTTGGTGTACTTTTTGATATTTTATGTACTGTATGCAATATATTTAGTGTAATTTTTAATATTTATGAAAAGTATGTAATATATATTTATTGTACTTTTTGATATTTCATTTACAGTATGTAATATGTATTTGGTGTACTTTTAGATAATATTATATGTACACTATAGAAAATATATTTTGTGTACTTTTTGATATTTTATTTACATTATAAAATATATATTTGGTGTACTTTTTGATATTTTATGTACAGTATATAAAATATATATCATGTAGCTTTTGATATTTTATTTACAGTAGAAATATATATTTGTACTTTTTGATATTTTGTGTACAGTACATAAAATATATCTGCTGTAATTTTTGATATTTTATTTACAATATGTAATATATATTTGGTGTACTTTTTGATATTTTAAGTACGGTATATAAAATATATTTACTGTACATTTTCATATTTTATTTACAGTACAAAATAGCTATTTGGTGAAGGTTTTGGTATTTTATGTACAGTATGTAATATATATTTACTGTACTGTTAGATATTTTATTAAAGGTATGTAATATATATTTACTGTATTTTTTCATATTTCATTTACAGTATATAATATGTATTTAGTGTACTTTTAGATAATATATGTACACTGTATAAAATATATTTATTGTACTTTTTGATATTTTATTCACAGTATATAGTATATACTTGGTTTACTTTTTGACATTTCATGTACGGTATATAAAATATAATTCCTGTAGTTTTTGATATTTACACTATATAATATATATTTTGTGAAGTTTTTTATATTTTGTGTACATTATATAAAATATATCTACTGTACTTTTTGATATATTATTTAGCATATATAATATAGATTTGGTGTACTGTTTGATATATTATCTACAGTATAAAAAATATATTTACTGTACATTTTGATATTTTATTTACAGTATAAAATATGTGTTTGGTGTACTTTTTGGTATTTTATGTACAGTATGTAATATATATTTACTGCTCTTTTTGATATTTCAGTTACAGTATATAATATGTATTTGGTGTACTTTTAGGTAATAATATATGTACAGCATATAAAATATGTTTACTGTACTTTTTGATATTTTATTTACTCTATATAATATATATTTGGTTTACATTTTGACATTTTAAGCACAGTATATAAAATATATTTCCTGTATTTTTGATATTTTATTTACAGTATACAATATATATTTGGTGTAATTTTTGATATTTTATGTACAGTATATTAAATATAATTACTGTAGTTTTTGATAGTTTATTTACAGAATATATAACACATATTTGCTGTACATTTTGATATTGTATGTACAGTATGTAATATATATTTACTATACTTTTTGATGTGTTATTTACAGTATATAAGATGTATTTTGTGTACGTTTAGTTAACATTATATGTACAATATATGAAATATATTTACTGCACATTTTGATATTTTATGTAGAGTATGTAATATATATTTGGTGTACTTTTGATATTTTATGTACATTATATAATATATATTTGGTGTAGTTTTTTATATTTTACATAGAGTGTGTAATATATATTTACTGTACTTTTTGATATATTATTTACAGTATATAATATACATTTGGTGTAATTTTTGATATTTTAAGTACAGCATATTAAATATAATTAGTGTAGTTTTTGGTAGTTTATTTACAGTATATATAACACATATTTGGTGTACTTTTTGATATTTTATGTACAGTATGTAATATATATTTACTGTATTTTTCATATTTTATTTACAGTATATAAAATGTATTTGGTGTACATTTAGTTAATATATGTACAATATATGAAATATATTTACTGTATTTTTGATATTTTATGTACGGTATATAGTATATATTTGGTGTACATTTGATATTTTATGTAAATTATATAATATATATTTGGTGTTTTTTTTTGATATTTTACATACAGTGTGTAATATATATTTACTGTACTTTTTGATATTTTATTTACAGTACATAATATACATTTGGCATAATTTTTGATATTTTATGTACTGTATATTAAATATAATTACTGTAGTTTTTGATAGTTTATTTACAGTATATATAACACATATTTGGTGTACTTTTTGATATTTTATGTACAGTATGTAATAGATATTTACTGTAGTTTTTGATATTTTATTTACACTATATAATATATATTTGGTGTAATTTTTGGTACTTATGTACAGTATATTAAATATAATTACTGAAGTATTTGAGAGTTTTTTTACAGTATATAGAAAACATATTTCATGTACTTTTTGATATTTTATGTACAGTATGTAATATATATTTACTGTAATTTTTGATATTTTATTTACAGTTGATAAAATTTATTTGGTGTACTTTAATTAATATTATATGTACAATATCTGAAATATGTTTACTGGACTTTTTGATATTTTATGTATAGTATATAATATATATTTGGTGTAATTTTGATATTTTATATAAATTATATAATATATATTTGGTGTAGTTTTTGGTATTTTACCTAGAGTGTGTAATATATATTTAGTGTAATTTTTGATATTTTATTTACAGTATATAATATACATTTGGGATAATTTTCCGTTTTTATGTACATTATATTAAATATAATTACTTTAGTTTTTGATAGTTTATTTACAGTATATATAACACATATTTGGTGTAGTTTTTGATATTTTATGTACAGTATGTAATATATATGTACTGTACATTTGGATATTTATTTAGAGTATATAAAATGTATTTGCTGTACTTTTAGTTAATATTATATGTACAATATATGAAATATATTTACTGTACTCTTTGTTATTTTATGTACAGTATATAATATGTATTTTGTGTACTTTTGATATTTTATGTAAATTATATAATATATATTTGGTGTAGTTTTTGATATTTTACATAGACTGTAATATATATTTACTGTCCTTTTTCATATTTTATTTAGAATATATAATATACATTTGGTGGAATTTTTGATATCTTATGTACAGTATATTAAATATAATTTCTGTAGTTTTGATAGTTTATTTACAGTATATAAAGCCCATATTTGCTGTAATTTTTGATATTTTATGTATAGTATGTAATATATATTTACTGTACTTTTTGATATTTTATTTACAGTATATAATATGTATTTGGTGTACTTTTAGATAGTATTATATGTTCAATATATGAAATATATTTACTATACTTTTTGATATTTATGTACTGTATAAAATATGTATTTGGTGTACTATTGATATTTCATGTAAATTATATAATATATATTTGGTGTAGTTTTTTATATTTTATGTACAGTGTGTAATATATATTTAATGTAACTTTTGATATTTTATTTACACTATATAATATACATTTTGTATAATTTTTGGTATTTATGTACAGTATGTTAAATATAATTACTGAAGTTATTGATAGTTTATTTACAGTATATAGAACACATATTTCATGCACTTTTTGATATTTTATGTACAGTATGTAATATAAATTTACTGTAATTTTTGATATTTTATGTACAGTATATTAAATATAATTACTGTAGGTTTTGATAGTTTATTTACAGTATATATAACACATATTTGGTTTACTTTTTAATGTTTTATGTACAGTATGAAATATATATTTACTGTACATTTGAATATTTTATTTAGAGTATATAAAATGTATTTCGTGTACTTTTAGTTAATATTATATGTACAATATATGAAATATATTTACTGTATTTTTGATATTTTATGTAGAGTATATAATGTATATTTGGTGTACTTTTGATATTTTATGTAAATTACATAATATATATTTGGTGTACTTTTTGATATTTTACATAGAGTGTGTAAGATATGTTTACTGTACTTTTTTATATTTTATTTACAGTATATAATATACATTTGGTGTAATTTTTCATATTTTATGTACAGTATATTAAATATAATTACTGTAGTTTTTGATAGTTTATTTACAGTATATATAACACATACTTCCTGTACTTTTTAATATTTTATGTACAGTATGTAATATATATTTACTATAATTTTTGATGTTTTATTTACAGTATATAAAATGTATTTTGTGTACATTTAGTTAATATTATATATACAATATATGAAGTTTATTTACTGTACTTTTTGATATTTCATGTACAGTATGTAATATATATTTTGTGTACTTTTTATATTTTACGTAAATTATATTATATATATTTGTTGTAGTTTTTTATATTTTACATAGGGTGTGTAATATATATTTACTGTACTTTTTGATATATTATTTACAGTATATCATATACATTTGGTGTAATTTTTGATATTTTAAGTACTGTATATTAAATATAATTACTGTAGTTTTTGATAGTTTATTTACAGTATATATAACACATATTTGGTGTACTTTTTGATATTTTATATACATTATGTAATATATATTTTCTGTATTTTTGATATTTTATTTACAGTATATAAAATGTATTTGGTGTACTTTTAGTTAATATATGTACAATATATGAAATATATTTACTGTACTTTTTGATATTTTACGTACTGTATATAATATATATTTTGTGTACTTTTGATATTTTATGTAAATTATATAATATATATTTGGTGCAGTTTTGATATTTTACATAGACTGTGTAATATATATTTACTGTACTTTTTGATATTTATTTACATTAAATAATATACATTTGGTGTAATATTTGATATTTTATGTACAGTGTATTTAGTATAATTACTACAGTTTTCAATAGTTATTTACAGTATATATAACACATATTTGGTGTAATTTTGATAATTTATATACAGTAAGTAATATATATTTACTATATTTTTGATATTTTATTTACGATATATAAAATGTATTCGATGTACTTTTAGTTAATATTATATGTACAATATATGAAATATATTTACTGTACTTTTTGATATTTTATGTACAGTATATAATATATATTTTGTGTACTTTTTATATTTTATGTAAATTATATAATATATAACTGGTGTACTTTTTGATATTTTACATAGAGTGTGTAATATATATTTACTGTACTTTTTGATATTTTATTTACAGTATAAAATATAAATTTGGTGTAATTTTTGATATTTTATGTACAGTATATAAAATATAATTACTGTAGTTTTCGATAGTTTATTTACAGTATATATAACACATATTTGGTTTACTTTTTGATATGTTATGAACACTATGTAATATATATTTACAGTGCTTTTTGATATTTTATTTACAATATAAGAAATGTATTTGGTGTACTTTTAGTTCATATTATATGTACAATATATGAAATATATTTACTGTAATTTTTGATAATTTATCTACAGTATATAATATATATTTGGTGTACTTTTATATTTTGTGTCTATTATATAATGTATATTTGGTGTAGTATTTGATATTTTACATAGAGTGTGTAATATATATTTAGTGTACTTTTTGATATTTTATTTACCGTATATAATATACATTTGGTGTAATTTTTGATATTTTATGTACAGTATATTAAATATAATACCTGCAGTTTTCAATAGTTTATTTACAGTTTAAATAACACATATTTGGTGTACTTTTTGATACTTTATGTACAGTATGTAATATATATTTACTGTATTTTTGATAATTTATTTACAATATATAAAATATATTTGGTGTACTTTTAGTTAATATTATATGTACAATATATGAAAAATATTTACTGTACTTTTTGATATTTTATGTACAGTATATAATAGATATTTGCTGTACTTTTCATATTTTATGTTAATTATATTATATATTTGGTGTAGTTTTTGATATTTTACATAGAGTGTGTAATATATATTTACTGTACTTTTTGATATTTTATTTACAGTGTATAATATACATTTGGTGTAATTATTGATATTTTACGCACAGTATATTAAATATAATTACTGTAGTTTTTGAAAGTATATTTGCAGTGTATATAACACATATTTGGTGTACTTTTTGATATTTTATGTAGAGTATGTAATATATATTTACTGTAATTTTTGATATATTATTTAGAGTATATAATATGCATTTGGTGTACTTTTAGAAAATATTATATGTACAATATATGAAATATATTTACTGTACTTTTTGATATTTCATGTACAGTATATAATAGATATTTGCTGTACTTTTGATATTTTATGTTAATTATATTATATATTTGGTGTAGTTTTTGATATTTTACATAGAGTGTGTAATATATATTTACTGTCCTTTTTGATATTTTATTTACATTATATAATATACATTTGGTGTAACTATTGATATTTTATGTACAGTATATTAAATATAATTACTGTAGTTTTTGAAAGTTTATTTGCCGTATTTATAACACATATTTGGTGTACTTTTTGATATTTTATGTAGAGAATGTAATATATATTTACTGTAATTTTTGATAAATTATTTAGAGTATATAATATGTATTTGGTGTACTTTCAGAAAATATTATATGTAGAATATATGAAATATATTTACTGTGCATTTGATATTTTATGTACAGTATATAACATGTATTAGGTGTACTTTTGATATTTTATGTACATTATATAATATATATTTGGTGTAGTTTTTGATATTTTATGTACAGTGTGTAATATATATTACTGCACTTTTTGATATTTTATTTACAGTATATAATATACATTTGGTGTAATTTTTGATATTTTATATTCAGTATAATAAATATAATTACTGTAGTTTTTGATAGTTTGTTTACAGTATATAGAACACATATTTGGTGTATTTTTTGATATTTTATGAACAGTATGTAATATATATTTACTGTAGTTTGATATTTTATTTACAGAATATAAAATGCACTTTGTGTACATTCAGTTAATATTATATGTACAATATATGAAATATATTTACTCCAATTTTTGATGTTTTATGTACAGTATATAATATGTATTTGGTGTACTTTTGATATTTCATGTAAATTATAAAATATATATTTGGTGTAGTGTTTAATATTTTACATAGAGTGTGTAATATATATTTACTGTACATTTTTATATATTATTTACAGTATGTAATATACATTCGGTGTAATTTTTGATATTTTAAGTACAGTATATTAAATATAATTACTGTTGTTTTTGATATTTTTTTACAGTATATATAATACCTATTTGGTGTACTTTTTGATATCTTATGTACAGTATGTAATACATATTTACTGTATTTTGGATATTTTATATACAGTATATAAAATGTAGTTGGTGTACTTTTAGTTAATATTATATGTTCAATATATGAAATATATTTATTGTACTTTTTGATATTTTATTTACAGTATATAATATACATTTAGAGTAATTTTTGATATTTTATGTACAGTATATTAAATATAATTACTATAGTTTTCATTAGTTTATTTACAGTATATATAACATATATTTGGTGTACTTTTTGATATTTTATATATAGTATGTAATATATATTTACTGTAATTTTTGATATTTTATTTACAATATATAAAATGTATTTGTGTACTTTTAGTTAATATATGTACAATATATGAAATATATTTACTCTACTTTTAGATATTTTATGTACAGTATATAATATATATTTGGTGTACTTTGGATATTTTATGTAAATTATATAATATATATTTTTTGTAGTTTTTTATATTTTCATAGAGTGAGTAATATATATTTACTGTAATTTTTGATATTTTATTAACAGTATATAATATACATTTGGTAATTTTTGATATTTTATGTACAGTATATTAAATATAATTACTGTAGTTTTTGATAGTTTATTTACAGTATATATAACACATATTTGGTGTACTTTTTGATATTTTATGTAGAGTATGTAATATATATTTACTGTAGTTTTTCATTCATTATTTAGTGTATACAATATGTGTTTGGTGTACTTTTAGACAATATTATATGTACAATATATGAAATGTATTTACTGTACTTTTGGTATTTTATGTACAGTATATAATATGTATTTGGTGTACTTTTGATATTTTACATACATTATATAATATATATTTGGTGTAGTTTTTGATATTTTATGTACAGTGTGTAATATATATTACTGCACTTTTGGATATTTTACTTAGAGTATATAATATACATTTGCTGTAATTTTTGATATTTTATGTACTGTATATAAAATAAAATTACTGTAGATTTTGGTAGTTTATTTGCAGTATATATGACACATATTTGGTGTACTTTTTCATATTTTATGTAGATTATGTCATATATATTTACTGTACATTTTGATATTTTATTTACAGTATATAAAATGTATTTGGTGTACTTTTAGTTAATATTATATGTACAATATATGAAATATATTTACTGTACTTTTTGATATTTTATGTACAGTAATAATAGATATTTGCTGTGCTTTTGATATTTTATGTTAATTATATTATATATTTGGTGTAGTTTTTGATATTGTACATAGAGTGTGTAATATGTATTTACTGTACTTTTTGATATTTTATTTACAGTATATAATATACATTTGGTGTAATTATTGATATTTTATGTACAGTATAATAAATATAATTACTGTAGTTTTTGAAAATTTATTTGCAGTATATATAACACATATTTGGTGTACTTTTTGATATTTTATGTAGAGTATGTAATATATATTTACTGTAATTTTTGATACATTATTTAGAGTATATAATATGTATTTGGTGTACTTTTAGACAATATTATATGTACAATATATGAAATATATTTACTGTACTTTTTGATATTTTATGGACAGTATATAATAGGTATTTGGTGTACTTTTGATATTTTATGTACATTATATAATATATATTTGGTGTAGATTTTGATATTTTATGTACAGTGTGTAATATATATTACTGCACTTTTTGATATTTTATTTACAGTATATAATATACATTTGGTGTAATTTTTGATATTTTATGTAGAGTATATAAAATAAAATTACTGTAGATTTTGATAGTTTATTTGCAGTATATATGACACATATTTGGTGTACTTTTTCATATTTTATGTAGAATATGTAATATATATTTACGGAACATTTTCATATTTTATTTACAGTATATAAAATGTATTTGGTATACTTTTGTTAATAATCTATGTACAATATATGAAATATATTTACTGTACTTTTTGATATTTTATGAACAGTATATAATAGATATTTGCTGTACTTTTGATATTTTATGTAAATTATATTATATATTTGGTGTAGTTTTTGATATTTTACATAGAGTGTGTAATATACATTTACTGTTCTTTTTGATATTTTATTTACAGTATATAATATACATTTGGTGTAATTATTGATATTTTATGTACAGTATATTACATATATTTTCTGTAGTTTTTGAAAGTTTATTTGCAGTATATATAACACATATTTGGTGTACTTTTTGATATTTTATGTAGAGTATGTAATATATATTTACTGTTATTTTTGATACATTATTTAGAGTATATAATATGTATTTGTTGCACTTTTAGACAATATTATATGTACAATATATGAAATATATTTACTGTACTTTTTGATATTTTATGTACAGTATATAATATGTATTTGGTGTACTTTTGATATTTTATGTACATTATATAATATATATTTGGTGTAGATTTTGATATTTTATGTACAGTGTGCAATATATATTACTGCACTTTTTGATATTTTATTTACAGTATATAATATATATTTGGTGTAATTTTTGATATTTTATGTACAGTATATAAAATAAAATTACTGTAGATTTTGATAGTTTATTTGCAGTATATATGACACATACTTGGTGCACTTTTTCATATTTTATGTAGATTATGTAATATATATTTACTGTACATTTTGATATTTTATTTACAGTATATAAAATGTATTTGGTGTAATTTTAGTTAATATTATATGTACAATATATGAAATATATTTACTGAACTTTTTGATGTTTTATGTACAGTATATAATAGATATTTGCTGTACTTTTGATATTTTATGTTAATTATATTATATATTTGGTGTAGTTTTTGATATTTTACATAGAGTGTGTAATATATATTTACTGTAATTTTCATATTTTATTTATAGTATATCATATATATTTGGTGTAATTTTTGATATTTTACGTACAGTATATTAAATATAATTACTGTAGTTTTTGATAGTTTGTTTACAGTATATAGAACACATATTTGGTGTACTTTTTGATATTTTATGTACAGTATGTAATATATATTTACTGTACTTTGATATTTTATTTACAGTATATAAAATGCATTTTGTGTACATTCAGTTAATATTATATGTACAATATATGAAATATATTTACTCTACTTTTTGATATTTTATGTACAGTATATAATATGTATTTGGTGTACTTTTGGTATTTTATGTATATTATAAAATATATATTTGGTGTAGTTTTTGATATTTTACATAGAGTGTGTAATATATATTTACTGTACATTTTTATATATTATTTACAGTACATAATATACATTCGGTGTAATTTTTGGTATTTTAAATACAGTATATTAAACACAATTACTGTTGATTTTGATAGTTTATTTACAGTATATATAATACATATTTGGTGTACTTTTTGATATCTTATGTACAGTATGTAATATATATTTACTGTATTTTTGATGTTTTATATACAGTTTATAAAATGTAGTTGGTGTACTTTTGTTAATATTATATGTTCAATATATGAAATATATTTACTGTACATTTTGATATTTTATTTACAGTATATAATATACATTTAGTGTAATTTTTGATATTTTATGTACAGTATATTAAATATAATTACTGTAGTTTTCATTAGTTTATTCACAGTATATATAACATATATTTGGTGTACTTTTTGATATTTCATATACTGTATGTAATATATATTTACTGTAATTTTTGATATTTTATTCACAATGTATAAAATGTATTTGTGTACTTTTAGTTAATATATGTACAATATATGAAATATATTTACTGTACTTTTAGATATTTTATGTACAGTATATAATATAAATTTGGTGTACTTTGGATATTTTATGTAAATTATATAATATATATTTGGTGTAGTTTTTGATATTTTATGTGCAGTATATTAAATATAATTACTGTAGTTTTTGATAGTTTATTTATAGTATATATAACACATATTTGGTGTACTTTTTGATATTTTATGTAGAGTATGTAATATATATACTGTAATTTTTGATACATTATTTAGAGTATATAATATGTGTTTGGTGTACTTTTAGTCAATATTATATGTACAATATATGAAATATATTTACTGTGCATTTTTCTATTTCATGTACAGTATATAATTTATGTTTGGTGTACTTTTGACATTTTATGTAAATTATATAATATATATTTATTGTAGTTTTTGATATTTTAGATTGTGTAATATATAATTATTGTAATTTTTGATATTTTATTTACAGTATATTATATACATTTGGTGTAATTTTTGATATTTTATGTACAGTATATAAAATATAATTGCTGTAGTTTTTGATAGTTTATTTACAGTATATATAACACACATTTGGTGTACATTTTGATATTTTATGTACAGTATGTAATATATATTTACTGTACTTTTGGATATTTTATTTACAGTATGTAAAATGTATTTGGTGTACTTTTAGTTAATATTATATATACAATATATGAAATATATTTACTGTGCCTTTTGATACATTATGTACAGTGTATAATAGGTATTTGGTGCACTTTTCGTATTTCATGTAAATTTTATAATATATATTTGGTGTAGTTTTTCATATTTTACAAAGAGTGTGTAATAAATATTTACTGTACTTTTTCATATTTTACTTAGAGTTTGTAATATACATTTGGTGTGATTTTTGATATTTTATGTACAGTATATAAAATATAATTGCTGTATTTTTTGATTGTTTATTTACAGTATATATAACACATATTTGGTGTACATTTTGATATTTTATGTACAGTATGTAATATATATTTACTGTACTTTTGTATATTTTATTTACAGTATGTAAAATGTATTCGGTGTACATTTAGTTAATATTATATGTACAATATATGCAATATATTTACTGCGCCATTTGATATTTAATGTACAGTATATAATATATATTTGGTGCACTTTTGGTGTTTTATTTAAATTATATAATATATATTTGGTGTAGTTTTTGATATTTTACATAGAGTGTGTAATAAATATTTACTGTACTTTTTGATATTTTATTTAGAGTATGTAATAAACATTTGGTGTGCTATTTGATATTTTATGTAGAGTATATAAAATATAATTGCTGTAGGTTTTGATAGTTTATTTACAGTATATATAACATATTTGGTGTACTCTTTGATATTTTATGTACAGTATGTAATATATATTTACTGTATTTTGGATAATTTATTTACACTATATGAAATGTATTTGGTGTACTTTAATTAATATTATATGTAGAATATATGAAATATATTTACTGTGCTTTTTGATATTTTATGTACAGTATATAATATATATTTAGTGTACTTTTGACATTTTATGTAAATTATATAATATATATTTGGTGTAGTTTTTGATATTTTACATAGAGTGTGTAATATATATTTACTGTACTTTTTGATATTTTATTTACACTATATAATATACATTTGGTGTAATTTTTGATATTTTATGTACAGTATATTAAATACAATTACTGTAGTTTTTGATAGTTTATTTACAGTATATATAACACATATTTGGTGTACTTTTTGATATTTTATGTACAGTATGTAATATATATTTACTGTACATTTTGATATTTTATTTACACAATATAATATGTATTTGGTGTACTTTCAGATAATCTTAGATGGACAATATATGAAATATATTTACTGTACTTTTTGATATTTTATGTACAGTACACAAGATATATGTGGTGTCCTTTTTGTATTTTATGCAAATTGAATAATATATATTTGGTGTAGTTTCTGACATTTTACATAGAGTGTGTAATATATATTTACTGTAGTTTTTGACATTTTATTTATAGTATAAAATATACATATGGTGTAATTTTTGATATTTTATGTACAGTATATAAAATATAATTACTGTAGTTTTTGATAGTTTATTTACAGTATATATAACACATGTTTGGTGTACTTTTTGATATTTTATGTACAGTATGTAATATATATTTACTGTACTTTTTGATATTTTATATACAGTATATAATATGTATTTGGTGTACTTTCAGATAATCTTAGATGGACAATATATGAAATATATTTACTGTACTTTTTGATATTTTATGTACAGTACACAAGATATATTTGGTGTCCTTTTGGTATTTTATGTAAATTATATAATATATATTTGGTGTAGTTTTTGACATTTTACATAGAGGTGTGTAATATATATTTACGGTTGTATTTGATATTTTATTTACAGTATATAATATACATTCGATGTAATTTTTGATACTTTATGTACAGTATATAAAATATAATTACTGTAGTTTTTGATAGTTTATTTACAGTATATATAACACATATATGGTGTACTTTTTGATATTTTATGTACAGTATGTAATATATATTTACGAAACTTTTTGATATTTTATTTACAGTATATAATATGTATTTGGTGTACTTTCAGATAATCTTAGATGGACAATATATGAAATATATTTACTGTACTTTTTCATATTTTATGTACAGTACACAAGACATATTTGGTGTCCTTTTGGTATTTTATGTAAATTATGTAATATATATTTGGTGTAGTTTTTGACATTTTACATAGAGAGTGTAATATAGGTTTACTGTACTTTTTGACATTTTATTTACAGTATATAATATACATATGGTGTAATTTTTGATATTTTATGTACAGTATATTAAATATAATTACTGTAGTTTTTGATAGTTTATTTACAGTATATATAACACATATTTGGTGTAGTTTTTGATATTTTATGTACAGTATGTAATATATATTTACTGTACATTTTGATATTTTATTTACATTACATAAAATGTATTTGGTGTACTTTTACTTAATATTATATGTACAATATATGAAGTATATATACTGTACTTTTTGATATTTTATGTACAGTATATAAGATATATCTGGTGTCCTTTTGATATTTTATGTAAATTATATAATCTATATTTGGTGTAGTTTTTGATATTTTACATAGAGTGTGTAATATATATTTACTGTAGTTTTTGATATTTTATTTACTGTATATAATATACATTCGATGTAATTTTTGATATTTTATGTACAGTATATAAAATATAATTACTGTAGTTTTTGATAGTTTATTTACAGTATATATTACACATATTTGGTGTATTTTTGATATTTTATTTACAGTATGTAATATATATTTACGGAACTTTTAGATATTTTATTTACAGTATATAATATGTATTTGGTGTACTTTCAGATAATCTTAGATGGACAATATATGAAATATATTTACTGTACTTTTGATATTTTATGTACAGTACACAAGATATATTTGGTGTCCTTTTGGTATTTTATATAAATTATATAATATATATTTGGTGTAGTTTTTGACATTTTACATAGAGTGTGTAATATATATTTACTGTAGTTTTTGACATTTTATTTACAGTATAAAATATACATATGGTGTAATTTTTGATATTTTATGTACAGTATATTAAATAAAATTGCTGTAGTTTTTGATAGTTTATTTACAGTATATATAACACATATTTGGTGTACTTTTTGATATTTTATGTACAGTATGTAATATATATTTACTGTAATTTTTGGTATTTTATCTACAGTATCTAATATGTATTTGGTGTACTTTAGTTAATATTATATGTACAATACATGAAATATATTTACTGTACCTTTTGACATTTTATGTACAGTATATAATATATATTTGGTGTACTTTTGATATTTTATGTAAATTACATAATTTACATTTGGTGTAGTTTTTGATATTTTACCTAGAGAGTGTAATATATATTTACTGTGTTTTTGATATTTTATTTACTGTATATAATATACATTTGGTGTAATTTTTGATATTTTATATACAGTATATTAAACATAATTACTGTAGTTTTTGATAGTTAATTTACACTATATATAACATATATTTGGTGTATTTTTTGGTATTTTATGTACAGTATGTAATATATATTTACTCTAATTTTTGATATTTTATTTACAGTATGTAAAATGTATTTGGTGTACTTCTAGTTAATATTATATGTACAATATATGAAATATATTTACTGTACATTTTGATATTTTATGTAGAGTATATAATATATATTTGGTGTACTTTTGATATTTTATATAAATTATATAATATATATTTTTTGTAGTTTTTTATATTCTACAGAGTGTGTGTAATATATATTTACTGTACTTTTTGATATTTTGTTTACAATATATAATATACATTAGGTGTAATTTTTGATATTTTGTGTACAGTATATTAAATATAATTACTGTAGTTTTTGATAGTATATTTACAATATATATAACACATATTTTGTGTACTTTTTGATATTTTAAGTACAGTATGTAATATATATTTACTGTATTTTTTTATATTTTATTTACATTATATAATATGTATTTGCTGTACTTTTAGATAATCTTATATGTACAATATATGAAATATATTTACTGTACTTTTTGATATTTTATGTAGAGTATATAATATATATTTGGTGTACATTTGATATTTTATGTAAATTACATAATCTATATTTGGTGTAGTTTTTGATATTTTACATAGAGAGTGTAATATATATTTACTGTATTTTTGATATTTTATTTACAGTATATAATATACATTTGGTGTAATCTTTGATATTTTATGTACAGTATATTATATATAATTACTGTAATTTTTGATAGTTTATTTACACTATATATAGCACATATTTGGTGTACTTTTTGATATTTTATGTACAGTATGTAATATATATTTGTTGTATTTTCATATTTTATTTACATTTTATAATATGTATTTGCTGTACTTTTAGATAATCTTATATGTACAATATATGAAATATATGTACTATAATTTTGATTTTTTTTCTACAGTATATAATATGTATTTGGTGTCCTTTTGATATTTTATGTAAATTATAAAATATATATTTGCTATCGTTTTTGATATTTTATGTACAGTGTGTAATATATATTTACTGTACTTTTTGATCCTTTATTTACAGTATATAATATACATTAGCTGTAATTTTTGATATTTTATGTACAGTATATAATATATATTTGGTGTACTTTTGATATTTCATATAAATTATATAATATATATTCTTTGTAGTTTTTTATATTTTACATAGAGTGTGTAATATATATTTACTGTACTTTTTGATATTTTCTTTACAATATATAATATACATTTGGTATAATTTTTGATATTTTATGTACAGTATATTAAATATAATTACTGTAGTTTTTGATAGTTTATTTACAGAAGATATGCCACATATTTGGTGTACTTTTTGATATTTTATGTACTGTATGTAATATATATTTACTGTACTTTTTGATATTTTATTTACAGTATATAAAATGTATTTTTTGTACTTTTAGTTAATATTATAGGTACAATATTTGAAATATATTTACTGAATTTTTGATATTTTATGTACAGTACACAAGATATATTTGGTGTCCTTTTGATATTTTATGTAAATTATATAATATATATTTGGTGTAGCTTTTGATATTTTACATAGGGTGTGTAATATATATTTACTGTCATTTTTGATATTTTATTTACAGTATAAAATATACATTTGCTGTAATTTTTGATATTTTATGTACAGTATACTAAATATAATTAATGTAGTTTTTGATTGTTTATTTACAGTACATATAAAACATATTTGGTGTACTTTTTGATATTTTATGTACGGTATATAATATGTATTTACTGTTCTTTTGGATATTTTATTTACAGTAGATAAAATATATTTGTTGTACTTTTAGTTAATATTATATATACAATATATGAAATATATTTACTGTACTTTTTGATATCTTATGTACAGTATATAACATATATTTGGTGTACTTTTGATATTTTATGTAAATTATATAATATATATTTGGTGTAGCTTTTGATATTTTACATAGGGTGTGTAATATATATTTACTGTCCTTTTTGATATTTTATTTAGAGTATATAATATACATTTGGTGTAATTTTTGATATTTTATGTACAGTATATTAAATATAATTACTGTAGTTTTTGATTGTTTATTTACAGTATATATACCTCATATTTGGTGTACTTTTTGATATTTTATGTACAGTATGTAATACATATTTACTGTACTTTTTGATATTTTATGTACAGTATATAATATATATTTGGTGTCCTTTTGATATTTTATCTAAATTATATAATATATACTTGGTGTAGCTTTTGATATTTTACATAGGGTGTGTAATATATATTTACTGTACTTTTTGATATTTTATTTACAGTATATAATGTACATTTGGTGTAATTTTTGATATTATATGTACAGTATATTAAATATAACTATTGTAGTTTTTGATAGTTTATTTACAGAATATATAACATATATTTGGCGTACTTTTTGATATTTTATGTACAGTATGTAATATATATTTACTGTACATTTGGATATTTTATTTACAGTATATAAAATGTATTTGTTATACTTTTAGTTAATATTATAGGCGCAATATATGAAATATATTTACTGTACTTTTTGATATTTTATGTACAGTTTATAAGATATATTTGGTGTCCTTTTGATATTTTATATAAATTATATAATATATATATGGTGTAGCTTTTGATATTTTACATAGCTTGTGTAATATATATTTACTGTATTTTTGGTATTTTATTTACAGTGTATAATATACATTTGGTGAAATTTTTGATATTTTATGTACAGTATACTAAATATAATTAATGTAGTTTTTGATTGTTTATTTACAGTACACATAACATATATTTGGTGTACTTTTTGATATTTTATGTACAGTATATAATATATATTTACTGTTCTTTTGGATATTTTATTTACAGTATATAAAATGTATTTGTTGTACTTTTACTTAATATTATATATACAATATTTGAAATATATTTACTGTACTTTTTGATATTTTATGTACAGCATATAATATATATTTGGTGTACTTTTGATATTTTATGTAAATTATATAGTATATATTTGGTGCAGCTTTTGATATTTTACATAGTGTGTGTAATATATATTTACTGTACTTTTTGATATTTTATTTACAGTATATAATATACATTTGGTGTAATTTTTGATATTTTATGTACAGTATATTAAATATAATTACTGTAGTTTTTGATAGTTTATTTACAGAATATACAACTCATATTTGGTGTACTTTTTGATATTTTATGTACAGTATGTAATATATATTTACTGTACTTTTGGATAGTTATTTACAGTATATAAATGTATTTGTTGTATTTTTAGTTAATATTATATGTACAATATATGAAATATATTTACTGTACATTTGGATATTTTATGTACAGTATATAATATATATTTGGTGTACTTTTCATATTTTACATAAATTATATAATATATATTTGGTGTAGCTTTTGATATTTTACATAGGGTGTGTAATATATATTTACTGTATTTTTGATATTTTATTTACAGTATATACTGTACATTTGGTGTAATTTTTGATATTTTATGTACAGTATATTAAATATAATTACTGTAGTTTTTGATAGTTTATTTACAGTATATATACCACATATTTGGTGTACTTTTTGATATTTTATGTACAGTATGTAATATATATTTACTGTACTTTTTGATATTTTATTTACAGTATATAAAGTGTATTTGGTTTACTTTTAGTTAATATTATATGTACAATATATGAAACACATTTACTGTACTTTTTGATATTTTATGTACATTATATAAGATATATTTGGTGTCCTTTTGATATTTTATGTAAATTATATAATGTATATTTGGTGTAGTTTTTGACATTTTACATACAGAGTGTAATGTAGGTTTACTGTAGTTTTTGACATTTTATTTACAGTATATAATATACATATGGTGTAATTTTTGATATTTTATGTACAGTATATTAAATATAATTACTGTAATTTTTGATAGATTATTTACAGTATATATAACACATATTTGGTGTACTTTTTGATATTTTATGTACAGTATGTAATATATATTTACTGAATTTTTGTTATTTTATTTACAGTATATAAAATTTCTTTGGTGTACATTTAGTTAATATTACATATACAATATATGAAATATATTTACTGTATATTTCGATATTTTATGTACAGTATATAAGATATAGTTGGTGTCCTTTTGATATTTTATGTAAATTATATAATATATATTTGGTGTAGTTGTTGATATTTTACATAGGGTGTGTAATATATATTTACTGTAATTTTCGATATTTTATTTGCGGTATATAATATACATTTGGTGTAATATTTGGTATTTTATGTACAGTATATTAAATATAACTACTGTAGTTTTTGATAGTTTACATTATATGTAACACATATTTGTTGTACTTTTTGATAATTTATGTACAGTATGTAATATATATTTACTGTAATTTTTGATATTTTATTTGCAGTTTATAATATGTATTTGGTGTACTTTTAGTTAATATTATATGTACAGTATATGAAATATATTTACTGTACTTTTTGATATTTTATGTACAGTATATAAGATATATTTGGTGTACTTTTATATTTTATGTAAATTAGATAATATATATTTGGTGTAGTTTTTGATATTTTAAATAGGGTGTGTAATATATATTTACTATACTTTCTGATATTTTATTTACTGTATATAATATACATTTGGTGTAATTTTTGATATTTTATGTACAGTATATTAAATATAATTACTGTAGTTTTTGATAGTTTATTTACAGTATATATAACACATATCTGGTGTACTCTTTGAAATTTTATATAGAGTGTGTAACATATATTTAATGTAGTTTTGGATATTTTATTGACAGTATATAAAATGTATTTGGTGTACTTTTAGTTAATATTATATGTACAATATATAAAATATATTTACTGTACTTTTTGATCTTTTATGTACATTATATAAGATATATTTGGTGTCCTTTTCATATTTTATGTAAATTATATAACATATATTTTGTGTAGCTTTTGATATTTTACATAGGGTGTGTGATATATATTTACTGTACTTTTTGATATTTTATTTACAGTATATAATATACATTTGGTGTAATTTTTATATTTTATGTACAGTATATTAAATATAATTACTGTAGTTGTTGATAGTTTATTAACAGTATGTATAACACATATTTGGTGTACTTTTTGTTATTTTATGTACAGTATGTAATATATATTTACTGTACTTTTTGATATTTTATTTGCAGTATATAATATGTATTTGGTGTACTTTTAGTTAATATTATATGTACAATATATGAAACATATTTACTGTACTTTTTGATATTTTGTGTACAGTATATAAGATATATTTGGTGTACTTTTGATATTTTATGTAAATTATATAACATATATTTGGTGTAGTTTTTGATATTTTACATAGTGTGTGTAATATATATTTACTGTACTTTTTGATATTTTATTTACAGTATATAATATACATTTGGTGTAATTTTTATATTTTTTGTAGAGTATATTAAATATAATTACTGTAGTTTTTGATAGTTTATTAACAGTTTATATAACACATATTAGGTGTACTATTTGATATTTTATGTACAGTATGTAATATATTTACTGTACTTTTTGATATTTTATTTACACTATGTAAAATGTATTTGGTGTACTTTTAGTTAATATTATATGTACAATATATGAAATATATTTACTGTACTTTTTGATATTTTATGTACAGTATATAAGATATATTTTGTGTCCTATTTATATTTTATGTAAATTATATAATATATTTGGTGTAGTTTTTGATATTTTACATAGGGTGTGTAATATATATTTACTGTACTTTTTGATATTTTATTTACAGTATATAATATACATTTGGTGTAATTTTTGATATTTGATGTACAGTATATTAAATATAATTACTGTAGTTATTGATAGTTTATTTACAGTATATATAACACATATTTGGTGTAGTTTTTGATATTTTATGTACACTATGTAATATATATTTAGTGTACTTTTTGATATTTTATGTACAGTATATAAGATATATTTGGTGTACTTTTGATATTTTATGTAAATCATATCATATATATTTCGTGTAGTTTTTGATATTTTAAATAGGGTGTGTTATATATATTTACTGTACTTTTTGCTATTTTATTTACAGTATATAATATACATTTGGTGTAATTTTTGATATTTTATGTACAGTATATTAAATATAATTACTGTAGTTTTTGATAGTTTATTTACAGTATATATAACACATATCTGGTGTACTCTTTGATATTTTATATAGAGTGTGTAACATATATTTACTGTACTTTTGGATATTTTATTGACAGTATATAAAATGTATTTGGTGTACTTTTAGTGAATATTATATGTACAATATATGAAATATATTTACTGTAATTTTTGATATTTTATGTACATTATATAAGATATATTTGGTGTCCTTTTCATATTTTATGTAAATTATATAACATGTATTTTGTATAGCTTTTGATATTTTACATAGGGTGTGTAATATATATTTACTGTAGTTTTTGATATGTTATTTACAGTGTATAATATACATTTGGTGTAATTTTTGATATTTGATGTACAGTATATTAAAAATAATTACTGTAGTTTTTGATAGTTTATTTGCAGTATATATAACACATATTTGGTGTAGTTTTTGATATTTTATGTACACTATGTAATATATATTTACTGTAATTTTTGATATTTTATGCACAGTATATAAGATATATTTGGTGTACTTTTGATATTTTATGTAAACCATATAACATATATTTGGTGTAGTTATTGATATTTTATATAGGGTGTGTAATATATATTTACTGTACTTGTTGATATTTTATTGACAGTATATATTATACATTTGGTGGAATTTTTGATATTTTATGTACAGTATATTAAATATAATTACTGTAGTATTTGATAGTTTATTTACAGTATATATCACACATATTTGGTGTACTTTTTGATATTTTATGTAGGGTATGTAATATTTATTTACTGTACTTTTTGATATTTTATGTACAGTATATAAGATATATTTGGTGTCCTTTGGATATATTATGCAAACTATATAATATATATTTGGTGTTGTTTTTGATATTTTACATAGGGTGTTGAATATATATTTACTGTACTTTCTGATATTTTATTTACCGTATATAATATACATTTGTTGTAATTTTTGATATTTTATGTACAGTATATTAAATATAATTACTGTAATTTTTGATAGTTTATTTACAGTATATATAACACTTATTTGGTGTACTTTTTGATATTTTATGTACGGTAAGTAATATATATTTGCTGTACATTTGGATATTTTATTTACAGTATATAAAATATATTTGGTGTACTTTTAGTTAATATTATATGTACAATATATGAAATATATTTACTGTACTTTATGATATTTTATGTACAGTATATAAGATATATTTGGTGTCCTTTTGATATTTTATGTAAATTATATAATATATATTTGGTGTAGTTTTTGATATTTTACATAGAGTGTAATATATATTTACTGTCATTTTTCATATTTCACTTAGGGTATATAATACACATTTGGTGTAATTTTTGATATTTTATGTACAGTATGTTAAATATAATTACTGTAGTTTTTGATATTTTATTTACAGTATATATACCACATATTTGGTGTACTTTTTGATATTTTATGTACAGTATGTAATATATATTTACTGTACATTTGGATAATTTATTTACAGTATATAAAAAGTATTTGTTATACTTTTAGTTAATATTATAGGCACAATATATGAAATATATTTACTGTACTTTTTGATATTTTATGTACAGTTTATAAGATATATTTGGTGTCCTTTTGATATTTTATGTAAATTATATAATATATATATGGTGTAGCTTTTGATATTTTACATAGCGTGTGTAATATATATTTACTGTTTTTTGATATTTTATTTACAGTATATAATATACATTTGGTGTAATTTTTGATATTTTATGTACAGTATACTAAATATAATTAATGTAGTTTTTGATTGTTTATTTACACTACATATAACACATATTTGGTGTACTTTTTGATATTTTATGTACAGTATGTAATATATATTTACTGTAATTTTTGATATTTTATTTAGAGTATATAAAATGTATTTGGTGTACTTTTAGTTAATATTATAGGCACAACATATGAAATATATTTACTGTAATTTTTGATGTTTTATGTACAGTATATAAGATATATTTGGTGTCCTTTTGATATTTTATATAAATTATATAATATATATTTGGTGTAGCTTTTGATATTTTACATAGGGTGTGTAATATATATTTACTGTCCTTTTTGATATATTCTTTAGAGTATATAATATACATTTGGTGTAATTTTTGATATTTTATGTACAGTATACTAAATATAATTAATGTAGTTTTTGATTGTTTATTTACACTACATATAACACATATTTGGTGTACTTTTTGATATTTTATGTACAGTATGTAATATATATTTACTGTTCTTTTGGATATTTTTTACAGTATATAAAATGTAGTTGTTGTACTTTTAGATAATATTATATGTACAATATATGAAATATATTTACTGTACTTTTTGATATTTTATGTACCATATATAATATATATTTGGTGTACTTTTGATATTTTATGTAAATTATATAATATATACTTGGTGTAGCTTTTGATATTTTACATAGGGTGTGTAATATATATTTACTGTAATTTTTGATATTTTATTTACAGTATATAATATACATTTGATGTAATTTTTGCTATTTTATGTACAATATATTAAACATAATTACTGTAGTTTTTTATAGTTTATTTACAGTATATACAACACATATTTGGTGTACTTTTTGATATTTTATGTACAGTATGTAATATATATTTACTGTAATTTTGGATAGTTTATTTACAGTATATAAAATGTATTTTTTGTATTTTTTGTTAATATTATAGGTAGAATATATGAAACATATTTACTGTACTTTTGGATAATTTATGTACAGTATATAATATATATTTGGTGTACTTTTCATATTTTACGTAAATTATATAATATATATTTGGTGTAGCTTTTGATATTTTACATAGGGTGTGTAATATATATTTACTGAAATTTTTGATATTTTATTTACAGTATATACAATACATTTGGTGTAATTTTTGATATTTTATGTACAGTATATTAAATATAATTACTGTAGTTTTTGATAGTTTATTTACAGTATATATACCACATATTTGGTGTACTTTTTGATATTTTATGTACAGTACGTAATATATATTTACTGTACTTTTGCATATTTTATTTTCAGTATATAAAATGTATTTGTTGTACTTTTAGTTAATATTATATGTACAATATATGAAATATATTTACTGTACTTTTTGATATTTTATGTACAGTACATAATATATGTTTGGTGTCCTTTTGATATTTTATGTAAATTATATAATACATATTTGGTGTAGCTTTTGATATTTTACACAGGGTGTGTAATATATATTTACTGTACTTTTTGATATTTTATTTACAGTATATAATCTACATTTGGTGTAATTTTTGATATTTTATGTACAATATATTAAATATAATTACTGTAGTTTTTGATAGTTTATTTACAGTATATATAACACATATTTGGTGTACTTTTTCATATTTTATGTACCTTATGTAATATACATTTACTGTATTTTTGATATTTATTTACAGTATACAAAATGTATTTGTTGTACTTTTAGTTAATATTATATGTACAATATATGAAATATATTTACTGTACTTTTTGATATTTTATGTACAGTATATAGATATATTTGGTGTCCTTTTGATATATTATGTAAATTATATAATATATATTTGGTGTAGCTTTTGATATTTTACATAGTGTGTGTAATATATATTTACTGTACTTTTTGATATTTTATTTACAATATATAAAATGTATTTGGTGTACTTTTAGTTAATATTATTTGTACACAATATGAAATATATATACTGTATTTTTGATATTTTATATACAGTATATAAGATATATTTGGTGTCCTTTTGATATTTTATGTATATTATATAATATATATTTGGTGTAGCTTTTGATATTTTACATAGGGTGTGTAATATATATTTACTGTACTTTTTGATATTTTATTTACAGTATATAATATACATTTGGTGTAATTTTTGATATTTTATATACAGTATATTAAATATAATTACTGTGGTTTTTGATAGTTTATTTACAGTATATATACAACATATTTGGTGTACATTTTGATATTTTATGTACAGTATGTAATACATATTTACTGTACTTTTTGATATTTTATGTACAGTACATAATATATATTTGGTGTCCTTTTGATATTTTATCTAAATTATATAATATATACTTGGTGTAGCTTTTGATATTTTACATAGGGAGTGTGATATATATTTACTGTACTTTTTGATATTTTATTTATTGTATATAATGTACATTTGGTGTAATTTTTAATATTTTATGTACAGTATATTAAATATAACTACTGTAGTTTTTGATAGTTTATTTACAGTATATATACCACATATTTGGTGTACTTTTTGATATTTTATGTACAGTATGTAATATATATTTACTGTACTTTTGCATATTTTTTTTACAGTATATAAAATGTATTTGTTGTACTTTTAGTTAATATTATATGTACAATATATGAAATATATTTACTGTCCTTTTTGATATTTTATTTACAGTATATACTATACATTTGGTGTAATTTTTGATATTTTATGTACAGTATATTAAATATAATTACTGTAGTTTTTGATAGTTTATTTACAGTATATATACCACATATTTGGTGTACATTTGATATTTTATGTACAGTATGTAATATATATTTACTGTACTTTTGCATATTTTATTTACAGTATATAAAATGTATTTGTTGTACTTTTAGTTAATATTATCTGTACAATATATGAAATATATTTACTGTACTTTTTGATATTCTATGTACAGTACATAATATATATTTGGTGTCCTTTTGATATTTTATGTAAATTACATAATATATACTTGGTGTAGCTTTTGATATATTACATAGGGTGTGTAATATATATTTACTGTACTTTTCGATATTTTATTTATTGTATATAATGTACATTTGGTGTAATTTTTGATATTTTATGTACAGTATATTAAATATAACTACTGTAGTTTTTGATAGTTTATTTACAATATATATATCACATATTTGGTGTACTTTTTGATATTTTATGTACAGTATGTAATATATATTTACTGTACATTTGGATATTTTATTTACAGTATATAAAATGTATTTGTTATACTTTTAGTTAATATTATAGGCACAGTATATGAAATATATGTACTGTACTTTTTGATATTTTATGTACAGTTTATAAGATATATTTGGTGTCCTTTTGATATTTTATGTAAATTATATAATATATGTAGTGTAACTTTTGATATTTTACATAGCTTGTGTAATATATATTTACTGTATTTTTGATATTTTATTTACCGTTTATAATATACATTTGGTGTAATTTTTGATATTTTATGTACAGTATACTAAATATAACTAATGTAGTTTTTGATTGTTTATTTACAGTACACATAACATATATTTGTTGTACTTTTTGGTATTTTATGTACAGTATGTAATATATATTTACTGTTCTTTTGGATATTTTATTTACAGTATATAAAATGTGTTTGTTGTACTTTTAGTTAATATTACATGTACAATATTTGAAATATATTTACTGTACTTTTTGATATTTTATGTACAGTATATAATATATATTTGGTGTACTTTTGATATTTTATGTAAATTATAAAATATATATTTGGTGTAGCTTTTGATATTTTACATAGTGTGTGTAATATATATTTACTGTAGTTTTTGATATTTTATTTACAGTATATAATATACATTTGGTGTAATTTTTGATATTTTATGTACAGTATATTAAATATAATTACTGTAGTTTTTGATAGTTTATTTACAGTATATACAACACATATTTGGTGTACTATTTGATATTTTATGTACAGTATGTAATATATATTTACTGTACTTTTGGATAGTTTATTTACAGTATATAAAATATATTTGTTGTACTTTTAGTTAATATTATAGGTACACTATATGAAATATATGTACTATACTTTTGGATATTTTATGTACAGTATATAATATATATTTGGTGTCCTTTTGATATTTTATGTAAATTATATAATATATATTTGGTGTAGCTTTTGATATTTTACATAGGGTGTGTAATATATATTTACTGTACTTTTTGATATTTTTTTACAGTATAAAATATACATTTGGTGTAATTTTTGATATTTTATGTACAGTATATTAAATATAATTACTGTAGTTTTTGATAGTTTATTTACAGTATATATAACACATATTTGGTGTACTTTTTGATATTTTATTTACCTTATGTAATATACATTTACTGTATTTTTGATATTTATTTACAGTATACAAAATGTATTTGTTGTACTTTTAGTTAATATTATATGTTCAGTATATGAAATATATTTACTGTACTTTTTGATATTTTATGTACAGTATGTAATATATATTTACTGTACTTTTTGATATTTTATTTACAGTATATAAAATGTATTTGTTGTACTTTTAGTTCATATAGGTACAATATATGAAATATATTTACTGTATTTTTGATATTTTATGTACTGTATATAAGATATATTTGGTGTCCTTTTGATATTTTATGTAAATTATATAATATATATTTGGTGTAGCTTTTGATATTTTACATAGGGTGTGTAATATATATTTACTGTACTTTTTGATATTTTTTACAGTATAAAATATACATTTGGTGTAATTTTTGATATTTTATGTACAGTATACTAAATATAATTAATGTAGTTTTTGATTGTTTATTTACAGTACATATAACACATATTTGGTGTACTTTTTGATATTTTATGTACAGTATGTAAAATATATTTACTGTACTTTTGCATATTTTATTTACAGTATATAAAATGTATTTGTTGTACTTTTAGTTAATATTATATGTACAATATATGAAATATATTTACTGTTCTTTTTGATATTTTATTTACAGTACATAATATATATTTGGTGTCCTTTTGATATTTTATGTAAATTATATAATATATATTTGTTGTAGCTTTTGATATTTTACATAGTGTGTGTAATATATATTTACTGTACTTTTTGATATTTTATTTCCAGTATAAAATGTACATTTGGTGTAATTTTTGATATTTTATGTACAGTATACTAAATATAATTAATGTAGTTTTTGATTGTTTATTTACAGTACATATAAAACATATTTGGTGTACTTTTTGATATTTTATGTACGGTATATAATATATATTTACTGTTCTTTTGGATATTTTATTTACAGTAGATAAAATATATTTGTTGTACTTTTAGTTAATATTATATGTACAATATATGAAATATATTTACTGTACTTTTTGATATCTTATGTACAGTATATAATATATATTTGGTGTACTTTTGATATTTTATGTAAATTATATAATATATATTTGGTGTAGCTTTTGATATTTTACATAGGGTGTGTAATATATATTTACTGTAATTTTGATATTTTTTTTAGAGTATATAATATACATTTGGTGTAATTTTTGATATTTTATGTACAGTATAATAAATATAATTACTGTAGTTTTTGATTGTTTATTTACAGTATATATAACACATATTTGGTTTACTTTTTGATATTTTATGTACAGTATGTAATATATATTTACTGTACATTTGGATATTTTATTTACAGTATATAAAATATATTTGTTGTACTTTTTGTTAATATTATATGTACAATATATGAAATATATTTACTGTACTTTTTGATATTTTATGTACAGTATATAAGATATATTTGGTGTCCTTTTGATATTTTATGTAAATTATATAATATATATTTGGTGTAGCTTTTGATATTTTACATAGGGTGTGTAATATATATTTACTGTCCTTTTTGATATATTGTTTAGAGTATATAATATACATTTGGTGTAATTTTTGATATTTTATGTACAGTATACTAAATATAATTAATTTAGTTTTTGATTGTTTATTTACACTACATATAACACATATTTGGTGTACTTTTTGATATTTTATGTACAGTATGTAATATATATTTACTCTTCTTTTGGATTTTTTTTACAGTACATAAAATGTAGTTGTTGTACTTTTAGATAATATTATATGTACAATATATGAAATATATTTACTGTACTTTTTGATATTTTATGTACCATATATAATACATATTTGGTGTACTTTTGATATTTTATGTAAATTATATAATATATACTTGGTGTAGCTTTGATATTTTACATAGGGTGTGAAATATATATTTACTGTAATTTTTGATATTTTATTTACAGTATATAATATACATATGCTGTAATTTTTGATATTTTATGTACAATATATTAAATATAATTACTGTAGTTTTTTATAGTTTATTTACAGTATATACAACACATATTTGGTGTACTTTTTGATATTTTATGTACAGTATGTAATATATATTTACTGTACTTTTGGATAGTTTATTTACAGTATATAAAATGTATTTTTTGTATTTTTTGTTAATATTATAGGTAGAATATATGAAATATATTTACTGTACTTTTGGATATTTTATGTACAGTATATAATATATATTTGGTGTACTTTTCATATTTTTCGTAAATTATATAATATATATTTGGTGTAGCTTTTGATATTTTACATAGGGTGTGTAATATATATTTACTGAAATTTTTGATATTTTATTTACAGTATATACTATACATTTGGTGTAATTTTTGATATTTTATGTACAGTATATTAAATATAATTACTGTAGTTTTTGATAGTTTATTTACAGTATATATACCACATATTTGGTGTACTTTTTGATATTTTATGTACAGTATGTAATATATATTTACTGTACTTTTGCATATTTTATTTTCAGTATATAAAATGTATTTGTTGTACTTTTAGTTAATATTATATGTACAATATATGAAATATATTTACTGTACTTTTTGATATTTTATGTACAGTACATAATATATGTTTGGTGTCCTTTTGATATTTTATGTAAATTATATAATATAAATTTGGTGTAGCTTTTGATATTTTACATAGGGTGTGTAATATATATTTACTGTACTTTTTGATATTTTATTTACAGTATATTATGTACATTTGGTGTAATTTTTGATATTTTATGTACAGTATATTAAATATAATTACTGTAGTTTTTGATAGTTTATTTACAGTATATATAACACATATTTGGTGTACTTTTTGATATTTTATGTACCTTATGTAATATACATTTACTGTATTTTTGATATTTATTTACAGTATACAAAATGTATTTGTTGTACTTTTAGTTAATATTATATGTACAATATATGAAATATATTTACTGTACTTTTTGATATTTTATGTAGAGTATATAGATATATTTGGTGTCCTTTTGATATTTTATGTAAATTATATAATATAAATTTGGTGTAGCTTTTGATATTTTACATAGGGTGTGTAATATATATTTACTGTACTTTTTGATATTTTATTTACATTATATACTGTACATTTGGTTTAATTTTTGATATTTTATGTACAGTATATTAAATATAATTACTGTAGTTCTTGATAGTTTATTTACAGTATATATACCACATATTTGGTGTACTTTTTGATATTTTATGTACAGTATGTAATACATATTTACTGTACTTTTTGATATTTTATGTACAGTATATAATATATATTTGGTGTCCTTTTGATATTTTATCTAAATTATAAAATATATACTTGGTGTAGCTTTTGATATTTTACATAGGGTGTGTAATATATATTTACTGTACTTTTTGATATTTTATTTACAGTATATAATGTACATTTGGTGTAATTTTTGATATTATATGTACAGTATATTAAATATAACTACTGTAGTTTTTGATAGTTTATTTACAGAATATATAACATATATTTGGCGTACTTTTTGATATTTTATGTACAGTATGTAATATATATTTACTGTACATTTGGATATTTTATTCACAGTATATAAAATGTATTTGTTATACTTTTAGTTAATATTATAGGCACAATATATGAAATATATTTACTGTAGTTTTTGATATTTTATGTACAGTTTATAAGATATATTTGGTGTCCTTTTGATATTTTATGTAAATTATATAATATATATATGGTGTAGCTTTTGATATTTTACATAGCTTGTGTAATATATATTTACTGTATTTTTGATATTTTATTTACAGTATATAATATACATTTGGTGAAATTTTTGATATTTTATGTACAGTATACTAAATATAATTAATGTAGTTTTTGATTGTTTATTTACAGTACACATAACATATATTTGGTGTACTTTTTGATATTTTATGTACAATATATAATATATATTTACTGTTCTTTTGGATATTTTATTTACAGTATATAAAATGTATTTGTTGTACTTTTACTTAATATTATATGTACAATATTTGAAATATATTTACTGTACTTTTTGATATTTTATGTACAGCATATAATATATATTTGTTGTACTTTTGATATTTTATGTAAATTATATAATACATATTTGGTGCAGCTTTTGATATTTTACATAGTGTGTGTAATATATATCTACTGTACTTTTTGATATTTTATTTACAGTATATAATATACATTTGGTGTAATTTTTGATATTTTATGTACAGTATATTAAATATAATTACTGTAGTTATTGATAGTTTATTTACAGTATATACAACACATATTTGGTGTACTTTTTGATATTTTATGTACAGTATGTAATATATATTTACTGTACCTTTGGATAGTTATTTACAGTATATAAATGTATTTGTTGTATTTTTAGTTAATATTATAGGTAAAATATATGAAATATATTTACTGTACATTTGGATATTTTATGTACAGTATATAATATATATTTGGTGTACTTTTCATATTTTACATAAATTATATAATATATATTTGGTGTAGCTTTTGATATTTTACATAGGGTGTGTAATATATATTTACTGTATTTTTGATATTTTATTTACAGTATATACTGTACATTTTGTGTAATTTTTGATATTTTATGTACAGTATATTAAATATAATTACTGTAGTTTTTGATAGTTTATTTACAGTACATATACCACATATTTGGTGTACTTTTTGATATTTTATGTACAGTATGTAATATATATTTACTGTACTTTTTGATATTTTATTTACAGTATATAAAGTGTATTTGGTTTACTTTTAGTTAATATTATATGTACAATATATGAAACACATTTACTGTACTTTTTGATATTTTATGTATAGTATATAAGATATATTTCGTGTCCTTTTGATATTTTATGTAAATTATATAATATATATTTAGTGTAGTTTTTGATATTTTACATACAGTGTAACATATATTTACTGTCCTTTTTCATTCTTTATTTAGGGTATATAATACACATTTGGTGTAATTTTTGATATTTTATGTACAGTATGTTAAATATAATTACTGAAGTTTTTGATAGTTTATTTACAGTATATATAACACATATTTGGTGTACTTTTTGATATTTTATGTACAGTATGTCATATATATTTACTGAATTTTTGTTATTTTATTTACAGTATATAAAATTTCTTTGGTGTACTTTTAGTTAATATTACATATACAATATATGAAATATATTTACTGTATATTTCGATATTTTATGTACAGTATATAAGATATAGTTGGTGTCCTTTTGATATTTTATGTAAATTATATAATATATATTTTGTGTAGTTGTTGATATTTTACATAGGGTGTGTAATATATATTTACTGTAATTTTCGATATTTTATTTGCGGTATATAATATACATTTGGTGTAATATTTGGTATTTTATGTACAGTATACTAAATATAACTACTGTAGTTTTTGATAGTTTACATTATATGTAACACATATTTGTTGTACTTTTTGATAATTTATGTACAGTATGTAATATATATTTACTGTAATTTTTGATATTTTATTTGCAGTTTATAATATGTATTTGGTGTACTTTTAGTTAATATTATATGTACAGTATATGAAATATATTTACTGTACTTTTTGATATTTTATGTACAGTATATAATATATGTTTGGTGTACTTTTGATATTTTATGTAAATTATATAATATATATTTCGTGTAGCTTTTGATATTTTACATAGGGTGTGTAAAATATATTAACTGTACTTTTTGATATTTTATTTACCGTATATATTATACATGTGGTGTAATTTTTCATATTTTATATACAGTATATTAAATATAATTACTGTAGTTTTTGATAGTTTATTTACAGTATATATGCCACATATTTGGTGTACTTTTTGATATTTTATGTTCAGTATGTAATATATATTTACTGTACTTTTTGATATTTTATTTACAGTATATAAAATTTATTTGCTGTACTTTTAGTTAATATTATAGGTACAATATATGAAATATATTTACTGTATTTTTGATATTTTATGTACAGTATATAAGATATATTTGGTGTCCTTTTGATATTTTATGTAAATTATACAATATATATTTGGTGTAGCTTTTGATATTTTACATAGGGTGTGTAATATATATTTACTGTTATTTTTGATATTTTATTTACAGTATAAAATATACATTTGGTGTAATTTTTGATATTTTATGTACAGTATACTAAATATACTTAATGTAGTTTTTGATTGTTTATTTGTAGTACATATGACACATATTTGGTGTAATTTTTGATATTTTATATACAGTATGTAATATATATTTACTGTTCTTTTGGATATTTTATTTACAGTATATAAAATGTATTTGTTGTACTTTTAGTTAATATTATATGTAAAATATATGAAATATATTTACTGTACTTTTTGATATTTTATGTACAGTATATAAGATATATGTGGTGTACTTTTGATATTTTATGTAAATTATATAATATATATTTGGTGTAGCTTTTGATATTTTACATAGGGTGTGTAATATATATTTACTGTACTTTTTGATATTTTATTTAGAGTATATACTATACTTTTGGTGTAATTTTTGATATTTTATGTACAGTATATTAAATATAATTACTGTAGTTTTAATAGTTTATTTACAGAATATATCACACATATTTGGTGTACTTTTTGATATTTTATGTACAGTATGTAATATATATTTACTGTATTTTTGATATTTTATGTACAGTATATAAGATATATTTGGTGTCCTTTTAGTTAATATTATATGTACAATATATGAAATATATTTACTGTACTATTTGATATTTTATGTACAGTATATAATATATGTTTGGTGTACTGTTCATATTTTATGTAAATTATATAATATATATTTCGTGTAGCTTTTGATATTTTACATAGGGTGTGTAATATACATTTACTGTAGTTTTTGATATTTTATTTACAGTATATAATATACATTTGGTGTAATTTTTGATATTTTATGTACAGTATATTAAATATAATTACTGTAGTTTTTGATAGTTTATTTACAGTATATATACCACATATTTGGTGTACTTTTTGATATTTTATGTACAGTATGTAAGATATATTTACTGTACTTTTGCATATATTATTTACAGTATATAAAATGTATTTGTTGTACTTTTAGTTAATAATATATGTACAATATATGAAATATATTTACTGAACTTTTTATATTTTATGTACAGTATATAATATATGTTTGGTGTACTTTTGATATTTTATGTAAATTATATAATATATATTTCGTGTAGCTCTTGATATTTTACATAGGGTGTGTAATATATATTAACTGTACTTTTTGATATTTTATTTACCGTATATAATGTACATTTGGTGTAATTTTTCATATTTTATGTACAGTATATTAAATATAATTACTGTAGTATTTGATAGTTTATTTACAGTATATATACCACATATTTGGTGTACTTTTTGATATTTTATGTACAGTATGTAATATATATTTACTGTACTTTTTGATATTTTATTTACAGTATATAAAATGTATTTGTTGTACCTTTAGTTAATATTATATGTACAATATATGAAATATATTTACTGTACTTTTTGATATTTTATGTACAGTACATAATATATGTTTGGTGTCCTTTTGATATTTTATGTAAATTATATAATACATATTTGGTGTAGCTTTTGATATTTTACATAGGGTGTGTAATATATATTTACTGTACTTTTTGTTATTTTATTTACAGTATATAATGTACATTTGGTGTAATTTTTGATATTTTATGTACAATATATTAAATATAATTACTGTAGTTTTTGATAGTTTATTTACAGTATATATAACACCTATTTGGTGTACTTTTTCATATTTTATGTACCTTATGTAATATACATTTACTGTATTTTTGATATTTATTTACAGTATACAAAATGTATTTGTTGTACTTTTAGTTAATATTATATGTACAATATATGAAATATATTTACTGTACTTTTTGATATTTTATGTACCGCATATAAAATATATTTGGTGTCCTTTTGATATTTTATGTAAATTATATAATATATATTTGGTGTAGCTTTTGATATGTTACATAGGGTGTGTCATATATATTTACTGTACTTTTTGATAATTTATTTACCGTATATAATATACATTTGGTGTAATTTTTGATATTTTATGTACAGTATATTAAATATAATTACTGTAGTATTTGATAGTTTATTTACAGTATATATAACACATATTTGGTGTACTTTTTGATATTTTCTGTACAGTATGTAATATATATTTACTGTAATTTTTGATATTTTATTTACAGTACATAAAATGTATTTGGTGTACTTTTAGTTAATATTATATGTACAATATATGAAATATATTTACTGTACTTTTTGATATTTTATGTACCGTATATAAAATATATTTGGTGTCCTTTTGATATTTTATGAAAATTATATAATATATATTTGGTGTAGCTTTTCATATTTTACATAGTGTGTGTCATATATATTTACTGTCCTTTTTGATATTTTATTTAGAGTATATAATATACATTTGGTGTAATTTTTGATATTTTATGTACAGTATATTAAATATAATTACTGTAGTATTTGATAGTTTATTTACAGTATATATAACACATATTTGGTGTACTTTTTGATATTTTGTGTACAGTATGTAATATATATTTACTGTACTTTTTGATATTTTATTTACTGTACATAAAATGTATTTGGTGTACTTTTAGTTAATATTATATGCACAATATATGAAATATATTTACTGTACTTTTTGATATTTTATGTACCGTATATAAAATATATTTGGTGTCCTTTTGATATTTTATGAAAATTATATAATATATATTTGGTGTAGCTTTTGATATTTTACATAGTGTGTGTCATATATATTTACTGTCCTTTTTGATATTTTATTTACAGTATATAATATACATTTGGTGTAATTTTTGATATTTTATGTACAGTATATTAAATATAATTACTGTAGTATTTGATAGTTTATTTACAGTATATATAACACATATTTGGTGTACTTTTTGATATTTTATGTACAGTATGTAATATATATTTACTGTACTTTTTGATATTTTATTTACTGTAGATAAAATGTATTTGGTGTACTTTTAGTTAATATTATATGTACAATATATGAAATATATTTACTGTACTTTTTGATATTTTATGTACCGCATATAAAATATATTTGGTGTCCTTTTGATATTTTATGTAAATTATATAATATATATTTGGTGTAGCTTTTGATATGTTACATAGGGTGTGTCATATATATTTACTGTACTTTTTGATAATTTATTTACAGTATATAATATACATTTGGTGTAATTTTTGATATTTTATGTACAGTATATTAAATATAATTACTGTAGTATTTGATAGTTTATTTACAGTATATATAACACATATTTGGTGTACTTTTTGATATTTTATGTACAGTATGTAATATATATTTACTGTAATTTTTGATATTTTATTTACAGTACATAAAATGTATTTGGTGTACTTTTAGTTAATATTATATGTACAATATATGAAATATGTTTACTGTACTTTTTGATATTTTATGTACCGTATATAAAATATATTTGGTGTCCTTTTGATATTTTATGTAAATTATATAGTATATATTACGTGTAGCTTTTGATATTTTACATAGGGTGTGTAATATACATTTACTGTAGTTTTTGATATTTTATTTACAGTGTATAATATACATTTGGTGTAATTTTTGATATTTTATGTACAGTATATTAAATATAATTACTGTAGTTTTTGATAGTTTATTTACACTATATTTACCACATATTTGGTGTACTTTTTGATATTTTATGTACAGTATGTAATACATATTTACTGTACTTTTGCATATATTATTTACAGTATATAAAATGTATTTGTTGTACTTTTAGTTAATATTATATGTACAATATATGAAATATATTTACTGTACTTTTTGATATTTTATGTAGATTATATAATATATGTTTGGTGTGCTTTTGATATTTTATGTAAATTATATAATATATATTTGGTGTAGCTTTTGATATTTTACATAGGGTGTGTAATATATATTTACTGTCCTTTTTGATATATTGTTTAGTGTATATAATATACATTTGGTGTAATTTTTGATATTTTATGTACAGTATACTAAATATAATTAATGTAGTTTTTGATTGTTTATTAACACTACGTATAACACATATTTGGTGTACTTTTTGATATTTTATGTACAGTATGTAATATATATTTACTGTAATTTTTGATATTTTATTTACAGTATATAAAATGTATTTGTTGTCCTTTTAGTTAATATTATAGGCACAATATATGAAATATATTTACTCTAATTTTTGATATTTTATGTACAGTATATAAGATATATTTGGTGTCCTTTTGATATTTTATATAAATTATATAATATATATTTGGTGTAGCTTTTGATATTTTACATAGGGTGTGTAATATATATTTACTGTCCTTTTTGATATATTGTTTAGAGTATATAATATACATTTGGTGTAATTTTTGATATTTTATGTACAGTATACTAAATATAAGTAATGTAGTTATTGATTGTTTATTTACACTACATATAACACATATTTGGTGTACTTTTTGATATTTTATGTACAGTATGTAATATATATTTACTGTTCTTTTGGATTTTTTTTACAGTATATAAAATGTAGTTGTTGTACTTTTAGATAATATTATATGTACAATATATGAAATATATTTACTGTACTTTTTGATATTTTATGTACCATATATAATATATATTTGGTGTTCTTTTGATATTTTATGTAAATTATATAATATATACTTGGTGTAGCTTTTGATATTTTACATAGGGTGTGTAATATATCTTTACTGTAATTTTTGATATTTTATTTACAGTATATAATATACATTTGATGTAATTTTTGATATTTTATGTACAATATATTAAACATAATTACTGTAGTTTTTTATAGTTTATTTACAGTATATACAACACATATTTGGTGTACTTTTTGATATTTTATGTACAGTATGTAATATATATTTACTGTAATTTTGGATAGTTTATTTACAGTATATAAAATGTATTTTTTGTATTTTTTGTTAATATTATAGGTAGAATATATGAAACATATTTACTGTACTTTTGGATAATTTATGTACAGTATATAATATATATTTGGTGTACTTTTCATATTTTACGTAAATTATATAATATATATTTGGTGTAGCTTTTGATATTTTACATAGGGTGTGTAATATATATTTACTGAAATTTTTGATATTTTATTTACAGTATATACTATACATTTGGTGTAATTTTTGATATTTTATCTACAGTATATTAAATATAATTACTGTAGTTTTTGATAGTTTATTTACAGTATATATACCACATATTTGGTGTACATTTGATAATTTATGTACAGTATGTAATATATATTTACTGTACTTTTACATATTTTATTTACAGTATATAAAATGTATTTGTTGTACTTTTAGTTAATATTATCTGTACAATATATGAAATATGTTTACTGTACTTTTTGATATTCTATGTACAGTACATAATATATATTTCGTGTCCTTTTCATATTTTATGTAAATTACATAATATATACTTGGTGTAGCTTTTGATATTTTACATAGGGTGTGTAATATATATTTACTGTACTTTTCGATATTTTATTTATTGTATATAATGTACATTTGGTGTAATTTTTGATATTTTATGTACAGTATATTAAATATAACTACTGTAGTTTTTGATAGTTTATTTACAGTATATATACCACATATTTGGTGTACTTTTTCATATTTTATGTACAGTATGTAATATATATTTACTGTACATTTGGATAATTTATTTACAGTATATAAAATGTATTTGTTATACTTTTAGTTAATATTATAGGCACAGTATATGAAATATATGTACTGTACTTTTTGATATTTTATGTACAGTTTATAAGATATATTTGGTGTCCTTTTGATATTTTATGTAAATCATATAATATATATAGTGTAGCTTTTGATATTTTACATAGCTTGTGTAATATATATTTACTGTATTTTTTATATTTTATTTACCGTTTATAATATACATTTGGTGTAATTTTTGATATTTCATGTACAGTATACTAAATATAATTAATGTAGTTTTTGATTGTTTATTTACAGTACACATAACATATATTTGTTGTACTTTTTGGTATTTTATGTATAGTATGTAATATATATTTACTGTTCTTTTGGATATTTTATTTACAGTATATAAAATGTGTTTGTTGTACTTTTAGTTAATATTATATGTACAATATTTGAAATATATTTACTGTACTTTTTGATATTTTATGTACAGTATATAATATATATTTGGTGTACTTTTGATATTTTATGTAAATTATAAAATATATATTTGGTGTAGCTTTTGATATTTTACATAGTGTGTGTAATATATATTTACTGTAGTTTTTGATATTTTATTTACAGTATATAATATACATTTGGTGTAATTTTTGATATTTTATGTACAGTATATTAAATATAATTACTGTAGTTTTTGATAGTTTATTTACAGTATATACAACACATATTTGGTGTACTATTTGATATTTTATGTACAGTATGTAATATATATTTACTGTACTTTTGGATAGTTTATTTACAGTATATAAAATGTATTTGTTGTACTTTTAGTTAATATTATAGGTACAATATATGAAATATATGTACTGTACTTTTGGATATTTTATGTACAGTATATAATATATATTTGGTGTCCTTTTGATATTTTATGTAAATTATATAATATGTATTTGGTGTAGCTTTTGATATTTTACATAGAGTGTGTAATATATATTTACTGTACTTTTTGATATTTTATTTACAGTATATAATCTACATTTGGTGTAATTTTTGATATTTTATGTACAGTATATTAAATATAATTACTGTAGTTTTTGAGAGTTTATTTCCAGTATATATAACACATATTTGGTGTACTTTTTGATATTTTATTTACCTTATGTAATATACATTTACTGTATTTTTGATATTTATTTACAGTATACAAAATGTATTTGTTGTACTTTTAGTTAATATTATATGTACAGTATATGAAATATATTTACTGTACTTTTTGATATTTTACGTACAGTATGTAATATATATTTACTGTACTTTTTGATATTTTATTTACAGTATATAAAATGTATTTGTTGTACTTTTAGTTAATATTATAGGTACAATATATGAAATATATTTACTGTATTTTTGATATTTTATGTACAGTATATAAGATATATTTGGTGTCCTTTTGATATTTTATGTAAATTATATAATATATATTTGGTGTAGCTTTTGATATTTTACATAGGGTGTGTAATATATATTTACTGTACTTTTTGATATTTTTTTACAGTATAAAATATACATTTGGTGTAATTTTTGATATTTTATGTACAGTATACTAAATATAATTAATGTAGTTTTTGATTGTTTATTTACAGTACATATAACACATATTTGGTGTACTTTTTGATATTTTATGTACAGTATGTAATATATATTTACTGTACTTTTGCATATTTTATTTACAGTATATAAAATGTATTTGTTGTACTTTTAGTTAATATTATATGTACAATATATGAAATATATTTACTGTTCTTTTTGATATTTTATATACAGTACATAATATATATTTGGTGTGCTTTTGATATTTTATGTAAATTATATAATATATATTTGGTGTAGCTTTTGATATTTTACATAGTGTGTGTAATATATATTTACTGTACTTTTTGATATTTTATTTCCAGTATAAAATGTACATTTGGTGTAATTTTTGATATTTTATGTACAGTATACTAAATATAATTAATGTAGTTTTTGATTGTTTATTTACAGTACATATAAAACATATTTGGTGTACTTTTTGATATTTTATGTACGGTATATAATATATATTTACTGTTCTTTTGGATATTTTATTTACAGTAGATAAAATATATTTGTTGTACTTTTAGTTAATATTATATGTACAATATATGAAATATATTTACTGTACTTTTTGATATCTTATGTACAGTATATAAGATATATTTGGTGTCCTTTTGATATTTTATGTAAATTATATAATACATATTTGGTGTAGTTTTTGATATTTTACATAGTGTGTGTAATATATATTTACTGTACTTTTTGATATTTTATTTACAGTATATAATATACATTTGGTGTAATTTTAATATTTTTTGTAGAGTATATTAAATATAATTACTGTAGTTATTGATAGTTTATTTACAGTATATATAACACATATTTGGTGTAGTTTTTGATATTTTATGTACACTATGTAATATATATTTAGTGTACTTTTTGATATTTTATGTACAGTATATAAGATATATTTGGTGTACTTCTGATATTTTATGTAAATCATATCATATATATTTCGTGTAGTTTTTGATATTTTAAATAGGGTGTGTTATATATATTTACTGTACTTTTTGCTATTTTATTTACATTATATTATATACATTTGGTGTAATTTTTGATATTTTATGTACAGTATATTAAATATAATTACTGTAGTTTTTGATAGTTTATTTACAGTATATATAACACATATCTGGTGTACTCTTTGATATTTTATATAGAGTGTGTAACATATATTTACTGTACTTTTGGATATTTTATTGACAGTATATAAAATGTATTTGGTGTACTTTTAGTGAATATTATATGTACAATATATGAAATATATTTACTGTAATTTTTGATATTTTATGTACATTATATAAGATATATTTGGTGTCCTTTTCATATTTTATGTAAATTTTATAACATATATTTTGTATAGCTTTTGATATTTTACATAGGGTGTGTAATATATATTTACTGTACTTTTTGATATTTTATTTACAGTATATAATATACATTTGGTGTAATTTTTGATATTTGATGTACAGTATATTAAAAATAATTACTGTAGTTTTTGATAGTTTATTTGCAGTATATATAACACATATTTGGTGTAGTTTTTGATATTTTATGTACACTATGTAATATATATTTACTGTACTTTTTGATATTTTATGTACAGTATATAAGATATATTTGGTGTACTTTTGATATTTTATGTAAACCATATAACATATATTTGGTGTAGTTATTGATATTTTATATAAGGTGTGTAATATATATTTACTGTACTTGTTGATATTTTATTGACAGTATATAATATACATTTTGTGGAATTTTTGATATTTTATGTACAGTATATTAAATATAATTACTGTAGTATTTGATAGTTTATTTACAGTATATATCACACATATTTGGTGTACTTTTTGATATTTTATGTACGGTATGTAATATTTATTTACTGTACTTTTTGATATTTTATGTACAGTATATAAGATATATTTGGTGTCCTTTGGATATAGTATGTAAACTATATAATATATATTTGGTGTAGCTTTTGATATTTTACATAGGGTGTTGAATATATATTTACTGTACTTTCTGATATTTTATTTACGGTATATAATATACATTTGTTGTAATTTTTGATATTTTATGTACAGTATATTAAATATAATTACTGTAATTTTTGATAGTTTATTTACAGTATATATAACACTTATTTGGTGTACTTTTTGATATTTTATGTACGGTAAGTAATATATATTTGCTGTACTTTTGGATATTTTATTTACAGTATATAAAATATATTTGGTGTACTTTTAGTTAATATTATATGTACAATATATGAAATATATTTACTGTACTTTTTGATATTTTATGTACAGTATATAAGATATATTTGGTGTCCTTTTTATATTTTATGTAAATTAAATAATATATATTTGGGGTAGTTTTTGATATTTTACATAGAGTGTAATATATATTTACTGTCCTTTTTCATATTTTATTTAGAGTATGTAATATACAGTAGGTGTAATTTTTGATATTTTATGTACAGTATATTAAATATAATTTCTGTAGATTTTGATAGTTTATTTACTGTATATATAACACATATTTGGTGTACTTTTTGATATTTTATGTACAGTATGTAATATATATTTACTGTACTTGTTGATACTTTATTTACAGTATATAAAGTGTATTTGGTTTACATTTAGTTAATATTATATGTACAACATATGAAATACATTTACTGTACTTTTTGATATTTTATGTACAGTATATAAGATATATTTGGTGTCCTTTTGATATTTTATGTAAATTATATAATATATATTTGGTGTAGTTTTTGATATTTTACATAGAGTGTAATATATATTTACTGTCATTTTTCATATTTCACTTAGGGTATATAATACACATTTGGTGTAATTTTTGATATTTTATGTACAGTATGTTAAATATAATTACTGTAGATTTTGATATTTTATTTACAGTATATATACCACATATTTGGTGTACTTTTTGATATTTTATGTACAGTATGTAATATATATTTACTGTACATTTGGATATTTTATTTACAGTATATAAAAAATATTTGTTATACTTTTAGTTAATATTATAGGCACAATATATGAAATATATTTACTGTACTTTTTGATATTTTATGTACAGTTTATAAGATATATTTGGTGTCCTTTTGATATTTTATGTAAATTATATAATATATATATGGTGTAGCTTTTGATATTTTACATAGCGTGTGTAATATATATTTACTGTTTTTTGATATTCTATTTACAGTATATAATATACATTTGGTGTAATTTTTGATATTTTATATACAGTATACTAAATATAATTAATGTAGTTTTTGATTGTTTATTTACACTACATATAACACATATTTGGTGTACTTTTTGATATTTTATGTACAGTATGTAATGTATATTTACTGTAATTTTTGATATTTTATTTACAGTATATAAAATGTATTTTTTGTCCTTTTAGTTAATATTATAGGCACAACATATGAAATATATTTACTGTAATTTTTGATATTTTATGTACAGTATATAAGATATATTTGGTGTCCTTTTGATATTTTCTATAAATTATATAATATATATTTGGTGTAGCTTTTGATATTTTACATAGGGTGTGTAATATATATTTACTGTCCTTTTTGATATATTGTTTAGAGTATATAATATACATTTGGTGTAATTTTTGATATTTTATGTACAGTATACTAAATATAATTAATGTAGTTTTTGATTGTTTATTTACACTACATATAACACATATTTGGTGTACTTTTTGATATTTTATGTACAGTATGTAATATATATTTACTGTTCTTTTGGATTTTTTTTACAGTATATAAAATGTAGTTGTTGTACTTTTAGATAATATTATATGTACAATATATGAAATATATTTACTGTACTTTTTGATATTTTATGTACCATATATAATATATATTTGGTGTACTTTTGATATTTAATGTAAATTATATAATATATACTTGGTGTAGCTTTTGATATTTTACATAGGGTGTGTAATATATATTTACTGTAATTTTTGATATTTTATTTACAGTATATAATATACATTTGATGTAATTTTTGATATTTTATGTACAATATATTAAACATAATTACTGTAGTTTTTTATAGTTTATTTACAGTATATACAACACATATTTGGTGTACTTTTTGATATTTTATGTACAGTATGTAATATATATTTACTGTAATTTTGGATAGTTTATTTACAGTATATAAAATGTATTTTTTGTATTTTTTGTTAATACTATAGGTAGAATATATGAAACATATTTACTGTACTTTTGGATAACTTATGTACAGTATATAATATATATTTGGTGTACTTTTCATATTTTACGTAAATTATATAATATATATTTGGTGTAGCTTTTGATATTTTACATAGGGTGTGTAATATATATTTACTGAAATTTTTGATATTTTATTTACAGTATATACTATACATTTGGTGTAATTTTTGATATTTTATGTACAGTATATTAAATATAATTACTGTAGTTTTTGATAGTTTATTTACAGTATATATACCACATATTTGGTGTACTTTTTGATATTTTATGTACAGTATGTAATATATATTTACTGTACTTTTGCATATTTTATTTTCAGTATATAAAATGTATTTGTTGTACTTTTAGTTAATATTATATGTACAATATATGAAATATATTTACTGTACTTTTTGATATTTTATGTACAGTACATAATATATATTTGGTGTCATTTTGATATTTTATGTAAATTATATAATATATATTTGGTGTAGCTTTTGATATTTACATAGGTTGTGTAATATATATTTACTATACTTTTTGATATTTTATTTCCAGTATATAATGTACATTTTGTGTAATTTTTGATATTTTATGTACAGTATATTAAATATAATTACTGTAGTTTTTGATAGTTTATTTAAAGTTTATATAACACATATTTGGTATACTTTTTGATATTTTATGTACAGTATGTAATATATATTTACTGTATTTTCGATATTTTATTTACAGTATGCAAAATGTATTTGTTGTACTTTTAGTTAATATTATATGTACAATATATGAAATATATTTACTGTATTTTTGATATTTTATGTACAGTATATAAGATATATTTCGTGTCCTTTTGATATTTTATGTAAATTTTATAATATATATTTCGTGTAGCTTTTGATATTTTACATAGGGTGTGTCATATATATTTACTGTAGTTTTTGATATTTTATTTACAGTATATAATACACATTTGGTGTAATTTTTGATATTTTATGTACAGTATATTAAATATAATTACTGTAGTTTTTGATTGTTTATTTACAGTATATATAACACATATTTGGTGTACTTTTTGATATTTTATGTACAGTATGTAATATATATTTACTGTACATTTGGATATTTTATTTACAGTATATAAAATATATTTGTTGTACTTTTTGTTAATATTATATGTACAATATATGAAATATATTTACTGTACTTTTTGATATTTTATGTACAGTATATAATATATGTTTGGTGTACTGTTGATATTTTATGAAAATTATATAACATATATTTCGTGTAGCTTTTGATATTTTACATAGGGTGTGTAATATATATTAACTGTACTTTTTGATATTTTATTTACAGTATATAATATACTTTTGGTGTAATTTTTGATATTTTATGTACAGTATATTAAATATAATTACTGTAGTTTTTGATAGTTTATTTACAGTATATACACCATATATTTGGTGTACTTTTTGATATTTTATGTACAGTATGTAATATATATTTACTGTAATTTTTGATATTTTATTTACAGTATATAAAATGTATTTGTTGTCCTTTTAGTTAATATTATAGGCACAATATATGAAATATATTTACTGTACTTTTTGATATTTTCTGTACAGTATATAAGATATATTTGGTGTCCTTTTGATATTTTATGTAAATTATATAATACATATTTGGTGTAGTTATTGATATTTTACATAGGGTGTGTCATATATATTGACTGTCCTTTTTGATATTTTATTAGCAGTATATAATATACATTTGGTGTAATTTTTGATGTTTTATGTACATTACATTAAATATAATTACTGTAGTTTTTGATAGTTTATTTACAGTATATATTACACATATTTGGTGAACTTTTTGATATTTTATGTACAGTATGTCATATATATTTACTGTACTTTTTGATATTTTATTTACAGTATATAAAATGTATTTGGTGTACTTTTAGTTAATATTATATGTACAATATATGACATATATTTACTGTACTTTTTGATATTTTCTGTACAGTATATAAGATATATTTGGTGTCCTTTTGATATTTTATATAAATTATATACTACATATTTGGTGTAGTTTTTGATATTTTACATAGGGTGTGTCATATATATTGACTGTCATTTTTGATATTTTATTTAGTGTATATAATATATATTTGGTGTAATTTTTGGTATTTTATGTACAGTATATTAAATATAATTACTGTAGTTTTTGATAGTTTATTTACAGTATATATTGCACATATTTGGTGTACTTTTTGATATTTTATGTACAGTATGTCATATATATTTACTGTACTTTTTCAAATTTTATTTACCATATATAAAATGTATTTGGTGTACTTTTAGTTAATATTATATGTACAATATATGAAATATATTTACTGTACTTTTTGATATTTTATGTACAGTATATAAGATATATTTGGTGTCCTTTTGATATTTTATGTAAATTATATAATACATATTTGGTGTAGTTTTTGATATTTTACATAGGGTGTGTCATATATATTGACTGTCCATTTTCATAGTTTATTTACAGTATATAATATACATTTGGTGTAGTTTTTGATATTTTATGTACAGTATATTACATATAATTACTGTAGTTTTTGATAGTTTATTTACAGTATATATAACACATATTTGGTGTACTTTTTGATATTTTATGTACGGTATGTAATATATATTTACTGTACTTTTTCATATTTTATTTACAGTATAGAAAATGTATTTTGTGTACTTTCAGTTAATAATATATGTACAATATATGAAATATATTTACTGTACTTTTTGATATTTTATGTACAGTATATAAGATATATTTGGTGTCCTTTTGATATTTTATGTAAATTATATAATACATATTTGGTGTAGTTTTTGATATTTTACATAGGGTGTGTCATATATATTGACTGTCCTTTTTGATATTTTATTAGCACTATATAATATACATTTGGTGTAATTTTTGATGTTTTATGTACAGTATATTAAATATAATTACTGTAGTTTTTGATAGTTTATTTACAGTATATATTACACATATTTGGTGTACTTTTTGATATTTTATGTACAGTATGTCATATATATTTACTGTATTTTTGAAATTTTATTTACAGTATATAAAATGTATTTGGTGTACTTTTAGTTAATATTATATGTACAATATATGAAATATATTTACTGTACTTTTTGATATTTTCTGTACAGTATATAAGATATATTTGGTGTCCTTTTGATATTTTATGTAAATTATATAATACATATTTGGTGTAGTTTTTGATATTTTACATAGGGTGTGTCATATATATTGACTGTCCATTTTGATATTTTTTACAGTATATAATATACATTTGGTGTTATTTTTGATATTTTATGTACAGTATATTAAATATAATTACTGTAGTTTTTGATAGTTTATTTACAGTATATATAACACATATTTGGTGTACTTTTTGATATTTTATGTACAGTATATAAGATATATTTGGTGTCCTTTTGATATTTTATGTAAATTATATAATACATATTTGGTGTAGTTTTTGATATTTTACATAGGGTGCGTCATATATATTGACTGTCCTTTTTGATATTTTATTTACAGTATATAATATACATTTGGTGAAATTTTTTATGTTTTATGTACAGTATATTAAATATAATTACTGTAGTTTTTGATAGTTTATTTACAGTATATATAACACATATTTGGTGTACTTTTTGATATTTTATGTACAGTATGTCATATATATTTACTGTACTTTTTGATATTTTATTTACAGTATATAAAATGTATTTGGTGTACTTTTAGTTAATATTATATGTACAATATATGAAATATATTTACTGTACTTTTTGATATTTTCTGTACAGTATATAAGATATATTTGGTGTCCTTTTGATATTTTATGTAAATTATATAATACATATTTGGTGTAGTTTTTGATATTTTACATAGGGTGTGTCATATATATTGACTGTCCTTTTTGATATTTTATTTACAGTATATAATATACATTTGGTGTAATTTTTGATATTTTATGTACAGTATATTAAATATAAATACTGTAGTTTTTGAAAGTTTATTTACAGTATATATAACACATATTTGGTGTACTTTTTGATATTTTATGTACAGTATGTCATATATATTTACTGTACTTTTTGATATTTTATTGACAGTATATAAAATATATTTGGTGTGCTTTCAGTTAATATTATATGTACAATATATGAAATATATTTACTGTACTTTCTGATATTTTATGTACAATATATAAGATATATTTGGTGTCCTTTTGTTATTTTATGTAAATTATATAATACATATTTGGTGTAGTTTTTGATATTTTACATAGGGTGTGTCATATATATTGACTGTCCTTTTTGATAGTTTATTTACAGTATATAATATACATTTGGTGTAGTTTTTGATATTTTATGTACAGTATATTAAATATAATTACTGTAGTTTTTGATAGTTTATTTACAGTATATATAACACATATTTAGTGTACTTTTTGATATTTTATGTACAGTATGTAATATATATTTACTGTACTTTTTCATATTTTATTTACAGTATAGAAAATGTATTTGGTGTACTTTCAGTTAATAATATATGTACAATATATGAAATATATTTACTGTACTTTTTGATATTTTCTGTACAGTATATAAGATATATTTGGTGTCCTTTTGATATTTTATGTAAATTATATAATACATATTTGGTGTAGTTTTTGATATTTTACATAGGGTGTGTCATATATATTGACTGTCCTTTTTGATATTTTATTAGCAGTATATAATATACATTTGGTGTAATTTTTGATGTTTTATGTACAGTATATTAAATATAATTACTGTAGTTTTTGATAGTTTATTTACAGTATATATTACACATATTTGGTGTACTTTTTGATATTTTATGTACAGTATGTCATATATATTTACTGTACTTTTTGAAATTTTATTTACAGTATATAAAATGTATTTGGTGTACTTTTAGTTAATATTATATGTACAGTATATGAAATATATTTACTGTACTTTTTGATATTTTCTGTACAGTATATAAGATATATTTGGTGTCCTTTTGATATTTTATGTAAATTATATAATACATATTTGGTGTAGTTTTTGATATTTTACATAGGGTGTGTCATATATATTGACTGTCCTTTTTGATATTTTTTACACTATATAATATACATTTGGTGTTATTTTTGATATTTTATGTACAGTATATTAAATATAATTACTGTAGTTTTTGATAGTTTATTTACAGTATATATAACACATATTTGGTGTACTTTTTGATATTTTATGTACAGTATATAAGATATATTTGGTGTCCTTTTGATATTTTATGTAAATTATATAATACATATTTGGTGTAGTTTTTGATATTTTACATAGGGTGTGTCATATATATTGAGTGTCCTTTTTGATATTTTATTTGCAGTATATAATATACATTTGGTATAATTTTTGATGTTTTATGTACAGTATATTAAATATAATTACTGTAGTTTTTGATAGTTTATTTACAGTATATATTACACATATTTGGTGTACTTTTTGATATTTTATGTACAGTATGTCATATATATTTACTGTACTTTTTGATATTTTATTTACAGTATATAAAATGTATTTGGTGTACTTTTAGTTAATATTATATGTACAATATATGAAATATATTTACTGTACATTTTGATATTTTCTCTACAGTATATAAGATATATTTGGTGTCCTTTTGATATTTTATGTAAATTATATAATACATACTTGGTGTAGTTTTTGATATTTTACATAGGTGTGTCATATATATTGACTGTCCTATTTGATATTTTATTTACAGTATATAATATACATTTGGTGTAATTTTTGGTATTTTATGTACAGTATATTAAAAATAAATACTGTAGTTTTTGATAGTTTATTTACAGTATATATTACACATATTTGCTGTACTTTTTGATATTTTATGTACGTTATGTCATATATATTTACTGAACTTTTTGATATTTTATTTACATTATATAAAATGTATTTGGTGTACTTTTAGTTAATATTATATGTACAATATATGAAATATATTTACTGTACTTTTTGATATTTTCTGTACAGTATATAAGATATATTTGGTGTCCATTTGATATTTTATGTAAATTATATAATACATATTTGGTGTAGTTTTTGATATTTTACATAGGGTGTGTCATATATATTGACTGTCCTTTTTGATATTTTTTTACAGTATATAATATACATTTGGTGTAATTTTTGATATTTTATGTACAGTATATTAAATATAAATACTGTAGTTTTTGATAGTTTATTTACAGTATATATAACACGTATTTGGTGTACATTTTGATATTTTATGTACAGTATGTCATATATATTTACTGTACTTTTTGATATTTTATTGACAGTATATAAAATGCATTTGGTGTACTTTCAGTTAATATTATATGTACAATATGTGAAATATATTTACTGTACTTTTTGATATTTTATGTACAATATATAAGATATATTTGGTGTCCTTTTGATATTTTATGTAAATTATATAATACTTATTTGGTGTAGTTTTTGATATTTTACATAGGGTGTGTCATATATATTGACTGTACTTTTTGATATTTTATTTACAGTATATAATATACATTTGGTGTAATTTTTGATATTTTATGTACAGTATATTAAATATATTACTGTAGTTTTTGATAGTTTATTTACAGTATATATAACACATATTTGGTGTACTTTTTGATATTTTATGTACAGTATGTAATATATATTTACTGTACTTTTTCATATTTTATTTACAGTATATAAAATGTATTTGGTGTACTTTTAGTTAATATTATATGTACAATATGTGAAATATATTTACTGTACTTTTTCAAATTTTATTCACAGTATATAAAATGTATTTGGTGTACTTTTAGTTAATATTATATGTACAATATATGAAATATATTTACTGTACTTTTTGATATTTTATGTACAGTATATAAGATGTATTTGGTGTCCTTTTGATATTTTATATAAATTATATAATATATATTTGGTGTAGTTTTTGATATTTTACATAGTGTGTGTAGTATATATTTGCTGTCCTTTTTGATATTTTATTTACAGTATATAATATACATTTGGTGTAATTTTTGATATTTTATGTACAGTATATTAAATATAATTACTGTAGTATTTGATAGTTTATTTACAGTATATATAACACATATTTGGTGTACTTTTTGATATTTTATGTACAGTATGTCATATATATTTACTGTATTTTTGATATTTTATTTACAGTATATAAAATGTATTTGGTGTACTTTCAGTTAATATTATATGTACAATATATGAAATATATTTACTGTACTTTTTGATATTTTCTGTACAGTATATAAGATATATTTGGTGTCCATTTGATATTTTATGTAAATTATATAATACATATTTGGTGTAGTTTTTGATATTTTACATAGGGTGTGTCATATATATTGACTGTCCTTTTTGATATTTTATTTACAGTATATAATATACATTTGGTGTAATTTTTGATATTTTATGTACAGTATATTAAATATAAATACTGTAGTTTTTGATAGTTTATTTACAGTACATATTACACATATTTGGTGTACTTTTTGATATTTTATGTACATGATGTCATTTATATTTACTGTACTTTTTGATATTTTATTTACAGTATATAAAATGTATTTGGTGTACTTTTAGTTAATATTATATTTACAATACATGAAATATATTTACTGTACATTTTGGTATTTTCTGTACAGTATATAAGATATATTTGGTGTCCTTTTGATATTTTATGTAAATTATATAATACATATTTGGTGTAGTTTTTGATATTTTACATAGGGTGTGTCATATATATTGACTGTCCTTTTTGATATTTTATTTACAGTATATAATATACATTTGGTGTAATTTTTGGTATTATATATACAGTATATTAAATATAATTAGTGTAGTTTTTGATAGTTTATTTACAGTATATATAACACATATTTGGTGTACTTTTTGATATTTTATGTACAGTTTGTAATATATATTTACTGTATTTTTTCATATTTTATTTACAGTATATAAAATGTATTTGGTGTACTTTCAGTTAATATTATATGTACAATATATGAAATATATTTACTGTACTTTTTGATATTTTCTGTACAGTATATAAGATATATTTGGTGTCCTTTTGATATTTTATGTAAATTATATAATACATATTTGGTGTAGTTTTTGATATTTTACATAGGGTGTGTCATATATATTGACTGTCCTTTTTGATATTTTATTTACAGTATATAATATACATTTGGTGTAATTTTTGATGTTTTATGTACAGTATATTAAATATAATTACTGTAGTTTTTGATAGTTTATTTACAGTATATATTACACATATTTGGTGTACTTTTTGATATTTTATGTACAGTATGTCATATATATTTACTGTACTTTTTGAAATTTTATTTACAGTATATAAAATGTATTTGGTATACTTTTAGTTAATATTATATGTACAATATATGAAATATATTTACTGTACTTTTTGATATTTTATGTACAGTATATAAGATATATTTGGTGTCCTTTTGATATTTTATGTAAATTATATAATACATATTTGGTGTAGTTTTTGATATTTTACATAGGGTGTGTCATATATATTGACTGTCCTTTTTGATATTTTATTTACAGTATATAATATACATTTGGTGTAATTTTTGATGTTTTATGTACAGTATATTAAATATAATTACTGTAGTTTTTGATAGTTTATTTACAGTATATATTACACATATTTGGTGTACTTTTTGATATTTTATGTACAGTATGTCATATATATTTAGTGTAATTTTTGAAATTTTATTGACAGTATATAAAATGTATTTGGTGTACTTTTAGTTAATATTATATGTACAATATATGAAATATATTTACTGTACTTTTTGATATTTTCTGTACAGTATATAAGATATATTTGGTGTCCTTTTGATATTTTATGTAAATTATATAATACATATTTGGTGTAGTTTTTGATATTTTACATAGGGTGTGTCATATATATTGACTGTCCTTTTTGATATTTTATTTACAGTATATAATATACATTTGGTGTAATTTTTGATATTTTATGTACAGTATATTAAATATAATTACTGTAGTTTTTGATGGTTTATTTACAGTATATATAACACATATTTGGTGTACTTTTTGATATTTTATGTACAGTATGTCATATATATTTACTGTATTTTGATATTTTATTTGCAGTATATAAAATGTATTTGGTGTACTTTCAGTTAATATTATATGTACAATATATGAAATATATTTACTGTACTTTTTGATATTTTCTGTACAGTACATAAGATATATTTGCTGTCCATTTGATATTTTATGTAAATTATATAATACATATTTGGTGTAGTTTTTGATATTTTACATAGGGTGTGTCATATGTATTGACTGTCCTTTTTGATATTTTATTTACAGTATATAATATGCATTTGGTGTAATTTTTGATATTTTATGTACAGTATATTAAATATAAATACTGTAGTTTTTGATAGTTTATTTACAGTATATATTACACATATTTGGTGTACTTTTTGATATTTTATGTACATTATGTCATATATATTTACTGTACTTTTTGATATTTTATTTACAGTATATAAAATGTATTTGGTGTACTTTTAGTTAATATTATATGTACAATATATGAAATATATTTACTGTACTTTTTGATATTTTCAGTACAGTATATAAGATATATTTGGTGTCCTTTTGATATTTTATGTAAATTATATAATACATATTTGGTGTAGTTTTTGATATTTTACATAGGGTGTGTCATATATATTGACTGTCATTTTTGATATTTTATTTAGAGTATATAATATACATTTGGTGTAATTTTTGGTATTTTATGTACAGTATATTAAATATAATTACTGTAGTTTTTGATAGTTTATTTACAGTATATATTGCACATATTTGGTGTACTTTTTGATATTTTATGTACAGTATGTCATATATATTTACTGTACTTTTTCAAATTTTATTTACCGTATATAAAATGTATTTGGTGTACTTTTAGTTAATATTATATGTACAATATATGAAATATATTTACTGTAATTTTTGATATTTTATGTACAGTATATAAGATGTATTTGGTGTCCTTTTGATATTTTATATAAATTATATAATATATATTTGGTGTAGTTTATGATATTTTACATAGTGTGTGTAGTATATATTTGCTGTCCTTTTTGATATTTTATTTACAGTATATAATATACATTTGGTGTAATTTTTGATATTTTATGTACAGTATATTAAATATAATTAGTGTAGTATTTGATAGTTTATTTACAGTATATATTACACATATTTGGTGTACTTTTTGATATTTTATGTACATTATGTCATATATATTTACTGTACTTTTTGATATTTTATTTGCAGTATATAAAATGTATTTGGTGTACTTTCAGTTAATATTATATGTACAATATATGAAATATATTTACTGTTCTTTTTGATATTTTATGTACAGTATATAAGATATATTTGGTGTCCTTTTGATATTTTATGTAAATTATATAATACATATTTGGTGTAGTTTTTGATATATTACATAGGGTGTGTCATATATATTGACTGTCCTTTTTGATATTTTATTTACAGTATATAATATACATTTGGTGTAGTTTTTGATATTTTATGTACAGTATATTAAATATAATTACTGTAGTTTTTGATAGTTTATTTACAGTACATATAACACATATTTGGTGTTCTTTTTGATATTTTATGTACAGTATGTAATATATATTTACTGTACTTCTTCATATTTTATTTACAGTACATAAAATGTATTTGGTGTACTTTCAGTTAATATTATATGTACAATATATGAAATATATTTACTGTACTTTTTGATATTTTATGTACAGTATATAAGATATATTTGGTGTCCTTTTGATATTTTATGTAAATTATATAATACATATTTGGTGCAGTTTTTGATATTTTACATAGGGTGTGTCATATATATTGACTGTCCTTTTTGATATTTTATTAGCAGTATATAATATACATTTGGTGTAATTTTTGATGTTTTATGTACAGTATATTAAATATAATTACTGTAGTTTTTGATAGTTTATTTATAGTATATATTACACATATTTGGTGTACTTTTTGATATTTTATGTACAGTATGTCATATATATTTACTGTAGTTTTTCAAATTTTATTTACTGTATATAAAATGTATTTGGTGTACTTTTAGTTAATATTATATGTACAATATATGAAATATATTTACTGTACTTTTTGATATTTTATGTACAGTATATAAGATATATTTGGTGTCCTTTTGATATTTTATGTAAATTATATAATACAGATTTGGTGTAGTTTTTGATATTTTACATAGGGTGTGTCATATATATTGACTGTCCTTTTTGATATTTTATTAGCAGTATATAATATACATTTGGTGTAATTTTTGATGTTTTATGTACAGTATATTAAATATAATTACTGTAGTTTTTGATAGTTTATTTATAGTATATATTACACATATTTGGTGTACTTTTTGATATTTTATGTACAGTATGTCATATATATTACTGTAATTTTTGAAATATTATTTACAGTATATAAAATGTATTTCGTGTACTTTTAGTTAATATTATATGTACAATATATGAAATATATTTACTGTACATTTTGATATTTTCTGTACAGTATATAAGATATATTTGGTGTCCTTTTGATATTTTAGGTAAATTATATAATGCATATTTGGTGTAGTTTTTGATATTTTACATACGGTGTGTCATATATATTGACTGTCCTTTTTGATATTTTATTTACAGTGTATAATATACATTTGGTGTAATTTTTGATATTTTATGTACAGTATATTAAATATAATTACTGTAGTTTTTGATAGTTTATTTACAGTATATATTACACATATTTGGTGTACTTTTTGATATTTTATGTACAGTATGTCATATATATTTACTGTATTTTTGATATTTTATTTACAGTATATATTACACATACTTGGTGTACTTTTTGATATTTTATGTACAGTATGTCATATATATTTACTGTACTTTTTGATATTTTATTTACAGTATATAAAATGTATTTGGTGTACTTTTAGTTAATATTATATGTACAATATATGAAATATATTTACTGTACTTTTTGATATTTTCTCTACAGTATATAAGATATATTTGGTGTCCTTTTGATATTTTATGTAAATTATATAATACATATTTGGTGTAGTTTTTGATATTTTACATAGGGTGTGTCATATATATTGACTGTCCTTTTTGATATTTTTTTTACAGTATATAATATACATTTGGTGTAATTTTTGATATTTTATGTACAGTATATTAAATATAAATACTGTAGTTTTTGATAGTTTATTTACAGTATATATTACACATATTTGGTGTACATTTTGATATTTTATGTACAGTATGTCATATATATTTACTGTACTTTTTGATATTTTATTGACAGTATATAAAATGCATTTGGTGTACTTTCAGTTAATATTATATGTACAATATGTGAAATATATTTACTGTACTTTTTGATATTTTATGTACAATATATAAGATATATTTGGTGTCCTTTTGATAATTTATGTAAATTATATAATACTTATTTGGTGTAGTTTTTGATATTTTACATAGGGTGTGTCATATATATTGACTGTACTTTTTGATATTTTATTTACAGTATATAATATACATTTGGTGTAATTTTTGATATTTTATGTACAGTATATTAAATATAATTACTGTAGTTTTTGATAGTTTATTTACAGTATATATAACACATATTTGGTGTACTTTTTGATATTTTATGTACAGTATGTAATATATATTTACTGTACTTTTTCATATTTTATTTACAGTATATAAAATGTATTTGGTGTACTTTTAGTTAATATTATATGTACAATATGTGAAATATATTTACTGTACTTTTTCAAATTTTATTTACAGTATATAAAATGTATTTGGTGTACTTTTAGTTAATATTATATGTACAATATATGAAATATATTTACTGTACTTTTTGATATTTTATGTACAGTATATAAGATGTATTTGGTGTCCTTTTGATATTTTATATAAATTATATAATATATATTTGGTGTAGTTTTTGATATTTTACATAGTGTGTGTAGTATATATTTGCTGTCCTTTTAGATATTTTATTTACAGTATATAATATACATTTGGTGTAATTTTTGATATTTTATGTACAGTATATTAAATATAATTACTGCAGTATTTGATAGTTTATTTACAGTATATATAACACATATTTGGTGTACTTTTTGATATTTTATGTACAGTATGTCATATATATTTACTGTATTTTTGATATTTTATTTACAGTATATAAAATGTATTTGTGTACTTTCAGTTAATATTATATGTACAATATATGAAATATATTTACTGTACTTTTTGATATTTTCTGTACAGTATATAAGATATATTTGGTGTCCATTTGATATTTTATGTAAATTATATAATACATATTTGGTGTAGTTTTTGATATTTTACATAGGGTGTGTCATATATATTGACTGTCCTTTTTGATATTTTATTTACAGTATATAATATACATTTGGTGTAATTTTTGATATTTTATGTACAGTATATTAAATATAAATACTGTAGTTTTTGATAGTTTATTTACAGTACATATTACACATATTTGGTGTACTTTTTGATATTTTATGTACATGATGTCATTTATATTTACTGTACTTTTTGATATTTTATTTACAGTATATAAAATATATTTGGTGTACTTTTAGTTAATATTATATGTACAATACATGAAATATATTTACTGTACATTTTGATATTTTCTGTACAGTATATAAGATATATTTGGTGTCCTTTTGATATTTTATGTAAATTATATAATACATATTTGGTGTAGTTTTTGATATTTTACATAGGGTGTGTCATATATATTGACTGTCCTTTTTGATATTTTATTTACAGTATATAATATACATTTGGTGTAATTTTTGATATTTTATGTACAGTATATTAAATATAATTAGTGTAGTTTTTGATAGTTTATTTACAGTATATATAACACATATTTGGTGTACTTTTTGATATTTTATGTACAGTTTGTAATATATATTTACTGTATTTTTTCATATTTTATTTACAGTATAGAAAATGTATTTGGTGTACTTTCAGTTAATATTATATGTACAATATATGAAATATATTTACTGTACTTTTTGATATTTTCTGTACAGTATATAAGATATATTTGGTGTCCTTTTGATATTTTATGTAAATTATATAATACATATTTGGTGTAGTTTTTGATATTTTACATAGGGTGTGTCATATATATTGACTGTCCTTTTTGATATTTTATTTACAGTATATAATATACATTTGGTGTAATTTTTGATGTTTTATGTACAGTATATTAAATATAATTACTGTAGTTTTTGATAGTTTATTTGCAGTATATATTACACATATTTGGTGTACTTTTTGATATTTTATGTACAGTATGTCATATATATTTACTGTACTTTTTGAAATTTTATTTACAGTATATAAAATGTATTTGGTGTACTTTTAGTTAATATTATATGTACAATATATGAAATATATTTACTGTACTTTTTGATATTTTCTGTACAGTATATAAGATATATTTGGTGTCCTTTTGATATTTTATGTAAATTATATAATACATATTTGGTGTAGTTTTTGATATTTTACATAGGGTGTGTCATATATATTGACTGTCCTTTTTGATATTTTATTTACAGTATATAATATACATTTGGTGTAATTTTTGATATTTTATGTACAGTATATTAAATATAATTACTGTAGTTTTTGATGGTTTATTTACAGTATATATAACACATATTTGGTGTACTTTTTGATATTTTATGTACAGTATGTCATATATATTTACTGTACTTTTTGATATTTTATTTACAGTATATAAAATGTATTTGGTGTACTTTCAGTTAATATTATATGTACAATATATGAAATATATTTACTGTACTTTTTGATATTTTCTGTACAGTACATAAGATATATTTGCTGTCCATTTGATATTTTATGTAAATTATATAATACATATTTGGTGTAGTTTTTGATATTTTACATAGGGTGTGTCATATGTATTGACTGTCCTTTTCGATATTTTATTTACAGTATATAATATACATTTGGTGTAATTTTTGATATTTTATGTACAGTATATTAAATATAAATACTGTAGTTTTTGATAGTTTATTTACAGTATATATTACACATATTTGGTGTACTTTTTGATATTTTATGTACATTATGTCATATATATTTACTGTACTTTTTGATATTTTATTTACAGTATATAAAATGTATTTGGTGTACTTTTAGTTAATATTATATGTACAATATATGAAATATATTTACTGTACTTTTTGATATTTTCTGTACAGTATATAAGATATATTTGGTGTCCTTTTGATATTTTATGTAAATTATATAATACATATTTGGTGTAGTTTTTGATATTTTACATAGGGTGTGTCATATATATTGACTGTCATTTTTGATATTTTATTTAGAGTATATAATATACATTTGGTGTAATTTTTGGTATTTTATGTACAGTATATTAAATATAATTACTGTAGTTTTTGATAGTTTATTTACAGTATATATTGCACATATTTGGTGTACTTTTTGATATTTTATGTACAGTATGTCATATATATTTACTGTACTTTTTCAAATTTTATTTACCGTATATAAAATGTATTTGGTGTACTTTTAGTTAATATTATATGTACAATATATGAAATATATTTACTGTAATTTTTGATATTTTATGTACAGTATATAAGATGTATTTGGTGTCCTTTTGATATTTTATATAAATTATATAATATATATTTGGTGTAGTTTATGATATTTTACATAGTGTGTGTAGTATATATTTGCTGTCCTTTTTGATATTTTATTTACAGTATATAATATACATTTGGTGTAATTTTTGATATTTCATGTACAGTATATTAAATATAATTAGTGTAGTATTTGATAGTTTATTTACAGTATATATAACACATATTTGGTGTACTTTTTGATATTTTATGTACATTATGTCATATATATTTACTGTACTTTTTGATATTTTATTTACAGTATATAAAATGTATTTGGTGTACTTTCAGTTAATATTATATGTACAATATATGAAATATATTTACTGTTCTTTTTGATATTTTATGTACAGTATATAAGATATATTTGGTGTCCTTTTGATATTTTATGTAAATTATATAATACATATTTGGTGTAGTTTTTGATATTTTACATAGGGTGTGTCATATGTATTGACTGTCCTTTTTGATATTTTATTTACAGTATATAATATCCATTTGGTGTAATTTTTGATATTTTATGTACAGTATATTAAATATAAATACTGTAGTTTTTGATAGTTTATTTACAGTATATATTACACATATTTGGTGTACTTTTTGATATTTTATGTACATTATGTCATATATATTTACTGTACTTTTTGATATTTTATTTACAGTATATAAAATGTATTTGGTGTACTTTTAGTTAATATTATATGTACAATATATGAAATATATTTACTGTACTTTTTGATATTTTCTGTACAGTATATAAGATATATTTGGTGTCCTTTTGATACTTTATGTAAATTATATAATACATATTTGGTGTAGTTTTTGATATTTTACATAGGGTGTGTCATATATATTGACTGTCCTTTTTGATATTTTATTTACAGTATATAATATACATTTGGTGTAATTTTTGATATTTTATGTACAGTATATTAAATATAATTAGTGTAGTTTTTGATAGTTTATTTACAGTATATATAACACATATTTGGTGTACTTTTTGATATTTTATGTACAGTATGTCATATATATTTACTCTATTTTTTCATATTTTATTTACAGTATAGAAAATATATTTGGTGTACTTTCAGTTAATATTATATGTACAATATATGAAATATATTTACTGTACTTTTTGATATTTTCTGTACAGTATATAAGATATATTTGGTGTCCTTTTGATATTTTATGTAAATTATATAATACATATTTGGTGTAGTTTTTGATATTTTACATAGGGTGTGTCATATATATTGACTGTCCTTTTTGATATTTTATTTACAGTATATAATATACATTTGGTGTAATTTTTGATGTTTTATGTACAGTATATTAAATATAATTACTGTAGTATTTGATAGTTTATTTACAGTATATATTACACATATTTGGTGTACTTTTTGATATTTTATGTACAGTATGTCATATATATTTACTGTAATTTTTGAAATTTTATTTACAGTATATAAAATGTATTTGGTGCACTTTTAGTTAATATTATATGTACAATATATGAAATATATTTACTGTACTTTTTGATATTTTCTGTACAGTATATGAGATATATTTGGTGTCCTTTTGATATTTTATGTAAATTACATAATACATATTTGGTGTAGTTTTTGATATTTGACATAGGGTGTGTCATATATATTGACTGTCCTTTTTGATATTTTTTTACAGTATATAATATACATTTGGTGTTATTTTTGATATTTTATGTACAGTATATTAAATATAATTACTGTAGTTTTTGATAGTTTATTTACAGTATATATAAGACATATTTGGTGTACTTTTTGATATTTTATGTACAGTATATAAGATATATTTGGTGTCCGTTTGATATTTTATGTAAATTATATAATACATATTTGGTGTAGTTTTTGATATGTTACATAGGGTGCGTCATATATATTGACTGTCCTTTTTGATATTTTATTTACAGTGTATAATATACATTTGGTGAAATTTTTTATATTTTATGTACAGTATATTAAATATAATTACTGTAGTTTTTGATAGTTTATTTACAGTATATATAACACATATTTGGTGTACTTTTTGATATTTTATGTACAGTATGTCATATATATTTACTGTACTTTTTGATATTTTATTGACGGTATATAAAATATATTTGGTGTATTTTCAGTTAATATTATATGTACAATATGTGAAATATATTTACTGTACTTTTTCAAATTTTATTTACAGTATATAAAATGTATTTGGTGTACTTTTAGTTAATATTATATGTACAATATGTGAAATATATTTACTGTACTTTTTCAAATTTTATTTACAGTATATAAAATGTATTTGGTGTACTTTTAGTTAATATTATATATACAATATATGAAATATATTTACTGTACTTTTTGATATTTTATGTACAGTATATAAGATGTATTTGGTGTCCTTTTGATATTTTATATAAATTATATAATATATATTTGGTGTAGTTTTTGATATTTTACATAGTGTGTGTAGTATATATTTGCTGTCCTTTTTGATATTTTATTTACAGTATATAATATACATTTGGTGTAATTTTTGATATTTTATGTACAGTATATTAAATATAATTACTGTAGTATTTGATAGTTTATTTACAGTATATATAACACATATTTGGTGTACTTTTTGATATTTTATGTACAGTATGTCATATATATTTACTGTACTTTTTGATATTTTATTTACAGTGTATAAAATGTATTTGGTGTACTTTTAGTTAATATTATATGTACAATACATGAAATATATTTACTGTACTTTTTGATATTTTCTGTACAGTATATAAGATATATTTGGTGTCCTTTTGATATTTTATGTAAATTATATAATACATATTTGGTGTAGTTTTTGATATTTTACATAGGGTGTGTCATATTTATTGACTGTCCTTTTTGATATTTTATTTACAGTATATAATATACATTTGGTGTAATTTTTGATGTTTTATGTACAGTATATTAAATATAATTACTGTCGTTTTTGATAGTTTATTTACAGTATATATTACACATATTTGGTGTACTTTTTGATATTTTATGTACAGTATGTCATATATATTTACTGTACTTTTTGAAATTTTATTTACAGTATATAAAATGTATTTGGTGTACTTTTAGTTAATATTATATGTACAATATATGAAATATATTTACTGTACTTTTTGATATTTTCTGTACAGTATATAAGATATATTTGGTGTCCTTTTGATATTTTATGTAAATTATATAATACATATTTGGTGTAGTTTTTGATATTTTACATAGGGTGTGTCATATATATTGACTGTCCTTTTTGATATTTTATTTACAGTATATAATATACATTTGGTGTAATTTTTGATATTTTATGTACAGTATATTAAATATAATTACTGTAGTTTTTGATAGTTTATTTACAGTATATATAACACATATTTGGTGTACTTTTTGATATTTTATATACAGTATGTCATATATTTACTGTACTTTTTGATATTTTATTTGCAGTATATAAAATGTATTTGGTGTACTTTCAGTTAATATTATATGTACAATATATGAAATATATATACTGTACTTTTTGATATTTTCTGTACAGTACATAAGATATATTTGCTGTCCATTTGATATTTTATGTAAATTATATAATACATATTTGGTGTAGTTTTTGATATTTTACATAGGGTGTGTCATATGTATTGACTGTCCTTTTTGATATTTTATTTACAGTATATAATATACATTTGGTGTAATTTTTGGTATTTTATGTACAGTATATTAAATATAATTACTGTAGTTTTTGATAGTTTATTTACAGTATATATTGCACATATTTGGTGTACTTTTTGATATTTTATGTATAGTATGTCATATATATTTACTGTACTTTTTCAAATTTTATTTACAGTATATAAAATGTATTTGGTGTACTTTTAGTTAATATTATATGTACAATATATGAAATATATTTACTGTAATTTTTGATATTTTATGTACAGTATATAAGATGTATTTGGTGTCCTTTTGATATTTTATATAAATTATATAATATATATTTGGTGTAGTTTATGATATTTTACATAGTGTGTGTAGTATATATTTGCTGTCCTTTTTGATATTTTATTTACAGTATATAATATACATTTGGTGTAATTTTTGATATTTTATGTACAGTATATTAAATATAATTAGTGTAGTATTTGATAGTTTATTTACAGTATATATAACACATATTTGGTGTACTTTTTGATATTTTATGTACATTATGTCATATATATTTACTGTACTTTTTGATATTTTATTTACAGTATATAAAATGTATTTGGTGTACTTTCAGTTAATATTATATGTACAATATATGAAATATATTTACTGTACTTTTTGATATTTTATGTACAGTATATAAGATATATTTGGTGTCCTTTTGATATTTTATGTAAATTATATAATACATATTTGGTGTAGTTTTTGATATTTTACATAGGGTGTGTCATATATATTGACTGTCCTTTTTGATATTTTATTTACAGTATATAATATACATTTGGTGTAGTTTTTGATATTTTATGTACAGTATATTAAATATAATTACTGTAGTTTTTGATAGTTTATTTACAGTACATATAACACATATTTGGTGTATTTTTTGATATTTTATGTACAGTATGTAATATATATTTACTGTACTTTTTCATATTTTATTTACAGTATATAAAATGTATTTGGTGTACTTTCAGTTAATATTATATATACAGTATATGAAATATATTTACTGTACTTTTTGATATTTTATGTACAGTATATAAGATATATTTGGTGTCCTTTTGATATTTTATGTAAATTATATAATACATATTTGGTGTAGTTTTTGATATTTTACATAGGGTGTGTCATATATATTGAGTGTCCTTTTTGATATTTTATTTGCAGTATATAATATACATTTGGTGTAATTTTTGATGTTTTATGTACAGTATATTAAATATAATTACTGTAGTTTTTGATAGTTTATTTACAGTATATATTACACATATTTGGTGTACTTTTTGATATTTTATGTACAGTATGTCATATATATTTACTGTACTTTTTGATATTTTATTTACAGTATATAAAATGTATTTGGTGTACTTTCCGTTAATATTATATGTACAATATATGAAATATATTTACTGTACTTTTTGATATTTTCTCTACAGTATATAAGATATATTTGGTGTCCTTTTGATATTTTATGTAAATTATATAATACATATTTGGTGTAGTTTTTGATATTTTACATAGGGTGTGTCATATATATTGACTGTCCTATTTGATATTTTATTTACAGTATATAATATACATTTGGTGTAATTTTTGGTATTTTATGTACAGTATATTAAATATAAATACTGTAGTTTTTGATAGTTTATTTACAGTATATATTACACATATTTGCTGTACTTTTTGATATTTTATGTACATTATGTCATATATATTTACTGAACTTTTTGATATTTTATTTACAGTATATAAAATGTATTTGGTGTACTTTTAGTTAATATTATATGTACAATATATGAAATATATTTACTGTACTTTTTGATATTTTCTGTACAGTATATAAGATATATTTGGTGTCCTTTTGATATTTTATGTAAATTATGTAATACATATTTGGTGTAGTTTTTGATATTTTACATAGGGTGTGTCATATATATTGACTGTCCTTTTTGATTTTTTTTTACAGTATATAATATACATTTGGTGTAATTTTTGATATTTTATGTACAGTATATTAAATATAAATACTGTAGTTTTTGATAGTTTATTTACAGTATATATAACACATATTTGGTGTACATTTTGATATTTTATGTACAGTATGTCATATATATTTACTGTACTTTTTGATATTTTATTGACAGTATATAAAATGCATTTGGTGTACTTTCAGTTAATATTATATGTACAATATGTGAAATATATTTACTGTACTTTTTGATATTTTATGTACAATATATAAGATATATTTGGTGTCCTTTTGATATTTTATGTAAATTATATAATACTTATTTGGTGTAGTTTTTGATATTTTACATAGGGTGTGTCATATATATTGACTGTACTTTTTGATATTTTATTTACAGTATATAATATACATTTGGTGTAATTTTTGATATTTTATGTACAGTATATTAAATATAATTACTGTAGTTTTTGATAGTTTATTTACAGTATATATAACACATATTTGGTGTACTTTTTGATATTTTATGTACAGTATGTAATATATATTTACTGTACTTTTTCATATTTTATTTACAGTATATAAAATGTATTTGGTGTACTTTTAGTTAATATTATATGTACAATATGTGAAATATATTTACTGTACTTTTTCAAATTTTATTTACAGTATATAAAATGTATTTGGTGTACTTTTAGTTAATATTATATGTACAATATATGAAATATATTTACTGTACTTTTTGATATTTTATGTACAGTATATAAGATGTATTTGGTGTCCTTTTGATATTTTATATAAATTATATAATATATATTTGGTGTAGTTTTTGATATTTTACATAGTGTGTGTAGTATATATTTGCTGTCCTTTTTGATATTTTATTTACAGTATATAATATACATTTGGTGTAATTTTTGATATTTTATGTACAGTATATTAAATATAATTACTGTAGTATTTGATAGTTTATTTACAGTATATATAACACATATTTGGTGTACTTTTTGATATTTTATGTACAGTATGTCATATATATTTACTGTATTTTTGATATTTTATTTACAGTATATAAAATGTATTTGGTGTACTTTCAGTTAATATTATATGTACAATATATGAAATATATTTACTGTACTTTTTGATATTTTCTGTACAGTATATAAGATATATTTGGTGTCCATTTGATATTTTATGTAAATTATATAATACATATTTGGTGTAGTTTTTGATATTTTACATAGGGTGTGTCATATATATTGACTGTCCTTTTTGATATTTTATTTACAGTATATAATATACATTTGGTGTAATTTTTGATATTTTATGTACAGTATATTAAATATAAATACTGTAGTTTTTGATAGTTTATTTACAGTACATATTACACATATTTGGTGTACTTTTTGATATTTTATGTACATGATGTCATTTATATTTACTGTACTTTTTGATATTTTATTTACAGTATATAAAATGTATTTGGTGTACTTTTAGTTAATATTATATTTACAATACATGAAATATATTTACTGTACATTTTGGTATGTTCTGTACAGTATATAAGATATATTTGGTGTCCTTTTGATATTTTATGTAAATTATATAATACATATTTGGTGTAGTTTTTGATATTTTACATAGGGTGTGTCATATATATTGACTGTCCTTTTTGATATTTTATTTACAGTATATAATATACATTCGGTGTAATTTTTGATGTTTTATGTACAGTATATTAAATATAATTACTGTAGTTTTTGATAGTTTATTTACAGTATATATTACACATATTTGGTGTACTTTTTGATATTTTATGTACAGTTTGTAATATATATTTACTGTACTTTTTGAAATTTTATTTACAGTATATAAAATGTATTTGGTGTACTTTTAGTTAATATTATATGTACAATATATGAAATATATTTACTGTACTTTTTGATATTTTCTGTACAGTATATAAGATATATTTGGTGTCCTTTTGATATTTTATGTAAATTATATAATACATATTTGGTGTAGTTTTTGATATTTTACATAGGGTGTGTCATATATATTGACTGTCCTTTTTGATATTTTATTTACAGTATATAATATACATTTGGTGTAATTTTTGATGTTTTATGTACAGTATATTAAATATAATTACTGTAGTTTTTGATAGTTTATTTACAGTATATATTACACATATTTGGTGTACTTTTTGATATTTTATGTACAGTATGTCATATATATTTACTGTAATTTTTGAAATTTTATTGACAGTATATAAAATGTATTTGGTGTACTTTTAGTTAATATTATATGGACAATATATGAAATATATTTACTGTACTTTTTGATATTTTCTGTACAGTATATAAGATATATTTGGTGTCCTTTTGATATTTTATGTAAATTATATAATACATATTTGGTGTAGTTTTTGATATTTTACATAGGGTGTGTCATATATATTGACTGTCCTTTTTGATATTTTATTTACAGTATATAATATACATTTGGTGTAATTTTTGATATTTTATGTACAGTATATTAAATATAATTACTGTAGTTTTTGATGGTTTATTTACAGTATATATAACACATATTTGGTGTACTTTTTGATATTTTATGTACAGTATGTCATATATATTTACTGTATTTTTATATTTTATTTGCAGTATATAAAATGTATTTGGTGTACTTTCAGTTAATATTATATGTACAATATATGAAATATATTTACTGTACATTTTGATATTTTCTGTACAGTACATAAGATATATTTGCTGTCCATTTGATATTTTATGTAAATTATATAATACATATTTGGTGTAGTTTTTGATATTTTACATAGGGTGTGTCATATGTATTGACTGTCCTTTTTGATATTTTATTTACAGTATATAATATACATTTGGTGTAATTTTTGATATTTTATGTACAGTATATTAAATATAAATACTGTAGATTTTGATAGTTTATTTACAGTATATATTACACATATTTGGTGTACTTTTTGATATTTTATGTACATTATGTCATATATATTTACTGTACTTTTTGATATTTTATTTACAGTATATAAAATGTATTTGGTGTACTTTTAGTTAATATTATATGTACAATATATGAAATATATTTACTGTACTTTTTGATATTTTCAGTACAGTATATAAGATATATTTGGTGTCCTTTTGATATTTTATGTAAATTATATAATACATATTTGGTGTAGTTTTTGATATTTTACATAGGGTGTGTCATATATATTGACTGTCATTTTTGATATTTTATTTAGAGTATATAATATACATTTGGTGTAATTTTTGGTATTTTATGTACAGTATATTAAATATAATTACTGTAGTTTTTGATAGTTTATTTACAGTATATATTGCACATATTTGGTGTACTGTTTGATATTTTATGTACAGTATGTCATATATATTTACTGTACTTTTTCAAATTTTATTTACCGTATATAAAATGTATTTGGTGTACTTTTAGTTAATATTATATGTACAATATATGAAATATATTTACTGTAATTTTTGATATTTTATGTACAGTATATAAGATGTATTTGGTGTCCTTTTGATATTTTATATAAATTATATAATATATATTTGGTGTAGTTTATGATATTTTACATAGTGTGTGTAGTATATATTTGCTGTCCTTTTTGATATTTTATTTACAGTATATAATATACATTTGGTGTAATTTTTGATATTTTATGTACAGTATATTAAATATAATTAGTGTAGTATTTGATAGTTTATTTACAGTATATATAACACATATTTGGTGTACTTTTTGATATTTTATGTACATTATGTCATATATATTTACTGTACTTTTTGATATTTTATTTGCAGTATATAAAATGTATTTGGTGTACTTTCAGTTAATATTATATGTACAATATATGAAATATATTTACTGTTCTTTTTGATATTTTATGTACAGTATATAAGATATATTTGGTGTCCTTTTGATATTTTATGTAAATTATATAATACATATTTGGTGTAGTTTTTGATATTTTATATAGGGTGTGTCATATATATTGACTGTCCTTTTTGATATTTTATTTACAGTATATAATATACATTTGGTGTAGTTTTTGATATTTTATGTACAGTATATTAAATATAATTACTGTAGTTTTTGATAGTTTATTTACAGTACATATAACACATATTTGGTGTTCTTTTTGATATTTTATGTACAGTATGTAATATATATTTACTGTACTTCTTCATATTTTATTTACAGTACATAAAATGTATTTGGTGTACTTTCAGTTAATATTATATGTACAATATATGAAATATATTTACTGTACTTTTTGATATTTTATGTACAGTATATAAGATATATTTGGTGTCCTTTTGATATTTTATGTAAATTATATAATACATATTTGGTGCAGTTTTTGATATTTTACATAGGGTGTGTCATATATATTGACTGTCCTTTTTGATATTTTATTAGCAGTATATAATATACATTTGGTGTAATTTTTGATGTTTTATGTACAGTATATTAAATATAATTACTGTAGTTTTTGATAGTTTATTTATAGTATATATTACACATATTTGGTGTACTTTTTGATATTTTATGTACAGTATGTCATATATATTTACTGTAGTTTTTCAAATTTTATTTACAGTATATAAAATGTATTTGGTGTACTTTTAGTTAATATTATATGTACAATATATGAAATATATTTACTGTACTTTTTGATATTTTATGTACAGTATATAAGATATATTTGGTGTCCTTTTGATATTTTATGTAAATTATATAATACATATTTGGTGTAGTTTTTGATATTTTACATAGGGTGTGTCATATATATTGACTGTAATTTTTGATATTTTTTTTACAGTATATAATATACATTTGGTGTAATTTTTGATATTTTATGTACAGTATATTAAATATAAATACTGTAGTTTTTGATAGTTTATTTACAGTATATATTACACATATTTGGTGTACATTTTGATATTTTATGTACAGTATGTCATATATATTTACTGTACTTTTTGATATTTTATTGACAGTATATAAAATGCATTTGGTGTACTTTCAGTTAATATTATATGTACAATATGTGAAATATATTTACTGTACTTTTTGATATTTTATGTACAATATATAAGATATATTTGGTGTCCTTTTGATAATTTATGTAAATTATATAATACTTATTTGGTGTAGTTTTTGATATTTTACATAGGGTGTGTCATATATATTGACTGTACTTTTTGATATTTTATTTACAGTATATAATATACATTTGGTGTAATTTTTGATATTTTATGTACAGTATATTAAATATAATTACTGTAGTTTTTGATAGTTTATTTACAGTATATATAACACATATTTGGTGTACTTTTTGATATTTTATGTACAGTATGTAATATATATTTACTGTACTTTTTCATATTTTATTTACAGTATATAAAATGTATTTGGTGTACTTTTAGTTAATATTATATGTACAATATGTGAAATATATTTACTGTACTTTTTCAAATTTTATTTACAGTATATAAAATGTATTTGGTGTACTTTTAGTTAATATTATATGTACAATATATGAAATATATTTACTGTACTTTTTGATATTTTATGTACAGTATATAAGATGTATTTGGTGTCCTTTTGATATTTTATATAAATTATATAATATATATTTGGTGTAGTTTTTGATATTTTACATAGTGTGTGTAGTATATATTTGCTGTCCTTTTTGATATTTTATTTACAGTATATAATATACATTTGGTGTAATTTTTGATATTTTATGTACAGTATATTAAATATAATTACTGCAGTATTTGATAGTTTATTTACAGTATATATAACACATATTTGGTGTACTTTTTGATATTTTATGTACAGTATGTCATATATATTTACTGTATTTTTGATATTTTATTTACAGTATATAAAATGTATTTGGTGTACTTTCAGTTAATATTATATGTACAATATATGAAATATATTTACTGTACTTTTTGACATTTTCTGTACAGTATATAAGATATATTTGGTGTCCATTTGATATTTTATGTAAATTATATAATACATATTTGGTGTAGTTTTTGATATTTTACATAGGGTGTGTCATATATATTGACTGTCCTTTTTGATATTTTATTTACAGTATATAATATACATTTGGTGTAATTTTTGATATTTTATGTACAGTATATTAAATATAAATACTGTAGTTTTTGATAGTTTATTTACAGTACATATTACACATATTTGGTGTACTTTTTGATATTTTATGTACATAATGTCATTTATATTTACTGTACTTTTTGATATTTTATTTACAGTATATAAAATATATTTGGTGTACTTTTAGTTAATATTATATGTACAATACATGAAATATATTTACTGTACATTTTGATATTTTCTGTACAGTATATAAGATATATTTGGTGTCCTTTTGATATTTTATGTAAATTATATAATACATATTTGGTGTAGTTTTTGATATTTTACATAGGGTGTGTCATATATATTGACTGTCCTTTTTGATATTTTATTTACAGTATACAATATACATTTGGTGTAATTTTTGATATTTTATGTACAGTATATTAAATATAATTAGTGTAGTTTTTGATAGTTTATTTACAGTATATATAACACATATTTGGTGTACTTTTTGATATTTTATGTACAGTTTGTAATATATATTTACTGTATTTTTTCATATTTTATTTACAGTATAGAAAATGTATTTGGTGTACTTTCAGTTAATATTATATGTACAATATATGAAATATATTTACTGTACTTTTTGATATTTTCTGTACAGTATATAAGATATATTTGGTGTCCTTTTGATATTTTATGTAAATTATATAATACATATTTGGTGTAGTTTTTGATATTTTACATAGGGTGTGTCATATATATTGACTGTCCTTTTTGATATTTTATTTACAGTATATAATATACATTTGGTGTAATTTTTGATGTTTTATGTACAGTATATTAAATATAATTACTGTAGTTTTTGATAGTTTATTTGCAGTATATATTACACATATTTGGTGTACTTTTTGATATTTTATGTACAGTATGTCATATATATTTACTGTACTTTTTGAAATTTTATTTACAGTATATAAAATGTATTTGGTGTACTTTTAGTTAATATTATATGTACAATATATGAAATATATTTACTGTACTTTTTGATATTTTCTGTACAGTATATAAGATATATTTGGTGTCCTTTTGATATTTTATGTAAATTATATAATACATATTTGGTGTAGTTTTTGATATTTTACATAGGGTGTGTCATATATATTGACTGTCCTTTTTGATATTTTATTTACAGTATATAATATACATTTGGTGTAATTTTTGATATTTTATGTACAGTATATTAAATATAATTACTGTAGTTTTTGATGGTTTATTTACAGTATATATAACACATATTTGGTGTACTTTTTGATATTTTATGTACAGTATGTCATATATATTTACTGTACTTTTTGATATTTTATTTACAGTATATAAAATGTATTTGGTGTACTTTCAGTTAATATTATATGTACAATATATGAAATATATTTACTGTACTTTTTGATATTTTCTGTACAGTACATAAGATATATTTGCTGTCCATTTGATATTTTATGTAAATTATATAATACATATTTGGTGTAGTTTTTGATATTTTACATAGGGTGTGTCATATGTATTGACTGTCCTTTTCGATATTTTATTTACAGTATATAATATACATTTGGTGTAATTTTTGATATTTTATGTACAGTATATTAAATATAAATACTGTAGTTTTTGATAGTTTATTTACAGTATATATTACACATATTTGGTGTACTTTTTGATATTTTATGTACATTATGTCATATATATTTACTGTACTTTTTGATATTTTATTTACAGTATATAAAATGTATTTGGTGTACTTTTAGTTAATATTATATGTACAATATATGAAATATATTTACTGTACTTTTTGATATTTTCTGTACAGTATATAAGATATATTTGGTGTCCTTTTGATATTTTATGTAAATTATATAATACATATTTGGTGTAGTTTTTGATATTTTACATAGGGTGTGTCATATATATTGACTGTCATTTTTGATATTTTATTTAGAGAATATAATATACATTTGGGGTAATTTTTGGTATTTTATGTACAGTATATTAAATATAATTACTGTAGTTTTTGATAGTTTATTTACAGTATATATTGCACATATTTGGTGTACTTTTTGATATTTTATGTACAGTATGTCATATATATTTACTGTACTTTTTCAAATTTTATTTACCGTATATAAAATGTATTTGGTGTACTTTTAGTTAATATTATATGTACAATATATGAAATATATTTACTGTAATTTTTGATATTTTATGTACAGTATATAAGATGTATTTGGTGTCCTTTTGATATTTTATATAAATTATATAATATATATTTGGTGTAGTTTATGATATTTTACATAGTGTGTGTAGTATATATTTGCTGTCCTTTTTGATATTTTATTTACAGTATATAATATACATTTGGTGTAATTTTTGATATTTCATGTACAGTATATTAAATATAATTAGTGTAGTATTTGATAGTTTATTTACAGTATATATAACACATATTTGGTGTACTTTTTGATATTTTATGTACATTATGTCATATATATTTACTGTACTTTTTGATATTTTATTTACAGTATATAAAATGTATTTGGTGTACTTTCAGTTAATATTATATGTACAATATATGAAATATATTTACTGTTCTTTTTGATATTTTATGTACAGTATATAAGATATATTTGGTGTCCTTTTGATATTTTATGTAAATTATATAATACATATTTGGTGTAGTTTTTGATATTTTACATAGGGTGTGTCATATATATTGACTGTCCTTTTTGATATTTTATTTACAGTATATAATATACATTTGGTGTAGTTTTTGATATTTTATGTACAGTATATTAAATATAATTACTGTAGTTTTTGATAGTTTATTTACAGTACATATAACACATATTTGGTGTTCTTTTTGATATTTTATGTAAAGTATGTAATATATATTTACTGTACTTCTTCATATTTTATTTACAGTATATAAAATGTATTTGGTGTACTTTCAGTTAATATTATATTTACAATATATGAAATATATTTACTGTACTTTTTGATATTTTATGTACAGTATATAAGATATATTTGGTGTCCTTTTGATATTTTATGTAAATTATATAATACATATTTGGTGCAGTTTTTGATATTTTACATAGGGTGTGTCATATATATTGACTGTCCTTTTTGATATTTTATTAGCAGTATATAATATACATTTGGTGTAATTTTTGATGTTTTATGTACAGTATATTAAATATAATTACTGTAGTTTTTGATAGTTTATTTATAGTATATATTACACATATTTGGTGTACTTTTTGATATTTTATGTACAGTATGTCATATATATTTACTGTAGTTTTTCAAATTTTATTTACTGTATATAAAATGCGTTTGGTGTACTTTTAGTTAATATTATATGTACAATATATGAAATATATTTACTGTACTTTTTGATATTTTATGTACAGTATATAAGATATATTTGGTGTCCTTTTGATATTTTATGTAAATTATATAATACATATTTGGTGTAGTTTTTGATATTTTACATAGGGTGTGTCATATATATTGACTGTCCTTTTTGATATTTTATTTACAGTATATAATATACATTTGGTGTAATTTTTGATGTTTTATGTACAGTATATTAAATATAATTACTGTAGTTTTTGATAGTTTATTTGCAGTATATATTACACATATTTGGTGTACTTTTTGATATTTTATGTACAGTATGTCATATATATTTACTGTACTTTTTGAAATTTTATTTACAGTATATAAAATGTATTTGGTGTACTTTTAGTTAATATTATATGTACAATATATGAAATATATTTACTGTACTTTTTGATATTTTCTGTACAGTATATAAGATATATTTGGTGTCCTTTTGATATTTTATGTAAATTATATAATACATATTTGGTGTAGTTTTTGATATTTTACATAGGGTGTGTCATATATATTGACTGTCCTTTTTGATATTTTATTTACAGTATATAATATACATTTGGTGTAATTTTTGATATTTTATGTACAGTATATTAAATATAATTACTGTAGTTTTTGATGGTTTATTTACAGTATATATAACACATATTTGGTGTACTTTTTGATATTTTATGTACAGTATGTCATATATATTTACTGTACTTTTTGATATTTTTTTACAGTATATAAAATGTATTTGGTGTACTTTCAGTTAATATTATATGTACAATATATGAAATATATTTACTGTACTTTTTGATATTTTCTGTACAGTACATAAGATATATTTGCTGTCCATTTGATATTTTATGTAAATTATATAATACATATTTGGTGTAGTTTTTGATATTTTACATAGGGTGTGTCATATGTATTGACTGTCCTTTTCGATATTTTATTTACAGTATATAATATACATTTGGTGTAATTTTTGATATTTTATGTACAGTATATTAAATATAAATACTGTAGTTTTTGATAGTTTATTTACAGTATATATTACACATATTTGGTGTACTTTTTGATATTTTATGTACATTATGTCATATATATTTACTGTACTTTTTGATATTTTATTTACAGTATATAAAATGTATTTGGTGTACTTTTAGTTAATATTATATGTACAATATATGAAATATATTTACTGTACTTTTTGATATTTTCTGTACAGTATATAAGATATATTTGGTGTCCTTTTGATATTTTATGTAAATTATATAATACATATTTGGTGTAGTTTTTGATATTTTACATAGGGTGTGTCATATATATTGACTGTCATTTTTGATATTTTATTTAGAGTATATAATATACATTTGGGGTAATTTTTGGTATTTTATGTACAGTATATTAAATATAATTACTGTAGTTTTTGATAGTTTATTTACAGTATATATTGCACATATTTGGTGTACTTTTTGATATTTTATGTACAGTATGTCATATATTTACTGTACTTTTTCAAATTTTATTTACCGTATATAAAATGTATTTGGTGTACTTTTAGTTAATATTATATGTACAATATATGAAATATATTTACTGTAATTTTTGATATTTTATGTACAGTATATAAGATGTATTTGGTGTCCTTTTGATATTTTATATAAATTATATAATATATATTTGGTGTAGTTTATGATATTTTACATAGTGTGTGTAGTATATATTTGCTGTCCTTTTTGATATTTTATTTACAGTATATAATATACATTTGGTGTAATTTTTGATATTTCATGTACAGTATATTAAATATAATTAGTGTAGTATTTGATAGTTTATTTACAGTATATATAACACATATTTGGTGTACTTTTTGATATTTTATGTACATTATGTCATATATATTTACTGTACTTTTTGATATTTTATTTACAGTATATAAAATGTATTTGGTGTACTTTCAGTTAATATTATATGTACAATATATGAAATATATTTACTGTTCTTTTTGATATTTTATGTACAGTATATAAGATATATTTGGTGTCCTTTTGATATTTTATATAAATTATATAATACATATTTGGTGTAGTTTTTGATATTTTACATAGGGTGTGTCATATATATTGACTGTCCTTTTTGATATTTTATTTACAGTATATAATATACATTTGGTGTAATTTTTGATATTTTATGTACAGTATATTAAATATAATTACTGTAGTTTTTGATGGTTTATTTACAGTATATATAACACATATTTGGTGTACTTTTTGATATTTTATGTACAGTATGTCATATATATTTACTGTACTTTTTGATATTTTTTTACAGTATATAAAATGTATTTGGTGTACTTTCAGTTAATATTATATGTACAATATATGAAATATATTTACTGTACTTTTTGATATTTTCTGTACAGTACATAAGATATATTTGCTGTCCATTTGATATTTTATGTAAATTATATAATACATATTTGGTGTAGTTTTTGATATTTTACATAGGGTGTGTCATATGTATTGACTGTCCTTTTCGATATTTTATTTACAGTATATAATATACATTTGGTGTAATTTTTGATATTTTATGTACAGTATATTAAATATAAATACTGTAGTTTTTGATAGTTTATTTACAGTATATATTACACATATTTGGTGTACTTTTTGATATTTTATGTACATTATGTCATATATATTTACTGTACTTTTTGATATTTTATTTACAGTATATAAAATGTATTTGGTGTACTTTTAGTTAATATTATATGTACAATATATGAAATATATTTACTGTACTTTTTGATATTTTCTGTACAGTATATAAGATATATTTGGTGTCCTTTTGATATTTTATGTAAATTATATAATACATATTTGGTGTAGTTTTTGATATTTTACATAGGGTGTGTCATATATATTGACTGTCATTTTTGATATTTTATTTAGAGTATATAATATACATTTGGGGTAATTTTTGGTATTTTATGTACAGTATATTAAATATAATTACTGTAGTTTTTGATAGTTTATTTACAGTATATATTGCACATATTTGGTGTACTTTTTGATATTTTATGTACAGTATGTCATATATTTACTGTACTTTTTCAAATTTTATTTACCGTATATAAAATGTATTTGGTGTACTTTTAGTTAATATTATATGTACAATATATGAAATATATTTACTGTAATTTTTGATATTTTATGTACAGTATATAAGATGTATTTGGTGTCCTTTTGATATTTTATATAAATTATATAATATATATTTGGTGTAGTTTATGATATTTTACATAGTGTGTGTAGTATATATTTGCTGTCCTTTTTGATATTTTATTTACAGTATATAATATACATTTGGTGTAATTTTTGATATTTCATGTACAGTATATTAAATATAATTAGTGTAGTATTTGATAGTTTATTTACAGTATATATAACACATATTTGGTGTACTTTTTGATATTTTATGTACATTATGTCATATATATTTACTGTACTTTTTGATATTTTATTTACAGTATATAAAATGTATTTGGTGTACTTTCAGTTAATATTATATGTACAATATATGAAATATATTTACTGTTCTTTTTGATATTTTATGTACAGTATATAAGATATATTTGGTGTCCTTTTGATATTTTATGTAAATTATATAATACATATTTGGTGTAGTTTTTGATATTTTACATAGGGTGTGTCATATATATTGACTGTCCTTTTTGATATTTTATTTACAGTATATAATATACATTTGGTGTAGTTTTTGATATTTTATGTACAGTATATTAAATATAATTACTGTAGTTTTTGATAGTTTATTTACAGTACATATAACACATATTTGGTGTTCTTTTTGATATTTTATGTAAAGTATGTAATATATATTTACTGTACTTCTTCATATTTTATTTACAGTATATAAAATGTATTTGGTGTACTTTCAGTTAATATTATATTTACAATATATGAAATATATTTACTGTACTTTTTGATATTTTATGTACAGTATATAAGATATATTTGGTGTCCTTTTGATATTTTATGTAAATTATATAATACATATTTGGTGCAGTTTTTGATATTTTACATAGGGTGTGTCATATATATTGACTGTCCTTTTTGATATTTTATTAGCAGTATATAATATACATTTGGTGTAATTTTTGATGTTTTATGTACAGTATATTAAATATAATTACTGTAGTTTTTGATAGTTTATTTATAGTATATATTACACATATTTGGTGTACTTTTTGATATTTTATGTACAGTATGTCATATATATTTACTGTAGTTTTTCAAATTTTATTTACTGTATATAAAATGCGTTTGGTGTACTTTTAGTTAATATTATATGTACAATATATGAAATATATTTACTGTACTTTTTGATATTTTATGTACAGTATATAAGATATATTTGGTGTCCTTTTGATATTTTATGTAAATTATATAATACATATTTGGTGTAGTTTTTGATATTTTACATAGGGTGTGTCATATATATTCACTGTCCTTTTTGATATTTTATTAGCAGTATATAATATACATTTGGTGTAATTTTTGATGTTTTATGTACAGTATATTAAATATAATTACTGTAGTTTTTGATAGTTTATTTATAGTATATATTACACATATTTGGTGTACTTTTTGATATTTTATGTACAGTATGTCATATATATTTACTGTAATTTTTGAAATTTTATTAACAGTATATAAAATGTATTTGGTGTACTTTTAGTTAATATTATATGTACAATATATGAAATATATTTACTGTACATTTTGATATTTTCTGTACAGTATATAAGATATATTTGGTGTCCTTTTGATATTTTATGTAAATTATATAATGCATATTTGGTGTAGTTTTTGATATTTTACATAGGGTGTGTCATATATATTGACTGTCCTTTTTGATATTTTATTTACAGTGTATAATATACATTTGGTGTAATTTTTGATATTTTATGTACAGTATATTAAATATAATTACTGTAGTTTTTGATAGTTTATTTACAGTATATATTACACATATTTGGTGTACTTTTTGATATTTTATGTACAGTATGTCATATATATTTACTGTACTTTTTGATATTTTATTTACAGTATATAAAATGTATTTGGTGTACTTTTAGTTAATATTATATGTACAATATATGAAATATATTTACTGTACTTTTTGATATTTTCTCTACAGTATATAAGATATATTTGGTGTCCTTTTGATATTTTATGTAAATTATATAATACATATTTGGTGTAGTTTTTGATATTTTACATAGGTTGTGTCATATATATTGACTGTCCTATTTGATATTTTATTTACAGTATATAATATACATTTGGTGTAATTTTTGGTATTTTATGTACAGTATATTAAATATAAATACTGTAGTTTTTGATAGTTTATTTACAGTATATATTACACATATTTGCTGTACTTTTTGATATTTTATGTACATTATGTCATATATATTTACTGTAATTTTTGATATTTTATTTACAGTATATAAAATGTATTTGGTGTACTTTCAGTTAATATTATATGTACAATATATGAAATATATTTACTGTACTTTTTGATATTTTCTGTACAGTATATAAGATATATTTGGTGTCCATTTGATATTTTATGTAAATTATATAATACATATTTGGTGTAGTTTTTGATATTTTACATAGGGTGTGTCATATATATTGACTGTCCTTTTTGATATTTTATTTACAGTATATAATATACATTTGGTGTAATTTTTGATATTTTATGTACAGTATATTAAATATAAATACTGTAGTTTTTGATAGTTTATTTACAGTACATATTACACATATTTGGTGTACTTTTTGATATTTTATGTACATGATGTCATTTATATTTACTGTACTTTTTGATATTTTATTTACAGTATATAAAATATATTTGGTGTACTTTTAGTTAATATTATATGTACAATACATGAAATATATTTACTGTACATTTTGATATTTTCTGTACAGTATATAAGATATATTTGGTGTCCTTTTGATATTTTATGTAAATTATATAATACATATTTGGTGTAGTTTTTGATATTTTACATAGGGTGTGTCATATATATTGACTGTCCTTTTTGATATTTTATTTACAGTATATAATATACATTTGGTGTAATTTTTGATATTTTATGTACAGTATATTAAATATAATTAGTGTAGTTTTTGATAGTTTATTTACAGTATATATAACACATATTTGGTGTACTTTTTGATATTTTATGTACAGTTTGTAATATATATTTACTGTATTTTTTCATATTTTATTTACAGTATAGAAAATGTATTTGGTGTACTTTCAGTTAATATTATATGTACAATATATGAAATATATTTACTGGACTTTTTGATATTTTCTGTACAGTATATAAGATATATTTGGTGTCCTTTTGATATTTTATGTAAATTATATAATACATATTTGGTGTAGTTTTTGATATTTTACATAGGGTGTGTCATATATATTGACTGTCCTTTTTGATATTTTATTTACAGTATATAATATACATTTGGTGTAATTTTTGATGTTTTATGTACAGTATATTAAATATAATTACTGTAGTTTTTGATAGTTTATTTACAGTATATATTACACATATTTGGTGTACTTTTTGATATTTTATGTACAGTATGTCATATATATTTACTGTACTTTTTGAAATTTTATTTACAGTATATAAAATGTATTTGGTGTACTTTTAGTTAATATTATATGTACAATATATGAAATATATTTACTGTACTTTTTGATATTTTCTGTACAGTATATAAGATATATTTGGTGTCCTTTTGATATTTTATGTAAATTATATAATACATATTTGGTGTAGTTTTTGATATTTTACATAGGGTGTGTCATATATATTGACTGTCCTTTTTGATATTTTATTTACAGTATATAATATACATTTGGTGTAATTTTTGATATTTTATGTACAGTGTATTAAATATAATTACTGTAGTTTTTGATAGTTTATTCACAGTATATATAACACATATTTGGTGTACTTTTTGATATTTTATGTACAGTATGTCATATATATTTACTGTACTTTTTGATATTTTATTTGCAGTATATAAAATGTATTTGGTGTACTTTCAGTTAATATTATATGTACAATATATGAAATATATTTACTGTACATTTTGATATTTTCTGTACAGTACATAAGATATATTTGCTGTCCATTTGATATTTTATGTAAATTATATAATACATATTTGGTGTAGTTTTTGATATTTTACATAGGGTGTGTCATATGTATTGACTGTCCTTTTTGATATTTTATTTACAGTATATAATATACATTTGGTGTAATTTTTGATATTTTATGTACAGTATATTAAATATAAATACTGTAGTTTTTGATAGTTTATTTACACTATATATTACACATATTTGTTGTACTTTTTGATATTTTATGTACATTATGTCATATATATTTACTGTACTTTTTGATATTTTATTTACAGTATATAAAATGTATTTGGTGTACTTTTAGTTAATATTATATGTACAATATATGAAATATATTTACTGTACTTTTTGATATTTTCTGTACAGTATATAAGATATATTTGGTGTCCTTTTGATATTTTATGTAAATTATATAATACATATTTGGTGTAGTTTTTGATATTTTACATAGGGTATGTCATATATATTGACTGTCATTTTTGATATTTTATTTAGAGTATATAATATACATTTGGTGTAATTTTTGGTATTTTATGTACAGTATATTAAATATAATTACTGTAGTTTTTGATAGTTTATTTACAGTATATATTGCACATATTTGGTGTACTTTTTGATATTTTATGTACAGTATGTCATATATTTACTGTACTTTTTCAAATTTTATTTACCGTATATAAAATGTATTTGGTGTACTTTTAGTTAATATTATATGTACAATATATGAAATATATTTACTGTAATTTTTGATATTTTATGTACAGTATATAAGATGTATTTGGTGTCCTTTTGATATTTTATATAAATTATATAATATATATTTGGTGTAGTTTATGATATTTTACATAGTGTGTGTAGTATATATTTGCTGTCCTTTTTGATATTTTATTTACAGTATATAATATACATTTGGTGTAATTTTTGATATTTTATGTACAGCATATTAAATATAATTAGTGTAGTATTTGATAGTTTATTTACAGTATATATAACACATATTTGGTGTACTTTTTGATATTTTATGTACATTATGTCATATATATTTACTGTACTTTTTGATATTTTATTTACAGTATATAAAATGTATTTGGTGTACTTTCAGTTAATATTATATGTACAATATATGAAATATATTTACTGTTCTTTTTGATATTTTATGTACAGTATATAAGATATATTTGGTGTCCTTTTGATATTTTATGTAAATTATATAATACATATTTGGTGTAGTTTTTGATATTTTACATAGGGTGTGTCATATATATTGACTGTCCTTTTTGATATTTTATTTACAGTATATAATATACATTTGGTGTAGTTTTTGATATTTTATGTACAGTATATTAAATATAATTACTGTAGTTTTTGATAGTTTATTTACAGTACATATAACACATATTTGGTGTTCTTTTTGATATTTTATGTACAGTATGTAATATATATTTACTGTACTTCTTCATATTTTATTTACAGTATATAAAATGTATTTGGTGTACTTTCAGTTAATATTATATGTACAATATATGAAATATATTTACTGTACTTTTTGATATTTTATGTACAGTATATAAGATATATTTGGTGTCCTTTTGATATTTTATGTAAATTATATAATACATATTTGGTGTAGTTTTTGATATTTTACATAGGGTGTGTCATATATATTGACTGTCCTTTTTGATATTTTATTAGCAGTATATAATATACATTTGGTGTAATTTTTGATGTTTTATGTACAGTATATTAAATATAATTACTGTAGTTTTTGATAGTTTATTTATAGTATATATTACACATATTTGGTGTACTTTTTGATATTTTATGTACAGTATGTCATATATATTTACTGTAGTTTTTCAAATTTTATTTACCGTATATAAAATGTATTTGGTGTACTTTTAGTTAATATTATATGTACAATATATGAAATATATTTACTGTACTTTTTGATATTTTATGTACAGTATATAAGATATATTTGGTGTCCTTTTGATATTTTATGTAAATTATATAATACATATTTGGTGTAGTTTTTGATATTTTACATAGGGTGTGTCATATATATTGACTGTCCTTTTTGATATTTTATTTACAGTATATAATATACATTTGGTGTAATTTTTGATATTTTATGTACAGTATATTAAATATAATTACTGTAGTTTTTGATAGTTTATTCACAGTATATATAACACATATTTGGTGTACTTTTTGATATTTTATGTACAGTATGTCATATATATTTACTGTACTTTTTGATATTTTATTTGCAGTATATAAAATGTATTTGGTGTACTTTCAGTTAATATTATATGTACAATATATGAAATATATTTACTGTACTTTTTGATATTTTCTGTACAGTACATAAGATATATTTGCTGTCCATTTGATATTTTATGTAAATTATATAATACATATTTGGTGTAGTTTTTGATATTTTACATAGGGTGTGTCATATGTATTGACTGTCCTTTTTGATATTTTATTTACAGTATATAATATACATTTGGTGTAATTTTTGATATTTTATGTACAGTATATTAAATATAAATACTGTAGTTTTTGATAGTTTATTTACACTATATATTACACATATTTGTTGTACTTTTTGATATTTTATGTACATTATGTCATATATATTTACTGTACTTTTTGATATTTTATTTACAGTATATAAAATGTATTTGGTGTACTTTTAGTTAATATTATATGTACAATATATGAAATATATTTACTGTACTTTTTGATATTTTCTGTACAGTATATAAGATATATTTGGTGTCCTTTTGATATTTTATGTAAATTATATAATACATATTTGGTGTAGTTTTTGATATTTTACATAGGGTATGTCATATATATTGACTGTCATTTTTGATATTTTATTTAGAGTATATAATATACATTTGGTGTAATTTTTGGTATTTTATGTACAGTATATTAAATATAATTACTGTAGTTTTTGATAGTTTATTTACAGTATATATTGCACATATTTGGTGTACTTTTTGATATTTTATGTACAGTATGTCATATATATTTACTGTACTTTTTCAAATTTTATTTACCGTATATAAAATGTATTTGGTGTACTTTTAGTTAATATTATATGTACAATATATGAAATATATTTACTGTAATTTTTGATATTTTATGTACAGTATATAAGATGTATTTGGTGTCCTTTTGATATTTTATATAAATTATATAATATATATTTGGTGTAGTTTATGATATTTTACATAGTGTGTGTAGTATATATTTGCTGTCCTTTTTGATATTTTATTTACAGTATATAATATACATTTGGTGTAATTTTTGATATTTTATGTACAGTATATTAAATATAATTAGTGTAGTATTTGATAGTTTATTTACAGTATATATAACACATATTTGGTGTACTTTTTGATATTTTATGTACATTATGTCATATATATTTACTGTACTTTTTGATATTTTATTTACAGTATATAAAATGTATTTGGTGTACTTTCAGTTAATATTATATGTACAATATATGAAATATATTTACTGTTCTTTTTGATATTTTATGTACAGTATATAAGATATATTTGGTGTCCTTTTGATATTTTATGTAAATTATATAATACATATTTGGTGTAGTTTTTGATATTTTACATAGGGTGTGTCATATATATTGACTGTCCTTTTTGATATTTTATTTACAGTATATAATATACATTTGGTGTAGTTTTTGATATTTTATGTACAGTATATTAAATATAATTACTGTAGTTTTTGATAGTTTATTTACAGTACATATAACACATATTTGGTGTTCTTTTTGATATTTTATGTACAGTATGTCATATATATTTACTGTACTTCTTCATATTTTATTTACAGTATATAAAATGTATTTGGTGTACTTTCAGTTAATATTATATGTACAATATATGAAATATATTTACTGTACTTTTTGATATTTTATGTACAGTATATAAGATATATTTGGTGTCCTTTTGATATTTTATGTAAATTATATAATACATATTTGGTGTAGTTTTTGATATTTTACATAGGGTGTGTCATATATATTGACTGTCCTTTTTGATATTTTATTAGCAGTATATAATATACATTTGGTGTAATTTTTGATGTTTTATGTACAGTATATTAAATATAATTACTGTAGTTTTTGATAGTTTATTTATAGTATATATTACACATATTTGGTGTACTTTTTGATATTTTATGTACAGTATGTCATATATATTTACTGTAGTTTTTCAAATTTTATTTACCGTATATAAAATGTATTTGGTGTACTTTTAGTTAATATTAAATGTACAATATATGAAATATATTTACTGTACTTTTTGATATTTTATGTACAGTATATAAGATATATTTGGTGTCCTTTTGATATTTTATGTAAATTATATAATACATATTTAGTGTAGTTTTTGATATTTTACATAGGGTGTGTCATATATATTGACTGTCCTTTTTGATATTTTATTAGCAGTATATAATATACATTTGGTTTAATTTTTGATGTTTTATGTACAGTATATTAAATATAATTACTGTAGTTTTTGATAGTTTATTTATAGTATATATTACACATATTTGGTGTACTTTTTGATATTTTATGTACAGTATGTCATATATATTTACTGTAATTTTTGAAATTTTATTTACAGTATATAAAATGTATTTCGTGTACTTTTAGTTAATATTATATGTACAATATATGAAATATATTTACTGTACATTTTGATATTTTCTGTACAATATATAAGATATATTTGGTGTCCTTTTGATATTTTATGTGAATTATATAATGCATATTTGGTGTAGTTTTTGATATTTTACATAGGGTGTGTCATATATATTGACTGTCCTTTTTGATATTTTATTTACAGTATATAATATACATTTGGTGTAATTTTTGATGTTTTATGTACAGTATATTAAATATAATTACTGTAGTTTTTGATAGTTTATTTACAGTATATATTACACATATTTGGTGTACTTTTTGATATTTTATGTACAGTATGTCATATATATTTACTGTAATTTTTGAAATTTTATTTACAGTATATAAAATGTATTTCGTGTACTTTTAGTTAATATTATATGTACAATATATGAAATATATTTACTGTACATTTTGATATTTTCTGTACAGTATATAAGATATATTTGGTGTCCTTTTGATATTTTATGTAAATTATATAATGCATATTTGGTGTAGTTTTCGATATTTTACATAGGGTGTGTCATATATATTGACTGTCCTTTTTGATATTTTATTTACAGTATATAATATACATTTCGTGTAATTTTTGATATTTTATGTACAGTATATTAAATATAATTACTGTAGTTTTTGATAGTTTATTTACAGTATATATTACACATATTTGGTGTACATTTTGATATTTTATGTTCAGTATGTCATATATATTTACTGTACTTTTTGATATTTTATTTACAGTATATAAAATGTATTTGGTGTACTTTTAGTTAATATTATATGTACAATATATGAAATATATTTACTGTACTTTTTGATATTTTCTCTACAGTATATAAGATATATTTGGTGTCCTTTTGATATTTTATGTATATTATATAATACATATTTGGTGTAGTTTTTGATATTTTACATAGGTTGTGTCATATATATTGACTGTCCTATTTGATATTTTATTTACAGTATATAATATACATTTGGTGTAATTTTTGGTATTTTATGTACAGTATATTAAATATAAATACTGTAGTTTTTGATAGTTTATTTACAGTATATATTACACATATTTGCTGTAGTTTTTGATATTTTATGTACATTATGTCATATATATTTACTGTACTTTTTGATATTTTATTTACAGTATATAAAATGTATTTGGTGTACTTTTAGTTAATATTATATGTACAATATATGAAATATATTTACTGTACTTTTTGATATTTTCTGTACAGTATATAAGATATATTTGGTGTCCTTTTGATATTTTATGTAAATTATATAATACATATTTGGTGTAGTTTTTGATATTTTACATAGGGTGTGTCATATATATTGACTGTCCTTTTTGATATTTTTTTTACAGTATATAATATACATTTGGTGTAATTTTTGATATTTTATGTACAGTATATTAAATATAAATACTGTAGTTTTTGATAGTTTATTTACAGTATATATAACACATATTTGGTGTACATTTTGATATTTTATGTACAGTATGTCATATATATTTACTGTACTTTTTGATATTTTATTGACAGTATATAAAATGCATTTGGTGTACTTTCAGTTAATATTATATGTACAATATGTGAAATATATTTACTGTACTTTTTGATATTTTATGTACAATATATAAGATATATTTGTTGTCCTTTTGATATTTTATGTAAATTATATGATACTTATTTGGTGTAGTTTTTGATATTTTACATAGGGTGTGTCATATATATTGACTGTACTTTTTGATATTTTATTTACAGTATATAATATACATTTGGTGTAATTTTTGATATTTTATGTACAGTATATTAAATATAATTACTGTAGTTTTTGATAGTTTATTTACAGTATATATAACACATATTTGGTGTACTTTTTGATATTTTATGTACAGTATGTAATATATATTTACTGTACTTTTTCATATTTTATTTACAGTATATAAAATGTATTTGGTGTACTTTTAGTTAATATTATATGTACAATATGTGAAATATATTTACTGTACTTTTTCAAATTTTATTTACAGTATATAAAATGTATTTGGTGTACTTTTAGTTAATATTATATGTACAATATATGAAATATATTTACTGTACTTTTTGATATTTTATGTACAGTATATAAGATGTATTTGGTGTCCTTTTGATATTTTATATAAATTATATAATATATATTTGGTGTAGTTTTTGATATTTTACATAGTGTGTGTAGTATATATTTGCTGTCCTTTTTGATATTTTATTTACAGTATATAATATATATTTGGTGTAATTTTTGATATTTTATGTACAGTATATTAAATATAATTACTGCAGTATTTGATAGTTTATTTACAGTATATATAACACATATTTGGTGTACTTTTTGATATTTTATGTACAGTATGTCATATATATTTACTGTATTTTTGATATTTTATTTACAGTATATAAAATGTATTTGGTGTACTTTCAGTTAATATTATATGTACAATATATGAAATATATTTACTGTACTTTTTGATATTTTCTGTACAGTATATAAGATATATTTGGTGTCCATTTGATATTTTATGTAAATTATATAATACATATTTGGTGTAGTTTTTGATATTTTACATAGGGTGTGTCATATATATTGACTGTCCTTTTTGATATTTTATTTACAGTATATAATATACATTTGGTGTAATTTTTGATATTTTATGTACAGAATATTAAATATAAATACTGTAGTTTTTGATAGTTTATTTACAGTACATATTACACATATTTGGTGTACTTTTTGATATTTTATGTACATGATGTCATTTATATTTACTGTACTTTTTGATATTTTATTTACAGTATATAAAATGTATTTGGTGTACTTTTAGTTAATATTATATGTACAATACATGAAATATATTTACTGTACATTTTGATATTTTCTGTACAGTATATAAGATATATTTGGTGTCCTTTTGATATTTTATGTAAATTATATAATACATATTTGGTGTAGTTTTTGATATTTTACATAGGGTGTGTCATATATATTGACTGTCCTTTTTGATATTTTATTTACAGTATATAATATACATTTGGTGTAATTTTTGATATTTTATGTACAGTATATTAAATATAATTAGTGTAGTTTTTGATAGTTTATTTACAGTATATATAACACATATTTGGTGTACTTTTTGATATTTTATGTACAGTTTGTAATATATATTTACTGTATTTTTTCATATTTTATTTACAGTATAGAAAATGTATTTGGTGTACTTTCAGTTAATATTATATGTACAATATATGAAATATATTTACTGTACTTTTTGATATTTTCTGTACAGTATATAAGATATATTTGGTGTCCTTTTGATATTTTATGTAAATTATATAATACATATTTGGTGTAGTTTTTGATATTTTACATAGGGTGTGTCATATATATTGACTGTCCTTTTTGATATTTTATTTACAGTATATAATATACATTTGGTGTAATTTTTGATGTTTTATGTACAGTATATTAAATATAATTACTGTAGTTTTTGATAGTTTATTTACAGTATATATTACACATATTTGGTGTACTTTTTGATATTTTATGTACAGTATGTCATATATATTTACTGTACTTTTTGAAATTTTATTTACAGTATATAAAATGTATTTGGTGTACTTTTAGTTAATATTATATGTACAATATATGAAATATATTTACTGTACTTTTTGATATTTTCTGTACAGTATATAAGATATATTTGGTGTCCTTTTGATATTTTATGTAAATTATATAATACATATTTGGTGTAGTTTTTGATATTTTACATAGGGTGAGTCATATATATTGACTGTCCTTTTTGATATTTTATTTACAGTATATAATATACATTTGGTGTAATTTTTGATATTTTATGTACAGTATATTAAATATAATTACTGTAGTTTTTGATAGTTTATTCACAGTATATATAACACATATTTGGTGTACTTTTTGATATTTTATGTACAGTATGTCATACATATTTACTGTACTTTTTGATATTTTATTTGCAGTATATAAAATGTATTTGGTGTACTTTCAGTAAATATTATATGTACAATATATGAAATATATTTACTGTACTTTTTGATATTTTCTGTACAGTACATAAGATATATTTGCTGTCCATTTGATATTTGATGTAAATTATATAATACATATTTGGTGTAGTTTTTGATATTTTACATAGGGTGTGTCATATGTATTGACTGTCCTTTTTGATATTTTATTTACAGTATATAATATACATTTGGTGTAATTTTTGATATTTTATGTACAGTATATTAAATATAAATACTGTAGTTTTTGATAGTTTATTTACACTATATATTACACATATTTGTTGTACTTTTTGATATTTTATGTACATTATGTCATATATATTTACTGTACTTTTTGATATTTTATTTACAGTATATAAAATGTATTTGGTGTACTTTTAGTTAATATTATATGTACAATATATGAAATATATTTACTGTACTTTTTGATATTTTCTGTACAGTATATAAGATATATTTGGTGTCCTTTTGATATTATATGTAAATTATATAATACATATTTGGTGTAGTTTTTGATATTTTACATAGGGTGTGTCATATATATTGACTGTCCTTTTTGATATTTTATTTACAGTATATAATATACATTTGGTGTAATTTTTGATATTTTATGTACAGTATATTAAATATAATTACTGTAGTTTTTGATAGTTTATTCACAGTATATATAACACATATTTGGTGTACTTTTTGATATTTTATGTACAGTATGTCATATATATTTACTGTACTTTTTGATATTTTATTTGCAGTATATAAAATGTATTTGGTGTACTTTCAGTTAATATTATATGTACAATATATGAAATATATTTACTGTACTTTTTGATATTTTCTGTACAGTACATAAGATATATTTGCTGTCCGTTTGATATTTTATGTAAATTATATAATACATATTTGGTGTAGTTTTTGATATTTTACATAGGGTGTGTCATATGTATTGACTGTCCTTTTTGATATTTTATTTACAGTATATAATATACATTTGGTGTAATTTTTGATATTTTATGTACAGTATATTAAATATAAATACTGTAGTTTTTGATAGTTTATTTACACTATATATTACACATATTTGTTGTACTTTTTGATATTTTATGTACATTATGTCATATATATTTACTGTACTTTTTGATATTTTATTTACAGTATATAAAATGTATTTGGTGTACTTTTAGTTAATATTATATGTACAATATATGAAATATATTTACTGTACTTTTTGATATTTTCTGTACAGTATATAAGATATATTTGGTGTCCTTTTGATATTTTATGTAAATTATATAATACATATTTGGTGTAGTTTTTGATATTTTACATAGGGTGTGTCATATATATTGACTGTCCTTTTTGATATTTTATTTACAGTATATAATATACATTTGGTGTAATTTTTGATATTTTATGTACAGTATATTAAATATAATTACTGTAGTTTTTGATAGTTTATTCACAGTATATATAACACATATTTGGTGTACTTTTTGATATTTTATGTACAGTATGTCATATATATTTACTGTACTTTTTTATATTTTATTTGCAGTATATAAAATGTATTTGGTGTACTTTCAGTTAATATTATATGTACAATATATGAAATATATTTACTGTACTTTTTGATATTTTCTGTACAGTACATAAGATATATTTGCTGTCCATTTGATATTTTATGTAAATTATATAATACATATTTGGTGTAGTTTTTGATATTTTACATAGGGTGTGTCATATGTATTGACTGTCCTTTTTGATATTTTATTTACAGTATATAATATACATTTGGTGTAATTTTTGATGTTTTATGTACAGTATATTAAATATAATTACTGTAGTTTTTGATATTTTATTTACAGTATATATTGCACATATTTGGTGTACTTTTTGATATTTTATGTACAGTATGTCATATATATTTACTGTACTTTTTCAAATTTTATTTACCGTATATAAAATGTATTTGGTGTACTTTTAGTTAATATTATATGTACAATATATGAAATATATTTACTGTAATTTTTGATATTTTATGTACAGTATATAAGATGTATTTGGTGTCCTTTTGATATTTTATATAAATTATATAATATATATTTGGTGTAGTTTATGATATTTTACATAGTGTGTGTAGTATATATTTGCTGTCCTTTTTGATATTTTATTTACAGTATATAATATACATTTAGTGTAATTTTTGATATTTTATGTACAGTATATTAAATATAATTAGTGTAGTATTTGATAGTTTATTTACAGTATATATAACACATATTTGGTGTACTTTTTGATATTTTATGTACATTATGTCATATATATTTACTGTACTTTTTGATATTTTATTTACAGTATATAAAATGTATTTGGTGTACTTTCAGTTAATATTATATGTACAATATATGAAATATATTTACTGTTCTTTTTGATATTTTTTGTACAGTATATAAGATATATTTGGTGTCCTTTTGCTATTTTATGTAAATTATATAATACATATTTGGTGTAGTTTTTGATATTTTACATAGGGTGTGTCATATATATTGACTGTCCTTTTTGATATTTTATTTACCGTATATAATATACATTTGGTGTAGTTTTTGATATTTTATGTACAGTATATTAAATATAATTACTGTAGTTTTTGATAGTTTATTTACAGTACATATAACACATATTTGGTGTTCTTTTTGATATTTTATGTACAGTATGTAATATATATTTACTGTACTTCTTCATATTTTATTTACAGTATATAAAATGTATTTGGTGTACTTTCAGTTAATATTATATGTACAATATATGAAATATATTTACTGTACTTTTTGATATTTTATGTACAGTATATAAGATATATTTGGTGTCCTTTTGATATTTTATGTAAATTATATAATACATATTTGGTGCAGTTTTTGATATTTTACATAGGGTGTGTCATATATATTGACTGTCCTTTTTGATATTTTATTAGCAGTATATAATATACATTTGGTGTAATTTTTGATGTTTTATGTACAGTATATTAAATATAATTACTGTAGTTTTTGATAGTTTATTTATAGTATATATTACACATATTTGGTGTACTTTTTGATATTTTATGTACAGTATGTCATATATATTTACTGTAGTTTTTCAAATTTTATTTACCGTATATAAAATGTATTTGGTGTACTTTTAGTTAATATTATATGTACAATATATGAAATATATTTACTGTACTTTTTGATATTTTATGTACAGTATATAAGATATATTTGGTGTCCTTTTGATATTTTATGTAAATTATATAATACATATTTGGTGTAGTTTTTGATATTTTACATAGGGTGTGTCATATATATTGACTGTCCTTTTTGATATTTTATTAGCAGTATATAATATACATTTGGTGTAATTTTTGATGTTTTATGTACAGTATATTAAATATAATTACTGTAGTTTTTGATAGTTTATTTATAGTATATATTACACATATTTGGTGTACTTTTTGATATTTTATGTACAGTATGTCATATATATTTACTGTAATTTTTGAAATTTTATTTACAGTATATAAAATGTATTTCGTGTACTTTTAGTTAATATTATATGTACAATATATGAAATATATTTACTGTACATTTTGATATTTTCTGTACAGTATATAAGATATATTTGGTGTCCTTTTGATATTTTATGTAAATTATATAATGCATATTTGGTGTAGTTTTCGATATTTTACATAGGGTGTGTCATATATATTGACTGTCCTTTTTGATATTTTATTTACAGTATATAATATACATTTCGTGTAATTTTTGATATTTTATGTACAGTATATTAAATATAATTACTGTAGTTTTTGATAGTTTATTTACAGTATATATTACACATATTTGGTGTACTTTTTGATATTTTATGTTCAGTATGTCATATATATTTACTGTACTTTTTGATATTTTATTTACAGTATATAAAATGTATTTGGTGTACTTTTAGTTAATATTATATGTACAATATATGAAATATATTTACTGTACTTTTTGATATTTTCTCTACAGTATATAAGATATATTTGGTGTCCTTTTGATATTTTATGTAAATTATATAATACATATTTGGTGTAGTTTTTGATATTTTACATAGGTTGTGTCATATATATTGACTGTCCTATTTGATATTTTATTTACAGTATATAATATACATTTGGTGTAATTTTTGGTATTTTATGTACAGTATATTAAATATAAATACTGTAGTTTTTGATAGTTTACTTACAGTATATATTACACATATTTGCTGCACTTTTTGATATTTTATGTACATTATGTCATATATATTTACTGTACTTTTTGATATTTTATTTACAGTATATAAAATGTATTTGGTGTACTTTTAGTTAATATTATATGTACAATATATGAAATATATTTACTGTACTTTTTGATATTTTCTGTACAGTATATAAGATATATTTGGTGTCCTTTTGATATTTTATGTAAATTATATAATGCATATTTGGTGTAGTTTTCGATATTTTCCATAGGGTGTGTCATATATATTGACTGTCCTTTTTGATATTTTATTTACAGTATATAATATACATTTCGTGTAATTTTTGATATTTTATGTACAGTATATTAAATATAATTACTGTAGTTTTTGATAGTTTATTTACAGTATATATTACACATATTTGGTGTACTTTTTGATATTTTATGTTCAGTATGTCATATATATTTACTGTACTTTTTGATATTTTATTTACAGTATATAAAATGTATTTGGTGTACTTTTAGTTAATATTATATGTACAATATATGAAATATATTTACTGTACTTTTTGATATTTTCTCTACAGTATATAAGATATATTTGGTGTCCTTTTGATATTTTATGTAAATTATATAATACATATTTGGTGTAGTTTTTGATATTTTACATAGGTTGTGTCATATATATTGACTGTCCTATTTGATATTTTATTTACAGTATATAATATACATTTGGTGTAATTTTTGGTATTTTATGTACAGTATATTAAATATAAATACTGTAGTTTTTGATAGTTTATTTACAGTATATATTACACATATTTGCTGCACTTTTTGATATTTTATGTACATTATGTCATATATATTTACTGTACTTTTTGATATTTTATTTACAGTATATAAAATGTATTTGGTGTACTTTTAGTTAATATTATATGTACAATATATGAAATATATTTACTGTACTTTTTGATATTTTCTGTACAGTATATAAGATATATTTGGTGTCCTTTTGATATTTTATGTAAATTATATAATACATATTTGGTGTAGTTTTTGATATTTTACATAGGGTGTGTCATATATATTGACTGTCCTTTTTGATATTTTTTTACAGTATATAATATACATTTGGTGTAATTTTTGATATTTTATGTACAGTATATTAAATATAAATACTGTAGTTTTTGATAGTTTATTTACAGTATATATAACACATATTTGGTGTACATTTTGATATTTTATGTACAGTATGTCATATATATTTACTGTACTTTTTGATATTTTATTGACAGTATATAAAATGCATTTGGTGTACTTTCAGTTAATATTATATGTACAATATGTGAAATATATTTACTGTACTTTTTGATATTTTATGTACAATATATAAGATATATTTGTTGTCCTTTTGATATTTTATGTAAATTATATAATACTTATTTGGTGTAGTTTTTGATATTTTACATAGGGTGTGTCATATATATTGACTGTACTTTTTGATATTTTATTTACAGTATATAATATACATTTGGTGTAATTTTTGATATTTTATGTACAGTATATTAAATATAATTACTGTAGTTTTTGATAGTTTATTTACAGTATATATAACACATATTTGGTGTACTTTTTGATATTATATGTACAATATGTGAAATATATTTACTGTACTTTTTCATATTTTATTTACAGTATATAAAATGTATTTGGTGTACTTTTAGTTAATATTATATGTACAATATATGAAATATATTTACTGTACTTTTTGATATTTTATGTACAGTATATAAGATGTATTTGGTGTCCTTTTGATATTTTATGTAAATTATATAATACATATTTGGTGTAGTTTTTGATATTTTACATAGGGTGTGTCATATATATTGACTGTCCTTTTTGATATTTTATTAGCAGTATATAATATACATTTGGTGTAATTTTTGATGTTTTATGTACAGTATATTAAATATAATTACTGTAGTTTTTGATAGTTTATTTACAGTATACATTACACATATTTGGTGTACTTTTTGATATTTTATGTACAGTATGTCATATATATTTACTGTACTTTTTGAAATTTTATTTACAGTATATAAAATGTATTTGGTGTACTTTTAGTTAATATTATATGTACAATATATGAAATATATTTACTGTACTTTTTGATATTTTCTGTAGAGTATATAAGATATATTTGGTGTCCTTTTGATATTTTATGTAAATTATATAATACATATTTGGTGTAGTTTTTGATATTTTACATAGGGTGTGTCATATATATTGACTGTCCTTTTTGATATTTTATTTACTGTATATAATATACATTTGGTGTAATTTTTGATATTTTATGTACAGTATATTAAATATAATTACTGTAGTATTTGATAGTTTATTTACAGTATATATTACACATATTTGGTGTACTTTTTGATATTTTATGTACAGTATGTCATATATATTTACTGTACTTTTTGAAATTTTATTTACAGTATATAAAATGTATTTGGTGTACTTTTAGTTAATATTATATGTACAATATATGAAATATATTTACTGTACTTTTTGATATTTTCTGTAGAGTATATAAGATATATTTGGTGTCCTTTTGATATTTTATGTAAATTACATATTTGGTGTAGTTTTTGATATTTGACATAGGGTGTGTCATATATATTGACTGTCCTTTTTGATATTTTTTTACAGTATATAATATACATTTGGTGTAATTTTTGATATTTTATGTACAGTATATTAAATATAATTACTGTAGTTTTTGATAGTTTATTTACAGTATATATAACACATATTTGGTGTACTTTTTGATATTTTATGTACAGTATGTAATATATATTTACTGTAATTTTTCATATTTTATTTACAGTATATAAAATGTATTTGGTGTACTTTTAGTTAATATTATATGTACAATATATGAAATATATTTACTGTACTTTTTGATATTTTCTCTACAGTATATAAGATATATTTGGTGTCCTTTTGATATTTTATGTAAATTATATAATACATATTTGGTGTAGTTTTTGATATTTTACATAGCTTGTGTCATATATATTGACTGTCCTATTTGATATTTTATTTAGAGTATATAATATACATTTGGTGTAATTTTTGGTATTTTATGTACAGTATATTAAATATAAATACTGCAGTTTTTGACAGTTTATTTACAGTATATATTACACATATTTGGTGTACTTTTTGATATTTCATGTACATTATGTCATATATATTTACTGTACTTTTTGATATTTTATTTACAGTATATAAAATGTATTTGGTGTACTTTTAGTTAATATTATATGTACAATACATGAAATATATTTACTGTACTTTTTGATATTTTCTGTACAGTATAGAAGATATATTTGGTGTCCTTTTGATATTTTATGTAAATTATATAATACATATTTGGTGTAGTTTTTGATATTTTACATAGGGTGTGTCATATATATTGACTGTCCTTTTTGATATTTTATTTACAGTATATAATATACATTTGGTGTAATTTTTGATATTTTATGTACAGTATATTAAATATAATTACTGTAGTTTTTGATAGTTTATTTACAGTATATATAACACATATTTGGTGTACTTTTTGATATTTTATGTACAGTATGTCATATATATTTACTGTACTTTTTGATATTTTATTTGCAGTATATAAAATGTATTTGGTGTACTTTCAGTTAATATTATATGTACAATATATGAAATATATTTACTGTACTTTCTGATATTTTATTTACAATATATAAGATATATTTGGTGTCCTTTTGATATTTTATGTAAATTATATAATACATATTTGGTGTAGTTTTTGATATTTTACATAGGGTGTGTCATATATATTGACTGTCCTTTTTGATATTTTATTTACAGTATATAATATACATTTGGTGTAATTTTTGATATTTTATGTACAGTATATTAAATATAATTACTGTAGTTTTTGATAGTTTATTTACAGTATATATAACACATATTTGGTGTACTTTTTGATATTTTATGTACAGTATGTAATATATATTTACTGTACTTTTTCATATATTATTTACAGTATATAAAATGTATTTGGTGTACTTTCAGTTAATATTATATGTACAATATATGAAATATATTTACTGTACTTTCTGATATTTTCTGTACAGTACATAAGATATATTTGCTGTCCATTTGATATTTTATGTAAATTATATAATACATATTTGGTGTAGTTTTTGATATTTTACATAAGGTGTGTCATATATATTGACTGTCCTTTTTGATATTTTATTTGCAGTATATAATATACATTTGGTGTAATTTTTGATGTTTTATGTACAGTATATTAAATATAATTACTGTAGTTTTTGATAGTTTATTTACAGTATATATTACACATATTTGGTGTACTTTTTGATATTTTATGTACAGTATGTAATATATATTTACTGTACTTTTTCATATTTTATTTACAGTATATAAAATGTATTTGGTGTACTTTTAGTTAATATTATATGTACAATATATGAAATATATTTACTGTACTTTTTGATATTTTCTCTACAGTATATAAGATATATTTGGTGTCCTTTTGATATTTTATGTAAATTATATAATACATATTTGGTGTAGTTTTTGATATTTTACATAGCTTGTGTCATATATATTGACTGTCCTATTTGATATTTTATTTAGAGTATATAATATACATTTGGTGTAATTTTTGGTATTTTATGTACAGTATATTAAATATAAATACTGCAGTTTTTGACAGTTTATTTACAGTATATATTACACATATTTGGTGTACTTTTTGATATTTCATGTACATTATGTCATATATATTTACTGTACTTTTTGATATTTTATTTACAGTATATAAAATGTATTTGGTGTACTTTTAGTTAATATTATATGTACAATACATGAAATATATTTACTGTACTTTTTGATATTTTCTGTACAGTATAGAAGATATATTTGGTGTCCTTTTGATATTTTATGTAAATTATATAATACATATTTGGTGTAGTTTTTGATATTTTACATAGGGTGTGTCATATATATTGACTGTCCTTTTTGATATTTTATTTACAGTATATAATATACATTTGGTGTAATTTTTGATATTTTATGTACAGTATATTAAATATAATTACTGTAGTTTTTGATAGTTTATTTACAGTATATATAACACATATTTGGTGTACTTTTTGATATTTTATGTACAGTATGTCATATATATTTACTGTACTTTTTGATATTTTATTTGCAGTATATAAAATGTATTTGGTGTACTTTCAGTTAATATTATATGTACAATATATGAAATATATTTACTGTACTTTCTGATATTTTCTGTACAGTACATAAGATATATTTGCTGTCCATTTGATATTTTATGTAAATTATATAATACATATTTGGTGTAGTTTTTGATATTTTACATAAGGTGTGTCATATATATTGACTGTCCTTTTTGATATTTTATTTACAGTATATAATATACATTTGGTGTAATTTTTGATATTTTATGTACAGTATATTAAATATAATTACTGTAGTTTTTGATAGTTTATTTACAGTATATATAACACATATTTGGTGTACTTTTTGATATTTTATGTACAGTATGTAATATATATTTACTGTACTTTTTCATATATTATTTACAGTATATAAAATGTATTTGGTGTACTTTCAGTTAATATTATATGTACAATATATGAAATATATTTACTGTACTTTTTGATATTTTCTGTACAGTATATAAGATATATTTGGTGTCCTTTTGATATTTTATGTAAATTATATAATACATATTTGGTGTAGTTTTTGATATTTTACATAGGGTGTGTCATATATATTGAGTGTCCTTTTTGATATTTTATTTGCAGTATATAATATACATTTGGTGTAATTTTTGATGTTTTATGTACAGTATATTAAATATAATTACTGTAGTTTTTGATAGTTTATTTACAGTATATATTACACATATTTGGTGTACTTTTTGATATTTTATGTACAGTATGTAATATATATTTACTGTACTTTTTCATATTTTATTTACAGTATATAAAATGTATTTGGTGTACTTTTAGTTAATATTATATGTACAATATATGAAATATATTTACTGTACTTTTTGATATTTTCTCTACAGTATATAAGATATATTTGGTGTCCTTTTGATATTTTATGTAAATTATATAATACATATTTGGTGTAGTTTTTGATATTTTACATAGCTTGTGTCATATATATTGACTGTCCTATTTGATATTTTATTTAGAGTATATAATATACATTTGGTGTAATTTTTGGTATTTTATGTACAGTATATTAAATATAAATACTGCAGTTTTTGACAGTTTATTTACAGTATATATTACACATATTTGGTGTACTTTTTGATATTTCATGTACATTATGTCATATATATTTACTGTACTTTTTGATATTTTATTTACAGTATATAAAATGTATTTGGTGTACTTTTAGTTAATATTATATGTACAATACATGAAATATATTTACTGTACTTTTTGATATTTTCTGTACAGTATATAAGATATATTTGGTGTCCTTTTGATATTTTATGTAAATTATATAATACATATTTGGTGTAGTTTTTGATATTTTACATAGGGTGTGTCATATATATTGACTGTCCTTTTTGATATTTTATTTACAGTATATAATATACATTTGGTGTAATTTTTGATATTTTATGTACAGTATATTAAATATAATTACTGTAGTTTTTGATAGTTTATTTACAGAATATATAACACATATTTGGTGTACTTTTTGATATTTTATGTACAGTATGTCATATATATTTACTGTACTTTTTGATATTTTATTTGCAGTATATAAAATGTATTTGGTGTACTTTCAGTTAATATTATATGTACAATATATGAAATATATTTACTGTACTTTTCGATATTTTCTGTACAGTACATAAGATATATTTGCTGTCCATTTGATATTTTATGTAAATTATATAATACATATTTGGTGTAGTTTTTGATCTTTTACATAGGGTGTGTCATATGTATTGACTGTCCTTTTTGATATTTTATTTACAGTATATAATATACATTTGGTGTAATTTTTGATATTTTATGTACAGTATATTAAATATAAATACTGTAGTTTTTGATAGTTTATTTACAGTATATATTACACATATTTGGTGTACTTTTTGATATTTTATGTCCATTATGTCATATATATTTACTGTACTTTTTGATATTTTATTTAAAGTATATAAAATATATTTGGTGTACTTTTAGTTAATATTATATGTACAATATATGAAATATATTTACTGTACTTTTTGATATTTTCTGTACAGTATATAAGATATATTTGGTGTCCTTTTGATATTTTATGTAAATTATATAATACATATTTGGTGTAGTTTTTGATATTTTACATAGGGTGTGTCATATATATTGACTGTCCTTTTTGATATTTTATTAGCAGTATATAATATACATTTGGTGTAATTTTTGATGTTTTATGTACAGTATATTAAATATAATTACTGTAGTTTTTGATAGTTTATTTATAGTATATATTACACATATTTGGTGTACTTTTTGATATTTTATGTACAGTATGTCATATATATTTACTGTAGTTTTTCAAATTTTATTTACGGTATATAAAATGTATTTGGTGTACTTTTAGTTAATATTATATGTACAATATATGAAATATATTTACTGTACTTTTTGATATTTTATGTACAGTATATAAGATATATTTGGTGTCCTTTTGATATTTTATGTAAATTATATAATACATATTTGGTGTAGTTTTTGATATTTTACATAGGGTGTGTCATATATATTGACTGTCCATTTTGATATTTTATTTACAGTATATAATATACATTTGGTGTAATTTTTGATGTTTTATGTACAGTATATTAAATATAATTACTGTAGTTTTTGATAGTTTATTTACAGTATATATTACACATATTTGGTGTACTTTTTGATATTTTATGTACAGTATGTCATATATATTTACTGTAATTTTTGAAATTTTATTTACAGTATATAAAATGTATTTCGTGTACTTTTAGTTAATATTATATGTACAATATATGAAATATATTTACTGTACATTTTGATATTGTCTGTACAGTATATAAGATATATTTGGTGTCCTTTTGATATTTTATGTAAATTATATAATGCATATTTGGTGTAGTTTTTGATATTTTACATAGGGTGTGTCATATATATTGACTGTCCTTTTTGATATTTTATTTACAGTATATAATATACATTTCGTGTAATTTTTGATATTTTATGTACAGTATATTAAATATAATTACTGTAGTTTTTGATAGTTTATTTACAGTATATATTACACATATTTGGTGTACTTTTTGATATTTTATGTACACTATGTCATATATATTTACTGTACTTTTTCAAATTTTATTTACAGTATATAAAACGTATTTGGTGTACTTTTAGTTAATATTATATGTACAATATATGAAATATATTTACTGTACTTTTTGATATTTTCTGTACAGTATATAAGATATATTTGGTGTCCATTTGATATTTTATGTAAATTATATACTACATATTTGGTGTAGTTTTTGATATTTTACATAGGGTGTGTCATATATATTGACTGTCCTTTTTGATATTTTATTTACAGTATATAATATACATTTGGTGTAATTTTTGATATTTTATGTACAGTATATTAAATATAAATACTGTAGTTTTTGATAGTTTATTTACAGAATATATAACACATATTTGGTGTACTTTTTGATATTTTATGTACAGTATGTCATATATATTTACTGTACTTTTTGATATTTTATTTGCAGTATATAAAATGTATTTGGTGTACTTTCAGTTAATATTATATGTACAATATATGAAATATATTTACTGTACTTTTTGATATTTTCTGTACAGTACATAAGATATATTTGCTGTCCATTTGATATTTTATGTAAATTATATAATACATATTTGGTGTAGTTTTTGATATTTTACATAGGGTGTGTCATATGTATTGACTGTCCTTTTTGATATTTTATTTACAGTATATAATATACATTTGGTGTAATTTTTGATATTTTATGTACAGTATATTAAATATAAATACTGTAGTTTTTGATAGTTTATTTACAGTATATATTACACATATTTGGTGTACTTTTTGATATTTTATGTCCATTATGTCATATATATTTACTGTACTTTTTGATATTTTATTTAAAGTATATAAAATGTATTTGGTGTACTTTTAGTTAATATTATATGTACAATATATGAAATATATTTACTGTACTTTTTGATATTTTCTGTACAGTATATAAGATATATTTGGTGTCCTTTTGATATTTTATGTAAATTATATAATACATATTTGGTGTAGTTTTTGATATTTTACATAGGGTGTGTCATATATATTGACTGTCCTTTTTGATATTTTATTAGCAGTATATAATATACATTTGGTGTAATTTTTGATGTTTTATGTACAGTATATTAAATATAATTACTGTAGTTTTTGATAGTTTATTTATAGTATATATTACACATATTTGGTGTACTTTTTGATATTTTATGTACAGTATGTCATATATATTTACTGTAGTTTTTCAAATTTTATTTACGGTATATAAAATGTATTTGGTGTACTTTTAGTTAATATTATATGTACAATATATGAAATATATTTACTGTACTTTTTGATATTTTATGTACAGTATATAAGATATATTTGGTGTCCTTTTGATATTTTATGTAAATTATATAATACATATTTGGTGTAGTTTTTGATATTTTACATAGGGTGTGTCATATATATTGACTGTCCATTTTGATATTTTATTTACAGTATATAATATACATTTGGTGTAATTTTTGATGTTTTATGTACAGTATATTAAATATAATTACTGTAGTTTTTGATAGTTTATTTACAGTATATATTACACATATTTGGTGTACTTTTTGATATTTTATGTACAGTATGTCATATATATTTACTGTAATTTTTGAAATTTTATTTACAGTATATAAAATGTATTTCGTGTACTTTTAGTTAATATTATATGTACAATATATGAAATATATTTACTGTACATTTTGATATTGTCTGTACAGTATATAAGATATATTTGGTGTCCTTTTGATATTTTATGTAAATTATATAATGCATATTTGGTGTAGTTTTTGATATTTTACATAGGGTGTGTCATATATATTGACTGTCCTTTTTGATATTTTATTTACAGTATATAATATACATTTCGTGTAATTTTTGATATTTTATGTACAGTATATTAAATATAATTACTGTAGTTTTTGATAGTTTATTTACAGAATATATAACACATATTTGGTGTACTTTTTGATATTTTATGTACAGTATGTCATATATATTTACTGTACTTTTTGATATTTTATTTGCAGTATATAAAATGTATTTGGTGTACTTTCAGTTAATATTATATGTACAATATATGAAATATATTTACTGTACTTTTTGATATTTTCTGTACAGTACATAAGATATATTTGCTGTCCATTTGATATTTTATGTAAATTATATAATACATATTTGGTGTAGTTTTTGATATTTTACATAGGGTGTGTCATATATATTGACTGTCCTTTTTGATATTTTATTAGCTGTATATAATATACATTTGGTGTAATTTTTGATGTTTTATGTACAGTATATTAAATATAATTACTGTAGTTTTTGATAGTTTATTTATAGTATATATTACACATATTTGGTGTACTTTTTGATATTTTATGTACAGTATGTCATATATATTTACTGTAGTTTTTCAAATTTTATTTACGGTATATAAAATGTATTTGGTGTACTTTTAGTTAATATTATATGTACAATATATGAAATATATTTACTGTACTTTTTGATATTTTCTGTACAGTATATAAGATATATTTGGTGTCCTTTTGATATTTTATGTAAATTATATAATACATATTTGGTGTAGTTTTTGATATTTTACATAGGGTGTGTCATATATATTGACTGTCCTTTTTGATATTTTATTTACAGTATATAATATACATTTGGTGTAATTTTTGATATTTTATGTACAGTATATTAAATATAAATACTGTAGTTTTTGATAGTTTATTTACAGAATATATAACACATATTTGGTGTACTTTTTGATATTTTATGTACAGTATGTCATATATATTTACTGTACTTTTTGATATTTTATTTGCAGTATATAAAATGTATTTGGTGTACTTTCAGTTAATATTATATGTACAATATATGAAATATATTTACTGTACTTTTTGATATTTTCTGTACAGTACATAAGATATATTTGCTGTCCATTTGATATTTTATGTAAATTATATAATACATATTTGGTGTAGTTTTTGATATTTTACATAGGGTGTGTCATATGTATTGACTGTCCTTTTTGATATTTTATTTACAGTATATAATATACATTTGGTGTAATTTTTGATATTTTATGTACAGTATATTAAATATAAATACTGTAGTTTTTGATAGTTTATTTACAGTATATATTACACATATTTGGTGTACTTTTTGATATTTTATGTACAGTATGTCATATATATTTACTGTACTTTTTGATATTTTATTTAAAGTATATAAAATGTATTTGGTGTACTTTTAGTTAATATTATATGTACAATATATGAAATATATTTACTGTACTTTTTGATATTTTCTGTACAGTATATAAGATATATTTGGTGTCCTTTTGATATTTTATGTAAATTATATAATACATATTTGGTGTAGTTTTTGATATTTTACATAGGGTGTGTCATATATATTGACTGTCCTTTTTGATATTTTATTAGCAGTATATAATATACATTTGGTGTAATTTTTGATGTTTTATGTACAGTATATTAAATATAATTACTGTAGTTTTTGATAGTTTATTTATAGTATATATTACACATATTTGGTGTACTTTTTGATATTTTATGTACAGTATGTCATATATATTTACTGTAGTTTTTCAAATTTTATTTACGGTATATAAAATGTATTTGGTGTACTTTTAGTTAATATTATATGTACAATATATGAAATATATTTACTGTACTTTTTGATATTTTATGTACAGTATATAAGATATATTTGGTGTCCTTTTGATATTTTATGTAAATTATATAATACATATTTGGTGTAGTTTTTGATATTTTACATAGGGTGTGTCATATATATTGACTGTCCATTTTGATATTTTATTTACAGTATATAATATACATTTGGTGTAATTTTTGATGTTTTATGTACAGTATATTAAATATAATTACTGTAGTTTTTGATAGTTTATTTACAGTATATATTACACATATTTGGTGTACTTTTTGATATTTTATGTACAGTATGTCATATATATTTACTGTAATTTTTGAAATTTTATTTACAGTATATAAAATGTATTTCGTGTACTTTTAGTTAATATTATATGTACAATATATGAAATATATTTACTGTACATTTTGATATTGTCTGTACAGTATATAAGATATATTTGGTGTCCTTTTGATATTTTATGTAAATTATATAATGCATATTTGGTGTAGTTTTTGATATTTTACATAGGGTGTGTCATATATATTGACTGTCCTTTTTGATATTTTATTTACAGTATATAATATACATTTCGTGTAATTTTTGATATTTTATGTACAGTATATTAAATATAATTACTGTAGTTTTTGATAGTTTATTTACAGAATATATAACACATATTTGGTGTACTTTTTGATATTTTATGTACAGTATGTCATATATATTTACTGTACTTTTTGATATTTTATTTGCAGTATATAAAATGTATTTGGTGTACTTTCAGTTAATATTATATGTACAATATATGAAATATATTTACTGTACTTTTTGATATTTTCTGTACAGTACATAAGATATATTTGCTGTCCATTTGATATTTTATGTAAATTATATAATACATATTTGGTGTAGTTTTTGATATTTTACATAGGGTGTGTCATATATATTGACTGTCCTTTTTGATATTTTATTAGCAGTATATAATATACATTTGGTGTAATTTTTGATGTTTTATGTACAGTATATTAAATATAATTACTGTAGTTTTTGATAGTTTATTTATAGTATATATTACACATATTTGGTGTACTTTTTGATATTTTATGTACAGTATGTCATATATATTTACTGTAGTTTTTCAAATTTTATTTACGGTATATAAAATGTATTTGGTGTACTTTTAGTTAATATTATATGTACAATATATGAAATATATTTACTGTACTTTTTGATATTTTATGTACAGTATATAAGATATATTTGGTGTCCTTTTGATATTTTATGTAAATTATATAATACATATTTGGTGTAGTTTTTGATATTTTACATAGGGTGTGTCATATATATTGACTGTCCATTTTGATATTTTATTTACAGTATATAATATACATTTGGTGTAATTTTTGATGTTTTATGTACAGTATATTAAATATAATTACTGTAGTTTTTGATAGTTTATTTACAGTATATATTACACATATTTGGTGTACTTTTTGATATTTTATGTACAGTATGTCATATATATTTACTGTAATTTTTGAAATTTTATTTACAGTATATAAAATGTATTTCGTGTACTTTTAGTTAATATTATATGTACAATATATGAAATATATTAACTGTACATTTTGATATTGTCTGTACAGTATATAAGATATATTTGGTGTCCTTTTGATATTTTATGTAAATTATATAATGCATATTTGGTGTAGTTTTTGATATTTTACATAGGGTGTGTCATATATATTGACTGTCCTTTTTGATATTTTATTTACAGTATATAATATACATTTCGTGTAATTTTTGATATTTTATGTACAGTATATTAAATATAATTACTGTAGTTTTTGATAGTTTATTTACAGAATATATAACACATATTTGGTGTACTTTTTGATATTTTATGTACAGTATGTCATATATATTTACTGTACTTTTTGATATTTTATTTGCAGTATATAAAATGTATTTGGTGTACTTTCAGTTAATATTATATGTACAATATATGAAATATATTTACTGTACTTTTTGATATTTTCTGTACAGTACATAAGATATATTTGCTGTCCATTTGATATTTTATGTAAATTATATAATACATATTTGGTGTAGTTTTTGATATTTTACATAGGGTGTGTCATATATATTGACTGTCCTTTTTGATATTTTATTAGCAGTATATAATATACATTTGGTGTAATTTTTGATGTTTTATGTACAGTATATTAAATATAATTACTGTAGTTTTTGATAGTTTATTTATAGTATATATTACACATATTTGGTGTACTTTTTGATATTTTATGTACAGTATGTCATATATATTTACTGTAGTTTTTCAAATTTTATTTACGGTATATAAAATGTATTTGGTGTACTTTTAGTTAATATTATATGTACAATATATGAAATATATTTACTGTACTTTTTGATATTTTATGTACAGTATATAAGATATATTTGGTGTCCTTTTGATATTTTATGTAAATTATATAATACATATTTGGTGTAGTTTTTGATATTTTACATAGGGTGTGTCATATGTATTGACTGTCCTTTTTGATATTTTATTTACAGTATATAATATACATTTGGTGTAATTTTTGATATTTTATGTACAGTATATTAAATATAAATACTGTAGTTTTTGATAGTTTATTTACAGTATATATTACACATATTTGGTGTACTTTTTGATATTTTATGTCCATTATGTCATATATATTTACTGTACTTTTTGATATTTTATTTAAAGTATATAAAATGTATTTGGTGTACTTTTAGTTAATATTATATGTACAATATATGAAATATATTTACTGTACTTTTTGATATTTTCTGTACAGTATATAAGATATATTTGGTGTCCTTTTGATATTTTATGTAAATTATATAATACATATTTGGTGTAGCTTTTGATATTTTACATAGGGTGTGTCATATATATTGACTGTCCTTTTTGATATTTTATTAGCAGTATATAATATACATTTGGTGTAATTTTTGATGTTTTATGTACAGTATATTAAATATAATTACTGTAGTTTTTGATAGTTTATTTATAGTATATATTACACATATTTGGTGTACTTTTTGATATTTTATGTACAGTATGTCATATATATTTACTGTAGTTTTTCAAATTTTATTTACGGTATATAAAATGTATTTGGTGTACTTTTAGTTAATATTATATGTACAATATATGAAATATATTTACTGTACTTTTTGATATTTTATGTACAGTATATAAGATATATTTGGTGTCCTTTTGATATTTTATGTAAATTATATAATACATATTTGGTGTAGTTTTTGATATTTTACATAGGGTGTGTCATATATATTGACTGTCCATTTTGATATTTTATTTACAGTATATAATATACATTTGGTGTAATTTTTGATGTTTTATGTACAGTATATTAAATATAATTACTGTAGTTTTTGATAGTTTATTTACAGTATATATTACACATATTTGGTGTACTTTTTGATATTTTATGTACAGTATGTCATATATATTTACTGTAATTTTTGAAATTTTATTTACAGTATATAAAATGTATTTCGTGTACTTTTAGTTAATATTATATGTACAATATATGAAATATATTTACTGTACATTTTGATATTGTCTGTACAGTATATAAGATATATTTGGTGTCCTTTTGATATTTTATGTAAATTATATAATGCATATTTGGTGTAGTTTTTGATATTTTACATAGGGTGTGTCATATATATTGACTGTCCTTTTTGATATTTTATTTACAGTATATAATATACATTTCGTGTAATTTTTGATATTTTATGTACAGTATATTAAATATAATTACTGTAGTTTTTGATAGTTTATTTACAGAATATATAACACATATTTGGTGTACTTTTTGATATTTTATGTACAGTATGTCATATATATTTACTGTACTTTTTGATATTTTATTTGCAGTATATAAAATGTATTTGGTGTACTTTCAGTTAATATTATATGTACAATATATGAAATATATTTACTGTACTTTTTGATATTTTCTGTACAGTACATAAGATATATTTGCTGTCCATTTGATATTTTATGTAAATTATATAATACATATTTGGTGTAGTTTTTGATATTTTACATAGGGTGTGTCATATATATTGACTGTCCTTTTTGATATTTTATTAGCAGTATATAATATACATTTGGTGTAATTTTTGATGTTTTATGTACAGTATATTAAATATAATTACTGTAGTTTTTGATAGTTTATTTATAGTATATATTACACATATTTGGTGTACTTTTTGATATTTTATGTACAGTATGTCATATATATTTACTGTAGTTTTTCAAATTTTATTTACGGTATATAAAATGTATTTGGTGTACTTTTAGTTAATATTATATGTACAATATATGAAATATATTTACTGTACTTTTTGATATTTTATGTACAGTATATAAGATATATTTGGTGTCCTTTTGATATTTTATGTAAATTATATAATACATATTTGGTGTAGTTTTTGATATTTTACATAGGGTGTGTCATATATATTGACTGTCCATTTTGATATTTTATTTACAGTATATAATATACATTTGGTGTAATTTTTGATGTTTTATGTACAGTATATTAAATATAATTACTGTAGTTTTTGATAGTTTATTTACAGTATATATTACACATATTTGGTGTACTTTTTGATATTTTATGTACAGTATGTCATATATATTTACTGTAATTTTTGAAATTTTATTTACAGTATATAAAATGTATTTCGTGTACTTTTAGTTAATATTATATGTACAATATATGAAATATATTAACTGTACATTTTGATATTGTCTGTACAGTATATAAGATATATTTGGTGTCCTTTTGATATTTTATGTAAATTATATAATGCATATTTGGTGTAGTTTTTGATATTTTACATAGGGTGTGTCATATATATTGACTGTCCTTTTTGATATTTTATTTACAGTATATAATATACATTTCGTGTAATTTTTGATATTTTATGTACAGTATATTAAATATAATTACTGTAGTTTTTGATAGTTTATTTACAGAATATATAACACATATTTGGTGTACTTTTTGATATTTTATGTACAGTATGTCATATATATTTACTGTACTTTTTGATATTTTATTTGCAGTATATAAAATGTATTTGGTGTACTTTCAGTTAATATTATATGTACAATATATGAAATATATTTACTGTACTTTTTGATATTTTCTGTACAGTACATAAGATATATTTGCTGTCCATTTGATATTTTATGTAAATTATATAATACATATTTGGTGTAGTTTTTGATATTTTACATAGGGTGTGTCATATATATTGACTGTCCTTTTTGATATTTTATTAGCAGTATATAATATACATTTGGTGTAATTTTTGATGTTTTATGTACAGTATATTAAATATAATTACTGTAGTTTTTGATAGTTTATTTATAGTATATATTACACATATTTGGTGTACTTTTTGATATTTTATGTACAGTATGTCATATATATTTACTGTAGTTTTTCAAATTTTATTTACGGTATATAAAATGTATTTGGTGTACTTTTAGTTAATATTATATGTACAATATATGAAATATATTTACTGTACTTTTTGATATTTTATGTACAGTATATAAGATATATTTGGTGTCCTTTTGATATTTTATGTAAATTATATAATACATATTTGGTGTAGTTTTTGATATTTTACATAGGGTGTGTCATATATATTGACTGTCCATTTTGATATTTTATTTACAGTATATAATATACATTTGGTGTAATTTTTGATGTTTTATGTACAGTATATTAAATATAATTACTGTAGTTTTTGATAGTTTATTTACAGTATATATTACACATATTTGGTGTACTTTTTGATATTTTATGTACAGTATGTCATATATATTTACTGTAATTTTTGAAATTTTATTTACAGTATATAAAATGTATTTCGTGTACTTTTAGTTAATATTATATGTACAATATATGAAATATATTAACTGTACATTTTGATATTGTCTGTACAGTATATAAGATATATTTGGTGTCCTTTTGATATTTTATGTAAATTATATAATGCATATTTGGTGTAGTTTTTGATATTTTACATAGGGTGTGTCATATATATTGACTGTCCTTTTTGATATTTTATTTACAGTATATAATATACATTTCGTGTAATTTTTGATATTTTATGTACAGTATATTAAATATAATTACTGTAGTTTTTGATAGTTTATTTACAGAATATATAACACATATTTGGTGTACTTTTTGATATTTTATGTACAGTATGTCATATATATTTACTGTACTTTTTGATATTTTATTTGCAGTATATAAAATGTATTTGGTGTACTTTCAGTTAATATTATATGTACAATATATGAAATATATTTACTGTACTTTTTGATATTTTCTGTACAGTACATAAGATATATTTGCTGTCCATTTGATATTTTATGTAAATTATATAATACGTATTTGGTGTAGTTTTTGATATTTTACATAGGGTGTGTCATATATATTGACTGTCCTTTTTGATATTTTATTAGCAGTATATAATATACATTTGGTGTAATTTTTGATGTTTTATGTACAGTATATTAAATATAATTACTGTAGTTTTTGATAGTTTATTTATAGTATATATTACACATATTTGGTGTACTTTTTGATATTTTATGTACAGTATGTCATATATATTTACTGTAGTTTTTCAAATTTTATTTACGGTATATAAAATGTATTTGGTGTACTTTTAGTTAATATTATATGTACAATATATGAAATATATTTACTGTACTTTTTGATATTTTATGTACAGTATATAAGATATATTTGGTGTCCTTTTGATATTTTATGTAAATTATATAATACATATTTGGTGTAGTTTTTGATATTTTACATAGGGTGTGTCATATATATTGACTGTCCATTTTGATATTTTATTTACAGTATATAATATACATTTGGTGTAATTTTTGATGTTTTATGTACAGTATATTAAATATAATTACTGTAGTTTTTGATAGTTTATTTACAGTATATATTACACATATTTGGTGTACTTTTTGATATTTTATGTACAGTATGTCATATATATTTACTGTAATTTTTGAAATTTTATTTACAGTATATAAAATGTATTTCGTGTACTTTTAGTTAATATTATATGTACAATATATGAAATATATTTACTGTACATTTTGATATTGTCTGTACAGTATATAAGATATATTTGGTGTCCTTTTGATATTTTATGTAAATTATATAATGCATATTTGGTGTAGTTTTTGATATTTTACATAGGGTGTGTCATATATATTGACTGTCCTTTTTGATATTTTATTTACAGTATATAATATACATTTCGTGTAATTTTTGATATTTTATGTACAGTATATTAAATATAATTACTGTAGTTTTTGATAGTTTATTTACAGAATATATAACACATATTTGGTGTACTTTTTGATATTTTATGTACAGTATGTCATATATATTTACTGTACTTTTTGATATTTTATTTGCAGTATATAAAATGTATTTGGTGTACTTTCAGTTAATATTATATGTACAATATATGAAATATATTTACTGTACTTTTTGATATTTTCTGTACAGTACATAAGATATATTTGCTGTCCATTTGATATTTTATGTAAATTATATAATACATATTTGGTGTAGTTTTTGATATTTTACATAGGGTGTGTCATATATATTGACTGTCCTTTTTGATATTTTATTAGCAGTATATAATATACATTTGGTGTAATTTTTGATGTTTTATGTACAGTATATTAAATATAATTACTGTAGTTTTTGATAGTTTATTTATAGTATATATTACACATATTTGGTGTACTTTTTGATATTTTATGTACAGTATGTCATATATATTTACTGTAGTTTTTCAAATGTTATTTACGGTATATAAAATGTATTTGGTGTACTTTTAGTTAATATTATATGTACAATATATGAAATATATTTACTGTACTTTTTGATATTTTATGTACAGTATATAAGATATATTTGGTGTCCTTTTGATATTTTATGTAAATTATATAATACATATTTGGTGTAGTTTTTGATATTTTACATAGGGTGTGTCATATATATTGACTGTCCATTTTGATATTTTATTTACAGTATATAATATACATTTGGTGTAATTTTTGATGTTTTATGTACAGTATATTAAATATAATTACTGTAGTTTTTGATAGTTTATTTACAGTATATATTACACATATTTGGTGTACTTTGTGATATTTTATGTACAGTATGTCATATATATTTACTGTAATTTTTGAAATTTTATTTACAGTATATAAAATGTATTTCGTGTACTTTTAGTTAATATTATATGTACAATATATGAAATATATTTACTGTACATTTTGATATTGTCTGTACAGTATATAAGATATATTTGGTGTCCTTTTGATATTTTATGTAAATTATATAATGCATATTTGGTGTAGTTTTTGATATTTTACATAGGGTGTGTCATATATATTGACTGTCCTTTTTGATATTTTATTTACAGTATATAATATACATTTCGTGTAATTTTTGATATTTTATGTACAGTATATTAAATATAATTACTGTAGTTTTTGATAGTTTATTTACAGTATATATTACACATATTTGGTGTACTTTTTGATATTTTATGTACACTATGTCATATATATTTACTGTACTTTTTCAAATTTTATTTACAGTATATAAAACGTATTTGGTGTACTTTTAGTTAATATTATATGTACAATATATGAAATATATTTACTGTACTTTTTGATATTTTCTGTACAGTATATAAGATATATTTGGTGTCCATTTGATATTTTATGTAAATTATATACTACATATTTGGTGTAGTTTTTGATATTTTACATAGGGTGTGTCATATATATTGACTGTCCTTTTTGATATTTTATTTACAGTATATAATATACATTTGGTGTAATTTTTGATATTTTATGTACAGTATATTAAATATAATTACTGTAGTTTTTGATAGTTTATTTACAGAATATATAACACATATTTGGTGTACTTTTTGATATTTTATGTACAGTATGTTATATATATTTACTGTACTTTTTGATATTTTATTTGCAGTATATAAAATGTATTTGGTGTACTTTCAGTTAATATTATATGTACAATATATGAAATATATTTACTGTACTTTTTGATATTTTCTGTACAGTACATAAGATATATTTGCTGTCCATTTGATATTTTATGTAAATTATATAATACATATTTGGTGTAGTTTTTGATATTTTACATAGGGTGTGTCATATGTATTGACTGTCCTTTTTGATATTTTATTTACAGTATATAATATACATTTGGTGTAATTTTTGATATTTTATGTACAGTATATTAAATATAAATACTGTAGTTTTTGATAGTTTATTTACAGTATATATTACACATATTTGGTGTACTTTTTGATATTTTATGTCCATTATGTCATATATATTTACTGTACTTTTTGATATTTTATTTAAAGTATATAAAATGTATTTGGTGTACTTTTAGTTAATATTATATGTACAATATATGAAATATATTTACTGTACTTTTTGATATTTTCTGTACAGTATATAAGATATATTTGGTGTCCTTTTGATATTTTATGTAAATTATATAATACATATTTGGTGTAGTTTTTGATATTTTACATAGGGTGTGTCATATATATTGACTGTCCTTTTTGATATTTTATTAGCAGTATATAATATACATTTGGTGTAATTTTTGATGTTTTATGTACAGTATATTAAATATAATTACTGTAGTTTTTGATAGTTTATTTATAGTATATATTACACATATTTGGTGTACTTTTTGATATTTTATGTACAGTATGTCATATATATTTACTGTAGTTTTTCAAATTTTATTTACGGTATATAAAATGTATTTGGTGTACTTTTAGTTAATATTATATGTACAATATATGAAATATATTTACTGTACTTTTTGATATTTTATGTACAGTATATAAGATATATTTGGTGTCCTTTTGATATTTTATGTAAATTATATAATACATATTTGGTGTAGTTTTTGATATTTTACATAGGGTGTGTCATATATATTGACTGTCCATTTTGATATTTTATTTACAGTATATAATATACATTTGGTGTAATTTTTGATGTTTTATGTACAGTATATTAAATATAATTACTGTAGTTTTTGATAGTTTATTTACAGTATATATTACACATATTTGGTGTACTTTGTGATATTTTATGTACAGTATGTCATATATATTTACTGTAATTTTTGAAATTTTATTTACAGTATATAAAATGTATTTCGTGTACTTTTAGTTAATATTATATGTACAATATATGAAATATATTTACTGTACATTTTGATATTGTCTGTACAGTATATAAGATATATTTGGTGTCCTTTTGATATTTTATGTAAATTATATAATGCATATTTGGTGTAGTTTTTGATATTTTACATAGGGTGTGTCATATATATTGACTGTCCTTTTTGATATTTTATTTACAGTATATAATATACATTTCGTGTAATTTTTGATATTTTATGTACAGTATATTAAATATAATTACTGTAGTTTTTGATAGTTTATTTACAGTATATATTACACATATTTGGTGTACTTTTTGATATTTTATGTACAGTATGTCATATATATTTACTGTAATTTTTGAAATTTTATTTACAGTATATAAAATGTATTTCGTGTACTTTTAGTTAATATTATATGTACAATATATGAAATATATTTACTGTACATTTTGATATTGTCTGTACAGTATATAAGATATATTTGGTGTCCTTTTGATATTTTATGTAAATTATATAATGCATATTTGGTGTAGTTTTTGATATTTTACATAGGGTGTGTCATATATATTGACTGTCCTTTTTGATATTTTATTTACAGTATATAATATACATTTCGTGTAATTTTTGATATTTTATGTACAGTATATTAAATATAATTACTGTAGTTTTTGATAGTTTATTTACAGTATATATTACACATATTTGGTGTACTTTTTGATATTTTATGTACACTATGTCATATATATTTACTGTACTTTTTCAAATTTTATTTACAGTATATAAAACGTATTTGGTGTACTTTTAGTTAATATTATATGTACAATATATGAAATATATTTACTGTACTTTTTGATATTTTCTGTACAGTATATAAGATATATTTGGTGTCCATTTGATATTTTATGTAAATTATATACTACATATTTGGTGTAGTTTTTGATATTTTACATAGGGTGTGTCATATATATTGACTGTCCTTTTTGATATTTTATTTACAGTATATAATATACATTTGGTGTAATTTTTGATATTTTATGTACAGTATGTCATATATATTTACTGTACTTTTTGATATTTTATTTGCAGTATATAAAATGTATTTGGTGTACTTTCAGTTAATATTATATGTACAATATATGAAATATATTTACTGTACTTTTTGATATTTTCTGTACAGTACATAAGATATATTTGCTGTCCATTTGATATTTTATGTAAATTATATAATACATATTTGGTGTAGTTTTTGATATTTTACATAGGGTGTGTCATATATATTGACTGTCCTTTTTGATATTTTATTAGCAGTATATAATATACATTTGGTGTAATTTTTGATGTTTTATGTACAGTATATTAAATATAATTACTGTAGTTTTTGATAGTTTATTTATAGTATATATTACACATATTTGGTGTACTTTTTGATATTTTATGTACAGTATGTCATATATATTTACTGTAGTTTTTCAAATGTTATTTACGGTATATAAAATGTATTTGGTGTACTTTTAGTTAATATTATATGTACAATATATGAAATATATTTACTGTACTTTTTGATATTTTATGTACAGTATATAAGATATATTTGGTGTCCTTTTGATATTTTATGTAAATTATATAATACATATTTGGTGTAGTTTTTGATATTTTACATAGGGTGTGTCATATATATTGACTGTCCATTTTGATATTTTATTTACAGTATATAGTATACATTTGGTGTAATTTTTGATGTTTTATGTACAGTATATTAAATATAATTACTGTAGTTTTTGATAGTTTATTTACAGTATATATTACACATATTTGGTGTACTTTTTGATATTTTATGTACAGTATGTCATATATATTTACTGTAATTTTTGAAATTTTATTTACAGTATATAAAATGTATTTCGTGTACTTTTAGTTAATATTATATGTACAATATATGAAATATATTTACTGTACATTTTGATATTGTCTGTACAGTATATAAGATATATTTGGTGTCCTTTTGATATTTTATGTAAATTATATAATGCATATTTGGTGTAGTTTTTGATATTTTACATAGGGTGTGTCATATATATTGACTGTCCTTTTTGATATTTTATTTACAGTATATAATATACATTTCGTGTAATTTTTGATATTTTATGTACAGTATATTAAATATAATTACTGTAGTTTTTGATAGTTTATTTACAGAATATATAACACATATTTGGTGTACTTTTTGATATTTTATGTACAGTATGTCATATATATTTACTGTACTTTTTGATATTTTATTTGCAGTATATAAAATGTATTTGGTGTACTTTCAGTTAATTTTATATGTACAATATATGAAATATATTTACTGTACTTTTTGATATTTTCTGTACAGTACATAAGATATATTTGCTGTCCATTTGATATTTTATGTAAATTATATAATACATATTTGGTGTAGTTTTTGATATTTTACATAGGGTGTGTCATATATATTGACTGTCCTTTTTGATATTTTATTAGCAGTATATAATATACATTTGGTGTAATTTTTGATGTTTTATGTACAGTATATTAAATATAATTACTGTAGTTTTTGATAGTTTATTTATAGTATATATTACACATATTTGGTGTACTTTTTGATATTTTATGTACAGTATGTCATATATATTTACTGTAGTTTTTCAAATGTTATTTACGGTATATAAAATGTATTTGGTGTACTTTTAGTTAATATTATATGTACAATATATGAAATATATTTACTGTACTTTTTGATATTTTATGTACAGTATATAAGATATATTTGGTGTCCTTTTGATATTTTATGTAAATTATATAATACATATTTGGTGTAGTTTTTGATATTTTACATAGGGTGTGTCATATATATTGACTGTCCATTTTGATATTTTATTTACAGTATATAATATACATTTGGTGTAATTTTTGATGTTTTATGTACAGTATATTAAATATAATTACTGTAGTTTTTGATAGTTTATTTACAGTATATATTACACATATTTGGTGTACTTTTTGATATTTTATGTACAGTATGTCATATATATTTACTGTAATTTTTGAAATTTTATTTACAGTATATAAAATGTATTTCGTGTACTTTTAGTTAATATTATATGTACAATATATGAAATATATTTACTGTACATTTTGATATTGTCTGTACAGTATATAAGATATATTTGGTGTCCTTTTGATATTTTATGTAAATTATATAATGCATATTTGGTGTAGTTTTTGATATTTTACATAGGGTGTGTCATATATATTGACTGTCCTTTTTGATATTTTATTTACAGTATATAATATACATTTGGTGTAATTTTTGATATTTTATGTACAGTATATTAAATATAATTACTGTAGTTTTTGATAGTTTATTTACAGAATATATAACACATATTTGGTGTACTTTTTGATATTTTATGTACAGTATGTCATATATATTTACTGTACTTTTTGATATTTTATTTGCAGTATATAAAATGTATTTGGTGTACTTTCAGTTAATATTATATGTACAATATATGAAATATATTTACTGTACTTTTTGATATTTTCTGTACAGTACATAAGATATATTTGCTGTCCATTTGATATTTTATGTAAATTATATAATACATATTTGGTGTAGTTTTTGATATTTTACATAGGGTGTGTCATATATATTGACTGTCCTTTTTGATATTTTATTAGCAGTATATAATATACATTTGGTGTAATTTTTGATGTTTTATGTACAGTATATTAAATATAATTACTGTAGTTTTTGATAGTTTATTTACAGTATATATTACACATATTTGGTGTACTTTTTGATATTTTATGTACAGTATGTCATATATATTTACTGTAGTTTTTCAAATTTTATTTACGGTATATAAAATGTATTTGGTGTACTTTTAGTTAATATTATATGTACAATATATGAAATATATTTACTGTACTTTTTGATATTTTATGTACAGTATATAAGATATATTTGGTGTCCTTTTGATATTTTATGTAAATTATATAATACATATTTGGTGTAGTTTTTGATATTTTACATAGGGTGTGTCATATATATTGACTGTCCATTTTGATATTTTATTTACAGTATATAATATACATTTGGTGTAATTTTTGATGTTTTATGTACAGTATATTAAATATAATTACTGTAGTTTTTGATAGTTTATTTACAGTATATATTACACATATTTGGTGTACTTTTTGATATTTTATGTACAGTATGTCATATATATTTACTGTAATTTTTGAAATTTTATTTACAGTATATAAAATGTATTTCGTGTACTTTTAGTTAATATTATATGTACAATATATGAAATATATTTACTGTACATTTTGATATTGTCTGCACAGTATATAAGATATATTTGGTGTCCTTTTGATATTTTATGTAAATTATATAATGCATATTTGGTGTAGTTTTTGATATTTTACATAGGGTGTGTCATATATATTGACTGTCCTTTTTGATATTTTATTTACAGTATATAATATACATTTCGTGTAATTTTTGATATTTTATGTACAGTATATTAAATATAATTACTGTAGTTTTTGATAGTTTATTTACAGTATATATTACACATATTTGGTGTACTTTTTGATATTTTATGTACACTATGTCATATATATTTACTGTACTTTTTCAAATTTTATTTACAGTATATAAAACGTATTTGGTGTACTTTTAGTTAATATTATATGTACAATATATGAAATATATTTACTGTACTTTTTGATATTTTCTGTACAGTATATAAGATATATTTGGTGTCCATTTGATATTTTATGTAAATTATATACTACATATTTGGTGCAGTTTTTGATATTTTACATAGGGTGTGTCATATATATTGACTGTCCTTTTTGATATTTTATTTACAGTATATAATATACATTTGGTGTAATTTTTGATATTTTATGTACAGTATATTAAATATAATTACTGTAGTTTTTGATAGTTTATTTACAGAATATATAACACATATTTGGTGTACTTTTTGATATTTTATGTACAGTATGTCATATATATTTACTGTACTTTTTGATATTTTATTTGCAGTATATAAAATGTATTTGGTGTACTTTCAGTTAATATTATATGTACAATATATGAAATATATTTACTGTACTTTTTGATATTTTCTGTACAGTACATAAGATATATTTGCTGTCCATTTGATATTTTATGTAAATTATATAATACATATTTGGTGTAGTTTTTGATATTTTACATAGGGTGTGTCATATGTATTGACTGTCCTTTTTGATATTTTATTTACAGTATATAATATACATTTGGTGTAATTTTTGATATTTTATGTACAGTATATTAAATATAAATACTGTAGTTTTTGATAGTTTATTTACAGTATATATTACACATATTTGGTGTACTTTTTGATATTTTATGTCCATTATGTCATATATATTTACTGTACTTTTTGATATTTTATTTAAAGTATATAAAATGTATTTGGTGTACTTTTAGTTAATATTATATGTACAATATATGAAATATATTTACTGTACTTTTTGATATTTTCTGTACAGTATATAAGATATATTTGGTGTCCTTTTGATATTTTATGTAAATTATATAATACATATTTGGTGTAGTTTTTGATATTTTACATAGGGTGTGTCATATATATTGACTGTCCTTTTTGATATTTTATTAGCAGTATATAATATACATTTGGTGTAATTTTTGATGTTTTATGTACAGTATATTAAATATAATTACTGTAGTTTTTGATAGTTTATTTATAGTATATATTACACATATTTGGTGTACTTTTTGATATTTTATGTACAGTATGTCATATATATTTACTGTAGTTTTTCAAATTTTATTTACGGTATATAAAATGTATTTGGTGTACTTTTAGTTAATATTATATGTACAATATATGAAATATATTTACTGTACTTTTTGATATTTTATGTACAGTATATAAGATATATTTGGTGTCCTTTTGATATTTTATGTAAATTATATAATACATATTTGGTGTAGTTTTTGATATTTTACATAGGGTGTGTCATATATATTGACTGTCCATTTTGATATTTTATTTACAGTATATAATATACATTTGGTGTAATTTTTGATGTTTTATGTACAGTATATTAAATATAATTACTGTAGTTTTTGATAGTTTATTTACAGTATATATTACACATATTTGGTGTACTTTTTGATATTTTATGTACAGTATGTCATATATATTTACTGTAATTTTTGAAATTTTATTTACAGTATATAAAATGTATTTCGTGTACTTTTAGTTAATATTATATGTACAATATATGAAATATATTTACTGTACATTTTGATATTGTCTGTACAGTATATAAGATATATTTGGTGTCCTTTTGATATTTTATGTAAATTATATAATGCATATTTGGTGTAGTTTTTGATATTTTACATAGGGTGTGTCATATATATTGACTGTCCTTTTTGATATTTTATTTACAGTATATAATATACATTTCGTGTAATTTTTGATATTTTATGTACAGTATATTAAATATAATTACTGTAGTTTTTGATAGTTTATTTACAGTATATATTACACATATTTGGTGTACTTTTTGATATTTTATGTACAGTATGTCATATATATTTACTGTAATTTTTGAAATTTTATTTACAGTATATAAAATGTATTTCGTGTACTTTTAGTTAATATTATATGTACAATATATGAAATATATTTACTGTACATTTTGATATTGTCTGTACAGTATATAAGATATATTTGGTGTCCTTTTGATATTTTATGTAAATTATATAATGCATATTTGGTGTAGTTTTTGATATTTTACATAGGGTGTGTCATATATATTGACTGTCCTTTTTGATATTTTATTTACAGTATATAATATACATTTCGTGTAATTTTTGATATTTTATGTACAGTATATTAAATATAATTACTGTAGTTTTTGATAGTTTATTTACAGTATATATTACACATATTTGGTGTACTTTTTGATATTTTATGTACAGTATGTCATATATATTTACTGTACTTTTTCAAATTTTATTTACAGTATATAAAACGTATTTGGTGTACTTTTAGTTAATATTATATGTACAATATATGAAATATATTTACTGTACTTTTTGATATTTTCTGTACAGTATATAAGATATATTTGGTGTCCATTTGATATTTTATGTAAATTATATACTACATATTTGGTGTAGTTTTTGATATTTTACATAGGGTGTGTCATATATATTGACTGTCCTTTTTGATATTTTATTTACAGTATATAATATACATTTGGTGTAATTTTTGATATTTTATGTACAGTATATTAAATATAAATACTGTAGTTTTTGATAGTTTATTTACAGTACATATTACACATATTTGGTGTACTTTTTGATATTTTATGTACAGTATGTCATATATATTTACTGTACTTTTTGATATTTTATTTGCAGTATATAAAATGTATTTGGTGTACTTTCAGTTAATATTATATGTACAATATATGAAATATATTTACTGTACTTTTTGATATTTTCTGTACAGTACATAAGATATATTTGCTGTCCATTTGATATTTTATGTAAATTATATAATACATATTTGGTGTAGTTTTTGATATTTTACATAGGGTGTGTCCTATGTATTGACTGTCCTTTTTGATATTTTATTTACAGTATATAATATACATTTGGTGTAATTTTTGATATTTTATGTACAGTATATTAAATATAAATACTGTAGTTTTTGATAGTTTATTTACAGTATATATTACACATATTTGGTGTACTTTTTGATATTTTATGTCCATTATGTCATATATATTTACTGTACTTTTTGATATTTTATTTAAAGTATATAAAATGTATTTGGTGTACTTTTAGTTAATATTATATGTACAATATATGAAATATATTTACTGTACTTTTTGATATTTTCTGTACAGTATATAAGATATATTTGGTGTCCTTTTGATATTTTATGTAAATTATATAATACATATTTGGTGTAGTTTTTGATATTTTACATAGGGTGTGTCATATATATTGACTGTCCTTTTTGATATTTTATTAGCAGTATATAATATACATTTGGTGTAATTTTTGATGTTTTATGTACAGTATATTAAATATAATTACTGTAGTTTTTGATAGTTTATTTATAGTATATATTACACATATTTGGTGTACTTTTTGATATTTTATGTACAGTATGTCATATATATTTACTGTAGTTTTTCAAATTTTATTTACGGTATATAAAATGTATTTGGTGTACTTTTAGTTAATATTATATGTACAATATATGAAATATATTTACTGTACTTTTTGATATTTTATGTACAGTATATAAGATATATTTGGTGTCCTTTTGATATTTTATGTAAATTATATAATACATATTTGGTGTAGTTTTTGATATTTTACATAGGGTGTGTCATATATATTGACTGTCCATTTTGATATTTTATTTACAGTATATAATATACATTTGGTGTAATTTTTGATGTTTTATGTACAGTATATTAAATATAATTACTGTAGTTTTTGATAGTTTATTTACAGTATATATTACACATATTTGGTGTACTTTTTGATATTTTATGTACAGTATGTCATATATATTTACTGTAATTTTTGAAATTTTATTTACAGTATATAAAATGTATTTCGTGTACTTTTAGTTAATATTATATGTACAATATATGAAATATATTTACTGTACATTTTGATATTGTCTGTACAGTATATAAGATATATTTGGTGTCCTTTTGATATTTTATGTAAATTATATAATGCATATTTGGTGTAGTTTTTGATATTTTACATAGGGTGTGTCATATATATTGACTGTCCTTTTTGATATTTTATTTACAGTATATAATATACATTTCGTGTAATTTTTGATATTTTATGTACAGTATATTAAATATAATTACTGTAGTTTTTGATAGTTTATTTACAGAATATATAACACATATTTGGTGTACTTTTTGATATTTTATGTACAGTATGTCATATATATTTACTGTACTTTTTGATATTTTATTTGCAGTATATAAAATGTATTTGGTGTACTTTCAGTTAATATTATATGTACAATATATGAAATATATTTACTGTACTTTTTGATATTTTCTGTACAGTACATAAGATATATTTGCTGTCCATTTGATATTTTATGTAAATTATATAATACATATTTGGTGTAGTTTTTGATATTTTACATAGGGTGTGTCATATATATTGACTGTCCTTTTTGATATTTTATTAGCAGTATATAATATACATTTGGTGTAATTTTTGATGTTTTATGTACAGTATATTAAATATAATTACTGTAGTTTTTGATAGTTTATTTATAGTATATATTACACATATTTGGTGTACTTTTTGATATTTTATGTACAGTATGTCATATATATTTACTGTAGTTTTTCAAATTTTATTTACGGTATATAAAATGTATTTGGTGTACTTTTAGTTAATATTATATGTACAATATATGAAATATATTTACTGTACTTTTTGATATTTTATGTACAGTATATAAGATATATTTGGTGTCCTTTTGATATTTTATGTAAATTATATAATACATATTTGGTGTAGTTTTTGATATTTTACATAGGGTGTGTCATATATATTGACTGTCCATTTTGATATTTTATTTACAGTATATAATATACATTTGGTGTAATTTTTGATGTTTTATGTACAGTATATTAAATATAATTACTGTAGTTTTTGATAGTTTATTTACAGTATATATTACACATATTTGGTGTACTTTTTGATATTTTATGTACAGTATGTCATATATATTTACTGTAATTTTTGAAATTTTATTTACAGTATATAAAATGTATTTCGTGTACTTTTAGTTAATATTATATGTACAATATATGAAATATATTTACTGTACATTTTGATATTGTCTGTACAGTATATAAGATATATTTGGTGTCCTTTTGATATTTTATGTAAATTATATAATGCATATTTGGTGTAGTTTTTGATATTTTACATAGGGTGTGTCATATATATTGACTGTCCTTTTTGATATTTTATTTACAGTATATAATATACATTTCGTGTAATTTTTGATATTTTATGTACAGTATATTAAATATAATTACTGTAGTTTTTGATAGTTTATTTACAGAATATATAACACATATTTGGTGTACTTTTTGATATTTTATGTACAGTATGTCATATATATTTACTGTACTTTTTGATATTTTATTTGCAGTATATAAAATGTATTTGGTGTACTTTCAGTTAATATTATATGTACAATATATGAAATATATTTACTGTACTTTTTGATATTTTCTGTACAGTACATAAGATATATTTGCTGTCCATTTGATATTTTATGTAAATTATATAATACATATTTGGTGTAGTTTTTGATATTTTACATAGGGTGTGTCATATATATTGACTGTCCTTTTTGATATTTTATTAGCAGTATATAATATACATTTGGTGTAATTTTTGATGTTTTATGTACAGTATATTAAATATAATTACTGTAGTTTTTGATAGTTTATTTATAGTATATATTACACATATTTGGTGTACTTTTTGATATTTTATGTACAGTATGTCATATATATTTACTGTAGTTTTTCAAATTTTATTTACGGTATATAAAATGTATTTGGTGTACTTTTAGTTAATATTATATGTACAATATATGAAATATATTTACTGTACTTTTTGATATTTTATGTACAGTATATAAGATATATTTGGTGTCCTTTTGATATTTTATGTAAATTATATAATACATATTTGGTGTAGTTTTTGATATTTTACATAGGGTGTGTCATATATATTGACTGTCCATTTTGATATTTTATTTACAGTATATAATATACATTTGGTGTAATTTTTGATGTTTTATGTACAGTATATTAAATATAATTACTGTAGTTTTTGATAGTTTATTTACAGTATATATTACACATATTTGGTGTACTTTTTGATATTTTATGTACAGTATGTCATATATATTTACTGTAATTTTTGAAATTTTATTTACAGTATATAAAATGTATTTCGTGTACTTTTAGTTAATATTATATGTACAATATATGAAATATATTTACTGTACATTTTGATATTGTCTGTACAGTATATAAGATATATTTGGTGTCCTTTTGATATTTTATGTAAATTATATAATGCATATTTGGTGTAGTTTTTGATATTTTACATAGGGTGTGTCATATATATTGACTGTCCTTTTTGATATTTTATTTACAGTATATAATATACATTTCGTGTAATTTTTGATATTTTATGTACAGTATATTAAATATAATTACTGTAGTTTTTGATAGTTTATTTACAGTATATATTACACATATTTGGTGTACTTTTTGATATTTTATGTACAGTATGTCATATATATTTACTGTACTTTTTCAAATTTTATTTACAGTATATAAAACGTATTTGGTGTACTTTTAGTTAATATTATATGTACAATATATGAAATATATTTACTGTACTTTTTGATATTTTCTGTACAGTACATAAGATATATTTGGTGTCCATTTGATATTTTATGTAAATTATATACTACATATTTGGTGTAGTTTTTGATATTTTACATAGGGTGTGTCATATATATTGACTGTCCTTTTTGATATTTTATTTACAGTATATAATATACATTTGGTGTAATTTTTGATATTTTATGTACAGTATATTAAATATAATTACTGTAGTTTTTGATAGTTTATTTACAGAATATATAACACATATTTGGTGTACTTTTTGATATTTTATGTACAGTATGTCATATATATTTACTGTACTTTTTGATATTTTATTTGCAGTATATAAAATGTATTTGGTGTACTTTCAGTTAATATTATATGTACAATATATGAAATATATTTACTGTACTTTTTGATATTTTCTGTACAGTACATAAGATATATTTGCTGTCCATTTGATATTTTATGTAAATTATATAATACATATTTGGTGTAGTTTTTGATATTTTACATAGGGTGTGTCATATGTATTGACTGTCCTTTTTGATATTTTATTTACAGTATATAATATACATTTGGTGTAATTTTTGATATTTTATGTACAGTATATTAAATATAAATACTGTAGTTTTTGATAGTTTATTTACAGTATATATTACACATATTTGGTGTACTTTTTGATATTTTATGTCCATTATGTCATATATATTTACTGTACTTTTTGATATTTTATTTAAAGTATATAAAATGTATTTGGTGTACTTTTAGTTAATATTATATGTACAATATATGAAATATATTTACTGTACTTTTTGATATTTTCTGTACAGTATATAAGATATATTTGGTGTCCTTTTGATATTTTATGTAAATTATATAATACATATTTGGTGTAGTTTTTGATATTTTACATAGGGTGTGTCATATATATTGACTGTCCTTTTTGATATTTTATTAGCAGTATATAATATACATTTGGTGTAATTTTTGATGTTTTATGTACAGTATATTAAATATAATTACTGTAGTTTTTGATAGTTTATTTATAGTATATATTACACATATTTGGTGTACTTTTTGATATTTTATGTACAGTATGTCATATATATTTACTGTAGTTTTTCAAATTTTATTTACGGTATATAAAATGTATTTGGTGTACTTTTAGTTAATATTATATGTACAATATATGAAATATATTTACTGTACTTTTTGATATTTTATGTACAGTATATAAGATATATTTGGTGTCCTTTTGATATTTTATGTAAATTATATAATACATATTTGGTGTAGTTTTTGATATTTTACATAGGGTGTGTCATATATATTGACTGTCCATTTTGATATTTTATTTACAGTATATAATATACATTTGGTGTAATTTTTGATGTTTTATGTACAGTATATTAAATATAATTACTGTAGTTTTTGATAGTTTATTTACAGTATATATTACACATATTTGGTGTACTTTTTGATATTTTATGTACAGTATGTCATATATATTTACTGTAATTTTTGAAATTTTATTTACAGTATATAAAATGTATTTCGTGTACTTTTAGTTAATATTATATGTACAATATATGAAATATATTTACTGTACATTTTGATATTGTCTGTACAGTATATAAGATATATTTGGTGTCCTTTTGATATTTTATGTAAATTATATAATGCATATTTGGTGTAGTTTTTGATATTTTACATAGGGTGTGTCATATATATTGACTGTCCTTTTTGATATTTTATTTACAGTATATAATATACATTTCGTGTAATTTTTGATATTTTATGTACAGTATATTAAATATAATTACTGTAGTTTTTGATAGTTTATTTACAGAATATATAACACATATTTGGTGTACTTTTTGATATTTTATGTACAGTATGTCATATATATTTACTGTACTTTTTGATATTTTATTTGCAGTATATAAAATGTATTTGGTGTACTTTCAGTTAATATTATATGTACAATATATGAAATATATTTACTGTACTTTTTGATATTTTCTGTACAGTACATAAGATATATTTGCTGTCCATTTGATATTTTATGTAAATTATATAATACATATTTGGTGTAGTTTTTGATATTTTACATAGGGTGTGTCATATATATTGACTGTCCTTTTTGATATTTTATTAGCAGTATATAATATACATTTGGTGTAATTTTTGATGTTTTATGTACAGTATATTAAATATAATTACTGTAGTTTTTGATAGTTTATTTATAGTATATATTACACATATTTGGTGTACTTTTTGATATTTTATGTACAGTATGTCATATATATTTACTGTAGTTTTTCAAATTTTATTTACGGTATATAAAATGTATTTGGTGTACTTTTAGTTAATATTATATGTACAATATATGAAATATATTTACTGTACTTTTTGATATTTTATGTACAGTATATAAGATATATTTGGTGTCCTTTTGATATTTTATGTAAATTATATAATACATATTTGGTGTAGTTTTTGATATTTTACATAGGGTGTGTCATATATATTGACTGTCCATTTTGATATTTTATTTACAGTATATAATATACATTTGGTGTAATTTTTGATGTTTTATGTACAGTATATTAAATATAATTACTGTAGTTTTTGATAGTTTATTTACAGTATATATTACACATATTTGGTGTACTTTTTGATATTTTATGTACAGTATGTCATATATATTTACTGTAATTTTTGAAATTTTATTTACAGTATATAAAATGTATTTCGTGTACTTTTAGTTAATATTATATGTACAATATATGAAATATATTTACTGTACATTTTGATATTGTCTGTACAGTATATAAGATATATTTGGTGTCCTTTTGATATTTTATGTAAATTATATAATGCATATTTGGTGTAGTTTTTGATATTTTACATAGGGTGTGTCATATATATTGACTGTCCTTTTTGATATTTTATTTACAGTATATAATATACATTTCGTGTAATTTTTGATATTTTATGTACAGTATATTAAATATAATTACTGTAGTTTTTGATAGTTTATTTACAGAATATATAACACATATTTGGTGTACTTTTTGATATTTTATGTACAGTATGTCATATATATTTACTGTACTTTTTGATATTTTATTTGCAGTATATAAAATGTATTTGGTGTACTTTCAGTTAATATTATATGTACAATATATGAAATATATTTACTGTACTTTTTGATATTTTCTGTACAGTACATAAGATATATTTGCTGTCCATTTGATATTTTATGTAAATTATATAATACATATTTGGTGTAGTTTTTGATATTTTACATAGGGTGTGTCATATATATTGACTGTCCTTTTTGATATTTTATTAGCAGTATATAATATACATTTGGTGTAATTTTTGATGTTTTATGTACAGTATATTAAATATAATTACTGTAGTTTTTGATAGTTTATTTATAGTATATATTACACATATTTGGTGTACTTTTTGATATTTTATGTACAGTATGTCATATATATTTACTGTAGTTTTTCAAATTTTATTTACGGTATATAAAATGTATTTGGTGTACTTTTAGTTAATATTATATGTACAATATATGAAATATATTTACTGTACTTTTTGATATTTTATGTACAGTATATAAGATATATTTGGTGTCCTTTTGATATTTTATGTAAATTATATAATACATATTTGGTGTAGTTTTTGATATTTTACATAGGGTGTGTCATATATATTGACTGTCCATTTTGATATTTTATTTACAGTATATAATATACATTTGGTGTAATTTTTGATGTTTTATGTACAGTATATTAAATATAATTACTGTAGTTTTTGATAGTTTATTTACAGTATATATTACACATATTTGGTGTACTTTTTGATATTTTATGTACAGTATGTCATATATATTTACTGTAATTTTTGAAATTTTATTTACAGTATATAAAATGTATTTCGTGTACTTTTAGTTAATATTATATGTACAATATATGAAATATATTTACTGTACATTTTGATATTGTCTGTACAGTATATAAGATATATTTGGTGTCCTTTTGATATTTTATGTAAATTATATAATGCATATTTGGTGTAGTTTTTGATATTTTACATAGGGTGTGTCATATATATTGACTGTCCTTTTTGATATTTTATTTACAGTATATAATATACATTTCGTGTAATTTTTGATATTTTATGTACAGTATATTAAATATAATTACTGTAGTTTTTGATAGTTTATTTACAGTATATATTACACATATTTGGTGTACTTTTTGATATTTTATGTACAGTATGTCATATATATTTACTGTACTTTTTCAAATTTTATTTACAGTATATAAAACGTATTTGGTGTACTTTTAGTTAATATTATATGTACAATATATGAAATATATTTACTGTACTTTTTGATATTTTCTGTACAGTACATAAGATATATTTGGTGTCCATTTGATATTTTATGTAAATTATATACTACATATTTGGTGTAGTTTTTGATATTTTACATAGGGTGTGTCATATATATTGACTGTCCTTTTTGATATTTTATTTACAGTATATAATATACATTTGGTGTAATTTTTGATATTTTATGTACAGTATATTAAATATAATTACTGTAGTTTTTGATAGTTTATTTACAGAATATATAACACATATTTGGTGTACTTTTTGATATTTTATGTACAGTATGTCATATATATTTACTGTACTTTTTGATATTTTATTTGCAGTATATAAAATGTATTTGGTGTACTTTCAGTTAATATTATATGTACAATATATGAAATATATTTACTGTACTTTTTGATATTTTCTGTACAGTACATAAGATATATTTGCTGTCCATTTGATATTTTATGTAAATTATATAATACATATTTGGTGTAGTTTTTGATATTTTACATAGGGTGTGTCATATGTATTGACTGTCCTTTTTGATATTTTATTTACAGTATATAATATACATTTGGTGTAATTTTTGATATTTTATGTACAGTATATTAAATATAAATACTGTAGTTTTTGATAGTTTATTTACAGTATATATTACACATATTTGGTGTACTTTTTGATATTTTATGTCCATTATGTCATATATATTTACTGTACTTTTTGATATTTTATTTAAAGTATATAAAATGTATTTGGTGTACTTTTAGTTAATATTATATGTACAATATATGAAATATATTTACTGTACTTTTTGATATTTTCTGTACAGTATATAAGATATATTTGGTGTCCTTTTGATATTTTATGTAAATTATATAATACATATTTGGTGTAGTTTTTGATATTTTACATAGGGTGTGTCATATATATTGACTGTCCTTTTTGATATTTTATTAGCAGTATATAATATACATTTGGTGTAATTTTTGATGTTTTATGTACAGTATATTAAATATAATTACTGTAGTTTTTGATAGTTTATTTATAGTATATATTACACATATTTGGTGTACTTTTTGATATTTTATGTACAGTATGTCATATATATTTACTGTAGTTTTTCAAATTTTATTTACGGTATATAAAATGTATTTGGTGTACTTTTAGTTAATATTATATGTACAATATATGAAATATATTTACTGTACTTTTTGATATTTTATGTACAGTATATAAGATATATTTGGTGTCCTTTTGATATTTTATGTAAATTATATAATACATATTTGGTGTAGTTTTTGATATTTTACATAGGGTGTGTCATATATATTGACTGTCCATTTTGATATTTTATTTACAGTATATAATATACATTTGGTGTAATTTTTGATGTTTTATGTACAGTATATTAAATATAATTACTGTAGTTTTTGATAGTTTATTTACAGTATATATTACACATATTTGGTGTACTTTTTGATATTTTATGTACAGTATGTCATATATATTTACTGTAATTTTTGAAATTTTATTTACAGTATATAAAATGTATTTCGTGTACTTTTAGTTAATATTATATGTACAATATATGAAATATATTTACTGTACATTTTGATATTGTCTGTACAGTATATAAGATATATTTGGTGTCCTTTTGATATTTTATGTAAATTATATAATGCATATTTGGTGTAGTTTTTGATATTTTACATAGGGTGTGTCATATATATTGACTGTCCTTTTTGATATTTTATTTACAGTATATAATATACATTTCGTGTAATTTTTGATATTTTATGTACAGTATATTAAATATAATTACTGTAGTTTTTGATAGTTTATTTACAGAATATATAACACATATTTGGTGTACTTTTTGATATTTTATGTACAGTATGTCATATATATTTACTGTACTTTTTGATATTTTATTTGCAGTATATAAAATGTATTTGGTGTACTTTCAGTTAATATTATATGTACAATATATGAAATATATTTACTGTACTTTTTGATATTTTCTGTACAGTACATAAGATATATTTGCTGTCCATTTGATATTTTATGTAAATTATATAATACATATTTGGTGTAGTTTTTGATATTTTACATAGGGTGTGTCATATATATTGACTGTCCTTTTTGATATTTTATTAGCAGTATATAATATACATTTGGTGTAATTTTTGATGTTTTATGTACAGTATATTAAATATAATTACTGTAGTTTTTGATAGTTTATTTATAGTATATATTACACATATTTGGTGTACTTTTTGATATTTTATGTACAGTATGTCATATATATTTACTGTAGTTTTTCAAATTTTATTTACGGTATATAAAATGTATTTGGTGTACTTTTAGTTAATATTATATGTACAATATATGAAATATATTTACTGTACTTTTTGATATTTTATGTACAGTATATAAGATATATTTGGTGTCCTTTTGATATTTTATGTAAATTATATAATACATATTTGGTGTAGTTTTTGATATTTTACATAGGGTGTGTCATATATATTGACTGTCCATTTTGATATTTTATTTACAGTATATAATATACATTTGGTGTAATTTTTGATGTTTTATGTACAGTATATTAAATATAATTACTGTAGTTTTTGATAGTTTATTTACAGTATATATTACACATATTTGGTGTACTTTTTGATATTTTATGTACAGTATGTCATATATATTTACTGTAATTTTTGAAATTTTATTTACAGTATATAAAATGTATTTCGTGTACTTTTAGTTAATATTATATGTACAATATATGAAATATATTTACTGTACATTTTGATATTGTCTGTACAGTATATAAGATATATTTGGTGTCCTTTTGATATTTTATGTAAATTATATAATGCATATTTGGTGTAGTTTTTGATATTTTACATAGGGTGTGTCATATATATTGACTGTCCTTTTTGATATTTTATTTACAGTATATAATATACATTTCGTGTAATTTTTGATATTTTATGTACAGTATATTAAATATAATTACTGTAGTTTTTGATAGTTTATTTACAGAATATATAACACATATTTGGTGTACTTTTTGATATTTTATGTACAGTATGTCATATATATTTACTGTACTTTTTGATATTTTATTTGCAGTATATAAAATGTATTTGGTGTACTTTCAGTTAATATTATATGTACAATATATGAAATATATTTACTGTACTTTTTGATATTTTCTGTACAGTACATAAGATATATTTGCTGTCCATTTGATATTTTATGTAAATTATATAATACATATTTGGTGTAGTTTTTGATATTTTACATAGGGTGTGTCATATATATTGACTGTCCTTTTTGATATTTTATTAGCAGTATATAATATACATTTGGTGTAATTTTTGATGTTTTATGTACAGTATATTAAATATAATTACTGTAGTTTTTGATAGTTTATTTATAGTATATATTACACATATTTGGTGTACTTTTTGATATTTTATGTACAGTATGTCATATATATTTACTGTAGTTTTTCAAATTTTATTTACGGTATATAAAATGTATTTGGTGTACTTTTAGTTAATATTATATGTACAATATATGAAATATATTTACTGTACTTTTTGATATTTTATGTACAGTATATAAGATATATTTGGTGTCCTTTTGATATTTTATGTAAATTATATAATACATATTTGGTGTAGTTTTTGATATTTTACATAGGGTGTGTCATATATATTGACTGTCCATTTTGATATTTTATTTACAGTATATAATATACATTTGGTGTAATTTTTGATGTTTTATGTACAGTATATTAAATATAATTACTGTAGTTTTTGATAGTTTATTTACAGTATATATTACACATATTTGGTGTACTTTTTGATATTTTATGTACAGTATGTCATATATATTTACTGTAATTTTTGAAATTTTATTTACAGTATATAAAATGTATTTCGTGTACTTTTAGTTAATATTATATGTACAATATATGAAATATATTTACTGTACATTTTGATATTGTCTGTACAGTATATAAGATATATTTGGTGTCCTTTTGATATTTTATGTAAATTATATAATGCATATTTGGTGTAGTTTTTGATATTTTACATAGGGTGTGTCATATATATTGACTGTCCTTTTTGATATTTTATTTACAGTATATAATATACATTTCGTGTAATTTTTGATATTTTATGTACAGTATATTAAATATAATTACTGTAGTTTTTGATAGTTTATTTACAGTATATATTACACATATTTGGTGTACTTTTTGATATTTTATGTACAGTATGTCATATATATTTACTGTACTTTTTCAAATTTTATTTACAGTATATAAAACGTATTTGGTGTACTTTTAGTTAATATTATATGTACAATATATGAAATATATTTACTGTACTTTTTGATATTTTCTGTACAGTACATAAGATATATTTGGTGTCCATTTGATATTTTATGTAAATTATATACTACATATTTGGTGTAGTTTTTGATATTTTACATAGGGTGTGTCATATATATTGACTGTCCTTTTTGATATTTTATTTACAGTATATAATATACATTTGGTGTAATTTTTGATATTTTATGTACAGTATATTAAATATAATTACTGTAGTTTTTGATAGTTTATTTACAGAATATATAACACATATTTGGTGTACTTTTTGATATTTTATGTACAGTATGTCATATATATTTACTGTACTTTTTGATATTTTATTTGCAGTATATAAAATGTATTTGGTGTACTTTCAGTTAATATTATATGTACAATATATGAAATATATTTACTGTACTTTTTGATATTTTCTGTACAGTACATAAGATATATTTGCTGTCCATTTGATATTTTATGTAAATTATATAATACATATTTGGTGTAGTTTTTGATATTTTACATAGGGTGTGTCATATGTATTGACTGTCCTTTTTGATATTTTATTTACAGTATATAATATACATTTGGTGTAATTTTTGATATTTTATGTACAGTATATTAAATATAAATACTGTAGTTTTTGATAGTTTATTTACAGTATATATTACACATATTTGGTGTACTTTTTGATATTTTATGTCCATTATGTCATATATATTTACTGTACTTTTTGATATTTTATTTAAAGTATATAAAATGTATTTGGTGTACTTTTAGTTAATATTATATGTACAATATATGAAATATATTTACTGTACTTTTTGATATTTTCTGTACAGTATATAAGATATATTTGGTGTCCTTTTGATATTTTATGTAAATTATATAATACATATTTGGTGTAGTTTTTGATATTTTACATAGGGTGTGTCATATATATTGACTGTCCTTTTTGATATTTTATTAGCAGTATATAATATACATTTGGTGTAATTTTTGATGTTTTATGTACAGTATATTAAATATAATTACTGTAGTTTTTGATAGTTTATTTATAGTATATATTACACATATTTGGTGTACTTTTTGATATTTTATGTACAGTATGTCATATATATTTACTGTAGTTTTTCAAATTTTATTTACGGTATATAAAATGTATTTGGTGTACTTTTAGTTAATATTATATGTACAATATATGAAATATATTTACTGTACTTTTTGATATTTTATGTACAGTATATAAGATATATTTGGTGTCCTTTTGATATTTTATGTAAATTATATAATACATATTTGGTGTAGTTTTTGATATTTTACATAGGGTGTGTCATATATATTGACTGTCCATTTTGATATTTTATTTACAGTATATAATATACATTTGGTGTAATTTTTGATGTTTTATGTACAGTATATTAAATATAATTACTGTAGTTTTTGATAGTTTATTTACAGTATATATTACACATATTTGGTGTACTTTTTGATATTTTATGTACAGTATGTCATATATATTTACTGTAATTTTTGAAATTTTATTTACAGTATATAAAATGTATTTCGTGTACTTTTAGTTAATATTATATGTACAATATATGAAATATATTTACTGTACATTTTGATATTGTCTGTACAGTATATAAGATATATTTGGTGTCCTTTTGATATTTTATGTAAATTATATAATGCATATTTGGTGTAGTTTTTGATATTTTACATAGGGTGTGTCATATATATTGACTGTCCTTTTTGATATTTTATTTACAGTATATAATATACATTTCGTGTAATTTTTGATATTTTATGTACAGTATATTAAATATAATTACTGTAGTTTTTGATAGTTTATTTACAGAATATATAACACATATTTGGTGTACTTTTTGATATTTTATGTACAGTATGTCATATATATTTACTGTACTTTTTGATATTTTATTTGCAGTATATAAAATGTATTTGGTGTACTTTCAGTTAATATTATATGTACAATATATGAAATATATTTACTGTACTTTTTGATATTTTCTGTACAGTACATAAGATATATTTGCTGTCCATTTGATATTTTATGTAAATTATATAATACATATTTGGTGTAGTTTTTGATATTTTACATAGGGTGTGTCATATATATTGACTGTCCTTTTTGATATTTTATTAGCAGTATATAATATACATTTGGTGTAATTTTTGATGTTTTATGTACAGTATATTAAATATAATTACTGTAGTTTTTGATAGTTTATTTATAGTATATATTACACATATTTGGTGTACTTTTTGATATTTTATGTACAGTATGTCATATATATTTACTGTACTTTTTGATATTTTATTTGCAGTATATAAAATGTATTTGGTGTACTTTCAGTTAATATTATATGTACAATATATGAAATATATTTACTGTACTTTTTGATATTTTCTGTACAGTACATAAGATATATTTGGTGTCCTTTTGATATTTTATGTAAATTATATAATACATATTTGGTGTAGTTTTTGATATTTTACATAGGGTGTGTCATATATATTGACTGTCCTTTTTGATATTTTATTAGCAGTATATAATATACATTTGGTGTAATTTTTGATGTTTTATGTACAGTATATTAAATATAATTACTGTAGTTTTTGATAGTTTATTTATAGTATATATTACACATATTTGGTGTACTTTTTGATATTTTATGTACAGTATGTCATATATATTTACTGTAGTTTTTCAAATTTTATTTACGGTATATAAAATGTATTTGGTGTACTTTTAGTTAATATTATATGTACAATATATGAAATATATTTACTGTACTTTTTGATATTTTATGTACAGTATATAAGATATATTTGGTGTCCTTTTGATATTTTATGTAAATTATATAATACATATTTGGTGTAGTTTTTGATATTTTACATAGGGTGTGTCATATATATTGACTGTCCATTTTGATATTTTATTTACAGTATATAATATACATTTGGTGTAATTTTTGATGTTTTATGTACAGTATATTAAATATAATTACTGTAGTTTTTGATAGTTTATTTACAGTATATATTACACATATTTGGTGTACTTTTTGATATTTTATGTACAGTATGTCATATATATTTACTGTAATTTTTGAAATTTTATTTACAGTATATAAAATGTATTTCGTGTACTTTTAGTTAATATTATATGTACAATATATGAAATATATTTACTGTACATTTTGATATTGTCTGTACAGTATATAAGATATATTTGCTGTCCATTTGATATTTTATGTAAATTATATAATGCATATTTGGTGTAGTTTTTGATATTTTACATAGGGTGTGTCATATATATTGACTGTCCTTTTTGATATTTTATTTACAGTATATAATATACATTTCGTGTAATTTTTGATATTTTATGTACAGTATATTAAATATAATTACTGTAGTTTTTGATAGTTTATTTACAGAATATATAACACATATTTGGTGTACTTTTTGATATTTTATGTACAGTATGTCATATATATTTACTGTACTTTTTGATATTTTATTTGCAGTATATAAAATGTATTTGGTGTACTTTCAGTTAATATTATATGTACAATATATGAAATATATTTACTGTACTTTTTGATATTTTCTGTACAGTACATAAGATATATTTGCTGTCCATTTGATATTTTATGTAAATTATATAATACATATTTGGTGTAGTTTTTGATATTTTACATAGGGTGTGTCATATATATTGACTGTCCTTTTTGATATTTTATTAGCAGTATATAATATACATTTGGTGTAATTTTTGATGTTTTATGTACAGTATATTAAATATAATTACTGTAGTTTTTGATAGTTTATTTATAGTATATATTACACATATTTGGTGTACTTTTTGATATTTTATGTACAGTATGTCATATATATTTACTGTAGTTTTTCAAATTTTATTTACGGTATATAAAATGTATTTGGTGTACTTTTAGTTAATATTATATGTACAATATATGAAATATATTTACTGTACTTTTTGATATTTTATGTACAGTATATAAGATATATTTGGTGTCCTTTTGATATTTTATGTAAATTATATAATACATATTTGGTGTAGTTTTTGATATTTTACATAGGGTGTGTCATATATATTGACTGTCCATTTTGATATTTTATTTACAGTATATAATATACATTTGGTGTAATTTTTGATGTTTTATGTACAGTATATTAAATATAATTACTGTAGTTTTTGATAGTTTATTTACAGTATATATTACACATATTTGGTGTACTTTTTGATATTTTATGTACAGTATGTCATATATATTTACTGTAATTTTTGAAATTTTATTTACAGTATATAAAATGTATTTCGTGTACTTTTAGTTAATATTATATGTACAATATATGAAATATATTTACTGTTCATTTTGATATTGTCTGTACAGTATATAAGATATATTTGGTGTCCTTTTGATATTTTATGTAAATTATATAATACATATTTGGTGTAGTTTTTGATATTTTACATAGGGTGTGTCATATATATTGACTGTCCTTTTTGATATTTTATTTACAGTATATAATATACATTTGGTGTAATTTTTGATATTTTATGTACAGTATATTAAATATAATTACTGTAGTTTTTGATAGTTTATTTACAGAATATATAACACATATTTGGTGTACTTTTTGATATTTTATGTACAGTATGTCATATATATTTACTGTACTTTTTGATATTTTATTTGCAGTATATAAAATGTATTTGGTGTACTTTCAGTTAATATTATATGTACAATATATGAAATATATTTACTGTACTTTTTGATATTTTCTGTACAGTACATAAGATATATTTGCTGTCCATTTGATATTTTATGTAAATTATATAATACATATTTGGTGTAGTTTTTGATATTTTACATAGGGTGTGTCATATATATTGACTGTCCTTTTTGATATTTTATTAGCAGTATATAATATACATTTGGTGTAATTTTTGATGTTTTATGTACAGTATATTAAATATAATTACTGTAGTTTTTGATAGTTTATTTATAGTATATATTACACATATTTGGTGTACTTTTTGATATTTTATGTACAGTATGTCATATATATTTACTGTAGTTTTTCAAATTTTATTTACGGTATATAAAATGTATTTGGTGTACTTTTAGTTAATATTATATGTACAATATATGAAATATATTTACTGTACTTTTTGATATTTTATGTACAGTATATAAGATATATTTGGTGTCCTTTTGATATTTTATGTAAATTATATAATACATATTTGGTGTAGTTTTTGATATTTTACATAGGGTGTGTCATATATATTGACTGTCCATTTTGATATTTTATTTACAGTATATAATATACATTTGGTGTAATTTTTGATGTTTTATGTACAGTATATTAAATATAATTACTGTAGTTTTTGATAGTTTATTTACAGTATATATTACACATATTTGGTGTACTTTTTGATATTTTATGTACAGTATGTCATATATATTTACTGTAATTTTTGAAATTTTATTTACAGTATATAAAATGTATTTCGTGTACTTTTAGTTAATATTATATGTACAATATATGAAATATATTTACTGTACATTTTGATATTGTCTGCACAGTATATAAGATATATTTGGTGTCCTTTTGATATTTTATGTAAATTATATAATGCATATTTGGTGTAGTTTTTGATATTTTACATAGGGTGTGTCATATATATTGACTGTCCTTTTTGATATTTTATTTACAGTATATAATATACATTTCGTGTAATTTTTGATATTTTATGTACAGTATATTAAATATAATTACTGTAGTTTTTGATAGTTTATTTACAGTATATATTACACATATTTGGTGTACTTTTTGATATTTTATGTACACTATGTCATATATATTTACTGTATTTTTTCAAATTTTATTTACAGTATATAAAACGTATTTGGTGTACTTTTAGTTAATATTATATGTACAATATATGAAATATATTTACTGTACTTTTTGATATTTTCTGTACAGTATATAAGATATATTTGGTGTCCATTTGATATTTTATGTAAATTATATACTACATATTTGGTGTAGTTTTTGATATTTTACATAGGGTGTGTCATATATATTGACTGTCCTTTTTGATATTTTATTTACAGTATATAATATACATTTGGTGTAATTTTTGATATCTTATGTACAGTATATTAAATATAATTACTGTAGTTTTTGATAGTTTATTTACAGAATATATAACACATATTTGGTGTACTTTTTGATATTTTATGTACAGTATGTCATATATATTTACTGTACTTTTTGATATTTTATTTGCAGTATATAAAATGTATTTGGTGTACTTTCAGTTAATATTATATGTACAATATATGAAATATATTTACTGTACTTTTTGATATTTTCTGTACAGTACATAAGATATATTTGCTGTCCATTTGATATTTTATGTAAATTATATAATACATATTTGGTGTAGTTTTTGATATTTTACATAGGGTGTGTCATATGTATTGACTGTCCTTTTTGATATTTTATTTACAGTATATAATATACATTTGGTGTAATTTTTGATATTTTATGTACAGTATATTAAATATAAATACTGTAGTTTTTGATAGTTTATTTACAGTTTATATTACACATATTTGGTGTACTTTTTGATATTTTATGTCCATTATGTCATATATATTTACTGTACTTTTTGATATTTTATTTAAAGTATATAAAATGTATTTGGTGTACTTTTAGTTAATATTATATGTACAATATATGAAATATATTTACTGTACTTTTTGATATTTTCTGTACAGTATATAAGATATATTTGGTGTCCTTTTGATATTTTATGTAAATTATATAATACATATTTGGTGTAGTTTTTGATATTTTACATAGGGTGTGTCATATATATTGACTGTCCTTTTTGATATTTTATTAGCAGTATATAATATACATTTGGTGTAATTTTTGATGTTTTATGTACAGTATATTAAATATAATTACTGTAGTTTTTGATAGTTTATTTATAGTATATATTACACATATTTGGTGTACTTTTTGATATTTTATGTACAGTATGTCATATATATTTACTGTAGTTTTTCAAATTTTATTTACGGTATATAAAATGTATTTGGTGTACTTTTAGTTAATATTATATGTACAATATATGAAATATATTTACTGTACTTTTTGATATTTTATGTACAGTATATAAGATATATTTGGTGTCCTTTTGATATTTTATGTAAATTATATAATACATATTTGGTGTAGTTTTTGATATTTTACATAGGGTGTGTCATATATATTGACTGTCCATTTTGATATTTTATTTACAGTATATAATATACATTTGGTGTAATTTTTGATGTTTTATGTACAGTATATTAAATATAATTACTGTAGTTTTTGATAGTTTATTTACAGTATATATTACACATATTTGGTGTACTTTTTGATATTTTATGTACAGTATGTCATATATATTTACTGTAATTTTTGAAATTTTATTTACAGTATATAAAATGTATTTCGTGTACTTTTAGTTAATATTATATGTACAATATATGAAATATATTTACTGTACATTTTGATATTGTCTGTACAGTATATAAGATATATTTGGTGTCCTTTTGATATTTTATGTAAATTATATAATGCATATTTGGTGTAGTTTTTGATATTTTACATAGGGTGTGTCATATATATTGACTGTCCTTTTTGATATTTTATTTACAGTATATAATATACATTTCGTGTAATTTTTGATATTTTATGTACAGTATATTAAATATAATTACTGTAGTTTTTGATAGTTTATTTACAGTATATATAACACATATTTGGTGTACTTTTTGATATTTTATGTACAGTATGTCATATATATTTACTGTAATTTTTGAAATTTTATTTACAGTATATAAAATGTATTTCGTGTACTTTTAGTTAATATTATATGTACAATATATGAAATATATTTACTGTACATTTTGATATTGTCTGTACAGTATATAAGATATATTTGGTGTCCTTTTGATATTTTATGTAAATTATATAATGCATATTTGGTGTAGTTTTTGATATTTTACATAGGGTGTGTCATATATATTGACTGTCCTTTTTGATATTTTATTTACAGTATATAATATACATTTCGTGTAATTTTTGATATTTTATGTACAGTATATTAAATATAATTACTGTAGTTTTTGATAGTTTATTTACAGTATATATTACACATATTTGGTGTACTTTTTGATATTTTATGTACAGTATGTCATATATATTTACTGTACTTTTTCAAATTTTATTTACAGTATATAAAACGTATTTGGTGTACTTTTAGTTAATATTATATGTACAATATATGAAATATATTTACTGTACTTTTTGATATTTTCTGTACAGTATATAAGATATATTTGGTGTCCATTTGATATTTTATGTAAATTATATACTACATATTTGGTGTAGTTTTTGATATTTTACATAGGGTGTGTCATATATATTGACTGTCCTTTTTGATATTTTATTTACAGTATATAATATACATTTGGTGTAATTTTTGATATTTTATGTACAGTATATTAAATATAATTAGTGTAGTATTTGATAGTTTATTTACAGTATATATAACACATATTTGGTGTACTTTTTGATATTTTATGTACATTATGTCATATATATTTACTGTACTTTTTGATATTTTATTTACAGTATATAAAATGTATTTGGTGTACTTTCAGTTAATATTATATGTACAATATATGAAATATATTTACTGTTCTTTTTGATATTTTATGTACAGTATATAAGATATATTTGGTGTCCTTTTGATATTTTATGTAAATTATATAATACATATTTGGTGTAGTTTTTGATATTTTACATAGGGTGTGTCATATATATTGACTGTCCTTTTTGATATTTTATTTACAGTATATAATATACATTTGGTGTAGTTTTTGATATTTTATGTACAGTATATTAAATATAATTACTGTAGTTTTTGATAGTTTATTTACAGTACATATAACACATATTTGGTGTTCTTTTTGATATTTTATGTACAGTATGTAATATATATTTACTGTACTTCTTCATATTTTATTTACAGTATATAAAATGTATTTGGTGTACTTTCAGTTAATATTATATGTACAATATATGAAATATATTTACTGTACTTTTTGATATTTTATGTACAGTATATAAGATATATTTGGTGTCCTTTTGATATTTTATGTAAATTATATAATACATATTTGGTGTAGTTTTTGATATTTTACATAGGGTGTGTCATATATATTGACTGTCCTTTTTGATATTTTATTAGCAGTATATAATATACATTTGGTGTAATTTTTGATGTTTTATGTACAGTATATTAAATATAATTACTGTAGTTTTTGATAGTTTATTTATAGTATATATTACACATATTTGGTGTACTTTTTGATATTTTATGTACAGTATGTCATATATATTTACTGTAGTTTTTCAAATTTTATTTACCGTATATAAAATGTATTTGGTGTACTTTTAGTTAATATTATATGTACAATATATGAAATATATTTACTGTACTTTTTGATATTTTATGTACAGTATATAAGATATATTTGGTGTCCTTTTGATATTTTATGTAAATTATATAATACATATTTAGTGTAGTTTTTGATATTTTACATAGGGTGTGTCATATATATTGACTGTCCTTTTTGATATTTTATTAGCAGTATATAATATACATTTGGTTTAATTTTTGATGTTTTATGTACAGTATATTAAATATAATTACTGTAGTTTTTGATAGTTTATTTATAGTATATATTACACATATTTGGTGTACTTTTTGATATTTTATGTACAGTATGTCATATATATTTACTGTAATTTTTGAAATTTTATTTACAGTATATAAAATGTATTTCGTGTACTTTTAGTTAATATTATATGTACAATATATGAAATATATTTACTGTACATTTTGATATTTTCTGTACAATATATAAGATATATTTGGTGTCCTTTTGATATTTTATGTGAATTATATAATGCATATTTGGTGTAGTTTTTGATATTTTACATAGGGTGTGTCATATATATTGACTGTCCTTTTTGATATTTTATTTACAGTATATAATATACATTTGGTGTAATTTTTGATGTTTTATGTACAGTATATTAAATATAATTACTGTAGTTTTTGATAGTTTATTTACAGTATATATTACACATATTTGGTGTACTTTTTGATATTTTATGTACAGTATGTCATGTATATTTACTGTAATTTTTGAAATTTTATTTACAGTATATAAAATGTATTTCGTGTACTTTTAGTTAATATTATATGTACAATATATGAAATATATTTACTGTACATTTTGGTATTTTCTGTACAGTATATAAGATATATTTGGTGTCCTTTTGATATTTTATGTAAATTATATAATGCATATTTGGTGTAGTTTTCGATATTTTACATAGGGTGTGTCATATATATTGACTGTCCTTTTTGATATTTTATTTACAGTATATAATATACATTTCGTGTAATTTTTGATATTTTATGTACAGTATATTAAATATAATTACTGTAGTTTTTGATAGTTTATTTACAGTATATATTACACATATTTGGTGTACATTTTGATATTTTATGTTCAGTATGTCATATATATTTACTGTACTTTTTGATATTTTATTTACAGTATATAAAATGTATTTGGTGTACTTTTAGTTAATATTATATGTACAATATATGAAATATATTTACTGTACTTTTTGATATTTTCTCTACAGTATATAAGATATATTTGGTGTCCTTTTGATATTTTATGTATATTATATAATACATATTTGGTGTAGTTTTTGATATTTTACATAGGTTGTGTCATATATATTGACTGTCCTATTTGATATTTTATTTACAGTATATAATATACATTTGGTGTAATTTTTGGTATTTTATGTACAGTATATTAAATATAAATACTGTAGTTTTTGATAGTTTATTTACAGTATATATTACACATATTTGCTGTAGTTTTTGATATTTTATGTACATTATGTCATATATATTTACTGTACTTTTTGATATTTTATTTACAGTATATAAAATGTATTTGGTGTACTTTTAGTTAATATTATATGTACAATATATGAAATATATTTACTGTACTTTTTGATATTTTCTGTACAGTATATAAGATATATTTGGTGTCCTTTTGATATTTTATGTAAATTATATAATACATATTTGGTGTAGTTTTTGATATTTTACATAGGGTGTGTCATATATATTGACTGTCCTTTTTGATATTTTTTTTACAGTATATAATATACATTTGGTGTAATTTTTGATATTTTATGTACAGTATATTAAATATAAATACTGTAGTTTTTGATAGTTTATTTACAGTATATATAACACATATTTGGTGTACATTTTGATATTTTATGTACAGTATGTCATATATATTTACTGTACTTTTTGATATTTTATTGACAGTATATAAAATGCATTTGGTGTACTTTCAGTTAATATTATATGTACAATATGTGAAATATATTTACTGTACTTTTTGATATTTTATGTACAATATATAAGATATATTTGTTGTCCTTTTGATATTTTATGTAAATTATATGATACTTATTTGGTGTAGTTTTTGATATTTTACATAGGGTGTGTCATATATATTGACTGTACTTTTTGATATTTTATTTACAGTATATAATATACATTTGGTGTAATTTTTGATATTTTATGTACAGTATATTAAATATAATTACTGTAGTTTTTGATAGTTTATTTACAGTATATATAACACATATTTGGTGTACTTTTTGATATTTTATGTACAGTATGTAATATATATTTACTGTACTTTTTCATATTTTATTTACAGTATATAAAATGTATTTGGTGTACTTTTAGTTAATATTATATGTACAATATGTGAAATATATTTACTGTACTTTTTCAAATTTTATTTACAGTATATAAAATGTATTTGGTGTACTTTTAGTTAATATTATATGTACAATATATGAAATATATTTACTGTACTTTTTGATATTTTATGTACAGTATATAAGATGTATTTGGTGTCCTTTTGATATTTTATATAAATTATATAATATATATTTGGTGTAGTTTTTGATATTTTACATAGTGTGTGTAGTATATATTTGCTGTCCTTTTTGATATTTTATTTACAGTATATAATATATATTTGGTGTAATTTTTGATATTTTATATACAGTATATTAAATATAATTACTGCAGTATTTGATAGTTTATTTACAGTATATATAACACATATTTGGTGTACTTTTTGATATTTTATGTACAGTATGTCATATATATTTACTGTATTTTTGATATTTTATTTACAGTATATAAAATGTATTTGGTGTACTTTCAGTTAATATTATATGTACAATATATGAAATATATTTACTGTACTTTTTGATATTTTCTGTACAGTATATAAGATATATTTGGTGTCCATTTGATATTTTATGTAAATTATATAATACATATTTGGTGTAGTTTTTGATATTTTACATAGGGTGTGTCATATATATTGACTGTCCTTTTTGATATTTTATTTACAGTATATAATATACATTTGGTGTAATTTTTGATATTTTATGTACAGAATATTAAATATAAATACTGTAGTTTTTGATAGTTTATTTACAGTACATATTACACATATTTGGTGTACTTTTTGATATTTTATGTACATGATGTCATTTATATTTACTGTACTTTTTGATATTTTATTTACAGTATATAAAATGTATTTGGTGTACTTTTAGTTAATATTATATGTACAATACATGAAATATATTTACTGTACATTTTGATATTTTCTGTACAGTATATAAGATATATTTGGTGTCCTTTTGATATTTTATGTAAATTATATAATACATATTTGGTGTAGTTTTTGATATTTTACATAGGGTGTGTCATATATATTGACTGTCCTTTTTGATATTTTATTTACAGTATATAATATACATTTGGTGTAATTTTTGATATTTTATGTACAGTATATTAAATATAATTAGTGTAGTTTTTGATAGTTTATTTACAGTATATATAACACATATTTGGTGTACTTTTTGATATTTTATGTACAGTTTGTAATATATATTTACTGTATTTTTTCATATTTTATTTACAGTATAGAAAATGTATTTGGTGTACTTTCAGTTAATATTATATGTACAATATATGAAATATATTTACTGTACTTTTTGATATTTTCTGTACAGTATATAAGATATATTTGGTGTCCTTTTGATATTTTATGTAAATTATATAATACATATTTGGTGTAGTTTTTGATATTTTACATAGGGTGTGTCATATATATTGACTGTCCTTTTTGATATTTTATTTACAGTATATAATATACATTTGGTGTAATTTTTGATGTTTTATGTACAGTATATTAAATATAATTACTGTAGTTTTTGATAGTTTATTTACAGTATATATTACACATATTTGGTGTACTTTTTGATATTTTATGTACAGTATGTCATATATATTTACTGTACTTTTTGAAATTTTATTTACAGTATATAAAATGTATTTGGTGTACTTTTAGTTAATATTATATGTACAATATATGAAATATATTTACTGTACTTTTTGATATTTTCTGTACAGTATATAAGATATATTTGGTGTCCTTTTGATATTTTATGTAAATTATATAATACATATTTGGTGTAGTTTTTGATATTTTACATAGGGTGAGTCATATATATTGACTGTCCTTTTTGATATTTTATTTACAGTATATAATATACATTTGGTGTAATTTTTGATATTTTATGTACAGTATATTAAATATAATTACTGTAGTTTTTGATAGTTTATTCACAGTATATATAACACATATTTGGTGTACTTTTTGATATTTTATGTACAGTATGTCATACATATTTACTGTACTTTTTGATATTTTATTTGCAGTATATAAAATGTATTTGGTGTACTTTCAGTTAATATTATATGTACAATATATGAAATATATTTACTGTACTTTTTGATATTTTCTGTACAGTACATAAGATATATTTGCTGTCCATTTGATATTTGATGTAAATTATATAATACATATTTGGTGCAGTTTTTGATATTTTACATAGGGTGTGTCATATGTATTGACTGTCCTTTTTGATATTTTATTTACAGTATATAATATACATTTGGTGTAATTTTTGATATTTTATGTACAGTATATTAAATATAAATACTGTAGTTTTTGATAGTTTATTTACACTATATATTACACATATTTGTTGTACTTTTTGATATTTTATGTACATTATGTCATATATATTTACTGTACTTTTTGATATTTTATTTACAGTATATAAAATGTATTTGGTGTACTTTTAGTTAATATTATATGTACAATATATGAAATATATTTACTGTACTTTTTGATATTTTCTGTACAGTATATAAGATATATTTGGTGTCCTTTTGATATTATATGTAAATTATATAATACATATTTGGTGTAGTTTTTGATATTTTACATAGGGTGTGTCATATATATTGACTGTCCTTTTTGATATTTTATTTACAGTATATAATATACATTTGGTGTAGTTTTTGATATTTTATGTACAGTATATTAAATATAATTACTGTAGTTTTTGATAGTTTATTCACAGTATATATAACACATATTTGGTGTACTTTTTGATATTTTATGTACAGTATGTCATATATATTTACTGTACTTTTTGATATTTTATTTGCAGTATATAAAATGTATTTGGTGTACTTTCAGTTAATATTATATGTACAATATATGAAATATATTTACTGTACTTTTTGATATTTTCTGTACAGTACATAAGATATATTTGCTGTCCGTTTGATATTTTATGTAAATTATATAATACATATTTGGTGTAGTTTTTGATATTTTACATAGGGTGTGTCATATGTATTGACTGTCCTTTTTGATATTTTATTTACAGTATATAATATACATTTGGTGTAATTTTTGATATTTTATGTACAGTATATTAAATATAAATACTGTAGTTTTTGATAGTTTATTTACACTATATATTACACATATTTGTTGTACTTTTTGATATTTTATGTACATTATGTCATATATATTTACTGTACTTTTTGATATTTTATTTACAGTATATAAAATGTATTTGGTGTACTTTTAGTTAATATTATATGTACAATATATGAAATATATTTACTGTACTTTTTGATATTTTCTGTACAGTATATAAGATATATTTGGTGTCCTTTTGATATTTTATGTAAATTATATAATACATATTTGGTGTAGTTTTTGATATTTTACATAGGGTGTGTCATATATATTGACTGTCCTTTTTGATATTTTATTTACAGTATATAATATACATTTGGTGTAATTTTTGATATTTTATGTACAGTATATTAAATATAATTACTGTAGTTTTTGATAGTTTATTCACAGTATATATAACACATATTTGGTGTACTTTTTGATATTTTATGTACAGTATGTCATATATATTTACTGTACTTTTTTATATTTTATTTGCAGTATATAAAATGTATTTGGTGTACTTTCAGTTAATATTATATGTACAATATATGAAATATATTTACTGTACTTTTTGATATTTTCTGTACAGTACATAAGATATATTTGCTGTCCATTTGATATTTTATGTAAATTATATAATACATATTTGGTGTAGTTTTTGATATTTTACATAGGGTGTGTCATATGTATTGACTGTCCTTTTTGATATTTTATTTACAGTATATAATATACATTTGGTGTAATTTTTGATGTTTTATGTACAGTATATTAAATATAATTACTGTAGTTTTTGATATTTTATTTACAGTATATATTGCACATATTTGGTGTACTTTTTGATATTTTATGTACAGTATGTCATATATATTTACTGTACTTTTTCAAATTTTATTTACCGTATATAAAATGTATTTGGTGTACTTTTAGTTAATATTATATGTACAATATATGAAATATATTTACTGTAATTTTTGATATTTTATGTACAGTATATAAGATGTATTTGGTGTCCTTTTGATATTTTATATAAATTATATAATATATATTTGGTGTAGTTTATGATATTTTACATAGTGTGTGTAGTATATATTTGCTGTCCTTTTTGATATTTTATTTACAGTATATAATATACATTTAGTGTAATTTTTGATATTTTATGTACAGTATATTAAATATAATTAGTGTAGTATTTGATAGTTTATTTACAGTATATATAACACATATTTGGTGTACTTTTTGATATTTTATGTACATTATGTCATATATATTTACTGTACTTTTTGATATTTTATTTACAGTATATAAAATGTATTTGGTGTACTTTCAGTTAATATTATATGTACAATATATGAAATATATTTACTGTTCTTTTTGATATTTTATGTACAGTATATAAGATATATTTGGTGTCCTTTTGCTATTTTATGTAAATTATATAATACATATTTGGTGTAGTTTTTGATATTTTACATAGGGTGTGTCATATATATTGACTGTCCTTTTTGATATTTTATTTACCGTATATAATATACATTTGGTGTAGTTTTTGATATTTTATGTACAGTATATTAAATATAATTACTGTAGTTTTTGATAGTTTATTTACAGTACATATAACACATATTTGGTGTTCTTTTTGATATTTTATGTACAGTATGTAATATATATTTACTGTACTTCTTCATATTTTATTTACAGTATATAAAATGTATTTGGTGTACTTTCAGTTAATATTATATGTACAATATATGAAATATATTTACTGTACTTTTTGATATTTTATGTACAGTATATAAGATATATTTGGTGTCCTTTTGATATTTTATGTAAATTATATAATACATATTTGGTGCAGTTTTTGATATTTTACATAGGGTGTGTCATATATATTGACTGTCCTTTTTGATATTTTATTAGCAGTATATAATATACATTTGGTGTAATTTTTGATGTTTTATGTACAGTATATTAAATATAATTACTGTAGTTTTTGATAGTTTATTTATAGTATATATTACACATATTTGGTGTACTTTTTGATATTTTATGTACAGTATGTCATATATATTTACTGTAGTTTTTCAAATTTTATTTACCGTATATAAAATGTATTTGGTGTACTTTTAGTTAATATTATATGTACAATATATGAAATATATTTACTGTACTTTTTGATATTTTATGTACAGTATATAAGATATATTTGGTGTCCTTTTGATATTTTATGTAAATTATATAATACATATTTGGTGTAGTTTTTGATATTTTACATAGGGTGTGTCATATATATTGACTGTCCTTTTTGATATTTTATTAGCAGTATATAATATACATTTGGTGTAATTTTTGATGTTTTATGTACAGTATATTAAATATAATTACTGTAGTTTTTGATAGTTTATTTATAGTATATATTACACATATTTGGTGTACTTTTTGATATTTTATGTACAGTATGTCATATATATTTACTGTAATTTTTGAAATTTTATTTACAGTATATAAAATATATTTCGTGTACTTTTAGTTAATATTATATGTACAATATATGAAATATATTTACTGTACATTTTGATATTTTCTGTACAGTATATAAGATATATTTGGTGTCCTTTTGATATTTTATGTGAATTATATAATGCATATTTGGTGTAGTTTTTGATATTTTACATAGGGTGTGTCATATATATTGACTGTCCTTTTTGATATTTTATTTACAGTGTATAATATACATTTGGTGTAATTTTTGATATTTTATGTACAGTATATTAAATATAATTACTGTAGTTTTTGATAGTTTATTTACAGTATATATTACACATATTTGGTGTACTTTTTGATATTTTATGTACAGTATGTCATATATATTTACTGTAATTTTTGAAATTTTATTTACAGTATTTAAAATGTATTTCGTGTACTTTTAGTTAATATTATATGTACAATATATGAAATATATTTACTGTACATTTTGATATTTTCTGTACAGTATATAAGATATATTTGGTGTCCTTTTGATATTTTATGTAAATTATATAATGCATATTTGGTGTAGTTTTCGATATTTTACATAGGGTGTGTCATATATATTGACTGTCCTTTTTGATATTTTATTTACAGTATATAATATACATTTCGTGTAATTTTTGATATTTTATGTACAGTATATTAAATATAATTACTGTAGTTTTTGATAGTTTATTTACAGTATATATTACACATATTTGGTGTACTTTTTGATATTTTATGTTCAGTATGTCATATATATTTACTGTACTTTTTGATATTTTATTTACAGTATATAAAATGTATTTGGTGTACTTTTAGTTAATATTATATGTACAATATATGAAATATATTTACTGTACTTTTTGATATTTTCTCTACAGTATATAAGATATATTTGGTGTCCTTTTGATATTTTATGTAAATTATATAATACATATTTGGTGTAGTTTTTGATATTTTACATAGGTTGTGTCATATATATTGACTGTCCTATTTGATATTTTATTTACAGTATATAATATACATTTGGTGTAATTTTTGGTATTTTATGTACAGTATATTAAATATAAATACTGTAGTTTTTGATAGTTTATTTACAGTATATATTACACATATTTGCTGCACTTTTTGATATTTTATGTACATTATGTCATATATATTTACTGTACTTTTTGATATTTTATTTACAGTATATAAAATGTATTTGGTGTACTTTTAGTTAATATTATATGTACAATATATGAAATATATTTACTGTACTTTTTGATATTTTCTGTACAGTATATAAGATATATTTGGTGTCCTTTTGATATTTTATGTAAATTATATAATGCATATTTGGTGTAGTTTTCGATATTTTACATAGGGTGTGTCATATATATTGACTGTCCTTTTTGATATTTTATTTACAGTATATAATATACATTTCGTGTAATTTTTGATATTTTATGTACAGTATATTAAATATAATTACTGTAGTTTTTGATAGTTTATTTACAGTATATATTACACATATTTGGTGTACTTTTTGATATTTTATGTTCAGTATGTCATATATATTTACTGTACTTTTTGATATTTTATTTACAGTATATAAAATGTATTTGGTGTACTTTTAGTTAATATTATATGTACAATATATGAAATATATTTACTGTACTTTTTGATATTTTCTCTACAGTATATAAGATATATTTGGTGTCCTTTTGATATTTTATGTAAATTATATAATACATATTTGGTGTAGTTTTTGATATTTTACATAGGTTGTGTCATATATATTGACTGTCCTATTTGATATTTTATTTACAGTATATAATATACATTTGGTGTAATTTTTGGTATTTTATGTACAGTATATTAAATATAAATACTGTAGTTTTTGATAGTTTATTTACAGTATATATTACACATATTTGCTGCACTTTTTGATATTTTATGTACATTATGTCATATATATTTACTGTACTTTTTGATATTTTATTTACAGTATATAAAATGTATTTGGTGTACTTTTAGTTAATATTATATGTACAATATATGAAATATATTTACTGTACTTTTTGATATTTTCTGTACAGTATATAAGATATATTTGGTGTCCTTTTGATATTTTATGTAAATTATATAATACATATTTGGTGTAGTTTTTGATATTTTACATAGGGTGTGTCATATATATTGACTGTCCTTTTTGATATTTTTTTTACAGTATATAATATACATTTGGTGTAATTTTTGATATTTTATGTACAGTATATTAAATATAAATACTGTAGTTTTTGATAGTTTATTTACAGTATATATAACACATATTTGGTGTACATTTTGATATTTTATGTACAGTATGTCATATATATTTACTGTACTTTTTGATATTTTATTGACAGTATATAAAATGCATTTGGTGTACTTTCAGTTAATATTATATGTACAATATGTGAAATATATTTACTGTACTTTTTGATATTTTATGTACAATATATAAGATATATTTGTTGTCCTTTTGATATTTTATGTAAATTATATAATACTTATTTGGTGTAGTTTTTGATATTTTACATAGGGTGTGTCATATATATTGACTGTACTTTTTGATATTTTATTTACAGTATATAATATACATTTGGTGTAATTTTTGATATTTTATGTACAGTATATTAAATATAATTACTGTAGTTTTTGATAGTTTATTTACAGTATATATAACACATATTTGGTGTACTTTTTGATATTATATGTACAATATGTGAAATATATTTACTGTACTTTTTCATATTTTATTTACAGTATATAAAATGTATTTGGTGTACTTTTAGTTAATATTATATGTACAATATATGAAATATATTTACTGTACTTTTTGATATTTTATGTACAGTATATAAGATGTATTTGGTGTCCTTTTGATATTTTATGTAAATTATATAATACATATTTGGTGTAGTTTTTGATATTTTACATAGGGTGTGTCATATATATTGACTGTCCTTTTTGATATTTTATTAGCAGTATATAATATACATTTGGTGTAATTTTTGATGTTTTATGTACAGTATATTAAATATAATTACTGTAGTTTTTGATAGTTTATTTACAGTATACATTACACATATTTGGTGTACTTTTTGATATTTTATGTACAGTATGTCATATATATTTACTGTACTTTTTGAAATTTTATTTACAGTATATAAAATGTATTTGGTGTACTTTTAGTTAATATTATATGTACAATATATGAAATATATTTACTGTACTTTTTGATATTTTCTGTAGAGTATATAAGATATATTTGGTGTCCTTTTGATATTTTATGTAAATTATATAATACATATTTGGTGTAGTTTTTGATATTTTACATAGGGTGTGTCATATATATTGACTGTCCTTTTTGATATTTTATTTACTGTATATAATATACATTTGGTGTAATTTTTGATATTTTATGTACAGTATATTAAATATAATTACTGTAGTATTTGATAGTTTATTTACAGTATATATTACACATATTTGGTGTACTTTTTGATATTTTATGTACAGTATGTCATATATATTTACTGTACTTTTGAAATTTTATTTACAGTATATAAAATGTATTTGGTGTACTTTTAGTTAATATTATATGTACAATATATGAAATATATTTACTGTACTTTTTGATATTTTCTGTAGAGTATATAAGATATATTTGGTGTCCTTTTGATATTTTATGTAAATTATATAATACATATTTGGTGTAGTTTTTGATATTTGACATAGGGTGTGTCATATATATTGACTGTCCTTTTTGATATTTTTTTACAGTATATAATATACATTTGGTGTAATTTTTGATATTTTATGTACAGTATATTAAATATAATTACTGTAGTTTTTGATAGTTTATTTACAGTATATATAACACATATTTGGTGTACTTTTTGATATTTTATGTACAGTATGTAATATATATTTACTGTAATTTTTCATATTTTATTTACAGTATATAAAATGTATTTGGTGTACTTTTAGTTAATATTATATGTACAATATATGAAATATATTTACTGTACTTTTTGATATTTTCTCTACAGTATATAAGATATATTTGGTGTCCTTTTGATATTTTATGTAAATTATATAATACATATTTGGTGTAGTTTTTGATATTTTACATAGCTTGTGTCATATATATTGACTGTCCTATTTGATATTTTATTTAGAGTATATAATATACATTTGGTGTAATTTTTGGTATTTTATGTACAGTATATTAAATATAAATACTGCAGTTTTTGACAGTTTATTTACAGTATATATTACACATATTTGGTGTACTTTTTGATATTTCATGTACGTTATGTCATATATATTTACTGTACTTTTTGATATTTTATTTACAGTATATAAAATGTATTTGGTGTACTTTTAGTTAATATTATATGTACAATACATGAAATATATTTACTGTACTTTTTGATATTTTCTGTACAGTATAGAAGATATATTTGGTGTCCTTTTGATATTTTATGTAAATTATATAATGCATATTTGGTGTAGTTTTCGATATTTTACATAGGGTGTGTCATATATATTGACTGTCCTTTTTGATATTTTATTTACAGTATATAATATACATTTCGTGTAATTTTTGATATTTTATGTACAGTATATTAAATATAATTACTGTAGTTTTTGATAGTTTATTTACAGTATATATTACACATATTTGGTGTACTTTTTGATATTTTATGTTCAGTATGTCATATATATTTACTGTACTTTTTGATATTTTATTTACAGTATATAAAATGTATTTGGTGTACTTTTAGTTAATATTATATGTACAATATATGAAATATATTTACTGTACTTTTTGATATTTTCTCTACAGTATATAAGATATATTTGGTGTCCTTTTGATATTTTATGTAAATTATATAATACATATTTGGTGTAGTTTTTGATATTTTACATAGGTTGTGTCATATATATTGACTGTCCTATTTGATATTTTATTTACAGTATATAATATACATTTGGTGTAATTTTTGGTATTTTATGTACAGTATATTAAATATAAATACTGTAGTTTTTGATAGTTTATTTACAGTATATATTACACATATTTGCTGCACTTTTTGATATTTTATGTACATTATGTCATATATATTTACTGTACTTTTTGATATTTTATTTACAGTATATAAAATGTATTTGGTGTACTTTTAGTTAATATTATATGTACAATATATGAAATATATTTACTGTACTTTTTGATATTTTCTGTACAGTATATAAGATATATTTGGTGTCCTTTTGATATTTTATGTAAATTATATAATGCATATTTGGTGTAGTTTTCGATATTTTACATAGGGTGTGTCATATATATTGACTGTCCTTTTTGATATTTTATTTACAGTATATAATATACATTTCGTGTAATTTTTGATATTTTATGTACAGTATATTAAATATAATTACTGTAGTTTTTGATAGTTTATTTACAGTATATATTACACATATTTGGTGTACTTTTTGATATTTTATGTTCAGTATGTCATATATATTTACTGTACTTTTTGATATTTTATTTACAGTATATAAAATGTATTTGGTGTACTTTTAGTTAATATTATATGTACAATATATGAAATATATTTACTGTACTTTTTGATATTTTCTCTACAGTATATAAGATATATTTGGTGTCCTTTTGATATTTTATGTAAATTATATAATACATATTTGGTGTAGTTTTTGATATTTTACATAGGTTGTGTCATATATATTGACTGTCCTATTTGATATTTTATTTACAGTATATAATATACATTTGGTGTAATTTTTGGTATTTTATGTACAGTATATTAAATATAAATACTGTAGTTTTTGATAGTTTATTTACAGTATATATTACACATATTTGCTGCACTTTTTGATATTTTATGTACATTATGTCATATATATTTACTGTACTTTTTGATATTTTATTTACAGTATATAAAATGTATTTGGTGTACTTTTAGTTAATATTATATGTACAATATATGAAATATATTTACTGTACTTTTTGATATTTTCTGTACAGTATATAAGATATATTTGGTGTCCTTTTGATATTTTATGTAAATTATATAATACATATTTGGTGTAGTTTTTGATATTTTACATAGGGTGTGTCATATATATTGACTGTCCTTTTTGATATTTTTTTTACAGTATATAATATACATTTGGTGTAATTTTTGATATTTTATGTACAGTATATTAAATATAAATACTGTAGTTTTTGATAGTTTATTTACAGTATATATAACACATATTTGGTGTACATTTTGATATTTTATGTACAGTATGTCATATATATTTACTGTACTTTTTGATATTTTATTGACAGTATATAAAATGCATTTGGTGTACTTTCAGTTAATATTATATGTACAATATGTGAAATATATTTACTGTACTTTTTGATATTTTATGTACAATATATAAGATATATTTGTTGTCCTTTTGATATTTTATGTAAATTATATAATACTTATTTGGTGTAGTTTTTGATATTTTACATAGGGTGTGTCATATATATTGACTGTACTTTTTGATATTTTATTTACAGTATATAATATACATTTGGTGTAATTTTTGATATTTTATGTACAGTATATTAAATATAATTACTGTAGTTTTTGATAGTTTATTTACAGTATATATAACACATATTTGGTGTACTTTTTGATATTATATGTACAATATGTGAAATATATTTACTGTACTTTTTCATATTTTATTTACAGTATATAAAATGTATTTGGTGTACTTTTAGTTAATATTATATGTACAATATATGAAATATATTTACTGTACTTTTTGATATTTTATGTACAGTATATAAGATGTATTTGGTGTCCTTTTGATATTTTATGTAAATTATATAATACATATTTGGTGTAGTTTTTGATATTTTACATAGGGTGTGTCATATATATTGACTGTCCTTTTTGATATTTTATTAGCAGTATATAATATACATTTGGTGTAATTTTTGATGTTTTATGTACAGTATATTAAATATAATTACTGTAGTTTTTGATAGTTTATTTACAGTATACATTACACATATTTGGTGTACTTTTTGATATTTTATGTACAGTATGTCATATATATTTACTGTACTTTTTGAAATTTTATTTACAGTATATAAAATGTATTTGGTGTACTTTTAGTTAATATTATATGTACAATATATGAAATATATTTACTGTACTTTTTGATATTTTCTGTAGAGTATATAAGATATATTTGGTGTCCTTTTGATATTTTATGTAAATTATATAATACATATTTGGTGTAGTTTTTGATATTTTACATAGGGTGTGTCATATATATTGACTGTCCTTTTTGATATTTTATTTACTGTATATAATATACATTTGGTGTAATTTTTGATATTTTATGTACAGTATATTAAATATAATTACTGTAGTATTTGATAGTTTATTTACAGTATATATTACACATATTTGGTGTACTTTTTGATATTTTATGTACAGTATGTCATATATATTTACTGTACTTTTGAAATTTTATTTACAGTATATAAAATGTATTTGGTGTACTTTTAGTTAATATTATATGTACAATATATGAAATATATTTACTGTACTTTTTGATATTTTCTGTAGAGTATATAAGATATATTTGGTGTCCTTTTGATATTTTATGTAAATTATATAATACATATTTGGTGTAGTTTTTGATATTTGACATAGGGTGTGTCATATATATTGACTGTCCTTTTTGATATTTTTTTACAGTATATAATATACATTTGGTGTAATTTTTGATGTTTTATGTACAGTATATTAAATATAATTACTGTAGTTTTTGATAGTTTATTTACAGTATATATAACACATATTTGGTGTACTTTTTGATATTTTATGTACAGTATGTAATATATATTTACTGTAATTTTTCATATTTTATTTACAGTATATAAAATGTATTTGGTGTACTTTTAGTTAATATTATATGTACAATATATGAAATATATTTACTGTACTTTTTGATATTTTCTCTACAGTATATAAGATATATTTGGTGTCCTTTTGATATTTTATGTAAATTATATAATACATATTTGGTGTAGTTTTTGATATTTTACATAGCTTGTGTCATATATATTGACTGTCCTATTTGATATTTTATTTAGAGTATATAATATACATTTGGTGTAATTTTTGGTATTTTATGTACAGTATATTAAATATAAATACTGCAGTTTTTGACAGTTTATTTACAGTATATATTACACATATTTGGTGTACTTTTTGATATTTCATGTACGTTATGTCATATATATTTACTGTACTTTTTGATATTTTATTTACAGTATATAAAATGTATTTGGTGTACTTTTAGTTAATATTATATGTACAATACATGAAATATATTTACTGTACTTTTTGATATTTTCTGTACAGTATAGAAGATATATTTGGTGTCCTTTTGATATTTTATGTAAATTATATAATACATATTTGGTGTAGTTTTTGATATTTTACATAGGGTGTGTCATATATATTGACTGTCCTTTTTGATATTTTATTTACAGTATATAATATACATTTGGTGTAATTTTTGATATTTTATGTACAGTATATTAAATATAATTACTGTAGTTTTTGATAGTTTATTTACAGTATATATAACACATATTTGGTGTACTTTTTGATATTTTATGTACAGTATGTCATATATATTTACTGTACTTTTTGATATTTTATTTGCAGTATATAAAATGTATTTGGTGTACTTTCAGTTAATATTATATGTACAATATATGAAATATATTTACTGTACTTTCTGATATTTTATTTACAATATATAAGATATATTTGGTGTCCTTTTGATATTTTATGTAAATTATATAATACATATTTGGTGTAGTTTTTGATATTTTACATAGGGTGTGTCATATATATTGACTGTCCTTTTTGATATTTTATTTACAGTATATAATATACATTTGGTGTAATTTTTGATATTTTATGTACAGTATATTAAATATAATTACTGTAGTTTTTGATAGTTTATTTACAGTATATATAACACATATTTGGTGTACTTTTTGATATTTTATGTACAGTATGTAATATATATTTACTGTACTTTTTCATATATTATTTACAGTATATAAAATGTATTTGGTGTACTTTCAGTTAATATTATATGTACAATATATGAAATATATTTACTGTACTTTCTGATATTTTCTGTACAGTACATAAGATATATTTGCTGTCCATTTGATATTTTATGTAAATTATATAATACATATTTGGTGTAGTTTTTGATATTTTACATAAGGTGTGTCATATATATTGACTGTCCTTTTTGATATTTTATTTGCAGTATATAATATACATTTGGTGTAATTTTTGATGTTTTATGTACAGTATATTAAATATAATTACTGTAGTTTTTGATAGTTTATTTACAGTATATATTACACATATTTGGTGTACTTTTTGATATTTTATGTACAGTATGTAATATATATTTACTGTACTTTTTCATATTTTATTTACAGTATATAAAATGTATTTGGTGTACTTTTAGTTAATATTATATGTACAATATATGAAATATATTTACTGTACTTTTTGATATTTTCTCTACAGTATATAAGATATATTTGGTGTCCTTTTGATATTTTATGTAAATTATATAATACATATTTGGTGTAGTTTTTGATATTTTACATAGCTTGTGTCATATATATTGACTGTCCTATTTGATATTTTATTTAGAGTATATAATATACATTTGGTGTAATTTTTGGTATTTTATGTACAGTATATTAAATATAAATACTGCAGTTTTTGACAGTTTATTTACAGTATATATTACACATATTTGGTGTACTTTTTGATATTTCATGTACATTATGTCATATATATTTACTGTACTTTTTGATATTTTATTTACAGTATATAAAATGTATTTGGTGTACTTTTAGTTAATATTATATGTACAATACATGAAATATATTTACTGTACTTTTTGATATTTTCTGTACAGTATAGAAGATATATTTGGTGTCCTTTTGGTATTTTATGTAAATTATATAATACATATTTGGTGTAGTTTTTGATATTTTACATAGGGTGTGTCATATATATTGACTGTCCTTTTTGATATTTTATTTACAGTATATAATATACATTTGGTGTAATTTTTGATATTTTATGTACAGTATATTAAATATAATTACTGTAGTTTTTGATAGTTTATTTACAGTATATATAACACATATTTGGTGTACTTTTTGATATTTTATGTACAGTATGTCATATATATTTACTGTACTTTTTGATATTTTATTTGCAGTATATAAAATGTATTTGGTGTACTTTCAGTTAATATTATATGTACAATATATGAAATATATTTACTGTACTTTCTGATATTTTCTGTACAGTACATAAGATATATTTGCTGTCCATTTGATATTTTATGTAAATTATATAATACATATTTGGTGTAGTTTTTGATATTTTACATAAGGTGTGTCATATATATTGACTGTCCTTTTTGATATTTTATTTACAGTATATAATATACATTTGGTGTAATTTTTGATATTTTATGTACAGTATATTAAATATAATTACTGTAGTTTTTGATAGTTTATTTACAGTATATATAACACATATTTGGTGTACTTTTTGATATTTTATGTACAGTATGTAATATATATTTACTGTACTTTTTCATATATTATTTACAGTATATAAAATGTATTTGGTGTACTTTCAGTTAATATTATATGTACAATATATGAAATATATTTACTGTACTTTTTGATATTTTCTGTACAGTATATAAGATATATTTGGTGTCCTTTTGATATTTTATGTAAATTATATAATACATATTTGGTGTAGTTTTTGATATTTTACATAGGGTGTGTCATATATATTGAGTGTCCTTTTTGATATTTTATTTGCAGTATATAATATACATTTGGTGTAATTTTTGATGTTTTATGTACAGTATATTAAATATAATTACTGTAGTTTTTGATAGTTTATTTACAGTATATATTACACATATTTGGTGTACTTTTTGATATTTTATGTACAGTATGTAATATATATTTACTGTACTTTTTCATATTTTATTTACAGTATATAAAATGTATTTGGTGTACTTTTAGTTAATATTATATGTACAATATATGAAATATATTTACTGTACTTTTTGATATTTTCTCTACAGTATATAAGATATATTTGGTGTCCTTTTGATATTTTATGTAAATTATATAATACATATTTGGTGTAGTTTTTGATATTTTACATAGCTTGTGTCATATATATTGACTGTCCTATTTGATATTTTATTTAGAGTATATAATATACATTTGGTGTAATTTTTGGTATTTTATGTACAGTATATTAAATATAAATACTGCAGTTTTTGACAGTTTATTTACAGTATATATTACACATATTTGGTGTACTTTTTGATATTTCATGTACATTATGTCATATATATTTACTGTACTTTTTGATATTTTATTTACAGTATATAAAATGTATTTGGTGTACTTTTAGTTAATATTATATGTACAATACATGAAATATATTTACTGTACTTTTTGATATTTTCTGTACAGTATAGAAGATATATTTGGTGTCCTTTTGATATTTTATGTAAATTATATAATACATATTTGGTGTAGTTTTTGATATTTTACATAGGGTGTGTCATATATATTGACTGTCCTTTTTGATATTTTATTTACAGTATATAATATACATTTGGTGTAATTTTTGATATTTTATGTACAGTATATTAAATATAATTACTGTAGTTTTTGATAGTTTATTTACAGAATATATAACACATATTTGGTGTACTTTTTGATATTTTATGTACAGTATGTCATATATATTTACTGTACTTTTTGATATTTTATTTGCAGTATATAAAATGTATTTGGTGTACTTTCAGTTAATATTATATGTACAATATATGAAATATATTTACTGTACTTTTTGATATTTTCTGTACAGTACATAAGATATATTTGCTGTCCATTTGATATTTTATGTAAATTATATAATACATATTTGGTGTAGTTTTTGATATTTTACATAGGGTGTGTCATATGTATTGACTGTCCTTTTTGATATTTTATTTACAGTATATAATATACATTTGGTGTAATTTTTGATATTTTATGTACAGTATATTAAATATAAATACTGTAGTTTTTGATAGTTTATTTACAGTATATATTACACATATTTGGTGTACTTTTTGATATTTTATGTCCATTATGTCATATATATTTACTGTACTTTTTGATATTTTATTTAAAGTATATAAAATGTATTTGGTGTACTTTTAGTTAATATTATATGTACAATATATGAAATATATTTACTGTACTTTTTGATATTTTCTGTACAGTATATAAGATATATTTGGTGTCCTTTTGATATTTTATGTAAATTATATAATACATATTTGGTGTAGTTTTTGATATTTTACATAGGGTGTGTCATATATATTGACTGTCCTTTTTGATATTTTATTAGCAGTATATAATATACATTTGGTGTAATTTTTGATGTTTTATGTACAGTATATTAAATATAATTACTGTAGTTTTTGATAGTTTATTTATAGTATATATTACACATATTTGGTGTACTTTTTGATATTTTATGTACAGTATGTCATATATATTTACTGTAGTTTTTCAAATTTTATTTACGGTATATAAAATGTATTTGGTGTACTTTTAGTTAATATTATATGTACAATATATGAAATATATTTACTGTACTTTTTGATATTTTATGTACAGTATATAAGATATATTTGGTGTCCTTTTGATATTTTATGTAAATTATATAATACATATTTGGTGTAGTTTTTGATATTTTACATAGGGTGTGTCATATATATTGACTGTCCATTTTGATATTTTATTTACAGTATATAATATACATTTGGTGTAATTTTTGATGTTTTATGTACAGTATATTAAATATAATTACTGTAGTTTTTGATAGTTTATTTACAGTATATATTACACATATTTGGTGTACTTTTTGATATTTTATGTACAGTATGTCATATATATTTACTGTAATTTTTGAAATTTTATTTACAGTATATAAAATGTATTTCGTGTACTTTTAGTTAATATTATATGTACAATATATGAAATATATTTACTGTACATTTTGATATTGTCTGTACAGTATATAAGATATATTTGGTGTCCTTTTGATATTTTATGTAAATTATATAATGCATATTTGGTGTAGTTTTTGATATTTTACATAGGGTGTGTCATATATATTGACTGTCCTTTTTGATATTTTATTTACAGTATATAATATACATTTCGTGTAATTTTTGATATTTTATGTACAGTATATTAAATATAATTACTGTAGTTTTTGATAGTTTATTTACAGTATATATTACACATATTTGGTGTACTTTTTGATATTTTATGTACACTATGTCATATATATTTACTGTACTTTTTCAAATTTTATTTACAGTATATAAAACGTATTTGGTGTACTTTTAGTTAATATTATATGTACAATATATGAAATATATTTACTGTACTTTTTGATATTTTCTGTACAGTATATAAGATATATTTGGTGTCCATTTGATATTTTATGTAAATTATATACTACATATTTGGTGTAGTTTTTGATATTTTACATAGAGTGTGTCATATATATTGACTGTCCTTTTTGATATTTTATTTACAGTATATAATATACATTTGGTGTAATTTTTGATATTTTATGTACAGTATATTAAATATAATTACTGTAGTTTTTGATAGTTTATTTACAGAATATATAACACATATTTGGTGTACTTTTTGATATTTTATGTACAGTATGTCATATATATTTACTGTACTTTTTGATATTTTATTTGCAGTATATAAAATGTATTTGGTGTACTTTCAGTTAATATTATATGTACAATATACGAAATATATTTACTGTACTTTTTGATATTTTCTGTACAGTACATAAGATATATTTGCTGTCCATTTGATATTTTATGTAAATTATATAATACATATTTGGTGTAGTTTTTGATATTTTACATAGGGTGTGTCATATGTATTGACTGTCCTTTTTGATATTTTATTTACAGTATATAATATACATTTGGTGTAATTTTTGATATTTTATGTACAGTATATTAAATATAAATACTGTAGTTTTTGATAGTTTATTTACAGTATATATTACACATATTTGGTGTACTTTTTGATATTTTATGTCCATTATGTCATATATATTTACTGTACTTTTTGATATTTTATTTAAAGTATATAAAATGTATTTGGTGTACTTTTAGTTAATATTATATGTACAATATATGAAATATATTTACTGTACTTTTTGATATTTTCTGTACAGTATATAAGATATATTTGGTGTCCTTTTGATATTTTATGTAAATTATATAATACATATTTGGTGTAGTTTTTGATATTTTACATAGGGTGTGTCATATATATTGACTGTCCTTTTTGATATTTTATTAGCAGTATATAATATACATTTGGTGTAATTTTTGATGTTTTATGTACAGTATATTAAATATAATTACTGTAGTTTTTGATAGTTTATTTATAGTATATATTACACATATTTGGTGTACTTTTTGATATTTTATGTACAGTATGTCATATATATTTACTGTAGTTTTTCAAATTTTATTTACGGTATATAAAATGTATTTGGTGTACTTTTAGTTAATATTATATGTACAATATATGAAATATATTTACTGTACTTTTTGATATTTTATGTACAGTATATAAGATATATTTGGTGTCCTTTTGATATTTTATGTAAATTATATAATACATATTTGGTGTAGTTTTTGATATTTTACATAGGGTGTGTCATATATATTGACTGTCCATTTTGATATTTTATTTACAGTATATAATATACATTTGGTGTAATTTTTGATGTTTTATGTACAGTATATTAAATATAATTACTGTAGTTTTTGATAGTTTATTTACAGTATATATTACACATATTTGGTGTACTTTTTGATATTTTATGTACAGTATGTCATATATATTTACTGTAATTTTTGAAATTTTATTTACAGTATATAAAATGTATTTGGTGTACTTTTAGTTAATATTATATGTACAATATATGAAATATATTTACTGTACATTTTGATATTGTCTGTACAGTATATAAGATATATTTGGTGTCCTTTTGATATTTTATGTAAATTATATAATGCATATTTGGTGTAGTTTTTGATATTTTACATAGGGTGTGTCATATATATTGACTGTCCTTTTTGATATTTTATTTACAGTATATAATATACATTTCGTGTAATTTTTGATATTTTATGTACAGTATATTAAATATAATTACTGTAGTTTTTGATAGTTTATTTACAGAATATATAACACATATTTGGTGTACTTTTTGATATTTTATGTACAGTATGTCATATATATTTACTGTACTTTTTGATATTTTATTTGCAGTATATAAAATGTATTTGGTGTACTTTCAGTTAATATTATATGTACAATATATGAAATATATTTACTGTACTTTTTGATATTTTCTGTACAGTACATAAGATATATTTGCTGTCCATTTGATATTTTATGTAAATTATATAATACATATTTGGTGTAGTTTTTGATATTTTACATAGGGTGTGTCATATATATTGACTGTCCTTTTTGATATTTTATTAGCAGTATATAATATACATTTGGTGTAATTTTTGATGTTTTATGTACAGTATATTAAATATAATTACTGTAGTTTTTGATAGTTTATTTATAGTATATATTACACATATTTGGTGTACTTTTTGATATTTTATGTACAGTATGTCATATATATTTACTGTAGTTTTTCAAATTTTATTTACGGTATATAAAATGTATTTGGTGTACTTTTAGTTAATATTATATGTACAATATATGAAATATATTTACTGTACTTTTTGATATTTTATGTACAGTATATAAGATATATTTGGTGTCCTTTTGATATTTTATGTAAATTATATAATACATATTTGGTGTAGTTTTTGATATTTTACATAGGGTGTGTCATATATATTGACTGTCCATTTTGATATTTTATTTACAGTATATAATATACATTTGGTGTAATTTTTGATGTTTTATGTACAGTATATTAAATATAATTACTGTAGTTTTTGATAGTTTATTTACAGTATATATTACACATATTTGGTGTACTTTTTGATATTTTATGTACAGTATGTCATATATATTTACTGTAATTTTTGAAATTTTATTTACAGTATATAAAATGTATTTCGTGTACTTTTAGTTAATATTATATGTACAATATATGAAATATATTAACTGTACATTTTGATATTGTCTGTACAGTATATAAGATATATTTGGTGTCCTTTTGATATTTTATGTAAATTATATAATGCATATTTGGTGTAGTTTTTGATATTTTACATAGGGTGTGTCATATATATTGACTGTCCTTTTTGATATTTTATTTACAGTATATAATATACATTTCGTGTAATTTTTGATATTTTATGTACAGTATATTAAATATAATTACTGTAGTTTTTGATAGTTTATTTACAGAATATATAACACATATTTGGTGTACTTTTTGATATTTTATGTACAGTATGTCATATATATTTACTGTACTTTTTGATATTTTATTTGCAGTATATAAAATGTATTTGGTGTACTTTCAGTTAATATTATATGTACAATATATGAAATATATTTACTGTACTTTTTGATATTTTCTGTACAGTACATAAGATATATTTGCTGTCCATTTGATATTTTATGTAAATTATATAATACATATTTGGTGTAGTTTTTGATATTTTACATAGGGTGTGTCATATATATTGACTGTCCTTTTTGATATTTTATTAGCAGTATATAATATACATTTGGTGTAATTTTTGATGTTTTATGTACAGTATATTAAATATAATTACTGTAGTTTTTGATAGTTTATTTATAGTATATATTACACATATTTGGTGTACTTTTTGATATTTTATGTACAGTATGTCATATATATTTACTGTAGTTTTTCAAATTTTATTTACGGTATATAAAATGTATTTGGTGTACTTTTAGTTAATATTATATGTACAATATATGAAATATATTTACTGTACTTTTTGATATTTTATGTACAGTATATAAGATATATTTGGTGTCCTTTTGATATTTTATGTAAATTATATAATACATATTTGGTGTAGTTTTTGATATTTTACATAGGGTGTGTCATATATATTGACTGTCCATTTTGATATTTTATTTACAGTATATAATATACATTTGGTGTAATTTTTGATGTTTTATGTACAGTATATTAAATATAATTACTGTAGTTTTTGATAGTTTATTTACAGTATATATTACACATATTTGGTGTACTTTTTGATATTTTATGTACAGTATGTCATATATATTTACTGTAATTTTTGAAATTTTATTTACAGTATATAAAATGTATTTCGTGTACTTTTAGTTAATATTATATGTACAATATATGAAATATATTTACTGTACATTTTGATATTGTCTGTACAGTATATAAGATATATTTGGTGTCCTTTTGATATTTTATGTAAATTATATAATGCATATTTGGTGTAGTTTTTGATATTTTACATAGGGTGTGTCATATATATTGACTGTCCTTTTTGATATTTTATTTACAGTATATAATATACATTTGGTGTAATTTTTGATATTTTATGTACAGTATATTAAATATAATTACTGTAGTTTTTGATAGTTTATTTACAGAATATATAACACATATTTGGTGTACTTTTTGATATTTTATGTACAGTATGTCATATATATTTACTGTACTTTTTGATATTTTATTTGCAGTATATAAAATGTATTTGGTGTACTTTCAGTTAATATTATATGTACAATATATGAAATATATTTACTGTACTTTTTGATATTTTCTGTACAGTACATAAGATATATTTGCTGTCCATTTGATATTTTATGTAAATTATATAATACATATTTGGTGTAGTTTTTGATATTTTACATAGGGTGTGTCATATATATTGACTGTCCTTTTTGATATTTTATTAGCAGTATATAATATACATTTGGTGTAATTTTTGATGTTTTATGTACAGTATATTAAATATAATTACTGTAGTTTTTGATAGTTTATTTATAGTATATATTACACATATTTGGTGTACTTTTTGATATTTTATGTACAGTATGTCATATATTTACTGTAGTTTTTCAAATTTTATTTACGGTATATAAAATGTATTTGGTGTACTTTTAGTTAATATTATATGTACAATATATGAAATATATTTACTGTACTTTTTGATATTTTATGTACAGTATATAAGATATATTTGGTGTCCTTTTGATATTTTATGTAAATTATATAATACATATTTGGTGTAGTTTTTGATATTTTACATAGGGTGTGTCATATATATTGACTGTCCATTTTGATATTTTATTTACAGTATATAATATACATTTGGTGTAATTTTTGATGTTTTATGTACAGTATATTAAATATAATTACTGTAGTTTTTGATAGTTTATTTACAGTATATATTACACATATTTGGTGTACTTTTTGATATTTTATGTACAGTATGTCATATATATTTACTGTAATTTTTGAAATTTTATTTACAGTATATAAAATGTATTTCGTGTACTTTTAGTTAATATTATATGTACAATATATGAAATATATTTACTGTACATTTTGATATTGTCTGTACAGTATATAAGATATATTTGGTGTCCTTTTGATATTTTATGTAAATTATATAATGCATATTTGGTGTAGTTTTTGATATTTTACATAGGGTGTGTCATATATATTAACTGTCCTTTTTGATATTTTATTTACAGTATATAATATACATTTCGTGTAATTTTTGATATTTTATGTACAGTATATTAAATATAATTACTGTAGTTTTTGATAGTTTATTTACAGTATATGTTACACATATTTGGTGTACTTTTTGATATTTTATGTACACTATGTCATATATATTTACTGTACTTTTTCAAATTTTATTTACAGTATATAAAACGTATTTGGTGTACTTTTAGTTAATATTATATGTACAATATATGAAATATATTTACTGTACTTTTTGATATTTTCTGTACAGTATATAAGATATATTTGGTGTCCATTTGATATTTTATGTAAATTATATACTACATATTTGGTGTAGTTTTTGATATTTTACATAGGGTGTGTCATATATATTGACTGTCCTTTTTGATATTTTATTTACAGTATATAATATACATTTGGTGTAATTTTTGATATTTTATGTACAGTATATTAAATATAATTACTGTAGTTTTTGATAGTTTATTTACAGAATATATAACACATATTTGGTGTACTTTTTGATATTTTATGTACAGTATGTCATATATATTTACTGTACTTTTTGATATTTTATTTGCAGTATATAAAATGTATTTGGTGTACTTTCAGTTAATATTATATGTACAATATATGAAATATATTTACTGTACTTTTTGATATTTTCTGTACAGTACATAAGATATATTTGCTGTCCATTTGATATTTTATGTAAATTATATAATACATATTTGGTGTAGTTTTTGATATTTTACATAGGGTGTGTCATATGTATTGACTGTCCTTTTTGATATTTTATTTACAGTATATAATATACATTTGGTGTAATTTTTGATATTTTATGTACAGTATATTAAATATAAATACTGTAGTTTTTGATAGTTTATTTACAGTATATATTACACATATTTGGTGTACTTTTTGATATTTTATGTCCATTATGTCATATATATTTACTGTACTTTTTGATATTTTATTTAAAGTATATAAAATGTATTTGGTGTACTTTTAGTTAATATTATATGTACAATATATGAAATATATTTACTGTACTTTTTGATATTTTCTGTACAGTATATAAGATATATTTGGTGTCCTTTTGATATTTTATGTAAATTATATAATACATATTTGGTGTAGTTTTTGATATTTTACATAGGGTGTGTCATATATATTGACTGTCCTTTTTGATATTTTATTAGCAGTATATAATATACATTTGGTGTAATTTTTGATGTTTTATGTACAGTATATTAAATATAATTACTGTAGTTTTTGATAGTTTATTTATAGTATATATTACACATATTTGGTGTACTTTTTGATATTTTATGTACAGTATGTCATATATATTTACTGTAGTTTTTCAAATTTTATTTACGGTATATAAAATGTATTTGGTGTACTTTTAGTTAATATTATATGTACAATATATGAAATATATTTACTGTACTTTTTGATATTTTATGTACAGTATATAAGATATATTTGGTGTCCTTTTGATATTTTATGTAAATTATATAATACATATTTGGTGTAGTTTTTGATATTTTACATAGGGTGTGTCATATATATTGACTGTCCATTTTGATATTTTATTTACAGTATATAATATACATTTGGTGTAATTTTTGATGTTTTATGTACAGTATATTAAATATAATTACTGTAGTTTTTGATAGTTTATTTACAGTATATATTACACATATTTGGTGTACTTTTTGATATTTTATGTACAGTATGTCATATATATTTACTGTAATTTTTGAAATTTTATTTACAGTATATAAAATGTATTTCGTGTACTTTTAGTTAATATTATATGTACAATATATGAAATATATTTACTGTACATTTTGATATTGTCTGTACAGTATATAAGATATATTTGGTGTCCTTTTGATATTTTATGTAAATTATATAATGCATATTTGGTGTAGTTTTTGATATTTTACATAGGGTGTGTCATATATATTGACTGTCCTTTTTGATATTTTATTTACAGTATATAATATACATTTCGTGTAATTTTTGATATTTTATGTACAGTATATTAAATATAATTACTGTAGTTTTTGATAGTTTATTTACAGTATATATTACACATATTTGGTGTACTTTTTGATATTTTATGTACAGTATGTCATATATATTTACTGTAATTTTTGAAATTTTATTTACAGTATATAAAATGTATTTCGTGTACTTTTAGTTAATATTATATGTACAATATATGAAATATATTTACTGTACATTTTGATATTGTCTGTACAGTATATAAGATATATTTGGTGTCCTTTTGATATTTTATGTAAATTATATAATGCATATTTGGTGTAGTTTTTGATATTTTACATAGGGTGTGTCATATATATTGACTGTCCTTTTTGATATTTTATTTACAGTATATAATATACATTTCGTGTAATTTTTGATATTTTATGTACAGTATATTAAATATAATTACTGTAGTTTTTGATAGTTTATTTACAGAATATATAACACATATTTGGTGTACTTTTTGATATTTTATGTACAGTATGTCATATATATTTACTGTACTTTTTGATATTTTATTTGCAGTATATAAAATGTATTTGGTGTACTTTCAGTTAATATTATATGTACAATATATGAAATATATTTACTGTACTTTTTGATATTTTCTGTACAGTACATAAGATATATTTGCTGTCCATTTGATATTTTATGTAAATTATATAATACATATTTGGTGTAGTTTTTGATATTTTACATAGGGTGTGTCATATGTATTGACTGTCCTTTTTGATATTTTATTTACAGTATATAATATACATTTGGTGTAATTTTTGATATTTTATGTACAGTATATTAAATATAAATACTGTAGTTTTTGATAGTTTATTTACAGTATATATTACACATATTTGGTGTACTTTTTGATATTTTATGTCCATTATGTCATATATATTTACTGTACTTTTTGATATTTTATTTAAAGTATATAAAATGTATTTGGTGTACTTTTAGTTAATATTATATGTACAATATATGAAATATATTTACTGTACTTTTTGATATTTTCTGTACAGTATATAAGATATATTTGGTGTCCTTTTGATATTTTATGTAAATTATATAATACATATTTGGTGTAGTTTTTGATATTTTACATAGGGTGTGTCATATATATTGACTGTCCTTTTTGATATTTTATTAGCAGTATATAATATACATTTGGTGTAATTTTTGATGTTTTATGTACAGTATATTAAATATAATTACTGTAGTTTTTGATAGTTTATTTATAGTATATATTACACATATTTGGTGTACTTTTTGATATTTTATGTACAGTATGTCATATATATTTACTGTAGTTTTTCAAATTTTATTTACGGTATATAAAATGTATTTGGTGTACTTTTAGTTAATATTATATGTACAATATATGAAATATATTTACTGTACTTTTTGATATTTTATGTACAGTATATAAGATATATTTGGTGTCCTTTTGATATTTTATGTAAATTATATAATACATATTTGGTGTAGTTTTTGATATTTTACATAGGGTGTGTCATATATATTGACTGTCCATTTTGATATTTTATTTACAGTATATAATATACATTTGGTGTAATTTTTGATGTTTTATGTACAGTATATTAAATATAATTACTGTAGTTTTTGATAGTTTATTTACAGTATATATTACACATATTTGGTGTACTTTTTGATATTTTATGTACAGTATGTCATATATATTTACTGTAATTTTTGAAATTTTATTTACAGTATATAAAATGTATTTCGTGTACTTTTAGTTAATATTATATGTACAATATATGAAATATATTTACTGTACATTTTGATATTGTCTGTACAGTATATAAGATATATTTGGTGTCCTTTTGATATTTTATGTAAATTATATAATGCATATTTGGTGTAGTTTTTGATATTTTACATAGGGTGTGTCATATATATTGACTGTCCTTTTTGATATTTTATTTACAGTATATAATATACATTTCGTGTAATTTTTGATATTTTATGTACAGTATATTAAATATAATTACTGTAGTTTTTGATAGTTTATTTACAGTATATATTACACATATTTGGTGTACTTTTTGATATTTTATGTACAGTATGTCATATATATTTACTGTAATTTTTGAAATTTTATTTACAGTATATAAAATGTATTTCGTGTACTTTTAGTTAATATTATATGTACAATATATGAAATATATTTACTGTACATTTTGATATTGTCTGTACAGTATATAAGATATATTTGGTGTCCTTTTGATATTTTATGTAAATTATATAATGCATATTTGGTGTAGTTTTTGATATTTTACATAGGGTGTGTCATATATATTGACTGTCCTTTTTGATATTTTATTTACAGTATATAATATACATTTCGTGTAATTTTTGATATTTTATGTACAGTATATTAAATATAATTACTGTAGTTTTTGATAGTTTATTTACAGTATATATTACACATATTTGGTGTACTTTTTGATATTTTATGTACAGTATGTCATATATATTTACTGTACTTTTTCAAATTTTATTTACAGTATATAAAACGTATTTGGTGTACTTTTAGTTAATATTATATGTACAATATATGAAATATATTTACTGTACTTTTTGATATTTTCTGTACAGTATATAAGATATATTTGGTGTCCATTTGATATTTTATGTAAATTATATACTACATATTTGGTGTAGTTTTTGATATTTTACATAGGGTGTGTCATATATATTGACTGTCCTTTTTGATATTTTATTTACAGTATATAATATACATTTGGTGTAATTTTTGATATTTTATGTACAGTATATTAAATATAAATACTGTAGTTTTTGATAGTTTATTTACAGTACATATTACACATATTTGGTGTACTTTTTGATATTTTATGTACAGTATGTCATATATATTTACTGTACTTTTTGATATTTTATTTGCAGTATATAAAATGTATTTGGTGTACTTTCAGTTAATATTATATGTACAATATATGAAATATATTTACTGTACTTTTTGATATTTTCTGTACAGTACATAAGATATATTTGCTGTCCATTTGATATTTTATGTAAATTATATAATACATATTTGGTGTAGTTTTTGATATTTTACATAGGGTGTGTCATATGTATTGACTGTCCTTTTTGATATTTTATTTACAGTATATAATATACATTTGGTGTAATTTTTGATATTTTATGTACAGTATATTAAATATAAATACTGTAGTTTTTGATAGTTTATTTACAGTATATATTACACATATTTGGTGTACTTTTTGATATTTTATGTCCATTATGTCATATATATTTACTGTACTTTTTGATATTTTATTTAAAGTATATAAAATGTATTTGGTGTACTTTTAGTTAATATTATATGTACAATATATGAAATATATTTACTGTACATTTTGATATTGTCTGTACAGTATATAAGATATATTTGGTGTCCTTTTGATATTTTATGTAAATTATATAATGCATATTTGGTGTAGTTTTTGATATTTTACATAGGGTGTGTCATATATATTGACTGTCCTTTTTGATATTTTATTTACAGTATATAATATACATTTCGTGTAATTTTTGATATTTTATGTACAGTATATTAAATATAATTACTGTAGTTTTTGATAGTTTATTTACAGTATATATTACACATATTTGGTGTACTTTTTGATATTTTATGTACACTATGTCATATATATTTACTGTACTTTTTGATATTTTATTTGCAGTATATAAAATGTATTTGGTGTACTTTCAGTTAATATTATATGTACAATATATGAAATATATTTACTGTACTTTTTGATATTTTCTGTACAGTACATAAGATATATTTGCTGTCCATTTGATATTTTATGTAAATTATATAATACATATTTGGTGTAGTTTTTGATATTTTACATAGGGTGTGTCATATGTATTGACTGTCCTTTTTGATATTTTATTTACAGTATATAATATACATTTGGTGTAATTTTTGATATTTTATGTACAGTATATTAAATATAAATACTGTAGTTTTTGATAGTTTATTTACAGTATATATTACACATATTTGGTGTACTTTTTGATATTTTATGTCCATTATGTCATATATATTTACTGTACTTTTTGATATTTTATTTAAAGTATATAAAATGTATTTGGTGTACTTTTAGTTAATATTATATGTACAATATATGAAATATATTTACTGTACTTTTTGATATTTTCTGTACAGTATATAAGATATATTTGGTGTCCTTTTGATATTTTATGTAAATTATATAATACATATTTGGTGTAGTTTTTGATATTTTACATAGGGTGTGTCATATATATTGACTGTCCTTTTTGATATTTTATTAGCAGTATATAATATACATTTGGTGTAATTTTTGATGTTTTATGTACAGTATATTAAATATAATTACTGTAGTTTTTGATATTTTATTTATAGTATATATTACACATATTTGGTGTACTTTTTGATATTTTATGTACAGTATGTCATATATATTTACTGTAGTTTTTCAAATTTTATTTACGGTATATAAAATGTATTTGGTGTACTTTTAGTTAATATTATATGTACAATATATGAAATATCTTTACTGTACTTTTTGATATTTTATGTACAGTATATAAGATATATTTGGTGTCCTTTTGATATTTTATGTAAATTATATAATACATATTTGGTGTAGTTTTTGATATTTTACATAGGGTGTGTCATATATATTGACTGTCCATTTTGATATTTTATTTACAGTATATAATATACATTTGGTGTAATTTTTGATGTTTTATGTACAGTATATTAAATATAATTACTGTAGTTTTTGATAGTTTATTTACAGTATATATTACACATATTTGGTGTACTTTTTGATATTTTATGTACAGTATGTCATATATATTTACTGTAATTTTTGAAATTTTATTTACAGTATATAAAATGTATTTCGTGTACTTTTAGTTAATATTATATGTACAATATATGAAATATATTTACTGTACATTTTGATATTGTCTGTACAGTATATAAGATATATTTGGTGTCCTTTTGATATTTTATGTAAATTATATAATGCATATTTGGTGTAGTTTTTGATATTTTACATAGGGTGTGTCATATATATTGACTGTCCTTTTTGATATTTTATTTACAGTATATAATATACATTTCGTGTAATTTTTGATATTTTATGTACAGTATATTAAATATAATTACTGTAGTTTTTGATAGTTTATTTACAGTATATATTACACATATTTGGTGTACTTTTTGATATTTTATGTACAGTATGTCATATATATTTACTGTAATTTTTGAAATTTTATTTACAGTATATAAAATGTATTTCGTGTACTTTTAGTTAATATTATATGTACAATATATGAAATATATTTACTGTACATTTTGATATTGTCTGTACAGTATATAAGATATATTTGGTGTCCTTTTGATATTTTATGTAAATTATATAATGCATATTTGGTGTAGTTTTTGATATTTTACATAGGGTGTGTCATATATATTGACTGTCCTTTTTGATATTTTATTTACAGTATATAATATACATTTCGTGTAATTTTTGATATTTTATGTACAGTATATTAAATATAATTACTGTAGTTTTTGATAGTTTATTTACAGTATATATTACACATATTTGGTGTACTTTTTGATATTTTATGTACAGTATGTCATATATATTTACTGTACTTTTTCAAATTTTATTTACAGTATATAAAACGTATTTGGTGTACTTTTAGTTAATATTATATGTACAATATATGAAATATATTTACTGTACTTTTTGATATTTTCTGTACAGTATATAAGATATATTTGGTGTCCATTTGATATTTTATGTAAATTATATACTACATATTTGGTGTAGTTTTTGATATTTTACATAGGGTGTGTCATATATATTGACTGTCCTTTTTGATATTTTATTTACAGTATATAATATACATTTGGTGTAATTTTTGATATTTTATGTACAGTATATTAAATATAATTACTGTAGTTTTTGATAGTTTATTTACAGAATATATAACACATATTTGGTGTACTTTTTGATATTTTATGTACAGTATGTCATATATATTTACTGTACTTTTTGATATTTTATTTGCAGTATATAAAATGTATTTGGTGTACTTTCAGTTAATATTATATGTACAATATATGAAATATATTTACTGTACTTTTTGATATTTTCTGTACAGTACATAAGATATATTTGCTGTCCATTTGATATTTTATGTAAATTATATAATACATATTTGGTGTAGTTTTTGATATTTTACATAGGGTGTGTCATATGTATTGACTGTCCTTTTTGATATTTTATTTACAGTATATAATATACATTTGGTGTAATTTTTGATATTTTATGTACAGTATATTAAATATAAATACTGTAGTTTTTGATAGTTTATTTACAGTATATATTACACATATTTGGTGTACTTTTTGATATTTTATGTCCATTATGTCATATATATTTACTGTACTTTTTGATATTTTATTTAAAGTATATAAAATGTATTTGGTGTACTTTTAGTTAATATTATATGTACAATATATGAAATATATTTACTGTACTTTTTGATATTTTCTGTACAGTATATAAGATATATTTGGTGTCCTTTTGATATTTTATGTAAATTATATAATACATATTTGGTGTAGTTTTTGATATTTTACATAGGGTGTGTCATATATATTGACTGTCCTTTTTGATATTTTATTAGCAGTATATAATATACATTTGGTGTAATTTTTGATGTTTTATGTACAGTATATTAAATATAATTACTGTAGTTTTTGATATTTTATTTATAGTATATATTACACATATTTGGTGTACTTTTTGATATTTTATGTACAGTATGTCATATATATTTACTGTAGTTTTTCAAATTTTATTTACGGTATATAAAATGTATTTGGTGTACTTTTAGTTAATATTATATGTACAATATATGAAATATCTTTACTGTACTTTTTGATATTTTATGTACAGTATATAAGATATATTTGGTGTCCTTTTGATATTTTATGTAAATTATATAATACATATTTGGTGTAGTTTTTGATATTTTACATAGGGTGTGTCATATATATTGACTGTCCATTTTGATATTTTATTTACAGTATATAATATACATTTGGTGTAATTTTTGATGTTTTATGTACAGTATATTAAATATAATTACTGTAGTTTTTGATAGTTTATTTACAGTATATATTACACATATTTGGTGTACTTTTTGATATTTTATGTACAGTATGTCATATATATTTACTGTAATTTTTGAAATTTTATTTACAGTATATAAAATGTATTTCGTGTACTTTTAGTTAATATTATATGTACAATATATGAAATATATTTACTGTACATTTTGATATTGTCTGTACAGTATATAAGATATATTTGGTGTCCTTTTGATATTTTATGTAAATTATATAATGCATATTTGGTGTAGTTTTTGATATTTTACATAGGGTGTGTCATATATATTGACTGTCCTTTTTGATATTTTATTTACAGTATATAATATACATTTCGTGTAATTTTTGATATTTTATGTACAGTATATTAAATATAATTACTGTAGTTTTTGATAGTTTATTTACAGTATATATTACACATATTTGGTGTACTTTTTGATATTTTATGTACAGTATGTCATATATATTTACTGTAATTTTTGAAATTTTATTTACAGTATATAAAATGTATTTCGTGTACTTTTAGTTAATATTATATGTACAATATATGAAATATATTTACTGTACATTTTGATATTGTCTGTACAGTATATAAGATATATTTGGTGTCCTTTTGATATTTTATGTAAATTATATAATGCATATTTGGTGTAGTTTTTGATATTTTACATAGGGTGTGTCATATATATTGACTGTCCTTTTTGATATTTTATTTACAGTATATAATATACATTTCGTGTAATTTTTGATATTTTATGTACAGTATATTAAATATAATTACTGTAGTTTTTGATAGTTTATTTACAGTATATATTACACATATTTGGTGTACTTTTTGATATTTTATGTACAGTATGTCATATATATTTACTGTACTTTTTCAAATTTTATTTACAGTATATAAAACGTATTTGGTGTACTTTTAGTTAATATTATATGTACAATATATGAAATATATTTACTGTACTTTTTGATATTTTCTGTACAGTATATAAGATATATTTGGTGTCCATTTGATATTTTATGTAAATTATATACTACATATTTGGTGTAGTTTTTGATATTTTACATAGGGTGTGTCATATATATTGACTGTCCTTTTTGATATTTTATTTACAGTATATAATATACATTTGGTGTAATTTTTGATATTTTATGTACAGTATATTAAATATAATTACTGTAGTTTTTGATAGTTTATTTACAGAATATATAACACATATTTGGTGTACTTTTTGATATTTTATGTACAGTATGTCATATATATTTACTGTACTTTTTGATATTTTATTTGCAGTATATAAAATGTATTTGGTGTACTTTCAGTTAATATTATATGTACAATATATGAAATATATTTACTGTACTTTTTGATATTTTCTGTACAGTACATAAGATATATTTGCTGTCCATTTGATATTTTATGTAAATTATATAATACATATTTGGTGTAGTTTTTGATATTTTACATAGGGTGTGTCATATGTATTGACTGTCCTTTTTGATATTTTATTTACAGTATATAATATACATTTGGTGTAATTTTTGATATTTTATGTACAGTATATTAAATATAAATACTGTAGTTTTTGATAGTTTATTTACAGTATATATTACACATATTTGGTGTACTTTTTGATATTTTATGTCCATTATGTCATATATATTTACTGTACTTTTTGATATTTTATTTAAAGTATATAAAATGTATTTGGTGTACTTTTAGTTAATATTATATGTACAATATATGAAATATATTTACTGTACTTTTTGATATTTTCTGTACAGTATATAAGATATATTTGGTGTCCTTTTGATATTTTATGTAAATTATATAATACATATTTGGTGTAGTTTTTGATATTTTACATAGGGTGTGTCATATATATTGACTGTCCTTTTTGATATTTTATTAGCAGTATATAATATACATTTGGTGTAATTTTTGATGTTTTATGTACAGTATATTAAATATAATTACTGTAGTTTTTGATAGTTTATTTATAGTATATATTACACATATTTGGTGTACTTTTTGATATTTTATGTACAGTATGTCATATATATTTACTGTAGTTTTTCAAATTTTATTTACGGTATATAAAATGTATTTGGTGTACTTTTAGTTAATATTATATGTACAATATATGAAATATATTTACTGTACTTTTTGATATTTTATGTACAGTATATAAGATATATTTGGTGTCCTTTTGATATTTTATGTAAATTATATAATACATATTTGGTGTAGTTTTTGATATTTTACATAGGGTGTGTCATATATATTGACTGTCCATTTTGATATTTTATTTACAGTATATAATATACATTTGGTGTAATTTTTGATGTTTTATGTACAGTATATTAAATATAATTACTGTAGTTTTTGATAGTTTATTTACAGTATATATTACACATATTTGGTGTACTTTTTGATATTTTATGTACAGTATGTCATATATATTTACTGTAATTTTTGAAATTTTATTTACAGTATATAAAATGTATTTCGTGTACTTTTAGTTAATATTATATGTACAATATATGAAATATATTTACTGTACATTTTGATATTGTCTGTACAGTATATAAGATATATTTGGTGTCCTTTTGATATTTTATGTAAATTATATAATGCATATTTGGTGTAGTTTTTGATATTTTACATAGGGTGTGTCATATATATTGACTGTCCTTTTTGATATTTTATTTACAGTATATAATATACATTTCGTGTAATTTTTGATATTTTATGTACAGTATATTAAATATAATTACTGTAGTTTTTGATAGTTTATTTACAGTATATATAACACATATTTGGTGTACTTTTTGATATTTTATGTACAGTATGTCATATATATTTACTGTACTTTTTGATATTTTATTTGCAGTATATAAAATGTATTTGGTGTACTTTCAGTTAATATTATATGTACAATATATGAAATATATTTACTGTACTTTCTGATATTTTCTGTACAGTACATAAGATATATTTGCTGTCCATTTGATATTTTATGTAAATTATATAATACATATTTGGTGTAGTTTTTGATATTTTACATAAGGTGTGTCATATATATTGACTGTCCTTTTTGATATTTTATTTACAGTATATAATATACATTTGGTGTAATTTTTGATATTTTATGTACAGTATATTAAATATAATTACTGTAGTTTTTGATAGTTTATTTACAGTATATATAACACATATTTGGTGTACTTTTTGATATTTTATGTACAGTATGTAATATATATTTACTGTACTTTTTCATATATTATTTACAGTATATAAAATGTATTTGGTGTACTTTCAGTTAATATTATATGTACAATATATGAAATATATTTACTGTACTTTTTGATATTTTCTGTACAGTATATAAGATATATTTGGTGTCCTTTTGATATTTTATGTAAATTATATAATACATATTTGGTGTAGTTTTTGATATTTTACATAGGGTGTGTCATATATATTGAGTGTCCTTTTTGATATTTTATTTGCAGTATATAATATACATTTGGTGTAATTTTTGATGTTTTATGTACAGTATATTAAATATAATTACTGTAGTTTTTGATAGTTTATTTACAGTATATATTACACATATTTGGTGTACTTTTTGATATTTTATGTACAGTATGTAATATATATTTACTGTACTTTTTCATATTTTATTTACAGTATATAAAATGTATTTGGTGTACTTTTAGTTAATATTATATGTACAATATATGAAATATATTTACTGTACTTTTTGATATTTTCTCTACAGTATATAAGATATATTTGGTGTCCTTTTGATATTTTATGTAAATTATATAATACATATTTGGTGTAGTTTTTGATATTTTACATAGCTTGTGTCATATATATTGACTGTCCTATTTGATATTTTATTTAGAGTATATAATATACATTTGGTGTAATTTTTGGTATTTTATGTACAGTATATTAAATATAAATACTGCAGTTTTTGACAGTTTATTTACAGTATATATTACACATATTTGGTGTACTTTTTGATATTTCATGTACATTATGTCATATATATTTACTGTACTTTTTGATATTTTATTTACAGTATATAAAATGTATTTGGTGTACTTTTAGTTAATATTATATGTACAATACATGAAATATATTTACTGTACTTTTTGATATTTTCTGTACAGTATAGAAGATATATTTGGTGTCCTTTTGATATTTTATGTAAATTATATAATACATATTTGGTGTAGTTTTTGATATTTTACATAGGGTGTGTCATATATATTGACTGTCCTTTTTGATATTTTATTTACAGTATATAATATACATTTGGTGTAATTTTTGATATTTTATGTACAGTATATTAAATATAATTACTGTAGTTTTTGATAGTTTATTTACAGAATATATAACACATATTTGGTGTACTTTTTGATATTTTATGTACAGTATGTCATATATATTTACTGTACTTTTTGATATTTTATTTGCAGTATATAAAATGTATTTGGTGTACTTTCAGTTAATATTATATGTACAATATATGAAATATATTTACTGTACTTTTTGATATTTTCTGTACAGTACATAAGATATATTTGCTGTCCATTTGATATTTTATGTAAATTATATAATACATATTTGGTGTAGTTTTTGATATTTTACATAGGGTGTGTCATATGTATTGACTGTCCTTTTTGATATTTTATTTACAGTATATAATATACATTTGGTGTAATTTTTGATATTTTATGTACAGTATATTAAATATAAATACTGTAGTTTTTGATAGTTTATTTACAGTATATATTACACATATTTGGTGTACTTTTTGATATTTTATGTCCATTATGTCATATATATTTACTGTACTTTTTGATATTTTATTTAAAGTATATAAAATGTATTTGGTGTACTTTTAGTTAATATTATATGTACAATATATGAAATATATTTACTGTACTTTTTGATATTTTCTGTACAGTATATAAGATATATTTGGTGTCCTTTTGATATTTTATGTAAATTATATAATACATATTTGGTGTAGTTTTTGATATTTTACATAGGGTGTGTCATATATATTGACTGTCCTTTTTGATATTTTATTAGCAGTATATAATATACATTTGGTGTAATTTTTGATGTTTTATGTACAGTATATTAAATATAATTACTGTAGTTTTTGATAGTTTATTTATAGTATATATTACACATATTTGGTGTACTTTTTGATATTTTATGTACAGTATGTCATATATATTTACTGTAGTTTTTCAAATTTTATTTACGGTATATAAAATGTATTTGGTGTACTTTTAGTTAATATTATATGTACAATATATGAAATATATTTACTGTACTTTTTGATATTTTATGTACAGTATATAAGATATATTTGGTGTCCTTTTGATATTTTATGTAAATTATATAATACATATTTGGTGTAGTTTTTGATATTTTACATAGGGTGTGTCATATATATTGACTGTCCATTTTGATATTTTATTTACAGTATATAATATACATTTGGTGTAATTTTTGATGTTTTATGTACAGTATATTAAATATAATTACTGTAGTTTTTGATAGTTTATTTACAGTATATATTACACATATTTGGTGTACTTTTTGATATTTTATGTACAGTATGTCATATATATTTACTGTAATTTTTGAAATTTTATTTACAGTATATAAAATGTATTTCGTGTACTTTTAGTTAATATTATATGTACAATATATGAAATATATTTACTGTACATTTTGATATTGTCTGTACAGTATATAAGATATATTTGGTGTCCTTTTGATATTTTATGTAAATTATATAATGCATATTTGGTGTAGTTTTTGATATTTTACATAGGGTGTGTCATATATATTGACTGTCCTTTTTGATATTTTATTTACAGTATATAATATACATTTCGTGTAATTTTTGATATTTTATGTACAGTATATTAAATATAATTACTGTAGTTTTTGATAGTTTATTTACAGTATATATTACACATATTTGGTGTACTTTTTGATATTTTATGTACACTATGTCATATATATTTACTGTACTTTTTCAAATTTTATTTACAGTATATAAAACGTATTTGGTGTACTTTTAGTTAATATTATATGTACAATATATGAAATATATTTACTGTACTTTTTGATATTTTCTGTACAGTATATAAGATATATTTGGTGTCCATTTGATATTTTATGTAAATTATATACTACATATTTGGTGTAGTTTTTGATATTTTACATAGAGTGTGTCATATATATTGACTGTCCTTTTTGATATTTTATTTACAGTATATAATATACATTTGGTGTAATTTTTGATATTTTATGTACAGTATATTAAATATAATTACTGTAGTTTTTGATAGTTTATTTACAGAATATATAACACATATTTGGTGTACTTTTTGATATTTTATGTACAGTATGTCATATATATTTACTGTACTTTTTGATATTTTATTTGCAGTATATAAAATGTATTTGGTGTACTTTCAGTTAATATTATATGTACAATATACGAAATATATTTACTGTACTTTTTGATATTTTCTGTACAGTACATAAGATATATTTGCTGTCCATTTGATATTTTATGTAAATTATATAATACATATTTGGTGTAGTTTTTGATATTTTACATAGGGTGTGTCATATGTATTGACTGTCCTTTTTGATATTTTATTTACAGTATATAATATACATTTGGTGTAATTTTTGATATTTTATGTACAGTATATTAAATATAAATACTGTAGTTTTTGATAGTTTATTTACAGTATATATTACACATATTTGGTGTACTTTTTGATATTTTATGTCCATTATGTCATATATATTTACTGTACTTTTTGATATTTTATTTAAAGTATATAAAATGTATTTGGTGTACTTTTAGTTAATATTATATGTACAATATATGAAATATATTTACTGTACTTTTTGATATTTTCTGTACAGTATATAAGATATATTTGGTGTCCTTTTGATATTTTATGTAAATTATATAATACATATTTGGTGTAGTTTTTGATATTTTACATAGGGTGTGTCATATATATTGACTGTCCTTTTTGATATTTTATTAGCAGTATATAATATACATTTGGTGTAATTTTTGATGTTTTATGTACAGTATATTAAATATAATTACTGTAGTTTTTGATAGTTTATTTATAGTATATATTACACATATTTGGTGTACTTTTTGATATTTTATGTACAGTATGTCATATATATTTACTGTAGTTTTTCAAATTTTATTTACGGTATATAAAATGTATTTGGTGTACTTTTAGTTAATATTATATGTACAATATATGAAATATATTTACTGTACTTTTTGATATTTTATGTACAGTATATAAGATATATTTGGTGTCCTTTTGATATTTTATGTAAATTATATAATACATATTTGGTGTAGTTTTTGATATTTTACATAGGGTGTGTCATATATATTGACTGTCCATTTTGATATTTTATTTACAGTATATAATATACATTTGGTGTAATTTTTGATGTTTTATGTACAGTATATTAAATATAATTACTGTAGTTTTTGATAGTTTATTTACAGTATATATTACACATATTTGGTGTACTTTTTGATATTTTATGTACAGTATGTCATATATATTTACTGTAATTTTTGAAATTTTATTTACAGTATATAAAATGTATTTGGTGTACTTTTAGTTAATATTATATGTACAATATATGAAATATATTTACTGTACATTTTGATATTGTCTGTACAGTATATAAGATATATTTGGTGTCCTTTTGATATTTTATGTAAATTATATAATGCATATTTGGTGTAGTTTTTGATATTTTACATAGGGTGTGTCATATATATTGACTGTCCTTTTTGATATTTTATTTACAGTATATAATATACATTTCGTGTAATTTTTGATATTTTATGTACAGTATATTAAATATAATTACTGTAGTTTTTGATAGTTTATTTACAGAATATATAACACATATTTGGTGTACTTTTTGATATTTTATGTACAGTATGTCATATATATTTACTGTACTTTTTGATATTTTATTTGCAGTATATAAAATGTATTTGGTGTACTTTCAGTTAATATTATATGTACAATATATGAAATATATTTACTGTACTTTTTGATATTTTCTGTACAGTACATAAGATATATTTGCTGTCCATTTGATATTTTATGTAAATTATATAATACATATTTGGTGTAGTTTTTGATATTTTACATAGGGTGTGTCATATATATTGACTGTCCTTTTTGATATTTTATTAGCAGTATATAATATACATTTGGTGTAATTTTTGATGTTTTATGTACAGTATATTAAATATAATTACTGTAGTTTTTGATAGTTTATTTATAGTATATATTACACATATTTGGTGTACTTTTTGATATTTTATGTACAGTATGTCATATATATTTACTGTAGTTTTTCAAATTTTATTTACGGTATATAAAATGTATTTGGTGTACTTTTAGTTAATATTATATGTACAATATATGAAATATATTTACTGTACTTTTTGATATTTTATGTACAGTATATAAGATATATTTGGTGTCCTTTTGATATTTTATGTAAATTATATAATACATATTTGGTGTAGTTTTTGATATTTTACATAGGGTGTGTCATATATATTGACTGTCCATTTTGATATTTTATTTACAGTATATAATATACATTTGGTGTAATTTTTGATGTTTTATGTACAGTATATTAAATATAATTACTGTAGTTTTTGATAGTTTATTTACAGTATATATTACACATATTTGGTGTACTTTTTGATATTTTATGTACAGTATGTCATATATATTTACTGTAATTTTTGAAATTTTATTTACAGTATATAAAATGTATTTCGTGTACTTTTAGTTAATATTATATGTACAATATATGAAATATATTAACTGTACATTTTGATATTGTCTGTACAGTATATAAGATATATTTGGTGTCCTTTTGATATTTTATGTAAATTATATAATGCATATTTGGTGTAGTTTTTGATATTTTACATAGGGTGTGTCATATATATTGACTGTCCTTTTTGATATTTTATTTACAGTATATAATATACATTTCGTGTAATTTTTGATATTTTATGTACAGTATATTAAATATAATTACTGTAGTTTTTGATAGTTTATTTACAGAATATATAACACATATTTGGTGTACTTTTTGATATTTTATGTACAGTATGTCATATATATTTACTGTACTTTTTGATATTTTATTTGCAGTATATAAAATGTATTTGGTGTACTTTCAGTTAATATTATATGTACAATATATGAAATATATTTACTGTACTTTTTGATATTTTCTGTACAGTACATAAGATATATTTGCTGTCCATTTGATATTTTATGTAAATTATATAATACATATTTGGTGTAGTTTTTGATATTTTACATAGGGTGTGTCATATATATTGACTGTCCTTTTTGATATTTTATTAGCAGTATATAATATACATTTGGTGTAATTTTTGATGTTTTATGTACAGTATATTAAATATAATTACTGTAGTTTTTGATAGTTTATTTATAGTATATATTACACATATTTGGTGTACTTTTTGATATTTTATGTACAGTATGTCATATATATTTACTGTAGTTTTTCAAATTTTATTTACGGTATATAAAATGTATTTGGTGTACTTTTAGTTAATATTATATGTACAATATATGAAATATATTTACTGTACTTTTTGATATTTTATGTACAGTATATAAGATATATTTGGTGTCCTTTTGATATTTTATGTAAATTATATAATACATATTTGGTGTAGTTTTTGATATTTTACATAGGGTGTGTCATATATATTGACTGTCCATTTTGATATTTTATTTACAGTATATAATATACATTTGGTGTAATTTTTGATGTTTTATGTACAGTATATTAAATATAATTACTGTAGTTTTTGATAGTTTATTTACAGTATATATTACACATATTTGGTGTACTTTTTGATATTTTATGTACAGTATGTCATATATATTTACTGTAATTTTTGAAATTTTATTTACAGTATATAAAATGTATTTCGTGTACTTTTAGTTAATATTATATGTACAATATATGAAATATATTTACTGTACATTTTGATATTGTCTGTACAGTATATAAGATATATTTGGTGTCCTTTTGATATTTTATGTAAATTATATAATGCATATTTGGTGTAGTTTTTGATATTTTACATAGGGTGTGTCATATATATTGACTGTCCTTTTTGATATTTTATTTACAGTATATAATATACATTTGGTGTAATTTTTGATATTTTATGTACAGTATATTAAATATAATTACTGTAGTTTTTGATAGTTTATTTACAGAATATATAACACATATTTGGTGTACTTTTTGATATTTTATGTACAGTATGTCATATATATTTACTGTACTTTTTGATATTTTATTTGCAGTATATAAAATGTATTTGGTGTACTTTCAGTTAATATTATATGTACAATATATGAAATATATTTACTGTACTTTTTGATATTTTCTGTACAGTACATAAGATATATTTGCTGTCCATTTGATATTTTATGTAAATTATATAATACATATTTGGTGTAGTTTTTGATATTTTACATAGGGTGTGTCATATATATTGACTGTCCTTTTTGATATTTTATTAGCAGTATATAATATACATTTGGTGTAATTTTTGATGTTTTATGTACAGTATATTAAATATAATTACTGTAGTTTTTGATAGTTTATTTATAGTATATATTACACATATTTGGTGTACTTTTTGATATTTTATGTACAGTATGTCATATATTTACTGTAGTTTTTCAAATTTTATTTACGGTATATAAAATGTATTTGGTGTACTTTTAGTTAATATTATATGTACAATATATGAAATATATTTACTGTACTTTTTGATATTTTATGTACAGTATATAAGATATATTTGGTGTCCTTTTGATATTTTATGTAAATTATATAATACATATTTGGTGTAGTTTTTGATATTTTACATAGGGTGTGTCATATATATTGACTGTCCATTTTGATATTTTATTTACAGTATATAATATACATTTGGTGTAATTTTTGATGTTTTATGTACAGTATATTAAATATAATTACTGTAGTTTTTGATAGTTTATTTACAGTATATATTACACATATTTGGTGTACTTTTTGATATTTTATGTACAGTATGTCATATATATTTACTGTAATTTTTGAAATTTTATTTACAGTATATAAAATGTATTTCGTGTACTTTTAGTTAATATTATATGTACAATATATGAAATATATTTACTGTACATTTTGATATTGTCTGTACAGTATATAAGATATATTTGGTGTCCTTTTGATATTTTATGTAAATTATATAATGCATATTTGGTGTAGTTTTTGATATTTTACATAGGGTGTGTCATATATATTAACTGTCCTTTTTGATATTTTATTTACAGTATATAATATACATTTCGTGTAATTTTTGATATTTTATGTACAGTATATTAAATATAATTACTGTAGTTTTTGATAGTTTATTTACAGTATATGTTACACATATTTGGTGTACTTTTTGATATTTTATGTACACTATGTCATATATATTTACTGTACTTTTTCAAATTTTATTTACAGTATATAAAACGTATTTGGTGTACTTTTAGTTAATATTATATGTACAATATATGAAATATATTTACTGTACTTTTTGATATTTTCTGTACAGTATATAAGATATATTTGGTGTCCATTTGATATTTTATGTAAATTATATACTACATATTTGGTGTAGTTTTTGATATTTTACATAGGGTGTGTCATATATATTGACTGTCCTTTTTGATATTTTATTTACAGTATATAATATACATTTGGTGTAATTTTTGATATTTTATGTACAGTATATTAAATATAATTACTGTAGTTTTTGATAGTTTATTTACAGAATATATAACACATATTTGGTGTACTTTTTGATATTTTATGTACAGTATGTCATATATATTTACTGTACTTTTTGATATTTTATTTGCAGTATATAAAATGTATTTGGTGTACTTTCAGTTAATATTATATGTACAATATATGAAATATATTTACTGTACTTTTTGATATTTTCTGTACAGTACATAAGATATATTTGCTGTCCATTTGATATTTTATGTAAATTATATAATACATATTTGGTGTAGTTTTTGATATTTTACATAGGGTGTGTCATATGTATTGACTGTCCTTTTTGATATTTTATTTACAGTATATAATATACATTTGGTGTAATTTTTGATATTTTATGTACAGTATATTAAATATAAATACTGTAGTTTTTGATAGTTTATTTACAGTATATATTACACATATTTGGTGTACTTTTTGATATTTTATGTCCATTATGTCATATATATTTACTGTACTTTTTGATATTTTATTTAAAGTATATAAAATGTATTTGGTGTACTTTTAGTTAATATTATATGTACAATATATGAAATATATTTACTGTACTTTTTGATATTTTCTGTACAGTATATAAGATATATTTGGTGTCCTTTTGATATTTTATGTAAATTATATAATACATATTTGGTGTAGTTTTTGATATTTTACATAGGGTGTGTCATATATATTGACTGTCCTTTTTGATATTTTATTAGCAGTATATAATATACATTTGGTGTAATTTTTGATGTTTTATGTACAGTATATTAAATATAATTACTGTAGTTTTTGATAGTTTATTTATAGTATATATTACACATATTTGGTGTACTTTTTGATATTTTATGTACAGTATGTCATATATATTTACTGTAGTTTTTCAAATTTTATTTACGGTATATAAAATGTATTTGGTGTACTTTTAGTTAATATTATATGTACAATATATGAAATATATTTACTGTACTTTTTGATATTTTATGTACAGTATATAAGATATATTTGGTGTCCTTTTGATATTTTATGTAAATTATATAATACATATTTGGTGTAGTTTTTGATATTTTACATAGGGTGTGTCATATATATTGACTGTCCATTTTGATATTTTATTTACAGTATATAATATACATTTGGTGTAATTTTTGATGTTTTATGTACAGTATATTAAATATAATTACTGTAGTTTTTGATAGTTTATTTACAGTATATATTACACATATTTGGTGTACTTTTTGATATTTTATGTACAGTATGTCATATATATTTACTGTAATTTTTGAAATTTTATTTACAGTATATAAAATGTATTTCGTGTACTTTTAGTTAATATTATATGTACAATATATGAAATATATTTACTGTACATTTTGATATTGTCTGTACAGTATATAAGATATATTTGGTGTCCTTTTGATATTTTATGTAAATTATATAATGCATATTTGGTGTAGTTTTTGATATTTTACATAGGGTGTGTCATATATATTGACTGTCCTTTTTGATATTTTATTTACAGTATATAATATACATTTCGTGTAATTTTTGATATTTTATGTACAGTATATTAAATATAATTACTGTAGTTTTTGATAGTTTATTTACAGTATATATTACACATATTTGGTGTACTTTTTGATATTTTATGTACAGTATGTCATATATATTTACTGTAATTTTTGAAATTTTATTTACAGTATATAAAATGTATTTCGTGTACTTTTAGTTAATATTATATGTACAATATATGAAATATATTTACTGTACATTTTGATATTGTCTGTACAGTATATAAGATATATTTGGTGTCCTTTTGATATTTTATGTAAATTATATAATGCATATTTGGTGTAGTTTTTGATATTTTACATAGGGTGTGTCATATATATTGACTGTCCTTTTTGATATTTTATTTACAGTATATAATATACATTTCGTGTAATTTTTGATATTTTATGTACAGTATATTAAATATAATTACTGTAGTTTTTGATAGTTTATTTACAGAATATATAACACATATTTGGTGTACTTTTTGATATTTTATGTACAGTATGTCATATATATTTACTGTACTTTTTGATATTTTATTTGCAGTATATAAAATGTATTTGGTGTACTTTCAGTTAATATTATATGTACAATATATGAAATATATTTACTGTACTTTTTGATATTTTCTGTACAGTACATAAGATATATTTGCTGTCCATTTGATATTTTATGTAAATTATATAATACATATTTGGTGTAGTTTTTGATATTTTACATAGGGTGTGTCATATGTATTGACTGTCCTTTTTGATATTTTATTTACAGTATATAATATACATTTGGTGTAATTTTTGATATTTTATGTACAGTATATTAAATATAAATACTGTAGTTTTTGATAGTTTATTTACAGTATATATTACACATATTTGGTGTACTTTTTGATATTTTATGTCCATTATGTCATATATATTTACTGTACTTTTTGATATTTTATTTAAAGTATATAAAATGTATTTGGTGTACTTTTAGTTAATATTATATGTACAATATATGAAATATATTTACTGTACTTTTTGATATTTTCTGTACAGTATATAAGATATATTTGGTGTCCTTTTGATATTTTATGTAAATTATATAATACATATTTGGTGTAGTTTTTGATATTTTACATAGGGTGTGTCATATATATTGACTGTCCTTTTTGATATTTTATTAGCAGTATATAATATACATTTGGTGTAATTTTTGATGTTTTATGTACAGTATATTAAATATAATTACTGTAGTTTTTGATAGTTTATTTATAGTATATATTACACATATTTGGTGTACTTTTTGATATTTTATGTACAGTATGTCATATATATTTACTGTAGTTTTTCAAATTTTATTTACGGTATATAAAATGTATTTGGTGTACTTTTAGTTAATATTATATGTACAATATATGAAATATATTTACTGTACTTTTTGATATTTTATGTACAGTATATAAGATATATTTGGTGTCCTTTTGATATTTTATGTAAATTATATAATACATATTTGGTGTAGTTTTTGATATTTTACATAGGGTGTGTCATATATATTGACTGTCCATTTTGATATTTTATTTACAGTATATAATATACATTTGGTGTAATTTTTGATGTTTTATGTACAGTATATTAAATATAATTACTGTAGTTTTTGATAGTTTATTTACAGTATATATTACACATATTTGGTGTACTTTTTGATATTTTATGTACAGTATGTCATATATATTTACTGTAATTTTTGAAATTTTATTTACAGTATATAAAATGTATTTCGTGTACTTTTAGTTAATATTATATGTACAATATATGAAATATATTTACTGTACATTTTGATATTGTCTGTACAGTATATAAGATATATTTGGTGTCCTTTTGATATTTTATGTAAATTATATAATGCATATTTGGTGTAGTTTTTGATATTTTACATAGGGTGTGTCATATATATTGACTGTCCTTTTTGATATTTTATTTACAGTATATAATATACATTTCGTGTAATTTTTGATATTTTATGTACAGTATATTAAATATAATTACTGTAGTTTTTGATAGTTTATTTACAGTATATATTACACATATTTGGTGTACTTTTTGATATTTTATGTACAGTATGTCATATATATTTACTGTAATTTTTGAAATTTTATTTACAGTATATAAAATGTATTTCGTGTACTTTTAGTTAATATTATATGTACAATATATGAAATATATTTACTGTACATTTTGATATTGTCTGTACAGTATATAAGATATATTTGGTGTCCTTTTGATATTTTATGTAAATTATATAATGCATATTTGGTGTAGTTTTTGATATTTTACATAGGGTGTGTCATATATATTGACTGTCCTTTTTGATATTTTATTTACAGTATATAATATACATTTCGTGTAATTTTTGATATTTTATGTACAGTATATTAAATATAATTACTGTAGTTTTTGATAGTTTATTTACAGTATATATTACACATATTTGGTGTACTTTTTGATATTTTATGTACAGTATGTCATATATATTTACTGTACTTTTTCAAATTTTATTTACAGTATATAAAACGTATTTGGTGTACTTTTAGTTAATATTATATGTACAATATATGAAATATATTTACTGTACTTTTTGATATTTTCTGTACAGTATATAAGATATATTTGGTGTCCATTTGATATTTTATGTAAATTATATACTACATATTTGGTGTAGTTTTTGATATTTTACATAGGGTGTGTCATATATATTGACTGTCCTTTTTGATATTTTATTTACAGTATATAATATACATTTGGTGTAATTTTTGATATTTTATGTACAGTATATTAAATATAAATACTGTAGTTTTTGATAGTTTATTTACAGTACATATTACACATATTTGGTGTACTTTTTGATATTTTATGTACAGTATGTCATATATATTTACTGTACTTTTTGATATTTTATTTGCAGTATATAAAATGTATTTGGTGTACTTTCAGTTAATATTATATGTACAATATATGAAATATATTTACTGTACTTTTTGATATTTTCTGTACAGTACATAAGATATATTTGCTGTCCATTTGATATTTTATGTAAATTATATAATACATATTTGGTGTAGTTTTTGATATTTTACATAGGGTGTGTCATATGTATTGACTGTCCTTTTTGATATTTTATTTACAGTATATAATATACATTTGGTGTAATTTTTGATATTTTATGTACAGTATATTAAATATAAATACTGTAGTTTTTGATAGTTTATTTACAGTATATATTACACATATTTGGTGTACTTTTTGATATTTTATGTCCATTATGTCATATATATTTACTGTACTTTTTGATATTTTATTTAAAGTATATAAAATGTATTTGGTGTACTTTTAGTTAATATTATATGTACAATATATGAAATATATTTACTGTACATTTTGATATTGTCTGTACAGTATATAAGATATATTTGGTGTCCTTTTGATATTTTATGTAAATTATATAATGCATATTTGGTGTAGTTTTTGATATTTTACATAGGGTGTGTCATATATATTGACTGTCCTTTTTGATATTTTATTTACAGTATATAATATACATTTCGTGTAATTTTTGATATTTTATGTACAGTATATTAAATATAATTACTGTAGTTTTTGATAGTTTATTTACAGTATATATTACACATATTTGGTGTACTTTTTGATATTTTATGTACACTATGTCATATATATTTACTGTACTTTTTGATATTTTATTTGCAGTATATAAAATGTATTTGGTGTACTTTCAGTTAATATTATATGTACAATATATGAAATATATTTACTGTACTTTTTGATATTTTCTGTACAGTACATAAGATATATTTGCTGTCCATTTGATATTTTATGTAAATTATATAATACATATTTGGTGTAGTTTTTGATATTTTACATAGGGTGTGTCATATGTATTGACTGTCCTTTTTGATATTTTATTTACAGTATATAATATACATTTGGTGTAATTTTTGATATTTTATGTACAGTATATTAAATATAAATACTGTAGTTTTTGATAGTTTATTTACAGTATATATTACACATATTTGGTGTACTTTTTGATATTTTATGTCCATTATGTCATATATATTTACTGTACTTTTTGATATTTTATTTAAAGTATATAAAATGTATTTGGTGTACTTTTAGTTAATATTATATGTACAATATATGAAATATATTTACTGTACTTTTTGATATTTTCTGTACAGTATATAAGATATATTTGGTGTCCTTTTGATATTTTATGTAAATTATATAATACATATTTGGTGTAGTTTTTGATATTTTACATAGGGTGTGTCATATATATTGACTGTCCTTTTTGATATTTTATTAGCAGTATATAATATACATTTGGTGTAATTTTTGATGTTTTATGTACAGTATATTAAATATAATTACTGTAGTTTTTGATATTTTATTTATAGTATATATTACACATATTTGGTGTACTTTTTGATATTTTATGTACAGTATGTCATATATATTTACTGTAGTTTTTCAAATTTTATTTACGGTATATAAAATGTATTTGGTGTACTTTTAGTTAATATTATATGTACAATATATGAAATATCTTTACTGTACTTTTTGATATTTTATGTACAGTATATAAGATATATTTGGTGTCCTTTTGATATTTTATGTAAATTATATAATACATATTTGGTGTAGTTTTTGATATTTTACATAGGGTGTGTCATATATATTGACTGTCCATTTTGATATTTTATTTACAGTATATAATATACATTTGGTGTAATTTTTGATGTTTTATGTACAGTATATTAAATATAATTACTGTAGTTTTTGATAGTTTATTTACAGTATATATTACACATATTTGGTGTACTTTTTGATATTTTATGTACAGTATGTCATATATATTTACTGTAATTTTTGAAATTTTATTTACAGTATATAAAATGTATTTCGTGTACTTTTAGTTAATATTATATGTACAATATATGAAATATATTTACTGTACATTTTGATATTGTCTGTACAGTATATAAGATATATTTGGTGTCCTTTTGATATTTTATGTAAATTATATAATGCATATTTGGTGTAGTTTTTGATATTTTACATAGGGTGTGTCATATATATTGACTGTCCTTTTTGATATTTTATTTACAGTATATAATATACATTTCGTGTAATTTTTGATATTTTATGTACAGTATATTAAATATAATTACTGTAGTTTTTGATAGTTTATTTACAGTATATATTACACATATTTGGTGTACTTTTTGATATTTTATGTACAGTATGTCATATATATTTACTGTAATTTTTGAAATTTTATTTACAGTATATAAAATGTATTTCGTGTACTTTTAGTTAATATTATATGTACAATATATGAAATATATTTACTGTACATTTTGATATTGTCTGTACAGTATATAAGATATATTTGGTGTCCTTTTGATATTTTATGTAAATTATATAATGCATATTTGGTGTAGTTTTTGATATTTTACATAGGGTGTGTCATATATATTGACTGTCCTTTTTGATATTTTATTTACAGTATATAATATACATTTCGTGTAATTTTTGATATTTTATGTACAGTATATTAAATATAATTACTGTAGTTTTTGATAGTTTATTTACAGTATATATTACACATATTTGGTGTACTTTTTGATATTTTATGTACAGTATGTCATATATATTTACTGTACTTTTTCAAATTTTATTTACAGTATATAAAACGTATTTGGTGTACTTTTAGTTAATATTATATGTACAATATATGAAATATATTTACTGTACTTTTTGATATTTTCTGTACAGTATATAAGATATATTTGGTGTCCATTTGATATTTTATGTAAATTATATACTACATATTTGGTGTAGTTTTTGATATTTTACATAGGGTGTGTCATATATATTGACTGTCCTTTTTGATATTTTATTTACAGTATATAATATACATTTGGTGTAATTTTTGATATTTTATGTACAGTATATTAAATATAATTACTGTAGTTTTTGATAGTTTATTTACAGAATATATAACACATATTTGGTGTACTTTTTGATATTTTATGTACAGTATGTCATATATATTTACTGTACTTTTTGATATTTTATTTGCAGTATATAAAATGTATTTGGTGTACTTTCAGTTAATATTATATGTACAATATATGAAATATATTTACTGTACTTTTTGATATTTTCTGTACAGTACATAAGATATATTTGCTGTCCATTTGATATTTTATGTAAATTATATAATACATATTTGGTGTAGTTTTTGATATTTTACATAGGGTGTGTCATATGTATTGACTGTCCTTTTTGATATTTTATTTACAGTATATAATATACATTTGGTGTAATTTTTGATATTTTATGTACAGTATATTAAATATAAATACTGTAGTTTTTGATAGTTTATTTACAGTATATATTACACATATTTGGTGTACTTTTTGATATTTTATGTCCATTATGTCATATATATTTACTGTACTTTTTGATATTTTATTTAAAGTATATAAAATGTATTTGGTGTACTTTTAGTTAATATTATATGTACAATATATGAAATATATTTACTGTACTTTTTGATATTTTCTGTACAGTATATAAGATATATTTGGTGTCCTTTTGATATTTTATGTAAATTATATAATACATATTTGGTGTAGTTTTTGATATTTTACATAGGGTGTGTCATATATATTGACTGTCCTTTTTGATATTTTATTAGCAGTATATAATATACATTTGGTGTAATTTTTGATGTTTTATGTACAGTATATTAAATATAATTACTGTAGTTTTTGATATTTTATTTATAGTATATATTACACATATTTGGTGTACTTTTTGATATTTTATGTACAGTATGTCATATATATTTACTGTAGTTTTTCAAATTTTATTTACGGTATATAAAATGTATTTGGTGTACTTTTAGTTAATATTATATGTACAATATATGAAATATCTTTACTGTACTTTTTGATATTTTATGTACAGTATATAAGATATATTTGGTGTCCTTTTGATATTTTATGTAAATTATATAATACATATTTGGTGTAGTTTTTGATATTTTACATAGGGTGTGTCATATATATTGACTGTCCATTTTGATATTTTATTTACAGTATATAATATACATTTGGTGTAATTTTTGATGTTTTATGTACAGTATATTAAATATAATTACTGTAGTTTTTGATAGTTTATTTACAGTATATATTACACATATTTGGTGTACTTTTTGATATTTTATGTACAGTATGTCATATATATTTACTGTAATTTTTGAAATTTTATTTACAGTATATAAAATGTATTTCGTGTACTTTTAGTTAATATTATATGTACAATATATGAAATATATTTACTGTACATTTTGATATTGTCTGTACAGTATATAAGATATATTTGGTGTCCTTTTGATATTTTATGTAAATTATATAATGCATATTTGGTGTAGTTTTTGATATTTTACATAGGGTGTGTCATATATATTGACTGTCCTTTTTGATATTTTATTTACAGTATATAATATACATTTCGTGTAATTTTTGATATTTTATGTACAGTATATTAAATATAATTACTGTAGTTTTTGATAGTTTATTTACAGTATATATTACACATATTTGGTGTACTTTTTGATATTTTATGTACAGTATGTCATATATATTTACTGTAATTTTTGAAATTTTATTTACAGTATATAAAATGTATTTCGTGTACTTTTAGTTAATATTATATGTACAATATATGAAATATATTTACTGTACATTTTGATATTGTCTGTACAGTATATAAGATATATTTGGTGTCCTTTTGATATTTTATGTAAATTATATAATGCATATTTGGTGTAGTTTTTGATATTTTACATAGGGTGTGTCATATATATTGACTGTCCTTTTTGATATTTTATTTACAGTATATAATATACATTTCGTGTAATTTTTGATATTTTATGTACAGTATATTAAATATAATTACTGTAGTTTTTGATAGTTTATTTACAGTATATATTACACATATTTGGTGTACTTTTTGATATTTTATGTACAGTATGTCATATATATTTACTGTACTTTTTCAAATTTTATTTACAGTATATAAAACGTATTTGGTGTACTTTTAGTTAATATTATATGTACAATATATGAAATATATTTACTGTACTTTTTGATATTTTCTGTACAGTATATAAGATATATTTGGTGTCCATTTGATATTTTATGTAAATTATATACTACATATTTGGTGTAGTTTTTGATATTTTACATAGGGTGTGTCATATATATTGACTGTCCTTTTTGATATTTTATTTACAGTATATAATATACATTTGGTGTAATTTTTGATATTTTATGTACAGTATATTAAATATAATTACTGTAGTTTTTGATAGTTTATTTACAGAATATATAACACATATTTGGTGTACTTTTTGATATTTTATGTACAGTATGTCATATATATTTACTGTACTTTTTGATATTTTATTTGCAGTATATAAAATGTATTTGGTGTACTTTCAGTTAATATTATATGTACAATATATGAAATATATTTACTGTACTTTTTGATATTTTCTGTACAGTACATAAGATATATTTGCTGTCCATTTGATATTTTATGTAAATTATATAATACATATTTGGTGTAGTTTTTGATATTTTACATAGGGTGTGTCATATGTATTGACTGTCCTTTTTGATATTTTATTTACAGTATATAATATACATTTGGTGTAATTTTTGATATTTTATGTACAGTATATTAAATATAAATACTGTAGTTTTTGATAGTTTATTTACAGTATATATTACACATATTTGGTGTACTTTTTGATATTTTATGTCCATTATGTCATATATATTTACTGTACTTTTTGATATTTTATTTAAAGTATATAAAATGTATTTGGTGTACTTTTAGTTAATATTATATGTACAATATATGAAATATATTTACTGTACTTTTTGATATTTTCTGTACAGTATATAAGATATATTTGGTGTCCTTTTGATATTTTATGTAAATTATATAATACATATTTGGTGTAGTTTTTGATATTTTACATAGGGTGTGTCATATATATTGACTGTCCTTTTTGATATTTTATTAGCAGTATATAATATACATTTGGTGTAATTTTTGATGTTTTATGTACAGTATATTAAATATAATTACTGTAGTTTTTGATAGTTTATTTATAGTATATATTACACATATTTGGTGTACTTTTTGATATTTTATGTACAGTATGTCATATATATTTACTGTAGTTTTTCAAATTTTATTTACGGTATATAAAATGTATTTGGTGTACTTTTAGTTAATATTATATGTACAATATATGAAATATATTTACTGTACTTTTTGATATTTTATGTACAGTATATAAGATATATTTGGTGTCCTTTTGATATTTTATGTAAATTATATAATACATATTTGGTGTAGTTTTTGATATTTTACATAGGGTGTGTCATATATATTGACTGTCCATTTTGATATTTTATTTACAGTATATAATATACATTTGGTGTAATTTTTGATGTTTTATGTACAGTATATTAAATATAATTACTGTAGTTTTTGATAGTTTATTTACAGTATATATTACACATATTTGGTGTACTTTTTGATATTTTATGTACAGTATGTCATATATATTTACTGTAATTTTTGAAATTTTATTTACAGTATATAAAATGTATTTCGTGTACTTTTAGTTAATATTATATGTACAATATATGAAATATATTTACTGTACATTTTGATATTGTCTGTACAGTATATAAGATATATTTGGTGTCCTTTTGATATTTTATGTAAATTATATAATGCATATTTGGTGTAGTTTTTGATATTTTACATAGGGTGTGTCATATATATTGACTGTCCTTTTTGATATTTTATTTACAGTATATAATATACATTTCGTGTAATTTTTGATATTTTATGTACAGTATATTAAATATAATTACTGTAGTTTTTGATAGTTTATTTACAGTATATATTACACATATTTGGTGTACTTTTTGATATTTTATGTACAGTATGTCATATATATTTACTGTAATTTTTGAAATTTTATTTACAGTATATAAAATGTATTTCGTGTACTTTTAGTTAATATTATATGTACAATATATGAAATATATTTACTGTACATTTTGATATTGTCTGTACAGTATATAAGATATATTTGGTGTCCTTTTGATATTTTATGTAAATTATATAATGCATATTTGGTGTAGTTTTTGATATTTTACATAGGGTGTGTCATATATATTGACTGTCCTTTTTGATATTTTATTTACAGTATATAATATACATTTCGTGTAATTTTTGATATTTTATGTACAGTATATTAAATATAATTACTGTAGTTTTTGATAGTTTATTTACAGAATATATAACACATATTTGGTGTACTTTTTGATATTTTATGTACAGTATGTCATATATATTTACTGTACTTTTTGATATTTTATTTGCAGTATATAAAATGTATTTGGTGTACTTTCAGTTAATATTATATGTACAATATATGAAATATATTTACTGTACTTTTTGATATTTTCTGTACAGTACATAAGATATATTTGCTGTCCATTTGATATTTTATGTAAATTATATAATACATATTTGGTGTAGTTTTTGATATTTTACATAGGGTGTGTCATATGTATTGACTGTCCTTTTTGATATTTTATTTACAGTATATAATATACATTTGGTGTAATTTTTGATATTTTATGTACAGTATATTAAATATAAATACTGTAGTTTTTGATAGTTTATTTACAGTATATATTACACATATTTGGTGTACTTTTTGATATTTTATGTCCATTATGTCATATATATTTACTGTACTTTTTGATATTTTATTTAAAGTATATAAAATGTATTTGGTGTACTTTTAGTTAATATTATATGTACAATATATGAAATATATTTACTGTACTTTTTGATATTTTCTGTACAGTATATAAGATATATTTGGTGTCCTTTTGATATTTTATGTAAATTATATAATACATATTTGGTGTAGTTTTTGATATTTTACATAGGGTGTGTCATATATATTGACTGTCCTTTTTGATATTTTATTAGCAGTATATAATATACATTTGGTGTAATTTTTGATGTTTTATGTACAGTATATTAAATATAATTACTGTAGTTTTTGATAGTTTATTTATAGTATATATTACACATATTTGGTGTACTTTTTGATATTTTATGTACAGTATGTCATATATATTTACTGTAGTTTTTCAAATTTTATTTACGGTATATAAAATGTATTTGGTGTACTTTTAGTTAATATTATATGTACAATATATGAAATATATTTACTGTACTTTTTGATATTTTATGTACAGTATATAAGATATATTTGGTGTCCTTTTGATATTTTATGTAAATTATATAATACATATTTGGTGTAGTTTTTGATATTTTACATAGGGTGTGTCATATATATTGACTGTCCATTTTGATATTTTATTTACAGTATATAATATACATTTGGTGTAATTTTTGATGTTTTATGTACAGTATATTAAATATAATTACTGTAGTTTTTGATAGTTTATTTACAGTATATATTACACATATTTGGTGTACTTTTTGATATTTTATGTACAGTATGTCATATATATTTACTGTAATTTTTGAAATTTTATTTACAGTATATAAAATGTATTTCGTGTACTTTTAGTTAATATTATATGTACAATATATGAAATATATTTACTGTACATTTTGATATTGTCTGTACAGTATATAAGATATATTTGGTGTCCTTTTGATATTTTATGTAAATTATATAATGCATATTTGGTGTAGTTTTTGATATTTTACATAGGGTGTGTCATATATATTGACTGTCCTTTTTGATATTTTATTTACAGTATATAATATACATTTCGTGTAATTTTTGATATTTTATGTACAGTATATTAAATATAATTACTGTAGTTTTTGATAGTTTATTTACAGTATATATTACACATATTTGGTGTACTTTTTGATATTTTATGTACAGTATGTCATATATATTTACTGTAATTTTTGAAATTTTATTTACAGTATATAAAATGTATTTCGTGTACTTTTAGTTAATATTATATGTACAATATATGAAATATATTTACTGTACATTTTGATATTGTCTGTACAGTATATAAGATATATTTGGTGTCCTTTTGATATTTTATGTAAATTATATAATGCATATTTGGTGTAGTTTTTGATATTTTACATAGGGTGTGTCATATATATTGACTGTCCTTTTTGATATTTTATTTACAGTATATAATATACATTTCGTGTAATTTTTGATATTTTATGTACAGTATATTAAATATAATTACTGTAGTTTTTGATAGTTTATTTACAGTATATATTACACATATTTGGTGTACTTTTTGATATTTTATGTACAGTATGTCATATATATTTACTGTACTTTTTCAAATTTTATTTACAGTATATAAAACGTATTTGGTGTACTTTTAGTTAATATTATATGTACAATATATGAAATATATTTACTGTACTTTTTGATATTTTCTGTACAGTATATAAGATATATTTGGTGTCCATTTGATATTTTATGTAAATTATATACTACATATTTGGTGTAGTTTTTGATATTTTACATAGGGTGTGTCATATATATTGACTGTCCTTTTTGATATTTTATTTACAGTATATAATATACATTTGGTGTAATTTTTGATATTTTATGTACAGTATATTAAATATAAATACTGTAGTTTTTGATAGTTTATTTACAGTACATATTACACATATTTGGTGTACTTTTTGATATTTTATGTACAGTATGTCATATATATTTACTGTACTTTTTGATATTTTATTTGCAGTATATAAAATGTATTTGGTGTACTTTCAGTTAATATTATATGTACAATATATGAAATATATTTACTGTACTTTTTGATATTTTCTGTACAGTACATAAGATATATTTGCTGTCCATTTGATATTTTATGTAAATTATATAATACATATTTGGTGTAGTTTTTGATATTTTACATAGGGTGTGTCATATGTATTGACTGTCCTTTTTGATATTTTATTTACAGTATATAATATACATTTGGTGTAATTTTTGATATTTTATGTACAGTATATTAAATATAAATACTGTAGTTTTTGATAGTTTATTTACAGTATATATTACACATATTTGGTGTACTTTTTGATATTTTATGTCCATTATGTCATATATATTTACTGTACTTTTTGATATTTTATTTAAAGTATATAAAATGTATTTGGTGTACTTTTAGTTAATATTATATGTACAATATATGAAATATATTTACTGTACATTTTGATATTGTCTGTACAGTATATAAGATATATTTGGTGTCCTTTTGATATTTTATGTAAATTATATAATGCATATTTGGTGTAGTTTTTGATATTTTACATAGGGTGTGTCATATATATTGACTGTCCTTTTTGATATTTTATTTACAGTATATAATATACATTTCGTGTAATTTTTGATATTTTATGTACAGTATATTAAATATAATTACTGTAGTTTTTGATAGTTTATTTACAGTATATATTACACATATTTGGTGTACTTTTTGATATTTTATGTACACTATGTCATATATATTTACTGTACTTTTTGATATTTTATTTGCAGTATATAAAATGTATTTGGTGTACTTTCAGTTAATATTATATGTACAATATATGAAATATATTTACTGTACTTTTTGATATTTTCTGTACAGTACATAAGATATATTTGCTGTCCATTTGATATTTTATGTAAATTATATAATACATATTTGGTGTAGTTTTTGATATTTTACATAGGGTGTGTCATATGTATTGACTGTCCTTTTTGATATTTTATTTACAGTATATAATATACATTTGGTGTAATTTTTGATATTTTATGTACAGTATATTAAATATAAATACTGTAGTTTTTGATAGTTTATTTACAGTATATATTACACATATTTGGTGTACTTTTTGATATTTTATGTCCATTATGTCATATATATTTACTGTACTTTTTGATATTTTATTTAAAGTATATAAAATGTATTTGGTGTACTTTTAGTTAATATTATATGTACAATATATGAAATATATTTACTGTACTTTTTGATATTTTCTGTACAGTATATAAGATATATTTGGTGTCCTTTTGATATTTTATGTAAATTATATAATACATATTTGGTGTAGTTTTTGATATTTTACATAGGGTGTGTCATATATATTGACTGTCCTTTTTGATATTTTATTAGCAGTATATAATATACATTTGGTGTAATTTTTGATGTTTTATGTACAGTATATTAAATATAATTACTGTAGTTTTTGATATTTTATTTATAGTATATATTACACATATTTGGTGTACTTTTTGATATTTTATGTACAGTATGTCATATATATTTACTGTAGTTTTTCAAATTTTATTTACGGTATATAAAATGTATTTGGTGTACTTTTAGTTAATATTATATGTACAATATATGAAATATCTTTACTGTACTTTTTGATATTTTATGTACAGTATATAAGATATATTTGGTGTCCTTTTGATATTTTATGTAAATTATATAATACATATTTGGTGTAGTTTTTGATATTTTACATAGGGTGTGTCATATATATTGACTGTCCATTTTGATATTTTATTTACAGTATATAATATACATTTGGTGTAATTTTTGATGTTTTATGTACAGTATATTAAATATAATTACTGTAGTTTTTGATAGTTTATTTACAGTATATATTACACATATTTGGTGTACTTTTTGATATTTTATGTACAGTATGTCATATATATTTACTGTAATTTTTGAAATTTTATTTACAGTATATAAAATGTATTTCGTGTACTTTTAGTTAATATTATATGTACAATATATGAAATATATTTACTGTACATTTTGATATTGTCTGTACAGTATATAAGATATATTTGGTGTCCTTTTGATATTTTATGTAAATTATATAATGCATATTTGGTGTAGTTTTTGATATTTTACATAGGGTGTGTCATATATATTGACTGTCCTTTTTGATATTTTATTTACAGTATATAATATACATTTCGTGTAATTTTTGATATTTTATGTACAGTATATTAAATATAATTACTGTAGTTTTTGATAGTTTATTTACAGTATATATTACACATATTTGGTGTACTTTTTGATATTTTATGTACAGTATGTCATATATATTTACTGTAATTTTTGAAATTTTATTTACAGTATATAAAATGTATTTCGTGTACTTTTAGTTAATATTATATGTACAATATATGAAATATATTTACTGTACATTTTGATATTGTCTGTACAGTATATAAGATATATTTGGTGTCCTTTTGATATTTTATGTAAATTATATAATGCATATTTGGTGTAGTTTTTGATATTTTACATAGGGTGTGTCATATATATTGACTGTCCTTTTTGATATTTTATTTACAGTATATAATATACATTTCGTGTAATTTTTGATATTTTATGTACAGTATATTAAATATAATTACTGTAGTTTTTGATAGTTTATTTACAGTATATATTACACATATTTGGTGTACTTTTTGATATTTTATGTACAGTATGTCATATATATTTACTGTACTTTTTCAAATTTTATTTACAGTATATAAAACGTATTTGGTGTACTTTTAGTTAATATTATATGTACAATATATGAAATATATTTACTGTACTTTTTGATATTTTCTGTACAGTATATAAGATATATTTGGTGTCCATTTGATATTTTATGTAAATTATATACTACATATTTGGTGTAGTTTTTGATATTTTACATAGGGTGTGTCATATATATTGACTGTCCTTTTTGATATTTTATTTACAGTATATAATATACATTTGGTGTAATTTTTGATATTTTATGTACAGTATATTAAATATAAATACTGTAGTTTTTGATAGTTTATTTACAGTACATATTACACATATTTGGTGTACTTTTTTATATTTTATGTACAGTATGTCATATATATTTACTGTACTTTGTGAAATTTTATTTACAATATAGAAAATGTATTTGGTGTACTTTTAGTTAATATTATATGTACAATATATGAAATATATTTACTGTACTTTTTGATATTTTCTGTACAGTATATAAGATATATTTGGTGTCCTTTTGATATTTTATGTAAATTATATAATACATATTTGGTGTAGATTTTGATATTTTACATAGGGTGTGTCATATATATTGACTGTCCTTTTTGATATTTTATTTACAGTATATAATATACATGTGGTGTAATTTTTGATATTTTATGTACAGTATATTAAATATAATTACTGTAGTTTTTGATAGTTTATTTACAGTATATATAACACATATTTGGTGTACTTTTTGATATTTTATGTACAGTATGTCATATATATTTACTGTACTTTTTGATATTTTATTTGCAGTATATAAAATGTATTTGGTGTACTTTCCGTTAATATTATATGTACAATATATGAAATATATTTACTGTACTTTTTGATATTTTCTGTACAGTACATAAGATATATTTGCTGTCCATTTGATATTTTATGTAAATTATATAATACATATTTGGTGTAGTTTTTGATATTTTACATAGGGTGTGTCATATGTATTGACTGTCCTTTTTGATATTTTATTTACAGTATATAATATACATTTGGTGTAATTTTTGATATTTTATGTACAGTATATTAAATATAATTAGTGTAGTATTTGATAGTTTATTTACAGTATATATAACACATATTTGGTGTACTTTTTGATATTTTATGTACGTTATGTCATATATATTTACTGTACTTTTTGATATTTTATTTACAGTATATAAAATGTATTTGGCGTACTTTCAGTTAATATTATATGTACAATATATGAAATATATTTACTGTACTTTTTGATATTTTATGTACAGTATATAAGATATATTTGGTGTCCTTTTGATATTTTATGTAAATTATATAATACATATTTGGTGTAGTTTTTGATATTTTACATAGGGTGTGTCATATATATTGACTGTCCTTTTTGATATTTTATTTACAGTATATAATATACATTTGGTGTAGTTTTTGATATTTTATGTACAGTATATTAAATATAATTACTGTAGTTTTTGATAGTTTATTTACAGTATATATAAAACATATTTGGTGTACTTTTTGATATTTTATGTACAGTATGTAATGTATATTTACTGTACTTCTTCATATTTTATTTACAGTATATAAAATGTATTTGGTGTACTTTCAGTTAATATTATATGTACAATATATGAAATATATTTACTGTACTTTTTGATATTTTATGTACAGTATATAAGATATATTTGGTGTCCTTTTGATATTTTATGTAAATTATATAATACATATTTGGTGTAGTTTTTGATATTTTACATAGGGTGTGTCATATATATTGACTGTCCTTTTTGATATTTTATTAGCAGTATATAATATACATTTGGTGTAATTTTTGATGTTTTATGTACAGTATATTAAATATAATTACTGTAGTTTTTGATAGTTTATTTACAGTATATATTACACATATTTGGTGTACTTTTTCATATTTTATGTACAGTATGTCATATATATTTACTGTAATTTTTGAAATTTTATTTACAGTATATAAAATGTATTTCGTGTACTTTTAGTTAATATTATATGTACAATATATGAAATATATTTACTGTACATTTTGATATTTTCTGTACAGTATATAAGATATATTTGGTGTCCTTTTGATATTTTATGTAAATTATATAATACATATTTGGTGTAGTTTTTGATATTTTACATAGGGTGTGTCATATATATTGACTGTCCTTTTTGATATTTTATTTACAGTATATAATATACATTTCGTGTAATTTTTGATATTTTATGTACAGTATATTAAATATAATTACTGTAGTTTTTGATAGTTTATTTACAGTATATATTACACATATTTGGTGTACTTTTTGATATTTTATGTACAGTATGTCATATATATTTACTGTACTTTTTCAAATTTTATTTACAGTATATAAAATGTATTTGGTGTACTTTTAGTTAATATTATATGTACAATATATGAAATATATTTACTGTAATTTTTGATATTTTATGTACAGTATATAAGATATATTTGGTGTCCTTTTGATATTTTATGTAAATTATATAATACATATTTGGTGTAGTTTTTGATATTTTACATAGGGTGTGTCATATATATTGACTGTCCATTTTGATATTTTATTTACAGTATATAATATACATTTGGTGTAATTTTTGATGTTTTATGTACAGTATATTAAATATAATTACTGTAGTTTTTGATAGTTTATTTACAGTATATATTACACATATTTGGTGTACTTTTTGATATTTTATGTACAGTATGTCATATATATTTACTGTAATTTTTGAAATTTTATTTACAGTATATAAAATGTATTTCGTGTACTTTTAGTTAATATTATATGTACAATATATGAAATATATTTACTGTACATTTTGATATTGTCTGTACAGTATATAAGATATATTTGGTGTCCTTTTGATATTTTATGTAAATTATATAATGCATATTTGGTGTAGTTTTTGATATTTTACATAGGGTGTGTCATATATATTGACTGTCCTTTTTGATATTTTATTTACAGTATATAATATACATTTCGTGTAATTTTTGATATTTTATGTACAGTATATTAAATATAATTACTGTAGTTTTTGATAGTTTATTTACAGTATATATTACACATATTTGGTGTACTTTTTGATATTTTATGTACACTATGTCATATATATTTACTGTACTTTTTCAAATTTTATTTACAGTATATAAAACGTATTTGGTGTACTTTTAGTTAATATTATATGTACAATATATGAAATATATTTACTGTACTTTTTGATATTTTCTGTACAGTATATAAGATATATTTGGTGTCCATTTGATATTTTATGTAAATTATATACTACATATTTGGTGTAGTTTTTGATATTTTACATAGGGTGTGTCATATATATTGACTGTCCTTTTTGATATTTTATTTACAGTATATAATATACATTTGGTGTAATTTTTGATATTTTATGTACAGTATATTAAATATAATTACTGTAGTTTTTGATAGTTTATTTACAGAATATATAACACATATTTGGTGTACTTTTTGATATTTTATGTACAGTATGTGATATATATTTACTGTACTTTTTGATATTTTATTTGCAGTATATAAAATGTATTTGGTGTACTTTCAGTTAATATTATATGTACAATATATGAAATATATTTACTGTACTTTTTGATATTTTCTGTACAGTACATAAGATATATTTGCTGTCCATTTGATATTTTATGTAAATTATATAATACATATTTGGTGTAGTTTTTGATATTTTACATAGGGTGTGTCATATGTATTGACTGTCCTTTTTGATATTTTATTTACAGTATATAATATACATTTGGTGTAATTTTTGATATTTTATGTACAGTATATTAAATATAAATACTGTAGTTTTTGATAGTTTATTTACAGTATATATTACACATATTTGGTGTACTTTTTGATATTTTATGTCCATTATGTCATATATATTTACTGTACTTTTTGATATTTTATTTAAACTATATAAAATGTATTTGGTGTACTTTTAGTTAATATTATATGTACAATATATGAAATATATTTACTGTACTTTTTGATATTTTCTGTACAGTATATAAGATATATTTGGTGTCCTTTTGATATTTTATGTAAATTATATAATACATATTTGGTGTAGTTTTTGATATTTTACATAGGGTGTGTCATATATATTGACTGTCCTTTTTGATATTTTATTAGCAGTATATAATATACATTTGGTGTAATTTTTGATGTTTTATGTACAGTATATTAAATATAATTACTGTAGTTTTTGATAGTTTATTTATAGTATATATTACACATATTTGGTGTACTTTTTGATATTTTATGTACAGTATGTCATATATATTTACTGTAGTTTTTCAAATTTTATTTACGGTATATAAAATGTATTTGGTGTACTTTTAGTTAATATTATATGTACAATATATGAAATATATTTACTGTACTTTTTGATATTTTATGTACAGTATATAAGATATATTTGGTGTCCTTTTGATATTTTATGTAAATTATATAATACATATTTGGTGTAGTTTTTGATATTTTACATAGGGTGTGTCATATATATTGACTGTCCATTTTGATATTTTATTTACAGTATATAATATACATTTGGTGTAATTTTTGATGTTTTATGTACAGTATATTAAATATAATTACTGTAGTTTTTGATAGTTTATTTACAGTATATATTACACATATTTGGTGTACTTTTTGATATTTTATGTACAGTATGTCATATATATTTACTGTAATTTTTGAAATTTTATTTACAGTATATAAAATGTATTTCGTGTACTTTTAGTTAATATTATATGTACAATATATGAAATATATTTACTGTACATTTTGATATTGTCTGTACAGTATATAAGATATATTTGGTGTCCTTTTGATATTTTATGTAAATTATATAATGCATATTTGGTGTAGTTTTTGATATTTTACATAGGGTGTGTCATATATATTGACTGTCCTTTTTGATATTTTATTTACAGTATATAATATACATTTCGTGTAATTTTTGATATTTTATGTACAGTATATTAAATATAATTACTGTAGTTTTTGATAGTTTATTTACAGTATATATTACACATATTTGGTGTACTTTTTGATATTTTATGTACAGTATGTCATATATATTTACTGTAATTTTTGAAATTTTATTTACAGTATATAAAATGTATTTCGTGTACTTTTAGTTAATATTATATGTACAATATATGAAATATATTTACTGTACATTTTGATATTGTCTGTACAGTATATAAGATATATTTGGTGTCCTTTTGATATTTTATGTAAATTATATAATGCATATTTGGTGTAGTTTTTGATATTTTACATAGGGTGTGTCATATATATTGACTGTCCTTTTTGATATTTTATTTACAGTATATAATATACATTTCGTGTAATTTTTGATATTTTATGTACAGTATATTAAATATAATTACTGTAGTTTTTGATAGTTTATTTACAGTATATATTACACATATTTGGTGTACTTTTTGATATTTTATGTACAGTATGTCATATATATTTACTGTACTTTTTCAAATTTTATTTACAGTATATAAAACGTATTTGGTGTACTTTTAGTTAATATTATATGTACAATATATGAAATATATTTACTGTACTTTTTGATATTTTCTGTACAGTATATAAGATATATTTGGTGTCCATTTGATATTTTATGTAAATTATATACTACATATTTGGTGTAGTTTTTGATATTTTACATAGGGTGTGTCATATATATTGACTGTCCTTTTTGATATTTTATTTACAGTATATAATATACATTTGGTGTAATTTTTGATATTTTATGTACAGTATATTAAATATAAATACTGTAGTTTTTGATAGTTTATTTACAGTACATATTACACATATTTGGTGTACTTTTTTATATTTTATGTACAGTATGTCATATATATTTACTGTACTTTTTGAAATTTTATTTACAGTATATAAAATGTATTTGGTGTACTTTTAGTTAATATTATATGTACAATATATGAAATATATTTACTGTACTATTTGATATTTTCTGTACAGTATATAAGATATATTTGGTGTCCTTTTGATATTTTATGTAAATTATATAATACATATTTGGTGTAGATTTTGATATTTTACATAGCGTGTGTCATATATATTGACTGTCCTTTTTGATATTTTATTTACAGTATATAATATACATGTGGTGTAATTTTTGATATTTTATGTACAGTATATTAAATATAATTACTGTAGTTTTTGATAGTTTATTTACAGTATATATAACACATATTTGGTGTACTTTTTGATATTTTATGTACAGTATGTCATATATATTTACTGTACTTTTTGATATTTTATTTGCAGTATATAAAATGTATTTGGTGTACTTTCCGTTAATATTATATGTACAATATATGAAATATATTTACTGTACTTTTTGATATTTTCTGTACAGTACATAAGATATATTTGCTGTCCATTTGATATTTTATGTAAATTATATAATACATATTTGGTGTAGTTTTTGATATTTTACATAGGGTGTGTCATATGTATTGACTGTCCTTTTTGATATTTTATTTACAGTATATAATATACATTTGGTGTAATTTTTGATATTTTATGTACAGTATATTAAATATAATTAGTGTAGTATTTGATAGTTTATTTACAGTATATATAACACATATTTGGTGTACTTTTTGATATTTTATGTACGTTATGTCATATATATTTACTGTACTTTTTGATATTTTATTTACAGTATATAAAATGTATTTGGCGTACTTTCAGTTAATATTATATGTACAATATATGAAATATATTTACTGTACTTTTTGATATTTTCTGTACAGTATATAAGATATATTTGGTGTCCTTTTGATATTTTATGTAAATTATATAATACATATTTGGTGTAGATTTTGATATTTTACATAGGGTGTGTCATATATATTGACTGTCCTTTTTGATATTTTATTTACAGTATATAATATACATGTGGTGTAATTTTTGATATTTTATGTACAGTATATTAAATATAACTACTGTAGTTTTTGATAGTTTATTTACAGTATATATAACACATATTTGGTGTACTTTTTGATATTTTATGTACAGTATGTCATATATATTTACTGTACTTTTTGATATTTTATTTGCAGTATATAAAATGTATTTGGTGTACTTTCCGTTAATATTATATGTACAATATATGAAATATATTTACTGTACTTTTTGATATTTTCTGTACAGTACATAAGATATATTTGCTGTCCATTTGATATTTTATGTAAATTATATAATACATATTTGGTGTAGTTTTTGATATTTTACATAGGGTGTGTCATATGTATTGACTGTCCTTTTTGATATTTTATTTACAGTATATAATATGCATTTGGTGTAATTTTTGATATTTTATGTACAGTATATTAAATATAATTAGTGTAGTATTTGATAGTTTATTTACAGTATATATAACACATATTTGGTGTACTTTTTGATATTTTATGTACGTTATGTCATATATATTTACTGTACTTTTTGATATTTTATTTACAGTATATAAAATGTATTTGGCGTACTTTCAGTTAATATTATATGTACAATATATGAAATATATTTACTGTACTTTTTGATATTTTATGTACAGTATATAAGATATATTTGGTGTCCTTTTGATATTTTATGTAAATTATATAATACATATTTGGTGTAGTTTTTGATATTTTACATAGGGTGTGTCATATATATTGACTGTCCTTTTTGATATTTTATTTACAGTATATAATATACATTTGGTGTAGTTTTTGATATTTTATGTACAGTATATTAAATATAATTACTGTAGTTTTTGATAGTTTATTTACAGTATATATAAAACATATTTGGTGTACTTTTTGATATTTTATGTACAGTATGTAATGTATATTTACTGTACTTCTTCATATTTTATTTACAGTATATAAAATGTATTTGGTGTACTTTCAGTTAATATTATATGTACAATATATGAAATATATTTACTGTACTTTTTGATATTTTATGTACAGTATATAAGATATATTTGGTGTCCTTTTGATATTTTATGTAAATTATATAATACATATTTGGTGTAGTTTTTGATATTTTACATAGGGTGTGTCATATATATTGACTGTCCTTTTTGATATTTTATTAGCAGTATATAATATACATTTGGTGTAATTTTTGATGTTTTATGTACAGTATATTAAATATAATTACTGTAGTTTTTGATAGTTTATTTACAGTATATATTACACATATTTGGTGTACTTTTTCATATTTTATGTACAGTATGTCATATATATTTACTGTAATTTTTGAAATTTTATTTACAGTATATAAAATGTATTTCGTGTACTTTTAGTTAATATTATATGTACAATATATGAAATATATTTACTGTACATTTTGATATTTTCTGTACAGTATATAAGATATATTTGGTGTCCTTTTGATATTTTATGTAAATTATATAATACATATTTGGTGTAGTTTTTGATATTTTACATAGGGTGTGTCATATATATTGACTGTCCTTTTTGATATTTTATTTACAGTATATAATATACATTTCGTGTAATTTTTGATATTTTATGTACAGTATATTAAATATAATTACTGTAGTTTTTGATAGTTTATTTACAGTATATATTACACATATTTGGTGTACTTTTTGATATTTTATGTACAGTATGTCATATATATTTACTGTACTTTTTCAAATTTTATTTACAGTATATAAAATGTATTTGGTGTACTTTTAGTTAATATTATATGTACAATATATGAAATATATTTACTGTAATTTTTGATATTTTATGTACAGTATATAAGATATATTTGGTGTCCTTTTGATATTTTATGTAAATTATATAATACATATTTGGTGTAGTTTTTGATATTTTACATAGGGTGTGTCATATATATTGACTGTCCATTTTGATATTTTATTTACAGTATATAATATACATTTGGTGTAATTTTTGATGTTTTATGTACAGTATATTAAATATAATTACTGTAGTTTTTGATAGTTTATTTACAGTATATATTACACATATTTGGTGTACTTTTTGATATTTTATGTACAGTATGTCATATATATTTACTGTAATTTTTGAAATTTTATTTACAGTATATAAAATGTATTTCGTGTACTTTTAGTTAATATTATATGTACAATATATGAAATATATTTACTGTACATTTTGATATTGTCTGTACAGTATATAAGATATATTTGGTGTCCTTTTGATATTTTATGTAAATTATATAATGCATATTTGGTGTAGTTTTTGATATTTTACATAGGGTGTGTCATATATATTGACTGTCCTTTTTGATATTTTATTTACAGTATATAATATACATTTCGTGTAATTTTTGATATTTTATGTACAGTATATTAAATATAATTACTGTAGTTTTTGATAGTTTATTTACAGTATATATTACACATATTTGGTGTACTTTTTGATATTTTATGTACACTATGTCATATATATTTACTGTACTTTTTCAAATTTTATTTACAGTATATAAAACGTATTTGGTGTACTTTTAGTTAATATTATATGTACAATATATGAAATATATTTACTGTACTTTTTGATATTTTCTGTACAGTATATAAGATATATTTGGTGTCCATTTGATATTTTATGTAAATTATATACTACATATTTGGTGTAGTTTTTGATATTTTACATAGGGTGTGTCATATATATTGACTGTCCTTTTTGATATTTTATTTACAGTATATAATATACATTTGGTGTAATTTTTGATATTTTATGTACAGTATATTAAATATAATTACTGTAGTTTTTGATAGTTTATTTACAGAATATATAACACATATTTGGTGTACTTTTTGATATTTTATGTACAGTATGTGATATATATTTACTGTACTTTTTGATATTTTATTTGCAGTATATAAAATGTATTTGGTGTACTTTCAGTTAATATTATATGTACAATATATGAAATATATTTACTGTACTTTTTGATATTTTCTGTACAGTACATAAGATATATTTGCTGTCCATTTGATATTTTATGTAAATTATATAATACATATTTGGTGTAGTTTTTGATATTTTACATAGGGTGTGTCATATGTATTGACTGTCCTTTTTGATATTTTATTTACAGTATATAATATACATTTGGTGTAATTTTTGATATTTTATGTACAGTATATTAAATATAAATACTGTAGTTTTTGATAGTTTATTTACAGTATATATTACACATATTTGGTGTACTTTTTGATATTTTATGTCCATTATGTCATATATATTTACTGTACTTTTTGATATTTTATTTAAACTATATAAAATGTATTTGGTGTACTTTTAGTTAATATTATATGTACAATATATGAAATATATTTACTGTACTTTTTGATATTTCCTGTACAGTATATAAGATATATTTGGTGTCCTTTTGATATTTTATGTAAATTATATAATACATATTTGGTGTAGTTTTTGATATTTTACATAGGGTGTGTCATATATATTGACTGTCCTTTTTGATATTTTATTAGCAGTATATAATATACATTTGGTGTAATTTTTGATGTTTTATGTACAGTATATTAAATATAATTACTGTAGTTTTTGATAGTTTATTTATAGTATATATTACACATATTTGGTGTACTTTTTGATATTTTATGTACAGTATGTCATATATATTTACTGTAGTTTTTCAAATTTTATTTACGGTATATAAAATGTATTTGGTGTACTTTTAGTTAATATTATATGTACAATATATGAAATATATTTACTGTACTTTTTGATATTTTATGTACAGTATATAAGATATATTTGGTGTCCTTTTGATATTTTATGTAAATTATATAATACATATTTGGTGTAGTTTTTGATATTTTACATAGGGTGTGACATATATATTGACTGTCCATTTTGATATTTTATTTACAGTATATAATATACATTTGGTGTAATTTTTGATGTTTTATGTACAGTATATTAAATATAATTACTGTAGTTTTTGATAGTTTATTTACAGTATATATTACACATATTTGGTGTACTTTTTGATATTTTATGTACAGTATGTCATATATATTTACTGTAATTTTTGAAATTTTATTTACAGTATATAAAATGTATTTCGTGTACTTTTAGTTAATATTATATGTACAATATATGAAATATATTTACTGTACATTTTGATATTGTCTGTACAGTATATAAGATATATTTGGTGTCCTTTTGATATTTTATGTAAATTATATAATGCATATTTGGTGTAGTTTTTGATATTTTACATAGGGTGTGTCATATATATTGACTGTCCTTTTTGATATTTTATTTACAGTATATAATGTACATTTCGTGTAATTTTTGATATTTTATGTACAGTATATTAAATATAATTACTGTAGTTTTTGATAGTTTATTTACAGTATATATTACACATATTTGGTGTACTTTTTGATATTTTATGTACAGTATGTCATATATATTTACTGTAATTTTTGAAATTTTATTTACAGTATATAAAATGTATTTCGTGTACTTTTAGTTAATATTATATGTACAATATATGAAATATATTTACTGTACATTTTGATATTGTCTGTACAGTATATAAGATATATTTGGTGTCCTTTTGATATTTTATGTAAATTATATAATGCATATTTGGTGTAGTTTTTGATATTTTACATAGGGTGTGTCATATATATTGACTGTCCTTTTTGATATTTTATTTACAGTATATAATATACATTTCGTGTAATTTTTGATATTTTATGTACAGTATATTAAATATAATTACTGTAGTTTTTGATAGTTTATTTACAGTATATATTACACATATTTGGTGTACTTTTTGATATTTTATGTACAGTATGTCATATATATTTACTGTACTTTTTCAAATTTTATTTACAGTATATAAAACGTATTTGGTGTACTTTTAGTTAATATTATATGTACAATATATGAAATATATTTACTGTACTTTTTGATATTTTCTGTACAGTATATAAGATATATTTGGTGTCCATTTGATATTTTATGTAAATTATATACTACATATTTGGTGTAGTTTTTGATATTTTACATAGGGTGTGTCATATATATTGACTGTCCTTTTTGATATTTTATTTACAGTATATAATATACATTTGGTGTAATTTTTGATATTTTATGTACAGTATATTAAATATAAATACTGTAGTTTTTGATAGTTTATTTACAGTACATATTACACATATTTGGTGTACTTTTTTATATTTTATGTACAGTATGTCATATATATTTACTGTACTTTTTGAAATTTTATTTACAGTATATAAAATGTATTTGGTGTACTTTTAGTTAATATTATATGTACAATATATGAAATATATTTACTGTACTATTTGATATTTTCTGTACAGTATATAAGATATATTTGGTGTCCTTTTGATATTTTATGTAAATTATATAATACATATTTGGTGTAGATTTTGATATTTTACATAGCGTGTGTCATATATATTGACTGTCCTTTTTGATATTTTATTTACAGTATATAATATACATGTGGTGTAATTTTTGATATTTTATGTACAGTATATTAAATATAATTACTGTAGTTTTTGATAGTTTATTTACAGTATATATAACACATATTTGGTGTACTTTTTGATATTTTATGTACAGTATGTCATATATATTTACTGTACTTTTTGATATTTTATTTGCAGTATATAAAATGTATTTGGTGTACTTTCCGTTAATATTATATGTACAATATATGAAATATATTTACTGTACTTTTTGATATTTTCTGTACAGTACATAAGATATATTTGCTGTCCATTTGATATTTTATGTAAATTATATAATACATATTTGGTGTAGTTTTTGATATTTTACATAGGGTGTGTCATATATATTGACTGTCCTTTTTGATATTTTATTAGCAGTATATAATATACATTTGGTGTAATTTTTGATGTTTTATGTACAGTATATTAAATATAATTACTGTAGCTTTTGATAGTTTATTTATAGTATATATTACACATATTTGGTGTACTTTTTGATATTTTATGTACAGTATGTCAGATATATTTACTGTACTTTTTGATATTTTATTGACAGTATATAAAATGTATTTGGTGTACTTTCAGTTAATATTATATGTACAATATGTGAAATATATTTACTGTACTTTTTGATATTTTATGTACAATATATCAGATATATTTGGTGTCCTTTTGATATTTTATGTAAATTATATAATACATATTTGGTGTAGTTTTTGATATTTAACATAGGGTGTGTCATATATATTGACTGTCCTTTTTGATATTTTTTTACAGTATATAATATACATTTGGTGTAATTTTTGATATTTTATGTACAGTATATTAAATATAATTACTGTAGTTTTTGATAGTTTATTTACAGTATATATAAAACATATTTGGTGTACTTTTGGAATTTTATGTACAGTATGTAATATATATTTACTGTACTTTTTGATATTTTATTTACAGTATATAAAATGTATTTGGTGTACTTTCAGTTAATATTATATGTACAATATATGAAATATATTTACTGTACTTTTTGATATTTTCTGTACAGTATATAAGATATATTTGGTGTCCTTTTGATATTTTATGTAAATTATATAATACATATTTGGTGTAGTTTTTGATATTTTACATAAGGTGTGTCATATATATTGACTGTCCTTTTTGATATTTTATTTACAGTATATAATATACATTTGGTGTAGTTTTTGATGTTTTATGTACAGTATATTAAATATAATTACTGTAGTTTTTGATAGTTTATTTACAGTATATATTACACATATTTGGTGTACTTTTTCATATTTTATGTACAGTATGTCATATATATTTACTGTAATTTTTGAAATTTTATTTACAGTATATAAAATGTATTTCGTGTACTTTTAGTTAATATTATATGTACAATATATGAAATATATTTACTGTACATTTTGATATTTTCTGTACAGTATATAAGATATATTTGGTGTCCTTTTGATATTTTATGTAAATTATATAATACATATTTGGTGTAGTTTTTGATATTTTACATAGGGTGTGTCATATATATTGACTGTCCTTTTTGATATTTTATTTACAGTATATAATATACATTTCGTGTAATTTTTGATATTTTATGTACAGTATATTAAATATAATTACTGTAGTTTTTGATAGTTTATTTACAGTATATATTACACATATTTGGTGTACTTTTTGATATTTTATGTACAGTATGTCATATATATTTACTGTACTTTTTCAAATTTTATTTACAGTATATAAAATGTATTTGGTGTACTTTTAGTTAATATTATATGTACAATATATGAAATATATTTACTGTAATTTTTGATATTTTATGAACAGTATATAAGATGTATTTGGTGTCCTTTTGATATTTTATATAAATTATATAATATATATTTGGTGTAGTTTTTGATATTTTACGTAGTGTGTGTAGTATATATTTGCTGTCCTGTTTGATATTTTATTTACAGTATATAATATACATTTGGTGTAATTTTTGATATTTTATGTACAGTATATTAAATATAATTACTGTAGTATTTGATAGTTTATTTACAGTATATATAACACATATTTGGTGTACTTTTTGATATTTTATGTACAGTATGTCATATATTTACTGTAATTTTTGATATTTTATTTACAGTATATAAAATGTATTTGGTGTACTTTCAGTTAATATTATATGTATAATATATGAAATATATTTACTGTACTTTTTGATATTTTCTGTACAGTATATAAGATATATTTGGTGTCCTTTTGATATTTTATGTAAATTATATAATACATATTTGGTGTAGTTATTGATATTTTACATAGGGTTTGTCATATATATTGACTGTCCTTTTTGATATTTTATTTACAGTACATAATATACATTTGGTGTAATTTTTGGTATTTTATGTACAGTATATTAAATATAAATACTGTAGTTTTTGATAGTTTTTTACAGTATATATTACACATATTTCGTGTACTTTTTGATATTTTATGTACATTATGTCGTATATATTTACTGTACTTTTTGATATTATATTTACAGTATATAAAATGTATTTGGTGTACTTTTAGTTAATATTATATGTACAATAAATGAAATATATTTACTGTACTTTTTGATATTTTATGTACAGTATATAAGATATATTTGGTGTCCTTTTGATATTTTATGTAAATTATATAATACATATTTGGTGTAGTTTTTGATATTTTACGTAGGGTGTGTCCTATATATTGACTGTCCTTTTTGATATTGTATTTACAGTATATAATATACATTTGGTGAAATTTTTGATATTTTATGTACAGTATATTAAATATAATTACTGTAGTTTTTGATAGTTTATTTACAGTATATATAACACATATTTGGTGTACTTTTTGATATTTTATGTACAGTATGTCAGATATATTTACTGTACTTTTTGATATTTTATTGACAGTATATAAAATGTATTTTGTGTACTTTCAGTTAATATTATATGTACAATATGTGAAATATATTTACTGTACTTTTTGATATTTTATGTGCAATATATCAGATATATTTGGTGTCGTTTTGATATTTTATGTAAATTATATAATACATATTTGGTGTAGTTTTTGATATTTTACATAGGGTGCGTCATGTATATTGACTGTCCTTTTTGATATTTTATTTACAGTATATAATATACATTTGGTGTAATTTTTGATATTTTATGTACAGTATATTAAATATAATTACTGTAGTTTTTGATAGTTTATTTACAGTACATATAACACATATTTGGTGTTCTTTTTGATATTTTATGTACAGTATGTAATATATATTTACTGTACTTTTTCATATTTTATTTACAGTATATAAAATGTATTTGGTGTACTTTCAGTTAATATTATATGTACAATATATGAAATATATTTACTGTAGTTTTTGATATTTTATGTACAGTATATAAGATATATTTGGTGTCCTTTTGATATTTTATGTAAATTATATAATACATATTTGGTGTAGTTTTTGATATTTTACATAGGGTGTGTCATACATATTGACTGTCTTTTTGATATTTTATTAGCAGTATATAATATACATTTGGTGTAATTTTTGATGTTTTATGTACAGTATATTAAATATAATTACTGTAGTTTTTGATAGTTTATTTATAGTATATATTACACATATTTGGTGTACTTTTTGATATTTTATGTACAGTATGTCATATATATTTACTGTAGTTTTTCAAATTTTATTTACAGTATATAAAATGTATTTGGTGTACTTTTAGTTAATATTATATGTACAATATATGAAATATATTTACTGTACTTTTTGATATTTTATGTACAGTATATAAGATATATTTGGTGTCCTTTTGATATTTTATGTAAATTATATAATACATATTTGGTGTAGTTTTTGATATTTTACATAGGGTGTGTCATATATATTGACTGTCCTTTTTGATATTTTATTAGCAGTATATAATATACATTTGGTGTAATTTTTGATGTTTTATGTACAGTATCTTAAATATAATTACTGTAGTTTTTGATAGTTTATTTATAGTATATATTACACATATTTGGTGTACTTTTTGATATTTTATGTACAGTATGTCATATATATTTACTGTAATTTTTGAAATTTTATTTACAGTATATAAAATGTATTTCGTGTACTTTTAGTTAATATTATATGTACAATATATGAAATATATTTACTGTACATTTTGATATTTTCTGTACAGTATATAAGATATATTTGGTGTCCTTTTGATATTTTATGTAAATTATATAATGCATATTTGGTGTAGTTTTTGATATTTTACATAGGGTGTGTCATATATATTGACTGTCCTTTTTGATATTTTATTTACTGTATATAATATACATTTGGTGTAATTTTTGATGTTTTATGTACAGTATATTAAATATAATTACTGTAGTTTTTGATAGTTTATTTACAGTATATATTACACATATTTGGTGTACTTTTTGATATTTTATGTACAGTATGTCATATATATTTACTGTACTTTTTCAAATTTTATTTACAGTATATAAAATGTATTTGGTGTACTTTTAGTTAATATTATATGTACAATATGTGAAATATATTTACTGTACTTTTTCAAATTTTATTTACAGTATATAAAATGTATTTGGTGTACTTTTAGTTAATATTATATGTACAATATATGAAATATATTTACTGTACTTTTTGATATTTTATGTACAGTATATAAGATGTATTTGGTGTCCTTTTGATATTTTATATAAATTATATAATATATATTTGGTGTAGTTTTTGATATTTTACATAGTGTGTGTAGTATGTATTTGCTGTCCTTTTTGATATTTTATTTACAGTATATAATATACATTTGGTGTAATTTTTGATATTTTATGTACAGTATATAAATATAATTACTGTAGTATTTGATAGTTTATTTACAGTATATATAACACATATTTGGTGTACTTTTTGATATTTTATGTACAGTATGTCATATATATTTACTGTATTTTTGATATTTTATTTACAGTATATAAAATGTATTTGGTGTACTTTCAGTTAATATTATATGTACAATATATGAAATATATTTACTGTACTTTTTGATATTTTCTGTACAGTATATAAGATATATTTGGTGTCCATTTGATATTTGATGTAAATTATATAATACATATTTGGTGTAGTTTCTTATATTTTACATAGGGTGTGTCATATATATTGACTGTCCTTTTTGATATTTTATTTACAGTATATAATATACATTTGGTGTAATTTTTGATATTTTATGTACAGTATATTAAATATAAATACTGTAGTTTTTGATAGTTTATTTACAGTACATATTACACATATTTGGTGTACTTTTTGATATTTTATGTACATGATGTCATTTATATTTACTGTACTTTTTGATATTTTATTTACAGTATATAAAATGTATTTGGTGTACTTTTAGTTAATATTATATGTACAATACATGAAATATATTTACTGTACATTTTGATATTTTCTGTACAGTATATAAGATATATTTGGTGTCCTTTTGATATTTTATGTAAATTATATAATACATATTTGGTGTAGTTTTTGATATTTTACATAGGGTGTGTCATATATATTGACTGTCCTTTTTGATATTTTATTTACAGTATATAATATACATTTGGTGTAATTTTTGGTATTTTATGTACAGTATATTAAATATAAATACTGTAGGTTTTGATAGTTTATTTACAGAATATATTACACATATTTGGTGTACTTTTTGATATTTTATGTTCAGTATGTCATATATATTTACTGTACTTTTTGATATTTTATTTACAGTATATAAAATGTATTTGGTGTACTTTTAGTTAATATTATATGTACAATATATGAAATATATTTACTGTACTTTTTGATATTTTCTCTACAGTATATAAGATATATTTGGTGTCCTTTTGATATTTTATGTAAATTATATAATACATATTTGGTGTAGTTTTTGATATTTTACATAGGTTGTGTCATATATATTGACTGTCCTATTTGATATTTTATTTACAGTATATAATATACATTTGGTGTAATTTTTGGTATTTTATGTACAGTATATTAAATATAAATACTGTAGTTTTTGATAGTTTATTTACAGTATATATTACACATATTTGCTGTACTTTTTGATATTTTATGTACATTATGTCATATATATTTACTGTACTTTTTGATATTTTATTTACAGTATATAAAATGCATTTGGTGTACTTTCAGTTAATATTATATGTACAATATATGAAATATATTTACTGTACTTTTTGATATTTTATGTACAATATATAAGATATATTTGGTGTCCTTTTGATATTTTACGTAAATTATATAATACTTATTTGGTGTAGTTTTTGATATTTTACATAGGGTGTGTCATATATATTGACTGTACTTTTTGATATTTTATTTACAGTATATAATATACATTTGGTGTAATTTTTGATATTTTATGTACAGTACATTAAATATAATTACTGTAGTTTTTCATAGTTTATTTACAGTATATATAACACATATTTGGTGTACTTTTTGATATTTTATGTACAGTATGTAATATATATTTACTGTACTTTTTCATATTCTATTTACAGTATATAAAATGTATTTGATGTACTTTTAGTTAATATTATATGTACAATATGTGAAATATATTTACTGTACTTTTTCAAATTTTATTTACAGTATATAAGATATATTTGGTGTCCTTTTGATATTTTATATAAATTATATAATATATATTTGGTGTAGTTTTTGATATTTTACATAGTGTGTGTAGTATATATTTGCTGTCCTTTTTGATATTTTATTTACAGTATATAATATACATTTGGTGAAATTTTTGATATTTTATGTACAGTATATTAAATATAATTACTGTAGTATTTGATAGTTTATTTACAGTATATATAACACATATTTGGTGTACTTTTTGATATTTTATGTACAGTATGTCATATATATTTACTGTATTTTTGATATTTTATTTACAGTATATAAAATGTATTTGGTGTACTTTCAGTTAATATTATATGTACAATATATGAAATATATTTACTGTACTTTTTGATATTTTCTGTACAGTACATAAGATATATTTGCTGTCCATTTGATATTTGATGTAAATTATATAATACATATTTGGTGTAGTTTTTGATATTTTACATAGGGTGTGTCATATATATTGACTGTCCTTTTTGATATTTTATTTACAGTATATAATATACATTTGGTGTAATTTTTGATATTTTATGTACAGTATATTAAATATAAATACTGTAGTTTTTGATAGTTTATTTACAGTACATATTACACATATTTGGTGTACTTTTTGATATTTTATGTACATGATGTCATATATATTTACTGTACTTTTTGAAATTTTATTTACAGTATATAAAATGTATTTGGTGTACTTTTAGTTAATATTATATGTGCAATATATGAAATATATTTACTGTACTTTTTGATATTTTCTGTACAGTATATAAGATATATTTGGTGTCCTTTTGATATTTTATGTAAATTATATAATACATATTTGGTGTAGTTTTTGATATTTTACATAGGGTGTGTCATATATATTGACTGTCCTTTTTGATATTTTATTTACAGTATATAATATACATTTGGTGTAATTTTTGATATTTTATGTACAGTATATTAAATATAATTACTGTAGTTTTTGATAGTTTATTTACAGTATATATAACACATATTTGGTGTACTTTTTGATATTTTATGTACAGTATGTCATATATATTTACTGTACTTTTTGATATTTTATTTGCAGTATATAAAATGTATTTGGTGTACTTTCAGTTAATATTATATGTACAATATATGAAATATATTTACTGTACTTTTTGATATTTTCTGTACAGTACATAAGATATATTTGCTGTCCATTTGATATTTTATGTAAATTATATAATACATATTTGGTGTAGTTTTTGATATTTTACATAGGGTGTGTCATATGTATTGACTGTCCTTTTTGATATTTTATTTACAGTATATAATATACATTTGGTGTAATTTTTGATATTTTATGTACAGTATATTAAATATAATTACTGTAGTATTTGATAGTTTATTTACAGTATATATAACACATATTTGGTGTACTTTTTGATATTTTATGTACAGTATGTCATATATATTTACTGTACTTTTTGATATTTTATTTACAGTATATAAAATGTATTTGGTGTACTTTCAGTTAATATTATATGTATAATATATGAAATATATTTACTGTACTTTTTGATATTTTCTGTACAGTATATAAGATATATTTGGTGTCCTTTTGATATTTTATGTAAATTATATAATACATATTTGGTGTAGTTATTGATATTTTACATAGGGTGTGTCATATATATTGACTGTCCTTTTTGATATTTTATTTACAGTACATAATATACATTTGGTGTAATTTTTGGTATTTTATGTACAGTATATTAAATATAAATACTGTAGTTTTTGATTTTTTTTACAGTATATATTACACATATTTGGTGTACTTTTTGATATTTTATGTACATTATGTCGTATATATTTACTGTACTTTTTGATATTATATTTACAGTATATAAAATGTATTTGGTGTACTTTTAGTTAATATTATATGTACAATATATGAAATATATTTACTGTACTTTTTGATATTTTCTGTACAGTATATAAGATATATTTGGTGTCCTTTTGATATTTTATGTAAATCATATAATACATATTTGGTGTAGTTTCTGATATTTTACGTAGGGTGTGTCATATATATTGACTGTCCTTTTTGATATTGTATTTACAGTATATAATATACATTTGGTGAAATTTTTGATATTTTATGTACAGTATATTAAATATAATTACTGTAGTTTTTGATAGTTTATTTACAGTATATATAACACATATTTGGTGTACTTTTTGATATTTTATGTACAGTATGTCAGATATATTTACTGTACTTTTTGATATTTTATTGACAGTATATAAAATGTATTTGGTGTACTTTCAGTTAATATTATATGTACAATATGTGAAATATATTTACTGTACTTTTTGATATTTTATGTACAATATATCAGATATATTTGGTGTCCTTTTGATATTTTATGTAAATTATATAATACATATTTGGTGTAGTTTTTGATATTTTACATAGGGTGCGTCATGTATATTGACTGTCCTTTTTGATATTTTATTTACAGTATATAATATACATTTGGTGTAATTTTTGATATTTTATGTACAGTATATTAAATATAATTACTGCAGTTTTTGATAGTTTATTTACAGTATATATAACACATATTTGGTGTACTTTTTGATATTTTATGTACAGTATGTAATATATATTTACTGTACTTTTTGATATTTTATTGACAGTATATAAAATGTACTTGGTGTACTTTCAGTTAATATTACATGTACAATATATGAAATATATTTACTGTACTTTTTGATATTTTATGTACAGTATATAAGATATATTTCGTGTCCCTTTGATATTTTATGTAAATTATATAATACATATTTGGTGTAGTTTTTGATATTTTACATAGGGTGCGTCATATATATTGACTGTCCTTTTTGATATTTTATTTACAGTATATAATATACATTTGGTGAAATTTTTGATATTTTATGTACAGTATATTAAATATAATTACTGTAGTTTTTGATAGTTTATTTACAGTATATATAACACATATTTGGTGTACTTTTTGATATTTTATGTACAGTATGTCATATATATTTACTGTACTTTTTGATATTTTATTGACAGTATATAAAATATATTTGGTGTACTTTCAGTTAATATATGTACAATATATGAAATATATTTACTGTACTTTCTGATATTTTATGTACAATATATAAGATATATTTGGTGTCCTTTTGTTATTGTATGTAAATTATATAATACATATTTGGTGTAGTTTTTGATATTTTACATAGGGTGTGTCATATATATTGACTGTCCTTTTTGATATTGTATTTACAGTATATAATATACATTTGGTGTAGTTTTTGATATTTTATGTACAGTATATTAAATATAATTACTGTAGTTTTTGATAGTTTATTTACAGTATATATAACACATATTTGGTGTACTTTTTGATATTTTATGTACAGTATGTAATATATATTTACTGTACTTTTTCATATTTTATTTACAGTATATAAAAGGTATTTGGTGTACTTTTAGTTAATATTATATGTACAATATATGAAATATATTTACTGTACTTTTTGATATTTTCTGTAGAGTATATAAGATATATTTGGTGTCCTTTTGATATTTTATGTAAATTATATAATACATATTTGGTGTAGTTTTTGATATTTTACATAGGGTGTGTCATATATATTGACTGTCCTTTTTGATATTTTATTTACTTTATATAATATACATTTGGTGTAATTTTTGATATTTTATGTACAGTATATTAAATATAATTACTGTAGTTTTTGATAGTTTATTTACAGTATATATTACACATATTTGGTGTACTTTTTGATATTTTATGTACAGTATGTCATATATATTTACTGTACTTTTTCAAATTTTATTTACAGTATATAAAATGTATTTGGTGTACTTTTAGTTAATATTATATGTACAATATATGAAATATATTTACTGTACTTTTTGATATTTTATGTACAGTATATAAGATATATTTGGTGTCCTTTTGATATTTTATGTAAATTATATAATACATATTTGGTGTAGTTTTTGATATTTTACATAGGGTGCGTCATATATATTGACTGTCCTTTTTGATATTTTATTTACAGTATATAATATACATTTGGTGAAATTTTTGATATTTTATGTACAGTATATTAAATATAATTACTGTAGTTTTTGATAGTTTATTTACAGTATATATAACACATATTTGGTGTACTTTTTGATATTTTATGTACAGTATGTCATATATATTTACTGTACTTTTTGATATTTTATTGACAGTATATAAAATGTATTTGGTGTATTTTCAGTTAATATTATATGTACAATATGTGAAATATATTTACTGTACTTTTTGATATTTTATGTACAATATATAAGATATATTTGGTGTCCTTTAGATATTTTATGTAAATTATATAATACATATTTGGTGTAGTTTTTGATATTTGACATAGGGTGTGTCATATATATTGACTGTCCTTTTTGATATTTTTTTACAGTATATAATATACATTTGGTGTAATTTTTGATATTTTATGTACAGTATATTAAATATAATTACTGTAGTTTTTGATAGTTTATTTACAGTATATATAACACATATTTGGTGTACTTTTTGATATTTTATGTACAGTATGTAATATATACTTACTGTACTTTTTCATATTTTATTTACAGTATATAAAATGTATTTGGTGTACTTTCAGTTAATATTATATGTACAATATATGAAATATATTTACTGTACTTTTTGATATTTTCTCTACAGTATATAAGATATATTTGGTGTCCTTTTGATATTTTATGTAAATTATATAATACATATTTGGTGTAGTTTTTGATATTTTACATAGGGTGCGTCATATATATTGACTGTCCTTTTTGATATTTTATTTACAGTATATAATATACATTTGGTGAAATTTTTGATATTTTATGTCCAGTATATTAAATATAATTACTGTAGTTTTTCATAGTTTATTTACAGTATATATAACACATATTTGGTGTACTTTTTGATATTTTTTGTACAGTATGTCATATATATTTACTGTACTTTTTGATATTTTATTGACAGTATATAAAATATATTTGGTGTACTTTCAGTTAATATTATATGTACAATATGTGAAAAATATTTACTGTACTTTCTGATATTTTATGTACAATATATAAGATATATTTGGTGTCCTTTTGATATTTTATGTAAATTATATAATACATATTTGGGGTAGTTTTTGATATTTTACATAGGGTGTGTCATATATATTGACTGTCCTTTTTGATATTTTATTTACAGTATATAGAATACATTTGGTGTAATTTTTGATGTTTTATGTACAGTATATTAAATATAATTACTGTAGTTTTTGATAGTTTATTTACAGTATATATAACACATATTTGGTGTACTTTTTGATATTTTATGTACAGTATGTAATATATATTTACTGTACTTTTTCATATATTATTTACAGTATATAAAATGTATTTGGTGTACTTTCAGTTAATATTATATGTACAATATATGAAATATATTTACTGTACTTTTTGATATTTTATGTACAGTATATAAGATATATTTGGTGTCCTTTTGATATTTTATGTAAATTATGTAATACATATTTGGTGTAGTTTTTGATATTTTACATAGGGTGCGCCATATATATTGACTGTCCTTTTTGATATTTTATTTACAGTATATACTATACATTTTGTGAAATTTTTGATATTTCATGTACAGTATATTAAATATAATTACTGTAGTTTTTGATAGTTTATTTACAGTATATATAACACATATTTGGTGTACTTTTTGATATTTTATGTGCAATATGTCATATATATTTACTGTACTTTTTGATATTTTATTGACAGTATATAAAATATATTTGGTGTACTTTCAGTTAATATTATATGTACAATATGTGAAATATATTTACTGTACTTTCTGATATTTTATTTACAATATATAAGATATATTTGGTGTCCTTTTAATATTTTATGTAAATTATATAATACATATTTGGTGTAGTTTTTGATATTTTACATAGGGTGTGTCATATATATTGACTGTCCTTTTTGATATTTTATTTACAGTATATAATATACATTTGGTGTAATTTTTGATATTTTATGTACAGTATATTAAATATAATTACTGTAGTTTTTGATAGTTTATTTAAAGTATATATAACACATATTTGGTGTACTTTTTGATATTTTATGTACAGTATGTAATATATATTTACTGTACTTTTTCATATATTATTTACAGTATATAAAATGTATTTGGTGTACTTTCAGTTAATATTATATGTACAATATATGAAATATATTTACTGTACTTTTTGATATTTTCTGTACAATATATAAGATATATTTGGTGTCCTTTTGATATTTTATGTAAATTATATAATACATATTTGGTGTAGTTTTTGATATTTTACATAGGGTGTGTCATATATATTGAGTGTCCTTTTTGATATTTTATTTGCAGTATATAATATACATTTGGTGTAATTTTTGATGTTTTATGTACAGTATATTAAATATAATTACTGTAGTTTTTGATAGTTTATTTACAGTATATATTACACATATTTGGTGTACTTTTTGATATTTTATGTACAGTATGTAATATATATTTACTGTACTTCTTCATATTTTATTTACAGTATATAAAATGTATTTGGTGTACTTTTAGTTAATATTAAATGTACAATATATGAAATATATTTACTGTACTTTTTGATATTTTCTCTACAGTATATAAGATATATTTGGTGTCCTTTTGATATTTTATGTAAATTATATAATACATATTTGGTGTAGTTTTTGATATTTTACATAGCTTGTGTCATATATATTGACTGTCCTATTTGATATTTTATTTAGAGTATATAATATACATTTGGTGTAATTTTTGATATTTTATGTACAGTATATTAAATATAAATACTGTAGTTTTTGATAGTTTATTTACAGTATATGTTACACATATTTGGTGTACTTTTTGATATTTCATGTACATTATGTCATATATATTTACTGTACTTTTTGATATTTTATTTACAGTATATAAAATGTATTTGGTGTACTTTTAGTTAATATTATATGTACAATACATGAAATATATTTACTGTACTTTTTGATATTTTCTGTACAGTATATAAGATATATTTGGTGTCCTTTTGATATTTTATGTAAATTATATAATACATATTTGGTGTAGTTTTTGATATTTTACATAGGGTGTGTCATATATATTGACTGTCCTTTTTGATATTTTATTTACAGTATATAATATACATTTGGTGTAATTTTTGATATTTTATGTACAGTATATTAAATATAATTAGTGTACTTTTTGATAGTTTATTTACAGTATATATAACACATATTTGGTGTACTTTTTGATATTTTATGTACAGTTTGTAATATATATTTACTGTATTTTTTCATATTTTATTTACAGTATAGAAAATGTATTTGGTGTACTTTCAGTTAATATTATATGTACAATATATGAAATATATTTACTGTACTTTTTGATATTTTCTGTACAGTATATAAGATATATTTGGTGTCCTTTTGATATTTTATGTAAATTACATAATACATATTTGGTGTCGTTTTTGATATTTTACATAAGGTGTGTCATATATATTGACTGTCCTTTTTGATATTTTATTTACAGTATATAATATACATTTGGTGTAATTTTTGATGTTTTATGTACAGTATATTAAATAAAATTACTGTAGTTTTTGATAGTTTATTTACAGTATATATTACACATATTTGGTGTACTTTTTGATATTTTATGTACAGTATGTCATATATATTTACTGTACTTTTTGAAATTTTATTTACAGTATATAAAATGTATTTGGTGTACTTTTAGTTAATATTATATGTACAATATATGAAATATATTTACTGTACTTTTTGATATTTTCTGTACAGTATATAAGATATATTTGGTGTCCTTTTGATATTTTATGTAAATTATATAATACATATTTGGTGTAGATTTTGATATTTTACATAGGGTGTGTCATATATATTGACTGTCCTATTTGATATTTTATTTAGAGTATATAATATACATTTGGTGTAATTTTTGATATTTTATGTACAGTATATTAAATATAAATACTGTAGTTTTTGATAGTTTATTTACAGTATATATTACACATATTTGGTGTACTTTTTGATATTTCATGTACATTATGTCATATATATTTACTGTACTTTTTGATATTTTATTTACAGTATATAAAATGTATTTGGTGTACTTTTAGTTAATATTATATGTACAATACATGAAATATATTTACTGTACTTTTTGATATTTTCTGTACAGTATATAAGATATATTTGGTGTCCTTTTGATATTTTATGTAAATTATATAATACATATTTGGTGTAGTTTTTGATATTTTACATAGGGTGTGTCATATATATTGACTGTCCTTTTTGATATTTTATTTACAGTATATAATATACATTTGGTGTAATTTTTGATATTTTATGTACAGTATATTAAATATAATTAGTGTAGTTTTTGATAGTTTATTTACAGTATATATAACACATATTTGGTGTACTTTTTGATATTTTATGTACAGTTTGTAATATATATTTACTGTATTTTTTCATATTTTATTTACAGTATAGAAAATGTATTTGGTGTACTTTCAGTTAATATTATATGTACAATATATGAAATATATTTACTGTACTTTTTGATATTTTATGTACAGTATATAAGATATATTTGGTGTCCTTTTGATATTTTATGTAAATTATATAATACATATTTGGTGTAGTTTTTGATATTTTACATAGGGTGTGTCATATATATTGACTGTCCTTTTTGATATTTTATTAGCAGTATATAATATACATTTGGTGTAATTTTTGATGTTTTATGTACAGTATATTAAATATAATTACTGTAGTTTTTGATAGTTTATTTATAGTATATATTACACATATTTGGTGTACTTTTTGATATTTTATGTACAGTATGTCAGATATATTTACTGTACTTTTTGATATTTTATTGACAGTATATAAAATGTATTTGGTGTACTTTCAGTTAATATTATATGTACAATATGTGAAATATATTTACTGTACTTTTTGATATTTTATGTACAATATATCAGATATACTTGGTGTCCTTTTGATATTTTATGTAATTTATATAATACATATTTGGTGTAGTTTTTGATATTTTACATAGGGTGTGTCATATATATTGACTGTCCTTTTTGATATTTTTTTACAGTATATAATATACATTTGGTGTAATTTTTGATATTTTATGTACAGTATATTAAATATAATTACTGTAGTTTTTGATAGTTTATTTACAGTATATATAACACATATTTGGTGTACTTTTTGATATTTTATGTACAGTATGTACTATATATTTACTGTACTTTTTGATATTTTATTTACAGTATATAAAATGTATTTGGTGTACTTTCAGTTAATATTATATGTACAATATATGAAATATATTTACTGTACTTTTTGATATTTTATGTACAGTATATAAGATATATTTGGTGTCCCTTTGATATTTTATGTAAATTATATAATACATATTTGGTGTAGTTTTTGATATTTTACATAGGGTGCGTCATGTATATTGACTGTCCTTTTTGATATTTTATTTACACTATATAATATACATTTGGTGAAATTTTTGATATTTTATGTACAGTATATTAAATATAATTACTGTAGTTTTTGATAGTTTATTTACAGTATATATAACACATATTTGGTGTACTTTTTGATATTTTATGTACAGTATGTCATATATATTTACTGTACTTTTTGATATTTTATTGACAGTATATAAAATATATTTGGTGTACTTTCAGTTAATATTATATATACAATATATGAAATATATTTACTGTACTTTCTGATATTTTATGTACAATATATAAGATATATTTGGTGTCCTTTTGTTATTTTATGTAAATTATATAATACATATTTGGTGTAGTTTTTGATATTTTACATAGGGTGTGTCATATATATTGACTGTCCTTTTTGATATTGTATTTACAGTATATAATATACATTTGGTGTAGTTTTTGATATTTTATGTACAGTATATTAAATATAATTACTGTAGTTTTTGATAGTTTATTTACAGTATATATAACACATATTTGGTGTACTTTTTGATATTTTATGTACAGTTTGAAATATATATTTACTGTATTTTTTCATATTTTATTTACAGTATAGAAAATGTATTTGGTGTACTTTCAGTTAATATTATATGTACAATATATGAAATATATTTACTGTACATTTTGATATTTTCTGTACAGTATATAAGATATATTTGGTGTCCTTTTGATATTTTATGTAAATTATATAATACATATTTGGTGTAGTTTTTGATATTTTACATAGGGTGTGTCATATATATTGCCTGTCCTTTTTGATATTTTATTTACAGTATATAATATACATTTGGTGTAATTTTTGATGTTTAATGTACAGTATATTAAATATAATTACTGTAGTTTTTGATAGTTTATTTACAGTATATATTACACATATTTGGTGTACTTTTTGATATTTTATGTACAGTATGTCATATATATTTACTGTACTTTTTGATATTTTATTTACAGTATATAAAATGTATTTGGTGTACTTTCAGTTAATATTATATGTACAATATATGAAATATATTTACTGTACATTTTGACATTTTCTGTACAGTATATAAGAAATATTTGGTGTCCTTTTGATATTTTATGTAAATTATATAATACATATTTGGTGTAGTTTTTGATATTTTACATAGGGTGTGTCATATATATTGACTGTCCTTTTTGATATTTTATTTACAGTTTATAATATACATTTGGTGTAATTTTTGGTATTTTATGTACAGTATATTAAATATAACTACTGTAGTTTTTGATAGTTTTTTACAGTATATATTACACATATTTGGTGTACTTTTTGATGTTTTATGTACATTATGTCGTTTATATTTACTGTACTTTTTGATATTATATTTACAGTATATAAAATGTATTTGGTGTACTTTTAGTTAATATTATATGTACAATATATGAAATATATTTACTGTACTTTTTGATATTTTATGTACAGTATATAAGATATATTTGGTGTCCTTTTGATATTTTATGTAAATTATATAATATATATTTGGTGTTTTTTTTGATATTTTACGTAAGGTGTGTAGTATATATTTGCTGTCCTTTTTGATATTTTATTTACAGTATATAATATACATGTGGTGTAATTTTTGGTATTTTATGTACAGTATATTAAATATAATTAGTGTAGTATTTGATAGTTTATTTACAGTATATATAACACATATTTGGTGTACTTTTTGATATTTTATGTACAGTATGTCATATATATTTACAGTACTTTTTGATATTTTATTTACAGTCTATAAAATGTATTTGGTGTACTTTCAGTTAATATTATATGTGCAATATATGAAATATATTTACTGTACATTTTGACATTTTCTGTACAGTATATAAGAAATATTTGGTGTCCTTTTGATATTTTATGTAAATTATATAATACATATTTGGTGTAGTTTTCGATATTTTACATAGGGTGTGTCATATATATTGACTGTCCTTTTTGATATTTTATTTACAGTATATAATATACATTTGGTGTAATTTTTGATATTTTATGTACAGTATATTAAATATAATTACTGTAGTTTTTGATAGTTTATTTACAGTATATATAACACATATTTGGTGTACTTTTGATATATTATGTACAGTATGTCACATATATTTACTGTACTTTTTGATATTTTATTTACAGTATATAAAATGTATTTGGTGTACTTTCAGTTAATATTATATGTACAATATATGAAATATATTTACTGTACTTTTTGATATTTTATGTACAGTATATAAGATATATTTGGTGTCCTTATGATATTTTATGTAAATTATATAATACATATTTGGTGTAGTTTTTGATATTTTACATAGGGTGCGTCATATATATTGACTGTCTTTTTGATATTTTATTTACAGTATATAATATACATTTGGTGAAATTTTTGATATTTTATGTACAGTATATTAAATATAATTACTGTAATTTTTGATAGTTTATTTACAGTATATATAACACATATTTGGTGTACTTTTTGATATTTTATGTACAGTATGTCTTATATATTTACTGTACTTTTTGATATTTTATTGACAGTATATAAAATATATTTGGTGTACTTTCAGTTAATATTATATGTACAATATATGAAATATATTTACTGTACTTTCTGATATTTTATGTACAATATATAAGATATATTTTGTGTCCTTTTGTTATTTTATGTAAATTATATAATACATATTTGGTGTAGTTTTTGATATTTTACATAGGGTGTGTCATATATATTGACTGTCCTTTTTGATATTTTATTTACAGTATATAATGTATATTTGTTGTAGTTTTTGATATTTTATGTACAGTATATTAAATATAATTACTGTAGTTTTTGATAGTTTATTTACAGTATATATAACACATATTTGGTGTACTTTTTGATAATTTATGTACAGTATGTAATATATATTTACTGTATTTTTCATATTTTATTTACAGTATATAAAATGTATTTGGTGTACTTTCAGTTAATATTATATGTACAATATATGAAATATATTTACTGTACTTTTTGATATTTTATGTACAGTATATAAGATATATTTGGTGTCCTTTTGATATTTTATGTAAATTATATAATACATATTTGGTGTAGTTTTTGATATTTTACATAGGGTGCGTCATATATATTGACTGTCCTTTTTGATATTTTATTAGCAGTTTATAATATACATTTGGTGTAATTTTTGATGTTTTATGTACAGTATATTAAATATAATTACTGTAGTTTTCGATAGTTTATTTACAGTATATATTACGCATATTTGGTGTACTTTTTGATATTTTATGTACAGTATGTCGTATATATTTACTGTACTTTTTGAAATTTTATTTACAGTATATAAAATGTATTTGGTGTACTTTTAGTTAATATTATATGTACAATATATGAAATATATTTACTGTACTTTTTGACATTTTCTGTAGAGTATGTAAGATATATTTGGTGTCCTTTTGATATTTTATGTAAATTATATAATACATATTTGGTGTAGTTTTTGATATTTTACATAGGGTGCGTCATATATATTGACTGTCCTTTTTGATATTTTATTTACAGTATATAATATACATTTGGTGAAATTTTTGATATTTTATGTACAGTATATTAAATATAATTACTGTAGTTTTTGATAGTTTATTTACAGTATATATAACACATATTTGGTGTACTTTTTGATATTTTATGTACAGTATGTCATATATATTTACTGTACTTTTTGATATTTTATTTACAGTATATAAAATGTATTTGGTGTACTTTCAGTTAATATTATATGTACAATATGTGAAATATATTTACTGTACTCTTTGATATTTTATGTACAGTATATAAGATATATTTGGTGTCCTTTAGATATTTTATGTAAATTATATAATACATATTTGGTGTAGTTTTTGATATTTGACATAGGGTGTGTCATATATATTGACTGTCCTTTTTGATATTTTTTTACAGTATATAATATACATTTGGTGTAACTTTTGATATTTTATGTACAGTATATTAAATATAATTACTGTAGTTTTTGATACTTGATTTACAGTATATATAACACATATTTGGTGTACTTTTTGATATTTTATGTACAGTATGTCATATATATTTACTGTACTTTTTCATATATTATTTACAGTATATAAAATGTATTTGGTGTACTTTCAGTTAATATTATATGTACAATATATGAAATATATTTACTGTACTTTTTGATATTTTCTGTACAGTATATAAGATATATTTGGTATCCTTTTGATATTTTATGTAAATTATATAATACATATTTGGTGTAGTTTTTGATATTTTACATAGGGTGTGTCATATATATTGAGTGTCCTTTTTGATATTTTATTTGCAGTATATAATATACATTTGGTGTAATTTTTGATGTTTTATGTACAGTATATTAAATATAATTACTGTAGTTTTTGATAGTTCATTTACAGTATATGTTACACATATTTGGTGTACTTTTTGATATTTTATGTACAGTATGTCATATATATTTACTGTACTTTTTGGTATTTTATTTACAGTATATAAAATGTATTTGGTGTACTTTTAGTTAATATTATATGTACAATATATGAAATATATTTACTGTACTTTTTGATATTTTCCCTACAGTATATAAGATATATTTGGTGTCCTTTTGATATTTTATGTAAATTATATAATACATATTTGGTGTAGTTTTTGATGTTTTACATAGGGTGTGTCATATATATTGACTGTCCTATTTGATATTTTATTTAGAGTATATAATATACATTTGGTGTAATTTTTGGTATTTTATGTACAGTATATTAAATATAAATATTGTAGTTTTTGACAGTTTATTTACAGTATATATTACACATATTTGGTGTACTTTTTGATATTTTATGTACATTATGTCACATACATTTACTGTACTTTTTGATATTTTATTTACAGTATATAAAATGTATTTGGTGTACTTTTAGTTAATATTATATGTACAATATATGAAATATATTTACTGTACTTTTTGATATTTTCTGTACAGTATATAAGATATATTTGGTGTCCTTTTGATATTTTATGTAAATTATATAATACATATTTGGTGTAGTTTTTGATATTTTACCTAGGGTGTGTCATATATATTGACTGTCGTTTTTGATATTTCATTTACAGTATATAATATACATTTGGTGAATTTTTTGATATTTTATGTACAGTATATTAAATATAATTACTGTAGTTTTTGATAGTTTATTTACAGTATATATTACACATATTTGGTGTACTTTTTGATATTTTATGTTCAGTATGTCATATATATTTACTGTACTTTTTGATATTTTATTTACAGTATATAAAATTTATTTGGTGTACTTTCAGTTAATATTATATGTACAATATGTGAAATATATTTACTGTACATTTTGATATTTTATGTACAATATATAAGATATATTTGGTGTCCTTTTGCTATTTTATGTAAATTATATAATACATATTTGGTGTAGTTTTCGATATTTGACATAGGGTGTGTCATATATATTGACTGTCCTTTTTGATATTTTATTTACAATATATAATATACATTTGGTGTAATTTTTGATATTTTATGTACAGTATATTAAATATAATTACTGTAGTTTTTGATAGTTTATTTACAGTATATATAACACATATTTGGGGTACTTTTTGATATTTTATGTACAGTATGTCATATAGCTTTACTGTACTTTTTCAAATTTTATTAACAGTATATAAAATGTATTTGGTGTACTTTTAGTTAATATTATATGTACAATACATGAAATATATTTACTGTACTTTTTGATATTTTCTGTACAGTATATAAGATATATTTGGTGTCCTTTTGATATTTTATGTAAATTATATAATACATATTTGGTGTAGTTTTTGATATTTTACCTAGGGTGTGTCATATATATTGACTGTCCTTTTTGATATTTTATTAGCAGTATATAATATACATTTGGTGTAATTTTTTATGTTTTATGTACAGTATATTAAATATAATTACTGTAGTTTTTGATAGTTTATTTACACTATAGATTACACATATTTGGTGTACTTTTTGATATTTTATGTACAGTATGTCATATATATTTACTGTACTTTGTGAAATTTTATTTACAATATAGAAAATGTATTTGGTGTACTTTTAGTTAATATTATATGTACAATATATGAAATATATTTACTGTACTTTTTGATATTTTCTGTAGAGTATATAAGATATATTTGGTGTCCTTTTGATATTTTATGTAAATTATATAATACATATTTGGTGTAGTTTTTGATATTTTACATAGGGTGTGTCATATATATTGACTGTCCTTTTTGATATTTTATTTACAGTATATAATATACATTTGGTGTAATTTTTGATATTTTATGTACAGTATATTAAATATAATTACTGTAGTTTTTGATAGTTTATTTACAGTATATATTACACATATTTGGTGTACTTTTTGATATTTTATGTACAGTATGTCATATATATTTACTGTACTTTTTGAAATTTTATCTACAGTATATAAAATGTATTTGGTGTACTTTTAGTTAATATTATATGTACAATATATGAAATATATTTACTGTACTTTTTGATATTTTCTGTAGAGTATGTAAGATATATTTGGTGTCCTTTTGATATTTTATGTAAATTATATAATACATATTTCGTGTAGTTTTTGATATTTTACATAGGGTGTGTCATATATATTGAGTGTCCTTTTTGATATTTTATTTACAGTATATAATATACATTTCGTGTAATTTTTGATATTTTATGTACAGTATATTAAATATAATTACTGTAGTTTTTGATAGTTTATTTACAGTATATATTACACATATTTGGTGTACTTTTTGATATTTTATGTACAGTATGTCATATATATTTACTGTACTTTTTGGTATTTAATTTACAGTATATAAAATGTATTTGGTGTACTTTTAGTTAATATTATATGTACAATATATGAAATATATTTACTGTACTTTTTGATATTTTCTCTACAGTATATAAGATATATTTGGTGTCCTTTTGATATTTTATGTAAATTATATAATACATATTTGGTGTAGTTTTTGATATTTTACATAGGGTGTGTCATATATATTGACTGTCCTATTTGATATTTTATTTAGAGTATATAATATACATTTGGTGTAATTTTTGGTATTTTATGTACAGTATATTAAATATAAATACTGTAGTTTTTGACAGTTTATTTACAGTATATATTACACATATTTGGTGTACTTTTTGATATTTTATGTACATTATGTCACATTTACTGTACTTTTTGATATTTTATTTACAGTATATAAAATGTATTTGGTGTACTTTTAGTTAATATTATATGTACAATATATGAAATATATTTACTGTACTTTTTGATATTTTCTGTAGAGTATATAAGATATATTTGGTGTCCTTTTGATATTTTATGTAAATTATATAATACATATTTGGTGTAGTTTTTGATATTTTACATAGGGTGTGTCATATATATTGACTGTCCTTTTTGATATTTTATTTACAGTATATAATATACATTTGGTGTAATTTTTGATATTTTATGTACAGTATATTAAATATAATTACTGTAGTTTTTGATAGTTTATTTACAGTATATATTACACATATTTGGTGTACTTTTTGATATTTTATGTACAGTATGTCATATATATTTACTGTACTTTTTGAAATTTTATCTACAGTATATAAAATGTATTTGGTGTACTTTTAGTTAATATTATATGTACAATATATGAAATATATTTACTGTACTTTTTGATATTTTCTGTAGAGTATGTAAGATATATTTGGTGTCCTTTTGATATTTTATGTAAATTATATAATACATATTTCGTGTAGTTTTTGATATTTTACATAGGGTGTGTCATATATATTGAGTGTCCTTTTTGATATTTTATTTACAGTATATAATATACATTTCGTGTAATTTTTGATATTTTATGTACAGTATATTAAATATAATTACTGTAGTTTTTGATAGTTTATTTACAGTATATATTACACATATTTGGTGTACTTTTTGATATTTTATGTACAGTATGTCATATATATTTACTGTACTTTTTGGTATTTAATTTACAGTATATAAAATGTATTTGGTGTACTTTTAGTTAATATTATATGTACAATATATGAAATATATTTACTGTACTTTTTGATATTTTCTCTACAGTATATAAGATATATTTGGTGTCCTTTTGATATTTTATGTAAATTATATAATACATATTTGGTGTAGTTTTTGATATTTTACATAGGGTGTGTCATATATATTGACTGTCCTATTTGATATTTTATTTAGAGTATATAATATACATTTGGTGTAATTTTTGGTATTTTATGTACAGTATATTAAATATAAATACTGTAGTTTTTGACAGTTTATTTACAGTATATATTACACATATTTGGTGTACTTTTTGATATTTTATGTACATTATGTCACATTTACTGTACTTTTTGATATTTTATTTACAGTATATAAAATGTATTTGGTGTACTTTTAGTTAATATTATATGTACAATATATGAAATATATTTACTGTACTTTTTGATATTTTCTGTACAGTATATAAGATATATTTGGTGTCCTTTTGATATTTTATGTAAATTATATAATACATATTTGGTGTAGTTTTTGATATTTTACCTTGGGTGTGTCTTATATATTGACTGTCCTTTTTGATATTTCATTTACAGTATATAATATACATTTGGTGTAATTTTTGATATTTTATGTACAGTATATTAAGTATAATTACTGTAGTTTTTGATAGTTTATTTACAGTATATATTACACATATTTGGTGTACTTTTTGATATTTTATGTTCAGTATGTCATATATATTTACTATACTTTTTGATATTTTATTTACAGTATATAAAATGTATTTGGTGTACTTTCAGTTAATATTATATGTACAATATGTGAAATATATTTACTGTACATTTTGATATTTTATGTACAATATATAAGATATATTTGGTGTCCTTTTGATATTTTATGTAAATTATATAATACATATTTGGTGTAGTTTTTGATATTTGACATAGGGTGTGTCATATATATTGACTGTCCTTTTTGATATTTTATTTACAGTATATAATATACATTTGGTGTAATTTTTGATATATTATGTATAGTATATTAAATATAATTACTGTAGTTTTTGATAGTTTATTTACAGTATATATAACACATATTTGGGGTACTTTTTGATATTTTATGTACAGTATGTCATATATCTTTACTGTACTTTTTCAAATTTTATTAACAGTATATAAAATGTATTTGGTGTACTTTTAGTTAATATTATATGTACAATACATGAAATATATTTACTGTACTTTTTGATATTTTCTGTACAGTATATAAGATATATTTGGTGTCCTTTTGATATTTTATGTAAATTATATAATACATATTTGGTGTAGTTTTTGATATTTTACCTAGGGTGTGTCATATATATTGACTGTCCTTTTTGATATTTCATTTACAGTATATAATATACATTTGGTGAAATTTTTGATATTTTATGTACAGTATATTAAATATAATTACTGTAGTTTTTGATTGTTTATTTACAGTATATATTACACATATTTGGTGTACTTTTTGATATATTATGTTCAGTATGTCATATATATTTACTGTACTTTTTGATATTTTATTTACACTATATAAAATGTATTTGGTGTACTTTCAGTTAATATTATATGTACAATATGTGAAATATATTTACTGTACTTTTTGATATATTATGTACAGTATATTAAATATAATTACTGTAGTATTTGATAGTTTATTTACAGTATATATAACACATATTTGGTGTACTTTTTGATATATTATGTACAGTATGTCACATATATTTACTGTACTTTTTGATATTTTATTTACAGTATATAAAATGTATTTGGTGTACTTTTAGTTAATATTATATGTACAATATATGAAATATATTTACTGTACTTTTGATATTTTATGTACAGTATATAAGATATATTTGGTGTCCTTTTGATATTTTATGTAAATTATATAATACATATTTGGTGTAGTTTTTGGTATTTTACATAGGGTGTGTCATATATATTGACTGTCTTTTTGATATTTTATTTACAGTATATAATATACATTTGGTGTAATTTTTGATATTTTATGTACAGTATATTAAATATAATTACTGTAGATTTTGATAGTTTATTTACAGTATATAAAACACATATTTGGTGAACTTTTTGATATTTTATGTACAGTATGTAATATATATTTACTGTACTTTTTCATATTTTATTTACAGTATATAAAATGTATTTGGTGTACTTTAATTAATATTATATGTACAATATATGAAATATATTTACTGTACTTTTTGATATTTTATGTACAGTATATAAGATATATTTGGTGTCCTTTTGATATTTTATGTAAATTATATAATACATATTTGGTGTAGTTTTTGATATTTTACATAGTGTGTGTCATATATATTGACTGTCTTTTTGATATTTTATTTACAGTATATAATATACATTTGGTGTAATTTTTGATATTTTATGTACAGTATATTAAATATAATTACTGTAGTTTTTGATAGTTTATTTACAGTATATATAACACATATTTGGTGTACTTTTTGATATTTTATGTACAATATGTCATATATCTTTACTGTACTTTTTCAAATTTTATTAACAGTATATAAAATGTATTTGGTGTACTTTTAGTTAATATTACATGTACAATATATGAAATATATTTACTGTACTTTTTGATATTTTATGTAGAGTATATAAGATATATTTGGTGTCCTTTTGATATTTTATGTAAATTATATAATACGTATTTGGTGTAGTTTTTGATATTTTACATAGGGTGCGTCATATATATTGACTCTCCTTTTTGATATTTTATTTACAGTATATAATATATATTTGATGAAATTTTTGATATTTTATGTACAGTATATTAAATATAATTACTGTAGTTATTGATAGTTTATTTACAGTATATATAACACATATTTGGTGTACTTTTTGATATTTTATGTACAGTATGTAATATATATTTACTGTATTTTTCATATTTTATTTACAGTATATAAAATGTATTTGGTGTACTTTCAGTTAATATTATATTTACAATATATGAAATAAATTTACTGTACTTTTTGATATTTTATGTACAGTATATAAGATATATTTGGTGTCCTTTTGATATTTTATGTAAATTATATAATACATATTTGGTGTAGTTTTTGATATTTTACATAGGGTGTGTCATATATATTGACTGTCCATTTTGACATTTTATTTACAGTATATAATATACATTTGGTGTAATTTTTGATGTTTTATGTACAGTATATTAAATATAATTACTGTAGTTTTTGATAGTTTATTTACAGTATATATTACACATATTTGGTGTACTTTTTGATATTTTATGTACAGTATGTCATATATATTTACTGTACTTTTTCAAATTTTATTTACAGTATATAAAATGTATTTGGTGTACTTTTAGTTAATATTATATGTACAATATATGAAATATATTTACTGTACTTTTTGATATTTTATGTACAGTATATAAGATGTATTTGGTGTCCTTTTGATATTTTATATAAATTATATAATATATATTTGGTGTAGTTTTTGATATTTTACATAGTGTGTGTAGTATATATTTGCTGTCCTTTTTGATATTTTATTTACAGTATATAATATACATTTGGTGTAATTTTTGATATTTTATGTACAGTATATTAAATATAATTACTGTAGTATTTGATAGTTTATTTACAGTATATATAACACATATTTGGTGTACTTTTTGATATTTTATGTACAGTATGTCATATATATTTACTGTACTTTTTGATATTTTATTTACAGTATATAAAATGTATTTGGTGTACTTTCAGTTAATATTATATGTATAATATATGAAATATATTTACTGTACTTTTTGATATTTTCTGTACAGTATATAAGATATATTTGGTGTCCTTTTGATATTTTATGTAAATTATATAATACATATTTGGTGTAGTTATTGATATTTTACATAGGGTGTGTCATATATATTGACTGTCCTTTTTGATATTTTATTTACAGAATATAATATACATATGGTGTAATTTTTGGTATTTTATGTACAGTACATTAAATATAAATACTGTAGTTTTTGATAGTTTTTTACAGTATATATTACACATATTTGGTGTACTTTTTGATATTTTATGTACATTATGTCGTATATATTTACTGTAGTTTTTGATATTATATTTACAGTATATAAAATGTATTTGGTGTACTTTTATTTAATATTATATGTACAATATATGAAATATATTTACTGTACTTTTTGATATTTTATGTACAGTATATAAGATATATTTGGTGTCCTTTTGATATTTTATGTAAATTATATAATACATATTTGGTGTAGTTTTTGATATTTTATGTAGGGTGCGTCATATATATTGACTGTCCTTTTTGATATTGTATTTACAGTATATAATATACATTTGGTGAAATTTTTGATATTTTATGTACAGTATATTAAATATAATTACTGTAGTATTTGATAGTTTATTTACAGTATATATAACACATATTTGGTGTACTTTTTGATATTTTATGTACAGTATGTCATATATATTTACTGTACTTTTTGATAGTTTATTGACAGTATATAAAATGTATTTGGTGTACTTTCAGTTAATATTATATGTACAATATGTGAAATGTATTTACTGTACTTTTTGATATTTTATGTACAATATATCAGATACATTTGGTGTCCTTTTGATATTTTATGTAAATTATATAATACATATTTGGTGTAGTTTTTGATATTTTTCATAGGGCGTGTCATTTATATTGACTGTCCTTTTTGATTTTTTTTACAGTATATAATACACATTTGGTGTAATTTTTGATATTTTATGTACAGTATATTAAATATAATTACTGTATTTTTTGATAGTTTATTTACAGTATATATAACACATATTTGGTGTACTTTTTGATATTTTATGTACAGTATGTAATATATATTTACTGTACTTTTTGATATTTTATTTACAGTATATAAAATGTATTTGGTGTACTTTCAGTTAATATTATATGTACAATATATGAAATATATTTACTGTACTTTTTGATATTTTATGTACAGTATATAAGATATATTTGGTGTCCTTTTGATATTTTATGTAAATTATATAATACATATTTGGTGTAGTTTTTGATATTTTACATAGTGTGCGTCATATATATTGACTGTCCTTTTTGATATTTTATTTACAGTATATAATATACATTTGGTGAAATTTTTGATATTTTATGTACAGTATATTAAATATAATTACTGTAGTTTTTGATAGTTTATTTACAGTATATATAACACATATTTGGTGTACTTTTTGATATTTTATGTACAGTATGTCATATATATTTACTATACTTTTTGATATTTTATTGACAGTATATAAAATATATTTGGTGTACTTTCAGTTAATATTATATGTACAATATATGAAATATATTTACTGTACTTTCTGACATTTTATGTACAATATATAAGATATATTTGGTGTCCTTTTGTTATTTTATGTAAATTATATAATACATATTTGGTGTAGTTTTTGATATTTTACATAGGGTGTGTCATATATATTGACTGTCCTTTTTGATATTTTATTTACAGTATATAATATACATTTGGTGTAGTTTTTGATATTTTATGTACAGTATATTAAATATAATTACTGTAGTTTTTGATAGTTTATTTACAGTATATATAACACATATTTGGTGTACTTTTTGATATTTTATGTACACTATGTAATATATATTTACTGTACTTTTTCATATTTTTTTTACAGTATATAAAATGTATTTGGTGTACTTTCAGTTAATATTATATGTACAATATATGAAATATATTTACTGTACTTTTTGATATTTTATGTACAGTATATAAGATATATTTGGTGTCCTTTTGATATTTTATGTAAATTATATAATACATATTTGGTGTAGTTTTTGATATTTTACATAGGGTGTGTCATATATATTGACTGTCTTTTTGATATTTTATCTACAGTATATAATATACATTTGGTGTAATTTTTGATATTTTATGTACAGTATATTAAATATAATTACTGTAGTTTTTGATAGTTTATTTACAGTATATATAACACATATTTGGTGTACTTTTTGATATTTTATGTACAGTATGTCATATATATTTACTGTACTTTTTGATATTTTATTTACAGTATATAAAATGTATTTGGTGTACTTTCAGTTAATATTATATGTACAATATGTGAAATATATTTACTGTACTTTTTGATATTTTATGTACAATATATAAGATATATTTGGTGTCCTTTAGATATTTTATGTAAATTATATAATACATATTTGGTGTAGTTTTTGATATTTGACATAGGGTGTGTCATATATATTGACTGTCCTTTTTGATATTTTTTTACACTATATAATATACATTTGGTGTAATTTTTGATATTATATGTACAGTATATTAAATATAATTACTGTAGTTTTTGATAGTTTATTTACAGTATATATAACACATATTTGGTGTACTTTTTGATATTTTATGTACAGTATGTAATATATATTTACTGTACTTTTTCATATTTTATTTACAGTATATAAAATGTATTTGGTGTACTTTCAGTTAATATTATATGTACAATATATGAAATATATTTACTGTACTTTTTGATATTTTATGTACAGTATATAAGATATATTTGGTGTCCTTTTGATATTTTATGTAAATTATATAATACATATTTGGTGTAGTTTTTGATATTTTACATAGGGTGCGTCATATATATTGACTGTCCTTTTTGATATTTTATTTACAGTATATAATATACATTTGGTGAAATTTTTGATATTTTATATACAGTATATTAAATATAATTACTGTAGTTTTTGATAGTTTATTTACAGTATATATAACACATATTTGGTGTACTTTTTGATATTTTATGTACAGTATGTCATATATATTTACTGTACTTTTTGATATTTTATTGACAGTATATAAAATATATTTGGTGTACTTTCAGTTAATATTATATGTACAATATGTGAAATATATTTACTGTACTTTCTGATATTTTATGTACAATATATAAGATATATTTGGTGTCCTTTTGATATTTTTTGTAAATTATATAATACATATTTGGTGTAGTTTTTGATATTTTACATATGGTGTGTCATATATATTGACTGTCCTTTTTGATATTTTATTTACAGTATAAAATATACATTTGGTGTAATTTTTGTTGTTTTATATACAGTATATTAAATATAATTACTGTAGTTTTGGATAGTTTATTTACAGTATATATAACACATATTTGGTGTACTTTTTGATATTTTATGTACAGTATGTAATATATATTTACTGTACTTTTTCATATATTATTTACAGTATATAAAATGTATTTGGTGTACTTTCAGTTAATATTATATGTACAATATATGAAATATATTTACTGTACTTTTTGATATTTTCTGTACAGTATATAAGATATATTTGGTATCCTTTTGATATTTTATGTAAATTATATAATACATATTTGGTGTAGTTTTTGATATTTTACATAGGGTGTGTCATATATATTGAGTGTCCTTTTTGATATTTTATTTGCAGTATATAATATACATTTGGTGTAATTTTTGATGTTTTATGTACAGTATATTAAATATAATTACTGTAGTTTTTGATAGTTTATTTACAGTATATATTACGCATATTTGGTGTACTTTTTGATATTTTATGTACAGTATGTCATATATATTTACTGTACTTTTTGGTATTTTATTTACAGTATATAAAATGTATTTGGTGTACTTTTAGTTAATATTATATGTACAATATATGAAATATATTTACTGTACTTTTTGATATTTTCTCTACAGTATATAAGATATATTTGGTGTCCTTTTGATATTTTATGTAAATTATATAATACATATTTGGTGTAGTTTTTGATATTTTACATAGGGTGTGTCATATATATTGACTGTCCTATTTGATATTTTATTTAGAGCATATAATATACATTTGGTGTAATTTTTGGTATTTTATGTACAGTATATTAAATATAAATACTGTAGTTTTTGACAGTTTATTTACAGTATATATTACACATATTTGGTGTACTTTTTGATATTTTATGTACATTATGTCACATACATTTACTGTACTTTTTGATATTTTATTTACAGTATATAAAATGTATTTGGTGTACTTTTAGTTAATATTATATGTACAATATATGAAATATATTTACTGTACTTTTTGATATTTTCTGTACAGTATATAAGATATATTTGGTGTCCTTTTGATATTTTATGTAAATTATATAATACATATTTGGTGTAGTTTTTGATATTTTACCTAGGGTGTGTCATATATATTGACTGTCCTTTTTGATATTTCATTTACAGTATATAATATACATTTGGTGAAATTTTTGATATTTTATGTACAGTATATTAAATATAATTACTGTAGTTTTTGATAGTTTATTTACAGTATATATTACACATATTTGGTGTACTTTTTGATATATTATGTTCAGTATGTCATATATATTTACTGTACTTTTTGATATTTTATTTACACTATATAAAGTGTATTTGGTGTACTTTCAGTTAATATTATATGTACAATATGTGAAATATATTTACTGTACTTTTTGATATTTTATGTACAGTATATTAAATATAATTACTGTAGTATTTGATAGTTTATTTACAGTATATATAACACATATTTGGTGTACTTTTTGATATATTATGTACAGTATGTCACATATATTTACTGTACATTTTGATATTTTATTTACAGTATATAAAATGTATTTGGTGTACTTTTAGTTAATATTATATGTACAATATATGAAATATATTTACTGTACTTTTGATATTTTATGTACAGTATATAAGATATATTTGGTGTCCTTTTGATATTTTATGTAAATTATATAATACATATTTGGTGTAGTTTTTGGTATTTTACATAGGGTGTGTCATATATATTGACTGTCTTTTTGATATTTTATTTACAGTATATAATATACATTTGGTGTAATTTTTGATATTTTATGTACAGTATATTAAATATAATTACTGTAGATTTTGATAGTGTATTTACAGTATATAAAACACATATTTGGTGTACTTTTTGATATTTTATGTACAGTATGTAATATATATTTACTGTACTTTTTCATATTTTATTTACAGTATATAAAATGTATTTGGTGTACTTTAATTAATATTATATGTACAATATATGAAATATATTTACTGTACTTTTTGATATTTTATGTACAGTATATAAGATATATTTGGTGTCCTTTTGATATTTTATGTAAATTATATAATACATATTTGGTGTAGTTTTTGATATTTTACATAGTGTGTGTCATATATATTGACTGTCTTTTTGATATTTTATTTACAGTATATAATATACATTTGGTGTAATTTTTGATATTTTATGTACAGTATATTAAATATAATTACTGTAGTTTTTGATAGTTTATTTACAGTATATATAACACATATTTGGTGTACTTTTTGATATTTTATGTACAATATGTCATATATCTTTACTGTACTTTTTCAAATTTTATTAACAGTATATAAAATGTATTTGGTGTACTTTTAGTTAATATTACATGTACAATATATGAAATATATTTACTGTACTTTTTGATATTTTATGTAGAGTATATCAGATATATTTGGTGTCCTTTTGATATTTTATGTAAATTATATAATACGTATTTGGTGTAGTTTTTGATATTTTACATAGGGTGTGTCATATATATTGACTGTCCTTTTTGATATTTTATTTACAGTATATAATATACATTTGGTGTAATTTTTGATATTTTATGTACAGTATATTAAATATAATTACTGTAGTTTTTGATAGTTTATTTAGAGTGTATATAACACATATTTGGTGTACTTTTTGATATTTTATGTACAGTATGTCATATATATTTACTGTACTTTTTGATATTTTATTTACAGTATATAAAATGTATTTGGTGTACTTTTAGTTAATATTATATGTACAATATATGAAATATATTTACTGTACTTTTTATATTTTATGTACAGTATATAAGATATATTTGGTGTCCTTTTGATATTTTATGTAAATTATATAATACATATTTGGTGTAGTTTTTGATATTTTACATAGGGTGCGTCATATATATTGACTCTCCTTTTTGATATTTTATTTACAGTATATAATATACATTTGATGAAATTTTTGATATTTTATGTACAGTATATTAAATATAATTACTGTAGTTATTGATAGTTTATTTACAGTATATATAACACATATTTGGTGTACTTTTTGATATTTTATGTACAGTATGTAATATATATTTACTGTATTTTTCATATTTTATTTACAGTATATAAAATGTATTTGGTGTACTTTCAGTTAATATTATATTTACAATATATGAAATATATTTACTGTACTTTTTGATATTTTATGTACAGTATATAAGATATATTTGGTGTCCTTTTGATATTTTATGTAAATTATATAATACATATTTGGTGTAGTTTTTGATATTTTACATAGGGTGTGTCATATATATTGACTGTCCATTTTGATATTTTATTTACAGTATATAATATACATTTGGTGTAATTTTTGATGTTTTATGTACAGTATATTAAATATAATTACTGTAGTTTTTGATAGTTTATTTACAGTATATATTACACATATTTGGTGTACTTTTTGATATTTTATGTACAGTATGTCATATATATTTACTGTAATTTTTGAAAATTTATTTACAGTATATAAAATGTATTTCGTGTACTTTTAGTTAATATTATAGGTACAATATATGAAATATATTTACTGTACATTTTGATATTTTCTGTACAGTATATAAGATATATTTTGTGTCCTTTTGATATTTTATGTAAATTATATAATACATATTTGGTGTAGTTTTTGATATTTTACATAAGGTGTGTCATATATATTGACTGTCCTTTTTGATATTTTATTTACAGTATATAATATACATTTGGTGTAATTTTTGATATTTTATGTACAGTATATTAAATATAATTACTGTAGTATTTGATAGTTTATTTACAGTATATATAACACATATTTGGTGTACTTTTTGATATATTATGTACAGTATGTCACATATATTTACTGTACTTTTTGATATTTTATTCACAGTATATAAAATGTATTTGGTGTACTTTTAGTTAATATTATATGTACAATATATGAAATATATTTACTGTACTTTTGATATTTTATGTACAGTATATAAGATATATTTGGTGTCCTTTTGATATTTTATGTAAATTATATAATACATATTTGGTGTAGTTTTTGGTATTTTACATAGGGTGTGTCATATATATTGACTGTCTTTTTGATATTTTATTTACAGTATATAATATACATTTGGTGTAATTTTTGATATTTTATGTACAGTATATTAAATATAATTACTGTAGATTTTGATAGTTTATTTACAGTGTATAAAACACATATTTGGTGTACTTTTTGATATTTTATGTACAGTATGTAATATATATTTACTGTACTTTTTCATATTTTATTTACAGTATATAAAATGTATTTGGTGTACTTTAATTAATATTATATGTACAATATATGAAATATATTTACTGTACTTTTTGATATTTAATGTACAGTATATAAGATATATTTGGTGTCCTTTTGATATTTTATGTAAATTATATAATACATATTTGGTGTAGTTTTTGATATTTTACATAGGGTGTGTCATATATATTGACTGTCCTTTTTGATATTTTATTTACAGTATATAATATACATTTGGTGTAATTTTTGATATTTTATGTACAGTATATTAAATATAATTACTGTAGTTTTTGATAGTTTATTTACAGTATATATAACACATATTTGGTGTACTTTTTGATATTTTATGTACAGTATGTAATATATATTTACTGTACTTTTTCATATATTATTTACAGTATATAAAATGTATTTGGTGTACTTTCAGTTAATATTATATGTACAATATATGAAATATATTTACTGTACTTTTTGATATTTTCTGTACAATATATAAGATATATTTGGTGTCCTTTTGATATTTTATGTAAATTATATAATACATATTTGGTGTAGTTTTTGATATTTTACATAGGGTGTGTCATATATATTGAGTGTCCTTTTTGATATTTTATTTGCAGTATATAATATACATTTGGTGTAATTTTTGATGTTTTATGTACAGTATATTAAATATAATTACTGTAGTTTTTGATAGTTTATTTACAGTATATATTACACATATTTGGTGTACTTTTTGATATTTTATGTACAGTATGTAATATATATTTACTGTACTTTTTCATATTTTATTTACAGTATATAAAATGTATTTGGTGTACTTTTAGTTAATATTATATGTACAATATATGAAATATATTTACTGTACTTTTTGATATTTTCTCTACAGTATATAAGATATATTTGGTGTCCTTTTGATATTTTATGTAAATTATATAATACATATTTGGTGTAGTTTTTGATATTTTACATAGCTTGTGTCATATGTATTGACTGTCCTAGTTGATATTTTATTTAGAGTATATAATATACATTTGGTGTAATTTTTGATATTTTATGTACAGTATATTAAATATAAATACTGTAGTTTTTGATAGTTTATTTACAGTATATATTACACATATTTGGTGTACTTTTTGATATTTCATGTACATTATGTCATATATATTTACTGTACTTTTTGATATTTTATTTACAGTATATAAAATGTATTTGGTGTACTTTTAGTTAATATTATATGTACAATATATGAAATATATTTACTGTACTTTTTGATATTTTCTGTACAGTATATAAGATATATTTGGTGTCCTTTTGATATTTTATGTAAATTATATAATACATATTTGGTGTAGTTTTTGATATTTTACATAGGGTGTGTCATATATATTGACTGTCCTTTTTGATATTTTATTTACAGTATATAATATACATTTGGTGTAATTTTTGATATTTTATGTACAGTATATTAAATATAATTAGTGTACTTTTTGATAGTTTATTTACAGTATATATAACACATATTTGGTGTACTTTTTGATATTTTATGTACAGTTTGTAATATATATTTACTGTATTTTTTCATATTTTATTTACAGTATAGAAAATGTATTTGGTGTACTTTCAGTTAATATTATATGTACAATATATGAAATATATTTACTGTACTTTTTGATATTTTCTGTACAGTATATAAGATATATTTGGTGTCCTTTTGATATTTTATGTAAATTACATAATACATATTTGGTGTCGTTTTTGATATTTTACATAAGGTGTGTCATATATATTGACTGTCCTTTTTGATATTTTATTTACAGTATATAATATACATTTGGTGTAATTTTTGATGTTTTATGTACAGTATATTAAATAAAATTACTGTAGTTTTTGATAGTTTATTTACAGTATATATTACACATATTTGGTGTACTTTTTGATATTTTATGTACAGTATGTCATATATATTTACTGTACATTTTGAAATTTTTTTTACAGTATATAAAATGTATTTGGTGTACTTTTAGTTAATATTATATGTACAATATATGAAATATATTTACTGTACTTTTTGATATTTTCTGTACAGTATATAAGATATATTTGGTGTCCTTTTGATATTTTATGTAAATTATATAATACATATTTGGTGTAGATTTTGATATTTTACATAGGGTGTGTCATATATATTGACTGTCCTATTTGATATTTTATTTAGAGTATATAATATACATTTGGTGTAATTTTTGATATTTTATGTACAGTATATTAAATATAAATACTGTAGTTTTTGATAGTTTATTTACAGTATATATTACACATATTTGGTGTACTTTTTGATATTTCATGTACATTATGTCATATATATTTACTGTACTTTTTGATATTTTATTTACAGTACATAAAATGTATTTGGTGTACTTTTAGTTAATATTATATGTACAATACATGAAATATATTTACTGTACTTTTTGATATTTTCTGTACAGTATATAAGATATATTTGGTGTCCTTTTGATATTTTATGTAAATTATATAATACATATTTGGTGTAGATTTTGATATTTTACATAGGGTGTGTCATATATATTGACTGTCCTTTTTGATATTTTATTTACAGTATATAATATACATTTGGTGTAATTTTTGATATTTTATGTACAGTATATTAAATATAATTAGTGTAGTTTTTGATAGTTTATTTACAGTATATATAACACATATTTGGTGTACTTTTTGATATTTTATGTACAGTTTGTAATATATATTCACTGTATTTTTTCATATTTTATTTACAGTATAGAAAATGTATTTGGTGTACTTTCAGTTAATATTATATGTACAATATATGAAATATATTTACTGTACTTTTTGATATTTTCTGTACAGTATATAAGATATATTTGGTGTCCTTTTGATATTTTATGTAAATTACATAATACATATTTGGTGTCGTTTTTGATATTTTACATAAGGTGTGTCATATATATTGACTGTCCTTTTTGATATTTTATTTACAGTATATAATATACATTTGGTGTAATTTTTGATGTTTTATGTACAGTATATTAAATAAAATTACTGTAGTTTTTGATAGTTTATTTACAGTATATATTACACATATTTGGTGTACTTTTTGATATTTTATGTACAGTATGTCATATATATTTACTGTACTTTTTGTAATTTTATTTACAGTATATAAAATGTATTTGGTGTACTTTTAGTTAATATTATGTGTACAATATATGAAATATATTTACTGTAATTTTTGATATTTTATGTACAGTATATAAGATGTATTTGGTGTCCATTTGATATTTTATATAAATTATATAATATATATTTGGTGTAGTTTATGATATTTTACATAGTGTGTGTAGTATATATTTGCTGTCCTTTTTGATATTTTATTTACAGTATATAATATACATTTGGTGTAATTTTTGATATTTTATGTACAGTATATTAAATATAATTAGTGTAGTATTTGATAGTTTATTTACAGTATATATAACACATATTTGGTGTACTTTTTGATATTTTATGTACATTATGTCATATATATTTACTGTACTTTTTGATATTTTATTGACAGTATATAAAATGTATTTGGCGTACTTTCAGTTAATATTATATGTACAATATATGAAATATATTTACTGTACTTTTTGATATTTTATGTACAGTGTATAAGATATATTTGGTGTCCTTTTGATATTTTATGTAAATTATATAATACATATTTGGTGTAGTTTTTGATATTTTACATAGGGTGTGTCATATATATTGACTGTCATTTTTGATATTTTATTTAGAGTATATAATATACATTTGGTGTAATTTTTGGTATTTTATGTACAGTATATTAAATATAATTACTGTAGTTTTTGATATTTTATTTACAGTATATATTGCACATATTTGGTGTACTTTTTGATATTTTATGTACAGTATGTCATATATATTTACTGTACTTTTTCAAATTTTATTTACCATATATAAAATGTATTTGGTGTACTTTTAGTTAATATTATATGTACAATATATGAAATATATTTACTGTAATTTTTGATATTTTATGTACAGTATATAAGATGTATTTGGTGTTCTTTTGATGTTTTATATAAATTATATAATATATATTTGGTGTAGTTTATGATATTTTACATAGTGTGTGTAGTATATATTTGCTGTCCTTTTTGATATTTTATTTACAGTATATAATATACATTTAGTGTAATTTTTGATATTTTATGTACAGTATATTAAATATAATTAGTGTAGTATTTGATAGTTTATTTACAGTATATATAACACATATTTGGTGTACTTTTTGATATTTTATGTACATTATGTCATATATATTTACTGTACTTTTTGATATTTTATTTACAGTATATAAAATGTATTTGGTGTACTTTCAGTTAATATTATATGTACAATATATGAAATATATTTACTGTTCTTTTTGATATTTTATGTACAGTATATAAGATATATTTGGTGTCCTTTTGCTATTTTATGTAAATTATATAATACATATTTGGTGTAGTTTTTGATATTTTACATAGGGTGTGTCATATATATTGACTGTCCTTTTTGATATTTTATTTACAGTATATAATATACATTTGGTGTAGTTTTTGATATTTTATGTACAGTATATTAAATATAATTACTGTAGTTTTTGATAGTTTATTTACAGTACATATAACACATATTTGGTGTTCTTTTTGATATTTTATGTACAGTATGTAATATATATTTACTGTACTTCTTCATATTTTATTTACAGTATATAAAATGTATTTGGTGTACTTTCAGTTAATATATATGTACAATATATGAAATATATTTACTGTACTTTTTGATATTTTATGTACAGTATATAAGATATATTTGGTGTCCTTTTGATATTTTATGTAAATTATATAATACATATTTGGTGCAGTTTTTGATATTTTACATAGGGTGTGTCATATATATTGACTGTCCTTTTTGATATTTTATTAGCAGTATATAATATACATTTGGTGTAATTTTTGATGTTTTATGTACAGTATATTAAATATAATTACTGTAGTTTTTGATAGTTTATTTATAGTATATATTACACATATTTGGTGTACTTTTTGATATTTTATGTACAGTATGTCATATATATTTACTGTAGTTTTTCAAATTTTATTTACCGTATATAAAATGTATTTGGTGTACTTTTAGTTAATATTATATGTACAATATATGAAATATATTTACTGTACTTTTTGATATTTTATGTACAGTATATAAGATATATTTGGTGTCCTTTTGATATTTTATGTAAATTATATAATACATATTTGGTGTAGTTTTTGATATTTTACATAGGGCGTGTCATATATATTGACTGTCCTTTTTGATATTTTATTAGCAGTATATAATATACATTTGGTGTAATTTTTGATGTTTTATGTACAGTATATTAAATATAATTACTGTAGTTTTTGATAGTTTATTTATAGTATATATTACACATATTTGGTGTACTTTTTGATATTTTATGTACAGTATGTCATATATATTTACTGTAATTTTTGAAATTTTATTTACAGTATATAAAATATATTTCGTGTACTTTTAGTTAATATTATATGTACAATATATGAAATATATTTACTGTACATTTTGATATTTTCTGTACAGTATATAAGATATATTTGGTGTCCTTTTGATATTTTATGTGAATTATATAATGCATATTTGGTGTAGTTTTTGATATTTTACATAGGGTGTGTCATATATATTGACTGTCCTTTTTGATATTTTATTTACAGTGTATAATATACATTTGGTGTAATTTTTGATATTTTATGTACAGTATATTAAATATAATTACTGTAGTTTTTGATAGTTTATTTACAGTATATATTACACATATTTGGTGTACTTTTTGATATTTTATGTACAGTATGTCATATATATTTACTGTAATTTTTGAAATTTTATTTACAGTATATAAAATGTATTTCGTGTACTTTTAGTTAATATTATATGTACAATATATGAAATATATTTACTGTACATTTTGATATTTTCTGTACAGTATATAAGATATATTTGGTGTCCTTTTGATATTTTATGTAAATTATATGATGCATATTTGGTGTAGTTTTCGATATTTTACATAGGGTGTGTCATATATATTGACTGTCCTTTTTGATATTTTATTTACAGTATATAATATACATTTCGTGTAATTTTTGATATTTTATGTACAGTATATTAAATATAATTACTGTAGTTTTTGATAGTTTATTTACAGTATATATTACACATATTTGGTGTACTTTTTGATATTTTATGTTCAGTATGTCATATATATTTACTGTACTTTTTGATATTTTATTTACAGTATATAAAATGTATTTGGTGTACTTTTAGTTAATATTATATGTACAATATATGAAATATATTTACTGTACTTTTTGATATTTTCTCTACAGTATATAAGATATATTTGGTGTCCTTTTGATATTTTATGTAAATTATATAATACATATTTGGTGTAGTTTTTGATATTTTACATAGGGTGCGTCATATATATTGACTCTCCTTTTTGATATTTTATTTACAGTATATAATATACATTTGATGAAATTTTTGATATTTTATGTACAGTATATTAAATATAATTACTGTAGTTATTGATAGTTTATTTACAGTATATATAACACATATTTGGTGTACTTTTTGATATTTTATGTACAGTATGTAATATATATTTACTGTATTTTTCATATTTTATTTACAGTATATAAAATGTATTTGGTGTACTTTCAGTTAATATTATATTTACAATATATGAAATATATTTACTGTACTTTTTGATATTTTATGTACAGTATATAAGATATATTTGGTGTCCTTTTGATATTTTATGTAAATTATATAATACATATTTGGTGTAGTTTTTGATATTTTACATAGGGTGTGTCATATATATTGACTGTCCATTTTGATATTTTATTTACAGTATATAATATACATTTGGTGTAATTTTTGATGTTTTATGTACAGTATATTAAATATAATTACTGTAGTTTTTGATAGTTTATTTACAGTATATATTACACATATTTGGTGTACTTTTTGATATTTTATGTACAGTATGTCATATATATTTACTGTAATTTTTGAAATTTTATTTACAGTATATAAAATGTATTTCGTGTACTTTTAGTTAATATTATATGTACAATATATGAAATATATTAACTGTACATTTTGATATTGTCTGTACAGTATATAAGATATATTTGGTGTCCTTTTGATATTTTATGTAAATTATATAATGCATATTTGGTGTAGTTTTTGATATTTTACATAGGGTGTGTCATATATATTGACTGTCCTTTTTGATATTTTATTTACAGTATATAATATACATTTCGTGTAATTTTTGATATTTTATGTACAGTATATTAAATATAATTACTGTAGTTTTTGATAGTTTATTTACAGAATATATAACACATATTTGGTGTACTTTTTGATATTTTATGTACAGTATGTCATATATATTTACTGTACTTTTTGATATTTTATTTGCAGTATATAAAATGTATTTGGTGTACTTTCAGTTAATATTATATGTACAATATATGAAATATATTTACTGTACTTTTTGATATTTTCTGTACAGTACATAAGATATATTTGCTGTCCATTTGATATTTTATGTAAATTATATAATACATATTTGGTGTAGTTTTTGATATTTTACATAGGGTGTGTCATATATATTGACTGTCCTTTTTGATATTTTATTAGCAGTATATAATATACATTTGGTGTAATTTTTGATGTTTTATGTACAGTATATTAAATATAATTACTGTAGTTTTTGATAGTTTATTTATAGTATATATTACACATATTTGGTGTACTTTTTGATATTTTATGTACAGTATGTCATATATATTTACTGTAGTTTTTCAAATTTTATTTACGGTATATAAAATGTATTTGGTGTACTTTTAGTTAATATTATATGTACAATATATGAAATATATTTACTGTACTTTTTGATATTTTATGTACAGTATATAAGATATATTTGGTGTCCTTTTGATATTTTATGTAAATTATATAATACATATTTGGTGTAGTTTTTGATATTTTACATAGGGTGTGTCATATATATTGACTGTCCATTTTGATATTTTATTTACAGTATATAATATACATTTGGTGTAATTTTTGATGTTTTATGTACAGTATATTAAATATAATTACTGTAGTTTTTGATAGTTTATTTACAGTATATATTACACATATTTGGTGTACTTTTTGATATTTTATGTACAGTATGTCATATATATTTACTGTAATTTTTGAAATTTTATTTACAGTATATAAAATGTATTTCGTGTACTTTTAGTTAATATTATATGTACAATATATGAAATATATTAACTGTACATTTTGATATTGTCTGTACAGTATATAAGATATATTTGGTGTCCTTTTGATATTTTATGTAAATTATATAATGCATATTTGGTGTAGTTTTTGATATTTTACATAGGGTGTGTCATATATATTGACTGTCCTTTTTGATATTTTATTTACAGTATATAATATACATTTCGTGTAATTTTTGATATTTTATGTACAGTATATTAAATATAATTACTGTAGTTTTTGATAGTTTATTTACAGAATATATAACACATATTTGGTGTACTTTTTGATATTTTATGTACAGTATGTCATATATATTTACTGTACTTTTTGATATTTTATTTGCAGTATATAAAATGTATTTGGTGTACTTTCAGTTAATATTATATGTACAATATATGAAATATATTTACTGTACTTTTTGATATTTTCTGTACAGTACATAAGATATATTTGCTGTCCATTTGATATTTTATGTAAATTATATAATACATATTTGGTGTAGTTTTTGATATTTTACATAGGGTGTGTCATATATATTGACTGTCCTTTTTGATATTTTATTAGCAGTATATAATATACATTTGGTGTAATTTTTGATGTTTTATGTACAGTATATTAAATATAATTACTGTAGTTTTTGATAGTTTATTTATAGTATATATTACACATATTTGGTGTACTTTTTGATATTTTATGTACAGTATGTCATATATATTTACTGTAGTTTTTCAAATTTTATTTACGGTATATAAAATGTATTTGGTGTACTTTTAGTTAATATTATATGTACAATATATGAAATATATTTACTGTACTTTTTGATATTTTATGTACAGTATATAAGATATATTTGGTGTCCTTTTGATATTTTATGTAAATTATATAATACATATTTGGTGTAGTTTTTGATATTTTACATAGGGTGTGTCATATATATTGACTGTCCATTTTGATATTTTATTTACAGTATATAATATACATTTGGTGTAATTTTTGATGTTTTATGTACAGTATATTAAATATAATTACTGTAGTTTTTGATAGTTTATTTACAGTATATATTACACATATTTGGTGTACTTTTTGATATTTTATGTACAGTATGTCATATATATTTACTGTAATTTTTGAAATTTTATTTACAGTATATAAAATGTATTTCGTGTACTTTTAGTTAATATTATATATACAATATATGAAATATATTTACTGTACATTTTGATATTGTCTGTACAGTATATAAGATATATTTGGTGTCCTTTTGATATTTTATGTAAATTATATAATGCATATTTGGTGTAGTTTTTGATATTTTACATAGGGTGTGTCATATATATTGACTGTCCTTTTTGATATTTTATTTACAGTATATAATATACATTTGGTGTAATTTTTGATATTTTATGTACAGTATATTAAATATAATTACTGTAGTTTTTGATAGTTTATTTACAGAATATATAACACATATTTGGTGTACTTTTTGATATTTTATGTACAGTATGTCATATATATTTACTGTACTTTTTGATATTTTATTTGCAGTATATAAAATGTATTTGGTGTACTTTCAGTTAATATTATATGTACAATATATGAAATATATTTACTGTACTTTTTGATATTTTCTGTACAGTACATAAGATATATTTGCTGTCCATTTGATATTTTATGTAAATTATATAATACATATTTGGTGTAGTTTTTGATATTTTACATAGGGTGTGTCATATATATTGACTGTCCTTTTTGATATTTTATTAGCAGTATATAATATACATTTGGTGTAATTTTTGATGTTTTATGTACAGTATATTAAATATAATTACTGTAGTTTTTGATAGTTTATTTATAGTATATATTACACATATTTGGTGTACTTTTTGATATTTTATGTACAGTATGTCATATATTTACTGTAGTTTTTCAAATTTTACTTACGGTATATAAAATGTATTTGGTGTACTTTTAGTTAATATTATATGTACAATATATGAAATATATTTACTGTACTTTTTGATATTTTATGTACAGTATATAAGATATATTTGGTGTCCTTTTGATATTTTATGTAAATTATATAATACATATTTGGTGTAGTTTTTGATATTTTACATAGGGTGTGTCATATATATTGACTGTCCATTTTGATATTTTATTTACAGTATATAATATACATTTGGTGTAATTTTTGATGTTTTATGTACAGTACATTAAATATAATTACTGTAGTTTTTGATAGTTTATTTACAGTATATATTACACATATTTGGTGTACTTTTTGATATTTTATGTACAGTATGTCATATATATTTACTGTAATTTTTGAAATTTTATTTACAGTATATAAAATGTATTTCGTGTACTTTTAGTTAATATTATATGTACAATATATGAAATATATTTACTGTACATTTTGATATTGTCTGTACAGTATATAAGATATATTTGGTGTCCTTTTGATATTTTATGTAAATTATATAATGCATATTTGGTGTAGTTTTTGATATTTTACATAGGGTGTGTCATATATATTAACTGTCCTTTTTGATATTTTATTTACAGTATATAATATACATTTCGTGTAATTTTTGATATTTTATGTACAGTATATTAAATATAATTACTGTAGTTTTTGATAGTTTATTTACAGTATATGTTACACATATTTGGTGTACTTTTTGATATTTTATGTACACTATGTCATATATATTTACTGTACTTTTTCAAATTTTATTTACAGTATATAAAACGTATTTGGTGTACTTTTAGTTAATATTATATGTACAATATATGAAATATATTTACTGTACTTTTTGATATTTTCTGTACAGTATATAAGATATATTTGGTGTCCATTTGATATTTTATGTAAATTATATACTACATATTTGGTGTAGTTTTTGATATTTTACATAGGGTGTGTCATATATATTGACTGTCCTTTTTGATATTTTATTTACAGTATATAATATACATTTGGTGTAATTTTTGATATTTTATGTACAGTATATTAAATATAATTACTGTAGTTTTTGATAGTTTATTTACAGAATATATAACACATATTTGGTGTACTTTTTGATATTTTATGTACAGTATGTCATATATATTTACTGTACTTTTTGATATTTTATTTGCAGTATATAAAATGTATTTGGTGTACTTTCAGTTAATATTATATGTACAATATATGAAATATATTTACTGTACTTTTTGATATTTTCTGTACAGTACATAAGATATATTTGCTGTCCATTTGATATTTTATGTAAATTATATAATACATATTTGGTGTAGTTTTTGATATTTTACATAGGGTGTGTCATATGTATTGACTGTCCTTTTTGATATTTTATTTACAGTATATAATATACATTTGGTGTAATTTTTGATATTTTATGTACAGTATATTAAATATAAATACTGTAGTTTTTGATAGTTTATTTACAGTATATATTACACATATTTGGTGTACTTTTTGATATTTTATGTCCATTATGTCATATATATTTACTGTACTTTTTGATATTTTATTTAAAGTATATAAAATGTATTTGGTGTACTTTTAGTTAATATTATATGTACAATATATGAAATATATTTACTGTACTTTTTGATATTTTCTGTACAGTATATAAGATATATTTGGTGTCCTTTTGATATTTTATGTAAATTATATAATACATATTTGGTGTAGTTTTTGATATTTTACATAGGGTGTGTCATATATATTGACTGTCCTTTTTGATATTTTATTAGCAGTATATAATATACATTTGGTGTAATTTTTGATGTTTTATGTACAGTATATTAAATATAATTACTGTAGTTTTTGATAGTTTATTTATAGTATATATTACACATATTTGGTGTACTTTTTGATATTTTATGTACAGTATGTCATATATATTTACTGTAGTTTTTCAAATTTTATTTACGGTATATAAAATGTATTTGGTGTACTTTTAGTTAATATTATATGTACAATATATGAAATATATTTACTGTACTTTTTGATATTTTATGTACAGTATATAAGATATATTTGGTGTCCTTTTGATATTTTATGTAAATTATATAATACATATTTGGTGTAGTTTTTGATATTTTACATAGGGTGTGTCATATATATTGACTGTCCATTTTGATATTTTATTTACAGTATATAATATACATTTTGTGTAATTTTTGATGTTTTATGTACAGTATATTAAATATAATTACTGTAGTTTTTGATAGTTTATTTACAGTATATATTACACATATTTGGTGTACTTTTTGATATTTTATGTACAGTATGTCATATATATTTACTGTAATTTTTGAAATTTTATTTACAGTATATAAAATGTATTTCGTGTACTTTTAGTTAATATTATATGTACAATATATGAAATATATTTACTGTACATTTTGATATTGTCTGTACAGTATATAAGATATATTTGGTGTCCTTTTGATATTTTATGTAAATTATATAATGCATATTTGGTGTAGTTTTTGATATTTTACATAGGGTGTGTCATATATATTGACTGTCCTTTTTGATATTTTATTTACAGTATATAATATACATTTCGTGTAATTTTTGATATTTTATGTACAGTATATTAAATATAATTACTGTAGTTTTTGATAGTTTATTTACAGTATATATTACACATATTTGGTGTACTTTTTGATATTTTATGTACAGTATGTCATATATATTTACTGTAATTTTTGAAATTTTATTTACAGTATATAAAATGTATTTCGTGTACTTTTAGTTAATATTATATGTACAATATATGAAATATATTTACTGTACATTTTGATATTGTCTGTACAGTATATAAGATATATTTGGTGTCCTTTTGATATTTTATGTAAATTATATAATGCATATTTGGTGTAGTTTTTGATATTTTACATAGGGTGTGTCATATATATTGACTGTCCTTTTTGATATTTTATTTACAGTATATAATATACATTTCGTGTAATTTTTGATATTTTATGTACAGTATATTAAATATAATTACTGTAGTTTTTGATAGTTTATTTACAGTATATATTACACATATTTGGTGTACTTTTTGATATTTTATGTACAGTATGTCATATATATTTACTGTACTTTTTCAAATTTTATTTACAGTATATAAAACGTATTTGGTGTACTTTTAGTTAATATTATATGTACAATATATGAAATATATTTACTGTACTTTTTGATATTTTCTGTACAGTATATAAGATATATTTGGTGTCCATTTGATATTTTATGTAAATTATATACTACATATTTGGTGTAGTTTTTGATATTTTACATAGGGTGTGTCATATATATTGACTGTCCTTTTTGATATTTTATTTACAGTATATAATATACATTTGGTGTAATTTTTGATATTTTATGTACAGTATATTAAATATAAATACTGTAGTTTTTGATAGTTTATTTACAGTACATATTACACATATTTGGTGTACTTTTTGATATTTTATGTACCGTATGTCATATATATTTACTGTACTTTTTGATATTTTATTTGCAGTATATAAAATGTATTTGGTGTACTTTCAGTTAATATTATATGTACAATATATGAAATATATTTACTGTACTTTTTGATATTTTCTGTACAGTACATAAGATATATTTGCTGTCCATTTGATATTTTATGTAAATTATATAATACATATTTGGTGTAGTTTTTGATATTTTACATAGGGTGTGTCATATGTATTGACTGTCCTTTTTGATATTTTATTTACAGTATATAATATACATTTGGTGTAATTTTTGATATTTTATGTACAGTATATTAAATATAAATACTGTAGTTTTTGATAGTTTATTTACAGTATATATTACACATATTTGGTGTACTTTTTGATATTTTATGTCCATTATGTCATATATATTTACTGTACTTTTTGATATTTTATTTAAAGTATATAAAATGTATTTGGTGTACTTTTAGTTAATATTATATGTACAATATATGAAATATATTTACTGTACTTTTTGATATTTTCTGTACAGTATATAAGATATATTTGGTGTCCTTTTGATATTTTATGTAAATTATATAATACATATTTGGTGTAGTTTTTGATATTTTACATAGGGTGTGTCATATATATTGACTGTCCTTTTTGATATTTTATTAGCAGTATATAATATACATTTGGTGTAATTTTTGATGTTTTATGTACAGTATATTAAATATAATTACTGTAGTTTTTGATAGTTTATTTATAGTATATATTACACATATTTGGTGTACTTTTTGATATTTTATGTACAGTATGTCATATATATTTACTGTAGTTTTTCAAATTTTATTTACGGTATATAAAATGTATTTGGTGTACTTTTAGTTAATATTATATGTACAATATATGAAATATATTTACTGTACTTTTTGATATTTTATGTACAGTATATAAGATATATTTGGTGTCCTTTTGATATTTTATGTAAATTATATAATACATATTTGGTGTAGTTTTTGATATTTTACATAGGGTGTGTCATATATATTGACTGTCCATTTTGATATTTTATTTACAGTATATAATATACATTTGGTGTAATTTTTGATGTTTTATGTACAGTATATTAAATATAATTACTGTAGTTTTTGATAGTTTATTTACAGTATATATTACACATATTTGGTGTACTTTTTGATATTTTATGTACAGTATGTCATATATATTTACTGTAATTTTTGAAATTTTATTTACAGTATATAAAATGTATTTCGTGTACTTTTAGTTAATATTATATGTACAATATATGAAATATATTTACTGTACATTTTGATATTGTCTGTACAGTATATAAGATATATTTGGTGTCCTTTTGATATTTTATGTAAATTATATAATGCATATTTGGTGTAGTTTTTGATATTTTACATAGGGTGTGTCATATATATTGACTGTCCTTTTTGATATTTTATTTACAGTATATAATATACATTTCGTGTAATTTTTGATATTTTATGTACAGTATATTAAATATAATTACTGTAGTTTTTGATAGTTTATTTACAGAATATATAACACATATTTGGTGTACTTTTTGATATTTTATGTACAGTATGTCATATATATTTACTGTACTTTTTGATATTTTATTTGCAGTATATAAAATGTATTTGGTGTACTTTCAGTTAATATTATATGTACAATATATGAAATATATTTACTGTACTTTTTGATATTTTCTGTACAGTACATAAGATATATTTGCTGTCCATTTGATATTTTATGTAAATTATATAATACATATTTGGTGTAGTTTTTGATATTTTACATAGGGTGTGTCATATATATTGACTGTCCTTTTTGATATTTTATTAGCAGTATATAATATACATTTGGTGTAATTTTTGATGTTTTATGTACAGTATATTAAATATAATTACTGTAGTTTTTGATAGTTTATTTATAGTATATATTACACATATTTGGTGTACTTTTTGATATTTTATGTACAGTATGTCATATATATTTACTGTAGTTTTTCAAATTTTATTTACGGTATATAAAATGTATTTGGTGTACTTTTAGTTAATATTATATGTACAATATATGAAATATATTTACTGTACTTTTTGATATTTTATGTACAGTATATAAGATATATTTGGTGTCCTTTTGATATTTTATGTAAATTATATAATACATATTTGGTGTAGTTTTTGATATTTTACATAGGGTGTGTCATATATATTGACTGTCCATTTTGATATTTTATTTACAGTATATAATATACATTTGGTGTAATTTTTGATGTTTTATGTACAGTATATTAAATATAATTACTGTAGTTTTTGATAGTTTATTTACAGTATATATTACACATATTTGGTGTACTTTTTGATATTTTATGTACAGTATGTCATATATATTTACTGTAATTTTTGAAATTTTATTTACAGTATATAAAATGTATTTCGTGTACTTTTAGTTAATATTATATGTACAATATATGAAATATATTTACTGTACATTTTGATATTGTCTGTACAGTATATAAGATATATTTGGTGTCCTTTTGATATTTTATGTAAATTATATAATGCATATTTGGTGTAGTTTTTGATATTTTACATAGGGTGTGTCATATATATTGACTGTCCTTTTTGATATTTTATTTACAGTATATAATATACATTTCGTGTAATTTTTGATATTTTATGTACAGTATATTAAATATAATTACTGTAGTTTTTGATAGTTTATTTACAGTATATATTACACATATTTGGTGTACTTTTTGATATTTTATGTACACTATGTCATATATATTTACTGTACTTTTTCAAATTTTATTTACAGTATATAAAACGTATTTGGTGTACTTTTAGTTAATATTATATGTACAATATATGAAATATATTTACTGTACTTTTTGATATTTTCTGTACAGTATATAAGATATATTTGGTGTCCATTTGATATTTTATGTAAATTATATACTACATATTTGGTGTAGTTTTTGATATTTTACATAGGGTGTGTCATATATATTGACTGTCCTTTTTGATATTTTATTTACAGTATATAATATACATTTGGTGTAATTTTTGATATTTTATGTACAGTATATTAAATATAATTACTGTAGTTTTTGATAGTTTATTTACAGAATATATAACACATATTTGGTGTACTTTTTGATATTTTATGTACAGTATGTCATATATATTTACTGTACTTTTTGATATTTTATTTGCAGTATATAAAATGTATTTGGTGTACTTTCAGTTAATATTATATGTACAATATATGAAATATATTTACTGTACTTTTTGATATTTTCTGTACAGTACATAAGATATATTTGCTGTCCATTTGATATTTTATGTAAATTATATAATACATATTTGGTGTAGTTTTTGATATTTTACATAGGGTGTGTCATATGTATTGACTGTCCTTTTTGATATTTTATTTACAGTATATAATATACATTTGGTGTAATTTTTGATATTTTATGTACAGTATATTAAATATAAATACTGTAGTTTTTGATAGTTTATTTACAGTATATATTACACATATTTGGTGTACTTTTTGATATTTTATGTCCATTATGTCATATATATTTACTGTACTTTTTGATATTTTATTTAAAGTATATAAAATGTATTTGGTGTACTTTTAGTTAATATTATATGTACAATATATGAAATATATTTACTGTACTTTTTGATATTTTCTGTACAGTATATAAGATATATTTGGTGTCCTTTTGATATTTTATGTAAATTATATAATACATATTTGGTGTAGTTTTTGATATTTTACATAGGGTGTGTCATATATATTGACTGTCCTTTTTGATATTTTATTAGCAGTATATAATATACATTTGGTGTAATTTTTGATGTTTTATGTACAGTATATTAAATATAATTACTGTAGTTTTTGATAGTTTATTTATAGTATATATTACACATATTTGGTGTACTTTTTGATATTTTATGTACAGTATGTCATATATATTTACTGTAGTTTTTCAAATTTTATTTACGGTATATAAAATGTATTTGGTGTACTTTTAGTTAATATTATATGTACAATATATGAAATATATTTACTGTACTTTTTGATATTTTCTGTACAGTATATAAGATATATTTGGTGTCCTTTTGATATTTTATGTAAATTATATAATACATATTTGGTGTAGTTTTTGATATTTTACATAGGGTGTGTCATATATATTGACTGTCCATTTTGATATTTTATTTACAGTATATAATATACATTTGGTGTAATTTTTGATGTTTTATGTACAGTATATTAAATATAATTACTGTAGTTTTTGATAGTTTATTTACAGTATATATTACACATATTTGGTGTACTTTTTGATATTTTATGTACAGTATGTCATATATATTTACTGTAATTTTTGAAATTTTATTTACAGTATATAAAATGTATTTCGTGTACTTTTAGTTAATATTATATGTACAATATATGAAATATATTTACTGTACATTTTGATATTGTCTGTACAGTATATAAGATATATTTGGTGTCCTTTTGATATTTTATGTAAATTATATAATGCATATTTGGTGTAGTTTTTGATATTTTACATAGGGTGTGTCATATATATTGACTGTCCTTTTTGATATTTTATTTACAGTATATAATATACATTTCGTGTAATTTTTGATATTTTATGTACAGTATATTAAATATAATTACTGTAGTTTTTGATAGTTTATTTACAGTATATATTACACATATTTGGTGTACTTTTTGATATTTTATGTACAGTATGTCATATATATTTACTGTAATTTTTGAAATTTTATTTACAGTATATAAAATGTATTTCGTGTACTTTTAGTTAATATTATATGTACAATATATGAAATATATTTACTGTACATTTTGATATTGTCTGTACAGTATATAAGATATATTTGGTGTCCTTTTGATATTTTATGTAAATTATATAATGCATATTTGGTGTAGTTTTTGATATTTTACATAGGGTGTGTCATATATATTGACTGTCCTTTTTGATATTTTATTTACAGTATATAATATACATTTCGTGTAATTTTTGATATTTTATGTACAGTATATTAAATATAATTACTGTAGTTTTTGATAGTTTATTTACAGTATATATTACACATATTTGGTGTACTTTTTGATATTTTATGTACAGTATGTCATATATATTTACTGTACTTTTTCAAATTTTATTTACAGTATATAAAACGTATTTGGTGTACTTTTAGTTAATATTATATGTACAATATATGAAATATATTTACTGTACTTTTTGATATTTTCTGTACAGTATATAAGATATATTTGGTGTCCATTTGATATTTTATGTAAATTATATACTACATATTTGGTGTAGTTTTTGATATTTTACATAGGGTGTGTCATATATATTGACTGTCCTTTTTGATATTTTATTTACAGTATATAATATACATTTGGTGTAATTTTTGATATTTTATGTACAGTATATTAAATATAAATACTGTAGTTTTTGATAGTTTATTTACAGTACATATTACACATATTTGGTGTACTTTTTTATATTTTATGTACAGTATGTCATATATATTTACTGTACTTTTTGAAATTTTATTTACAGTATATAAAATGTATTTGGTGTACTTTTAGTTAATATTATATGTACAATATATGAAATATATTTACTGTACTTTTTGATATTTTCTGTACAGTATATAAGATATATTTGGTGTCCTTTTGATATTTTATGTAAATTATATAATACATATTTGGTGTAGATTTTGATATTTTACATAGGGTGTGTCATATATATTGACTGTCCTTTTTGATATTTTATTTACAGTATATAATATACATGTGGTGTAATTTTTGATATTTTATGTACAGTATATTAAATATAATTACTGTAGTTTTTGATAGTTTATTTACAGTATATATAACACATATTTGGTGTACTTTTTGATATTTTATGTACAGTATGTCATATATATTTACTGTACTTTTTGATATTTTATTTGCAGTATATAAAATGTATTTGGTGTACTTTCCGTTAATATTATATGTACAATATATGAAATATATTTACTGTACTTTTTGATATTTTCTGTACAGTACATAAGATATATTTGCTGTCCATTTGATATTTTATGTAAATTATATAATACATATTTGGTGTAGTTTTTGATATTTTACATAGGGTGTGTCATATGTATTGACTGTCCTTTTTGATATTTTATTTACAGTATATAATATACATTTGGTGTAATTTTTGATATTTTATGTACAGTATATTAAATATAATTAGTGTAGTATTTGATAGTTTATTTACAGTATATATAACACATATTTGGTGTACTTTTTGATATTTTATGTACGTTATGTCATATATATTTACTGTACTTTTTGATATTTTATTTACAGTATATAAAATGTATTTGGCGTACTTTCAGTTAATATTATATGTACAATATATGAAATATATTTACTGTACTTTTTGATATTTTATGTACAGTATATAAGATATATTTGGTGTCCTTTTGATATTTTATGTAAATTATATAATACATATTTGGTGTAGTTTTTGATATTTTACATAGGGTGTGTCATATATATTGACTGTCCTTTTTGATATTTTATTTACAGTATATAATATACATTTGGTGTAGTTTTTGATATTTTATGTACAGTATATTAAATATAATTACTGTAGTTTTTGATAGTTTATTTACAGTATATATAAAACATATTTGGTGTACTTTTTGATATTTTATGTACAGTATGTAATGTATATTTACTGTACTTCTTCATATTTTATTTACAGTATATAAAATGTATTTGGTGTACTTTCAGTTAATATTATATGTACAATATATGAAATATATTTACTGTACTTTTTGATATTTTATGTACAGTATATAAGATATATTTGGTGTCCTTTTGATATTTTATGTAAATTATATAATACATATTTGGTGTAGTTTTTGATATTTTACATAGGGTGTGTCATATATATTGACTGTCCTTTTTGATATTTTATTAGCAGTATATAATATACATTTGGTGTAATTTTTGATGTTTTATGTACAGTATATTAAATATAATTACTGTAGTTTTTGATAGTTTATTTATAGTATATATTACACATATTTGGTGTACTTTTTGATATTTTATGTACAGTATGTCAGATATATTTACTGTACTTTTTGATATTTTATTGACAGTATATAAAATGTATTTGGTGTACTTTCAGTTAATATTATATGTACAATATGTGAAATATATTTACTGTACTTTTTGATATTTTATGTACAATATATCAGATATATTTGGTGTCCTTTTGATATTTTATGTAAATTATATAATACATATTTGGTGTAGTTTTTGATATTTAACATAGGGTGTGTCATATATATTGACTGTCCTTTTTGATATTTTTTTACAGTATATAATATACATTTGGTGTAATTTTTGATATTTTATGTACAGTATATTAAATATAATTACTGTAGTTTTTGATAGTTTATTTACAGTATATATAAAACATATTTGGTGTACTTTTGGAATTTTATGTACAGTATGTAATATATATTTACTGTACTTTTTGATATTTTATTTACAGTATATAAAATGTATTTGGTGTACTTTCAGTTAATATTATATGTACAATATATGAAATATATTTACTGTACTTTTTGATATTTTCTGTACAGTATATAAGATATATTTGGTGTCCTTTTGATATTTTATGTAAATTATATAATACATATTTGGTGTAGTTTTTGATATTTTACATAAGGTGTGTCATATATATTGACTGTCCTTTTTGATATTTTATTTACAGTATATAATATACATTTGGTGTAGTTTTTGATGTTTTATGTACAGTATATTAAATATAATTACTGTAGTTTTTGATAGTTTATTTACAGTATATATTACACATATTTGGTGTACTTTTTCATATTTTATGTACAGTATGTCATATATATTTACTGTAATTTTTGAAATTTTATTTACAGTATATAAAATGTATTTCGTGTACTTTTAGTTAATATTATATGTACAATATATGAAATATATTTACTGTACATTTTGATATTTTCTGTACAGTATATAAGATATATTTGGTGTCCTTTTGATATTTTATGTAAATTATATAATACATATTTGGTGTAGTTTTTGATATTTTACATAGGGTGTGTCATATATATTGACTGTCCTTTTTGATATTTTATTTACAGTATATAATATACATTTCGTGTAATTTTTGATATTTTATGTACAGTATATTAAATATAATTACTGTAGTTTTTGATAGTTTATTTACAGTATATATTACACATATTTGGTGTACTTTTTGATATTTTATGTACAGTATGTCATATATATTTACTGTACTTTTTCAAATTTTATTTACAGTATATAAAATGTATTTGGTGTACTTTTAGTTAATATTATATGTACAATATATGAAATATATTTACTGTAATTTTTGATATTTTATGTACAGTATATAAGATATATTTGGTGTCCTTTTGATATTTTATGTAAATTATATAATACATATTTGGTGTAGTTTTTGATATTTTACATAGGGTGTGTCATATATATTGACTGTCCATTTTGATATTTTATTTACAGTATATAATATACATTTGGTGTAATTTTTGATGTTTTATGTACAGTATATTAAATATAATTACTGTAGTTTTTGATAGTTTATTTACAGTATATATTACACATATTTGGTGTACTTTTTGATATTTTATGTACAGTATGTCATATATATTTACTGTAATTTTTGAAATTTTATTTACAGTATATAAAATGTATTTCGTGTACTTTTAGTTAATATTATATGTACAATATATGAAATATATTTACTGTACATTTTGATATTGTCTGTACAGTATATAAGATATATTTGGTGTCCTTTTGATATTTTATGTAAATTATATAATGCATATTTGGTGTTGTTTTTGATATTTTACATAGGGTGTGTCATATATATTGACTGTCCTTTTTGATATTTTATTTACAGTATATAATATACATTTCGTGTAATTTTTGATATTTTATGTACAGTATATTAAATATAATTACTGTAGTTTTTGATAGTTTATTTACAGTATATATTACACATATTTGGTGTACTTTTTGATATTTTATGTACACTATGTCATATATATTTACTGTACTTTTTCAAATTTTATTTACAGTATATAAAACGTATTTGGTGTACTTTTAGTTAATATTATATGTACAATATATGAAATATATTTACTGTACTTTTTGATATTTTCTGTACAGTATATAAGATATATTTGGTGTCCATTTGATATTTTATGTAAATTATATACTACATATTTGGTGTAGTTTTTGATATTTTACATAGGGTGTGTCATATATATTGACTGTCCTTTTTGATATTTTATTTACAGTATATAATATACATTTGGTGTAATTTTTGATATTTTATGTACAGTATATTAAATATAATTACTGTAGTTTTTGATAGTTTATTTACAGAATATATAACACATATTTGGTGTACTTTTTGATATTTTATGTACAGTATGTCATATATATTTACTGTACTTTTTGATATTTTATTTGCAGTATATAAAATGTATTTGGTGTACTTTCAGTTAATATTATATGTACAATATATGAAATATATTTACTGTACTTTTTGATATTTTCTGTACAGTACATAAGATATATTTGCTGTCCATTTGATATTTTATGTAAATTATATAATACATATTTGGTGTAGTTTTTGATATTTTACATAGGGTGTGTCATATGTATTGACTGTCCTTTTTGATATTTTATTTACAGTATATAATATACATTTGGTGTAATTTTTGATATTTTATGTACAGTATATTAAATATAAATACTGTAGTTTTTGATAGTTTATTTACAGTATATATTACACATATTTGGTGTACTTTTTGATATTTTATGTCCATTATGTCATATATATTTACTGTACTTTTTGATATTTTATTTAAAGTATATAAAATGTATTTGGTGTACTTTTAGTTAATATTATATGTACAATATATGAAATATATTTACTGTACTTTTTGATATTTTCTGTACAGTATATAAGATATATTTGGTGTCCTTTTGATATTTTATGTAAATTATATAATACATATTTGGTGTAGTTTTTGATATTTTACATAGGGTGTGTCATATATATTGACTGTCCTTTTTGATATTTTATTAGCAGTATATAATATACATTTGGTGTAATTTTTGATGTTTTATGTACAGTATATTAAATATAATTACTGTAGTTTTTGATAGTTTATTTATAGTATATATTACACATATTTGGTGTACTTTTTGATATTTTATGTACAGTATGTCATATATATTTACTGTAGTTTTTCAAATTTTATTTACGGTATATAAAATGTATTTGGTGTACTTTTAGTTAATATTATATGTACAATATATGAAATATATTTACTGTACTTTTTGATATTTTATGTACAGTATATAAGATATATTTGGTGTCCTTTTGATATTTTATGTAAATTATATAATACATATTTGGTGTAGTTTTTGATATTTTACATAGGGTGTGTCATATATATTGACTGTCCATTTTGATATTTTATTTACAGTATATAATATACATTTGGTGTAATTTTTGATGTTTTATGTACAGTATATTAAATATAATTACTGTAGTTTTTGATAGTTTATTTACAGTATATATTACACATATTTGGTGTACTTTTTGATATTTTATGTACAGTATGTCATATATATTTACTGTAATTTTTGAAATTTTATTTACAGTATATAAAATGTATTTCGTGTACTTTTAGTTAATATTATATGTACAATATATGAAATATATTTACTGTACATTTTGATATTGTCTGTACAGTATATAAGATATATTTGGTGTCCTTTTGATATTTTATGTAAATTATATAATACATATTTGGTGTAGTTTTTGATATTTTACATAGGGTGTGTCATACATATTGACTGTCTTTTTGATATTTTATTAGCAGTATATAATATACATTTGGTGTAATTTTTGATGTTTTATGTACAGTATATTAAATATAATTACTGTAGTTTTTGATAGTTTATTTATAGTATATATTACACATATTTGGTGTACTTTTTGATATTTTATGTACAGTATGTCATATATATTTACTGTAGTTTTTCAAATTTTATTTACAGTATATAAAATGTATTTGGTGTACTTTTAGTTAATATTATATGTACAATATATGAAATATATTTACTGTACTTTTTGATATTTTATGTACAGTATATAAGATATATTTGGTGTCCTTTTGATATTTTATGTAAATTATATAATACATATTTGGTGTAGTTTTTGATATTTTACATAGGGTGTGTCATATATATTGACTGTCCTTTTTGATATTTTATTAGCAGTATATAATATACATTTGGTGTAATTTTTGATGTTTTATGTACAGTATCTTAAATATAATTACTGTAGTTTTTGATAGTTTATTTATAGTATATATTACACATATTTGGTGTACTTTTTGATATTTTATGTACAGTATGTCATATATATTTACTGTAATTTTTGAAATTTTATTTACAGTATATAAAATGTATTTCGTGTACTTTTAGTTAATATTATATGTACAATATATGAAATATATTTACTGTACATTTTGATATTTTCTGTACAGTATATAAGATATATTTGGTGTCCTTTTGATATTTTATGTAAATTATATAATGCATATTTGGTGTAGTTTTTGATATTTTACATAGGGTGTGTCATATATATTGACTGTCCTTTTTGATATTTTATTTACAGTATATAATATACATTTGGTGTAATTTTTGATGTTTTATGTACAGTATATTAAATATAATTACTGTAGTTTTTGATAGTTTATTTACAGTATATATTACACATATTTGGTGTACTTTTTGATATTTTATGTACAGTATGTCATATATATTTACTGTACTTTTTCAAATTTTATTTACAGTATATAAAATGTATTTGGTGTACTTTTAGTTAATATTATATGTACAATATGTGAAATATATTTACTGTACTTTTTCAAATTTTATTTACAGTATATAAAATGTATTTGGTGTACTTTTAGTTAATATTATATGTACAATATATGAAATATATTTACTGTACTTTTTGATATTTTATGTACAGTATATAAGATGTATTTGGTGTCCTTTTGATATTTTATATAAATTATATAATATATATTTGGTGTAGTTTTTGATATTTTACATAGTGTGTGTAGTATGTATTTGCTGTCCTTTTTGATATTTTATTTACAGTATATAATATACATTTGGTGTAATTTTTGATATTTTATGTACAGTATATAAATATAATTACTGTAGTATTTGATAGTTTATTTACAGTATATATAACACATATTTGGTGTACTTTTTGATATTTTATGTACAGTATGTCATATATATTTACTGTATTTTTGATATTTTATTTACAGTATATAAAATGTATTTGGTGTACTTTCAGTTAATATTATATGTACAATATATGAAATATATTTACTGTACTTTTTGATATTTTCTGTACAGTATATAAGATATATTTGGTGTCCATTTGATATTTGATGTAAATTATATAATACATATTTGGTGTAGTTTTTTATATTTTACATAGGGTGTGTCCTATATATTGACTGTCCTTTTTGATATTTTATTTACAGTATATAATATACATTTGGTGTAATTTTTGATATTTTATGTACAGTATATTAAATATAAATACTGTAGTTTTTGATAGTTTATTTACAGTACATATTACACATATTTGGTGTACTTTTTGATATTTTATGTACATGATGTCATTTATATTTACTGTACTTTTTGATATTTTATTTACAGTATATAAAATGTATTTGGTGTACTTTTAGTTAATATTATATGTACAATACATGAAATATATTTACTGTACATTTTGATATTTTCTGTACAGTATATAAGATATATTTGGTGTCCTTTTGATATTTTATGTAAATTATATAATACATATTTGGTGTAGTTTTTGATATTTTACATAGGGTGTGTCATATATATTGACTGTCCTTTTTGATATTTTATTTACAGTATATAATATACATTTGGTGTAATTTTTGGTATTTTATGTACAGTATATTAAATATAAATACTGTAGTTTTTGATAGTTTATTTACAGAATATATTACACATATTTGGTGTACTTTTTGATATTTTATGTTCAGTATGTCATATATATTTACTGTACTTTTTGATATTTTATTTACAGTATATAAAATGTATTTGGTGTACTTTTAGTTAATATTATATGTACAATATATGAAATATATTTACTGTACTTTTTGATATTTTCTCTACAGTATATAAGATATATTTGGTGTCCTTTTGATATTTTATGTAAATTATATAATACATATTTGGTGTAGTTTTTGATATTTTACATAGGTTGTGTCATATATATTGACTGTCCTATTTGATATTTTATTTACAGTATATAATATACATTTGGTGTAATTTTTGGTATTTTATGTACAGTATATTAAATATAAATACTGTAGTTTTTGATAGTTTATTTACAGTATATATTACACATATTTGCTGTACTTTTTGATATTTTATGTACATTATGTCATATATATTTACTGTACTTTTTGATATTTTATTTACAGTATATAAAATGCATTTGGTGTACTTTCAGTTAATATTATATGTACAATATATGAAATATATTTACTGTACTTTTTGATATTTTATGTACAATATATAAGATATATTTGGTGTCCTTTTGATATTTTACGTAAATTATATAATACTTATTTGGTGTAGTTTTTGATATTTTACATAGGGTGTGTCATATATATTGACTGTACTTTTTGATATTTTATTTACAGTATATAATATACATTTGGTGTAATTTTTGATATTTTATGTACAGTACATTAAATATAATTACTGTAGTTTTTCATAGTTTATTTACAGTATATATAACACATATTTGTTGTACTTTTTGATATTTTATGTACAGTATGTAATATATATTTACTGTACTTTTTCATATTCTATTTACAGTATATAAAATGTATTTGATGTACTTTTAGTTAATATTATATGTACAATATGTGAAATATATTTACTGTACTTTTTCAAATTTTATTTACAGTATATAAGATATATTTGGTGTCCTTTTGATATTTTATATAAATTATATAATATATATTTGGTGTAGTTTTTGATATTTTACATAGTGTGTGTAGTATATATTTGCTGTCCTTTTTGATATTTTATTTACAGTATATAATATACATTTGGTGAAATTTTTGATATTTTATGTACAGTATATTAAATATAATTACTGTAGTATTTGATAGTTTATTTACAGTATATATAACACATATTTGGTGTACTTTTTGATATTTTATGTACAGTATGTCATATATATTTACTGTATTTTTGATATTTTATTTACAGTATATAAAATGTATTTGGTGTACTTTCAGTTAATATTATATGTACAATATATGAAATATATTTACTGTACTTTTTGATATTTTCTGTACAGTACATAAGATATATTTGCTGTCCATTTGATATTTGATGTAAATTATATAATACATATTTGGTGTAGTTTTTGATATTTTACATAGGGTGTGTCATATATATTGACTGTCCTTTTTGATATTTTATTTACAGTATATAATATACATTTGGTGTAATTTTTGATATTTTATGTACAGTATATTAAATATAAATACTGTAGTTTTTGATAGTTTATTTACAGTACATATTACACATATTTGGTGTACTTTTTGATATTTTATGTACATGATGTCATATATATTTACTGTACTTTTTGAAATTTTATTTACAGTATATAAAATGTATTTGGTGTACTTTCAGTTAATATTATATGTACAATATGTGAAATATATTTACTGTACTTTTTGATATTTTATGTACAATATATCAGATATATTTGGTGTCCTTTTGATATTTTATGTAAATTATATAATACATATTTGGTGTAGTTTTTGATATTTTACATAGGGTGCGTCATGTATATTGACTGTCCTTTTTGATATTTTATTTACAGTATATAATATACATTTGGTGTAATTTTTGATATTTTATGTACAGTATATTAAATATAATTACTGCAGTTTTTGATAGTTTATTTACAGTATATATAACACATATTTGGTGTACTTTTTGATATTTTATGTACAGTATGTAATATATATTTACTGTACTTTTTGATATTTTATTGACAGTATATAAAATGTACTTGGTGTACTTTCAGTTAATATTATATGTACAATATATGAAATATATTTACTGTACTTTTTGATATTTTATGTACAGTATATAAGATATATTTCGTGTCCCTTTGATATTTTATGTAAATTATATAATACATATTTGGTGTAGTTTTTGATATTTTACATAGGGTGCGTCATATATATTGACTGTCCTTTTTGATATTTTATTTACAGTATATAATATACATTTGGTGAAATTTTTGATATTTTATGTACAGTATATTAAATATAATTACTGTAGTTTTTGATAGTTTATTTACAGTATATATAACACATATTTGGTGTACTTTTTGATATTTTATGTACAGTATGTCATATATATTTACTGTACTTTTTGATATTTTATTGACAGTATATAAAATATATTTGGTGTACTTTCAGTTAATATATGTACAATATATGAAATATATTTACTGTACTTTCTGATATTTTATGTACAATATATAAGATATATTTGGTGTCCTTTTGTTATTGTATGTAAATTATATAATACATATTTGGTGTAGTTTTTGATATTTTACATAGGGTGTGTCATATATATTGACTGTCCTTTTTGATATTGTATTTACAGTATATAATATACATTTGGTGTAGTTTTTGATATTTTATGTACAGTATATTAAATATAATTACTGTAGTTTTTGATAGTTTATTTACAGTATATATAACACATATTTGGTGTACTTTTTGATATTTTATGTACAGTATGTAATATATATTTACTGTACTTTTTCATATTTTATTTACAGTATATAAAATGTATTTGGTGTACTTTCAGTTAATATTATATGTACAATATATGAAATATATTTACTGTACTTTTTGATATTTTCTGTACAGTATATAAGATATATTTGGTGTCCTTTTGATATTTTATGTAAATTATATAATACATATTTGGTGTAGTTTTTGATATTTTACATAGGGTGTGTCATATATATTGAGTGTCCTTTTTGATATTTTATTAGCAGTATATAATATACATTTGGTGTAATTTTTGATGTTTTATGTACAGTATATTAAATATAATTACTGTAGTTTTTGATAGTTTATTTACAGTATATATTACACATATTTGGTGTACTTTTTGATATTTTATGTACAGTATGTCATATATATTTACTGTACTTTTTGAAATTTTATTTACAGTATATAAAAGGTATTTGGTGTACTTTTAGTTAATATTATATGTACAATATATGAAATATATTTACTGTACTTTTTGATATTTTCTGTAGAGTATATAAGATATATTTGGTGTCCTTTTGATATTTTATGTAAATTATATAATACATATTTGGTGTAGTTTTTGATATTTTACATAGGGTGTGTCATATATATTGACTGTCCTTTTTGATATTTTATTTACTTTATATAATATACATTTGGTGTAATTTTTGATATTTTATGTACAGTATATTAAATATAATTACTGTAGTTTTTGATAGTTTATTTACAGTATATATTACACATATTTGGTGTACTTTTTGATATTTTATGTACAGTATGTCATATATATTTACTGTACTTTTTCAAATTTTATTTACAGTATATAAAATGTATTTGGTGTACTTTTAGTTAATATTATATGTACAATATATGAAATATATTTACTGTACTTTTTGATATTTTATGTACAGTATATAAGATATATTTGGTGTCCTTTTGATATTTTATGTAAATTATATAATACATATTTGGTGTAGTTTTTGATATTTTACATAGGGTGCGTCATATATATTGACTGTCCTTTTTGATATTTTATTTACAGTATATAATATACATTTGGTGAAATTTTTGATATTTTATGTACAGTATATTAAATATAATTACTGTAGTTTTTGATAGTTTATTTACAGTATATATAACACATATTTGGTGTACTTTTTGATATTTTATGTACAGTATGTCATATATATTTACTGTACTTTTTGATATTTTATTGACAGTATATAAAATGTATTTGGTGTATTTTCAGTTAATATTATATGTACAATATGTGAAATATATTTACTGTACTTTTTGATATTTTATGTACAATATATAAGATATATTTGGTGTCCTTTAGATATTTTATGTAAATTATATAATACATATTTGGTGTAGTTTTTGATATTTGACATAGGGTGTGTCATATATATTGACTGTCCTTTTTGATATTTTTTTACAGTATATAATATACATTTGGTGTAATTTTTGATATTTTATGTACAGTATATTAAATATAATTACTGTAGTTTTTGATAGTTTATTTACAGTATATATAACACATATTTGGTGTACTTTTTGATATTTTATGTACAGTATGTAATATATACTTACTGTACTTTTTCATATTTTATTTACAGTATATAAAATGTATTTGGTGTACTTTCAGTTAATATTATATGTACAATATATGAAATATATTTACTGTACTTTTTGATATTTTCTCTACAGTATATAAGATATATTTGGTGTCCTTTTGATATTTTATGTAAATTATATAATACATATTTGGTGTAGTTTTTGATATTTTACATAGGGTGCGTCATATATATTGACTGTCCTTTTTGATATTTTATTTACAGTATATAATATACATTTGGTGAAATTTTTGATATTTTATGTCCAGTATATTAAATATAATTACTGTAGTTTTTCATAGTTTATTTACAGTATATATAACACATATTTGGTGTACTTTTTGATATTTTTTGTACAGTATGTCATATATATTTACTGTACTTTTTGATATTTTATTGACAGTATATAAAATATATTTGGTGTACTTTCAGTTAATATTATATGTACAATATGTGAAAAATATTTACTGTACTTTCTGATATTTTATGTACAATATATAAGATATATTTGGTGTCCTTTTGATATTTTATGTAAATTATATAATACATATTTGGGGTAGTTTTTGATATTTTACATAGGGTGTGTCATATATATTGACTGTCCTTTTTGATATTTTATTTACAGTATATAGAATACATTTGGTGTAATTTTTGATGTTTTATGTACAGTATATTAAATATAATTACTGTAGTTTTGATAGTTTATTTACAGTATATATAACACATATTTGGTGTACTTTTTGATATTTTATGTACAGTATGTAATATATATTTACTGTACTTTTTCATATATTATTTACAGTATATAAAATGTATTTGGTGTACTTTCAGTTAATATTATATGTACAATATATGAAATATATTTACTGTACTTTTTGATATTTTATGTACAGTATATAAGATATATTTGGTGTCCTTTTGATATTTTATGTAAATTATGTAATACATATTTGGTGTAGTTTTTGATATTTTACATAGGGTGCGCCATATATATTGACTGTCCTTTTTGATATTTTATTTACAGTATATACTATACATTTTGTGAAATTTTTGATATTTCATGTACAGTATATTAAATATAATTACTGTAGTTTTTGATAGTTTATTTACAGTATATATAACACATATTTGGTGTACTTTTTGATATTTTATGTGCAATATGTCATATATATTTACTGTACTTTTTGATATTTTATTGACAGTATATAAAATATATTTGGTGTACTTTCAGTTAATATTATATGTACAATATGTGAAATATATTTACTGTACTTTCTGATATTTTATTTACAATATATAAGATATATTTGGTGTCCTTTTAATATTTTATGTAAATTATATAATACATATTTGGTGTAGTTTTTGATATTTTACATAGGGTGTGTCATATATATTGACTGTCCTTTTTGATATTTTATTTACAGTATATAATATACATTTGGTGTAATTTTTGATATTTTATGTACAGTATATTAAATATAATTACTGTAGTTTTTGATAGTTTATTTAAAGTATATATAACACATATTTGGTGTACTTTTTGATATTTTATGTACAGTATGTAATATATATTTACTGTACTTTTTCATATATTATTTACAGTATATAAAATGTATTTGGTGTACTTTCAGTTAATATTATATGTACAATATATGAAATATATTTACTGTACTTTTTGATATTTTCTGTACAATATATAAGATATATTTGGTGTCCTTTTGATATTTTATGTAAATTATATAATACATATTTGGTGTAGTTTTTGATATTTTACATAGGGTGTGTCATATATATTGAGTGTCCTTTTTGATATTTTATTTGCAGTATATAATATACATTTGGTGTAATTTTTGATGTTTTATGTACAGTATATTAAATATAATTACTGTAGTTTTTGATAGTTTATTTACAGTATATATTACACATATTTGGTGTACTTTTTGATATTTTATGTACAGTATGTAATATATATTTACTGTACTTCTTCATATTTTATTTACAGTATATAAAATGTATTTGGTGTACTTTTAGTTAATATTAAATGTACAATATATGAAATATATTTACTGTACTTTTTGATATTTTCTCTACAGTATATAAGATATATTTGGTGTCCTTTTGATATTTTATGTAAATTATATAATACATATTTGGTGTAGTTTTTGATATTTTACATAGCTTGTGTCATATATATTGACTGTCCTATTTGATATTTTATTTAGAGTATATAATATACATTTGGTGTAATTTTTGATATTTTATGTACAGTATATTAAATATAAATACTGTAGTTTTTGATAGTTTATTTACAGTATATGTTACACATATTTGGTGTACTTTTTGATATTTCATGTACATTATGTCATATATATTTACTGTACTTTTTGATATTTTATTTACAGTATATAAAATGTATTTGGTGTACTTTTAGTTAATATTATATGTACAATACATGAAATATATTTACTGTACTTTTTGATATTTTCTGTACAGTATATAAGATATATTTGGTGTCCTTTTGATATTTTATGTAAATTATATAATACATATTTGGTGTAGTTTTTGATATTTTACATAGGGTGTGTCATATATATTGACTGTCCTTTTTGATATTTTATTTACAGTATATAATATACATTTGGTGTAATTTTTGATATTTTATGTACAGTATATTAAATATAATTAGTGTACTTTTTGATAGTTTATTTACAGTATATATAACACATATTTGGTGTACTTTTTGATATTTTATGTACAGTTTGTAATATATATTTACTGTATTTTTTCATATTTTATTTACAGTATAGAAAATGTATTTGGTGTACTTTCAGTTAATATTATATGTACAATATATGAAATATATTTACTGTACTTTTTGATATTTTCTGTACAGTATATAAGATATATTTGGTGTCCTTTTGATATTTTATGTAAATTACATAATACATATTTGGTGTCGCTTTGATATTTTACATAAGGTGTGTCATATATATTGACTGTCCTTTTTGATATTTTATTTACAGTATATAATATACATTTGGTGTAATTTTTGATGTTTTATGTACAGTATATTAAATAAAATTACTGTAGTTTTTGTTAGTTTATTTACAGTATATATTACACATATTTGGTGTACTTTTTGATATTTTATGTACAGTATGTCATATATATTTACTGTACTTTTTGAAATTTTATTTACAGTATATAAAATGTATTTGGTGTACTTTTAGTTAATATTATATGTACAATATATGAAATATATTTACTGTACTTTTTGATATTTTCTGTACAGTATATAAGATATATTTGGTGTCCTTTTGATATTTTATGTAAATTATATAATACATATTTGGTGTAGATTTTGATATTTTACATAGGGTGTGTCATATATATTGACTGTCCTATTTGATATTTTATTTAGAGTATATAATATACATTTGGTGTAATTTTTGATATTTTATGTACAGTATATTAAATATAAATACTGTAGTTTTTGATAGTTTATTTACAGTATATATTACACATATTTGGTGTACTTTTTGATATTTCATGTACATTATGTCATATATATTTACTGTACTTTTTGATATTTTATTTACAGTATATAAAATGTATTTGGTGTACTTTTAGTTAATATTATATGTACAATACATGAAATATATTTACTGTACTTTTTGATATTTTCTGTACAGTATATAAGATATATTTGGTGTCCTTTTGATATTTTATGTAAATTATATAATACATATTTGGTGTAGTTTTTGATATTTTACATAGGGTGTGTCATATATATTGACTGTCCTTTTTGATATTTTATTTACAGTATATAATATACATTTGGTGTAATTTTTGATATTTTATGTACAGTATATTAAATATAATTAGTGTAGTTTTTGATAGTTTATTTACAGTATATATAACACATATTTGGTGTACTTTTTGATATTTTATGTACAGTTTGTAATATATATTTACTGTATTTTTTCATATTTTATTTACAGTATAGAAAATGTATTTGGTGTACTTTCAGTTAATATTATATGTACAATATATGAAATATATTTACTGTACTTTTTGATATTTTATGTACAGTATATAAGATATATTTGGTGTCCTTTTGATATTTTATGTAAATTATATAATACATATTTGGTGTAGTTTTTGATATTTTACATAGGGTGTGTCATATATATTGACTGTCCTTTTTGATATTTTATTAGCAGTATATAATATACATTTGGTGTAATTTTTGATGTTTTATGTACAGTATATTAAATATAATTACTGTAGTTTTTGATAGTTTATTTATAGTATATATTACACATATTTGGTGTACTTTTTGATATTTTATGTACAGTATGTCAGATATATTTACTGTACTTTTTGATATTTTATTGACAGTATATAAAATGTATTTGGTGTACTTTCAGTTAATATTATATGTACAATATGTGAAATATATTTACTGTACTTTTTGATATTTTATGTACAATATATCAGATATACTTGGTGTCCTTTTGATATTTTATGTAATTTATATAATACATATTTGGTGTAGTTTTTGATATTTTACATAGGGTGTGTCATATATATTGACTGTCCTTTTTGATATTTTTTTACAGTATATAATATACATTTGGTGTAATTTTTGATATTTTATGTACAGTATATTAAATATAATTACTGTAGTTTTTGATAGTTTATTTACAGTATATATAACACATATTTGGTGTACTTTTTGATATTTTATGTACAGTATGTACTATATATTTACTGTACTTTTTGATATTTTATTTACAGTATATAAAATGTATTTGGTGTACTTTCAGTTAATATTATATGTACAATATATGAAATATATTTACTGTACTTTTTGATATTTTATGTACAGTATATAAGATATATTTGGTGTCCCTTTGATATTTTATGTAAATTATATAATACATATTTGGTGTACTTTTTGATATTTTACATAGGGTGCGTCATGTATATTGACTGTCCTTTTTGATATTTTATTTACACTATATAATATACATTTGGTGAAATTTTTGATATTTTATGTACCGTATATTAAATATAATTACTGTAGTTTTTGATAGTTTATTTACAGTATATATAACACATATTTGGTGTACTTTTTGATATTTTATGTACAGTATGTCATATATATTTACTGTACTTTTTGATATTTTATTGACAGTATATAAAATATATTTGGTGTACTTTCAGTTAATATTATATATACAATATATGAAATATATTTACTGTACTTTCTGATATTTTATGTACAATATATAAGATATATTTGGTGTCCTTTTGTTATTTTATGTAAATTATATAATACATATTTGGTGTAGTTTTTGATATTTTACATAGGGTGTGTCATATATATTGACTGTCCTTTTTGATATTGTATTTACAGTATATAATATACATTTGGTGTAGTTTTTGATATTTTATGTACAGTATATTAAATATAATTACTGTAGTTTTTGATAGTTTATTTACAGTATATATAACACATATTTGGTGTACTTTTTGATATTTTATGTACAGTTTGAAATATATATTTACTGTATTTTTTCATATTTTATTTACAGTATAGAAAATGTATTTGGTGTACTTTCAGTTAATATTATATGTACAATATATGAAATATATTTACTGTACTTTTTGATATTTTCTGTACAGTATATAAGATATATTTGGTGTCCTTTTGATATTTTATGTAAATTATATAATACATATTTGGTGTAGTTTTTGATATTTTACATAGGGTGTGTCATATATATTGCCTGTCCTTTTTGATATTTTATTTACAGTATATAATATACATTTGGTGTAATTTTTGATGTTTAATGTACAGTATATTAAATATAATTACTGTAGTTTTCGATAGTTTATTTACAGTATATATTACACATATTTGGTGTACTTTTTGATATTTTATGTACAGTATGTCATATATATTTACTGTAGTTTTTGAAATTTTATTTACAGTATATAAAATGTATTTTGTGTACTTTTAGTTAATATTATATGTACAATATATGAAATATATTTACTGTACTTTTTGATATTTTCCGTACAGTATATAAGATATATATGGTGTCCTTTTGATATTTTATGTAAATTATATAATACATATTTGGTGTAGTTTTTGATATTTTACATAGGGTGTGTCATATATATTGACTGTCCTTTTTGATATTTTATTTACAGTATATAATATAAATTTGGTGTAATTTTTGATATTTTGTGTACAGTATATTAAATATAATTACTGTAGTTTTTGATAGTTTATTTACAGTATATATAACACATATTTGGTGTACTTTTTGATATTTTATGTACAGTATGTCATATATATTTACTGTACTTTTTGATATTTTATTTGCAGTATATAAAATGTATTTGGTGTACTTTCAGTTAATATTATATGTACCATATATGAAATATATTTACTGTACTTTTTGATATTTTCTGTACAGTACATAAGATATATTTGCTGTCCATTTGATATTTTATGTAAATTATATAATACATATTTGGTGTAGCTTTTGATATTTTACATAGTGTGTGTCATATATATTGACTGTCTTTTTGATATTTTATTTACAGTATATAATATACATTTGGTGTAATTTTTGATATTTTATGTACAGTATATTAAATATAATTACTGTAGTTTTTGATAGTTTATTTACAGTATATATTACACATATTTGGTGTACTTTTTGATATTTTATGTACATTATGTCATATATATTTACTGTACTTTTTGATATTATATTTACAGTATATAAAATGTATTTGGTGTACTTTTAGTTAATATTATATGTACAATATACGAAATATATTTACTGTACTTTTTGATATTTTATGTACAGTATATAAGATATATTTGGTGTCCTTTTGATATTTTATCTAAATTATATAATATATATTTGGTGTTTTTTTTGATATTTTACGTAAGGTGTGCAGTATATATTTGCTGTCCTTTTTGATATTTTATTTACAGTACATAATATACATTTGGTTTAATTTTTGGTATTTTATGTACAGGATATTAAATATAATTAGTGTAGTATTTGATAGTTTATTTACAGTATATATAACACATATTTGGTGTACTTTTTGATATTTTATGTACAGTATGTCATATATATTTACAGTAGTTTTTGATATTTTATTTACAGTATATAAAATGTATTTGGTGTACTTTCAGTTAATATTATATGTACAATATATGAAATATATTTACTGTACATTTTGACATTTTCTGTACAGTATATAAGAAATAATTGGTGTCCTTTTGATATTTTATGTAAATTATATAATACATATTTGGTGTAGTTTTTGATATTTTACATAGGGTGTGTCATATATATTGACTGTACTTTTTGATATTTTATTTACAGTTTATAATATACATTTGGTGTAATTTTTGGTATTTTATGTACAGTATATTAAATATAACTACTGTAGTTTTTGATAGTTTTTTACAGTATATATTACACATATTTGGTGTACTTTTTGATATTTTATGTACATTATGTCGTTTATATTTACTGTACTTTTTGATATTATATTTACAGTATATAAAATGTATTTGGTGTACTTTTAGTTAATATTATATGTACAATATATGAAATATATTTACTGTACTTTTTGATATTTTATGTACAGTATATAAGATATATTTGGTGTCCTTTTGATATTTTATGTAAATTATATAATATATATTTGGTGTTTTTTTTGATATTTTACGTAAGGTGTGTAGTATATATTTGCTGTCCTTTTTGATATTTTATTTACAGTATATAATATACATGTGGTGTAATTTTTGGTATTTTATGTACAGTATATTAAATATAATTAGTGTAGTATTTGATAGTTTATTTACAGTATATATAACACATATTTGGTGTACTTTTTGATATTTTATGTACAGTATGTCATATATATTTACAGTACTTTTTGATATTTTATTTACAGTCTATAAAATGTATTTGGTGTACTTTCAGTTAATATTATATCTGCAATATATGAAATATATTTACTGTACATTTTGACATTTTCTGTACAGTATATAAGAAATATTTGGTGTCCTTTTGATATTTTATGTAAATTATATAATACATATTTGGTGTAGTTTTCGATATTTTACATAGGGTGTGTCATATATATTGACTGTCCTTTTTGATATTTTATTTACAGTATATAATATACATTTGGTGTAATTTTTGATATTTTATGTACAGTATATTAAATATAATTACTGTAGTTTTTGATAGTTTATTTACAGTATATATAACACATATTTGGTGTACTTTTGATATATTATGTACAGTATGTCACATATATTTACTGTACTTTTTGATATTTTATTTACAGTATATAAAATGTATTTGGTGTACTTTCAGTTAATATTATATGTACAATATATGAAATATATTTACTGTACTTTTTGATATTTTATGTACAGTATATAAGATATATTTGGTGTCCTTATGATATTTTATGTAAATTATATAATACATATTTGGTGTAGTTTTTGATATTTTACATAGGGTGCGTCATATATATTGACTGTCTTTTTGATATTTTATTTACAGTATATAATATACATTTGGTGAAATTTTTGATATTTTATGTACAGTATATTAAATATAATTACTGTAATTTTTGATAGTTTATTTACAGTATATATAACACATATTTGGTGTACTTTTTGATATTTTATGTACAGTATGTCTTATATATTTACTGTACTTTTTGATATTTTATTGACAGTATATAAAATATATTTGGTGTACTTTCAGTTAATATTATATGTACAATATATGAAATATATTTACTGTACTTTCTGATATTTTATGTACAATATATAAGATATATTTTGTGTCCTTTTGTTATTTTATGTAAATTATATAATACATATTTGGTGTAGTTTTTGATATTTTACATAGGGTGTGTCATATATATTGACTGTCCTTTTTGATATTTTATTTACAGTATATAATGTACATTTGTTGTAGTTTTTGATATTTTATGTACAGTATATTAAATATAATTACTGTAGTTTTTGATAGTTTATTTACAGTATATATAACACATATTTGGTGTACTTTTTGATAATTTATGTACAGTATGTAATATATATTTACTGTATTTTTCATATTTTATTTACAGTATATAAAATGTATTTGGTGTACTTTCAGTTAATATTATATGTACAATATATGAAATATATTTACTGTACTTTTTGATATTTTATGTACAGTATATAAGATATATTTGGTGTCCTTTTGATATTTTATGTAAATTATATAATACATATTTGGTGTAGTTTTTGATATTTTACATAGGGTGCGTCATATATATTGACTGTCCTTTTTGATATTTTATTAGCAGTTTATAATATACATTTGGTGTAATTTTTGATGTTTTATGTACAGTATATTAAATATAATTACTGTAGTTTTCGATAGTTTATTTACAGTATATATTACGCATATTTGGTGTACTTTTTGATATTTTATGTACAGTATGTCATATATATTTACTGTACTTTTTGAAATTTTATTTACAGTATATAAAATGTATTTGGTGTACTTTTAGTTAATATTATATGTACAATATATGAAATATATTTACTGTACTTTTTGATATTTTCTGTAGAGTATGTAAGATATATTTGGTGTCCTTTTGATATTTTATGTAAATTATATAATACATATTTGGTGTAGTTTTTGATATTTTACATAGGGTGCGTCATATATATTGACTGTCCTTTTTGATATTTTATTTACAGTATATAATATACATTTGGTGAAATTTTTGATATTTTATGTACAGTATATTAAATATAATTACTGTAGTTTTTGATAGTTTATTTACAGTATATATAACACATATTTGGTGTACTTTTTGATATTTTATGTACAGTATGTCATATATATTTACTGTACTTTTTGATATTTTATTTACAGTATATAAAATGTATTTGGTGTACTTTCAGTTAATATTATATGTACAATATGTGAAATATATTTACTGTACTCTTTGATATTTTATGTACAGTATATAAGATATATTTGGTGTCCTTTAGATATTTTATGTAAATTATATAATACATATTTGGTGTAGTTTTTGATATTTGACATAGGGTGTGTCATATATATTGACTGTCCTTTTTGATATTTTTTTACAGTATATAATATACATTTGGTGTAACTTTTGATATTTTATGTACAGTATATTAAATATAATTACTGTAGTTTTTGATACTTGATTTACAGTATATATAACACATATTTGGTGTACTTTTTGATATTTTATGTACAGTATGTCATATATATTTACTGTACTTTTTCATATATTATTTACAGTATATAAAATGTATTTGGTGTACTTTCAGTTAATATTATATGTACAATATATGAAATATATTTACTGTACTTTTTGATATTTTCTGTACAGTATATAAGATATATTTGGTATCCTTTTGATATTTTATGTAAATTATATAATACATATTTGGTGTAGTTTTTGATATTTTACATAGGGTGTGTCATATATATTGAGTGTCCTTTTTGATATTTTATTTGCAGTATATAATATACATTTGGTGTAATTTTTGATGTTTTATGTACAGTATATTAAATATAATTACTGTAGTTTTTGATAGTTCATTTACAGTATATGTTACACATATTTGGTGTACTTTTTGATATTTTATGTACAGTATGTCATATATATTTACTGTACTTTTTGGTATTTTATTTACAGTATATAAAATGTATTTGGTGTACTTTTAGTTAATATTATATGTACAATATATGAAATATATTTACTGTACTTTTTGATATTTTCCCTACAGTATATAAGATATATTTGGTGTCCTTTTGATATTTTATGTAAATTATATAATACATATTTGGTGTAGTTTTTGATGTTTTACATAGGGTGTGTCATATATATTGACTGTCCTATTTGATATTTTATTTAGAGTATATAATATACATTTGGTGTAATTTTTGGTATTTTATGTACAGTATATTAAATATAAATACTGTAGTTTTTGACAGTTTATTTACAGTATATATTACACATATTTGGTGTACTTTTTGATATTTTATGTACATTATGTCACATACATTTACTGTACTTTTTGATATTTTATTTACAGTATATAAAATGTATTTGGTGTACTTTTAGTTAATATTATATGTACAATATATGAAATATATTTACTGTACTTTTTGATATTTTCTGTACAGTATATAAGATATATTTGGTGTCCTTTTGATATTTTATGTAAATTATATAATACATATTTGGTGTAGTTTTTGATATTTTACCTAGGGTGTGTCATATATATTGACTGTCGTTTTTGATATTTCATTTACAGTATATAATATACATTTGGTGAATTTTTTGATATTTTATGTACAGTATATTAAATATAATTACTGTAGTTTTTGATAGTTTATTTACAGTATATATTACACATATTTGGTGTACTTTTTGATATTTTATGTTCAGTATGTCATATATATTTACTGTACTTTTTGATATTTTATTTACAGTATATAAAATTTATTTGGTGTACTTTCAGTTAATATTATATGTACAATATGTGAAATATATTTACTGTACATTTTGATATTTTATGTACAATATATAAGATATATTTGGTGTCCTTTTGATATTTTATGTAAATTATATAATACATATTTGGTGTAGTTTTCGATATTTGACATAGGGTGTGTCATATATATTGACTGTCCTTTTTGATATTTTATTTACAATATATAATATACATTTGGTGTAATTTTTGATATTTTATGTACAGTATATTAAATATAATTACTGTAGTTTTTGATAGTTTATTTACAGTATATATAACACATATTTGGAGTACTTTTTGATATTTTATGTACAGTATGTCATATATCTTTACTGTACTTTTTCAAATTTTATTAACAGTATATAAAATGTATTTGGTGTACTTTTAGTTAATATTATATGTACAATACATGAAATATATTTACTGTACTTTTTGATATTTTCTGTACAGTATATAAGATATATTTGGTGTCCTTTTGATATTTTATGTAAATTATATAATACATATTTGGTGTAGTTTTTGATATTTTACCTAGGGTGTGTCATATATATTGACTGTCCTTTTTGATATTTTATTAGCAGTATATAATATACATTTGGTGTAATTTTTTATGTTTTATGTACAGTATATTAAATATAATTACTGTAGTTTTTGATAGTTTATTTACACTATATATTACACATATTTGGTGTACTTTTTGATATTTTATGTACAGTATGTCATATATATTTACTGTACTTTGTGAAATTTTATTTACAATATAGAAAATGTATTTGGTGTACTTTTAGTTAATATTATATGTACAATATATGAAATATATTTACTGTACTTTTTGATATTTTCTGTAGAGTATATAAGATATATTTGGTGTCCTTTTGATATTTTATGTAAATTATATAATACATATTTGGTGTAGTTTTTGATATTTTACATAGGGTGTGTCATATATATTGACTGTCCTTTTTGATATTTTATTTACAGTATATAATATACATTTGGTGTAATTTTTGATATTTTATGTACAGTATATTAAATATAATTACTGTAGTTTTTGATAGTTTATTTACAGTATATATTACACATATTTGGTGTACTTTTTGATATTTTATGTACAGTATGTCATATATATTTACTGTACTTTTTGAAATTTTATCTACAGTATATAAAATGTATTTGGTGTACTTTTAGTTAATATTATATGTACAATATATGAAATATATTTACTGTACTTTTTGATATTTTCTGTAGAGTATGTAAGATATATTTGGTGTCCTTTTGATATTTTATGTAAATTATATAATACATATTTCGTGTAGTTTTTGATATTTTACATAGGGTGTGTCATATATATTGAGTGTCCTTTTTGATATTTTATTTACAGTATATAATATACATTTCGTGTAATTTTTGATATTTTATGTACAGTATATTAAATATAATTACTGTAGTTTTTGATAGTTTATTTACAGTATATATTACACATATTTGGTGTACTTTTTGATATTTTATGTACAGTATGTCATATATATTTACTGTACTTTTTGGTATTTAATTTACAGTATATAAAATGTATTTGGTGTACTTTTAGTTAATATTATATGTACAATATATGAAATATATTTACTGTACTTTTTGATATTTTCTCTACAGTATATAAGATATATTTGGTGTCCTTTTGATATTTTATGTAAATTATATAATACATATTTGGTGTAGTTTTTGATATTTTACATAGGGTGTGTCATATATATTGACTGTCCTATTTGATATTTTATTTAGAGTATATAATATACATTTGGTGTAATTTTTGGTATTTTATGTACAGTATATTAAATATAAATACTGTAGTTTTTGACAGTTTATTTACAGTATATATTACACATATTTGGTGTACTTTTTGATATTTTATGTACATTATGTCACATACATTTACTGTACTTTTTGATATTTTATTTACAGTATATAAAATGTATTTGGTGTACTTTTAGTTAATATTATATGTACAATATATGAAATATATTTACTGTACTTTTTGATATTTTCTGTACAGTATATAAGATATATTTGGTGTCCTTTTGATATTTTATGTAAATTATATAATACATATTTGGTGTAGTTTTTGATATTTTACCTTGGGTGTGTCTTATATATTGACTGTCCTTTTTGATATTTCATTTACAGTATATAATATACATTTGGTGTAATTTTTGATATTTTATGTACAGTATATTAAGTATAATTACTGTAGTTTTTGATAGTTTATTTACAGTATATATTACACATATTTGGTGTACTTTTTGATATTTTATGTTCAGTATGTCATATATATTTACTATACTTTTTGATATTTTATTTACAGTATATAAAATGTATTTGGTGTACTTTCAGTTAATATTATATGTACAATATGTGAAATATATTTACTGTACATTTTGATATTTTATGTACAATATATAAGATATATTTGGTGTCCTTTTGATATTTTATGTAAATTATATAATACATATTTGGTGTAGTTTTTGATATTTGACATAGGGTGTGTCATATATATTGACTGTCCTTTTTGATATTTTATTTACAGTATATAATATACATTTGGTGTAATTTTTGATATATTATGTACAGTATATTAAATATAATTACTGTAGTTTTTGATAGTTTATTTACAGTATATATAACACATATTTGGGGTACTTTTTGATATTTTATGTACAGTATGTCATATATCTTTACTGTACTTTTTCAAATTTTATTAACAGTATATAAAATGTATTTGGTGTACTTTTAGTTAATATTATATGTACAATACATGAAATATATTTACTGTACTTTTTGATATTTTCTGTACAGTATATAAGATATATTTGGTGTCCTTTTGATATTTTATGTAAATTATATAATACATATTTGGTGTAGTTTTTGATATTTTACCTAGGGTGTGTCATATATATTGACTGTCCTTTTTGATATTTCATTTACAGTATATAATATACATTTGGTGAAATTTTTGATATTTTATGTACAGTATATTAAATATAATTACTGTAGTTTTTGATAGTTTATTTACAGTATATATTACACATATTTGGTGTACTTTTTGATATATTATGTTCAGTATGTCATATATATTTACTGTACTTTTTGATATTTTATTTACACTATATAAAATGTATTTGGTGTACTTTCAGTTAATATTATATGTACAATATGTGAAATATATTTACTGTACTTTATGATATATTATGTACAGTATATTAAATATAATTACTGTAGTATTTGATAGTTTATTTACAGTATATATAACACATATTTGGTGTACTTTTTGATATATTATGTACAGTATGTCACATATATTTACTGTACTTTTTGATATTTTATTTACAGTATATAAAATGTATTTGGTGTACTTTTAGTTAATATTATATGTACAATATATGAAATATATTTACTGTACTTTTGATATTTTATGTACAGTATATAAGATATATTTGGTGTCCTTTTGATATTTTATGTAAATTATATAATACATATTTGGTGTAGTTTTTGGTATTTTACATAGGGTGTGTCATATATATTGACTGTCTTTTTGATATTTTATTTACAGTATATAATATACATTTGGTGTAATTTTTGATATTTTATGTACAGTATATTAAATATAATTACTGTAGATTTTGATAGTTTATTTACAGTATATAAAACACATATTTGGTGAACTTTTTGATATTTTATGTACAGTATGTAATATATATTTACTGTACTTTTTCATATTTTATTTACAGTATATAAAATGTATTTGATGTACTTTAATTAATATTATATGTACAATATATGAAATATATTTACTGTACTTTTTGATATTTTATGTACAGTATATAAGATATATTTGGTGTCCTTTTGATATTTTATGTAAATTATATAATACATATTTGGTGTAGTTTTTGATATTTTACATAGTGTGTGTCATATATATTGACTGTCTTTTTGATATTTTATTTACAGTATATAATATACATTTGGTGTAATTTTTGATATTTTATGTACAGTATATTAAATATAATTACTGTAGTTTTTGATAGTTTATTTACAGTATATATAACACATATTTGGTGTACTTTTTGATATTTTATGTACAATATGTCATATATCTTTACTGTACTTTTTCAAATTTTATTAACAGTATATAAAATGTATTTGGTGTACTTTTAGTTAATATTACATGTACAATATATGAAATATATTTACTGTACTTTTTGATATTTTATGTAGAGTATATAAGATATATTTGGTGTCCTTTTGATATTTTATGTAAATTATATAATACGTATTTGGTGTAGTTTTTGATATTTTACATAGGGTGCGTCATATATATTGACTCTCCTTTTTGATATTTTATTTACAGTATATAATATATATTTGATGAAATTTTTGATATTTTATGTACAGTATATTAAATATAATTACTGTAGTTTTTGATACTTGATTTACAGTATATATAACACATATTTGGTGTACTTTTTGATATTTTATGTACAGTATGTCATATATATTTACTGTACTTTTTCATATTTTATTTACAGTATATAAAATGTATTTGGTGTACTTTCAGTTAATATTATATGTACAATATATGAAATATATTTACTGTACTTTTTGATATTTTCTGTACAGTATATAAGATATATTTGGTATCCTTTTGATATTTTATGTAAATTATATAATACATATTTGGTGTAGTTTTTGATATTTTACATAGGGTGTGTCATATATATTGAGTGTCCTTTTTGATATTTTATTTGCAGTATATAATATACATTTGGTGTAATTTTTGATGTTTTATGTACAGTATATTAAATATAATTACTGTAGTTTTTGATAGTTCATTTACAGTATATGTTACACATATTTGGTGTACTTTTTGATATTTTATGTACAGTATGTCATATATATTTACTGTACTTTTTGGTATTTTATTTACAGTATATAAAATGTATTTGGTGTACTTTTAGTTAATATTATATGTACAATATATGAAATATATTTACTGTACTTTTTGATATTTTCCCTACAGTATATAAGATATATTTGGTGTCCTTTTGATATTTTATGTAAATTATATAATACATATTTGGTGTAGTTTTTGATGTTTTACATAGGGTGTGTCATATATATTGACTGTCCTATTTGATATTTTATTTAGAGTATATAATATACATTTGGTGTAATTTTTGGTATTTTATGTACAGTATATTAAATATAAATACTGTAGTTTTTGACAGTTTATTTACAGTATATATTACACATATTTGGTGTACTTTTTGATATTTTATGTACATTATGTCACATACATTTACTGTACTTTTTGATATTTTATTTACAGTATATAAAATGTATTTGGTGTACTTTTAGTTAATATTATATGTACAATATATGAAATATATTTACTGTACTTTTTGATATTTTCTGTACAGTATATAAGATATATTTGGTGTCCTTTTGATATTTTATGTAAATTATATAATACATATTTGGTGTAGTTTTTGATATTTTACCTAGGGTGTGTCATATATATTGACTGTCGTTTTTGATATTTCATTTACAGTATATAATATACATTTGGTGAATTTTTTGATATTTTATGTACAGTATATTAAATATAATTACTGTAGTTTTTGATAGTTTATTTACAGTATATATTACACATATTTGGTGTACTTTTTGATATTTTATGTTCAGTATGTCATATATATTTACTGTACTTTTTGATATTTTATTTACAGTATATAAAATTTATTTGGTGTACTTTCAGTTAATATTATATGTACAATATGTGAAATATATTTACTGTACATTTTGATATTTTATGTACAATATATAAGATATATTTGGTGTCCTTTTGATATTTTATGTAAATTATATAATACATATTTGGTGTAGTTTTCGATATTTGACATAGGGTGTGTCATATATATTGACTGTCCTTTTTGATATTTTATTTACAATATATAATATACATTTGGTGTAATTTTTGATATTTTATGTACAGTATATTAAATATAATTACTGTAGTTTTTGATAGTTTATTTACAGTATATATAACACATATTTGGAGTACTTTTTGATATTTTATGTACAGTATGTCATATATCTTTACTGTACTTTTTCAAATTTTATTAACAGTATATAAAATGTATTTGGTGTACTTTTAGTTAATATTATATGTACAATACATGAAATATATTTACTGTACTTTTTGATATTTTCTGTACAGTATATAAGATATATTTGGTGTCCTTTTGATATTTTATGTAAATTATATAATACATATTTGGTGTAGTTTTTGATATTTTACCTAGGGTGTGTCATATATATTGACTGTCCTTTTTGATATTTTATTAGCAGTATATAATATACATTTGGTGTAATTTTTTATGTTTTATGTACAGTATATTAAATATAATTACTGTAGTTTTTGATAGTTTATTTACACTATATATTACACATATTTGGTGTACTTTTTGATATTTTATGTACAGTATGTCATATATATTTACTGTACTTTGTGAAATTTTATTTACAATATAGAAAATGTATTTGGTGTACTTTTAGTTAATATTATATGTACAATATATGAAATATATTTACTGTACTTTTTGATATTTTCTGTAGAGTATATAAGATATATTTGGTGTCCTTTTGATATTTTATGTAAATTATATAATACATATTTGGTGTAGTTTTTGATATTTTACATAGGGTGTGTCATATATATTGACTGTCCTTTTTGATATTTTATTTACAGTATATAATATACATTTGGTGTAATTTTTGATATTTTATGTACAGTATATTAAATATAATTACTGTAGTTTTTGATAGTTTATTTACAGTATATATTACACATATTTGGTGTACTTTTTGATATTTTATGTACAGTATGTCATATATATTTACTGTACTTTTTGAAATTTTATCTACAGTATATAAAATGTATTTGGTGTACTTTTAGTTAATATTATATGTACAATATATGAAATATATTTACTGTACTTTTTGATATTTTCTGTAGAGTATGTAAGATATATTTGGTGTCCTTTTGATATTTTATGTAAATTATATAATACATATTTCGTGTAGTTTTTGATATTTTACATAGGGTGTGTCATATATATTGAGTGTCCTTTTTGATATTTTATTTACAGTATATAATATACATTTCGTGTAATTTTTGATATTTTATGTACAGTATATTAAATATAATTACTGTAGTTTTTGATAGTTTATTTACAGTATATATTACACATATTTGGTGTACTTTTTGATATTTTATGTACAGTATGTCATATATATTTACTGTACTTTTTGGTATTTAATTTACAGTATATAAAATGTATTTGGTGTACTTTTAGTTAATATTATATGTACAATATATGAAATATATTTACTGTACTTTTTGATATTTTCTCTACAGTATATAAGATATATTTGGTGTCCTTTTGATATTTTATGTAAATTATATAATACATATTTGGTGTAGTTTTTGATATTTTACATAGGGTGTGTCATATATATTGACTGTCCTATTTGATATTTTATTTAGAGTATATAATATACATTTGGTGTAATTTTTGGTATTTTATGTACAGTATATTAAATATAAATACTGTAGTTTTTGACAGTTTATTTACAGTATATATTACACATATTTGGTGTACTTTTTGATATTTTATGTACATTATGTCACATACATTTACTGTACTTTTTGATATTTTATTTACAGTATATAAAATGTATTTGGTGTACTTTTAGTTAATATTATATGTACAATATATGAAATATATTTACTGTACTTTTTGATATTTTCTGTACAGTATATAAGATATATTTGGTGTCCTTTTGATATTTTATGTAAATTATATAATACATATTTGGTGTAGTTTTTGATATTTTACCTTGGGTGTGTCTTATATATTGACTGTCCTTTTTGATATTTCATTTACAGTATATAATATACATTTGGTGTAATTTTTGATATTTTATGTACAGTATATTAAGTATAATTACTGTAGTTTTTGATAGTTTATTTACAGTATATATTACACATATTTGGTGTACTTTTTGATATTTTATGTTCAGTATGTCATATATATTTACTATACTTTTTGATATTTTATTTACAGTATATAAAATGTATTTGGTGTACTTTCAGTTAATATTATATGTACAATATGTGAAATATATTTACTGTACATTTTGATATTTTATGTACAATATATAAGATATATTTGGTGTCCTTTTGATATTTTATGTAAATTATATAATACATATTTGGTGTAGTTTTTGATATTTGACATAGGGTGTGTCATATATATTGACTGTCCTTTTTGATATTTTATTTACAGTATATAATATACATTTGGTGTAATTTTTGATATATTATGTACAGTATATTAAATATAATTACTGTAGTTTTTGATAGTTTATTTACAGTATATATAACACATATTTGGGGTACTTTTTGATATTTTATGTACAGTATGTCATATATCTTTACTGTACTTTTTCAAATTTTATTAACAGTATATAAAATGTATTTGGTGTACTTTTAGTTAATATTATATGTACAATACATGAAATATATTTACTGTACTTTTTGATATTTTCTGTACAGTATATAAGATATATTTGGTGTCCTTTTGATATTTTATGTAAATTATATAATACATATTTGGTGTAGTTTTTGATATTTTACCTAGGGTGTGTCATATATATTGACTGTCCTTTTTGATATTTCATTTACAGTATATAATATACATTTGGTGAAATTTTTGATATTTTATGTACAGTATATTAAATATAATTACTGTAGTTTTTGATAGTTTATTTACAGTATATATTACACATATTTGGTGTACTTTTTGATATATTATGTTCAGTATGTCATATATATTTACTGTACTTTTTGATATTTTATTTACACTATATAAAATGTATTTGGTGTACTTTCAGTTAATATTATATGTACAATATGTGAAATATATTTACTGTACTTTATGATATATTATGTACAGTATATTAAATATAATTACTGTAGTATTTGATAGTTTATTTACAGTATATATAACACATATTTGGTGTACTTTTTGATATATTATGTACAGTATGTCACATATATTTACTGTACTTTTTGATATTTTATTTACAGTATATAAAATGTATTTGGTGTACTTTTAGTTAATATTATATGTACAATATATGAAATATATTTACTGTACTTTTGATATTTTATGTACAGTATATAAGATATATTTGGTGTCCTTTTGATATTTTATGTAAATTATATAATACATATTTGGTGTAGTTTTTGGTATTTTACATAGGGTGTGTCATATATATTGACTGTCTTTTTGATATTTTATTTACAGTATATAATATACATTTGGTGTAATTTTTGATATTTTATGTACAGTATATTAAATATAATTACTGTAGATTTTGATAGTTTATTTACAGTATATAAAACACATATTTGGTGAACTTTTTGATATTTTATGTACAGTATGTAATATATATTTACTGTACTTTTTCATATTTTATTCACAGTATATAAAATGTATTTGATGTACTTTAATTAATATTATATGTACAATATATGAAATATATTTACTGTACTTTTTGATATTTTATGTACAGTATATAAGATATATTTGGTGTCCTTTTGATATTTTATGTAAATTATATAATACATATTTGGTGTAGTTTTTGATATTTTACATAGTGTGTGTCATATATATTGACTGTCTTTTTGATATTTTATTTACAGTATATAATATACATTTGGTGTAATTTTTGATATTTTATGTACAGTATATTAAATATAATTACTGTAGTTTTTGATAGTTTATTTACAGTATATATAACACATATTTGGTGTACTTTTTGATATTTTATGTACAATATGTCATATATCTTTACTGTACTTTTTCAAATTTTATTAACAGTATATAAAATGTATTTGGTGTACTTTTAGTTAATATTACATGTACAATATATGAAATATATTTACTGTACTTTTTGATATTTTATGTAGAGTATATAAGATATATTTGGTGTCCTTTTGATATTTTATGTAAATTATATAATACGTATTTGGTGTAGTTTTTGATATTTTACATAGGGTGCGTCATATATATTGACTCTCCTTTTTGATATTTTATTTACAGTATATAATATATATTTGATGAAATTTTTGATATTTTATGTACAGTATATTAAATATAATTACTGTAGTTATTGATAGTTTATTTACAGTATATATAACTCATATTTGGTGTACTTTTTGATATTTTATGTACAGTATGTAATATATATTTACTGTATTTTTCATATTTTATTTACAGTATATAAAATGTATTTGGTGTACTTTCAGTTAATATTATATTTACAATATATGAAATAAATTTACTGTACTTTTTGATATTTTATGTACAGTATATAAGATATATTTGGTGTCCTTTTGATATTTTATGTAAATTATATAATACATATTTGGTGTAGTTTTTGATATTTTACATAGGGTGTGTCATATATATTGACTGTCCATTTTGACATTTCATTTACAGTATATAATATACATTTGGTGTAATTTTTGATGTTTTATGTACAGTACATTAAATATAATTACTGTAGTTTTTGATAGTTTATTTACAGTATATATTACACATATTTGGTGTACTTTTTGATATTTTATGTACAGTATGTCATATATATTTACTGTACTTTTTCAAATTTTATTTACAGTATATAAAATGTATTTGGTGTACTTTTAGTTAATATTATATGTACAATATATGAAATATATTTACTGTACTTTTTGATATTTTATGTACAGTATATAAGATGTATTTGGTGTCCTTTTGATATTTTATATAAATTATATCATATATATTTGGTGTAGTTTTTGATATTTTACATAGTGTGTGTAGTATATATTTGCTGTCCTTTTTGATATTTTATTTACAGTATATAATATACATTTGGTGTAATTTTTGATATTTTATGTACAGTATATTAAATATAATTACTGTAGTATTTGATAGTTTATTTACAGTATATATAACACATATTTGGTGTACTTTTTGATATTTTATGTACAGTATGTCATATATATTTACTGTACTTTTTGATATTTTATTTACAGTATATAAAATGTATTTGGTGTACTTTCAGTTAATATTATATGTATAATATATGAAATATATTTACTGTACTTTTTGATATTTTCTGTACAGTATATAAGATATATTTGGTGTCCTTTTGATATTTTATGTAAATTATATAATACATATTTGGTGTAGTTATTGATATTTTACATAGGGTGTGTCATATATATTGACTGTCCTTTTTGATATTTTATTTACAGAATATAATATACATATGGTGTAATTTTTGGTATTTTATGTACAGTACATTAAATATAAATACTGTAGTTTTTGATAGTTTTTTACAGTATATATTACACATATTTGGTGTACTTTTTGATATTTTATGTACATTATGTCGTATATATTTACTGTAGTTTTTGATATTATATTTACAGTATATAAAATGTATTTGGTGTACTTTTATTTAATATTATATGTACAATATATGAAATATATTTACTGTACTATTTGATATTTTATGTACAGTATATAAGATATATTTGGTGTCCTTTTGATATTTTATGTAAATTATATAATACATATTTGGTGTAGTTTTTGATATTTTATGTAGGGTGCGTCATATATATTGACTGTCCTTTTTGATATTGTATTTACAGTATATAATATACATTTGGTGAAATTTTTGATATTTTATGTACAGTATATTAAATATAATTACTGTAGTATTTGATAGTTTATTTACAGTATATATAACACATATTTGGTGTACTTTTTGATATTTTATGTACAGTATGTCATATATATTTACTGTACTTTTTGATAGTTTATTGACAGTATATAAAATGTATTTGGTGTACTTTCAGTTAATATTATATGTACAATATGTGAAATGTATTTACTGTACTTTTTGATATTTTATGTACAATATATCAGATACATTTGGTGTCCTTTTGATATTTTATGTAAATTATATAATACATATTTGGTGTAGTTTTTGATATTTTTCATAGGGCGTGTCATTTATATTGACTGTCCTTTTTGATATTTTTTTACAGTATATAATACACATTTGGTGTAATTTTTGATATTTTATGTACAGTATATTAAATATAATTACTGTATTTTTTGATAGTTTATTTACAGTATATATAACACATATTTGGTGTACTTTTTGATATTTTATGTACAGTATGTAATATATATTTACTGTACTTTTTGATATTTTATTTACAGTATATAAAATGTATTCGGTGTACTTTCAGTTAATATTATATGTACAATATATGAAATATATTTACTGTACTTTTTGATATTTTATGTACAGTATATAAGATATATTTGGTGTCCTTTTGATATTTTATGTAAATTATATAATACATATTTGGTGTAGTTTTTGATATTTTACATAGTGTGCGTCATATATATTGACTGTCCTTTTTGATATTTTATTTACAGTATATAATATACATTTGGTGAAATTTTTGATATTTTATGTACAGTATATTAAATATAATTACTGTAGTTTTTGATAGTTTATTTACAGTATATATAACACATATTTGGTGTACTTTTTGATATTTTATGTACAGTATGTCATATATATTTACTATACTTTTTGATATTTTATTGACAGTATATAAAATATATTTGGTGTACTTTCAGTTAATATTATATGTACAATATATGAAATATATTTACTGTACTTTCTGACATTTTATGTACAATATATAAGATATATTTGGTGTCCTTTTGTTATTTTATGTAAATTATATAATACATATTTGGTGTAGTTTTTGATATTTTACATAGGGTGTGTCATATATATTGACTGTCCTTTTTGATATTTTATTTACAGTATATAATATACATTTGGTGTAGTTTTTGATATTTTATGTACAGTATATTAAATATAATTACTGTAGTTTTTGATAGTTTATTTACAGTATATATAACACATATTTGGTGTACTTTTTGATATTTTATGTACACTATGTAATATATATTTACTGTACTTTTTCATATTTTTTTTACAGTATATAAAATGTATTTGGTGTACTTTCAGTTAATATTATATGTACAATATATGAAATATATTTACTGTACTTTTTGATATTTTATGTACAGTATATAAGATATATTTGGTGTCCTTTTGATATTTTATGTAAATTATATAATACATATTTGGTGTAGTTTTTGATATTTTACATAGGGTGTGTCATATATATTGACTGTCTTTTTGATATTTTATCTACAGTATATAATATACATTTGGTGTAATTTTTGATATTTTATGTACAGTATATTAAATATAATTACTGTAGTTTTTGATAGTTTATTTACAGTATATATAACACATATTTGGTGTACTTTTTGATATTTTATGTACAGTATGTCATATATATTTACTGTACTTTTTGATATTTTATTTACAGTATATAAAATGTATTTGGTGTACTTTCAGTTAATATTATATGTACAATATGTGAAATATATTTACTGTACTTTTTGATATTTTATGTACAATATATAAGATATATTTGGTGTCCTTTAGATATTTTATGTAAATTATATAATACATATTTGGTGTAGTTTTTGATATTTGACATAGGGTGTGTCATATATATTGAGTGTCCTTTTTGATATTTTTTTACACTATATAATATACATTTGGTGTAATTTTTGATATTTTATGTACAGTATATTAAATATAATTACTGTAGTTTTTGATAGTTTATTTACAGTATATATAACACATATTTGGTGTACTTTTTGATATTTTATGTACAGTATGTAATATATATTTACTGTACTTTTTCATATTTTATTTACAGTATATAAAATGTATTTGGTGTACTTTCAGTTAATATTATATGTACAATATATGAAATATATTTACTGTACTTTTTGATATTTTATGTACAGTATATAAGATATATTTGGTGTCCTTTTGATATTTTATGTAAATTATATAATACATATTTGGTGTAGTTTTTGATATTTTACATAGGGTGCGTCATATATATTGACTGTCCTTTTTGATATTTTATTTAGAGTATATAATATACATTTGGTGAAATTTTTGATATTTTATATACAGTATATTAAATATAATTACTGTAGTTTTTGATAGTTTATTTACAGTATATATAACACATATTTGGTGTACTTTTTGATATTTTATGTACAGTATGTCATATATATTTACTGTACTTTTTGATATTTTATTGACAGTATATAAAATATATTTGGTGTACTTTCAGTTAATATTATATGTACAATATGTGAAATATATTTACTGTACTTTCTGATATTTTATGTACAATATATAAGATATATTTGGTGTCCTTTTGATATTTTTTGTAAATTATATAATACATATTTGGTGTAGTTTTTGATATTTTACATATGGTGTGTCATATATATTGACTGTCCTTTTTGATATTTTATTTACAGTATAAAATATACATTTGGTGTAATTTTTGTTGTTTTATATACAGTATATTAAATATAATTACTGTAGTTTTGGATAGTTTATTTACAGTATATATAACACATATTTGGTGTACTTTTTGATATTTTATGTACAGTATGTAATATATATTTACTGTACTTTTTCATATATTATTTACAGTATATAAAATGTATTTGGTGTACTTTCAGTTAATATTATATGTACAATATATGAAATATATTTACTGTACTTTTTGATATTTTCTGTACAGTATATAAGATATATTTGGTATCCTTTTGATATTTTATGTAAATTATATAATACATATTTGGTGTAGTTTTTGATATTTTACATAGGGTGTGTCATATATATTGAGTGTCCTTTTTGATATTTTATTTGCAGTATATAATATACATTTGGTGTAATTTTTGATGTTTTATGTACAGTATATTAAATATAATTACTGTAGTTTTTGATAGTTTATTTACAGTATATATTACGCATATTTGGTGTACTTTTTGATATTTTATGTACAGTATGTCATATATATTTACTGTACTTTTTGGTATTTTATTTACAGTATATAAAATGTATTTGGTGTACTTTTAGTTAATATTATATGTACAATATATGAAATATATTTACTGTACTTTTTGATATTTTCTCTACAGTATATAAGATATATTTGGTGTCCTTTTGATATTTTATGTAAATTATATAATACATATTTGGTGTAGTTTTTGATATTTTACATAGGGTGTGTCATATATATTGACTGTCCTATTTGATATTTTATTTAGAGTATATAATATACATTTGGTGTAATTTTTGGTATTTTATGTACAGTATATTAAATATAAATACTGTAGTTTTTGACAGTTTATTTACAGTATATATTACACATATTTGGTGTACTTTTTGATATTTTATGTACATTATGTCACATACATTTACTGTACTTTTTGATATTTTATTTACAGTATATAAAATGTATTTGGTGTACTTTTAGTTAATATTATATGTACAATATATGAAATATATTTACTGTACTTTTTGATATTTTCTGTAGAGTATATAAGATATATTTGGTGTCCTTTTGATATTTTATGTAAATTATATAATACATATTTGGTGTAGTTTTTGATATTTTACCTAGGGTGTGTCATATATATTGACTGTCCTTTTTGATATTTCATTTACAGTATATAATATACATTTGGTGAAATTTTTGATATTTTATGTACAGTATATTAAATATAATTACTGTAGTTTTTGATAGTTTATTTACAGTATATATTACACATATTTGGTGTACTTTTTGATATATTATGTTCAGTATGTCATATATATTTACTGTACTTTTTGATATTTTATTTACACTATATAAAGTGTATTTGGTGTACTTTCAGTTAATATTATATGTACAATATGTGAAATATATTTACTGTACTTTTTGATATTTTATGTACAGTATATTAAATATAATTACTGTAGTATTTGATAGTTTATTTACAGTATATATAACACATATTTGGTGTACTTTTTGATATATTATGTACAGTATGTCACATATATTTACTGTACTTTTTGATATTTTATTTACAGTATATAAAATGTATTTGGTGTACTTTTAGTTAATATTATATGTACAATATATGAAATATATTTACTGTACTTTTGATATTTTATGTACAGTATATAAGATATATTTGGTGTCCTTTTGATATTTTATGTAAATTATATAATACATATTTGGTGTAGTTTTTGGTATTTTACATAGGGTGTGTCATATATATTGACTGTCTTTTTGATATTTTATTTACAGTATATAATATACATTTGGTGTAATTTTTGATATTTTATGTACAGTATATTAAATATAATTACTGTATATTTTGATAGTGTATTTACAGTATATAAAACACATATTTGGTGTACTTTTTGATATTTTATGTACAGTATGTAATATATATTTACTGTACTTTTTCATATTTTATTTACAGTATATAAAATGTATTTGGTGTACTTTAATTAATATTATATGTACAATATATGAAATATATTTACTGTACTTTTTGATATTTTATGTACAGTATATAAGATATATTTGGTGTCCTTTTGATATTTTATGTAAATTATATAATACATATTTGGTGTAGTTTTTGATATTTTACATAGTGTGTGTCATATATATTGACTGTCTTTTTGATATTTTATTTACAGTATATAATATACATTTGGTGTAATTTTTGATATTTTATGTACAGTATATTAAATATAATTACTGTAGTTTTTGATAGTTTATTTACAGTATATATAACACATATTTGGTGTACTTTTTGATATTTTATGTACAATATGTCATATATCTTTACTGTACTTTTTCAAATTTTATTAACAGTATATAAAATGTATTTGGTGTACTTTTAGTTAATATTACATGTACAATATATGAAATATATTTACTGTACTTTTTGATATTTTATGTAGAGTATATCAGATATATTTGGTGTCCTTTTGATATTTTATGTAAATTATATAATACGTATTTGGTGTAGTTTTTGATATTTTACATAGGGTGTGTCATATATATTGACTGTCCTTTTTGATATTTTATTTACAGTATATAATATACATTTGGTGTAATTTTTGATATTTTATGTACAGTATATTAAATATAATTACTGTAGTTTTTGATAGTTTATTTAGAGTGTATATAACACATATTTGGTGTACTTTTTGATATTTTATGTACAGTATGTCATATATATTTACTGTACTTTTTGATATTTTATTTACAGTATATAAAATGTATTTGGTGTACTTTTAGTTAATATTATATGTACAATATATGAAATATATTTACTGTACTTTTTATATTTTATGTACAGTATATAAGATATATTTGGTGTCCTTTTGATATTTTATGTAAATTATATAATACATATTTGGTGTAGTTTTTGATATTTTACATAGGGTGCGTCATATATATTGACTCTCCTTTTTGATATTTTATTTACAGTATATAATATACATTTGATGAAATTTTTGATATTTTATGTACAGTATATTAAATATAATTACTGTAGTTATTGATAGTTTATTTACAGTATATATAACACATATTTGGTGTACTTTTTGATATTTTATGTACAGTATGTAATATATATTTACTGTATTTTTCATATTTTATTTACAGTATATAAAATGTATTTGGTGTACTTTCAGTTAATATTATATTTACAATATATGAAATATATTTACTGTACTTTTTGATATTTTATGTACAGTATATAAGATATATTTGGTGTCCTTTTGATATTTTATGTAAATTATATAATACATATTTGGTGTAGTTTTTGATATTTTACATAGGGTGTGTCATATATATTGACTGTCCATTTTGATATTTTATTTACAGTATATAATATACATTTGGTGTAATTTTTGATGTTTTATGTACAGTATATTAAATATAATTACTGTAGTTTTTGATAGTTTATTTACAGTATATATTACACATATTTGGTGTACTTTTTGATATTTTATGTACAGTATGTCATATATATTTACTGTAATTTTTGAAAATTTATTTACAGTATATAAAATGTATTTCGTGTACTTTTAGTTAATATTATATGTACAATATATGAAATATATTTACTGTACATTTTGATATTTTCTGTACAGTATATAAGATATATTTTGTGTCCTTTTGATATTTTATGTAAATTATATAATACATATTTGGTGTAGTTTTTGATATTTTACATAAGGTGTGTCATATATATTGACTGTCCTTTTTGATATTTTATTTACAGTATATAATATACATTTGGTGTAATTTTTGATATTTTATGTACAGTATATTAAATATAATTACTGTAGTATTTGATAGTTTATTTACAGTATATATAACACATATTTGGTGTACTTTTTGATATATTATGTACAGTATGTCACATATATTTACTGTACTTTTTGATATTTTATTCACAGTATATAAAATGTATTTGGTGTACTTTTAGTTAATATTATATGTACAATATATGAAATATATTTACTGTACTTTTGATATTTTATGTACAGTATATAAGATATATTTGGTGTCCTTTTGATATTTTATGTAAATTATATAATACATATTTGGTGTAGTTTTTGGTATTTTACATAGGGTGTGTCATATATATTGACTGTCTTTTTGATATTTTATTTACAGTATATAATATACATTTGGTGTAATTTTTGATATTTTATGTACAGTATATTAAATATAATTACTGTAGATTTTGATAGTTTATTTACAGTGTATAAAACACATATTTGGTGTACTTTTTGATATTTTATGTACAGTATGTAATATATATTTACTGTACTTTTTCATATTTTATTTACAGTATATAAAATGTATTTGGTGTACTTTAATTAATATTATATGTACAATATATGAAATATATTTACTGTACTTTTTGATATTTAATGTACAGTATATAAGATATATTTGGTGTCCTTTTGATATTTTATGTAAATTATATAATACATATTTGGTGTAGTTTTTGATATTTTACATAGGGTGTGTCATATATATTGACTGTCCTTTTTGATATTTTATTTACAGTATATAATATACATTTGGTGTAATTTTTGATATTTTATGTACAGTATATTAAATATAATTACTGTAGTTTTTGATAGTTTATTTACAGTATATATAACACATATTTGGTGTACTTTTTGATATTTTATGTACAGTATGTAATATATATTTACTGTACTTTTTCATATATTATTTACAGTATATAAAATGTATTTGGTGTACTTTCAGTTAATATTATATGTACAATATATGAAATATATTTACTGTACTTTTTGATATTTTCTGTACAATATATAAGATATATTTGGTGTCCTTTTGATATTTTATGTAAATTATATAATACATATTTGGTGTAGTTTTTGATATTTTACATAGGGTGTGTCATATATATTGAGTGTCCTTTTTGATATTTTATTTACAGTATATAATATACATTTGGTGTAATTTTTGATGTTTTATGTACAGTATATTAAATAAAATTACTGTAGTTTTTGATAGTTTATTTACAGTATATATTACACATATTTGGTGTACTTTTTGATATTTTATGTACAGTATGTCATATATATTTACTGTACATTTTGAAATTTTATTTACAGTATATAAAATGTATTTGGTGTACTTTTAGTTAATATTATATGTACAATATATGAAATATATTTACTGTACTTTTTGATATTTTCTGTACAGTATATAAGATATATTTGGTGTCCTTTTGATATTTTATGTAAATTATATAATACATATTTGGTGTAGATTTTGATATTTTACATAGGGTGTGTCATATATATTGACTGTCCTATTTGATATTTTATTTAGAGTATATAATATACATTTGGTGTAATTTTTGATATTTTATGTACAGTATATTAAATATAAATACTGTAGTTTTTGATAGTTTATTTACAGTATATATTACACATATTTGGTGTACTTTTTGATATTTCATGTACATTATGTCATATATATTTACTGTACTTTTTGATATTTTATTTACAGTATATAAAATGTATTTGGTGTACTTTTAGTTAATATTATATGTACAATACATGAAATATATTTACTGTACTTTTTGATATTTTCTGTACAGTATATAAGATATATTTGGTGTCCTTTTGATATTTTATGTAAATTATATAATACATATTTGGTGTAGTTTTTGATATTTTACATAGGGTGTGTCATATATATTGACTGTCCTTTTTGATATTTTATTTACAGTATATAATATACATTTGGTGTAATTTTTGATATTTTATGTACAGTATATTAAATATAATTAGTGTAGTTTTTGATAGTTTATTTACAGTATATATAACACATATTTGGTGTACTTTTTGATATTTTATGTACAGTTTGTAATATATATTCACTGTATTTTTCATATTTTATTTACAGTATAGAAAATGTATTTGGTGTACTTTCAGTTAATATTATATGTACAATATATGAAATATATTTACTGTACTTTTTGATATTTTCTGTACAGTATATAAGATATATTTGGTGTCCTTTTGATATTTTATGTAAATTACATAATACATATTTGGTGTCGTTTTTGATATTTTACATAAGGTGTGTCATATATATTGACTGTCCTTTTTGATATTTTATTTACAGTATATAATATACATTTGGTGTAATTTTTGATGTTTTATGTACAGTATATTAAATAAAATTACTGTAGTTTTTGATAGTTTATTTACAGTATATATTACACATATTTGGTGTACTTTTTGATATTTTATGTACAGTATGTCATATATATTTACTGTACTTTTTGAAATTTTATTTACAGTATATAAAATGTATTTGGTGTACTTTTAGTTAATATTATGTGTACAATATATGAAATATATTTACTGTAATTTTTGATATTTTATGTACAGTATATAAGATGTATTTGGTGTCCATTTGATATTTTATATAAATTATATAATATATATTTGGTGTAGTTTATGATATTTTACATAGTGTGTGTAGTATATATTTGCTGTCCTTTTTGATATTGTATTTACAGTATATAATATACATTTGGTGTAATTTTTGATATTTTATGTACAGTATATTAAATATAATTAGTGTAGTATTTGATAGTTTATTTACAGTATATATAACACATATTTGGTGTACTTTTTGATATTTTATGTACATTATGTCATATATATTTACTGTACTTTTTGATATTTTATTGACAGTATATAAAATGTATTTGGCGTACTTTCAGTTAATATTATATGTACAATATATGAAATATATTTACTGTACTTTTTGATATTTTATGTACAGTGTATAAGATATATTTGGTGTCCTTTTGATATTTTATGTAAATTATATAATACATATTTGGTGTAGTTTTTGATATTTTACATAGGGTGTGTCATATATATTGACTGTCATTTTTGATATTTTATTTAGAGTATATAATATACATTTGGTGTAATTTTTGGTATTTTATGTACAGTATATTAAATATAATTACTGTAGTTTTTGATATTTTATTTACAGTATATATTGCACATATTTGGTGTACTTTTTGATATTTTATGTACAGTATGTCATATATATTTACTGTACTTTTTCAAATTTTATTTACCATATATAAAATGTATTTGGTGTACTTTTAGTTAATATTATATGTACAATATATGAAATATATTTACTGTAATTTTTGATATTTTATGTACAGTATATAAGATGTATTTGGTGTCCTTTTGATATTTTATATAAATTATATAATATATATTTGGTGTAGTTTATGATATTTTACATAGTGTGTGTAGTATATATTTGCTGTCCTTTTTGATATTTTATTTACAGTATATAATATACATTTAGTGTAATTTTTGATATTTTATGTACAGTATATTAAATATAATTAGTGTAGTATTTGATAGTTTATTTACAGTATATATAACACATATTTGGTGTACTTTTTGATATTTTATGTACATTATGTCATATATATTTACTGTACTTTTTGATATTTTATTTACAGTATATAAAATGTATTTGGTGTACTTTCAGTTAATATTATATGTACAATATATGAAATATATTTACTGTTCTTTTTGATATTTTATGTACAGTATATAAGATATATTTGGTGTCCTTTTGCTATTTTATGTAAATTATATAATACATATTTGGTGTAGTTTTTGATATTTTACATAGGGTGTGTCATATATATTGACTGTCCTTTTTGATATTTTATTTACAGTATATAATATACATTTGGTGTAGTTTTTGATATTTTATGTACAGTATATTAAATATAATTACTGTAGTTTTTGATAGTTTATTTACAGTACATATAACACATATTTGGTGTTCTTTTTGATATTTTATGTACAGTATGTAATATATATTTACTGTACTTCTTCATATTTTATTTACAGTATATAAAATGTATTTGGTGTACTTTCAGTTAATATATATGTACAATATATGAAATATATTTACTGTACTTTTTGATATTTTATGTACAGTATATAAGATATATTTGGTGTCCTTTTGATATTTTATGTAAATTATATAATACATATTTGGTGCAGTTTTTGATATTTTACATAGGGTGTGTCATATATATTGACTGTCCTTTTTGATATTTTATTAGCAGTATATAATATACATTTGGTGTAATTTTTGATGTTTTATGTACAGTATATTAAATATAATTACTGTAGTTTTTGATAGTTTATTTATAGTATATATTACACATATTTGGTGTACTTTTTGATATTTTATGTACAGTATGTCATATATATTTACTGTAGTTTTTCAAATTTTATTTACCGTATATAAAATGTATTTGGTGTACTTTTAGTTAATATTATATGTACAATATATGAAATATATTTACTGTACTTTTTGATATTTTATTTACAGTATATAAGATATATTTGGTGTCCTTTTGATATTTTATGTAAATTATATAATACATATTTGGTGTAGTTTTTGATATTTTACATAGGGTGTGTCATATATATTGACTGTCCTTTTTGATATTTTATTAGCAGTATATAATATACATTTGGTGTAATTTTTGATGTTTTATGTACAGTATATTAAATATAATTACTGTAGTTTTTGATAGTTTATTTATAGTATATATTACACATATTTGGTGTACTTTTTGATATTTTATGTACAGTATGTCATATATATTTACTGTAATTTTTGAAATTTTATTTACAGTATATAAAATATATTTCGTGTACTTTTAGTTAATATTATATGTACAATATATGAAATATATTTACTGTACATTTTGATATTTTCTGTACAGTATATAAGATATATTTGGTGTCCTTTTGATATTTTATGTGAATTATATAATGCATATTTGGTGTAGTTTTTGATATTTTACATAGGGTGTGTCATATATATTGACTGTCCTTTTTGATATTTTATTTACAGTGTATAATATACATTTGGTGTAATTTTTGATATTTTATGTACAGTATATTAAATATAATTACTGTAGTTTTTGATAGTTTATTTACAGTATATATTACACATATTTGGTGTACTTTTTGATATTTTATGTACAGTATGTCATATATATTTACTGTAATTTTTGAAATTTTATTTACAGTATATAAAATGTATTTCGTGTACTTTTAGTTAATATTATATGTACAATATATGAAATATATTTACTGTACATTTTGATATTTTCTGTACAGTATATAAGATATATTTGGTGTCCTTTTGATATTTTATGTAAATTATATAATGCATATTTGGTGTAGTTTTCGATATTTTACATAGGGTGTGTCATATATATTGACTGTCCTTTTTGATATTTTATTTACAGTATATAATATACATTTCGTGTAATTTTTGATATTTTATGTACAGTATATTAAATATAATTACTGTAGTTTTTGATAGTTTATTTACAGTATATATTACACATATTTGGTGTACTTTTTGATATTTTATGTTCAGTATGTCATATATATTTACTGTACTTTTTGATATTTTATTTACAGTATATAAAATGTATTTGGTGTACTTTTAGTTAATATTATATGTACAATATATGAAATATATTTACTGTACTTTTTGATATTTTCTCTACAGTATATAAGATATATTTGGTGTCCTTTTGATATTTTATGTAAATTATATAATACATATTTGGTGTAGTTTTTGATATTTTACATAGGGTGCGTCATATATATTGACTCTCCTTTTTGATATTTTATTTACAGTATATAATATACATTTGATGAAATTTTTGATATTTTATGTACAGTATATTAAATATAATTACTGTAGTTATTGATAGTTTATTTACAGTATATATAACACATATTTGGTGTACTTTTTGATATTTTATGTACAGTATGTAATATATATTTACTGTATTTTTCATATTTTATTTACAGTATATAAAATGTATTTGGTGTACTTTCAGTTAATATTATATTTACAATATATGAAATATATTTACTGTACTTTTTGATATTTTATGTACAGTATATAAGATATATTTGGTGTCCTTTTGATATTTTATGTAAATTATATAATACATATTTGGTGTAGTTTTTGATATTTTACATAGGGTGTGTCATATATATTGACTGTCCATTTTGATATTTTATTTACAGTATATAATATACATTTGGTGTAATTTTTGATGTTTTATGTACAGTATATTAAATATAATTACTGTAGTTTTTGATAGTTTATTTACAGTATATATTACACATATTTGGTGTACTTTTTGATATTTTATGTACAGTATGTCATATATATTTACTGTAATTTTTGAAAATTTATTTACAGTATATAAAATGTATTTCGTGTACTTTTAGTTAATATTATATGTACAATATATGAAATATATTTACTGTACATTTTGATATTTTCTGTACAGTATATAAGATATATTTTGTGTCCTTTTGATATTTTATGTAAATTATATAATACATATTTGGTGTAGTTTTTGATATTTTACATAAGGTGTGTCATATATATTGACTGTCCTTTTTGATATTTTATTTACAGTATATAATATACATTTGGTGTAATTTTTGATATTTTATGTACAGTATATTAAATATAATTACTGTAGTATTTGATAGTTTATTTACAGTATATATAACACATATTTGGTGTACTTTTTGATATATTATGTACAGTATGTCACATATATTTACTGTACTTTTTGATATTTTATTCACAGTATATAAAATGTATTTGGTGTACTTTTAGTTAATATTATATGTACAATATATGAAATATATTTACTGTACTTTTGATATTTTATGTACAGTATATAAGATATATTTGGTGTCCTTTTGATATTTTATGTAAATTATATAATACATATTTGGTGTAGTTTTTGGTATTTTACATAGGGTGTGTCATATATATTGACTGTCTTTTTGATATTTTATTTACAGTATATAATATACATTTGGTGTAATTTTTGATATTTTATGTACAGTATATTAAATATAATTACTGTAGATTTTGATAGTTTATTTACCGTGTATAAAACACATATTTGGTGTACTTTTTGATATTTTATGTACAGTATGTAATATATATTTACTGTACTTTTTCATATTTTATTTACAGTATATAAAATGTATTTGGTGTACTTTAATTAATATTATATGTACAATATATGAAATATATTTACTGTACTTTTTGATATTTAATGTACAGTATATAAGATATATTTGGTGTCCTTTTGATATTTTATGTAAATTATATAATACATATTTGGTGTAGTTTTTGATATTTTACATAGGGTGTGTCATATATATTGACTGTCCTTTTTGATATTTTATTTCCAGTATATAATATACATTTGGTGTAATTTTTGATATTTTATGTACAGTATATTAAATATAATTACTGTAGTTTTTGATAGTTTATTTACAGTATATATAACACATATTTGGTGTACTTTTTGATATTTTATGTATAGTATGTAATATATATTTACTGTACTTTTTCATATTTTATTTACAGTATATAAAATGTATTTGGTGTACTTTTAGTTAATATTATATGTACAATATATGAAATATATTTACTGTACTTTTTGATATTTTCTCTACAGTATATAAGATATATTTGGTGTCCTTTTGATATTTTATGAAAATTATATAATACATATTTGGTGTAGTTTTTGATATTTCACATAGCTTGTGTCATATATATTGACTGTCCTATTTGATATTTTATTTAGAGTATATAATATACATTTGGTGTAATTTTTGATATTTTATGTACAGTATATTAAATATAAATACTGTAGTTTTTGATAGTTTATTTACAGTATATATTACACATATTTGGTGTACTTTTTGATATTTCATGTACATTATGTCATATATATTTACTGTACTTTTTGATATTTTATTTACAGTATATAAAATGTATTTGGTGTACTTTTAGTTAATATTATATGTACAATATATGAAATATATTTACTGTACTTTTTGATATTTTCTGTACAGTATATAAGATATATTTGGTGTCCTTTTGATATTTTATGTAAATTATATAATACATATTTGGTGTAGTTTTTGATATTTTACATAGGGTGTGTCATATATATTGACTGTCCTTTTTGATATTTTATTTACAGTATATAATATACATTTGGTGTAATTTTTGATATTTTATGTACAGTATATTAAATATAATTAGTGTACTTTTTGATAGTTTATTTACAGTATATATAACACATATTTGGTGTACTTTTTGATATTTTATGTACAGTTTGTAATATATATTTACTGTATTTTTTCATATTTTATTTACAGTATAGAAAATGTATTTGGTGTACTTTCAGTTAATATTATATGTACAATATATGAAATATATTTACTGTACTTTTTGATATTTTCTGTACAGTATATAAGATATATTTGGTGTCCTTTTGATATTTTATGTAAATTACATAATACATATTTGGTGTCGTTTTTGATATTTTACATAAGGTGTGTCATATATATTGACTGTCCTTTTTGATATTTTATTTACAGTATATAATATACATTTGGTGTAATTTTTGATGTTTTATGTACAGTATATTATATAAAATTACTGTAGTTTTTGATAGTTTATTTACAGTATATATTACACATATTTGGTGTACTTTTTGATATTTTATGTACAGTATGTCATATATATTTACTGTACTTTTTGAAATTTTATTTACAGTATATAAAATGTATTTGGTGTACTTTTAGTTAATATTATATGTACAATATATGAAATATATTTACTGTACTTTTTGATATTTTCTCTACAGTATATAAGATATATTTGGTGTCCTTTTGATATTTTATGTAAATTATATAATACATATTTGGTGTAGATTTTGATATTTTACAAAGGGTGTGTCATATATATTGACTGTCCTATTTGATATTTTATTTAGAGTATATAATATACATTTGGTGTAATTTTTGATATTTTATGTACAGTATATTAAATATAAATACTGTAGTTTTTGATAGTTTATTTACAGTATATATTACACATATTTGGTGTACTTTTTGATATTTCATGTACATTATGTCATATATATTTACTGTACTTTTTGATATTTTATTTACAGTATATAAAATGTATTTGGTGTACTTTTAGTTAATATTATATGTACAATATATGAAATATATTTACTGTACTTTTTGATATTTTCTCTACAGTATATAAGATATATTTGGTGTCCTTTTGATATTTTATGTAAATTATATAATACATATTTGGTGTAGTTTTTGATATTTTACATAGGGTGCGTCATATATATTGACTCTCCTTTTTGATATTTTATTTACAGTATATAATATACATTTGATGAAATTTTTGATATTTTATGTACAGTATATTAAATATAATTACTGTAGTTATTGATAGTTTATTTACAGTATATATAACACATATTTGGTGTACTTTTTGATATTTTATGTACAGTATGTAATATATATTTACTGTATTTTTCATATTTTATTTACAGTATATAAAATGTATTTGGTGTACTTTCAGTTAATATTATATTTACAATATATGAAATATATTTACTGTACTTTTTGATATTTTATGTACAGTATATAAGATATATTTGGTGTCCTTTTGATATTTTATGTAAATTATATAATACATATTTGGTGTAGTTTTTGATATTTTACATAGGGTGTGTCATATATATTGACTGTCCATTTTGATATTTTATTTACAGTATATAATATACATTTGGTGTAATTTTTGATGTTTTATGTACAGTATATTAAATATAATTACTGTAGTTTTTGATAGTTTATTTACAGTATATATTACACATATTTGGTGTACTTTTTGATATTTTATGTACAGTATGTCATATATATTTACTGTAATTTTTGAAAATTTATTTACAGTATATAAAATGTATTTCGTGTACTTTTAGTTAATATTATATGTACAATATATGAAATATATTTACTGTACATTTTGATATTTTCTGTACAGTATATAAGATATATTTTGTGTCCTTTTGATATTTTATGTAAATTATATAATACATATTTGGTGTAGTTTTTGATATTTTACATAAGGTGTGTCATATATATTGACTGTCCTTTTTGATATTTTATTTACAGTATATAATATACATTTGGTGTAATTTTTGATATTTTATGTACAGTATATTAAATATAATTACTGTAGTATTTGATAGTTTATTTACAGTATATATAACACATATTTGGTGTACTTTTTGATATATTATGTACAGTATGTCACATATATTTACTGTACTTTTTGATATTTTATTCACAGTATATAAAATGTATTTGGTGTACTTTTAGTTAATATTATATGTACAATATATGAAATATATTTACTGTACTTTTGATATTTTATGTACAGTATATAAGATATATTTGGTGTCCTTTTGATATTTTATGTAAATTATATAATACATATTTGGTGTAGTTTTTGGTATTTTACATAGGGTGTGTCATATATATTGACTGTCTTTTTGATATTTTATTTACAGTATATAATATACATTTGGTGTAATTTTTGATATTTTATGTACAGTATATTAAATATAATTACTGTAGATTTTGATAGTTTATTTACAGTGTATAAAACACATATTTGGTGTACTTTTTGATATTTTATGTACAGTATGTAATATATATTTACTGTACTTTTTCATATTTTATTTACAGTATATAAAATGTATTTGGTGTACTTTAATTAATATTATATGTACAATATATGAAATATATTTACTGTACTTTTTGATATTTAATGTACAGTATATAAGATATATTTGGTGTCCTTTTGATATTTTATGTAAATTATATAATACATATTTGGTGTAGTTTTTGATATTTTACATAGGGTGTGTCATATATATTGACTGTCCTTTTTGATATTTTATTTACAGTATATAATATACATTTGGTGTAATTTTTGATATTTTATGTACAGTATATTAAATATAATTACTGTAGTTTTTGATAGTTTATTTACAGTATATATAACACATATTTGGTGTACTTTTTGATATTTTATGTACAGTATGTAATATATATTTACTGTACTTTTTCATATATTATTTACATTATATAAAATGTATTTGGTGTACTTTCAGTTAATATTATATGTACAATATATGAAATATATTTACTGTACTTTTTGATATTTTCTGTACAATATATAAGATATATTTGGTGTCCTTTTGATATTTTATGTAAATTATATAATACATATTTGGTGTAGTTTTTGATATTTTACATAGGGTGTGTCATATATATTGAGTGTCCTTTTTGATATTTTATTTGCAGTATATAATATACATTTGGTGTAATTTTTGATGTTTTATGTACAGTATATTAAATATAATTACTGTAGTTTTTGATAGTTTATTTACAGTATATATTACACATATTTGGTGTACTTTTTGATATTTTATGTACAGTATGTAATATATATTTACTGTACTTTTTCATATTTTATTTACAGTATATAAAATGTATTTGGTGTACTTTTAGTTAATATTATATGTACAATATATGAAATATATTTACTGTACTTTTTGATATTTTCTCTACAGTATATAAGATATATTTGGTGTCCTTTTGATATTTTATGTAAATTATATAATACATATTTGGTGTAGTTTTTGATATTTTACATAGCTTGTGTCATATATATTGACTGTCCTATTTGATATTTTATTTAGAGTATATAATATACATTTGGTGTAATTTTTGATATTTTATGTACAGTATATTAAATATAAATACTGTAGTTTTTGATAGTTTATTTACAGTATATATTACACATATTTGGTGTACTTTTTGATATTTCATGTACATTATGTCATATATATTTACTGTACTTTTTGATATTTTATTTACAGTATATAAAATGTATTTGGTGTACTTTTAGTTAATATTATATGTACAATATATGAAATATATTTACTGTACTTTTTGATATTTTCTGTACAGTATATAAGATATATTTGGTGTCCTTTTGATATTTTATGTAAATTATATAATACATATTTGGTGTAGTTTTTGATATTTTACATAGGGTGTGTCATATATATTGACTGTCCTTTTTGATATTTTATTTACAGTATATAATATACATTTGGTGTAATTTTTGATATTTTATGTACAGTATATTAAATATAATTAGTGTACTTTTTGATAGTTTATTTACAGTATATATAACACATATTTGGTGTACTTTTTGATATCTTATGTACAGTTTGTAATATATATTTACTGTATTTTTTCATATTTTATTTACAGTATAGAAAATGTATTTGGTGTACTTTCAGTTAATATTATATGTACAATATATGAAATATATTTACTGTACTTTTTGATATTTTCTGTACAGTATATAAGACATATTTGGTGTCCTTTTGATATTTTATGTAAATTACATAATACATATTTGGTGTCGTTTTTGATATTTTACATAAGGTGTGTCATATATATTGACTGTCCTTTTTGATATTTTATTTACAGTATATAATATACATTTGGTGTAATTTTTGATGTTTTATGTACAGTATATTAAATAAAATTACTGTAGTTTTTGATAGTTTATTTACAGTATATATTACACATATTTGGTGTACTTTTTGATATTTTATGTACAGTATGTCATATATATTTACTGTACTTTTTGAAATTTTATTTACAGTATATAAAATGTATTTGGTGTACTTTTAGTTAATATTATATGTACAATATATGAAATATATTTACTGTACTTTTTGATATTTTCTGTACAGTATATAAGATATATTTGGTGTCCTTTTGATATTTTATGTAAATTATATAATACATATTTGGTGTAGATTTTGATATTTTACATAGGGTGTGTCATATATATTGACTGTCCTATTTGATATTTTATTTAGAGTATATAATATACATTTGGTGTAATTTTTGATATTTTATGTACAGTATATTAAATATAAATACTGTAGTTTTTGATAGTTTATTTACAGTATATATTACACATATTTGGTGTACTTTTTGATATTTCATGTACATTATGTCATATATATTTACTGTACTTTTTGATATTTTATTTACAGTATATAAAATGTATTTGGTGTACTTTTAGTTAATATTATATGTACAATACATGAAATATATTTACTGTACTTTTTGATATTTTCTGTACAGTATATAAGATATATTTGGTGTCCTTTTGATATTTTATGTAAATTATATAATACATATTTGGTGTAGTTTTTGATATTTTACATAGGGTGTGTCATATATATTGACTGTCCTTTTTGATATTTTATTTACAGTATATAATATACATTTGGTGTAATTTTTGATATTTTATGTACAGTATATTAAATATAATTAGTGTAGTTTTTGATAGTTTATTTACAGTATATATAACACATATTTGGTGTACTTTTTGATATTTTATGTAGAGTTTGTAATATATATTTACTGTATTTTTTCATATTTTATTTACAGTATAGAAAATGTATTTGGTGTACTTTCAGTTAATATTATATGTACAATATATGAAATATATTTACTGTACTTTTTGATATTTTCTGTACAGTATATAAGATATATTTGGTGTCCTTTTGATATTTTATGTAAATTACATAATACATATTTGGTGTCGTTTTTGATATTTTACATAAGGTGTGTCATATATATTGACTGTCCTTTTTGATATTTTATTTACAGTATATAATATACATTTGGTGTAATTTTTGATGTTTTATGTACAGTATATTAAATAAAATTACTGTAGTTTTTGATAGTTTATTTACAGTATATATTACACATATTTGGTGTACTTTTTGATATTTTATGTACAGTATGTCATATATATTTACTGTACTTTTTGAAATTTTATTTACAGTATATAAAATGTATTTGGTGTACTTTTAGTTAATATTATATGTACAATATATGAAATATATTTACTGTAATTTTTGATATTTTATGTACAGTATATAAGATGTATTTGGTGTCCATTTGATATTTTATATAAATTATATAATATATATTTGGTGTAGTTTATGATATTTTACATAGTGTGTGTAGTATATATTTGCTGTCCTTTTTGATATTTTATTTACAGTATATAATATACATTTGGTGTAATTTTTGATATTTTATGTACAGTATATTAAATATAATTAGTGTAGTATTTGATAGTTTATTTACAGTATATATAACACATATTTGGTGTACTTTTTGATATTTTATGTACATTATGTCATATATATTTACTGTACTTTTTGATATTTTATTGACAGTATATAAAATGTATTTGGCGTACTTTCAGTTAATATTATATGTACAATATATGAAATATATTTACTGTACTTTTTGATATGTTATGTACAGTATATAAGATATATTTGGTGTCCTTTTGATATTTTATGTAAATTATATTATACATATTTGGTGTAGTTTTTGATATTTTACATAGGGTGTGTCATATATATTGACTGTCATTTTTGATATTTTATTTAGAGTATATAATATACATTTGGTGTAATTTTTGGTATTTTATGTAGAGTATATTAAATATAATTACTGTAGTTTTTGATATTTTATTTACAGTATATATTGCACATATTTGGTGTACTTTTTGATATTTTATGTACAGTATGTCATATATATTTACTGTACTTTTTCAAATTTTATTTACCATATATAAAATGTATTTGGTGTACTTTTAGTTAGTATTATATGTACAATATATGAAATATATTTACTGTAATTTTTGATATTTTATGTACAGTATATAAGATGTATTTGGTGTCCTTTTGATATTTTATATAAATTTTATAATATATATTTGGTGTAGTTTATGATATTTTACATAGTGTGTGTAGTATATATTTGCTGTCCTTTTTGATATTTTATTTACAGTATATAATATACATTTAGTGTAATTTTTGATATTTTATGTACAGTATATTAAATATAATTAGTGTAGTATTTGATAGTTTATTTACAGTATATATAACACATATTTGGTGTACTTTTTGATATTTTATGTACATTATGTCATATATATTTACTGTACTTTTTGATATTTTATTTACAGTATATAAAATGTATTTGGTGTACTTTCAGTTAATATTATATGTACAATATATGAAATATATTTACTGTTCTTTTTGATATTTTATGTACAGTATATAAGATATATTTGGTGTCCTTTTGCTATTTTATGTAAATTATATAATACATATTTGGTGTAGTTTTTGATATTTTACATAGGGTGTGTCATATATATTGACTGTCCTTTTTGATATTTTATTTACAGTATATAATATACATTTGGTGTAGTTTTTGATATTTTATGTACAGTATATTAAATATAATTACTGTAGTTTTTGATAGTTTATTTACAGTACATATAACACATATTTGGTGTTCTTTTTGATATTTTATGTACAGTATGTAATACATATTTACTGTACTTCTTCATATTTTATTTACAGTATATAAAATGTATTTGGTGTACTTTTAGTTAATATTATATGTACAATATATGAAATATATTTACTGTACTTTTTGATATTTTTTGTACAGTATATAAGATATATTTGGTGTCCTTTTGATATTTTATGTAAATTATATAATACATATTTGGTGCAGTTTTTGATATTTTACATAGGGTGTGTCATATATATTGACTGTCCTTTTTGATATTTTATTAGCAGTATATAATATACATTTGGTGTAATTTTTGATGTTTTATGTACAGTATATTAAATATAATTACTGTAGTTTTTGATAGTTTATTTATAGTATATATTACACATATTTGGTGTACTTTTTGATATTTTATGTACAGTATGTCATATATATTTACTGTAGTTTTTCAAATTTTATTTACCGTATATAAAATGTATTTGGTGTACTTTTAGTTAATATTATATGTACAATATATGAAATATATTTACTGTACTTTTTGATATTTTATGTACAGTATATAAGATATATTTGGTGTCCTTTTGATATTTTATGTAAATTATATAATACATATTTGGTGTAGTTTTTGATATTTTACATAGGGTGTGTCATATATATTGACTGTCCTTTTTGATATTTTATTAGCAGTATATAATATACATTTGGTGTAATTTTTGATGTTTTATGTACAGTATATTAAATATAATTACTGTAGTTTTTGATAGTTTATTTATAGTATATATTACACATATTTGGTGTACTTTTTGATATTTTATGTACAGTATGTCATATATATTTACTGTAATTTTTGAAATTTTATTTACAGTATATAAAATATATTTCGTGTACTTTTAGCTAATATTATATGTACAATATATGAAATATATTTACTGTACATTTTGATATTTTCTGTACAGTATATAAGATATATTTGGTGTCCTTTTGATATTTTATGTGAATTATATAATGCATATTTGGTGTAGTTTTTGATATTTTACATAGGGTGTGTCATATATATTGACTGTCCTTTTTGATATTTTATTTACAGTGTATAATATACATTTGGTGTAATTTTTGATATTTTATGTACAGTATATTAAATATAATTACTGTAGTTTTTGATAGTTTATTTACAGTATATATTACACATATTTGGTGTACTTTTTGATATTTTATGTACAGTATGTCATATATATTTACTGTAATTTTTGAAATTTTATTTACAGTATATAAAATGTATTTCGTGTACTTTTAGTTAATATTATATGTACAATATATGAAATATATTTACTGTACATTTTGATATTTTCTGTAGAGTATATAAGATATATTTGGTGTCCTTTTGATATTTTATGTAAATTATATAATGCATATTTGGTGTAGTTTTCGATATTTTACATAGGGTGTGTCATATATATTGACTGTCCTTTTTGATATTTTATTTACAGTATATAATATACATTTCGTGTAATTTTTGATATTTTATGTACAGTATATTAAATATAATTACTGTAGTTTTTGATAGTTTATTTACAGTATATATTACACATATTTGGTGTACTTTTTGATATTTTATGTTCAGTATGTCATATATATTTACTGTACTTTTTGATATTTTATTTACAGTATATAAAATGTATTTGGTGTACTTTTAGTTAATATTATATGTACAATATATGAAATATATTTACTGTACTTTTTGATATTTTCTCTACAGTATATAAGATATATTTGGTGTCCTTTTGATATTTTATGTAAATTATATAATACATATTTGGTGTAGTTTTTGATATTTTACATAGGTTGTGTCATATATATTGACTGTCCTATTTGATATTTTATTTACAGTATATAATATACATTTGGTGTAATTTTTGGTATTTTATGTACAGTATATTAAATATAAATACTGTAGTTTTTGATAGTTTATTTACAGTATATATTACACATATTTGCTGCACTTTTTGATATTTTATGTACATTATGTCATATATATTTACTGTACTTTTTGATATTTTATTTACAGTATATAAAATGTATTTGGTGTACTTTTAGTTAATATTATATGTACAATATATGAAATATATTTCCTGTACTTTTTGATATTTTCTGTACAGTATATAAGATATATTTGGTGTCCTTTTGATATTTTATGTAAATTATATAATGCATATTTGGTGTAGTTTTCGACATTTTACATAGGGTGTGTCATATATATTGACTGTCCTTTTTGATATTTTATTTACAGTATATAATATACATTTCGTGTAATTTTTGATATTTTATGTACAGTATATTAAATATAATTACTGTAGTTTTTGATAGTTTATTTACAGTATATATTACACATATTTGGTGTACTTTTTGATATTTTATGTTCAGTATGTCATATATATTTACTGTACTTTTTGAAATTTTATTTACAGTATATAAAATGTATTTGGTGTACTTTTAGTTAATATTATATGTACAATATATGAAATATATTTACTGTACTTTTTGATATTTTCTCTACAGTATATAAGATATATTTGGTGTCCTTTTGATATTTTATGTAAATTATATAATACATATTTGGTGTAGTTTTTGATATTTTACATAGGTTGTGTCATATATATTGACTGTCCTATTTGATATTTTATTTACAGTATATAATATACATTTGGTGTAATTTTTGGTATTTTATGTACAGTATATTAAATATAAATACTGTAGTTTTTGATAGTTTATTTACAGTATATATTACACATATTTGCTGCACTTTTTGATATTTTATGTACATTATGTCATATATATTTACTGTACTTTTTGATATTTTATTTACAGTATATAAAATGTATTTGGTGTACTTTTAGTTAATATTATATGTACAATATATGAAATATATTTACTGTACTTTTTGATATTTTCTGTACAGTATATAAGATATATGTGGTGTCCTTTTGATATTTTATGTAAATTATATAATTCATATTTGGTGTAGTTTTTGATATTTTACATAGGGTGTGTCATATATATTGACTGTCCTATTTGATATTTTATTTACAGTATATAATATACATTTGGTGTAATTTTTGGTATTTTATGTACAGTATATTAAATATAAATACTGTAGTTTTTGATAGTTTATTTACAGTATTTATTACACATATTTGCTGCACTTTTTGATATTTTATGTACATTATGTCATATATATTTACTGTACTTTTTGATATTTTATTTACAGTATATAAAATGTATTTGGTGTACTTTTAGTTAATATTATATGTACAATATATGAAATATATTTACTGTACTTTTTGATATTTTCTGTACAGTATATAAGATATATTTGGTGTCCTTTTGATATTTTATGTAAATTATATAATGCATATTTGGTGTAGTTTTCGATATTTTACATAGGGTGTGTCATATATATTGACTGTCCTTTTTGATATTTTATTTACAGTATATAATATACATTTCGTGTAATTTTTGATATTTTATGTACAGTATATTAAATATAATTACTGTAGTTTTTGATAGTTTATTTACAGTATATATTACACATATTTGGTGTACTTTTTGATATTTTATGTTCAGTATGTCATATATATTTACTGTACTTTTTGATATTTTATTTACAGTATATAAAATGTATTTGGTGTACTTTTAGTTAATATTATATGTACAATATATGAAATATATTTACTGTACTTTTTGATATTTTCTCTACAGTATATAAGATATATTTGGTGTCCTTTTGATATTTTATGTAAATTATATAATACATATTTGGTGTAGTTTTTGATATTTTACATAGGTTGTGTCATATATATTGACTGTCCTATTTGATATTTTATTTACAGTATATAATATACATTTGGTGTAATTTTTGGTATTTTATGTACAGTATATTAAATATAAATACTGTAGTTTTTGATAGTTTATTTACAGTATATATTACACATATTTGCTGCACTTTTTGATATTTTATGTACATTATGTCATATATATTTACTGTACTTTTTGATATTTTATTTACAGTATATAAAATGTATTTGGTGTACTTTTAGTTAATATTATATGTACAATATATGAAATATATTTACTGTACTTTTTGATATTTTCTGTACAGTATATAAGATATATGTGGTGTCCTTTTGATATTTTATGTAAATTATATAATACATATTTGGTGTAGTTTTTGATATTTTACATAGGGTGTGTCATATATATTGACGGTCCTTTTTGATATTTTTTTTACAGTATATAATATACATTTGGTGTAATTTTTGATATTTTATGTACAGTATATTAAATATAAATAATGTAGTTTTTGATAGTTTATTTACAGTATATATAACACATATTTGGTGTACATTTTGATATTTTATGTACAGTATGTCATATATATTTACTGTACTTTTTGATATTTTATTGACAGTATATAAAATGCATTTGGTGTACTTTCAGTTAATATTATATGTACAATATGTGAAATATATTTACTGTACTTTTTGATATTTTATGTACAGTATATAAGATATATTTGGTGTCCTTTTGATATTTTATGTAAATTATATAATACATATTTGGTGTAGATTTTGATATCTTACATAGGGTGTGTCATATATATTGACTGTCCATTTTGATATTTTATTTACAGTGGATAATATACATTTGGTGTTATTTTTGATGTTTTATGTACAGTATATTAAATATAATTACTGTAGTTTTTGATAGTTTATTTACAGTATATATTACACATATTTGGTGTACTTTTTGATATTTTATGTACAGTATGTCATATATATTTACTGTAGTTTTTCAAATTTTATTTACAGTATATAAAATGTATTTGGTGTACTTTTAGTTAATATTATATGTACAATATATGAAATATATTTACTGTACTTTTTGATATTTTATGTACAGTATATAAGATGTATTTGGTGTCCTTTTGATATTTTATATAAATTATATAATATATATTTGGTGTAGTTTTTGATATTTTACGTAGTGTGTGTAGTATATATTTGCTGTCCTGTTTGATATTTTATTTACAGTATATAATATACATTTGGTGTAATTTTTGATATTTTATGTACAGTATATTAAATATAATTACTGTAGTATTTGATAGTTTATTTACAGTATATATAACACATATTTGGTGTACTTTTTGATATTTTATGTACAGTATGTCATATATATTTACTGTACTTTTTGATATTTTATTTACAGTATATAAAATGTATTTGGTGTACTTTCAGTTAATATTATATGTATAATATATGAAATATATTTACTGTACTTTTTGATATTTTCTGTACAGTATATAAGATATATTTGGTGTCCTTTTGATATTTTATGTAAATTATATAATACATATTTGGTGTAGTTATTGATATTTTACATAGGGTGTGTCATATATATTGACTGTCCTTTTTGATATTTTATTTACAGTACATAATATACATTTGGTGTAATTTTTGGTATTTTATGTACAGTATATTAAATATAAATACTGTAGTTTTTGATAGTTTTTTACAGTATATATTACACATATTTCATGTACTTTTTGATATTTTATGTACATTATGTCGTATATATTTACTGTACTTTTTGATATTATATTTACAGTATATAAAATGTATTTGGTGTACTTTTAGTTAATATTATATGTACAATATATGAAATATATTTACTGTACTTTTTGATATTTTATGTACAGTATATAAGATATATTTGGTGTCCTTTGATATTTTATGTAAATTATATAATACATATTTGGTGTAGTTTTTGATATTTTACGTAGGGTGTGTCATATATATTGACTGTCCTTTTTGATATTGTATTTACAGTATATAATATACATTTGGTGAAATTTTTGATATTTTATGTACAGTATATTAAATATAATTACTGTAGTTTTTGATAGTTTATTTACAGTATATATAACACATATTTGGTGTACTTTTTGATATTTTATGTACAGTATGTCAGATATATTTACTGTACTTTTTGATATTTTATTGACAGTATATAAAATGTATTTGGTGTACTTTCAGTTAATATTATATGTACAATATGTCAAATATATTTACTGTACTTTTTGATATTTTATGTACAATATATCAGATATATTTGGTGTCCTTTTGATATTTTATGTAAATTATATAATACATATTTGGTGTAGTTTTTGATATTTTACATAGGGTGCGTCAAGTATATTGACTGTCCTTTTTGATATTTTATTTACAGTATATAATATACATTTGGTGTAATTTTTGATATTTTATGTACAGTATATTAAATATAATTACTGTAGTTTTTGATAGTTTATTTACAGTATATATAACACATATTTGGTGTACTTTTTGATATTTTATGTACAGTATGTAATATATATTTACTGTACTTTTTGATATTTTATTGACAGTATATAAAATGTATTTGGTGTACTTTCAGTTAATATTATATGTACAATATATGAAATATATTTACTGTACTTTTTGATATTTTATGTACAGTATATAAGATATATTTCGTGTCCCTTTGATATTTTATGTAAATTATATAATACATATTTGGTGTAGTTTTTGATATTTTACATAGGGTGCGTCATGTATATTGACTGTCCTTTTTGATATTTTATTTACAGTATATAATATACATTTGGTGAAATTTTTGATATTTTATGTACAGTATATTAAATATAATTACTGTAGTTTTTGATAGTTTATTTACAGTATATATAACACATATTTGGTGTACTTTTTGATATTTTATGTACAGTATGTCATATATATTTACTGTACTTTTTGATATTTTATTGACAGTATATAAAATATATTTGGTGTACTTTCAGTTAATATTATATGTACAATATATGAAATATATTTACTGTACTTTCTGATATTTTATGTACAATATATAAGATATATTTGGTGTCCTTTTGTTATTTTATGTAAATTATATAATACATATTTGGTGTAGTTTTTGATATTTTACATAGGGTGTGTCATATATATTGACTGTCCTTTTTGATATTGTATTTACAGTATATAATATACATTTGGTGTAGTTTTTGATATTTTATATACAGTATATTAAATATAATTACTGTAGTTTTTGATAGTTTATTTACAGTATATATAACACATATTTGGTGTACTTTTTGATATTTTATGTACAGTATGTATTATATATTTACTGTACTTTTTCATATTTTATTTACAGTATATAAAATGTATTTGGTGTAGTTTCAGTTAATATTATATGTACAATATATGAAATATACTGTACTTTTTGATATTTTCTGTACAGTATATAAGATATATTTGGTGTCCTTTTGATATTTTATGTAAATTATATAATACATATTTGGTGTAGTTTTTGATATTTTACATAGGGTGTGTCATATATATTGAGTGTCCTTTTTGATATTTTATTAGCAGTATATAATATACATTTGGTGTAATTTTTGATGTTTTATGTACAGTATATTAAATATAATTACTGTAGTTTTTGATAGTTTATTTACAGTATATATTACACATATTTGGTGTACTTTTTGATATTTTATGTACAGTATGTCATATATATTTACTGTACTTTTTGAAATTTTATTTACAGTATATAAAATGTATTTGGTGTACTTTTAGTTAATATTATATGTACAATATATGAAATATATTTACTGTACTTTTTGATATTTTCTGTAGAGTATATAAGATATATTTGGTGTCCTTTTGATATTTTATGTAAATTATATAATACATATTTGGTGTAGTTTTTGATATTTTACATAGGGTGTGTCATATATATTGACTGTCCTTTTTGATATTTTATTTACTGTATATAATATACATTTGGTGTAATTTTTGATATTTTATGTACAGTATATTAAATATAATTACTGTAGTATTTGATAGTTTATTTACAGTATATATTACACATATTTGGTGTACTTTTTGATATTTTATGTACAGTATGTCATATATATTTACTGTACTTTTTCAAATTTTATTTACAGTATATAAAATGTATTTGGTGTACTTTTAGTTAATATTATATGTACAATATATGAAATATATTTACTGTACTTTTTGATATTTTATTTACAGTATATAAGATATATTTGGTGTCCTTTTGATATTTTATGTAAATTATATAATACATATTTGGTGTAGTTTTTGATATTTTACATAGGGTGCGTCATATATATTGACTGTCCTTTTTGATATTTTATTTACAGTATATAATATACATTTGGTGAAATTTTTGATATTTTATGTACAGTATATTAAATATAATTACTGTAGTTTTTGATAGTTTATTTACAGTATATATAACACATATTTGGTGTACTTTTTGATATTTTATGTACAGTATGTCATATATATTTACTGTACTTTTTGATATTTTATTGACAGTATATAAAATGTATTTGGTGTATTTTCAGTTAATATTATATGTACAATATGTGAAATATATTTACTGTACTTTTTGATATTTTATGTACAATATATAAGATATATTTGGTGTCCTTTAGATATTTTATGTAAATTATATAATACATATTTGGTGTAGTTTTTGATATTTGACATAGGGTGTGTCATATATATTGACTGTCCTTTTTGATATTTTTTTACAGTATATAATATACATTTGGTGTAATTTTTGATATTTTATGTACAGTATATTAAATATAATTACTGTAGTTTTTGATAGTTTATTTACAGTATATATAACACATATTTGGTGTACTTTTTGATATTTTATGTACATTATGTCATATATATTTACTGTACTTTTTCATATATTATTTACAGTATATAAAATGTATTTGGTGTACTTTCAGTTAATATTATATGTACAATATATGAAATATATTTACTGTACTTTTTGATATTTTATGTACAGTATATAAGATATATTTGGTGTCCTTTTGATATTTTATGTAAATTATATAATACATATTTGGTGTAGTTTTTGATATTTTACATAGGGTGCGTCATATATATTGACTGTCCTTTTTGATATTTTATTTACAGTATATAATATACATTTTGTGAAATTTTTGATATTTCATGTACAGTATATTAAATATAATTACTGTAGTTTTTGATAGTTTATTTACAGTATATATAACACATATTTGGTGTACTTTTTGATATTTTATGTACAGTATGTAATATATATTTACTGTACTTTTTCATATATTATTTACAGTGTATAAAATGTATTTGGTGTACTTTCAGTTAATATTATATGTACAATATATGAAATATATTTACTGTACTTTTTGATATTTTCTGTACAGTATATAAGATATATTTGGTGTCCTTTTGATATTTTATGTAAATTATATAATACATATTTGGTGTAGTTTTTGATATTTTACATAGGGTGTGTCATATATATTTAGTGTCCTTTTTGATATTTTATTTGCAGTATATAATATACATTTGGTGTAATTTTTGATGTTTTATGTACAGTATATTAAATATAATTACCGTAGTTTTTGATAGTTTATTTACAGTATATATTACACATATTTGGTGTACTTTTTGATATTTTATGTACAGTATGTAATATATATTTACTGTACTTTTTCATATTTTATTTACAGTATATAAAATGTATTTGGTGTACTTTTAGTTAATATTATATGTACAATATATGAAATATATTTACTGTACTTTTTGATATTTTCTCTACAGTATATAAGATATATTTGGTGTCCTTTTGATATTTTATGTAAATTATATAATACATATTTGGTGTAGTTTTTGATATTTTACATAGGGTGCGTCATATATATTGACTGTCCTTTTTGATATTTTATTTACAGTATATAGTATACATTTGCTGTAATTTTTGATATTTTATGTACAGTATATTAAATATAATTACTGTAGTTTTTGATAGTTTATTTACAGTATATATAACACATATTTGGTGTACTTTTTGATATTTTATGTACATTATGTCATATATATTTACTGTAGTTTTTGATATTTTATTTACAGTATATAAAATGTATTTGGTGTACTTTCAGTTAATATTATATGTACAATATATGAAATATATTTACTGTACTTTTTGATATTTTATGTACAATATATAAGATATATTTGGTGTCCTTTTGATATTTTATGTAAATTATATAATACATATTTGGTGTAGTTTTTGATATTTTACATAGGGTGTGTCATATATATTGACTGTCCATTTTGATATTTTATTTACAGTATATAATATACATTTGGTGTAATTTTTGATGTGTTATGTACAGTATATTAAATATAATTACTGTAGTTTTTGATAGTTTATTTACAGTATATATTACACATATTTGGTGTACTTTTTGATATTTTATGTACAGTATGTCATATATATTTACTGTAATTTTTGAAATTTTATTTACAGTATATAAAATGTATTTGGTGTACTTTTAGTTAATATTATATGTACAATATATGAAATATATTTACTGTACATTTTGATATTTTCTGTACAGTATATAAGATATATTTGGTGTCCTTTTGATATTTTATGTAAATTATATAATACATATTTGGTGTAGTTTTTGATATTTTACATAGGGTGTGTCATATATATTGACTGTCCTTTTTGATATTTTATTTACAGTATATAATATACATTTCGTGTAATTTTTGATATTTTACGTACAGTGTATTAAATATAATTACTGTAGTTTTTGATAGTATATTTACAGTATATATTACACATATTTGGTGTACTTTTTGATATTTTGTGTACAGTATGTCATATATATTTAGTGTACTTTTTGATATTATATTTACAGTATATAAAATGTATTTGGTGTACTTTTAGTTAATATTATATGTACAATATATGAAATATATTTACTGTACTTTTTGATATTTTATGTACAGTATATAAGATATATTTGGTGTCCTTTTGATATTTTTTGTAAATTATATAATATATATTTGGTGTTTTTTTTGATATTTTACGTAAGGTGTGTAGTATATATTTGCTGTCCTTTTTGATATTTTATTTACAGTATATAATATACATTTGGTGTAATTTTTGGTATTTTATGTACAGTATATTAAATATAATTAGTTTAGTATTTGATAGTTTATTTACAGTATATATAACACATATTTTTGTACTTTTTGATATTTTATGTACAGTATGTCATATATATTTACAGTACTTTTTGATATTTTATTTACAGTATATAAAATGTATTTGGTGTACTTTCAGTTAATATTATATGTACAATATATGAAATATATTTACTGTACATTTTGACATTTTCTGTACAGTATATAAGAAATATTTGGTGTCCTTTTGATATTTTATGTAAATTATATAATACATATTTGGTGTAGTTTTTGATATTTTACATAAGGTGTGTCATATATATTGACTGTCCTTTTTGATATTTTATTTACAGTATATAATATACATTTGGTGTAATTTTTGATATTTTATGTACAGTATATTAAATATAATTACTGTAGTATTTGATAGTTTATTTACAGTATATATAACACATATTTGGTGTACTTTTTGATATATTATGTACAGTATGTCACATATATTTACTGTACTTTGTGATATTTTATTCACAGTATATAAAATGTATTTGGTGTACTTTTAGTTAATATTATATGTACAATATATGAAATATATTTACTGTACTTTTGATATTTTATGTACAGTATATAAGATATATTTGGTGTCCTTTTGATATTTTATGTAAATTATATAATACATATTTGGTGTAGTTTTTGGTATTTTACATAGGGTGTGTCATATATATTGACTGTCTTTTTGATATTTTATTTACAGTATATAATATACATTTGGTGTAATTTTTGATATTTTATGTACAGTATATTAAATATAATTACTGTAGATTTTGATAGTTTATTTACAGTGTATAAAACACATATTTGGTGTACTTTTTGATATTTTATGTACAGTATGTCATATATATTTACTGTACTTTTTGAAATTTTATTTACAGTATATAAAATGTATTTGGTGTACTTTTAGTTAATATTATATGTACAATATATGAAATATATTTACTGTACTTTTTGATATTTTCTGTACAGTATATAAGATATATTTGGTGTCCTTTTGATATTTTATGTAAATTATATAATGCATATTTGGTGTAGTTTTCGATATTTTACATAGGGTGTGTCATATATATTGACTGTCCTTTTTGATATTTTATTTACAGTATATAATATACATTTGGTGTAATTTTTGATATTTTATGTACAGTATATTAAATATAATTAGTGTAGTTTTTGATAGTTTATTTACAGTATATATAACACATATTTGGTGTACTTTTTGATATTTTATGTACAGTTTGTAATATATATTTACTGTATTTTTTCATATTTTATTTACAGTATAGAAAATGTATTTGGTGTACTTTCAGTTAATATTATATGTACAATATATGAAATATATTTACTGTACTTTTTGATATTTTCTGTACAGTATATAAGATATATTTGGTGTCCTTTTGATATTTTATGTAAATTACATAATACATATTTGGTGTCGTTTTTGATATTTTACATAAGGTGTGTCATATATATTGACTGTCCTTTTTGATATTTTATTTACAGTATATAATATACATTTGGTGTAATTTTTGATGTTTTATGTACAGTATATTAAATAAAATTACTGTAGTTTTTGATAGTTTATTTACAGTATATATTACACATATTTGGTGTACTTTTTGATATTTTATGTACAGTATGTCATATATATTTACTGTACTTTTTGAAATTTTATTTACACTATATAAAATGTATTTGGTGTACTTTTAGTTAATATTATATGTACAATATATGAAATATATTTACTGTAATTTTTGATATTTTATGTACAGTATATAAGATGTATTTGGTGCCCTTTGGTATTTTATATAAATTATATAATATATATTTGGTGTAGTTTATGATATTTTACATAGTGTGTGTAGTATATATTTGCTGTCCTTTTTGATATTTTATTTACAGTATATAATATACATTTGGTGTAATTTTTGATATTTTATGTACAGTATATTAAATATAATTAGTGTAGTATTTGATAGTTTATTTACAGTATATATAACACATATTTGGTGTACTTTTTGATATTTTATGTACATTATGTCATATATATTTACTGTACTTTTTGATATTTTATTGACAGTATATAAAATGTATTTGGCGTACTTTCAGTTAATATTATATGTACAATATATGAAATATATTTACTGTACTTTTTGATATTTTATGTACAGTATATAAGATATATTTGGTGTCCTTTTGATATTTTATGTAAATTATATAATACATATTTGGTGTAGTTTTTGATATTTTACATAGGGTGTGTCATATATATTGACTTTCTTTTTTGATATTTTATTTACAGTATATAATATACATTTGGTGTTGTTTTTGATATTTTATGTACAGTATATTAAATATAATTACTGTAGTTTTTGATAGTTTATTTACAGTATATATAAAACATATTTGGTGTACTTTTTGATATTTTATGTACAGTATGTAACATATATTTACTGTACTTCTTCATATTTTATTTACAGTATATAAAATGTATTTGGTGTACTTTCAGTTAATATTATATGTACAATATATGAAATATATTTACTGTACTTTTTGATATTTTATGTACAGTATATAAGATATATTTGGTGTCCTTTTGATATTTTATGTAAATTATATAATACATATTTGGTGTAGTTTTTGATATTTTACGTAGGGTGTGTCATATATATTGACTGTCCTTTTTGATATTTTATTAGCAGTATATAATATACATTTGGTGTAATTTTTGATGTTTTATGTACAGTATATTAAATATAAATACTGTAGTTTTTGATAGTTTATTTATAGTATATATTACACATATTTGGTGTACTTTTTGATATTTTATGTACAGTATGTCAGATATATTTACTGTACTTTTTGATATTTTATTGACAGTATATAAAATGTATTTGGTGTACTTTCAGTTAATATTATATGTACAATATGTGAAATATATTTACTGTACTTTTTGATATTTTATGTACAATATATCAGATATACTTGGTGTCCTTTTGATATTTTATGTAAATTATATAATACATATTTGGTGTAGTTTTTGATATTTTACATAGGGTGTGTCATATATATTGACTGTCCTTTTTGATATTTTTTTACAGTATATAATATACATTTGGTGTAATTTTTGATATTTTCTGTACAGTATATTAAATATAATTGCTGTAGTTTTTGATAGTTTATTTACAGTATATATAACACATATTTGGTGTACTTTTTGATATTTTATGTACAGTATGTACTATATATTTACTGTACTTTTTGATATTTTATTTACAGTATATAAAATGTATTTGGTGTACTTTCAGTTAATATTATATGTACAATATATGAAATATATTTACTGTACTTTTTGATATTTTATGTACAGTATATAAGATATATTTGGTGTCCCTTTGATATTTTATGTAAATTATATAATACATATTTGGTGTAGTTTTTGATATTTTACATAGGGTGCGTCATGTATATTGACTGTCCTTTTTGATATTTTATTTACACTATATAATATACATTTGGTGAAATTTTTGATATTTTATGTACAGTATATTAAATATAATTACTGTAGTTTTTGATAGTTTATTTACAGTATATATAACACATATTTGGTGTACTTTTTGATATTTTATGTACAGTATGTCATATATATTTACTGTACTTTTTGATATTTTATTGACAGTATATAAAATATATTTGGTGTACTTTCAGTTAATATTATATATACAATATATGAAATATATTTACTGTACTTTCTGATATTTTATGTACAATATATAAGATATATTTGGTGTCCTTTTGTTATTTTATGTAAATTATATAATACATATTTGGTGTAGTTTTTGATATTTTACATAGGGTGTGTCATATATATTGACTGTCCTTTTTGATATTGTATTTACAGTATATAATATACATTTGGTGTAGTTTTTGATATTTTATGTACAGTATATTAAATATAATTACTGTAGTTTTTGATAGTTTATTTACAGTATATATAACACATATTTGGTGTACTTTTTGATATTTTATGTACAGTTTGAAATATATATTTACTGTATTTTTTCATATTTTATTTACAGTATAGAAAATGTATTTGGTGTACTTTCAGTTAATATTATATGTACAATATATGAAATATATTTACTGTACTTTTTGATATTTTCTGTACAGTATATAAGATATATTTGGTGTCCTTTTGATATTTTATGTAAATTATATAATACATATTTGGTGTAGTTTTTGATATTTTACATAGGGTGTGTCATATATATTGCCTGTCCTTTTTGATATTTTATTTACAGTATATAATATACATTTGGTGTAATTTTTGATGTTTTATGTACAGTATATTAAATATAATTACTGTAGTTTTTGATAGTTTATTTACAGTATATATTACACATATTTGGTGTACTTTTTGATATTTTATGTACAGTATGTCATATATATTTACTGTAGTTTTTGAAATTTTATTTACAGTATATAAAATGTATTTGGTGTACTTTTAGTTAATATTATATGTACAATATATGAAATATATTTACTGTACTTTTTGATATTTTCCGTACAGTATATAAGATATATATGGTGTCCTTTTGATATTTTATGTAAATTATATAATACATATTTGGTGTAGTTTTTGATATTTTACATAGGGTGTGTCATATATATTGACTGTCCTTTTTGATATTTTATTTACAGTATATAATATACATTTGGTGTAATTTTTGATATTTTGTGTACAGTATATTAAATATAATTACTGTAGTTTTTGATAGTTTATTTACAGTATATATAACACATATTTGGTGTACTTTTTGATATTTTATGTACAGTATGTCATATATATTTACTGTACTTTTTGATATTTTATTTGCAGTATATAAAATGTATTTGGTGTACTTTCAGTTAATATTATATGTACCAGATATGAAATATATTTACTGTACTTTTTGATATTTTCTGTACAGTACATAAGATATATTTGCTGTCCATTTGATATTTTATGTAAATTATATAATACATATTTGGTGTAGTTTTTGATATTTTACATAGTGTGTGTCATATATATTGACTGTCTTTTTGATATTTTATTTACAGTATATAATATACATTTGGTGTAATTTTTGATATTTTATGTACAGTATATTAAATATAATTACTGTAGTTTTTGATAGTTTATTTACAGTATATATTACATATATTTGGTGTACTTTTTGATATTTTATGTACATTATGTCATATATATTTACTGTACTTTTTGATATTATATTTACAGTATATAAAATGTATTTGGTGTACTTTTAGTTAATATTATATGTACAATATACGAAATATATTTACTGTACTTTTTGATATTTTATGTACAGTATATAAGATATATTTGGTGTCCTTTTGATATTTTATCTAAATTATATAATATATATTTGGTGTTTTTTTTGATATTTTACGTAAGGTGTGCAGTATATATTTGCTGTCCTTTTTGATATTTTATTTACAGTACATAATATACATTTGGTTTAATTTTTGGTATTTTATGTACAGGATATTAAATATAATTAGTGTAGTATTTGATAGTTTATTTACAGTATATATAACACATATTTGGTGTACTTTTTGATATTTTATGTACAGTATGTCATATATATTTACTCTATTTTTTCATATTTTATTTACAGTATAGAAAATGTATTTGGTGTACTTTCAGTTAATATTATATGTACAATATATGAAATATATTTACTGTACTTTTTGATATTTTCTGTACAGTATATAAGATATATTTGGTGTCCTTTTGATATTTTATGTAAATTATATAATACATATTTGGTGTAGTTTTTGATATTTTACATAGGGTGTGTCATATATATTGACTGTCCTTTTTGATATTTTATTTACAGTTTATAATATACATTTGGTGTAATTTTTGGTATTTTATGTACAGTATATTAAGTATAACTACTGTAGTTTTTGATAGTTTTTTACAGTATATATTACACATATTTGGTGTACTTTTTGATATTTTATGTACATTATGTCGTTTATATTTACTGTACTTTTTGATATTATATTTACAGTATATAAAATGTATTTGGTGTACTTTAATTAATATTATATGTACAATATATGAAATATATTTACTGTACTTTTTGATATTTAATGTACAGTATATAAGATATATTTGGTGTCCTTTTGATATTTTATGTAAATTATATAATACATATTTGGTGTAGTTTTTGATATTTTACATAGGGTGTGTCATATATATTGACTGTCCTTTTTGATATTTTATTTACAGTATATAATAAACATTTGGTGTAATTTTTGATATTTTATGTACAGTATATTAAATATAATTAGTGTAGTTTTTGATAGTTTATTTACAGTATATATAACACATATTTGGTGTACTTTTTGATATTTTATGTACAGTTTGTAATATATATTTACTGTATTTTTTCATATTTTATTTACAGTATAGAAAATGTATTTGGTGTACTTTCAGTTAATATTATATGTACAATATATGAAATATATTTACTGTACTTTTTGATATTTTCTGTACAGTATATAAGATATATTTGGTGTCCTTTTGATATTTTATGTAAATTACATAATACATATTTGGTGTCGTTTTTGATATTTTACATAAGGTGTGTCATATATATTGACTGTCCTTTTTGATATTTTATTTACAGTATATAATATACATTTGGTGTAATTTTTGATGTTTTATGTACAGTATATTAAATAAAATTACTGTAGTTTTTGATAGTTTATTTACAGTATATATTACACATATTTGGTGTACTTTTTGATATTTTATGTACAGTATGTCATATATATTTACTGTACTTTTTGAAATTTTATTTACAATATATAAAATGTATTTGGTGTACTTTTAGTTAATATTATATGTACAATATATGAAATATATTTACTGTAATTTTTGATATTTTATGTACAGTATATAAGATGTATTTGGTGTCCTTTTGATATTTTATATAAATTATATAATATATATTTGGTGTAGTTTATGATATTTTACATAGTGTGTGTAGTATATATTTGCTGTCCTTTTTGATATTTTATTTACAGTATATAATATACATTTGGTGTAATTTTTGATATTTTATGTACAGTATATTAAATATAATTAGTGTAGTATTTGATAGTTTATTTACAGTATATATAACACATATTTGGTGTACTTTTTGATATTTTATGTACATTATGTCATATATATTTACTGTACTTTTTGATATTTTATTGACAGTATATAAAATGTATTTGGCGTACTTTCAGTTAATATTATATGTACAATATATGAAATATATTTACTGTACTTTTTGATATTTTATGTACAGTATATAAGATATATTTGGTGTCCTTTTGATATTTTATGTAAATTATATAATACATATTTGGTGTAGTTTTTGATATTTTACATAGGGTGTGTCATATATATTGACTTTCTTTTTTGATATTTTATTTACAGTATATAATATACATTTGGTGTTGTTTTTGATATTTTATGTACAGTATATTAAATATAATTACTGTAGTTTTTGATAGTTTATTTACAGTATATATAAAACATATGTGGTGTACTTTTTGATATTTTATGTACAGTATGTAACATATATTTACTGTACTTCTTCATATTTTATTTACAGTATATAAAATGTATTTGGTGTACTTTCAGTTAATATTATATGTACAATATATGAAATATATTTACTGTACTTTTTGATATTTTATGTACAGTATATAAGATATATTTGGTGTCCTTTTGATATTTTATGTAAATTATATAATACATATTTGGTGTAGTTTTTGATATTTTACGTAGGGTGTGTCATATATATTGACTGTCCTTTTTGATATTTTATTAGCAGTATATAATATACATTTGGTGTAATTTTTGATGTTTTATGTACAGTATATTAAATATAATTACTGTAGTTTTTGATAGTTTATTTATAGTATATATTACACATATTTGGTGTACTTTTTGATATTTTATGTACAGTATGTCAGATATATTTACTGTACTTTTTGATATTTTATTGACAGTATATAAAATGTATTTGGTGTACTTTCAGTTAATATTATATGTACAATATGTGAAATATATTTACTGTACTTTTTGATATTTTATGTACAATATATCAGATATACTTGGTGTCCTTTTGATATTTTATGTAAATTATATAATACATATTTGGTGTAGTTTTTGATATTTTACATAGGGTGTGTCATATATATTGACTGTCCTTTTTGATATTTTTTTACAGTATATAATATACATTTGGTGTAATTTTTGATATTTTCTGTACAGTATATTAAATATAATTACTGTAGTTTTTGATAGTTTATTTACAGTATATATAACACATATTTGGTGTACTTTTTGATATTTTATGTACAGTATGTACTATATATTTACTGTACTTTTTGATATTTTATTTACAGTATATAAAATGTATTTGGTGTACTTTCAGTTAATATTATATGTACAATATATGAAATATATTTACTGTACTTTTTGATATTTTATGTACAGTATATAAGATATATTTGGTGTCCCTTTGATATTTTATGTAAATTATATAATACATATTTGGTGTAGTTTTTGATATTTTACATAGGGTGCGTCATGTATATTGACTGTCCTTTTTGATATTTTATTTACACTATATAATATACATTTGGTGAAATTTTTGATATTTTATGTACAGTATATTAAATATAATTACTGTAGTTTTTGATAGTTTATTTACAGTATATATAACACATATTTGGTGTACTTTTTGATATTTTATGTACAGTATGTCATATATATTTACTGTACTTTTTGATATTTTATTGACAGTATATAAAATATATTTGGTGTACTTTCAGTTAATATTATATATACAATATATGAAATATATTTACTGTACTTTCTGATATTTTATGTACAATATATAAGATATATTTGGTGTCCTTTTGTTATTTTATGTAAATTATATAATACATATTTGGTGTAGTTTTTGATATTTTACATAGGGTGTGTCATATATATTGACTGTCCTTTTTGATATTGTATTTACAGTATATAATATACATTTGGTGTAGTTTTTGATATTTTATGTACAGTATATTAAATATAATTACTGTAGTTTTTGATAGTTTATTTACAGTATATATAACACATATTTGGTGTACTTTTTGATATTTTATGTACAGTTTGAAATATATATTTACTGTATTTTTTCATATTTTATTTACAGTATAGAAAATGTATTTGGTGTACTTTCAGTTAATATTATATGTACAATATATGAAATATATTTACTGTACTTTTTGATATTTTCTGTACAGTATATAAGATATATTTGGTGTCCTTTTGATATTTTATGTAAATTATATAATACATATTTGGTGTAGTTTTTGATATTTTACATAGGGTGTGTCATATATATTGCCTGTCCTTTTTGATATTTTATTTACAGTATATAATATACATTTGGTGTAATTTTTGATGTTTTATGTACAGTATATTAAATATAATTACTGTAGTTTTTGATAGTTTATTTACAGTATATATTACACATATTTGGTGTACTTTTTGATATTTTATGTACAGTATGTCATATATATTTACTGTAGTTTTTGAAATTTTATTTACAGTATATAAAATGTATTTGGTGTACTTTTAGATAATATTATATGTACAATATATGAAATATATTTACTGTACTTTTTGATATTTTCCGTACAGTATATAAGATATATATGGTGTCCTTTTGATATTTTATGTAAATTATATAATACATATTAGGTGTAGTTTTTGATATTTTACATAGGGTGTGTCATATATATTGACTGTCCTTTTTGATATTTTATTTACAGTATATAATATACATTTGGTGTAATTTTTGATATTTTGTGTACAGTATATTAAATATAATTACTGTAGTTTTTGATAGTTTATTTACAGTATATATTACACATATTTGGTGTACTTTTTGATATTTTATGTACATTATGTCATATATATTTACTGTACTTTTTGATATTATATTTACAGTATATAAAATGTATTTGGTGTACTTTTAGTTAATATTATATGTACAATATACGAAATATATTTACTGTACTTTTTGATATTTTATGTACAGTATATAAGATATATTTGGTGTCCTTTTGATATTTTATCTAAATTATATAATATATATTTGGTGTTTTTTTTGATATTTTACGTAAGGTGTGCAGTATATATTTGCTGTCCTTTTTGATATTTTATTTACAGTACATAATATACATTTGGTTTAATTTTTGGTATTTTATGTACAGGATATTAAATATAATTAGTGTAGTATTTGATAGTTTATTTACAGTATATATAACACATATTTGGTGTACTTTTTGATATTTTATGTACAGTATGTCATATATATTTACTCTATTTTTTCATATTTTATTTACAGTATAGAAAATGTATTTGGTGTACTTTCAGTTAATATTATATGTACAATATATGAAATATATTTACTGTACTTTTTGATATTTTCTGTACAGTATATAAGATATATTTGGTGTCCTTTTGATATTTTATGTAAATTATATAATACATATTTGGTGTAGTTTTTGATATTTTACATAGGGTGTGTCATATATATTGACTGTCCTTTTTGATATTTTATTTACAGTTTATAATATACATTTGGTGTAATTTTTGGTATTTTATGTACAGTATATTAAATATAACTACTGTAGTTTTTGATAGTTTATTTACAGTATATATAACACATATTTGGTGTACTTTTGATATATTATGTACAGTATGTCACATATATTTACTGTACTTTTTGATATTTTATTTACAGTATATAATATGTATTTGGTGTACTTTTAGTTAATATTATATGTACAATATATGAAATATATTTACTGTACTTTTTGATATTTTATGTACAGTATATAAGATATATTTGGTGTCCTTTTGATATTTTATGTAAATTATATAATACATATTTGGTGTAGTTTTTGATATTTTACATAGGGTGTGTCATATATATTGACTGTCTTTTTGATATTTTATTTACAGTATATAATATACATTTGGTGTAATTTTTGATATTTTATGTACAGTATATTAAATATAATTACTGTAGATTTTGATAGTTTATTTACAGTATATATAACACATATTTGGTGTACTTTTTGATATTTTTTGTACAGTATGTAATATAGTTACTGTACTTTTTCATATTTTATTTACAGTATATAAAATGTATTTGCTGTACTTTTAGTTAATATTATATGTATAATATATGAAATATATTTACTGTACTTTTTGATATTTTCTGTACAGTATATAAGATATATTTGGTGTCCTTTTGATATTTTATGTAAATTATATAATACATATTTGGTGTAGTTTTTGATATTTTACATAGGGTGTGTCATATATATTGACAGTCTTTTTGATATTTTATTTACAGTATATAATATACATTTGGTGTAATTTTTGATATTTTATGTACAGTATATTAAACATAATTACTGTAGTTTTTGATAGTTTATTTACAGTATATATAACACATATTTGGTGTACTTTTTGATATTTTATGTACAGTATGTAATATATATTTACTGTACTTTTTCATATTTTATTTACAGTATATAAAATGTATTTGGTGTACTTTTAGTTAATATTATATGTACAATATATGAAATATATTTACTGTACTTTTTGATATTTTATGTACTGTATATAAGATATATTTGGTGTCCTTTTGATATTTTATGTAAATTATATAATACATATTTGGTGTAGTTTTTGATATTTTACATAGGGTGCGTCATATATATTGACTGTCCTTTTTGATATTTTATTTACAGTATATAGTATACATTTGCTGTAATTTTTGATATTTTATGTACAGTATATTAAATATAATTACTGTAGTTTTTGATAGTTTATTTACAGTATATATAACACATATTTGGTGTACTTTTTGATATTTTATGTACATTATGTCATATATATTTACTGTAGTTTTTGATATTTTATTTACAGTATATAAAATGTATTTGGTGTACTTTCAGTTAATATTATATGTACAATATATGAAATATATTTACTGTACTTTTTGATATTTTATGTACAATATATAAGATATATTTGGTGTCCTTTTGATATTTTATGTAAATTATATAATACATATTTGGTGTAGTTTTTGATATTTTACATAGGGTGTGTCATATATATTGACTGTCCATTTTGATATTTTATTTACAGTATATAATATACATTTGGTGTAATTTTTGATGTGTTATGTACAGTATATTAAATATAATTACTGTAGTTTTTGATAGTTTATTTACAGTATATATTACACATATTTGGTGTACTTTTTGATATTTTATGTACAGTATGTCATATATATTTACTGTAATTTTTGAAATTTTATTTACAGTATATAAAATGTATTTGGTGTACTTTTAGTTAATATTATATGTACAATATATGAAATATATTTACTGTACATTTTGATATTTTCTGTACAGTATATAAGATATATTTGGTGTCCTTTTGATATTTTATGTAAATTATATAATACATATTTGGTGTAGTTTTTGATATTTTACATAGGGTGTGTCATATATATTGACTGTCCTTTTTGATATTTTATTTACAGTATATAATATACATTTGGTGTAATTTTTGATATTTTGTGTACAGTATATTAAATATAATTACTGTAGTTTTTGATAGTTTATTTACAGTATATATAACACATATTTGGTGTACTTTTTGATATTTTATGTACAGTATGTCATATATATTTACTGTACTTTTTGATATTTTATTTGCAGTATATAAAATGTATTTGGTGTACTTTCAGTTAATATTATATGTACCAGATATGAAATATATTTACTGTACTTTTTGATATTTTCTGTACAGTACATAAGATATATTTGCTGTCCATTTGATATTTTATGTAAATTATATAATACATATTTGGTGTAGTTTTTGATATTTTACATAGTGTGTGTCATATATATTGACTGTCTTTTTGATATTTTATTTACAGTATATAATATACATTTGGTGTAATTTTTGATATTTTATGTACAGTATATTAAATATAATTACTGTAGTTTTTGATAGTTTATTTACAGTATATATTACACATATTTGGTGTACTTTTTGATATTTTATGTACATTATGTCATATATATTTACTGTACTTTTTGATATTATATTTACAGTATATAAAATGTATTTGGTGTACTTTTAGTTAATATTATATGTACAATATACGAAATATATTTACTGTACTTTTTGATATCTTATGTACAGTATATAAGATATATTTGGTGTCCTTTTGATATTTTATCTAAATTATATAATATATATTTGGTGTTTTTTTTGATATTTTACGTAAGGTGTGCAGTATATATTTGCTGTCCTTTTTGATATTTTATTTACAGTACATAATATACATTTGGTTTAATTTTTGGTATTTTATGTACAGGATATTAAATATAATTAGTGTAGTATTTGATAGTGTATTTACAGTATATATAACACATATTTGGTGTACTTTTTGATATTTTATGTACAGTATGTCATATATATTTACTCTATTTTTTCATATTTTATTTACAGTATAGAAAATGTATTTGGTGTACTTTCAGTTAATATTATATGTACAATATATGAAATATATTTACTGTACTTTTTGATATTTTCTGTACAGTATATAAGATATATTTGGTGTCCTTTTGATATTTTATGTAAATTATATAATACATATTTGGTGTAGTTTTTGATATTTTACATAGGGTGTGTCATATATATTGACTGTCCTTTTTGATATTTTATTTACAGTTTATAATATACATTTGGTGTAATTTTTGGTATTTTATGTACAGTATATTAAATATAACTACTGTAGTTTTTGATAGTTTATTTACAGTATATATAACACATATTTGGTGTACTTTTGATATATTATGTACAGTATGTCACATATATTTACTGTACTTTTTGATATTTTATTTACAGTATATAATATGTATTTGGTGTACTTTTAGTTAATATTATATGTACAATATATGAAATATATTTACTGTACTTTTTGATATTTTATGTACAGTATATAAGATATATTTGGTGTCCTTTTGATATTTTATGTAAATTATATAATACATATTTGGTGTAGTTTTTGATATTTTACATAGGGTGTGTCATATATATTGACTGTCTTTTTGATATTTTATTTACAGTATATAATATACATTTGGTGTAATTTTTGATATTTTATGTACAGTATATTAAATATAATTACTGTAGATTTTGATAGTTTATTTACAGTATATATAACACATATTTGGTGTACTTTTTGATATTTTTTGTACAGTATGTAATATAGTTACTGTACTTTTTCATATTTTATTTACAGTATATAAAATGTATTTGCTGTACTTTTAGTTAATATTATATGTATAATATATGAAATATATTTACTGTACTTTTTGATATTTTCTGTACAGTATATAAGATATATTTGGTGTCCTTTTGATATTTTATGTAAATTATATAATACATATTTGGTGTAGTTTTTGATATTTTACATAGGGTGTGTCATATATATTGACAGTCTTTTTGATATTTTATTTACAGTATATAATATACATTTGGTGTAATTTTTGATATTTTATGTACAGTATATTAAACATAATTACTGTAGTTTTTGATAGTTTATTTACAGTATATATAACACATATTTGGTGTACTTTTTGATATTTTATGTACAGTATGTAATATATATTTACTGTACTTTTTCATATTTTATTTACAGTATATAAAATGTATTTGGTGTACTTTTAGTTAATATTATATGTACAATATATGAAATATATTTACTGTACTTTTTGATATTTTATGTACTGTATATAAGATATATTTGGTGTCCTTTTGATATTTTATGTAAATTATATAATACATATTTGGTGTAGTTTTTGATATTTTACATAGGGTGCGTCATATATATTGACTGTCCTTTTTGATATTTTATTTACAGTATATAGTATACATTTGCTGTAATTTTTGATATTTTATGTACAGTATATTAAATATAATTACTGTAGTTTTTGATAGTTTATTTACAGTATATATAACACATATTTGGTGTACTTTTTGATATTTTATGTACATTATGTCATATATATTTACTGTAGTTTTTGATATTTTATTTACAGTATATAAAATGTATTTGGTGTACTTTCAGTTAATATTATATGTACAATATATGAAATATATTTACTGTACTTTTTGATATTTTATGTACAATATATAAGATATATTTGGTGTCCTTTTGATATTTTATGTAAATTATATAATACATATTTGGTGTAGTTTTTGATATTTTACATAGGGTGTGTCATATATATTGACTGTCCATTTTGATATTTTATTTACAGTATATAATATACATTTGGTGTAATTTTTGATGTGTTATGTACAGTATATTAAATATAATTACTGTAGTTTTTGATAGTTTATTTACAGTATATATTACACATATTTGGTGTACTTTTTGATATTTTATGTACAGTATGTCATATATATTTACTGTAATTTTTGAAATTTTATTTACAGTATATAAAATGTATTTGGTGTACTTTTAGTTAATATTATATGTACAATATATGAAATATATTTACTGTACATTTTGATATTTTCTGTACAGTATATAAGATATATTTGGTGTCCTTTTGATATTTTATGTAAATTATATAATACATATTTGGTGTAGTTTTTGATATTTTACATAGGGTGTGTCATATATATTGACTGTCCTTTTTGATATTTTATTTACAGTATATAATATACATTTGGTGTAATTTTTGATATTTTGTGTACAGTATATTAAATATAATTACTGTAGTTTTTGATAGTTTATTTACAGTATATATAACACATATTTGGTGTACTTTTTGATATTTTATGTACAGTATGTCATATATATTTACTGTACTTTTTGATATTTTATTTGCAGTATATAAAATGTATTTGGTGTACTTTCAGTTAATATTATATGTACCAGATATGAAATATATTTACTGTACTTTTTGATATTTTCTGTACAGTACATAAGATATATTTGCTGTCCATTTGATATTTTATGTAAATTATATAATACATATTTGGTGTAGTTTTTGATATTTTACATAGTGTGTGTCATATATATTGACTGTCTTTTTGATATTTTATTTACAGTATATAATATACATTTGGTGTAATTTTTGATATTTTATGTACAGTATATTAAATATAATTACTGTAGTTTTTGATAGTTTATTTACAGTATATATTACACATATTTGGTGTACTTTTTGATATTTTATGTACATTATGTCATATATATTTACTGTACTTTTTGATATTATATTTACAGTATATAAAATGTATTTGGTGTACTTTTAGTTAATATTATATGTACAATATACGAAATATATTTACTGTACTTTTTGATATTTTATGTACAGTATATAAGATATATTTGGTGTCCTTTTGATATTTTATCTAAATTATATAATATATATTTGGTGTTTTTTTTGATATTTTACGTAAGGTGTGCAGTATATATTTGCTGTCCTTTTTGATATTTTATTTACAGTACATAATATACATTTGGTTTAATTTTTGGTATTTTATGTACAGGATATTAAATATAATTAGTGTAGTATTTGATAGTGTATTTACAGTATATATAACACATATTTGGTGTACTTTTTGATATTTTATGTACAGTATGTCATATATATTTACTCTATTTTTTCATATTTTATTTACAGTATAGAAAATGTATTTGGTGTACTTTCAGTTAATATTATATGTACAATATATGAAATATATTTACTGTACTTTTTGATATTTTCTGTACAGTATATAAGATATATTTGGTGTCCTTTTGATATTTTATGTAAATTATATAATACATATTTGGTGTAGTTTTTGATATTTTACATAGGGTGTGTCATATATATTGACTGTCCTTTTTGATATTTTATTTACAGTTTATAATATACATTTGGTGTAATTTTTGGTATTTTATGTACAGTATATTAAATATAACTACTGTAGTTTTTGATAGTTTATTTACAGTATATATAACACATATTTGGTGTACTTTTGATATATTATGTACAGTATGTCACATATATTTACTGTACTTTTTGATATTTTATTTACAGTATATAATATGTATTTGGTGTACTTTTAGTTAATATTATATGTACAATATATGAAATATATTTACTGTACTTTTTGATATTTTATGTACAGTATATAAGATATATTTGGTGTCCTTTTGATATTTTATGTAAATTATATAATACATATTTGGTGTAGTTTTTGATATTTTACATAGGGTGTGTCATATATATTGACTGTCTTTTTGATATTTTATTTACAGTATATAATATACATTTGGTGTAATTTTTGATATTTTATGTACAGTATATTAAATATAATTACTGTAGATTTTGATAGTTTATTTACAGTATATATAACACATATTTGGTGTACTTTTTGATATTTTTTGTACAGTATGTAATATAGTTACTGTACTTTTTCATATTTTATTTACAGTATATAAAATGTATTTGCTGTACTTTTAGTTAATATTATATGTATAATATATGAAATATATTTACTGTACTTTTTGATATTTTCTGTACAGTATATAAGATATATTTGGTGTCCTTTTGATATTTTATGTAAATTATATAATACATATTTGGTGTAGTTTTTGATATTTTACATAGGGTGTGTCATATATATTGACAGTCTTTTTGATATTTTATTTACAGTATATAATATACATTTGGTGTAATTTTTGATATTTTATGTACAGTATATTAAACATAATTACTGTAGTTTTTGATAGTTTATTTACAGTATATATAACACATATTTGGTGTACTTTTTGATATTTTATGTACAGTATGTAATATATATTTACTGTACTTTTTCATATTTTATTTACAGTATATAAAATGTATTTGGTGTACTTTTAGTTAATATTATATGTACAATATATGAAATATATTTACTGTACTTTTTGATATTTTATGTACTGTATATAAGATATATTTGGTGTCCTTTTGATATTTTATGTAAATTATATAATACATATTTGGTGTAGTTTTTGATATTTTACATAGGGTGCGTCATATATATTGACTGTCCTTTTTGATATTTTATTTACAGTATATAGTATACATTTGCTGTAATTTTTGATATTTTATGTACAGTATATTAAATATAATTACTGTAGTTTTTGATAGTTTATTTACAGTATATATAACACATATTTGGTGTACTTTTTGATATTTTATGTACATTATGTCATATATATTTACTGTAGTTTTTGATATTTTATTTACAGTATATAAAATGTATTTGGTGTACTTTCAGTTAATATTATATGTACAATATATGAAATATATTTACTGTACTTTTTGATATTTTATGTACAATATATAAGATATATTTGGTGTCCTTTTGATATTTTATGTAAATTATATAATACATATTTGGTGTAGTTTTTGATATTTTACATAGGGTGTGTCATATATATTGACTGTCCATTTTGATATTTTATTTACAGTATATAATATACATTTGGTGTAATTTTTGATGTGTTATGTACAGTATATTAAATATAATTACTGTAGTTTTTGATAGTTTATTTACAGTATATATTACACATATTTGGTGTACTTTTTGATATTTTATGTACAGTATGTCATATATATTTACTGTAATTTTTGAAATTTTATTTACAGTATATAAAATGTATTTGGTGTACTTTTAGTTAATATTATATGTACAATATATGAAATATATTTACTGTACATTTTGATATTTTCTGTACAGTATATAAGATATATTTGGTGTCCTTTTGATATTTTATGTAAATTATATAATACATATTTGGTGTAGTTTTTGATATTTTACATAGGGTATGTCATATATATTGACTGTCCTTTTTGATATTTTATTTACAGTATATAATATACATTTGGTGTAATTTTTGATATTTTGTGTACAGTATATTAAATATAATTACTGTAGTTTTTGATAGTTTATTTACAGTATATATAACACATATTTGGTGTACTTTTTGATATTTTATGTACAGTATGTCATATATATTTACTGTACTTTTTGATATTTTATTTGCAGTATATAAAATGTATTTGGTGTACTTTCAGTTAATATTATATGTACCAGATATGAAATATATTTACTGTACTTTTTGATATTTTCTGTACAGTACATAAGATATATTTGCTGTCCATTTGATATTTTATGTAAATTATATAATACATATTTGGTGTAGTTTTTGATATTTTACATAGTGTGTGTCATATATATGGACTGTCTTTTTGATATTTTATTTACAGTATATAATATACATTTGGTGTAATTTTTGATATTTTATGTACAGTATATTAAATATAATTACTGTAGTTTTTGATAGTTTATTTACAGTATATATTACACATATTTGGTGTACTTTTTGATATTTTATGTACATTATGTCATATATATTTACTGTACTTTTTGATATTATATTTACAGTATATAAAATGTATTTGGTGTACTTTTAGTTAATATTATATGTACAATATACGAAATATATTTACTGTACTTTTTGATATTTTATGTACAGTATATAAGATATATTTGGTGTCCTTTTGATATTTTATCTAAATTATATAATATATATTTGGTGTTTTTTTTGATATTTTACGTAAGGTGTGCAGTATATATTTGCTGTCCTTTTTGATATTTTATTTACAGTACATAATATACATTTGGTTTAATTTTTGGTATTTTATGTACAGGATATTAAATATAATTAGTGTAGTATTTGATAGTGTATTTACAGTATATATAACACATATTTGGTGTACTTTTTGATATTTTATGTACAGTATGTCATATATATTTACTCTATTTTTTCATATTTTATTTACAGTATAGAAAATGTATTTGGTGTACTTTCAGTTAATATTATATGTACAATATATGAAATATATTTACTGTACTTTTTGATATTTTCTGTACAGTATATAAGATATATTTGGTGTCCTTTTGATATTTTATGTAAATTATATAATACATATTTGGTGTAGTTTTTGATATTTTACATAGGGTGTGTCATATATATTGACTGTCCTTTTTGATATTTTATTTACAGTTTATAATATACATTTGGTGTAATTTTTGGTATTTTATGTACAGTATATTAAATATAACTACTGTAGTTTTTGATAGTTTATTTACAGTATATATAACACATATTTGGTGTACTTTTGATATATTATGTACAGTATGTCACATATATTTACTGTACTTTTTGATATTTTATTTACAGTATATAATATGTATTTGGTGTACTTTTAGTTAATATTATATGTACAATATATGAAATATATTTACTGTACTTTTTGATATTTTATGTACAGTATATAAGATATATTTGGTGTCCTTTTGATATTTTATGTAAATTATATAATACATATTTGGTGTAGTTTTTGATATTTTACATAGGGTGTGTCATATATATTGACTGTCTTTTTGATATTTTATTTACAGTATATAATATACATTTGGTGTAATTTTTGATATTTTATGTACAGTATATTAAATATAATTACTGTAGATTTTGATAGTTTATTTACAGTATATATAACACATATTTGGTGTACTTTTTGATATTTTTTGTACAGTATGTAATATAGTTACTGTACTTTTTCATATTTTATTTACAGTATATAAAATGTATTTGCTGTACTTTTAGTTAATATTATATGTATAATATATGAAATATATTTACTGTACTTTTTGATATTTTCTGTACAGTATATAAGATATATTTGGTGTCCTTTTGATATTTTATGTAAATTATATAATACATATTTGGTGTAGTTTTTGATATTTTACATAGGGTGTGTCATATATATTGACAGTCTTTTTGATATTTTATTTACAGTATATAATATACATTTGGTGTAATTTTTGATATTTTATGTACAGTATATTAAACATAATTACTGTAGTTTTTGATAGTTTATTTACAGTATATATAACACATATTTGGTGTACTTTTTGATATTTTATGTACAGTATGTAATATATATTTACTGTACTTTTTCATATTTTATTTACAGTATATAAAATGTATTTGGTGTACTTTTAGTTAATATTATATGTACAATATATGAAATATATTTACTGTACTTTTTGATATTTTATGTACTGTATATAAGATATATTTGGTGTCCTTTTGATATTTTATGTAAATTATATAATACATATTTGGTGTAGTTTTTGATATTTTACATAGGGTGCGTCATATATATTGACTGTCCTTTTTGATATTTTATTTACAGTATATAGTATACATTTGCTGTAATTTTTGATATTTTATGTACAGTATATTAAATATAATTACTGTAGTTTTTGATAGTTTATTTACAGTATATATAACACATATTTGGTGTACTTTTTGATATTTTATGTACATTATGTCATATATATTTACTGTAGTTTTTGATATTTTATTTACAGTATATAAAATGTATTTGGTGTACTTTCAGTTAATATTATATGTACAATATATGAAATATATTTACTGTACTTTTTGATATTTTATGTACAATATATAAGATATATTTGGTGTCCTTTTGATATTTTATGTAAATTATATAATACATATTTGGTGTAGTTTTTGATATTTTACATAGGGTGTGTCATATATATTGACTGTCCATTTTGATATTTTATTTACAGTATATAATATACATTTGGTGTAATTTTTGATGTGTTATGTACAGTATATTAAATATAATTACTGTAGTTTTTGATAGTTTATTTACAGTATATATTACACATATTTGGTGTACTTTTTGATATTTTATGTACAGTATGTCATATATATTTACTGTAATTTTTGAAATTTTATTTACAGTATATAAAATGTATTTGGTGTACTTTTAGTTAATATTATATGTACAATATATGAAATATATTTACTGTACATTTTGATATTTTCTGTACAGTATATAAGATATATTTGGTGTCCTTTTGATATTTTATGTAAATTATATAATACATATTTGGTGTAGTTTTTGATATTTTACATAGGGTGTGTCATATATATTGACTGTCCTTTTTGATATTTTATTTACAGTATATAATATACATTTCGTGTAATTTTTGATATTTTACGTACAGTGTATTAAATATAATTACTGTAGTTTTTGATAGTTTATTTACAGTATATATTACACATATTTGGTGTACTTTTTGATATTTTGTGTACAGTATGTCATATATATTTAGTGTACTTTTTGATATTATATTTACAGTATATAAAATGTATTTGGTGTACTTTTAGTTAATATTATATGTACAATATATGAAATATATTTACTGTACTTTTTGATATTTTATGTACAGTATATAAGATATATTTGGTGTCCTTTTGATATTTTATGTAAATTATATAATATATATTTGGTGTTTTTTTTGATATTTTACGTAAGGTGTGTAGTATATATTTGCTGTCCTTTTTGATATTTTATTTACAGTATATAATATACATTTGGTGTAATTTTTGGTATTTTATGTACAGTATATTAAATATAATTAATTTAGTATTTGATAGTTTATTTACAGTATATATAACACATATTTTTGTACTTTTTGATATTTTATGTACAGTATGTCATATATATTTACAGTACTTTTTGATATTTTATTTACAGTATATAAAATGTATTTGGTGTACTTTCAGTTAATATTATATGTACAATATATGAAATATATTTACTGTACATTTTGACATTTTCTGTACAGTATATAAGAAATATTTGGTGTCCTTTTGATATTTTATGTAAATTATATAATACATATTTGGTGTAGTTTTTGATATTTTACATAAGGTGTGTCATATATATTGACTGTCCTTTTTGATATTTTATTTACAGTATATAATATACATTTGGTGTAATTTTTGATATTTTATGTACAGTATATTAAATATAATTACTGTAGTATTTGATAGTTTATTTACAGTATATATAACACATATTTGGTGTACTTTTTGATATATTATGTACAGTATGTCACATATATTTACTGTACTTTTTGATATTTTATTCACAGTATATAAAATGTATTTGGTGTACTTTTAGTTAATATTATATGTACAATATATGAAATATATTTACTGTACTTTTGATATTTTATGTACAGTATATAAGATATATTTGGTGTCCTTTTGATATTTTATGTAAATTATATAATACATATTTGGTGTAGTTTTTGGTATTTTACATAGGGTGTGTCATATATATTGACTGTCTTTTTGATATTTTATTTACAGTATATAATATACATTTGGTGTAATTTTTGATATTTTATGTACAGTATATTTAATATAATTACTGTAGATTTTGATAGTTTATTTACAGTGTATAAAACACATATTTGGTGTACTTTTTGATATTTTATGTACAGTATGTAATATATATTTACTGTACTTTTTCATATTTTATTTACAGTATATAAAATGTATTTGGTGTACTTTAATTAATATTATATGTACAATATATGAAATATATTTACTGTACTTTTTGATATTTAATGTACAGTATATAAGATATATTTGGTGTCCTTTTGATATTTTATGTAAATTATATAATACATATTTGGTGTAGTTTTTGATATTTTACATAGGGTGTGTCATATATATTGACTGTCTTTTTGATATTTTATTTACAGTATATAATATACATTTGGTGTAATTTTTGATATTTTATGTACAGTATATTAAATATAATTACTGTAGTTTTTGATAGTTTACTTACAGTATATATAACACATATTTGGTGTACTTTTTGATATTTTATGTACAATATGTCATATATCTTTACTGTACTTTTTCAAATTTTATTAACAGTATATAAAATGTATTTGGTGTACTTTTAGTTAATATTACATGTACAATATATGAAATATATTTACTGTACTTTTTGATATTTTATGTAGAGTATATAAGATATATTTGGTGTCCTTTTGATATTTTATGTAAATTATATAATACGTATTTGGTGTAGTTTTTGATATTTTACATAGGGTGTGTCATATATATTGACTGTCCTTTTTGATATTTTATTTACAGTATATAATATACATTTGGTGTAATTTTTGATATTTTATGTACAGTATATTAAATATAATTACTGTAGTTTTTGATAGTTTATTTAGAGTATATATAACACATATTTGGGGTACTTTTTGATATTTTAGGTACAGTATGTCATATATATTTACTGTACTTTTTGATATTTTATTTACAGTATATAAAATGTATTTGGTGTACTTTTAGTTAATATTATATGTGCAATATATGAAATATATTTACTGTACTTTTTGATATTTTATGTACAGTATATAAGATGTATTTGGTGTCCTTTTGATATTTTATATAAATTATATAATATATATTTGCTGTAGTTTTTGATATTTTACATAGTGGTGTAGTATATATTTGCTGTCCTTTTTGAGATTTTATTTACAGTATATAATATACATTTGGTGTAATTTTTGATATTTTATGTACAGTATATTAAATATAATTACTGTAGTATTTGATAGTTTATTTACAGTATATATAACACATATTTGGTGTACTTTTTGATATTTTATGTACAGTATGTCATATATATTTACTGTACTTTTTCATATTTTATTTACAGTATATAAAATGTATTTGGTGTACTTTCAGTTAATATTATATGTACAATATATGAAATATATTTACTGTACTTTTTGATATTTTCTGTACAGTATATAAGATATATTTGGTGTCCTTTTGATATTTTATGTAAATTATATAATACATATTTGGTGTAGTTTTTGATATTTTACATAGGGTGTGTCATATATATTGACTGTCTTTTTGATATTTTATTTACAGTATATAATATACATTTGGTGTAATTTTTGATATTTTATGTACAGTATATTAAATATAATTACTGTAGTTTTTGATAGTTTATTTACAGTATATATAACACATATTTGGTGTACTTTTTGATATTTTATGTACAGTATGTAATATATATTTACTGTACTTTTTCATATATTATTTACAGTATATAAAATGTATTTGGTGTACTTTCAGTTAATATTATATGTACAATATATGAAATATATTTACTGTATTTTTGATATTTTCTGTACAGTATATAAGATATATTTGGTGTCCTTTTGATATTTTATGTAAATTATATAATACATATTTGGTGTAGTTTTTGATATTTTACATAGGGTGTGTCATATATATTGAGTGTCCTTTTTGATATTTTATTTGCAGTATATAATATACATTTGGTGTAATTTTTGATGTTTTATGTACAGTATATTAAATATAATTACTGTAGTTTTTGATAGTTTATTTACAGTATATATTACACATATTTGGTGTACTTTTTGATATTTTATGTACAGTATGTAATATATATTTACTGTACTTTTTCATATTTTATTTACAGTATATAAAATGTATTTGGTGTACTTTCAGTTAATATTATATGTACAATATATGAAATATATTTACTGTACTTTTTGATATTTTATGTACAGTATATAAGATATATTTGGTGTCCTTTTGATATTTTATGTAAATTATATAATACATATTTGGTGTAGTTTTTGATATTTTACATAGGGTGCGTCATATATATTGACTGTCCTTTTTGATATTTTATTTACAGTATATAATATACATTTGGTGAAATTTTTGATATTTTATGTACAGTATATTAAATATAATTACTGTAGTTTTTGATAGTTTATTTACAGTATATATAACACATATTTGGTGTACTTTTTGATATTTTATGTACAGTATGTAATATATATTTACTGTACTTTTTGATATTTTATTGACAGTATATAAAATGTATTTGGTGTACTTTCAGTTAATATTATATGTACAATATATGAAATATATTTACTGTACTTTCTGATATTTTATGTACAATATATAAGATATATTTTGTGTCCTTTTGTTATTTTATGTAAATTATATAATACATATTTGGTGTAGTTTTTGATATTTTACATAGGGTGTGTCATATATATTGACTGTCCTTTTTGATATTTTATTTACAGTATATAATATACATTTGGTGTAGTTTTTGATATTTTATGTACAGTATATTAAATACAATTACTGTAGTTTTTGATAGTTTATTTAGAGTATATATAACACATATTTGGTGTACTTTTTGATATTTTATGTACAGTATGTCATATATATTTACTGTACTTTTTGATATTTTATTTACAGTATATAAAATGTATTTGGTGTACTTTTAGTTAATATTATATGTACAATATATGAAATATATTTACTGTACTTTTTATATTTTATCTACAGTATATAAGATATATTTGGTGTCCTTTTGATATTTTATGTAAATTATATAATACATATTTGGTGTAGTTTTTGATATTTTACATAGGGTGCGTCATATATATTGACTGTCCTTTTTGATATTTTATTTACAGTATATAATATACATTTGATGAAATTTTTGATATTTTATGTACAGTATATTAAATATAATTACTGTAGTTATTGATAGTTTATTTACAGTATATATAACACATATTTGGTGTACTTTTTGATATTTTATGTACAGTATGTAATATATATTTACTGTATTTTTCATATTTTATTTACAGTATATAAAATGTATTTGGTGTACTTTCAGTTAATATTATATTTACAATATATGAAATATATTTACTGTACTTTTTGATATTTTATGTACAGTATATAAGATATATTTGGTGTCCTTTTGATATTTTATGTAAATTATATAATACATATTTGGTGTAGTTTTTGATATTTGACATAGGGTGTGTCATATATATTGACTGTCCTTTTTGATATTTTATTTACAATATATAATATACATTTGGTGTAATTTTTGATATTTTATGTACAGTATATTAAATATAATTACTGTAGTTTTTGATAGTTTATTTACAGTATATATAACACATATTTGGGGTACTTTTTGATATTTTATGTACAGTATGTCATATATATTTACTGTACTTTTTGATATTTTATTGACAGTATATAAAATATATTTGGTGTACTTTCAGTTAATATTATATGTACAATATGTGAAATATATTTACTGTACTTTCTGATAATTTATGTACAATATATAAGATATATTTGGTGTCCTTTTGATATTTTTTGTAAATTATATAATACATATTTGGTGTAGTTTTTGATATTTTACATAGGGTGTGTCATATATATTGACTGTCCTTTTTGATATTTTATTTACAGTATATAATATACATTTGGTGTAATTTTTGTTGTTTTATATACAGTATATTAAATATAATTACTGTAGTTTTGGATAGTTTATTTACAGTATATATAACACATATTTGGTGTACTTTTTGATATTTTATGTACAGTATGTAATATATATTTACTGTACTTTTTCATATATTATTTACAGTATATAAAATGTATTTGGTGTACTTTCAGTTAATATTATATGTACAATATATGAAATATATTTACTGTACTTTTTGATATTTTCTGTACAGTATATATGATATATTTGGTATCCTTTTGATATTTTATGTAAATTATATAATACATATTTGGTGTAGTTTTTGATATTTTACATAGGGTGTGTCATATATATTGAGTGTCCTTTTGATATTTTATTTGCAGTATATAATATACATTTGGTGTAATTTTTGATGTTTTATGTACAGTATATTAAATATAATTACTGTAGTTTTTGATAGTTTATTTACAGTATATATTACACATATTTGGTGTACTTTTTGATATTTTATGTACAGTATGTCATATATATTTACTGTACTTTTTGGTATTTAATTTACAGTATATAAAATGTATTTGGTGTACTTTTAGTTAATATTATATGTACAATATATGAAATATATTTACTGTACTTTTTGATATTTTCTCTACAGTATATAAGATATATTTGGTGTCCTTTTGATATTTTATGTAAATTATATAATACATATTTGGTGTAGTTTTTGATATTTTACATAGGGTGTGTCATATATATTGACTGTCCTATTTGATATTTTATTTAGAGTATATAATATACATTTGGTGTAATTTTTGGTATTTTATGTACAGTATATTAAATATAAATACTGTAGTTTTTGACAGTTTATTTACAGTATATATTACACATATTTGGTGTACTTTTTGATATTTTATGTACATTATGTCACATACATTTACTTTTCTTTTTGATATTTTATTTACAGTATATAAAATGTATTTGGTGTACTTTTAGTTAATATTATATGTACAATATATGAAATATATTTACTGCACTTTTTGATATTTTCTGTACAGTATAGAAGATATATTTGGTGTCCTTTTGATATTTTATGTAAATTATATAATACATATTTGGTGTAGTTTTTGATATTTTACCTAGGGTGTGTCATATATATTGACTGTCCTTTTTGATATTTCATTTACAGTATATAATATACATTTGGTGTAATTTTTGATATTTTATGTACAGTATATTAAGTATAATTACTGTAGTTTTTGATAGTTTATTTACAGTATATATTACACATATTTGGTGTACTTTTTGATATTTTATGTTCAGTATGTCATATATATTTACTATACTTTTTGATATTTTATTTACAGTATATAAAATGTATTTGGTGTACTTTCAGTTAATATTATGTGTACAATATGTGAAATATATTTACTGTACATTTTGATATTTTATGTACAATATATAAGATATATTTGGTGTCCTTTTGATATTTTATGTAAATTATATAATACATATTTGGTGTAGTTTTTGATATTTGACATAGGGTGTGTCATATATATTGACTGTCCTTTTTGATATTTTATTTACAGTATATAATATACATTTGGTGTAGTTTTTGATATTTTATGTACAGTATATTAAATACAATTACTGTAGTTTTTGATAGTTTATTTAGAGTATATATAACACATATTTGGTGTACTTTTTGATATTTTATGTACAGTATGTCATATATATTTACTGTACTTTTTGATATTTTATTTACCGTATATAAAATGTATTTGGTGTACTTTTAGTTAATATTATATGTACAATATATGAAATATATTTACTGTACTTTTTATATTTTATCTACAGTATATAAGATATATTTGGTGTCCTTTCGATATTTTATGTAAATTATATAATACATATTTGGTGTAGTTTTTGATATTTTACATAGGGTGCGTCATATATATTGACTGTCCTTTTTGATATTTTATTTACAGTATATAATATACATTTGATGAAATTTTTGATATTTTATGTACAGTATATTAAATATAATTACTGTAGTTATTGATAGTTTATTTACAGTATATATAACACATATTTGGTGTACTTTTTGATATTTTATGTACAGTATGTAATATATATTTACTGTATTTTTCATATTTTATTTACAGTATATAAAATGTATTTGGTGTACTTTCAGTTAATATTATATTTACAATATATGAAATATATTTACTGTACTTTTTGATATTTTATGTACAGTATATAAGATATATTTGGTGTCCTTTTGATATTTTATGTAAATTATATAATACATATTTGGTGTAGTTTTTGATATTTGACATAGGGTGTGTCATATATATTGACTGTCCTTTTTGATATTTTATTTACAATATATAATATACATTTGGTGTAATTTTTGATATTTTATGTACAGTATATTAAATATAATTACTGTAGTTTTTGATAGTTTATTTACAGTATATATAACACATATTTGGGGTACTTTTTGATATTTTATGTACAGTATGTCATATATATTTACTGTACTTTTTGATATTTTATTGACAGTATATAAAATATATTTGGTGTACTTTCAGTTAATATTATATGTACAATATGTGAAATATATTTACTGTACTTTCTGATAATTTATGTACAATATATAAGATATATTTGGTGTCCTTTTGATATTTTTTGTAAATTATATAATACATATTTGGTGTAGTTTTTGATATTTTACATAGGGTGTGTCATATATATTGACTGTCCTTTTTGATATTTTATTTACAGTATATAATATACATTTGGTGTAATTTTTGTTGTTTTATATACAGTATATTAAATATAATTACTGTAGTTTTGGATAGTTTATTTACAGTATATATAACACATATTTGGTGTACTTTTTGATATTTTATGTACAGTATGTAATATATATTTACTGTACTTTTTCATATATTATTTACAGTATATAAAATGTATTTGGTGTACTTTCAGTTAATATTATATGTACAATATATGAAATATATTTACTGTACTTTTTGATATTTTCTGTACAGTATATATGATATATTTGGTATCCTTTTGATATTTTATGTAAATTATATAATACATATTTGGTGTAGTTTTTGATATTTTACATAGGGTGTGTCATATATATTGAGTGTCCTTTTGATATTTTATTTGCAGTATATAATATACATTTGGTGTAATTTTTGATGTTTTATGTACAGTATATTAAATATAATTACTGTAGTTTTTGATAGTTTATTTACAGTATATATTACACATATTTGGTGTACTTTTTGATATTTTATGTACAGTATGTCATATATATTTACTGTACTTTTTGGTATTTAATTTACAGTATATAAAATGTATTTGGTGTACTTTTAGTTAATATTATATGTACAATATATGAAATATATTTACTGTACTTTTTGATATTTTCTCTACAGTATATAAGATATATTTGGTGTCCTTTTGATATTTTATGTAAATTATATAATACATATTTGGTGTAGTTTTTGATATTTTACATAGGGTGTGTCATATATATTGACTGTCCTATTTGATATTTTATTTAGAGTATATAATATACATTTGGTGTAATTTTTGGTATTTTATGTACAGTATATTAAATATAAATACTGTAGTTTTTGACAGTTTATTTACAGTATATATTACACATATTTGGTGTACTTTTTGATATTTTATTTACATTATGTCACATACATTTACTTTTCTTTTTGATATTTTATTTACAGTATATAAAATGTATTTGGTGTACTTTTAGTTAATATTATATGTACAATATATGAAATATATTTACTGCACTTTTTGATATTTTCTGTACAGTATAGAAGATATATTTGGTGTCCTTTTGATATTTTATGTAAATTATATAATACATATTTGGTGTAGTTTTTGATATTTTACCTAGGGTGTGTCATATATATTGACTGTCCTTTTTGATATTTCATTTACAGTATATAATATACATTTGGTGTAATTTTTGATATTTTATGTACAGTATATTAAGTATAATTACTGTAGTTTTTGATAGTTTATTTACAGTATATATTACACATATTTGGTGTACTTTTTGATATTTTATGTTCAGTATGTCATATATATTTACTATACTTTTTGATATTTTATTTACAGTATATAAAATGTATTTGGTGTACTTTCAGTTAATATTATGTGTACAATATGTGAAATATATTTACTGTACATTTTGATATTTTATGTACAATATATAAGATATATTTGGTGTCCTTTTGATATTTTATGTAAATTATATAATACATATTTGGTGTAGTTTTTGATATTTGACATAGGGTGTGTCATATATATTGACTGTCCTTTTTGATATTTTATTTACAGTATATAATATACATTTGGTGTAATTTTTGATATTTTATGTACAGTATATTAAATATAATTACTGTAGATTTTGATAGTTTATTTACAGTATATATAACACATATTTGGGGTACTTTTTGATATTTTATGTACAGTATGTCATATATCTTTACTGTACTTTTTCAAATTTTATTAACAGTATATAAAATGTATTTGGTGTACTTTTAGTTAATATTATATGTACAATACATGAAATATATTTACTGTACTTTTTGATATTTTCTGTACAGTATATAAGATATATTTGGTGTCCTTTTGATATTTTATGTAAATTATATAATACATATTTGGTGTAGTTTTTGATATTTTACCTAGGGTGTGTCATATATATTGACTGTCCTTTTTGATATTTTATTTACAGTATATAATATACATTTGGTGTAATTTTTGTTGTTTTATATACAGTATATTAAATATAATTACTGTAGTTTTGGATAGTTTATTTACAGTATATATAACACATATTTGGTGTACTTTTTGATATTTTATGTACAGTATGTAATATATATTTACTGTACTTTTTCATATATTATTTACAGTATATAAAATGTATTTGGTGTACTTTCAGTTAATATTATATGTACAATATATGAAATATATTTACTGTACTTTTTGATATTTTCTGTACAGTATATAAGATATATTTGGTATCCTTTTGATATTTTATGTAAATTATATAATACATATTTGGTGTAGTTTTTGATATTTTACATAGGGTGTGTCATATATATTGAGTGTCCTTTTTGATATTTTATTTGCAGTATATAATATACATTTGGTGTAATTTTTGATGTTTTATGTACAGTATATTAAATATAATTACTGTAGTTTTTGATAGTTTATTTACAGTATATATTACGCATATTTGGTGTACTTTTTGATATTTTATGTACAGTATGTCATATATATTTACTGTACTTTTTGGTATTTTATTTACAGTATATAAAATGTATTTGGTGTACTTTTAGTTAATATTATATGTACAATATATGAAATATATTTACTGTACTTTTTGATATTTTCTCTACAGTATATAAGATATATTTGGTGTCCTTTTGATGTTTTATGTAAATTATATAATACATATTTGGTGTAGTTTTTGATATTTTACATAGGGTGTGTCATATATATTGACTGTCCTATTTGATATTTTATTTAGAGTATATAATATACATTTGGTGTAATTTTTGGTATTTTATGTACAGTATATTAAATATAAATATTGTAGTTTTTGACAGTTTATTTACAGTATATATTACACATATTTGGTGTACTTTTTGATATTTTATGTACATTATGTCACATACATTTACTGTACTTTTTGATATTTTATTTACAGTATATAAAATGTATTTGGTGTACTTTTAGTTAATATTATATGTACAATATATGAAATATATTTACTGTACTTTTTGATATTTTCTGTACAGTATATAAGATATATTTGGTGTCCTTTTGATATTTTATGTAAATTATATAATACATATTTGGTGTAGTTTTTGATATTTTACCTAGGGTGTGTCATATATATTGACTGTCCTTTTTGATATTTCATTTACAGTATATAATATACATTTGGTGTAATTTTTGATATTTTATGTACAGTATATTAAATATAATTACTGTAGTTTTTGATAGTTTATTTACAGTATATATTACACATATTTGGTGTACTTTTTGATATTTTATGTTCAGTATGTCATATATATTTACTATACTTTTTGATATTTTATTTACAGTATATAAAATGTATTTGGTGTACTTTCAGTTAATATTATATGTACAATATGTGAAATATATTTACTGTACATTTTGATATTTTATGTACAATATATAAGATATATTTGGTGTCCTTTTGATATTTTATGTAAATTATATAATACATATTTGGTGTAGTTTTTGATATTTGACATAGGGTGTGTCATATATATTGACTGTCCTTTTTGATATTTTATTTACAGTATATAATATACATTTGGTGTAATTTTTGATATTTTATGTACAGTATATTAAATATAATTACTGTAGTTTTTGATAGTTTATTTACAGTATATATAACACATATTTGGGGTACTTTTTGATATTTTATGTACAGTATGTCATATATCTTTACTGTACGTTTTCAAATTTTATTAACAGTATATAAAATGTATTTGGTGTACTTTTAGTTCATATTATATGTACAATACATGAAATATATTTACTGTAGTTTTTGATATTTTCTGTACAGTATATAAGATATATTTGGTGTCCTTTTGATATTTTATGTAAATTATATAATACATATTTGGTGTAGTTTTTGATATTTTACCTAGGGTGTGTCATATATATTGACTGTCCTTTTTGATATTTCATTTACAGTATATAATATACATTTGGTGAAATTTTTGATATTTTATGTACAGCATATTAAATATAATTACTGTAGTTTTTGATAGTTTATTTACAGTATATATTACACATATTTGGTGTACTTTTTGATATATTATGTTCAGTATGTCATATATATTTACTGTACTTTTTGATATTTTATTTACACTATATAAAATGTATTTGGTGTACTTTCAGTTAATATTATATGTACAATATGTGAAATATATTTACTGTACTTTTTGATATTTTATGTACAGTATATTAAATATAATTACTGTAGTATTTGATAGTTTATTTACAGTATATATAACACATATTTGGTGTACTTTTTGATATATTATGTACAGTATGTCACATATATTTACTGTACTTTTTGATATTTTATTTACAGTATATAAAATGTATTTGGTGTACTTTTAGTTAATATTATATGTACAATATATGAAATATATTTACTGTACTTTTTGATATTTTCTGTACAGTATATAAGATATATTTGGTGTCCTTTTGATATTTTATGTAAATTATATAATACATATTTGGTGTAGTTTTTGATATTTTACATAGGGTGAGTCATATATATTGACTGTCCTTTTTGATATTTTATTTACAGTATATAATATACATTTGGTGTAATTTTTGATATTTTATGTACAGTATATTAAATATAAATACTGTAGTTTTTGATAGTTTATTTACACTATATATTACACATATTTGTTGTACTTTTTGATATTTTATGTACATTATGTCATATATATTTACTGTACTTTTTGATATTTTATTTACAGTATATAAAATGTATTTGGTGTACTTTTAGTTAATATTATATGTACAATATATGAAATATATTTACTGTACTTTTTGATATTTTATGTACAGTATATAAGATGTATTTGGTGTCCTTTTGATATTTTATATAAATTATATAATATATATTTGGTGTAGTTTTTGATATTTTACATAGTGTGTGTAGTATATATTTGCTGTCCTTTTTGATATTTTATTTACAGTATATAATATACATTTGGTGTAATTTTTGATATTTTATGTACAGTATATTAAATATAATTACTGTAGTATTTGATAGTTTATTTACAGTATATATAACACATATTTGGTGTACTTTTTGATATTTTATGTACAGTATGTCATATATATTTACTGTACTTTTTGATATTTTATTTACAGTATATAAAATGTATTTGGTGTACTTTCAGTTAATATTATATGTATAATATATGAAATATATTTACTGTACTTTTTGATATTTTCTGTACAGTATATAAGATATATTTGGTGTCCTTTTGATATTTTATGTAAATTATATAATACATATTTGGTGTAGTTATTGATATTTTACATAGGGTGTGTCATATATATTGACTGTCCTTTTTGATATTTTATTTACAGAATATAATATACATATGGTGTAATTTTTGGTATTTTATGTACAGTACATTAAATATAAATACTGTAGTTTTTGATAGTTTTTTACAGTATATATTACACATATTTGGTGTACTTTTTGATATTTTATGTACATTATGTCGTATATATTTACTGTAGTTTTTGATATTATATTTACAGTATATAAAATGTATTTGGTGTACTTTTATTTAATATTATATGTACAATATATGAAATATATTTACTGTACTTTTTGATATTTTATGTACAGTATATAAGATATATTTGGTGTCCTTTTGATATTTTATGTAAATTATATAATACATATTTGGTGTAGTTTTTGATATTTTACGTAGGGTGCGTCATATATATTGACTGTCCTTTTTGATATTGTATTTACGGTATATAATATACATTTGGTGAAATTTTTGATATTTTATGTACAGTATATTAAATATAATTACTGTAGTATTTGATAGTTTATTTACAGTATATATAACACATATTTGGTGTACTTTTTGATATTTTATGTACAGTATGTCATATATATTTACTGTACTTTTTGATAGTTTATTGACAGTATATAAAATGTATTTGGTGTACTTTCAGTTAATATTATATGTACAATATGTGAAATGTATTTACTGTACTTTTTGATATTTTATGTACAATATATCAGATACATTTGGTGTCCTTTTGATATTTTATGTAAATTATATAATACATATTTGGTGTAGTTTTTGATATTTTTCATAGGGTGTGTCATTTATATTGACTGTCATTTTTGATATTTTTTTACAGTATATAATACACATTTGGTGTAATTTTTGATATTTTATGTACAGTATATTAAACATAATTACTGTATTTTTTGATAGTTTATTTACAGTATATATAACACATATTTGGTGTACTTTTTGATATTTTATGTACAGTATGTCATATATATTTACTGTACTTTTTGATAGTTTATTGACAGTATATAAAATGTATTTGGTGTACTTTCAGTTAATATTATATGTACAATATATGAAATATATTTACTGTACTTTTTGATATTTTATGTACAGTATATAAGATATATTTGGTGTCCTTTTGATATTTTATGTAAATTATATAATACATATTTGGTGTAGTTTTTGATATTTTACATAGTGTGCGTCATATATATTGACTGTCCTTTTTGATATTTTATTTACAGTATATAATATACATTTGGTGAAATTTTTGATATTTTATGTACAGTATATTAAATATAATTACTGTAGTTTTTGATAGTTTATTTACAGTATATATAACACATATTTGGTGTACTTTTTGATATTTTATGTACAGTATGTCATATATATTTACTATACTTTTTGATATTTTATTGACAGTATATAAAATATATTTGGTGTACTTTCAGTTAATATTATATGTACAATATATGAAATATATTTACTGTACTTTCTGATATTTTATGTACAATATATAAGATATATTTGGTGTCCTTTTGTTATTTTATGTAAATTATATAATACATATTTGGTGTAGTTTTTGATATTTTACATAGGGTGTGTCATATATATTGACTGTCCTTTTTGATATTTTATTTACAGTATATAATATACATTTGGTGTAGTTTTTGATATTTTATGTACAGTATATTAAATATAATTACTGTAGTTTTTGATAGTTTATTTACAGTATATATAACACATATTTGGTGTACTTTTTGATATTTTATGTACACTATGTAATATATATTTACTGTACTTTTTCATATTTTATTTACAGTATATAAAATGTATTTGGTGTACTTTCAGTTAATATTATATGTACAATATATGAAATATATTTACTGTACTTTTTGATATTTTATGTACAGTATATAAGATATATTTGGTGTCCTTTTGATATTTTATGTAAATTATATAATACATATTTGGTGTAATTTTTGATATTTTACATAGGGTGTGTCATATATATTGACTGTCTTTTTGATATTTTATTTACAGTATATAATATACATTTGGTGTAATTTTTGATATTTTATGTACAGTATATTAAATATAATTACTGTAGTTTTTGATAGTTTATTTACAGTATATATAACACATATTTGGTGTACTTTTTGATATTTTATGTACAGTATGTCATATATATTTACTGTACTTTTTGATATTTTATTTACAGTATATAAAATGTATTTGGTGTACTTTCAGTTAATATTATATGTACAATATGTGAAATATATTTACTGTACTTTTTGATATTTTATGTACAATATATAAGATATATTTGGTGTCCTTTAGATATTTTATGTAAATTATATAATTCATATTTGGTGTAGTTTTTGATATTTGACATAGGGTGTGTCATATATATTGACTGTCCTTTTTGATATTTTTTTACACTATATAATATACATTTGGTGTAATTTTTGATATTTTATGTACAGTATATTAAATATAATTACTGTAGTTTTTGATAGTTTATTTACAGTATATATAACACATATTTGGTGTACTTTTTGATATTTTATGTACAGTATGTAATATATATTTACTGTACTTTTTCATATTTTATTTACAGTATATAAAATGTATTTGGTGTACTTTCAGTTAATATTATATGTACAACATATGAAATATATTTACTGTACTTTTTGATATTTTATGTACAGTATATAAGATATATTTGGTGTCCTTTTGATATTTTATGTAAATTATATAATACATATTTGGTGTAGTTTTTGATATTTTACATAGGGTGCGTCATATATATTGACTGTCCTTTTTGATATTTTATTTACAGTATATAATATACATTTGGTGAAATTTTTGATATTTTATATACAGTATGTTAAATATAATTACTGTAGTTTTTGATAGTTTATTTACAGTATATATAACACATATTTGGTGTACTTTTTGATATTTTATGTACAGTATGTCATATATATTTACTGTACTTTTTGATATTTTATTGACAGTATATAAAATATATTTGGTGTACTTTCAGTTAATATTATATGTACAATATGTGAAATATATTTACTGTACTTTCTGATATTTTATGTACAATATATAAGATATATTTGGTGTCCTTTTGATATTTTTTGTAAATCATATAATACATATTTGGTGTAGTTTTTGATATTTTACATAGGGTGTGTCATATATATTGACTGTCCTTTTTGATATTTTATTTACAGTATATAATATACATTTGGTGTAATTTTTGTTGTTTTATATACAGTATATTAAATATAATTACTGTAGTTTTGGATAGTTTATTTACAGTATATATAACACATATTTGGTGTACTTTTTGATATTTTATGTACAGTATGTAATATATATTTACTGTACTTTTTCATATATTATTTACAGTATATAAAATGTATTTGGTGTACTTTCAGTTAATATTATATGTACAATATATGAAATATATTTACTGTACTTTTTGATATTTTCTGTACAGTATATAAGATATATTTGGTATCCTTTTGATATTTTATGTAAATTATATAATACATATTTGGTGTAGTTTTTGATATTTTACATAGGGTGTGTCATATATATTGAGTGTCCTTTTTGATATTTTATTTGCAGTATATAATATACATTTGGTGTAATTTTTGATGTTTTATGTACAGTATATTAAATATAATTACTGTAGTTTTTGATAGTTTATTTACAGTATATATTACGCATATTTGGTGTACTTTTTGATATTTTATGTACAGTATGTCATATATATTTACTGTACTTTTTGGTATTTTATTTACAGTATATAAAATGTATTTGGTGTACTTTTAGTTAATATTATATGTACAATATATGAAATATATTTACTGTACTTTTTGATATTTTCTCTACAGTATATAAGATATATTTGGTGTCCTTTTGATATTTTATGTAAATTATATAATACATATTTGGTGTAGTTTTTGATATTTTACATAGGGTGTGTCATATATATTGACTGTCCTATTTGATATTTTATTTAGAGTATATAATATACATTTGGTGTAATTTTTGGTATTTTATGTACAGTATATTAAATATAAATACTGTAGTTTTTGACAGTTTATTTACAGTATATATTACACATATTTGGTGTACTTTTTGATATTTTATGTACATTATGTCACATACATTTACTGTACTTTTTGATATTTTATTTACAGTATATAAAATGTATTTGGTGTACTTTTAGTTAATATTATATGTACAATATATGAAATATATTTACTGTACATTTTGATATTTTCTGTACAGTATATAAGATATATTTGGTGTCCTTTTGATATTTTATGTAAATTATATAATACATATTTGGTGTAGTTTTTGATATTTGACATAGGGTGTGTCATATATATTGACTGTCCTTTTTGATATTTTATTTACAGTATATAATATACATTTGGTGTAATTTTTGATATTTTATGTACAGTATATTAAATATAATTACTGTAGTTTTTCATAGTTTATTTACAGTATATATAACACATATTTGGGGTACTTTTTGATATTTTATGTACAGTATGTCATATATCTTTACTGTACGTTTTCAAATTTTATTAACAGTATATAAAATGTATTTGGTGTACTTTTAGTTCATATTATATGTACAATACATGAAATATATTTACTGTAGTTTTTGATATTTTCTGTACAGTATATAAGATATATTTGGTGTCCTTTTGATATTTTATGTAAATTATATAATACATATTTGGTGTAGTTTTTGATATTTTACCTAGGGTGTGTCATATATATTGACTGTCCTTTTTGATATTTCATTTACAGTATATAATATACATTTGGTGAAATTTTTGGTATTTTATGTACAGCATATTAAATAAAATTACTGTAGTTTTTGATAGTTTATTTACAGTATATATTACACATATTTGGTGTACTTTTTGATATATTATGTTCAGTATGTCATATATATTTACTGTACTTTTTGATATTTTATTTACACTATATAAAATGTATTTGGTGTACTTTCAGTTAATATTATATGTACAATATGTGAAATATATTTACTGTACTTTTTGATATTTTATGTACAGTATATTAAATATAATTACTGTAGTATTTGATAGTTTATTTACAGTGTATATAACACATATTTGGTGTACTTTTTGATATATTATGTACAGTATGTCACATATATTTACTGTACTTTTTGATATTTTATTTACAGTATATAAAATGTATTTGGTGTACTTTTAGTTAATATTATATGTACAATATATGAAATATATTTACTGTACTTTTGATATTTTATGTACAGTATATAAGATATATTTGGTGTCCTTTTGATATTTTATGTAAATTATATAATACATATTTGGTGTAGTTTTTGGTATTTTACATAGGGTGTGTCATATATATTGACTGTCTTTTTGATATTTTATTTACAGTATATAATATACATTTGGTGTAATTTTTGATATTTTATGTACAGTATATTAAATATAATTACTGTAGATTTTGATAGTTTATTTAAAGTATATAAAACACATATTTGGTGTACTTTTTGATATTTTATGTACAGTATGTAATATATATTTACTGTACTTTTTCATATTTTATTTACAGTATATAAAATGTATTTGGTGTACTTTAATTAATATTATATGTACAATATATGAAATATATTTACTGTACTTTTTGATATTTTATGTACAGTATATAAGATATATTTGGTGTCCTTTTGATATTTTATGTAAATTATATAATACATATTTGGTGTAGTTTTTGATATTTTACATAGTGTGTGTCATATATATTGACTGTCTTTTTGATATTTTATTTACAGTATATAATATACATTTGGTGTAATTTTTGATATTTTATGTACAGTATATTAAATATAATTACTGTAGTTTTTGATAGTTTATTTACAGTATATATAACACATATTTGGTGTACTTTTTGATATTTTATGTACAGTATGTAATATATATTTACTGTATTTTTCATATTTTATTTACAGTATATAAAATGTATTTGGTGTACTTTCAGTTAATATTATATTTACAATATATGAAATATATTTACTGTACTTTTTGATATTTTATGTACAGTATATAAGATATATTTGGTGTCCTTTTGATATTTTATGTAAATTATATAATACATATTTGGTGTAGTTTTTGATATTTTACATAGGGTGTGTCATATATATTGACTGTCCATTTTGATATTTTATTTACAGTATATAATATACATTTGGTGTAATTTTTGATGTTTTATGTACAGTATATTAAATATAATTACTGTAGTTTTTGATAGTTTATTTACAGTATATATTACACATATTTGGTGTACTTTTTGATATTTTATGTACAGTATGTCATATATATTTACTGTAATTTTTGAAATTTTATTTACAGTATATAAAATGTATTTCGTGTACTTTTAGTTAATATTATATGTACAATATATGAAATATATTTACTGTACATTTTGATATTTTCTGTACAGTATATAAGATATATTTTGTGTCCTTTTGATATTTTATGTAAATTATATAATACATATTTGGTGTAGTTTTTGGTATTTTACATAGGGTGTGTCATATATATTGACTGTCCTATTTGATATTTTATTTACAGTATATAATATACATTTCGTGTAATTTTTGATATTTTATGTACAGTATATTAAATATAATTACTGTACTATTTGATAGTTTATTTACAGTATATATTACACATATTTGGTGTACTTTTTGATATTTTATGTACAGTATGTCATATATATTTACTGTACTTTTTGAAATTTTATTTACAGTATATAAAATGTATTTGGTGTACTTTTAGTTAATATTATATGTACAATATATGAAATATATTTACTGTACTTTTTGATATTTTCTGTACAGTATATAAGATTTATTTGGTGTCCTTTTGATATTTTATGTAAATTTTATAATACATATTTGGTGTAGTTTTTGATATTTTACATAGGGTGAGTCATATATATTGACTGTCCTTTTTGATATTTTATTTACAGTATATAATATACATTTGGTGTAATTTTTGATATTTTATGTACAGTATATTAAATATAATTACTGTAGTTTTTGATAGTTTATTCACAGTATATATAACACATATTTGGTGTACTTTTTGATATTTTATGTACAGTATGTCATATATATTTACTGTACTTTTTGATATTTTATTTGCAGTATATAAAATGTATTTGGTGTACTTTCAGTTAATATTATATGTACAATATATGAAATATATTTACTGTACTTTTTGATATTTTCTGTACAGTACATAAGATATATTTGCTGTCCATTTGATATTTTATGTAAATTATATAATACATATTTGGTGTAGTTTTTGATATTTTACATATGGTGTGTCATATGTATTGACTGTCCTTTTTGATATTTTATTTACAGTATATAATATACATTTGGTGTAATTTTTGATATTTTATGTACAGTATATTAAATATAAATACTGTAGTTTTTGATAGTTTATTTACACTATATATTACACATATTTGTTGTACTTTTTGATATTTTATGTACATTATGTCATATATATTTACTGTACTTTTTGATATTTTATTTACAGTATATAAAATGTATTTGGTGTACTTTTAGTTAATATTATATGTACAATATATGAAATATATTTACTGTACTTTTTGATATTTTCTGTACAGTATATAAGATATATTTGGTGTCCTTTTGATATTTTATGTAAATTATATAATACATATTTGGTGTAGTTTTTGATATTTTACATAGGGTGTGTCATATATATTGACTGTCCTTTTTGATATTTTATTTACAGTATATAATATACATTTGGTGTAATTTTTGATATTTTATGTACAGTATATTAAATATAATTACTGTAGTTTTTGATAGTTTATTCACAGTATATATAACACATATTTGGTGTACTTTTTGATATTTTATGTACAGTATGTCATATATATTTACTGTACTTTTTGATATTTTATTTGCAGTATATAAAATGTATTTGGTGTACTTTCAGTTAATATTATATGTACAATATATGAAATATATTTACTGTACTTTTTGATATTTTCTGTACAGTACATAAGATATATTTGCTGTCCATTTGATATTTTATGTAAATTATATAATACATATTTGGTGTAGTTTTTGATATTTTACATAGGGTGTTTCATATGTATTGACTGTCCTTTTTGATATTTTATTTACAGTATATAATATACATTTGGTGTAATTTTTGATATTTTATGTACAGTATATTAAATATAAATACTGTAGTTTTTGATAGTTTATTTACACTATATATTACACATATTTGTTGTACTTTTTGATATTTTATGTACATTATGTCATATATATTTACTGTACTTTTTGATATTTTATTTACAGTATATAAAATGTATTTGGTGTACTTTTAGTTAATATTATATGTACAATATATGAAATATATTTACTGTACTTTTTGATATTTTCTGTACAGTATATAAGATATATTTGGTGTCCTTTTGATATTTTATGTAAATTATATAATACATATTTGGTGTAGTTTTTGATATTTTACATAGGGTGTGTCATATATATTGACTGTCCTTTTTGATATTTTATTTACAGTATATAATATACATTTGGTGTAATTTTTGATATTTTATGTACAGTATATTAAATATAATTAGTGTAGTTTTTGATAGTTTATTCACAGTATATATAACACATATTTGGTGTACTTTTTGATATTTTATGTACAGTATGTCATATATATTTACTGTACTTTTTGATATTTTATTTGCAGTATATAAAATGTATTTGGTGTACTTTCAGTTAATATTATATGTACAATATATGAAATATATTTACTGTACTTTTTGATATTTTCTGTACAGTACATAAGATATATTTGCTGTCCATTTGATATTTTATGTAAATTATATAATACATATTTGGTGTAATTTTTGATATTTTACATAGGGTGTGTCATATGTATTGACTGTCCTTTTTGATATTTTATTTACAGTATATAATATACATTTGATGTAATTTTTGATATTTTATGTACAGTATATTAAATATAAATACTGTAGTTTTTGATAGTTTATTTACACTATATATTACACATATTTGTTGTACTTTTTGATATTTTATGTACATTATGTCATATATATTTACTGTACTTTTTGATATTTTATTTACAGTATATAAAATGTATTTGGTGTACTTTTAGTTAATATTATATGTACAATATATGAAATATATTTACTGTACTTTTTGATATTTTCTGTACAGTATATAAGATATATTTGGTGTCCTTTTGATATTTTATGTAAATTATATAATACATATTTGGTGTAGTTTTTGATATTTTACATAGGGTGTGTCATATATATTGACTGTCATTTTTGATATTTTATTTAGAGTATATAATATACATTTGGTGTAATTTTTGGTATTTTATGTACAGTATATTAAATATAATTACTGTAGTTTTTGATATTTTATTTACAGTATATATTGCACATATTTGGTGTACTTTTTGATATTTTATGTACAGTATGTCATATATATTTACTGTACTTTTTCAAATTTTATTTACCATATATAAAATGTATTTGGTGTACTTTTAGTTAATATTATATGTACAATATATGAAATATATTTACTGTAATTTTTGATATTTTATGTACAGTATATAAGATGTATTTGGTGTCCTTTTGATATTTTATATAAATTATATAATATATATTTGGTGTAGTTTATGATATTTTACATAGTGTGTGTAGTATATATTTGCTGTCCTTTTTGATATTTTATTTTCAGTATATAATATACATTTAGTGTAATTTTTGATATTTTATGTACAGTATATTAAATATAATTAGTGTAGTATTTGATAGTTTATTTACAGTATATATAACACATATTTGGTGTACTTTTTGATATTTTATGTACATTATGTCATATATATTTACTGTACTTTTTGATATTTTATTTACAGTATATAAAATGTATTTGGTGTACTTTCAGTTAATATTATATGTACAATATATGAAATATATTTACTGTTCTTTTTGATATTTTATGTACAGTATATAAGATATATTTGGTGTCCTTTTGCTATTTTATGTAAATTATATAACACATATTTGGTGTAGTTTTTGATATTTTACATAGGGTGTGTCATATATATTGACTGTCCTTTTTGATATTTTATTTACAGTATATAATATACATTTGGTGTAGTTTTTGATATTTTATGTACAGTATATTAAATATAATTACTGTAGTTTTTGATAGTTTATTTACAGTATATATTACACATATTTGGTGTTCTTTTTGATATTTTATGTTCAGTATGTCATATATATTTACTGTACTTTTTGATATTTTATTTACAGTATATAAAATGTATTTGGTGTACTTTTAGTTAATATTATATGTACAATATATGAAATATATTTACTGTACTTTTTGATATTTTCTCTACAGTATATCAGATATATTTGGTGTCCTTTTGATATTTTATGTAAATTATATAATACATATTTGGTGTAGTTTTTGATATTTTACATAGGTTGTGTCATATATATTGACTGTCCTATTTGATATTTTATTTACAGTATATAATATACATTTGGTGTAATTTTTGGTATTTTATGTACAGTATATTAAATATAAATACTGTAGTTTTTGATAGTTTATTTACAGTATATATTACACATATTTGCTGCACTTTTTGATATTTTATGTACATTATGTCATATATATTTACTGTACTTTTTGATATTTTATTTACAGTATATAAAATGTATTTGGTGTACTTTTAGTTAATATTATATGTACAATATATGAAATATATTTACTGTACTTTTTGATATTTTCTGTACAGTATATAAGATATATTTGGTGTCCTTTTGATATTTTATGTAAATTATATAATACATATTTGGTGTAGTTTTTGATATTTTACATAGGGTGTGTCATATATATTGACTGTCCTTTTTGATATTTTTTTACAGTATATAATATACATTTGGTGTAATTTTTGATATTTTATGTACAGTATATTAAATATAAATACTGTAGTTTTTGATAGTTTATTTACAGTATATATAACACATATTTGGTGTACATTTTGATATTTTATGTACAGTATGTCATATATATTTACTGTACTTTTTGATATTTTATTGACAGTATATAAAATGCATTTGGTGTACTTTCAGTTAATATTATATGTACAATATGTGAAATATATTTACTGTACTTTTTGATATTTTATGTACAATATATAAGATATATTTGTTGTCCTTTTGATATTTTATGTAAATTATATAATACTTATTTGGTGTAGTTTTTGATATTTTACATAGGGTGTGTCATATATATTGACTGTACTTTTTGATATTTTATTTACAGTATATAATATACATTTGGTGTAATTTTTGATATTTTATGTACAGTATATTAAATATAATTACTGTAGTTTTTGATAGTTTATTTACAGTATATATAACACATATTTGGTGTACTTTTTGATATTATATGTACAATATGTGAAATATATTTACTGTACTTTTTCATATTTTATTTACAGTATATAAAATGTATTTGGTGTACTTTTAGTTAATATTATATGTACAATATATGAAATATATTTACTGTATTTTTGATATTTTATGTACAGTATATAAGATGTATTTGGTGTCCTTTTGATATTTTATGTAAATTATATAATACATATTTGGTGTAGTTTTTGATATTTTACATAGGGTGTGTCATATATATTGACTGTCCTTTTTGATATTTTATTAGCAGTATATAATATACATTTGGTGTAATTTTTGATGTTTTATGTACAGTATATTAAATATAATTACTGTAGTTTTTGATAGTTTATTTATAGTATATATTACACATATTTGGTGTACTTTTTGATATTTTATGTACAGTATGTCATATATGTTTACTGTACTTTTTCAAATTTTATTTACAGTATATAAAATGTATTTGGTGTACTTTTAGTTAATATTATATGTACAATATATGAAATATATTTACTGTACTTTTTGATATTTTATGTACAGTATATAAGATATATTTGGTGTCCTTTTGATATTTTATGTAAATTATATAATACATATTTGGTGTAGATTTTGATATCTTACATAGGGTGTGTCATATATATTGACTGTCCATTTTGATATTTTATTTACAGTGGATAATATACATTTGGTGTTATTTTTGATGTTTTATGTACAGTATATTAAATATAATTACTGTAGTTTTTGATAGTTTATTTACAGTATATATTACACATATTTGGTGTACTTTTTGATATTTTATGTACAGTATGTCATATATATTTACTGTACTTTTTCAAATTTTATTTACAGTATATAAAATGTATTTGGTGTACTTTTAGTTAATATTATATGTACAATATATGAAATATATTTACTGTACTTTTTGATATTTTATGTACAGTATATAAGATGTATTTGGTGTCCTTTTGATATTTTATATAAATTATATAATATATATTTGGTGTAGTTTTTGATATTTTACGTAGTGTGTGTAGTATATATTTGCTGTCCTATTTGATATTTTATTTACAGTATATAATATACATTTGGTGTAATTTTTGATATTTTATGTACAGTATATTAAATATAATTACTGTAGTATTTGATAGTTTATTTACAGTATATATAACACATATTTGGTGTACTTTTTGATATTTTATGTACAGTATGTCATATATATTTACTGTACTTTTTGATATTTTATTTACAGTATATAAAATGTATTTGGTGTACTTTCAGTTAATATTATATGTATAATATATGAAATATATTTACTGTACCTTTTGATATTTTCTGTACAGTATATAAGATATATTTGGTGTCCTTTTCATATTTTATGTAAATTATATAATACATATTTGGTGTAGTTATTGATATTTTACATAGGGTGTGTCATATATATTGACTGTCCTTTTTGATATTTTATTTACAGTACATAATATACATTTGGTGTAATTTTTGGTATTTTATGTACAGTATATTAAATATAAATACTGTAGTTTTTGATAGTTTTTTACAGTATATATTACACATATTTCGTGTACTTTTTGATATTTTATGTACATTATGTCGTATATATTTACTGTACTTTTTGATATTATATTTACAGTATATAAAATGTATTTGGTGTACTTTTAGTTAATATTATATGTAAAATATATGAAATATATTCACTGTACTTTTTGATATTTTATGTACAGTATATAAGATATATTTGGTGTCCTTTGATATTTTATGTAAATTATATAATACATATTTGGTGTAGTTTTTGATATTTTACGTAGGGTGTGTCATATATATTGACTGTCCTTTTTGATATTGTATTTACAGTATATAATATACATTTGGTGAAATTTTTGATATTTTATGTACAGTATATTAAATATAATTACTGTAGTTTTTGATAGTTTATTTACAGTATATATAACACATATTTGGTGTACTTTTTGATATTTTATGTACAGTATGTCAGATATATTTACTGTACTTTTTGATATTTTATTGACAGTATATAAAATGTATTTGGTGTACTTTCAGTTAATATTATATGTACAATATGTGAAATATATTTACTGTACTTTTTGATATTTTATGTACAATATATCAGATATATTTGGTGTCCTTTTGATATTTTATGTAAATTATATAATACATATTTGGTGTAGTTTTTGATATTTTACATAGGGTGCGTCATGTATATTGACTGTCCTTTTTGATATTTTATTTACAGTATATAATATACATTTGGTGTAATTTTTGATATTTTATGTACAGTATATTAAATATAATTACTGTAGTTTTTGATAGTTTATTTACAGTATATATAAAACATATTTGGTGTACTTTTTGATATTTTATGTACAGTATGTCAGATATATTTACTGTACTTTTTGATATTTTATTGACAGTATATAAAATGTATTTGGTGTACTTTCAGTTAATATTATATGTACAATATATGAAATATATTTACTGTACTTTTTGATATTTTATGTACAGTATATAAGATATATTTCGTGTCCCTTTGATATTTTATGTAAATTATATAATACATATTTGGTGTAGTTTTTGATATTTTACATAGGGTGCGTCATGTATATTGACTGTCCTTTTTGATATTTTATTTACAGTATATAATATACATTTGGTGAAATTTTTGATATTTTATGTACAGTATATTAAATATAATTACTGTTGTTTTTGATAGTTTATTTACAGTATATATAACACATATTTGGTGTACTTTTTGATATTTTATGTACAGTATGTCATATATATTTACTGTACTTTTTGATATTTTATTGACAGTATATAAAATATATTTGGTGTACTTTCAGTTAATATTATATGTACAATATATGAAATATATTTACTGTACTTTCTGATATTTTATGTACAATATATAAGATATATTTGGTGTCCTTTTGTTATTTTATGTAAATTATATAATACATATTTGGTGTAGTTTTTGATATTTTACATAGGGTGTGTCATATATATTGACTGTCCTTTTTGATATTGTATTTACAGTATATAATATACATTTGGTGTAGTTTTTGATATTTTATGTACAGTATATTAAATATAATTACTGTAGTTTTTGATAGTTTATTTACAGTATATATAACACATATTTGGTGTACTTTTTGATATTTTATGTACAGTATGTAATATATATTTACTGTACTTTTTCATATTTTATTTACAGTATATAAAATGTATTTGGTGTACTTTCAGTTAATATTATATGTACAATATATGAAATATACTGTACTTTTTGATATTTTCTGTACAGTATATAAGATATATTTGGTGTCCTTTTGATATTTTATGTAAATTATATAATACATATTTGGTGTAGTTTTTGATATTTTACATAGGGTGTGTCATATATATTGAGTGTCCTTTTTGATATTTTATTAGCAGTATATAATATACATTTGGTGTAATTTTTGATGTTTTATGTACAGTATATTAAATATAATTACTGTAGTTTTTGATAGTTTATTTACAGTATATATTACACATATTTGGTGTACTTTTTGATATTTTATGTACAGTATGTCATATATATTTACTGTACTTTTTGAAATTTTATTTACAGTATATAAAATGTATTTGGTGTACTTTTAGTTAATATTATATGTACAATATATGAAATATATTTACTGTACTTTTTGATATTTTCTGTAGAGTATATAAGATATATTTGGTGTCCTTTTGATATTTTATGTAAATTATATAATACATATTTGGTGTAGTTTTTGATATTTTACATAGGGTGTGTCATATATATTGACTGTCCTTTTTGATATTTTATTTACTGTATATAATATACATTTGGTGTAATTTTTGATATTTTATGTACAGTATATTAAATATAATTACTGTAGTATTTGATAGTTTATTTACAGTATATATTACACATATTTGGTGTACTTTTTGATATTTTATGTACAGTATGTCATATATATTTACTGTACTTTTTCAAATTTTATTTACAGTATATAAAATGTATTTGGTGTACTTTTAGTTAATATTATATGTACAATATATGAAATATATTTACTGTACTTTTTGATATTTTATTTACAGTATATAAGATATATTTGGTGTCCTTTTGATATTTTATGTAAATTATATAATACATATTTGGTGTAGTTTTTGATATTTTACATAGGGTGCGTCATATATATTGACTGTCCTTTTTGATATTTTATTTACAGTATATAATATACATTTGGTGAAATTTTTGATATTTTATGTACAGTATATTAAATATAATTACTGTAGTTTTTGATAGTTTATTTACAGTATATATAACACATATTTGGTGTACTTTTTGATATTTTATGTACAGTATGTCATATATATTTACTGTACTTTTTGATATTTTATTGACAGTATATAAAATGTATTTGGTGTATTTTCAGTTAATATTATATGTACAATATGTGAAATATATTTACTGTACTTTTTGATATTTTATGTACAATATATAAGATATATTTGGTGTCCTTTAGATATTTTATGTAAATTATATAATACATATTTGGTGTAGTTTTTGATATTTGACATAGGGTGTGTCATATATATTGACTGTCCTTTTTGATATTTTTTTACAGTATAAAATATACATTTGGTGTAATTTTTGATATTTTATGTACAGTATATTAAATATAATTACTGTAGTTTTTGATAGTTTATTTACAGTATATATAACACATATTTGGTGTACTTTTTGATATTTTATGTACATTATGTCATATATATTTACTGTACTTTTTCATATATTATTTACAGTATATAAAATGTATTTGGTGTACTTTCAGTTAATATTATATGTACAATATATGAAATATATTTACTGTACTTTTTGATATTTTCTGTACAGTATATAAGATATATTTGGTGTCCTTTTGATATTTTATGTAAATTATATAATACATATTTGGTGTAGTTTTTGATATTTTACATAGGGTGCGTCATATATATTGACTGTCCTTTTTGATATTTTATTTACAGTATATAATATACATTTTGTGAAATTTTTGATATTTCATGTACAGTATATTAAATATAATTACTGTAGTTTTTGATAGTTTATTTACAGTATATATAACACATATTTGGTGCACTATTTGATATTTTATGTGCAATATGTCATATATATTTACTGTACTTTTTGATATTTTATTGACAGTATATAAAATATATTTGGTGTACTTTCAGTTAATATTATATGGACAATATATGAAATATATTTACTGTACTTTCTGATATTTTATTTACAATATATAAGATATATTTGGTGTCCTTTTGATATTTTATGTAAATTATATAATACATATTTGGTGTAGTTTTTGATATTTTACATAGGGTGTGTCATATATATTGACTGTCCTTTTTGATATTTTATTTACAGTATATAATATACATTTGGTGTAATTTTTGATATTTTATGTACAGTATATTAAATATAATTACTGTAGTTTTTGATAGTTTATTTACAGTATATATAACACATATTTGGTGCACTATTTGATATTTTATGTGCAATATGTCATATATATTTACTGTACTTTTTGATATTTTATTGACAGTATATAAAATATATTTGGTGTACTTTCAGTTAATATTATATGGACAATATATGAAATATATTTACTGTACTTTCTGATATTTTATTTACAATATATAAGATATATTTGGTGTCCTTTTGATATTTTATGTAAATTATATAATACATATTTGGTGTAGTTTTTGATATTTTACATAGGGTGTGTCATATATATTGACTGTCCTTTTTGATATTTTATTTACAGTATATAATATACATTTGGTGTAATTTTTGATATTTTATGTACAGTATATTAAATATAATTACTGTAGTTTTTGATAGTTTATTTACAGTATATATAACACATATTTGGTGTACTTTTTGATATTTTATGTACAGTATGTAATATATATTTACTGTACTTTTTCATATATTATTTACAGTATATAAAATGTATTTGGTGTACTTTCAGTTAATATTATATGTACAATATATGAAATATATTTACTGTACTTTTTGATATTTTCTGTACAGTATATAAGATATATTTGGTGTCCTTTTGATATTTTATATAAATTATATAATACATATTTGGTGTAGTTTTTGATATTTTACATAGGGTGTGTCATATATATTGAGTGTCCTTTTTGATATTTTATTTGCAGTATATAATATACATTTGGTGTAATTTTTGATGTTTTATGTACAGTATATTAAATATAATTACTGTAGTTTTTGATAGTTTATTTACAGTATATATTACACATATTTGGTGTACTTTTTGATATTTTATGTACAGTATGTAATATATATTTACTGTACTTTTTCATATTTTATTTACAGTATATAAAATGTATTTGGTGTACTTTTAGTTAATATTATATGTACAATACATGAAATATATTTACTGTACTTTTTGATATTTTCTCTACAGTATATAAGATATATTTGGTGTCCTTTTGATATTTTATGTAAATTATATAATACATATTTGGTGTAGTTTTTGATATTTTACATAGCTTGTGTCATATATATTGACTGTCCTATTTGATATTTTATTTAGAGTATATAATATACATTTGGTGTAATTTTTGGTATTTTATGTACAGTATATTAAATATAAATACTGCAGTTTTTGACAGTTTATTTACAGTATATATTACACATATGTGGTGTACTTTTTGATATTACATGTACATTATGTCATATATATTTACTGTACTTTTTGATATTTTATTTACAGTATATAAAATGTATTTGGTGTACTTTTAGTTAATATTATATGTACAATACATGAAATATATTTACTGTACTTTTTGATATTTTCTGTACAGTATAGAAGATATATTTGGTGTCCTTTTGATATTTTATGTAAATTATATAATACATATTTGGTGTAGTTTTTGATATTTTACATAGGGTGTGTCATATATATTGACTGTCCTTTTTGATATTTTATTTACAGTATATAATATACATTTGGTGTAATTTTTGAATATTTTATGTACAGTATATTAAATATAATTACTGTAGTTTTTGATAGTTTATTTACAGTATATATAACACATATTTGGTGTACTTTTTGATATTTTATGTACAGTATGTCATACATATTTACTGTACTTTTTGATATTTTATTTGCAGTATATAAAATGTATTTGGTGTACTTTCAGTTAATATTATATGTACAATATATGAAATATATTTACTGTACTTTCTGATATTTTCTGTACAGTACATAAGATATATTTGCTGTCCATTTGATATTTTATGTAAATTATATAATACATATTTGGTGTAGTTTTTGATATTTTACATAAGGTGTGTCATCTATATTGACTGTCCTTTTTGATATTTTATTTACAGTATATAATATACATTTGGTGTAATTTTTGATATTTTATGTACAGTATATTAAATATAATTACTGTAGTTTTTGATAGTTTATTTACAGTATATATAACACATATTTGGTGTACTTTTTGATATTTTATGTACAGTATGTAATATATATTTACTGTACTTTTTCATATATTATTTACAGTATATAAAATGTATTTGGTGTACTTTCAGTTAATATTATATGTACAATATATGAAATATATTTACTGTACTTTTTGATATTTTCTGTACAGTATATAAGATATATTTGGTGTCCTTTTGATATTTTATGTAAATTATATAATACATATTTGGTGTAGTTTTTGATATTTTACATAGGGTGTGTCATATATATTGAGTGTCCTTTTTGATATTTTATTTGCAGTATATAATATACATTTGGTGTAATTTTTGATGTTTTATGTACAGTATATTAAATATAATTACTGTAGTTTTTGATAGTTTATTTACAGTATATATTACTCATATTTGGTGTACTTTTTGATATTTTATGTACAGTATGTAATATATATTTACTGTACTTTTTCATATTTTATTTACAGTATATAAAATGTATTTGGTGTACTTTTAGTTAATATTATATGTACAATATATGAAATATATTTACTGTACTTTTTGATATTTTCTGTACAGTATATAAGATATATTTGGTGTCCTTTTGATATTTTATGTAAATTATATAATACATATTTGGTGTAGTTTTTGATATTTTACATAGCTTGTGTCATATATATTGACTGTCCTATTTGATATTTTGTTTAGAGTATATAATATACATTTGGTGTAATTTTTGGTATTTTATGTACAGTATATTAAATATAAATACTGCAGTTTTTGACAGTTTATTTACAGTATATATTACACATATTTGGTGTACTTTTTGATATTTCATGTACATTATGTCATATATATTTACCGTACTTTTTGATATTTTATTTACAGTATATAAAAAGTATTTGGTGTACTTTTAGTTAATATTATATGTACAATACATGAAATATATTTACTGTACATTTGATATTTTCTGTACAGTATATAAGATATATTTGGTGTCCTTTTGATATTTTATGTAAATTATATAATACATATTTGGTGTAGTTTTTGATATTTTACATAGGGTGTGTCATATATATTGACTGTCCTTTTTGATATTTTATTTACAGTATATAATATACATTTGGTGTAATTTTTGATATTTTATGTACAGTATATTAAATATAATTACTGTAGTTTTTGATAGTTTATTTACAGAATATATAACACATATTTGGTGTACTTTTTGATATTTTATGTACAGTATGTCATATATATTTACTGTACTTTTTGATATTTTATTTGCAGTATATAAAATGTATTTGGTGTACTTTCAGTTAATATTATATGTACAATATATGAAATATATTTACTGTACATTTTGATATTTTCTGTACAGTACATAAGATATATTTGCTGTCCATTTGATATTTTATGTAAATTATATAATACATATTTGGTGTAGTTTTTCATATTTTACATAGGGTGTGTCATATGTATTGACTGTCCTTTTTGATATTTTATTTACAGTATATAATATACATTTGGTGTAATTTTTGATATTTTATGTACAGTATATTAAATATAAATACTGTAATTTTTGATAGTTTATTTACAGTATATATTACACATATTTGGTGTACTTTTTGATATTTTATGTCCATTATGTAATATATATTTACTGTACTTTTTGATATTTTATTTAAAGTATATAAAATGTATTTGGTGTACTTTTAGTTAATATTATATGTACAATATATGAAATATATTTACTGTACTTTTTGATATTTTCTGTACAGTATATAAGATATATTTGGTGTCCTTTTGATATTTTATGTAAATTATATAATACATATTTGGTGTAGTTTTTGATATTTTACATAGGGTGTGTCATATATATTGACTGTCCTTTTTGATATTTTATTAGCAGTATATAATATACATTTGGTGTAATTTTTGATGTTTTATGTACAGTATATTAAATATAATTACTGTAGTTTTTGATAGTTTATTTATAGTATATATTACACATATTTGGTGTACTTTTTGATATTTTATGTACAGTATGTCATATATATTTACTGTAGTTTTTCAAATTTTATTTACGGTATATAAAATGTATTTGGTGTACTTTTAGTTAATATTATATGTACAATATATGAAATATATTTACTGTACTTTTGGATATTTTATGTACAGTATATAAGATATATTTGGTGTCCTTTTGATATTTTATGTAAATTATATAATACATATTTGGTGTAGTTTTTGATATTTTACATAGGGTGTGTCATATATATTGACTGTCCATTTTGATATTTTATTTACAGTATATAATATACATTTGGTGTAATTTTTGATGTTTTATGTACAGTATATTAAATATAATTACTGTAGTTTTTGATAGTTTATTTACAGTATATATTACACATATTTGGTGTACTTTTTGATATTTTATGTACAGTATGTCATATATATTTACTGTAATTTTTGAAATTTTATTTACAGTATATAAAATGTATTTCGTGTACTTTTAGTTAATATTATATGTACAATATATGAAATATATTTACTGTACATTTTGATATTTTCTGTACAGTATATAAGATATATTTGGTGTCCTTTTGATATTTTATGTAAATTATATAATGCATATTTGGTGTAGTTTTTGATATTTTACATAGGGTGTGTCATATATATTGACTGTCCTTTTTGATATTTTATTTACAGTATATAATATACATTTCGTGTAATTTTTGATATTTTATATACAGTATATTAAATATAATTACTGTAGTTTTTGATAGTTTATTTACAGTATATATTACACATATTTGGTGTACTTTTTGATATTTTATGTACAGTATGTCATATATATTTACTGTAATTTTTGAAATTTTATTTACAGTATATAAAATGTATTTCGTGTACTTTTAGTTAATATTATATGTACAATATATGAAATATATTTACTGCACATTTTGATATTGTCTGTACAGTATATAAGATATATTTGGTGTCCTTTTGATATTTTATGTAAATTATATAATGCATATTTGGTGTAGTTTCTGATATTTTACATAGGGTGTGTCATATATATTGACTGTCCTTTTTGATATTTTATTTACAGTATATAATATACATTTCGTGTAATTTTTGATATTTTATGTACAGTATATTAAATATAATTACTGTAGTTTTTGATAGTTTATTTACAGTATATATTACACATATTTGGTGTACTTTTTGATATTTTATGTACAGTATGTCATATATATTTACTGTACTTTTTCAAATTTTATTTACAGTATATAAAACGTATTTGGTGTACTTTTAGTTAATATTATATGTACAATATATGAAATATATTTACTGTACTTTTTGATATTTTCTGTACAGTATATAAGATATATTTGGTGTCCATTTGATATTTTATGTAAATTATATACTACATATTTGGTGTAGTTTTTGATATTTTACATAGGGTGTGTCATATATATTGACTGTCCTTTTTGATATTTTATTTACAGTATATAATATACATTTGGTGTAATTTTTGATATTTTATGTACAGTATATTAAATATAAATACTGTAGTTTTTGATAGTTTATTTACAGTACATATTACACATATTTGGTGTACTTTTTTATATTTTATGTACAGTATGTCATATATATTTACTGTACTTTTTGAAATTTTATTTACAGTATATAAAATGTATTTGGTGTACTTTCCGTTAATATTATATGTACAATATATGAAATATATTTACTGTACTTTTTGATATTTTCTGTACAGTATATAAGATATATTTGGTGTCCTTTTGATATTTTATGTAAATTATATAATACATATTTGGTGTAGATTTTGATATTTTACATAGGGTGTGTCATATATATTGACTGTCCTTTTTGATATTTTATTTACAGTATATAATATACATGTGGTGTAATTTTTGATATTTTATGTACAGTATATTAAATATAATTACTGTAGTTTTTGATAGTTTATTTACAGTATATATAACACATATTTGGTGTACTTTTTGATATTTTATGTACAGTATGTCATATATATTTACTGTACTTTTTGATATTTTATTTGCAGTATATAAAATGTATTTGGTGTACTTTCCGTTAATATTATATGTACAATATATGAAACATATTTACTGTACTTTTTGATATTTTCTGTACAGTACATTAGATATATTTGCTGTCCATTTGATATTTTATGTAAATTATATAATACATATTTGGTGTAGTTTTTGATATTTTACATAGGGTGTGTCATATGTATTGACTGTCCTTTTTGATATTTTATTTACAGTATATAATATACATTTGGTGTAATTTTTGATATTTTATGTACAGTATATTAAATATAAATACTGTAGTTTTTGATAGTTTATTTACAGTATATATTACACATATTTGGTGTACTTTTTGATATTTTATGTACATTATGTCATATATATTTAGTGTACTTTTTGATATTTTATTTACAGTATATAAAATGTATTTGGTGTACTTTTAGTTAATATGATATGTACAATATATGAAATATATTTACTGTACTTTTTGATATTTTCTGTACAGTATATAAGATATATTTGGTTTCCTTTTGATATTTTATGTAAATTATATAATACATATTTGGTGTAGTTTTTGATATTTTACATAGGGTGTGTCATATATATTGACTGTCATTTTTGATATTTTATTTAGAGTATATAATATATATTTGGTGTAATTTTTGGTATTTTATGTAGAGTATATTAAATATAATTACTGTAGTTTTTGATAGTTTATTTACACTATATATTGCACATATTTGGCGTACTTTTTGATATTTTATGTACAGTATGTCATATATATTTACTGTACTTTTTCAAATTTTATTTACAGTATATAAAATGTATTTGGTGTACTTTTAGTTAATATTATATGTACAATATATGAAATATATTTACTGTAATTTTTGATATTTTATGTACAGTATATAAGATGTATTTGGTGTCCTTTTGATATTTTATATAAATTATATAATATATATTTGGTGTAGTTTATGATATTTTACATAGTGTGTGTAGTATATATTTGCTGTCCTTTTTGATATTTTATTTACAGTATATAATATACATTTGGTGTAATTTTTGATATTTTATGTACAGTATATTAAATATAATTAGTGTAGTATTTGATAGTTTATTTACAGTATATATAACACATATTTGGTGTACTTTTTGATATTTTATGTACGTTATGTCATATATATTTACTGTACTTTTTGATATTTTATGTACAGTATGTCATATATATTTACTGTACTTTTTCAAATTTTATTTACAGTATATAAAATGTATTTCGTGTACTTTTAGTTAATATTATATGTACAATATATGAAATATATTTACCGTACATTTTGATATTTTCTGTACAGTATATAAGATATATTTGGTGTCCTTTTGATATTTTATGTAAATTATATAATGCATATTTGGTGTAGTTTTTGATATTTTACATAGGGTGTGTCATATATATTGACTGTCCTTTTTGATATTTTATTTACAGTATATAATATACATTTCGTGTAATTTTTGATATTTTATGTACAGTATATTAAATATAATTACTGTAGTTTTTGATAGTTTACTTACAGTATATATTACACATATTTGGTGTACTTTTTGATATTTTATGTTCAGTATGTCATATATATTTACTGTACTTTTTGACATTTTATTTACAGTATATAAAATGTATTTGGTGTACTTTTAGTTAATATTATATGTACAATATATGAAATATATTTACTGTACTTTTTGATATTTTCTCTACAGTATATAAGATATATTTGGTGTCCTTTTGATATTTTATGTAAATTATATAATACATATTTGGTTTAGTTTTTGATATTTTACATAGGTTGTGTCATATATATTGACTGTCCTATTTGATATTTTATTTACAGTATATAATATACATTTGGTGTAATTTTTGGTATTTTATGTACAGTATATTAAATATAAATACTGTAGTTTTTGATAGTTTATTTACAGTATATATTACACATATTTGCTGTACTTTTTGATATCTTATGTACATTATGTCATATATATTTGCTGTACTTTTTGATATTTTATTTACAGTATATAAAATGTATTTGGTGTACTTTTAGTTAATATTATATGTACAATATATGAAATATATTTACTGTACTTTTTGATATTTTCTGTACAGTATATAAGATATATTTGGTGTCCTTTTGATATTTTATGTAAATTATATAATACATATTTGGTGTAGTTTTTGATATTTTACATAGGGTGTGTCATATATATTGACTGTCCTTTTTGATATTTTTTTTACAGTATATAATATACATTTGGTGTAATTTTTGATATTTTATGTACAGTATATTAAATATAAATACGGTAGTTTTTGATAGTTTATTTACAGTATATATAACACATATTTGGTGTACATTTTGATATTTTATGTACAGTATGTCATATATATTTACTGTACTTTTTGATATTTTATTGACAGTATATAAAATGCATTTGGTGTACTTTCAGTTAATATTATATGTACAATATGAGAAATATATTTACTGTACTCTTTGATATTTTATGTACAATATATAAGATATATTTGGTGTCCTTTTGATATTTTATGTAAATTATATAATACTTATTTGGTGTAGTTTTTGATATTTTACATAGGGTGTGTCATATATATTGACTGTACTTTTTGATATTTTATTTACAGTATATAATATACATTTGGTGTAATTTTTGATATTTTATGTACAGTATATTAAATATAATTACTGTAGTTTTTCATAGTTTATTTACAGTATATATAACACATATTTGGTGTACTTTTTGATATTTTATGTACAGTTTGTAATATATATTTACTGTACTTTTTCATATTCTATTTACAGTATATAAAATGTATTTGGTGTACTTTTAGTTAATATTATATGTACAATATGTGAAATATATTTACTGTACTTTTTCAAATTTTATTTACAGTATATAAAATGTATTTGGTGTACTTTTAGTTAATATTATATGTACAATATATGAAATATATTTACTGTACTTTTTGATATTTTATGTACAGTATGTAAGATGTATTTGGTGTCCTTTTGATATTTTATATAAATTATATAATATATATTTGGTGTAGTTTTTGATATTTTACATAGTGTGTGTAGTATGTATTTGCTGTCCTTTTTGATATTTTATTTACAGTATATAATATACATTTGGTGTAATTTTTGATATTTTATGTACAGTATATAAATATAATTACTGTAGTATTTGATAGTTTATTTACAGTATATATAACACATATTTGGTGTACTTTTTGATATTTTATGTACAGTATGTCATATATATTTACTGTATTTTTGATATTTTATTTACAGTATATAAAATGTATTTGGTGTACTTTCAGTTAATATTATATGTACAATATATGAAATATATTTACTGTACTTTTTGATATTTTCTGTACAGTATATAAGATATATTTGGTGTCCATTTGATATTTGATGTAAATTATATAATACATATTTGGTGTAGTTTTTTATATTTTACATAGGGTGTGTCATATATATTGACTGTCCTTTTTGATATTTTATTTACAGTATATAATATACATTTGGTGTAATTTTTGATATTTTATGTACAGTATATTAAATATAAATACTGTAGTTTTTGATAGTTTATTTACAGTACATATTACACATATTTGGTGTACTTTTTGATATTTTATGTACATGATGTCATTTATATTTACTGTACTTTTTGATATTTTATTTACAGTATATAAAATGTATTTGGTGTACTTTTAGTTAATATTATATGTACAATACATGAAATATATTTACTGTACATTTTGATATTTTCTGTACAGTATATAAGATATATTTGGTGTCCTTTTGATATTTTATGTAAATTATATAATACATATTTGGTGTAGTTTTTGATATTTTACATAGGGTGTGTCATATATATTGACTGTCCTTTTTGATATTTTATTTACAGTATATAATATACATTTGGTGTAATTTTTGGTATTTTATGTACAGTATATTAAATATAAATACTGTAGTTTTTGATAGTTTATTTACAGTATATATTACACATATTTGGTGTACTTTTTGATATTTTATGTTCAGTATGTCATATATATTTACTGTACTTTTTGATATTTTATTTACAGTATATAAAATGTATTTGGTGTACTTTTAGTTAATATTATATGTACAATATATGAAATATATTTACTGTACTTTTTGATATTTTCTCTACAGTATATAAGATATATTTGGTGTCCTTTTGATATTTTATGTAAATTATATAATACATATTTGGTGTAGTTTTTGATATTTTACATAGGTTGTGTCATATATATTGACTGTCCTATTTGATATTTTATTTACAGTATATAATATACATTTGGTGTAATTTTTGGTATTTTATGTACAGTATATTAAATATAAATACTGTAGTTTTTGATAGTTTATTTACAGTATATATTACACATATTTGCTGTACTTTTTGATATTTTATGTACATTATGTCATATATATTTACTGTACTTTTTGATATTTTATTTACAGTATATAAAATGCATTTGGTGTACTTTCAGTTAATATTATATGTACAATATGTGAAATATATTTACTGTACTTTTTGATATTTTATGTACAATATATAAGATATATTTGGTGTCCTTTTGATATTTTATGTAAATTATATAATACTTATTTGGTGTAGTTTTTGATATTTTATATAGGGTGTGTCATATATATTGACTGTACTTTTTGATATTTTATTTACAGTATAAAATATACATTTGGTGTAATTTTTGATATTTTATGTACAGTACATTAAATATAATTACTGTAGTTTTTCATAGTTTATTTACAGTATATATAACACATATTTGGTGTACTTTTTGATATTTTATGTACAGTATGTAATATATATTTACTGTACTTTTTCATATTCTATTTACAGTATATAAAATGTATTTGGTGTACTTTTAGTTAATATTATATGTACAATATGTGAAATATATTTACTGTACTTTTTCAAATTTTATTTACAGTATATAAGATATATTTGGTGTCCTTTTGATATTTTATATAAATTATATAATATATATTTGGTGTAGTTTTTGATATTTTACATAGTGTGTGTAGTATATATTTGCTGTCCTTTTTGATATTTTATTTACAGTATATAATATACATTTGGTGTAATTTTTGATATTTTATGTACAGTATATTAAATATAATTACTGCAGTTTTTGATAGTTTATTTACAGTATATATAACACATATTTGGTGTACTTTTTGATATTTTATGTACAGTATGTAATATATATTTACTGTACTTTTTGATATTTTATTGACAGTATATAAAATGTACTTGGTGTACTTTCAGTTAATATTATATGTACAATATATGAAATATATTTACTGTACTTTTTGATATTTTATGTACAGTATATAAGATATATTTCGTGTCCCTTTGATATTTGATGTAAATTATATAATACATATTTGGTGTAGTTTTTGATATTTTACATAGGGTGCGTCATATATATTGACTGTCCTTTTTGATATTTTATTTACAGTATATAATATACATTTGGTGAAATTTTTGATATTTTATGTACAGTATATTAAATATAATTATTGTAGTTTTTGATAGTTTATTTACAGTATATATAACACATATTTGGTGTACTTTTTGATATTTTATGTACAGTATGTCATATATATTTACTGTACTTTTTGATATTTTATTGACAGTATATAAAATATATTTGGTGTACTTTCAGTTAATATATGTACAATATATGAAATATATTTACTGTACTTTCTGATATTTTTTGTACAATATATAAGATATATTTGGTGTCCTTTTGTTATTTTATGTAAATTATATAATACATATTTGGTGTAGTTTTTGATATTTTACATAGGGTGTGTCATATATATTGACTGTCCTTTTTGATATTGTATTTACAGTATATAATATACATTTGGTGTAGTTTTTGATATTTTATGTACAGTATATTAAATATAATTACTGTAGTTTTTGATAGTTTATTTACAGTATATATAACACATATTTGGTGTACTTTTTGATATTTTATGTACAGTATGTAATATATATTTACTGTACTTTTTCATATTTTATTTACAGTATATAAAATGTATTTGGTGTACTTTCAGTTAATATTATATGTACAATATATGAAATATATTTACTGTACTTTTTGATATTTTCTGTACAGTATATAAGATATATTTGGTGTCCTTTTGATATTTTATGTAAATTATATAATACATATTTGGTGTAGTTTTTGATATTTTACATAGGGTGTGTCATATATATTGAGTGTCCTTTTTGATATTTTATTAGCAGTATATAATATACATTTGGTGTAATTTTTGATGTTTTATGTACAGTATATTAAATATAATTACTGTAGTTTTTGATAGTTTATTTACAGTACATATTACACATATTTGGTGTACTTTTTGATATTTTATGTACAGTATGTCATATATATTTACTGTACTTTTTGATATTTTATTGACAGTATATAAAATGTATTTGGTGTACTTTTAGTTAATATTATATGTACAATATATGAAATATATTTACTGTACTTTTTGATATTTTCTGTAGAGTATATAAGATATATTTGGTGTCCTTTTGATATTTTATGTAAATTATATAATACATATTTGGTGTAGTTTTTGATATTTTACATAGGGTGTGTCATATATATTGACTGTCTTTTTGATATTTTATTTACTGTATATAATATACATTTGGTGTAATTTTTGATATTTTATGTACAGTATATTAAATATAATTACTGTAGTTTTTAATAGTTTATTTACAGTATATATAACACATATTTGGTGTACTTTTTGATATTTTATGTACAGTATGTCATATATATTTACTGTACTTTTTGATATTTTATTTACAGTATATAAAATGTATTTGGTGTACTTTCAGTTAATATTATATGTATAATATATGAAATATATTTACTGTACTTTTTGATATATTCTGTACAGTATATAAGATATATTTGGTGTCCTTTTGATATTTTATGTAAATTATATAATACATATTTGGTGTAGTTATTGATATTTTACATAGGGTGTGTCATATATATTGACTGTCCTTTTTGATATTTTATTTACAGTACATAATATACATTTGGTGTAATTTTTGGTATTTTATGTACAGTATATTAAATATAAATACTGTAGTTTTTGATATTTTTTTACAGTATATATTACACATATTTGGTGTACTTTTTGATATTTTATGTACATTATGTCGTATATATTTACTGTACTTTTTGATATTATATTTACAGTATATAAAATGTATTTGGTGTACTTTTAGTTAATATTATATGTACAATATATGAAATATATTTACTGTACTTTTTGATATTTTCTGTACAGTATATAAGATATATTTGGTGTCCTTTTGATATTTTATGTAAATCATATAATACATATTTGGTGTAGTTTCTGATATTTTACGTAGGGTGTGTCATATATATTGACTGTCCTTTTTGATATTGTATTTACAGTGTATAATATACATTTGGTGAAATTTTTGATATTTTATGTACAGTATATTAAATATAATTACTGTAGTTTTTGATAGTTTATTTACAGTATATATAACACATATTTGGTGTACTTTTTGATATTTTATGTACAGTATGTCAGATATATTTACTGTACTTTTTGATATTTTATTGACAGTATATAAAATATATTTGGTGTACTTTCAGTTAATATTATATGTACAATATGTGAAATATATTTACTGTACTTTTTGATATTTTATGTACAATATATCAGATATATTTGGTGTCCTTTTGATATTTTATGTAAATTATATAATACATATTTGGTGTAGTTTTTGATATTTTACATAGGGTGCGTCATGTATATTGACTGTCCTTTTTGATATTTTATTTACAGTATATAATATACATTTGGTGTAATTTTTGATATTTTATGTACAGTATATTAAATATAATTACTGCAGTTTTTGATAGTTTATTTACAGTATATATAACACATATTTGGTGTACTTTTTGATATTTTATGTACAGTATGTAATATATATTTACTGTACTTTTTGATATTTTATTGACAGTATATAAAATGTACTTGGTGTACTTTCAGTTAATATTATATGTACAATATATGAAATATATTTACTGTACTTTTTGATATTTTATGTACAGTATATAAGATATATTTCGTGTCCCTTTGATATTTTATGTACATTATATAATACATATTTGGTGTAGTTTTTGATATTTTACATAGGGTGCGTCATATATATTGACTGTCCTTTTTGATATTTTATTTACAGTATATAATATACATTTGGTGAAATTTTTGATATTTTATGTACAGTATATTAAATATAATTACTGTAGTTTTTGATAGTTTATTTACAGTATATATAACACATATTTGGTGTACTTTTTGATATTTTATGTACAGTATGTCATATATATTTACTGTACTTTTTGATATTTTATTGACAGTATATAAAATATATTTGGTGCACTTTCAGTTAATATATGTACAATATATGAAATATATTTACTGTACTTTCTGATATTTTATGTACAATATATAAGATATATTTGGTGTCCTTTTGTTATTTTATGTAAATTATATAATACATATTTGGTGTAGTTTTTGATATTTTACATAGGGTGTGTCATATATATTGACTGTCCTTTTTGATATTGTATTTACAGTATATAATATACATTTGGTGTAGTTTTCGATATTTTATGTACAGTATATTAAATATAATTACTGTAGTTTTTGATAGTTTATTTACAGTATATATAACACATATTTGGTGTACTTTTTGATATTTTATGTACAGTATGTAATATATATTTACTGTACTTTTTCATATTTTATTTACAGTATATAAAATGTATTTGGTGTACTTTCAGTTAATATTATATGTACAATATATGAAATATATTTACTGTACTTTTTGATATTTTCTGTACAGTATATAAGATATATTTGGTGTCCTTTTGATATTTTATGTAAATTATATAATACATATTTGGTGTAGTTTTTGATATTTTACATAGGGTGTGTCATATATATTGAGTGTCCTTTTTGATATTTTATTAGCAGTATATAATATACATTTGGTGTAATTTTTGATGTTTTATGTACAGTATATTAAATATAATTACTGTAGTTTTTGATAGTTTATTTACAGTATATATTACACATATTTGGTGTACTTTTTGATATTTTATGTACAGTATGTCATATATATTTACTGTACTTTTTGAAATTTTATTTACAGTATATAAAATGTATTTGGTGTACTTTTAGTTAATATTATATGTACAATATATGAAATATATTTACTGTACTTTTTGATATTTTCTGTAGAGTATATAAGATATATTTGGTGTCCTTTTGATATTTTATGTAAATTATATAATACATATTTGGTGTAGTTTTTGATATTTTACATAGGGTGTGTCATATATATTGACTGTCCTTTTTGATATTTTATTTACTGTATATAATATACATTTGGTGTAATTTTTGATATTTTATGTACAGTATATTAAATATAATTACTGTAGTTTTTGATAGTTTATTTACAGTATATATTACACATATTTGGTGTACTTTTTGATATTTTATGTACAGTATGTCATATATATTTACTGTACTTTTTCAAATTTTATTTAAAGTATATAAAATGTATTTGGTGTACTTTTAGTTAATATTATATGTACAATATATGAAATATATTTACTGTACTTTTTGATATTTTATGTACAGTATATAAGATATATTTGGTGTCCTTTTGATATTTTATGTAAATTATATAATACATATTTGGTGTAGTTTTTGATATTTTACATAGGGTGCGTCATATATATTGACTGTCCTTTTTGATATTTTATTTACAGTATATAATATACATTTGGTGAAATTTTTGATATTTTATGTACAGTATATTAAATATAATTACTGTAGTTTTTGATAGTTTATTAACAGTATATATAACACATATTTGGTGTACTTTTTGATATTTTATGTACAGTATGTCATATATATTTACTGTACTTTTTGATATTTTATTGACAGTATATAAAATGTATTTGGCGTATTTTCAGTTAATATTATATGTACAATATGTGAAATATATTTACTGTACTTTTTGATATTTTATGTACAATATATAAGATATATTTGGTGTCCTTTAGATATTTTATGTAAATTATATAATACATATTTGGTGTAGTTTTTGATATTTGACATAGGGTGTGTCATATATATTGACTGTCCTTTTTGATATTTTTTTACAGTGTATAATATACATTTGGTGTAATTTTTGATATTTTATGTACAGTATATTAAATATAATTACTGTAGTTTTTGATAGTTTATTTACAGTATATATAACACATATTTGGTGTACTTTTTGATATTTTATGTACAGTATGTAATATATACTTACTGTACTTTTTCATATTTTATTTACAGTATATAAAATGTATTTGGTGTACTTTCAGTTAATATTATATGTACAATATATGAAATATATTTACTGTACTTTTTGATATTTTCTCTACAGTATATAAGATATATTTGGTGTCCTTTTGATATTTTATGTAAATTATATAATACATATTTGGTGTAGTTTTTGATATTTTACATAGGGTGCGTCATATATATTGACTGTCCTTTTTGATATTTTATTTACAGTATATAATATACATTTGGTGAAATTTTTGATATTTTATGTCCAGTATATTAAATATAATTACTGTAGTTTTTCATAGTTTATTTACAGTATATATAACACATATTTGGTGTACTTTTTGATATTTTATGTACAGTATGTCATATATATTTACTGTACTTTTTGATATTTTATTGACAGTATATAAAATATATTTGGTGTACTTTCAGTTAATATTATATGTACAATATGTGAAAAATATTTACTGTACTTTCTGATATTTTATGTACAATATATAAGATATATTTGGTGTCCTTTTGATATTTTATGTAAATTATATAATACATATTTGGTGTAGTTTTTGATATTTTACATAGGGTGTGTCATATATATTGACTGTCCTTTTTGATATTTTATTTACAGTATATAGTATACATTTGGTGTAATTTTTGATGTTTTATGTACAGTATATTAAATATAATTACTGTAGTTTTTGATAGTTTATTTACAGTATATATAACACATATTTGGTGTACTTTTTGATATTTTATGTACAGTATGTAATATATATTTACTGTACTTTTTCATATATTATTTACAGTATATAAAATGTATTTGGTGTACTTTCAGTTAATATTATATGTACAATATATGAAATATATTTACTGTACTTTTTGATATTTTATGTACAGTATATAAGATATATTTGGTGTCCTTTTGATATTTTATGTAAATTATATAATACATATTTGGTGTAGTTTTTGATATTTTACATAGGGTGCGCCATATATATTGACTGTCCTTTTTGATATTTTATTTACAGTATATAATATACATTTTGTGAAATTTTTGATATTTCATGTGCAGTATATTAAATATAATTACTGTAGTTTTTGATAGTTTATTTACAGTATATATAACACATATTTGGTGTACTTTTTGATATTTTATGTGCAATATATCATATATATTTACTGTACTTTTTGATATTTTATTGACAGTATATAAAATATATTTGGTGTACTTTCAGTTAATATTATATGTACAATATGTGAAATATATTTACTGTACTTTCTGATATTTTATTTACAATATATAAGATATATTTGGTGTCCTTTTAATATTTTATGTAAATTATATAATACATATTTGGTGTAGTTTTTGATATTTTACATAGGGTGTGTCATATATATTGACTGTCCTTTTTGATATTTTATTTACAGTATATAATATACATTTGGTGTAATTTTTGATATTTTATGTACAGTATATTAAATATAATTACTGTAGTTTTTGATAGTTTATTTACAGTATATATAACACATATTTGGTGTACTTTTTGATATTTTATGTACAGTATGTAATATATATTTACTGTACTTTTTCATATATTATTTACAGTATATAAAATGTATTTGGTGTACTTTCAGTTAATATTATATGTACAATATATGAAATATATTTACTGTACTTTTTGATATTTTCTGTACAGTATATAAGATATATTTGGTGTCCTTTTGATATTTTATGTAAATTATATAATACATATTTGGTGTAGTTTTTGATATTTTACATAGGGTGTGTCATATATATTGAGTGTCCTTTTTGATATTTTATTTGCAGTATATAATATACATTTGGTGTAATTTTTGATGTTTTATGTACAGTATATTAAATATAATTACTGTAGTTTTTGATAGTTTATTTACAGTATATATTACACATATTTGGTGTACTTTTTGATATTTTATGTACAGTATGTAATATATATTTACTGTACTTTTTCATATTTTATTTACAGTATATAAAATGTATTTGGTGTACTTTTAGTTAATATTATATGTACAATATATGAAATATATTTACTGTACTTATTGATATTTTCTCTACAGTATATAAGATATATTTGGTGTCCTTTTGATATTTTATGTAAATTATATAATACATATTTGGTGTAGTTTTTGATATTTTACATAGCTTGTGTCATATATATTGACTGTCCTATTTGATATTTTATTTAGAGTATATAATATACATTTGGTGTAATTTTTGATATTTTATGTACAGTATATTAAATATAAATACTGTAGTTTTTGATAGTTTATTTACAGTATATATTACACATATTTGGTGTACTTTTTGATATTTCATGTACATTATGTCATATATATTTACTGTACTTTTTGATATTTTATTTACAGTGTATAAAATGTATTTGGTGTACTTTTAGTTAATATTATATGTACAATACATGAAATATATTTACTGTACTTTTTGATATTTTTTGTACAGTATATAAGATATATTTGGTGTCCTTTTGATATTTTATGTAAATTATATAATACATATTTGGTGTAGTTTTTGATATTTTACATAGGGTGTGTCATATATATTGACTGTCCTTTTTGATATTTTATTTACAGTATATAATATACATTTGGTGTAATTTTTGATATTTTATGTACAGTATATTAAATATAATTAGTGTACTTTTTGATAGTTTATTTACAGTATATATAACACATATTTGGTGTACTTTTTGATATTTTATGTACAGTTTGTAATATATATTTACTGTATTTTTTCATATTTTATTTACAGTATAGAAAATGTATTTGGTGTACTTTCAGTTAATATTATATGTACAATATATGAAATATATTTACTGTACTTTTTGATATTTTCTGTACAGTATATAAGATATATTTGGTGTCCTTTTTATATTTTATGTAAATTACATAATACATATTTGGTGTCGTTTTTGATATTTTACATAAGGTGTGTCATATATATTGACTGTCCTTTTTGATATTTTATTTACAGTATATAATATACATTTGGTGTAATTTTTGATGTTTTATGTACAGTATATTAAATAAAATTACTGTAGTTTTTGATAGTTTATTTACAGTATATATTACACATATTTGGTGTACTTTTTGATATTTTATGTACAGTATGTCATATATATTTACTGTACTTTTTGAAATTTTATTTACAGTATATAAAATGTATTTGGTGTACTTTTAGTTAATATTATATGTACAATATATGAAATATATTTACTGTACTTTTTGATATTTTCTGTACAGTATATAAGATATATTTGGTGTCCTTTTGATATTTTATGTAAATTATATAATACATATTTGGTGTAGATTTTGATATTTTACATAGGGTGTGTCATATATATTGACTGTCCTATTTGATATTTTATTTAGAGTATATAATATACATTTGGTGTAATTTTTGATATTTTATGTACAGTATATTAAATATAAATACTGTAGTTTTTGATAGTTTATTTACAGTATATATTACACATATTTGGTGTACTTTTTGATATTTTATGTACAGTATCTCATATATATTTACTGTACTTTTTGATATTTTATTTACAGTATATAAAATGTATTTGGTGTACTTTTAGTTAATATTATATGTACAATACATGAAATATATTTACTGTACTTTTTGATATTTTCTGTACAGTATATAAGATATATTTGGTGTCCTATTGATATTTTATGTAAATTATATAATACATATTTGGTGTAGTTTTTGATATTTTACATAGGGTGTGTCATATATATTGACTGTCCTTTTTGATATTTTATTTACAGTATATAATATACATTTGGTGTAATTTTTGATATTTTATGTACAGTATATTAAATATAATTAGTGTAGTTTTTGATAGTTTATTTACAGTATATATTACACATATTTGGTGTACTTTTTGATATTTTATGTACAGTATGTCATATATATTTACTGTACTTTTTGAAATTTTATTTACAGTATATAAAATGTATTTGGTGTACTTTTAGTTAATATTATATGTACAACATATGAAATATATTTACTGTACATTTTGATATTTTCTGTACAGTATACAAGATATATTTGGTGTCCTTTTGATATTTTATGTAAATTATATAATACATATTTGGTGTAGATTTTGATATTTTACATATGGTGTGTCATATATATTGACTGTCCTTTTTGATATTTTATTTACAGTATATAATATACATTTGGTGTAATTTTTGATATTTTATGTACAGTATATTAAATATAATTACTGTAGTTTTTGATAGTTTATTTACAGTATCTATAACACATATTTGGTGTACTTTTTGATATTTTATGTACAGTATGTCATATATTTACTGTACTTTTTGATATTTTATTTGCAGTATATAAAATGTATTTGGTGTACTTTCCGTTAATATTATATGTACAATATATGAAATATATTTACTGTACTTTTTGATATTTTCTGTACAGTACATAAGATATATTTGCTGTCCATTTGATATTTTATGTAAATTATATAATACATATTTGGTGTAGTTTTTGATATTTTACATAGGGTGTGTCATATGTATTGACTGTCCTTTTTGATATTTTATTTACAGTATATAATATACATTTGGTGTAATTTTTGATATTTTATGTACAGTATATTAAATATAAATACTGTAGTTTTTGATAGTTTATTTACAGTATATATTACACATATTTGGTGTACTTTTTGATATTTTATGTACATTATGTCATATATATTTAGTGTACTTTTTGATATTTTATTTACAGTATATAAAATGTATTTGGTGTACTTTTAGTTAATATTATATGTACAATATATGAAATATATTTACTGTACTTTTTGATATTTTCTGTACAGTTTATAAGACATATTTGGTGTCCTTTTGATATTTTATGTAAATTATATAATACATATTTGGTGTAGTTTTTGATATTTTACATAGGGTGTGTCATATATATTGACTGTCATTTTTGATATTTTATTTAGAGTATATAATATATATTTGGTGTAATTTTTGGTATTTTATGTACAGTATATTAAATATAATTACTGTAGTTTTTGATAGTTTATTTACAGTATATATTGCACATATTTGGTGTACTTTTTGATATTTTATGTACATTATGTCATATATATTTACTGTACTTTTTCAAATTTTATTTACAGTATATAAAATGTATTTGGTGTACTTTTAGTTAATATTATATGTACAATATATGAAATATATTTACTGTAATTTTTGATATTTTATGTACAGTATATAAGATGTATTTGGTGTCCTTTTGATATTTTATATAAATTATATAATATATATTTGGTGTAGTTTATGATATTTTACATAGTGTGTGTAGTATATATTTGCTGTCCTTTTTGATATTTTATTTACAGTATATAATATACATTTGGTGTAATTTTTGATATTTTATGTACAGTATATTAAATATAATTAGTGTAGTATTTGATAGTTTATTTACAGTATATATAACACATATTTGGTGTACTTTTTGATATTTTATGTACATTATGTCATATATATTTACTGTACTTTTTGATATTTTATTGACAGTATATAAAATGTATGTGGCGTACTTTCAGTTAGTATTATATGTACAATATATGAAATATATTTACTGTACTTTTTGATATTTTATGTACAGTATATAAGATATATTTGGTGTCCTTTTGATATTTTATGTAAATTATATAATACATATTTGCTGTAGTTTTTGATATTTTACATAGGGTGTGTCATATATATTGACTGTCCTTTTTGATATTGTATTTACAGTATATAATATACATTTGGTGTAGTTTTTGATATTTTATGTACAGTATATTAAATATAATTACTGTAGTTTTTGATAGTTTATTTACAGTATATATAACACATATTTGGTGTACTTTTTGATATTTTATGTACAGTTTGAAATATATATTTACTGTATTTTTTCATATTTTATTTACAGTATAGAAAATGTATTTGGTGTACTTTCAGTTAATATTATATGTACAATATATGAAATATATTTACTGTACTTTTTGATATTTTCTGTACAGTATATAAGATATATTTGGTGTCCTTTTGATATTTTATGTAAATTATATAATACATATTTGGTGTAGTTTTTGATATTTTACATAGGGTGTGTCATATATATTGACTGTCCTTTTTGATATTTTATTTACAGTATATAATATACATTTGGTGTAATTTTTGATATTTTGTGTACAGTATATTAAATATAATTACTGTAGTTTTTGATAGTTTATTTACAGTATATATAACACATATTTGGTGTACTTTTTGATATTTTATGTACAGTATGTCATATATATTTACTGTACTTTTTGATATTTTATTTGCAGTATATAAAATGTATTTGGTGTACTTTCAGTTAATATTATATGTACCATATATGAAATATATTTACTGTACTTTTTGATATTTTCTGTACAGTACATAAGATATATTTGCTGTCCATTTGATATTTTATGTAAATTATATAATACATATTTGGTGTAGTTTTTGATATTTTACATAGTGTGTGTCATATATATTGACTGTCTTTTTGATATTTTATTTACAGTATATAATATACATTTGGTGTAATTTTTGATATTTTATGTACTGTATATTAAATATAATTACTGTAGTTTTTGATAGATTATTTACAGTATATATTACACATATTTGGTGTACTTTTTGATATTTTATGTACATTATGTCATATATATTTACTATACTTTTTGATATTATATTTACAGTATATAAAATGTATTTGGTGTACTTTTAGTTAATATTATATGTACAATATACGAAATATATTTACTGTATTTTTGATATTTTATGTACAGTATATAAGATATATTTGGTGTCCTTTTGATATTTTATCTAAATTATATAATATATATTTGGTGTTTTTTTTGATATTTTACGTAAGGTGTGCAGTATATATTTGCTGTCCTTTTTGATATTTTATTTACAGTACATAATATACATTTGGTTTAATTTTTGGTATTTTATGTACAGGATATTAAATATAATTAGTGTAGTATTTGATAGTTTATTTACAGTATATATAACACATATTTGGTGTTCTTTTTGATATTTTATGTACAGTATGTCATATATATTTACAGTAGTTTTTGATATTTTATTTACAGTATATAAAATGTATTTGGTGTACTTTCAGTTAATATTATATGTACAATATATGAAATATATTTACTGTACATTTTGACATTTTCTGTACAGTATATAAGAAATATTTGGTGTCCTTTTGATATTTTATGTAAATTATATAATACATATTTGGTGTAGTTTTTGATATTTTACATAGGGTGTGTCATATATATTGACTGTCCTTTTTGATATTTTATTTACAGTTTATAATATACATTTGGTGTAATTTTTGGTATTTTATGTACAGTATATTAAATATAACTACTGTAGATTTTGATAGTTTTTTAAAGTATATATTACACATATTTGGTGTACTTTTTGATATTTTATGTACATTATGTCGTTTATATTTACTGTACTTTTTGATATTATATTTACAGTATATAAAATGTATTTGGTGTACTTTTAGTTAATATTATATGTACAATATATGAAATATATTTACTGTACTTTTTGATATTTTATGTACAGTATATAAGATATATTTGGTGTCCTTTTGATATTTTATGTAAATTATATAATATATATTTGGTGTTTTTTTTGATATTTTACGTAAGGTGTGTAGTATATATTTGCTGTCCTTTTTGATATTTTATTTACAGTATATAATATACATGTGGTGTAATTTTTGGTATTTTATGTACAGTATATTAAATATAATTAGTGTAGTATTTGATAGTTTATTTACAGTATATATAACACATATTTGGTGTACTTTTTGATATTTTATGTACAGTATGTCATATATATTTACAGTACTTTTTGATATTTTATTTACAGTCTATAAAATGTATTTGGTGTACTTTCAGTTAATATTATATGTGCAATATATGAAATATATTTACTGTACATTTTGACATTTTCTGTACAGTATATAAGAAATATTTGGTGTCCTTTTGATATTTTATGTAAATTATATAATACATATTTGGTGTAGTTTTCGATATTTTACATAGGGTGTGTCATATATATTGACTGTCCTTTTTGATATTTTATTTACAGTATATAATATACATTTGGTGTAATTTTTGATATTTTATGTACAGTATATTAAATATAATTACTGTAGTATTTGATAGTTTATTTACAGTATATATAACACATATTTGGTGTACTTTTGATATATTATGTACAGTATGTCACATATATTTACTGTACTTTTTGATATTTTATTTACAGTATATAAAATGTATTTGGTGTACTTTTAGTTAATATTATATGTACAATATATGAAATATATTTACTGTACTTTTTGATATTTTATGTACAGTATATAAGATATATTTGGTGTCCTTTTGATATTTTATGTAAATTATATAATACATATTTGGTGTAGTTTTTGATATTTTACATAGGGTGTGTCATATATATTGACTGTCTTTTTGATATTTTATTTACAGTATATAATATACATTTGGTGTAATTTTTGATATTTTATGTACAGTATATTAAATATAATTACTGTAGACTTTGATAGTTTATTTACAGTGTATAAAACACATATTTGGTGTACTTTTTGATATTTTATGTACAGTATGTAATATATATTTACTGTACTTTTTCATATTTTATTTACAGTATATAAAATGTATTTGGTGTACTTTAATTAATATTATATGTACAATATATGAAATATATTTACTGTACTTTTCGATATTTAATGTACAGTATATAAGATATATTTGGTGTCCTTTTGATATTTTATGTAAATTATATAATACATATTTGGTGTAGTTTTTGATATTTTACATAGGGTGTGTCATATATATTGACTGTCTTTTTGATATTTTATTTACAGTATATAATATACATTTGGTGTAATTTTTGATATTTTATGTACAGTATATTAAATATAATTACTGTAGTTTTTGATAGTTTACTTACAGTATATATAACACATATTTGGTGTACTTTTTGATATTTTATGTACAATATGTCATATATCTTTACTGTACTTTTTTAAATTTTATTAACAGTATATAAAATGTATTTGGTGTACTTTTAGTTAATATTACATGTACAATATATGAAATATATTTATTGTACTTTTTGATATTTTATGTAGAGTATATAAGATATATTTGGTGTCCTTTTGATATTTTATGTAAATTATATAATACGTATTTGGTGTAGTTTTTAATATTTTACATAGGGTGTGTCATATATATTGACTGTCCTTTTTGATATTTTATTTACAGTATATAATATACATTTGGTGTAATTTTTGATATTTTATGTACAGTATATTAAATATAATTACTGTAGATTTTGATAGTTTATTTACAGTATATAAAACACATATTTGGTGTACTTTTTGATATTTTATGTACAGTATGTCATATATATTTACTGTACTTTTTCATATTTTATTTACAGTATATAAAATGTTTTTGGTGTACTTTAATTAATATTATGTGTACAATATATGAAATATATTTACTGTACTTTTTGATATTTTATGTACAGTATATAAGATATATTTGGTGTCCTTTTGATATTTTATGTAAATTATATAATACATATTTGGTGTAGTTTTTGATATTTTACATAGGGTGTGTCATATATATTGACTGTCTTTTTGATATTTTATTTACAGTATATAATATACATTTGGTGTAATTTTTGATATTTTATGTACAGTATATTAAATATAATTACTGTAGTTTTTGATAGTTTACTTACAGTATATATAACACATATTTGGTGTACTTTTTGATATTTTATGTACAATATGTCATATATCTTTACTGTACTTTTTCAAATTTTATTAACAGTATATAAAATGTATTTGGTGTACTTTTATTTAATATTATATGTACAATATATGAAATATATTTACTGTACTTTTTGATATTTTATGTACAGTATATAAGATATATTTGGTGTCCTTTTGATATTTTATGTAAATTATATAATATATATTTGGTGTAGTTTTTGATATTTTACGTAGGGTGCGTCATATATATTGACTGTCCTTTTTGATATTGTATTTACAGTATATAATATACATTTGGTGAAATTTTTGATATTTTATGTACAGTATATTAAATATAATTACTCTAGTATTTGATAGTTTATTTACAGTATATATAACACATATTTGGTGTACTTTTTGATATTTTATGTACAGTATGTCATATATATTTACTGTACTTTTTGATATTTTATTGACAGTATATAAAATGTATTTGGTGTACTTTCAGTTAATATTATATGTACAATATGTGAAATGTATTTACTGTACTTTTTGATATTTTATGTACAATATATCAGATACATTTGGTGTCCTTTTGATATTTTATGTAAATTATATAATACATATTTGGTGTAGTTTTTGATATTTTACGTAGGGTGTGTCATTTATATTGACTGTCATTTTTGATATTTTTTTACAGTATATAATACACATTTGGTGTAATTTTTGATATTTTATGTACAGTATATTAAATATAATTACTGTATTTTTTGATAGTTTATTTACAGTATATATAACACATATTTGGTGTACTTTTTGATATTTTATGTACAGTATGTGATATATATTTACTGTACTTTTTGATATTTTATTTACAGTATATAAAATGTATTTGGTGTACTTTCAGTTAATATTATATGTACAATATATGAAATATATTTACTGTACTTTTTGATATTTTATGTACAGTATATAAGATATATTTGGTGTCCTTTTGATATTTTATGTAAATTATATAATACATATTTGGTGTAGTTTTTGATATTTTACATAGGGTGCGTCATATATATTGACTGTCCTTTTTGATATTTTATTTACAGTATATAATATACATTTGGTGAAATTTTTGATATTTTATGTACAGTATATTAAATATAATTACTGTAGTTATTGATAGTTTATTTACAGTATATATAACACATATTTGGTGTACTTTTTGATATTTTATGTACAGTATGTAATATATATTTACTGTATTTTTCATATTTTATTTACAGTATATAAAATGTATTTGGTGTACTTTCAGTTAATATTATATTTACAATATATGAAATATATTTACTGTACTTTTTGATATTTTATGTACAGTATATAAGATATATTTGGTGTCCTTTTGATATTTTATGTAAATTATATAATACATATTTGGTGTAGTTTTTGATATTTTACATAGGGTGTGTCATATATATTGACTGTCCTTTTTGATATTTTATTTACACTATATAATATACATTTGGTGTAATTTTTGATGTTTTATGTACAGTATATTAAATATAATTACTGTAGTTTTTGATAGTTTATTTACAGTATATATTACACATATTTGGTGTACTTTTTGATATTTTATGTACAGTATGTCATATATATTTACTGTAATTTTTGAAATTTTATTTACAGTATATAAAATGTATTTGGTGTACTTTTAGTTAATATTATATGTACAATATATGAAATATATTTACTGTACATTTTGATATTTTCTGTACAGTATATAAGATATATTTTGTGTCCTTTTGATATTTTACGTAAATTATATAATACATATTTGGTGTAGTTTTTGATATTTTACATAGGGTGTGTAGTATATATTTGCTGTCCTTTTTGATATTTTATTTACAGTATATAATATACATTTGGTGTAATTTTTGATATTTTATGTACAGTATATTAAATATAATTACTGTAGTATTTGATAGTTTATTTACAGTATATATAACACATATTTGGTGTACTTTTTGATATTTTATGTACAGTATGTCATATATATTTACTGTACTTTTTGATATTTTATTTACAGTATATAAAATGTATTTGGTGTACTTTCAGTTAATATTATATGTATAATATATGAAATATATTTACTGTACTTTTTGATATTTTCTCTACAGTATATAAGATATATTTCGTGTCCTTTTGATATTTTATGTAAATTATATAATACATATTTGGTGTAGTTATTGATATTTTACATAGCGTGTGTCATATATAGACTGTCCTTTTTGATATTTTATTTACAGTATATAATATACATTTGGTGTAATTTTTGGTATTTTATGTACAGTATATTAAATATAAATACTGTAGTTTTTGATAGTTTTTTACAGTATATATTACACATATTTGGTGTACTTTTTGATATTTTATGTACATTATGTCGTATATATTTACTGTACTTTTTGATATTTTATTTACAGTATATAAAATGTATTTGGTGTATTTTAGTTAATATTATATGTACAATATATGAAATATATTTACTGTACTTTTTGATATTTTATGTACAGTATATAAGATATATTTGGTGTCCTTTTGATATTTTATGTAAATTATATAATACATATTTGGTGTAGTTTTTGATATTTTACGTAGGGTGCGTCATATATATTGACTGTCCCTTTTGATATTGTATTTACAGTATATAATATACATTTGGTGAAATTTTGATAGTTTATGTACAGTATATTAAATATAATTACTGTAGTTTTTGATAGTTTATTTACAGTATATATAACACATATTTGGTGTACTTTTTGATATTTTATGTACAGTATGTCATATATATTTACTGTACTTTTTGATATTTTATTGACAGTATATAAAATGTATTTGGTGTACTTTTAGTTAATATTATATGTACAATATATGAAATATATTTACTGTACTTTTTGATATTTTCTGTACAGTATATAAGATATATTTGGTGTCCTTTTGATATTTTATGTAAATTATATAATACATATTTGGTGTAGTTTTTGATATTTTACCTAGGGTGTGTCATATATATTGACTGTCCTTTTTGATATTTCATTTACAGTATATAATATACATTTGGTGTAATTTTTGATATTTTATGTACAGTATATTAAATATAATTACTGTAGTTTTTGATAGTTTATTTACAGTATATATTACACATATTTGGTGTACTTTTTGATATTTTATGTTCAGTATGTCATATATATTTACTGTACTTTTTGATATTTTATTTACAGTATATAAAATGTATTTGGTGTACTTTCAGTTAATATTATATGTACAATATGTGAAATATATTTACTGTACATTTTGATATTTTATGTACAATATATAAGATATATTTGGTGTCCTTTTGATATTTTATGTAAATTATATAATACATATTTGGTGTAGTTTTTGATATTTGACATAGGGTGTGTCATATATATTGACTGTCCTTTTTGATATTTTATTTACAATATATAATATACATTTGGTGTAATTTTTGATATTTAATGTACAGTATATTAAATATAATTACTGTAGTTTTTGATAGTTTATTTACAGTATATATAACACATATTTGGGGTACTTTTTGATATTTTATGTACAGTATGTCATATATCTTTACTGTACTTTTTCAAATTTTATTAACAGTATATAAAATGTATTTGGTGTACTTTTAGTTAATATTATATGTACAATATATGAAATATATTTACTGTACTTTTTGATATTTTCTGTACAGTATATAAGATATATTTGGTGTCCTTTTGATATTTTATGTAAATTATATAATACATATTTGGTGTAGTTTTTGATATTTTACATAGGGTGTGTCATATATATTGAGTGTCCTTTTTGATATTTTATTTGCAGTATATAATATACATTTGGTGTAATTTTTGATGTTTTATGTACAGTATATTAAATATAATTACTGTAGTTTTTGATAGTTTATTTACAGTATATATTACACATATTTGGTGTACTTTTTGATATTTTATGTACAGTATGTAATATATATTTACTGTACTTTTTCATATTTTATTTACAGTATATAAAATGTATTTGGTGTACTTTTAGTTAATATTATATGTACAATATATGAAATATATTTACTGTACTTTTTGATATTTTCTCTACAGTATATAAGATATATTTGGTGTCCTTTTGATATTTTATGTAAATTATATAATACATATTTGGTGTAGTTTTTGATATTTTACATAGCTTGTGTCATATATATTGACTGTCCTATTTGATATTTTATTTAGAGTATATAATATACATTTGGTGTAATTTTTGGTATTTTATGTACAGTATATTAAATATAAATACTGCAGTTTTTGACAGTTTATTTACAGTATATATTACACATATTTGGTGTACTTTTTGATATTTCATGTACATTATGTCATATATATTTACTGTACTTTTTGATATTTTATTTACAGTATATAAAATGTATTTGGTGTACTTTTAGTTAATATTATATGTACAATACATGAAATATATTTACTGTACTTTTTGATATTTTCTGTACAGTATAGAAGATATATTTGGTGTCCTTTTGATATTTTATGTAAATTATATAATACATATTTGGTGTAGTTTTTGATATTTTACATAGGGTGTGTCATATATATTGACTGTCCTTTTTGATATTTTATTTACAGTATATAATATACATTTGGTGTAATTTTTGATATTTTATGTACAGTATATTAAATATAATTACTGTAGTTTTTGATAGTTTATTTACAGTATATATAACACATATTTGGTGTACTTTTTGATATTTTATGTACAGTATGTCATATATATTTACTGTACTTTTTGATAATTTATTTGCAGTATATAAAATGTATTTGGTGTACTTTCAGTTAATATTATATGTACAATATATGAAATATATTTACTGTACTTTCTGATATATTATTTACAATATATAAGATATATTTGGTGTCCTTTTGATATTTTATGTAAATTATATAATACATATTTGGTGTAGTTTTTGATATTTTACATAGGGTGTGTCATATATATTGACTGTCCTTTTTGATATTTTATTTACAGTATATAATATACATTTGGTGTAATTTTTGATATTTTATGTACAGTATATTAAATATAATTACTGTAGTTTTTGATAGTTTATTTACAGTATATATAACACATATTTGGTGTACTTTTTGATATTTTATGTACCGTATGTAATATATATTTACTGTACTTTTTCATATATTATTTACAGTATATAAAATGTATTTGGTGTACTTTCAGTTAATATTATATGTACAATATATGAAATATATTTACTGTACTTTTTGATATTTTCTGTACAGTATATAAGATACATTTGGTGTCCTTTTGATATTTTATGTAAATTATATAATACATATTTGGTGTAGTTTTTGATATTTTACATAGGGTGTGTCATATATATTGAGTGTCCTTTTTGATATTTTATTTGCAGTATATAATATACATTCGGTGTAATTTTTGATGTTTTATGTACAGTATATTAAATATAATTACTGTAGTTTTTGATAGTTTATTTACAGTATATATTACACATATTTGGTGTACTTTTTGATATTTTATGTACAGTATGTAATATATATTTACTGTACTTTTTCATATTTTATTTACAGTATATAAAATGTATTTGGTGTACTTTTAGTTAATATTATATGTACAATATATGAAATATATTTACTGTACTTTTTGATATTTTCTCTACAGTATATAAGATATATTTGGTGTCCTTTTGATATTTTATGTAAATTATATAATACATATTTGGTGTAGTTTTTGATATTTTACATAGCTTGTGTCATATATATTGACTGTCCAATTTGATATTTTATTTAGAGTATATAATATACATTTGGTGTAATTTTTGGTATTTTATGTACAGTATATTAAATATAAATACTGCAGTTTTTGACAGTTTATTTACAGTATATATTACACATATTTGGTGTACTTTTTGATATTTCATGTACATTATGTCATATATATTTACTGTACTTTTTGATATTTTATTTACAGTATATAAAATGTATTTTGTGTGCTTTTAGTTAATATTATATGTACAATACATGAAATATATTTACTGTACTTTTTGATATTTTCTGTACAGTATAGAAGATATATTTGGTGTCCTTTTGATATTTTATGTAAATTATATAATACATATTTGGTGTAGTTTTTGATATTTTACATAGGGTGTGTCATATATATTGACTGTCCTTTTTGATATTTTATTTACAGTATATAATATACATTTGGTGTAATTTTTGATATTTTATGTACAGTATATTAAATATAATTACTGTAGTTTTTGATAGTTTATTTACAGTATATATAACACATATTTGGTGTACTTTTTGATATTTTATGTACAGTATGTCACATATATTTACTGTACTTTTTGATATTTTATTTGCAGTATATAAAATGTATTTGGTGTATTTTAGTTAATATTATATGTACAATATATGAAATATATTTACTGTACTTTTTGATATTTTATGTACAGTATATAAGATATATTTGGTGTCCTTTTGATATTTTATGTAAATTATATAATACATATTTGGTGTAGTTTTTGATATTTTACGTAGGGTGCGTCATATATATTGACTGTCCCTTTTGATATTGTATTTACAGTATATAATATACATTTGGTGAAATTTTGATAGTTTATGTACAGTATATTAAATATAATTACTGTAGTTTTTGATAGTTTATTTACAGTATATATAACACATATTTGGTGTACTTTTTGATATTTTATGTACAGTATGTCATATATATTTACTGTACTTTTTGATATTTTATTGACAGTATATAAAATGTATTTGGTGTACTTTTAGTTAATATTATATGTACAATATATGAAATATATTTACTGTACTTTTTGATATTTTCTGTACAGTATATAAGATATATTTGGTGTCCTTTTGATATTTTATGTAAATTATATAATACATATTTGGTGTAGTTTTTGATATTTTACCTAGGGTGTGTCATATATATTGACTGTCCTTTTTGATATTTCATTTACAGTATATAATATACATTTGGTGTAATTTTTGATATTTTATGTACAGTATATTAAATATAATTACTGTAGTTTTTGATAGTTTATTTACAGTATATATTACACATATTTGGTGTACTTTTTGATATTTTATGTTCAGTATGTCATATATATTTACTGTACTTTTTGATATTTTATTTACAGTATATAAAATGTATTTGGTGTACTTTCAGTTAATATTATATGTACAATATGTGAAATATATTTACTGTACATTTTGATATTTTATGTACAATATATAAGATATATTTGGTGTCCTTTTGATATTTTATGTAAATTATATAATACATATTTGGTGTAGTTTTTGATATTTGACATAGGGTGTGTCATATATATTGACTGTCCTTTTTGATATTTTATTTACAATATATAATATACATTTGGTGTAATTTTTGATATTTAATGTACAGTATATTAAATATAATTACTGTAGTTTTTGATAGTTTATTTACAGTATATATAACACATATTTGGGGTACTTTTTGATATTTTATGTACAGTATGTCATATATCTTTACTGTACTTTTTCAAATTTTATTAACAGTATATAAAATGTATTTGGTGTACTTTTAGTTAATATTATATGTACAATATATGAAATATATTTACTGTACTTTTTGATATTTTCTGTACAGTATATAAGATATATTTGGTGTCCTTTTGATATTTTATGTAAATTATATAATACATATTTGGTGTAGTTTTTGATATTTTACATAGGGTGTGTCATATATATTGAGTGTCCTTTTTGATATTTTATTTGCAGTATATAATATACATTTGGTGTAATTTTTGATGTTTTATGTACAGTATATTAAATATAATTACTGTAGTTTTTGATAGTTTATTTACAGTATATATTACACATATTTGGTGTACTTTTTGATATTTTATGTACAGTATGTAATATATATTTACTGTACTTTTTCATATTTTATTTACAGTATATAAAATGTATTTGGTGTACTTTTAGTTAATATTATATGTACAATATATGAAATATATTTACTGTACTTTTTGATATTTTCTCTACAGTATATAAGATATATTTGGTGTCCTTTTGATATTTTATGTAAATTATATAATACATATTTGGTGTAGTTTTTGATATTTTACATAGCTTGTGTCATATATATTGACTGTCCTATTTGATATTTTATTTAGAGTATATAATATACATTTGGTGTAATTTTTGGTATTTTATGTACAGTATATTAAATATAAATACTGCAGTTTTTGACAGTTTATTTACAGTATATATTACACATATTTGGTGTACTTTTTGATATTTCATGTACATTATGTCATATATATTTACTGTACTTTTTGATATTTTATTTACAGTATATAAAATGTATTTGGTGTACTTTTAGTTAATATTATATGTACAATACATGAAATATATTTACTGTACTTTTTGATATTTTCTGTACAGTATAGAAGATATATTTGGTGTCCTTTTGATATTTTATGTAAATTATATAATACATATTTGGTGTAGTTTTTGATATTTTACATAGGGTGTGTCATATATATTGACTGTCCTTTTTGATATTTTATTTACAGTATATAATATACATTTGGTGTAATTTTTGATATTTTATGTACAGTATATTAAATATAATTACTGTAGTTTTTGATAGTTTATTTACAGTATATATAACACATATTTGGTGTACTTTTTGATATTTTATGTACAGTATGTCATATATATTTACTGTACTTTTTGATAATTTATTTGCAGTATATAAAATGTATTTGGTGTACTTTCAGTTAATATTATATGTACAATATATGAAATATATTTACTGTACTTTCTGATATATTATTTACAATATATAAGATATATTTGGTGTCCTTTTGATATTTTATGTAAATTATATAATACATATTTGGTGTAGTTTTTGATATTTTACATAGGGTGTGTCATATATATTGACTGTCCTTTTTGATATTTTATTTACAGTATATAATATACATTTGGTGTAATTTTTGATATTTTATGTACAGTATATTAAATATAATTACTGTAGTTTTTGATAGTTTATTTACAGTATATATAACACATATTTGGTGTACTTTTTGATATTTTATGTACCGTATGTAATATATATTTACTGTACTTTTTCATATATTATTTACAGTATATAAAATGTATTTGGTGTACTTTCAGTTAATATTATATGTACAATATATGAAATATATTTACTGTACTTTTTGATATTTTCTGTACAGTATATAAGATACATTTGGTGTCCTTTTGATATTTTATGTAAATTATATAATACATATTTGGTGTAGTTTTTGATATTTTACATAGGGTGTGTCATATATATTGAGTGTCCTTTTTGATATTTTATTTGCAGTATATAATATACATTCGGTGTAATTTTTGATGTTTTATGTACAGTATATTAAATATAATTACTGTAGTTTTTGATAGTTTATTTACAGTATATATTACACATATTTGGTGTACTTTTTGATATTTTATGTACAGTATGTAATATATATTTACTGTACTTTTTCATATTTTATTTACAGTATATAAAATGTATTTGGTGTACTTTTAGTTAATATTATATGTACAATATATGAAATATATTTACTGTACTTTTTGATATTTTCTCTACAGTATATAAGATATATTTGGTGTCCTTTTGATATTTTATGTAAATTATATAATACATATTTGGTGTAGTTTTTGATATTTTACATAGCTTGTGTCATATATATTGACTGTCCAATTTGATATTTTATTTAGAGTATATAATATACATTTGGTGTAATTTTTGGTATTTTATGTACAGTATATTAAATATAAATACTGCAGTTTTTGACAGTTTATTTACAGTATATATTACACATATTTGGTGTACTTTTTGATATTTCATGTACATTATGTCATATATATTTACTGTACTTTTTGATATTTTATTTACAGTATATAAAATGTATTTTGTGTGCTTTTAGTTAATATTATATGTACAATACATGAAATATATTTACTGTACTTTTTGATATTTTCTGTACAGTATAGAAGATATATTTGGTGTCCTTTTGATATTTTATGTAAATTATATAATACATATTTGGTGTAGTTTTTGATATTTTACATAGGGTGTGTCATATATATTGACTGTCCTTTTTGATATTTTATTTACAGTATATAATATACATTTGGTGTAATTTTTGATATTTTATGTACAGTATATTAAATATAATTACTGTAGTTTTTGATAGTTTATTTACAGTATATATAACACATATTTGGTGTACTTTTTGATATTTTATGTACAGTATGTCACATATATTTACTGTACTTTTTGATATTTTATTTGCAGTATATAAAATGTATTTGGTGTACTTTCAGTTAATATTATATGTACAATATATGAAATATATTTACTGTACTTTCTGATATTTTCTGTACAGTACATAAGATATATTTGCTGTCCATTTGATATTTTATGTAAATTATATAATACATATTTGGTGTAGTTTTTGATATTTTACATAGGGTGTGTCATATATATTGAGTGTCCTTTTTGATATTTTATTTGCAGTATATAATATACATTTGGTGTAATTTTTGATGTTTTATGTACAGTATATTAAATATAATTACTGTAGTTTTTGATAGTTTATTTACAGTATATATTACACATATTTGGTGTACTTTTTGATATTTTATGTACAGTATGTAATATATATTTACTGTACTTTTTCATATTTTATTTACAGTATATAAAATGTATTTGGTGTACTTTTAGTTAATATTATATGTACAATATATGAAATATATTTACTGTACTTTTTGATATTTTCTCTACAGTATATAAGATATATTTGGTGTCCTTTTGATATTTTATGTAAATTATATAATACATATTTGGTGTAGTTTTTGATATTTTACATAGCTTGTGTCATATATATTGACTGTCCTATTTGATATTTTATTTAGAGTATATAATATACATTTGGTGTAATTTTTGGTATTTTATGTACAGTATATTAAATATAAATACTGCAGTTTTTGACAGTTTATTTACAGTATATATTACACATATTTGGTGTACTTTTTGATATTTCATGTACATTATGTCATATATATTTACTGTACTTTTTGATATTTTATTTACAGTATATAAAATGTATTTGGTGTACTTTTAGTTAATATTATATGTACAATACATGAAATATATTTACTGTACTTTTTGATATTTTCTGTACAGTATATAAGATATATTTGGTGTCCTTTTGATATTTTATGTAAATTATATAATACATATTTGGTGTAGTTTTTGATATTTTACATAGGGTGTGTCATATATATTGACTGTCCTTTTTGATATTTTATTTACAGTATATAATATACATTTGGTGTAATTTTTGATATTTTATGTACAGTATATTAAATATAATTACTGTAGTTTTTGATAGTTTATTTACAGAATATATAACACATATTTGGTGTACTTTTTGATATTTTATGTACAGTATGTCATATATATTTACTGTACTTTTTGATATTTTATTTGCAGTATATAAAATGTATTTGGTGTACTTTCAGTTAATATTATATGTACAATATATGAAATATATTTACTGTACTTTTTGATATTTTCTGTACAGTACATAAGATATATTTGCTGTCCATTTGATATTTTATGTAAATTATATAATACATATTTGGTGTAGTTTTTGATATTTTACATAGGGTGTGTCATATGTATTGACTGTCCTTTTTGATATTTTATTTACAGTATATAATATACATTTGGTGTAATTTTTGATATTTTATGTACAGTATATTAAATATAAATACTGTAGTTTTTGATAGTTTATTTACAGTATATATTACACATATTTGGTGTACTTTTTGATATTTTATGTCCATTATGTCATATATATTTACTGTACTTTTTGATATTTTATTTAAAGTATATAAAATGTATTTGGTGTACTTTTAGTTAATATTATATGTACAATATATGAAATATATTTACTGTACTTTTTGATATTTTCTGTACAGTATATAAGATATATTTGGTGTCCTTTTGATATTTTATGTAAATTATATAATACATATTTGGTGTAGTTTTTGATATTTTACATAGGGTGTGTCATATATATTGACTGTCCTTTTTGATATTTTATTAGCAGTATATAATATACATTTGGTGTAATTTTTGATGTTTTATGTACAGTATATTAAATATAATTACTGTAGTTTTTGATAGTTTATTTATAGTATATATTACACATATTTGGTGTACTTTTTGATATTTTATGTACAGTATGTCATATATATTTACTGTAGTTTTTCAAATTTTATTTACGGTATATAAAATGTATTTGGTGTACTTTTAGTTAATATTATATGTACAATATATGAAATATATTTACTGTACTTTTTGATATTTTATGTACAGTATATAAGATATATTTGGTGTCCTTTTGATATTTTATGTAAATTATATAATACATATTTGGTGTAGTTTTTGATATTTTACATAGGGTGTGTCATATATATTGACTGTCCATTTTGATATTTTATTTACAGTATATGATATACATTTGGTGTAATTTTTGATGTTTTATGTACAGTATATTAAATATAATTACTGTAGTTTTTGATAGTTTATTTACAGTATATATTACACATATTTGGTGTACTTTTTGATATTTTATGTACAGTATGTCATATATATTTACTGTAATTTTTGAAATTTTATTTACAGTATATAAAATGTATTTCGTGTACTTTTAGTTAATATTATATGTACAATATATGAAATATATTTACTGTACATTTTGATATTGTCTGTACAGTATATAAGATATATTTGGTGTCCTTTTGATATTTTATGTAAATTATATAATGCATATTTGGTGTAGTTTTTGATATTTTACATAGGGTGTGTCATATATATTGACTGTCCTTTTTGATATTTTATTTACAGTATATAATATACATTTCGTGTAATTTTTGATATTTTATGTACAGTATATTAAATATAATTACTGTAGTTTTTGATAGTTTATTTACAGTATATATTACACATATTTGGTGTACTTTTTGATATTTTATGTACAGTATGTCATATATATTTACTGTAATTTTTGAAATTTTATTTACAGTATATAAAATGTATTTCGTGTACTTTTAGTTAATATTATATGTACAATATATGAAATATATTTACTGTACATTTTGATATTGTCTGTACAGTATATAAGATATATTTGGTGTCCTTTTGATATTTTATGTAAATTATATAATGCATATTTGGTGTAGTTTTTGATATTTTACATAGGGTGTGTCATATATATTGACTGTCCTTTTTGATATTTTATTTACAGTATATAATATACATTTCGTGTAATTTTTGATATTTTATGTACAGTATATTAAATATAATTACTGTAGTTTTTGATAGTTTATTTACAGTATATATTACACATATTTGGTGTACTTTTTGATATTTTATGTACAGTATGTCATATATATTTACTCTACTTTTTCAAATTTTATTTACAGTATATAAAACGTATTTGGTGTACTTTTAGTTAATATTATATGTACAATATATGAAATATATTTACTGTACTTTTTGATATTTTCTGTACAGTATATAAGATATATTTGGTGTCCATTTGATATTTTATGTAAATTATATACTACATATTTGGTGTAGTTTTTGATATTTTACATAGGGTGTGTCATATATATTGACTGTCCTTTTTGATATTTTATTTACAGTATATAATATACATTTGGTGTAATTTTTGATATTTTATGTACAGTATATTAAATATAAATACTGTAGTTTTTGATAGTTTATTTACAGTTCATATTACACATATTTGGTGTACTTTTTTATATTTTATGTACAGTATGTCATATATATTTACTGTACTTTTTGAAATTTTATTTACAGTATATAAAATGTATTTGGTGTACTTTTAGTTAATATTATATGTACAATATATGAAATATATTTACTGTACTTTTTGATATTTTCTGTACAGTATATAAGATATATTTGGTGTCCTTTTGATATTTTATGTAAATTATATAATACATATTTGGTGTAGATTTTGATATTTTACATAGGGTGTGTCATATATATTGACTGTCCTTTTTGATATTTTATTTACAGTATATAATATACATGTGGTGTAATTTTTGATATTTTATGTACAGTATATTAAATATAATTACTGTAGTTTTTGATAGTTTATTTACAGTATATATAACACATATTTGGTGTACTTTTTGATATTTTATGTACAGTATGTCATATATATTTACTGTACTTTTTGATATTTTATTTGCAGTATATAAAATGTATTTGGTGTACTTTCCGTTAATATTATATGTACAATATATGAAATATATTTACTGTACTTTTTGATATTTTCTGTACAGTACATAAGATATATTTGCTGTCCATTTGATATTTTATGTAAATTATATAATACATATTTGGTGTAGTTTTTGATATTTTACATAGGGTGTGTCATATGTATTGACTGTCCTTTTTAATATTTTATTTACAGTATATAATATACATTTGGTGTAATTTTTGATATTTTATGTACAGTATATTAAATATAAATACTGTAGTTTTTGATAGTTTATTTACACTATATATTACACATATTTGGTGTACTTTTTGATATTTTATGTACAGTATGTCAGATATATTTACTGTACTTTTTGATATTTTATTGACAGTATATAAAATGTATTTGGTGTACTTTCAGTTAATATTATATGTACAATATGTGAAATATATTTACTGTACTTTTTGATATTTTATGTACAATATATCAGATATATTTGGTGTCCTTTTGATATTTTATGTAAATTATATAATACATATTTGGTGTAGTTTTTGATATTTTACATAGGGTGTGTCATATATATTGACTGTCCTTTTTGATATTTTTTTACAGTATATAATATACATTTGGTGTAATTTTTGATAATTTATGTACAGTATATTAAATATAATTACTGTAGTTTTTGATAGTTTATTTACTGTATATATAAAACATATTTGGTGTACTTTTGGAATTTTATGTACAGTATGTAATATATATTTACTGTACTTTTTGATATTTTATTTACAGTATATAAAATGTATTTGGTGTACTTTCAGTTAATATTATATGTACAATATATGAAATATATTTACTGTACTTTTTGATATATTCTGTACAGTATATAAGATATATTTGGTGTCCTTTTGATATTTTATGTAAATTATATAATACATATTTGGTGTAGTTTTTGATATTTTACATAAGGTGTGTCATATATATTGACTGTCCTTTTTGATATTTTATTTACAGTATATAATATACATTTGGTGTAGTTTTTGATGTTTTATGTACAGTATATTAAATATAATTACTGTAGTTTTTGATAGTTTATTTACAGTATATATTACACATATTTGGTGTACTTTTTCATATTTTATGTACAGTATGTCATATATATTTACTGTAATTTTTGAAATTTTATTTACAGTATATAAAATGTATTTCGTGTACTTTTAGTTAATATTATATGTACAATATATGAAATATATTTACTGTACATTTTGATATTTTCTGTACAGTATATAAGATATATTTGGTGTCCTTTTGATATTTTATGTAAATTATATAATACATATTTGGTGTAGTTTTTGATATTTTACATAGGGTGTGTCATATATATTGACTGTCCTTTTTGATATTTTATTTACAGTATATAATATACATTTCGTGTAATTTTTGATATTTTATGTACAGTATATTAAATATAATTACTGTAGTTTTTGATAGTTTATTTACAGTATATATTACACATATTTGGTGTACTTTTTGATATTTTATGTACAGTATGTCATATATATTTACTGTACTTTTTCAAATTTTATTTACAGTATATAAAATGTATTTGGTGTACTTTTAGTTAATATTATATGTACAATATATGAAATATATTTACTGTAATTTTTGATATTTTATGTACAGTATATAAGATGTATTTGGTGTCCTTTTGATATTTTATATAAATTATATAATATATATTTGGTGTAGTTTTTGATATTTTACGTAGTGTGTGTAGTATATATTTGCTGTCCTGTTTGATATTTTATTTACAGTATATAATATACATTTGGTGTAATTTTTGATATTTTATGTACAGTATATTAAATATAATTACTGTAGTATTTGATAGTTTATTTACAGTATATATAACACATATTTGGTGTACTTTTTGATATTTTATGTACAGTATGTCATATATTTACTGTACTTTTTGATATTTTATTTACAGTATATAAAATGTATTTGGTGTACTTTCAGTTAATATTATATGTATAATATATGAAATATATTTACTGTACTTTTTGATATTTTCCGTACAGTATATAAGATATATTTGGTGTCCTTTTGATATTTTATGTAAATTATATAATACATATTTGGTGTAGTTATTGATATTTTACATAGGGTTTGTCATATATATTGACTGTCCTTTTTGATATTTTATTTACAGTACATAATATACATTTGGTGTAATTTTTGGTATTTTATGTACAGTATATTAAATATAAATACTGTAGTTTTTGATAGTTTTTTACAGTATATATTACACATATTTCGTGTACTTTTTGATATTTTATGTACATTATGTCGTATATATTTACTGTACTTTTTGATATTATATTTACAGTATATAAAATGTATTTGGTGTACTTTTAGTTAATATTATATGTACAATATATGAAATATATTTACTGTACTTTTTGATATTTTATGTACAGTATATAAGATATATTTGGTGTCCTTTTGATATTTTATGTAAATTATATAATACATATTTGGTGTAGTTTTTGATATTTTACGTAGGGTGTGTCCTATATATTGACTGTCCTTTTTGATATTGTATTTACAGTATATAATATACATTTGGTGAAATTTTTGATATTTTATGTACAGTATATTAAATATAATTACTGTAGTTTTTGATAGTTTATTTACAGTATATATAACACATATTTGGTGTACTTTTTGATATTTTATGTACAGTATGTACTATATATTTACTGTACTTTTTGATATTTTATTTACAGTATATAAAATGTATTTGGTGTACTTTCAGTTAATATTATATGTACAATATGTGAAATATATTTACTGTACTTTTTGATATTTTATGTGCAATATATCAGATATATTTGGTGTCGTTTTGATATTTTATGTAAATTATATAATACATATTTGGTGTAGTTTTTGATATTTTACATAGGGTGCGTCATGTATATTGACTGTCTTTTTGATATTTTATTTACAGTATATAATATACATTTGGTGTAATTTTTGATATTTTATGTACAGTATATTAAATATAATTACTGTAGTTTTTGATAGTTTATTTACAGTACATATAACACATATTTGGTGTTCTTTTTGATATTTTATGTACAGTATGTAATATATATTTACTGTACTTTTTCATATTTTATTTACAGTATATAAAATGTATTTGGTGTACTTTCAGTTAATATTATATGTACAATATATGAAATATATTTACTGTAGTTTTTGATATTTTATGTACAGTATATAAGATATATTTGGTGTCCTTTTGATATTTTATGTAAATTATATAATACATATTTGGTGTAGTTTTTGATATTTTACATAGGGTGTGTCATACATATTGACTGTCCTTTTTGATATTTTATTAGCAGTATATAATATACATTTGGTGTAATTTTTGATGTTTTATATACAGTATATTAAATATAATTACTGTAGTTTTTGATAGTTTATTTATAGTATATATTACACATATTTGGTGTACTTTTTGATATTTTATGTACAGTATGTCATATATATTTACTGTAGTTTTTCAAAATTTATTTACAGTATATAAAATGTATTTGGTGTACTTTTAGTTAATATTATATGTACAATATATGAAATATATTTACTGTACTTTTTGATATTTTATGTACAGTATATAAGATATATTTGGTGTCCTTTTGATATTTTATGTAAATTATATAATACATATTTGGTGTAGTTTTTGATATTTTACATAGGGTGTGTCATATATATTGACTGTCCTTTTTGATATTTTATTAGCAGTATATAATATACATTTGGTGTAATTTTTGATGTTTTATGTACAGTATATTAAATATAATTACTGTAGTTTTTGATAGTTTATTTATAGTATATATTACACATATTTGGTGTACTTTTTGATATTTTATGTACAGTATGTCATATATATTTACTGTAATTTTTGAAATTTTATTTACAGTATATAAAATGTATTTCGTGTACTTTTAATTAATATTATATGTACAATATATGAAATATATTTACTGTACATTTTGATATTTTCTGTACAGTATATAAGATATATTTGGTGTCCTTTTGATATTTTATGTAAATTATATAATGCATATTTGGTGTAGTTTTTGATATTTTACATAGGGTGTGTCATATATATTGACTGTCCTTTTTGATATTTTATTTACAGTATATAATATACATTTGGTGTAATTTTTGATGTTTTATGTACAGTATATTAAATATAATTACTGTAGTTTTTGATAGTTTATTTACAGTATATATTACACATATTTGGTGTACTTTTTGATATTTTATGTACAGTATGTCATATATATTTACTGTACTTTTTCAAATTTTATTTACAGTATATAAAATGTATTTCGTGTACTTTTAGTTAATATTATATGTACAATATATGAAATATATTTACTGTACATTTTGATATTTTCTGTACAGTATATAAGATATATTTGGTGTCCTTTTGATATTTTATGTAAATTATATAATGCATATTTGGTGTAGTTTTTGATATTTTACATAGGGTGTGTCATATATATTGACTGTCCTTTTTGATATTTTATTTACAGTATATAATATACATTTCGTGTAATTTTTGATATTTTATGTACAGTATATTAAATATAATTACTGTAGTTTTTGATAGTTTACTTACAGTATATATTACACATATTTGGTGTACTTTTTGATATTTTATGTTCAGTATGTCATATATATTTACTGTACTTTTTGATATTTTATTTACAGTATATAAAATATATTTGGTGTACTTTTAGTTAATATTATATGTACAATATATGAAATATATTTACTGTACTTTTTGATATTTTCTCTACAGTATATAAGATATATTTGGTGTCCTTTTGATATTTTATGTAAATTATATAATACATATTTGGTGTAGTTTTTGATATTTTACATAGGTTGTGTCATATATATTGACTGTCCTATTTGATATTTTATTTACAGTATATAATATACATTTGGTGTAATTTTTGGTATTTTATGTACAGTATATTAAATATAAATACTGTAGTTTTTGATAGTTTATTTACAGTATATATTACACATATTTGCTGTACTTTTTGATATCTTATGTACATTATGTCATATATATTTGCTGTACTTTTTGATATTTTATTTACAGTATATAAAATGTATTTGGTGTACTTTTAGTTAATATTATATGTACAATATATGAAATATATTTACTGTACTTTTTGATATTTTCTGTACAGTATATAAGATATATTTGGTGTCCTTTTGATATTTTATGTAAATTATATAATACATATTTGGTGTAGTTTTTGATATTTTACATAGGGTGTGTCATATATATTGACTGTCCTTTTTGATATTTTTTTTACAGTATATAATATACATTTGGTGTAATTTTTGATATTTTATGTACAGTATATTAAATATAAATACGGTAGTTTTTGATAGTTTATTTACAGTATATATAACACATATTTGGTGTACATTTTGATATTTTATGTACAGTATGTCATATATATTTACTGTACTTTTTGATATTTTATTGACAGTATATAAAATGCATTTGGTGTACTTTCAGTTAATATTATATGTACAATATGTGAAATATATTTACTGTACTTTTTGATATTTTATGTACAATATATAAGATATATTTGGTGTCCTTTTGATATTTTATGTAAATTATATAATACTTATTTGGTGTAGTTTTTGATATTTTACATAGGGTGTGTCATATATATTGACTGTACTTTTTGATATTTTATTTACAGTATATAATATACATTTGGTGTAATTTTTGATATTTTATGTACAGTATATTAAAAATAATTACTGTAGTTTTTCATAGTTTATTTACAGTATATATAACACATATTTGGTGTACTATTTGATATTTTATGTACAGTTTGTAATATATATTTACTGTACTTTTTCATATTCTATTTACAGTATATAAAATGTATTTGGTGTACTTTTAGTTAATATTATATGTACAATATGTGAAATATATTTACTGTACTTTTTCAAATTTTATTTACAGTATATAAAATGTATTTGGTGTACTTTTAGTTAATATTATATGTACAATATATGAAATATATTTACTGTACATTTTGATATTTTATGTACAGTATATAAGATGTATTTGGTGTCCTTTTGATATTTTATATAAATTATATAATATATATTTGGTGTAGTTTTTGATATTTTACATAGTGTGTGTAGTATGTATTTGCTGTCCTTTTTGATATTTTATTTACAGTATATAATATACATTTGGTGTAATTTTTGATATTTTATGTACAGTATATAAATATAATTACTGTAGTATTTGATAGTTTATTTACAGTATATATAACACATATTTGGTGTACTTTTTGATATTTTATGTACAGTATGTCATATATATTTACTGTATTTTTGATATTTTATTTACAGTATATAAAATGTATTTGGTGTACTTTCAGTTAATATTATATGTACAATATATGAAATATATTTACTGTACTTTTTGATATTTTCTGTACAGTATATAAGATATATTTGGTGTCCATTTGATATTTGATGTAAATTATATAATACATATTTGGTGTAGTTTTTTATATTTTACATAGGGTGTGTCATATATATTGACTGTCCTTTTTGATATTTTATTTACAGTATATAATATACATTTGGTGTAATTTTTGATATTTTATGTACAGTATATTAAATATAAATACTGTAGTTTTTGATAGTTTATTTACAGTACATATTACACATATTTGGTGTACTTTTTGATATTTTATGTACATGATGTCATTTATATTTACTGTACTTTTTGATATTTTATTTACAGTATATAAAATGTATTTGGTGTACTTTTAGTTAATATTATATGTACAATACATGAAATATATATACTGTACATTTTGATATTTTCTGTACAGTATATAAGATATATTTGGTGTCCTTTTGATATTTTATGTAAATTATATAATACATATTTGGTGTAGTTTTTGATATTTTACATAGGGTGTGTCATATATATTGACTGTCCTTTTTGATATTTTATTTACAGTATATAATATACATTTGGTGTAATTTTTGGTATTTTATGTACAGTATATTAAATATAAATACTGTAGTTTTTGATAGTTTATTTACAGTATATATTACACATATTTGGTGTACTTTTTGATATTTTATGTTCAGTATGTCATATATATTTACTGTACTTTTTGATATTTTATTTACAGTATATAAAATGTATTTGGTGTACTTTTAGTTAATATTATATGTACAATATATGAAATATATTTACTGTACTTTTTGATATTTTCTCTACAGTATATAAGATATATTTGGTGTCCTTTTGATATTTTATGTAAATTATATAATACATATTTGGTGTAGTTTTTGATATTTTACATAGGTTGTGTCATATATATTGACTGTCCTATTTGATATTTTATTTACAGTATATAATATACATTTGGTGTAATTTTTGGTATTTTATGTACAGTATATTAAATATAAATACTGTAGTTTTTGATAGTTTATTTACAGTATATATTACACATATTTGCTGTACTTTTTGATATTTTATGTACATTATGTCATATATATTTACTGTACTTTTTGATATTTTATTTACAGTATATAAAATGCATTTGGTGTACTTTCAGTTAATATTATATGTACAATATGTGAAATATATTTACTGTACTTTTTGATATTTTATGTACAATATATAAGATATATTTGGTGTCCTTTTGATATTTTATGTAAATTATATAATACTTATTTGGTGTAGTTTTTGATATTTTACATAGGGTGTGTCATATATATTGACTGTACTTTTTGATATTTTATTTACAGTATATAATATACATTTGGTGTAATTTTTGATGTTTTATGTACAGTACATTAAATATAATTACTGTAGTTTTTCATAGTTTATTTACAGTATATATAACACATATTTGGTGTACTTTTTGATATTTTATGTACAGTATGTAATATATATTTACTGTACTTTTTCATATTCTATTTACAGTATATAAAATGTATTTGGTGTACTTTTAGTTAATATTATATGTACAATATGTGAAATATATTTACTGTACTTTTTCAAATTTTATTTACAGTATATAAGATATATTTGGTGTCCTTTTGATATTTTATATAAATTATATAATATATATTTGGTGTAGTTTTTGATATTTTACATAGTGTGTGTAGTATATATTTGCTGTCCTTTTTGATATTTTATTTACAGTATATAATATACATTTGGTGTAATTTTTGATATTTTATGTACAGTATATTAAATATAATTACTGTAGTATTTGATAGTTTATTTACAGTATATATAACACATATTTGGTGTACTTTTTGATATTTTATGTACAGTATGTCATATATATTTACTGTATTTTTGATATTTTATTTACAGTATATAAAATGTATTTGGTGTACTTTCAGTTAATATTATATGTACAATATATGAAATATATTTACTGTACTTTTTGATATTTTCTGTACAGTACATAAGATATATTTGCTGTCCATTTGATATTTGATGTAAATTATATAATACATATTTGGTGTAGTTTTTGATATTTTACATAGGGTGTGTCATATATATTGACTGTCCTTTTTGATATTTTATTTACAGTATATAATATACATTTGGTGTAATTTTTGATATTTTATGTACAGTATATTAAATATAAATACTGTAGTTTTTGATAGTTTATTTACAGTACATATTACACATATTTGGTGTACTTTTTGATATTTTATGTACATGATGTCATATATATTTACTGTACTTTTTGAAATTTTATTTACAGTATATAAAATGTATTTGGTGTACTTTTAGTTAATATTATATGTGCAATATATGAAATATATTTACTGTACCTTTTGATATTTTCTGTACAGTATAGAAGATATATTTGGTGTCCTTTTGATATTTTATGTAAATTATATAATACATATTTGGTGTAGTTTTTGATATTTTACATAGGGTGTGTCATATATACTGACTGTCCTTTTTGATATTTTATTTACAGTATATAATATACATTTGGTGTAATTTTTGATATTTTATGTACAGTATATTAAATATAATTACTGTAGTTTTTGATAGTTTATTTACAGTATATATAACACATATTTGGTGTACTTTTTGATATTTTATGTACAGTATGTCATATATATTTACTGTACTTTTTGATATTTTATTTGCAGTATATAAAATGTATTTGGTGTACTTTCAGTTAATATTATGTGTACAATATATGAAATATATTTACTGTACTTTTTGATATTTTCTGTACAGTACATAAGATATATTTGCTGTCCATTTGATATTTTATGTAAATTATATAATACATATTTGGTGTAGTGTTTGATATTTTACATAGGGTGTGTCATATGTATTGACTGTCCTTTTTGATATTTTATTTACAGTATATAATATACATTTGGTGTAATTTTTGATATTTTATGTACAGTATATTAAATATAATTACTGTAGTATTTGATAGTTTATTTACAGTATATATAACACATATTTGGTGTACTTTTTGATATTTTATGTACAGTATGTCATATATATTTACTGTACTTTTTGATATTTTATTTACAGTATATAAAATGTATTTGGTGTACTTTCAGTTAATATTATATGTATAATATATGAAATATATTTACTGTACTTTTTGATATTTTCTGTACAGTATATAAGATATATTTGGTGTCCTTTTGATATTTTATGTAAATTATATAATACATATTTGGTGTAGTTATTGATATTTTACATAGGGTGTGTCATATATATTGACTGTCCTTTTTGATATTTTATTTACAGTACATAATATACATTTGGTATAATTTTTGGTATTTTATGTACAGTATATTAAATATAAATACTGTAGTTTTTGATATTTTTTTACAGTATATATTACACATATTTGGTGTACTTTTTGATATTTTATGTACATTATGTCGTATATATTTACTGTACTTTTTGATATTATATTTACAGTATATAAAATGTATTTGGTGTACTTTTAGTTAATATTATATGTACAATATATGAAATATATTTACTGTACTTTTTGATATTTTCTGTACAGTATATAAGATATATTTGGTGTCCTTTTGATATTTTATGTAAATCACATAATACATATTTGGTGTAGTTTCTGATATTTTACGTAGGGTGTGTCATATATATTGACTGTCCTTTTTGATATTGTATTTACAGTATATAATATACATTTGGTGAAATTTTTGATATTTTATGTACAGTATATTAAATATAATTACTGTAGTTTTTGATAGTTTATTTACAGTATATATAACACATATTTGGTGTACTTTTTGATATTTTATGTACAGTATGTCAGATATATTTACTGTACTTTTTGATATTTTATTGACAGTATATAAAATATATTTGGTGTACTTTCAGTTAATATTATATGTACAATATGTGAAATATATTTACTGTACTTTTTGATATTTTATGTACAATATATCAGATATATTTGGTGTCCTTTTGATATTTTATGTAAATTATATAATACATATTTGGGGTAGTTTTTGATATTTTACATAGGGTGCGTCATGTATATTGACTGTCCTTTTTGATATTTTATTTACAGTATATAATATACATTTGGTGTAATTTTTGATATTTTATGTACAGTATATTAAATATAATTACTGCAGTTTTTGATAGTTTATTTACAGTATATATAACACATATTTGGTGTACTTTTTGATATTTTATGTACAGTATGTAATATATATTTACTGTACTTTTTGATATTTTATTGACAGTATATAAAATGTACTTGGTGTACTTTCAGTTAATATTATATGTACAATATATGAAATATATTTACTGTACTTTTTGATATTTTATGTACAGTATATAAGATATATTTCGTGTCCCTTTGATATTTTATGTAAATTATATAATACATATTTGGTGTAGTTTTTGATATTTTACATAGGGTGCGTCATATATATTGACTGTCCTTTTTGATATTTTATTTACAGTATATAATATGCATTTGGTGAAATTTTTGATATTTTATGTACAGTATATTAAATATAATTACTGTAGTTTTTGATAGTTTATTTACAGTATATATAACACATATTTGGTGTACTTTTTGATATTTTATGTACAGTATGTCATATATATTTACTGTACTTTTTGATATTTTATTGACAGTATATAAAATATATTTGGTGTACTTTCAGTTAATATATGTACAATATATGAAATATATTTACTGTACTTTCTGATATTTTATGTACAATATATAAGATATATTTGGTGTCCTTTTGTTATTTTATGTAAATTATATAATACATATTTGGTGTAGTTTTTGATATTTTACATAGGGTGTGTCATATATATTGACTGTCCTTTTTGATATTGTATTTACAGAATATAATATACCTTTGGTGTAGTTTTTGATATTTTATGTACAGTATATTAAATATAATTACTGTAGTTTTTGATAGTTTATTTACAGTATATATAACACATATTTGGTGTACTTTTTGATATTTTATGTACAGTATGTAATATATATTTACTGTACTTTTTCATATTTTATTTACAGTATATAAAATGTATTTGGTGTACTTTCAGTTAATATTATATGTACAATATATGAAATATATTTACTGTACTTTTTGATATTTTCTGTACAGTATATAAGATATATTTGGTGTCCTTTTGATATTTTATGTAAATTATATAATACATATTTGGTGTAGTTTTTGATATTTTACATAGGGTGTGTCATATATATTGACTGTCCTTTTTGATATTTTATTAGCAGTATATAATATACATTTGGTGTAATTTTTGATGTTTTATGTACAGTATATTAAATATAATTACTGTAGTTTTTGATAGTTTATTTACAGTATATATTACACATATTTGGTGTACTTTTTGATATTTTATGTGCAGTATGTCATATATATTTACTGTACTTTTTGAAATTTTATTTACAGTATATAAAATGTATTTGGTGTACATTTAGTTAATATTATATGTACAATATATGAAATATATTTACTGTACTTTTTGATATTTTCTGTAGAGTATATAAGATATATTTGGTGTCCTTTTGATATTTTATGTAAATTATATAATACATATTTGGTGTAGTTTTTGATATTTTACATAGGGTGTGTCATATATATTGACTGTCCTTTTTGATATTTTATTTACTGTATATAATATACATTTGGTGTAATTTTTGATATTTTATGTACAGTATATTAAATATAATTACTGTAGTTTTTGATAGTTTATTTACAGTATATATTACACATATTTGGTGTACTTTTTGATATTTTATGTACAGTATGTCATATATATTTACTGTACTTTTTCAAATTTTATTTACAGTATATAAAATGTATTTGGTGTACTTTTAGTTAATATTATATGTACAATATATGAAATATATTTACTGTACTTTTTGATATTTTATGTACAGTATATAAGATATATTTGGTGTCCTTTTGATATTTTATGTAAATTATATAATACATATTTGGTGTAGTTTTTGATATTTTACATAGGGTGCGTCATATATATTGACTGTCCTTTTTGATATTTTATTTACAGTATATAATATACATTTGGTGAAATTTTTGATATTTTATGTACAGTATATTAAATATAATTACTGTAGTTTTTGATAGTTTATTTACAGTATATATAACACATATTTGGTGTACTTTTTGATATTTTATGTACAGTATGTCATATATATTTACTGTACTTTTTGATATTTTATTGACAGTATATAAAATGTATTTGGTGTATTTTCAGTTAATATTATATGTACAATATGTGAAATATATTTACTGTACTTTTTGATATTTTATGTACAATATATAAGATATATTTGGTGTCCTTTAGATATTTTATGTAAATTATATAATACATATTTGGTGTAGTTTTTGATATTTGACATAGGGTGTGTCATATATATTGACTGTCCTTTTTGATATTTTTTTACAGTATATAATATACATTTGGTGTAATTTTTGATATTTTATGTACAGTATATTAAATATAATTACTGTAGTTTTTGATAGTTTATTTACAGTATATATAACACATATTTGGTGTACTTTTTGATATTTTATGTACAGTATGTAATATATACTTACTGTACTTTTTCATATTTTATTTACAGTATATAAAATGTATTTGGTGTACTTTCAGTTAATATTATATGTACAATATATGAAATATATTTACTGTACTTTTTGATATTTTCTCTACAGTATATAAGATATATTTGGTGTCCTTTTGATATTTTATGTAAATTATATAATACATATTTGGTGTAGTTTTTGATATTTTACATAGGGTGCGTCATATATATTGACTGTCCTTTTTGATATTTTATTTACAGTATATAATATACATTTGGTGAAATTTTTGATATTTTATGTCCAGTATATTAAATATAATTACTGTAGTTTTTCATAGTTTATTTACAGTATATATAACACATATTTGGTGTACTTTTTGATATTTTATGTACAGTATGTCATATATATTTACTGTACTTTTTGATATTTTATTGACAGTATATAAAATATATTTGGTGTACTTTCAGTTAATATTATATGTACAATATGTGAAAAATATTTACTGTACTTTCTGATATTTTATGTGCAATATATAAGATATATTTGGTGTCCTTTTGATATTTTATGTAAATTATATAATACATATTTGGGGTAGTTTTTGATATTTTACATAGGGTGTGTCATATATATTGACTGTCCTTTTTGATATTTTATTTACAGTATATAATATACATTTGGTGAAATTTTTGATATTTTATGTACAGTATATTAAATATAATTACTGTAGTTTTTGATAGTTTATTTACAGTATATATAACACATATTTGGTGTACTTTTTGATATTTTATGTACAGTATGTCATATATATTTACTGTACTTTTTGATATTTTATTGACAGTATATAAAATGTATTTGGTGTATTTTCAGTTAATATTATATGTACAATATGTGAAATATATTTACTGTACTTTTTGATATTTTATGTACAATATATAAGATATATTTGGTGTCCTTTAGATATTTTATGTAAATTATATAATACATATTTGGTGTAGTTTTTGATATTTGACATAGGGTGTGTCATATATATTGACTGTCCTTTTTGATATTTTTTTACAGTATATAATATACATTTGGTGTAATTTTTGATATTTTATGTACAGTATATTAAATATAATTACTGTAGTTTTTGATAGTTTATTTACAGTATATATAACACATATTTGGTGTACTTTTTGATATTTTATGTACAGTTTGTAATATATATTTACTGTACTTTTTCATATTCTATTTACAGTATATAAAATGTATTTGGTGTACTTTTAGTTAATATTATATGTACAATATGTGAAATATATTTACTGTACTTTTTCAAATTTTATTTACAGTATATAAAATGTATTTGGTGTACTTTTAGTTAATATAATATGTACAATATATGAAATATATTTACTGTACTTTTTGATATTTTATGTACAGTATATAAGATGTATTTGGTGTCCTTTTGATATTTTATATAAATTATATAATATATATTTGGTGTAGTTTTTGATATTTTACATAGTGTGTGTAGTATGTATTTGCTGTCCTTTTTGATATTTTATTTACAGTATATAATATACATTTGGTGTAATTTTTGATATTTTATGTACAGTATATAAATATAATTACTGTAGTATTTGATAGTTTATTTACAGTATATATAACACATATTTGGTGTACTTTTTGATATTTTATGTACAGTATGTCATATATATTTACTGTATTTTTGATATTTTATTTACAGTATATAAAATGTATTTGGTGTACTTTTAGTTAATATTATATGTACAATACATGAAATATATTTACTGTACATTTTGATATTTTCTGTACAGTATATAAGATATATTTGGTGTCCTTTTGATATTTTATGTAAATTATATAATACATATTTGGTGTAGTTTTTGATATTTTACATAGGGTGTGTCATATATATTGACTGTCCTTTTTGATATTTTATTTACAGTATATAATATACATTTGGTGTAATTTTTGGTATTTTATGTACAGTATATTAAATATAAATACTGTAGTTTTTGATAGTTTATTTACAGTATATATTACACATATTTGGTGTACTTTTTGATATTTTATGTTCAGTATGTCATATATATTTACTGTACTTTTTGATATTTTATTTACAGTATATAAAATGTATTTGGAGTACTTTTAGTTAATATTATATGTACAATATATGAAATATATTTACTGTACTTTTTGATATTTTCTCTACAGTATATAAGATATATTTGGTGTCCTTTTGATATTTTATGTAAATTATATAATACATATTTGGTGTAGTTTTTGATATTTTACATAGGTTGTGTCATATATATTGACTGTCCTATTTGATATTTTATTTACAGTATATAATATACATTTGGTGTAATTTTTGGTATTTTATGTACAGTATATTAAATATAAATACTGTAGTTTTTGATAGTTTATTTACAGTATATATTACACATATTTGCTGTACTTTTTGATATTTTATGTACATTATGTCATATATATTTACTGTACTTTTTGATATTTTATTTACAGTATATAAAATGCATTTGGTGTACTTTCAGTTAATATTATATGTACAATATGTGAAATATATTTACTGTACTTTTTGATATTTTATGTACACTATATAAGATATATTTGGTGTCCTTTTGATATTTTATGTAAATTATATAATACTTATTTGGTGTAGTTTTTGATATTTTACATAGGGTGTGTCATATATATTGACTGTACTTTTTGATATTTTATTTACAGTATATAATATACATTTGGTGTAATTTTTGATATTTTATGTACAGTACATTAAATATAATTACTGTAGTTTTTGATACTTGATTTACAGTATATATAACACATATTTGGTGTACTTTTTGATATTTTATGTACAGTATGTCATATATATTTACTGTACTTTTTCATATATTATTTACAGTATATAAAATGTATTTGGTGTACTTTCAGTTAATATTATATGTACAATATATGAAATATATTTACTGTACTTTTTGATATTTTCTGTACAGTATATAAGATATATTTGGTATCCTTTTGATATTTTATGTAAATTATATAATACATATTTGGTGTAGTTTTTGATATTTTACATAGGGTGTGTCATATATATTGAGTGTCCTTTTTGATATTTTATTTGCAGTATATAATATACATTTGGTGTAATTTTTGATGTTTTATGTACAGTATATTAAATATAATTACTGTAGTTTTTGATAGTTCATTTACAGTATATATTACACATATTTGGTGTACTTTTTGATATTTTATGTACAGTATGTCATATATATTTACTGTACTTTTTGGTATTTTATTTACAGTATATAAAATGTATTTGGTGTACTTTTAGTTAATATTATATGTACAATATATGAAATATATTTACTGTACATTTTGATATTTTCTGTACAGTATATAAGATATATTTTGTGTCCTTTTGATATTTTACGTAAATTATATAATACATATTTGGTGTAGTTTTTGATATTTTACATAGGGTGTGTAGTATATATTTGCTGTCCTTTTTGATATTTTATTTACAGTATATAATATACATTTGGTGTAATTTTTGATATTTTATGTACAGTATATTAAATATAATTACTGTAGTATTTGATAGTTTATTTACAGTATATATAACACATATTTGGTGTACTTTTTGATATTTTATGTACAGTATGTCATATATATTTACTGTACTTTTTGATATTTTATTTACAGTATATAAAATGTATTTGGTGTACTTTCAGTTAATATTATATGTATAATATATGAAATATATTTACTGTACTTTTTGATATTTTCTCTACAGTATATAAGATATATTTCGTGTCCTTTTGATATTTTATGTAAATTATATAATACATATTTGGTGTAGTTATTGATATTTTACATAGGGTGTGTCATATATAGACTGTCCTTTTTGATATTTTATTTACAGTATATAATATACATTTGGTGTAATTTTTGGTATTTTATGTACAGTATATTAAATATAATTACTGTAGTTTTTGATAGTTTTTTACAGTATATATTACACATATTTGGTGTACTTTTTGATATTTTATGTACATTATGTCGTATATATTTACTGTACTTTTTGATATTTTATTTACAGTATATAAAATGTATTTGGTGTATTTTAGTTAATATTATATGTACAATATATGAAATATATTTACTGTACTTTTTGATATTTTATGTACAGTATATAAGATATATTTGGTGTCCTTTTGATATTTTATGTAAATTATATAATACATATTTGGTGTAGTTTTTGATATTTTACGTAGGGTGCGTCATATATATTGACTGTCCCTTTTGATATTGTATTTACAGTATATAATATACATTTGGTGAAATTTTGATATTTTATGTACAGTATATTAAATATAATTACTGTAGTTTTTGATAGTTTATTTACAGTATATATAACACATATTTGGTGTACTTTTTGATATTTTATGTACAGTATGTCATATATATTTACTGTACTTTTTGATATTTTATTGACAGTATATAAAATGTATTTGGTGTACTTTCAGTTAATATTATATGTACAATATTTGAAATATATTTACTGTACTTTTTGATATTTTATGTACAATATATCAGATATATTTGGTGTCCTTTTGATATTTTATGTAAATTATATCATACATATTTGGTGTAGTTTTTGATATTTTACATAGGGCGTGTCATATATATTGACTGTCCTTTTTGATTTTTTTTACAGTATATAATATACATTTGGTGTAATTTTTGATATTTTATGTACAGTATATTAAATATAATTACTGTAGTTTTTGATAGTTTATTTACAGTATATATAACACATATTTGGTGTACTTTTTGATATTTTATGTACAGTATGTAATATATATTTACTGTACTTTTTGATATTTTATTTACTGTATATAAAATGTATTTGGTGTACTTTCAGTTAATATTATATGTACAATATATGAAATATATTTACTGTACTTTTTGATATTTTATGTACAGTATATAAGATATATTTGGTGTCCTTTTGATATTTTATGTAAATTATATAATACATATTTGGTGTAGTTTTTGATATTTTACATAGGGTGCGTCATATATATTGACTGTCCTTTTTGATATTTTATTAGCAGTTTATAGTATACATTTGGTGTAATTTTTGATGTTTTATGTACAGTATATTAAATATAATTACTGTAGTTTTCGATAGTTTATTTACAGTATATATTACACATATTTGGTGTACTTTTTGATATTTTATGTACAGTATGTCATATATATTTACTGTACTTTTTGAAATTTTATTTACAGTATATAAAATGTATTTGGTGTACTTTTAGTTAATATTATATGTACAATATATGAAATATATTTACTGTACTTTTTGATATTTTCTGTACAGTATATAAGATATATTTGGTATCCTTTTGATATTTTATGTAAATTATATAATACATATTTGGTGTAGTTTTTGATATTTTACATAGGGTGTGTCATATATATTGAGTGTCCTTTTTGATATTTTATTTACAGTATATAATATACATTTGGTGTAATTTTTGATGTTTTATGTACAGTATATTAAATATAATTACTGTAGTTTTTGATAGTTCATTTACAGTATATATTACACATATTTGGTGTACTTTTTGATATTTTATGTACAGTATGTCATTTATATTTACTGTACTTTTTGGTATTTTATTTACAGTATATAAAATGTATTTGGTGTACTTTTAGTTAATATTATATGTACAATATATGAAATATATTTACTGTACTTTTTGATATTTTCTCTACAGTATATAAGATATATTTGGTGTCCTTTTGATATTTTATGTAAATTATATAATACATATTTGGTGTAGTTTTTGATGTTTTACATAGGGTGTGTCATATATATTGACTGTCCTATTTGATATTTTATTTAGAGTATATAATATACATTTGGTGTAATTTTTGGTATTTTATGTACAGTATATTAAATATAAATACTGTAGTTTTTGACAGTTTATTTACAGTATATATTACACATATTTGGTGTACTTTTTGATATTTTATGTATATTATGTCACATACATTTACTGTACTTTTTGATATTTTATTTACAGTATATAAAATGTATTTGGTGTACTTTTAGTTAATATTATATGTACAATATATGAAATATATTTACTGTACATTTTGATATTTTCTGTACAGTATATAAGATATATTTGGTGTCCTTTTGATATTTTATGTAAATTATATAATACATATTTGGTGTAGTTTTTGATATTTTACCTAGGGTGTGTCATATATATTGACTGTCCTTTTTGATATTTCATTTACAGTATATAATATACATTTGGTGTAATTTTTGATATTTTATGTACAGTATATTAAATATAATTACTGTAGTTTTTGATAGTTTATTTACAGTATATATTACACATATTTGGTGTACTTTTTGATATTTTATGTTCAGTATGTCATATATATTTACTGTACTTTTTGATATTTTATTTACAGTATATAAAATGTATTTGGTGTACTTTCAGTTAATATTATATGTACAATATGTGAAATATATTTACTGTACATTTTGATATTTTATGTACAATATATAAGATATATTTGGTGTCCTTTTGATATTTTATGTAAATTATATAATACATATTTGGTGTAGTTTTTGATATTTGACATAGGGTGTGTCATATATATTGACTGTCCTTTTTGATATTTTATTTACAATATATAATATACATTTGGTGTAATTTTTGATATTTTATGTACAGTATATTAAATATAATTACTGTAGTTTTTGATAGTTTATTTACAGTATATATAACACATATTTGGGGTACTTTTTGATATTTTATGTACAGTATGTCATATATCTTTACTGTACTTTTTCAAATTTTATTAACAGTATATAAAATGTATTTGGTGTACTTTTAGTTAATATTATATGTACAATACATGAAATATATTTACTGTACTTTTTGATATTTTCTGTACAGTATATAAGATATATTTGGTGTCCTTTTGATATTTTATGTAAATTATATAATACATATTTGGTGTAGTTTTTGATATTTTACCTAGGGTGTGTCATATATATTGACTGTCCTTTTTGATATTTTATTAGCAGTATATAATATACATTTGGTGTAATTTTTTATGTTTTATGTACAGTATATTAAATATAATTACTGTAGTTTTTGATAGTTTATTTACACTATATATTACACATATTTGGTGTACTTTTTGATATTTTATGTACAGTATGTCATATATATTTACTGTACTTTGTGAAATTTTATTTACAGTATAGAAAATGTATTTGGTGTACTTTTAGTTAATATTATATGTACAATATATGAAATATATTTACTGTACTTTTTGATATTTTCTGTAGAGTATATAAGATATATTTGGTGTCCTTTTGATATTTTATGTAAATTATATAATACATATTTGGTGTAGTTTTTGATATTTTACATAGGGTGTGTCATATATATTGACTGTCCTTTTTGATATTTTATTTACAGTATATAATATACATTTGGTGTAATTTTTGATATTTTATGTACAGTATATTAAATATAATTACTGTAGTTTTTGATAGTTTATTTACAGTATATATTACACATATTTGGTGTACTTTTTGATATTTTATGTACAGTATGTCATATATATTTACTGTACTTTTTCATATTTTATTTACAGTATATAAAATGTATTTGGTGTACTTTTAGTTAATATTATATGTACAATATATGAAATATATTTACTGTACTTTTTGATATTTTCTGTAGAGTATGTAAGATATATTTGGTGTCCTTTTGATATTTTATGTAAATTATATAATACATATTTCGTGTAGTTTTTGATATTTTACATAGGGTGTGTCATATATATTGACTGTCCTTTTTGATATTTTATTTACAGTATATAATATACATTTCGTGTAATTTTTGATATTTTATGTACAGTATATTAAATATAATTACTGTAGTTTTTGATAGTTTATTTACAGTATATATTACACATATTTGGTGTACTTTTTGATATTTTATGTACAGTATGTCATATATATTTACTGTACTTTTTCAAATTTTATTTACAGTATATAAAATGTATTTGGTGTACTTTTAGTAAATATTATATGTACAATATATGAAATATATTTACTGTACTTTTTGATATTTTATGTACAGTATATAAGATGTATTTGGTGTCCTTTTGATATTTTATATAAATTATATAATATATATTTGGTGTAGTTTTTGATATTTTACATAGTGTGTGTAGTATATATTTGCTGTCCTTTTTGATATTTTATTTACAGTATATAATATACATTTGGTGTAATTTTTGATATTTTATGTACAGTATATTAAATATAATTACTGTAGTTTTTGATAGTTTATTTACAGTATATATTACACATATTTGGTGTACTTTTTGATATTTTATGTTCAGTATGTCATATATATTTACTGTACTTTTTGATATTTTATTTACAGTATATAAAATGTATTTGGTGTACTTTCAGTTAATATTATATGTACAATATGTGAAATATATTTACTGTACATTTTGATATTTTATGTACAATATATAAGATATATTTGGTGTCCTTTTGATATTTTATGTAAATTATATAATACATATTTGGTGTAGTTTTTGATATTTGACATAGGGTGTGTCATATATATTGACTGTCCTTTTTGATATTTTATTTACAATATATAATATACATTTGGTGTAATTTTTGATATTTTATGTACAGTATATTAAATATAATTACTGTAGTTTTTGATAGTTTATTTACAGTATATATAACACATATTTGGGGTACTTTTTGATATTTTATGTACAGTATGTCATATATCTTTACTGTACTTTTTCAAATTTTATTAACAGTATATAAAATGTATTTGGTGTACTTTTAGTTAATATTATATGTACAATACATGAAATATATTTACTGTACTTTTTGATATTTTCTGTACAGTATATAAGATATATTTGGTGTCCTTTTGATATTTTATGTAAATTATATAATACATATTTGGTGTAGTTTTTGATATTTTACCTAGGGTGTGTCATATATATTGACTGTCCTTTTTGATATTTTATTAGCAGTATATAATATACATTTGGTGTAATTTTTTATGTTTTATGTACAGTATATTAAATATAATTACTGTAGTTTTTGATAGTTTATTTACACTATATATTACACATATTTGGTGTACTTTTTGATATTTTATGTACAGTATGTCATATATATTTACTGTACTTTGTGAAATTTTATTTACAGTATAGAAAATGTATTTGGTGTACTTTTAGTTAATATTATATGTACAATATATGAAATATATTTACTGTACTTTTTGATATTTTCTGTAGAGTATATAAGATATATTTGGTGTCCTTTTGATATTTTATGTAAATTATATAATACATATTTGGTGTAGTTTTTGATATTTTACATAGGGTGTGTCATATATATTGACTGTCCTTTTTGATATTTTATTTACAGTATATAATATACATTTGGTGTAATTTTTGATATTTTATGTACAGTATATTAAATATAATTACTGTAGTTTTTGATAGTTTATTTACAGTATATATTACACATATTTGGTGTACTTTTTGATATTTTATGTACAGTATGTCATATATATTTACTGTACTTTTTCATATTTTATTTACAGTATATAAAATGTATTTGGTGTACTTTTAGTTAATATTATATGTACAATATATGAAATATATTTACTGTACTTTTTGATATTTTCTGTAGAGTATGTAAGATATATTTGGTGTCCTTTTGATATTTTATGTAAATTATATAATACATATTTCGTGTAGTTTTTGATATTTTACATAGGGTGTGTCATATATATTGACTGTCCTTTTTGATATTTTATTTACAGTATATAATATACATTTCGTGTAATTTTTGATATTTTATGTACAGTATATTAAATATAATTACTGTAGTTTTTGATAGTTTATTTACAGTATATATTACACATATTTGGTGTACTTTTTGATATTTTATGTACAGTATGTCATATATATTTACTGTACTTTTTCAAATTTTATTTACAGTATATAAAATGTATTTGGTGTACTTTTAGTAAATATTATATGTACAATATATGAAATATATTTACTGTACTTTTTGATATTTTATGTACAGTATATAAGATGTATTTGGTGTCCTTTTGATATTTTATATAAATTATATAATATATATTTGGTGTAGTTTTTGATATTTTACATAGTGTGTGTAGTATATATTTGCTGTCCTTTTTGATATTTTATTTACAGTATATAATATACATTTGGTGTAATTTTTGATATTTTATGTACAGTATATTAAATATAATTACTGTAGTATTTGATAGTTTATTTACAGTATATATAACACATATTTGGTGTACTTTTTGATATTTTATGTACAGTATGTCATATATATTTACTGTACTTTTGGATATTTTATTTACAGTATATAAAATGTATTTGGTGTACTTTCAGTTAATATTATATGTATAATATATGAAATATATTTACTGTACTTTTTGATATTTTCTGTACAGTATATAAGATATATTTGGTGTCCTTTTGATATTTTATGTAAATTATATAATACATATTTGGTGTAGTTATTGATATTTTACATAGGGTTTGTCATATATATTGACTGTCCTTTTTGATATTTTATTTACAGAATATAATATACATATGGTGTAATTTTTGGTATTTTATGTACAGTACATTAAATATAAATACTGTAGTTTTTGATAGTTTTTGACAGTATATATTACACATATTTGGTGTACTTTTTGATATTTTATGTACATTATGTCGTATATATTTACTGTAGTTTTTGATATTATATTTACAGTATATAAAATGTATTTGGTGTACTTTTAGTTAATATTATATGTACAATATATGAAATATATTTACTGTACTTTTTGATATTTTATGTACAGTATATAAGATATATTTGGTGTCCTTTTGATATTTTATGTAAATTAGATAATACATATTTGGTGTAGTTTTTGATATTTTACCTAGGGTGCGTCATATATATTGACTGTCCTTTTTGATATTGTATTTACAGTATATAATATACATTTGGTGAAATTTTTGATATTTTATGTACAGTATATTAAATATAATTACTGTAGTTTTTGATAGTTTATTTACAGTATATATAACACATATTTGGTGTACTTCTTGATATTTTATGTACAATATGTCATATATATTTACTGTACTTTTTGATATTTTATTGACAGTATATAAAATGTATTTGGTGTACTTTCAGTTAATATTATATGTACAATATGTGAAATGTATTTACTGTACTTTTTGATATTTTATGTACAATATATCAGATATATTTGGTGTCCTTTTCATATTTTATGTAAATTATATAATACATATTTGGTGTAGTTTTTGATATTTTACATAGGGTGCGTCATATATATTGACTGTCCTTTTTGATATTTTATTTACAGTATATAATATACATTTGGTGAAATTTTTGATATTTTATGTACAGTATATTAAATATAATTACTGTAGTTTTTGATAGTTTATTTACAGTATATATAACACATATTTGGTGTACTTTTTGATATTTTATGTACAGTTTGTAATATATATTTACTGTACTTTTTCATATTTTATTTACAGTATATAAAATGTATTTGGTGTACTTTCAGTTAATATTATATGTACAATATATGAAATATATTTACTGTATTTTTGATATTTTATGTACAGTATATAAGATATATTTGGTGTCCTTTTGATATTTTATGTAAATTATATAATACATATTTCGTGTAGTTTTTGATATTTTACATAGGGTGTGTCATATATATTGACTGTCCTTTTTGATATTTTATTAGCAGTATATAATATACATTTGGTGTAATTTTTGATGTTTTATGTACAGTATATTAAATATAATTACTGTAGTTTTTGATAGTTTATTTACAGTATATATTACACATATTTGGTGTACTTTTTGATATTTTATGTACAGTATGTCATATATATTTACTGTACTTTTTGAAATTTTATTTACAGTATATAAAATGTATTTGGTGTACTTTTAGTTAATATTATATGTACAATATATGAAATATATTTACTGTACTTTTTGATATTTTATGTACAGTATATAAGATATATTTGGTGTCCTTTTGATATTTTATGTAAATTATATAATACATATTTGGTGTAGTTTTTGATATTTTACATAGGGTGCGTCATATATATTGACTGTCCTTTTTGATATTTTATTTACAGTGTATAATATACATTTGGTGAAATTTTTGATATTTTATGTACAGTATATTATATATAATTACTGTAGTTTTTGATAGTTTATTTACAGTATATATAACACATATTTGGTGTACTTTTTGATATTTTATGTACAGTATGTCATATATATTTACTGTACTTTTTGATATTTTATTTACAGTATATAAAATGTATTTGGTGTACTTTCAGTTAATATTATATGTACAATATGTGAAATATATTTACTGTACTTTTTGATATTTTATGTACAATATATAAGATATATTTGGTGTCCTTTAGATATTTTATGTAAATTATATAATACATATTTGGTGTAGTTTTTGATATTTGACATAGGGTGTGTCATATATATTGACTGTCCTTTTTGATATTTTTTTACACTATATAATATACATTTGGTGTAATTTTTGATATTTTATGTACAGTATATTAAATATAATTACTGTAGTTTTTGATAGTTTATTTACAGTATATATAACACATATTTGGTGTACTTTTTGATATTTTATGTACAGTATGTAATATATATTTACTGTACTTTTTCATATTTTATTTACAGTATATAAAATGTATTTGGTGTACTTTCAGTTAATATTATATGTACAATATATGAAATATATTTACTGTATTTTTGATATTTTATGTACAGTATATAAGATATATTTGGTGTCCTTTTGATATATTATGTAAATTATATAATACATATTTGGTGTAGTTTTTGATATTTTACATAGGGTGTGTCATATATATTGACTGTCCTTTTTGATATTTTATTAGCAGTATATAATATACATTTGGTGTAATTTTTGATGTTTTATGTACAGTATATTAAATATAATTACTGTAGTTTTTGATAGTTTATTTACAGTATATATTACACATATTTGGTGTACTTTTTGATATTTTATGTACAGTATGTCATATATATTTACTGTACATTTTGAAATTTTATTTACAGTATATAAAATGTATTTGGTGTACTTTTAGTTAATATTATATGTACAATATATGAAATATATTTACTGTACTTTTTGATATTTTATGTACAGTATATAAGATATATTTGGTGTCCTTTTGATATTTTATGTAAATTATATAATACATATTTGGTGTAGTTTTTGATATTTTACATAGGGTGCGTCATATATATTGACTGTCCTTTTTGATATTTTATTTACAGTATATAATATACATTTGGTGAAATTTTTGATATTTTATGTACAGTATATTAAATATAATTACTTAGTTTTTGATAGTTTATTTACAGTATATATAACACATATTTGGTGTACTTTTTGATATTTTATGTACAGTATGTCATATATATTTACTGTACTTTTTGATATTTTATTTACAGTATATAAAATGTATTTGGTGTACTTTCAGTTAATATTATATGTACAATATGTGAAATATATTTACTGTACTTTTTGATATTTTATGTACAATATATAAGATATATTTGGTGTCCTTTAGATATTTTATGTAAATTATATAATACATATTTGGTGTAGTTTTTGATATTTGACATAGGGTGTGTCATATATATTGACTGTCCTTTTTGATATTTTTTTACACTATATAATATACATATGGTGTAATTTTTGATATTTTATGTACAGTATATTAAATATAATTACTGTAGTTTTTGATAGTTTATTTACAGTATATATAACACATATTTGGTGTACTTTTTGATATTTTATGTACAGTATGTAATATATATTTACTGTACTTTTTCATATTTTATTTACAGTATATAAAATGTATTTGGTGTACTTTCAGTTAATATTATATGTACAATATATGAAATATATTTACTGTACTTTTTGATATTTTATGTACAGTATATAAGATATATTTGGTGTCCTTTTGATATTTTATGTAAATTATATAATACATATTTGGTGTAGTTTTTGATATTTTACATAGGGTGCGTCATATATATTGACTGTCCTTTTTGATATTTTATTTACAGTATATAATATACATTTGGTGAAATTTTTGATATTTTATATACAGTATATTAAATATAATTACTGTAGTTTTTGATAGTTTATTTACAGTATATATAACACATATTTGGTGTACTTTTTGATATTTTATGTACAGTATGTCATATATATTTACTGTACTTTTTGATATTTTATTGACAGTATATAAAATATATTTGGTGTACTTTCAGTTAATATTATATGTACAATATGTGAAATATATTTACTGTACTTTCTGATATTTTATGTACAATATATAAGATATATTTGGTGTCCTTTTGATATTTTTTGTAAATTATATAATACATATTTGGTGTAGTTTTTGATATTTTACATAGGGTGTGTCATATATATTGACTGTCCTTTTTGATATTTTATTTACAGTATATAATATACATTTGGTGTAATTTTTGTTGTTTTATATACAGTATATTAAATATAATTACTGTAGTTTTTGATAGTTTATTTACAGTATATATTACACATATTTGGTGTACTTTTTGATATTTTATGTACAGTATGTCATATATATTTACTGTACTTTTTGGTATTTAATTTACAGTATATGAAATGTATTTGGTGTACTTTTAGTTAATATTATATGTACAATATATGAAATATATTTACTGTACTTTTTGATATTTTCTCTACAGTATATAAGATATATTTGGTGTCCTTTTGATATTTTATGTAAATTATATAATACATATTTGGTGTAGTTTTTGATATTTTACATAGGGTGTGTCATATATATTGACTGTCCTATTTGATATTTTATTTAGAGTATATAATATACATTTGGTGTAATTTTTGGTATTTTATGTACAGTATATTAAATATAAATACTGTAGTTTTTGACAGTTTATTTACAGTATATATTACACATATTTGGTGTACTTTTTGATATTTTATGTACATTATGTCACATACATTTACTGTACTTTTTGATATTTTATTTACAGTATATAAAATGTATTTGGTGTACTTTTAGTTAATATTATATGTACAATATATGAAATATATTTACTGTACTTTTTGATATTTTCTGTACAGTATATAAGATATATTTGGTGTCCTTTTGATATTTTATGTAAATTATATAATACATATTTGGTGTAGTTTTTGATATTTTACCTAGGGTGTGTCATATATATTGACTGTCCTTTTTGATAATTCATTTACAGTATATAATATACATTTGGTGTAATTTTTGATATTTTATGTACAGTATATTAAGTATAATTACTGTAGTTTTTGATAGTTTATTTACAGTATATATTACACATATTTGGTGTACTTTTTGATATTTTATGTTCAGTATGTCATATATATTTACTATACTTTTTGATATTTTATTTACAGTATATAAAATGTATTTGGTGTACTTTCAGTTAATATTATATGTACAATATGTGAAATATATTTACTGTACATTTTGATATTTTATGTACAATATATAAGATATATTTGGTGTCCTTTTGATATTTTATGTAAATTATATAATACATATTTGGTGTAGTTTTTGATATTTGACATAGGGTGTGTCATATATATTGACTGTCCTTTTTGATATTTTATTTACAGTATATAATATACATTTGGTGTAATTTTTGATATTTTATGTACAGTATATTAAATATAATTACTGTAGTTTTTGATAGTTTATTTAAAGTATATATAACACATATTTGGGGTACTTTTTGATATTTTATGTACAGTATGTCATATATCTTTACTGTACTTTTTCAAATTTTATTAACAGTATATAAAATGTATTTGGTGTACTTTTAGTTAATATTATATGTACAATATATGAAATATATTTACTGTACTTTTTGATATTTTCTGTACAGTATATAAGATATATTTGGTGTCCTTTTGATATTTTATGTAAATTATATAATACATATTTGGTGTAGTTTTTGATATTTTACCTAGGGTGTGTCATATATATTGACTGTCCTTTTTGATATTTCATTTACAGTATATAATATACATTTGGTGAAATTTTTGATATTTTATGTACAGTATATTAAATATAATTACTGTAGTTTTTGATAGTTTATTTACAGTATATATTACACATATTTGGTGTACTTTTTGATATATTATGTTCAGTATGTCATATATATTTACTGTACTTTTTGATATTTTATTTACACTATATAAAATGTATTTGGTGTACTTTCAGTTAATATTATATGTACAATATTTGAAATATATTTACTGTACTTTTTGATATTTTATGTACAGTATATTAAATATAATTACTGTAGTATTTGATAGTTTATTTACAGTATATAAAACACATATTTGGTGTACTTTTTGATATATTATGTACAGTATGTCACATATATTTACTGTACTTTTTGATATTTTATTTACAGTATATAAAATGTATTTGGTGTACTTTTAGTTAATATTATATGTACAATATATGAAATATATTTACTGTACTTTTGATATTTTATGTACAGTATATAAGATATATTTGGTGTCCTTTTGATATTTTATGTAAATTATATAATACATATTTGGTGTAGTTTTTGGTATTTTACATAGGGTGTGTCATATATATTGACTGTCTTTTTGATATTTTATTTACAGTATATAATATACATTTGGTGTAATTTTTGATATTTTATGTACAGTATATTAAATATAATTACTGTAGATTTTGATAGTTTATTTACAGTATATAAAACACATATTTGGTGTACTTTTTGATATTTTATGTACAGTATGTAATATATATTTACTGTACTTTTTCATATTTTATTTACAGTATATAAAATGTATTTGGTGTACTTTAATTAATATTATATGTACAATATATGAAATATATTTACTGTAGTTTTTGATATTTTATGTACAGTATATAAGATATATTTGGTGTCCTTTTGATATTTTATGTAAATTATATAATACATATTTGGTGTAGTTTTTGATATTTTACATAGTGTGTGTCATATATATTGACTGTCTTTTTGATATTTTATTTACAGTATATAATATACATTTGGTGTAATTTTTGATATTTTATGTACAGTATATTAAATATAATTACTGTAGTTTTTGATAGTTTATTTACAGTTTATATAACACATATTTGGTGTACTTTTTGATATTTTATGTACAATATGTCATATATCTTTACTGTACTTTTTCAAATTTTATTAACAGTATATAAAATGTATTTGGTGTACTTTTAGTTAATATTACATGTACAATATATGAAATATATTTACTGTACTTTTTGATATTTTATGTAGAGTATATAAGATATATTTGGTGTCCTTTTGATATTTTATGTAAATTATATAATACGTATTTGGTGTAGTTTTTGATATTTTACATAGGGTGTGTCATATATATTGACTGTCCTTTTTGATATTTTATTTACAGTATATAATATACATTTGGTGTAATTTTTGATATTTTATGTACAGTATATTAAATATAATTACTGTAGTTTTTGATAGTTTATTTAGAGTGTATATAACACATATTTGGTGTACTTTTTGATATTTTATGTACAGTATGTCATATATATTTACTGTACTTTTTCAAATTTTATTTACAGTATATAAAATGTATTTGGTGTACTTTTAGTTAATATTATATGTACAATATATGAAATATATTTACTGTACTTTTTGATATTTTATGTACAGTATATAAGATGTATTTGGTGTCCTGTTGATATTTTATATAAATTATATAATATATATTTGGTGTAGTTTTTGATATTTTACATAGTGTGTGTAGTATATATTTGCTGTCATTTTTGATATTTTATTTACAGTATATAATATACATTTGGTGTAATTTTTGATATTTTATGTACAGTATATTAAATATAATTACTGTAGTATTTGATAGTTTATTTACAGTATATATAACACATATTTGGTGTACTTTTTGATATTTTATGTACAGTATGTCATATATATTTACTGTACTTTTTGATATTTTATTTACAGTATATAAAATGTATTTGGTGTACTTTCAGTTAATATTATATGTATAATATATGAAATATATTTACTGTACTTTTTGATATTTTCTGTACAGTATATAAGATATATTTGGTGTCCTTTTGATATTTTATGTAAATTATATAATACATATTTGGTGTAGTTATTGATATTTTACATAGGGTGTGTCATATATATTGACTGTCCTTTTTGATATTTTATTTACAGAATATAATATACATATGGTGTAATTTTTGGTATTTTATGTACAGTACATTAAATATAAATACTGTAGTTTTTGATAGTTTTTTACAGTATATATTACACATATTTGGTGTACTTTTTGATATTTTATGTACATTATGTCGTATATATTTACTGTAGTTTTTGGTATTATATTTACAGTATATAAAATGTATTTGGTGTACTTTTATTTAATATTATATGTACAATATATGAAATATATTTACTGTACTTTTTGATATTTTATGTACAGTATATAAGATATATTTGGTGTCCTTTTGATATTTTATGTAAATTATATAATACATATTTGGTGTAGTTTTTGATATTTTACGTAGGGTGCGTCATATATATTGACTGTCCTTTTTGATATTGTATTTACAGTATATAATATACATTTGGTGAAATTTTTGATATTTTATGTACAGTATATGAAATATAATTACTGTAGTATTTGATAGTTTATTTACAGTATATATAACACATATTTGGTGTACTTTTTGATATTTTATGTACAGTATGTCATATATATTTACTGTACTTTTTGATAGTTTATTGACAGTATATAAAATGTATTTGGTGTACTTTCAGTTAATATTATATGTACAATATGTGAAATGTATTTACTGTACTTTTTGATATTTTATGTACAATATATCAGATACATTTGGTGTCCTTTTGATATTTTATGTAAATTATATAATACATATTTGGTGTAGTTTTTGATATTTTTCATAGGGTGTGTCATTTATATTGACTGTCCTTTTTGATATTTTTTTACAGTATATAATACACATTTGGTGTAATTTTTGATATTTTATGTACAGTATATTAAATATAATTACTGTATTTTTTGATAGTTTATTTACAGTATATATAACACATATTTGGTGTACTTTTTGATATTTTATGTACAGTATGTAATATATATTTACTGTACTTTTTGATATTTTATTTACAGTATATAAAATGTATTTGGTGTACTTTCAGTTAATATTATATGTACAATATATGAAATATATTTACTGTACTTTTTGATATTTTATGTACAGTATATAAGATATATTTGGTGTCCTTTTGATATTTTATGTAAATTATATAATACATATTTGGTGTAGTTTTTGATATTTTACATAGTGTGCGTCATATATATTGACTGTCCTTTTTGATATTTTATTTACAGTATATAATATACATTTGGTGAAATTTTTGATATTTTATGTACAGTATATTAAATATAATTACTGTAGTTTTTGATAGTTTATTTACAGTATATATAACACATATTTGGTGTACTTTTTGATATTTTATGTACAGTATGTCATATATATTTACTATACTTTTTGATATTTTATTGACAGTATATAAAATATATTTGGTGTACTTTCAGTTAATATTATATGTACAATATATGAAATATATTTACTGTACTTTCTGATATTTTATGTACAATATATAAGATATATTTGGTGTCCTTTTGTTATTTTATGTAAATTATATAATACATATTTGGTGTAGTTTTTGATATTTTACATAGGGTGTGTCATATATATTGACTGTCCTTTTTGATATTTTATTTACAGTATATAATATACATTTGGTGTAGTTTTTGATATTTTATGTACAGTATATTAAATATAATTACTGTAGTTTTTGATAGTTTATTTACAGTATATATAACACATATTTGGTGTACTTTTTGATATTTTATGTACAGTATGTAATATATATTTACTGTACTTTTTCATATTTTGTTTACAGTATATAAAATGTATTTGGTGTACTTTCAGTTAATATTATATGTACAATATATGAAATATATTTACTGTACTTTTTGATATTTTATGTACAGTATATAAGATATATTTGGTGTCCTTTTGATATTTTATGTAAATTATATAATACATATTTGGTGTAGTTTTTGATATTTTACATAGGGTGTGTCATATATATTGACTGTCTTTTTGATATTTTATTTACAGTATATAATATACATTTGGTGTAATTTTTGATATTTTATGTACAGTATATTAAATATAATTACTGTAGTTTTTGATAGTTTATTTACAGTATATATAACACATATTTGGTGTACTTTTTGATATTTTATGTACAGTATGTAATATATATTTACTGTACTTTTTCATATATTATTTACAGTATATAAAATGTATTTGGTGTACTTTCAGTTAATATTATATGTACAATATATGAAATATATTTACTGTATTTTTGATATTTTCTGTACAGTATATAAGATATATTTGGTGTCCTTTTGATATTTTATGTAAATTATATAATACATATTTGGTGTAGTTTTTGATATTTTACATAGGGTGTGTCATATATATTGAGTGTCCTTTTTGATATTTTATTTGCAGTATATAATATACATTTGGTGTAATTTTTGATGTTTTATGTACAGTATATTAAATATAATTACTGTAGTTTTTGATAGTTTATTTACAGTATATATTACACATATTTGGTGTACTTTTTGATATTTTATGTACAGTATGTAATATATATTTACTGTACTTTTTCATATTTTATTTACAGTATATAAAATGTATTTGGTGTACTTTCAGTTAATATTATATGTACAATATATGAAATATATTTACTGTACTTTTTGATATTTTATGTACAGTATATAAGATATATTTGGTGTCCTTTTGATATTTTATGTAAATTATATAATACATATTTGGTGTAGTTTTTGATATTTTACATAGGGTGCGTCATATATATTGACTGTCCTTTTTGATATTTTATTTACAGTATATAATATACATTTGGTGAAATTTTTGATATTTTATGTACAGTATATTAAATATAATTACTGTAGTTTTTGATAGTTTATTTACAGTATATATAACACATATTTGGTGTACTTTTTGATATTTTATGTACAGTATGTCATATATATTTACTGTACTTTTTGATATTTTATTGACAGTATATAAAATGTATTTGGTGTACTTTCAGTTAATATTATATGTACAATATATGAAATATATTTACTGTACTTTCTGATATTTTATGTACAATATATAAGATATATTTTGTGTCCTTTTGTTATTTTATGTAAATTATATAATACATATTTGGTGTAGTTTTTGATATTTTACATAGGGTGTGTCATATATATTGACTGTCCTTTTTGATATTTTATTTACAGTATATAATATACATTTGGTGTAGTTTTTGATATTTTATGTACAGTATATTAAATATAATTACTGTAGTTTTTGATAGTTTATTTAGAGTATAGATAACACATATTTGGTGTACTTTTTGATATTTTATGTACAGTATGTCATATATATTTACTGTACTTTTTGATATTTTATTTACAGTATATAAAATGTATTTGGTGTACTTTTAGTTAATATTATATGTACAATATATGAAATATATTTACTGTACTTTTTATATTTTATCTACAGTATATAAGATATATTTGGTGTCCTTTTGATATTTTATGTAAATTATATAATACATATTTGGTGTAGTTTTTGATATTTTACATAGGGTGCGTCATATATATTGACGGTCCTTTTTGATATTTTATTTACAGTATATAATATACATTTGATGAAATTTTTGATATTTTATGTACAGTATATTAAATATAATTACTGTAGTTATTGATAGTTTATTTACAGTATATATAACACATATTTGGTGTACTTTTTGATATTTTATGTACAGTATGTAATATATATTTACTGTATTTTTCATATTTTATTTACAGTATATAAAATGTATTTGGTGTACTTTCAGTTAATATTATATTTACAATATATGAAATATATTTACTGTACTTTTTGATATTTTATGTACAGTATATAAGATATATTTGGTGTCCTTTTGATATTTTATGTAAATTATATAATACATATTTGGTGTAGTTTTTGATATTTTACATAGGGTGTGTAGTATATATTTGCTGTCCTTTTTGATATTTTATTTACAGTATATAATATACATTTGGTGTAATTTTTGATATTTTATGTACAGTATATTAAATATAATTACTGTAGTATTTGATAGTTTATTTACAGTATATATAACACATATTTGGTGTACTTTTTGATATTTTATGTACAGTATGTCATATATATTTACTGTACTTTTTGATATTTTATTTACAGTATATATAATATATTTGGTGTACTTTCAGTTAATATTATATGTATAATATATGAAATATATTTACTGTACTTTTTGATATTTTCTCTACAGTATATAAGATATATTTCGTGTCCTTTTGATATTTTATGTAAATTATATAATACATATTTGGTGTAGTTATTGATATTTTACATAGGGTGTGTCATATGTAGACTGTCCTTTTTGATATTTTATTTACAGTATATAATATACATTTGGTGTAATTTTTGGTATTTTATGTACAGTATATTAAATATAAATACTGTAGTTTTTGATAGTTTTTTACAGTATATATTACACATATTTGGTGTACTTTTTGATATTTTATGTACATTATGTCGTATATATTTACTGTACTTTTTGATATTTTATTTACAGTATATAAAATGTATTTGGTGTATTTTAGTTAATATTATATGTACAATATATGAAATATATTTACTGTACTTTTTGATATTTTATGTACAGTATATAAGATATATTTGGTGTACTTTTGATATTTTATGTAAATTATATAACACATATTTGGTGTAGTTTTTGATATTTTACGTAGGGTGCGTCATATATATTGACTGTCCCTTTTGATATTGTATTTACAGTATATAATATACATTTGGTGAAATTTTGATATTTTATGTACAGTATATTAAATATAATTACTGTAGTTTTTGATAGTTTATTTACAGTATATATAACACATATTTGGTGTACTTTTTGATATTTTATGTACAGTATGTCATATATATTTACTGTACTTTTTGATATTTTATTGACAGTATATAAAATGTATTTGGTGTACTTTCAGTTAATATTATATGTACAATATTTGAAATATATTTACTGTACTTTTTGATATTTTATGTACAATATATCAGATATATTTGGTGTCCTTTTGATATTTTATGTAAATTATATCATACATATTTGGTGTAGTTTTTGATATTTTACATAGGGTGTGTCATATATATTGACTGTCCTTTTTGATATTTTTTTACAGTATATAATATACATTTGGTGTAATTTTTGATATTTTATGTACAGTATATTAAATATAATTACTGTAGTTTTTGATAGTTTATTTACAGTATATATAACACATATTTGGTGTACTTTTTGATATTTTATGTACAGTATGTAATATATATTTACTGTACTTTTTGATATTTTATTTACAGTATATAAAATGTATTTGGTGTACTTTCAGTTAATATTATATGTACAATATATGAAATATATTTACTGTACTTTTTGATATTTTATGTACAGTATATAAGATATATTTGGTGTCCTTTTGATATTTTATGTAAATTATATAATACATATTTGGTGTAGTTTTTGATATTTTACATAGGGTGCGTCATATATATTGACTGTCCTTTTTGATATTTTATTAGCAGTTTATAATATACATTTGGTGTAATTTTTGATGTTTTATGTACAGTATATTAAATATAATTACTGTAGTTTTCGATAGTTTATTTACAGTATATATTACACATATTTGGTGTACTTTTTGATATTTTATGTACAGTATGTCATATATATTTACTGTACTTTTTGAAATTTTATTTACAGTATATAAAATGTATTTGGTGTACTTTTAGTTAATATTATATGTACAATATATGAAATATATTTACTGTACTTTTTGATATTTTCTGTAGAGTATGTAAGATATATTTGGTGTCCTTTTGATATTTTATGTAAATTATATAATACATATTTGGTGTAGTTTTTGATATTTTACATAGGGTGCGTCATATATATTGACTGTCCTTTTTGATATTTTATTTACAGTATATAATATACATTTGGTGAAATTTTTGATATTTTATGTACAGTATATTAAATATAATTACTGTAGTTTTTGATAGTTTATTTACAGTATATATAACACATATTTGGTGTACTTTTTGATATTTTATGTACGGTATGTCATATATATTTACTGTACTTTTTGATATTTTATTTACAGTATATAAAATGTATTTGGTGTACTTTCAGTTAATATTATATGTACAATATGTGAAATATATTTACTGTACTTTTTGATATTTTATGTACAGTATATAAGATATATTTGGTGTCCTTTAGATATTTTATGTAAATTATATAATACATATTTGGTGTAGTTTTTGATATTTGACATAGGGTGTGTCATATATATTGACTGTCCTTTTTGATATTTTTTTACAGTATATAATATACATTTGGTGTAATTTTTGATATTTTATGTACAGTATATTAAATATAATTACTGTAGTTTTTGATACTTGATTTACAGTATATATAACACATATTTGGTGTACTTTTTGATATTTTATGTACAGTATGTCATATATATTTACTGTACTTTTTCATATATTATTTACAGTATATAAAATGTATTTGGCGTACTTTCAGTTAATATTATATGTACAATATATGAAATATATTTACTGTACTTTTTGATATTTTCTGTACAGTATATAAGATATATTTGGTATCCTTTTGATATTTTATGTAAATTATATAATACATATTTGGTGTAGTTTTTGATATTTTACATAGGGTGTGTCATATATATTGAGTGTCCTTTTTGATATTTTATTTGCAGTATATAATATACATTTGGTGTAATTTTTGATGTTTTATGTACAGTATATTAAATATAATTACTGTAGTTTTTGATAGTTCATTTACAGTATATATTACACATATTTGGTGTACTTTTTGATATTTTATGTACAGTATGTCATATATATTTACTGTACTTTTTGGTATTTTATTTACAGTATATAAAATGTATTTGGTGTACTTTTAGTTAATATTATATGTACAATATATGAAATATATTTACTGTACTTTTTGATATTTTCTCTACAGTATATAAGATATATTTGGTGTCCTTTTGATATTTTATGTAAATTATATAATACATATTTGGTGTAGTTTTTGATGTTTTACATAGGGTGTGTCATATATATTGACTGTCCTATTTGATATTTTATTTAGAGTATATAATATACATTTGGTGTAATTTTTGGTATTTTATGTACAGTATATTAAATATAAATACTGTAGTTTTTGACAGTTTATTTACAGTATATATTACACATATTTGGTGTACTTTTTGATATTTTATGTACATTATGTCACATACATTTACTGTACTTTTTGATATTTTATTTACAGTATATAAAATGTATTTGGTGTACTTTTAGTTAATATTATATGTACAATATATGAAATATATTTACTGTACTATTTGATATTTTCTGTACAGTATATAAGATATATTTGGTGTCCTTTTGATATTTTATGTAAATTATATAATACATATTTGGTGTAGTTTTTGATATTTTACCTAGGGTGTGTCATATATATTGACTGTCCTTTTTGATATTTCATTTACAGTATATAATATACATTTGGTGTAATTTTTGATATTTTATGTACAGTATATTAAATATAATTACTGTAGTTTTTGATAGTTTATTTACAGTATATATTACACATATTTGGTGTACTTTTTGATATTTTATGTTCAGTATGTCATATATATTTACTGTACTTTTTGATATTTTATTTACAGTATATAAAATGTATTTGGTGTACTTTCAGTTAATATTATATGTACAATATGTGAAATATATTTACTGTACATTTTGATATTTTATGTACAATATATAAGATATATTTGGTGTCCTTTTGATATTTTATGTAAATTATATAATACATATTTGGTGTAGTTTTTGATATTTGACATAGGGTGTGTCATATATATTGACTGTCCTTTTTGATATTTTATTTACAATATATAATATACATTTGGTGTAATTTTTGATATTTTATGTACAGTATATTAAATATAATTACTGTAGTTTTTGATAGTTTATTTACAGTATATATAACACATATTTGGGGTACTTTTTGATATTTTATGTACAGTATGTCATATATCTTTACTGTACTTTTTCAAATTTTATTAACAGTATATAAAATGTATTTGGTGTACTTTTAGTTAATATTATATGTACAATACATGAAATATATTTACTGTACTTTTTGATATTTTCTGTACAGTATATAAGATATATTTGGTGTCCTTTTGATATTTTATGTAAATTATATAATACATATTTGGTGTAGTTTTTGATATTTTACCTAGGGTGTGTCATATATATTGACTGTCCTTTTTGATATTTTATTAGCAGTATATAATATACATTTGGTGTAATTTTTTATGTTTTATGTACAGTATATTAAATATAATTACTGTAGTTTTTGATAGTTTATTTACACTATATATTACACATATTTGGTGTACTTTTTGATATTTTATGTACAGTATGTCATATATATTTACTGTACTTTGTGAAATTTTATTTACAGTATAGAAAATGTATTTGGTGTACTTTTAGTTAATATTATATGTACAATATATGAAATATATTTACTGTACTTTTTGATATTTTCTGTAGAGTATATAAGATATATTTGGTGTCCTTTTGATATTTTATGTAAATTATATAATACATATTTGGTGTAGTTTTTGATATTTTACATAGGGTGTGTCATATATATTGACTGTCCTTTTTGATATTTTATTTACAGTATATAATATACATTTGGTGTAATTTTTGATATTTTATGTACAGTATATTAAATATAATTACTGTAGTTTTTGATAGTTTATTTACAGTATATATTACACATATTTGGTGTACTTTTTGATATTTTATGTACAGTATGTCATATATATTTACTGTACTTTTTGAAATTTTATTTACAGTATATAAAATGTATTTGGTGTACTTTTAGTTAATATTATATGTACAATATATGAAATATATTTACTGTACTTTTTGATATTTTCTGTAGAGTATGTAAGATATATTTGGTGTCCTTTTGATATTTTATGTAAATTATATAATACATATTTCGTGTAGTTTTTGATATTTTACATAGGGTGTGTCATATATATTGACTGTCCTTTTTGATATTGTATTTACAGTATATAATATACATTTCGTGTAATTTTTGATATTTTATGTACAGTATATTAAATATAATTACTGTAGTTTTTGATAGTTTATTTACAGTATATATTACACATATTTGGTGTACTTTTTGATATTTTATGTACAGTATGTCATATATATTTACTGTACTTTTTCAAATTTTATTTACAGTATATAAAATGTATTTGGTGTACTTTTAGTAAATATTATATGTACAATATATGAAATATATTTACTGTACTTTTTGATATTTTATGTACAGTATATAAGATGTATTTGGTGTCCTTTTGATATTTTATATAAATTATATAATATATATTTGGTGTAGTTTTTGATATTTTACATAGTGTGTGTAGTATATATTTGCTGTCCTTTTTGATATTTTATTTACAGTATATAATATACATTTGGTGTAATTTTTGATATTTTATGTACAGTATATTAAATATAATTACTGTAGTATTTGATAGTTTATTTACAGTATATATAACACATATTTGGTGTACTTTTTGATATTTTATGTACAGTATGTCATATATATTTACTGTACTTTTTGATATTTTATTTACAGTATATAAAATGTATTTGGTGTACTTTCAGTTAATATTATATGTATAATATATGAAATATATTTACTGTACTTTTTGATATTTTCTGTACAGTATATAAGATATATTTGGTGTCCTTTTGATATTTTATGTAAATTATATAATACATATTTGGTGTAGTTATTGATATTTTACATAGGGTGTGTCATATATATTGACTGTCCTTTTTGATATTTTATTTACAGAATATAATATACATATGGTGTAATTTTTGGTATTTTATGTACAGTACATTAAATATAAATACTGTAGTTTTTGATAGTTTTTTACAGTATATATTACACATATTTGGTGTACTTTTTGATAATTAATGTACATTATGTCGTATATATTTACTGTAGTTTTTGATATTATATTTACAGTATATAAAATGTATTTGGTGTACTTTTAGTTAATATTATATGTACAATATATGAAATATATTTACTGTACTTTTTGATATTTTATGTACAGTATATAAGATATATTTGGTGTCCTTTTGATATTTTATGTAAATTATATAATACCTATTTGGTGTAGTTTTTGATATTTTACGTAGGGTGCGTCATATATATTGACTGTCCTTTTTGATATTGTATTTACAGTATATAATATACATTTGGTGAAATTTTTGATATTTTATGTACAGTATATTAAATATAATTACTGTAGTTTTTGATAGTTTATTTACAGTATATATAACACATATTTGGTGTACTTCTTGATATTTTATGTACAATATGTCATATATATTTACTGTACTTTTTGATATTTTATTGACAGTATATAAAATGTATTTGGTGTACTTTCAGTTAATATTATATGTACAATATGTGAAATGTATTTACTGTACTTTTTGATATTTTATGTACAATATATCAGATATATTTGGTGTCCTTTTCATATTTTATGTAAATTATATAATACATATTTGGTGTAGTTTTTGATATTTTACATAGGGTGCGTCATATATATTGACTGTCCTTTTTGATATTTTATTTACAGTATATAATATACATTTGGTGAAATTTTTGATATTTTATGTACAGTATATTAAATATAATTACTGTAGTTTTTGATAGTTTATTTACAGTATATATAACACATATTTGGTGTACTTTTTGATATTTTATGTACAGTATGTCATATATATTTACTATACTTTTTGATATTTTATTTACAGTATATAAAATGTATTTGGTGTACTTTCAGTTAATATTATATGTACAATATACGAAATATATTTACTGTACTTTTTGATATTTTATGTACAGTATATAAGATATATTTCGTATCCTTTTCTATTTTATGTAAATTATATAATACATATTTGGTGTAGATTTTGATATTTTACATAGGGTGTGTCATATATATTGACTGTCCTTTTTGATATGTTATTTACAGTATATAATATACATTTGGTGTAATTTTTGATATTTTATGTACAGTATATTAAATATAATTACTGTAGTATTTGATAGTTTATTTACAGTATATATAACACATATTTGGTGTACTTTTTGATATTTTATGTACAGTATGTCATATATATTTACTGTACTTTTTGATATTTTATTTACAGTATATAAAATGTATTTGGTGTACTTTCAGTTAATATTATATGTACAATATATGAAATATATTTACTGTACTTTTTGATATTTTATGTACAGTATATAAGATACATTTGGTGTCCTTTTGATATTTTATGTAAATTATATAATACATATTTGGTGTAGTTTTTGATATTTTACATAGGGTGTGTCATATATATTGATTGTCCTTTTTGATATTTTATTTACAGTATATAATATACATTCGGTGTAATTTTCGATATTTTATGTACAGTATATTAAATATAATTACTGTAGTATTTGATAGTTTATTTACAGTATATATAACACATATTTGGTGTACTTTTTGATATTTTATGTACAGTATGTAATATATATTTACTGTAATTTTGATATTTTATTTACAGTATATAAAATGTATTTGGTGTACTTTCTTTTAATATTATATGTACAATATATGAAATATATTTACTGTATTTTTGATATTTTATGTACAGCATATAAGATATATTTGGTGTCCTTTTGATATTTTATGTAAATTACATAATACATATTTGGTGTTTATGATATTTTACATAGGGTGTGTAGTGTATAGTTACTGTTTTATGATATTTTATTTACAGTATATAATATACATTTGGTGTAATTTTTGATATTTTATGTACAGTATATTAAATATAATTACTGTAGTTTTTGATAGTTTATTTACAGTATATAAAACACATATTTGTTGTACTTTTTGATATTTTATGTACAGTATGTCATATATATTTACTGAACTTTTTGATAATTTATTTACAGTATATAAAATGTATTTGGTGTACTTTCAGTTAATATTATATGTACATTATATGAAATATATTTACTGTACTTTTTGATATTTTATGTACAGTATATAAGATATATTTGGTGTCCTTTTGGTATTTTATGTAAATTATATAATACATATTTGGTGTAGTTTTTGATATTTTACATAGGGTTTGTCATATATATTGACTGTCCTTGTTGATATTTTATTTAGAGTATATAATATACATTTGGTGTAATTTTTGATATTTCATGTACAGTATATGAAATATAATTACTGTAGTTTTTGATAGTTTATTTACACTATATATAACACATATTTGGTGTACTTTTTGATATTTTATGTACAGCATGTAATATATATTTACTGTACTTTTCATATTTTATTTACAGTATATAAAATGTATTTGGTGTACTTTTAGTTAATATTATATGCACAATATATGAAATATATTTACTGTACATTTTGACATTTTATGTACAGTATATAAGATACATTTGGTGTCCTTTTTATATTTTATTTCAATTATATAATACATATTTGGTGTAGTTTTTGATATTTTACATAGGGTGTGTCACATATATTGACTGTCCTTTTTGATATTTTATTTACAGTATATAATATACATTTGGTGTAATTTTTGATATTTTATGTACAGTATATTAAATATAATTACTGTAGTATTTGATAGTTTATTTACAGTATATATAACACATATTTGGTGTACTTTTTGATATTTTATGTACAGTATGTAATATATATTTACTGTACTTTTCATATTTTATTTACAGTATATAAAATGTATTTGGTGTACTTTCAGTTAATATTTTATGTACAATATATGAAATATATTTACTGTACTTTTTGATATCTCATTTACAGTATATAAGATATATTTGGTGTCCTTTTGATATTTTATGTAAATTATATAATAAATATTTGGTGTAGTTTTTGATATTTTACATAGGGTGTGTCACATATATTGACTGTCCTTTTTGATATTTTATTTAAAGTATATAATATACATTTGGTGTAATTTTTGATATTTTATGTACAGCAAATTAAATATAATTAATGTGGTTTTTGATAGTTTATTTACAGTATATAAAACACATATTTGGTGTACTTTTTGATATTTTATGTACAGTATGTAATATATATTTACTGTACTTTTTGATATTTTATTTACAGTATATAAAATGTATTCGGTGTACTTTTAGTTAATATTATATGTACAATATATGAAATATATTTACTGTACTTTTTGATATTTTATGTACAGTATATAAGATATATTTGGTGTCATTTTCATGTTTTATGTTAATTATATAATACATATTTGGTGTAGTTTTTGATATTTTACATAGGGTGTGTCATATATATTGACTGTCCTTTTTGATATGTTATTTACAGTATGTAATATACATTTGGTGTAATTTTTGATATTTTATGTACAGTATATTAAATATAATTACTGTAGTATTTGATAGTTTATTTACAGTATATATAACACATATTTGGTGTACTTTTTGATATTTTATGTACAGTATGTCATATATATTTACTGTACTTTTTGATATTTTATTTACAGTATATAAAATGTATTTGGTGTACTTTCAGTTAATATTATATGTACAATATATGAAATATATTTACTGTACATTTTGATATTTTATGTAAAGTGTATAAGATACATTTGGTGTCCTTTCGATATTTTATGTAAATTATATAACACATATTTGGTGTAGTTTTTGATATTTTACATAGGGTGTGTCATATATATTGACTGTCCTTTTTGATATTTTATTTACTGTATATAATATAAATTTGGTGTAATTTTTGATATTTTATGTACAGTATATTAAATATAATTACTGTAGTTTTTGATAGTTTATTTACACTATATATAACACATATTTGGTGTACTTTTTGATATTTTATGTACAGTATGTCATATATATTTACTGTACATTTTGATATTTTATTTATCGTATATAAAATGTATTTGGTGTACTTTCAGTTAATATTATATATACAATATACGAAATATATTTACTGTACTTTTTGATATTTTATGTACAGTATATAAGATACATTTGGTGTCCTTTTGATGTTTTATGTAAATTATATAATACATATTTGGTGTAGTTTTTGATATTTTACATAGGGTGTGTCATATATATTGACTATGCTTTTTGATATTTTATTTACAGTATATAATATACATTCGGCGTAATTTTTGATATTTTATGTACAGTATATTAAATATAATTACTGTAGTATTTGATAGTTTACTTACACTATATATAACACATATTTGGTGTACTTTTTGATATTGTATGTACAGTATGTCATATATATTTACTGTACTTTTTGATATTTTATTTACAGTATATAAAATGTATTTGGTGTACTTTCAGTTAATATTATATGTACAATATATGTAATATATTTACTGTACTTTTTGATATTTTATGTACAGTATATAAGATACATTTGGTGTCCTTTTGATATTTTACGTAAATTATATAATACATATTTGGTTTAGTTTTTGATATTTTACATAGGGTGTGTCATATATATTGATTGTCCTTTTTGATATATTATTTACAGTATATAATATACATTCGGTGTAATTTTTGATATTTTATGTACAGTATATTAAATATAATTACTGTAGTATTTGATGGTTTATTTACAGTATATATAACACATATTTGGAGTACTTTTTGATATTTTATGTACAATATGTCATATATATTTACAGTACTTTTTGATATTTTATTTACAGTATATAAAATGTATTTGGTGTACTTTCAGTTAATACTATATGCACAATATATGAAATATATTTACTGTACTTTTTGATATTTTATGTACTAATTGATATTTTATTTACAGTATATAAAATGTATTTGGTGTACTTTCAGTTAATATTATATGTACAATATATGTAATATATTTACTGTACTTTTTGATATTTTATGTACAGTATATAAGATACATTTGGTGTCCTTTTGATATTTTATGTAAATTATATAATACATATTTGGTGTAGTTTTTGATATTTTACATAGGGTGTGTCATATATATTGACTGTCCTTTTTGATATGTTATTTACAGTATATAATATACATTTGGTGTAATTTTTGATATTTTATGTACAGTATATTAAATAAAATTACTATAGTATTTGATAGTTTATTTACAGTATATATAACACATATTTGGTGTACTTTTTGATATTTTATGTACAGTATGTCATATATATTTACTGTACTTTTTGATATTTTATTTACAGTATATAAAATGTATTTGGTGTACTTTCAGTTAATATTATATGTACAATATACGAAATATATTTACTGTACTTTTTGATATTTTATGTACAGTATATAAGATACATTTGGTGTCCTTTTGATATTTTATGTAAATTATATAATACATATTTGGTGTAGTTTTTGATATTTTACATAGGGTGTGTCATATATATTGACTCTCCTTTTTGATATTTTATTTACAGTATATAATATACATTCGGCGTAATTTTTGATATTTTATGTACAGTATATTAAATATAATTACTGTAGTATTTGATAGTTTACATACAGTATATATAACACATATTTGGTGTACTTTTTGATATTGTATGTACAGTATGTCATATATATTTACTGTACTTTTTGATATTTTATTTACAGTATATAAAATGTATTTGGTGTACTTTCAGTTAATATTATATGTACAATATATGTAATATATTTACTGTACTTTTTGATATTTTATGTACAGTATATAAGATACATTTGGTGTCCTTTTGATATTTTATGTAAATTATATAATACATATTTGGTTTAGTTTTTGATATTTTACATAGGGTGTGTCATATATATTGATTGTCCTTTTTGATATATTATTTACAGTATATAATATACATTCGGTGTAATTTTTGATATTTTATGTACAGTATATTAAATATAATTACTGTAGTATTTGATAGTTTATTTACAGTATATATAACACATATTTGGAGTACTTTTTGATATTTTATGTACAATATGTCATATATATTTACTGTACTTTTTGATATTTTATTTACAGTATATAAAATGTATTTGGTGTACTTTCAGTTAATACTATATGCACAATATATGAAATATATTTACTGTACTTTTTGATATTTTATGTACTTTTTGATATTTTATTTACAGTATATAAAATGTATTTGGTGTACTTTCAGTTAATATTATATGTACAATATATGTAATATATTTACTGTACTTTTTGATATTTTATGTACAGTATATAAGATACATTTGGTGTCCTTTTGATATTTTATGTAAATTATATAATACATATTTGGTTTAGTTTTTGATATTTTACATAGGGTGTGTCATATATATTGATTGTCCTTTTTGATATATTATTTACAGTATATAATATACATTCGGTGTAATTTTTGATATTTTATGTACAGTATATTAAATATAATTACTGTACTATTTGATAGTTTATTTACAGTATATATAACACATATTTGGAGTACTTTTTGATATTTTATGTACAATATGTCATATATATTTACTGTACTTTTTGATATTTTATTTACAGTATATAAAATGTATTTGGTGTACTTTCAGTTAATACTATATGCACAATATATGAAATATATTTACTGTACTTTTTGATATTTTATGTACAGTATATAAGATATATTTGGTGTCATTTTCATATTTTATGTTAATTATATAATACATATTTGGTGTAGTTTTTGATATTTTACATAGGGTGTGTCATATATATTGACTGTCCTTTTTGATATGTTATTTACAGTATATAATATACATTTGGTGTAATTTTTGATATTTTATGTACAGTATATTAAATATAATTACTGTAGTATTTGATAGTTTATTTACAGTATATATAACACATATTTGGTGTACTTTTTGATATTTTATGTACAGTATGTCATATATATTTACTGTACTTTTTGATATTTTATTTACAGTATATAAAATGTATTTGGTGTACTTTCAGTTAATATTATATGTACAATATATGAAATATATTTACTGTACTTTTTGATATTTTATGTACAGTATATAAGATACATTTCGTGTCCTTTTGATATTTTATGTAAATTATATAATACATATTTGGTTTAGTTTTTGATATTTTACATAGGGTGTGTGATATATATTGATTGTCCTTTTTGATATATTATTTACAGTATATAATATACATTCGGTGTAATTTTTGATATTTTATGTACAGTATATTAAATATAATTACTGTAGTATTTGATAGTTTATTTACAGTATATATAACACATATTTGGAGTACTTTTTGATATTTTATGTACAATATGTCATATATATTTACTGTACTTTTTGATATTTTATTTACAGTATATAAAATGTATTTGGTGTACTTTCAGTTAATATTATATGCACAATATATGAAATATATTTACTGTACATTTTGATATTTTATGTACAGTATATAAGATATATTTGGTGTCATTTTCATATTTTATGTTAATTATATAATACATATTTGGTGTAGTTTTTGATATTTTACATAGGGTGTGTCATATGTATTGACTGTCCTTTTTGATATGTTATTTACAGTATATAATATACATTTGGTGTAATTTTTGATATTTTATGTACAGTATATTAAATATAATTACTGTAGTATTTGATAGTTAATTTACAGTATATATAACACATATTTGGTGTACTTTTTGATATTTTATGTACAGTATGTCATATATATTTACTGTACATTTTGATAATTTATTTATCGTATATAAAATGTATTTGGTGTACTTTCAGTTAATATTATATATACAATATACGAAATATATTTACTGTACTTTTTGATATTTTATGTACAGTATATAAGATACATTTGGTGTCCTTTTGATATTTTATGTAAATTATATAATACATATTTGGTGTAGTTTTTGATATTTTACATAGGGTGTGTCATATATATTGACTATGCTTTTTGATATTTTATTTACAGTATATAATATACATTCGGCGTAATTTTTGATATTTTATGTACAGTATATTAAATATAATTACTGTAGTATTTGATAGTTTACTTACAGTATATATAACACTTATTGGAGTACTTTTTGATATTTTATGTACAATATGTCATATATATTTACTGTACTTTTTGATATTTTATTTACAGTATATAAAATGTATTTGGTGTACTTTCAGTTAATATTATATGCACAATATATGAAATATATTTACTGTACTTTTTGATATTTTATGTACAGTATATAAGATATATTTGGTGTCCTTTTGATATTTTATGTAAATTACATAATACATATTTGGTGTTTATGATATTTTACATAGGGTGTGTAGTGTATAGTTACTGTTTTATGATATTTTATTTACAGTATATAATATACATTTGGTGTAATTTTTGATATTTTATGTACAGTATATTAAATATAATTACTGTAGTTTTTGATAGTTTATTTACAGTATATAAAACACATATTTGTTGTACTTTTTGATATTTTATGTACAGTATGTCATATATATTTACTGAACTTTTTGATAATTTATTTACAGTATATAAAATGTATTTGGTGTACTTTCAGTTAATATTATATGTACATTATATGAAATATATTTACTGTACTTTTTGATATTTTATGTACAGTATATAAGATATATTTGGTGTCCTTTTGGTATTTTATGTAAATTATATAATACATATTTGGTGTAGTTTTTGATATTTTACATAGGGTGTGTCATATTTATTGACTGTCCTTTTTGATATTTTATTTACAGTATATAATATACATTTGGTGTAATTTTTGATATTTCATGTACAGTATATGAAATATAATTACTGTAGTTTTTGATAGTTTATTTACACTATATATAACACATATTTGGTGTACTTTTTGATATTTTATGTACAGCATGTAATATATATTTACTGTACTTTTCATATTTTATTTACAGTATATAAAATGTATTTGGTGTACTTTTAGTTAATATTATATGCACAATATATGAAATATATTTACTGTACATTTTGACATTTTATGTACAGTATATAAGATACATTTGGTGTCCTTTTTATATTTTATTTCAATTATATAATACATATTTGGTGTAGTTTTTGATATTTTACATAGGGTGTGTCACATATATTGACTGTCCTTTTTGATATTTTATTTACAGTATATAATATACATTTGGTGTAATTTTTGATATTTTATGTACAGTATATTAAATATAATTACTGTAGTATATGATAGTTTATTTACAGTATATATAACACATATTTGGTGTACTTTTTGATATTTTATGTACAGTATGTAATATATATTTACTGTACTTTTCATATTTTATTTACAGTATATAAAATGTATTTGGTGTACTTTCAGTTAATATTTTATGTACAATATATGAAATATATTTACTGTACTTTTTGATATCTCATTTACAGTATATAAGATACATTTGGTGTCCTTTTGATATTTTATGTAAATTATATAATACATATTTGGTGTAGTTTTTGATATTTTACATAGGGTGTGTCACATATATTGACTGTCCTTTTTGATATTTTATTTACAGTATATAATATACATTTGGTGTAATTTTTGATATTTTATGTACAGTATATTAAATATAATTACTGTAGTTTTTGATAGTTTATTTACAGTATATAAAACACATATTTTTTGTACTTTTTGATATTTTATGTACAGTATGTAATATATATTTACTGTACTTTTTCATATTATATTTGCAGTATATAAAATGTATTTGGTGTAGTTTTAGTTAATATTTTCTGTACAATTTATGAAATATGTTTACTGTACTTTTTGATATATTATGTACAGTATATTAGATATATTTGGTGTCCTTTTGGTATTTTATGTAAATTATATAATACATATTTGGTGTAGTTTTTGATATTTTACATAGGGTTTTTCATATATATTGACTGTCCTTGTTGATATATAATTTAGAGTATATAATATACATTTGGTGTAATTTTTGATATTTCATGTACAGTATATGAAATATAATTACTGTAGTTTTTGATAGTTTATTTACAGTATATATAACACATATTTGGTGTACTTTTTGATATTTTATGTACAGTATGTAATATATATTTACTGTACTTTTCATATTTTATTTACAGTATATAAAATGTATTTGGTGTACTTTCAGTTAATATTATATGCACAATATATGAAATATATTTACTGTACTTTTTGATATTTTATGTACAGTATATAAGATATATTTGGTATCCTTTTGATATTTTATGTTAATTATATAATACATATTTGGTGTAGTTTTTGATATTTTACATAGGGTGTGTCACATATATTGACTGTCCTTTTTGATATTTTATTTACAGTATATAATATACATTTGGTGTAATTTTTGATATTTTATGTACAGCATATTAAATATAATTAATGTAGTTTTTGATAGTTTATTTACAGTATATAAAACACATATTTGGTGTACTTTTTGATATTTTATGTACAGTATGTAATATATATTTACTGTACTTTTTGATATTTTATTTACAGTATATAAAATGTATTCGGAGTACTTTTAGTTAATATTATATGTACAATATATGAAATATATTTACTGTACTTTTTGATATTTTATGTACAGTATATAAGATATATTTGGTGTCATTTTCATATTTTATGTTAATTATATAATACATATTTGGTGTAGTTTTTGATATTTTACATAGGGTGTGTCATATATATTGACTGTCCTTTTTGATATGTTATTTACAGTATGTAATATACATTTGGTGTAATTTTTGATATTTTATGTACAGTATATTAAATATAATTACTGTAGTATTTGATAGTTTATTTACAGTATATATAACACATATTTGGTGTACTTTTTGATATTTTATGTACAGTATGTCATATATATTTACTGTACTTTTTGATATTTTATTTACAGTATATAAAATGTATTTGGTGTACTTTCAGTTAATATTATATGTACAATATATGAAATATATTTACTGTACATTTTGATATTTTATGTAAATTGTATAAGATACATTTGGTGTCCTTTCGATATTTTATGTAAATTATATAACACATATTTGGTGTAGTTTTTGATCTTTTACATAGGGTGTGTCATATATATTGACTGTCCTTTTTGATATTTTATTTACTGTATATAATATAAATTTGGTGTAATTTTTGATATTTTATGTACAGTATATTAAATATAATTACTGTAGTTTTTGATAGTTTATTTACACTATATATAACACATATTTGGTGTACTTTTTGATATTTTATGTACAGTATGTCATATATATTTACTGTACATTTTGATATTTTATTTATCGTATATAAAATGTATTTGGTGTACTTTCAGTTAATATTATATATACAATATACGAAATATATTTACTGTACTTTTTGATATTTTATGTACAGTATATAAGATACATTTGGTGTCCTTTTGATATTTTATGTAAATTATATAATACATATTTGGTGTAGTTTTTGATATTTTACATAGGGTGTGTCATATATATTGACTATCCTTTTTGATATTTTATTTACAGTATATAATATACATTCAGCGTAATTTTTGATATTTTATGTACAGTATATTAAATATAATTACTGTAGTATTTGATAGTTTACTTACAGTATATATAACACATATTTGGTGTACTTTTTGATATTGTATGTACAGTATGTCATATATATTTACTGTACTTTTTGATATTTTATTTACAGTATATAAAATGTATTTGGTGTACTTTCAGTTAAAATTATATGTACAACATATGTAATATATTTACTGTACTTTTTGATATTTTATGTACAGTATATAAGATACATTTGGTGTCCTTTTGATATTTTATGTAAATTATATAATACATATTTGGTTTAGTTTTTGATATTTTACATAGGGTGTGTCATATATATTGATTGTCCTTTTTGATATATTATTTACAGTATATAATATACATTCGGTGTAATTTTTGATATTTTATGTACAGTATATTAAATATAATTACTGTAGTATTTGATAGTTTATTTACAGTATATATAACACATATTTGGAGTACTTTTTGATATTTTATGTACAATATGTCATATATATTTACTGTACTTTTTGATATTTTATTTACAGTATATAAAATGTATTTGGTGTACTTTCAGTTAATACTATATGCACAATATATGAAATATATTTACTGTACTTTTTGATATTTTATGTACTAATTGATATTTTATTTACAGTATATAAAATGTATTTGGTGTACTTTCAGTTAATATTATATTTACAATATATGAAATATATTTACTGTACTTTTTGATATTTTATGTACACTATATAAGATACATTTGGTGTCCTTTTGATATTTTATGTAAATTATATAATACATATTTGGTGTAGTTTTTGATATTTTACATAGGGTGTGTCATATATATTGACTGTCCTTTTTGATATTTTATTTACTGTATATAATATAAATTTGGTGTAATTTTTGATATTTTATGTACAGTATATTAAATACAATTACTGTAGTTTTTGATAGTTTATTTACACTATATATAACACATATTTGGTGTACTTTTTGATATTTTATGTACAGTATGTCATATATATTTACTGTACATTTTGATATTTTATTTATCGTATATAAAATGTATTTGGTGTACTTTCAGTTAATATTATATATACAATATACGAAATATATTTACTGTACTTTTTGATATTTTATGTACAGTATATAAGATACATTTGGTGTCCTTTTGATATTTTATGTAAATTATATAATACATATTTGGTGTAGTTTTTGATATTTTACATAGGGTGTGTCATATATATTGACTATGCTTTTTGATATTTTATTTACAGTATATAATATACATTCGGCGTAATTTTTGATATTTTATGTACAGTATATTAAATATAATTACTGTAGTATTTGATAGTTTACTTACAGTATATATAACACTTATTGGAGTACTTTTTGATATTTTATGTACAATATGTCATATATATTTACTGTACTTTTTGATATTTTATTTACAGTATATAAAATGTATTTGTTGTACTTTCAGTTAATATTATATGCACAATATATGAAATATATTTACTGTACTTTTTGATATTTTATGTACAGTATATAAGATATATTTGGTGTCATTTTCATATTTTATGTTAATTATATAATACATATTTGGTGTAGTTTTTGATATTTTACATAGGGTGTGTCATATATATTGACTGTCCTTTTTGATATGTTATTTACAGTATATAATATACATTTGGTGTAATTTTTGATATTTTATGTACAGTATATTAAATATAATTACTGTAGTATTTGATAGTTTATTTACAGTATATATAACACATATTTGGTGTACTTTTTGATATTTTATGTACAGTATGTCATATATATTTACTGTACTTTTTGATATTTTATTTACAGTATATAAAATGTATTTGGTGTACTTTCAGTTAATATTATATGTACAATATATGAAATATATTTACTGTACTTTTTGATATTTTATGTACAGTATATAAGATACTTTTGGTGTCCTTTTGATATTTTATGTAAATTATATAACACATATTTGGTGTAGTTTTTGATATTTTACATAGGGTGTGTCATATATATTGATTGTCCTTTTTGATATTTTATTTACAGTATATAATATACATTCGGTGTAATTTTTGATATTTTATGTACAGTATATTAAATATAATTACTGTAGTATTTGACAGTTTATTTACAGTATATATAACACATATTTGGTGTACTTTTTGATATTTTATGTACAGTATGTAATATATATTTACTGTAATTTTGATATTTTATTTACAGTATATAAAATGTATTTGGTGTACTTTCTTTTAATATTATATGTACAATATATGAAATATATTTACTGTACTTTTTGATATTTTATGTACAGTATATAAGATATATTTGGTGTCCTTTTGATATTTTATGTAAATTACATAATACATATTTGGTGTTTATGATATTTTACATAGGGTGTGTAGTGTATAGTTACTGTTTTATGATATTTTATTTACAGTATATAATATACATTTGGTGTAATTTTTGATATTTTATGTACAGTATATTAAATATAATTACTGTAGTTTTTGATAGTTTATTTACAGTATATAAAACACATATTTGTTGTACTTTTTGATATTTTATGTACAGTATGTCATATATATTTACTGAACTTTTTGATAATTTATTTACAGTATATAAAATGTATTTGGTGTACTTTCAGTTAATATTATATGTACATTATATGAAATATATTTACTGTACTTTTTGATATTTTATGTACAGTATATAAGATATATTTGGTGTCCTTTTGGTATTTTATGTAAATTATATAATACATATTTGGCGTAGTTTTTGATATTTTACATAGTGTTTGTCATATATATTGACTGTCCTTGTTGATATTTTATTTAGAGTATATAATATACATTTGGTGTAATTTTTGATATTTCATGTACAGTATATGAAATATAATTACTGTAGTTTTTGATAGTTTATTTACACTATATATAACACATATTTGGTGTACTTTTTGATATTTTATGTACAGCATGTAATATATATTTACTGTACTTTTCATATTTTATTTACAGTATATAAAATGTATTTGGTGTACTTTTAGTTAATATTATATGCACAATATATGAAATATATTTACTGTACATTTTGACATTTTATGTACAGTATATAAGATACATTTGGTGTCCTTTTTATATTTTATTTCAATTATATAATACATATTTGGTGTAGTTTTTGATATTTTACATAGGGTGTGTCACATATATTGACTGTCCTTTTTGATATTTTATTTACAGTATTTAATATACATTTGGTGTAATTTTTGATATTTTATGTACAGTACATTAAATATAATTACTGTAGTATTTGATAGTTTATTTACAGTATATATAACACATATTTGGTGTACTTTTTGATATTTTATGTACGGTATGTAATATATATTTACTGTACTTTTCATATTTTATTTACAGTATATAAAATGTATTTGGTGTACTTTCAGTTAATATTTTATGTACAATATATGAAATATATTTACTGTACTTTTTGATATCTCATTTACAGTATATAAGATACATTTGGTGTCCTTTTGATATTTTATGTAAATTATATAATACATATTTGGTGTAGTTTTTGATATTTTACATAGGGTGTGTCACATATATTGACTGTCCTTTTTGATATTTTATTTACAGTATATAATATACATTTGGTGTAATTTTTGATATTTTATGTACAGTATATTAAATATAATTACTGTAGTTTTTGATAGTTTATTTACAGTATATAAAACACATAGTTTTTGTACTTTTTGATATTTTATGTACAGTATGTAATATATATTTACTGTACTTTTTCATATTATATTTGCAGTATATAAAATGTATTTGGTGTAGTTTTAGTTAATATTTTATGTACAATATATGAAATATGTTTACTGTACTTTTTGATATATTATGTACAGTATATTAGATATATTTGGTGTCCTTTTGGTATTTTATGTAAATTATATAATACATATTTGGTGTAGTTTTTGATATTTTACATAGGGTTTGTCATATATATTGACTGTCCTTGTTGATATATAATTTAGAGTATATAATATACATTTCGTGTAATTTTTGATATTTCATGTACAGTATATGAAATATAATTACTGTAGTTTTTGATAGTTTATTTACAGTATATATAACACATATTTGGTGTACTTTTTGATATTTTATGTACAGTATGTAATATATATTTACTGTACATTTCATATTTTATTTACAGTATATAAAATGTATTTGGTGTACTTTCAGTTAATATTTTATGCACAATATATGAAATATATTTACTGTACTTTTTGATATTTTATGTACAGTATATAAGATATATTTGGTGTCCTTTTGATATTTTATGTTAATTATATAATACATATTTGGTGTAGTTTTTGATATTTTACATAGGGTGTGTCATATATATTGACTGTCTTTTTGATATTTTATTTACAGTATATAATATACATTTGGTGTAATTTTTGATATTTTATGTACAGCATATTAAATATAATTAATGTAGTTTTTGATAGTTTATTTACAGTATATAAAACACATATTTGGTGTACTTTTTGATATTTTATGTACAGTATGTCATATATATTTACTGTACTTTTTGATATTTTATTTACAGTATATAAATGTATTCGGTGTACTTTTAGTTAATATTATATGTACAATATATGAAATATATTTACTGTACTTTTTGATATTTTATGTACAGTATATAAGATATATTTGGTGTCATTTTCATATTTTATGTTAATTATATAATACATATTTGGTGTAGTTTTTGATATTTTACATAGGGTGTGTCATATATATTGACTGTCCTTTTTGATATGTTATTTACAGTATGTAATATACATTTGGTGTAATTTTTGATATTTTATGTACAGTATATTAAATATAATTACTGTAGTATTTGATAGTTTATTTACAGTATATATAACACATATTTGGTGTAGTTTTTGATATTTTATGTACAGTATGTCATATTTATTTACTGTAGTTTTTGATATTTTATTTACAGTATATAAAATGTATTTGGTGTACTTTCAGTTAATATTATATGTACAATATATGAAATATATTTACTGTACATTTTGATATTTTATGTAAAGTGTATAAGATACATTTGGTGTCCTTTCGATATTTTATGTAAATTATATAATACATATTTGGTGTAGTTTTTGATATTTTACATAGGGTGTGTCATATATATTGACTGTCCTTTTTGATATTTTATTTACTGTATATAATATAAATTTGGTGTAATTTTTGATATTTTATGTACAGTATATTAAATATAATTACTGTAGTTTTTGATAGTTTATTTACACTATATATAACACATATTTGGTGTACTTTTTGATATTTTATGTACAGTATGTCATATATATTTACTGTACATTTTGATATTTTATTTATCGTATATAAAATGTATTTGGTGTACTTTCAGTTAATATTATATATACAATATACGAAATATATTTACTGTACTTTTTGATATTTTATGTACAGTATATAAGATACATTTGGTGTCCTTTTGATATTTTATGTAAATTATATAATACATATTTGGTGTAGTTTTTGATATTTTACATAGGGTGTGTCATATATATTGACTATCCTTTTTGATATTTTATTTACAGTATATAATATACATTCGGCGTAATTTTTGATATTTTATGTACAGTATATTAAATATAATTACTGTAGTATTTGATAGTTTACTTACAGTATATATAACACATATTTGGTGTACTTTTTGATATTTTATGTACAGTATGTCATATATATTTACTGTACTTTTTGATATTTTATTTACAGTATATAAAATGTATTTGGTGTACTTTCAGTTAATATTATATGTACAATATATGTAATATATTTACTGTACTTTTTGATATTTTATGTACAGTATATAAGATACATTTGGTGTCCTTTTGATATTTTATGTAAATTATATAATACATATTTGGTTTAGTTTTTGATATTTTACATAGGGTGTGTCATATATATTGATTGTCCTTTTTGATATATTATTTACAGTATATAATATACATTCGGTGTAATTTTTGATATTTTATGTACAGTATATTAAATATAATTACTGTAGTATTTGATAGTTTATTTACAGTATATATAACACATATTTGGAGTACTTTTTGATATTTTATGTACAATATGTCATATATATTTACTGTACTTTTTGATATTTTATTTACAGTATATAAAATGTATTTGGTGTACTTTCAGTTAATACTATATGCACAATATATGAAATATATTTACTGTACTTTTTGATATTTTATGTACAGTATATAAGATATATTTGGTGTCATTTTCACATTTTATGTTAATTATATAATACATATTTGGTGTAGTTTTTGATATTTTACATAGGGTGTGTCATATATATTGACTGTCCTTTTTGATATGTTATTTACAGTATATAATATACATTTGGTGTAATTTTTGATATTTTATGTACAGTATATTAAATATAATTACTGTAGTATTTGATAGTTTATTTACAGTATATATAACACATATTTGGTGTACTTTTTGATATTTTATGTACAGTATGTCATATATATTTACTGTACTTTTTGATATTTTATTTACAGTATATAAAATGTATTTGGTGTACTTTCAGTTAATATTATATGTACAATATATGAAATATATTTACTGTACTTTTTGATATTTTATGTACAGTATATAAGATACATTTGATGTCCTTTTGATATTTTATGTAAATTATATAATACATATTTGGTGTAGTTTTTGATATTTTACATAGGGTGTGTCATATATATTGATTGTCCTTTTTGATATTTTATTTACAGTATATAATATACATTCGGTGTAATTTTTGATATTTTATGTACAGTATATTAAATATAATTACTGTAGTATTTGATAGTTTATTTACAGTATATATAACACATATTTGGTGTACTTTTTGATATTTTATGTACAGTATGTAATATATATTTACTGTAATTTTGATATTTTATTTACAGTATATAAAATGTATTTGGTGTACTTTCTTTTAATATTATATGTACAATATATGAAATATATTTACTGTACTTTTTGATATTTTATGTACAGTATATAAGATATATTTGGTGTCCTTTTGATATTTTATGTAAATTACATAATACATATTTGGTGTTTATGATATTTTACATAGGGTGTGTAGTGTATAGTTACTGTTTTATGATATTTTATTTACAGTATATAATATACATTTGGTGTAATTTTTGATATTTTATGTACAGTATATTAAATATAATTACTGTAGTTTTTGATAGTTTATTTACAGTATATAAAACACATATTTGTTGTACTTTTTGATATTTTATGTACAGTATGTCATATATATTTACTGAACTTTTTGATAATTTATTTACAGTATATAAAATGTATTTGGTGTACTTTCAGTTAATATTATATGTACATTATATGAAATATATTTACTGTACTTTTTGATATTTTATGTACAGTATATAAGATATATTTGGTGTCCTTTGGTATTTTATGTAAATTATATAATACATATTTGGTGTAGTTTTTGATATTTTACATAGGGTTTATCATATATATTGACTGTCCTTGTTGATATTTTATTTAGAGTATATAATATACATTTGGTGTAATTTTTGATATTACATGTACAGTATATGAAATATAATTACTGTAGTTTTTGATAGTTTATTTACACAATATATAACACATATTTGGTGTACTTTTTGATATTTTATGTACAGCATGTAATATATATTTACTGTACTTTTCATATTTTATTTACAGTATATAAAATGTATTTGGTGTACTTTTAGTTAATATTATATGCACAATATATGAAATATATTTACTGTACATTTTGACATTTTATGTACAGTATATAAGATACATTTGGTGTCCTTTTTATATTTTATTTCAATTATATAATACATATTTGGTGTAGTTTTTGATATTTTACATAGGGTGTGTCACATATATTGACTGTCCTTTTTGATATTTTATTTACAGTATATAATATACATTTGGTGTAATTTTTGATATTTTATGTACAGTATATTAAATATAATTACTGTAGTATTTGATAGTTTATTTACAGTATATATAACACATATTTGGTGTACTTTTTGATATTTTATGTACGGTATGTAATATATATTTACTGTACTTTTCATGTTTTATTTACAGTATATAAAATGTATTTGGTGTACTTTCAGTTAATATTTTATGTACAATATATGAAATATATTTACTGTACTTTTTGATATCTCATTTACAGTATATAAGATACATTTGGTGTCCTTTTGATATTTTATGTAAATTATATAATACATATTTGGTGTAGTTTTTGATATTTTACATAGGGTGTGTCACATATATTGACTGTCCTTTTTGATATTTTATTTACAGTATATAATATACATTTGGTGTAATTTTTGATATTTTATGTACAGTATATTAAATATAATTACTGTAGTTTTTGATAGTTTATTTACAGTATATAAAACACATATTTTTTGTACTTTTTGATATTTTATGTACAGTATGTAATATATATTTACTGTACTTTTTCATATTATATTTGCAGTATAAAAAATGTATTTGGTGTAGTTTTAGTTAATATTTTATGTACAATATATGAAATATGTTTACTGTACTTTTTGATATATTATGTACAGTATATTAGATATATTTGGTGTCCTTTTGGTATTTTATGTAAATTATATAATACATATTTGGTGTAGTTTTTGATATTTTACATAGGGTTTGTCATATATATTGACTGTCCTTGTTGATATATAATTTAGAGTATATAATATACATTTGGTGTAATTTTTGATATTTCATGTACAGTATATGAAATATAATTACTGTAGTTTTTGATAGTTTATTTACAGTATATATAACACATATTTGGTGTACTTTTTGATATTTTATGTACAGTATGTAATATATATTTACTGTACTTTTCATATTTTATTTACAGTATATAAAATGTATTTGGTGTACTTTCAGTTAATATTATATGCACAATATATGAAATATATTTACTGTACTTTTTGATATTTTATGTACAGTATATAAGATATATTTGGTGTCCTTTTGATATTTTATGTTAATTATATAATACATATTTGGTGTAGTTTTTGATATTTTACATAGGGTGTGTCACATATATTGACTGTCCTTTTTGATATTTTATTTACAGTATATAATATACATTTGGTGTAATTTTTGATATTTTATGTACAGCATATTAAATATAATTAATGTAGTTTTTGATAGTTTATTTACAGTATATAAAACACATATTTGGTGTACTTTTTGATATTTTATGTACAGTATGTAATATATATTTACTGTACTTTTTGATATTTTATTTACAGTATATTAAATGTATTCGGTGTACTTTTAGTTAATGTTATATGTACAATATATGAAATATATTTACTGTACTATTTGATATTTTATGTACAGTATATAAGACATATTTGGTGTCATTTTCATATTTTATGTTAATTATATAATACATATTTGGTGTAGTTTTTGATATTTTACATAGGGTGTGTCATATATATTGACTGTCCTTTTTGATATGTTATTTACAGTATGTAATATACATTTGGTGTAATTTTTGATATTTTATGTACAGTATATTAAATATAATTACTGTAGTATTTGATAGTTTATTTACAGTATATATAACACATATTTGGTGTACTTTTTGATATTTTATGTACAGTATGTCATATATATTTACTGTACTTTTTGATATTTTATTTACAGTATATAAAATGTATTTGGTGTACTTTCAGTTAATATTATATGTACAATATATGAAATATATTTACTGTACATTTTGATATTTTATGTAAAGTGTATAAGATACATTTGGTGTCCTTTCGATATTTTATGTAAATTATATAATACATATTTGGTGTAGTTTTTGATATTTCACATAGGGTGTGTCATATATATTGACTGTCCTTTTTGATATTTTATTTACTGTATATAATATAAATTTGGTGTAATTTTTGATATTTTATGTACAGTATATTAAATATAATTACTGTAGTTTTTGATAGTTTATTTACACTATATATAACACATATTTGGTGTACTTTTTGATATTTTATGTACAGTATGTCATACATATTTACTGTACATTTTGATATTTTATTTATCGTATATAAAATGTATTTGGTGTACTTTCAGTTAATATTATATGTACAATATATGTAATATATTTACTGTACTTTTTGATATTTTATGTACAGTATATAAGATATATTTGGTGTCCTTTTGATATTTTATGTAAATTATATAATACATATTTGGTTTAGTTTTTGATATTTTACATAGGGTGTGTCATATATATTGATTGTCTTTTTGATATATTATTTACAGTATATAATATACATTCGGTGTAATTTTTGATATTTTATATACAGTATATTAAATATAATTACTGTAGTATTTGATAGTTTATTTACAGTATATATAACACATATTTGGAGTACTTTTTGATATTTTATGTACAATATGCCATATATATTTACTGTACTTTTTGATAATTTATTTACAGTATATAAAATGTATTTGGTGTACTTTCAGTTAATATTATATGTACAATATATGAAATATATTTACTGTACTTTTTGATATTTTATGTACAGTATATAATATATATTTGGTGTCCTTTTGATATTTTATGTAAATTACATAATACATATTTGGTGTTGTTTATGATATTTTACATAGGGTGTGTAGTGTATAGTTACTGTTTTATGATATTTTATTTACAGTATATAATATACATTTGGTGTAATTTTTGATATTTTATGTACAGTATATTAAATATAATTACTGTAGTTTTTGATAGTTTATTTACAGTATATAAAACACATATTTGTTGTACTTTTTGATATTTTATGTACAGTATGTCATATATATTTACTGAACTTTTTGATAATTTATTTACAGTATATAAAATGTATTTGGTGTACTTTCAGTTTATATTATATGTACATTATATGAAATATATTTACTGTACTTTTTGATATTTTATGTACAGTATATAAGATATATTTGGTGTCCTTTTGGTATTTTATGTAAATTATATAATACATATTTGGTGTAGTTTTTGATATTTTACATAGGGTTTGTCATATATATTGACTGTCCTTGTTGATATTTTATTTAGAGTATATACTATACATTTGGTGTAATTTTTGATATTTCATGTACAGTATATGAAATATAATTACTGTAGTTTTTGATAGTTTATTTACACTATATATAACACATATTTGGTGTAGTTTTTGATATTTTATGTACAGCATGTAATATATATTTACTGTACTTTTCATATGTTTTTAACAGTATATAAAATGTATTTGGTGTACTTTTAGTTAATATTATATGCACAATATATGAAATATATTTACTGTACATTTTGACATTTTATGTACAGTATATAAGATACATTTGGTGTCCTTTTTATATTTTATTTAAATTATATAATACATATTTGGTGTAGTTTTTGATATTTTACATAGGGTGTGTCACATATATTGACTGTCCTTTTTGATATTTTATTTACAGTATATAATATACATTTGGTGTAATTTTTGATATTTTATGTACAGTATATTAAATATAATTACTGTAGTATTTGATAGTTTATTTACAGTATATATAACACATATTTGGTGTACTTTTTGATATTTTATGTACAGTATGTAATATATATTTACTGTACTTTTTATATTTTATTTACAGTATATAAAATGTATTTGGTGTACTTTCAGTTAATATTTTATGTACAATATATGAAATATATTTACTGTACTTTTTGATATCTCATTTACAGTATATAAGATACATTTGGTGTCCTTTTGATATTTTATGTAAATTATATAATACATATTTGGTGTAGTTTTTGATATTTTACATAGGGTGTGTCACATATATTGACTGTCCTTTTTGATATTTTATTTACAGTATATAATATACATTTGGTGTAATTTTTGATATTTTATGTACAGTATATTAAATATAATTACTGTAGTTTTTGATAGTTTATTTACAGTATATAAAACACATATTTTTGTAATTTTTGATATTTTATGTACAGTATGTAATATATATTTACTGTACTTTTTCATATTATATTTGCAGTATATAAAATATATTTGGTGTAGTTTTAGTTAATATTTTATGTACAATATATGAAATATGTTTACTGTACTTTTTGATATATTATGTACAGTATATTAGATATATTTGGTGTCCTTTTGGTATTTTATGTAAATTATATAATACATATTTGGTGTAGTTTTTGATATTTTACATAGGGTTTGTCATATATATTGACTGTCCTTGTTGATATATAATTTAGAGTATATAATATACATTTGGTGTAATTTTTGATATTTCATGTACAGTATATGAAATATAATTACTGTAGTTTTTGATAGTTTATTTACAGTATATATAACACATATTTGGTGTACTTTTTGATATTTTATGTACAGTATGTAATATATATTTACTGTACTTTTCATATTTTATTTACAGTATATAAAATGTATTTGGTGTACTTTCAGTTAATATTATATGCACAATATATGAAATATATTTACTGTACTTTTTGATATTTTATGTACAGTATATAAGATATATTTGGTGTCCTTTTGATATTTTATGTTAATTATATAATACATATTTGGTGTAGTTTTTGATATTTTACATAGGGTGTGTCACATATATTGACTGTCCTTTTTGATATTTTATTTACAGTATATAATATACATTTCGTGTAATTTTTGATATTTTATGTACAGCATATTAAATATAATTAATGTAGTTTTTGATAGTTTATTTACAGTATATAAAACACATATTTGGTGTACTTTTTGATATTTTATGTACAGTATGTAATATATATTTACTGTACTTTTTGATATTTTATTTACAGTATATAAAATGTATTCGGTGTACTTTTAGTTAATATTATATGTACAATATATGAAATATATTTACTGTACTATTTGATATTTTATGTACAGTATATAAGATATATTTGGTGTCATTTTCATATTTTATGTTAATTATATAATACATATTTGGTGTAGTTTTTGATATTTTACATAGGGTGTGTCATATATATTGACTGTCCTTTTTGATATGTTATTTACAGTATGTAATATACATTTGGTGTAATTTTTGATATTTTATGTACAGTATATTAAATATAATTACTGTAGTATTTGATACTTTATTTACAGTATATATAACACATATTTGGTGTACTTTTTGATATTTTATGTACAGTATGTCATATATATTTACTGTACATTTTGATATTTTATTTACAGTATATAAAATGTATTTGGTGTACTTTCAGTTAATATTATATGTACAATATACGAAATATATTTACTGTACTTATTGATATTTTATGTACAGTATATAAGATATATTTCGTGTCCTTTTCTATTTTATGTAAACTATATAATACATATTTGGTGTAGTTTTTGATATTTCACATAGGGTGTGTCATATATATTGACTGTCCTTTTTGATATTTTATTTACTGTATATAATATAAATTTGGTGTAATTTTTGATACTTTATGTACAGTATATTAAATATAATTTCTGTAGTTTTTGATAGTTTATTTACACTATATATAACACATATTTGGTGTACTTTTTGATATTTTATGTACAGTATGTCATATATATTTACTGTACATTTTGATATTTTATTTATCGTATATAAAATGTATTTGGTGTACTTTCAGTTAATATTATATATACAATATACGAAATATATTTACTGTACTTTTTGATATTTTATGTACAGTATATAAGATACATTTGGTGTCCTTTTGATATTTTATGTAAATTATATAATACATATTTGGTTTAGTTTTTGATATTTTACATAGGGTGTGTCACATATATTGACTGTCCTTTTTGATATTTTATTTACAGTATATAATATACATTTGGTGTAATTTTTGATATTTTATGTACAGTATATTAAATATAATTACTGTAGTTTTTGATAGTTTATTTACAGTATATAAAACACATATTTGTTGTACTTTTTGATATTTTATGTACAGTATGTCATATATATTTACTGAACTTTTTGATAATTTATTTACAGTATATAAAATGTATTTGGTGTACTTTCAGTTAATATTATATGTACATTATATGAAATATATTTACTGTACTTTTTGATATTTTATGTACAGTATATAAGATATATTTGGTGTCCTTTTGGTATTTTATGTAAATTATATAATACATATTTGGTGTAGTTTTTGATATTTTACATAGGGTTTGTCATATATATTGACTGTCCTTGTTGATATTTTATTTAGAGTATATACTATACATTTGGTGTAATTTTTGATATTTCATGTACAGTATATGAAATATAATTACTGTAGTTTTTGATAGTTTATTTACACTATATATAACACATATTTGGTGTAGTTTTTGATATTTTATGTACAGCATGTAATATATATTTACTGTACTTTTCATATGTTTTTAACAGTATATAAAATGTATTTGGTGTACTTTTAGTTAATATTATATGCACAATATATGAAATATATTTACTGTACATTTTGACATTTTATGTACAGTATATAAGATACATTTGGTGTCCTTTTTATATTTTATTTAAATTATATAATACATATTTGGTGTAGTTTTTGATATTTTACATAGGGTGTGTCACATATATTGACTGTCCTTTTTGATATTTTATTTACAGTATATAATATACATTTGGTGTAATTTTTGATATTTTATGTACAGTATATTAAATATAATTACTGTAGTATTTGATAGTTTATTTACAGTATATATAACACATATTTGGTGTACTTTTTGATATTTTATGTACAGTATGTAATATATATTTACTGTACTTTTTATATTTTATTTACAGTATATAAAATGTATTTGGTGTACTTTCAGTTAATATTTTATGTACAATATATGAAATATATTTACTGTACTTTTTGATATCTCATTTACAGTATATAAGATACATTTGGTGTCCTTTTGATATTTTATGTAAATTATATAATACATATTTGGTGTAGTTTTTGATATTTTACATAGGGTGTGTCACATATATTGACTGTCCTTTTTGATATTTTATTTACAGTATATAATATACATTTGGTGTAATTTTTGATATTTTATGTACAGTATATTAAATATAATTACTGTAGTTTTTGATAGTTTATTTACAGTATATAAAACACATATTTTTGTAATTTTTGATATTTTATGTACAGTATGTAATATATATTTACTGTACTTTTTCATATTATATTTGCAGTATATAAAATATATTTGGTGTAGTTTTAGTTAATATTTTATGTACAATATATGAAATATGTTTACTGTACTTTTTGATATATTATGTACAGTATATTAGATATATTTGGTGTCCTTTTGGTATTTTATGTAAATTATATAATACATATTTGGTGTAGTTTTTGATATTTTACATAGGGTTTGTCATATATATTGACTGTCCTTGTTGATATATAATTTAGAGTATATAATATACATTTGGTGTAATTTTTGATATTTCATGTACAGTATATGAAATATAATTACTGTAGTTTTTGATAGTTTATTTACAGTATATATAACACATATTTGGTGTACTTTTTGATATTTTATGTACAGTATGTAATATATATTTACTGTACTTTTCATATTTTATTTACAGTATATAAAATGTATTTGGTGTACTTTCAGTTAATATTATATGCACAATATATGAAATATATTTACTGTACTTTTTGATATTTTATGTACAGTATATAAGATATATTTGGTGTCCTTTTGATATTTTATGTTAATTATATAATACATATTTGGTGTAGTTTTTGATATTTTACATAGGGTGTGTCACATATATTGACTGTCCTTTTTGATATTTTATTTACAGTATATAATATACATTTCGTGTAATTTTTGATATTTTATGTACAGCATATTAAATATAATTAATGTAGTTTTTGATAGTTTATTTACAGTATATAAAACACATATTTGGTGTACTTTTTGATATTTTATGTACAGTATGTAATATATATTTACTGTACTTTTTGATATTTTATTTACAGTATATAAAATGTATTCGGTGTACTTTTAGTTAATATTATATGTACAATATATGAAATATATTTACTGTACTATTTGATATTTTATGTACAGTATATAAGATATATTTGGTGTCATTTTCATATTTTATGTTAATTATATAATACATATTTGGTGTAGTTTTTGATATTTTACATAGGGTGTGTCATATATATTGACTGTCCTTTTTGATATGTTATTTACAGTATGTAATATACATTTGGTGTAATTTTTGATATTTTATGTACAGTATATTAAATATAATTACTGTAGTATTTGATAGTTTATTTACAGTATATATAACACATATTTGGTGTACTTTTTGATATTTTATGTACAGTATGTCATATATATTTACTGTACATTTTGATATTTTATTTACAGTATATAAAATGTATTTGGTGTACTTTCAGTTAATATTATATGTACAATATACGAAATATATTTACTGTACTTATTGATATTTTATGTACAGTATATAAGATATATTTCGTGTCCTTTTCTATTTTATGTAAACTATATAATACATATTTGGTGTAGTTTTTGATATTTCACATAGGGTGTGTCATATATATTGACTGTCCTTTTTGATATTTTATTTACTGTATATAATATAAATTTGGTGTAATTTTTGATACTTTATGTACAGTATATTAAATATAATTTCTGTAGTTTTTGATAGTTTATTTACACTATATATAACACATATTTGGTGTACTTTTTGATATTTTATGTACAGTATGTCATATATATTTACTGTACATTTTGATATTTTATTTATCGTATATAAAATGTATTTGGTGTACTTTCAGTTAATATTATATATACAATATACGAAATATATTTACTGTACTTTTTGATATTTTATGTACAGTATATAAGATACATTTGGTGTCCTTTTGATATTTTATGTAAATTATATAATACATATTTGGTTTAGTTTTTGATATTTTACATAGGGTGTGTCACATATATTGACTGTCCTTTTTGATATTTTATTTACAGTATATAATATACATTTGGTGTAATTTTTGATATTTTATGTACAGTATATTAAATATAATTACTGTAGTTTTTGATAGTTTATTTACAGTATATAAAACACATATTTGTTGTACTTTTTGATATTTTATGTACAGTATGTGATATATATTTACTGAACTTTTTGATAATTTATTTACAGTATATAAAATGTATTTGGTGTACTTTCAGTTAATATTATATGTACATTATATGAAATATATTTACTGTACTTTTTGATATTTTATGTACAGTATATAAGATATATTTGGTGTCCTTTTGGTATTTTATGTAAATTATATAATACATATTTGGTGTAGTTTTTGATATTTTACATAGGGTTTGTCATATATATTGACTGTCCTTGTTGATATTTTATTTAGAGTATATAATATACATTTGGTGTAATTTTTGATATTTCATGTACAGTATATGAAATATAATTACTGTAGTTTTTGATAGTTTATTTACACTATATATAACACATATTTGGTGTAGTTTTTGATATTTTATGTACAGCATGTAATATATATTTACTGTACTTTTCATATGTTTTTAACAGTATATAAAATGTATTTGGTGTACTTTTAGTTAATATTATATGCACAATATATGAAATATATTTACTGTACATTTTGACATTTTATGTACAGTATATAAGATACATTTGGTGTCCTTTTTATATTTTATTTAAATTATATAATACATATTTGGTGTAGTTTTTGATATTTTACATAGGGTGTGTCACATATATTGACTGTCCTTTTTGATATTTTATTTACAGTATATAATATACATTTGGTGTAATTTTTGATATTTTATGTACAGTATATTAAATATAATTACTGTAGTATTTGATAGTTTATTTACAGTATATATAACACATATTTGGTGTACTTTTTGATATTTTATGTACAGTATGTAATATATATTTACTGTACTTTTTATATTTTATTTACAGTATATAAAATGTATTTGGTGTACTTTCAGTTAATATTTTATGTACAATATATGAAATATATTTACTGTACTTTTTGATATCTCATTTACAGTATATAAGATACATTTGGTGTCCTTTTGATATTTTATGTAAATTATATAATACATATTTGGTGTAGTTTTTGATATTTTACATAGGGTGTGTCACATATATTGACTGTCCTTTTTGATATTTTATTTACAGTATATAATATACATTTGGTGTAATTTTTGATATTTTATGTACAGTATATTAAATATAATTACTGTAGTTTTTGATAGTTTATTTACAGTATATAAAACACATATTTTTGTAATTTTTGATATTTTATGTACAGTATGTAATATATATTTACTGTACTTTTTCATATTATATTTGCAGTATATAAAATATATTTGGTGTAGTTTTAGTTAATATTTTATGTACAATATATGAAATATGTTTACTGTACTTTTTGATATATTATGTACAGTATATTAGATATATTTGGTGTCCTTTTGGTATTTTATGTAAATTATATAATACATATTTGGTGTAGTTTTTGATATTTTACATAGGGTTTGTCATATATATTGACTGTCCTTGTTGATATATAATTTAGAGTATATAATATACATTTGGTGTAATTTTTGATATTTCATGTACAGTATATGAAATATAATTACTGTAGTTTTTGATAGTTTATTTACAGTATATATAACACATATTTGGTGTACTTTTTGATATTTTATGTACAGTATGTAATATATATTTACTGTACTTTTCATATTTTATTTACAGTATATAAAATGTATTTGGTGTACTTTCAGTTAATATTATATGCACAATATATGAAATATATTTACTGTACTTTTTGATATTTTATGTACAGTATATAAGATATATTTGGTGTCCTTTTGATATTTTATGTTAATTATATAATACATATTTGGTGTAGTTTTTGATATTTTACATAGGGTGTGTCACATATATTGACTGTCCTTTTTGATATTTTATTTACAGTATATAATATACATTTCGTGTAATTTTTGATATTTTATGTACAGCATATTAAATATAATTAATGTAGTTTTTGATAGTTTATTTACAGTATATAAAACACATATTTGGTGTACTTTTTGATATTTTATGTACAGTATGTAATATATATTTACTGTACTTTTTGATATTTTATTTACAGTATATAAAATGTATTCGGTGTACTTTTAGTTAATATTATATGTACAATATATGAAATATATTTACTGTACTATTTGATATTTTATGTACAGTATATAAGATATATTTGGTGTCATTTTCATATTTTATGTTAATTATATAATACATATTTGGTGTAGTTTTTGATATTTTACATGGGGTGTGTCATATATATTGACTGTCCTTTTTGATATGTTATTTACAGTATGTAATATACATTTGGTGTAATTTTTGATATTTTATGTACAGTATATTAAATATAATTACTGTAGTATTTGATAGTTTATTTACAGTATATATAACACATATTTGGTGTACTTTTAATATTTTATGTACAGTATGTCATATATATTTACTGTACATTTTGATATTTTATTTACAGTATATAAAATGTATTTGGTGTACTTTCAGTTAATATTATATGTACAATATATGAAATATATTTACTGTACTTTTTGATATTTTATGTACAGTATATAAGATATATTTCGTGTCCTTTTCAATTTTATGTAAATTATATAATACATATTTGGTGTAGTTTTTGATATTTCACACAGGGTGTGTCATATATATTGACTGTCCTTTTTGATATTTTATTTTCTGTATATAATATAAATTTGGTGTAATTTTTGATACTTTATGTACAGTATATTAAATATAATTTCTGTAGTTTTTGATAGTTTATTTACACTATATATAACACATATTTGGTGTACTTTTTGATATTTTATGTACAGTATGTCATATATATTTACTGTATATTTTGATATTTTATTTATCGTATATAAAATGTATTTGGTGTACTTTCAGTTAATATTATATATACAATATACGAAATATATTTACTGTACTTTTTGATATTTTATGTACAGTATATAAGATACATTTGGTGTCCTTTTGATATTTTATGTAAATTATATAATACATATTTGGTTTAGTTTTTGATATTTTACATAGGGTGTGTCATATATATTGATTGTCCTTTTTGATATATTATTTACAGTATATAATATACATTCGGTGAAATTTTTGATATTTTATGTACAGTATATTAAATATAATTACTGTAGTATTTGATAGTTTATTTACAGTATATATAACACATATTTGGAGTACTTTTTGATATTTTATGTACAATATGTCATATATATTTACTGTACTTTTTGATATTTTATTTACAGTATATAAAATGTATTTGGTGTACTTTCAGTTAATATTATATGCACAATATATGAAATATATTTACTGTACTTTTTGATATTTTATGTACAGTATATAAGATATATTTGGTGTCATTTTCATATTTTCTGTTAATTATATAATACATATTTGGTGTAGTTTTTGATATTATACATAGGGTGTGTCATATATATTGACTGTCCTTTTTGATATGTTATTTACAGTATATAATATACATTTGGTGTAACTTTTGATATTTTATGTACAGTATATTAAATATAATTACTGTAGTATTTGATAGTTTATTTACAGTATATATAACACATATTTGGTGTACTTTTTGATATTTTATGTACAGTATGTCATATATATTTACTGTACTTTTTGATATTTTATTTACATTATATAAAATGTATTTGGTGTACTTTCAGTTAATATTATATGTACAATATATGAAATATATTTACTGTACTTTTTGATATTTTATGTACAGTATATAAGATACATTTGGTGTCCTTTTGATATTTTATGTAAATTATATAATACATATTTGGTGTAGTTTTTGATATTTTACATAGGGTGTGTCATATATATTGATTGTCCTTTTTGATATTTTATTTACAGTATATAATATACATTCGGTGTAATTTTTGATATTTTATGTACAGTATATTAAATATAATTACTGTAGTATTTGATAGTTTATTTACAGTATATATAACACATATTTGGAGTACTTTTTGATATTTTATGTACAGTATGTAATATATATTTACTGTAATTTTGATATTTTATTTACAGTATATAAAATGTATTTGGTGTACTTTCAGTTAATATTATATGTACAATATATGAAATATATTTACTGTACTTTTTGATATTTTATGTACAGTATATAAGATATATTTGGTGTCCTTTTGATATTTTATGTAAATTACATAATACATATTTGGTGTTTATGATATTTTACGTAGGGTGTGTAGTGCATAGTTACTGTTTTATGATATTTTATTTACAGTATATAATATACATTTGGTGTAATTTTTGATATTTTATGTACAGTATATTAAATATAATTACTGTAGTTTTGATAGTTTATTTACAGTATATAAAACACATATTTGTTGTACTTTTTGATATTTTATGTACAGTATGTCATATATATTTACTGAACTTTTTGATAATTTATTTACAGTATATAAAATGTATTTGGTGTACTTTCAGTTAATATTATATGTACATTATATGAAATATATTTACTGTACTTTTTGATATTTTATGTACAGTATATAAGATATATTTGGTGTCCTTTTGGTATTTTATGTAAATTATATAATACATATTTGGTGTACCTTTTGATATTTTACATAGGGTTTGTCATATATATTGACTGTCCTTGTTGATATTTTATTTAGAGTATATAATATACATTTGGTGTAATTTTTGATATTTCATGTACAGTATATGAAATATAATTACTGTAGTTTTTGATAGTTTATTTACACTATATATAACACATATTTGGTGTACTTTTTGATATTTTATGTACAGCATGTAATATATATTTACTGTACTTTTCATATTTTATTTACAGTATATAAAATGTATTTGGTGTACTTTTAGTTAATATTATATGCACAATATATGAAATATATTTACTGTACATTTTGACATTTTATGTACAGTATATAAGATACATTTGGTGTCCTTTTTATATTTTATTTAAATTATATAATACATATTTGGTGTAGTTTTTGATATTTTACATAGGGTGTGTCACATATATTGACTGTCATTTTGATATTTTATTTAGATTATATAATATACATTTTTTGTAATTTTTGATATTTTATGTACAGTATATTAAATATAATTACTGTAGTTTTTGATAGTCTATTTACAGTATATATAACACATATTTGGTGTACTTTTTGATATTCTAAGTACAGTGTGTAATATATATTTACTGTACTTTTTGATTTTTTATGTACAGTATATAAGATATATTTGGTGTCATTTGCATATTTTATATTAATTATATAATACATATTTGGTGTACTTTTTGATATTTTACATAGGGTGTGTCATATATATTGACTGTCCTTTTTGATATGTTATTTACAGTATATAATATACATTTGGTGTAATTTTCGATATTTTATGTACAGTATATTAAATATAATTACTGTAGTATTTGATAGTTTATTTACAGTATATATAACACATATTTGGTGTACTTTTTGATATTTTATGTACAGTATGTCATATACATTTACTGTACTTTTTGATATTTTATTTACAGTATATAAAATGTATTTGGTGTACTTTCAGTTAATATTATATGTATAATATATGAAATATATTTACTGTACTTTTTGATATTTTATGTACAGTATATAAGATACATTTGGTGTCCTTTTTATATTTTATGTAAATTATATAATACATATTTGGTGTAGTTTTTGATATTTTACATAGGGTGTGTCATATATATTGATTGTCCTTTTTGATATTTTATTTACAGTACATAATATACATTTGGTGTAATTTTTGATATTTTATGTACAGTATATTAAATATAATTACTGTAGTATTTGATAGTTTATTTACAGTATACATAACACATATTTGGATTACTTTTTGATATTTTATGTACAATATGTCATATATATTTACTGTACTATTTGATATTTTATTTACAGTATATAAAATGTATTTGGTGTACTTTCAATTAATATTATATGCACAATATATGAAATATATTTACTGTACTTTTGGATATTTTATGTACAGTATATAAGATATATTTGGTGTCCTTTTGATATTTTATGCAAATTATGTAATACATATTTGGTGTAGTTTTTGATATTTTACATAGGGTGTGTCACATATATTGACTGTCCTTTTTGATATGTTATTTACAGTATATAATATACATTTGGTGTAATTTTTGATATTTTATGTACAGTATATTAAATATAATTACTGTAGTATTTGATAGTTTATTTACAGTATATATAACACGTATTTGGTGTACTTTTTGATATTTTATGTACAGTATGTCATATATATTTACTGTACTATTTGATATTTTATTAAAAGTATATAAAACGTATTTGGTGTACTTTCAGTTAATATTATATGTACAATATATGAAATATATTTACTGTACTTTTGGTATTTTATGTACAGTATATAAGATATATTTGGTGTCCTTTTGGTATTTTATGTAAATTATATAATACATATTTGGTGTAGTTTTTGATATTTTACATAGGGTTTGTCATATATCTTGACTGTCCTTGTTGATATTTTATTTAGAGTATATAATATACATTTGGTGTAATTTTTGATATTTCATGTATAGTATATGAAATATAATTACTGTAGTTTTTGATAGTCTATTTACAGTATATATAACACATATTTGGTGTACTTTTTGATATTCTAAGTACAGTGTGTAATATATATTTACTGTACTTTTTGATTTTTTATGTAAAGTATATAAGATATATTTGGTGTCATTTTCATATTTTATGTTAATTATATAATACATATTTGGTGTAGTTTTTGATATTTTACATAGGGTGTGTCATATATATTGACTGTCTTTTTGATATGTTATTTACAGTATATAATATACATTTGGTGTAATTTTCCATATTTTATGTACAGTATATTAAATATAATTACTGTAGTATTTGATAGTTTATTTACAGTATATATAACACATATTTGGTGTACTTTTTGATATTTTATGTACAGTATGTCATATACATTTACTGTACTTTTTGATATTTTATTTACAGTATATAAAATGTATTTGGTGTACTTTCAGTTAATATTATATGTACAATATATGAAATATATTTACTGTACTTTTTGATATTTTATGTACAGTATATAAGATATATTTGGTGTCCTTTTGATATTTTATGTAAATTATATAATACATATTTGGTGTAGTTTTTGATATTTTACATAGGGTGTGTCATATATATTGATTGTCCTTTTTGATATTTTATTTACAGTATATAATATACATTCGGTGTAATTTTTATATTTTCTGTACAGTATATTAAATATAATTACTGTAGTATTTGATAGTTTATTTACAGTATACATAACACATATTTGGTGTACTTTTTGATATTTTATGTACAATATGTCATATATATTTACTGTACTATTTGATATTTTATTTACAGTATATAAAATGTATTTGGTGTACTTTCAGTTAATATTATATGCACAATATATGAAATATATTTACTGTACTTTTGGATATTTTATGTACAGTATATAAGATATATTTGGTGTCCTTTTGATATTTTATGTAAATTATATAATACATATTTGGTGTAGTTTTTGATATTTTACATAGGGTGTGTCACATATATTGACTGTCCTTTTTGATATTTTATTTACAGTATATAATATACATTTGGTGTAATTTTTGATATTTTATGTACAGTATATTAAATATAATTACTGTAGTATTTGATAGTTTATTTACAGTATATATAACACATGTTTGGTGTACTTTTTGATATTTTATGTACAGTATGTCATATATATTTACTGTACTTTTTGATATTTTATTAAAAGTATATAAAATGTATTTGGTGTACTTTCAGTTAATATTTTATGTACAATATATGAAATATATTTACTGTACTTTTTGATATTTTATGTACAGTATATAAGATATATTTGGTGTCCTTTTGGTATTTTATGTAAATTATATAATACATATTTGGTGTAGTTTTTGATATTTTACATAGGGTTTGTCATATATCTTGACTGTCCTTGTTGATATTTTATTTAGAGTATATAATATACATTTGGTGTAATTTTTGATATTTCATGTACAGTATATGAAATATAATTACTGTAGTTTTTGATAGTTTATTTACAGTATATATAACACATATTTGGTGTACTTTTTGATATTTTATGTACAGTATGTAATATATATTTACTGTACTTTTCATATTTTATTTACAGTATATAAAATGTATTCGGTGTAATTTTAGTTAATATTATATGTACAATATATGAAATATATTTACTGTACTTTTTGATATTTTATGTACAGTATATAAGATACATTTGGTGTCCTTTTTATATTTTATGTAAATTATATAATACATATTTGGTGTAGTTTTTGATATTTTACATAGGGTGTGTCATATATATTGATTGTCCTTTTTGATATTTTATTTACAGTATATAATATACATTCGGTGTAATTTTTGATATTTTATGTACAGTATATTAAATATAATTACTGTAGTATTTGATAGTTTATTTACAGTATATATAACACATATTTGGAGTACTTTTTGATATTTTATGTACAATATGTCATATATATTTACTGTACTTTTTCATATTTTATTTACAGTATATAAAATGTATTTGGTGTACTTTCAGTTAACATTATATTCACAATATATGAAATATATTTACTGTACTTTTTGATATTTTATGTACAGTATATAAGATATATTTGGTGTCATTTTCATATTTTATGTAAATTATATAATACATATTTGGTGTAGTTTTTGATATTTTACATAGGGTGTGTCACATATATTGACTGTCCTTTTAGATATTTTATTTACAGTATATAATATACATTTGGTGTAATTTTTGATATTTTATGTACAGTATATTAAATATAATTACTGTAGTTTTTGATAGTTTATTTACAGTATATAAAATACATATTTGGTGTACTTTTTGATATTTTATGTACAGTATGTAATATATATTTACTGTACTTTTTCATATTATATTTGCAGTATATAAAATGTATTTGGTGTAGTTTTAGTTAATATTATATGTACAATATATGAAATATATTTACAGTACTTTTGATATATTATGTACAGTATATAAGATATATTTGGTGTCCTTTTGGTATTTTATGTAAATTATATAATACATATTTGGTGTAGTTTTTGATATTTTACATAGGGTTTGTCATATATATTGACTGTCCTTGTTGATATTTTATTTAGAGTATATAATATACATTTGGTGTAATTTTTGACATTTCATGTACAGTATATGAAATATAATTACTGTAGTTTTTGATAGTTTATTTACAGTATATATAACACATATTTGGTGTACTTTTTGATATTTTATGTACAGTATGCAATATATATTTACTGTACTTTTCATATTTTATTTACAGTATATAAAATGTATTTGGTGTACTTTTAGTTAATATTATATGTACAATATATGAAATATATTTACTGTAGTTTTTGATATTATATGTAGAGTATATAAGATACATTTGGTGTCCTTTTGATATTTTATGTAAATTATATAATACATATTTGGTGTAGTTTTTGATATTTTACATAGGGTGTGTCATATATATTGACTGTCCTTTTTGATAATTTATTTACAGTATGTAATATACATTTGGTGTAATTTTTGATATTTTATGTACAGTATATTAAATATAATTACTGTTGTATTTGATAGTTTATTTACAGTATATATAACACATATTTGTTGTACTTTTTGATATTTTATGTACAGTATGTCATATATATTTACTGTACTTTTTGATATTTTATTTACAGTATTTAAAATGTATTTGGTGTACTTTCTGTTAATATTATATGTACAATATACGAAATATATTTACTGTACTTTTTGATATTTTATATACAGTATATAAGATATATTTTGTGTCCTTTTCATATTTTATGTAAATTATATAATACATATTTGGTGTAGTTTTTGATATTTTACATACGGTGTGTCACATATATTGACTGTCAGTTTGATATTTTATTTAGATTATATGATATACATTTTTTGTAATTTTTGATATTTTATGTACAGTATATTAAATATAATTACTGTAGTTTTTGATAGTCTATTTACAGTATATATAACACATATTTGGTGTACTTTTTGATATTCTAAGTACAGTGTGTAATATATATTTACTGTACTTTTTGATTTTTTATGTACAGTATATAAGATATATTTGGTGTCATTTTCATATTTTATGTTAATTATATAATACATATTTGGTGTAGTTTTTGATATTTTACATAGGGTGTGTCATATATATTGACTGTCTTTTTGATATGTTATTTACAGTATATAATATACATTTGGTGTAATTTTCGATATTTTATGTACAGTATATTAAATATAATTACTGTAGTATTTGATAGTTTATTTACAGTATATATAACACATATTTGGTGTGCTTTTTGATATTTTATGTACAGTATGTCATATACATTTACTGTACTTTTTGATATTTTATTCACAGTATATAAAATGTATTTGGTGTACTTTTAGTTAATATTATATGTACAATATATGAAATATATTTACTGTACTTTTTGATATTTTATGTACAGTATATAAGATATATTTGGTGTCCTTTTGATATTTTATGTAAATTACATAATACATATTTGGTGTTGTTTATGATATTTTACATAGGGTGTGTAGTGTATAGTTACTGTTTTATGATATTTTATTTACAGTATATAATATACATTTGGTGTAATTTTTGATATTTTATGTACAGTATATTAAATATAATTACTGTAGTTTTTGATAGTTTATTTACAGTATATAAAACACATATTTGTTGTACTTTTTGATATTTTATGTACAGTATGTCATATATATTTACTGAACTTTTTGATAATTTATTTACAGTATATAAAATGTATTTGGTGTACTTTCAGTTAATATTATATGTACATTATATGAAATATATTTACTGTACTTTTTGATATTTTATGTACAGTATATAAGATATATTTGGTGTCCTTTTGGTATTTTATGTAAATTATATAATACATATTTTGTGTAGTTTTTGATATTTTACATAGGGTTTGTCATATATATTGACTGTCCTTGTTGATATTTTATTTAGAGTATATAATATACATTTGGTGTAATTTTTGATATTTCATGTACAGTATATGAAATATAATTACTGTAGTATTTGATAGTTTATTTACAGTATATATAACACATATTTGGTGTACTTTTTGATATTTTATGTACAGTATGTCATATATATTTACTATACTTTTTGATATTTTATTAAAAGTATATAAAATGTATTTGGTGTACTTTCAGTTAATATTATATGTACAATATTTGAAATATATTTACTGTACTTTTTGATATTTTATGTACAGTATATAAGATATATTTGGTGTCCTTTTGGTATTTTATGTAAATTATATAATACATATTTGGTGTAGTTTTTGATATTTTACATAGGGTTTGTCATATATCTTGACTGTCCTTGTTGATATTTTATTTAGAGTATATAATATACATTTGGTGTAATTTTTGATATTTCATGTACAGTATATGAAATATAATTCTGTAGTTTTTGATAGTCTATTTACAGTATATATAACACATATTTGGTGTACTTTTTGATATTCTAAGTACAGTGTGTAATATATATTTACTGTACTTTTTAATTTTTTATGTAAAGTATATAAGATATATTTGGTGTCATTTTCATATTTTATGTTAATTATATAATACATGTTTGGTGTAGTTTTTGATATTTTACATAGGGTGTGTCATATATATTGACTGTCCTTTTTGATATGTTATTTACAGTATATAATATACATTTGGTGTAATTTTCGATATTTTATGTACAGTATATTAAATATAATTACTGTAGTATTTGATAGTTTATTTACAGTATATATAACACATATTTGGTGTACTTTTTGATATTTTATGTACAGTATGTCATATATATTTACTGTACTTTTTGATATTTTATTAAAAGTATATAAAATGTATTTGGTGTACTTTCAGTTAATATTATATGTACAATATATGAAATATATTTACTGTACTTTTTGATATTTTATGTACAGTATATAAGATATATTTGGTGTCCTTTTGGTATTTTATGTAAGTTATATAATACATATTTGGTGTAGTTTTTGATATTTTACATAGGGTTTGTCATATATCTTGACTGTCCTTGTTGATATTTTATTTAGAGTATATAATATACATTTGGTGTAATTTTTGATATTTCATGTACAGTATATGAAATATAATTGCTGTAGTTTTTGATAGTTTATTTACAGTATATATAACACATATTTGGTGTACTTTTTGATATTTTATGTACAGTATGTAATATATATTTACTGTACTTTTCATATTTTATTTACAGTATATAAAATGTATTCGGTGTACTTTTAGTTAATATTATATGTACAATATATGAAATATATTTACTGTACTTTTTGATATTTTATGTACAGTATATAAGATACATTTGGTGTCCTTTTTATATTTTATGTAAATTATATAATACATATTTGGTGTAGTTTTTGATATTTTACATAGGGTGTGTCATATATATTGACTGTCCTTTTTGATATGTTATTTACAGTATATAATATACATTTGGTGTAATTTTTGATATTTTATGTACAGCATATTAAATATAATTACTGTTGTTTTTGATAGTTTATTTACAGTATATAAAACACATATTTGGTGTACTTTTTGATATTTTATGTACAGTATGTAATATATATTTACTGTACTTTTTGATATTTTATTTACAGTATATAAAATGTATTCGGTGTACTTTTAGTTAATATTATATGTACAATATATGAAATATATTTACTGTACTTTTTGATATTTTATGTACAGTATATAAGATATATTTTGTGTCATTTTCATATTTTATGTTAATTATATAATACATATTTGGTGTAGTTTTTGATATTTTACATAGGGTGTGTCATATATATTGACTGTCCTTTTTGATATGTTAGTTACAGTATATAATATACATTTGGTGTAATTTTTGATATTTTATGTACAGTATATTAAATATAATTACTGTAGTATTTGATAGTTTATTTACAGTATATATAACACATATTTGGTGTACTTTTTGATATTTTATGTACAGTATGTCATATACATTTACTGTAATTTTTGATATTTTATTTACAGTATATAAAATGTATTTGGTGTTCTTTCAGTTAATATTATATGTACAATATATGAAATATATTTACTGTACTTTTTGATATTTTATGTACAGTATATAAGATACATTTGGTGTCCTTTTTATATTTTATGTAAATTATATAATACATATTTGGTGTAGTTTTTGATATTTTACATAGGGTGTGTCATATATATTGATTGTCCTTTTTGATATTTTATTTACAGTATATAATATACATTCGGTGTAATTTTTGATATTTTATGTACAGTATATTAAATATAATTACTGTAGTATTTGATAGTTTATTTACAGTATACATAACACATATTTGGTGTACTTTTTGATATTTTATGTACAATATGTCATATATATTTACTGTACTATTTGATATTTTATTTACAGTATATAAAATGTATTTGGTGTATTTTCAGTTAATATTGTATGCACAATATATGAAATATATTTACTGTACTTGTGGATATTTTATGTACAGTATATAAGATATATTTGGTGTCCTTTTGATATTTTATGTAAATTATATAATACATATTTGGTGTAGTTTTTGATATTTTACATAGGGTGTGTCACATATATTGACTGTCCTTTTTGATATTTTATTTACAGTATATAATATACATTTTGTGTAATTTTTGATATTTTATGTACAGTATATTAAATATAATTACTGGAGTTTTTGATAGTTTATTTACAGTATATAAAACACATATTTGGTGTACTTTTTGATATTTTATGTACAGTATGTAATATATATTTACTGTACTTTTTCATATTATATTTGCAGTATATAAAATGTATTTGGTGTAGTTTTAGTTAATATTATATGTACAATATATGAAATATATTTACTGTACTTTTTGATATATTATGTACAGTAAATAAGATATATTTGGTGTCCTTTTGTTATTTTATGTAAATTATATAATACATATTTAGTGTAGTTTTTGATATTTTACATAGGGTTTGTCATATATATTGACTGTCCTTTTTGATATTTTATTTAGAGTATATAATATACATTTGGTGTAATTTTTGATATTTCATGTACAGTATATGAAATATAATTACTGTAGTTATTGATAGTTTATTTACAGTATATATAACACATATTTGGTGTACTTTTTGATATTTTATGTACAGTATGTAATATATATTTACTGTACTTTTCATATTTTATTTACAGTATATAAAATGTATTTGGTGTACTTTTAGTTAATATTATATGTACAATATATTAAATATATTTAATGTATTTTTTGATATTTTATGTGCAGTATATAAGATACATTTGGTGTCCTTTTGATATTTTATGTAAATTATATAATACATATTTGGTGTAGTTTTTGATATTTTACATAGGGTGTGTCATATATATTGACTGTCCTTTTTGATAATTTATTTACAGTATATAATATACATTTGGTGTAATTTTTGATATTTTATATACAGTATATTAAATATAATTACTGTAGTATTTGATAGTTTATTTACAGTATATATAACACATATTTGGTGTACTTTTTGATATTTTATGTACAGTATGTCATATATATTTACTGTACTTTTTGATATTTTATTTACAGTATATAAAATGTATTTGGTGTACTTTCAGTTAATATTATATGTACAATATACGAAATATATTTACTGTACTTTTTGATATTTTATGTACAGTATATAAGATATATTTCGTGTCCTTTTCTATTTTATGTAAATTATATAATACATATTTGGTGTAGTTTTTGATATTTTACATAGGGTGTGTCATATATATTGACTGTCCTTTTTGATAATTACTTTACAGTATATAATATACATTTGGTGTAATTTTTGATATTTTATGTACAGTATATTAAATATAATTACTGTAGTATTTGATAGTTTACAGTATATATAACACATATTTGGTGTACTTTTTGATATTTTATGTACAGTATGTCATATATATTTACTGTACTTTTTGATATTTTATTTACAGTATATAAAATGTATTTGGTGTACTTTCAGTTAATATTATATGTACAATATATGAAATATATTTACTGTACATTTTGATATTTTATGTAAAGTGTATAAGATACATTTGGTGTCCTTTCGATATTTTATGTAAATTATATAATACATATTTGGTGTAGTTTTTGATATTTCACATAGGGTGTGTCATATATATTGACTGTCCTTTTTGATATTTTATTTACTGTATATAATATAAATTTGGTGTAATTTTTGATATTTTATGTACAGTATATTAAATATAATTACGGTAGTTTTTGATAGTTTATTTACACTATATATAACACATATTTGGTGTACTTTTTGATATTTTATGTACAGTATGTCATATATATTTACTGTACATTTTGATATTTTATTTATCGTATATAAAATGTATTTGGTGTACTTTCAGTTAATATTATATATACAATATACGAAATATATTTACTGTACTTTTTGATATTTTATGTACAGTATATAAGATACATTTGGTGTCCTTTTGATATTTTATGTAAATTATATAATACATATTTGGTGTAGTTTTTGATATTTTACATAGGGTGTGTCATATATATTGACTATCCTTTTTGATATTTTATTTACAGTATATAATATACATTCGGTGTAATTTTTGATATTTTATGTACAGTATATTAAATATAATTACTGTAGTATTTGATAGTTTACTTACAGTATATATAACACATATTTGGTGTACTTTTTGATATTTTATGTACAGTATGTCATATATATTTACTGTACTTTTTGATATTTTATTTACAGTATATTAAATGTATTTGGTGTACTTTCAGTTAATATTATATGTACAATATATGTAATATATTTACTGTACTTTTTGATATTTTATGTACAGTATATAAGATACATTTGGTGTCCTTTTGATATTTTATGTAAATTATATAATACATATTTGGTTTAGTTTTTGATATTTTACATAGGGGGTGTCATATATATTGATTGTCCTTTTTGATATATTATTTACAGTATATAATATACATTCGGTGTAATTTTTGATATTTTATGTACAGTATATTAAATATAATTACTGTAGTATTTGATAGTTTATTTACAGTATATATAACACATATTTGGAGTACTTTTTGATATTTTATGTACAATATGTCATATATATTTACTGTACTTTTTGATATTTTATTTACAGTATATAAAATGTATTTGGTGTACTTTCAGTTAATATTATATGCACAATATATGAAATATATTTACTGTACTTTTTGATATTTTATGTACAGTATATAAGATATATTTGGTGTCATTTTCATATTTTATGTAAATTATATAATACATATTTGGTGTAGTTTTTGATATTTTACATAGGGTGTGTCATATATATTGACTGTCCTTTTTGATATGTTATTTACAGTATATAATATACATTTGGTGTAATTTTTGATATTTTATGTACAGTATATTAAATATAATTACTGTAGTATTTGATAGTTTATTTACAGTATATATAACACATATTTGGTGTACTTTTTGATATTTTATGTACAGTATGTCATATATATTTACTGTACTTTTTGATATTTTATTTACAGTATATAAAATGTATTTGGTGTACTTTCAGTTAATATTATATGTACAATATATGAAATATATTTACTGTAATTTTTGATATTTTATGTACAGTATATAAGATACATTTGGTGTCCTTTTGATATTTTATGTAAATTATATAATACATATTTGGTGTAGTTTTTGATATTTTACATAGGGTGTGTCATATATATTGATTGTCCTTTTTGATATTTTATTTACAGTATATAATATACATTCGGTGTAATTTTTGATATTTTATGTACAGTATATTAAATATAATTACTGTAGTATTTGATAGTTTATTTACAGTATATATAACACATATTTGGTGTACTTTTTGATATTTTATGTACAGTATGTCATATATATTTACTGTACTTTTTGATATTTTATTTACAGTATATAAAATGTATTTGGTGTACTTTCAGTTAATATTATATGTACAATATACGAAATATATTTACTGTACTTTTTGATATTTTATGTACAGTATATAAGATATATTTCGTGTCCTTTTCTATTTTATGTAAATTATATAATACATATTTGGTGTAGTTTTTGATATTTTACATAGGGTTTGTCATATATCTTGACTGTCCTTGTTGATATTTTATTTAGAGTATATAATATACATTTGGTGTAATTTTTGATATTTCATGTACAGTATATGAAATATAATTGCTGTAGTTTTTGATAGTTTATTTACACTATATATAACACATATTTGGTGTACTTTTTGATATTTTATGTACAGTATGTAATATATATTTACTGTACTTTTCATATTTTATTTACAGTATATAAAATGTATTCGGTGTACTTTTAGTTAATATTATATGTACAATATATGAAATATATTTACTGTACTTTTTGATATTTTATGTACAGTGTATAAGATACATTTGGTGTCCTTTTTATATTTTATGTAAATTATATGATACATATTTGGTGTAGTTTTTGATATTTTACATAGGGTGTGTCATATATATTGACTGTCCTTTTTGATATTTTATTTACTGTATATAATATAAATTTGGTGTAATTTTTGATATTTTATGTACAGTATATTAAATATAATTACGGTAGTTTTTGATAGTTTATTTACACTATATATAACACATATTTGGTGTACTTTTTGATATTTTATGTACATTATGTCATATATATTTACTGTACATTTTGATATTTTATTTATCGTATATAAGATGTATTTGTTGTACTTTCAGTTAATATTATATATACAATATACGAAATATATTTACTGTACTTTTTGATATTTTATGTACAGTATATAAGATACATTTGGTGTCCTTTTGATATTTTATGTAAATTATATAATACATATTTGGTGTAGTTTTTGATATTTTACATAGGGTGTGTCACATATATTGACTGTCCTTTTTGATATTTTATTTACAGTATATAATATACATTTGGTGTAATTTTTGATATTTTATGTACAGTATATTAAATATAATTACTGTAGTATTTGATAGTTTATTTACAGTATATATAACACATATTTGGTGTACTTTTTGATATTTTATGTACAGTATGTCATCTACATTTACTGTACTTTTTGATATTTTATTTACAGTATATAAAATGTATTTGGTGTACTTTCAGTTAATGTTATATGTACAATATATGAAATATATTTACTGTACTTTTTGATATTTTATGTACAGTATATAAGATACATTTGGTGTCCTTTTTATATTTTATGTAAATTATATAATACATATTTGGTGTAGTTTTTGATATTTTACATAGGGTGTGTCATATATATTGACTGTCCTTTTTGATAATTTATTTACAGTATATAATATACATTTGGTGTAATTTTTGATATTTTATATACAGTATATTAAATATAATTACTGTAGTATTTGATAGTTTATTTACAGTATATATAACACATATTTGGTGTACTTTTTGATATTTTATGTACAGTATGTCATATATATTTACTGTACTTTTTGATATTTTATTTACAGTATATAAAATGTATTTGGTGTACTTTCAGTTAATATTATATGTACAATATACGAAATATATTTACTGTACTTTTTGATATTTTATGTACAGTATATAAGATATATTTCGTGTCCTTTTCTATTTTATGTAAATTATATAATACATATTTGGTGTAGTTTTTGATATTTTACATAGGGTGTGTCATATATATTGACTGTCCTTTTTGATAATTACTTTACAGTATATAATATACATTTGGTGTAATTTTTGATATTTTATGTACAGTATATTAAATATAATTACTGTAGTATTTGATAGTTTACAGTATATATAACACATATTTGGTGTACTTTTTGATATTTTATGTACAGTATGTCATATATATTTACTGTACTTTTTGATATTTTATTTACAGTATATAAAATGTATTTGGTGTACTTTCAGTTAATATTATATGTACAATATATGAAATATATTTACTGTACATTTTGATATTTTATGTAAAGTGTATAAGATACATTTGGTGTCCTTTCGATATTTTATGTAAATTATATAATACATATTTGGTGTAGTTTTTGATATTTCACATAGGGTGTGTCATATATATTGACTGTCCTTTTTGATATTTTATTTACTGTATATAATATAAATTTGGTGTAATTTTTGATATTTTATGTACAGTATATTAAATATAATTACGGTAGTTTTTGATAGTTTATTTACACTATATATAACACATATTTGGTGTACTTTTTGATATTTTATGTACAGTATGTCATATATATTTACTGTACATTTTGATATTTTATTTATCGTATATAAAATGTATTTGGTGTACTTTCAGTTAATATTATATATACAATATACGAAATATATTTACTGTACTTTTTGATATTTTATGTACAGTATATAAGATACATTTGGTGTCCTTTTGATATTTTATGTAAATTATATAATACATATTTGGTGTAGTTTTTGATATTTTACATAGGGTGTGTCATATATATTGACTATCCTTTTTGATATTTTATTTACAGTATATAATATACATTCGGCGTAATTTTTGATATTTTATGTACAGTATATTAAATATAATTACTGTAGTATTTGATAGTTTACTTACAGTATATATAACACATATTTGGTGTACTTTTTGATATTTTATGTACAGTATGTCATATATATTTACTGTACTTTTTGATATTTTATTTACAGTATATTAAATGTATTTGGTGTACTTTCAGTTAATATTATATGTACAATATATGTAATATATTTACTGTACTTTTTGATATTTTATGTACAGTATATAAGATACATTTGGTGTCCTTTTGATATTTTATGTAAATTATATAATACATATTTGGTTTAGTTTTTGATATTTTACATAGGGTGTGTCATATATATTGATTGTCCTTTTTGATATATTATTTACAGTATATAATATACATTCGGTGTAATTTTTGATATTTTATGTACAGTATATTAAATATAATTACTGTAGTATTTGATAGTTTATTTACAGTATATATAACACATATTTGGAGTACTTTTTGATATTTTATGTACAATATGTCATATATATTTACTGTACTTTTTGATATTTTATTTACAGTATATAAAATGTATTTGGTGTACTTTCAGTTAATATTATATGCACAATATATGAAATATATTTACTGTACTTTTTGATATTTTATGTACAGTATATAAGATATATTTGGTGTCATTTTCATATTTTATGTAAATTATATAATACATATTTGGTGTAGTTTTTGATATTTTACATAGGGTGTGTCATATATATTGACTGTCCTTTTTGATATGTTATTTACAGTATATAATATACATTTGGTGTAATTTTTGATATTTTATGTACAGTATATTAAATATAATTACTGTAGTATTTGATAGTTTATTTACAGTATATATAACACATATTTGGTGTACTTTTTGATATTTTATGTACAGTATGTCATATATATTTACTGTACTTTTTGATATTTTATTTACAGTATATAAAATGTATTTGGTGTACTTTCAGTTAATATTATATGTACAATATATGAAATATATTTACTGTAATTTTTGATATTTTATGTACAGTATATAAGATACATTTGGTGTCCTTTTGATATTTTATGTAAATTATATAATACATATTTGGTGTAGTTTTTGATATTTTACATAGGGTGTGTCATATATATTGATTGTCCTTTTTGATATTTTATTTACAGTATATAATATACATTCGGTGTAATTTTTGATATTTTATGTACAGTATATTAAATATAATTACTGTAGTATTTGATAGTTTATTTACAGTATATATAACACATATTTGGTGTACTTTTTGATATTTTATGTACAGTATGTCATATATATTTACTGTACTTTTTGATATTTTATTTACAGTATATAAAATGTATTTGGTGTACTTTCAGTTAATATTATATGTACAATATACGAAATATATTTACTGTACTTTTTGATATTTTATGTACAGTATATAAGATATATTTCGTGTCCTTTTCTATTTTATGTAAATTATATAATACATATTTGGTGTAGTTTTTGATATTTTACATAGGGTTTGTCATATATCTTGACTGTCCTTGTTGATATTTTATTTAGAGTATATAATATACATTTGGTGTAATTTTTGATATTTCATGTACAGTATATGAAATATAATTGCTGTAGTTTTTGATAGTTTATTTACAGTATATATAACACATATTTGGTGTACTTTTTGATATTTTATGTACAGTATGTAATATATATTTACTGTACTTTTCATATTTTATTTAGAGTATATAAAATGTATTCGGTGTACTTTTAGTTAATATTATATGTACAATATATGAAATATATTTACTGTACTTTTTGATATTTTATGTACAGTGTATAAGATACATTTGGTGTCCTTTTTATATTTTATGTAAATTATATGATACATATTTGGTGTAGTTTTTGATATTTTACATAGGGTGTGTCATATATATTGACTGTCCTTTTTGATATTTTATTTACTGTATATAATATAAATTTGGTGTAATTTTTGATATTTTATGTACAGTATATTAAATATAATTACGGTAGTTTTTGATAGTTTATTTACACTATATATAACACATATTTGGTGTACTTTTTGATATTTTATGTACATTATGTCATATATATTTACTGTACATTTTGATATTTTATTTATCGTATATAAAATGTATTTGGTGTACTTTCAGTTAATATTATATATACAATATACGAAATATATTTACTGTACTTTTTGATATTTTATGTACAGTATATAAGATACATTTGGTGTCCTTTTGATATTTTATGTAAATTATATAATACATATTTGGTGTAGTTTTTGATATTTTACATAGGGTGTGTCACATATATTGACTGTCCTTTTTGATATTTTATTTACAGTATATAATATACATTTGGTGTAATTTTTGATATTTTATGTACAGTATATTAAATATAATTACTGTAGTATTTGATAGTTTATTTACAGTATATATAACACATATTTGGTGTACTTTTTGATATTTTATGTACAGTATGTCATCTACATTTACTGTACTTTTTGATATTTTATTTACAGTATATAAAATGTATTTGGTGTACTTTCAGTTAATGTTATATGTACAATATATGAAATATATTTACTGTACTTTTTGATATTTTATGTACAGTATATAAGATACATTTGGTGTCCTTTTTATATTTTATGTAAATTATATAATACATATTTGGTGTAGTTTTTGATATTTTACATAGGGTGTGTCATATATATTGACTGTCCTTTTTGATATTTTATTTACAGTATATAATATACATTCGGTGTAATTTTTGATATTTTATGTACAGTATATTAAATATAATTACTGTAGTATTTGATAGTTTATTTACAGTATATATAACACATATTTGGAGTACTTTTTGATATTTTATGTACAATATGTCATATATATTTACTGTACTATTTGATATTTTATTTACAGTATATAAAATGTATTTGGTGTACTTTCAGTTAATATTATATGCACAATAATTGAAATATATTTACTGTACTTTTGGATATTTTATGTACAGTATATAAGATATATTTGGTGTCCTTTTGATATTTTATGTAAATTATATAATAAATATTTGGTGTAGTTTTTGATATTTTACATAGGGTGTGTCACATATATTGACTGTCCTTTTTGATATTTTATTTACAGTATATAATATACATTTGGTGTAATTTTTGATACTTTATGTACATTATATTAAATATAATTACTGTAGTTTTTGATAGTTTATTTACAGTATATAAAACACATATTTGGTGTACTTTTTGATATTTTATGTACAGTATGTAATATATATTTACTGTACTTTTCATATTTTATTTACAGTATATAAAATGTATTTGGTGTACTTTCAGTTAATATTTTATGTACAATATATGAAATATATTTACTGTAGTTTTTGATATCTCATTTACAGTATATAAGATACATTTGGTGTCCTTTTGATATTTTATGTAAATTATATAATACATATTTGGTGTAGTTTTTGATATTTTACATAGGGTGTGTCACATATATTGACTGTCCTTTTTGATATTTTATTTACAGTATATAATATACATTTGGTGTAATTTTTGATATTTTATGTACAGTATATTAAATATAATTACTGTAGTTTTTGATAGTTTATTTACAGTATATAAAACACATATTTTTTGTACTTTTTGATATTTTATGTACAGTATGTAATATATATTTACTGTACTTTTTCATATTATATTTGCAGTATATAAAATGTATTTGGTGTAGTTTTAGTTAATATTTTATGTACAATATATGAAATATGTTTACTGTACTTTTTGATATATTATGTACAGTATATAAGATATATTTGGTGTCCTTTTGATATTTTATGTAAATTATATAATACATATTTGGTGTAGTTTTTGATATTTTACATAGGGTTTGACATATATATTCACTGTCCTTGTTGATATATAATTAAGAGTATATAATATACATTTGGTGTAATTTTTGATATTTCATGTACAGTATATGAAATATAATTACTGTAGTTTTTGATAGTTTATTTACAGTATATATAACACATATTTGGTGTACTTTTTGATATTTTATGTACAGTATGTAATATATATTTACTGTACTTTTCATATTTTATTTACAGTATATAAAATGTATTTGGTGTACTTTCAGTTAATATTATGTGCACAATATATGAAATATATTTACTGTACTTTTTGATATTTTATGTACAGTATATAAGATATATTTGATGTCCTTTTGATATTTTATGTTAATTATATAATACATATTTGGTGTAGTTTTTGATATTTTACATAGGGTGTGTCACATATATTGACTGTCCTTTTTGATATTTTATTTACAGTATATAATATACATTTGGTGTAATTTTTGATATTTTATGTACAGCATATTAAATATAATTAATGTAGTTTTTGATAGTTTATTTACAGTATATAAAACACATATTTGGTGTACTTTTTGATATTTTATGTACAGTATGTAATATATATTTACTGTATTTTTGATATTTTATTTACAGTATATAAAATGTATTCGGTGTACTTTTAGTTAATATTATATGTACAATATTTGAAATATATTTACTGTACTTTTTGATATTTTATGTACAGTATATAAGATATATTTGGTGTCATTTTCATATTTTATATTAATTATATAATACATATTTGGTGTAGTTTTTGATATTTTACATAGGGTGTGTCATATATATTGACTGTCCTTTTTGATATGTTATTTACAGTATATAATATACATTTGGTGTAATTTTTGATATTTTATGTGCAGTATATTAAATATAATTACTGTAGTATTTGATAGTTTATTTACAGTATATATAACACATATTTGGTGTACTTTTTGATATTTTATGTACAGTATGTCATATACATTTACTGTACTTTTTGATATTTTATTTACAGTATATAAAATGTATTTGGTGTACTTTCAGTTAATATTATATGTACAATATATGAAATATATTTACTGTACTTTTTCATATTTTTTTGTACAGTATATAAGATACATTTGGTGTCCTTTTTATATTTTATGTAAAGTATATAATACATATTTGGTGTAGTTTTTGATATTTTACATAGGGAGTGTCATATATATTGATTGTCCTTTTTGATATTTTATTTACAGTATATAATATACATTCGGTGTAATTTTTGATATTTTATGTACAGTATATTAAATATAATTACTGTAGTATTTGATAGTTTATTTACAGTATACATAACACATATTTGGAGTACTTTTTGATATTTTTGTACAATACGTCATATATATTTACTGTACTATTTGATATTTTATTTACAGTATATAAAATGTATTTGGTGTACTTTCAGTTAATATTATATGCACAATATATGAAATATATTTACTGTACTTTTGGATATTTTATGTACAGTATATAAGATATATTTGGTGTCCTTTTGATATTTTATGTAAATTATATAATACATATTTGGTGTAGATTTTGATATTTTACATAGGGTGTGTCACATATATTTACTGTCCTTTTTGATATTTTATTTACAGTATATAATATACATTTGGTGTAATTTTTGATATTTTATGTACAGTATATTAAATATAATTACTGTAGTATTTGATAGTTTATTTACAGTATATATAACACATATTTGGTGTACTTTTTGATATTTTATGTACAGTATGTCATCTACATTTACTGTACTTTTTGATATTTTATTTACAGTATATAAAATGTATTTGGTGTACTTTCAGTTAATATTATATGTACAATATACGAAATATATTTACTGTACTTTTTGATATTTTTTGTACAGTATATAAGATACATTTGGTGTCCTTTTTATATTTTATGTAAATTATATAATACATATTTGGTGTAGTTTTTGATATTTTACATAGGGTGTGTCATATATATTGACTGTCCTTTTTGATATTTTATTTACAGTATATAATATACATTCGGTGTAATTTTTGATATTTTATGTACAGTATATTAAATATAATTACTGTAGTATTTGATAGTTTATTTACAGTATATATAACACATATTTGGAGTACTTTTTGATATTTTATGTACAATATGTCATATATATTTACTGTACTATTTGATATTTTATTTACAGTATATAAAATGTATTTGGTGTACTTTCAGTTAATATTATATGCACAATATATGAAATATATTTACTGTACTTTTGGATATTTTATGTACAGTATATAAGATATATTTGGTGTCCTTTTGATATTTTATGTAAATTATATAATACATATTTGGTGTAGTTTTTGATATTTTACATAGGGTGTGTCACATATATTGACTGTCCTTTTTGATATTTTATTTACAGTATATAATATACATTTGGTGTAATTTTTGATACTTTATGTACATTATATTAAATATAATTACTGTAGTTTTTGATAGTTTATTTACAGTATATAAAACACATATTTGGTGTACTTTTTGATATTTTATGTACAGTATGTAATATATATTTACTGTACTTTTTCATATTATATTTGCAGTATATAAAATGTATTTGGTGAAGTTTTCGTTAATATTTTATGTACAATATATGAAATATGTTTACTGTACTTTTTGATATATTATGTACAGTATACTAGATATATTTGGTGTCCTTTTGGTATTTTATGTAAATTATATAATACATATTTGGTTTAGTTTTTGATATTTTACATAGGGTGTGTCATATATATTGATTGTCTTTTTGATATATTATTTACAGTATATAATATACATTCGGTGTAATTTTTGATATTTTATGTACAGTATATTAAATATAATTACTGTAGTTTTTGATAGTCTATTTACAGTATATATAACACATATTTGGTGTACTTTTTGATATTCTAAGTACAGTGTGTAATATATATTTACTGTACTTTTTGATTTTTTATGTACAGTATATAAGATATATTTGGTGACATTTTCATATTTTATGTTAATTATATAATACATATTTGGTGTAGTTTTTGATATTTTACATAGGGTGTGTCATATATATTGACTGTCCTTTTTGATATGTTATTTACAGTATATAATATACATTTGGTGTAATTTTCGATATTTTATGTACAGTATATTAAATATAATTACTGTAGTATTTGATAGTTTATTTACAGTATATATAACACATATTTGGTGTACTTTTTGATATTTTATGTACAGTATGTCATATACATTTAGTGTACTATTTGATATTTTATTTACAGTATATAAAATGTATTTGGTGTACTTTCAGTTAATATTATATGTACAATATATGAAATATATTTACTGTACTTTTTGATATTTTATGTACAGTATATAAGATACATTTAGTGTCCTTTTTATATTTTATGTAAATTATGTAATACATATTTGGTGTAGTTTTTGATATTTTACATAGGGTGTGTCATATATATTGATTGTCCTTTTTGATATTTTATTTACAGTATATAATATACATTCGGTGTAATTTTTGATATTTTATGTACAGTATATTAAATATAATTACTGTAGTATTTGATAGTTTATTTACAGTATACATAACACATATTTGGTGTACTTTTTGATATTTTATGTACAATATGTCATATATATTTACTGTACTATTTGATATTTTATTTACAGTATATAAAATGTATTTGGTGTACTTTCAGTTAATATTATATGCACAATATATGAAATGTATTTACTGTACTTTTGGATATTTTATGTACTGTATATAAGATATATTTGGTGTCCTTTTGATATTTTATGTAAATTATATAATACATATTTGGTGTAGTTTTTGATATTTTACATAGGGTGTGTCACATATATTGACTGTGTTTTGATATTTTATTTACAGTATATAATATACATTCGGTGTAATTTTTGATATTTTATGTACAGTATATTAAATATAATTACTGTAGTATTTGATAGTTTATTTACAGTATATATAACACATATTTGGTGTACTTTTTGATATTTTATGTACAGTATGTCATATACATTTACTGTACTTTTTGATATTTTATTTACAGTATATAAAATGTATTTGGTGTACTTTCAGTTAATATTATATGTACAATATATGAAATATATTTACTGTACTTTTTGATAGTTTATGTACAGTATATAAGATACATTTGGTGTCCTTTTTATATTTTATGTAAATTATATAATACATATTTGGTGTAGTTTTTGATATTTTACATAGGGTGTGTCATATATATTGACTGTCCTTTTTGATATTTTATTTACAGTATATAATATACATTCGGTGTAATTTTTGATATTTTATGTACAGTATATTAAATATAATTACTGTAGTTTTTGATAGTTTATTTACAGTATATATAACACATATTTGGAGTACTTTTTGATATTTTATGTACAATATGTCATATATATTTACTGTACTATTTGATATTTTATTTACAGTATATAAAATGTATTTGGTGTACTTTCAGTTAATATTATATGCACAATATATGAAATGTATTTACTGTACTTTTGGATATTTTATGTACAGTATATAAGATATATTTGGTGTCCTTTTGATATTTTATGTAAATTATATAATACATATTTGGTGTAGTTTTTGATATTTTACATAGGGTGTGTCACATATATTGACTGTCATTTTGATATTTTATTTAGATTATATAATATACATTTGGTGTAATTTTTGATATTTTATGTACAGTATATTAAATATAATTACTGTAGTTTTTGATAGTCTATTTACAGTATATATAACACATATTTGGTGTACTTTTTGATATTCTAAGTACAGTGTGTAATATATATTTAGTGTACTTTTTGATTTTTTGTGTACAGTATATAAGATATATTTGGTGTCATTTTCATATTTTATGTTAATTATATAATACATATTTGGTGTAGTTTTTGATATTTTACATAGGGTGTGTCATATATATTGACTGTCCTTTTTGATATGTTATTTACAGTATATAATATACATTTGGTGTAATTTTCGATATTTTATGTACAGTATATTAAATATAATTACTGTAGTATTTGATAGTTTATTTACAGTATATATAACACATATTTGGTGTACTTTTTGATATTTTATGTACAGTATGTCATATACATTTACTGTACTTTTTGATATTTTATTTACAGTATATAAAATGTATTTGGTGTACTTTCAGTTAATATTATATGTACAATATATGAAATATATTTACTGTACTTTTTGATATTTTATGTACACTATATAAGATACATTTAGTGTCCTTTTTATATTTTATGTAAATTATATAATACATATTTGGTGTAGTTTTTGATATTTTACATAGGGTGTGTCATATATATTCATTGTCCTTTTTGATATTTTATTTACAGTATATAATATACATTCCGTGTAATTTTTGATATTTTATGTACATTATATTAAATATAATTACTGTAGTATTTGATAGTTTATTTACAGTATACATAACACATATTTGGAGTACTTTTTGATATTTTATGTACAATATGTCATATATATTTACTGTACTATTTGATATTTTATTTACAGTATATAAAATGTATTTGGTGTACTTTCAGTTAATATTATATGCACAATATATGAAATGTATTTACTGTACTTTTGGATATTTTATGTACAGTATATAAGATATATTTGGTGTCCTTTTGATATTTTATGTAAATTATATAATACATATTTGGTGTAGTTTTTGATATTTTACATAGGGTGTGTCATATATATTGACTGTATTTTTCATATTTTATTTACAGTATATAATATACATTTGGTGTAATTTTTGATATTTTATGTACAGTATATTAAATATAATTACTGTAGTTTTTGACAGTTTATTTACAGTATATATTACACATATTTGGTGTACTTTTTGATATTTTATGTACAGTATGTAATATATATTTACTGTACTTTTTCATATTTTGTTTACAGTATATAAAATGTATTCGGTGTAGTTTTAGTTATTATTATATGTACAATATATGAAATATATTTACTGTATTTTTGATATTTTATGTACACTATATAAGATATATTTGGTGTCCTTTTGATATTTTATGTAAATTATATAATACATATTTCGTGTAGTTTTTGATATTTTACATAGGGTGTGTAGTATATAGTTACTGTACTTTTTGATATTTTATTTACAGTATAAAATATACATTTGGTGTAATTTTTGATATTTTATGTACAGTATATTAAATATAATTACTGCAGTATTTGATAGTTTATTTACAGTATATGTAACACATATTTGGTGTACTTTTTGATATTTTATGTACAGTATGTCAAATATATTTACTGTACTTTTTGATATTTTATTTACAGTATATAAAATGTATTTGGTGTAATTTCAGTTAATATTATATGTACAATATATGAAATATATTTACTGAACTTTTTGAGATTTTATGTACAGTATATAAGATATATTTTGTGTCCTTTTGATATTTTATGTAAATTTTATAATACATACTTGGTGTAGTTTTTGATATTTTACATAGGGTGTGTCATATATATTGACTGTCCTTTTTGATATTTTATTTACAGTATATAATATACATTTGGTGTAATTGTTGATATTTTATGTACAGTATATTAAATATAATTACTGTAGTTTTTGATAGTTTACAGTATATATAACACATATTTGTTGTACTATTTGATATTTTATGTACAGTATGTAATATATATTTACTGTACTTTTTGATTTTTTATTTACAGTATATAAAATGTATTTGGTGTACTTTCAGTTAATATTATATGTACAATATATGAAATATATTTACTGTACTTTTTGAAATTTTCTGTACAGTATATAAGATATATTTGGTGTCCTTTTGATATTTTTTGTAAATTATATAATACATATTTGGTGTAGTTTATGATATTTTACATAGGGTGTGTCATATATATTGACTGTCCTTTTTGATATTTTATTTACAGTATATAATATACATTTGGTGTAATTTTTGATATTTTATGTACAGTATATTAAATATAATTACTGTAGTTTTTGATAGTTTATTTACAGTATATAAAACACATATTTGTTGTACTTTTTTATATTTTATGTACAGTATGTCATATATATTTACTGTAGTTTTTGATAATTTATTAACAGTATATAAAATGTATTTGGTGTACTTTCAGTTAATATTACATGTACATTATATGAAATATATTTACTGTACTTTTTGATATTTTATGTACAGTATATAAGATATATTTGGTGTCCTTTTTGTATTTTATGTTAATTATATAATACATATTTGGCGTAGTTTTTGATATTTTACATAGGGTTTGTCATATATATTGACTGTCCTTGTTGATATTTTATTTAGAGTATATAATATACATTTGGTGTAATTTTTGATATTTCATGTACAGTATATGAAATATAATTACTGTAGTTTTTGATAGTTTATTTACACTATATATAACACATATTTCGTGTACTTTTTGATATTTTATGTACAGTATGTAATATATATTTACTGTACTTTTCATATTTTATTTACAGTATATAAAATGTATTTGGTGTACTTTTAGTTAATATTATATGTACAATATATGAAATATATTTACTGTACTTTTTGATATTTTATGTACAGTATATAAGATATATTTGGTGTCCTTTTGATATTTTATGTAAATTATATAATACATATTTGGTGTAGTTTTTGATATTTTACATAGGGTGTGTCACATATATTGACTGTCCTTTTTGATATTTTATTTACAGTATATAATATACATTTGGTGTAATTTTTGATATTTTATGTACAGTATATTAAATATAATTACTGTAGTATTTGAAAGTTTATTTACAGTATATATAACACATATTTGGTGTACTTTTTGATATTTTATGTACAGTATGTAATATATATTTACTGTACTTTTCAGATTTTATTTACAGTATATAAAATGTATTTGGTGTACTTTTATTTAATATTATATGTACAATATATGAAATATATTTACTGTACTTTTTGATATCTTATTTACAGTATATAAGATACATTTGGTGTCCTTTTGATATTTTATGTAAATTATATAATACATATTTGGTGTAGTTTTTGATATTTTACATAGGGTGTGTCAGATATATTGACTGTCCTTTTTGATATTTTATTTACAGTATATAATATACATTTGGTGTAATTTTTGATATTTTATGTACAGTATATTAAATATAATTACTGTAGTATTTGATAGTTTATTTACAGTATATATAACACATATTTGGTGTACTTTTTGATATTTTATGTACAGTATGTAATGTATATTTACTGTACTTTTTCATATTATATTTGCAGTATATAAAATGTATTTGGTGTACTTTTAGTTAATATTATATGTACAATATATGAAATATATTTACTGTACTTTTTGATATTTTATGTACAGTATATAAGATATATTTGGTGTCCTTTTGGTATTTTATGTAAATTATATAATACATATTTGGTGTAGTTTTTTTATTTTACATAGGGTGTGTCATATATATTGACTGTCTTTTTGATATGTTATTTACAGTATATAATATGCATTTGGTGTAATTTTTGATATTTTATGTACAGTATATTAAATATAATTACTGTAGTATTTGATAGTTTATTTACAGTATATATAACACATATTTGGTGTACTTTTTGATATTTTATGTACAGTATGTCATATATATTTACTGTACTTTTTGATGTTTTATTTAGAGTATATAAAATGTATTTGGTGTACTTTCAGTTAATATTATATGCACAATATATGAAATATATTTACTGTAGATTTTGATATTTTATGTACAGTATATAAGGTACATTTGGTGTCCTTTTGATATTTTATGTAAATTATATAATACATATTTGGTGTAGTTTTTGATATTTTACATAGGGTGTGTCACATATATTGACTGTCCTTTTTGATATTTTATTTACAGTATATAATATACATTTGGTGTAATTTTTGATATTTTATGTACAGTATATTAAATATAATTACTGTAGTTTTTGATAGTTTATTTACAGTATATAAAACACATATTTGGTGTACTTTTTGATATTTTATGTACAGTATGCAATATATATTTACTGTACTTTTTCATATTATATTTGCAGTATATAAAATGTATTTGGTGTACTTTTAGTTAATATTATATGTACAATATATGAAATATATCTACTGTAATTTTTGATATTTTATGTACAGTATATAAGATATATTTGGTGTCCTTTTGGTATTTTATGTAAATTATATAATACATATTTGGTGTAGTTTTTGATATTTTACATAGGGTGTGTCATATATATTGACTGTCCTTTTTGATAGGTTATTTACAGTATATAATATACATTTGGTGTAATTTTTGATATTTTATGTACAGTATAGTAAATATAATTACTGTAGTATTTGATAGTTTATTTACAGTATATATAACACATATTTGGTGTACTTTTTGATATTTTATGTACAGTATGTCATATATATTTACTGTACTTTTTGATATTTTATTAACAGTATATAAAATGTATTTGGTGTACTTTCAGTTAATATTATATGTACAATATATGAAATATATTTTCTGTACTTTTTGATATTTTATGTACAGTATATAAGATATATTTGGTGTCCTTTTGGTATTTTATGTAAATTATATAATACATATTTGGTGTAGTTTTTGATATTTTACATAGGGTTTGTCATATATCTTGACTGTCCTTGTTGATATTTTATTTAGAGTATATAATATACATTTGGTGTAATTTTTGATATTTCATGTACAGTATATGAAATATAATTACTGTAGTTTTTGATAGTTTATTTACAGTATATATAACACATATTTGGTGTAATTTTTGATATTTTATGTACAGTATGAAATATATATTTACTGTACTTTTCATATTTTATTTACAGTATATAAAATGTATTTGGTGTACTTTCAGTTAATATTATATGTACAATATATGAAATATATTTACTGTACTTTTTGATATTTTATGTACAGTATATAAGATACATTTGGTGTCTTTTGATATTGTATGTAAATTATATAATACATATATGGTGTAGTTTTTGATATTTTACATACGGTGTGTCATATATATTTATTGTCCTTTTTGATATTTTATTTACAGTATATAATATACATTCGGTGTAATTTTTGGTATTTTATGTACAGTATATTAAATATAATTACTGTAATATTTGATAGTTTATTTACAGTATATATAACACATATTTGTTGTACTTTGTGATATTTTATGTACAGTATGTCATATATATTTACTGAACTTTTTGATAATTTATTTACAGTATATAAAATGTATTTGGTGTACTTTCAGTTAATATTATATGTACAATATGTGAAATATATTTACTGAAATTTTTGATATTTTATGTACAGTATATAAGATATATTTGGTGTCCTTTTCATATTTTATGTAAATTATATAATATATATTTGGTGTAGTTTTTGATATTTTACATAGGGTTTGTCATATATATTGACTGTCCTTGTTGATATTTTATTTAGAGTATATAATATATATTTGGTGTAATTTTTGATATTTCATGTACAGTATATGAAATATAATTACTGTACTTTTTGATAGTTTATTTACAGTATATATAACACATATTTGGTGTACATTTTGATATTTTATGTACCGTATGTCATATATATTTACTGTACTTTTCATATTTTATTTACAGTATATAAAATGTATTTGGTGTACTTTCAGTTAAGATTATATGTACATTATATGAAATATATTTACTGTACTTTTTGATATTTTATGTACAGTATATAAGATATATTTGGTGTCCTTTTGGTATTTTATGTAAATTATATAATACATATTTGGTGTAGTATTTGATATTTTACATAGGGTTTGTCACATATGTTGACTGTACTTGTTGATATTTTATTTAGAGTATATAATATACATTTGGTGTAATTTTTGATATTTCATGTACAGTATATGAAATATAATTACTGTAGTTTTTGATAGTTTATTTACAGTATATATAACACATATTTGGTGTACTTTTTGATATTTTATGTACAGTATGTAATATATATTTACTGTACTTTTCATATTTTATTTACAGTATATAAAATGTATTTGGTGTACTTTTAGTTAATATTATATGTACAATATATGAAATATATTTACTGTACTTTTTGGTATTTTATGTACAGTATATAAGATACATTTGGTGTCCTTTTGATATTTTATGTAAATTATATAACACATATTTGGTGTAGTTTTTGATATTTTACATAGGGTGTGTCTTATATATTGATTGCCCTTTTTGATATTTTATTTACAGTATATAATATGCATTCGGTGCAATTTTTGATATTTTATGTACAGTATAATAATTATAATTACTGTAGTTTTTGATAGTTTATTTACAGTATATATAACACATATTTGGAGTACTTTTTGATATTTTATGTACAATATGTCATATATATTTACTGTACTTTTTGATATTTTATTTATAGTATATAAAAGGTATTTGGTGTACTTTCAGTTAATGTTATATGCACAATATATGAAATATATTTACTGTAGTTTTTGATATTTTATGTACAGTATATAAGATACATTTGGTGTCCTTTTGATATTTTATGTAAATTATATAATACATATTTGGTGTAGTTTTTGATATTTTACATAGGGTGTGTCATATATATTGACTGTCCTTTTTCATATTTTTCTTACAGTATATAATATACATTCGGTGTAATTTTTGATATTTTATGTACAGTATATTAAATATAATTACTGTAATATTTGATAGTTTATTTAGAGTATGTATAACACATATTTGTTGTACTTTTTGATATTTTATGTACAGTATGTCATATATATTTGCTGAACTATTTGATAATTTATTTACAGTATATAAAATGTATTTGGTGTACTTTCAGTTAATATTATATGTACATTATATGAAATATATTTACTGTACTTTTTGATATTTTATGTACAGTATATAAGATATATTTGGTGTCCTTTTGGTATTTTATGTAAATTATATAATACATATTTGGTGTAGTTTTTGATATTTTACATAGGGTGTGTAATATATATTTACTGTCCTTTTTTATATTTTATTTTCAGTATATAATATACATTTGGTGTAATTTTGAATATTTTATGTACAGTATATGAAATATAATTACTGTAGCTTTTGATATTTTATTTACAGTATATATAACACATATTTGGGGTACTTTTTGATATTTTATGTACAGTATGTAATATATTTACTGTACTTTTTGACATTTTATTTACAGTATATAAAATGTATTTGGTGTATTTTAGTTAATAATATATTTACAATATATCCAATATATTTACTGTACTTTTTGATATTTTATGTACAGTATATAAGATATATTTGGTGTCCTTTTGATATTTTATTTAAATTATATAATAACATTCGTTGTAGTTTTTCAGATTTTACATAGGGTGTGTCGTATATATTTACTGTCCTTTTTGATATTTAATTTACAGTATATAATATACATTTGGTGTAATTTTTGATATTATATGTACAGTATATTAAATATAATTACTGTAGTTTTTGATAGTTTATTTACAGTATATATAACACATATTTGGTGTACTTTTTGATATTTTATGTACAGTATGTAATATATTTACTGTACTTTTTGATATTTTATTTACAGTATATAAAATGTACTTGGTGTACTTTTAGTTAATATTGTATGTACAATATATGAAATATATTTACTGTACTTTTTGATATTTTATGTACAGTATATAAGATATATTTGGTGTCCTTTTGATATTTCATGTAAATTATATAATATATATTTGGTGTAGTTTTTGATATTTTACATAGGGTGTGTAGTATATATTTACTGTCTTTTTGATATTTTATTTAAATTATATAATATACATTTGGTGTAATTTTGAATATTTTATGTACAGTATATTAAATATAATTACTGTAGTTTTTGATAGTTTATTTACAGTATATATAACACATATTTGGTGTACTTTTTGATGTTTTATGTACAGTTTGTAATATATTTACTCTAATTTTTGATATTTTATTTACAGTATATAAAATGAATTTGATGTACTTTTAGTTAATATTATGTGTACAATATATGAAATATATTTCCTGTACTTTTTGATATTTTATGTACAGTATATTAAATATAATTACTGTAGTTTTTGATAGTTTATTTATAGTATATATAACACATATTTGGTGTACATTTTGATATTTTATGTATAGTATGTAATATATTTACTGTACTTTGATATATTATTTACAGTATATAAAATGTATTTGGTGTACTTTTAGTTAATATTATATGTGCAATATATGAAATATATTTACTGTACTTTTTGATATATCATTTAACATTTATAATACATTTTTGGTGTAAATTTTCTTATTGTATGGACAGTATGTAATATATATTTACTGTCTTTTGATATTTTAACAACAGCATATAATGTGTATTTGGTGTACTTTCAGATAATATTATATATACAGTATATAAAATATGTTTATTGTACTTTTTGATATTTTATGTGCAGTATATAACATATATTTGGCATAGATTTTGATATTTTATGTACAGTATGTAATGTATATTTAGTGAAATTTTGAAATTTCACTTACAGTATATAATGTGTATTTGGTGTACTGTTAGAAAATATTATATGTACAGTATATAAAATATATTTAATGTACATTTTATATTTTATTTAGAGTATATAATATATATATGGTGTATTTTTTGATATTTTATGTACAGTATATAAACTATATTTACTATAGTATTTGATATATTATTTACAGTATACTATATATTTCGTGTACTTTTTCATATTTTAAGTACAGATTTTAATATCTATTTACTGTAATTTTGATATTTCATTTATATATATAATGTGTATTTGGTATAGTGTTCGATAATATTGTATGTACAGTGTATGAAATATATTCAATGTAGTTCTTGATATTTTATGTACAGTATGTAACATGTATTTACTGTAATTTTGATATTTCATTTAGAGTATATAATGTGTATTTGGTGTACTGTTCGATAATATTATATTTACAGTATATAAAATATATTTAATATATTTTTGATATTTTATTTACAGTATATAATTTAAAATAGGTGTAATTTTTGATTTTTATGTACAGTATATAAAATATATTTACTGTAGTTTTTGATATGTTATTTAACATATACAACATATACTTGGTGCACCTTTTTATGTTTTATGTTTACTATGTAATATATATTTACTGTACTTTTTGAGATTTCATTTACAGTATATAACCTATATTTAGTGCAATTTTTTATATTTTATCTACAGTATGTAATATATATTTAAAGTAGATTTTGATATATTATTTACAGTATACAATATATATTTGATTTACTTTTTCATATTTTAAGTACAGTATGTAATATATATTTACTGTACTATTTGATATTTCATTTACAATATATACTATATATTTCGAGTAAATTTTGATATTCAATGTACAGTATGTAATATATATTTACTGTATTTTTGATATTTTAACTACAGCATATAATATGTATTTGGTGTACTTTTAGATAATATTATATATACAGTATATAAAATATATTTACTGTACATTTTGATATTTTGTTTGGAGTATATAACATATATTTGATGTACTTTTTGATATTTTGTGTACAGAATGTAATGTATGTTTATTGTATTTTTGATATTTCATTTACAGTATATAATGCGTATTTGGTATAGTGTTAGATAATATTATATGTACAGTATATAAAATATATTTAATGTATTTTTGGTATATTATTTACATTTTAAAACCTATATTTGGTGTACTATTTGATATTTTATGTACAGTATATTATATATATTTACTGTATTTTTTGTTATATTATTTACAGTATAAAATATATATTTGATGTGCTGTTTTATATTTTATGTGCGGTATGAAATATATATTTACTGTAATTTTTGATAATTCATTTACAGTATATAACATATATTTGGTTCATATAATATATATTTGGTGTACTTTTAGATAATATTACATGTACCGTATATAACATATATTTAGTGAACTTTTTGATATTTTATTTAGAGTATTTAACATATATTTGGTGTACTTTTTGATATTTGATGTACAGAAAGTCATATATATCTAGTGTAATTTTGATAATTCATTTACATTATATAATGTGTATTTGGTGTACTGGTAGATAATATTATATGTACAGTATGTAAAATATATTTAATGTACATTTTCATATTTTATTTAGAGCATATAATATATATTTGGTGTACATTTTCATATTTTATGTACACTATATAAAATATATTTTCTGTAGTATTTGATATATTATTTATAGTATAATGTATATTTGGTGTACTATTTTATATTTTATGTATATTATCTAATATATATTTACTGTACTTTCTCATATTTCATTTACAGTATGTAATATATATTGGGTGTAAATTTTCTTATTGTATGTACAATATTTAATATAAATTTACCATACTTTTTGATATTTAAACTGCAGCATATAATATGTATATGGTGTAGGTTTAGATAATATTATATGTACAGTATATAAAATATATTTACTGATTTTTTAATAATTTATGTACAGTATAGAGTATATATTTGGTGTACTTTTCATGTTTTATGCAAGGTATATAATATGTATTTTTTATACTTTTTGACATTTTAGGTAGGGTATGTAATATATATTTACTGTTATTTTTTATATTTGATGTATAGTATATAATATATATTTTGTGTACTTTTTTATATTTTATGTACAGTATGTAATATATATTTACTGTTATTTTTTATATTTGATGTATAGTATATAATATATATTTTGTGTACCTTTTTATATTTTATGTACTGTATGTAATATATATTTGCTGTACCTTTTTATATTTTATTTCAGTGTATAATATTTATTTCGTGTATTTTAGACAATATTCTATGTACAGTATGTAAAATATATTTATTGTAATTTTTGATATTTTATTTACTGTATATAATATATATTTGGTGTACTTTTGGATATTTTATGTACAGTATATAAAGTGTAATTACTGTAGTTCTTGATAGTTTATTTACGGTATATATAATACATATTTGGAGTACTTTTTGGTATTTTATGTACAGTATGTAATATATATTTACTGTACTTTTTGATGTTTTATTTACAGTACATAATATGTATTTGGTGTACTTTTAGATATTATTATATGTACAGTATATGAAATATATTTACTGTAGGTTTTGATATTTTATGTACAGTACATAATATATATTTGGTGTACATTGGATGTTTTTTGTAAATTATATAATATATATTTGGTGTAGTTTTTGATATTTTACATACAGTGTGTAATATACATTTACTGTACTTTTTGATATTTTATTTACAGTACATAATATACATTTGGTGTAATTTTTGATATTTTATGTGCAGTATATAAAATATATTAAATGTAGTTTTGATATTTTATTTACACTATATATTATATATTGGGTGTACATTTGGATAATATTATATGTGTTGTATATAAAATATGTTTTCTGCACTTTTTGATGTTTCATGTAGAGTATATAATATATATTTTGTGTACTTTAGGATATTTAATGTATGGTATGTAATATATATTTACTGTATTTTGGTATTTTATTTACAGTATATAATATGTATTTGGTGTAACTTTAGATAATATTATATGTATATTTTATAAAATGTATTTACTGTACTTTCTGACATTTTTTGTACACTATATAATATATATCTGGTGTAATTTTTGATATTTTATTTACAGTATGTTATATATATTAACTGTACTTTCTGATATTTTATTTAGAGTACATAATATATATGGTGTATTTTAGATAATATTATATGTACAGTAGGTGAAATATATTTATTGTACTTTTTCATATTTTATTTACAATATATAGCATATATTTAGTGTAGTTTTTGATATATAGAGTATACAATATATATTTGGTGAACTTTTTATATTTTATGTACAGTATGCAATATATATTTATGGTACTTTTTGATATTTCATTTACAGTATATAATATATATTTGATGTAAATTTTGATATTTTATGTACAGTATGTAACATAGATTTACCGTACTTTTTGATACTTTAACTAAAACATATAATATGTACCTGGTGTACTTTTAGAAAATATTATATGTATAGTATATAAATTTTATTTACTGCACTTTTTGAAAATTTATTTGGAGTATATAAAATATATTTGGTGTAGTTTTTGATATTTTTTGTACAGTGTGTAATATAAATTTACAGTAATTTTGATATTTCATTTACAGTATATAATGTGTATTTGGTGTACTGCTAGATAATATTATATGTACAGTACATAAAATATATTTAATGTACTTTTTGATATTTTATTTACAGTACGTAATATATATTTGGTGTACTTTTTGATATTTTATGTACATTATATAAAACATATTTACTGTAGGTTTTGACATATTATTTACAGTATACCATATATATTTGGTGTACTTTTTTATACTTTATGAACATTATGTAATATATTTACTGTAATTTTTGATATTTCCTTTACAGTATATAATATGTATTTGGAGTAATTTTTGATATTTCATGTACAGTATATAATATATATTTACTGCAATTTTTGATGTTTTAACTACAGCATATAACATGTATTTGGTGTATATTTGATAATATTGTATGTACAGTATTAAAAATATATTTACTGTACTTTTTGATATTTTATTAGGAGTATATAACATATATTTGGTGTACTTTTTGATAATTTATGTTCAGTATGTAATATATATTTACTGTAATTTTGATATTTCATTTAAAGGATATAATGTGTATTTGGTGTACTGTTAGATAATATGATATGTACGGTACATAAAATATATTTAATGTACTTTCTGATATTTTTTGTACAGTATATAATATATATTTGGTGTACTTTTTGATTTTTATGTACAGTATTTTAAATATATGTAATGTAGTTTTTGACATATTATTTACAGTATACAATATATATTTGTTATGCTTTTTTATATTTTAGGTGCATTATGTAATACATATTTAGTGTACTTTTTTATATTTCATTTACAGTATACAATATATATTTGGTGTAATTTTTGATATTTTATGTACAGTATGTAATATATATTTACTGTACTTTTTGACTTTTTAACTACAGCATATAATATGTATTTGGTGTACTTTTAGATAATGTTATATGTACTGTATATAAAATATATTTACTGTACCTTGTGATATTTTATTTGGAGTACATGACCCATATTTTGTGTGCTTTTTGATATTTTATGTACAGTATGTAATAAATATTTACTGTAATTTTGATATTTCATTTACAGAATATAATGTGTATTAGGTGTACTGTTAGATAATATTATATGTACAGTACATAAAATATATTTAATGTAATTTTTATATTTTATTTACAGTATGTAATATATATTTGGTGCACTTTTTGATATTTTATCAACAGTATATAAAATATATTTAGTGTAGTTTTTGACATATTATTTACAGTATACTATATATTTGGTGTTCTTTTTTATACTTTATGTACAGTATGTAATATATATTTACTGTACTTTTTGATATTTCTTTGCAGTATATAAAATATGTTTGGTGTAATTTTTGATATTTTATGTACAGTATGTAATATATATTTACTGTACTTTTTGATATTTTCACTACAGCATATAATATGTATTTGGTGTAATTTTGATAATATTATTTGTACAGTATATAGAATATATTTACTGTAATTTTTGATTTTTTTTTGGAGAATATGACATATATTTGGTGTGCTTTTTGATAATTTATGTGCAGTATGAAATATATATATACTGTAATTTTGATATTTCATTTACAGAATATATTGTGTATTATAAAGATATCTGTATAAATAATATTTATCTGTTTATACACATATCTGTATAAATAATATTCATATGTTTCTACAGGTGTCTTTATAAATAATATTTTTATGTTTATACAGATAACTGTGTAAATATTTATTTGTTTATACAAATATCTATAAAAAAATATTTATAAGTTTATTCTGATATCTGTAAAAATAATATTTATATGTTTATACAGATATCTGTGTAAATAATATGTATATGTTTACAGAGATATCTGTATAAATAATAATTTTATATTTATACGTATATCTCTATAAATAATATTTACATGTTTATACAGATATCGGTATAAATAAAATTTATATGTTTCCACAGATAACTGAATAAATAATTATGCATTTATACAGGTATATGTATAAATACTTATATGTTTATACAGATATCTGTAAAAATATTTATATGTTTATACAGATATCTGTATATATATTTACATGTTCATAAACATATCTGTGAAAATATTTATATGTTTATACAGATATCTGAATAAATAATATTTGTATGTTAATACAGATATCTGTATCAATATTTATGTTTACATAGATATCTGTATAAATAGCATGTATACGTTTATACAGATATAAGTATAAGTAATATTTATATGTCTTTACTGATATATTTATACAGATATCTTTATAGATAATATTTATATGTTTATACAGATATCTTTATAGATAATATTTATATGTTTATACAGATAACTCTATATTTATATGTCTATACAGATATCTGTATAAATAATATTTATATGTTTATACAGATATCTGTATAAATATTTATATGTTTATACAGATATCTTTATATATATTTATATGTTTACACATATATCGGGATAGATATTTAAAGGTTTATACCGATATCTATATAAATACTATTTATATGTTCATATAGATGTCTGCAAAAGTAATATTTATAAGTTTATAAAGATAACAGGGTAAATTATACTTATAATTAATACAGATAACTGTGTAAATGTTTATATGTTAATACAGATATCTGTATAAATATTTATATGTTTACAAAAATAAGTGTATGAATGATATTTATACGCTTATACAGGTATCTGTAGAAATAATATTTATATGTCTTTACAGATATCTGTATAAATAATATTCATATGTCTTTACAGATATCTGTATAAATACTATTTATATGTTAATACAGATATCTGTATAAATAATATTTATATTTTTATGAAGATATCTGTATAAATAATATTTATATGTTTATAGAGGTACCCCTATAAATAATATTTATACGTTTATACAGATATCTGTATAAAAATTTATCTTTATACAGATATCTGTATATATATTTACATCTTTATACAGATATCTGTTTAAAGATTTATATGTTTAAACAGATATCTGTATATATAATATTTATACTTTTAAACACATATGTGTGTAAATAATATTTATATGTTTATACAGATATCTGTATCAAGAATATTTATATGTATATAAAGGTATCTGTATAAGTAATATTTATAAGTTTATACCGATATCTGTGTTAATATTTGTATGTTTATGCAGATATCTGTATAAATATTTATATGTTCATATAGATATCTGTATAAATAATATTCAAATGTTTATACAGATAACTGTATAAATAATATTTATATGTCTTTACTGATATCTGTATAAATAATATTTAAACCTTTATACAGGTACCTGTAGAAATCATGTTTATATGTCTTTACAGATATCTGTATAAATATTTATATGTTTATACAGAGATCTGTATAAATAATATTTATATGTTTATAGAGATATCTGTATAAATAATATTTATATGTTTATACAGATATCTCTATAAAGAATATTTACACGTTTATAAAGATATCTATATAAATAATATTTATATGTTAATACAGATATCTGTATAAATAATATGTATGTTTATAAAGATAATTAAATAAATATTTATATGTCTACACAGATATCTTTATAAATAATATTTATATGTTTATACAGATATTTGTATTAATATTTATATGTTCATAAAGATATCTCTATAAATATTGACATGTTTGTGCAGATATCTGTATACATATTCACATGATTATACAGATAACCGTATAAATATTTATATGTTTATACCGATATCTGTATAATTAATATTTATATGTTTATACAGATGCCTTCATAAATAATATTTATATGTTTGTACAGATATCTGTATTAAGAATATTTATATGTTTATACCGATATCTGTATAAATTATATTTATTTGTTTATGTAGATATCTGTATAAAAAATATTTATATGTTTATACAGATAACTGCATAAATATTTATATGTCTATTCAGATATCTGTATAAATAATATTTACATGTTTATACAGTTCTCTATATAAATATTTATATGTATATATGATTATCTGTATACATATTTATATGTTTATACAGATATCTGTATAAATAATATTTATATGTTCATACAGGTATCTGTATATATAGTTATATGTTTATACAGATATGTGTATAAATAATATTTATAGGTTTATACAGATATCTGTATAAATAAAATTTATATGTTTATAATGATATCTGTATGAATAATTATATATTAATACAGGTATCTGTATAAATACTTATATGTATGTAGAGATATCTGTAAAAATATTCCTTTATTTATACATATAACTGTATAAATAATATTTCTATGTTTACAGCTATCTGTATAAATATTTATATGTTTGTACATATATCTGTATATGTATTTATATGTTATACAGATATCTGTATAAATATTTGCATGTTTATACCAATATCTGTATAATTAATATTTATATGTTTATGCAGGTACTTCCATAAATAATAATTATATGTTTATACAGATACCTGCATAAATAATATTTATATATTTATACAGATATCTGCATATAGAATATTTATATGTTTATACAGATATTGTATACATAATATTAATGTTTATACAGATATCTGTATAAATAATATTTATATATTTATACAGATATCTGTAAAATATTTATAGGTTTATACAAATATCTGTATAAATATATGTTTATACAGATATCTGTATAAATATTTTTATGTTTATACAGATATCTGTATAAATATTTTTATGTTTATTCAGATATCTGTATAAATATTTTTATGTTTTTACAGATATCTGTATAAATATTTACATGTATATACAGATATCTGTGTAAATATTTATCTGTTTATACAGATAACTGTATCAATACTTATATATCTATATAGATATCTGTATAAATAGTATTTATATGTTTATACAGATATCTGTATAAATAATATTCACATGTGTTTACCGATTCCTGTATAAATCATACTTATATGCTTATACAGTTATCTGTATAAATAATATTTACATGTCTTTACATATATTTGTATAAATAATATTTATATGTGTATACCGATATCTGTATAAATAATATTTATATGTTTATTCCGGTATCTGTATAAATAATATTTATATGTTTATACAGATACCTGTATAAATAATATTTATATGTTTATAAAGATATGTGTAAAAATATTTATATGTTTAAACAGATATCTTTATATATATTTACATGTTCATATAGTTACCTGTATAAATATATATATGTTTATACAGATATGTGTATAAATAATATGTATATATTTATACAGATACCAGCATAAATAATATTTATATGTTTATACAGATATCTGTATAAAGAATATTTATATGTTTATACAGATATCTGTATAAAGAATATTGATATGTTTATACAAATATCTGAATAAATAATCTTTATGTGTTTATAAAGATAACTGTATAAATGAAATGTATATGTATATACAGATATCCGTGTAAATATTTAAATGTTTATACAGATATCCGTATAAATATTTATATGTTTATATAGATATCTGTATAAATAATATTTATAAGTATATAAATATATCTGTATAAAAAATATTTACATGTCTTTACCGATATCTTTATAAATAATACTTACATGTTTATGCAGATACCTCTATAAATAACATTTGTATGTCTTTACAGATATCTGAATATGTAATATTTATATGTTTATACAGTTAGCTGTATATATAATATTTGTATGTTTCTACATATATCTGTAGAAATATTTTTATTTTAATATCAATATCTGTATAAACATTTATATGTTTATACAGATATCTGTGTAGGTATTTATATGTTTATAATGATATCTCTATAAACAATATGTGTTTATACAGATATCTGTTTAAATAATACTTATGTATATACAGATATAAGTATAAATAATATTTATAAGTTTATACTGATATCTGTATAAATATTTATATGTTTATGAAGATATATGTATAAATATTTATATGTTTATACAGATATCTGTATATATATTATTTATATGTTTATACAGCTATCTGTATAAATAATATGCATATATTTATGCAGATATCTGCATAAATAATATATATTTATACAGGTATCTGTATAAATAATATTTATATGTTTATAAAGGTATCTTTATAAATAATATTTATATGTTTATACAGATATCTATTTAAATAATATTTATATGTTTATACTGATATTTGTATAAATAATATTTATATGTTTATACAGATATGTGTATAAAAGTTTATATGTTTATACAGATATCTGTGTATATATTTACATATTTATATAGATATCTGTAAAAATATTTATATGTTTATACAGATATCTGTAAAAAGAATATTCATAGGTTTATACAGATACGTGCAAAAATAACAATTATGTGTTTATACAGATATCTGTATAAAGAATATTTATATGTTTATACAGATATCCCTATTAATAATATTTTTATGTTTATACAGATATCTGTATTAATAATATTTATATGTTTATTAAGATATGTGTATAAATAATATTTATATGTTTATAAAGATATTTGTTTAAATAATATTTATATGTTTATACTGATATCTGTGTAAATATTTATATGTTTATACAGATATCCATATACATATTTATATATTTATATAGATATCAGTATAAATAATATTTATATGTTAATACAGATATCTGTATCAATATTTATGTTTACATAGATATCTGTATAAATAGCATGTATGCGTTTATACAGATATATGTATAAATAATATTTATATGTCTTTACCGATATCAGCATAAATCATTTTTTTATGCTTATACAGATACCTGTATAAATTATATTTACATGCCTTTGCAGATATCTGTATCAATAATATTTGTATGTTTATACAGATATCTGCATAAATAATATTTTAATATTTATACAGATATCAGTATAAATAATATATATATGTTTATACAGGTATCTCTATAAATAATATTTATATGTTTATACACATATCTGTGTAAGTAATATTTATTAGTTTATACAGATATCTGTATAATTAATATTTATATGTTTACACAGGTATCTGTATAAATAATATTTATATGCATATGCAGATATCTGTATAAATATTTATATGTCTATACAAATATCTGTATATATATTTACATGTTCATAAAGACATCTGTGAAAATATTTATATGTTTATACAGATATCTGAATAAATAATATTTATAGGTTTATAGAGATAGCTGTATAAATAATATTTATATCTTTATACAGATACCTGAATAAAAAATTTTTATATGCTTATACAGATATCTCTATAAATAATAAGTATATGTCTTTACAGATATCTGTATAAATAATATTTCTATGTTTCTACAGATATCTGTACAAATATTTATATGTTTATACAGATATCAGTATAAATATTATGCATGTGTTTATACAGATATCTGTATAAATATTTATATGCTTATATAGATAACTGTAGAAATAATATTTATGTTTATAGAGTTATATCTATAAATAATATTTATGTTTATACAGATATAAGTGTAAATAATATTTATATGTTTAGACAGATAACTGTATAAATATGTATATGTTTATACAGATATCTGTAAATATATTTATATGTTTATACAGATAACTTTATAAATATTATTCATATGTTCATAGAGATATATGTATAAATATTTATATGTTTACATAGATATCTGTATAAATAATATTTATTTGTTTATACAGATATCTGTATCAATATTTATATATTTGTATAGATATCTGTATAAATAGTATTTATATGTTTATACAGATATATGAATAAATTATATTTATATGTCTTTACCGATATCTGTATAAATCATATATTTATGCTTATACAGATATCTGTATAAATCATATATTTATGCTTATACAGATATTTGTATAAATAATATTTACATGTCTTTACAGATATCTGTATCAATAACATTTCTATGTTTATACCGATATCTTTATAAATAATATTTTTTGTTAATACAGATATCAGTATAAATAATATTTATATGTTTAAACAGATATCTCTATAAATAATATTTATATGTTTATACACATATATTTATAAATAATATTTATTAGTTCATACAGATATCTGTATAAATAATATTTATATGTTTACACAGGTATCTGTATAAATAATATTTATATGTTTATAAAGATATCTGTATAAATATTTATATGTTCATACATATATCTGTATATATATTTACATGTTCATTTATACCAATTTCTGTATAAATAATATTTATATGTTTATTCAGGTATCTGTATAAATAATATTTAAATGTTTATACAGATATCGGTATAAATCATATCTATATGTTTATCCAGATATCTGTAAAAATATTTCTATGTTTATACAGATATCTGTATAAATTATATTTATATAATTATACAGATACCTGCATAAATAATATTTATATGTTCATACAGATACCTTTATAAGGAATATTTATATGTTTATACAGATATCTGTATAAAGAATATTTATATGTTTATACAGATATCGTTATAAATAATATTTATATGTTTATAAGGATATCTGTATAAATAGTGTTTATGTGTTTATACAGATATCTGTGTAAGTATTTATAATTTTATACAGATATCCATATAAATATTTATATGTTTATATAGATATCTTTATAAATAATATTTATATGTTTATACAGATATCTGTAGAAATAATATTTACATGTCTTTACCGATATCTTTATAAATAATATTTACATGTTTATGCAGATGTCTGTATAAGTAATATTTATTTGTCTTCACAGATATCTGTATAAGTAATATTTATATGATTATACAGATATCTGTACATATATTTACATGTTTATACAGATACCTCTATAAATACTTATATGTTCAAACAGATATTTGTATAAAGAATATTTATGTATTTATACAGATACCTGCATAAATAATATTTATATGTTTATACAGATATCTCTATAAATAATATTTATATGTTTATAAAGATATCTGTACAAATAATATTGATACATTTATACAGATATCTGTGTAAAAATTTATATGCTAATACAGATATCTGTATAAATATTTATATGTTTATATAGATATCAGTATTAATATTTATATATTTATACAGATATCTGTATCAATATTTATATCTTTATAGAGATATCTGTACAAATGGTATTTATATGTTTATACAGATATATGTATAAATAATATTTATATGTCTTTACTGATATCTGTATTAATCATATTTTTATGATTATATAGATATCTGTATAAATAAAATTTACATGTCTTTACAGATATCTGTATCAATAATATTTATAAGTTTATACAGATATCTGTACAAATAATATTGATATATTTATACATATATCAGTATAAATAATATTTATATGTTTATACAGATATCTCTATAAATAATATTTACATGTTTATACACGTATATGTATAAATAATATTTATTAGTTTATACAGATATCTGTATAAATACTATGTATATGTTGACACAGGTATCTGTATAAATAATATTTATATGTTTATACAGATATATATAAATATTTATATGTTTGTACAGATATCTTTACATATATTTGCATGTTTTTACAGATATCTATAAAAATATTTATATGTTCATACAGATATCTGTATAAATAATATTTATATGTTTATAGAGATATCTGTATAAATAATATTTATATGTTTATACAGATACCTGAATAAATAATTTTTATAGGTTTATTCACATATCTATATAAATAATATTTGTATGTCTACAGATAACTGTATAAATAATATTCATATGTTTATACAGACATCTGTATATATATTTAGATGTTTATACAGATATCTGTATATATTTTTACATGTTTTTACAGATACCTGTAGAAATATTTATATATTTATACAGATATTAGTATAAATAAAATTTATATGTTTATACAGATAACTGCATTAAGAATATCTATATGTTTATACAGATATCTCTATAAATATTAATTATATATTTTTACAGATCTCTGTATAATGTATAAATAATATTTATATATCTTCACAGGTATCTGTATAAATAACATTTATATGTTTATACAGTTATCTGTATAAATAATATTTATATGTTAATACAGAAAACTGTATAAATATTTATATGTCTATACAGATATCAGTATAAACAATATTTTTTTGTTCATACAGATATCTGTATAAATATTTACATGTTTATACAGATATCTGTATAGATATTTATGTGTTTATGCAGACATCGGTCTAAATAATATTTACATGCCTTTACAGATATCTGCATAAATATTTATATGTTTATACAGATATCTGAATAAATAAAATTTATATGTTTATACAGGTATCTGTATAAATAATATTTATATGTTCATACTGATATCTGTGTAAATAGTATTTATATCTTTATACAGGAATCTGGATAAATAATATTTATATGTTTATACATATATCTGTACAAATATTTATATGTTTATACAGATAAATTTGTAGGTATTTATACGTTTATACAGATATCTCTATAAACAATATTTATGTGTTTATACCGATATCTGTATAAATAATATTTATATGTTTGTACACATAAGTTTATAACTATTTATATGTCTATACATATATCAGTATAAATATTTTTTTTATATTTATACAGATATCTGTATAAATATTTATATGTTTATACAGATATCTGAATAAATATTTATATGTTTATACAGATATCTGAATAGATAATTATGTTTATGCAGATTGCTAAATAAATAATATTTATAAGTTTATAGACACATCTGAATAAATAATATTTATATGTTTATACAGATATCTGTATGAATAACATTTATATGTATATACAGATATCTCTATAAATATTTATATGTTCATACTGATATCTGTATAAATATTTTTATGTTTATACAGATATCTGTATAAATATTATTTATATGTTTTTACAGATAACTGCATAAATGTTTATCTGTTTATACAGATATCTGTGTAAATAATTTTTATATGTTTATACACATAACTGCATAAATAATATTTGTATGTTTATAAAGATATCTGTATAAAGAATATTTACATGTTTATACTGTTACTGTGTTCATATTATTAATATGTTTATACAGATATCTGTATAAATAATATTTATATGTTTATACAGATATCTATATATATTTATATGTTTATACAGATATCTGTATATATATTTATACGTTTATACAGATATCTGTATAAATATTTATACGTTTATAGAGATATCTGTATAAATATTTATATGTTTATACAGATATCTGTATAAATATTTATATGTTTATACAGATATCTGTATAAATATTTATATGTTTATACAGATATCTGTACAAATATTTACATGTGTATGCAGATATCTGTATAAATATTTATATGTGTATGCAGATATCTGTATAAATATTTATATGTGTATGCAGATATCAGTATAAATATTTATATGTTTTTACAGACACCTGCATACATATTATTTATATGTTTATACAGATATCTTTATAAATAATATTTATTCATTTATACAGATATCTGTATAAATAATATTTATACGTTTATACATATATTTGTATAAATAATATTTATATGTTTATACAGGCATCTCTATACATAATATTTGCATATTCATACCAATATCTGTATGTTTATATGTTTATAGCCATAAGTGTATAAGTATTTATATGTCCATACTGATATCTGTATGAATTATTTTTATATGTTTATTCTGATATGTGTGTAAATATTTATACACATATCTGTATAAATATTTATATGTTTATACAGATATCTGTATAAATATTTATGTTTATACAGATATCTTTATAAATATTTATGTTTATACAGATAGCTCAATAAATAATATTTATAGTTTTATAGAGATATCTGTATAAATAATATTTATATGTTTATACAGATATCTGTATAAATAACATTTATATGCATATACAGATATCTCTATAAATATTTATATATTTATACTGATATCTGTATAAATATTTATATGTTTGTACAGATATCTGTATAAATAAGATTTATATGTTTATACAGATAACTCTATAAATGTTTATAGGTTTATACAGATATCTGTGTAAATAAAATTTATATGTTTATACAGATACCTCCATAAATAATATTTATATGTTTATACAGATATCTGTATAAAGAATGTTTATATATTTATACCGATGCTTTATAAATAATATTAATATGTTTATACAGATATCTGTATAAATAATATTTATATGTTTATACAGATATCTGTATAAATAATATTTATATGTTTATACAGATATCTGTATAAATAATATTTATATGTTTATACAGATATTCAGATATCTGTATAAATAATATTTATACGTTTATAGAGGTATCTGTAGAAATATTTAAATGTTTATACAGATATCTATATAAATATTTATATGTTTATACAGATAGCTCAATAAATACTATTTATATGTTTATACAGATATTTGTATAAATAATACTTACAAGTCTTTACCGATATCTGTATAAATCATATGTATCTGCTTATACATATATCTGTATAAATCATATTTATATGCTTATACAGATATCTGTATAAATAATATTTACATGTCTTTACAGATACCTGTATAAATAATATTTATATATTTATACCGATATCGGTATAAATAATATTTATATGTTTACACAGGTATCTGTGTAAATAATATTTATATGTTTATACAGATATCTGTATAAATAATATTTATGTTTATACAGATATATGTATAAATAATATTTATATGTTTATACAGATATCTGTATAAATATTTATATGTTTTTACAGATATCTGTATAAATATTTATATGTTTATACAGATATCTGTATAAATACTTATATGTTTATACAGATATCTGTATATATACTTACAGGTTTATAGTGTTACCTGTGTAAATATTTATATGTTTATACAGATATCTGTATAAATATTATTTATATGTTTTTACAGATACCTGCATAAATAATATTTATATGTTTATACAGATATCTGTATAATGAATATTTATATGTTCATACAGATATCACTATAAATAACATTTATATGTTTATAAAGATATTTGTATAAATAATATTTATGTGTTTATAGAGATATCTGTGCAAATATTTATGAGTTTATACAGATATCCGTATAAATATTTATATGTGTATATAGATATCTGTAAAAATAATATTTAAATGTTTATACAGATATCTGTATAAATAATATTTACATGTCTTTACCGTTATCTATATAAATAATATTTACATGTTTATGCAGATAACTTTATGAATAATATTTATATGTCTTTACAGATATCGGTAGAAGTAATATTTATGTGTTTATACAGATATCTGCATAAATAATATTTATATGTTTATACAAATATCCGTATAAGTATTTATATGTTTATACAAATATCTGAATAAATATATATATGTTCATACAGATATCTGTGTAGGTATTTATATGTTTATAACGATATCTCTATAAACAATATTTTTGTGTTTATACAGATATCTGTATAAATAATATTTATCTTTATTCAGATATAAATATAAATAATATTTATATGTTTATACAGATATCTGTAAAGATAATATTTATAGGTTTATGCAAATATCTGCAGAAATAATATTTTTATGTTCATACAGATATCTGTAAAAATAATATTTATATGTTTATACAGATATCTGTATAAATAATTATATGTATATACGGATATCTGTATAAATATTTCTATGTTTATACAGGTATGTGTATAAATAATATTTATATGTTTATACAGATAACTTTATAAATAAAATTTATATTATTATGCAGATATCTGTATAAATAATATTTATTTGTTTATACAGATATCACTATAAATAATATTTATATGTTTATATTGATATCTGTATAAATATTATTTATACATTTATACAGATATCTGTATAAATTTTTATGTATATAAAGATAACCTTATGAATAATATTTATATATTTATACAGATATCTGTATAAATAAAATTTATATGTATATACAGATAACTGAATAAATATTTATATGTTTATACGGATATCTTTATAAATAACCTTTTTGTGTTTATACAGATATCTGTATAGATAATATTTTTATATTTATACAGATATGTGTGTAAATAATTATATGTTTATACAGATATCTGTATGAATATTTATATGTTTATACAGATATCTGTATAAGTAATATTTGTATGTTTATAAAGATATCTGTATGAATATTTATATGTTTATACAGATATCTGTATAAATAATATTTGTATGTTTATAAAGAAATCTACATAAATAAAATTTATATGATTATGCAGATATCTGTATAAATAATTTTATGTTTATACAGATATCTGTATAAATATTTACTGGTTTATACAGATGTCTGTACAAATATTTACAGGTTTATTCAGATAATTGTATAAATATTTATGCGATTATACAGATAACTCTGTAAATATTTATACGTTTACATAGATATCTGTATAAATATTTATACGTTTTTACAGATATCTGTAAAAATATATATACCTTTTTACAGATATCTGTATAAATACTTGTGTGTTTTTCCATATATCTGTATAAATGTTTATATGTTAATACAGATAACTCTATAAATATTTACATGTTGTTTATACAGATATCTGTAAAAATATTTACATGTTTATACAGATATCTGTATAAATATATATTTGTTTAAACAGATATCTCTATAAACATTTATCTGTTTATACAGATATCTGTATAAACATTTATGTTTATAGAGGTATCATTATAAATCTTTATGTTTATACATATATCTGTATAAATAATATTTATATGTATTTACAGATATTTGAATAAATAATATTTAAAAGTTTATAGATATCTGTATAAATAATATTTATATGTTTATACAGATATCTGTATAAATAAGATTTATATGTTTATACAGATATCTGTAAAAATAAAATTGATATATTTATACAGATATCTGTATAAATAATTATATATTTATACAGATATCTGTACAAATGATATTTATGTTTATACAGATATCTGCATAAATAAAATTTATATGATTATACAGATATGTGTATAAATAAATATGTTTTTATACATAAATCTGTATAAATATTTATAGGTTTATACAGATATCTGTATAAATATTTATATGTTAATACAGATATCTGTATAAATATTTATAGGTTTATACATATATCTGTATAATTATTTATAGGTTTATACAGATACATTTGTAAATATTTTACGTTTATACCGATAACTGTATAAATATTTATCCGTTTACACGGATATCTGTGTAAATATTTATCCATTTACACAGATATCTCTATAAATATTTATCCATTTATACCGATATCTGTCTAAATATTTACAGGTTTATACAGATATCTGTAAAAATATTTATACGTTTGTAAATGTATCTGCATAAATAATTATATGTTTATACAGATATCACTATAAACAATATTTATATGTTTACACAGATATCGGAATAAATAATATTTACATGTTTATACAGATATCTGTGTAAATAATATTTATATGGTTATAAAGATACCTGTATAAATTATATTTATAAGTTTATACTGATATCTGTACAAATATTTATGTTTATACAGATATCTGCATAAATATTTATATGTTTACTCACATATCTGTATAAAGAATATTTATATGTTTATACATATATCTGTATAAATATTTAAATATTTATATATATCTGTATATATATTTATATGTTTATAGAGGTATCTGTGTAAGTATTTATATGTTTATACATATATCTGTATATTTATATGTTTATGCAGATATCTGTATAAATAATATTTATATGTTTATTCAGATATCTGTAAAAATAATATTTATATGTTTATACAGATATCTGTATAAATAATATTTATATGTTTATACAGATATCTGTATAAATTATATTTATATATTTATAAAGAGATCTGTATAAATAATATTTATATGTTTATACAGATATCAGTATAAAGAATATTTATATGTTTACAGAGATATCTGTATAAATAATATTTATATGTTTAAATATATCTGTATAAATATTTATATGATTATACAGATACCTGTATATATATTTATATGTTTATACAGATATCTGCATAAATAAAATTTAAATGTTTATACAGATATCTGTATAAATAATATTTTTATAATCATACAGATATCTGTAAAAATATTTATATGTTTTAAAAAATATCTGTATAAATATTTATATGTTTATACAGATATCTGTAGAAGTATTCATATGTTTATACAGATATCTGTATAACGTATATTTATATATTTATACTGATATCTGTATAAATAATATGGGTGTGGGGGGCTGACTCCAGCTGAAATCCGGGGTTGTTTTGAGAGTAGCTGGGAGACACAGGAGACCCCCCGAGAGCTGGTGGTGAGCTGCTTCGTGATGGCAGTAAGAAGATGTGGTATATTACTGATGAACGTGGTGATTCTGAGGAATCCTGAGAGGAGGACACGGGAGAGCCCAATGGCTTCATTGATTGCCCATCACGGTGAGGACAGGGAAATGGGAGCTTGTGGGATTCTGGTGATGACAGAGGTGAGTGTGGTGAAGCCCTAGGGGATGGTGAATGGTAGCTCCGGATCCCTGGTGGGGAGCTTCCCCTTAAGCCTGAGTTTCTGAGAGGGGAGAGGGAGACGCTGGGTGAGGCTCGCATGGACCTTGTGGAGTCCGGACTGGGGCACCGTTCATAAGAAGAGCCAGACAAGACCCTACTGTTCTTAAGTGCAGACATGATTAGTAACCCTGCATCTCCCAGGGGCCCCTACTAATTTTCTAACCAGCAGAAGGAAGGAGTGTGTCTGCGTGTGTGTGCGTGTGTGTGTGTGTGTGTGTGTGTCTGTGCTTGTGTGTTTGCGGTGTGAGGTATGTGCCCCTTAAGAAAATGGAAATCAACCAACCAATGAGACAGACAGACAGACAGAGATTCACTTGCCCAAGTGTTCTGTCCTGTCCTGTGAATCCGCTTCCAAGTCGCAAGAAGCTGTGAGCTCCAAGTCCACACAGAGTCCGCCAAACGCTCCGGCCGCTGATACGCTCCGCGAAGATCTGAGTACAGGCCAGCCAGGGTGGGTTTAAATAGCCTCGGGCGCAGCCTAGCAGCGGAAAGTGCGGAGCTTCACTCCTCCTTTCCATCAGTCACCCCCAACTTTCCCAGGCTACACCTCCTAGGAAACTGTTCTCCTGTATTGATTCCATGCGCCACCTTTGGGACAATCTAAGAACTTACAAGTTTTCTTGGCCAGATACATTAGCAATTGTATACAATGAAACACTGAAAAACAACTAGTGGTTCTGTGGTTCCCACGTTGTCGTTTTGACACGAGCAGCACCCTTGCCACAATCAAACCCCGGAGATGCACAGATCTGTGTTGTAACAAGACCTCCCCCTGACCCTGATGCATGGCAGTTTAAGAAGTCTTTCCGTGTAAGCGAAAAGACTTTGAAGAAAAGGTGGAGATATGCGTTGTATAAACATTCTTTTGCTCTGGAACCACGTAGAGACTTGGGAGCCAGTTGGGTGGAGCATTCGTTGGATGAGGGTGCTCGGGTGAGGAATATCAAGGTGTGGCTCCAGATAATCCAATCATCTAATTAAGATTCCAGTTATGCTCATCGGTTTTAAAATTCCGTTTGGGTAAATTCTTTAAGTCAGACTGAGAATGGCAAAGCCTCAACCCCAATTTCCAGGGAGGGTTGAGAGCCTCAGGTGGAGTTGATCACCAATAGCCTATGGTTTAACCCATCATGCCTATAGAATGAGGTCTCCATAAAAACCCAAAAGGACTGCGTTCAGAGAGCTTCTGGATAACACTTCCTGGAAGGTAGTGCGCCCCTCCCCACAGGCCGGGCCCCACATTTATTTCTGAACTTTTTGCAATGTCCGCTAAAATACAACGGCAAATGTTAGTGTTTCCCTGCGTGCTGTGAGCTCTTCCAGCAAATGAATGTAATTAAATCTGGGAGTGGTGGCAACCTGATTTATAGCCAGTTGCTGAGAAGCACAGGTAAAACAACGTAGGGCTTCCCATTGTTATTTGGGTGGGAGGCCTGTCTGGCGGGACTCGGCCCTTTGGAATCTAATGCTATGTCCCAGTAGATAGCGTCACCATTGAATTAGAAGACACATATATGTTGAGAATTATCTATCTGGTCATTTGCTGCATGTCTTATTTACAATATGTAATCAAATTCTTTATACTGACCTTATGGCACCTGGGTTGAGAACCAAGATTTGAACCAAACATTGGTCTGTCACGTTCTGAGTTTGAAACTTTAGTTTGCCTTTAGCGTTTTGCTATTGCTTTTTCGTTTTCTTTCGTTTCGTTTCGTTTCTAAGTTCTGGGGTATATGTGCAGGATGTGCAGATTTGTTACTAAGGTAAACGTGTGCCATGGTGGTTTGCTGCACCTGTCAACCCATCACCTAGGTATTAAGCCCAGCATGCAGTAGCTGTTTTCTTGACGCTCTGCCTCCCGAAATGCCCTAGTGTGTGTTGTTCCCCTTCCTGTGTCCATGTGATCTCATTTTTCAGCTCCCATTACAAGTGAGAATGTGGCATTTGGTTTTCTTTCCCTGGATTAGTTTGCTGAGGATAATGACCACACATCACCACTGTTTTTGTTTTTTAGTATAAAGAGTAGTATTTTATTGAATAAGATTTTCTCAGAAAAATAAGCTTAAATCTACAATGAATGCCAGACTCTTCAGCAGAAAGCAATTTTCTCACTTTTCCACACACAATGGTTCCTACTAAGTGAAAAAATTTCATTCAAAATGTACTACTCTGTCTCAAAACATCTCACATAATGATGCACTGTACTAAAGCAATTAGATCAGTTCTTCAGTCAGGTTAAAGAAGTATCCCTCTAATAACTGACTTTTACAATACTATCAATATCCACTCCCAATCAGTCTGCCATTTTTAATGGTGTACAGCATTACTGAATACAATGGAATTGATGACGCCCATATCCACGAACACACCGTAACTTATGGTGGTTTGATTTAGGATTTTTCAACGTTATGATGGGTTTATTGGAATATTAGATGCGTTTCTGAGTTACAGTGGGTTTATGAGTATGCGACCCTATACTCCAGAAACAGCTGTGTAAGGAAAAACAGGTGTACCTAATAAAAATATGCTTAGTGACTTGGGATAAAACAATAGACGTTCACAACTGATGGAGAGCCGTGAAAGAGAGATGGCGGTAAATAGTTACAATAACACAATTTTCCTGCACCTGTCGAGGGTTTCCCCCAAAAACCGCAGAATGTGGGATGCACCTAAGGCATATGAAAGAGAGAGGGCAGAAGGAGTAAGAGAGAAATAGGAGGAAGAAAGGAAGGAAGGAAGGAAGGCAGGAAGGAAAGAAGGAAGGTAGGAAGGAAGGAAGGAAGGAAGGAAGGAAGGAAGGAAGGAAAGAAGGACGAAAGGAAGGAGAAAACACCCGGTGTTACTAAAACCCCACAAAAAATGGTTTCCCCCTTTGGGTAAGCCTACAATGTGGATGAATCTTGAAAATATTGCGCTACGTGTTATGTCAGTCATAAGAGCTCACCTACTGTGCAACTCAGTTTATAGGAAATGTCCACAATATGGAAATCTATGCATATGGGATTGATCGCACTAGGTAGTTGCTACCTAGGGCTGAGGGTCAGGGAGAGGGTTTGAGACAGAATGAGGAGTGACTAATGTCTACAGGGTTTTTCTCTGGTCGGGGGTGATAAGACGTTCTACAATGGATTGCGGATTAAAATTGAATGTGCACAACCACAGGTATACTAAAAGCCACTCAATTCATAACTTTTAATGGGGGAATCTTATGTGGCGCACTCTCATGGAGACCACGGCAGACATAGTGAGAGAGAAAAAGGTGAGTAAATATCTGAAACGGAGGCAGAAACAGAGAAAATGAAAATCCCTGTGAATGGAAGGGAGAGCGAAAACGGAAAATGGTCCTATTTACAAATGACAGATGTGAAACTGGGGTTCACATCAACAGTGTCACTGCCAGGAAGGAGGGTCATGCTAGCCATGTCACCGGTAGTGTGGCCCGCAGGGACGCCGACCTGCTGGAGCGTCGTGCCAGCATGGGCTCTGGCAGCCACGTGGGCCAGCAGGAGGGTCCCGCTGCACAGCTGTGGGGTGAGGATAGACTGGGTGGTGATATCGGCCATTACAGGGGCCTCTTCTCCTGGCAAGAGTGTGACAGTAGCAAGTAGATGGACAGGCCTGCGTGTGAGGACGGAATGCAGGAGGGGCTCTTGTGCGGCTGGGTATGGGGCCCTCACGGGAACCGTGGAGAAATGGCCAGGTAACTGCGTCATGTGGGCTAGTAGATTGGCCAGGGCTTCGAACTGAAGGACAATAACGGGGAGAAGCTGTCAGGCCCTGGGAGTGTCTGAGTGTAAGTGGAGATGGGTTTGGGGTCACTGAGGGATGCGTGGGAGCCATCCCTGTATAGGTACAGGTCATAGGGAGATAGTCTCGTGAGGCCTCTGAGTGTCTAGGGTGGTCCTGGGTGCCTGGGGCTGACTGTGGCAGAAATCTGGGGAAGGCTGGAGAGAAGCTGGGAGACCCAGGAGAGTCCCTGAAGGCAGGGGGTGAAGAGGTGAAAGAAATGGGGGAGGGTTGCAGTAAGGTCCGTGAGTTTGTAGGTGATTCCTGGGTGCGGGAAGCTGACTCCAGGTGCAATCTGGAGATGGTTGGAGAGTAGCTGAGAGAGACACAAGAGTCCCTGAGGGCTGGGGGTGAGAACATGAGGGAGACTGGGGAGTAAGTCAGTGAAATTCGTGAGTTCGGTGGTGTATCGTGGGTGCCTGGAACTGACTCCAGCTGGAATCTAGAGAAGTTTTGAGAGTAGCTGAAAGAGAGACAAGAGTCCCTGTGGGCTGAGGGCAAAGACCTGAGAGAGACCAGGGAGGACCTCAGTGAAGTCTGTGAGTCTGTAGGTGATTCCGTAATGTGGGAGGCTGACTCCCGCTGAAATCTGGGCGTGGTGGGAGAGTAGCTGGGACAGACAGGAGAGTCCCAGGGGGCTGGGGGTGAAGAGATGAGAGAGACTGGGGAGTAACTCAGTGAAACTGCTGAGTTTGGTGGTGATACCTGGGTGCCTGGAACTGACTCCCGCTGAAATCTGGGCATGGTTGGAGAGTAGCTGGGACACACAGGAGAGTCCCTGAGGGCTGGGGGTGAAGACATGAGAGAGACCGGGGAGTAACTGAGTGAAACTGGTGAGTTTGGTGGTGACTCCGGGGTGCCTGGAACTGACCCCAGCTGAAATGTGGGCGTGGTTGGAGAGTAGCTGGGACAGACAGGAGAGTCCCTGAGGGCTGGTGAAGATGTGAGAGAGACTGGAGAGTAATTGAGTGAAATTGGTGAGTTTGATGGTGATTCCTGGGTGCCTGGAACCGACTCCCGCTGAAGTGTGGGTGTGGTTGGAGAGTAGCTGGGACACACAGGAGAGTCCGTGAGGGTTGGAGATAAAGACATGCTAGAGACTGAGGAGTAACTGAGTGAAATTGGTGAGTTTGGTGGTGATTCCGGGGTGCCTGGAACTGACTCCAGCTGAAATGTGAGCGTGGTTGGAGAGTAGCTGGGACAGACGGGAGGGTCCCTGAGGGATGGTGAAGACATGAGAGAGACTGGGGAGTAACGCAGTGAAATTGGTGAGTTTGGTGGTGATTTCTGGGTGCCTGCAACGGACTCCGGCTGAAGTGTGGGCGTGTTTGGAGAGTAGCTGGGACAGACAGGCGAGTCCCTGAGGGTTGGAGATAAAGACGTGCTAGAGTCTGGGGAGTAACTCAGTGAAAGTGGTGAGCTTGGTGGTGATCCCTGGGTTCCTGGAACTGACCCGAGCTGAAATGTGGGCGTGGTTGGAGAGTAGCTGGGACAGACTGGAGGGTCCGTAAGGGCTGGGGGTGAAGACGTGAGAGAGACTGGCGAGGATCTCACTGAGGTCTGTGAGTTTGTAGGTGTTTCTGGGGTGTGGGGTACAGACTCCCGCTGAAATCTGGGCGTAGTTGGAGAGTAGCTGGGACAGACAGGAGAGTCGTGGGTGGCTGGGGGTGAGCTGCTGGATGATGGCAGTAAGAACATATGGTATATTATTGATGAATGAATTGACTGTGAAGAATCTCCAGAGGAGGACACGGGAGAACACAATGACACGAGTGACTGTCCTGCTTGGTTAGGAAAGGGAAACGTAAAGTTGTGGAATTCTGTTGATGATGGATGTGAGAGTGCTGAAGCCCTGCGGGGTGATGTAGAGTACTTCCACATCCCTGGTGAGGAGCTGCCCCTTGGGTCTGAGTTTCTGGGAGGGGAGAGGGAGAAGCTGGGTGAGGCAGGGATGAATCTTGAGGAGTCAGTGCTGGGGGACCGCTGATATTCTCCCGAGACCTGTGATTCTCTGGGGGACTCCTGGGTGCATGGAGATGACTCCCGCAGGGACCTGGGGATGGCTGGAGAGTAACTGGGAGCCACAGGAGAGTCCCTGAGGCCTGGGGGTGAAGAGATGAAAGACACAGGGGTGGAGTACCGTGAGGCTCGTGAGTTTGTAGGTGATTCCTGGGTGTGTGGGGCTGACTCCAGCTGAAATCTGGGGTTGTTTGGAGAGTAGCTGGGAGACACAGGAGACCCCCCGAGAGCTGGGGTTGAGCTGCTGGGTGATGGCAGTAAGAACATGTGGTATATTACTGATGAACGTGGTGACTCTGAGGAATCCTCAGAGGAGGACACGGGAGAGCCCAATGGCTTCATTGATTGCCCATCACGGTGAGGACAGGGAAATGGGAGCTTGTGGGATTCTGGTGATGACAGAGGTGAGTGTGGTGAATCCCTAGGTGATGGTGAATGTTCAGTATACAATACTGATATTTTATGTTCAGTACATAATATATATTTGGTGTATTTTTTGATATATACATACAGTATATAATATATATTTGGTGTACTTTTTGATATTTTACGTAGAGTATATAATATATATTTGGTATACTTTGATATTTTATGTAAACTATATAATATATATTTGATATTTTATGTACAGTATATAATATATATTTGGTTTGCTTTTTGATATATTATATACACTATATAATATGTATTTGGTGTACTTTTTGGTATTTTATGTACATTATATAATGTATATTAGGTGTAATTTTTGATATTTTATGTAAAGTATTTAATATATATTTGGTATAATTTATGATGATATTTTATGTACATTATATAATGTATGTTTGGTGTACTTTTTAATATTTTATGTACAGTATATAATATATATTTGGTGTACTTTTTGATATTTTATGTACATTATATAATATATTTTAGGTGTAATTTCTCATATGTTATGTACGGTATATAATATATATTTGGTGTAATATTTGATATTTTATGAACAGTGTATAATATATATTTGGTGTACTATTTGATATTTTATGCACACTGTATAATATATACTAGGTGTGCTTTTTGATATTTTAGTACAGAATTTAATATATATTAGGTGAAATTTTTCATATTTTTTGTACAGTATATAATAAATATATAGTGTAATTTTTGATGATATTTCATGTACAGTCTATAAGATATATGTGGTGTAATTTTTGGTATGTGTTTTACAGTATATAATATATCTTTGGTGTATTTTTTGATATTTTATGTACAACATATAATATATAAAAGTGTAATTTTTGATATTTTATGTACAGTATGTAATATATATTAGGTATACTTTTTGATATTTTATGTAGTGTATATAATACATATGGTATATTTTTGATATTTTATGTCAAGTATATAATATATATTTGGTGAACCTTTTGATATTTTTTGTAGGGTATATAATATAAATTTGGTGTACTTCTTCTTATTTTATGTAGAGTGTAAAATATGTAATTGGTGTATTTTTGATATTTGTGTACAGTGTATAATATATATTTGATGTACTTTTTGAAATTTTATGTACATTATATAATATATGTTTTGTGTAGTTTTTGATATTTTATGTACAGTATATAAAATGTGTTCACTGTACATTTTGGTATTTTATTTATAGTATATAAGACATATTTGTTGAACTTTTTAATATTTTATGTTCAGAATATAAAACATATTTACTATAGTTTTTTATAATTTATTTACAGTATATAATATATATTTGGGGTACTTTTGAATATTTTATGTACAGTATGTAATATATATTTATTGTAGTTTTTGATAGTTCATTTACACTACATAATATGTATTTGCTGTACTATTAGATAATATTATATGTACATTATATAAAATATATTTTCTATTCTTTTTAATAGTTTATTTAGATTAGATTACATATACGGTGTACTACTTGATATTTTATGTACAGTGTATAATATATATTTACTGTACGTTTTGATATATTATTTACAGTATATAATATATATTTGGTTTACTATTTTATACTTTATGTACAGTATGTAATATATATTTAATGTACTTTTTGATATTTCATTTACAGTATAGAATATATATTTGGTGTACATTTTATATTTCATGTACTGTATGTAATATATATTTACTGTAATTTTTGATATTTAATTAAGGGCATATAATATGTATTTGGTGAACTTTTAGATAATAATATATGAACAGTATATAAAATGTATTTACTGTACTAGTTGATAGTTTATGTACAGTATATAATATATATTTACTTTAGTTTTGGATACTATATATACAGTATATAATATATATGGTGCACTTTTTGATATTTTATGTATAGTATGTAATATATATGAACTATACTTTTTGATACTTTATTTACAATATATAATATATATTTGACGTACTTTTTCATACTTTATGTACAGTATACAAAATATATTTATTCTACTTTTTGATATTTTATGTAGAGTAAATAATATATATTTGGTGTACTATTTGATATTTTATGTACAGTATATTATATATATGGTGTACCTTTTGGTATTTTATGTACAGTATGTATTATATATGTACTGTACTTTTTGATATTTTATTAATTGTATATAATATACATTTGGTGTAGATTTTGATATTTTATGTACAGTATGTAAAATATATTTACTGTAGTTTTGATATTTTATTTACAGTATATAATATATATTTGGTGTAATTTTGATATTTTTTGTAGTGTATGAAATATATATTTACTGTAATTTTGATATTTCATTTACAGTATATAATTTGTATTTCGTGAAATGTTAGATGATATTATATGTTCAGTGTATAAAATATATTTACTGTAGATTCTAATAATTTATTTAATCAATATAATATATATTTTGTGTACATTTTGATAAATTATGTACAATATATAATACATATTTACTCTAATATTGATATTTCATTTACAGTAAATAATGTGTATTTGGTGTACTGTTAGATCATATTATATGTACAGTATATACAATATAGTTAGTGTACTTTTTCATATTTTATTTACAGTATATAGTATACATTTGTTATACTTTTTCACATTTTATATACAGTATATAAAATATACTTACTGCAGTTTTTGATATATTATTTACATTATATAATGTATATTTGGTGTACAATTTGATATTTTATATAAAGTTTGTAATACATATTTACTGTACTATTGAATATTGTATTTACAGTATATAATATATATTTGGTGTAATTTTTGATATTTTATGTACAGTATGTAATATATATTTACTGTACATTTTGATATTTTAACTACATCATATAATATGTATTTGGTGTACTTTTACATAGTATTATAAGCACAGTATATAAAATATATACACTGTATTTTTGATATATTGTTTACTGTAAATAATATATATTTGGTGTATTTTGATATTTTATATACAGTATATAAAATGTACTTACTGTACTTTCTGATATTTTGACTACATTATATATTGTATATTTCTTGAACTATTTGATTTTTCATGTACAGTATATAATATATGTTTACTGTACATCTTGATAGTTTATTTACAGTATATAATATAGATTTGGTGTACTTTTTGATATTTTATGTACAGTATGTATTATATATTTAATGTACAGTTTGATATTTTATTTATAGTATATAATATATATTTGGTGTTCATTTTCATAATTTATGTACAGTATATAAAACAGATTTACTGTATTTTTGATATTTTATGTACAGTATATAATATATATTTGGTGTACTTTTTGTTGTTTTAGGTACAATATATAATATATATTTACGGTAATTTTGATATTTCATTTACAATATATAATGTGTATTTGGTGTACTCTTATATAATATTATATGTACAGTATATAAATTATATTTACTGTACATTTCGATATTTTATTTACAGTATATAATATATATTCGGTGAATTTTTGACATTTTATGTACCTTATATAAAATATATTTACGGTACTTTTTGATATTTTATTTACTGTATATAATATATATTTTGTGTACTATTTGATATTTTATTTATAGCATGTAATATATATGTACTGTATTTTTGATATTTTAACTACAGCATACAATATGTATTTGGTGTACTTTTATATAATATTATAACTACAGTACAGAAAATATATTTACTGTACATTTTGATATTTTATTTACAGTATGTAATACATATTTGGTGTAATTTTTCATATTTTATATACACTATATAATATATGTTTACTGTAATGTTTTATATTTCCTGTACAGTATATAATATATATTTGGTGTACATTTTGATATTTTATGTACAGTATATAAAATATATTTACTGCAGTTTTGATATTTTATTTACATTATATACTATATATTAGGTGTAATTTTGATATTTTATATACAGTATGTAATATATATTTATGGTAAATTTGATATTCCATTTACGGTATATAATGTGTGTTTGCTGTACTGTTTGATAATATTAAATGTACATTATATAAAATATACTTACTTCATTTTCCATATTTTATTTAAAGTATATAATATATATTTCCTGTACTTTTTGACATTTTATGTACATTATAGAAAATATATTTACTGTAGCTTTTGATATTTTATCTGCTGTATATATTTATGGTGTTCTGTTTGATATTTTATGTACAGTATGTAGTATATATTTATTGTACTTTTTGATATTTCATTTACAGTATATAATATACATTTGGTGTACTTTTTGATATTTTATGTACAGTACATAAAATATATTTACTGTACTTTTTGATGGTTTATGTACAGTATTTAATATATATTTACAGTACTTTTTGATGTATGCTGTACAGTATATAACAAAGATTTGGTGTACTTTTTGATATTTTATATACAGTATGCAATATATATGTACTCTACTTTTTGATATTTTATTTACAGTATATAACATACATTTGGTGTAATTTTTTATATTTTATGTACAATATATACTGAATATTTGGTGTACTTTTCCATATTTTATGTAGAGTATGTAATATATGTAATGTACTTTTTGATTTTTTTTACAGTATATAATATACATTTTTGTACTTTTTGATATATTATGTACAGTATAAAAATATATTTACTATAATTTTTGATATTTTATGTACAGTATAATAATATATATGGTGTACTCTTTGATATTTTATGTAGAGTATATAATATATATTTGGAGTACTTTTTGATATTTTATGTACATTATGTAATATACATGTAGTGTACTTTTTGATATTTTATTTATAGTAGACCATATACATTTGGTGTACATTTTGATATTTTATGTACGGTATAGAATATATAATTACTGTAATTTTGATTTTTTTACAGTATATAATATATATTTGGTGTAATTTTGTTATTTTATGAGGAGTATGTAATATATATTCACTGAAATTTTGATATTTCATTTACTGTATATAATGTGTATTTGGTGCACTGTTAGATAATATCATATGTACAGTATATAAAATATATTTTCTGTACTTTTTGATATTTTATGTACAGTATATAATATATATGGTGTACTTTTTGATATTTTATGTACAGTATTAAATACATTTTTACTGTAGTTTTCATATTTTATTTACAGTATAAACTGTATATTTCGTTTATTTTTGATATTATATGTACACCATGTAATATGTATTTGGTGTACTTTTTGATATTTTATGTACAGTATGTAACATACATTTACAGTACATTTTGATATTTCATTTACAGTATATAATACATATTTGGTGTACTTTTAGATAATATTATATGGACAGTATATAAAATACATATACTGTACATTTTGATATTTTATTTAGAATATATAATATGTATTTTGTGGACATTTTGATATTTTATGAACTGTATATAAAACATATTTAGTGTAGTTTTTGATATTTTATTTATGACACATAATATATATTTGGTGCACATTTTGTTATTTTATGTACAGTATGTAATATATATTTACTGTACTTTTTGATATTTCATTTACAGTATATACTATGTGTTTGGTGTACTTTTAGATAATATTATATGTACAGTATATAAAATATATTTACTCTAGTTTTTGATATTTTATGAATCTTATAAAATATATATTTGGTGTAGTTTTTAGATTATATTATATGATCAGTATATGAAATGTATTTATTGTACTTTTTGATAGTTTATGAACAGTATACAATATATATTTCTTGTACTTTTTGATATTTTTTGAACAATATAAAATATATATTTGGTGTACTTTTGGATATTTAAGGTACAGTGTGTATTACATATGTACTGTACTTTCTCACATTTTATTTACAGTATATGATACTCATTTGGTGTGCTTTTTGATATTTAATGTACACTATATAAAATATGTTTACTGTAATTTTTGATATTTTATTTACAATATATAATACATATTTGGTGTACTTTTTCATATTTTATGTACAGTATGTAATATGTATTTACTGTACTTTTCCATATTTTATATACTGTATGTAATATATATTTACCATAATTTTTGATATTTTATGTACAGTATGTAATATATATTCACTGTAATTTTTGACATTTCATTTACAGTATGTAATGTATATGTGGTGAACTTTTTGATAATACTATATGTACAACATACAAAATATATTTACTGTAGTTTTTGATATTTAATTTACAGCATATAATATATAATTGATGCACTTTTTATATTTCATAGGCACGATATAACATGGCTTCGGTGTACTTTTCATGATATTTTACGTAGAGTATATAATATATACTTAGTGAACTTTTTGATATTTTATGTACCGAATATAATACATATTTAGTGTACTTTTTGAGAGTTTATGTACAGTGTGTAATACACATTTTTGCTGTACATTTTGATATTATATTTACCATATATAATATATATTCGGTGTACTTCTCATGATATTTTATGTACAGTATATAATATGTATTTGGTGTACTTTTTGATATTTTATGTACGGTATATAATATATATTTCGTGAACTTTTTGATATTTTATGTACAGTATATAATATATATTTACTGTACATTTTGATATTTTATTTACAGTATATAATATCTACATTTGTACTTTTAGATAATATTATATGTACAGTATATAAAATTTATTTATTGTACTTTGTGATATTTTATGTACAATATATAATATATATGGTGTAATTTTTGATATTTTATATTCAGTATATAAAATATATTTACTGCAGTTTTTTATACTTTACTTACAGTATATAATATATATTTTGTGTTATTTTGATATTTTATGTACAGTATATAATATATATTTATTTTATATTTTGATAGTTCATTTACAGTATATAATATGTATTTGTTGTACTTTTAGATAATATTATATGTACATTATATGAAATATATTTCCTGTTCTTTTTAAAATTTTATTTAGAATGTATAATATATATATGGTGTACTTTTTGATATTTTATGTACCGTGTATAAAATGTATTTACTCTAGTTATTGATATTTTATTTACAGTATATAATATATATTTGGTGTCCTTTTTATATTTTATGTAGAGTATGTAACATGTATTTATTGTTCTTTTTGAAATTTCATTTACAGTATATAATATGTATTTGGTGTACTTTTAGATAATATTATATGTACAGTATATAAAATAAATTTACTGTATTTTTGATATTTTATATAGAGTATATAATATATATTTGGTGTACTTTTTTTGATATTTTATGTGCAGTTCAAAATACATATTTACTGCAGTTTTGATATTTTCTTTACAGTATATAATATATGTTTGGTATATTTTTTGATATTTTATATACAGTATATAGTATGTATTCGGTTTACTTTTCATGATATTTTACGTAGGGTATATAACATATATTTGTTGTACTTTTAGATATTTTTTGTACAGTATATACTATATATTTGGTGTACTTTTTGGTAGTTTAAGTACATTATGTAATATATATTTACTGTAATTTTTGATATTTTATTTACAGTATATAGAATATATTCAGTGTATTGTCATGATATTTTTTCTACATTATATAATATATATTTGGTGTACTTTTTGATATTTATATACATTATATAATATATATTTGGAAAACAATTTGAAATTTTATGTACAGTATGAAATATATATTTACAGTACATTATGATATTTTGTTTACAGTATATACTATGTATTTTTTGACTCTTAATATTATATGTACAGTATATAAAATATATTTAGTGTAGTTTTTGATATTTTATGTACATTATATTATATATATTTGGTGAACTTTTTGATATTTTGTTTTCAGTATATTAAATATATTTAATGTAATTGTTTATATTTTATTTACTGTAGATAATATATATTTGTTGTACTTTTTGATATGTTATGTACAGTATGTAATATATATTAATTGTCGTTTTGATAGTTCATTTACACTCTATAATATGTATTTGGTGTAATTTTTGATAATATTATGTGTACATTATACAAAACATGTTTACTGTCCTTTTTAATATTGTATTTAGAGTATATTATATATAAATGGTGTACTTTTTGATATTTTATGTACACTGTTTAAAATGTATTTACTGTATTTTTTGATATTTTATTTACAGTATAGCAGATACATTTCGTGTAATTTTTGTTATTTCATGTATAGTATGTAATATATATTTAGTGTACATTTTGATACTTTATGTAGAGTATAAAATATATATTTACTATAGTATTAATGTTTTATTTACAGTATATAATATATAACAGGATTATTTTTTATGTTATATGTACAGTATATAATATATATTTGGTGTACTTTTTGATATTTTATGTACAGTATGCAATATGTATTTACAGAGCATTTTGATATTTCATTTACAGTATATAATATGTATTTGGTGTAATTTGAGAAAATATTATATGTACAGTATATAAAATATATTTACTGTAATTTTTGATATATTATTTATAGTATATAATATGTATTTGGTGTATATTTTCATATATTATGAACAGTATATAAAATATATTTACTGTACTTTTTGATATTTTATTTACAGTATATAATATGCATTTGGTGTACTTTTAGATAATATTGAATTTACAGTATATAAAATATATTTAGTCTACTTTTTGATATTTTATATATGGTATATAATATATATTATGTGTACTTTTTGATATTTTAAAACAGTAAAACTATATATTTACTGCATTTTTGATATTTTATTTACAGAATGTAATATATATTTGGTGCACTTTTTATATCTTATTACATGTACAGTATATGAAATGTATTTACTGTACTTTTGATAGTTTAAGAACACTACATAATATATATTTACTGTACTGCTTATACAGATATCTGTATAAATATTTATATGTCTATTCAGATATCTGTATAAATACTTATCTGTTTACACAGATATCTGTATAAATCTTTACGTGTTTATACAGATATCTGTATAAATAATATTTATAAGTTTATACAGGTCACTGTATAAATAATATTTATATGTGTATACAGATATCATTATAAATAATATTTATATGTTTATACAGATATCTGTATAAATAATATTTATTGGTATATACAGATAAATTTATATATATTCATATGTCTATACAGTTATCTGCATAAATAATATTTATAGTTTTATACAGCTATCTCTGTAAATATTTATATGTTAATACAAATATCTGTATAAATATTTATATGTTTATACAGATATCTGTATAAATAATATTTATATGTTTACACTGATATCTATAAATAATATTTATATCTTTATACTGATATCTGTAAATAATATTTATATGTATTTACAGATATCTGTATAAAGAATATTTATACGTTTATACAGATATCTGAGCAAATAATATTTACATGTTTATAAAGATATCTGTATAAATAATATTTATATGTTTTTACCGATGTCTGCGTCAATAATATCTGTATTCATAAAGTTAACTGTATCAATATTTTCATGTCTAAACAGATATCTGTATAAATAATAACAATATATTTATACAGATATCTGTATAAATATTTATATGTTCATACAGATATCTGTAGATATATTAATATGTTTATACAGATAGCTGTATAAATAAAGGTTATATGTCTTTATAGATATCTGTATAAATAATATTTATAGGTTTTTACAGATATCTGTATATATATTTATATGTTTATACGGATATGTGTAAATGTTTATAAGTTTTTACCCATATCTGTAAAAATATTTATATGTTTATACAGATATCTGTTTAAATAATATTTATACATTTATACAGATATCTGTTTAATGTTTATAAATTTATACAGATATCTGTATAAATAAAACTTATGTGTTTATACAGATATCTGTATAAATAATATTTATATGTTCATATAGATAACTTTATATATATTTAAATGTCTATACAGATATTTGTATAAATAATATTTCTATGTTTAGACAGATATCTGTATAAATATTTTGATGTTTAGACATATATCTGTATAAATATTTTGATGTTTATAGAGATATCTGGGTAGATATTTCTATGTTTATACCGATATCTTTAGAAATAATATCTATATGTTTATACAGATATCTGTATAAGTAATATGTATATGTTTATAATGATATCTCTGTAAATAATATGTATATGTTTATACAGATACCTGTATAAATATTTATATGTTTAGACAGATATCTGTATAAATAATATTTATAGATTAAGAGAGATATCTGTATAAATAATATTTATAAGTTCATACAGATATCTGTATAAATATTTATATGTTTATACAGATATATATAACTATTTATATGTTTAATCAGATACCTTTATAGACATTTATATGTTTACAGAGATAGCTGTATAAATAATATTTATATGTATATAGATATATTTGTATATATATTTATGTGTTTATACAGATATCTTAAAAATATTTACATGTTTATACAGATATCTCCATAAATATTTATAGCTTTATAAAGATACCTGCATAAATAATATTTATAAGTTTACACAGATATCTGCATAAATAATATTTATATGTTTATAGAGATATCTGCATAAATAATATTAATATTTTTATACAGATATGGGTACAAATAATATTTATATGTTTATACAGATATCTGTATAAATAATATCTTTATGTTTACACAGATATCTGTATAAATAATATCTGCATGTTTATACAGATACATTTAAATATTATTTTTATATTTACACAGATATCTGTATAAATATCCTTATGTTTATACAGATATCTCTATATATATGTTTATACAGATATCTGAATAAATATTTATATGTTAATACAGATATCTGAACAAATATTTATATGTTTCAACAGATATCTGAATAAATAATATGTATTTTTTATGCAGTTATCTGTATAAATAATAATTATATGTTTATTCTGATAACTGTATAAATATTTATATATCTATATAGACAATTGTATAAATAATATTTTTATGTTTATAAAGGTATCTGTATATATACTTATATTTACACAAATATCTGTATAAATATTTATAGGTTTACACAGAAATCAGTATAAATAATATTTATATGCTTACACAGATAACTCTATAAATATTTGTATGTTTATACAGTTATCTCTATGATTAATATTTATATGTTTGTACAGATATCTTCATAAGTAATATTTATATGTATATACAGATATCTGTAAAAATATTATTTATAAGTTTATACAGATATCTGTATAAATAATATTTATATGTTTCTACAGATATCTGTATAAAAAATATTTATATATTTATACAGATATCTGCATAAATAATATTTATATATTTATACACATATCGTTATAAATAATATTCATATGTTTATACACGTATCTGTATAAATAATATTTATATGTGTATACAGATATCTGAATAAATAATTGAATATTTATACAGATATCTGTATATATATTTATATGTTTATACAGATATCTGTATAAATTATATTTATATATTTATACAGATATCTATATAAATAATATTTGTATGTTTATACAGATATCTGTATAAATAATATTTATATGATATCACAGATAATTCTATAAATAATATTTATATATTTATACAGATATCTGTATAGATAATATTTATATGTTTCTACAGATATCTGTATAAATAATGTATGTATGTTTATACAGATATCTCTATCTATAATATTTATATGTTTATACAGATATCTGTATAAATATTATTTACAAGTTTATACAGATATCTGCATAAATAATGTTTACATGTTTATACAGATATCTGTATAAATAATATTTATATGTTTATTCAGATATCTTTATGAATAATATTTATATATTTATAAAGATATCTGTATAAATCATATTTATATGTTTATATAGAGATATCTGTATAAATATTTATGTTTTTACAGATATCTGTATATATATTTATATGTTTATACAGATATCTGTATAAATATTTATATATTGAGACACATATCTCTATCAATAATATTTATATGTTAATACAGTTATCTGTATAAATAATATTTATATGTTCATACAGATAACTATATACATATTTATGTGTTTATAAAGATATATATATATATTTATATATTTATACAGATATCTGTATATATTTATATGTTTATACAGATATCTTAAAAATATTTATACATTTAAACAGATATCTGTATAAATCTTTATATGTTTATACAGTTATCTGTATATATATTTACATGTTTATACAGATAACTGCATAAATATTTATAAGTTTATAAAGATATCGGTAGAACTAATATTTATATGTTTATACCGATATCAGTATAAATAATATTTATATGTATATACACATATCTCTAAAAATAATATTTATAAGTTTACACAGATATCTGTATAAATAATATTTATATGTTTCTTCTGATATGTGTATAAATAATATGTATATGTTTATACAGGTATCGGTATAAATAATATTTATATGTTTATACAGATATCTGTATAAATATTCATATGTTTATACAGATATCTGTATAAATATTCATATGTTTATACAGATATCTGTATAAATATACATATGTTTATACAGATATCTGTATATATGTTTATATATTTATACAGATATCTGTATAAAGGTTTATATATTTATACAGATATCTGTATAAATAATATGTATATGTTTATGCAGATATCTGTATAAATAGTATTTATATGTTTATTCAGATATATGTATAAATATTTAAAGGTTTATACGGATATCTGCATATATATTTATATGTTTATACTAATATCTGTGTAGATATTTATATGTTTATACAAATATCTGTGTAGATATTTATGTTTACACAAATATATGTGTAGATATTTATATCTTTATACAGATATCTCTATAGATATTTATATGTTTATTCAGATAACTGTATAAATAATATTTCTATATTTATAGAGATATATGTATAAATCATATTTATATGTTTATATGTATAAACATATTTATGTTTATATGTATAAACATATTTATGTTTATACAGATATCTGTATAGATGTTTATGTGTTTATACAGATAACTGTATGAATAATCTTATGTTTATACAGATAACTTTACAAATCTTTATATGCTGATAGAGATATCTGTATAATATTTATATGTTTATACACTTATCTGTATAAATATTTATACATTTATGCAGATAACTGTTTAAATAATATTTATATGTTTATACAGATATCAGTATAAATAATATTTATATGTTCATGTAGATAAATTTTTAAATAATATTTATATGTTTATACAGATGTCTGTGTAAATATTTATATGTCTATACAGATATGTGTATAAATAATATTTATATGTCTCTACAGATATCTGTATAAATAATTCTTAAATGTCTATACAGATATCTGTATAATTAATATTTATATGTTTATACAGATAACTGTATCAATAATATGTAAATGTTTAAACAAATATCTGTATAGATAATATTGATATGCTTATGCAAATATCGGTATAAATAATATTTATATGTTTATACAACTATCTGTATAACTACTATGTATATGTTTATACAGATATCTGTATAAATATTTCTATGTGTATAAGGATATCTGTATATATATTTACACGTTTATACAGATATCTGTATAAATATTTATATGTTTCTATAGATATCTGCATCAATAATATTTATATGTTTATAAAGGTATCTGTATACTTAATTATATGTTTATACAGATATATGAATAAATAATATTTATATGTTTACACAGATAACTGAATAATTAATATTTATATGTTTATACAGATACCTATAAAAATAATATTTATAATTTATACAGATATCTGAATAAATAATGTTTACATGTTCATACAGATATCTGTATAGCTATTTATGTTTATAGAGATAGCTGTATAAATAATATTTTTATGTTTATACAGATATCTTTATAAATAATATCTATATGTTTATACAGATATCAGTATAAATAGTATTTATATGTTTGTACAGATATCTGTATAAATAATATTTATATGTTTATAAAGATATCTGAATAAATAATATGTATAAGTTTATTCAGATATCTGTGTAATTATTTATGTTTCTACAGATATCTGTAAATATTTATATGTTTATACAGATATCTGTATAAATAATATTTATATGTGTATACAAATATATGTATAAATAATATTTATATGTTTATACAGATCTCTGTATAAATTTTTATGTTTATACAGATATCTCTATAAATATTTATATGTTTATACAGATACCTGTGTAGATATTTATATGTTTATACCAATATTTATAGAAATTGTTTTTATATGTTTATACAGATATCTGTATAAATAATATTTATATGTTTATAAAGATATCTGAATAAATAATATGTACATGTTTATACAGATATCTATATAAATATTTATATGTTTATAGAGATAGCTATATAAATATCCATTCATTTATACAGATATCTGTATAAATAATATTTATATGTCTATACAGATATCAGTATAAATAATATATATGTCTATACAGATGTCTGTATAAATAATATATATGTCTATACAGATATATGTATAAGTAATATTTATATGTCTATATAGATATCTGTATAAATATTTATATGTCTATACAGATATCTGTATTAATCATATTTATATGTCAATAGAGATATCTGTATAAATAATATTCATATGTATATAGAGATATCGGTATAAATAATATTTATATGTTTATACAGATATCTGTATAAATAATATTTATATGTTTATAGAGTTATCTGTGTAAATAATATTTTATGTTCATACAGATATCTGTATAAATAATATTTATATGTTTATACAGATATCTGTATAAATAATATTTATATGTTTATGCAGATATCTTTATAAATAAAATTTATATGTTTATTCAGATATGTGTGTAAATATTTACATGTTTATACAGATATGCGTATAAATATTTATATGTTTATACATATATCTGTATAGATATTTATATGTTTATAGAGATATGTGTATAAATATGTATATGTTTATAGAGATAATTTTATAAATATTGATATGTTTATACAGATATCTGTGTAAATATTTGTATGTTTATACAGCCATCAGTGTAAACATTTACATGCTTATAGACATCTGTGTAAACAATTACATGTTATACACACATCTGTGTCAATATTTACATGTTTATACAGACATCTGTGTAAATATTTATATGTTTATGCAGACATCAGTGTAAACATTTACATGTTTTTATAGACTTCTATGTAAACATTTACATGTTTTTACAGGCTTCTGTGTAAACATTTACATGTTTATACAGACTTGTGTGTAAACATTTACTTGTTTATACAGACTTCTGTGTAAACATTTACATGTTTATACAGACTTCTGTGTAAACATTTACATGTTTATACAGACTTCTGTGTAAACATTTACATGTTTATACAGACTTCTGTGTAAACATTTACATGTTTATACAGACTTCTGTGTAAACATTTACATGTTTATACAGACTTCTGTGTAAACATTTACATGTTTATACAGACATCTGTGTAAACATTTACATGTTTATACAGACATCTGTGTAAACATTTACATGTTTATACAGACATCTGTGTAAATATTTACAGGTTTATACAGACTTCTTTGTAAATAGGTACATCTTTATACAGATATCTCTGTAAATACCTACATCTTTATAGAGACATCTGTGTAAATATTTACATGCTTATAGAGACATCTGTGTAAATATTTACATGCTTATACAGACATTTGTGTAAATATTTACATGTTTATTCAGACATCTGTGTAAATATTTACATGTTTATACAGACTTCTGTGTAAATATTTACATGATTGTACCGATATCTGTTTAAATATTTATGTTTATACACACATCTGTACAAATACTTACATGTTTATACAGATATCTATGTAAATATTTACATGCTTTTTCAGATATCTGTGTAAATATTAACACGTTTACACAGATATCTGTATAAACATTTCCAAGTTTATACAGACATCTGGTAAATATTTACATGTTTATACAGACACCTGTGTAAATAATTACATGTTAATACAGACCTCTGTGTAAGTATTTACATGTTTATACAGACTTCTGTGTAAATATTAACATGTTTACTCAGATATCTGTGTAAATATTTACATGTTTATAGAGACATCTGGTAAATATTTACGTGTTTATACAGACATCTGTGTAAATAATTACATGTTAATACTGACCTCTGTGTAAATATTTACATGTTTATACAGACTTCTGTGTAAATATTTACATGTTTATACAGACTTCTTGGTAAATATGTACATCTTTATACAGACATCTGTGTAAATATGTACATCTTTATACAGACATCTTTGTAAATATTTACATGTTTATACAGACATCTGTGTAAATATTTACTTGTTTGTACAGACAGCTGTGTAAACATATACATGTTTATACAGACATCTGTGTAAATATTTACTTGTTTATATAGACATCTGTGTAAATATTTACATGTTTATACAGACATCTGTGTAAATATTTACATGTTTGTACAGACAACAGTGTAAATATTTAAATGTTTATGCAGACATCCTTGTAAATATTTACATTTTTATACAGTCATCTGAGTAAAAACTTACATGTTTATACATACATCTGTATAAATATTTACATATTTATACAGACACCTCAATAAATATTTATATATTTATACAGATATCTGTATAAATATGAATATGTTTATACAGATAACTTTATAAATATTTATATGTTTATACAGATATCTGTATAAATATTTATATGTTTATTCACATATCTGTATAAACATTTTTATGTTTATATAGATATCTCTATAAATAATATTTATATGCTTATACAGATATCTGTATAAATAATATTAACATGTTTAGAGAGATATCAGTATGAATACTATTTACATGTTTATACGGATATCTGTATAAATAACATTTACATGTTTATAGAGATATCTGTATAAATAATTACATGTTTATACAGATATCTTTATAAATACTTACTTGTTTATACAGACATCTGTGTAAATATTTACATATTTATACAGACAACTGTGTAAATATTTACATATTTATACAGACTTTTGTGTAAACATGTACACATTTAAACAGACCAATGTGTAAATATGTACATCCTTATACAGACATCTGCGTAAATATGTAGATATTTTTACAGACATCTGTGTAAATATTTACATGTTTATACAGACATCTGTGTAAATATTTACATGTATATACTGACATCTGTGTGAATATTTACATGTTTATACAGACTTCTGTGTAAACATTTACATGATTGTACCAATATCTCTGTAAATATTTACATGTTTATACAGACATCTTTACAAATACTTACATGTTTATGCAGATATCTCTGTAAATATTGACATGTTTTTTCAGATATCTGTGTAAATATTAACATGTTTATACAGATAGCTGTGTAAATATTTACATGTTTTTACAGACATCTGGTAAATATTTACATGTTTATATAGACATCTGTGTAAATAATTACATGTTTATACAGACCTCTGTGTAAATATTTACGTTTATACAGACTTATGAGTAAATATTTACACGTTTGTACGGACACCTGTGTAAATATTTATCTGTTTATTCGGACTTCTGTATAAATATTTACGCGTTTATACGGACATCTGTATAAATATTTACATGTTTATACCATCATCTGTATAAATATTTATATGTTTATACAGACATCTGCTATATATTTATATGTTTATAGAGACATCTGTATGAGTATTTATATGTTTATACAGACATCAGTATAAATATTTGTGTTTTTACAGATATCTGTATAAACATGTTTATACAGATATTTGAATAAATATTTATATGTTTACAGAGATATCTCTATAAATAATAATTACATGTTTAGACCAATATCTATATACATAATATTTATCTGTTTATAGAGATATCTGTTTAAATAATATTTACATGTTTACAGAGATATCTGTATAAAAAATGTTTATATCATTATGAAGATATCTGTATAAATTATAGTTATATGTTGACACAGCTATCTGCATAAATAATACTTATATGTTTATACAGAGATCTGTATAAATATTATTTATGTGTTTATACAGATAACAGTATAAATATAAATATGTTTATACATAGATCTGTATAAATATTATTTATGTGTTTATACAGATATCAGTATAAATATAAATGTGTTTATACAGATATCTGTATTAACAGTTATGTGTTTACACAGCTATCGGTATATATATTCATGTGTTTATACAGATATCTGTATAAATATTTATATGTTATACAGATATCTGTGTAAATAACATTTATTTGTTTATACAGATATCTGTATAAATAATATTTATATGTAAATACAGATATCTGTATAAATACTACTTATATGTTTATACAGATATCTGTATAAAAATATTTATGTTTTTATACAGATATCTGTATAAAAATATTTATGTTTTTATACAGATGTCACTATAAATAATATTTATGTGTTGAAAAAGACGTCTGTATAAATAATATGAACAATTTCATATAGATATCTGTTTAAATATTATTTACATGTTTATACAGATATCTGTATAAATATTTACATGTTTATACAGTTAACTGTATAAATATTTACATGTTTATACAGATATCGGTGTTAATATTTATATGTTTATACAGATATCTATATAAATATTTACATGTTAATGCAGATATCCGTATAAATTACATTTACAAGTTTTTACAAATATCTGTATAAATTGTATGTTCATGTTGGTACAGATATCTGTATAAATATTAACATGATTATACCGTTAACTGTATAATTATTATATTTGTTTATACAGATAACTGTATAAATATTTACATGTTTATACAGTTTAGTGTATAAATATTTACATGTTTATATATTTAACTCTATTAATATTTACATGTTTATACAGATAGCTGTATAAATATTTACATGTTTGTACAGATATAAGTAGAAATATTCACATGATAATACAGATATCTGTATAAATAATGTTTACAGGTTTATACAAATATCTGTATATGTAATATTTAAGTGTTTATACAGATATCTTCAAAAATAATATTTTCATGTTCATAGAGATATCAGTATAAATAATGTTAAAATGTTTATACAGATATCTCTATAAATATTTACATGTTTATATAAATATCTGTATAAATATTTACATGTTTCTTCATATAGATATCTGTATAAATATTTACATGTTTATACAGATATCTGTATAAATAGTTACATGTTTATACAGATATCAGTTTAAATATTTGCAGGTTTAAACGGATATCTGTGTAAATATTTAATGTTAAAACAGATTCCTGTGTAAATATTTACATGGTTAAACACACATCTGTGTAAATATTTACATGTTTATACAGACATCTGTGTAAATATTTATATGTTTATACAGACATCTGTGTAAATATTTGCATGTTTATACGGACATCTATGTGAATATTTACATGTTTATATGGACATCTGTGTAAATATTCCCATGTTTATACAGACATCTGTGTAAATATTTACGTGTTTTTATGGACATCTGTATAAATATTTACGTTTTTATAAAGACATTGCTATAAACATTTACATGTTTATATAGACATCTGTATAAATATTTATATGTGTATACACAAGTATGTATAAATATATGTTCACACAGACATCTGTATTAATATTTATATGTTTATAGAGACATCAGAGTAAATATTTATATGTTTATACAGATACCTTTATAAATGTATGTTTATACAGATATCTGAATAAATATTTACATGTTTATACTGATATCTGTATAAATATTTATATGTTTATACAGATATCTTTATAAATAATATTTACATGTTTATATCAATATCTGTATAAATAATATTTATATGTTTATACTGATAGCTGTATAAATAATATTTATATGTTTTTACAGATATTTTTATAAATAATATTTATATGATTATATAGATACCTGTATAAATAATATTTATATGTTCATAAAGATATAAGTATAAATAATATTTAGTGTTTTTACAGATATCTGTATAAATAATATTTATGTGTTTATACTGATACCGATATCTGTATAAATAATATTTATGTGTTTATACATATATCTGTATAAAGATTTATGTGTTTTTACAAATATCTGTATTAATAGTTACGTGTTTATATAAATATCTGTATAAATATTTATGTGTTTATACAGATATCTGAATAAATATTTATATGTTTCTACAGATGTCTGTATAAATGTATATATGTTTATACATATATGTGTAGAAATATTTATATATTTATACATATCTGTATAAATAATATTTATATGTTTCTACAGATATCTGTATAAATAATATATATATGTTTTTACAGATATCTGTATAAACAAATAAATATTTATACAGATATCTGTATAAACACATAACTTTTAATATTGATGTTTGTCTAAACATATAAATCTGTATAAATACGTATAAACATATAAATTTGTGAAAACACATAAATTTTTTTGTTTATACAGATATTTGTATTAATAATATTTATATGTTTATACAGATATCTGTATAAATAATATTTATATGTTTATACAGATATCTGTATAAATAATGTTTATATGTTTATACAGATAACTTTATAAATAATATTTATGTGTTTATACAGATACCTCTATAAATAATATTTGTGTGTTGATACAGATATCTGTATAAATAACATTTACTTCTTAATACAGATAACTCTATAAATAATATTTATATGTTTATACATATATCTGTCTAAATATTTACATGTTTATACAGATATCGGTATAAATATCTATATTTTTTACAGAAATCGGTGTAAATATTTACATGTATATACAGACATCTGTATAAATATCTACGTGTTTATACAGATATCTATATAAATTATATTTACTTGTTTATACACTTACCTGTTTAAATAATATTTACATCTTTATACAGATATCCGTATAAATAATATTTACAATTTCATACAGGTATCTGTATAAATAATATTTACTTCTTTATTCAGATATCTGCATAAATATTTATGTGTTTATAGAGAAACCTGTATAAATATTTACATGTTTCCACAGATATCTGTGTAAATATTTAAATGTATATAGAGACAACTGTATAAATATTTATGTGTTTATACAGATATCTGTATAAATAATATTTACTTGTTTATACACATATTTGTAAAATAATATTTACATTTTTATACTGATATCTGTATAAATGATATTTACCAGTTCGTACAGATATCTCTATAAATAATATTTACATGTTTATAATGATATCTGTATAAATATTTATATGTTTATACAGTTAACTAAATAAATATTTACATGTTTATACAGTTATTTGTATTAATATTTACATGTTTATACAGATATCTGCATAAAAATTTATATGTTTATGCAGATATTTGTATAAATAATATTTATATGTTTATACTGATAGCTGTATAAATAATATTTATTTGTTTATACAGATATGTGTATAAATAGTATTTATGTGTTTATACAGATATCTGTATAAATATATATGTTTTTATCACAAATACCTGTATAAATACTTTTGTGTTTCTATAGATAAATGTGTAAATATTTACGTGTTTATACAGATAGCTGTAGAAATATTTACGTTGGTACAGATATCTCTGTAAATATTTGCATGCATAAACAGATATCTGTGTAAATATTTATATGTTTATACAGACATCTGTGTAAATATGTACATGTTTATACAGAACTCTGTGTAAATATTTACTTATTTACACGGACATCTGTGTAAATATTTACATGTTTATACAGACACCTGTGAAAATATTTACATGTTTATATGGACATCTTTGTAAATATTTACATGTTTATACGAATATCTGTGTAAATATATACACGTTTATACGGACATCTGTGTAAATATTTACAGGTTTATAAGGACATCATTGTAAATATTTACATGTTTATACGGACATCTGTGTAAATATGTTCATGTTTATATGGTCATCTGTGTATGTATTTACATGTTTATACGGACATTTGTGTAAACATATTCATATGTATACAGACATCTGTATAAATATTTATATGTTCATACTGACGTCTTTATAAATGTTGATGTGTTTATACAGAAATCTGCATAAATATTTATGTTTACACAGACAACAGTACAAATATTTATATATTTATACAGCTATCTTTACAAATAGTTATATGTTTATACATATATATGAAAAAATATTCATATGTTTATACAGATATCTGTATAAATATTTGTACGTTTATACAGATATCTGTATAAATAGTATTAATATGTTTATACCAATATCTGTATAAGTAATATATATGTTTATACAGATATCTGTATAAATAACATTTATGATTATACATATGCATGTATAAATAATATTAACATGTTTATAAAGATATTTGTATAAATAATATTTATATATTTATACAGATATCTGTATAAATAATATTTATATGTTTACACAGATATTTGTATAAATAATATTTATGTGTTTATACAGATATCTGTGAAAATACTTATGTGTTTATACAGATCCCTGTATAAATATTTATGTGTTTATACAGATATCTGTATAAATATTTATGTGTTTATACTGACATCTGTATAAATATTTACATTTATACACATATCTGTATAAATATTTATATGTTTATACAGATATCTGAATATTTATATGTACATACAGATATCTGCATAAATATTTATATGTTTAAACAGATATCTGCATAAATAATATTTATATGTTTACCCAGGTATCAGCATAAATACTATTTTTATGTTAATAACGATATCTCTATAAATAATATTTATAGGTTTATACAGATGTCTGTATAAGTAATATTTATATGTTTATACAGATATCTGTATAAATAATATTTATATGTTTATTCAGATGTCTGTATAAATAATATTTATAAGATGTTTATACTGATATCTTTATAAATAATATTTACCTTCTTGTACAGATATTTGTGTAAATATTTGCATGTTTATACACATATCTGTATAAATATTTACATACTTATACATATATCTGTATAAATATTTGCATGTTTACTGATATCTGTATAAATATTTACATGTTTGTTTATATGGATGTCTGTATAAATATTTAGATGTTTGTTTATACAGATATCTCTATAAACATTTATTTGTTTATACAGATATCTGTATAAATAATATTCACATGTTAATACAGATATCTGAATAAATAATATTTACATGTTTCTACAGATATCTCTGTAAATATTTACAGGTTTGTTTTCACATATATCTGTATAAATATTTACATGTTTATACAGATATCTGTATAAATATTTACATGTTTATACAGATATCTGTGTATATATTTACATGTTTAAACAGATATCTGTGAAAATATTTAGAGGTTTGTACAGACATCTGTATAAATATTTACATGTTTATACAGATATCTTTAGAAATAATATTTACATGTTTATACAGTTATCGGTATAAATAATATTTACATGTTCATACACATATCTGTATAAATAATATTTACCTGTTTACACAGATATCTGTATAAATATTTACATGTTTATACAGATATGTGTATAAATAATATTTATATGTTTATACAGATATGTTTATAAATAGTATTTATGTGTTTATACAGATATCTTTATAAATATTTATGTTTATACAGACATGTGTATAAATATTTATGTGTTTACACAAATATCTGTATAAACATTTATGTGTTTAAACAGATATCTGTATAAATAAACATGTAAATATTTATACAGATATCTGTATAAACATGTAAATATTTATACATATATATAAACAAATATGTAAATATTTATACAGATATTTGTATTAACGTGTAAATATTTATACAGATATCTGATTAAATGTGTAAATGTTTAAACCGATATATGTAGAAACATGTAAATATTATTTATAGAGTTATCTGTAGGAACATGTAAATATTATATTTACAGATATCTGTAAACCTGTAAATATTATTTATACAGATATCTGTATAAACATGCAAATATTATTTAAACACATACCTGTTTAAACACATAAATATCTATACAGATATCTGTATAAACATATAAATATTTACACAGATATCGGTATTATCATGTAAGTATTTATAAAGATATCTGTTTAAACATATAATATTTATACAGATATCTGTTTAAACATATAAATATTTATGCAGATATCTGTATGAATATATAAATATTTATAGAGATATCTGTATAAACACATAAATATTTATACAGATATCTGTATGAACACATAAATATTTATACAGATATCTGTATAAAGACATAAATATTTATACAGATATCTGAATAAACACATAAATATTTTTACAGAAACCTGTATAAACACATAAATATTATTTATACAGATATCTGTATGAACATATAAATATTATTTATACAGATATCTGTATGAACATATAAATATTATTTATACAGATATCTGTATCATTATATAAATATTATTTATACAGATATGTGTCTAAACATACAAATATTATTTATACAGATAACTGTATTATCATATAAATATTATTTATACAGATATCTGTATAAATATATAAATGTTATTTATACAGATATCTGTTTAAATATATAAATATTATTTATATATATCTGTATAAATATATAAATATTTATATTGATATCTGTATAAAGATATAAATATTTATATATATATCTGTATAAGTATATAAATATTTATATAGATATCTCTATAACTATAGAAATATTTATGTAGATATCTGTATGAATGTATAAATATTTATATAAATATCTGTCTAAATATATAAATATTATTTAAATAGATATCTGTCTAAATATATAAATAGTGTTTATACAGATATTAGTATAAATATATAAATATTATTTATATAGATATGTGTATAAATATATGAATATTTACATGGTTATCTGTATAAATATATAAATGTTATTTATATATCTCTCTCTATAAATATATAAATATTTATATAGTTATCTGTATAAATATAGAAATATTTATATATGTGTATAAATATATAAGTATTATTTATATAGATACTGTATGAATATATAAATATTTATACAGATATCTGTATGAATATATTATTTACATAGATATGTGTATAAATTTATAAATATTTTCATAGGTATCTGTAGAAATATATAAATATTTATATAAATATCTGTACAAATATATAAATATTTACATAGATATCTGTACAAATATGTATTTATATAGATATCTGTTTTAATAGATATGTAGTATTTATATAGATATCTGTATAGATATAAAAATATTATTTATGTAGATACATGTATGAATATATAAATATTTTTACAGATATCAGTATAAATATATAGATATTTATACAGATATCTGCACAAATATATAACTATTATTTATATAGATATCTTTATAAATATTTATATAATTATACAGATATCCGTAAAAATATATAAATATTTATACTGATATCTGTATAAATATATATACATTTATATAGATATTTATAGAAATATATAAATAATTATGTACATATCTGTATAAATATATAAATATTTGCATAGGTATCTGTGTAACTATATAAATATTTGTATAGATATCTGTATAAATATATAATTATTTCTAAATATATCAGTATAAATATATAATATATAAATACATTTATATATATATTTATATAGATATCTGTATAAATATTTAAATGCTTATATAGATATCTGCCTGTATATATAAATATTTTTTAGATATCTTTATAAATATATAAATATTTATGTAGATATCTGTCTAAATATAAAAAGATTATTCATATAGATATCTGTCTAAATATATAAATATTATTTATATAGATATCTGTATAAATATATAAATATTATTCATATAGATATCTCTCTAAATATATAAATACTTTTTATACAGATATCTGTATAAATATATAAATATTATTTATATAGATATTGGTATAAATATAAAAATATTCATATAGATATCTGTATAAAGATATTAATGTTATTTATATACATATCTGTATAAATATATGTTTATATAGTTATCTGCATAAATATATAAATATTTATGTATATGTGTATAAATAAATAATTTTTATATAGATATCTGTATGAATATATAAATATTTATATACATATCTGTATAAATATATAAATATTTACATAGATATCTGCAGAAATATATAACTATTTATATGGATCTCTGTATAAATATAAAAATGGTATTTATATAAATATCTGTATAATTATATAAATATTATTTATATAGATACCTGTATGAATATATAAATAATTATACAGATATCTGTATACGTATATAAATATTTTTGCAGATATCTGTATAAATATATAAATATTTATGCAGATATCTGTATAAACATATAAATATTTATACAGATATCTGTATAAATATATAAATATTATTTATACAGATATCTGTGTAAATATATAAATATTTCTATAGATATCTCTACAAATATATAATATTCATATAGATATATTTCTAAATATATAAATATTTATATAGATATCTGTGTAAATATTTAAATGCTTATATAGATATCTGTCTAAATATATAAATATTTTATAGATATCTTTATAAATATATAAATATTTGTGTAGGTATCTGTCTAAATATAAAAAGATTATTCATATAGATATCTGTCTAAATATATAAATATTATTTATATAGATATCTGTATAAATATATAAATATTATTTACATAGATATCTGTATAAATATATAAATATTATTTACATAGATATCTGTATAAATATATAAATATTCATACAGATATCTGTATAAATATATGGATGTTATTTATATAGATATGTGTGTAATATATAAATATTTATGTACATATCTGTCTAAATATATAAATATTATTTATATAGATATCTGTGTAGGTATATAAATATTTATTTAGATATCTGTATATATATATTAATATATGTGTATAAATATAAAAATAATATTTATATAGATATCTGTATAATTACATAAATCATATACATATCTGCATTAATATATAAATATTTATATAAATATCTGTATAAATATATAAATATTTATATAGATATCTGTATATATAAATATTTATATAGATATCTATATAAATATATAAATAATTCTATAGTTATCTTTATAAATATATAAATCTTTATATATGTATCTATATAAACATATAAACATTTATATAGATATCTGTATGAATATATAAATATTTATGTATGTATCTGTATAAATATATAAATATATATAGATATCTGTATAAACATATTAATATATACGTATCTGTATAAATATATATTTATGTAAATATCTGTATATATATGTAAATATTTATATAAATATATGTACAAATATAAAAATATTTATATAGATATCTGTATAAATATATAAATATTCATACATATTATATATATATAAACATATAATAATATTTCTCATATTGAACCTGTGTTGCTGCATTCAAGTTATTTTCATACTGGCCTTTGAAATGCAAACTCTTCAAATTATTAATTAGTGCTTTCCAAATTTGTTATTTAAAACATTATCCTCTGTATATTTTATATGCAGTTATCAATATGTTTCGTGGTTATGTTTTATTCCTCAATTTATATATTTGATTATTGGACCAAGCAGAGTAACTTTGAAATTTTTCTTCATTTAAAAATTATGTATCTTGTCTGAGGCTTCTAATCCCAGCACTTTGGGAGACCAAGGCAAGAAGATCACAACGTGAAGAAATCAAGACCATCCTAGCCAATACAGTGAAATCCTGTCTCTACTAAAACTAAAGAAACTAAGCCAGGCATGGTGGCAGCTGGAGGAGTCCCAGTATGGTGTAGTCCCAGCTACCTGGGAGTCTGAGGCAAAACAATCACTTGAACCAATGAGGCAGAAGTTGCAGTGAGCCAAGATGGGGCCATTGCACCACAGTCTGTGCAACAGAACAAGACTCTATCTAAAAACAATTATATATATAATATATATTATATATATGCATTATATATTATATAATATATTATATCTCTAATATATAATATATAATATCTCATAATATACATAAAAAACATTATGTTATATCATATATTATATATAATAGGTATTATATATTACAAATAACATAATATATAATATATATTATATGACATTATATATTACATATAATATATTATACAATATTTAAATCATATATTATATGATATGTAAATAATATATTATAGGTAATACATACCGTCTATAATAAAATATATGACATATATTAAATAACATATCATATAATGTATGATGTATATTATATTATATGGTATATAATATGTTATATGATATATATTAAGTAATATATGTTATATATTATATAAAGTTTTATATATATTTTATAACATATGCTACATATTATATGTGTGATATATATTATATTGAACATATGATATATATTATTGCTAATATCTGATATATAACATATAAAAAATGATATATGACATATGATATATGACATATATTCCATGTAATGTATGATATATTTAATATATGTTACATATTATATATAATATATTATACATAATACATGATATGTATTATATATGATATATGAAATATATTATAAATGTTATATATTATATATAATATATTTGTATTATATATGATTATATTATATATTATATATAAAATATATTAATATATAATATATATTATATCATAATATATTACATATATCATTATATATTATATATTATATAATATCATTATGCATAAAGTAATATATTATATCATATTTCATCTAAGATATCGTATATAATATTATAGTATGTATTATATTATGATATCATATATTATGTTATATAATATATAATATCTAATATATTATCTATTATGTATAGTATATTACATATTATATGTAACATAATACATTTTATATTATATTATATAGTAAATATTATATATTATATAATATGTTATACATGTGATATTCGATATTCTATAATATATGATATATTATATAATATATGTTATATATTATATTATATATATTTACATATATAATTGCATAAATATAGATATTATTATGTATTATGTTACATGTAATAATTATATATTATTACATGTATTATATTCTATATCATATTATCTTATCATTATATATTATATTATACATAATATATTATATATAATATAAGGATGCAGGGTGTAAAAGAAAATTATATATATGTTATACATATTATTTAAGTTTTATATATCACATTCTATAAATTATATATATATATACACTTTTATATATATATGCAGACATATATATATATATATATTTGTAGGTGCCCTATTTCCCATTTCATATCTTATTTTAACATCTACAGCATAGTAATGTGTGGGCTTGGTCTTCAGTTTTTGAAAGAAAACACTGAGCCTTCAATGACATTCCTGTACTTGTAAAAGCACTCCTGACTGCCTGGCAGTAGTTGGACCTCTCAATGTGGATTTTGCCTTCACCTTGGAATGTGTATGCCCTATCGCCATGGTGATGGGATTAGGGATCTCCTGCCCTTGGTCCTAAGTGCCACTGCCTGTGCTGAGTTTTTCAAACCTCAGAGCAGATTGAACTTTTGTGGTTTCATTTTCCCTGATTTTGATTTTTCTCATGTGGAACCTGTGTTGCTGCATTCAAGGTATGTTCATACTGGCCAGTCAAATGCAAACTCTTCAAATTCTTAGTTAGTGCTTTCCTAATATGTTATTTAAAATATTTTCCTCTGTATTTTCCCTATGCATTTATCAATATGTTTCATGGTTATGTTTTATTCAATTTATATATTTGATTACTGTACCAAGCAGAGTACCTTTGAAATTTTTCTTCATTTGAAAAATATGTATCTTGGTTCAGGCCTCCAATCCCAGCACTTTGGGAGGCAAAGGCAAGAGGATCATAGCGTGAGGAGATCAAGACCATCCTGGCCAATACAGTGAAACCGTGTCTCTACTAAAACTAAAAAAAATTAGCCAAACATGGTGGCAGCTGGAGTAGTCCCAGTATGGTGTAGTCTCATCTAACTGGGAGGCTGAGGCAGGTCAATCGCTTGAACCCGTGAGGCAGAGGTTGCTCTGAGCCAAGATGGTGCCATTGCACCCCAGTATGTGCAACAGAACACGACTCTGTCTATAAACAATTATATATAATATATAAAATATATATGCATTATATATTATATAATATATTATATCTGTAATATAAATATATATATTATATAATATCTCATAATATACATAAAAATATTATGTATTATTATATATAATATTCATTATATGTGTTACATATTATCTACAATATATAATACATGATATATGACTTTATATATTACATATAATTTATATTATTTATCTTATATATAATATATATGATGTGTATTATGTATTTTATTTAATATATAATATGTGTATTATATAATGATCTATAATATATATTATATTTTATGACATGTATATAATATATATTTCATAATATATAATATATATTATATATTATTTATCATATATTCAATATATCTTATATTAAATATATAATATATACATTATATATTATACTTTAAACAAAACATAAAATATATTATATAATATTTAAGTTATAAATTATATGATATGTAAATAATACATTATAGGTAATACATACTGTCTATTATAAATATCATATATGACATATATTATATAACTTATGATATATAACATAATATATGATGTATATTATATGATATATGGTATATAATATGATATCTGATATATATTATATAATATATGCTATATATTATATAATATATTATATGTATTTTATAACCTATGCTATATATTATAAAACGTATGATATATATTACATTGAACATATGACATATATTATTGATAATATATGATATATAACATAGAATATATGATATATAAAATATAATATATGATATTTATTACATATAATGCGTGATATATATAATATATGATACAAATTTTTATAATATATGATATATAATATATGATACATATTATATATGATATATAATGTACATTACATATGTTATACATTATATATACTACATAATATTCTATAATATATGATTATATTATATGTTCTGAAAGATATCTTAATACATAGTATATATTACATAATAATTTATTATATATAATATATCATAATATATTATATATAACTTATAATATATTTTATAATATATAATATTATTATATATAATGTAATATATTACATATTTAATCTAATATATATCATATATATTTTAATATATATTAGATTATGATATTATTTATAATATGTCTTATAATATATATTATTTAATATATAATATAGTATACATTTTATGATATCTATTAAATATTATGTATAATATATTACATATTATATGTAATATATAGTGCATTATATATTATATTATATAGTAAATATTATATATTTTATAATATGTTATATATGATATTCTATATTATATCATCTATCATATATTATATATATTCTATATGATTACATGATATATTATCATATATATAATTGTATAATTATATATATAATTATATATGATGTTATATGTAAAAATTATATATTATTACTTGTATTATTTTGTATATAATAATAACATAACATTATATATTATATTATACATAATATATTATATATAATATAAGGATGCAGGATGTAAAAGAAAATTATTTGTATGCTATATATATTATAAAATTTATATATATTATGTTTTATAAACCATACATTTATATATATACACACATATATATATATTTGGGGGTGCCCTATTTCCCATCCCATAAGTTATTTTAAGAAGTACAGAGTAGTAATTTGTGGGCTTGGGATTAGTCTTTTAAACAAAACACTGAGCCTTCAGTGACATTCCTGTACATGGAAAAGCACTGCTGACTGCCTGGCAGCAGTTGGACCTGACAATGTGGATTGTGCCTTCACCCTGGAATGTGTATGCACTATCGCCGTGGTGATTTGATTAGGGATCTCCTGCCCTTGTTCCTAAGTGCCACTGTCTTTGATGAGTTTTACAAAGCTTAGAGCAGATTGAACCTTTGTTGTTTCATTTCCCATGATTTTGATTTTTCTCTTGTTGAACCTGTGTGCTGCATTCAAGGTATTTTCATATTGACCTGTCAAATGCAAACTCTTCAGATTATTAGTTAGTGCTTTGCAAATATGTTATTTAAAATATTATCCTCTGTATTTTACATATGCAGTTATCAATAGGTTTCATGGTTATGTTTTATTCCTCAATTTATATATTTGATTATTGGACCAAGCAGAGTAACTTTGAAATTTTTCTTCATTTAAAATATATGCATCTTGGCTCAGGCCTCTAATCCCAGCAATTTGGGAGGCCAAGGCAAGAGGATCAAAACGTGAGGAGATCAAGACCATCCTGGCCAATACAGTGAAATCCTGTCTCTACTAAAACTAAAAAAAATTAGCCAGGCATGGTGGCAGCTGGAGTAGTCCCAGAATGGTGGAGTCCCAGCTACCTGGGAGGCTGAGGCAGGACAATCGCTTGAACCCATGAGGCAGAGTTAGCAGTGAGCCAAGATGGTGCCATTACACCCTAGTCTGTGCAAAAGAAGAAGACTCTGTCTAAAAACAATTATATATATAATATACATTATATATGTAATATATATTATATAATATATTATACGTTATATATAATATATTATATTTGTTATATATAATATACTATATATGTTATATATAATATATTTTATTTGTTATATATAATATATATATAATATATAATATGTCATAATTCATAATATATGTATTATATATTATGTCATATTGTATACAGTACATATTATATGTAATATATATCACATATAACATATAATATATATAATGTGACATAATATATTACATACATCATATATAATATGTTTTATATATAATATATATAACATACATTATATGTTATATAATATATGTAACATACATTTTCTATAATATATAATATGATGTATAATATATAATGAAATATAATATGTATTACATTTTATGACATTTAAATAATATATATTATATATTATATATTACATATATTATATATTAATTATATAATAAATAAAATATATGATAAATATATTATATATAATATGTATTAAATAAAATTTATAACGTATTGTATAATATGGATATTTGTATATTATATGATATGTAAAGAATATATTTTATGTAACATACACCATATAAAATAAATATAAAATATGAAATATATTATGTAATATACGATATATATAATATTATGCATGAAGTACATGATATGATATATGGTATATAATATGATATATGCTATATGACATATGATATATGGTATATATTATATAATATATGATATAAATTATATAATATATTCTATATATTATACAATATGTGATATATATTATAGATAACATATGATATATACTATTGATAATAAATGATATATAACATATAATATATGGTACATATTATATATAACATATAATATATATAATTTGTGATACATATCATATATAATATGTGATATATAATATACGACATATATTATATATAATATATATTATATATTGTAAATAATAGATGATATATATTATATATTTTATCAATTATATATGATTATATAATATTATATTATATATGATTATATTGTATTTTCTATATGCTATATCTTAATGTATAATATATATTATAACATGATATATTATATATTACATCATATTATTACTATTGATAATATATGTTGTATATAATCTATGTCATATATAATATTCTAATATATATTATATTAAGCTATAATATAAAATATGATATAAAATATCTAGTATATAATATATCATATAATATATAACATCTAATATAATGTATAATATATACAATATATTACATATCATATGTAATATGTAATACATTATATATTACATTATATATTAGATATTATATATTATATACTATATTATACATATAATATTAAATATTATATAATATACTGTATATTATACATTATATATTATATATTATTATGTTATATATAATTATATAATTATATGTATAATTACATATTATGTTGTATATGATTATATAATATTATATGTATTATATTGTATATCATAATTATATATTATTTTACATTATATTATACATAATATATTATAGATAATGTGAGGATGCAGTATGTGAAAGAAGTTATATATATTATAGTTATTACATATGTTATATATATTACATTATAGATAATTGTATATGTATATACACATATGTATGTATATGTATATTTAGGGGTGCCCTATTTCCCATCTCCTAACTTATTTTAAGAAGTACAGCAAGGTAATGTGTGGGCTTGGGATTCAGTTTTTGAAACAAACAGTGAGCTTCAATGACCTTCCTGTACATGTAAAACACTCCTGTCTGCCTGGCGGTAGTTTGACCTCACAATGTGGATTGTGCCTTCACCCTGGAATATTGACGCCCTATCGCCATGGTGGTGGGATTAGGGAGCTACTGCCCTTGGTCCTAAGAGCCACTGTCTCTGCTGAGTTTTTCAAAGATAAGAGCAGACTGAACTTTTGTGTTTTCATTTTCCCTGATTTTGATTTTTCTTATGGGGAACCTGTGTTTCTTCATTCCAGCTATGTTCATACTGGCCTGTCTAATGCAAACTCTCCAAATTACTAGTTAGTGCTTTCCAAATATGTTACTTAAAAAATTATCCTCTGTATTTTCCATATTCAGTTATCGATATGTTTCATGGTCATTTTTTATTCCTCAATTTATACATCTGATTATTGTACCAAGCAGAGTACCTTTGAAATTTTTCTTCATTTATAAAATATGTATCTTTCTTCAGGCCTCTAATACCAGCATTTTGGGAGGCCAAGGCAAGAGGATCACAAGGTGAGCAGATCAAGACCTACGTGGCCAACAGAATGAAAACCTGTCTCTACTAAACAAAAAAACTTAGCCAGGTATGCTGGCAGCTGGTGAACTCCCAGTGTGGTGTAGTCCTAGCTACCCGGGAGACAGAGACAGGACAATTGCTTGAACCCGTGAGGCAGAATTTGCAGTGAGCCATGCTGGTGCCATTGGACTCCAGCCTGTGCAACAGAAAAAAATTCCGTCTAAAAACTATCATTATTACTAATACTTATTACATATAATATATAATATGTAATAAATATAATATGACATAATAAATATTACATATTATGTATTATTTATAAAATATATATATGTTATATATATAATGTATATTATATAATATATATTATATATTATATATGATATAAAATACATAATATATATTATATATAATAGAAAATATACTATATATAATACATATTATATAAAATATATTGTATATATTATACATATATTATATAATATATAAAATATATTGTATATATTATATATGATATAATGTATAAAATATATATTATATGATATATATAAGATATCATATATAATATAATATATAATATATAATATTATGTATATTATATAATGAACAATAATATATATTATATTTTGTTACACGTATATAATATACAATATATACTATCTATTATATATAATATTTTATATATGTTACTAAATAAATACATAATTTATAAAATATATGATAAATATATTATATATAATATATTTTAAACAAAATATATAATACAGAATACTGTCAATAAATCATATATTATATGATATGTAAATAATATCTTATAGGAAATATATACCAAATATAAGAAATATACCATACGACATACATTATATAATATATGAAAAATATAATATAATGTATGATGTATGATATATGATATATGGTATACAATATGATATATGATATATATTATATAAGATATATTATATATTATATAATATATGCCATTTAGTATATAACATAGGCTATGCATTTTACAATGTATGATATATATTATATATAACTTATGATATATATTATTGATAATATATTACATATAACATATAATAAATGAAATGTAACATAAAATATATGACGTATATTACATACAATATATGATATATAATATATGTTACATATTTAATATATGATATATTATATACTGTACATGAAATATCAAAATATACCAAATATGTAATATATACTGTACATAAAGTATCAAAGAATGCAAAATATGTATTATATGCTGTACATAAAATATCAAAATATATGCAAAATGTGTATCACATACAGTACATAAAATATCAAAGTACATAATATAAGTATTATATACTGTACATAAAATATGAAAAACTATGCAAAACATGTATTATATACTGTAGATGAAATATCAAAAACTATGCAAAATATGTATTATATACAATATATAAAATATCAAAGTACCCAAAATATGTATTATACACTGTACATAAAACATCAAATTATGCAAAATATGTATTACACACTGTAGATGAAATATCGAAGTACGTACAACATGTATTTTACGCTGTACATAAAATATGAAAGTGCGCAAAATATGTATTATAGACTGTAGATATAATCCCAAAGTAAGCAAAATATGTATTTTACTCTGTAGATAAAATATCAAACTATGCAAAATATGTATTATACACTCTAGATAAAATATCATATTTCACAAAATATGTATCATACAATGTAGATAAAATATCAAACTACGCAAAATATGTATTATAGTCTGTAGATAAAATATCAAAGCACCTAAAATATGTACTATACACAGTACATAAAATATCAAACTAAGCAAAATATGTATTTTACACTGCACATAAAATATCAAACTATGAAAATATGTACTATACACAGTACATAAAATATCAAATTATGCAAAATATGTATTATACACTGTACATAAAATATCAAACTACGCAAAATATGTATTATACACTGTACATAAAATATCAAAGTGCCCCAAATATGGATTATGTACTCTACATATAATATCAAAATACCCCAAATATATATTATATACTGTACATAAAATATCAAAGAACACTAAAGATATATTATATGGTGTACATGAAATATCAAAGTACCCCAAATATGTATTATATACTGTACATAAAATATCAAAGTACCCCGAATATGGATTATATACTGTAGATAAAATATCAAAATACACAAAATACGTATTATATACAGTACATAAATATCAAAGAACCACAAATATGTCTTATATACTGTACAGAATATATGAAAGTATCCCAAATATCTTTTACATACTGTACAAAAGTATGAAAGTGAACCAAATATGTATTATATACTGTACATAAAATATGAAAGTGAAAGAAATATGTATTATAAACCATATGTAAAATATCAAAATACACAAAATATGTTTAAATACTGTTCATAAAATATCAAACTACACCAAATAAGTATTATATACTGTTAATAAATTATCAAAGTACACAAAATATGTATTATATGCTGTACATAAAATATCAAAGTACAACAAATATATATTTTATTCTGTACATAAAATATCAAAGTACCCAAAATATATATTAAATAATGTACATGAAATATAAATGTACCCCAAATATGTATTATATACCATACATACAATATCAAAGTACCACAAATATATATTATATACTGTATATAAAATATTAAACTACACCAAATATATATCATATACTTTACATAAAAAAATTATTAGAAATATGTGTTATATACTGTACATAAAATATCAAATCACCGCAAATATGTATTATATACTGTACATACATCTTCAATGGGAAACAAATATGTATTTTATACTGTACATACAATATCAAAGTACACCAAATATGTGTTATATACTGTACATAAAACATCAAACTACACCAAATATGAATTAATTACTGTACATAAAATAAAAAAGTACACAAAATATGTATTATATATTGTAAATAAAATTTTATAGTACACTGAATATGTATTATATACTAAACATAAAATATCAAAGTACAGAGAATATGTGTTATTTACTGTACATAAAATATCAAATTACACCAATTATATATTATATACTGTACATAAAGTATCAAATTACACTAAATATATATTATATACTGTACATAAAATATCAAAGTACACCTAATGTATATTACATTCTTACATAAAATATCAGAGTACACCAAATATATATTATACACTGTACATAAAATATCAAATTACACCAAATGTATATTAAATACTGTACACAATATATAAAAGTACACCAAATATAAATTATATACTGTACATAAAATATCAAAGTACAGCACTATATACTATATACTGTACATAAAATACCAAAATACAGCAAATATACATAATATACAGTACATAAGCTATCAAACTGCACCAAATATAGATTATATACTGTATATAAAATATCAAAGTACACTAAATATATATTATATACTGTGCATAAAATATCAAATTACACCAAATATATAATATACTGTACACAAAATATCAAAACACAGCATATATATTATGTACTCTACATAAAATATAAAAGTACACCAAATATACATTATATACTGTACATAATAGATCAAACTACACGAAATATAAATTATATACTGTACATAAAATATCAAAGTACAACAAATATATACTATATTCTGTTCATAAAACATCAAAATACATCAAATAGATATTATAAACTGTTCAGAAAATATAAACTTACACCAAATATTGATTATATACTGTACATAAAATATCAAAGTACAATAAATATAGATTATATACTGTAGATTCTATATCAAAGTACACCAAATATGTATTATATACTGTACATAAACTATCAAACTACACCAAATATGTATTATATACGGTACACAAAATATCACAGTACACCAAATATATATTATATACTTTATGTAAAATATCAAAGTACACCAAATATATCTTATATACTGTACATAATATATCAAAGTTCACAAAATATATATTACATACTGTACATAAAATATCAAACTATCCCAAATATGCATTATATGGTGTATATAAAAATCACAGTACCCCAAATATGTATTATATACCGTAGATAAATTAACAAAGAGAAAGAGATGTGTATATTATACTGTATATAAAATATCAAAGTGATACAAATATGCATTTTATACTGTAGATAAAATATCAAATTACACAAAATATGTATTATATACTGTGCAAAAAATATTAAACTAAACCTAATATGCATTATATGCTGTACATAAAATATCAAAGTATATCAAATATCTATTACATACTGTTCATGAATTATCAAACTACAACAAATATGTATAATATACTCTACATAAAATATGAAAGTACCCCAAACATATATTATATAGTGTACATAAATATCAAAGTACCACAAATATATATTAAATACTGTGTATGCAATATCAAAGTACACCAAATATGTATTATATACTGTTCAAAAAATATCAAAGTAACCCAAATATATATTATATACTGAACATAATATAACAATGTACACCAACTATATATGAAATACTGTATATGAAATATCAAAGAACCCCAAATATGTATTATATACTGTACATAAAATATAAAAGTACCCAAAATATATATTAAGTACTGTATATGAAATAGCAAAGTACCCCAAATATGTATTACATACTGCTCATAAAATATCAAAGTAACCAAAATATATATTATATACTGAACATAAAATATTAAAGTACACCAAAAATATATGAAATACTGCATATAAAATATCAAAGTACACAAATTTGTACCATATACAGTAGATACAATACCAAAGTACCCAAATGTGTAATATATACTGTACATAAAATATCAAAGTACCCCAAATACGTATTATGTACTGTACATAAAATATCAATGTACCCCAAATATGTATTATATACAGTAGATACAATATCAAAGTACCCAAAAGTGTATTATATACTGTACATAAAATATCAAAGTAACCCAAATATGTATTATATACTGAACATAAAATATCAAAGTACCCCAAGTATGTATTATATACTGTACATGAAATATCAAAGTACCCCAAATATGTATTATATACAGTAGATACAATATCAAAGTACACAAATGAGTATTATATACTGTACATAAAATACCAAATTACCCCAAACATGTATTATATACTGTACATAAAATATCAAAGACCCCAAATATGTATTATATACAGTAGATACAATACCAAAGAACCCAAATGTGTAGTATATACTGTACATAAAATATGAATGTAACCCAAATATGCATTATATACTGTACATAAAATATCAAAGTACACAAATGTGGGTTATATACTTTACATAAAACATCAAAGTACCCCAGATATGTATAATATACTAAACATAAAATATGAAAGTACCCCAAATATATATTATACACAGTAGATACAATATCAAAGTACCAAATGTGTATTATATACTGTACATAAAATATCAAAGTACCCCAAGTATGTATGATATACTGTATATAAAATATCAATGTACCCCAAATAGGTATTATATACAGTAGATACAAAATCAAAGTACCCAAATGTTTATTATATACTGTACATAAAATATCAAAGTAACCAAACTATGTATTATATACTGTACATAAAATATGAAAGTACCCCAATTATGTATTTTATACAATAGATAAAATACCAAAGTACCCAAAAGTGTATTATATACTGTACATAACATATCAAAGTAACCCAAATATGTATTATATACTGTACATATAATATCAAAGTAACACAAGTATGTATTATATACTGTATATAAAATATCAAAGTACCCCAAATATGTATTGTATACAGTAGATACAATATCAAAGTACCCAAATGTGTATTATATACTGTACCTAAAATATCAAAGTACCCCAAATATGTATTATATACTGTACATAATAAATCAAAGTACACAAAATATGTATTATATACTGTACTTAAGAAATCAAAGTATCCCAAATATGTATTATGTACTGTACATAAAATATCAAAGTAACCCAAATATATGTTATATACTCTACATAATATATCAAAGTACACCAAATATATATGAAATGCTGTGTATGAAATATCAAAGTAGCCCAAATATGTATTATATACTGTACATAATATATCAAAGTATCCCAAATATATATTATGTATGGTACATAAAATATCAAAGTTTCCCAAAGATATATTAAATACTGTATATCAACTATCACAGTACCGCAAATATGTATTGTATACTGTTCATAATATATCAAAGTAACCCAAATACATATTATATACTGTACATAAAATATCAAAATACACCAAATATATTTGAAATATTGTATATGAAATATCAAATTATCCCAAATATGTATTTTATACTGTATTTAATATATCAAAGTACCACAAATATGTATTATATACCGTACATAAAATATAAAAGTTCCCCAAATATGTATTATATACTGTATATAAAATAACAAAATAACCCAAATAAATGTTACATACTGTACATAAGAAATCAAAGTACCCAAAATATGTATTATATACTGTACATAAAATATGAAAGTACCCCAACTATATGTTATATAGAGTAGATACAATAACAAAGTACCCAAACGTGTATTATATACTGTACATAACATATGAAAGTGTCCCAAATATGAATTATATACTGCACATATAATATCAAAGTACCCCAAGTATGAATTATATACTGTACATAAAATATCAAAGTACCACAATTATGTATTATATTCAGTAGATACAATATCAATGTACCCAAAAGTGTATTATATACTGCACATAAAATATAAAAGTACCCCAAATATGTATTATACAATGTACATAAAATATCCAAGTACCCCAAATATATATTATAAAAAGTAGTTACAATATCAAAGTACCCAAATATGTATTATATACTGCACATAACATATCAAAGTAACCCAAATATGTATTATATACTCTACATAAAATATCAAAGTACCCCAAATATGTATTATATACTCTGCATAAAATGTCAACGTACCCCAAATATATACTGTACACAGTAGATAAAATATCATAGTACCCAAATATGTATTATATACTCTACATAAAATATCAAAGTACCCCAAATATGTATTATGTAGTGTGCATAAAATATAAAAGTACCCCAAATAAGTATTATATACAGTAGATACAATATGAAAGTACCCAAATGTGTATTATATACTGTACATAAAATATAAAAGTACCACAAAGATGTATTATATACTGTACATAAAATATCAAAGTACCCCAAATATATATTATATACAGTAGATACAATATCAACGTATCAAATATGTATTATATACTGTACATAAAATAAAAAAGTAACACAAATATGTATTATATACTGTATATGTAATATAAAAGTACCCCAAGTATGTAATATACTGTACATAAAATATCAAATTACCACAAATATGTATTGTGTACCGTAGATACAATAAAAATATTCCAAAATGTGTATTGTATACTGAACATAAAATATCAAAGTATCCAAAATATGTATTATATACTGTACATAAAATACGAAATTTCCCCCAGTATGTATTATATACTGTACATAAAATACCAAAGTACCCCAAATATGTATTATATACAGTAGATACAATATCAAACTATCCAAATGTGGATTATACCCAAATGTACATAAAATATGAAAGTACCCAAATATATATTATATACTGTACATAAAATATCAAAGAGAAACAGATATGTATTTTCTGCTGTACATAAAATATCAAAATGAAACATATATGCATTTTATAATGTAAATAAAATATCAAAGTACACCAAATACGTATGATATACGGTACATAAAATATTAAAGTAACCTAATATGTATTATATGCTGTACATAAAATATGAAAGTACACCAAATATGTATTATATACTCTACATGAATTATCAATGTACACCAAATATGTATTATATACTGCACATAAAATATCGAAGTACCCGAAACCTGTATTATATACTGTACATAAAATATCAAAGTAAACCAAATATGTATTATATACAGTAGATAAAACCTCAAAGGACCCAAATATGTATTATATATTGTACATAAAATATCAAAGAAACCCCAATATGTGTTACATACTGTATATAAAATATCAAAGTAACCCAAGTATGTATTATATACTGTGCATAAAATATCAAAGTACACAAAATATATATTACATACAGTAGATACAATATCAAAGTACCCAAATGTGTATTATATAGTTTACAGAAAATATCAAAGTAACCCGAATATGTTTTATATACTGTGCGTAAAATATGAAAGTACCCCAAGTATTTAATATATACAGTATATACAATGTCAAAGTACCCAAATGTGTATTATATACTGTACATAAAATATCAAAGTAACCAAAATGTGAATGATATACTGTACATAAAATATCAAAGTACCCCAAGTATGTATTTTATACTGTACAGAAAATATTAAAGTACCCCAAACATGTATTATATACAGTAGATACAATATCAAAGTACTCAAATGTGGATTATATACTATACATAAAACATCAAAATACCCCAGATATGTATTATATACTAAACATATAATATCAAAGTACCCCAAATACATATTATATACAGTAGATACAATATCTAAGTACCCAAGTGTTTATTATATACTGTACATAAAATATCAAAGTACCCCAAATATGTATTATATACAGTAGATACAAAATTTAAGTACCCAAATGTGTATTATATACTGTACATAAAATATCATAGTAACCCAAATATGTATTATATACTGTACATAAAATATGAAGGTACCACAAGTATGTTTTATATACAGTATATACAATATCAAAGTACCCAAAAGTGTATTATATACTGTACAAAAAATATCAAAGTAACCCAAATATGTATTACATACTGTACATAAAATATCAAAGTACCCCAAGTAGGTATTATATACTGTACATGAAATATCAAGGTACTCCAAATATGTATTATATACAGTAGATACAATATCAAAGGTCCCAAATGAGTATTATATACTGTACATAGAATATCTAAGTACCGCAAACAGGTATTATGCACTGTACATAAAATATGAAAGTACCCCAAATATGTATTGTATACAGTAGATACCATGTCAAAGTACCCAAATGTGTATTATACACTACACATAAAATATCAAATTAACCCAAATATGTATTATATACTCTACATAAAATATCAAAGTACCCCAAGTATGTACTGTACAGTACATAAAATATCAAAGTACCCCAAATATGCATTATATACAGTAGATACAATATCAAAGTACCCAAATGTGTATTATATACTATACATAAAAAGGCAAAGTACCCCAAATATGTATTACATACTGTACATAAAATATCAAAGTACCCCAAATATATAATATATACAGTAGATACAATATCAAAGTATCCAAATGTATATTATATACTGTACATAAAATATCAAACTACCCCAAGTATATATTATATACTGTACATAAAATGACAAAGTACCCCAAATATGTATTTTATGAAGTAGATACAATATCAAAGTACTCAAATGTGTATTATATGTTGCACATAAAATATAAAAGTACCCCAAATACATATTATATACTGTAGATAAAATTTCAAAGTACAACAAATATGTATTACATACTGTACATAAAATAACAAAGTACTCCAAATATGCATTATATAGTGTACATAAAATATCCAAGTACCAAAATATGTATTATAAACTGTAGATAAATTATCAAAGATAAAGAGATATGTATTTTATACTCTACATAAAATATCAAAGGGAAACAAATATGCATTTTATACTGTAGATAATATATCAAAGTACACCAAATATGTATTTTATACTCTATATAAAATATTAAAGTAAACCTAATATGTATTATATGCTTTACATAAAATATCAAAGTACACCAAATATGTATTATATACTGTACATGAATTATCAAAGTACACCAAATATGTATTATATACCATACATAAAATATCAAAGTACCCCAAACATATATTATATACTGTACATAAAATATCAAAATACCACAAGTATATATTGGATATTGTATATTAAATATCAAAGTACCCCAAATATATATTATATACTGTTCATAAAATTTCAAACAAACCGAAATATATATAACATACTGTACATAAAATGTCAAAGTACACCAAATATATATAAAATACAGTATATGAAATATCAAAGAACCCCAACTATGCATTATATACTGTACAAAATATATAAAAATACCCCAAATATGTATTATATACTGTACATAAAATATCAAAATACCCAAAATATGTATTATATACTCTATGTAAAATAACAAATTAACCCAAATAAATATTATATACTGTACATAAGAAACCAAAGTACCCCAAATATGTATTATATACTGTATATAAAATATCAAAGTAACCCAAATATATATTACATACTGTACATAAAATAACAAAGTACACCAAATATATATGAAATACTGTATATGAAATATCAAAGAATCCCATATATGAATTATATACTGTAAATAATTTACCAGAGTACCCCAAATATGTATTATATACTGTACATAAAATATCAAGGTACCCCAAATATGTATTGTATACTGTATATAAAATAACAAAGTAACCCAAATAAATATTACATACTGTACATAAGAAATCAAGGTACCCCAAATATGTATTAAATACTGTACATAAAATATCAAAGTAACTCAAATACACATTATATACTGTACATAAAATATCAAAGAACACCAAATATATATGTAATACTGTATATGAAATATCAAAGTACCCGAAATATGTATTATATACTGTACATAAAATATCAAAATACCCCAAATATGTATTATATACTGAAGATAGAATATCAAAGTACCCCAAATATGTATTAAATACTGTATACGAAATATCAAAGTACCCCAAATACGTATTATATACTGTTCATAAAATATCAAAGTACCCCATGTATGTATTATATACTCTACATAAAATATCAAAGCACCCCAAATATGTATTATATACAGTAGATACAATACAAAGTACCCAAATATGTATTATATACTGTTCATAAAATATCAAATTACCCCAAATATGTATTATATACTGTACATAAAACAACAAAGATCCCCAAATATGCATTATATAGTGTACATAAAATATCAAAGTACCCCAAATATGCATTATATAGTGTACATAAAATATCAAAGTACCCCAAATATATATTATATACTGTACATAAAATGTCAAAGTCCAACAAATATATATGAAATACTGTATATGAAATATCTAAGTACCCCAAATATGTATTGTATACTGTACATAATATATCAAACTACGCATAATATGTATTATATACTGTACATAAAATATCAAAGTACCCCAAATATATATTAAATTCTTTATATGAAATAACAAAATTCCCCAAATGTGTATTATATGCTGTTCATAAAATATCAAAGTAACGCAAATATGTATTATATACTGTACAAAAAATATAAAAGTACACCAAATATATATGAAATACTGTATAAGAAATACAAAAGAACCCCAAATGGGTGCTACATACTTTACAGAATATATCAAAGTACCCCAAATATTTATACTATACGGTACATATAATATCAATGAACCCCAAATATGTATTATATACTTTACATAATATATCACAGTACACCAAATATGTATTGTATATTGTACATAAAATATCAAAGTACCCCAAATATGTATTATATACTATACATAAAATATCAAATTTCCCCAAGAATGTATTATATACTGTACATAAAATATCAAAGTACCCCAAATATATATTATATACAGTAGATACAATATCAAAGTAACCAAATGTGTATTATATACTGTACATAAAATATCAAAGTAACCCAAATATATATTATATACTGTACATAAAATATCAAACTACCCCAAGTATATATTATATGCTGTACATAAAATATCAAAGTACTCCAAATATGTATTATATACTCTTCATAAAATATCAAAGTAACCCAAATATATATTATATACAGTACATAAAATATCAAATTACACCAAATATATATGAAATACTGCATAGGAAATGTCAAAGAATCCCAAATATTTATTGTATACTGTACATAAAATAACAAATACCTCAAACATATATTATATACTGTACATAAAATATCAAAGTACCCCAAGTATGTATTATATCCAGTAGATAAAATATCAAAGTACCCAAATGTGTATTAAGTACTGTACATAAAATATCAAGTAACCAAAATATGTATTATATACTGTACATAAAATGTGAAACTACCGCAAGTATGTATTATATACTGTACATATAATATCAAAGTACCCCAATATGTATTATTTACAGTAGATACAATATTAAAGTTCCCAAATGTGTATTATATGCTGTACGTAAAATATCAAAGTACCCCAAAGATATATTATATACTGTACATTAAATAATAAGGTACCCCAAATATTTATTATATACAGTAAATACAATGTCAAAGTACCCAAATGTGTATTATGTAGTGTACATAAAATATAAAAGTAACCCAAATATGTATAATATACCATACCTAAAATATGAAACTACCCCAAGTATGTATTATATACTGTACATAAAATATCAAAGGACCCCAAATATGTATTATATACAGTAGATACAATATCAAAGTATGCAAATGTGTATTATATACTGTACATAAAGTATGAAAGTAACCCAAACATGTATTATATACTGTACATAAAATATCAAACTACCCCAAGTATGTACTATATACTGTACATAAAATATGAAAGTACCCCAATATGTATTATATACAGTAGATACAGTTTCAAAGTACTCACATGTGTATTATATACACTATATAAAATATCAAAGTACCCCCAAATATGTGTTATATACTGTACATAAAATATCAAACTACCCCAAGTATGACTTATATACTCTACATAAAATATGAAAGTACCCCAAATATGTATTATATACAGTAGATGCAATATCAAAGTACCAAAATGTGTATTACATACTGTACATAAAATATCAAAGTAATGCAAATATGTATTATATACTGTACATAAAATATGAAATTACCCAAAGTATGTATTATACACTGTACATAAAATAACTAAGTACCCCAAATATGTATTATATACAGTAAATAACATATCAAAGTACCAAAATGTGGATCATTTACTGTACATGAAATATCAAATTACCACAAATATGTATTATATACTGTACATAAAATAACAAAGTACACCAAATATATATTATATACAGTAGATACAATATCAAAGTACCCAAATGTGTATTATATACTGTACATAAAATATCCAGGTAACCCCAATATTTATTATATACTGTACATAAAGGTCAAAATACCCCAAGTATGTATTATATACTGTACATAAAATATCAAAGCACCCCAAATATGTATTATATACAGTAGATACAATATGAAAGTACCCAAGTGTGTATTATATACAGTACAAAAATATCAAAGTACATCAAATATATATTATGTACTGCACATAAAATATTAGAGTAAACATAACATGTATTATATGCTATACATAAAATATCAAAGAACCCAAAATATGTATTATATACTGTATATAAAATAACAAAGTAACCGAAACAAATATTACATACTGTCAATAAGAAACCAAAGTACCCCAAATATGTATTATCTACTCTACCTAAAATATCAAAGTAACCCAAATATATATTATATACTGTACATAATATATCAAAGTGCCCCAAGTATGTATTATATACTTTACATAAAGTATCAAAGTACCCCAAATATATATTATATATAGTAGATACAATATCAAAGTACCCAAATGTGTATTATATACTGTTCATAAAATATCTAACTAAACCAAATATGTATTATATACTGTACATAAAATATCATAGTACCCCATTTATGTATTATATACTGTACATAAAATATCAAATTACCCCAAATATGTATTATATACAGTAGACAAAACAACAAAGTACTCAAATGTGTATTATATACTGTACATAAAACATCAAAGTAACCCAAATGTGTATTATATACTGTACATAAGAGTGAACCCCAAATATGTATTATATACTCTACATAAAATATCAAATAACCATAAATATGTATTATATACAGTAGTTATAATATCAAAGTACCTAAATATGGAGTATATACTGTACATAATATATCAAAGTACCCCATATATAAATTATATACTGCAAATAAAATATAAAAGTACCACAAATATGTATTATATACTGTATATAAAATAACAAAGTTACCCAAATATTACATATTGTACATAAGAAATCAAAGTAACCCAAATATCCATTATATACTCTGCATAAAATATCAAAGTACAACAAATATATATGAAATATTGTATACAAAATATCAAATTACCCCAAATATATATTATATACTCTACATAATATATCAAATTACCCCCAATATGTATTATATGCTGTACGTAAAATACCAAAGTACCCCAAATATATGTTAAACACTGTATATGAAATATACAAGTACCCCAAATATGCATTATATACTGTCCATAAAATATCAAAGTAACCCAAATATATATTATATACTGTACATAAAATATCAAAGTACACCAAATATATATCAAATACTGTTTATTAAATATCAAAGCAACCCAAATATGTATTATATACTGTACATAAAATGTCAAAGTACCCCAAATATGTACTATATACTGTATAGAAAATAACAAAGTATCCCAAATAAATATTACATACTGTACATAATAAATCAAAATACCCCAAATATGTATTATATACTGTACAAAATATATCAAAGTAACCGAAATATGTATTATATACTGTACATAAAATATCAACATACCCCAAGTATGTATTATATACTGTACATAAAATATCAAAGTACACCAAATTTGCATTATATAGTGTACATAAAATATCAAAGTACCTCAAATATGTATTATATACTGTACCTAATATATCAAAGTACCCCAAATATGTATTATATACTCTACGTAAAATATCAAAGTACCACAAATATGTATTATATACTGTACATAAAATATCAAAATAAGCCCAATATATATTATATACTGTACATAAAATATCAAAGTACACCAAATATATATGTAATATTTTATATTAAATACCAAAGTACCCCAAAGGTCTATTATATACTGTACTTAATATATCAAAGTACCCCAAAAATGTATTATATACTGTACATAAAATATCAAAATACCCCAAATACGTATTATATACTGTATATAAGATAACAAAGTAACCCAAATAAATGCTACATACTGTATGTAAGAAATCAAAGTACCCTAAATATGTATTATGTACCGTATATAAAATATTAAAGAGCCCCAAGTATATATTAAACAGTAGATACAATATCAAAGTACCCAAATGTGTATTATATACAGTACATAACATATCAAAGTAACCAAAATATGTATTACGTACTGTACATAAAATATCAAAGTACCCCAAGTATGTATTATATACTGTACATATAATATCAACGTACCCAAAATATGTATTATATACAGTTGATACAATATCAAAGTACCCAAATATGTATTATATACTGTAAATAAAATATCAATGTACCCCAAATATGTGCTATATACTATACATAAAATATCAAAGTACCCAAAATATGTATTATATACTGTACATAAAATATCAAACTACATGAAATATGCGTTATATAGTGTACATAATATATCAAAGTACCCAAAATATGTATTATATACTGTAGATAAATTATCAAAGAGAAACACATATGTATTTTATACTGTACATAAAATATCTAAGTGAAACAAATATGCATTTTATACTGTAGAAAATATATTAAATTACACCACATATATATTACATACTGTACATAAAATATTAAAGTACACTTAATATAAATTATATACTGTACATAAAATATCAAAGTACACCAAATATGTATTATATACTGTACAAGAAACATCAAAGTACATGAAATATGTATTATATACTATACATAAAATATTAAAGTACCCCAAATATGTATCATATACTGTCCATAAAATATCAAAGTACCCCAAATATGTATTATATACTGTATATAAAATATTAAAATACCCATAGAATGTATGATATACAGTACATAAAATATCAAATTACCCCAAACACATATTATATACCGCACATAAAATTTGAAAGTACCCCAAATATGTACTATATACTGTACATAAAATATCAAAGTACCACAAATATGTATTATGTACTGTACATAAAATATCAAAATACCCCATATATGTATTACATACTGTACATAAAATATCAAAGTACCCCAAATATGTATTATATACTGTACATAAAATATCAAAGTACCCCTAATATGTATTATGTACTGTACATAAAATATCAAAATACACACAATATTTATTATATACAGTACATAAAATATAAAAGTGACCAAAATATGTATTATATACAGTAGATACAATATCAAAGTACCCAAATGTGTATTATATACTGCATAAAATATCAAAGTATCCCAAATATTTGTTATATACTGTATATAAAATATCAAAGAACCCCAAATATGTATTATATACTCTACGTAAAATATCAAAGTACCCTAAATATGTATTAAATAGTGTACATAAATTATCAAAGTACCCAAAATATGTCTTAATTAATGAAGATAAATTATCAATGTGAAACAGATGTGTATTTTATACTGTTCAAAAAATATCAAAGTGAAAAAATTATGCATTTTATACTGTAGATAAAATATCAAAGTATAACAAATATGTATTATATAGTATACATAAAATATCAAAGTATACGTAATGTGTATTATATACAGTAAATAAAATATCAAAGTACCCCAAATATTTCTTATATACTGTACAAAAATATTAAACTACACCTAATATGTACTATATACTGTACATAAAATATCAAAGTACCTCAAGTATGTATTAGAGTACATAAACTATCAAAGTACCCCAAATATGTATTATATAAAGTACATACAATATCAAAGTACCCAAATGTGTATTATATACTTTACACAAAATATCAAAGTACCCCAAATATGTATTATATACTGTACATAAAATATCAAAGTGCCCCAAATATCTGTTATATACTGAAAATAAAATATCAAATTTCCCCAAATATATATTATGTACTGTTCATAAAATATCAAAGTACCACAAACATATATATTAAAAACTGTATATGAAGTATCAAAATACCCCAAATATGTATTATATACTGCTCATAAAATATGAAATTACCCTAAATATATAGTGTATACTGTACATAAAATATCAAGGAACCCCAAATATATGTTAAATACTGTATATGAAATATCAATGTACCTCAAATATGTATTATATACTGTTCATAAAATATCAAAGTACCTCAAATATATACTATACACTGTACATAAAATAGCAAAGTACACCAAAGATATATTATAAGCAGTACATAATATATCAAGGGACCTCAAATATGTATTATATACTGTACATAAACTATCAAAGTAACCCAAATATGCATTGTGTACTGTATATAAAATATCTAAATAACACAATTATGTATTATATACTGAACAGAGAATATCAAAATACCCAAAATATGTATTATATACCGAATATAAAATTTCAAACTTCCCCAAATACGTATTAAATACTGTACATAAAATACCAAATTCCCCAGCTATGTATTTAATACTGTACATACAATATCAAAATACCTGAAGTATGTATCTTATACAGTATATAAAATATCAAAGTACCCAAAAATATGTATTATATACGGTAGATACAATATCAAAGTACCCAAAAGTGTATTATGTACTGTACATAAAATATCAAAGTAACCCAAATATATATTATATACTGTACATAAAATATCAACATACCCCAAATATGTATTAAATACTGTACATAAAATATCAAAGTACACCAAATATGTACTATATACTGTATATGAAATATCAAAGTACACCAAATATGTATTCTATACTGTACATGAAATATCAAACTACACCAAATATATATTATATACTGTACATAAAATATTAAAGTACACCTAATATAGATTAAATACTGTATATGAAATACCAAATTACCCCAAATATGTATTATATACTGGTCATAAATATCAAATTACCCCAAATACATATTATGTACTGTACATAAAATATCAAAGCACACCAAAGGTATATTATATGCTGCATATAAAATATCAAAGTACCCCAAATATGTATTATATACTGTACATAAAATATCAAAGTACCCCAAATACGTATTATATACTGTATATAAAATATCAAAGTACCCAAATTATGTATTATATAGAGTACATAAAATATCAAAGTAACCCAAACACATATTATATACTGCACAAGAAATATCAAAGTACCCGAATTATGTTTTATATATTGTACATAAAATATGAAAGTACCCCAGATATGTATTACATACTGTATATACAATATCAAAATACCTGAAGTATGTATCATATACAGTACATAAAATATCAAAGTACCCAAAAATATGTATTATATACAGTAGATATAATATAAAAGTACCCAAATGTTTATTATATACAGTACATAAAACATCAAAGTACCCCAAATATATATTATATACTGTACATAAATTACCAAAGTACCCCAAATATGTATTAAATACTGTACATAAAATATCAAAGTCCACCAAATATGTATTACATACTGTACATGAAATATCAAACTGCACCAAATATATATTATATACTGTACATAAAATATCAAATTACACCAAATATATATTACATACTGTATATGAAATATCAAAGTACCCCAAATATGTATTATATACTGGTCATAAAATATCAAAGTTCCCCATATACATATTATATACTGCACATAAAACATCAAAGCACACCAAACGTATATTATATGCTGTACATAAAATATCAAAGTACCCCAAATGTGTATTATATACTGTAAATAAAATATCAAATTACCCCAAACATGTATTATATACTGTATGTAAAATATCAAAGTACACCAAATATGAATTACATAAAGTACATAAAATAGCAAAGTACCCAAAATATGTACTATATACTGTATGTAAAATAATGCAGTACCCGAAATATGTATTATATACCGTTCATTAAATATCACAGTACCCCAAATATGTATTACCTACTGTAGATAAAATAACAAAGGACCCCAAGTATGTATTATATACTGTACATAAAATATTAAAGTACCCTAAATATGTATTATATACAGTAGGTACAATATCAAAGTACAAAAATGTGTATTATACACTGTACATAAAATATCAAATTGCCCAAAATATGTATTATATACTGTAGATAAAATATCAATATGAAACAGATATGTATTTTATATGGTACATTAAATATCAAAGTGAAACAAATATGCATTTTATACTGTAGATAAAATATGGAAGTACACCAAATATGTATTATATACTGTACAAAAAATATTAAATACACCTAATATGTACTGTTTACTATACATAAAATATCAAAGTACACCAAATATATATTATATACTGTACAAGAAATATCAATGTAAACCAAATATGTACTATATACTGTATATAAAATTTCAAAGTGAACCAAATATGTATTATATACTGTACATAAAATATCAAAGTGAACCAAATACGTATTATAATCTGTACATAAAATATCAAAGTACCCAAACATATATTATATACTGTACATAAAATATCAAAGTACAAATATGTATTATATACGGCGCATAAAATATCAAAGTGCACTAAATATGTGTTATACACTGTACATAAAATATGAAAGTGCACCAAATATGAATTATGTACAGTAAAAAAAAATACACCAAATATGTATTATTTGCTGTGCATAAAATATAAAGTAACCCAAATATGTATTATATACTGTACATAAAATATAAAAGTAGCTCAAATATATATTATATACTGTACATAAAATATCAAAGTTCACAAAATATGTAGTATATACTGTACATAAAATATCAAAGTACCTCAAATATGTATTATATACCGTACAAAAAATATCAAAGTACACCAAATTTGTATTATGAACTGTGCATAAAATATAAAGTACACCAAATATGTAGTATAAATTGTACATAAAATATGAAAGTACAGGAAATATTTAAAATATACTGTACATAAAATAACAATGCACACCAAATATGCCTTATACACAATACATAAAATATCAAAGTACACCAAATATGTATTATATACTGTAAATAAAATATTATAGAACCCCGAATATATATTATATACTGTGCATAAAATATCACAGTAACCAAAATATGTACTCTATAGTGTACATAAAATACCAAAGTACCCCAAATATGTATTATATAGTGTACATAAAATATGAAAGTGAACCAAATATGTATAATATACTGTACATAAAATATCAAAGACAACAAAACATGTATTATCACCTGTATATAAAATATCAAAGTACACCAACTATATATCATATAATGCACATAAAATATCAAGCTACACCAATATCAAAGTACAGAAAATATATATTATATACTCTATATAAAATATGAAAGCACACCAAATATTTATTATATACCATACACTAAAATATGAAAGTACACCAAATATATATTATATACTGTACATAAAATATCAACCTGCACCAAATATATCTTATGTACTGTACATAAAATATCAAAGTACACCAAATACATATTATGTACTGTACTCAAAACATCAATGTACAACAAATACGTGTTATATCCTACATATAAAATATCAAAGGACACCAAACCTAAACTATAAACTATACACAAATTATCAAACTGCACAAAATATTTATTATATACTCTACATAAAATATCAAGGTACACCAAATGTATATTATATACTGCACATAAAACATAAGCGCACAGACTATGTATTATATACCTTACATGTAATGTCAAAGCAGACAAAATATATATTATATACTGTACATAAAATATCAAAGGACACCAAATATACATTATATAGTGTGCATAAAATATCAAAGTACTCCAAATATATACTAAGTAGTGCACATAAAGTTTCAAAATACAACAAATATATACTATACACTATACATAAAATATCAAAGCACACCATACCATATATATTATATACTGAACATAACATATCAAGGTACACCAAAAATATATTCTCTACTGTACTTAAAATATCATAGTACACCAAATATATTATATACTGTACATAAAATATCAAAGTATACCTAATATTATATACTGTATATAAAATATCAAAGTATACCTAATATTATATACTGTACATAAAATAACAAAGTACATCAAATATAGAATATATAGTGTACATAAAGTAACAAAATACACCAAATATATATTATATACTGAATATAAAATAAAAAAGTAGAGCAAATACATATTATATACTGTACATAAGATATCAATGTACACCATTTATAATATTCTCTACATAAAATATCAAAGTACACAAAATGTATTATATACTCTACATAAAATTTCAAAGTACACCAAATCTATATTATACACTGTACATAATATAAAAAAATACACCAAATATATGTTGTATACTGTACCTAATATATCAAAGGACACCCAATATATGTGATATACTACACATAAAATATCAAAGTACAACAAATATGTATTATATAGTGTACATAATATATCAAAGTACACCGTATGCATTGTATACTGTACATGAAATATCATAGTACATGAAATATAATATACACTGTACAAAAAATATCAAAGTACACCTAATATATATTATATACTGTACATAAAAAATCAAATTACACCAAATATATTTTATATAGTGTACATAAAATATCAAAGTACACCAAATATATATTGTATACTGTACATAAAATATCAAAGTACACAATATATATTAAATACTGTACCTGAAATATCAAAGTACTCCAAATATATATTGTATTCTGTACATAAAATATCAAAGTACAAAAATATATACTGTACACAAAATATCAAAGTATACCTAATGAATATTATATACTGTAAATAAAATGTCAAAGAACACCATATATATATTTTATAGTGTACATACAGTATCAAAGTACACAAAATATATACTATATACTGTACATAAAATATCAAAGTATGCCAAATTAATATTGTATAGTGTACAAAAAATATAAAAATACACCAAATATATATTATATACTGTACATAAAAAATGAAACTACAAAAAATGTATATTTTATACTGTACATAAAACATCAAAATACACAAAATATATATTATATACTGTATGTAAAATATCAAAGTACACCAAATATATGTTATATTCTGTATATAAAGTATCAAAGTACACCAAATATGTATTACATATTGTACATAAGATATCAAAGTACACAAAACATACATTATATAGTGTACATAAAATATCACAGTACACCAAATATATATTGTATACTGCACATAAAATATCAATGTACACTAAGTTTATATTATATACTGTACAGAAAATATCAAATTACACCAAATATATATCATATACTGTACATAAAATATCATAATGCACCAAATCTATATCATATACTGTACATAAAATATCAAACTACAACAAATCTATACTATATTCTGTACATAAAATATCAAAGTACACCAAATATATATGAAATACTCTATATAAAATATCACAGTGTACCAAATATATATTATATACTGTACATAAAATAATCACAGTACACCAAATATATATTATATACGGTACATAATGTATCAAATTTCACACAATATATATCATATACTGAACAGAAACTATCAATGTTTACCTATTATATATTATATACTGTACAAGAAATATCAAAGTGCACCAAATATATAGTATAGTGTACATAAATTATCAATGTACACCAAATGCATATTATATACTGTACATAAAATATAAAAGTACAGCAAATATATATTATATACTCTATATAAAATATCAAAGTACACGAAATGTATATTATATACTGTACATAAAATAAGGTACACCAAATGAATATTATGTACTATACATAAAATATCAAAGTACAGCAAATATATATTATATACTGTACAAAATATATAACACTACGCCAAATATATTTTATATACTGCACATGAAATCTGAAAGTACACCAAATATACATTATACCGTGCACATAAAATATCAAAATACCCCTTATATATTATGTAATGCACATAAAATATCAAAGTACACCAAATATATATTATATACTGTATATAAAATTTATAAGTACACCAAATATATGGATTATACTGTTCAAAGAATATCAAAGTACACCAAATATATATTATGCACTGCAGATAAAATATCAAATTACACCCAATATATATTACACACTGTACATAAAATATCAAAGTACATCCAAGATATATTATATACTGTACATAAAATATCAAAGTACACCAAATTTATATTATATACTGTATATAAAATATCAAACTACACAAAATATATATTATATACTGTTCATAAAATATCAAAGTATGCCATATATATTATATACTGTATATAAAATATAAAAGTACACCAAATATATTATATGATTTACATAAATTTCAAAGCACACAGATATATATTATATGCTGTACATAAAGTATCAAATTACACCAAATATATATTATAAAGTGTTCCTAAAATATCAAAGAACACCACATATATATTATACACTGTACATAAAATATCAAAGTACACCAAACATTTGTTTTATACTGTACATAAAATATGAAAGTACAGCACCTATATATTATATATTATACATAAAATGTCACAGTACACCAAATATATATTGCATACTGTACATAAAATGTGAAATGACAGCAAATATATATCATAGGGTATATATAAAATATCTAGGTACACCAAATATATTATATACTGAAGATAAAATATCAAAGTACAGCATATATAATATACTATACATAAAATATCATAGAACACCAAATATATTACATGCTGTACATCAAATATCAAAGTACACGAAAAATATATTATATACTGTACATAAAATATCAAAGAACACCAAATGAATATTATATTTTGTAAAGAAAACAACAAAGTACACCAAATATATATTATATACAGTGAATAAAATATCACAGTACACCAAATACATTTTATATACTGCACATAAAACATAAAAGTATACCAAATATATATTATACACTGCACATAAAATGTCAAATTACACCAAATATACATTACTTAGTGTACACAAAATATCAAAGTACACCAGATATATATTATATACTGTATATAAAATATAAAATTACAGCAAATATATATTATATACAGTATATAAACTCTCAAATTACTGCATATATATTATATACTGTACATAAAATATCAGATTAATCCAAACATATATAATATACCGTAATTAAAATATCAAAGTACACAAAATATATTACATACTGTTCATAAAATATCTAATTACCCCAAACATATTCTATATACGTAACATAAAATATGAAAGTACACCTAATATATATTATATACTGTACATAAAACATCAAAGTACACCAAATATAGATTATACAGTGTACATTAAATAAAAAGTACAGCAAATATATATTATATACTGTACATAAAATACCAAAGTACACTGTATATATTATATACTGTACATAAAAAATCAAAGTACACAAAATACATAATATACTGTAAATGAAATTTCAAAGTACACCAAATATATATTCTATACTGTACATAAAATATAAAAGTATACCAAATATATATTATATACTGTATATAAAATTTCAACGTACACCAAATATATATTATATACTGTACCAAAAATATCAAAGTACTCCAAATATATCATATATTATACATAAAATATCCAATTACCCCAAATGTATATTATATAGTGTACATAATATATCAAATTAGAGTAAAAATATATTATATACTGTATATAAAATATCAAAGTACACCAAACATATATTATATACTGTACATAAAATATCAAAGTACACCAAATGTATATTATATAATGTACATAAAATATCAAAGTACACCAAATATATATTATATACTGTACCAAAAATATCAACATACATCAAATATATGTTTTATACTGTACATAAATTATCAAAATACACCAAATATGTAATATAAACTGTATATAAAATATCACAGTACAACAAAAATATTTTCTATACTTCACATAAAATATCAAAGTACACCAAAAGATATTATATACTGCACATAAAGTATAAAGTACAACAAAAATATATTTTATACTGTACATAAAACATCAAAGTACACCAAATATATATTATATACTCTACGTGAAATATCAAACTACACCAAATATATATTATAAACTGTTTATAAAATACCACATTACAGCAAATATATATGATATACTGCATATAATATATCAAAGTACACCAAATATATATCATATATTGTACATAAAATATCAAATACACCAAATCTATATTATATACTGTACATAAAATATGAAAGTTCACCAAATGAATGTTATATGCAGTACACAAAATATCAAAGTACACCAAATATATATACTGTACATTAAATATCACAGTCCACCAAATATATATTATATGCAGTACATAAAATATCAAACTACACCGAATATGTATTATATACTGTACATAAAACATCAAAATATATTTAATGTATATTCTATACAGTGCATAAAATATCAAGGTGCACCTAATATGTAGTATGGTGTACATAAAGTATCAAAGTACACCAAATATAGATTATATTCTGTACTGAAAATATCAAAGTGCACCAAATATATATTATATACTGTACATAAAATATAAAAGTACAGGAAATATATGTTATATTCTGTATATAAAATATCAAATTACACCATATATATTATGTACTGTACATGAAATATCAAAGTACACCAAATGAATATTTTATCCTGAACATAAAATATCAAAGTACACCAAATATATATTATGTACTGTACATAAAATATCACAGTACACCAAATATGTATTATACACTGCACATAAAATTGCAGAATACATCAAATATATATTATATACAGCACATGAAATATCAAAGCACAGCAAATATATATTTTATACTGTACATAAAATATGAAAATATACCAAATATATATTATATACTGTACATAATATATCAAAGTACACCAAATACATATTATATACTGTGCATAAAATATCAAAGTACACCAAATGTATCTTATTTACTGCATATAAAATATCAAAGTACACCAAATACATATTACATACGGCACATAATATATCACAGTACACCAAAAATGTATTATATACTGTTCATAAAACATGAAAGTACACCAAATATATATTATATACTAAACATAAAATATCAGAATACCCCTAATGAACATTATATACTGTACATAATATATCAAAGTACAGCAAATATATATTATGCAGGATACATAAACTATAAAAGTACACCAAACATATATTATATGCTGTACATAAAATATCAAAGCATAGCAAATGCATATTATATACTGTACATAAAATATGAAAGAACACCATATATTATATACTGTACATAAAATATCAAAATGCACAAAATATATTATATACTCTACATAATATTTCAAAGTACACCAAACATATATACTGCACATAAAATATCAAAGTACACCAAATATATATTATATACTCCCCATAAAATATCAAATTACACCGAATATATATTATATTCTGCGCATAAAATGTCAAAATAAAACAAATATATATTATATACTGCACAAAATATATGAAAGTACACCAAACATATATTATATAGTGTACATAAAATATAAAAGTACACGAAATATATATTTTATACTGTACATAAAATATTAAAATACACCAAATATATATTATATACTATACACAAAATATCAAAGTACTCATAATATATATTATAAACTATATATACAATATAAAAGTACACCATATATGTTATAAACTGTACATAAAATATCAAAGTACACCAAATATATATTATATACTGTAAATAATATATCAAAGTTCACCAAATATATATTATATACAGTACATAAAATATCAAAGTACACCAAATATATATTATATACTTTACATAAAATATCAAAATACACCAAAAGTGTGTTATATAGTGTAGATAAAATATCAAAGAACACCATAAATGTATTATATACTGTACATAAAATATCAAAGTATACCTAATATATATTATATGCTGTACATAAAGTATGAAAGTACACCAAATATATATTATAAACTGTACATAAAATATCAAAGAACACCAAATATATATTATATACTGCTCAAAAAATATGAAAGTACCACAAATGTATATTATATACTGTACAATATATGTCAAAGTACAGCAAATATATATTATATACTGCACATCAAATAATAAAGTACACCATATATATTATATACTGTACATAAAATATGAATCTACACCAAATATATTATACACTGTACATAAAATTTCAAAGTTCACCAAATATATATTATTTACTCTACTTAAAATATCAAAGTACATCAAATAAATATTATATACTATACCTAAAATATCAAAGTACACCAGCTATATTTATATACTGTACATAAAATATCAAAGTGCACCAAATATATATTATATACTTTACATAAAATATCACACTACACCAAATATATTTTATATATTGCACATAAAATATCAAAATACACCAAATGTATATTTTACATTGCACATAAAATATCAAAGTACAACAATTATATATTTCACACTCTACATAAAATATCAAAGTACACGGAATATATATTACATACTGTACATAAAATATCAAATAACACCGAACATATACTATTTTCTGTATATAAAATATCAAAGTACTTCAAATATATATTATATACTATACACAAAATGTCAAAGAAAAACAAATATATACTATATACTGCACAAAAAATATCAAAGTACACAATATACATATTATATACTGCACATAAAATATTAAAATACACCAAATAAATATTATACACTCTACATAAAATATCAATGTACACCAAATATATATTATATACTGTACATAAAATATCAAATAACACCAAATATATATTATAAACTATACATAAGATATCAAAATACCACAAATATATATTATATTCTCTACATAAAATACCAAAGTATGCCAAATGTACATTATATACAGTACATTATATATCAATGTACAGGAAATATATATTATATACTCTACAAAAAATAATAAAGTACACCATATATTATATACTGTAAATAAAATATGAAACTACACCAAATATATTACACTGTACATAAAATTTCAATGTACACTAAAAATTGGTTTTATACTGTACGTAAAATATCAAAGTATACCCAATATATATTTTATACTGTACCTAAAATATCAATGTACATCAACTATGTATTATATGCTTTTCATAAAATATCAAAATACACCAAAGATATATTATATACTGTACATAAAATATCACAGTACACCGAATATATTTTATATACTGCAAATAAAGTATCAAAATACACCAAATATATTTTATACACTGCACATAATACATCAAAGTACACCTATTGAACATTATATACTATAAATAAAATATTAAAGTACACCAAATATATATTATATAGTGTACACAAAGTATAAAAGTACACCAAATATATATTATACACTGTAAATGAAATATGAAAGCATAGCAAATTTATATTATATACTGTACATAAAATATGAAAGTAAACCATAGTTTATATACTGCACATAAAAGATCAAAATGAACAAAATATATTATATACTGTACATAATATTTCAAAGTACACCAAACATATATATACTGTACATAAAGTATCAAAGGAAACCAAATATATTGTATACTGTACATAAAATCTCAATGTACTCCAAATATATATTATATAATGTATATAAAATACCACAGTACACCAAATATATTTTATATACTGCTCATAAAATATCAATGTACACCAAATATATGTTATATACTGCAGATAAAATATCAATGTACACCAAATATATATTTTATACTGTACATAAAATATTAAAGTACCCCAAATATATATTATAATACATATAATATCAAACTACAACAAATCTACATTATATACTGTACATAAAACATCAAAGTACAACAAATATATTTTATAAACTGTACATAATATATCACAGTATACCAAAGACATATTATATACTTTACATAAAATATCTCTGTACACCATATATATCTTATATGCGGTACATAACATATGAAAGTACACCAAATATATATTATATACTGTACATAAAATATCAAAGTATAGCTAATATATATTTCATACTGTAAATAAAATATCAAAGTAAACCAAATATGTATCATATACGGTACATAAAATATCAAAGTAAACTAAATATATATTATATACTGTACATAAAATATCAAAGAACACCAAATATATAATATACTGCACATATAATATGAAAGTACACCATATATATTATATACTGAACATAAAATATCAAAGTTCACCAAATATATATTATGTATTGTACATAAAATATCAAAGTACACCAAATATATATTATGTACTGTGCAAACAATATCAAAGTACACCAAATACATATTTTGTAGTGTACATAAAATATAAGAGTACACCAAATATGTATTATATGCTGTACATAAAATATCAAAGTACACAAAATATATGTTATATATTGCACATAAAATATGAAATTACACATAATATATATTATATAATACATAAAATACAAAGTACACAAAATATATATTATATATTGTACATAAAGTTTCAAAGTAAAGTACGCAAAATATGTATTATATATTGTACACAAAATATCAAAGTACACAAAATATATATTATATATTGTACTTAAAATATCAAAAATAACAGGAAATATATGTTATATGTTGGACATAAAATATCAAAGTATATAAAATATGTATTATATATTGAACATAAAATGTCAAAGAACACATAATATATATCATAATTTTTACATAAAATATCAAATTTCACACAATATATATCATATATTGTGCATAAAATATCAAAGTACACAAAATACATATTATATATTTTACATAAAATGCCAAAGTACACAAAATATGTACGATATATTGCACATAAAATATCAAAGTACACAAAATATATATTATATATTTTACATAAAATGCCAAAGTACACAAAATATGTACGATATATTGCACATAAAATATCAACCTACACAATATATATATTATATATTGTACATAACATATCAAAGTACATAAAATACATATCATATACTGTACATAAAATATCAATGTACACAAAATATATATTACATATTTTACATAAAATATCAAAGTTCTCAAAATATATATCATATATTGTACATTTAATATCAAAGTACACAAAGTATATATTATATATTGTACATAAAATATCAAAGTACACAAACTATATGTTATATATTGTATATAAAATATGAAAGAACACAAAATATATATCATATATTGTACATAAAATATCAAATTACCCAAAATATATATTATATAATGTTCATAAAATATCAATTACACAAAATATATACTATATATTGCACATAAAATATCAAAGTACACAAAATATATATTATAAATTGTACATAAAATATGAAAGTACACAAAATATAAATTATATATTGTACATAAAATATCAAACACAAAATATATATCATATATTGTACATGAAATATCAAATTACCCCAAATATATATCATATATTGTACGTAAAATATCAAAGTACACAAAATATATATTATATATTGTACATATATCAAAGAAGACACAAAATATACCACATATTTTACATAGAATATCAAATTACATGAAATATATGTCATTTATTGTACGTAAAATATCAAAATACACAAAATATATACCATACATTGTATATAAAATATCAAATTACACAAAATGTATATCACATATTTTACATAAACTGTCAAAGTACACAAAGAATACATTACATATTGTATATATAGTATCAAATTACACAAAATATATATTCTATATTGTACATAAAATAAAGTCTGCAAAATATATATTATATATTTGCCATAAAATATCAAAGTACACAAAATATGTATTATATATTGTACATAAAATATGAAAGTACACAATATAAGCATTATATATTATACATAAAATATCAAAGTATACAAAATATGTGTTATATATTGCACATAAAATATCAAAGTAAAGTACACAACGTAAATATTATATATTGTACATTACATATCAAAGTACACAAACTATATATTCTATATTGCACATAAAATATCAAAGTAAAGTTCACAAAATATATATTATGTTTTGTACATGAACTATCAAAATGTACAGAAAATATATATTATATATTGTACATAAAATATCTAAGTACACAAAATGTATATCATATATTCTCCAAAAAATATCAAAGTACACAAAATATACGGATTATATGGTACATAAAATATCAAAGTACACAAAACATATATTATATATTGTACATAAAATATGAAACTACACAAAATATATATCATACATTGTACACAAAAGATCAAGGTACACAAAATATGTATCATATGTTGTACATAAAATATCAAAGTACACAAAATATATATTATATACTGAACATAAAATATCAAAGCACAAAAATTATATATTATATATTGTACAAAAAGTACGAAAATACACAAAATATGTATTATATATTGCACATAAAATATCAACCTACACAATATATATATTATATATTGTACATAAAATATCAAAGAACACAAATTATATATCATATATTGTACAAAAAATATGAAAGTACACAAAATATATATTATACATTCTACATAAAATATCAAAGAAGATAAAATATATAACATATATTGTACATTAAATATCAAAGTACACAAAATATATGTCATATATTGTACATAAAATATAAAAGTAAAAAAACTACATATTTTATATTGTACATAAAATATCAAATTACAGAAAATATATATTATACACTGTACATGAAACATGAAACTACACAAAATATATATCATATATTGTACATAAAATATCGACATACAGAAAATATATATTATATATTGTACATAAAATATGAAACTACACAAAATATATATCATATATTTTACATAAAATATCAAACTACACAAAATATATATTATATATCGTACATAAAAGATGAAAGCACACAAAATATATATTACGTATTGCACAAAAAATATCAAAATAAAGTACACAAAATATTTATTATGTATTGTATATAAAATATGAAATTACACAAAATAACATATATTTTATATAAAATATCAAAGTACAAAGAATATGTATGATATATTCTACATAAAATATCAAAGTACACAAAATATATATTATATATTCTACATAACATATGAAAGTATGCAAAATTAATATTTTATATTGTACATAAAATATCAAAGTACACAAAATATGTATTATGTGTTGTACATAAAATATCAAATTACAAAAATATATATTATATATTGTACATAAAATATCAAAGGACACAAAATATATACTATATTATATAATTAAAATGTCAAAGTACACAAAATATATATTATATATTGTACATAAAATATCAAATTACACAAAAAGATATAATAAATTGTACATAAAATATCAAAGTTCACAAAATATATATGTATAGTACATAAAATATCAAAGTACACAAAATATATATATTGTACATAAAATATCAAGTACACAATGTTTGTATTATATATTGTACTTAAAATATCAAAGTACACAAATTATATATCATGTATTGTACATAAAATATCAAAGTACACAAAATATATATCATATGTTGAACATTAAACCTCAAAGTACACATAATATATATCATATATTGTACATAAAATATCAAAATACAGAAAATATATCACATATTGTATGTAAAATATCAAAGTACAGCAAATATATATCATATATTGTACATAATATATAAAACTACACAAAATGTTTATCATATATTGTACATAAAATATCAAGGTACACAAAATATATATTACAAATTGTACATAAAATATCAAAGTACACAAAATATGTACTACATATTGGCCATAAAATATCAAAGTACACAAAATACATTTTATATATTATTCACAAAAAATCAAAATAAACAAAATATATACTATAAATTGTACATAAAACATTAAAGTACACAAAATATATATTATATATTGTACATAAATTATAAAAGTACAGGAAATATATATTATATATTTTATATAAAATATCAAAATACACAAAATATATATCACATATTGTACATAAAATATCAAAGTACACAAAATATATATTATATAGTACAGATTATCAAAAAGTACACATAATATATGTTTTATATTGTACATACAATATCAAAGTATCCAAAATATATCTTATATATTGTACATAAAATATCAATGTACCCAAATTATATATTTTATATTGTACATGAAATATCAAAGTTCACAAAATATATATCATATATTGTACACAAAATATCAAAGTACAAAAAACATATATCACATATTGTAGATAAAATATCAAAGTACACACAATATGTATCATATATTGTACATAATATTTCAAACTACACAAAATATATATCATATATTGTACATAAAATATCATAGTGCACAAAATACACATTTTATATTGTACATAAAATATCAAAGTACACAAAATATATATCACATAATTTACATAAAATAACAAAGTACACAAAATATATATTATATATTGTACATAAATTATCAAAAAGTACGCAGTATTTATGTTTTATATTGTACATAAAATATCAAAGTGCCCAAAATACATGCTATATATTGTACATAAAATATCAAAGTACACAAAATATATGTTATATATTGCACATAAAATATCAAAGTACACAAAATATATACTATATTTTGTAAATAAAATATTAAAGTACACAAAATATATATTATATATTGTACATCAAATATCAAAGTACACGAAATAAATATAATAAATTGTACATAAAATATCAAAGTTCACAAAATATATATTACGTATTGTACATAAAATATCAAATTACAGAAAAAATGTATATTGTATATAAAATATCAAGTTCACAAAATATATGTTATATATAGAACTTAAAATATCAAAGTACACAAATTATATATCATATATTTTACAGAAAATATCAAAATACACAAAATATATATGATATATTGTTCATAAAATATCAAAGTACAGAAAATATATATCCTATATTTCACATAAAATATCAAAGTACACAAAATACATATTATATATTGTACATAAAATATCAAAGCACAAAAAATATTACATATTGTACATATAATATCAAAAACTACACAAAATATATGGCACATATTGTACATAAAATATCAAAGTACGCAAAATATATCCTATTTATTGTACATAAAATATCAATGTACACAAAATATATCTTATATATTGTACAAAAATATCAAAGTATACAAAATATGTCTTGTATATTGTACATAAAACATGAAAGTTCACAAAATATGTCTTACACATTGTACATAAAATATCAAAGAAAACAAAATATATCTTTTATATTGTACATAAAATATCAAAGTACACAAAATATATCCTATATATAGTACATAAAGTATCAAAGGACACAAAATATATCTTATATATTGCACATAAAATATCAAAGTACACAAAATATATCTTATATATTGTACATAAAATATCAAAGAACACAAAATATATATCATATATTGCACATAAAATATAAAATAACACAAAATATATATCATAAATTGTACATAAAATATCAAAGTACACAACATATGTATTATATATTGTACAAAAAACATCAAAATATGCAAAATATATATCTTATATGTTCATAAAATATCGAAATACACAAAATATGTATTATATATTTGCCATAAAATATCAAATCACACGAAATTAATATTATATATTGTACATAATATATCAAATTTCACAAAATATATATTATATATTGTACATGAAATATCAAAGTAAACAAAATTTATATTATATATTGGCCATTAAATATCAAAGTACACAAAATATATATTATATATTGTACGTAAAACATCAAAGTACACAAAACATGTATTATGAATTGCACGTAAAATATCAAAGTACACAAAATATATATTATATATTGTACATAAAATATGAAAGTAAAAAATAAATATCGTATATTGTAAATAAAATATCAAAGTACACAAAATATGTATCATATATTGTACATAAAATATCAAAGTTCACAAAATATATGTTATATATTGTACATAAAATATCAAAGCAAAGTACACAAAATATATCTTATATATTGTACATAAAACATCAAAATACACAAAATATATATCATATATTGTACATAAAATATCAAAGTACACAAAATATATATCATATATTGTACATTAAATATCAAAGGACACAAAATACGTATTATATATTGTACATAAAATATCAAAGTACACATAATATATATCAAATATTGTATATAAAATATCAAAGTACACAAAATATATGACATATTCTGTACATAATATATCAAACTACACAAAATATATATCATATATGTCATATTTTGTACATAAAATATCAAAGTACACAAAATATATATTATATATTGTACATAAAATAACAAAGTACACAAAATACTTATATATTGGCCATGAAATATCAAAGTACACAAAATATATATTTTACATTATACATAATATATTAAAGTACACAAAATATATGTTATATATTGTACATACAATATCAAAGTACACAAAACATATATTATATATTGTATATAAAATATCAAAGTACTCAAAATATATATATTGTTCATAAAATATCAAAATAAACAGAATATACAATATATACAGTACATAAATATCAAAGTACACTAAATATATATCATATATTGTACATAAAATATCAAAGTACACAAAATATATATCATATATAGTACATAAAATATCAAAATACACAGAATTTGTATCATATATTGTACATAAAATATCAAATTACACAAAATATATATTGTATAATTTACATAAAATATCAAAGTACACAAAATATGTATTATATAGTACATGAAATACCAAAATACACAAAATATAGGTTATATATTGTACATGAAATATCAAAATACACAAAATATATATAATATATTGCATATAAAATATGAATGTACAAAAAATATATATCAGATATTGTACATAAAATATGAAAATACACAAAATATATGTCATCTATTGAACATAAAATATTAAAGTACAAAAAATATGTATCACAAATTGTTCATACAATATCAAAGTACACAAAATATATATTATATATTCTACATAAAATATGAAAGTAAATCACACAAACTATATATGATATATTGTATACAACATATCCAAGTACACAAAATATACATTATATATATATATACATGGAATGGAATGAAATGGAATGGAATACAATGTAAGGGAATCAACATGAGAGAAATGGACGGGAAACAAATTTAAAGGAATGGAATGGAACGGAATTTAATCAACTGGAATGGAATGGAATGGAATAGAATCAAATGGAATGGAATTGAATGAAATGGAATGGAAAGGAATGGAACGGAAAGGATTGGAATGGAATGGAATGGAATGAAATGGATTGGAATGGAATAAAATGTAACAGGATGGAATGAAATGGAATGGAACAGAATGAAATGGAATGGAATCAAATCATCCCGAGGGGAATGAAATGGAATTGAATGGAATGGAATGGAATTTAATGGAAAGGAATGGAAAGGAATTGAATGGAATGGAATCAACCCGAGTGGAATGGAACAGAATGGAATGGAATGGAATGGAATCAACCCGAGTGGAATAAAATGGAATGCAATGGAATGGAATGGAATAAACCTGAGTGGAATAGAATGGAATGGAATGGAATAGAATGGAATGGTATGGAATCAACACGAGTGGAAAGGAATGGAAGAAACTGACTGGAATGGAATGGAATCAAATGGAATGGAAAGGAATCAACTGGAATGAAATGGAATGGAATGGAATGGAATGAAATTAATCCGAGTGGAATGGAATGGATTGGAATGGAATGGATGGAATGGAATCAACCAGAGTGGAATGGAATGAAATGGAATGGAATGGAATGGAATCAACCCGAGTTGAATGGAATGAAATCGAGTGGAATGGAATGGAGTGGAATGGAATGGAATGGAATGAAATGGAATGGAACGGAATGGAATGGAACGGAATGGAGTGGAAACGAATGCAATCAACTGGAACGGTATGAAATGGAATGGCATGGAATAGAATGGAATGGAATCAACCCGAGTGGAGTGGAATGGAATGGAGTGGAATAGAATGGAATGGAACGGAATGGAATGGAAAGGAACGGATTGAAACGGAATGGAATGGAATCAACCCGAGTGGAATGGAATGGAATGGAATGCAATGGAATGGAATGGAAGAGAATGGAATCATCCAGAGTGGAATAGAATGCAACGGAATGGAATGGAATGGAATGGAATAAAATCATCCCAAGTGGAGTGTAATGGAATGGAATGGAATAGAATGAAATGGAATGGAATGGAATGGAATCAACACGAGTGGAATGGAATGGAAAGGAATGGAATGGAATCAACTGGAATGTAGTGGAAGGGAATGGAATAAACCTGAGTGGAAAACAATGCAATGGAATGGAATAGACTGGAATGCAATGAAATCCACCCCAGTGGAGAGGAAAGGAACGGAATGAAATAGAATGAAACGGAAAGGAATGGAATGGAATTAACCCGAGTGGAATGGAATGGAATGGAATAGAATGGCATCAATCCGAGTGCAAAAGAATGTAACGGAATGGAATGGAATGCAATAGAATGTTATCAACCCGAGTGAGAAAGAATGTAATGGAATGGAATGGAATGGAATCATCCCGTGTGGAATGGAATGGAATGGAAAAGAATAGAATAGAATGGAAGGGAAGGCAATGGAATCAACATGAGTGTAATGGAATGGAATGGAATGGAATGGAATGGAAAGGAATGGAATCACATGGAATGGAACGGAATGGAACGGAATGGAATGGAATGGAATCAAGACGAGTGGAATGGAATGCATTGGATTGTAATGGAATGGAATCAACCAGAGTGAAATGGATTGGAAGGGAAATTAACAGAATGGAATGGAATGGAATGGAGAGGAATGGAATGGAATGGAATTGAATGGAATCATCCACAGTGTAATGGAATGGAAAGGAATGGAGTAGAATGGAATGGAATCAACTGGAATGGAATGGAGTAAAATGGAATGGAATGGAAGGGAATGGAATCAAACTGAGTGGAATGGAATGGAATGGAATTGAAACAACCTGAGGGGAATGGAAAAGAATGGAGTCAACCGGAATGGAATGGAATGGAATGGAATTAAACAGAGTGAAATGAAGTAGAATGGAATGGAATGGAATGGCATCAACTGTAATGGAATGCAATTGAATGGAATGGAATGGAATCATCTTGAATGGAATGGAACGGAATGGAATGAAATGGAATGGAAGGGAGTGGGATGGAATGAAATAGAATCAACCCGAGTGGAATGGAATGGAATGAAATGGAATGGAATGGAATGGAGTAGAATGGAAAGGAATGGAATCAACCCGATAGCAGTGGAATGGAAAAAAATTTAATGGAAGGGAATGGAACGGAATGGAATGGAATGGAATGGAATAGAATCAACTGTAATGGAATTGAATGAAATGGAATGGAATCGAATGGATTGGAATGGAATGAAATGGAATAGAATGGAATGACCTGGAATGGAATTTAATGCAATGGAATGGAATCAAATGAACCCGAGGGGATTGGAATGGAATGGAATGGAATGAAATTGAATGGAATCAACTGGAATGGAATGGAATGGAATGGAAAGAAATGGAATGAAATGGAATCAACACGAATAGAATAGAATGGAATGGAATGGAATGGAATAAACCTGAGTGGAATGGAATGGAATGGAATGGAATGGTATGGAATCAACACGAGTGGAAAGGAATGGAATGGATTTGAATGGAATGGAAAGGAATCAACTGGAATGGAATGGAAAGGAATGGAGTGGAATGGAATTGAATGGAATTGAATCAACACGAATGGAATGGAATGGAATGGAATGGAATAGAACGGAATTGAATGGAATAGAATAGAATGGAATTGAATAAAACCGAGTGGAATGGAATGGAATGGAATGGAATGAGTGGAGTGGAGTGGAATGGAATGGAGTGGAATGGAATGGAATGGAATGGAATGGAATGGAATGGAATATAATGGAATGGAAAGGAATGGAAAGGAATGGAATGGAATGGAATGGAATGGAATGGATTAGAATGAAATTGAATCAACCTGAGTGGAATGGTATGGAAAGGAAAGGAATGGAATGGAATGGAATGGAATGGAATGGAATAGAATGGAATTGAATCAACCCGAGTGGAATGGAATGGAATTGAATGGAATGGAATGGAATGGAAGGGGAAGGAATGGAATGGAATGGAATGGAATGGAATGGAATGGAATGGAATGGAATCAACCTGAGTGTAATGGAATGGAATGGAACGGAATAGAAAGGAATGGAATGAAATGGAATGGAATGGAATGGAAAGGAAGGTAATAGAATGGAATTGAATGAACCCGAGTGGAATGGAATGGAATGGAATGGAATGGAATGGAATCAACTGGAATGGAATGGAATAAAATGGAATGGAGTGGAATAGAATGGAACGGAATGGAATGAAGTGAAATGCAATAGAATGCAATTGAACCAACCCGAGTGGAATGGAATTGAAAAGAATGGAATGGAATGGAATGGAATGGAATGGAAGAGAATTGAATTGAATTAACCTGACCGGAATGGAATGGAATGAAATGGAATGGAATAAAATGGAATGGAATAGAGTGGAATTGAATCAACCCGAGTGGAATGGAATGGATTGGAATGGAATGGAATGGAATGGAATGGAATAGAATGGATTTGAAACAAAACCGAGTGGAATAGAATGGAGTGGTATGGAATCGAATGGAATGGAACGGAATGGAATGGAATAGAATGGAATTGAATCAACACGAGCAGAATGGAATGGCATGGAATGGAATGTATTGGAATGGAATGGAAAGGAATGGAATGGAATTGAATCAACCCGAGTAGAATGGCATGGCATGGAATGGAAAGGAAAGGAATGGAATAGAAATGAATGGAATCAACCCGAGTGGAATGGAATGAAATGGAATGAAAAGGAACGCAATGGAATGCAATGGAGAGGAATGGAATGGAATGGAATGGAATGGTATGGAATGCAATGGAATGGAATTGAATCAACACGAGTAGAATGGAGTGGAATGCAACGCAACGTAATAGAATGGAATTGAATCAACCAGAGTGAAATGCAATGGAATGGGGTGGAATGGAATGGAATGGAATAGAATGGAATGGAATCAACCCTATTGGAATGGAATTGAATATAATTGAATGGAATGGAATGGAATGGAATGGAATGGAATGGAAAGGAATGGAATGGAATGGAATAGAATGGAATTGAATCATCCTGAGTGGAATGGAATGGAATGGAATTGAACGGATCTGTACCGAACAGAATGGAATGGAATGGAATTGAATGGAATGGAATGGAAGGGGAAGGAAGGGAATGGAATGGAATGGAATGGAATGGAATGGAATGGAATGGAATGGACTGGAATGGAATGGAATCAACCTGAGTGTAATGGAATGTAATGGAACGGAATAGGAAGGAATGGAATGAAATGGAATGGAATGGAATGGAATGGAAAGGAAGGTAATAGAATGGAATTGAATGAACCCGAGTGGAATGGAATGGAATGGAATAGAATGGAATGGAAAGGAAAGGAATGGAATGGAATGGAATGGAATGGAATGGAATGGAATGGAATCAACCGGAATGGAATGGAATAAAATGGAATGGAGTGGAATAGAATGGAACGGAATGGAATGAAGTGAAATGCAATAGAATGCAATTGAACCAACCCGAGTGGAATGGAATTGAAAGGAATGGAATGGAATGGAATGGAATGGAATGGAATGGAATGGAAGAGAATTGAATTGAATTAACCTGACCGGAATGGAATGGAATGAAATGGAATGGAATAAAATGGAATGGAATAGAGTGGAATTGAATCAACCCGAGTGGAATGGAATGGATTGGAATGGAATGGAATGGAATGGAATGGAATAGAATGGATTTGAAACAAAACCGAGTGGAATAGAATGGAGTGGTATGGAATCGAATGGAATGGAACGGAATGGAATGGAATAGAATGGAATTGAATCAACACGAGCGGAATGGAATGGCATGGAATGGAATGTATTGGAATGGAATGGAAAGGAACGGAATGGAATTGAATCAACCCGAGTAGAATGGCATGGCATGGAATGGAAAGGAAAGGAATGGAATAGAAATGAATGGAATCAACCCGAGTGGAATGGAATGAAATGGAATGAAAAGGAACGGAATGGAATGCAATGGAGAGGAATGGAATGGAATGGTATGGAATGCAATGGAATGGAATTGAATCAACACGAGTAGAATGGAGTGGAAAGCAATGCAACGTAATAGAATGGAATTGAATCAACCAGAGTGAAATGCAATGGAATGGGATGGAATGGAATGGAATGGAATAGAATGGAATTGAATCAACCCTATTGGAATGGAATTGAATGTAATTGAATGGAATGGAATGGAATGGAAAGGAATGGAATGGAATGGAATGGAATAGAATGGAATTGAATCATCCTGAGTGGAATGGAATGGAATGGAATGGAATTGAACGGATCTGTACCGAACAGAATGGAATGGGATGGAAATGAATGGAATGGAATGGAATAGAATGGAATTGAATCAACCCGAGTGAAATGCAATGGAATGGAATGGAATGGAATGGAATCAACTGGAGAGGAATGGAATGGAATGGAAAGGAATGGAACGGAATCGAATGGAATAGAATGGAATTTAATCACCCCGAGTGGAATGGAATGGAATGGAATGGAATGAAAAGGAATGCAATGGAATGGAATCAACCTGAATGGAGTGGAATGGAATGGAATGGAATGGAATGGAATGGAATGGAATGGAAAGGAATGGAATGGAATGGAATGGAATAGAATGGACTTGAATCATCCTGAGTGGAATGGAATGGAATGGAATGGAATTGAACGGATCTGTACCGAACAGAATGGAATGGGATGGAAATGAATGGAATGGAATGGAATAGAATGGAATTGAATCAACCCGAGTGAAATGCAATGGAATGGAATGGAATGGAATGGAATCAACTGGAGAGGAATGGAACGGAATGGAAAGGAATGGAACGGAATCGAATGGAATAGAATGGAATTTAATCACCCCGAGTGGAATGGAATGGAATGGAATGGAATGAAAAGGAATACAATGGAATGGAATCAACCTGAATGGAGTGGAATGGAATGGAATGGAATGGAATGGAACGAAACGCAATAGAATGGAATTGAATGAACCCGAGTGGAATGGATTGGAATGGAATGGAATGCAATGGAATCAAATGGAATTGAATGGAATGGAGTAAAACGGAATTGAATCAATCTGTGTGAAATGGAATGGAATGGAAAAGAATGTAATGGAATGGAATGGAATAAAGGGAATTAAATCTACCCCAGTGGAATGGAATGGAGTGGAATGGAATGGAATGGAATGAAACGCAATAGAATGGAATTGAATGAACCCGAGTGGAATGGATTGGAATGGAATGGAATGCAATGGAATCGAATGGAATTGAATGGAATGGAGTAAAACGGAATTGAATCAATCTGAGTGAAATGGAATGGAATGGAATAGAATGGAATGGAATGGAATGGAATGGAATGGAATGGAATAGAAGGGAATTAAATCTACCCCAGTGGAATGGAATGGAATGGAATGGAATGGAATGGAATGGATTGGAATGGAAAAAATAGAATGGAATTGAACCAATCCAGGTGGAAAGGAATGGAAGGGAATGGAATGGAATGGAAAGGAAAGGAATAGAATGGAATTTAATAAACACGAGTTCAATGAAATGGAATGGAATGAAATGGAAAGGCATTGAATTGAACAAAATGGAATAGAATTAACCCGAGTGGAATGGAATGGAATGGAATGGATTGGAAAGGAATGGAATGGAATTGAATCAACACGAGTGGAATGGAATGGAATGGAACGGAATGAAATGGAATGGAATGGAATGGAATAGAATGGAATTGAATCAACCCGAGTAGAATGGAAAGCAATGGAATGGAATGGAATGGAATAAAATGGAATGGAATGGAGTGGAATGGAATAGAATGGAATGGAATGCAATGGAATGGAATTGAATTGAATCAACACGAGTGAAATGGAATGGAATGGAAGGGAAGAGAATGGAATTGAATCAACCCGAGTGGAATGGAATGGAATGGAATGGAATAGAAAGAATAGAATCAACGCGAGTAGAAAGGAATGGAATGGAATGGAATAGAATGGAATAGAATCATCCCGAGTGGAATGGAATGGAATGGAATGGAATAGAATCATCCCGAGTGGAATGGAATGGAATGGAATGGAATGGAATAGAATGGAATGGAATGGAATGGAACAGAAAGGAATTGATACAAACCGAGTGGAATGGAATGGAAAGGAATGGAATGAAGTGAAATGGAATGGAATGGAATGGAATGCAATGGAATGGAACGGAAAGGAATGGAATGGAAAGGAATGGAATGGAACGGAATGGAATGGAATAGAATGGAATGGAATACATTAGAATGAAATTCAATCAAACCAAGTGGAATGGTATGGAAAGGAATGGAATGGAATGGAATGGAATGCAATGGAACGGAATGGAAAGGAACGGAATGGAAAGGAATGGAATGGAATGGAATGGAATAGAATGGAATGGAATACATTAGAATGAAATTCAATCAAACCAAGTGGAATGGTATGGAAAGGAATGGAATGGAATGGAATGCAATGGAACGGAACGGAAAGGAACGGAATGGAAAGGAATGGAATGGAATGGAATGGAATAGAATGGAATGGAATACATTAGAATGAAATTCAATCAAACCAAGTGGAATGGTATGGAAAGGAATGGAATGGAATGGAATGGAATGGAATCAACCTGAGTGGAATGTAATGGAATGGAATGGAAGAGAATGGAAGGGGATCTAATGGAATGGAATGGAATGCCATAGAATGGAATCAAATCAACCCGAGTTGAATGGAATGGAATGGAATAGAATGGAATGGAATGGAAAAGAATGGAATAGAATGGGATTGAATCAACCCGAGTGGAAAGGAATGGAATGAACTGGCATGGCATGGCAAGGAATGGAATGGAATGAAATGGAATGGAATGAAATGGAATGGAATCGAATTGAATCAACCCAAGTGGAATGGAATGGAATGGAATGGAAGGGAATGGAAAGGAATGGAATGGAATTCAATGGAAGGGAATTGAATGCAATGGAATGGAATTGAATGGAATTGAATCCACTGGAATGGAATGGAAAGGAATGGAATAGAATCAACTCGAGTGGAATGCAATGGGATGGAATGGAATGGAATGGAATGGAATGGTATAGAATGGAATCGAATCAACCCGAGTGTAATAGAATGGAATGGAGTGGAACGGAATCGAATGGAATGGAATGGAATGCAATTGAATCAACCCGAATGGAATGGAATGGAATGGAATGGAATGGAATGGAATGGAATAGAATACAATGGAATTGAATCAACCCGAGGGAAATTGAAGGGAATGGAATGGAATGGAACGCTATCAGCACGAGTGGAAAGGAATGGAATGGAATGGATTGAATTGGAGAGTAATGGAAAGGAATGGAACGGAATGCAATGGAATAGAAACCAATTGAATCAAACCTAGTGGAATGGAATGGAATGGAAAAGCGTGGAATGGACTGGAATGGAATGCAATCGAATTGAATAGAATGGAATTGAATCAACCCCAGTGGAAGGGAATGGAATGGAATGGAATAGAATGGAATTGAATAAACTAGAATGGAATGCAATGGAATGGAATGGAACGGAATCATCCCGAACGGAATGGAATGGAATGGAATGCAATGGAATGGAAAGGAATGGAATAGAATGGAATTGAATCAACTGGAGTGGAATGGAATGGAATGGAACCGAATCAACCCGAGCAGAATGTAATGTAATGGAATGTAATGGAATGGAATGGAATAGAACGATATTGAATCAACCCAAGTGGAAATGAATGGAATGGAATGGAATGGAATGGAATGGAATGTAACGGAACGGAATGGAATGGAATGGAAAGGAATGGAATGGAATGGAATGGAATAAACCCGAGTGGAATGGAATGGAAAGGAATGGAATAGAACGGAATGGAATGGAATGGAATCAACCCGAGTGTAGTGGAATAGAATGGAATGGTATGGAATGGAATGGAATGGAAAAATCCCGAGTAGAATGGATTGGAATGGAATGGAATGGAATGGAACAGAATGTAATTGAATTAATCCGAATGGAATGGAATGGAATGGAATGGAACGGAATGGAATGGAATGGAATCGAGTGGAATAGAATGGAATTGAATGAAGTGGAATGGAATGGAATGGAAGAGATTGGAATTGAATCAAGTGGAATGGAATGGAATGGAAGGGAATGGACTTCAATGGAATCAACCCGAGTAGAATGGAATGGAATGGAATGGAATGGAATGGAAAGGAATGGAATAGAATGGAATGGAAAGGAATGGAATAGAACGGAATGGAATGGAATGGAATCAACCCGAGTGTAGTGGAATAGAATGGAATGGTATGGAATGGAATTGAATGGAAAAATCCCGAGTAGAATGGATTGGAATGGAATGGAACAGAATGTAATTGAATTAATCCGAATGGAATGGAATGGAATGGAATGGAACGGAATGGAATGGAATGGAATCGAGTGGAATAGAATGGAATTGAATGAAGTGGAATGGAATGGAATGGAAGAGAATGGAATTGAATCAAGTGGAATGGAATGGAATGGAAGGGAATGGATTTCAATGGAATCAACCCGAGTAGAATGGAATGGAATGGAATGGAATGGAATGGAAAAGAATGCAATTGAGTAAACTGGAATGGAATGGAATGGCATGAAATGGAACGGAATGGAATGGAAAGAAATGAAATGGAATGGAATAGATCGGAAAAGAATCCACTGGAATGGAATGGAATGGAATGGAATGGAATGGAAAGGAATGTAATGGAAACAACTGGAATGGAATGGAATGGAATGTAATAGAATGGAATTTAATCAATAGGAATGGAATGGAATGGAATTCAATGGAAAAGAATGGAAAGGAACTGAATCAACCCGGGTGGAATAGAATGGGATGGAATGGAATGGAATGGGAATGAATGGAATGGGAACGAATGGAATGGAATGGAATGGAATGGAGTGGAATGGAATAGAATAGAATTGGATCAACCCGACTGGAAGGGAATGGAATTGAATGGAGTAGAAAGGAATTGAATGAACCCGAGACGAATGGAATGGAATGGAATGGAAGTGAAACAACTGGAATGGAATGGAATGGAATCAAATGGAATGGAATGGAATGGATTGGAATGAAATGGAATGGAATTGAATCAACCTGAGTGGAATGGAATGGAATAGAATGGAATGGAATGGAATGGAATGGAATTGAGTAGAATGGAATTGAATAAACCTGAGTGGAATGGAATGGAATGGAATGGAATGAAATGGAATGGATTGAAATGAAATGGAATGGATTGAAATTGAACCAATTGGAAAGGAATGGAATGGAATGGAATGGAATGGAACGGAATGGAATGGTATGGAATGGAATCGAATGGAATTGAATCAACCCAAGAGGAGTGGATTGGAATGTAATGTAATGGAATGGAATGGGATGGAGTTGAATCAATCCAAGTGGAGTGGAATGGAATGGAATGGAGTGGAGTGGAATGAAATGGAATGGAATGGAGTGGAGTGGAGTGCAATGGAATGGAATGGAATAGAATGGAATTGAATCATTTGGAATGGAACAGAATGGAATGGAATGGCATGGAATGGAATGAAATGGAAAGAAGTGGAATGGAATGGAATTGAATCAACCAGAGTGGTGTGGAATGGAATGGAATGGAATTGAAAGGAATTGAATTGAATCAACATTAGAGGAATGGGATGGAATGTAATGGCATGGAATGGAATGGAATTGAATAGAATAGAATTGAATCAATCCAAGAGGAATGGAATGGAATGGAATGGAATGAAATGGAATGGAATGGAATGGAATGGAATGGAATGGAACGAAATGGAATGGAATGGAATGGAATGGAATAGAATGGAACTGAATCAATTGGAATGGAATGGAATGTAAAGGAATGGTACGGAATGGTATGGAATTAACTGGAGTGGAATGGAATGGAATGGAATGAAATAGAGTGAAATGCAGTAGAATGTAACTGAATCAACCCGAGTGTAATGGAATGGAAGAAAAGGGAATGGAATGGAATAAAATGGAATGGAATGGAGTAGAATGGAAAGGAATGCAATAGAATGTTATGGAATCCACTCGTGCAAAATGGAATGGAATTGAATGGAATGCAATAGAATGGAATGGAATCCACTCGAGTGGAATGGAATGGAATGGAATGGAGCGAAATGCAATAGAATGGAATTGAATCAACCTGAGTGGAAATGAAAGGAATAGAATGGAATAGAATGGAATGGAATGGAATGGAATGGAGTGAAACCCAATAGAATGGGAATGAATCAACCCGAGTGGAATGGAATGGAATGCAATGGAATGAAATGGAATAGAATGGAATTGAATCAACCAGAGTGGAATGGAATGGAATGGGATGGAATGGAAAGGAATGGCATAGAATGGAATTTAATCAGCCCGAGTGGAATGGAATGAAATGGAATGAAATGGAATAGGATGGAATTGAATCAACTGGAATGCAATGGAAAGGAATGGAATGGAATAGAACAGAATTGAATCAACTGAAATGGAATGGAATGGAATGGAATGGAATGGAATGGAATTGAATGAACCCGAGTGGAATGGAATGGAATTCAATGAACCCGAGTGGAATGGAGTGGAATGGAATGGGATTGAATGGAATAGAATGGATTGGAATGGAATGGAATCAACCTGAGTGGAATGGATTGGAATGGAATGGAATGGAGTGATGTGGAGTGCAATGGAATGGATTGGAATGGAATGGAAGGGAATGGAATGGAATGGAATGGTATGGAATGGAATGGAATAGAATGAAATTGAATCAAGCCGAGTGGAATGGAATTGAATGGAACGGAGTGGAACTGAATGGAACAGAATAGAAACAAATAGAATGGAATTGAATCAACCCTATGGAATGGAATGGAATGGAATAGAATGGAATGGAATGAAATGGAGGTGAATGGAATGGAATGGAATGGAGTAGAATGAAATTGAACCAATTGAATGGAATGGAATGGTACGGAATGGCATAGAATGGAAATGAATCAACACGAGCGGAGTGGATTGGAATGGAATGGAATGCAATGGAATGGAATGGGATGGAATTGAATCAATCCAAGGGCAATGGAATGGAATGGAATGGAGTGGAGTGGAATGGAATGGAGTGGAGTGGAATGGAATGGAATACAATGGAATTGAATCAACTGGAATGGAACGGAATGGAATGGAATGGAAGGGAATGGAACGGAATGGAATGGAATGGAATTGAATCAAACAGAGTGGTATGGATTGGAATGGAATGGAATGCAATGGAATGGAATGGAATGGAATTGAATCGACTGGAAAGGAATGGTATGAAATGGAATGGAATTGAATTGAATCAACACTAGTTGAATGGAATGGAATGGAATGGAATGGAATAGAATAGAATGGAATTGAATGAACCCGAATGGAATGGAATGGAATGGAATGGAATAGAATGGAATTGAATGAACCCGAATGGAATGGAATGGAATGGAGTGGAATGGAATGGAATGGATTGGAATGGAATGGAATGGAATGGAAAGGAATGCAATAGAATTCAATCAACCAAAGTGGAAGGGAAAGGAATGGAATAGAATGGAATGGAATCAACCCGAGTGGAATGTAATGGTATGGTATGCAATGGAATGGAATGGAATGGAATGGAAAGGAATGGAATGGAATGGAATGAAAAGGAATTTAAAGCAATGAAATGGAATGAAATGGAATGAAATGGAATGGAATGGAATGGAATGAAATGGAATGGGATGGAATGCAATGGAATGGAATGGAATGGAATGGAATGGAATGAAATGAAATGAAATGGAATTTAATTAAATGGAGTGGAATGGAATGGAATGGAATGCAATGGAATTAAATGGAATGAAATGGAATGGTATGCAATGGTATGGAATGGAATGGAATGGAATGGAATGAAATGAAATGGAATGGAATTGAATAGTATAGAATAGAATCAACCCAAGTGGAATGGAATGGAATCGAACGTAATGTAACATAATGGAATAGAATGGAATGGAATGTAATGGAATAGAATGGAATGGAATCACCCCAAGTGGAATGCATTTGAATGGAATGGAATGGAATGGAATGGAATGGAATGGAGTGGAATGGAATGGAATAGAATAGAATGTAATTGAATCAACTGGAATGGACTGTAATGGAATGGAATGTAAATGAATCAACCCGAGCGGAATGGAACGGAATGGAATGCAATGGAATGGAATGGAATGGAATAGAATGGTATTGAAGCAACCGGAGTGGAATGGAACAGAATTTAATGGAATGGAATGGAAAGGAATAGAATGGAATGGAATGGAACGGAATTAACCCTAGTGGAATGGAAAGGAAAGGAATGGAAAAGAACGGAATGGAATGGAATGGAAAGGAATGAACACGAGTGGTGTGGAATGGACTGCAATGGTATGGAATGGAATGGAATGGAATAAACCCGAGTGGAATGCAATGGAATGGAATAGAATGGATTGGAACAGAATGTAATTGAATCAACGTGAGTTGAATGTAATGGAATGGAGTGGAATTGAATGGGAGTAGAATGGAAATGAATGAACTGGAATGGAATTGAATGGTATGGAATAGAATGGAATTGAATGAAGTGGAATGGAATGGAATGGAACGGAACGGAATGGGATGGAATGGAAAGAAATGGAATTGAATAAACCCGAGTAGAATGGAATCGAATGGAGTGGAATTGATTGGAATGGAATGGAATGGAATGGGATGAAAAGGAATGGAATGGAATGGAATGAAACCGAGTGGAATGGAATGGAATTCAATGAACCCGAGTGGAATGGAGTGGAATGGAATGGGATTTAACGGAATAGAATGGAATGGAATAGAATGGAATCAACCTGAGTGGAATGGATTCGAATGGAATGAAATGGAGTGATGTGGAGTGGAATGGAATGGATTGGAATGGAATGGAATGGAGTGGAATGGAATGGAATAGAATGTAATTGAATCAACTGGAATGCACTGTAATGGAATGGAATGGAGTTGAATCAACACGAGCGGAATGGAATGGAATGGAATGCAATGGAATGGAATGGAATGGAATAGAATGGTATTGAAGCAACCGGAGTGGAATGGAACAGAATTTAATGGAATGGAATGGAAAGGAATAGAATGGAATGGAATGGAATGGAATTAACCGTAGTGGAATGGAAAGGAATGGAAAAGAATTGAATGGAATGGAATGGAAAGGAATGAACACGAGTGGAGTGGAATGGAATGCAATGGTATGGAATGGAATGGAATGGAATAAACCCGAGTGGAATGCAATGGAATGGAATAGAATGGATTGGAACAGAATGTAATTGAATCAACGCGAGTTGAATGTAATGTAATGGAATGGAATGGAATGGGAGTAGAATAGAAATGAATGAACTGGAATGGAATTGAATGGTATGGAATAGAATGGAATTGAATGAAGTGGAATGGAATGGAATGGAACGGAATGGAATGGAATAAACCCGAGTAGAATGGAATCGAATGGAGTGGAATTGATTGGAATGGAATGGAATGGAATGGAATGGGATGAAAAGGAATGGAATGGAATGGAATGGAATGGAATGGAATGAACTCGAGTGGAATGGAATGCAATTCAATGAACCCGAGTGGAATGGAGTGGAATGGAATGGGATTGAATGGAATAGAATGGAATGGAATAGAATGGAATCAACCTGAGTGGAATGGATTGGAATGGAATGGAATGGAGTGATGTGGAGTGGAATGGAATGGATTGGAATGGAATGGAAGGGAATGGAATGGAATGGAATGGTATGGAATGGAATGGAATAGAATGAAATTGAATCAAGCCGAGTGGAATGGAATGGAATGGAATGGAGTGGAACTGAATGGAACGGAATAGAAACGAATAGAATGGTATTGAATCAACCCGATTGAATGGAATGGAATAGAATGGAATGGAATGAAATGGAGGGGAATGGAATGGAATGGAATGGAGAAGAATGAAATTGAACCAACTGTATGGAATGGAATGGTATGGAATGGCATAGAATGGAAATGAATCAACACGAGCGGAGTGGATTGGAATGGAATGGAATGGGATGGATTTGAATCAATCCAAGGGCAATGGAATGGAATGGAATGGAATGGAGTGGAATGAAATGGAATGGAATGGAGTGGAATGGAATGGAATACAATGGAATTGAATCAACTGGAATGGAACGGAATGGAATGGAATGGAAGGGAAAGGAACGGAATGGAATGGAATGGAATGGAATGGAGTGGAATGGAATGGAATTGAATCAAACAGAGTGATATGGATTGGAATGGAATGGAATGCAATGGAATGGAATGGAATCGACTGGAAAGGAATGGTATGAAATGCAATGGAATTGAATTGAATCAACACTAGTTGAATGGAATGGAATGGAATGGAATGGAATAGAATGGAATTGAATGAACCCGAATGGAATGGAATGGAATGGAATGGAATGGAATGGAATGGAATGGAATGGAATAGAATGGAATTGAATGAACCCGAATGGAATGGAATGGAATGGAGTGGAATGGAATGGAATGGAGTGGAATGGAATGGAATGGAATGGAATGGAATGGAATGGAATGGAATAGAATGAAATTGAATCAACCCCAGTGGAATGGAATGGAATGGAATGGAATGCAATGGAATGGAATGGAATGGAAAGGAATGCAATAGAATTCAATCAACCCAAGTGGAATGGAAAGGAATGGAATAGAATTGAATGGAATGGAATGGAATCAACCCGAGGGGAATGTAATGGTATGGAATGGTATGGAATGGAATGGAATGGAATGGAATGAAAAGGAATTTAAAGCAATGGAATGGAATGAAATGGAATGAAATGGAATGGAATGAAATGGAATGGGATGGAATGCAATGGAATGGAATGGAATGGAATGGAATGAAATGAAATGGAATGGAATTAAATGGAGTGGAATGGAAAGGAATGGAATGCAATGGAATTAAATGGAATGCAACGGAATGGTATGGAATGGAATGGAATGGAATGAAATGAAATGGAATGGAATGGAATAGTATAGAATAGAATCAACCCAAGTGGAATGGAAAGGAATCGAACGTAATGTAATGTAATGGAATAGATTGGAATGGAATGGAATGGAATAGAATGGAATGGAATCATCCCATGTGGAATGGATTGGAATGGAATGGAATGGAATGGAATGGAATGGAGTGGAATGGAATGGAATAGAATGTAATTGAATCAACTGTAATGGACTGTAATGGAATGGAATGGAATTGAATCAACCCGAGCGGAATGGAATGGAATGGAATGCAATGGAAAGGAATGGAATAGAATGGTATTGAAGCAACCGGAGTGGAATGGAACAGAATGTAATGGAATGGAACGGAAAGGAATAGAATGGAATGGAATGGAATGGAATAAACCCGAGTGGAATGGAAAGGAAAGGAATGGAAAAGAACGGAAAGGAATGGAATGGAAAGGAATCAACACGAGTGGAGTGGAATGGACTGCAATGGTATGGAATGGAATGGAATGGAATAAACCCGAGTGGAATGCAATGGAATGGAATAGAATGGAATGGAACAGAATGTAATTGAATCAACCCGAGATGAATGGAATGGAATGGAATGGAATGGAATGGGAGTAGAATGGAAATGAAAGAACTGGAATGGAATTGAATGGTATGGAATAGAAAGAAATTGAATGAAGTGGAATGGAATGGAATAGAACGGAATGGAATGGAGTGGAATGGAATGGAATAAACACGAGTAGAATGGAATCGAATGGAGTGGAATTGATTGGAATGGAATGGAATGGAATGGAATAGAATGGAATAGAACGGAATAGAATCAACTGGAATGGAACGGAATGGAATGGAAGGCAATGGAAAGGAATTTCATGGAAAAAACCGGAATGGAATGGAATGGAATGGAATAGAAAGAATGGAATGGAATGGAAAGGAATTGAATCTACCCGAGTGGAATAGAATGGGATGGAATGGAATGGAATGGGAATGAATGGAATGGAATGGAATCGAATGGAAAGGAATTGAATCAACCCGAGTGGAATAGAATGGGATGCAATGGAATGGAATGGGAATGAATGGAATGGAATGGAAAGGAATGGAATGGAATGGAATGCTATGTAATTGAAACAACTGGAATGGAATGGAATGGAATCGAATGTAATGCAATGGAAAGGAAAGGTTTGGAATGGAATGGAATGGATTGGAATGGAATTGAATCAACCTGATTGGAACGGAATGGAATGGAATGGAATGCAATGGAATGGAATGGAATAGAATGGAATTGAAGAAACCTAAGTGGAACGGAATGGAATGAAATGGAATGGAATGCAATGGAATAGAATGAAATTGAACCAAGTGGAATGGAATGGAATGAAATGGAATGGTATGGAAAGGAATCGAATGGAATTGAATGGAATGGAATCAAACCGAGTGGAATGGAATGGAACGGAATGGAATCAACTGGAGTGGAATGGAATGGAACGGAACACCATGGAATTGAATCAACCCGAGTGTAATGGAATGGAAGGGAATGGAATGGAATGGAATGGAATTTAATCAACCCGAGTGGAATGGAAGGGAATGGAATGGAATGGAACGGAATGGAATGGAATGGAATGGAATTGAATCAATTGAAATGGAACGGAATGGAATGGAATGGCATGGAAAGGAATGGAATGGATTAGAATGGAGTGTAATGGAATGGAATTGAATCAAACAGAGTGGTATGGAATGGAAAGGGACAGAATGGAGTGGAATGGAAAGGAATGGAATTGAATTGAATGGAATTGAATTGAATCAACACTAGTGGAATGGAATGGAATGAAATGGCATGGAATGGAATGGAATTGAATAGAATGGATTTGACAATCCAAGAGGAATGGAATGGAATGGAATGGAATGAAATGAAATGGAATGAAATGGAATAGAATGGAATTGAATCAATTGGAATGGAATGGAATGGAATGGAAAGGAATGGAAAGGAATGGTATGGAATGGAATCAACCGGAGTGGAATGGAATGGAATGGAATGGAATGGAATGGAACACAATGGAATTGAATCAACCCTAGTGTAATGGAATGGAATGGAACGGAACGGAACGGAATGGAATAGAGTGAAATGCAGTAGAATGTAATTGAATCAACCCGAGTGTACTGGAATGGAAGAGAAGAAAATGGAATGGAAAGGAATGGAAAGGAATGGAGTAGAATGGAAAGGAATGCAATAGAATGGTATGGAATCCACTCTTGCAAAATGGAGTGGAATTGAATGGAATGCAATAGAATGGAATGGAATCCACTCGAGTGGAATGGAATGGAATGGAATGGCATGGAGTGAAATTCAATAGAATGGAATTGAATCAACGCGAGTGGAAATGAATGGAATGGAATGGAATGGAATGGAATGGAAAGGAATGGAGTGGAATGGAGTGAAACCCAATAGAATGGGAATGAATCAACCCGAGTGGAACGGAATGGAATGGAATGGAATGAAATGGAAAAGAATGGAATTGAATCAACCAGAGAGAAATGGAATGGAAGTGAAAGGAATGGCATAGAATGGAATTGAATCAACTCGAGTGTAATGGAATGAAATGGAGTGGAATGGAATGAAATGGAATAGGACGGAATTGAATCAACTGGAATGGAATGGAAAGGAATGGAATGGAATGGAATGGAATGGAATGGAATGGAATCAACGAGAGTGGAATGGAATGGAATGGAATGGAATGGAATAGAACAGAATTGAATCAACTGAAATGGAATGGAATGGAATGGAATGGAAGGGAATTGAATCAACCAGAGTGGAATGGAGTGGAATGGAATGGGATTGAATGGAATTCGATGGAATGGAATGAAATGGAATCAACATGAGTGGAATGGATTGGCATGGAATGGAATGGAGTGATGTGGAGTGGAATGGAATGGATTGGAATGGAATGGAAGGGAATGGAATGGAATGGTATGGAATGGAATGGAATAGAATGAAATTGAATCAACTGGAATGGAAGGGAATGGAATGGAAAGGAATGGAATGGAATGGAGTGGAATGGAATGGAATTGAATCAATCAGAGTAATATGGATTGGAATGGAATGGAATGGAACGGAATGGAATGGGACGGAATTGAATCGGCTGGAAAGGAATGGAATGGAATGGAATGGAATAGAATTGAATTGAAGCAACACTAGTTGAATGGAATGGACTGGAATGTAATGTAATGGAAGGGAACGGAACAGAGTGGAATGGAATGGAATGGAATGGAATGGAATGAAATGGAATGGAATGGAATGAAATGGAATCTAATGGAATGGAATGGAATGGAATGGAATGGCATGAAACGGAATGGAATGGAATAGTATAGAATTGAATCAACTCAAGTGGAATGGAATGGAATCGAACAGAATGGAATGGAATGGAATGGAAAAGAATGGAATGGAATCATCCCAATTGGAATGGATTGGAATGGAATGGAATGGAGTGGAATGGAATGGAATGGAATGGAATGGAATGGAATGGAGTGGAATGGAATGGAATGGAATGGAGTGGAATGGAATGGAATGGAATGGAATGGAATGAAATGGAATGGAATGAAATGGTAGGGAATGCAATAGAATGGAATGAAATGGAATGAAATGGAATGGAATGGAATGAAATGGAATCTAATGGAATGGAATGGAATGGAATGGAATGGCATGAAACGGAATGGAATGGAATAGTATAGAATTGAATCAACTCAAGTGGAATGGAATGGAATCGAACAGAATGGAATGGAATGGAATGGAAGAGAATGGAATGGAATCATCCCAATTGGAATGGATTGGAATGGAATGGAATGGAGTGGAATGGAATGGAATGGAATGGAATGGAGTGGAATGGAATGGAATGGAATGGAGTGGAATGGAATGGAATGGAATAGAAAGGAATTGAATCAACTGGAAAGGACTGGAATGGAATGGAATGGAATTGAATCAACCCGAGCAGAATGGAATGGAATGGAATGAAATGGAATGGAATGGAATGGAATGGAATAGAATGGTATTGAAGCAACTGGAGTGGAATGGAACGGAATGTAATGGAATGGAATGGAATAGAATGGTATTGAAGCAACTGGAGTGGAATGGAACGGAATGTAATGGAATGGAATGGAAAGGAATAGAATGGAATGGAATCAACCCGATTGGAATGGAAAAGAAAGGAATGGAATAGAATGGAATGGAACGGAATGGAAAGGAATCAACCCGAGTGGAGTGGAACGTACTGCAATGGTATGGAATGGAATGGAATGGAATAGAATGTAATGGAATGGAATAAACCCGAGTGGAATGGAATGGAATGGAATAGAATGGAATGGAATGGAATGGAACACAATGTATTTGAATGAACCCGAATGGAATGGAATGGAATGGAATGGAACACAATGTATTTGAATGAACCCGAATGGAATGGAATGGAATGGAATGGAATGGAAAGGAATGGAATGGAATGGAATGGAGAAGAATGGAAATAATGAACTGGAATGGAATTGAATGGAATGGAATAGAAAGGAATTGAATCAAGTGGAATGGAATGGAATGGAATGGAATAAACCCAAGTAGAATGGAATTGAATGGAGTGGAATTGATTGGAATGGAATGTAATGGAGTGGAAAGGAATGGAATGGAAAAGAATGGAATTGAATCAGCTGGAATGGAATGGAATGGGATGAAATGGAATGGAATGGAATGGAATGGAATAGAACGGAATAGAACCAAATGGAATAGAATGGAATGGAATGGAATGGAAAGGAATGTCATGGAAACAACTGGAATGGAATGGAATGGAATAGAATGGAATGGAATAGAATGGCATTTAATCAATAGGAATGAAATGGAATGGAATGCAATGCAATGAAAAGAAATTGAATCAACCCGAGTGTAATAGAATGGGATGGGATAGAATGAAATGGGAATGAATGGAATGGAATGGAATGGAATGGGATGGAATATAATGAAATGGGAATGAATGGAATGGAATGGAATGGAAAGGAATAGAATGGAATTTAATCAACCTGAGTGGAATTGAATGGAATTGAATGGAGTAGAATGGAATTGAATAAACCAGAGTGGAATGGAATGGAATGCAATGGAGTGGAATGGAATCGAATGCAATGGAATGCAATGGAATTGAAACAACTCGAATGGAATGGAATGGAATCGAATGTAATATAATGGAAAGGAATGGATTGGAATGGAATGGAATGGAATGGAATTGAATCAACATGAGTGGAACGGAATGGAATGGAATGGAATAGAATGGAATTGAATAAAGCCATGTGGAATGGAATGGAATGAAATGGAATGGAATGCAATGGAATAGAATGAAATTGAACCAATTGGAATGGAATGCAATGGAATGGAATGGAATGGAATGAAATGGAATGGTATGGAATGGAATCGAATGGAATTGAATGGAGTGGAATCAAACCTAGTTGAATGGAATTTAACGGAATGGAATCAACCAGAGTGGAATGGAATGGAATGGAATGGAATGGAATGGAACACAATAGAATTGAATCAACCCGAGTGGAATGGAATGGAATGGAATGTAATAGAGTGAAATGCAGTAGAATGTAATTGAATTAACCCGAGTGGAATGGAATGGAATAGAAGGGAATGGAATGGATTGGAATGGAAAGGAATGCATTAGAATGGTATGGAATCCACTCTTGCAAAATGGAATGGAATTAAATGGAATGCAATAGAATGGAATGGAATCCACTCGAGTGGAATAGAATGGAATGGAATGGAGTGAAATGCAATAGAATGGAATTGAATCAGCACGAGTGTAAATGAATGTAATGTAATGTAATGCAATGGAATGGAATGGAATGGAGTGAAACCCAATAGAATGGAAATGAATCAACCCGAGTGGAATGGAATGGAGTGGAATGCAATGGAATAGAATGGAAGTGAATCAACCCGAGTGGAATGGAATGGAATGGAATGGATTGGAATGAAATAGAATGGAATTGAATCAAACCAAGTGGAATCGAATGAAATGGAATGGAATGGAATGGAATGGAATGCATGGAATTCAATCAACCCGAGTGGAATGGAAAGGAATGGAATAGAATGGAATGGAATGGAATGGAATGGAATGGAATCAACACGAGGGGAATGTAATGGAATGGAATAGAATGGAATGAAATGGAATGGAATGGAATGGAATGGAATTAAATGGAATGAAATGGAATGGAATGGAATGGAATGGAATCAACCCGAGTGGAATGGAACAGAATGTAATGGAATGGAAAGGAAAGGAAAAGAATGGAAAGGAATGGAATGGAATCAACCCGAGTGGAATGGAATGGAAAGGAATGAAAAAGATCGGAATGCAATGAAATGGAAAGGAATCAACCCGAGTGGAGTGGAATGGAATGGAATGGTTAGGAATGGAATGAAATGGAGTAAACCCGAGTGGAATGGAATGGAACAGAATGTAATTGAATCAACCCGAATGGAATGGAATGGAATGGAGTAGAATGCAAATGAAAGAACTGGAATGGAATTGAATGGAATTGAATAGAAGGGAATTGAATCGAGTGGAATGGAATGGAATGGAATGGTATGGAATGGAATGGAATAGAATGAAATTGAATCAACCCGAGTGGAATGGAATGGAATGGAACGGTGTGGAACTGGATGGAACGGAATTTAAACGAATAGAATGGAATCGAATCAACCCGATGGAATGCAATGGAATGGAAGGGAATGGTATGGAATGGCATAGAATGGAATTGAATCAACACGAGCAGAGTGGATTGGAATGGAATGGAATGGAATGGGATGGGATGGAATTGAATCAATCCGAGGGCAATGGAATGGAATTCAGTGGAGTGGAGTGGAATGAAATGGGATGGAATGGAGTGGAGTGGAATGAAATGCATTGGAATGGAGTGGAGTGGAATGGAACGGAATGGAATGGAATGTAGTGGAGTGGAATGGAATGGAATGGAATGGATTGGAATGGAATGGAATGGCATACAATGGAATTGAATCAACTGGAATGGAACGGAATGGAATGGAATGGAAAGGAATGGAATGGAATGGAGTGGAATGGAATGGAATGGAATTGAATCAACCAGAGTAGTATGGATTGGAATGGAATGGAATGGAACGGAATGGAATGGGACGGAATTGAATCGACTGGAAAGGAATGGAATGGAATGGAATAGAATTGAATTGAAGCAACACTAGTTGAATGGAATGGACTGGAATGTAATGGAATGGAATGGAATGGAACGGAGTGGAATGGAATGGAATGGAATGAAATGGAATGGAATGAAATGGAAGGGAATGCAATAGAATGGAATGAAATGGAATGAAATGCAATGGAATGGAATGAAATGGAATCTAATGGAATGGAATGGAATGGAATGGAATGGAATGGAATGAAACGGAATGGAATGGAATAGTATAGAATTGAATCAACTCAAGTGGAATGGAATGGAATCGAACGTAATGTAATGGAATGGAATGGAACGAAATGGAATGGAATAGAATGGAATGGAATCATCCCAATTGGAATGGATTGGAATGGAATGGAATGGAGTGGAATGGAATGGAATGGAATAGAAAGGAATTGAGTCAACTGGAATGGACTGGAATGGAATGGAATGGAATGGAATCAACACGAGCAGAATGGAATGGAATGGAATGGAATGGAATGGAACGGAATGGAGTAGAATGGTATTGAAGCAACTGGAGTGGAATGGAACGGAATGTAATGAAATGGAATGGAAAGGAATAGAATGGAATGGAATCAACCCGATTGGAATGGAAAGGAAAGGAATGGAATAGAATGGAATGGAATGGAATGGAAAGGAATCAACCCGAGTGGAGTGGAACGTACTGCAATGGTATGGAATGGAATGGAATGGAATAGAATGTAATGGAATGGAATAAACCCGAGTGGAGTGGAATGGAATGGAATAGAATGCAATGGAATGGAATGGAACACAATGTATTTGAATGAACCCGAATGGAATGGAATGGAATGGAATGGAAAGGAATGGAATGGAATGGAATGGAGAAGAATGGAAATAATGAACTGGAATGGAATTGAATGGAATGGAATAGAAAGGAATTGAATCAAGTGTAATGGAATGGAATGGAATGGAATGGAATGGAATGGAATGGAATGGAATGGAATGGAATGGAATTAACCCGAGTAGAATGGAATCGAATGGAGTGGAATTGATTGGAATGGAATGTAATGGAGTGGAATGGAATGGAATGGAAAAGAATGGAATTGAATCAGCTGGAATGGAATGGAATGGGATGAAATGTAATGGAATGGAATAGAACGGAATAGAACAAACTGGAATGGAATGGAATGGAGTGGAAAGGAATGTCATGGAAACACCTGGAATGGAATGGAATGGAATAGAATGGCATTTAATCAATAGGAATGAAATGGAGTGGAATGGAATGGAATGGAATGGAATGGAATGTAAAGGAATTGAATCCACCCGAGTGTAATAGAATGAGATGGAATAGAATGAAATGGGAATGAATGGAATGGAATGGAATGGAATGGGATGGAATATAATGAAATGGGAATGAATGGAATGGAATGGAATGGAATAGAATGGAATTGAATCAACCTGACTGGAATTGAATGGAAATGAATGGAGTAGAATGGAATTGAATAAACCAGAGTGGAATGGAATGGAATGCAATCGAATGCAATGGAATTGAAACAACTCGAATGGAATGGAATGGAATCGAATGTAATATAATGGAAAGGAATGGATTGGAATGGAATGGAATGGAATTGAATCAACCTGAGTGGAACGGAATGGAATGGAATGGAATGGAATAGAATGGAATTGAATAAAGCCATGTGGAATGGAATGGAATGAAATGGAATGGAATGCAATGGTATAGAATGAAATTGAACCAATTGGAATGGAATGGAATGAAATGGAATGGAATGAAATGGAATGGTATGGAATGGAATCGAATGGAATTGAATGGAATGGAATCAACCCTGGGTGAATGGAATTTAACGGAATGGAATCAACCGGAGTGGAATGGAATGGAATGGAATGGAACACAATGGAATTGAATCAACCCGAGTGGAATGGAATGGAATGGAATGGAATAGAGTGAAATGCAGTAGAATGTAACTGAATTAACCAGAGTGGAATGGAATGGAATAGAAAGGAATGGAATGGAATGGAATGGAATGGAGAAGAATGGAAATAATGAACTGGAATGGAATTGAATGGAATGGAATAGAAAGGAATTGAATCAAGTGGAATGGAATGGAATGGAATTAACCCGAGTAGAATGGAATCGAATGGAGTGGAATTCATTGGAATGGAATGTAATGGAGTGGAATGGAATGGAATGGAAAAGAATGGAATTGAATCAGCTGGAATGGAATGGAATGGGATGAAATGGAATGGAATGGAATGGAATAGAACGGAATAGAACAAACTGGAATGGAATGGAATGGAATGGAATGGAATGGAAAGGAATGTCATGGAAACAACTGGAATGGAATGGAATGGAATAGAATGGAATGGAATAGAATGGCATTTAACCAATAGGAATGAAATGGAATGGAATGGAATGGAATGGAAAGGAATGGAATGTAAAGGAATTGAATCCACCCGAGTGTAATAGAATGAGATGGAATAGAATGAAATGGGAATGAACGGAATGGAATCGAATGGAATGGAATGGGATGGAATATAATGAAATGGGAATGAATGGAATGGAATGGAATGGAATAGAATGGAATTGAATCAACCTGACTGGAATTGAATGGAAATGAATGGAGTAGAATGGAATTGAATAAACCAGAGTGGAATGGAAAGGAATGGAATCTAATGTAATAAAATGGAAAGGAATGGATTGGAATGGAAAGGAATGGAATGGAATGTAATGGAGAAGAATGGAAATAATGAACTTGAATGGAATTGAATGGAATGGAATAGAAAGGAATTGAATCAAGTGAAATGGAATGGAATGGAATGGAATGAAATGGAATGGAATGCAATGGAATAGAATGAAATTGAACCAATTGGAATGGAATGCAATGAAATGGAATGGTATGGAATGGAATCAAATGGAATTGAATGGAATGGAATCAACCCTAGTGGAATGGAATTTAACGGAATGGAATCAACCGGAGTCGAATGGAATGGAAAGGAATGGAATGGAACACAATGGAATTGAATCAACCCGAATGGAATGGAATGGAATGGAATGGAATGGAATGGAATGGAATGGAATAGAGTGAAATGCAGTACAATGTAATTGAATCAACCCGAGTGGAATGGAATGGAATAGAAGGGAATGGAATGGATTGGAATGGATAGGAATGCATTAGAATGGTATGGAATCCACTCTTGCAAAATGGAATGGAATTAAATGGAATGCAATAGAATGGAATGGAATCCACTCGAGTGGAATAGAATGGAATGGAATGGAGTGAAATGCAATAGAATGGAATTGAATCAGCACGAGTGGAAATGAATGGAATGGAATGGAATGGAATGGAGTGAAACCCAATAGAATGGAAATGAATCAACCCGAGTGGAATAGAATGGAATGGAATCATCCCAATTGGAATGGAATGGAATGGAATGGAATGGAGTGGAATGGAATGGAATGGAATAGAAAGGAATTGAGTCATCTGGAATGGACTGGAATGGAATGGAATGGAATTGATTCAACCCGAGCAGAATGGAATGGAATGGAATGGAATGGAATGGAATGGAATGGAATGGAGTACAATGGTATTGAAGCAACTGGAGTGGAATGGAACGGAATGTAATGAAATGGAATGGAAAGGAATCAACCCGAGTGGAGTGGAATGTAGTGCAATGGTATGGAATGGAATGGAATGGAATAGAATGGAATGGAATGGAATAAACCCGAGTGGAATGGAATGGAATGTAATAGAATGGAATGGAATGGAATGGAACAGAATGTATTTGAATGAACCAGAATTGAATGGAATGGAAAGGAATGGAATGGAATGGAAAGGAACAGAATGTATTTGAATGAACCCGAATTGAATGGAATGGAATTGAATGGAATGGAATGGAACAGAATGTATTTGAATGAACCAGAATTGAATGGAATGGAAAGGAATGGAATGGAACACAATGGAATTGAATCAACCCGAGTGGAATGGAATGGAATGGAATGGAATAGAGTGAAATGCAGTAGAATGTAACTGAATTAACTAGAGTGGAATGGAATGGAATAGAAGGGAATGGAATGGATTGGAATGGATAGGAATGCATTAGAATGGTATGGAATCCACTCTTGCAAAATGGAATGGAATTAAATGGAATGCAATAGAATGGAATGGAATCCACTCGAGTGGAATAGAATGGAATGGAATGGAGTGAAATGCAATAGAATGGAATTGAATCAGCACGAGTGGAAATGAATGGAATGGAATGGAATGGAATGGAGTGAAACCCAATAGAATGGAAATGAATCAACCCGAGTGGAATAGAATGGAATGGAATCATCCCAATTGGAATGGAATGGAATGGAATGGAATGGAGTGGAATGGAATGGAATGGAATAGAAAGGAATTGAGTCATCTGGAATGGACTGGAATGGAATGGAATGGAATTGATTCAACCCGAGCAGAATGGAATGGAATGGAATGGAATGGAATGGAATGGAATGGAATGGAATGGAATGGAGTACAATGGTATTGAAGCAACTGGAGTGGAATGGAACGGAATGTAATGAAATGGAATGGAAAGGAATCAACCCGAGTGGAGTGGAATGTAGTGCAATGGTATGGAATGGAATGGAATGGAATAGAATGGAATGGAATGGAATAAACCCGAGTGGAATGGAATGGAATGTAATAGAATGGAATGGAATGGAATGGAACAGAATGTATTTGAATGAACCAGAATTGAATGGAATGGAAAGGAATGGAATGGAACAGAATGTATTTGAATGAACCCGAATTGAATGGAATGGAATTGAATGGAATGGAATGGAACAGAATGTATTTGAATGAACCAGAATTGAATGGAATGGAAAGGAATGGAATGGAATGGAATGGAACAGAATGTATTTGAATGAACCCGAATTGAATGGAATGGAATGGAATGGAAAGGAATGGAATGGAATGGAATGGAATGGAGAAGAATGGAAATAATGAACTGGAATGGAATTGAATGGAATGGAATAGAAAGGAATTGAATCAAGTGGAATGGAATGGAATGGAATTAACCCGAGTAGAATGGAATCGAATGGAGTGGAATTCATTGGAATGGAATGTAATGGAGTGGAATGGAATGGAATGGAAAAGAATGGAATTGAATCAGCTGGAATGGAATGGAATGGGATGAAATGGAATGGAATGGAATGGAATGGAATGGAATGGAATGGAATAGAACGGAATAGAACAAACTGGAATGGAATGGAATGGAATGGAATGGAAAGGAATGTCATGGAAACAACTGGAATGGAATGGAATGGAATAGAATGGAATGGAATAGAATGGCATTTAACCAATAGGAATGAAATGGAATGGAATGGAATGGAATGGAAAGGAATGGAATGTAAAGGAATTGAATCCACCCGAGTGTAATAGAATGAGATGGAATAGAATGAAATGGGAATGAATGGAATGGAATCGAATGGAATGGAATGGGATGGAATATAATGAAATGGGAATGAATGGAATGGAATGGAATGGAATAGAATGGAATTGAATCAACCTGACTGGAATTGAATGGAAATGAATGGAGTAGAATGGAATTGAATAAACCAGAGTGGAATGGAATGGAATGGAATCTAATGTAATAAAATGGAAAGGAATGGATTGGAATGGAATGGAATGGAATGGAATGGAATGGAATCAACCTGAGTGGAACGGAATGGAATGGAATGGAATGGAATGGAATAGAATGGAATAGAATAAAGCCATGTGGAATGGAATGGAATGAAATGGAATGGAATGCAATGGAATAGAATGAAATTGAACCAATTGGAATGGAATGGAATGGAATGAAATGAAATGGAATGGTATGGAATGGAATTGAATGGAATGGAATCAACCCTAGTTGAATGGAATTTAACGGAATGGAATCAACCGGAGTGGAATGGAATGGAATGGAATGGAATGGAATGGAACACAATGGAATTGAATCAACCCGAGTGGAATGGAATGGAATGGAATGGAATGGAATGGAATGGAATGGAATGGATAGAGTGAAATGCAGTAGAATGTAATTGAATTAACTCGAGTGGAATGGAATGGAATAGAAGGGAATGGAATGGACTGGAATGGAAAGGAATGCATTAGAATGGTATGGAATCCACTCTTGCAAAATGGAATGGAATTAAATGGAATGCATTAGAATGTTATGGAATCCACTCTTGCAAAATGGAATGGAATTAAATGGAATGCAATAGAATGGAATGGATTCGACTCGAGTGGAATAGAATGGAATGGAATGGAGTGAAATTCAATGGAATGGAATTGAATCAGCACGAGTGGAATTGAATGGAATGTAACGTAGTGTAATGGAATGGAATGGAATGGAGTGAAACCCAATAGAATGGAAATGAATCAACCCGAGTGGAATGGAATGGAATGGAATGGAATGGAATGGAATGGAATGGAATAGAATGGAAGTGAATCAACCCGAGTGGAATGGAATGGAATGGAATGGATTGGAATGAAATAGAATGGAATTGAATCAAACCGAGTGGAATCGAATGAAATGGAATGCAATGGAATGGAATGGAATGGAATGGAATGGAATGGAATGGAATGCATGGAATTCGATCAACCCGAGTGGAATGGAAAGGAATGGAATAGTATGGAATGGAATGGAATCAACACGAGGGGAATGTAATGGAATGGAATAGAATGGAATGGAATGGAATGGAATGGAATGGAATGGAATGGAATGGAATGGAATCAACCCGAGTGGAATGGAACAGAATGTAATGGAATGGAATGGAAAGGAAAAGAATGGAACGGAATGGAATGGAATCAATCCGAGTGGAATGGAATGGAAAGGAATGAAAAAGAACGGAATGCAATGAAATGGAAGGGAATCAACCCGAGTGGAGTGGAATGGAACGGAATGGTTAGGAATGGATTGAAATGGAGTAAACCCGAGTGGAATGGAATGGAATGGAATGGAACAGAATGTAATTGAATCAACCCGAATGGAATGGAATTTAATGGAGTAGAATGCAAATGAACGAACTGGAATGGAATTGAATGGAATCGAATAGAAGGGAATTGAATCAAGTGGAATGGAATGGAATGGAATGGAATGGAATGGAAGTGAATAAACTCGAGAGTAATGGAATGGAATGGAATGGAATGAAATGGAAAGGAATGGAATCAACCCGATTGGAATGGAAAGGAAAGGAATGGAATAGAATGGAATAGAATGGAATGGAAAGGAATCAACCCTAGTAGAGTGGAACGTACTGCAATGGTATGGAATGCAATTGAATGGAATAGAATGTAATGGAATGGAATAAACCCGAGTGGAATGGAATGGAATGGAATAGAATGGAATGGAATGGAATGGAACACAATGTATTTGAATGAACCCGAATGGAATGGAAAGGAATGGAATGGAATGGAATGGAGAAGAATGGAAATAATGAACTTGAATGGAATTGAATGGAATGGAATAGAAAGGAATTGAATCAAGTGAAATGGAATGGAATGGAATGGAATGGAATGGAATGGAATAAACCCGAGTAGAATGGAATCGAATGGAGTGGAATTGACTGGAATGGAATGTAAAGGAGTGGAATGGAATGGAATGGAATGGAAAAGAATGGAATTGAATCAACTGGAATGGAATGGAATGGGATGAAATGGAATGGAATGGAATGGAATAGAACGGAATAGAATCAACTGGAATGGAATGGAATGGAATGGAATGGAAAGGAATGTCATGGAAACAACTTGAATGGAATGGAATGGAATAGAATGGAATGGAATGGAATAGAATGGAATGGAATAGAATGGCATTTAATCGATAGGAATGGAATGGAATGGAATGGAATCAACCCGAGTGTAATAGAATGGGATGGGATAGAATGAAATGGGAATGAATGGAATGGAATGGGATGGAAAATAATGAAATGGAAATGAATGGAATGGAATGGAATGGAATTGAATTGAATCAACCTGACTGGAATTGAATGGAATTGATTGGAGTAGAATGGAATTGAATAAACCAGAGTGGAATGGAATGGAATGCAATGGAATGCAAAGGAATTTAAACAACTCGAATGGAATGGAATGGAATCGAATGTAATATAAAGGAAAGGAACGGATTGGAATGGAATGGAATTGAATCAACCTGAGTGGAAGGGAGTGGAATGGAATAGAATGGAATGGAATAGAATGGAATTGAATAAAGACATGTGGAATGGAATGGAATGAAATGGAATGGAATGCAATGGAATAGAATGAAATTGAACCAATTGGAATGGAATGCAATGAAATGGAATGGTATGGAATGGAATCAAATGGAATTGAATGGAATGGAATCAACCCTAGTGGAATGGAATTTAACGGAATGGAATCAACCGGAGTCGAATGGAATGGAAAGGAATGGAATGGAACACAATGGAATTGAATCAACCCGAATGGAATGGAATGGAATGGAATGGAATGGAATGGAATAGAGTGAAATGCAGTACAATGTAATTGAATCAACCCGAGTGGAATGGAATGGAATAGAAGGGAATGGAATGGATTGGATAGGAAAGGAATGCATTAGAATGGTATGGAATCCACTCTTGCAAAATGGAATGGAATTAAATGGAATGCAATAGAATGGAATGGAATCCACTCGAGTGGAATAGAATGGAATGGAATGGAGTGAAATGCAATAGAATGGAATTGAATCAGCACGAGTGGAAATGAATGGAATGGAATGGAATGGAATGGAGTGAAACCCAATAGAATGGAAATGAATCAACCCGAGTGGAATAGAATGGAATGGAATCATCCCAATTGGAATGGAATGGAATGGAATGGAATGGAGTGGAATGGAATGGAATGGAATAGAAAGGAATTGAGTCATCTGGAATGGACTGGAATGGAATGGAATGGAATTGATTCAACCCGAGCAGAATGGAATGGAATGGAATGGAATGGAAAGGAATGGAATGGAATGGAATGGAGTACAATGGTATTGAAGCAACTGGAGTGGAATGGAACGGAATGTAATGAAATGGAATGGAAAGGAATCAACCCGAGTGGAGTGGAATGTAGTGCAATGGTATGGAATGGAATGGAATGGAGTGGAATGTATTGCAATGGTATGGAATGGAATGGAATGGAATAGAATGGAATGGAATGGAATAAACCCGAGTGGAATGGAATGGAATGTAATAGAATGGAATGGAATGGAATGGAACAGAATGTATTTGAATGAACCAGAATTGAATGGAATGGAAAGGAATGGAATGGAATGGAATGGAACAGAATGTATTTGAATGAACCCGAATTGAATGGAAAGGAATTGAATGGAATGGAATGGAACAGAATGTATTTGAATGAACCAGAATTGAATGGAATGGAAAGGAATGGAATGGAATGGAATGGAACAGAATGTATTTGAATGAACCCGAATTGAATGGAATGGAATGGAATGGAAAGGAATGGAATGGAATGGAATGGAATGGAGAAGAATGGAAATAATGAACTGGAATGGAATTGAATGGAATGGAATAGAAAGGAATTGAATCAAGTGGAATGGAATGGAATGGAATTAACCCGAGTAGAATGGAATCGAATGGAGTGGAATTCATTGGAATGGAATGTAATGGAGTGGAATGGAATGGAATGGAAAAGAATGGAATTGAATCAGCTGGAATGGAATGGAATGGGATGAAATGGAATGGAATGGAATGGAATGGAATGGAATGGAATAGAACGGAATAGAACAAACTGGAATGGAATGGAATGGAATGGAATGGAAAGGAATGTCATGGAAACAACTGGAATGGAATGGAATGGAATAGAATGGAATGGAATAGAATGGCATTTAACCAATAGGAATGAAATGGAATGGAATGGAATGGAATGGAAAGGAATGGAATGTAAAGGAATTGAATCCACCCGAGTGTAATAGAATGAGATGGAATAGAATGAAATGGGAATGAATGGAATGGAATCGAATGGAATGGAATGGGATGGAATATAATGAACTGGGAATGAATGGAATGGAATGGAATGGAATAGAATGGAATTGAATCAACCTGACTGGAATTGAATGGAAATGAATGGAGTAGAATGGAATTGAATAAACCAGAGTGGAATGGAATGGAATGGAATCTAATGTAATAAAATGGAAAGGAATGGATTGGAATGGAATGGAATGGAATGGAATGGAATGGAATCAACCTGAGTGGAACGGAATGGAATGGAATGGAATGGAATGGAATAGAATGGAATTGAATAAAGCCATGTGGAATGGAATGGAATGAAATGGAATGGAATGCAATGGAATAGAATGAAATTGAACCAATTGGAATGGAATGGAATGGAATGAAATGAAATGGAATGGTATGGAATGGAATTGAATGGAATGGAATCAACCCTAGTTGAATGGAATTTAACGGAATGGAATCAACCGGAGTGGAATGGAATGGAATGGAATGGAATGGAATGGAACACAATGGAATTGAATCAACCCGAGTGGAATGGAATGGAATGGAATGGAATGGAATGGAATGGAATGGAATGGAATAGAGTGAAATGCAGTAGAATGTAATTGAATTAACTCGAGTGGAATGGAATGGAATAGAAGGGAATGGAATGGACTGGAATGGAAAGGAATGCATTAGAATGGTATGGAATCCACTCTTGCAAAATGGAATGGAATTAAATGGAATGCATTAGAATGTTATGGAATCCATTCTTGCAAAATGGAATGGAATTAAATGGAATGCAATAGAATGGAATGGATTCGACTCGAGTGGAATAGAATGGAATGGAATGGAGTGAAATGCAATAGAATGGAATTGAATCAGCACGAGTGGAATTGAATGGAATGTAACGTAATGTAATGTAATGGAATGGAATGGAATGGAGTGAAACCCAATAGAATGGAAATGAATCAACCCGAGTGGAATGGAATGGAATGGAATGGAATGGAATGGAATGGAAGTGAATCAACCCGAGTGGAATGGAATGGAATGGAATGGATTGGAATGAAATAGAATGGAATTGAATCAAACCGAGTGGAATCGAATGAAATGGAATGCAATGGAATGGAATGGAATGGAATGGAATGGAATGGAATGGAATGCATGGAATTCGATCAACCCGAGTGGAATGGAAAGGAATGGAATAGTATGGAATGGAATGGAATCAACACGAGGGGAATGTAATGGAATGGAATAGAATGGAATGAAATGAAATGGAATGGAATGGAATGGAATGGAATGGAATGGAATGGAATGGAATTAAATGGAATGAAATGGAATGGAATGGAATGGAATGGAATGGAATCAACCCGAGTGGAATGGAACAGAATGTAATGGAATGGAATGGAAAGGAAAAGAATGGAACGGAATGGAATGGAATCAATCCGAGTGGAATGGAATGGAAAGGAATGAAAAAGAACGGAATGCAATGAAATGGAAAGGAATCAACCCGAGTGGAGTGGAATGGAACGGAATGGTTAGGAATGGATTGAAATGGAGTAAACCCGAGTGGAATGGAATGGAATGGAATGGAACAGAATGTAATTGAATCAACCCGAATGGAATGGAATGGAATGGAGTAGAATGCAAATGAACGAACTGGAATGGAATTGAATGGAATCGAATAGAAGGGAATTGAATCAAGTGGAATGGAATGGAATGGAATGGAATGGAATGGAAGTGAATAAACTCGAGAGTAATGGAATGGAATGGAATGGAATGAAATGGAAAGGAATGGAATCAACCCGATTGGAATGGAAAGGAAAGGAATGGAATAGAATGGAATAGAATGGAATGGAAAGGAATCAACCCTAGTAGAGTGGAACGTACTGCAATGGTATGGAATGCAATTGAATGGAATAGAATGTAATGGAATGGAATAAACCCGAGTGGAATGGAATGGAATGGAATAGAATGGAATGGAATGGAATGGAACACAATGTATTTGAATGAACCCGAATGGAATGGAAAGGAATGGAATGGAATGGAATGGAGAAGAATGGAAATAATGAACTTGAATGGAATTGAATGGAATGGAATAGAAAGGAATTGAATCAAGTGAAATGGAATGGAATGGAATGGAATGGAATGGAATGGAATAAACCCGAGTAGAATGGAGTCGAATGGAGTGGAATTGACTGGAATGGAATGTAAAGGAGTGGAATGGAATGGAATGGAATGGAAAAGAATGGAATTGAATCAACTGGAATGGAATGGAATGGGATGAAATGGAATGGAATGGAATGGAATGGAATGGAATAGAACGGAATAGAATCAACTGGAATGGAATGGAATGGAATGGAATGGAAAGGAATGTCATGGAAACAACTTGAATGGAATGGAATGGAATAGAATGGAATGGAATGGAATAGAATGGAATGGAATAGAATGGCATTTAATCGATAGGAATGGAATGGAATGGAATGGAATCAACCCGAGTGTAATAGAATGGGATGGGATAGAATGAAATGGGAATGAATGGAATGGAATGGAATGGAATGGGATGGAAAATAATGAAATGGAAATGAATGGAATGGAATGGAATGGAATTGAATTGAATCAACCTGACTGGAATTGAATGGAATTGATTGGAGTAGAATGGAATTGAATAAACCAGAGTGGAATGGAATGGAATGCAATGGAATGCAAAGGAATTTAAACAACTCGAATGGAATGGAATGGAATCGAATGTAATATAAAGGAAAGGAACGGATTGGAATGGAATGGAATTGAATCAACCTGAGTGGAAGGGAGTGGAATGGAATAGAATGGAATGGAATAGAATGGAATTGAATAAAGACATGTGGAATGGAATGGAATGAAATGGAATGGAATGCAATGGAATAGAATGAAATTGAACCAATTGGAATGGAATGCAATGAAATGGAATGGTATGGAATGGAATCAAATGGAATTGAATGGAATGGAATCAACCCTAGTGGAATGGAATTTAACGGAATGGAATCAACCGGAGTCGAATGGAATGGAAAGGAATGGAATGGAACACAATGGAATTGAATCAACCCGAATGGAATGGAATGGAATGGAATGGAATGGAATGGAATGGAATGGAATAGAGTGAAATGCAGTACAATGTAATTGAATCAACCCGAGTGGAATGGAATGGAATAGAAGGGAATGGAATGGATTGGATAGGAAAGGAATGCATTAGAATGGTATGGAATCCACTCTTGCAAAATGGAATGGAATTAAATGGAATGCAATAGAATGGAATGGAATCCACTCGAGTGGAATAGAATGGAATGGAATGGAGTGAAATGCAATAGAATGGAATTGAATCAGCATGAGTGGAAATGAATGGAATAGAATGGAATGGAATGGAATGGAATGGAATGGAATGGAGTGAAACCCAATAGAATGGAAATGAATCAACCCGAGTGGAATGGAATGGAATGGAAAGGAATGTCATGGAAACAACTGGAATGGAATGGAATGGAATAGAATGGAATGGAATGGAATAGAATGGAATGGAATAGAATGGCATTTAATCGATAGGAATGGAATGGAATGGAATGGAATGGAATCAACCCGAGTGTAATAGAATGGGATGGGATAGAATGAAATGAGAATGAATGGAATGGAATGGAATGGAATGGAATGGAATGGAATGGAATGGAATGGAAAATAATGAAATGGGAATGAATGGAATGGAATGGAATGGAATTGAATTGAATCAACCTGACTGGAATTGACTGGAATTGATTGGAGTAGAATGGAATTGAATAAACCAGAGTGGAATGGCATGGAATGCAATGGAATGCAAAGGAATTGAAACAACTCGAATGGAATGGAATGGAATCGAATGTAATATAATGGAAAGGAATGGATTGGAATGGAATGGAATGGAATGGAATTGAATCAACCTGAGTGGAAGGGAGTGGAATGGAATAGAATGGAATGGAATAGAATGGAATTGAATAAAGACATGTGGAATGGAATGGAATGAAATGGAATGGAATGCAATGGAATAGAATGAAATTGAACCAATTGGAATGGAATGCAATGAAATGGAATGGTATGGAATGGAATCAAATGGAATTGAATGGAATGGAATCAACCCTAGTGGAATGGAATTTAACGGAATGGAATCAACCGGAGTCGAATGGAATGGAAAGGAATGGAATGGAACACAATGGAATTGAATCAACCCGAATGGAATGGAATGGAATGGAATGGAATGGAATGGAATGGAATGGAATGCAGTACAATGTAATTGAATCAACCCGAGTGGAATGGAATGGAATAGAAGGGAATGGAATGGATTGGATAGGAAAGGAATGCATTAGAATGGTATGGAATCCACTCTTGCAAAATGGAATGGAATTAAATGGAATGCAATAGAATGGAATGGAATCCACTCGAGTGGAATAGAATGGAATGGAATGGAGTGAAATGCAATAGAATGGAATTGAATCAGCATGAGTGGAAATGAATGGAATAGAATGGAATGGAATGGAATGGAATGGAATGGAATGGAGTGAAACCCAATAGAATGGAAATGAATCAACCCGAGTGGAATGGAATGGAATGGAAAGGAATGTCATGGAAACAACTGTAATGGAATGGAATGGAATAGAATGGAATGGAATGGAATAGAATGGAATGGAATAGAATGGCATTTAATCGATAGGAATGGAATGGAATGGAATGGAATGGAATCAACCCGAGTGTAATAGAATGGGATGGGATAGAATGAAATGCGAATGAATGGAATGGAATGGAATGGAATGGAATGGAATGGAATGGAATGGAAAATAATGAAATGGGAATGAATGGAATGGAATGGAATGGAATTGAATTGAATCAACCTGACTGGAATTGACCGGAATTGAATGGAGTAGAATGGAATTGAATAAACCAGAGTGGAATGGCATGGAATGCAATGGAATGCAAAGGAATTGAAACAACTCGAATGGAATGGAATGGAATCGAATGTAATATAATGGAAAGGAATGGATTGGAATGGAATGGAATGGAATGGAATTGAATCAACCTGAGTGGAAGGGAGTGGAATGGAATGGAATGGAATGGAATAGAATGGAATTGAATAAAGACATGTGGAATGGAATGGAACGAAATGGAATGGAATGCAATGGAATAGAATGAAATTGAACCAATTGGAATGGAATGGAATGAAATGGAACGGTATGGAATGGAATCAAATGGAATTGAATGGAATGGAATCAACCCTAGTGGAATGGAATTTAACGGAATGGAATCAACCAGAGTGGAATGGAATGGAATGGAATGGAATGGAATGGAACACAATGGAATTGAATCAACCCGAATGGAATGGAATGGAATGGAATGGAATGGAATGGAATAGAGTGAAATGCAGTAGAATGTAATTGAATCAACCCGAGTGGAATGGAATGGAATAGAAGGGAATGGAATGGATTGGATAGGAAAGGAATGCATTAGAATGGTATGGAATCCACTCTTGCAAAATGCAATGGAATTAAATGGAATGCAATAGAATGGAATGGAATCCACTCGAGTGGAATAGAATGGAATGGAATGGAGTGAAATGCAATAGAATGGAATTGAATCAGCACGAGTGGAAATGAATGGAATAGAATGGAATGGAATGGAATGGAATGGAATGGAATGGAATGGAATGGAGTGAAACCCAATAGAATGGAAATGAATCAACCCGAGTGGAATGGAATGGAATGGAATGGAATGTAATGGAGTGGAATGGAATGGAATGGAATAGAAAGGAATTGAGTCATCTGGAATGGACTGGAATGGAATGGAATGGAATTGATTCAACCCGAGCAGAATGGAATGGTATGGAATGGAATGGAATGGAATGGAGTACAATGGTATTGAAGCAACTGGAGTGGAATGGAACGGAATGTAATGAAATGGAATGGAAAGGAATCAACCCGAGTGGAGTGGAATGTAGTGCAATGGTATGGAATGGAATGGAATGGAATAGAATGGAATGGAATGGAATAAACCCGAGTGGAATGGAATGGAATGTAATAGAATGGAATGGAATGGAATGGAACAGAATGTATTTGAATGAACCAGAATTGAATGGAATGGAAAGGAATGGAATGGAATGGAATGGAACAGAATGTATTTGAATGAACCCGAATTGAATGGAATGGAATTGAATGGAATGGAATGGAACAGAATGTATTTGAATGAACCAGAATTGAATGGAATGGAAAGGAATGGAATGGAATGGAATGGAACAGAATGTATTTGAATGAACCCGAATTGAATGGAATGGAATGGAATGGAAAGGAATGGAATGGAATGGAATGGAATGGAGAAGAATGGAAATAATGAACTGGAATGGAATTGAATGGAATGGAATAGAAAGGAATTGAATCAAGTGGAATGGAATGGAATGGAATTAACCCGAGTAGAATGGAATCGAATGGAGTGGAATTCATTGGAATGGAATGTAATGGAGTGGAATGGAATGGAATGGAAAAGAATGGAATTGAATCAGCTGGAATGGAATGGAATGGGATGAAATGGAATGGAATGGAATGGAATGGAATGGAATGGAATAGAACGGAATAGAACAAACTGGAATGGAATGGAATGGAATGGAATGGAATGGAAAGGAATGTCATGGAAACAACTGGAATGGAATGGAATGGAATAGAATGGAATGGAATAGAATGGCATTTAACCAATAGGAATGAAATGGAATGGAATGGAATGGAATGGAAAGGAATGGAATGTAAAGGAATTGAATCCACCCGAGTGTAATAGAATGAGATGGAATAGAATGAAATGGGAATGAATGGAATGGAATCGAATGGAATGGAATGGGATGGAATATAATGAAATGGGAATGAATGGAATGGAATGGAATGGAATAGAATGGAATTGAATCAACCTGACTGGAATTGAATGGAAATGAATGGAGTAGAATGGAATTGAATAAACCAGAGTGGAATGGAATGGAATGGAATCTAATGTAATAAAATGGAAAGGAATGGATTGGAATGGAATGGAATGGAATGGAATGGAATGGAATCAACCTGAGTGGAACGGAATGGAATGGAATGGAATGGAATGGAATGGAATAGAATGGAATTGAATAAAGCCATGTGGAATGGAATGGAATGAAATGGAATGGAATGCAATGGAATAGAATGAAATTGAACCAATTGGAATGGAATGGAATGGAATGAAATGAAATGGAATGGTATGGAATGGAATTGAATGGAATGGAATCAACCCTAGTTGAATGGAATTTAACGGAATGGAATCAACCGGAGTGGAATGGAATGGAATGGAATGGAACACAATGGAATTGAATCAACCCGAGTGGAATGGAATGGAATGGAATGGAATGGAATGGAATGGAATGGAATAGAGTGAAATGCAGTAGAATGTAATTGAATTAACTCGAGTGGAATGGAATGGAATAGAAGGGAATGGAATGGACTGGAATGGAAAGGAATGCATTAGAATGGTATGGAATCCACTCTTGCAAAATGGAATGGAATTAAATGGAATGCATTAGAATGTTATGGAATCCACTCTTGCAAAATGGAATGGAATTAAATGGAATGCAATAGAATGGAATGGATTCGACTCGAGTGGAATAGAATGGAATGGAATGGAGTGAAATGCAATAGAATGGAATTGAATCAGCACGAGTGGAATTGAATGGAATGTAACGTAATGTAATGGAATGGAATGGAATGGAATGGAGTGAAACCCAATAGAATGGAAATGAATCAACCCGAGTGGAATGGAATGGAATGGAATGGAATGGAATAGAATGGAAGTGAAACAACCCGAGTGGAATGGAATGGAATGGAATGGATTGGAATGAAATAGAATGGAATTGAATCAAACCGAGTGGAATCGAATGAAATGGAATGCAATGGAATGGAATGGAATGGAATGGAATGGAATGGAATGGAATGCATGGAATTCAATCAACCCGAGTGGAATGGAAAGGAATGGAATAGTATGGAATGGAATGGAATCAACACGAGGGGAATGTAATGGAATGGAATAGAATGGAATGAAATGGAATGGAATGGAATGGAATGGAATGGAATGGAATGGAATGGAATGAAATGGAATGAAATGGAATGGAATGGAATGGAATGGAATGGAATCAACCCGAGTGGAATGGAACAGAATGTAATGGAATGGAATGGAAAGGAAAAGAATGGAACGGAATGGAATGGAATCAATCCGAGTGGAATGGAATGGAAAGGAATGAAAAAGAACGGAATGCAATGAAATGGAAAGGAATCAACCCGAGTGGAGTGGAATGGAACGGAATGGTTAGGAATGGATTGAAATGGAGTAAACCCGAGTGGAATGGAATGGAATGGAATGGAACAGAATGTAATTGAATCAACCCGAATGGAATGGAATGGAATGGAATGGAGTAGAATGCAAATGAACGAACTGGAATGGAATTGAATGGAATCGAATAGAAGGGAATTGAATCAAGTGGAATGGAATGGAATGGAATGGAATGGAATGGAAGTGAATAAACTCGAGAGTAATGGAATGGAATGGAATGGAATGAAATGGAAAGGAATGGAATCAACCCGATTGGAATGGAAAGGAAAGGAATGGAATAGAATGGAATAGAATGGAATGGAAAGGAATCAACCCTAGTAGAGTGGAACGTACTGCAATGGTATGGAATGCAATTGAATGGAATAGAATGTAATGGAATGGAATAAACCCGAGTGGAATGGAATGGAATGGAATAGAATGGAATGGAATGGAATGGAACACAATGTATTTGAATGAACCCGAATGGAATGGAAAGGAATGGAATGGAATGGAATGGAGAAGAATGGAAATAATGAACTTGAATGGAATTGAATGGAATGGAATAGAAAGGAATTGAATCAAGTGAAATGGAATGGAATGGAATGGAATGGAATGGAATGGAATAAACCCGAGTAGAATGGAGTCGAATGGAGTGGAATTGACTGGAATGGAATGTAAAGGAGTGGAATGGAATGGAATGGAATGGAAAAGAATGGAATTGAATCAACTGGAATGGAATGGAATGGGATGAAATGGAATGGAATGGAATGGAATGGAATGGAATAGAACGGAATAGAATCAACTGGAATGGAATGGAATGGAATGGAATGGAATGGAAAGGAATGTCATGGAAACAACTTGAATGGAATGGAATGGAATAGAATGGAATGGAATGGAATAGAATGGAATGGAATAGAATGGCATTTAATCGATAGGAATGGAATGGAATGGAATGGAATCAACCCGAGTGTAATAGAATGGGATGGGATAGAATGAAATGGGAATGAATGGAATGGAATGGAATGGAATGGGATGGAAAATAATGAAATGGAAATGAATGGAATGGAATGGAATGGAATTGAATTGAATCAACCTGACTGGAATTGAATGGAATTGATTGGAGTAGAATGGAATTGAATAAACCAGAGTGGAATGGAATGGAATGCAATGGAATGCAAAGGAATTTAAACAACTCGAATGGAATGGAATGGAATCGAATGTAATATAAAGGAAAGGAACGGATTGGAATGGAATGGAATTGAATCAACCTGAGTGGAAGGGAGTGGAATGGAATAGAATGGAATGGAATAGAATGGAATTGAATAAAGACATGTGGAATGGAATGGAATGAAATGGAATGGAATGCAATGGAATAGAATGAAATTGAACCAATTGGAATGGAATGCAATGAAATGGAATGGTATGGAATGGAATCAAATGGAATTGAATGGAATGGAATCAACCCTAGTGGAATGGAATTTAACGGAATGGAATCAACCGGAGTCGAATGGAATGGAAAGGAATGGAATGGAACACAATGGAATTGAATCAACCCGAATGGAATGGAATGGAATGGAATGGAATGGAATGGAATGGAATAGAGTGAAATGCAGTACAATGTAATTGAATCAACCCGAGTGGAATGGAATGGAATAGAAGGGAATGGAATGGATTGGATAGGAAAGGAATGCATTAGAATGGTATGGAATCCACTCTTGCAAAATGGAATGGAATTAAATGGAATGCAATAGAATGGAATGGAATCCACTCGAGTGGAATAGAATGGAATGGAATGGAGTGAAATGCAATAGAATGGAATTGAATCAGCATGAGTGGAAATGAATGGAATAGAATGGAATGGAATGGAATGGAATGGAATGGAATGGAATGGAGTGAAACCCAATAGAATGGAAATGAATCAACCCGAGTGGAATGGAATGGAATGGAAAGGAATGTCATGGAAACAACTGGAATGGAATGGAATGGAATAGAATGGAATGGAATGGAATAGAATGGAATGGAATAGAATGGCATTTAATCGATAGGAATGGAATGGAATGGAATGGAATGGAATCAACCCGAGTGTAATAGAATGGGATGGGATAGAATGAAATGAGAATGAATGGAATGGAATGGAATGGAATGGAATGGAATGGAATGGAATGGAAAATAATGAAATGGGAATGAATGGAATGGAATGGAATGGAATTGAATTGAATCAACCTGACTGGAATTGACTGGAATTGAATGGAGTAGAATGGAATTGAATAAACCAGAGTGGAATGGCATGGAATGCAATGGAATGCAAAGGAATTGAAACAACTCGAATGGAATGGAATGGAATCGAATGTAATATAATGGAAAGGAATGGATTGGAATGGAATGGAATGGAATGGAATTGAATCAACCTGAGTGGAAGGGAGTGGAATGGAATGGAATGGAATGGAATAGAATGGAATTGAATAAAGACATGTGGAATGGAATGGAATGAAATGGAATGGAATGCAATGGAATAGAATGAAATTGAACCAATTGGAATGGAATGGAATGAAATGGAACGGTATGGAATGGAATCAAATGGAATTGAATGGAATGGAATCAACCCTAGTGGAATGGAATTTAACGGAATGGAATCAACCAGAGTGGAATGGAATGGAATGGAATGGAATGGAATGGAACACAATGGAATTGAATCAACCCGAATGGAATGGAATGGAATGGAATGGAATGGAATGGAATGGAATAGAGTGAAATGCAGTAGAATGTAATTGAATCAACCCGAGTGGAATGGAATGGAATAGAAGGGAATGGAATGGATTGGATAGGAAAGGAATGCATTAGAATGGTATGGAATCCACTCTTGCAAAATGCAATGGAATTAAATGGAATGCAATAGAATGGAATGGAATCCACTCGAGTGGAATAGAATGGAATGGAATGGAGTGAAATGCAATAGAATGGAATTGAATCAGCACGAGTGGAAATGAATGGAATGGAATGGAATGGAATGGAATGGAATGGAATGGAATGGAATGGAGTGAAACCCAATAGAATGGAAATGAATCAACCCGAGTGGAATGGAATGGAATGGAATGGAATGGAGTGGAATGGAATGGAATGGAATAGAAAGGAATTGAGTCATCTGGAATGGACTGGAATGGAATGGAATGGAATTGATTCAACCCGAGCAGAATGGAATGGTATGGAATGGAATGGAATGGAATGGAGTACAATGGTATTGAAGCAACTGGAGTGGAATGGAACGGAATGTAATGAAATGGAATGGAAAGGAATCAACCCGAGTGGAGTGGAATGTAGTGCAATGGTATGGAATGGAATGGAATGGAATAGAATGTAATGGAATGGAATAAACCCGAGTGGAATGGAATGGAATGTAATAGAATGGAATGGAATGGAATGGAACAGAATGTATTTGAATGAACCAGAATTGAATGGAATGGAAAGGAATGGAATGGAATGGAATGGAACAGAATGTATTTGAATGAACCCGAATTGAATGGAATGGAATTGAATGGAATGGAATGGAACAGAATGTATTTGAATGAACCAGAATTGAATGGAATGGAAAGGAATGGAATGGAATGGAATGGAACAGAATGTATTTGAATGAACCCGAATTGAATGGAATGGAATGGAATGGAAAGGAATGGAATGGAATGGAATGGAATGGAGAAGAATGGAAATAATGAACTGGAATGGAATTGAATGGAATGGAATAGAAAGGAATTGAATCAAGTGGAATGGAATGGAATGGAATTAACCCGAGTAGAATGGAATCGAATGGAGTGGAATTCATTGGAATGGAATGTAATGGAGTGGAATGGAATGGAATGGAAAAGAATGGAATTGAATCAGCTGGAATGGAATGGAATGGGATGGAATGGAATGGAATGGAATGGAATGGAATGGAATGGAATAGAACGGAATAGAACAAACTGGAATGGAATGGAATGGAATGGAATGGAATGGAAAGGAATGTCATGGAAACAACTGGAATGGAATGGAATGGAATAGAATGGAATGGAATAGAATGGCATTTAACCAATAGGAATGAAATGGAATGGAATGGAATGGAATGGAAAGGAATGGAATGTAAAGGAATTGAATCCACCCGAGTGTAATAGAATGAGATGGAATAGAATGAAATGGGAATGAATGGAATGGAATCGAATGGAATGGAATGGGATGGAATATAATGAAATGGGAATGAATGGAATGGAATGGAATGGAATAGAATGGAATTGAATCAACCTGACTGGAATTGAATGGAAATGAATGGAGTAGAATGGAATTGAATAAACCAGAGTGGAATGGAATGGAATGGAATCTAATGTAATAAAATGGAAAGGAATGGATTGGAATGGAATGGAATGGAATGGAATCAACCTGAGTGGAACGGAATGGAATGGAATGGAATGGAATGGAATAGAATGGAATAGAATAAAGCCATGTGGAATGGAATGGAATGAAATGGAATGGAATGCAATGGAATAGAATGAAATTGAACCAATTGGAATGGAATGGAATGGAATGAAATGAAATGGAATGGTATGGAATGGAATTGAATGGAATGGAATCAACCCTAGTTGAATGGAATTTAACGGAATGGAATCAACCGGAGTGGAATGGAATGGAATGGAATGGAATGGAATGGAATGGAACACAATGGAATTGAATCAACCCGAGTGGAATGGAATGGAATGGAATGGAATGGAATGGAATGGAATGGAATGGAATAGAGTGAAATGCAGTAGAATGTAATTGAATTAACTCGAGTGGAATGGAATGGAATAGAAGGGAATGGAATGGACTGGAATGGAAAGGAATGCATTAGAATGGTATGGAATCCACTCTTGCAAAATGGAATGGAATTAAATGGAATGCATTAGAATGTTATGGAATCCACTCTTGCAAAATGGAATGGAATTAAATGGAATGCAATAGAATGGAATGGATTCGACTCGAGTGGAATAGAATGGAATGGAATGGAGTGAAATGCAATAGAATGGAATTGAATCAGCACGAGTGGAATTGAATGGAATGTAACGTAATGTAATGGAATGGAATGGAATGGAATGGAGTGAAACCCAATAGAATGGAAATGAATCAACCCGAGTGGAATGGAATGGAATGGAATGGAATGGAATGGAATGGAATGGAATAGAATGGAAGTGAATCAACCCGAGTGGAATGGAATGGAATGGAATGGATTGGAATGAAATAGAATGGAATTGAATCAAACCGAGTGGAATCGAATGAAATGGAATGCAATGGAATGGAATGGAATGGAATGGAATGGAATGGAATGCATGGAATTCAATCAACCCGAGTGGAATGGAAAGGAATGGAATAGTATGGAATGGAATGGAATCAACACGAGGGGAATGTAATGGAATGGAATAGAATGGAATGAAATGGAATGGAATGGAATGGAATGGAATGGAATGGAATGGAATGGAATGAAATGGAATGAAATGGAATGGAATGGAATGGAATGGAATGGAATCAACCCGAGTGGAATGGAACAGAATGTAATGGAATGGAATGGAAAGGAAAAGAATGGAACGGAATGGAATGGAATCAATCCGAGTGGAATGGAATGGAAAGGAATGAAAAAGAACGGAATGCAATGAAATGGAAAGGAATCAACCCGAGTGGAGTGGAATGGAACGGAATGGTTAGGAATGGATTGAAATGGAGTAAACCCGAGTGGAATGGAATGGAATGGAATGGAACAGAATGTAATTGAATCAACCCGAATGGAATGGAATGGAATGGAATGGAGTAGAATGCAAATGAACGAACTGGAATGGAATTGAATGGAATCGAATAGAAGGGAATTGAATCAAGTGGAATGGAATGGAATGGAATGGAATGGAATGGAAGTGAATAAACTCGAGAGTAATGGAATGGAATGGAATGGAATGAAATGGAAAGGAATGGAATCAACCCGATTGGAATGGAAAGGAAAGGAATGGAATAGAATGGAATAGAATGGAATGGAAAGGAATCAACCCTAGTAGAGTGGAACGTACTGCAATGGTATGGAATGCAATTGAATGGAATAGAATGTAATGGAATGGAATAAACCCGAGTGGAATGGAATGGAATGGAATAGAATGGAATGGAATGGAATGGAACACAATGTATTTGAATGAACCCGAATGGAATGGAAAGGAATGGAATGGAATGGAATGGAGAAGAATGGAAATAATGAACTTGAATGGAATTGAATGGAATGGAATAGAAAGGAATTGAATCAAGTGAAATGGAATGGAATGGAATGGAATGGAATGGAATGGAATAAACCCGAGTAGAATGGAGTCGAATGGAGTGGAATTGACTGGAATGGAATGTAAAGGAGTGGAATGGAATGGAATGGAATGGAAAAGAATGGAATTGAATCAACTGGAATGGAATGGAATGGGATGAAATGGAATGGAATGGAATGGAATGGAATGGAATAGAACGGAATAGAATCAACTGGAATGGAATGGAATGGAATGGAATGGAATGGAAAGGAATGTCATGGAAACAACTTGAATGGAATGGAATGGAATAGAATGGAATGGAATGGAATAGAATGGAATGGAATAGAATGGCATTTAATCGATAGGAATGGAATGGAATGGAATGGAATCAACCCGAGTGTAATAGAATGGGATGGGATAGAATGAAATGGGAATGAATGGAATGGAATGGAATGGAATGGGATGGAAAATAATGAAATGGAAATGAATGGAATGGAATGGAATGGAATTGAATTGAATCAACCTGACTGGAATTGAATGGAATTGATTGGAGTAGAATGGAATTGAATAAACCAGAGTGGAATGGAATGGAATGCAATGGAATGCAAAGGAATTTAAACAACTCGAATGGAATGGAATGGAATCGAATGTAATATAAAGGAAAGGAACGGATTGGAATGGAATGGAATTGAATCAACCTGAGTGGAAGGGAGTGGAATGGAATAGAATGGAATGGAATAGAATGGAATTGAATAAAGACATGTGGAATGGAATGGAATGAAATGGAATGGAATGCAATGGAATAGAATGAAATTGAACCAATTGGAATGGAATGCAATGAAATGGAATGGTATGGAATGGAATCAAATGGAATTGAATGGAATGGAATCAACCCTAGTGGAATGGAATTTAACGGAATGGAATCAACCGGAGTCGAATGGAATGGAAAGGAATGGAATGGAACACAATGGAATTGAATCAACCCGAATGGAATGGAATGGAATGGAATGGAATGGAATGGAATGGAATGGAATAGAGTGAAATGCAGTACAATGTAATTGAATCAACCCGAGTGGAATGGAATGGAATAGAAGGGAATGGAATGGATTGGATAGGAAAGGAATGCATTAGAATGGTATGGAATCCACTCTTGCAAAATGGAATGGAATTAAATGGAATGCAATAGAATGGAATGGAATCCACTCGAGTGGAATAGAATGGAATGGAATGGAGTGAAATGCAATAGAATGGAATTGAATCAGCATGAGTGGAAATGAATGGAATAGAATGGAATGGAATGGAATGGAATGGAATGGAATGGAATGGAGTGAAACCCAATAGAATGGAAATGAATCAACCCGAGTGGAATGGAATGGAATGGAAAGGAATGTCATGGAAACAACTGGAATGGAATGGAATGGAATAGAATGGAATGGAATGGAATAGAATGGAATGGAATAGAATGGCATTTAATCGATAGGAATGGAATGGAATGGAATGGAATGGAATCAACCCGAGTGTAATAGAATGGGATGGGATAGAATGAAATGAGAATGAATGGAATGGAATGGAATGGAATGGAATGGAATGGAATGGAATGGAATGGAAAATAATGAAATGGGAATGAATGGAATGGAATGGAATGGAATTGAATTGAATCAACCTGACTGGAATTGACTGGAATTGAATGGAGTAGAATGGAATTGAATAAACCAGAGTGGAATGGCATGGAATGCAATGGAATGCAAAGGAATTGAAACAACTCGAATGGAATGGAATGGAATCGAATGTAATATAATGGAAAGGAATGGATTGGAATGGAATGGAATGGAATGGAATTGAATCAACCTGAGTGGAAGGGAGTGGAATGGAATGGAATGGAATGGAATAGAATGGAATTGAATAAAGACATGTGGAATGGAATGGAATGAAATGGAATGGAATGCAATGGAATAGAATGAAATTGAACCAATTGGAATGGAATGGAATGAAATGGAACGGTATGGAATGGAATCAAATGGAATTGAATGGAATGGAATCAACCCTAGTGGAATGGAATTTAACGGAATGGAATCAACCAGAGTGGAATGGAATGGAATGGAATGGAATGGAATGGAACACAATGGAATTGAATCAACCCGAATGGAATGGAATGGAATGGAATGGAATGGAATGGAATGGAATAGAGTGAAATGCAGTAGAATGTAATTGAATCAACCCGAGTGGAATGGAATGGAATAGAAGGGAATGGAATGGATTGGATAGGAAAGGAATGCATTAGAATGGTATGGAATCCACTCTTGCAAAATGCAATGGAATTAAATGGAATGCAATAGAATGGAATGGAATCCACTCGAGTGGAATAGAATGGAATGGAATGGAGTGAAATGCAATAGAATGGAATTGAATCAGCACGAGTGGAAATGAATGGAATGGAATGGAATGGAATGGAATGGAATGGAATGGAATGGAATGGAATGGAGTGAAACCCAATAGAATGGAAATGAATCAACCCGAGTGGAATGGAATGGAATGGAATGGAATGGAGTGGAATGGAATGGAATGGAATAGAAAGGAATTGAGTCATCTGGAATGGACTGGAATGGAATGGAATGGAATTGATTCAACCCGAGCAGAATGGAATGGTATGGAATGGAATGGAATGGAATGGAGTACAATGGTATTGAAGCAACTGGAGTGGAATGGAACGGAATGTAATGAAATGGAATGGAAAGGAATCAACCCGAGTGGAGTGGAATGTAGTGCAATGGTATGGAATGGAATGGAATGGAATAGAATGTAATGGAATGGAATAAACCCGAGTGGAATGGAATGGAATGTAATAGAATGGAATGGAATGGAATGGAACAGAATGTATTTGAATGAACCAGAATTGAATGGAATGGAAAGGAATGGAATGGAATGGAATGGAACAGAATGTATTTGAATGAACCCGAATTGAATGGAATGGAATTGAATGGAATGGAATGGAACAGAATGTATTTGAATGAACCAGAATTGAATGGAATGGAAAGGAATGGAATGGAATGGAATGGAACAGAATGTATTTGAATGAACCCGAATTGAATGGAATGGAATGGAATGGAAAGGAATGGAATGGAATGGAATGGAATGGAGAAGAATGGAAATAATGAACTGGAATGGAATTGAATGGAATGGAATAGAAAGGAATTGAATCAAGTGGAATGGAATGGAATGGAATTAACCCGAGTAGAATGGAATCGAATGGAGTGGAATTCATTGGAATGGAATGTAATGGAGTGGAATGGAATGGAATGGAAAAGAATGGAATTGAATCAGCTGGAATGGAATGGAATGGGATGGAATGGAATGGAATGGAATGGAATGGAATGGAATGGAATAGAACGGAATAGAACAAACTGGAATGGAATGGAATGGAATGGAATGGAATGGAAAGGAATGTCATGGAAACAACTGGAATGGAATGGAATGGAATAGAATGGAATGGAATAGAATGGCATTTAACCAATAGGAATGAAATGGAATGGAATGGAATGGAATGGAAAGGAATGGAATGTAAAGGAATTGAATCCACCCGAGTGTAATAGAATGAGATGGAATAGAATGAAATGGGAATGAATGGAATGGAATCGAATGGAATGGAATGGGATGGAATATAATGAAATGGGAATGAATGGAATGGAATGGAATGGAATAGAATGGAATTGAATCAACCTGACTGGAATTGAATGGAAATGAATGGAGTAGAATGGAATTGAATAAACCAGAGTGGAATGGAATGGAATGGAATCTAATGTAATAAAATGGAAAGGAATGGATTGGAATGGAATGGAATGGAATGGAATGGAATGGAATCAACCTGAGTGGAACGGAATGGAATGGAATGGAATGGAATGGAATAGAATGGAATTGAATCAACCTGACTGGAATTGAATGGAAATGAATGGAGTAGAATGGAATTGAATAAACCAGAGTGGAATGGAATGGAATGGAATCTAATGTAATAAAATGGAAAGGAATGGATTGGAATGGAATGGAATGGAATGGAATGGAATGGAATCAACCTGAGTGGAACGGAATGGAATGGAATGGAATGGAATGGAATAGAATGGAATAGAATAAAGCCATGTGGAATGGAATGGAATGAAATGGAATGGAATGCAATGGAATAGAATGAAATTGAACCAATTGGAATGGAATGGAATGGAATGAAATGAAATGGAATGGTATGGAATGGAATTGAATGGAATGGAATCAACCCTAGTTGAATGGAATTTAACGGAATGGAATCAACCGGAGTGGAATGGAATGGAATGGAATGGAATGGAATGGAATGGAATGGAACACAATGGAATTGAATCAACCCGAGTGGAATGGAATGGAATGGAATGGAATGGAATGGAATGGAATGGAATGGAATGGAATAGAGTGAAATGCAGTAGAATGTAATTGAATTAACTCGAGTGGAATGGAATGGAATAGAAGGGAATGGAATGGACTGGAATGGAAAGGAATGCATTAGAATGGTATGGAATCCACTCTTGCAAAATGGAATGGAATTAAATGGAATGCATTAGAATGTTATGGAATCCACTCTTGCAAAATGGAATGGAATTAAATGGAATGCAATAGAATGGAATGGATTCGACTCGAGTGGAATAGAATGGAATGGAATGGAGTGAAATGCAATAGAATGGAATTGAATCAGCACGAGTGGAATTGAATGGAATGTAACGTAATGTAATGGAATGGAATGGAATGGAATGGAGTGAAACCCAATAGAATGGAAATGAATCAACCCGAGTGGAATGGAATGGAATGGAATGGAATGGAATGGAATGGAATAGAATGGAAGTGAATCAACCCGAGTGGAATGGAATGGAATGGAATGGATTGGAATGAAATAGAATGGAATTGAATCAAACCGAGTGGAATCGAATGAAATGGAATGCAATGGAATGGAATGGAATGGAATGGAATGGAATGGAATGCATGGAATTCAATCAACCCGAGTGGAATGGAAAGGAATGGAATAGTATGGAATGGAATGGAATCAACACGAGGGGAATGTAATGGAATGGAATAGAATGGAATGAAATGGAATGGAATGGAATGGAATGGAATGGAATGGAATGGAATGGAATGGAATGGAATTAAATGGAATGGAATGGAATGGAATGGAATGGAATCAACCCGAGTGGAATGGAACAGAATGTAATGGAATGGAATGGAAAGGAAAAGAATGGAACGGAATGGAATGGAATCAATCCGAGTGGAATGGAATGGAAAGGAATGAAAAAGAACGGAATGCAATGAAATGGAAAGGAATCAACCCGAGTGGAGTGGAATGGAACGGAATGGTTAGGAATGGATTGAAATGGAGTAAACCCGAGTGGAATGGAATGGAATGGAATGGAACAGAATGTAATTGAATCAACCCGAATGGAATGGAATGGAATGGAATGGAGTAGAATGCAAATGAACGAACTGGAATGGAATTGAATGGAATCGAATAGAAGGGAATTGAATCAAGTGGAATGGAATGGAATGGAATGGAATGGAATGGAAGTGAATAAACTCGAGAGTAATGGAATGGAATGGAATGGAATGAAATGGAAAGGAATGGAATCAACCCGATTGGAATGGAAAGGAAAGGAATGGAATAGAATGGAATAGAATGGAATGGAAAGGAATCAACCCTAGTAGAGTGGAACGTACTGCAATGGTATGGAATGCAATTGAATGGAATAGAATGTAATGGAATGGAATAAACCCGAGTGGAATGGAATGGAATGGAATAGAATGGAATGGAATGGAATGGAACACAATGTATTTGAATGAACCCGAATGGAATGGAAAGGAATGGAATGGAATGGAATGGAGAAGAATGGAAATAATGAACTTGAATGGAATTGAATGGAATGGAATAGAAAGGAATTGAATCAAGTGAAATGGAATGGAATGGAATGGAATGGAATGGAATGGAATAAACCCGAGTAGAATGGAGTCGAATGGAGTGGAATTGACTGGAATGGAATGTAAAGGAGTGGAATGGAATGGAATGGAATGGAAAAGAATGGAATTGAATCAACTGGAATGGAATGGAATGGGATGAAATGGAATGGAATGGAATGGAATGGAATGGAATAGAACGGAATAGAATCAACTGGAATGGAATGGAATGGAATGGAATGGAATGGAAAGGAATGTCATGGAAACAACTTGAATGGAATGGAATGGAATAGAATGGAATGGAATGGAATAGAATGGAATGGAATAGAATGGCATTTAATCGATAGGAATGGAATGGAATGGAATGGAATCAACCCGAGTGTAATAGAATGGGATGGGATAGAATGAAATGGGAATGAATGGAATGGAATGGAATGGAATGGGATGGAAAATAATGAAATGGAAATGAATGGAATGGAATGGAATGGAATTGAATTGAATCAACCTGACTGGAATTGAATGGAATTGATTGGAGTAGAATGGAATTGAATAAACCAGAGTGGAATGGAATGGAATGCAATGGAATGCAAAGGAATTTAAACAACTCGAATGGAATGGAATGGAATCGAATGTAATATAAAGGAAAGGAACGGATTGGAATGGAATGGAATTGAATCAACCTGAGTGGAAGGGAGTGGAATGGAATAGAATGGAATGGAATAGAATGGAATTGAATAAAGACATGTGGAATGGAATGGAATGAAATGGAATGGAATGCAATGGAATAGAATGAAATTGAACCAATTGGAATGGAATGCAATGAAATGGAATGGTATGGAATGGAATCAAATGGAATTGAATGGAATGGAATCAACCCTAGTGGAATGGAATTTAACGGAATGGAATCAACCGGAGTCGAATGGAATGGAAAGGAATGGAATGGAACACAATGGAATTGAATCAACCCGAATGGAATGGAATGGAATGGAATGGAATGGAATGGAATGGAATGGAATAGAGTGAAATGCAGTACAATGTAATTGAATCAACCCGAGTGGAATGGAATGGAATAGAAGGGAATGGAATGGATTGGATAGGAAAGGAATGCATTAGAATGGTATGGAATCCACTCTTGCAAAATGGAATGGAATTAAATGGAATGCAATAGAATGGAATGGAATCCACTCGAGTGGAATAGAATGGAATGGAATGGAGTGAAATGCAATAGAATGGAATTGAATCAGCATGAGTGGAAATGAATGGAATAGAATGGAATGGAATGGAATGGAATGGAATGGAATGGAATGGAGTGAAACCCAATAGAATGGAAATGAATCAACCCGAGTGGAATGGAATGGAATGGAAAGGAATGTCATGGAAACAACTGGAATGGAATGGAATGGAATAGAATGGAATGGAATGGAATAGAATGGAATGGAATAGAATGGCATTTAATCGATAGGAATGGAATGGAATGGAATGGAATGGAATCAACCCGAGTGTAATAGAATGGGATGGGATAGAATGAAATGAGAATGAATGGAATGGAATGGAATGGAATGGAATGGAATGGAATGGAATGGAATGGAAAATAATGAAATGGGAATGAATGGAATGGAATGGAATGGAATTGAATTGAATCAACCTGACTGGAATTGACTGGAATTGAATGGAGTAGAATGGAATTGAATAAACCAGAGTGGAATGGCATGGAATGCAATGGAATGCAAAGGAATTGAAACAACTCGAATGGAATGGAATGGAATCGAATGTAATATAATGGAAAGGAATGGATTGGAATGGAATGGAATGGAATGGAATTGAATCAACCTGAGTGGAAGGGAGTGGAATGGAATGGAATGGAATGGAATAGAATGGAATTGAATAAAGACATGTGGAATGGAATGGAATGAAATGGAATGGAATGCAATGGAATAGAATGAAATTGAACCAATTGGAATGGAATGGAATGAAATGGAACGGTATGGAATGGAATCAAATGGAATTGAATGGAATGGAATCAACCCTAGTGGAATGGAATTTAACGGAATGGAATCAACCAGAGTGGAATGGAATGGAATGGAATGGAATGGAATGGAACACAATGGAATTGAATCAACCCGAATGGAATGGAATGGAATGGAATGGAATGGAATGGAATGGAATAGAGTGAAATGCAGTAGAATGTAATTGAATCAACCCGAGTGGAATGGAATGGAATAGAAGGGAATGGAATGGATTGGATAGGAAAGGAATGCATTAGAATGGTATGGAATCCACTCTTGCAAAATGCAATGGAATTAAATGGAATGCAATAGAATGGAATGGAATCCACTCGAGTGGAATAGAATGGAATGGAATGGAGTGAAATGCAATAGAATGGAATTGAATCAGCACGAGTGGAAATGAATGGAATGGAATGGAATGGAATGGAATGGAATGGAATGGAATGGAATGGAGTGAAACCCAATAGAATGGAAATGAATCAACCCGAGTGGAATGGAATGGAATGGAATGGAATGGAGTGGAATGGAATGGAATGGAATAGAAAGGAATTGAGTCATCTGGAATGGACTGGAATGGAATGGAATGGAATTGATTCAACCCGAGCAGAATGGAATGGTATGGAATGGAATGGAATGGAATGGAGTACAATGGTATTGAAGCAACTGGAGTGGAATGGAACGGAATGTAATGAAATGGAATGGAAAGGAATCAACCCGAGTGGAGTGGAATGTAGTGCAATGGTATGGAATGGAATGGAATGGAATAGAATGTAATGGAATGGAATAAACCCGAGTGGAATGGAATGGAATGTAATAGAATGGAATGGAATGGAATGGAACAGAATGTATTTGAATGAACCAGAATTGAATGGAATGGAAAGGAATGGAATGGAATGGAATGGAACAGAATGTATTTGAATGAACCCGAATTGAATGGAATGGAATTGAATGGAATGGAATGGAACAGAATGTATTTGAATGAACCAGAATTGAATGGAATGGAAAGGAATGGAATGGAATGGAATGGAACAGAATGTATTTGAATGAACCCGAATTGAATGGAATGGAATGGAATGGAAAGGAATGGAATGGAATGGAATGGAATGGAGAAGAATGGAAATAATGAACTGGAATGGAATTGAATGGAATGGAATAGAAAGGAATTGAATCAAGTGGAATGGAATGGAATGGAATTAACCCGAGTAGAATGGAATCGAATGGAGTGGAATTCATTGGAATGGAATGTAATGGAGTGGAATGGAATGGAATGGAAAAGAATGGAATTGAATCAGCTGGAATGGAATGGAATGGGATGGAATGGAATGGAATGGAATGGAATGGAATGGAATAGAACGGAATAGAACAAACTGGAATGGAATGGAATGGAATGGAATGGAATGGAAAGGAATGTCATGGAAACAACTGGAATGGAATGGAATGGAATAGAATGGAATGGAATAGAATGGCATTTAACCAATAGGAATGAAATGGAATGGAATGGAATGGAATGGAAAGGAATGGAATGTAAAGGAATTGAATCCACCCGAGTGTAATAGAATGAGATGGAATAGAATGAAATGGGAATGAATGGAATGGAATCGAATGGAATGGAATGGGATGGAATATAATGAAATGGGAATGAATGGAATGGAATGGAATGGAATAGAATGGAATTGAATCAACCTGACTGGAATTGAATGGAAATGAATGGAGTAGAATGGAATTGAATAAACCAGAGTGGAATGGAATGGAATGGAATCTAATGTAATAAAATGGAAAGGAATGGATTGGAATGGAATGGAATGGAATGGAATGGAATGGAATCAACCTGAGTGGAACGGAATGGAATGGAATGGAATGGAATGGAATAGAATGGAATAGAATAAAGCCATGTGGAATGGAATGGAATGAAATGGAATGGAATGCAATGGAATAGAATGAAATTGAACCAATTGGAATGGAATGGAATGGAATGAAATGAAATGGAATGGTATGGAATGGAATTGAATGGAATGGAATCAACCCTAGTTGAATGGAATTTAACGGAATGGAATCAACCGGAGTGGAATGGAATGGAATGGAATGGAATGGAATGGAATGGAACACAATGGAATTGAATCAACCCGAGTGGAATGGAATGGAATGGAATGGAATGGAATGGAATGGAATGGAATGGAATGGAATAGAGTGAAATGCAGTAGAATGTAATTGAATTAACTCGAGTGGAATGGAATGGAATAGAAGGGAATGGAATGGACTGGAATGGAAAGGAATGCATTAGAATGGTATGGAATCCACTCTTGCAAAATGGAATGGAATTAAATGGAATGCATTAGAATGTTATGGAATCCACTCTTGCAAAATGGAATGGAATTAAATGGAATGCAATAGAATGGAATGGATTCGACTCGAGTGGAATAGAATGGAATGGAATGGAGTGAAATGCAATAGAATGGAATTGAATCAGCACGAGTGGAATTGAATGGAATGTAACGTAATGTAATGTAATGGAATGGAATGGAATGGAGTGAAACCCAATAGAATGGAAATGAATCAACCCGAGTGGAATGGAATGGAATGGAATGGAATGGAATGGAATGGAATGGAATAGAATGGAAGTGAATCAACCCGAGTGGAATGGAATGGAATGGAATGGATTGGAATGAAATAGAATGGAATTGAATCAAACCGAGTGGAATCGAATGAAATGGAATGCAATGGAATGGAATGGAATGGAATGGAATGGAATGGAATGCATGGAATTCAATCAACCCGAGTGGAATGGAAAGGAATGGAATAGTATGGAATGGAATGGAATCAACACGAGGGGAATGTAATGGAATGGAATAGAATGGAATGAAATGGAATGGAATGGAATGGAATGGAATGGAATGGAATGGAATGAAATGGAATGAAATGGAATGGAATGGAATGGAATGGAATGGAATCAACCCGAGTGGAATGGAACAGAATGTAATGGAATGGAATGGAAAGGAAAAGAATGGAACGGAATGGAATGGAATCAATCCGAGTGGAATGGAATGGAAAGGAATGAAAAAGAACGGAATGCAATGAAATGGAAAGGAATCAACCCGAGTGGAGTGGAATGGAACGGAATGGTTAGGAATGGATTGAAATGGAGTAAACCCGAGTGGAATGGAATGGAATGGAATGGAACAGAATGTAATTGAATCAACCCGAATGGAATGGAATGGAATGGAATGGAGTAGAATGCAAATGAACGAACTGGAATGGAATTGAATGGAATCGAATAGAAGGGAATTGAATCAAGTGGAATGGAATGGAATGGAATGGAATGGAATGGAAGTGAATAAACTCGAGAGTAATGGAATGGAATGGAATGGAATGAAATGGAAAGGAATGGAATCAACCCGATTGGAATGGAAAGGAAAGGAATGGAATAGAATGGAATAGAATGGAATGGAAAGGAATCAACCCTAGTAGAGTGGAACGTACTGCAATGGTATGGAATGCAATTGAATGGAATAGAATGTAATGGAATGGAATAAACCCGAGTGGAATGGAATGGAATGGAATAGAATGGAATGGAATGGAATGGAACACAATGTATTTGAATGAACCCGAATGGAATGGAAAGGAATGGAATGGAATGGAATGGAGAAGAATGGAAATAATGAACTTGAATGGAATTGAATGGAATGGAATAGAAAGGAATTGAATCAAGTGAAATGGAATGGAATGGAATGGAATGGAATGGAATGGAATAAACCCGAGTAGAATGGAGTCGAATGGAGTGGAATTGACTGGAATGGAATGTAAAGGAGTGGAATGGAATGGAATGGAATGGAAAAGAATGGAATTGAATCAACTGGAATGGAATGGAATGGGATGAAATGGAATGGAATGGAATGGAATGGAATGGAATAGAACGGAATAGAATCAACTGGAATGGAATGGAATGGAATGGAATGGAATGGAAAGGAATGTCATGGAAACAACTTGAATGGAATGGAATGGAATAGAATGGAATGGAATGGAATAGAATGGAATGGAATAGAATGGCATTTAATCGATAGGAATGGAATGGAATGGAATGGAATCAACCCGAGTGTAATAGAATGGGATGGGATAGAATGAAATGGGAATGAATGGAATGGAATGGAATGGAATGGGATGGAAAATAATGAAATGGAAATGAATGGAATGGAATGGAATGGAATTGAATTGAATCAACCTGACTGGAATTGAATGGAATTGATTGGAGTAGAATGGAATTGAATAAACCAGAGTGGAATGGAATGGAATGCAATGGAATGCAAAGGAATTTAAACAACTCGAATGGAATGGAATGGAATCGAATGTAATATAAAGGAAAGGAACGGATTGGAATGGAATGGAATTGAATCAACCTGAGTGGAAGGGAGTGGAATGGAATAGAATGGAATGGAATAGAATGGAATTGAATAAAGACATGTGGAATGGAATGGAATGAAATGGAATGGAATGCAATGGAATAGAATGAAATTGAACCAATTGGAATGGAATGCAATGAAATGGAATGGTATGGAATGGAATCAAATGGAATTGAATGGAATGGAATCAACCCTAGTGGAATGGAATTTAACGGAATGGAATCAACCGGAGTCGAATGGAATGGAAAGGAATGGAATGGAACACAATGGAATTGAATCAACCCGAATGGAATGGAATGGAATGGAATGGAATGGAATGGAATGGAATGGAATAGAGTGAAATGCAGTACAATGTAATTGAATCAACCCGAGTGGAATGGAATGGAATAGAAGGGAATGGAATGGATTGGATAGGAAAGGAATGCATTAGAATGGTATGGAATCCACTCTTGCAAAATGGAATGGAATTAAATGGAATGCAATAGAATGGAATGGAATCCACTCGAGTGGAATAGAATGGAATGGAATGGAGTGAAATGCAATAGAATGGAATTGAATCAGCATGAGTGGAAATGAATGGAATAGAATGGAATGGAATGGAATGGAATGGAATGGAATGGAATGGAGTGAAACCCAATAGAATGGAAATGAATCAACCCGAGTGGAATGGAATGGAATGGAAAGGAATGTCATGGAAACAACTGGAATGGAATGGAATGGAATAGAATGGAATGGAATGGAATAGAATGGAATGGAATAGAATGGCATTTAATCGATAGGAATGGAATGGAATGGAATGGAATGGAATCAACCCGAGTGTAATAGAATGGGATGGGATAGAATGAAATGAGAATGAATGGAATGGAATGGAATGGAATGGAATGGAATGGAATGGAAAATAATGAAATGGGAATGAATGGAATGGAATGGAATGGAATTGAATTGAATCAACCTGACTGGAATTGACTGGAATTGAATGGAGTAGAATGGAATTGAATAAACCAGAGTGGAATGGCATGGAATGCAATGGAATGCAAAGGAATTGAAACAACTCGAATGGAATGGAATGGAATCGAATGTAATATAATGGAAAGGAATGGATTGGAATGGAATGGAATGGAATGGAATTGAATCAACCTGAGTGGAAGGGAGTGGAATGGAATGGAATGGAATGGAATAGAATGGAATTGAATAAAGACATGTGGAATGGAATGGAATGAAATGGAATGGAATGCAATGGAATAGAATGAAATTGAACCAATTGGAATGGAATGGAATGAAATGGAACGGTATGGAATGGAATCAAATGGAATTGAATGGAATGGAATCAACCCTAGTGGAATGGAATTTAACGGAATGGAATCAACCAGAGTGGAATGGAATGGAATGGAATGGAATGGAATGGAACACAATGGAATTGAATCAACCCGAATGGAATGGAATGGAATGGAATGGAATGGAATGGAATGGAATGGAATAGAGTGAAATGCAGTAGAATGTAATTGAATCAACCCGAGTGGAATGGAATGGAATAGAAGGGAATGGAATGGATTGGATAGGAAAGGAATGCATTAGAATGGTATGGAATCCACTCTTGCAAAATGCAATGGAATTAAATGGAATGCAATAGAATGGAATGGAATCCACTCGAGTGGAATAGAATGGAATGGAATGGAGTGAAATGCAATAGAATGGAATTGAATCAGCACGAGTGGAAATGAATGGAATGGAATGGAATGGAATGGAATGGAATGGAATGGAATGGAGTGAAACCCAATAGAATGGAAATGAATCAACCCGAGTGGAATGGAATGGAATGGAATGGAATGGAGTGGAATGGAATGGAATGGAATAGAAAGGAATTGAGTCATCTGGAATGGACTGGAATGGAATGGAATGGAATTGATTCAACCCGAGCAGAATGGAATGGTATGGAATGGAATGGAATGGAATGGAGTACAATGGTATTGAAGCAACTGGAGTGGAATGGAACGGAATGTAATGAAATGGAATGGAAAGGAATCAACCCGAGTGGAGTGGAATGTAGTGCAATGGTATGGAATGGAATGGAATGGAATAGAATGTAATGGAATGGAATAAACCCGAGTGGAATGGAATGGAATGTAATAGAATGGAATGGAATGGAATGGAACAGAATGTATTTGAATGAACCAGAATTGAATGGAATGGAAAGGAATGGAATGGAATGGAATGGAACAGAATGTATTTGAATGAACCCGAATTGAATGGAATGGAATTGAATGGAATGGAATGGAACAGAATGTATTTGAATGAACCAGAATTGAATGGAATGGAAAGGAATGGAATGGAATGGAATGGAACAGAATGTATTTGAATGAACCCGAATTGAATGGAATGGAATGGAATGGAAAGGAATGGAATGGAATGGAATGGAATGGAGAAGAATGGAAATAATGAACTGGAATGGAATTGAATGGAATGGAATAGAAAGGAATTGAATCAAGTGGAATGGAATGGAATGGAATTAACCCGAGTAGAATGGAATCGAATGGAGTGGAATTCATTGGAATGGAATGTAATGGAGTGGAATGGAATGGAATGGAAAAGAATGGAATTGAATCAGCTGGAATGGAATGGAATGGGATGGAATGGAATGGAATGGAATGGAATGGAATGGAATAGAACGGAATAGAACAAACTGGAATGGAATGGAATGGAATGGAATGGAATGGAAAGGAATGTCATGGAAACAACTGGAATGGAATGGAATGGAATAGAATGGAATGGAATAGAATGGCATTTAACCAATAGGAATGAAATGGAATGGAATGGAATGGAATGGAAAGGAATGGAATGTAAAGGAATTGAATCCACCCGAGTGTAATAGAATGAGATGGAATAGAATGAAATGGGAATGAATGGAATGGAATCGAATGGAATGGAATGGGATGGAATATAATGAAATGGGAATGAATGGAATGGAATGGAATGGAATAGAATGGAATTGAATCAACCTGACTGGAATTGAATGGAAATGAATGGAGTAGAATGGAATTGAATAAACCAGAGTGGAATGGAATGGAATGGAATCTAATGTAATAAAATGGAAAGGAATGGATTGGAATGGAATGGAATGGAATGGAATGGAATGGAATCAACCTGAGTGGAACGGAATGGAATGGAATGGAATGGAATGGAATAGAATGGAATAGAATAAAGCCATGTGGAATGGAATGGAATGAAATGGAATGGAATGCAATGGAATAGAATGAAATTGAACCAATTGGAATGGAATGGAATGGAATGAAATGAAATGGAATGGTATGGAATGGAATTGAATGGAATGGAATCAACCCTAGTTGAATGGAATTTAACGGAATGGAATCAACCGGAGTGGAATGGAATGGAATGGAATGGAATGGAATGGAATGGAACACAATGGAATTGAATCAACCCGAGTGGAATGGAATGGAATGGAATGGAATGGAATGGAATGGAATGGAATGGAATGGAATGGAATGGAATGGAATAGAGTGAAATGCAGTAGAATGTAATTGAATTAACTCGAGTGGAATGGAATGGAATAGAAGGGAATGGAATGGACTGGAATGGAAAGGAATGCATTAGAATGGTATGGAATCCACTCTTGCAAAATGGAATGGAATTAAATGGAATGCATTAGAATGTTATGGAATCCACTCTTGCAAAATGGAATGGAATTAAATGGAATGCAATAGAATGGAATGGATTCGACTCGAGTGGAATAGAATGGAATGGAATGGAGTGAAATGCAATAGAATGGAATTGAATCAGCACGAGTGGAATTGAATGGAATGTAACGTAATGTAATGGAATGGAATGGAATGGAATGGAGTGAAACCCAATAGAATGGAAATGAATCAACCCGAGTGGAATGGAATGGAATGGAATGGAATGGAATGGAATGGAATGGAATAGAATGGAAGTGAATCAACCCGAGTGGAATGGAATGGAATGGAATGGATTGGAATGAAATAGAATGGAATTGAATCAAACCGAGTGGAATCGAATGAAATGGAATGCAATGGAATGGAATGGAATGGAATGGAATGGAATGGAATGCATGGAATTCAATCAACCCGAGTGGAATGGAAAGGAATGGAATAGTATGGAATGGAATGGAATCAACACGAGGGGAATGTAATGGAATGGAATAGAATGGAATGAAATGGAATGGAATGGAATGGAATGGAATGGAATGGAATGGAATGGAATGGAATGAAATGGAATGAAATGGAATGGAATGGAATGGAATGGAATGGAATCAACCCGAGTGGAATGGAACAGAATGTAATGGAATGGAATGGAAAGGAAAAGAATGGAACGGAATGGAATGGAATCAATCCGAGTGGAATGGAATGGAAAGGAATGAAAAAGAACGGAATGCAATGAAATGGAAAGGAATCAACCCGAGTGGAGTGGAATGGAACGGAATGGTTAGGAATGGATTGAAATGGAGTAAACCCGAGTGGAATGGAATGGAATGGAATGGAACAGAATGTAATTGAATCAACCCGAATGGAATGGAATGGAATGGAATGGAGTAGAATGCAAATGAACGAACTGGAATGGAATTGAATGGAATCGAATAGAAGGGAATTGAATCAAGTGGAATGGAATGGAATGGAATGGAATGGAATGGAAGTGAATAAACTCGAGAGTAATGGAATGGAATGGAATGGAATGAAATGGAAAGGAATGGAATCAACCCGATTGGAATGGAAAGGAAAGGAATGGAATAGAATGGAATAGAATGGAATGGAAAGGAATCAACCCTAGTAGAGTGGAACGTACTGCAATGGTATGGAATGCAATTGAATGGAATAGAATGTAATGGAATGGAATAAACCCGAGTGGAATGGAATGGAATGGAATAGAATGGAATGGAATGGAATGGAACACAATGTATTTGAATGAACCCGAATGGAATGGAAAGGAATGGAATGGAATGGAATGGAGAAGAATGGAAATAATGAACTTGAATGGAATTGAATGGAATGGAATAGAAAGGAATTGAATCAAGTGAAATGGAATGGAATGGAATGGAATGGAATGGAATGGAATAAACCCGAGTAGAATGGAGTCGAATGGAGTGGAATTGACTGGAATGGAATGTAAAGGAGTGGAATGGAATGGAATGGAATGGAAAAGAATGGAATTGAATCAACTGGAATGGAATGGAATGGGATGAAATGGAATGGAATGGAATGGAATGGAATGGAATAGAACGGAATAGAATCAACTGGAATGGAATGGAATGGAATGGAATGGAATGGAATGGAAAGGAATGTCATGGAAACAACTTGAATGGAATGGAATGGAATAGAATGGAATGGAATGGAATAGAATGGAATGGAATAGAATGGCATTTAATCGATAGGAATGGAATGGAATGGAATGGAATCAACCCGAGTGTAATAGAATGGGATGGGATAGAATGAAATGGGAATGAATGGAATGGAATGGAATGGAATGGGATGGAAAATAATGAAATGGAAATGAATGGAATGGAATGGAATGGAATTGAATTGAATCAACCTGACTGGAATTGAATGGAATTGATTGGAGTAGAATGGAATTGAATAAACCAGAGTGGAATGGAATGGAATGCAATGGAATGCAAAGGAATTTAAACAACTCGAATGGAATGGAATGGAATCGAATGTAATATAAAGGAAAGGAACGGATTGGAATGGAATGGAATTGAATCAACCTGAGTGGAAGGGAGTGGAATGGAATAGAATGGAATGGAATAGAATGGAATTGAATAAAGACATGTGGAATGGAATGGAATGAAATGGAATGGAATGCAATGGAATAGAATGAAATTGAACCAATTGGAATGGAATGCAATGAAATGGAATGGTATGGAATGGAATCAAATGGAATTGAATGGAATGGAATCAACCCTAGTGGAATGGAATTTAACGGAATGGAATCAACCGGAGTCGAATGGAATGGAAAGGAATGGAATGGAACACAATGGAATTGAATCAACCCGAATGGAATGGAATGGAATGGAATGGAATGGAATGGAATGGAATAGAGTGAAATGCAGTACAATGTAATTGAATCAACCCGAGTGGAATGGAATGGAATAGAAGGGAATGGAATGGATTGGATAGGAAAGGAATGCATTAGAATGGTATGGAATCCACTCTTGCAAAATGGAATGGAATTAAATGGAATGCAATAGAATGGAATGGAATCCACTCGAGTGGAATAGAATGGAATGGAATGGAGTGAAATGCAATAGAATGGAATTGAATCAGCATGAGTGGAAATGAATGGAATAGAATGGAATGGAATGGAATGGAATGGAATGGAATGGAGTGAAACCCAATAGAATGGAAATGAATCAACCCGAGTGGAATGGAATGGAATGGAAAGGAATGTCATGGAAACAACTGGAATGGAATGGAATGGAATAGAATGGAATGGAATGGAATAGAATGGAATGGAATAGAATGGCATTTAATCGATAGGAATGGAATGGAATGGAATGGAATGGAATCAACCCGAGTGTAATAGAATGGGATGGGATAGAATGAAATGAGAATGAATGGAATGGAATGGAATGGAATGGAATGGAATGGAATGGAATGGAATGGAAAATAATGAAATGGGAATGAATGGAATGGAATGGAATGGAATTGAATTGAATCAACCTGACTGGAATTGACTGGAATTGAATGGAGTAGAATGGAATTGAATAAACCAGAGTGGAATGGCATGGAATGCAATGGAATGCAAAGGAATTGAAACAACTCGAATGGAATGGAATGGAATTGAATGTAATATAATGGAAAGGAATGGATTGGAATGGAATGGAATGGAATGGAATTGAATCAACCTGAGTGGAAGGGAGTGGAATGGAATGGAATGGAATGGAATAGAATGGAATTGAATAAAGACATGTGGAATGGAATGGAATGAAATGGAATGGAATGCAATGGAATAGAATGAAATTGAACCAATTGGAATGGAATGGAATGAAATGGAACGGTATGGAATGGAATCAAATGGAATTGAATGGAATGGAATCAACCCTAGTGGAATGGAATTTAACGGAATGGAATCAACCAGAGTGGAATGGAATGGAATGGAATGGAATGGAATGGAACACAATGGAATTGAATCAACCCGAATGGAATGGAATGGAATGGAATGGAATGGAATGGAATGGAATAGAGTGAAATGCAGTAGAATGTAATTGAATCAACCCGAGTGGAATGGAATGGAATAGAAGGGAATGGAATGGATTGGATAGGAAAGGAATGCATTAGAATGGTATGGAATCCACTCTTGCAAAATGCAATGGAATTAAATGGAATGCAATAGAATGGAATGGAATCCACTCGAGTGGAATAGAATGGAATGGAATGGAGTGAAATGCAATAGAATGGAATTGAATCAGCACGAGTGGAAATGAATGGAATGGAATGGAATGGAATGGAATGGAATGGAATGGAATGGAATGGAGTGAAACCCAATAGAATGGAAATGAATCAACCCGAGTGGAATGGAATGGAATGGAATGGAATGGAGTGGAATGGAATGGAATGGAATAGAAAGGAATTGAGTCATCTGGAATGGACTGGAATGGAATGGAATGGAATTGATTCAACCCGAGCAGAATGGAATGGTATGGAATGGAATGGAATGGAATGGAGTACAATGGTATTGAAGCAACTGGAGTGGAATGGAACGGAATGTAATGAAATGGAATGGAAAGGAATCAACCCGAGTGGAGTGGAATGTAGTGCAATGGTATGGAATGGAATGGAATGGAATAGAATGTAATGGAATGGAATAAACCCGAGTGGAATGGAATGGAATGTAATAGAATGGAATGGAATGGAATGGAACAGAATGTATTTGAATGAACCAGAATTGAATGGAATGGAAAGGAATGGAATGGAATGGAATGGAACAGAATGTATTTGAATGAACCCGAATTGAATGGAATGGAATTGAATGGAATGGAATGGAACAGAATGTATTTGAATGAACCAGAATTGAATGGAATGGAAAGGAATGGAATGGAATGGAATGGAACAGAATGTATTTGAATGAACCCGAATTGAATGGAATGGAATGGAATGGAAAGGAATGGAATGGAATGGAATGGAATGGAGAAGAATGGAAATAATGAACTGGAATGGAATTGAATGGAATGGAATAGAAAGGAATTGAATCAAGTGGAATGGAATGGAATGGAATTAACCCGAGTAGAATGGAATCGAATGGAGTGGAATTCATTGGAATGGAATGTAATGGAGTGGAATGGAATGGAATGGAAAAGAATGGAATTGAATCAGCTGGAATGGAATGGAATGGGATGGAATGGAATGGAATGGAATGGAATGGAATGGAATAGAACGGAATAGAACAAACTGGAATGGAATGGAATGGAATGGAATGGAAAGGAATGTCATGGAAACAACTGGAATGGAATGGAATGGAATAGAATGGAATGGAATAGAATGGCATTTAACCAATAGGAATGAAATGGAATGGAATGGAATGGAATGGAAAGGAATGGAATGTAAAGGAATTGAATCCACCCGAGTGTAATAGAATGAGATGGAATAGAATGAAATGGGAATGAATGGAATGGAATCGAATGGAATGGAATGGGATGGAATATAATGAAATGGGAATGAATGGAATGGAATGGAATGGAATAGAATGGAATTGAATCAACCTGACTGGAATTGAATGGAAATGAATGGAGTAGAATGGAATTGAATAAACCAGAGTGGAATGGAATGGAATGGAATCTAATGTAATAAAATGGAAAGGAATGGATTGGAATGGAATGGAATGGAATGGAATGGAATGGAATCAACCTGAGTGGAACGGAATGGAATGGAATGGAATGGAATGGAATAGAATGGAATAGAATAAAGCCATGTGGAATGGAATGGAATGAAATGGAATGGAATGCAATGGAATAGAATGAAATTGAACCAATTGGAATGGAATGGAATGGAATGAAATGAAATGGAATGGTATGGAATGGAATTGAATGGAATGGAATCAACCCTAGTTGAATGGAATTTAACGGAATGGAATCAACCGGAGTGGAATGGAATGGAATGGAATGGAATGGAATGGAATGGAACACAATGGAATTGAATCAACCCGAGTGGAATGGAATGGAATGGAATGGAATGGAATGGAATGGAATGGAATGGAATGGAATGGAATGGAATAGAGTGAAATGCAGTAGAATGTAATTGAATTAACTCGAGTGGAATGGAATGGAATAGAAGGGAATGGAATGGACTGGAATGGAAAGGAATGCATTAGAATGGTATGGAATCCACTCTTGCAAAATGGAATGGAATTAAATGGAATGCATTAGAATGTTATGGAATCCACTCTTGCAAAATGGAATGGAATTAAATGGAATGCAATAGAATGGAATGGATTCGACTCGAGTGGAATAGAATGGAATGGAATGGAGTGAAATGCAATAGAATGGAATTGAATCAGCACGAGTGGAATTGAATGGAATGTAACGTAATGTAATGGAATGGAATGGAATGGAATGGAGTGAAACCCAATAGAATGGAAATGAATCAACCCGAGTGGAATGGAATGGAATGGAATGGAATGGAATGGAATGGAATAGAATGGAAGTGAATCAACCCGAGTGGAATGGAATGGAATGGAATGGATTGGAATGAAATAGAATGGAATTGAATCAAACCGAGTGGAATCGAATGAAATGGAATGCAATGGAATGGAATGGAATGGAATGGAATGGAATGGAATGCATGGAATTCAATCAACCCGAGTGGAATGGAAAGGAATGGAATAGTATGGAATGGAATGGAATCAACACGAGGGGAATGTAATGGAATGGAATAGAATGGAATGAAATGGAATGGAATGGAATGGAATGGAATGGAATGGAATGGAATGAAATGGAATGAAATGGAATGGAATGGAATGGAATGGAATGGAATCAACCCGAGTGGAATGGAACAGAATGTAATGGAATGGAATGGAAAGGAAAAGAATGGAACGGAATGGAATGGAATCAATCCGAGTGGAATGGAATGGAAAGGAATGAAAAAGAACGGAATGCAATGAAATGGAAAGGAATCAACCCGAGTGGAGTGGAATGGAACGGAATGGTTAGGAATGGATTGAAATGGAGTAAACCCGAGTGGAATGGAATGGAATGGAATGGAACAGAATGTAATTGAATCAACCCGAATGGAATGGAATGGAATGGAATGGAGTAGAATGCAAATGAACGAACTGGAATGGAATTGAATGGAATCGAATAGAAGGGAATTGAATCAAGTGGAATGGAATGGAATGGAATGGAATGGAATGGAAGTGAATAAACTCGAGAGTAATGGAATGGAATGGAATGGAATGAAATGGAAAGGAATGGAATCAACCCGATTGGAATGGAAAGGAAAGGAATGGAATAGAATGGAATAGAATGGAATGGAAAGGAATCAACCCTAGTAGAGTGGAACGTACTGCAATGGTATGGAATGCAATTGAATGGAATAGAATGTAATGGAATGGAATAAACCCGAGTGGAATGGAATGGAATGGAATAGAATGGAATGGAATGGAATGGAACACAATGTATTTGAATGAACCCGAATGGAATGGAAAGGAATGGAATGGAATGGAATGGAGAAGAATGGAAATAATGAACTTGAATGGAATTGAATGGAATGGAATAGAAAGGAATTGAATCAAGTGAAATGGAATGGAATGGAATGGAATGGAATGGAATGGAATGGAATGGAATAAACCCGAGTAGAATGGAGTCGAATGGAGTGGAATTGACTGGAATGGAATGTAAAGGAGTGGAATGGAATGGAATGGAATGGAAAAGAATGGAATTGAATCAACTGGAATGGAATGGAATGGGATGAAATGGAATGGAATGGAATGGAATGGAATGGAATAGAACGGAATAGAATCAACTGGAATGGAATGGAATGGAATGGAATGGAATGGAAAGGAATGTCATGGAAACAACTTGAATGGAATGGAATGGAATAGAATGGAATGGAATGGAATAGAATGGAATGGAATAGAATGGCATTTAATCGATAGGAATGGAATGGAATGGAATGGAATCAACCCGAGTGTAATAGAATGGGATGGGATAGAATGAAATGGGAATGAATGGAATGGAATGGAATGGAATGGGATGGAAAATAATGAAATGGAAATGAATGGAATGGAATGGAATGGAATTGAATTGAATCAACCTGACTGGAATTGAATGGAATTGATTGGAGTAGAATGGAATTGAATAAACCAGAGTGGAATGGAATGGAATGCAATGGAATGCAAAGGAATTTAAACAACTCGAATGGAATGGAATGGAATCGAATGTAATATAAAGGAAAGGAACGGATTGGAATGGAATGGAATTGAATCAACCTGAGTGGAAGGGAGTGGAATGGAATAGAATGGAATGGAATAGAATGGAATTGAATAAAGACATGTGGAATGGAATGGAATGAAATGGAATGGAATGCAATGGAATAGAATGAAATTGAACCAATTGGAATGGAATGCAATGAAATGGAATGGTATGGAATGGAATCAAATGGAATTGAATGGAATGGAATCAACCCTAGTGGAATGGAATTTAACGGAATGGAATCAACCGGAGTCGAATGGAATGGAAAGGAATGGAATGGAACACAATGGAATTGAATCAACCCGAATGGAATGGAATGGAATGGAATGGAATGGAATGGAATGGAATGGAATAGAGTGAAATGCAGTACAATGTAATTGAATCAACCCGAGTGGAATGGAATGGAATAGAAGGGAATGGAATGGATTGGATAGGAAAGGAATGCATTAGAATGGTATGGAATCCACTCTTGCAAAATGGAATGGAATTAAATGGAATGCAATAGAATGGAATGGAATCCACTCGAGTGGAATAGAATGGAATGGAATGGAGTGAAATGCAATAGAATGGAATTGAATCAGCATGAGTGGAAATGAATGGAATAGAATGGAATGGAATGGAATGGAATGGAATGGAATGGAATGGAGTGAAACCCAATAGAATGGAAATGAATCAACCCGAGTGGAATGGAATGGAATGGAAAGGAATGTCATGGAAACAACTGGAATGGAATGGAATGGAATAGAATGGAATGGAATGGAATAGAATGGAATGGAATAGAATGGCATTTAATCGATAGGAATGGAATGGAATGGAATGGAATGGAATCAACCCGAGTGTAATAGAATGGGATGGGATAGAATGAAATGAGAATGAATGGAATGGAATGGAATGGAATGGAATGGAATGGAATGGAATGGAATGGAAAATAATGAAATGGGAATGAATGGAATGGAATGGAATCAACCTGACTGGAATTGACTGGAATTGAATGGAGTAGAATGGAATTGAATAAACCAGAGTGGAATGGCATGGAATGCAATGGAATGCAAAGGAATTGAAACAACTCGAATGGAATGGAATGGAATCGAATGTAATATAATGGAAAGGAATGGATTGGAATGGAATGGAATGGAATGGAATTGAATCAACCTGAGTGGAAGGGAGTGGAATGGAATGGAATGGAATGGAATAGAATGGAATTGAATAAAGACATGTGGAATGGAATGGAATGAAATGGAATGGAATGCAATGGAATAGAATGAAATTGAACCAATTGGAATGGAATGGAATGAAATGGAACGGTATGGAATGGAATCAAATGGAATTGAATGGAATGGAATCAACCCTAGTGGAATGGAATTTAACGGAATGGAATCAACCAGAGTGGAATGGAATGGAATGGAATGGAATGGAATGGAATGGAACACAATGGAATTGAATCAACCCGAATGGAATGGAATGGAATGGAATGGAATGGAATAGAGTGAAATGCAGTAGAATGTAATTGAATCAACCCGAGTGGAATGGAATGGAATAGAAGGGAATGGAATGGATTGGATAGGAAAGGAATGCATTAGAATGGTATGGAATCCACTCTTGCAAAATGCAATGGAATTAAATGGAATGCAATAGAATGGAATGGAATCCACTCGAGTGGAATAGAATGGAATGGAATGGAGTGAAATGCAATAGAATGGAATTGAATCAGCACGAGTGGAAATGAATGGAATAGAATGGAATGGAATGGAATGGAATGGAATGGAATGGAGTGAAACCCAATAGAATGGAAATGAATCAACCCGAGTGGAATGGAATGGAATGGAATGGAATGGAATGGAATAGAATGGAAGTGAATCAAACCGAGTGGAATGGAATGGAATGGAATCGATTGGAATGAAATAGAATGGAATTGAATCAAACCGAGTGGAATCGAATGAAATGGAATGGAATGGAATGGAATGGAATGGAATGGAATGGAATGGAATGCATGGAATTCAATCAACCCGAGTGGAATGGAAAGGAATGGAATAGAATGGAAAGGAATGGAATGGAATGGAATGGAATGGAATGGAATGGAATGGAAAGGAATCAACACGAGGGGAATGTAATGGAATGGAAAAGAATGGAATGAAATGGAATGGAATGGAATGGAATTAAATCGAATGGAATGGAATGGAATGGAATTAAATGGAATGGAATGGAATGGAATGGAATCAACCCAAGTGGAATGGAACAGAATGTAATGGAATGTTATGGAAAGGAATAGAATGGAATGGAATGGAATGGAATCAACCCGAGTGGAGTGGAATGGAAAGGAATGAAAAAGAACGGAATGCAATGAAATGGAAAGGAATAAACCCGAGTGGAGTGGAATGGAATGGAATGGTATGGAATGGAATGAAATGGAGTAAACCCGAGTGGAATGGAATGGAATGGAATGGAATAGAATGTAATTGAATCAACAAGAATGGAATGGAATGGAATGGAATGGAGTAGAATGCAAATGAAAGAACTGGAATGGAATTGAATGGAATCGAATAGAAGGGAATTGAATCAAGTGGAATGGAATGGAATGGAATGGAATGCAATGAAATAAACCCTAGTAGAATGGAATGGAATGGAGTGGAATTGATTGGAATGGAATTCATTGGAATGGAATGGAATTTAATGGAATGTAATGGAATGGAATGGAAAAGAATGGAATTGAATCAACTGGAATGGAATGAAATGGCATGAAATGGAATGGAATGAAATGGAATGGAATGGAATGGAATGGAATAGAATGGAATAGAATCAATTGGAATGGAATGGAATGGAATGGAAAGGAATGAAATGGAAACAACTGGAATGGAATCGAGTGGAATGGAATAGAATGGAATTTAATCAATAGGAATGGAATAGAATGGAATGGAATTTAATGGAATTGTATGGAAAGGAATTGAATCAACCTGAGTGGAATAGAATGGGATTGAATGGAATTGAATGGGAATGAATGGAATGGAATAGAGTGGAATGGAATAGCATGCAATTGCATCAACTCGACTGGAATGGAATGGAATTGAATGGAGTAGAATGGACGTGAATGAAACCGAGTCGAATGGAATGGAAGGGAATGGAATGCAATGGAATTGAAACAACTGGAATGGAATGGAATGGAATGGAATGGAGTGGAATGGATTGGAATGGAATGGAATGGAATTGAATCAACCTGAGTTGAATGGAATGGAATGGAATGGAATAGAATGGAATTGAAAAAACCCCAGTGGAATGTAATGTAATGTAATGGAATGGAATGGAATGAAATGGAATGGAATGGAATGGAATCAAATAGAATGAAATTGAACCAAATGGAAAGGAATGGAATGGAATGGAATGGATTGGAATGGAATGGAATGGAATGGAATTGAATGAAATTGAACCAAATGGAAAGTAATGCAATGGAATGGAATGGAATGGAACGGAATGGAATGGCATGGAATGGAATCGAATGGAATTGAATCAACCCGAGTGGAATGGATTGGAATGGAATGGAATGGAATGGAATGGGATGGAATTGTGTCAATCCGAGTGGAATGGAATGGAATGGAATGGAGTGGAGTGGAATGAAATTGAATGGAATGAAGTGGAGTAAAATGGAATGGAATGGAATGGAACGTAATTGAATGAAATGGAAGGGAATAGAATGGAATTGAATCAATTGGAATGGAACGGAATGGAATGGAATGGCATGGAATGGAATGAAATGGAATGGAGTGGAATGGAATGGAATTGAATCAACCCGAGTGGAATGGAATGGAATGGAATGGAATGGAACGGAATGGAATGGCATGGAATGCAATTGAGTGGAATTGAATTGAATCAACACCAGTGGAATGGAATGGAATGGAATGGCCTGGAATGGAATGGAATTGAATGGAATTGAATAGAATGGAATTGAATCAATACAAGAGGAATGGAATGGAATGGAATGGAATGAAATGGAATAGAATGGAATTGAATCAATTGGAATGGAATGGTATGGAATGGAAAGGAATGGAATGGAAAGGTATGGAATGGAATGGAAACAACCGGAGTGGAATGGAATGGAACACAATGGAATTGAATCAACCCGAGTGTAAGGGAGTGGAATGGAATGGAATGGAATGGAATGCAATGGACTGGAATGCAACAAAGTGAAATGCAGTAGAATGTAATTGAATCAACCCGAGTGTAATGGAATGGAAGAGAAGGGAATGGAATGGAATGGAATGGAATGGAATGGAATGGAATGGAGTAGAATGGAAAGGAATGCAATAGAATAGTATGGAATCCACTCCTGCAAAATGGAATGTAATTGAATTGAATGCAATAGAATGGAATGGAACCCACTCGAGTGGAATGGAATGGAATGGAGTGAAATGCAACAGAATGGAATTGAATCAACCCGAGTGGAAATGAATGGAATGGAATAGAATGGAATGGAATGGAATGGAGAGAAACCGAATAGAATGGGAATGAATCAACCCGAGTGGAACGGAATGGAATGGAATGGAATGGAATGAAATGGAATAGAATGGAATTGAATCAATCAGAGTGGAATGGAATGGAATGGAATGGAATGGAATGGAATGAAATGGAATGGTATGGAATGGAATCGAATGGAATTGAATGGAATGGAATCAACCCTAGTGGAATGGAATTTAACGGAATGGAGTCAACCGGAGTGGAATGGCATGGAATGGAATGGAACACAATGGAATTGAATCAACCCAAGTGGAATGGAATGGAATGGAATGGAATGGAATGGAATGGAATGGAATGAAATGGAATGGAATGGAATGGTATAGAGTGAAATGCAGTAGAATGTAATTGAATCAACCCGAGTGGTATGGAATGGAATGGAATGGAATGGATTGGAATGGAAAAGAATGCATTAGAATGGTATGGAATCCACTCTTGCAAAATGGAATGGAATTCAATGGAATGCAATAGAATGGAATGGAATCCACTCGAGTGGAAGAGAATGGAATGGAATGGAGTGAAATGCAATAGAATGGAATGGAATCAGCACGAGCGGAAATGAATGGAAAGAAATGGAATGGAATGGAATGGAATGGAATGGAGTGAAACCCGATAGAATGGAAATGAATCAACCCCAGTGGAATGGAATGGAATGGAATGGAAAGGAATGGAATGGAATAGAATGGAAGTGAATCAACCCAAGTGGAATGGAATGGAATGGAATGGATTGGAATGAAATAGAAGGGAATTGAATCAACCTGAGTGGAATGGAATGGAATGGAATGGAATGGAATGCATGGAATTCAATCAACCCGAGTGGAATGGAAAGGAATGGAATGGAATGGAATGGAATCAACATGAGGGGAATGTAATGGAATGGAATAGAACGGAATGGAATGGAATGGAATGGAATGGAATGGAATCAACCCGAGTGGAATGGAACAGAATGTAATGGAATGGAAAGGAAAGGAATAGAATGGAATGGAATGAAATGGAATCAACCCGAGTGGAATGGAATGGAAAGGAATGAAAAAGAACAGAATGCAATGGAATGGAAAGGAATCAACCCGAGTGGAGTGGAATGGAATGGAATGATATTGAATGAAATGAAATGGAGTAAACCCGAGTGGAATGGAATGGAATGGAATGGAATGGAATGGAATGGAATGGAACGGAATGGAACAGAATGTAATTGAATCAACCCGAATGGAATCGAATAGAATGGAATGGAATGGAATGGAATGGAATGCAGTAGAATGTAAATGAATGAACTGGAATGGAATTGAATGGAATCGAGTAGAAGGGAATTGAATCAAGTGGAATGGAATGGAATGGAATGGAATGGAATAAACCATAGTAGAATGGAATTGATAGGAATCGAGTAGAAGGGAATTGAATCAAGTGGAATGGAATGGAATGGAATGGAATGGAATAAACCATAGTAGAATGGAATGCAATGGAGTGGAATTGATTGGAATGGAGTGAAATGGAATGGAAGGGAATGGCATGGAAAAGAATGGAATTGAATCAACTGGAATGGAATGAAATGGCATGAAATGGAATGGAATGGAATGGAATGGATTGGAATGGAATGGAATGGAATAGAATGGAATAGAATCAACTGGAGTGGAATGGAATGGAATGGAATAGAATGGAATTTAATCAATAGGAATGGAATAGAACGGAATGGAATTTAATGGAATGGAATGGAAAGGAATTGAATGGGATTGAATGGAATTGAATGGGAATGAATGGAATGGAATAGAATGCAATTGAATCAACCCGACTGGAATGGAATGGAACTGAATGAAGTAGAATGGAATTGAATGAACCCGAGTTGAATGGAATGGAATTGAATGCAATAGAATTGAAACAACTGGAATGGAATGGAATCGAATCAAATGGAATGGAATGGAATGCAATGGAATAGAATGGAATTGAATAAACCCGAGTGGAAAGTAATGTTTTGGAATGGAATGGAATGAAATGGAATGGAATGGAATGGAATGGAATAGAATGAAATTGAACCAAATAGAATGGAATGGAATGGAATGGAACGGAATGGAATGGTAAGGAATGGAATCGAATGGAATTGAATCAACCCGATTGGAGTGGATTGGAATGGAACGTCATGGAGTGGAATGAGATGTAATTGAATCAATCCGAGTGGAATGGAATGGAATGGAGTGGAGTGGAATGAAATGGAATGGAATGCAGTGGAGTGGAATGGAATGGAATGGAACGCAATGTAATTGAATGAAATGGAATGGAATAGAATGGAATTGAATCAATTGGAATGGAACGGAACGGTATGGAATGGCATGGAATGGAATGAAATGAAATGGAATGGAGTGGAATGGAATGGAATTGAATCAACAAGAGTGGAATGGAATGGAATGGAATGGAATGGAAAGGAATGGAATGGAATGGAATGGAATAGAATGTAATTGAATTGAATCAACACTAATGGAATGGAATGGAATGGAATGGAATGGAATTGAAAAGAATGGAATTGAATCAATCCAAGAGGATTGGAATGGAATGGAATGGAATGGAATAGAATGGAATTGAATCAATTTGAATGGAATGGAATGGAATGGAATGGTATGGAATGGAATGGAATCAACCGGAGTGGAATGGAATGGAATGGAGTGAAATGCAACAGAATGGAATTGAATCAACCCGAGTGGAAATGAATGGAATGGAATGGAATGGAATGGAATGGAATGGAATGGAGAGAAACCCAATAGAATGGGAATGAATCAACCCGAGTGGAATGGAATGGAATGGAATGGAATGAAATGGAATAGAATGGAATTGAATCAATCAGAGTGGAATGGAATGGAATGGAATGGAATGGAATGGAATGAAATGGAATGAAATCGAATGGTATGGAATGGAATTGAATGGAATTGAATGGAATGGAATCAACCTGACTGGAATGGAATTTAACGGAATGGAATCAAACGGAGTGGAATGGAATGGAATGAAATGGAATGGAATGGAATGGAACACAATGGAATTGAATGAACCCGAGTGTAATGGAATGGAAGGGAATGGAATGGAATGGAATGCAACAGAGTGAAATGCAGTAGAATGTAATTGAATCAACCCGAGTGGAATGGAATGGAATAGAAGGGAATGGAATGGTTTGGAATGGAAAGGAATGCATTAAAATGGTAGGCAATGCACTCTTGCAAAATGCAATGGAATTAAAAGGAATGCAATAGAATGGAATGGAATCCACTCGAGTGGAATAGAATGGAATGGAATGGAGTGAAATGCAATAGAATGGAATTGAATCAGCACGAGTGGAAATGAATGGAATGGAATGGAATGGAATGGAGTGAAACCCAACAGAATGGAAATGAATCAACCCGAGTGGAATGGAATGGAATGGAATGGAATAGAATGGAATGGAATGGAATAGAATGGAAGTGAATCAACCCGAGTGGAATGGAATGGAATGGAATGGAATGGAATGGATTGGAATGAAATAGAATGGAATTGAATCAACCCGAGTGGAATGGAATGAAAAGGAATGAAATAGAATGCAATGGAATGGAATGGAATCAACACGACTGGAATGTAATGGAATGAAATAGAATGGAATGAAATGGAATGGAATGGAATGGAATGGAAAGGAATGGAATGGAATGGATTGGAATGGAATGGAATCAACTCGAGTGGAAAGGAACAGAATGTAATGGAATGGAATGGAAAGGAATAGAATGGAATGGAATCAACCCGAGTGGAATGGATTGGAAAGGAATGAAAAAGAACGGAATGCAATGGAATGGAAAGGAATAAACCCGAGTGGAGTGGAATGGAATGGAACGGTATGGAATGGAATGAAATGGAGTAAATCCGAGTGGAATGGAATGGAATGGAATGGAATCTACCACAGTGGAATGGAATTGAATGGAATGGAATGGAATAGAACGGAATTGAATCAACTGAAATGGAATGGAATGGAATGGAATCAACCCGAGTGGAATGGAGTGGAATGGAATGGGATTGAATGGAATTGAATGGAATGGAATGGAATCAACCTGAGTCGAATGGATTGGAATGGAATGGAATGGAGTGATGTGAAGTGGAATGGAATGGATTGTAATGGAATGGAAGGAAATGGAATGGATTGTAATGGAATGGAAGGAAATGGAATGGAATGGTATGGAATGGAATGGAATAGAATGAAATTGAATCAACCCGAGTGGAATGGAATGGAATGGAACGGAGTGGAACTGAATGGAACGGAATGGAAAGGAATAGAATGGAATTGAATCAACCCGATGGAATGTAATGGAATGGAATAGAATAGAATGGAATGAAATGGAGGGGAATGGAATTGAATGGAATGGAATGGAATGGAATCTACCTGAGTGGAATGGAATGAAATGGAATGGAATGGAATGGAAAAAATGGAATGGAATGCAATAGAATGGAATTGAATAAACCCGAGTGGAATGGCATGGAATGAAATGGAATGGAAGGGAATAGAATGAAATTGAACCAATTGAATGGAATGGAATGGTTTGTTATGGTATGGAATGGAATAGAATGGAATTGAATCAATACGAGTGGAGTGGTTTGGAATGGAATGGAAAGGAATGTAATGGAATGGGATGGAATTGAATCAATCCGAGTGCAATGGAATGGAGTGGACGGGAATGAAATGGAATGGAATGGAATGGAGTGGAGTGGAATGGAATGGAACGGAACGGAATGGAATGGAATGGAATGGAATAGAATACAATGGAATTGAATCAACTGGAATGGAACGGAACGGAATGGAGTGGAATGGAATGGAATGGAATGGAATGGAATGGAGTGGAATGGAATGGAATTGAATCAACCAGAGTGGTATGGAATGGAATGGAATGGACTGGAATGGAATTGAATCAACTGGAAAGGAATGGCATGGAATGGAATGGAATCGAATTGAATCAACACTAGTTGAATGGAATGGAATGGAATGGAATGGAATGGAATTTAATTGAATGAACCCGAATGGAATGGAATGGAATGCAGTGGAATGGAATGGAATGGAATGGAATAGAATAGAATGGAATTGAATCAACCGCAGTGGAGTGGAATGGAATGGAATGGAATGAAATGGAATGGAATGGAATGGAATGGAATGGAATGGCATGGACTGGAATGGAATGGAATGGAATGGAAAGGAATGCAATAGAATTCAATCAACCGAAGTGCAATGGAAAGGAATGGAATAGAATGGAATGGAATGGAATCAACCCGAGGAGAATGTTTGGAATGCAATGGAATGGAATGGAATGGAATGGAATGGAATGGAATGAAATGGAATGGAATGGAATGCAACAGAATGGAATGAAATGGAATGGAATGGAATGCAATGGAATGGAAAGAAATGGAATGCCATGGAATGGAATGGAATGAAATGGGATGGAAGGCAACGGAATGGAATGAAATGGAATGGAATGGAATGAAATGGAAAGGGATGGAATGCAATGGAATGGAATAAAATGGAATGAAATGGAATAAAATGGAATGATATGGAATGGAATGGAATGGAATGGAATTGAATAAACCCGAGAGCAATGGCATGGAATGAAATGGAATGAAATGAAATGGAATGGAATGGAATAGAATGAAATTGAACCAATTGAATGGAATGGAATGGAATGGGATGGTATGGAATGGAATAGAATGGAATTGAATCAATACGAGCGGAGTGGTATGGAATGGAATGGAAAGAATGTAATGGAATGGATGGAATTGAATCAATCTGAGTGCAATGGAATGGAGTGGACGGGAATGAAATGGAATAGAATGGATTGGAGTGGAGTGGAATGGAATGCAATGGAATGGAATGGAATAGAATACAATGGAATGGAATAAAATGGAATTGAATCAACTGGAATGGAATGGAATTGAATCAACCCGAGCGGAATGGAATGGAATGGAATGGAATGGAATGGAATGGAATGGAATGAAACGGAATGGAATGGAATAGAAAGGTATTGAAGCAACCCGAGTGAAATGCAATGGAATCTAATGGAATGGAATGGAAAGGAATAGAATGGAATGGAATGGAATGGAATCAACCCGAGTGGAATGGAATAGAAAGGAATAGAATATAACGGAATGGAATGGAATGGAAAGGAATCAACCCGAGTGGAGTGGAATGGACTGCACTGGTATGGAATGGAATGGAATGGAATGGAATGGAATGGAATAAACCCAAGTGGAATGGAATGGAATGGAATAGAATGGAATGGAACAGACTGTAATTGAATCAACCCGAATGGAATGGAATGGAATGGAATGGAATGGAATGGAATGGAGTAGAATGGAAATGAATGAACTGGAATGGAATTGAATGGAATGGAATAGAATGGAATTGAATGAAGTGGAATGGAATGGAATGGAATGGATTGGAATGAAATGGAATGGAATCGAATAAACTCGAGTAGAATGGAATGGAATGGAGTGGAATTGATTGGAATGGAATGGCATGGAATGGAGTGGAAAAGAATGGAATTGAGTCAACTGGAATGAAATGGAATGGGATGAAATGGAATGGCATGCAATGGAATGGAATGGAATGGAATGGAATGGAATAGAACGGAATAGAATCAACTGGCATGGAATGGAATGGAATGGAATGCAATGGAAAGGAATGTAATGGAAACAACTGGAATGGAATGGAATGGAATGGAATGGAATTTAATCAATAAGAATGGAATGGAATGAAATGGAATGGAATGGAAAGTAATTGAATCAACCCGAGTGGAATAGAATGGGATGGAATGGAATGGAATGGTAATGAATGGAATGGAATGGAATGGAATGGAATGGAATAGAATGGAATTGAATCAACCTGACTGGAATGGAATGGAATTGAATGGAGTAAAATGGAATTGAATCAACCCGAGTGGAGTGGAATGGAATGGAATGGAATGGAATGCAATGGAATTGAAGCAACTGGAATGGAATGGAATGGAATTGAATGTAATGTAATGGAAAGGAATGGATTGGAATGGAATGGAATGGAATGGAATGGAATTGAATCAACCTGAGTGGAACGGAATGGTATGGAATGGAATGTAATAGAATGGAATTGAATAAACCCAAGTGGAATGGAATGGAATGAAATGGTTGGAATGCAATGGAATAGAATGAAATTGTACCAATTGGAATGGAATGGAATGGAATGGAATGGAATGGTTTGGAATGAAATGGAATGGAATGGAATGGAATGAAATGGAATGGTATGGAATGCAATCGAATGTAATTGAATGGAATGGAATCAACCCTAGTGGAATGGAATGGAACGGAATGGAATTAACTGGAATGGAATGGAATGGAACACAATGGAATTGAATCAACCCGAGTGTAATGGAATGGAAGGGAATGGAATGGAATGGGAGTGAAATGCAGTAGAATGTAATTGAATTAACTGGAGTGTAATGGAATGGAATAGAAGGGAATGGAATGGAATGGAATGGAATGGAATGCAGGGAATTCAATCAACCCCAGTGGAATGAAATGGAATGGAATAGAATGGAATGGAATGGAACGGAATCAACACGAGTGGAATGTAATGGAATGGAATAGAACGGAATGGAATGGAATGGAATGGAATGGAATGGAATGGAATGGAGTGAAACCCAATAGAATGGAAATGAATCAACCCGAGTGGAATGGAATGGAATGGAATGGATTGGAATGCAATAGAATGGAATTGAATCAACCCGAGTGGAATGGAATGAAATGGAATGGAATGGAATGGAATGGAATGGAACGGAATGGAATGGAATGGAATGCAGAGAATTCAATCAACCCGTGTGGAATGAAAAGGAATGAAATAGAATGCAATGGAATGGAATGGAATCAAAACGACTGGAATGTAATGGAATGAAATAGAACGGAATGAAATGGAATGGCATGGAATGGAATGGAATCAACCCGAGTGGAAGGGAACAGAATGTAATGGAATGGAAAGGAATAGAATGGAATGGAATCAACCCGAGTGGAATGGAATGGAAAGGAATGAAAAAGAACGGAATGCAAGGGAATGGAAAGGAATAAACCCGAGTGGAGTGGAATGGAATGGAGCGGTATGGAATGGAATGAAATGGAGTAAACCCAAGTGGAATGGAATGGAATGGAATGGAATGGAATCTACCATAGTGGAATGGAATTGAATGGAATGGAATGGAATAGAACGGAATTGAATCAACTGAAATGGAATGGAATGGAATGGAATCAACCCGAGTGGAATGGAGTGGAATGGAATGGGATTGAATGGAATTGAATGGAATGGAATGGAATCAACCTGAGTCGAATGGATTGGAATGGAATGGAATGGAGTGATGTGAAGTGGAATGGAATGGATTGTAATGGAATGGAAGGAAATGGAATGGAATGGAATGGAATGGTATGGAATGGAATGGAATAGAATGAAATTGAATCAACCCGAGTGGAATGGAATGGAATGGAACGGAGTGGAACTGAATGGAACGGAATGGAAAGGAATAGAATGGAATTGAATCAACCCGATGGAATGTAATGGAATGGAATAGAATAGAATGGAATGAAATGGAGGGGAATGGAATTGAATGGAATGGAATGGAATGGAATCTACCTGAGTGGAATGGAATGAAATGGAATGGAATGGAATGGAAAAAATGGAATGGAATGGAATAGAATGGATTGAATAAACCCGAGTGGAATGGCATGGAATGAAATGGAATGGAATGGAATAGAATGAAATTGAACCAATTGAATGGAATGGAATGGTTTGTTATGGTATGGAATGGAATAGAATGGAATTGAATCAATACGAGTGGAGTGGTTTGGAATGGAATGGAAAGGAATGTAATGGAATGGGATGGAATTGAATCAATCCGAGTGCAATGGAATGGAGTGGACGGGAATGAAATGGAATGGAATGGAATGGAGTGGAGTGGAATGGAATGGAACGGAATGGAATGGAATGGAATGGAATAGAATACAATGGAATTGAATCAACTGGAATGGAACGGAATGGAGTGGAATGGAATGGAATGGAATGGAATGGAGTGGAATGGAATGGAATTGAATCAACCAGAGTGGTATGGAATGGAATGAAATGGAGTGGAATGGAATGGAATTGAATCGACTGGAAGGGAATGGAATGGAATCGAATTGAATCAACACTAGTTGAATGGAATGGAATGGAATGGAATGGAATGGAATGGAATTGAATGAACCCGAATGGAATGGAGTGGAATGGAATGGAATGGAATGGAATGGAATGGAATGGAATAGAATGGAATTGAATCAACCGCAGTGGAATGGAATGGAATGGAATGGAATGGAATGGAATGGCATGGATTGGAATGGAATGGAAAGGAATGCAATAGAATTCAATCAACCGAAGTGCAATGGAAAGGAATGGAATAGAATGGAATGGAATGGAATGGAATCAACCCGAGGAGAATGTTTGGAATGCAATGGAATGGAATGGAATGGAATGGAATGGAATGGAATGGAATGGAATGGAATGCAATGGAATGGAATGGAATGGAATGGAATGGAATGGAATGGAATGGAATGGAATGCAATGGAATGGAATGGAATGGAATGGAATGCAATGGAATGGAATGAAATGGAATGGGATGGCATGCAATGAAATGGAATGAAATGGAATGAAATGGAATGGAATGGAATGGAATGGAATGGAATGGAATGGGATGGAATTCAATGGAATGGAATGAAATGGAATGGAATGGAAAAGAATGGAATGGAATGGAATAGAATGCAATTGAATAAACCCGAGTGCAATGGCATGGAATGAAATGGAATGAAATGAAATGGAATGGAATGGAATAGAATGAAATTGAACCAATTGAATGGAATGGAATGGGACGGTATGGAATGGAATAGAATGGAATTGAATCAATATGAGCGGAGTGGTATGGAATGGAATGGAAAGAATGTAATGGAATGGGATGGAATTGAATCAGTCTGAGTCCAATGGAATGGAGTGGACGGGAATGAAATGGAATGGAATGGATTGGAGTGGAGTGGAATGGAATGGAATGGAATGGAATAGAATACAATGGAATGGAATAAAATGGAATTGAATCAACTGGAATGGAACGGAATGGACTGGAATGGAATGGAATGGAATTGAATCAACCCGAGCGGAATGGAATGGAATGGAATGAAATGGAATGGAATGGAATAAAAAGGTATTGAAGCCACCCGAGTGAAATGGAATGGAATGTAATGGAATGGAATGGAAAGGAATAGAATGGAATGGAATGGAATGGAATCAACCCGAGTGGAATGGAATGGAAAGGAATGGAATAGAACGGAATGGAATGGAATGGAAAGGAGTCAACCCGAGTGGAGTGGAATGGACTGCAATGGTATGGAATGGAATGGAATGGAAGGGAATGGAATGGAATAAACCCAAGTGGAATGGAATGGAATGGAATAGAATGGAATGGAATGGAATGGAACAGAATGTAATTGAATCAACCCGAATGGAATGGAATGGAGTAGAATGGAAATGAATGAACTGGAATGGAATTGAATGGAATGGAATAGAATGGAATTGAATGAAGTGGAATGGAATGGAATGGAATGGATTGGAATGGAATGGAATGGAATCGAATAAACTCGAGTAGAATGGAATGGAATGGAGTGGAATTGATTGGAATGGAATGGCATGGAAAGGAGTGGAAAAGAATGGAATTGAGTCAACTGGAATGGAATGGAATGGGATGAAATGGAATGGCATGGCATGGAATGGAATGGAATGGAATGGAATAGAACGGAATAGAATCAACTGGCATGGAATGGAATGGAATGGAATGCAATGGAAAGGAATGTAATGGAAACAACTGGAATGGAATGGAATGGAATGCAATGGAATGGAATGGAATTTAATCAATAAGAATGGAATGGAATGAAATGGAATGGAATGGAAAGTAATTGAATCAAACGGAGTGGAATAGAATGGGATGGAATGGAATGGAATGGTAATGAATGGAATGGAATGGAATGGAATGGAATAGAATGGAATTGAATCAACCTGACTGGAATGGAATGGAATTGAATGGAGTAGAATGGAATTGAATCAACCCGAGTGGAGTGGAATGGAATGGAATGGAATGGAATGCAATGGAATTGAAACAACTGGAATGGAATGGAATGGAATCGAATGTAATGTAATGGAAAGGAATGGATTGGAATGGAATGGAATGGAATGGAATTGAATCAACCTGAGTGGAACGGAATGGTATGGAACGGAATGTAATAGAATGGAATTGAATAAACCCAAGTGGAATGGAATGGAATGAAATGGTTGGAATGCAATGGAATAGAATGAAATTGTACCAATTGGAATGGAATGGAATGGAATGGAACGGAATGGAATGAAATGGAATGGAATGGAATGGAATGCAATCGAATGTAATTAAATGGAATGGAATCAACCCTAGTGGAATGGAATGGAATGGAATGGAATTAACCGGAATGGAATGGAATGGAATGGAATGGAATGGAACACAATGGAATTGAATCAACCCGAGTGTAATGGAATGGAAGGGAATGGAATGGAATGGGAGTGAAATGCAGTAGAATGTAATTGAATTAACTGGAGTGTAATGGAATGGAATAGAAGGGAATGGAATGGAATGGAATGGAATGGAATGCAGGGAATTCAATCAACCCCAGTGGAATGAAATGGAATGGAATAGAATGGAATGGAATGGAACGGAATCAACACGAGTGGAATGTAATGGAATGGAATAGAACGGAATGGAATGGAATGGAATGGAATGGAATGGAATGGAATGGAGTGAAACCCAATAGAATGGAAATGAATCAACCCGAGTGGAATGGAATGGAATGGAATGGATTGGAATGCAATAGAATGGAATTGAATCAACCCGAGTGGAATGGAATGAAATGGAATGGAATGGAATGGAATGGAATGGAACGGAATGGAATGGAATGGAATGCAGAGAATTCAATCAACCCGTGTGGAATGAAAAGGAATGAAATAGAATGCAATGGAATGGAATGGAATCAAAACGACTGGAATGTAATGGAATGAAATAGAACGGAATGAAATGGAATGGCATGGAATGGAATGGAATCAACCCGAGTGGAAGGGAACAGAATGTAATGGAATGGAAAGGAATAGAATGGAATGGAATCAACCCGAGTGGAATGGAATGGAAAGGAATGAAAAAGAACAGAATGCAAGGGAATGGAAAGGAATAAACCCGAGTGGAGTGGAATGGAATGGAGCGGTATGGAATGGAATGAAATGGAGTAAACCCAAGTGGAATGGAATGGAATGGAATGGAATGGAATCTACCATAGTGGAATGGAATTGAATGGAATGGAATGGAATAGAACGGAATTGAATCAACTGAAATGGAATGGAATGGAATGGAATCAACCCGAGTGGAATGGAGTGGAATGGAATGGGATTGAATGGAATTGAATGGAATGGAATGGAATCAACCTGAGTCGAATGGATTGGAATGGAATGGAATGGAGTGATGTGAAGTGGAATGGAATGGATTGTAATGGAATGGAAGGAAATGGAATGGAATGGAATGGAATGGTATGGAATGGAATGGAATAGAATGAAATTGAATCAACCCGAGTGGAATGGAATGGAATGGAACGGAGTGGAACTGAATGGAACGGAATGGAAAGGAATAGAATGGAATTGAATCAACCCGATGGAATGTAATGGAATGGAATAGAATAGAATGGAATGAAATGGAGGGGAATGGAATTGAATGGAATGGAATGGAATGGAATCTACCTGAGTGGAATGGAATGAAATGGAATGGAATGGAATGGAAAAAATGGAATGGAATGGAATAGAATGGATTGAATAAACCCGAGTGGAATGGCATGGAATGAAATGGAATGGAATGGAATAGAATGAAATTGAACCAATTGAATGGAATGGAATGGTTTGTTATGGTATGGAATGGAATAGAATGGAATTGAATCAATACGAGTGGAGTGGTTTGGAATGGAATGGAAAGGAATGTAATGGAATGGGATGGAATTGAATCAATCCGAGTGCAATGGAATGGAGTGGACGGGAATGAAATGGAATGGAATGGAATGGAGTGGAGTGGAATGGAATGGAACGGAATGGAATGGAATGGAATGGAATAGAATACAATGGAATTGAATCAACTGGAATGGAACGGAATGGAGTGGAATGGAATGGAATGGAATGGAATCTACCTGAGTGGAATGGAATGAAATGGAATGGAATGGAATGGAAAAAATGGAATGGAATGGAATAGAATGGATTGAATAAACCCGAGTGGAATGGCATGGAATGAAATGGAATGGAATGGAATAGAATGAAATTGAACCAATTGAATGGAATGGAATGGTTTGTTATGGTATGGAATGGAATAGAATGGAATTGAATCAATACGAGTGGAGTGGTTTGGAATGGAATGGAAAGGAATGTAATGGAATGGGATGGAATTGAATCAATCCGAGTGCAATGGAATGGAGTGGACGGGAATGAAATGGAATGGAATGGAATGGAGTGGAGTGGAATGGAATGGAACGGAATGGAATGGAATGGAATGGAATAGAATACAATGGAATTGAATCAACTGGAATGGAACGGAATGGAGTGGAATGGAATGGAATGGAATGGAATGGAGTGGAATGGAATGGAATTGAATCAACCAGAGTGGTATGGAATGGAATGAAATGGAGTGGAATGGAATGGAATTGAATCGACTGGAAGGGAATGGAATGGAATCGAATTGAATCAACACTAGTTGAATGGAATGGAATGGAATGGAATGGAATGGAATGGAATTGAATGAACCCGAATGGAATGGAGTGGAATGGAATGGAATGGAATGGAATGGAATGGAATGGAATAGAATGGAATTGAATCAACCGCAGTGGAATGGAATGGAATGGAATGGAATGGAATGGAATGGCATGGATTGGAATGGAATGGAAAGGAATGCAATAGAATTCAATCAACCGAAGTGCAATGGAAAGGAATGGAATAGAATGGAATGGAATGGAATGGAATCAACCCGAGGAGAATGTTTGGAATGCAATGGAATGGAATGGAATGGAATGGAATGGAATGGCATGGAATGGAATGGAATGGAATGGAATGCAATGGAATGGAATGGAATGGAATGGAATGGAATGGAATGGAATGGAATGCAATGGAATGGAATGGAATGGAATGGAATGCAATGGAATGGAATGAAATGGAATGGGATGGCATGCAATGAAATGGAATGAAATGGAATGAAATGGAATGGAATGGAATGGAATGGAATGGAATGGAATGGGATGGAATTCAATGGAATGGAATGAAATGGAATGGAATGGAAAAGAATGGAATGGAATGGAATAGAATGCAATTGAATAAACCCGAGTGCAATGGCATGGAATGAAATGGAATGAAATGAAATGGAATGGAATGGAATAGAATGAAATTGAACCAATTGAATGGAATGGAATGGGACGGTATGGAATGGAATAGAATGGAATTGAATCAATATGAGCGGAGTGGTATGGAATGGAATGGAAAGAATGTAATGGAATGGGATGGAATTGAATCAGTCTGAGTCCAATGGAATGGAGTGGACGGGAATGAAATGGAATGGAATGGATTGGAGTGGAGTGGAATGGAATGGAATGGAATGGAATAGAATACAATGGAATGGAATAAAATGGAATTGAATCAACTGGAATGGAACGGAATGGACTGGAATGGAATGGAATGGAATTGAATCAACCCGAGCGGAATGGAATGGAATGGAATGAAATGGAATGGAATGGAATAAAAAGGTATTGAAGCCACCCGAGTGAAATGGAATGGAATGTAATGGAATGGAATGGAAAGGAATAGAATGGAATGGAATGGAATGGAATCAACCCGAGTGGAATGGAATGGAAAGGAATGGAATAGAACGGAATGGAATGGAATGGAAAGGAGTCAACCCGAGTGGAGTGGAATGGACTGCAATGGTATGGAATGGAATGGAATGGAAGGGAATGGAATGGAATAAACCCAAGTGGAATGGAATGGAATGGAATAGAATGCAATGGAATGGAATGGAACAGAATGTAATTGAATCAACCCGAATGGAATGGAATGGAGTAGAATGGAAATGAATGAACTGGAATGGAATTGAATGGAATGGAATAGAATGGAATTGAATGAAGTGGAATGGAATGGAATGGAATGGATTGGAATGGAATGGAATGGAATCGAATAAACTCGAGTAGAATGGAATGGAATGGAGTGGAATTGATTGGAATGGAATGGCATGGAAAGGAGTGGAAAAGAATGGAATTGAGTCAACTGGAATGGAATGGAATGGGATGAAATGGAATGGCATGGCATGGAATGGAATGGAATGGAATGGAATAGAACGGAATAGAATCAACTGGCATGGAATGGAATGGAATGGAATGCAATGGAAAGGAATGTAATGGAAACAACTGGAATGGAATGGAATGGAATGCAATGGAATGGAATGGAATTTAATCAATAAGAATGGAATGGAATGAAATGGAATGGAATGGAAAGTAATTGAATCAAACGGAGTGGAATAGAATGGGATGGAATGGAATGGAATGGTAATGAATGGAATGGAATGGAATGGAATGGAATAGAATGGAATTGAATCAACCTGACTGGAATGGAATGGAATTGAATGGAGTAGAATGGAATTGAATCAACCCGAGTGGAGTGGAATGGAATGGAATGGAATGGAATGCAATGGAATTGAAACAACTGGAATGGAATGGAATGGAATCGAATGTAATGTAATGGAAAGGAATGGATTGGAATGGAATGGAATGGAATGGAATTGAATCAACCTGAGTGGAACGGAATGGTATGGAACGGAATGTAATAGAATGGAATTGAATAAACCCAAGTGGAATGGAATGGAATGAAATGGTTGGAATGCAATGGAATAGAATGAAATTGTACCAATTGGAATGGAATGGAATGGAATGGAACGGAATGGAATGAAATGGAATGGAATGGAATGGAATGCAATCGAATGTAATTAAATGGAATGGAATCAACCCTAGTGGAATGGAATGGAATGGAATGGAATTAACCGGAATGGAATGGAATGGAATGGAATGGAATGGAACACAATGGAATTGAATCAACCCGAGTGTAATGGAATGGAAGGGAATGGAATGGAATGGGAGTGAAATGCAGTAGAATGTAATTGAATTAACTGGAGTGTAATGGAATGGAATAGAAGGGAATGGAATGGAATGGAATGGAATGGAATGCAGGGAATTCAATCAACCCCAGTGGAATGAAATGGAATGGAATAGAATGGAATGGAATGGAACGGAATCAACACGAGTGGAATGTAATGGAATGGAATAGAACGGAATGGAATGGAATGGAATGGAATGGAATGGAATGGAATGGAGTGAAACCCAATAGAATGGAAATGAATCAACCCGAGTGGAATGGAATGGAATGGAATGGATTGGAATGCAATAGAATGGAATTGAATCAACCCGAGTGGAATGGAATGAAATGGAATGGAATGGAATGGAATGGAATGGAACGGAATGGAATGGAATGGAATGCAGAGAATTCAATCAACCCGTGTGGAATGAAAAGGAATGAAATAGAATGCAATGGAATGGAATGGAATCAAAACGACTGGAATGTAATGGAATGAAATAGAACGGAATGAAATGGAATGGCATGGAATGGAATGGAATCAACCCGAGTGGAAGGGAACAGAATGTAATGGAATGGAAAGGAATAGAATGGAATGGAATCAACCCGAGTGGAATGGAATGGAAAGGAATGAAAAAGAACAGAATGCAAGGGAATGGAAAGGAATAAACCCGAGTGGAGTGGAATGGAATGGAGCGGTATGGAATGGAATGAAATGGAGTAAACCCAAGTGGAATGGAATGGAATGGAATGGAATGGAATCTACCATAGTGGAATGGAATTGAATGGAATGGAATGGAATAGAACGGAATTGAATCAACTGAAATGGAATGGAATGGAATGGAATCAACCCGAGTGGAATGGAGTGGAATGGAATGGGATTGAATGGAATTGAATGGAATGGAATGGAATCAACCTGAGTCGAATGGATTGGAATGGAATGGAATGGAGTGATGTGAAGTGGAATGGAATGGATTGTAATGGAATGGAAGGAAATGGAATGGAATGGAATGGAATGGTATGGAATGGAATGGAATAGAATGAAATTGAATCAACCCGAGTGGAATGGAATGGAATGGAACGGAGTGGAACTGAATGGAACGGAATGGAAAGGAATAGAATGGAATTGAATCAACCCGATGGAATGTAATGGAATGGAATAGAATAGAATGGAATGAAATGGAGGGGAATGGAATTGAATGGAATGGAATGGAATGGAATCTACCTGAGTGGAATGGAATGAAATGGAATGGAATGGAATGGAAAAAATGGAATGGAATGGAATAGAATGGATTGAATAAACCCGAGTGGAATGGCATGGAATGAAATGGAATGGAATGGAATAGAATGAAATTGAACCAATTGAATGGAATGGAATGGTTTGTTATGGTATGGAATGGAATAGAATGGAATTGAATCAATACGAGTGGAGTGGTTTGGAATGGAATGGAAAGGAATGTAATGGAATGGGATGGAATTGAATCAATCCGAGTGCAATGGAATGGAGTGGACGGGAATGAAATGGAATGGAATGGAATGGAGTGGAGTGGAATGGAATGGAACGGAATGGAATGGAATGGAATGGAATAGAATACAATGGAATTGAATCAACTGGAATGGAACGGAATGGAGTGGAATGGAATGGAATGGAATGGAATCTACCTGAGTGGAATGGAATGAAATGGAATGGAATGGAATGGAAAAAATGGAATGGAATGGAATAGAATGGATTGAATAAACCCGAGTGGAATGGCATGGAATGAAATGGAATGGAATGGAATAGAATGAAATTGAACCAATTGAATGGAATGGAATGGTTTGTTATGGTATGGAATGGAATAGAATGGAATTGAATCAATACGAGTGGAGTGGTTTGGAATGGAATGGAAAGGAATGTAATGGAATGGGATGGAATTGAATCAATCCGAGTGCAATGGAATGGAGTGGACGGGAATGAAATGGAATGGAATGGAATGGAGTGGAGTGGAATGGAATGGAACGGAATGGAATGGAATGGAATGGAATAGAATACAATGGAATTGAATCAACTGGAATGGAACGGAATGGAGTGGAATGGAATGGAATGGAATGGAATGGAATGGAGTGGAATGGAATGGAATTGAATCAACCAGAGTGGTATGGAATGGAATGAAATGGAGTGGAATGGAATGGAATTGAATCGACTGGAAGGGAATGGAATGGAATCGAATTGAATCAACACTAGTTGAATGGAATGGAATGGAATGGAATGGAATGGAATGGAATTGAATGAACCCGAATGGAATGGAGTGGAATGGAATGGAATGGAATGGAATGGAATGGAATGGAATAGAATGGAATTGAATCAACCGCAGTGGAATGGAATGGAATGGAATGGAATGGAATGGAATGGCATGGATTGGAATGGAATGGAAAGGAATGCAATAGAATTCAATCAACCGAAGTGCAATGGAAAGGAATGGAATAGAATGGAATGGAATGGAATGGAATCAACCCGAGGAGAATGTTTGGAATGCAATGGAATGGAATGGAATGGAATGGAATGGAATGGCATGGAATGGAATGGAATGGAATGGAATGCAATGGAATGGAATGGAATGGAATGGAATGGAATGGAATGGAATGGAATGGAATGGAATGCAATGGAATGGAATGGAATGGAATGGAATGCAATGGAATGGAATGAAATGGAATGGGATGGCATGCAATGAAATGGAATGAAATGGAATGAAATGGAATGGAATGGAATGGAATGGAATGGAATGGAATGGGATGGAATTCAATGGAATGGAATGAAATGGAATGGAATGGAAAAGAATGGAATGGAATGGAATAGAATGCAATTGAATAAACCCGAGTGCAATGGCATGGAATGAAATGGAATGAAATGAAATGGAATGGAATGGAATAGAATGAAATTGAACCAATTGAATGGAATGGAATGGGACGGTATGGAATGGAATAGAATGGAATTGAATCAATATGAGCGGAGTGGTATGGAATGGAATGGAAAGAATGTAATGGAATGGGATGGAATTGAATCAGTCTGAGTCCAATGGAATGGAGTGGACGGGAATGAAATGGAATGGAATGGATTGGAGTGGAGTGGAATGGAATGGAATGGAATGGAATAGAATACAATGGAATGGAATAAAATGGAATTGAATCAACTGGAATGGAACGGAATGGACTGGAATGGAATGGAATGGAATTGAATCAACCCGAGCGGAATGGAATGGAATGGAATGAAATGGAATGGAATGGAATAAAAAGGTATTGAAGCCACCCGAGTGAAATGGAATGGAATGTAATGGAATGGAATGGAAAGGAATAGAATGGAATGGAATGGAATGGAATCAACCCGAGTGGAATGGAATGGAAAGGAATGGAATAGAACGGAATGGAATGGAATGGAAAGGAGTCAACCCGAGTGGAGTGGAATGGACTGCAATGGTATGGAATGGAATGGAATGGAAGGGAATGGAATGGAATAAACCCAAGTGGAATGGAATGGAATGGAATAGAATGGAATGGAATGGAATGGAACAGAATGTAATTGAATCAACCCGAATGGAATGGAATGGAGTAGAATGGAAATGAATGAACTGGAATGGAATTGAATGGAATGGAATAGAATGGAATTGAATGAAGTGGAATGGAATGGAATGGAATGGATTGGAATGGAATGGAATGGAATCGAATAAACTCGAGTAGAATGGAATGGAATGGAGTGGAATTGATTGGAATGGAATGGCATGGAAAGGAGTGGAAAAGAATGGAATTGAGTCAACTGGAATGGAATGGAATGGGATGAAATGGAATGGCATGGCATGGAATGGAATGGAATGGAATGGAATAGAACGGAATAGAATCAACTGGCATGGAATGGAATGGAATGGAATGCAATGGAAAGGAATGTAATGGAAACAACTGGAATGGAATGGAATGGAATGCAATGGAATGGAATGGAATTTAATCAATAAGAATGGAATGGAATGAAATGGAATGGAATGGAAAGTAATTGAATCAAACGGAGTGGAATAGAATGGGATGGAATGGAATGGAATGGTAATGAATGGAATGGAATGGAATGGAATGGAATAGAATGGAATTGAATCAACCTGACTGGAATGGAATGGAATTGAATGGAGTAGAATGGAATTGAATCAACCCGAGTGGAGTGGAATGGAATGGAATGGAATGGAATGCAATGGAATTGAAACAACTGGAATGGAATGGAATGGAATCGAATGTAATGTAATGGAAAGGAATGGATTGGAATGGAATGGAATGGAATGGAATTGAATCAACCTGAGTGGAACGGAATGGTATGGAACGGAATGTAATAGAATGGAATTGAATAAACCCAAGTGGAATGGAATGGAATGAAATGGTTGGAATGCAATGGAATAGAATGAAATTGTACCAATTGGAATGGAATGGAATGGAATGGAACGGAATGGAATGAAATGGAATGGAATGGAATGGAATGCAATCGAATGTAATTAAATGGAATGGAATCAACCCTAGTGGAATGGAATGGAATGGAATGGAATTAACCGGAATGGAATGGAATGGAATGGAATGGAATGGAACACAATGGAATTGAATCAACCCGAGTGTAATGGAATGGAAGGGAATGGAATGGAATGGGAGTGAAATGCAGTAGAATGTAATTGAATTAACTGGAGTGTAATGGAATGGAATAGAAGGGAATGGAATGGAATGGAATGGAATGGAATGCAGGGAATTCAATCAACCCCAGTGGAATGAAATGGAATGGAATAGAATGGAATGGAATGGAACGGAATCAACACGAGTGGAATGTAATGGAATGGAATAGAACGGAATGGAATGGAATGGAATGGAATGGAATGGAATGGAATGGAGTGAAACCCAATAGAATGGAAATGAATCAACCCGAGTGGAATGGAATGGAATGGAATGGATTGGAATGCAATAGAATGGAATTGAATCAACCCGAGTGGAATGGAATGAAATGGAATGGAATGGAATGGAATGGAATGGAACGGAATGGAATGGAATGGAATGCAGAGAATTCAATCAACCCGTGTGGAATGAAAAGGAATGAAATAGAATGCAATGGAATGGAATGGAATCAAAACGACTGGAATGTAATGGAATGAAATAGAACGGAATGAAATGGAATGGCATGGAATGGAATGGAATCAACCCGAGTGGAAGGGAACAGAATGTAATGGAATGGAAAGGAATAGAATGGAATGGAATCAACCCGAGTGGAATGGAATGGAAAGGAATGAAAAAGAACAGAATGCAAGGGAATGGAAAGGAATAAACCCGAGTGGAGTGGAATGGAATGGAGCGGTATGGAATGGAATGAAATGGAGTAAACCCAAGTGGAATGGAATGGAATGGAATGGAATGGAATCTACCATAGTGGAATGGAATTGAATGGAATGGAATGGAATAGAACGGAATTGAATCAACTGAAATGGAATGGAATGGAATGGAATCAACCCGAGTGGAATGGAGTGGAATGGAATGGGATTGAATGGAATTGAATGGAATGGAATGGAATCAACCTGAGTCGAATGGATTGGAATGGAATGGAATGGAGTGATGTGAAGTGGAATGGAATGGATTGTAATGGAATGGAAGGAAATGGAATGGAATGGAATGGAATGGTATGGAATGGAATGGAATAGAATGAAATTGAATCAACCCGAGTGGAATGGAATGGAATGGAACGGAGTGGAACTGAATGGAACGGAATGGAAAGGAATAGAATGGAATTGAATCAACCCGATGGAATGTAATGGAATGGAATAGAATAGAATGGAATGAAATGGAGGGGAATGGAATTGAATGGAATGGAATGGAATGGAATCTACCTGAGTGGAATGGAATGAAATGGAATGGAATGGAATGGAAAAAATGGAATGGAATGGAATAGAATGGATTGAATAAACCCGAGTGGAATGGCATGGAATGAAATGGAATGGAATGGAATAGAATGAAATTGAACCAATTGAATGGAATGGAATGGTTTGTTATGGTATGGAATGGAATAGAATGGAATTGAATCAATACGAGTGGAGTGGTTTGGAATGGAATGGAAAGGAATGTAATGGAATGGGATGGAATTGAATCAATCCGAGTGCAATGGAATGGAGTGGACGGGAATGAAATGGAATGGAATGGAATGGAGTGGAGTGGAATGGAATGGAACGGAATGGAATGGAATGGAATGGAATAGAATACAATGGAATTGAATCAACTGGAATGGAACGGAATGGAGTGGAATGGAATGGAATGGAATGGAATCTACCTGAGTGGAATGGAATGAAATGGAATGGAATGGAATGGAAAAAATGGAATGGAATGGAATAGAATGGATTGAATAAACCCGAGTGGAATGGCATGGAATGAAATGGAATGGAATGGAATAGAATGAAATTGAACCAATTGAATGGAATGGAATGGTTTGTTATGGTATGGAATGGAATAGAATGGAATTGAATCAATACGAGTGGAGTGGTTTGGAATGGAATGGAAAGGAATGTAATGGAATGGGATGGAATTGAATCAATCCGAGTGCAATGGAATGGAGTGGACGGGAATGAAATGGAATGGAATGGAATGGAGTGGAGTGGAATGGAATGGAACGGAATGGAATGGAATGGAATGGAATAGAATACAATGGAATTGAATCAACTGGAATGGAACGGAATGGAGTGGAATGGAATGGAATGGAATGGAATGGAGTGGAATGGAATGGAATTGAATCAACCAGAGTGGTATGGAATGGAATGAAATGGAGTGGAATGGAATGGAATTGAATCGACTGGAAGGGAATGGAATGGAATCGAATTGAATCAACACTAGTTGAATGGAATGGAATGGAATGGAATGGAATGGAATGGAATTGAATGAACCCGAATGGAATGGAGTGGAATGGAATGGAATGGAATGGAATGGAATGGAATGGAATAGAATGGAATTGAATCAACCGCAGTGGAATGGAATGGAATGGAATGGAATGGAATGGAATGGCATGGATTGGAATGGAATGGAAAGGAATGCAATAGAATTCAATCAACCGAAGTGCAATGGAAAGGAATGGAATAGAATGGAATGGAATGGAATGGAATCAACCCGAGGAGAATGTTTGGAATGCAATGGAATGGAATGGAATGGAATGGAATGGAATGGCATGGAATGGAATGGAATGGAATGGAATGCAATGGAATGGAATGGAATGGAATGGAATGGAATGGAATGGAATGGAATGGAATGGAATGCAATGGAATGGAATGGAATGGAATGGAATGCAATGGAATGGAATGAAATGGAATGGGATGGCATGCAATGAAATGGAATGAAATGGAATGAAATGGAATGGAATGGAATGGAATGGAATGGAATGGAATGGGATGGAATTCAATGGAATGGAATGAAATGGAATGGAATGGAAAAGAATGGAATGGAATGGAATAGAATGCAATTGAATAAACCCGAGTGCAATGGCATGGAATGAAATGGAATGAAATGAAATGGAATGGAATGGAATAGAATGAAATTGAACCAATTGAATGGAATGGAATGGGACGGTATGGAATGGAATAGAATGGAATTGAATCAATATGAGCGGAGTGGTATGGAATGGAATGGAAAGAATGTAATGGAATGGGATGGAATTGAATCAGTCTGAGTCCAATGGAATGGAGTGGACGGGAATGAAATGGAATGGAATGGATTGGAGTGGAGTGGAATGGAATGGAATGGAATGGAATAGAATACAATGGAATGGAATAAAATGGAATTGAATCAACTGGAATGGAACGGAATGGACTGGAATGGAATGGAATGGAATTGAATCAACCCGAGCGGAATGGAATGGAATGGAATGAAATGGAATGGAATGGAATAAAAAGGTATTGAAGCCACCCGAGTGAAATGGAATGGAATGTAATGGAATGGAATGGAAAGGAATAGAATGGAATGGAATGGAATGGAATCAACCCGAGTGGAATGGAATGGAAAGGAATGGAATAGAACGGAATGGAATGGAATGGAAAGGAGTCAACCCGAGTGGAGTGGAATGGACTGCAATGGTATGGAATGGAATGGAATGGAAGGGAATGGAATGGAATAAACCCAAGTGGAATGGAATGGAATGGAATAGAATGGAATGGAATGGAATGGAACAGAATGTAATTGAATCAACCCGAATGGAATGGAATGGAGTAGAATGGAAATGAATGAACTGGAATGGAATTGAATGGAATGGAATAGAATGGAATTGAATGAAGTGGAATGGAATGGAATGGAATGGATTGGAATGGAATGGAATGGAATCGAATAAACTCGAGTAGAATGGAATGGAATGGAGTGGAATTGATTGGAATGGAATGGCATGGAAAGGAGTGGAAAAGAATGGAATTGAGTCAACTGGAATGGAATGGAATGGGATGAAATGGAATGGCATGGCATGGAATGGAATGGAATGGAATGGAATAGAACGGAATAGAATCAACTGGCATGGAATGGAATGGAATGGAATGCAATGGAAAGGAATGTAATGGAAACAACTGGAATGGAATGGAATGGAATGCAATGGAATGGAATGGAATTTAATCAATAAGAATGGAATGGAATGAAATGGAATGGAATGGAAAGTAATTGAATCAAACGGAGTGGAATAGAATGGGATGGAATGGAATGGAATGGTAATGAATGGAATGGAATGGAATGGAATGGAATAGAATGGAATTGAATCAACCTGACTGGAATGGAATGGAATTGAATGGAGTAGAATGGAATTGAATCAACCCGAGTGGAGTGGAATGGAATGGAATGGAATGGAATGCAATGGAATTGAAACAACTGGAATGGAATGGAATGGAATCGAATGTAATGTAATGGAAAGGAATGGATTGGAATGGAATGGAATGGAATGGAATTGAATCAACCTGAGTGGAACGGAATGGTATGGAACGGAATGTAATAGAATGGAATTGAATAAACCCAAGTGGAATGGAATGGAATGAAATGGTTGGAATGCAATGGAATAGAATGAAATTGTACCAATTGGAATGGAATGGAATGGAATGGAACGGAATGGAATGAAATGGAATGGAATGGAATGGAATGCAATCGAATGTAATTAAATGGAATGGAATCAACCCTAGTGGAATGGAATGGAATGGAATGGAATTAACCGGAATGGAATGGAATGGAATGGAATGGAATGGAACACAATGGAATTGAATCAACCCGAGTGTAATGGAATGGAAGGGAATGGAATGGAATGGGAGTGAAATGCAGTAGAATGTAATTGAATTAACTGGAGTGTAATGGAATGGAATAGAAGGGAATGGAATGGAATGGAATGGAATGGAATGCAGGGAATTCAATCAACCCCAGTGGAATGAAATGGAATGGAATAGAATGGAATGGAATGGAACGGAATCAACACGAGTGGAATGTAATGGAATGGAATAGAACGGAATGGAATGGAATGGAATGGAATGGAATGGAATGGAATGGAGTGAAACCCAATAGAATGGAAATGAATCAACCCGAGTGGAATGGAATGGAATGGAATGGATTGGAATGCAATAGAATGGAATTGAATCAACCCGAGTGGAATGGAATGAAATGGAATGGAATGGAATGGAATGGAATGGAACGGAATGGAATGGAATGGAATGCAGAGAATTCAATCAACCCGTGTGGAATGAAAAGGAATGAAATAGAATGCAATGGAATGGAATGGAATCAAAACGACTGGAATGTAATGGAATGAAATAGAACGGAATGAAATGGAATGGCATGGAATGGAATGGAATCAACCCGAGTGGAAGGGAACAGAATGTAATGGAATGGAAAGGAATAGAATGGAATGGAATCAACCCGAGTGGAATGGAATGGAAAGGAATGAAAAAGAACAGAATGCAAGGGAATGGAAAGGAATAAACCCGAGTGGAGTGGAATGGAATGGAGCGGTATGGAATGGAATGAAATGGAGTAAACCCAAGTGGAATGGAATGGAATGGAATGGAATGGAATCTACCATAGTGGAATGGAATTGAATGGAATGGAATGGAATAGAACGGAATTGAATCAACTGAAATGGAATGGAATGGAATGGAATCAACCCGAGTGGAATGGAGTGGAATGGAATGGGATTGAATGGAATTGAATGGAATGGAATGGAATCAACCTGAGTCGAATGGATTGGAATGGAATGGAATGGAGTGATGTGAAGTGGAATGGAATGGATTGTAATGGAATGGAAGGAAATGGAATGGAATGGAATGGAATGGTATGGAATGGAATGGAATAGAATGAAATTGAATCAACCCGAGTGGAATGGAATGGAATGGAACGGAGTGGAACTGAATGGAACGGAATGGAAAGGAATAGAATGGAATTGAATCAACCCGATGGAATGTAATGGAATGGAATAGAATAGAATGGAATGAAATGGAGGGGAATGGAATTGAATGGAATGGAATGGAATGGAATCTACCTGAGTGGAATGGAATGAAATGGAATGGAATGGAATGGAAAAAATGGAATGGAATGGAATAGAATGGATTGAATAAACCCGAGTGGAATGGCATGGAATGAAATGGAATGGAATGGAATAGAATGAAATTGAACCAATTGAATGGAATGGAATGGTTTGTTATGGTATGGAATGGAATAGAATGGAATTGAATCAATACGAGTGGAGTGGTTTGGAATGGAATGGAAAGGAATGTAATGGAATGGGATGGAATTGAATCAATCCGAGTGCAATGGAATGGAGTGGACGGGAATGAAATGGAATGGAATGGAATGGAGTGGAGTGGAATGGAATGGAACGGAATGGAATGGAATGGAATGGAATAGAATACAATGGAATTGAATCAACTGGAATGGAACGGAATGGAGTGGAATGGAATGGAATGGAATGGAATCTACCTGAGTGGAATGGAATGAAATGGAATGGAATGGAATGGAAAAAATGGAATGGAATGGAATAGAATGGATTGAATAAACCCGAGTGGAATGGCATGGAATGAAATGGAATGGAATGGAATAGAATGAAATTGAACCAATTGAATGGAATGGAATGGTTTGTTATGGTATGGAATGGAATAGAATGGAATTGAATCAATACGAGTGGAGTGGTTTGGAATGGAATGGAAAGGAATGTAATGGAATGGGATGGAATTGAATCAATCCGAGTGCAATGGAATGGAGTGGACGGGAATGAAATGGAATGGAATGGAATGGAGTGGAGTGGAATGGAATGGAACGGAATGGAATGGAATGGAATGGAATAGAATACAATGGAATTGAATCAACTGGAATGGAACGGAATGGAGTGGAATGGAATGGAATGGAATGGAATGGAGTGGAATGGAATGGAATTGAATCAACCAGAGTGGTATGGAATGGAATGAAATGGAGTGGAATGGAATGGAATTGAATCGACTGGAAGGGAATGGAATGGAATCGAATTGAATCAACACTAGTTGAATGGAATGGAATGGAATGGAATGGAATGGAATGGAATGGAATTGAATGAACCCGAATGGAATGGAGTGGAATGGAATGGAATGGAATGGAATGGAATGGAATGGAATAGAATGGAATTGAATCAACCGCAGTGGAATGGAATGGAATGGAATGGAATGGAATGGAATGGCATGGATTGGAATGGAATGGAAAGGAATGCAATAGAATTCAATCAACCGAAGTGCAATGGAAAGGAATGGAATAGAATGGAATGGAATGGAATGGAATCAACCCGAGGAGAATGTTTGGAATGCAATGGAATGGAATGGAATGGAATGGAATGGAATGGAATGGAATGGAATGGAATGCAATGGAATGGAATGGAATGGAATGGAATGGAATGGAATGGAATGGAATGGAATGCAATGGAATGGAATGGAATGGAATGGAATGCAATGGAATGGAATGAAATGGAATGGGATGGCATGCAATGAAATGGAATGAAATGGAATGAAATGGAATGGAATGGAATGGAATGGAATGGAATGGAATGGGATGGAATTCAATGGAATGGAATGAAATGGAATGGAATGGAAAAGAATGGAATGGAATGGAATAGAATGCAATTGAATAAACCCGAGTGCAATGGCATGGAATGAAATGGAATGAAATGAAATGGAATGGAATGGAATAGAATGAAATTGAACCAATTGAATGGAATGGAATGGGACGGTATGGAATGGAATAGAATGGAATTGAATCAATATGAGCGGAGTGGTATGGAATGGAATGGAAAGAATGTAATGGAATGGGATGGAATTGAATCAGTCTGAGTCCAATGGAATGGAGTGGACGGGAATGAAATGGAATGGAATGGATTGGAGTGGAGTGGAATGGAATGGAATGGAATGGAATAGAATACAATGGAATGGAATAAAATGGAATTGAATCAACTGGAATGGAACGGAATGGACTGGAATGGAATGGAATGGAATTGAATCAACCCGAGCGGAATGGAATGGAATGGAATGAAATGGAATGGAATGGAATAAAAAGGTATTGAAGCCACCCGAGTGAAATGGAATGGAATGTAATGGAATGGAATGGAAAGGAATAGAATGGAATGGAATGGAATGGAATCAACCCGAGTGGAATGGAATGGAAAGGAATGGAATAGAACGGAATGGAATGGAATGGAAAGGAGTCAACCCGAGTGGAGTGGAATGGACTGCAATGGTATGGAATGGAATGGAATGGAAGGGAATGGAATGGAATAAACCCAAGTGGAATGGAATGGAATGGAATAGAATGGAATGGAATGGAATGGAACAGAATGTAATTGAATCAACCCGAATGGAATGGAATGGAGTAGAATGGAAATGAATGAACTGGAATGGAATTGAATGGAATGGAATAGAATGGAATTGAATGAAGTGGAATGGAATGGAATGGAATGGATTGGAATGGAATGGAATGGAATCGAATAAACTCGAGTAGAATGGAATGGAATGGAGTGGAATTGATTGGAATGGAATGGCATGGAAAGGAGTGGAAAAGAATGGAATTGAGTCAACTGGAATGGAATGGAATGGGATGAAATGGAATGGCATGGCATGGAATGGAATGGAATGGAATGGAATAGAACGGAATAGAATCAACTGGCATGGAATGGAATGGAATGGAATGCAATGGAAAGGAATGTAATGGAAACAACTGGAATGGAATGGAATGGAATGCAATGGAATGGAATGGAATTTAATCAATAAGAATGGAATGGAATGAAATGGAATGGAATGGAAAGTAATTGAATCAAACGGAGTGGAATAGAATGGGATGGAATGGAATGGAATGGTAATGAATGGAATGGAATGGAATGGAATGGAATAGAATGGAATTGAATCAACCTGACTGGAATGGAATGGAATTGAATGGAGTAGAATGGAATTGAATCAACCCGAGTGGAGTGGAATGGAATGGAATGGAATGGAATGCAATGGAATTGAAACAACTGGAATGGAATGGAATGGAATCGAATGTAATGTAATGGAAAGGAATGGATTGGAATGGAATGGAATGGAATGGAATTGAATCAACCTGAGTGGAACGGAATGGTATGGAACGGAATGTAATAGAATGGAATTGAATAAACCCAAGTGGAATGGAATGGAATGAAATGGTTGGAATGCAATGGAATAGAATGAAATTGTACCAATTGGAATGGAATGGAATGGAATGGAACGGAATGGAATGAAATGGAATGGAATGGAATGGAATGCAATCGAATGTAATTAAATGGAATGGAATCAACCCTAGTGGAATGGAATGGAATGGAATGGAATTAACCGGAATGGAATGGAATGGAATGGAATGGAATGGAATGGAACACAATGGAATTGAATCAACCCGAGTGTAATGGAATGGAAGGGAATGGAATGGAATGGGAGTGAAATGCAGTAGAATGTAATTGAATTAACTGGAGTGTAATGGAATGGAATAGAAGGGAATGGAATGGAATGGAATGGAATGGAATGCAGGGAATTCAATCAACCCCAGTGGAATGAAATGGAATGGAATAGAATGGAATGGAATGGAACGGAATCAACACGAGTGGAATGTAATGGAATGGAATAGAACGGAATGGAATGGAATGGAATGGAATGGAATGGAATGGAATGGAGTGAAACCCAATAGAATGGAAATGAATCAACCCGAGTGGAATGGAATGGAATGGAATGGATTGGAATGCAATAGAATGGAATTGAATCAACCCGAGTGGAATGGAATGAAATGGAATGGAATGGAATGGAATGGAATGGAACGGAATGGAATGGAATGGAATGCAGAGAATTCAATCAACCCGTGTGGAATGAAAAGGAATGAAATAGAATGCAATGGAATGGAATGGAATCAAAACGACTGGAATGTAATGGAATGAAATAGAACGGAATGAAATGGAATGGCATGGAATGGAATGGAATCAACCCGAGTGGAAGGGAACAGAATGTAATGGAATGGAAAGGAATAGAATGGAATGGAATCAACCCGAGTGGAATGGAATGGAAAGGAATGAAAAAGAACAGAATGCAAGGGAATGGAAAGGAATAAACCCGAGTGGAGTGGAATGGAATGGAGCGGTATGGAATGGAATGAAATGGAGTAAACCCAAGTGGAATGGAATGGAATGGAATGGAATGGAATCTACCATAGTGGAATGGAATTGAATGGAATGGAATGGAATAGAACGGAATTGAATCAACTGAAATGGAATGGAATGGAATGGAATCAACCCGAGTGGAATGGAGTGGAATGGAATGGGATTGAATGGAATTGAATGGAATGGAATGGAATCAACCTGAGTCGAATGGATTGGAATGGAATGGAATGGAGTGATGTGAAGTGGAATGGAATGGATTGTAATGGAATGGAAGGAAATGGAATGGAATGGAATGGAATGGTATGGAATGGAATGGAATAGAATGAAATTGAATCAACCCGAGTGGAATGGAATGGAATGGAACGGAGTGGAACTGAATGGAACGGAATGGAAAGGAATAGAATGGAATTGAATCAACCCGATGGAATGTAATGGAATGGAATAGAATAGAATGGAATGAAATGGAGGGGAATGGAATTGAATGGAATGGAATGGAATGGAATCTACCTGAGTGGAATGGAATGAAATGGAATGGAATGGAATGGAAAAAATGGAATGGAATGGAATAGAATGGATTGAATAAACCCGAGTGGAATGGCATGGAATGAAATGGAATGGAATGGAATAGAATGAAATTGAACCAATTGAATGGAATGGAATGGTTTGTTATGGTATGGAATGGAATAGAATGGAATTGAATCAATACGAGTGGAGTGGTTTGGAATGGAATGGAAAGGAATGTAATGGAATGGGATGGAATTGAATCAATCCGAGTGCAATGGAATGGAGTGGACGGGAATGAAATGGAATGGAATGGAATGGAGTGGAGTGGAATGGAATGGAACGGAATGGAATGGAATGGAATGGAATAGAATACAATGGAATTGAATCAACTGGAATGGAACGGAATGGAGTGGAATGGAATGGAATGGAATGGAATGGAGTGGAATGGAATGGAATTGAATCAACCAGAGTGGTATGGAATGGAATGAAATGGAGTGGAATGGAATGGAATTGAATCGACTGGAAGGGAATGGAATGGAATCGAATTGAATCAACACTAGTTGAATGGAATGGAATGGAATGGAATGGAATGGAATTGAATGAACCCGAATGGAATGGAGTGGAATGGAATGGAATGGAATGGAATGGAATGGAATAGAATGGAATTGAATCAACCGCAGTGGAATGGAATGGAATGGAATGGAATGGCATGGATTGGAATGGAATGGAAAGGAATGCAATAGAATTCAATCAACCGAAGTGCAATGGAAAGGAATGGAATAGAATGGAATGGAATGGAATGGAATCAACCCGAGGAGAATGTTTGGAATGCAATGGAATGGAATGGAATGGAATGGAATGGAATGGAATGGAATGGAATGGAATGCAATGGAATGGAATGGAATGGAATGGAATGGAATGGAATGGAATGGAATGCAATGGAATGGAATGGAATGGAATGGAATGCAATGGAATGGAATGAAATGGAATGGGATGGCATGCAATGAAATGGAATGAAATGGAATGAAATGGAATGGAATGGAATGGAATGGAATGGAATGGAATGGGATGGAATTCAATGGAATGGAATGAAATGGAATGGAATGGAAAAGAATGGAATGGAATGGAATAGAATGCAATTGAATAAACCCGAGTGCAATGGCATGGAATGAAATGGAATGAAATGAAATGGAATGGAATGGAATAGAATGAAATTGAACCAATTGAATGGAATGGAATGGGACGGTATGGAATGGAATAGAATGGAATTGAATCAATATGAGCGGAGTGGTATGGAATGGAATGGAAAGAATGTAATGGAATGGGATGGAATTGAATCAGTCTGAGTCCAATGGAATGGAGTGGACGGGAATGAAATGGAATGGAATGGATTGGAGTGGAGTGGAATGGAATGGAATGGAATGGAATAGAATACAATGGAATGGAATAAAATGGAATTGAATCAACTGGAATGGAACGGAATGGACTGGAATGGAATGGAATGGAATTGAATCAACCCGAGCGGAATGGAATGGAATGGAATGAAATGGAATGGAATGGAATAAAAAGGTATTGAAGCCACCCGAGTGAAATGGAATGGAATGGAATGGAATGGAAAGGAATAGAATGGAATGGAATGGAATGGAATCAACCCGAGTGGAATGGAATGGAAAGGAATGGAATAGAACGGAATGGAATGGAATGGAAAGGAGTCAACCCGAGTGGAGTGGAATGGACTGCAATGGTATGGAATGGAATGGAATGGAAGGGAATGGAATGGAATAAACCCAAGTGGAATGGAATGGAATGGAATAGAATGGAATGGAATGGAATGGAACAGAATGTAATTGAATCAACCCGAATGGAATGGAATGGAGTAGAATGGAAATGAATGAACTGGAATGGAATTGAATGGAATGGAATAGAATGGAATTGAATGAAGTGGAATGGAATGGAATGGAATGGATTGGAATGGAATGGAATGGAATCGAATAAACTCGAGTAGAATGGAATGGAATGGAGTGGAATTGATTGGAATGGAATGGCATGGAAAGGAGTGGAAAAGAATGGAATTGAGTCAACTGGAATGGAATGGAATGGGATGAAATGGAATGGCATGGCATGGAATGGAATGGAATGGAATGGAATAGAACGGAATAGAATCAACTGGCATGGAATGGAATGGAATGGAATGCAATGGAAAGGAATGTAATGGAAACAACTGGAATGGAATGGAATGGAATGCAATGGAATGGAATGGAATTTAATCAATAAGAATGGAATGGAATGAAATGGAATGGAATGGAAAGTAATTGAATCAAACGGAGTGGAATAGAATGGGATGGAATGGAATGGAATGGTAATGAATGGAATGGAATGGAATGGAATGGAATAGAATGGAATTGAATCAACCTGACTGGAATGGAATGGAATTGAATGGAGTAGAATGGAATTGAATCAACCCGAGTGGAGTGGAATGGAATGGAATGGAATGGAATGGAATGCAATGGAATTGAAACAACTGGAATGGAATGGAATGGAATCGAATGTAATGTAATGGAAAGGAATGGATTGGAATGGAATGGAATGGAATGGAATTGAATCAACCTGAGTGGAACGGAATGGTATGGAACGGAATGTAATAGAATGGAATTGAATAAACCCAAGTGGAATGGAATGGAATGAAATGGTTGGAATGCAATGGAATAGAATGAAATTGTACCAATTGGAATGGAATGGAATGGAATGGAATGGAACGGAATGGAATGAAATGGAATGGAATGGAATGGAATGCAATCGAATGTAATTAAATGGAATGGAATCAACCCTAGTGGAATGGAATGGAATGGAATGGAATTAACCGGAATGGAATGGAATGGAATGGAATGGAATGGAACACAATGGAATTGAATCAACCCGAGTGTAATGGAATGGAAGGGAATGGAATGGAATGGAATGGGAGTGAAATGCAGTAGAATGTAATTGAATTAACTGGAGTGTAATGGAATGGAATAGAAGGGAATGGAATGGAATGGAATGGAATGGAATTGAAAGGAATGCATTAGAATGTTATGGAATCCACTCTTGCAAAATGGAATGGAATTGAATGGAATGTAATAGAATGGAATGGAATCCACTCGAGTGGAATGGAATGGAATGGAATGGAGTGAAATGCAATAGAATGGAATTGAATCAACCCGAGTGGAAATGAATGGAATGGAATGGAATGGAATGGAATGGAGTGAAACCCAATAGAATGGAAATGAATCAACCCGAATGGAATGGAATGGAATGGATTGGAATGGAAAGGAATAGAATGGAATTGAGTCAACCCGAGTGGAATGGAATGGAATGGAATGGAATGGAATGGAAAAGGATGGAATTTAATCTACTGGAATGCAATGGAATGGAATGGAATCAACCAGAGTGGAATGGAATTGAATGGAATTTAAATGGAATGGAATGGAATGGAATAGAACAGAATTGAATCAACTGAAATGGAATGGAATGGAATGCAATGGAATTGAATTAACCCGAGTGGAATGGAGTGGAATGGAATGGGATGGGATGGAATGGAATGGAATGGGATGGAATGGAATGGAATGGAATGGAATCAACCTGAGTGGAATGGATTGGAATGGAATGGAATGGAGTGATGTGGAGTTGAATGAAATGGAGTGGAGAAGAATGGATTGGTTTGGAGAGGTTTGGAGTGGACTACATTGGAATGGAGTGGAGAGGAGTGTAATGGAGTGGAGAGGAGTTGAGTGGATTGGAGTGGAATGGAGTGCCATGGAGTGGAGTGGATTGGAGTGGATTGGAGTGGAGTGGAATAGAGTGGAGAGGAGTGTAATGGAGTGGAGTCGAGCGGAATAGAGTGGAAAGGAATGGAGTGGAACGGAATGGAATTGAGTGGAACGGAATGGAATGGAGTGGAATCAAATGGAATGGAAGGAAATGGAGTGAAATGGATTGGAGTGTAGTGGAATGGGATGGAATGGAGTAGAATAGAATGGAATGCAGTGGTGTGAAACAGTGGAATTGAGTGGAGTGTAGTGGAATGGAATGGAGAGGAGAGGAGTGGAGTGGAGTGGGATATAATGTAATAGAGGAGAAAGGAATGGAATGGAGTGCAGTGGAATGGAATGGAGTGGAATGGAATGGAATGGAGTGCAATCGAGTTGAATGGAGTGGAATGGTGTGGAGTGTAGTGGAATATAATATAAGGTAGTGGAAGGGAGTGGAATGGAGTGGAGAAGAATGGAATGGAATGGGGTGCAATGGAGTGGAATGGAATGGAGTGAAGTGGAGTGGAATGGAATTGAATGGAGTGGAATAGAATGGAATGGAATGGAGTGGACTGGAGTGGAATGGTGTGGAGTGGTGTGGAATGGAGTGGAGTGGAATGGAGTGGAATTGGGTGGAGTGGAATGGAATGGGTTAGAGTGGAATGGAACGGACAGGAATGGAATGGAATGTTGTGGAGTTGAATGGAGTGGAGCGGAATGGAATGCAGTGGATTGGAATGGAATGGAACTGAACGGAATGGAATGGAGTGGAATGGAATGGGATGGAGTGGAGTAGAATGGAATGGAGTGGAGTGGAGTGAAATGGAATGGAGTGGAATGGAATGCTGTTGAATAGAATTGAATTGAGTGGCATGGAGTGGAATGGAGTGTAGTGGTGTGGAATGTAATGGAGTGTATTGGAATACAATGGAATTGATTGGACTGGAATGCAGTGGAATGGCGTGGAGTGGAGTTGATTGGATTGGAATGGAATGGAATGCAGTGGGATGGAATGGAATGGATTGGAATGGAATGGAGTGGAGTGGCATGGAGTAGAATGGTTTGTAGTGGACTGGAGTGGAATGGAGTGGGACGGAAAGGAATGGAGTGGATTCGAATTGACTGGAGTGGAGTGGAGCACAGTGGAATGGAGTGTAGTGGAATGTAGTGGAGTGCAGTGGAATGGAGTGGAGTGGAGTGGAATGGAATTGACTGGTGTGGAGTTGAAAGGAGTGGAGTGGAATGCAATGAAATGGAGTGGAGTGGAATGCAGTGGATTGGAGTGGAATGGATTTCAGTGGAGTGTAATGGAGTCGAGAGGAGTGGAATGGAGTGTAGTGTAGAGGAGTGCAGGAGAAGTAAGTGGACTGGAATGGAGTGGAGTGGAGTGGAATGGAAAGAAGTAGAGTGGAGTTTAATATAGTGGAGTGAAAAGGAATGGAGTGGACTGGAATGGAGTAGATTGGAGTGGAATGGAGTGGAGTGAGAGTAATGGAGTGGAGAGTAATGGAGTGGAGAGGAGTGGAATGGAGTGGAGTCCAGTGGAGTGGAGTGGAATGGATTGGAGTGGAATAGAATGGAATAGAATAGACTGAAGTGGAGTGGAAGGAATGGAATGGAATGCCAGGGAATGGAATGGAATGGAATGGAATGCCATGGAATGGAATGGAATGGAGTTCAATGGACTGGAGTGGAATGGAATGGAAAGAAATGGCAGGGAATGGAATGGAATGGAGTGTAGGGCAGTGGAGTGGATTAGAATGGAGAGGAATGAAATGGAGTGGAAAGGAGTAGAAAGTAGAGGAGTGGAATAGAATGTAGTGGAGTGTAATAGAAAGCAGTGGGACGGAATGGAATGGAGTGGAGTGGAATGGAGGGCAGTGGAATGGAGTGGAGTGGAGTGTAATGGATTGGAGTGGAATGGATTGGAATGGAATAGAGTAGAATGAAATTGAGTGGAGAGGAATGGAGTGGAGTGGAATGGAAAGGAGTTAAGTGGAGTGGAATGGAGTGGAGTGGAATGGAGTGGAGTGCAGTGGAATGGTGTGGAATTGAAAGGAGTGGAGTAGAGTGCAATGGAATTTAATGGAGTGCAATGGAATAGAGTGGGGTGGATTGGAATGGTGTGGAATGGAATGGATTGGAATGGAATGGAATAGAGTGGAGTGCAGTGGAGTGGAGATGAGTGGAATATGGTCGAGGGGAGTGGAGTGGACCGGAGTGGAATGGAATGTAGTGGAATGGAGTGGAGTGAAGTGGAGTGGAATGGAATGGAAAGCAGTGGAATGGAATGGAAATCAGTGGAATGGAATGGAATGGAGTGGAATTGAGTGGAGTGGAATTAAATGGGTTAGAGTGGAATGGAATGAACAGGAATGTAATGGAATGTTGTGGAGTTGAATGAAGTGGAGTGGAATGGAGTGGAGTGTAATGGAATGGAATGGAGTGGAATGGAATGGATTGTTATGGAGTGGAGTGGAATGGAAAGGAATGGAATGGAATGGATTGGAGTGGACTGGAGTGGATTGGAGTAGAATGGAATGCAATGGAGTGGACTGGAGTAGATTGGAGAGGCATGGTGTGGAATGGAATAGAGTGGAATGGAATGGCCTGAGATGGAATGGAATGGAGTGGAGTGAAGTGGAGTGGAATGGAGTGGAATAGAGTGGAGGGGAATAGAATGGAGTGGAGTGGAGTGGAGTGGAATGGAGTGGAATAGAGTGGAGGGGAATAGAATGGAGTGGAGTGGAGTGGAAAGGAGTGGAGTGGAGTGGGCTGCTGTGGAATGGAGTGGAGTGGAGTGAAATGGAATAGAATGTAGTGGAATGGAATGGAGTGGATTGGATTGGAATAGAGTGGAATGGAATGGATTGGAATGGAATGGAATAGAGTGGTGTGTAGTGGAGTGGAGAGGAGTGGAATGGAGTTGAGTGGAGTGGACTGCAGTGGAATGGAATGGATTGGAATGGAGTGGATTGGAATGGATTGGAATCAAATGGAAAGGAGTGGAGTGGAGGGGAATGGAGTGGAGTGGAGTGGAATGGATTGGAATGGAATGGAGTTGAATGGATTGGAATGGAGTTGAGTGGAATAGAATGCAGTGGAATGGAATGGAATGGAATGGAAGGGAGTGGAATGGAGTGGAGTGGAATGGAATGCAGTGGAATGGAATTGAATGGAGTGGCATCGAGTGGAATGGAGTGTAGTGGTTTGGAATGTAATGGAGTTGATTGGAATGCAATGGAATTGACAGGAGTGAAATGGAGTGGAATGGGGTGGAGTGGAGTTGAGTGGATTGGAATGGAATGGAATGCAGTGAGATGGAATGGAATGGATTGGGATCGAATGGAGTGGAGGGGCATGGAGTAGAATGGTGTGTATTGGAATGGAGTGGAGTGGAGGTAGACGCAAAGGAATGGATTGGATTGGAATTGACTGGAGTGGAATGAAGCAGAGTGGAATGGAGTGTAGTGGTATGGAGTGGAGTGCAGTGGAATGGAGTGGAGTGGAGTGGAATGGAATGGAGTGGATTGGGGTTGAAAGGAGTGGAGTGGAGTTGAATGTAATGGAGTGGAGTGGAATGGAGTGGATTGGAGTGGAATGGGTTTTAGTGGAGTGGAATGGAGTGGAGTGGAATGGAGTGCAGTAGAAAGAAGTGGAGTGGAATGGAGTGGAATGGAAAGTAGTAGAGTGGAGTTGAATGGAGTGGAGTGGAGTAAAATGGAATGGAGTAGATATGAGTGGAATGGAGTGGAGTGGGAGGAATGGAGTGGACAGGAGTGGAATGGAGTGGAGTCGAATGGAGTGTAGCTGAATGGAGTGGAGTTATTGGAGCAGAATGGATTGGAGTGGAGTGGAATGGAATGGAAAGGAATGCAGTGGAATGGAAAGGAAAGGAATAGAAAGGAATGGAGTGGTGTGGAATGGAGTAGAATTGAATGGAGTGGAGTGGAATGCAGTAGAGTGGAGACGACTGGAATTGAATGGAGTTTAATGGAGTGGAATGGAGTGGAGCGAAATGGAATAGAGTTGAGTGGAATGTAATGTCCTGGAGTGGAATGGAGTGGAGTTGAATGGAGTGGAATGAAATGAAATGGAGTTGAATGGAATTGAATGGAATGGAGTGGAGTGGAGTGGAGTGGAGAGTAGTGGAGTGTTGTGGAGTGGGGTTAAATAGAATGGAGTGGAACAGAGTGGAATGGAGTGGAGGGGAATGGAATGGATTAGTGTGGGCTGGAATGGACTAGAAAGGAATGGAATTTAATGGAATGGAGTGGAGTGTAGTGGAGTGGAGAGTAGTGGAGTGTTGTGGAGTGGGGTTAAATAGAAGGGAGTGGAATAGAGTGGAAAGGAGTGGAGGGGAATGGAATTTATTAGAGTGGGCTGGAATGGACTAGAAAGGAATGGAATGGAATGGAATGGATTTGAATGGATTGAAATGGAATGGAATGGAATGGAATGGAACGGAACGGAGTAGAGTTGAATGGAGTGGAGTGTAATGAAATTGAGTGGAGTGGAATGGAGTGGAGGGGAATGGGATTTATTAGAGTGGGCTGGAATGGACTAGAAAGGAATGGAATGGAATGGAATGGATTTGAATGGATTGAAATGGAATTGAATGGAATGGAATGGAATGGAACAGAACGGAGTAGAGTTGAATGGAGTGGAGTGTAATGAAATTGAGTGGAGTGGAATGGAGTGGAGTGGAATGGAGGGGATTGGAGTGGTTTGGAGTGGAGTGGAGTGGAATGGAGTGGAGAGGAGTGTAAAGGAGTGGATTGGAGTGGAGTTGAGTGGAGTGGAGTGGAATGGAGTGTCATGGAGTGGAGTGGATTGGAGTGGATTGGAGTGAAGTGGAATGGAGTAGAGAGGACTGTAATGGAGTGGAATGGAGTGGAGAGGAGTGTAATGGAGTGGTATGGAACGCAATAAAGTGGAAAGGATTGGAGTGGAATGGAATGGAATGGAGTGGAATCACATGGAATGGAAGGGAATGGAGTGGAATGGAATGGAATGCAGTGGTGTGTAATAGTGGAATTGAGTGGAGAGTAGTGGAAAGCAATGGAGTGGAGTGGAGAGGAGTGGAGTGGAATATAACATAATTGAGTAGAAAGGAGTGGAATGGAGTGGAGTCGAATGGAATGGATTGGAGTGGAATGGAATGGAATGGAGTGGAATCAAATGGAATGGAAGGGAATGGAGTGGAATGGAATGGAATGCAGTGGTGTGTAATAGTGGAATTGAGTGGAGAGTAGTGGAAAGCAATGGAGTGGAGTGGAGAGGAGTGGAGAGGAATATAACATAATTGAGTAGAAAGGAGTGGAATGGAGTGGAGTGGAATGGAATGGAGTGGAATGGAATGGAATGGAGTGCAATGGAGTGGAATGGAATGGAATGGAGTGCAATGGAGTGGAATGGAGTGGAATGGAGTGGAGTGGAGTGGAATATAATATAATGCAGTGGAAAGGAGTGGAATGGAGTGGAGTGGAATGGAATGGAATGGAATGCAGTGGAATGGAGTGTAATGGAGTGGAATGGAATGGAGTGGAATGGAATGGAATGGAGTGGACAGGAGTGGAATGGTGTGGTGTGGAGTGGAACTGAATCGAGTGGAATGGAGTGTAATTGAGTGGAGTGGAATGGAATGGAGTAGTGTGGAATGGAATGGACAGGAATGGAATGGAATGGAATGGAATGTCGTGGAGTTGAATGGAGTGGAGTGGAATGGAGTGGCATGGGGTAAAGTTTAATGGTATGGAATGGAATGGAATGCAGTGGAATGGAATGGAATGGAATCGAATGGAATCGAATGGAATGGAGTGGAGTGGATTGGAGTGGAGTGGAGTGGAGCGGAATGCAATGGAGTGGAGTAGAGTGCATTGGAGTGGCATGGAGTGGAATGGAAAGGAGTTGAGAGGAATGGAGTGGAATGGAATAGAGTGGAATGGCATGGAATGGCCTGGGTTGAAATAGATTGGAGTGGAGAGGAGTGGAATGGAGTGGAATGGAGTGGATTGGAGTGGAGTGGAGTGGAGTGGTGTGGAATGGAGTGGAGTGGAGTGGAGTGAAATGGAATTGAATGGAGTGGAATGGAATGGAGTGGAGTGTATTGGAATAGAGTGGAATGGAATGGATTGAAATGGAATGGAATGGAGTGGTGTGTGTTGGAGTGGCGAGGAGTGGAATGGAGTTGAGTGGAGTGGAGTTGACTGGAGTGGAATGGAATGGAGTGGAATAGAATGGAATGGAATAATTTGGAGTGGAGTGGAATGGAATGAAGTGGAGTGGAACGGAATGGAGCGGAATGGAAGGGAATGTAATGGAATTTTGTCTAGTGGATTGGAATAGAATTGAATGGAATGGAATGGAATGGAGTGGAATGAAATGGAATGCCATGGAATACAATGGAGTGGAATGAAGTGGCGTGGAATGGAATGGAAAGCAATGGCATGGAATAGAATGGAATGGAATGGACGGCAGTGGAGTGGAGTGGAATGAAAGGAGTGGAATGGATTGGTAAAAAGGGTAGTGGAATAGAATGTAGTGGAGTGCAATGGAATGCAGTGGAACGTAAAGGAATGGAATGGAATTGGGTGGAATGGATTGTAGTGAAATGGAGTGCAGTGGAGTGGAATGGAATGGAGTGAAAGGGAGTGGAGTGGAATGGAATGGAGGGGAATGGAGTGGAATGGAGTGGAATGGAGTGGAGTGGAATGGAATGGAATGGTGTGGAATGGAATGGAATGGAATGGAATTGAATGGAGTGGAATGGAATGCAGTGGTGTGTAATGGAGTGGAATTGAGTGGAGTGTAGTGGAATGGAATGGAGTGGAGTGGAGTGGAATGGAATATATTGGAGTGGGAAGGAGTGGAATGGATTGCAGTGGAATTGAATGGAGTGGAATGGAATGGAATGGAGTGGAATAGAGTGTAATGGAGGGGAGTGGAATGGAATGGAATGGAATGGAGTGGTGTGGTGTGGATTGGAACTGAATCGAGTGGAATGGAGTGTAATTGAGTGTAGTGGAATGGAATGGAGTAGTGTGGAATGGAGTGGACAGTAATGGAATGGAATGGAATGTCGTGGAGTTGAATGGAGTGGAGTGGAATGGAGTGGCATGGGGTGAAAAGTAATGGTATGGAATGGAGTGGAATGGAATGTAATGGAATGGAGTGGAATGGAATGGAATGGAATGGAGTGGAATGGAATCAAATGGAATGGAGTGGAGTGGAGTGGAGCGGAATGCAATGGAATGGAGTAGAGTGGATTGGAGTGGCGTGGAGTGGAATGCAATGGAGTCGAGAGGAATGGAGTGGAATGGAATAGAGTGGAATAGAATGGAATGGCCTGGGTTGGAATGGATTGGAGTGGAGCGCAGTGGAGTGGAATGGAGTAGAGTGGAGTGTATTGGAGTGGAGAGGGATGGAATGGAGTGGAGTGGAGTGGTGTGGAATGGAGTGGAGTGGAGTGGAGTGGTGTGGAATGGAGTGGAGTGGAGTGAAATGGAATTGAATGGAGTGGAATGGAATGGAGTGGAGTGTATTGGAATAGAATGGAATGGATTGGAATGGAATGGAATGGATTGGAATGGAATGGAATGGAGTGGTGTGTATTGGAGTGTAGAGTAGTGGAATGGAGTGGAGTGGAGTGGACTGGAGTGGAACGGAATGTAGTGGAATTGATTGTAATGGAGTAGAATGGAATGGATTGGAATGGAATGGAATGCAGTGGAATGCAGTGGAGTGGAGTGGAATGGAGTGGAGTGGAGTGGAGTGGAGTGGAGTGGAATGGAGTGGAATGGAATGGAGTGGAATGGAATGGAGTGGAATGGAGTGGACTGGAATGGAATGGAGTGGAATGGAGTGGAGTGGAGTGGATTGGAGTTGAGACGAGTGGAGTGGAATGGAATGGAATGGAATAGAATGGAATGTAATGGGATATAATGGTGAAATGAAATGTGAGCTGAGATTGTGCCACTGCACTCCGTCCTGGGTGACAGAGTGAGATCCTGTCTAAGGAAAGGAATTGAAGGGATTAGAGTGGAATGGAATGGAATGGAATGAAAATGAATGGAATGGAATGGAGTGTAGTGGTTTGGAGAGGAGTGGATTGGAGTGGAATGAAGAGAAATGGAATGTAATGTAATGGAAAGGAATGCAGTGGAGTAGAGTGGAGTAGAGTGGTTTGGAATAGAATGAAATGGAATTGAATTTAACGAAATGGAATGGAATGGAATTGAATGGAATGGAATGGAGTGGAATGGAAGGAAACGGTCAAATGAAATGTGGGCTGAGATTGTGCCACTGCACTCCAGCCTGGGTGATGGAGTGAGATCCTGACGAAATAAAATGGAATGGAATGGATTGGAAAGAAATGGAATGGAATGGAATGGAATGGAATGGAATGGAATGGAATGGAATGGAATGGAGTGGAATGGAATGGAGTGGAATGGAATGGAATGGAATGGAGTGGAATGGAGTGGAATGGAATGGAATGGAATGGAATGGAGTGGAATGGAATGGAATGGAATGTAGTGGAGTGGAGTGAAGTGGAGTGCAGAATTCCTCAATAAAATACTATCAAACCGAATCCAGCAGCAAATCAAAAAGCTTATCCACCATGATCAAATCTGCTGCATCCCTGGGATGCAAGGCTGGCTCAACATACACAAATCAATAAATATAATCCATCATATAAACAGAACCAACGACAAAAAATATATGATTATCTCAATAGATGCAGAAAAGGCCTTTGACAATATTCAACAACTTTCATGCTAAAAACTCTCAATAAATTAGATATTGATGGGACGTATCTCAAAATAATAAGAGCTATTTATGACAAACCCACAGCCAATATCATACTTAATGGGCAAAACCTGGAAGCATTCCCTTTGAAAATCTCAGTTACGTTTCTTTTGGATATGTGTGTGAGGAAAGGGTACCTACAAACTACCCTTTTAGTTAAATGCCAAATACAATAAATATTAATACCTACAGTCCTCATGTTGTACATTATATCCCTCAACGTGTTAATTCTACATATCTACAACTTTGCATCCTTTGAATTCTGTATCTCCATTTTCTCTTATCACCCCCAGCCCCTGGTAACCACTGTTTTATACTCTATCTCTGTGTATTTAAGTTTTTGTTGTTTTTGTCCTGAGAAGTTTGTTGGGACTTTCAGCTAGGAGATAATATGTTGTGAGTCTTGGGTATCTCAAATGATAGCAGGTAAGAAGTTTTACTTGTCTGGAGAGCAGCGTGCCAGTGCATAATTTTATGCAGAAGAGGGAATAAAGAGAATTCTCTACAATTTGAATCAGAAATATGGCTCATATTTTTATGTACGACAATCTCTAAGGCTTCTTGGAAAGGAACTAGCTGCCTGATTTTTTTTTCATTTGAATCCACTAATACATGAAGAGGATGATTCTCCCATACCAATCACGAGAATGATATCTGTAGAATCAAAAGTTGAAATCCTATTATCCTAGAACTTTTTTCAGAAAAGTTGAACATGTATTGAAATGTCATGCTGGTCATATATTTTATAGCAATGAGGAATTTACTTATTATATACTTTAGCTTTTTAGCGATTTCCCTGCCACCAGAAATGTTTCTTTTGAATCCAATATGGTCCTCAGGGTTTAAGAATGTTAAGGAATGTATAGGGGTTTCTTTTTTCTTCTTCTTTTTTTTTTTTTGTCAAGCTATTGTATATTTCTACTTTACCTGTTTGGGTATGTAGTTACTATTTGTTTGGACTCTCATACCAGAAAAAAAAATCATAGTGAATTTTACATGTACGGAGTCTACATTAATCTGTACAAACTGACAAGTTTAGAATATCAAAGTCAACACTGTAAAAAATAAAGTGATATTTTGTCTGGTCTATCTCCTTGCAAATAAAACAACAATAAATTCTGTATTATTATGAAATATAAGAGCTTGAAAATTTTTCAAGTGCCTTGTATAGAATGGCCTTCGAATTCAAGGTATAAACTACAACAAAACACTTTCGAGATCTAGTTTGATTGAAGAGTGCATTCTTACTCATTTATATATTCTCTGCAATTTCTGATTCAAGATATTTCACAATTCTAAAGGAAAGCCAAAATAGGATAATAATTACAAAACAAAATAAAAAGTAATTGAGGAAGATAACTGAGCAACTTATTCTTGACAACTAGCTTTTTAACACACAGAAAAGTGCATTAAAAATACTGCCTAGTGGTTTAAGGTAGGCTGAGATCTGACTGTATCCCCTAAGTGAGTGTAATAAAGAAAAAATTACCTTTGAGGGAGCACAGTGGTTAAATTTAAAAAATTTATTGTTTAACCTCAGGAAGACTTTCAGTAACTTTTTAGAAAATGTATACATTTAATGGAAGACATGCTATGCTTCTTGTAAGAATTTGTTCCAAGTCACTGTGTATAATTAATGGCTTGTCTACATATTTTTTCAATAAAACTGTTCATGCAGAACTTTAAGTATGCACTTTCAGTACCAGAATGAATGCATCTTTGTGAAGATACCATTTATGTACCATAACATCCAAAGCATAATGAGGAGATTTTGATACACTGAAGATTTAGAACTGAGTTGGAAAACAAAACTTCAACATACTGTCTTGTCAGCACAAAGCAAATAAATTCATCACTGTAAGTTGAGATTTAAATTCACAAACTTATAAGCAATAAAATCAAAGTAATTTTATTATAAGTGTTTTGACACCAGATTATATGGGGTAAATAATTTACTTTCTAATCAAGCCATTGATATATATAAACCTGAAATAGAGAGTTTTGCCTTTTAATTAGATACATTGTTAAACAAAGAATGGTTGAAGCAGCAGTTGAGAATTATCTTTTTCTCTTTTTGCTGTTCTTACAAGGACAGTTTCTAGAATTGTTTTCAAAACAATAGAACAGAAAATTTCACTTACTCAATTTAACTTTTGTTAAAGTACTTTGCCAAAATTAGCAAACTATGAAAGGAAAGTTTGCCTTTTCAATATATATGTAAGTGGCAAGTAAAAGTTGTTCTTAAATCACGTGATCTCATAGAAATAACATGGGATAAAAAGAGTTCTGAAGGTGTTCAGGAAATGCCAGTCCTAAATGGATTGCTTTGGTGTACTGATTACATCGAACTGAAAATATTTGAAAAACAACACATGCGGGACATGCTTTCGCTGCACTCCCTTTACGTTCCTCAAGAGAGATCCTCCAAAAGGAACTTTCAATACCAGAATGAATGTATTTTTGTAAAGATACCATTTATCTACCATAACATCCAAAGCATGATGAGGAGATTTTTATATACTGCAGATTTAGAACTGAATTGGAAAACAAAGCTTCAAGATACTGTCTTGTCAGCACAAAGACATTCATCTCCTTCCTAGGAGTTTCATCAGCCAGGGAAAATTGACTCCTCATATCACAGGAGACAAGACTAAGGGTCCATACCACACCAAGACAGACTGCCACAAACTATCATCTATTGTCCTAAGGGTCTGGTCATCTTTCCCAAAAGTCATATGCTCCCCCCTAAGTTTCCTACATTCTTCTTCCTGCCTTCCCTATAAGCTCCCAAATCTCACTGGGGTTTTTTCTTGCTGGTGTTTTGTTTGTTTGTTTTTTGTTTTGTTTTTGATTCCACTTTTCTTTCCTGTGATTCCCCCATGCGTGTAATAAATGTCTATACCTTTTCTTCTTTTGACATGCCTGTTATCCATTTATTTCATAGACTCAGTTATCATACCTTCACAGGGTAGAGGGAAAGTTCTCCAAGTCCTACAGTTCCAAAAGAAAATAGCTAGTAACTGCAAATTCAAAAGTCCTATAAACTTAGAGACAAAGTTAACTTCTTATACGATATGTTCAGAAAGAAGAGGTGTGTTGCACACCAAGGGATATTTCCCTGGTCTTAGCTCCTAAGTTTCTCAGAGAAGAAGCAGTTACTACTACAGAAGTTAAACACCTGACTCCCAAATTATAAAAGCCTAAGTGTTGATTTTAAATCATTAATTGTCACCTGTGAATCATAAAGTCTGAACTCTTTAAATTGCAAACACACATATAAAAGGGATTCTTATACAAGGATCCATGAGTGGAACTGCAAAGTTTTGTCAAAATCTGTATATATGTTTTCTTTCTAAGGATCATAGATTTCAATATATGTTAAAAGATATCTGGAGCTAGTAAAGATTAATAACCATTTTCAGTTTCGTGCTGAAATTGGCAAATCATGGCTTTTCTCCCTCCAACACACCCCCTCCCGCCCCAGCACACCACTGGTTAATCTTTATTTTCAGGACAGAAAAAGATGTTTCATACTAATAAAGGTAAATTATACACTTGTTTGTTTTATACTTTTCCACCTCTTAAGCTTCATCGTGTTTTAATAATATATAATTGAATACATTAACATTTAGATGTTAGTAAACTAATAACAAATGTTCATTATTTCTCTTGAGTAGAGGAATACAAATTTTGCACCCATTGTTGTATAGAATGATTTTAAAATGTCATTCAATCCCTTAGAAGTTTAAGATTTTTTTTCAAGAATTTATATATATAATTTTTACTTAGAAACAGATAGCTCACAAAAAGTATGGGTTTTTTTTTCTATTATAACTAAACTATTCCACTCACCAAGATGCTGAGTCATCCTACTTTCTGGTATTTTGAAATGAAAACAAAACACAAGAATGTGATGATGAAGCAAGTGAAAATTAAAAGGGTACAGACTTTAGAAGTATCATAAGCTAAAAATAAAGTGAAACAAATCTGTAAAGGAACCAAAAGCCCAGGCAGATATAATACAGTAAATTATGAGAAGCTAAAAAAATGAGGGGGTGACAAACAATAAAGTGAGAGTCTCTGATAAAGCCAAAACTATTTGAATGGCAGTCAACAAAACAGAAGAAAAAAATGACACTCATAACAAGGCAGAACTATGGAAATGCATCCCTGGGGGTAAGATAATAGAGTTGTGAATTAGTGGAGGCGAATCACCAATACTGGCCAACTAAAGCCCGCTAACATAATTCAAAGGATGGAGAAATTCTGTAGCTGAAGATAAAAAGTCTGAAATATATTATGGTATAGTCAAATGAGTGTCATTTCTAATATACACACTTATTTTTCAAGAGTTGATAATATGAAGTAAAAATTTAGTATGCAAAGTTCAAATTTTCCACTTGTTGAGTAATTCATTTTTATTAAATATTTTCCAACAATTAAACTAAAGTGGTACCAGAACAGAGTAGACATTCTGAGCTTTCACTTTACAAAAGCTACACATAAATATACATACTTTTTAAGGGTATAAACAAAGTCAGAGCCTCTGTGATATTTCAATAAACAATTGGAGAAAAATTTTATTTAAGAATAGATTATATACATATTGACCTCTTTGAGATCCTTATTTTTTTCTTGTTTGTGTGTGTGTGGACATATGTTTTCATTTCTTTTTTTAAATTATTATTATTATACTTTAAGTTTTAGGGTACATGTGCAGAACGTGCAGGTTTGTTACATACATATACATGTGCCATGCTGTTGTGCTGCACCCATTAACTCGTCATTTAACATTAGGTATATCTTCTAATGCTATCCCTCCCCCCTCTCCCCACCCCACAACAGTCCCCAGTGTGTGATGTTCCCCTTCCTGTGTCCATGTGTTCTCATTGTTCAATTCCCACCTATGAGTGAGAACATGTGCTGTTTGGTTTTTTGTCCTTGTGATAGTTTGCTGAGAATGATGGTTTCCAGCTTCATCCATGTCCCTACAAAGGACATGAACTCATCGTTTTTTATGGCTGCATAGTATTCCATGGTGTATATGTGCCACATTTTCTTAGTCCAGTCTATCATTGTTGGACATTTGGGTTGGTTCCAAGTCTTTGCTACTGTGAATAGTGGCACAATAAACATACGTGTGCATGTGTCTTTAGAGCAGCATGATTTATAATCCTTTGGGTATATACCCAGTAATGGAATGGCTGGGTCAAATGGTATTTATAGTTCTAGATCCCTGAGGAATCGCCACACCGACTTCCACAATGTTTGAACTAGTTTACAGTCCCATCAACAGTGTAAAAGTGTTCCTATTTCTCCACATCCTCTCCAGCACCTGTTGTTTCCTGACTTTTTAATGATCGCCATTCTAACTGGTGTGAGATGGTATCTCATTGTGGTTTTGGTTTGCATTTCTCTGATGGCCAGTGATGGTGAGCAGTTTTTCATGTGTTTTTTGGCTGCATAAATGTCTTCTTTTGAGAAGTGTCTGTTCATATCCTTTGCCCACTTTTTGATGGGGTTGCTTTTTTCTTGTAAATTTGTTGGAGTTTATTGTAGATTCTGGATATTTGCCCTTTGTCAGATGAGTAGATTGCAAAACTTTTCTCCCATTCTGTAGGTTGCCCGTTCACTCTGATGGTGCTTTCTTTTGCTGTGCACAAGCTCTTTAGTTTAATTAGATCCCATTTATCAATTTTGTCTTTTGTTGCCATTGCTTTTGGTGTTTTAGACATGAAGTCCCTGCCCATGCCTATGTCCCGAATGGTATTGCCTAGTTTTTTTCTAGGGTTTTTTATGATTTTAGGCCTAACATGTAAGTCTTTAATCCATCTTGAATTAATTTTTGTATAAAGTGTAAGGAAGGGATCCAGTTTCAGCTTTCTACATATGGCTAGCCAGTTTTCCCAGAACCATTTATTAAATAGGGAATCCTTTCCCTAGTTCTTGTTTTTGTCAGGTTTGTCAAAGATCAGATAGTTGTAGACACGTGGCATTATTTCTGAGGGCTCTGTTCTGTTCCATTGGCCTCTATCTCTCTTTTGGTACAAGTACCATGCTGTTTTGGTCACTGTAGCCTTGTAGTATAGTTTGAAGTCAGGCAGCGTGGTTCCTCCAGCTTTGTTCTTTTGGCTTAGGATTGACTTGGCAATGCAGGCTCTTTTTTCATTCCATATGAAGTTTAAAGTAGTTTTTTTCCAATTCTGTGAAGAAAGTCATTGGTAGCTTGATGGGGATGGCATTGAATCTATAAATTACCTTGGGCAGTATGGCCATTTTCACAATATTGATTCTTGCTACCCATGAGCATGGAAGGTTCTTACATTTGTTTGTATCTTATTTCATTGAGCAGTGGTTTGTAGTTCTCCTTGAAGAGGTCTTTCACATCCCTTGTAAGTTGGATTTCTAGGTATTTTATTCTCTTTGAAGCAATTGAGATCCTTATTGTGAGAGTCAGTTCAGAATCTGGGGTTTTGTTTTGTGTTGTTTTGTTTTGTTTTGTTTTGTTCTGAGATGGAGTCTCTCTCTGTTACCTGGCTGGAGTACAGTGGCACAGTCGCGGCTCATGCAACCTCTGCCTCCCAGGTCCAAGTGATTCTCCTGCCTCAGCCTCCCAAGTAGCTGGGACTACAGGCACGTGCCACAATGCCCAGCTAACTTTTGTATTTTTTTTATTAGAGATGGGGTTTTGCCATGTTGGCCAGGATGGTCCCGATCTGTTGACCTTGTGATTTGCCTGCCTCAGCCTCTCAAAGTGCTGGGATCACAGACGTGAGCCACTGTGCCCAGCCCAGAATCTGGGTTTTAACCAGATTTGCCATTATAAAATGAAATGAAATGAAAACCACCTGTCAATATCTGTAGCAGTGTTATTGTTGGGGAGCATGCACGTTTGTTTGAGCTTATTTATACATACAGAGCTGTTTAGCTTAATATTTAAATTGAAAATTTTTAGTATTTTTAGAATGTTTTAGATACTTTGATGAATAAATTTTGTGTTAACAAACTACTATTAAAAAAATTATACGTTATATATTTCTGAACACATTGGCAGATGTAAATGACCAAGTTATATTCACACAATCAGTTTTTCTTGCACAGAATTGACATTTTGTCAAAAAGTTAAAATCTTTGAAGTGTATTTTCTGTCCTCATCTTTCCCCTTTTGAGCATTTTTCCCCCTGGGTTGGTTATAAAATGTTCCCTAACTTCAGGCATCTGATTAAATTTTGGGTTTTCTCCCTTCCTACCAACTCATATGGATTGGTAATGATCTGATAGAAGACAATTGCCAAAAATCAATCAAATATATTTTAAATTAAACTTCTCCAAGATAATATTCATTTTAATCCTTCTTTAATTGCTGAGTGAGGAATAATTGTTCACTGACCCTTAAAATCCTAAAACTTAATCAGCTCACTGGAGTGGATGAATGTATATTTGTCCAGATGAGAATGCTTAAGGTCTACTTCAAGGAGTTCATAATAGTAAACATGTCCTTTTCTTCCATCAGAAGCTTCATCCTGGATCTTTTCATCCTTATTTATCTACTAGCTCTCCTTCTCCAAATACACTGACTTGGAACCCCAGTTTCAGTGGTGGACTGCATGGATTTGATTCTAAGCTATGCTATAATGAGAAAGTAGCTGTAACCCTATTCTCATTTTCTTCACATGTAATATAGAAATCATCATCAGACAATATACAGATAGGGGCAAGTTATTTCACAGATAATAATAGGTGAAAATGGAGAGTATGTGGGTGTAGACATGGCAAAGTGAGTTTTAATGGTTTCAGGAGTCTGTGGAAGTTGTCTTTGGATGATTCAATGTTCTCAGGGAAGCACAACCAAAAAGACATTGAAGATTTCTGGGGAAGTGTTAGGGATTAGAGACAGAATAAGATACAAAATTAGGTAAATTAGAGAGTGAATAGATTGGAGCATATGTAGTATGATTGATTGATAGGCAGCACTGAGATTCTCATTTTCAAGTGGGATATTTTTCAATTTGATCCATGTAGCTAGTTGCTCAAATATATGTGGGGATTTGGTGGAAATTTGGATCTAACCAGGGTTATTTTCCTGGTTAGGTTCAGCAAAGTGAAAGAGAAACAAGGAAGTTGAAGTTTCCTGGGAATGGTTGGCCATGGAATTTAGGCAGGAGAACAGGAAATAGAGTACATCAAGTTGGTAAGGGTCATTGTGAATATGATAAAATAATAGTTTGGAGGTCTCAGAGAGATTGAAAAATTTTATGTCAGCGTATGAAAGGGAATGATTAAAGGAGGAGCTCAGAGAATGGGATGAATGAAATTATGACTACAGAGAAGTTGCTATTATAAGTAACGATGATGCTTCACTCACTCCGTCTGGAAGTGTGGTCCCTGTGCTAGCAACATCAGCATCACCTGGGAACTTACTAGAACTGCACATTCTCAGGTTACCCCCCCAGATCTACCAAATCTGAAATTCCAATAGCAGGCCTCAGCAATCTCTTATTGTAACACAACTGTAGGCAATTTTGAGGCACACAGTAGTTAGCACAACTGGTCTAGGGTATGTCCTATTTGGTCTTCCTCCTCAGTTCACAGTACAGAGCTCCTAAAACTTGAAATTTCCTGATAGAGATGAGAGGACCATCCTTTACTAGTCATAAGTCCCTCTTAGCCATACCTGAGTTTATGCTATTGACATGACATGAGTGGTGGCTGGAGACCTGTATAGCTTCAGGGTGGGTGCTGGACATCAGAAACATGAAGGCATAACTAGATGGTTGAAACTGTCAGCCCTCTCCTCCATCACCTCTGAGGTGCTGGGAGGGTGATACAGTGACATACTTAGAGGTCATAAGGCAGCTTTGTGCCCCTTTTCACCATACCTGGCCCTATGTCTCTCTTCTATTTGACAGTTCCTGATTTGTATCAGACAGTAACTGTAAGCAAAGTGCTTTCTTGGGTTCTGTGCGCCATCTTAGCAAATTATAGAACCTGGGGAAGGAATCCATGGAAGTCCTAATTTATAGAGAGTTGGTCAGGAGTATGGGAGGCCCACAACTCCTCTCTAATGGTGGGGGCGCAGTCTTGTGGGCCTGAACCCTGAACTTTTGGGATCTGATGCTATCTCCAGATAGATAGTCTCAGGATTGAATTGAATTGTAGGACACCATTTGGTGTCCTGAGAGTTGAAGAATTGATTGGGGTGAGACTAAATCCACAAATTTGATCTCAGAAGTTTGAGTAGAAATATTTCTGTTGGAAAACATTATCATTAGATCAAAGGTGTTCATAGAACTGAGAGATCAAAATGGCAAAGGGTCATCTATGATTACACATTGTTGACATAAACTAGAATTAAGACAAGAGTATGTAAAAGAGAGTTACATTGAGCCAGGGATAAAAATAGTCGATCAATTGATTGATTAGAATTTAGTAAATGCCATTTTTTAAAAAATTAATCTTTACTTAATTAATGGAGATACTTATCTCCATTTTGACTTTAAATTTATAATTAAAAAATTGCAATTTTATCTACTTTCCATAAAAGGAAACTGAAAAGCAATAGTAAAATGCTTCGACAGAAAATCTAACCTTCTTATTCCCAAGACGAAGAATGGCCAACTACCTTAAGCACAAAGTTAGAAAAACTTTCATAATTTTTTAAGTTGCCATATTTTATAGCTTTGAACAAGTTGAATTGTTAACTAGACCGCCCAGAGAATGGAGCCATCTAATATAATTTCCTTACTATTTAGATAAGATTTTGTTGTTGAAAATCTTAATCATTTTTAATGACCCTGTTTTCAGAGCCTGATATTAATGATTCGTGAAACTCATTAAATGTAGTTATGCATCTGATTTGAAAATCATGAGGGAGATTTTTGGTCAGATATGCATAGCAAATCTATGTCACTAGACATATGTCCCTGCTACCTATGTCACAACCTTTATGTCTACTCTTGAATTGAGGTTTTGCTACGTTTTATTTTTGAGGTTTAAGAATTATTCGTTTAGGTATCTGGGTGCAGTACACCAGCATGGCACATGTATACATGTGTAACTAATCTGCACAATGTGCACATGTACCCTAAAACTTAAAGTATAATGATAAAAATAAAATAAAATAAAATAAAAAAAGAATTATTCATTTAACTGATGGAAAATTGTATTTCTCTTGTTAGAATAGAGCCCAATTTATCTTTTCTATTTTTCATGGAGACATGAAAGGATGTGAATTTGGAATCAGAGAAACCTGAGTTCCACCATGCTTTCTTCCTCTTGCAATCCATGAAATCCACAGTGGGTTAGTGGATATTACAAAACCTCTGGTCCCACCTTATTAAGATGGAAAAAAATAATACTAATTGAAAGAATGAATGTGATAATGAGAAGAAATGGCATCAATAAAGTTTCTGGAACACAGTAAGTTCTAACAAATGCTAGTTCTTTTCTTTCATTATTCAAAATCTAAATAGAAGCCAGTTGGTAATTCCAAGATAATAGTATGAAGACAAAAAAAAAAATTTGTTAACTGACCTTCAACCATTGAGGCCTTATCTTATAGAAAGCAAAATTAACAAATATTTTCTCCCTTCTACAAATGTACACCCTCTGAGAAAGAGAGACAGTGTTCCAATCAAGATGATGAAAGTATTCTGGGCACACATAGGAAGGGAAGAAGAATAAGAGAGAACCTTTAAAAAGACAATTTTAGATAGGCACCCTATTTTTACTGGCAATAACATTTTTTAGAACTTACGGCATACAAAATAGACCTTAAATGGACTCAGTGCCGAAAAATTTTTATAAGGGTGCTATATTTTCTTCTATGGTAAATCTAGGAACCAATAAAATAGCTTTGGTAATTCACTCATTACATTCTTTCCTAACTAATCTATTTACATTATAAATTTTGTTGATATGCTGTGCTTTTGCATTAATAATTCTCATGTGTCTCATTTGTGAATACATGAAAACTAGTTGTAAAATAAGGAAAATGTAATTTGAAACATCTTCAAAAACAGTTGCATAATTTAACAAATGTTTATAAATTTTCATCCTTACTCTAAAACCATAGATATCCTAAAAGTGATTGAAGGTAAAATGATTTCTTTAAATAACTGGATTTCTCACCTTGAGTTATTTTATCTCCGTACAAACTGTAGCAGTGTTATACAATGGTTAAGAAGAAATTACTTCCAAGTGAGAATAAAGATACAGCTTATTAACACTTAGTTTTGTGGATGAGACCTGAAAAATTAAACTTTTCTTCTAGAGACAAGTTGGAGTTAGTTGTGTATATAGAGTGTGAATACATAGTGTCTATATTTTACTGTCATTATTTAAACAGAAACATGTAATTTGCACTTCAAAAACCTACTACAAATTAGCTGTGTCATTTGGAAGTGTCAAAATTATCTCATTAATGATCAGATAGGCTTTTTGCTCATTGTAATGAGATATTCCTATAAACCAAATTTGAAAGACAAAGACAGAGTTTGGAGTCTTTAGTACTTGGTAAAATCAGTAGCTCTATTTAGGGCTATATTTGCAAAATACTATTCCTACTCAAGCATATTATTATTTGCAAGGCTCTTCACAAATGTTGACCACAAAGATGTTTCTACCTAACAGAAATAATTATAGTTACATATAGTTGTCTAGGAATATCTTAAACATGGGATACTAAAATAACTTTCAAGAACAAGAAGAAATGTTATACCAGGCATTTTTGCAACTAGTGCTCTATTTCAGTGCAATATTTGTGGCAATTAAAAACATAAATGACTTGGATTTACAGCTAAGATATCAAAGGAAAAATATGCAAAGGCATGATTATTTTATAAATGTGCCACATATGTGACTTGAGGTACAAAACCTCTAAGTTTAAAATTGTCTTTTTAAAAAAGAAATCAAAGCAGACAAGTGGGCAATAAGTTATGGATACTATTATAGGGTACCCTGGTAAACTAGTAGGAAGAAGACTTTTGGTACTGAAAATTCCAATTAACCACATGCCTCCATTAAGGCCATGATCACTGCCAATTTTTACTCACAAAGGCTGAAGCTAAAGTTATGTGGAATTCCATATGTGTCTAAACCATAGATTTATCAATTATCACTTAAACACAACTTGGAGGACACTATCCAGAATTTGTAGGGCTTGGCCTTATTCTAGAGAAACATACACTGGAATAGGCAGTTGGATTTTAAATTCAGCCTTAAATCTGTTGAAAATAATGCATTTTTTTCTCAGAGATGAGATATTGTCCAACTCTCTTGACTTATTTTAGATTTGATATTATACAGTTCGAACACCATGGAGATTTACTAATCTGAATGAACACATACCAAATTAGTCTTTGCTCCAGTCTCAAAATCTGAGATTAATTCTGGCTGTTGAAGAAATTTTCCAGGGTTAGGAGTACGCTTCAATGCTGGTGACCGGTACTACTTTCTGGTAAACTATAGACGACATGTGCCCTTTCACTGCCTAAACTCACTTTGTAGAACACCATTAAATGAAACTTATCACCAGTAATTTGGGAGGCTACGGTGGGCAGATCATTTGAGGTCAGGAGTTTGAGACCAGCCTGGCCAACATGATGAAACCCCGTCTCTACTGAAAATACAAAAACTTATCCAGGCATGACGGGATGTCCCTGGAATCCGAGCTACTTGGGAGGCTGAGGCAGGAAAATCGCCTGAACCCAGGATGTGAAGGTTGCAGTGAACAGAGATGTTGCCATTGCACTCCAGCCTGGGTGACAGAGTGAGACTTCATCTCCAAAAAAAGGAAAAAAAAAGAGAGAGAGAGAGAGAGAAAATTATCAGTGTTCAGTGACTGTTTTTTTTTTCATGCTGATAAACTATTACACAGAAAAGGAAAATTTTCGTGCTGATAAACTATTACACAGAAAAAGAAATGTATCCATAATGGACAATTAAAAGGGCTATACAATCTCTCTCACTGTATGATTCTGGTTTTTTTCTTTTTCTTTTCTTTTTTTCTTTTTTTTAAGACAGGATCTCACTCTGTCACCAAGGCTGGAATGCAGTGGCTCTATCTTGGCACACTGCAACCTCAGCCTCCTGGGTTCAAGCTATTCTCCTGCCTTAGCCTCCTGAGTAGCTAGGACTAGACGCATTCACCACCACGCCCAGCTAATTTGTGCATTTTTAAAATACAGGTGGGGTTTTGCCATGTTGCCCAGGCTGGTCTTGAACTCCTGACCTCAAATGATCCTCCCACCTCGGCCTCCCTAAGTGTTGGCATTACAGGCATAAGCCACCAGGCTTGGCCTGATTCTGTTTTTTAACACAATTCCTATTACTTCTGTTTTAATTTTACAAAGCCATAGGTTTTTAATGTGAGAAACCTTTGAGAAAGCATCCAGATAAATTTATAAATAGAAAAATAAATTCAGATACATAGAATTAAGTTTATTATCTAATTAGTGGGTGGCAACTGAAAAATTTTCAAGTTCCATAAACTGAAGTGAAAGGATCACTTTCCTGCAAATATTACAAAGGCTTGATAATTACCTGGATTGTACTAAAACCTACACAATCTAGTATATTCTATAGCAGCAATTCATAAAGACAGCTTCACTTACCATGTAGAATTTATACGTACACTAAATTTAAGGAATGCATTGCTTGTTATTGGAGAAGGATAATAACTCCCAGCAGAACTGATTTGCATGAATGCCTATTAAACTATCATCGATGTAGAAATTAAAAGTTAAGCTCTTCAGCCCCAGATGTGTGAGAGACAGAGAAAATCTTCAAAAGAGTTCAGCTACCAAATCCCTTCCTCAATAGCTCTTTGAGTCTCAAGACAGTTTCAACCACACACAGCCTCAGAGTCTTATGGTCCAAACAACAATTGACTGCAGCTCTAAAGTAAGAAAACATTTGAAAAGAAACAATCAAAGATCTATGCCAAGTTATGGTCAAGGAGGTCCACCTACTGGTGGGTGAGCATGGCAAGGATAGGGACTAAGCCAAATGATGGGTTTACCAAAACAGAAACAAGAGAAGCCAATGGAAACAGAGTCCAGGTTATAACAGGAGCCCAGGCACTTGATGTGGGAACCCTATTTGTCTCATTTAGCAGCTAGAGTTTTAACGTCCTATGAGGCACAGCTAATGCCCTTCATCATTATTTTTTGTAATTGACTGCATAGTTTAGAACTATGCCTTGAATTTAATATCTGTCTGTTGAAGAAGAGAATAATGATGAAAATCTGTCCACAGGTTCTGTGCAGTACTGAAGAGCAACTTCAGCTCTTGAGGTATCTATCAGAAGTCTTACTCTCTAAAAAGCCTCTGGTTAATTACTGATATAGGTTGCTGACAATTTCACTCTCACAATGTAGGGGAAGCAGGAATGTTATCTGGCCTCTTGGCTCCTCTTCCTTTGCTTTCCACAGATCTCTCTGCTGGTTCACAGAGGAATAGTTTCGTGGCTCTCAGTTCATTTTGCAATTCTGCTAGAATCTCATTCCATCCTCAATTGTAACTAGCTTGTCCTTCACCCAACGCTTATTTATGGAGGGACAGATAGCAAGAAGAAATCGCACTCTGGATTACAAAGTGGGAAGACGCACCCCTTGGCCAGAATGCCTGCCTCCTATGTTCATGATGGATATTTCGAATTGATCTCAGTACTCTTTTCCATTGAGCCCATGTCCCAAATTGGCCGTGAGTTAGGGAGAGGGCTCTAGAGTGGGAAAGATGTACCCAAAACTTCCCTAATCTATCAAGCCTAAAAAATTAAACTTTCAATTCAACATCCCTTGTTTCTCCAACTTGGAGTGCCTGATGGTGTGGGAAGCCCCTACTCATAAAAATTCATAGTTGAAGATTGTTGGTAATTTTGCCCAACCCCTTCTTTTTTTGTTATACTTTAAGTTCTAGGGTACATGTGCACAACGTGCAGGTTTGTTTCATATGTATACATGTGACATGTTGGTGTGCTGCACCCATTAATTCGTCATTTACATTAGGTATATATCCTAATGCTTTCCCTCCCCTAGCCCCTCACCCCACAACAGGCCCCAGTGTGTGCTGTTCCCCTTCCTGTGTCCATGTGTTCTCATTGTTTAATTCCCACCTATGAGTGAGAACACGCAGTGTTTGGTTTTTTGTCCTTGTGATAATTTGCTGAGAATGATGGTTTCCAGCTTCATCCATGTCCCTACAAATGACATGAACTCATCATTTTTATGGCTGCATAGTATTCCATGGTGTATATGTGCCACATTTTCTTAATCCAGTCTATCATTGTTGGACATTTGGGTTGGTTCCAAGTCTTTGCTATTGTCAGTAGTGCCTCAATAAACTCCTTCTTTCTTTGCCTAGTTACAGCTCAATGCAACCTCCTGGCAGGCCAGCCTTAAGCCCAGCAGTCCAACCATGCATCTAAGCTGAGTTCTCATCAGAGCCAACTTCAATTATAAACAACTGAGATGATGCCAGAGGCCAGAATCCCTGAGAACCCAATTTGCTGTCATCACGATGGCTGAAACAAGGTGTTTGGCATCTAGAAAAGCTGATCTGTAGGAAATTTCCAATAGAGTTCAATTTTTCTAAGTTTAAAGTGTACAATATCATCAAGGTCAGACACTCGAGATAAAACTGGGCTTGCATTTAAATATAATAAAAATATTTGAAGAATAGTAAGAGTGGTGACTACTTTTACACAGGAATGTTTTAAATAAATTGTTTTTTTCTTCTGCCTTTAAAATTTTGTGATTTGTCAATGAGATGTTGACATATTTTTAATGAAGCATGCCTTGTAAAATAATAAATGAATGAAAAATACACAGTAATATTCACATCAACAAAGCTAGAAGACTGTATGTCTCAAGAGGCTCCATCATCTACCCAGTGGCCACTTGACCAAATTAAGATCCAAATACCAAAAAGAAAAGTAATTAAAATTTGTGTTGCATGCCTTATAAGACCAAACCTATAAAATGAGGGGAAACTTCACAATTACTTGTAATTTGCTCTGTGGAATTGTAACAGATGGATTATAAAGACGATTCCATGATAAACATCTAAATGTGGTTACTACCTTCTGTGCTTTCTTGGTTCATATTTTTATTGTTTTTTTTCTTTATAAACAGATAATTCATTCCTATCTATGGCAATGCAAACTTTTCAGATCATGTGTGATAAATAGTTATCCAACTTTCTAGATGTCCACCCAGAGCTGCTTCCATGTGAAGAGGTGGAAACGGATTCTGTGCATGATACTGGTTAGGATTGGGAACTGTTTTTTTAAAGGAGATTTTAAAAATTAGTTTTCCTTGTACACATAGCCATAATATTGTGTTGCTAATTGCCCTCTGGGAACAAAGTCATACCAATCACAAATATATTGCCTAAAGTGGGAGGCTTATTACTCTGCTGTGAATTCCATCTCCTATTATGTTTTAAAGATGCTACAAACTTGAGACATTACTATGTAGATGACATTCCCAGCAAATCCCCAAACAACACTTAATGAGATTTCAAATACCAGGATCATGCAACAGTAAAAGATATAAGGAAATAAAGAAAAGCACAGTATATGTGTAGAAGGCATTAAAACACAAATTTTATAATTATGAATGCATATAATAAGGAACAAGTTTTACTCTAAATAGCAATTAAATCAGAACTACGATACAGGGAATAAAAGTGAATATTAAACCATTGTACTGACAATAACAGAGCCCTTTTTCTGCTGCGTGATTGAATTTAGTGTTTACTAAGGAAGAAAAAAATGCAAGATATCTTAAATTTGGTACTTTCCAACAAATTTAAGAAATGTGTACACACTTGAGGAGACTTAAGAAGTCTCTGACTAAAACACTAGAAAAGAAAAGCAGTGAAAAGCCAAATAACTATTACTCAACAATAACGACATTGGTTACTATTATATTAATATTAAACACACTATTAAGCACAACATTTCAGTTACTCACTGAGCCCAAAGTCATTTTTCATGAACCATTCACAACACTGATAACCTATTGAAAAATGATTGAAAACAAAAAACTTATTGCTTTCCAAGTCCTTTTAAAGCCTTCTCATGTGTCATTTCGTATAATCCTTATAACGAATCTATGGAGTATATACTGACTTTATCTCTGTACAGAAAAGAAAACTGAGTCATATTCAGAATAAGTTGCAAAGTTCCCCAGATAATCAGTGTCATAGGTGAAATTTGTTGTCACAGTGTACTCAAGTGTAATTTAGGGAAGCAGTACAAATGATGGTTGAAAGCACAGGTTCTGGGGTAAATAGCCTGAAGTCAAAATCTAGTTCATATCCTCAGTGGCTGTGTGATCTTGGAAAATTTCCCTTAACTCTCTGTGTCTTGGTTTTATAGTTTCATCCATTTTTGCCTCTCATATGAGGTGGTGAGCATTACACTAGTTTATGCTTCTAGGACACTGAAAACGGTACCTGGCTCTTGATAAATATTACAAATTTTGTTTCATTTTCTTCACCTTGAGTATTTCATGGCCAGATGGAAATCAATGTCAATATGAAAAAATGTTCATAATTCAACAGGAAGAAATACAAAACCATATAAACAACTTTGTTTTACTGGCAAGTGTATTTGGAAGCTATGTCAAATTGAGAAGGGAAAGGGAAAGCCTCTAAGGGCATCGATTAATCAATGACCGAAAGCTGATGAGATTTGTCTGGAATTTTTTTTGGAGACTCTGAGACTTAAAATTTTGACAAAATAAGGAGATGAATTGAGTAGTGTGGAAGAGACATTTTCTGAAGTCAGCTGAGAAAGGAGAGACAAATATGGTAAGGGGAAAATGGTATGAAGTAATAATATCTATGAAGTGCTTTCTAAAGTATAACACATGTAAATTATGTTAAATGTAAACTATCATGATTATATCATTACTGTCTGACTGATACAACTATATCCACCTCAGTTAGCCACATAAGATCAATTTTCCTATACCTTAGCGAATACCAGTAACCTCCAGTTCAGAAACAGCATAAATATCTATCCACAGCTGAGCAGACACATACAGCTAGCTACCAGATGAAATAGGCTATATCATAAAATACTATTGTTTTCCATTTTTTAATTGTGGCAAAACACACTCAACAATTTGCATCTTAACCACTGTTAAGTATACAATTCAGTGTTATTAAATGTATTCACAATGTTGTGCAAGCATCACCACCACCCATCTCCATAATTCTTTTTGTCTTGTAAAATTGAAATCCTGTACCCACTAAAAAGTGACTCCCCATTCCCTGCCCTCCCAGGGCAACTACAGCTTTACTTTCTGTCTTGATGAATCATACAATATCAAATGCAATCTTTAAAATATTTAAAATCTTTTGTCTGGAAGCAAAGTGGAAGTTAATATCAATGGCTATGCCTTCAGTGAGTTCTGAGACCACATTACAATGTAGTTAACCATTTATCTTTTATTATGTTCTAGACCTATTATTTCTTCCTGGCACAAAAATATCTTCTTTGTAGATTATGGCATTTACCTCTATCTCCACACCATTTTGGTCTCTCATCCACAGATCATCAGCCTCTTGCTTAGTCTTCCATTTAATGACAATTTCTATTTAGTATACAACAGTCCTTCCCCCTGCAATGCAATTTCTTCACTCTTTAAAGCTCTGACTCTGGCTACTGGTCTCTGTTTTGTACTCATCCCTAGAGCCATGTCTTCAAATATTTCTCAGAACTTCTTCACATCTAAAAATCAAGGATTAATTTATTGCTCTCTGATTATATTCTTCTGGTATTTCAAGTATCCTGTATAACTTCTTCATCTGCCCTTGCTTTTATTCTACATCAAGATGTCAAGTTCATGGACTTCCCAATTAATCATTTAAAAAATTTATTTCAAGCCTTTATGAGTCACTACAATATACATATGTTCTCAGGAATTATGGCCCTACAATTTGTATGTGAGAATAGTTCCTGTGTCAGGCATTATGGACATAAGAGTAAATAAACTCTAGCCCCTGCCTACAAGGAGCTAATTCCCAGCCTAAGACAGATTATAAGCCAATAATATGCAGAGTTGTAAGACTAAGGAAACTGATTGGGATATACGTAATTCGAGCTGGGAATATCAGAAGAAAAACTTTTTGAAAGTCATGAGACATGAGCTGTGCCTAAAAGAATAAAAAATAGAGAGAGAAATAAGAAGAAATAAATTAGGGAATGAGATGGGTATAATAGTAGAAAAAGGAAATCTCTTTAGATAAAACAGGGTATGAGAGTATATAGGAGGCGTATTAACTCAGTGTGGTTGGAGAAAACAGGTTGAAAGGAGAAATAGGGGAGAAAGTTACAAAGGGAATCAAACGTGTTAGTAGTTGGGGGAAAAGCAAATATTGAATACGACCCATAGATCTTGTATAACCCAATGTTTGGTAGTAGCTTACATAAAAAGTTGTGACAAAATAACCAGAGATATACAGAGAAAATAATAACTGAGTATTATATTTCCTCTCAGTAGAAACCTAAAAAAAAATGTAATCACACACTGATCTTTTAACTGACCTCCACTTATCTTGCTGCCTGGATTGGCATACATATTCCTCTGCCTGAAAAATTGCTCAACACTTTTGAAATGTTGTTTCTCACTGTTACACCCAGGCATTTCTGCTAACACCAGCTGAGTTGTAAGGGGCCCTCCAGGAGACCTAGGTTGTTCTCCTTATCACATACATTATTTTCATTTATCAATTTAACCAGAATATCTAATGAAATATTATGGACACCAATAGCATGAATACAAATATAGCTATAGACTCTAAAAAGTAAATTGATGTCTCCTGAAAGGCTGTCATGTCTTAGATGCTAAATTTGGAGTATGTGTTTCTAATAAATAAATAGCTTGCTTTAATCATTCTGACTTATGAATGTAATATAGGGGAGCAGCTTTGATTTCGCCCTTAATCATAAAAAAAAAATTAGCCGGGTGTGGTGGTGGGCACCTGTAGTCCCAGCTACTCAGGAGGCTGAAGCAGGAGAATGGTGTGCCCCTGGGAGGCGGAGCTTGCAGTAAGCCAAAATTGTGCCACTGCTCTCCAGCCTGAGTGACAGTGCCAGACTCTGTCTCAAAAAAAAAAAATCATACAAGAAGTAAATGATGATTTAGCATAAAACACAACTTTAGCCTAAAACACAGTTCATAGGGCTCAAACTTTGTTATTTTATGGGATTATACTAACCAGTTAATATTCAAAATTTACCATTTCAAAAGAAGAAATATTGGTCTTGGAAAATTCCCATTGCTTATACAGAAGAATGGAGGAATCTTTTTGAGCACAACAATTCTAATGATCTTCCTCATCACTGGTTCCAAAACCAAGCCCATGGAAGGCCTGCATAGGGATAATGTGGAGAACATGCACAAGAAATACACATCACCAGCTCCTCAACTCAGAGCTCCAAGGGAATGGCCAAGGAAGCTGTATTGTCCTAGGAAATTTGAGACAGTTTTGACTTACATTAAATCCTGCTCAATCATATGTATGTACACACACACACACACACACACACACACACACACAGACGGTGTTGTCAGTGAAGCCTCTAACAATGCATCTTGACTGGACAGATTTGACAATTAAAATGACTGGAAGAAAATAGGGCTTCATAAGTGGCACTTACTATTCACATTACACATTAAAAGGACATCTCCTATATTAAATCTTGTCTATGATAAAAAGGCAGAAAATCATGACCCAAGGCTAGTTTATAACTGCAGAAATGTTCAAGATAGACCAATGCTTTCTATGTTTAGGAACTGACAATAAAGTACAGGTCTTTATAATCTACCATTTTGCCTCATTTGATACTAGGTGACCTTCATAATGCAGGCAATAGAGAATTGCAAGATTTGTCAGAGATTTCAGGTCTTTGGAAAGCTATGCTCTTTCACAAGAACAACCATGGAAACAGGAAGAAAGTCAATTCCCACTTAAGGTAATCAGAATTTACAAATATTCCTTTCTTCATTGAAATCTCAATAGGCATTTCAATATTATCTTTAATTAATTCTTTTGTTACAATCATGCATCACATAACAACATTTTGGTCAAGGATAGTGCACATGTATGACAGTGGTACAATAAAATCATAACACTGTATTTTTACTGTACCTCTTGTATGTTTAGAAATGTATAGATACACTTACTGTATAGATATAAGTAAGTATAGATATACTTAACTGTTGTGTTACAATTGCCTACAGTATTCAGTACAGTAACATGCTGCACAGGTTTGTAGCCTAGAAGGAATAGGCTATACCACCTAACCTAGGTATGTAATCAGCTATAGCATCTAGGTTTATGTAAGTAAACTCTGTGATATTCATACAATAATAATATTGTCCAGCAATGCATTTCTCAGACACACCCCTGTCATTAAGTGACACATGACTGCATTAGTTAACACTATGGAAACTTCATGGGAAATGGACACTGCAGCTCCACCATAAATAGAAACTGTTTATGTCAAAAAACACGTAAAAGCATAGTTGCAAGATTACAATTCCTTCCAGATATTTCATTTAGTATCTCCACAGATCACTTACTGCCTGAATAGCATTCTTGGGTCTCCACCGCCTCACATTTGATTTCAGGTCATTCCATCAATTGTCAAAGACGCATCCAACATTAACTTTCCAACTACTGGTTTGGATTGTGTCAACATTGTCATCCTGGGCCACAAGAACACAAAAGGCTAACTCAGTGAGGCAACATAGACACTGATCAGTGAGATTTTGCTGAAGGGTGGTACCATTTTTTACTAAGATCAAGGGTATTCATAACTTCAGGCATCTAGACAACATTGAAAAGGGCAGGTTCATAGATAAAAAGGAAAAGAGGAAGGGTTTTTGCAGTATATATGAGCTACCATGTCTCCTGTTTAACCTGAGTCTGAAGAGATTCAAAGTGCAGGTGCCATGAAGGCCTCTTTAATAGTTCAATGTCGATTGATTTTCTGGGCTACACTTCCCAGCATTCAAATTGCTAAATGCATATAAACTACTACTGAATATTTATAACCTGGATTTGTGCTTTTGAGTGACCTTATCTACAGTTACGTGCTTCAGTGATCCAACTTGGGGTGGACTCCAAACTTTGATAAATTAAAGCCCCTGCTTATTCCTTGAGTATTGCTACACTGACAACTGATTTAGTGAATGCCACTGTGAAAATAATAAACCTCTCGGTGAATATATTTAGACATGTCTTGTAACCTGTACACATCTTAACCAGAGATGTCACTTGGTCTTTCTATGTTCAGGAGTGTGTGGAGATAGAAAAACATACAGGATTTTAATTGTTTCCTGTGAGACTAACAGAAAATTCAAGCTAGTGAAGTATGTTTATGCATGGCACACTTCTCACGAGCAATTTTAGGAAGTTCTACCCACAACCCCGTATGTCTTTTGATATGTGGGTTACCTTGGAGAGAGAAAAAGAAACTCTGAACACAAGCATGAAATACTTTCGAATTTTATCTAGAGTTGGACGTGTCCGAAAGCTTTTGTATAAACTTGCTTGATGAGCAACTGTTGTCCACTGGTACCTTCACTGTACAATCCACACACAACCAAACTTCACAACTGGACACCTAAATTTGCACTTTGTTTGGTAAAGCTGAATTAAAAATGTTGTCTTTTAAGCTTATGCTCTCTTATGAAAACTGTTATTAGATTAATTTTACTCCAAGATATGCCAGTTAGGAAATAACTTCCAATTTAATTTCACCAGCTCCCTGTGGGTGGACTAATTACTCATACATCACACTTACTCTGGTGGTGAAATGCCTCAAAAGAAGGTCTCCAGAGTGTTGCTTTACCTAGAAGGACAAGAATGAAGAGACATAAAAATCATTCATTAAGAAGGAAGATTTTCCTTGCCTAGATTTTCACTTGTAGGATCCAATTAATTTTATCACTTAATATTTTGTCCTGGTGGGCATTCATTTTACAAATTTGTAAGGTCAGTAGAAATGGAAACTTTTGGAAATCGAACTGTAAATGTTCTGTAGACGTTGACAGAAATAGCAATTTGGAGCTGTGCTTTTGCCAACTAGACACTCTGAGAAAATCTGTGAGAGGATATTTTCAGGAAGTCATTGAACCCCCTAAAAATCAAGTTTATTGCTTTTACCATAAATATAAATAATTAATTTATTATCAACCACTTTCAATATTCCAATAAGTAACCTTTATTGTTTATTTCATTGACATGATCTACATAGACACACAATTTATCTTCTTTTGCGATACATTCAGAAAATTTGCTGCCTGGAAAAGCCATGTTTTAAAATTACCACCTGTTTGATGACTTTTTTTTGTACTTTAAGTTTTAGGGCATATGTGCACAACGTGCAGTTTAGTTACATATGTATACATGTGCCATGTTGGTGTGCTGCACCCATTAACTCGTCATTTAGCATTAGGTATATGTCCTAATGCTATCCCTCTCCCCTCCCCCACCCCACAACAGGCCCTGGTGTGTGATGTTCCCCTTCCTGTATCCATGTGTTCTCATTGTTCAATTCCCACCTATGAGTGAGAACATGCAGTGTTTCATTTCCACTTAAGTATCTATCTCTACTTGTCCTTTATTTTCACTTCCATCCTAGCTCTATCCCTTGTCTCCTTCGTGTGTCTCAGGATAGGTGCCCTATAACATTTTATATTTCTGGAAACCCTTCAATATAAATTTATTACATGTAAAAATAAAAAGTCTGTTTTAGCGAACTTTTTCTTCACAAATTATATTTTCCTACTTCCCTATTAGACAATTTTTGTAGGCTCCATATGCTATTAATTTATATTCACTTTTAGAAGAATTTTCATCAAAAGCAAAAGTCTTATGTAAATTGATTATATGCTATTTCTACTTCTATGTATATATACACACATAGCCACATACATATATGTAACTCCAGAGGCCTGCCTGGACTGTTTAATAACTGTATTGAACAACAGCAAGAAAAAGCTGTTCAAATTTCAAACAACAAGTTGAACTGAAGACCTCACATCTTTGAATTAAATAGACACTAGTAGACTTTAAAAATTAAACATTTCTACTGTTTTAAAAATTATAGCCATCATACTATGAGGAAAAATGTAATAATCTTTTTTAATTTTTGCCATTTTATTAACCACGGACTCCTTATGCCCTAACTTCATTGGTACCCCTTTGAGATTAAACAGAACACTTAATTTAAAATTCTGATAAATAAATTAATTACACCATTTACTTGAGGTACTCTTTCACCTTTCAAGAAATATTTTGAGAATTCATTAGCTAAATATTGCTATAATGCAGGTTAGTAATAAATGGAAAGAATGAATTCATTGTAAACTTTAAACTAATGATGGTATGATCCGGAATTTTTGTTAACTTAGAAGACATAATTAGCTTTAGAGGTGAAATGAAAGACAAAATCACTTCACATATTAGTAAAAAACAAATAATATAACTTTATAAGCTACTGCTGTTCTTTTGCTATTAAGAACCAATGACATCTGTAATTAGGGAAGATTATGGAAAGGTTAAAGATGAGAATACATGCAGTCTATCTACAGGAAACCTAAACTGTTTAGGTTAAGGAAATGTCTGAGAAAGTCATATTAATCAGCAGGTTCACAGGAAACTAACATTTATTGTATAAATTCCATGGTAAAATGTATTAGGGCTCCACGCACACAACTATGTGCCATCTACCTTACCACACAGTGTTTACTTCTTTCAGTCTTTATTCATTTCTCTCCTAATGGTCTTTATGGTATTATTACATAGTTCTAAAAACCTTCCATGAGGCAGAAATTTCATTTAATCATATAGCTTCAAAAATAATGAAAAACAGTGGAAACTTTCTATTTTTTTATGAAGCAGAATTGTTGAATTTTCAGTTTCATTTACTTAATATTACAAGATGACAAACATATTTCTTTAATTCCCTCTTTTTATTTTTGTCTAACATCAACCAAAGCCATTTCTTTCATTTGAAGTTGAAAACTGCTCATCAAAATCCAGTTTAAGCTGAGAAACAAAGAACTAAATTTTGCATGAGAGATTATACACTGCATAAGTATAAAACAGGACCAGAAACAATGGTGGATTAGCAATTTTTAAAAAGACAAAAGCAGGTTATCATCAAATCAATTGTTACCAACACACCAATTCCACCTCTAGGCCAGAAAATTAGCCACTTACCCACAGGAAAACAATGATTGAAGACAAAGTTCACCAGTGAAAGTTGGTTATTTTCTTCCATCCTTGCATCAACTAAAATGATATCTACAGTTCCTCTTAACACTTTTCTGAGTTTCAAATATGTGGGTATGCTTCATTAGCTGAGGCCATTTTCCATATGTACATCTGGCTACAAGGGAAACTGGGAATGTGAGCCCTGATCCTAATGTTTGTAGAGTATTTAGAAATTTGAGAATTCCCTCCAAATAAAGAGTTTTTTAAAACATTGTTAGACAAAAAGTTTGAATTACAAAATGTGGTAGTAGCTCAGGTCTAACTCAAATGCAGGGAAAAAAACTATTAACTCTAAAAAAAATTAAATACACATTTGATGGCAATGAGAAACAGAAAACAGGCAGAAATAGTAGAATATTCAACCACTGATGAAGTATTTGACCATTGAATAAAGAAAATTGCAATGATTTAAATTTGCATCAGTGCAATTACACACCTGATGACGCTTCCCAGTCTGTGCAAAATTCGATGTCTATGAGTAAAGCGGTGAGTTTTACTAGCTTGAGGAATAAGAGCACAGAGTTCCAGGCTGACAGAAAAGAAGAACTGGGAAATTTGAATGACATGGGAGGAAATCTCACACAATTGAAAGTCACAGAGGAGAATGTCACAGAGTAAAAATCTAAAATCAGCACTTCAACTTCATTCAGATATATGATGGCTGCTACATTTCACATTCATAAAAAGAGACTCCATAGAATCCAGCAGAAAACAACAGCTAAATTGCTAGTACAGAGCAGAGATTTCAACCATTGCATATAGCTCAGGAGTGAAATTTTGGTGTTTGACTACAGAAAAAAGACTAATGTTAGAAAAGAGTCACTCTTCAAAGGAAAATAGAAGAACCTATCTCTACAAAATATCATACACACAATCTAACATATAATTTAACCTGCCTAGACATAAAACCAGGAAAATATGACACATAACAAAAAAAGTAAACAATGGATTAAGACAGTGAAATGGCCAACATGCTTGGATTAGAAGATAAGAAATTTAAAATAAGCTATTATAAGCATATTCAAGGATTTAAGGAATAGATGGTCATAAGAGGGAATATATGGAGAATCTCAACAGAGAAGTAAAAACGATAAAGAGATAATAGGACAAATTTTAGAACTGAGAGACTGAATATCTTATATAAAAGTGTCATTGTATGCACATACTAGTAAATTAAAGATGGCAGAAAAAACTATCAGTGCACTTAAAAACAGATCAAGAACAATTTCCCAATACAGATAATACAAAGGAAGAAAAATAATAAAAATAGGGCCAGTCTAGCGCTATTATAATTGGAGTCCTAGAAAGAGTAGAGAAGAAAATGAGACAGAAAAAGCTATTTGAAAAAGTAAAGACCAAAAGTTTTCCTAATTGTCAGCATATATCAACTTACAGGTTTAAGAAACTCAAAGAACAAAATAAAAATAAAGAGAACCAAATGTAGACATACCATAGTCAAACCACTGGGCAAAAAAAGAGTAAATCTTGAAAGTAGCTAAAGGGAGGGAGAAAATAATTTACATACGTGGAAACAAATAGACAGATGACCTGTCATCAGAAATGACACTTTAAAAAGCAATGAAACTACATCTTCAAAATAAAAGAAAACTGTCAACTCCAAATTCTATAACTAGAAAAAGTAATTCTTGAGAAAAGAAAGATTTATTCAGATAAAAGAAAGCTTCGAACAATTGTCATTAGCAGACCTAGATACAAGAAATGCAAACGGAAATTTTTTAGGCTAAAGAAAGATAACAACAGATGGAAATTCTGACCTACAGGAAGCAAGGAGAAGCTCTAGGAATGGCATGTGCATAAACATGAAAAACTAAGGCTTTTTTCTTTTAGTTTTATAACAAACAACTGATGCTTTGAATAAAAACTTAAGTGTACTATTGATAATGTATGTAAAATATTCTAAATTAATAGCTCTGACAGGAGACTAAATGCAAAAATTTTGCCGCAACTTTTCTTTATGTTACATGAAAACGCTGACTATTAACACTAAGTGGACTGCGATAAGCCCAGGATGTTTATTATGATCCCTAGAGAACCACCACATTATATGAAGATATTCTTCTAAAATGCCAATAAAGGAATTAAAATGGAACCCTGAATATTGTTCAGTTAATATAAAAAGGCATGAAAGAAAGAACAGAGGAGCAAAAAATGATGGAACAAATAGAACATAAGAGCAAAATAGGCTGGGTGCAGTGGCTCAGCCTGTAATCCCAGCACTTTGGGAGGCCGAGGCGAGTGGATCACGAGGTCAGGAGATCGAGAGCATCCTGGCTAACACGGTGAAACCCCGTCTCTACTAAAAATACAAAAATTAGGCGGGCATGGCGGCGGGCGCCTGTAGTCCCAGCTACTCCGGATGCTGAGGCAGGAAAATGGCGTGAACCCGGGAGGCGGAGCTTGCAGTGAGCCGAGATCCCGCCACTGCACTCCAGCCTGGGTGACAGGACCAGATTCCGTCTCAAAAAAAAAAAAAAAAAAAAAAGAAAAGCAAAAATAGTAGTCTTAAATGCAAACGTTTCAATAATTATTTCAAATGTAATTTAAATACTCCAAATAAAACACAGATTGTCCAACTATATAATAAAAGTACCTATAAGAGATGCATGCCAAATATTATGGTATAGATAAGTTGAGAGTTAAATAATTCCCAAGTATACCAAGGAAACAACAAGCACAAGAAATCTTATGTGGCTATATTAATATAAGAAAAAGTAGACCTCCAAACAAGCAATATTACAACAGACACCTATTTCATAATGATAAAATGTCAAGTAATTATGAAGACATAATGCTGTATTGCTGACAGAATAACTAAAGAAAATTAAGATAAAATAATTTTGACAACAGTTTGACCTAATCGATATTGACCAAGACAATAGAATATATGTTCTATTATGCTACACATGAAACATTTATCAATAGGCTATAGACCACAAAATATCTCTCAAGAAGTTTCAAAACACTATAATCATAGAAAGTATGCTTTCTGACCATAATGAAAATGAGTTGAAATGGGTAAAAACAAGCTACCCATGAAAGTCTACACTATTGGAAGATTTAAATACATCTTAAAATGCCCTTTAGCTCAAGGAAGAAATCATAAGAAACACCTTTAAATACATTGAACTGAATACAAATAAAAATACACTATATCAAAATGTATGGGATAAAGTTAAGCAGACCCAGAGTAAATTTTTTGTATAAATGCTTATTCTAAAAAAGAGAAGTTCAAAACAAGTGAACTGATTTTCTACCTTAAAAAGAAAATCTAAAACAAGAGAGCAAATTAAGTCCAAAACAAGTAGAAGAAAAGAAATAAAACAGAAATTAGAAATCAATGAGACAGAAAAGAGAAACAGGAGAAAATCATCATGGCCAAAAGTTAGTTCTGTGAGAAAGAAAGAAAACACAAATTATAAATATCATGGATTAATGAGACTGTACACTTGTAGACACAAGAGACATTAACAAGATAATGGAATATTGTGAAACATTTTATACTAATTTTCATTACTTGGATGAAAGGGTGAATTCCTTGAAAAAAACTTATAAAAAAAATTCACAAGATTAAATGGAACATATGAAGTAATTGACATTTATTAAAATAATTAAATTAATTGTCAAATACCTGCACATAAAAACATAAAACTAAAGAAATAAAAAAATAAGCAAACTCCAGATCCAAAGAGTTTTGCTGGTGAATTCTTTCAAACGTTTAAAAAAAATAAAATTTTTAAATTATTTCAGAAATAAAGAAGGGGGAAAATCCAAACTTTTTTTATGTGTCAGAATCCTGATAACAAAACTACAAAACCCAGGAATGCAAAATTGATTTCAACTTAAAGAGCTATCACCATTCTAATCTGTGATTCTAATGAATTTGGCTATCTTAGATACTTTATACAAGTGGAATCATACAGTTTGTCCTTCTGTGACTGATTTACTTTACTTAGCATTAATGTCCTCTAGGTTCATCCATGTTGCATATTGCCAGGCTTTCTTGTTTTAAAGCTGAATAATATTCCGTTGTATGAATATATCACATTTTCTTTATCTATTCATCTGCCAATAGACATTAACCTCATTTCCACATTTTGATTAGTGTAAATAATGCTGCAATGAGCCTGAGAATCATCCCAATCTCAATTCTTTCAGATAAATAACCTGAAGTGGATGGCTAGATCATATGGTAGTTCTAGTTTCTTAATTTTTTTGAGGAACCACCGTACTGTTTTCCATAGAGGCTGCACAGTTTTACTTTCCCAGAAACACTGTAGAAGTGTTCCAATTTCTCCCCATTGTTAACACTCGTTATCTTTTTCTTTTAATAAGACAATTCTAAAGGGCCTGAGGCAATATCTCTTTGTGGTTTTGATTTGCATTTCCCCGATTAGTGATGCTGAGCATTTTTTTCACGTATCTGTTGGTCATTTGGATATTTTCTTTGGAGAAATATCTATTGCTGATTTTAAAAAAAACTCTCAGCAAGCTAGAAAAAGAAATTTTCTTGAAGTGATGGAAAGCATCCACAACAAATCATATAAACAATACTATATTTAATGGTGAAAGCGTAAATGTTTAAACCACATAGATTAGGACAAGAAAGGGATGTGTGTGTTCATCACTGCTATTCAACATTGTACTGGTGATCCTAGATTTTGAGTATAAATATTTAGGGGACAACTATTGTCACTGAAGCCCAAATCTAGGTCATCCTCAGAAAAAAAAAAAGTTGATTAGGTTGTATATAATCTAATTCCACTTGCTAATTTAATTTCTCTAAAATTACAGCTTGTATCAACTCTAGAATTTATTGGGCACCTCCTAGGACATAAACACTGGAATTTGGTGAGAGACGTCAAATAGGAAAGAACCTGGCTCTGACATAAATTCAACACACGGAGGGGGACACATGTTATGAGACTGATCTGGCCTCTTCATCTCATAAAAGGGGTTCTTGTTGCTGGTAACACAGATTAAAACTATTTCAATTACATTCAAGATAAAAAGATGAGCAATGGTATGTAAGATGAAAAAATCACCCCGCAGGAAGACAAAAGTCTCACAAAAGGATATTTAAGCTAGCCAACACTTTGAAATTCAGGCAGAGATCGTGCTTTCTGGGTGAACTAAAGTAGCAAGAACAAAGTAGAGGCTCCAATTCTAGGAAAAATGGGCCCTAATAAGGTTTACAATCCAGAAACTCAAGATATCCAGACAGAAGGATGCAGTCTCCGCTTTCAAGGCAGCAGCAGTACCTGGATTACTAAGCCAATCCCCAACACAATCATAAACACAAATTTGATTGAGGAAGAAGCTTGCCCACCAGAAGATTTAGGTTATTACAAGGTAGAATGTGATAGAGAAAATGAGCATGGGACTGGAAACAAAAGGAGGTAACCCCATGATTACAACTGGAATATATCTGTCAGCGATGGTGCGGAAATAAGACTGAAGAGAGAGATCCTTAAACCCCACGTGCCTTACATCAGTACTAATCCTGGACACAGGCTGGAAAGCATAGTCTACAGGTGGTGAGGGAGGAGGAGTGGGCTCAGCTGTGAGAAGGAGAAGGAAATATGGCTGAAAACCAGATAGGGGTCTTGAAATCACACAGAGGATTTGGGCCTTTGCTGCTGTCTGCCAGCAGCTGCCAGTAGTTCTCACACTTTGGCTGGCAACAAAATCACCTGGGGCAGTGGTGCGGAAGCGGGGGGAGTGTTGTAAAACCACAAGTGACCAGGCAAAAAACACCTGTATGTTTTCCAATTCAGTAAGTACAGAAATATTAATTGGAAAAAGGTGGAAGTCAACATTGATAGTGCTGTGGACTGCTCCAGGGACATAAGCATGATCTTTAGAGAGGCGACTCTAATCAGTTGAGGGCAACCACTGGACAGAAAGAGGTCCAGACCAACCGTACACAGAGACATCACACAACTACACTTTAGCAACCTCTCCAAGTAACATGTCTCTTAGTGAAACTTGGGAGGGTGAAAGTTAAAAACATAAAATCCAGTGGCATTTATGTATCCTAGGCACTTACATTTGTCTGATTCTTCCAACTTGCCTTTGCTTGGTTAGAGTTTTGGGTAGATAAGAGGTGGATTTACATGTGCTAGTGTGAGAACTTTGATACACTCATTTAGACATTGACCTACTATCTTGATGTTTGAAAGCTAAAACCCAAAGAAATTTGTCTTTTTACGTAAAACAAATTCAGTCCTTGCCTTCCTTGTAGATTACATCTTCCACTAGCAGTAATAAAAAAGTAACAATATGCATAAGTCAAAGTGTCTTCTTAGATTCTCTGTAGTGTTTTATTATTTAGTTGTGTTAATTAAAGTAACTGTCTCAAAATTTCAAGGAATGCCAGAGAAGCAATTCATGTTCAAAGGCTGCCCTCTTGTGACAATGTGTTGTATGCTTTACTGTAAAGTAACCTTATTTTACCTTATAACCTCTACAATCCAATTCATAACAGCATAAAAAGGAAACAAAAGCTTACATAACTTTGAATTTTAAAAAGTACCTTGTTTATATGGCTCCTTTAGCTAATGAATAGTCAATTTGGTAAATATTCCAGTGAGTTGAAGGTTTGAATCTATCTCACTTAACTAGCTTGATGAATGTATTTCTAAACCTATACAACCCACTCCTCTGCTTTTAAAAAATTAAAGTTAGCTGTAGATTGAGATGTCAGTGACACAGTTTATAGAACATAACTTAGATTGTCATCTACATTACTGTAACTACAAATACCACCCTCAGATGGAAGAATAAGTTTTATCAGTGAACATCTCTAATTGAACTATAAATGGTGTATGTCTTCTGGCTTTTACAAGCTCTTGGTCTAACACAGGGGACATATGATATAAAAATTACAAAGCAAGGTCACTCACGGTGGCTCATGCCTGTAATCCCAGCACTTTGGGAGGCCAAGGCGGACGGATCACAAGGTCAGGAGATCGAGATCGTCCTGGCTAACATGGTGAAACCCCATCTCTACTAAAAATACAAAAATTAGCTGGGTGTGGTGGCACACGCCTGTAGTCCCAGCTACTCAGTAGGCTGAGGCAGGAGAATCGCTTGAACCCAGGACGCAGAGGTTGCAGTGAGCCGAGATCGCACCACTGGACTCCAGCCTGGTGGCAGAACAAGACTCCATCTCAAAAATAAATAAATAAATAAATAAATAAATAAATAAATAAATAATAAAATAGCAGTGACTATAATGTTTTGTGATGTTAAACTTTGAGAGCTTTTTTTTTTCTTTCTTTTCCCAAGTGCCTTTCCCAGTTCCAGGAGCAGAGTTATTCTAAGCCCACAGATGTAAAGGAATAGAAAGAAAAGGTTTGGTGGAAAACCTAATAACCTGCTATCTTTCTGTCTTTTGTTTTTTAAAAGCTTGAGCATTTGGGAGAATTTGGAAAGATTGTGGAGTAAGTGCAAAGAAGGAATTTGCTAACAAAATTTATACAGGGTAAAATGAGTTTTTTCCAGGTTAGAAAATATCCACTCCCTACCCTCCTACATTCCTTTCCCATGGTTAAGAAGAGGAAAAAACAAAGGCCTCTTGGTGAGCAGTGGTGACTTAGGCAGTTTCTTAGAAATATTCTAGAAGGCGTAGTCATCTTTTAAAAAAATAGCTACAAGTATATGTCTAAGCAGAAGGGTCCATGGGCCAAATTACGTGTAGATTTTTGCATTCCAAATATGGTAAAGAAGAAGCAGGAAGCTGGGGCTCCTAAACAGGTCACACAGAAATGGACAAGGAAGAGGCCAGCAGCAGCTTGTGGGGACAAGATGTCAAACCCCAAATGTTAAACCCACCAACCATCCTCCAAATTCTGGCTCTGTTTAACAAGGCTGTGGTCTGACACTACATGCCGCCTCAGTGACTAAAGCATAATTTCCCGTCTCCTGGGAGTGTTGACAGCTGACTCCTGGCAACAATACTCACAGCACAGTAAAGTTCCTTCATCCAAGTTCATGTCCCTTCTCAAGGCATCCCACATCCGAGAACTGCTTGGTACAGAAATATAAAGGCCTGGTTTTCTTGCTCCAATTCGAAGTCATTAGGTAAACTCACCAAGATCCCTGTAGAGTGGACTGCGGCCATGATAGTGATTGCATTCCAGCCGACTTCCTGCTCTGCCCAATCCTATTGCTGTCACTCTTCCACAGGTGTTGGGAATATCATTTTAACCTCCTTGCATGCAAATCTCCAACTCGGAGTCGGCTTCCTAGGACACCTGACTGGTGATATCTCTATCACTATCACGGTACTTAGAGGGGAGCATCTTAAAATGATTGAAGGCTAACTGCCCTAACAGCACAGGCAGATGGTGGCTTAAAATAGAATTTAAGTGGATTTAAAAAAACATGAAAAAAGTTGACATTGCACGCTCATATGAGCTTATGGATCAAACCATATGTATGATTTCTAAGATCCCTCGTGCAGTATATATTTGCACTGTTTATAAATGACATCCCCTTGAATTGAATTCAGTGCAATTCAAAACAGTAATTTGTGGGAAAAATTAGATATGCAGATAGCCTGGACTCTAGAGAGGCACACATCATTTGGAGAATAATAGTGAACCGGCTGGTCTATGAGGGAAGAAAACAGAGTGAATATAGACTATTAGTGAACAACGATATTTTCCCATGTATATTCAAATTAAGGTGAACTTCTTTAGAGAATTGTGCCTTAGAAAGAAAAAGTATTTCCCTATATTTGAGTCCTCACAAGTTTTCCTACGATGAGTGCTTTTGTGATTATTTTGAATAACAAGGTAATATTTAAAGAAACTCTCTTGCCCTGAATGTACTTTATGTCAATTGATGTTGCATATAGAGAGCATCAGAGTCAAGCCACAAGAAAAGGAGGAACATAACTTAGCAAAGACTTAGAGGATTAGTCCTAATAGTGTGAAATCAAAAGTTCAAGTGACGGAATAAATGCAGCTTTTAATGATTATTTAAATGAAGTTTAACTCCAGCAGGATCTACAAGAAATTGGCAACCTTTGGCTTCAGTAACAGAAACTCAGGATATATGCCCTTCAGTGCCTTTGGATTCCGCATCATATTGAGAGCGACTCCTTTAAACAAGCAATAAGAAACTTCCTGTGACAACATAATAAATTCAAAAAGTTCCGTAACTCAGACAATTTAGATAGAAGTGAGGACTTTGGCCTAGACAGCCCTGTTCACTCTAAAGATGGATTAAACAAGGAAAAAGATATTGATATCAAAAATTCAATCAGGAATTTGATTAAAGCATTTCATTAAATGTGATAATTTCTTAGTATATTATCTTACATATGCAATATTCATGTGTAACAAATTTAATACAAGCAAACATTTGAGCATATTATCTGCAGCATAATTCACATATCAATTTACATATTCAGTTTTGCTCACATGAAAACTTCGATCTTCTCAATAAGAAAATTTGTGAAATCTTTAATTCCTCATCCCCAGGAATGTAAATAAATTAATATAAATATTGTAAGTCAGTGATTTTTTCCTGGGAAGACAGTAAAATTACTTTACACGCCTTCTCATTGTAAACCTAAATAACAAACAGAGAAAGGTTCTCTAAAGGAAAAAGACACATCTTAGGGAGGAGGGCACTGCAATGGGAATATGCATGACAAAGCAAACTGTGTAGATTCAAATGGTAAAGGAAGACAAGGTATTTAAAAGAAAAGCGATCAACCTGGAATTATGGGGGAGTAGAAAAAAATAAATAAAGGAAAAATGAAGAGGCTTATCTAATTGTTTTGTTATAGTTATCTTTGACTATAAAGATCAACAACAAGGTCGATGTCAGTTGAAGTTTGAGTAGGTGGTTGCTGGATAGATGTCCTCACAGAAGTGTATTTTGTGTAAGGTTGCTATGGCCTTTGTGCAAGGTTGTGGATTTTGTAGTATTTTGTGATAGTTTGTATCAGACCTAGAAGCATGAGAACCCTCTCTTCAAGGCCTTCTCTGAATCTATTTGTCCAGGTTTTTTCTTTTCTTTTTAAAGATTAGTGACAGTTTTGATTCTGATAACTTTTATATCATGATCCCTAATTTCAAAAAAAAATTAAACATGTAACTTTTTTATGATGTATTTGATAGGCTTGGATTTATGAATCACCTCTACTGTCTATAGTGGTAGATATATCTGAGCCTACTTACACAGCACTTCCATCAGATTTTCTCTTCAGTGGAATTGGAAGAGGGGGATTTTGGAGAACGGGATGAAGGAATTGTGCTGCATCAGAGGTCCCCACCTAACAGCACGGGGACTTTTTCTGTGCTCTTGCCAGGCCGTTGTATTAGGCTGATACAAAAGTAATTTTGGTTTTGTCATTGAAAGTAATGAGACCATCTGACTTACAATGTCTGTGCCGTAACCAACACCTAATAGCCTCCTAGGACAGCTTTGCCCTGACATACACTGTCCTGGAACCACGTCTGCTTTGTAACTCCTGAGGTAGCTGCCACGATGACCAATGCCTTCTCATCTTTACTCTACATGCAGGTAACAGTTATAATTATATCTCTGTGTATTCACAGAACATTTAGTACATCTGGGACTTCTACAAAATTTCCCTAGCTGATTTTGGTGTTCTAGTGTCCTGGCAGCTCTAGCCATGAAGGGATGATGCTTTATCAGCATTACTGTTGAGTTTTTTGCTTTTTCTCACAAACTGATTCCACTTTTCCCACATACGTTTGACAATTCATTTGAACTCATGTATTCTAAACCCATTATTTTTTGTCTATTATTTAATAGGGTGGGGGGCGAGGGATAAAAGACAACAAATAAGGTGCAGTGTACACTGTTCGGGTGATAGGTGCACCCAAATCTCACAAATAACCAGTAAAGAAGTTATTCATGGAACCAAATACCACCGTACCCCAATAACCTATGGGAAAAAAAATAAAAAATACAATAAAAAAGAGTCAGAAAAAAAGAAAATAATCACTGTACTTACCAGGACACTTAGAAATGGTGGCTAGCATTATTTGTGTCACCTAATAATATTATTATTTTTTCTTTATGCTACAAACTAGCTCTGCTATTACAATCACTACTATTTGAAGTGTTACTAAATTAAATTAAATTTATTGTATCCTTCTGGACTCAGAAAGGGGGGTAAATGCTAAGACAATTTCAGAATATTATCACATATTAAAAGCATATTATATGGGGAAAATGTGATTTAAAAAAAATAGAAATTGGTAGAGAAACAGTTTTTGGGTCTCTTTAATTTCCGCACATTTTGCAAGTATGGACGCTGACTTTCTTCTTCCAAATGATTGATTTCAAGCATGTTTGTATAGAAAACAGCCTTGGAATAGAAAACCAGTACCTCCTTCTGGAACAAAGGAAAAGTTTATTTACTGTCTAGTATAATGCAGATAATTTCTCCCTCTTGGGAAGGATACAGCCAAGTGAACTTCCCATAATACAAGTTGGGGTTTCTTGAGCTTGGGTTTTTCTTCCACAGTGTAATGTGCAGGTGCCACTTGGCTCTCTTTGTGTTATCCTGGGAAAGCTGATGGCTGTAGGTGCATGTTTATTTTGGGGTTCTCTATTCTGTTTCATTGGTTTTTGTGTCTGTTTTCATATCGCTACCATGCTATTTTGTCTATTGTGGCCTTAGGATATAGTATGAAGTCAAGTAATGTGATGTCTCCAGCTTTGTTCTTCTTGCTTAGGTTTCCTTTGGTTGTCTGGGCTCTTTAAAAATCCATATGAAATTTAGAATATTTTTTTTTCTAATTCTGTGAAAAACGACATTGGTTGTTTCATAGGAATAATGTTGAATATGTAGATTGCTTTTGACAGTATAGCCATTTTAACAATATTGATCTTTCTAATCCATGAGCACGGAATAGTTTTCCATTTGCTTTGTCATCTATGATTTCTTTCTGCAGTGTTTTGTAGTTCTCCTTTTAGATATCCTTTACCTCCTTGCTTAGACATATTCTTCTTTTCTTTTATTTTGGGGGTTGCTGTTGTAAACAGGATTACACTCTTGAATTACCTCTCAGTTTAAACATTTTTGGTGTACAGAAATGATACTTCTTTCTATATGTTGTTTTTTTTAATCCTGAAAGTTTGCTGAAGTTTTTTTTATCAGTTCTAGGAGCCTTTTGGCACAGTCTTTAGGGATTTCTAGGTGTAGAATCATATCATCAGTGAAGAGAGATAATTTGACTTCATTTCCTATTTGGATGCGTTTTATCGCTTTCTCTTGCCTGATTGCTCTGGCTAGGACTTGTTAAACAGGAGTGGTGAGAACAGGCATCCCTATTTTATTCCTGTTCATAAGGGGAATGTGTTGGGAGAAAAGTTGAGTGTCGGAAGAGAAGCTGAGGCAGGGCCATATGTTTCTCATTCACTTGATACACCGTTTCCTTTCAACCCCTAAATCCTCACCACCTGTTTGTTTGAGCACCAACAAATAGCGTGGGCTCCCAGAGCTTGGGGACTTTGCAGACTCCACACTCGTGATGGTCTCCTGGTCCCACTTTCTCTCTCAAACTGTCTTTTTCTCATTCCTTTGACTCTGCCGGACTTCATCACCCCCATGACCTAGTGTTGGGTCTGATCACCCCAACATTCCTGGCACCCAACATGGGGTGACAAAGACCCGGTGAAGGAAGGCTGGAGCATGTGAAAGCAGAGGACACGACATCAAAAGACACCCGAGGACATACAAAGATGGGGAATGAAATTTAGTACTTAGAATTTGTTATCACTCTTTAGTACAGTAAAGCAGTTTTGCCCATGGTTTCCAGAACAAAGGACTATGAAGTTGGATGAATGGGAGAGAATTGGAAGAGATTTTTTAAAAGGCATATAAAGATGGAGCAGAAATTCCAGTTTCTGTATGGTCAGTGTGGGCACTAATAAAGGCAGCCCTTGAGCCATTTCAAACAGATGATGAGGCAGACTCAGATGAGGAAGAGGAGGATGAGTGTAAAAAACTAACTTCAAATTCTGAGTGTGGGGAGCAGCTACCAGAGGAGATTAAAGAAAAGAAAGAAAAACTTTAAAAAGTATGTTTTACTAGCCCGTTGGCTCCACCTGCTGAATTAAGTGAATGGCCACCTCCTCTCTCTCCTCTAAATGGGTGAGAAAATAAATTAGCTGAAAAACTTACTGCTCCTGTAGTTACAACATTAAAACCTGGAGCAATTGGTGGTGGTAGACAAAATTCTATTCAAAAAGCTAAAGCCAAGGGAGACCTTGAAACATGGCAATTTCCCGTTACTATAATCCAGCAAGTAGGACAGAATATAGCTAATTAGGCTGCTTTCTGTTGTAAGTTACTAAAGAATTTAAGCAAGCCATTAGTCAATATGGACTGAACTCTCTTTTTGTGCAAACTTTATTTAAAAATATGGCTCTTGATAATAGATTACTACCATATAATTAGGATACTTTGACAAAACCTATTCTCACTCCATCTCAGTACTTGCAGTTTAAAACTTGGTAGGCTGATGAAGCTCAAACTCAGGCAAAAGAAAACACACAAGTGCAGCCACCTGTACCTGTTTTCTTTGATCAGTTAATATGAGTTGGCCCTAACTGGGGTTGATTAGAGAATCAAGCACTAATGGAAGATGTTGCCATTGTTCAGCTGTGCTTCATGCGCTTACATGCATAGAAAAGGATAAATGTTACAGGGGAAAAGTATCCTTATTTCAGTTCTGTCTGACAAGGACCTAAAGAACCATATATTAATTTTATTGCTCAGCTCCAAGAGGCTGTGTATAAAGCCGTAAATGATCAAAACAGCTCAGGATGTTGTAATACAGCTTCTTGCATACAATAATGCTAATGCAGAGTGTCAAACTGCTATTAGATCCCAGACAGAGAGGGCCCATTTAGCTAAATATATTAAGGCTTGCGATGGCATTGGAGATAACTTACATAAGGTTATTCTTTTAGCTCAGGCTGTGGCTAGATTAAGAGTAAGAAAAAATATGCTTCATTTCTCAGGCTCTTGCCTTAATTGTGGGCAAATTGGACACAAGAAAGGAATGTAGAAAGGAATTCAAATGATGAAAACTACTACCATCAATCAACAGAAAAGTCCCAATGTACGTCCCTGGTGTAAGAAAGGCAATCACTGGGCAAGTCCGTGTCATTCTAAATTTAGCAAAGATGGACAACCTCTTTCAGGAAATAGGAAGAGGGACCCGCCTCAAGCCCCTCAACAAACTGAGGAATACCCAGCACAGCCACTGCCCTTACAGCAATTGTCCCCCGCCTCAGCAAGCAGTGCTGCTGTAGACCTCTACAGCACCATTCCCATCTCCTTACTTCCTGGGGAGCCACCAAAGAAGGTCGCCACAGGAGTTAGGGCACCCTTACCCTGAGGAACTGTTGGGAACAAGCCTCCCCAAATCCGGCCATAAACTGGTCCCAAAACTGGCCATAAACAAAATCTCTGCAGCACTGTGACATGTTCATGATGGCCATAACACCCACGCTGGAAGGTTGTGGGTTTACTGGAATGAGGACAAGGAATACCTGGCCCGTCCAGGGTGGAAAACCACTTAAAGGCATTCTTAAGCCACAAACAATAGCATGAGTGATCTGTGCCTTAAGAATAAGGGATACTTTTAGTTAATCTAATATCTATAGAAACAATGCTAATGACTGGCTTGCTGTTAATAAATACCTGGGTAAATCTCTGTTCAGGGCTCTGCTCTGAAGGCTGTAAGACCCCCCACTCCCCGATTTCCCACTTCACACCTCTATATTTCTGTGTGTGTGTCTTTAATTCCTCTAGTGCTTCTGGGTTAGGGTCTCTCCAACCGACCTGGTCTCAGCAAGTGGTGCCCATTCATGGGGGCTCGAATACAGGTCAAAGGATCACTGGAGCAATGATTGGAGAATGTGGAACTAGCTGGAGGACACCCGAGTACTCTTAAAGCAATCCCCGTGGTGAGTAAGAAGGGGAGCTCGGAAGCATCAGGGTAGCAATAGGACAAGTGTGGGCTGTGGTTCGTTCTACCTTGGAACTTTGTCACACTGATGATGAGGAGGAAGGAGAGTATAACAAAGTAACAGTAGAGGTTACAGACCAGGTTTATTTGTCACCTAAAGCTAAAGCAGAAAAGGAGGGAGAGGTTCATCCCTATCCTTCTGCACACCCTCATTATTATTTTGAAGAAAATGACCCTCCAGATCTTTCTTTTCTGGAGGACACTGGGTGAAAAGTAGTTGCCCTGGTGACTGTTCGAGCAGCGCCTTGAGTGACTGCTCTTAGTTCTATTCAGGCAGGAATACAGCAAGCTAGACAAAAGTGGGATTTAGAAGCTTGGCAGTTCCCTGTTTGAATACACCCCCAAGATCAACAGGGAAATAGTATAGCTACATTTGAGCCTTTTCCTTTTAAATTACTCAAAAAAATTAAACAAGCTATAAATCAGTATGGACCAGGTTCTCCTTTTGAAATGGGACTGTTAAAGAATGTTGCTGTTTCCAGTCGGATGATTCCTACTGACTGGGACACTCTTACTCTAGCTTGTCTAACTCCTGCTCAGTTCTTACAATTTAAAACTTAGTGGGCAGATGAAGCTTCCATTCAGGCTGCTCACAATGCCTGGGCCCAACCTCAAATTAATATAACTGCAGACCAACTTTTGGGGGTTGGTGGCTGGGCTGGTTTACATGCACAAGTGGTCAGCAGGATGATGCCATAGAACAGCTTAGAGGAGTGTGCTTTAGAGCTTGGAAAAAATCACTTCATGTGGAGAACAATACCCTTCCTTTAGTGCTATAAAACAGGGACCAAGAGAACCATATGTGGATTTTACAGCTTGGTTACAGGAGTCTCTTAAAAAGATGATTGCAGATTTGGCTGCTTCGGATATAGTGTTGCAGTTATTGGTTTTGACAATGCTAATCCTTATTGCCAGGCTGCTCTGCGACCTATCAGAGGGAAAGCACATTTAGTTGATTATAACAAGGCCTGTGATGATATCAGAGATAATCTACATAAAGCTACTTTGTTGGCACAGGCGATGGCAGGACTGAGAGTGGATAAAGGAAATACTCTATTTCCTGGAGCTTGTTTTAACTGTGGGAAGCATGGTCATACTAAAAAGAATGTAAAAAAAAAATCACCGAGTCAGGCCACCAGATAGGGGAAAAAAACAAAACTGCTGATCCTGAAATATGTCCAAAATGTAAAAAAGGAAAACTTTGGGCTAATCAGTGTCACTCTAAGTTTGATAAAGAAGGGAACCCGATTTTGGGAAACTCCCCGAGGGGCCCATCCCAGGCCCTGTTCTAAACCAGGGCATTTCCAGCTCAGGCCATTCCCTCACCCCCATACGTTATCTGTCCCCCACCACAGCCCATAGTGCCGCAGTAGATTTATGCGGCACAAAAGCTGTGAGCCTTCTGCCTGGGGAACCCCCGCAAAAGGTCCCAACAGGAGTCTGTGGACCGTTGCCAGCAGGGACAATGGGATTACTTTTAGGAAGGTCTAGTTTAAGTTTAAAAGGGGTACAAATACACACTGGAGTCATTGATTCAGATTACAATGAGGAAATTCAAATTGTGATATTTAGTTCTGTTCCCCGGAAAGCACAGCCAGGAGTGCGCATAGCACAGCTCCTGAGTGAGCCGTATGTGGGAATGGGAAAAAGTGAAATTAAATGAACTGGAGGATTTGGAAGCACAAATAAAAAAGGCAAGGCAGCTTATCGGGTAAATCAAATTACTGATAAACATCCTACCTGTGAAATAACTATCCAAGGAAAGAACTTTAAAGGTTTGTTAGATACTATTTTTTTTTTTTGGTAGGAGTGGACATTTCAATTATTTCTCTACAGCACTGGCCGTCCATGTGGCCAATTCAGCTCACTCAATTTAACACAGTGGAAACTGCTAAAGCTCCAGAAGTGTATCAAAGTAGCTATACTTTGCATTGTGAAGGGCCCGATGGACAACCTGGGACTCTTCAACCAATTGCAACTTCTGTACCTATAAATTTATGGGGGAGAGATTTATTATGACAATGGGGAGCACAAGTTCTAATTCCATAACAATTATACAGCCCTCAAAGTCAACATATGATGCACAAAATGGGGCATGTCCCTGGTATAGGAGTAGAAAAAAAATTGCAAGATTTGAAAGAACTGCTTCAAACGGAAAGACAAAGTTCCTGCCAAAGATTAGGATACCATTTTTGATGGTGGCCATAGTTAAGCCTCCAGAACCTATACCTTTAAAATGGTTAAGAGATAAACCAATTTGGATAGAATAATGGCTGTTAAGCAAAGAGAAACTGGATGCTTTAGAGAAATTAGTTACTGAACAATTAGAAAATGGGCACATAGCTCCAACATTTTCCCCTTGGAATTCTCCAGTTTTCATAATTAAGAAAAAATCAGGTAAATGGAGAATGTTAACTGACTTAAGAGCCATCAATTCAGTTATACAACCAATGGAAATATAACAGCCAGGATTGCCTTCTCCTAGTATAATTCCAAAAAATTGGCCTTTAATAGTCACAGATTTAAAAGACTGTTTCTTTACTACCCTTTTAGCTGAGCAAGACTGTGAACGGTTTGCATTTACAATTCCTGCAGTAAACAACCTGCAGCCTGCTAAGCGTTTTCATTGTTTCACAGATGGGTCTAGTAATGGTAAAGCTTCTTATTCTGGATCAAAAGGTAAAGTTTTCCAGACACCCTATACTTCAGCTCAAAAGGCGGAGCTTGTAGCTGTAATTGAGGTGTTGACTGCTTTTGATATGCCTGTTAATGTGATTTCTGATTCTTCATACATGGGTCATTCCACACAGTTAATTGAAAATGCTCAGTTAAGATTCCATACAGATGAACAACTGATAATAAAAACAAAAAAGGGGGAGAAACAGGGATTATGGGATAGCCCATACACAATTGAATCTTGCATTATTAACTTTCAAATTTTTGGGCTTGCCCAAAGGCCAGATGTTACCAGCAGCTGAACAGCATCTACAGAAACCAGCTGCAAAGACAGAAGCAGAACAACTGGTTTGGTGGAGAGATCCAATAACAAAAACTTGGGAAATAGGTAAAATTATAACTTGGCATAGAGGTTATGCTTGTGTTTCTCCAGGACCGAATCAACAACTGATTTAGATACCATCAAGACACCTGAAATTTTATCATGAGCGAGATGCTGAGGAAGAGAGAAAAAGCACAATCATCATTGAAATTAGAGCTTCTGGCTGGGCGCGGTGGCTCACGCCTGTAATCCCAGCACTCTGGGAGGCCGAGGTGGGCGGATCACAAGGTCAGGAGATCGAGACCATCCTGGCTAACACGGTGAAACCCCGTCTCTACTAAAAATACAAAAAATTAGCTGGGTGAGGTGGCGGGCGCCTATAGTCCCAGCTACTCAGGAGGCTGAGGCAGGAGAATGGCGTGAACCCGGGAGGCAAAACTTCAGGTTTTGCCAAGAATGACACTGTAAATGTAACAAAGCTTCTGTGCTTGTTAGTGAACACCAAATCAGCTACTCTCCTGTATTCGGAGATCAGGATGAAATGAAAAGAAGAAGCAGGCCGGGCGCAGTGGCTCATGCCTGTAATGCCAACACTTTGGGAGGCTTAGGTGTGCGGATCACCCGAGGTTGGGAGTTCGAGACCAGCCTGACCAACATGGAGAAACCCCGTCTCTACTAAAAGTGCAAAATGAGCTGGGCGTGGTGGCACAAGCCTGTAATCCCAGCTTGGGAGGCTGAGGCAGGATAAGTGCTTAAACCTGAGAGGCGGAGGTTGCGGTGAGGCAATATTGCACCATTGCACTCCAGCCTGGGCAACAAGAGTGAAACTCCATCTCAAAAAAAAATAAAAAATAAAAAATGACCCCCAACCTTGTCTAGACTGTGGGGTTTCAGTTTCACCCCAGGGGGGTCCTGGTTGGGTTAGAACCCTGAATCTGGTTTGAGTTCATATCCTAAAGAATAAAGGGAATAAAGGCTGTAGCCACTGAGCTACTCAGTCTGGTCTGGTTCTGGCTTTTGTGTGTCTGTCTGTATTTTTGGTCTAAATATTTGGCCCAACAGAGGTTAAAGGCTTTGATGTTCTCAGCAAAAGCCTTGTGAGATCTCTAGTTTATCTGTGCTCAACTGGAACAAAGAGACTCCATAAACTAGAAAAACCTAAAGAAAATGGCACGCATGAAAAAATGAGAGCCAACTCCTGTTTGTTGTTCTGTCCACCTCCCTCTCTCACTCCTCCTTCTGCCTTTGCTGTGGTCCCATGGTGTTTCTGTCTTTCTGGGGACCTGATATTCAGTGTAGGAGTGAAGTCCATGATTTTAAAGCCTTCATGTCTCTGCTTTTTAACTCTGCCTGCTTTGCTGAGCTCTTATAATGAGAAATAAACCATTCAGAACAGAAACAACAAGGCATCAGAAAACCAACTTCAGGCAGCGCTCCGGCAAGTACCTCCCTAGAAGGGAAGGGCCTACTAAAGGAGATTTAATCTTGAAAAGGCCAAAATGAGAAGCTCTAACCTTAAGCTTGCTAGGTTTTCTGGTACTCGAGCTGGCTATATATTATGGACCATTCTAGCCACACACACACACACACACACACACACACACTTTTTTGAGACAGAGTCTTGCTCTGTTGCCCATGCTGGAGTGCAGGGGTGTGATCTTGGCTCACTGCAACCTCCACTTCCCAGGTTCGAGCAATTCTCCTGTCTCAGCCTCCTGAGTAGCTGCGATAACAGGTGTGTGCCACCATACCCGGCTAATTTTTGTGGTTTTCGTAGAGATGAGGTTTCACCATGTTGGCCAGGCTGGTCTCAAACTCCTGATCTCAAGTGATCCACTGGCTTTGGCCTCCCAAACTGCTGGGATTACAGGCATGAGCCACTCTGCCCAGCCTATACACACACACACAAACACACACACACACACACACACACACACACACACACACACACACATATATATATATACTTTTTTCTTTTTCTTTTTGACACAGTGTCTTGCTCTGTTGCCCAGGAAGGAGTATGGTGGTACAGTCGCGGCTCACTGCAACCTCCGCCTCCCAGGTTTGAGCGATTATCCTGCCTCAGCCTCCTGAATAGTTGGGACTGCAGGTGCACACCACCACACCCAGTTAATTTTTGTATTTTCAGTTGAGATGGGGTTTTATCACGTTGGCCAGGCTGGTCTCAAACTCCTGGCCTCAAGTGATCCACCTGCCTCAGCCTCCCATAGTGTTGGGATTACACGCACACTTTAAACCTGATGGTCAAATTACATGAAAGAAAATGCAGAACTCAAATAGTTACTATTTTTAAAAATCCTAAAATGAAAAATTCTCAGTTCTTTTGACTATCTATTTTTTTTCCGTGCCTACTTTGAATCTGCTGATTTGTCTACTGGTGTTGAGATAAGACTTACTTTCTGTGGTGTTACCAATTCAAGGTTACTTGGCTGAAGGAAAACAAAAGAATGAAACAATTCTTTATTTTTTTTTCTCTTTTTGAGACAAGGTCTCACTCTAAGGTCTCACTCTGTTCCCCAGACTGGAGTGCAGTAGTGGGATCATAGCTCACTGTTATCTCAACCTCCCAGGCTCAAGCAATCCTCCTGCCTCATCCTCTCTAGTAGCTGGGACAATAGGCATGCACTACCATGTCTGGCAATTTTTTATCTTATTCTTAGTAGAGATTGGGTCTCACTATGTTGCCCAGGCTGGTCTCAAACTCCTGAGCTCAAGTGATCCTCTTGCCTCAGCCTCTCAAAGTGCTGGGATACAGGCATGAACCACTGTGCCCAGATAAAAGAGAGTTCTTCTATAAATACAAATAATTTAAAAAGTATTGATAAAATAAAAATAGAAATGTCTTCAGAATTGTCAGCATACATTTTTGGCTGTGTTTTATATTTACATTTGCTAGATATTTTAAGGTGCTAGGGTTTGGCATGAAGGTTATAAAACTATAAACACAGGAAAAAAAGAATATTTGTTTATGTGATTTTTTAAATACATAAGACCAATTTAATACGGTTTGTTGAACAAAAATAATGGAATTTTCTGAGTTATTGGTAAAATACCCATGTATTTAACTTTGAAGTCCTCACTTACATGAACACCTGATATTCACAGGCTATAACATGGTTAACAAGAGAAAAATCTAGAAATGATGACTAGCTTTGTCTAATACCTCAGTTCTCACAAATACTCTAAATAAACTGTCAAAAATAAGTAAATGTAAATGGATAAATGTCTATACAAGACATCTTAATGTATTTTTGAAATTTTTTTGAGACAGTGTCTCTGTCTGTCACCCAGGCTGAAGTGCAGTGGCATGATCACAGCTCACTGCAACCTTGACCTCCTGTGCTCAAGGGATCCTCCCACCTCAGCCTCCCAAGTAGCTGTTAATTACAGGTATGCACCACCATGGTCAGCTAACTTTTATTTTTTTTTGTAGAGTCAGCATCTCACTATTTTGCTCAGGCTGGTCTCATGATACTCCTGCCTTGGCCTCCTAAAGTGTTGGGATTACAGGTGTGAGCCACCATGCCCAGCCTATTTTTGAAATTTTAGTTATGTTAAATTAAATAATAGATATTCATTAAATATCTGGGTTATTTCCAATTTAAAACTTATGTTTTAGCCCAGGCACTGTGGCTCATGCCTGTAACCCTGCACTTTGGGAAGCCAAGGTGGGCGGCTCACCCGAGGTCAGGAGCTCAAGACCAGCCTGATCAACATAGTGAAACCCCATCTCTACTAAAAAATACAAAAAATTAGCCAGGTGTGGTGATGGGTTCCTGTAATCCCAGCTACTTGGGAGGCTGAGGCAGGAGAATTGCTTGAACCTGGGGGACGGAGGTTGCAGTGAGATGAGATCACACCATTGCACTCCAGCCTGGGCAACAAGAGTGAAAATCCATCTTAAAAAATATGTTTTAGGAACACATAATTCTAAATTATAAAATTATTCTCATATGTAAGATACTGCTTTATGACAATTCAAGATTTCTTGCTTCCTAGGTTTTTTATTAAAATAAGGGTTACTAAGTGTTAATATCTTGGTAGATATATGTGATTAAGACTACTAGATACAAGAGAAACAATTCTTTATGCAAAATGTATACCGGTTTTTGTTTCAGAAAAAGTAAATTCGCTTAGAGATTTTTAAGGATTATTTTAAATTGAAGGAATAAAAAAGATAGATAAAACTAAATGTGTATAAAAAGTTGGGAAAGATGAAAAAATTATACAAGGTTATTAAAAGTTTATGTAAATCTTACATCGAGGTCAAAACTGATTGAGATCAGATAGATTGTTTATAAAGTTTATTTAAATTAGCTGTAATATTAAAAACATTAAAACTAAAAATTTTGGTTAAAACAACAAGGTTTTCTTAAGGTATTTATTTGCTCATAATAAGAGGTAATAAATACTGACTTTTAATCCTGAAATCTGCTACTATAAAACTTTTCAGATTTTTATATCAGAAGTTCAACTTTTCCTGTACTTTCATGTTACACATGACTCACAGATCACATCATTGTCTCCTGTTCCTTCTTGAGAAGGAATAAAAGGCTTGGGTTTCCTGCTTGGCTGCGATGATAACTCCTTCAGGTTTTTCATCAGGTCTAATTTTGTACTCTTGGCTTTTAAATATGTCTTAATTACTTCATGTAACCAGGAAACTTCCATGCTATCATTGTGAGCTATGGATCCCCACTGCTCTATGCTCTGGTTTTCCTGTTTACATTCCTTTGTAATATTATGCTCACTCATGACCCTGGACACACTCTTTCTATGTCTAATTAAATTCAAGTCTCCTTATCATCGGAATTGACTTCCAAGTGATTTAAATTAGCTTCCTGTAAGAAGACACAGTTATGCCACAGGAGTTTTACCCTTTAAATGACTGGCCTGTAATAAAGATTTTAGGTTTTATCAAGATAATCCATGTGTTGCCTTTATTTTTTTTAATTACTTGGGAAAACTGAGGGTTTTCAGTTTTCACGTCCATGTAACCTTCTATGTTGCTTTTGATGTCTTTTGGTTGTCATGCTAATTAAATGAAGGACTGTTATTTAAAAATGACATGTGGCTGTGTGCAGTGGCTCATGGCTGTAATTCCAGCCCTTTGGGAGGCCAAGGTGGGTGGATCACTTGAGCCCAGGAGTTCAAGTCCAGCCTGGGCAAAATGGCAAAACCCCATCTCTACTAAAATACAAAAGCTAGCTAGGTGTGGTAGCAAGTGCTCATAGACCTGGCTACTTGGGAGACTAAGGTGGAGGATCACCTGAGCCTGGGAGGTTGAGGCTGCATTGAGCCATGATTTCACCACTGCACTCCAGCCTGGGCAACAGGGTGAGACCCTGTCTAAAAAAAATAATAAAATAAAAAACAATAAACTGTCATTCTGTTTTGGTCAAATGTTTTCAATTTTTTTACATCTTTGCTAAAACTTAGTTGATAACATTGTACAGGAAGCATTGCCAAAAGATAAGTCTAAATCTTCTTTTTTTTTTTCTCTGAGACAGAATCTTGCTTTGTCACCCAGGCTGGAGTGCAGTGGCGTGATCTAGGTTCACTGCAACCTCTGCCCCAAGGTTCAAGCGATTCTCCTGCCTCAACCTCCCAAGTAGCTGGGACTACAGACACAGGCCACCACGCCCAGCTAATTTTGTATTTTTAGTAGAGACAAGATTTCTCCATGTTGGCCAGGCTGGTGTCGAAGTCCTGACCTCTGATGATCTGTCAAACTTGGCCTCCCAAAGTGTTGGGATTACAGGCATGAGCCACTGTGCCTGGTCTAAATCTTCTTTTGTTTACATTTATAGGTATATTATTAATATAAATATTTTAAATGTTATATAAATTATAAAAATCTAATATGGTATCAGTCATAATTTTGATGATGTTAAATATTCTCTAAAGTTGTATATGTATAGAAATATTATTAATATAAATGTTCTAAAGATTATATAAAATTTGTGGAAGTCTGATGGATCTGATGTGTTGCCATCAGTCATGATTCTGGCTGTTATCTTAAAATGCTACATATAATAGAAATAACTAAATTTTCTCTCCAGTTGAGAACTTCCACTGGATTTTAACCAAAGGATATTCTAAGTTTTTGTCATCCACGGTGATTGTTTAAAGTTCTTCTCTAAAACCCTTTACAGGCCGGGCACGCTGCTGGAGGCTGTGCAAGGCACAGTGCTGGGCATGGTGCAGGGCATGGTGGCTCACGCGTGTAAAAATCCCAGCACTTTGCAAGGCCAAGGTGGGTGAATTGCTTGAACTCAGAAGTTTGAAAGCATCCTGGGCAACATGGTAAAACCCTGTCTCTACAAAAATACAGAAATTAGCCAGCATGATGGTGTATGCCTATGGTCCCAGCTACTTTGGAGGCTGAGGTAGGAGGATGGCTTGAGTTTACGAGGGAGAGATTGCGGTGAGCCAAGTTCATGCCACTGCACTCCATCCTGAGTGATAGAGCCAGACAATGTCTCAAAAAAAAAAAAAAGCCTTTACAATCAGCTATCATCTAAATTACTTTTAATGGAAAGGACTCTGACAAGTTCTCTTAAATATGGTTTCAGATAACTTTGGGGATCATACTGTTGGACTAGGAAAATCTTCCAGGACTCTAAAAAGCTGAATGAGAATTTCCAATTGAAATCAAGCAAAACACAAAAAACTGAATGAGAATTGCTATTTGAAATCAAGCAGAACAAGATTTAGTTACATGGGACTGAACTTATAAAAGAAGGAAAAGATTTTATTCATGGCCCTTCCATTGGAAACATTGTTGATTCTCTTTATGTTTTGTTTTCCAAAGTCAAGAATTTTTTTCTTTTCAGCTATTTTTAACTTACAATACATTAGATAAACTACATTGTGAACAAAAATTTGAGCCATTTTTCTGTCTCTCTAGCTGATTTCTCCAGAATTCAGAAGCCATTCGTGAGCATTCTTAAATTATGGCAATATAATTATTTGCATAATTTCAATAAGAATCTTTTTTTGGTAACAGGATTCAATTGGAGACACTGTTTGTTTTATCAAGGCTTTAACTCGAATGGCAGATACAACCAGACCACTTTAAGGAATTGAGGTTGACTTTATAGCACCAATACAAAGCCCCTTAGAATGACTGGCTTGATGTCCTGTCTACAAGGGTCCTTTACAAAGTTGCTGTCCTTGTGGTAAGAAGTAAAGAATGTCAGTTTCTGACGGGCCCAGGAACGTCAAGATATTTGGGGACCTTGAGAAGAGAGGACTACACCCACTCATTAAAGTATTACGGGAGAGCTGGCAAGATGTCTGAATAGGAAGAGCTCCGGCCTGCAGCACCCAGTGAGATCAACACAGAAGGCAGGTGGTTCATGCATTTCCAACTAAGCCTCCACTGGTGATACCCATGCAAACAGGGTCTGGAGTGGACCTCCAGCAAACTCGAGCAAACCTGCAGCAGAGAGACCTGACTGTTAGAAGGAAAACTAACAAAGAGAAAGGAATAGTATCGACATCACCAACATCAAAGACCAAAGGTAAATAAATCCACAAAGATGGGGAGAAACCAGTGCAAAAATGCTGAAAACTCCAAAAGCCAGAATGCCTCTTCTCCTCCAGAAGATCACAACTCCCCGCCAGCAAGGGAACAATACTGGACAGACAATGAGTTTGACGAATTGACAGAAGTAGGCTTCAGAAGGAGGGTAATAACAAACTCCTCCGAGCTAAAGGAGCATGTTCTAACCCAATGCAAGGAAGCTAAGAGCCTGAAAAAAAAGGTTAGACGAATTGTTAACTAGAATAACCAGTTTAGAGAAGAATATAAATGACCTGATGGAGCTGAAAAACCCAGCACAAGGACTTCATGAAGCATACACAAGTATCAATAGCTGAATCAATCAAGCAGGAGAAAGGATATCAGAGATTGAAGATCAACTCAATGAAATAAAGCAAGAAGACAAGATTAGAGAAAAAAGAGTGACAAGAAATGAAGAAAGCCTCCAAGAAATAGAGGACTATCTTAAAAGACTGAATCTACGTTTGATTGGTGTACCTGAAAGTGACAGAGAGAATGGAACCAAGTTGGAAAACACTCTTAAGGATATTATCCAGGAGAACTTCCCCAACCTAGCAAGACAGGCCAACATTCAACTTCAGGAAATACAGAGAACACCACTAAGATTCTCCTCAAGAAGAGCAAACCCAAGACACAAAATCATCAGATTCACCAAGGTTGAAATGAAGGAGAAAATATTAACGGCAGCCAGAGAGAAAGGTTGAGTTACCCACAAAGGGAAGCCCACCAGACTAACAGTGGATCTCTTGGCAGAAAGCCTACAAGCCAGAAGAGAGTGGGGGCCAATATACAACATTCCTAAAGAAAGGAATTTTCAAGCCAGAATTTCATATCCAGCCAAACTAAACTTCATAGTTGAAGGAGAAATAAAATCCTTTACAAGCAAATGCTGAGAGATATTGTCACCACCAGGACTGCCTTACAAGAGCTCCTGAAGGAAGCACTAAACATGGAAAGGAACAACTGGTAACAGCCACTGCAAAAACATACCAAATTATAAAGTCCATTGACACTATGGAAAAACTGCCTCAACTAATGAGCAAAATAACCAGCTAGTATCATAATGACAGGATCAAATTCACACATAATAATATTAGCCTTAAATGTAAATGAGCTAAATGCCCCCAATTGAAAGACACAGACTGGCAAATTGGATAAAGAGTCAAGACCCATCAATGTGCTGTATTAAGGAGACCCATCTCATACACATAGGCTCAAAATAAAGGGATGAAGGAACATTTAACAAGCAAGTGGAAAGCAACAAAAAGCAGGGGTTGCAATCCTAGTTTCTGATAAAAGAGATCTTAAGCCAACAAAGATAAAAAGAGACAAAGAAGGGCATTACATAATGGTAAAGGGATCAATGCAACAAGAAGAGCTAACTATCTTAGACATATATGCACCCAATACAGGAGCACTCAGATTCATAAAGCAAGTTCTTAAAGACCTACAAAGAGACTTAGACTCCCACACAGTAATAGTGGGAGACTTTAACACTCCACTGTCAATATTAGATAGATGAGACAGAAAATTAACAAGAATATCCACGACTTGAACTCAGCTCTGGACCAAGTGGACCTAAAAGATATCTACAGAACTCTCCACCCCAAATCAACAGAATGTACCTTCTTCTCAGCACCACATTGCACTTATTCGAAAATTGACCACATAATTGGAAGTAAAACACTCCTCAGGAAATGCAAAATAATGGAAATCATAACAAACAGTCTCTCAGACCACAATGCATTCAAATTAGTATACAGGATTAAGAAACTCACTCAAAACCTCACAACTACATGGAAACTGGGCAACCTGCTCCTGAATGACTACTGGGTAAATAACGAAATGAAGGCAGAAATAAAGATGTTCTTCAAAACCAATGAGGGCTGGGCACGGTGGCTCACGCCTGTAATCCTAGCACTTTGGGAGGCCGAGGCGGGCGGATCACGAGGTCAGGAGATCGAGACCATCCTGGCTAACACGGTGAAACCCCGTCTCTACTAAAAATACAAAAAATTAGCCGGGCGTGGTAGCGGGCGCCTGTAGTCCCAGCTACTCGGGAGGCTGAGGCAGGAGAATGGCGTGAACCCGTGAGGCGGAGCTTGCAGTGAGCCGAGATCGCGCCACTGCACTCCAGCCTGGGCAACAGAGCGAGACTCCGTCTCAAAAAAAAAAAAAAAAAACCAATGAGAACAAAGACACAACGTACCAGAATCGCTGGGACACTTTTAAAGCAGTGTGTGGAGGGAAATTTATAGCACTAAATGCCCACAAGAGAAAGCAGGAAAGATCTAAAATTGACACCTTAACATCAAAATTAAAAGAACTAGAGAAGCAAGAACAAGCAAATTCAAAAGCTAGCAGAAGACAAGACATAAATAAGATCAGAGCAGAATTGAAGGAGATAGAGACACGAAAAACTCTTCAAAAAATCAATGAATCCAGGAGCCGGTTTTTTGAAAAGATCAACAAAACAGACTACTAGCCAAACTAATAAAGAAGAAAAGAGAGAAGAATCAAATAGATGCAATAAGAAAATGATTAAGGGGATATCACCACTGATCCCACAGAAATACAAATTATCATTAGAGAATACCACCAAGACTAAACCAGGAAGAAGTCAAATTCCTGAATAGACCAATAACAAGTTCTGAAATTGAGGCATTAATCAATAGCCTACCAACGAGAAAAAGTCCAGTACCAGACGGATTCACAGCCAAATTCTACCAGAGGTACAAAGAGCAGCTGGTACCATTCCTTCTGAAACTATTCCAAACAATAGAAAAAGAGAGAATCCTCCCTAATTCATTTTATGAGGCCAGGATCATCTTGATACCAAAACCTGGCAGGGACACAACAAAAAAAGAAAATTTTAGGCCAATATCCCTGATGAACATCGATGCAGAAATCCTGAATAAAATACTGGAAAACTGAATCCAGCAGCACATCAAAAATCTTGTCCACCATGACCAAGTTGACTTCATCCTTGGGATGCAAGGCTGGTTCAACATGCAAATCAATAAATGTAATCCCATCACATAAACGGAATCAATGACAAAAACTACATGATTATCTCAATAGATGCAGAAAAGGCCTTTGACAAAATTCAACAGCCCTTCATGCTAAAAACTCTCAATAAACTGGTATTGATGGAACATATCTCAAAATATTAAGTGCTATTTATGACAAACCCACAGCCAATAACATACTGAATGTGCAAAAACTGGAAGCATTCCCTTTGAAAATCAGCACAAGACAAGGATGCCCTCTCTCACTACTCCTATTCCACATAGTGTTGGAAGTTCTGGCCAGGGTAGTCAGGCAAGAGAAAGAAATAAAGCGTATTCAATTAGGAAAACAAGAAGTCAAATTGTCTCTGTTTGCAGATGACATGATCATATATATAGAAAACCCCATCGTCTCAGCCCAAAATCTCCTTAAGCTGATAAGCAACTTCAGCAAAGTTTCAGGATACAAAATCAATGTGCAAAAATCACAAGCTTTCTTATCCACCAATAACAGACAAACAGAGAGCCAAACTATGAGTGAACTCCCATTCACCATTGCTACAACAAGAATGAAATACCTAGGAATACAACTTACAAGGATGTGAAGGACCTCTTCAAGGAGAACTACAAACCACTCCTCAAGGAAAAAGAGAGGACACAAACAAATGGAAAAACATTCCATGCTCATCGATAGGAAGAATCAATATCATGAAAATGGCCATACTACTCAAAGTAATTTATAGATTCACTGCTATCCCCATTAAACTACCATTGACTTTCTCCACGGAATTGGAAAAATATATTTTAAATTTCACATGGAATCAAAAAAGAGCCCGAATAGCCAAGACAATCCTAAGCAAAAAGAACAAAGCTGGAAGCATCATGCTACCTGACTTCAAACTATACTACAAGGCAACAGTAACCAAAACAGCATGGTACTGGTACCAAAACAGATATATAGATCAAAGGAACAGAACAGAACCCTCAGAAATAACACCACATATCTACAACCATCTGATCTTTGACAAACCTGAGAAAAACAAGCACTGGGGAAAGGATTCCCTATTTAATAAATGGTGTTGGGAAAACTGGCTAGCCTTAGGCAGAAAGCTGAAACTGGATCCCTTCCTTACACCTTATATAAAAATTAACTCAAGATGGATTAAAGACTTAAACTTAATACCTAAAGCCATAAAAACCCTAGAGGAAAACCTAGGCAATACCATTCAGGACATAGGCATGGGCAAAGACTTCATGACTAAAACACCAAAAACAATGGCAAAAAAACCAAAATTGACAAATGGGACCTAATTAAACTAAAGAGCTTCTGGACAGCAAAAGAGACTATGAGAGTGAACGGGCAACCTACAAAATGGGAGAAAATTTTTGCAATCTATCCATCTGACAAAGGGCTAATATCCAGAATCTACAAAGAACTTAAACAAATTTACACGAAAGAACAATCCCATCAAAAAGTGGGCAAAGGATGTGAACAGACACTTCTTAAAAGAGGACAATTATGCAACCAACAAACATATGAAAAAAAGCTCATCATCACTAGTCATTAGAGAAATGCAAATCAAAACCACAATGAGATACCATCTCATGCCAGTTAGAATCACAATCATTAAAAAGTCAGGAAACAACAGATACTGGAGAGGGTGTGGAGAAATAGGAATGCTTTTACACTGTTGGTGGGAGTGTAAATTAGTTCAACCATTGTGGAAGACAGTGTGGCTATTCCTCCAGGATCTAGAACTAGAAATACCATTTGGCCCAGCAATCCCATTACTGGGTATATACCCAAAGGATTATAAATCATTCTACCATAAAGACACATGCACACGTATGTTTATTGCAGGAGTGTTCACAATAACAAAGACTTGGAACCAACCCAAATGCCCATCAATTATAGACTGGATAAAGAAAATGTGGCACATATACACCATGGAATACTATGCAGCCATAAAAAAGGATGAGTTCATGTCCTTTGTAGGGACATGGATGAAGCTGGAAACTGTCATTCTCAGCAAACTAACACAAGAACAGCAAATGAAACACCACGTGTTCTCACTCATAAGTGGGAGTTGAACAACGAGAACACAAGGACACAGGGAGGGGAACATCACACACTGGGGCGTGTTGGGGGGTGGGGGCGGGGGGAGGGAAAGCATTAGGACAAATACCTAATATAGGTGATGGGTTGATGGGTGCAGCAAACCACCACAGCACATGTATACCTATGTAACAAACCTGTGCATTCTGCACGTGTACCCCACAACTCAAAGTATAATAAAAAAAAGTAGGTTAAAAAAAAGTATTACAGACACAGTCTGATGCAAATCTTTGACTTGGCTAGCCTCAAGGCTTTTAATAGTCTAAGATTCCTTATTAAAAAATTCCAACAAAGCCATTTTAAGAAGCCTATACGGTCAATAAATATTCTTGCTGCACTTTATGCAAATAATCAGGCCAGGTATGATAAGACTAAAACTTATTTTGCACAGAAATTTGTCCTACTATGATTTGTCTTTGATAAAATGATGGACGAGAGAGAAAATTTATGTTTCAAAAGAAAACTGTGACATATGCTATTAGATTCCAGCCCTGATCATTTTTTCCGAGTTTTTATTATTTGCCTATAATTTGGGCTGAATCCTGAATTATTTCCTGGCTCCAAGTGTTCCCTAATGAACCCAGATATAATATATTTTATAAAACTTGTTTTATCCTGTCAGGAATGAGATGTATTTTTGAAGGACTACTTAAACTAGCAATTACAATTCGATTATTATGATTATAGAATCTCGGGATTTCTCTTCCTTCTTGTCAAGGTCTTTACCTGATGTTTGTCTCATTAAAAAAAAAAGAAGAATGGGAGTTCACTCATGATTTGGCTCTCTGTTTGTCTGTTGTTGGTGTATAAGAATGCTTGTGATTTTTGTACATTGATTTTGTATCCTGAGACTTTGCTGAAGTTGCTTATCAGCTTAAGGAGATTTTGGGCTGAGTCAGTGTGGCGATTCCTCAGGGATCTAGAACTAGAAATACCATTTGACCCAGCCATCCCATTACTGGGTATATACCCAAAGGACTATAAATCATGCTGCTATAAAGACACATGCACACGTATGTTTATTGCGGCATTATTCACAATAGCAAAGACTTGGAACCAACCCAAATGTCCAACAATGATAGACTGGATTAAGAAAATGTGGCACATATACACCATGGAATACTATGCAGCCATAAAAAATGATGAGTTCATATCCTTTGTAGGGACATGGATGAAATTGGAAACCATCATTCTCAGTAAACTATCGCAAGAACAAAAAACCAAACACCGCATATTCTCACTCATAGGTGGGAATTGAACAATGAGATCACATGGACACAGGAAGGGGAATATCATACTCTGGTGGGGAGGGGGGAGGGGGGAGGGATAGCATTGGGAGATATACCTAATGCTAGATGACGAGTTAGTGGGTGCAGCGCACCAGCATGGCACATGTATACATATGTAACTAACCTGCACAATGTGCACATGTACCCTAAAACTTAAAGTATAATAAAAAAAAAAAGAAGAAATCAGACTGATTACACTCTACTCAAGACTGAAGACATGTACATTAACCTGTCTCTGTTACCAGTAAACCAAAGCCTTAAATTTCAGAATCCATCAGGGACCCTGTGTGGTCCCTGGATCAAGCACACATGGGCTTATGAATATGTTGACCACTGACATATGAGAGGTAATTGCCTATTAGGTTATGTGGCTCTTCCTTTTTCTATTTATAACTCCAATGTTTCTGAACGCTGAAGTAGTTCATCGAAATTATTTTCCAGGATTAGACAAACCGTACCTGCAAACCAAGGAGATGAATTTTGGCCTATGTTTGGCAGAAGTCTCTTGCAATGGTGGGGAGTAACCTCTCATGAACGTATAATTAGAAATCTGTCAACCACTCTAGGTAACTTAGCAAGTGAACTAGCTGAAGCCATAGCTACCAAATAAAGATCTTCAGACTCTTTAGCCAGGATAGTCATGGATGACGGAATAACTTTAGGCTACATAGTGGTGAAACAGGGAGAAACTCATATGGCAGCTAGCTAACACATCATGTTGTGTTTAGATCCATACATCTTCTGAAGTTGAAACACATGTAAAAAAATAAGACGATATGGGAATTAATTATGACAAATCCTAGGGAAGAGGTTGAAAGAGCTGTAACACAAACAGGGCTGATATATGCCACTTGCTCACCACATTGTGGGCAAAGAGAAGGAAAGAAGAGCTGTGGCCCTTTGGGGAGCCCAGACCTGGGAGCTCCCCAAGCCAGGGCTGTGATTCCTTCCTTGGGGCCCTATGGTTCCTGATATCTCCAAGATTCTGGGTGCCACTGTGTTCCCAGTGTGCCAGCTATGGAAGCTGCTTGAGGTGCCCGTGGTCCAGCCACAGCCTTGTGGAGAGCTGGCGCCCGTGTTGGCACCTGGAGCCACCTGCCCCACTGCAGCAGCCAGCAGATCTGACTGCACAGTGGCCAGACCCCATGCTCACTCACACACCCCTTGCCACTCCACGCAGTCTCCCTTGGCAGGCATGGGATCCAACGTGGTAGCATGAGCTGAGCACAGCCTGCCAGGCTGAGTGTGCGGGGCCCAGCAAAACTCGGGCAAAGGTGCCACCAGCCATAGAGGTTTCTGTCCAGAAAAGTAACACCCCAAAGATCCCATAACACCGCTACTCTTCCCAGCCTTTGGAAACTCTCAGTCTACTCTCTATCTTGATGAGTTCAGTTGTTTTAATTTTTAGCTCCCACAAATGAGTGAGAACATGCAAAGTCTGTCTTTCTGTGCCTGGCTCATTGTACTTAACATAATGTCCTCTAGTTCCATCCATGTTGTTGCAAATGACAGAATCTTATTCTTTTTCATGGCTGAAGAGTACTCCATTGTGTATATGTACTACATTTTCTTTATCCCTTCATCTGTTGCTGCACACTTAGGTTGCTTCCAAATCTTGGCTATTATGAATAATGCTGAAATAAATATGGGAATGCAGATATCTCTTTGATATACTAATTTTCCCTCTCTTGGATATATACTCAGCAGTGGATCATATGATGGTTCTATTTTTATTTTTTTGAGGGACCTCCATATTGTTCTCCATAGTGAATATACTAATTTACATTCCCACCAACAGAGTAAGAGTGTTCCCTTTTCCCCACATTCTTGCAAGCATTTGTTATTGCCTGTCTTTTGCATAAAAGCCATTTTAATGGGGTAAGATGATATCTTATTGTAGTTTTGATTTCAATTCCTCTGATGATCAATGATATTGAGCTTCTTTTCATATACCTATTTGACATTTATATATCTTCTTATTTGTTTTTGCTCATTTTTTGAGACAGCGTCTCACTCTGTCACCCAGGCTGGAGTGCAGTGGTATGATCATCGCTTAATGTAGTTTTGACTGCCAGGGTTCAAGCAATCCTCCCACCTCAGCCCCCTGAGTAGCTGGGACCACAGGCAGGCATCACCATGCCCAGGTAGTTTTTAAAATTATTTGCTCTGTTGTTCAGGTTGGTCTTGAACTCCTGGGCTCAAGTGGCCCACCCGTCTGGGCTCCCCAAAGTGCTGGAATTACAGGTGTGAGCCACTGCGCCTGACCTGTGTGCCTTCTTTTGAGAAATGTCTGTTCAGATCTTTTGCCCATTTAAATAATTGGATTGTTAGTTTTTTTCTTATAGAGTTGTTTGAGCTCCTTATATATTCTGGTTATTTATCCCTTGTCAGATATATAGTTTGCAAATATTTTCTTCCACTCTGTGGATTGTCTTTTCACTTTGCCCATTGTTTTCTTTACTATGCAGAAACTTTTGACCTTGATGTGATACCACTTGTTCATTTTAGCTTTGTTTGCCTGAGCTTTTGGAGTATTACTCAAGAAATCTGTGCCAAGACCAATTTCCTGGAGAGTTTCCCTAATGTTTTCTTTCAGTAGTTTCATGTCTTTGATTTAAGTCTTTAACCCATTTGGATTTGATTTTTGTATATAGTGCAAGAGAGGGTTCTAGTTTAATTATTCTGCCAATGACTTTGGGAGGCTAAGGTGGTCAGATCATGGGGCAGGAGATCAAGACCATCCTGGCTAACATGGTGAAACTCCGTCTCTACTAAAAATACACACAAAAAAATTAGTCAGGCATGGTGGCGGGCACCTGTACTCCCAGCTACTTGGGAGGCTGAGGAGGAGAATGGTGTGAACCTGGGAGGTGGAGCTTGCAGTGAGCCCAGATCGCGCCACTGCACTCCAGCCTGGGCAACAGAGCTAGACTCCATCTCAAAAAAAAAAAATCTGCCAATGAATATCTAGTTTTCCCAGCACAATTTGTTGAAGAGACTGTCCTCTCCCTCATGTATATTCTTGGCACCTTCATTGAAAATGAGTTAATTGTAAATGTATGGATTTATTTCTGCGTTCTCTATTCTGTTCCATTGGTCTACGTGTCTGTTTTATACCAGTACCATGCTGTTTTGTTTACAATTGCTCTGTACTATAATTTAAAGTCAGGTGATGTGATTCTTCCAGTATTGTTCTTTTTGCTCAGGATGGCTTTTGGTATTCTGGGTCTTTTATGGTTTCGTATAAATTTTAGGATTTTTTTTCTATTTCAGTGAAGAGTGTTATTAGTATTTCAATAGGGATTGCATTGAATCTGTAGATTGCTTTGTGAAGTATGGGTATTTTAACAATATTTACTCTTCCAGTCAATGAACATGAACTATCTTTCCTTTTTTTTTTCCTTTTGGTGTCCTCTTTAATTTTTTTGCATCAATGTTTTATAGTTTTCATTGTAGAGATCTTTCACTTCTTCTGTTATGTTTATTCCCAGGTATTTTATTTTATTTGTAGTTATTGTAAATGGTATTACATTCTTGATTTTCTTCTTTAGATTGTTCATTTTTGTCATTTAGAAATGCTACTGACTTTTGTAGTTTGATTTTGTATCCTGTGACTCTGAATTTGTTGATCAGTTCTAATAGTTTTTTGGTGCAGTCCTTAGGTTTTTCCAAATATAAGATCAAATCATCTGCAAACAAGAAAACAGTAATAATTTTACTTCTTTCCAATTTGGATCCCTTTTATTGTTTTTCTCTTGTCTGAATTGCTCTAGCTAGGACTTCCAGTACTATGTTGAGTAACAGTGTTGGAAGTGGACATTCCTGTCTTGTTCCAGATCTTAGAAGAAAGGCTTTCAGCTTTTCCCTGTTCAGGATGATACTGGGTGTGGGTCTGTTGCATATGGTTTTTATTGAGTTGTGGTATGTTCCTTCTATATCTAGTTTTTTTTGAGGGTTTCTTTTTATCACAGGGATGTTGAATTTTATTAAATGCTTTTCAGCATCAATTGAAATTATCATAAGGTTTTTGGCCTTCATTCTGTTGATATGATGTGTCACATTCATTGATTTGCATATGTTGAACCATGTTGGCCTCCTCGGTATAAATCCCCCTTAGACATGATGAATGGTCTTTTTCATAGGATGAGTTTGGAAATACTACAGTCTTCTCTGTTTTTTGGAATAGTGTGAGTAGGATTGATAGTAATTCTGCCTTCAGTGTTTGGTAAAATTAATCAGTGAAGCCAGTGAAGCCATTGAATCCAGGTTTTTCTTTGCTAGGAGATGTTTTATTATGGCTTCAATTTCATTTATCCATTTCTTCTAGGTTTTTTTTTTTTGAGATGGAGTCTTGCTCTGTCACCCAGGCTGCAGCGTGGTACAATCTCAGCTCACTGCAACCTCTGCCTCCCAGGTTCAAGTGATTTTCCTGCCTCAGCCTCTGGAGTAGCTGGGAGTACAGGTGCATGCCACCGTGCCTGGCTAATTTTTGTATTTTCAGTAGAGATGGGGTTTCACCATGTTGGCCAGGCTGGTCTTGAACTCCTGACCTCAGGTGATCAACTGCCTTGGCTTCCCAAAGTGTTGGGATTACAGGCATGAGCCACGGTGCCCAGCCATTTCTTCCAGGTTTTTCAATTTATTGGAATATAGTCGGTCATAATAGTTTCTAATGGGTCTTTGAATTTCTGCAATATCAGTTATAGTGTCTCCTTTTTAATCTCTGGTTTTATGTATTTGAGTCTTCTCTCTTTTTTCTTAGTCTGGTTAAATGTTTGTTGACTTTGTTGGTCTTTTAAAAAATATTAACTTTTCATTTCATTGATATTTTATATTTTTAAATTTCAATTTCATTTATTTCTGCTCCGATATTTGCTATGTTTCCTTCTACTAATTTTGGTTTTGGTTTGCTCTTGCTTTTCTAATTATTTAAGATGTATTATTAGGTTGTTTATTTGAAGCTTTTCTACTTTTTTGGATGTAGATGCTTTTTTCTATAAACTTACTTCTTAGCACTGTAGTACTGTTTTTACTGTATCCCATAGCTTTTTTTTTCTTTTTTTTTTTTTTGAGACGGAGTCTAGCTCTGTTGCCCAGGCTGGAGTGCAGTGACGCGATCTCGGCTCACTGCAAGCTCCGCCTCCCGGGTTCACGCCATTCTCCCGCCTCAGCCTCCCGAGTATCTGGGACTACAGGCACCCGCCTTCACGCCTGGCTAATTTTTGTTTTTTGTATTTTTAGTAGAGACGGGGTTTCACCGTGTTAGCCAAGATGGTCTCAATCTCCTGACCCTGTGATCCGCCCGCCTCGGCCTTCCAAAGTGCTGGGATTACAGGCTTGAGCCACTGCGCCCGGCCTGTACCCCATAGGTTTTGGTTTGACTTTAAACTTTTTCTTTTCTCGAAAACTCAGTGTCATGGTACCGGCTTCTTGTGCTTTGGGCAGTGAGACCCTTTTAGTTGATAACAGTAGTAGCTGGGACAACTTGGCAACGTAAATAAATAAACGGCATCTATATTGGAAAGGAAGAAGTACAGTTGTCTTTATGTACAGATGACATGATCTTGCATTTAGAAAATCGTAAGAAATTTACTAAAAAGTATTAGGACTCATGAACAAGTTTAAGAATGTAACACTATATAAGATTGGTATACAAAAATAACTGTATTTATTTATCAAGAAATCAAGAATCCAAAAATGGAATTACAAAAATAAATCTTGTTACAATAAAATTAAAGCTGGGGAAGCTTAAACTTGAACACTAAAAACCACAATACATGGTTAGCGTTGGAAACACCCAGATACCATCCCTGAGCCTTCTCTCCTTGGCTCTGAGGGCTTTACCTTCACGGGGTGAGGAAAGGGGTTGCATTCTTGGCTTTTACATTATATTAGGTGGGTACGGGTTGAGGTATCTGCAATTCAAATGAGTATTACAATCTCTACTTTTATGGATAAGAGACTGAGGCCCACCAAGAGAGGGAATGACAGTCCATATCCTGGAAGGCGAATTGTCAGGCACTGATTTCCGCTATGTAACCCCTGCCAATCACCGTGTATTTAAAGGATCCCCAGATACCATACCAATAGGTGTTCAAGAGAGAGGCCTGTAATCTAGGCGTCTGAGAAAACAAGGCTAGAGATTCCAATATTGGAGACAACAGGGCTCTGGGAAGATTAAGGTTGAGTTTTCTGGATCTGCAGAATAGAGTCACTGAGGAGCAATTGCAAGTTCAGAGGAGATGAAAGAACAAGTCAGGGCATGCTTAGGAAAAGAGAATACCAGGGATAGGTTTTAGGCAAGAGTCACACTGAGGAAGGGCAGGTTCTTGGCATCGCTCAGGAAGGAATCCAAAAGCAAGCCTGTGGTGGAAGAAAGCAGCTCTACGGAGGCATTGGCATTGTTACAGCCCTGCGTCCACTCCGGCAGGGCAGGGAGCCCTCCGTGGGTTGTGCTCCCAGAGCAGCAGCCTAGGGGTGGCTTGTAGTCATTTTTATAATTAACTTTTAATGGCATGCTAATTAACGGGCGGATTATTCGGAAATAGCTAGAAATGGGCAGCAACTTCCAGCTGTTTCTATGGCAAGGGTTGGGGACTTCCCGTGGTGCCATGGCATTGGCAAACTGTCATGGCACTGGTGGGAGCGTCTTCTGGTGATCTGAGGCGTGAGGTGCTTTCGCTGCCTCTCCGTTTCCTGTGTGCCTCTTACCTGAAAGCCCTTCACACCCCCATCTGCCCAGCTACAAACGTCACTGCCCTTTCACCCCACCCCCGTTTCACACGCACTCTCACATCAACCCTGAGCATTCAAGCCTGAGTTTCCCTGTTAGGAACCTCAGTGATAGCTGGAGCTCTGAGAAACCCCTAGGCAGAATTCCTTGCCTAGTTTGTGGCAGAAATCAGGGAAGGAAAGGCAAATTTCAGCTCTTTCTCACAATAAATAAATAAAGATAGGTAGATTTGATTGATTGATGGATGGATGAAACGTGGGAGTCTGCAGGCAAATATTTATCAGACACTGGAAGTGTAAGTTGTCACAAAGATTATGGAGTGCACCTGTCTTATGACCCTGTTATTTTATCCTAGTATATGGACTAGAGCATATTTTCTAACTGTGTAAATTGAAGGCTCACAAATTAGTTTAGTGAGAGAAAAGATAACGGATTGGAAGAGAATTACCATATTCATTAGTTGTGTTTTTAAAATTTTAAAGTAAAATAGAGACATGATTTTTTTCATGCTTTCGAATGCATCTATAAAAAATAGACTTGAGGGCTGGGAGCAGTGGCTCACGCCTGTAATCCCAGCACTTTGGGAGGCCGAAGAGGGCGGCTCGCGAGGTCAGGAGTTGGAGACCAGCCTGACCAACATGGTGAAAACCCGTCTCTACTAAAAATACAAAAATTAGGCGAGTGTGGTGGCGTGCGCCTGTAATCCCAGCTACTCAGGAGGCTGAGGCAGGAGAATCGCTTGAACCCGGGAAGCGGAGGTTGCAGTGAGCAGAGATTGCACCATTGCACTCCAGCCTGGGCGACAGAGTGAGACTCCGTCTCCAAAAAAAAAAAAAAAAGTTACTCATTAATAGCATAGACCAATTGGCCTCTATTGAAATTTCTCCATTATTTTCACAATGTCCCAGGCTGTGAAACCAGGATTTAATAAAGAACCAGAATGCCACATCTGTGTCACCTGGGTTGGGACCAGTCCTGATCCATTAAGTCCGGGTGTCTGGGTAACTGAACTCAACTGCTGGGCAAAACAGAATGTCCTGCGTAGGTTCCTAACGGGGGACCGCAGAGCCCCATGGGAAATGTAGTGTCACCTTCCAATGATGTTACCATCAAGGACCTTGGGAACCAGCTTTTCTCTCTGCGCTTGCGCCGCCCGGCCCACTCCGCCATTTTCCTCCGGAAGTGCGGCACCCAGAGGCGGTCCTGTAGCTGGGCCGGCTTGGGGCTTGGTTCTATGTCCCTGCGGGTCGGTGCGAGGGCGAAGAGGAACCTGTGGTCCTCAGGGGATCCCGGGGGGCCAGACCAGTGTTCCCTAGTTGTGGGAGCAGACGCGTGGGCGCATCGCGGGCGGGCAGGGCCTGAAGTGCAGGTGTGGGCCGCGGACCCTGGCGGGGGCTGGGAGGACAGGCGTGGGGTCCTGGCAGTGAAGCGGGTTCTAGAGGTGCAGGAGCGGGTAGGCGAGGCCGGTGGCCCTGGGCCTGGAATCTGCAGGCCAAGCTCCTGTCCTGCCGCCGAGGGACCCGGTTACCAACCCGCAAGTCGCTCAGTTTGCCCATGTGTCCTGGTGCTAACACACAGTTCTCGGGAGACGTTCCCCATTCCCAGAGGAGTAGTGCGAAACGCGTGCGCCTCTAGTCTTAAACTTGCCGTTTGTATTAGTTGGGTTTCCTAGTGTCTCTTTAGCAAGTGAAGTTTCTGGTTCCCTCCTTCACTGTGTGACCTGCCTAGTCCTCCTGGGTCGCATTTACAGAAGTTTATATGAGACCTAGTTTCCAGGGAAGAACTCACTGATTCCGCGAGGGAGATGGTGTAATGGATGATGGTCGTCAGCCTTAAGGGTACTTCAGTCTTTGTGTTACAAAGTTTGAAAGGGAGGGTTCCCTATGAATAAGAAGCGCACTTGAAAGAACAGCCCTCTGGTCTAACCTCTCACTGGTGCTTCAGAGGAGGAAAAAAGGTCACAGGTGAAGATCCCAGTTTTCCTCGCTCAGGAAATATTAATTCTACTCCCTAGAATGCACAAGATTTGCAAAGACTAGGTGATAGTAGAAGGTTTGGAAGAACTTTCAGAAGGTTGAGGTGAATTCAGCTGAGAAGAACAGGCAAGGACTTAGGAAATACTCCTTATTTGAATGGGCCTGAAAGTGTGGTCTGGGGTACAGGAGTGACCTGTCATACTTGAGAAGATTAAAATACTCTCCAAACACAGTCCCATTCCTTCAACCTTAGCTCAATTTTTCCAGCGTCTGAGATATATTAAACCTAGTCCATCACCAAATTTAGCATTAGATTGCGAAGTTCTATTGATTGTATTTGATTTGTAATTTAAGATTTTCTCCCCCTACGTAATTTTGTTAAAAACACAGAAATGAATTCTGTTCACTTAGGTGTAACAGTTAATACTTGCTGTTTAAGGAACTAATTAAACCTTACTGGCTTATAAAAAACAACCACCATTTTATTTGTTTGAAGTTCTGTGGATCTGCATTTTGGTGTGGTGGGTTCAGCTGGGTAGTTGATATATTTGTGTTGCCTGGATCACAAAAAGGCCTTAGTCACCTGGTGACTTGACTGAGTCTTGTTGGTTTAAGATAGTTTCCTTCACAATCTGGTGGTTTGTGGTGACTCTTGGCTAGGCCCTGTGTCTCCAACATGGTAGCTCCAGACCTCTTCACAATTTGACTGTGTCCAAAAAGGGAAGAACCAATGGATATTTGCATCACATTTTCCATTGTCCATTCACTGGACAAGTCAGATGGAAAAGCCCAATTTATTGTCAGAGCATAATATGAGGGCTTGGATAGAAGGAAAGGTGTTATTGGGAAACATGAGTAGAATGGTGTACTGCAGGAAGTACATATTATGTACATTTTAAAAAACGTAACTGTAGGTCAAAATTGCTGGTTTGCAAGATGCACTTTCCATGATGTTCAGGTATAGAAAAGCAAGATGTACTGTCATGGGAACACTCATATGAAGTTATTTGTGGAATCTACATACTAATAGGAAAATAGTTAATACAGCCCAGTATATTTCTATAACATTTATTTTAGTGAACTTATAATGTTTCTTTGCATTAAATTATTAGATTATATCTTTAGATAATATTGTTACTAAATTAGTAGGTAATACATATTTTTATTCAAAAATAAATTGTGCATCTAATGTCTACCAATTAATGTACTTGTAGATGTATCTTATCTTAACTTGAGTCTTTGCTGCCCCTAATGAGGCATGAAGGACTCTTCTCCCATGGCGAAGTTTTTCTTTTTCAGGAGGGAGGCGGGCTTTCCCAGGTAATGCGTCTAGAGTGTTGGGCAGAAGAATCTGGGACCACACCACACCAGTTCTCTCCTTAATCCACGTCATTTGCCTTCTATCCCAGCTATGTTTCCAGTGTCCTCTGGGTGTTGCCAAGAGCAACAGGAAACGAATAAATCTCTGGTGAGTTGTTTATTTGTTCTTCAGTTTGTTTTACACTGTATTTTCTGAGTTTATGGGTGTCTGTGAATTAAAAAGGAAAAGTAGAAATAAGTAAAACTCAAGTTGAAGGAAATATACATAAATAAGATAAAGCTGACCTGTAGATATAGGCAGGTTATAAGAGCTTAGAGTTGTCTAAGTTGAGTGCAAATTTTCCTCTGATCTTTCTGATGCCGAGACAAAAAAGGCAGTCAGATTTGTTACGTGATTGGAATGGAATCCGAGAAGAGAGCATGCTGTGTTCTTGTGGGACAGGAAAGCTTGTGTGCACCAAGTCTGAACCACCACCTTCATTGGTGACATAGATTATGTGCTGGAACATATTTCACACCGGCCTGGCAGTAAGCACTTGTAGTGTTGTGCAGTGGAAATGGTCATCTGCCACTAAAGCACAGCTTCCATCGTAAGGTATGCTCCTTGCTCAAAGAGTGTGGTCCCAAACAGCTTTTGGGAGGTGCTCCTTGATTCATGGATGAAACCTGGAACATCTTGAGGACTGAGTTAACCATAGGTCCTTAAATAACTCTCTACACCTTTTTCTTAGTTTATCTGTACATGCAGGGTGTGCAGCAGCCTGTTCAAAGTCATATTTTCTGGGAAATATTTCCAGTGTTTATTTGCACTTTAGCGCACTCTGTGTAGTCTTAACTTATTTCTTCTAAACTCACCATTAACCTAAATAATAGTCAAATTTAGGGGGACTGTATTTGCCTTACTCGAGTCTTCTACCATAGTTGAAACTGTCATACCTGAGTGAGTTAGAGAGAAACGCCACACTTTGAGATGAATTCGGGAGTCCTTTATTAGCCGGTGACTGAGAGATGGCTAATGCACAAAATTCTCTTGGCCCCGAAGAAGGGAATAGATTTTCTTTTATACTTTGGTTTAGAGAGGGGAGGGGGGATTCTAGCTGCAGCAACTTTACAGAAGAAAAAAGCGACAAAAAAGTTAAAAAGACTTATGGTTCCAGGAAAACAAACTGTTCCAGGTGCAGGGGCTTTAAATTCACCACAAAGTGATAGATGAGGGGGCTCTGGGCATTATCTGCCGGGAAAATGTGGGGACTTTATGATACTATCTCTGAGTAATTTGCTGGGAACTGGGGACATCGCTTGTCTCAGCACTTTATCAGTTAATTGCACTCTTTGATATGTTGAAAATCAGCTTGCACAAGTTAAAGTACTTGAGGAAAGGGGGTGGGTAAGGAGCCCTTGATGTCTTGTAAATGAAGGAGCCAAATGGAGTTTGTCTGGTTTTCTCAGCTAAGGAAGAGTCTATTCATGTTAATACAAGGTTGGATATTACAAAACGTCTGGTCATGATCTGGAAATTCTTCTGTGTTAGTTCTGTTAAAAGAAAAACTTTAAAGGAGTTAATTGAGCAATAAACGATTCACGAATCAGACAGTCCCCAGAATCACAGCAGATTCACAGAGACTCCAGCGCAGTCATGTTGTGGAAGAAGATTTACAGACAAAAGGGAAATGGCATACCGAAATCGGAAGTGAGGTACAGAAACAACTCAGCATTTGCCTTGTTTGAACACAGTTTGAACATTTGGCAGTGCCTGAGTGGTTGAAGTTTGGCCATTGGGATTGGCCAAGATGTAGCTGTTGTTCCAGGTGCATACTCTCAAGTTAGTTTTTCATTCTTGTATACCTATTAAAGTAGGTTGCAGTTCATCCACAAGGACTCATATATATAATTATGGAGTCCTTCTCAGGCCATACTTAGTTCACTTTAACAATGCCTTCCCTTTGGTTATTTTCTCAATTTTGAGAGATTGGCCAAAACTTCAGTCACTGGTGTCACTATTACCATTGCAAATGTACTTACTTGGTTTAGAAACCCATTGGGAAATAGACCAGTGAGATTTGAAAGGGTGGAACAAGGACTTGAGGAGAAGATATCTTCTTATGCTGGAACATCCTGTTTACAGGAGAAAAACAAAACCTGGTTTGTTCTAGGATTTATGTGTTTCCTTAAAGTCTTAGTTTGATTATGTTACATTTAGCATGAGTGACTCCATTTTGGTTTGGTTTGGTCTGTTGGGACCTATTGCATGAGCTTAGTTCAAAACAATAGCCTCCCATAATTTTGCTTAAAAAATTCCTCCTTTTGGCTGGGTGCGGTGGCTCACACCTGTAATCCCAGCACTTTGTGGGGCTGAGGTGGGCAGATCACGAGGTCAGGAGATTGAGACCATCCTTGCTAATACGGTGAAACCTCATCTCTACTAAAAATACAAAAAATTAGCCAAGCGTGATGGCGGGTGCCTGTAGTCACAGCTACTCAGGAGGCTGAGGCAGGAGAATGGCCTGAACTCAGGAGGTGGAGCTTGCAGTGAGCCGAGATCATGCCACTGCACTCCACTCTGGGGGACAGACCAAGACTCTGTCTTAGAAAAAAAAATCCTCCTTTTCAGTCAAGTTCTCACTTAGTTGAGAGTGTGACCAAAATGTAGGGCCTTAGCATCACTCTTAGTTACCATTGTTTTGGGTTCTGATTTTAGCACGTCATTCCCATTGTTTTGGGTTTCTGGTTTAGCACATCACTCCCATTGTTTTGGGTTCCGGTTTTAGCACGTCACTCCCATTGTTTTGGGTTTCTGGTTTAGCACGTCACTCCCATTGTTTTGGGTTCCGGTTTTAGCACGTCATTCCCATTGTTTTGGGTTTCTGGTTTAGCACGTCACTCTCCTTGTTTTGGGTTCCTGTTTTAGCACATCACTCCCATTGTTTTGGGTTCTGGTTTAGCAGGTCACTCCCATTGTTTTGGGTTCTGGTTTTAGCACGTCACTCCCATTGTTTTGTGAATCTGGTTTTGGCACCTCACTCCCATTGTTTTGGGTTTCCAGGTTTTAGCATGTCACTCCCATTGTTTTGGGTTTCTGGTTTAGCACGTCACCCCCATTGTTTTGGGTTTCTGGTTTTATCACGTGACTCCCATTGTTTTGGGTTTCTGGTTTAGCAGGACGCTCCCATTGTTTTGGGTTTCTGGTTTTAGTGCGTCACTCCCATTGTTTTGGGTTTCTGGCTTAGCATGTCACTCCCATTGTTTTGGGTTTCTGGTTTAGCATATCACTCCCATTGTTTTGGGTTTCTGGTTTAGCAGGATGCTCCCATTGTTTTGGGTTTCTGGTTTTACACGTCACTCCCATTGTTTTGGGTTTCCGGTTTAGCAGGTCACTCCCATTGTTTTCAGTTTCTGGTTTAGCAGGATGCTCCCATTGTTTTGGGTTTCTGGTTTAGCAGGTCACTCCCATTGTTTTGGGTTCCAGTTTAAGCACATCACTCCCATTGTTTTCATTTCTGGTATTAGCACGTCACTCCTATTGTTTTGGGTTCCAGTTTTAGCAAGTCACTCCCATTGTTTTGGGTTTCTAGTTTAGCAGGTCACTCCCATTGTTTTGGGTTCTGGTTTAAGCACATCACTCCCATTGTTTTCATTTCCGGTTTTAGCACGTCACTCCCATTGTTTTGGGTTCCAGTTTTAGCAAGTCACTCCCATTGTTTTGGGTTTCTGGTTTAGCACGTCACTCCCATTGTTTTGGGTTCTGGTTTCAGTGCGCGTCACTCCCATTGTTTTGGGTTCCAGTTTTAGTACATCACTCCCATTGTTTTGGGTTTCTGGTTTAGCATGTCACTCTCATTGTTTTGGGTTTCTGGTTTAGCATGTCACTCATAGGTTATGGTGTCCTTATGGTTGCACTTGTTTTTTTAATCTCTTGTCATTCCAGTTGAAGAGATACCATTTGATATTTTAGAGATGCCTGCATGCAAACTCTTAAAACATTTGAGTAAGTACAGTGCACCAGGGAGACTCTTATGACTATTGGGATAACACCAAGAATTTGGTATATGCTCCTAACTCAGGGTCCCCATAAATCAAACCACCTAAAATCAAATAGATTAAAGAATGAATTAGATAAAGAGTTTACTTGCTTAACTAAGTGGGTTTTTCTGTTAATTCCCTACAACCAAATCTTTATAATACCCCATGTTTTCTCCACATGTTATAAGTGTTAGCAGCTGCACAGATACTTCAGATAAGTGTCTCATGATAGTAGAGAAGTCTTGATCTGTGATCTTGGGAAAAGCTGCTCACATTAAGGATGCCATCTTCTTCTGGGGGGGAACTGTCCTTGTTAGCTTTACCTTAAGGGTTCCAGTGGGTATATGGTTCCAAGTGTGGAAGGACCCTTCTGAGTTGTGAGACTATGAACCCAAAGTTTAAGGTTTTAAAGTTTTGCTGTCATGTGGATGGCAAGGGCAGTCCTTCTCTGATGTTCTCAGAAGATCCAGTCATCAGATTCTAGATTTTGCAGGGGTTGACTGTCCTCAGTGAACCATAAAAGGCTTTCTTTACCTGGTGAAAATACACTTCAGGGTAATAATCTACTATTTTAACATCAACTCTCTCGCATGGAAGAGCTTTTATACAATCAGAAAACATACACTGAAAATGACAACTGAATGAAATCCCTTTATAAAATGTTTAAATGGCCCATCAGGTAACCAAATGTACCTGAAGTTTTGATTGTTTTCCTAGGAATATAGGTTTGACAAACCAAACATTCATTATAAACTATTTTAGCAGTTTAGAAATCACCACACCAATATATTTAATTTGGATCATTTTCTCTTTCCATGATGAGTTATGGAATGCAGAACTTTTAATAACAAAAGTTTTAAGGACTTAAGAAGGATAAGGTGGCCATCCTGGTTCTTCATAAGTCTGTGCTTAATTAACATTAGACTTACATCCTCTTGAATACCAGCTGTTTCTCCAAATTAGGTGCATGGCACTGGTAACTGATGAGTAGTTATAGGTGATTTGACTTAGACCATGGAGTTTATTTAAATTATATATCTAAACAATTTCAATATTGGTGATTTAGCTTGCAAATGTGGCAAAATATTTCCTTGGTATACAATTTTTGTTTTACTTAGGTTAGCAGTTTTATAAACCAGTTGGTCTTTTTATTAAACTTTTGGAATTTTTTTTTTTTTTTGAGACAGAGTCTCACTCTGTTACCTAGGTTGGAGTGCAGTGTCACAATCTTGGCTCACTGCAACCTCCGCCTCCTGGGTTCAAGCAATTCTCTTGCCTCAGCCTCCAGAGTAGCTGGGATTACAGGCACATACCACCACACCCGGCTAATTTTTATACTTTTAGTAGAGGTGGGGTTTCACCGTTGGCCAGGCTGGTCTCAAACTCCTGACCTCAAGTGATCCACTGGCCTTGGCCTCCCAAAGTGCTGGGATTGCCGACATGAGCAGCTGCACCCAGCCTAACTTTTGAGAATTCTTAACCAGTCCAATTCTTGGGGTATCAGGGAACTTACGGGGAATTTTTACCCATGATATTAAAGTTATTAGAAATCTGTGTTCACGAGTGTTTTTCAGGATCCTTTTCATTCTTTCATGAATCTTCTAAGAGATACCATATTCTAGAATTTTGCATGCTTGTGAAGTTTTTAGAAACTGCATCACCATTAAGCAATTAACTGTGGAAATGACTTTAAATAGTTACAGTTAAAGACAATTGACAAGGAAGTTTGGTTATTTCTGTGGTCTACAATGACTTAATAACCATAATTAGGGTGGATGTGGTGGCTCATGCCTGTAATCCCAGCACTTTGGAAGGCCGAGGTGGAAGGATCACGAGGTCAGGAAATCGAGACCATCCTGGCTAACATGGTGAAATGCGTCTTTACTAAAAATACAAAAATTAGCCTGGCATGGTGGTGGGTGCCTGTAGTCCCAGATACTCAGGAGGCTGAGGCAGGAGAATGGCATGAACCCAGGAGGTGGAGGTTGCAGTGAGCCGAGATTGCACCACTGTACTCCAGCCTGGGTGACAGAGCAAGACTCCATCTCAGAAAAAAAAAAAAAAATACAAGAATTTTAGAAATCCTATACAATTTTAGAATGGATTGATGACATACACTGAATATAACCTAAAGAAGGTTCAACATTATTTTTTATTTTGACAGTGCTAGCCATGTGACTTAACATGTTAAATAGTCCTATTTACCTCTCCTTTGGGTGCTTCAGGGGCCTCTGTAGTATCCCAAAGTTATAGGCCAGAAAAGAAAATTTTGAAGTTGAAATTTGATTTTGGGAAGCCTATTAAATATATTAAAGGTTTAAACACTTGATGTTGTGAAATAGAATTCCACGTCAACGTAAGTCATTCATTTACCTAAAATCATGACTTAAAAAATTTTTAAAGGGCAAAAATCTTTACTCATTGATGGGGGAAGACTTATCTCCACAAATAATCTGCCTCTTGTTTTTCCTTTTTTTTTCGTAGTTTATTTACAAGGCAAACAAATTTTTCATTTTTTCATTTTATTTTACTTTATTATTATTATTATTATTATTATTATTATTATTATTATTATTATACTTTAGGTTTTAGGGTTTATGTGCACAATGTGCCGGTTAGTTACATATGTATACATGTGCCAGTCTGGTGTGCTGCACCCATTAACTTGTCATTTAGCATTAGGTATATCTCCTAATGCTATCCCTCCCCCCTCCCCCTACCTCACAACAGTCCCCAGAGTGTGATGTTCCCCTTCCTGTGTCCATGTGTTATCATTGTTCAATTCCCATCTATGAATGAGAACTTGCAGTGTTTGGTTTTTTGTCCTTGCAATAGTTTACTGAGAATGATGATTTCCAATTTCATCCATATCCCTACAAAGGGCATGAACTCATCATTTTTTATGGCTGCATAGTATTCCATGGTGTATATGTGCCACAATTTCTCAATCCAGTCTATCGTTGTTGGACATTTGGGTTGGTTCCAAGTCTTTGCTATTGTGAATAGTGCCACAATAAACATACGTGTGCACGTGACTTTATAGCAGCATGATTTATAGTCCTTTGGTTATATACCCACTAATGGGATGGCTGGGTCAAATGGTATTTCTAGTTCCAGATACTTGAGGAATCACCACATTGACTACCACAATCATTGAACTAGTTTACAGTCCCACCAACAGTGTAAAAGTGTTCCTATTTCTCCACATCCTCTCCAGCACCTGTTGTTTCCTGACTTTTTAATGATTGCGATTCTAACTGGTGTGAGATGGTATCTCATTGTGGTTTTGATTTGCATTTCTCTGATGGCCAGTGATGATGAGCATTTTTTCATGTGTCTTTTGGCTGCATAAAGGTCTTCTTTTGAGAAGTGTCTGTTCATATCCTTTGCCCACTTTTTGATGGGGTTGTTTGTTTTTTTTCTTGTAAATTTGTTTAAGTTCATTGTAGATTCTGGATATTAGCCCTTTGTCAGATGAGTAGGTTGCAAAAATTTTCTCCCATTTTGTAGGTTGCCTGTTCACTCTGATGGTAGTTTCTTTTGCTGTGCAGAAGCTCTTTAGTTTAATTAGATCCCATTTGTCAATTTTTGCTTTTGTTGCCATTGCTTCTGGTGTTTGAGACATGAAGTCCTTGCCCATGCCTATATCCTGAATGGTAATGCCTGGTTTTACTTCTAGGGTTTTTATGGTTTCAGGTCTAACATTTAAGTCTTTAATCCATCTTGAATTAATTTTTGTATAAGGTGTAACGAAGGGATCCAGTTTCAGCTTTCTACATATGGCTAGCAAGTTTTCCCAGCACCATTTATTAAATATGGAATCCACTCCTTGTTTTTGTCAGGTTTGTCAAAGATCAGATAGTTGTAGGTATGCAGCATTATTTCTGAGGGCTCTGTGCTGTTCCATTGGTCTATATCTCTGTTTTGGTACCAGTACCATGCTGTTTTGGTTACTGTAGCCTTGTAGTATACTTTGAAGTCAAGTAGGGTGATGCCTCCAGCTTTGTTGTTTTGGCTTAGGATTGACTTGGTGATGCAGGCTCTTCTTTGGTTCCATATGAACTTTAAAGTAGTTTTTTCCAACTCTGTGAAGAAAGTCATTGGTAGCTTGATGGGGATGGCATTGAATCTATAAATTACCTTGGGCATTATAGCTATTTTCATGATATTGATTCTTCCTATCCATGAGCATGGAATGTTCTTCCATTTGTTTGTATCCTCTTTTATTTCATTGAGCAGTGGTTTGTAGTTCTCCTTGAAGAGGTCCTTCATGTCCCTTGTAAATTGGATTCCTAAGTATTTTATTCTCTTTGAAGCAATTTTGAATGGGAGTTCACTCATGATTTGGCTCTCTGTTTGTCTGTTATTGGTGTATAAGAATGCTTGTGATTTTTGCACATTGATTTTGTATCCTGAGACTTTGCTGAGGTTACTTATCAGCTTAAGGAGATTTTGGGCTGAGACGGTGGGGTTTTCTAGATATACAATCATGTCATCTGCAAAGAGGGACAATTTGACTTCCTCTTTTCCTAATTGAATACCCTTTATTTCCTTCTCCTGCCTAATTGCCCTGGCCAGAACTTCCAACACTATGTTGAATAGGAGTGGTGAGAGAGGGCATCCCTGTCTTGTGCCCGTTTTCAAAGGGCATGCTTCTAGTTTTTGCCCATTCAGTATGATATTGACTGTGGGTTTGTCATAGATATCTCTTATTATTTTGAGATACGTCCCATCAATACCTAATTTATTGAGAGTTTTTAGCATGAAGCATTGTTGAATTTTGTCAAAGGTCTTTTCTGCATCTATTGAGATAATCATGTGGTTTTTGTCTTTGGTTCTGTTTATATGCTGGATTACATTTATTGATTTGCTTATAATGAACCAGCCTTGCATCCCAGGGATGAAACCCACTTGATCATGGTGGATAAACTTTTTTATATGCTGCTGGATTTGGTTTGCCAGTATTTTATTGAGGATTTTTGCATCAATGTTCGTCAAGGATATTGGTCTAAATTTCTCTTTTTTGGTTGTGTCTCTTCCTGGCTTTGGTATCGGGATGATGCTGGCTTCATAAAATGAGTTAGGGAGGACTCCTTCTTTTTCTATTGATTGGAATAGTTTCAGAAGGAATGGTACCAGTTCCTCCTTGTACCTCTGGTAGAATTTGGCTGTGAATTCATCTGGTCCTGGACTCTTTTTGGTTGGTAAGCTATTGATTATTGCCACAATTTCAGCTCCTGTTATTGGTCTATTCAGAGATTCAACTTCTTCCTGGTTTAGTCTTGGGAGAGTGTATGTGTGGAGGAATTTATCCATTTCTTCTAGATTTTCTAGTTTATTTGCACAGAGGTGTTTGTAGTATTCTCTGATGGTAGTTTGTATTTCTGAGGGATCGGTGGTGATATCCCCTTTATCATTTTTTATTGTGTCTACTTGATTCTTCTCTCTTTTTTCTTTATTAGTCCTGCTAGCAGTGTATCAATTTTGATCCTTTCAAAAAACCAGCTCCTGGATTCATTAATTTTTTGAAGTTTTTTTTGTTGCTATTTCCTTCAGTTCTGCTCTGATTTTAGTTACTTCTTGCCTTCTGCTAGCTTTTGACTGTGTTTGCTCTTGCTTTTCTAGTTCTTTTAATTGTGATGTTAGGGTGTCAATTTCGGATCTTTCCTGCTTTCCCTTGTGGGCATTTAGTGCTATAAATTTCCCTCTACACACTGCTTTGAATGTGTCCCAGAGATTCTGGTATGTTGTGTCTTTGTTCTCGTTGGTTTCAAAGAACATCTTTATTTCTGCCTTCATTTCGTTATGTACCCAGTAGTCATTCAGGAGCAGGTTGTTCAGTTTCCATGTAGTTGAGCAGTTTTGAGTGAGTTTCTTAATGCCGTGTTCTAGTTTGATTGCACTGTGGTCTGAGAGACAGTTTAATTTCTGTTCTTTTACATTTGCTGAAGAGGGCTTTACTTCCAAGTATGTGGTCAATTTTGGAAGAGGTGTGGTGTGGTGCTGAAAAAAATGTATATTCTGTTGATTTGGGGTGGAGAGTTCTGTAGATGTCTATTAGGTCCGCTTGGTGCAGAGCTGAGTTCAATTCCTTGGTATCCTTGTGAACTTTTTGTCTCATTGATCTGTCTAATGTTGACAGTGGGGTGTTAAAGTCTCCCATTATTATTGTGTGGGAGTCTAAGTCTCTTTGTAGGTCACTCAGGACTTGCTTTATGAATCTGGGTGCTCCTGTATTGGGTGCATATATATTTAGGATAGTTAGCTCCTCTTGTTTAATTGATCCCTTTACCATTATGTAATGGTCTTCTTTGTCTCTTTTGATCTTTGTTGGTTTACAGTCTGTTTTATCAGAGTCTAGGATTGCAACCCCTGACTTTTTTTGTCTTCCATTTGCTTTGTAGATCTTCCTCCATCCTTTTATTTTGAGCCTATGTGTGTCTCTGCACATGTGATGGGTTTCCTGAATACAGCACACTGATGGGTCTTGACTCTTTCTTTATCCAATTAGCCAGTCTGTGTCTTTTAATTGGAGCATTTAGTCCATTTACATTTAAAGTTAATATTGTTATGTGTGAATTTGATCCCGTCATTATGATCTTAGCTGGTTATTTTGCTCGTTAGTTGATGCAGTTTCTTCCTAGTCTGGATGGTCTTTACAATTTGGCATGTTTTTGCAGTGGCTGGTATCGATTGTGCCTTTCCATGTTTAGTGCTTCCTTCAGGAGCTCTTTCAGGGCAGGCCTGGTGGTGACAAAATCTCTCAGCATTTGCTTGTCTGTAAAGTATTTTATTTCTCCTTCACTTATGAAGCTTAGTTTGGCTGGATATGAAATTCTGGGTTGAAAATTCTTTTCAGTAAGAATGTTGAATATGGGCCCCCACTCTCTTCTGGCTTGTAGAGTTTCTGCTGAGAGATCAGCAGTTAGTCTGATGGGCTTACCTTTGTGGGTAACCTGACCTTTCTCTCTGGCTGCCCTTAACATTTTTTCCTTCATTTCAACTTTGGTGAATCTGACAATTATGTGTCTTGCAGTTGCTGTTCTCGAGGAGTATCTCTGTGGCGTTCTCTGTATTTCCTGAATCTGAATGTCGGCCTGCTTTGCTGGATTGGGGAAGTTCTCCTGGATAATATCCTGCAGAGTGTTTTCCAACTTGGTTCCATTCTTCCTGTCACTTTCAGGTACACCAATCAGACGCAGATTTGGTCTTTTCACATAGTCCCATATTTCTTGGAGGCTTTGTTCATTGCTTTTTATTCTTTTTTCTCTAAACTTCCCTTCTTGCTTCATTTCTTTCATTTCTTCTTTCATCACTGATACACTTTCTTCCAGTTGATCTCATCATCTCCTGAGGCTTCTGCATTCTTCACACATAGTTCTCAAGCCTTGGCTTTCAGCTCCATCAGCTCCTTTAAGCACTTCTCTATATTGGTTATTCTAGTTATACATTCATCTAAAGTTTTTTCAAAGTTTTCAACTTCTTTGCCTTTGGTTTGTATTTCCTCCTGTAGCTCGGATTAGTTTGATCATCTGAAGCCTTCTTCTCTCAACTCGTCAAAGTCATTCTCTGTCCAGCTTTGTTCCATTGCTGGTGAGGAACTGCATTCTTTGGCGGAGGAGAGGTGTTCTGCTTTTTAGAGTTTCCAGTTTTTCTGCTCTGTTTTTTCCCCATCTTTGTGGTTTTATCAACTTTTGGTCTTTGATGATGGTGATGTGCAGATGGGTTTTTGGTGTGGATGTCCTTTCTATTTGTTAATTTTCCTTCTAACAGACAGGACCCTCAGTTTCAGGTGTGTTGGAGATTGCTAGAGGCCCATTCCAGACCCTGTTTGCCTGGGTATCAGCAGTGGTGTCTGCAAAACCGTGGATTTTCGTGATCCGCTAATGCTGCTGTCTGATCGTTTCTCTGGAAGTTTTGTCTCAGAGGAGTACCTGGTCGTGTGAGGTGTCAGTCTGCCCCTACTGGGGGGTGCCTCCCAGTTAGGCTGCTTGGGGGTCAGGGGTCAGGGACCCACTTGAGGATGCAGTCTGCCCATTCTCAGATCTCCGGCTGCGTGCTGGGAGAACCACTGCTCTCCTCAAAGCTGTCAGACAGGGACATTTAAGTCTGCAGAGGTTACTGCTGTCTTTTTGTTTGTCTGTGCCCTGCCCCCAGAGGTGGAGCCTGCAGAGGCAGGAAGGCCTCCTTGAGCTGTGGTGGGCTCCACCCAGTTCGAGCTTCCCGGCTGCTTTGTTTACCTAAGAGAGCCTGGGCAATAGCCAGTGCCCCTCCCCCAGCCTGGCTGCTGCCTTGCAGTTTGATCTGAGACTGCTGTGTTAGCAATCAGTGAGACTCCGTGGGCTTAGGACCCTCTGAGCCAGGTGCCGGATATAATCTCCTGGTGTGCCGTTTCCTAAGCCCATCAGAAAAGTGCAGTGTTAGGGTGGGAGTGGCCCGATATTCCAGGTGCCGTCTGTCACCCCTTTCCTTGACCAGGAAAGGTAACTAACTCCCTGACCCCTTGCGCTTCCCAAGTGAGGCAATGCCTCGCCCTGCTTCAGCTAGTGCACAGTGCACTTCACCCACTGTCCTGTGCCCACTGTCTGGCACTCCCTAGTGAGATGAACCCAGTACCTCAAATGGAAATGCAGAAATCACCCGTCTTCTGCGTCGCTCATGCTGGGAGCTGTAGACTCGAGCTGTTCCTATTCAGCCATCTTGGCTCCTTCTCCCATTATTTTTTAATATTTTCTGAAAATCTTCTTTAAAGAGAGAAAGCCAAATGTCACCCACTTTTTCATAAAGCCTTATAGGCAAATCTATTATTCTTTTCTTTTTTTTGAGGTGGATTTTCCCTCTTGTTGCCCAGGCTGGAGTGCAATGGTGCAATCTCGGTTTACTGCAACCCCCTGCCTCCCAGGTTCAAGCAATTCTCCCACCCTAGCCTCCTGAGTAGCTGTGATTAGAGGCATGCCCCACCATGCCCAACTAATTTTGTGTTTTTAGTAGAGACAGGGTTTTTCCTTGGTGGTCAGGCTGGCCCTGAACTCCTGACCTCAGGTGATCCACCTGCCTCGGCCTCCCCATGTGTTGGGATTACAGGCATGAGCCACTGCCCCTGGCCATTTTTTTTAAAGATAACGTCATGCTCTGTCACCCTCCTCACCACATTATAGCTCTGGGGCCAAGCTGCATCACAATGGAAATCATGGAGCCACAGGAAGAATCCACTCAGCTTTGCAAGATGCTGCCCAAGGGGTTGCTTGGAGTAACCAAATTAACATTTTTCATTCTGCTCAGAGCAAAATACATGTGACAAAACATAGACATGAGCCACTTTGCTTAGCACTCAGTGTCAAACTGGTAAGACTTAAACTTGCTCCCAGATAGGCCGTGCCATCTCTAAATCTTTTTAGAAGCTTCTGCATATTAATAGGCACCCCTAGATGAGACTAATTTGGGAGCCCTCATTTTTAAATGCACTTCAGGGCATTATTCATTTGGAATGTTCCACTGTAAGTTATCTTTAGTAAGATTTTGCCATTTCTGTAAGACTTTGCTGCTTCCCAGGCCTAATGAATTAGCCAGAAGGAACTAAGTTTTCCAGAAATTAAGGATCCTATTTTTACCTAATATATTGGCTTTACTCCAAGGTTCCCTTGATTGACTTAGCCAATGATTTTTTTTCCTACCTAAGCATGTGAGGAAAATGAAACAAAGGGGTAGAACACAAAAATCCCTGTGAATTTTCAAAAGCCAAATTTTACAACCCTCCAATATTATCATTTACTACCACTTTCCTTCTGACCCATTCAGATGTAGGAGATCTCTAACTGGAACTGGATTCAAGCCAGTTAACTACTGGATCAAATCTGATCCTGGACCTGGTCCCGTTTCTGTAATAACTTCTAAAACATCTAGCCAGTCATGGCTGGAAAGCAGTTTGGAACACAAATTTGCTCAAAGAAACTCAGAGCTCAAAACACAAATCCATGGAGCTCTGAAATCTGAGAGAGAATTTACCATAATCCCCAGCTGCTCTGAGAGGTCAAAGGGCACAAGTGTTACAGAATCCTGAGACATCACTTTTCTGCCTGAAACCTCTGGCTGGTGGTGTCTTTACCTGTGTTTTGCTCGGGCCCACTGGGTTCGTTCTGTCCACTCGGCTCATGCTAGTGGTGTGGACCCCACACCTGCCAAGGGTGAGCTGGGTACAGAGCAGTGAAGGGTGTGTGAGCAAGCAAGCATGGGATCTGGCCACTGCACACAGCCAAGCATGCCAGCTGCAGTGGGGTGGGCAGCTCCAGGCACCGGCACAGGTGCCAGCTCCCTGTGAGGCTGCAGCTGGACCAGGCCGACTGCAAACAGCTTCCACTGTGGTTATCAGGGAATGCAGTGGCGCCCGGAAACTTGGAGATGCAGGAACTGCAGAGCCCCAAAGAAGGTGTCACAGCCCTGGCTTGGGGAGCTCCTAGGTCTGGGCTCCCTGAAGAGCCACAGCTCTTGTCTCCTTCTCTCTTCTCTTCTTCTTGCCTGCAATTTGGCAAGCAAGGGGTGCGTTTCAGCCCTGTTTATGTTACACCTCTTTCAGCCCTGCTAGTTGGCAGGTCCCGAGTTCTTGTCCTGTGTCCAGGAAGAATGAGATATGTGGGCAAGTAGAAGGTGAGCAAGGTGAAGAGGTGCTTTATTGAGCAACAGTACAGCTCAGAGGAAACCTGCAGTGGGTAGCTCCTTTCTGCAGGCAGGTCATCCCAACGTCTGTTCAGCTCTCAGCAGCTGAGAGAGACGCACTGTGGTTAGCTGTGCCCACATTGCCGAGGCTGTTCGAGCTGAGGAGTGCCTTCAGGCCAGTGCTGAGCCACTCTTAGCCCCACCTCAACCTCCCTCTTGTGCTCGTCAGTGCCCAAAGTCTGGAGGGGGCCGAGGTGGCAGGGGGCTGGCATGTCAGCACTGCCCTGAGCTTGCAGAAACTGGGCCGGGTTGTGACTGTGCCTGGGTTCAGCCTCAACTTGGATCCGAAGTTGGAGTGGGCTCTGGGAGCGGAGAGACGCCAGGTGGTGGGACCAGGTACGACTGAGCCTGCAGGGGCAGGGGGGCTTGCTGGGCCTCTGAGAGTGCAAAGATGCCCGGGTTTGCAGTCATGGCTGGATGGCTGCAGCTGTGCCTGGGAGGGCGGGGCTCCTGCCTGCCAATTTAGAAGGGGTGGGTCTCCCACCCATTCCAGGCTCCCACCAGCTTCGAGGAGCGCACAGCCCCAGCCACTCCTCCCCACTGCAGCCAGTGTCTCCATAGCAACTGCTCCACGTGGGCCACTGCTGCCATCACAGAGCAGTCCTTGCAGGTGCCTTTCTTGTACCTCAGCACTCCTGGGGGTCATTAGAAGCCCTAGCAACACTGCTCACCACACTATAGCTCCGGAGGCCCTAGCAGTCCTGCTCCCACAGATCCCACTTCTGACACCATCTATTAAAAGAAAATCTTCAGCTAAATTAAATTTAAAGGAACTTAATTGAGAAATGAATGATTCACGAATCAGGCAGCCCCCAGAATCACAGCAGATTTGGTGAGACTCCAGCACAGCTACATGGTGGAAGATTTATAGACAATAAAAGGAACGTGATGTACAGAAATCTGAAGTGAGGAGTGAGGTCCAGAAGCAACTGGGTCCCTTACCGTTCTCAGAAGTGAGGTCCAGAAACAACTGGACTGGTTACAGTGCTCAGCATTTGCCTTATTTGAACACAGCTGAACACTCAGCAGTGTGTGAGTGGCAGAAGTTTCGCTGTTGGGATTGGCCAGGACTCAGCTATAGTTACAGGCACATACTCCTAAGTTAGGTTTTCAGTCTTTCTACCTATTAAGTTAGGTTGCAGTTTGTCCACAGGGACTCAAATCTAGAAGTACAGAGTCCTTCCCAGGCCATATTTAGTTCACCGTAACAGTTCCTATTATGACCTCACTGACAGTTCTTTTTCTCTGAATTCTCCTTTCTTCTCAACAGCTTATCCAAATGTTCCATTGGTCCCTGTTCATCCCTCCCTGCAGTTCTCCATGACTGATTCAGCCCTTTGTGGTTTGCAGTCCTGTTTCTCTACAGCTTGGACCCCTTCAGTCTTTCCATCATAGGTTTAACTCTCTGTTGAATGCTTCTTTGTAGCTATGCAAAAGTTACCTTAAGCTCAAAAAATTCAAAGTGAAAGCCACATCCTCCTCTCTTCCCTTATGTGTATGGTATTACTACCATGCAGCCAGTGACCCAAAATGGGATTTCTTCTGGCCTTTTCTTGCTTAGATTCAGGCTCATCTGGTGTCAAGCCTTGTTACTTTTGTTTCCTTGTTCTTTTATTTTTAATTTTTTTTCTTTTGAGACAGAGTTTCACTCTTGTTGCCCAGGCTAGAGTGCAGTGTTGTGATCTCGGCTCACTGTAGCCTCCACCTCCCGGGTTCAAGCAATTCTCCTGCCTCAGCTCCTGAGTAACTGGTATTACAGGCACTTGCCACCATGCCTGGCTAATTATGTATTTTTAGTAGAGATGGGGTTTCTCTGTTTTGATCAGGGTGGTCTCAAACTCCCGACCTCAGGTGATCCACCTGCCTCGTCCTCCCAAAGTGCTGGGATTACAGGCGTGAGCCACCGTGCCTGGCCTGCTTATTGTTTTAGTCTCATCCTGATTTCTGAATACAGGAGAGGAGCTGAGTTGGTGTTCACTAACAAGCACGGAAGCTTTGTTACATTTACAGTGTCATTCTTGGCAAAACCTGAATGGTATGTTTGTGGGGTGATGAGATTCAGTCCCCTGTGACCTGTGCATCTGGCCAACACTGTGGTGACATCCTTAGGAATCCATGGGGAGAGAGGAATCATTCAGGAGTTAGTGGGTCACGTTTGACAAGGGCCAATAAAGAAATATGCAAAGACAAAAATCAAGAAGAACATTGTCATATTTTCTACCTTTTGTTTATATAAATTTATGTCAATGATTCTAGCTTATGTTAATATGCAATGTATACAATATGCTAACATATACAATATATGTTTATAGTTTAAACATTTCTGTCATGTTTTCAGATTCTTTAAAGATTATATTACGCTTCCTATTTCAGATAGCTGTTTAAAATGAGTAAGGAAAAACGGATGTGTGCATCAGTTCTAACTGTTTATGGAATAAAACTAGTTGATTTCTTGGTTAAGAACAAAAAGTGACAACCTAATTAACTGAAAATTTTAAGGAGGCATTATAGTTTTAGCTTTAACATAAAATATTAACTATGCTCCATTCTTGCATTTTTAACATAATACTCAATATAAATCGCCACATACCATGTTTCAGATCAAGGTTCTACTTGTGATCTCTCAAGAGTTTTTCAAGGTTTTAATTATCTGAGATGTAACAATGTACCAGTAATCTTACTGGCATAAACCAGGAATTTATTCTTTTTACATGTCACAATTTTCTGGGTCAAGACACTGGACAGGCGATGTGGGTTCATTGCTTCATGATGTCCTTGGTCTCATCTGGAAGGACTCTAGTGGCTGGGGACATGGAGCAGGCACCCAGCCCTCTCTTTGTGGCCAGCACGGACTTCCTCCCAGTCTGGCAGCGTCAGGTAGTCAGGTTTGTCTGGCTTCTCCCAGGGTGTGTGTCCAAGAGGCCCAGGCAGAAGCTGTAAGGCCTCTCATGATCACCCCTCAGAAGTCCCAGAGCATCTCTCCTGCCACACTGCCAAGTCACACTCATCACTGAGACCAGCCATGATTCAAGGGGGTTGGTGATTAGATTCCACCTCTTGATGAGAAGCATAGTAGGAACCTGCAGCAGTCTTTAATAAACCACAGCTTGTCCTCTGGCCACAAACTATTAACATTTCTCCCACATGCAAATTATGCTTTGCCTCTCTCAAGAGCCCCAGAACGGTTTTCCTTATGGCACTGGTTGGTAGCCCAACTGAATCCTGAATCAGGTTGTGGTGGCCTGTCATCTGCACCCACACACACTCAGCCGCAGTGAGGACTGAATCAGGTTGTGGTGACCTGTCATCTGCCCCCCCCGACACAGCAACAGTGGGGACTGAATCAGGTTGTGGTGGCCTGTCATCTGACCCCCCACACACAGCCACAGTGGGGACTGAATCAGGTTGTGGTGGCCTGTCATCTGACCCCCCACACACAGCCACAGTGGGGACTGAATCAGGTTGTTGTGACCTATCATCTGAGCCCACAAACTCAGCTGCAGTGAGGGGACTGGTGTGAAAACAGTCGACATTTCCCTTTAGAAGCTGTTGGTGGGAGGCAAGAGGGAAGTGCTGACCTGCAGGCCCCGTCTAACAGTTGGTCATTCCCATGGGGTGCCTGTTACAGTTCTGTGATTAGTGCCCAGTCCTGGTCCCTGAGAACGGCGCACAGTCCTGGTCCCTGAGAATGGTGTTTGTGTCCTTTTACTCCTCCCTCTGGGCTTTTGTCATTCTCCATGTTCTTTTTCCTTCAGTGCCTGGGTTGCCGTTGACCAATTTTCCCTGCCTTTTTCTTATGGTCAATAGGGTATTCAGTGGCTTCTTTTTCATTTTTTTTTTCCTTTTCTTTTCTTCTTTTTTTTTTTTTTTTTTTACTTTGGCCTTTTGAGACAAGAATTTATTTCTTTACATTTTCTCTAAATTCTGTTTGAAAACTGAACCTCCTTCTTTAGATCATGTCCCTCTCCTGTCATATTTATTCAGTGACAGTTAGGGGAGGCTGGTAGCACTTTCCATGTTCTTCCCAGATGTCTCCTTAGGCAGATCCCTGAGATGGTGCAGTGCCCTTTCAGTTTCCATGTTGTGGCCGTAGTTTTCCCACAGTCCCTCAGCACGTAACTCTCAGGCCTTTTCTCCAGTTTCCAATGACATTTTCTCACCGTTCTTCAGGCCCTGACCAAGAGTCTTGATGCCCTTCCAGGCTGCATGAATGGTCTCCTTGAGGCCCAGTTACAGGTCAGCCTCACAGTCGTGGCACATACTGTAGCTTCTGACTACCACAGCAGCTCATTTCCAGCTGCCATATTCTGTTCCAGTTATCTATTCTGAAGAAACCATCCCCATAACTTGGCAGCTTAAAACAACTCATTATTACTTGTTGTTTTGCTTAGAGAGTCTTGGTGGCCAGCTCATCTCACACACAGTTGCAGCCAAGCTGGATTGTGTGAAAGCACAGTGGTTTGCAGTGTGGCTCACTAGTGGTTGGGAGTGGATGTTGCTGGAGGCTCACTAGTGGTTGGGAGTCGGTGTTGCTGGAGGCTCAGTGGGGGATGTCAATGCGTGTAGCTAGTCATGGACTGGCCGTGTGGTTTCCATCATGAGGTCTCAGGGGAGTGGGATTTCCTGCCTGGTGACTGGCTTTCTCCTGGATAAGTGTTCTGTTTTCTCATCCTGGCTTCTGAAGTCCCCAAATACCACATTTGTCACCTTCTGTTGGCCAAATAAGTCAGTAGTCTGGGCAAGGTTTAAGGGGAATTGGTTCTCACAGAGAGAGGAGCAGGAAATAAGTTGTCACCTTTAGTCTACCAGAAATGAGATTTTTATAACAAGTTTGTTCCAAATACATTCCAGTTCCCCTTGTGAATACTTTTTGACTCACAGGGTATTTCAAAGTTTATTACTTGGTTTTCAGACATTTGAGGCTTTTCTGGATATCAATTTGTTTTTGGTTTCTAATTTAATTTCAAGTGTTCAGACAACATACTTTGTATACTATTTCAGGCTTGAACCTTTTCTCAATCGATCGACATACAGTCTATCTTGGTACTGCCAAGTACCATTTGGGTCAGGATTTTGTCATTTAGATCCGTATTTTTCCTATATTTTTATCTGGTTGTTCCATCAGTTACTGAGAGAGTGGTATTAATTCACCAGCTATAATTTTGGATTGTCAATTTCCTGCTTTTGTTCTGTTGTTTTTGATTCACATACTTTGAGGCTCTGTGTGTGTGTACTTTGCGTGCACTTTGAGGCACAATTTATAATTGTAACATCATCCTCTCTGATTCTTTTATTTTTATTAAATTACCCTGTTTATTTCTGGTGATATATTTTGTTCTGAAGCCTCTTTCATCTAGTGTTAACATCTCTGTTGAAGCTTTTTATGATTAGTGTCTGGATAGCATATTTTTATGATTAGTGTCTGCATAACATATTTTTTCTCATACTTTGTTTGTGTCTTTGTGTTTAAATTGTGTCTCTGTGGATGCCATATTGTTGGGTCTTGCCTTCCTCTCAGGTCTGGCAGTCTCTGTCTTACGTAGAGTATTTGTCCAGTTACATTGTAACTAATCATTGCTAAGGTTGGATTTAGGTCTGCCATTTTTCTACTGATTTTCTATTTGTTTGTTTATTTTTTTTAAGACAGGGTCTTGCTCTGTCACCCAGACTGTAGTGCAATGGTGCAATCTTGGCTCACTGCAACCTCTGCCTCCCAGGCCCAACCAATCCTCACTTGAGCCCCTGAGTAGCTGGGACTACAGGTGCATGGCACCACACCTGGCTAATTTTTATACTTTTTGTAGAGATAGGGTTTTGCCATGTTGCACAGGCTGGTCTTGAACTCCTGAGATCAAGCAATCTACCCACCTTGGCCTCCCAAACTGTTCAGATTATAGGCATGAGCCACCATGCCTGGCCTTCGTCTGTCTTTTGATCTATATATTCTTTCCTAACATCTTTTGGGTTAAATATTTCTAAATATTCTAGTTTGATTAATCTTTTGGTTTTTTGAAATAATTTTTTATAGGCTGGGCATGTTGGCTTATGCTCGTAATCTCAGCTCTGCGGGAGTCCAAGGGAGGTGGATTGCTTGAGCCCAGGAGTTTGAGACCAGTCTGGGCAACATGGCAAAACCCTCTCTACAAAAAAACCAAACCAAAATTTAGCCTGACATCTTGGTGTGCACCTGTAGTCCCAACTATTCGGAAGGCTGAGGTGGGAGGGTTGCTTGAGCCTGGGAGGCTGAGGCTGCAATGAGCTGTGATCATGCCATTGCACTCCTGCCAGGGCAACAGAGTAAGACCCTGTGTCAAAAAAGATCATTTTTTATAAATAATTTATTATTTCAAATTTTGGTAACAAACACATACCTTAAAATTTACCATCATAACCAGTTGTAGGTATACAATTTTGTAGAGTTAAGAATATTTACAGTGTTGTGAAGCAGATGTCTAGATTTTTTTTCTATCTTGGAAAACTCTATACCCATTCAACAACTATTAATTTCCCCTTCATTCCACCTCCTGGCAAGTACTATTCTACCTTGTGCTTCTAAAAATTTGGCTTATATACCTAGGGTTATATAATATTTGTTGTTTTGTAAGTAGGTTCCATGTTATGTGTCAGATGTGTCAGGATTTTCTTCCTTTCTATGGCTGAATAATATTTCTTCATATATATATATTTTATCTCTCTCTCTCTATATATATATATCCTTTTGTTTATCCATCTATTCCTGGATGGACGTTTTGGTTTCTTCCACCTTGTGGCTATGTAATGCTCCTGTGAACATAGGTGTGCACATATCTGTTTGAGGTCCTGCTACTAGTTATTCTGTCTCTGTAGAAGTTGGATGGCTGGACCATATGGTCATTTTATTTTTATTTTTTTTTGAGGAGCCAGTTCATATTTCCACCAACAGTGTTCAAGGGTTTCAGTTTCACCTGCACTTGTTACTTTCTGTTGGGTTTGAAGTGATGTCCCATTGTGGTTTCTATTTGCATTTCTCTAATGACTAGTGATGTTACACATCTTCTCATATATCTCATGTATCTGTTGGCTATTTGTATATCATCTTTGCATCTTTGGATAAATGTTCTTTGTCCATTTTTTAATCACTTTATTTTGTTGTTGTGTTGTAGCGGGGTTTTCTGGTCATGATCATTCATTTATCTCACAGTTCATTCTCGTTACTTGGGCCAGGGTCATGATCATTCATTATCTCTCAGTTCATCCTCATTACGTTGGGCAAACAGTCATGCTGCAGAGTATAGATTATGTTATTCTGTTACTTTCGGGTAGAATTTGGGTCTAGGTTCTAATTGTTTCTAAGTTTAGATTCTGAATGAGAATCAGCAGAGGTAGACCACTGCTGCTGAGGCCTGGGGATTGCTGGGAAAAAGGCAGGAAACAGATACGGACCTGACCATGGAGGGTTTGTGTTTCACGGCTCCCATCTGGGTACCCAAGGAACCTACATATAGCTCGTGTGTGGAGAGCCTACATTGCCCATTCAAAGCAATTGAGGATGGAACAGTCTTGGGGCTGGAGCTCACTATTTGGAATGATAACCACATCTGCACAGGGAGGACCTGATAAGATGTTGTCCTTCCATGTATATCTGGGAATCCTGTGTAGGGTCTCTCTGTAAGGACAGGGGCAGTGTTGGCTCCTTGGCCTCTAGTTAGCCTCACGAGTAGTATAGTAAAGGCTTTGCCAACTTGTCACCATCTGTGGATATTCTGGCCAGCTCTTGTTTTCACCCTACTGACTTCTTCAGACACTAGGCTTTTGCTTTAGACCATTCATGGTTTTTCTTCCTCTTCAAATCAGTAATTAATAAATCCTCTTCAAATCAATAAATTTCCACTCCTTTAGGAAACTCTGATCTTCTGGTCATGCCAAGGTTTAATTAACTGGTTTGATTGTTTTTCTGTTTTCTTGGGTTTTTTTTTTTCCTTCTTCCTGGGGGTTTCTAGTAATTTTAGTTTGATGTCTCACTTTCTCCATTTTTTATTTCTTAGTTTTCTTCTGTGATTATTTTCACTGCAGCTGCAGGGCCTTATCCTGGGTTGGCAGAGAACTAGCACTTACTCTGCCCTAATTGGAATCCAGGAGAGATAGGAGGTGCCCTAGTGTGAAAATGTGTTTGCTCCTCTCTGCTTCTGGTAGTCTCTCTGTAGGAGTTCTTTACGTATTCTGAATGTTCACTTCTTATGAGATAAATGATGAGCAACTATAGGTTGAATGTCTCTGATCCAAAAATCTGAAATCCCAAATGCTCCAAAGTCTGAAACTTTTTGAGTGCCAACATGACACTCAAAGGAAATGCTTATTGGAGCATCTCAGACTCAGGGGATTGAATTCGAGATGCTCAACCAGTAAGAATAATGCAAATATTACAAAATCTGAAACACATACCAAGCATTTCAAATAAGGGACACTCAACTGGTATTTTCTTTTATTCTACAGTTTGCCTTTTACCCTGTTGGTTGTGACCTTTGTGGTACAGAAGTTTTTAGGTTTGATATATTTTTGCTTTTACTACCTGAGCTTTTAATGTCATATCCTAAAAATTATTGACAAATTCATCGTCATAAAGCATTTTCCAAATTTGTTTTCCCTAGGAGTTTGATAGTTCTAGTTTTACACTTAGGTTTATAATTCACTTTGAATTAATTTTAACGTGGTGTAAGGTAAGAGTCCAACTTCATTGTTTTGCATGTAGATGTACAATTTTCCCAACACCATTTGTTGAAGAAAGTGTCCTTCGCCTTTGAGTGGTCTTGGCATCCTTGTGGAAGATCATCAGACCATATATGCCAGGGTTGGTTTCTGAGGTCTCTGTTGTGTTGGTCCATAAGTGTGTCAAGTATGTCTTTATGCCATGACCACATTTTTTTTTTGGCTTATTGCAGTTTTGTAATTGTTTTGAGACCTTTAATTTTGTTCTGTTTCAAGATTGATTTGCCTATTCATGGGCCCTGGAGATTCAATATGAATTTTAGGATAGGTTTTTCTGTTTATCAAAAATGTCATTGGAATCTTTATAAGGATTGTATTGAATCTAGGTCACCTAAGTAGTGTTGACATCATTCCAAGATGAAATCATCTAATCTGCAAACCCAGCTTTTCTTTTCATTTATTTGTGTTTAATTTCTTTCAACAGTGTTTTGTAGTTTTCTGTGTTCAAATCTTTTGCCCTTTTGGTTAAGCTTATTTTTAATTTTTATAATGCTGTTGTAAATGTAATACTTTTTTTTTTTTCGAGATGGAGTCTTGCTCTGTCTCCCAGGCTAGAGTGCAGTGACACTATCTCAGCTCACTGCAACCTGCGCCTTCTTTATTCAAGCGATTCTCCAACCTCAGCCTCTCAAGTACCTGGGATCACAGGTGCACGCCAGCACGCCCAGCTAATTTTTTGGTATTTTTAGTAGAGACAGGGTTTCTCCATGTTGACCAGGCAAGTCTTGAACTTGTGACCTCAGGTGATCTGCCCACCTCGGCCTCCCAAACTGCTGGGATTGCAGGCATGAACCACTGCACCCGGCCAAATGTCATTCTTTTTAAAAATTTCTTTTCTTTTGTTTTACCTTTCTTTTCTTTCTCTCTCTTTCTTTCCTTTCTTTCTTTTCTTTGAGATGGCGTCTCACTCAGTTTCCTAAGCTGGAGCGCAGTGGCACAATCTCAGCTGACTGCAACCTCCACCTTCCAAGTTCAAGCAATTCTCCTGCCTCAGCCTCCCAAGTAGCTGGGACTACAGGTGTCTGCCACTACGCCCAGCTAATTTTTGTATTTTTAATAGAGACAGAGTTTTACTATTTATTTTAGAGATGGGTTTGGCCCAGCTGGTCACGAACTCCTGACCTCAGGTGGTCTACCCGCCTTGGCCTCCCAAAGTGCTGGGATTATAAGTGTGAGCCACTGCACCTGGCCTCTCTTTTTAAAATTTTATTTGCAGATTGTTCATTGTTAGTTTATGGAAATGCAACTGACTTGTGTGTGTTACTGTATCCTGAAACTTTGTTGAATTTCATTATTTTACCAGTATTTTGGGAATTTCAGGATTTTTACCCATTACATCCTGTTGTCTGTGAACAAAATTTTATACTTTTTCCTTTCCCATTTGCATCCTTTTTATTACTTTCTCTTGACTAATTATTCTGAGTAGAAATTCCAGTACTGTGATGAATAGAAGTGACAGGAAGAGATGTTGCTATCTTATTCCTGATCTTAGAGGAAAAGATTTTAGTTTTTCACCATTGAGTATGATGTTAGCTGCGAGCTTTTCATGTATAATCTTTATTTACTGAGGAGTTTCCATATATTACTAATTCTTTGAGTGTTTTTATTACAAAAGGTGTTCATCTGGCTCTGGAACCAGATAAATGTTGACCTGATAGAATGGATTGGAATGTCCCCTTCTGGTTTTTGAACACTTTTGGAATATTTTGCAGAGGATTGGCATTAATTCTTCTTGAAATGTTTGGTAAAATTTTCCAGTGAAGTTATGTGGAACTGGAATTTTCTTTTTGGTGGGGTTTTTGATTACTGGTTGAATCTTCTTACTAGTTACAGGTCTCTTTGGATTTTTTATTTCTCCATGATGCAGTATGGTGGTTTGTGTTTCTAGGAATTTATAAATTTATTCTAGGTTGCCCAGTTTTGTTGCCTATGCTTGCTCACATTAGTCTCTTGTAATCTTTTTCATTTCTGTGGCATCTGTTGTACTGTCACCTCTTTTATTTATGATTTTAGTATTTGAGATTTCTCTTTTTTCTTAATATAGCTGTGAGTTTTAAAATTTTTATTGATCTTTAAAAAAACAAACTCAGTGTTTTTTTTCCTTTTCTTTCTGGTCTTATTCTGCTTATCCCTGTTCTAATCTGTTATTTTCTTCCTTTTGCTTGGTTTGTCATTAGTTTTTTTTTCCCCCTTTTGGTGTAATGTTAGGTTATTGATTTGAGATCTTTCTTCTTTTTAATTTAAGCACCTGCAGCTATAAGCTTCACTTTAGCATGGGTTTGAGATCTTTCTTCTTTTTAATTTAAGCATCTGCAGCTGTAAGCTTCCCTTTAGCATGGGTTTGAGATCTTTCTTCTTTTTAATTTAAGGATCTGCAGCTGTAAGCTTCCCTTTAGCGTGGGTTTGAGATCTTTCCTCTTTTTAATTTAAGCATCTGCAGCTGTAAGCTTCCCTTTAGCACTGCCTTTGTTGCCTCCTCCTGAGTTTGGGTATGTCATGGTTTCGTTTTCATTTGCTTAAACATTTTTTGTCCTATTGTAATATAATTGTGTTGTTTTTAATAAAGATAATTAATGAAACACATAATGAATTGTGCTTCTGTTTTTATAATATTTTAAGCATTCTTAACTCAGAAATGTAAATTTTAGAAAAAAATTCCAGGCCAGGCACAGTAGCTCACACCTGTAATCCCAGCACTTGAGGAGGCCAAGGCGGGAGGATCATCTGAGGTCAGGAGTTGGAGACCACCCTGGCCAACATGGTGAAACCCTGTCTTTACTAAAAATAGAAAAAAAAATATAAAAGTTAGCTGGGTGTCATGGTGGGTGCCTGTAATCCCAGCTACTCTGGAGGCTGAGGCAGGAGAATCACTTGAATCTGGGTGGCGGAGGTTGCAGTGAGCTGAGATTGCACCACTGCACTCCAGCCTGGGTGACAGAATGAGAGTCCATCTCAAAAAAAAAGAAAAAAGAAAAAATTTCAAACATATTTATTTGTATTTCAATTTAGAAACTATGATCTCCTAAGTGTATTGACACAGCAACCTGACATAAAGATAAAGAATAATATGCATATAACAAAACAGAAACTTGCAAATACCTGTTTTTTATTAATTTTTAATTATATATATTTAAAAATTGCCGGGTGCAGTGGCTTACACCTGTAATCCCAGCACTTTGGGAGGCTGAGGTGGGCAGATCACATGAGGTCAGGAGTTTGAGACCAGCCTGGCCAACATGGTGAAACCTCATCTCTATTAAAAATCAAAAAATTAGCCAGGCGTGATAGCATGCATCTGTAGTCCCAGCTACTGGGGAGACTGAGGCAGGAGAATTGCTTGAACATGGGAGGCAGAGGATGCAGTGAGCCAAGATAGTGCCACTGCACTCCAGCCTGGGTGACAGAGTGAGGCTCTGTCTCAAAAAAATAAAAATTGTCTGGGCGCGGTGGCTCACACCTGTAATCGCAGCATTTTGGGAAGCTGAGGCAGACAGATCACGTCAGGAGATTGAGACCATCCGGGCTAACACTGTGAAACGCTATCTCTACTAAAAATACAAAAAATTAGCCGGGCATGGTGGCGGGTGTCTGCAGTTCCAGCTACTCCGGAGGCTGAGGCAGGAGAATGGTGTGAACCTGGGAGGTGGAGCTTGCAGTGAGCCAAGATTGCACCACTGGATTCCAGCCTGGGTGACAGAGCGAGACTCTGTCTCAAAAAAATAAAATAAAATAAAACTAAGGTGTGGTTGACATACAAAAATTACACATATTAAATATATACCGTGTGTGTGTGTGTGTGTGTGTGTGTGTGTGTGTGTGTGTGTGTGTGTGTTATGGAGGTTTTACTCTTGTTGCCCAGGCTGGAGTGCAGTGACACGATCTCAGCTAACTGCAACCTCCGCCTCCCAGGTTCAAGCAATTCTCCTGCCTCAGCCTCCTGAGTAGCTGGGATCACAGGCGTGCGCCCCCACGCCCGGCTAATTTTCATATTTTTTTAGTAGAGACAGGGTTTCACCATGTTGGCCAGGCTGGTCTCGAACGCCTGACCTCAGATGATCCACCTGCCTCGGCCTCCCAAAGTGCTGGGATTACAGGCGTGTGACACCGAATATATACATCTTAATGAGTATAGAGATAAATATTCGCCCCAGGACTCATCACAACAAATAATGCCGTAAACTTGACCATCACCCCCCATATATTTCTCATTCTCACCCTTTTTAAGAAATGAGACCGGCAGTGGTGGCTCACGCCTGTAATCCCAGCACTTTGGGAGGCCAAGGCAGGTGGATCACGAGGTCAGGAGATCAAGACCATCCTGGCTAACACAGTGAAACCCCGTTTCTACTAAAAATACAGAAAATTAGCCAGGCGTGATGGCGGGCACCTGTAGTCCCAGCTACTCGGGAGACTGAGGCAGGATAATGGTGTGAACTCGGGAGGCAGGGCTTGCAGTGAGCCGAGATCGTGCCACTGCACTCCAGCCTGGGCAACAGAGTGTGACTCCGTCTCAAAAAGAAAAAAAAATGACATGACCATTTCACCTAAAATATACCCTCTTAAGTATTTTTTTAAGTGTACAATACAGGACGGCCATGCATCAGAGATATATGTGGGTTTGGTTCCAGACCACTGCAATAAAGTGTTATACAATTTCTTTTGGTTTCCCAGTGCATGTAAAAGTATGTTTATACTGTGCTGTATAAAGTGTGCAATAGCATATGTCTACAAAGTATGCACACTGTAATTTACAAATACTTTATTGTTAACAAGTGCTAACAGTCATCTGAGCCTTCAGAAAGCTGCAATCTTTTTGTGTGTGTGTGACAGGGTTTTACTCTGTGGCTCAGGCTGGAGTAATTGCAGCCTCAACCTCATGCTCAATCAAACCCCCAACTCAGACTCCTGACTAGCTGGGACTACAGGTGCATGCCACCGTGTCCAGCTAATTTTTGTATTTTTTTTTTTTGTAGAGATGGGGTTTTGCCATGTTCCCTTGACGTCCTGGGCTCAAGCAATCCACCCACCTTGGCCTCCCAAGGTGTTGGGATGACAGGTGTAGCCACTGCACCTGGCCAAGTTTCAGTCTTCTTGCTGATGGAGGGTCTTACCTTAATGTAAGGTGGTGGTTGCTGAGCGTTGGGGTGGCTGTGGCAATTTCTTAAAATAAGACAACATTGAAGTTTGCTGTGTCAATTGACTCTCCCTTTCACAAAAGAATTAACTGTAGCATACGATGATAGCTTTTTACCCACAGTAGAACTTTCAAAATTGGTTTCAATGCTGTCAAACCTTCGTACTGCTGTACCAACTAAGTTTATGTATTATTGTAAATCATTGGGTTCAATCCTGTCAAGCCTTCCTTCTGCTGTACCAAGTTTATTCTAAATCTGTTGTCATCTCAACATTGTTTACACTGTCTTCACCACGAGTAGATTTCATCTCATGAAACCACTTTCTTTGCTCATCCGTGGGAGTAACTCATCCTCTCACGTTTTCTCCAGAGGCTGCTGCAGTCTCGCCAGATCTTCAGGCCCTTTCTCTGATTCTAGTGCTCTTGTTATTTCCACCATATCTGCAGTTACTTCCTCCACAGAAGTCGTGAACCCCTGTGTCATCTGTGAGGGTTGGAATAATCTTCCCAACTTCTCTCTCTCTCTTTTTTTTTTGAGATGAAGTCTTGCCTGGGCTGGAGTGCGGTGATGTGATCTCAGCTCACTGCAACCTCCACCTCTCGTGTTCAAGCAATTCTCCTGCCTCAGCCTCCCAAGTGTTTGGGATTACAGTCACCCCCGACCAGGCCCAGCTAATTTTTTTTGTGTTTTTAGTACAGACAGGATTTCACTATGTTGGCCAGGCTGGTCTCAAATTCCTGACCTCGTGATCCACGTGCCTTGGCCTCCCAAAGTGCTGGGATTACAGGCGTGAGCCACCAAGCTCAGCCCCAACTTCTCCTAATGTTGCTATTTTGATCTTCTTTTTTAAATCATGAATGTTCTCAATGGCATCTAGAATGGTGAATCCTTTCCAGTAGGTTTTCAATTATTTTGCCCAGATCCATCAAAGGAATCGCTTTCTAGAGAAGCTATAGCTTTATGAAATATATTTCTTAAGTGATAAGACTTGAAAGTTGAAATTATTCTTCGATCCAAGGGCACCAGAATGAATGTTGGGTTAGTAGGCATGAAAACAATATTCAGCTCTTTATACATCTCTGTAAAAGCCCTTGAGTACCAGCGGCATTGTCAGTGAGCGGTAATACTTTGAAAGGAATCTTATTTCTTGAGCAGTAGTTGTCGACAGTGGGCTTAAGATATTCAGTAAACCATATTTGTAAACCGATAGTCTGTCATCCAGGCTTTGTTCCCATTTGTAGAGTACAGGCAGAGCTGTGTTTTATCATAATTCTTCAGGGCCCTTGGATTTTCAGAATAGTAAATCGTCATTGGTTTCAAGTTAACATCACCAACTGCATTAGGCCTTAACAAAAGAGTCAGCATGTCCTTTGAAGCCTTAAAGCCAGGCATCAACTCCTCTCTAGCTGGGAACATCCTGGATGGCATCTCCTTCTAGTAGAAGGCTGTTTTGTCTCCATTGCAAATCTGTTTAGTGTAGCCATCTTAATCAATTATCTTCTAGATAGCTTTCTGCAGCTTTTCCATCAGTACTTGCTGCTTTATCTTGCGCTTTTATGTTATGGAGATGACTTTTTTCCTTAAACCTCAAGAAACAAGCTCTTCTAGCTTCAGACTTTTCTTCTGCAGCTGCCTCACCTCTCTAAGTCTTCATAGAATTGAAGGGAGGCCGGGTGCGGTGGCTGTCACACCTGTAATCCTAGCACTTTGGGGGGCCGAGGTGGGCAGATCACCTGAGGTCGGGAGTTCGACACCAGTCTGACCAACGTGGAGAAACCCCGTGTCTACTAAAAATACAAAAAATTAGCCAGGCGTGGTGGTGCATGCCTGTAATCCCAGCTACTCGGGATGCTGAGGCAGGAGAATGGCTTGAACTTGGGAGGCAGAGGTTGCGATGAGCCAAGATCACACCATTGTACTCCAGCTTGGGCAAGAAGAATGAAACTCTGTCTCAAAAACAAAGAAAAAAAGTAAAAAGAGAGTTAGGCTTAGGCTTAATGGAATTTTTTTTGTTTTTTTTATCTTCTATCTAGACCAATTGAACTTTCTTCATAACAGCAGCAAGATTGTTTAGCTTTTTATCATTCATGTATTCACTGGAGTAGTACTTTAAATTTCTTTCCAGAACACTTCCTTTGCATTCACAACTCGGCTAATGTTTGTTGCATGAGGTCTAGCTACTGGCCTGTCTTGCTTACAGCATGCCTTCCTCACTAAGCTTAATTATTTCTTCCTTTTGGTTTAAAGTGACAGACATGCAACTCTTCTTTCACTTGAACATATAGAGGCTATTGTAGGGTTATTAATTGGCCACATTTTAATATTAATAAAAAGAAGCCTGAGAAAAAGAGAGAGAAAGAGAAATGGCCCATTGGTGGGGCAGTCAGAACAAACGCATTTGTCAATTGTTTGCTGTCTTATCCTGGTGTGATTTGTGGTTCCCAAAACAATGACAACAGTAGCATTAAAGATCACTGATTACAGATCACTATAACAGATTCAATAATAAAAAGCTTAAAATACTGTGAGAATGACCAAAATGTGACACAGAGACGTGAAGTGAGCACGTGCTGTAGGAACAATGGTGCCAGTGAGACCTGCTTATTGCAGGGTGGCCACAAACCTTCAATATGTAAAACACATGGTCACAAAACACAATAAAGCAAAGTGCAGTGAAAGAAGATGTGTCTGTCTTTTGATAGACTCTGACAATCTCTATCTTTGAATTGGTACATTCATACCATTAGCATTCAAAGTGATTATTGATATCATTGGATTAATATCTACTATATTTGTTACTGTTTTCTATTCATTCTCCTCAGTCTCCATTCTTTTGTCTACCACTCTTTTTCTGCCTTTTGCAGTTTTCATTGATGATTTTAGATGACTACATTTTCCCTGTCTTTCTTAGCATGTACTTCTCTTTTTAAAACTTTTTTTTAACTAGTTGCCACAGAATTTGCAATATACATTTACAACCAATTCAAGTCCACTTTCAAATAACACTATCCCACTACCCCACAAATAAGAATACCTGCTTAACAAACAAAACACCCAATTCCTCAGTAACATTTACAACAAATTCAAGTCCACTTTCAAATAACACTATCCCACTATCCCACAAATAAGACTACCTGCTTAACAAAGAACACACCTAATTCCTCAATATACATTTACAACCAATTCAAGTCCACTTTCAGATAACACTATCCCACTTCACGGGTGACTACCTGCTTAACAAAGAAAACACCTGATTCCTCCCTCCCATCCTTCCATTCCATTCCTTGTATTATTGTTCCTTATTTCACTTGTGTATAAGCATACATAATCTATCTGTGTGTATTTATTATTATCTACAAACTTATTGGTCAGATCAATTATGAATAAATACATGTTTTTATTGTACCACAATTCCTCCCTCCCATCCTTCCATTCCATTCCTTGTGTTAGTGTTACTCATTTCACTTGTGTATACGCATACATAATCTATCTGTGTGTATTTGTTATTGTCTATGAACTTCTTGGTCAGATCAATTAAGAATAAATACATAGGTTTTTATTGTACCACAATTCTTTAATGCTCTTTTTTAAAAAATGTTGATCCAGGTTTCAGTTATATATCTTTTGTTTCCCTCTAAAGAATTTCATTTAACATTTCTTGCAAGACAGGTCTCCTGGTAACAAGTTTCTTGAATTTTTATTTTTCTGAGGAAGGCCTTAATTCTCCTTCACTTTTGAAGGGTGGTTTCAGTGGGTACAGAAACTTAGGCTGGTGGGTTTTTTTCTGTCAACAGTTTGAATTTTTCATTTCACTGTCTTCTTGCTTTCACAGTTTCTGCAATGTTGAATGCAGTTCTTATCTTTGTGTCTCTGTAGGTAAGGTGTTTTCTGCCCCACCTCTGGTTTCTTTCAGAGTTTTCCTTTATCTTTTATTTCATATAGTTTGAAAATTATATGTCCAAGTGTAGGTTGTTGGCATTTATTCTGCCTGGTGTTCTCGGAGCTTCCTGGATCTTTGGTTTGGTGTCTGACATTAATACTGGAAGTTCTCAGACATGGTTGTTGCAGAACTTTCTTCTATTTCTTCTCCTCCTGGTATTCTCATTACTCTGTTTCACCTTTTGTAGTTGTCCCACAGTCTTGGGTATCATCTTCTGTTATTTTCAGTGTTTCTTTTCTTTAGTTTTCGAAGTTTCTGATGATAAATCCTCAAGCTCAGAGATTCTTTATTCAGCTGAGTCCAGTCTACTAATAAGCCATCAGAGGTATTCTTCAGTTATTTACCACATTTTTTACCACTACATTATGTTGAAGGTTCTTACGATGTCTGTCTTTCTGATTACATTACCCATCTACACTTCAATGCTGTCTACTTCATTCATTAGGCCCTTAGCATATTCTCCAGAGGTTTAAAAAAATTCCAAAATCATATCTTTGTCTGCTTCTGAAGCTTGCTCTGTTGACACAAATTGTATTTTTTTCTTTTTTTGGATTTTAGTATGCCTTGCAATTTTTTCCCTTTATTCTCATGCATGAAGCACCCATTAAAGGTGACTGCTGTTAGTATAGCTTTAGTAATGCGGTGATGAGGTGACAGGGCAGGTGATGCTCTCTTAGTCTCTTTAGGCTACTATAACAAAATACTTTAGACTGAGTAATTCATATGCAACAGAGATTATTGCTCACAGATCTGGAGGCTGGAAAGTCCAAGACTAAAGGGGCAGGATATTTAGTGTTTGGTGAAGGTCAAACATTCAGACACTCTCAACGACTATAGTGACAGCAGCAGTCTTCAGGAATCATATGTGAGGGAAAAAACATTCAGACCACAGCAGGAGTGCTCAGGAATCCTATGTGAGGGACAAACATTCAGACCCCAGCAGTAGTGTTGTGGAATCCTATGTGAGGGAAAAACTTTCAAACCCTTGTAGCAGTGTTCTGCAATCCTATGTGAGGGACAAAAATTCAGAACCTCATAACAGTGTTCTGGAATCCTATGTGAGGAACAATCACACCACAGCAGGAATGTTCTGGAATCCTATGTGAGGGACAAACATTCAGACCACAGCAGGAGTGCTCTGTAATCCTATGTGAGGGACAAACATTTCAAAACCTCGTAGCAGTGTGCTGGAATGTTATGTCAGGGACAGACATTTAGACCCTTGCAGCAGTGTTCTAGAATCCCATCTGCGGGACAAACATTCAGACACTTGCAGCAGTGTTCTGGAATTCTATGTGAGGGACAGACATTCAAACCCCAACAGCAGTGTTCTAGAATCCTATGTGAGGGACAGACGTTCAGACTCCAGCAGCAGTGTTCTGGAATCCTATGTGAGGTACAAACATTCAGACACCAGCAGAAGTGTTCTGGAATCCTATTTGCGGGACAAACATTCAGACCCTCGTAGCACTGTTCTGGAATCTTATGTGAGGGACAACATTCAAACCACAGCAGCAGTGTTCTGGAATCCTACGTGAAGGACAAACTTTCAGACCACAGCAGGAGAGTTCTGGAATCCTATATGAAGGACAAACATTCAGACCCCAGGAGCACTGTTCTGAAATCCTATGATAAGGGCAAACATTCAGACCCCAACATGAATGTTCTGGAATCCTATGTGAGGGAAAAGCATTAAGACCATAGCAGGAGTATTCTGGAATCCTATGTGAGGGACAAACATTCAGACCCTTGTAGAAGTGTTCTGGAATCCTATGTGATTAACAAACATTGAGACCACAGCAGGAGTGCTCTGGAATCCTATGTGAGGGACAAACATTCAGACCCCAGGAGGAGTGTTCTGGAATCCTATGTAAAGGACAAACATTCAGACCCTCGTAGCAGTGTTCTTTAATCCTATGTGAGGGAAAAACATTCAGACCACAGCAGGAGTGCTCGGGAATCCTATGTGAGGGACAAACATTCAGAACCTCGTAGCAGTGTTCTGGAATCCTATGTGAGGGACAAACATTCAGACCCTCCCAGCAGTCTTCTGGAATTCTATGTGAGGGACAGACATTCAAACCCCAGCAGCAGTGTTCTGGAATCCGATGTGAGGGACAAACTTTCAGACCCTCATAGCAGTGTTCTGGAATCCTATGTGAGGTACAAACATTCAGAGCCTCATAGCAGTGTTCTAGAATACTATGTGAGGGACAACCAGTCAGACCATGACAGTTCTGAAATGCTATGTGAAGGACAAACATTCAGACCCTCGTAGCAGTGTTCTGGAATCCTATGTGAAGGACAGACATTTAGACCCTCGAAGCAGTGTTCTGCAGTCTTAAGTGAGGAACAAAAATTCAGACCCTCGTAACAGTGTTCTGGAATCCTTTTTTGAGGGACAGACATTGAGACCCCAGCAGCAGTGGTCTGGAATCCCATGTGAGGGACAAACATTCACACCCCAGCAACAGTGTTCTGTAATCGTATGTGAGGGACAAGCATTCAGACCCCAGCAGCAGTGTTCTGAAATCTTATATGAGGGACAAACATTGAGACCCTCGTAGCAGTGTTCTGGAATCCTATGTGAGACACAAACATCCGTACCACAGCAGAAGTGTTCCGGAATCTTATGTGAGGGACAACCATTCAGATCACAGCAGGAGTGTTCTGGAATCCTTTGTGAGGGACAACCATTCAGACCACAGCAGGAGTGTTCTGGAATCCTATGTGAGGGACAAATATTCAGACCCTCATAGCAGTGTTCTGGAATCCTTTGTGAGGGACAAACATTCAGACCCCAGCAGGAGGGTTCTGGAATCCTGTGTGAGGGACCAACATTCAGACCCTCGTAGCAGTGTTCTGAAATCCTATGTGAGGGACAAACATTCAGAACCCAGCTGCAGTGTTCTGGAATCCTATGTGAGGTACAAACTTTCAGACCACAGCAGGGGAGTTCTGGAATCCTATGTGAGGGACAAACTTTCAGACCCCAGGAGCAGTGTTCTGAAATCCTATGTTAAGGGCAAGCATTTATATCCCAGCGTGAATGTTCTCGAATCCTAGGTAAGGGACATATATTCAGACCACAGCAGGAGTGTTCTCGAATCCTATATGAGGAACAAACATTCAGACCACAGAAGGAGTGTTCTGGAATACAATGTGAGGGACATTCAGACCCTCTTAGCACTGTTCTGGAGTCCTATGTGATGAACAAACTTTCAGACCACAGCAGGAGTGTTCTGGAATCCTATGTGAGGGTCAAACATTCAGACCACAGCAGGAGTGTTCTGGAATCCTATGTGAGGGTCAAACATTCAGACCCCAGCAGTAGTGTTCTGGAATCCTATGTGAGGGCAAACATTCAGACCCACGTGGCAGTGTTCTGGAATCCTATGTGAGGGACAAACATTCAGAACCTCGTAGCAGTGTCCTGAAATCTTATGTGAGGGAGAGACATTTAGACCCTCGCAGCAGTGTTCTGGTATCCCATGTGAGGGACAAACATTCAGACCCTCCCAGCTATGTTCTGGAATTCTATGTGAGGGAAAGACATTCAAACCCCAGCAGCAGTGTTCTGGAATCTGATTTGAGGGGCAGACATTCAGACCCCAGCAACAGTGTTCCGGAATGCTATGTGAAGGACAAACATTCAGACCACGGGAGCAGTGTTCTAGAATCCTATGTGAAGGACAAACATTAAGACTCTCGTAGCAGTGTCCTGGAATCATATGTGAGGAACAACCATTCAGACACCAGCAGAAGTGTTCTGGAATCCTAGGTGTGGGAAAAACATTCCGAACCTAGTAGCAGTGTTCTGGAATCCTATGTGAGGGACAAACATTCAGACCACAGCATCAGTGTTCTGGAATCCTATATGACGGACCAACATTCAGACCCTTGCAACAGTGTTCTGGAATACTAGGTGAGGGAGAAATATTCACACCCTTGTAGCAGTGTTCTGGAATTCTATGTGACTGACAAACATTCAGACTCCAGCAGCAGTGTTCTGTAATCCTATGTGAGTGACAAACATTCAGACCCCAAGAGCAGTGTTCTGAAATCCTATGTTAAGGGAAACATTGAGACCCCAGCATGAATGTTCTGGAATCCTAGGTGAGGGACAAACATTCAGACCACGGCAGGAGTATTCTGGAATCCTATGTGAGGAACAAACATTCAGAACACAGCAGGAGTGTTCTGGAATCCTATATGAGGGATAAGCATTCAGACCCTTGTAGCAGTGTTCTGGAATCCTATGTGAGGGAGAAGCATTCAGAGCACAGCAGGAGTGCTCTGGAATCCTATGTGAAGGACAAACATTCAGAACCTCGTAACATTGTTCGGGAAACCTATGTGAGGGACAGACATTTAGACCCTCGCAGCAGTGTTCTGGAATCCCATGTGAGGGTCAAACATTCAGATCCTCACAGCAGTGTTCTGGAATTCTATGTGAGTGACAAACTTTCAGATTCCAGCAGCAGTGTTCTGTATTCCTATGTGAAGGACAAACATTCAGAATCCAGGAGCAGTGTTTTGAAATCATATGTTAAGGGCAAACATACAGACCCTAGCATCAATGTTCTAGAATCATATGTGAGGGACATACATTCAGACCCTCGCAGCAGTGTTCTGGAATCCTAGATGAGGGACAAACATTCAGACCCCAGCAGCAGGCTTCTGGAATCCTATGTGGGGGACAAACATTCAGACAATGGCAGCAGTGTTCTGGAATCCTATGTGAGGGACAAACACTCAGAGCCTTGTAGCAGTGTTCTGGAATCCTATGTGAGTGAGAGTGCCTGGAGCCTACCCAACCTGACGCCCCCAAAGCCCTCACAGGGTCTGACCTCCCAGCATGCACCTGCCTCTCCCTGAACCCCAACTGCCCACCCTGCCTGTTCCCTGGCCTCCTTCATCCTGTGCAGCCCATAGACTGTGACCATCTCTGCAGCCACTCTGGCCCTTCCTTTACCTTTGTCCTGTCAGAATCTCTGAGCAGGATCTCCCAGGTCCATCCAAACACGTGCTTTGTCCACTTTTGACTAGGCCCTTGGGCATCACTGGGCTATCCCAGCTGTCCACAGGGCCTTCAATAATGCACATTGCACCTGGCCTATCCAAGCAGTGCTCAGCAGCCCACATTGACCAGGTCCCTGCTGACCAGACCCCACACATCAGGTCCTCCCTGATGACACCCTCACTGATTAGACCCTCATGACCAGGCCCCACTAACAAGGCCCCCACTGCCAGGCACACAATGACAAGGACCCCACTGACCACGACCTTACTGACAAGGCCTCACTGACAAGGCCTCACGGACCAAGTCCTTACTGACAAGTCCTCACTGACTAGGTCATTATTGACAAGGCCTCACTGATCAGTTTCCACTGATCATGACCTCATTCCCTGGCCCCCAAGATGAGGCCCCACTGACCAGGCCTCCAGGGAACAGGTTGCCAATGATCAGGCCCCTAATAACCAGGCCTAAGGTCACCAGATGCCCCTGACTGGGACCCTAGTGAGTAGACCCCACTGAACTGGCACCAAATGCTGAGATCCCCGCTGACCAGGTCACCCTGTAGACCAGTGCTACAAAAGTCACCACTGACCAAGTCCTCTCTGACAAGGACACTACAGATTAGGTCCCGCTGACAAGGTGCCCTGACCAGGGCCCCACTGACAAGGGCCTCACTGATGAGGACACGCCCACCAGGGTCTGCTGACTAGGTCCCATGTGCCCAGTCCTCCACTGAATAGCACCCCTTGACCTGGTCACCAGTGCCCCAGCCCATGCTGACCAGGCCAGCACTAAGCCCCAGCTGACCAGGTCTCCACTGATCAAGCCCCACAACCCAGGTTTGCACTGACCAGACACCAAACAACTGGCAGCCAATAGGTCCCCACTCACCAAAACCCCCACTACTAGACCCCACTAATGAGACCCTCTCTAAGCAGACCCCTGCTGACCATGATCCCACTAAATAGTCCTCACTGACCTAGGTCCACTGACCAGGCCCACACTGATCAGACCCCTCCTAACCACACCGGAAATCCAAGCAGCAATGACATGTTTCATATGCCAGAAGTTGGAACAAGACAGAGAGAGGAAAGAGGTTCCACAGCCTTTTAAACTACTAGATCTCATGAGAACTCACTCACTATCAGGAGGATGGCATTAAGGGCTTGGTGCTTTGCCATTTGTGAAGGATCCACTCCCACCCCTTTAAGATTAAAGCTTTTTCCACCTAGGCCCCGACTCTAACATTAGGGAGTGTACTTTCACATGAGTTTTGGAAGGAGCATAGAGAAAAACCGTATTATTCTGTCCCTGACCTCACACATCTCATGTCCTTCTCACATTGCAAAATACAGTCATGCCTTGCCAGCAGTCTCCCAAAGTCTTAACTCATTTCAGCATTAACTCAAAGATACAAAGTCCAAAGTCTCATCTGGGTCAAGGCTACATTCTCTTTTGCCTACGAGTCTCTGAAATAAAAAAGCAAGTTTACTGCGTCTAAGGTACAATGATGGTACAGGCATTGTGTAAGCTTTCCATATCCAAAAGGGAGACATTTTCCAGAAACCTTCTTATTTTTATCTGAGGCCCCCTCAGCCTGGCCTTCACTGTCCATGTTTTTGTCAGCATTCTTGTCACAGCCATTTAACCAGTCTCTAAGATGGTCCAAAAATGTTCTCATCTGTCTGTCTTCTTTGGAGCCCTCCAAACTCTTCCAACCTCTACCCATTACCCAGTTCCGAAGTTGCTTCCACATTTTCAGGTATCTTTATAGCAATGCTCCAGTCCTCATTTGCCATTTTTGGTAAGATTTATTTTGAAAAAGAGGTTTAATTGGCTTATGGTTCTGCAGAGTGGACAGGAAGCTTAGTGCTTCTGCTTCTGGGGGGCCTCAGAAATCTTTCAATCATTGTGCAAGATAATGAAAGAGTGAATTGTCTCACATGGCAAGAGGAAATCACGGACAGTAGGGAGTGATATAGAGTTTTCAGTGGCCAGATCTCACGAGAATTCACTCATGATTGTGAGGACAGTACCAAGGGGATAGTGCTGAACCACTCATGAGAAATTTGCCTTCATGATTCAATCACCTTATACCAGGATCCACCTCCAACATTAGGAAGCATAACTCAACATGAGATTTGGTGGGGACACATATTCGAATTGCCTCATCAGTCTTTGAGTATAAAGACATCCATAGCAGGCTTTATCCAGCCAGCTTCTTTGGGATTCTTTATAGGGTTTCAGGTCTATAGCATATCCACTAAAATATTCCTACTTCAAAAGGCAATAAAGTAAGTGGTATTATCATTCTTCAAAAAGTTATAATGGTAGTATAGGCATTCATAGTATGATTTAGTTCATTTGCTACTGTTTCTATTCTATCACCATATTAACACTTTCCTACACAATTCTATATTCAGCTGGGTTTCAGTTGAGCACAAAGTCATCCTTGTACTACCACTGATAGCTGGCACTAGCTCTTTGATACTGTTATCATTCTGCTGTAGAAAGTACCCGTGAACAGGAAAAAGTCCACAATAGAATAGCTAGTCATTCAACACTATCAAATTTTAGGTGACTTTTTGAAAAAATAGTATCTCTTGTTGCAAGAAATGGTCCATTTGTGATTTCAAGTCTCTCGCTTGAGTGAATTGGATGGAAGTGGTGAATTTCAGCCAAAGTGGCCAAAGAAATCCTGTTCCTGTGATAATGACGCCATCAGCCTCTGCACCTCTGTCTTCCCTTCTGCCACATGTTGCCTGTTCTCCGTGACTTTGGTAAGAGCTTCCTTGTGTATGAGGATGATGTCCAGGATGTTGGTCTGGTGTCCCTGAGACAGCACTAACAGGTCCATGGCTGGGTCCAGGTCCTTCCTGGACTCATTGGCAAGGAGCTTACTGATGTTCTTGAAGGCATCTCTGGTGAAGTGGATGGCCTAGTCAAGTTCCAAGGCCTGGCTGAGGCTGAAGAAAAACTGGCCACCTTCTGATGCTCTTTCTAAAAGCCTGTCACTGTCATCTGCTTGCTTGTCAACTCATTGGCTGTGAGGATGAGCTGAGTGGCCTGTGTCCATCTTCTTGGGGAAGCATTTGAAGCCATCAGTCTTGCTCTCCCACCCCTAAAGGTTGATGGTCACCACCTGGGGGTGTGCTGAGGGTCAGAAAGAAGCCAGCACTCACTATCTCATCCTTCTCAGCCTTCCTCTTGCACTCTGTCCAGGCTGTCCCTTCAGTGTTGGTGGGATACGTCAGAAAGCGATGGAAGATGTGGCACTGTGTCCACATCCAGAAGCTGGTCATGTGGTTGGCTCATCCACCAGAATGGATGCTCTGGGTGCTCTTTAAGCCAGCTTGGCCTTGCCTGGCATGCACAGGCCCCAGGTTCCGACATGTTGCTCCGAGTGAGCTTGTCCTGCCTTGGGCCAAATTCTGTCAGGCCAGGGCCACAAAAGGCCGAGTCCCACGGGTGGTAATCCTGGCTGCTTTCTGCACTTCCATATGAAGACCTCCTGAAGCTGGCCTGTGGTCTACCTCTTTGCAACCAAGAAGCCCACAGTGCCATATGAACCCTTAGGCATGGACTGGAGCCCCTGAGGAAGCACACACCCTGCTCCTGAGCCTGCTGCCCATTTTCTCTGGGTGGCTCCATTTGTGTCACAGTTGTTGCACAGACTTGTGCATGCCAGGCAAGGCCAAGCTGGCTCAAAAAGCAACCGGCCACCTCTGCAAGGTTGTGCCAGGAGCCGGTGGACCGGCCACCAACCTCACTTGCTGCCGGTCAGGTTACATCAGTTCTTCTACCCTAGAGGTAGGGCCCCAGTGTCATATGCTTTTCCTCAGGCCTCTGCTCTATCAGTCATCGGGCGGCAACCACTCAGGCTGTGGGAACCTGGCCATCCGTCCTTCCTTGAGTAGCTGAGGTTGCTGGCTTGTCTGCCTGCTACAGGTGCAGCCTTGCAGATGTGGCTAGTTGCTCTGAGCCAGCTTGGCCTTGCCTGGCATGCATAGGCCCCAGGTACTGACACTCTGCTCCGAGTCAGCTTGTCCTGCCTTGGGTCAAATTCTAAGTCTGGCCAGGGCCACAGAAGGCCCAGTCCCCTGGGTGCTAATCTTGGCTGCTTTCTGCACTTGAACATAAAGTCCTCCTCAAGAAAGCCTGTGGTCTGCCTGTTGGCGACCAAGAAACCTACAGTGCCATACGAGCCCTGAGGCATGGACTGGAGCCACAAAGGCAGTGCACGCCCCGTTCCTGAGCCTGCTGATCATTTCCTCTATATGGCTCCATTTGTAGCACACTTGTTGCAGCGAGGCTTGTGTATGCCAGGCAAGGCCAAGCTGGCTCAAAGAGCAAGCAGCCACCTCTGCAAGGGTGTGCCAGGAGCAGATGGACCAGCTGCCAACCTCACTCACTGCCAGATGTGGTACATCAGTTCTTCTACCCTAAAGGTGGGGCCAAGAGGCAGACCACAGGCCATCTTGAGGAGGACTTTATGTTCAAGTGCAGAAAGCAGGCAGGATTACCACCCTGGGGACTCACCCTTCTGTGGCCCACAGTGCCATATGAGCCCTGAGGCATGGACTGGTGCCATCTGCTTTATACAAAAATTAACTTAAGATGGATTAAAGAGTTAAATATGCCACCTGCTTTTCCTCAGGCCTCTGCTCCATCAGCCATCAGGAGGCAGCCACTCAGGCTGTGGAAACCTGGCCATCCTGGCTTCCTTCAGTGGGTGAGGTTGGTGGCTGGTCCACCTGCTCCAGGCACACCCTTGCAGAGGTGGCTGCTTGCTCTTTGAGCCAGCTTGGCCTTGCCTCGCATGCACAGGCCCCACCTACTGACACACTGCTCTGAGTGACCTTGTCCTGCCTTGGGCTAAATTCTGTCAGGCCAGGGCCACAGAAGGCCGAGTCCCCTGGGTGGTAATCCTGGCTGCTTTCTGCACTTGTACATAAAGTCTTCCTCAAGATTGCCTGTGGTCTGCCTCTTGGCAACAAAGAAGTCTGCAGTGCCATAGGAGCCCTGAGGCATGCACTGGAGCCCCAAAGGCAGTGCACACCCTGCTCCTGAGCCTCCTGCTCCTTTCCTATATATGGCTCCATTTGTAGCACCGTTGTTGCACCGAGGCTTGTGCATGCCAGGCAAGCCCAAGCTGGCTCAAAGAGCAACCAGCCACCTCTGCAAGGGTGTGCCAGGAACAGGTGGGCCAATCACCAACCTCACATGCTGCCAGTCACAGTACATCAGTTCTTCTGCCCTAGAGTTAGGGCCCCAGTGCCATCTGCTTTTCCTCAGGACTCTGCTCCATCAGCCATCAGGTGGCAGCTACTCATGCTGTTGGAACCTGGCCATCTGGGCTTCCTTGAGTGGGTGAGGTTGCTGGCTTGTCTGCCTGCTTAAAGGTACTATGGGGATAGAACACTGAAATAATAATAATGCATTTTTCAAACAAATTAATTCCTTGATTTTCAAACAAATTGAAGACAAAGGAAACTCGATTCAAATGAATACATATGGCTCATTTTATTCAATATTTATGCTTACAGAATATATGCAAATAAGACATTTCCATGATTAATATTAGTATTTAAGACTGATAAACTTTTGAGTGGGCAGTTAAAGCTTATCTTCTACATTTTCTAACTTCAGAAATGCTTTTGTTTGAAAGTTGGGTGACAAAGTTTCAAGGAGATTAAGTCCCAATATTCCTATTTTAAATCTCTCAGCTTGTGCAGGCAGGGCAGGTAAACATGAAGTTTTTAAGGATAGAAGGGTCCTGAGAGATAGCAGAATATGTCTGCTACATAACAGGCACTCAGGTTATGTTTGATGAATAAATGGAATGAAAGAATGGATAAATACAGTTGGGGAGTTCAATATTTTTAAATAAACTCCTATAAAGCAATATTTTTGCAATAGTAATATTTATATGTTATTTTTATTTAAGAATACAATTAAAATGAAATGATTAATCTATCATTGTTTGCATAAATTGAATGAATACATAAGAAAAACATGTACTTAATAAAATATATAGATAATAAAATCTGGAAACAGATAAAAATATTCCCTTTTTACTTCTGAAGAGGCTAAAAGTTCAAAGAAGATAACAATACACTCAATAATGATAAAAAATAGAAAGTGAGAAATTATTTTTAATATTGTAAGATTCATATTCCTGTCTTCCCAAGGATTATTCCTTTATTAATAAACTTTACTAGAAGTTTTGTACATGCTCACTGCAGCAATCACAGATAAGAAAAAGGAAAAGAACTTTACTTAAAATACATATGCTCAGAAATTACAAATTTTATATTTTGTACATATTTTTTGATAAAACAAGACCATAGTATATTTGTATGTATAACTTAATTGATTTTTTTCTCACTAGCTATAACAAAATACATCTTCGCACATCAATATACTTCTGTATCTATTGCCACCTTCAATGGTCACATATTATTCCATCCTGTGGATGCAACTGAAGTTTATTTATAGGATCCATTCTTTGGGTTCTTTTTAAAATAAGTGAGGTGAAAAATAAAGTGCATGTATCTTTATTTCCTAAGGGTGTTTTAGTATAATGGAATTGATGGGTAAAGGGCATACATATTTTTTAATTGTTGTACTTACCACCAAATTATCTATTTGAAAAGTAATCAGCAACTTAAACTTTAAGCAGGAGTATAAAACATCCTCACAAATATTGTGGATAGAAAACTGTTTCATTCCTCTTTTAATTTAAATTCTTATACCAGAAATGCGAAGGCCTTTTTCCTATGTACACAAGTAACTTGCAGATCTGGAAAAGTGTACTTTGCCCAATTTTAGAGTGTTTGATGATTTGATTTGAAAGAATTCCCTGTCAAATGAAAATGTACTTTACATCTAATGTGTATATATAACTGATATATATGACATATTATATCTGGTATATATGTATACGTATCAGTAATATATATATATATATATATATATATATATATATATATATATATAACTTATGATATATAATAAACAACATAGGCCGGGCGCGGTGGCTCACGCCTGTAATCCCAGCACTTTGGGAGGCAGAGGCGGGCAGATCACTTGAGGTCAGGAGTTTGAGACCTGCCTGGTCAACGTGGTGAAACCCCCTCTCTACTAAATATACAAAAATTAGCCAGGCACGCTGGCACCTGCCTGTAATCCAAGCTACTTGGGAGGCTGAGGTAGGAGAATTGCTTGAACCCGGCAGGCAGAGGTTGCAGTGAGCCAAGATTGTGCCATTGGACACCAGCCTGGGCAAAGAAGCAAGACTCCGACTCAAAAACAAAAACAAAAGAATATAATGAATTCCCTATAAAATGAAAACATACTTTTCATCTGAGAATACATATATATATATTTATATATATATAAAATATAGTAAATATTTTTCAAGTAAGCTCTCTTATCTGAGAACTTTTTGCCTACTGAAATAACTCACGGTATTTTTGATAGGGGAACGAGTTCTCTCATTAGGCACCTCCTATAATGTATATAAACCATGTTTTCAACGTGTACGTTAAAAATAACAACACTGTGTACGCTTAACTTTGTGAGTTAAATCACTCAAATTCTCCAACTGCTCCAGCCATGGAATTATGAGGGATGGAAAACAGCCGAGAGTCCGTTTGGCTCCGCCGCTCTGAGGGTGCCCGGAGCCCTGAAAGGCCCCATCCCAGGGGCTGCGGGGAAGCCGGGCCTGGGGACCCCCTCCTACCCCGGGCTGAGCCCCCGCTACCTGTGCTGCTTGTCCAGGGCGTCCAGGTCTCCGCTCCTGTGCGCCAGGCAGCGCTCCACCCCCGCGGCGTCGCCCTTGACAGCTGCCCTGTGGATCTTCTGCAGTTCGGAGTCCCGGATTCGGTATCCGGAACCCGTGTAGACATGTTCTATGGAGCCGTGGGCCGTCTGGCCCCTGCGGCTCCCGAAGCCGAATAACTTCATAGTGGTGACTTCTCAGACCCCCAACCTCCGGCTCTTGAGCGGGGGCAGCTCCCTGTCACCTTTTCACCCACCCCATCCCCCGACCCCGGCCGACCCAGCCCCAAATCCCCTATCCAACCCCAAATCCCTGATCCAACCCCAAATCCTCGATCAACCCCCAATCCGCGATCCCAAATCTGTGATCTACTCCACAGTCCGCGATCCAGCTGGGTCCACCACAGCCTTCAGCAGCGACACTCGCAGCCTCCGACCTCTCAGACCGAGTGAGCCTCGCAAAGCCGTTGGGCGCGCGCCTGCACCGCGGTTGCTGCCCGGCTCCTGGAAGCCGCTCCCCGGCAGCGTGCGCCGGCAGGTGGGGCTGCAGCTCTGGGCGGGCGCCGATGGGCTCGCAGGTCCTCTTGGGATCGCCCGGGCGGCCCCAGGATCGCAGGAGCGCCGCCAGCCCGGCCTGAGAAGGAGGGCCTGTCTGGCCTTGCAGCCCGCCCCACTCCTCCTCGGAAGGGAGATAGGGTGCTGGCAAGGGCACTCCGCGGCCACCTGGGTGGCTTCGCAGATGGCCCGGCTTCACGCTGAGGCTCTGGCCCTGGAGTCTGTGTGGCTAGTGTCAGGTAGCTGGAGAGGCATGGAGGGAGAGTCAGGGGCTGCTCCTTCCCCCACCAGCCCTCACTGCTGCCAGTGCCCCACGCGCAGTTTGCAGCGGCAGATCTGGCACTGGCGTGGGACAGCGGAGCTTCCCTTGGATGGCCTCAGGGTCGCAGAGCGCACAGCCCACCTGGCCTCAAGTTCCGCTCCTCTTGGGCATCTCTCTGGATCCTGGGCCCGGGAGCTGGGCACTCTGTATCCACATGGATGAAACTGAGCGGCTGCTGGCGGGGCCCATCGCCTGATTTTGCCGCCTGGGGGTCTGGCCTCAAGATCCACGCTACTGGGGGGCGGGCCTGGTCTGGGGTGTCCAGTCACTTACTGCCGGTGCACCACGTCTGGGCTGCAGCTGCGGCTCCGATGCCGGCGTCAGCTGGCGGGCCTGGTACCTGATGTCCTCAGGGTCAAGTGCATCGCCCGCCCACTTGAGGGGTTGCTGTGACTTGGCCTCCTCCAAGAACTCAGGGGCCACCAGGGCTGGCTCTTCGTGGTAACTGGGATGGTATTGAGCAGCAGGTTTTCACCCTGGTGCCACTGCTGTGCGGACTGCCTGACTTGGGCGCCCAGACACTGGCCTCAGGGTCCGCGTGGCAGGTGTGTGTGCGGGTAGGGTGAGTGGCACGGAGGGTCAGGGGTTGCTCCGTCGTCTCTGCCTGTGTGCAACTTGCAGTTTTGCAGTTTTCTGCAGCAGCTGAGGCGCTGGCGTGGGAAGGCGGAGCTCCCCTGGAAGGCGTCAGGTTTGCAGGCACAGAGCACAGCCCAGGCCTGAGGGTCCGCTCAGGGGCCATGGTGGTTGAGTTCTCCGTGGAAACTGGGATGGGGTGAACGGCCAGTTCCCGTCCTTTGGCCGCCTGGCCAACTACCAGACTTAGCCGTTGCCGCCCAAGCATCTGTCTCTGGGGTTGCCACTACTTGGGTAGAAGTGAGGGTCGGGGTGGGGCATGGAGCATCACCAGTTGCCAGGCCAGCACTGTCTTTGCAACATATTCAGATGGCGGCGGGCAGCTCGGGCACCGGCATGGGCTGGCGAGGCTCCCCTGGATGGCCCTCAGATCGCTCACAGCATTGTCCCAGGGCTTCCTCGGCCTGTGCCAGGTGAGCAAGGTAGGGGGGAGCTTCCAAGGCTTCTATCCCAACTCTACCTATTTCTAGCTATTTTCTCTTGAGTTATTTTGCGTCTATCTCAGTTTTATTTGCAAAAATAGTATATGCAAAATACATCGAGTGAATGTACCTCAGGCATATAGAAGATCTGGCAGAAACACGTTTTCTCATGCCCATTTCCATTCAATATTTGAACACAGAGGCTTCCATGGTTTTGATTCTTTCCACAAAAGGATAGTTTTGTCTGTTGTCACCATTTACATAAGCGAAACTATAAATTATATAATTTTTATGTTCATTCACTAAACATGCTTGTGACATCATTTTGTTCCTATTGATTATTCATTAACTTTATTTTGTAATACTCAATTTTATGACTATACCACAGGTTTGAGGCCTTTGCTTGTTTTGTTTATAATCCACTCCACTATTGATAGACACAAAAGCAGTTTCTGATTTGAGGCTATCATGAATAAACCTGCTACGAACAAATCAGATATACACATTTTTCTGTAATAATATTTTCACTTTTCTTGAGTTTAAGTACATAAGAGTGGATTTTCTGGGTTATAAAATAAGTATACATTTGGCATTGTATGAAATAGGGAGACATTTTCCTAAGTGGTTGTGCCATCTTAAACTACAATGAAAATGTTTGAGAGAATCAGTTCCACTTTCTAACCAATACTTGATGCTGTCAGTTGTTTTAGTGTTATCCATTCTTATGGGATATAACTGCTGAGTAGCTGTCTGCCTTCCCAATAACACGGAAAATTGAGGGCCCAGAGGACAGTTTTATTTTCATATTTGACATCTTCTATTATTTTTTATAGAAGGGTGATTTGGGTAGTAAAATTGTCTTTCAATTTTCTAGGTTGTCTCTGAATCTTACTGGGGTTCCTTCTCCTAAACCACATTCAGAAATTTTCACGACCAACTTCTTTTTATCTTTGTCATACCAGGCCAATGAGGGACTGCATTCCTGAGACTTTTTAAGTACTTTTTGTGTGTATGATGGTCTAATAATCATAGCCTTAAAACTTTCTGGCTGGGCATGGTGGCTCATGGCTGTAATACCAGCACTTCGAGAGGCCAAGGCGGGTGGATCACCTGAGGTCAGGAGTTCGAGACGAGCCTGATCAACGTGGAGAAACCCCAACTCTACTAAAAATAAAAAATTAGCTGCGCATGGTGGCACATGCCTGTAATCCCAGCTACTTGGGAGGCAGGAGCTACTTGGGCTGAGGCAGGAGAATCGCTTGAACCCAGGAAGGGTTGTAGTTAGCCGAGATCACACCATTGCACTCCAGCCTGGGCAACAAGAGTGAAATTCCTTCTCAAAAAAACAAAAAAAGAAAGAAAGAAAGAATCTCAGACTTCTGGGAGACACTGAATTTGTGAATGTGCACAGCATGTGTACAGCATGTCACAATAACTTTTTTTTTTTGAGACCAAGTCTCACTCTGCTGCCCAAGCTGGAGTGCAGTGGTCCATCTCAGCTCACTGCAAATTCTGTCTCCTGGATTCAAGCAATTCTCCTGTCTTGGCCTCCCGAGTAGCTGGGATTACAGGTGCTGCAACCATGCCTGGCTAATTTTTGTATTTTTAGTAGAGACAGAGTTTCACATATTGGCCAGGCTGGTCTCGAACTCTTCACCTCAGATGATCCACCTGCCTCAGCCAATGGGTGAAGTGTTAACTCAAAATGCGCACATTGAATACTGAGGAAAATGTATAGCCATCATCACCAGCAGCTGAGATGCCAGTTGAGATACCAGGAATACCCCAGCATGTAACTCCTCTTTTAATTCACACACACACACACACACACACACACTCATGGTAACCAGTTCAGGATGCACACAGAAACAGTCACAGTCTTTTTTGGGAACACACTCCCCTGTGACACTTAGATCCTAATGCTGACTCCAATTCCCCTCTGGGACCTCCCCTCTCCTTGCAGAATGCTGGGCTTTCCCTTAGAAAACCCCATGTCATTTCCTTCAATGGAACATGAATCAGCTTCACCCACAGTGTCTGCAGGTCTCTGTCCATAGCAAACGTTTTTATTACCTTAAAATATAGATTTTTACCTTAACTAGCCAAGACCTAGGACCCTTTTTCCAGGCTCTTTTAGATGAAGTAATAAATGCAAATATTAGAGATGTGTATATGTGTATAAATATAAGGAGAAAAGATGTTGCCTAGTTGTACAAATTAGCTTTAATAAAACTCCTGATTTAAATTATTTAATTGTGAGAAGGGCGATTCTAACTCAACACACCAACGAAATAAAAGCCTTATCCCTCTGCTCCGCCAAAATATCCCATTTAGGGCCTGTGTGTGTGTGTACACACACGTGTGCACTCATCCCCACCTGACCGTATCAAATTATTATTTAAACTAGATATTTTTACTTCGTTGCATAGTAGTAATGGTTTCTGGAATGAAAAAATAAAAAACAGGAGAATAAAACTGTTTAAATGTATCTCCGGGTGAACGCTGTGGCCACTGCACGGACCCCGCCGATGGCGCCCAGTACCTGCGTCTCAGGAAGAGGTTCTGGCGGGTCCTCTGCCTGAGGCCGCACCCCTGGTACCTGTCCCGCGTCCACGTGAACGCGGAGGGCAGCATTCACCATCCCCTCCCTGAAACAGTGGTCCCCAAAGTGCTCCACAGGCAGGGCCGAGCTGGGCAAGGGGGAGCCCAGCCCCTGCACGGGCCGCCCTGAGCGGCGGAGACGCAGGAAGAGCTCGCCGGCTCCATCAGCCCCTACCCCAGATGCGGGACCTCAGACCAGCGAGGACCTGGAGCCCCCGCCCCACGGTTGCCAGGAGGCGGACAGGGGCAGCTCCTGGGGGGCTACCGCCCCGAGGCCATTCCGCCAGAACTTGAGCGACCTGGGAAGGCGCAGTGCCCTGCCCTTGAAGAGGAACCTGTGTCCTGGAGGCAGCAGCCTGGGAGCTCCTCCTCCGAGGACACGGCAGAGGCGAGTGACTCTGGCGGCGCAGGGCTGGCTTTCCCGTCCACGGAGGAGAGCTGTGGGGCTGGGTGAGCTGGACCAGGAAGCACGGCTGGCTGCTCTCGGCCTCCGATGGGGAGTGGACAGCTTAGGGGGTTGCCGCCGTGCCAGCCGGCCTGCTGGCCACTCTGGGCTTCATCACAGCCTCACCTGCCTGCGCAGGCACCTAGCACTGCAGGCTGGAGCTTCTGGCCATGCTGGTCAACTTCGCCAACGAGCCTCTGCTGCCTGGGAACAGCAAGGCCAGAGCTACACCGCCCTGCACTTGGCAGCCATGTACCTTGGAGATGGTGAAGCTGCTAGTGGGGACATAGGACGCCGATGTGGATATCAGGGACTACATTGGGAAAAGGGCCTCCCAGCATGTGAGTCAGAGCATCACAGAAGAGATTGAGACCCTGATGGGAGTCCTGGACAAGGACGATGGGGAGAGCACCGCCAGCAGCGGGGGTGGGTACTGGAAGATTTAAAAGCTGCCCCCTCCATCTCACCACCTACAAACTCTCACACGTCCTGGAAGATGGGTGGACCCTCTCCACCATCACCACTTGGCTGAAGGTGGTCCAGATGTGAAGCCAAGGATTCCAGGGCGCACAGCCTCGGGCAGGACTAATGGACTTAAAAAACACAGGCTCAACAAAATCCACTTCACAACCCAGATGGTTCACATCACAGCCTCTTTCAGGGACCCAGAGCAACCACTGGAAGAGAAGGAGTAGGAACACTCTCTTAAAGGCCACTTATCCTATTCCTTCAAATTAAGACCAAAGTCCAATGTATTTAGGTAAAAAATAATTTCTTTTAGAAAATGCTAAGGTTTGTCTTCTGAAATTTAATAACAGAAACAAAAAAAGAACATTAGACGTCAGGAAGTGAGACCAGAAAAGACAAACTAAACTATCCTTACTAGGTTGGAATGGATGGGGTGGAGTTCCCATCAGGCTAGCATTCCGGGGAAAGTGTTTTTTTTTTTTTTTGTTTGTTTGTTTGTTTGTTTGTTTGGCGGTGGGGGGAAGGAGTCTCGCTCTGTCACCCAGGCTGGAATGCAGTGGCGCCATCTCCGCTCACTGCAAGCTCCTCCCCTCGGGTTTATGCCATTCTCCAGCCCCAGCCTCCCAGTAGCTGGGACTACAGGCGTCCGACACCACACACGGCTAATTTTTTTGTATTTTTAGTAGAGACAGGGTGTCACCGTGTTCTCCAGGATGGTCTCTATTCCTGACCTCGTGATCCGCCCGCCTCGGCCTGCCAAAGTGCTGGGATTAGAGGCATGAGCCACTGCGCCTGGCCGGATTTCTTTTTAAGAGATTCATCATACTTTGACCTGTGCCCCATTTCCCTCCTCCACCTGTCTGACCTGGCGTTCCTATTTCCGGAGACCAGAAGTGGGGGGAAGAGAAGGGATGACTGTTTCTTTGCTTTCACCATTCCTGCATGCCATGCAAAGGAAGGAACATTGCGCTTTTAATTATCTGTTTTATTAAGTGGTTACTCTTTCAAGGACAAAAAAAATGCAAATTTGTACAAAACTGGTAGTATTTGTAAGTGCAAGTACTACATGCTGTCTTGTTCTTTTACCAATTGCATTTGCATTTTAAGGTACTACTGGTACAGCCACGGTGGAGAACAGTTTGGAGGTTCCTCTAAACACTGAAAATAGAGGTGCCACATGATCCAGCAATCCCACTGTTGGATATATACCCCCAAAATAAGAAATGAGTATATCGAAGAAATTATCTGCACTCCCATGTTGGTTGCACCACTGTTGACAATAGCTAAGATTTGGAAGCAACCTAAGTGTCCATCAACAGATTAATGTATTAAAGAAAATGTGGTAGATACACAGAGTGGAGTATTATTCAGCCCTAAAAAAGAATGAGATTCAATCATTTGCAACAAGATGGAAGGAACTGGATATCATTATGTTAAGGGAAATAAGCCAAGCATGGAAAGGCAGACATTGCATGTTCTCACTTATTTGTGGGATCTAAAAATCAAAACAATTAAGTTCATGGACATACTAAGTACTAGGGGGCTGGTGGGGGACACAGGGCATGGGTAATGGGTACAAAAACAGGCAGAAGGAATGAATAAGACATACTGTTTGATAGCACAAGAGGGGGACTCTAGTCAATAATTGTACATTTTAAAATAACTAAAAGAATCTAATTGGATTGTAACACAAAAGATACATGCTTAAAGGGATGGATACCCACTCTCCATGATGTGATTAGTTCATGTTGCATTGCCTGTATCAAAATATCTCATGCACCCCATAAATATATATGCCTATTATATACTCATAAAAATGCTTGAAAATAAAAATAAAGGAACTACTGAAGGTCAGGTCAGAGTGGAAATGCAAAAATACTAATTAGAGAAGAATGTGAATACAACAGGAAACTTGTTGGTATTCTATTTATATTGTAAGCAGCAGTTCAATTGTTTTGTAAAAGCAATTTCAATTTTAATCACTGAACTAAAGAAATGGGCAACGCTGACTTCCGTAATATAGGTTCTACCTAACCATCTCTAACACCGCTGTCAAGGAGGACCAGTGTTAAGGCACATTACTAACAACCACACAAATTTTTAAAAGAAAAGAACACTCTAAGCAGCCTATGGTACTTTGAAATGAAATATTGCCTCTCATTCTCACTTGTGTTGCCATTCCAAAAGTTTGAATTTGCTGAGGTTTATATTCTGGGTATTACATAACCATTGGTTCTATTTGGCATAACCTTATTAAATGGTGCTCAGAGCTGAATTACCTACAGAAACTTTCTGGTTTAATTAGCATAAATTGTTATAAATATTAGTGAGCCCATACTTGTGCGATATAATTAAACCAACTTAATGATTCTCACATAAGGTGTCAATTTATTTTACTAATGCATTCATAATCGATGCTTTGTAGCAACATTTTTCAAATGTTTAAAATGCTAAATCTTCTCAATTTTCCAATCTTTTCTTGAGTCTATTAGATACCTATAGTGTAGTTACTGAATAGCTGGGAAACAAATACACCTAGTTAGAAATGGCACTGCTTTATAAAAGGCACTAGAGAAAAGACGAGACTATTTCTATATTTAAATGCTGCTGGCAAGTGAATTCCTTTGTATATAAATGAAAGATACCATTCATTAAAATGAAAGACTTGTTTCAAGTGTGATTCTTACATTTCATTCATTTATGATAGAGTAAATGGCTTTATAATTACTTTAAAATTTAACTCACTAGTACATTAAATCTGTTCATTGCAAGATTAGAATCAACTGTGAGGGGAACTAATTTAAACAAGCCCTTCCTTAGTCTTATTGAGTCTCATATTTGCTGAAACTACCTACAGCTTGCAGGATAAGGGAGTTCACGGACCATAGGGTGAGTGAACCAATGCACAGATTGCAAACTGCCCAGTGTTACAACATTCAGGATTTTTAGACCTTTAATTTTCCAAGTCATAGAAATTTGTTACAGGTTCATCACATCTTTGTCTAAATGGCAACTGAATTTCTTTAAAGATATGTTTTTTAAAAAAAGGCATAAAGCTATGAATTATTATCCATTTGTGTGCCTCTATTTTTGCTTTAGAATTATGGAAGTGGACCCTGTGAATTTGGGAAACACTGTTATGTATACACATAGGTGAAAAACAATCTAACATTGTGTAAATAAAAATACTTTTTTTAAGTTGAAAAACATCCATTTGTTCTAAATCTATATGTATTTTCTCTATCTAGTACAGAATAAGCTGTAACTTCTCATTGAGTAATCTTAGGTTTTACAGATATGTAAAGCTGAAGCAACTCTAAAGAGTAGACACTTCAGAACAGGAAGGGTCTGGTCAATGTTGAGAGTAGACACTTTCACTGAAGGTTCTGGTGAAATGTGGGTAACTAATTGCTTGAAATCTATAATTTGCTATATAGTTAACTATTAAGTTAAAATGTCATTTACCATGCTTTTTACACTAAAAGCTTTAACTTTTCTGAGAAAATAATATTTTAAATGTTCAATTATTACTTCTGAGGAAAGCTACTTCTAGCATTCTTTGTCATGATGTGCTTGTGTGCAGTAAGCAGAGCATTTTCAGCCACTTACCTCTACATTCTTCCTGTTTTTCAATTTCTGATTTAGATTATAAAAGGCAAATGGTTAATTTAATTTGATACTCAGAGTTGTGTTTACCTTTAATGGACAAATATGTGTCAGATACTTTGATGTTTATTGATATGACACCGTGTGGTTAAACAACGCAAGTATGTCCATGTGTTTCTTATAGGGTACACTTGATACTAGTGGTGTTTATGCAGTTCACTTATGTAACTTGAAAATCTGGTACTATTGCATTCAGGACTGAAATCTTGGAGTTTAGGTGTCTTGTCTCTCATTTTGAAAATAAGTGAAAGTTGAGAATGTAAAATCTATAAAGTTCATTTTTTTAACTAGGAAAAAAACACAAATTAATGACAGACACCAAATTACAAATCCAAAAAGCTCAGAGAACACCAAGCAGGATGAATATTTTAAAAATATACCTAGGAATATCATATTCAAACTGTAGAAAACCTGTAACAAAGATAAAAGATTAAAATAAGGCAGAGGAAGAAACACAGTGTCTACAGAGAAACAGACATAAGAATTACATTGGACTCCTGTTTAGAATCCATGCAAGTAAGAAGTGTTGAAAAAATTAGATTACAGTGGGTATTTATTATCCAAGTATTCATTATCTAAAACTGCAAAGCAAAAATAATTGTAACAAGAACACATTCACTAGCAATCTGAGCACTCATGATATTAGTGTCTGTTCTGGAGAGAATTATGTCCCCCCAGAATTCCTAACCTGAAGCCCTATCTCCCAGTGTGACTGTATTTGGAGAAGGAGCTTTTAAGAAGGTAAAGGTTAAATACGGGCAAAAGGGTAAGGCCCTAATCTGTTAGGACTGGGGTCATCATCCAAAAAGGTAGAGACACAAGAGATATCTCTCTCTCTCTTCTCTCTCTCTCTGCCCCCCTCCTTCTCTCTCCCTCCGTCTCTCCCTCTCTCTCTCCCTCTCTCTCTCCCTCCCTCCTTCTCTCTCCCTCCCTCTCTCCCTCTCTCTCTCCCTCTCTCTCTCCCTCTCCCCACATACATTTGTTAAATTGAGGTTTTTTGTTAGAACATCTATAGTGGCATTTTAATATAGTGTTACTCTACTTAAAACACACACACACACACACACACACATACATTTTTGATAAATTCTTTTTTGAGGATAAGGCCGGGCATGGTGGCTCACACCTGTAATCTCAGCACTTGGCGGGATTATCATCTGAGGTGGGTGGATCATCTGAGGTCAGGGGTTCAAGACCAGCCTGGCCAACATGGTGAAACCCGTCTCTATTAAAAATACAAAAAATTAGCTGGGTGTGGGGGCAGGCACCTGTAATTCCATTTACTCAGAATGCTGAAGCAGGAGAGTCCCTTGAACCCAGGAGGCGGAGGTTGTGGTGAGCCGAGATTGCACCATTGCACTCCAGCCTGGGCAGCAAGAGCAAAAATCCGTCTCAAGAAAAATACAATAAAATAAAAATAAAAAAACACAAAACTGGGATGTGTCCCTGTCTTTTAGGCAGATATACTTTACCATTACTAAAATTGAGCTTCAGAAACATTAAGCATGCTACACAAACTTAGCTGGAAATGAATACTGAAATGGAAGTTTGAATCCAAGATGATTTCTTTTCAATCCCATGCTAATGCCGTTAACTCCTATAGACCCTTCTCAGGTGCAGCCAGAGAGACACTAGCCCACTGATGGACGGACAGACGTGGGCAGGGTCCGTGTCACTAAACCACCCACCACTGCCACAGCTGCCTACCACAGACACATCAGATGACACTCCAGGCAAATAAATGATTTTCACTGAGGACTTACTGGTTTTAATAATAGGTCCTGGTGTAGAGAAGTCCCTCAACCTATTGTGCAATGAGTTTTGAGAAGCGGGTAAGCTGTATGTTTTGTGGTTTTGTTTCATAAATGCATCTACAGGAAGACCAATATTGACTGAATGAAGCTTTCATTTAAAGGCCTAAAATATGCTTTGTGTTTTTATATGTGGATACTACTTTAAACCTAATGACTATTTATTGTATCATAGCTTGTGATGTATTCTGCTCATGGCTTTTAAGGTAAATTGTGCCATGATCCACTGCCATTCTAATTGCTTTAACAAGTCATTACCACACTACTGTTACATCTTAATTATGCATACAGACAGGTAGACTTATTTTACATATGTGAACTAACTAGTTGTCAAAGCAAATGCAGATTGTATTCTGCAAGTAAAATCTTTTTCTCTCTGAAATTTCTAGCGATGTTCTTTAAGTGAAATTCATATTCAAACTGAAGATTTTAGTTACAAGAACTGAGTGCAGATTAAAGTCTTTTTGTGATTCAAACATAGTCAAGACTACAACTGTGATATTTCATGGAAGTTATGCAATAAAATGTCTCTAACCTGCGAACAAATCTATCAAGCAGACGGCACAGTACTGAATTTGAAACCAGAAATACTGGGTTTTTATATAAATGCTTCATAGATTCGTTTTATGATAAAGGGCACATAACTCTCCTAAACCTCACACCACCTCTTGAATAGGGATAATAAGTCCACATCAATGCTGATGCCTTAGCTATTATTAAACTCTTACAGTATGATGTAAAGTGAAAGTACAATGTAAGATCATTCCTAGGCCAACTTTGACCAGTTTTATACAGAAACATGTGCCAACTTTTCTGTTTGCAAGGATAATATCAAAGAAAACACCAGAAAGTTATATCTTTGATGCATTTTTTCAAAATCATACACATAATACACAAACCAAAGACAAATGATAAATATTATGTCAGAAAATATAAAGTCTTCCCCTTTCTTCTTTTGCCAAGAAAGTCCAATATTTTCACCATTTTTATGCACACAATCAACTTTATTTAAGCTGGAAGTTAATGTCTCATTGTTTTCATTGTTCTAAATAAACACCTTTTCCCTTGAGTATTGTTCTAAAAATTTTGAAGTTGTGTGAAAAATTTTGTTCTGATTTTTCACATTTGTGCTAATCATATGTGAAAAGGAATACAGATGGTATTTAATTATGAACATGAAAAGATGTTAAATGTCATTAGTCATTAGAAATTTGCAAATTAAGACCACAATGACTAACACATATATACCAGAATAGCTAAAATAAAAATAAAACATCAAATGCTGGGGAGCATGAGTAAAAACTGGAGCTTTCACACATGACTGGTTGGAATGTAAAATCGTACAGCTATGCCAAAAAGGAGTATAGTAGTTTCTTAAGAAACTAAAGGAACCTGAGTCCCCAGGCCTGCAGTCTGGGCCAAGGTCACTGGCCGTGGATCAATCAGGATGGGGTTCAGGGGCCTTCCTGGGGCCATCCACTGTCCAAGTTGCCCTTTGGTGGTCTCGTCTGCCCCTCAGCCCTGAGCACGTCCATCTGTCCCTCCAATCCTCCCTGTCACGGGACATCTGTCACAGAGCCATGCGCTATCTCCTGCTTTCTGGAGATGCCAACTGCCTGGGGTGCTCTTAGCCGTGCCCTCCCCATCTCTGGGTCCTGACCACGGTGCTCTAATGGACACCCCCAACCCAGGTCTCAGAGAGCTGACAGCACCCTGGGTCCCTGAAGCTGAGATCCAGCAAGACACACGTGGCCTGAGAGTCCCACTCTCTGGCTGGCAGAACCCAGAGGTGGGAGCACACTGGAGTGTCCTTCAGGGTGTCTTCACCCCATGAGAGGGCTGGGGGCTTTGGGAGTTTGCAGCTGGCAGGAGTCAGGGCCCAGTCCCCTAACTCTGATGCGTCCTTGGTCAGATCCTGTGCCTCAGCCTGCAGGGCCTATTGCGGTCACCAGGTGAATGTGTTCCCTTAGTCTGGGAGCCCCAAGTAGGCAGCACCCCCTGCCAATGACTTCAGGGCACCTGGAAGTGGAGGCTGAGAGGTCTCCCACTTCGCAGAGCTGGGCTCTGGCCCAGAGGCCTTCTCCTTGGCTTAGGTGGTCTCTCGGGCTCCTGGGGCTGCAGATCAGGGACAGAAACAGGCAGCTCTGCTCTGCTATGCCTACAGAGAGGTGCCCAGTGAATGCAGGTTCCAGACAAAAGGTGGAGCCTGGCATCCTGCCCTGTGTGGGCTCCAGCCTGCTGCCATCTGGGGAAACTGAGTCATGGCGAGGCTCAAGGATGTTTCTCAGACCACACCAGTCCCTGAAGGTCCCCTGACCTCCCAATCTTGACGGACAGTGAGAAGAGGTTCCCAGGCCACCTGCAATAGGTTCTGGCTCGGCCTGGGTTGGGGTAAGTCTCCCGGCTGCTGTCCTCAAAGCCCCATCAGGAGGCTGTGTCAGGCCAGGCACACCGTGGTGACAGCAGCATGGACTGAGGGTTCTGGCCACGGGAGAGGTCAGGACCGGGGGAGGTCAGGTCCAGGAGGAGGGCACTGGCCGGCACATGGTGGTGCTGGAGAGACCTGGGCGGGGTGGTGGGAATGGCCCAGGAGGAGCCCCGGCTCCTGTGGCTGGAGTGAGGGTGCGGGCTGTGGTGGGAGAGGAGGTGAAGGTGGAAGGAACAGGGGCCCAGTGGCCTGTGCTGTAGGAAAGGCATGGACTTCCTAGCGAGGACTTTCTGGTGCGGGGTTCTCAGGGAAGAGGAGGCTGGAGGGGCTGGGGTCCCCAGGAGTGCATGCACCAGGCAGGCGGAGGGGAGGCCGAGCCAGGAGCCACAGGCTTCTCACCGCCAGACCAAAGCCGCCCTCCGCTGGCTGCGTGGGGAATCGCGCCTAGGCTGGGGCTCCCCTCGCCCCAGGTTTGGGGGAGGCCGATGTGTCCTGGGGCGCTTACTGCCCATCCAGTCTCCGCCAGGCAGCATGGCCCTGGGTGGCTTTCAGGGCAGCCTCCGCAGCACAGAGCCTGCCTCCGCCCTGTGGGGCAGATTTGGGCATCTGACTCTGGACACTTACCCAGAGGCTGAATTCAACTCCCCAGGGAAAAGCACACTCAGACTCCCTCTCTCCCCACTGTGCCCAGCCTGAGGGGACCCTGGCTGGGACTTGGGAGGAGAAGGCCAGAGGCCAGGGCCTGGCTCTCAGGCACTAGGTCCAGGAGAAAATGGAGCGGAGTCCCTGCAGGAACTGCCTCAGACTGCCCCTGAGGGGGCCTGGCCTGGGACCCTCCCTGTGCTACCAGGCTGCTGTTGGGGCCAGGAGGGCAGGGAGAGCAGCCACCTGTACGGCATCAAGTAACACTATCACTCAGCACACCCAACACCCACACAACAACCACAGCCCTCTGCCCTGAGGGGGCAGGTGGGCAGAGCCTCCTCTGTCTTGTTCACCCTGAGCGCGGAGCTCCGTACAGGACAGGATCAGAGAGCAAACCAGGAACAAATGGATGAATCAATGAAGGGGCCAGGGCAGTAGGTCCCCACCCACACCCTGAACCCTAAGGGTGGGACACAGAGGCTGGAGACGGGCTGGCCCTGGGATCCTCTAAGTGACAGGAACCCTTGGCCACTGTTGATTGCCCCGAGGTGGGGCTGGGGCTGCCTGGCCCTTTAAGAGGGCAATTCTGCCCACCGCCCTGAATGACCCCTCCCCTAGCCACTGGAGAAGAGATCCCGTTTCTTGGCAACAGGAAGCTCTTGGTTTACTGCGTCACCCAAGCGACTGGGAGCCGCGTCCTGCTCTGGGACTGAGCCGTTGGAGCCGACCGATGACTGCACTGGGCTGACCGCAGCAAGCTGACCACACACACTCCTCACTCCCCTGGTCCTGGTGGGCGGCAGACACCATGGTGCAGATGGATGTGCTCCTACCAGAGCCGGCCCCGCAGAAAGTGCCGCCCTGCGAGCTGCCCTGCAAAGAGTATGACGTGGCCCGCAACACGGGCGCCTACACGTCCTCCGGCCTGGCCACCGCCGGCTGGAGGTGTGGTTCCAGAACTGCTATGCTCGCTACCACCAGGCCTTCGCCGACTGCAACCAGCAGAGCGGGAGCTGCAGGGGCATGAGAGCCATCAGCTGGCCGCAGAGACCCAGGCGCTGACGCAGCCTTCACAGCAAGACTCCACGTGCAGAGTGGGCGAGCGACTGCAGGACACGCACAGCTGGAAGTCGGAGCTGCAGCGCGAGGTGGAGGCGCTGGCTGTGGAGACCGACCTGCTGCTGGCCCAGAAGAAACGGCTGGAGCGCACCCTGGATGCCATGGAGGTGCCCTTCTCCATCGCCACTGACAACATGCAGTGCAGCCAGCGCCACCAGCACGCCAACCTCGTGCGTGACCATGTGGAGACGGAGCTGCTGAAGGTGCCAGCAGCCTTGGGTGGCCAGGACTTGTGGGCACAGAGAGGAGGAGCCCCCGGCAGTTCATGTGGACAAGCCACGTGCTGCTGCAAGCACACGGGAGACCAGCCCTCTGTGCGTGAGACCCCTGAGTCCCGAAATCTGGCCCCTTAGTGACAGGAGGCAGTTTTGCCCCAGAAGTTCCCTGACTTCCAAGCAGCTGTTTCTCCTCTCGTCCTCCAATCCCTTTGAGTCCTGGCATAGTCATCCTGACCCTGGGCTCCCCAGAGATGCTCCCTGGTTGGGACAGTTGCTCCCAAGGTGGAAACCCAGGTCTGGGCCAGCACTGCGGGTGTGGACAGGTAGGGTGGGATAGGCTGGGATCTACTGCTCCCATTCATCCTATACAGAGCCGGGGACACGAAGATCTGCACCCACAGGTCCCCTTCTCCATGTCACCTGTAACTTCCCAATCCAGCCCAGCTTATCTATGGGGCAACCCCATAGGGTGAGAGAGTAACTCAGTCCTGGCCCTGATGCTGGCTCTGGAGAATTCCCTGAGCTCTCAGAGCCTGGGGCCTCCATGAGAACCACTAAAGGCCTGTAGACATTTGTGAAAGATGTGGGGTGGAGGCAGCTGGTCTCCTGCCATACCCCCAAACTCAGGCAAGAACCCTTGAGTCCCTCCCTCCCCTCATGCCTTCCCTCCTCCCTCCCTTCCCCTTCTGCAGGCCTATCCCCCTGCACCCTCTCAGTGCCTCAAGAACTGCTGCAGCTCCCACAAACCCTCTGCCTGCAACAAGGGTGCCTGCGAAGTGACGGAGACACTGACAGTGCAGGAAGAGGAAAACCCAGGGACAGAGGGGTGCAGGACTCGGGCCCTGGCACACAAGGAGGTAGCTGGTGGTCCAGGCAAAGACCCCAATCACAGGGAAAAAAGGCTTGTTCCTACACACAGAAAATTAAACTGGCCAGGCAGTAAGAAGAAACACAGGGTCTTCCTCCTGTTCTTGGTGTGAGGATGGTCTTTCCCAACACAGAACCCTGAGGGGCAGCCTGGGCGGGCACCTGGGCCCCCAGAGTTAGGGTCCTCAGGGGCTGTCCAGAGGCCAGGGGCAGGCCAACGTTCCTGGGTGCAGTGAGTGAGCAGCAGTGATGACTCTTGAGGCCTGGGGCGTGGGAACTGCCGCTGAGGGACCTTCCCAGCAGCCCATAGAAGGCCCTGGAGGAAAACACCCCACTTACAATGCACCAAGGAGAATGCCCAAAAGCCCAGGATAAACCCAGTGAGAGAGCAGAACTTGCACAGTCAGAGCTCAGGCCCGGCATTCAACTCCTTCTGGTTGCTCAGGTGTAGACCAAGGCCTGCAGCAGCTGGGCCTCCTGGGATCCTCACCAAGGACCGGCTCTGGTGCTCAGGGCGTCTCCTCCCTCAGGAAGCTGAGCTCATCCGGAACATTCAGGAGCTGCTGAAGAGAGCCATCGTGCAAGCAGTGAGCCAGATCCGGTGGGTCGAGGGCTGCCCAAGGGATGACTCCTGACCCCACCCACGGCTGCTCTTGGGGCAAGGCATTGAACGACAGGACCCTGAAGCTCAGAGCCGGCAGGGGCTGTCCCAGGTCACAGTGGGAGCACAGGGCTGGGTGGGGGAGGTTCCGGCCCAGCCTGAGTTTGAGTGGCCAAAGCCCAGTGCCACAACTGATCTGCAGCCTCCCAGCATGGGCGGCAGCTCTTGGTCACTGCTGAGCACGAGGACAGCCGGCCCAGAGCTCCCTCCTGAAGCGGGCATGAAGGCCTAGCCTGCAGCATGGAGGGTCCCCGGCGGGGCCCTCCCTGGCCACACACCAATGCCCTGCCCCACCCCGCCCCAGACTGAACCGGGAGCACACGGAGATCTGCAAGATGCACTGGTCGGACAAGGTGGAGGCCTACAACCTCGACAAGACCTGCGGGCGCCACCACAGCCAGAGCACCGAGGTGTAGACTCATCTGGCACTCCACCACCTTCCAAGAGAGGGGGGGCCAGCTCTGCCCCCGCGCTTGCCCTGGCTGTGGTCTCGCCTCCCTCTGCCTGGGGGCCCCAGCGGGGATCCTTCCCCCAGCCTGGCCCAGAGGCCCTCGCCCCCGAGGGCACTTGGGCAACTGTCTGCCCCTGGCATGAGTAAGCGAGCAAGACCTCCTCAAGTGCCCAGCGCGTGCACAGCCTGGTTGCCCGTAGACAGGAAAGGGTGGGGTGGGGTCAGCCCCAGGCGCCGGCAGGATTGCATTTCCACCCAAGGCCAGCAGAGGGAGCGCGACCACCGCCCACTTGAGCGCGGCAAACTCCTGGGTGCGAGAAGCGGACGCGGGCGCTGGGTACTAGGGAAGGGAGGCTGCGGGGGACGGAGGTGCTGCAGAGGGGGCCTCGGGGGCACCGGTGCTGGGAACGGGGTTGCGGGGGCAGGAGGGGACTAAGTGCCCGGGGTGGGTAGGGTGTGGGAGGACTCAGGGGAGTTGTGGGCGGGGGGCACTCGGAGGCAGGCAGCTTGGGGGACTGGGCTTCGTGGGTCTGCACGGGGTGCATTGGAGTCCATGCAGTTCCTCCAGGAGCATGGGGCACAGACAGGGAATGGGGGCGTGGCAGGGACCCCAGCATTTGGCAGAGCCTCCCGACCCTCCCCTGGCTGTCTCCCACCCGCAGCGCCTCCACCCCGGAGACCTGGACGAAGTTCACGCAGGACAATCTGTGCCGCGCCCAGCGCGAGCGCCTGGACTCGGCCAACCTGTGGGTGCTGGTGGACTGCAGCCTTCGCAAAACCTCCGAGGACCTGGGACTCCAGTGTGAGGCCGTGAACCTGGCCTTCGGGCGCCGCTGTGAGGAGCTGGAGGACGCGCGGCACAAGCTGCAGCACCACCTGCACAAAATGGGGCACCCTCAACCCCGAAGATGGCTCCCGCTCCTGCAAACCACTGTGCCCCCTCTCATCACCTGACCTGGGCCCTCAACACCTTTCTCCTCTGTCCCACTTATCCCAAAGGACCCCAGAAGCAAGTGTCACCTCTCCGTAAACCTATGTAAAACCAGGTGACACTGGGTATGATCGCAGGGTGTTGCAACACCCATGACTGAGCAGGAGGAGCTGTGGGGATGATGGAGGCAGGAGGTGGTCTGGGGAGCATTGACCGCCCGGGAGGTCCCCAAGAGCCCTGGCCTGGCAGGCAGGGCTCTGACTCTAGGGCCTCAGCGTGGCCTTTACCACCATTGAGTCCCCAGTCCTTGAGCAGGATTTGGGTACTGGTGACCACCAAGGATGGGGGTTCTTGGATCAGAGCTCAGACAAAACAGGCAGCATGACTCTCCAGAGCGCACTGGGGGCCCCGGACTCTCTCATGTCTTCACCCCCAGCCCTCAGGGACTCTCCTGTGTGTCCCAGCTACTCTCCAGCCATGCACAGATTTCAGCGGGAGTCAGTTCCAGGCACCCAGGTATCACCACCAAACTCAGCAGTTTCGCTGAGTTACTCCCCAGTCTCTCTCATGTCTTCACCCCCAGCCCCCTGGGACTCTCCTGTCTGTCCCAGCTACTCTCCCACCACACCCAGATTTCAGCGGGAGTCAGCCTCCCACACTCCGGAATCACCTACAGACTCACAGACTTCACTGAGTTCCTCCCTGGTCTCTCTCAGGTCTTTGCCCTCAGCCCACAGGGACTCTTGTGTCTCTTTCAGCTACTCTCAAAACTTCTCTAGATTCCAGCTGGAGTCAGTTCCAGGCACCCACGATACACCACCGAACTCACGAATTTCACTGACTTACTCCCCAGTCTCCCTCATGTTCTCACCCCCAGCCCTCAGGGACTCTTCTGTCTCTCTCAGCTACTCTCCAACCATCTCCAGATTGCACCTGGAGTCAGCTTCCCGCACCCAGGAATCATCTAGAAACTCACGGACCTTACTGCCACCCTCCCCCATTTCTTTCACCTCTTCACCCCCTGCCTTAAGGGACTCTCCTAGGCCTCCCAGCTTCTCTCCAGCCTTCCCCAGATTTCTGCCACAGTCAGCCCCAGGCACCCAGGGCAACCATAGACACTCACAGGCCTCACGAGACTATCTCCCTATGACCTGTACCTACACAGGGATGGCTCTCACGCATCCCTCAGTGACCCCAAACCCATCTCCACTTACACTCAGACACTCCCAGGGCCTGACAGCTACTCCCCGTTATTGTCCTTCAGTTCGAAGCCCTGGCCAATCTACTAGCCCACATGACGCAGTTACCTGGCCATTTCTCCACGGTTCCCGTGAGGGCCCCACGCCCAGCCGCACAAGAGCCCCTCCTGCATTCCGTCCTCACACGCAGGCCTGTCCATCTACTTGCTACTGTCACACTCTTGCCAGCAGAAGAGGCCCCTGTAATGGCCGATATCACCACCCAGTCTATCCTCACCCCACAGCTGTGCAGCGGGTCCCTCCTGCTGGCCCACGTGGCTGCCAGAGCCCATGCTGGCACGACGCTCCAGCAGGTCGGCGTCCCTGCGGGCCACACTACCGGTGACATGGCTAGCATGACCCTCCTTCCTGGCAGTGACACTGTTGATGTGAACCCCAGTTTCACATCTGTCATTTCTAAATAGGACCATTTTCCCTTTTCGCTCTCCCTTCCTTTCACAGGGCTTTTCGTTCTCTCTGTTTCTGCCTCCGTTTCAGATATTTACTCACCTTTTTCTCTCTCACTATGTCTGCCGTGGTCTCCATGAGAGTGCGCCACTTAAGATTCCCCCATTAAAAGTCATGAATTGAGTGGCTTTTAGTATACCTGTGGTTGTGCACATTCAATTATAATTCGCAATCCATTGTAGAACGTCTTATCACCCAAGACCAGAGAAAAACCCTGTAGACATTAGTCACTCCTCATTCTGTCTCAAACCCTCTCCCTGACCCTCAGCCCTAGGTAGCAACTACCTAGTGCCATCAATCCCATATGCATAGATTTCCATATTGTAGACATTTCCTATAAACGGAATTGCACAATAGGTGAGCTGTTATGACTGACATAACACGTAGCACAATATTTTCAAGATTCATCCACATTGTAGGCTTACCCACAGGGGGAAACCATTTTTTTGGGGGGTTTTAGTAACACCGGGTGTTTTCTCCTTCCTTTCGTCCTTCTTTCCTTCCTTCCTTCCCTCCTTCCTTCCTTCTTTCCTACCTTCCTTCTTTCCTTCCTTCCTTCCTTCCTTCCTTCCTTCCTTCCTTCCTTCCTCCTACTTCTCTCTTACTCCTTCTGCCCTCTCTCTTTCATATGCCTTAGGTGCATCCCACATTCTGCATTTTTTGGGGAAATCCACGACAGGTGCAGGAAGATTGTGTTATTGTAACTATTTACCGCTATCTCTCTTTCACGGCTCTCCATCAGTTGTGAACATCTTTTGGTTTATCCCAAGTCACTAAGCATATGTTTATTAGGTACACCTGTTTTTCCTTATACAGCTGATTCTGGAGTCTAGGGTCGCATACTCATAAACCCAGTGTAACTCAGAAACGCATCTAATAGTCCAATAAACCCATCATAACGTTGAAAAATCATAAATCAAACCATCATAAGTCACGGTTTGTCCGTGGATATGGGCGTCATCATTTCCATTGTATTCAGTCATGCTGTACACCATTAACCACGGCAGACTGACTGGGAGTGGATATTGATACCATTATAAAAGTCAGTTATTAGAGGGATACTTCTTTAACCTGACTGAAGAACTGATCTAAGGGCTTTAGTTGAGTGCATGATTATGTGAGATGTTTTGAGACAGAGTAGTACATTTGTGAATGAAATTTTCTGGCTTTTTTTCACTTAGTAGGAACCATTGTGTGTGGAAAAGTGAGAAAGTTGCTTTCTGCTGTAGAGTCTGGCATTCATTGTAGATTTAAGCTTATTTTTCTGGGAGCAAATCTTATTCAATAAAATACTACTCTTTATACTAAAAAAACAAAAACAGTGGTGATGTGTGCTCATTATCCTCAGCAAACCAATCCAGGGAAAGAAAACCAAACGCCACATTCTCACTTATAATGGGAGCTGAAAAAGGAGATCACATGGACACAGGAAGGGGAACAACACACACTGGGGCCTTTCGGGGGGCAGAGCGTTAAGAAGAACAGCTACTGCATGCTGGGCTTAATGCCTAGGTGATGGGTTGACAGGTGCAGCAAACCACCATGGCACACGTTTACCTTAGTAACAAATCTGCACATCCTGCACATATACCCCAGAACTTAGAAACGAAACGAAACAAAAGAAAACGAAAAAGCAATAGCAAAACGCTAAAGGCAAACTAAAGTTTCAAACTCAGAACGTGACAGACCAATGTTTGGTTCAAATCATGGTTCTCAACCCAGGTGCCATAAGGTCAGGATAAAGAATTTGATTACATATTGTAAATAAGACATGCAGCAAATGACCAGAAAGATTATTCTCAACATATGTGTGTCTTCTAATTCAATGGTGACGCTACCTACCGGGACATAGCATTAGATTCCAAAGGGCCGGGTCCCGCCACACAGGCCTCCCACACTAATAACAATGGGAAGCCCTACGTGGTTTTACCTGTGCTTCTCAGCAACTGGCTATAAATCAGGTTGCCACCACTCCCAGATTTAGTTGCATTCATTTGCTGGAAGAGCTCACAGCACGCAGGGAAGCACTTACATTTGCCGTTGTATTTTAGCGGACATTGCAAAAAGTTCAGAAATTAATGTGGGGCCCGGCATGTGGGGAGGGGCGCACTACCTTCCAGGAAGTGTTATCCAGAAGCTCTCTGATCCCAGTCCTTTTGGGTTTTTATGGAGACCTCATTCTATAGGCATGATGGGTTAAACCATAGGCTATTGGTGATCAACTCCACCTGAGGCTCTCAACCCTCCCTGGAAATTGGGGTTGAGGCTTTGCCATTCTCAGTCTGACTAAAAGAATTTACCCAAACGGAATTTTGAAACAGATGAGCATAACTGGAATCTTAATTAGATGATTGGATTATCTGGAGCCACACCTTGATATTCCTAACCCGAGCACCCTCATCCAACGAATGCTCCACCCAACTGGCTCCCAAGTCTCTACGTGGTTCCAGAGCAAAAGAACGTTTCTACAACGCATATCTCCACCTTTTCTTCAAAGTCTTTTCGCTTACACGGAAAGACTTCTTAAACTGCCATGCATCAGGGTCAGGGGGAGGTCTTGTTACAACGCAGATCTGTGGATCTCCGGGTTTTGATTGTGGCAAGGATGCTGCTGGTGTCAAAACCACAACGTGGGAACCACAGAACCACTAGTTGGTTTTCAGTGTTTCAGTGCATACAATTCCTAACATATCTGGCCAAGAAAACTTGTAAGTTCTTAGATTGTCCCAAAGGTGGCGCATGAAATCAAAGCAGGAGAACAGTTTCCCACGAGGTGTAGCCTGGGAAAGTTGGGGGTGACTGATGGAAAGGAGGAGTGAAGCTCCGCCCTTTCCGCTGCTAGGCTGCGCCCGAGGCTATTTAAACCCACCCTGGCTGGCCTGTACTCAGATCTTCGAGGAGCGGATCAGCGGCCAGAGCGTTTGGCGGACTCTGCGTGGACTTGGAGCTCACAGCGTCTTGCGACTTGGAAGCGGATTCAGAGGACAGGACAGAACACTTGGGCAAGTGAATCTCTGTCTGTCTGTCTGTCTGTCTGTCTGTCTCATTGGTTGGTTGATTTCCATTTTCTTAAGGGGCACATACCTCACACCGCACACACACACACACACGCACACACACACGCACACACACGCACACACACTCCTTCTTTCTGCGAGTTAGAAAATTAGTAGGGGCCCCTGGGAGCTGCAGGTTTCCTAATCATGTCTGCACCTAAGAACAGTAGGGTCTTGTCTGGCTCTTCTTATGAACGGTCCCCCAGCCCGGACTCCCCAAGGTCCATGCGAGCTTCACCCAGCTTCTCCCTTTCCCCTATCAGAAACTCAGGCTTAAGGGGAAGCTCCTCACCAGGGATCCGGAGCTACCATTCACCATCCCCTAGGGCTTCACCACACTCATCTCTGTCATCACCAGAATCCCACAAGCTCCCATTTCCCTGTCCTCACCGTGATGGGCAATCAATGAAGCCATTGGGCTCTCCCGTGTCCTCCTCTGAGGATTCCTCAGAGTCCCCACGTTCATCAATAATATACCACATGTTCTTACTGCCATCACCCAGCAGCTCACCCCCAGCTCTCGGGGGGTCTCCTGTGTCTCCCAGCTACTCTCCAAACAACCCCAGATTTCAGCTGGAGTCAGCCCCCCACACCCAGGATTCACCTACAAACTCACGAGCCTCACGGTGCTCCACCCCTGTGTCTTTCATCTCTTCACCCCCAGGCCTCAGGGACTCTCCTGTGGCTCCCAGTTACTCTCCAGCCATCCCCAGGTTCCTGCGGGAGTCAGCCCCATGCACCCAGGAGTCCCCCAGAGACTCACACGTCTCGGGAGAATATGAGCGGTCCCCCAGCCCTGACTCCTCAAGATTCATGCCTGCCTCACCCAGCTTCTCCCTCTCCCCTCCCAGAAACTCAGACCCAAGGGGCAGCTCCTCACCAGGGATGTGGAAGTACTCTACATCACCCCGCAGGGCTTCACCACTCTCACATCCATCATCAACAGAACTCCACAACTTTACGTTTCCCTTTCCTAACCAAGCAGGACAGTCACTCATGTCATTGTGTTCTCCCGTGTCCTCCTCTGGAGATTCTCCACAGTCACCTCATTCATCAATAATATACCATATGTTCTTACTGCCATCATCCAGCAGCTCACCCCCAGCCAACCATGACTCGCCTGTCTGTCCCAGCTACTCTCCAACTACGCCCAGATTTCAGCGGCAGTCTCTACCCCACACCCCAGAAACACCTACAAACTCACAGACCTCAGTGGGATCCTCGCCAGTCTCTCTCACGTCTTCACCCCCAGCCCTTACGGACCCTCCAGTCTGTCCCAGCTACTCTCCAACCACGCCCACATTTCAGCGCGGCTCAGTTCCAGGAACCCAGGGATCACCACCAAGCCCACCACTTTCACTAAGTTACTCCCCAGTCTCCAGCACGTCTTTATCTCCAACCCTCAGGGACTCGCCTGTCTGTCCCAGCTACTCTCCAAACACGCCCACACTTCAGCGGGAGTTCGTTGCAGGCACCCAGAAATCACCACCAAACTCACCAATTTCACTGCGTTACTCCCCAGTCTCTCTCATGTCTTCACCATCCCTCAGGGACTCTCCCGTCTGTCCCAGCTACTCTCCAACCACGCCCACATTTCAGCTGGAGTCAGTTCCAGTCACCCCGGACTCATCACCAAACTCACCAATTTCACTCAGTTACTCCTCAGTCTCTAGCACGTCTTTATCTCCAACCCTCAGGGACTCTCCTGTGTGTCCCAGCTACTCTCCAACCACGCCCACACTTCAGCGAGAGTCAGTTCCAGGCACCCAGGAATCACCATCAAACTCACCAATTTCACTGCGTTACTCCCTAGTCTCTCTCATGTCTTCACCATCCCTCAGGGAGTCTCCCGTCTGTCCCAGCTACTCTCCAACCACGCCCACATTTCAGCTGGGGTCAGTTCCAGGCACCCCGGAGTCACCACCAAACTCACCAGTTTCACTGAGGTACTCCCCGGTCTCTCTCATGTCTTCACCCCCAGCCCTCAGGGACTCTCCTGTGTGTCCCAGCTACTCTCCATCCATGCCCAGATTTCAGCGGGAGTCAGTTCCAGGCACCCAGGTATCACCACCCAACTCAGCAGTTTCGCTGAGTTACTCCCCAGTCTCTCTCATGTCTTCACCCCCAGCCCCCTGGGACTCTCCTGTCTGTCCCAGCTACTCTCCCACCACGCCCAGATTTCAGCGGGAGTCAGCCTCCCACACTCCGGAATCACCTACAGACTCACAGACTTCACTGAGGTCCTCCCTGGTCTCTCTCAGGTCTTTGCCCTCAGCCCACAGGGACTCTTGTGTCTCTTTCAGCTACTCTCAAAACTTCTCTAGATTCCAGCTGGAGTCAGTTCCAGGCACCCACGATACACCACCGAACTCACGAATTTCACTGACTTACTCCCCAGTCTCCCTCATGTTCTCACCCCCAGCCCTCAGGGACTCTTCTGCCTCTCTCAGCTACTCTCCAACCATCTCCAGATTGCACCTGGAGTCAGCTTCCCGCACCCACGAATCATCTACAAACTCACGGACCTTACTGCCACCCTCCCCCATTTCTTTCACCTCTTCACCCCCTGCCTTAAGGGACTCTCCTGGGCCTCCCAGCTTCTCTCCAGCCTTCCCCAGATTTCTGCCACAGTCAGCCCCAGGCACCCAGGGCAACCATAGACACTCACAGGCCTCACGAGACTATCTCCCTATGACCTATACCTACACAGGGATGGCTCTCACGCATCCCTCAGTGACCCCAAACCCATCTCCACTTACACTCAGACACTCCCAGGGCCTGACAGCTACTCCCCGTTATTGTCCTTCAGTTCGAAGCCCTGGCCAATCTACTAGCCCACATGACGCAGTTACCTGGCCATTTCTCCACGGTTCCCGTGAGGGCCCCACGCCCAGCCGCACAAGAGCCCCTCCTGCATTCCGTCCTCACACGCAGGCCTGTCCATCTACTTGCTACTGTCACACTCTTGCCAGCAGAAGAGGCCCCTGTAATGGCCGATATCACCACCCAGTCTATCCTCACCCCACAGCTGTGCAGCGGGTCCCTCCTGCTGGCCCACGTGGCTGCCAGAGCCCATGCTGGCACGACGCTCCAGCAGGTCGCCGTCCCTGCGGGCCACACTACCGGTGACATGGCTGGCATGACCCTCCTTCCTGGCAGTGACACTGTTGATGTGAACCCCAGTTTCACATCTGTCATTTCTAAATAGGACCATTTTCCCTTTTCGCTCTCCCTTCCATTCACAGGGCTTTTCGTTCTCTCTGTTTCTGCCTCCGTTTCAGATATTTACTCACCTTTTTCTCTCTCACTATGTCTGCTGTGGTCTCCATGAGAGTGCGCCACTTAAGATTCCCCCATTAAAAGTCATGAATTGAGTGGCTTTTAGTATACCTGTGGTTGTGCACATTCAATTGTAATTCGCAATCCATTGTAGAACGTCTTATCACCCCCGAACAGAGAAAAACCCTGTAGACATTAGTCACTCCTCATTCTGTCTCAAACCCTCTCCCTGACCCTCAGCCCTAGGTAACAACTACCTAGTGCCATCAATCCCATATGCATAGATTTCCATATTGTAGACATTTCCTATAAACGGAATTGCACAATAGGTGAGCTGTTATGACTGACATAACACGTAGCACAATATTTTCAAGATTCATCCACATTGTAGGCTTACCCACAGGGGGAAACCATTTTTTTGGGGGGTTTTAGTAACACCGGGTGTTTTCTCCTTCCTTTCGTCCTTCTTTCCTTCCTTCCTTCCCTCCTTCCTTCCTTCTTTCCTACCTTCCTTCTTTCCTTCCTTCCTTCCTTCCTTCCTTCCTTCCTTCCTCCTACTTCTCTCTTACTCCTTCTGCCCTCTCTCTTTCATATGCCTTAGGTGCATCCCACATTCTGCATTTTTTGGGGAAATCCACGACAGGTGCAGGAAGATTGTGTTATTGTAACTATTTACCGCTATCTCTCTTTCACGGCTCTCCATCAGTTGTGAACATCTTTTGGTTTATCCCAAGTCACTAAGCATATGTTTATTAGGTACACCTGTTTTTCCTTATACAGCTGATTCTGGAGTCTAGGGTCGCATACTCATAAACCCAGTGTAACTCAGAAACGCATCTAATAGTCCAATAAACCCATCATAACGTTGAAAAATCATAAATCAAACCATCATAAGTCACGGTTTGTCCGTGGATATGGGCGTCATCATTTCCATTGTATTCAGTCATGCTGTACACCATTAACCACGGCAGACTGACTGGGAGTGGATATTGATACCATTATAAAAGTCAGTTATTAGAGGGATACTTCTTTAACCTGACTGAAGAACTGATCTAAGGGCTTTAGTTGAGTGCATGATTATGTGAGATGTTTTGAGACAGAGTAGTACATTTGTGAATGAAATTTTCTGGCTTTTTTTCACTTAGTAGGAACCATTGTGTGTGGAAAAGTGAGAAAGTTGCTTTCTGCTGTAGAGTCTGGCATTCATTGTAGATTTAAGCTTATTTTTCTGGGAGCAAATCTTATTCAATAAAATACTACTCTTTATACTAAAAAAACAAAAACAGTGGTGATGTGTGCTCATTATCCTCAGCAAACCAATCCAGGGAAAGAAAACCAAACGCCACATTCTCACTTATAATGGGAGCTGAAAAAGGAGATCACATGGACACAGGAAGGGGAACAACACACACTGGGGCCTTTCGGGGGGCAGAGCGTTAAGAAGAACAGCTACTGCATGCTGGGCTTAATGCCTAGGTGATGGGTTGACAGGTGCAGCAAACCACCATGGCACACGTTTACCTTAGTAACAAATCTGCACATCCTGCACATATACCCCAGAACTTAGAAACGAAACGAAACAAAAGAAAACGAAAAAGCAATAGCAAAACGCTAAAGGCAAACTAAAGTTTCAAACTCAGAACGTGACAGACCAATGTTTGGTTCAAATCATGGTTCTCAACCCAGGTGCCATAAGGTCAGGATAAAGAATTTGATTACATATTGTAAATAAGACATGCAGCAAATGACCAGAAAGATTATTCTCAACATATGTGTGTCTTCTAATTCAATGGTGACGCTACCTACCGGGACATAGCATTAGATTCCAAAGGGCCGGGTCCCGCCACACAGGCCTCCCACACTAATAACAATGGGAAGCCCTACGTGGTTTTACCTGTGCTTCTCAGCAACTGGCTATAAATCAGGTTGCCACCACTCCCAGATTTAGTTGCATTCATTTGCTGGAAGAGCTCACAGCACGCAGGGAAGCACTTACATTTGCCGTTGTATTTTAGCGGACATTGCAAAAAGTTCAGAAATTAATGTGGGGCCCGGCATGTGGGGAGGGGCGCACTACCTTCCAGGAAGTGTTATCCAGAAGCTCTCTGATCCCAGTCCTTTTGGGTTTTTATGGAGACCTCATTCTATAGGCATGATGGGTTAAACCATAGGCTATTGGTGATCAACTCCACCTGAGGCTCTCAACCCTCCCTGGAAATTGGGGTTGAGGCTTTGCCATTCTCAGTCTGACTAAAAGAATTTACCCAAACGGAATTTTGAAACAGATGAGCATAACTGGAATCTTAATTAGATGATTGGATTATCTGGAGCCACACCTTGATATTCCTAACCCGAGCACCCTCATCCAACGAATGCTCCACCCAACTGGCTCCCAAGTCTCTACGTGGTTCCAGAGCAAAAGAACGTTTCTACAACGCATATCTCCACCTTTTCTTCAAAGTCTTTTCGCTTACACGGAAAGACTTCTTAAACTGCCATGCATCAGGGTCAGGGGGAGGTCTTGTTACAACGCAGATCTGTGGATCTCCGGGTTTTGATTGTGGCAAGGATGCTGCTGGTGTCAAAACCACAACGTGGGAACCACAGAACCACTAGTTGGTTTTCAGTGTTTCAGTGCATACAATTCCTAACATATCTGGCCAAGAAAACTTGTAAGTTCTTAGATTGTCCCAAAGGTGGCGCATGAAATCAAAGCAGGAGAACAGTTTCCCACGAGGTGTAGCCTGGGAAAGTTGGGGGTGACTGATGGAAAGGAGGAGTGAAGCTCCGCCCTTTCCGCTGCTAGGCTGCGCCCGAGGCTATTTAAACCCACCCTGGCTGGCCTGTACTCAGATCTTCGCGGAGCGGATCAGCGGCCGGAGCGTTTGGCGGACTCTGCGTGGACTTGGAGCTCACAGCGTCTTGCGACTTGGAAGCGGATTCAGAGGACAGGACAGAACACTTGGGCAAGTGAATCTCTGTCTGTCTGTCTGTCTGTCTGTCTGTCTGTCTCATTGGTTGGTTGATTTCCATTTTCTTAAGGGGCACATACCTCACACCGCACACACACACACACACGCACACACACACGCACACACACGCACACACACTCCTTCTTTCTGCGAGTTAGAAAATTAGTAGGGGCCCCTGGGAGCTGCAGGTTTCCTAATCATGTCTGCACCTAAGAACAGTAGGGTCTTGTCTGGCTCTTCTTATGAACGGTCCCCCAGCCCGGACTCCCCAAGGTCCATGCGAGCTTCACCCAGCTTCTCCCTCTCCCCTATCAGAAACTCAGGCTTAAGGGGAAGCTCCTCACCAGGGATCCGGAGCTACCATTCACCATCCCCTAGGGCTTCACCACACTCACCTCTGTCATCACCAGAATCCCACAAGCTCCCATTTCCCTGTCCTCACCGTGATGGGCAATCAATGAAGCCATTGGGCTCTCCCGTGTCCTCCTCTGAGGATTCCTCAGAGTCCCCACGTTCATCAATAATATACCACATGTTCTTACTGCCATCACCCAGCAGCTCACCCCCAGCTCTTGGGGGGTCTCCTGTGTCTCCCAGCTACTCTCCAAACAACCCCAGATTTCAGCTGGAGTCAGCCCCCCACACCCAGGAATCACCTACAAACTCACGAGCCTCACGGTGCTCCACCCCTGTGTCTTTCATCTCTTCACCCCCAGGCCTCAGGGACTCTCCTGTGGCTCCCAGTTACTCTCCAGCCATCCCCAGGTTCCTGCGGGAGTCAGCCCCATGCACCCAGGAGTCCCCCAGAGACTCACACGTCTCGGGAGAATATGAGCGGTCCCCCAGCCCTGACTCCTCAAGATTCATGCCTGCCTCACCCAGCTTCTCCCTCTCCCCTCCCAGAAACTCAGACCCAAGGGGCAGCTCCTCACCAGGGATGTGGAAGTACTCTACATCACCCCGCAGGGCTTCACCACTCTCACATCCATCATCAACAGAACTCCACAACTTTACGTTTCCCTTTCCTAACCAAGCAGGACAGTCACTCATGTCATTGTGTTCTCCCGTGTCCTCCTCTGGAGATTCTCCACAGTCACCTCATTCATCAATAATATACCATATGTTCTTACTGCCATCATCCAGCAGCTCACCCCCAGCCACCCATGACTCGCCTGTCTGTCCCAGCTACTCTCCAACTACGCCCAGATTTCAGCGGCAGTCTCTACCCCACACCCCAGAAACACCTACAAACTCACAGACCTCAGTGGGATCCTCGCCAGTCTCTCTCACGTCTTCACCCCCAGCCCTTACGGACCCTCCAGTCTGTCCCAGCTACTCTCCAACCACGCCCACATTTCAGCGCGGGTCAGTTCCAGGAACCCAGGGATCACCACCAAGCCCACCACTTTCACTGAGTTACTCCCCAGTCTCCAGCACGTCTTTATCTCCAACCCTCAGGGACTCGCCTGTCTGTGCCAGCTACTCTCCAAACACGCCCACACTTCAGCGGGAGTTCGTTGCAGGCACCCAGAAATCACCACCAAACTCACCAATTTCACTGCGTTACTCCCCAGTCTCTCTCATGTCTTCACCATCCCTCAGGGACTCTCCCGTCTGTCCCAGCTACTCTCCAACCACGCCCACATTTCAGCTGCAGTCAGTTCCAGGCACCCCGGACTCACCACCAAACTCACCAATTTCACTCAGTTACTCCTCAGTCTCTAGCACGTCTTTATCTCCAACCCTCAGGGACTCTCCTGTGTGTCCCAGCTACTCTCCAACCACGCCCACACTTCAGCGAGAGTCAGTTCCAGGCACCCAGGAATCACCATCAAACTCACCAATTTCACTGCGTTACTCCCCAGTCTCTCTCATGTCTTCACCATCCCTCAGGGACTCTCCCGTCTGTCCCAGCTACTCTCCAACCACGCCCACATTTCAGCTGGGGTCAGTTCCAGGCACCCCGGATTCACCACCAAACTCACCAGTTTCACTGAGGTACTCCCCGGTCTCTCTCATGTCTTCACCCCCAGCCCTCAGGGACTCTCCTGTGTGTCCCAGCTACTCTCCATCCATGCCCAGATTTCAGCGGGAGTCAGTTCCAGGCACCCAGGTATCACCACCAAACTCAGCAGTTTCGCTGAGTTACTCCCCAGTCTCTCTCATGTCTTCACCCCCAGCCCCCTGGGACTCTCCTGTCTGTCCCAGCTACTCTCCCACCACGCCCAGATTTCAGCGGGAGTCAGCCTCCCACACTCCGGAATCACCTACAGACTCACAGACTTCACTGAGGTCCTCCCTGGTCTCTCTCAGGTCTTTGCCCTCAGCCCACAGGGACTCTTGTGTCTCTTTCAGCTACTCTCAAAACTTCTCTAGATTCCAGCTGGAGTCAGTTCCAGGCACCCACGATACACCACCGAACTCACGAATTTCACTGACTTACTCCCCAGTCTCCCTCATGTTCTCACCCCCAGCCCTCAGGGACTCTTCTGCCTCTCTCAGCTACTCTCCAACCATCTCCAGATTGCACCTGGAGTCAGCTTCCCGCACCCACGAATCATCTACAAACTCACGGACCTTACTGCCACCCTCCCCCATTTCTTTCACCTCTTCACCCCCTGCCTTAAGGGACTCTCCTGGGCCTCCCAGCTTCTCTCCAGCCTTCCCCAGATTTCTGCCACAGTCAGCCCCAGGCACCCAGGGCAACCATAGACACTCACAGGCCTCACGAGACTATCTCCCTATGACCTATACCTACACAGGGATGGCTCTCACGCATCCCTCAGTGACCCCAAACCCATCTCCACTTACACTCAGACACTCCCAGGGCCGGACAGCTACTCCCCGTTATTGTCCTTCAGTTCGAAGCCCTGGCCAATCTACTAGCCCACATGACGCAGTTACCTGGCCATTTCTCCACGGTTCCCGTGAGGGCCCCACGCCCAGCCGCACAAGAGCCCCTCCTGCATTCCGTCCTCACACGCAGGCCTGTCCATCTACTTGCTACTGTCACACTCTTGCCAGCAGAAGAGGCCCCTGTAATGGCCGATATCACCACCCAGTCTATCCTCACCCCACAGCTGTGCAGCGGGTCCCTCCTGCTGGCCCACGTGGCTGCCAGAGCCCATGCTGGCACGACGCTCCAGCAGGTCGGCGTCCCTGCGGGCCACACTACCGGTGACATGGCTAGCATGACCCTCCTTCCTGGCAGTGACACTGTTGATGTGAACCCCAGTTTCACATCTGTCATTTCTAAATAGGACCATTTTCCCTTTTCGCTCTCCCTTCCATTCACAGGGCTTTTCGTTCTCTCTGTTTCTGCCTCCGTTTCAGATATTTACTCACCTTTTTCTCTCTCACTATGTCTGCTGTGGTCTCCATGAGAGTGCGCCACTTAAGATTCCCCCATTAAAAGTCATGAATTGAGTGGCTTTTAGTATACCTGTGGTTGTGCACATTCAATTGTAATTCGCAATCCATTGTAGAACGTCTTATCACCCCCGACCAGAGAAAAACCCTGTAGACATTAGTCACTCCTCATTCTGTCTCAAACCCTCTCCCTGACCCTCAGCCCTAGGTAGCAACTACCTAGTGCCATCAATCCCATATGCATAGATTTCCATATTGTAGACATTTCCTATAAACGGAATTGCACAATAGGTGAGCTGTTATGACTGACATAACACGTAGCACAATATTTTCAAGATTCATCCACATTGTAGGCTTACCCACAGGGGGAAACCATTTTTTTGGGGGGTTTTAGTAACACCGGGTGTTTTCTCCTTCCTTTCGTCCTTCTTTCCTTCCTTCCTTCCCTCCTTCCTTCCTTCTTTCCTACCTTCCTTCTTTCCTTCCTTCCTTCCTTCCTTCCTTCCTTCCTTCCTTCCTTCCTCCTATTTCTCTCTTCCTCCTTCTGCCCTCTCTCTTTCATATGCCTTAGGTGCATCCCACTTTCTGCGTTTTTTGGGGGAAATCCTCGACAGGTGCAGGAAAATTGTGTAATTGTAACTATTTACCGCTATCTCTCTTTCACGGCTCTCCATCAGTTGTGAACATCTATTGGTTTATCCCAAGTCACTAAGCATATTTTTATTAGGTACACCTGTTTTTCCTTATACAGCTGTTTCTGGAGTATAGGGTCGCATACTCATAAACCCACTGTAACTCAGAAACGCATCTAATATTCCAATAAACCCATCATAACGTTGAAAAATCATAAATCAAACCACCATAAGTCACGGTGTGTCCGTGGATATGGGCGTCATCAATTCCATTGTATTCAGTAATGCTGTACACCATTAACAATGGCAGACTGATTGGGAGTGGATATTGATAGCATTATAAAAGTCAGTTATTAGAGGGATACTTCTGTAACCTGACTGAAGAACTGATCTAATGGCTTTAGTACAGTGCATGATTATGTGAGATGTTTTGAGACAGAGTAGTACATTTGTGAATGAAGTTTTTTCACTTAGGAGGAACCATTGTGTGTGGAAAAGTGAGAAAATTGCTTTCTGCTGTAGAGTCTGGCATTCATTGTAGATTTAAGTTTCTTTTTCTGTGAGCAAATCTTATTCAATAAAATACTACTCTTTATACTAAAAAACAAAAACAGTGGTGATGTGTGGTCATTATCCTCAGCAAACTAATCCAGGGAAAGAAAACCAAACGCCACATTCTTACTTATAATGGGAGCTGAAAAATGAGATCACATGGACACAGGAAGGGGAACAACACACACTGGGGCCTTTCGGGAGGCAGAGCGTTAAGAAAAACAGCTACTGCATGCTGGGCTTAATACCTAGGTGATGGGTTGACAGGTGCAGCAAACCACCATGGCACACGTTTACCTTAGTAACAAATCTGCACATCCTGCACATATACCCCAGAACTTAGAAACGAAACGAAACCAAAGAAAACGAAAAAGCAATAGCAAAACGCTAAAGGCAAACTAAAGTTTCAAACTCAGAACGTGACAGACCAATGTTTGGTTCAAATCTTGGTTCTCAACCCAGGTGCCATAAGGTCAGGATAAAGAATTTGATTACATATTGTAAATAAGACATGCAGCAAATGACCAGAAAGATTATTCTCAACATATGTGTGTCTTCTAATTCAATGGTGACGCTATCTACCGGGACATAGCATTAGATTCCAAAGGGCCGAGTCCCGCCAGACAGGCCTCCCACACTGATAACAATGGGAAGCCCTACGTTGTTTTACCTGTGCTTCTCAGCAACTGGCTATAAATCAGGTTGCCACCACTCCCAGATTTAATTGCATTCATTTGCTGGAAGAGCTCACAGCACGCAGGGAAACACTTACATTTGCCGTTGTATTTTAGCGGACATTGCAAAAAGTTCAGAAATAAATGTGGGGCCCGGCATGTGGGGAGGGGCGCACTACCTTCCAGGAAGTGTTATCCACAAGCTCTCTGATCCCAGTCCTTTTGGGTTTTTATGGAGACCTCATTCTATAGGCATGATGGGTTAAACCATAGGCTATTGGTGATCAACTCCACCTGAGGCTCTCAACCCTCCCTGGAAATTGGCGTTGAGGCTTTGCCATTCTCAGTCTGACTAAAAGAATTTACCCAAACGGAATTTTAAAACAGATGAGCATAACTGGAATCTTAATTAGATGATTGGATTATCTGGAGCCACACCTTGATATTCCCAACCCGAGCACCCGCATCCAACGAATGCTCCACCCAACTGGCTCCCAAGTCTCTACGTGGTTCCAGAGCAAAAGAAAGTTTATACAACGCATATCTCCACCTTTTCTTCAAAGTCTTTTCGCTTACACGGAAAGACTTCTTAAACTGCCATGCATCAGGGTCAGGGAGAGGTCTTGTTACAACACAGATCTGTGGATCTCCGCGGTTTGACTGTGGCAAGGATGCTGCTGGTGTCAAAACCACAACGTGGGAACCACAGAACCACTAGTTGCTTTTCAGTGTTTCAGTGCATACAATTCGTAACATATCTGGCCAAGAAAACTTGTAAGTTCTTAGATTGTCCCAAAGGTGGCGCATGAAATCAAAGCAGGAGAACAGTTTCCTAGGAGGTGTAGCCTGGGAAAGTTGGGGGTGACTGATGGAAAGGAGGAGTGAAGCTCCGCCCTTTCCACTGGTAGGCTGCGCCCGAGGCTATTTAAACCCACCCTGGCTGGCCTGTACTCAGATCTTCGCAGAGCGGATCAGCGGCCGGAGCGTTTGGCGGACTCTGCGTGGACTTGGAGCTCACAGCGTCTTGCGACTGGGAAGCAGATTCAGAGGACAGGACAGAACACTTGGGCAAGTGAATCTCTGTCTGTCTGTCTGTCTGTCTGTCTCATTGGTTGGTTGATTTCCATTTTCTTAAGGGGCACATACCTCACACCGCACACACACACACGCACACACACTCCTTCCTTCTGCGAGTTAGAAAATTAGTAGGGGCCCCTGGGAGCTGCAGGTTTCCTAATCCTGTCTGCACCTAAGAACAGTAGGGTCTTGTCTGGCTCTTCTTATGAACGGTCCCCCAGCCCGGACTCCCCAAGGTCCATGCGAGCTTCACCCAGCTTCTCCCTCTCCCCTCTCAGAAACTCAGGCTTAAGGGGAAGCTCCTCACCAGGGATCCGGAGCTACCATTCACCATCCCCTAGGGCTTCACCACACTCACCTCTGTCATCACCAGAATCCCACAAGCTCCCATTTCCCTGTCCTCACCGTGATGGGCAATCAATGAAGCCATTGGGCTCTCCCGTGTCCTCCTCTGAGGATTCCTCAGAGTCCCCACATTGATCAATAATATACCACATGTTCTTACTGCCAACACCCAGCAGCTCACCCCCTGCTCTCGGGGGATCTCCTGTGTCTCCCAGCTACTCTCCAAACAACCCCAGATTTCAGCTGGAGTCAGCCCCCCACACCCGGGAATCACCTACAAACTCACGAGCCTCACGGTGCTCCACCCCTGTGTCTTTCATCTCTTCACCCCCAGGCCTCAGGGACTCTCCTGTGGCTCCCAGTTACTCTCCAGCCATCCCCAGGTTCCCGCGGGAGTCAGCCCCATGCACCCAGGAGTCCCCCAGAGACTCACAGGTCTCGGGAGAATATCAGCGGTCCCCCAGCCCTGACTCCTCAAGATTCATGCCTGCCTCACCCAGCTTCTCCCTCTCCCCTCCCAGAAACTCAGACCCAAGGGGCAGCTCCTCACCAGGGATGTGGAAGTACTCTACATCACCCCGCAGGGCTTCACCACTCTCACATCCTTCATCAACAGAATTCCACAACTTTACATTTCCCTTTCCTAACCAAGCAGGACAGTCACTCATGTCATTGTGTTCTCACGTGTCCTCCTCTGGAGATTCTTCACAGTCACCTCATTCATCAATAATATACCATATGTTCTTACTGCCATCATCCAGCAGCTCACCCCCAGCCACCCATGACTCTCCTGTCTGTCCCAGCTACTCTCCAACTACGCCCAGATTTCAGCGGGAGTCTCTACCCCACACCCCAGAAACACCTACAAACTCACAGACCTCAGTGAGATCCTCGCCAGTCTCTCTCACGTCTTCACCCCCAGCCCTTACGGACCCTCCAGTCTGTCCCAGCTACTCTCCAAACACGCCCACATTTCAGCGCGGCTCAGTTCCAGGAACCCAGGGATCACCACCAAGCCCACCACTTTCACTGAGTTACTCCCCAGTCTCTAGCACGTCTTTATCTCCAACCCTCAGGGACTCGCCTGTCTGTCCCAGCTACTCTCCAAACACACCCACACTTCAGCGGGAGTCCGTTGCAGGCACCCAGGAATCACCACCAAGCTCACCAATTTCACTGCGTTACTCCCCAGTCTCTCTCATGTCTTCACCATCCCTCAGGGACTCTCCCGTCTGTCCCAGCTACTCTCCAACCACGCCCACATTTCAGCTGCAGTCAGTTCCAGGCACCCCGGAATCACCACCAAACTCACCAATTTCACTCAGTTACTCCTCAGTCTCTAGCACGTCTTTATCTCCAACCCTCAGGGACTCTCCTGTGTGTCCCAGCTACTCTCCAACCACGCCCACACTTCAGCGGGAGTCACTTCCAGGCACCCAGGAAGCACCACCAAACTCACCAATTTCACTCACTTACTCTCCAGTCTCTCTCATGTCTTCACCAGCCCTCAGGGACTCTCCTGTCTGTCCCAGCTACTCTCCAACCACGCCCACATTTCAGCTGGAGTCAGTTCCAGGCACCCCGGAGTCACCACCAAACTCACCAGGTTCACTGAGGTACTCCCCGGTCTCTCTCATGTCTTCACCCCCAGCCCTCAGGAACTCTCTTGTGTGTCCCAGCTACTCTCCAACCATGCCCAGATTTCAGCGGGAGTCAGTTCCAGGCACCCAGGTATCACCACCAAACTCAGCAGTTTCGCTGAGTTACTCCCCAGTCTCTCTCATGTCTTCACCCCCAGCCCCCTGGGACTCTCCTGTCTGTCCCAGCTACTCTCCCACCACGCCCAGATTTCAGCGGCACTCAGCCTCCCACACTCCGGAATCACCTACAGACTCACAGACTTCACTGAGGTCCTCCCTGGTCTCTCTCAGGTCTTTGCCCTCAGCCCACAGGGACTCTTGTGTCTCTTTCAGCTACTCTCAAAACTTCGCTAGATTCCAGCTGGAGTCAGTTCCAGGCACCCACGATACACCACCGAACTCACGAATTTCACTGACTTACTCCCCATTCTCCCTCATGTTCTGACCCCCAGCCCTCAGGGACTCTTCTGTCTCTCTCAGCTACTCTCCAACCATCTCCAGATTGCACCTGGAGTCAGCTTCCCGCACCCAGGAATCACCTACAAACTCGCGGACCTTACTGCAACCCTCCCCCATTTCTTTCACATCTTCACCCCCTGCCTTCAGGGACTCTCCTGGGTCTCCCAGCTTCTCTCCAGCCTTCCCCAGATTTCTGCCACAGTCAGCCCCAGGCACCCAGGACAACCCTAGACACTCACAGGCCTCACGAGACTATCTCCCTATGACCTGTACCTATACAGGGATGGCTCCCACGCATCCCTCAGTGACCCCAAACCCATCTCCACTTACACTCAGACACTCCCAGGGCCTGACAGCTACTCCCCGTTATTGTCCTTCAGTTCGAAGCCCTGGCCAATCTACTAGCCCACATGACGCAGTTACCTGGCCATTTCTCCACGGTTCCCGTGACGGCCCCATACCCAGCCGCACAAGAGCCCCTCCTGCATTCCGTCCTCACACGCAGGCCTGTCCATCCACTTGCTACTGTCACACTCTTGCCAGCAGAAGAGGCCCCTGTAACGGCCGATATCACCACCCAGTCTATCCTCACCCCACAGCTGTGCAGCGGGTCCCTCCTGCTGGCCCACGTGGCTGCCAGAGCCCATGCTGGCACGACGCTCCAGCAAGTCGGCGTCCCTGCGGGCCACACTACCGGTGACATGGCTAGCATGACCCTCCTTCCTGGCAGTGACACTGTTGATGTGAACCCCAGTTTCACATCTGTCATTTGTAAATAGGACCATTTTCCCTTTTCGCTCTCCCTTCCATTCACAGGGCTTTGCATTCTCTCTGTTTCTGCCTCCGTTTCAGATATTTACTCACCTTTTTCTCTCTCACTATGTCTGCCGTGGTCTCCATGAGAGTGCGCCACATAAGATTCCCCCATTAAAAGTCATGAATTGAGTGGCTTTTAGTATACCTCTGGTTGTGCACATTCAATTTTAATTCGCAATCCATTGTAGAACGTCTTATCACCCCCGACCAGAGAAAATCCCTGTAGACATTAGTCACTCCTCATTCTGTCTCAAACCCTCTCCCTGACCCTCAGCCCTAGGTAGCAACTACCTAGTGCGATCAATCCCATATGCATAGATTTCCATATTGTGGACATTTCCTATCAACGGAATTGCACAGTAGGTGAGCTGTTATGACTGACACAACACGTAGCACAATATTTTCAAGATTCATCCACATTGTAGGCTTACCCACAGGGGGAAACCATTTTTGGGGGGGTTGTGGTAACACCGGGTGTTTTCTCCTTCCTTTCGTCCTTCTTTCCTTCCTTCCTTCCTTCCTTCCTTCCTTCCTTCCTACCTTCCTTCTTTCCTTCCTTCCTTCCTTCCTTCCTCCTATTTCTCTCTTACTCCTTCTGCCCTCTCTCTTTCATATGCCTTAGGTGCATCCCACATTCTGCGTTTTTGGGGGGAAATCCTCGACAGGTGCAGGAAAATTGTGTTATTGTAACTATTTACCGCTATCTCTCTTTCACGGCTCTCCATCAGTTGTGAACATCTATTGGTTTATCCCAAGTCACTAAGCATATTTTTATTAGGTACACCTGTTTTTCCTTATACAGCTGTTTCTGGAGTATAGGGTCGCATACTCATAAACCCACTGTAACTCAGAAACGCATATAATATTCCAATAAACCCATCATAACGTTGAAGAATCCTAAATCAAACCACATAAGTCACGGTGTGTCCGTGGATATGGGCGTCATCAATTCCATTGTATTCAGTAATGCTGTACACCATTAACAATGGCAGACTGATTGGGAGTGGATATTGATAGCATTATAAAAGTCAGTTATTAGAGGGATACTTCTGTAACCTGACTGAAGAACTGATCTAATGGCTTTAGTACAGTGCATGATTATGTGAGATGTTTTGAGACAGAGTAGTACATTTGTGAATGAAGTTTTTTCACTTAGGAGGAACCATTGTGTGTGGAAAAGTGAGAAAATTGCTTTCTGCTGTAGAGTCTGGCATTCATTGTAGATTTAAGCTTCTTTTTCTCTGAGCAAATCTTATTCAATAAAATACTACTCTTTATACTAAAAAACAAAAACAGTGGTGATGTGTGGTCATTATCCTCAGCAAACTAATCCAGGGAAAGAAAACCAAACGCCACATTCTCACTTATAATGGGAGCTGAAAAATGAGATCACATGGACACAGCAAGGGGAACAACACACACTGGGGCCTTTCGGGAGGCAGAGCGTTAAGAAAAACAGCTACTGCATGCTGGGCTTAATACCTAGGTGATGGGTTGACAGGTGCAGCAAACCACCATGGCACACGTTTACCTTAGTAACAAATCTGCACATCCTGCACATATACCCCAGAACTTAGAAACGAAACGAAACCAAAGAAAACGAAAAAGCAATAGCAAAACGCTAAAGGCAAAACAAAGTTTCAAACTCAGAAAGTGACCGACCAATCTTTGGTTCAAATCATGGTTCTCAACCCAGGTGCCATAAGGTCAGGATAAATAATTTGATTACATATTGTAAATAAGACATGCAGCAAATGACCAGAAAGATTATTCTCAACATATGTGTGTATTCTAATTCAACGGTGACGCTATCTACCGGGACATAGCATTAGATTCCAAAGGGCCGAGTCCCGCCAGACAGGCCTCCCACACTAATAACAATGGGAAGCCCTACGTTGTTTTACCTGTGCTTCTCAGCAACTGGCTATAAATCAGGTTGCCACCACTCTCAGATTTACTTGCATTCATTTGCTGGAAGTGCTCACAGCACGCAGGGAATCACTTACATTTGCCGTTGTATTTTAGCGGACCTTGCAAATAGTGGAGAGATAAATGTGGGGCCCGGCATGTGGGGTGGGGCGCACTACCTTCCGGGAAGTGTTATCCACAGGCTCTCTGAACCCAGTCCTTTTGGGTTTTTATGCAGACCTCATTTTATAGACATGATGGGTTAAACCATAGGCTATTGGTGATCAACTCCACCTGAGGCTCTCAACCCTCCCTGGAAATTGGGGTTGAGGCCTTGCCATTCTCAGTCTGACTTAAAGAATTTACCGAAATGCAATTTTAAAACCGATGAGCATAACTGGAATCTGAATTAGATGATTGGATTATCTGGAGCCACACCTTGATATTCCTCACCCGAGCACCCTCATCCAACGAATGCTCCACCCAACTGGCTCCCAAGTCTCTACTTGGCTCCAGAGCAAAAGAATGTTTATACAACGCATATCTCCACCTTTTCTTCAAAGTCTTTTCGCTTACACGGAAAGACTTCTTAAACTCCCATGTGTCACGGTCAGGGGGAGGTCTTGTTACAACACAGATCTGTGGATCTCCGGGGTTTGATTGTGGCAAGGGTGCTGCTGGTGTCAAAGCCACAACGTGAGAACCACTGAACCACTAGTTGGTTTTCAGTGTTTCAGTGTAAACAATTCCTAATATATCTGGCCAAGAAAACTTGTAAGTTCTTAGATTGTCCCAATGGTGGCGCATGGAATCAATGCAGGAGAACAGTTTCCTACGAGGTGTAGCCTGGGAAAGTTGGGGGTGACTGATGGAAAGGAGGAGTGAAGCTCCGCCCTTTCCGCTGCTAGGCTGCGCCCGAGGCTATTTAAACCCACCCTGGCTGGCCTGTACTCAGATCTTCGCGGAGCGGATCATCGGCCGGAGCGTTTGGCGGACTCTGCGTGGACTTGGAGCTCACAGCGTCTTGCGACTTGGAAGCAGATTCAGAGGACAGGACAGACCACTTGGGCAAGTGAATCTCTGTCTGTCTGTCTGTCTCATTGGTTGGTTGATTTCCATTTTCTTAAGGGGCACATACCTCACACCGCACACACACAAACACACACACACGCACACACACTCTTTCCTTCTGCAAGTTAGAAAATTAGTAGGGGCCCCTGGGAGCTGCAGGTTTCCTAATCATGTCTGCACCTAAGAACAGTAGGTTCTTGTCTGGCTCTTCTTATGAACGGTCCCCCAGCCCGGACTCCCCAAGGTCCATGCGAGCCTCACCCAGCTTCTCCCTCTCCCCTCTCAGAAACTCAGGCTTAAGGGGAAGCTCCCCACCAGGGATCCGGAGCTACCATTCACCGTAACCTAGGGCTTCACCACACTCACTTCTGTCATCACCAGAATCCCACAAGCTCCCATTTCCCTGTCTTCACCGTGTTGGGCAATCAATGAAGCCATTGGGCTCTCCCGTGTCCTCCTCTGAGGATTCCTCAGAGTCACCACGTTCATCAGAAATATACCACATGTTCTTACTGCCATCACCAAGCAGCTCACCCCCAGCTCTCCGGGGGTCTCCTGTCTCTCCCAGCTACTCTCCAAACAACCCCAGATTTCAGCTGGAGTCAGACCCCACACCCATATTATTTACACAGATATCAGTCTAAATATATAAATATTATTTATACAGATATCTGTATAAACATAAGAATACTTATACAGATATCTGTATAAACATATGAATATTTTTACAGATATTTGTTAAAACGTGCAAATATTTTTACACATATCTTTATGAAGATATAAATACTGTTTATACAGATATCTGTATAAATTTTTAAATATCATTTATACAGATATCTGTACAAACATATAAATATATATACCGGTATGTGTATAATCAGATAAATATTTATACAGATATATATGTAAACATAGAAATATTATATATACAGATATCTCTATAAACATATAAATATTATTTATACTGATATCTGTACAAACATATAAATATCATTTATACAGATGTCTGTATAAATATATAAATATTCTTTAGACAGATATCTGTATAAACATATAAATATTATTTGTGGAAATATCAGCACAAACAAATAAATAATATTTCTACAGATAACTGTATAAACATATAAATATAATTTTCTGGAATCTGTATAATAATATAAACATTATTATACAGATATCTGTATAATCATATAAACATTATTATACAGATATCTGTATAATCATATAAATATTATTTATACAGATATCTGTAGAAACATATAAATATTATTTATACAGATATCTGTATAAATATATAAATATTATTTATACAGATATCTGTAAAAATATGTAAATATTCTATATTCAAATATCTGTAAATTCATATAAATATTATTTATACAGCTATATGTGTAAACATAAATATCTATACTGATTCCTGTATAAACATAAATATTAATACAGATATCTGTGTAAACAGATAAATCTTTATAAAGATATCTGTTTAAACAAATATATATTTACACAGATATCTGTATAAATGTAAATATTTTTACAGATATCTGTATAAACATATAAACATTTATAGAGATATCTGTATAAACATATAAATATGTATACAGTCATCTGATTTAACGCATAAATATTTATAGAGATATCTGCATAAACATATAAATATTTATACAGATATCTGTAAAAAGGTATATACATTTTTACAGAAATCTGTATAAACGTATAAATATTTATACAGATATCTCTATAAACGTATAAATATTTATACAGATATCTGTATAAACGTACAAATATTTACTCAGATATCTGTAAAAACGTATAAATATTTATAAAGTTGTCTGTATAAACCTATAAATCCTTGTGCGGATATCTGTACATATATTTAATTATTTATACAGATATCTGCATAATCATATAAATTATATTTATGTAGATATCTGTATAAACATACAAATAGTATTTATACAGATATCTGTATAAACATATAAATATTCATACAGATATCTGTATAAATATAAAATTATTATCTATACAGGTATCTGTATAAACACAAAAAGATTATTTATAAAGATATCTGTATAAACATATAAATAATTATTCAGTTATCTGTATAAACATATAAATTTTATTTATACAGATATCAGTATAAATATATATATATTATTTTTACGGTTATCTGAATAAACATAAATATTTATACAGATATCTGTATGAATGTATAAATATTATTTATAAAGATATCTGTATAAACATAGAAGTATTATTTATACAGATATCTGTATAAACATATAAATATTATTTATACAGATATCTGCATAATCATATAAATTTTATTTATACAGGCATCTGTATAAACTAATAAATATCATTTATACAGATATCTGTATGAACATATAATTATTTATACAGATATCTGTATAAACATATAAATGTTATTTATACAGATATCTGTATGATCACAAAAATATTATTTACACAGATATCTGTATAAACCTATAAATATTATCTATACAGATATCTGTATAAACATGTAAATATTATTTATACAGATATCTGTATAAACATATAAATATTATTTATACAGATATCTGTATAAACCTATAAATATACTGATATATATATAAACATATAAATATTTACACAGATATCTGTATAATCATATATATAGATATCTGTATAAATATTTAAATATTTATACATATACATGTATAAACATACAAATATTCTTTATGCAGATATGTGTATAAACATATAAATATTTATGCAGATATCTTTATAAACATATAAATATTTATACAGATATCTGTATAAACCTATAAATATTATTTATACAGGTATCTTTATAACCATATAAATAATATTTACACAGATATCTGAATAAACATATAAATATTATTTATTCTGATATCTGTATAAACACATAAATATTGTTTATAGTGACATCTGTATAAACATACAATTATTTATACAGACACATTTACAAACGTATAAATATTTATACAGATATCTGTATAAAACTATAAATATTTAGACAGATATCTGTATAAACGGTAAATATTTATAGAGATATCTGTATAAATGGATAAATATTTATACTGATATCCGTCTAAACGTATAAATATTTATACAGTTATCCATATGAACGTATAAATATTTATGAAGATATCTCTATAAACCTATAAATATTTACACAGATATCTGTAGAAACCTATATATATTTATACAGATATCTGTATAAACCTATATATATTTATACAGATATCTGTATAAAAACATAATTATTTATACAGATATCTGTATAATCACATAAATTTTATTTATGCAGATATCTGCATAAACATATAAATATATTTAGAGATAACTGTATAAACATATAATTATTTATACAGATATCTGCATAAACACATAAATATTATTTATACAGATATCAATATTAACATACAAACATTATTTATACAGATATCTGTATCAACATATAAATATTACTTATACTGATATCTGAATGAACATATAAATATTATTGATACACATATCTGTATGAACATATAATTTTTATTTATAAAGATATCTGAATCAACATGTAAATATTATTTATACAGATATATCTATAACCATGTAAATATTTATACAGATATCTGTATAAACATATAAATATAATTTATAAAGACATCTGTGTAAACATATAAATATTTATACCGATATCTGTATAAACATATAAATATTTATAAAGTTATCTGTATAAACAGATAAATATTTATACAGGTATCTGTTTGAACATAAAAATATTATTTATAGAGATATCTGTGTAAACATTAATATTATTTATACAGATATCTGTATATACATATAAATATTATTTATGCAGATATGTGTATAAACATGTAAATATTACTTATACAGATATATGAATAAACAAATAAATATTATTTATACAGATATCTCTGTAAACGTATAAATAAACACATATCAGTAGAAACATATAAATATTTATACAGATATCTGTATAAACATATAAATATATGTAAAGATATCTCTATGAATATTTAAATATTTATACAGATAACTGTATAAACATATAAATATTATTTATACAGATATGTGTAAAAATATATAAATATTTATACAGATATACGTATAAACATATAAATAATTCTAATGATATCTGTATAAACATATTCATATTTATACAGATATCTGTATAAACGTATAAATATTATTTACAAAGATATCAGTATAGACATATAAATATTTATACAGTCGTCTGTATAAACATATAAATAATATGTATACAGATATATGTACAAACATATAAATGTTATTTATGCAGATATGTGAATAAACATATAAATATTATTTATATAGGTATCTGTATAAACATATTAATATTTTTACAGATATCTGTATAAACATATAAATATTTATACAGATATCTGTATAAATATATAATTACTCAGATATCTGCATAAACATATAAATTTTATTTAAACAGTTATCTGCATAAACACATAAATATTTATACAGATATCTGTATAAACCTAAATATTTATACATAACTGTATAAACATATCATTATTTATACAGATATCTCTACAAACATTTAAATGTTACTGATACAGATATCTCTATAACCATATGAATAATATATGTACAGATATCTGTATAAACACATAAATATTATTTATACAGATATCTGTATGAACATATAAATATTATTTATACAGATATCTGTATAAACATATAAATATTCATACTGATATCTGTATATATCTGTATAAACATGTTAATATTATTTAAACAGATATGTGAATAAACATATAAATATTGTTTATACAGATATCTGTATAAACATATAAATATTATGTATGCAGGTATCTTTATAAAAATGTAAATATTCTTTAAACAGATATCTGCATAAACATATAAATATTATTCATACAGTTATCTGTATAAATATATAAATATTATTTATACCGATATCTGTGTAAACATATAAATATTTATACAGATATCTGTATAAAAAGATAAATATTTATACAGGTAACGGAATAAACATATAAATATTTATACAGACATCTGTATAAACATATAAATATTTATATTGTTATCTGTACAATTATATACATATTTATACAGATATATTTAAAGACATAAATATTATTTATGCAGATATCTGTATAAACGTATATATACTAGTTATACAGATATCTGTAAAGACATATAAATATTATTTATCCAGATACCTGTATAAACATATAAATATTATTTATACATATATCTGCATAAACAGATAAATATTTATACAGATAACTGTATTAACATATAAATATTTATAAAGATAGCTGTATAAACTTATAAATATTATTTATACAGATATATGCATAAACATATAAATATTATTTATGCAGATATCTGTATAAACATATAAATATCATTTATATAGATATCGGTAAAACCTATAAATATCTATACTGTTATGTGTATAAACATATAAATATATGTACACATATCTGTATAAGCATATTAATATTTATACAGATATCTTTGTAAACATATTATTATTATTTATACAGATATCTGTATAAACATATAGATATTCTTTATACAGATATCTGTATAAACATATAAATATTATTTATGGAGGTATATCTATAAACGTATAAATGTTATTTATACAGACATCTGTATAAACATAAATATTATTTATACAGCTATTTGTATAAACGTACAAATATTGTTTATACAGATAGCAGTATAAACATATAAATATTTATACAGATATCTGTATAAAAAGATAAATATTTATGCAGATATCTGCATAAACATATAAATATTATTTATGCAGGTATCTCTATAAACATATAAATATTATTTATAAAGATATCTGTATAAACATATAAATATTATTTATACAGGTATGTGTAAAGACATATAAATATTATTCATACATATATCTGTATACACATAGAAATATTATTTATACAGATATCTCTAAAGACATATAAATATTATTTATGCAGATACCTGTATAAACATAAAAATATTATTTATGCAGATATCGGTATACACTTAAAAATATTTATGCAGATATCTGTATTAACATATAAATATTTACACAGATATCTGTATAAACATATAAATATTTATACAGATGTCTGCATAAACAGATAAATATTTATACAGATATCTGAATAAACTTATAAATATTTATACAGATATCTGTATAAACATTAAATATTTATACTGATATCTGTATAAATATATAAACATTTATACAGACATCTGTATAAACATGTAAATATTTATAATTATATCTGTATAAACAGATAAAGATTTATACAGATATCTGTATAACCATATAAATATTTCTACTGATATCTGCATAAACATATAAATACATATACAGATATCTGTGTAAATGTATAAATATATATACCAATATCTGAATAAAAATATAAATATTTATACAGATATCTGTATAAACTTATAGTTATTTATGCAGATACCTGTATAAACATACAAATATTATTTATACAGATATCAGTATAAACAGAGAAATATTCTTTATACAGATATCTGTATAAATATAGAAATATGATTTATACAGATATCTGTATAAACATATAAATAGTTTTACAGATATCTCTATATACATATAAAAATTAATACAGATATCTGTATAAATATATAATTATTTATACAGATATCTGTAGAAATATATAATTATTTATACAGATATCTGTAGAAAAATATATAATTATTTATACAGATATCTGTAGAAATATATAATTATTTATACAGATATCTGTATAAATATATAATTATTTATACAGATATCTGCATAAACATAAAAATTTTATTTATACAGGTATCTGTATAAACATATAAATATTATTTATACAGATATCTGTATCAACATATAAATATTTATACAGATATCTGTATAAACATATAAATATTAATACAGATATCTGTATAAACATATAAATATTATTTCTACAAATATCTGTATAAACATATAAATATTTATGCAGATAACTCTATAAACATATAAATATTTATACAGATATCTGTATAAATATATAAATATATGCAGATATCTGTATAAACATAGAAATATTTATACAGATATCTGTATAAACATATAAATATTATTTATACAGATATCTGTGTAAACATATTAATATTATTTATAGAGATATCTGTATAAACTTATAAATATTGTTTTTACAGATATTTGTATAAACATGTAAATATTATTCATGCAAGTGTCTTCATAAACATATAAATATTATTTAAACAGATATCTGCATAAACATATAAATCTTATTTATACAGTTATCTGTATAAACGTATAAATACTATTTATACAGATATCTGTATAAACATATAAATATTTATACAGATATCTGTAAAAAAATATAAATATTTCTACAGTTATCTGTATAAACATATAAATATTTATACAGATATCTGTATAAATATATAAATCTTTATACAGAAAACTGTAAACATAAATATTTATACAGACACCATAGATATATAACACACTGTACATAAAATATCAAAAAGTACAGTAAATATATGTCATATATTGTACATATAATATTAACTATAAGTACACCAAATACATTTTATATACTGTAAATAAAATATCCAAAAGAACAGTAAATATATATTACATACTGTACATAAAATATCAAAAAGTACACCAAATATGTGTTATATATACTGTAAATAAACTATCAAAAACTACAGTAATTATATTTAGTGTACTGTACATAAAATATCAAAAATTACACCAAATCTACATTATATACTTTAAATAAAATACCAAAAGTACAGTAAATATATATTACACACTCTATGTAAAATATCAAAAACTACACCAAATATATATTATATAATTTACATAAAATGCCAAAAGTACACCAAATATATATTATATACAATACATAATATATCAAAAAGGACAGCAATTATATTTCATATATTGTACATATAATATTAACTAAAAGTACACCAAATATACTTTATATACTGTAAATAATATATTCAAAAGTATAGTAAATGTATATTGCATACTGTACATAAAATATCAAAAATTACACCAAATATGTGTTATATATACTGTAAATAAACTATGCAAATCTACAGTAATTATATTTAATATACTCTACCTAAAATATCAAAAATTACACCAAATGTATATTATATAGTGCAAATAAAATATCAAAAATTACAGTAAATATATATTACACACTGTACATAAAATATCAAAAACTACACCAAATATATATTATATAATTTACAGAAAATATCAAAAGTATCCCAAATACATATTACATCCTCTATATAAAATATCAAAATGTACAGTAAATATATTTCATATATTGTACAGATAATATTAACTAAAAGTACACCAAATACATTTTATTTACTGTAAATAAAGTATTAGAAAGAGTAGTAAATATATATTACATACTGTACATAAAATATCAAAATGTACACCAAATATGTGTTATATATTCTGTAAATAAACTATCAAAATCTACAGTAATTATATTTAATATAGTGTACATAAAATATCAAAAATTACATCAAATGTATATCATATAATTTACATTAATTATCAAAAGTACACCAAATATGTATTATATACTGTACATAAATTATCAAAAATTACAGTAAATATATATCATATATTGTACATATAATATTAACTAAAAGTACACCAAATACATTTTATATACTGTAAATAAATATCCAAAACTACAGGAAATGTATATTACATACTGTATATAAAATATCAAAAAGTACACCAAATATGTGTTATATGTACTGTAAATAAACTATCAAAAACTACAGTAATTATTTTTAGTATACTGTACATAACATATCAAAAATTACACCAAATGTATATTATATACTGTAAATAAAACATCAAGAACTACAGTAAATATATATTACACACTCTACCGAAAATATCAAAAACTACACCAATTATATATTATATAATTTACATAAAATATCAAAAGTACACCAAATATATATTATATAGTGTACATAAAATATCAGAAAGTACAATAAATAAATTTCATATATTGTACATAGAATATTAACTGAAAGTACACCAAATATATTTTATATACTGTAAAGAAAATATCCAAAATTCAGTAAATGTATATTACATACTGTACATAAAATATAAAGAATTACGCCAAATATGTGTTATATATACTGTAAATAAACTATGCAAAACTACAGTAATTATGTTTAATATAGTATACATAAAATATCAAAATTTACACCAAATGTATACTATATAGTCTAAATAAAATATCAAAAGATACAGTAAATATATATTACACACTATACGTAAAATATCAAAAACCATACCAAATATATATTATATAATTTGCAGAAAATATCAAAAGTACCGGAAATACATTTTACATACTCTACATAAAATATCAAAATGTACAGTTAATATATTTCATATATTGTTCAGATAATATTAATTAAAATTACACCGAATACATTTTATATACTGTAAATAAAAAATCAGAAAGAGCAGTAAATATATATTACATACTGTACAAAAAATATCAAAAACTACACCAAATATGTATTATAGATACTGTAAATCAACTATCAAAAACTACAGTAATTATATTTAATGTACTGTACATAAAATATCAAAAATTACACCAAATGTATATTATATACTGTAAACAAAATATCAAAAAGTACAGTAAATATATATTACACACTCTATGTAAAATATCAAAAACTACACGAAATATATATTATATAATTTACATAAAATATCAAAAGTACACCAAGTACATATTATATAATGTAGATAAAATATCAAAAATTACAGTAAATATATTTCATATATTGTACATATAATATTAACTAAAAGTACACCAAATACATTTTATATACTCTAAATAAAATATCCAAAATTACAGTAAATATATATTATATACTGTACATAAAATATCAAAAAGTACACCAAATATGTGTTAAAAATACTGCAAATAAACTTTCAAAAACTACAGTGATTATATTTAATATAATGTACATAAAATATCAAAAATTACACCAAATGTATATTATATACTGTAAATAAAATATCAAAAATACACTAAATATATATTACACACTGTATGTAAAATATCAGAAAGTACATCAAATATATATTATATAATTTACAGAAAATATCAATAGTACACCAAATACATATTATATGCTGTACATAAAATATCAAAAAGTGCAGTAAATATATTTCATATATTGTACACATAACATTATCTAAAAGTACACCAACTACATATTATATACTGTAAATAAAATATCCAAAGTACGGTAAATGTATATTAAATACTGTACGTAATATATCAAAAATTACACTAAATATATATTACACACTGTACGTAAAATATCAAAAACTACACCAAATATATAGTATATAATTTACAGAAAATATCAAATGTACACCAAATACATATTATATACAGTACATAAAATATCAAAAAGTATAGTAAATATATTTCATATATTGTACATATAATATTATCTGAAATACGCCAAATACAAATTATATACTGTAAATAAAATATCAAAAAGTACAGTAAATTTGTATTACATAATGTACATAAAATAACAAAAAGTACACCAAATATGTGTTATATATACTGTAAATAAACTATCAAAAACTACAGTAATTATATTTAATATACTGTACATAAAATATCAAAAATTACATCAAATGTATATTATATACCGTAAATAAAATATCAAAAAGTCCACTAAATATATATTACACACTCTATGTAAAATATCAAAAACTACACGAAATATATATTATATAATTTACATTAAATATGAAAACTACAACAAATATATATTATATACTGTACATAAAATATCAAAAAGTACAGTAAATTTATTTCATATATTGCACATATAATATTAACTAAAAGTACACCAAATACATTGTATGTACTGTAAATAAAATATCAAAAAGGACAGTAAATTTATACTACATACTGTACATAAAATATCAAAAATTACACCAAATATGTGTTAAATATACTGTAAATAAACTATCAAAACTACAGTAATTTTATTTAATATACCATATATAAAATATCAAAAATTACACCAAATGTATATTATATACTGTAAATAAAATATCAAAAAGTACACTATATACATATTACACACTGTACGTAAAATATCAAAAACTACGCCAAATATATATTATATAATTTACAGAAAATATCAAAAGTACACCAAATACATATTATATACTGTACATAAAATATCAAAAAGTACAGTAAATATAGTTTATATATTGTACATATAATATTATCTAAAAATACAACAAATATATATTATATACTGTAAATAAAATATCAAAAATACAGTAAATGTATATTATATAATGTACATAAATTATCAAAAAGTACACCAAATATGTGTTATATATACTGTAAATAAACTATCAAAAACTACAGTAGTTATATGAAGTATACTGTACATAAAATATCAAAAATTACACCAAATATGTGTTATATATACTGTAAATAAACTATCAAAAACTACAGTAATTATATTTAATATACTGTACATAAAATATCAAAAATTACACCAAATGTATATTATATACTGTAAATAAAATATCAAAAAGGACTGTAAATATATACGACAGACCCTGTGTAAAATCTCAAATACTACACCAAATATATATTATGTAATTTACATAAAATATCAAAAGGACACCAAATATGTGTTATATATACTGTAAATAAACTATCAAAAACTTCAGTAATTATATGAAGTATACTGTACATAAAATATCAAAAATTACACCAAATATGTGTTATATATACTGTAAATAAACTATCAAATACTACAGTAATTATATTTAATATACTGTACATAAAATATCAAAAATTACACCAAATGTATATTTTATACTGTAAAGAAAATATCAAAAAGTACGGTAAATATATATTACACACTCCATGTAAAATATCAAAAACTACACCAAATATATATTATGTAATTTACATTAAATATCAAAAGTACACCAAATATATATTATGTACTGTACATAAAATATCAAAAAGTACAGTAAATATATTTCATATATTGTACATATAATATTAACTAAAAGTACACCAAATACATTTCATATACTGTAAATAAAATATCCAAAATTGCAGTAAATGTATATTACATACTGTACATAAAATATCAAAAATAACACCAAATATGTGTTATATGTACTGTAAATAAACTATCAAAAACTACAGTAATTATATTTAATATACCGTACATAAAATAACAAAAATTACACCAAATGTATATTATATACTGTAAATAAAATATCAAAAAGTACTCTAAATACATATTACACACTGTACATAAAATATCAAAAACTACACCAAATATATATTATATAATTTACAGAAAATATCAAAAGTACACCAAATACATATTATATACTGTACATAAAATGTCAAAAAGTACAGTAAATATATTTCACATATTGTACATATAATATTATCTAAAAATACAACAAATACATATTATATACTGTAAATAAAATATCCAAAAGTACAGTAAATGTATATTACATACTGTACATAAAATATCAAAAAGTACACTAAATATATATTACACACTGTACGTAAAATATCAAAAACTACACCAAATATATATTATATAATTTACAGAAAATATCAAATGTACACCAAATACATAGTATATACCGTAGATAAAATATCAAAAAGTACAGTAAATATATTTCATATATTGAACATGTAATATTATCTAAAATTGCACCAAATACAAATTATATACTGTAAAAAAAACATCAAAAAGTACAGTAAATATATATTACATAATGTACATAAAATAACAAAAAGTACACCAAATATATGTTATATATACTCTAAATAAACTATCAAAATCTACAGTAATTATAATTAATATACTGTACATAAAATATCAAAAATTACACCAAATGTATATTATATACTGTAAATAAAATATCAAAAATTACAGTTAATATATATTACACACTGCTAGTAAAATATCAAAAAGTACACCAAATATATATTATATAATTAATATAAAATCTCAAAAGTACACCAAATATATATTATATACTCTACATAAAATATCAAAAAGTACAGGAAATATATTTCATATATTGTACATATAATATTAACTAAAAGTACACAAAATATATTTTATATAATGTAAATAAAATATCAAAAAGTACAGTAAATATATATTACATAATGTACATAAAATATAAAAAGGTACACCAAATATGTTATATATACCGTAAATAAACTATTGAAAACTACAGAATTATAGTTAATAAAGTGTACATAAAATATCAAAAATTACACCAAATGTATATTAAATACTGTAAATAAAATATCAAAAAGTACAGTAAATATATATTACACAATGTACATAAAATATAAAAAACTACACCAAATATATATTATATAATTTACAGAAAATATCAAAAGTACACCAAATACATACTATATACTGTACATAAAATATCAAAAAGTACAGTAAATATATTTCATATATTGTACATATAATATTATCTAAAGTACACCAAATAAATATTATATACTGTAAATATATTATCAAAAGTACAGTAAATATATATTACATACTGTACATAAAATATCAAAAAGTACACCAAAAAAGTGTTATATACACTGTAAATAAACTATCAAAAACTACAGTAATTATATTCAATATACTGTATATAAAATATCAAAAATTACATCAAATGAATATTATATACTGTAAATAAAATATCAAAAAGTACACTAAATATATATTACAAACACTATGTAAATTATCAAAAACTACACCAAATAGATATTATATAATTTACAGAAAATATCAAAATTATACCAAATATCTATTATATACTGTACATAAAATATCAAAAAGTACAGTAAATATATTTCATATATTGTACATATAACGTTATCTAAAAGTCCACCAAATATATATTATATACTCTAAATAAAATATCAAAATTACAGTAAATATATATTAAATACTGTACATAAAATATCAAAAAGTACACCAAATATGTGTTATATATACTGTAAAAAAACTATCAAAAACTACAGTAATTATATTTAATATACTGTACCTTAAATATCAAAAATTACACCAAATGTATATTATATACTGTAAATAAAATATCAAAAATTACAGGAAATATATACTACACACACTATGTAAAATATCAAAAACTACACCAAATATATATTATATAATTTACATTAAATATGAAAAGTACAACAAATATATATTATATACTGTACATAAAATATCAAGAAGTACAGTAAATATATTTCATATATTGCACATATAATATTAACTAAAAGTACACCAAATACATTGTATATACTGTAAATAAAATATCAAAAAGTACTGTAAATGTATAGTACATACTGTACATAAAATATCAAAAATTACACCAAATATGTGTTATATATACTGTAAATAAACTATCAAAAACTACAGTAATTATATTTAATATACCATATATAAAATATCAAAAATTACACCAAATGTATATTATATACTGTAAATAAAATATCAAAATTACACTATATACATATTACACACTGTACGTAAAATATGAAAAACTACACCAAATATATATTATATAATTTACTGAAAATATCAAAAGTACAGCAAATACATATTATACAATCTACATAAAATATTAAAAAGTACAGTAAATATATTTTATATATTGTACATATAATATTATCTAAAAACACACCAAATACATGTTATATACTGTAAATAAAATATCAAAAAGTACAGTAAATGTATATTACATAATGTACATAAAGTATCAAAAAGTACACCAAATATGTGTTATATATACTGTAAATAAACTATCAAAAACTACAGTAATTATATTTAGTATACTGTACATAAAATATCAAAAATTACACCAAATGTATATTACATAATGTAAATAAGATATCAAACGGTACAGTAAATATATATTACACAATGTATGTAAAATATCAAAAACTACACCAAATATATATTATATAATTTACATAAAATATCAAAAGTACACCATATATCTATTATACACTTTACATAAAATATCAAAAAGTACAGTAAATATATTTCATATATTGTACATATAATTTTAACTAAATGTACACCAAATACAGTTTATATATTGTAAATAAAATATCCAAAACAACAGTAAATATATATTACATACTGTACATAAAATATCAAAAAGTACACCAAATATGTGTTATATATTCTGTAAGTAAATTATGAAAAACTACAGTAATTACATTTAGTGTACTGTACATAAAATATCAAAAATTACAAGAAATGTATATTATATACTGTAAATAAAATATCAAAAATTACAGTAAATATATATTACACACTGTACATACAATATCAAAAACTACACAAAATATATGTTATATAATTTACAGAAAATATCAAAATTACACCAAACAAATATATATTATGTACTGTGCATAAAATATCAAAAAGTACAGTAAATATATTTCATATATTTTACATATAATATTAACTAAAAGTACACCAAATACATTTTATATACTGTAAATAAAATATCCAAAAGTGCAGTAAATGTATATTACATACTGTACATAAAATATCAAAAATTACACCAAATATGTGTTATATGTACTGTAAATAAACTACCAAAAACTACAGTAATTATATTTAATATACCATACATAAAATATCAGAAATTACACCAAATGTATATTATATACTGTAAATAAAATATCAAAAATACACTAAATACATATTACACACTTTACGTAAAATATCAAAAACTACACCAAATATATATTATACAATTTACAGAAAATATCAAAAATACCCCAAATACATATTATATACTGTACATAAAATATCAAAAGTACACTAATTATATTTCATATAATGTACATAAAATATTATCTAAAATTACACCAAATACATATTATATACTGTAAATAAAATACCAAAAAGTACAGTAAATATATATTACATACTGTACATAAACTATCAATAAGTACACTAAATATATATTATATATACTGTAAATAAGCTATGAAAAACTACACTAATTATATTTTATATACTGAACAAAAAATATCAAAAAGTACACCCAATATATATTATATAGTGTAAATAAAATATCAAAAATTATAGTAAATATATTTTACATAATGTACACATAATTGTGTTTAAAATTCACCAAATATGTATTACACATTGAAATAAAATATCAAAAGTTAGAGTTAATATATATTACACAGAGTACGTAAAATATAAAATGTACACTAAATATATATTATATACTGTACATAAAATATCAAAAATTACAGTAAATATATTTTATATACTGTACATAAAATATCAAAAATTACACCAAATGTATATTATATATTGTAAGTAAAATATCAAAAACTACAGTAAATCTATATTACACACTGTACGTAAAATATCAAAAAGTACACCAAATATATATTATATATACTGTGAATAAACTATCAAAAACTACAGCAATTATATTTTATATACTGTACATAAAATATCGAAAAGTATCCCCAATATATATTATATACAGTAAATAAAATATCAAAAATTACAGTAAATATATTTTAAATACTGTACACATAATATTGTCTAAAATACACCAAATATATATTGTACACTGAAATAAAATATCAAAAGGTAGAGTAAATATATATTACATAAAGTACATAAAATATAAAAATGTACAGTAAATATATATTATATAATCTACATAAAATATCAAAAAGTACAGTAAATATATTTTATATACTGTACATAAAACATCAAAAATTACAACAAATGTTTATTATACATTGTAAATAAAATATCAAATAGTATAGCAAATATATATTACACACTGTATGTAAAATATCAATATCTACACCAACTATATATTGTATAATTTACCTAAAATATCAAAAGTACACCAAATACATTTTATATACTGTACATAAAATATCAAAAGTACAGTGAATATATTTCTTTTATTGTACGTATTATATTATCTAAAAGGACACCAAATGCATATTATATACTGTAAATAAAATATCAAAAACTACAGTAATTATATTTTATATACTGTACATAAAATATCAATAAGTACACCCAATATATATTATAGAGAATAAATAAAATATCAAAATTACAGTAAATATGTTTTACTTACTCTACACATAATATTGTCTAAAATACACCAAATATATATTACACACTGAAATAAAATATCAAAAGTTAAACTAAATATATATTCCATAGAGTACATAAAATATAAAAGTGTACATTAAATATATGTTTTATACTGTACATAAAATACCAAAAAGTACAGTAAATATATTTTATATACTGTACATAAAATATCAAAAATTACACCAAATGTATATTATATATTCTAAATAAAATATCAAAATGTACAGTAAATACATATTACACACTGTATGTAAAATATCAAAAACTGCACCAATTATGTATAATATAATTTACATAAAATGTCAAAGGTACACCAAATACAGATTATATACTGTACATAAAATATCAAAAAGTACAGTAAATATATTTCATATACTGTACATAAATTATCAAAAATTACACCAAACGTATATTATATACTGTAAAGAAAATATCAAAAATACAGTAAATATATATTCCACACTGTCTCTAAAATATCAAAAACTACACCAGACACATATAATAAAATTTAAATAAAATATCAAAAGTACACCAAATATAAATTATATAATGTACATAAAATATCAAAAATTACACCAAATGTATATTATATGCTGTAAATAAGATATCAAAAGGTACAGTAGATATATATTACACAATTTATGTAAAATATCAAAAACTACACCAAATATATATTATATATTTTACAGAAAATATCAAAAGGACCCCAAATACATATTACATACTCTACATAAAATATCAAAATGTACAGTAAATATATTTCATATATTGTACAGATAATAACTAAAAGTGCACCAAATACATTTTATATACTGTAAATAAAATATCAGAAAGAGCAGTAAATATATATTACATACTGTACATAAAATATCAAAAAGTACAACAAATATGTGTTATATATACTGTAAATAAACTATCAAAATCTACAGTAATTATATTTAGTATACTGTACAAAAAATATCAAAAATTACACCAAATGTATATTTTATACTGTAAATAAAATATCAAAAAGTACAGTAAATATGTATTACACCCTCTATGTAAAATATCAAAAACTACACCAAATATATATTATATAATTTACATTAAATATCAAAAGTACACCCAACAAATATATACTATGTACTGTACATAAAATATCAAAAAGTACAGTAAATATATTTCATATATTGTACATATAACATTAACTAAAAGTACACCAAATACACTTTATATACTGTAAATAAAATATCCAAAAGTGCAGTAAATGTATATTACATACTGTACATAAAATATCAAAAATTACACCAAATATGTGTTATATGTACTGTAAATAAACTACCTAAAACTACAGTAATTATATTTAATATACCGTACATAAAATATCAGAAATTACACCAAATGTATATTATATACTGTAAATAAAGTATCAAAAAGTACACTAAATACATATTACACACTGTACGTAAAATATCAAAAACTACACCAAATATATATTATACAATTTACAGAAAATATCAAAAATTCCCCAAATACATATTATACACTGTACATAAATTATCAAATAGTACACCCAATATATATTATAGAGAGTAAATAAAATATCAAAATTACAGTAAATATATTTTACATACTCTACACATAATATTGTCTAAAACACACCAAATATATATTATACACTGAAATAAAATATCAAAAGGTAGAGTAAATATATATTACATACAGTAAATAAAATATCAGAAATTACACTAAATATATATTATATACTTTACTTAAAATATCAAAAAGTACAGTAAACATATTTTATATACTGTACATAAAATATCAAATATTTCACCAAATGTATATTATGTACTGTAAATGAAATATCAAAATATTCAGTAAATATATATTACAAACTGTACGAAAAATATCAAAAAGTACACCAAATATGTATTATATATACTGTAAATAAACTATCAAAAACTACAGTAATTATATTTTCTATACTCTACATAAAATATCAAAAAGTACCCCCAATATATACTATATAGATTAAATAATATATCAAAAATTACAGTAAATATATTTTACATACTATACACATAATATTGTCTAAAATACACAAAATATATATTATACACTGAAATAAAATATCAAAGGGTAGAGTAAATACGAATTACATACAGTACATAAAATATAAAAAAGTACACCAAATATGTATTATATATAATGTACATAAAATATCAAAAAGTACAGTAAATATATTTTATATACTGTACATAAAATATCAAAAATTACACCATATGTATATTATATACTGTAAACAAAATATCAAAAATTATGGTAAATATATATTACGTACTCTACATAAATATCAAAATGTACACCAAATATGTATTATATATAGTGTAAATAAACTATCAAAAACTACAGTAATTATGTTTTATATACTGTACATAAAATATCGAAAAGTACACACTATATATTACATACTTTAAATAAAATATCGAAAATTAAAGTAAATATATTTTACATACTGTTCACATAATGTTGTCTAAAATACACCAAATATATATTATACACTGAAATAAAATATCAAAAGTTAGAGTAAATATATATTACATACGGTAAAAAAATATAAAAAATTACACTAAATATATATTATATACTGCTTATAAAATATCAAAAATTACATTAAATATATTTTATATACTGTACATAAAATACCAGAAATTACACCAAATGTATATTATATACTGTAAATAAAATATCAAAATGTACAGTAAATATATATTAAACACTGTATGTAAAATATCAAAAACTACACCAATTTTATATCATATAATTTACATAAAATATCAAAAGTACACCAAATACATATTATATACTGTACATAAATTATCAATAATTACACCAAATGTATATTATATACGGTAAATAAAATATAAAAAGGTACAGTAAATATTTATTACACACTGTATGTAAAACATCAAAACTACACCAATTATATATTATATAATTTACATAAAATATCAAATTACACCAAATACAGATTATATACCATACATAAAATATCATAAATACAGTAAATATATTACATACATTGTACATATAATAATATATAAAACTACACCAAATACATATTTTATACTGTAAATAAAATATCAAAAAGTACAGTAAATATATATTACATACTATACATTAAATACCAAAAAGTACACCAAATATGTATTATATATACTGTAAATAAACTATCAAAAACTACAGTAATTATATTCTATATACTGTACATAAAATATCAAAAAGTAAACCCAATATATATTATATAATTTAAATAAAATATCAAAAATTAGAGTAAATACATTTTATATACTGTACACATAATATTGTCTAAAATTCACCAAATATATATTATACACTGAAATAAAATTTCAAAAGTTAGCGTAAATATATATTTCATACAGTACATAAATTGTAAATAAATTCACTAAATATATAATATATACTGTACATAAAATATCAAAAATAAGTAAATATATTTTATATACTGTACATAAAATATCAAAAATTACATCACATGTATATTGTATACTGTAAATAAAATATCAAAAAGTACTGTAAATATATATTACACACTGTATGTACAATATCCAAATCTACCACAAATATATATTATATAATTTACATAAAATATCAAAAGTACACAAAATACATAGTATATACTGTACATAAAATATTACAATGTATAGTAAATATATTTCATATATTGTTCATATAATATTATCTAAAATTACACCAAATACATATTATATACTGTAAATAAATTATCAGAAGTACAGTAAATATATATTACCCACTGTACATAAAATATAAAAAAGTACACCAAATATGTATTATATATACTGTAAATGAACTATCAAAAACTGCAGTAATTATATTTTATATACTGTACATAAAATATCAAAAATACATCCAATATATATTATATGCAGTAAATAAAATCTCCAAAATTACATAAACATATTTTACATACTGTACACATACTATTGTCTAAAATTCACCAAATATATATTATACACTGAAACAAAATATCAAAATGTAGAGTAAATTTATATTACATACAGTATATAATATATAAAAAGTACACTATATATACATTATGTACTGTACATAAAATATCAAAAAGTACACCCAATATATATTATATACACTAAATAAAATATCAAAAATTAGACTAAATATATTTTACAGACTGTACTTATAATGTTGTTTAAAATACACCAAATATATGTTACACACTGAAATAAAATTTCAAAATCTAGAGTAAATATGTATTACATAGAGTACATAAAATATAAAAATGAACACTAAATATATATTATATACTGTACATAAAATATCAAAAAGTACAATAAATATATTTTATATACTGTACATAAAATATCAAATATTACACCAAATGTATATTATATACTGTCAATAAAATTTCAGAATGAACAGTAAATACATATTACACACTGTATGTAAAATATCAAAAACTACACCAAATATATATATTATAATTTACATAAAATATAAAATGTACGCCAAATATATATTGTATACTGTACATAAAATATCAAACAGGTACAGTAAATATATTTCATATATTGTGCATATAATATTATCTACAGTAAACCAGATACATATTATAAACTGTAAATAAAATATCAAAAATGCAGTAAATATATATTACATACTGTACATACAATATCAAAAAGTACACCAAATATGTATTATATATACTGTAAATAAACTATGAAAAACTACACTAAATATATTTTATGTACTGGACATAAAATATCAAAAAGTACATACAATATATATTATATACAGTAAATAAAATATCAAAAATTAGAGTAAATATATTTTATATACTGTACGCATAATATTGTCTAAAATACACCAAATATATATTATACACTGAAATAAAATACCAGAAGGTAGAGTAAATATATATTACATACAGTACATAAAATATAAAAAAGTACACTAATTATATATTATATACTCTACATAAAATATCAAAATGTGCAGTATATATATTTTATATACTGTACATAAAATATCAAAAATTACACCAAATGTATATTATATAATCTAAATAAAATATCAAAAATTACAGTAAATGTATATTACACACTGTATGTTAAATATCAAAAACTACACAAATTATGTGTAATATAATTTACATAAAATGTCAAAGGTACACCAAATACAGATTATATACTGTACACAAAATATCAAAAAGTACAGTAAATATATTTCATATCTTGTACATATAATATAATATACAAGTACACCAAATACCTATTATATACTGTAAATAAAACACCAAAGGAACAGTAAATATATATTACATACAGTACAGTAAATATCAAAAAGTACACCTAATATGTATTAAATATACTGTAACTATACTATCAAAAACTACAGTAATTATATTTTATATACTGTACATAAAATATCAAAAAGTACACTCAATATATATTTTATACATTAAATGAAATATCAAAATTTAGAGTAAATATATTTTACATACTGTACACATAATATTGTCTAAAATACACCAAATATATATTATACACTGAAATAAAATATCAAAAATTAGAGTAAATATATATTACTTACAGTATATAAAATATAAAAAAGTACACCAAATATTTATTATATACTGTACATAAAATGTCAGAAATTACAGTAACAATACTTTATATAATGTACATAAAATATCAAAAATTACACCAAATGTATATTATATACTGTAAATAAAATATCAAAATGTACAGTAAGTATATATTACACAAACTATGTAAAATATCTAAAACTACACCAATTATATATGATATAAATTACATAAACTGTCAAATGTACACCAAATACACATTATATACTGTACATAAAATATCAGAAAGAACAGTCAATATATTTCATATATTGTACATGTAATATTAACTAAAAGTACACCAAATACATTTTATATACTGTTAATAAAATATAGAAAAATGCGGTAAATATATATTACATACTGTACATAAATTATCAAAAAGTACACCAAATATGTGTTATATATACTGTAAATAAACTATCAAAAACTACAGTAATTATATTTAATATATTGTATATAATATATCAAAAATTACATCAAATGTCTATTATATACTGTGTATAAAATACCAAAAATGCAGTAAATATATATTACACACTGTACATAAAATATCAAAAACTACATCAAATATATATTATATAATTTACATAAAATATGAAAAGTACACTGAATATATATTATATACTGTACATAAAATATCAAAAAGCACAGTAAATATATTTCATATATTGTACATATAATATTATCTAAAATTACACCAAATACAAATTATATAATGTAAATAAAATATCAAAAATACAGTAAATATATATTACGTACTGAACATACAATATCAAAAAGTACACCAAATATGAATTATATATACTGTAAATAAACTATCAAAACTATAGTAATTATATTTTATATACTGTATATAATATATCAAAAAGTACAACCGATATACATTATAAACAGTAAATAAAATATCAAAAATTACAGTAAATATATTTTACATACTCTACACATAATATTGTCTAAAATACACCAAATATATATTATACACTGAAATAAAATATCAAAAGGTAGAGTAAATATATATTACATACAGTACACAAAATGTAAAAAAGTACACTAAATATATATTGTATACTGTACATAAAATATCACATCTTACAGTAAAAATATTTTATATAATTTACATAAAATATCAAAAATTACACCAAATGTATATTATATACTGTAAATAAAATATCAAAATGTATAGTAAGTATATATTACACAATCTATGTAAAATATCAAAAACTACACCAATTATATATGATATAATTTACATACAATATCAAATGTACACCACATACATATTATATACTGTGTATAAAATATCAGAAAGTACAGTCAATATATTTCATATATTGTACATATAATATTAACTAAAAGTACACCAAATACATTTTATATACTGTAAATAAAATATCAAAAACTACAGTAAATATATATTACATACTGTACATAAAATATCAAAAAGTACACCAAATATGTGTTATATATACTGTAAATAAACTATCAAATATTTCATTAATTATATTTAATATACGGTACATAAAATATCAAAAATTACACCAAATGTATATTATATACTGTATATAAAATATCAAAAATAGAGTAAATATATATTACACACTGTACATAAAATATCAAAAACTACATCAATTATATATTGTATAATTTACATAAAATATCAAAAGTACACAGAATATATATTATATACTGTACATAAAATATCAAAAAGTACAGTAAATATATTTCAAATATTGTACATATAACATTAACTAAAATACACCAAATACATTTTATATACTGTAAATAAATTATCAAAAAGTATAGTAAATGTATATTAGATACTGTACTTAAAATATCAAAAACTACACGAAATATATATTATATAGTTTACATAAAATATAAAAAGTACACCAAATACATTTTATACACTGTACATAAAATATCAAATATTACAGTAAATATACTTCATATATTATACATATATTATCTAAAAGTACACCAAAAACATATTATATACTGTAAATAAAATATCAGAAACTACAGTAAATATATATTACATACTGTACATAAAATATCAAAAAGTACACCAAATATGTGTTATATATACTGTAAATAAACTATCAAAAACTACAGTAGTTACATTTAATATACTGTACATAAAATATCAAAAATTACACCAAATGTATATTATATAGTGTAAATAATATATCAAAAAGTACAGCAAATATATATTACACATTGTTTGTAAAATGTAAAAAACTACTGCAACTATGTATTATATAATTTACAAAATATATCAAAAGTACACCAAATATATATTATATACTGTACATAAAATAACAAAAAGTAGAAGAAATATGTATCATATACACTGTAAACAAACTATCAAAAACTTCAGTAATTTTATTTATTATACTGTACATAAAATATCAAAAATTACACCAAATATATATTATATAATCTACATAAAGTACCAAAAGTACAGTAAATATATTTCATATATTGTACATATAATATTATCTAAAAGTACACCAAATACATATTATATACCGTAAATAAAATATCAAAAAGGACAGTAAATATATATTAAATACTGTAATTAAAATATCAACAATTACACCAACTATGTATTATATATACTGCAAATAAACTATCAAAAACTACAGTAATTATATTTTATATACTGTACATAAAATATCAAAAATTACACCAAACGTATGTTATAAACTGTAAATAAAATATCAAAAAGTACAGTAAATATATATTACACACTGTACATAAAATATCAAAAACTACATCAAATACATATTATATAATTTGCATAAAATACCAACAGTACGACAAATATATATTATATACTGTACATACAATTTCTAAAAGTACAGTAAATATACTTCATATATTGTACATACAATATTATCTAAAACTACAACAAATACATATTATATACTGTTAATAAAATATCAAAAAATGCAGTAAATATATATTACATACTGTACATAAAATATCAAAAAGTACACCAAATATATGTTATATATATTGTAAATATACTATCAAAAACTACAGGAAGTATATTTAATATACTGTACATAATATATCAAAAATTACACCAAATGTATAATATATACTGTAAATAAAACATCAAAAATTAGAGTAAATATATATTACACACCCTATGTAAAATATCAAAAACTACACCAAATATATATTTTATAATTTACATAAAATATCAAAACCACACCAAATATGTATTATATACTGTACATGAAATATCAAAAAGTACACCAAATACGTGTTATATAAAATGTAAATAAACTATCAAAAACTACAGTAACTATATTTTATATACTGTACATAAAATATCAAAAATTACACCAAACCTATGTTATAAAATGTAAATAAAATATCAAAAAGTACAGTAAATATATATTACACACTGTACATAAAATATCAAAAACTACACTAAAGATATATTATATAATTTACATAAAATACCAACAGTACGCCAAATATATATTATATATTGTACATAAAATATCAAAAAGTACAGTAAATATATTTCATATATTGTACATACAATATTATATAAAAGTACAACAAATACATATTATATACTGTTAATAAAATATCAAAAAGTACAGTAAATATATATTACATACTGTACATGAAGTATCAAAAAGTACACCAAATATGTGTTATATATACTGTAAATAAACCATGAAAAACTACAGTAATTATATTTAATATACTGTACATAAAATATCAAAATTACACCAAATATACATTATCTACTGTAAATAAAATACCGAAAAGTACACTAAATATATACTACACACTGTACGTAAAATATCAAAAACTACACAAAATATAGATTATATAATTTACATAAAATATCAAAAGTACACCAAATATATATTATATATTGTACATAAATATCAAAAAGTACAGTAAATATATTTCCTATAATGTACATATATTATTAACTAAAAGTTCACCAAATACATTTTATATACTTTAAATAAAATATCAAAATACAGTAAATATATATTACATACTGTACATAAAATATCAAAACTTACACCAAATATGTGTTATATATACTGCAAATAAACTATCAAAAACTACAGTAATTATATTTTTATACTGTATATAAAATATCAAAAATTACACCAAATATAAGTTAGGTACTGAAAATAAAATATCAAAATGTACAGTAAATATATATTACACACTGCAGGTAAAATATCAAACACTACACCAAATATATATTATATAACTTACATAAAATATCAAAAGTACACCAAATACGTATTATATACTGTACATAAAATATCAAAATGTACAGTAAATATATTTCATATACTGTACATATAATATTATCTAAAAGTACACCATGTACATATTATATACTGTAAAAAAATATCAGAAATACAGTAAATATATGTTACATACTGTACATAAAATATCAAAAAGTACACCAAATATGTGTTATATATGCTGTAAATTAACTATCAAAAACTGCAGTAATTATATTTAATATACTGTACATAAAACAGAAAAAATTACACCAAATGTATAATATATACTGTTAATAAAATATCAAAAAGTACAGTAAATATATATTGCACACTCTATGTAAAATATCAAAAACTACACCAAATATATATTATATAATTTACATAAAATATCAAACGTACACCAAATATATATTATATGCTGGGCATAAAATATCAAAAAGTACAGTAAATATATTTCAAATATTGTATATATTATATTAACTAAAAGCACACCAAATACATAGTATATACTGTAAATAAAATATCAAAAGTACAGTAAATATATATTACATACTGTACATAAAATATCAAAATGTACATTAAATATGTGTTATATATACTGTAAATAAACTATCAAAAACTACAGTAATTATATTTAATATACGGTACATAAAATATCAAAAACTACACCAAATGTATATTATATACTGTAAGTAAAATATCAAAAATTACAGTAAATATATTTAACACACGCTATGGAAAATATCAAAAACTACATGAAATATATATTATATAATTTACATAAAATATCAAAAGTACACTGAATATATATTATATACTGTACATAAAATATCAAAAAGCACAGTAAATATATTTCATATATTGTACATATAATATTATCTAAAAGTACACCAAATACATATTATATACTGTAAATAATATATCAAAAAGTACAGTAAATATATATTACGTACTGAATATACAATATCAAAAAGTACACGAAATATGAATTATATATACTGTAAATAAACTATCAAAACTATAGTAATTATATTTTATATACTGTACATAAAATATCAATACGTACAGCCGATATATATTATAAACAGTAAATAAAATATCAAAAATTACAGTAAATATATTTTACATACTCTACACATAATATTGTCTAAGATACACCAAATATATATTATACACTGAAATAAAATATAAAAAGGTACAGTAAATATGTATTACACACAGTACATAAAATATAAAAAGTACTCCAATTATATATTATATACTGTACATAAAATATCAAAAAGTACAGTAAATATATTTCATATATTGTACATATAATATTATCTAAAAGTACACCAAATACATATTATATACAGTTAAAAAAATATCAAAAAGTACGGTAAATATATATTACATACTGTACATAAAATATCAAAAAGTATACCAAATATGTGTAATATATACCATAAATAAACTCTCAAAAACTACAGTAATTATATTTTATATACTTTACACAAAATATCAAAAAGTACACCCTATATATTATATACAGTAAATAAAACATCAGAAATTACAGCAAATATATTTTACATACTGTACTCATAATATTGTCTAGAATACACCAAATATATATTATACACAGAAATGAAATATCAAAAGTTACAGAAAATACATATTACATACTGTACATAAAATATAAAAATGTACACCAAATATGTATTATATACTGTACATAAAATATCAAAAAGTACACTAAATATATTTTATATACTGTATATAATATATCAAAAATTACACCAAATGTATATTATATAGTGTAAATAAAATATCAAAAAGTACAACAAATATATATTACACACAGTGTGTAAAATGTCAAAAACTACTTCAATTATATATTATATAATTTACATAATATATCAAATGTACACCAATTATATATTATATACTGTACATAAAATAACAAAAAGTACACCAAATATATATCATATACACTATAAATAAACTATCAAAAACTACACCAATTATATATTATATAATTTACATAAAATATCAAATGTATACCAAATATATATTATATACTGTACATAAAATATCAAAAATACAGTAAATGTATTTCATATATTGTACATATAATATTATCTAAAAGTACATCAAATACATATAATATACTGTGAATAAAATATCAAAAAGTACAGGAAGTACTTATTACATACTGTACATAAAATATCTAAAAGGACCCCAAATATGTATTATATGTACTTCAAATAAGCTATGAAAAACTGCAGTAATTATATTTTATACACTGTACATAAAACATGAAAATGTACACCAAATATATATTTCACACAGTAAATAAAATATCAAAAATTACAGTAAATATCTTTTACATACTCTACATATAATACTGTCCAAAATACACCAAAGGTATATTATACACTGAAATAAAATGTCAAAATCTACAGTAAATATACATTACACCCTGTACATAAAATATAAAAAAGTACACCAAATATCTATTATATACAGTAAATAAGATATCAAAAGTACAGTAAATATATATTACACACTGTATGTAAAATATCTAAAACTACACCAAATATATATCATTTAGATAAAATATCAAAAGTACACCAAATACATATTACATACTGTACATAAAATATAAAAAAGTACAGTAAATATATTTCATATATTGTACATATAATATAATCTAAAAGTACACCAAATACATATTACATACTGTAAATAAAATATCAAAAATACAGTAAATATATATTACATACAGTACATAAAATATCAAAAAGTTCACCAAATATGTGTTATATATACTGTAAATAAACTATTAAAAACTACAGTAATTATATTTAATATACTGTACATAAAATATCAAAAATTACACCAAAGGTATATTATATACTGTAAATAAAATATCAAAAATACAGTAAATACACATTACACACCCTATGTAAAACATGAAAAACTGCACCAAATGTATATTATATAATTTACATACGTTTTCAAATGTACACCAAATATATATTATATACTGTACATAAAATATCAAAAAGTACAGTCAATATATTTCATATATTGTACATATAATATTATCTAAAAGTACACCAAATACATTTTATATAGTTTAAATAAAATATCAAAAAGTACAGTAAATTTATATTACTTAATGTACATAAAATTTCAAAAAGTACAGTAAATATATTTCATATATTGTACATATCATATTAACTAAAAGTACACCAAATACATTTTATATACTGTAAATAAACTATCCAAAAATACACTAAATATATATTACATACTGTACATAAAGTACCAAAAAGTACACCAAATATGTGTTATATATACTGTAAATAAAATATCAAAAAGTACAGTAAATATATATTACACACACTATGTAAAATATCAAAAACTACACCAAATATATATTATATAATTTACATAAAATGTCAAAAGTACACCAAATATAAGTTATATACTGTACATAAAACATCAAAAAGTACAGTATAAATATCTCATATATTGTACATATAATGTTAACTAAAAGTACACCAAATACATTTTATATACTGTAAATAAAATATGAAACATTACAGTAAATATATCTTACATACTGTACATAAAATAACAAAAGTACACCAAATATCTGTTATATATACTGTAAATAAGATATCAAAAAATACATTATTTATATTTAATATACAGTAAATAAAATATCAAAAATTACAGCGAATATATATTATATACTGTAAATAAAATATCAAAAATACAGTAAATATATATTACACAGTCTATGTAAAATATCAAAACTACACCAAATATATAATATAATTTACATAAAATATCAAAAGTACACCAAATATCTATTATATAGTGTACATAAAATACCAAAAAGTACAGTAAATATATTTCATATATTGTACATATAATATTAACTAAAAGTACACCAATTACATTTTATATACTGTAAATAAATTATCAAAATTACAGTAAATATATTTTACATACTCTACATAAAATATCAAAAAGTACACAAAATATGTGTCATATATACTGCAAATAAACTATCAAAATCTGCAGTAATTATATTTTATATACTGTACATAAAATATCAAAAATTACACCAAATGTATATTATATACTGTAAATAATATATCAAAAAGTGCAGTAAATATATACTACACACTGTACATAAAATATCAGAAACTGCACCAAATATATATTACATAATTAACATAAAATATCAAAAGTACACCAAATATATATTATATACTGTACATAAAATATCAAAAAGTACAGTAAATATATTTCATATATTGTACATATAATAACTAAAGGTACACCAAATACATGTTATCTACAGTAAATTAAATATCAAAAAGTACAGTAAATATATATTACATACTGTACATAAAATATTAAATGTACACCAAATATCTGTTACATATACTGTAAATAACTATCAAAAACTACAGTAATTATATTTAATATACTGTACATAAAATATCAAAAATTACACCAAGTGTATATTATATGTATTAAATAAAATAACAAAAAGTACTGTAAATATATATTACACACTGTATATAAAATATCAAAAACTACAACAAATATATATTATATAATTTACATAAAATATCAAAAGTACACCAAATATATATGATACAGTGGACATAAAATATCAAAAAGTACAGTAAATATATTTCACATATTGTACATATAATATTATCTAAAAGTACACCAAATACATATTATATATGGTAAATAAAATATCCAAAACTACAGTAAATGTATGTTACATACTTTACATAAAAAATCAAAAAGTACACCAAATATGTGTTATATAAACTGTAAATAAACTATCAAAAACTACAGTAATTATATTTAATATACTGTACATAAAATATCAAAAATTACACCAAATGTATATTTTATAATGTAAATAAAATATCAAAAGGTACAGTAAATATATATTACACACACTATGTAAAATATCAAAAACTACACCAAATATATACTATATAATTTACATAAAATATGAAAAGTACAACATATATATATTATATACTGTGCATAAAATATCAAAAAGTACAGTAAATATATTTCATATATTGTACATATAATATTAACTAAAATTACACCAAATACATTTTATAAACTGTAAATAAACTAAGAAAAATAGAGTAAATATATATTACATACTCTATATAAAATATCAAAAAGTACACCAAATATGTGTTATATGTACTGTAAAAAAACTATCAAAAACTACAGTAATTCTATTTAATATACTGTACATAAAATATCAAAAATTACACCAAATGTATATTTTATACTCTAAACAAAATATCAAAAAATACACTAAATATATATTACACACACTATGTAAAATATCAAAAACTACACCAAATATATATTATATAATTTACATAAAATATCAAAAGTACAACAAATATATTATATATACTGTACATATATATAAAGTACAGTAATATATTATATACTGTACATAAAATATCAAAAAGTATTATATATACTGTACATATATATAAAGTACAGTAATATATTATATACTGTACATAAAATATCAAAAAGTACAGTAAATATATTTCATATATTGTACATATAATATTAACTAAAAGAACACCAAACACCTATTTTATACTGTAAATAAAATATCAAAAAGTACAGTAAATATATATTACCTACACTACATAAAATATCAAAAAGTACAACTAATATGTGTCATATATACTACAGATAAACTATCAAAATCTACAGTAATTTTATTATCTATACTGTACATAAAGTATCAAAAATTACACAAATGTATATTATCTACTGCAAATAAAATATCAAAAAGTACAGTAAATATATATTAGACACTGTACATAAAATATCAAAATCTACACCAAATATATATTATATAATTTACATAAAATATGAAAACTACACCAAATACATATTATATACTGTACATAAAATATCAGAAAGTACAGTAAATATATTTCATATATTGTACATATAACATTAACTAAAAGTACACCAAATACATATTATATACTGTAAATTAAATATCAAATTGTACAGTAAATATATATTACGTACTGTACATAAAATATCAAAAAGTACACCAAATATGTGTTATATATACTGTAAATAAACTATCAAAAACTACAGTAATTATATTTAATAAACTATACATAAAATATCAAAAATTACACCAAGTGTACATTACATGTTGTAAATAAAATATCAAAAACTACAGTAAATATATATTACACACTGTATATAAAATATCAAAAACTACAGCAAATATATATTATATAATTTACATAAAATATCAAAGGTACACAAAATATATATTATATACTGTACGTAAAATATCAAAAAGTATAGTAAATATATTTCATATATTGTACATATAATATTATCTTAAAGTACACCAAATACATATTATATATGGTAAATAAAATATCAAAAATACAGTAAATATATGTTACATACTTTACATAAAATATCAAAAAGTACACCAAATATGTGTTATATATACTGTAAATAAACTATCAAAAACTACAGTAATTATATTTAATATACTGTACATAAAATATCAAAAATTACACCAATTGTGTATTATACGTTGTAAATAAAATATCAAAAATTACAGTGAATATATATTACACACTCTATCTAAAATATCAAAAACTACAGCAAATATGTATTATATAATTTACATAAAATATCAAAAGTACACTAAATACATATTAACAACTCTACATAAAATATCAAAAATTACAGTAAATATATTTCATATATTGTACATATAATATTGTCTAAAAGTACATAAATACCTATTATGTACTGTAAATAAAATATCAAAAAGTACAGTAAATATATATAACATACTGTACATAAAATATCTAAAAGTACACCAAATATGTGTTATATATACTGTAAATAAACTATCAAAAACTACAGTAATTATATTGAATATACTGTACATAAAATATCAAAAATTATATCAAATGTATATTATATACTGTAAATAAAATATCAAAAATTACAGTAAATATATATTACACACTCTATGTAAAATATCAAAAACTACACCAAATATTATCAAAAAGTACAGTAAATATATTTCACATATTGTACATATAATATTAACTAAAAGTACACCAAATACATTTTATAAACAATATATAAAATATCAAAAAGTACAGTAAATATATATTACATACTCTACATAAAATATCAAAAACTACACCAACTATGGGTCATATATACTGCAAATAAACTATCAAAATCTACAGTAATTATATTTTATATACTGTACATAAAATATCAAATATTACACCAAATGTATATTATATACTGTAAATAAAATATCAAAAATTACAGTAAATATATATCACACACTCTATGTAAAATATCAAAAACTGCACCACATATATAATATAATTTACATAAAATATCAAAAGTACACAAAATATCTATTGTATACTGTACATAAAATATCAAAAGGTACAGTAAATATATTTCATATATTGTACATATAATATTAACTAAAACTACACCAAATCCTTTTTATAAACTGTAAATAAAATATCAAAAGGTAGTTTATATATATATTACATACTCTACATAAAATATCAAAAACTACACCAAATATGGGTCATATGTACTGCAAACAAACTATCAAAATCTACAGTTATTATATTTTATATACTGTACATAAAATATCAAAAATTACACCAAATGTATATTATATACTGTAAATAAAATATCAAAAAGTGCAGTAAATATATATTACACACTGTACATAAAATATCGAAAATTACACCAAGTATATATTATATAATTTACATAATATTTCAAAAGTACACCAAACATATTATATACTGTACATAAAATATCAAAAAGTACAGTAAATATATTTCATATATTGTACATATAATATTGTCTAAAAGTATACCAAATACATATTATATACTGTAAATAAAATATCAAAAAGTACAGTAAATATATATTACATACTGTACATAAAATATCAAAAAGTACACCAAATATGGGTTATATATACTGTAAATAAACTATCAAAAACTACAGTAATTATATTTAATATACTGTACATAAAATATCAAAAATTACATCAAATGTATATTATATACTGTAAATAAATTATCAAAAAGTACTGTAAATATATATTACACACTCTATGTACAATATCAAAAACTACACCAAATATATATTATACAATTTACTTAAAATAACAAAAGTACACCAAATATACGTTATATACTGTACATAAAATATCAAAAAGTACAGTAAATATATTTCATATATTGTACATATAATATTAACTAAAAGTTCACCAAATACATTTCATATACTGTAAATAAAATATCAAAAAGTACAGTAAATATATATTACATACTGTACTTAAAATATCAAAAAGTACACCAAATGTGTGTTATATATACTGTAAATAAACTATCAAAAAATACAGTAATTATATTTAATATACTGTACATAAAATATCAAAAATTACACCAAATGTATATTGTATACTGTAAATAAAATATCAAAAAGTACAGTAAATATATATTACACACTCTATGTAAAATATCAAATACTACACCAAATATATATTATGTAATTTACATAAAAAGTCAAAAGTACACCAAATATATAATATATACTGTACATAAAATATCAAAAATACAGTAAATATATTTCATATATTGTACATATAATATTAACTAAAAGTACACCAAATACATTTTATATACTGCAAATTAAATATCGGATATAGAGTAAATTTATATTACTTACTGTACATAAAATATCAAAAAGTACACAAAATATGTGTTATATATACTGTAAATAAACTATCAAAAACTACAGTAATTATATTTAATATACTGTACATAAAATACCAAAAATTATGCCAAATGTATATTATATACTGTAAAAAAATATCAAAAAGTACAGTAAATATATATTACATACTCTACATAAAATATCAAAAATTACACCAAATGCATGTTATATATTGTAAATAAAATATCAAAAAGTACAGTAAATATATATTACACACTCTATGTAAAATATCAAAAATTACACCAAATATATAATATAACTTACATAAAATATCAAAAGTACACAAAATATCTATTATAGACTGTACATAAAATATCAAAAAGTACAGTAAATATATTTCATATATTGTACATATACTATCAACTAAAATTTCACCAAACACATTTTATAAACTGTAAATAAAATATCAAAAAGTACAGTAAATATATATTACATACTGTACATAAAATATCAAAAAGTACACCAAATATGGGTTATATATACTGTAAATAAACTATGAAAAACTACAGTAATTATATTTAATATACTGTACATAAAATATCAAAAATTACACCAAATGTTTATTATATACTGCAAATAAAATATCAAAATTACAGTAAACATATATTACACACTCTATGTAAAATATCAAAAACTGCACCAAATATATAATATAATTTACATAAAATATCAAAAGTACACCAAATATCTATTATAGACTGTACATAAAGTATCAAAAAGCACAGTAAATATATTTCATATATTGTACATATAATATCAACTAAAAGTACGCCAAATATATTTTATATACTGTAAATAAAATATCAAAAAGTACAGTAAATATATATTACATACTCTACATAAAATATTAAAACGTACACCAAATATGTGTCATATATACTGCAGATAAACTCTCAAAATCTACAGTAATTATATTTCATATACTGTACATAAAATTTCAAAAATTACACCAAATGTATATTATATACTCTAAATAAAATATCAAAAACTACAGTAAATATATATTACACACGGTACATAAAATTTCAAAAACTACACCAAATATATATTATATAATTTACAGAAAATATCAAAAGTACACCAAATACATAATATATATTGTACATAAAATATCAAAAAGTACAGTAAATATATTTCTTAAATTGTACATATAATATTAACTAAAAGTACACCAAACACATTTCATAAAGTGTAAATAAAATATCAAAAAGTACAGTAAATATATATTACATACTGTATATAAAATATCAAAAGTACACCAAATATGTGACATATATACTGCAGATAAACTATCAAAATCTACAGTAACTTTATTTTATATACTGTACATAAAATTTCAAAAATTACACCAAATGTATATTATATACTGTAAATAAAATATCAAAAATATAGTAAATATATATTACACATTGTACGTAATATATCAAAAACTACACCAAATATATATTATATAATTTACATAAAATGTCAAAAGTACACCAAATATATGGTATATACTGTACATAAAATATCAAAAAGTACAGTAAATATATTTCATATATTGTACGTATAATATTAACTAAAAGAACACCAAATACATTTTATATACTGTAAATAAAATATCAAAAATATAGTACATATATGTCACATACTGTACACAAAATATCAAAAAGTACACCAAATATATGTTATATATACTGTAAATGAACTATCAAAAAATACAGTAATTTTATTTAATATACTGTACATAAAATATAAAAAATTACACCAAATGTATATTATATACTGTAAATAAAATATCAAAAAGTACAGTCAATATATATTACACACTCTATGTAAAATATCAAAAACTACACCAAATATATAATATAATTTATATAAAATATTTTTGATATTTTATGTACAGTATATGAAATATAATTACTGTTGTTTTTGATTGTTTATTTACACTATATATAACACATATTTGGTGTACTTTTTGATATTTTATGTACAGTATGTAATATATATTTACTGAATTTTTGATATTTTATTTACAGTTTATAAAATGTATTTTGTGTACTTTTAGTTAATATTTTATGTACAATATATGAAATATATGTACTGTACCTTTTGATATTTTATATAGAGAATATAATATATATTTGGTGTACTTTTGATATTTTATGTAAATTATAAAATATGTATTTGTTGTAATTTTTGATATTTTACATAGAGGGTGTAATATATATTTACTATACTTTTTGATATTTTATTTACAGTATATAAAATACATTTATTGTAATTTTTGATATTTTATATACAGGACATTAACTATAATTTCTGTAGTTTTTGATAGTTTATTTACAGTATGTATAAAACATATTTTGTGTACTTTTTGATATTTTATGTTCTGTATGTAATATATATTTACTGTAGTTTTTGATATTTTATTTACAGTATATAAAATGTATCTGGTGTACTTTTAGTTAATATTATATGTACAATATATGAAATATATTTACTGTAGTTTTTGATATTTTATGTACATTATATAATATGTATTTGGTGTACTTTAAATAATATTATAGGTACAACATATGAAATATATTTACTGTAATTTTTAATATTTTATGTAGAGTACATAATATGTATTTGGTGTTCCTTTGATATTTTCTGTTAATTATATAGTATATATTTGGTGTAGTTTTTGATATTATATGTACAGTGTGTAATACACATTTACTGTACTTTTTGATATTTTATTTAGAGTATATAATAGATATTTGGTGTATATTTTGATATATTATAAACAGTATATAAAATATATTCACTGTACTTTTTGATATTTAATTTACAGTATATAATATGCATTTGGTGTACTTTTAGATAATATTATATGTACAGTATATTAAATATATTTAGTCTATTTTTTGATATTTTATCTATGGTATATAATATTTATTTGGTGTACTTTTTGTTATTTTAAGCACAGTAAAAACTATATATATACTGTATTTTTGGTATTTTATTTACAGAATATAATATATATTTGGTGCACTTTTTATATATTATTATATGTACAGTATATAAAATGTATTTACAGTACTTTTTGATAGTTTATGTTCAGTATATAATGTATATTTACTGTACTGCTTATACAGATATCTTTATAAATATTTATATGTCTATTGAGATATCTGTATAAATATTTATCTGTTTATACAAATATCTGTGTAAATCTTTACATGTTTATACAGATATCTGTAAAAATAATATTTATAAATTTATACAGAAAACGGTATAAATAATATTTATATGTTTATACAGATAACTGTATAAATATTTATATGTCTATACAGTTATCTGCAAAAATAATATTTATATTTTATACAGATATCTGTGTTAATATTTATATGTTAATACAGATATCGTTATAAATATTTATATGTTTATACAGATATCTGTATAAATAATATTTATATGTTTATACAGATAACTGTGTAGATATTTATATGTTTATACAGATATCTGAGTAAATAATATTTATATGTTTATACAGATATCTGTATACAGAATAATTATACGTTTATACAGATATCTCTATATATATTTATATGTTTTTGCAGATATCTGTACAAATATTTATCTGTTTATACAGATATCAGTAAAAATATTTACCTGTTTGTACTGAGGTCTGTATAAATATTTGTATGTTTATACAGATATCTGGATAAATATTTATATGTTTATACAGATATCTGTGTAAATATTTATATGTTAATACTGATACCTGTATAAATATTTATATGTGTATGCAGATATTGGCATAAATAGTATTTATAAGTTTATACAGGTATCTGCATAAATAATATTTATATGTCTTTACACATAGCTACATAAATATTATTTATGTTTTTACAGATATATGTATAAATAATATTTATGTGTCTTTACGCATATCAGTATAAATAATATTTATACGTTTATACAGATATCTGTATAAATATTTTTATGTTTATAGAGATACCTGCATAAATAATATTTATGTGTTTATACAGACATCTGTATATTTAAGTTTTTATACAGATATCTGTATAAATATTTATATGTTTATACTGATATCAGTATAGATAATGTTTATACGTTTATACAGATAGCAGTATAAATAATATATATATGTTTATACAGATATCTGTATAAATAATATTTATATGTTGATAGAGATACCTGCATAAATAATCTTTATATGTTTATACAGATATCTGTAGAAAGAATATCTATATTTTTATACAGATATCTGTATAACTAATATTAATATGTTTATATAGATATCTGTATAAATACTTATATGTTTATACAGATATCTGTATATATATTTATATGTTTATACACATATCGGTATAGAAATTTATAGGTTTATACTGATCTCTCTATAAATGATAATTATATGTTTATACAGATATATGCATAAATAATATTTGTATGTTTATAAAGATATCTTTATAAATAATATTTATTTGTTTATACAGATATCTGTGTAAATATTTATATTTTAATACAGATATCTGTATAAATATTTATGTTCTTATGTATATATCTGTATAAATATTATTTATATGTTTTGACAGGTATCTGCATAAATAATATTTATATGTCTTTACAGATATCCGTAAAGGTAATGTATATATGTTTATACAGATATCTGTATAAATGATATTTATGTCTATAACCATATCTGTAGAAATATTTATATGTTTGTACAGATATCAGTATAAATATTTATATGTTTATACAGATGTCTGTATAAATATTTATATGTTTATTCCGATATCTGTATAAATATTTATCTTTTTATAAAGATATGTATGTAAATATTTATATATTTATACAGGTATCTGTATAAATAATATTTATACCTTTATACAGATAACTGTAAATAATATTTATATGTTTATGCAGATATCTGTTTAAATATTATTTATATGTTTATAAAGATACCTGCATAAATAATATTTATATGTTTACACAGATATCTGTATAAATATTTGTATGTTTATACAGAGATCTGTATATATAATTAAATGTTAATACAGACATATGCATAAATATTTATGTTTTTACAGATATCTGTATAAATATTTATAGGTTTATACAGATATCTGCATATATATTTACACGTTTATATGGATATCGGTATAAATATTTGTATGTTTATACAGATATCTGTATAAATAATAGTTATATGATTATAGAGATACCTGCATAAATATCTATATGTTTATAGAGATATCTGCATAAATAATATTTATATGTTTATACACATGTCTGCATAAAGAATATTTATATGTTTATAAAGATATCTGTATAAAAAATATTTGTAAGTTTAGACAGATATCTGCATAAATAATATTTATATGTTTATACGGATATCTACATAACTGTTTACATGTTTATGCAGATATCTGTATAAATACTTATGTTTATACAGATATCTGCATATATATTTATAAGTTTATACAGATATCTGTATAAATACTTATATGTTTATACAGATATCTGTATAATTAATATTTATAAATTTATACAGATAAGTGTATAAATAATATTTATATGTTTATATAGATATCTGTATAAATAATATTCATATGTTTATACAGATGGCTGTATAAATAATGTTTATAAGTTTATACAGACAGTTGTATAAATAATATTTATATGTTAAAAGAGATAGCTGTATAAATATTTCTATGTCTAAACAGATATCTGTATAAATAATATTTATATGTTCATGCAGGTATCTTTATAAATATTTATTGGTTTATACATATATCTGTATAAATATATCTTTATGCGAATATCTCTACAAATAATATGTTTATACACATATCTGTATAGATATTTATATGTTTATACAGATAACGGTATAAATAATATTCATATGTTTATAGAGATATCTGTGTAAATAATATTTACACATTTATACAGATATCTATATAAATAATATTTATATGTTTATACAGATATCTGTATAAATATTTATGTGGTTATACAGATATCTGTATATATATTTATATGTTTATACATACAGCTTTATAAATATTTCTATGTTTATACAGATATCTTTATAAATATTTATGCATTTATGCAGATATCTGCATAAATAATATTTATACATTTATACAGATATCTGTATAAATTGTATTTATAATTTAATACAGATATCTGTATAAATAATACTTGTATGTTTATACAGACATCTGTATAAATAATATTTATATGTTTATGCTGATATCTGTATAAATAATCTTTATATGTTTCTTCAGATATCTGTCTAAATAATATATATACATTTCTACTGATACCTGCATAAATGATATTTTTATGTTTATACAGATATCTATATACATATTTACGTTTATGTAGATATGTGTATAAATATTTACATGTTTATACAGATATCTTTATAAATATTTATATGTTTAGACAGATATCTGTATAAATAATATTTATTTGTTTATGCAGATATCTGCATCAATAATATTTATATGTTTATTCTGATAACTTTATAAATATTTAATTATCTATATAGATATCTGTATAAATATTATTTATATGCTTATACAGATATCTGTATAAATGTTTATGTTCATTCAGGTATCTGTATAAATATTTATATGTTTACACAGAAATCTGTATAAATAATATTTGCAGTTTTATACAGATGTCTGTATAAATATTCATATGTTTATTCTGATATCTGTATAAAAATTTATCATTTTATACAGATATCTGTATAAAAATTTATATGTTTATACAGATATCTGTAGTAATAATATTTATACATTTATACAGATAACTGTATAAATAATATTTGTATGTTTATGCAGATATCAGTTTAAATATTTATATGTTTATAAAGATATCTGCATAAATAATATTTATATATTTATACAGATATCTGTATAAACAATATTGATATTTTTATACAAATATCTGCATAAATAATATTTATATATTTATACAGATATCTATATAAACAATATTGATATGTTTATACAGATATCTGTATAAATAATATTAATATGTTTATACAGATATCTGTATAAATAATATTAATATATTTTTACAGATATCTGTATAAATAATATTAATATGTTTATACAGATATCTGTATAAATAATATTTATATGATTTATACAGGTATCTGTATAAATATTTATATGTTTAAAGAGATATGTGCATATATATTTATATGTTTATAGAGATATCTGAACAAATATTTATATGTTTATACACATATCTGTATAAATATTTAGATGTCTATACACATATCTGTGTAAATATTTATATGTTTATGCAGATATCTGTATAAATATTTATATGCTTATACAGATACCTGTATAAATATTTATATGTTTATACAGATACCGGTATAAATATTTATATGTTTATTCAGATATCTCTATAAATATTCAAATTTTTTACAGGTATGTGTAGAAATTATATGTTTACACAGTTAACTATAAATAGTATTTATGAATTTATACAGATAACTGTATAAATAATATTTATTTGTTTATGCAGATAACTGTATAAGTAATATTTATATGTTTATGCAGATATCTGTATAAACATTATTTATATATTTATACAGATGTCTGTGTAAAATCTATATGTTTATACAGATATCTCTATATAAATTTAGATGTTTGTATAGATATGTGTATAAATATTTGTTGTTTATACAGATATCTGCTTACATATTTTTATGTTTATACAGATATCTGCATAAATAATATCTGTTTATGCAGATATCTCTATAATATTTATATGTTTAATCTGATAACTGTATAAATATTTAAATATCTGTATAGATATCTGAATAAATAATATTTATATGCTTATACAGATATCGGTATAAATATAAATTTTATACAGTTATCTGTATATTTATATTTATACAGATATCTGTATAAATATTTATGTTTATACTGATATCTGTGTAAATATTTATGTGTTTACACAGAAATCTGTATAAATAAATTTAAAGGCTTATACAGATATCTGTAGAAATATTTATATGTTTATTTATACAGATATCTGTATAAAGAATATTTATATCTTTACAGATATCTGTAAGAATAGTATTTATATGTATATACAGATATCTGTAAAAATATTATTTATAAGTTAACACAGATATTTATATAAATAAAATTTTTATGTTTATACAAATATCTGTATATACAATATTTATATGTTTATTAAGATATCTGTGTAAAGAATATTTATATGTATATACAGGTATCTATATAAATAATATTAATATGTTTATACAGATATCTGTATAAATATTTATACATTTATACATATATCTGTATGTATATTTATATGTTGACAGAGATATCTGTATAATTTATATTTATATATTTACAGATATCTCTATAAATAATTTTTATATGTTTATACAGATATCTGTATATATAATATTTATATGATATTACAGATAAATCTGTAAATAATATTTATGTTTATACAGATATCTCTATAAATAATATTTATATGTTTATACAGATATCTGTATAAATAATATATATATGTTTATAGAGATATCTGTATATGTAATATTTATATGTTTATACAGATATCTATATAAATATTTATGTGTTTATACAGATAACTTTATGAATAATATTTATATGTTTATACTGATATCTGTTTAAATAATTATATATTTATACTCATATCTGTATAAACATTTATATGATAATACAGATATCTGTATAAATAATATTTATACATATATTCAGACATTTGTATAAATAATATTTTTATGTTTATACAGATAGCTGTATAAATAATATTTAAATGGTTATACAGAAATCTGTATAAATAATTATGTTTATATTTCTATGTTTATACAGGTACCTGTATAAATAATATTTTTGTTTATACAGATATCTGTTTATGTAATATTTATATTTATAACGATATCTGTATAAATACTATTTATATGTTTATACAGATATACGTAAAATAATTATATGTTTATACACATATCTGTGTAAATATTTTTATGTTTATACAGATATTGGTATAAATAATATTTATATGCTTATACTGATATCTAAATGAATAATATTTATATGTTTATACAGATATCTGCAAAAAAAATATTTATATGTTTATACACATATCTGCTTAATACTTATATATTTATACAGATATCTGCATAAATAATATTTGTATGTTTATACAGTTATCTGTATAAATAATCTTTATATGTTTATACACATGTCTGCATAAATAATATTTATATGTTTATACACATATCTGTGTAAATAATATTTACATGTTTATACACATATCTGTATAAATATTATTTATCTGTTTATAGAGATGTCTGCGTAAACAAAACTTATATGTTCATAGAGATATCAGTATAAATAATATTTATATTTTTACACAGATATCTGTATAAATAATATTTATATATTTATACAGATACCTCTTTAAATAATATATATGTTTATAACAGATGTCTGTATAAATATTTACATGATTGTGCAGATACCTGTATATATATTTACATCTTTATACAGATACCAGTACAACTAATATTTATATGTCTATACAGATATCTGTATAAAAAATATTTATATGTTTACAGATATCTCTATAAATAATGTTTATATGTTCATACAGATATCTGTATAAAAAAGATTTATACGTTCATACAGATATCTGTGTGAATATTTATATGTTTATACAGATATCTGTATAAAAAACATTTATATATTTACACAGATATCTGTAAAAATATTTATATGTTTATACAGATATCTGTATAAATAATATTTATAAGTTTATACAGATATGTGTGTAAATAATATTTATATGTTTATACAGATATCAGCATAAATTATATTTATATGTTTATACATATATCTGCATATGTATGATTTATATGTTTATACAGATGACTGTATAAATACATATATGTCTATACAGATATCTGAGTAAATAAAATTTACATATTTATACTGATATATGTATAAATATTACAATATTTATACATATATCTGTATAAATATTTATGTGTTTATACAGATATCTGTATAAATAATTAAATATTTATACAGATATCTGTATATATATTTATATGTTTGTACAGATATCTGTTTAAATATTTATATGTTTATACAGATATGTGTATATTTACATGTTTATAAAGATATCTGTATAAATAATGTTTATATGTTTATACAGATATCTGTATAAATAATATTAACATATTTATGGAGATATCTGTATAAATAATATTAATATGTTTTCACAGCTATCTGTATAAATAATATTTATATGTTTATACAGAGAGCTGTAAAAATATTTATATGTTTACACAGATATTTGTAGAAATATTTATATGTTTATACTCACATCTGTATAAATAATATTTATATGTTTATACAGATATCTGCCTAAACATTTTAATATTTATACAGATATCTGTACATATATTTATATATACATACAGATATCTGTATAAATATTTATAAATATTTATACAGGTATCTGTATATTTATATGTTTATACAGATATCTGTATAATTAATATTTATATGTTTATACAGATATCTGTATAAATAATATTTATATGTTCATACAGATATCAGTATAAATAATATTTATGTGTTTATACAGATATCTGTGCATATATTGTTTATATGTTTATAGACATATCTGTATAAGTAATATTTAAATGTTTGTACAGATATCTGTATAAATAATTATATGTTTATACAGTTATCTGTATAAAAATTTATATGTTTATACAGATATCTGTATAAATATTTATATGTTTATGCAGATAAATGTATAAATAAAATTTATATGTTTATACAGATATTTGCGTAAATAATTATATATTTATACAGATATCTGTATAAATATTTATATGTTTATACTGATATCGGTAAAAATATTAATATGTTCATACAGGTATCTATATAAATAATATTTATGTGTTTATACACATATCTACATAAATAATATTTATGTGTTTGTACATATATCTGTATAAATATGATTTATATGTTTATACAGATGACCGTATAAATATTTATATGTCTATACAGATAACAGTGTAAATAAAATTTCTGTTTATAAAGATATCTTTATAAATATTAAAATGTTTATAAAGATATCAGTATAAATATTTACATGTTTATACAGATATCTCTATTGATATTTACATGTGTATACTGATATCCGTATAAATAATATTTATATGTTTATACAGAAAACTGTATAGACAATATTTATATGTTTATACAGATATCTGTATAAATATGAATATGTTTATACCGATATCATTAGAATTATTTATATGTTTATACGGATATCTGTATAAATATTTACATATTTTTACACATATCTGTATAAATAATATTTATATCTTTATACAGATATCTGTATAAATATTTAAATTTTCATAGAATTATCTTTATATATATTTATAAGTTTATACATATATCTGTATAAGTATTTATATGTTTATACAGATATGTGTTTATTTATATGTTTATACAGATATCTGTATAAAAAATGTTTATGTTTATACACACATCTGTATAAATAACATTTATATGTTTATACACATATCTGCATAAATAATATTTATATTTATATACAGATATCTGTGTAAATAATATTAATATGTTCATGCAGATATCTGTATAAATAATATTTATATGTTTAAACACATACCTGTATAAATATTTATATGTTTATACAGATATCTGTATAAATATTTATATGTTTATAAAGATACCTGTATAAATATTTATATGTTTACACAGATGTCTTTATAAATTATATTTATATGTTTATACAGACATCTGTATAAATATTTACATGTGTATAGATATATCTGTATAAATAATATTTATATGTTGATACACATATCTTTATAAATAATATTTATATGTTGATACAGATATGTGTATAAATAATATTTATATGTAGATTCAAATATCTGTATAAATAATATTTATATGTTGATACAGATATCTGTATGAATAAGATTTGTATGTTGATCTTTATATCTGTATAAACAATATTTGTATGTTTATGCAGATATCTGTATAAATAATTATATGCTTATACAGTTATATCTAAAAATATTTATAAGTTTATACAGATATCTGTATAAATAATATTTGTATGTTTATACAGATATATGTATAAATAAAATCGAAATGTTTATTCAGATACCTGTATAAATAATTATATGTTTAAGCAGATATCTGTATAAATAATATTTATGTTTATAGAGATATCTGCATAAATAAAATTTATGTGATTATACAGATATCTGTATAAATAATTTTGTTTTTATACAGATATCTGTATAAATATTTATAGGTTTATATAGATATCTGTATAAATATATATAGGTTTATACAGATATCTGTATAAATATTTATAGGTTTATACAGACATGTTTATAAATATTTATACGTTTATACGGATAATTGTATAACTATTTAAACGTTTACACAGATATCTGTATAAATATTTATCCATTTATAAAGATATCTCTATAAATATTCATCCATTTATACTGATATCTGTCTAAATATTTATATGTTTATACTGATATCTGTATAAATATTTATACGTTTGTAAATGTGTCTGTATATATAATTGTATGTTTATACAGATATCACTATAAAAAATATTTATATGTTTATACAGATATCTGTATAAATATTTATACGTTTGTAAATGTGTCTGTATAAATAATTGTATGTTTATACAGATATCACTATAAGCAATATTTATATGTTTATACAGATATCAGAATACATAATATTTATATGTTTATACAGATATCTGTGTAAATAATATTTATATGGTTATAAAGATACCTGTATAAATAATATTTGTAGGTTTATACAGATATCATTATAAATATTTATATGTTTATAAAAATATCTGCATCAATATTTATATGTTTATACTCATATCTTTATAAAGAATATTGATGTTTATACATATTTCTTTATAAATATTTAAATATATATACAGATATCTGTATATATATTTACATGTTTATACAGATATCTGTGAAAATATTTATGTTTATACATATATCTGTATATTTATATGTTTATACAGATATCTGTATTAATAATATTTATATGTTTATACAGTTATCTCTATTAATAATATTTATATGTTTATACAGATATCTGTACAGATAATATTTATAGGTTTATACAGATGTCCGTATACCAAATATTTTTGTGTTCATACAGATATCTTTATAAATAATATTTATATGTTTATACAGATATCTGTATAAATAATTATATGTTCAAACAGATATCTGTATAAATTTTTATATGTTTATAGAGATATCTGTATAAATAATATTTATTTGTTTATACAGATACCTGTATAAATAATATTTATATGTTTATACAGATACCTGTATAAATAAAATTTATATGATTATACAGATATCTGTATAAATAATATTTATATGTTTATACAGATATCTTTATAAATAATATTTATATGTTTATACAGATATCTTTATAAATAATATTTATATATTTATACAGATATCTGTATAAATATTTATGTTCATACAGATAACTGTATAAATAATCTTTATATATTCATACAGATATCTCTATAAATAAAATTTATATGGTTATACAGATAACAGAATAATATTTATATGTTTATACATATATCTTTATAAATAATCTTTATGTGTTGATAGAGATATCTGTAAAGATAATATTTTTTATATTTATACTGATATCCGTATAAATAATTATATGTTTATACAGATATCTCTATGAATATTTATATGTTTATACAGATATCTGTATAAATAATATTTGTATGTTTATATAGACATCTACATAAATAAAATTTATATGATTGTGCAGATATCTGTATAAATACTTATGTGTTTATACAGATATCTGTATAAATATTTATAGGTTTATACATATATCTGTATAAATATATGTAGGTTTATAAAGATATCTCTATAAATATTTATATGTTTATACAGATATCTTTATAAATATTTATACGTTTACACGGATAACTGTATAAATATTTAAACGTTTACAGAGATATCTGTATAAATAATTATCCATGTATAAAGATATCTCTATAAACATTTTTCCGTTTATGCAGACATCTGTCTAAATATTTATAGGTTTATACAGATATCTGTATAAATATTTATAGGTTTGTAAATGTGTCTGTATAAATAATTGTATGTTTATACAGACATCACTATAAACAATATTTATATGTTCATACAGATATCCGAATAAATAATATTTGTATGTTTATACAGATATCTGTGTAAATAATATTTATATGGTTATAAAGATACCTGTATAAATAATATTTATAGGTTTATACAGATATCTTTATAAATGTTTATATGTTTATAAACATATATGCATAAATATTTATATGTTTATACACATATCTGTATAAAGAATATTTATATGTTTATACATATATCTGTATAAATATTTATATGTTTATACAGATATCTGTGTAAATATTTATGTTTATACATATATCTGTATATTTATATGTTTATACAGATATCTGTATAAACAATATTTATATGTTTATACAGATATCTGTATAAATAATATTTATATGTTCATACAGATATCTGTATAAATAATATTTATATGTTTATACAGATATCTCTATAAATAATATTTATATGTTTACAGATACCTGTAAAAATATTATTTATATGTTTATACAGATACCTGTATAAATAAAATGTATATGATTATACAGATATCTGTATAAATAATATTTATATGTTTATAAAGATATCTCTATATGTAATATTTATAAGTATATACAGATATCTTTATAAATAGTATTTATACATTTATACAGATATCTGTATATATATTTATGTTTATACAGCTAACTGTATAAACAATATTTATATATTTATACAGATATCTGTATAAATATTATTTGTATATATATACAGATATCTGTATAAATAAAATTTATGTGTTCATACAGATAACTGAATAAATATTTATCTGTTTATACAGATATCTTAATAAAAAATCTTTATGTGTTTATACAGATATCTGTATAGATAATATTTTTATACTTATACAGATATCTGTATAAATAATTATATGTTTATACAGATATCTGTATGAATATTTATATGTTTATACAGATATCTGTATAAATAATATTAATATGTTTATACAGATATCTACATAAATAAAATTTATATGATTATGCAGATATCTGTATAAATAATTATATGTTTATACAGATATCTGTATAAATGTTTATTGGTTTATACAGATGTCTGTATAAATATTTATAGGTTTATACAGATATTTGTATAAATATTTACACGTATACAGATATCTGTATAAATATATATTTCTTTAAACAGATATCTGTATAAAGATTTATCTGTTTATACAGATATCTGTATAAATATTTATGTTTATACACGTAGCAGTATAAATATTTATGTTTATATATATATCTGTATAAATAATATTTATATGTATTTACAGATATATGAATAAATAATATTTACATGTTTATACCGATATTTTTGTAAATAATATTTGTATGTGTATACAGATATCTGTATAAATAGTGTTTATATGTTTCTACAGATATCTGTATAAATAATATTTATAGGTTAATACAGATGTCTGTATAAATTATATTTATATATTTATAAAGAGATCTGTATAAATAATATTTATATTTTTATACAGATATCAGTATAGAAAACATTTATATTTATAGAGATATATATATAATATTTATATGTTTACATATATATCTGTTTAAATATTTATATGATTATATGGATACCAGTATATATATTATATGTTTATAGAGATATCTGTATAAATGATATTTAAATATTTATACATATATCTGTAGAAATAATATTTATATCTTCATACAGATATGTGCAAAAATATTTATACGTTTTAACAAACATCTGTATAAATATTTACATGTGTATACAGATATCTGTATAAGTATTCATATGTTTATACAGATATCTGTATAAATAATATTTATGTATTCAGACTGATATCTGTTTAAATAATATGGGTGTGGGGGCTGATTCCTGCTGAAATCTGGGGTTTTTTGGAGAGTAGCTGGGAGACACAGGAGACCCCCCGAGAGTTCGGGGTGAGCTGCTTGGTGATGGCAGTAAGAACATGTGGTATATTTCTGATGAATGTGGTGACTCTGAGGAATCCTCAGGGGAGGACACGGGAGAGCCCAATGGCTTCATTGATTGCCCAGCACGGTGACGACAGGGAAATGGGAGCTTGTGGGATTCTGGTGATGACAGAGGTGAGTGTGGTGAAGCCCTAGGGGATGGTGAATGGTAGCTCCGGATCCCTGGTGGGGAGCTTCCCCTTAAGCCTGGGTTTCTGAGAGGGGAGAGGGAGAAGCTGGGTGAGGCTCGCATGGACCTTGGGGAGTCCGGGCTGGGGGACCGTTCATAAGAAGAGCCAGACGAGACCCTACTGTTCTTAGGTGCAGACATGATTAGGAACCCTGCAGCTCCCAGGGGCCCCTACTAATTTTCTAACTCGCAGAAGGAAGGAGTGTGTGTGCGTGTGTGCGTGTGTGTGTGTGTGTGTGTGTGCGGTGTGAGGTATGTGCCCCTTAAGAAAATGGAAATCAACCAACCAATGAGACAGACAGACAGACAGACAGACAGACAGAGATTCACTTGCCCAAGTGTTCTGTCCTGTCCTCTGAATCCGCTTCCAAGTCGCAAGACGCTGTGAGCTCCAAGTCCACGCAGAGTCCGCCAAACGCTCCGGCCGCTGATCCGCTCCGCGAAGATCTGAGTACAGGCCAGCCAGGGTGGGTTTAAATAGCCTCGGGCGCAGCCTAGCAGCGGAAAGGGCGGAGCTTCACTCCTCCTTTCCATCAGTCACCCCCAACTTTCCCAGGCTACACCTCGTGGGAAACTGTTCTCCTGCTTTGATTTCATGCGCCACCTTTGGGACAATCTAAGAACTTACAAGTTTTCTTGGCCAGATATATTAGGAATTGTATACACTGAAACACTGAAAAACAGCTAGTGGTTCCCTGGTTCCCACGTTGTGGTTTTGACATTAGCAGCACCCTTGCCACAATCAAACCCCGGAGATGCACAGATGTGTGTTGTAACAAGGCCTCCCCCTGACCCTGACGCATGGCAGTTTAAGAAGTCTTTCCGTGTAAGCGAAAAGACTTTGAAGAAAAGGTGGAGATATGCGTTGTAGAAACATTCTTTTGCTCTGGAACCACGTAGAGACTTGGGAGCCAGTTGGGTGGAGCATTCGTTGGATGAGGGTGCTCGGGTGAGGAATATCAAGGTGTGGCTCCAGATAATCCAATCATCTAATTAAGATTCCAGTTATGCTCATCGGTTTTAAAATTCCATTTGGGTAAATTCTTTAAGTCAGACTGAGAATGGCAAAGCCTCAGCCCCAATTTCCAGGGAGGGTTGAGAGCCTCAGGTGGAGTTGATCACCAATAGCCTATGGTTTAACCCATCATGCCCATAGAATGAGGTCTCCATAAAAACCCAAAAGGACTGGGTTCAGAGAGCTTCTGGATAACACTTCCCGGAAGGTAGTGCGCCCCTCCCCACATGCCGGGCCCCACATTTATCTCTCAACTTTTTGCAATCTCAGCTAAAATACAAAGGCAAGTGTAAGTGTTTCCCTGCGTGCTGTGAGCTCTTCCAGCAAATGAATGCAACTAAATCTGGGAGTGGTGGCAACCTGATTTATAGCCAGTTGCTGAGAAGCACAGGTAGAACAACGTAGGGCTCCCCATTGTTATTAGTGTGGGAGGCCTGTCTGGCGGGCCTCGGCCCTTTGGAATCTAATGCTATGTCCCGGTAGATAGCGTCACCATTGAATTAGAAGACACACATATGTTGAGAATAATCTTTCTGGTCATTTGCTGCATGTCTTATTTACAATATGTAATCAAATTCTTTCTCCTGACCTTATGGCACCTGGGTTGAGAACCAAGATTTGAACCACACATTGGTCGGTCACTTTCTGAGTTTGAAACTTTATTTTGCCTTTAGCGTTTTGCTATTGCTTTTTCGTTTTCTTTTGTTTCGTTTCATTTCTAAGTTCTGGGGTATATGTGCAGGATGTGCAGATTTGTTACTAAGGTAAACGTGTGCCATGGTGGTTTGCTGCACCTGTCAACCCATCACCTAGGTATTAAGCCCAGCATGCAGTAGCTGTTTTTCCTAACGCTCTGCCTCCCGAAAGGCCCCAGTGTGTGTTGTTCCCCTTGCTGTGTCCATGTGATCTCATTTTTCAGCTCCCATTATAAGTGAGAATGTGGCGTTTGGTTTTCTTTCCCTGGATTAGTTTGCTGAGGATAATGACCACACATCACCACTGTTTTTGTTTTTTAGTATAAAGAGTAGTATTTTATTGAATAAGATTTGCTCACAGAAAAATAAGCTTAAATCTACAATGAATGCGGGACTCTACAGCAGAAAGCAATTTTCTCACTTTTCCACACACAATGGTTCCTACTAATTGAAAAAAAGCCATAAAATTTCATTCACAAATGTACTACTCTGTCTCAAAACATCTCACATAATCATGCACTGTACTAAAGCCATTAGATCAGTTCTTCAGTCAGGTTAAAGAAGTAGCCCTCTAATGACTGACTTTTATAATGCTATCAATATCCACTCCCAATCAGTCTGCCATTGTTAATGGTGTACAGCATTACTGAATACAATGGAATTGATGACGCCCATATCCACGGACAGACCGTGACTTATGATGGTTTGATTTGTGATTCTTCAACGTTATGATGGGTTTATTGGATTATTAGATGCGTTTCTGAGTTACACTGGGTTTATGAGTATGCGACCCTATACTCCAGAAACGGCTGTATAAGGAAAAACAGGTGTACCTAATAAAAATATGCTTAGTGACTTGGGATAAACCAATAGATGTTCACAACTGATGGAGAGCCGTGAAAGAGAGATAGCGGTAAATAGTTACAATAACACAATTTTCCTGCACCTGTCGAGGATTTCCCCAAAAAAACGCAGAATGTGGGATGCACCTAAGGCATATGAAAGAGAGAGGGTAGAAGGAGTAAGAGAGAAATAGGAGGAAGGAAGGAAGGAAGGAAAGAAGGAAGGTAGGAAGGAAGGAAGGAAGGAAGGGAGGAAAGAAGGACGAAAGGAAGGAGAAAACACCGGTGTTACTAAAACCCCCCCATAAAAATGGATTCCCCCTGTGGGTAAGCCTACAATGTGGATGAATCTTGAAAATATTGTGCTACGTGTTATGTCAGTCATAACAGCTCACCTATTGTGCAATTCCGTTGATAGGAAATGTCCACAATATGGAAATCTATGCATATGGGATTGATCGCACTAGGTAGTTGCTACCTAGGGCTGAGGGTCAGGGAGAGGGTTTGAGACAGAATGAGGAGTGACTAATGTCTACAGGGTTCTTCTCTGGTCGGGGGTGATAAGACGTTCTACAATGGATTGCGGATTAAAATTGAATGTGCACAGCCACAGGTATACTAAAAGCCACTCAATTCATAACTTTTAATGGGGGAATCTTACGTGGCGCACTCTCATGGACACCACGGCAGACATAGTGAGAGAGAAAAAGGTGAGTAAATATCTGAAACGGAGGCAGAAACAGAGAGAATGCAAAGCCCTGTGAATGGAAGGGAGAGCGAAAAGGGAAAATGGTCCTATTTACAAATGACAGATGTGAAACTGGGGTTCACATCAACAGTGTCACTGTCAGGAAGGAGGGTCATGCTAGCCATGTCACCGGTAGTGTGGCCCGCAGGGACGCCGACCTGCTGGAGCGTCGTGCCAGCATGGGCTCTGGCAGCCACGTGGGCCAGCAGGAGGGTCCCGCTGCACAGCTGTGGGGTGAGGATAGCCTGGGTGGTGATATCGGCCATTACCGGGGCCTCTTCTGCTGGCAAGAGTGTGACAGTAGCAAGTAGATGGACAGGCCTGCGTGTGAGGACGGAATGCAGGAGGGGCTCTTGTGTGGCTGGGTGTGGGGCCCTCACGGGAACCGTGGAGAAATGGCCAGGTAACTGCGTCATGTGGGCTAGTAGATTGGCCAGGGCTTCGAACTGAAGGACAATAACGGGGAGTAGCTGTCAGGCCCTGGGACTGTCTGAGTGTAAGTGGAGATGGGTTTGGGGTCACTGAGGGATGCGTGGGAGCCATCCCTGTATAGGTACAGGTCATAGGGAGATAGTCTCGTGAGGCCTGTGAGTGTCTAGGGTTGTCCTGGGTGCCTGGGGCTGACTGTGGCAGAAATCTGGGGAAGGCTGGAGAGAAGCTGGGAGACCCAGGAGAGTCCCTGAAGGCAGGGGGCGAAGAGGTGAAAGAAATGGGGGAGGGTTGCAGTAAGGTCCGTGAGTTTGTAGGTGATTCCTGGGTGCGGGAAGCTGACTCCAGGTGAAATCTGGAGATGGTCGGAGAGTAGCTGAGAGAGACAGAAGAGTCCCTGAGGGCTGGGGGTGAGAACATGAGGGAGACTGGGGAGTAAGTCAGTGAAATTCGTGAGTTCGGTGGTGTATCGTGGGTGCCTGGAACTGACTCCAGCTGGAATCTAGAGAAGTTTTGAGAGTAGCTGAAAGAGACATAAGAGTCCCTGTGGGCTGAGGGCAAAGACATGAGAGAGACCAGGGAGGACCTCAGTGAAGTCTATGAGTCTGCAGGTGATTCCGGAGTGTGGGAGGCTGAGTGCCGCTGAAATCTGGGCGTGGTGGGAGAGTAGCTGGGACAGACAGGAGAGTCCCAGGGGGCTGGGGGTGAAGACATGAGAGAGACTGGGGAGTAACTCCGTGAAACTGCTGAGTTTGGTGGTGATACCTGGGTGCCTGGGACTGACTCCCGCTGAAATCTGGGCATGGTTGGAGAGTAGCTGGGACACACAGGAGAGTCCCTGAGGGCTGGGGGTGAAGACATGAGAGAGACCGGGGAGTAACTGAGTGAAACTGGTGAGTTTGGTGGTGACTCCGGGGTGCCTGGAACTGACTCCAGCTGAAATGTGGGCGTGGTTGGAGAGTAGCTGGGACAGACAGGAGAGTCCCTGAGGGCTGGTGAAGACGTGAGAGAGACTGGAGAGTAATTGAGTGAAATTGGTGAGTTTGATGGTGATTCCTGGGTGCCTGGAACCGACTCCCGCTGAAGTGTGGGCGTGGTTGGAGAGTAGCTGGGACACACAGGAGAGTCCCTGAGGGTTGGAGATAAAGACGTGCTAGAGACTGGGGAGTAACTCAGTGAAAGTGGTGGGCTTGGTGGTGATCCCTGGGTTCCTGGAACTGACCCGCGCTGAAATGTCGGCGTGGTTGGAGAGTAGCTGGGACAGACTGGAGGGTCCGTAAGGGCTGGGGGTGAAGACGTGAGAGAGACTGGCGAGGATCTCACTGAGGTCTGTGAGTTTGTAGGTGTTTCTGGGGTGCGGTGTAGAGACTCCCGCTGAAATCTGGGCGTAGATGGAGATTAGCTGGGACAGACAGGAGAGTCATGGATGGCTGGGTGTGAGCTGCTGGATGATGGCAGTAAGAACATATGGTATATTATTGATGAATGAGGTGACTGTGAAGATTCCCCAGAGGAGGACACGGGAGAACACAATGACATGAGTGACTGTCCTGCTTGGTTAGGAAAGGGAAACGTAAAGTTGTGGAATTCTGTTGATGATGGATGTGAGAGTGGTGAAGCCCTGCGGGGTGATGTAGAGTAATTCCACATCCCTGGTGAGGAGCTGCCCCTTGGGTCAGAGTTTCTGTGAGGCGAGTGGGAGAAGCTGGGTGAGGCAGGCATGAATCTTGAGGAGTCAGGGCTGGGGGACCGCTCATATTCTCCCGAGGCCTGTGAGTCTCTGGGGGACTCCTGGGTGCATGGGGCTGACTCCCGCAGGAACCTGGGGATGGCTGGAGAGTAACTGGGAGCCACAGGAGAGTCCCTGAGGCCTGGGGGTGAAGAGATGAAAGACACAAGGGTGGAGCACCGTGAGGCTCGTGAGTTTGTAGGTGATTCCTGGGTATGAGGGGCTGACTCCAGCGGAAAACTAGGGTTGTTTGGAGAGTAGCAGGGAGACACAGGAGACCCCCCGAGAGCTGGGGGTGAGCTGCTGGGTGATGGCAGTAAGAACATGTGGTATATTATTGAAGAACGTGGGGACTCTGATGAATCCCCAGAGGAGGACACGGGAGAGCCCAATGGCTTCACTGATTGCCCATCACGGTGATGACAGGGAAATGGGAGCTTTTGGGATTCCGGTGATGACAGAGGTGAGTGTGGTGAAGCCCTAGGGGATGGTGAATGGTAGCTCCGGATCCCTGGTTAGGAGCATCCTCTTAAGTCTGAGTTTCCAAGAGGGGAGAGGGAGAAGATGGGTGAGGCTCGCATGGACCTTGAGGAGTCCGGGCTGGGGGACCGTTCATAAGAAGAGCCAGACAAGACCCTACTGTTCTTAGGTGCAGACATGATTAGGAACCCTGCAGCTCCCAGGGGCCCCTACTAATTTTCTAACTCGCAGAAGGAAGGAGTGTGTGTGCGAGTGCGTGCACGTGTGTGTGTGTGTGTGTGTCTGTGTGTATGCGGTGTGAGGTATGTGCCCCTTAAGGAAATGGAAATCAACCAACCAATGAGACAGACAGACAGACAGACAGACAGACAGATAGACAGGCAGAGATTCACTTGCCCAAGTGTTCTGTCCTGTCCTCTGAATCCGCTTCCAAGTCGCAAGACGCTGTGAGCTCCAAGTCCACCCAGAGTCCCCCAAACGCTCCGGCCGCTGATCCGCTCCGCGAAGATCTGAGTACAGGCCAGCCAGGTTGGGTTTAAATAGCCTCGGGCGCAGCCTAGCAGCGGAAAGGGCGCAGCTTCACTCCTCCTTTCCATCAGTCACCCCCAAGTTTCCCAGGCTACACCTCCTAGGAAACTGTTCTCCTGCTTTGATTTCATGCGCCACCTTTGGGCCAATCTAAGAACTTACAAGTTTTCTTGGCCAGATATATTAGGAATTGTATGCACTGAAACACAGAAAACCAACTAGTGGTTCTGTGGTTCCCACGTTGTGGTTTTGACACCAGCAGCATCCTTGCCACAATCAAACCCCGGAGATACACAGATCTGCGTTGTAACAAGACCTCCCTCTGACCCTGATGCATGGCAGTTTAAGAAGTCTCTCCGTGTAAGCGAAAAGACTTTGAAGAAAAGGTGGAGATATGCGTTGTATAAACATTCTTTTGCTCTGGAACCACGTAGAGACGTGGGAGCCAGTTGGGTGTAGCATTCGTTGGATGAGGGTGCTCGGGTTAGGAATATCAAGGTGTGGCTCCAGATAATCCAATCATCTAATTAAGATTCCAGTTATGCTCATCTGTTTTAAAATTCCATTTGGGTAAATTCTTTTAGTCAGACTGAGAATGGCAAAGCCTCAACCCCAATTTCCAGGGAGGGTTGAGAGCCTCAGGTGGAGTTGATCACCAATAGCCTATGGTTTAACCCATCATGCCTATAGAATGAGGTCTCCATAAAAACCCAAAAGGACTGGGATCAGAGAGCTTCTGGATAACACTTCCTGGAAGGGAGTGAGCCCCTCCCCACACGCCGGGCCCCGCATTTATTTCTGAACTTTTTGCAAAGTCCGCTAAACTGCAACGGCAAATGTAAGTGATTCCCTGCGTGCTGTGAGCTCTTCCAGCCAATGAATGCAACTAAATCTGGGAGTGGTGGCAACCTGATTTCTAGCCAGTTGCTGAGAAGCACAGGTAAAACAACGTGGGGCTTCCCGTTGTTATTAGTGTGGGAGGCCTGTCTGGCGGGACTCGGCCCTTTGGAATCTAATGCTATGTCCCAGTAGATAGCGTCACCATTGAATTAGAAGACACACATATGTTGAGAATAATCTTTCTGGTCATTTGCTGCATGTCTTATTTACAATAGGTAATCAAATTCTTTATCCTGACCTTATGGCACCTGGGTTGAGAACCATGATTTGAACCAAACATTGGTCTGTCACGTTCTGAGTTGGAAACTTTATTTTGCCTTTAGCCTTTTGCTATTGTTTTTCGTTTTCTTTTGCTTCGTTTCGTTTCTAAGTTCTGCGGTACATGTGCAGGATGTGCAGATTTGTTACTAAGGTAAACGTGTGCCATGGTGGTTTGCTGCACCTGTCTACCCATCAGCTATATATTAAGCCCAGCATGCAGTAGCTGTTTTTCTTAACGCTCTGCCTCCCGAAAGGCCCCAGTGTGTGTTGTTCCCTTTCCTGTGTCCGTGTGATCTCATTTTTCAGCTCCCATTATAAGTGAGAATGTGGCGTTTGGTTTTCTTTCCCTGGATTAGTTTGCTGAGGATAATGACCACACATCACCACTGTTTTTGTTTTTTAGTATAAAGAGTAGTATTTTATTGTATAATATTTGCTCACAGAAAAATAAGCTTAAATCTACAATGAATGACAGATTCTACAGCAGAAAGCAATTTTCTTACTTTTCCACACACAATGGTTCCTACTAAGTGAAAAAAAGCCATAAAATTTCATTCACAAATGAACTGCTCTGTCTCAAAACATCTCACATAGTCATGAACTGTACTAAAGCCATTAGATCAGCTCTTCAGTCAGGTTAAAGAAGTATCCCTCTAATAACTGACTTTTATAATGCTATCAATATCCACTCCGAATCAGTCTGCCATTGTTAATGGTGTTCAGCATTACTGAATACAATGGAATTGATGACGCCCATATCCACGGACAAACCGTGACTTATGATGGTTTGATTTAGGATTGTTCAACGTTATGATGGGTTTATCGGATTATTAGATGCGTTTCTGAGTTACCCTGGGTTTATGAGTATGCCGCCCTATACTCCAGAAACAGCTGCATAAGGAAAAACAGGTGTACCTAATAAATATATGCTTAGTGACTTGGGATAAACCAATAGATGTTCACAACAGATGGAGAGCAGTGAAAGAGAGATGGCGGTAAATAGTTACAATAACACAATTTTCATGCACCTGTCGAGGATTTCCCCCCAAAAAAACGCAGAAGGTAGGATGCACCTAGGGCATATGAAAGAGAGAGGGCAGAAGGAGCAAGAGAGAAATAGGAGGAAGGAACGAAGGTAGGAAAGAAGGAAGGTTGGAAGCCCCACAGGGCTTCACCTCTCTCACATCCATCATCAACAGAATTCCACAACTTTAGGTTTCCCAGGGATCACCACCAAGCCCACCACTTTCACTGAGTTACTCCCCAGTCTCTAGCACGTCTTTATCTCCAACTCGCAGGGACTCGCCGGTCTGTCCCAGCTACTCTCCAAACACGCCCACACTTCAGCCGGAGTCCGTTGCAGGCACCCAGAAATCACCACCAAGCTCACCAATTTCACTGCGTTACTCCCCAGTCTCTCTCATGTCTTCACCATCCCTCAGGGACTCTCCCGTCTGTCCCAGCTACTCTCCAACCACGCCCACATTTCAGCTGGAGTCAGTTCCAGGCACCCCGAATCACCACCAAACTCACCAATTTCACTCAGTTACTCCTCAGTCTCTAGCACGTCTTTATCTCCAACCCTCAGGGACTCTCCTGTGTGTCCCAGCTACTCTCCAACCACGCCCACACTTCAGCGGGAGTCGGTTCCAGGCACCCAGGAAGCACCACCAAACTCACCAATTTCACTCACTTACTCTCCAGTCTCTCTCATGTCTTCACCTGCCCTCAGGGACTCTCCTGTCTGTCCCAGCTACTCTCCAACCACGCCCACATTTCAGCTGGAGTCAGTTCCAGGCACCCGGGAGTCACCACCAAACTCACCAGTTTCACTGAGGTACTCCCCGGTCTCTCTCATGTCTTCACCCCCAGCCCTCAGGGACTCTCCTGTGTGTCCCAGCTACTCTCCAACCATGCCCAGATTTCAGCGGGAGTCAGTTCCAGGCACCCAGGTATCACCACCAAACTCAGCAGTTTCACTGAGTTACTCGCCAGTCTTTCTCAAGTCTTCAACCCCAGCTCCCTGGGACTCTCCTGGCTGTCGCAGCTACTCCCCCACCACGCCCAGATTTCAGCGGCACTCAGCCTCCCACACTCCGGAATCACCTACAGACTCACAGACTTCACTGAGGTCCTCCCTGGTCTCTCTCAGGTCTTTGCCCTCAGCCCACAGGGACTCTTGTGTCTCTTTCAGCTACTCTCAAAACTTCTCTAGATTCCAGCTGGAGTCAATTCCAGGCACCCACGATACACCACCGAACTCACGAATTTCACTGACTTACTCCCCAGTCTCCCTCATGTTCTAACCCCCAGCCCTCAGGGACTCTTCTGTCTCTCTCAGCTACTCTCCAACCATCTCCAGATTTCACCTGGAGTCAGCTTCCCGCACCCAGGAATCACCTACAAACTCACGGACCTTACTGCAACCCTCCCCCATTTCTTTCACCTCTTCGCCCCCTGCCTTCAGGGACTCTCCTGGGTCTCCCAGCTTCTCTCCAGCCTTCCCCAGATTTCTGCCACAGTCAGCCCCAGGCACCCAGGACAACCCTAGACACTCACAGGCCTCACGAGACTATCTCCCTATGACCTGTACCTATACAGGGATGGCTCCCACGCATCCCTCAGTGACCCCAAACCCATCTCCACTTACACTCAGACAGTCCCAGGGCCTGACAGCTACTCCCCGTTATTGTCCTTCAGTTCGAAGCCCTGGCCAATCTACTAGCCCACATGACGCAGTTACCTGGCCGTTTCTCCACGGTTCCCGTGAGGGCCCCACACCCAGCCGCACAAGAGCCCCTCCTGCATTCCGTCCTCACACGCAGGCCTGTCCATCTACTTGCTACTGTCACACTCTTGCCAGCAGAAGAGGCCCCGGTAATGGCCGATATCACCACCCAGTCTATCCTCACCCCACAGCTGTGCAGCGGGACCCTCCTGCTGGCCCACGTGGCTGCCACAGCCCATGCTTTCACGACGCTCCAGCAGGTCGGCGTCCCTGCGGGTCACACATGGCTAGCATGACCCTCCTTCCTGGCAGTGACACTGTTGATGTGAACCCCAGTTTCACATCTGTCATTTGTAAATAGGACCATTTTCCCTTTTCGCTCTCCCTTCCATTCACAGGGCTTTGCATTCTCTCTGTTTCTGCCTCCGTTTCAGATATTTACTCACCTTTTTCTCTCTCACTATGTCTGCCGTGGTCTCCATGAGAGTGCGCCACATAAGATTCCCCCATTAAAAGTCATGAATTGAGTGGCTTTTAGTATACCTGTGGCTGTGCACATTCAATTTTAATCCGCAATCCATTGTAGAACGTCTTATCACCCCCGACCAGAGAAGAACCCTGTAGACATTAGTCACTCCTCATTCTGTCTCAAACCCTCTCCCTGACCCTCAGCCCTAGGTAGCAACTACCTAGTGCGATCAATCCCATATGCATAGATTTCCATATTGTGGACATTTGCTATCAACGGAATTGCAGAATAGGTGAGCTGTTATGACTCACACAACACTTAGCACAATATTTTCAAGATTCATCCACATTGTAGGCTTACCCACAGGGGGAAACCATTTTTGGGGGGGTTTTAGTAACACCGGGTGTTTTCTCCTTCCTTTCGTCCTTGTTTCCTTCCTTCCTTCCTTCCTTCCTTCTTTCCTTCATTCCTTCCTTCCTTCCTACCTTCCTTCTTTCCTTCCTTCCTTCCGTCCTTCCTTCCTGCCTTCCTCCTATTTCTCTCTTACTCCTTCTGCCCTCTCTCTTTCATATGCCTTAGGTGCATCCCACATTCTGCGTTTTTTGGGGTAAATCCTCGACAGGTGCAGGAAAATTGTGTTATTGTAACTATTTACCGCTATCTCTCTTTCACGGCTCTCCATCAGTTGTGAACATCTATTGGTTTATCCCAAGTGTGAACATCTATTGGTTTATCCCAAGTCACTAAGCATATTTTTATTAGCTACACCTGTTTTTCCTTATACAGCTGTTTCTGGAGTATAGGGTGGCATACTCATAAATGCACTGTAACTCAGAAACGCATCTAATATTCCAATAAACCCATCATAACGTTGAAGAATCCTAAATCAAACCACCATAAGTCACGGTGTGTCCGTGGATATGGTCGTCATCAATTCCATTGTATTCAGTAATGCTGTACACCATTAACAATGGCAGACTGATTGGGAGTGGATATTGATAGCATTATAAAAGTCAGTTATTAGAGGGATACTTCTTCAACCTGACTGAAGAACTGATCTAATGGCTTTAGTACAGTGCATGATTATGTGAGATGTTTTGAGACAGAGCAGTACATTTGTGAATGAAGTTTTTCACTTAGTAGGAACCATTGCGTGTGGAAAAGTGAGAAAGTTGCTTTCTGCTGTAGAGTCTGGCATTCATTGTAGATTTAAGCTTATTTTTCTGTGAGCAAATCTTATTCAATAAAATACTACTCTTTATACTAAAAAACAAAAACAGTGGTGATGTGTGGTCATTATCCTCAGCAAACTAATCCAGGGAATGAAAACCAAACGCCACATTCTCACTTATAATGGGAGCTGAAAAATGAGATCACATGGACACAGGAAGGGGAACAACACACACTGGGGCCTTTCGGGAGGCAGAGCGTTAAGAAAACAGCTACTGCATGCTGGGCTTAATACCTAGGTGATGGGTTGACAGGTGCAGCAAACCACCATGGCACACGTTTACCTTAGTAACAAATCTGCACATCCTGCACATATACCCCAGAACTTAGAAACGAAACGAAACAAAAGAAAACGAAAAAGCAATAGTAAAACGCTAAAGGCAAACTAAACTTTCAAACTCAGAACGTGACAGACCAATGTTTGGTTCAAATCTTGGTTCTCAACCCAGGTGCCATAAGGTCAGGATAAAGCATTTGATTACATATTGTAAATAAGACATGCAGCAAATGACCAGAAAGATTATTCTCAACATATGTGTGTCTTCTAATTCAATGGTGACGCTACCTACCGGGACATAGCATTAGATTCCAAAGGGCCGAGTCCCGCCAGACAGGCCTCCCACACTAATAACAATGGGAAGCCCTACGTTGTTTTACCTGTGCTTCTCAGCAACTGACTATAAATCAGGTTGCCACCACTCCCAGATTTAATTGCATTCATTTGCTGGAAGAGCTCACAGCACGCAGGGAAACACTTACATTTGCCGTTGTATTTTAGCGGACATTGCAAAAAGTTCAGAAATAAATGTGGGGCCCGGCCTGTGGGGAGGGGCGCACTACCTTCCGGGAAGTGTTATCCACAAGCTCTCTGAACCCAGTCCTTTCGGGTTTTTATTGAGACCTCATTCTATAGGCATGATGGGTTAAACCATAGTCTATTGGTGATCAACTCCACCTGAGGCTCTCAACCCTCCCTGGAAACTGGGGTTTAGGCTTTGCCATTCTCAGTCTGACTAAAAGAGTTTACCCAAACGGAATTTTAAAACAGATGAGCATAACTGGAATCTTAATTAGATGATTGGATTATCTGGAGCCACACCTTGATATTCCCAACCCGAGCACCCTCATCCAACGAATGCTCCACCCAACTGGCTCCCAAGTCTCTACGTGGTTCCAGAGCAAAAGAAAGTTTATACAACGCATATCTCCACCTTTTCTTCAAAGTCTTTTCGCTTACACGGAAAGACTTCTTAAACTGCCATGCATCAGGGGCAGGGAGAGGTCTTGTTACAACACAGATCTGTGGATCTCCGGGGTTTGACTGTGGAAAGGATGCTGCTGGTGTCAAAACCACAACGTGGGAACCACAGAACCACTAGTTGGTTTTCAGTGTTTCAGTGCATACAATTCCTAACATATCTGGCCAAGAAAACTTGTAAGTTCTTACATTGTCCCAAAGGTGGCGCATGAAATCAAAGCAGGAGAACAGTTTCCTAGGAGGTGTAGCCTGGGAAAGTTGGGGGTGACTGATGGAAAGGAGGAGTGAAGCTCCGCCCTTTCCGCTGCTAGGCTGCGCCCGAGGCTATTTAAACCCACCCTGGCTGGCTTGTACTCAGATCTTCGCGGAGCGGATCAGCGGCCGCAGCGTTTGGCGGACTCTGCGTGGACTTGCAGCTCACAGCGTCTTGCGACTTGCAAGCGGATTCAGAGGACAGGACAGAACACTTGGGCAAGTGAATCTCTGTCTGTCTGTCTGTCTGTCTGTCTGTCTCATTGGTTGTTTGATTTCCATTTTCTTAAGGGGCACATACCTCACACCGCACACACACACACACGCACACACACTCCTTCCTTCTGCGAGTTAGAAAATTAGTAGGGGCCCCTGGGAGCTGCAGGCTTCCTAATCATGTCTGCACCTAAGAACAGTAGGGTCTTGTCTGGCTCTTCTTATGAAAGGTCCCCCAGCCCGGACTCCCCAAGGTCCATGCGAGCCTCACCCAGCTTCTCCCTCTCCCCTCTCAGAAACTCAGGCTGAAGGGGAAGCTCCTCACCAGGGATCCGGAGCTACCATTCACCATCCCCTAGGGCTTCACCACACTCACCTCTGTCATCACCAGAATCCCACAAGCTCCCATTTCCCTGTCCTCACCGTGATGGGCAATCAATGAAGCCATTGGGCTCTCCCCTGTCCTCCTCTGAGGATTCCTCAGAGTCCCCACGTTCATCAATAATATACCACATGTTCTTACTGCCATCACCCAGCAGCTCACCCCCAGCTCTCGGGGGGTCTCCTGTGTCTCCCAGCTACTCTCCAAACAACCCCAGATTTCAGCTGGAGTCAGCCCCCCACACCCGGGAATCACCTACAAACTCACGAGCCTCACGGTGCTCCACCCCTGTGTCTTTCATCTCTTCACCCCCATGCCTCAGGGACTCTCCTGTGGCTCCCAGTTACTCTCCAGCCATCCCCAGGTTCCTGCGGGAGTCAGCCCTATGCACCCAGGAGTCCCCCAGAGACTCACAGGTCTCGGGAGAATATGAGCGGTCCCCCATCCCTGAATCCTCAAGATTCATGCCTGCCTCACCCAGCTTCTCCCTCTCCCCTCCCAGAAACTCTGACCCAAGGGGCAGCTCCTCACCAGGGATGTGGAAGTACTCTACATCACCCCGCAGGGCTTCACCACTCTCACATCCATCATCAACAGAATTCCACAACTTTACGTTTCCCTTTCCTAACCAAGCAGGACAGTCACTCATGTCATTGTGTTCTCCCGTGTCCTCCTCTGGAGATTCTTCACAGTCACCTCATTCATCAATAATATACCATATGTTCTTACTGCCATCATCCAGCAGCTCACTCCCAGCCACCCATGACTCTCCTGTCTGTCCCAGCTACTCTCCAACTACGCCCAGATTTCAGCGGGAGTCTCTACCCCACACCCCAGAAACACCTACAAACTCACAGACCTCAGTGAGATCCTCGCCAGTCTCTCTCACGTCTTCACCCCCAGCCCTTATGGACCCTCGAGTCTGCCCCAGCTACTCTCCAACCACGCCCACATTTCAGCGCGGCTCAGTTCCAGGAACCCAGGGATCACCACCAAGCCCACCACTTTCACTGAGTTACTCCCCAGTCTCTAGCACGTCTTTATCTCCAACCCTCAGGGACTCGCCTGTCTGTCCCAGCTACTCTCCAAACACGCCCACACTTCAGCGGGAGTCCGTTGCAGGCACCCAGAAATCACCACCAAACTCACCAATTTCACTGCGTTACTCCCCAGTCTCTCTCATGTCTTCACCATCCCTCAGGGACTCTCCCGTCTGTCCCAGCTACTCTCCAACCACGCCCACATTTCAGCTGGAGTCAGTTCCAGGCAACCCGGAATCACCACCAAACTCACCAATTTCACTCAGTTACTCCTCAGCCTCTAGCACGTCTTTATCTCCAACCCTCAGGACTCTCCTGTGTGACCCAGCTACTCTCCAACCATGCCCAGATTTCAGCGGGAGTTCGTTCCAGGCACCCAGGTATCACCACCAAACTCAGCAGTTTCGCTGAGTTACTCCCCAGTCTCTCTCATGTCTTCACCCCCAGCCCCCTGGGACTCTCCTGTCTGTCCCAGCTACTCTCCCACCACGCCCAGATTTCAGCGGCACTCAGCCTCCCACACTCCGGAATCACCTACAGACTCACAGACTTCACTGAGGTCCTCCCTGGTCTCTCTCAGGTCTTTGCCCTCAGCCCACAGGGACTCTTGTGTCTCTTTCAGCTACTCTCAAAACTTCGCTAGATTCCAGCTGGAGTCAGTTCCAGGCACCCACGATACACCACCGAACTCACGAATTTCACTGACTTACTCCCCAGTCTCCCTCATGTTCTCACCCCCAGCCCTCAGGGACTCTTCTGTCTCTCTCAGCTACTCTCCAACCATCTCCAGATTTCACCTGGAGTCAGCTTCCCGCACCCTGGAATCACCTACAAACTCACGGACCTTACTGCAACCCTCCCCCATTTCTTTCACCTCTTCACCCCCTGCCTTCAGGGACTCTCCTGGGTCTCCCGGCTTCTCTCCAGCCTTCCCCAGATTTATGCCTCAGTCAGCCCCAGGCACCCAGGACAACCCTAGACACTCACAGGCCTCACGAGACTATCTCCCTATGACCTGTACCTATACAGGGATGGCTCCCACGCATCCCTCAGTGACCCCAAACCCATCTCCACTTACACTCAGACAGTCCCAGGGCCTGACAGCTACTCCCCGTTATTGTCCTTCAGTTCGAAGCCCTTGCCAATCTACTAGCCCACATGACGCAGTTACCTGGCCATTTCTCCACATTTCCGGTTTGGGCCCCACACCCAGCCGCACAAGAGCCCGTCCTGCATTCCTTCCTCACACGCAGGCCTGTCCATCTACTTGCTACTGTCACACTCTTGCCAGCAGAAGAGGCCCCTGTAATGGCCGATATCACCACCCAGTCTATCCTCACCCCACAGCTGTGCAGCGGGTCCCTCCTGCTGGCCCACGTGGCTGCCACAGCCCATGCTGGCACGACGCTCCAGCAGGTCGGCGTCCCTGCGGGCCACACTACCGGTGACGTGGCTACCATGACCCTCCTTCCTGGCAGTGACACTGTTGATGTGAACCCCAGTTTCACATCTGTCATTTGTAAATAGGACCATTTTCCCTTTTCCCACTCCCTTCCATTCACAAGACTTTTCATTCTCTCTGTTTCTGCCTCCGATTCAGATATTTACTCACCTTTTTCTCTCTCACTATGTCTGCCGTGATCTCCATGGGAGTTCGCCACGTAAGATTCCCCCATTAAAAGTCATGAATTGAGTGGCTTTTAGTATACCTGTGGTTGTGCACATTCAATTTTAATTCGCAATCCATTGTAGAACGTCTTATCACCACCGACCAGAGAAAAACCCTGTAGACATTAGTCACTCCTCATTCTGTCTCAACCCTCAGGGCCTGATGGAAAGGCAGTTTCGTCTGTTGGGGACCCATTCCCTGCTTCTCCGTGGCGCGTTTTTTTTTTTTTTTTTTCCTGCCATAGATGCCTCACTTCTCCTTCCTCAAATCTCACCTTCCCCTCATGGGCCCTCTGTCTGCCTTGGGGTACACCTAGAGGTCCGTGGTTTACTGTAGGCTCTAACCAGGGACTCCAGGGTCCCTGAGGCCCAGCGCAAGGCCTGATGGGAAGACACTTTCGTCCTTGTGGAGGACCCAGTCCCCGCTTCTCCGCGGCTGGGTTTTTTTTTTCTCTTCCCCAAGTGCCTCACCTTCCCCTCTTGTGCCTTCTGCACGCTTTGGGCTACCCCTAGCGTCCCGAGGCACACCCTGGGCTCGAACCATGGAAGCCAGCTTCCACAGGGCCAAGCGCAGTGGCTGATGGGAAGTCCTGTTCTTCCTTGGGGTCGCAGGTTCTGCTTCTCTGTGGCGTTTTATTTTTTCTTTTCCCCAGGTGCGTCACTTTCCCGTCATGGGCTTTCTGCCCGCCTTGAGGTACCCCTAGCCGGCCAGAGGTGCACCCTTGTTTTGAGCCCGGGATGCTAGTGTCTCCGGGGCCCAGTGCAGGGCTTATGGGTAGGGACGTTCGTCCATGGGGGACCCAGGCCCCACTTCTGCGCGGCGCAGTTTTTTATTTTGTTCTCTGCCCCAGGTGTCTCACCTTTCCCTCATGGGCCTTCTGTCTGTCTTGGGGTACCCCTAGCAGGCCGAGGCGCACGCTGGGCTCGAGCCAGCGATACCAGGGTCCCCGGGGCGCAGTGCAAGGGCTGATGGGAAGACAGTTTCTTCTGTGGGGGACCCAGGCCCCGCTTATCCGCGGCACGGTTGTTGTTTTTTTTTTCTCTGCCCCACGTGCGTCACCTTCCCCTCATGGGCCTTCTGCCCGCTTTCGGTACCCCTAGCGGCCTGACGCGCACCCTGATCTCGAACCAGGAATGCCAGGGTCCCCTGGGCCCAGCGCAAGGGCTGATGGGAAGACACTTTCGTCCGTTGGGGACCCAGGCTCCGCTTCTCTGTGGTGCAGTTTTTTTTTTTTCTGCCACAGGTGCCTCACCTCTCCTTCCTCAAACCTCAACTGCCCCTCATGGGATTTCTGCCCGCCTTGTGGTACCCCTAGCGGGCCCGAGGCGCACCCGGGGCTCGAACCGGGGTCTCCAGCGTCCACAGGGCCCAGCGCAGGGACTGATGGGAAGGCATTTTCATCCTTGGGGGACCCAGGCCCAGCTTCTCCTAGGCGCGGCTTGTTTTCTTTTTTTTTTCTGCCACAGGTTCCTCACCTCTCCTCCCTCACACGTCAACTTCCCATCATGGGCTTTCTGCTTGACTTGGGGTACCCCTTCGGCCCAAGGCGCTCCCTGGACTCGAACCATGGATGCCAGGGTCGCCGGGGCCCAACGCAGGGGCTGATGGGAAGGTGCCTTCATCCGTGGGTACCCAGGCCCCGCTTCTCAAAGCTGCGGTTTTTTTTTGTCTGCCCCAGGTGACTCACCTTCCCCTCACTGGCCTTCTGCCTGCTTTGGGGTACCACGAGCAGGCCCGAGGTGCTCCCGGGTCTCCAATCAGGGTCGCCAGGTTCTCGGGGCTAGCGCAGGGGCTGATCGGAAGGCACTTTCATCAGTGGGGACCCAGGCCCGGCTTCTCCGAGGTGCTGATATATATATATATATATATGTATATATATACATTTTTTTTTTTTTTCTGCTACAGGTGACTCACCTCTCCTCCCTTAAATCTCGCCTTCCCCTCATGGGCTTTCTGGCTTCCTTAGGGTACCCTAGCATGCCGGAGTCTCTTCTGGTCCTTGAACTAGGGTCGCCAGAGTCCAGGGGGCCCAGCGCAGGGGCTGATGAGAAGGCACTTTCGTCTGTGGGAGACCCAGGCCCCGCTCCTCTTCGCACGGTTTTTTTTTTTTCTGCCGCAGGTGCCTCACCTCTCTTCCCTCAAACCTCACCTTCCCCTCATGGGCCTTCTGCCCGCTTTGGGGTACACCTAGCGGGCCCGAGGTGCACCCAGGCCTAGAACCAGGGTCGCCTGGTTCCACGGGTCCCAGCTCAGGGACTGATGGGAAGGCACTTTTTTTCCATGGGAGACCCAGGCCCCACTTCTCCGTGGCACGGTTTCTTTTTCTTTTCTGCCACAAGTGCCTCACCTCTCCTCCCTCACAGCTCACCTTCCTCTCATGGGCTTTCCACCGCGTTGGGGTACCCCTAGTGGCCCGAGGCTCTCCCTGAGCTCGAACCAGGGACTCTAGGTTCCCCGGGGCCCAGTGCAGGGGCTGATGGGAAGGCACTTTCATCCTTGGGGTACCCAGGCCCCACCTCTCCGCGGCGCGGGTTTCTTTTTTTTCTTTTTCTGTGACAGGTGCCTCACCTCTCCTCCCTCAAAACTCACCTTTCCCTCACGGGCTTTGTGTCCCCAAAGCCCCCCTTGGGGTGCACTTAGCGGCCGAGGCACAGCCTGAGCACGAACGAGGGACACTGGGGTCCCTGGGTCCCAGTGCAGGGACTGATGGGAAGACACTTTCGTCTGTGGGGCACCCAGGCCGTGCTTCTCCGCGGCGAAGTTTTTCTTTTTTTCTCTGCCCCAGGTGCCTCACCTTCCCCTTAGGGGCTTTCTGCCCACCTTGGGGTACCCCTACTGTCCCAAGGCATACCCCAGGGTCAAACCAGGGACGCCAGGGTCCCCAGGGCCCAGCGAAGGGGCTGATGGGATGGCACTTTCATCCGTGGGGGACCCAGGCACTGCATCTCGGCTGAACGTTTATTTTTTTCTCTGCCTCAGGTGCCTCACCTTCCCCTCATGGACCTTTTGTTCGCTTTGTGGTACCCCAAGCTGTCCCGAGTCGCACCCTGGTCTCGAACCAGGGTCGCCAGGGTCCACCAGGCCCAGCATAGGGCCTGATGGGAAGGCACTTTCATCCGTGGGGGACCCAGGCCCCGCTTCTCTGAGACGCGGTCCTCTTTTTCTTTTTTTTTCTGCCCCTGGTGCCTCACCTCTCCTCCCACAAACTTCAACTTCCACTCATGGGCCTTCTGTCCAAGTTGGGGTACCCCTAGTCGCCTGAGGCACACCCTGGGCGTGAACCAGGGATGCCAGGGTCCCTGGGGCCCAGCGCAAGGGCTGATGGGAAAAAACTTTCGTCCCTGGATGACCCAGACACCGCTTCGCGGCGCATTTTTTTTTCTTCTTTGCCCCAGGTGTCTCACCTTCCCCTCATGGGCCTTCTGCCTCTCTGCGCCTGCGCCGGCGCTGTGGGCCTCTCTGCGCCTGCGCCGGCGCTGCGGGCCTCTCTGCCCCTTTCGCCGGCGCTGCGGGCGTCTCTGCGACTTTCGCCGGCGCTGTGGGCCTCCCTGCGCCTGCGCCGGCGCTGTGGGCCTCTCTGCGCCTGCTCCGGCGCTGTGCGCCTTTGCGAGGGCGGAGCTGCGTTCTTCCCAGCACAGACAAGGAGAGTATCGCCAGGGCGGAGCTGAGTTCTCCTCTGCACAGACTTCAGAGATACAGCGAAGGTGGAGCAGTGTTCTCCTCAGCACAGACCCAGGCGGGCCGGGGGCACCGCGAGGGCGGAGCTGCGTTCTGCTCAGCACAGACCCGGGGGACACCGCTAAGGCAGAGCAGCGTTCTCCTCAGCACAGACCTTTGGGGCACTGCCTCGCTTTGGGACAACTTGGGACCGCATAGACGGTGAATAAAATCCTTCCCTTTTGCAGCCCTGAATAATCAGGGTCAGAGACCAGTTAGAAGGGCTCAGTGTGGAAAAGGGAAACCAAAAGCCCCTCTGAATCTTGCCAACCGAGGTTCTCCCCAGCCAAGCCGAGGTGGCCGCAGTGCGAGATCCACACCGCAGCCTCGGAAGACAAATGCAGCATTCCTAATGCAGACACGACACCCAAAATATGACACTCCCATTGCTCATGTAACAAGCACCTGTAATGCTAATGCACTGCCTCAATACAAAAATATTAATATAAGATCCGCAATCCCCTTGCTGCCATGCAGTCCTAAGACAGAGATCATAATAATCAACATTGACATAGTACAAACGTAGTAACGAGCCTAGGGTTAAGGTTGGTGTTAGGGTTAGGGGTTAAGGGTTAAGTTTAGGGTTAGGGGTTGGAGATAGGGGTTGGGGTCAGAGTTAAGAGTTAAGAGTCAACGTTTAGAGTTAGAGGTTAAGAGAGGTTAGGGGTTAGGGATAAGGGGTTAGGGTTGGATTAGTGTGAGGGTGAGTGTTGTGGTTAGGGGTTAGGCTTAGGGGTTACGGTTAAGGGTTAGGGTTAGGGGTTAGGGTTAGGGTCAGGGGTTAGGGGTCAGGGTCAGGGGTCCCACTCTGAGTTGTCCATTTACTCTGCTGACTGTTCCCTTTGCCATGCAAAAGCTGTTTAGTTTAATTAAGTCCCAGCTATTTATCTTTGTTTTTATTGCATTTGCATTTGGGTTCTTGGTCATGAAATCCTTGCGTACGTCAATGTCTAGAAGGGTTTATCCAGTGTTATCTTCTAGAATTTTTATAGTTCAGGAATTAGATTTAAGTTCTTAATCCATCTTGAGTAGATTTTTGTATAAGATGAGAGATGAGAATCCAGTTTTATTCCCCTACATGTGGCTCGCCAATTATCCCAACATCATGTGTTGAAAAGGGGGTCCTTTCCCCACTTTATGTTTTTGTTTACTTTGTCGAAGATCAGTTGGCTGTAAGTAATTGGGTTAATTTCTGGGTTCTCTCTTCTGTTCCATTGGTCTATGTTCCTATTTTTAAACCAGTACGTTGGTGTTTTGGTAACTATGGCCTTATTGTACAGTTTGAAATCAAGTAGTGTGATACCTCCAGGTTCTTTTTGCTTTGGCTTGGTTTGGTTACATGGCTCTCTTTTGGTTCCATATTAATTTTAGAATTGTTTTTGTAATTCTGTGAAGAATGATGGTGGCATTCAGATGGGGATTGCATTGAATTTGTAGATTGCCTTTAACAGAATGGTAATTTTCACAATATTGGTTCTACCCATCCATGAGCATGGGGATGCATTTCCATTTTTTTGTGTCATCTATGACTTCTTTTCTTTCTTCTTTTTTTTTTTTTCCAGAGGGAGTTTTGCTCTTGTCGCTGAGGTGGGAGTGCAATGGTGTGATCTCGGCTCACTACAACTTCTGCCTCCCGGGTTCAAGCGATTCTCCTGCCTCAGCTTCCCGAGTAGCTCGGATTATAGGCATGTGCCACCGTGCTTGGCTCCATCTATGATTTCTTTCAGTAGTGTTTTGTAATTTTCATTGTAGCGGTCCTTTGATTCCTTTGCTAGGTATATTCCTAAGTTTTGTTTTTTTGTTGTTGTTGTTTGTCGCAGCTATTGTAAAAGGGGTTGAGTTCTTGATGTGATTCTCTGCTTGGTAGCTGTTGATGTATGGAAGAGCTACTGATTTGTGTCCATTAATCTTGTATCTGGAAACTTTGCTGAATTCTTTTATCAGTTCTAGGAGGTTTCTAGAGGAGTCCGTAGGGTTTTCTAGGCAAAAGATTATATCATCAGCAACAAGTGACAGTTTGACTTCCTCTTTACCGATTTGGATTTCCTCTATTTCCTTCTTTTGTCTGATTTCTCTGGCTAGGATTTCCAGTACTATGTTGAAGAGGAGTGGTGAGAGTAGGCTCCTCGTCTTGTTCCAGTTCTCAAAGGGAATGCTTTCACCGTTTCCCCATTCAGTATTATGTTGGCTGTGGGTTTGTCATAGATGGCTTTTATTACATTAAGATATGTCCCTTGTATGCCTATTTTGCTGAGAGCTTTAATCATAAAGCAATGCTAGATTTTGTCAAATGTTTTTTCTGCACCTGTTGATATAATCATATTAGATTTTTTTTAATTCTGTTTATTTGGTGTATCACACTTATTGACTTGCATCTGTGAAACCACTCCTATATCATTGGTATAAAACCCACTTGATCATGGTGGATTATTTTTTGATATGTTGTCGGATTCAGTTAGATAGTATTTTGTTAAGGATTTTGGCATCTGCGTTCATCAAGGATATTGGTCTGTAGTTTTCTTTTTTGGTTATGTCCTTCCATGGTTTTGGTATTAGGGTGATGCTGGCTTCATAGAATGAATAAGGGAGGGTTTCTTCTTTCTCTGTCTTGTGGAATAGTATGAAAAGATTGGTATCATCTCTTCCTTGAATGAAAGAAGACATTCTTTGAATGTCTGGTAGAATTCTGCTGTGAATCTGTCTAGCCCTCCGCTTTTTTTTGCTGGTAATTTTAAAATTACCATTTCAATCTTGCTGCTTGCTTTATTGGTCTGCTTGGGGTATCTAATTCTTCCTGATTTAAGCTAGGAGAGTTGTATTTTTCCAGGAATTTATCCAACTCTTCTATGTTTTGTAGTTTATGTGCCAAAAGGAGTTCATAGTACCCTTGAATAATCTTTAATATTTCAGTGGTGTCAGTTGTAATATCCCCTGTTTCATTTCTTAGTGAGGTTATTTGGATTTTCTCTCTTCTTTCCTTGGTTAATCTTGCTAATGGTCTATCAATTTTATTTATCTTTTCAAATAGCCAACTTTTTGTTTTATTTATGTTTTGTATTTGTTGTTGTTGTTGTTGTTGTGTCAATTTCATTTAGTTCTGCTCTGATCTTTGTTATTTCCTGTGTTTGCTGGGATTGGGTTTGGCTTGTTCCTGCTTCTCTAGTTCCCTGAGATGTGAACTTAGATTGTCTGTTTGTGCTCTTTCAGACTTTTTGATGTAGGTTTTTAGGACTACAAACTTTGCTCTTAGCAGTGCCTTTGCTGTATCCCAGAGGTCTTGATAGGTTGTGTCATCCAGTTCGAAGAAATTTTTTACATTTCCATCTTGATTTCATTTTTCACCCAATGCTCATTCTGTGAGGAACAACCAAATTGTTTTCTGCAGCAAGGGCATCATTTTCTATTCCTAGCAGCCAGATCATGAGGGCTCCAACTTCTCCACCTCCTTAGCAACATTTATTTTCTGTGTCATTGTTATGAAAGCCTTACTTGTGGATGCAGAGTGGCATGAATGAAGTCAATTAACACGTTTATTACCTCACAGAATAGTCACCTTTTTGTGTGCATGGGTGGGATAAGAAAACTTGACTCTATCCCCTGTGACGGAATAGTGGCCATTCCAGCTGCTCCAGGCTCCAGCAGAGGAAGACCGGGGTATGTGGCCCCACCAGGGTGACCCTCAGGCCTGGCACGCACGCATTCCAGAGGCCACCCAAACCATGCTCCGCCATCTGGGCGCCCAAGCTGCCGTCGCCCTCTGTGTGCAGGCAGCAGCTGCCTGGCAACCCCCGAGCCCGCTCGCGCTCCTAGCATCACAGAAGCAGGGCCACGTGTCCCAGTGGCTGCAGCCAAGCCAGGCATTCTGCCCTGCGGCAGCAGCTGCACAGGAGCGAGAACCGAGAACCCACCACTCAACCCCACACGAGGTGACTGCCGAGTGCCCATACAAACGGCTCCGATCTGCCTCAGGTGGAGGAGTGGTCGGGAGGCACGGCCTGGGGGCCCTCAGGCTGGGCGCGCTGGCGATCTCAAGGCCGACCAGGCCATGCACCTCCAGCCCGCCTGGGCACCCGAGCTGCAGCCGCCTTCTGCGTGCAGGCAGCAGCCTCCAGGCAACTCCCGAGCCCGCCCACACTCCCCACATCTCGGAAGCAGGGCCAAATGTCCCTGTGGCTGTGGCCAAGCCAGGCGGTCTGTCCTGCAGCAGCTGCACAGGGGCGGGAACCGGCCCTCAGCCCCATCCCCGGTGGCTGCAGAGGGCCCCTGGATAGAGATCTGGAGCTCTGACAGAGGAGGAGCCGGGCCGGGGCAGGGTCTGGCAGGCTCTCAGGCCAGGGGCACCCGCGATCCAGAGGCCGCCCGGGGCATGCTCCACCACCTGGGCGCCCAGCTACAGGCGCCGGGCCACTCCCAAGCTGGCTGGCGCGCCCAGCCTCGCAGAACCGGGGCTAGATGTCGCCGTGGCTGCGACCAAGCCAGGCGGTCTGCCCAGGGGCGGTTGCACCGGGGCAGGAACCGACCCTCAGCCCCATCCCCGGTGGCTGTAGACGGCCCCTGGGGCGGCCCCGATCTCTCTTTGGAGGAGGAGAGGGGCGGGAGTCACGGCCAGGCGGGCCCTCAGGCGGGAAGGAATGCATAATCTTCTAGAGTAGTGAGGACAAGCTATAAATCCAAAGTTTCTTACCTATGCAAATGACTTGTTTGCTCTATTTTCTCATGAGCTTGGTAGATCCAGGAAACAGAACTTTTAAAACAAAATCCCCATATGTTGCTGGGTGCGGTGGCTAGTGCCTGTAATCCCAGCACTTTGGGAGGCTGAGGCGGGCAGATAACCTGAGGTTGGGAGTTTGAGACCAGCCTGACCAACATGGAGAAACCCATCTCTACTAAAAACACAAAATTAGCTGTTCATGGTGGCACATGCCTGTAATTCCAGCTACTTGGGAGGCTGAGGCAGGAGAATCTCTTGAACCCAGGAGGCAGAGGTTGCCATGAGCTGAGATCACACCACTGCACTTCAGACTGGGCAGGAAGAGTGAAATTCCATCTCAAAAAACGAAAACAACCACAACCACAACAACCACCACAAAACCCAAATGCATTTCCTTGGCACAGTAAAACGGAAACAGAAAAAGTGTAAAGTAAATACAAGTAACTGAAAGAGTTTATGTATATTATTTTACTTCTCATTTGATAAAATTTGTAAAGTAATGAGCAGAGTATATTTCTCCAGGGACCCAGATATATACATTTATTCAATAGAAATTCATTCTTATAATGGCCACTGATACCTATATCCTAAATATTTCTGAAAACATCTCCTCAGGCCTGCATCATCTTTGCAACATTGCCTTATGTTTTATCTTTGTTCATTGATTTATATGCCTCAGAATTTTATGCTCCTCGCAGTATTTAGAGTGAATTATCCCTAATGCAAATAGATCCGTGAACCACTCCTGAATACCTAATGTCCAAGCATCTTAAAGGTTTATATAAGGATTTCAGAAACTGACTTCTGGGTTGGGCACGGTGGCTCATGTCTGTGATCCCAGCACTTTGGGAGGCTGAGGCAAGTGGATCATTTGAGGTCAGGAGTTCAAGACCAGCCTGGCCAACAAGGTGAAACCCCATCTCTAATAAAATACAAAAATTAGCAGGTGGTAGTGGCACGCGCCTGTAATCTCAGCTACTCAGGAGGCTGAGGCAGGAGAATTACTTGAACCTGGGAGGCCGGGTTGCAGTGAGCTGAGATCATGCCACTGCCCTCCAGTTTGGGAGACAGAGTATAACCTTGTCCCAAAAAAGAAAAGAAAAGGAAACTGATTTCTGCCCAAATCTCCATCTGTATCCCTTTCCCCATCTGCCTTTTTCTCTGGAATTACTGAGCTGCTGGTAATGGCCCCCTCACCATTCCTCTTCTGCAGAGAAATGCATACTCTCTTGGAGGCTTCTCTTCCTCTCTTGTTGCTGCCTGGCGTGTGCTCACCCTTTCCTGCCCTCTGCCTCGCTTAATCTGTCTAACCTCACTCTCTAAGTCTCAGCTCATGGATGATCTTTAGGAAAGCCATCCCTGACAGCTTCTATTTTCCTTCCTTATTCCCCAGTGCCTAACATTTAGCAGGAACTCAATAAGTAATTATTTAGCAAAATTAAGACTGTTTATACAAAGATGATTCAAAAGATTGTCCTCTACCGTCTAGCAGCAAAGGGGGTAAACATGTAAAGACATGATGTGCAGGTCAGGTGGTAAAGTGACACTAGAAAAATTGACAAGGTACTAAGGGACCCCAACAAAGCAGACACCTGTGTGTGTGGAGAAAGATAGCTAGAATCAAGGAAGATTTCACATAGCATTCTGAGCCTTTTTTTTTTCCCTCTTTTTGGAGGCAAGTTCTTACTCTATCACCCAGGATTGGAGTTCAATGGCATGATTGAGACTCACTGAAACCTCAGACTCCTGGGCTTGAGGGATCTTCTCATCTAAGCTTCTTGAGCAGCGGGGACAACAGGAACATATCACCATACCTGTCTAATTTTTTGTAGAGTCAAGGTTACCTATGGCTCCCAGGCTGGTCTTAAACTCTTGGCCTTGAGCAATTCTCCCATTTTGGCCTTCCAAAGTGCTGGGATTACAGATGTGAGCTATTATGCCCAGCCTACTTTCTGAGTCTTAAAAGATGAAAATAAATTTTTCAGAATAGCAGGGGAAAACATTTGTGATGTAAAAAATGGGGTGCACACTAACTGAGGTATAAAGAACAATAATTTTGCAAATTATTAGTAACTGCCAACTCAATTAGTGTCTTGTTAAAAAGATACTGTTACAAAGTATAGTAAAGCATTACATTGTATATTTTGACTGTATTTCAAATTTCTGTTTTGTTTCCAACAGTTTTGTTGACTTATGTTGGGTGGAACAATTTGTGAGTGACCCTGAGATTTTGCATGGCTTGAATCTGGTGATATCTGGTGTCTCCCCAAGTGGTTTGTTGAAGTTTTGGATAATTAGAAGTATTTCTTACAGAAGTAAATATTTCAGTAAGCATTGTTTCATTCAAACTCTCAAAATATAAAATACAAAGAAATGTTATTCTCTATTTATTTTTATAAAGATTATAGTCTTTATCTAACTCTTCTTAGTTCATTTGAACTAAATCAATGAATTTGTCAACAGAACAAACCTTACCAGTGGCTTTAGAGGAAGAGCAAGAAAAGTGTGAAAGAAGTGAAAAGAAGCAATCACAGGTATATGAAAATTTAAGTTCTTGTTTAATATTAGGGTTTTTTTTTTTTGCTTTACTAACAAAGCATAGTCCAAATGACATGACCTTTCAGAGTATACCTTTAGAATCCAATAGATCATAATTTTATATTTAATTTTTAAAACATCTTAACCAGTTATGAAACTTAAGATATTCTTACTATCTCTAGTAACTATTAGTTACTCTAGTAATTCTTAGTATCTCTAGTAACTCATAGCTGTCTTTACCCTTGGAATTGAGGCAAGAAATTTTCAGAATTATCTTGCTGTTTTATTTATATAACCTTACTCATAATACACAAGGTAACATGAAGTATTGGGTCATATTACTGAGGAATAGAAATTATGAACAGTTTAACAACAATGGCCACTGAGTTAAAGTAGTGTTAAAGGAGTCATCATTGCCAGTGCTTCAAATGTTGCAGTCTTATATTTCTGGTCACCAGTGCCGAGGTTAAAGATTTATTCTGTTTTGTGGTCACCAGTTGACTTCTGTGTCTGTGTTCAGGGAGTGAATGGGGTCATAAAAGTCAATGCAGTTGCCTGTTAAGAGAATCCTACCTTGCAGAATGGGACCTTTGGTGTCAGGGTGTGAACAATAACTTTATTTCAACATAAATACATAGTAAACATTACTAAAATTTAAAAAATCCAAACCCTATCACTACCGGAACTTAAAATATATTAGAAGTGGATATAAGCAGAAATTCTATCTAGATACATAACACTATCATAGTATATCATTTGAATTAGAATTTAAAATTTTGCTTCTCTTTCTTATTGGTGTTCAGTTTAGCTCTTAATAATTTAGTGTTTGCCTAGTGCTCTAGTTAATCTTCAGAAATAAACATGCACTGTAGGGGCTCACTCTTTCTGGTATGCTGAGGTAAAGTCTTTGTAAGAGAGGAAGCTTTTATAATACTACCTATCATCTTTGAATTCATTTCTGGTAGATTTTACACAAATGCATTAAGTTTAGTCCAAACAGACACTGAGAGTTCAGCTTGCTGGTTCATGTTTCTGTCCTATGTTAAGCCAAGGCAAATTATTTTTCACTTTTTAGTTACAATCCCATAATTTAAGAGTAGCAACACATAGATTAAGTTTCACAGTTACATTTTAACTATTTTCTAATATTTCTTTGTTTATACTTGATTAAAGCTAATTTTAAAACATACACTCTGACAGAAAAGACATCTGAGAAACAAAATAAGCAAATTTGTTTTCCATTTTGCACCTGCCCCCCCCCCCCCAAAAAAAAGTCTCAAGAACCAGAACTGGGTAAGAACAGTGATAAAGGGACTCAATCTATATATTCATGACTTTCTTTAAAATTCATTACAAACAAGTTCAAGCTGAATATTGGTAAAAGTTCTGAAAACTCCAAAATTACTGCTTGCCCTGAGGAAGAGCTCCTACATGGTAACTCTAAAGAGGGATGAACAAAAAAGGAGTGCCCTCTAGTCTGATGAATCATGTCCCTGATTGTGAGGAGAAAAATGTATCTGGAGGGTCTAGCTCTGTGGCAGTCCAGGCAGCGCCTGAACAGAGGAAGCCCATGTCAAATGTCTTTTTATTCCATTCACACTCCAGGTCCCTGAAATACACTTACCAGTCATCTTCTAAGCTTCATTTAAATTAAATCAGACTATAAAAATGATAACAAACCAGACACACAGCTTGTTTCTAACACAGATGATGAAAATTTTTGTTATGATATAGAAACTGAAAAAGCAAGGAACCCAGTAATTATGATTGAAATGAAAGATGATTAAGAGTTTGACATGCAAAAGGAAAAATATATAAACCCAAATACCACTAATTGGAAATTAGACATTAGGCATTGGTCTCAGTCTAGAGATCCAGAAAGTCTTTTTGATTTGTGGTTTACCCACCCCAAAGAAATGAAGCACATGATTCAGATAGAAAGTCACAGTATTTCTGCTCCTACAGATACTTATAAAAACAGAAAACCAACACAGTGCTTATTCCAGAAGCCGCTGTATGACAATCCCAGTGTTAATAACTACAAAAGCATGAATCTTGAATTATAAAATGCGGGTTATTCTTTGCCACATAGTGAGAGAACATCAAAAATATAGCTAGAAGACTTACAGCAAGATATTCCAAGGTCACTAACATAGCACATGTATACATATGTAACAAACCTGCACATTGTGCACATGTACCAGAACTTAAAGTATAATAATAGTAAAAAGAATGAGGTAGGCATGTTACAAGTAGAGTTCCTGGCTTTGGAGAAAGAGAAAGTCCAACTTCAAAAAGACAGAGGTTCACTTGCTGCTTCTTTTTTCTCTTTATCAATTATTTGATTTAGTCAAATTTTCTATTCAAGAAAATCTCATGTGTACAGTTACAGCGGGGTTTTCTAAATGTGTAATTATGTGTCAAAGTAGATTAGTCCTGCTATCTAAACAACGGCTCTGGAGAATGTTCTCATAATGTTTCTTCATTAATCAACCTAAGTCTCACTCTCAGTCTTCCAAGTGGCATATGAGCTGGGAAACTAATTCAGCCATATACCATGTGACCTTCTGAACCAGATCAACATAAAGAAATTGGTAAAGAAATAAGCTTTAGATTCTAGATTCTTTTTTCTGTATTCATTTAGGGATGAATTACATTTATTTAATGATAGAATGGGAATACAATGGGAGGGAAGCAATGACTGAGATGAGCCACAAAAACACGTCTAGCCTTGAGAGTTGCAATGAATATTCCCAGGCAAATGAGTCTGTTTAATGTGTTTTCATGCACGCCAGTTTATCTGCTTAGCTCAAACTGTTTGAATTTATAGTTCCATCATGGTTATTTCCAATATTTTGAAAACAAATATATACTTCCACATATTTTAAAAAATCACCACTCCAATATTTCTGTTGAATCAGACCTTACATTATGTTGTTTAATAAAGTATGTTAAGTTTTGGCATGTATGATTTTTATCATGTAAGAAAGAAGCATAATTTCTTGGCTAAAAATTTAGCCTTTGACTCTTTAGTAGAAAGTTGAGTTCTGTACATTGTGTTCTAAAGATAGACAAAAATCTAGAGATTTTCTTCTTTCAAAGTAAAAGCAGATGAGGCCTTTTCCCACCCTCTGAGGTGTTAAATTGCTTTGCTCAAGTTAGACTTTTAATATATCTAATTTGATAAATTTATCTGGTAATTTATGTAATTCAGCAATATGGAATTGTATCACGCTATTTGGTGCCGTGAAATGCTAGGGAATGCCACCTCAAGAGCTCTGGATGAAACATTTCATATGTCTTGGTTGGTTTGACTCCCATTTTCAGTAGATAATGGGGCTAAAGTAGATAACTGTACCGTATGTTTTCCACCTATAAATGTTTGTGGTAATTGAATGTGAAATCTGGGAAGCATCTCGTTTTCCAGAATTCTGCACTAGAAACTCAGCAGTTTCACTCTGCTTCTTGTGTTGTGGCAAACATTGGTTCCCATAGTTCAGGGAGAACTTTCACTTTTTTGATATCCCAGGATCCAAAAAAAAAAAAAAAAAGAGATAAAAGGCAGTGGGGAAAAGAATAGCTCAGTGCAGAAAAGGGATAACTTCTTTACTCTTCCTGAAGGCCTACAAGGTCACATCCTCTTAATCTGGCTATTTCATGTAAAATCCAGGTGGCAATGACTGAAGATATATGTCATGTCTGTGTCTTTTTATTTCTCTGTTTCTGCCAGTCAGATAGCATAAACGTTTATATCAGATAGCAAAGAGTGGATGCGAATAAAAGCACAAAATGGAGAAGAGTCCTTTTTGAAATTTTGGAAAATTATTCCATTCACTCAAACAGAAATGAGCAGACTTGACAAAAATTTCAATGATAAAATGATAAGTATCTTATAATTATTATGTATAATGATAAAATTAAAGTAAGCACAAAATACTTTTATCATTAAAATGGTGATAGTTAACCTGAATCAAGTGAAAAAATCAGGGAAAAAGTTTTTTATTGAATAAAATAATTATTATTATTCATATTACTTTTATTAAAGGTCAAAGAAGGAAATAATACAAACAAAAGTGAAAAACTACAACTATCAGAAAATGTATGTCATAGTACGTCTTCTGCTGCTGCTGACAGATTAACCAAAAAGAGAAAGGTTGGGAAAACGTATCCTCAGCAATTTCCCAAGAAACTGAAGGAAGAGCATGATAGGTAAGTAAGCCTATAGCAGTGTGTTTTTGTTTGTTTTTTTATTTGTTTGTTTGTTTTTTTTTCTGAGATGGAGTTTCTCTCTTGTTGCCCAAGCCGGAGTGCAATGGTGTGTTCTCACCTCACTGCAACCTATGCATACTGGGTTCAAGTGATTCTCCTGACTCAGCCTCCCTAGTAGCTGAGATTACAGACATGTGCCACCCTGCCCAACTAATTTTTTGTATTTTTAGTAGAAATGAGGTTTCACCATGTTATCCAGGCTTGTCTCGAACTCCTGACCTCAGGTGTTCTGCCCACCTCGGCCTCCCAAAGTGCTGGGTTTACAGGAGTGAGCCACCGTGACTGGCCACCTATAGCAGCATTTCTCAGCAGATAATTGTCATTGTGCTATAAACTAATTCAAAATTGGACTAATGTTCCTTATGATTAACAAGTTTTATAGTTTTACCAGGGATATTTAGCCCTGCCTGGTAATCAGAAAAATGCAAATTAACATAAAATAAGATATATTTTGTAAAGTCATGCTGATATTGAAAAAGTAATTACTACCATTGAAAATGTGAGGAAAAAGGCATTCTCATACACTGTTGGTATATGAAATTGGTAAATTATTTCTGAAGGGTAACTTAGTGCTGTGTATCAAAATTTCAAATAACCTGACATCCCTTTAACTCAACAACTCCACTTCTGGGACTAGATTTCACAGGAAAACATAACTTGTGTAAACATACACATACTTATTAAGGGCATTAATTATATATTACACATAATGAACAACAGCTTAATAAATATATAAAATATATGTAATAAGAAGGTGAATTGGAAGTATTAAGAAAGAATTATAAAAAGTGTGGGGTAACAGATGTTAGACTCTTTAGCCTAGTTTTAGATGACAATCATCTGCAGATATAGTTTGTGTGAGAGACATCTTACTCTGTAAATCATTTGGAGAGACACCTACAATATTTCATAGAGATGAAAATTTATTTCTAGTGAACTTATACGCTTGTCAATAAATAGTAACTTTAAAAATTTAGTTGATTGTAAACGATCTTTTCTAATCGGGGAGTAATTATGACTGTGTGATTTGAAAAGGTAATTTTGAACTTCTAACTATACTGAATTATTTCCAGTATCCTTTTTTATAATACATACTAGAGTGACTAGTAACAAAAACTTTAGCAGAATATTCTTTCCTTACTACTTTTCAAGTATATGCATTAGTTTGAAGATGTTGAAGTGAGAAATTAAATATCTGAGAACTACAAAGGATAAATAATCCAGAACATAGAAATTTTATTAGGATGATAAAGAGCATCTGCAGAGGTAGATCACAGGATGATCTCTTTGTTTTTTAACAAAATGAATTTTAAGATAAATGTCTTTATCTGCAGATGCATCTTAAGACAAGAAAGTGAAGAAAAAACAAATGTTAATATGCTGTACAAAAAAATAGAGAAGAATTAGAAAGGAAAGAGAAACAATATAAGAAAGAAGTTGAAGCAAAACAACTTGAACCAACTGTTCAATCACTAGAGATGAAACTGAAGACTACAAGAAATACTCCAAATCAGATAAATCAATCTTTGGTAAAAATTCTATATTTTAAACATTATTTTATCAATGTTACTTATAATATCCTCTTGATGTAATATATAATATTTTGGTCTAAAACAAACCAGAAATGTTATCTCATTTTCAAAAAATGAATGATGACACTTACAGGTACAATTATTAATATTTATTATAAATCTTGGCATCCACATAGGATATTATTTTATTACAAAGAGCTTTTGAAAACAATAATATGCCATAATATATACTTAGTGATAACCTATTGATAAAGATTTTTTTCCCAGTAAAATTGTTCCTTGTACTTCCCGCTATTTCATATTGATTAGTGTACCTAATACTATAAAGAGGAAACAAATTATTGCAATCACAAATAATCTCATGATATTCTAAGAAGAGCTCTATAAATTTTATCTTATTTACCATTGGTGTTTTGAAATAAAAGTTTTCTTTCGTATTGATACATTTACACCACAGAAGTAACTGTGATCTGTCAGAGAACTAGAAGTAGCGTCAGAAGTCCTGGGGAAAATCCTGTAGCTTGCTTATATTTTTAACATTTCTTTTTCAAAATTGTGGTAACTAGATGAGTTCATCAATGAATGTATATAGGAGTGACTCGTATAATGTCTAGATTTATGATTTAGTAAATGTAATTCTTACAACTGACTATAAAAGTGTTAAAAGAGTCAAATTGAAATAGAATGTTATCAGTGAAACAGAACTGTAGTAACTCTGGGAAATTTTATCTGTCCAAATACGTGTGAAGTAAGGTTCTTACTATAGGGTGGTGTATGGGTTAGATATCAAAAGTGTAAATGCAATTTTTTGATATATTTTAATTTAGTCAAATTTGTTAATGCTTTAATTTATGCTTTTGAGTTTGTTGTAATTCAGGGAAAGGCTTTTCCAATTCTGAAATTCTTAAAAATTCTCTGGTGTGCGTGTGTGTGTGTGTATTTACTTTTATAAATTCATTGACTTTAAATAAATTTCTGAACTTTTTGGAACTTATGCTCTATAAGGTTCAAAGTTTTGCTTCAACTTTTTCTCCAGTTGGATATCCACTTACAGTAACCTTTTTAGTATATGGATGTGCAGGTTATTCTTTAACTTCAGAGGTAATCATGATACGTTATTTTATTGCGTACTAGCTAAAACTTTCTTTTGTTTTATTTAGGATTTTCATAATCACGAAGAAATGAAAGATCTGATGGATGAAAATTGCATTTTGAAGACAGATATTGCTATATTCAGACAGGAAATATGCACAATGAAAAATGACAACCTGGAAAAAGAAAATAAATATCTTAAGGACATTAAAATTGTTAAAAAACAAATGCTGCCCTTGAAAAGTATATAAAACTCAATGAGGAATTGATAACAAAAACAGCATTCCGGTATCAACAAGAGCTTAATGATCTCAAAGCTGAGAATACGAGGCTCAATTCTGAACTGTTGAAGGAAGAAGAAAGCAACAAAAGACTGGAAGCTGAAATTGAATCATCAGTCTAGACTGACTGCTGCTATAAGTAAACACAGTGAAAGTGTGAAAACAGAAAGAAACCTAAAACTTGCATTAGAACACAAGATGTTTCCGTACAAGTAAAAATGAGTTCTGATATTTCCGAAGAAGAAGTTAAGAATGAGTTTCTTACTGAACAACTTTCTAAAACGCAAATTAAATTCAATACCTTAAAAGATAAGTTCCGTAAGAAAAGAGATACTCTCAGAAAAAAGTCATTGGCTTTAGAAACTCTCCAAACGACCTAAGCCAAACACAGCAGCAAATAAAGGAAATGAAAGAGATATATGAAAATGCAGAAGCTAAAGTGAATAATTCCACTGGAAAGTGGAGCTGTGTAGAAGAGAGGATATGTCAACTCCAACATGAAAATCCGTGCATTGAACAGCAACTAGATGATGTTCATCAGAAAGAGGATCATAAAGAGATAGTAAGTAATATCCAAAGAGGCTTTATTGAGAGTGGAAAGAAAGACCTCATGCTAGAAGAGAAAAGTAAGAAGGTAACGAATGAATGTGATCATTTAAAAGAAAGTCTCTTTCAATATGAGAGAGAGAAAGCAGAAAGAGTAGTAAGTATCAAGGAAGATAAATATTTTCAAACTTTTAGAAAGAAAATTTAAACATTTGGTTCTGGATACATGTTGAACTTAGTTGAATATAAAAATCAATGGATAAAAAGTGTGTTTACCATACTGTATAATTCCATTTACATGAAGCATCCAGAAAAGATAAACGTATAGGGACAAAAAGTAGACTAATGTTTGCAAAGGGCTGGGGCTGAAAGCTGGTAGTGACTGCTAATGGGCGTGAGGGATCTTGCAGTGATGGAAATGCTGTAAAGTTGGATTGTAGAGATGGCTGCACAACTCAGTAAATGGACTAAAAAATCTTTTAACTTTAAGTTAAAACAGATACATTCTATAGTATGTAAATTATATTTCAAAAAATCTGTTTTAATAAAAAAAAAAAAAAGGAAAACCGTGTTTACTATACCAGCTTAGAAACGTGCCTCATTTCTAGGAAATAAAAGGTAGAGGTGAGAGATGATTTACTTTGAGAAAAGACATTGTGTCACCTATGAAATTTTATTAGGCACAGAGTCATATTTTAAGGTAGATAGTTCTGTACTGCTGAAATAATAATTTTAATGACTTTATGTTGCCACATGTTAAGACCATAATGTAAGTATAAATGGAAATGTTTACACCTGAAATGAGTATTTTCAAATTAAAATTTAATTGATTTTCTTTGACACTTAATTCTAGATTTCCCAGATGAACTGAAGTGTATTGCTGTGTCTTGTAATACCTTGCTTTAAGTAGCTTTTTATGTATTTTAGTTGGTATATCTTTGTTATTAATCATATTAATTTAACAAATCTGAAAACATGTCAAATTACATATTTTTATGACTATGTAATGTTTTAAAGGCACCTACTTGTTATAAAATCATAATTTAGGATACATGTGGTAATATTTAGCAAAACTATATTTGGTTTAGTCTTCCCACTGGTATTTATAGTTTACTTTGAATATTTATATTAATAATTAGCTCCTAATTTTTATTTCAAGGCTCAATGACTATCATTGGAATATAATTTTTTTCAGTACAAAGATACTTGTAGCTGCCTGTGATTTATGAGTAAGGCATTAGATCCCTATTTTCAGGCTGAGGGGTGGCAGGCTTCACGTACAGTGGGAATGGAGTAATTACAGGAGGGAGTTGTAGGAGCTTTGAAGTCAGAGAGGGAGGTAGAGACCTGTTTACCTAGGACCTCAAAGGTCTTTGGAATTTTACTTTTATTCTGAGATAGGAATCTGCTGGAAGGATTTGAACAGGTGATTGAATATGTCAGGAACTTTGAGGTTGAGTTGAGCTTCTAAGATGATTGAATGGTGGGATGAATCTGTTATGTAAGTAAGAGAATACCAACTTGGCAGGAAGAGAACATATTGTGCATCCCTCACTGAATTCAGTAATAAATACAAATGTGTACATGTGATTAAAAGAAGGTGAATTGATATGTGTGGTGATAATTTTCAAAGTAGGTATGTTAGAGTTAAATATTATTAACATAATTTAATAATAAGGCAATTTATAAAATCAGTAACAAAAATATTTTCTCAGGTGGTTGTGAGACAACTTCAACAAGAAGCGGCTGACAGCCTAAAAAAATTAACTATGTTAGAGTCTCCACTGGAAGGTATATCACATTATCACATTAATTTGGATGAGACACAGGTCCCAAAGAAGAAATTATTTCAAGTGGAAAGTCAAGTATGTATGGAACTTAGCATGTCAACTGTTATTCTGTAGCTAGTTGAATTACATAACATGTTTTAGGATACTAATTATGGCAGAAGCTTGATTTTTTATTTTCATTACAATGAATTATTTCCATTTTACTATCTCTATAACATACTTTTTTTTTATATAGTGACTTTCATTCTACCATTTTGAAAAACCATTGCATACCTTTTCTCTTACAATATGTACCCTTGGAAAAGTTGAGAATTATACATCATTCCTCATAGAAAACTGACTTTTGTCCTGTTAAAACAGTATTTTTAAGTAATTTTTGTATTGCTCTGATGAGGCAGGCCAGATTAAATCAGAGAAGAATGTTTCATGGAATGTTCCAGAAAATTGTCTTATTTCTTCACTTTTGTGAGTGGACACAGAATCTGTGTCTATTTATTTCACAGATTCTAGTTTAACTTGTACAGAAAGGCCATTATACTATTCTTTTAAAAGTGCATGTTTTAGGTTAATTTACAAACTATTTGAAAAGTTAGGCATTTTCTTTATTTATCTTTTATTTAAAATATACTATAAAACTGTGGAAATATTTAAATTTGAGATAACATGTACATCAAAAATTGAGAGTTGAGAAAATTATCTTGATCCTGCCTTTGGATTTTAAAAACAGTTTCACTGAGATATCATTCACATTTCAGAGAGTTCGACCATTTAAAATGTACAACTCAGTATCTATTAGTATATTCACAGCATTTTCATCACCCTGAAAAGCAACCCCACATCTCCTAGGCATGACTGCAGCCTTCCTCCATGTCCCTCCACCTACCTCTGTTGTAGGCGACCACCATCTATCTACTTTTGTCTCCATATGTTTGCCTGTTCTGCTTATTTCATATACATAGAGTTATACAATACGTAGTCCTTTGTGACTGGCTTTTTCACTTAGCATAATGTTTTCAGAATTCACTTAGCATAATGTTTTAGCACACATTGGTAGTTTATTTCTTCTTATAGTTAAATGATATTCTATTCCATGGCTACACTGGTTTTCCATTCTTTCATCAGTTGATGGACCTTTAGGTTAGTTTCCACTTTTTAGCTTTTATGAAAAATGCTGCTGTGAACATTCACTTACAGGTTATTATGTGGACACGGATTTTTATTTCTCTGCCATTGGACTTTATCCTCAGAGTTAAGTGGGCAGATTTCAGCACTTGTCTTGCTCATGCTATTCTTTCTACCTTCTCAGTTTCTGTTCATCTAGCCTCATTCACTCAGACGTGGCAGACAATTTATTGTTTTCATGAAGCTTTCTCTGACTGTTCTCTCATTGACCTTATGTGTTAGCAATCATTGTCTAGTCTGTGCAGAAAAACTTAGTTCTTAATTTTACATGGCTTTTTTTATGGAAGATAATTTTCTCTCATTATAAATTTGCTTAATGGGGGAATAATATATAATATGTATGCCACCTATCCTTGCATACATTGAAAATATTTTAGCTTAGAAGTTTGTAGCATACAATTCAATACTTTATACCATACCAATTATTTCTTCTTTGAGACCTTGACACAGTAAGGTTTATATTCTAAGTGTGTTTTTAGCAATTATATATCAAATCTAAACCAATTAGTTTAATACAGGAGACTTGTTAAATCACATATTTATGTTTTTCTCTCTATGAAAAAGAATCTAAATTGGCCTTTTTTCACTATGCAGCAGAACTGTATTTCTGGACTGCTACCAGTTTGTCAGCTGAACAGTTCTGGGTGCAGCTTGTCCGATGACAGATAGCAGAGCACCTCAATCTGAGTGCTCAGCAGAGTGCTTGTGAAGGCAGCACCACAGCAACAGTTGCTCAGAGGGAACAGATTCAGGAGCCTTGATTTAGCAATAGAGTCCAGGGTTTTCAGCTCAGTGCCTTTAGCCTGTCTCTGCTGGTCATGTCAGTTATGTACTATTCAATCCAGGAGGTGCTGTTTACATTGTAGTACATACATAGTCATTGCCTAATGAGTCATACAGAGAGAAAAGTAAGTATAAATTATGTCCCCCATTTGCTGCAACTCTCAGTGGTAAGAATGATTCAGTGCAGCTATAGGAGAGTACTTCCATTGGCATGCCACCTGCCTAAAATACACAATTTTGTTAAGATATACAATAAAATTATTATGCTAATAGCAAATATTTTATGTAGCTCACTATGTTCCACGTAGTCTTCTAAGTGTTTCATGTTAGTCCCCAGTTAAACACCTGGTTTTGGAAGGCTGAAGCAGGAGGATCGTTTGAGCCCATGAGTTTGAGACCAGCCAGAGCAATATAGTGAGACCCTGTCTCAAAAAAAAAAAAAAAATTAAACACTTATCTGAGGCATGGTGGTGCACGGCTGTAGTCCCAGCTACATTGGGAGGCCGTGGTAGGAGGGTCGTTTGAGCTTGGAATATTGAGGCTGTAGTGAACAGTGATCAAGCCACTGCACTCCAGGCTGGGTAACAGAGGGAGACTCTGTCTCATAAATAAAACGTTTTGTATAGATTCCCATAGAAGTGAGTTAGACATCAGTCATAGAATTATTAGCCACTTTGATGTCTACCTTGGGAGTAAAACATATAATAAGGGGCAGCGTTAAACCATCTCAATCAATAGCCTCCAACTTCTCGAGAAGGTTCTTATTTCATGAATTTCTAAACAAGCGACTACCTGGATTAAGACATTTGGTGGACACCATTTTGAGATGAAGAATCTTGAGTGAGAAGAAGGGAGATCTCTACTTACTGAAGCTTCCCAATGACATAGTTAAGTGTCCCCCAAAAGAAACTTTAGAACAAGACTTTCATCATGCCATATCTCTATGGAAAAGGAATTTCTTTAAAAGAAAACAAAGGCAAACAATTGATAATATGATTCTCATGGGAAAGTTTTTATCATAAAAGAGAAAGAGGGCTGGGTGCCGTGGCTCACGTCTGTAATCCCAACACTTTGGGAGGCTGAGGTGCGTGGATTACCTGAGGTCAGCAGTTCAAAAACAGCCTGGCCAACATGGTGAAACCCTGTCTCTACTGAAAATACAAAAATTAGCCAGGTGTGGTGGTGTGCACCTGTAGTCCCAGCTACTTGGGAGGCCGAGGCAGGAGAATCACTTGAACCCAGGAGGTGGAAGTTGCAGTAAGCTGAGATGATGCCACTGTACTCCAGCCTGGATGACACAGTGTGACTCCATCTCAAAACAAAAAAAAAAAGAAAAACAAAAAAGAGACAAAGTATACTGGTCCAAAAAAGAAGAAAGCAAGAAAAAAAGGACAAAGTATACTGGTTACTATCATAACAGTGAGATAGTCCCCCTTTGAGATTAGAAAATAACAGTATACTCAAAGTAACATTAATGAGAACCAACATAAAATAGACAACATTCACTATCTACAAAAGCAATCTGCACCAATTAGCAATGTATGAGCATGTGGTTGAGAATATTTTCTATAATATGTGTACTAGAAGGAAGAGACCTCAAGAAAATGGTCAGAGCTGGAAATGTAGATTAGGGAATCTAGGTCAAAGTTTTGAGATTTTAGGAGTCCTGAGAGAATTTAAAAAGAGAAATAGCCACCAGGCATGGTGGCCACACCTGTAATCCCAGCACTTTGGGAGGCCAAGGCAGGAAGATCATGAGGTCAGGAGTTCAAGACCAGTCTGGCCAACAAGTTTCTTATATAGGTAAACGTGTTCCATGATGGTTTGCTACACCTATCAATCCATCACCTAGATATTAAGCCCTGTGCACATTAGTTATTGATCTTGATGCTCTCCCTCCTGACCCCAACAGGCCCCAGTGTTTGTTGTTCCCCTCCCCGAGTCCATGTGTTCTTATCGTTCAGCTCCCACTTATAAGTGAGAAGATGCAGTGTTTGGTTTTTTCTTCCTGCATTAGTTTGCTGAAGATATCAGCTTCGGGTTCATCCATATCCCTGCAAAGAGCATGATCTCATTCATTTTTATGGCTCCATAGTATTCCATGGTGTATATATACCACATTTTCTTTATCCCATTATCACTGATAATGTCTATCTGGGTTGATTCCATGTCTTTACTATTGTGAATAGTGCTGCAGTGAACATGCAAATGCATGTATCTTTATAATAGAATAATTTATATTCCAACGTATGGTAATTTTAAATCAGTTTTGGTATTAAAAATCATGCATTTTGGAAAATATTGATAATGGAAAAATCCAAATTCTGCCAAAATATGTTGAGAAAATAGAGGGTAAATATATCTTTTCAAACTTTAAATGCCTCAGGCTCTTAGTTAATCTTCCCCAGATCTGGGAAGACCTAGAAGGGGAGAGATTGGGCTACCTTAATGAGGGCCATTTCAATCTCTTGGCCCTGCAGCAGCCATTTCAAAATACGTCAAAAAATATATTTGGGGGTAAAATATTTTGATTTCCTTCAGCTTCTTCTCTCTGTGATGCTGCACCAGAATCAGATTAGAAAGGAAGCCACATTATAAGTGTTAATAAAACCCATCTGATGAGATTTGATAGTTTGAAGGGTGTGTTTCCCAGACCCTTTAGATAGAAATTGGGGCCAAAGAAAACAAGGTCTTATTCCTCTATATAAATCTGTCAGTGCTTTAAGCAGTGAAAGAAAGATTTTTCATTTAATTTTACAGACTTGATACTAATGAAAAGGATAGCTTGTAAAATATAAATCTCTTTTTCTATAAAAAGGACACGTTGTTGATTCTCTTAGACCTTGAACCCTGGCCAGTGATTTGAAACCAAGTAGTACCTATCTCCAGATCTCTAGTACCAAATTAATTTGGGGTGGGGGGTAACAGTTTTATTGAGAAATAATGAACAGGCTATGCAATTTACTCATTTAAAGTATAGAATTCATTAACTTTAGTATTTTCAGAGAGTTATGCCGTCATCATTACAGTTAATTTTAGAACATTTTCATCACCCGAAAAACAAACCCCACATCATTTAGCCATCTTCACCAGTTTTCTCATCCTCCATCAGCCCTAGGGAACCACCCACCTTCTTTGTATACATTTGCCTATAAGTCTCTGAAATAAAAAGCAAGTGGTCTGCTGGGACTGGCTTATTTCACTTAGCATAATTTTTCATGCTGCATCTGTGCTGTAGCAGGTATTCATGCCGGGTTTTTGCTCCTTAGTTCAGCTACATCTGGGTTCTTCTCTCGTGACCAGGAAAAATTAAGCATGCAGACACATTGAGGAGGGCAGAATTTATTATGTGAAAGGACAGCTCTCAGCAAAGAGAGGGGTCCTGCAAAGAGGTTTCCACCTCACAATTGAATACCAGGATCACATGAGCTGAAGCGGCCAGGCTCCTCCTCTGCATAAGGCGTGAATTCCTGGTGACTCCACCCCATCCCCCCACTGCATGTGGGCCTCCGGTCTGCTGTGGGCATGTCCAGGCAAGACAAGTCCAGGTTCCCTTATCTGCACATAATATCTGGTGTAAACACTTGTGGGGCTGGTTGGAGATTCTCCAGGGACCCTTCTGTATCTGCCTAGGCATTTTGCTGTCTCCTCCTAATACGGTATCTGTACTTAATTTCTTCTTATTGCTGAGTAATATTCCACTGTATGTATACATCAAACATTTCATTTATCCATTCACCAGGTGATGGACTTTTGGGTTCTCTCCCACCCAAAGGTGACAGACGTTCTGGTTCTTTCCACTTTTTGACTCCTATTAATAATGCTGCTGTAAACATTTATGTATGAGTTTTTGTGCATGCGTATGTTTTTACTTTTCTGGAACATATACTTATGACTGGAATTTCTGTGTCATATGGTAACTTCATGCTTAACCCTTTAAGGAGCTGCCAGTTTGTTTTCCAAAGTGGCTGCATCACTTTACATTCCCAGCAGCATTAGATAAGGGTTTTAATTTCTTTACATTTTTCCTAACACTCTTTTTTCTTGAACAAAGATTTTATCCTGTGGTGTGAAGTGATACCACATGTGGTTTTGATTTACATTTTCCTAATGACTAATTACATTAAGCATCTATTAATGTGCTTATCCATCTTTATATCTTCTTTGCAGATATATCTATTCAAAATCTTTGCCCATTTTTTAAAATTGGCTTATCTTGTTATTTATTAATTGCAAGAGTTATTTATATTTCCTATATATGTAAGTCCCTTATCAGATACACGCTTTTCAAATACTTTCTTCTACTTGGCGTCTTACCTTTTCACTCCTTCATACTGTCTTCTGAGGCACAGCAGTTTTCAATTTTGAAGTCCATTGAATCCATTTTTCCTTTGGAGTCATAGCTAAGAAAACACTGGCAAATGCAGTCACGAAGATTTATGCCAGTGTTTTCTTCTGAGGGTTTTATAGTTTTAGCTTTTACAGTTAAATATTTTATTTTGAGTTAATTATTAAATAAGATATTTGGTCAAACTTTATTTATTTTTTGCTTATGGATACCCAGTTGTCCCAGCACCATTTGTTGAAAAGACTATTCTTTTCCCATTTTGTTCTTTTGTTAAGCTTGTATAAAATCAATTGACTGTAAAAGTGCAGGCTTATTTTTAGATTGTCAATTCTTAGCTTGTTTATGTCTATTCTTATGTCAAGGCCCAATCGAATTGAATGAGAAGTTTTTTTCAATCATGTTGCATATTACCAGTTGTCTTATATCATAATAAAAATTAAATTTAGTGGAATGTCTGTAACTTAACCTTTTGTGTCACAAAGGAGTCTCTGGCCAGCTTATACCTTACTTCCTCTAAGACATGATCAGACGCCAGGCTTACAAGACACACTTAATTTCTTTTTTTCTCCATTCAAGCCTTTAGTCTCTTTTCCATTGCCTCCCACTATAGTTATATTTTCAGTAAGTTTTGGTTACAGGATCTGCTGACATAGTCTAATATTCAGTGCATTATGTTTTACTAACTCATTATAATTCATAGAACCTTCCATAGATGTTTATCATCTAGGAAGGAGAAGTTTAAGTCTGAGCCACCAGCTTTTCTCAGTGGAAATCAAGTGAAGTCATCATCTTGCAGTTTACAGACCCTCTTTCCTCCTGGTAGCTAGTTCTCTTGGGTAGCACTGTGGCTAATCCTTTTCTTAGTGCAGATCTTGCATTCTCAGAAACCACAGTTCCCTGCATTGACCTCCCTTTACTGAAACAGAGATGCGCAGCTCTGCTTTCTAGCTCAGTAGAGGATTCTTGGAATAAAACGTTTAACTCATTCCAAGAAAAAGTCTTAGGAGTGCAGCACTTCAAAATCAGATAACATTCAGGCAATTTATCAGAGACACATAGTAGATTAGTATTTTGACTTTCAAAATTTCAGAGCCAAGTTGTGTGCTATAGAGAAGCATTGTGGCATAACATAGAGATGGGATGGTCTTAACTTCTCCATACAAACAAGCTTGGAGTAAGGTAAAGGAGAAATTGCATTTGTGTCTTAACACTCAAAAACACACTATGCTTATTTTACTTCTGTGAAGAATAAAAATCATTCCATAATATTCTCCTTATTTCCTCATTTAGAAAAGAAAATGAAAATTGAATACTAGGTTGATTAATAAATACTCAAAACTTCTTCTTTTAGAATTTTAGTTAATTGAAATCAGGTAAATGTCTGATTTTGCCTATGTCACCCAGTATTTCTAGGTGTTTTTCAAATCATACATCTTCTTGCTTCCCAGTCTTACTTCCTAACTTGAGGGGAAATTGTAAGAAGACACCCTTGCCTTGTTATCAGAGTTCATAATTGAAGGAGTTTTAGGAAAATTCCTCCTCAGCAGCTTATGTCTCTCTCCTGGTTATCTACTGCTTCTCAATAATGTTTGACATCAATAAATAAATATCAACATTTATTAGATCCTGCTTTAAAGGAGACTCTTTTCTGCTGCATAAGTTATGTTTCCTGTTGTCTCTTTTTAAAACTTATTTTCCTAACAATTACCCAGAGTCTTGTGGCTTGAAAGAAAAACATTTATTTTGCTCATGAACCTGTGGTTTGGGAAAAACTTGGCCAGGACAGCTTGTCTCTGCTCCCTTCAGCTTCCCTAGGAACAGCTGATCAGTTGGGGAAATGGAATCCTCTGAAGCTTTGGTCACCCACTTGTTTGATGGTTGATGCTGCCCATCGGCTGTAAACTTGGTTGGGACAGGCAGCATGAACACTGACACAGGCACTTTCAGGCTCTCTTTGTGGCCTGATGGCTCTCACAATTGGGGCTGGGTTCCAAGGGAAAACAGTCTGAGATAGGGAAGCCACATGGTATCCCTTTCACTACATTCTACTCATTAGAAGGAAGTCAGTAAGGCTGGCCCATATTCTGTTTTTTAAATGGGATGAATGTAGCTTCTCTTTTGTTTTAATTGACACATATATACATAATTATGGGCTATAGAGTGATATTTTTATACACGTTTATAGTGTGTAATGATCAAGCTAACTAGCACATTTACTACTTCAACCATTTTTCATTTCTTTGAATTGTGAACATTCAAAATTTTCTGGCTTTTTAAAAATATACAATAAGTCATAGTTAACCATATTCACCCTAAAATGCCGCAGAACACCAGAACTCACTCCTCTTATCTAACTGTAATTCTGTATCCATTAACCAGCCTCCCCTCCCCTACTTCTGTGAGCTTTTTTTTTGTTAAGAGACAGGGTCTTGCTATTGTAGTCTGGGCTCTGGGCAACTGTAGTCACCCAGACTGGAGACAGTGGTTTGATCATAGTTCACTGCAGCTTCAAACTCTTGGGCCCATCTGATCCTCACACCTCAGCCTCCTAAGCAGCTGGCATTATGGGCGTGCACCATTGCACATGTCTGATTTTTGACTTTGTAGAGATATCTCCCTATGTTGCCCAGGGAGCTCTGGAACTTTTGGCCTCAAATGATTCTCTTGCCTTGGTCTTACAAAGAGCTAGGAAATTACAGGCATCAGCCATATTGCCCAGCCTTCAATTTTCCTTTAGCTCCCTTATATGAGTAAGAATGTGCAGTATTTATCTTTCTGTGTCTGCACTTAACATAACATCCGTCAGACTGATCCACGTGGCCACGAATAACAGGATTTAATTCCTTTATACGGTGAATAGTATTCCACTGTGTTTGTGTGCCACAGTTTTTCGTCCATTCATTTGGTGATGGACATGTTGGTTGATTCCATACACAAGCTGTTGTGGATAGAGCTACAGTAAACATATGAGGACAGATATCCTTTTGATCTATTGTTTTCTTTTCTATTGCCTGAATATCCAGTAGTGGGGTTGCTGGATCCCTCGGCAGTCCCATTATTAGTTTTTTTGAGAAAACCTCCTGTTGTTCTCTATTGTGGCTGCACTAATTTACCTTCCCACCAACAGCATGTAAGAGTTTACTGTTCTCTGGAGCCTCACCAGCATTTGTTATTTTTTTGTCTTTTCAATGACAGCAATTTATTCAAATTGAAGCAAGATTATATCACATTGTAGATTTGATTTGTATTTCCCTGAGGATTAGTGATACTGAGCATTTTAAAATTTATTTATTGGATATTTGTATTTCTTTTTCTAAAAAAAAGTATAGTTAGATATTTTACCCAATTTTAAACTCAGATTTTTTTTACTGTGAAGTTGTTTGAGTTTTTTTGTATATTTTGTATATTAGTCCCTTATTAGGTGAATAGCTTGACAATATTTTCTCCTATTCTACAGGTTTTCTCTTCACTCAGTTGTTTGCTGGACAGAAGCTCTTTAGCTTAATGTAGTGTCTTTTGTCTACGATTTGTTGTTTGCCTATGCTTCTCATGTCTTACCCATAAAAATCTTTGTGCAGACTAATGTCCTCAAGCATTTTCCCTATATTTACTTAGAGTAGTTTGATAATTTTGGGCCTTATATTTCAGTCTTCAATCGATTCTGAGTTTATGTTGTTATATGGTGTTACATAGGAAGCTAATATCATTCTTCTCCATATGGATATTTAGTTTTCCCAGTGTCATTCATTTGAAGAGGCTGTCCTTTCCCCAGCGTATATTCTTGGCATGTTCGTCCAAAATCAGTTGGCTGGAAATATGTGGATTTATTTCTGGGTGCCGTATTCTATGGTCTTTACCCCAAGAATCATTACTTCTTAAAATGCAATTCAAATTAGCATGAAACATTTGCAGTTTAAGGAAAGGCTTATAGCATCAGAGTCCTTAATCATAGATTTCATTATTTTGTGGTTTTTTTTGAGATAGGGTCTTTGTCTGTCATCCAGGCAGAAGTGCAGTGATAATAATTCACTGCAGCCCTGAACTCTGGGTACAATCCATCCTTTCACCTCAGTATCCCAACTAGCTGGGTCTACAGGCATGAACCACCATGCCCGGGTAATTAAAAAAATTTTTTTTTGTAGAGATGGGGGTCTCACTATGTTGCTCTGGCTGATCTCAAATTCCTGGCCTCAAGTGATCTTTCTGCCACAGCTTTTTAAAGTGCTAGGATTACAGGCATGAGCCACCATGCCTAGTATAGAGTGTAATATCATTTTCAAAGTCTTATTCCTAGACCCATTTATTGACTTTGGCCTAAATAACTCAATATGATATCTCTGAAACTTTTTTTGACATACTGTGGGGAATGATAATGAAGGAAGGGGGTTAGACACTTTTTACTAGGAGATAACTTTGTGCCATTTAAGGAGGAACAAAAATGAATTATCAGAAAAATAAAAGTAAAATGAAGTACAAAAATTCTGTGGCAAAGATGATGATAGTAAAGAATATATTTTTATGACTCATGGTAGCTTTAACTTTGTTCTTAAAATTCTGAGTAATTTAAGGGTTCACATTTGAAGAATCTGCTGCATTACAGATAACATTTTATTGCAAGTAAATGCATTTCAAAATTTGCTATTGATTTTGTATTAGATTATTCTCAGCCTACTTCATTATCAAGCTATACTATTTTATTCATGCAGTTTGATGATCTTATGGCGGAGAAGGAAGCTGTATCTTCAAAATGTGTCAATTTGGCTAAAGAGAATCAAGTTTTTCAACAGGAGTTATTATCTATGAAAAAAGTACAACAGGAATGTGAAAAACTTGAGGAGGATAAAAAGATGTTGGAAGAAGAAATATTAAATCTTAAGACACATATGGAAAACAGTATGGTAGAACTTAGTAAACTACAAGAATATAAATCAGAGCTAGATGAAAGGGCAATGCAGGCAGTAGAAAAATTAGAAGAAATCCATTTACAGGTAAGTTGTTTAAATCAGGTAAGTTTACTTGTAATGTGCTTTCATTTATTTCACTGCAAATTATATTTTGGAGATTATATATATATATATATATATAGTTACCTCTGCCTCTCTTGTAGCAATCTGCTTTGTAGAGTTCTAGAAAAAAAGATATCTGTTTTTTCTTTTAAATATTTAAATTTCCATTATTATTATTATAACAAAATCAATCTTTCAGAGTAATGATTCTCATTATGGAGTCATTTGATGATTAAGACCAGTTGGCATAGGAAAAAATTGTGATTTAGAAATTATGTGATAATTATGAATTGGTCTTAAGCTACAGTGTTCATTGATCACTTTTTAAAACTATGAATGGATTCTATTACTTTTTATATGACCAGATTACATTAATACTAGCATAATTACGATTTCAAATTTTTACAAATCAGACTTAATTCTGAATTCAGTTATTAGTTTTGATATTGCTGAAATATTTTAAACTTCATCCTCTTTTTTAACATATTCAAAAATACTCTTTGAATCACTGACTCAAAATGAAAGGCAACAAACATAATAATTAGGTTATAATTGTTTTAAAAGTGTATTCTTTTCCTCTGTTTTAGGAACAAGCACAATATAAAAAACAATTAGAGCAGTTAAACAAGGATATAATACAGCTTCACTAAATAAGAAGGAACTCACACTTAAAGATGTGGAATGTAAATTCTACAAATGAAAACTGCTTATGAAGAGGTTACAACTGAGTTAGAAGAATATAAGGAAGCCTTTGCAGCAGCATTGAAAGCTAACAGTTCCATGTCAAAAAAATTAACTAAGTAAGTCAAAACATACACTCATAGAAAATGAATTAAGCTCATTAATTTGTTTCAAAAGCATAATTTTTAGTGAGATGGCTTCAGGAGATTAGAAGGAAGTGAATGCTAATTTGACAATGTAATTTTGAAAAATAATGTTAGTAAATAATTTTACCTTTAAAATGTTAGTCAAAGATAGTTTTTGTCTCTCCTCTCATTTTTTTTTTTTTTTGCTTTTGTATGGCTTTTTTTCCTGAAAAGTCTCATGTAATTAACCTGATCTGTTAGTTTTTTTCACTAAGTATTTTTGAAGCTTTATAATTAATGAAGTGATCTTGTTATAAAATTACTTGTCAGAATTTCCCTAAATAGAAATATTAATGTGTTTAATTTACTTTTCAGTGGATCACAACCTAAATGCAAAGTGGTACTGCTACTCTGGGCACAATTGTTTTTGATTGTGATCTTTAGTATCATCACCAGAGGGTGCCTCAAGAAAGACTATTTGTGTAACATATTCAAGATGTTGCAGAAAGGCACCCTTGTGAAATAGGGAATAAATATCACAGGAATTTAAAGAAGTGTAATTCACAAAGCGGTTAAAAAATAACACCTTGTTCAGCCTGAAGCGGTGTGTGGAAGGCAGAAAGAACATGCCCCACCTCCAGGGCCTTGGTCACAGTGTTGGGGGCTAATTGCCTTCAGAGATGCTTTTGTTCTTTTTGATCACCAACCAGACAATCTAGTTCTCCCCTAGGAGTTGTTGCTCTGAATTATTCCTCAGTGCCAAATGTTTAATTGGTCCTAGATAATGGGTGAAATGTACAAGAGTGAAATCTAAAACTGGTTTACTAAACACAAGTATTCCTAGATTTTTTTTTTCTTTCATTTTAGTTTTCTTAACCTACATTAAGGAGTACAACATGATGTTTTGATATAATTATTTCTAGTGAAGTGGTTCTTATAATCAAGCAAATCAACATATTCATTTTCCCACATTATTACCCTTTAAATACAAGTATTTCTAATGGAATCTTCAGAATCTTACAAGTAGAGCCATTTTAGAAGGCAGGAAGTTTTACCTGTTGAGCCATACATCACTGATAGCCATTTCTCTTCCCTGTCTACTTTGTTTGAACTGCTTGTTCGGTAGAAATCACCTTAGAAACAATGGTGCTTCTTTAGAACGATTTTAAAATTATAATTCCTTACAACAGGTATGCTCTTACACACATCTTCTGTGTGAAAACACTATTTAGTGGGTAATTTGGTTTACTCTCAGGGTAAGTTTTTAAAAACTGCAAGTCATTAAGAATCATTTAAGGAAAAATGAAATATTAAGCATTTGTCTTTGCTATCTTTACAGATCGAATAAGAAAATAGCAATGATCAGTATCAGCTCTTTATGGAGAAAGAGCAGGTGAAATATTTTCTCAGCACTCTTCCTACAAGGCGAGGTCGAGAGTCACCTTGTGTTGAAAATCTTACTAGTATAGGACTCAAGAGAAAATATATTTCCCAAATGCCCGTAAGAATTCCTACTTCAAACCTCAGACATCAAATAACTGCCAGAACTACTTGACTGAGGTTAGTTATATGACCGTTTCTCTTTAGGGTTTCATTTCTCTAGCGTAATTCTTGTTTATAATTTGGAGAAATACTGAGTTGTTCTGTTGACTTTTGCATGTGAAGTAAAGATCATAATTAGCTGTGTTAACACAGAAAGGAAATGGGAACTTTACATTTTTTAATTCCCTGGAGCTCTCATTTTCAAGAGATATCCATTTGCTAACTTTATTCAATAAATGTGACTAAATTGACACGTTTGAAATGTCTTTAAAAGCTGCATTTCAGTTAGGTTTTAGAAAAATTGCATGTTATTGCCTGATAACTGATGATATACTTTGAGATGCTTTGGCTTACTCTCTAATTGATTGTAGTTTAGCTGTGGTTCATACCACATTTTTTTTTCTTTTTTTTGAGGCAGTGTCTCACTCTGTCACCCAGGCTGGAGTGTCTTGGTGTCATCTCCACTCACTGCAACCTCCACCTCCCGGGTTCAAGTGATTCTCCTGCCTCAGCCTCCTGAGTAGCTGAGACTACAAGCACCCACCATTACACCCAGCTAATGTTTGCATTTTTAGTAGAGACAGGGTGTCACCATATTGGCCAGGCTCTTCTTGAACTCCTGACCTTGCGATCTGCCTGCCTGAGCCTCTCAAAGTGCTGGGATTACAGGCATGAGCCACCGCACCCGGCCCATGCCACTTTTAAAGTTTATTTGCACCAGCCAGGTGTGGTGGCTCATGCCTGTAATCCCAGCACTTTGGGAGGCTGAGGCAGGTGTATCATGAGGTCAGGAGTTCAAGACCAGCCTGGCCAAGATGGTGAAACCCCATCTCTACTAAAAGTACAAAAAAAAATATTAGCCTGGTGTGGTGGTGGGCACCTGTAATCCCAGCTACTAGGAAGGCTGAGGCAGAGAATTGCTCGAACCTGGGAGACGGAGGTTGCAGGAGCTGAGATTGCACCACTGCACTCCAGCCTGGGTGACAGGGCAAGACTCCATCTTGAAAATTAAAAAAAATTTTAAAAAGTTTATTTGCACCATCTCAATTCTTCCCACTCATAATCACAACTGAATGATTGGCATCCAAACACTTTGCCACATATGGATGTTTATTATTTAGTAGAATCCAAAATAATTGCATTTTATGAATTAAACAAAACACTAAAATATTCATTTCCATTTTTATGTTAAAAGCTTTGTGCTTGGCCAGGCATGGTGGCTCACACTTGTAATCCCAAAATTTGGGGAGGCCGAGGCAGGTGAATCACCTGACGTCAGGAGTTTGAGACCAGCCTGGCCAACATGATGAAACCTGTCTCTAGTAAAATTACAAAAATTAGCAAGGCATGTTGGCAGGCAGGTGTAATCTCAGATACTCAGGAGCCTGAGGCAGGAGAATCACTTGAACCCAGGAGACAGAGGTTGCAGTAAGCCAAGATGATACCACTGCACTATAGCCTTGGTGATGCAGACTCTGTCTCAAAACAAAACAAAAAAAGGTTTGTGCTTTCCTTACATAAGAGTACATCATCTGACTATAAAAATCCTGGAAGAAAACCTAGGAAATACTCTTCTGGCTATCATATTTGTCAATTAATTTATGGCTAAGTCCTCAAAAGCAATTGCAAGAATAACAAAAATTGACAAGTGTGATCTAATTTAGCTAAATAGCTTCTGCACAGCATGAGAAACTATCACGGGATTAAACAGACAGCCTAAAAGAATGGAAGAAAATATTCACAAAGTATGGATATAGCAAACGCCTATTATCCAGAATCCATAAGAGACCTAAACAAATCAACAAGCGAAAAATATATAAGACCATTAAAAATGGGCAAAGGACATGAACAGACAGTTCTCAAAACAACACACGTAAGTGGCCAACAAACATTAACAAATGCTTACCATTGCTAATCATCAGAAAAATGCCAAACAAAACATCAATGAGATACCATTTCACACCAGTCACAATGACTTTTGTTAAAAACAAATAATAAATAAAAACTTAAAAAAGGATGTTGGGGAGGCTGTGGAGAAAAGGGAACACAAACCGTTTGTGGCAATGTAAATTAATTCAGCTACTATGGAGAGCAGTTTGGAAATTAAGAACTAAGAATGACTGTTGGATGCAGCAACCCCATTACTATACTAGGGGTATACCGAAAGGACAATAAATCATTGTAACAAAAAGATGTATACACATGTATGTTCATTGCAGCACTATTCACAATAGCAAAGACGTGGAGTCAATCCAGGTACATCCAAGGTAGATTGAAAATCCAAGGTAGATTGGAAAATTCCATATATACCATGGAATACTATGCAGCCATGAAAAGAACAAAATCACGTCATTTGCAGCAACATGAATACAGCTGGAATCCACTCTCCTAAGCAAACCAACGCAGAAACAGAAACCAAATATCTCATGTTTTCACTCATGTGGGAGCTACATATTGGGTGCACATTGTCATAAAGATGGGAATAATAGACACTGGGAAATAAGAACGGGGAGGGACAGAGTGGGCCAGGGTTGAAAAACTACTTCTTGGGTCCTATGCTCACAACCTGTGTGATGGGTTTAATTGTACTGCAAACCTCGGTATCCCTCAATATGCCTTTGGAAGAAACTTACAGAGGTACCACGTTAATTTAGAATACAAACTAGAAAAAAAAAGAAAAGTTTACTATAAGTAGAGAACAGAAATTTCTTTTTAAGATAAAATTTATTGAACTAAAAAATGGATTAAACTTTTATAAAGGCAGAGTTTTCTAAGAATTTCAAAGCAATGCATTCATTGCAAAAGATGGCTTTAATTACTTAATCTTTTTTTTTTTTTTTTTTTGTGAGACAGGGTCTCACTCTGTCACCAGGCTGGAGTGCAGTGGTGCAGTCTTGGCTCACTGCAACCTCCACCTCCTGGCTTCAAGCAATTCTCCTGCCTTAGTATCCCAAGTAGCTGGGACTACAGGTGCACATCACCACGCCCAGCTGATTTTTGTATTTTTAGTAGAGATGGGGTTTCCCCATGTTGGCCAGGATGATCACGATCTCCTGACCTTGTGATCTGCTTGCTTTGGCCTCCCCAAGTGCTGGGATTACAGGTATGAACCACCATGTCTGGCCATTGTTTAACCTTTGTACTAATAAAACACTACCTTTCTAAAATCATGTATATGCAATAGATCAATATTAACTGCATTTTTGTCAGATTACTCTAAACAGCATTACACATATACATCCTCTGTTATCTAAACTTAAAATGAGTAGAAATTTTATTTTATTTATGTGATTATTTTTCTATTTAAGCAAACTTCAAGTTATGTCTAGTCACTAAAAATACTAAAGGCCACATTTTGTAAGTGATACATGATTTTCATGATAATGTTTCTTGTTTAATTTAGACATTTTTTTTTTTTTTACTTATTTTAGATGGGGCCGGACTGTGTAGAATAAATAATTAGAGAAACAAAGAGAAGTACGTTGACAAAATTTATTAATTAAATTTAGGTTTATTTTAGAAATAAAGTGTAAATAGCAAATGGCATTCCTTTTCATTCTTGGGTTAGTAGATACTACATCAATATTTTTTTCTTACACACATCTAATGAAAGATGTGAAAACAAAAACTTTCACAGAGAAGACTGTACTTATGCACCATAAATTCATCATGTTCCAAAGCTTAAACAGTTCCCAAGAAGTCTGTGCATCTCTTTTTCACTGGCTCTACACTTTCTTAAGTTTTGCCATCCTCATGGAACTGTCAGCCAGCACACTGAAACGATTCTCAGAAAACAAATGTATCATCAAGTTCTCAGGGTTTCAGTAGAGATTGAAGGCCAACAGACCTAAGACTCATTCAGAAATACTTAGCTGAGCAATAACCCTTCATAAGCAGTCACTTGACAGGTGACATTTTAAATCTCCTCTAATTTACTGTGTCATTGGCTTACACTTGTTCTCAGGAAAAGTTCCAAATTTTTCACCATGAAATAAAAACACCCATGTCAATGTAATTCTTGTCAAGTTACTCAGCCTTGTTTCTCACCACTTACTGCACTCTGCCCTTTGCTCTAGCACCAAACTGGATGGAGTGGAACTCTGCAGGGCTCTTCCTCACCTCAGGCTCTTTGCCTTTGCCTCTTCCCTCTATCTGGGAAGCTTTTCCTTGTCCTTCAGGTATCAACCTATGTTATCTCCTCCACCAGAAAGCCCATGATATTGACATAAAAGTGGGTAGATGTCCCTTCTCTGTGTTCCAGTAGTGCCCTGCTATATACCTGTCATGGTATCTATGACTCTATATGGACATTGCCTGCCTGTCTGTTTTTTAGGTTATAGCTTATGACTGTTGAGAGGTGGACCATGCCATCTTCATCTTGTAATTCCAGTGCTGGTTCTAGTACCTTAGCATGTGGCTGTTGATTACATGAATGAAGACTGAAAAAGCTCTGATATTTAAACACAATTAGAATTAATGCCATGTGTAAATTATTAAATAGTAATTTTGTATTGTAAATGTACATACATATTTCTCATTCTTATTAACTCTGATAAAGTTCTCAAGTCTTTAGTTTTTAAACTCACACTTAGTTAACTGAAGCGTTTTAGGTAAAGAACAAAATTCTTTATTTTTCTTTCCAGCTGTTGCTGTATTGGACACTTGCTCCCATCTACTTTCTTCTCTAGAATCCACGGGTAAGCCACATCTAATGAAGAGAATATTTAACCATAAAGTCTTAAGGAAAAATTGTATGATGATTTAAAAGATTATAAAATTTTATTACTGGGCTATTTACACATTTTAATTGTTTCTCATAAAATATATAACATTCCAATATTTACTGAAGTAGGATATTTTTGTATCATATGTATGATTATAGGGTATTTTAAATGATGTTTTTTGGCCTCCTTAAGTTTTAAGTGGATCTTGCAAATGAAAACCAGTATTATTGAGTTTGACATACTCAAATTGCCCAAATGTCAGCTGTTTAAACAACTAAGTCATCATTGATACTTTAGTAAAAGTTAGTAAAGGTCATCGAAGGCTTATTTGCATTTTACAGTTTTTATTACTTAGGAGAGTTAAGGAGTACCTGCCAGGTTTGTCCGTGCTAATGTTACAATTTTCTTTCTGTAGTTCAACTGTATTTTGTATGGAGATACTTTGAGGCTCTGTAAATATCTGGTTACTCCTCAGAACCCACTAGATTTAGCATTTCATGGATGACTTGTGTTTGAACAATTATTACTATGATGGTTACCAGATGATTATTTTCTTATTCTCTTCTTTGTTCTACATGGAGAAATAAAACCAATAAATAAGGGAGAAGGAAAGCTCATGATTCTGATGCTCCAATTCCCCAAGATTAGGCCAGTAGTAGACATTCCAAGCTGACTTTATGTCTCTTTGATTTGTCTCCATTACTCTGTCGGCACTTTTTTAATTTCTGGCAGAAGATGTTCTAAGCTCAGCTTGTATTTTCTCTGCTCCAGCTCTGGAATGAGTAATTCTTTTTAGAAGCAGAGGTGGAGCCACTGAGGAAGCACAGGTGAGCCCTCCCCAGTGTGTACTCACTGGTCCCCAACAGAAGAACCACTGCCACATCCACTGAGGTACCAAGAAACTAGCAAAGGGCCTTCTGGCTGTCTGGGGAGAGTCCTCATGTGGACCCTGGCTGTCTCAGAGGTTCTGGATTAGTCTTCCTGTAGCCTCTGTGTTGTGTCTTTAGATCGGGGCTCTGTGGGAAGGGCCCTGAGAGACCCAACAGCACAGCGTGCCTTATCTGCCAAATGTCCCTCCCTTCTTCACACTCTGACACTCAGGAATAGGGTAGATGGTGTGTCCAGGCAGTGTCAGGCCACCTCACTTTCTCCTTTGAGACGGGCCCAGAGGGCCTTTGGGGTGAGTGTGGAGCTGGGAACCTGGAGCCTGAGACCAACTGTCTCTCCCTGTATCTTGGAGGAAAGGCCATGTCCCAAAAAAAACCCCAGGGCCTGACCTCTGGGCACACATGCAGGGAGGGAGGGTCTATGAGCTGAGGGGGACATTGTAATGAGACTTTGAACCCCGTTGCTCCGGGGCCTGGTCAGTGGACCATGGTCAGAAATGACCTGGTCATCAGGACCTAGTCATTTGGGACCTGATCAGCAGGGGCCTGGTTAGTGGCGGCCTCCTCAGTAAAGGCCTCATCAGTGGGGACCTGGTGACCTAGTCATTGGAAGCCTAGTCAGTGGGGGGACCTAGTCAGTGGTGGCTTTTTTAGTGGGGTCTGATCTGTTGGAACATAAACAATGAAAAACTGGTTGGTGGGGCATACACAATATATCACGGGCCTGGTCAGTGTGGGGCCTTAGTGGCTTGGAGCCTGGTCAGTGAGGGCCTGGTCAGAGAGGGCTCGGTCAGCTGGGTACTCGTTCATGGAGAATTGTTCAGTGGGGGGTCGGGTGGGCAGCAACCTGGTAAATTGTGGTCTTGTCAGTGGGAACCCGGTCTTGTCAATGGGGACCAGGTCAGTGGAAAATTGGTCAGTGGGGTCTGGCCCATGAGGCCTATTAAGTGTGGGCCTGGTTAGGAAGACATGGTCAGTGGGGACTTGATCAGTGGGACCTGGTCAATGGAGGAGTGGTCATTAGGGGCCTCATCACTCATCACTGGGAACCTGGTCAGGGGCAGTTGGTCAGTACCTAGCCTGCTGGCCACTATGTGACCTCAGGCGGGGGGTTGTCTGTGGAGCCTCCTTGCCTCCATCTGCAGGGAAAGTGAGTCAGGGCACCCTGGAGGGTGGCTGGAAAGAGAAGGTGAGAAGATGTGTTGAATCCAATACTGCTTGGCAGACCTACAACTTTACAAATGACCTGTGTTCCACCTAGAGAGGGTGCCAGCCCTCTCAGCATTATGCAGTGCCCCTCCTCTGTCTGCATCCCCAGGACCACCATGGGTGGAGTGGGCAGAGATTGGGGAGCACCTATAGAGGCTCTAATGCTCTAAGGTGACAGTGATGAGGACTTGGGTGCACCCATGAGTGGAGAAGCTAGGCCTGTCCAGAGAAGCAAGACAAACACACACATACACACACACACACACAGGCACACATGCATACACAAATACATTGCATACACACATGTCAGTTCAGGGGATAGAGGACACTGACTCTGGGCCCTGTTGACCCAAGCAGACTCCCATGGTGGTGGGTTGTGTCACCCCACAATGTCACTGTTGCTGAGTCCCCATTGCCTCTGTGTTGTGGAGCAGTTAGAGACACACAGCAGTGTCTGTGAGTAGCTCTGCGTGAAGGACCATTTTCTAGATGAGAGGCACATCTCAACACAGCTCACTGATCAGATTCAGGTGAGTGGGACCTGCTCTTTTCTCTTCCTCCTGGCTTGGGAAAAGTCACTATCAGGTGGGTGGTTTTGGCCTCTGGGCAGCTACTGAGGGTAATCGCTGAACACTCACCAGCTGCCTGTTATGTGCTGACAGTCATCTCATTCATCCTCACAGCAATTCCATTCTGCATCTTTTCTGATCACCTCCGTGACCACAGAGGGCAACCCCATCAGGGCCCTGTCACCAGGCCCAGTCTAGCTCCATGATAACCAAGACACAGGTCCAGAGACAATCGTCCTACATTGTGCCTGCAACTGACCCCCCTTGGTAGGTAGTGACCAGCACAACATGGAAGAAGCCAGGGCAGCATGCAGCCAGCTGCTCTGCAGCCCCAAATGGCTCCTGGGCCTTGGGAAGTCATTCATAAAGGGGAAGCTGGTCACTTTGAGGTCCCTGAAGGGAAGGGTGAACGTGCATCCCAACAGCCCTGGCAGCCAGCAGCATGCCATACATTTTCTCACCCAACGTGTGTGACAGAGGTCCCCTCCTGGGGCACAAGTCCCATACCTAAAGCATCCTGCCCCAGTCGGACCTCATCCTGAGCCCTGGGAGGGGAGGGGCACAATGGGCCCCCCTGCAGCAGCCAGGATTACCACCCAGGGGACTCGGCCTTCTGTGGCCCTGGCCAGACTTAGAATTTGGCCCAAGACAAACTTACTCGGAGCAGCTTCTCAGTACCTGGGGCCTGTGCATGCCAGGCAAGGCCAAGCTGGCTCAAAGAGCAACCAGCCACCTCTGCAAGGGTGTGCCAGGAGCAGGTGGAGCAGTCACCAACCTCACCCACTCAAGGAAACAGGGATGGCCAGCTTCCCACAGTCTGAGTGACCACCACCTGACAGCTGATGGAGTGGAGGCCTGAGGAAAAGCAGATGGCACTGGGGCTCCACCTCCAGGGCAGAATAACTGATTTACCCTGACTGGCAGGGAGTGACGTTGGTGGCTGGTCCACTGGCTCCTGGCACACCCTTGCAGAGGTGGCTGGTTGCTCTTTGAGCCAGCTTGGCTTTGCCTGGCATGCACAGGCCTCAGTGCAACAAATGTGCTGCAAATGGAGCCACATAGAGGAAATGAGCAGCAGGCTCAGAACTGGGGTGTGTGCCACCTTTGGGGCTCCAGTCCAAGCATCGGGGCTTCTACAGCACTGTGGGCTTCTCAGGTGCCAAGAGGCAGACCACAGGCCATCTTGAGTAGGACTCTGGTAAGAGCTTCCTTGTGTATGTGGATGATGTCCAGAATGTTGGCCTGGTGTCCCTGAGACAGCACTAACAGGTCCATGACTGGGTCCAGATCCTGCCTGGGCTGATGGGCAAAGAGCTCACTGACAGTGTGGAAGGCATCTATGGTGAAGTGGATCTATGTTCAAGTGCAGAAAGGGCCCAATCTTGTAGATGAAGCATACAGCCAGCTTCTGGATGCAGGTGCAGTGCCACATTTTTTGTCACTTCCTGATGTGCCCCACCAGCACTGAAGAGATAGCCTGGAGACAGGGCAAGAGGAAGGCTGAGAAGGATGAGATGGTGAGTGCCAGATTCTTCCTGGCCCTGAGCCCACCCCCAGTGTGACACTCAACTTTTAGGAGTGGGAGAGCAAGATTGACGGCTTCAAGTGCTTCACCAAGAAGATGGACAACAGGGCACTCAGCTCAACTTCACAGCCAATGAGTGGTGGCAGGCTTTGAGAAAGAGCATCAGAAGCCTGACAGTTCTCCTTCAGCCTCAGCCAGGCCTTGGAGCTGGACCAGGCCATCCACTTCAGTATAGATGCCTTCCACTCTGTCAGTGAGCTCTTTGCCGGTCAGTCCAGGAAGGACCTGGACCCAGCCATGGACCTGTTAGTGCTGTCTCAGGGACACCAGACCAACATCCTGGACATCATCCACATACACAAGGAAGCTCTTACCAAAGTCATGGAGAGCAGGCAACACGTGGCAGAAGGGAAGACAGAGGTGCAGAGGCTGATGACGTCAGAATCACAGGAACAGGATTTCTTTGGCCACTTTGGCTGAAATTCACCACTTCCATCCAATTCTAGTGAGAGACATGGACTCACAGATGCAGCATTTCTTGCAACAAGAGATACTACTTTTTCAAAAATTCACCCAGGAATTGATAGTGTTGAATGACTCGATACTCGATCGTGGACGGTTTCCAGTTCAAGGATACTTTCTACAGCAGAATAATAACACTAGCAAAGAGCTAGTACAAGGATGGTTTTGTGCTCAACTGAAATCAGCTGAATACAGAATTGTATAGGAAACAGTTAATATGGTGATAGAATAGAAACAGTAGCAATCGTGAACTAAATCATACTATGAATGCCTAAACTACTGCTGTAACGTTTGGAAAAATGAAAATACCACTTTATTGCTTTTTGAAGTATGAATATTTTAGTGTATATGCTCTAGACTTCAAACTCTTAAAGAGTCTCAAAGAAGTTGGCTGGATAAAGCCTGCTGTGGATGTCTTTATATTCAAAGATTGATGATGCAATTTGAATATGTGTCCCCACCGAATCTCATGTTGAATTATATTTCCTAATGTGGAAGGTGGATCCTGGTATAAGGTGATTGAATTATGAAGGCAAATTTCTCATGAATGGTTCAGCACCATCCCCTTGTACCATCCTCACAATAATGAGTGACTTCTCATGAGATGTAGTCACTGAAATCTCTATATCACCTCCCCACTCTCCGTGTTTTCCCCTTGCCATGTGAGACAATTGATTCTTTCTTTGCCTTCCATGATTATTGAAAGATTTCTGAGGCCTAGAAGCAGAAGCACTGTGCTTAGAACCATGAGCCAATTAAACCTCTTTTTCAAAATAAATCATACAGAAAATGGCAAATGAGGACTGGAGCGTTGCTATACAGATACCTGGAAATGTGGAAGCAGCTTTGGAACCAGGTAATGGATGGAGGTTGGAAGAGTTTGGAGGGCTCAAAAGAAGACAGATGAGAAAACTTTTGGACCATCTTAGAGTCTGGTTCAATGGTTGTGACAAAAATCCTGACAGAAACATGGACAGTGAAGGCCAGGCTGAGGAGGTCTCAGAGAGAAATAAGAAGCTTTCTGGAAAATGTCTTCCTTTTGGATATGGAAAGCTTACACAATGCCTGCTTTTTATTTCAGAGACTCATAGGCAAAAGAGACTGTAGCCTTGACCCAGATGAGACTTTGGACTTTGTAACTTTGAGTTAATCCTGAAATGAGTTAAGACTTTGGGAGACTGCTGGCAAGGCATGTTTGTATTTTGCAATGTGAGAAGGACATGAGATTCATCGGGTCAAGGACAGAATAATACGGTTTTTGTCTATGTCCCTACCAAAACTCATGTGGAATTATATTTTGTAATGTTACAGGCAAGATCTAGGTGGAAAAAGATTTAGTCATAAAATGGTGCAGGTAGATACTTCACGAATGATAAAGAACCATCACCTTGATGCTATCCTCCTGATAATGAGTGAGTTCCCATGAGATCTGGTTGTTTAACAGATCTCATCCTCCTGCTCCTGCTTTAGGAGATATCTCATTGTCCCTTGGCTTTCTGATATAATGAGGAGGCTTCCTGATTCCTCCCAGAAACAGAAGACACAATGCTTCCTTCACAGCTTGCAGAACCATGAGTCAATTACACCTCTTTTATTTACAATAATACAGAAAAGTAGAACTGCAGAGAGGAGCTGTGAAATGCCTTCAAGGCCTTTTTCCCTTTGTTTTGGCTATTAGCACAGGGCTTCTTTATATGCAAATTTCTGAAATCTTCTTGAATGTTTCCCCTTAAATGGGATTTTTGTTATTGCTACATAGCCAACCTGCTATACAGATTTCTGAAAAAGTAGAAGCAGGCTCAGTAGTGGGTAGCAAACAAAGATTGGAAGGGTTTGGAGGGATTAGATTATGACAGGGAGTGGGAGGGAGTGATTTAATCATGGATGGGTGGGGGTGGATGTGGAAGGGAAAAAGGGGTGGGTAGGGTGGGAGGGAGTAGACTGGCTGTACGGTGGTGGGAGGGTGGTGGTGGGAGGGTGGTGGGTAGTAGGAAGGGGTAGTAGCCTGCTGCAGAGGCAGAGTCTCATGGAAAATCCCTACTAGGGAAGCGCACCTGTGGCTTTGCAGGTTTGAGCCCCAATGGCTGCTCTCATGGACTGGACTAGTGTTGAGTGCCTGTAGCTTTTCCACACGGAGGGTGCAAGCTGTTCGTGGGTCTATGTATCTGGGGTCTGGAGGGTGGTGGCCCCCTGCATGGGGGCTCCAAGTCCATATTTTCCTTCTGCACTGCCCTAGTAGAGGTTTCCCAAGAATGCTTCATCTGCAGCAGGCTTCTGCCTGGAAACAGTGGGAGGTGGGGGTGAGAGGCAGATCCTTCACCAATGGTTAGGCAACATCTTCTTGATGCTGTCTTCATGATAGTGTGTTCTCATGAGATCTGGTTATATAACAGGGGGTGGCACCTCTTTCCTCTCTCAGTCTTTCTTCTACCCCTGCCATTTGAAACATCTCATTGCCCCTTGGCCTTCTGGTATGATTGGAAGGCTTCCTGATCTGATCCTCCCAGAAGCAGAAGCCACTGTGCTTCCTTTACAGCCTGCTGGACCGTGAGTCAATTAAACCTCTTTTCTTTATGATCATGCAGAAAATTAGTACTATGAAGTGGAGCCATGAAATGCCTTCAAGGCCCTTTCCCCTTTGTCTTGGCAACCAGCACTCAGCTTCTTTTCATGCAAATATCTGAATCCTTCATGAACTTTCCCCCTGAAAATGGACTATTCTGTTTTACCACATTGCCAGGCTGTGATAAAGATAGCTGACAATGTAGAACCAGGTTCAGAAGTGGGTAAAAGACAGAGGTCAGAAGAGTTGGGAAAGCTTAGAAGACAGCAAGATGAGGAAAATATTGGACCACTATAGAGAATTGTTAAATACTTGTGATAGGAAGGCTGACAAAAGTGTAAACACTGAAGTCCAGACCTAAAAGTTCTCAGATGAAAATGAGGAATTTCCTATGAACAAGAGACAAGATTACATTTGATTGGCCTTAACAAAGAAGCTGGCTGCATGGGGACCCTGCCCTGGAGATCTGTGAAACTATGAACTTGGGGGTGATGATTTAGGATGTATCTGGTGAAATGAACATCTAGGCAGCATAGCACAAGAGGTGTCCTGCTTACATTGAACAGCTTGTGTTCTTATGGGTGACCTAAGAAGTGACTTCAAGTTGGAACTTCAAGTGGAGATCTAAAGTTTGGAAAATGTGGAGCCTGGCTAAGTGGTCAAAAAGAAAAGCCGATTTTGAGGGGGAAAATTCAAGAAGGCTTAGGGTATTTGTATAAAAAGGAACCCAGTGCAAAAAGCCAAGACAGTGGGAAACCGGCCTTGAAAGCATTTTAGAGATGTCTGCAGCAGCCCTTGCTGTCACAGGCCCTGGGGCCTAGGAGAAAAGTATGGTTTCCTAGGCCAGTCCCATGGCTCTGCTGCTGTGCTCAACCGCAGGACACTGCTGCCAGCATCCGTACAGCTCCAGCACCAGCCATGGCTGAAAGATGCACAGGTACAGCTTGGGTCATTGCTTCAGAGGTGGCTCAAAGTCTTGATGGTTTCCATATAGTGTTAAGCCAGTAGGTGCACAGAGAAAGAGATTAGAGGCTTGGGAACTCCCGTCTAGACTCCAGAAGATGTACAGAAAATCCTGGATGTTCAGGAAGAAGCTTTTCCAAGAGGCAGAGCTTCATGGGGAACCTCTACTAGAGGAGCAAAGAAGGGACCTATAGGGTTGAAGCCCCCACACACGGAGGCATCATTCTCTAAACCCCAGATTCATAGACCCATAAACAGCTTGCACCCTCAGTGTGGGAAAGCTATGGGCACTCAACAACAACCCTGCCCATGAGAGACAGCCGCGGAGGCTGAACGCTGCAAAGCCACAGGTGCAGATCTGCCCAAGGCCTTGGGAGCTCAGCCCTCACAGCCCTGTGCCATGGATATGGGACAAGGATTCAAAAATGGTGATTTTGGAGCTGTAGCATTAAGTGACTGGCCTGCTGGGTTTTCGACACTTATGTATCCTATGAGTCACCCACTGCCTGTACAATCATTGTACCTTGGAAGTAGTAAACTTGCTTTATAATTCACTGGCTCATGGGCAGGAGGGACTGTAGACTTGTCTCAGATAAGACTCTGGGCTTTGTGCATTTGAGTAAATGCTGGAATGAGTTAAGATTTGAGAGACTCTAGGGAAGGCATCATTACATTTTGCAATGTGAGAAAGACATGAACTTTGGGGGACCAGAGACAGAATAATAGGTTTTGGCTCTCTGTCTCTACCAAAGCTCATGTGGAATGTTAATGCAAAATGTTAAATGTGGGGGCTGATGGAAGGTGATTTAATCATGGTGGAGAGTGGAGGTTGGATGGTTGGGGGCACCGGGAGGGTGGGGGGGGGGATTCTGGGGTGGAGAGGGTTGGAGGGAATAGGGGTTGGGGAGGGTTGGAGGAGATTGTGGTAGGGTTGGGGGTGAAAGGCAGGAATGGGGGTGGATCCTTCACAAATGGTTAAACACCATCTCCTTAATGCTGTCCTTCTGATAGTGAGTTCTCTTCATGATTTTGGAGCTGTGAGATTGAATGAACACTGACGTACTGGATTTTGGATGTCCATTGGGCCTGTGGTCCCATTTGTGTTATTTTTCTTGGAAATTTCTTCCCTTTGGACTGAGAAAGTTTACCCAGTACCTGTACCATCATTGTACCTTGAAAGAAACAAACACCCTTTTAACTTCAGGGACTCATAGGCAGAAGAGACTGTAGCCTTGTCTCAGATGAGACTTAGAACTTTTTACATTTGAGTTAATGCAGGAAGGAGTTAAGGCTTTTGGAAACCTTTGGAAAGGCATGATTGTATTTTATTCTGTGAAAAGGATATGATATTTGGGGGGTCAAGGTCAGAATAATATGATTTGGCTGTGTGCCCCTGGAAAAACTCATGTGGAATTGTAATCCCAAATTTTGGAGAAGGGGCCTGGTGGGAGATTATTTAATCATGGATGGGAGGGGTAGGGGTGGAAGAAAAAAGGGGTGGGTAGGGTGGGGAAGAATAGGCTGGCTGTAGGGCGGTGGGAGGGTGATGGATAGTAGGAATGGGGAGTAGCCTGCTGCAGAGGCCGATGCTCATGGAAAACTTCCACCAAGGCAGTGCACCTGTGGCTTTGCAGGCTTTAGCCCCCATGGCTGCTCTCATGGGCTGGGCTGGTGTTGAGAGCCTATCACTTTTCCATACTGAGGGTATGAACTGTTGGTAGGTCTATGAATCTGGGGTCTCGAGGATGGTGGCCTCCTGCATAGTCAGTCAAAGCCCTTATTTTCCTTCCGCACTGCCACAGTACAGGATTCCCAAGAGCCTCTGCCTCTGCAGCAGGCTTCTGTCTGGAACACTAGGAGGTGGAGCTGTGTTGTGGGGCGGATCCTTCACCAATGGTTAAGCACCATCTTCTTGATGCTGACCTAGTGATAGTGAGTTCTCATGAGATCTGGTTATATAACGGTGTGGCACCTCTTTCCTCTCTCAGCCTTGCTCCTACTCCTGCCGTATGATATATTTCATTGCTGTTTTCCTATTGGTATGATTGGGAGTCTTCCTGAGTCCTCCCAGAAGCAGAAGCCACTATGCTTTCTTTACAGCCTGCAGAACCATGAGCCAATGAAACCCCTTTTCATTATGATCATACAGAAAATAAAGTACTGCGAAGTGGAGCTATGAAATATCTTCAATGACATTTCCCCATCGTCTTGGCTGTTAGCACTGGACTTCTTTTTAATGCATATATCTGAAGCCTTCTTGAAGTTTCTCCCTGAAAATGGACTTCATTTTCTTCTACATTGTCAGGCTGCAACAAAGATAGCTGAAAATGTAAAGCAGGTTCAGAAGTGGGTAACAGCCAGAGGTTGGAGAGTTTGGAGAGCTTGAAAGAAGACAGGAAGATGAAAGAAATTTTGGACCATCGTAGGCACTTTTTGAATAGTTGTGATTAAAAGGCTGGCAGAAGGATGGACAGTGAAGGCCAGGCTTACAAGGTCTCAGATGAAAATGAGGAAATTACTGGGAACAGGAGCCAAGGTTACTTTTGTTTTGCTGTAGCAAAGAACATGGCTGCAGGGCGACCTTGCCCTCGAGAGCTGTGAAACTTTAAACTTGAGGGTGATGATTTAGTGCAAATCTGGTGGAATGAACTTCTAGGCAGCATAGCACAAGGGGGATCCTGTCTGCATCAAACAGCCCGTGTTCTTGTGTGACCGAGGTTATGTGTGACTGAGGAAATGACCTCAAGTTGGAACTTATATTTAAATGACAAGCAGAGCTCAAAAGTTTAGAACCATTTGCAGCCTGGCCAAGTGGTCAAAAAGAAAAGCTGATTTTCAGGGGGAAAATTCATGAAGGCTCCAGAAATTTGCATAAAATGGAGGCCAGTGCTAATAGCCAAGACAATGGGGGCAAAAGCCTTGGAAGCATTTCAGAGATGGTTGCAGCAGCCCTTGGTGTCACAGACCCTGGGGCCTAGGAGAGAAGAATGGTTTCTGGGGCCAGCCCCATGGCCCTGCTGCTGTGTGCAGCCTCAGGACACTGCTGCCTGCATCCCAGCAGCCGCAGCTCCTGCTCCGACCTTGGCTGAAAGATGCACAGGTACAGATTGCATCACTGCTTCAGAGGGTACAAGCTATAAGGCTTCACGGCTTCCACATAGTCTTAAGCCAGCAAGTCCATAGAGCACTAGCCCAGAGGCTTCAGAGCCTTCATATAGATTTTGGAAGATGTATGAAAATGCCTAGATGTCCAGACAGAAGGCTGCCAAAAAAGCAGAGCCTCCTGGGAAACCTCTACTAGGGCAGTGCAGAAGGAAAATATGGGGTTGGAGCCCCCACACTGGAGGCCACCATATGCAGACCCCAGACTCATAGACCCACCAAGAGCTTTGTACACTCTGTGGGTAAAAACTACAGGCACTCAACACCAGCACAGCCCATGAGGGCAGCTGTGGGGACTGAAAACTGCAAAGCCACAGGTGCAGACCTGCCCAAGGCCTTGGGAGTCCAGCCCTCATGCCCTTGTGCCCTGGATGTGGGACAAGGATTAAAAAAGGATGACTTTGGAGCTGTAAGTTTGAGTAACTGGCCTGCTGGGTTTTGGATTTTCCTGGGACCTGTAAGTCCCGTTTGTGTTTCGTTGTTCTCTCTGGCAAAAATCTTCCTTTAGGGTGGGAATTCTTACTCAATGCCTGGACAATCATACCTTGGAAATAGGTAACTTGCTTTGTATTTCAGAGGCTCAGGAACAGAAGGGACTGCATCTTTCTCTCAGATGAGACTTTGGGCTTCAGACATTGAAGTAAATGCTGGAATGAGTTAAGACCTTTGAGGTCTTAGCCAAGACGATGGGGAAAAGTCATTGAAGGCGTTTCATAGCTTCACTTCACAGTACTAATTTTCTGTATGATCATAACAAAAAGGGGTTTAATCGGCTGATGGTTCTGCAGGCTGTAAAAAAAAAGCATAGTGGCTTGGGGAATTGTAAGTAAGGCATCACTGTATTTTGCAAAGTGAGAAGGACATGAGATTTAGGGAGGCAGGGACAGAATAATAAGATTCGGCTGTGTGTCGCTATGGAAACTCATGTGGAATTGTAATCAGAAATGTTAAAATTGGGGCCAGGTGGAAGGTGATTTAATCATGGAGGGCACTGGGTGTTGGAAGGTGGAGATTGGGGAGGATCGGTGGATTATGCTGGGGGTGAGGGGTGAAAAGTGGAGGTGGGGGGATGATCCCTCACAAATAGTTAAACACCATCTCCTTAATCCTTTCCTCATGATGGTGAGTTCTCGTGATGGTTTTGGAGCTGTGAGATGTAATGGATATTGGTCTCCTGGGTTTTGGACTTGCATTGGCCCTGTGATCCCATTTGTGTTATTTTCCTGGCAAACCTCTACCCTTTGGATTGAGAAAACTTACCCAATGCCTGTACCATCATTGTACCTTGAAAGAAAAGAACTCCCTTTTAAATTCAGGGACTTATAGGCAAAAGGGCCTGTAGCCTTTTCTCAGGTGAGACGTGGAACTTTTTACATTCGAGTTAATGCTGAAATGACTTAAGACTTTTGGCAACTTTTGAAAAGGCATGATTGTATTTTACTCTGTGAGAAGGATATGATATTTGGGGGATCAGGGTCAGAATAATATGGTTTAGCTGTGTGTCCCTACCTAAACTCACATGTAATTGTAATCCCGAATGTTGCAGGTGGGGCCTGGTGAGAGGTGATTTATTCATGGATGGGAGAGGGGTGGGGCTGGAAGTAAAAACAGGTGGGTAAGGTGGGGAGGAGTAGGCTGGCTGTAGGGTGGTGTGTAGCAGGAAGGGAGTAGCCTGCCACAGAGGCAGAGGCTCATGGAAAACCTCTACTAAGGCAGTGCACCTGTGGTTTTGCACCTGTGGCTTTGCAGGGTTTAGCACCTGCTGCTGCTCTCATGGGCTGGGCTGGTGTTGAGTACCTGAAGCTTTTCCACACTGGGGGTGTGAGCTGTTTTTGGGTGCATGACTCTTGGGTCTGGAGGATGGTGGCGTGGGGGCTCCAAGCCCATATTTTCCTTCTGTACTGCCCTAGTAGAGGTTTTCCAAGGGGTTCTGTCTCTGCCTCAGGCTTCTGCTTGGAAACAGTGGGTGGTGGATATGGGGAGGTGGGCAGATCCTTCACCAACAGTTAACCACAATCTTCTTGATGCTGATCTCCTGATAGTGAGCTCTCATGAGATATAGTTGTATAACAGGATGTCTCACCTCTTTCCTCTCTCTGTCTTGCTTCTACTCCTGCCATATGAAGTATTTCATTGCCGCTTGGCCTTCTGGTATAATTGGGAGGCTTTCTGAGTCCTCCTACAAGCAGAAACCACTATGCTTTCTTTACAGCCTGAAGAACTGTGAGTCAATTAGACCTCTTTTCTTTATGTAGATACAGAAAATTAATGCTGTGAAGTGAAGTTATGAAATGACTTCTAGGCGTTTCCCCCATTCTCTTGGCTATTAGCGCTGAGCTTTTTACAATGCAAATATTGGAGGCCATCTTGATGTTTCCCCTGATAATGGACTTTTCTTCTTTTACCATATTGCCAGGCTGCAACAAAGATAGCTGACAGTGTAGAAGCAGGTTCCAAATCGGGTAATGGCCAGAGGTTAGAGAGTTTGGAGAGCTTGGAAGAAGATAGCAAGAAGAGGGAAAGTTTGGACCATTGCAGAGACTTGTTAAATAGTTATGATTAAAAGGCTGACAGAAGGATGGACACTGAAGGCCAGGCTTGTAAGGTCTCAGATGAAAATGAGGAACTTACTGGGAAAAGGAACCAAGGTTTTTTACTTTTGCCTTAGCAAAGTAATTGGCTACACAGTGACCATTCCCTGAAGATCTGTGAAACTGAACTTTAGGGTGATGGTTTAGGGTGTATCTGGTGGAATGAAATTCTAAGCAGCAAAGCTGAAGAGTTGTCCGGCCTACGTCGAACAGCCTGTGCTCCTATGTGTGATGAAAGAAATTACCATAAGTTGGAACTTATATTTAACTGAGAAGCAGAGCTTCAACATTTGGAAAATTTGTAATCTGGACAAATGGCCAAAAAGAAAAGCTGATTTTCAGGGGGAAAATCAAGAAGCCTTCGGATATTTGCATAAAAAGGAGCCCAGTGCTAATAATTCAAGACAATGGGAAAAAGGCCTTGAAGGCATTTCAGAGATCTTTGTAGCAGTCCTTGCTGTCACTGGCCCTGGGATTTAAGAGAAAAGAATAGTTTCCTGGCCCAGCCCCATGGCTCCACTGCTGTGTGCAGCCTCAGGACACTGCTGCCTGCATCCCTGCAGCTCCTTTTCCAGCTCCAGCCATGGATGAAAGATGCACAGGTACAGCTTGCGTCACTGCTTCAGAGGAAGCAAGCTCCAAGCTTTGGTGGCTTCCACATAGTGTTAAGCCAGCAGGTGCATAAAGCACAGGACTAGAAGCTTCAGAGCCTTGGTCTGGACTCCAGAGGATATATCAGAAATCCTGAGTGTCTAGCCAGAAGCTTTTCCAAGAGGCAGAGCCTCATGGTAAACCTCTACTCGGGCAATACACAAGGAAAGTATAGGGTTGGAGTCCCCATACAGGGAGGCACCATTTTCCAGACCCCAGTATCATAGACCCACCAGCTGCTTGCACCCTTAGTGTTGAAAAGCTACAGGCACTCAACACCAGCCTAGCCAATGAGGGCAGCTGTAGGGGGAAGATTCTGCAATGCCACATGTGCAGAGCTGCCCAAGGCCTTGGGATCCCAGCCATCACAAAACCCTGTGCTCTGGATGTGGACATAGATTCCAAAAAGATGATTTGGAGCTGTATGATGGAATGCCTGGCCTGCTGTGTTTTTGACTTGCAGGGGGTTTGTAAGTCCCATCTGTGTTTTGTGCTTCTTTCTGGGAAATTTCTTCTTTTTGGCTTGGAATGCTTACCCAATGCCTGTACAACCATTGTAACTTGGAAGTGGTTAAATTGCTTTGTATTTCAGAGTCTCAGGGCAGAAGATATGGCAGCCTTGTCTCAGAGGAGACTTTGGCCTTTGGACATTTGAGTAAATGCTGGGATGAGTTAAGATTTGGGGGACTCTAGGGAAGGCCTCATTGCATTTTGCAATGTAAGAAAGACATGAACTTTGGGGGACCAGGGACAGAATAATATGTTTTGGCTCTGTGTCTCTACCAAAACTCATGTAGAATTTTAATGGGAAATGTTAAAGGTGGGGGCTTGTGGAAGGTTAGTTAATCATGGTGAAGAGTGGAGGTTAGATGGTTGGGGGGTGGGGAGGGTTGGGGGGATTAAGGGGTGGGGAGGGTTGGGGGCGATTGTGGTGGGGTTGGGGGTGAAAGGCAGGGGTAGGGGGTAGATCCTTCACAAATGGACATTTGAGTAAATGCTGGAATGAGTTCAGACATTGGGGGACTGTAGAGAATGCATCATTGTATTCTGCAGTATGAGAAGGATGTGAGATTGGGGGGCCAAAGGGAGAATAATACGATTTGGCTCTGTGTCCCTACCAAAACTCATGTGGAATTATAATGGGGAATGTTAACTGTGGGGCTTGGTAGAAGGTGATTTAATCATGGTAGAGAATGGGGGTTGGAAGGGGGATGTGGGAGAATGGAGGTTCATGGTGTGGGTGAGGGTGAAACATGGGGATGGGTGGCAGATCCTTCACAAATGGTTAAATACTATCTCCTTAATGCAGTCTGTGTGATAGTGAGTTCTCGTGATAAATGAATGCTGTCCTGCTGGGTTTTGGAGTCGGATTGGGCCTGTGTCCCATTTGTGTTATTTTTCTGGGAAAACCTTCCCTTTGGTTTAAGAAAGCCTACCCAGTGCCTGTGCCATCATTGTAACTTGAAAGAAAAGAATTGTCTTTTACATTCAGGGATTCATAGGCAGAAGGGGTTGCAGCCTTGTCTTGGATGAGACTTGAACTTGCTACATTTGAGTTACTGCTGGAATGAGTTAAGACTATTTGAAACTTTTGAAAAGGCATGTTTGTATTTTTCTGTGTGAGAAGTACATGAGATGTGGGGGTGTCAGGGTCAGGATAATATGGTTTGGCTGTGTTTCCCTACAAAAACTCATGGGGAATTGTATTCCTGACAGTTGTAGGTTGGGCCTGGTGGGAGGTGATTTAATCACAAACGGGAGGTTGGTAGGGGTGGAAGGGAAAACAAATGGGTAGGATGGGGAGGAGTAGGCTGGCAGTAGGGTGGTGAGAGGTTCGTGGGCAGTAGTAAGGGCGAGTAGCCTGCTGCAGAGGCAAAGCCTCATGGAAAACCTCCACCAGGGCAGTGCACCTATGGCTTTGCAGGGTGTAGCCCCCATGGCTGCCCTCATAGGCTGGGTTGTTGTTGAGTGCCTGTAGCTTTTCCATACTGAGAGTGCAAGCTGTTGGTGAGTCTATGATTCTGGGGTCTGAGGATGGTAACCTCCTGTGTGGGGCCTCCAAGCCCATATACTTTTTCTGCTCTGCCCTATTAGAGGTTTTCCTAGTGGGTCTGCCTTTTCCTCAGGCTTCTGCCTGGAAACAGCGAGGGGTGTGGGTGGTAGGGGGCAGAACTTTCACCAATGGTTAAGCAACATCTTCTTGATACTGACCTTGTGATAGTGAGTTCTCAGGAAATCTGGTTGTATAACAGGGTTATACAACGTGTGGCACCTTTTTCCTCTCTCTGTTTTGTTTCTACTTCTGCCATATAAAACATCCCATTGCTGCTTGGTCTTCTGGTATGATTGGGAGGCTTCCTGAGTCCTCCCAGAAGCAGAAGCCTCTATGATTTATTTAAAGCTTGCAGAACCATGAGCCAGTTCAACGTCTTTTCTTTCTGATTATGCAGAAAAATAATGCTATAAAGTGGAACTATGAAATGCCTTCAAGGCCTTTTTCCTATTCTCTTGGCAATCAGCACTCAGCTTCTTTTCAGGCAAATGTCTGAAGCCTGCATTAATTTTTCTCCTGAAATGGACTTTTCTTCCTTTACCACATTGCCAGGCTGTGACAAACGTAGCTGAAAATGTAGGAGCAGGTTGAGACGTGTGTAATGGCCAGAGGTTGGAGAGTTTGGAGGTCTTGGAAGAAGACAGGAAGATGAGGAAAAGTTTGGATCAGTGTAGAGACTTGTTAAATAGTTATAATTAAAAAGGTGACAGAAGGATGGACAGTGATCACCAGGCTTAGAAGGTCTCACATGAAAATGAGGAGCTTGCTGGGAACAGGAGTCAGGGTCACCTTTGTTTTTTCCTTAGCAAAGAATGTTGCTGCACGATGCCCCTAACCTGGAGACCTGTGAAATTTTGAACATCAGGGTGATAATTTAGAGTGTATTTGGTGGAATGAAATTTTAGGCAGCAAAGCTTAAGAGGTTTCCTGTCTGTGTCGAACAGCCTATGGTCCTATATGTGACCAAAGAAATGACCTCAAAGTGAAACTTGTATTTAAATGAGAAGGAGAGCTTAAAAGTTTGGATAATTTGAAGCCTGGCCAAGTGGCCAAAAAGGAAAGCTGATTATCAGTGGGAAAGTTCAAAAAGTCTTCAGAAATGTGCATAAAAAGGAGTTCAGTGCTAATAGTCAATACAATATTAAAAAGGACTTGAAGGCATTTCAGAGACTTTTGCAGCAGCCCTTGCTATCACAGGCCCTGAGGCCTGAGAGAAAAGAATGGTTTCCTTCTCCAGCCCCATGGCCCCGCTGCTATGTCCAACCTCAGGACACTGTTGGCTGCATTCCTGAAGCTCCAGCTCCAGCCTTGGCTGAAAGATGCACAGGTACAGCTTGCATCACTGCTTCAGGGGTGCAAGCTTCAAGGCTTGGTGGCTTCCACATAGTGTTAAGCCAGCAGCTGCACACAGCACAAAACTAGACGCTTGCAAGCCTTTGTCTAGACTCCAGAGTATGTACGGAAAAACCTGGGTGTTCACACAGAATCTTTTCCAAGAGGCAGAGCCTCATGGGAAACTTTTACTAGGGCAGTACAGAAGGAGAATTTAGGGCTGGAGTCCCTAAATATGGAGGCACCATTCTCCAGACTCCAGATTCATAGACTCACCAACAGCTGGCACCATTAGTATGGAAATGCTACAGGCACTCAACATCAGCCCAGCCCATGAGGGCAGCTGTGGGGTACAGACCCTGCACAGCCACAGGTGCAGAGCTGCCCAAGGCCTTGGAAGCCCAGGCATCACACACCTGTGCTCTAGATGTGAGATGTAGATTCAGAAAAGATGATTTGGAGCTGTAGGATTCAATGACTGGCCTGCTGGGTTTTTGACTTGCATGGGGTCCGTAAGTCCTTGTACATTTCAGTAAATGCTGGAATGAGTTAAGTCATTGGGGGACAGTAGAGAAGTCATCAGTGTACTTTGCAGTGTGACAAGGATACAAGATTTGGGGAGCAAGAGCCAGAATAATATGATTTGATTCTGTGTCCCTACCAATGCTCATGTGGAATTGTAGTGGGGAATGTTAAAGGTGGGACCTGGTGGGAGGTGATTTAATCATGGAGAAGAGTGGGTGTTGGAGGTAGGGTTGTGGGGAGAATGGGAGAGATTATTTTGTGGGTGGGAGTGAAAGGTGAGGGTGGGGGGCAGATTCTTCACAAATGAGTAAACACTATCTCCTTAATGCTGTCCGCATGACAGTGAGTTCTCTTGATGATTTTGGAGCTGTGAGATTGAGTGAATACTGTCCTGCTGGGTTTTGGACTTGCATTTGTGTTATTTTTCTGGGCAACTTCTTCCCTTTGGATTGAGAAACCTTACCCAATGCCTGTTCTACCTTGAAGGAAAAGAAATCCCTTTTAAATTCAGGGACTCATTGGCAGAAGGGACTGTAACCTTGTCACAGATGAGATTTTGAAATTTTTACATTCGGAATGAGTTAAGACTTTTGGAAACTTTTGAAAAGGCATGATTGTGTTTTGCTCTGTGAGAAGGACATGAGGTTCTGGGGAATCAGGGTCAGAATAATATGGGTTGGCTGTGTGTCCGTATAAAACTCACGTGTCATCCTTAATGTTGGAGGTGGGCCAGGTGGGAGGTGACTTAATCTTGGATGGGAGGGAGTTGGGGTGGAAGGAAAAGGAGGGATAGTGTGGGGAGGAGTAGGTTGTCAGTAGAGTGGTGGGAGGGTGGGAGTAACCTGCTCCAGAGGCAGAGGCTCATGGGAAACCTCTACTAGGAGAGTGCACCTGTGGCTTTGCAGGGTGTAGCCCCCATGGCTGCTCTCATGGTCTGAGTTGGTGTTGAGTGCCTGTAGCTTTTCCATACTGAGAGTGTGAGCTGTTGGTGGGCTTATTAATCTGGAGTCTGGAGGATGGTGGCCTCCTGTGTGGGGGCTCAAAGCCTATATTTTCCTTCTGCACTGCCATAGTGGAAGTTTCATAAGAGGTTCTGCCTCTGCAGGAGGCTTCTGCCTGGAAGAAGTGGGCAGTGGTGTGGTTGGAGAATCCTTCACCATTGGTTAGTCTTCTTGATGCTGATCTCCTGACAGTGAGTTCTCATGTGATCTGGTTGTCTAACAGGATGTCACACCTCTTTCCCCTCTCTGTCTTGCTCCTACTCCTGCCATATGAAACATCTCATTGCCTCTTGGTCTTCTGATATGGTTAGGAGGGGCCTGATCAGTGTGGGCCTGCTCAGTGGACCTAGTCAGTTGGGACTTGTCAGTGAGGCCTATTTAGTGGGGGGTGGTCAGCAGGGGTCTGCTTAGAGCGGGTCTCATTAGAGGGATCTAGTAGTGCATGTCTTGGTGAGTGGGTTGATAGTGGTAGACAAATGTTTGGTGTCTGGTCAGTGCCAACCTGGGCTGTGGGACTTGGTCAGTGGAGACCTTGGGACCTAGTCAGCAGAGACGCTTGTCAGTGGGGCCCTGGTCAGGGCAGGCTGGTCCGTGGAACTTAATCAGTGGGGGCCTGGTCAGAGAGGACTTGATCATTGGTGGCTTTTGTAGCACTGGTCTACAGGGTGACCTGGTCAGCGGGGATCTGAGCAGTGCGTGCCTGTTCAGTGGGGCGTAGTCATTAGGGTCCCAGTCAGGGGCATCTTGTCACCTCAGTCCTGGTTAGCAGGGGCCTGGTCACTGGCTGCCTATTCCCTGCAGGCCTGGTCAGTGGGGCTTCGTCTGTGGGACCAGACAATGGGGTCATGATCGGTGGAACCTGATCAGTGGGGCCTTGTCAGTAAGGACCTCGTCAGTGAGGCCTTGCCAGTGAGGCCTTGTCAGTAAGGTCCTCGTCAGTGGAGTCCTGGTCATTGTGGGCCTGGCAGCGGGAATCTAGTTAGTGAGGCCTGGTGATGGGGCTCTAATCAGTGAGGGTGTGGTCAGGGAGGAAGTGATATGCTGGATCTGGTCACCAGGGACCTGGTCAGTGGGGGCTGCTGAGTACTGCTGGGAGATGTCAGGGGAAATGCATGTTATCGAGGAGCCTGTGGACAGCTGGGGTGGCCCAGTGGTGTTCAATGGTCCGTCAAAAGTGGACAAAGCAGGTGTTTGGATGGACCTGGGAGATCTTGCTCAGAGATTCTGACAGGACAAAGGTAAAGGAAGGGCCAGAGTGGCCGGAGAGATAGTCACAGTCTATGGTCTGCACAGGATGGAGGAGGCCAGGGAACAGGCAGGGTGGGCAGCTTGGTTTCAGGGAGAGGCAGGTACATGCTGGGAGGTCAGACCCTATGAGGGTTGTGGGGGCGTCAGGTGGTGTGGGCTCCAGGTGCACCCTCAGCGCACTGGGCAGGTCTTGGCCCAGGCTCCCTGGACCTTGGCCGGGTGATGTGGTCACTTGCTGGGAGACTGTTGTCAGGTGCTGGCCACCCACCCTGGGTAGCACTGTCCCATCTCAGGACTGGACTTCCTCAGATACTGTAGAGGGCACAGCCTCCAGCCCAGGAGGGGCAGCCCCTTGGTGCAGCCTGAGCTCTCCATGGGCCTGGAGCATCCCCTGCCAGCCCTGCACTCCCTCTTCTCCCAGGTCCCGCTTTTCCAGGGTCAGCCAGTAGGGAGGCCCCGTCCTCCCTTCCCTATGTGTCTCCTGGGCTGAAACTTGCAGTGCACTGGGACAGGGATGAGGCTTCCCTAAGGCCCATTTAGGGAGAGGACTGGCTCCCAGCCTGGCACAGGTCCTCAGCTCTGCCTTGGTTGCCTTAGAATGAGATGTATCAGTCAGTGCCCTGAAGGTAAAGGTAGGAGACTGTCCCTGCTGTTGGGAGGCTGGTCTAGGGATGGAGGACTTCACAGGTCCTCCCAGTCTGTCAGGCCTGGGCAGCACTGTCCTGTTTTAGGACTCAGAAAGTCCAGTTCTGGGATGGGACGGTGCTGCCCAGGGAGGGTGGCAAGGGTCTGACAGCAGTCACCAGGGAGTGACCACATCACCCAGCCGGGGTCCAGGGAGCCTGGCCTGAGACCTGCCCTGTGCACTGAGGGTGCACCTGGAGCCCACTCCACCTGATGCCCCCACAGCCCTCACAGGTCCTGACTTCCCAGCATGCACCTGCCTCTCCCTGAATTCCAGCTGTCCACCCTGCCTGTTCCCTCACTTCCTCCATCCTGTCCAGCAGGATGGGATGGGCAGGGGGACAGCCTGTGTGCACATTTCATGGCAAGCAGGAGTGACACACCATCCCTGGGAGGCGCCTTGGTTCCTCCAAAGCCCGGCCCCAGAACTCTGTCCTTGGGGTGGTTTTACCAAACCCCAAACCCAGAACTGTGGTTGTGGCTCAGGGGTCAGCACCTGCTAGTTCTACAATGTCGCCAAGGACTTCGATTGTACAATGTTTTTCTTTTCAATAGTCATTCCAAATATTGTGAGATGCATTGTTTCAGGAAGCCCCTTGCCCTCCTAAAAGCCTCCCTACTTCTCTCTAAGGAGAATGGCCCAGTCCTCTCCCGAGTTCACACATGGTAGGCGATAGCATTGCTTTTGTGTAAATTATGTAATGTAAAATTTTTTAAATCTTTGCCTTAATACTTTTAAATTTTGTTTTATTTTGAATGACTAGCCTTCATGGCCCCACTTTTTTGTACCCCAACTTGGAATGTATGAAGGGTTTTGGTCTCCCTGAGAGTGGCTCGAGGCAGCCAGGGCTTACCTGTACTCTGCCTTGAGAAAAGTTGGATAAAAGTGCACATCTTAAAAAAAACTGAATGATGAAGAATTAACAAAAACAGAATTTCAGTACAGTGGACAGCTTAGCATTTTGACAATTGGGAATAAAGTGCACAGTTCTGAACTGTACAATGTAAGACACAAAAACGAAACACAGGAAATGGAAATTCAATTATGTCACTGTAGACTGGCTACTGCTCTACATGATTGTGACCAAAGTCAGAGAGCTGAAAGAGATTTCTTTCCAGAGAACAAGACATGAACAGATTTATTTACAGAAAACAATGAATTCTCATATATCTAACCTAAAAGATAACAGATTCTTTCAGAACAAGTCTAATGTAGACAGTAAAATTAACAGGCTAAAAATTAAGCTCCATCAAACAAGATGAACTCTGAGAGAATAGATGGGGCAGGCCGCCATCTTTCCTGTTCAGGCAACTTAGTCATTCCAGCCTGAGGGCTTTGGAGAGTACAAACCGACCAGGGGCAGAAGAGATCCCACAGCACAGCATGGCTGCTTTACCAAATCATGGCCAGACTGCTTCTGTAAGCAGGCCCCTGACCCTGTTGCATGTCACTGGAAAGGACCTCCCAACTGGGGTCTCCAGCTACGGCCACCAGCATTCCTTGGCCAATGGAAATTTGAAGTGTTCCCGGTACAGAGCTCCCAGAGAGAGGGGCAGGCCACCACATTTGCTGTTTGGGTGACTAGCCATTCTGGACTGCGGGCTTTGGAAAGCCCAAGGTGACAAGGGGTGGAAGAGGAACCTCAGCACAGCACAGCCACACTACAAAAACGTGGCCAGACTCTTGTTTAAGTCAGTCCCCGAACACATTTCTAATCAGTGAGTGAAGCCTTTCAACCAGGGTCTCCAGCTACCTTCACTGCTGTTCTCTGGCCGACAGAGGTTTCAGGCCTCCCTGAGTCAGAGCTCCCAGGGGGAGGACCAGACTGTCATCTTTGCTGTTGGGGCAACTCAGCCATTTCAGCCTTAGGGCTTCAGAGTGTTTGAGGCGACAAGGAGTGGAAGTGAACCCCGGCATAGCACAGCTGCTCTAGAAAAACGTGGCCAGACTTTATTTTAAGCAAGTCCCTGTTCTTGTTCCTCCTGACTAGATAAGACTTCTCAACTTGCCTCCAGTCACATCTTATAGGTGTGTTCATATCGGCAACAAGTTCGTACCTCAGTGGCCCAGAGCTCCCAGAGGAAGGGGCAGGCTATCATCTTCCCTGGAAAATACAAGGCAAATAGGGACTGGAGGGACCCCCAGCATACCACAGCAGCCTGACAGAAAAGTGGCCGGACAGTCTACTTGATGGACAAGTCCTCCTGGTCTGGGTCTCCAGCCAGTCCACCATTGGAGCTATCAAGCCAGTAGCAACTCAGCAATTCCCTGGACAGAGCTTCCAGGAGCAAATGAAATTCCCTCTGCCACTGTCTCTGCAGTGGAACTGCCCTTGCTACCCTCAGAATATCAAGGGAGCAAAGACCCTAAGTGCCATATCGACACCTCCAATAAGCTGCAGTTGACCCAACGAACAAGCCAGTCCATCTCCCACGGGTACCACACACCCCACACTGCTCATCACCAGAGAGGGAACCCTGGCTTGGGCTTACAACACAGACCCTCCATCCTGGGCTGATTACGCTAAGTGATTGCTAACTCACATCTCTCTGGGATGGAGCACCCAGGAGACAAGCAGAGTGGTGGAGCAGCAAGTCAGGTGATGTGGAGCCCAGAGGGCAGGGACAGCTATCTCTCTAGGCTCCACTTGCCCTTGTGAGACACTTTATCCCAGCACTTTAGGAATGCTAAGCTCAGATCAGCCCCATCTCATGTTCAAGATTGCCCAGCAGAGATCAGGTCCGAGAGTTCCCCTCTTAAAAAGGGGGACTTGCTTAGAAAAGAAGCCTGGCCATGTTTGTGTAAAGCAGCTATGCTGTGCTGGGGGTTCACTTTTGAGAGAGTTCTCCTCTGAGACTTGATCTCTGCTGAGCAGTCTTGCCCATGAGATGGGGCTGGTCTGATCTCAGCACTCCTTAGTCTGCTTGCCTCTCCCAGGACCCCAGCCTGGCCACACCTGCTTACAGGGCACTCTCGGATGCCCACAGCATAGCTTCCGTGCTAGTGGACCGTAGCTGATCAGTGGAGAGCTGCAGCAAGGTGGCCCCAACAGCCACGCACCAGTCTGCACATTACCTCTCCATACTGCAGCCCTTTATATGGAAACTTCCTACATCACTTTGCTGTGTGTGTTTACACAGGTGGGTTTTGCTGTACTTGCCCTGACAGCACACAGGAGTGCAGCACACACACCAACCCACACCAACTGCTATTGAAGACAGAGCCTTGGTGGGCACAGAACCAAGAACCCCACCCCTGCCAGCACCTCACCCTTGAGCTAATCCTGTGCAGAGAAAAAGGGACCTTCTTATACCCTGAGCGACCACTGTTTCTTTGAGGGGCACAGAGAAGGCACCATGGTCTGCACTGGCCAGCAGCTCACCCTGAACCAACACTACCTCCAGTGCAACACACACACAGCAGGGGAGCCCTGGCCCACACCCCAGCTGTCTTGCCTCCACCACTGGGTGAACGCCCGCAGGGAGGCAGGGAATTTTGCATCCACTAGCATTCCGCCACAGTTGCCACACTTCGGTCCCCTCAGTGCAGTGGACTCCAAACCTCGAGGAGCCAGAGAACAAAGTTGGGGCCTAAGACAAGTTCCCTAGGGTTAAAGCACACAGTCCAGGAATTGGGAGCTGCACATTGGCCCCCCCAAAATCCTCCAAAAACAAAGCCAGTTGGTTGATTCCACCTTATACCACAATGAAACCCTCAAGATCATCAAATACAATAAAACAAAAATACCCTGTCCGAAGGTCAGCAACCTCAAAGATGGAAGGTGGATAAGCCCATAAAGATGAGAAAGAATCTGTGTGAGAACACTGAAAACTCAAAAAGTCAGCATGCCTTCTTTCCTCCAAATGACTGCATCAACTCTCCAGCAAGTGTTCAAAACTGGGCTGAGGCTGAGATGTCTGGAATGATACAAGCAGGGTTCAGGATATGCGTAGGAACAAAGTTCACTGAGTGAAAGAAGTATGTTGTCATGCAATACAAGTGAGCTAAAAATCATTGTAAAACATTGCAGGAGCTAACAGACAAAATAGCAAGTATAAAGAAGACATAACCGACCTAACAGAGCTGAAAAGCACACTACAAGAATTTTCATAATGGAGTCACATGGTGATTATGTGTGATTGCATTATGAAAATTATTGTAGTGTGTATGGGCACCAGAGATTGTCCTGTAGGCAGGTGTGGCCAGGCTGGGGTCCTTGGAGAGGCAAGCAGTCTAAGGAGGGCTGAGGTCAGACCAGCTCCATCTCGTGTGCAAGACCACCCAGCAGAATAGACCAAACAGAGGAAAGAATCCCAGAGGTTGAAAACTGGCTTTCTGAAATACAACAGGCAGACAAAAATGGAGGAAAAGGAATGAACAAAACATCCGAGAAATATGGGATTATATAAACGACCAAATCTATGACTGATTAATGTACCTGAAAGAGATAAGGAGAATGGAACCAGCTTGGAAAACATACTTCAGAATATCCTTCATGAGAATGTCCGAAACCTAGCCAGACAGGCCAACATTCAAATTCAGGAAATCCAGAGGACTTCAGTAAGATATGCCACGAGAAGATCATCCCCAAGACATATAATCATCAGATTCTCCAAGGTCAAAATGAAAGAAACAGTGTTAAAGGCCGCTAGAGAGTTAAAATGGTTAAAATGAGAGCTAGAGAGTTAAATGGTTAAAAAAAAAGAAAAGAAATTTCAACCCAGAATTTCATGTCCAGCAAAATTAAGCATCATAAGTGAAGGAGAAACAAGATCCTTTTCAGACAAGCAAATGCTGGGAGAATTCATTATCACCAGATCTACCTTACAAGAGCTCCTGAATGAAGCACTAAATATGGAAAGAAAAGACCATCACCAGCCACTACAAAAATGCACCGAAGTACACAGACCAGTGATGCTAAAAACCGACCACATACACAAGTCTGCAAAATAACCAGCTGACAGCATGACGACAGGATCCAATCCACACATACCATTACTAACCTTAAATGGAAATGGGCTAAATGCTCTGATTGAAAGACACAGGGGGGCAAGCTGGATAAAGAACCAAGACCCATTTGAGTATGCCATCTCCAAGAAACCCATCTCACATGCGGTGCCATACATAGGCTCAAAATAAAGGAATGGAGAAAAATCTTTCAAGCAAACGGAAAACAGAAAAAAGCACGTGTTGCACTCCTAGTTTTGACAAAACGTATATACCAATAAAGATAAAAAAAGACAGAGAAAGACATACAAAGGTGGTCCTGACCTTTGATAAATCTCATTATTGCTTGATACCAACCTGGGCTATCTTTATTGCCCAAATCAACAGGATAATTTGCTGAGGTTGTGGAGCTTCTCCCCTGCAGAGGTTCCCTGATCTCCCAAAATCTGGTTGAGATCTAAGGTTGATTTTGCTGTACAACTCCTTTTCTGAAGTTTTACTCATTTCCAACAAAGAAGGCAAGTTTTCCTGCTTCCATGATGATGGAGAGCAGGCACCTCCTTTCCTGAGTTTCAGCTTGCTTCTGACAGGGAAGGTGAGTGTAAGTTTTTTCCAGCTTCTAAGATGGCAGAGAACGATCACCAGCCTGAGCCTTATTTCCAGGTAAGTAGCTGAATTAGAGTTTTGTCTTAAAATTTTTCCTTAATGACTAAAATTTAAGATTACTCACCAGCTGCTTTTAATTTCTGCTTTTAATTTCTCCTTACCATTAGAACACTCAGTAATCATATGAATTGTGCATTTGTTGTTTTGCTTAACTCTTTTTGTTTGTTTATGCTTGGGGTTTTATTGTTGTTGTTTCACTTTTCTCCCATCTCTTCCTGACTTCGTCAAATCCAAAGGAATGTTCCAAATTGTGGGGAGCAAGGCCTCTGAATTGGCTAAAACTCCTATGGCTGCAAAAAAACAAACAAATAAACAACAACAAAAAGCATTCCAGTTAGCAGAAATTATTTTTTAAACCTTTTTTTTTACATAAGTGGTCTCATCTACATAAAAAGGTCATCCTTTTGCTAGCCAAGGCCAAACTGAAGGAGTAGTGGTGGTGTCCCAATGTGAAGATTCTGCCCTGTTCACTACAGAAACCTGAGTTTGGTTCCTAAGTCTAGTTCTTTCTGTTTGATATTTGTGTTACTTTTAAAGTGTCAGCAGTTTGTCCCAGCTATGATGTGGTAATAAAAGATTCAAAAGGATTTTCTTCACAAGTTCTATGATTAAAAGCTTAATTAAAAGCACATTTCTTTTTTTTTTAATTATACTTTAAGTTCTGGGGTACATGTGCAGAACATGCAGGTTTGTTACATAGGTATACACATGCCATGGTGGCTTGCTGCATCCATCAACCCATGATCTACATTAGTTATTTCTCCTAATGCCATCCCTCTCCTAGCCCCCCACCCTCACAGGCCCTGGTGTGTGATGTTCCCCTTCCTGTGTCCATGTGTTCCCATTGTTCAACTCCCAGTTATGAGTGAGAACATGTGGTGTTTGGTTTTCTGTTCTTCTGTTAGTTTGCTGAAAATGATGGTTTCCAGCTTCTTTCATGTCCCAGCAAATGACGTGAATTCATCCCTTTTTTATGGCTGCATAGTATTCCATGGTGTATATATGCCACATTTTCTTTATCCAGTCTATCATTGGTGGGCATTTGGGTTGGTTCCAAGTCTTTGCTGTTGTGAACAGTGCCACAATAAACAGACAGGTGCATGTGTCTTTATATTAGAATGATTTATAATTTGGGGGGTATATACCCAGTAATGGGATTGCTGGGTCAAATGATATTTCTGGTTGTAGATCCTTGAGGAATTGTCACACTGTCTTCCACAATGGTTGAAATAATTTATATTCCCACCAACTGTGTAAAAGCTTTCCTGTTTCTCCACATCCTCTCTAGCATCTGTTCTTTCCTGATTTTTTAACGATGACCATTCTAAGTGGTGTGAGATTGTATCTCATTGTGGTTTTGATTTCCATTTCTCTAATGACCAGTGATGATATGCTTTGCTTCACATGTTCGTTGGCTGTATAAATGTCTTCTTTGGTAAGTGTCTGTTCATATCCTTTGCTCACTTTTTGATGGGTTTTTTTTTCTTGTAAATTTGTTCTTTGTAGATTCTGCATATTAGCCCTGTGTCAGATGGATAGATTGCAACAATGTTCTCCCATTCTGTGGGTTGCCTGTTCACTCTGATAATAGTTTCTTTTGCGCTGCAGATACTCTTAAGTTTAGTTAGATCCCATTTGTAAATTTTGGTTTTTGTAACCATTGCTTTTGGTGTTCTAGTGATGAAGGCTCTGCCTATGGCTATGTCCTGAATGGTATTGCCTAACACAAGGACATTTCTGTGCCTGAGTGCTATACCACCCAAAGTAATTTATAGACTCATTGCTATCCCCATCAAGCTACGGTTACTTTCTTCACCGAATTAGAAAAACTACTTTAAATTTCATATGGAACCAAAAAAGAGCCCACATAGCCAAGACAATCCTAAGCAAAAACAACAAAGCTAGAGGCATTACAGTACCTGACTTCAAATTATTCTACAAGGCTACAGTAACCAAAACAGCATGGGGCTGGTACCAAATCAGATCTATAGACCAATGGAACAGAACAGAGGCCTCAGAAATGACACCACACATCTAAAAGCATCTGATCTTTGACAAACCTGACAAAAACAAGCAATGGGTAAAGGATACCCTATTTAATAAATGGTGTTGGGAAAACTGGCTAGCCGAATGCAGAAAACTGAAACTGGCCACACCCATACACCTTAAACAAAAATTAAGTAAGATGGATGAAAGAGTTAGAAGTAAGACCTAAAACCGTAAAAAATCTAGAAGAAAACCTAAGCCACCAACCTCAGGGGAAATGTACCTGTAGTGAAATGCATGGTACAAACACGCATTTCCTGCTTCCTTGAGTGGGCGACGTTGATTGCTAGTCCAACCACTTCAAGCACACCCTTGCAAATGTGGCTGGTTGCTTTTTGAGCCAGCTTGGCCTTGCCTGGCATACACAAGCCTCAATGCAACAACTGTGCTAAAAATGGAGCCACACAGAGGAAATGAGCAGCAAGCTCAGAAGCAGGGTGTGCACTGCCTTTGGGGCTCCAGTCCATGCCTCAGGGCTTGTATGGGACTGCAGGATTCTTGGTTGCCAAGAGGTAGACCATAGACCAGCTGAGGAGGACTTTATGTTCAAGGGCAGAAAGCAGCCAGGATTACCACCCAGGGGACTCAGCCTTCTGTGGCCCCGGCCAGACTTAGAATTTGGCTCAAGGCAGGACCAGCTCACTTGGAGTAGTGTGTCAGTAGCTGGGGCCTGTACATGCTAGGCAAGGCTAAGCTGGCTCAAAGAGCAACCAGCCACCACTGCAAGGGTGCTCCTGGAGGAGGTGGAGCAGCCAGCAACCTCAGCTACACAAGGAAGCAGGGATGGCCAGGTTCCCACAGCATGAGTGGCCGCCGCCTGATGGCTGATCAAGCAGAGGCCTGAGGAAAAGCAGATGACACTTGGGCCCTACCTCTAGGATAGAATAACTGATGTACCCTGACCGGTAGCGAGTGAGGTTGGTGATGGGTCCATCGGCTCCTGGCACACCCTTGCAGAGGAGGCTGTTTGCTTTTTAAGCCAGCTTGGCCTTGCCTGGCATGCACAGGCCCTAGGTACAGACACGCTGCTCCCAGTGAGCTTGTTCTGCCTTGGACCAAATTCTAAGTGGCTTAGAATTTGCCCAGCATGCACAAGCCTCAATGTAATAACTGTGCAACAAATGGAGCCACATAGACGAAACGAGCAGCAGGCTCAGAAGCAGGGTGTGCCCTGCCTTTGGGGCTCCAGTCGATGCCTCAGGGCTCCTATGGCACTGCGGGTTTCTTGGTTACCTAGCTGCAGACCACAGGCTGTCTTGAGGAGGACTTTATGTTCAAGTGCAGAAAGTAGTCAGGATTACCATCCAGGGAACTCTGTCTTCTGTGGTCCTCTCCAGACTTAGAATTTGGCCCAAGGCAGGACAAGCTGACTCGGAGCAGAGTGTCAGTACCTGAGGCCTATGCATGTCAGGCAAGGCCAAGCTGGCTCAGAGCAACCAGCCACCTCTGCAAGGCTGTGCCTGTAGCAGGCGGACAAGCCAGCAACCTCACCCACTCAAGGAAGCCCAGATGGCCAGGTTCCAACAGCATGAGTAGCTGCCACCTGATGGCTGATGGAGCAGAGTCCTGAGGAAAAGCAGATGGCACTGGGGCCCTAACTCTAGGGCAGAAGAACTGATGTACCATTACTGGCAGCATGTGAGGTTGGTGATTGGCCCACCTGTTCCTGGCACACCCTTGCAGAGGTGGCTGGTTGCTCTTTGAGCCAGATTGGCCTTGCCTGGCATGCACAAGCCTCGGTGCAACAACCGTGCTACAAATGGAGCCATATATAGGAAAGGAGCAGGAGGCTCAGGAGCAGGGTGTGCACTGCCTTTGGGGCTCCAGTCCATGCCTCAGAGCTCCTATGGCACTGCAGGCTTCTTCGTTGCCAAGAGGCAGACCACAGGCCGTCTTGAGGAAGACTTTATGTTCAAGTGCAGAAAGCAGCCAGGATTACCACCCAGGGGACTCGGACTTCTGTGGCCCTGGCATGACAGAATTTGGCCCAAGGCAGGACAAGCTCACTCAGAGCACTGTGTCAGTAGGTGGGGCCTGTGCATGCGAGGCAAGGCCAAGCTGGCTCAAAGAGCAAGCAGCCACCTCTGCAAGGGTGTGCCTGGAGCAGGTGGACCAGCCACCAACCTCACCCACTGAAGGAAGCCAGGATGGCCAGGTTTCCACAGCCTGAGTGGCTGCCTCCTGATGGCTGATGGAGCAGAGGCCTGAGGAAAAGCAGGTGGCATATTTAACTCTTTAATCCATCTTAAGTTAATTTTTGTATAAAGGAGATGGCACCAGTCCATGCCTCAGGGCTCATATGGCACTGTGGGCCACAGAAGGGCGAGTCCCCAGTGTGGTAATCCTGCCTGCTTTCTGCACTTGAACATAAAGTCCTCCTCAAGATGGCCTGTGGTCTGCCTCTTGGCCCCACCTTTAGGGTAGAAGAACTGATGTACTACGTCTGGCAGTAAGTGAGGTTGGCGGCTGGTCCATCTGCTCCTGGCACACCCTTGCAGAGGTGGCTGCTTGCTCTTTGAGCCAGCTTGGCCTTGCCTGGCATGCACAAGCCTCACTGCAACAAGTGTGCTACAAATGGAGCCATATAGAGGAAATGATCAGCAGACTCAGGAACGGGGCGTGCACTGCCTTTGTGGCTCCAGTCCATGCCTCAGGGCTCGTATGGCACTGTAGGCTTCTTGGTCGCCAAGAGGCAGGCCACAGGCTGTCTTGAGGAGGACTTTATGTTCAAGTGCAGAAAGCAGCCCAGATTAGCACCCAGGGTACTGGGCCTTCTGTGGCCCTGGCCAGACTTAGAATTTGACCCAAGACAGGACAAGCTGACTCGGAGCAGAGTGTCAGTACCTGGGGCCTATGCATGCCAGGCAAGGCCAAGCTGGCTCAGAGCAAATAGCCACATCTGCAAGGCTGTGCCTGTAGCAGGCGGACAAGCCAGCAACCTCAGCTACTCAAGGAAGGAGGGATGGCCAGGTTCCCACAGCCTGAGTGGTTGCCGCCCGATGACTGATAGAGCAGAGGCCTGAGGAAAAGCATATGGCACTGGGGCCCTACCTCTAGGGTAGAAGAACTGATGTAACCTGACTGGCAGCGAGTGAGGTTGGTGGCCGGTCCACCGGCTCCTGGCACAACCTTGCAGAGATGGCCGGTTGCTTTTTGAGCTAGCATGGCCTTGCCTGGCATGCGCAAGTCTGTGCAACAACTGTGACACTAATGGAGCCACACAGAGAAAATGAGCAGCAGGCTCAGGAGCAGGGTGTGTGCTTCCTCAGGGGCTCCAGTCCATGCCTGAGGGTTCATATGGCACTGCGGGCTTCTTGGTTGCAAAGAGGTAGACCACAGGCCATCTTCAGGAGGTCTTTATGTGGAAGTGCAGAAAGCAGCCAGGATTACCACCCATGGGACTCAGCCTTTTGTGGCCCTGGCCTGACAGAATTTGGCCCAAGGCAGGACAAGCTCACTCGGAGCAACATGTCGGAACCTGGGGCCTGTGCATGCCAGGCAAGGCCAAGCTGGCTCAAAGAGCACCCAGAGCATCCATTCTGGTGGATGAGCCAACCACATGGCCAGTTTCTGGGTGTGGGCACAGTGCCACATCTTCCATCACTTTCTGATGTATCCCACCAGCACTGAAGAGACAGCCTGGAGAGAGTGCAAGAGGAAGGCTGAGAAGGATGAGATAGTGAGTGCCGGCTTCTTTCTGACCCTCAGCACACCCCCAGGTGGTGACCATCAACCTTTAGGGGTAGGAGAGCAAGACTGATGGCTTCAAATGCTTCCCCAAGAAGATGGACACAGGCCACTCAGCTCAACCTCACAGCCAATGAGTTGACAAGCAAGTAGATGACAGTGACAGGCTTTTAGAAAGAGCATCAAAAGGTGGCCAGTTTTTCTTCAGCCTAAGCCAGGCCTTGGAGCTTGACTAGGCCATCCACTTCACCAGAGATGCCTTCAAGAACATCGGTGACCTCCTTGCCAATCAGTCCAGGAAGGATCTGGACCCAGCCATGGACCTGTTAGTGCTGTCTCAGGACACCAGACCAACATCCTGGACATCATCCTCATACACAAGGAAGTTCTTACCAAAGTCACGGAGAACAGGCAACATGTGGCAGAAGGGAAGACAGAGGTGCAGAGGCTGATGGCGTCACTATCACAGGAACAGGATTTCTTTGGCCACTTTGGCTGAAATTCACCACTTCCATCCAATTCACTCAAGTGAGAGACTTGAAATCACAGGTGGAGCATTTCTTGCAACAAGAGATACTATTTTTTCTAAAAGTCACCTAAAATTTGATAGTGTTGAATGACTAGCTATTTGATTGTGGACTTTTTCCAATTCACGGGTACTTTCTACAGCAGAATGATAACAGTATCAAAGAGCTAGTGCCAGCTATCGGTGTTAGTACAAGGATGACTTTGTGCTCAACTGAAACCCAGCCGAATATAGAATTGTGTAGGAAAGTGTTAATATGGTGATAGAATAGAAACAGTAGGAAATGAACTAAAATATACTATGAATGCCTAAACTACCATTATAACTTTTTGAAGAATGATAATACCACTTACTTTATTGCCTTTTGAAGTAGGAATATTTTAGTGGATATGCTATAGACCTGAAACCCTATAAAGAATCCCAAAGAAGCTGGCTGGATAAAGCCTACTATGGATGTCTTTATACTCAGACTGATGAGGCAATTCGAATATGTGACCCCACCAAATCTCATGTTGAGTTATGCTTCCTAATGTTGGAGGTGGACCCTGGTATAAGGTGATTGGATCATGAAGGCAAATTTCTCATGAGTGGTTCAGCACCATCCCCTTGGTACTGTCCTCACAATCATGAGTGAATTCTCGTGAGATCTGGCCACTGAAAACTCTATATCACTCCCTACTCTCCGTGATTTCCTCTTGCCATGTGAGACAATTCACTCTTTCATTACCTTGCACAATGATTGAAAGATTTCTGAGGCCCCCCAGAAGCAGAAGCACTAAGCTTCCTGTCCACTCTGCAGAACCATGAGCCAATTAAACCTCTTTTTCAAAATAAATCTTACCAAAAATGGCAAATGAGGACTGGAGCATTGCTATAAAGATACCTGAAAATGTGGAAGCAACTTCGGAACTGGGTAATGGGTAGAGGTTGGAAGAGTTTGGAGGGCTCCAAAGAAGACAGACAGATGAGAACATTTTTGGACCATCTTAGAGACTGGTTAAATGGCTGTGACAAGAATGCTGACAAAAACATGGACAGAGAAGGCCAGGCTGAGGGGGCCTCAGATAAAAATAAGAAGGTTTCTGGAAAATGTCTCCCTTTTGGATATGGAAAGCTTACACAATGCCTGTACCATCATTGTACCTTAGACGCAGTGAACTTGCTTTTTATTTCAGAGACTCGTAGGCAAAAAAGAATGTAGCCTTGACCCAGATGAGACTTTGGACTTTGTAACTTTGAGTTAATGCTGAAATGAGTTAAGACTTTGGGAGACTGCTGGCAAGGCATGACTGTATTTTGCAATGTGAGAAGGATATGAGATTTGTGGGGTCAGGGACAGAATAATACGTTTTTTTCTCTTTGCCCCTTCCAAAACTCATGTGAAAGTACACTCCCTAATGTTAGAGTCGGGGCCTAGGTGGAAAAAGCTTTAATCATAAAGGGGTGGGAGTAGATCCTTCACAAATGGCAAAGCACCAAGCCCTTAATGCCATCCTCCTGATAGTGAGTGAGTTCTCATGAGATCTAGTAGTTTAAAAGGCTGTGGAACCTCTTTCCTCTCTCTGTCTTGTTCCAACTTCTGCCATATGAAATATGTCATTGCCGCTTGGATTTCCGGTGTGGTTAGGAGGGGCCTGATCAATGTGGGCCTGGTCAGTGGACCTAGGTCAGTGAGGACTATTTAGTGGGATCGTGGTCAGCAGGGGTCTGTTTAGAGAGGGTCTCATTAGTGGGGTCTAGTAGTGGGGGTTTTGGTGAGTGGGGACCTATTGGCTGCCAGTTGTTTCGTGTCTGGTCAGTGCTAACCTGGGTTGTGGGGCTTGATCAGTGGAGACCTGGTCAGCTGGGGCTTAGTGCTGGCCTGGTCAGCATGGGCTGCGGCACTGGTGACCAGGTCAAGGGGTGCTATTCAGTGGAGGACTGGGCACATGGGACCTAGTCAGCAGACCCTGGTGGGCGTGTCCTCATCAGTGAGGCCCTTGTCAGTGGGGAACTGGTCAGGGCAGCCTTGTCAGTGGGACCTAATCTATAGCGTCCTGGTCAGAGAGGACTTGGTCAATGGTGACTTTTGTAGCACTGGTCTACAGGGTGACCTGGTCAGCGGGGATCTCAGCATTTGGTGCCGGTTCAGTGGGGTCTACTCACTAGGGTCCCAGTCAGGGGCATCTGGTGACCTTAGGCCTGGTTATTAGGGGCCTGATCAGTGGCAACCTGTTCCCTGGAGGCCTGGTCAGTGGGGCCTCATCTTTGGGGCCAGGGAATGAGGTCATGATCAGTGGAACCTGATCAGTGAGGCCTTGTCAATAATGACCTAGTCCGTGAGGACTTGTCAGTAAGGACTTGGTCCGTGAGGCCTTGTCAGTAAGGTCCTGGTCAGTGGTGTCCTTGTCATTGTGTGCCTGGCAGTGGGGGCCTTGTTAGTGGGGCCTGGTCATGAGGGTCTAATCAGTGAGGGTGTCGTCAGGGAGGACCTGATGTGCAGGGTCTGGTCAGCAGGGACCTGGTCAATGTGGGCTGCTGAGCACTGCTTGGATAAGCCAGGTGCAATGTGCATTATTGAAGGCCCTGTGGACAGCTGGGATAGGGCAGTGATGCCCAAGGGCCTAGGCAAAAGTGGACAAAGCCCGTGTTTGGATGGACCTGGGAGATCCTGCTCAGAGATTCTGACAGGACAAAGGTAAAGGAAGGGCCAGAGTGGCTGGAGATATGGTCACAGTCTATGGGCTGCACAGGATGGAGGAGGCCAGGGAACAGGCAGGGTGGGCAGCTGGGGTTCAGGGAGAGGCAGGTGCATGCTGGGAGGTCAGACCCTTTGAGGGCTTTGGGGGTGTCAGGTTGGGTAGACTCCAGGCACTCTCACTCACATAGGATTCCAGAACACTGCTACAAGGCTCTGAGTGTTTGTCCCTCACATAGGATTCCAGAACACTGCTGCCATTGTCTGAACGTTTGTCCCCCACATAGGATTCCAGAAGCCTGCTGCTGGGGTCTGAATGTTTGTCCCCCATCTAGGATTCCAGAACACTGCTGCGAGGGTCTGAATGTATGTCCCTCACATATGATTCTAGAACATTGATGTTAGGGTCTGTATGTTTGCCCTTAACATATGATTTCAAAACACTGCTCCTGGATTCTGAATGTTTGTCCTTCACATAGGAATACAGAACACTGCTGCTGGAGTCTGAATGTTTGTCACTCACATAGAATTCCAGAACACTGCTGCGAGGATCTGAATGTTTGACCCTCACATGGGATTCCAGAACACTGCTGAGAGGGTCTAAATGTCTGTCCCTCACATAGGTTTCCAGCACAATGTTACGAGGTTCTGAATGTTTGTCCCTAACATAGGATTCCAGAGCACTCCTGCTGTGCTCTGAATGCTTCTCCCTCACATAGGATTCCAGAACACTGCTACGAGGGTCTGAATGCTTATCCCTCATATAGGATTCCAGAACACTCCTGCTGCGGTCTGAATGTTTGTTTCTCACATAGGATTCCAGAACATTCATGCTGGGGTCTCAATGTTTCCCTTAACATAGGATTTCAGAACACTGCTCTTGGGGTCTGAATGTTTGTCGCTCACATAGGATTACAGAACACTGCTGCTGGAGTCTGAATGTTTGTCAGTCACATAGAATTCCAGAACACTGCTACGAGGGTGTGAATATTTCTCCCTCACCTAGTATTCCAGAACACTGTTGCAAGGGTCTGCACGTTGGTCCGTCATATAGGATTCCAGAACACTGCTGCTGTGGTCTGAATGTTTGTCCCATAGAATTCCGGAATACTGCTACAAGGGTCTGAATGTTTGTCCTCCACATACCATTCCAGAACACTGCTGCCGTGGTCTGAATGTATGGCTGGGAGGGTCTGAATGTTTGTCCCTCACATGGGATACCAGAACACTGCTGCGAGGGTCTAAATGTCTCTCCCTCACATAAGATTCCAAGACACTGCTATGAGGTTCTGAATGTTTGTCCCTCACATAGGATTCCAGAGCGCTCCTGCTGTGGTCTGAATATTTGTCCCTCACATAGGATTCCAGAACACTGCCACGTGGGTCTGAATGTTTGCCCTCACACAGGATTCCAGAACACTACTGCTGGGGTCTGAATGTTTGACCCTGACATAGGATTCCAGATCACTCCTGCTGTGGTCTGAAATTTTGTTCATCACATAGGACTCCAGAACACTGCTAAGAGGGTCTGAATATTTGTCCCTCACATAGTATTCCAGAACACTCCTGCTGTGGTCTGAATGTTTGTTCCTCACATAGGATTCGAGAACACTCCTGTTGTGGTCTGAAAGTTTGTTCATCACATAGGACTCCAGAACACTGGTAAGAGGGTCTGAATGTTTGTCCCTCACATAGTATTCCAGAACACTCCTGCTTTGGTCTAAATGTTTGTTCCTCATATAGGATTTGAGAACACTCCTGCTGTGGTCTGAATGTTTGTCCCTCACCTAGGATTCCAGAACATTCACGCTGGGATGTGAATGCTTGCCCTTAACATAGGATTTCAGAACACTGCTCCTGGGGTCTGAATGTGTGTCCCTCACATAGGATTCCAGAACTCTCCTGCTGTGGTCTGAAAGTTTGTACCGCACATAGGATTCCAGAACTCTCCTGCTGTGATCGGAATGTTTGTCTGTCACATAGGATTCCAGAACACTGCTGCTGGGGTCTGAATGTTTATGCCTCACATAGGATTTCAGAACACTGCTACGAGGGTCTGAAAGTTTGTCCCTCACATAGGATTCCAGAACACTGCTGCTGGGGTCTGACGTCTGTCCCTCACATCAGATTCCAGAACACTGCTGTTGGGGTTTGAATGTCTATCCCTCACATAGAATCCCAGAACACTGCTGCGAGTGTCTGAATGTTTGTCCCGCAGATGGGATTCCAGAACACTGTTGCGAGGGTCTAAATGTCTGTCCCTGACCTAACATTCCAGCACACTGCTACGAGGTTTTGAAATGTTTTTCCCTCACATAGGATTACAGAGCACTCCTGCTGTGGTCTGAATGTTTGTCCCTCAAATAGGATTCCAGAACACTGCTGCTGGGCTCTGAATGTTTGTCCCTAACATAGGATTCCAGAACATTCCTGCTGTGGTCTGATTGTTCCTCACATAGGATTCCAGAACACTGCTACGAGGTTCTGAATTTTTGTCCCTCACATAGGATTCCAGAACACTGCTACAAGGGTTTGAAAGTTTGTCCCTCACATAGGATTCCACAACACTACTACTGGGGTCTGAATGTTTGTCCCTCACATAGGATTCTAGAACACTCCAGCTGGCTTCTGAGTGTTTGTCCCTCACATAGGATTCCTGAAGACTGCTGCTGTCGCTATAGTCGTTGCGAGTGTCTGAATGTTTGACCTTCACCAAACACCAAATATCCTGGCCCTTTAGTCTTGGACTTTCCAGCCTCCAGATCTGTGAGCAATAATCTCTGTTGTTTATGAATTACTCAGTCTAAAGTATTTTGTTATACTAGCCTAAAGAGACTAAGAGAGCATCATGTGCCCTGTCACCTCATCACGGCATTACTGAAGCTATACTAACAACAGTCACTTTTAGTGGGTGCTTCATGCATGAGAATAAACGGAAAAAATTGCAAGGCATACTAAAATACAAAAAAAGAAAAAAATACAATTTGTGTCAACAGAGCAAGCTTCAGAAGCAGACAAAGATATGATTTTGGAATTTTTTTTTAAACCTCTGGAGAATATGCTAAGGGCCTAATGAATGAAGTAGACAGCATTCAAGTGTAGATGGGTAATGTAATCAGAAAGACGGACATCGTAAGAACCTTCAACATAATGTAGTGATAAAAAATGTGGTAAATAACTGAAGAATACCTCTGATGGCTTATTAGTAGACTGGACTCAGCTGAGTAAAGAATCTCTGACCTTGAGGATTTATCATCAGAAACTTTGAAAACTAAAGAAACACTGAAAATAACAGAAGATGATATCCAAGACTGTGGGACAACTACAAAAGGTGAAAGAGAGTAATGAGAATACCAGGAGGAGAAGAAATAGAAGAAAGTTCTGCAACAACCATGTCTGAGAACTTCCAGTATTAATGTCAGACACCAAACCAAAGATCCAGGAAGCTCCGAGAACACCAGGCAGAATAAATGCCAGCAACCTACACTTGGACATATAATTTTCAAACTATATGAAATAAAAGATAATGGAAAACTCTGAAAGAAACCAGAGGTGGGGCAGAAAACACCTTACCTACAGAGACACAAAGATAAGAACTGCATTCAACATTGCAGAAACTGTGAAAGCAAGAAGACAGTGAAATGAAAAATTCCAAATATTGACAGAAAAAAACCCACCAACCTAAGTTTCTGTACCCACTGAAAACACCCTTCAAAAGTGAAGGAGAATTAAGGCCTTCCTCAGAAAAATAAAAATTCAAGAAACTTGTTGCCAGGAGACCTGTCTTGCAAGAAATGTTAAATGAAATTCTTTAGAGGGAAACGAAAGATATATAACTGAAACCTGGATCAACATTTTTTTAAAAAGAGCATTAAAGAAAGAATTGTGGTACAATAAAAACCTATGTATTTATTCTTAATTGATCTGACCAAGAAGTTCATAGACAATAACAAATACACACAGATAGATTATGTATGCTTATACACAAGTGAAATGAGTAACACTAATACAAGGAATGGAATAGAAGGATGGGAGGGAGGAATTGTGGTACAATAAAAACATGTATTTATTCATAATTGATCTGACCAATAAGTTTGTAGATAATAATAAATACACACAGATAGATTGTGTATGCTTTTACACAAGTGAAATAAGGAACAATAATACAAGGAATGGAATGGAAGGATGGGAGGGAGGAATCAGGTGTTTTCTTTGTTAAGCAGGTAGTCACCCTTGAAGTGGGATAGTGTTATCTGAAAGTGGACTTGAATTGGTTGTAAATGTATATTGAGGAATTAGATGAGTTCTTTGTTAAGCAGGTAGCCTCATTTGTGGGATAGCGGGATAGTGTTATTTGAAAGTGGACTTGGATTGGTTGTAAATGTTACTGAGGAATTAGGTGTTTTGTTTGTTAAGCAGGTAGTCTTATTCGTGGGATAGTGGGATAGTGTTATTTGAAAGTGGAGTTGAATTGGTTGTAAATGTTACTGAGGAATTAGTTGTTCTGTTTGTTAAGCAGGTAGTCTTATTTGTGGGATAGTGGGATAGTGTTATTTGAAAGTGGACTTGAATTGGTTGTAAATGTATATTGCAAATTCTGTGGCAACTAGTTAAAAAAAGTTTTAAAAATAGAAGTACATGCTAAGAAAGACAGGGAAAATGTAGTCATCTAAAATCATCAATGAAAACTGCAAAAGGCAGAAAAAGAGTGGTAGACAAAAGAATGAAGACTGAGGAGAATGAATAGAAAACAGTAACAAATGTAGTAGATATTAATCCAATGATATCAATAATCACTTTGAATGTTAATGCTATGAATGTACCAATTCAAAGATAGAGATTGTCAGAGTCTATCAAAAGACAGACACATCTTGTTTCACTGCACTTTGCTTTATTGTATTTTGTGACCATGTATTTTACATATTGAAGGTTTGTCGCAACGCTGCAATAAGCAGGTCTCACTGGCACCATTGTTCCTACAGCGCGTGCTCACTTCACGTCTCTGTGTCACATTTCGGTCATTTTCACAGTATTTTAAGCATTTTATTATTGAATCGTTATGGTGATCTGTAATCAGTGATCTTTAATGCTACTGTTGTCATTGTTTTGGGAACCACAAATCACACCAGGATAAGACAGCAAACAATTGACAAATGCGTTTGTTCTGACTGCCCCACCAACGGGCCATTTCTCTTTCTCTCTCTTTTTCTCAGGCTTCTTTTTATTAATATTAAAATGTGGCCAATTAATAACCCTACAATAGCCTCTATATGTTCAAGTGAAAGAAGAGTTGCATGTCTGTCACTTTAAACCAAAAGGAAGAAATAATTAACCTTAGTGAGGAAGGCATGTTGTAAGCAAGACAGGCCAGTAGCTAGACCTCATGCAGCAAACATTAGCCGAGTTGTGAATGCAAAGGAAGTGTTCTGGAAAGAAATTTAAAGTGCTACTCCAGTGAACACATGAATGATAAAAAGCTAAACAATCTTGCTGCTGTTATGAAGAAAGTTTAATTGGTCTTGATAGAAGATAAAAAAAAAAACATTCCATTAAGCCTAAGCCTAACTCTCTTTTTCCTTTTTTTTCTTTGTTTTTGAGACAGAGTTTCATTTTTCTTGCCCAAGCTGGAGTGCAATGGCGTGATCTTGGCTCATCGCAACCTCTGCCTCCCAAGTTCAAGCCATTCTCCTGCCTCAGCATCCCGAGTAGCTGGGATTACAGGCATGCACCACCACGCCTGGCTAATTTTTTGTATTTTTAGTAGAGACGGGGTTTCTCCACGTTGGTCAGACTGGTGTCGGACTCCTGACCCCAGGTGATCTGCCCGCCTTGGCCTCCCAAAGTGCTAGGATTACAGGTGTGACAGCCACCGCACCCGGCCTCTCTTCAATTCTATGAAGACTTAGAGAGGTGAGGCAGCTGCAGAAGAAAAGTCTGAAGCTAGAAGAGCTTGTTTCTTGAGGTTTAAGGAAAAAAGTCATCTCCATAACATAAAAGCGCAAGATAAAGCAGTAAGTACTGTTGGAAAAGCTGCAGAAAGCTATCTAGAAGATAATTGATTAAGATGGCTACACTAAACAGATTTGCAATAGAGACAAAACAGCCTTCTACTAGAAGGAGATGCTATCTAGGATGTTCCCAGCTAGAGAGGAGTTGATGCCTGGCTTTAAGGCTTCAAAGGACATGCTGACTCTTTTGTTAAGGGCTAATGCAGTTGGTGATGTTAACTTGAAACCAATGATGATTTACTATTCTGAAAATCCAAGGGCCCTGAAGAATTATGATAAAACACAGCTCTGCCTGTACTCTACAAATGGGAACAAAGCCTGGATGACAGACTATCGGTTTACAAATATGGTTTACTGAATATCTTAAGCCCACTGTTGACACCTACTGCTCAAGAAATAAGATTCCTTTCAAAGTATTACCGCTCACTGACAATGCCCCTGGTACTCAAGGGCTTTTACAGAGATGTATAAAGAGCTGAATATTGTTTTCATGCCTACTAACCCAACATTCATTCTGGTGCACTTGGATCAAAGAATAATTTCAACTTTCAAGTCTTATCACTTAAAAAATATATTTCATAAAGCTATAGCTTCTGTAGAAAGTGATTTCTTTGATGGATCTCAGCAAAATAATTGAAAACCTACTGGAAAGGATTCACCATTCTAGATTCCATTGAGAACATTGATGATTTAAAAAAGAAGATCAAAATAGCAACATTAGGAGAAGTTGGGGCCGGGCTTGGTGGCTCACGCCTGTAATCCCAGCACTTTCGAAGGCCAAGGCACGTTGATCATGAGGTCAGGAATTTGAGACCAGCCTGGCCAACATAGTGAAATCCTGTCTGTACTAAAAACACAAAATATATTAGCTGGGCCTGGTCGGGGGTGACTGTAATCCCAAACACTTGGGAGGCTGAGGCAGGAGAATTGCTTGAACCCGGGAGGTGGAGGTGGTAGTGAGCTGAGATTGCATCACTGCACTCCAGCCCAGGCAAGACTTCATCTCAAAAAAAAAAAAAAGAGAGAGAGAGAAGTTGGGAAGATTATTCCAACCCTCACAGATGACACAGGGGTTCACGACTTCTGTGGAGGAAGTAACTGCAGATATGGTGGAAATAACAAGAGCATTAGAATCAGAGACAGAGCCTGCAGATCTGGCGAGACTGCAGCAGGCTCCGCAGAAAACGTGAGTGGATGAGTTGCTTCCACGGATGAGCAAAGAAAGTGGTTTCTTGAGATGAAATCTACTCGTGGTGAAGACAGTGTAAACAATGTTGAGATGACAACAGGTTTAGAATAAACTTAGTTGGTAGAGCAGAAGGAGGGCTTCACAGGATTGAACCCAATGATTTACAATAATACATAAACTTAGTTGGTACAGCAGTATGAAGGTTTGACAGGATTGAATCCAATTTTGAAAGTTCTACTGTGGGTAAAAAGCTATCAAACAACATTGTATGCTACAGATAATTCTTTTGTGAAAGGAAGAATCAATTGACACAGCAAACTTCAATGTTGTCTTATTTTAAGAAATTGCCACAGCCACCCCAAAGCTCAGCAACCACCACCTTACATTAAGGCAAGACCCTCCATCAGCAAGAAGACTGAAATTTGGTCAGGTGCAGTGGCTCACACCTGTCATCCCAACACCTTGGGAGGCCAAGGTGGGTGGATTGCTTGAGCTCAGGACGTCAAGGCAACATGGCAAAACCCCATCTCTACAAAAAAAAAATACAAAAATTAGCTGGACATGGTGGCGTGCACCTGTAGTCCCAGGTAGTCAGGAGTCTGAGGTGGGGGTTTGATTGAGCATGAGGTTGAGGCTGCAATTACTCCAGCCTGAGCCACAGAGTAAAACCCTGTCACACACACAAAAAAGATTGCAGCTTTCTGAAGGCTCAGATGACTGTTAGCATTTGTTAACAATAAAGTATTTGTAAATTAAAGTGTGCACACTTTGTAGACATATGCTATTGCACACTTTATGCAGCATAGTATAAACATACTTTTACATGCACTGGGAAACCAAAAGAAATTGTATAACTCACTTTATTGCAGTGGTCTGGAACCAAACCCACATATATCTCTGATGCATGGCCATCCTGTATTGTACACTTAAAAAAAAACTTAAGAGGGTATATTTTAGGTGAAATGGTCATCTAATTTTGTTTTTTTTTTTGAGACAGAGTCTCACTCTGTTGCCCAGGCTGGAGTGCAGTGGCATGATCTCGGCTCACTGCAAGCTCTGCCTCCCGAGTTCACACCATTATCCTGCCTCAGTCTCCCAAGTAGCTGGGACTACAGGTGCCCGCCATCACGCCCGGCTAATTTTCTGTATTTTAGCAGAAACGAGGTTTCACTGTGTTAGCCAGGATGGTCTTGATCTCCTGACCTCGTGATCCACCTGCCTCGGCCTCCCGAAGTGCTGGGATTACAGGTGTGAGCCACCATTCCCGGTCTCATTTTTTAAAAAGGGTGAGAATGAGAAATATATGGGGAGTGATGGTCAAGTTTATGGCATTATTTGTTGTGATGAGTCCTGGGGCGAATACTTACCTCTAAACTCATTAAGATGTATACATTCGGTGTCACACGCCTGTAATCCCAGCACTTTGGGAGGCCGAAGCAGGTGGTCATCTGAGGTCAGGAGTTCGAGACCAGCCTGGCCAACATGGTGAAACCCTGTCTCTACTAAAAAAATACAAAAATTAGCTGGGCGTGGGGGCGCACGCCTGTGATCCCAGCTTCTCAGGAGGCTGAGGCAGGAGAATTGCTTGAACCAGGGAGGCGGAGGTTGCAGTGAGCTGAGATCGTGTCACTGCACTCCAGCCTGGGCAACAAGAGTAAAACCTCTGTAACACACACACACACACACACACACACACACACACACGGTATATATTAAATATGTGTAATTTTTGTATGTCAAACACACCTTAGTTTTATTTTATTTTATTTTATTTTTTTGAGACAGAGTCTCGCTCTGTCACCCAGGCTGGAGTCCAGTGGTGCAATCTCGGCTCACTGCAAGCTCCACCTCCCAGGTTCACACCATTCTCCTGCCTCAACCTCCGGAGTAGCTGGAACTTCAGGCACCCGCCACCACACCCGGCTAATTTTTTGTATTTTTAGTAGAGATGGCGTTTCACCGTGTTAGCCCGGATGGTCTCGATCTCCTTACGTGATCTGCCTGCCTCAGCTTCCCAAAGTGCTGCGATTATAGGTGTGAGCCACTGCGCCCAGACAATTTTTATTTTTTTGAGACAGAGTCTTACTCTGTCACCCAGCCTGGAGTGCAGTGGCACTATCTTGGCTCACTGCAACCTCTGCCTCCCATGTTCAAGCAATTCTCCTGCCTCAGTCTCCCTAGTAGCTGGGACTACAGATGCATGCTATCACGCCTGGCTAATTTTTTGATTTTTAATAGAGATGAGGTTCACCATGTTGGCCAGGCTAGTCTGAAACTCCTGAACTCATGTGATCTGCCCACCTCATCCTCCCAAAGTGCTGAGATTACAGGTGTAAGCCACTTCACCTGGCAATTTTTAAATATATATAATTAAAAATTAATAAAAAATGGTATTTGCAAGTTTCCGTTTTGTTATATGCTTATTATTCTTTATCTTTATGTCAGGTTGCTGTGTCAATACACTTAGGAGATCATAGTTTCTAAATTGAAATACAAATAAATATGTCTGAAATTTTTTCTTTTTTTTTTTTTTGAGATGGACTCTCATTCTGTCACCCAGGCTGGAGTGCAGTGGTGCAATCTCAGCTCACTGCAACCTCCACCTCCCAGATTCAAGTGATTCTCCTGCCTCAGCCTCCAGAGTAGCTGGGATTACAGGCACCCACCACGACACCCAGCTAACTTTTATATATTTTTTTCTATTTTTATTAAAGACAGGGTTTCACCATGTTGGCCAGGCTGGTCTCCAACTCCTGACCTCAGATGATCCGCCCCACTCAGCCTCCTCAATTACTGGGATTACAGGTGTGAGCCACTCTGCCTGGCCTGGAATTTTTTTCTAAAATTTACATTTCTGAGTTAAGAATGCTTAAAATATTATAAAAACAGAAGTACAATTCATTATGTGTTTCATTAATTACCTTTATTAAAAACAACACAATTATATTACAATAGGACAAAAAAATGTTTAAGCAAATGAAAACAAAACCATGACATACCCAAACTCAGGAGGAGGCAACAAAGGCAGTGCTAAAGGGAAGCTTACAGCTGCAGATGCTTAAATTAAAAAGAAGAAACATCTCAAACCTATGCTAAAGTGAAGCTTACAGCTGCAGATCCTTAAATTAAAAAGAAGAAAGATCTCAAACCCATGCTAAAGGGAAGCTTACAGCTGCAGATGCTTAAATTAAAAAGAAGAAAGATCTCAAACCCATGCTAAAGGGAAGCTTACAGCTGCAGATGCTTAAATTAAAAAGAAGAAACATCTCAAACCTATGCTAAAGTGAAGCTTACAGCTGCAGATCCTTAAATTAAAAAGAAGAAAGATCTCAAACCCATGCTAAAGGGAAGCTTACAGCTGCAGATGCTTAAATTAAAAAGAAGAAAGATCTCAAACCCATGCTAAAGGGAAGCTTACAGCTGCAGATGCTTAAATTAAAAAGAAGAAAGATCTCAAACCCATGCTAAAGGGAAGCTTACAGCTGCCGATACTTAAATTAAAAAGAAGAAAGATCTCAAACCCATGCTAAAGGGAAGCTTATAGCTGCAGGTGCTTAAATTAAAAAGAAGAAAGATCTCAAATCAATATCCTAACATTACACCTGAAGGGGAAAAAAATACTAGTGACAAACCAAGCAAAAGGAAGAAAATAACAGATTAGAGCAGAGATAAACAGAATAAGACCAGAAAAAAAGGGAAGAAAAACAGAGTTTGTTTTTTTAAAGATCAATAAAAATTTTAAAACTCACAGCTATATTAAGAAAAAAAGAGACATCTCAAATACCAAAATCATAAATAAAAGAGGTGACAGTACAACAGATGCCACAGAAATGAAAACGATTACAAGAGACTAATGTGAGCAACCATGTGCCACAAAACTAGGCAACCTAGAATAAATTTATAAATTCCTAGAAACACAAACCACCATACTGCATCACAGAGAAATAAAAAATCCAAAGAGACCTGCAACTAGTAAGAAGATTCAACCAGTAATCAAAAACCCCACCAAAAAGAAAATTGCAGGTCCAGATAACTTCACTGGAGAATTTTACCAAACATTTCAAGAAGAATTAATGCCAATCCTCTGCAAAATATTCCAAAAATGCTCAAAAACCAGAAGGGGACATTCCAATCCATTCTATCAGGTCAACATTTATCTGGTTCCAGAGCCAGATGAACACCTTTTTTAATAAAAACACTCAAAGAATTAGTAATATATAGAAACTCCTCAGTAAATAAAGATTATACATGAAAAGCTCACAGCTAACATCATACTCAATGGTGAAAAACTAAAATCTTTTCCTCTAGGATCAGGAATAAGATAGCAACATCTCTTCCTGCCACTTCTATTCACCACAGTACTGGAATTTCTACTCAGAATAATTAGGCAACTGAAAGTAATAAAAAGCATTCAAATTGGAAAGGAAAAGTACAAAATTTTGTTCACAGACAACAGGATATAATGTGTAAAAATCCTGAAATTCTACAAAATACTGGTAGAATAATGAAATTCAACAAAGTTTCAGGATACAGTAACACACACAAGTCAGTTGCATTTCTATAAACTAACAATGAACAATCTGCAAATAAAATTTTAAAAAGAGGCCAGGTGCAGTGGCTCACACTTGTAATCCCAGCACTTTGGGAGGCCAAGGCGGGTGGACCACCTGAGGTCAGGAGTTCGTGACCAGCTGGGCCAACCCTATCTCTAATATAAATAGTAAAACTCTATCTCTATTAAAAATACAAAAATTTGCTTGGCATAGTGGCAGACACATGTAGTCCCAGCTACTTGGGAGGCTGAGGAAGGAGAATTACTTGAACTTGGAAGGTGGAGGTTGCAGTCAGCTGAGATTGTGCCACTGTGCTCCAGCTTAGGAAACAGAGTGAGACACAGTCTCAAAAAAAAAAAAAAAAAAGAAAGGAAAGAAAGAGAGAGAAAGAAAAGAAAAGAAAAGAAAGAGAAAACAAAAGAAATTTTTAAAAAGAATGACATTTGGCCGGGTGCGGTGGTTCATGCCTGCAATCCCAGCAGCTTGGGAGGCCGAGGCGGGCAGATCACCTGAGGTCACAAGTTCAAGACTAGCCTGGTCAACATGGAGAAACCCTGTCTCTACTAAAAATACCAAAAAATTAGCTGGGCGTGGTGGCGCGCACCTGTGATCCCAGGTACTTAAGAGGCTGAGGTTGGAGAATCGCTTGAATAAGGAAGGTGCAGGTTGCAGTGACCTGAGATAGTGCCACTGCACTCCAGCCTGGGAGACAGAGCAAGACTCCATCTCAAAAAAAAAAAAAACAGAATTACATTTAGAACAGCATTATAAAAATTAGAAATAAGCTTAACCAAGAGGGCAAAAGATTTGGACACAGAAAACTACAAAACACTGTTGAAAGAAATTAAACACAAATAAATGAAAAGAAAAGCTGGGTTTGCAGATTAGATGATTTCATCTTGGAATGATGTCAACACTACTCGAAGTGACCTAGATTCAATACAATCCTTATAAAGATTCCAATGACATTTTTGATAAACAGAAAAACCTATCCTAAAATTCATATGGAATCTCCAGGGCCCATGAATAGGCAAATCAATCTTGAAACAGAACGAAATTAAAGGTCTCAAAACAATTACAAAACTGCAATAAGCCAAAAAAAAATGTGGTCATGGCATAAAGACACTCTTGACACACTTATGGACCAACACAACAGAGACCTCAGAAACCAACCCTGGCATATATGGTCCGATGATCTTCCACAAGGATGCCAAGACCACTCAATGGCGAAGGACACTTTCTTCAACAAATGGTGTTGGGAAAATTGTACATCTACATGCAGAACAATGAAGTTGGACTCTTACCTTACACCACGTTAAAATTAATTCAAAGTGAATTATAAACCTAAATGTAAAACTAGAACTATCAAACTCCTAGGGAAAACAAATTTGGAAAATGCTTTATGATGATGAATTTGTCAATAATTTTTAGGATATGACATTAAAAGCTCAGGCAGTAAAAGCAAAAATATATCAAACCTAAAAACTTCTGTACCTCAAAGGTCACAACCAACAGGGTAAAAGGCAAACTGTAGAATAAAAGAAAATACCAGTTGAGTGTCCCTTATTTGAAATGCTTGGGATGTGTTTCAGATTTTGTAATATTTGCATTATTCTTACTGGTTGAGCATCTCGAATTCAATCCCCTGAGTCTGAGATGCTCCAATAAGCATTTCCTTTGAGTGTCATGTTGGCACTCAAAAAGTTTCAGACTTTGGAGCATTTGGGATTTCAGATTTTTGGATCAGAGACATTCAACCTATAGTTGCTCATCATGTATCTCATAAGAAGTGAACATTCAGAATACGTAAAGAACTCCTACAGAGAGACTACCAGAAGCAGAGAGGAGCAAACACATTTTCACACTAGGGCACCTCCTATCTCTCCTGGATTCCAATTAGGGCAGAGTAAGTGCTAGTTCTCTGCCAACCCAGGATAAGGCCCTGCAGCTGCAGTGAAAATAATCACAGAAGAAAACTAAGAAATAAAAAATGGAGAAAGTGAGACATCAAAACTAGAATTACTAGAAACCCCCAGGAAGAAGGAAGAAAAAAAACAAGAAAACAGAAAAACAATCAAACCAGTTAATTAAACCTTGGCATGACCAGAAGATCAGAGTTTCCTATAGGAGTGGAAATTTATTGACTTGAAGAGGATTTATTGATTACTGATTTGAAGAGGAAGAAAAACCATGAATGGTCTAAAGCAAAAGCCTAGTGTCTGAAGAAGTCAGTAAGGTGAAAACAAGAGCTGGCCAGAATGTCCACAGATGGTGATAAGTTTGCAAAGCCTTTACTAGACTACTTGTGAGGCTAACTAGAGGCCAAGGAGCCAACACTGTCCCCATCCTTACAGAGAGACCCTACACAGGATTCCCAGATATACATGAAAGGACAACATCTTATCAGGTCCTCTCTGTGCAGATGTGGTTATCATTCCAAATAATGAGCTCCAGCCCCAAGACTGTTCCATCCTCAATTGCTTTGAATGGGCAATGTAGGCTCTCCACACACGAGCTATATGTAGGTTCCTTGGGTACCCAGATGGGAGCAATGAAACACAAACCCTCCATGGTCAGGTCCGTATCTGTTTCCTGCCTTTTTCCCAGCAATCCCCAGGCCTCAGCAGCAGTGGTCTACCTCTGCTGATTCTCATTCAGAATCTAAACTTAGAAACAATTAGAACCTAGACCCAAATTCTACCCGAAAGTAACAGAATAACATAATCTATACTCTGCAGCATGACTGTTTGCCCAACGTAATGAGGATGAACTGAGAGATAATGAATGATCATGACCCTGGCCCAAGTAACAAGAATGAACTGTGAGATAAATGAATGATCATGACCAGAAAACCCCGCTACAACACAACAACAAAATAAAGTGATTAAAAAATGGACAAAGAACATTTATCCAAAGATGCAAAGATGATATACAAATAGCCAACAGATACATGAGATATATGAGAAGATGTGTAACATCACTAGTCATTAGAGAAATGCAAATAGAAACCACAATGGGACATCACTTCAAACCCAACAGAAAGTAACAAGTGCAGGTGAAACTGAAACCCTTGAACACTGTTGGTGGAAATATGAACTGGCTCCTCAAAAATAAAAATAAAAATAAAATGACCATATGATCCAGCCATCCAACTTCTACAGAGACAGAATAACTAGTAGCAGGACCTCAAACAGATATGTGCACACCTATGTTCACAGGAGCATTACACAGCCACATGGTGGAAGAAACCAAAACGTCCATCCAGGAATAGATGGATAAACAAAAGGATATATATATATAGAGAGAGAAAAATATATATATATATGAAGAAATATTATTCAGCCATAGAAAGGAAGAAAATCCTGACACATCTGACACATAACATGGAACCTACTTACAAAACAACAAATATTATATAACCCTAGGTATATAAGCCAAATTTTTAGAAGCACAAAGTAGAATAGTACTTGTCAGGAGGTGGAAGGAAGGGGAAATTAATAGTTGTTGAATGGGTATAGAGTTTTCCAAGATAGAAAAAAGATCTAGACATCTGCTTCACAACACTGTAAATATTCTTAACTCTACAAAACTGTATACCTACAACTGGTTATGATGGTAAATTTTAAGGTATGTGTTTGTTACCAAAATTTGAAATAATAAATTATTTATAAAAAATGATCTTTTTTGACACAGGGTCTTACTCTGTTGCCCTGGCAGGAGTGCAATGGCATGATCACAGCTCATTGCAGCCTCAGCCTCCCAGGCTCAAGCAACCCTCCCACCTCAGCCTTCCGAATAGTTGGGACTACAGGTGCACACCAAGATGTCAGGCTAAATTTTGGTTTGGTTTTTTTGTAGAGAGGGTTTTGCCATGTTGCCCAGGCTGGTCTCAAACTCCTGGGCTCAAGCAATCCACCTCCCTTGGACTCCCGCAGAGCTGAGATTACGAGCATAAGCCAACATGCCCAGCCAATAAAAAATTATTTCAAAAAACCAAAAGATTAATCAAACTAGAATATTTAGAAATATTTAACCCAAAAAATGTTAGGAAAGAATATATAGAAGATCAAAAGACAGACGAAGGCCAGGCATGGTGGCTCATGCCTATAATCTGAACAGTTTGGGAGGCCAAGGTGGGTAGATTGCTTGAGCTCAGAAGTTCAAGACCAGCCTGTGCAACATGGCAAAACCCTATCTCTACAAAAAGTATAAAAATTAGCCAGGTGTGGTGCCATGCACCTGTAGTCCCAGCTACTCAGGGGGCTCAAGTGAGGATTGGTTGGGCCTGGGAGGCAGAGGTTGCAGTGAGCCAAGATTGCACCATTGCACTACAGTCTGGGTGACAGAGCAAGACCCTGTCTTAAAAAAAAATAAACAAACAAATAGAAAATCAGTAGAAAAATGGCAGACCTAAATCCAACCTTAGCAATGATTAGTTACAATGTAACTGGACAAATACTCTACTTAAGACAGAGACTGCCAGACCTGAGAGGAAGGCAAGACCCAACAATATGGCATCCACAGAGACACAATTTAAACACAAAGACACAAACAAAGTATGAGAAAAAATATGTTATGCAGACACTAATCATAAAAATATGCTATACAGACACTAATCATAAAAAGCTTCAACAGAGATGTTAACACTAGATGAAAGAGGCTTCAGAACAAAATATATCACCAGAAATAAACAGGGTAATTTAATAAAAATAAAAGAATCAGAGAGGATGATGTTACAATTATAAATTGTGCCTCAAAGTGCACACAAAGTACACACACACAGAGCCTCAAAGTATGTGAATCAAAAACAACAGAACAAAAGCAGGAAATTGACAATCCAAAATTATAGCTGGTGAATTAATACCACTCTCTCAGTAACTGATGGAACAACCAGATAAAAATATAGGAAAAATACGGATCTAAATGACAAAATCCTGACCCAAATGGTACTTGGCAGTACCAAGATAGACTGTATGTCGATCAATTGAGAAAAGGTTCAAGCCTGAAATAGTATACAAAGTATGTTGTCTGAACACTTGAAATTAAATTAGAAACCAACAACAAATTGATATCCAGAAAAGCCTCAAATGTCTGAAAACCAAGTAATAAACTTTGAAATACCCTGTGAGTCAAAAAGTATTCACAAGGGGAACTGGAATGTATTTGGAACAAACTTGTTATAAAAATCTCATTTCTGGTAGACTAAAGGTGACAATTTCTTTCCTGCTCCTCTCTCTGTGAGAACCAATTCCCCTTAAACCTTGCCCAGACTACTGACTTGTTTGGCCAACAGAAGGTGACAAAGGTGGTATTTGGGGACTTCAGAAGCCAGGCTGAGAAAACAGAACACTTATCCAGGAGAAAGCCAGTCACCAGGCAGGAAATCCCACTCCCCTGAGACCCCATGATGGAAACCACAAGGCCAGTCCATGACTAGCTGCACGCATTGCATTGACATCCCCCACTGATCCTCCAGCAACACCGACTCCCAACCACTAGTGAGCCTTCAGCAACATCCACTCCCAACCACTAGTGAGCCACCCTGCACACCACCCCACTGTGCTTTCACACAATCCAGCTTGGCTGCAATTGTGTGTGAGATGAGCTGGCCACCAAGACTCTCTAAGCCAAAAAACAAGTAATAATGAGTTGTTTTAAGCTGCCAAGTTTTGGGGATGGTTTCTTCAGAATAGATAACTGGAACAGAATATGGTAGCTGGAAATGAGCCGCTGTGGTAATCAGAAGCTACAATATTTGCCACGACTGTGAAGCTGACATGTAACTGGGCCTCAAGGAGACCATTCATGCAACCTGGAAGGGCATCAAGACTCTTGGTCAGGGCCTGAAGGACGGTGAGAAAATGTCATTGGAAACTGGAGAAAAGACCTGAGAGTTATGTGCTGAGGGACTGTGGGAAAACTACGGCCACAACATGGAAACTGAAAGGGCACTGCACCATCTCAGGGATCTGCCTAAGGAGACATCTGGGAAGAACATGGAAAGTGCTACCAGCCTACCCTAACTGTCACTGAATAAATATGACAGGAGAGGGACATGATCTAAAGAAGGAAGTTCAGTTTTCAAACAAAATTTACAGAAAATATAAAGAAATAATTTCTTGTCTCAAAAGGCCAAAGAAAAGAAAAGAAAAGGAAAAAAAATGAAAAAGAAGCCATTGAATACCCTATTGACCATAAGAAAAAGGCAGAGAAAGTTGGTCAACGGCAACCCAGGCACTGAAGGAAAAAGAACATGGAGAATGACAAAAGCCCAGAGGGAGGAGTAAAAGGACACAAACGCTGTTCTCAGGGACAAGGACTGGGCGCCGTTCTCAGGGACCCGGACTGGGCACTAATCACAGAACTGTAACAGGCGCCCCATGGGAATGACCAACTGTTAGACGGGGCCTGCAGGGCAGCATCTCCCTCCTGCCTTCCACCAATAGCTTCTAAAGGGAAATGCCGACTGTTTTCACAGCAGTCCGCTCACTGCGGCTGAGTGTGCAGGCTCAGATGATAGGTCACAACAACCTGATTCAGTCCTCACTGTGGCTGAGTGCGTCAGGGGCAGATGACATGCCACCACAACCTGATTCAGTCCTCACTGTGGCTGTGTGTGGGGGGGCAGATGACAGGCCACCACAACTTGATTCAGTCCTCACTGCGGCTGAGTGTGTGTGGGTGCAGATGACAGGCCACCACAACCTGATTCAGGATTCAGTTGGGCTACCAGCCAGTGCCATAAGGAAAACCATTTTGGGACTCTTGAGAGGGGCAAAGCATAATTTGCATGTGGGAGAAACGTTAATAGTTTGTGGACAGAGGACAACCTGTGGTTTATTAAAGACTGCTGCAGGTTCCTACTATGCTTCTCATCAAGAGGTGGAATCTAATCACCTTCCCCCCTTGAATCATGGCTGGTCTCAGTGATGAGTACGACTGGACAGTGTGGAAGGAGAGATGCTCTGGGACTTCTGAGGGATGATCATGAGAGACCTTACAGCTTCTGCCTGGGCCTCTTGGACACACGCCCTGGGAGAAGCCAGACAAACCTGACTACCTGACACTGCCAGACTGGGAGGAAGTCCGTGCTGGCCACAAAGAGAGGGCTCGGTGCCTGCTCCATGTCCCCAGCCACTAGAGTCCTTCTGGGTGCCTGCTTCACGTCCCCAGCCACTAGAGTCCTTCCAGATGAGACCAGGGACATCATGAAGCAGCCAACCCACACCGCCTTGTCCAGTGTCTTGACCCAGAAAATTGTGACATGTAAAAAGAATAAATTCCTGGTTTAAGCCAGTAAGGTTACTGGTACATTGTTACATTGCAGATAATTAAAACCGTGAAAAACTCATGAGAGATCACAAGTAAAACCTTGATCTGAAACATGGCATGTGGTGATTGAGTATTAGGTCAAAAATGCAAGAATGGAGCATAGTTAATACTTTACGTTAAAGCTAAAACTATAATTGCCCACTTAAAATTTTCAGTTAATTAGGTCGTCACTTTTTGTTCTTAACCAAGAAATCAACTAGTTTTAGTCCATAAACAGTTGGAACTGATGCACACATCCGTTTTTCCTTACTCATTTTAAGCAGCTATCTGAAATAGGAAGCGTAACATAATGTTTAAAGAATCTGAAAATATGACAGAAATGTTTAAACTATAAACATATATTGTAAATGTTAGCATATTGTATACATTGCATATTAACATAAGCTAGAATCATTGACATAAATTTATATAAACAAAAGGTAGAAAATATGACAATGTTCTTCTTGTTTTTTGTCTTTGCATATTTCTTTATTGGCCCTTGTCAAACGTGACCCACTAACTCCTGAATGCTTTCTCTCTCCCCATGGATTCCTAAGGATGTCACCACAGTGCTGGTCAGATGCACAGGTCACAGGTGACTGAACCTCATCACCCCACAAACACACCCTTCAGGTTTTGCCAAGAATGACACTGTAAATATAACAAAGCTTCTGTGCTTGTTAGTGAACACCAACTCAGCTTCTCTCCTGTATTCGGAAATCAGGATGAGATGAAAACAACAAGCAGACCAGGCACGGTGGCTCAGGCCTGTAATCCCAGCACTTTGGGATGCCGAGGCGGGTGGATCACCTGAGGTCGGGAGTTCGAGACCACCCTGATCAAAACAGAGAAACCCCATCTCTACTAAAAATACAAAATTAGCCGGGCGTGGTGGCAAATGCCTGTAATACCAGCTACTCAGGAGCTGAGGCAGGAGAATTGCTTGAACCCAGGAGGTGGAGGCTGCAGTGAGCTGAGATCACACCACTGTGCTCTAGCCTGGGCAACAAGAGCAAAACTCTGTCTCAAAAGAAAAAAAATAAAAATAAAAGAACAAGGAAACAAAAGTAACAAGGCTTGACACCAGATGAGCCTGAATCTAAGCAAGAAAAGCCCAGAAGAAATCCCATTTTGGGTAACTGGCTTCATGGTAGTAATGCCATACACATAAGGGAAGAGAAGAGGATGTGGCTTTCACTTCGAATTTTTTGAGCTTAAGGTAAATTTGGATAGCTACAAAGAAGCATTCAACAGAGAGTTAAACCTATGATGGAAAGACTGAAGAGGTCCAAGCTGTAGAGAAACAGGACTGCAAACCACAAAGGGCTCAATCAGTCAAGGAGAACTGCAGGGTGAGATGAATAGGGACCAATGGAACATTTGGATAAGCTGTTGAGAAGAAAGGAGAATTCAGAGAAAAAGAACTGTCAGTGAGGTCATAATAGGAACTGTTATAGTGAACTAAATATGGCCTGGGAAGGACTCTGTACTTCTAGATTTGAGTCCCTGTGGACAAACTGCAACCTAACTTAATAGGTAGAAAGACTGAAAACCTAACTTAGGAGTATGCGCCTATAACAGTAGCTGAGTCCTGGCCAATCCCAACAGCCAAACTTCTGCCACTCACACACTGCTGAGTGTTCAGCTGTGTTCAAATAAGGCAAATGCTGAGCACTGTAACCAGTCCAGTTGTTTCTGGACCTCACTGCTGAGAACTGTAATGGACCCAGCTGCTTCTAGACCTCACTCCTCACTTCAGATTTTTGTACATCATGTTCCCTTTATTGTCTATAAATCTTCCACCATGTGTCTGTGCTGGAGTCTCATTGAATCTGCTGTGATTCTGGGGGCTGCCTGATTCGTGAATCATTCATTGCTCAATTAAGTTCCTTTAAATTTAATTCAGCTGAAGATTTTCTTTTAATAGATGGTGTCAGAAGTGGGATCTGTGGGAGCAGGACTGCTAGGGCCTCTGGAGCTATACTGTGGTGAGCAGTGTTGCTAAGGCTTCTAATGACCCCCGGAGTGCTGAGGTACAAGGAAGGAACCTGCAAGGACCCGTTTGTGATGGCAGCAGTGGCCCACGTGGAGCAGTTGCTATGGAGACACTGGCTGCAGTGGGGAGGAGTGGCTGGGGCTGTGTGCTCCTCAAAGCTGGTGGGAGCCAGGAAAGGGTGGGAGACCTGCCCCTTCTAAATTGTCAGGCAGGAGCCCCGCCCTCCCAGGCACAGCTGCAGCCATCCAGCCATGACTGCAAACCTGGGCATCTCTGCACTCTCAGAGGCCCAGCAAGCCCCCCTGCCCCGCAGGCTCAGTTGTACCTGGTCCCGCCACCTGGCGTCTCTCCGCTCCCAGAGCCCACTCCAACTTCGGATCCAAGTTGAGGCCAAACCCGGGCACAGTCGCAACCCGGCCCGGTTTGTGCAAGCTCAGGGCAGTGCTGACATGCCAGCCCCCTGCCACCTCCGCCCCTCCAGACTTTGGGCACTGGCAAGCACAGGAGGGAGGCTGAGGTGGGGCTAAGTGTGGCTCAGCAGTGGCCGGAAGGCCCTCCTCAGCTCGAACGGCCTGGGCACTATGGGCACAGCTACCCACCATGCATCTCCTCTCAGCTGCTGAGAGCTGAACAGACGTTGGGATGACCTGCCTGCAGAAAGGAGCTACCCACTGCAGGTCTCCTCTAAGCTGTATTGTGGCTCAATGAAGCACCTCTTCACCTTGCTCACCTTCTACTTGTCCACATACCTCATTTTTCCTGGACTCAGGACAAGAACTCGGGACCTGCCAACTAGCAGGGCTGAAAGAGGTGTAACATAAACAGGGCTGAAACGCGCTCCTTGCTTGCCAAATTGCAGGCAAGAAGAAGACAAGAGAGAAGGAGAGAAGAGCTGTGTCCCTTCAGGGAACACAGACCTAGGAGCTCCCCCAGCCAGGGCTGTGACACCTTCTTTGGGGCTCTGCAGGTCCTGCATCTCCAAGTTTCTGGGTGCCACTGCATTCCCTGATACCCACAGTGGAAGCTGTTTGCAGTTGGCCTGGTCCAGCTGCAGCCTCACAGGGAGCTGGCACCTGTGCCGGTGCCTGGAGCTGCCCACCCCACTGCAGCTGGCATGCTTGGCTGTGTGCAGTGGCCAGATCCCATGTTCGCTTGCTCACACACCCCTCACTGCTCTGTACCCAGCTCGCCCTTGGCAGGTGTGGGATCCAGACGACTAGCATGAGCCGAGTGGACAGAACTAACCCAGTGGGCCCGAGCAAAACACAGGTAAAGGCTCCACCAGCCAGAGGTTTCAGGCAGAAAAATGACACCTCAGGAATTTGTAACACTTGTGTCCTTTGACCTCTCGGAGCAGCTGGGGATCATGGTAAATTTTCTCTCGGATTTCAGAGCTCCATGGATTTGTGTTTTGAGCTCTGAGTTTCTTTGAGCAAATTTCTGTTCCAAACTGCTATCCAGTCATGACTGGCTGGATGTTTTAGAAGTTATGACAGAAACGGGACCGGGTCCAGGATCAGATTTGATCCAGTAGTTAACTGGCTTGAATCCAGTTCCAGTTAGAGGCCTCCTACATCTGACTGGGTCAGAAGGAAAGTGGTAGTAAATGACAATATTGGAAGGTTGTAACATTTAGCTTTTGAAAATTCACAGGGATTTTTGTGTTCTACCCCTTTGTTTCATTTTTCTCGCACGCTTAGGCAGGAAAAAAAAAATCATTGGCTAAGTTAATGAAGGGAACCTGGGAGTAAAGCCAATATTTTAGGTAAAAATAGGATCCTTAATTTCTGGAAAACTAAGTTCCTTCTGGCTAATACATTAGGCCTGGGAAGCAGCAAAGTCTTACAGAAATGGCAAAATCTTACTAAAGATAACTTACAGTGGAACATTCCAAATGAATAATGACCTGAAGTGCATTTAAAAATGAGGGCTCCCAAATTAGTCTCATCTAGGGATGCCTATTAATATGAAGAAGCTTCTAAAAAGATTTAGAGATGGCACAGCCCATCTGGGAGCAAGTTTGAGTCTTACCAGTTTGATACTGGGTGCTGAGCAAAGTGGCTCGTGTCTATGTTTTGTCACATGTATTTTGCTCTGGGCAGAATGAAAAATGTTAATTTGGTTAGTCCAAGCAACCCCTTGGGCAGCATCTTGCAAAGCTGAGTGGATTCTTCCTGTGATTCCATGATTTTCCATTGTGATGCAGCTTGGCCCCCAGAGCTATAATGTGGTGAGGAGGGTGACAGAGCAAGACGCAATCTTTAAAAAAAAAAATGGCCAGGCGCAGTGGCTCATGCCTGTAATCCCAACACTTGGGGAGGCTGAGGCAGGTGGATCACCAGAGGTCAGGAGTTCAGGGCCAGCCTGACCAACAAGGAAAAACCCCGTCTCTACTAAAAACACAAAATTAGTTGGGCATGGTGGCACATGCCTCTAATCCCAGCTACTGAGGAGGCTGGGGCAGGAGCATCGCTTGAACCCGGGAGGCAGGGGGTGGCAGTGAACCGAGATCACACCATTGCACTCCAGCCTGGGCAACAAGAGGGAAAATCCATCTCAAAAAAAAAAAAAAAGAAAGAATAATAGGTTTGTCTATGAGGTTTTATGAAAAAGTGGGTGACATTTGGCTTTCTCTCTTTAAAGAAGATGTTCAGGTAATATTAAAAAATAATGAAAAATTTGTTTGCCTTTTAAATAAACTACCAAAAAAAAAAAAAAAGGGAAAAACAAGAGGCAGATGGTTTGTGAAGATGTCTTCCCTCTATCAGTGAGTAAAGATTTTTGCCCTTTAAAACGTTTTTAAGTCATGATTTTAAGTAAATGAATGACTTATGGTGACCTGGAATTCTATTTCATAACATCAAGTGTTTAAACTTTTAATATATTTAATAGGCTTCCCAAAATCAAATTTCCACTTCAAAATTGTCTTTTCTGACCTCTAACTTTGGGATACTACAGAGGCCCTTGAAGCACCCAAAAGAGAGGTAAACAGGACTATTTAACATGTTAAGTCACATTGGTAGCACTGTCAAAATAAAACAAAATGTTGAACCTTCTTCAGGTTATATTTAGTTTATGTCATCAATCCGTTCTAAAATTGTATAGGATTTCTAAAATTCTTTTTTTTTTTTTTCCCCAAGAAGGAGTCTTGCTCTGTCACCCAGGCTGGAGTTCAGTGGCACAATCTCGGCTCACTGCAACCTCCGCCTCCTGGGTTCATGCCATTCTCCTGCTTCAGTCTCCCGAGTAGCTGGGACTACAGGCATCCACCACCATGCCAGGCTAATTTTTGTATTTTTAGTAGAGATAGGGTTTCACCGTGTTAGCCAGGATGTTCTCATCTCCTGACCTCGTGATCCTTCCACCTCGGCCTCCCAAAGTGCTGGGATTACAGGCGTGAGCCACTGCACCTGGCAAGGATTCTAAAATTCTAATATGCCTATATGCTATCTATCATAATTACCTGTTTTGTTTGTTTGGAGACACAGTTTCGCTCTTGTCACCTAGGCTGGAGTGCAATGGTGTGATCTACGCTAACTGAAGCCTCCCCCTCCTGGGTTCAAGCATTTCACCTCCCTCAGCCTCCCAAGAAGCTGGGATTACAGACAACTGCCACCACATCCGGCTAATTTTTTTATTTTTAGTAGAGACAGGGTTTTACCATGTTGGCCAGGCTGGTCTCAAACTCCTGACCTCAGGTGATCCACCTAACTTGGCCTCTCAAAGACCTGGGATTACAGGAATGAGCCACCACATCCACCCTAATTATGGTTATTAAGTTATTGTAGACCAAAGAAATAATCAAATTTCCTTATCAATTGTCTTTAACTATAACTATTTAAAGTCATTTCCACAGTTAATTGCTTAATGGTGATGCAGTTTCTAAAAACTTCACAAGCATGCAAAATTCTAGAATAGAAGATTCATGAAAGAATGAAAAGGACCATGAAAAACACTCGGGAACACAGGTTTCTAATAACTTTAATATCATGAGTAAAAATTGCCCATAAGTTCCCCAATCCCCCAATAATTGGACTGGTTAAGAATTCTCAAAAGTTAGGCTGGGTGCAGTGGCTCATGTTGGCAATCCCAGCACTTTGGGAGGCTGAGGCCGGTGGATCACTTGAGGTCAGGAGTTTGAGACTGTTATGCCCAGACCGTTTGTTCCCCAAAGAAGACCACCAGAGTCCAGAGTCAAAGCCAAGTGGCAAGGATCTTTACTACAAGTTCGAACCTGGTCCCTCCATTTCACCGCATACAAGAGGGCCCCGAATAATGCGAGTGTTTGCTTTTTTATAGCCTGAAAGTTACAGGGGAACAAAGGAATTCTTTTGGTTCCCGCTCTTTCAGTAAAACTTTGAACGGCTGTCCCCTCATCTGTCCCCTTATCGGAGACTTTCCTGGTGGTGTTTGTACTGGGCTTGTTTGTTTTGAGCCCGGGGGAAGTTTAAGAGATATATGGTGATATGTGGTGGGATGGGAGGATGGGATGTGTTTGTACTGGGCTTGTTTGTTTTGAGCCCGGGGCTGAGGAATGTGCACGGCTCTTTTCATTCCCCCCGTTTCTTTTCAGGTATTTTTTAGAGCCAATCTTGGGTCTTATAAGTCTGATTCTGTTTCAGCGTTTACAGGTTGGTATTGGGCTCTGAGGACCATGAGTTGTACAGTGTTAAACCTTTCTTTAACGAACCGCAAAATTCTGTTAACAACACAAGGTCCTATGGTAAGCAGAAATAGTAGACTCAGCAGGGGTCCAAGGAAGGGGGCTAACAGAGAAAACATAGATGAGTTCCACCATTGGTCTGCAGCTGAAGCAAAATGCTGTGTTCTTACTTCTGTGCTTAACTTGCGTAACTGTTGGACTCGGTCTTCCACGAGTCCTGATTCATTTATGTAGAAACAATAGTCTTCCTTTAGAAACATACACGTTCCGCCTTTTTCAGCAGTGAGTAGGTCTAAGGCCCTCCAGTTCTGCAAGGTTACCTGTGCTAGGGACGTGAGCTGCCGCTGGAGGGAGGCAAGGGATTCAGCTGACTCCTCCATAGCAACGGCAAATTGTTGGTACAACTTGTTACTTTCTATAAGGGTGTGACCTAGGGCTCCCCCAGCCAGTCCGGCCGCCATGAAGGATGCGGTGAGGGAGATTCCTGCAATGAGGGGGAGAAATATGGCTCGTGCAGGTCTCGGTCTAGGGTCTGGGTGAATAACAGCACTAGTCCAGTTACCGGTATACCCTAGGAACTCGCCGGCAGTAAGTAGAGTTAACCGGGGAACTAATGTGACAGGAAGACACAGTAGGTTGGTAACAGAGGGGCTTGATAGGTTTTTAGATAATGTTCCATTACACCAGAAGAATATGCCTGACGGAGCCCTTAAGGTGATGTTAGGGGGCGTTGCAGTGATGTTGCAGAGGCTGGAATTAGTTCCTGAGAAACAGTAGGGAAACTTCTCTTGACTGGGGTTTAGGTATAGTGGCACGTTAGGGATAGGGGCATATGAGAGGTTTTGGTGGTTGTTAGCTTGGACAGAGGTGGATGATCCCCATGGCAGGGGGACAGCGGTTAGCGGTGGACACCTTAGAGTGGCACACAGAAAGCAGCCAGACAGGCTGTGAAGTCCTGTAAGGTTGGCAAGTTCTAATCTTTCTTGCAATAATTTTAACCAGGAAAAAGGACGTAAATCTTGTGTCAGGCGGTTTTCTTGTCGCTGGATATTTCCATGGACCAGGGGCCGTACCTGCACTAGACCCCGCCACAGATAGAGGTGACTGCTAGGCCATGTGGAAGCGGAGGAGTAGTATACAGCCCCGTGTTGAGGCGTGGTCCAGCGGGAGTTCCAGGGGTCTCTAACTATCCATGTATATGAAAGGTCTCTATCTCGTCTGCGATGGAAGGGCCATCTGGGATCTATCTGTTCTTCTCCACCCCACCATTGGTATTTATGGATGTTACAAGTTATAAGGGCAGCCGGCACTTTGGTGCCACCAATAGTGCTTACAATTGTATTCAGTCTGATCATACTCGAAGCATATTATTGGTGCCACTGGTTTGGCTACTGGGAAATCGGTAAAATTTAGTAAAATTGGGCTATTGCACCCTGAGGAGGGGCAATCTGCACTGGCCACTAATTTCCCGGGCTTATGAGGTTGCCCAGGGTGGGTTTGGTTTTCATAAAGCCAGAATCTCCAGACAAAGGGATTAGGAGCTGGCTTTATGTTTTCCCCAGCGGCCACTAGGGCGACTAATGTTAGAGTTAGACTACCTAACTGCATGTTTGCAGTGAGTTATGCTGCCGGCGCAGGGTGAGTTTTAAGGGGTTGTTCTTAGCTCTGTCCACAGTCCACGTGTCCAGTGCTTCAGCCGCCACCGCCGTGATTGGCCCCAGAAGGTCGGAGGTTGGGTCCACTGGCTTGACGTGGGTGTAGTGGATCCACGACGCAATGCCTTCTACCTTCAGGGCGGTGGGTGTGGTCAGGAGTACTTGGAGTGGTCCTTTCCACCTGGGCTCTAGGGTCTCTTGTCGGTGTCGCTTAACCAGGACCCAGTCTCCTGGCTGGTACGGATGGGGTGTCGGTGGGGGACTGGTCTCATATAGCTCTCTCAGCTTGGGCCAGATTTCTTGGTGAATTTTCTGTAAGGCTTGTAAGGAAAATAAGAATTCAGAGACATTTTCTGTTTCAGACTTAAGCAGGTCATCTTTTAAGCTAGGAACCAGGGGTGGAGGTCTGCCATACATGATTTTGTAAGGGGTTTGTAAGGGGTATTACGGGCCCGGAACAGAGCATAGGGGAGAAGGACTACCCAATTAGCGCCAGTCTCTATAGTCAATTTAGTTAAGGTCTCTTTTAAGGTCCGATTCATCCTTTCTACCTGTCCTGAACTCTGGGGCCTGTAAGCGCAATGTAGTTTCCAATTTGCCCCGAGGATGGAAGCCAAGTCCTGACTTACCTTAGCGACGAAAGCGGGCCCATTATCTGACCCTATCTGGATGGGGAAGCCATACCTGGGGAGGATATCTTCCAGAATTTTCTTTGCTACGACCTGAGCAGTTTCTCTTTTGGTTGGGAATGCTTCAGTCCACCCTGAAAAAGTATCTACAAAGACAAGTAAGTACCGGTACCCGTACTTTCCTGGCTTTGTTTCAGTAAAATCTACTTCCCAGTAGACACCGGGCCTGGTTCCCCTGAGCCTTGTTCCTGCTGCAGCTTGAGATTGGGGGTATGCGTTGTTAAGCTGGCAGACTTTGCAACTTGTCACGATACTGCTGGCCGTCTCAGCTATATGTCTGATTTTGAGCTTGGAGCGTCTGATCAGGTCTATCATCCGCCGGGCCTCCAGATGAGTGGTTCGGTGGATGTGTTCTAACACCTGTTGTCCTAATTTCTCTGGTAGGATGGTTTGGTCATTAGAATCAGTCCATCACCCATTCTGGATTTGTTTCAGGGGAAGTTTATCAATCCACTGGAGATCTTGTTCTGAATATTCAGGGAAATATGGCAAGTCCCGGGGGCCCGGGTCAGGGAGCTGGAGTGCAAGGAGTTGGCTGGGAGCCTTCACCACATTTCTTGCAGTTTGGTCTGCCAGAAAGTTGCCTTGAGCAGTTGGAGTAGTTAGTTTCTGATGCCCTGGGCAATGTACAATGGCTAATTTTTCTGGCCTCCATAGGGCTGTTAGCAGGGCTAGGATCTCTTGCTTGTTTTTTATCTCTTTTCCTTCAGCCGTCAGTAACCCTCGCTCCCTGTAAATGGCCCCATGTATATGTGCCGTTGCAAAAGCATATCGGCTGTCTGTATATACTGTCAGCTTTTTCCCCGCCCCTAAGGTAAGAGCTTGGGTGAGCGCTATTAGTTCGGCCTTCTGGGCCGAGGTCCCCGGGGGCAGGGGTTCCGCCCAGATTACCTCAGTCTCTGAAGTTACTGCCGCCCCAGCGTACCTCTGGCCTTGATGCATGAAGCTGCTCCCATCAGTGAACCAGACGAGGTCGGCGTCAGGAAGTGGGCGGTCCTGCAGGTCTTCTCGAACTCCGTGCACCTGAGCTAGTATCTCGGTGCAGTCATGGAGTGGGGCGTCCAGGTCCGGGTTGGGCAGCAGCGAGGCAGGGTTTAAGGTCGTTGGGGGCAGGAAAATTATCCTGAGAGGATTTAGTAGTAGTCCTTGGTAGTGGGTGAGCCGGGCGTTACTCATCCATCGATTAGGTGGCTGTTTGAGTACACCTTCGATGGCATGTGGAGTAACGACCCGCAATTCTTGCCCCATGACAAGTTTATCAGCATCTTGCACCATCAGAGCCGTGGCCGCAATCATTCGGAGACAAGGGGGCCACCCGGCAGCTACTGGGTCTAACTTCTTTGACAGGTAGGCAACTGGCCTCCGCCAGGGGCCTAAGTTCTGAGTTATTACCACCTTGGTGACACCCTTATTTTCATCCACGTGTAAGTGGAAGGGCTTGGTAACATCAGGTAGTCCTAGTGCAGGCGTGGAGAGTAGGGCGGTTTTAATCTGTTGGAAGGCCAACTCGGCTTTGTCTGTCCAATTAAATGGTTGTTGCCCCCGTGTTGCCTGATACAAGGGTTTAGCCAGTTCTGCGAACCCAGGTATCCATAGTCGGCAAAATCCTGCCGACCCCAGGAACTCTCACTTGTCGGGTGGATTGTGGCCTGGGGATCTGCAGAACAGTTTGTTTCCGGGCGTCTGTTAGCCAGCGCTGCCCTCCCTTAAGCAGGTACCCTAGATATATTACCTCTGGCTTACAGATTTGAGCTTTCTTTGCCGAGGCTCGGTAGCCTAGATTCCCTAGAGCTTGTTAGAGACCCTTGGTCCCTTGGATGCAAGCTTCTTGGGTCTCAGCAGCAATCAGGAGGTCATCAACATACTGGAGTAAAATTATTTCAGGGTGTTTACGTCGGTACTCACCCAGGTCTTCATGGAGGGCCTCATTGAACAGGGTAGGAGAGTTTTTGAATCCCTGCGGCAGCCTGGTCCATGTCAGTTGGCCACTTATGCCCCTATCAGGGTCATTCCACTCGAAGGCGAAGAGCTTTTGGCTCTGAGGGGCTAAAGGCAAACTAAAGAAAGCATCTTTCAAATCTAAAACAGTGTACCATTGATGTTTAGGGTTTAAGGTACTTAGGAGGGTATACGGGTTAGGTACAGTTGGATGTATGTCCACAACCCTCTTGTTGATTTCTCTTAAGTCTTGTACAGGTCTGTATTCTCCACTATTAGGTTTTCGTACCGGCAACAATGGAGTATTCCAGGGTGAGTGACATGGGCGTAGGACCCCTTGGTCAAGGAGCCGGCGGATATGCGGGGCAATCCCTCTCTTGGCCTCTAGGGGCATCGGGTATTGGCGTACCCGCACGGGGTCTGTCCCAGGCTTAAGTTCAATAAATAAGGCAGGACGGTGTTTTGCTAGACCTAAGCCCCCCCGTTTCCGCCCACGCTTCTGGATACTGCTGGAGCCAAGTTGCTATGTCCTGGTCAGGGGCCGCTTTCTCCTGGTGGAGCCAGTACTCATCTTCTAGGTTTATAGTCAGGATGGACACGGTTTGATTGTGGGGGTTGGTCACGATGGGCCCCTCAGGGAGGAAATGGATCTGTGCTCCCATTTTAGTTAGCAGGTCTCTCCCCAATAGGGGACAGGGGCTCTCAGGGATGACCAGGAAAGAATGGGTTACATTCTTGGCTCCGAGGTTTACTGTTCTTTGTGTTGTCCATGGGTATTTCTTAACTCCTGTGGCCCCTTGTACCCACGAGGATTTGGAGGATAATTTCCCATTAGCTTTAACTAAGACCGAGTGCTGTGCTCCCGTATCGACCAAGAACTGGACTGGGGACCCCTCCACTTGCAAAGTTACCCTAGGTTCGGGGAGGGGGTCCGAACCCCATCTTCCCTAGTCTTCGTCTTGAGTGACTAGTACGGGTGTAGACCTAGGGGGTCCGGGTCCCTGTCCTCGTGGTTTCTTTTTGGGGCAGTCTCTTACCCAGTGGCCAGCCCCCTTACAATAGGCACATTGGTCTTTGCTCAGATTATCATGCCGGGGGGGCCGCCTAGGTTGGATGTACTCTGGCTGTAGATGCTCTTTCTGTACCACTGCTGCCAGGACCTTGGTCATTTTTTCAGTGGCCTTAAATTGCTTTTCCTCTGGAGTATCTCTGTTATTGTAAACCCGCTGGGCTATCTGAAGGAGGTCCTGAATCCGCTTTCCCTCCAAGTCTTCTAATTTCTGGAGTTTTCTCTTAATATCTGGGGCTGCCTGATTTACGAAAAACATTACAATAGCTGCCTGACTTCCTGGAGCCTCTGGATCTATGGGGGTGTACTGTCTAAAAGCTTCCATTAATCTTTCTAGGTAGGTAGCTGGGCTCTCTGTCTTTCCCTGCAGAATAGAATATACTTTAGCCAAATTAGTGGGCTTGTGAGCAGCTGCCCGGAGACCTGCCATTAGAGTCTGGCGATAAAGGTGTAGCCGTCCCCTACCTTCTGCCGTGTTGTAGTCCCACGCCGGCCTGGTCAGAGGAAAGGTTGCGTTTATGAGGTCGGGGTTGGCAGTCGGTTGACCGTCGTCCCCTGGGACCAGCTTTCTAGCTTCTATCTGTATTTTCTCTCGCTCTTCCGTGGTGAACAAAATTCGGAGGAGCTGCTGACAATCATCCCAAGTGGGCTGGTGGGTGAACATGACACTATCTAGTAAAGCCAGTAAATCTTTGGGGTTGTCTGAAAACCGAGCACTCTGAGTTTTCCAGTTATGCAGATCACTGTTGGAGAATGGCCAGTACTGGAGCCTGGGGATTCCTGTGTCATCCGGGGGTCCTATTTCCCGAAGGGGTAAAGGCACCGTGGAGTCAGGCGGCTGAGGGGGGCTGGTCCGCGAAGTGCGCCCTCGCGTCCTCCCCGCCGGCCCTTCAAAGTTACTTTCCCTTTCAGCGGGCCCGTGAGTGCCGGCCGCCTCCCGTCCGCCTGCTCCCTCCCACAGCTCAGCCAGGGGGGCTGGGGCCTGGGGCCCGGAGGGGTATGGAGGGGGTTCTGTGAACAGTGGGTCCCCGCTGTCAGGTAAAACAGGATGGGGGGGCAGTTGGTTGCTTGGATTTTAGTGGTCGAGCAACTAGTGCCTTACAGGGTTCAGAGGCCAATTGGAAAGGGGACAGCCAAGGAGGCGGGTTCTCAACAAGGTCCTGCCATATGAGGATATATGGGATATGATCTAAGTGGCCCGCAAGCCCAGGTAGGAAAATCTTGGACTTTACCCTAGTGATGACAGCAAGTTGGAAGGTCCCTTCAGGCGGCCACCCCACATCAAAGCAGGCCATTCGGAGCGACACAGAGTAATTAGCTTTCCTTTCTTGATTTCTATACCAAGATCACGGCCCCTTGCTCTAACTTCTTTGAAATTACTCGTAAGGAGAGATAGAGGAGTGCTCTGGGTATTACCCATCCTGTAATAATTTGTAGTCTCTTCCTGTAAAGGAATGTGGGTTTGAATCCCTGTAAAGGAAATCTGATCTGACTTACTTATTAATGATATCTAATCGCAGGCACACTTTGGCAGCCCTGGTCAGAGGCAGCTGCTGCCCACCAAACCGGGGCAGTTCAGATCGCAAGCGTGCACCAGAAGCCCGGGTCAGAGTCAGCTGCCTGGATCGCGGTCGCGCTGGGGGCAGCCCAGATTAGAGACAGCTGCTGCCCGCCCAACCAGACAGCTCAGATACGGCTGCTGCCCGCCAAACCGGGGCAGCTCAGATTGCAAGCATGCACCGGAAGCCCGGGTCAGAGTCAGCTGCCTGGATCGCGGTCGCGCTGGGGCAGCCCAGATTAGAGACAGCTGCTGCCCGCCCAACCAGGCAGCTCAGATACAGCTGCTGCCCGCCAAACTGGGGCAGCTCAGATCGCAATATAGATCAGATGAGAGCCAGGGGACGTCTCCCACCGGTCTCCGCTGGCTGTCCTATAGCACGTCCGCCAGGACTGTGCCAGCTCCAGTTTCAGACCTCGCGAGTCACAGATTCAGATTCAGAACAGACATGGACAGACAAACGGAGATGAGCCAGCTCACCTATCAGTAGATCGATCCTAGCAGATCCGTTGACCAGGGGTCTGGTGGGCTTGGGGAATCCCGGACGGGCCCCCAGATGTTATGCCCAGACCGTTTGTTCCCCAAAGAAGACCACCAGAGTCCAGAGTCAAAGCCAAGTGGCAAGGATCTTTACTACAAGTTCGAACCTGGTCCCTCCATTTCACCGCATACAAGAGGGCCCCGAACAATGCGAGTGTTTGCTTTTTTATAGCCTGAAAGTTACAGGGGAACAAAGGAATTCTTTTGGTTCCTGCTCTTTCAGTAAAACTTTGAACGGCTGTCCCCTCATCTGTCCCCTTATCGGAGACTTTCCTGGTGGTGTTTGTACTGGGCTTGTTTGTTTTGAGCCCGGGGGAAGTTTAAGAGATATATGGTGATATGTGGTGGGATGGGAGGATGGGATGTGTTTGTACTGGGCTTGTTTGTTTTGAGCCCAGGGCTGAGGAATGTGCACGGCTCTTTTCATTCCCCCCCTTTCTGGGGGGCAACAACCATTTAATTGGACAGACGAAGCCGAGTTGGCCTTCCAACAAGACCATCCTGGCCAATGGTGAAACCCCGCCTCTACTAAAACTACAAAAATTAGCCCGGTGTGGTGGTATGCATCTGTAATCCCAGCTACTCGGGAGGCTGAGGCAGGAGAATCACTTGAACCCAGGAGGCGGAGTTTGCAGTGAGCCAAGATTGTGCCACTGCACTCCAACCTAGGTAACAGAGTGAGACTCTGTCTCAAAAAAAAAAAAAAATCCTAAAGTTTAATAAGAAGACCAACTGGTTTATAAAACTGCTAACCCAAGTAAAACAAAAATTGAATATCAAGGAAATATTTTGCCAGATTTGCATGCTAAATCACCAATATTGAAATTGTTTAGATATATAATTTAAATAAACTCCATGGTCTAAGCCAAATTACCTATAACTCATCAGTTACCAGTGCCATGCACCTAATTTGAAGAAACAGCTGGTATTCAAGAGGATGTAAGTCTAATGTTAATTAAGCACAGACTTATGAAGAACCAGGATGGCCACCTTGTCCATCTTAAGTCCTTAAAACTTTTGTTATTAAAAGTTCTGCGTTCCATAACTCATCATGGAAAGAGAAAATGATCCAAATTAAATATATTGCTGTGGTGATCTCTAAATTGCTAAAATAGTTTATAATCAATGTTTGGTTTGTCAAACCTATATTCTTAGGAAAACAATCAAAACTTCAGGTACATTTGGTTACCTGATGGGCCATTTAAACATTTTATAAAGGGATTTCATTCAGTTGTCATTTTCAGTGCATGCTTTCTGATTGTATAAAAGCTCTTCCATGCAAGAGGGTTGATGTTAAAACAGTAGATTATTATGCTGAAGTGTATTTTCACCAGCTAAAGAAAGCCTTTTATGGTTCACAGATGACAGCCAACCCCTTCACAATCTAGAATCTGATGACTGGATCTTCTGAGAACATCAGAGGACTGCCCTTGCCATCCACATGACAGCAAAACTTTAAAACCTTAAACTTTGGGTTCATAGTCTTACAACTCAGAAGGGTCCCTCCACACTCGGAACCATACACCCCTTGGAACCCTTAAGGTAAAGCTAACAAGGACAGTTCCCCCCCAGAAGAAGATGGCATCCTTAATGTGAACAGCTTTTCCCAAGATCACAGATCAAGACTTCTCTACTATCATGAGACTCTTATCTTAAGTATCTGTGCAGCTGCTAACATGGCATATGGAGAAAACATTGGGTATTATAAAGATTTGGTTGTAGGGAATTAACAAAAAAAACCCACTTAGTTAAGCAAGTAAACCCTTTATCTAATTCATTCTTTAATCTATTTGATTTTAGGTGGTTTGATTTATGGGGACCCTGAATAAGGAGCATATACCAAATTCTTGGTGTTATCCCAATAGTCATATGAGTCTCCCTGGTGCACTGTACTTACTCATATGTTTTAAGAGTTTGCATGCAGCCATCTCTAAAATGTCAAATGGTATCTCTTCAACTGGAATGACAACAGATTTAAAAAAATGTGCAACCATAAGGACACCGTAACCTATGAGTGACATGCTAAACTGGAAACCCAAAACAATGGGAGCGACATGCTAAACCAGAAACCCAAAACAATGGGACTGATGTACTAAAAGCGGAACCCAAAACAATGGGAGTGATGTACTAAAACCAGAACCCAAAACAATGGGAGTGACGTGCTAAACCAGAAACCCAAAACAATGGGAGTAACATGCTAAAACCAGAACCCAAAACAATGGGAGTGATGTGCTAAACCGGAAACCCAAAACAATGGTAACTAAGAGTGAGGCTAAGGCCCTACATTTTGGTCACACTCTCAACTAAGTGAGAACTTGACTGAAAAGGAGGATTTTTGTTTTTTTCTGAGACAGAGTCTTGCTCTGTCCCCCAGAGTGGAGTGCAGTGGCATGATCTCAGCTCACTGCAAGCTCTGCCTCCCGGGTTCAGGCCATTCTCCTGCCTCAGCCTCCTGAGTAGCTGGGACTACAGGCACCCGCCAGCATGCTTGGCTATTTTTTTGTGTATTTGGTAGAGATGGGGTTTCACCGTATTAGAAAGGATGGTCTCAATCTTCTGATCTCGTGATCTGCCCACCTTGGCCTCCCAAAGTGCTGGGATTACAGGCATGAGCCACCGCGCCCAGCCAAAAGGAGGAATTTTTTAAGCAAAATTATGGGAGGCCATTGTTTTGAACTAAGCTCATGCAATGGGTCCCAACAGAACAAACCAAACCAAAATGGAGTCACTCATGCTAAATGGAACATAATCAAACTAAGACTTTAAGGAAACACATAAATCCTAGAACAAACCAGGTTTTGTTTTTCTCCTGTAAACAGGATGTTCCAGCATAAGAAGACACCTTCTACTTAAGTCCTTGTTCCACCTTTTCAAATCTCACTGTTCTATTTCCCAGTGGGTTTCTAAACCAAATAAGTACATTTGCAACGGTAATAGTGACACCAGTGACTGAAGTTTTGGCCAATCTCTCAAAATTGAGAAAATAACCAAGGGAAGGCATTGTTAAAGTGAACTAAGTATGTCCTGAGAAGGACTCCATAATTATATATATGAGTCTTTGTGGGTGACCTGCAACCTACCTTAATAGGTAAACAAGAATGAAAACCTAACTTGAGTGTATACACCTCAAACAACAGCTACATCTTGGCCAATCCCAATGGCCAAACTTCAACCACTCAGGCACTGCCAAATGTTCAAACTGTGCTCAAACAAGGCAAACGCTGAGTTGTTTCTGTACCTCACTTCCGATTTCGGTATGCCGCTTGCCTTTTGTCTATAAATCTTCTTCCACCACATGACTGTGCTGGAGTCTCTGTGAATCTGCTGTGATTCTGGGGACTTTCCGATTTGTGAATCGTTTATTGCTCAATTAAACTCCTTTAAAGTTTTTCTTTTAACAGAACTAACACAGAAGAATTTCCAGATCATGAACAGACGTTTTGTAATACCCAACGTTGTATTAACATGAATAGACTCTTCCTTAGATAGCTAACCTTGTTTTTAATATGAATAGACTCTCCCTTAGCTGAGAAAACCAGACAAACTCCATTTGGCTCCTTCATTTACAAGACATCAAGGGCTCCTTACCCACCCCCTTTCCTCAAGGACTTTAACTTGTGCAAGCTGATTTTCAACATATCAAAGAGTGCAATTAACTGATAAAGTGCTGAGGCAAGTGATGTCCGCAGTTCCCAGCAAATTACTCAGAGATAATATCATAAAGCCCCCACATTTGTCTGGCAGATAATGCCCAGAGCCCCCTCACTCATCACTTTGTGGTGAATTTAAAGCCTCTGCACCTGGAACAGTTTGTTTTCCTGTAACCATCTGTCTTTTTAAGTTTTTTGTCTGTTTTTTCTTCTGTAAGTTTATTGCAGCTGGAATCCCCCCTCCCCTCTCTAAACCAATGTATAAAAGAAAATCTAGCCGTTCTTTAGGGCCGAGAGTATTTCCTGTGTTAGCCATCTCTCAGTCACCAGCTAATAAAGGACTCCTGAATTCGTCTCAAAGTGTGGCATTTCTCTCTAACTCGCTTGCCTACGACCGTTTCAACTATGGTAGAAGACTCGAGTAAGACAAATACAGCCCCCCTAAATTTGACTATTATTTAGGTTAATGGTGAGTTTAGAAGAAATAAGTTAAGACTACACAGAGTGGGCTAAATTGCAAATAAACACTGAAAATATTTCCCAGAAAATATGACTTTGAACAGGCTGCTGCACACCCTGCATGTAGAGATAAACTAAGAAAAACGTGTGGAGAGTTATTTAAGGACATGTGGTTAACTCAGCCCTCAAGATGTTCCAGGTTTCATCCATGAGTGAAGGAGGACCACCCAAAAGCTGTTTGGGACCACACTCTTTGAGCAAGGAGCATGCCTTACGATGGAAGCTGTGCTTTAGCGGAAGATGACCATTTCCACTGCACCACACGCCATGCCTTAGCGGAAGATGACTGTTTCCACTGCACAACACTACAAGTGCTTACTGCCAGACCGGTGTGAAATATGTTCCAGCACATAATCTATGTCACCAATGAAGGTGGTGATTAAGACTTGGTGCACACAAGCTTTCCTGTCCCACAAGAACACAGCATGCTCTCTTTTTGGGTTCCATTCCAATCACGTAACAAACATGACTGCCTTTTTTGTTTCGGCATCAGAAAGATCAGAGGAAACTTTGCACTCAACTTAGACAACTCTAAGCTTTTATAACCTGTCTATATCTACAGATCAGCTTTATCTTATTTATGTATATACCCTTCAACCTGAGTTTTACTTATTTCTACTTTTCCTTTTTAATTCACAGACACCCATAAACTCAGAAAATACAGTGTAAAACAAAGTGAAGGACAAATAAACAACTCACCAGAGATTTATTCGTTTCTTGTTGCTCTTGGAAACACCCAGAGGACACTGGAAACATAGCTGGAAGAGAAGGCAAATGACGTGGATTAAGGAGAGAACTGGTGAGGTGTGGTCCCAGATTCTTCTGCCCAACACTCTAGACACATTACCTGGAAAAGCCCTCCTCCCTCCTGAAAAAGAAAAACTTCCCCATGGGAGAAGAGCCCTTCACACCTCATTAGGGGCAGCAAAGACTCAAGTTAAGATAAGATACATCTACAAGTACATTAATTGGTAGACATTAGATGCACAATTTATTTTTGAATAAAAATATGTATTACCTACTAATTTAGTAACAATATTACCTAAAGATATAATCTAATAATTTAATACAAAGAAACATTATAAGTTCACTAAAATAAATGTTATAGAAATATACTGGGCTGTATTAACTATTTTCCTATTAATATGTGGATTCCACAAATAACTTCATATGAGTATTCCCATGACAGTACATCTTGCTTTTCTATACCTGAACATCATGGAAAGTGCATCTTGCAAACCAGCAATTTTAGCCTACATTTTTTAAAATGTACATAATATGTATTTCCTGCAGTACACCATTCTACTCATGTTTCCCAATAACACCTTTCCCTGTATCCAAGCCCTCATATTATGCTCTGACAATAAATTGGGCTTTTCCATCTGACTTGTCCAGTGAATGGACAATGGAAAATGTCATGCAAATATCCATTGGTTCTTGCCTTTTTGGACACAGTCATATTGTGAAGAGGTCTGGAGCTACCCTGTTGGAGACACAGGGCCTAGCCAAGAGTCACCACAAACCGCCAGATTGTGAAGGAACCTATCTTAAACCAACCAGGCTCAGTCAAGGCACCAGGTGACTAAGGCCTATTTTGTGATCCAGGCAACACAAATATATCAACTACCCAGCTGAACCCACCACACCAAAATGCAGATCCACAGAACTTCAAACAAATAAAATGGTGGTTGTTTTTTATAAGCCAGTAAGGTTTAATTAGTTCCTTAAACAGCAAATATTAACTGTTACACCTAAGTGAATAGAATTCAATATGTTTTTAACGAAATTATGTAGGGGGAGAAAGTCTTAAATTACAAATGAAATGCAATCAATAGAACTTCACAATCTATGCTAAATTTGGTGATGGACTAGGTTTAATATATCTCAGACACTGGAAACAACAAGCTAAGGTTGAAGGAAATGGACTGTATTTGGAGAGTATTTCAATCTTTTCAAGTATGACAGGTCACTCCTGCACCCCAGACCACACTTTCAGGCCCCTTCAAATAAGGAATATTTCCTAGGTCCTTGCCTGTTCTTCTCAGCCGAATTCACCTCAACCTTCTGAAAGTTCTTCCAAACCTTCCACTATCACCTAGTCTTTGCAAATCTTGTGTATTCTAGGGAGTAGAATTAATATTTCCTGAGCGAGGAAAACTGGGATCTTCACCTGTGACCTTTTATAGTCCTCTGAAGCACCAGTGAGAGGTTAGACCAGAGGGCTGTTCTTTCAAGTGCGCTTCTTATTCGTAGGGAACCCTCCTTTTCAAACTTTATAACACACAGTTAAGACTGAAGTACCCTTAAGGCTGAAGACCATCATCCAGTACCCCATCTCCCTCGCGGAATCAGTGAGTTCCTCCATGGAAACTAGGTCTCGTATAAACTTCCATAAATGCAATCCAGGAGGACTAGGCAGGTCACACAGTGAAGGAGGGAACCAGAAACTTCACTTGCTAAATAGACACCGGGAAACTCAACTAATACAAACGCCCAGCTTAAGACTAGAGACACACGCATTTCGCACTACTCCTCTGGGAATGGGGAACGTCTCCAGAGAACTGTGTGTTAGCACCAGGAAAGATGGGCAAACTGAGCTACATGAGGGTTGGTAACCGGGTCCCTCAGTGGCAGGACAGGAGCGCGGCCTGCAGACTCCGGGCCCAGGGCCACCAGCCTCGCCTACCCACTCCTGCGCCTCTGGAACCCGCTTCACTGCCGGGACCCCACGCCTGTCCTCCCAGCCCCCGCCAGGGTCCACGGCCCGCAAATGCACGTCAGGCCCCTCCTGCCCGCGATGCGCCCACATGTCTGCCCCCACAAATGGGGAACACTGGTCTGGCCCCCCGGGATCCCCCGAGGCCCACAGGTTCCTCTTCGCCCTCGCACCTACCCACAGGGACATAGAACCAAGCCCCAGGCCTGCTCAGCTACAGGACCACCGCTGGGATCCGCACTTCCGGAGGAAAATGGCGAAGTGGGCGGGGCGGCGCATGCGCAGAGAGAAAAGCTGGTTCCCAAGGTCCTTGATGGTAACATCATTGGAAGGTGACACTACATTTCCTATGAGGCTCTGCGGTCCCCTGTTAGGAACGCACGCCGGACATTCTGTTTTGCCCAGCAGTGAGTCCAGTTACCTGGAGACCCGGACTTAATGGATCAGGACTGGTCCCTACCCACGTGACACAGATGTGGCATTCTGGTTCGTTATTAAATCCTGGTTTCACAGCCTGGGACATTGTGAAAATAATGGAGAAATTCCAATAGAAACCAATTGGTCTATGCTGTTAATGAGTAACTTTTTTTTTTTGAGATGGAGTCTCGCTCTGTCACCCAGGCTGGAGTACAATGGTGCGATCTTGGCTCACTGCAAACTCTGCCTCCCAGGTTCAAGAGATTCTCCTGCCTCAGCCTCCTGAGTATCTGGGATTACAGGCGGGCGCCACCACACTCGCCTAATTTTTGTATTTTTAGTAGAGACGGGTTTTCACCATGTTGGTCAGGCTTGTCTCGAACTCCTGACCTCGTGATCTGCCCTCCTCGGCCTCCCAAAGTGCTGGGATTACAGGCGTGAGCCACCGTACCCAGCCCTCAAGTCTATTTTTTATAGATGCATTCGAAAGCATGAAAAAATCATGTCTCTATTTTACTTTACATTTTTAAAATCACAACTAATGAATATGGTATTTCTCTTCCAATCTGTTATCTTTTCTCTCACTAAACTAATTTGTGAGCTTTCAATTTACACAGTTAGAAAAAAATGCTCTAGTGTATATACTAGGATAAAATAACAGGGTCATAAGACAAGTGCACTCCATAATCTTTGTGACAACTTACACTTCCAATGTCTGATGAACATTTGCCCATAAACTCCCACGTTTCATCCATCCATCCATCAATCAAATCTACCTATCTTTATTTATTTATTGTGTGAAATACCTGAACTTTGCCTTTCCTTCCCTGACTTCTGCCACAAACTAGGCAAGGAGTTCTGCCTAGGGGTTTTTCAGAACTCCGGCTACCACCGAGGTTCCTAACAGGGAAATTGCCAGCTTGAATGCTTGGGGTTGATGTGGGAGTGCGTGTGAAACGGGTGTGGGGTGAAAGGGCAGTGAACTTTGTAGGTGGGTAGATGGGGGTGTGAAGGGCTTTCAGGTAAGAGACACAGAGGAAACTGGGAGAGGCAGTGAAAGCACTTCATGTCTCAGATCACCAGAAGATGCTCCCACCAGAGCCGTGACAGTTTGCCAGTGCCATGGCAGCACAGGAAGTCCCCACCCCTTGCCATGGAAACAGCTGGAAGTTACTGCCCATTTCTAGCTATTTCTGAGTAACCCGCCCCTTAATTAGCATGTCATTACAAGTGAATTATAAAAATGACTACAAGCCACCCCTAGGCTGCTACTCTGGGAGCACAACCCACGGAGGGCTCCCTGCCCTGCAGGAGCGGACGCAGGGCTGTAACACCGCCAATGCCTCCATAGAGCTGCTTTATTCCACCACAGGCTTGCTTTTGGATTCCTTCCTGAGCGACGCCAAGAACCTGCCCTTCCTCAGTGTGACTCTTGCCTAAAACCTATCCCTGGTTTACTCTTTTCTTGAGCATGCCCTGACTTGTTCTTTCATCTCCTCTGAACTTGCAATTGCTCCTCAGTGACTCTATTCTGCAGATCCAGAAAACTCAAACTTAATCTTCCCAGAGCCCTGTTGTCTCCAATATTGGAATCTCTAGCCTTGCTTTCTCAGACGCCTAGATTACAGGCCTCTCTCTTGAACACCTAGTGGTAAGGTATCTGGGGATCCTTTAAATACACAATGATTGGCAGGGGTTACACAGGGGAAATCAGTGCCTGACAATTCGCCTTCCAGGATATGGATTGTCATTCCCTCTCTTTGTCGGCCCCAGTCTCCTATACATAAAAGTAGAGATTGTAATACTCATTTGACTTGCAGATACCTCACCCCGAACCCACCTACTATAATGTAAAAGCCAAGAATGCAAACCCTTTCCTCACCCCGTGAAGGTAAAGTCCTCAGAGCCAAGGAGAGAAGGCTCAGGGATGGTACCTGGGTGTTTCCAACACTAACAATGCATTGTAGTTTTTAGTGTTCAAGTTTAAGCTTCTTATGTTAAAGTTACCCCAGCTTTAATTCTATTGTAACAAGATTTATTTTTGTAATTCCATTTTTGGATTCTTGATTTCTTGGTAAAGAAATACGGTTATTTTTGTATACCAATCTTATATAGTGTTACATTCCTAAATTTGTTCATGAGTCCTAACACTTTTTAGTAAATTTCTTATGATTTTCTAAATGCAAGATCATGTCATCTGTACATAAAGATAAATGTGCTTCTTCCTTTCCAATCTAGATGCCGTTTATTTATTTACGTTGCCAAGTTGTCCCAGCTACCACTGTTATCAAGTAAAAGGGTCTCACTGCCCAAAGCACTAGAAGCCAGTACCATGACACTGAGATTTTGAGAAGAGAAAAACTTTAAATTCAAACCAAAACCTATGGGATAAAGGCCAGGTGCAGTGGCTCATGCCTGTAATCCCAGCACTTTGGGAGGCCGAGTCGGGTGGATCACGATGTCAGGAGATCGAGACCATCTTGGCTAACATGGTGAAACCCCGTCTCTACTAAAAATACAAAAAACAAAAATTAGCCGGGCATGGTGGCGGGCACCTGTAGTCCCAGCTACTCGGCTGAGGTGGGAGAATGGCATGAACCCAGAAGGCAGAGCTTGTAGTAAGCCAAGATTGCACCACTGCACTCCAGCCTGGGCAACAGAGAGAGACTCCGTCTCCAAAAAAAAACAAAAACAAAAAAACAAAAAACAAACCTATGGGATACAGTAAAAACAGTACTAAGGAGTAAGTTTATAGCAAAAAGCACCTACATCAAAAAAAGTAGAAAAACTTTAAATAAACAACCTAATAATGCATCTTAAATAGTTAGAAAAGCAAGAGCAAACCAAAACCAAAATTAGTAGAAGGAAACATAACAAAGATCAGAGCAGAAATAAATGAAATTGAAATTTAAAAATATAAAATATCAATGAAATGAAAAGTTAATATTTTTTTAAAAGATCAACAAAATCAACAAACATTTAGCCAGACTAAGAGAAAACAGAGAAGACTCAAATACATAAAACCAGAGATTAAAAAGGAGACACTGCAACTGATACTGCAGAAATTCAAGTAATCATTAGAAACTATTATGACCAACTATATTCCAATAAATTGAAAAACCTGCAAGTAATGGCCAGGCACCGTGGCTCATGCCTGTAATCCCAACACTTTGGGAAGCCAAGGCAGGTGATCACCTGAGATCAGGAGTTCAAGAACAGCCTGGCCAACATGGTGAAACCCAATCACTACTAAAAATACAAAAATTAGCCAGGCATGGTGGCGTGCACCTGTACTCCCAGCTACTCCAGAGGCTGAGGCAGGAGAATCACTTGAACCTGGGAGGCAGAAGCTGCAGTGAGCTGAGATTGTACCAAGCTCCATCCTGGGTGACAGACTCCATCTCAAAAAAAAAAAAAAAAAAAAAAAAACAACAACCAAACCACAAACCTAGAAGAACTGGATAAATGAGATTGAACCCATAATAAAACATCTCATAGCAAAGAAAAGCCTGGATCCAATGGCTTCACTGATTAATTTTACCAAACATTGAAGGAAGAATTACTACCAATCCTACTCAAACTATTCCAAAAAACAGAGAAGTCTGTAGTATTTCCAAAATCATTCTATGAAAAAGACCATTCATCATGTCTAAGTGGGATTCATCCCAAGGATGCCAACATGGTTCAACATATGCAAATCAATCAATGTGACACATCATATCCACAGAATGAAGAACAAAAACCATATGGTAATTTCAATTGATGCTGAAAAGCATTTAATAAAATCCAACATCCCTGTGATAAAAAGAAACCCCCCAAAAAACTAGATTTAGAAGGAACATACCACAACACAATAAAAACCATATGCAACAGACCCTCAGCCAGTGTCATCCTGAACAGAGATAACCTGAAATCCTTTCTTCTAAGATCTGGAACAAGGCAAGAATGTCCACTTCCAACAGTGTTACTCAACATAGTACTGGAAGTCCTAGCTAGAGCAATCAAGAAAATTGAAAAACAGTAAAGGGCATCCAAATTGAAAGAAGTAAAATTATTATTGTTTTCTTGTTTGCAGGTGATTTGATCTTATATTTGGAAAAACCTAAGAACTCCACCAAAAAAACTATCAGAACTGATCAACAAATTCAGAGTCACACGATACAAAATCAAAATACAAAAATCAGTAACATTTCTAAATGCCAAAACTGAACAATCTAAAGAAGAAAATCAAGAACGTAATCCCATTTACAATAACTACAAATAAAATAAAATATCTAGGAATAAATGTAACAAAAGAAGTGAAAGATCTCTACGATGAAAACTATAGAACACCAATGCAAAAAAATTAAAGAAGACACCAAAAAAAAAAGGAAAGATAGTCCATGTTCATTGATTGGAAGAGTAAATATTGTTAAAATACACATACTTCACAAAGCAATCTACAGATCCAATGCAATCCCTATTGAAATACTAATAACATTCTTCACAGAAACAGAAAAAAAAATCCTAAAATTTATATGAAATCATAAAAGACCCAGAATACCCAAAGCCATCCTTAGCAAAAAGAACAAAACTGGAAGAATCACATCACCTGACGTTAAATTATACTACAGAGCAATTGTAAGCTAAACAGCATGGTACTGGCATAAAACAGACACATAGACCAATGGAACAGAATAGAGAACCCATAAATAAATCCTTACATTTACAACTAACTCATTTTCAATGAAGGTGCCAAGAATACACATGGGGGAGAGGACAGTCTCTTCACCAAATTGTGCTGGGAAAACTAGATATTCATTGGCAGAATTTTTTTTTTTTGAGATGGAGTCTAGCTTTGTTGCTCAGGCTGCAGTGCAGTGGCGCGATCTGGGCTCACTGCAAGCTCCACCTTCCGGGTTCACACCATTCTCCTCCTCAGCCTCCCAAGTAACTGGGAGTACAAGTGCCCCCACCACGCCCAGCTATTTTTTTTTTTTTTGTATTTTTAGTAGAGACGGAGTTTCACTGTGTTAGCCAGTATGGTCTCGATATCCTGCCCTCATGATCTGCCCAACTCAGCCTCCCAAAGTCATTGGCAGAATAATTAAACTAGAACCCTCTCTTGTGCTATATACAAAAATCAAATCCAAATGGGTTAAAGACTTATATCAAGGACAAGAAACTACTGAAAGAAAACATTAGGGAAACTCTCCAGGAAATTGTTCTGGGCACAGATTTCTTGAGTAATACTCCAAAAGCTCAGGCAACCAAAGCAAAAATGAACAAATGGTATCACATGAAGTTCAAAAGTTTCTGCATAGTAAAGAAAACAATGGACAAAGTGAAAAGACAATCCACAGAATGGAAGAAAATACTTGCAAACTATATATCTGACAAGGGATTAATAACCAGAATATATAAGGAGTTCAAACAACTCTATAAGAAAAAAACTAATAATCCAATTATTTAAATGGGCAAACAATCTGAACAGACATTTCTCAAAAGAAGGCACACAGGTCAGGCACAGTGGCTCTCACCTGTAATTCCAGCATTTTGGGGAGCCAAGACAGGTGGACCACTTGAGCCCAGGAGTTCAAGACCAACCTGAAAAACATAGCAAATAATTTTAAAAACTATCTGGGCATGGTGATGCATGCCTGTGGTCCCGGCTACTCAGGAGGCTGAGGTGGGAGGATTGCTTGAACCCTGGTAGTCAAAACTACAGTAAGCCATCATCATACCACTGCACTCCAGCCTGGGTGACAGAGTGAGACCCTGTCTCAAAAAATGAGCAAAAACAAAAAAGAAGATATATAAATGTCAAATAGGTATATGAAAAGATGCTCAATATCATTGATCATCAGAGCATTTCAAATCAAAACTGCAATAAGATATCATCTTACCCCCATTAAAATGGCTTTTATGCAAAAGAGAGGCAATAACAAATGCTTGCAAGAATGTGGGGAAAAGAGAACCCTCTTAATCTGTTGGTGGGAATGTAAATTAGTACATTCACTATGGAGAACAATATGGAGGTCCCTCAAAAAATTAAAAATAGAACTATCATATGATACAGCAATCCTGCAATGCAGCAACTCAGCAATGCTGGGTATATACCCAAGGGAGGGAAAATTAGTATATCAAAGAGATATCTGCATTCCCATATTTATTTCAGCACTATTCATAATAGCCAAGATTTGGAAGCAACCTAAGTGTGCATAAACAGATGAAGGGATAAAGAAAATGTAGTACATGTACACAATGGAGTACTCTTCGACCATGAAAAAGAATAAGGTTCTGTCATTTGCAACAATGTGGATGGAACTAGGGGACATTATGTTAAGTACAATGAGCCAGGCACAGAAAGACTTTGCATGTTCTCACACATTTGTGGGAGCTAAAAATTAAAACAATTGAACTCATCAAGATAGAGAGTAGACTGAGAGTTTCCAGAGGTTGGGAAGAGTAGCGGTGTTACGGGATCTTTGGAGTGTCACTTTTCTGGACAGAAAACTCTATGGCTGGTGGCACCTTTACCTGAGTTTTGCTTGGGCCCCGCCCACTCAGCCTGGCAGGCTGTGCTCAGCTCATGCTACCAGGTTGGATCCCATGTTTGCCAAGGGAGACTGCGCGGAGTGGCAAGGGGTGTGTGAGCGAGCATGGGGTCTGGCCACTGTGCAGTCAGACTTCCTGGCTGCTGCAGTGGGGCAGGTAACTCCAGGTGCCAACATGGGTACCAGCTCTCCACAAGGCTGTTGCTGGACCACGGGCACCGCAAGCAGCTTCCACAGCTGGCACACTGGGAACACAGTGGCACCCAGAAGCTTGGAGATACCAGGAACCACAGGACCCCAAAGAGGGAATCACAGCCCTGGCTCGGGGAGCTCCCAGGTCTGGGCTTCCCAAAGGGTCACAGCTCTTTTTTCCTTCTCTTTGCCCACAGTGTGGCTAGCAAGGGGCATGTCTCAGCCCTGTTTGTGTTACAGCTCTTTCAGCCTCTTCTCTAGGATTTGTCATAATTAATTCTCATATTGTCTTATTTTTTTACATGTGTTTCAACCTCAGAAGATGTATGGATCTAAACACAACATGATGTGTTAGCTAGCTGCCATATGAATTTCTCCCTGTTTCACCACTATGTAGCCTAAAGTTATTCCGTCATCCTTGACTATCCTGGCTAAAGAGTCTAAAGATCTTTGTTTGGTAGCTATGGCTTCAGCTAGTTCATTTGCTACGTTACCTAGAGTGGTTGATAGATTTCTAATTATACGTTCATGAGAGGTTACTCCCCACCATTGCAAGTGACTTCTGCCAAACATAGGCCAAAATTCATCTCCTTGGTGTGCAGGTATGGTTTATCTAATCCTGGAAAGTAATTTCGATGAATTACTTCAGTGTTCAGAAACATTGGAGTTATAAATAGAAAAAGGAAGAGTCACATAACCTAATAGACAATTACTTCTCATATGCCAGCGGTCAACACATTCATAAGCCCATGGGTGGTTGATCCAGGGACCACACAGGGTCCCTGACAGATTCTGAAAGTTAAGGCTTTGGTTTACTGGTAACAGAGACAGGTTAAAGTACACGTCTTCAGTCTTGAGTAGAGTGTAATCAGTTCATTTTTTTTTTAATGAGACAAACATCAGGTAAAGACTTTGACAAGAAGGAAGAGAAATCCCGAGATTCTATAATCATAATAATCGAATTGTAATTGCTAGTTTAAGTAGTCCTTCAAAAAATACATCTCATTCCTGACAGGATAAAACAAGTTTTTAAAAATATATTATATTCAGATTCACTAGGGAACACTTGGAGCCAGGAAATAATTCAGGATTCAGCCCAAATTATAGGCAAATAATAAAAACTCTAAAACAATGATCAGGGTTGTAATCTAATAGCATATGTCATAGTTTTCTTTTGGAACATAAATTTTCTCTCTAGTCCATCATTTTATCAAAGACAAATCATAGTAGGACCAATATTGTATGCAAAATAAGTTTTAGTCTTATCATACCTGGCCTGATTATTTCCATAAAGTGCAGCAAGAATATTTATTGGCCATATAGGCTTCTTAAAATTGGCTTTGTTGGAAATTTTAAATAAGGAATCTTAGACTTTAAAAGCCTTGAAGCTAGCCAAGTAAAAGATTTGCATCAGACTGTGTCTGTAATACTTTTTTAACCTACTTTTTTAAATTATACGTTAAGTTCTGGGGTACATGTGCAGAAAGTGCAGGTTTGTTACATAGGTATATATATTCTGTGGTGGTTTGCTGCACCCATCAACCCATTACCTATATTAGGCATTTCTCCTAGTGCTATTCCTCCCCCTTCCCCCACCCCCAACAGGCCCCAGTGTGTGATGTTCCCCTCCCTGTGTCCATGTGTTCTCATTGTTCAACTCCCACTTATGAGTGAGAACATGTGGTGTTTGGTTTTCTGTTCTTGTGTTAGTTTGCCAAGAATGATGGTTTCCATCTTCTTCCATGTCCCTGCAAAGGACATGAACTCATCCTTTTTTATGGCTGCATAGTATTCCATGGTGTATATGTGCCACATTTTCTTTATTCAGTCTATCATTGATGGGCATTTGGGTTGGTTCCAAGTCTTTGTTATTGTGAACAGTCCTGCAATAAACATACATGTGCATGTGTCTTTATAGTAGAATGATTTATAATCCTTTGGGTACGTACCCAGTAATGGGATTGCTGGACCAAATGGTATTTCTAGTTCTAGATCCTTGAGGAATAGCCACACTGTCTTCCACAAAGGTTGAACTAATTTACACTCCCACCAACAGTGTAAAAGCCTTCGTATTTCTCCACACCCTCTCCATTATTTGTTGTTTCCTGACCCTTTAATGATCGCCATTCTAACTGGCATGAGATGGTATCTCATTGTGGTTTTGATTTGCATTTCTCTAATGACTAGTGATGATGAGCTTTTTTTTCATAAGTTTGTTGGTTGCATAATTGTCCTCTTTTGAGAAGTGTCTGTTCACATCCTTCGCCCACTTTTCAATGGGGTTGTTTTATCTTGTAAATTTGTTTAAGTTCTTTGTAGATTCTGGATATTAGCCCTTTGTCAGATGGACAGATTGCAAAAATTTTCTCCCATTTTGTAGGTTGCCTGTTCACTCTGATAGTTTCTTTTTCTGTCCAGAAGCTCTTTAGTTTAATTAGGTCCCATTTGTCAATTTTGGCTTTTGTTGCCTTTGTTTTTGGTGTTTTAGTCATGAAGTCTTTGCCCATGCCTATGTCCTGAATGGTATTGCCTAGGTTTTCCTCTACGGTTTTTATGGCTTTAGGTCTGATGTTTAAGTCTTTAATCCATCTTGAGTTAATTTTTGTATAAGGTGTAAGGAAGGGATCCAGTTTCAGCTTTCTGCCTATGGCTAGCCAGTTTTCCCAACACCATTTATTAAATAGGGAATCCTTTCCCCAGTGATTGTTTTTCTGAGGTTTGTCAAAGATCAGATGGTTCTAGATGTGTGGTGTTATTTCTGAGGCCTCTGTTCTGTTCCTTTGATCTATATATTTGTTTTGGTACCAGTACCATGCTGTTTTGGTTACCGTAGCTTTTAGTATAGTTTGAAGTCAGGTACCATGTTTCTTCCAGCTTTGTTCTTTTTGGTTAGGATTGTCTTGGCTATTCAGGCTCTTTTTTGATTCCATATGAAATTTAAAATATATTTTTCCAATTCCATGGAGAAAGTCAATGGTAGTTTAATGGGGATAGCAGTGAATCTATAAATTACTTTGGGCAGTATGGCCACTTTCATGATACTGATTCTTCCTATCTAGGAGCATGGAATGATTTTCCATTTGTTTGTGTCCTCTCTTATTTCCTTGAGGAGTGGTTTGTAGTTCTCCTTGAAGAGGTCCTTCACATCCTTGTAAGTTGTATTCCTAGGTATTTCATTCTTTTTATAACAATGGTGAATGGGAGTTCACTCACAGTTTGGCTCTCTGTTTGTCTGTTATTGCTGTACAGGAATGCTTGTGATTTTTGCACATTGATTTTGTATCCTGAAACTTTGCTGAAGTTGCTTATCAGCTTAAGGAGATTTAGGGCTGAGATGATGGGGTTTTCTAAATATACAATCATGTCATCTGCAAACAGAGACCATTTGACTTCCTCTTTTCCTAATTGAATACCCTTTATTTCTTTCTCTTGCCTGATTGCCCTGGCCAGAACTTCCAATAATATGTTGAATAGGAGTAGTGAGAGAGGGCATCCTTGTCTTGTGCTGATTTTCAAAGGGAATGCTTCCAGTTTTTGCACATTCAGTATGTTATTGGCTGTGGGCTTGTCATAAATAGCACTTACTATTTTGAGATACGTTCCATCAATACCAGTTTATTGAGAGTTTTTAGCATGAAGGGCTGTTGAATTTTGTCAAAGGCCCTTTCTGCATCTATTGAGATAATCATGCAGTTTTTGTCATTGGTTCCCTTTATGTTATGGATTACATTTATTGATTTGCATATGTTGAACCATCCTTGCATCCCAGGGGTGAAGCCGACTTGATCATGGTGGACAAGCTTTTTGATGTGCTGCTGGATTCAGTTTTCCAGTATTTTATCCAGGATTTCTGCATTGATGTTCATCAGGGATATTGGCCTAAAATTTTCTTTTTTTGTTGTGTCCCTGTGAGGTTTTGGTATCAAGGTGATGCTGACCTCATAAAATGAGTTAGGGAGGATTCTCTCTTTTTCTATTGTTTGGAATAGTTTCAGAAGGAATGGTACCAGCTCCTCTTTGTATCTCTCATAGAATTCAGCTGTGAATCCGTCTGGTCCTGGAATTTTTTTGGTTGGTAGGCTATAATTAATGCCTCAATTTCAGAACTTGTTATTGGTCTATTCAGGAATTTCACTTCTTCCCGGTTTAGTCTTGGTAGTATTCTCTGATGATAATTTGTATTTCTGTGGGATCAGTGGTGATATCCCCTTAATCATGTTTTATTGCATCTATTTGATTCTTCTCTCTTTTCTTCTTTATTAGTCTGGCTAGTGGTCTGTTTTGTTGATCTTTTCAAAAAACCAGCTCCTGGATTCATTGATTTTTTGAAGGGTTTTTCGTGTCTCTATCTCCTTCAATTCTGCTCTGATCTTATTTGTGTCTTGTCTCCTGTTAGCTTTTGAATTTGTTTGTTCTTGCTTCTCTAGTTCTTTTAATTTTGATGTTAAGGTGTCAATTTTAGATCTTTCCTGCTTTCTCTTGTGGACATTTAGTGCTATAAATTTCCCTCTACACACTGCTTTAAATGTGTCCCAGAGATTCTGGGACGTTGTGTCTTTGTTTTCATTGGTTTTGAAGAACATCTTTATTTCTGCCTTCCTTTCGTTATTTACCCAGTAGTCATTCAGGAGCAGGTCACCCAGTTTCCATGTAGTTGTGAGGTTTTGAGTGAGTTTCTTAATCCTGCATAGTAATTTGAATGCATTGTGGTCTGAGAGACTGTTTGTTATGATTTCAATTCTTTTGCATTTCTTGAGGAGAGTTTTACTTCCAATTATGTGGTCAATTTTAGAATAAGTGCAATGTGGTGCTGAGAATAAGGTATATTCTGTTGATTTGGGGTGGAGAGCTCTGTAGATATCTTTTAGGTCCACTTGGTCCAGAACTGAGTTCAAGTCCTGGATATTATTGTTAATTTTCTGTCTCATTGATCTAATATTGACAGTGGAGTGTTAAAGTCTCCCACTATTATTGTGTGGGAGTCTAAGTCTCTTTGTAGGTCTTTAAGAACTTGCTTTATGAATCTGAGTGCTCCTGTATTGGGTGCATATATGTCTAGGATAGTTAGCTCTTCTTGTTGCATTGATCCCTTTACCATTATGTAACGCCCTTCTTTGTCTCTTTTGATCTTTGCTGGCTTAAGATCTGTTTTATCAGAAGCTAGGATTGCAACCCCTGCCTTTTGTTGCTTTCCACTTGCTTGGTAAATGTTCCTCCATCCCTTTATTTTGAGCCTATGTGTATGAGATGAGTCTCCTGAGTACAGCACATTGATGGGTCTTGACTCTGTATCCAATTTGCCAGTCTGTGTCTTTCAATTGGGGGCATTTAGCTCATTTACATTTAAGGTTAATATTGTTATGTATGAATTTGATCCTGTCATTATGATACTAGCTGGTTATTTTGCTCATTAGTTGATGCAATTTTTTCATAGTGTCAATGGTCTTTATAATTTGGTATGTTTTTGCAGTGGCTGTTACCAGTTGTTCCTTTCCGTGTTTAGTGCTTCCTTCAGAAGCTCTTGTAAGGCAGGCCTGGTGGTGACAATATCTCTCAGCATTTGCTTGTAAAGGATTTTATTTCTCCTTCAATTATGAAGCTTAGTTTGGCTGGATATGAAATTCTGTCTTGAAAATTCTTTTCTTTAGGAATGTTGTATATTGGCCCCCACTGTCTTCTGGCTTGTAGTCTTTCTGCCAAGAGATCCACTGTTAGTCTGATGGGCTTCCCTTTGTGGGTAACTCAACCTTTCTCTCTGGCTGCCCTTTACATTTTTTCCTTCATTTCAACCTTGGTGAATCTGATGATTTTATGTCTTGTGGTTGCTCTTCTTGAGGAGTATCTTAGTGGTGTTCTCTGTATTTCCTGAATTTGAATGTTGGCCTGTCTTGTTAGGTTGGGAAAGTTCTCCTGGATAATATACTTGAGAGTGTTTTCCAACTTGGTTCCATTCTCTCTGTCACTTTCAGGTACACGAATCAAACATAGATTCAGTCTTTTAACATAGTCCTCTATTTCTTGGAGGCTTTGTTCATTTCTTTCACTCTTTTTTCTCTAATCTTGTCTTCTTGCTTTATTTCATTGAGTTGATCTTCAATCTCTGATATCCTTTCTCCTGCTTGATTGATTCGGCTATTGATACTTGTGTATGCTTCATGAAGTTCTTGTGCTGGGTTTTTCAGCTCCATCAGGTCATTTATATTCTTCTATAAACCGGTTATTCTAGTTAACAATTCATCCTACCTTTTTTTTCAGGCTCTTAGCTTCCTTGCATTGGGTTAGAACATGCTCCTTTGGCTCGGAGGAGTTTGTTATTACCTGCCTTCTGAAGCCTACTTCTGTCAATTCATCAAACTCATTGTCTGTCCAGTTTTGTTCCCTTGCTGGTGGGGAGTTGTGATCTTCTGGAGGAGAAGAGGCATTCTGGCTTTTGTAGTTTTCAGCCTTTTTGCACTGGTTTCTCCCCATCTTTATGGATTTATCTACCTTTGCTCTTTGATGTTGGTGATGTTGATACTATTCCTTTCTGTTTGTTAGTTTTCCTTCCAACAGTCAGGTCCCTCTGCTGCAGGTTTGCTCGAGTTTGCTGGAGGTCCACTCCAGACCCTGTTTGCATGGGTATCACCAGTGGAGGCTGTTGGAAATGCATGAACCACCTGCCTTCTGTGTTGATCTCATTGGGTGCTGCAGGCCGGAGCTGTTCCTATTCAGACATCTTGCCAGCTCTCCTGTAATACTTTTATGAATGGGTGTAGTCCTCTCTTCTCAAGGTCCCCAAATAACTTGAGGTTCCTGGGCCCATCAGAAAGTGACATTCTTTACTTCTTACCACAAGGACAGTAACTTTGTAAAGGACCCTTGTAGACAGGACATCAAGCCAGTCATTCTAAGGGGCTTTGTATTGGTGCTATAAAGTCAACCTCAATTCCTTAAAGTGGTCTGGTTGTATCTGCCATTCGAGTTAAAGCCTTGATAAAACAAACAGTGTCTCCAATTGAATCCTGTTACTAAAAATAGATTCTTATTGAAATTATGCAAATAATTATATTGCCATAATTTAGGAATGCTCACGAATGGCTTCTGAATTCTGGAGAAATCAGTTAGAGAGACAGATAAATTGCTCAAATTTTTGTTCACAATGTAGTTTATCTAATGTATTGTAAGTTAAAAATAGCTGAAAAGAAAAAAAATTCTTGACTTTGGAAAACAAAACATAAAGAGAATCAACAATGTTTCCAATGGAAGGGCCATGAATAAAATCTTTTCCTTCTTTTATAAGTTCAGTCCCATGTAACTAAATCTTGTTCTGCTTGATTTCAAATAGCAATTCTCATTCAGTTTTTTGTGTTTTGCTTGATTTCAACTGGAAAATCTCATTCAGCTTTTTAAAGTCCTGGAAGATTTTCCTAGTCCAATGGTATGATCCCCAAAGTTATCTGAAACCATATTTAAGAGAACTTGTCAGAGTCCTTTCCATTAAAAGTAATTTAGATGATAGCTGATTGTAAAGGCTTTTTTTTTTTTTTGAGACATGGTCTGGCTCTATCACTCAGGATGGAGTGCAGTGGCATGATCTTGGTTCACCACAATCTGTCCCTCCCAAACTCAAGCCATCCTCCTACCTCAGCCTCCGAAGTAGCTGGGACCATAGGCATGCACCATCATGCCTAGCTAATTTTTGTATTTTTGTGGAGACAGGATTTTACCATGTTGCCCAGGCTGCTTTCAAACTTCTGAGTTTAAGCAATTCACCCACCTCGGCCTTGCAAAGTGCCGGGATTTTTACACGCGTGAGCCACCGTGCCCTGCACCACGCCCAGCACCATGCCCTGCACGGCCTCCAGCACCGCGCCCGGCCTGTAAAAGTTTTCAGAGAAGAACTTTAAACAATCACCGTGGATGACAAAAACTTAGAATAGTCTTTGGTTAAAATCCAGTGGAAGTTCTCAAATGGCGAGAAAATTTAGTTATTTGTATTATATGTAGCATTTTAAGATAACAGCCAGAATCATGACTGATGGCAACACATCAGATCCATCAGATTTCCACAAATTTTATATAATCTTTAGAATATGTATATTAATAATATATCTATACACATACAACTTTAGAAAATATTTAACATCATCAAAATTATGACTGATACCATCCCAGATTTGTATAATTTATATAACGTTGAAAATATTTATATTAATAACATACTTATAAATGTAACCAAAAGAAGATTTAGGCCAGGCACAGTGGCTCATGCCTGTAATCCCAAAACTTTGGGAGGCCAAGTTGGACAGATCCTCAGAGGTCAGGAGTTCGACACATGCCTGGCCAACATGGAGAAATCTTGTCTCTACTAAAAATACAAAATTAGCCGGGCATGGTGGCACGTGTCTGTAGTCCCAGCTACTTGGGAAGTTGAGGCAAGAGAATCGCTTGAACCTTGGGGCAGAGGTTGCAATGAATCTAGATGACGCCACTGCACTCCAGCCTGGGTGACAAAGCAAGATTCTGTCTCAGAGAAAAAAAAAGAAGATTTAGTGTTACTTATCTTTTGGCAATGCTTCCCATACAATGTTATCAACTAAGTTTTAGCAAAGATGTCAAAAAATTGAAAACATTTGACCAAAACAGAATGACAGTTTATTGTTTTTCATTTTATTATTTTTTTGAGACAGGGTCTCACCCTGTTGCTCAGGCTGGAGTGCAGTGGTGAAATCATGGCTCACTGCAGCCTCAACCTCCCAGGCCCAGGTGATCCTCCACCTTAGTCTCCCAAGTAGCCAGGACTATGAGCACGTGCTACCACACCTAGCTAGCTTTTGTATTTTTAGTAGAGATGGGGTTTTGCCATTTTGCCCAGGCTGGACTTGAACTCCTGGGCTCAAGTCATCCACCCACCTCGGCCTCCCAAAGGGCTGGAATTACAGACATGAGCCGCTGCACACAGCCACATGTCATTTTTAAATAACAGTCCTTCATTTAATTAGCATGACAACCAAAAGACATCAAAAGCAACATAGAAGGTTACATGGATGTGAAAACTGAAAACCCTCAGTTTTCCCAAGTAATTAAAAAACAATAAAGGCAACACATGGATTATCTTGATAAAACCTAAAATCTTCATTACAGGCCAGTCATTTAAATGGTAAAAGCTCCTGTGGCATAATTGTGTCTTCTTATGGGAAGCTAATTTAAATCACTTGGAAGTCAAACCCGATGACAAGGAGACTTGAATTTAATTAGACATAGAAAGAGTGTGTCCAGGGTCATGAGTGAGCATAATATTACAGAGGAATGTAAACAGGAAAACGAGAGCATAGAGCAGTGGGGATCCATAGCTCTCAAAGATAGCATGGAAGTTTCCTGGTTACATGAAGTAATTAAGACATATTTAAAAGCCAAGAGTACAAAATTAGACCTGATGAAAAAGCTGAAAGAGTTATCATCCCAGCCAAGCAGGAAACCCAAGCCTTTTATTCCTTCTCAAGAAGGAACAGGAGACAATGATGTGATCTGTGAGTCATGTGTAACATGAAAGTACAGGAAAAGTTGAACTTCTGATATACAAATCTGAAAAGTTTTTATAGTAACAGATTTCAGGATTTAAAGTCAATATTTATTACCTCTTATTATGAGCAAATAAATACATTAAGAAAACTTTGTTGTTTTAACCAAAATTTTTAGTTTTTTATCACTATGTTTTTAATATTACAGCTAATTTAAATAAACTTTATAAACAGTCTATCTGATCTCAATCAGTTTTGACCTCGAGGTAAGATTTACATAAACTTTTAATAACCTCGTATAATTTTTTCCATCTTTCCTAACTTTTTATACACATTTAGTTTTATCTTTCTTTTTTATTCCTTCAATTTAAAATAATCCTTAAAAATCTCTAAGCGAATTTACTTTCTCTGAAACAAAAAGCGGTATACATTTTGCATACAGAATTGTTTCTTTTGTATCTAGTCGTCTTAATCACATATATCTACAAAGATATTAACACTTAGAAACCCTTATTTTAATAAAAAACCTAGAAAGCAAGAAATCTTGAATTGTCATATAGCAGTATCTTACATATGAGAATAATTTCATAATTTAGAATTATGTGTTCCTAAAACTTTTTTTAGGATGGATTTTCACTCTTTTTGCCCAGGCTGGAGTGCAATGGTGTGATCTCAGCTCACTGCAACCTCCGCCCCCCAGGTTCAAGCAATTCTCCTGCCTCAGCCTCCTGAGTAGCTGGGATTACAGGAACACACCACCACACCTGGCTAATTTTTTGTATTTTTTAGTAGAGATTGGGTTTCACCATGTTGATCAGGCTGGTCTTGAGCTCCTGACCTCGGGTGAGCCACCCGCCTTGGCTTCCCAAAGTGTTGGGATTACAGGTGTGAGCCACAGTTCCTGGGCTAAAACATTAGTTTTAAATTGGAAATAACCCAGATATTTAATGAGTATCTATTATTTAATGTAACATAACTAAAATTTCAAAAATAGGCTGGGCATGGTGGCTCACACCATGAGACCAGCCTGAGCAAAATAGCGAGATGCTGACTCTACAAAAAAAAAAATAAAAGTTAGCTGACCATGGTGGTGCATGCCTGTAATTAACAGTTTCTTGGGAGGCTGAGGTGGGAGGATCCCTTGAGTGCAGGAGGTCAAGGTTGCAATGAGCTGTGATCATGCCACTGCACTTCAGCCTGGGTGACAGACAGAGACACTGGCTCAAAAAAATTTCAAAAATACATTAAGATGTCTTGTATAGATATTTATCCATTTACATTTACTTATTTTTGACAGTTTATCTAGAGTATTTGTGAGAACTGAGGTATTAGACAAAGCTAGTCATCATTTCTAAGTTATTTTCTTGTTAACCATGATATAGCCTGTGAATATCAGGTGTTCACATAAGTGAGGACTTCAAAGTTAAATACAAGGGTATTTTACCAATAACTCAGAAAATTCCATTATTTTTGTTCAACAAACCGTATTAAATTGGTCTTATGTATTTAAAAAATCACATAAACAAATATTCTTTTCTTTCCTGTGTTTATAGCTTTATAACCTTCATGCCAAAACCTAGCACCTTAAAATATCTAGCAAATGTAAATATAAAACACAGTCAAAAATGTACGCTGACAATTCTGAAGACATTTCTATTTTTATTTTATCAATACTTTTTAAATTATTTGTATTTATAAAAGAACTCTTTTGTCTGGGCACAGTGGTTCATGCCTGTATCCCAGCACTTTGAGAGGCTGAGGCAAGAGGATCACTTGAGCTCAGGAGTTTGAGACCAGCCTGGGCAACATAGTGAGACCCAATCTCTACTAAGAATAAGATAAATATTGCCAGGCATGGTGGTGCATGCCTATTGTCCCAGCTACTAGAGAGGATGAGGCAGGAAGATTGCTTGAGCCTAGGAGGTTGAGATAACAGTGAGTTATGATCCCACTACTGCACTCCAGTCTGGGGAACAGAGTGAGACCTTACAGTGAGACCTTGTCTCAAAAAGAGAAAAAAATATAGAATTGTTTCATTCTTTTGTTTTTCTTCAGCCAAGTAACCTCGAATTGGTAACACAACAGACAGTAAGTCTTATCTCAACACCAGTAGACAAATCAGCAGATTCAAAGTAGGCAGTGGGAAAAAAAAGATAGGCAAAAGAACTGAGACTTTTTCATTTTATGGTTTTTAAAAATAGTAACTATTTGAGTTCTGAATTTTCTTTCATGTAATTTGGCCGTCAGGTTTAAAGTGTGCACTAGAGGCCAGGTGCAGTGGCTCATTCATGTAATCCCAACACTATGGGAGGCTGAAGCAGGTGGATCACTTGAGGCCAGGAGTTTGAGACCAGCCTGGCCAACGTGACAAAACCCCATCTCTACTGAAAATACAAAAATTAACTGGGTGTGGTGGTGTGCACCTGTAGTCCTAGCTATTCAGGAGGCTGAGGCAGGATAATCACTCAAACCTGGGAGGTGGAGGTTGCAGTGAGCCGCGATTGTACCACCATACTCCATCCTCGGCAACAGAGCAAGACTCCGTATCAAAAAGAAAAAGAAATATATATATATATATATATATATATATATATATATAGGCTGGGCACAGTGGCTCATGCCTGTAATCCCAGCAGTTTTGGAGGCCAAGGCAAGTGGATCACATGAGATCAGGAGTTTGAGACCAGCCTGGCCAACATGGTGAAACCTCATCTCTACTAAAACCACAAAAATTAGCCGGATATGGTGGCACACACCTGTAATCGCAGCTACTCAGGAGGCTGAGACAGGAGAATTGCTCAAACCTGGGAAGTGGAGGTTGCAGTGAGCCAAGATCACACCACTGCACTCCAGCGTGGGCAACAGAGCGAGACTGTCTCAAAAAAATTGTGTGTGTGTGTGTGTGTGTGTGTGTGTGTGTGTGTGTGTGTGGCTAGAATGGTCCATAATATATAGCCAGCTCGAGTCCCAGAAAACCTAGCAAGCTTAAGGTTAGAGCTTCTCATTTTGACCTTTTCAAGATTAAATCTCCTTTAGTAAGCCCTTCCCCTCTAGGGAGGTACTTGCCGGAGCACTGCCGGAAGTTGGTTTTCTGATGCCCTGTTGTTTCTGTTCTGAATGGTTTATTTCTCATTATAAGAGCTCAGCAAAGCAGGCAGAGTTAAAAAGCAGAGACATGAAGGTTTTAAAATCATGGACTTACTCCTACACTGAATCGCAGGTCCCTGTAAAGACAGAAACACCATGGGACCACAGCAAAGGCAGAAGGAGGAGTGAGAGAGGGAGGTGGACAGAACAACAAACAGGAGTTGGCTCTCATTTTTTCACGCGTGCCATTTTCTTTAGGTTTTTCTAGTTTATGGAGTCTCTTTGCTCCAGCTGAGCACACAGATAAACTAGAGATCTCACAAGGTTTTTGCTGAGAACATCAAAGCCTTTAACCTCTGTTGGGCCAAATATTTAGACCAAAAATACAGATAGACACGCAAAAGCCAGAACCAGACCAGATTGAGTATGTCAGTGGCTACAGCCTTTATTCCCTTTATTCTTTAGGATATGAACTCAAACCAGATGCAGGATTCTAACCCAACCAGGACCCCCCTGGGGTGAAACTGAAACCCCACAGTCTAGACAAGGTTGGGGGTCTTTTTTATTTTTTATTTTTTTGAGATGGAGTTTCACTCTTGTTGCCCAGGCTGGAGTGCAATGGTGAAATATTGCCTCACTGCAACCTCTGCCTCTCAGGTTTAAGCACTTATCCTGCCTCAGCCTCCCAAGCTGGGATTAGAGGCTTGTGCCACCACGCCCAGCTCATTTTGCATTTTTAGTAGAGATGGGGTTTCTCCATGTTGGTCAGGCTGGTCTCGAACTCCCAACCTCAGGTGATCCGCCCACCTAAGCCTCCCAAAGTGTTGGCATTACAGGCATGAGCCACCGCACCCAACCTGCTTGTTCTTTTCATTTCATCCTGATCTCCGAATACAGGAGAGTAGCTGATTTGGTGTTCACTAACAAGCACAGAAGCTTTGTTACATTTACAGTGTCATTCTTGGCAAAACCTGAAGTTTTGCCTCCCGGGTTCACACCATTCTCCTGCCTCAGCCTCCTGAGTAGCTGGCACTATAGGCGCCCACCACCTCACCCAGCTAATTTTTTGTATTTTTAGTAGAGACGGGGTTTCACCGTGTTAGCCAGGATGGTCTCGATCTCCTGACCTTGTGATTCGCCCACCTCGGCCTCCCAGAGTGCTGGGATTACAGGCGTGAGCCACTGCACCCAGCCAGAAGCTCTAATTTCAATGATGATTGTGCTTTTTATCTCTTCCTCAGCATCTGGCTCATGATAAAATTTCAGGTGTCTTGATGGTATCTAAATCAGTTGTTGATTCGGTCCTGGAGAAACACAAGCATAACCTCTATGCCAAGTTATAATTTTGCCTATTTCCCAACTTTTTGTTATTGGATCGCTCCACTAAACCAGTTGTTCTGCTTCTGTCTTTGCAGCTGGTTTCTGTAGATGCTGTTCAGCTGCTGATAACATCTGGCCTTTGGGCAGGCTCAAAAAATTGAAAGTTAATGATGTTAGATTCAATTGTATATGGGCTATCCCGTAATCCCTGTTTCTCCCCCTTTTTTGTTTTTATTATCAGTTGTTCATCTGTATGAAATCGCAACTGAGCATTTTCAATTAACTGTGTGGAATGAACCATGTATGAAGAATCAGAAATCACATTAATAGGCATATCAAAAGCAGTCAACACCTCAATTACAGCTACAAGCTCCGCTTTTTGAGCTGAAGTATAGGGTGTCTGGAAAACTTTACCTTTTGATCCAGAATAAGAAGCTTTACCATTACTAGACCCATCTGTGAAACAATGAAAACGCTTAGCAGGCTGCAGATTGTTTACTGCAGGCATTGTAAATGCAAACCGTTCACAGTCTTGCTCAGCTAAAAGGGTAGTAAAGAAACAGTCTTTTAAATCTGTGACTATTAAAGGCCAATTTTTTGGAATTATAGTAGGAGAAGGCAATCCTGGCTGTTATGTTTCCATTGGTTGTATAACTGAATTGATGGCTCTTAAGTCAGTTAACATTCTCCATTTACCTGATTTTTTCTTAATTATGAAAACTGGAGAATTCCAAGGGGAAAACGTTAGAGCTATGTGCCCATTTTCTAATTGTTCAGTAACTAATTTCTCTAAAGCATCCAGTTTCTCTTTGCTTAGCAGCCATTATTCTATCCAAATTGGCTTATCTGTTAACCATTTTAAAGGTATAGGTTTTGGAAGCTTAACAATGGCCACCATCAAAAATGGTATCCTAATCTTTGGCAGGAACTTTGTCTTTCCGTTTGAAGCAGTTCTTTCAAACCTTGCAAATTTTTTTCTACTCCCATACCAGAGACGTGCCCCATTTCGTGCATCATATGTTGACTTTGAGGGCTGTATAATTGTTAGGGAATTAGAACTTGTGCTCCCCATTGTTATAATAAATCTCTCCCCCATAAATTTATAGGTACAGAAGTTGTAATTGGTTGAACAATCCCAGGTTGTCCATCGGCCCTTCACAATGCAAAATATAGCTACTTTGATACACTTCTGGAGCTTTAGCAGTTTCCACTGTGTTAAATTGAGTGGGCTGAATTGGCCATGTGGACGGCCAGAGCTGTAGAGAAATGATTGAAATGTCCAGTCCTACCAAAAAAAAAAATAGTATCTACTAAACCTTTAAAGTTCTTTCCCTGGATAGTTATTTCACAGGTAGGATGTTTATCAGTAATTTGATTTACCCAATAAGCTGCCTTGCCTTTTTTATTTGTGCTTCCAAATCCTCCAGTTCATTTAATTTCACTTTTTCCCATTCCCACATATGGCACACTCAGGGGCTATGCTATGTGCACTCCTGGCTGTGCTTTCCAGGGAACAGAAATAGATATCACAATTTGAATTTCCTCATTGTAATCTGAATCAATGACTCCAGTGTGTATTTGTACCCCTTTTAAACTTAAACTAGACCTTCCTAAAAGTAATCCCATTGTCCCTTCTGGCAATGGTCCACAGACTCCTGTTGGGACTCTCCTTCCTCCTCATCATCCGTGTGAAAAAGTTCCAAGGTAGAACGAACCACAGCCCACACTTGTCCCATTGTTACCCTGATGCTTCCGAGCTCCCCTTCTTACTCACCACGGGGATTGCTTTAACACTACTTGGGTGTCCTCCAGCTAGTCCCACATTCCACGTGCTCCAGCGATCCTTTGACCTGTATTCGAGCCCCCATGAATGGGCACCACTTGCTGAGACCAGGTCAGTCGGGGAGACCCTAACCCAGCAGCGCTAGAGGAATTAAAGACACACACACTGAAATATAGAGGTGTGAAGTGGAAAATCAGGGGTCAGAGCTGAGAGCCCTGAACAGAGATTTACCCACGTATTTATTAACAGCAAGCCAGTCATTAGCATTGTTTCTATAGATATTAGATTAACTAAAAGTATCCCTTATGGGAAACGAAGGGATGGGCTGAATTAAAGGAATAGGTTGGGCTAATTAACTGCAGCAGAAGCATGTTCTTAAGGCACAGATCACTCATGCCCAACTACTGTGGGGACCTTCTTTGGTGGCTCCCCAGGAAGTAAGGAGATGGGAATTGTTCTGTAGAGGTCTACAGCAACACTGCTTGCTGAGGTGGGGGACAATTGTTGTACATTTATAAGGGCAGTGGCTGTGCTGGGTATGCCTCGGTTTGTTGAGGGGCTCGAGGCGGGTCCCTCTTCCTATTTCCTGAAACAGGTTGTCCATCTTTGCTAAATTTAGAATGACACGGACTTGCCTAGTGATTGCCTTTCTTACACCAGGGACATACACTGTGACTTTTCTGTTGATTGATGGTAGTAGTTTTCGTCTTTTGAATTTCTTTCTACATTCTTTTCTTGTGTCCAATTTGCCCACAATTAAGGCAAGAGCCTGAGAAATGAAGCATATTTTTTCTTACTCTTAATCTAGCCGTAGCCTGAGCTAAAAGAATAGCCTTATGTAAGTTACCTCTAATGCCATCACAAGCCTTAATATATTTAGTTAAATGAGCCTTCTCTCTCAGGGGTCTAATAGCAGTTTGACACTCTGCATTAGCATTATTGTATGCAAGAAGCTGTATTACAACATCCCGAGCTGTTTTTATCATTTATGGCTTTATACACAGCCTCTTGGAGCTGAGCAATAAAATTAATATATGGTTCTTTAGGTCCTTGTCAGACAGAACTGAAATAAGGATACTTTCCCCCGGTAACATTTATCCTTTTCTATGCCTGCAAGCACATGAAGCACAGCTGAACAATGACAACATCTTCCATTACTACTTGATTTCCTAATCAACCCCAGTTAGGGCCAACTCCTATTAACTGATCAAAGAAAACAGGCACAGCTGGCTGCCCTTGTGTGTTTTCTTTTGCCTGAGTTTAAGCTTCAGTAGCCTACCAAGTTTTAAACTGCAAGTGCTGAGATGGAGTGAGAACAGGTTTTGTCAAAGTATCCTAATTATATGGTAGTAATCTATTATCAAGAGCCATATTTTTAAATAAAGTTTGCACAAAAAGAGAGTTCAGTCCATATTGACTAATGGCTTGCTTACATTCTTTAGTAACTTAAAAAAAAAGAGCCTAATTAGCTATATTCTGTCCTACTTGCTGGATTATAGTAACGGGAAATTGCCATGCTTCAAGGTCTCCCTTGGCTTTAGCTTTTTGAATAGAATTTTGTCTAGCACCACCAATTGCTCCAGGTTTTAATGTTGCAACTACAGGAGCAGTAAGTTTTTCAGCTAGTTTATTTTCTCACCCATTTAAGGGAGAGAGAGGAGGTGGCCATTCACTTAATGCAGCAGGTGGAGCCAACGGGTTAGTAAAACATACTTTTTAAAATTTTTCTTTCTTTTCTTTAATCTCCTCTGGTAGCTGCTCCCCACACTCAGAATTTGAAGTTAGTTTTTTACACTCATCCTCCTCTTCCTCATCTGAATCTGCCTCATCATCTGTTTGAAATGGCTCAAGGGCTGCCTTTATTAGTGCCCACACTGACCATACAGAAACTGGAATTTCTGCTCCATCTTTATATGCCTTTTAAAAATCTCTTCCAATTTTCTCCCATTCATCCAACTTCATACTCCTTTGTTCTGGAAACCATGGGCAAAACTGCTTTACTGTACTAAAGAGTGATAACAAATTCTAAGTACTAACTTTCACTCCCCATCTTTGTATGTCCTCGGGTGTCTTTTGATGATGTGTCCTCTGCTTTCACATGCTCTAGCCTTCCTTCACCAGGGTCTTTGTCGCCCCATGTTGGGCACCAGGAATGTTGGGGTGATCAGACCCAACACTAGGTCAGGCGGGTGATGAAGTCCGGCAGAGTCAAAGGAATGAGAAAAAGACAGTTTGAGAGAGAAAGTGGAACCAGGGGACCATCATGAATGTGGAGTCTGCAAAGTCCCCAAGCTCTGGAAGCCCATGCTATTTATTGGTGCTCAAACAAAGAAACAGGTGGTGAGGATGTGGGGGTTGAAAGGAAACGGTGTATCAAGTGAATGAGAAACATATGGCCCTGCCTCAGCTTCTGTTCCAACACTCAGCTTTTCTCCCAACACATTCCCCTTAAGAACAGGAATAAAATAGGGATGCCTGTTCTCACCACTCTTGTTCAACAAGTCCTAGCCAGAGCAATCAGGCAAGAGAAAGAGATAAAAGGCATCCAAATAGGAAATGAAGTCAAATTATCTCTCTTCACTGATGATATGATTATACACCTAGAAAACCCTAAAGACTGTGCCAAAAGGCTCCTAGAACTGATAAAAACTTCAGCAAAGTTTCACGATAAAAAAATCAACATATAAAAAGAAGTAGCATTTCTGTACACCAAAAATGTTTAAACTGAGAGGTAAATCAAGAGTGCAATCCTGTTTACCACAGCAACCCCCAAAATAAAATAAAATAAAAGAAGAATATGTCTAACCAAGGAGGTAAAGGATATCTAAAAGGAGAACTATAAAACACTGCAGAAAGAAATCATAGATGACAAAACAAATGGAAAACCATTCCATGCTCATGGATTAGAAAGATCAATATTGTTAAAATGGCTATACTGCCAAAAGCAATCTACACATTCAACACTATTCCTATGAAACAACCAATGTCGTTTTTCACAGAATTAGAAAAAAACTATTCTAAATTTCATATGGATTTTTAAAGAGCCCAGACAACTGAAGGAAACCTAAGCAAGAAGAACAAAGCTGGAGACATCACATTACTTGACCTCATACTATTCCCTAAGGCCACAGTAGACAAAATAGCATGGTAGTGATATGAAAACAGACACAAAGACCAATGAAACAGAATAGAGAACCCCAAAATAAACACATGCACCTACAGCCATCAGCTTTCCCAGGATAACACAAAGAGAGCCAAGTGGCACCTGCACATTACACTGTGGAAGAAAAACCCAAACTCAAGAAACCCCAACTTGTGTTATGGGAAGTTCACTTGGCTGTACCCTTCCCAAGAGGGAGAAATTATCTGCATTATACTAGACAGTAAATAAACTTTTCCTTTGTTCCAGAAGGAGGTACTGGTTTTCTATTCCAAGGCTGTTTTCTATACAAACATGCTTGAAATCAATCATTTGGAACAAGAAAGTCAGCGTCCATACTTGCAAAATGTGCAGAAATTAAAGAGACTCAAAAACTGTTTCTCTACCAATTTCTATTTTTTAAAAATCACATTTTCCCCGTACAATATGCTTTTAATATGTGATCATATTCTGAAATTGTCTTAGCATTTACCCCCATTTCTGAGTCCAGAAGGATACAATAAATTTAATTTAATGTAGTAACACTTCAAATAGTAGTGATTGTAATAGCAGAGCTAGTTTGTAGCATAAAGAAAAAATAATAATATTATTAGGTGACACTTACAAATAATGCTAGTCACCATTTCTAAGTGTCACGGTAAGTACGGTGATTCTTTTCTTTTTTTCTGACTCTTTTTTATTTTATTTTTTATTTTTTTCCCATAGGTTATTGGGGTACGGTGGTATTTGGTTCCATGGATAAGTTCTTTACTGGTTATTTGTGAGATTTGGGTGCACCTATCACCCGAACAGTGTACACTGCACCCTATTTGTAATCTTTTATCCCTCGCCCCCCTCGCTATTAAATAATAGACAAAAAATAATGGGTTTAGAATAAATGAGTTCAAATGAATTGTCAAACGTATGTGAGAAAAGTGTAATCAGTTTGTGAGAAAAAGCAAAAAACTCAACAGAAATGCTGATAAAGCATCATCCCTTCATGGCTAGAGCTGCCAGGACACTAGAACACCAAAATCAGCTAGGGAAATTTTGTAGAAGTCCCAGATGTACTAAATATTCTGTGAATACACAGAGATATAATTATAACTGTTACCTGCATGTAGAGTAAAGATGAGAAGTCATTGGTCATGGTGGCAGCTACCTCAGGAATTACAAAGCAGACGTGGTTCCAGGACAGTATATGTCAGGGCAAAGCTGTCCTGGGAGGCTATTAGGAGTTGGTTACGGCACAGACATTGTAAGTCAGATGGTCTCATTACTTTCAATGACAAAACCAAAATTACTTTTGCATCAGACTAATACAACGGCCTGGCAAGAGCACAGAAAAAGTCCCTGTGCTGTTAAGTGGGGACCTCTGATGCAGCACAATTCCTTCATCCCCTTCTCCAAAACCCCCTCTTCCAATTCCATTGAAGAGAAAATCTGATGGAAGTCCTGTGTAAGTAGGCTCAGATATATCTACCACTATAGATAGTGGAGGTGATTCATAAATCCAAGCCTATCAAATACATCATAAATAAGTTACACGTTTAATTTTTTTTTTGAAATTAGGGATCATGATATAAAAGTTATCAGAATCAAAACTGACACTAATCTTTAAAAAGAAAAGAAAAAACCTGGACAAATAGATTCAGAGAAGGCCATGAAGAGAGGGTTCTCATGCTTCTAGGCCTGATAAAAACTATCACAAAATACCACAAAAACCACAACCTTGCACAAAGGCCATAGCAACCTCACACAAAATACACTTCTGTGAGGACATCTATCCAGCAACTGCCTGCCCAAACTTCAACTGACATTGACCTTGTTGTTGATCTTCATAGTCAAAGATAACTATAACAAAACAATTATATAAGCCTCTTCATTTTTCCTTTATTTATTTTTTTCTACTCCCCCATACTTCCAGGTTGATCGTTTTTCTTTTAAAGACCTTGTCTTCCTTTACCATTTGAATCTACACAGCTTGCTTTGTCATGCATATTCCCATTGCAGTTCCCTCCTCCCTAAGATGTGTCTTTTTCCTTTAGAGAGCCTTTCTCTGTTTGTTATTTAGGTTTACAATGAGAAGGCATGTAAAGTATTTTTACTGTCTTCCTAGGAAAAAATCACTGACTTACAGTATTTATATTTATTTATTTACATTCCTGGGGATGAGGAATTAAAGATTTCACAAATTTTCTTATTGAGAAGATCCATGTTTTCATGTGAGCAAAACTGAATATGTTAATTGTATGTAAATTATGCTGCAGATAATATAGTCAAATGTTTACTTGTATTTAATTTGTTACACATGAATATTGCATATGTAAGATAATATACTAAGAAATTATCACATTTAATGAAATGCTTTAATCAAATTCCTGATTGAATTTTTGATGTCAATATCTTTTTCATTGTTTAGTCCATCTTTAGAGTGAACAGGGCTGTCTAGGCCAAAGTCCTCGCTTCTATCTAAATTGTCTGAGTAACAGAACTTTTTGAATTTATTATGTTGTCACAGGAAGTTTCTTATTGCTTGTTTAAAGGAGTCTCTCTCAATATGATGCAGAATCCAAAAGCACTGAAGGACATATATCCTGAGTTTCTGTTACTGAAGCCAAAGGTTGCCAATTTCTTGTAGATCCTGCTAGAGTTAAACTTCATTTAAGTAATCATTAAAAGCTGCATTTATTCCCTCACTTGAAATTTTGATTTCACAGTATTAGTCCTCTAAGTCTTTGCTGAGATATGTTCCTCCTTTTCTTGTAGCTTGACTCTGATGATCTCTATATACAACATCAATTGACATAAATTAAAGTACATTCAGGGCAAGAGAGTTTCTTTAAATATTACTTTGTTATTCAAAATAATCACAAAAGCACTCATTGTAGGAAAACTTGTGAGGACTCAAATATAGGGAAATACTTTTTCTTTCTAAGGCATAATTCTGTAAAGAAGTTCACCTTAATTTGAATATACATGGGAAAATATCCTTGTTCACTAATAGTCTATATTCACTCTGTTTTCTTCCCTCATAAACCAGCCGGTTCACTATTATTCTCCAAATGATGTGTGCCTCTCTAGAGTCCAGGCTATCTGCATATCTAATTTTTCCCACAAATTACTGTTTTGAATTGCACTGAATTCAATTCAAGGGGATGTCATTTATAAACAGTGCAAATATATACTGCACGAGGGATCTTAGAAATCATATGCATGGTTTGATCCATAAGCTCATATGAGCGTGCAATGTCAACTTTTTTCATGTTTTTTTAAATCCACTTAAATTCTATTTTAAGCCACCATCTGTCTGTGCAGTTAGGGCAGTTAGCCTTCAATCATTTTAAGATCTCCCCTCTAAGTATTGTGATAGTGATAGAGAAGTCACCAGTCAGGTGTCCTAGGAAGCCGACTCCGAGTTGGAGATTTGCATGCAAGGAGGTTGAAATGATATTCCCAACACCTGTGGAAGAGTGACAGCAATAGGATTGGGAGGAGCAGGAAGTCAGCTGGAATGCAATCACTATCATGGCCGCAGTCCACGCTACAGGGATCTTGGTGAGTTTACCTAATGACCTCGAATTGGAGCAAGAAAACTAGGCCATTATATTTCTGTACCAAGCAGTTCTTGGATGTGGGATGCCTTGAGAAGGGACATGAACTTGGATGAAGGAACTTTTTTGTGCTGTGAGTATTGTTGCCAGGAGTGAGCTGTCAACACCCCCAGGAGACGGGGAATTATGCTTTAGTCACTGAGGCGGCATCTAGTGTCAGACCACAGCCTTGTTAAACAGAGCCAGAATTTGGAGGATGGTTGGTGGGTTTTACATTTGGGGCTTGACATCTTGTCCACACAAGCTGCTGCTGGCCTCTTCCTTGTCCATTTCTGTGTGGCCTGTTTAGGTCCCCCAGCTTCCTGCTTCTTCTTTACCATATTTGGAATGCAAAAATCTACACGTAATTTGGCCCATGGTCCCTTCTGCTTAGACATATCCTTGTAGCTATTTTTTTAAAAAGATGACTATGCCTTCTAGAATATTTCTAAGAAACTGCCTAAGTCACCACTGCTCACCAAGAGGCCTTTGTTTTTTCCTCTTCTTAACCATGGGAAAGGAATGTAGGAGTGTAGGGAGTGGATATTTTCTAACCTGGAAAAAACTCATTTTACCCTATATAATTTTTGTTAGCAAATTCCTTCTTTGCACTTACTCCACAATCTTTCCAAATTCTCCCAAATGCTCAAGCTTTTAAAAAACAAAAGACAGAAAGATAGCAGGTTATTAGGTTTTCCACCAAACCTTTTCTTTCTATTCCTTTACATCAGTGAGCTTAGAATAACTCTGCTCCTGGAACTGGGAAAGGGACTTGGGAAAAGAAAGAAAAAAAAGCTCTCAAAGTTTAACGTCACAAAACATTATAGTCACTGCTATTTTAATATTTATTTATTTATTTATTTTTGAGATGGAGTCTTGTTCTGCCACCAGGCTGGAGTGCAGTGGTGCGATCTCGGCTCACTGCAACCTCCGCGTCCTGGGTTCAAGCGATTCTCCTGCCTCAGCCTACTGAGTAGCTGGGACTACAGGTGTGTGCCACCACACCCAGCTAATTTTTGTATTTTTAGTAGAGATGGGGTTTCACCGTGTTAGCCAGGATGATCTCGATCTCCTGACCTTGTGATCCGCCCGCCTTGGCCTCCCAAAGTGCTGGGATTAAAGGCATGAGCCACCGTGCGTGGCCTTGCTTTGTAATTTTTACATCATATATCCCCTGTTAGACCAAGAGCTTGTAAAAGCCAGAAGACATACACCATTTATAGTTCAATTAGAGATGTTCACTGATAAAACTGATTCTTCCATCTGAGGGTGGTATTTGTAGTTACAGTAATGTAGATGACAATCTAAGTTACGTTCTATAAACTGTGTCACTGACATCTCAATCTACAGCTAACTTTAATTTTTTAAAAGCAGAGGACTGGGTTGTATAGGTTTAGAAATATATCCATCAAGCTAGCTAAGTGAGATGGATTCAAACCTTCAACTCACTGTAATATTTACCAAATTATCTATTCATTAGCTAAAGGAGCCATATAAACAAGGTACTTTTTAAAATTCAAAATTATGTAAGGTTTTATTTCCTTTTTATGTTGTTATGAATTGGATTGTAGAGGTTATAAGGTAAAATAAGGTTACTTTTACAGTAAAACATACAACACATTGTCACAAGAGGGCAGCCTTTGAACATGAATTGCTTCTCAGGCATTCCTTGAAATTTTGAGACAGTTATTTAATTACAACTACTAAATAATAAAACACTACAGAGGATCTAAGAAGATACTTTGTCTTATGCATATTGTTACTTTTTTATTACTGCTAGTGGAAGATGTAATCAATAAGGAAGGTAAGGGCTGAATTTATTTTATGTAAAAAGACAAATTTCTTTGGGTTTTAGCTTTCAAACATCAAGATAGTAGGTCAATGTCTAAATGAGTATATCAAAGTTCTCACACTAGCACATGTAAATCCACCTCTTATCTACCCAAAACTCTAACCAAGCAAAGGCAAGTTGGAAGAATCAGACAAATGTAAGTGCCTAGGATACATAAATGTCACTGGATTTTATGTTTTTAACTTTCAGCCTCCCAAGTTTCACTAAGAGACATGTTATTTGGAGAGGTTGCTAAAGTGTAGTTGTATGATGTCTCTGTGTACGGTTGGTCTGGACCTCTTTCTGTCCAGTGGTTGCCCTCAACTGATGAGAGTCACCTCTCTAAAGATCATGCTTATGTCCCTGGAGCAGTCCATAGCACTATCAATGTCTGACCTCCACCTTTTTCCAATTAATATTTCTGTACTTACTGAATTGGAAAACATACAGGTGTTTTTTGCCTGGTCACTTGTGGTTTTACAACACTCCCCCCACTTCCCCACCACTGCCCCACGTGATTTTGATGCCAGCCAAAGTGTGAGAACTACTGGCAGCTGCTGGCAGACAGCAGCAAAGGCCCAAATTCTCTGTGTGATTTCAAGACCCGCATCTGGTTTTCAACCATATTTCCTTCTCCTTCTCACAGCTGAGCCCACTCCTCCCTCACCATCTGTAGGCTATGCTTTCCAGCCTGTGTCCAGGATTAGTCCTGATGTAAGGCACGTGGGGTTAAAGGATCTCTCTGTTCAGTCTTATTTCTGCACCATCTCTGACAGATGTATTCCAGTTGTAATCATGGGGCTACCTCCTTTTATTTCCAGTCCCATGCTCGTTTTCTCTATCACATTCTACCTTGTAATAACCTAAATCTTCTGGTGGGCAAGCTTCTTCCTCAATCAAATTTGTGTTTATGATTGTGTTGGGGATTGGCTTAGTAATCTAGGTACTGCTAGTGCCTTGAAAGCGGAGACGCATACTTCTGTCTGGATTTCTTGAGTTTCTGGATTGTAAACCTTATTAGGGTCCACTTTTCCTAGAATTGGAGCCTCTATTTTATTCTTGCTACTTTAGTTCCCCCAGAAAGCACGACCTCTGCCTGAATTTCAAAGTGTTGACTAGTTTAAATATCCTTTTGTGAGACTTGTCTTGCTTCAGGGTGATTTTTTCATCTTACATGCCATTGCTAATCTTTTTATGTTGAATGTAATTGAAATAGTTTTAATCTGTGTTACCAGCAACAAGAACCCCTTTTATGAGATGAAGAGGCCAGGTCAGTCTCATAACATGTGTCCCCCTCCGTGTGTTGAATTTATGTCAGAGCCAGGTTCTTTCCTATTTGATGTCTCTCACCAAATTCCAGTGATTATGTCCTAGGAGGTGCCCAATACATTCTAGAGTTGATACAAGCTGTAATTTTAGAGAAATTAAATTAGCAATCACCAATACAATGTTGAATAGAGGTGATGAACACACACATCCCTTACTTATCCTAATCTATGTGGTTTAAACATTTACGGTTTCACCATTAAATATAATATTGTTCATATGTTTTGTTGTGGATGCTTTCCAACACTTCGAGAAAATTTCTTTTTCTAGCTTGCTAAGAGTTTTTTTTTTTTTTAAATCTGCAATAGATATTTCTCTGAAGAAAATATCCAAATTACCAACAGGTACATGAAAAAAATGCTCAGCATCACTAATCATCAGGGAAATGCAAATCAAAACCACAAAGAGATATTGCCTCAAGCCTGTTAGAATGGTCTTATTAAAAGAAAAACATAACGAGCGGTAACAATAGGGAGAAATTGGAGCACTTGTACAGTGTTTCTGGGAAAGTAAAACTGTGCAGCCTCTATGGAAAACAGTACGGTGGTTCCTCAAAAAAATTAAGAAAGTAGAACTACCATATGATCTAGTAGTCTCACTTCAGGATATTTATCTGAAAGAATTGAGATTGGGATGATTCTCAGGCTCATTGCAGCATTATTTACACTAATCAAAATGTGGAAATAAGGTTAATGTCTATTGGCAGATGAATAGATAAAGAAAATGTGGTATATTCATAAAACGGAATATTATTCATCTTTAAAACAAGAAAGCCCAGCAATATGCAACATGGATGAACCTAGAGGACATTAATGCTAAGTAAAGTAAATCAGTCACAGAAGGACAAACTGTATGATTCCACTTGTATAAAGTATCTAAGATAGCCAAATTCATTAGAATCACAGATTAGAATGGTGATAGCCCTTTAAATTGAAATCAATTTTGCATTCCTGGGTTTTGTAGTTTTGCTATCAGGATTCTGACTCATAAAACAAGTTTGGAATTTCCCCCTTCTTTATTTCTGAAATAATTTAAAAATTTTATTTTTTTAAACGTTTGAAAGAATTCATCAGCAAAACTCTTTGGATCTGGAGTTTGCTTATTTTTTTATTTCTTTAGATTTATCTTTTTATGTGCAGGTATTTGACAATTAATTTAATTACTTTAATAAATGTCAATTACTTCATATGTTCCATTTAGTCTTGTGAATTTTTTTATAAGTTATTTTCAAGGAATTCACCCTTTCTTCCAAGTAATGAAAATTAGCATAAAATGTTTCACAGTATTCCATTATCTTGTTAATGTCTCTTGTGTCTACAACTGTGCAATCTCATTAATCCCTGATATTTATAATTTGTGTTTTCTTTCTTTCTCACAGAACTAAATTTTGGCCATGTTAATTTTCTCCTGTGTCTGTTTTCTGTCTCACTGATTTCTAATTTCTGTTTTATTTCCTTTCTTCTACTTGTTTTGGACTTAATTTGCTCTCGTTTTAGATTTTCTTTTTAAGGTAGACAATTAGTTCACTTGTTTTGAACTTCTCTTTTTTAGAATAATTATTTATACAAAAAATTTACTCTGGGTCTGCTTAACTTTATCCCATACATTTTGATATATTATATTTTTATTTGTATTCACTTCAATGTATTTAAAGGTGTTTCTTATGATTTCTTCCTTGAGCTAAAGGGCATTTTAAGATGTATTTAAATCTTCCAATAGTGTAGACTTTCCTGGGTAGCTTGTTTTTACCCATTTCAACTCATTTTCATTATGGTCAGAAAGCATACTTTGTATGTTTACAGTGTTTTGAAACTTCTTGAGAGATATTTTGTGGTCTATAGCCTATTGATAAATGTTTCACGTGTAGCATAATAGAACATATATTCTATTGTCTTGGTCAATATCGATTAGGTCAAGCTGTTGTCAAAATTATTTTATCTTAACTTTCTTTAGTTATTCTGTCAGCAATACAGCATTATGTCTTCATAATTACTTGACATTTTATCATTATGAAATAGCTTTCTGTTGTAATATTGCTTGTTTGGAGGTCTACTTTTTCTTATATTAATATAGCCACATAAGTTTTCTTGTGCTTGTTGTTTCCTTGGTATACTTGGAAATTATTTTACTCTCAACTTATCTATACCATAATATTTGGCATGCATCTCTTATAGGTACTTTTCTTATCCAGTTGGACAATCTGTGTTTTATTTGGAGTATTTAAATTACATTTGAAATAATTATTGATAAGGTTGGATTTAAGCATTCTATTTTTGCTTTTTTTTTTTTTTTTTTTTTTGAGACGGAGTCTGGCCCTGTCACCCAGGCTGGAGTGCAGTGGCGGGATCTCAGCTCACTGCAAGCTCCGCCTCCCGGGTTCACGCCATTTTCCTGCCTCAGCATTTGGAGTAGCTGGTACTACAGGCGCCCGCCGCCATGCCCGGCTAATTTTTGTATTTTTAGTAGAGACGGGGTTTCACCGTGTTAGCCAGGATGCTCTCCATCTCCTGACCTCGTGATCCACCGGCCTCAGCCTCCCAAAGTGCTGGGATTACAGGCTGAGCCTCTGCGCCCAGCCTATTTTGCTCTTATGTTCTATTTGTTCCATCATTTTTCCTCCTCTGTTCTTTCTTTCATGCCTTTTTATATTAACTGAACAATATTCAGCGTTCCATTTTAATTCCTTTATTGGCATTTTAGAAGAATATCTTCATATAATGTGGTGGTTCTCTAGGGATTATAATAAACATCCTGGGCTTATCGCAGTCCACTTAGTGTTAATAGTCAACGTTTTCATGTAACATAAAGAAAAGTTGCGGCGAAATTGTTGCCTTTAGTCTCCTGTCAAAGCTATTAATTTAGAATATTTTACTCTACATACATTACCAATAGTACACTTAATTAATTTTTTATTCAAACCATCAGTTGTTTGTTATAAAACTAAAAGAAAAAAGCCTTAGTTTTTCACGTTTATGCACATGCCATTCCTAGAGCTTCTCCTTGCTTCCTGTAGGTCAGAATTTCCATCTGTTGTTATCTTTCTTTAGTCTAAAAAATTTCCGTTTGCATTTCTTGTATCTAGGTCTGCTAATGACAATTGTTCGAAGCTTTCTTTTATCTGAATAAATCTTTCTTTTCTCAAGAATTACTTTTTCTAGTTATAGAATTTGGAGTTGACAGTTCTCTTTTATTTTGAAGATGTAGTTTCATTGCTTTTTAAAGTGTCATTTCTGATGACAGGTCATCTGTCTATTTGTTTCCACGTATGTAAGTTATTTTCTCCCTCCCTTTAGCTACTTTCAAGATTTACTCCTTTTTTGCCCAGTGGTTTGACTATGGTATGTCTACATTTGGTTCTCTTTATTTTTATTTTGTTCTTTGAGTTTCTGAAACCTGTAAGTTGATATATGGGGACAATTAGGAAAACTTTTGGTTTTTACTTTTTCAAATAGCTTTTTCTGTCTCATTTTCTTCTCTACTCTTTCTAGGACTCCAATTATAATAGCGCTAGACTGGCCCTATTTTTATTATTTTTCTTCCTTTGTATTATCTGCATTGGGAAATTGTTCTTGATCTGTTTTTAAATGCACTGATAGTTTTTTCTGCCATCTTTAATTTACTCGTATGTGCATACAATGACATTTTTATATAAGATATTCAGTCTCTCAGTTCTAAAATTTGTCCTATTATCTCTTTATCATTTTTACTTCTCTGTTGAGATTCTCCATATATTCCCTCTTATGACCATCTATTCCTTAAATCCTTGAATATGCTTATAATAGCTTATTTTAAATTTCTTATCTTCTAATCCCAGCATGTTGGCCATTTCACTGTCTTAATCCATTGTTTACTTTTTTTGTTATGCATCATATTTTCCTGGTTTTATGTCTAGGCAGGTTAAATTATATGTTAGATTATGTGTATGATATTTTGTAGAGATAGGTTCTTCTATTTTCCTTTGAAGAGTGACTCTTTTCTAACATTAGTCTTTTTTCTGTAGTCAAACACCAAAATTTCACTCCTGAGCTATATGCAATGGTTGAAATCTCTGCTCTGTACTAGCAATTTAGCTGTTGTTTTCTGCTGGATTCTATGGAGTCTCTTTTTATGAATGTGAAATGTAGCAGCCATCATATATCTGAATGAAGTTGAAGTGCTGATTTTAGATTTTTACTCTGTGACATTCTCCTCTGTGACTTTCAATTGTGTGAGATTTCCTCCCATGTCATTCAAATTTCCCAGTTCTTCTTTTCTGTCAGCCTGGAACTCTGTGCTCTTATTCCTCAAGCTAGTAAAACTCACCGCTTTACTCATAGACATCTAATTTTGCACAGACTGGGAAGCGTCATCAGGTGTGAGGTTGCACTGATGCAAATTTAAATCATTGCAATTTTCTTTATTCAATGGTCAAATACTTCATCAGTGGTTGAATATTCTACTATTTCTGCCTGTTTTCTGTTTCTCATTGCCATCAAATGTGTATTTAATTTTTTTTAGAGTTAATAGTTTTTTTCCCTGCATTTGAGTTAGACCTGAGCTACTACCACATTTTGTAATTCAAACTTTTTGTCTAACAATGTTTTAAAAAACTCTTTATTTGGAGGGAATTCTCAAATTTCTAAATACTCCACAAACATTAGGATCAGGGCTCACATTCCCAGTTTCCCTTGTAGCCAGATGTACATATGGAAAATGGCCTCAGCTAATGAAGCATACCCACATATTTGAAACTCAGAAAAGTGTTAGGAGGAACTGTAGATATCATTTTAGTTGATGCAAGGATGGAAAAAAATAACCAACTTTCACTGGTGAACTTTGTCTTCAATCATTGTTTTCCTGTGGGTAAGTGGCTAATTTTCTGGCCTAGAGGTGGAATTGGTGTGTTGGTAACAATTGATTTAATGATAACCTGCTTTTGTCTTTTTAAAAATTGCTAATCCACCATTGTTTCTGGTCCTGTTTTATACTTATGCAGTGTATAATGTCTCATGCAAAATTTAGTTCTTTGTTTCTCAGCTTAAACTGGATTTTGATGAGCAGTTTTCAACTTCAAATGAAAGAAATAGCTTTGGTTGATGTTAGACAAAAATAAAAAGAGGGAATTAAAGAAATATGTTTGTCATCTTGTAATATTAAATAAATGAAACTGAAAATTCAACAATTCTGCTTCATAAAAAAATAGAAAGTTTCTACTGTTTTTCATTATTTTTGAAGCTATGTGATTAAATGAAATTTCTGCCTCATGGAAGGTTTTTAGAACTATGTAATAATACCATAAAGACCATTAGGAGAGAAATGAATAAAGACTGAAAGAAGTAAGCACTGTGTGGTAACGTAGATGGCACATAGTTGTGTGCGTGGAGCCCTAATACATTTTACCATGGAATTTATACAATAAATGTTAGTTTCCTGTGAACCTGCTAATTAATATGACTTTCTCAGACATTTCCTTAACCTAAACAGTTTAGGTTTCCTGTAGATAGACTGCATGTATTCTCATCTTTAACCTTTCCATAATCTTCCCTAATTACAGATGTCATTGGTTCTTAATAGCAAAAGAACGGCAGTAGCTTATAAAGTTATATTATTTGTTTTTTACTAATATGTGAAGTGATTTTGTCTTTCATTTCACCTCTAAAGCTAATTATGTCTTCTAAGTTAACAAAAATTCCGGATCATACCATCATTAGTTTAAACTTTACAATGAATTCATTCTTTCCATTTATTACTAACCTGCATTATAGCAATATTTAGCTAATGAATTCTCAAAATATTTCTTGAAAGGTGAAAGAGTACCTCAAGTAAATGGTGTAATTAATTTATTTATCAGAATTTTAAATTAAGTGTTCTGTTTAATCTCAAAGGGGTACCAATGAAGTTAGGGCATAAGGAGTCCGTGGTTAATAAAATAGCAAGAATTAAAAAAGATTATTACATTTTTCCTCATACTATGATGGCTATAATTTTTAAAACAGTAGAAATGTTTAATTTTTAAAGGCTACTAGTGTCTATTTAATTCAAAGATGTGAGGTCTTCAGTTCAACTTGTTGTTTGAAATTTGAACAGCTTTTTCTTGCTGTTGTTCAATACAGTTATTAAACAGTCCAGGCAGGCCTCTGGAGTTACATATATGTATGTGGCTATGTGTGTATATATACATAGAAGTAGAAATAGCATATAATCAATTTACATAAGTCTTTTGTTTTTGATGAAAATTCTTCTAAAAGTGAATATAAATTAATAGCATATGGAGCCTACAAAAATTGTCTAATAGGGAAGTAGGAAAATATAATTTGTGAAGAAAAAGTTCGCTAAAACAGACTTTTTATTTTTACATGTAATAAATTTATATTGAAGGGTTTCCAGAAATATAAAATGTTATAGGGCACCTATCCTGAGACACACGAAGGAGACAAGGGATAGAGCTAGGATGGAAGTGAAAATAAAGGACAAATAGAGATAGATACTTAAGTGGAAATGAAACACTGCATGTTCTCACTCATAGGTGGGAATTGAACAATGAGAACACATGGATACAGGAAGGGGAACATCACACACCAGGGCCTGTTGTGGGGTGGGGGAGGGGGGAGGGATAGCATTAGGACATATACCTAATGCTAAATGACGAGTTAATGGGTGCAGCACACCAACATGGCACATGTATACATATGTAACTAAACTGCACGTTGTGCACATACGCCCTAAAACTTAAAGTACAAAAAAAAGTCATCAAACAGGTGGTAATTTTAAAACATGGCTTTTCCAGGCAGCAAATTTTCTGAATGTATCGCAAAAGAAGATAAATTGTGTGTCTATGTAGATCATGTCAATGAAATAAACAATAAAGGTTACTTATTGGAATATTGAAAGTGGTTGATAATAAATTAATTATTTATATTTATGGTAAAAGCAATAAACTTGATTTTTAGGGGTTCAATGACTTCCTGAAAATATCCTCTCACAGATTTTCTCAGAGTGTCTAGTTGGCAAAAGCACAGCTCCAAATTGCTATTTCTGTCAACGTCTACAGAACATTTACAGTTCGATTTCCAAAAGTTTCCATTTCTACTGACCTTACAAATTTGTAAAATGAATGCCCACCAGGACAAAATATTAAGTGATCAAATTAATTGGATCCTACAAGTGAAAATCTAGAAAAGGAAAATCTTCCTTCTTAATGAATGATTTTTATGTCTCTTCATTCTTGTCCTTCTAGGTAAAGCAACACTCTGGAGACCTTCTTTTGAGGCATTTCACCACCAGAGTAAGTGTGATGTATGAGAAATTAGTCCACCCACAGGGAGCTGGTGAAATTAAATTGGAAGTTATTTCCTAACTGGCATATCTTGGAGTAAAATTAATCTAATAACAGTTTTCATAAGAGAGCATAAGCTTAAAAGACAACATTTTTCATTCAGCTTTACCAAACAAAGTGCAAATTTAGGTGGCCAGTTGTGAAGTTTGGTTGTGTGTGGATTGTACAGTGAAGGTACCAGTGGACAACAGTTGCTCATCAAGCAAGTTTATACAAAAGCTTTCGGACAAGTCCAACTCTAGATAAAATTCTAAAGTATTTCATGCTTGTGTTCAGAGATTCTTTTTCTCTCTCCAAGGTAACCCACATATCAAAAGACATACGGGGTTATGGGTAGAACTTCCTAAAATTGCTCATGAGAAGTGTGCCATGCATAAACATACTTCACTAGCTTGAATTTTCTGTTAGTCTCACAGGAAACAATTAAAATCCTGTATGTTTTTCTATCTCCACACACTCCTGAACATAGAAAGACCAAGTGACATCTCTGGTTAAGATGTGTACAGGTTACAAGACATGTCTAAATATATTCACCAAGAGGTTTATTATTTTCACAGTGGCATTCACTAAATCAGTTGTCAGTGTAGCAATACTCAAGGAATAAGCAGGGTCTTCAATTTATCAGTTTGTAGTCCACCCCAAGTTGAATCACTGAAGCACGTAACTGTAGATAAGGTCACTCAAAAGCACAAATCCAGGTTATAAATATTCAGTAGTAGTTTATATGCATTTAGCAATTTGAATGCTGCGAAGTGTAGCCCAGAAAATCAATCGACATTGAACTATTAAAGAGGCCTTCACGGCACCTGCACTTTGAATCTCTTCAGACTCAGGTTAAACAGGAGACATGGTAGCTCATATATACTGCAAAAACCCTTCCTCTTTTCCTTTTTATCTATGAACCTGTCCTTTTCAATGTTGTCTAGATGCCTGAAGTTATGAATACCCTTGATCTTAGTAAAAAATGGTACCACCCTTCAGCAAAATCTCACTGATCAGTGTCTATGTTGCCTCACTGAGTTAGCCTTTTGTGTTCTTGTGGCCCAGGATGACAATGTTGACACAATCCAAACCAGTAGTTGGAAAGTTAATGTTGGATGCGTCTTTGACAATTGATGGAATGACCTGAAATCAAATGTGAGGCGGTGGAGACCCAAGAATGCTATTCAGGCAGTAAGTGATCTGTGGAGATACTAAATGAAATATCTGGAAGGAATTGTAATCTTGCAACTATGCTTTTACGTGTTTTTTGACATAAACAGTTTCTATTTATGGTGGAGCTGCAGTGTCCATTTCCCATGAAGTTCCCATAGTGTTAACTAATACAGTCATGTGTCACTTAATGACAGGGGTGTGTCTGAGAAATGCATTGCTGGACAATATTATTATTGTATGAACATCACAGAGTTTACTTACATAAACCTAGATGCTATAGCTGATTACATACCTAGGTTAGGTGGTATAGCCTATTCCTCCTAGGCTACAAACCTGTGCAGCATGTTACTGTACTGAATACTGTAGGCAATTGTAACACAACAGTTAAGTATATCTATACTTACTTATATCTATACAGTAAGTGTATCTATACATTTCTAAACATACAAGAGGTACAGTAAAAATACAGTGTTATGATTTTATTGCACCACTGTCATACATGTGCACTATCCTTGACCAAAATGTTGTTATGTGATGCATGATTGTAACAAAAGAATTAATTAAAGATAATATTGAAGTGCCTATTGAGATTTCAATGAAGAAAGGAATATTTGTAAATTCTGATTACCTTAAGTGGGAATTGACTTTCTTCCTGTTTCCATGGCTGTTCTTGTGAAAGAGCATAGCTTTCCAAAGACCTGAAATCTCTGACAAATCTTGCAATTCTCTATTGCCTGCATTATGAAGGTCACCTGGTATCAAATGAGGCAAAATGGTAGATTATAAAGACCTGTACTTTATTGTCAGTTCCTAAACATAGAAAGCATTGGTCTATCTTGAACATTTCTGCAGTTATAAACTAGCCTTGGGTCATGATTTTCTGCCTTTTTATCATAGACAAGATTTAATTTAGGAGATGTCCTTTTAATGTGTAATGTGAATAGTAAGTGCCACTTATGAAGCCCTATTTTCTTCCAGCCATTTTAATTGTCAAATCTGTCCAGTCAAGATGCATTGTTAGAGGCTTCACTGACAACACCGTCTGTGTGTGTGGGTGTGTGGGTGTGTGTGTACATACATATGATTGAGCAGGATTTAATGTAAGTCAAAACTGTCTCAAATTTCCTAGGACAATACAGCTTCCTTGGCCATTCCCTTGGAGCTCTGAGTTGAGGAGCTGGTGATGTGTATTTCTTGTGCATGTTCTCCACATTATCCCTATGCAGGCCTTCCATGGGCTTGGTTTTGGAACCAGTGATGAGGAAGATCATTAGAATTGTTGTGCTCAAAAAGATTCCTCCATTCTTCTGTATAAGCAATGGGAATTTTCCCAGACCAATATTTCTTCTTTTGAAATGGTAAATTTTGAATATTAACTGGTTAGTATAATCCCATAAAATAACAAAGTTTGAGCCCTACGAACTGTGTTTTAGGCTAAAGTTGTGTTTTATGCTAAATCATCATTTACTTCTTGTATGATTTTTTTTTTTGAGACAGAGTCTGGCACTGTCACTCAGGCTGGAGAGCAGTGGCACAATTTTGGCTTACTGCAAGCTCCGCCTCCCAGGGGCACACCATTCTCCTGCTTCAGCCTCCTGAGTAGCTGGGACTACAGGTGCCCACCACCACACCCGGCTAATTTTTTTTTTAAGATTAAGGGCGAAATCAAAGCTGCTCCTCTATATTACATTCATAAGTCAGAATGATTAAAGCAAACTATTTATTTATTAGAAACACATACTCCAAATTTAGCATCTAAGACATGACAGCCTTTCAGGAGACATCAATTTACTTTTTAGGGTCTATAGCTATATTTGTATTCATGCTATTGGTGTCCATAATATTTCATTAGATGTTCTGGTTAAATTGATAAATGAAAATAATGTATGTGATAAGGAGAACAGCCTAGGTCTCCTGGAGGGCCCCTTACAACTCAGCTGGTGTTAGCAGAAATGCCTGGGTGTAACAGTGAGAAACAACCTTTCAAAAGTGTTGAGCAATTTTTCAGGCAGAGGAATATGTATGCCAATCCAGGCAGCAAGATAAGTGGAGGTCAGTTAAAAGATCAGTGTGTGATTACATTTTTTTTTAGGTTTCTACTGAGAGGAAATATAATACTCAGTTATTATTTTCTCTGTATATCTCTGGTTATTTTGTCACAACTTTTTATGTAAGCTACTACCAAACATTGGGTTATACAAGATCTATGGGTCGTATTCAATATTTGCTTTTCCCTCAACTACTAACACGTTTGATTCCCTTTGTAACTTTCTCCCCTATTTCTCCTTTCAACCTGTTTTCTCCAACCACACTGAGTTAATACGCCTCCTATATACTCTCATACCCTGTTTTATCTAAAGAGATTTCCTTTTTCTACTATTATACCCATCTCATTCCCTAATTTATTTCTTCTTATTTCTCTCTCTATTTTTTATTCTTTTAGGCACAGCTCATGTCTCATGACTTTCAAAAAGTTTTTCTTCTGATATTCCCAGCTCGAATTAGGCATATCCCAATCAGTTTCCTTAGTCTTACAACTCTGCATATTATTGGCTTATAATCTGTCTTAGGCTGGGAATTAGCTCCTTGTAGGCAGGGGCTAGAATTTATTTACTCTTATGTCCATAATGCCTCACACAGGAACTATTCTCACATACAAATTGTAGGGCCATAATTCCTGAGAACATATGTATATTGTAGTGACTCATAAAGGCTTGAAATAAATTTTTTAAATGATTAATTGGGAAGTCCATGAACTTGACATCTTGATGTAGAATAAAAGCAAGGGCAGATGAAGAAGTTATACAGGATACTTGAAATACCAGAAGAATATAATCAGAGAGCAATAAATTAATCCTTGATTTTTAGATGTGAAGAAGTTCTGAGAAATATTTGAAGACATGGCTCTAGGGATGAGTACAAAACAGAGACCAGTAGCCAGACTCAGAGCTTTAAAGAGTGAAGAAATTGCATTGCAGGGGGAAGGACTGTTGTATACTAAATAGAAATTGTCATTAAATGGAAGACTAAGCAAGAGGCTGATGATCTGTGGATGAGAGACCAAAATGGTGTGGAGATAGAGGTAAATGCCATAATCTACAAAGAAGATATTTTTGTGCCAGGAAGAAATAATAGGTCTAGAACATAATAAAAGATAAATGGTTAACTACATTGTAATGTGGTCTCAGAACTCACTGAAGGCGTAGCCATTGATATTAACTTCCACTTTGCTTCCAGACAAAAGATTTTAAATATTTTAAAAATTGCATTTGATATTGTATGATTCATCAAGACAGAAAGTAAAGCTGTAGTTGCCCTGGGAGGGCAGGGAATGGGGAGTCACTTTTTAATGGGTACAGGATTTCAATTTTACAAGACAAAAAGAATTATGGAGATGGGTGGTGGTGATGCTTGCACAACATTGTGAATACATTTAATAACACTGAATTGTATACTTAACAGTGGTTAAGATGCAAATTGTTGAGTGTGTTTTGCCACAATTAAAAAATGGAAAACAATAGTATTTTATGATATAGCCCATTTCATCTGGTAGCTAGCTGTATGTGTCTGCTCAGCTGTGGATAGATATTTATGCTGTTTCTGAACTGGAGGTTACTGGTATTCTCTAAGGTATAGGAAAATTGATCTTATGTGGCTAACTGAGGTGGATATAGTTGTATCAGTCAGACAGTAATGATATAATCATGATAGTTTACATTTAACATAATTTACATGTGTTATACTTTAGAAAGCACTTCATAGATATTATTACTTCATACCATTTTCCCCTTACCATATTTGTCTCTCCTTTCTCTGCTGACTTCAGAAAATGTCTCTTCCACACTACTCAATTCATCTCCTTATTTTGTCAAAATTTTAAGTCTCAGAGTCTCCAAAAAAAATTCCAGACAAATCTCATCAGCTTTCGGTCATTGATTAATCGATGCCCTTAGAGGCTTTCCCTTTCCCTTCTCAATTTGACATAGCTTCCAAATACACTTGCCAGTAAAACAAAGTTGTTTATATGGTTTTGTATTTCTTCCTGCTGAATTATGAACATTTTTTCATATTGACATTGATTTCCATCTGGCCATGAAATACTCACGGTGAAGAAAATGAAACAAAATTTGTAATATTTATCAAGAGCCAGGTACCGTTTTCAGTGTCCTAGAAGCATAAACTAGTGTAATGCTCACCACCTCATATGAGAGGCAAAAATGGATGAAACTATAAAACCAAGACACAGAGAGTTAAGGGAAATTTCCCAAGATCACACAGCCACTGAGGATATGAACTAGATTTTGACTTCAGGCTATTTACCCTAGAACCTGTGCTTTCAACCATCATTTGTACTGCTTCCCTAAATTACACTTGAGTACACTGTGACAACAAATTTCACCTATGACACTGATTATCTGGGGAACTTTGCATCTTATTCTGAATATGACTCAGTTTTCTTTTCTGTACAGAGATAAAGTCAGTATATACTCCATAGATTCGTTATAAGGATTATATGAAATGACACATGAGAAGGCTTTAAAAGGACTTGGAAAGCAATAAGTTTTTTGTTTTCAATCATTTTTCAATAGGTTATCAGTGTTGTGAATGGTTCATGTAAAATGACTTTGGGCTCAGTGAGTAACTGAAATGTTGTTGCTTAATAGTGTGTTTAATATTAATATAATAGTAACCAATGTCGTTATTGTTGAGTAATAGTTATTTGGCTTTTCACTGCTTTTCTTTTCTAGTGTTTTACTCAGAGACTTCTTAAGTCTCCTCAAGTGTGTACACATTTCTTAAATTTGTTGGAAAGTACCAAATTTAAGATATCTTGCATTTTTTTCTTCCTTAGTAAACACTAAATTCCATCACGCAGCAGAAAAAGGGCTCTGTTATTGTCAGTACAATGGTTTAATATTCACTTTTATTCCCTGTATCGTAGTTCTGATTTAATTGCTATTTAGAGTAAAACTTGTTCCTTATTATATGCATTCATAATTATAAAATTTGTGTTTTAATGCCTTCTACACATATACTGTGCTTTTCTTTATTTCCTTATATCTTTTACTGTTGCAAGATCCTGGTATTTGAAATCTCATTAAATGTTGTTTGGGGATTTGCTGGGAATGTCATCTACATAGTAATGTCTCAAGTTTGTAGCATCTTTAAAACATAATAGGAGATGGAATTCACAGCAGAGTAATAAGCCTCCCACTTTAGGCAATATATTTGTGATTGGTATGACTTTGTTCCCAGAGGGCAGTTAGCAACACAATATTATGGCTATGTGTACAAGGAAAACTAATTTTAAAAATCTCCTTTAAAAAAAAGTTCCCAATCCTAACCAGTATCATGCACAGAATCCGTTTCCACCTCTTCACATGGAAGCAGCTGTGGGTGGACATCTAGAAAGTTGGATAACTATTTATCACACATGATCTGAAAAGTTTGCATTGCCATAGATAGGAATGAATTATCTGTTTATAAAGAAAAAAACAATAAAAATATGAACCAAGAAAGCACAGAAGGTAGTAACCACATTTAGATGTTTATCATGGAATCGTCTTTATAATCCATCTGTTACAATTCCACAGAGCAAATGACAAGTAATTGTGAAGTTTCCCCTCATTTTATAGGTTTGGTCTTATAAGGCATGCAACACAAATTTTAATTACTTTTCTTTTTGGTATTTGGATCTTAATTTGGTCAAGTGGCCACTGGGTAGATGATGGAGCCTCTTGAGACATACAGTCTTCTAGCTTTGTTGATGTGAATATTACTGTGTATTTTTCATTCACTTATTATTTTACAAGGCATGCTTCATTAAAAATATGTCAACATCTCATTGACAAATCACAAAATTTTAAAGGCAGAAGAAAAAAACAATTTATTTAAAACATTCCTGTGTAAAAGTAGTCACCACTCTTACTATTCTTCAAATTTTTTTATTATATTTAAATGCAAGCCTAGTTTTATCTCGAGTGTCTGACCTTGATGATATTGTACACTTTAAACTTAGAAAAATTGAACTCTATTGGAAATTTCCCACAGATCACCTTTTCTAGATGCCAAGCACCTTGTTTCAGCCATGGTGATGACAGCAAATTGGGTTCTCAGGGATTCTGGCCTCTGGCATCATCTCAGTTGTTTATAATTGAAGTTGGCTCTGATGAGAACTCAGCTTAGATGCATGGTTGGACTGCTGGGCTTAAGGCTGGCCTGCCAGGAGGTTGCATTGAGCTGTAACTAGGCAAAGAAAGAAGGAGTTTATTGAGGCATTACTGACAATAGCAAAGACTTGGAACCAACCCAAATGTCCAACAATGATAGACTGGATTAAGAAAATGTGGCACTTATACACCATGGAATACTATGCAGCCATAAAAATGATGAGTTCATGTCATTTGTAGGGACATGGATGAAGCTGGAAACCATCATTCTCAGCAAATTATCACAAGGACAAAAAACCAAACACTGCATGTTCTCACTCATAGGTGGGAATTAAACAATGAGAACACATGGACACAGGAAGGGGAACATCACACACTGGGGCCTGTTGTGGGGTGAGGGGCTAGGGGAGGGAAAGCATTAGGATATATACCTAATGTAAATGACGAATTAATGGGTGCAGCACACCAACATGTCACATGTATACATATGAAACGAACCTGCACGTTGTGCACATGTACCCTAGAACATAAAGTATAACAAAAAAAGAAGGGGTTGGGCAAAATTACCAACAATCTTCAACTATGAATTTTTATGAGTCGGGGCTTCCCACACCATCAGGCACTCCAAGTTGGAGAAACAAGGGATGTTGAATTGAAAGTTTAATTTTTTAGGCTTGATAGTCAGATTAGGGAAGTTTTGGGTACATCTTTCCCACTCTAGAGCCCTCTCCCTAACTCACGGCCAATTTGGGACATGGGCTCAATGGAAAAGAGTACTGAGATCAATTCGAAATATCCATCATGAACATAGGAGGCAGGCATTCTGGCTAAGGGGTGCGTCTTCCCACTTTGTAATCCAGAGTGCGATTTCTTCTTGCTATCTGTCCCTCCATAAATAAGCGTTGGGTGAAGGACAAGCTAGTTACAATTGAGGATGGAATGAGATTCTAGCAGAATTGCAAAATGAACTGAGAGCCACGAAACTATTCCTCTGTGAACCAGCAGAGAGATCTGTGGAAGGCAAAGGAAGAGGAGCCAAGAGGCCAGATAACATTCCTGCTTCCCCTACATTGTGAGAGTGAAATTGTCAGCAACCTATATCAGTAATTAAACAGAGGCTTTTTAGAGAGTAAGACTTCTGATAGATACCTCAAGAGCTGAAGTTGCTCTTCAGTACTGCACAGAACCTGTGGACAGATTTTCATCATTATTCTCTTCTTCAACAGACAGATATTAAATTCAAGGCATAGTTCTAAACTATGCAGTCAATTACAAAAAATAATAATGAAGGGCATTAGCTGTGCCTCATAGGACGTTAAAACTCTAGCTGCTAAATGAGACAAATAGAGTTCCCACATCAAGTGCCTGGGCTCCTGTTATAACCTGGACTCTGTTTCCATTGGCTTCTCTTGTTTCTGTTTTGGTAAACCCATCATTTGGCTTAGTCCCTATCCTTGCCATGCTCACCCACCAGTAGGTGGACCTCCTTGACCATAACTTGGCATAGATCTTTGATTGTTTCTTTTCAAATGTTTTCTTACTTTAGAGCTGCAGTCAATTGTTGTTTGGACCATAAGACTCTGAGGCTGTGTGTGGTTGAAACTGTCTGGAGACTCAAAGAGCTATTGAGGAAGAGATTTGGTAGCTGAACTCTTTTGAAGATTTTCTCTGTCTCTCACACATCTGGGGCTGAATAGCTTAACTTTTAATTTCTACATCGATGATAGTTTAATAGGCATTCATGCAAATCAGTTCGGCTGTGAGTTATTATCCTTCTCCAATAACAAGTAATGCATTCCTTAAATTTAGTGTACGTATAAATTCTACATGGTAAGTGAAGCTGTCTTTATGAATTGCTGCTATAGAATATACTAGATTGTGTAGGTTTTAGTACAATCCAGGTAATTATCAAGCCTTTGTAATATTTTCAGGAAAGTGATCCTTTCACTTCAGTTTATGGAACTTGAAAATTTTTCAGTTGCCACCCACTAATTAGATCATAAACTTAATTCTATGTATCTGAATTTATTTTTCTATTTATAAATTTATCTGGATGCTTTCTCAAAGGTTTCTCAGATTAAAAACCTATGGCTTTGTAAAATTAAAACAGAAGTAATAGGAATTGTGTTAAAAAACAGAATCAGGCCAAGCCTGGTGGCTTATGCCTGTAATGCCAACATTTAGGGAGGCCGAGGTGGGAGGATCATTTGAGGTCAGGAGTTCAAGACCAGCCTGGGCAACATGGCAAAACCCCACCTGTATTTTTAAAATGCACAAATTAGCTGGGCGTGGTGGTGAATGCGTCTAGTCCTAGCTACTCAGGAGGCTAAGGCAGGAGAATAGCTTGAACCCAGGAGGCTGAGGTTGCAGTGTGCCAAGATAGAGCCACTGCATTCCAGCCTGGGTGACAGAGTGAGATCCTGTCTTAAAAAAAAGAAAAAAAGAAAAGAAAAAGAAAAAAACCAGAATCATACAGTGAGAGAGATTGTATAGCCCTTTTAATTGTCCATTATGGATACATTTCTTTTTCTGTGTAATAGTTTATCAGCACGAAAATTTTCCTTTTCTGTGTAATAGTTTATCAGCATGGAAAAAAACAGTCACTGAACACTGACAATTTTCTTTCTCTCTCTCTCTCTTTTTTTTTCCTTTTTTTGGAGATGAAGTCTCACTCTGTCACCCAGGCTGGAGTGCAATGGCAACATCTCTGTTCACTGCAACCTTCACATCCTGGGTTCAGGCGATTTTCCTGCCTTAGCCTCCCAAGTAGCTCGGATTCCAGGGGCATCCCGTCATGCCTGGATAAGTTTTTGTATTTTCAGTAGAGACGGGGTTTCATCATGTTGGCCAGGCTGGTCTCAAACTCCTGACCTCAAATGATCTGCCCACCGTAGCCTCCCAAATTACTGGTGATGAGTTTCATTTAATGGTGTTCTACAAAGTGAGTTTAGGCAGTGAAAGGGCACATGTCATCTATAGTTTACCAGAAAGTAGTACCGGTCACCAGCATTGAAGCGTACTCCTAACCCTGGAAAATTTCTTCAACAGCCAGAATTAATCTCAGATTTTGAGACTGGAGCAAAGACTAATTTGGTATGTGTTCATTCAGATTAGTAAATCTCCATGGTGTTCGAACTGTATAATATCAAATCTAAAATAAGTCAAGAGAGTTGGACAATATCTCATCTCTGAGAAAAAAATGCGTTATTTTCAACAGATTTAAGGCTGAATTTAAAATCCAACTGCCTATTCCAGTGTATGTTTTTCTAGAATAAGGCCAAGCCCTACAAATTCTGGATAGTGTCCTCCAAGTTGTGTTTAAGTGATAATTGATAAATCTATGGTTTAGACACATATGGAATTCCAAATAACTTTAGCTCCAGCCTTTTGAGTAAAAATTGGCAGTGATCATGTCCTTAATGGAGGCATGTGGTTAATTGGAATTTTCAGTACCAAAAGTCTTCTTCCTACTAGTTTACCAGGGTACCCTATAATAGTATCCATAACTTATTGCCCACTTGTCTGCTTTGATTTCTTTTTTAAAAAGACAATTTTAAACTTAGAGGTTTTGTACCTCAACTCACATATGTGGCACATTTATAAAATAATCATGCCTTTGCATATTTTTCCTTTGATATCTTAGCTGTAAATCCAAGTCATTTATGTTTTTAATTGCCACAAATATTGCACTGAAATAGAGCACTAGTTGCAAAAATGCCTGGTATAACATTTCTTCTTGTTCTTGAAAGTTATTTTAGTATCCCATGTTTAAGATATTCCTAGACAACTATATGTAACTATAATTATTTCTGCTAGGTAGAAACATCTTTGTGGTCAACATTTGTGAAGGGCCTTGCAAATAATGATATGCTTGAGTAGGAATAGTATTTTGCAAATATAGCCCTAAATAGAGCTACTGATTTTACCAAGTACTAAAGACTCCAAACTCTGTCTTTGTCTTTCAAATTTGGTTTATAGGAACATCTCATTACAATGAGCAAAAAGCCTATCTGATCATTAATGAGATAATTTTGACACTTCCAAATGACACAGCTAATTTGTAGTAGGTTTTTGAAGTGCAAATTACATGTTTCTGTTTAAATAATGACAGTAAAATATAGACACTATGTATTCACACTCTATATACACAACTAACTCCAACTTGTCTCTAGAAGAAAAGTTTAATTTTTCAGGTCTCATCCATAAAATTAAGTGTTAATAAGCTGTATCTTTATTCTCACTTGGAAGTAATTTCTTCTGAACCATTGTATAACACTGCTACAGTTTGTACGGAGATAAAATAACTCAAGGTGAGAAATCCAGTTATTTAAAGAAATCATTTTACCTTCAATCACTTTTAGAATATCTATGGTTTTAGAGTAAGGATGAAAATTTATAAACATTTGTTAAATTATGCAACTGTTTTTGAAGATGTTTCAAAATTACATTTTCCTTATTTTACAACTAGTTTTCATGTATTCACAAATGAGACACATGAGAATTATTAATGCAAAAGCACAGCATATCAACAAAATTTATAATGTAAATAGATTAGTTAGGAAAGAATGTAATGAGTGAATTACCAAAGCTATTTTATTGGTTCCTAGATTTACCATAGAAGAAAATAAAGCACCCTTATAAAAATTTCTCAGCACTGAGTCCATTTAAGGTCTATTTTGTATGCCGTAAGTTCTAAAAAATGTTATTGCCGGTAAAAATAGGGTGCCTATCTAAAATTGTCTTTTTAAAGGTTCTCTCTTATTCTTTTTCCCTTCCTATGTGTGCCCAGAATACTTTCATCATCTTGATTGGAACACTGTCTCTCTTTCTCAGAGGGTGTACATTTGTAGAAGGGAGAAAATATTTGTTAATTTTGCTTTCTATAACAGAAGGCCTCAATGGTTGAAGGTCAGTTAACAAACTTTTTTTTTTTGTCTTCATACTATTATCTTGGAATTACCAACTGGCTTCTATTTAGATTTTGAATAATGAAAGAAAAGAACTAGCATTTGTTAGAACTTACTGTGTTCCAGAAACTTTATTGATGCCATTTCTTCTCATTATCACATTCATTCTTTCAATTAGTATTATTTTTTTCCATCTTAATAAGGTGGGACCAGAGGTTTTGTAATATCCACTAACCCACTGTGGATTTCATGGATTGCAAGAGGAAGAAAGCATGGTGGAACTCAGGTTTCTCTGATTCCAAATTCACATCCTTTCATGTCTCCATGAAAAATAGAAAAGATAAATTGGGCTCTATTCTAACAAGAGAAATACAATTTTCCGTCAGTTAAATGAATAATTCTTTTTTTATTTTATTTTATTTTATTTTTATCATTATACTTTAAGTTTTAGGGTACATGTGCACATTGTGCAGATTAGTTACACATGTATACATGTGCCATGCTGGTGTACTGCACCCAGATACCTAAACGAATAATTCTTAAACCTCAAAAATAAAACGTAGCAAAACCTCAATTCAAGAGTAGACATAAAGGTTGTGACATGGGTAGCAGGGACATATGTCTAGTGACATAGATTTGCTATGCATATCTGACCAAAAATCTCCCTCAAGATTTTCAAATCAGATGCATAACTACATTTAATGAGTTTCACGAATCATTAATATCAGGCTCTGAAAACAGGGTCATTAAAAATGATTAAGATTTTCAACAACAAAATCTTACCTAAATAGTAAGGAAATTATATTAGATGGCTCCATTCTCTGGGCGGTCTAGTTAACAATTCAACTTGTTCAAAGCTATAAAATATGGCAACGTAAAAAATTATGAAAGTTTTTCTAACTTTGTGCTTAAGGTAGTTGGCCATTCTTCGTCTTGGGAATAAGAAGGTTAGATTTTCTGTCGAAGCATTTTACTATTGCTTTTCAGTTTCCTTTTATGGAAAGTAGATAAAATTGCAATTTTTTAATTATAAATTTAAAGTCAAAATGGAGATAAGTATCTCCATTAATTAAGTAAAGATTAATTTTTTTAAAAATGGCATTTACTAAATTCTAATCAATCAATTGATTGACTATTTTTATCCCTGGCTCAATGTAACTCTCTTTGACATACTCTTGTCTTAATTCTAGTTTATGTCAACAATGTGTAATCATAGATGACTCTTTGCCATTTTGATCTCTCAGTTCTACGAACACCTTTGATCTAATGATAATGTTTTCCAACAGAATTATTTCTACTCAAACTTCTGAGATCAAATTTGTGGATTTAGTCTCACCCCAATCAATTCTTCAACTCTCAGGACACCAAATGGTGTCCTACAATTCAATTCAATCCTGAGACTATCTATCTGGAGATAGCATCAGATCCCAAAAGTTCAGGGTTCAGGCCCACAAGACTGCACCCCCACCATTAGAGAGGAGTTGTGGGCCTCCCATACTCCTGACCAACTGTCTATAAATTAGGACTTCCATGGATTCCTTCCCCAGGTTCTATAATTTGCTAAGATGGCGCACAGAACCCAAGAAAGCACTTTGCTTACAGTTACTGTCTGATACAAATCAGGAACTGTCAAATAGAAGAGAGACATAGGGCCAGGTATGGTGAAAAGGGGCACAAAGCTGCCATATGACCTCTAAGTATGTCACTGTATCACCCTCCCAGCACCTCAGAGGTGATGGAGGAGAGGGCTGACAGTTTCAACCATCTAGTTATGCCTTCATGTTTCTGATGTCCAGCACCCACCCTGAAGCTATACGGGTCTCCAGCCACCACTCATGTCATGTCAATAGCATAAACTCAGGTATGGCTAAGAGGGACTTATGACTAGTAAAGGATGGTCCTCTCATCTCTATCAGGAAATTTCAAGTTTTAGGAGCTCTGAACTGTGAACTGGGGAGGAAGACCAAATAGGACATACCCTAGACCAGTTGTGCTAACTACTGTGTGCCTCAAAATTGCCTACAGTTGTGTTACAATAAGAGATTGCTGAGGCCTGCTATTGGAATTTCAGATTTGGTAGATCTGGGGGTGTAACCTGAGAATGTGCAGTTCTAGTAAGTTCCCAGGTGATGCTGATGTTGCTAGCACAGGGACCACACTTCCAGACGGACTGAGTGAAGCATCGTCGTTACTTATAATAGCAACTTCTCTGTAGTCATAATTTCATTCATCCCATTCTCTGAGCTCCTCCTTTAATCATTCCCTTTCATACGCTGACATAAAATTTTTCAATCTCTCTGAGACCTCCAAACTATTATTTTATCATATTCACAATGACCCTTACCAACTTGATGTACTCTATTTCCTGTTCTCCTGCCTAAATTCCATGGCCAACCATTCCCAGGAAACTTCAACTTCCTTGTTGCTCTTTCACTTTGCTGAATCTAACCAGAAAAATAACCCTGGTTAGATCCAAATTTCCACCAAATCCCCACATATATTTGAGCAACTAGCTATATGGATCAAATTGAAAAATATCCCACTTGAAAATGAGAATCTCAGTGCTGCCTATCAATCAATCATACTACATATGCTCCAATCTATTCACTCTCTAATTTACCTAATTTTGTATCTTATTCTGTCTCTAATCCCTAACATTTCCCCAGAAATCTTCAATGTCTTTTTGGTTGTGCTTCCCTGAGAACATTGAATCACCCAAAGACAACTTCCACAGACTCCTGAAACCATTTAAACTCACTTTGCCATGTCTACACCCACATACTCTCCATTTTCACCTATTATTATCTGTGAAATAACTTGCCCCTATCTGTATATTGTCTGATGATGATTTCTATATTACATGTGAAGAAAATGAGAATAGGGTTACAGCTACTTTCTCATTATAGCATAGCTTAGAATCAAATCCATGCAGTCCACCACTGAAACTGGGGTTCCAAGTCAGTGTATTTGGAGAAGGAGAGCTAGTAGATAAATAAGGATGAAAAGATCCAGGATGAAGCTTCTGATGGAAGAAAAGGACATGTTTACTATTATGAACTCCTTGAAGTAGACCTTAAGCATTCTCATCTGGACAAATATACATTCATCCACTCCAGTGAGCTGATTAAGTTTTAGGATTTTAAGGGTCAGTGAACAATTATTCCTCACTCAGCAATTAAAGAAGGATTAATATGAATATTATCTTGGAGAAGTTTAATTTAAAATATATTTGATTGATTTTTGGCAATTGTCTTCTATCAGATCGTTACCAATCCATATGAGTTGGTAGGAAGGCAGAAAACCCAAAATTTAATCAGATGCCTGAAGTTAGGGAACATTTTATAACCAACCCCGGGGGAAAAATGCTCAAAAGGGGAAAGATGAGGACAGAAAATACACTTCAAAGATTTTAACTTTTTGACAAAATGTCAATTCTGTGCAAGAAAAACTGATTGTGTGAATATAACTTTGTCATTTACATCTGCCAATGTGTTCAGAAATATATAACGTATAATTTTTTTAATAGTAGTTTGTTAACACAAAATTTATTCATCAAAGTATCTAAAACATTCTAAAAATGCTAAAAATTTTCAATTTAAATATTAAGCTAAACAGCTCTGTATGTATAAATAAGCTCAAACAAACGTGCATGCTCCCCAACAATAACACTGCTACAGATATTGACAGGTGGTTTTCATTTCATTTCATTTTATAATGGCAAATCTGGTTAAAACCCAGATTCTGGGCTGGGCACAGTGGCTCACGTCTGTGATCCCAGCACTTTGAGAGGCTGAGGCAGGCAAATCACAAGGTCAACAGATCGGGACCATCCTGGCCAACATGGCGAAACCCCATCTCTAATAAAAAAAATACAAAATTTAGCTGGGCATTGTGGCACGTGCCTGTAGTCCCAGCTACTTGGGAGGCTGAGGCAGGAGAATCACTTGGACCTGGGAGGCAGAGGTTGCATGAGCCGCGACTGTGCCACTGTACTCCAGCCTGGTAACAGAGAGAGACTCCATCTCAGAACAAAACAAAACAAAACAAAACAACACAAAACAAAACCCCAGATTCTGAACTGACTCTCACAATAAGGATCTCAATTGCTTCAAAGAGAATAAAATACCTAGAAATCCAACTTACAAGGGATGTGAAAGACCTCTTCAAGGAGAACTACAAACCACTGCTCAATGAAATAAGATACAAACAAATGTAAGAACCTTCCATGCTCATGGGTAGCAAGAATCACTATTGTGAAAATGGCCATACTGCCCAAGGTAATTTATAGATTCAATGCCATCCCCATCAAGCTACCAATGACTTTCTTCACAGAATTGGAAAAAACTACTTTAAAGTTCATATGGAATGAAAAAAGAGCCTGCATTGCCAAGTCAATCCTAAGCCAAAAGAACAAAGCTGGAGGAACCATGCTGCCTGACTTCAAACTATACTACAAGGCTACAGTGACCCAAACAGCATGGTACTTGTACCAAAAGAGAGATAGAGGCCAATGGAACAGAACAGAGCCCTCAGAAATAATGCCACGTGTCTACAACTATCTGATCTTTGACAAACCTGACAAAAACAAGAAGTAGGGAAAGGATTCCCTATTTAATAAATGGTTCTGGGAAAACTGGCTAGCCATATGTAGAAAGCTGAAACTGGATCCCTTCCTTACACCTTATACAAAAATTAATTCAAGATGGATTAAAGACTTACATGTTAGGCCTAAAACCATAAAAAAACCCTAGAAAAAAACTAGGCTATACCATTCGGGACATAGGCATGGGCAGGGATTTCATGTCTAAAACACCAAAAGCAATGGCAACAAAAGACAAAATTGATAAATGGGATCTAATTAAACGAAAGAGCTTGTGCACAGCAAAAGAAAGCACCATCAGAGTGAACAGGCAACCTACAGAATGGGAGAAAAGTTTTGTAATCTACTCATCTGACAAAGGGCAAATATCCAGAATCTACAATAAACTCCAACAAATTTACAAGAAAAAAGCAACCCCATCAAAAAGTGGGCAAAGGATATGAACAGACACTTCTCAAAAGAAGACATTTATGCAGCCAAAAAACACATGAAAAACTGCTCACCATCACTGGCCATCAGAGAAATGCAAACCAAAACCACAATGAGATACCAATTTCACACCAGTTAGAATGGCGATCATTAAAAAGTCAGGAAACAACAGGTGCCGGAGAGGATGTGGAGAAATAGGAACACTTTTACACTGTTGATGGGACTGTAAACTAGTTCAAACATTGTGGAAGTCGGTGTGGCGATTCCTCAGGGATCTAGAACTATAAATACCATTTGACCCAGCCATTCCATTACTGGGTATATACCCAAAGGACTATAAATCATGCTGCTCTAAAGACACATGCACACGTATGTTTATTGTGGCACTATTCACAATAGCAAAGACTTGGAACCAACCCAAATGTCCAACAATGATAGACTGGACTAAGAAAATGTGGCACATATACACCATGGAATACTATGCAGCCATAAAAAATGATGAGTTCATGTCCTTTGTAGGGACATGGATGAAGCTGGAAACCATCATTCTCAGCAAACTATCACAAGGACAAAAAACCAAACAGCACATGTTCTCACTCATAGGTGGGAATTGAACAATGAGAACACATGGACACAGGAAGGGGAACATCACAAACTGGGGACAGTTGTGGGGTGGGGAGAGGGGGGAGGGATAGCATTAGAAGATATACCTAATGTTAAATGACGAGTTAATGGGTGCAGCACAACAGCATGGCACATGTATATGTATGTAACAAACCTGCACGTTCTGCACATGTACCCTAAAACTTAATGTATAATAATAATAATTTAAAAAAAGAAATGAAAACATATGTCCACACACACACAAACAAGAAAAAATAAGGATCTCAAAGAGGTCAATATGTATATAATCTATTCTTAAAGAAAAATTTTCTCCAATTGTTTATTGAAATATCACACAGGCTCTGACTTTGTTTATACCCTTAAAAAGTATGTATATTTATGTGTAGCTTTTGTAAAGTGAAAGCTCAGAATGTCTACTCTGTTCTGGTACCACTTTAGTTTAATTGTTGGAAAATATTTAATAAAAATGAATTACTCAACAAGTGGAAAATTTGAACTTTGCATACTAAATTTTTACTTCATATTATCAACTCTTGAAAAATAAGTGTGTCTATTAGAAATGACACTCATTTGACTATACCATAATATATTTCAGACTTTTTATCTTCAGCTACAGAATTTCTCCATCCTTTGAATTATGTTAGCGGGCTTTAGTTGGCCAGTATTGGTGATTCGCCTCCACTAATTCACAACTCTATTATCTTACCCCCGGGGATGCATTTCCATAGTTCTGCCTTGTTATGAGTGTCATTTTTTTCTTCTGTTTTGTTGACTGCCATTCAAATAGTTTTGGCTTTATCAGAGACTCTCACTTTATTGTTTGTCACCCCCTCATTTTTTAGCTTCTCATAATTTACTGTATTATATCTGCCTGGGCTTTTGGTTCCTTTACAGATTTGTTTCACTTTATTTTTAGCTTATGATACTTCTAAAGTCTGTACCCTTTTAATTTTCACTTGCTTCATCATCACATTCTTGTGTTTTGTTTTCATTTCAAAATACCAGAAAGTAGGATGTCTCAGCATCTTGGTGAGTGGAATAGTTTAGTTATGATAGAAAAAAAAAACCCATACTTTTTGTGAGCTATCTGTTTCTAAGTAAAAATTTTATATATAAATTCTTGGAAAAAAATCTTAAACTTCTAAGGGATTGAATGACATTTTAAAATCATTCTATACAACAATGGGTGCAAAATTTGTATTCCTCTACTCAAGAGAAATAATGAACATTTGTTATTAGTTTACTAACATCTAAATGTTAATGTATTCAATTATATATTATTAAAACACGATGAAGCTTAAGAGGTGGAAAAGTATAAAACAAACAAGTGTATAATTTACCTTTATTAGTATGAAACATCTTTTTCTCTCCTGAAAATAAAGATTAACCAGTGGTGTGCTGGGTCGGGAGGGGGTGTATTGGAGGGAGAAAAGCCATGATTTGCCAATTTCAGCACGAAACTGAAAATGGTTATTAATCTTTACTGGCTCCAGATATCTTTTAACATATATTGAAATCTATGGTCCTTAAAAAGAAAACATATATACAGATTTTGACAAAACTTTGCAGTTCCACTCATGGATCCTTGTATAAGAATCCCTTTTATATGTGTGTTTGCAATTTAAAGAGTTCAGACTTTATGATTCACAGGTGACAATTAATGATTTAAAATCAACACTTAGGCTTTTATAATTTGGGAGTCAGGTGTTTAACTTCTGTAGTAGTAACTGCTTCTTCTCTGAGAAACTTAGGAGCTAAGACCAGGGAAATATCCCTTGGTGTGCAACACACCTCTTCTTTCTGAACATATCGTATAAGAAGTTAACTTTGTCTCTAAGTTTATATGACTTTTGAATTTGCAGTTACTAGCTATTTTCTTTTGGAACTGTAGGACTTGGAGAACTTTCCCTCTACCCTGTGAAGGTATGATAACTGAGTCTATGAAATAAATGGATAACAGGCATGTCAAAAGAAGAAAAGGTATACACATTTATTACACGCATGGGGGAATCACAGGAAAGAAAAGTGGAATCAAAAACAAAACAAAAAACAAACAAACAAAACACCAGCAAGAAAAAACCCCAGTGAGATTTGGGAGCTTATAGGGAAGGCAGGAGGAAGAATGTAGGAAACTTAGGGGGGAGCAAATGACTTTTGGGAAAGATGACCAGACCCTTAGGACAATAGATGATAGTTTGTGGCAGTCTGTCTTGGTGTGGTATGGACCCTTAGTCTTGTCTCCTGTGATATGAGGAGTCAATTTTCCCTGGCTGATGAAACTCCTAGGAAGGAGATGAATGTCTTTGTGCTGACAAGACAGTATCTTGAAGCTTTGTTTTCCAATTCAGTTCTAAATCTGCAGTATATAAAAATCTCCTCATCATGCTTTGGATGTTATGGTAGATAAATGGTATCTTTACAAAAATACATTCATTCCGGTATTGAAAGTTCCTTTTGGAGGATCTCTCTTGAGGAACGTAAAGGGAGTGCAGCGAAAGCATGTCCCGCATTTGTTGTTTTTCAAATATTTTCAGTTTGATGTAATCAGTACACCAAAGCAATCCATTTAGGACTGGCATTTCCTGAACACCTTCAGAACTCTTTTTGTCCCATGTTATTTCTATGAGATCACGTGATTTAAGAACAACTTTTACTTGCCACTTACATATATATTGAAAAGGCAAACTTTCCTTTCATAGTTTGCTAATTTTGGCAAAGTACTTTAACAAAAGTTAAATTGAGTAAGTGAAATTTTCTGTTCTATTGTTTTGAAAACAATTCTAGAAACTGTCCTTGTAAGAACAGCAAAAAGAGAAAAAGATAATTCTCAACTGCTGCTTCAACCATTCTTTGTTTAACAATGTATCTAATTAAAAGGCAAAACTCTCTATTTCAGGTTTATATATATCAATTGCTTGATTAGAAAGTAAATTATTTACCCCATATAATCTGGTGTCAAAACACTTATAATAAAATTACTTTGATTTTATTGCTTATAAGTTTGTGAATTTAAATCTCAACTGACAGTGATGAATTTATTTGCTTTGTGCTGACAAGACAGTATGTTGAAGTTTTGTTTTCCAACTCAGTTCTAAATCTTCAGTGTATCAAAATCTCCTCATTATGCTTTGGATGTTATGGTACATAAATGGTATCTTCACAAAGATGCGTTCATTCTGGTACTGAAAGTGCATACTTAAAGTTCTGCATGAACAGTTTTATTGAAAAACTATGTAGACAAGCCATTAATTATACACAGTGACTTGGAACAAATTCTTACAAGAAGCATAGCATGTCTTCCATTAAATGTATACATTTTCTAAAAAGTTACTGAAAGTCTTCCTGAGGTTAAACAATAAATCTTTTAAATTTAACCACTGTGCTCCCTCAAAGGTAATTTTTTCTTTATTACACTCACTTAGGGGATACAGTCAGATCTCAGCTTACCTTAAACAACTAGGCAGTATTTTTAGTGCACTTTTCTGTGTGTTAAAAAGCTAGTTGTCAAGAATAAGTTGCTCAGTTATCTTCCTCAATTACTTTTTATTTTGTTTTGTAATTATTATCCTATTTTGGCTTTCCTTTAGAATTGTGAAATATCTTGAATCAGAAATTGCAGAGAATATATAAATGAGTAAGAATGCACTCTTCAATCAAACTAGATCTCGAAAGTGTTTTGTTGTAGTTTATACCTTGAATTCGAAGGCCATTCTATACAAGGCACTTGAAAAATTTTCAAGCTCTTATATTTCATAATAATACAGAATATATTGTTGTTTTATTTGCAAGGAGATAGACCAGACAAAATATCACTTTATTTTTTACAATGTTGACTTTGATATTCTAAACTTGTCAGTTTGTACAGATTAATGTAGACTCCGTACATGTAAAATTCACTATGATTTTTTTTCTGGTATGAGAGTCCAAACAAATAGTAACTACATACCCAAACAGGTAAAGTAAAAATATACAATAGCTTGACAAAAAAAAAAAAGAAGAAGAAGAAAGAAACCCCTATACATTCCTTAACATTCTTAAACCCTGAGGACCATATTGGATTCAAAAGAAACATTTCTGGTGGCAGGGAAAGCGCTAAAAAGCTAAAGTATATAATAAGTAAATTCCTCATTGCTATAAAATATATGACCAGCATGACATTTCAATACATGTTCAAGTTTTCTGAAAAAAGTTCTAGGATAATAGGATTTCAACTTTTGATTCTACAGATATCATTCTCGTGATTGGTATGGGAGAATCATCCTCTTCATGTATTAGTGGATTCAAATGAAAAAAAAAATCAGGCAGCTAGTTCCTTTCCAAGAAGCCTTAGAGATTGTTGTACATAAAAATACGAGCCATATTTCTGATTCAAATTGTAGCGAATTCTCTTTATTCCCTCTTCTGCATAAAATTATGCACTGGCACTCTGCTCTCCAGACAAGTAAAACTTCTTACCTGCTATCATTTGAGATACCCAAGACTCAGAACATATTATCTCCTAGCTGAAAGTCCCAACAAACTTCTCAGGACAAAGACAACAAAAACTTAAATACACAGAGATAGAGTATAAAACAGTGGTTACCAGGGGCTGGGGGTGAGAAGAGAAAATGGAGATACAGAATTCAAAGAATGCAAAGTTGTAGATATGTAGAATTAACACGTTGAGGGATATAATGTACAACATGAGGACTGTAGGTATTAATATTTATTGTATTTGGCATTTAACTAAAAGGGTAGTTTGTAGGTATCCTTTCCTCACATACATATCCAAAAGAAACGTAACTGAGATTTTCAAAGGGAATGCTTCCAGGTTTTGCCCATTAAGTATGATATTGGCTGTGGGTTTGTCATAAATAGCTCTTATTGTTTTGAGATACGTCCCATCAATATCTAATTTATTGAGAGTTTTTAGCATGAAAGTTGTTGAATATTGTCAAAGGCCTTTTCTGCATCTATTGAGATAATCATATATTTTTTGTCGTTGGTTCTGTTTATATGATGGATTATATTTATTGATTTGTGTATGTTGAGCCAGCCTTGCATCCCAGGGATGCAGCAGATTTGATCATGGTGGATAAGCTTTTTGATTTGCTGCTGGATTCGGTTTGATAGTATTTTATTGAGGAATTCTGCACTCCACTTCACTCCACTCCACTGCATTCCATTCCATTCCATTCCATTCCACTTCATTCCATTCCATTCCTTTCCACTCCCTTCCATTCTACTTCACTCCATTCCGCTCCACTCCAGTCCAATACACTCCATTCCATTCCATTCCATTCCATTCCATTCCATTCCATTCCATTCCATTCCATTCCATTTCTTTCCAATCCATTCCATTCCATTTTATTTCGTCAGGATCTCACTCAATCACCCAGGCTGGAGTGCAGTGGCACAATCTCAGCCCACATTTCATTTGACCGTTTCCTTCCATTCCACTCCATTCCATTCCATTCAATTCCATTCCATTCCATTTCATTAAATTCAATTCCATTTCATTCTATTCCAAACCACTCTACTCCACTCTACTCCACTGCATTCCTTTCCATTACATTCCATTCCATTCCTCTTTATTCCACTCCAATCCACTCCTCTCCAAACCACTACACTCCATTCCATTCCATTCATTTTCATTCCATTCCATTCCATTCCATTCCACTCTAATCCCTTCAATTCCTTTCCTTAGACAGGATCTCACTCTGTCACCCAGGACGGAGTGCAGTGGCACAATCTCAGCTCACATTTCATTTCACCATTATATCCCATTACATTCCATTCTATTCCATTCCATTCCATTCCACTCCAATCGTCTCAACTCCAATCCACTCCACTGCACTCCATTCCACTCCAGTCCATTCCACACCACTCCATTCCACTCCATTCCATTCCAGTCCACTCCATTCCACTCCATTCCATTCCACTCCATTCCACTCCACTCCACTCCACTCCATTCCACTCCACTCCACTCCACTGCATTCCACTGCATTCCATTCCATTCCAATCCATTCCATTCTACTCCATTACAATCAATTCCACCACATTCCGTTCCACTCCAGTCCACTCCACTCCACTCCACTCCATTCCACTACTCTACTCTCCAATACACACCACTCCATTCCATTCCATTCCAATCCATTCCATTCTATTCCAATACACTCCACTCCATTCCATTCCACTCCATTCAATTCCATTTCACTCCACTCCACTCCATTCCACACCACTCCACTCCACTCCATTCCATTCCACTCCACTCCAATACACTCCACTCTACTCCATTCCACTCCACTGCACTCCACTCCAATCCATTCCAACCCAGGCCATTCCATTCTATTCCACTCTATTCCATTCCACTCCATTCCTCTCGACTCCACTGCATTCCACTCCACGCCACTCCAATCCACTCTACTCCATTCCATTGCATTCTGCTCCACTCCACTCCACTCCATTCCATTTGATTCCATTCCACTCCATTCCATTCCATTTGATTCCATTCCACTCCATTCCATTCCATTCCATTCCACTCCATTCCATACCATTACTTTTCACCCCAGGCCACTCCATTCCATTCCACTCCATTCCATACCATTACTTTTCACCCCATGCCACTCCATTCCACTCCACTCCATTCAACTCCATGACATTCCATTCCATTCCATTACTGTCCACTCCATTCCACACTACTCCATTCCATTCCACTACACTCAATTACACTCCATTCCACTCGATTCAGTTCCAATCCACACCACACCACTCCACTCCATTCCATTCCATTCCATTCCATTCCACTCCCCTCCATTACACTCTATTCCACTCCATTCCATTCCATTCCACTCCATTCCATTCCACACCATTCCATTCCATTCCATTCCACTCCACTTCACTCCATTCCACTCCATTCCCCTCCATTCCATTCCACTCCCTTTCACTCCATTCCATTCCACTCCACTGCACTCCATTTCACTACAATCCATTCCACCCCATTCCATTCCATTCCTTTACGTTCCACTGCATTCCATTGCACTCCACTACATTCTATTCCACTACCCTTTTTACCAATCTATTCCACTCCTTTCATTCCACTCCACTCCACTGCCGTCCATTCCATTCCATTCTATTCCATGCCATTGCTTTCCATTCCATTCCATGCCACTTCATTGCACGCCATTGAATTCCATGGCATTCCATTTCATTCCACTCCATTCCATTCCATTCCATTCCATTCCAATCCACTAGACAAAATTCGATTACATTCCCTTCCATTCCGCTCCATTCCGTTCCACTCCACTTCATTCCATTCCACTCCACTCCAAATTATTCCATTCCATTCTATTCCACTCCATTCCATTCCACTCCAGTCAACTCCACTCCACTCAACTCCATTCCACTCCTCGCCACTCCAACACACACCACTCCATTCCATTCCATTTCAATCCATTCCATTCCACTCTATTCCAATACACTCCACTCCATTCCATTCCACTCCATTCAATTCCATTTCACTCCACACCACTCCACTCCATTCCACACCACTCCACTCCACTCCACTCCAATCCACTCCACTCCACACCATTCCACTCCTCTCCACTCCAATCTATTTCAACCCAGGCCATTCCATGCCATTCCACTCTATTCCATTCCACTCCATTCCTCTCAACTCCTTTCCATTCCACTCCATGCCACTCCAATGCACTCTACTCCACTCCATTGCATTCCACTCCACTCCACTCCACTCCAATCCACTCCACTCCATTCCATTCGATTCCATTCCATTCCATTCCATTCCATTCCATTCCATTCCATTCCACTGCATTCCATTCCATTCCATTACATTCCATACCATTAAACTTCACCCCATGCCACTCCATTCCACTCCACTCCATTCAACTCCACGACATTCCATTCCATTCCATTCCTGTCCATTCCATTCCACACTACTCCATTCCATTCCACTCCACTCAATTACACTCCATTCCACTCGATTCAGTTCAACTCCACACCACACCATTCCACTCCTGTCCACTCCATTCCATTCCATTCCACTCCATTCCATTCCACTCCATTACACTCCATTCCACTGCATTCCATTCCATTCCACTCCACTCCATTCCACTCCTTTCCACTGCATTATATTATATTCCACTCCACTCCACTCCATTCCACTCCATTCCACTCCATTGCACTCCATTCCATTCCATTCCACTCCATTCCATTCCACTCCACTCCATTCCACTCCTTTCTACTCAATTATGTTATATTCCACTCCACTCCTCTCCACTCCACTCCATTGCTTTCCACTACTCTCCACTCAATTCCACTATTACACACCACTGCATTCCATTCCATTCCACTCCATTCCCTTCCATTCCATTTGATTCCACTCCATTCCATTCCACTCCACTCCAATCCATTCGACTCCACTCCATTCCACTCCTTTCTACTCAATTATGTTATATTCCACTCCACTCCTCTCCACTCCACTCCATTGCTTTCCACTACTCTCCACTCAATTCCACTATTACACACCACTGCATTCCATTCCATTCCACTCCATTCCCTTCCATTCCATTTGATTCCACTCCATTCCATTCCATTCCACTCCAATCCTTTCCACTTTATTGCATTCCATACCACTCCATTACACTCCTCTCCACTCCATTCCACTCCATTACAGTCCTCTCTACTCCATTCCACTTCACTCCAATCCACTCCCATCCACTCCACTCCATGACACTCCATTCCACTCCACTCCACTCAACTCCACTCCAATCCACTCCTTTACACTCCTCTCCACTCCATTCCACTCCACTCCACTCCAAACCACTCCAATCCCCTCCATTCCACTCCACTCAATTTCATTACACTCCACTCCATTCAACTCTACTCCATTCCGTTCCATTCCATTCCATTCCATTCCATTCCATTCCATTTCAATCCATTCAAATCCATTCCATTCCATTCCATTTCTTTCTAGTCCATTCCAGCCCACTCTAATAAATTCCATTCCCCTCCACTCCTTTCCACTCTATTCCACTCCATTCTATTTAACCCCACTCCACAACACTCCACTACTCTCCACTCCACTACACTCCACTCCATTCCATTAAATTCCATTCCTTTCTAGTCCATTCCAGCCCACACTAATCCATTCCATTCCCCTCCACTCCATTCCACTCTGTTCCACTCCATTCTATTTAACCCCACTCCACAACACTCCACTACTCTCCACTCCACTCCACTCCATTCCATTCAATTCCATTCAACTCCATTTCATTTCATTCCACTCCACTCAACTCCGCTCCATTCCACTCCAGGACATTACATTCCACTCAACTCTATTCCATTTCGCTCCACTCCATTCCACTCCATTAAACTCCATTCAATTCCAGTCGTCTCCACTCTACTGCATTCCACTCCACTCCATTCAATTCTACTCCATTCCACACCACTCCATTCCTTTCTATTCCTTTCCTTTCCATTCCACTGCATTCCTTTCCATTCCATTCCACTCCACTCCAATCCATTCTGCTCCAATAACTCCACTCCATTCAGCTCCACTCCGTTCGACTCCACTCCATTCCACTCCTGTCCACTCCATTCCTCCCACTCCACTCCATTCCACTCAAATCTACTCCATTCCATTTTACTCCACTCCACTCCATTCAACTCCACTCTACTACTTTCCATTCCACTCCATTCCACTCCACTTCTTTCTACTGCACTCCATTCACTCCACTCCATTCCACTCCACTAAAACCCATTCCACTCCAATCCACTCCATTCCACTCCACTCCATTACATTCAACTCCACTCCACTCCTTTCAACCCCAATCCACTCCATTCCATTCCACTCCACTCCACTCCATTCCACTGCACTCCACTCCATACCACTACACTCCATTCCACTCTGCTTCATTCCACTCCAGTCAATTCCAATCCAATCCATTCCTTTGCGTCTCCCTCCACTCCACTCCATTCCAATACACACCATTCTACTCCATGCCCCTCCACTCCATTTGATCCCAATCCATTCCATTCCATCTCACTGCATTCCATTCCATTCCAATCCACTCAACTCCACTCCACCCCATTCCACTCCATTTCACTCCTGTCAATTCCATTGCATTCCAATCAACTCCATTACATTCCAAACCACTACACTCCATTCCACTCGATGCCACTCCATTCAATTCCATTCCACTGCATTCCATTCCACTCCACTCCATTCCACTCCCTTCCATTCCATTCCATTCCATTCCACTGCATTCTATTCCACTCAACTCCATTCCAATCCATTCAACTCCATTGCATTCCAATCCATTCCACTCCACTCCACTCCATTCCCCTCCACTCCACTCCAATCCACTCCACACCACTGCACTCCACTCCTTTCCATTTGATTCCAATCCATTCCAATCCACTCCATTCCAATCCATTCCATTCCACTGCAGTCCACTCCACTCAACTCCATTCCACTCCTCTCCACTCCACTACACACCACTCTATTCCATTCCATTCCAATCCATTCCATTCCACTCTATTCCAATCCAATCCACTCCATTCCATTCCACTACATTCTATTCCATTTCACTCCACTCCACTCCATTCCACAGCAGCCCACTCCACTCCACTCCTTTCCACTCCACTCCACTCCATTCTATTCCCTTCCACTCTATTCCACTCCATTCCACTCCACTTCACTCCACTCCATTCCATTCCATCTCAGGCAATTCCATTCCATTCCACTCTATTCCATTCCACACCATGCCTCTCCAATCTACTCCAGTCCACTCCATTGCATTCCATTCTACTCCAATCCACTCCAGTCCACTCCAATCCATTCCATTCCATTCCTTTCCATTCCACTCCACTCCATAACAATCCATTCCATTCCACTCCATTCCGTTCCATTACACTCCACTCCATTCCACTCCACTTCATTCAACTCCACAACATTCCATTACATTCCTGTTCATTCCATTCCACTCTAACCCATTTAATTCCACTCCACTCAATTCCACTCCATTCCACTCCATTCCATTCCATTCCACTGATTTCCATTCCATTCCACTGCTTTCCATTCCATTCCACTCCACTTCACTCCACTCCATTCCACTACATTCCATTCCACTCCGGTCCACTCCACTCCCCTCGACCATATTCCACTCATCTCCACTCCACTGCACTCCACTCTAGTCCATTCCATTCCAATCCATTCCATTCCACACCATTCCAATCCACCCCACTCTATTCCATTCCACTCCATTAAATTCCATTGCACTCTACTCCACTCCTTTCAATTCCACACCACTCCACTGCACTCCACTCCATTCCACTCCACTCCATTCCACTCCACTTAACTCCTTTCCATTCCACTCCACTCCATTCCTCTCCACTCAATTTCATTCCACTCTATTCCATTCCAATCCATTCCACTCCAATCCATTACACTCCACTCCACTCCATTCCACTGCCCTCCATTCCACTCCACTCCATTCCATTCCATTCCGTCCCACTGCTTTCTATTACACTCCACTACATTCTATTCCACTCCTCTACTTTCTACTCCTTTCCACTCCATTTCATTCCTCTCCATTCTAATCCACTCCACTGCCCTACACTCCATTCCATTCCATTCCCTGCCATTTCTTTCCATTCCATTCCACTCCAGTCCATTGAACTCCATTCCATTCCATTCCATGGCATTCCATTCCATTCCATGGCATTCCATTCCATTCCATGGCATTCCATTCCATTCCATTCCATTCCCTGGCATTCCATTCCATTCCTTCCACTCCACTTCAGTCTATTCTATTCCATTCTATTCCACTCCAATCCATTCCACTCCACTCCACTCGACTCCACTCCATTCCACTCCTCTCCACTCCATTATTCTCCACTCCATTACTCTCACTCCACTCCATTCCACTCCAATCTACTCCATTCCAGTCCACTCCATTCCTTTTCACTCCACTCCACTCCATTAAACTCCACTCTACTTCTTTCCATTCCACTCCACTCCACTCCATTCCAGTCCACTTACTTCTCCTGCACTCCACTACACTACACTCCATTCCACTCCTCTCCACTCCATTACACTCCACTGAAATCCATTCCACTCCAATCCACTGCATTCCACTCCACTCCATTTCATTCCATTCCACTCCACTCCTTTCAACTCCACACCAGTCAATTCCATTCCACTCCACTCCACTCCATTCCACTGCACTCCACTACATTCCACTACACTCCATTCCACTGTGCTCCACTCCACTCCAGTCAATTCGAATCCACTCCATTCCTTTCCGTCCCACTCCATTCCACTCCAGTCCACTACAAACCATTCTACTCCATGCCACTCCACTCCATTCCATTCCAATCCATTCCATTCCATCCCACTGCATTCCATTCCATTCCAATCCACTCAACTCCACTCCACTCCATGCCATTCCACTGCATTCCAGTCCAATCAATTCCATTGTATTCCAATACACTCCATTACATTCCATACCACTACACTCCATGCCACTCAATTCAATTCTATTCAACAGCATTCCATTCCACTCCATTCCATTTCATTCCACTCCACTCCATTCCATTCTACTCCACTCCATCCCATTCCACTCCATTCCATTCCTTTCAGTTCCATTCCATTCCAATCCACTGCATTCCATTCCACTCCACTCCATTCAACTCCACAACATTCCATTCCATTCCTGTCCATTCCATTCCACTCTAACCCATTCCATTCCACTCCACCCAATTCCACTCCATTCCACTCCACTCCATTCCACACCACTCCACACCATTCCACTCCAGTCCACTCCATTCCATTCCATTCTATTCCACTCCATTCAATTCCATTCCACTCCACTTCACTCCATTCCATTCCACTCCATTGCACCCCATTCCATTCCATTCTTCTCCACTCCATTCCACTCCTTTCCACTACTTTATATTATATTCCACTACACTTCACTCCATTCCACTCCATTCAACTCGATTGCACTCCATTCCATTCCATTCCACTCCATTCCATTCCACTGCACTCCATTCCATTCCTTTCTCCTCTATTACATTATATTCCACTCCACTCCACTCCTCTCCTCTCCATTCCATTCCACTATTCTCCACTCAATTCCACTGTTTCCCACCACTGCATTCCATTCTATTCTACTCCATTCCATCCCATTCCACTACACTCCACTCCATTTCACTCCATTTCCTTCCATTCCATTTGATTCCACTCCATTCCATTCCGTTCCACTCCATTCCATTCCGTTCCACTCCATTCCATTCCGTTCCACTCCATTCCTTTCCACTCCATTCCATTCCGTTCCACTCCATTCCATTCCGTTCCACTCCATTCCTTTCCACTCTATTCCGCTCGACTCCACTCCATTACACTCCTCTCCACTCTATTCCACTCCACTCCAATCCACTCCACTCCATGGCACTCCATTACACTCCAATTCACTCAACTTCCCTCCACTCCATTACACTACTCTCCACTCCATTCCAATGTAGTCCACTCCAAACCACTCCAAACCAATCCATTCGTCTCCACTCCATTTCATTCAACTCCACATCACTCCATTCCATTCCATTCCAATCCATTCCACTCAGGTTGATTCCATTCCATTCCATTCCATTCCATTCCATTCCATCCCATTCCATTCCACTCCATTCCACTCGGGTTAATTCAATTCCATTGCACTCCATTCCATTCCATTTCAGTTGATTCAATTCTGTTCTATTCCATTCCATTTAAATTCCATTCAATTCCATTCCACTCTGGTTGATTCCATTCCATTCCATTCCATTCCATTCCATTCCAGTTGATTCAATTCCATCCTTTTCCATTTCGTTTCATTTCATTCCATTCCATTCCATTCCATTCCACTCGGGTTGATTCAATTCCATTCTATTCCTTTCCATTCCATTCCATTCCATTCCATTCCATTCGGGTTGATTCATTTCCATTCTATTGGGTTTCACTCCATTAAATTCCATTCCATTCCATTCCATTCATTTCCACTCAGGTTGATTCAATTCCATTCTATTGCATTTCACTGCATTCCATTCCATTCCATTCCACTCGAGTGGATTCCCTTCCATTCTATTGCATTCCATTCAATTCCATTCCATTTTGCAAGAGTGGATTCCATAACATTCTAATGCATTCCTTTCAATTCCATTCCATTCCATTCCATTCCATTCCATTCCATTCCATTCCATTCCATTCCATTCCCTTCTATTCCATTCCATTACACTCGGGTTAATTCAATTACATTCTACTGCATTTCACTCCCATTCCATTCCATTCCATTCCATTCCATTCCCTTCCATTCCATTACACTCGGGTTGATTCATATCCATTGTGTTCCATTCCATTCCATTCCATTCCATTCCATTCCATTCCGGTTAATTCCATTCCATTCCACTAGGGTTGATTCCATTCCATTCAATTACATTCGATTGCATTCCATACCATTCCATTTCATTCCATTCCATTCCATTCCATTCCATTCCATTCCATTCCATTCCATTCCAATTGGTACAATTTCATTCTATTCCATTGCATTCCAACCATTTCATTCCATTCCATTACACTTGGGTTTATTCAGTTACATTCTATTCCATTCCATTCCACTCCATTCCGTTCCACTCAGGTTGATTCAATTCCATTGCATTCCATTCCATTCCAATCCATTCCTTTCCATTACATTACATTCGATTTCATTCCATTCCATTCCAGTTGCTTCAATTCCATTGCATTCCAATCCATTCCATTCCACTCCACTCGGGTTGATTCAATTCCATTCTACTCCATTCAATTCCATTCCATTCCAGTCAGGTTGATTCCATTCCATTCCATTCCATTCCATTCCATTCCATTCCATTCCATTCATTACCATTCCATTCCATTCCATCTCATTCTATTCCACTCCGGTTGATTCAATTACTTTCCATTCCATTCCATTTCATTCCATTCCATTCCATTCCATTCCATTCATTACCATTCCATTCCATTCCATCTCATTCTATTCCACTCCGGTTGATTCAATTACTTTCCATTCCATTCCATTTCATTCCATTCCATTCTTACTGATTAAATTCCATTCCATTCCATTCCAGTTGTTTCCATTACATTCCTTTCCATTGCATTCCATTCCATTCCATTCCATGCCAGTTGATTCTATTCCGTTCTATTCCATTCCATTCCATTCCATTCCATTCCATGCCATTCCATTTCATCCCTTTCCAGTTGATTCAATTCCATTCTTTTCCATTCCGTTCCATGCCATTCCAATCCAATCAATTCCACTCCATTCCATTCCATTCCACTCGAGTTTATTCGATTCCATTCCATTCCATTCCAATCCATTCCATTCCATTCCACTTCATTCAATTCCATTCTATTCCATTCCATTCAATTCCATTCCAGTTCATTCATTTCCATTCTACTCCATTCCATTCCATTCCATTCCATTCCATTCCATTCCATTCCACTCCATTCCATTCCATTTCATTCCACTCCATTCCATTCCATTTCATTCCACTCCATTCCATTCCATTGCCCTTGGATTGATTCAATTCCATCCCATTCCATTCCATTCCAATCCACTCCGCTCGTGTTGATTCATTTCCATTCTATGCCATTCCATACCATTCCATTCCATTCAGTTGGTTCAATTTCATTCTAGTCCATTCCATTCCATTCCATTCCATTCCCCTCCATTTCATTCCGTTCCATTCTATTCCATTCCATTCCATTCCATCGGGTTGATTCAATTCCATTCTATTCGTTTCTATTCCGTTCCATTCAGTTCCACTCCGTTCCATTCCATTCCATTCCACTCGGCTTGATTCAATTTCATTCTATTCCATTCCATTGCATACCATTCCATTCCATTCCATTCCCTTCCATTCCATTCCAATCCATTCCATTCCACTCCACATCACTCCATTCCATTCCAATCCATTCCACTCAGGTTGATTCCATTCCATTCCATTCCATTCTATTCCATTCAATCCCATTCCATTCCACTCCATTCCACTCGGGTTCATTGAATTCCATTCCATTCCACTCGGGTTCATTCAATTCCATTCCATTCCATTCCATTTCAGTTGATTCAATTCTGTTCTATTCCATTCCATTCCATTCCATTCCATTCCTTTCCATTGCATTCCAGTTGATTCAATTCCATCCTATTCCATTTCATTCCATTCCATTCCATTTCATTCCATTCCACTCGGGTTGATTCAATTCCATTCTATGCCATTCCTTTCCATTCCATCCCATTCCATTCCATTCCATTCCATTCCAATCAATTGCACTCCGTTCGATTCCATTCTACTCGGGTTTATTCCATTCCATTCCATTCCATTCCACTCGGGTTTATTCCATTCCATTCCATTCCATTCCGTTCCATTCCATTCCATTCCACTTCGTTCAATTCCATTCTATTCCATACCATTCAATTCCATTCCGTTCCATTCCATTCCATTCCACTTCGTTCAATTCCATTCTATTCCATACCATTCAATTCCATTCCAGTTCATTCATTTCCATTCTACTCCCATTCCATTCCATTCCATTCCATTCAAATCGGGTTGATTCAATTACATTCTGTTCCATTCCATTCTATTCCATTCCATTGCGTTCCACTCGGGTTTATTCCATTCCATTCCATTCCATTCTATTCCTTTCCATGACATTCCATTACATTCTGTTCCATTCCACTCCGGTTGCTTCAATACCATTCTATACCATTCCATTCCATTCCATTGCATTTCATTCCATTCCATTCCGCTCGGGTGGATTCCATTCCATTCCATTCCATTACAGTCCATTCCAGTCGATTCAATTACATTCTATTCCATTCCATTCCACTCCATTCCATTCCATTCCATTCCATTCCATTCCATTCCAATCCATTCCACTTGGGATGATTCCATTCCATTTTATTCCATTCCATTCCATTCCATTCCATTCCATTCAATTCCATTCCAATCCATTCCACTTGGGATGATTCCATTCCATTTTATTCCATTCCATTCCATTCCATTCCATTCCATTCAATTCCATTCCAATCCATTCCACTTGGGATGATTCCATTCCATTTTATTCCATTCCATTCCATTCCATTCCATTCCATTCAATTCCATTCCACTATGGTAGATTCCATTCCATTCCATTCCATTCCATTCCATTCCATTCCACTCGGGTTTACTCCAATTCATTCCATTCCATAACGTTCCATTCCATTCCACTCCACTCGGGTTGATTCCTTTCCATTCCATTGCATTCCTTTCTTTTTCATTCCTTTCCATTCCATTCCACTCAGGTTGATTCCATTCCATTCTATTCCTTTCCCATCCATTCCATTACTTTCTGTTCCCTTCCACTCGGGTTGATTCCATTCCATTCCAATCCATTCCATTCCATTCCATTCAATTCCATTCCATTCAATTCCATTTCATTCCGTTCTATTTCATTCCATTACATTCCACTCGTGTTGATTCCATTCCATTCCATTGCATTCTCTTCCATTCCTTTCCATTCCACTCGGGTTGATTGAATTCCCTGCATTCCATTCCATTCCGTTCCGTTCCGTTCCATTCCATTCCATTCCATTCCATTCCATTCCACTCGGGTTGATTCACTTGCATTCTATTCCATTCCATTCCATTCCATTCCATTCCACTCGGGGTTGATTCATTTCCATTCTATTGGGTTTCACTCCATTCCATTCCATTCCATTCCATTCCATTCCATTCCATTCCATTCCGTTCTATTCCATTCCATTACATTCCACTCGGGTTGATTGAATTCCCTGCATTCCATTCCATTCCATTCCATTCCATTCCATTCCATTCCATACCATTCCATTCCATACCATTCCATTCCATTCCGTTTCATTCCATTCCACTCGGGTTGATTCAATTCCATTCTATTTCATTCCAATCCATTCCATTCCATTCTATTCCACTCGGGTTGATTCACTTCCATTCTATTCCATTCCATTCCATTCTATTCCATTCCATTCCATTCCATTCCACTCGGGTTGATTCATTTCCATTCTGTTGGGTTTCACTCCATTCCATTCCATTCCATTCCATTCCATTCCATTCATTTCCACTCGTGCTGATTCAATTCCATTCTATTGCATTTCACTCCATTCCATTCCATTCTATTCCACTCGAGTGGATTCCATTCCATTCTATTGCATTCCATTTAATTCCATTCCATTTTGCAAGAGTGCATTGCATACCATTCTAATGCATTCCTTTCCATTCCAAACCATTCCATTCCCTTGTATTCCATTCCATTCCACTCGGGTTGATTCAATTACATTCTACTGCATTTCACTCTATTCCATTCCATTCCATTCCTTTCCATTCCATTCCATTCCCTTCCATTCCATTACACTCGGGTTGATTCAATTCCATTGTGTTCCATTCCATTCCATTCCATTTCATTCCATTCCATTCCACTATGGTTGATTCCATTCCGTTAAATTCCATTCCACTAGGGTTGATTCCATTCCATTCGATTCCATTCCATTTAATTCCATTCCACTAGGGTTGATTCCATTCCATTCAATTCCATTCCATACCATTCGATTTCATTCCATTTCATTCCATTCCATTCCATTCCATTCCATTCAATTCCATTCCATTCCATTCCATTCCATTTCATTCCATTCCATTCCATTCCATTCCATTTCATTCCATTCAATTCCATTCCATACCATTCGATTTCATTCCATTTCATTGCATTCCATTCCATTCCATTCAATTCCATTCCACTCTGATTGATTCAGTTCCATTCTATTCCATTTCATTTCATTCCATTCCATTCCATTCCATTCCACTCGGGTTGATTCATTCCCATTCTATTGGGTTTCTTTCCATTCCATTCCATTAAATTCCATTCCATTCATTTCCACTCGGGTTGATTCAATTCCACTCTGTTGCATTTCACTCCATTCCATTCCATTCCACTCCAGTTGATTCCATTCCATTCCATACCATTCCTTTCCATTCCATTCCATTCCATTTCAATTGATTCAATTCCATTCTATTCCATTCCATTCCATTCCATTCCATTCCATTCCAATACTCTTGGATTGATTCAAATCCATTCTTTTCAATTCCATTCAATTCCATTCCATTACATTACATTCCATTCCACTAGTGTTGATTCCATTCCATTCCATTCCATTCCATTCCATTCCATTCCATTCCATTCCATTGCATTCCATTCCACTCTGGTTGATTCAATTCCATTCCATTCCACTCCATTCCATTTCATTTCATTCCATTCCATGCCATTCCATTCCGTTCCGTTCCATTCCAATTGATTCAATTACATTCTATTCAATTCCATTTCATTCAATTACGTTCCATTCCATTCCATTCCATTCCACTCCACTACATTCCATTCCATTTCATTCCACTCCACTCCATTACATTCCATTACATTCCATTCCAATCCACTCCAATCGGGTTGATTCAATTCCATTCTATTCCATTCCATACCATTCCATTCCGTTCCATTCCATTCCATTCCATTCCATTCCATCCCTTTCTATTTGGTTCAATTTCATTCTATTCCATTCCATTCCATTCTATTCCATTCCATTCCATTCCATTCCTTTCCATTTCATTCCATTCCATTCCAAAACATTACATTCCACTCGGGTTTATTCAATTCCATTCTATTCCATTCCATTCCATTCCATTCCACCCCATTCAACTCAGGTTGATTCAATTCCATTCCATTCCGTTCCAATCCATTCCATTACATTCGATTCCATTCCATTCCTTTCCAGTTGTTTCAATTCAATTGCATTCCATTCCATTCCATTCGACTCGGGTTCATTCAATTCCATTCTACTCCATTCAATTCCATTCCATTCCAGTCGGGTTGATTCAATTGCATTCTATTCCATTCCTTTCCATTCATTCCCATTCAATTCCATTCAATCCAATTCTGTTCCACTCAGGTTGATTCAATTCCTTTCCATTCCATTCCATTAAATTCCATTCCATTCTATTCCATTCCTATTGATTAAATTCCATTCTATCCCATTCCATTCCATTCCATTCCAGTTGTTTTCATTACATTCCTTTCCATTCCATTCCATTCCATTCCTTTCCACTCCAGTGGATTCTATTCCATTCTATTGCATTCCATTCCATTCCAATCCATTCCATTCCATTTCATGCCATTTCCTTCCATTCCAGTTGATTCAATTCCATTCTTTTCCATGCCATTCCATTCCATTCCGTTCCACTCAGGTTGATTCAATTCCATTCCATTCCATTCCATTCCAATCCATTCCTTTCCATTACATTACATTCGATTCCATTCCATTCCATTCCAGTTGTTTCAGTTCCGTTGCATTCCATTCCATTCCATTCCATTCCACTCCACTCGGGTTGATTCAATTCCATTCTACTCCATTCAATTCCATTCCATTCCAGTCAGGATGATTCCATTCCATTCCATTCCATTCAATTCCATCTCATTCTATTCCACTCCGGTTGATTCAATTACTTTCCATTCCATTCCATTTCATTCCATTCCATTCTTATTGATTAAATTCCATTCCATTCCATTCCATTCCATTCCAGTTGTTTCCATTACATTCCTTTCCATTGCATTCCATTCCATTCCATTCCATGCCAGTTGATTCTATTCCGTTCCATTCCATTCCATTCCATTCCATTCCATTCCATTCCATGCCATTCCATTTCATCCCATTCCATTCCATTCCAGTTGATTCAATTCCATTCTTTTCCATTCATTCCATGCCATTCCAATCCAATCAATTCCACTCCATTCCATTCCATTCCACTCGACTTTATTCGATTCCATTCCATTCCATTCCAATCCATTCCATTCCATTCCACTTCATTCATTTCCGTTCTATTCCATTCCATTCAATTCCATTCCAGTTCATTCATTTCCATTCTACTCCATTCCATTCCATTCCATTCCATTCCATTCTGGTTGATTCAATTACATTCTGTTCCATTCCATTCCATTCCATTCTATTCCATTCCATTCCATTCCACTCGGGTTTATTCCATTCCTTTCCATTCCATTCCATTCCATTCCATGGCAGTCCATTCCACTCCATTCCATTCCATTCCATGGCAGTCCATTCCACTCCACTAGGGTTGATTCCTTTCCATTCCATTCCATTCCGTTCTATTCCATTCCTTTCCATTCCATTCCACTCGGGTTGATTCCATTCCATTCCATTCCATTCTATTCCTTTCCATTCCATTCCATTCCATTTCACTCGGGTTGCTTCAATACCTTTCTATTCCATTCCATTCCATTTCATTCCATTCCATTCCATTCCATTCCGCTCGGGTTGATTCAATTCCATTCCATTCCATTCCAGTCCATTCCAGTGGATTCAATTCCATTTTATTCCATTCCATTCCAATCCATTCCATTCCAATCCATTCCACTTGGGATGATTCCATTCCATTCTATTCCATTCCATTCCATTTCATTCCATTTCATTACATTACGTTCGATTCCATTCCATTCCATTTGGGTTGATTCAATTCTATACTATTTCATTCCATTCCATTTCAGTCCATTCCATTCTATTCCATTCCATTCCATTCCATTCCATTCCATTCCACTCCGTTTCATTCCATTCCATTTCATTCAATCCCATTCCATTCCATTCCATTCCATTCCATTCCATTCCATTCCACTCCATTTCATTCCATTCCATTCCATTTCAGTCCATACCATTCCACTCCATTCCATGTCATTCAATTTCATTCCATTCCATTCCATTCCATTTCATTCCATTCCATTCCATTCCATTCCATTTCATTCCATTCCATTGCATTCCATTTCATTCCCTTTCATTCCATTCCATTTCATTCCATTCCATTGCATTCGATCCCATTCCATTTCATTCCATTAAATTCCATTCCATTTCCTTCCATTCCATTGCATTCCATCCCATTCCATTTCATTCCATTCCATTCCATTCCATCCCATTCCATTCCATTCCATTGCATTCCAATCCATTCCATTCCATTTCATTCCATTCCATTCCATTCCATTCGGGTTGATTCAATTACATTCTGTTCCGTTCCATTCCATTCCATTCTATTTCATTCCATTCCATTCCACTCGGGTTTATTCCATTCCATTCCATTCCATTCCATTCCATTCCATACCATTGCAGTCCATTCCGCTCCACTAGGGTTGATTCCTTTCCATTCCATTCCATTCCGTTCTATTCCATTCCTTTCCATTCCATTCCACTCGGGTTGATTCCATTCCATTCCATTCCATTCTATTCCTTTCCATTCCACTCCATTACATTCCATTCCATTTCACTCGGGTTGCTTCAATACCTTTCTATTCCATTCCATTCCATTTCATTCCATTCCATTCCATTCCATTCCATTCCATTCCATTCCGCTCGGGAAGATTCCATTCCATTCCAGTCCATTCCAGTGGATTCAATTCCATTTTATTCCATTCTATTCCATTCCATTCCATTCCATTCCACTCCATTCTATTCCAATCCATTCCATTCCAATCCATTCCACTTGGGATGATTCCATTCCATTCTATTCCATTCCATTCCATTCCATTCCTTTCCATTCCATTTCATTCCATTCCATTCCTTTCCATTCCATTTCATTCCATTCCATTCCATTCCATTCCATTCCATTCCATTTCATTCCATTCCATTCCATTCCTTTCCATTCCATTTCATTCCATTCCATTCCTTTCCATTCCATTCCATTCCATTCCATTCCATTCCATTCCATTTCATTCCATTCCATTCCATTTCATTCCATTCCATTCCATTCCATTTCATTCCCTTTCATTCCATTCCATTTCATTCCATTCCATTGCATTCGATCCCATTCCATTTCATTCCATTAAATTCCATTCCATTTCCTTCCATTCCATTGCATTCCATCCCATTCCATTTCATTCCATTCCATTCCATCCCATTCCATTCCATTCCATTGCTTTCGAATCCATTCCATTCCATTCCATTCCATTCCATTCCATTCCATTTCATTCCATTCCATTCCATTCCATTCCAATCCATTCGGGTTGATTCAATTACATTCTGTTCCATTCCATTCCATTCCATTCTATTCCATTCCATTCCATTCCACTCGGGTTTATTCCATTCCATTCCATTCCATTCCATTCCATTCCATACCATTGCAGTCCATTCCGCTCCACTAGGGTTGATTCCTTTCCATTCCATTCCATTCCGTTCTATTCCATTCCTTTCCATTCCATTCCACTCGGGTTGATTCCATTCCATTCCATTCCATTCTATTCCTTTCCATTCCATTCCATTACCTTCCATTCCATTTCACTCGGGTTGCTTCAATACCTTTCTATTCCATTCCATTCCATTCCATTCCTTTCCATTCCATTCCACTCGGGTTGATTCCATTCCATTCCATTCCATTCTATTCCTTTCCATTCCATTCCATTACCTTCCATTCCATTTCACTCGGGTTGCTTCAATACCTTTCTATTCCATTCCATTCCATTCCATTTCATTCCATTCCATTCCATTCCATTCCATTCCGCTCGGGTTGATTCAATTCCATTCCATTCCATTCCAGTCCATTCCAGTGGATTCAATTCCATTTTATTCCATTCTATTCCATTCCATTCCATTGCATTCCACTCCATTCTATTCCAATCCATTCCATTCCAATCCATTCCACTTGGGATGATTCCATTCCATTCTACTCCATTCCATTCCATTTCATTACATTACGTTAGATTCCATTCCATTCCACTTGGGTTGATTCAATTCTATACTATTTCATTCCATTCCATTTCAGTCCATTCCATTCTATTCCATTCCACTCCATTCCATTCCATTCCATTCCACTCCGTTTCATTCCATTCCATTTCAATCAATTCCATTCCATTTCATTCCACTCCATTTCAATCCATTCCATTCCATTTCATTCCATTCCATTCCACTCCATTCCATTTCATTCAATTCCATTCCATTCCATTCCATTCCATTTCTTTCCGTTCCATTCCATTCCATTCCATTTCATTCCGTTCCATTCCATTCCATTTCATTCCATTCCATTCCATTCCTTTCCATTTCATTCAATTCCATTCCATTCCATTCCATTTCATTCCATTCCATTCCATTTCATTCCATTTCATTCCATTTCATTCCATTCCATTGCATTCCATCCCTTTCCATTTCATTCCATTAAATTCCATTCCATTTCATTCCATTCCATTGTATTCCATCCCATTCCATTTCATTCCGTTCCATTCCATTCCATTTCATTCCATTCCATTCCATTCCTTTCCATTTCATTCCATTCCATTCCATTCCATTCCATTCCATTTCATTCCATTCCATTCCATTTAATTCCATTTCATTCCATTTCATTCCATTTCATTCCATTCCATTGCATTCCATCCCTTTCCATTCCATTCCATTGCATTCCATTCCATTCCATTTCATTCCATTCCATTCCATTCCATTCCATTCCATTCCATTCTGTTCCATTCCCAACATTCTCCTTGGGTTGATTCCATTCCATTCCATTTCATTATATTCCATTCCTTTCCATTCCACTTCGGTTGATAGAATTCTATTGCATTCTTTTCCATTCCATTCCAATCCATTCCATTCCATTCCATTTCATTCCATTCCATTGCATTCCATCCCATTCCATTTCATTCCATTCCATTGCATTCCATTTCATTCCATTCCATTGCATTCCATTCCATTCCATTTCATTCCATTCCGTTGCATTCCATTCCATTCCATTTCATTCCATTCCATTCTATTTCATTCCATTCCATTCCATTCCATTCCATTGCATTCCAAACATTCTCCTCGTGTTGATTCCATTCCATTCCATTCCATTCTATTCCGTTCCTTTCCATTGCACTTCGGTTGATTGAATTCTATTGCATTCCTTTCCATTCCATTCCAATCCATGCCATTTCATTCCACTGCGGTTGATTCAATTCGATTCTATTCCATTCCATTCCATTCCATTCCATTCCATTGCATTCCATTCCATTCCACTCCATTCCATTCGGGTTCATTCAATTCCATTCCTTTCCATTCCATTCCATTCAACTAGTGTTGATTCAATTCGATTCCATTCCATTCCATTCTTTTCCAGTCGATTCCATTCCATTCCATTCCATTCCATACCACTCTGGTTGAATCAATTCCATTCCATTCCACTCCATTCCATTCCATTCCATGCCATTCCATTCCACTCCATTCCGTTCCATTCCAGTTGATTCAATTCCATTGTATTCTATTCCATTCCATTCCATTCCGTTCCATTCCATTCTACTCCACTCCGCTCCATTCCATTCCATTTCATTCCCGTCCACTCCATTCCATTGCACTCGGATTGATTCAATTCCATCCCATTCCATTACATTCCTTTCCATTCCATTCCAAACCACTCCGCTCGTATTAATTCAATTCCATTCTATTCCATTCCATACCATACCAAACCATTCCATTCCATGCCATTCCATTGGTTCAATTTCATTCTATTCCATTCCATTCCATTCCATTTCATTCCATTTCATTCCATGCCATTCCACTCGGGTTTATTCAATTCCATTCTATTCCATTCCATTCCATTTTTTCCATTCCATTCCATTCCATTTCATTCCATTCCACTCAGGTAGATTCCATTCCATTCCATTCCATTCCATTCAATTCCATTCCCCTCCATTTCATTCCACTCTATTCTATTCCATTCCATTACATTCCATCGGGTTGATTCAATTCCATTCTATTCCTTTCCATTCCGTTCCATTCAGTTCCACTCCGTTCCATTCCATTCCATTCCACTCGGGTTGATTCAATTTCATTCTATTCCATTCCATTCCATACCTTTCCATTCCATTCCATTCCATTCAATTTCCTTCCATTCCATTACAATCCATTCCATTCCACTCCACATCACTCCATTCCATTCCATTCCAATCCATTCCACTCAGATTGATTCCATTCCATTCCATTCAATTCCATTCAATCCCATTCCATTCCACTCGGGTTGATTCCATTCCATTCCATTCCATTTCAGTTGATTCAATTCCGTACTATTCTATTCCATTCCATTCCATTCCATTCCACTATGGTAGATTCCATTCCATTCCATTCCATTCCACTCGGGTTTACTCCAATTCATTCCATTCCATAACGTTCCATTCCATTCCACTCCACTCGGGTTGATTCCTTTCCATTCCATTGCATTCCGTTCTTTTTCATTCCTTTCCAATCCGTTCCACTCAGGTTGATTCCATTCCATTCTATTCCTTTCCATTCCATTCCATTGCATTCTGTTCCCTTCCACTCGGTTGATTCCATTCCATTCCAATCCATTCCATTCCATTCCATTCCATTCCATTCCATTCCATTTCATTCCGTTCTATTTCATTCCATTACATTCCACTCGTGTTGATTCCATTCCATTCCATTGCATTCTATTCCATTCCTTTCCATTCCACTCGGGTTGATTGAATTCCCTGCATTCCATTCCATTCCATTCCGTTCCATTCCATTCCATTCCATTCCATTCTATTCCATTCCACTCCGGTTGATTCAATTCCATTCGATTGCATTCCAATCCATTCCATTCCACTCGGGTTGATTCACTTGCATTCTATTCCATTGCATTCCATTCCATTCCATTCCACTCGGGTTGATTCATTTCCATTCTATTGGGTTTAACTCCATTCCATTCCATTCCATTCCATTTCATTCCATTCCGTTCTATTCCATTCCATTACATTCCACTCGTGTTGATTCCGTTCCATTCCATTCCATTCTATTCCATTCCTTTCCATTCCACTCGGGTTGATTGAATTCCCTGCATTCCATTCCATTCCATTCCATTCCATTCCATTCCATTCCGTTTCATTCCATTCCACTCGGGTTGATTGAATTCCATTCTATTTCATTCCAATCCATTCCATTCCATTCTATTCCACTCGGGTTGATTCACTTCCATTCTATTCCATTCCATTCCATTCTATTCCATTCCATTCCATTCCATTCCACTCGGGTTGATTCATTTCCATTCTGTTGGGTTTCACTCCATTCCATTCCATTCCATTCCATTCCATTCCATTCCATTCCATTCCATTCATTTCCACTCGTGCTGATTCAATTCCATTCTATTGCATTTCACTCCATTCCATTCCATTCTATTCCACTCGAGTGGATTCCATTCAATTCTATTGCATTCCATTTAATTCCATTCCATTTTGCAAGAGTGCATTGCATACCATTCTAATGCATTCCTTTCCATTCCAAACCATTCCATTCCCTTGTATTCCATTCCATTCCACTCGGGTTGATTCAATTACATTCTACTGCATTTCACTCTATTCCATTCCATTCCATTCCATTCCATTCCATTCCATTCCATTCCACTACACTCGGGTTGATTCAATTCCATTGTGTTCCATTCCATTCCATTCCATTTCATTCCATTCCATTCCAATCCTCTTGGATTGATTCAATTCCATTCTTTTCAATTCCATTCAATTCCATTCCATTCCATTACATTCCATTCCACTAGTGTTGATTCAATTCCATTCCATTCCATTCCATTCCATTCCATTCCATTCCATTCCATTCCATTCCACTCTGGTTGATTCAATTCCATTCCATTCCACTCCATTCCATTTCATTTCATTCCATTCCATGCCATTCCATTCCGTTCCTTTCCATTCCCATTGATTCAATTCCATTCTATTCCATTCCGTTTCATTCAATTCCGTTCCGTTCCATTCCATTCCATTCCACTCCACTACATTCCATTCCATTTCATTCCACTCCACTCCATTCCATTCCACTCGGATTGATTCAATTACATCTCATCCCATTCCATTCCAATCCACTGCAATCAGGTTGATTCAATTCCATTCGATTCCATTCCATACCATTCCATTCCGTTCCATTCCATTCCATTCCATTCCATTCCATTCCATTCCATTCCATACCATTCCATTCGGTTCCATTCCATTCCATTCCATTCCAATCCACTGCAATCGGGTTGATTCAATTCCATTCGATCCCATTCCATACCATTCCATTCCGTTTCATTCCATTCCATTCCATTCCATTCCTTTCTATTTGGTTCAATTTCATTCTATTCCATTCCATTCCATTCCTTTCTATTTGGTTCAATTTCATTCTATTCCATTCCATTCCATTCCATTCCATTTCATTCCATTCCATTCCAAAACATTACATTCCACTCGGGTTTATTCAATTCCATTCTATTCCATTCCATTCCATTCCATTCCATTCCATTCCATTCAACTCAGGTTGATTCAATTCCATTCCATTCCATTCCAGTCCATTCCATTACATTCGATTCCATTCCATTCCATTCCTGTTGTTTCAATTCCATTGCATTCCATTCCATTCCATTCCATTCCATTCCATTCGACTCGGGTTCATTCAATTCCATTCTACTCCATTCAATTCCATTCCATTCCAGTCGTGTTGATTCAATTGCATTCTATTCCATTCCATTCCATTCATTCCCATTCAATTCCATTCAATCCAACTCTATTCCACTCAGGTTGATTCAATTCCTTTCCATTCCATTCCATTAAATTCCATTCCATTCTATTCCATTCCTATTGATTAAATTCCATTCTATTCCATTTCATTCCATTCCATTCCAGTTGTTTTCATTACATTCCTTTCCATTCCATTCCATTCCATTCCACTCCAGTTGATTCTATTCCATTCTATTCCATTCTATTCCATTCCAATCCATTCCATTCCATTCCATTCCATTTCATGCCATTTCATTCCATTCCATTTGATTCAATTCCATTCTTTTCCATGCCATTCCATTTCACTCCAGTCCAATCAATTCCACTCCATTGCATTCCATTCTACTAGGGTTTATTCCATTCCATTCCATTCCATTCCATTCCACTTGATTCAATTCCCTTCTATTCCATTCCATTCAATTCCATTCCAGTTCATTCATTTACATTCTACTCCATTCCATTCCATTCTATTCCATTCCATTCGGGTTGTTTCAATTACATTCTGTTCCATTCCATTCCATTCCATTCCATTCCACTCGGGTTTACTCCATTTCATTTCATTCCATGCCATTCCATTCCATTCCACTCCACTCGGGTTGATTCCTTTCCATTCCATTGCATTCTGTTCTTTTTCATTCCTTTCCATTCCATTCCACTCGGGTTGATTCCATTCCATTCCATTCCATTCTATTCCTTTCCATTCCATTCCATTACATTCTGTTCCATTCCACTCGGGTTGTTTCCATTCCATTCCATTCCATTCAATTCCATTCCAATTAATTCCATTCCCTTCCATTCCAATCCATTCCATTCCATTCCATTCTATTCCATTCCTTTCCATTCCACTCGGGTTGATTGAATTCCATGCATTCCATTCCATTCCATTCCATTCCATTCCATTCCATTCCATTCCACTCGGGTTGATTCAATTCCCTTCTATTTCATTCCAATCCATTCCATTCCATTCCATTCCACTTGGGTTAATTCACTTCCATTCTATTCCATTCCATTCCTTTCCATTCCATTCCACTCGGGTTGATTCATTTTCATTCTATCGGGTTTCACTCCATTCCATTCCGTTCCATTCCATTCCATTCCATTCATTTCCGCTCGTGCTGATTCAATTCCATTCTATTGCATTTCACTCCATTCCATTCCATTCTATTCCACTCGAGTGGATTCCTTTCCATTCTATTGCATTCCATTTAATTTCATTCCATTTTGCAAGAGTGGATTCCATACCATTCTAATGCATTCTTTTCCATTCCAATCCATTCCATTCCATTCCATTCGGGTTGATTCAATTACATTCTACTGCATTTCACTCTATTCCATTCCATTCCTTTCCATTCCATTCCATTCCATTACACTCGGGTTGATTCAATTCCATTGTGTTCCATTCCATTCCATTCCACTCCAGTTGACTCCATTCTGTTAAATTCCATTCCACTAGGGTTCATTCCATTCCATTCAATTCCATTCGATTCCATTCCATACCATTCCATTTCATTCCATTCCATTCCATTCCAATCCACTCTGATTGATTTAATTGCATTCTGTTCCATTTCATTCCATTCCATTCCATTCCATTCCACTTGGGTTGATTCATTCCCATTCTATTCGGTTTCTCTCCATTCCATTCCATTGCATTCATTTCCACTCGGGTTGATTCAATTCCATTCTGTTGCATTTCACTCCATTCCATTCCATTCCATTCCACTCGAGTGGATTCCATTCCATTCTATTGCATTCCATTCAATTACATTCCATTTTGCAAGAGTGGATTCCATACTATTCTATTGCATTCCTTTCCATTCTACTCCATTCCATTCCATTCCCTTCTCTTCCATTCCATTACACTCGCGTTGATTCAATTACATTCTACTGCATTTCACTTTGTTCCATTCCATTCCATTCCATTCCATTTCATTCCATTCCACTCCCTTACACTCGGGTTGATTCAATTCCATTGTGTTCCAATCCATTCCATTCCAATCCATTCCACTCCGGTTGATTCCATTCCATTCCATACCATTCAATTCCATTCCATTCCAATTGATTCCATTCCATTCTATTCCTTTCCATTCCATTCCATTGCATTCTGTTCCCTTCCACTCGGGTTGATTCCATTCCATTCCAATCCATTCCATTCCATTCCATTCCATTCCATTCCATTCCATTCCATTCCATTTCATTCCGTTCTATTTCATTCCATTACATTCCACTCATGTTGATTCCATTCCATTCCATTGCATTCTATTCCATTCCTTTCCATTCCACTCGGGTTGACTGAATTCCCTGCATTCCATTCCATTCCGTTCCATTCCATTCCAATCCATTTCATTCCATTTCATTCCATTCCACTCGGGTTGATTCAATTCCATTCTATTGCATTCCAATCCATTCCATTCCATTCCATTCCAGTCGGGTTGATTCACTTGCATTCTATTCCATTCCATTCCATTCCACTCGGGTTGATTCATTTCCATTCTATTGGGTTTCACTCCATTCCATTCCATTCCATTCCGTTCTATTCCATTCTATTACATTCCACTCGTGTTGATTCCGTTCCATTCCATTCCATTCTATTCCATTCCTTTCCATTCCACTCGGGTTGATTGAATTCCCTGCATTCCATTCCATTCCATTCCATACCATTCCATTCCATTCCGTTTCATTCCATTCCACTCGGGTTGATTCAATTCCATTCTATTTCATTCCAATCCATTCCATTCCATTCTATTCCACTCGGGTTGATTCACTTCCATTCTATTCCATTCCATTCCATTCTATTCCATTCCATTCCATTCCATTCCACTCGGGTTGATTCATTTCCATTCTGTTGGGTTTCACTCCATTCCATTCCATTCCATTCCATTCATTTCCACTCGTGCTGATTCAATTCCATTCTATTGCATTTCACTCCATTCCATTCCATTCTATTCCACTCGAGTGGATTCCATTCCATTCTATTGCATTCCATTTAATTCCATTCCATTTTGCAAGAGTGCATTGCATACCATTCTAATGCATTCCTTTCCATTCCAAACCATTCCATTCCCTTGTATTCCATTCCATTCCACTCGGGTTGATTCAATTACATTCTTCTGCATTTCACTCTATTCCATTCCATTCCATTCCATTCCCTTCCATTCCATTACACTCGGGTTGATTCAATTCCATTGTGTTCCATTCCATTCCTTTCCATTTCATTCCATTCCATTCCACTCCAGTTGATTCCGTTCCGTTAAATTCCATTCCACTAGGGTTGATTCCATTCCATTCAATTCCATTCCATACCATTTGATTTCATTCCATTTCATTCCATTCCATTCCATTCCATTCCATTCCATTCCATTCCATACCATTCGATTTCATTCTATTTCATTGCATTCCATTCCATTCCATTCAATTCCATTCCACTCTGATTGATTCAGTTCCATTCTATTCCATTTCATTCCATTCCATTCCATTTCATTCCATTCCATTCCATTCCATTCCACTCGGGTTGATTCATTGCCATTCTATTGGGTTTCTCTCCATTCCATTCCATTCCATTCAATTCATTTCCACTCGGGTTGATTCAATTCCATTCTGTTGCATTTCACTCCATTCCATTCCATTCCACTCCGTTTGATTCCATTCCATTCCATAGCATTCCTTTCCATTCCATTCCATTCCATTCCATTTCAATTGATTCAATTCCATTCTATTCCATTCCATTCCATTCCATTTCATTCCATTCCTTTCCATTCCAATCCTCTTGGATTGATTCAATTCCATTCTTTTCAATTCCATTCAATTCCATTCCATTGCATTACATTCCATTCCACTAGTGTTGATTCAATTCAATTCCATTCCACTCCATTCCATTCCAGTCCATTCCATTCCATTCCACTCTGGTTGATTCAATTCCATTCCATTCCACTCCATTCCATTTCATTTCATTCCATTCCATGCCATTCCATTCCATTCCGTTCCATTCCCATTGATTCAATTCCATTCTATTCCATTCCATTTCATTCAATTACGTTCCGTTCCATTCCATTCCATTCCACTCCACTACATTCCATTCCATTTCATTCCACTCCACTCCATTCCATTCCATGCCATTCCACTCGGATTGATTCAATTACATCTCTTTCCATTCCATTCCATTCCATTCCAATCCACTCCAATCGGGTTGATTCAATTCCATTCGATTCCATTCCATACCATTCCATTCCGTTCCATTCCATTCCATTCCTTTCTATTTGGTTCAATTTCATTCTATTCCATTCCATTCCATTCCATTGCATTCCATTTCATTCCATTCCATTCCAAGACATTACATTCCACTCGGGTTTATTCAATTCCATTCTATTCCATTCCATTCCATTCCATTCCATTCAACTCAGGTTGATTCCATTCCATTCTATTCCATTCCAATCCATTCCATTACATTCGATTCCATTCCATTCCTTTCCAGTTGTTTCAATTCCATTGCATTCCATTCCATTCCATTCCATTACATTCGATTCCATTCCATTCCTTTCCAGTTGTTTCAATTCCATTGCATTCCATTCCATTCCATTCCATTCCATTCGACTCGGGTTCATTCAATTCCATTCTACTCCATTCAATTCCATTCCATTCCTGTCGGTTTGATTCAATTGCATTCTATTCCATTCCATTCCATTCATTCCCATTCAATTCCATTCAATCCAATTCTATTCCACTCAGGTTGATTCAATTCCTTTCCATTCCATTCCATTCCATTACATTCCATTCTATTCCATTCCTATTGATTAAATTCCATTCTATTCCATTCCATTCCATTCCATTCCAGTTGTTTTCATTACATTCCTTTCCATTCCATTCCATTCCACTCCAGTTGATTCTATTCCACTCTATTCCATTCCATTCCATTCCAATCCATTCCATTCCATTCCTTTCCATTTCATGCCATTTCATTCCATTCCAGTTGATTCAATTCCATTCTTTTCCATGCCATTCCATTCCATTCCATTTCACTCCAGTCCAATCACTTCCACTCGATTGCATTCCATTCTACTAGGGTTTATTCCATTCCATTCCATTCCATTCCACTTGATTCAATTCCCTTCTATTCGATTCCATTCAATTCCATTCCAGTTCATTCATTTACATTCTACTCCATTCCATTCCATTCTATTCCATTCCATTCGGGTTGTTTCAATTACATTCTGTTCCATTCCATTCCATTCCACTCGGGTTTACTCCATTTCATTTCATTTCATTCCATACCATTCCATTCCATTCCACTCCACTCGGGTTGATTCCTTTCCATTCCATTGCATTCTGTTCTTTTTCATTCCTTTCCATTCCATTCCACTCGGGTTGCTTCCATTCCATTCCATTCCATTCTATTCCTTTCCATTCCATTCCATTACATTCTGTTCCCTTCCACTCGGGTTGTTTCCATTCCATTCCATTCCATTCCAATTAATTCCATTCCATTCCATTCCAATCCATTCCATTCCATTCCGTTCTATTCCATTCCATTACATGCCCCTCGTGTTGATTCCATTCCATTCCATTCCATTCCATTCCATTCCATTCCATTCCATTCTATTCCATTCCTTTCCATTCCACTCGGGTTGATTGAATTCCATGCATTCCATTCCATTCCATTCCATTCCATTCCACTCGGGTTGAATCAATTCCCTTCTATTTCATTCCAATCCATTCCATTCCATTCCATTCCACTTGGGTTGATTCACTTCCATTCTATTCCATTCCATTCCTTTCCATTCCATTCCACTCGGGTTGATTCATTTTCATTCTATCCAGTTTCATTCCATTCCATTCCATTCCATTCCATTCCATTCCATTCCATTCATTTCCGCTCGTGCTGATTCAATTCCACTCTATTGCATTTCACTCCATTCCATTCCATTCTATTCCACTCGAGTGGATTCCCTTCCATTCTATTGCATTCCATTTAATTTCATTCCATTTTGCAAGAGTGGATTCCATACCATTCTAATGCATTCTTTTCCATTCCAATCCATTCCATTCCATTCCATTCCATTCCATTAAATTCCATTCGGGTTGATTCAATTACATTCTACTGCATTTCACTCTATTCCATTCCATTCCATTCCATTCCATTACACTCGGGTTGATTCAATTCCATTGTGTTCTATTCCATTCCACTCCGGGTGACTCCATTCCGTTAAATTCCATTCCACTAGGGTTCATTCCATTCCATTCAATTCCATTCGATTCCATTCCATACCATTCCATTTCATTCCATTCCATTCCATTCCATTCGAATCCACTCTGATTGATTCAATTCCATCCTATTCCATTTCATTCCATTCCATTCCACTCGGGTTGATTCATTCCCATTCTATTCGGTTTCTCTCCATTCCATTCCATTCCATTCCATTCCATTCATTTCATTTCCACTCGGGTTGATTCAATTCCATTCTGTTGCATTTCACTCCATTCCATTCCATTCCATTCCACTCGAGTGGATTCCATTCCATTCTATTGCATTCCATTCAATTACATTCCATTTTGTAAGAGTGGATTCCATACTATTCTATTGCATTCCTTTCCATTCTACTCCATTCCATTCCATTCCATTCCCTTCTCTTCCATTCCATTACACTCGGGTTGATTCAATTACATTCTACTGCATTTCACTTTGTTCCATTCCATTCCATTGCATTCCATTCCATTTCATTCCATTCCACTCCCTTACACTCGGGTTGATTCAATTCCATTGTGTTCCAATCCATTCCATTCCATTCCATTCCACTCCAGTTGATTCCATTCCATTCCATACCATTCCATTCCATTCCATTCCATTCCAATTGATTCAATTCCATTCTATTCCAGTCCATTCCATTCCATTTCATTCCATTCCATTCCATTACAATCCTCTTGTATTGATTCAATTCCATTCTATTCAATTCCATTCAATTCCTTTCCATTCCAGGCCATTCCATTCCATTTCATTCCACTGGTGTTGATTCAATTCAATTCCATTCAATTGCATTCCATTCCATTCCATTCCATTCCATTCCACTCAATTCCATTTCATTCCATTCCATGCCTTTCCATTCCATTCCATTCCATTCCAATTGATTCAATTCCATTCTATTCCATTCCATTTCATTCAATTACGTTCCATTCCATTCCATTCCATTTTACTCCACTCCATTCCATTCCATTTCATTCCACTCCACTCCATTCCATTCCATTCCATTACACTCGGATTGACACAATTCCATCCCATTCCATTCCAATCCACTCCACTCAGGTTGATTCAATTCCATTCGATTCCATTCCATACCATTCCATTCCGTTCCATTCCATTCCATTCCACTCCATTCCTTTCCATTTGGTTCAATTTCATTCTATTCGATTCCATTCCATTCCATTCCATTTCATTCCATTCCATTCCCTCACATTACATTCCACTGGGGTTTTTTCAATTCCATTCTATTCCATTCCATTCCATTCCATTCCATTCAACTCAGGTTGATTCAATTCCATTCCATTCCATTCCAATCCATTCCATTCCATTCCATTGCATTCCAGTTGTTTCAATTCCATTGCATTCCATTCCCTTCCATTCCATTCGACTCGGTTTCATTCAAGACCATTCTACTCCATTCAATTCCATTCCATTCCAGTCGGGTTGATTCAATTGCATTCTATTCCATTCCACTCCATTCCATTCCATTCATTCCCATTCAATTCCATTCAATCCCATTCTATTCCACTCAGGTTGATTCAATTCCTTTCCATACAATTCCATTAAATTCCATTCCATTCTATTCCATTCCTATTGATTAAATTCCATTCTATTCCATTCCGTTCGATTCCATTCCAGTTGTTTCCATTACATTCCTTTCCATTCCATTCCATTCCATTCCAGTTGATTCTATTCCATTCTATTCCATTCCATTCCATTCCATTTCATTCCATTCCATTCCATATCATGCCATTTCATTCCATTCCAGTTGATTCAATTCCATTCTTTTCCATTCCATTCCATTCCATTCCATTAAATTTCATTCCATTCCAATCAATTCCATTCCAATCAATTCCAATCCATTCCATTCCATTATACTAGGGTTTATTCCATTCCATTCCATTCCATTCCTTTCCATTCCATTCCACTTGATTCAATTCCCTTCTATTCGATTCCATTCAATTCCATTCCAGTTCTTTCATTTGCATTCTACTCCATTCCATTACATTCCATTCCATTCGGGTTGATTCAATTACATTCTGTTCCATTCCATTCCATTCCATTCCATTCCACTCGGGTTTACTCCATTTCATTCCATTCCATTCCATTCCATTCCATTCCACTCCACTCGGGTTGATTCCTTTCCATTTCATTGCATTCCGTTCTTTTTCATTCCTTTCTATTCCACTCCACTCGGGTTGATTCCATTCCATTCCATTCCATTCTATTCCTTTCCATTATATTCCATTACATTCTATTCCATTCCACTTGGGTTGATTCCATTCCATTCCATTTAATTCCATTCCATTCCATTCCATTCCATTCCATTCCATTCCATTCTATTCCATTCCGTTCCATTACAGTCCCCTCGTGTTGATTCCATTCAATTCGATTCCATTCCATTCCATTCCATTCCATTCTATTCCATTCCTTTCCATTCCACTCGGGTTGATTGAATTTCATGCATTCCATTCCATTCCATTCCATTTCATTCGATTCCACTCGGTTTGATTCAATTCCATTCTATTTCATTCCAATCCATTCCATTCCATTCCATTCCACTCGGGTTGATTCACTTCCATTCTATTCCATTCCATTCCATTTCATTCCATTCCATTCCATTCCACTCGGGTTGATTCATTTCCATTCTATTGGGTTTCATTCCATTCCATTCCATTCCATTCCATTCCATTCCATTCATTTCCACTCGTGCTGATTCAATTCCATTCTATTGCATTTCACTCCATTCCATTCCATTCTATTCCACTCGATTGGATTCCATTCCATTCTATTGCATTCCATTTAATTCCATTCCATTTTGCAAGAGTGGATTTCTTACCATTCTAATGCATTCCTTTCCATTCCAATGCATTCCATTCCCTTCTATTCCATTCCATTCCACTCGGGTTGATTCAATTACATTCTACTGCATTTCACTCTATTCCATTCCATTCCATTCCATTCCATTCCACTCGGGTTGATTCAATTCCATTGTGTTCCATTCCATTCCAATCCGGTTGATTCCATTCCGTTAAATTCCGTTCAACTAGGGTTGATTCCATTCCATTCAATTCCATTCGATTCCATTCCATACCATTCCATTTCATTCCATTCCATTCCATTCCATTCCAATTGGTTCAATTTCATTCTATTCCATTGCATTCCATTCCATTTCATTCCATTCCATTCCACATGGCTTTATTCAATTCCATTCTATTCCATTCCATTCCATTCCATTCCATTCCACTCGCTTCCACTCAGGTTGATTCAATTCCATTCCATTCCAATCCTTTCCTTTCCATTATATTACATTCGATTCCATTCCATTCCATTCGAGTTGTTTCAATTCCATTGCATTCCATTGCATTCCATTCCATTTCACTCTGGTTTATTCAATTCCATTCTACTCCATTCAATTCCATTCAATTCCAGTCAGGTTGATTCAATTCCATTCCATTCCATTCCATTCCATTCATTCCCATTTCATTATATTCCATCCCATTCCATTCCATTCCATTCCATTCATTCCCATTTCATTCTATCCCATCCCATTCTATTCCACTCGGGTTGATTCAATTCCTTTCCATTCCATTCCATTCCATTCCATTTCATTCCTATTGATTAAATGCCATTCTATTCCATTCCATTCTACTCCATTCCATTCCATTCCAGTTGTTTCCATTACATTCCTTTCCATTCCATTCCATTGCATTCTATTCCAGTTGCTTCTATTCCATTCTATTCCACTCCATTCCATTCCATTTCATCCCATTCCATTCCATTCCAGTTGATTCAATTCCATTCTTTTCCATTCCATTCCATTCCACTGCATTACATTCCATTCCAATCAATTCCACTCCATTCGATTCCATTCTACTCGGGTTTATTCCATTCCATTCCATTCCATTCCATTCCATTCCATTCCATTCCATTCCATTCCACTTGATTCAACTCCTTTCTATTCCATTCCATTCCATTCCATTCCATTCCATTCCACTTGATTCAACTCCTTTGTATTCCATTCCATTCAATTCCATTCAAGTTCATTATTTCCACTCTTCTCCATTCCATTCCATTCCATTCCATTCGGGTTCATTCAAATACATTGTGTTCCATTCCATTCCATTCCATTCCATTCCATTCCATTCCACTCGGGTTTATTCCATTCCATTACATTCTATTCCATTCCATTCCATTCTATACCATTGCAGTACTTTCCACTCCACTAGGGTTGATTCCTTTCCATTCCATTCTATTCCATTCCTTTCCTTTCCATTCCAATCGGGTTGATTCCATTCCATTCCATTTCATTCCATTCCATTCCATTCCATTCCATTCCATTCCTCTCGAGTTTATTCACTTCCATTCCATTCCACTCCAATCCATTCCATTCCACTTGATTCAATTTCCTTCTATTTGATTCCATTCAATTCCATTCCATTTCTTTCATTTCCATTCTACTCCATTCCATTCCATTCCATTCGGGTTGATTCAATTACATTCTGTTCCATTCCATTGCATTCCATTCCATTCCATTCCACTTGGGTTTACTCCATTTCATTCCATTCATAACCACTCCATTCCATTCCACTCCACTCGGGTTGATTCCTTTCCATTTCATTGCATTCCGTCCTTTTTCATTCCTTTCCATTCCATTCCACTCGGGTTGATTCCATTCCATTCCATTCCATACTTTTCCTTTCCATTCCATTACATTACATTCTGTTCCATTCCACTCGGGTTGATTCCATTCCATTCCATTCCGTTCCATTTCATTCCATTCTATTCCATTCCATTCCATTCCATTCCATTCCATTCCATTTCATTCCATTCTATTCCATTCCATTACATTCCCCTCGTGTTGATTGCATTCCATTCCATTCCATTCCATTCCATTCCTTTCCATTCCACTCGGGTTGATTGAATTCCATGCATTCCATTCCATTTCATTCCATTCCACTTGGGTTGATTCAGTTCCATTCTATTCCATTCCATTCCATTCCATTCCATTCCATTCCATTCCATTCCACTCGGGTTGATTCATTTCCATTCTAATGCGTTTCACTCCATTCCACTCCATTCCATTCCATTCCATTCCATTCATTTCCACTCGTGCTGATTCAATTCCATTCTACTGCATTTCACTCCATTCCATTCCATTCTATTCCACTCGAGTGGATTCCATTCCATTCTATTGCATTCTATTTAATTCCATCCCATTTTGCAGGAGTGAATTCCATAGCATTCTAATGCATTCCTTTCCATTCCAATCCATTCCATTCCCTTCTATTCCATTCCATTCCACTCGGGTTGATTCAATGACATTCTACTGCATTTCACTCTATTCCATTCCATTCCATTCCATTCCATTCCATTCCACTTGGGTTGATTCAATTCCATTGTATTTCATTCCATTTCATTCCATTCCATTCCATTCGACTCCGGTTGATTCCATTCCGTTAAATTCCATTCAGCTAGGGTTGATTCCATTCCATTCAATTCCATTCGATTCCATTCCATACCGTTCCATTTCATTCCATTCCATTCCATTCCATTCCATTCCATTCCATTCCAATTGGTTCAATTTCATTCTATTCCATTGCATTCCATTCCATTCCATTCCATTCCATTCCATACCATTCCATTCCGTTCCGTTCCACTCAGGTTGATTCAATTCCATTCCATTCCATTCCATTCCAATCCATTCCTTTCCATTATATTACATTCGATGCCATTCCATTCCATTCGAGTTGTTTCAATTCCATTGCATTCCATTGCATTCCATTCCATTCCACTCTGGTTTATTCAATTCCATTCTACTCCATTCAATTCCATTCAATTCCAGTCAGGTTGTTTCAATTCCATTCCATTCCATTCCATTCCATTCATTCCCATTTCATTCTATTCCATCCCATTCTATTCCACTCGGGTTGATTCAATTCCTTTACATTTCATTCCATTCCATTCCATTCCATTCCATTCCATTCCATTTCATTCCTATTGATTAAATGCCATTCTATTCCATTCCATTCTATTCCATTCCATTCCAGTTGTTTCCTTGTCATTCCTTTCCCTTCCATTCCATTCCATTCCATTCCATTCCAGTTGGTTCTATTCCGTTCTATTCCATTCCATTCTATTCCATTCCATTTCATCCCATTCTATTCCATTCCAGTTGATTCAATTCCATTCTTTTCCATTCCATTCCGTTCCACTCCATTACATTCCATTCCAATCAATTCCACTCCATTTGATTCCATTCTACTCGGGTTTATTCAATTCCATTCCAGTCCATTCCATTCCATTCCATTCCATTCCATTCCATTCCATTCCATTCCACTTGATTCAATTCCTTTCTATTCCATTCCATTCAATTCCATTCCAATTCATTATTTCCATTCTTCTCCATTCCATTCCTTTCCATTCCATTCCATTCCATTCCATTCGGCTTCATTCAAATACATTGTGTTCCATTCCATTCCATTCCATTCCATTCTATTCCATTCCATTCCATTCCACTCGGGTTTATTCCATTCCATTACATTCTATTCCATTCCATTCCATTCCATACAATTGCAGTACATTCCACTCCACTCGGGTTGATTCCTTTCCATTCCATTCCATTCCATTCTATTCCATTCCTTTCCTTTCCATTCCAATCGGGTTGATTCCATTCCATTCTATTCCTTTCCATTCCATTCCATTACTTTCCGTTCCATTCCACTCCAGTTGCTTCAATACCATTCTATTCCATTCCATTCCATTCCATTCCATTTCATTCCAATCCATTCCATTCTGCTTGGGTTGATTCAGTTCCATTCTATTCCATTCCAGTCCATTCCTGTTGATTCAATTCCTTTCTCTTCCATTCCATTCCATTCCACTCCATTCCATTCCATTCCAATCCATTCCAATTGTGATGATTCCATTCCATTCTATTCCATTCCATTCCATTCCATTCCATTCGATTCCATTCCATTCCACTTGACTTGATTCAATTCTATACTATTCCATTCCATTCCGTTTCATTCCATTCCATTCCATTCCATTCCATTCCATTCCATTTCATTCCATTCCATTCCATTTCATTCCATTCCATTCTTTTCCATTCCATTCTATTCCATTCCGTTCCATTCCAGATGATTCAACTCCATTGTATGCCATTCCATTCCATTCCAATCCATTCCATTCCATTCCACTCCACTACATTCCATTCCATTCCATTCTATTCCACTCCACTCCATTCTAATGCATTTCATTCCACTCCACTCCATTCCATTCCATTTCATTCCACTCCACTCAACTCAATTCCATTCCATTGCCCTCGGATTGATTCAATTCCATCCCATCCCATTCCATTCCATTCCATTACAATCCACTGTGCTCTTGTTGATTCAATTCCATTCTATGCCATTCCATACCATTCCCTTCCATTCCATTGCATTCCAACGGGTTGATTCGATTCCATTCTATTCGTTTAAATTCCGTTCCATCCAGTTCCACACCGTTCCATTCCATTCCATTCCACTCGGGTTGATTCAATTTCCTTCTATTCCATTCCATTCCATTCCATATCATTCCATTCCATTCCATTCCATTCCATTCCAATCCATTCCATTCCACTCCACATCAATCCATTCCATTCCATTCCAATCCATTCCACTCAGGTTGATTCCATTTCATTCCATTCCATCGAATTCCATTCAATCCCATTCCATTCCATTCCATCGAATTCCATTCAATCCCATTCCATTCCACTCCATTCCACTCGGGTGGATTCCATTCCATTCCATTCCATTCCATTCCATTTCAGTTGATTCAATTCCGTTCTATTCCATTCCATTCCATTCCATTCCATTCCATTCCATTCCATTCCACTCCATTCCATTCCATTCCACTCCATTCCATTCCATTCCACTCTGGTTGATTCCATTCCATTCCATTCCATTCCATTCCATTCCTTTCCATTCCATTCCAGTTGATTCAATTCCGTCCTATTCCATTTCATTCCATTCCACTCCATTTCATTCCATTACACTCGAGTTGATTCAATTCCATTCTATGCCATTCCTTTCCATTCCATTCCATTCCATTCCATTCCTCTCTGGTTTATTCAATTCCATTCTTTTCCATTCCATTCCATTCCATTCCATTCCGTTCCACTCGGGTTGATTCATTCCCATTCTATTGGGTTTCACTCCATTCCACTCCATTCGTTTCCATTCCATTCTATTCCATTCCATTCCATTCCATTCATTTCCACTCGGTTTGATACAATTCCATTCTATTGGGTTCTCTCCATTCCACTCCGTTCGTTTCCATTCCATTCCATTCCATTCCATTCCATTCCATTCCATTCATTTCCACTCGGGTTGATACAATTCCATTCTATTGAAATTCACTCCATTCCATTCCATTCCATTCCACTCGAGTGGATTCCATTCCATTCTATTGCATTCCATTCAATCCATTCCATTTTGCAAGAGTGGATTCCATACCATTCTATTGCATTCCTTTCCATTCTACTCCATTCCTTTCCATTCCATTTTCTTCTCTTCCATTCCAGTACACTCGGGTTGATTCAATTACATTCCACTGCATTTCACTCTATTCCATTCCGTTCCGTTCCGTTCCGTTCCATTCCATTCCATTACACTGGGGTTGATTCAATTCCATTGTGTTCCATTCCATCCATTCCATTCCATTCCACTCCGGATGATTCCATTCCATTCCATACCATTCCTTTCCATTCCATTCCATTCCATTCCATTCCAATTGATTCAATTCCTTTCTATTCCATTGCATTCCATTCCATTTCATTCCATACCTTTCCATTCCTTTCCTCTTGGATTGATTCAATTCCATTCTATTCAATTCCATTCCATTCCATGCCATTTCATTCCATTCCATTCCACTAGTGTTTATTCCATTCAATTCCATTCATTTCAATTCCATTCCTTTCCATTCCACTCCATTCTACCCCATTCCATTCCATACCACTCTGTTTGATTCAATTCCATTCCATTACACTCCATTCTATTCCATTCCATTCCATTCCATGCCATTCCATTCCATTCCATTCCGTTCCATTCCAATTGATTCAATTCCATTCTGTTCCATTCCATTCCATTCCATTCTATTCCATTCCATTCCATTCCGCTCGGGTTAATTAAATTCCATTCCATTCCATTCCATTCCCTTCCATTCCATTACTCTCGGGTTGATTCTATTCCATGGTGTTCCGTTCCATTCCATTCCATTCCATTCCACTCCAGTTGATTCCATTCCGTTCCATTCCATTCCACTCAGTTTGATTCCTTTCCATTCAATTCCATTAGATTCCTTTCCATACCATTCCATTTCATTCCATTCCATTCCATTCCATTCCAGCTGGTTCAATTTCATTCTATTCCATTGCATTCCATTCCATTTCATTCCATTCCATTCCACTTGGGTTTCTTCAATTTCATTCTATTCCATTCCATTCCATTGCATTCCATTCCATTCCATTCCGTTCCAATCACGTTGATTCAATTCCACTCCAATCCATTCCATTGCATTCCATTCCAAACCATTCCTTTCCATTGCATTACATTCGATTCAATTCCATTCCATTTCAGTTGTTTCAATTACATTGCATTCCATTCCATTCCATTCCATTCCATTCATTCCCATTCCATTCCATTGCATCCCATTCTATTCCACTCGGGTTGATTCAATTCCTTTCCATTCCATTCCATTCCATTCATTCCCAATCCATTCCATTCCATCCCATTCTATTCCACTCGGGTTGATTCAATTCCTTTCCATTCCATTCCATTCCATTCTATTCCATTCCATTTCATTCAATTACGTTCCGTTCCATTCCATTCCATTCCACTCCACTACATTCCATTCCATTTCATTCCACTCCACTCCATTCCATTCCATGCCATTCCACTCGGATTGATTCAATTACATCTCATTCCATTCCATTCCATTCCATTCCAATCCACTCCAATCGGGTTGATTCAATTCCATTCGATTCCATTCCATACCATTCCATTCCGTTCCATTCCATTCCATTCCATTCCATTCCTTTCTATTTGGTTCAATTTCATTCTATTCCATTCCATTCCATTCCATTGCATTCCATTTCATTCCATTCCATTCCAAGACATTACATTCCACTTGGGTTTATTCAATTCCATTCTATTCCATTCCATTCCATTCCATTCCATTCAACTCAGGTTGATTCCATTCCATTCTATTCCATTCCAATCCATTCCATTACATTCGATTCCATTCCATTCCTTTCCAGTTGTTTCAATTCCATTGCATTCCATTCCATTCCATTACATTCGATTCCATTCCATTCCTTTCCAGTTGTTTCAATTCCATTGCATTCCATTCCATTCCATTCCATTCCATTCGACTCGGGTTCATTCAATTCCATTCTACTCCATTCAATTCCATTCCATTCCTGTCGGTTTGATTCAATTGCATTCTATTCCATTCCATTCCATTCATTCCCATTCAATTCCATTCAATCCAATTCTATTCCACTCAGGTTGATTCAATTCCTTTCCATTCCATTCCATTACATTACATTCCATTCTATTCCATTCCTATTGATTAAATTCCATTCTATTCCATTCCATTCCATTCCATTCCAGTTGTTTTCATTACATTCCTTTCCATTCCATTCCATTCCACTCCAGTTGATTCTATTCCACTCTATTCCATTCCATTCCATTCCAATCCATTCCATTCCATTCCTTTCCATTTCATGCCATTTCATTCCATTCCAGTTGATTCAATTCCATTCTTTTCCATGCCATTCCATTCCATTCCATTTCACTCCAGTCCAATCACTTCCACTCGATTGCATTCCATTCTACTAGGGTTTATTCCATTCCATTCCATTCCATTCCACTTGATTCAATTCCCTTCTATTCGATTCCATTCAATTCCATTCCAGTTCATTCATTTACATTCTACTCCATTCCATTCCATTCTATTCCATTCCATTCGGGTTGTTTCAATTACATTCTGTTCCATTCCATTCCATTCCACTCGGGTTTACTCCATTTCATTTCATTCCATACCATTCCATTCCATTCCACTCCACTCGGGTTGATTCCTTTCCATTCCATTGCATTCTGTTCTTTTTCATTCCTTTCCATTCCATTCCACTCGGGTTGCTTCCATTCCATTCCATTCCATTCTATTCCTTTCCATTCCATTCCATTACATTCTGTTCCCTTCCACTCGGGTTGTTTCCATTCCATTCCATTCCATTCCAATTAATTCCATTCCATTCCATTCCATTCCATTCCAATCCATTCCATTCCATTCCGTTCTATTCCATTCCATTACATGCCCCTCGTGTTGATTCCATTCCATTCCATTCCATTCCATTCCATTCCATTCCATTCTATTCCATTCCTTTCCATTCCACTCGGGTTGATTGAATTCCATGCATTCCATTCCATTCCATTCCATTCCATTCCACTCGGGTTGAATCAATTCCCTTCTATTTCATTCCAATCCATTCCATTCCATTCCATTCCACTTGGGTTGATTCACTTCCATTCTATTCCATTCCATTCCTTTCCATTCCATTCCACTCGGGTTGATTCATTTTCATTCTATCCAGTTTCATTCCATTCCATTCCATTCCATTCCATTCATTTCCGCTCGTGCTGATTCAATTCCACTCTATTGCATTTCACTCCATTCCATTCCATTCTATTCCACTCGAGTGGATTCCCTTCCATTCTATTGCATTCCATTTAATTTCATTCCATTTTGCAAGAGTGGATTCCATACCATTCTAATGCATTCTTTTCCATTCCAATCCATTCCATTCCATTCCATTCCATTCCATTAAATTCCATTCGTGTTGATTCAATTACATTCTACTGCATTTCACTCTATTCCATTCCATTCCATTCCATTCCATTCCATTACACTCGGGTTGATTCAATTCCATTGTGTTCCATTCCATTCCACTCCGGGTGACTCCATTCCGTTAAATTCCATTCCACTAGGGTTCATTCCATTCCATTCAATTCCATTCGATTCCATTCCATACCATTCCATTTCATTCCATTCCATTCCATTCCATTCGAATCCACTCTGATTGATTCAATTCCATCCTATTCCATTTCATTCCATTCCATTCCACTCGGGTTGATTCATTCCCATTCTATTCGGTTTCTCTCCATTCCGTTCCATTCCATTCATTTCATTTCCACTCGGGTTGATTCAATTCCATTCTGTTGCATTTCACTCCATTCCATTCCATTCCATTCCACTCGAGTGGATTCCATTCCATTCTATTGCATTCCATTCAATTACATTCCATTTTGTAAGAGTGGATTCCATACTATTCTATTGCATTCCTTTCCATTCTACTCCATTCCATTCCATTCCATTCCCTTCTCTTCCATTCCATTACACTCGGGTTGATTCAATTACATTCTACTGCATTTCACTTTGTTCCATTCCATTCCATTGCATTCCATTCCATTTCATTCCATTCCACTCCCTTACACTCGGGTTGATTCAATTCCATTGTGTTCCAATCCATTCCATTCCATTCCATTCCACTCCGGTTGATTCCATTCCATTCCATACCATTCCATTCCATTCCAATTGATTCAATTGCATTCTATTCCAGTCCATTCCATTCCATTTCATTCCATTCCATTCCATTACAATCCTCTTGTATTGATTCAATTCCATTCTATTCAATTCCATTCAATTCCTTTCCATTCCAGGCCATTCCATTCCATTTCATTCCACTGGTGTTGATTCAATTCAATTCCATTCAATTGCATTCCATTCCATTCCATTCCGTTCCATTCCATTCCATTCCATTCAATTCCATTCCATTCCATTCCAGCCAATTCCATTTCATTCCATTCCATGCCTTTCCATTCCATTCCGTTCCATTCCAATTGATTCAATTCCATTCTATTCCATTCCATTTCATTCAATTACGTTCCATTCCATTCCATTCCATTTTACTCCACTCCATTCCATTCCATTTCATTCCACTCCACTCCATTCCATTCCATTCCATTACACTCGGATTGACACAATTCCATCCCATTCCATTCCAATCCACTCCACTCAGGTTGATTCAATTCCATTCGATTCCATTCCATACCATTCCATTCCGTTCCATTCCATTCCATTCCACTCCATTCCTTTCCATTTGGTTCAATTTCATTCTATTCGATTCCATTCCATTCCATTCCATTTCATTCCATTCCATTCCATCACATTACATTCCACTGGGGTTTTTTCAATTCCATTCTATTCCATTCCATTCCATTCCATTCCATTCCATTCAACTCAGGTTGATTCAATTCCATTCCATTCCATTCCAATCCATTCCATTCCATTCCATTGCATTCCAGTTGTTTCAATTCCATTGCATTCCATTCCCTTCCATTCCATTCGACTCGGTTTCATTCAAGTCCATTCTACTCCATTCAATTCCATTCCATTCCAGTCGGGTTGATTCAATTGCATTCTATTCCATTCCACTCCATTCCATTCCATTCATTCCCATTCAATTCCATTCAATCCCATTCTATTCCACTCAGGTTGATTCAATTCCTTTCCATACAATTCCATTAAATTCCATTCCATTCTATTCCATTCCTATTGATTAAATTCCATTCTATTCCATTCCGTTCAATTCCATTCCAGTTGTTTCCATTACATTCCTTTCCATTCCATTCCATTCCATTCCAGTTGATTCTATTCCATTCTATTCCATTCCATTCCATTCCATTCCATTCCATTCCATTCCATTTCATGCCATTTCATTCCATTCCAGTTGATTCAATTCCATTCTTTTCCATTCCATTCCATTCCATTCCATTAAATTCCATTCCATTCCAATCAATTCCATTCCAATCAATTCCAATCCATTCCATTCCATTATACTAGGGTTTATTCCATTCCATTCCAATCCATTCCATTCCTTTCCATTCCATTCCACTTGATTCAATTCCCTTCTATTCGATTCCATTCAATTCCATTCCAGTTCTTTCATTTGCATTCTACTCCATTCCATTCCATTCCATTCCATTCCATTCGGGTTGATTCAATTACATTCTGTTCCATTCCATTCCATTCCACTCGGGTTTACTCCATTTCATTCCATTCCATTCCATTCCATTCCATTCCACTCCACTCGGATTGATTCCTTTCCATTTCATTGCATTCCGTTCTTTTTCATTCCTTTCTATTCCACTCCACTCGGGTTGATTCCATTCCATTCCATTCCATTCTGTTCCTTTCCATTACATTCCATTACATTCTGTTCCATTCCACTTGGGTTGATTCCATTCCATTCCATTCCATTCCATTTAATTCCATTCCATTCCATTCCATTCCATTTAATTCCATTCCATTCCATTCCATTCCATTCCATTCCATTCCATTCCGTTCCATTACAGTCCCCTCGTGTTGATTCCATTCAATTCGATTCCATTCCATTCCATTCCATTCCATTCTATTCCATTCCTTTCCATTCCACTCGGGTTGATTGAATTCCATGCATTCCATTCCATTCCATTCCATTTCATTTGATTCCACTCGGTTTGATTCAATTCCATTCTATTTCATTCCAATCCATTCCATTCCATTCCATTCCACTCGGGTTGATTCACTTCCATTCTATTCCATTCCATTCCATTTCATTCCATTCCATTCCATTCCACTCGGGTTGATTCATTTCCATTCTATTGGGTTTCATTCCATTCCATTCCATTCCATTCCATTCCATTCCATTCATTTCCACTCGTGCTGATTCAATTCCATTCTATTGCATTTCACTCCATTCCATTCCATTCTATTCCACTCGATTGGATTCCATTCCATTCTATTGCATTCCATTTAATTCCATTCCATTTTGCAAGAGTGGATTTCTTACCATTCTAATGCATTCCTTTCCATTCCAATGCATTCCATTCCCTTCTATTCCATTCCATTCCACTCAGGTTGATTCAATTACATTCTACTGCATTTCACTCTATTCCATTCCATTCCATTCCATTCCATTCCACTCGGGTTGATTCAATTCCATTGTGTTCCATTCCATTCCAATCCGGTTGATTCCATTCCGTTAAATTCCGTTCAACTAGGGTTGATTCCATTCCATTCAATTCCATTCGATTCCATTCCATACCATTCCATTTCATTCCATTCCATTCCATTCCATTCCAATTGGTTCAATTTCATTCTATTCCATTGCATTCCATTCCATTTCATTCCATTCCATTCCACATGGCTTTATTCAATTCCATTCTATTCCATTCCATTCCATTCCATTCCATTCCACTCGCTTCCACTCAGGTTGATTCAATTCCATTCCATTCCAATCCTTTCCTTTCCATTATACTACATTCGATTCCATTCCATTCCATTCGAGTTGTTTCAATTCCATTGCATTCCATTGCATTCCATTCCATTTCACTCTGGTTTATTCAATTCCATTCTACTCCATTCAATTCCATTCAATTCCAGTCAGGTTGATTCAATTCAATTCCATTCCATTCCATTCCATTCCATTCATTCCCATTTCATTATATTCCATCCCATTCCATTCCATTCCATTCCATTCATTCCCATTTCATTCTATCCCATCCCATTCTATTCCACTCGGGTTGATTCAATTCCTTTACATTCCATTCCATTCCATTCCATTTCATTCCTATTGATTAAATGCCATTCTATTCCATTCCATTCTATTCCATTCCATTCCATTCCAGTTGTTTCCATTACATTCCTTTCCATTCCATTCCATTGCATTCTATTCCAGTTGCTTCTATTCCATTCTATTCCATTCCATTCCATTCCATTTCATCCCATTCCATTCCATTCCAGTTGATTCAATTCCATTCTTTTCCATTCCATTCCATTCCACTGCATTACATTCCATTCCAATCAATTCCACTCCATTCGATTCCATTCTACTCGGGTTTATTCCATTCCATTCCATTCCATTCCATTCCATTCCATTCCATTCCATTCCACTTGATTCAACTCCTTTCTATTCCATTCCATTCCATTCCATTCCATTCCATTCCATTCCATTCCACTTGATTCAACTCCTTTCTATTCCATTCCATTCAATTCCATTCAAGTTCATTATTTCCACTCTTCTCCATTCCATTCCATTCCATTCCATTCGGGTTCATTCAAATACATTGTGTTCCATTCCATTCCATTCCATTCTATTCCATTCCATTCCATTCCATTCCATTCCATTCCATTCCATTCCACTCGGGTTTATTCCATTCCATTACATTCTATTCCATTCCATTCCATTCTATACCATTGCAGTACTTTCCACTCCACTAGGGTTGATTCCTTTCCATTCCATTCTATTCCATTCCTTTCCTTTCCATTCCAATCGGGTTGATTCCATTCCATTCCATTTCATTCCATTCCATTCCATTCCATTCCATTCCATTCCTCTCGAGTTTATTCACTTCCATTCCATTCCACTCCAATCCATTCCATTCCACTTGATTCAATTTCCTTCTATTTGATTCCATTCAATTCCCTTCCAGTTCTTTCATTTGCATTCTACTCCATTCCATTCCATTCCATTCGGGTTGATTCAATTACATTCTGTTCCATTCCATTGCATTCCATTCCATTCCATTCCACTTGGGTTTACTCCATTTCATTCCATTCATAACCACTCCATTCCATTCCACTCCACTCGGGTTGATTCCTTTCCATTTCATTGCATTCCGTCCTTTTTCATTCCTTTCCATTCCATTCCACTCGGGTTGATTCCATTCCATTCCATTCCATACTTTTCCTTTCCATTCCATTACATTACATTCTGTTCCATTCCACTCGGGTTGATTCCATTCCATTCCATTCCGTGCCATTTCATTCCATTCTATTCCATTCCATTCCATTCCATTCCATTCCATTCCATTCCATTCCATTCTATTCCATTCCATTACATTCCCCTCGTGTTGATTGCATTCCATTCCATTCCATTCCATTCCATTCCTTTCCATTCCACTCGGGTTGATTGAATTCCATGCATTCCATTCCATTTCATTCCATTCCACTTGGGTTGATTCAGTTCCATTCTATTCCATTCCATTCCATTCCATTCCATTCCATTCCATTCCATTCCACTCGGGTTGATTCATTTCCATTCTAATGCGTTTCACTCCATTCCACTCCATTCCATTCCATTCCATTCCATTCCATTCATTTCCACTCGTGCTGATTCAATTCCATTCTATTGCATTTCACTCCATTCCATTCCATTCTATTCCACTCGAGTGGATTCCATTCCATTCTATTGCATTCTATTTAATTCCATCCCATTTTGCAGGAGTGAATTCCATAGCATTCTAATGCATTCCTTTCCATTCCAATCCATTCCATTCCCTTCTATTCCATTCCATTCCACTCGGGTTGATTCAATGACATTCTACTGCATTTCACTCTATTCCATTCCATTCCATTCCATTCCATTCCACTTGGGTTGATTCAATTCCATTGTGTTTCATTCCATTTCATTCCATTCCATTCCATTCGACTCCGGTTGATTCCATTCCGTTAAATTCCATTCAACTAGGGTTGATTCCATTCCATTCAATTCCATTCGATTCCATTCCATACCGTTCCTTTTCATTCCATTCCATTCCATTCCATTCCATTCCATTCCATTCCATTCCAATTGGTTCAATTTCATTCTATTCCATTGCATTCCATTCCATTCCATTCCATTCCATTCCATACCATTCCATTCCGTTCCGTTCCACTCAGGTTGATTCAATTCCATTCCATTCCATTCCATTCCAATCCATTCCTTTCCATTATATTACATTCGATGCCATTCCATTCCATTCGAGTTGTTTCAATTCCATTGCATTCCATTGCATTCCATTCCATTCCACTCTGGTTTATTCAATTCCATTCTACTCCATTCAATTCCATTCAATTCCAGTCAGGTTGTTTCAATTCCATTCCATTCCATTCCATCCCATTCATTCCCATTTCATTCTATTCCATCCCATTCTATTCCACTCGGGTTGATTCAATTCCTTTACATTTCATTCCATTCCATTCCATTCCATTCCATTCCATTCCATTCCTATTGATTAAATGCCATTCTATTCCATTCCATTCTATTCCATTCCATTCCAGTTGTTTCCTTGTCATTCCTTTCCCTTCCATTCCATTCCATTCCATTCCATTCCAGTTGGTTCTATTCCGTTCTATTCCATTCCATTCTATTCCATTCCATTTCATCCCATTCTATTCCATTCCAGTTGATTCAATTCCATTCTTTTCCATTCCATTCCGTTCCACTCCATTACATTCCATTCCAATCAATTCCACTCCATTTGATTCCATTCTACTCGGGTTTATTCCATTCCAATCCATTCCATTCCATTCCATTCCATTCCATTCCATTCCATTCCATTCCACTTGATTCAATTCCTTTCTATTCCATTCCATTCAATTCCATTCCAATTCATTATTTCCATTCTTCTCCATTCCATTCCTTTCCATTCCATTCCATTCCATTCCATTCGGCTTCATTCAAATACATTGTGTTCCATTCCATTCCATTCCATTCCATTCTATTCCATTCCATTCCATTCCACTCGGGTTTATTCCATTCCATTACATTCTATTCCATTCCATTCCATTCCATACAATTGCAGTACATTCCACTCCACTCGGGTTGATTCCTTTCCATTCCATTCCATTCCATTCTATTCCATTCCTTTCCTTTCCATTCCAATCGGGTTGATTCCATTCCATTCTATTCCTTTCCATTCCATTCCATTACTTTCCGTTCCATTCCACTCCAGTTGCTTCAATACCATTCTATTCCATTCCATTCCATTCCATTCCATTTCATTCCAATCCATTCCATTCTGCTTGGGTTGATTCAGTTCCATTCTATTCCATTCCAGTCCATTCCTGTTGATTCAATTCCTTTCTCTTCCATTCCATTCCATTCCACTCCATTCCATTCCATTCCAATCCATTCCAATTGTGATGATTCCATTCCATTCTATTCCATTCCATTCCATTCCATTCCATTCGATTCCATTCCATTCCACTTGACTTGATTCAATTCTATACTATTCCATTCCATTCCGTTTCATTCCATTCCATTCCATTCCATTCCATTCCATTTCATTCCATTCCATTCCATTTCATTCCATTCCATTCTTTTCCATTCCATTCTATTCCATTCCGTTCCATTCCAGATGATTCAACTCCATTGTATGCCATTCCATTCCATTCCAATCCATTCCATTCCATTCCACTCCACTACATTCCATTCCATTCCATTCTATTCCACTCCACTCCATTCTAATGCATTTCATTCCACTCCACTCCATTCCATTCCATTTCATTCCACTCCACTCAACTCAATTCCATTCCATTGCCCTCGGATTGATTCAATTCCATCCCATCCCATTCCATTCCATTCCATTACAATCCACTGCGCTCGTGTTGATTCAATTCCATTCTATGCCATTCCATACCATTCCCTTCCATTCCATTGCATTCCAACGGGTTGATTCGATTCCATTCTATTCGTTTAAATTCCGTTCCATCCAGTTCCACACCGTTCCATTCCATTCCATTCCACTCGGGTTGATTCAATTTCCTTCTATTCCATTCCATTCCATATCATTCCATTCCATTCCATTCCATTCCATTCCATTCCAATCCATTCCATTCCACTCCACATCAATCCATTCCATTCCATTCCAATCCATTCCACTCAGGTTGATTCCATTTCATTCCATTCCATCGAATTCCATTCAATCCCATTCCATTCCATTCCATCGAATTCCATTCAATCCCATTCCATTCCACTCCATTCCACTCGGGTGGATTCCATTCCATTCCATTCCATTCCATTCCATTTCAGTTGATTCAATTCCGTTCTATTCCATTCCATTCCATTCCATTCCATTCCATTCCATTCCACTCCATTCCATTCCATTCCACTCCATTCCATTCCACTCCATTCCATTCCATTCCACTCTCGTTGATTCCATTCCATTCCATTCCATTCCATTCCATTCCTTTCCATTCCATTCCAGTTGATTCAATTCCGTCCTATTCCATTTCATTCCATTCCACTCCATTTCATTCCATTACACTCGAGTTGATTCAATTCCATTCTATGCCATTCCTTTCCATTCCATTCCATTCCATTCCATTCCTCTCTGGTTTATTCAATTCCATTCTTTTCCATTTCATTCCATTCCATTCCATTCCGTTCCACTCGGGTTGATTCATTCCCATTCTATTGGGTTTCACTCCATTCCACTCCATTCGTTTCCATTCCATTCTATTCCATTCCATTCCATTCCATTCATTTCCACTCGGTTTGATACAATTCCATTCTATTGGGTTCTCTCCATTCCACTCCATTCGTTTCCATTCCATTCCATTCCATTCCATTCCATTCCATTCCATTCATTTCCACTCGGGTTGATACAATTCCATTCTATTGAAATTCACTCCATTCCATTCCATTCCATTCCACTCGAGTGGATTCCATTCCATTCTATTGCATTCCATTCAATCCATTCCATTTTGCAAGAGTGGATTCCATACCATTCTATTGCATTCCTTTCAATTCTACTCCATTCCTTTCCATTCCATTTTCTTCTCTTCCATTCCAGTACACTCGGGTTGATTCAATTACATTCCACTGCATTTCACTCTATTCCATTCCGTTCCGTTCCGTTCCGTTCCATTCCATTCCATTACACTGGGGTTGATTCAATTCCATTGTGTTCCATTCCATCCATTCCATTCCATTCCACTCCGGATGATTCCATTCCATTCCATACCATTCCTTTCCATTCCATTCCATTCCATTCCATTCCAATTGATTCAATTCCTTTCTATTCCATTGCATTCCATTCCATTTCATTCCATACCTTTCCATTCCTTTCCTCTTGGATTGATTCAATTCCATTCTATTCAATTCCATTCCATTCCATGCCATTTCATTCCATTCCATTCCACTAGTGTTTATTCCATTCAATTCCATTCATTTCAATTCCATTCCTTTCCATTCCACTCCATTCTACCCCATTCCATTCCATACCACTCTGTTTGATTCAATTCCATTCCATTACACTCCATTCTATTCCATTCCATTCCATTCCATGCCATTCCATTCCATTCCATTCCGTTCCATTCCAATTGATTCAATTCCATTCTGTTCCATTCCATTCCATTCCATTCTATTCCATTCCATTCCATTCCGCTCGGGTTAATTAAATTCCATTCCATTCCATTCCATTCCCTTCCATTCCATTACTCTCGGGTTGATTCTATTCCATGGTGTTCCGTTCCATTCCATTCCATTCCATTCCACTCCAGTTGATTCCATTCCGTTCCATTCCATTCCACTCAGTTTGATTCCTTTCCATTCAATTCCATTAGATTCCTTTCCATACCATTCCATTTCATTCCATTCCATTCCATTCCATTCCATTCCAGCTGGTTCAATTTCATTCTATTCCATTGCATTCCATTCCATTTCATTCCATTCCATTCCACTTGGGTTTCTTCAATTTCATTCTATTCCATTCCATTCCATTGCATTCCATTCCATTCCATTCCGTTCCAATCACGTTGATTCAATTCCACTCCAATCCATTCCATTGCATTCCATTCCAAACCATTCCTTTCCATTGCATTACATTCGATTCAATTCCATTCCATTTCAGTTGTTTCAATTACATTGCATTCCATTCCATTCCATTCCATTCCATTCATTCCCATTCCATTCCATTGCATCCCATTCTATTCCACTCGGGTTGATTCAATTCCTTTCCATTCCATTCCATTCCATTCATTCCCAATCCATTCCATTCCATCCCATTCTATTCCACTCGGGTTGATTCAATTCCTTTCCATTCCATTCCATTCCATTCTATTCCATTCCATTTCATTCAATTACGTTCCGTTCCATTCCATTCCATTCCACTCCACTACATTCCATTCCATTTCATTCCACTCCACTCCATTCCATTCCATGCCATTCCACTCGGATTGATTCAATTACATCTCATTCCATTCCATTCCATTCCATTCCAATCCACTCCAATCGGGTTGATTCAATTCCATTCGATTCCATTCCATACCATTCCATTCCGTTCCATTCCATTCCATTCCATTCCATTCCATTCCTTTCTATTTGGTTCAATTTCATTCTATTCCATTCCATTCCATTCCATTGCATTCCATTTCATTCCATTCCATTCCAAGACATTACATTCCACTTGGGTTTATTCAATTCCATTCTATTCCATTCCATTCCATTCCATTCCATTCAACTCAGGTTGATTCCATTCCATTCTATTCCATTCCAATCCATTCCATTACATTCGATTCCATTCCATTCCTTTCCAGTTGTTTCAATTCCATTGCATTCCATTCCATTCCATTCCATTACATTCGATTCCATTCCATTCCTTTCCAGTTGTTTCAATTCCATTGCATTCCATTCCATTCCATTCCATTCCATTCGACTCGGGTTCATTCAATTCCATTCTACTCCATTCAATTCCATTCCATTCCTGTCGGTTTGATTCAATTGCATTCTATTCCATTCCATTCCATTCATTCCCATTCAATTCCATTCAATCCAATTCTATTCCACTCAGGTTGATTCAATTCCTTTCCATTCCATTCCATTCCATTACATTCCATTCTATTCCATTCCTATTGATTAAATTCCATTCTATTCCATTCCATTCCATTCCATTCCAGTTGTTTTCATTACATTCCTTTCCATTCCATTCCATTCCACTCCAGTTGATTCTATTCCACTCTATTCCATTCCATTCCATTCCAATCCATTCCATTCCATTCCTTTCCATTTCATGCCATTTCATTCCATTCCAGTTGATTCAATTCCATTCTTTTCCATGCCATTCCATTCCATTCCATTTCACTCCAGTCCAATCACTTCCACTCGATTGCATTCCATTCTACTAGGGTTTATTCCATTCCATTCCATTCCATTCCACTTGATTCAATTCCCTTCTATTCGATTCCATTCAATTCCATTCCAGTTCATTCATTTACATTCTACTCCATTCCATTCCATTCTATTCCATTCCATTCGGGTTGTTTCAATTACATTCTGTTCCATTCCATTCCATTCCACTCGGGTTTACTCCATTTCATTTCATTCCATACCATTCCATTCCATTCCACTCCACTCGGGTTGATTCCTTTCCATTCCATTGCATTCTGTTCTTTTTCATTCCTTTCCATTCCATTCCACTCGGGTTGCTTCCATTCCATTCCATTCCATTCTATTCCTTTCCATTCCATTCCATTACATTCTGTTCCCTTCCACTCGGGTTGTTTCCATTCCATTCCATTCCATTCCAATTAATTCCATTCCATTCCATTCCAATCCATTCCATTCCATTCCGTTCTATTCCATTCCATTACATGCCCCTCGTGTTGATTCCATTCCATTCCATTCCATTCCATTCCATTCCATTCCATTCCATTCCATTCTATTCCATTCCTTTCCATTCCACTCGGGTTGATTGAATTCCATGCATTCCATTCCATTCCATTCCATTCCATTCCACTCGGGTTGAATCAATTCCCTTCTATTTCATTCCAATCCATTCCATTCCATTCCATTCCACTTGGGTTGATTCACTTCCATTCTATTCCATTCCATTCCTTTCCATTCCATTCCACTCGGGTTGATTCATTTTCATTCTATCCAGTTTCATTCCATTCCATTCCATTCCATTCCATTCATTTCCGCTCGTGCTGATTCAATTCCACTCTATTGCATTTCACTCCATTCCATTCCATTCTATTCCACTCGAGTGGATTCCCTTCCATTCTATTGCATTCCATTTAATTTCATTCCATTTTGCAAGAGTGGATTCCATACCATTCTAATGCATTCTTTTCCATTCCAATCCATTCCATTCCATTCCATTAAATTCCATTCGGGTTGATTCAATTACATTCTACTGCATTTCACTCTATTCCATTCCATTCCATTCCATTCCATTACACTCGGGTTGATTCAATTCCATTGTGTTCCATTCCATTCCACTCCGGGTGACTCCATTCCGTTAAATTCCATTCCACTAGGGTTCATTCCATTCCATTCAATTCCATTCGATTCCATTCCATACCATTCCATTTCATTCCATTCCATTCCATTCCATTCGAATCCACTCTGATTGATTCAATTCCATCCTATTCCATTTCATTCCATTCCATTCCACTCGGGTTGATTCATTCCCATTCTATTCGGTTTCTCTCCATTCCGTTCCATTCCATTCATTTCATTTCCACTCGGGTTGATTCAATTCCATTCTGTTGCATTTCACTCCATTCCATTCCATTCCATTCCACTCGAGTGGATTCCATTCCATTCTATTGCATTCCATTCAATTACATTCCATTTTGTAAGAGTGGATTCCATACTATTCTATTGCATTCCTTTCCATTCTACTCCATTCCATTCCATTCCATTCCCTTCTCTTCCATTCCATTACACTCGGGTTGATTCAATTACATTCTACTGCATTTCACTTTGTTCCATTCCATTCCATTGCATTCCATTCCATTTCATTCCATTCCACTCCCTTACACTCGGGTTGATTCAATTCCATTGTGTTCCAATCCATTCCATTCCATTCCATTCCACTCCGGTTGATTCCATTCCATTCCATACCATTCCATTCCATTCCAATTGATTCAATTGCATTCTATTCCAGTCCATTCCATTCCATTTCATTCCATTCCATTCCATTACAATCCTCTTGTATTGATTCAATTCCATTCTATTCAATTCCATTCAATTCCTTTCCATTCCAGGCCATTCCATTCCATTTCATTCCACTGGTGTTGATTCAATTCAATTCCATTCAATTGCATTCCATTCCATTCCATTCCGTTCCATTCCATTCCATTCCATTCAATTCCATTCCATTCCATTCCAGCCAATTCCATTTCATTCCATTCCATGCCTTTCCATTCCATTCCGTTCCATTCCAATTGATTCAATTCCATTCTATTCCATTCCATTTCATTCAATTACGTTCCATTCCATTCCATTCCATTTTACTCCACTCCATTCCATTCCATTTCATTCCACTCCACTCCATTCCATTCCATTCCATTACACTCGGATTGACACAATTCCATCCCATTCCATTCCAATCCACTCCACTCAGGTTGATTCAATTCCATTCGATTCCATTCCATACCATTCCATTCCGTTCCATTCCATTCCATTCCACTCCATTCCTTTCCATTTGGTTCAATTTCATTCTATTCGATTCCATTCCATTCCATTCCATTTCATTCCATTCCATTCCATCACATTACATTCCACTGGGGTTTTTTCAATTCCATTCTATTCCATTCCATTCCATTCCATTCCATTCAACTCAGGTTGATTCAATTCCATTCCATTCCATTCCAATCCATTCCATTCCATTCCATTGCATTCCAGTTGTTTCAATTCCATTGCATTCCATTCCCTTCCATTCCATTCGACTCGGTTTCATTCAAGTCCATTCTACTCCATTCAATTCCATTCCATTCCAGTCGGGTTGATTCAATTGCATTCTATTCCATTCCACTCCATTCCATTCCATTCATTCCCATTCAATTCCATTCAATCCCATTCTATTCCACTCAGGTTGATTCAATTCCTTTCCATACAATTCCATTAAATTCCATTCCATTCTATTCCATTCCTATTGATTAAATTCCATTCTATTCCATTCCGTTCAATTCCATTCCAGTTGTTTCCATTACATTCCTTTCCATTCCATTCCATTCCATTCCAGTTGATTCTATTCCATTCTATTCCATTCCATTCCATTCCATTCCATTCCATTCCATTCCATTTCATGCCATTTCATTCCATTCCAGTTGATTCAATTCCATTCTTTTCCATTCCATTCCATTCCATTCCATTAAATTCCATTCCATTCCAATCAATTCATTCCAATCAATTCCAATCCATTCCATTCCATTATACTAGGGTTTATTCCATTCCATTCCAATCCATTCCATTCCTTTCCATTCCATTCCACTTGATTCAATTCCCTTCTATTCGATTCCATTCAATTCCATTCCAGTTCTTTCATTTGCATTCTACTCCATTCCATTCCATTCCATTCCATTCGGGTTGATTCAATTACATTCTGTTCCATTCCATTCCATTCCACTCGGGTTTACTCCATTTCATTCCATTCCATTCCATTCCATTCCATTCCACTCCACTCGGATTGATTCCTTTCCATTTCATTGCATTCCGTTCTTTTTCATTCCTTTCTATTCCACTCCACTCGGGTTGATTCCATTCCATTCCATTCCATTCTGTTCCTTTCCATTACATTCCATTACATTCTGTTCCATTCCACTTGGGTTGATTCCATTCCATTCCATTCCATTCCATTTAATTCCATTCCATTCCATTCCATTCCATTTAATTCCATTCCATTCCATTCCATTCCATTCCGTTCCATTACAGTCCCCTCGTGTTGATTCCATTCAATTCGATTCCATTCCATTCCATTCCATTCCATTCTATTCCATTCCTTTCCATTCCACTCGGGTTGATTGAATTCCATGCATTCCATTCCATTCCATTCCATTTCATTTGATTCCACTCGGTTTGATTCAATTCCATTCTATTTCATTCCAATCCATTCCATTCCATTCCATTCCACTCGGGTTGATTCACTTCCATTCTATTCCATTCCATTCCATTTCATTCCATTCCATTCCATTCCACTCGGGTTGATTCATTTCCATTCTATTGGGTTTCATTCCATTCCATTCCATTCCATTCCATTACATTCCATTCATTTCCACTCGTGCTGATTCAATTCCATTCTATTGCATTTCACTCCATTCCATTCCATTCTATTCCACTCGATTGGATTCCATTCCATTCTATTGCATTCCATTTAATTCCATTCCATTATGCAAGAGTGGATTTCTTACCATTCTAATGCATTCCTTTCCATTCCAATGCATTCCATTCCCTTCTATTCCATTCCATTCCACTCGGGTTGATTCAATTACATTCTACTGCATTTCACTCTATTCCATTCCATTCCATTCCATTCCATTCCACTCGGGTTGATTCAATTCCATTGTGTTCCATTCCATTCCAATCCGGTTGATTCCATTCCGTTAAATTCCGTTCAACTAGGGTTGATTCCATTCCATTCAATTCCATTCGATTCCATTCCATACCATTCCATTTCATTCCATTCCATTCCAATTGGTTCAATTTCATTCTATTCCATTGCATTCCATTCCATTTCATTCCATTCCATTCCACATGGCTTTATTCAATTCCATTCTATTCCATTCCATTCCATTCCATTCCATTCCACTCGCTTCCACTCAGGTTGATTCAATTCCATTCCATTCCAATCCTTTCCTTTCCATTATACTACATTCGATTCCATTCCATTCCATTCGAGTTGTTTCAATTCCATTGCATTCCATTGCATTCCATTCCATTTCACTCTGGTTTATTCAATTCCATTCTACTCCATTCAATTCCATTCAATTCCAGTCAGGTTGATTCAATTCCATTCCATTCCATTCCATTCCATTCCATTCATTCCCATTTCATTATATTCCATCCCATTCCATTCCATTCCATTCCATTCATTCCCATTTCATTCTATCCCATCCCATTCTATTCCACTCGGGTTGATTCAATTCCTTTCCATTCCATTCCATTCCATTCCATTTCATTCCTATTGATTAAATGCCATTCTATTCCATTCCATTCTATTCCATTCCATTCCATTCCAGTTGTTTCCATTACATTCCTTTCCATTCCATTCCATTGCATTCTATTCCAGTTGCTTCTATTCCATTCTATTCCATTCCATTCCATTCGATTTCATCCCATTCCATTCCATTCCAGTTGATTCAATTCCATTCTTTTCCATTCCATTCCATTCCACTGCATTACATTCCATTCCAATCAATTCCACTCCATTCGATTCCATTCTACTCGGGTTTATTCCATTCCATTCCATTCCATTCCACTCCATTCCATTCCATTCCACTTGATTCAACTCCTTTCTATTCCATTCCATTCCATTCCATTCCATTCCATTCCATTCCATTCCATTCCACTTGATTCAACTCCTTTCTATTCCATTCCATTCAATTCCATTCAAGTTCATTATTTCCACTCTTCTCCATTCCATTCCATTCCATTCCATTCGGGTTCATTCAAATACATTGTGTTCCATTCCATTCCATTCCATTCTATTCCATTCCATTCCATTCCATTCCATTCCATTCCATTCCATTCCACTCGGGTTTATTCCATTCCATTACATTCTATTCCATTCCATTCCATTCTATACCATTGCAGTACTTTCCACTCCACTAGGGTTGATTCCTTTCCATTCCATTCTATTCCATTCCTTTCCTTTCCATTCCAATCGGGTTGATTCCATTCCATTCCATTTCATTCCATTCCATTCCATTCCATTCCATTCCTCTCGAGTTTATTCACTTCCATTCCATTCCACTCCAATCCATTCCATTCCACTTGATTCAATTTCCTTCTATTTGATTCCATTCAATTCCATTCCAGTTCTTTCATTTGCATTCTACTCCATTCCATTCCATTCCATTCGGGTTGATTCAATTACATTCTGTTCCATTCCATTGCATTCCATTCCATTCCATTCCACTTGGGTTTACTCCATTTCATTCCATTCATAACCACTCCATTCCATTCCACTCCACTCGGGTTGATTCCTTTCCATTTCATTGCATTCCGTCCTTTTTCATTCCTTTCCATTCCATTCCACTCGGGTTGATTCCATTCCATTCCATTCCATACTTTTCCTTTCCATTCCATTACATTACATTCTGTTCCATTCCACTCGGGTTGATTCCATTCCATTCCATTCCGTTCCATTTCATTCCATTCTATTCCATTCCATTCCATTCCATTCCATTCCATTCCATTCCATTTCATTCCATTCTATTCCATTCCATTACATTCCCCTCGTGTTGATTGCATTCCATTCCATTCCATTCCATTCCATTCCTTTCCATTCCACTCGGGTTGATTGAATTCCATGCATTCCATTCCATTTCATTCCATTCCACTTGGGTTGATTCAGTTCCATTCTATTCCATTCCATTCCATTCCATTCCATTCCATTCCATTCCATTCCACTCGGGTTGATTCATTTCCATTCTAATGCGTTTCACTCCATTCCACTCCATTCCATTCCATTCCATTCCATTCCATTCATTTCCACTCGTGCTGATTCAATTCCATTCTATTGCATTTCACTCCATTCCATTCCATTCTATTCCACTCGAGTGGATTCCATTCCATTCTATTGCATTCTATTTAATTCCATCCCATTTTGCAGGAGTGAATTCCATAGCATTCTAATGCATTCCTTTCCATTCCAATCCATTCCATTCCCTTCTATTCCATTCCATTCCACTCGGGTTGATTCAATGACATTCTACTGCATTTCACTCTATTCCATTCCATTCCATTCCATTCCATTCCACTTGGGTTGATTCAATTCCATTGTGTTTCATTCCATTTCATTCCATTCCATTCCATTCGACTCCGGTTGATTCCATTCCGTTAAATTCCATTCAACTAGGGTTGATTCCATTCCATTCAATTCCATTCGATTCCATTCCATACCGTTCCATTTCATTCCATTCCATTCCATTCCATTCCATTCCATTCCATTCCATTCCAATTGGTTCAATTTCATTCTATTCCATTGCATTCCATTCCATTCCATTCCATTCCATTCCATACCATTCCATTCCGTTCCGTTCCACTCAGGTTGATTCAATTCCATTCCATTCCATTCCAATCCATTCCTTTCCATTATATTACATTCGATGCCATTCCATTCCATTCGAGTTGTTTCAATTCCATTGCATTCCATTGCATTCCATTCCATTCCACTCTGGTTTATTCAATTCCATTCTACTCCATTCAATTCCATTCAATTCCAGTCAGGTTGTTTCAATTCCATTCCATTCCATTCCATTCCATTCATTCCCATTTCATTCTATTCCATCCCATTCTATTCCACTCGGGTTGATTCAATTCCTTTACATTTCATTCCATTCCATTCCATTCCATTCCATTCCATTCCATTTCATTCCTATTGATTAAATGCCATTCTATTCCATTCCATTCTATTCCATTCCATTCCAGTTGTTTCCTTGTCATTCCTTTCCCTTCCATTCCATTCCATTCCATTCCATTCCAGTTGGTTCTATTCCGTTCTATTCCATTCCATTCTATTCCATTCCATTTCATCCCATTCTATTCCATTCCAGTTGATTCAATTCCATTCTTTTCCATTCCATTCCGTTCCACTCCATTACATTCCATTCCAATCAATTCCACTCCATTTGATTCCATTCTACTCGGGTTTATTCCATTCCATTCCATTCCATTCCATTCCATTCCATTCCATTCCATTCCATTCCATTCCATTCCATTCCATTCCACTTGATTCAATTCCTTTCTATTCCATTCCATTCAATTCCATTCCAATTCATTATTTCCATTCTTCTCCATTCCATTCCTTTCCATTCCATTCCATTCCATTCCATTCGGCTTCATTCAAATACATTGTGTTCCATTCCATTCCATTCCATTCCATTCCATTCTATTCCATTCCATTCCATTCCACTCGGGTTTATTCCATTCCATTACATTCTATTCCATTCCATTCCATTCCATACAATTGCAGTACATTCCACTCCACTCGGGTTGATTCCTTTCCATTCCATTCCATTCCATTCCATTCTATTCCATTCCTTTCCTTTCCATTCCAATCGGGTTGATTCCATTCCATTCTATTCCTTTCCATTCCATTCCATTACTTTCCGTTCCATTCCACTCCAGTTGCTTCAATACCATTCTATTCCATTCCATTCCATTCCATTCCATTCCATTTCATTCCAATCCATTCCATTCTGCTTGGGTTGATTCAGTTCCATTCTATTTCATTCCAGTCCATTCCTGTTGATTCAATTCCTTTCTCTTCCATTCCATTCCATTCCACTCCATTCCATTCCATTCCAATCCATTCCAATTGTGATGATTCCATTCCATTCTATTCCATTCCATTCCATTCCATTCCATTCGATTCCATTCCATTCCACTTGACTTGATTCAATTCTATACTATTCCATTCCATTCCGTTTCATTCCATTCCATTCCATTCCATTCCATTCCATTCCATTCCATTCCATTTCATTCCATTCCATTCCATTCCATTCCATTCCATTCCATTTCATTCCATTCCATTCCATTCCATTCCATTCCATTCCATTTCATTCCATTCCATTCCATTTCATTCCATTCCATTCCATTTCATTCCATTCCATTCTTTTCCATTCCATTCTATTCCATTCCGTTCCATTCCAGATGATTCAACTCCATTGTATGCCATTCCATTCCATTCCAATCCATTCCATTCCATTCCACTCCACTACATTCCATTCCATTCCATTCTATTCCACTCCACTCCATTCTAATGCATTTCATTCCACTCCACTCCATTCCATTCCATTTCATTCCACTCCACTCAACTCAATTCCATTCCATTGCCCTCGGATTGATTCAATTCCATCCCATCCCATTCCATTCCATTCCATTACAATCCACTGCGCTCGTGTTGATTCAATTCCATTCTATGCCATTCCATACCATTCCCTTCCATTCCATTGCATTCCAACGGGTTGATTCGATTCCATTCTATTCGTTTAAATTCCGTTCCATCCAGTTCCACACCGTTCCATTCCATTCCATTCCACTCGGGTTGATTCAATTTCCTTCTATTCCATTCCATTCCATTCCATATCATTCCATTCCATTCCATTCCATTCCATTCCAATCCATTCCATTCCACTCCACATCAATCCATTCCATTCCATTCCAATCCATTCCACTCAGGTTGATTCCATTTCATTCCATTCCATCGAATTCCATTCAATCCCATTCCATTCCATTCCATCGAATTCCATTCAATCCCATTCCATTCCACTCCATTCCACTCGGGTGGATTCCATTCCATTCCATTCCATTCCATTCCATTCCATTTCAGTTGATTCAATTCCGTTCTATTCCATTCCATTCCATTCCATTCCATTCCACTCCATTCCATTCCATTCCACTCCATTCCATTCCATTCCACTCCATTCCATTCCATTCCACTCTGGTTGATTCCATTCCATTCCATTCCATTCCATTCCATTCCTTTCCATTCCATTCCAGTTGATTCAATTCCGTCCTATTCCATTTCATTCCATTCCACTCCATTTCATTCCATTACACTCGAGTTGATTCAATTCCATTCTATGCCATTCCTTTCCATTCCATTCCATTCCATTCCATTCCTCTCTGGTTTATTCAATTCCATTCTTTTCCATTCCATTCCATTCCATTCCATTCCGTTCCACTCGGGTTGATTCATTCCCATTCTATTGGGTTTCACTCCATTCCACTCCATTCGTTTCCATTCCATTCTATTCCATTCCATTCCATTCCATTCATTTCCACTCGGTTTGATACAATTCCATTCTATTGGGTTCTCTCCATTCCACTCCGTTCGTTTCCATTCCATTCCATTCCATTCCATTCCATTCCATTCCATTCATTTCCACTCGGGTTGATACAATTCCATTCTATTGAAATTCACTCCATTCCATTCCATTCCATTCCACTCGAGTGGATTCCATTCCATTCTATTGCATTCCATTCAATCCATTCCATTTTGCAAGAGTGGATTCCATACCATTCTATTGCATTCCTTTCCATTCTACTCCATTCCTTTCCATTCCATTTTCTTCTCTTCCATTCCAGTACACTCGGGTTGATTCAATTACATTCCACTGCATTTCACTCTATTCCATTCCGTTCCGTTCCGTTCCGTTCCATTCCATTCCATTACACTGGGGTTGATTCAATTCCATTGTGTTCCATTCCATCCATTCCATTCCATTCCACTCCGGATGATTCCATTCCATTCCATACCATTCCTTTCCATTCCATTCCATTCCATTCCAATTGATTCAATTCCTTTCTATTCCATTGCATTCCATTCCATTTCATTCCATACCTTTCCATTCCTTTCCTCTTGGATTGATTCAATTCCATTCTATTCAATTCCATTCCATTCCATGCCATTTCATTCCATTCCATTCCACTAGTGTTTATTCCATTCAATTCCATTCATTTCAATTCCATTCCTTTCCATTCCACTCCATTCTACCCCATTCCATTCCATACCACTCTGTTTGATTCAATTCCATTCCATTACACTCCATTCTATTCCATTCCATTCCATTCCATGCCATTCCATTCCATTCCATTCCGTTCCATTCCAATTGATTCAATTCCATTCTGTTCCATTCCATTCCATTCCATTCTATTCCATTCCATTCCATTCCGCTCGGGTTAATTAAATTCCATTCCATTCCATTCCATTCCCTTCCATTCCATTACTCTCGGGTTGATTCTATTCCATGGTGTTCCGTTCCATTCCATTCCATTCCATTCCACTCCAGTTGATTCCATTCCGTTCCATTCCATTCCACTCAGTTTGATTCCTTTCCATTCAATTCCATCAGATTCCTTTCCATACCATTCCATTTCATTCCATTCCATTCCATTCCATTCCAGCTGGTTCAATTTCATTCTATTCCATTGCATTCCATTCCATTTCATTCCATTCCATTCCACTTGGGTTTCTTCAATTTCATTCTATTCCATTCCATTCCATTGCATTCCATTCCATTCCATTCCGTTCCAATCACGTTGATTCAATTCCACTCCAATCCATTCCATTGCATTCCATTCCAAACCATTCCTTTCCATTGCATTACATTCGATTCAATTCCATTCCATTTCAGTTGTTTCAATTACATTGCATTCCATTCCATTCCATTCCATTCCATTCATTCCCATTCCATTCCATTGCATCCCATTCTATTCCACTCGGGTTGATTCAATTCCTTTCCATTCCATTCCATTCCATTCATTCCCAATCCATTCCATTCCATCCCATTCTATTCCACTCGGGTTGATTCAATTCCTTTCCATTCCATTCCATTCCATTCTATTCCATTCCATTTCATTCAATTACGTTCCGTTCCATTCCATTCCATTCCACTCCACTACATTCCATTCCATTTCATTCCACTCCACTCCATTCCATTCCATGCCATTCCACTCGGATTGATTCAATTACATCTCATTCCATTCCATTCCATTCCATTCCAATCCACTCCAATCGGGTTGATTCAATTCCATTCGATTCCATTCCATACCATTCCATTCCGTTCCATTCCATTCCATTCCATTCCATTCCTTTCTATTTGGTTCAATTTCATTCTATTCCATTCCATTCCATTCCATTGCATTCCATTTCATTCCATTCCATTCCAAGACATTACATTCCACTTGGGTTTATTCAATTCCATTCTATTCCATTCCATTCCATTCCATTCCATTCAACTCAGGTTGATTCCATTCCATTCTATTCCATTCCAATCCATTCCATTACATTCGATTCCATTCCATTCCTTTCCAGTTGTTTCAATTCCATTGCATTCCATTCCATTCCATTCCATTACATTCGATTCCATTCCATTCCTTTCCAGTTGTTTCAATTCCATTGCATTCCATTCCATTCCATTCCATTCCATTCGACTCGGGTTCATTCAATTCCATTCTACTCCATTCAATTCCATTCCATTCCTGTCGGTTTGATTCAATTGCATTCTATTCCATTCCATTCCATTCATTCCCATTCAATTCCATTCAATCCAATTCTATTCCACTCAGGTTGATTCAATTCCTTTCCATTCCATTCCATTCCATTACATTCCATTCTATTCCATTCCTATTGATTAAATTCCATTCTATTCCATTCCATTCCATTCCATTCCATTCCAGTTGTTTTCATTACATTCCTTTCCATTCCATTCCATTCCACTCCAGTTGATTCTATTCCACTCTATTCCATTCCATTCCATTCCAATCCATTCCATTCCATTCCTTTCCATTTCATGCCATTTCATTCCATTCCAGTTGATTCAATTCCATTCTTTTCCATGCCATTCCATTCCATTCCATTTCACTCCAGTCCAATCACTTCCACTCGATTGCATTCCATTCTACTAGGGTTTATTCCATTCCATTCCATTCCATTCCACTTGATTCAATTCCCTTCTATTCGATTCCATTCAATTCCATTCCAGTTCATTCATTTACATTCTACTCCATTCCATTCCATTCTATTCCATTCCATTCGGGTTGTTTCAATTACATTCTGTTCCATTCCATTCCATTCCACTCGGGTTTACTCCATTTCATTTCATTCCATACCATTCCATTCCATTCCACTCCACTCGGGTTGATTCCTTTCCATTCCATTGCATTCTGTTCTTTTTCATTCCTTTCCATTCCATTCCACTCGGGTTGCTTCCATTCCATTCCATTCCATTCTATTCCTTTCCATTCCATTCCATTACATTCTGTTCCCTTCCACTCGGGTTGTTTCCATTCCATTCCATTCCATTCCAATTAATTCCATTCCATTCCATTCCAATCCATTCCATTCCATTCCGTTCTATTCCATTCCATTACATGCCCCTCGTGTTGATTCCATTCCATTCCATTCCATTCCATTCCATTCCATTCTATTCCATTCCTTTCCATTCCACTCGGGTTGATTGAATTCCATGCATTCCATTCCATTCCATTCCATTCCATTCCACTCGGGTTGAATCAATTCCCTTCTATTTCATTCCAATCCATTCCATTCCATTCCATTCCACTTGGGTTGATTCACTTCCATTCTATTCCATTCCATTCCTTTCCATTCCATTCCACTCGGGTTGATTCATTTTCATTCTATCCAGTTTCATTCCATTCCATTCCATTCCATTCCATTCATTTCCGCTCGTGCTGATTCAATTCCACTCTATTGCATTTCACTCCATTCCATTCCATTCTATTCCACTCGAGTGGATTCCCTTCCATTCTATTGCATTCCATTTAATTTCATTCCATTTTGCAAGAGTGGATTCCATACCATTCTAATGCATTCTTTTCCATTCCAATCCATTCCATTCCATTCCATTAAATTCCATTCGGGTTGATTCAATTACATTCTACTGCATTTCACTCTATTCCATTCCATTCCATTCCATTCCATTACACTCGGGTTGATTCAATTCCATTGTGTTCCATTCCATTCCACTCCGGGTGACTCCATTCCGTTAAATTCCATTCCACTAGGGTTCATTCCATTCCATTCAATTCCATTCGATTCCATTCCATACCATTCCATTTCATTCCATTCCATTCCATTCCATTCGAATCCACTCTGATTGATTCAATTCCATCCTATTCCATTTCATTCCATTCCATTCCACTCGGGTTGATTCATTCCCATTCTATTCGGTTTCTCTCCATTCCATTCCATTCCATTCCATTCATTTCATTTCCACTCGGGTTGATTCAATTCCATTCTGTTGCATTTCACTCCATTCCATTCCATTCCATTCCACTCGAGTGGATTCCATTCCATTCTATTGCATTCCATTCAATTACATTCCATTTTGTAAGAGTGGATTCCATACTATTCTATTGCATTCCTTTCCATTCTACTCCATTCCATTCCATTCCATTCCCTTCTCTTCCATTCCATTACACTCGGGTTGATTCAATTACATTCTACTGCATTTCACTTTGTTCCATTCCATTCCATTGCATTCCATTCCATTTCATTCCATTCCACTCCCTTACACTCGGGTTGATTCAATTCCATTGTGTTCCAATCCATTCCATTCCATTCCATTCCACTCCGGTTGATTCCATTCCATTCCATACCATTCCATTCCATTCCAATTGATTCAATTGCATTCTATTCCAGTCCATTCCATTCCATTTCATTCCATTCCATTCCATTACAATCCTCTTGTATTGATTCAATTCCATTCTATTCAATTCCATTCAATTCCTTTCCATTCCAGGCCATTCCATTCCATTTCATTCCACTGGTGTTGATTCAATTCAATTCCATTCAATTGCATTCCATTCCATTCCATTCCGTTCCATTCCATTCCATTCCATTCAATTCCATTCCATTCCATTCCAGCCAATTCCATTTCATTCCATTCCATGCCTTTCCATTCCATTCCGTTCCATTCCAATTGATTCAATTCCATTCTATTCCATTCCATTTCATTCAATTACGTTCCATTCCATTCCATTCCATTTTACTCCACTCCATTCCATTCCATTTCATTCCACTCCACTCCATTCCATTCCATTCCATTACACTCGGATTGACACAATTCCATCCCATTCCATTCCAATCCACTCCACTCAGGTTGATTCAATTCCATTCGATTCCATTCCATACCATTCCATTCCGTTCCATTCCATTCCATTCCACTCCATTCCTTTCCATTTGGTTCAATTTCATTCTATTCGATTCCATTCCATTCCATTCCATTTCATTCCATTCCATTCCATCACATTACATTCCACTGGGGTTTTTTCAATTCCATTCTATTCCATTCCATTCCATTCCATTCCATTCCATTCAACTCAGGTTGATTCAATTCCATTCCATTCCATTCCAATCCATTCCATTCCATTCCATTGCATTCCAGTTGTTTCAATTCCATTGCATTCCATTCCCTTCCATTCCATTCGACTCGGTTTCATTCAAGTCCATTCTACTCCATTCAATTCCATTCCATTCCAGTCGGGTTGATTCAATTGCATTCTATTCCATTCCACTCCATTCCATTCCATTCATTCCCATTCAATTCCATTCAATCCCATTCTATTCCACTCAGGTTGATTCAATTCCTTTCCATACAATTCCATTAAATTCCATTCCATTCTATTCCATTCCTATTGATTAAATTCCGTTCTATTCCATTCCGTTCAATTCCATTCCAGTTGTTTCCATTACATTCCTTTCCATTCCATTCCATTCCATTCCAGTTGATTCTATTCCATTCTATTCCATTCCATTCCATTCCATTCCATTCCATTCCATTCCATTTCATGCCATTTCATTCCATTCCAGTTGATTCAATTCCATTCTTTTCCATTCCATTCCATTCCATTCCATTAAATTCCATTCCATTCCAATCAATTCCATTCCAATCAATTCCAATCCATTCCATTCCATTTTACTAGGGTTTATTCCATTCCATTCCAATCCATTCCATTCCTTTCCATTCCATTCCACTTGATTCAATTCCCTTCTATTCGATTCCATTCAATTCCATTCCAGTTCTTTCATTTGCATTCTACTCCATTCCATTCCATTCCATTCCATTCGGGTTGATTCAATTACATTCTGTTCCATTCCATTCCATTCCACTCGGGTTTACTCCATTTCATTCCATTCCATTCCATTCCATTCCATTCCATTCCACTCCACTCGGATTGATTCCTTTCCATTTCATTGCATTCCGTTCTTTTTCATTCCTTTCTATTCCACTCCACTCGGGTTGATTCCATTCCATTCCATTCCATTCTATTCCTTTCCAGTACATTCCATTACATTCTGTTCCATTCCACTTGGGTTGATTCCATTCCATTCCATTCCATTTAATTCCATTCCATTCCATTCCATTCCATTTAATTCCATTCCATTCCATTCCATTCCATTCCATTCCATTCCGTTCCATTACAGTCCCCTCGTGTTGATTCCATTCAATTCGATTCCATTCCATTCCATTCCATTCCATTCCATTCTATTCCATTCCTTTCCATTCCACTCGGGTTGATTGAATTCCATGCATTCCATTCCATTCCATTCCATTTCATTTGATTCCACTCGGTTTGATTCAATTCCATTCTATTTCATTCCAATCCATTCCATTCCATTCCATTCCACTCGGGTTGATTCACTTCCATTCTATTCCATTCCATTCCATTTCATTCCATTCCATTCCATTCCACTCGGGTTGATTCATTTCCATTCTATTGGGTTTCATTCCATTCCATTCCATTCCATTCCATTCATTTCCACTCGTGCTGATTCAATTCCATTCTATTGCATTTCACTCCATTCCATTCCATTCTATTCCACTCGATTGGATTCCATTCCATTCTATTGCATTCCATTTAATTCCATTCCATTTTGCAAGAGTGGATTTCTTACCATTCTAATGCATTCCTTTCCATTCAAATGCATTCCATTCCCTTCTATTCCATTCCATTCCACTCAGGTTGATTCAATTACATTCTACTGCATTTCACTCTATTCCATTCCATTCCATTCCATTCCATTCCACTCGGGTTGATTCAATTCCATTGTGTTCCATTCCATTCCAATCCGGTTGATTCCATTCCGTTAAATTCCGTTCAACTAGGGTTGATTCCATTCCATTCAATTCCATTCGATTCCATTCCATACCATTCCATTTCATTCCATTCCATTCCATTCCATTCCAATTGGTTCAATTTCATTCTATTCCATTGCATTCCATTCCATTTCATTCCATTCCATTCCACATGGCTTTATTCAATTCCATTCTATTCCATTCCATTCCATTCCATTCCATTCCACTCGCTTCCACTCAGGTTGATTCAATTCCATTCCATTCCAATCCGGTTGATTCCATTCCGTTAAATTCCGTTCAACTAGGGTTGATTCCATTCCATTCAATTTCATTCTATTCCATTGCATTCCATTCCATTTCATTCCATTCCATTCCACATGGCTTTATTCAATTCCATTCTATTCCATTCCATTCCATTCCATTCCATTCCACTCGCTTCCACTCAGGTTGATTCAATTCCATTCCATTCCAATCCTTTCCTTTCCATTATATTACATTCGATTCCATTCCATTCCATTCGAGTTGTTTCAATTCCATTGCATTCCATTGCATTCCATTCCATTTCACTCTGGTTTATTCAATTCCATTCTACTCCATTCAATTCCATTCAATTCCAGTCAGGTTGATTCAATTCCATTCCATTCCATTCCATTCCATTCCATTCCATTCATTCCCATTTCATTATATTCCATCCCATTCCATTCCATTCCATTCCATTCATTCCCATTTCATTCTATCCCATCCCATTCTATTCCACTCGGGTTGATTCAATTCCTTTCCATTCCATTCCATTCCATTCCATTTCATTCCTATTGATTAAATGCCATTCTATTCCATTCCATTCTACTCAATTCCATTCCATTCCAGTTGTTTCCATTACATTCCTTTCCATTCCATTCCATTGCATTCTATTCCAGTTGCTTCTATTCCATTCTATTCCATTCCATTCCATTCCATTTCATCCCATTCCATTCCATTCCAGTTGATTCAATTCCATTCTTTTCCATTCCATTCCATTCCACTGCATTACATTCCATTCCAATCAATTCCACTCCATTCGATTCCATTCTACTCGGGTTTATTCCATTCCATTCCATTCCATTCCATTCCACTTGATTCAACTCCTTTCTATTCCATTCCATTCCATTCCATTCCATTCCATTCCATTCCACTTGATTCAACTCCTTTCTATTCCATTCCATTCAATTCCATTCAAGTTCATTATTTCCACTCTTCTCCATTCCATTCCATTCCATTCCATTCGGGTTCATTCAAATACATTGTGTTCCATTCCATTCCATTCCATTCCATTCCATTCCATTCCATTCCACTCGGGTTTATTCCATTCCATTACATTCTATTCCATTCCATTCATTCTATACCATTGCAGTACTTTCCACTCCACTAGGGTTGATTCCTTTCCATTCCATTCTATTCCATTCCTATCCTTTCCATTCCAATCGGGTTGATTCCATTCCATTCCATTTCATTCCATTCCATTCCATTCCATTCCATTCCATTCCTCTCGAGTTTATTCACTTCCATTCCATTCCACTCCAATCCATTCCATTCCACTTGATTCAATTTCCTTCTATTTGATTCCATTCAATTCCATTCCATTTCTTTCATTTGCATTCTACTCCATTCCATTCCATTCCATTCGGGTTGATTCAATTACATTCTGTTCCATTCCATTGCATTCCATTCCATTCCATTCCACTTGGGTTTACTCCATTTCATTCCATTCATAACCACTCCATTCCATTCCACTCCACTCGGGTTGATTCCTTTCCATTTCATTGCATTCCGTCCTTTTTCATTCCTTTCCATTCCATTCCACTCGGGTTGATTCCATTCCATTCCATTCCATACTTTTCCTTTCCATTCCATTCCATTACATTCTGTTCCATTCCACTCGGGTTGATTCCATTCCATTCCATTCCGTTCCATTTCATTCCATTCTATTCCATTCCATTCCATTCCATTCCATTCCATTTCATTCCATTCTATTCCATTCCATTACATTCCCCTCGTGTTGATTGCATTCCATTCCATTCCATTCCATTCCTTTCCATTTCACTCGGGTTGATTGAATTCCATGCATTCCATTCCATTTCATTCCATTCCACTTGGGTTGATTCAGTTCCATTCTATTCCATTCCATTCCATTCCATTCCATTCCATTCCATTCCACTCGGGTTGATTCATTTCCATTCTAATGCGTTTCACTCCATTCCACTCCATTCCATTCCATTCCATTCATTTCCACTCGTGCTGATTCAATTCCATTCTATTGCATTTCACTCCATTCCATTCCATTCTATTCCACTCGAGTGGATTCCATTCCATTCTATTGCATTCTATTTAATTCCATCCCATTTTGCAGGAGTGAATTCCATAGCATTCTAATGCATTCCTTTCCATTCCAATCCATTCCATTCCCTTCTATTCCATTCCATTCCACTCGGGTTGATTCAATGACATTCTACTGCATTTCACTCTATTCCATTCCATTCCATTCCATTCCATTCCACTTGGGTTGATTCAATTCCATTGTGTTTCATTCCATTTCATTCCATTCCATTCCATTCGACTCCGGTTGATTCCATTCCGTTAAATTCCATTCAACTAGGGTTGATTCCATTCCATTCAATTCCATTCGATTCCATTCCATACCGTTCCATTTCATTCCATTCCATTCCATTCCATTCCATTCCATTCCATTCCAATTGGTTCAATTTCATTCTATTCCATTGCATTCCATTCCATTCCATTCCATTCCATTCCATACCATTCCATTCCGTTCCGTTCCACTCAGGTTGATTCAATTCCATTCCATTCCATTCCATTCCAATCCATTCCTTTCCATTATATTACATTCGATGCCATTCCATTCCATTCGAGTTGTTTCAATTCCATTGCATTCCATTGCATTCCATTCCATTCCACTCTGGTTTATTCAATTCCATTCTACTCCATTCAATTCCATTCAATTCCAGTCAGGTTGTTTCAATTCCATTCCATTCCATTCCATCCCATTCATTCCCATTTCATTCTATTCCATCCCATTCTATTCCACTCGGGTTGATTCAATTCCTTTACATTTCATTCCATTCCATTCCATTCCATTCCATTCCATTCCATTCCATTCCAGTTGGTTCTATTCCGTTCTATTCCATTCCATTCTATTCCATTCCATTTCATCCCATTCTATTCCATTCCAGTTGATTCAATTCCATTCTTTTCCATTCCATTCCGTTCCACTCCATTACATTCCATTCCAATCAATTCCACTCCATTTGATTCCATTCTACTCGGGTTTATTCAATTCCATTCCATTCCATTCCATTCCATTCCATTCCACTCCACTTGATTCAATTCCTTTCTATTCCATTCCATTCAATTCCATTCCAATTCATTATTTCCATTCTTCTCCATTCCATTCCTTTCCATTCCATTCCATTCCATTCGGCTTCATTCAAATACATTGTGTTCCATTCCATTCCATTCCATTCCATTCTATTCCATTCCATTCCATTCCACTCGGGTTTATTCCATTCCATTACATTCTATTCCATTCCATTCCATTCCATACAATTGCAATACATTCCACTCCACTCGGGTTGATTCCTTTCCATTCCATTCCATTCCATTCTATTCCATTCCTTTCCTTTCCATTCCAATCGGGTTGATTCCATTCCATTCTATTCCTTTCCATTCCATTCCATTACTTTCCGTTCCATTCCACTCCAGTTGCTTCAATACCATTCTATTCCATTCCATTCCATTCCATTCCATTTCATTCCAATCCATTCCATTCTGCTTGGGTTGATTCAGTTCCATTCTATTCCATTCCAGTCCATTCCTGTTGATTCAATTCCTTTCTCTTCCATTCCATTCCATTCCACTCCATTCCATTCCATTCCAATCCATTCCAATTGTGATGATTCCATTCCATTCTATTCCATTCCATTCCATTCCATTCCATTCGATTCCATTCCATTCCACTTGACTTGATTCAATTCTATACTATTCCATTCCATTCCGTTTCATTCCATTCCATTCCATTCCATTCCATTTCATTCCATTCCATTCCATTTCATTCCATTCCATTCTTTTCCATTCCATTCTATTCCATTCCGTTCCATTCCAGATGATTCAACTCCATTGTATGCCATTCCATTCCATTCCAATCCATTCCATTCCATTCCACTCCACTACATTCCATTCCATTCCATTCTATTCCACTCCACTCCATTCTAATGCATTTCATTCCACTCCACTCCATTCCATTCCATTTCATTCCACTCCACTCAACTCAATTCCATTCCATTGCCCTCGGATTGATTCAATTCCATCCCATCCCATTCCATTCCATTCCATTACAATCCACTGCGCTCGTGTTGATTCAATTCCATTCTATGCCATTCCATACCATTCCCTTCCATTCCATTGCATTCCAACGGGTTGATTCGATTCCATTCTATTCGTTTAAATTCCGTTCCATCCAGTTCCACACCGTTCCATTCCATTCCATTCCACTCGGGTTGATTCAATTTCCTTCTATTCCATTCCATTCCATATCATTCCATTCCATTCCATTCCATTCCATTCCATTCCATTCCAATCCATTCCATTCCACTCCACATCAATCCATTCCATTCCATTCCAATCCATTCCACTCAGGTTGATTCCATTTCATTCCATTCCATCGAATTCCATTCAATCCCATTCCATTCCATTCCATCGAATTCCATTCAATCCCATTCCATTCCACTCCATTCCACTCGGGTGGATTCCATTCCATTCCATTCCATTCCATTCCATTTCAGTTGATTCAATTCCGTTCTATTCCATTCCATTCCATTCCATTCCATTCCATTCCATTCCACTCCATTCCATTCCATTCCATTCCACTCCATTCCATTCCATTCCACTCCATTCCATTCCATTCCACTCTGGTTGATTCCATTCCATTCCATTCCATTCCATTCCATTCCTCTCCATTCCATTCCAGTTGATTCAATTCCGTCCTATTCCATTTCATTCCATTCCACTCCATTTCATTCCATTACACTCGAGTTGATTCAATTCCATTCTATGCCATTCCTTTCCATTCCATTCCATTCCATTCCATTCCTCTCTGGTTTATTCAATTCCATTCTTTTCCATTTCATTCCATTCCATTCCATTCCGTTCCACTCGGGTTGATTCATTCCCATTCTATTGGGTTTCACTCCATTCCACTCCATTCGTTTCCATTCCATTCTATTCCATTCCATTCCATTCCATTCATTTCCACTCGGTTTGATACAATTCCATTCTATTGGGTTCTCTCCATTCCACTCCATTCGTTTCCATTCCATTCCATTCCATTCCATTCCATTCCATTCCATTCATTTCCACTCGGGTTGATACAATTCCATTCTATTGAAATTCACTCCATTCCATTCCATTCCATTCCACTCGAGTGGATTCCATTCCATTCTATTGCATTCCATTCAATCCATTCCATTTTGCAAGAGTGGATTCCATACCATTCTATTGCATTCCTTTCCATTCTACTCCATTCCTTTCCATTCCATTTTCTTCTCTTCCATTCCAGTACACTCGGGTTGATTCAATTACATTCCACTGCATTTCACTCTATTCCATTCCGTTCCGTTCCGTTCCGTTCCATTCCATTCCATTACACTGGGGTTGATTCAATTCCATTGTGTTCCATTCCATCCATTCCATTCCATTCCACTCCGGATGATTCCATTCCATTCCATACCATTCCTTTCCATTCCATTCCATTCCATTCCATTCCAATTGATTCAATTCCTTTCTATTCCATTGCATTCCATTCCATTTCATTCCATACCTTTCCATTCCTTTCCTCTTGGATTGATTCAATTCCATTCTATTCAATTCCATTCCATTCCATGCCATTTCATTCCATTCCATTCCACTAGTGTTTATTCCATTCAATTCCATTCATTTCAATTCCATTCCTTTCCATTCCACTCCATTCTACCCCATTCCATTCCATACCACTCTGTTTGATTCAATTCCATTCCATTACACTCCATTCTATTCCATTCCATTCCATTCCATGCCATTCCATTCCATTCCATTCCGTTCCATTCCAATTGATTCAATTCCATTCTGTTCCATTCCATTCCATTCCATTCTATTCCATTCCATTCCATTCCGCTCAGGTTAATTAAATTCCATTCCATTCCATTCCATTCCCTTCCATTCCATTACTCTCGGGTTGATTCTATTCCATGGTGTTCCGTTCCATTCCATTCCATTCCATTCCACTCCAGTTGATTCCATTCCGTTCCATTCCATTCCACTCAGTTTGATTCCTTTCCATTCAATTCCATTAGATTCCTTTCCATACCATTCCATTTCATTCCATTCCATTCCATTCCATTCCAGCTGGTTCAATTTCATTCTATTCCATTGCATTCCATTCCATTTCATTCCATTCCATTCCACTTGGGTTTCTTCAATTTCATTCTATTCCATTCCATTCCATTGCATTCCATTCCATTCCATTCCGTTCCAATCACGTTGATTCAATTCCACTCCAATCCATTCCATTGCATTCCATTCCAAACCATTCCTTTCCATTGCATTACATTCGATTCAATTCCATTCCATTTCAGTTGTTTCAATTACATTGCATTCCATTCCATTCCATTCCATTCCATTCATTCCCATTCCATTCCATTGCATCCCATTCTATTCCACTCGGGTTGATTCAATTCCTTTCCATTCCATTCCATTCCATTCATTCCCAATCCATTCCATTCCATCCCATTCTATTCCACTCGGGTTGATTCAATTCCTTTCCATTCCATTCCATTCCATTCTATTCCATTCCATTTCATTCAATTACGTTCCGTTCCATTCCATTCCATTCCACTCCACTACATTCCATTCCATTTCATTCCACTCCACTCCATTCCATTCCATGCCATTCCACTCGGATTGATTCAATTACATCTCATTCCATTCCATTCCGTTCCATTCCAATCCACTCCAATCGGGTTGATTCAATTCCATTCGATTCCATTCCATACCATTCCATTCCGTTCCATTCCATTCCATTCCATTCCATTCCTTTCTATTTGGTTCAATTTCATTCTATTCCATTCCATTCCATTCCATTGCATTCCATTTCATTCCATTCCATTCCAAGACATTACATTCCACTTGGGTTTATTCAATTCCATTCTATTCCATTCCATTCCATTCCATTCCATTCAACTCAGGTTGATTCCATTCCATTCTATTCCATTCCAATCCATTCCATTACATTCGATTCCATTCCATTCCTTTCCAGTTGTTTCAATTCCATTGCATTCCATTCCATTCCATTCCATTACATTCGATTCCATTCCATTCCTTTCCAGTTGTTTCAATTCCATTGCATTCCATTCCATTCCATTCCATTCCATTCGACTCGGGTTCATTCAATTCCATTCTACTCCATTCAATTCCATTCCATTCCTGTCGGTTTGATTCAATTGCATTCTATTCCATTCCATTCCATTCATTCCCATTCAATTCCATTCAATCCAATTCTATTCCACTCAGGTTGATTCAATTCCTTTCCATTCCATTCCATTCCATTACATTCCATTCTATTCCATTCCTATTGATTAAATTCCATTCTATTCCATTCCATTCCATTCCATTCCAGTTGTTTTCATTACATTCCTTTCCATTCCATTCCATTCCACTCCAGTTGATTCTATTCCACTCTATTCCATTCCATTCCATTCCAATCCATTCCATTCCATTCCTTTCCATTTCATGCCATTTCATTCCATTCCAGTTGATTCAATTCCATTCTTTTCCATGCCATTCCATTCCATTCCATTTCACTCCAGTCCAATCACTTCCACTCGATTGCATTCCATTCTACTAGGGTTTATTCCATTCCATTCCATTCCATTCCACTTGATTCAATTCCCTTCTATTCGATTCCATTCAATTCCATTCCAGTTCATTCATTTACATTCTACTCCATTCCATTCCATTCTATTCCATTCCATTCGGGTTGTTTCAATTACATTCTGTTCCATTCCATTCCATTCCACTCGGGTTTACTCCATTTCATTTCATTCCATACCATTCCATTCCATTCCACTCCACTCGGGTTGATTCCTTTCCATTCCATTGCATTCTGTTCTTTTTCATTCCTTTCCATTCCATTCCACTCGGGTTGCTTCCATTCCATTCCATTCCATTCTATTCCTTTCCATTCCATTCCATTACATTCTGTTCCCTTCCACTCGGGTTGTTTCCATTCCATTCCATTCCATTCCAATTAATTCCATTCCATTCCATTCCATTCCATTCCAATCCATTCCATTCCATTCCGTTCTATTCCATTCCATTACATGCCCCTCGTGTTGATTCCATTCCATTCCATTCCATTCCATTCCATTCCATTCCATTCCATTCCATTCTATTCCATTCCTTTCCATTCCACTCGGGTTGATTGAATTCCATGCATTCCATTCCATTCCATTCCATTCCATTCCACTCGGGTTGAATCAATTCCCTTCTATTTCATTCCAATCCATTCCATTCCATTCCATTCCACTTGGGTTGATTCACTTCCATTCTATTCCATTCCATTCCTTTCCATTCCATTCCACTCGGGTTGATTCATTTTCATTCTATCCAGTTTCATTCCATTCCATTCCATTCCATTCCATTCATTTCCGCTCGTGCTGATTCAATTCCACTCTATTGCATTTCACTCCATTCCATTCCATTCTATTCCACTCGAGTGGATTCCCTTCCATTCTATTGCATTCCATTTAATTTCATTCCATTTTGCAAGAGTGGATTCCATACCATTCTAATGCATTCTTTTCCATTCCAATCCATTCCATTCCATTCCATTCCATTCCATTAAATTCCATTCGGGTTGATTCAATTACATTCTACTGCATTTCACTCTATTCCATTCCATTCCATTCCATTCCATTACACTCGGGTTGATTCAATTCCATTGTGTTCCATTCCATTCCACTCCGGGTGACTCCATTCCGTTAAATTCCATTCCACTAGGGTTCATTCCATTCCATTCAATTCCATTCGATTCCATTCCATACCATTCCATTTCATTCCATTCCATTCCATTCCATTCGAATCCACTCTGATTGATTCAATTCCATCCTATTCCATTTCATTCCATTCCATTCCACTCGGGTTGATTCATTCCCATTCTATTCGGTTTCTCTCCATTCCATTCCATTCCATTCCATTCATTTCATTTCCACTCGGGTTGATTCAATTCCATTCTGTTGCATTTCACTCCATTCCATTCCATTCCATTCCACTCGAGTGGATTCCATTCCATTCTATTGCATTCCATTCAATTACATTCCATTTTGTAAGAGTGGATTCCATACTATTCTATTGCATTCCTTTCCATTCTACTCCATTCCATTCCATTCCATTCCCTTCTCTTCCATTCCATTACACTCGGGTTGATTCAATTACATTCTACTGCATTTCACTTTGTTCCATTCCATTCCATTGCATTCCATTCCATTTCATTCCATTCCACTCCCTTACACTCGGGTTGATTCAATTCCATTGTGTTCCAATCCATTCCATTCCATTCCATTCCACTCCGGTTGATTCCATTCCATTCTATACCATTCCATTCCATTCCAATTGATTCAATTGCATTCTATTCCAGTCCATTCCATTCCATTTCATTCCATTCCATTCCATTACAATCCTCTTGTATTGATTCAATTCCATTCTATTCAATTCCATTCAATTCCTTTCCATTCCAGGCCATTCCATTCCATTTCATTCCACTGGTGTTGATTCAATTCAATTCCATTCAATTGCATTCCATTCCATTCCATTCCGTTCCATTCCATTCCATTCCATTCAATTCCATTCCATTCCATTCCAGCCAATTCCATTTCATTCCATTCCATGCCTTTCCATTCCATTCCGTTCCATTCCAATTGATTCAATTCCATTCTATTCCATTCCATTTCATTCAATTACGTTCCATTCCATTCCATTCCATTTTACTCCACTCCATTCCATTCCATTTCATTCCACTCCACTCCATTCCATTCCATTCCATTACACTCGGATTGACACAATTCCATCCCATTCCATTCCAATCCACTCCACTCAGGTTGATTCAATTCCATTCGATTCCATTCCATACCATTCCATTCCGTTCCATTCCATTCCATTCCACTCCATTCCTTTCCATTTGGTTCAATTTCATTCTATTCGATTCCATTCCATTCCATTCCATTTCATTCCATTCCATTCCCTCACATTACATTCCACTGGGGTTTTTTCAATTCCATTCTATTCCATTCCATTCCATTCCATTCCATTCCATTCAACTCAGGTTGATTCAATTCCATTCCATTCCATTCCAATCCATTCCATTCCATTCCATTGCATTCCAGTTGTTTCAATTCCATTGCATTCCATTCCCTTCCATTCCATTCAACTCGGTTTCATTCAAGTCCATTCTACTCCATTCAATTCCATTCCATTCCAGTCGGGTTGATTCAATTGCATTCTATTCCATTCCACTCCATTCCATTCCATTCATTCCCATTCAATTCCATTCAATCCCATTCTATTCCACTCAGGTTGATTCAATTCCTTTCCATACAATTCCATTAAATTCCATTCCATTCTATTCCATTCCTATTGATTAAATTCCATTCTATTCCATTCCGTTCAATTCCATTCCAGTTGTTTCCATTACATTCCTTTCCATTCCATTCCATTCCATTCCAGTTGATTCTATTCCATTCTATTCCATTCCATTCCATTCCATTCCATTCCATTCCATTCCATTTCATGCCATTTCATTCCATTCCAGTTGATTCAATTCCATTCTTTTCCATTCCATTCCATTCCATTCCATTAAATTCCATTCCATTCCAATCAATTCCATTCCAATCAATTCCAATCCATTCCATTCCATTATACTAGGGTTTATTCCATTCCATTCCAATCCATTCCATTCCTTTCCATTACATTCCACTTGATTCAATTCCCTTCTATTCGATTCCATTCAATTCCATTCCAGTTCTTTCATTTGCATTCTACTCCATTCCATTCCATTCCATTCCATTCGGGTTGATTCAATTACATTCTGTTCCATTCCATTCCATTCCACTCGGGTTTACTCCATTTCATTCCATTCCATTCCATTCCATTCCATTCCACTCCACTCGGATTGATTCCTTTCCATTTCATTGCATTCCGTTCTTTTTCATTCCTTTCTATTCCACTCCACTCGGGTTGATTCCATTCCATTCCATTCCATTCTGTTCCTTTCCATTACATTCCATTACATTCTGTTCCATTCCACTTGGGTTGATTCCATTCCATTCCATTCCATTCCATTTAATTCCATTCCATTCCATTCCATTCCATTTAATTCCATTCCATTCCATTCCATTCCATTCCATTCCATTCCGTTCCATTAGAGTCCCCTCGTGTTGATTCCATTCAATTCGATTCCATTCCATTCCATTCCATTCCATTCTATTCCATTCCTTTCCATTCCACTCGGGTTGATTGAATTCCATGCATTCCATTCCATTCCATTCCATTTCATTTGATTCCACTCGGTTTGATTCAATTCCATTCTATTTCATTCCAATCCATTCCATTCCATTCCATTCCACTCGGGTTGATTCACTTCCATTCTATTCCATTCCATTCCATTTCATTCCATTCCATTCCATTCCACTCGGGTTGATTCATTTCCATTCTATTGGGTTTCATTCCATTCCATTCCATTCCATTCCATTCCATTCCATTCATTTCCACTCGTGCTGATTCAATTCCATTCTATTGCATTTCACTCCATTCCATTCCATTCTATTCCACTCGATTGGATTCCATTCCATTCTATTGCATTCCATTTAATTCCATTCCATTTTGCAAGAGTGGATTTCTTACCATTCTAATGCATTCCTTTCCATTCCAATGCATTCCATTCCCTTCTATTCCATTCCATTCCACTCAGGTTGATTCAATTACATTCTACTGCATTTCACTCTATTCCATTCCATTCCATTCCATTCCATTCCACTCGGGTTGATTCAATTCCATTGTGTTCCATTCCATTCCAATCCGGTTGATTCCATTCCGTTAAATTCCGTTCAACTAGGGTTGATTCCATTCCATTCAATTCCATTCGATTCCATTCCATACCATTCCATTTCATTCCATTCCATTCCATTCCATTCCAATTGGTTCAATTTCATTCTATTCCATTGCATTCCATTCCATTTCATTCCATTCCATTCCACATGGCTTTATTCAATTCCATTCTATAACATTCCATTCCATTCCATTCCATTCCACTCGCTTCCACTCAGGTTGATTCAATTCCATTCCATTCCAATCCTTTCCTTTCCATTATACTACATTCGATTCCATTCCATTCCATTCGAGTTGTTTCAATTCCATTGCATTCCATTGCATTCCATTCCATTTCACTCTGGTTTATTCAATTCCATTCTACTCCATTCAATTCCATTCAATTCCAGTCAGGTTGATTCAATTCCATTCCATTCCATTCCATTCCATTCCATTCATTCCCATTTCATTATATTCCATCCCATTCCATTCCATTCCATTCCATTCATTCCCATTTCATTCTATCCCATCCCATTCTATTCCACTCGGGTTGATTCAATTCCTTTCCATTCCATTCCATTCCATTCCATTTCATTCCTATTGATTAAATGCCATTCTATTCCATTCCATTCTATTCCATTCCATTCCATTCCAGTTGTTTCCATTACATTCCTTTCCATTCCATTCCATTGCATTCTATTCCAGTTGCTTCTATTCCATTCTATTCCATTCCATTCCATTCCATTTCATCCCATTCCATTCCATTCCAGTTGATTCAATTCCATTCTTTTCCATTCCATTCCATTCCACTGCATTACATTCCATTCCAATCAATTCCACTCCATTCGATTCCATTCTACTCGGGTTTATTCCATTCCATTCCATTCCATTCCATTCCATTCCATTCCATTCCACTTGATTCAACTCCTTTCTATTCCATTCCATTCCATTCCATTCCATTCCATTCCATTCCATTCCACTTGATTCAACTCCTTTCTATTCCATTCCATTCAATTCCATTCAAGTTCATTATTTCCACTCTTCTCCATTCCATTCCATTCCATTCCATTCCATTCCATTCCATTCGGGTTCATTCAAATACATTGTGTTCCATTCCATTCCATTCCATTCTATTCCATTCCATTCCATTCCATTCCATTCCATTCCATTCCATTCCACTCGGGTTTATTCCATTCCATGACATTCTATTCCATTCCATTCCATTCTATACCATTGCAGTACTTTCCACTCCACTAGGGTTGATTCCTTTCCATTCCATTCTATTCCATTCCTTTCCTTTCCATTCCAATCGGGTTGATTCCATTCCATTCCATTTCATTCCATTCCATTCCATTCCATTCCATTCCATTCCATTCCTCTCGAGTTTATTCACTTCCATTCCATTCCACTCCAATCCATTCCATTCCACTTGATTCAATTTCCTTCTATTTGATTCCATTCAATTCCATTCCAGTTCTTTCATTTGCATTCTACTCCATTCCATTCCATTCCATTCGGGTTGATTCAATTACATTCTGTTCCATTCCATTGCATTCCATTCCATTCCATTCCACTTGGGTTTACTCCATTTCATTCCATTCATAACCACTCCATTCCATTCCACTCCACTCGGGTTGATTCCTTTCCATTTCATTGCATTCCGTCCTTTTTCATTCCTTTCCATTCCATTCCACTCGGGTTGATTCCATTCCATTCCATTCCATACTTTTCCTTTCCATTCCATTACATTACATTCTGTTCCATTCCACTCGGGTTGATTCCATTCCAATCCATTCCGTTCCATTTCATTCCATTCTATTCCATTCCATTCCATTCCATTCCATTCCATTCCATTCCATTCCATTCTATTCCATTCCATTACATTCCCCTCGTGTTGATTGCATTCCATTCCATTCCATTCCATTCCATTCCTTTCCATTCCACTCGGGTTGATTGAATTCCATGCATTCCATTCCATTTCATTCCATTCCACTTGGGTTGATTCAGTTCCATTCTATTCCATTCCATTCCATTCCATTCCATTCCATTCCATTCCATTCCACTCGGGTTGATTCATTTCCATTCTAATGCGTTTCACTCCATTCCACTCCATTCCATTCCATTCCATTCCATTCCATTCATTTCCACTCGTGCTGATTCAATTCCATTCTATTGCATTTCACTCCATTCCATTCCATTCTATTCCACTCGAGTGGATTCCATTCCATTCTATTGCATTCTATTTAATTCCATCCCATTTTGCAGGAGTGAATTCCATAGCATTCTAATGCATTCCTTTCCATTCCAATCCATTCCATTCCCTTCTATTCCATTCCATTCCACTCGGGTTGATTCAATGACATTCTACTGCATTTCACTCTATTCCATTCCATTCCATTCCATTCCATTCCATTCCACTTGGGTTGATTCAATTCCATTGTGTTTCATTCCATTTCATTCCATTCCATTCCATTCGACTCCGGTTGATTCCATTCCGTTAAATTCCATTCAACTAGGGTTGATTCCATTCCATTCAATTCCATTCGATTCCATTCCATACCGTTCCATTTCATTCCATTCCATTCCATTCCATTCCATTCCATTCCATTCCATTCCATTCCATTCCATTCCAATTGGTTCTATTTCATTCTATTCCATTGCATTCCATTCCATTCCATTCCATTCCATTCCATTCCATTCCATACCATTCCATTCCGTTCCGTTCCACTCAGGTTGATTCAATTCCATTCCATTCCATTCCATTCCAATCCATTCCTTTCCATTATATTACATTCGATGCCATTCCATTCCATTCGAGTTGTTTCAATTCCATTGCATTCCATTGCATTCCATTCCATTCCACTCTGGTTTATTCAATTCCATTCTACTCCATTCAATTCCATTCAATTCCAGTCAGGTTGTTTCAATTCCATTCCATTCCATTCCATTCCATTCATTCCCATTTCATTCTATTCCATCCCATTCTATTCCACTCGGGTTGATTCAATTCCTTTACATTTCATTCCATTCCATTCCATTCCATTCCATTCCATTCCATTCCATTTCATTCCTATTGATTAAATGCCATTCTATTCCATTCCATTCTATTCCATTCCATTCCAGTTGTTTCCTTGTCATTCCTTTCCCTTCCATTCCATTCCATTCCATTCCAGTTGGTTCTATTCCGTTCTATTCCATTCCATTCTATTCCATTCCATTTCATCCCATTCTATTCCATTCCAGTTGATTCAATTCCATTCTTTTCCATTCCATTCCGTTCCACTCCATTACATTCCATTCCAATCAATTCCACTCCATTTGATTCCATTCTACTCGGGTTTATTCAATTCCATTCCATTCCATTCCATTCCATTCCATTCCATTCCATTCCACTTGATTCAATTCCTTTCTATTCCATTCCATTCAATTCCATTCCAATTCATTATTTCCATTCTTCTCCATTCCATTCCTTTCCATTCCATTCCATTCCATTCCATTCGGCTTCATTCAAATACATTGTGTTCCATTCCATTCCATTTCATTCCATTCTATTCCATTCCATTCCATTCCACTCGGGTTTATTCCATTCCATTACATTCTATTCCATTCCATTCCATTCCATACAATTGCAGTACATTCCACTCCACTCGGGTTGATTCCTTTCCATTCCATTCCATTCCATTCTATTCCATTCCTTTCCTTTCCATTCCAATCGGGTTGATTCCATTCCATTCTATTCCTTTCCATTCCATTCCATTACTTTCCGTTCCATTCCACTCCAGTTGCTTCAATACCATTCTATTCCATTCCATTCCATTCCATTCCATTTCATTCCAATCCATTCCATTCTGCTTGGGTTGATTCAGTTCCATTCTATTCCATTCCAGTCCATTCCTGTTGATTCAATTCCTTTCTCTTCCATTCCATTCCATTCCACTCCATTCCATTCCATTCCAATCCATTCCAGTTGTGATGATTCCATTCCATTCTATTCCATTCCATTCCATTCCATTCCATTCCATTCCATTCCATTCCACTTGACTTGATTCAATTCTATACTATTCCATTCCATTCCGTTTTATTCCATTCCATTCCATTCCATTCCATTCCATTTCATTCCATTCCATTCCATTTCATTCCATTCCATTCTTTTCCATTCCATTCTATTCCATTCCGTTCCATTCCAGATGATTCAACTCCATTGTATGCCATTCCATTCCATTCCAATCCATTCCATTCCATTCCACTCCACTACATTCCATTCCATTCCATTCTATTCCACTCCACTCCATTCTAATGCATTTCATTCCACTCCACTCCATTCCATTCCATTTCATTCCACTCCACTCAACTCAATTCCATTCCATTGCCCTCGGATTGATTCAATTCCATCCCATCCCATTCCATTCCATTCCATTACAATCCACTGCGCTCCTGTTGATTCAATTCCATTCTATGCCATTCCATACCATTCCCTTCCATTCCATTGCATTCCAACGGGTTGATTCGATTCCATTCTATTCGTTTAAATTCCGTTCCATCCAGTTCCACACCGTTCCATTCCATTCCATTCCACTCGGGTTGATTCAATTTCCTTCTATTCCATTCCATTCCATTCCATATCATTCCATTCCATTCCATTACATTCCATTCCAATCCATTCCATTCCACTCCACATCAATCCATTCCATTCCATTCCAATCCATTCCACTCAGGTTGATTCCATTTCATTCCATTCCATCGAATTCCATTCAATCCCATTCCATTCCATTCCATCGAATTCCATTCAATCCCATTCCATTCCACTCCATTCCACTCGGGTGGATTCCATTCCATTCCATTCCATTCCATTCCATTCCATTCCATTTCAGTTGATTCAATTCCGTTCTATTCCATTCCATTCCATTCCATTCCATTCCATTCCATTCCACTCCATTCCATTCCATTCCACTCCATTCCATTCCATTCCATTCCACTCCATTCCATTCCATTCCACTCTGGTTGATTCCATTCCATTCCATTCCATTCCATTCCATTCCTCTCCATTCCATTCCAGTTGATTCAATTCCGTCCTATTCCATTTCATTCCATTCCACTCCATTTCATTCCATTACACTCGAGTTGATTCAATTCCATTCTATGCCATTCCTTTCCATTCCATTCCATTCCATTCCATTCCTCTCTGGTTTATTCAATTCCATTCTTTTCCATTTCATTCCATTCCATTCCATTCCGTTCCACTCGGGTTGATTCATTCCCATTCTATTGGGTTTCACTCCATTCCACTCCATTCGTTTCCATTCCATTCTATTCCATTCCATTCCATTCCATTCATTTCCACTCGGTTTGATACAATTCCATTCTATTGGGTTCTCTCCATTCCACTCCATTCGTTTCCATTCCATTCCATTCCATTCCATTCCATTCCATTCATTTCCACTCGGGTTGATACAATTCCATTCTATTGAAATTCACTCCATTCCATTCCATTCCATTCCACTCGAGTGGATTCCATTCCATTCTATTGCATTCCATTCAATCCATTCCATTTTGCAAGAGTGGATTCCATACCATTCTATTGCATTCCTTTCCATTCTACTCCATTCCTTTCCATTCCATTTTCTTCTCTTCCATTCCAGTACACTCGGGTTGATTCAATTACATTCCACTGCATTTCACTCTATTCCATTCCGTTCCGTTCCGTTCCGTTCCATTCCATTCCATTACACTGGGGTTGATTCAATTCCATTGTGTTCCATTCCATCCATTCCATTCCATTCCACTCCGGATGATTCCATTCCATTCCATACCATTCCTTTCCATTCCATTCCATTCCATTCCAATTGATTCAATTCCTTTCTATTCCATTGCATTCCATTCCATTTCATTCCATACCTTTCCATTCCTTTCCTCTTGGATTGATTCAATTCCATTCTATTCAATTCCATTCCATTCCATGCCATTTCATTCCATTCCATTCCACTAGTGTTTATTCCATTCAATTCCATTCATTTCAATTCCATTCCTTTCCATTCCACTCCATTCTACCCCATTCCATTCCATACCACTCTGTTTGATTCAATTCCATTCCATTACACTCCATTCTATTCCATTCCATTCCATTCCATGCCATTCCATTCCATTCCATTCCGTTCCATTCCAATTGATTCAATTCCATTCTGTTCCATTCCATTCCATTCCATTCTATTCCATTCCATTCCATTCCGCTCGGGTTAATTAAATTCCATTCCATTCCATTCCATTCCCTTCCATTCCATTACTCTCGGGTTGATTCTATTCCATGGTGTTCCGTTCCATTCCATTCCATTCCATTCCACTCCAGTTGATTCCATTCCGTTCCATTCCATTCCACTCAGTTTGATTCCTTTCCATTCAATTCCATTAGATTCCTTTCCATACCATTCCATTTCATTCCATTCCATTCCATTCCATTCCAGCTGGTTCAATTTCATTCTATTCCATTGCATTCCATTCCATTTCATTCCATTCCATTCCACTTGGGTTTCTTCAATTTCATTCTATTCCATTCCATTCCATTGCATTCCATTCCATTCCATTCCGTTCCAATCACGTTGATTCAATTCCACTCCAATCCATTCCATTGCATTCCATTCCAAACCATTCCTTTCCATTGCATTACATTCGATTCAATTCCATTCCATTTCAGTTGTTTCAATTACATTGCATTCCATTCCATTCCATTCCATTCCATTCATTCCCATTCCATTCCATTGCATCCCATTCTATTCCACTCGGGTTGATTCAATTCCTTTCCATTCCATTCCATTCCATTCATTCCCAATCCATTCCATTCCATCCCATTCTATTCCACTCGGGTTGATTCAATTCCTTTCCATTCCATTCCATTCCATTCTATTCCATTCCATTTCATTCAATTACGTTCCGTTCCATTCCATTCCACTCCACTACATTCCATTCCATTTCATTCCACTCCACTCCATTCCATTCCATGCCATTCCACTCGGATTGATTCAATTACATCTCATTCCATTCCATTCCATTCCATTCCAATCCACTCCAATCGGGTTGATTCAATTCCATTCGATTCCATTCCATACCATTCCATTCCGTTCCATTCCATTCCATTCCATTCCATTCCTTTCTATTTGGTTCAATTTCATTCTATTCCATTCCATTCCATTCCATTGCATTCCATTTCATTCCATTCCATTCCAAGACATTACATTCCACTTGGGTTTATTCAATTCCATTCTATTCCATTCCATTCCATTCCATTCCATTCCATTCAACTCAGGTTGATTCCATTCCATTCTATTCCATTCCAATCCATTCCATTACATTCGATTCCATTCCATTCCTTTCCAGTTGTTTCAATTCCATTGCATTCCATTCCATTCCATTCCATTACATTCGATTCCATTCCATTCCTTTCCAGTTGTTTCAATTCCATTGCATTCCATTCCATTCCATTCCATTCCATTCGACTCGGGTTCATTCAATTCCATTCTACTCCATTCAATTCCATTCCATTCCTGTCGGTTTGATTCAATTGCATTCTATTCCATTCCATTCCATTCATTCCCATTCAATTCCATTCAATCCAATTCTATTCCACTCAGGTTGATTCAATTCCTTTCCATTCCATTCCATTACATTACATTCCATTCTATTCCATTCCTATTGATTAAATTCCATTCTATTCCATTCCATTCCATTCCATTCCATTCCAGTTGTTTTCATTACATTCCTTTCCATTCCATTCCATTCCACTCCAGTTGATTCTATTCCACTCTATTCCATTCCATTCCATTCCAATCCATTCCATTCCATTCCTTTCCATTTCATGCCATTTCATTCCATTCCAGTTGATTCAATTCCATTCTTTTCCATGCCATTCCATTCCATTCCATTTCACTCCAGTCCAATCACTTCCACTCGATTGCATTCCATTCTACTAGGGTTTATTCCATTCCATTCCATTCCATTCCACTTGATTCAATTCCCTTCTATTCGATTCCATTCAATTCCATTCCAGTTCATTCATTTACATTCTACTCCATTCCATTCCATTCTATTCCATTCCATTCGGGTTGTTTCAATTACATTCTGTTCCATTCCATTCCATTCCACTCGGGTTTACTCCATTTCATTTCATTCCATACCATTCCATTCCATTCCACTCCACTCGGGTTGATTCCTTTCCATTCCATTGCATTCTGTTCTTTTTCATTCCTTTCCATTCCATTCCACTCGGGTTGCTTCCATTCCATTCCATTCCATTCTATTCCTTTCCATTCCATTCCATTACATTCTGTTCCCTTCCACTCGGGTTGTTTCCATTCCATTCCATTCCATTCCAATTAATTCCATTCCATTCCATTCCATTCCATTCCAATCCATTCCATTCCATTCCGTTCTATTCCATTCCATTACATGCCCCTCGTGTTGATTCCATTCCATTCCATTCCATTCCATTCCATTCCATTCTATTCCATTCCTTTCCATTCCACTCGGGTTGATTGAATTCCATGCATTCCATTCCATTCCATTCCATTCCATTCCACTCGGGTTGAATCAATTCCCTTCTATTTCATTCCAATCCATTCCATTCCATTCCATTCCACTTGGGTTGATTCACTTCCATTCTATTCCATTCCATTCCTTTCCATTCCATTCCACTCGGGTTGATTCATTTTCATTCTATCCAGTTTCATTCCATTCCATTCCATTCCATTCCATTCATTTCCGCTCGTGCTGATTCAATTCCACTCTATTGCATTTCACTCCATTCCATTCCATTCTATTCCACTCGAGTGGATTCCCTTCCATTCTATTGCATTCCATTTAATTTCATTCCATTTTGCAAGAGTGGATTCCATACCATTCTAATGCATTCTTTTCCATTCCAATCCATTCCATTCCATTCCATTCCATTCCATTAAATTCCATTCGGGTTGATTCAATTACATTCTACTGCATTTCACTCTATTCCATTCCATTCCATTCCATTCCATTACACTCGGGTTGATTCAATTCCATTGTGTTCCATTCCATTCCACTCCGGGTGACTCCATTCCGTTAAATTCCATTCCACTAGGGTTCATTCCATTCCATTCAATTCCATTCGATTCCATTCCATACCATTCCATTTCATTCCATTCCATTCCATTCCATTCGAATCCACTCTGATTGATTCAATTCCATCCTATTCCATTTCATTCCATTCCATTCCACTCGGGTTGATTCATTCCCATTCTATTCGGTTTCTCTCCATTCCATTCCATTCCATTCCATTCATTTCATTTCCACTCGGGTTGATTCAATTCCATTCTGTTGCATTTCACTCCATTCCATTCCATTCCATTCCACTCGAGTGGATTCCATTCCATTCTATTGCATTCCATTCAATTACATTCCATTTTGTAAGAGTGGATTCCATACTATTCTATTGCATTCCTTTCCATTCTACTCCATTCCATTCCATTCCATTCCCTTCTCTTCCATTCCATTACACTCGGGTTGATTCAATTACATTCTACTGCATTTCACTTTGTTCCATTCCATTCCATTGCATTCCATTCCATTTCATTCCATTCCACTCCCTTACACTCGGGTTGATTCAATTCCATTGTGTTCCAATCCATTCCATTCCATTCCATTCCACTCCGGTTGATTCCATTCCATTCCATACCATTCCATTCCATTCCAATTGATTCAATTGCATTCTATTCCAGTCCATTCCATTCCATTTCATTCCATTCCATTCCATTACAATCCTCTTGTATTGATTCAATTCCATTCTATTCAATTCCATTCAATTCCTTTCCATTCCAGGCCATTCCATTCCATTTCATTCCACTGGTGTTGATTCAATTCAATTCCATTCAATTGCATTCCATTCCATTCCATTCCGTTCCATTCCATTCCATTCCATTCAATTCCATTCCATTCCATTCCAGCCAATTCCATTTCATTCCATTCCATGCCTTTCCATTCCATTCCGTTCCATTCCAATTGATTCAATTCCATTCTATTCCATTCCATTTCATTCAATTACGTTCCATTCCATTCCATTCCATTTTACTCCACTCCATTCCATTCCATTTCATTCCACTCCACTCCATTCCATTCCATTCCATTACACTCGGATTGACACAATTCCATCCCATTCCATTCCAATCCACTCCACTCAGGTTGATTCAATTCCATTCGATTCCATTCCATACCATTCCATTCCGTTCCATTCCATTCCATTCCACTCCATTCCTTTCCATTTGGTTCAATTTCATTCTATTCGATTCCATTCCATTCCATTCCATTTCATTCCATTCCATTCCATCACATTACATTCCACTGGGGTTTTTTCAATTCCATTCTATTCCATTCCATTCCATTCCATTCCATTCAACTCAGGTTGATTCAATTCCATTCCATTCCATTCCAATCCATTCCATTCCATTCCATTGCATTCCAGTTGTTTCAATTCCATTGCATTCCATTCCCTTCCATTCCATTCGACTCGGTTTCATTCAAGTCCATTCTACTCCATTCAATTCCATTCCATTCCAGTCGGGTTGATTCAATTGCATTCTATTCCATTCCACTCCATTCCATTCCATTCATTCCCATTCAATTCCATTCAATCCCATTCTATTCCACTCAGGTTGATTCAATTCCTTTCCATACAATTCCATTAAATTCCATTCCATTCTATTCCATTCCTATTGATTAAATTCCATTCTATTCCATTCCGTTCAATTCCATTCCAGTTGTTTCCATTACATTCCTTTCCATTCCATTCCATTCCATTCCAGTTGATTCTATTCCATTCTATTCCATTCCATTCCATTCCATTCCATTCCATTCCATTTCATGCCATTTCATTCCATTCCAGTTGATTCAATTCCATTCTTTTCCATTCCATTCCATTCCATTCCATTAAATTCCATTCCATTCCAATCAATTCCATTCCAATCAATTCCAATCCATTCCATTCCATTATACTAGGGTTTATTCCATTCCATTCCAATCCATTCCATTCCTTTCCATTCCATTCCACTTGATTCAATTCCCTTCTATTCGATTCCATTCAATTCCATTCCAGTTCTTTCATTTGCATTCTACTCCATTCCATTCCATTCCATTCCATTCGGGTTGATTCAATTACATTCTGTTCCATTCCATTCCATTCCACTCGGGTTTACTCCATTTCATTCCATTCCATTCCATTCCATTCCATTCCATTCCACTCCACTCGGATTGATTCCTTTCCATTTCATTGCATTCCGTTCTTTTTCATTCCTTTCTATTCCACTCCACTCGGGTTGATTCCATTCCATTCCATTCCATTCTGTTCCTTTCCATTACATTCCATTACATTCTGTTCCATTCCACTTGGGTTGATTCCATTCCATTCCATTCCATTCCATTTAATTCCATTCCATTCCATTCCATTCCATTTAATTCCATTCCATTCCATTCCATTCCATTCCGTTCCATTACAGTCCCCTCGTGTTGATTCCATTCAATTCGATTCCATTCCATTCCATTCCATTCCATTCTATTCCATTCCTTTCCATTCCACTCGGGTTGATTGAATTCCATGCATTCCATTCCATTCCATTCCATTTCATTTGATTCCACTCGGTTTGATTCAATTCCATTCTATTTCATTCCAATCCATTCCATTCCATTCCATTCCACTCGGGTTGATTCACTTCCATTCTATTCCATTCCATTCCATTTCATTCCATTCCATTCCATTCCACTCGGGTTGATTCATTTCCATTCTATTGGGTTTCATTCCATTCCATTCCATTCCATTCCATTACATTCCATTCATTTCCACTCGTGCTGATTCAATTCCATTCTATTGCATTTCACTCCATTCCATTCCATTCTATTCCACTCGATTGGATTCCATTCCATTCTATTGCATTCCATTTAATTCCATTCCATTTTGCAAGAGTGGATTTCTTACCATTCTAATGCATTCCTTTCCATTCCAATGCATTCCATTCCCTTCTATTCCATTCCATTCCACTCGGGTTGATTCAATTACATTCTACTGCATTTCACTCTATTCCATTCCATTCCATTCCATTCCATTCCACTCGGGTTGATTCAATTCCATTGTGTTCCATTCCATTCCAATCCGGTTGATTCCATTCCGTTAAATTCCGTTCAACTAGGGTTGATTCCATTCCATTCAATTCCATTCGATTCCATTCCATACCATTCCATTTCATTCCATTCCATTCCAATTGGTTCAATTTCATTCTATTCCATTGCATTCCATTCCATTTCATTCCATTCCATTCCACATGGCTTTATTCAATTCCATTCTATTCCATTCCATTCCATTCCATTCCATTCCACTCGCTTCCACTCAGGTTGATTCAATTCCATTCCATTCCAATCCTTTCCTTTCCATTATACTACATTCGATTCCATTCCATTCCATTCGAGTTGTTTCAATTCCATTGCATTCCATTGCATTCCATTCCATTTCACTCTGGTTTATTCAATTCCATTCTACTCCATTCAATTCCATTCAATTCCAGTCAGGTTGATTCAATTCCATTCCATTCCATTCCATTCCATTCCATTCATTCCCATTTCATTATATTCCATCCCATTCCATTCCATTCCATTCCATTCATTCCCATTTCATTCTATCCCATCCCATTCTATTCCACTCGGGTTGATTCAATTCCTTTCCATTCCATTCCATTCCATTCCATTTCATTCCTATTGATTAAATGCCATTCTATTCCATTCCATTCTATTCCATTCCATTCCATTCCAGTTGTTTCCATTACATTCCTTTCCATTCCATTCCATTGCATTCTATTCCAGTTGCTTCTATTCCATTCTATTCCATTCCATTCCATTCCATTTCATCCCATTCCATTCCATTCCAGTTGATTCAATTCCATTCTTTTCCATTCCATTCCATTCCACTGCATTACATTCCATTCCAATCAATTCCACTCCATTCGATTCCATTCTACTCGGGTTTATTCCATTCCATTCCATTCCATTCCATTCCATTCCATTCCACTTGATTCAACTCCTTTCTATTCCATTCCATTCCATTCCATTCCATTCCATTCCATTCCATTCCACTTGATTCAACTCCTTTCTATTCCATTCCATTCAATTCCATTCAAGTTCATTATTTCCACACTTCTCCATTCCATTCCATTCCATTCCATTCGGGTTCATTCAAATACATTGTGTTCCATTCCATTCCATTCCATTCCATTCCATTCCATTCCATTCCACTCGGGTTTATTCCATTCCATTACATTCTATTCCATTCCATTCCATTCTATACCATTGCAGTACTTTCCACTCCACTAGGGTTGATTCCTTTCCATTCCATTCTATTCCATTCCTTTCCTTTCCATTCCAATCGGGTTGATTCCATTCCATTCCATTTCATTCCATTCCATTCCATTCCATTCCATTCCATTCCTCTCGAGTTTATTCACTTCCATTCCATTCCACTCCAATCCATTCCATTCCACTTGATTCAATTTCCTTCTATTTGATTCCATTCAATTCCATTCCAGTTCTTTCATTTGCATTCTACTCCATTCCATTCCATTCCATTCGGGTTGATTCAATTACATTCTGTTCCATTCCATTGCATTCCATTCCATTCCATTCCACTTGGGTTTACTCCATTTCATTCCATTCATAACCACTCCATTCCATTCCACTCCACTCGGGTTGATTCCTTTCCATTTCATTGCATTCCGTCCTTTTTCATTCCTTTCCATTCCATTCCACTCGGGTTGATTCCATTCCATTCCATTCCATACTTTTCCTTTCCATTCCATTACATTACATTCTGTTCCATTCCACTCGGGTTGATTCCATTCCATTCCATTCCGTTCCATTTCATTCCATTCTATTCCATTCCATTCCATTCCATTCCATTCCATTCCATTCCATTCCATTCCATTCTATTCCATTCCATTACATTCCCCTCGTGTTGATTGCATTCCATTCCATTCCATTCCATTCCATTCCTTTCCATTCCACTCGGGTTGATTGAATTCCATGCATTCCATTCCATTTCATTCCATTCCACTTGGGTTGATTCAGTTCCATTCTATTCCATTCCATTCCATTCCATTCCATTCCATTCCATTCCACTCGGGTTGATTCATTTCCATTCTAATGCGTTTCACTCCATTCCACTCCATTCCATTCCATTCCATTCCATTCCATTCATTTCCACTCGTGCTGATTCAATTCCATTCTATTGCATTTCACTCCATTCCATTCCATTCTATTCCACTCGAGTGGATTCCATTCCATTCTATTGCATTCTATTTAATTCCATCCCATTTTGCAGGAGTGAATTCCATAGCATTCTAATGCATTCCTTTCCATTCCATTCCATTTCATCCCATTCCATTCCATTCCAGTTGATTCAATTCCATTCTTTTCCATTCCATTCCATTCCACTGCATTACATTCCATTCCAATCAATTCCACTCCATTCGATTCCATTCTACTCGGGTTTATTCCATTCCATTCCATTCCATTCCATTCCATTCCATTCCATTCCATTCCATTCCACTTGATTCAACTCCTTTCTATTCCATTCCATTCCATTCCATTCCATTCCATTCCATTCCATTCCACTTGATTCAACTCCTTTCTATTCCATTCCATTCAATTCCATTCAAGTTCATTATTTCCACTCTTCTCCATTCCATTCCATTCCATTCCATTCGGGTTCATTCAAATACATTGTGTTCCATTCCATTCCATTCCATTCCATTCCATTCCACTCGGGTTTATTCCATTCCATTACATTCTATTCCATTCCATTCCATTCTATACCATTGCAGTACTTTCCACTCCACTAGGGTTGATTCCTTTCCATTCCATTCTATTCCATTCCTTTCCTTTCCATTCCAATCGGGTTGATTCCATTCCATTCCATTTCATTCCATTCCATTCCATTCCATTCCATTCCATTCCTCTCGAGTTTATTCACTTCCATTCCATTCCACTCCAATCCATTCCATTCCACTTGATTCAATTTCCTTCTATTTGATTCCATTCAATTCCATTCCAGTTCTTTCATTTGCATTCTACTCCATTCCATTCCATTCCATTCGGGTTGATTCAATTACATTCTGTTCCATTCCATTGCATTCCATTCCATTCCATTCCACTTGGGTTTACTCCATTTCATTCCATTCATAACCACTCCATTCCATTCCACTCCACTCGGGTTGATTCCTTTCGATTTCATTGCATTCCGTCCTTTTTCATTCCTTTCCATTCCATTCCACTCGGGTTGATTCCATTCCATTCCATTCCATACTTTTCCTTTCCATTCCATTACATTACATTCTGTTCCATTCCACTCGGGTTGATTCCATTCCATTCCATTCCGTTCCATTTCATTCCATTCTATTCCATTCCATTCCATTCCATTCCATTCCATTCCATTCCATTCCATTTCATTCCATTCTATTCCATTCCATTACATTCCCCTCGTGTTGATTGCATTCCATTCCATTCCATTCCATTCCTTTCCATTCCACTCGGGTTGATTGAATTCCATGCATTCCATTCCATTTCATTCCATTCCACTTGGGTTGATTCAGTTCCATTCTATTCCATTCCATTCCATTCCATTCCATTCCATTCCATTCCACTCGGGTTGATTCATTTCCATTCTAATGCGTTTCACTCCATTCCACTCCATTCCATTCCATTCCATTCCATTCCATTCATTTCCACTCGTGCTGATTCAATTCTATTCTATTGCATTTCACTCCATTCCATTCCATTCTATTCCACTCGAGTGGATTCCATTCCATTCTATTGCATTCTATTTAATTCCATCCCATTTTGCAGGAGTGAATTCCATAGCATTCTAATGCATTCCTTTCCATTCCAATCCATTCCATTCCCTTCTATTCCATTCCATTCCACTCGGGTTGATTCAATGACATTCTACTGCATTTCACTCTATTCCATTCCATTCCATTCCATTCCATTCCACTTTGGTTGATTCAATTCCATTGTGTTTCATTCCATTTCATTCCATTCCATTCCATTCGACTCCGGTTGATTCCATTCCGTTAAATTCCATTCAACTAGGGTTGATTCCATTCCATTCAATTCCATTCGATTCCATTCCATACCGTTCCATTTCATTCCATTCCATTCCATTCCATTCCATTCCATTCCAATTGGTTCAATTTCATTCTATTCCATTGCATTCCATTCCATTCCATACCATTCCATTCCGTTCCGTTCCACTCAGGTTGATTCAATTCCATTCCATTCCATTCCAATCCATTCCTTTCCATTATATTACATTCGATGCCATTCCATTCCATTCGAGTTGTTTCAATTCCATTGCATTCCATTGCATTCCATTCCATTCCACTCTGGTTTATTCAATTCCATTCTACTCCATTCAATTCCATTCAATTCCAGTCAGGTTGTTTCAATTCCATTCCATTCCATTCCATGCCATTCATTCCCATTTCATTCTATTCCATCCCATTCTATTCCACTCGGGTTGATTCAATTCCTTTACATTTCATTCCATTCCATTCCATTCCATTCCATTCCATTCCATTTCATTCCTATTGATTAAATGCCATTCTATTCCATTCCATTCTATTCCATTCCATTCCAGTTGTTTCCTTGTCATTCCTTTCCCTTCCTTTCCATTCCATTCCAGTTGGTTCTATTCCGTTCTATTCCATTCCATTCTATTCCATTCCATTTCATCCCATTCTATTCCATTCCAGTTGATTCAATTCCATTCTTTTCCATTCCATTCCGTTCCACTCCATTACATTCCATTCCAATCAATTCCACTCCATTTGATTCCATTCTACTCGGGTTTATTCCATTCCATTCCATTCCATTCCATTCCATTCCATTCCATTCCATTCCATTCCATTCCACTTGATTCAATTCCTTTCTATTCCATTCCATTCAATTCCATTCCAATTCATTATTTCCATTCTTCTCCATTCCATTCCTTTCCATTCCATTCCATTCCATTCCATTCGGCTTCATTCAAATACATTGTGTTCCATTCCATTCCATTCCATTCCATTCTATTCCATTCCATTCCATTCCACTCGGGTTTATTCCATTCCATTACATTCTATTCCATTCCATTCCATTCCATACAATTGCAGTACATTCCACTCCACTCGGGTTGATTCCTTTCCATTCCATTCCATTCCATTCTATTCCATTCCTTTCCTTTCCATTCCAATCGGGTTGATTCCATTCCATTCTATTCCTTTCCATTCCATTCCATTACTTTCCGTTCCATTCCACTCCAGTTGCTTCAATACCATTCTATTCCATTCCATTCCATTCCATTCCATTTCATTCCAATCCATTCCATTCTGCTTGGGTTGATTCAGTTCCATTCTATTCCATTCCAGTCCATTCCTGTTGATTCAATTCCTTTCTCTTCCATTCCATTCCATTCCACTCCATTCCATTCCATTCCAATCCATTCCAATTGTGATGATTCCATTCCATTCTATTCCATTCCATTCCATTCCATTCGATTCCATTCCATTCCACTTGACTTGATTCAATTCTATACTATTCCATTCCATTCCGTTTCATTCCATTCCATTCCATTCCATTCCATTCCATTCCATTCCATTTCATTCCATTCCATTCCATTTCATTCCATTCCATTCTTTTCCATTCCATTCTATTCCATTCCGTTCCATTCCAGATGATTCAACTCCATTGTATGCCATTCCATTCCATTCCAATCCATTCCATTCCATTCCACTCCACTACATTCCATTCCATTCCATTCTATTCCACTCCACTCCATTCTAATGCATTTCATTCCACTCCACTCCATTCCATTCCATTTCATTCCACTCCACTCAACTCAATTCCATTCCATTGCCCTCGGATTGATTCAATTCCATCCCATCCCATTCCATTCCATTCCATTACAATCCACTGCGCTCGTGTTGATTCAATTCCATTCTATGCCATTCCATACCATTCCCTTCCATTCCATTGCATTCCAACGGGTTGATTCGATTCCATTCTATTCGTTTAAATTCCGTTCCATCCAGTTCCACACCGTTCCATTCCATTCCATTCCACTCGGGTTGATTCAATTTCCTTCTATTCCATTCCATTCCATTCCATATCATTCCATTCCATTCCATTCCATTCCATTCCAATCCATTCCATTCCACTCCACATCAATCCATTCCATTCCATTCCAATCCATTCCACTCAGGTTGATTCCATTTCATTCCATTCCATCGAATTCCATTCAATCCCATTCCATTCCATTCCATCGAATTCCATTCAATCCCATTCCATTCCACTCCATTCCACTCGGGTGGATTCCATTCCATTCCATTCCATTCCATTCCATTCCATTTCAGTTGATTCAATTCCGTTCTATTCCATTCCATTCCATTCCATTCCATTCCACTCCATTCCATTCCATTCCACTCCATTCCATTCCATTCCACTCCATTCCATTCCATTCCACTCTGGTTGATTCCATTCCATTCCATTCCATTCCATTCCATTCCTTTCCATTCCATTCCAGTTGATTCAATTCCGTCCTATTCCATTTCATTCCATTCCACTCCATTTCATTCCATTACACTCGAGTTGATTCAATTCCATTCTATGCCATTCCTTTCCATTCCTTTCCATTCCATTCCATTCCTCTCTGGTTTATTCAATTCCATTCTTTTCCATTTCATTCCATTCCATTCCATTCCGTTCCACTCGGGTTGATTCATTCCCATTCTATTGGGTTTCACTCCATTCCACTCCATTCGTTTCCATTCCATTCTATTCCATTCCATTCCATTCCATTCATTTCCACTCGGTTTGATACAATTCCATTCTATTGGGTTCTCTCCATTCCACTCCATTCGTTTCCATTCCATTCCATTCCATTCCATTCCATTCCATTCATTTCCACTCGGGTTGATACAATTCCATTCTATTGAAATTCACTCCATTCCATTCCATTCCATTCCACTCGAGTGGATTCCATTCCATTCTATTGCATTCCATTCAATCCATTCCATTTTGCAAGAGTGGATTCCATACCATTCTATTGCATTCCTTTCCATTCTACTCCATTCCTTTCCATTCCATTTTCTTCTCTTCCATTCCAGTACACTCGGGTTGATTCAATTACATTCCACTGCATTTCACTCTATTCCATTCCGTTCCGTTCCGTTCCGTTCCATTCCATTCCATTACACTGGGGTTGATTCAATTCCATTGTGTTCCATTCCATCCATTCCATTCCATTCCACTCCGGATGATTCCATTCCATTCCATACCATTCCTTTCCATTCCATTCCATTCCATTCCATTCCAATTGATTCAATTCCTTTCTATTCCATTGCATTCCATTCCATTTCATTCCATACCTTTCCATTCCTTTCCTCTTGGATTGATTCAATTCCATTCTATTCAATTCCATTCCATTCCATGCCATTTCATTCCATTCCATTCCACTAGTGTTTATTCCATTCAATTCCATTCATTTCAATTCCATTCCTTTCCATTCCACTCCATTCTACCCCATTCCATTCCATACCACTCTGTTTGATTCAATTCCATTCCATTACACTCCATTCTATTCCATTCCATTCCATTCCATGCCATTCCATTCCATTCCATTCCGTTCCATTCCAATTGATTCAATTCCATTCTGTTCCATTCCATTCCATTCCATTCTATTCCATTCCATTCCATTCCGCTCGGGTTAATTAAATTCCATTCCATTCCATTCCATTCCCTTCCATTCCATTACTCTCGGGTTGATTCTATTCCATGGTGTTCCGTTCCATTCCATTCCATTCCATTCCACTCCAGTTGATTCCATTCCGTTCCATTCCATTCCACTCAGTTTGATTCCTTTCCATTCAATTCCATCAGATTCCTTTCCATACCATTCCATTTCATTCCATTCCATTCCATTCCATTCCAGCTGGTTCAATTTCATTCTATTCCATTGCATTCCATTCCATTTCATTCCATTCCATTCCACTTGGGTTTCTTCAATTTCATTCTATTCCATTCCATTCCATTGCATTCCATTCCATTCCATTCCGTTCCAATCACGTTGATTCAATTCCACTCCAATCCATTCCATTGCATTCCATTCCAAACCATTCCTTTCCATTGCATTACATTCGATTCAATTCCATTCCATTTCAGTTGTTTCAATTACATTGCATTCCATTCCATTCCATTCCATTCCATTCATTCCCATTCCATTCCATTGCATCCCATTCTATTCCACTCGGGTTGATTCAATTCCTTTCCATTCCATTCCATTCCATTCATTCCCAATCCATTCCATTCCATCCCATTCTATTCCACTCGGGTTGATTCAATTCCTTTCCATTCCATTCCATTCCATTCTATTCCATTCCATTTCATTCAATTACGTTCCGTTCCATTCCATTCCATTCCACTCCACTACATTCCATTCCATTTCATTCCACTCCACTCCATTCCATTCCATGCCATTCCACTCGGATTGATTCAATTACATCTCATTCCATTCCATTCCATTCCATTCCAATCCACTCCAATCGGGTTGATTCAATTCCATTCGATTCCATTCCATACCATTCCATTCCGTTCCATTCCATTCCATTCCATTCCTTTCTATTTGGTTCAATTTCATTCTATTCCATTCCATTCCATTCCATTGCATTCCATTTCATTCCATTCCATTCCAAGACATTACATTCCACTTGGGTTTATTCAATTCCATTCTATTCCATTCCATTCCATTCCATTCCATTCAACTCAGGTTGATTCCATTCCATTCTATTCCATTCCAATCCATTGCATTACATTCGATTCCATTCCATTCCTTTCCAGTTGTTTCAATTCCATTGCATTCCATTCCATTCCATTCCATTACATTCGATTCCATTCCATTCCTTTCCAGTTGTTTCAATTCCATTGCATTCCATTCCATTCCATTCCATTCCATTCGACTCGGGTTCATTCAATTCCATTCTACTCCATTCAATTCCATTCCATTCCTGTCGGTTTGATTCAATTGCATTCTATTCCATTCCATTCCATTCATTCCCATTCAATTCCATTCAATCCAATTCTATTCCACTCAGGTTGATTCAATTCCTTTCCATTCCATTCCGTTACATTACATTCCATTCTATTCCATTCCTATTGATTAAATTCCATTCTATTCCATTCCATTCCATTCCATTCCATTCCAGTTGTTTTCATTACATTCCTTTCCATTCCATTCCATTCCACTCCAGTTGATTCTATTCCACTCTATTCCATTCCATTCCATTCCAATCCATTCCATTCCATTCCTTTCCATTTCATGCCATTTCATTCCATTCCAGTTGATTCAATTCCATTCTTTTCCATGCCATTCCATTCCATTCCATTTCACTCCAGTCCAATCACTTCCACTCGATTGCATTCCATTCTACTAGGGTTTATTCCATTCCATTCCATTCCATTCCACTTGATTCAATTCCCTTCTATTCGATTCCATTCAATTCCATTCCAGTTCATTCATTTACATTCTACTCCATTCCATTCCATTCTATTCCATTCCATTCGGGTTGTTTCAATTACATTCTGTTCCATTCCATTCCATTCCACTCGGGTTTACTCCATTTCATTTCATTCCATACCATTCCATTCCATTCCACTCCACTCGGGTTGATTCCTTTCCATTCCATTGCATTCTGTTCTTTTTCATTCCTTTCCATTCCATTCCACTCGGGTTGCTTCCATTCCATTCCATTCCATTCTATTCCTTTCCATTCCATTCCATTACATTCTGTTCCCTTCCACTCGGGTTGTTTCCATTCCATTCCATTCCATTCCAATTAATTCCATTCCATTCCATTCCATTCCATTCCAATCCATTCCATTCCATTCCGTTCTATTCCATTCCATTACATGCCCCTCGTGTTGATTCCATTCCATTCCATTCCATTCCATTCCATTCCATTCCATTCCATTCTATTCCATTCCTTTCCATTCCACTCGGGTTGATTGAATTCCATGCATTCCATTCCATTCCATTCCATTCCATTCCACTCGGGTTGAATCAATTCCCTTCTATTTCATTCCAATCCATTCCATTCCATTCCATTCCACTTGGGTTGATTCACTTCCATTCTATTCCATTCCATTCCTTTCCATTCCATTCCACTCGGGTTGATTCATTTTCATTCTATCCAGTTTCATTCCATTCCATTCCATTCCATTCCATTCATTTCCGCTCGTGCTGATTCAATTCCACTCTATTGCATTTCACTCCATTCCATTCCATTCTATTCCACTCGAGTGGATTCCCTTCCATTCTATTGCATTCCATTTAATTTCATTCCATTTTGCAAGAGTGGATTCCATACCATTCTAATGCATTCTTTTCCATTCCAATCCATTCCATTCCATTCCATTCCATTCCATTAAATTCCATTCGGGTTGATTCAATTACATTCTACTGCATTTCACTCTATTCCATTCCATTCCATTCCATTCCATTACACTCGGGTTGATTCAATTCCATTGTGTTCCATTCCATTCCACTCCGGGTGACTCCATTCCGTTAAATTCCATTCCACTAGGGTTCATTCCATTCCATTCAATTCCATTCGATTCCATTCCATACCATTCCATTTCATTCCATTCCATTCCATTCCATTCGAATCCACTCTGATTGATTCAATTCCATCCTATTCCATTTCATTCCATTCCATTCCACTCGGGTTGATTCATTCCCATTCTATTCGGTTTCTCTCCATTCCATTCCATTCCATTCCATTCATTTCATTTCCACTCGGGTTGATTCAATTCCATTCTGTTGCATTTCACTCCATTCCATTCCATTCCATTCCACTCGAGTGGATTCCATTCCATTCTATTGCATTCCATTCAATTACATTCCATTTTGTAAGAGTGGATTCCATACTATTCTATTGCATTCCTTTCCATTCTACTCCATTCCATTCCATTCCATTCCCTTCTCTTCCATTCCATTACACTCGGGTTGATTCAATTACATTCTACTGCATTTCACTTTGTTCCATTCCATTCCATTGCATTCCATTCCATTTCATTCCATTCCACTCCCTTACACTCGGGTTGATTCAATTCCATTGTGTTCCAATCCATTCCATTCCATTCCATTCCACTCCGGTTGATTCCATTCCATTCCATACCATTCCATTCCATTCCAATTGATTCAATTGCATTCTATTCCAGTCCATTCCATTCCATTTCATTCCATTCCATTCCATTACAATCCTCTTGTATTGATTCAATTCCATTCTATTCAATTCCATTCAATTCCTTTCCATTCCAGGCCATTCCATTCCATTTCATTCCACTGGTGTTGATTCAATTCAATTCCATTCAATTGCATTCCATTCCATTCCATTCCGTTCCATTCCATTCCATTCCATTCAATTCCATTCCATTCCATTCCAGCCAATTCCATTTCATTCCATTCCATGCCTTTCCATTCCATTCCGTTCCATTCCAATTGATTCAATTCCATTCTATTCCATTCCATTTCATTCAATTACGTTCCATTCCATTCCATTCCATTTTACTCCACTCCATTCCATTCCATTTCATTCCACTCCACTCCATTCCATTCCATTCCATTACACTCGGATTGACACAATTCCATCCCATTCCATTCCAATCCACTCCACTCAGGTTGATTCAATTCCATTCGATTCCATTCCATACCATTCCATTCCGTTCCATTCCATTCCATTCCACTCCATTCCTTTCCATTTGGTTCAATTTCATTCTATTCGATTCCATTCCATTCCATTCCATTTCATTCCATTCCATTCCATCACATTACATTCCACTGGGGTTTTTTCAATTCCATTCTATTCCATTCCATTCCATTCCATTCCATTCCATTCAACTCAGGTTGATTCAATTCCATTCCATTCCATTCCAATCCATTCCATTCCATTCCATTGCATTCCAGTTGTTTCAATTCCATTGCATTCCATTCCCTTCCATTCCATTCGACTCGGTTTCATTCAAGTCCATTCTACTCCATTCAATTCCATTCCATTCCAGTCGGGTTGATTCAATTGCATTCTATTCCATTCCACTCCATTCCATTCCATTCATTCCCATTCAATTCCATTCAATCCCATTCTATTCCACTCAGGTTGATTCAATTCCTTTCCATACAATTCCATTAAATTCCATTCCATTCTATTCCATTCCTATTGATTAAATTCCATTCTATTCCATTCCGTTCAATTCCATTCCAGTTGTTTCCATTACATTCCTTTCCATTCCATTCCATTCCATTCCAGTTGATTCTATTCCATTCTATTCCATTCCATTCCATTCCATTTCATTCCATTCCATTCCATTTCATGCCATTTCATTCCATTCCAGTTGATTCAATTCCATTCTTTTCCATTCCATTCCATTAAATTCCATTCCATTCCAATCAATTCCATTCCAATCAATTCCAATCCATTCCATTCCATTATACTAGGGTTTATTCCATTCCATTCCAATCCATTCCATTCCTTTCCATTCCATTCCACTTGATTCAATTCCCTTCTATTCGATTCCATTCAATTCCATTCCAGTTCTTTCATTTGCATTCTACTCCATTCCATTCCATTCCATTCCATTCGGGTTGATTCAATTACATTCTGTTCCATTCCATTCCATTCCACTCGGGTTTACTCCATTTCATTCCATTCCATTCCATTCCATTCCATTCCACTCCACTCGGATTGATTCCTTTGCATTTCATTGCATTCCGTTCTTTTTCATTCCTTTCTATTCCACTCCACTCGGGTCGATTCCATTCCATTCCATTCCATTCTATTCCTTTCCATTACATTCCATTACATTCTGTTCCATTCCACTTGGGTTGATTCCATTCCATTCCATTCCATTCCATTTAATTCCATTCCATTCCATTCCATTCCATTTAATTCCATTCCATTCCATTCCATTCCATTCCATTCCGTTCCATTACAGTCCCCTCGTGTTGATTCCATTCAATTCGATTCCATTCCATTCCATTCCATTCCATTCTATTCCATTCCTTTCCATTCCACTCGGGTTGATTGAATTCCATGCATTCCATTCCATTCCATTCCATTTCATTTGATTCCACTCGGTTTGATTCAATTCCATTCTATTTCATTCCAATCCATTCCATTCCATTCCATTCCACTCGGGTTGATTCACTTCCATTCTATTCCATTCCATTCCATTTCATTCCATTCCATTCCATTCCACTCGGGTTGATTCATTTCCATTCTATTGGGTTTCATTCCATTCCATTCCATTCCATTCCATTCCATTCCATTCATTTCCACTCGTGCTGATTCAATTCCATTCTATTGCATTTCACTCCATTCCATTCCATTCTATTCCACTCGATTGGATTCCATTCCATTCTATTGCATTCCATTTAATTCCATTCCATTTTGCAAGAGTGGATTTCTTACCATTCTAATGCATTCCTTTCCATTCCAATGCATTCCATTCCCTTCTATTCCATTCCATTCCACTCAGGTTGATTCAATTACATTCTACTGCATTTCACTCTATTCCATTCCATTCCATTCCATTCCATTCCATTCCACTCGGGTTGATTCAATTCCATTGTGTTCCATTCCATTCCAATCCGGTTGATTCCATTCCGTTAAATTCCGTTCAACTAGGGTTGATTCCATTCCATTCAATTCCATTCGATTCCATTCCATACCATTCCATTTCATTCCATTCCATTTCATTCCATTCCAATTGGTTCAATTTCATTCTATTCCATTGCATTCCATTCCATTTCATTCCATTCCATTCCACATGGCTTTATTCAATTCCATTCTATTCCATTCCATTCCATTCCATTCCATTCCACTCGCTTCCACTCAGGTTGATTCAATTCCATTCCATTCCAATCCGGTTGATTCCATTCCGTTAAATTCCGTTCAACTAGGGTTGATTCCATTCCATTCAATTTCATTCTATTCCATTGCATTCCATTCCATTTCATTCCATTCCATTCCACATGGCTTTATTCAATTCCATTCTATTCCATTCCATTCCATTCCATTCCATTCCATTCCATTCCACTCGCTTCCACTCAGGTTGATTCAATTCCATTCCATTCCAATCCTTTCCTTTCCATTATATTACATTCGATTCCATTCCATTCCATTCGAGTTGTTTCAATTCCATTGCATTCCATTGCATTCCATTCCATTTCACTCTGGTTTATTCAATTCCATTCTACTCCATTCAATTCCATTCAATTCCAGTCAGGTTGATTCAATTCCATTCCATTCCATTCCATTCCATTCCATTCCATTCATTCCCATTTCATTATATTCCATCCCATTCCATTCCATTCCATTCCATTCATTCCCATTTCATTCTATCCCATCCCATTCTATTCCACTCGGGTTGATTCAATTCCTTTCCATTCCATTCCATTCCATTCCATTTCATTCCTATTGATTAAATGCCATTCTATTCCATTCCATTCTATTCCATTCCATTCCATTCCAGTTGTTTCCATTACATTCCTTTCCATTCCATTCCATTGCATTCTATTCCAGTTGCTTCTATTCCATTCTATTCCATTCCATTCCATTCCATTTCATCCCATTCCATTCCATTCCAGTTGATTCAATTCCATTCTTTTCCATTCCATTCCATTCCACTGCATTACATTCCATTCCAATCAATTCCACTCCATTCGATTCCATTCTACTCGGGTTTATTCCATTCCATTCCATTCCATTCCATTCCATTCCATTCCATACCATTCCATTCCACTTGATTCAACTCCTTTCTATTCCATTCCATTCCATTCCATTCCATTCCATTCCATTCCATTCCATTCCATTCCACTTGATTCAACTCCTTTCTATTCCATTCCATTCAATTCCATTCAAGTTCATTATTTCCACTCTTCTCCATTCCATTCCATTCCATTCCATTCGGGTTCATTCAAATACATTGTGTTCCATTCCATTCCATTCCATTCTATTCCATTCCATTCCATTCCATTCCATTCCATTCCATTCCATTCCATTCTATTCCATTCCATTCCATTCCATTCCATTCCATTCCATTCCACTCGGGTTTATTCCATTCCATTACATTCTATTCCATTCCATTCCATTCTATACCATTGCAGTACTTTCCACTCCACTAGGGTTGATTCCTTTCCATTCCATTCTATTCCATTCCTTTCCTTTCCATTCCAATCGGGTTGATTCCATTCCATTCCATTTCATTCCATTCCATTCCATTCCATTCCTCTCGAGTTTATTCACTTCCATTCCATTCCACTCCAATCCATTCCATTCCACTTGATTCAATTTCCTTCTATTTGATTCCATTCAATTCCATTCCAGTTCTTTCATTTGCATTCTACTCCATTCCATTCCATTCCATTCGGGTTGATTCAATTACATTCTGTTCCATTCCATTGCATTCCATTCCATTCCATTCCACTTGGGTTTACTCCATTTCATTCCATTCATAACCACTCCATTCCATTCCACTCCACTCGGGTTGATTCCTTTCCATTTCATTGCATTCCGTCCTTTTTCATTCCTTTCCATTCCATTCCCCTCGGGTTGATTCCATTCCATTCCATTCCATACTTTTCCTTTCCATTCCATTACATTACATTCTGTTCCATTCCACTCGGGTTGATTCCATTCCATTCCATTCCGTTCCATTTCATACCCATTCTATTCCATTCCATTCCATTCCATTCCATTCCATTCTATTCCATTCCATTACATTCCCCTCGTGTTGATTGCATTCCATTCCATTCCATTCCATTCCATTCCTTTCCATTCCACTCGGGTTGATTGAATTCCATGCATTCCATTCCATTTCATTCCATTCCACTTGGGTTGATTCAGTTCCATTCTATTCCATTCCATTCCATTCCATTCCATTCCATTCCATTCCACTCGGGTTGATTCATTTCCATTCTAATGCGTTTCACTCCATTCCACTCCATTCCATTCCATTCCATTCCATTCCATTCATTTCCACTCGTGCTGATTCAATTCCATTCTATTGCATTTCACTCCATTCCATTCCATTCTATTCCACTCGAGTGGATTCCATTCCATTCTATTGCATTCTATTTAATTCCATCCCATTTTGCAGGAGTGAATTCCATAGCATTCTAATGCATTCCTTTCCATTCCAATCCATTCCATTCCCTTCTATTCCATTCCATTCCACTCGGGTTGATTCAATGACATTCTACTGCATTTCACTCTATTCCATTCCATTCCATTCCATTCCATTCCACTTTGGTTGATTCAATTCCATTGTGTTTCATTCCATTTCATTCCATTCCATTCCATTCGACTCCGGTTGATTCCATTCCGTTAAATTCCATTCAACTAGGGTTGATTCCATTCCATTCAATTCCATTCGATTCCATTCCATACCGTTCCATTTCATTCCATTCCATTCCATTCCATTCCATTCCATTCCAATTGGTTCAATTTCATTCTATTCCATTGCATTCCATTCCATTCCATACCATTCCATTCCGTTCCGTTCCACTCAGGTTGATTCAATTCCATTCCATTCCATTCCAATCCATTCCTTTCCATTATATTACATTCGATGCCATTCCATTCCATTCGAGTTGTTTCAATTCCATTGCATTCCATTGCATTCCATTCCATTCCACTCTGGTTTATTCAATTCCATTCTACTCCATTCAATTCCATTCAATTCCAGTCAGGTTGTTTCAATTCCATTCCATTCCATTCCATGCCATTCATTCCCATTTCATTCTATTCCATCCCATTCTATTCCACTCGGGTTGATTCAATTCCTTTACATTTCATTCCATTCCATTCCATTCCATTCCATTCCATTCCATTTCATTCCTATTGATTAAATGCCATTCTATTCCATTCCATTCTATTCCATTCCATTCCAGTTGTTTCCTTGTCATTCCTTTCCCTTCCTTTCCATTCCATTCCAGTTGGTTCTATTCCGTTCTATTCCATTCCATTCTATTCCATTCCATTTCATCCCATTCTATTCCATTCCAGTTGATTCAATTCCATTCTTTTCCATTCCATTCCGTTCCACTCCATTACATTCCATTCCAATCAATTCCACTCCATTTGATTCCATTCTACTCGGGTTTATTCCATTCCATTCCATTCCATTCCATTCCATTCCATTCCATTCCATTCCATTCCATTCCACTTGATTCAATTCCTTTCTATTCCATTCCATTCAATTCCATTCCAATTCATTATTTCCATTCTTCTCCATTCCATTCCTTTCCATTCCATTCCATTCCATTCCATTCGGCTTCATTCAAATACATTGTGTTCCATTCCATTCCATTCCATTCCATTCTATTCCATTCCATTCCATTCCACTCGGGTTTATTCCATTCCATTACATTCTATTCCATTCCATTCCATTCCATACAATTGCAGTACATTCCACTCCACTCGGGTTGATTCCTTTCCATTCCATTCCATTCCATTCTATTCCATTCCTTTCCTTTCCATTCCAATCGGGTTGATTCCATTCCATTCTATTCCTTTCCATTCCATTCCATTACTTTCCGTTCCATTCCACTCCAGTTGCTTCAATACCATTCTATTCCATTCCATTCCATTCCATTCCATTTCATTCCAATCCATTCCATTCTGCTTGGGTTGATTCAGTTCCATTCTATTCCATTCCAGTCCATTCCTGTTGATTCAATTCCTTTCTCTTCCATTCCATTCCATTCCACTCCATTCCATTCCATTCCAATCCATTCCAATTGTGATGATTCCATTCCATTCTATTCCATTCCATTCCATTCCATTCGATTCCATTCCATTCCACTTGACTTGATTCAATTCTATACTATTCCATTCCATTCCGTTTCATTCCATTCCATTCCATTCCATTCCATTCCATTCCATTCCATTCCATTTCATTCCATTCCATTCCATTTCATTCCATTCCATTCTTTTCCATTCCATTCTATTCCATTCCGTTCCATTCCAGATGATTCAACTCCATTGTATGCCATTCCATTCCATTCCAATCCATTCCATTCCATTCCACTCCACTACATTCCATTCCATTCCATTCTATTCCACTCCACTCCATTCTAATGCATTTCATTCCACTCCACTCCATTCCATTCCATTTCATTCCACTCCACTCAACTCAATTCCATTCCATTGCCCTCGGATTGATTCAATTCCATCCCATCCCATTCCATTCCATTCCATTACAATCCACTGCGCTCGTGTTGATTCAATTCCATTCTATGCCATTCCATACCATTCCCTTCCATTCCATTGCATTCCAACGGGTTGATTCGATTCCATTCTGTTCGTTTAAATTCCGTTCCATCCAGTTCCACACCGTTCCATTCCATTCCATTCCACTCGGGTTGATTCAATTTCCTTCTATTCCATTCCATTCCATTCCATATCATTCCATTCCATTCCATTCCATTCCATTCCAATCCATTCCATTCCACTCCACATCAATCCATTCCATTCCATTCCAATCCATTCCACTCAGGTTGATTCCATTTCATTCCATTCCATCGAATTCCATTCAATCCCATTCCATTCCATTCCATCGAATTCCATTCAATCCCATTCCATTCCACTCCATTCCACTCGGGTGGATTCCATTCCATTCCATTCCATTCCATTCCATTCCATTTCAGTTGATTCAATTCCGTTCTATTCCATTCCATTCCATTCCATTCCATTCCATTCCATTCCACTCCATTCCATTCCATTCCACTCCATTCCATTCCATTCCACTCCATTCCATTCCATTCCACTCTGGTTGATTCCATTCCATTCCATTCCATTCCATTCCTTTCCATTCCATTCCAGTTGATTCAATTCCGTCCTATTCCATTTCATTCCATTCCACTCCATTTCATTCCATTACACTCGAGTTGATTCAATTCCATTCTATGCCATTCCTTTCCATTCCATTCCATTCCATTCCATTCCTCTCTGGTTTATTCAATTCCATTCTTTTCCATTTCATTCCATTCCATTCCATTCCGTTCCACTCGGGTTGATTCATTCCCATTCTATTGGGTTTCACTCCATTCCACTCCATTCGTTTCCATTCCATTCTATTCCATTCCATTCCATTCCATTCATTTCCACTCGGTTTGATACAATTCCATTCTATTGGGTTCTCTCCATTCCACTCCATTCGTTTCCATTCCATTCCATTCCATTCCATTCCATTCCATTCCATTCCATTCATTTCCACTCGGGTTGATACAATTCCATTCTATTGAAATTCACTCCATTCCATTCCATTCCATTCCACTCGAGTGGATTCCATTCCATTCTATTGCATTCCATTCAATCCATTCCATTTTGCAAGAGTGGATTCCATACCATTCTATTGCATTCCTTTCCATTCTACTCCATTCCTTTCCATTCCATTTTCTTCTCTTCCATTCCAGTACACTCGGGTTGATTCAATTACATTCCACTGCATTTCACTCTATTCCATTCCGTTCCGTTCCGTTCCGTTCCATTCCATTCCATTACACTGGGGTTGATTCAATTCCATTGTGTTCCATTCCATCCATTCCATTCCATTCCACTCCGGATGATTCCATTCCATTCCATACCATTCCTTTCCATTCCATTCCATTCCATTCCATTCCAATTGATTCAATTCCTTTCTATTCCATTGCATTCCATTCCATTTCATTCCATACCTTTCCATTCCTTTCCTCTTGGATTGATTCAATTCCATTCTATTCAATTCCATTCCATTCCATGCCATTTCATTCCATTCCATTCCACTAGTGTTTATTCCATTCAATTCCATTCATTTCAATTCCATTCCTTTCCATTCCACTCCATTCTACCCCATTCCATTCCATACCACTCTGTTTGATTCAATTCCATTCCATTACACTCCATTCTATTCCATTCCATTCCATTCCATGCCATTCCATTCCATTCCATTCCGTTCCATTCCAATTGATTCAATTCCATTCTGTTCCATTCCATTCCATTCCATTCTATTCCATTCCATTCCATTCCGCTCGGGTTAATTAAATTCCATTCCATTCCATTCCATTCCCTTCCATTCCATTACTCTCGGGTTGATTCTATTCCATGGTGTTCCGTTCCATTCCATTCCATTCCATTCCACTCCAGTTGATTCCATTCCGTTCCATTCCATTCCACTCAGTTTGATTCCTTTCCATTCAATTCCATCAGATTCCTTTCCATACCATTCCATTTCATTCCATTCCATTCCATTCCATTCCAGCTGGTTCAATTTCATTCTATTCCATTGCATTCCATTCCATTTCATTCCATTCCATTCCACTTGGGTTTCTTCAATTTCATTCTATTCCATTCCATTCCATTGCATTCCATTCCATTCCATTCCGTTCCAATCACGTTGATTCAATTCCACTCCAATCCATTCCATTGCATTCCATTCCAAACCATTCCTTTCCATTGCATTACATTCGATTCAATTCCATTCCATTTCAGTTGTTTCAATTACATTGCATTCCATTCCATTCCATTCCATTCCATTCATTCCCATTCCATTCCATTGCATCCCATTCTATTCCACTCGGGTTGATTCAATTCCTTTCCATTCCATTCCATTCCATTCATTCCCAATCCATTCCATTCCATCCCATTCTATTCCACTCGGGTTGATTCAATTCCTTTCCATTCCATTCCATTCCATTCTATTCCATTCCATTTCATTCAATTACGTTCCGTTCCATTCCATTCCATTCCACTCCACTACATTCCATTCCATTTCATTCCACTCCACTCCATTCCATTCCATGCCATTCCACTCGGATTGATTCAATTACATCTCATTCCATTCCATTCCATTCCATTCCAATCCACTCCAATCGGGTTGATTCAATTCCATTCGATTCCATTCCATACCATTCCATTCCGTTCCATTCCATTCCATTCCATTCCTTTCTATTTGGTTCAATTTCATTCTATTCCATTCCATTCCATTCCATTGCATTCCATTTCATTCCATTCCATTCCAAGACATTACATTCCACTTGGGTTTATTCAATTCCATTCTATTCCATTCCATTCCATTCCATTCCATTCAACTCAGGTTGATTCCATTCCATTCTATTCCATTCCAATCCATTCCATTACATTCGATTCCATTCCATTCCTTTCCAGTTGTTTCAATTCCATTGCATTCCATTCCATTCCATTCCATTACATTCGATTCCATTCCATTCCTTTCCAGTTGTTTCAATTCCATTGCATTCCATTCCATTCCATTCCATTCCATTCGACTCGGGTTCATTCAATTCCATTCTACTCCATTCAATTCCATTCCATTCCTGTCGGTTTGATTCAATTGCATTCTATTCCATTCCATTCCATTCATTCCCATTCAATTCCATTCAATCCAATTCTATTCCACTCAGGTTGATTCAATTCCTTTCCATTCCATTCCGTTACATTACATTCCATTCTATTCCATTCCTATTGATTAAATTCCATTCTATTCCATTCCATTCCATTCCATTCCATTCCAGTTGTTTTCATTACATTCCTTTCCATTCCATTCCATTCCACTCCAGTTGATTCTATTCCACTCTATTCCATTCCATTCCATTCCAATCCATTCCATTCCATTCCTTTCCATTTCATGCCATTTCATTCCATTCCAGTTGATTCAATTCCATTCTTTTCCATGCCATTCCATTCCATTCCATTTCACTCCAGTCCAATCACTTCCACTCGATTGCATTCCATTCTACTAGGGTTTATTCCATTCCATTCCATTCCATTCCACTTGATTCAATTCCCTTCTATTCGATTCCATTCAATTCCATTCCAGTTCATTCATTTACATTCTACTCCATTCCATTCCATTCTATTCCATTCCATTCGGGTTGTTTCAATTACATTCTGTTCCATTCCATTCCATTCCACTCGGGTTTACTCCATTTCATTTCATTCCATACCATTCCATTCCATTCCACTCCACTCGGGTTGATTCCTTTCCATTCCATTGCATTCTGTTCTTTTTCATTCCTTTCCATTCCATTCCACTCGGGTTGCTTCCATTCCATTCCATTCCATTCTATTCCTTTCCATTCCATTCCATTACATTCTGTTCCCTTCCACTCGGGTTGTTTCCATTCCATTCCATTCCATTCCAATTAATTCCATTCCATTCCATTCCATTCCATTCCAATCCATTCCATTCCATTCCGTTCTATTCCATTCCATTACATGCCCCTCGTGTTGATTCCATTCCATTCCATTCCATTCCATTCCATTCCATTCCATTCCATTCTATTCCATTCCTTTCCATTCCACTCGGGTTGATTGAATTCCATGCATTCCATTCCATTCCATTCCATTCCATTCCACTCGGGTTGAATCAATTCCCTTCTATTTCATTCCAATCCATTCCATTCCATTCCATTCCACTTGGGTTGATTCACTTCCATTCTATTCCATTCCATTCCTTTCCATTCCATTCCACTCGGGTTGATTCATTTTCATTCTATCCAGTTTCATTCCATTCCATTCCATTCCATTCCATTCATTTCCGCTCGTGCTGATTCAATTCCACTCTATTGCATTTCACTCCATTCCATTCCATTCTATTCCACTCGAGTGGATTCCCTTCCATTCTATTGCATTCCATTTAATTTCATTCCATTTTGCAAGAGTGGATTCCATACCATTCTAATGCATTCTTTTCCATTCCAATCCATTCCATTCCATTCCATTCCATTCCATTAAATTCCATTCGGGTTGATTCAATTACATTCTACTGCATTTCACTCTATTCCATTCCATTCCATTCCATTCCATTACACTCGGGTTGATTCAATTCCATTGTATTCCATTCCATTCCACTCCGGATGACTCCATTCCGTTAAATTCCATTCCACTAGGGTTCATTCCATTCCATTCAATTCCATTCGATTCCATTCCATACCATTCCATTTCATTCCATTCCATTCCATTCCATTCGAATCCACTCTGATTGATTCAATTCCATCCTATTCCATTTCATTCCATTCCATTCCACTCGGGTTGATTCATTCCCATTCTATTCGGTTTCTCTCCATTCCATTCCATTCCATTCCATTCATTTCATTTCCACTCGGGTTGATTCAATTCCATTCTGTTGCATTTCACTCCATTCCATTCCATTCCATTCCACTCGAGTGGATTCCATTCCATTCTATTGCATTCCATTCAATTACATTCCATTTTGTAAGAGTGGATTCCATACTATTCTATTGCATTCCTTTCCATTCTACTCCATTCCATTCCATTCCATTCCCTTCTCTTCCATTCCATTACACTCGGGTTGATTCAATTACATTCTACTGCATTTCACTTTGTTCCATTCCATTCCATTGCATTCCATTCCATTTCATTCCATTCCACTCCCTTACACTCGGGTTGATTCAATTCCATTGTGTTCCAATCCATTCCATTCCATTCCATTCCACTCCGGTTGATTCCATTCCATTCCATACCATTCCATTCCATTCCAATTGATTCAATTGCATTCTATTCCAGTCCATTCCATTCCATTTCATTCCATTCCATTCCATTACAATCCTCTTGTATTGATTCAATTCCATTCTATTCAATTCCATTCAATTCCTTTCCATTCCAGGCCATTCCATTCCATTTCATTCCACTGGTGTTGATTCAATTCAATTCCATTCAATTGCATTCCATTCCATTCCATTCCGTTCCATTCCATTCCATTCCATTCAATTCCATTCCATTCCATTCCAGCCAATTCCATTTCATTCCATTCCATGCCTTTCCATTCCATTCCGTTCCATTCCAATTGATTCAATTCCATTCTATTCCATTCCATTTCATTCAATTACGTTCCATTCCATTCCATTCCATTTTACTCCACTCCATTCCATTCCATTTCATTCCACTCCACTCCATTCCATTCCATTCCATTACACTCGGATTGACACAATTCCATCCCATTCCATTCCAATCCACTCCACTCAGGTTGATTCAATTCCATTCGATTCCATTCCATACCATTCCATTCCGTTCCATTCCATTCCATTCCACTCCATTCCTTTCCATTTGGTTCAATTTCATTCTATTCGATTCCATTCCATTCCATTCCATTTCATTCCATTCCATTCCATCACATTACATTCCACTGGGGTTTTTTCAATTCCATTCTATTCCATTCCATTCCATTCCATTCCATTCCATTCAACTCAGGTTGATTCAATTCCATTCCATTCCATTCCAATCCATTCCATTCCATTCCATTGCATTCCAGTTGTTTCAATTCCATTGCATTCCATTCCCTTCCATTCCATTCGACTCGGTTTCATTCAAGTCCATTCTACTCCATTCAATTCCATTCCATTCCAGTCGGGTTGATTCAATTGCATTCTATTCCATTCCACTCCATTCCATTCCATTCATTCCCATTCAATTCCATTCAATCCCATTCTATTCCACTCAGGTTGATTCAATTCCTTTCCATACAATTCCATTAAATTCCATTCCATTCTATTCCATTCCTATTGATTAAATTCCATTCTATTCCATTCCGTTCAATTCCATTCCAGTTGTTTCCATTACATTCCTTTCCATTCCATTCCATTCCATTCCAGTTGATTCTATTCCATTCTATTCCATTCCATTCCATTCCATTTCATTCCATTCCATTCCATTTCATGCCATTTCATTCCATTCCAGTTGATTCAATTCCATTCTTTTCCATTCCATTCCATTAAATTCCATTCCATTCCAATCAATTCCATTCCAATCAATTCCAATCCATTCCATTCCATTATACTAGGGTTTATTCCATTCCATTCCAATCCATTCCATTCCTTTCCATTCCATTCCACTTGATTCAATTCCCTTCTATTCGATTCCATTCAATTCCATTCCAGTTCTTTCATTTGCATTCTACTCCATTCCATTCCATTCCATTCCATTCGGGTTGATTCAATTACATTCTGTTCCATTCCATTCCATTCCACTCGGGTTTACTCCATTTCATTCCATTCCATTCCATTCCATTCCATTCCACTCCACTCGGATTGATTCCTTTGCATTTCATTGCATTCCGTTCTTTTTCATTCCTTTCTATTCCACTCCACTCGGGTCGATTCCATTCCATTCCATTCCATTCTATTCCTTTCCATTACATTCCATTACATTCTGTTCCATTCCACTTGGGTTGATTCCATTCCATTCCATTCCATTCCATTTAATTCCATTCCATTCCATTCCATTCCATTTAATTCCATTCCATTCCATTCCATTCCGTTCCATTACAGTCCCCTCGTGTTGATTCCATTCAATTCGATTCCATTCCATTCCATTCCATTCCATTCCATTCTATTCCATTCCTTTCCATTCCACTCGGGTTGATTGAATTCCATGCATTCCATTCCATTCCATTCCATTTCATTTGATTCCACTCGGTTTGATTCAATTCCATTCTATTTCATTCCAATCCATTCCATTCCATTCCATTCCACTCGGGTTGATTCACTTCCATTCTATTCCATTCCATTCCATTTCATTCCATTCCATTCCATTCCACTCGGGTTGATTCATTTCCATTCTATTGGGTTTCATTCCATTCCATTCCATTCCATTCCATTCCATTCCATTCATTTCCACTCGTGCTGATTCAATTCCATTCTATTGCATTTCACTCCATTCCATTCCATTCTATTCCACTCGATTGGATTCCATTCCATTCTATTGCATTCCATTTAATTCCATTCCATTTTGCAAGAGTGGATTTCTTACCATTCTAATGCATTCCTTTCCATTCCAATGCATTCCATTCCCTTCTATTCCATTCCATTCCACTCAGGTTGATTCAATTACATTCTACTGCATTTCACTCTATTCCATTCCATTCCATTCCATTCCATTCCATTCCACTCGGGTTGATTCAATTCCATTGTGTTCCATTCCATTCCAATCCGGTTGATTCCATTCCGTTAAATTCCGTTCAACTAGGGTTGATTCCATTCCATTCAATTCCATTCGATTCCATTCCATACCATTCCATTTCATTCCATTCCATTTCATTCCATTCCAATTGGTTCAATTTCATTCTATTCCATTGCATTCCATTCCATTTCATTCCATTCCATTCCACATGGCTTTATTCAATTCCATTCTATTCCATTCCATTCCATTCCATTCCATTCCACTCGCTTCCACTCAGGTTGATTCAATTCCATTCCATTCCAATCCGGTTGATTCCATTCCGTTAAATTCCGTTCAACTAGGGTTGATTCCATTCCATTCAATTTCATTCTATTCCATTGCATTCCATTCCATTTCATTCCATTCCATTCCACATGGCTTTATTCAATTCCATTCTATTCCATTCCATTCCATTCCATTCCATTCCATTCCACTCGCTTCCACTCAGGTTGATTCAATTCCATTCCATTCCAATCCTTTCCTTTCCATTATATTACATTCGATTCCATTCCATTCCATTCGAGTTGTTTCAATTCCATTGCATTCCATTGCATTCCATTCCATTTCACTCTGGTTTATTCAATTCCATTCTACTCCATTCAATTCCATTCAATTCCAGTCAGGTTGATTCAATTCCATTCCATTCCATTCCATTCCATTCCATTCCATTCCATTCCATTCATTCCCATTTCATTATATTCCATCCCATTCCATTCCATTCCATTCCATTCATTCCCATTTCATTCTATCCCATCCCATTCTATTCCACTCGGGTTGATTCAATTCCTTTCCATTCCATTCCATTCCATTCCATTTCATTCCTATTGATTAAATGCCATTCTATTCCATTCCATTCTATTCCATTCCATTCCATTCCAGTTGTTTCCATTACATTCCTTTCCATTCCATTCCATTGCATTCTATTCCAGTTGCTTCTATTCCATTCTATTCCATTCCATTCCATTCCATTTCATCCCATTCCATTCCATTCCAGTTGATTCAATTCCATTCTTTTCCATTCCATTCCATTCCACTGCATTACATTCCATTCCAATCAATTCCACTCCATTCGATTCCATTCTACTCGGGTTTATTCCATTCCATTCCATTCCATTCCATTCCATTCCATACCATTCCATTCCACTTGATTCAACTCCTTTCTATTCCATTCCATTCCATTCCATTCCATTCCATTCCATTCCATTCCATTCCATTCCATTCCATTCCACTTGATTCAACTCCTTTCTATTCCATTCCATTCAATTCCATTCAAGTTCATTATTTCCACTCTTCTCCATTCCATTCCATTCCATTCCATTCGGGTTCATTCAAATACATTGTGTTCCATTCCATTCCATTCCATTCTATTCCATTCCATTCCATTCCATTCCATTCCATTCCATTCCATTCCATTCCATTCTATTCCATTCCATTCCATTCCATTCCATTCCATTCCATTCCACTCGGGTTTATTCCATTCCATTACATTCTATTCCATTCCATTCCATTCTATACCATTGCAGTACTTTCCACTCCACTAGGGTTGATTCCTTTCCATTCCATTCTATTCCATTCCTTTCCTTTCCATTCCAATCGGGTTGATTCCATTCCATTCCATTTCATTCCATTCCATTCCATTCCATTCCATTCCATTCCTCTCGAGTTTATTCACTTCCATTCCATTCCACTCCAATCCATTCCATTCCACTTGATTCAATTTCCTTCTATTTGATTCCATTCAATTCCATTCCAGTTCTTTCATTTGCATTCTACTCCATTCCATTCCATTCCATTCGGGTTGATTCAATTACATTCTGTTCCATTCCATTGCATTCCATTCCATTCCATTCCACTTGGGTTTACTCCATTTCATTCCATTCATAACCACTCCATTCCATTCCACTCCACTCGGGTTGATTCCTTTCCATTTCATTGCATTCCGTCCTTTTTCATTCCTTTCCATTCCATTCCCCTCGGGTTGATTCCATTCCATTCCATTCCATACTTTTCCTTTCCATTCCATTACAATACATTCTGTTCCATTCCACTCGGGTTGATTCCATTCCATTCCATTCCGTTCCATTTCATTCCATTCTATTCCATTCCATTCCATTCCATTCCATTCCATTCCATTCCATTCTATTCCATTCCATTACATTCCCCTCGTGTTGATTGCATTCCATTCCATTCCATTCCATTCCATTCCTTTCCATTCCACTCGGGTTGATTGAATTCCATGCATTCCATTCCATTTCATTCCATTCCACTTGGGTTGATTCAGTTCCATTCTATTCCATTCCATTCCATTCCATTCCATTCCATTCCACTCGGGTTGATTCATTTCCATTCTAATGCGTTTCACTCCATTCCACTCCATTCCATTCCATTCCATTCCATTCCATTCATTTCCACTCGTGCTGATTCAATTCCATTCTATTGCATTTCACTCCATTCCATTCCATTCTATTCCACTCGAGTGGATTCCATTCCATTCTATTGCATTCTATTTAATTCCATCCCATTTTGCAGGAGTGAATTCCATAGCATTCTAATGCATTCCTTTCCATTCCAATCCATTCCATTCCCTTCTATTCCATTCCATTCCACTCGGGTTGATTCAATGACATTCTACTGCATTTCACTCTATTCCATTCCATTCCATTCCATTCCATTCCACTTGGGTTGATTCAATTCCATTGTGTTTCATTCCATTTCATTCCATTCCATTCCATTCGACTCCGGTTGATTCCATTCCGTTAAATTCCATTCAACTAGGGTTGATTCCATTCCATTCAATTCCATTCGATTCCATTCCATACCGTTCCATTTCATTCCATTCCATTCCATTCCATTCCATTCCATTCCAATTGGTTCAATTTCATTCTATTCCATTGCATTCCATTCCATTCCATTCCATTCCATTCCATACCATTCCATTCCGTTCCGTTCCACTCAGGTTGATTCAATTCCATTCCATTCCATTCCATTCCAATCCATTCCTTTCCATTATATTACATTCGATGCCATTCCATTCCATTCGAGTTGTTTCAATTCCATTGCATTCCATTGCATTCCATTCCATTCCACTCTGGTTTATTCAATTCCATTCTACTCCATTCAATTCCATTCAATTCCAGTCAGGTTGTTTCAATTCCATTCCATTCCATTCCATTCCATTCATTCCCATTTCATTCTATTCCATCCCATTCTATTCCACTCGGGTTGATTCAATTCCTTTACATTTCATTCCATTCCATTCCATTCCATTCCATTCCATTCCATTTCATTCCTATTGATTAAATGCCATTCTATTCCATTCCATTCTATTCCATTCCATTCCAGTTGTTTCCTTGTCATTCCTTTCCCTTCCATTCCATTCCATTCCATTCCATTCCAGTTGGTTCTATTCCGTTCTATTCCATTCCATTCTATTCCATTCCATTTCATCCCATTCTATTCCATTCCAGTTGATTCAATTCCATTCTTTTCCATTCCATTCCGTTCCACTCCATTACATTCCATTCCAATCAATTCCACTCCATTTGATTCCATTCTACTCGGGTTTATTCAATTCCATTCCATTCCATTCCATTCCATTCCATTCCATTCCATTCCATTCCACTTGATTCAATTCCTTTCTATTCCATTCCATTCAATTCCATTCCAATTCATTATTTCCATTCTTCTCCATTCCATTCCTTTCCATTCCATTCCATTCCATTCCATTCGGCTTCATTCAAATACATTGTGTTCCATTCCATTCCATTCCATTCCATTCTATTCCATTCCATTCCATTCCACTCGGGTTTATTCCATTCCATTACATTCTATTCCATTCCATTCCATTCCATACAATTGCAGTACATTCCACTCCACTCGGGTTGATTCCTTTCCATTCCATTCCATTCCATTCTATTCCATTCCTTTCCTTTCCATTCCAATCGGGTTGATTCCATTCCATTCTATTCCTTTCCATTCCATTCCATTACTTTCCGTTCCATTCCACTCCAGTTGCTTCAATACCATTCTATTCCATTCCATTCCATTTCATTCCAATCCATTCCATTCTGCTTGGGTTGATTCAGTTCCATTCTATTCCATTCCAGTCCATTCCTGTTGATTCAATTCCTTTCTCTTCCATTCCATTCCATTCCACTCCATTCCATTCCATTCCAATCCATTCCAATTGTGATGATTCCATTCCATTCTATTCCATTCCATTCCATTCCATTCCGTTCGATTCCATTCCATTCCACTTGACTTGATTCAATTCTATACTATTCCATTCCATTCCGTTTCATTCCATTCCATTCCATTCCATTCCATTCCATTCCATTCCATTTCATTCCATTCCATTCTTTTCCATTCCATTCTATTCCATTCCGTTCCATTCCAGATGATTCAACTCCATTGTATGCCATTCCATTCCATTCCAATCCATTCCATTCCATTCCACTCCACTACATTCCATTCCATTCCATTCTATTCCACTCCACTCCATTCTAATGCATTTCATTCCACTCCACTCCATTCCATTCCATTTCATTCCACTCCACTCAACTCAATTCCATTCCATTGCCCTCGGATTGATTCAATTCCATCCCATCCCATTCCATTCCATTCCATTACAATCCACTGCGCTCCTGTTGATTCAATTCCATTCTATGCCATTCCATACCATTCCCTTCCATTCCATTGCATTCCAACGGGTTGATTCGATTCCATTCTATTCGTTTAAATTCCGTTCCATCCAGTTCCACACCGTTCCATTCCATTCCATTCCACTCGGGTTGATTCAATTTCCTTCTATTCCATTCCATTCCATATCATTCCATTCCATTCCATTCCATTCCATTCCAATCCGTTCCATTCCACTCCACATCAATCCATTCCATTCCATTCCAATCCATTCCACTCAGGTTGATTCCATTTCATTCCATTCCATCGAATTCCATTCAATCCCATTCCATTCCATTCCATCGAATTCCATTCAATCCGATTCCATTCCACTCCATTCCACTCGGGTGGATTCCATTCCATTCCATTCCATTCCATTCCATTCCATTTCAGTTGATTCAATTCCGTTCTATTCCATTCCATTCCATTCCATTCCATTCCATTCCATTCCATTCCACTCCATTCCATTCCATTCCACTCCATTCCATTCCATTCCACTCCATTCCATTCCATTCCACTCTGGTTGATTCCATTCCATTCCATTCCATTCCATTCCATTCCTTTCCATTCCATTCCAGTTGATTCAATTCCGTCCTATTCCATTTCATTCCATTCCACTCCATTTCATTCCATTACACTCGAGTTGATTCAATTCCATTCTATGCCATTCCTTTCCATTCCATTCCATTCCATTCCATTCCTCTCTGGTTTATTCAATTCCATTCTTTTCCATTTCATTCCATTCCATTCCATTCCGTTCCACTCGGGTTGATTCATTCCCATTCTATTGGGTTTCACTCCATTCCACTCCATTCGTTTCCATTCCATTCTATTCCATTCCATTCCATTCCATTCATTTCCACTCGGTTTGATACAATTCCATTCTATTGGGTTCTCTCCATTCCACTCCATTCGTTTCCATTCCATTCCATTCCATTCCATTCCATTCCATTCCATTCATTTCCACTCGGGTTGATACAATTCCATTCTATTGAAATTCACTCCATTCCATTCCATTCCATTCCACTCGAGTGGATTCCATTCCATTCTATTGCATTCCATTCAATCCATTCCATTTTGCAAGAGTGGATTCCATACCATTCTATTGCATTCCTTTCCATTCTACTCCATTCCTTTCCATTCCATTTTCTTCTCTTCCATTCCAGTACACTCGGGTTGATTCAATTACATTCCACTGCATTTCACTCTATTCCATTCCGTTCCGTTCCGTTCCGTTCCATTCCATTCCATTACACTGGGGTTGATTCAATTCCATTGTGTTCCATTCCATCCATTCCATTCCATTCCACTCCGGATGATTCCATTCCATTCCATACCATTCCTTTCCATTCCATTCCATTCCATTCCATTCCAATTGATTCAATTCCTTTCTATTCCATTGCATTCCATTCCATTTCATTCCATACCTTTCCATTCCTTTCCTCTTGGATTGATTCAATTCCATTCTATTCAATTCCATTCCATTCCATGCCATTTCATTCCATTCCATTCCACTAGTGTTTATTCCATTCAATTCCATTCATTTCAATTCCATTCCTTTCCATTCCACTCCATTCTACCCCATTCCATTCCATACCACTCTGTTTGATTCAATTCCATTCCATTACACTCCATTCTATTCCATTCCATTCCATTCCATGCCATTCCATTCCATTCCATTCCGTTCCATTCCAATTGATTCAATTCCATTCTGTTCCATTCCATTCCATTCCATTCTATTCCATTCCATTCCATTCCGCTCGGGTTAATTAAATTCCATTCCATTCCATTCCATTCCCTTCCATTCCATTACTCTCGGGTTGATTCTATTCCATGGTGTTCCGTTCCATTCCATTCCATTCCATTCCACTCCAGTTGATTCCATTCCGTTCCATTCCATTCCACTCAGTTTGATTCCTTTCCATTCAATTCCATCAGATTCCTTTCCATACCATTCCATTTCATTCCATTCCATTCCATTCCATTCCATTCCATTCCATTCCATTCCAGCTGGTTCAATTTCATTCTATTCCATTGCATTCCATTCCATTTCATTCCATTCCATTCCACTTGGGTTTCTTCAATTTCATTCTATTCCATTCCATTCCATTGCATTCCATTCCATTCCATTCCGTTCCAATCACGTTGATTCAATTCCACTCCAATCCATTCCATTGCATTCCATTCCAAACCATTCCTTTCCATTGCATTACATTCGATTCAATTCCATTCCATTTCAGTTGTTTCAATTACATTGCATTCCATTCCATTCCATTCCATTCCATTCATTCCCATTCCATTCCATTGCATCCCATTCTATTCCACTCGGGTTGATTCAATTCCTTTCCATTCCATTCCATTCCATTCATTCCCAATCCATTCCATTCCATCCCATTCTATTCCACTCGGGTTGATTCAATTCCTTTCCATTCCATTCCATTCCATTCTATTCCATTCCATTTCATTCAATTACGTTCCGTTCCATTCCATTCCATTCCACTCCACTACATTCCATTCCATTTCATTCCACTCCACTCCATTCCATTCCATGCCATTCCACTCGGATTGATTCAATTACATCTCATTCCATTCCATTCCATTCCATTCCAATCCACTCCAATCGGGTTGATTCAATTCCATTCGATTCCATTCCATACCATTCCATTCCGTTCCATTCCATTCCATTCCATTCCTTTCTATTTGGTTCAATTTCATTCTATTCCATTCCATTCCATTCCATTGCATTCCATTTCATTCCATTCCATTCCAAGACATTACATTCCACTTGGGTTTATTCAATTCCATTCTATTCCATTCCATTCCATTCCATTCCATTCAACTCAGGTTGATTCCATTCCATTCTATTCCATTCCAATCCATTCCATTACATTCGATTCCATTCCATTCCTTTCCAGTTGTTTCAATTCCATTGCATTCCATTCCATTCCATTCCATTACATTCGATTCCATTCCATTCCTTTCCAGTTGTTTCAATTCCATTGCATTCCATTCCATTCCATTCCATTCCATTCGACTCGGGTTCATTCAATTCCATTCTACTCCATTCAATTCCATTCCATTCCTGTCGGTTTGATTCAATTGCATTCTATTCCATTCCATTCCATTCATTCCCATTCAATTCCATTCAATCCAATTCTATTCCACTCAGGTTGATTCAATTCCTTTCCATTCCATTCCGTTACATTACATTCCATTCTATTCCATTCCTATTGATTAAATTCCATTCTATTCCATTCCATTCCATTCCATTCCATTCCAGTTGTTTTCATTACATTCCTTTCCATTCCATTCCATTCCACTCCAGTTGATTCTATTCCACTCTATTCCATTCCATTCCATTCCAATCCATTCCATTCCATTCCTTTCCATTTCATGCCATTTCATTCCATTCCAGTTGATTCAATTCCATTCTTTTCCATGCCATTCCATTCCATTCCATTTCACTCCAGTCCAATCACTTCCACTCGATTGCATTCCATTCTACTAGGGTTTATTCCATTCCATTCCATTCCATTCCACTTGATTCAATTCCCTTCTATTCGATTCCATTCAATTCCATTCCAGTTCATTCATTTACATTCTACTCCATTCCATTCCATTCTATTCCATTCCATTCGGGTTGTTTCAATTACATTCTGTTCCATTCCATTCCATTCCACTCGGGTTTACTCCATTTCATTTCATTCCATACCATTCCATTCCATTCCACTCCACTCGGGTTGATTCCTTTCCATTCCATTGCATTCTGTTCTTTTTCATTCCTTTCCATTCCATTCCACTCGGGTTGCTTCCATTCCATTCCATTCCATTCTATTCCTTTCCATTCCATTCCATTACATTCTGTTCCCTTCCACTCGGGTTGTTTCCATTCCATTCCATTCCATTCCAATTAATTCCATTCCATTCCATTCCATTCCATTCCAATCCATTCCATTCCATTCCGTTCTATTCCATTCCATTACATGCCCCTCGTGTTGATTCCATTCCATTCCATTCCATTCCATTCCATTCCATTCCATTCCATTCCATTCTATTCCATTCCTTTCCATTCCACTCGGGTTGATTGAATTCCATGCATTCCATTCCATTCCATTCCATTCCATTCCACTCGGGTTGAATCAATTCCCTTCTATTTCATTCCAATCCATTCCATTCCATTCCATTCCACTTGGGTTGATTCACTTCCATTCTATTCCATTCCATTCCTTTCCATTCCATTCCACTCGGGTTGATTCATTTTCATTCTATCCAGTTTCATTCCATTCCATTCCATTCCATTCCATTCATTTCCGCTCGTGCTGATTCAATTCCACTCTATTGCATTTCACTCCATTCCATTCCATTCTATTCCACTCGAGTGGATTCCCTTCCATTCTATTGCATTCCATTTAATTTCATTCCATTTTGCAAGAGTGGATTCCATACCATTCTAATGCATTCTTTTCCATTCCAATCCATTCCATTCCATTCCATTCCATTCCATTAAATTCCATTCGGGTTGATTCAATTACATTCTACTGCATTTCACTCTATTCCATTCCATTCCATTCCATTCCATTACACTCGGGTTGATTCAATTCCATTGTGTTCCATTCCATTCCACTCCGGGTGACTCCATTCCGTTAAATTCCATTCCACTAGGGTTCATTCCATTCCATTCAATTCCATTCGATTCCATTCCATACCATTCCATTTCATTCCATTCCATTCCATTCCATTCGAATCCACTCTGATTGATTCAATTCCATCCTATTCCATTTCATTCCATTCCATTCCACTCGGGTTGATTCATTCCCATTCTATTCGGTTTCTCTCCATTCCATTCCATTCCATTCCATTCATTTCATTTCCACTCGGGTTGATTCAATTCCATTCTGTTGCATTTCACTCCATTCCATTCCATTCCATTCCACTCGAGTGGATTCCATTCCATTCTATTGCATTCCATTCAATTACATTCCATTTTGTAAGAGTGGATTCCATACTATTCTATTGCATTCCTTTCCATTCTACTCCATTCCATTCCATTCCATTCCCTTCTCTTCCATTCCATTACACTCGGGTTGATTCAATTACATTCTACTGCATTTCACTTTGTTCCATTCCATTCCATTGCATTCCATTCCATTTCATTCCATTCCACTCCCTTACACTCGGGTTGATTCAATTCCATTGTGTTCCAATCCATTCCATTCCATTCCATTCCACTCCGGTTGATTCCATTCCATTCCATACCATTCCATTCCATTCCAATTGATTCAATTGCATTCTATTCCAGTCCATTCCATTCCATTTCATTCCATTCCATTCCATTACAATCCTCTTGTATTGATTCAATTCCATTCTATTCAATTCCATTCAATTCCTTTCCATTCCAGGCCATTCCATTCCATTTCATTCCACTGGTGTTGATTCAATTCAATTCCATTCAATTGCATTCCATTCCATTCCATTCCGTTCCATTCCATTCCATTCCATTCAATTCCATTCCATTCCATTCCAGCCAATTCCATTTCATTCCATTCCATGCCTTTCCATTCCATTCCGTTCCATTCCAATTGATTCAATTCCATTCTATTCCATTCCATTTCATTCAATTACGTTCCATTCCATTCCATTCCATTTTACTCCACTCCATTCCATTCCATTTCATTCCACTCCACTCCATTCCATTCCATTCCATTACACTCGGATTGACACAATTCCATCCCATTCCATTCCAATCCACTCCACTCAGGTTGATTCAATTCCATTCGATTCCATTCCATACCATTCCATTCCGTTCCATTCCATTCCATTCCACTCCATTCCTTTCCATTTGGTTCAATTTCATTCTATTCGATTCCATTCCATTCCATTCCATTTCATTCCATTCCATTCCATCACATTACATTCCACTGGGGTTTTTTCAATTCCATTCTATTCCATTCCATTCCATTCCATTCCATTCAACTCAGGTTGATTCAATTCCATTCCATTCCATTCCAATCCATTCCATTCCATTCCATTGCATTCCAGTTGTTTCAATTCCATTGCATTCCATTCCCTTCCATTCCATTCGACTCGGTTTCATTCAAGTCCATTCTACTCCATTCAATTCCATTCCATTCCAGTCGGGTTGATTCAATTGCATTCTATTCCATTCCACTCCATTCCATTCCATTCATTCCCATTCAATTCCATTCAATCCCATTCTATTCCACTCAGGTTGATTCAATTCCTTTCCATACAATTCCATTAAATTCCATTCCATTCTATTCCATTCCTATTGATTAAATTCCATTCTATTCCATTCCGTTCAATTCCATTCCAGTTGTTTCCATTACATTCCTTTCCATTCCATTCCATTCCATTCCAGTTGATTCTATTCCATTCTATTCCATTCCATTCCATTCCATTTCATTCCATTCCATTCCATTTCATGCCATTTCATTCCATTCCAGTTGATTCAATTCCATTCTTTTCCATTCCATTCCATTAAATTCCATTCCATTCCAATCAATTCCATTCCAATCAATTCCAATCCATTCCATTCCATTATACTAGGGTTTATTCCATTCCATTCCAATCCATTCCATTCCTTTCCATTCCATTCCACTTGATTCAATTCCCTTCTATTCGATTCCATTCAATTCCATTCCAGTTCTTTCATTTGCATTCTACTCCATTCCATTCCATTCCATTCCATTCGGGTTGATTCAATTACATTCTGTTCCATTCCATTCCATTCCACTCGGGTTTACTCCATTTCATTCCATTCCATTCCATTCCATTCCATTCCACTCCACTCGGATTGATTCCTTTGCATTTCATTGCATTCCGTTCTTTTTCATTCCTTTCTATTCCACTCCACTCGGGTCGATTCCATTCCATTCCATTCCATTCTATTCCTTTCCATTACATTCCATTACATTCTGTTCCATTCCACTTGGGTTGATTCCATTCCATTCCATTCCATTCCATTTAATTCCATTCCATTCCATTCCATTCCATTTAATTCCATTCCATTCCATTCCATTCCGTTCCATTACAGTCCCCTCGTGTTGATTCCATTCAATTCGATTCCATTCCATTCCATTCCATTCCATTCTATTCCATTCCTTTCCATTCCACTCGGGTTGATTGAATTCCATGCATTCCATTCCATTCCATTCCATTTCATTTGATTCCACTCGGTTTGATTCAATTCCATTCTATTTCATTCCAATCCATTCCATTCCATTCCATTCCACTCGGGTTGATTCACTTCCATTCTATTCCATTCCATTCCATTTCATTCCATTCCATTCCATTCCACTCGGGTTGATTCATTTCCATTCTATTGGGTTTCATTCCATTCCATTCCATTCCATTCCATTCCATTCCATTCATTTCCACTCGTGCTGATTCAATTCCATTCTATTGCATTTCACTCCATTCCATTCCATTCTATTCCACTCGATTGGATTCCATTCCATTCTATTGCATTCCATTTAATTCCATTCCATTTTGCAAGAGTGGATTTCTTACCATTCTAATGCATTCCTTTCCATTCCAATGCATTCCATTCCCTTCTATTCCATTCCATTCCACTCAGGTTGATTCAATTACATTCTACTGCATTTCACTCTATTCCATTCCATTCCATTCCATTCCATTCCATTCCACTCGGGTTGATTCAATTCCATTGTGTTCCATTCCATTCCAATCCGGTTGATTCCATTCCGTTAAATTCCGTTCAACTAGGGTTGATTCCATTCCATTCAATTCCATTCGATTCCATTCCATACCATTCCATTTCATTCCATTCCATTTCATTCCATTCCAATTGGTTCAATTTCATTCTATTCCATTGCATTCCATTCCATTTCATTCCATTCCATTCCACATGGCTTTATTCAATTCCATTCTATTCCATTCCATTCCATTCCATTCCATTCCACTCGCTTCCACTCAGGTTGATTCAATTCCATTCCATTCCAATCCGGTTGATTCCATTCCGTTAAATTCCGTTCAACTAGGGTTGATTCCATTCCATTCAATTTCATTCTATTCCATTGCATTCCATTCCATTTCATTCCATTCCATTCCACATGGCTTTATTCAATTCCATTCTATTCCATTCCATTCCATTCCATTCCATTCCATTCCACTCGCTTCCACTCAGGTTGATTCAATTCCATTCCATTCCAATCCTTTCCTTTCCATTATATTACATTCGATTCCATTCCATTCCATTCGAGTTGTTTCAATTCCATTGCATTCCATTGCATTCCATTCCATTTCACTCTGGTTTATTCAATTCCATTCTACTCCATTCAATTCCATTCAATTCCAGTCAGGTTGATTCAATTCCATTCCATTCCATTCCATTCCATTCCATTCCATTCATTCCCATTTCATTATATTCCATCCCATTCCATTCCATTCCATTCCATTCATTCCCATTTCATTCTATCCCATCCCATTCTATTCCACTCGGGTTGATTCAATTCCTTTCCATTCCATTCCATTCCATTCCATTTCATTCCTATTGATTAAATGCCATTCTATTCCATTCCATTCTATTCCATTCCATTCCATTCCAGTTGTTTCCATTACATTCCTTTCCATTCCATTCCATTGCATTCTATTCCAGTTGCTTCTATTCCATTCTATTCCATTCCATTCCATTCCATTTCATCCCATTCCATTCCATTCCAGTTGATTCAATTCCATTCTTTTCCATTCCATTCCATTCCACTGCATTACATTCCATTCCAATCAATTCCACTCCATTCGATTCCATTCTACTCGGGTTTATTCCATTCCATTCCATTCCATTCCATTCCATTCCATTCCATTCCATACCATTCCATTCCACTTGATTCAACTCCTTTCTATTCCATTCCATTCCATTCCATTCCATTCCATTCCATTCCATTCCATTCCATTCCATTCCACTTGATTCAACTCCTTTCTATTCCATTCCATTCAATTCCATTCAAGTTCATTATTTCCACTCTTCTCCATTCCATTCCATTCCATTCCATTCGGGTTCATTCAAATACATTGTGTTCCATTCCATTCCATTCCATTCTATTCCATTCCATTCCATTCCATTCCATTCCATTCCATTCCATTCCATTCTATTCCATTCCATTCCATTCCATTCCATTCCATTCCATTCCACTCGGGTTTATTCCATTCCATTACATTCTATTCCATTCCATTCCATTCTATACCATTGCAGTACTTTCCACTCCACTAGGGTTGATTCCTTTCCATTCCATTCTATTCCATTCCTTTCCTTTCCATTCCAATCGGGTTGATTCCATTCCATTCCATTTCATTCCATTCCATTCCATTCCATTCCATTCCATTCCTCTCGAGTTTATTCACTTCCATTCCATTCCACTCCAATCCATTCCATTCCACTTGATTCAATTTCCTTCTATTTGATTCCATTCAATTCCATTCCAGTTCTTTCATTTGCATTCTACTCCATTCCATTCCATTCCATTCGGGTTGATTCAATTACATTCTGTTCCATTCCATTGCATTCCATTCCATTCCATTCCACTTGGGTTTACTCCATTTCATTCCATTCATAACCACTCCATTCCATTCCACTCCACTCGGGTTGATTCCTTTCCATTTCATTGCATTCCGTCCTTTTTCATTCCTTTCCATTCCATTCCCCTCGGGTTGATTCCATTCCATTCCATTCCATACTTTTCCTTTCCATTCCATTACATTACATTCTGTTCCATTCCACTCGGGTTGATTCCATTCCATTCCATTCCGTTCCATTTCATTCCATTCTATTCCATTCCATTCCATTCCATTCCATTCCATTCCATTCCATTCTATTCCATTCCATTACATTCCCCTCGTGTTGATTGCATTCCATTCCATTCCATTCCATTCCATTCCTTTCCATTCCACTCGGGTTGATTGAATTCCATGCATTCCATTCCATTTCATTCCATTCCACTTGGGTTGATTCAGTTCCATTCTATTCCATTCCATTCCATTCCATTCCATTCCATTCCACTCGGGTTGATTCATTTCCATTCTAATGCGTTTCACTCCATTCCACTCCATTCCATTCCATTCCATTCCATTCCATTCATTTCCACTCGTGCTGATTCAATTCCATTCTATTGCATTTCACTCCATTCCATTCCATTCTATTCCACTCGAGTGGATTCCATTCCATTCTATTGCATTCTATTTAATTCCATCCCATTTTGCAGGAGTGAATTCCATAGCATTCTAATGCATTCCTTTCCATTCCAATCCATTCCATTCCCTTCTATTCCATTCCATTCCACTCGGGTTGATTCAATGACATTCTACTGCATTTCACTCTATTCCATTCCATTCCATTCCATTCCATTCCACTTGGGTTGATTCAATTCCATTGTGTTTCATTCCATTTCATTCCATTCCATTCCATTCGACTCCGGTTGATTCCATTCCGTTAAATTCCATTCAACTAGGGTTGATTCCATTCCATTCAATTCCATTCGATTCCATTCCATACCGTTCCATTTCATTCCATTCCATTCCATTCCATTCCATTCCATTCCAATTGGTTCAATTTCATTCTATTCCATTGCATTCCATTCCATTCCATTCCATTCCATTCCATACCATTCCATTCCGTTCCGTTCCACTCAGGTTGATTCAATTCCATTCTATTCCATTCCATTCCAATCCATTCCTTTCCATTATATTACATTCGATGCCATTCCATTCCATTCGAGTTGTTTCAATTCCATTGCATTCCATTGCATTCCATTCCATTCCACTCTGGTTTATTCAATTCCATTCTACTCCATTCAATTCCATTCAATTCCAGTCAGGTTGTTTCAATTCCATTCCATTCCATTCCATTCCATTCATTCCCATTTCATTCTATTCCATCCCATTCTATTCCACTCGGGTTGATTCAATTCCTTTACATTTCATTCCATTCCATTCCATTCCATTCCATTCCATTCCATTTCATTCCTATTGATTAAATGCCATTCTATTCCATTCCATTCTATTCCATTCCATTCCAGTTGTTTCCTTGTCATTCCTTTCCCTTCCATTCCATTCCATTCCATTCCATTCCAGTTGGTTCTATTCCGTTCTATTCCATTCCATTCTATTCCATTCCATTTCATCCCATTCTATTCCATTCCAGTTGATTCAATTCCATTCTTTTCCATTCCATTCCGTTCCACTCCATTACATTCCATTCCAATCAATTCCACTCCATTTGATTCCATTCTACTCGGGTTTATTCAATTCCATTCCATTCCATTCCATTCCATTCCATTCCATTCCATTCCATTCCATTCCACTTGATTCAATTCCTTTCTATTCCATTCCATTCAATTCCATTCCAATTCATTATTTCCATTCTTCTCCATTCCATTCCTTTCCATTCCATTCCATTCCATTCCATTCGGCTTCATTCAAATACATTGTGTTCCATTCCATTCCATTCTATTCCATTCCATTCCATTCCACTCGGGTTTATTCCATTCCATTACATTCTATTCCATTCCATTCCATTCCATACAATTGCAGTACATTCCACTCCACTCGGGTTGATTCCTTTCCATTCCATTCCATTCCATTCTATTCCATTCCTTTCCTTTCCATTCCAATCGGGTTGATTCCATTCCATTCTATTCCTTTCCATTCCATTCCATTACTTTCCGTTCCATTCCACTCCAGTTGCTTCAATACCATTCTATTCCATTCCATTCCATTTCATTCCAATCCATTCCATTCTGCTTGGGTTGATTCAGTTCCATTCTATTCCATTCCAGTCCATTCCTGTTGATTCAATTCCTTTCTCTTCCATTCCATTCCATTCCACTCCATTCCATTCCATTCCAATCCATTCCAATTGTGATGATTCCATTCCATTCTATTCCATTCCATTCCATTCCATTCCGTTCGATTCCATTCCATTCCACTTGACTTGATTCAATTCTATACTATTCCATTCCATTCCGTTTCATTCCATTCCATTCCATTCCATTCCATTCCATTCCATTTCATTCCATTCCATTCTTTTCCATTCCATTCTATTCCATTCCGTTCCATTCCAGATGATTCAACTCCATTGTATGCCATTCCATTCCATTCCAATCCATTCCATTCCATTCCACTCCACTACATTCCATTCCATTGCATTCTATTCCACTCCACTCCATTCTAATGCATTTCATTCCACTCCACTCCATTCCATTCCATTTCATTCCACTCCACTCAACTCAATTCCATTCCATTGCCCTCGGATTGATTCAATTCCATCCCATCCCATTCCATTCCATTCCATTACAATCCACTGCGCTCGTGTTGATTCAATTCCATTCTATGCCATTCCATACCATTCCCTTCCATTCCATTGCATTCCAACGGGTTGATTCGATTCCATTCTATTCGTTTAAATTCCGTTCCATCCAGTTCCACACCGTTCCATTCCATTCCATTCCACTCGGGTTGATTCAATTTCCTTCTATTCCATTCCATTCCATATCATTCCATTCCATTCCATTCCATTCCATTCCAATCCGTTCCATTCCACTCCACATCAATCCATTCCATTCCATTCCAATCCATTCCACTCAGGTTGATTCCATTTCATTCCATTCCATCGAATTCCATTCAATCCCATTCCATTCCATTCCATCGAATTCCATTCAATCCCATTCCATTCCACTCCATTCCACTCGGGTGGATTCCATTCCATTCCATTCCATTCCATTTCAGTTGATTCAATTCCGTTCTATTCCATTCCATTCCATTCCATTCCATTCCACTCCATTCCATTCCATTCCACTCCATTCCATTCCATTCCCCTCCATTCCATTCCATTCCACTCTGGTTGATTCCATTCCATTCCATTCCATTCCATTCCATTCCTTTCCATTCCATTCCAGTTGATTCAATTCCGTCCTATTCCATTTCATTCCATTCCACTCCATTTCATTCCATTACACTCGAGTTGATTCAATTCCATTCTATGCCATTCCTTTCCATTCCATTCCATTCCTCTCTGGTTTATTCAATTCCATTCTTTTCCATTTCATTCCATTCCATTCCATTCCGTTCCACTCGGGTTGATTCATTCCCATTCTATTGGGTTTCACTCCATTCCACTCCATTCGTTTCCATTCCATTCTATTCCATTCCATTCCATTCCATTCATTTCCACTCGGTTTGATACAATTCCATTCTATTGGGTTCTCTCCATTCCACTCCATTCGTTTCCATTCCATTCCATTCCATTCCATTCCATTCCATTCCATTCATTTCCACTCGGGTTGATACAATTCCATTCTATTGAAATTCACTCCATTCCATTCCATTCCATTCCACTCGAGTGGATTCCATTCCATTCTATTGCATTCCATTCAATCCATTCCATTTTGCAAGAGTGGATTCCATACCATTCTATTGCATTCCTTTCCATTCTACTCCATTCCTTTCCATTCCATTTTCTTCTCTTCCATTCCAGTACACTCGGGTTGATTCAATTACATTCCACTGCATTTCACTCTATTCCATTCCGTTCCGTTCCGTTCCGTTCCATTCCATTCCATTACACTGGGGTTGATTCAATTCCATTGTGTTCCATTCCATCCATTCCATTCCATTCCACTCCGGATGATTCCATTCCATTCCATACCATTCCTTTCCATTCCATTCCATTCCATTCCATTCCAATTGATTCAATTCCTTTCTATTCCATTGCATTCCATTCCATTTCATTCCATACCTTTCCATTCCTTTCCTCTTGGATTGATTCAATTCCATTCTATTCAATTCCATTCCATTCCATGCCATTTCATTCCATTCCATTCCACTAGTGTTTATTCCATTCAATTCCATTCATTTCAATTCCATTCCTTTCCATTCCACTCCATTCTACCCCATTCCATTCCATACCACTCTGTTTGATTCAATTCCATTCCATTACACTCCATTCTATTCCATTCCATTCCATTCCATGCCATTCCATTCCATTCCATTCCGTTCCATTCCAATTGATTCAATTCCATTCTGTTCCATTCCATTCCATTCCATTCTATTCCATTCCATTCCATTCCGCTCGGGTTAATTAAATTCCATTCCATTCCATTCCATTCCCTTCCATTCCATTACTCTCGGGTTGATTCTATTCCATGGTGTTCCGTTCCATTCCATTCCATTCCATTCCACTCCAGTTGATTCCATTCCATTCCATTCCATTCCACTCAGTTTGATTCCTTTCCATTCAATTCCATTAGATTCCTTTCCATACCATTCCATTTCATTCCATTCCATTCCATTCCATTCCAGTTGGTTCAATTTCATTCTATTCCATTGCATTCCATTCCATTTCATTCCACTTGGGTTTCTTCAATTTCATTCTATTCCATTCCATTCCATTGCATTCCATTCCATTCCATTCCGTTCCAATCACGTTGATTCAATTCCACTCCAATCCATTCCATTGCATTCCATTCCAAACCATTCCTTTCCATTGCATTACATTCGATTCAATTCCATTCCATTCCAGTTGTTTCAATTACGTTGCATTCCATTCCATTCCATTCCATTCCATTCATTCCAATTCCATTCCATTGCATCCCATTCTATTCCACTCGGGTTGATTCAATTCCTTTCCATTCCATTCCATTCCATTCATTCCCAATCCATTCCATTCCATCCCATTCTATTCCACTCGGGTTGATTCAATTCCTTTCCATTCCATTCCATTCTATTCCATTCCATTTCATTCTGGTTGTTTCCATGAAATTCCTTTCCATTGCCTTCCATTCCATTCCATTCCATTCCATTCCTTTTCATCCCATTCCATTCCATTCCATTCCATTCCATTCCATTCCATTCCAATCAATTCCACTCCATTCGATTCCATTCTACTCGGGTTTATTCAATTCCATTCTATTCCATTCCATTCCGTTCCATTCCATTCCATTCCACTTCATTCAATTCCATTCTATTCCATACCATTCAATTCCATTCCAGTTCATTCATTTCCATTCTACTCCCATTCCATTCCATTCCATTCCATTCAACTCGGGTTGATTCAATTACATTCTGTTCCATTCCATTCTATTCCATTCCATTGCATTCCATACCATTGCAGTCCATTCCACTCCACTCGGGTTCATTCCTTTCTTTTCCATTCCATTCCGTTCTTTTCCATTCCTTTCCTTTCCATTCCACTCGGGTTTATTCCATTCCATTCCATTCCATTCTATTCCTTTCCATTCCATTCCATTACATTCTGTTCCATTCCACTCCGGTTGCTTCAATACCATTCTATTCCACTCCATTGCATTCCATTCCATTCCGCTCGGGTTGATTCAATTGCATTGCATTCCATTACAGTCCATTACAGTTGATTCAATTACATTCTATTCCATTCCATTCCACTCCATTCCATTCCATTCCATTCCATTCCAATCCATTCCACTTGGTATGATTCCATTCCGTTCTATTCCATTCCATTCCATTCCATTCTTCTCCATTACATTACATTACTTTCGATTCCATTCCATTCCACTTGGATTGATTCCATTCTATACTATTCCATTCCATTCCATTTCATTTCATTCCATTCCATTCCATTCCATTCCATAACATTCCATTTCTTTCCATTCCATTCCATACCATTCCATTTCATTCCATTTAATTCCATTGCATTCCATTCCATTCCATTCCACTCCATTTAATTCCATTCCATTTCATTTCATTCCATTCCATTCCATTCCATTCCATTCCATCCCTTGCCATTTCATTCCATTCCATTCCATTCCATTTCATTCCATTCCTTTGCTTTAAATTCCTTTTCATTCCATTCCATTCCATTCCTTTGCATTCCATTCCATTCCATTCCATTCCATTCCATTCCATTCCAATCCATTCCATTCCATTCAATTCCATTCCATACCAAACCATTACATTCCCCTCGGGTTGATTCCATTCTATTCCATTCCATTCCATTCCACTGGGGTTGATTCAATTTCATTCTATTCCATTCCATTCCATTCCATTCCATTCCACTCCATTCCATTCCATTCCATTCGGGTTCATTCAATTCCATTTTATTCCATTCCATTCCATTCCATTCCATTCGGGTTCATTCAATTCCATTCTATTCCATTTCATTCCATTCCATTCCATTCCATTCCATTCCATTCCATTCCATTCCATTCCACTAGTGTTGATTCAATTCAATTCCATTCCATTTCATACCATTCCTTTCCAGTCGATTCCATTCCATTCCATTGCATTCCATTCCATTCCAATCCATACCACTCTGTTTGATTCAATTCCATTCCATTCCACTCCATTCCATTCCATTCCATTCCATTCCGTTCCATTCCCTTCCATTCCATTACATTCCGTTCCATTCCAGTTGATTCAATTCCATTGTATTCCATTCCATTCCATTCCATTCCATTCCATTCCATTCCATTCCACTCCATTCCATTCCATTTCATTCCACTCCATTCCATTCCATTCCACTCCATTCCATTCCATTTCATTCCACTCCATTCCATTCCATTCCATTCCTTTGTCCTTGGATTGATTCAATTCCATCCCATTCCATTCCATTCCATTCCATTCCAATCCACTCCACTCGTGTTGATTCATTTCCATTCTATGCCATTCCATACCATTCCATTCCATTCCATTCCATTCAGTTGGTTCAATTTCATTCTAGTCCATTCCATTCCATTCCCCTCCATTTCATTCCATTCCATTCTATTCCATTCCATTCCATTCCATCGGGTTGATTCAATTCCATTCTATTCGTTTCTATTCTGTTCCATTCAGTTCCACTCCGTTCCATTCCATTCCATTCCACTCGGCTTGATTCAATTTCATTCTGTTCCATTCCATTTCATACCATTCCATTCCATTCCATTCCCTTCCATTCCATTCCAATCCATTCCATTCCACTCCACATCACTCCATTCCATTCCAATCCATTCCTCTCAGGTTGATTCCATTCCATTCCATTCCATTCCATTCTATTCCATTCAATCCCATTCCATTCCACTCCATTCCACTCGGGTTCATTGAATTCCATGCCATTCCACTCGCGTTCATTCAATTCCATTCCATTCCATTCCATTTCAGTTGATTCAATTCTGTTCTATTCCACTCCATTCCATTCCTTTCCATTGCATTCCAGTTGATTCAATTCCTTCGTATTCCACTTCATTCCATTCCATTCCATTTCATTCCATTCCACTCGGGTTGATTCAATTCCATTCTATGCCATTCCTTTCCATTCCATCCCATCCCATTCCATTCCATTCCATTCCATTCCAATCAATTCCCCTCCGTTCTATTCCATTCTACTCGGGTTTATTCCATTCCATTCCATTCCATTCAATTCCACTTGGATTGACTCAATTCTATACTATTCCATTCCATTCCTTTCCATTCCATTCATTTCTTTCCATTCCATTCTATTCCATTCAATTCCATTTCATTCCATTCCATTCCATTCCATTCCATTTCCTCCCATTCCATTCCATTCCATTCCATTTCCTCCCATTCCATTCCATTCCATTCCATTTCCCTCGTGTTGATTCCATTCCATTCCATTCCATTCCATTCCATTCCATTCTATTCCATTCCTTTCCATTCCACTCGGGTTGATTGAATTCCATGCATTCCATTCCATTCCATTCCATTCCATTCCATTCCTTTCCATTTCATTCCATTTCATTCCATTCCATTCCATTCCACTGGGGTTGATTCAATTCCATTCTATTCCATTCAATTCCATTCCATTCCACTCCACTCCATTCCATTCCATTCCTTTCGGGTTCATTCAATTCCATTCTATTCCGTTCCATTCCATTCCATTCCATTCCATTCCACTAGTGTTGATTCAATTCCATTCCACTCCATTCCATTCCATTCCATTCTTTTCCATTTGATTCCATTCCATTCCATTCCATTCCTTTCCATTCCATTCCATTCCATTCCATACCACTCTGACTGATTCAATTCCATTCCATTCCACTCCATTCCATTCAATTCCGTTCCATTCCAGTTGATTCAATTCCATTGTATTCCATTCCATTCCATTCCACTCCACTCCATTCCATTCCATTTCATTCCACTACACACCATTCCATTCCATTTCATTCCACTCCACTCCTTTCCATTCCATTCCAGTCGGATTGATTCAATTCCATCCCATTCCATTCCATTCCCTTCCACTCCACTCGTGTTGATTCAATTCCATTCTATTGCATTCCATACCATACCATTCCATTCCATTTCATTCCATTGCATTCCAATTGGTTCAATTTCATTCTATCCCATTCCATTCCATTCCATTTCATTCCATTCCATTGCATTCCTTTCCTCTCGAGTTTATTCACTTCCATTCTATTCCATTCCATTCCATTCCACTCAGGTTGATTCAATTCCATTCCATTCCATTCCATTCCTTTCCATTCCATTCCATTCATTCCCATTCCGTTCTATTCCATCCCATTCCACTCCAATCGAGTTCATTCTGTTTCGTTCCCTTCCATTGCATTCCATTCCATTCCATTCCTACTGATTATATTCCATTCTATTCCATTCCATTCTAGTTGTTTCCATTACATTCCTTTCCTATCCATTCCATTGCCTTCTGTTCCAGTTGACTCTATTCCATTCCATTCCATTCCATTCCAGTTGATTCTATTCCATTCCATTCCCTTCCATTCCGTACCATTCCGTTCCATTCCACTTGATTCAATTCCATTCTGTTCCATTCCATTCCATTCCATTCCAGTTCATTCAATTCCATTCTATTCCATTCCATTCCAATCCATTCCTTTCCATTCGGGTTGATTAAATTACATTCTGTTCCATTCCATTTTATTCCATTCCATTCCAATCCTTTCCGATCGGGTTGATTCCATTCCATTCCATTCCATTCCATTCCATTCCGTTATATTCCATTCCTTTCTTTTCCATTCCTCTCGGGTTGATTTCATTCCATTCCATTCCATTCCATTCCATTCCATTCCATTCCATTCCATTCCATTCCTTTCCATTCCATTTCATTCCATTCCATTTTATTCCATTCCATTCCACTCGGTTTGATTCAATATCATTCTATTCCATTCCATTCCATTCCATTGCATTACGTTCCATTCCATTACGCTCGGGTTGATTCAATTCCATTCCATTCCATTCCAGTTGATTCAATACCATTCTAATCCATTCCATTCCATTCCATCCCATTCCATTCCATTCCTTTCCTTTCCACTGGGGTTGATTCAATTCCATTCTATTCCATTACATTCCATTACATTCCATTCCTCTCCTTTCCATTCCAATCCATTCCACTCGGTTTGATTCAATTACATTCTTTTCCATTCTATTCCATTCCATTCCAGTCCTTTCCATTCCACTCCAATTCAATCCATTCCATCCCATTCCATTCAACTCGTGCTGATACCATTCCATTCCCTTCAATTTCACTCGGATTGATTCAATTCCATTCCATTCTATTCCATTTTATTCCATTCCATTCCATTCCATTCTATTCCATTCCATTCCATTCGGGTTCATTCAATTGCATTCCATTCGGTTCCGTTATATTCCATTCCACTGCATTACACTCTGGTTGATTCAATTCCATTGTATACCACCCCATTCCATTCCAGTTCATTGTATTCCGTTCTATTCCATTCCATTCCATTCCATTCCAGTTGAGTCAATTCCATTCTTTTCCATTCCATTCCATTCCATTCTTTTCCATTCCATTCCGTTCCATTCCATTCCATTCCATTCCATTCGGATTAATTCAATTGCTTTCTGTTCCATTCCATTCCATTCCATTCCATTCCAATCCATTCTACTCGGGATTTTTCCATTCCATTCCATACCATTCCATTCTATTCCACTACACTCGGGTTGATTCCATTCCATTCCATTCTGTTCTATTCCATTCCTCTCCATTCCATTCCACTCGGGTTTATTCCATTCCATTCCATTCCATTCCATTGCATTCCATTCCATTCCATTCCATTCCATTCCAATCCTTTCGGGTTGATTCAATTGTATTCCGTTCGGTTCCGTTATATTCCATTCCATTGCATTACACTCGGGTTAATTTAATTCCATGGTATACCATTCCATTCCATTCCACTTCATTGTATTCCGTTCTATTCCTTTCCATTCCATTCCATTCCATTACATAGCATTTCATTCCATTCCAGTCCATTCCAGTTCATTCAATTCCATTCTTTTCCATTCCATTCCATTCCATTCTTTTCCATTCCATTCCATTCCATTCCATTCCATTCCATTCTACTCGGGTTGATTCCATTGAAGTCCATTCCCTTCCATTCCATTCCATTCCACTTGATTCAATTCCATTCTCTTCCATTCCATTCCATTCCAGTTCAGTCAATTCCATTCTATTCCACTCGATTCCATTCCATTCCATTCCGTTCCATTCCATTCCATTCCATTCTATTCCATTCCATTCGGATTAATTCAATTACATTCTGTTCCATTCCATTCCATTCCAATCCATTCCACTTGGGATTTTTCCATTCCATTCCATACCATTCCATTCTATTCCACTACACTCGGGTTGATTACATTCCATTCCATTCAGTTCTATTCCATGCCTTTCCTTTCCATTGCACTCGGGTTTATTCCATTCCATTCCATTCCATTCCATTCCATTCCTTTCCATTCCATTCCATTCCTTTCATTTCCACTTGGGTTGATTCAATACCATTCTATTCCACTCCATTCCATTACATTACATTCCATTCCGCTCGGGTTGATTCGGTTCCATTCCATTCCATTCCATTCCATTCCAGTTGATTCAATTCCATTCTATTCCATTCCATTCCATTCCATTTCATTCCATTCCATTCCGTTCGGGATGATTCCATTCCATTGCATTCCATTCTAGTTTATTCAATTCCATTCTATTCCATTCCATTCCATTCCCTTCCACTGGGGTTGATTCAATTCCATTCTATTCGAATCCATTGCATTCCATTCCATTCCATTCCACGCTTTTCCATTCCATTCCATTCCACTAGGTTTGATTCAATTGGATTCTATTCCATTGCATGCCATTCCGTTCCTTTCCATTACTCTCCAATTCAATCCATTCCATTCCACTCGTGCTGGTAGCGTTCCATTCCATTCCATTCCCTTCAATTTCACTTGGGTTGATTCAATTCCATTGTATTCTATTCTATTCCATTCCATTTCATTCCATTCCATTCCATTCCATTCCATTCCATTCTGGTTGATTCAATTGCATTCCATTCCATTCCATTCGATTCCCTTCCACTCCATTCCATTCTATTACACTCGGCTTGATTCGATTCCATTCTATACCATTCCATTCCATTCCATTCCATTCCATCCCGTTCCATTCCACTCGAGTTCATTCTATTCCATTCCATTCCTTTCCATTCCATTCCAGTTGATTCAATTCCATTCAATTCCATTCCATTGCATTCAATTCCCTTCCATTGAATTCCATTCCATTCCATTCCATTCCATTCCATTCCATGCCATACCATTCCATTCCATTCCATACCATTCCTTTCCATTCCATTCCATTCCATTCCACTTGGGTTGATTCAATTGCATTCCATTCCATTCCATTCGATTCCCTTCCACTCCATTCCATTCTATTACATTCGGCTTGATTCGATTCCATTCTATACCATTCCATTCCATTCCATTCCATTCCATTCCATTCCATCCCATTCCATTCCACTCGAGTTCATTCTATTCCATTCCATTCCTTTCCATTCCATTCCAGTTGATTCAATTCCATTCAATTCCATTCCATTGCATTCAATTCCCTTCCTTTGAATTCCATTCCATTCCATGCCATACCATTCCATTCCATTCCATACCATTCCTTTCCATTCCATTCCATTCCACTTGGGTTGATTCAATTCCATTCCATTCCATTCCATTCCATTTCATTCCATTCCATTCCATGCCATGCCATGCCATGCCAGTTCATTCCATTCCATTCCACTTGGGTTGATTCAATTCCATTCTATTCCATTCCTTTCCATTCCATTCCATTCTATTCCATTCCATTCCATTCAACTCGGGTTGATTTGGTTCCATTCTATTGCATTCCATTCCATTCCATTAGATCCCCTTCCATTCTCTTCCATTCCATTCCATTACATTCCACTCGGGTTGATTCCATGCCATTCCATTCCATTCCATTCCATTCCATTCCTTTCCATACCATTCCACTCGGTTTGATTGAATTTCATTCTAATGTATTCCATTCCATTCTATTCCATTCCATTCCGTTCCATTCCATTCCTTTCCATTCCGTTCTGTTCCGTTCCATTGCATTCCATTCCATTCCTTTTCTCTTCACTCCATTCCTTTCCATTCCATTCCACTCGGTTTGTATCAATTCCTTTCTATTCCATTCCATTCCACTCGGTTTGTATCAATTCCTTTCTATTCCATTCCATTCCATTCCATTCTATTCCATTCAATTCCATTCCATTCCATTCCACTCTGGATGATTCTATTCCATTCTATTCCATTCCATACCATTACTTTCCACTCGCGTTGATTCAATTCTTTCTATTCCATTCCATTCCATTCCATTCCACTCGGATTGCTTCAATTCCATTCTCTTCCCTTCCATTCCATTCCATTCCACTCGTGTTGATTCAATTCAATTCCATTACATTGCATTCCTTTCCATTCTATTCCATTCCACTCCATTCCATTCCATTCTATTCCATTCCATTCCATTGCATTCCTTTCCATTCTACTCGGGTTGATTCAATTCCATTCTATTCCATTCCATTCCATTCCATTTCATTCCATTCCATTCCACTCGGGTTGATTCAATTCCATTCTATTCCTTTCCAATCCATTCCATTCCATTCCATTCCATTCCACTCGGGTTAATTCTATTCCATTCTGTTCAATTCGATGCCATTCCATTTCATTCCATTCCATTTCATTGAACTCGTGTTGATTAAATTCCATTCTATTCCATTCCTTTCCATTCCATTCCATTCCCTTCCACTCCTTTCCACCTGGATTGGTTCAATTCCATTCTATTTTTTCCATTCCAATCCATTCCATTCCATTCCACTGGGGTAGATTTAATTCCCTTCTATTCCATTCCATTCCATTACATTCTATTCCATTCCATTCCATTTCACTCAGATTGATTCAATTCCGTTTTACTCCATTCCATTCAATTCCATTCGATTCCATTTCATTCCATTCCATTCCAATCCATTCCACTCGGGTCCATTCAATTCCATTCTATTGCGTTTCATTCCATTCCATTCCATTCCATTCCATTCGGGTTGATTCCATTCCATTCCATTCCTTTTCATTCCATTCCATTCCATTCCATTCCACTCGGGGTGATTAAATTCCATTCTATTCCATTCGATTCCATTCCATTCCTTTCCATTCCATTCCATTCCTCTCCAGTTGATTCCATTCCATTCCATTCCATTCCATTCCACTCGGGGTGATTAAATTCCTTTCTATTCCATTCGATTCCATTCCATTCCTTTCCATTCCATTCCATTCCTCTCCAATTGATTCCATTCCATTCCATTCCATTCCATTCCATTGCATTTCACTTGGGTTAAATCAATTCCATTCTATTCCTTTCCATTCCATTCATTTCCATCCCATTCCATTCCGTTCGGTACAGTTCCGTTCAATTCCATTCCATTCCATTCAATTATATTCAATTGCATTCCAATAGGGTTGATTCAATTCCATTCAATTCCATTCCATTCCATTCCATTCCATTCCATTGCATTTCACTCTGGTTGATTCATTTCCATTCTATTACATTGCATTCCATTCCACTCCATTCTACTCGTGTTGATTCAATTCCATTCCATTGCATTCCATACCATTCCATTCCATTCCACTCCATTCCACTCCATTGCATTCCATTCCGTTCCTTTTCATTCCATTTCCCTCCATTCCACTCGGGTTGATTCCATTCATTTCTATTCCATTCCTTTCCTTTCCATTCCATGCCATGCCATTCTACTCGGGTTGATTCAATTCCATTCCATTCCTTTCCATTCCATTCCAACACATTCCATTCCATGCCATTCCATTCCGCTCGTGTTGATTCAATTCCATTCTATTCCATTCCATTCCGTTCCATTCCATTCGATTCCATACCACTCCATTCCATTCCACTCGGTTTTGTTTCAAATCCATTCTATTCCATTCCATTCCATTCCACTCCATTCCATTCCATTCCAATCCATTCCATTCCACTCGGGTTGATTCAATTCCACTCTATTCCATTCCATTCTATTCCATTTCATTTCATTCCATTCCATTCCGGTCAGGTTAATTCAATTCAATTCTCTTCCATTCCATTCCATTCCTTTCCATTACATTCTACTCGGGTTGGTTCAATTGCATTCTATTGCATATCACTTCATTCCATTCCGTTCCATTCTATTCCACTCCATTCCATTTTATTCCATTCCATTCGGGTTGATTCCATTCCATTCCATTCCTTTCCTTTCCATTCCATTCCATTCCATTCCACTCGGGTTCATTCAATTCCATTCTATTACCTTCCTTTCCATTCCATTCCATTCCATTTCATTCCATTCCTTTCTATTCCATTCCATTCCATTCCATTACACTCAGGTTGATTCCATTCCATTCCATTCCATTCCTTTCCATTCCATTCCATTCCATTCCATTCCATTCCTTCCCCTTCCATTCCATTCCATTCAATTCCATTCCATTCCACTAGGGTTGATTCAATTCCATTCTATTCCATTCCATTCCATTCCATTCCTTTCCTTTCCTTTCCATACCATTCCACTCAGGTTGATTCAATTTCATTCTAATCCATTCCATTCCATTCCGTTCCATTCCATTCCATTCCATTCCATTCCTTTCCATTCCTTTCCATTCCATTCTATTCCATTCCATTCCATTCCATTCCACTCCACTCCACTCCACTCCATTCCATTCCATTCCATTCCACTCGGTTTGATTCAATTCCATTCTATTCCATTCCATTCAATTCCTTTCTTTTCCATTTCATTCCATTCCATTCCATTCGGGTTGATTCAATTCCTTTCAATTCCATTCCAATCCATTCCTTTCCATTCCATTCCAGTTGATTCCTTTCCATTCCATTCCATTCCATTCCAGTTGATTCCTTTCCATTCCATTCAAATCCATTCCATTCCTTTCCACTCGTGTTGATTCCATACCATTCCATTCCATTCCATTCCACTCAGGTTTATTCCACTCCATTCCATTCCATTCCATTCCATTCCATTCCATTCCATTCCATTCTATCCGTGTTGATTCCATTCCATTCCATTCCTTTCCATTCCATTCCATTCCATTCCAGTTGATTCCATTCAATTTCATTCCATTCCATTCCATTCCAATCCCCTCGGGTTCATTTGATTCCATTCCATTGCATTCAATTCCATTCCAGGTCATTCCATTCTATTCCATTTCATTCCATTCCAATCCATTCCGTTCCATTCCATTCCATTTCATTCAGTTCCATTCCAGTTGATTCTATTCCATTCCATTCCATTCCATTCCACTCAGTTTGATTCCATTCCCTTCCATTCCATTCCATTTTTCTCCATTCCGTTCCAGTTGATTCCATTCCTTTCCACTCCATTCCTTTCCATTCCATTACTCTGTGGATGATTCCATTCCATTCCATTCCTCTCCATTCCATTCCATTCCATTCTGTTAATTTCCCTTCCAATCCATTTCACTCTGGTTGATTCCATTCCACTCCATTACATTCCAATCCAATCCATTCCATTCCACTCTTCTTGATTCCATTCCATTCCATTCCATTCCATTCCATTCCGTTCCATTCCGTTCCATTCCATGTGATTCCATTCCTTTCCATTCCATTGCATTCCGTTCCATTCCATTACACTCATGTTGATTCCATTGCCTTCCCTTCCATTCTATTCTATTCTTTTCCATTCCATTCCATTCCATTCCATTCCATTCCATTCCATTCCACACGGGATGATTCCATTCCATTCCATTACATTACATTCTTTCCCACTCGTGTTGATAACATTCTATTGCCTTCCATTCCATTCCATTACATTCTTTTGCACTCGGATTGATGCCATTCTATTCCATTCCATTCCATTCCACTCGGGTTAATTCCATTCCATTCCATTCCATTTCATTCTATTTCATTCCGTTCCTTTCCTCTTCACTGGGGTGGATTTCATTGCATTCCAATCTATTCCATTCGATTCCATTCCATTGCATTGTTTTCCACTCAGGTTTATTCCATTCCTTTCCACTCCATTCCAGTTGATTCCATTCCATTCCTTTCCATTCCATTCCACTCGTGTTGATTCCATTCCATTCCATTCCATTTCATTCTATTCCATTCCATTCCATTGCACTCCACTTGGGATGATTTTATTCCATTCCATTCCATTCCATTCCGTTGCATTCTATTCCACTCTGGATGATTCCTTTCTATTCCATTCCATTCCATTCCATTCCACTCGGGTTGATTCCAGTCCATTCCATTTCAATCCGTTCCTTTCCATTCCATTCCATTCCACTCCATTCCATTCCATTCCACTCGGGTTGATTCCATTCCATTCCATTTCATTCTATTCCGTGCCATTCCATTTCATTCCATTCCAGTTGATTGCATTCGTTTCCACTCCATTCCATTCCATTCCATTCCGTTCCATTCCATTTGATTCCATTCCATTCCTTTCCACTCCATTCCATTCCTCTCGGTTTCATTCCATTCAACTCGGGTTGATACCATTCCATTCCATTGCATTTCATTCCATTCCACTCTGGTTGATTCCATTCCAATCCATTCCATTCCAATCCATTCCATTCCACTCGGATTAATTTCATTCCATTCCGTTCCATTCCATTCCATTTCATTCCATTTGATTCCATTCCATTCCATTTGATTCCATTCCATTCCATTCAGTTTCTTCCCTTCCTTTCCACTCGTGTTGATTCCATACCATTCAATTTTATTCCATTCCATTCCATTCTATTCCACTCAGGTTTATTCCATTCCATTCCATTCCATTCCATTCCATTCCATTCCATTCCATTCCATTGCATTCCATTTTATTCCACTCGGGTTGATTCCATTCCATTCCATTCCATTCCATTCCATTCCATTCCATTCGACTCGGGTTGATTCCATTCCATTCAATTCCATTCAATTCCATTCCAATAAATTCCATTCCATTCCATTCAATTCCATTTCATTCTCCTCGGGATGATTTGATTCCATTCCATTTCATTCTGTTCCATTCCATTCCAATCCATTTCATTCCATTCCATTCCATTCAAATCCATTTCATTCCATTCCATTCCATTCAAATCCATTCCATTCCATTCCATTCCATTCCAATCCATTCCGTTCCATTCCTTTCCATTCCGTTTCATTCAATTCCATTCCATTTGATTCTATTCCATTCCATTCCATTCCATTCCAGTTGATTAAATTCCGTTCCATTCCATTCCTTTAAATTTGTTTCCATTCCATTTCTCTCATGTTGATTCCCTTTCATTGTATTCCATTCCATTTCAATCCATTCCGTGTATATATATATATATAATGTATATTTTGTGTACTTGGATATATTATGTACAATATATCATACATAGTTTGTGTGCTTTACTTTCATATTTTATGTAGAATATATAATATATACTTTGTGTACTTTGATATTGTTTGAACAATATATGATACATATTTTTTGTACTTTGATATTTTATGTTCAATAGATGACATATAATTTGTGTATTTTCATATTTTATGTACAATATTTGATATATATTTTGTGTACTTTCATATTTTATATGCAATATATTATATATATTTTGTGTATTTTGATATTTCATGTACAATATATAACCTATATTTTGTGTATTTTGGTATTTCATGTACAATATATAATACATATTTTGTGTACTTTGATATTTTATGTAAATTATACAATATACATTATGTGTAATTTGATATTTTATGTACAATATATGATACAAATTTTGTGTATTTAGATATTTTATGTATTATATATGATATATATTTTGTGTACGTTGATATTTTATGTACAATATATGATATATATTTAGTGTACTTTGATATTTATGTACTGTATATATTATATATATTGTTTACTTTGATATTTTATGAACTATGTATATTTTGAGTACTTTGATATTTTATGTACAATATATAACATATATTTTGTGTACTTTGATATTGTGTGTATAATGTATAATATATATTTTGTGTACTTTGATACTTTATGGCCAATATATAAGTATTTTGTGTACTTTGATATTTTATGTACATTATATAATATATATTTTGCGTACTGTGATATTTTATGTACAATATATGATATATATGATATATATTTTGTGTAGTTTGATATATTATGTACAGGATATGTCATATATTTTGTGTACTTTGATATTTTATATACAATATTTGATATGTATTTTGTGTACCTTGATATTTTATGTACAATATATAATACATATTTTGTGTCCTTTGATATTTAATGTACAATATATGATATATATTTTGTGTACTTTGATATTTTATGTACAATATGTGATATATATTTTGTGTATTTTCATATTTTATGTACAATATATAACATATATTTTGTGTACTTTGCTTTGATATTTTATGTACAATATATAATATATATTTTGTGAACTTTGATATTTTATGTACAATATATGATACATATTTTGTGTACTTTGATATTTTATTTACAATATACGATATTTATTTTGTTTACTTTCATATTTTATGTACAATATATAATATATATTTTGTGTACTTTGATATTTTACGTGCAATACATAATACATGTTTTGTGTACTTTGATGTTTTACGTACAATATATAATATATATTTTGTGTACTTTGATATTTTATGGCCAATATATAATATAAATTTTGTTTATTTTGATATTTTATGTACAATATATAATATATATTTTGTGTAATTTGATATATTATGTACAATATATAATATTAATTTCATGTGATTTGATATTTTATGGCGAATATATAATACATATTTTGTGTATTTTGATATTTTATGTACAATATTAGATATATATTTTGCATATTTTGATATTTTCTGTACAATATATAATACATTTGTTGTGTACTTTGATATTTTATGTACAATTTATGATATATATTTTGTGTTATTTTATATTTTATGTGCAAAATATGATATATATTTTGTGTACTTTGATATTTTATGTACAGTATATAAGATATATTTTGTGTACTTTGATATTTTATGTGCAATATATAAGATATATTTTGTGTCCTTTGATACTTTATGTACTATATATAGGATATATTTTGTGTACTTTGATATTTTACGTACAATATAAAAATATATTTTGTTTTCTTTGATATTTTATGTACAATCTGTAAGTTATATTTTGTGAACTTTGATGTTTTATGTACAATATACAAGACATATTTTGTATACTTTTATATTGTTGTACAATAGATAAGATATATTTTGTGTACATTGATATTTTATGTACAATAAATAGGATATATTTTGTGTACTTTGATATTTTAAGTACAATATGTGCCATATATTTTGTGTAGTTTTTGAAATTATATGTACAATATGTAATATTTTTTGTACTTTGATATTTTATGTACAATATATAATATACATTTTGTGTACTTTGATATTTTATGTGAAATATAGGATATATATTTTCTGTACTTTGATATTTTATGAACAATATATCATATATATTTTGTGTATTTTGATATTTTATGTAAAATATATGATATATAATTTGTGTACTTTGATATTTTAAGTTCTATATATAATATATATTTTGTGAACTGGATATTTTATATACTACATATATTTTCTGTAATTTGATATTTTATGTACAATACATAATATATATTTTGTGAACTTTGATATTTTATGTACAGTTTATTATATTTATTTCGTGTACTTTGATATTTTATGTACAATATATAATATATATTTTGTGTACTTTAATATTTTATTTACAAAATATAGTATATATTTTGTGTACTTTGATATTTTATGTGCAATATATAACATATTTTGTGTACTTTGATATTTTATGTACAATATAAAACATAAATACTGCGTAGTTTTTGATAATTTATGTACAATATACAATATATATTTTGTGTACTTTGTTATTTTATGTAAATTATGTGATATATATTTTGTGTACTTTGATATTTTATGTAAAATAAAATGTGTATTTCGTGCACTTTGATATTTTATGTACAATATATGATATATATTTTGTGCAGTTTGAAATATTATGTACAATATATGATACATATTGTGTGTACTTTGATATTTTATCTACAATATGTGATATATGTTTTGTGTACTTTGATATTCTGTATACAATATATGATATATATTTTGTGAACTTTGATATTTCATGTACAATATAAAATATATAATTTGTGTACATTGATATTTTATGTACAAAATATAAGATATATTTTGGGTACTTTGATATTGTATGTACAATATAAAGCATATATTATGTGTACTTTTTGATAATCTGTGTATATATAATATATATTTTGTGTACTTTGATATTTTATGCACAATATGTGATATATATTTTGTGTACTTTGATATTTTATATAAAATATGTAATATATATTTCCTGTACTTTTATAATTTATGTACAATATATAATATATATTTTGTGTACTTTGATATTTTATGTACCATATATAATATATATTTTGTGTACTTTGATATTTTATGTACAATATATGATAACCATTTTGTGTAGTTTGATATATTATGTACAATATATGATATATATTTGCTGTACTTTGATATTTTACATACCATATGTGATATATTTTGTGTATTTTGATATTGTATGTACAATATATGACATATATTATGTGTACTTTGAGGTTTAATCTTCAATATATGATATATATTTTATGTACTTTGATATTTTATGTACAATACATGATATATAATTTGTGTACTTTGATATTTTAAGTACAATATATAATACAAACATTGTGTACGTGATATTTTATGTACTATATATATTTTGTGTACTTTGATATTTTATGTACAATACATATATATTTTGCGAACTTTGATATTTTATGTACAATTTATTATATTTATTTTGTGTAAGTTGATATTTTATGTACAATATATAATATATATTTTGTGTACTTTGACATTTTAATTATAGAATATAGTATATATTTTGTGTCCTTTGATATTTTATGTACAATATATAATATATATTTTTTGTAATTTGATATTTTATGTACAACACATAATACGTATTTTGAGTACTTTGATATTTTATGTTCAACATATATTTATTTTGCATACTGTCATATTTCATGTAGAATATATAATATATATTTTGTGTACTTTGATATTTTATGTAGAATATATCATACATATTTTGTGTACTTTGATATTTTATATAAAATATATGTTATTTATTTTGTGTAATTTCATATTTTATATACAATACATAAATATTTTGTGTACTTTATTTTGATATTTTATGTGCAATATATAATATATATTTTGTGGGCTTCCATATTTTATGTATGATATATAATATATATTTTGTGTAGTTTGATATTTTATGTAAAATATATGATATATATTTTGTGTAGTTTCATATTTTATGTACAATATATAATATATATTTTCTGTACATCGATATTTTATGTACAATATATGATATATAATTTGTGTAGTTTCATATTTCATGTACAGTGTATAATATATATTTTCTCTAATTTGATATTTTATGGACAATATAAAATATGTAGTTTTTGTACCATTATATTTTATGTACAATATATGACATATTTTGTGTACTTTGATATTTAATGTACAATATATGATATATATTTTATCTTCTTTGATATTTTATGTAGAATGCATAATATATATTTTGTGTACTTTCATATTTTTTGTACAATATATGATATATAATTTGTGTTCTTTGATATTTTATGTACAATATATAATATATATATTGTGTAGGTTGATATTTTATGTGCAATATATAATACATATTTTGTGTACTTTCGTATTTTTTGTACAATATATAATATATATTTTTTGTGCTTTGATATTTTATGTTCAATATATAATATATATTTTGTGTACTTTGATATTTTATGTACAACATATGATACATATTTTGTGTACCTTGATATTTTGTGTACAATATATGATATATATTTTGTGTAGTTTCATATTTTATGTACAATATATAATATATGTTTTGTGTACTTTGATATTTTATGTACCATATAAACCATATATTTTGTGTACTTTGATATTTTTTGGAGAATATATGATATACATTTTGTGTACTTAGATAATTTATGTACAATATATAATATATATTTTCTGTACTTTTTGATAGTTCATGTACAATACATAATATATATTTTGTGAACTTTACTTTGATATTTTATGTGCAATATATAATATATAGTTTGTGTACTTTGATATGTAATGTACAATATATAATATATACGTTGTGTACTTTACTTTGATATTTTATGTGCAATATATAACACATATTTTGTATACTTTGATATTTTATGTATAATATATAATGCTTATATTGTGTACTTTCATATTTTATGTACAATATATAATACATATTTTGTGTACTTTGATATTTTATGGCAAATATATAATATATATTTTGCAGACTTTATTTTATGTACAATATAGAATATATATTTAGGGTAATTTGATACTATATACACAATATGTAATGTATTCTTTGTGTACTTTGATAGTTTATGTAAAATATGTGATATATATTTTGTGTAATTTGATATTTTATATACAATATATGGTATATATTTTGTGTACTTTGATATTTTATGTACAATATATAATATTTATTTTGTGTACTTTGATATTTTATGTGCAACATATAACATATATTATGTGTACGTTATTTTGGGTACAATATATAATGCATATTTTCTGAAAGTTCATATTTTATGTACAATACATAACATATATTTTGTGTTTTTGATATTTTATGTACAATATATAATATATATTTTGTGTACTTTGATATTTTATGTGCAATATATAATATATATTTTGTGTAATTTGATATTTTATGTGCAATATAGAAAATATATTTTGTTTACTTTGATATTTTATGTACAATATATGATATATATTTTGTGTAATTTGATATTTTATGTACAATACATGATATATATTTTGTGTTCTTTGATATTTTATGTATAATATATAATGTATACTTTGTGTACTTTGATATTTTATTTACAATATATAATATGTGTTTTGTGTACTTTGATATTTAATGTACAATATATGATATATATTTTGTGTACTTTGATATTTTATGTACAATACATAATATATATCTTGTGTACTTTGATATTTTATGTACAATATATGATATATATTTTGTGTTCTTTGATATTTTATGTACAATATATAATATATATATGTTTTGTAGGTTGATATTTTATGTGTAATATATGATACATATTCTATGTAATTTGGTATTTTATGTTCAATATATAATATATATTTTTTGTACTTTGATATTTTATGTACTATATTATGTATATTTTGTGTACTTTGATATTTTATGTACAATATATGATACATATTTTGTGTACTTTGATATTTTGTGTCAATATATCATATATATTTTGTGTAGTTTCATATTTTATGTACCATATATAATATATATTCTGTGTACTTTGATATTTTATGTGCAATATATAATATATACTTTGTGTAATATCCTCTTTTATGTACAATATATCGTATATATTTTTTGTCCTTTGATATTTTCTGTCCAATATATAATATATAGTTTGTGTGCTTTGATATTTTATGTCCAACATATATATTTTGTGTAACTTGATATTTTATGTACAATATATAATATATATTTTGTGTACTTTGATATTTTATGTACAATATATAATACATATTATGTGTACTTTGATATTTTATGTACAATATATACTATATATTTTGTGTTGTTTGACAATTTATGTACAAAATATAATATATATTTTGTGTAGTTTGATATTTTATGTACATTATATGATATATATTTTGTTTGCTCTGATATTTTATGTACAATATATGATATGTATTTTGTGTATTTTGATATTTTATGTACAATATGTAATATATATTTTGTGTACTTTGATATTTTATGTAGAATATATGTTATATATTTTTTGTACTTTGATATTTTATGTACAATATATGATATATATTTTCTGTACTTTGATATTTTATATACAATATATGCCATATATTTTCTATACTTTGATATTTTATGTACAATGTATGATGGATATTTTGTGTACTATGATATTTTATCTAGAATATATGAAATATATTTTGTGAACTTTGATATCTTATGTGCAATATATGAAATATATACTGTGTACTTTGGTATTTTATGTACAATATATGATATATATTTTGTGTACTTTGATATGTTATGTACAATACATGATATATATTTTGTGTACTTTGAAATATTATGTACAATATACAATATATATTTTTTGTACATTTTTTATGTACAATATATAATATATCTTTTGTGTACTTTGATATTTTATGTTCAATACATAATATATATTTTGTTTACTTTGATATTTTATGTCCAATACATAAATATTTTGTTTACTTTTATATTTTATGTACAATATATAACATATATCTTCTGTATTTTGATATTTTATGTGCAATATATTACATATATTTTGTGTGCTTTGATATTTTATGTACAATAAATGACATATTTTCTGTAATTTGATATTCTATGTACAATATATGATATATATTTTGTGTTCTTTGTTATTTTATGCACAATACATAATATATTATTTCTATAGTTTGAAATTTTATGTACAATACATAATATATATTTTGTGTAATTTGATATTTTATGGACAATATATGATATACATTTTAAGAAATTAGATATTTTATGTACAATATATAACATATATTTTCTGTACTTTTTGATATTTTAAGTGCTATTTATTATATATTTTGTGTACTTTGATTTTTTATGTAAAACATATAATATATATAGTGTACTTTGAAATTTTATGTGCAATATATAAGATATATTTTGTGTACATAGATATTTTATGTACAATATATAGTGCATATTTTGTGTACTTTCATATTTTATGTACAATATATAATATATATTTTGTGTCCTTTGATTTTTTTGTACAATACATAATATATATTTTGTGTACTTTGATATTTTATGTACAATATATAATATATATTTTGTGTAATTTGATATTTTATGTGCAATATATAATATATATTTTGTGTACTTTGATATTTTATCTACAATATATGACACATATTTTGTGTATTTTGATATTTTGTGTACAATATGTGGTATATATTTTCTGTAGTTTCATATTTTATGTAAAATATATAATATATAATTTGTGTTCTTTGATATTTTATGTTCAATATATAATATATATTTTGTGCACTTTGATATTTAATGTACAATATATGATATATATTTTGTGTACTTTCATATTTTATATACAATATATAATATATATTTTGTGTACTTTGATGTTTTATGTACAATATAAGATACATATTTTCTATTCTTTGATATTTTATGTACAATATATAATATGTATATTGTGTAGGTTGATATTTTATGTGCAATATATAATATACATTTTCTGTTGTTTGTTATGCACAATATATAAAATGTATTTTTTGTACTTTACTTTGATATTATATGTACAATATGTAACATATATTTTGTTTACTTTGAATTTTTGTGTACAATATATGATATATATTTTGTGTAGTTTCATTTTTTATTTACAACATATAATATTTTGTGTACTTGGATATTTTATGTGCAATATAATATATATTATGTGTAATTTGCTATTTTATGTAGAATATATAATATATATTTTGATTCCTTCGATACTTTATGTCCAATATGTAATATATATTTTCTATGCTGTGATATTTTATGTACAATTTATAATATATATTTTGTGAACTTTGATATTTTATGTACAACATATAATACATATTTTGTGTACTTTGATATTTTATACAATATATAATATATATTTTGTGTAATTTCACAATTTATGTACAATATATAAAATATATTTTGTGTAGTTTGATATTTTATATACATTATATGACATATATTTTATGTACTCTCATATTTTATGTACAATATATGATATATATTTTGTGTACTTTGATATTTTATGTACAATATGTAATATATATTTTGTGTACTTTGATATTTTATGTACAATATATGGTATATATTTTGTGTAATTTGGTATTTTATGTACAATATGTGACATATATTTTGTGTACTTTGATATTTTATATACAATATATGCCATATATTTTGTATACTTTGATATTTTATGTACAATGTATCATATATATTTTGTGTAGTTTGATATTTTTTTTAGAATATATGAATTATATTTTGTGAAATTTGAAAGCTTATGTACAACATATCATATATATTTTGTGTAATTTGATATTTTATGTACAATATATGATATATATTTTGTGCACTTTGATATTTTCTGTACAATATATGACATACATTTTGTGTATTTTGATATTTTATGGACAACACATAATGCATATTTTGCGTACTTTCATAGTTTATGTACCATATATAATATATATTTTGGGCACTTTGTTATTTTATGTACAATACATAATACATATTTGGTATACTTTGAAATTTTATGTAAAATATGTAATATATATTTTATGTACTTTGATATTTTACGTACAATATATAACATATATTTTGTGTATTTTGGTATTTTATGTACAATATATAACCTATATTTTGTGTACTTTTTGATATTTTATGTACAATATATATCACGTATTTTGTGAACTTTGATATTTTGTGTACAATATATAATATATATTTTGTGAACGTTACTTTGATATATTATGTACAATATATAATATATATTTTGTGTAATTTCATGTTTTATGTACAATATATAATATATATTTTGTGTAATTTTTTTGATATTTTATGTGCAATATATTATACACATTTTGTGTACTTTGATATTTTATGTGCAATATATAGTATATATTTTGTGTAATTGATATATTATGAACATTATATAATATATATTTTGTGTAATTTGATATTTTATGTACAATATATGATACATATTTTGTGTTCTTTCATATTTTATGTACAATATATAACACACACTTTGTGTACTTTGATATTTTATGTACAATATATAATATATATTTTGTGTACTTTGATATTAAATGTATAATATATGATATATATTTTGAGAACTTTGATATTTTATGTACAATATGTAATATATATTTTGTGTATATTGATATTTTATGTACAGTATATGATATGTATTTTGTATACTTTGATATGTTATGTACAATATATTATATATATTGTGTAGGTTGATATTTTATGTGCAATATATCGTACATATTTTGTGTACTTTGTCATTTTATGTAAAATATAACATATATTTTGTGTACTTTGATATTTTATGTGCAATATTTCGTACATATTTTGTGTACTTTGGCATTTTATATAAACATATAATATATATTTTGTGTACTTTGATATTTTATGTGCAATATATGATATATATTTTGTGAAATTTGATATTTTATGAAAAAATTATGATATATATTATGTGTTCTTTGACAGTTTATGTTCAATATATAATATATATTTTATATACTTTGATATTTTATGTCCAACATATAACATATATTTCCTGTTATTTTTGATATTTTAAGTACAATATATAATATATATTTTGTGTACTTTGATATTTTATGTACAATATATAATACATATTTTGTGTACTTTACTTTGAAATTTTATGTACAATATATAATACATATTTTGTGTACTTTGTATTTTATGTATTATATAATATATATTTTGTGTACTTTCATATTTTATGTGCAATATATAACATATATTTTGTGTACTTTGATATTTTATGTACAGCATATAATACATATTTGGTGTACTCTTATATTTTATGTACACTACAAAATATGTTTTTGGTGTACTTTGATATTGTTTGCACAGTACATAATATATATTTGGTGTACTTTGATATTTTATGTACAATACATAATATATGTTTGGTGAACTTTGATATTTTATGTTCAGTATATAATATATATGGTGTACTTTCATATTTTATGTGCCGTATATAATATATATTTGGAGTTCTTTGATATATTATGTACAGTATATAATATATATTTGGTTTAGTTTGATATTTTATGTACCGTATATGATACATATTTGGTTTACTTTGATATTTTATGTACAGTATAGAATATATATTTGGTGTACTTTGATATATTATGTACCACGTATAAGATATATATGGTGTACATAGATATTTTATGTAAAGTATATAATATGTTTTTGGTATACTGTGATATATTATGTACAGTATATAAAATATATTTGTTGTACTTTGATGTTTTATGTACAGTATATAATGTAGATTTGTTGTAGTTTGATATTATATGTATAGAATATAATATATATTTGGGGTACTTTGATATTTTATGTACAGTATACAATATATATTTTGTGTACATTGATATTTTATCTGCAGTTTATAACATATATTTGGTGTACATTGATATTTTCTGTACAGTATATAATGTACATTTGGTGTACTTTGATATTTTATGTGCAGTGTATAATATATTTTTGGAGTACTTTGATATTTTATGTGCATTTTAAAAAATATATTTGGTGTACTGTGATGTTTTAAGTAGGGTATATAATATATATTTGTTGTACTTTTATATTTTATGTACAGTATATAATATTCATTTGGTGTACTTTGATATTTCATGTACAGTGTATAGTACATATTTCGTGTACTTTGGTATTTTATTTACAGCATATAATATATTGGGTGTACTATGAATTTTTATGTACAGTATATAATATATATGGTGTACTTTGATATTTTATGTACAGTATATAATACATATTTGGGTTACTTAAATATTTTATCTACAGTATATAATACAACTTTGGGTACTTTGATATTGTATCTACTGTATATAATATATATTTGGGGTACTTTGATATATTATGTACAGTATATAGTACATATTTGTGGTACTTTGATATATTATGTAGAGTATATAATACATACATTGGGTACTTTGATATTTCATATGCAGTATTTCATATATATTTGGTGTACTTTGATACTTTATGTAAAGTCTATAATATATATTTGGGTTACTTTGATATTTTATGAAGAGTACATAATACATATTTGGGGTACTTTGGTATTTCATATACAGTATTTAATTTATATTTGGGGAACTTTCATATTTTATATACAGTATATAATTATTTGCGGTACTTTGATATATTATGTACAGAATATAATACATATTTGGGGTACTTTGATATTTCATATAGAGTATTTCATGTATATTTGGTGTACTTTGATATTTTATGTACCGTATATAATATATATTTGGGTTACTTTGATATTTTCTGAACAGTATATAATACATATTCAGGGTACTTTGATATTTCATATACAGTATTTAATACATATTTGGGGTACTTTGATATTTTATATACAGTATATAATATATGTTTGGGGTACTTTGATATTTTATGTACAGTATATAATGCATATTTGCTATACTTTGATAATTCATGTGCAGTATCTAATTCATATTTGGTGTACTTTGATATTATATGTTCAGCATATAATACATGTTAGGTTTGCTTTAATATTTTATGTACAGTATATAATACATATTTGGTGTCCTTTGATATTTTATCTACAGTATAAAATGCATATGTGTTTCACTTTGATATTTTATGTACAGAATAAAATACATATCTGTTTCTCTTTGATAATTTACCTACAGTATATAATACATATTTGGGGTAGTTTGATATTTTATGCACACTATATAATGCATATTTGGGGTACTTTGATATTTTATGTACAGTATATAATACATATTTGTGGTACTCTGATATTTTATGTATAGTATATAATACACATTTGGGTACTTTGATATTGTACCACCTGTATATAATACATATTTGGGATACTTTGATATTTTATGTACAGTATATAATACATACTTGGGGTAATTTGATATTTTTTGTACAGTATATAATACATATTTGGTTTACTTTGATATGTTGTGTACTGTATATAATACACGTTTGGGTACTTTGATATTGTATCTACTGTATATAATATATATTTGGGGTACTTTGATATTTTAAGTACAGTATATAATACATGTTTGGGGTACTTTGATATTTTATGTACAGTATATAATACATATTTGGGGTACTTTGATTTCTTATGTACAGTATGTAATATTTATTTGTGTTAATTTGTTATTTTATATACAGTATATAATACATATTTTGGGTACTTTGATATTTCATATACACTATTTCATATATATTTATTGTACTTTGATATTTTGTGTACACTATAAAATATGTATTTGGGTTACTTTGATATTTTATGAACAGTATATAATACATATTTGGGGTACTTTGATATTTCATATACAGTACATAATACATATTTGGGTTAATTTGATATTTTATGTACAGTATATAATACATATTTGAGTACTTTGATATGGTATCAACTGTATATAATGCATCTTTTGGGTACTTTGATATTTTATGTACAGTATATTATAGATATTTGAGTATGTTGATATTTTATCTGCTGTATATAATACCTATTTGGGGTACTTTCATATTTCATGTACAGTATATAATACATACTTGGGGTACTTTGATATTTTATATACAGTATATAACACATACTTGGGGTACTTTGATATTTTATGTACAGTAATTAATACATATTTGGGTTACTTTGATATGTTATGTACTGTATATAATACACATTTGGGTACTTTGATATTGTATCTATTGTATGTAATATATATTTGGAGTACTTTGATATTTTATGTACAGTATATAATACATATTTGGGGTACTTTGATTTATTATGTACAGTAAGTGATATTTATTTGGGTTACTTTGTTATTTCATATACAGTATATAACACTTATTTGGGGTACTTTGATATTTTATGTACAGTATATAATACATATTTGGGGTACTTTGATATATTATGTACAGTATATAATACATATTTGGGGTATTTTGATATTTTATATACAGTATTTCATATATATTTTGTGTACTTTGACATTTTATGTACAGAATATAATATATATTTGGGTACTTTGATATTTAATATACTGTATTTAATATATGTTTGGGGTACCTTGATATTTTAAGTACAGTATATAATACATATTTGATGTAGTTTGATAATTCATGTACAGTATAGAGTACATATTTGGTGTACTTTGATATTTTATGTACAGCATATAATACGTATTCGGTTTTCTTTAATATTTTATCTACATTATATAATACATGTTTTGTGTACTTTGATATTTTATCTACAGTATAAAAGGCATATTTGTTTCACTTTGATATTTTATGTAGAGTATAAAATACATATCTGTTTCTCTTTGATAATTTATCTACTGTATATAATACATATTTGGGGTACTCTGATATTTTATGTACACTATATAATGCATATTTGGGGTACTTTGATAATTTATGTACAGCATATAATACATATTGGGTTTACTTTAATATTTTATGTACAGTATATAATACATATTTGGTGTACTTTGATATTTTATCTACAGTATAAAATGCATATTTGTTTCCCTTTGATATTTTATGTAGAGTATAAAATACATATCTGTTTCTCTTTGATAATTCATCTACAGTATATTATACATATTTGGGTCACTTTGATATTTTATGTACACTATATAATGCATATTTGGCGTAATTTGATATTTTATGTACAGAATATAATACATATTGAGTGTACTTTAATATTTTATGTACAGTATATAATACACATTAGGGTACTTTCACATTGTATCTAGTGTATATAATACATATTTGGGATAGTTTGATATTTTGTGTACAGTATATAATACATAATTGGTGTACTTTGATATTTTATGTACAGTATATAATACATATTTGGTTTACTTTGATATGTTGTGCACTGTATATAGTACACATTTGGTTACTTTGATATTGTATCTACTCTACCTAATATATATTTGGGGTACTTTGATATTTTATGTACTGTATATTATACATGTTTGGGGTATTTTGATTTCTTATGTACAGTATGTAATATTTATTTGGGTTAATTTGTTATTTTATATAGAGTGTGTAACACATATTTTGGGTACTTTAATATTTCATATATATTATTTCATATATATTTATTGTACTTTGATATTTTATGTACAGTATGTAATATGTATTTGGGTTACATTAATATTTTATGAACAGTATATAATACATGTTTGGGGTACTTTGATATGTCCCATAGAGTATTTAAAATTTATTTGAGGTACTTTGATATTTTATGTACAGTATATAATACATATTTGTGGTACTTGGATATATTATGTTCAGTATATAATACATATTTGCGGTACTTTCATATTTCATATACAGTATTTCATATATATTTGGTGTACTTTGATATTTTATGTACAGTATATAATATATTTTTGGGTTACTTTGTTATTTTATGTACCATATATAATACATATTTGGGGTACTTTTATTTCTTATGTACAGTATGAAATATTTATTTGGGTTACTTTGTTATTTTATATACAGTATATAATACATATTTGGGGTATTTGATATTTTATGTATGTTATATAATATATATTTGGGGTACTTTGATATATTATGTACAGTATATAATACATTTTGGGGGACTTTGATATTTCATATACAGTATTTCATATATATTTGGTGTACTTTTATATTTTATGTATAGTACATAATATGCATTTGGGTTACTTTGATATTTTATGAACAGTATATAATACATATTTGGGGTAATTTGATATTTCATATACAGTGTTTAATATATATTTGGGATACTTTGATATTTTATGTACAGTATTGTATATATGTTTGGGGTAATTTGATATTTTATGTACAGAATATAAAGCATATTTGGTGTACTTTGATAATTCATGCACAGTATATAATACATATTTGGTGTAGTTTGATATTTTATGTACAGCATATAATACATATTAGCTTTAATATTTTATGTACACTATATAAAACATATTTGGTGTTCTTTGATATTTTATCTACAGAATAAAATGCATATTTGTTTCACTTGATATTTTATGTACAGTATAAAATACATATACGTTTCTCTTTGAAAATTTATCTACAGTATATAGTACATATTTGGGGTACTTTGATATTATATGTACACTATATAATCCTTTTTTGGGGTACTTTGATATTTTATGTCACGTATATAATACATATTTGGGGCACTTTGATATTGTATGTACGGTATATAATACATATTTGGGGTACTTTGATATTTTATGTACAGTATATAATACAGATTTGGGAACTTTGATATTGTATCTAGTGTATATAATACATATTTGGGGTACTTTGATATTTTATGTACAGTATATAATACATACTTGGGGTACTTTGATATTTTATGTTCAGTATATAATACATATTTGGCTTGCTTTGATAATTTATGTACAGTACATAATACACGTTTGGGTACTTTGATATTGTATCTACTGTAAATAATACATATTTGTGGTACTTTGATTTTTTATGTACACTTTATAATACATATCTTGGGAACTTTGATATTTTATGTACAGTACATAATACACATTTGGGTACTTTGATATTGTATCTACTGTGTACAATACACATTTGGGGTACTTTGATATTTTATGTACAGTATATAATACATATTTGGGGTAATTTGATATTTTATGTACATTACATAATACATAGTAGGGTTACTTAGATATTTTATGTACAGTATATAATACACATTTGGGTACTATGATATTGTATCTACTGTATATAATACATATTTGGGTTACTTTGATATTTTATGTTCAGTATATAATACATGTTTATGGTAATTTGATACTTCATGTACAGTATATAATACACATTTGGGTACTTTGATATGGTATCTACTGTATATAATACATATTTGGGGTACTTTGATATGTTATGTACAGTATATAATACGTAATGGGGTACTTTGATATTTTATGTACAGTCTATAATACATATTTGGTGTACTTTGATATTTTATCTACAGTATAAGATGCATATTTGTTTCAATTTGATGTTTTATGTACAGTATAAAATACATATCTGTTTCTCTTTGATAATTTATCTACTGTATATAAAGCATGTTTGGGGTACTTTGATATTTTATGTACATGATATAATGCATATTTGGTTTCTTTGATATTTTATGTACAGTATGTAATACATATTTGGGGTACTTTGAGAATTTATGAACATTATATAATACATATTTAGGGTACTTTGATATTTTATGTACAGTATATAATACACAGTTGGGTACTTTGATAGTGTATCTACTGTATATAATACATATTTGGGGTACTTTGATATTTTATGTACAGTACATCATACAAACTTCGGGTACTTTCATATTTTCTGTACAGTATATAATACATATTTTGGTTACTTTGATATTTTATGTACAGTATATATTACAAATTTGGGTAATTTGATATTGTATGTACTGTATATAATACATATTTGGGGTACTGTGATATTTTATGTACAGCATATAATACATACTTGGGGTACCTTGATATTTTATGTACAGTATATAATACATATTAGGGTTACTTTGATAATTTGTGTACAGTATATAATACACATTTGGGTACTTTGATATTATATCTACTGTATATAATGTATAATTGGGGTTCTTTGAAATTTTATGTACAGGATATAATACATATTTGGGGTAATTTGGTATTTTATGTACAGTATTTAATATATATTTGGGTTACTTTGATATTTTGTGCAGAGTATATAATATATATTTGGGGTACTTTGGCATTTTTTGTACAGTATATAGTATATATTTGGGTTACTTTGATATTTTATGAACAGTATATAATACGTATTTGGGGTAATTTGATATTTCATTTACCGTATTTAATATATATTTGGGGTACTTTGATATTTTATGTACAGTATATAGTATAAGTTTTGGTTACTTTGATATTTTATGTACAGTATAAAATACATATTTGGTGTACTTTGATAATTCATGTAGAGTATATAATACATATTTAGTGTACTTTGATATTTTATATACACCATATAATACATATTAGGTTTACTTTAATATTTTATGTACAGTATATAACACATATTAGGTGTACTTTCATATTTTATCTACAGTATAAAACCCATATTTATTTCAGTTTGATATTTTATGTAACGTATAAAATACATATCTGTTTCTCTTTGATAATTTATCTACTGTATATTGTACATGTTTGGGGTTCTTTGATATTTAATGTTCACTATATAATGCACATACGGTGTACTTTGATATTTTATGTACAGTATGATTCATATTTGGGGTACTTTGATATTTTATGTACAGTATATAATACATTTTTGGATACTTTGTTATTCTATCTACTGTATATAATACATATTTGGGGTACTTTGATATTTTATGTACAATATGTAATACATATTCGGGGTACTTTGATATTTCATATACATTATTTCATATATATTTGGTGTACTTTCATATCTTATGTACAGTATATAATATATATTTGGGTAACTTTGATATTTTATGTACAGTATATAATACGTATTTGGGGTAATATGATATTTTATGTACAGTATATAATATATATTTGGGGAACTCATATCTCATATACAGTTTTTCATATATATTTGGTGTTCTTTGATATTTTATGTACAGTATACAATATATATTTGGGTTACTTTGATATTTTATTAACAGTATATAATACATATTTGGGTACTTTGATATTTCATATACTGTAGTTAATACATATATAGGGTACTTTGATATTTTATGTACAGTATATAATATATGTTTGGGGTAATTTGATATTTTATCTACAGCATATAATACATATTAAGTTTACTGTAATATTTTATGTACAGTATATAATACATATTTGGTGTACTTTGATATTTTTTCTACAGTATAAAATGCATATTTGTTTCACTTTGATATTTTTTGTACAGTATAAAATACATATCTGTTTATGTTTTATAATTTATCTACAGTATATAATATATATTTGTGGTACTTTGATATTTTACATACACTATATAATACATATTTGGATTACTTTGATTTCTTATGTACAGTATGTAATATTTATTTGGTTTACTTTGTTATTTTATATTCAGTACATAACACATATTTGGGGTACTTTGATATTTTATGTATAGTATATAATACATGTGTGGGGTACTTTGATATATTAAGTACAGTACATATTTGGGGTACTTTCTTATTTCATATACAGTATTTCGTATATATTTTGTGTTCTTTGATATTTTATGTACAGTATATAATATGTATTTGGGTTACTTTGATATTTTATGAACAGTATATAATACACATTTGGGGTAGTTTGATATTTCATATACAGTATTTAATATATATTTGGGGTCGTTTGATATTTTATGTACAGTATATAATACATATTTGGGGTACTTTGATATATTATGTACAGTATATAATACATATTTTGGGTACTTTGATATGTCATATACAGTATTTCACATATATTTGGTGTTCTTTGATATTTGATGTACAGTATATAATATATATTTTGGTTACTTTGATAATTTATGTACAGTATATAATACATATTTTGTGGTACTTTGATATTTTATGTACAGTATATAATACATATTTGGGGTACTTTGATATACTATGTACAGTATGTAATACATGTTTGGGGTCCTTTGATGTTTCATATACAGTATTTCATATATATTTGGTGTACTTTGATATTTTATGCACAGTATATAATATATATTTGGGTTACTTTGATATTTTGTGAACAGTATATAATACATATTTGGGGTACTTTGATATTTCATACACAGTATGTAGTATATAATTGCGGTATTTTGATATTTTATGTACAGTATATAATATATGTTTGGGGTTCTTTGATATATTATGTACAGTATATAATACATATTTGGAGTATTTTGATAATTCATGTACAGTATATAATACATATTTGGTGTACTTTGATATTTTATGTACAGCATATAGTACATATTAGGTTTACTTTAATATTTTATATACAGTATAAAATACATATTTGGTGTTCTTTGATATTTTATCTACAGTATAAAATGCATATTTGTTTCAATTTCATATTTTAAGTACAGTATAAAATACATATCTGTCTCTCTTGGATAATTTATCTACAGTATATAATTCATATTTTGGGTACTTTGATATTTTATGTACACTATATAATGCATATTTGGGGTACTTTGATGTTTTATGTACAGTATATAATACATATTTGGGGTACTTTGATAATTCATGTACAGTATATAATACATATTTTGGGTACTTTGATATTTTATGTACAGTATATAATACACATTAGGGTACTTTGATATTTTATCTACTGTAGATTATACATATTTGGGGTACTTTGATATTTTATGTCAGTATATAGTACATATTTGTGATACTTTGTTATTTTGTGCACAGTATATAATACATATTTGGTGTACTTTGATATTTTGTGTACAGTATAGAATACATATTTGCTGTACTTAGTATTTTATGAACAGTATATAATACATTTTAGGGGTATTTTAAAATTTTATGTACAGTATATAGTACATATTTTGTGTACTTTGATAATTTATGAACAGCATATAATACATATTTGGTGTACTTTTATATTTTATGTACAGTATATAATTCATATTTCGTGTAGTTTGATGTTTTATGTACAGTATATAATACATATTTGGTGTACTTTGATATTGTATGTACAGTATAAAATACATATTTGTTTCCCATTGAGGATTTATGTACAGTATATAATACATATTTGGGGTGCTTTGATATTTTATGTACAGTATATAACACATATTTCTAATACTTTTTTATGTAAAGTATATAATATATATTTGGTGTAGTTTAATATTTTATATACAATATATAATATATATTTGTGGTACTTTGATACTGTATGTATGGTATATAATACATATTTGGGGTACTTTTATATTTCATGTACATTATTTAATATATATTTTGGGTACTTTGATATTTTATGTACAGAATAAAATATATATTTGGTGTACTTTGGTATTTTATGTACAGCATATAATACATATTTTGTGTACTTTGATATTTTATTAACAGTATATAATACTAATTTGGTGTAGTTTGATATTTTATGAACAGTATTTAAATCATATTTGGTGTATTTTGATATTTTATGTACGGTTTATAATACATATTTCTTTCACTTTGATATTTTATGTACAGTATATAATACATATTTGGTTCACTTTGATACTTTTGTACAGTATGTAAGAGATATTTGGGATAATTTGATATATTCTGTACAGTATATAAGACATATTTGTGGTTCTTTGATATTTCATGTACTGTATATAATACGTATTTGGAGTATTTTGATATTTTATCTACAGTATATAATCCATATTCGGGGTACTTTGATATTTTATGTACAGTATATAATACATGTTTGGGGTACTTTGATATTTCATGTACAGCATATAATATATCTTTAGTGTTCTTTGCTATTTTATGTACAGTATATAGTTTATATTTGGGGTATTTTGATATTATATGTAGAGTACATAATCCATATTGGGGGCACTTTGATATTTTATGTACAGTGTATAATACATATTTTGTGTATTTTGATATTTTATGTACAGTGTATAATACATATTTTGCATAATTTGATACTTTATGTACTGTGTATAGTACATATTTTCATAGTTTGATATTTTATGTGCAGTGTAAAATACATATTTTGCTTAGTTTGATATTTTATGTACTGTGTATAGTACATATTTTAGGTGGTTTGATATTTTATCTACAGACTATAATAAATATTTTGCGTAGTTTGATATTTTATCTACAGTGTATAATACATATTTTGTGAAATATAATATTTTATCTAGAGTTTATAATACATATTTTGCATAGTTTGATATTTTATCTGCAGAGTAAAATACATATTTTGCTTACTTTGGTATTATATCTAAAGTCTATAATACATATTTTGCGTACTTTCATATTTTATGTACAGTGTAAAATACATATTTTGCGTACTTTGATATTTCATCTACAGTGTGTAATACATATTTTGTGTACTTTGATGTTTTATGTACAGTCTCTAATACTTTTTTTTGGGTACTTTGATATTTCATATACTGTATATAATACATATTTTGCATAGTTTTTGATATTTCATCTACAGTATATAATACATGTTTTGCATAGTTTTTCATATTTTATGTACAGTATATAATACATACATTATGTACTTTGATATTTTATGTACTGTATGTGATACACATTTTGCATATATTTTGATATTTTATGTACAGCATATAATACATATTTTGCATTCTTTGATACTTTATGTGCAGTGTATATTACATGTTTGGTATATTTTGATATTTCTTGTACAGTATATATCATATATTAAATATGTAACATATATTATATATATCATATATTGTATGTAATATACATCATATATTTTATGTTACATTTCATTTATTATATGTTATATGTAATATATTATCAATAATATATATCATAAGCTATATATAATATATATCATACATTATAAAATGTATAGCATATGTTATATACTAAATGGCATATATTATATAATATATAACATATCTTATATATTATATATCATATATCATATTATATACCATATATCATATATCATACATCATACATTATATTATATTTATCATATATTATATAATGTATGTCATATGGTATATTTATTATATTTGGTATATATTACCTATAAGTTATTATTTACATATCATATAATATATGATTTATTGACTGTGTTCTGTATTATATATTTTATTTAAAATATATTATATATAATGTATTTATCATATATTTTATAAATTATGTATTCATTTAGTAACATATATAAAATATTATATATAATAGATAGTATATAATGTATATTGTATACATGTCACAAAATATAATATTTATTATTGTTCATTATATAATATACATAATATTCCATATCATATATTAGATAATATATGATATATTATATATATCATGTAATATATATTTTATAAATTATATAATATATATAATATATACAATATATTTTATATAATATGTACAATATATATAATATATTTTCCATAATATATTATATATAATATATTTTATATTATATATAATATATTTTATATAATATATATCATATATAACATATTATATATATTTTATAAATAATACATAATATGTAATATATATTATGTCATATTATATATATTATATATTATATATTATATGTAATAATTATTAGTAATAATGATAGTTTTGAGACGGAGTTTTGTTCTGTTGCACAGGCTGGAGTGCAATGGCGCCAGCATGGCTCACTGCAAACTCTGCCTCACAGGTTCAAGCGATTGTCCTGCCGCAGTCTCCTGGGTAGCTAGTACTACACCACACTGGGAGTACACCAGCTGCCAACATACCTGGCTAAGTTTTTTTGTTTAGTAGAGACAGGTTTTCATTCTGTTGGCCAGGTAGGTCCTGATCTGCTCACCTTGTGATCCTCTTGCCTTAGCCTCCCAAAATGCTGGTATTAGAGGACTGAAGAAAGATACATATTTTTTAAATGAAGAAAAATTTCAAAAGTACTCTGCTTGGTACAATAATCAAATGTATACATTGAGGAATAAAAAATGACCATGAAACTTATCGATAACTGAATATGGAAAATACAGAGGATAATTTTTTAAATAACATATTTGGAAAGCACTAACTAGTAATTTGGAGAGTTTGCATTAGACAGGCCAGTATGAACATAGCTGGAAAGAAGAAACACGGTTCCCCATAAGAAAAATCAAAATCAGGGAAAATGAAAACACAAAAGTTCAGTCTGCTCTTACCTTCGAAAAACTCAGCAAGACAGTGGCTCTTAGGACCAAGGGCAGTAGCTCCCTAATCCCACCACCATGGCGATAGGGCATAAATATTCCAGGGTGAAGGCACAATCCACATTGTGAGGTCAAACTACCGCCAGGCAGAAAGGAGTGTTTTACATGTACAGGAAGGTCATTGAAGGCCCACTGTTTGTTTCAAAAACGGAATCCCAAGCCCACACATTCCCTTGCTGTACTTCTGAAAATAAGTTATGAGTTGGGAAATAGGGCACCCCCAAATATACATATACATACATATGTGTATATACATATACAATTATCTATAATGTAACATATATAACATATGTAATAATTATAACATATATATAATTTTTTACATACTGCATCCTCACATTATATATAATATATTATGTATAATATAATGTAAAATATTATATAATTATGATATACAATATAATACATATAATATTCTATAATTATATATAACATAATATGTAATTATACATATAATTATATAATTATATATGACATAATAATATATAATACATAATGTATAATATATAGTATATTATATAATATATAATATTAAATGTATAATATAGTATATAATTTATAATATCTAATATATAATGTAATATATACTCTATTACATATTACATATAATACATAATATATTATACACATTATACATTATATTAGATGTTATATATTATATAATATATTATATACTAGATATTTTCTATCATATTTTATATTATAGCTTAATATAATATATTAGAATGTTATATATGACAAAAATTAGATTATATACAACATATATTATCAATAGTAATAATATAATATAATATATAATATATCAAGTTATAATACATATTATATATTAAGATATAGCATATATAAAATAAAATATAATCATATATAATAGAATATTATATAATTAACTATATTTGATAAAATATATGATATATATCATCTATTATATATAATATATAACATATATTATATATAATATATGTCGTATATTATATATCATATATTATATATAATAGGTATCACAAATTATATATATTATATTTTATATATGATATGTACCATATATTAAATGTTATATATCATTTATTATGAATGGTATATATCATATGTTATATATAATATATATCACATATTGTTTAATATGTAGAATATACTATATAATGTATATCATATATTATATAATATATAGCATATATCATATGACATATAGCATATATCATATTATATAGCATATATCATATATACTTCATACATAATATTATATATATCATATATTACATAATATATTTCATATTTTATATTTATTATATATGGTATATTTTACATAAAATATATTCTTTACATATCATATAATATACAAATATCCATATTATAGAATATATTATAAATTTTATTTAATACATATTATATATAATATATTTATCATATATTTTATATGTTATATAATTAATATATAATATACGTAATATATAATATATATTATATAATATATACTATTTAAATGTCATAAAATGTAATACATATTATATTTCTTTATATAATATACATCATATTATATATTATAGTATATATATGTTATATATATTATATACCATATAATGTATGTTATATATATTATATACCATATAATGTATGTTATATATATTATATAACATATAATGTATGTTATATATATTATATATAAAACATTTTATATATGTTCTATGTAATATATTATGTCACATTATGTATATTATATATTATATGTGATATATATTACATATTATATGTACTGTATACAATATGACATAATATATAATATATATTATGAATTATGACATATTATATATTATATATATATTATATATAACAAATATAATATATTATATATAACATGTATAATATATTATATAATATATATTACATATGTAATGTATAACATATTATATAATATATATTACATATGTAATATATATTATATATATAAATGTTTTTATTCAGAGTCTTCTTCTTTTGCACAGACTAGGGTGTAATGGCACCATCTTGGCTCACTGCTAACTCTGCCTCATGGGTTCAAACGATTGTCCTGCCTCCGCCTCCCAGGTAGCTGGGACTACACCATACTGGGACTACTCCAGCTGCCACCATGCCTGGCTAATTTTTTTTAGTTTTAGTAGAGACAGGATTCCACTGTATTGGCCAGGATGGTCTTGATCTCCTCACGTTGTGATCCTCTTGCCTTGGCCTCCCAAATTGCTGGGATTAGAGGCCTGAGCCAAGATACATATATTTTAAATGAAGAAAAATTTCAAAGGTACTCTGCTTGGTCCAATAATCAAATATATAAATTGAGGAATAAAACATAACCATGAAACCTATTGATAACTACATATGTAAAATACAGAGGATAATATTCTAAATAACATATTTGCAAAGCACTAACTAATAATCTGAAGAGTCTGCATTTGACAGGTCAATATGAAAATACCTTGAATGCAGCAACACAGATTCAACAAGAGAAAAATCAAAATCATGGGAAATGAAACCACAAAGGTTCAATCTGCCCTAAGCTTTGTAAAACTCATCAAAGACAGTGGCACTTAGGACCAAGGGCAGGAGATCCCTAATCAAATCACCACGGTGATAGTGCATACACATTCCAGGGTGAAGGCACAATCCACATTGTGAGGTTCAACTGCTGCCAGGCAGTCAGCAGTTCTTTTCCATGTACAGGAATGTCACTGAAGGCTCAGTGTTTTGTTTAAAAGACTAATCCCAAGCCCACATATTACTACTCTGTATTTCTTAAAATAAGTTATGAGATGGGAAATAGGGCACCCCCAAATATATATATATGTGTGTATATATAAAAATATATAATTTATAAAACGTAATATATATAAATTTTATAATATATATAGCATACATATAATTTTCTTTTACATCCTGCATCCTTATATTATATATAATATATTATGTATAATATAATATATAATGTTATGTTATTATATACAATATAATATAAGTAATAATATATAATTTTTACATATAACATCATATATAATTATATATATAATTATACAATTATATATATAATAATATATAATGTTATCATATAGAATATATATAATATATAATATATGATATAATATAGAATATCATATATATAACATATTATATAATATATAATATTTACTATATAATATAATATATAATGCACTATGTATTACATATAATATGTAATAAATTATACATAATATATAATATATTAGATATCATAAAATGTACACTATATTATATATTAAAAATTATATATTATAAGACATATTATAAATAATATCATAATATAATATATATTATAATATATATGATATATATTAGATTAAATATGTAATATATTACATTATATATAATAATATTATATATTATAAAATATGTTATAAGTTATATATAATATATTATGATATATTATATATAATAAATTATGATGTCATATATACTATGTATTAAGATATTTTTCACAATATATAATAGAATCATATGTTATAGACTATTATATATTATATATAATATATAACATATATAATGTATATCATATATCATATATAATATATATCATGTATTCTATATCATATATTATATATAATATGTATCATATATTACATATATCATACATTATATGTAATAAATATCATATATTACATGTTATATATCATATATTATCTGTTATATATCATATATTATCAATAATATATGTCATATGTTCAATGTAATATATATCATACATTATATAATATATAGCATAGGTTATAAAATATTTATAATATATGATATAATTTATAGCATATATTTTATAATATATATCATATATCATATTATAGACCATATATCATATAATATACATCATATATTATGTTATATATATCATAAGTTATATAATATATGTCATATATTATATTTATTATAGACGGTATATATTACCTATAATGTATTGTTTACATATCATATAATTTATAACTTAAATATTATATAATATATGATATGTTTTGTTTAAAGTATAATATATATTATATATATTATATATTTTATATAAGATATATTCAATATATGATATATAATATCTAATATATATTAAATATTATATAATATATATTATATATTATATAGTATATATTATATGATATATAATATATATTATAAATATATAATATATATTATATATCATATAATATATATTATATATTATATAATATATATTATATACATGTCATAAAATATAATATGTATTATAGATCATTATATAATACACATATTATATATTAAATAAAATACATAATACATATCATATATATTATATATAATATAAATAATATAAATTATATGTAATATATAATGTCATATATCATTTATTATATATTGTATATAATATGTAACACATATAATATATATTATATATAATAATACATAATATTTTTATGTACATTATGAGATATTATATAATATACATTTATATTACAGATGTAATATATTATATAATATATAATGCATATATATTTTATATATTATATATTTAATTGTTTTTAGACAGAGTCTTGTTCTGTTGCACAGACTGGGGTGCAATGGCACCATCTTGGCTCAGTGCAACCTCTGCCTCCCGGGTTCAAGCGATTGACCTGCCTCAGCCTCCCAGGTAGCTGGGACTACACCATACTGGGATTACTCCAGCTGCCACCATGCCTGGCTAATTTTTTTTAGTTTTAGTAGAGACAGGGTTTCACTGTATTGGCCAGGATGGTCTTGATCTCCTCACGTTGTGATCCTCTTGCCTTTGCCTCCCAAAGTGCTAGGATTGGAGGCCTGAACCAAGATACATATTTTTCAAATGAAGAAAAATTTCAAAGGTACTCTACTTGGTACAGTAATCAAATATATAAATTGAGGAATAAAACGTAACCATGAAGAATATTGATAACTGCATAGGGAAAATACAGAGGAAAATATTTTAAATAACATATTTGGAAAGCACTAACTAAGAATTTGAAGAGTTTACATTTGACTGGCCAGTATGAACATACCTTGAATGCAGCAACACAGGTTCCACATGAGAAAAATCAAAATCAGGGAAAATGAAACCACAAAAGTTCAATCTGCTCTGAGCTTTGAAAAACTCAGCACAGGCAGTTGCACTTAGGACCAAGGGCAGGAGATCCCTAATCCCATCACCATGGCGATAGGGCATACACATTCCAAGGTGAAGGAACAATCCACATTGTGAGTTCCAACTGCTGCCAGGCAGTCAGGAGTGCTTTTACAGGTACAGGAATGTCATTGAAGGCTCAGTGTTTTCTTTCAAAAACTGAAGCCCAAGCCCACACATTACTATGCCGTACATGTTAAAATAAGATATGAAATGGGAAATAGGGCACCTACAAATATATATATATGTGTGTGCATATATATATAAAAGTGTATATATATATAATTTATATAATGTAAATATAAAACTTAAATAATATGTATAACATATATATAATTTTCTTTTACACCCTGCATCCTTATATTATATATAATATATTATGAATAATATAATATATAATAAGATAATATGATATACAATATAATACATGTAATAATATATAATTATTACATATAACATAATATATAATAATATATATTTATGCAATTATATATATAATTATATATAATATAATATGTAACATATAATATATATTATATAATATATCATATATTATATAATATAGAATATCATAGGTATAACATATTGTATAATATATAATATTTACTATATAATATAATATAAAATGTATTATGTTACTTATGATATGTAATATACTACACATAATATATAATATATTAGATATTATCAAATATATAATTTATAATATATTAGATATTATATATTATATAACATACTATATAATATCATAATGTAATGCATATTATTATATTATATATGATATATTAGATGAAATATTATATAATATATTACTTTATGCAAATTAATATAATATAATATAAAGTATAGTATGATATATTATATGTAATATATTATGATATAATATATATTATATATTAAGCTATTTTATATATAATATATAATCTAATCATACATAATAGAATATTATACATTATATATAATATATAACATATATAATATATTTCATATATCATATATAATACATATCATGTATTATGCATAATATATTATATATAATATGTATCATATATTACATATATCATACATTACATGTAATATATATCATATATTATATGTTATATATCATTTTTTATATGTTATATATCAAATATTAGCAATAATATATATCATATGTTCAATATAATCTATATCACACATTATATAATATGCAGCATATGTTATAAAATATATATAAAATATTATATAATATATACCATATATTACTTTATATCATATAACATATTATATACCATATGTAATATGATATACATCATACATTATATGATATGTTATGTAATATATGTCATATATTTTATTTATTATAGATGGTATATATTACCTATAATATATTATTTACATATCATATAATATATGATTTAAATATTATATAATAAATTATATGTAATACATGATGTCATATAATATATATTATATATTATATGTTATTTGTAATATATAATACCTATAATATATACAATATATAATATGACAAAATGTTTTTTATGTATATTATGAGATATTATATATTATATATTATATCTTACAGATATAATATATTATATAATATATAATGCATTTATATTATATATATTATATATATAATTGTTTTTAGATAGAGTCTTGTTCTGTTGCACAGACTGTGGTGCAATGGCACCATCTTGGCTCACTGCAACTTCTGCCTCATTGGTTCAAGCGATTGTCTTGCCTCAGACTCCCAGGTACCTGGGACTACACCATACTGGGACTCCTCCAGCTGCCACCATGCCTGGCTTATTTTCTTTAGTTTTAGTAGAGACAGGATTTCACTGTATTGGCCAGGATGGTCTTGATTTCTTCACGTTGTGATCTTCTTGCCTTGGTCTCCCAAAGTCCTGGGATTAGAAGCCTGAGTCAAGATACATATTTTTTAAATGAAGAAAAATTTCAAAGGTACTCTGCTTGGTCCAATAATCAAATATATAAATTGAGGAATAAAACATAACCACGGAACATATTGATAACTGCATATGAAATATACAGAGGATAATGTTTTAAACAACAAATTTGGAAAGCCCTAACTAATAATTTGAAGAGTTTGCATTTGAAAAGCCAGTATGAACATACCTTGAATGTAGCAATACAGGTTCAACATGAGAAATATTATTATATGTTTATATATATATAATATATAAATATTTATATATTTATGCAGGTATCTATATAAATATTTTTATATTTGTACATATATCTATATAAATATTTACATATTTATACAGATATTTAAATAAAAATTTATATATTTATACAGATACGTATATATATATGTTTATACAGATATCTATATAATTATTTATATATTTATACAGAAAAATACATAAATATTTATATATTTATACAGATATCTATATAAATGTTTATATGTTTATATAGATACATATATAATATTTATATATTTATACAGATAACAATAAAAATATTTATGTATTTATATAGATATCTATATAAATATTTATATATATACAGTTATCTATATAAATATTTATATATTTATACAGATATTTATATAAATATTTATATATTTATGCAAATATGTATATAAAGATTTATATAATTATACAGATATCTATATAAATATTATTTATATATTTATGTGCATATATATTAATATTTATATATTTATACAGATATCCAAATAAATATTTATATATTTACACAGATATCTATATAAAAATATTTATATATTTAGACAGATATGTACATAAATATTTATATATTATACAGATATCTATATAAATAACATCTATATATTTATACAGATATCTGTAATAATATTTATATATTTATACAGATATCTATGTAAATAATATTTCTATATTTATAAAGATATCTATATAAATAATATTTATATATTTAGACAGATATCTATATGAATAATCTTTTTATATTTAGACAGATATCTACATAAATATTTATATATTTATAAAGATATCTATAAAATATTTATATATTTAGACAGATATCTATAAAAGCATTTAAATATTTATACAGATATCTATATAAATATTTATATATTTATAAATATATTTTTATAAATATTTATATATTTATAGAGATATCTATAGAAATACTTATATATTGATACAGATATCTATATAAATAATATTTATATATTTATACAGATATCTGCATAAATATTTCTATATTTATACGGATATCTGCATAAATATTTATATATTAATACAGATATCTGCATAAATATTTATATATTTACACAGATATCTTTATAAATATTTATATATTCATAAAGGGATCTATTTAAATAATATTTTCATATTTATACAGATATCTATATAAATACTATTTTCATATTTCTACAGATATCTATATAAATACTTATATATTTCTACAGATATCTATGTAAATCTTTATATATTTATTCAGATATGTCTATAAATATTTATATATTCATACAGATATCTATATAAATATTTGTATATTCATACAGATATCTATATAAATAATATTTATATATTTATACACATATACATAAATATTTATATATTTATACAGATAACTATATAAATATTTATATATTTATATAGATATGTATATAAATAACATTTATATATTTATAGAGATAACTATATGAAAATTTATATATTTATACAGATATCTATATAAATAATATTCATATATTTATACAGATATCTGTATAAATATATTTATATGTTTAGAGAGATATCAATATAAAAAATATTTATATATTTAGACAGATATCTATATAAATAATATTTATATATTTAGACAGATACCTATATTAATAATCTTTTTATATTTAGACAGATATCTATGTAAATATTTATATATTTCTAAAGATATCTAAAAAATATTTATATATTTAGACAGATAACTACATAAGCATTTAAATATTTTACAGATATCCATATAAATATTTCTATATTTAAAAATATATTTATATTTATTTATATATTTCTACTGATATCTTTAGAAATATTTATATATTTATACAGATATCTATACATATATTCATAAAGTTACACAGATAACTATGCAAATATTTATATATTTATACAGAAATGTATATAATTATTAATATATTTCTATAAATATTTATATAAATGTATATATATTTATAGAGATATCTGCATAAATATTTATATATTTCTACCCATATCTGCATAATTATATAAATATTTATACAGATATCTACATAAATAATATATATATCTTTATACAGATATCTATATAAATAATATTTATATAATTATACAGATATCTGTATAAATATTTATATATTCATACATGTATCTATATAAATTATATTTTTATATTTCTAAAGATATCTATATAAATACTACTTATATATTTAAACAGATATCTATATAAATACTTATATATTTCTACAGATATCTATGAAAATATTTAAATATTTGTACAAATATTTATATAAATATTTATATATTTCTACAGATATCTATGAAAATATTTATATATTTATACAGATATGTATGTAAATATTTATATGTTCATACAGATATCTATATAAATATTTATATATTCATACAGCTATCTACATAAATAATATATATTTATACACATATATAAATATTTATATATTTATAAGGATAACTATGTAAATAATTATATATTTATACAGTTATGTATATAAATAACATTTATATATTTATACAGATAACTATGTAAATATTTATATATTTATACAAATATCCATATAAATAATACTTATATATTTATACAGATATCTGTATAAAAACTATTTATATATTTAGACAGATATCTATATAAATAATATTTATATATTTAGACAGATATTTATATAAATATTTATACATTAATACAGATATCTACATAAATATTTCTATAGTTATAGAGATATCTATATAAATATTTATATACTTATACAGATATCTATATAAATATTTATATCTTTATACAGATATCAACATAAATATTTATATATTTATACAGATATATATAAATAATATTTATATATTTAAACAGATATCTGTATAAATAACATTTATATATTTATACAGATACCTGTATAAATAATATTTATTTGATAATACAGATATCTGTATAAATAATATTTATATGTTTAGACAGATATCTGTATAAATAATATTTATATGTTCATACAGATATCTGTATAAATAATATTTATAAGTTTAGACAGATATCTGTACAAATAATGTTTATGTGTTCATATAGATATCTGTATAAATAATATTTATATGTTCATACAGATATCTGTATAAATAATATTTATGTGTTTATACAGGTATCTGTAAAAATATTTATGTGTTTATTCAGATATCTGTATAAATATTTATGTGCTTATGCAGATATCTCTATAAATATTTATGTGATTATACAGATATCTGTATAAATATTTATGTGTTTATACAGATATCTCTATAAATATTTATGTGTTTATACAGATATCTCTATAAATATTTATGTATTCATGCAGATATCTGTATAAATATTTATATGTTTAAACAGATATCTCTATAAATACTTATATGTTTAAACAGATATCTGTATAAATACATACATGATAATACAGATATCTGTGTAAATATTTATATGTTTATACAGATATCTGTATAAATATTTATATGTTTAAACAGGTATCTGTTTAAATAATATTTGCATGCTTATACAGATATCTGTAAAAATAATATTTACAGGTTTACAGATATCTGTATAAATAATATTTACATGTTTCTACAAATAACTCTATAAATAATATTTATATGTTTATAAATATATCGGTTTAAATAGTTACAAGTTTAATCAGATATTTGTAAAAATATTTACATGTTCGTACAGATATCTGTATAAATATTTACATATTTGTTTATACATATATCTGTATAAATATTTACATGTTTATTTATACAGATATCTGTTAAAACACATAAATGCTTATACAGATATTTGTATAAACACATAAATATTTATACACATGTCTGAATAAACATAAATATTTATAAAGATATCTGTATAAACACATAAATACTATTTATAAAGATATCTGTATAAACATAAAAATATTATTTATACAGATATCTCTATAAACATGTAAATATTATTTATACAGATATCTGTATAAACATGTAAATATTTATACAGATATCTGTGTAAACACGTAAATATTATTTATACAGATATCTGTATGAACATGTAAATATTATTTATACAGATATCTGTATAAATTTGTAAATATTATTTCTACAGATATCTGTATAAACATATAAATATTTATACAGATGTCTGTATAAATGTCTAAATATTTTCACAGATATCTGTTTAAACATGTAAATATATACACATATATCTGTATAAACATGTAAATATTTATACAGATATCTGTATAAACATGTAAATATTTATACAGATATCTGTATAAACATGTAAATATTTATACAGATATATGTAAAACCAAACCTTTAAATATTTATAGAGATATCTGTATAAACATGTAAATATTATTTATTCAGATATCTGTATTAACATGTGAATATTATTTATACAGATATGTGTATATACAAATAAATGTTTATAGAGATATCTTTATAAACAAACATGTAAATATTTATACAGACATCTGTATAAACAAACATGTAAATATTTATACAGATATCTGTATAAACGTGCAAATATTTATACAGATATCTGTATAAGTATGTAAATATTTATACAGATATCTGTATAATCATGTAAATATTCACACAAATATCTGTACAAGCATGTAAATATTATTTATACAGATATCTGTATAAACATCATATAAATATTATTTATACAGATATCTGTATAAACATATTAATATTATTTATATAGATAGCTGTATAAACATATAAATATTATTTATACACATATCTGTATAAACCTATAAATATTATTTTTACAGATATCGTTATAAACATAAAAATATTATTTATGCTGATATCTGGGTAAACATATAAATATTATTTATGCAGATATCTCTTTAAACATATAAATATTTATGCAGATATCTGTATGTACATATAAAGATTTATTCAGATATCTGTATAAACATATAATTATTTATACAGATATGTGTATAAACATAAATATTATACAGATGTCATTATAAACACATAAATATTTATACAGATATCTGTGTAAACACATAAATATTTATACAGGGATCTGTATAAACACATAAGTATTTTCACAGATATGTGTATAAACACATAATTATTATTAATACAAATATCTGTGTAAATACGTAAAAATTATTAATTCAGATATCTGTATAAACATATTTATGTTATTTATACAAATATATTTATAAGCATGTCAATATTATTTATACACGTATATGTGTAAACATAAATATTATTTATACAGATATCTGTATAAACATAAATATTACTTATACTGATATTGGTATAAACATATAAATACTATTTATAGAGATATCTGTATAAACATACAAGTATTTATACAGATATATGCATAAACATATAACTATTAATAAAGATATCTGTATAAAGGTATAAATATTTATACTGTTGTCTGTATAAAAATAAATATTTATGCAGATTTCTTTATAAACACATCAATATTTATAAAGATGTCAGTATGAACACAGAAATATTTATACAGATGTCTGTACAAATATGAATATATTTACACAAATGTCTGTATAAACATGTAAATATATACACAGATGACCGTATAAACATGTAAAAATTTCACAGATGTCCACATAAACATGTAAATATTTACAGAGATGTACGTATAAACATGGTAATATTGACACAGATGTCTGAATAAACGTGTGAATATTTACAATGATGTCTGTATAAACATGTAAATATTTATACAGATATCTGTATAAACATGTAAATATTTATACAGATATATGTATAAACATGAAAATATTTATACATTTTTCTGTATAAACATGAAAATTTTTATAAAGATATCCGTAAAAACATGTAAATCTTATTTATACAGATATCCGAATGAACATGTAATTATTATTTATATAGATATCTCTATAAACATGTAAATATAATTTATACAGATATCTGTGTAAACAAGTAAATATTATTTATACAGACATCTGAATAAACATATAAATATTATTAACACTGATATCTGTAAACATATATATAATTTATGAAGATATCTGCATAAACATATAAATATTATTTATACACATATGTGTATAAGCATAGGAATATTATTTATACAGATCTCTGTATAAACACACCAATAATATCTATGCTTATATCTGTATAAACATATAAATATTATTAACACAGATATCTGTAGAAACATATAAATATTATTTACGCAGATATCTGTATAAACATATAAAGATTATTTATACAGTTATGTGTATAAATATAAAAATATTATTTATACAGATATCTGTATGAACATATCAATATTATTTTTACAGATATCTGTATAAACAAACATGTACACATTTATACAGATATCTGTATATACATGTAAATATTTATAAAGATATCTGTATTAACATGTAAATATTCTTTATACATATATCTCTATTAACATGTAAATATTATTCATACAGATATCTGTATGAAATTGTAAATATTATTTATACAGATATCTGTATGAACTTGTAAATATTATTTATACCATTATCCGTATAAACATGTAAATATTATTTATAGAGATCTTTGTATAAACATGTAAATATTATTTACATGTATATCGGAATAAACATGTAAATATTTAAACAGATGTCTGTATATACATGTAAATATTTACACAGATATCTGCATAAAGATGTAAATATTTATACAGATATCTGTATGAACACGTAAATATTTATACAGATACCTGTATTAACATGTATATATTATTTATACAGATATCTCTATGAACATGTAGATATTATTTATACAGATATCTCTATCAACACATAAATATTATTTATACAGATATATGTAAAAACACAAAAATATTATTTATACACATATCTGTATAAATATATAAATATTATTTATACAGATATCGGTATAAACATATAAATATTATTTATACAGATATCTGTGTAAACACATAACTATTCCGTATACAGATATCTGCATGAACGTATAAATATTTATACTGATATCTGTATAATCATAAAATATTTATACAGATATCTGTATAAACACGTAAATATTTATACAGATATCTGTATAAACAGATAAATATTTATACAGATATCTCTATAAACACATAACTATTTATACAGATGTCTACATAAACACTTAACTATTTATACATATATCTGTATAAACACCTAAATATTATTTATACAGATATCTATATGAACATATAAATCTTATTTATACAGATATCTGTATAAACATATAAATATCACTTCTATGGATATCTTTAGAAACAGATAAATATTATTTATACGGATATCTGTATAAACATACAAATATTATTTATAGTGATGGCTGTATAAACATATAAATATTGTTTATACAGATACCTGTGTAAACATATAAATATTATTTATACAGATATCTTTATAAACATTCAAATATTATTGATACAGATATCGGTATAAACATATAAATATTATTTATACAGATATCTGTATAAAGATAAATATTTATACAGTTATCTGTATAAAGATAAATATTTGTACAGATATCAGTATAAACACATAAATATTTATTGAGATATCTGTATAAACATATATTTGTACAACTATGTGTATTAACATATAAAATTTGTACTAATGTGTGTATACACCTTTAAATATTTATACAGATGTCTGTATAAACAGAAATATTTATGTAGATGTCTGTATAAACATATAAATATTTATACAGTTGTCTGTATAAAGATTTAAATATTTATACACATATCTGTATAAACATGGAAATATTTATATAGATAGCTGTATAAACATGTAAATATTATTTATACATATATCTGTATGAAATTGTAAATATTATTTATACAGATATCTGTATAAACATGTAAATATTATTTATACAGATATGTGTATAGTCATGTAAATATTATTTATACAGATATCTGTATAAACACGTAAATATTTATACAGATGTCTGTATATAAATGTAAATATTTATAAAGTTGTCTGTATAAACATATAAATATTTATACAGATGTCTGTATAAACATGTAAATATTTGTAAAGATCTCTGTATGAACATGTAAATATTTATACAGATATCCATATAGACATGTAAATATTTACACAGAGGTCTGTAGAAACGTGTAAATATTTACACAGTGGTCTGTATTAACATGTAAATATTTACAAGGATGTTTGTGTAAACATGTAAATATTTACACAGATATCTGTTTAAACATGCAAACTTTTACACAGATATCTGCATAAACCTTTAAATATTATTTACAGAGATATGTGTATAAACATGTAAATATTATTAATACAGATATCTGTATTAACACGTAAATATTTATACAGGTGTCGGTATATACACCAAAATATTTAACAGATATCTGAATAAACATGTAAATATCTACAAAGATATCTGTATAAACACGTTAATGTTTATACAAATATTTGTGTAAACATGTAAATATTATTTATATAGTTATCTGTATTAACATGTAAATATTATTTATACAGATATCTGCATCAACACATAAATAATATTTATACTGATATCTGTATAAACATATAAATACTATTTATACAGATATCCGTATACACTTATGAATATGATTTATAAAGATATCTGTATAAACAAATAAATATTGTTTATACAGATATCTGTATAAATATATAAAAATTATTTATATAGATATCTGTATAAACATATAAATATTATTTTTACAGATACCTGTATGAACATATAAATATTATTTATACAGATATCTCTATGAACATATAAATATTTATACTAATATCTGTATAAACATATAAATATTTATACAGATATCTGTATAAACATATAAATATTTATATAGATATCTCTATATGCACATTAATAATTATATAGATATCTGTATAAACAGATAAATCTTTATAGAGATATCTGTATTAACACATAAATATTTATTCGGATATCCATATAAACACATAAGTATTATATGTACAGATGTCTGCATAAACATATAAATATTATTTATACAGATATCTGTATGAAATTTTAAATATTATATATAAAGATATCTGTATAAACATGTAAATTTTATTTATACAGATATGTGTATAAACATGTAAATATTATTTGTACAGATATCTGTATAAACACATAAATATTTATACAGATGTCTGTATATACTTGTAAATATTTACTCAGATATCTGTATAAACATGTAAATATTTATACAGATATCTGTGTAAACACGTAAATATTGATAGAGACAACAGTATAAACATGCAAATATTATTTACACAGATATCAGTATGAATATGGAAATATTATTTATGCAGATATCTGTATCAACACATAAATATTATTTACACAGATAGCTCTATAAACACATAAATATTATTTATACAGATAGCTGTATGAAGATATTAATATTATTTATACAGATATCTGTATGAACATATAAATATTATTTATACAGATACGTGTATAAACAAATAAATATTACTTATACAATTACCTATATAAACATATAAATATTATTTATACAGATATCGGTATAAACATAAATATTATTTACACAGATACCTGTAAAAAGATAAATATTTATAGACATATCTCTATAAACATATAAATATTTACACTCATATCTGTATAAACATAAATATTTATACAGATGTCTGTATAAACATAAATATTTATACAGATGTCTGTATAAACATATGAATATTTATAAAGATGTATGCATAAACATGTAAATATTTATACAAATGTCTGTATAAACATGTAAATATTTACACAGATATCCATATAAACATGTAAATATTTACATAGATGTCCGTGTAAACGTGTAAATATTTACACAGATTTCTGTATAGACCTGTAAATATTTACACAGATGTCTGTAGAAACATGTAAATGTTTACACAGATGTCTGTATAAACACATAAATAGTTATGCAGATGTCTTTATATACTTGTAAATATTTACACAGATATCTGTATAAACATGTAAATATTTATACAGATATCTGTATATACACGTAAATATTTATACAGATATCTGTATAAATGTGTAAATATTATTTTTACAGCTATCAGTATGAACATGTAAATATTATTTATTCAGATATCTCTATCAACACATAAATATTATTTATACTTATAGCTGTATAAACATGTAAATAGTATATATGCAGATATCTGTATAAACATAGCAATAATATGTAAAGAGATATGTGTATAAACATATAAATATTATGTACACAGATAACTGTTTAAACATATAAATATTATGTATGCAGATATAGGTATAAAGATATAAATATTATTTACACATTTATGTGTACATACATATAAATATTATTTATACAGATATCTGCATAAACATATAAATATTGTTCATACAGACACCTTTATAAACATATCAATATTATTTATGCAGATATCTGTATAAACAAACATGTAAATATTTATACAGATATCTGTATATACTTGTAATTATTTATACATATATCTGTATAAACACATAGGTATTATTTATACAGGTATCTGTATTAACATGTAAATGTTATTTATACAGATATCGGTATGAAATTGTAAATATTATTCATACAAATATCTGAATAAACATGTAAATATTATTTATTCAGATATGTGTATAAACATGTAAATATTATTTATGCAGATATGTCTATAAACACATAAATATTTATACAGATGTCTGTATAAACCCGTAAATATTTATACAGATGTCTGTATAAAGATGTAAATATTTACACAGATGTCTGTATACACAAGTAAATATTTACGCACATGTCCGTATAAACAGGTAAATACTTACGCAGATGTCCATATAAAAATGTAAATATTTACACCGATGTCCGTGTAAACATGTAAAAATTTATACAGAGGTCTCTATAAACATGTAAATATTTACACAGACGTCTAAGTATGTAAATGTTTACACAGGTATCTGTTTAAACATGTAAATATTTACACAGATATCTGTTTAAACATGCAAATATTTAAACACATATCTGTATAAACATGTAAATATTTATACTGATATCTGTATAAACATGTATATATATATACAGATATCTGTATAAACAAACATGTAAATATTTATACAGACATCTGTATAAACATTTAAGTATGGATAAACATATGTGTATAAACATGGAAATATTTATACAGTTAACTGTATAAATATGTAAATATTTATACAGTTAACAGTATAAATATGTAAATATTTATACTGTTAACTGTATAAATATGTAAGTATTTACACAGATATCTGTATGAACATGTAAATATTATTTATAAAGATATCTGTAGAAACATGTAAATATTATTTATACAGATATTTGCATAAACTTTTAAATATTATTTATACAGATATCTGTATTAACATGTAAATATTAATACAGATGTCTGTATAAACATGTAAATATTATTTATACAGATATCCATATAACCATCATATAAATATTATTTATACAGATATCTGCATAAGCATATAAATTTTATTTATACAGATATCTGTATAAACTCATATTTATACAGCTATCTGTATATACATATAAATATTTATACAGATATCTGTATATACATATAAATATTTAGAGAGATGTCTGTATAAACACATAAATATTTATATATTTATCTATATAAACACATAAGTATTTATACAGATATCTGTGTAAACACATAAATATTTATACAGATATCTGCATACAAATATAAATATTATTTATACAGATATCTGTATAAACAAATAAATGTCATTTATATAGATATCTGTATAAACATATAAATATTATTTATACAGATATCTGCATAAAAATATAAAGATTATTTATACAGATATCTGCATAAACATAAAAATATTATTTATACAGATATCTCTATAAACATATAAATATTACTGATACAGGTATCCGTATAAACATATAAATATTGTTTTTACTGATATCTGTATAAACATATAAATATTATTTATACAGATATTTGTATAAACATTTAAATGTTTATACAGATATCAGTATAAACAAATAAATATTTATTCAGATACCGGTTTAAACATGTATTTTTACAGACATCTGTATAAACATATAAATATTTATGCTGATGTCTGTATAAACATGTGAATATTTATACAAATGTCTGCATAAACGTATAAATATTCATGCAGATATCTGTATAAACATGTAAATATGTATACAGATGTCTGTATAAACATGTAAGTATTTATACAGATGTCTGTATAAACATGTAAGTATTAATACAGATGTCCGTATAAACACGTAAATATTTATAAAGATGTCATATAAACACGTAAATATTTATACAGATGTCCGCATAAACATGTAAATATTTACACAGATATCCATATAAACATGTAAATATTTGCACAGATATCCGTACAAACATGTTAATATTTACACAGATGTCTGTATAAACATGTAAATGTTTACAAAGATGTCTGTATAAACATGTAAATATTTACACAGATATGTGTATAAACATGAAAGTGTTTACACAGATCTCTGTATAAATATGTAAGTATTTCTGCAGATATCTGTATAAACATGAAAGTATTTATACACATATCTGTATAAACATGTAAATATTATTTATACAGATATCCGTATAAACATATAAATATTGTTTATACCGATATCTGTATAAACATGTAAATATTTACACAGATATCTGTATAAACATGCAAATATTTACATAGATGTCTGTCGGTATAAACATGTAAATGTTTACACTGAAGTCTGTATAAACATGTAAATATTTACACAGATGTCTTTATAAACATGTAAATATTTACACAGATATCCGTATAAACATGTAATTATTTACACAGATATCTGCATAAACATGTAAGTATTTATACAGATATCTGTATAAACATGTAAGTATTTATACAGATACCTGTATAAACATGTAAATATTATTTATACAGAAATCCGTATAAACGTATAAAAATTATTTATACTGATATCTCTATAAACAAGTAGATATTATTTATACAGATATCTGTATAAACATATAAATATTAATTATACAGATATCTGTATAAACATATAAATATTAATTATACAGATATCTGTATAAACATATAAATATTTATACAGATATCTGTATAAACATATAAATATTTATACAGATATCTGTAGAAACATATAAATATCTATACAGATATCTGTATAAACATATAAATATCTATAAATTTATCTGTATAAACATATTCATATTTATACAGATATCTGTATAAACATATTCATATTTATACAGATATCTGTATAAACATATAAATATTTACTGAGATGTCTGTATAAACATAAATATTTATACAGATGTATGTATAAACATAAATATTTATACAGATGTCTGTATAAACATATAAGTATTTACACAGATGTCTGTATAAAGATGTAAATATTTTCACAGAAGTGTGTATAAACTTGTAAATATTTACACAGATGTCTGTATAACGATGTACATATTTACACAGATGTCTGTATAAACATGTAAATATTACACAGAAGTCTTTATAAACATGTAAACATTTACACAGACGTCTGTAGAAACATGCAAATGTTTACAAAGATGTCTGCATAAACATATAAATATTTACCAAGATGTCTGTATAAACTTGTAAATATTTACCAGATTTCTGTATAAACATGTAAAAATTTACACAGCTATCTGTATAAACATGTTAATATTTACACAGATATCTGAAAAAACATGTAAATATTTACAAAGATATCTGTATAAACATGTAAGTACTTTTAAAGATGTCTGTATAAACATCTAAATATTTACACAGATATCCGTACAATAATTTAAATATTTACACAGAAGTCTGTATAAACATGTAAATATTTACACAGTTCTCAGTATATACATGTAAATATTTACACAGATGTCTGTATCAAGATGTAAATATTTACACAGATGTCAGTATAAATATGTAGATTTTTACACAGATGTCTGTATAAGGATGTACATATTTACACAGTGGTCTTTATAAATGTGTACATATTTACACAGAAGTCTGTATAAATATGTAAATATTTAGATAGATGTCTGTATAAACATGTAAGTATTTATACAGATATCTGTATAAACATGTAAGTATTTATACAGATATCTGTATAAACATGTAAATATTATTTATACTGATATCCGTATAAACATATAAATATTATTTATACTGATATCTCTATAAACATGTTAATATTATTTATACAGACATCTTTATAAACATATAAATATTATTTATAAACATATCTATATAAAGATAAAAATATTTATACAGATATGTGAATAAACATATCAATATTTATACAGATATCTGTATAAACATATAAATATTTATAGAGTTATCTGTATAAACATATTCATATTTATCCAGATATCTGTATAAACATATAAATATTTATTGAAATGTCTGTACAAACATATAAATATTTATACAGATGTATGTATAAACATAAATATTTATACAGATGTCTGTATAAACATGTAATTATTAACTCAGATGTCTGTATAAAAATGTAAATATTTACAAGGATGTCTGTATAAACATTTAAATATTTACACTGTTGTCTGTACAAACATGTAAATATTTACACAGATGTCTGTATAAACATGTAAATATTTACACTGATGTCTGTATAATGATGTACATATTTACACAGATGTCTGTATAAAGATGTACATATTTACACAGAAGTCTGTATAAACATGTAAATATTTACACAAATGTCTATATAAACAAGTAAATATTTCAACAGATGTCTGTATAAACATGAAATATTTACACAGATGTCTGTATGAAGATGTACATTTTTAAACAGATGTCTGTATAAGGATGTACATATTTACCCAGAAGTCTGCATAAACATGTAAATATTTACACAGAAGTCTGTATAAACATGTAAATATTTACACAGATGTCTGTAGATACATGCAAATATTTACACAGAGGTCTGTATAAACATGTAAATATTTACACAGAGGTCTGTATAAACATGTAAATATTTACACAGCTGTCTGTACAAACAAGTAAATATTTACACAGATGTCTGTATAAACATGAAATATTTACACAGATGTCTGTATAAAGATTTACATTTTTAAACAGATGTCTGTATAAGGATGTACATATTTACCCAGAAGTCTGCATAAACATGTAAATATTTACACAGAAGTCTGTATAAACATGTAAATATTTACACAGATGTCTGTAGATACATGCAAATATTTACACAGAGGTCTGTATAAACATGTAAATATTTACACAGAGGTCTGTATAAACATGTAAATATTTACACAGCTGTCTGTACAAACAAGTAAATATTTACACCGATGTCTGTATAAACATGAAATATTTACACAGATGTCTGTATAAAGATGTACATTTTTAAACAGATGTCTGTATAAGGATGTACATATTTACCCAGAAGTCTGCATAAACATGTAAATATTTACACAGAAGTCTGTATAAACATGTAAATATTTACACAGATGTCTGTAGATACATGCAAATATTTACACAGAGGTCTGTATAAACATGTAAATATTTACACAGAGATCTGTATAAACATATAAATATCTACACTGAAGTCTGTATAAACATGTAAATATTTACACAGAGGTCTGTATTAACATGTAATTATTTACACATATGTCTCTATAAATAGGAAAATATTTTCCAGATGTCTGTATAAACACGTAAATATTTACACAGATATCAGTGTAAACATGTTAATATTTACACAGAAGTCTGTATAAACGTAAATATTTACACAGAGGTCTGTATTAACATGTAATTATTTACACAGGTGTCTGTAAAAACATGTAAATATTTACCAGATGTCTGTATAAACATGTAAATATTTACACAGATATCTGTGTAAACATGTTAATATTTACACAGATATCTGAAAAAGCATGTAAATATTTCCATAGATATCTGTATAAACATGTAAGTATTTGTACAGATGTGTGTATAAACATGTAAATATTTAGACAGATATCGGTACAATCATGTAAATATTTACATAGAAGTCTGTATAAACATGTAAATATTTACACAAATTTCTGTATAAACATGTAGATATTTACACAGATGTCTGTATAAACATATACATATTTACACAGATGTCTGTATAAACATGTACATATGTACACAGATGTTTGTATAAAGATGTAAATATTTACACAGTGGTCTGTATAAATATGTACATATTTACACAGAAGTCTGTATAAATATGTAACATTTACACACATGTCCGTATAAGCATGTAAATATTTACACAGATGTCTGTATAAGGATGTACGTATTTACACAGATATATGCATAAAGATTTACCTATTTACACAGAAGTCTGTATAACCCTGTAAATATTTACACAGATGTCTGTATAAACATGTAAATATTTACACAGATGTCTGTATTAACATGTAAATGTTTACACAGAAGTCTGCATAAACATATAAATATTTACACACATGTCTGCTTAAACATGTAAATATTTACACAGATGTCTGTATAAACATGTAAGTATTTACACAGATGCCTGTATAACATGTAAATGTTTACACAGATGTCTATAAACATGTAAATGTTTACACTGATGTCTGTATTAACATATAAAGATTTATACAGATATCTTTATAAACATATAAATATCTATACAGATAGGTGTATAAACATATAAATATTTATACAGGTATCTGTATAAACATGTAATTATATATACACATATCTGAATAAAAATATAAATATTATTTATAAAGATATCTGCATAAACATATAAATATTATTTATACAGATATCTGTATAAACATATAAATATTATTTATACAGATATCTATATGAACATATAAATAATATTTATTCAGATATCTGTATAAACATATAAATATTATTTATAAATATATCTGTGTGAACATATAAATATTTCTTCAGGTATCTGTATAAATATGTAAATATATATACAGATATCTGTATAAACATATAAATATATATAAAGGTATCTTTATAAACATATAAATATTATTTATACAGATATTTGTATAAACTTATAAATATTATTTACACAGATAACTCTATAAACATATAAATATTATTTATACAGATATCTGTATAAACATATAAATATTATTTATACTGATATCTGTATGTACATATAAATATTATTTATACAGATATCTCTATAGACATATAAATATGATTTATACAAATATCTGTATAGACATACAAATATTTATACATTTATCTGTATAGACATATAAATATTATTTATAGCGATATCGGTATAGACATATAAATATTATTTATACAGATATCTGTATAGACATATATATTATTTATACTGATATCTTTATAGACATATAAATATTATTTATACAGATATCTGTATAAACATATTAATATTTATATATATATCTCTAAAAACATATAAATATTTATACAGATATCTGTATAAACATATACATATTATTTATGCACATATCTTTATAAACATATAAATATTTTTAATACAAATATCTTTATAAACGTATAAATATAATTTCTACAGATATCAGTATAAACATTTAAATATCTACACAGGTATCTGTATAAACATATAAATATTTATACAGAGATCTGTGTAAACATAAATATTTATACAGAGATCTGTATAAACTTAAATATTTATACAGAGATCTGTATAAACATATAAATATTATTTATACATATATCTGTATAGACATATAAATATTATTTATACAGATATCTGTATAAACATATAAATATTTTTACAGATATGTGTATAAACTTATAAATATTTATAAACATCTGTACATATATACAGATATCTCTATAAACATTTAAATATTTATACAGATATCTGTATAAACATATAAATATTTTTACAGATATGTGTATAAACTTATAAATATTTATAAACATCTGTACATATATATATACAGATATCTCTATAAACATGTAAATATTTATACAGATATCTGTATAAACATATAAATATTTATACAGATATCTGTATAAACATATAAATATTTATACAGATATCTGTATAAACATATAAATATTTATACAGATATCTGTATAAACATATAAATATTATTTATACAGACACCTGTATAAACATATAAATATTTTTTATACAAATAACTGAATATGCAAATAAATGTTATTTATACAGATAACTGAATAAACATATAAATATTATTTATGCAGACATCTGTATAATCATATAAAAGTTTATACAGATATGTGTATAAATATATAATTATTTAAACAGATATCATTATAAACATATAAATATTATTTATAAAAATATCTGTATAAACATAAATGTTATATATAAGATATCTGTATAAACATATATATATTATTTATACAGATGTCTGTATAAACTTATAAATATTATCTATAGAGATATCTTCATAAACATATAAATATTATTTATACAGTTATCTGTAATAACATATGAATATTATTTATATGGATATCTGTATAAACATATAAATATTCTTTATACAGATATCTGTAAACATATAAATATAAGTTATACAGATATCTGTATCAACATATAAATATATATACAGATATCTGTATATATATATAAAAATTTACACAGATATCTCTATAAACATATAAATATTATTTATACAGATAGCTGTATAAACATATAAATATTATTTATACAGATATCTCTATAAACATAGAAATATTATTTATACAGATATCTGTATAAACATATAAATATTATTTATACAGATGTCTGTTTAAACATATAAATATTATTTATGCAGATATCTGTATACACATATAAATATTTATACAGATATCTGTATTAACATATAAATATTTACACAGATATCTGTATAAACATAGAAATATTTATACAGATGTCTGTATAAACAGATGAATACTTATACAGATATCTGAATAAACATAAATATTTATAGAGATGTCTGCATAAACAGAAATATTTATACAGACATCTGTATAAATATATTATATATATTTTACATAGAAATTCAAATAATACACGAAATATATATTATATACTGCAAATAAAATATCAAAAAGTACAGTAAATATATTTTATATACTGTACAAAAAATATTACCTAAAAGTACCCCTAATACATACTTTATACTGTAAATGAAATATCAGAAACTACATTAAATTTATATTAAATTCTGTACATAAATTATCAAAAAGTACACCAAATGTATATTATACACTGTAAATAAACTATCAAAAAACACAGTACATATATTACATGCTGTACATAAAATATTAAAATGTACACCAAATACATATTATATACTGTACATAAAATATCAAATAGTACACCAAATATTTATTATATACTGTACATAAAATATCAAAAAGTACAGTAAATATATTTTATATACTGTACATGAAATATCAAAAAGAACACCAAATGTATATTATATACAGTAAATGAAATATCAAAAAGTACAATAAATATATACTACATACTGTACATAAAATATCAAAATGTACACCTTATATATTATATACAGTAAATGAAATATCAAAAACTACAGTAAATATATAGTCTATAATGTACATAAAATGTCAAAAAGTACACAAATTATATATTATATACTGTAAATAAAATATCAAAAATACAGTAAATATTTTTAATATAATGTATATTTAATATTATCAAACAGTACACCAAACACAGATTATATACCGTAAATGAAATATCAAATTTACAGTAAATCTATATTACATACTCTTCATAAAATATCAAAATTACACCAAATATATAGTATATATTGTAAATAAAATATCAAAACTACAGTAAATATATTTTATATACTGTACATAAAATATCAAAAGGTACACCAAATGTATATTATATACTGTAAATAAAATATCGAAATGTACAGTAAATATAATTTATATACAGTACATATAATATTATCTAACAGTACACCAAATACACATTATATATTGTAAATGAAATATCAAAATTTCAGTAAATATATATTACATACGGTACATAAAATAACAAATGTACACCAAATATATATTATATACTGTACATAAAATATCAAAAATACAGTAAATATATTTTATGTACTGTACATAAATTATGAAAAATAACACCAAATATATATTATATACTGTAAATAAAATATCAAAATGTACAGTAAATATATATTACATACTGTACATGAAATATCAAAAAGTACACGAAATATATAATATATACTGTAAATAAAATATCAAAAATTACAGTAGATATATTTTATATACTGTACATATAAGATTATCTAAGAGTACACCAAATACATATTATATACTGTAAACAAAATACCAAAATGTACACTAAATATATATTATATATCATACATAAAATATCAAATAGTACAAGAAAGATATAATATATAACGTACTTAAAATATCAAAAAGTGCAGTAAATACATTTTATATACTGTACATAAAATATCAAATAGTACACCAAATATATATTATATACTGTAAATAAAATATCAAAAATACAGTAAATATATTTTATATAATGTACATAAAATGTCAAAAAGTACACCAAATATTTCTCATATACTCCAAATAAAATATCAAAAAGTACAATAAATATATTTTATATACTGTATATATAATATTATCTAAAAGGAAACCAGATACATATTATATGCAGTAGCTAAAACATCAAAAAGTACACTGAATATATCTTACATTCTGTACATAAAATAACAAAAATTACACAAAATATATATCATATACTGTGAATGAATTATCAAACAGTGCAGTAAATATATATTACATATTGTACATAAAATATCAAAAAGTACATGAAATACATATTATATACTGTAAATAAAATATCAAAAACTACAGTAAGTATATTTTATATACCGTATTTAAAATATCAAAAAGTACACCAAATGTATATTATATACTGTAAATAAAATATGAAAAAGTACAGTAAATATATTTTATATACTATACATATAATATCATCTAACAGTACACCGAATACACATTATATACTGTAAATGAAATATCAAAATTAGAGTAAATATATATTACATATTGTACATAAAATATCAAAATGTACACCAAATATATATTATATACAGTAAATAAAATAACAGAAACTACAGTAAATATATTTTATATACTGTACATATAATATTATCTAACAGTACACAAAATACAAATTATATACTGTAAATGAAATATAAAAATTATGGTAAATATATATTACATACTCTACAAAAAATATCAAAATTACACCAAATATATATTATATACTCTAAATAAAATATCAAAACTACAGTAAATATATTTTACATAATGTACATAAAATATCAAAATCTACACCAAATGTATATTATATACTGTAAATAAAATATCAAAAAGTAAATTACATATATAATACAACCTGTACATAAAATATCAAAAGGTACACCCAATATATATTATATACTGTACATAAAATATCAAATAGTACACCAAATATATATTATTTACTGTACATAAAATATCAAGAAGTACTGTAAATTCATTTTGTATACTGTACATAAAGTATCACAAAGTACATCAAATGTATATTATATATTTTAAATAAAGTATCAAAATGTACAGTTCATACATATTACATACTGTACACAAAATATCAAAAAGTGCACCAAATACACATTATATACTGTACATATAGTATCAAAAAGTACAGTAAATATATATTATATACTCTACATAAACTATCAAATAGTACAGTAAATACATTTTATGTACTGCACATATAATATTATCTAAAAGTTCACCAAATACATATTATATGCTGTTAATAAAATATCAAAAATTACAGTAAATGTATATTACATACTGTACATAAAATACAAAATGTACACCAAATATATATTATATACTCTAAATGAAATATCAAAAAGTACAGTAAATATATATTACATACAGTACATAAAGTATAAAAAAGTACACAAAATATATATTATATACAGTAAATAATATAAGAAAACTGCAGTGAATATATTTTATATACTGTACATAAAATATCAAATAGTACACCAAATATATATTATATACTGTACATAAAATATCATGAAAAGTACCCCGAATATATATTACATACTGTAAATAAAATATCCAAATATCCAGTAAATATATATTACCTACTGCACATAAATTCTCAAAAAGTACAATAAATATATATTATATACTGTACATTAAATATCAAAAAGTACACCAAATATGTATTATATACTCTACGTAAAATATCATGAAAAGTACACTGAATGCATATTATATACATTATATAAAATATAAAAAATAAACAAAATATATATTATATACCGTAAATGAAATATCAAAAGTACAGTAAGTATATTTTATATACTGTATATATAATATTATCTAAAGGTTCACCAAATATACATTATATACTGTAAAGAAAATATCAAAATGTACAGAAAATATATATTTCTTACTGTACAAAAATATCAAAATGTACACCTAATATATATCATATACTGTAAATAAAATATCAAATCTAGAGTAAATATATTTTATATGCTGTACATAAAATATCAAAAAGTACACCAAATATATACTACATACTATAAATAAAATATCAAAAATACTGTAAACATATTTTATATACTGTACATATTGTATTATTTATAAGTACACCAAATACATATAATATACTGTAAATAAAATATCAACATACAGTAAATATATATAACATACTGTACATAAATTATCAAAAAGTGCAACAAATGTATACTATATGCTGTACATATAATATCAAAAAGTACACCAAATATATATTATACTCTGTAAATAAAATATCTAAAAGGAGAGTAAATTTACATTTTATAATGTATATAAAATATGAAAAAGTACACCAAATATATATTATATACCATACATAAATTACCGAAAAGTACAGTAAATATATTTTATATACTGTATATCTAATATTATCTGAAATTACACCAAATACATATTATACACTGTGAATGAAATATCATAAAGTACTGTAAGTATATATTACATACTGTACACAAAAAAAAACTACACCATATGTATAACGTACTGTAAATACAATATCAAAAACTACAGTAAATATATTTTATATACTGTTCAATATCAAAATATATAGTAAGTATGTTTTATATACTGCAAATATAATATCATCTAAAAGTACACGAAATACAGGTTATATACTGTAAAAAAATAAAAAAATTTCTGTAAATATATATTACATACTGTACATAAGATGTCAAAAATTTCATCAAATATATATTATATACTGTACATATAATATCAAAAACTAAAACAAATATATTTTATAGACCGTAAATAAAATATAAAACTACAGTAAATATATATTTTATACTGTACATAAGATATCAAAAAGTACACCAAATATATATTATATACTGTACATTAAATATCAAAATGTATAGTAAATTTATTTTATATACTCTACAAATAATTTTATCTAAAACTACACCAAATTCATATTATATTCTGTAAGTGAAATATCAAAAAGTACAGTAAATACATATTGCATACTGTACATAAAATATCAAAAAGTACACCAAATATATATTATATACTCTAAATAATATATCAAAAAGTACAGCAAATATATTTTAAACACTGTACATAAAATATCAAAATGTACACCGTATATAAAATATAATGTAAATAAAATATTAAATAGAACAGTAAATATATTTTATATAATGTACATATAATATTATCTAATAGTACACCAAATACATATCATGTATTGTAAATGAAGTATCAAAAAGCACAATAAATATATATTATATACAGTAGATAAATTTCAAAAATTACACCAAATATATATTATATACTGTAAATAAATTATAAAAAACTACAGTAAATATATTTTATATACTGAATATAAAATATCAAAAATTTCAACAAATATATATTTTATACTATAAATAAAATATCAAAATGTACAGTGAACATATTTTATATACTGTAACTAAAATATCAAAAAGTACACAAAATATATATTATATACTGTACATAAAATATCAAAAAGTACACCAAATATATATTATACACTGTATATAAAATATCAAAAATACACCAATTATATATTATACACTCTACATAAAATAACAAGATGTACACCAAGTATATATTATATACCCTACAAAAAATATCAAAAGATTCAACAAATATATATTATACACTGGACATAAAATATCAAAAATACACCATATGTATTATATACACTACATAAAATATCAAAAAGTATACCAAATATATATTATATACTGCACATAAAAAATCAAAAATTACACCCAATATATATTATATGCTGTACATAAAATATCAAAAATTACACCAAAGATATATTATATACTGTACATAAAATAGCAAAAATTACACCAAATATAAATTAAATACTGTACATAAAATAGCAAAAATTACACCAAATATACATTACATACTGTTCATAAAATATCATCAAAAATTACATTATATATTTATTATATACTGTACAAAAAATATCAAAAATTACACCTAATATATATTAAATACTGTATATAAAATATCAAAAAGTACACCAAATATATATTATATACTGTACATAAAATATCAAATAGTACACCAAATATATATTATACACTGTTCATAAAATATCAAAAATTATACCAAATATATATTATATACTGTACATCAAATATGAGATGTTACACCTAAAATATATTATACAATGTATATAAAATATAAAAAGTACACCAAATATATATTATATACTGTACATAAAATATTATAAAGTACACAAAACATACATTATATAATGTACATAAAATATCATCATAAATTATACCAAATATATATCAAATACTGTATATAAAATATCAAAAATTACACCTAATATACATTACATAATGTACATAAAATACCAAAAAGTACACCAAATACATATTATATAGTGTACATAAAATATCAAAAAGCAAACCAAATATATATTATATACTGTACATAAAATATCAAATATATACTATTTAGTTTACATAAAATATCAAAGTATTCCAAATATATACTATATACTCTACGTAAAATATCAAAAAGTACACCAAATATATATTATATACTGTATATAAAATATCAAAAAATACAGCAAATATATATTATGTACTGAACATAAAATATCAGTATTATATACTGAACATTCACCATCCCCTAGGGCTTCACCACACTCACCTCTGTCATCAACAGAATACGACAAGCTCCCATTTACCTGTCCTCACCGTGGTGGGCAATCAATGAATCCATTGGGCTCTCCCGAGTCCTCCTCTGAGGATTCCTCAGAGTCACCACGTTCATCAGTAATATACCACAAGTTCTTACTGCCATCACCCAGCAGCTCACCCCCAGCTCTCGGGGGGTCTCCTGTTTCTCTCAGCTACTCTCCAAACAACCCCAGATTTCAGCGGGAGTCAGTTCCAGGCACCCAGGTATCACCACCAAACTCAGCAGTTTCACTGAGTTACTCCCCGGTCTCTCTCATGTCTTCACCCTCAGCCCCCAGGAACTCTCCTGTCTGTCCCAGCTACTCTCCCACCACGCCCAGATTTCAGCGGGAGTCAGCCTCCCACACTCCGGAATCACCTACAGACTCACAGACTTCACTGAGGTCCTCCCTGGTCTCTCTCAGGTCTTTGCCCTCAGCCCACAGGGACTCTTGTGTCTCTTTCAGCTACTCTCAAAACTTCTCTAGATTCCAGCTGGAGTCATTTCCAGGCACCCACGATACACCACCGAACTCACGAATTTCAATGACTTACTCCCAAGTCTCCCTCATGTGCTCACCCCCAGACCACAGGGACTCTTCTGTCTCTCTCAGCTACTCTCCGACCATCTCCAGATTTCACCTGGAGTCAGCTTCCCGCACCCAGGAATCACCTACAAACTCACGGACCTTACTGCAACCCTCCCCCATTTCTTTCACATCTTCAGCCCCTGCCTTCAGGGATTCTCCTGGGTCTCCCAGCTTCTCTCCAGCCTTCCCCAGATTTCTGCCACAGTCAGCCCCAGGCACCCAGGACAACCCTAGACACCCACAGGCCTCATGAAACTATCTCCCTATGACCTGTACCTATACAGGGATGGCTCCCACGCATCCCTCAGTGACCCCAAACCCATCTCCACTTACACTCAGACACCCCCAGGACCTGACAGCTACTCCCCGTTATTGTCCTTCAGTTCGAAGCCCTGGCCAATCTATTAGCCCACATGACGCAGTTACCTGGCCATTTCTCCATAGTTCCCGTGAGGGACCCACACCCAGTCGTGCAAGAGCCCCTCCTGCATTCCATCCTCACATGCAGGCCTGTCCATCTACTTGCTACTGTCACACTCTTGCCTGCAGAAGAGGCCCCTGTAATGGCCGATATCACCACCCAGGCTATCCTCACCCCACAGCTGTGCAGCGGGACCCTCCTGCTGGCCCACGTGGCTGCCAGAGCCCATGCTGGCACGACGCTCCAGCAGGTCGGCGTCCCTGCGGGCCACACTACCGGTGACATGGCTAGCATGACCCTCCTTCCTGACAGTGACACTGTTGATGTGAACCCCAGTTTCACATCTGTCATTTGTAAATAAGACCATTTTCCCATTTCGCTCTCCCTTCCATTCACAGGGCTTTGCATTCTCTCTGTTTCTGCCTCCGTTTCAGATATTTACTCACCTTTTTCTCTCTCACTATGTCTGCCGTGGTGTCCATGAGAGTGCGCCACGTAAGATTCCCCCATTAAAAGATATGAATTGAGTGGCTTTTAGTATACCTGTGGTTGTGCACATTCAAATTTAATCCGCAATCCATTGTAGAATGTCTTATCACCCACGACCAGAGAAAAACCCTGTAGACACTAGTCACTCCTCATTCTGTCTCAAACCCTCTCCCTGACCCTCAGCCCTAGGTAGCAACTACATAGTGCGATCAATCCCATATGCATAGATTTCCATATTGTGGACATTTCCTATAAACGGAATTGCACAATAGGTGAGCTGTTATGACTGACATAACACGTAGCACAATATTTTCAAGATTCATCCACATTGTAGGCTTACCCACAGGGGGAATCCATTTTTATTGGGGGGTTTTAGTAACACCGGTGTTTTCTCCTTCCTTTCGTCCTTCTTTCCTTCCTTCCTTCCTTCCTTCCTTCCTTCTTTCCTTCCCTCCTTCCTTCCTCCTATTTCTCTCTTACTCCTTCTGCCCTCTCTCTTTCATATGCCTTAGGTGCATCCCACATTCTGCGTTTTTTTGGGGAAATCCTCGACAGGTGCAGGAAAATTGTGTTATTGTAACTATTTACCGCTATCTCTCTTTCACGGCTCTCCATCAGTTGTGAACATCTATTGGTTTATCCCAAGTCACTAAGCATATTTTTATTAGGTACACCTGTTTTTCCTTATACAGCTGTTTCTGGAGTATAGGGTCGCATACTCATAAACCCAGTGTAACTCAGAAACGCATCTAATAATCCAATAAACCCATCATATCGTTGAAGAATCACAAATCATACCATCATAAGTCACGGTCTGTCCGTGGATATGGGCGTCATCAATCCATTGTATTCAGTAATGCTGTACACCATTAACAATGGCAGACTGATTGGGAGTGGATATTGACAGCACTATAAAAGTCAGTCATTAGAGGGCTACTTCTTTAACCTGACTGAAGAACTGATCTAATGGCTTTAGTACAGTGCATGATTATGTGAGATGTTTTGAGACAGAGTAGTACATTTGTGAATGAAATTTGATGGCTTTTTTTCAATTAGTAGGAACCATTGTGTGTGGAAAAGTGAGAAAATTGCTTTCTGCTGTAGAGTCTGGCATTCATTGTAGATTTAAGCTTATTTTTCTGTGAGCAAATCTTATTCAATAAAATACTACTCTTTATACTAAAAAACAAAAACAGTGGTGATGTGTGGTCATTATCCTCAGCAAACTAATCCAGGGAAAGACAACCAAACGCCACATTCTCACTTATAATGGGAGCTGAAAAAGGAGATCACATGGACACAGGAAGGGGAACAACACACACTGGGGCCTTTCGGGAGGCAGAGCGTTAGGAAAAACAGCTACTGCATGCTGGGCTTTATACCTAGGTGATGGGTTGACAGGTGCAGCAAACCACCATGGCACACGTTTACCTTAGTAATAAATCTGCACATCCTGCACATATACCCCAGAACTTAGAAACGAAACGAAACAAAAGAAAACGAAAAATCAAGAGCAAAACGCTAAAGGCAAAATAAAGTTTCAAACTCAGAAAGTGACCGACCAATGTTTGGTTCAAATCTTGGTTCTCAACCCAGGTGCCATAAGGTCAAGAGAAAGAATTTGATTACATATTGTAAATAAGACATGCAGCAAATGACCAGAAAGATTATTCTCAACATATGTGTGTCTTCTAATTCAATGGTGACGCTATCTACCGGGACATAGCATTAGATTCCAAAGGGCCGAGTCCCGCCAGACAGGCCTCCCACACTAATAACAATGGGGAGCCCTACGTTGTTTTACCTGTGCTTCTCAGCAACTGGCTATAAATCAGGTTGCCACCACTCCCAGATTTCGTTGCATTCATTTGCTGGAAGAGCTCACAGCACGCAGGGAAACACTTACACTTGCCTTTGTATTTTAGCGGACATTGCAAAAAGTTGAGAGATAAATGTGGGGCCCGGCATGTGGGGAGGGGCCCACTACCTTCCGGGAAGTGTTATCCAGAAGCTCTCTGAAGCCAGTCCTTTTGGGTTTTTATGGAGACCTCATTCTATAGGCATGATGGGTTAAACCATAGGCTATTGGTGATCAACTCCACCTGAGGCTCTCAACCCTCCCCGGAAATTGGGGTTGAGGCTTTGCCATTCTCAGTCTGACTTAAAGAATTTACCCAAATGGAATTTTAAAACCGATGAGCATAACTGGAATCTTAATTAGATGATTGGATTATCTGGAGCCACACCTTGATATTCCTCACCCGAGCACCCTCATCCAACGAATGCTCCACCCAACTGGCTCCCAAGTCTCTACGTGGTTCCAGAGCAAAAGAATGTTTATACAACGCATATCTCCACCTTTTCTTCAAAGTCTTTTCGCTTACACGGAAAGACTTCTTAAACTGCCATGCGTCAGGGTCAGGGGGAGGTCTTGTTACAACACAGATCTGTGCATCTCCGGGGTTTGATTGTGGCAAGGGTGCTGCTGGTGTCAAAACCACAACGTGGGAACCACGGAACCACTAGTTGTTTTTCAGTGTTTCAGTGTATACAATTCCTAATATATCTGGCCAAGAAAACTTGTAAGTTCTTAGATTGTCCCCAAGGTGGCGCATGGAATCAATGCAGGAGAACTGTTTCTTAGGAGGTGTAGCCTGGGAAAGTTGGGGGTGACTGATGGAAAGGAGGAGTGAAGCTCCGCCCTTTCCGCTGCTAGGCTGCGCCCGAGGCTATTTAAACCCACCCTGGCTGGCCTGTACTCAGATCTTCGCGGAGCGGATCAGCGGCCGGAGCGTTTGGCGGACTCTGCGTGGACTTGGAGCTCACAGCGTCTTGCGACTTGGAAGCGGATTCAGAGGACAGGACAGAACACTTGGGCAAGTGAATCTCTGTCTGTCTGTCTGTCTCATTGGTTGGTTGATTTCCATTTTCTTAAGGGGCACATACCTCACACCGCACACACACAAACACACACACACACACACGCACACACACTACTTACTTGTGCGAGTTAGAAAATGAGAAGGGGCCCTGGGAGCTGCAGGGTTCCTAATCATGTCTGCACCTAAGAACAGTAGGGTCTTGTCTGGCTCTTCTTATGAACAGTCCCCCAGCCCGGACTCCCCAAGGTCCATGCGAGCCTCACCCAGCTTCTCCCTCTCCCCTCTCAGAAACTCAGGCTTAAGAGGAAGCTCCCCACCAGGGATCCAGAGCTACCATTCACCATCCCCTAGGGCTTCACCACACTCACCTCTGTCATCACCAGAATCCCACAAGCTCCCATTTCCCTGTCCTCACCGTGATGGGCAATTAATGAAGCCATTTGGCTCTCCCGTGTCCTCCTCTGAGGATTCCTCAGAGTCACCACGTTCATCAGTAATATACCACATGTCCTTACTGCCATCACCCAGCAGCTCACCCCCAGCTCTCGGGGGGTCTCCTGTGTCTCCCAGCTACTCTCCAAACACGGACACTCCAGTCTGTCCCAGCTACTCTCCAACCACGCCCACATTTCAGCGCGGGTCAGTTCCAGGAACCCAGGGATCACCACCAAGCCCACCACCTTCACTGAGTTACTCCCCAGTCTCTACCACGTCTTTATCTCCAACCCTCAGGGTCTCGCCTGTCTGTCCCAGCTACTTTCCAAACACGCCCACACTTCAGCGGGAGTCCGTTGCAGGCACCCAGAAATCACCACCAAACTCACCAATTTCACTGCGTTACTCCCCAGTCTCTCTCATGTCTTCACCATCCCTCAGGGACTCTCCCGTCTGTCCCAGCTACTCTCCAACCACGCCCACATTTCAGCTGGAGTCAGTTCCAGGCACCCCGGAATCACCACCAAACTCACCGATTTCACTCAGTTACTCCTCAGTCTCTAGCACGTCTTTATCTCCAACCCTCAGGGACTCTCCTGTGTGTCCCAGCTACTCTCCAACCACGCCCACACTTCAGCGGGAGTCGGTTCCAGGCACCCAGGAATCACCATCAAACTCACCAATTTCACTCAATTACTCTCCAGTCTCTCTCACGTCTTCACCAGCCCTCAGGGACTCTCCTGTCTGTCCCAGCTACTCTCCAACCACGCCCACATTTCAGCTGGAGTCAGTTCCAGGCACCCCGGAGTCACCACCAAACTCACCAGTTTCACTCAGTTACTCCCCGGTCTCTCTCATGTCTTCACCCCCAGCCCTCAGGGACTCTCCTGTGTGTCCCAGCTACTCTCCAACCATGCCCAGATTTCAGCGGGAGTCAGTTCCAGGCACCCAGGTATCACCACCAAACTCAGCAGTTTCACTGAGTTACTCCCCGGTCTCTCTCATGTCTTCACCCCCAGCCCCCTGGGACTCTCCTGTCTGTCCCAGCTACTCTCCCACCACGCCCAGATTTCAGCGGCACTCAGCCTCCCACACTCCGGAATCACCTACAGACTCACAGACTTCACTGAGGTCCTCCCTGGTCTCTCTCAGGTCTTTGCCCTCAGCCCACAGGGACTCTTGTGTCTCTTTCAGCTGCTCTCAAAACTTCTCTAGATTCCAGCTGGAGTCAGTTCCAGGCACCCACGATACACCACCGAACTCACGAATTTCACTGACTTACTCCCCAGTCTCCCTCATGTTCTCACCCCCAGCCCTCAGGGACTCTTCTGTCTCTCTCAGCTACTCTCCGACCATCTCCAGATTTCACCTGGAGTCAGCTTCCCGCACCCAGGAATCACCTACAAACTCACGGACCTTACTGCAACCCTCCCCCATTTCTTTCACCTCTTCGCCCCCTGCCTTCAGGGACTCTCCTGGGTCTCCCAGCTTCTCTCCAGCCTTCCCCAGATCTCTGCCACAGTCAGCCCCAGGCACCCAGGACAACCCTAGACACTCACAGGCCTCACGAGACTATCTCCCTATGACCTGGACCTATACAGGGATGGCTCCCACGCATCCCTCAGTGACCCCAAACCCATCTCCACTTACACTCAGACACTCCCAGGGCCTGACAGCTACTCCCCGTTATTGTCCTTCAGTTCGAAGCCCTGGCCAATCTACTAGCCCACATGACGCAGTTACCTGGCCATTTCTCCACGGTTCCCGTGAGGGCCCCACACCCAGCCGCACAAGAGCCCCTCCTGCATTCCGTCCTCACACGCAGGCCTGTCCATCTACTTGCTACTGTCACACTCTTGCCAGCAGAAGAGGCCCCTGTAATGGCCCATATCACCACCCAGGCTATCCTCACCCCACAGCTGTGCAGCGGGACCCTCCTGCTGGCCCACGTGGCTGCCAGAGCCCATGCTGGCACGACGCTCCAGCAGGTCGGCGTCCCTGCGGGCCACACTACCGGTGACATGGCTAGCATGACCCTCCTTCCTGACAGTGACACTGTTGATGTGAACCCCAGTTTCACATCTGTCATTTCTAAATAGGACCATTTTCCCTTTTCGCTCTCCCTTCCATTCACAGGGCTTTGCATTCTCTCTGTTTCTGCCTCCGTTTCAGATATTTACTCACCTTTTTCTCTCTCACTATGTCTGCCGTGGTGTCCATGAGAGTGCGCCACGTAAGATTCCCCCATTAAAAGTGGTGAATTGAGTGGCTTTTAGTATACCTGTGGCTGTGCACATTCAATTTTAATCCGCAATCCATTGTAGAACGTCTTATCACCCCCGACCAGAGAAGAACCCTGTAGACATGAGTCACTCCTCATTCTGTCTCAAACCCTCTCCCTGACCCTCAGCCCTAGGTAGCAACTACCTAGTGCGATCAATCCCATATGCATAGATTTCCATATTGTGGACATTTCCTATCAACGGAATTGCACAATAGGTGAGCTGTTATGACTGACATAACACGTAGCACAATATTTTCAAGATTCATCCACATTGTAGGCTTACCCACAGGGGGAATCCATTTTTATGGGGGGGTTTTAGTAACACCGGTGTTTTCTCCTTCCTTTCGTCCTTCTTTCCTTCCTTCCTTCCTTCCTTCCTTCCTTCTTTCCTTCCCTCCTTCCTTCCTCCTATTTCTCTCTTACTCCTTCTGCCCTCTCTCTTTCATATGCCTTAGGTGCATCCCACATTCTGCGTTTTTTTGGGGAAATCCTCGACAGGTGCAGGAAAATTGTGTTATTGTAACTATTTACCGCTATCTCTCTTTCACGGCTCTCCATCAGTTGTGAACATCTATTGGTTTATCCCAAGTCACTAAGCATATTTTTATTAGGTACACCTGTTTTTCCTTATACAGCTGTTTCTGGAGTATAGGGTCGCATACTCATAAACCCAGTGTAACTCAGAAACGCATCTAATAATCCAATAAACCCATCATATCGTTGAAGAATCACAAATCATACCATCATAAGTCACGGTCTGTCCGTGGATATGGGCGTCATCAATCCATTGTATTCAGTAATGCTGTACACCATTAACAATGGCAGACTGATTGGGAGTGGATATTGACAGCACTATAAAAGTCAGTCATTAGAGGGCTACTTCTTTAACCTGACTGAAGAACTGATCTAATGGCTTTAGTACAGTGCATGATTATGTGAGATGTTTTGAGACAGAGTAGTACATTTGTGAATGAAATTTGATGGCTTTTTTTCAATTAGTAGGAACCATTGTGTGTGGAAAAGTGAGAAAATTGCTTTCTGCTGTAGAGTCTGGCATTCATTGTAGATTTAAGCTTATTTTTCTGTGAGCAAATCTTATTCAATAAAATACTACTCTTTATACTAAAAAACAAAAACAGTGGTGATGTGTGGTCATTATCCTCAGCAAACTAATCCAGGGAAAGACAACCAAACGCCACATTCTCACTTATAATGGGAGCTGAAAAAGGAGATCACATGGACACAGGAAGGGGAACAACACACACTGGGGCCTTTCGGGAGGCAGAGCGTTAGGAAAAACAGCTACTGCATGCTGGGCTTTATACCTAGGTGATGGGTTGACAGGTGCAGCAAACCACCATGGCACACGTTTACCTTAGTAATAAATCTGCACATCCTGCACATATACCCCAGAACTTAGAAACGAAACGAAACAAAAGAAAACGAAAAATCAAGAGCAAAACGCTAAAGGCAAAATAAAGTTTCAAACTCAGAAAGTGACCGACCAATGTTTGGTTCAAATCTTGGTTCTCAACCCAGGTGCCATAAGGTCAAGAGAAAGAATTTGATTACATATTGTAAATAAGACATGCAGCAAATGACCAGAAAGATTATTCTCAACATATGTGTGTCTTCTAATTCAATGGTGACGCTATCTACCGGGACATAGCATTAGATTCCAAAGGGCCGAGTCCCGCCAGACAGGCCTCCCACACTAATAACAATGGGGAGCCCTACGTTGTTTTACCTGTGCTTCTCAGCAACTGGCTATAAATCAGGTTGCCACCACTCCCAGATTTCGTTGCATTCATTTGCTGGAAGAGCTCACAGCACGCAGGGAAACACTTACACTTGCCTTTGTATTTTAGCGGACATTGCAAAAAGTTGAGAGATAAATGTGGGGCCCGGCATGTGGGGAGGGGCCCACTACCTTCCGGGAAGTGTTATCCAGAAGCTCTCTGAAGCCAGTCCTTTTGGGTTTTTATGGAGACCTCATTCTATAGGCATGATGGGTTAAACCATAGGCTATTGGTGATCAACTCCACCTGAGGCTCTCAACCCTCCCCGGAAATTGGGGTTGAGGCTTTGCCATTCTCAGTCTGACTTAAAGAATTTACCCAAATGGAATTTTAAAACCGATGAGCATAACTGGAATCTTAATTAGATGATTGGATTATCTGGAGCCACACCTTGATATTCCTCACCCGAGCACCCTCATCCAACGAATGCTCCACCCAACTGGCTCCCAAGTCTCTACGTGGTTCCAGAGCAAAAGAATGTTTATACAACGCATATCTCCACCTTTTCTTCAAAGTCTTTTCGCTTACACGGAAAGACTTCTTAAACTGCCATGCGTCAGGGTCAGGGGGAGGTCTTGTTACAACACAGATCTGTGCATCTCCGGGGTTTGATTGTGGCAAGGGTGCTGCTGGTGTCAAAACCACAACGTGGGAACCACGGAACCACTAGTTGTTTTTCAGTGTTTCAGTGTATACAATTCCTAATATATCTGGCCAAGAAAACTTGTAAGTTCTTAGATTGTCCCCAAGGTGGCGCATGGAATCAATGCAGGAGAACTGTTTCTTAGGAGGTGTAGCCTGGGAAAGTTGGGGGTGACTGATGGAAAGGAGGAGTGAAGCTCCGCCCTTTCCGCTGCTAGGCTGCGCCCGAGGCTATTTAAACCCACCCTGGCTGGCCTGTACTCAGATCTTCGCGGAGCGGATCAGCGGCCGGAGCGTTTGGCGGACTCTGCGTGGACTTGGAGCTCACAGCGTCTTGCGACTTGGAAGCGGATTCAGAGGACAGGACAGAACACTTGGGCAAGTGAATCTCTGTCTGTCTGTCTGTCTCATTGGTTGGTTGATTTCCATTTTCTTAAGGGGCACATACCTCACACCGCACACACACAAACACACACACACACACACGCACACACACTACTTACTTGTGCGAGTTAGAAAATGAGAAGGGGCCCTGGGAGCTGCAGGGTTCCTAATCATGTCTGCACCTAAGAACAGTAGGGTCTTGTCTGGCTCTTCTTATGAACAGTCCCCCAGCCCGGACTCCCCAAGGTCCATGCGAGCCTCACCCAGCTTCTCCCTCTCCCCTCTCAGAAACTCAGGCTTAAGAGGAAGCTCCCCACCAGGGATCCAGAGCTACCATTCACCATCCCCTAGGGCTTCACCACACTCACCTCTGTCATCACCAGAATCCCACAAGCTCCCATTTCCCTGTCCTCACCGTGATGGGCAATTAATGAAGCCATTTGGCTCTCCCGTGTCCTCCTCTGAGGATTCCTCAGAGTCACCACGTTCATCAGTAATATACCACATGTCCTTACTGCCATCACCCAGCAGCTCACCCCCAGCTCTCGGGGGGTCTCCTGTGTCTCCCAGCTACTCTCCAAACACGGACACTCCAGTCTGTCCCAGCTACTCTCCAACCACGCCCACATTTCAGCGCGGGTCAGTTCCAGGAACCCAGGGATCACCACCAAGCCCACCACCTTCACTGAGTTACTCCCCAGTCTCTACCACGTCTTTATCTCCAACCCTCAGGGTCTCGCCTGTCTGTCCCAGCTACTTTCCAAACACGCCCACACTTCAGCGGGAGTCCGTTGCAGGCACCCAGAAATCACCACCAAACTCACCAATTTCACTGCGTTACTCCCCAGTCTCTCTCATGTCTTCACCATCCCTCAGGGACTCTCCCGTCTGTCCCAGCTACTCTCCAACCACGCCCACATTTCAGCTGGAGTCAGTTCCAGGCACCCCGGAATCACCACCAAACTCACCGATTTCACTCAGTTACTCCTCAGTCTCTAGCACGTCTTTATCTCCAACCCTCAGGGACTCTCCTGTGTGTCCCAGCTACTCTCCAACCACGCCCACACTTCAGCGGGAGTCGGTTCCAGGCACCCAGGAATCACCATCAAACTCACCAATTTCACTCAATTACTCTCCAGTCTCTCTCACGTCTTCACCAGCCCTCAGGGACTCTCCTGTCTGTCCCAGCTACTCTCCAACCACGCCCACATTTCAGCTGGAGTCAGTTCCAGGCACCCCGGAGTCACCACCAAACTCACCAGTTTCACTCAGTTACTCCCCGGTCTCTCTCATGTCTTCACCCCCAGCCCTCAGGGACTCTCCTGTGTGTCCCAGCTACTCTCCAACCATGCCCAGATTTCAGCGGGAGTCAGTTCCAGGCACCCAGGTATCACCACCAAACTCAGCAGTTTCACTGAGTTACTCCCCGGTCTCTCTCATGTCTTCACCCCCAGCCCCCTGGGACTCTCCTGTCTGTCCCAGCTACTCTCCCACCACGCCCAGATTTCAGCGGGAGTCAGCCTCCCACACTCCGGAATCACCTACAGACTCACAGACTTCACTGAGGTCCTCCCTGGTCTCTCTCAGGTCTTTGCCCTCAGCCCACAGGGACTCTTGTGTCTCTTTCAGCTGCTCTCAAAACTTCTCTAGATTCCAGCTGGAGTCAGTTCCAGGCACCCACGATACACCACCGAACTCACGAATTTCACTGACTTACTCCCCAGTCTCCCTCATGTTCTCACCCCCAGCCCTCAGGGACTCTTCTGTCTCTCTCAGCTACTCTCCGACCATCTCCAGATTTCACCTGGAGTCAGCTTCCCGCACCCAGGAATCACCTACAAACTCACGGACCTTACTGCAACCCTCCCCCATTTCTTTCACCTCTTCGCCCCCTGCCTTCAGGGACTCTCCTGGGTCTCCCAGCTTCTCTCCAGCCTTCCCCAGATCTCTGCCACAGTCAGCCCCAGGCACCCAGGACAACCCTAGACACTCACAGGCCTCACGAGACTATCTCCCTATGACCTGGACCTATACAGGGATGGCTCCCACGCATCCCTCAGTGACCCCAAACCCATCTCCACTTACACTCAGACACTCCCAGGGCCTGACAGCTACTCCCCGTTATTGTCCTTCAGTTCGAAGCCCTGGCCAATCTACTAGCCCACATGACGCAGTTACCTGGCCATTTCTCCACGGTTCCCGTGAGGGCCCCACACCCAGCCGCACAAGAGCCCCTCCTGCATTCCGTCCTCACACGCAGGCCTGTCCATCTACTTGCTACTGTCACACTCTTGCCAGCAGAAGAGGCCCCTGTAATGGCCCATATCACCACCCAGGCTATCCTCACCCCACAGCTGTGCAGCGGGACCCTCCTGCTGGCCCACGTGGCTGCCAGAGCCCATGCTGGCACGACGCTCCAGCAGGTCGGCGTCCCTGCGGGCCACACTACCGGTGACATGGCTAGCATGACCCTCCTTCCTGACAGTGACACTGTTGATGTGAACCCCAGTTTCACATCTGTCATTTCTAAATAGGACCATTTTCCCTTTTCGCTCTCCCTTCCATTCACAGGGCTTTGCATTCTCTCTGTTTCTGCCTCCGTTTCAGATATTTACTCACCTTTTTCTCTCTCACTATGTCTGCCGTGGTGTCCATGAGAGTGCGCCACGTAAGATTCCCCCATTAAAAGTGGTGAATTGAGTGGCTTTTAGTATACCTGTGGCTGTGCACATTCAATTTTAATCCGCAATCCATTGTAGAACGTCTTATCACCCCCGACCAGAGAAGAACCCTGTAGACATGAGTCACTCCTCATTCTGTCTCAAACCCTCTCCCTGACCCTCAGCCCTAGGTAGCAACTACCTAGTGCGATCAATCCCATATGCATAGATTTCCATATTGTGGACATTTCCTATCAACGGAATTGCACAATAGGTGAGCTGTTATGACTGACATAACACGTAGCACAATATTTTCAAGATTCATCCACATTGTAGGCTTACCCACAGGGGGAATCCATTTTTATGGGGGGGTTTTAGTAACACCGGTGTTTTCTCCTTCCTTTCGTCCTTCTTTCCTTCCTTCCTTCCTTCCTTCCTTCCTTCCTTCTTTCCTTCCCTCCTTCCTTCCTCCTATTTCTCTCTTACTCCTTCTGCCCTCTCTCTTTCATATGCCTTAGGTGCATCCCACATTCTGCGTTTTTTTGGGGAAATCCTCGACAGGTGCAGGAAAATTGTGTTATTGTAACTATTTACCGCTATCTCTCTTTCACGGCTCTCCATCAGTTGTGAACATCTATTGGTTTATCCCAAGTCACTAAGCATATTTTTATTAGGTACACCTGTTTTTCCTTATACAGCTGTTTCTGGAGTATAGGGTCGCATACTCATAAACCCAGTGTAACTCAGAAACGCATCTAATAATCCAATAAACCCATCATATCGTTGAAGAATCACAAATCATACCATCATAAGTCACGGTCTGTCCGTGGATATGGGCGTCATCAATCCATTGTATTCAGTAATGCTGTACACCATTAACAATGGCAGACTGATTGGGAGTGGATATTGACAGCACTATAAAAGTCAGTCATTAGAGGGCTACTTCTTTAACCTGACTGAAGAACTGATCTAATGGCTTTAGTACAGTGCATGATTATGTGAGATGTTTTGAGACAGAGTAGTACATTTGTGAATGAAATTTGATGGCTTTTTTTCAATTAGTAGGAACCATTGTGTGTGGAAAAGTGAGAAAATTGCTTTCTGCTGTAGAGTCTGGCATTCATTGTAGATTTAAGCTTATTTTTCTGTGAGCAAATCTTATTCAATAAAATACTACTCTTTATACTAAAAAACAAAAACAGTGGTGATGTGTGGTCATTATCCTCAGCAAACTAATCCAGGGAAAGACAACCAAACGCCACATTCTCACTTATAATGGGAGCTGAAAAATGAGATCACATGGACACAGGAAGGGGAACAACACACACTGGGGCCTTTCGGGAGGCAGAGCGTTAGGAAAAACAGCTACTGCATGCTGGGCTTTATACCTAGGTGATGGGTTGACAGGTGCAGCAAACCACCATGGCACACGTTTACCTTAGTAATAAATCTGCACATCCTGCACATATACCCCAGAACTTAGAAACGAAACGAAACAAAAGAAAACGAAAAATCAAGAGCAAAACGCTAAAGGCAAAATAAAGTTTCAAACTCAGAAAGTGACCGACCAATGTTTGGTTCAAATCTTGGTTCTCAACCCAGGTGCCATAAGGTCAGGAGAAAGAATTTGATTACATATTGTAAATAAGACATGCAGCAAATGACCAGAAAGATTATTCTCAACATATGTGTGTCTTCTAATTCAATGGTGACGCTATCTACCGGGACATAGCATTAGATTCCAAAGGGCCGAGTCCCGCCAGACAGGCCTCCCACACTAATAACAATGGGGAGCCCTACGTTGTTTTACCTGTGCTTCTCAGCAACTGGCTATAAATCAGGTTGCCACCACTCCCAGATTTCGTTGCATTCATTTGCTGGAAGAGCTCACAGCACGCAGGGAAACACTTACACTTGCCTTTGTATTTTAGCGGACATTGCAAAAAGTTGAGAGATAAATGTGGGGCCCGGCATGTGGGGAGGGGCGCACTACCTTCCGGGAAGTGTTATCCAGAAGCTCTCTGAAGCCAGTCCTTTTGGGTTTTTATGGAGACCTCATTCTATAGGCATGATGGGTTAAACCATAGGCTATTGGTGATCAACTCCACCTGAGGCTCTCAACCCTCCCTGGAAATTGGGGTTGAGGCTTTGCCATTCTCAGTCTGACTTAAAGAATTTACCCAAATGGAATTTTAAAACGGATGAGCATAACTGGAATCTTAATTAGATGATTGGATTATCTGGAGCCACACCTTGATATTCCTCACCCGAGCACCCTCATCCAACGAATGCTCCACCCAACTGGCTCCCAAGTCTCTACGTGGTTCCAGAGCAAAAGAATGTTTATACAACGCATATCTCCACCTTTTCTTCAAAGTCTTTTCGCTTACACGGAAAGACTTCTTAAACTGCCATGCGTCAGGGTCAGGGGGAGGTCTTGTTACAACACAGATCTGTGCATCTCCGGGGTTTGATTGTGGCAAGGGTGCTGCTGGTGTCAAAACCACAACGTGGGAACCACGGAACCACTAGTTGTTTTTCAGTGTTTCAGTGTATACAATTCCTAATATATCTGGCCAAGAAAACTTGTAAGTTCTTAGATTGTCCCAAAGGTGGCGCATGGAATCAATGCAGGAGAACTGTTTCTTAGGAGGTGTAGCCTGGGAAAGTTGGGGGTGACTGATGGAAAGGAGGAGTGAAGCTCCGCCGTTTCCGCTGCTAGGCTGCGCCCGAGGCTATTTAAACCCACCCTGGCTGGCCTGTACTCAGATCTTCGCGGAGCGGATCAGCGGCCGGAGCGTTTGGCGGACTCTGCGTGGACTTGGAGCTCACAGCGTCTTGCGACTTGGAAGCGGATTCAGAGGACAGGACAGAACACTTGGGCAAGTGAATCTCTGTCTGTCTGTCTGTCTGTCTCATTGGTTGGTTGATTTCCATTTTCTTAAGGGGCACATACCTCACACCGCACACACACAAACACACACACACACACACGCACGCACACACACTACTTACTTGTGCGAGTTAGAAAATGAGAAGGGGCCCTGGGAGCTGCAGGGTTCCTAATCATGTCTGCACCTAAGAACAGTAGGGTCTTGTCTGGCTCTTCTTATGAACAGTCCCCCAGCCCGGACTCCCCAAGGTCCATGCGAGCCTCACCCAGCTTCTCCCTCTCCCCTCTCAGAAACTCAGGCTTAAGAGGAAGCTCCCCACCAGGGATCCAGAGCTACCATTCACCATCCCCTAGGGCTTCACCACACTCACCTCTGTCATCACCAGAATCCCACAAGCTCCCATTTCCCTGTCCTCACCGTGATGGGCAATTAATGAAGCCATTTGGCTCTCCCGTGTCCTCCTCTGAGGATTCCTCAGAGTCACCACGTTCATCAGTAATATACCACATGTCCTTACTGCCATCACCCAGCAGCTCACCCCCAGCTCTCGGGGGGTCTCCTGTGTCTCCCAGCTACTCTCCAAACACGGACACTCCAGTCTGTCCCAGCTACTCTCCAACCACGCCCACATTTCAGCGCGGGTCAGTTCCAGGAACCCAGGGATCACCACCAAGCCCACCACCTTCACTGAGTTACTCCCCAGTCTCTACCACGTCTTTATCTCCAACCCTCAGGGTCTCGCCTGTCTGTCCCAGCTACTTTCCAAACACGCCCACACTTCAGCGGGAGTCCGTTGCAGGCACCCAGAAATCACCACCAAACTCACCAATTTCACTGCGTTACTCCCCAGTCTCTCTCATGTCTTCACCATCCCTCAGGGACTCTCCCGTCTGTCCCAGCTACTCTCCAACCACGCCCACATTTCAGCTGGAGTCAGTTCCAGGCACCCCGGAATCACCACCAAACTCACCGATTTCACTCAGTTACTCCTCAGTCTCTAGCACGTCTTTATCTCCAACCCTCAGGGACTCTCCTGTGTGTCCCAGCTACTCTCCAACCACGCCCACACTTCAGCGGGAGTCGGTTCCAGGCACCCAGGAATCACCATCAAACTCACCAATTTCACTCAATTACTCTCCAGTCTCTCTCACGTCTTCACCAGCCCTCAGGGACTCTCCTGTCTGTCCCAGCTACTCTCCAACCACGCCCACATTTCAGCTGGAGTCAGTTCCAGGCACCCCGGAGTCACCACCAAACTCACCAGTTTCACTCAGTTACTCCCCGGTCTCTCTCATGTCTTCACCCCCAGCCCTCAGGGACTCTCCTGTGTGTCCCAGCTACTCTCCAACCATGCCCAGATTTCAGCGGGAGTCAGTTCCAGGCACCCAGGTATCACCACCAAACTCAGCAGTTTCACTGAGTTACTCCCCGGTCTCTCTCATGTCTTCACCCCCAGCCCCCTGGGACTCTCCTGTCTGTCCCAGCTACTCTCCCACCACGCCCAGATTTCAGCGGGAGTCAGCCTCCCACACTCCGGAATCACCTACAGACTCACAGACTTCACTGAGTTCCTCCCTGGTCTCTCTCAGGTCTTTGCCCTCAGCCCACAGGGACTCTTGTGTCTCTTTCAGCTGCTCTCAAAACTTCTCTAGATTCCAGCTGGAGTCAGTTCCAGGCACCCACGATACACCACCGAACTCACGAATTTCACTGACTTACTCCCCAGTCTCCCTCATGTTCTCACCCCCAGCCCTCAGGGACTCTTCTGTCTCTCTCAGCTACTCTCCGACCATCTCCAGATTTCACCTGGAGTCAGCTTCCCGCACCCAGGAATCACCTACAAACTCGCGGACCTTACTGCAACCCTCCCCCATTTCTTTCACCTCTTCGCCCCCTGCCTTCAGGGACTCTCCTGGGTCTCCCAGCTTCTCTCCAGCCTTCCCCAGATCTCTGCCACAGTCAGCCCCAGGCACCCAGGACAACCCTAGACACTCACAGGCCTCACGAGACTATCTCCCTATGACCTGGACCTATACAGGGATGGCTCCCACGCATCCCTCAGTGACCCCAAACCCATCTCCACTTACACTCAGACACTCCCAGGGCCTGACAGCTACTCCCCGTTATTGTCCTTCAGTTCGAAGCCCTGGCCAATCTACTAGCCCACATGACGCAGTTACCTGGCCATTTCTCCACGGTTCCCGTGAGGGCCCCACACCCAGCCGCACAAGAGCCCCTCCTGCATTCCGTCCTCACACGCAGGCCTGTCCATCTACTTGCTACTGTCACACTCTTGCCAGCAGAAGAGGCCCCTGTAATGGCCCATATCACCACCCAGGCTATCCTCACCCCACAGCTGTGCAGCGGGACCCTCCTGCTGGCCCACGTGGCTGCCAGAGCCCATGCTGGCACGACGCTCCAGCAGGTCGGCGTCCCTGCGGGCCACACTACCGGTGACATGGCTAGCATGACCCTCCTTCCTGACAGTGACACTGTTGATGTGAACCCCAGTTTCACATCTGTCATTTCTAAATAGGACCATTTTCCCTTTTCGCTCTCCCTTCCATTCACAGGGCTTTGCATTCTCTCTGTTTCTGCCTCCGTTTCAGATATTTACTCACCTTTTTCTCTCTCACTATGTCTGCCGTGGTGTCCATGAGAGTGCGCCACGTAAGATTCCCCCATTAAAAGTGGTGAATTGAGTGGCTTTTAGTATACCTGTGGCTGTGCACATTCAATTTTAATCCGCAATCCATTGTAGAACGTCTTATCACCCCCGACCAGAGAAGAACCCTGTAGACATGAGTCACTCCTCATTCTGTCTCAAACCCTCTCCCTGACCCTCAGCCCTAGGTAGCAACTACCTAGTGCGATCAATCCCATATGCATAGATTTCCATATTGTGGACATTTCCTATCAACGGAATTGCACAATAGGTGAGCTGTTATGACTGACATAACACGTAGCACAATATTTTCAAGATTCATCCACATTGTAGGCTTACCCACAGGGGGAATCCATTTTTATGGGGGGGTTTTAGTAACACCGGTGTTTTCTCCTTCCTTTCGTCCTTCTTTCCTTCCTTCCTTCCTTCCTTCCTTCCTTCCTTCCTTCCTTCTTTCCTTCCCTCCTTCCTTCCTCCTATTTCTCTCTTACTCCTTCTGCCCTCTCTCTTTCATATGCCTTAGGTGCATCCCACATTCTGCGTTTTTTTGGGGAAATCCTCGACAGGTGCAGGAAAATTGTGTTATTGTAACTATTTACCGCTATCTCTCTTTCACGGCTCTCCATCAGTTGTGAACATCTATTGGTTTATCCCAAGTCACTAAGCATATTTTTATTAGGTACACCTGTTTTTCCTTATACAGCTGTTTCTGGAGTATAGGGTCGCATACTCATAAACCCAGTGTAACACAGAAACGCATCTAATAATCCAATAAACCCATCATAACGTTGAAGAATCACAAGTCATACCATCATAAGTCACGGTCTGTCCGTGGATATGGGCGTCATCAATCCATTGTATTCAGTAATGCTGTACACCATTAACAATGGCAGACTGATTGGGAGTGGATATTGACAGCACTATAAAAGTCAGTCATTAGAGGGCTACTTCTTTAACCTGACTGAAGAACTGATCTAATGGCTTTAGTACAGTGCATGATTATGTGAGATGTTTTGAGACAGAGTAGTACATTTGTGAATGAAATTTGATGGCTTTTTTTCAATTAGTAGGAACCATTGTGTGTGGAAAAGTGAGAAAATTGCTTTCTGCTGTAGAGTCTGGCATTCATTGTAGATTTAAGCTTATTTTTCTGTGAGCAAATCTTATTCAATAAAATACTACTCTTTATACTAAAAAACAAAAACAGTGGTGATGTGTGGTCATTATCCTCAGCAAACTAATCCAGGGAAAGACAACCAAACGCCACATTCTCACTTATAATGGGAGCTGAAAAATGAGATCACATGGACACAGGAAGGGGAACAACACACACTGGGGCCTTTCGGGAGGCAGAGCGTTAGGAAAAACAGCTACTGCATGCTGGGCTTTATACCTAGGTGATGGGTTGACAGGTGCAGCAAACCACCATGGCACACGTTTACCTTAGTAATAAATCTGCACATCCTGCACATATACCCCAGAACTTAGAAACGAAACGAAACAAAAGAAAACGAAAAATCAAGAGCAAAACGCTAAAGGCAAAATAAAGTTTCAAACTCAGAAAGTGACCGACCAATGTTTGGTTCAAATCTTGGTTCTCAACCCAGGTGCCATAAGGTCAGGAGAAAGAATTTGATTACATATTGTAAATAAGACATGCAGCAAATGACCAGAAAGATTATTCTCAACATATGTGTGTCTTCTAATTCAATGGTGACGCTATCTACCGGGACATAGCATTAGATTCCAAAGGGCCGAGTCCCGCCAGACAGGCCTCCCACACTAATAACAATGGGGAGCCCTACGTTGTTTTACCTGTGCTTCTCAGCAACTGGCTATAAATCAGGTTGCCACCACTCCCAGATTTCGTTGCATTCATTTGCTGGAAGAGCTCACAGCACGCAGGGAAACACTTACACTTGCCTTTGTATTTTAGCGGACATTGCAAAAAGTTGAGAGATAAATGTGGGGCCCGGCATGTGGGGAGGGGCGCACTACCTTCCGGGAAGTGTTATCCAGAAGCTCTCTGAAGCCAGTCCTTTTGGGTTTTTACGGAGACCTCATTCTATAGGCATGATGGGTTAAACCATAGGCTATTGGTGATCAACTCCACCTGAGGCTCTCAACCCTCCCCGGAAATTGGGGTTGAGGCTTTGCCATTCTCAGTCTGACTTAAAGAATTTACCCAAATGGAATTTTAAAACCGATGAGCATAACTGGAATCTTAATTAGATGATTGGATTATCTGGAGCCACACCTTGATATTCCTCACCCGAGCACCCTCATCCAACGAATGCTCCACCCAACTGGCTCCCAAGTCTCTACGTGGTTCCAGAGCAAAAGAATGTTTATACAACGCATATCTCCACCTTTTCTTCAAAGTCTTTTCGCTTACACGGAAAGACTTCTTAAACTGCCATGCGTCAGGGTCAGGGGGAGGTCTTGTTACAACACAGATCTGTGCATCTCCGGGGTTTGATTGTGGCAAGGGTGCTGCTGGTGTCAAAACCACAACGTGGGAACCACGGAACCACTAGTTGTTTTTCAGTGTTTCAGTGTATACAATTCCTAATATATCTGGCCAAGAAAACTTGTAAGTTCTTAGGTTGACCCCAAGGTGGCGCATGGAATCAATGCAGGAGAACTGTTTCTTAGGAGGTGTAGCCTGGGAAAGTTGGGGGTGACTGATGGAAAGGAGGAGTGAAGCTCCGCCGTTTCCGCTGCTAGGCTGCGCCCGAGGCTATTTAAACCCACCCTGGCTGGCCTGTACTCAGATCTTCGCGGAGCGGATCAGCGGCCGGAGCGTTTGGCGGACTCTGCGTGGACTTGGAGCTCACAGCGTCTTGCGACTTGGAAGCGGATTCAGAGGACAGGACAGAACACTTGGGCAAGTGAATCTCTGTCTGTCTGTCTGTCTGTCTCATTGGTTGGTTGATTTCCATTTTCTTAACGGGCACATACCTCACACCGCACACACACAAACACACACACACACACACGCACGCACACACACTACTTACTTCTGCGAGTTAGAAAATGAGAAGGGGCCCTGGGAGCTGCAGGGTTCCTAATCATGTCTGCACCTAAGAACAGTAGGGTCTTGTCTGGCTCTTCTTATGAACAGTCCCCCAGCCCGGACTCCCCAAGGTCCATGCGAGCCTCACCCAGCTTCTCCCTCTCCCCTCTCAGAAACTCAGGCTTAAGAGGAAGCTCCCCACCAGGGATCCAGAGCTACCATTCACCATCCCCTAGGGCTTCACCACACTCACCTCTGTCATCACCAGAATCCCACAAGCTCCCATTTCTCTGTCCTCACCGTGATGGGCAATTAATGAAGCCATTTGGCTCTCCCGTGTCCTCCTCTGAGGATTCCTCAGAGTCACCACGTTCGTCAGTAATATACCACATGTCCTTACTGCCATCACCCAGCAGCTCACCCCCAGCTCTCGGGGGGTCTCCTGTGTCTCCCAGCTACTCTCCAAACACGGACACTCCAGTCTGTCCCAGCTACTCTCCAACCACGCCCACATTTCAGCGCGGGTCAGTTCCAGGAACCCAGGGATCACCACCAAGCCCACCACCTTCACTGAGTTACTCCCCAGTCTCTACCACGTCTTTATCTCCAACCCTCAGGGTCTCGCCTGTCTGTCCCAGCTACTTTCCAAACACGCCCACACTTCAGCGGGAGTCCGTTGCAGGCACCCAGAAATCACCACCAAACTCACCAATTTCACTGCGTTACTCCCCAGTCTCTCTCATGTCTTCACCATCCCTCAGGGACTCTCCCGTCTGTCCCAGCTACTCTCCAACCACGCCCACATTTCAGCTGGAGTCAGTTCCAGGCACCCCGGAATCACCACCAAACTCACCGATTTCACTCAGTTACTCCTCAGTCTCTAGCACGTCTTTATCTCCAACCCTCAGGGACTCTCCTGTGTGTCCCAGCTACTCTCCAACCACGCCCACACTTCAGCGGGAGTCGGTTCCAGGCACCCAGGAATCACCATCAAACTCACCAATTTCACTCAATTACTCTCCAGTCTCTCTCACGTCTTCACCAGCCCTCAGGGACTCTCCTGTCTGTCCCAGCTACTCTCCAACCACGCCCACATTTCAGCTGGAGTCAGTTCCAGGCACCCCGGAGTCACCACCAAACTCACCAGTTTCACTCAGTTACTCCCCGGTCTCTCTCATGTCTTCACCCCCAGCCCTCAGGGACTCTCCTGTGTGTCCCAGCTACTCTCCAACCATGCCCAGATTTCAGCGGGAGTCAGTTCCAGGCACCCAGGTATCACCACCAAACTCAGCAGTTTCACTGAGTTACTCCCCGGTCTCTCTCATGTCTTCACCCCCAGCCCCCTGGGACTCTCCTGTCTGTCCCAGCTACTCTCCCACCACGCCCAGATTTCAGCGGGAGTCAGCCTCCCACACTCCGGAATCACCTACAGACTCACAGACTTCACTGAGTTCCTCCCTGGTCTCTCTCAGGTCTTTGCCCTCAGCCCACAGGGACTCTTGTGTCTCTTTCAGCTGCTCTCAAAACTTCTCTAGATTCCAGCTGGAGTCAGTTCCAGGCACCCACGATACACCACCGAACTCACGAATTTCACTGACTTACTCCCCAGTCTCCCTCATGTTCTCACCCCCAGCCCTCAGGGACTCTTCTGTCTCTCTCAGCTACTCTCCGACCATCTCCAGATTTCACCTGGAGTCAGCTTCCCGCACCCAGGAATCACCTACAAACTCACGGACCTTACTGCAACCCTCCCCCATTTCTTTCACCTCTTCGCCCCCTGCCTTCAGGGACTCTCCTGGGTCTCCCAGCTTCTCTCCAGCCTTCCCCAGATCTCTGCCACAGTCAGCCCCAGGCACCCAGGACAACCCTAGACACTCACAGGCCTCACGAGACTATCTCCCTATGACCTGGACCTATACAGGGATGGCTCCCACGCATCCCTCAGTGACCCCAAACCCATCTCCACTTACACTCAGACACTCCCAGGGCCTGACAGCTACTCCCCGTTATTGTCCTTCAGTTCGAAGCCCTGGCCAATCTACTAGCCCACATGACGCAGTTACCTGGCCATTTCTCCACGGTTCCCGTGAGGGCCCCACACCCAGCCGCACAAGAGCCCCTCCTGCATTCCGTCCTCACACGCAGGCCTGTCCATCTACTTGCTACTGTCACACTCTTGCCAGCAGAAGAGGCCCCTGTAATGGCCCATATCACCACCCAGGCTATCCTCACCCCACAGCTGTGCAGCGGGACCCTCCTGCTGGCCCACGTGGCTGCCAGAGCCCATGCTGGCACGACGCTCCAGCAGGTCGGCGTCCCTGCGGGCCACACTACCGGTGACATGGCTAGCATGACCCTCCTTCCTGACAGTGACACTGTTGATGTGAACCCCAGTTTCACATCTGTCATTTCTAAATAGGACCATTTTCCCTTTTCGCTCTCCCTTCCATTCACAGGGCTTTGCATTCTCTCTGTTTCTGCCTCCGTTTCAGATATTTACTCACCTTTTTCTCTCTCACTATGTCTGCCGTGGTGTCCATGAGAGTACGCCACGTAAGATTCCCCCATTAAAAGTGGTGAATTGAGTGGCTTTTAGTATACCTGTGGCTGTGCACATTCAATTTTAATCCGCAATCCATTGTAGAACGTCTTATCACCCCCGACCAGAGAAGAACCCTGTAGACATGAGTCACTCCTCATTCTGTCTCAAACCCTCTCCCTGACCCTCAGCCCTAGGTAGCAACTACCTAGTGCGATCAATCCCATATGCATAGATTTCCATATTGTGGACATTTCCTATCAACGGAATTGCACAATAGGTGAGCTGTTATGACTGACATAACACGTAGCACAATATTTTCAAGATTCATCCACATTGTAGGCTTACCCACAGGGGGAATCCATTTTTATGGGGGGGTTTTAGTAACACCGGTGTTTTCTCCTTCCTTTCGTCCTTCTTTCCTTCCTTCCTTCCTTCCTTCCTTCCTTCCTTCTTTCCTTCCCTCCTTCCTTCCACCTATTTCTCTCTTACTCCTTCTGCCCTCTCTCTTTCATATGCCTTAGGTGCATCCCACATTCTGCGTTTTTTTGGGGAAATCCTCGACAGGTGCAGGAAAATTGTGTTATTGTAACTATTTACCGCTATCTCTCTTTCTCGGCTCTCCATCAGTTGTGAACATCTATTGGTTTATCCCAAGTCACTAAGCATATTTTTATTAGGTACACCTGTTTTTCCTTATACAGCTGTTTCTGGAGTATAGGGTCGCATACTCATAAACCCAGTGTAACTCAGAAACGCATCTAATAATCGAATAAACCCATCATAACGTTGAAGAATCACAAGTCATACCATCATAAGTCACGGTCTGTCCGAGGATATGGGCGTCATCAATCCATTGTATTCAGTAATGCTGTACACCATTAACAATGGCAGACTGATTGGGAGTGGATATTGACAGCACTATAAAAGTCAGTCATTAGAGGGCTACTTCTTTAACCTGACTGAAGAACTGATCTAATGGCTTTAGTACAGTGCATGATTATGTGAGATGTTTTGAGACAGAGTAGTACATTTGTGAATGAAATTTGATGGCTTTTTTTCAATTAGTAGGAACCATTGTGTGTGGAAAAGTGAGAAAATTGCTTTCTGCTGTAGAGTCTGGCATTCATTGTAGATTTAAGCTTATTTTTCTGTGAGCAAATCTTATTCAATAAAATACTACTCTTTATACTAAAAAACAAAAACAGTGGTGATGTGTGGTCATTATCCTCAGCAAACTAATCCAGGGAAAGACAACCAAACGCCACATTCTCACTTATAATGGGAGCTGAAAAATGAGATCACATGGACACAGGAAGGGGAACAACACACACTGGGGCCTTTCAGGAGGCAGAGCGTTAGGAAAAACAGCTACTGCATGCTGGGCTTAATACCTAGGTGATGGGTTGACAGGTGCAGCAAACCACCATGGCACACGTTTACCTTAGTAATAAATCTGCACATCCTGCACATATACCCCAGAACTTAGAAACGAAACGAAACAAAAGAAAACGAAAAATCAAGAGCAAAACGCTAAAGGCAAAATAAAGTTTCAAACTCAGAAAGTGACCGACCAATGTTTGGTTCAAATCTTGGTTCTCAACCCAGGTGCCATAAGGTCAGGAGAAAGAATTTGATTACATATTGTAAATAAGACATGCAGCAAATGACCAGAAAGATTATTCTCAACATATGTGTGTCTTCTAATTCAATGGTGACGCTATCTACCGGGACATAGCATTAGATTCCAAAGGGCCGAGTCCCGCCAGACAGGCCTCCCACACTAATAACAATGGGGAGCCCTACGTTGTTTTACCTGTGCTTCTCAGCAACTGGCTATAAATCAGGTTGCCACCACTCCCAGATTTCGTTGCATTCATTTGCTGGAAGAGCTCACAGCACGCAGGGAAACACTTACACTTGCCTTTGTATTTTAGCGGACATTGCAAAAAGTTGGGAGATAAATGTGGGGCCCGGCATGTGGGGAGGGGCGCACTACCTTCCGGGAAGTGTTATCCAGAAGCTCTCTGAAGCCAGTCCTTTTGGGTTTTTATGGAGACCTCATTCTATAGGCATGATGGGTTAAACCATAGGCTATTGGTGATCAACTCCACCTGAGGCTCTCAACCCTCCCTGGAAATTGGGGTTGAGGCTTTGCCATTCTCAGTCTGACTTAAAGAATTTACCCAAATGGAATTTTAAAACCGATGAGCATAACTGGAATCTTAATTAGATGATTGGATTATCTGGAGCCACACCTTGATATTCCTCACCCGAGCACCCTCATCCAACGAATGCTCCACCCAACTGGCTCCCAAGTCTCTACGTGGTTCCAGAGCAAAAGAATGTTTATACAACGCATATCTCCACCTTTTCTTCAAAGTCTTTTCGCTTACACGGAAAGACTTCTTAAACTGCCATGCGTCAGGGTCAGGGGGAGGTCTTGTTACAACACAGATCTGTGCATCTCCGGGGTTTGATTGTGGCAAGGGTGCTGCTGGTGTCAAAACCACAACGTGGGAACCACGGAACCACTAGTTGTTTTTCAGTGTTTCAGTGTATACAATTCCTAATATATCTGGCCAAGAAAACTTGTAAGTTCTTAGATTGTCCCCAAGGTGGCGCATGGAATCAATGCAGGAGAACTGTTTCTTAGGAGGTGTAGCCTGGGAAAGTTGGGGGTGACTGATGGAAAGGAGGAGTGAAGCTCCGCCGTTTCCGCTGCTAGGCTGCGCCCGAGGCTATTTAAACCCACCCTGGCTGGCCTGTACTCAGATCTTCGCGGAGCGGATCAGCGGCCGGAGGGTTTGGCGGACTCTGCGTGGATTTGGAGCTCACAGCGTCTTGCGACTTGGAAGCGGATTCAGAGGACAGGACAGAACACTTGGGCAAGTGAATCTCTGTCTGTCTGTCTGTCTCATTGGTTGGTTGATTTCCATTTTCTTAAGGGGCACATACCTCACACCGCACACACACAAACACACACACACACACACACGCACGCACACACACTACTTACTTGTGCGAGTTAGAAAATGAGAAGGGGCCCTGGGAGCTGCAGGGTTCCTAATCATGTCTGCACCTAAGAACAGTAGGGTCTTGTCTGGCTCTTCTTATGAACAGTCCCCCAGCCCGGACTCCCCAAGGTCCATGCGAGCCTCACCCAGCTTCTCCCTCTCCCCTCTCAGAAACTCAGGCTTAAGAGGAAGCTCCCCACCAGGGATCCAGAGCTACCATTCACCATCCCCTAGGGCTTCACCACACTCACCTCTGTCATCACCAGAATCCCACAAGCTCCCATTTCCCTGTCCTCACCGTGATGGGCAATTAATGAAGCCATTTGGCTCTCCCGTGTCCTCCTCTGAGGATTCCTCAGAGTCACCACGTTCATCAGTAATATACCACATGTCCTTACTGCCATCACCCAGCAGCTCACCCCCAGCTCTCGGGGGGTCTCCTGTGTCTCCCAGCTACTCTCCAAACACGGACACTCCAGTCTGTCCCAGCTACTCTCCAACCACGCCCACATTTCAGCGCGGGTCAGTTCCAGGAACCCAGGGATCACCACCAAGCCCACCACCTTCACTGAGTTACTCCCCAGTCTCTACCACGTCTTTATCTCCAACCCTCAGGGTCTCGCCTGTCTGTCCCAGCTACTTTCCAAACACGCCCACACTTCAGCGGGAGTCCGTTGCAGGCACCCAGAAATCACCACCAAACTCACCAATTTCACTGCGTTACTCCCCAGTCTCTCTCATGTCTTCACCATCCCTCAGGGACTCTCCCGTCTGTCCCAGCTACTCTCCAACCACGCCCACATTTCAGCTGGAGTCAGTTCCAGGCACCCCGGAATCACCACCAAACTCACCGATTTCACTCAGTTACTCCTCAGTCTCTAGCACGTCTTTATCTCCAACCCTCAGGGACTCTCCTGTGTGTCCCAGCTACTCTCCAACCACGCCCACACTTCAGCGGGAGTCGGTTCCAGGCACCCAGGAATCACCATCAAACTCACCAATTTCACTCAATTACTCTCCAGTCTCTCTCACGTCTTCACCAGCCCTCAGGGACTCTCCTGTCTGTCCCAGCTACTCTCCAACCACGCCCACATTTCAGCTGGAGTCAGTTCCAGGCACCCCGGAGTCACCACCAAACTCACCAGTTTCACTCAGTTACTCCCCGGTCTCTCTCATGTCTTCACCCCCAGCCCTCAGGGACTCTCCTGTGTGTCCCAGCTACTCTCCAACCATGCCCAGATTTCAGCGGGAGTCAGTTCCAGGCACCCAGGTATCACCACCAAACTCAGCAGTTTCACTGAGTTACTCCCCGGTCTCTCTCATGTCTTCACCCCCAGCCCCCTGGGACTCTCCTGTCTGTCCCAGCTACTCTCCCACCACGCCCAGATTTCAGCGGGAGTCAGCCTCCCACACTCCGGAATCACCTACAGACTCACAGACTTCACTGAGTTCCTCCCTGGTCTCTCTCAGGTCTTTGCCCTCAGCCCACAGGGACTCTTGTGTCTCTTTCAGCTGCTCTCAAAACTTCTCTAGATTCCAGCTGGAGTCAGTTCCAGGCACCCACGATACACCACCGAACTCACGAATTTCACTGACTTACTCCCCAGTCTCCCTCATGTTCTCACCCCCAGCCCTCAGGGACTCTTCTGTCTCTCTCAGCTACTCTCCGACCATCTCCAGATTTCACCTGGAGTCAGCTTCCCGCACCCAGGAATCACCTACAAACTCGCGGACCTTACTGCAACCCTCCCCCATTTCTTTCACCTCTTCGCCCCCTGCCTTCAGGGACTCTCCTGGGTCTCCCAGCTTCTCTCCAGCCTTCCCCAGATCTCTGCCACAGTCAGCCCCAGGCACCCAGGACAACCCTAGACACTCACAGGCCTCACGAGACTATCTCCCTATGACCTGGACCTATACAGGGATGGCTCCCACGCATCCCTCAGTGACCCCAAACCCATCTCCACTTACACTCAGACACTCCCAGGGCCTGACAGCTACTCCCCGTTATTGTCCTTCAGTTCGAAGCCCTGGCCAATCTACTAGCCCACATGACGCAGTTACCTGGCCATTTCTCCACGGTTCCCGTGAGGGCCCCACACCCAGCCGCACAAGAGCCCCTCCTGCATTCCGTCCTCACACGCAGGCCTGTCCATCTACTTGCTACTGTCACACTCTTGCCAGCAGAAGAGGCCCCTGTAATGGCCCATATCACCACCCAGGCTATCCTCACCCCACAGCTGTGCAGCGGGACCCTCCTGCTGGCCCACGTGGCTGCCAGAGCCCATGCTGGCACGACGCTCCAGCAGGTCGGCGTCCCTGCGGGCCACACTACCGGTGACATGGCTAGCATGACCCTCCTTCCTGACAGTGACACTGTTGATGTGAACCCCAGTTTCACATCTGTCATTTCTAAATAGGACCATTTTCCCTTTTCGCTCTCCCTTCCATTCACAGGGCTTTGCATTCTCTCTGTTTCTGCCTCCGTTTCAGATATTTACTCACCTTTTTCTCTCTCACTATGTCTGCCGTGGTGTCCATGAGAGTGCGCCACGTAAGATTCCCCCATTAAAAGTGGTGAATTGAGTGGCTTTTAGTATACCTGTGGCTGTGCACATTCAATTTTAATCCGCAATCCATTGTAGAACGTCTTATCACCCCCGACCAGAGAAGAACCCTGTAGACATGAGTCACTCCTCATTCTGTCTCAAACCCTCTCCCTGACCCTCAGCCCTAGGTAGCAACTACCTAGTGCGATCAATCCCATATGCATAGATTTCCATATTGTGGACATTTCCTATCAACGGAATTGCACAATAGGTGAGCTGTTATGACTGACATAACACGTAGCACAATATTTTCAAGATTCATCCACATTGTAGGCTTACCCACAGGGGGAATCCATTTTTATGGGGGGGTTTTAGTAACACCGGTGTTTTCTCCTTCCTTTCGTCCTTCTTTCCTTCCTTCCTTCCTTCCTTCCTTCCTTCCTTCCTTCCTTCTTTCCTTCCCTCCTTCCTTCCTCCTATTTCTCTCTTACTCCTTCTGCCCTCTCTCTTTCATATGCCTTAGGTGCATCCCACATTCTGCGTTTTTTTGGGGAAATCCTCGACAGGTGCAGGAAAATTGTGTTATTGTAACTATTTACCGCTATCTCTCTTTCACGGCTCTCCATCAGTTGTGAACATCTATTGGTTTATCCCAAGTCACTAAGCATATTTTTATTAGGTACACCTGTTTTTCCTTATACAGCTGTTTCTGGAGTATAGGGTCGCATACTCATAAACCCAGTGTAACACAGAAACGCATCTAATAATCCAATAAACCCATCATAACGTTGAAGAATCACAAGTCATACCATCATAAGTCACGGTCTGTCCGTGGATATGGGCGTCATCAATCCATTGTATTCAGTAATGCTGTACACCATTAACAATGGCAGACTGATTGGGAGTGGATATTGACAGCACTATAAAAGTCAGTCATTAGAGGGCTACTTCTTTAACCTGACTGAAGAACTGATCTAATGGCTTTAGTACAGTGCATGATTATGTGAGATGTTTTGAGACAGAGTAGTACATTTGTGAATGAAATTTGATGGCTTTTTTTCAATTAGTAGGAACCATTGTGTGTGGAAAAGTGAGAAAATTGCTTTCTGCTGTAGAGTCTGGCATTCATTGTAGATTTAAGCTTATTTTTCTGTGAGCAAATCTTATTCAATAAAATACTACTCTTTATACTAAAAAACAAAAACAGTGGTGATGTGTGGTCATTATCCTCAGCAAACTAATCCAGGGAAAGACAACCAAACGCCACATTCTCACTTATAATGGAAGCTGAAAAATGAGATCACATGGACACAGGAAGGGGAACAACACACACTGGGGCCTTTCGGGAGGCAGAGCGTTAGGAAAAACAGCTACTGCATGCTGGGCTTTATACCTAGGTGATGGGTTGACAGGTGCAGCAAACCACCATGGCACACGTTTACCTTAGTAATAAATCTGCACATCCTGCACATATACCCCAGAACTTAGAAACGAAACGAAACAAAAGAAAACGAAAAATCAAGAGCAAAACGCTAAAGGCAAAATAAAGTTTCAAACTCAGAAAGTGACCGACCAATGTTTGGTTCAAATCTTGGTTCTCAACCCAGGTGCCATAAGGTCAGGAGAAAGAATTTGATTACATATTGTAAATAAGACATGCAGCAAATGACCAGAAAGATTATTCTCAACATATGTGTGTCTTCTAATTCAATGGTGACGCTATCTACCGGGACATAGCATTAGATTCCAAAGGGCCGAGTCCCGCCAGACAGGCCTCCCACACTAATAACAATGGGGAGCCCTACGTTGTTTTACCTGTGCTTCTCAGCAACTGGCTATAAATCAGGTTGCCACCACTCCCAGATTTCGTTGCATTCATTTGCTGGAAGAGCTCACAGCACGCAGGGAAACACTTACACTTGCCTTTGTATTTTAGCGGACATTGCAAAAAGTTGAGAGATAAATGTGGGGCCCGGCATGTGGGGAGGGGCGCACTACCTTCCGGGAAGTGTTATCCAGAAGCTCTCTGAAGCCAGTCCTTTTGGGTTTTTATGGAGACCTCATTCTATAGGCATGATGGGTTAAACCATAGGCTATTGGTGATCAACTCCACCTGAGGCTCTCAACCCTCCCCGGAAATTGGGGTTGAGGCTTTGCCATTCTCAGTCTGACTTAAAGAATTTACCCAAATGGAATTTTAAAACCGATGAGCATAACTGGAATCTTAATTAGATGATTGGATTATCTGGAGCCACACCTTGATATTCCTCACCCGAGCACCCTCATCCAACGAATGCTCCACCCAACTGGCTCCCAAGTCTCTACGTGGTTCCAGAGCAAAAGAATGTTTATACAACGCATATCTCCACCTTTTCTTCAAAGTCTTTTCGCTTACACGGAAAGACTTCTTAAACTGCCATGCGTCAGGGTCAGGGGGAGGTCTTGTTACAACACAGATCTGTGCATCTCCGGGGTTTGATTGTGGCAAGGGTGCTGCTGGTGTCAAAACCACAACGTGGGAACCACGGAACCACTAGTTGTTTTTCAGTGTTTCAGTGTATACAATTCCTAATATATCTGGCCAAGAAAACTTGTAAGTTCTTAGGTTGACCCCAAGGTGGCGCATGGAATCAATGCAGGAGAACTGTTTCTTAGGAGGTGTAGCCTGGGAAAGTTGGGGGTGACTGATGGAAAGGAGGAGTGAAGCTCCGCCGTTTCCGCTGCTAGGCTGCGCCCGAGGCTATTTAAACCCACCCTGGCTGGCCTGTACTCAGATCTTCGCGGAGCGGATCAGCGGCCGGAGCGTTTGGCGGACTCTGCGTGGACTTGGAGCTCACAGCGTCTTGCGACTTGGAAGCGGATTCAGAGGACAGGACAGAACACTTGGGCAAGTGAATCTCTGTCTGTCTGTCTGTCTGTCTCATTGGTTGGTTGATTTCCATTTTCTTAAGGGGCACATACCTCACACCGCACACACACAAACACACACACACACACACGCACGCACACACACTACTTACTTGTGCGAGTTAGAAAATGAGAAGGGGCCCTGGGAGCTGCAGGGTTCCTAATCATGTCTGCACCTAAGAACAGTAGGGTCTTGTCTGGCTCTTCTTATGAACAGTCCCCCAGCCCGGACTCCCCAAGGTCCATGCGAGCCTCACCCAGCTTCTCCCTCTCCCCTCTCAGAAACTCAGGCTTAAGAGGAAGCTCCCCACCAGGGATCCAGAGCTACCATTCACCATCCCCTAGGGCTTCACCACACTCACCTCTGTCATCACCAGAATCCCACAAGCTCCCATTTCCCTGTCCTCACCGTGATGGGCAATTAATGAAGCCATTTGGCTCTCCCGTGTCCTCCTCTGAGGATTCCTCAGAGTCACCACGTTCATCAGTAATATACCACATGTCCTTACTGCCATCACCCAGCAGCTCACCCCCAGCTCTCGGGGGGTCTCCTGTGTCTCCCAGCTACTCTCCAAACACGGACACTCCAGTCTGTCCCAGCTACTCTCCAACCACGCCCACATTTCAGCGCGGGTCAGTTCCAGGAACCCAGGGATCACCACCAAGCCCACCACCTTCACTGAGTTACTCCCCAGTCTCTACCACGTCTTTATCTCCAACCCTCAGGGTCTCGCCTGTCTGTCCCAGCTACTTTCCAAACACGCCCACACTTCAGCGGGAGTCCGTTGCAGGCACCCAGAAATCACCACCAAACTCACCAATTTCACTGCGTTACTCCCCAGTCTCTCTCATGTCTTCACCATCCCTCAGGGACTCTCCCGTCTGTCCCAGCTACTCTCCAACCACGCCCACATTTCAGCTGGAGTCAGTTCCAGGCACCCCGGAATCACCACCAAACTCACCGATTTCACTCAGTTACTCCTCAGTCTCTAGCACGTCTTTATCTCCAACCCTCAGGGACTCTCCTGTGTGTCCCAGCTACTCTCCAACCACGCCCACACTTCAGCGGGAGTCGGTTCCAGGCACCCAGGAATCACCATCAAACTCACCAATTTCACTCAATTACTCTCCAGTCTCTCTCACGTCTTCACCAGCCCTCAGGGACTCTCCTGTCTGTCCCAGCTACTCTCCAACCACGCCCACATTTCAGCTGGAGTCAGTTCCAGGCACCCCGGAGTCACCACCAAACTCACCAGTTTCACTCAGTTACTCCCCGGTCTCTCTCATGTCTTCACCCCCAGCCCTCAGGGACTCTCCTGTGTGTCCCAGCTACTCTCCAACCATGCCCAGATTTCAGCGGGAGTCAGTTCCAGGCACCCAGGTATCACCACCAAACTCAGCAGTTTCACTGAGTTACTCCCCGGTCTCTCTCATGTCTTCACCCCCAGCCCCCTGGGACTCTCCTGTCTGTCCCAGCTACTCTCCCACCACGCCCAGATTTCAGCGGGAGTCAGCCTCCCACACTCCGGAATCACCTACAGACTCACAGACTTCACTGAGTTCCTCCCTGGTCTCTCTCAGGTCTTTGCCCTCAGCCCACAGGGACTCTTGTGTCTCTTTCAGCTGCTCTCAAAACTTCTCTAGATTCCAGCTGGAGTCAGTTCCAGGCACCCACGATACACCACCGAACTCACGAATTTCACTGACTTACTCCCCAGTCTCCCTCATGTTCTCACCCCCAGCCCTCAGGGACTCTTCTGTCTCTCTCAGCTACTCTCCGACCATCTCCAGATTTCACCTGGAGTCAGCTTCCCGCACCCAGGAATCACCTACAAACTCGCGGACCTTACTGCAACCCTCCCCCATTTCTTTCACCTCTTCGCCCCCTGCCTTCAGGGACTCTCCTGGGTCTCCCAGCTTCTCTCCAGCCTTCCCCAGATCTCTGCCACAGTCAGCCCCAGGCACCCAGGACAACCCTAGACACTCACAGGCCTCACGAGACTATCTCCCTATGACCTGGACCTATACAGGGATGGCTCCCACGCATCCCTCAGTGACCCCAAACCCATCTCCACTTACACTCAGACACTCCCAGGGCCTGACAGCTACTCCCCGTTATTGTCCTTCAGTTCGAAGCCCTGGCCAATCTACTAGCCCACATGACGCAGTTACCTGGCCATTTCTCCACGGTTCCCGTGAGGGCCCCACACCCAGCCGCACAAGAGCCCCTCCTGCATTCCGTCCTCACACGCAGGCCTGTCCATCTACTTGCTACTGTCACACTCTTGCCAGCAGAAGAGGCCCCTGTAATGGCCCATATCACCACCCAGGCTATCCTCACCCCACAGCTGTGCAGCGGGACCCTCCTGCTGGCCCACGTGGCTGCCAGAGCCCATGCTGGCACGACGCTCCAGCAGGTCGGCGTCCCTGCGGGCCACACTACCGGTGACATGGCTAGCATGACCCTCCTTCCTGACAGTGACACTGTTGATGTGAACCCCAGTTTCACATCTGTCATTTCTAAATAGGACCATTTTCCCTTTTCGCTCTCCCTTCCATTCACAGGGCTTTGCATTCTCTCTGTTTCTGCCTCCGTTTCAGATATTTACTCACCTTTTTCTCTCTCACTATGTCTGCCGTGGTGTCCATGAGAGTGCGCCACGTAAGATTCCCCCATTAAAAGTGGTGAATTGAGTGGCTTTTAGTATACCTGTGGCTGTGCACATTCAATTTTAATCCGCAATCCATTGTAGAACGTCTTATCACCCCCGACCAGAGAAGAACCCTGTAGACATGAGTCACTCCTCATTCTGTCTCAAACCCTCTCCCTGACCCTCAGCCCTAGGTAGCAACTACCTAGTGCGATCAATCCCATATGCATAGATTTCCATATTGTGGACATTTCCTATCAACGGAATTGCACAATAGGTGAGCTGTTATGACTGACATAACACGTAGCACAATATTTTCAAGATTCATCCACATTGTAGGCTTACCCACAGGGGGAATCCATTTTTATGGGGGGGTTTTAGTAACACCGGTGTTTTCTCCTTCCTTTCGTCCTTCTTTCCTTCCTTCCTTCCTTCCTTCCTTCCTTCCTTCCTTCTTTCCTTCCCTCCTTCCTTCCTCCTATTTCTCTCTTACTCCTTCTGCCCTCTCTCTTTCATATGCCTTAGGTGCATCCCACAGTCTGCGTTTTTTTGGGGAAATCCTCGACAGGTGCAGGAAAATTGTGTTATTGTAACTATTTACCGCTATCTCTCTTTCACGGCTCTCCATCAGTTGTGAACATCTATTGGTTTATCCCAAGTCACTAAGCATATTTTTATTAGGTACACCTGTTTTTCCTTATACAGCTGTTTCTGGAGTATAGGGTCGCATACTCATAAACCCAGTGTAACACAGAAACGCATCTAATAATCCAATAAACCCATCATAACGTTGAAGAATCACAAGTCATACCATCATAAGTCACGGTCTGTCCGTGGATATGGGCGTCATCAATCCATTGTATTCAGTAATGCTGTACACCATTAACAATGGCAGACTGATTGGGAGTGGATATTGACAGCACTATAAAAGTCAGTCATTAGAGGGCTACTTCTTTAACCTGACTGAAGAACTGATCTAATGGCTTTAGTACAGTGCATGATTATGTGAGATGTTTTGAGACAGAGTAGTACATTTGTGAATGAAATTTGATGGCTTTTTTTCAATTAGTAGGAACCATTGTGTGTGGAAAAGTGAGAAAATTGCTTTCTGCTGTAGAGTCTGGCATTCATTGTAGATTTAAGCTTATTTTTCTGTGAGCAAATCTTATTCAATAAAATACTACTCTTTATACTAAAAAACAAAAACAGTGGTGATGTGTGGTCATTATCCTCAGCAAACTAATCCAGGGAAAGACAACCAAACGCCACATTCTCACTTATAATGGGAGCTGAAAAATGAGATCACATGGACACAGGAAGGGGAACAACACACACTGGGGCCTTTCGGGAGGCAGAGCGTTAGGAAAAACAGCTACTGCATGCTGGGCTTTATACCTAGGTGATGGGTTGACAGGTGCAGCAAACCACCATGGCACACGTTTACCTTAGTAATAAATCTGCACATCCTGCACATATACCCCAGAACTTAGAAACGAAACGAAACAAAAGAAAACGAAAAATCAAGAGCAAAACGCTAAAGGCAAAATAAAGTTTCAAACTCAGAAAGTGACCGACCAATGTTTGGTTCAAATCTTGGTTCTCAACCCAGGTGCCATAAGGTCAGGAGAAAGAATTTGATTACATATTGTAAATAAGACATGCAGCAAATGACCAGAAAGATTATTCTCAACATATGTGTGTCTTCTAATTCAATGGTGACGCTATCTACCGGGACATAGCATTAGATTCCAAAGGGCCGAGTCCCGCCAGACAGGCCTCCCACACTAATAACAATGGGGAGCCCTACGTTGTTTTACCTGTGCTTCTCAGCAACTGGCTATAAATCAGGTTGCCACCACTCCCAGATTTCGTTGCATTCATTTGCTGGAAGAGCTCACAGCACGCAGGGAAACACTTACACTTGCCTTTGTATTTTAGCGGACATTGCAAAAAGTTGAGAGATAAATGTGGGGCCCGGCATGTGGGGAGGGGCCCACTACCTTCCGGGAAGTGTTATCCAGAAGCTCTCTGAAGCCAGTCCTTTTGGGTTTTTATGGAGACCTCATTCTATAGGCATGATGGGTTAAACCATAGGCTATTGGTGATCAACTCCACCTGAGGCTCTCAACCCTCCCCGGAAATTGGGGTTGAGGCTTTGCCATTCTCAGTCTGACTTAAAGAATTTACCCAAATGGAATTTTAAAACCGATGAGCATAACTGGAATCTTAATTAGATGATTGGATTATCTGGAGCCACACCTTGATATTCCTCACCCGAGCACCCTCATCCAACGAATGCTCCACCCAACTGGCTCCCAAGTCTCTACGTGGTTCCAGAGCAAAAGAATGTTTATACAACGCATATCTCCACCTTTTCTTCAAAGTCTTTTCGCTTACACGGAAAGACTTCTTAAACTGCCATGCGTCAGGGTCAGGGGGAGGTCTTGTTACAACACAGATCTGTGCATCTCCGGGGTTTGATTGTGGCAAGGGTGCTGCTGGTGTCAAAACCACAACGTGGGAACCACGGAACCACTAGTTGTTTTTCAGTGTTTCAGTGTATACAATTCCTAATATATCTGGCCAAGAAAACTTGTAAGTTCTTAGGTTGACCCCAAGGTGGCGCATGGAATCAATGCAGGAGAACTGTTTCTTAGGAGGTGTAGCCTGGGAAAGTTGGGGGTGACTGATGGAAAGGAGGAGTGAAGCTCCGCCGTTTCCGCTGCTAGGCTGCGCCCGAGGCTATTTAAACCCACCCTGGCTGGCCTGTACTCAGATCTTCGCGGAGCGGATCAGCGGCCGGAGCGTTTGGCGGACTCTGCGTGGACTTGGAGCTCACAGCGTCTTGCGACTTGGAAGCGGATTCAGAGGACAGGACAGAACACTTGGGCAAGTGAATCTCTGTCTGTCTGTCTGTCTGTCTCATTGGTTGGTTGATTTCCATTTTCTTAAGGGGCACATACCTCACACCGCACACACACAAACACACACACACACACACGCACGCACACACACTACTTACTTGTGCGAGTTAGAAAATGAGAAGGGGCCCGGGGAGCTGCAGGGTTCCTAATCATGTCTGCACCTAAGAACAGTAGGGTCTTGTCTGGCTCTTCTTATGAACAGTCCCCCAGCCCGGACTCCCCAAGGTCCATGCGAGCCTCACCCAGCTTCTCCCTCTCCCCTCTCAGAAACTCAGGCTTAAGAGGAAGCTCCCCACCAGGGATCCAGAGCTACCATTCACCATCCCCTAGGGCTTCACCACACTCACCTCTGTCATCACCAGAATCCCACAAGCTCCCATTTCCCTGTCCTCACCGTGATGGGCAATTAATGAAGCCATTTGGCTCTCCCGTGTCCTCCTCTGAGGATTCCTCAGAGTCACCACGTTCATCAGTAATATACCACATGTCCTTACTGCCATCACCCAGCAGCTCACCCCCAGCTCTCGGGGGGTCTCCTGTGTCTCCCAGCTACTCTCCAAACATGGACACTCCAGTCTGTCCCAGCTACTCTCCAACCACGCCCACATTTCAGCGCGGGTCAGTTCCAGGAACCCAGGGATCACCACCAAGCCCACCACCTTCACTGAGTTACTCCCCAGTCTCTACCACGTCTTTATCTCCAACCCTCAGGGTCTCGCCTGTCTGTCCCAGCTACTTTCCAAACACGCCCACACTTCAGCGGGAGTCCGTTGCAGGCACCCAGAAATCACCACCAAACTCACCAATTTCACTGCGTTACTCCCCAGTCTCTCTCATGTCTTCACCATCCCTCAGGGACTCTCCCGTCTGTCCCAGCTACTCTCCAACCACGCCCACATTTCAGCTGGAGTCAGTTCCAGGCACCCCGGAATCACCACCAAACTCACCGATTTCACTCAGTTACTCCTCAGTCTCTAGCACGTCTTTATCTCCAACCCTCAGGGACTCTCCTGTGTGTCCCAGCTACTCTCCAACCACGCCCACACTTCAGCGGGAGTCGGTTCCAGGCACCCAGGAATCACCATCAAACTCACCAATTTCACTCAATTACTCTCCAGTCTCTCTCACGTCTTCACCAGCCCTCAGGGACTCTCCTGTCTGTCCCAGCTACTCTCCAACCACGCCCACATTTCAGCTGGAGTCAGTTCCAGGCACCCCGGAGTCACCACCAAACTCACCAGTTTCACTCAGTTACTCCCCGGTCTCTCTCATGTCTTCACCCCCAGCCCTCAGGGACTCTCCTGTGTGTCCCAGCTACTCTCCAACCATGCCCAGATTTCAGCGGGAGTCAGTTCCAGGCACCCAGGTATCACCACCAAACTCAGCAGTTTCACTGAGTTACTCCCCGGTCTCTCTCATGTCTTCACCCCCAGCCCCCTGGGACTCTCCTGTCTGTCCCAGCTACTCTCCCACCACGCCCAGATTTCAGCGGGAGTCAGCCTCCCACACTCCGGAATCACCTACAGACTCACAGACTTCACTGAGTTCCTCCCTGGTCTCTCTCAGGTCTTTGCCCTCAGCCCACAGGGACTCTTGTGTCTCTTTCAGCTGCTCTCAAAACTTCTCTAGATTCCAGCTGGAGTCAGTTCCAGGCACCCACGATACACCACCGAACTCACGAATTTCACTGACTTACTCCCCAGTCTCCCTCATGTTCTCACCCCCAGCCCTCAGGGACTCTTCTGTCTCTCTCAGCTACTCTCCGACCATCTCCAGATTTCACCTGGAGTCAGCTTCCCGCACCCAGGAATCACCTACAAACTCGCGGACCTTACTGCAACCCTCCCCCATTTCTTTCACCTCTTCGCCCCCTGCCTTCAGGGACTCTCCTGGGTCTCCCAGCTTCTCTCCAGCCTTCCCCAGATCTCTGCCACAGTCAGCCCCAGGCACCCAGGACAACCCTAGACACTCACAGGCCTCACGAGACTATCTCCCTATGACCTGGACCTATACAGGGATGGCTCCCACGCATCCCTCAGTGACCCCAAACCCATCTCCACTTACACTCAGACACTCCCAGGGCCTGACAGCTACTCCCCGTTATTGTCCTTCAGTTCGAAGCCCTGGCCAATCTACTAGCCCACATGACGCAGTTACCTGGCCATTTCTCCACGGTTCCCGTGAGGGCCCCACACCCAGCCGCACAAGAGCCCCTCCTGCATTCCGTCCTCACACGCAGGCCTGTCCATCTACTTGCTACTGTCACACTCTTGCCAGCAGAAGAGGCCCCTGTAATGGCCCATATCACCACCCAGGCTATCCTCACCCCACAGCTGTGCAGCGGGACCCTCCTGCTGGCCCACGTGGCTGCCAGAGCCCATGCTGGCACGACGCTCCAGCAGGTCGGCGTCCCTGCGGGCCACACTACCGGTGACATGGCTAGCATGACCCTCCTTCCTGACAGTGACACTGTTGATGTGAACCCCAGTTTCACATCTGTCATTTCTAAATAGGACCATTTTCCCTTTTCGCTCTCCCTTCCATTCACAGGGCTTTGCATTCTCTCTGTTTCTGCCTCCGTTTCAGATATTTACTCACCTTTTTCTCTCTCACTATGTCTGCCGTGGTGTCCATGAGAGTGCGCCACGTAAGATTCCCCCATTAAAAGTGGTGAATTGAGTGGCTTTTAGTATACCTGTGGCTGTGCACATTCAATTTTAATCCGCAATCCATTGTAGAACGTCTTATCACCCCCGACCAGAGAAGAACCCTGTAGACATGAGTCACTCCTCATTCTGTCTCAAACCCTCTCCCTGACCCTCAGCACTAGGTAGCAACTACCTAGTGCGATCAATCCCATATGCATAGATTTCCATATTGTGGACATTTCCTATCAACGGAATTGCACAATAGGTGAGCTGTTATGACTGACATAACACGTAGCACAATATTTTCAAGATTCATCCACATTGTAGGCTTACCCACAGGGGGAATCCATTTTTATGGGGGGGTTTTAGTAACACCGGTGTTTTCTCCTTCCTTTCGTCCTTCTTTCCTTCCTTCCTTCCTTCCTTCCTTCCTTCTTTCCTTCCCTCCTTCCTTCCACCTATTTCTCTCTTACTCCTTCTGCCCTCTCTCTTTCATATGCCTTAGGTGCATCCCACATTCTGCGTTTTTTTGGGGAAATCCTCGACAGGTGCAGGAAAATTGTGTTATTGTAACTATTTACCGCTATCTCTCTTTCTCGGCTCTCCATCAGTTGTGAACATCTATTGGTTTATCCCAAGTCACTAAGCATATTTTTATTAGGTACACCTGTTTTTCCTTATACAGCTGTTTCTGGAGTATAGGGTCGCATACTCATAAACCCAGTGTAACTCAGAAACGCATCTAATAATCGAATAAACCCATCATAACGTTGAAGAATCACAAGTCATACCATCATAAGTCACGGTCTGTCCGTGGATATGGGCGTCATCAATCCATTGTATTCAGTAATGCTGTACACCATTAACAATGGCAGACTGATTGGGAGTGGATATTGACAGCACTATAAAAGTCAGTCATTAGAGGGCTACTTCTTTAACCTGACTGAAGAACTGATCTAATGGCTTTAGTACAGTGCATGATTATGTGAGATGTTTTGAGACAGAGTAGTACATTTGTGAATGAAATTTGATGGCTTTTTTTCAATTAGTAGGAACCATTGTGTGTGGAAAAGTGAGAAAATTGCTTTCTGCTGTAGAGTCTGGCATTCATTGTAGATTTAAGCTTATTTTTCTGTGAGCAAATCTTATTCAATAAAATACTACTCTTTATACTAAAAAACAAAAACAGTGGTGATGTGTGGTCATTATCCTCAGCAAACTAATCCAGGGAAAGACAACCAAACGCCACATTCTCACTTATAATGGGAGCTGAAAAATGAGATCACATGGACACAGGAAGGGGAACAACACACACTGGGGCCTTTCAGGAGGCAGAGCGTTAGGAAAAACAGCTACTGCATGCTGGGCTTAATACCTAGGTGATGGGTTGACAGGTGCAGCAAACCACCATGGCACACGTTTACCTTAGTAATAAATCTGCACATCCTGCACATATACCCCAGAACTTAGAAACGAAACGAAACAAAAGAAAACGAAAAATCAAGAGCAAAACGCTAAAGGCAAAATAAAGTTTCAAACTCAGAAAGTGACCGACCAATGTTTGGTTCAAATCTTGGTTCTCAACCCAGGTGCCATAAGGTCAGGAGAAAGAATTTGATTACATATTGTAAATAAGACATGCAGCAAATGACCAGAAAGATTATTCTCAACATATGTGTGTCTTCTAATTCAATGGTGACGCTATCTACCGGGACATAGCATTAGATTCCAAAGGGCCGAGTCCCGCCAGACAGGCCTCCCACACTAATAACAATGGGGAGCCCTACGTTGTTTTACCTGTGCTTCTCAGCAACTGGCTATAAATCAGGTTGCCACCACTCCCAGATTTCGTTGCATTCATTTGCTGGAAGAGCTCACAGCACGCAGGGAAACACTTACACTTGCCTTTGTATTTTAGCGGACATTGCAAAAAGTTGGGAGATAAATGTGGGGCCCGGCATGTGGGGAGGGGCGCACTACCTTCCGGGAAGTGTTATCCAGAAGCTCTCTGAAGCCAGTCCTTTTGGGTTTTTATGGAGACCTCATTCTATAGGCATGATGGGTTAAACCATAGGCTATTGGTGATCCACTCCACCTGAGGCTCTCAACCCTCCCTGGAAATTGGGGTTGAGGCTTTGCCATTCTCAGTCTGACTTAAAGAATTTACCCAAATGGAATTTTAAAACCGATGAGCATAACTGGAATCTTAATTAGATGATTGGATTATCTGGAGCCACACCTTGATATTCCTCACCCGAGCACCCTCATCCAACGAATGCTCCACCCAACTGGCTCCCAAGTCTCTACGTGGTTCCAGAGCAAAAGAATGTTTATACAACGCATATCTCCACCTTTTCTTCAAAGTCTTTTCGCTTACACGGAAAGACTTCTTAAACTGCCATGCGTCAGGGTCAGGGGGAGGTCTTGTTACAACACAGATCTGTGCATCTCCGGGGTTTGATTGTGGCAAGGGTGCTGCTGGTGTCAAAACCACAACGTGGGAACCACGGAACCACTAGTTGTTTTTCAGTGTTTCAGTGTATACAATTCCTAATATATCTGGCCAAGAAAACTTGTAAGTTCTTAGATTGTCCCAAAGGTGGCGCATGGAATCAATGCAGGAGAACTGTTTCTTAGGAGGTGTAGCCTGGGAAAGTTGGGGGTGACTGATGGAAAGGAGGAGTGAAGCTCCGCCCTTTCCGCTGCTAGGCTGCGCCCGAGGCTATTTAAACCCACCCTGGCTGGCCTGTACTCAGATCTTCGCGGAGCGGATCAGCGGCCGGAGCGTTTGGCGGACTCTGCGTGGACTTGGAGCTCACAGCGTCTTGCGACTTGGAAGCGGATTCAGAGGACAGGACAGAACACTTGGGCAAGTGAATCTCTGTCTGTCTGTCTGTCTGTCTCATTGGTTGGTTGATTTCCATTTTCTTAAGGGGCACATACCTCACACCGCACACACACAAACACACACACACACACACGCACGCACACACACTACTTACTTGTGCGAGTTAGAAAATGAGAAGGGGCCCTGGGAGCTGCAGGGTTCCTAATCATGTCTGCACCTAAGAACAGTAGGGTCTTGTCTGGCTCTTCTTATGAACAGTCCCCCAGCCCGGACTCCCCAAGGTCCATGCGAGCCTCACCCAGCTTCTCCCTCTCCCCTCTCAGAAACTCAGGCTTAAGAGGAAGCTCCCCACCAGGGATCCAGAGCTACCATTCACCATCCCCTAGGGCTTCACCACACTCACCTCTGTCATCACCAGAATCCCACAAGCTCCCATTTCCCTGTCCTCACCGTGATGGGCAATTAATGAAGCCATTTGGCTCTCCCGTGTCCTCCTCTGAGGATTCCTCAGAGTCACCACGTTCATCAGTAATATACCACATGTCCTTACTGCCATCACCCAGCAGCTCACCCCCAGCTCTCGGGGGGTCTCCTGTGTCTCCCAGCTACTCTCCAAACACGGACACTCCAGTCTGTCCCAGCTACTCTCCAACCACGCCCACATTTCAGCGCGGGTCAGTTCCAGGAACCCAGGGATCACCACCAAGCCCACCACCTTCACTGAGTTACTCCCCAGTCTCTACCACGTCTTTATCTCCAACCCTCAGGGTCTCGCCTGTCTGTCCCAGCTACTTTCCAAACACGCCCACACTTCAGCGGGAGTCCGTTGCAGGCACCCAGAAATCACCACCAAACTCACCAATTTCACTGCGTTACTCCCCAGTCTCTCTCATGTCTTCACCATCCCTCAGGGACTCTCCCGTCTGTCCCAGCTACTCTCCAACCACGCCCACATTTCAGCTGGAGTCAGTTCCAGGCACCCCGGAATCACCACCAAACTCACCGATTTCACTCAGTTACTCCTCAGTCTCTAGCACGTCTTTATCTCCAACCCTCAGGGACTCTCCTGTGTGTCCCAGCTACTCTCCAACCACGCCCACACTTCAGCGGGAGTCGGTTCCAGGCACCCAGGAATCACCATCAAACTCACCAATTTCACTCAATTACTCTCCAGTCTCTCTCACGTCTTCACCAGCCCTCAGGGACTCTCCTGTCTGTCCCAGCTACTCTCCAACCACGCCCACATTTCAGCTGGAGTCAGTTCCAGGCACCCCGGAGTCACCACCAAACTCACCAGTTTCACTCAGTTACTCCCCGGTCTCTCTCATGTCTTCACCCCCAGCCCTCAGGGACTCTCCTGTGTGTCCCAGCTACTCTCCAACCATGCCCAGATTTCAGCGGGAGTCAGTTCCAGGCACCCAGGTATCACCACCAAACTCAGCAGTTTCACTGAGTTACTCCCCGGTCTCTCTCATGTCTTCACCCCCAGCCCCCTGGGACTCTCCTGTCTGTCCCAGCTACTCTCCCACCACGCCCAGATTTCAGCGGGAGTCAGCCTCCCACACTCCGGAATCACCTACAGACTCACAGACTTCACTGAGTTCCTCCCTGGTCTCTCTCAGGTCTTTGCCCTCAGCCCACAGGGACTCTTGTGTCTCTTTCAGCTGCTCTCAAAACTTCTCTAGATTCCAGCTGGAGTCAGTTCCAGGCACCCACGATACACCACCGAACTCACGAATTTCACTGACTTACTCCCCAGTCTCCCTCATGTTCTCACCCCCAGCCCTCAGGGACTCTTCTGTCTCTCTCAGCTACTCTCCGACCATCTCCAGATTTCACCTGGAGTCAGCTTCCCGCACCCAGGAATCACCTACAAACTCGCGGACCTTACTGCAACCCTCCCCCATTTCTTTCACCTCTTCGCCCCCTGCCTTCAGGGACTCTCCTGGGTCTCCCAGCTTCTCTCCAGCCTTCCCCAGATCTCTGCCACAGTCAGCCCCAGGCACCCAGGACAACCCTAGACACTCACAGGCCTCACGAGACTATCTCCCTATGACCTGGACCTATACAGGGATGGCTCCCACGCATCCCTCAGTGACCCCAAACCCATCTCCACTTACACTCAGACACTCCCAGGGCCTGACAGCTACTCCCCGTTATTGTCCTTCAGTTCGAAGCCCTGGCCAATCTACTAGCCCACATGACGCAGTTACCTGGCCATTTCTCCACGGTTCCCGTGAGGGCCCCACACCCAGCCGCACAAGAGCCCCTCCTGCATTCCGTCCTCACACGCAGGCCTGTCCATCTACTTGCTACTGTCACACTCTTGCCAGCAGAAGAGGCCCCTGTAATGGCCCATATCACCACCCAGGCTATCCTCACCCCACAGCTGTGCAGCGGGACCCTCCTGCTGGCCCACGTGGCTGCCAGAGCCCATGCTGGCACGACGCTCCAGCAGGTCGGCGTCCCTGCGGGCCACACTACCGGTGACATGGCTAGCATGACCCTCCTTCCTGACAGTGACACTGTTGATGTGAACCCCAGTTTCACATCTGTCATTTCTAAATAGGACCATTTTCCCTTTTCGCTCTCCCTTCCATTCACAGGGCTTTGCATTCTCTCTGTTTCTGCCTCCGTTTCAGATATTTACTCACCTTTTTCTCTCTCACTATGTCTGCCGTGGTGTCCATGAGAGTGCGCCACGTAAGATTCCCCCATTAAAAGTGGTGAATTGAGTGGCTTTTAGTATACCTGTGGCTGTGCACATTCAATTTTAATCCGCAATCCATTGTAGAACGTCTTATCACCCCCGACCAGAGAAGAACCCTGTAGACATGAGTCACTCCTCATTCTGTCTCAAACCCTCTCCCTGACCCTCAGCCCTAGGTAGCAACTACCTAGTGCGATCAATCCCATATGCATAGATTTCCATATTGTGGACATTTCCTATCAACGGAATTGCACAATAGGTGAGCTGTTATGACTGACATAACACGTAGCACAATATTTTCAAGATTCATCCACATTGTAGGCTTACCCACAGGGGGAATCCATTTTTATGGGGGGGTTTTAGTAACACCGGTGTTTTCTCCTTCCTTTCGTCCTTCTTTCCTTCCTTCCTTCCTTCCTTCCTTCCTTCCTTCCTTCTTTCCTTCCCTCCTTCCTTCCTCCTATTTCTCTCTTACTCCTTCTGCCCTCTCTCTTTCATATGCCTTAGGTGCATCCCACAGTCTGCGTTTTTTTGGGGAAATCCTCGACAGGTGCAGGAAAATTGTGTTATTGTAACTATTTACCGCTATCTCTCTTTCACGGCTCTCCATCAGTTGTGAACATCTATTGGTTTATCCCAAGTCACTAAGCATATTTTTATTAGGTACACCTGTTTTTCCTTATACAGCTGTTTCTGGAGTATAGGGTCGCATACTCATAAACCCAGTGTAACACAGAAACGCATCTAATAATCCAATAAACCCATCATAACGTTGAAGAATCACAAGTCATACCATCATAAGTCACGGTCTGTCCGTGGATATGGGCGTCATCAATCCATTGTATTCAGTAATGCTGTACACCATTAACAATGGCAGACTGATTGGGAGTGGATATTGACAGCACTATAAAAGTCAGTCATTAGAGGGCTACTTCTTTAACCTGACTGAAGAACTGATCTAATGGCTTTAGTACAGTGCATGATTATGTGAGATGTTTTGAGACAGAGTAGTACATTTGTGAATGAAATTTGATGGCTTTTTTTCAATTAGTAGGAACCATTGTGTGTGGAAAAGTGAGAAAATTGCTTTCTGCTGTAGAGTCTGGCATTCATTGTAGATTTAAGCTTATTTTTCTGTGAGCAAATCTTATTCAATAAAATACTACTCTTTATACTAAAAAACAAAAACAGTGGTGATGTGTGGTCATTATCCTCAGCAAACTAATCCAGGGAAAGACAACCAAACGCCACATTCTCACTTATAATGGGAGCTGAAAAATGAGATCACATGGACACAGGAAGGGGAACAACACACACTGGGGCCTTTCGGGAGGCAGAGCGTTAGGAAAAACAGCTACTGCATGCTGGGCTTTATACCTAGGTGATGGGTTGACAGGTGCAGCAAACCACCATGGCACACGTTTACCTTAGTAATAAATCTGCACATCCTGCACATATACCCCAGAACTTAGAAACGAAACGAAACAAAAGAAAACGAAAAATCAAGAGCAAAACGCTAAAGGCAAAATAAAGTTTCAAACTCAGAAAGTGACCGACCAATGTTTGGTTCAAATCTTGGTTCTCAACCCAGGTGCCATAAGGTCAGGAGAAAGAATTTGATTACATATTGTAAATAAGACATGCAGCAAATGACCAGAAAGATTATTCTCAACATATGTGTGTCTTCTAATTCAATGGTGACGCTATCTACCGGGACATAGCATTAGATTCCAAAGGGTCGAGTCCCGCCAGAGAGGCCTCCCACACTAATAACAATGGGGAGCCCTACGTTGTTTTACCTGTGCTTCTCAGCAACTGGCTATAAATCAGGTTGCCACCACTCCCAGATTTCGTTGCATTCATTTGCTGGAAGAGCTCACAGCACGCAGGGAAACACTTACACTTGCCTTTGTATTTTAGCGGACATTGCAAAAAGTTGAGAGATAAATGTGGGGCCCGGCATGTGGGGAGGGGCCCACTACCTTCCGGGAAGTGTTATCCAGAAGCTCTCTGAAGCCAGTCCTTTTGGGTTTTTATGGAGACCTCATTCTATAGGCATGATGGGTTAACCCATAGTCTATTGGTGATCAACTCCACCTGAGGCTCTCAACCCTCCCCGGAAATTGGGGTTGAGGCTTTGCCATTCTCAGTCTGACTTAAAGAATTTACCCAAATGGAATTTTAAAACCGATGAGCATAACTGGAATCTTAATTAGATGATTGGATTATCTGGAGCCACACCTTGATATTCCTCACCCGAGCACCCTCATCCAACGAACGCTCCACCCAACTGGCTCCCAAGTCTCTACGTGGTTCCAGAGCAAAAGAATGTTTATACAACGCATATCTCCACCTTTTCTTCAAAGTCTTTTCGCTTACACGGAAAGACTTCTTAAACTGCCATGCGTCAGGGTCAGGGGGAGGTCTTGTTACAACACAGATCTGTGCATCTCCGGGGTTTGATTGTGGCAAGGGTGCTGCTGGTGTCAAAACCACAACGTGGGAACCACAGAACCACTAGTTGTTTTTCAGTGTTTCAGTGTATACAATTCCTAATATATCTGGCCAAGAAAACTTGTAAGTTCTTAGGTTGACCCCAAGGTGGCGCATGGAATCAATGCAGGAGAACTGTTTCTTAGGAGGTGTAGCCTGGGAAAGTTGGGGGTGACTGATGGAAAGGAGGAGTGAAGCTCCGCCCTTTCCGCTGCTAGGCTGCGCCCGAGGCTATTTAAACCCACCCTGGCTGGCCTGTACTCAGATCTTCGCGGAGCGGATCAGCGGCCGGAGCGTTTGGCGGACTCTGCGTGGACTTGGAGCTCACAGCGTCTTGCGACTTGGAAGCGGATTCAGAGGACAGGACAGAACACTTGGGCAAGTGAATCTCTGTCTGTCTGTCTGTCTCATTGGTTGGTTGATTTCCATTTTCTTAAGGGGCACATACCTCACACCACACACACACAAACACACACACACACGCACGCACACACACTACTTACTTGTGCGAGTTAGAAAATGAGAAGGGGCCCTGGGAGCTGCAGGGTTCCTAATCATGTCTGCACCTAAGAACAGTAGGGTCTTGTCTGGCTCTTCTTATGAACAGTCCCCCAGCCCGGACTCCCCAAGGTCCATGCGAGCCTCACCCAGCTTCTCCCTCTCCCCTCTCAGAAACTCAGGCTTAAGAGGAAGCTCCCCACCAGGGATCCAGAGCTACCATTCACCATCCCCTAGGGCTTCACCACACTCACCTCTGTCATCACCAGAATCCCACAAGCTCCCATTTCCCTGTCCTCACCGTGATGGGCAATTAATGAAGCCATTTGGCTCTCCCGTGTCCTCCTCTGAGGATTCCTCAGAGTCACCACGTTCATCAGTAATATACCACATGTCCTTACTGCCATCACCCAGCAGCTCACCCCCAGCTCTCGGGGGGTCTCCTGTGTCTCCCAGCTACTCTCCAAACACGGACACTCCAGTCTGTCCCAGCTACTCTCCAACCACGCCCACATTTCAGCGCGGGTCAGTTCCAGGAACCCAGGGATCACCACCAAGCCCACCACCTTCACTGAGTTACTCCCCAGTCTCTACCACGTCTTTATCTCCAACCCTCAGGGTCTCGCCTGTCTGTCCCAGCTACTCTCCAAACACGCCCACACTTCAGCGGGAGTCCGTTGCAGGCACCCAGAAATCACCACCAAACTCACCAATTTCACTGCGTTACTCCCCAGTCTCTCTCATGTCTTCACCATCCCTCAGGGACTCTCCTGTCTGTCCCAGCTACTCTCCAACCACGCCCACATTTCAGCTGGAGTCAGTTCCAGGCACCCCGGAGTCACCACCAAACTCACCAGTTTCACTCAGTTACTCCCCGGTCTCTCTCATGTCTTCACCCCCAGCCCTCAGGGACTCTCCTGTGTGTCCCAGCTACTCTCCAACCATGCCCAGATTTCAGCGGGAGTCAGTTCCAGGCACCCAGGTATCACCACCAAACTCAGCAGTTTCACTGAGTTACTCCCCGGTCTCTCTCATGTCTTCACCCCCAGCCCCCTGGGACTCTCCTGTCTGTCCCAGCTACTCTCCCACCACGCCCAGATTTCAGCGGGAGTCAGCCTCCCACACTCCGGAATCACCTACAGACTCACAGACTTCACTGAGTTCCTCCCTGGTCTCTCTCAGGTCTTTGCCCTCAGCCCACAGGGACTCTTGTGTCTCTTTCAGCTGCTCTCAAAACTTCTCTAGATTCCAGCTGGAGTCAGTTCCAGGCACCCACGATACACCACCGAACTCACGAATTTCACTGACTTACTCCCCAGTCTCCCTCATGTTCTCACCCCCAGCCCTCAGGGACTCTTCTGTCTCTCTCAGCTACTCTCCGACCATCTCCAGATTTCACCTGGAGTCAGCTTCCCGCACCCAGGAATCACCTACAAACTCGCGGACCTTACTGCAACCCTCCCCCATTTCTTTCACCTCTTCGCCCCCTGCCTTCAGGGACTCTCCTGGGTCTCCCAGCTTCTCTCCAGCCTTCCCCAGATCTCTGCCACAGTCAGCCCCAGGCACCCAGGACAACCCTAGACACTCACAGGCCTCACGAGACTATCTCCCTATGACCTGGACCTATACAGGGATGGCTCCCACGCATCCCTCAGTGACCCCAAACCCATCTCCACTTACACTCAGACACTCCCAGGGCCTGACAGCTACTCCCCGTTATTGTCCTTCAGTTCGAAGCCCTGGCCAATCTACTAGCCCACATGACGCAGTTACCTGGCCATTTCTCCACGGTTCCCGTGAGGGCCCCACACCCAGCCGCACAAGAGCCCCTCCTGCATTCCGTCCTCACACGCAGGCCTGTCCATCTACTTGCTACTGTCACACTCTTGCCAGCAGAAGAGGCCCCTGTAATGGCCCATATCACCACCCAGGCTATCCTCACCCCACAGCTGTGCAGCGGGACCCTCCTGCTGGCCCACGTGGCTGCCAGAGCCCATGCTGGCACGACGCTCCAGCAGGTCGGCGTCCCTGCGGGCCACACTACCGGTGACATGGCTAGCATGACCCTCCTTCCTGACAGTGACACTGTTGATGTGAACCCCAGTTTCACATCTGTCATTTCTAAATAGGACCATTTTCCCTTTTCGCTCTCCCTTCCATTCACAGGGCTTTGCATTCTCTCTGTTTCTGCCTCCGTTTCAGATATTTACTCACCTTTTTCTCTCTCACTATGTCTGCCGTGGTGTCCATGAGAGTGCGCCACGTAAGATTACCCATTAAAAGTGGTGAATTGAGTGGCTTTTAGTATACCTGTGGCTGTGCACATTCAATTTTAATCCGCAATCCATTGTAGAACGTCTTATCACCCCCGACCAGAGAAGAACCCTGTAGACATGAGTCACTCCTCATTCTGTCTCAAACCCTCTCCCTGACCCTCAGCACTAGGTAGCAACTACCTAGTGCGATCAATCCCATATGCATAGATTTCCATATTGTGGACATTTCCTATCAACGGAATTGCACAATAGGTGAGCTGTTATGACTGACATAACACGTAGCACAATATTTTCAAGATTCATCCACATTGTAGGCTTACCCACAGGGGGAATCCATTTTTATGGGGGGGTTTTAGTAACACCGGTGTTTTCTCCTTCCTTTCGTCCTTCCTTCCTTCCTTCCTTCCTTCCTTCCTTCCTTCCTTCCTTCTTTCCTTCCCTCCTTCCTTCCACCTATTTCTCTCTTACTCCTTCTGCCCTCTCTCTTTCATATGCCTTAGGTGCATCCCACATTCTGCGTTTTTTTGGGGAAATCCTCGACAGGTGCAGGAAAATTGTGTTATTGTAACTATTTACCGCTATCTCTCTTTCACGGCTCTCCATCAGTTGTGAACATCTATTGGTTTATCCCAAGTCACTAAGCATATTTTTATTAGGTACACCTGTTTTTCCTTATACAGCTGTTTCTGGAGTATAGGGTCGCATACTCATAAACCCAGTGTAACTCAGAAACGCATCTAATAATCCAATAAACCCATCATATCGTTGAAGAATCACAAATCATACCATCATAAGTCACGGTCTGTCCGTGGATATGGGCGTCATCAATCCATTGTATTCAGTAATGCTGTACACCATTAACAATGGCAGACTGATTGGGAGTGGATATTGACAGCACTATAAAAGTCAGTCATTAGAGGGCTACTTCTTTAACCTGACTGAAGAACTGATCTAATGGCTTTAGTACAGTGCATGATTATGTGAGATGTTTTGAGACAGAGTAGTACATTTGTGAATGAAATTTGATGGCTTTTTTTCAATTAGTAGGAACCATTGTGTGTGGAAAAGTGAGAAAATTGCTTTCTGCTGTAGAGTCTGGCATTCATTGTAGATTTAAGCTTATTTTTCTGTGAGCAAATCTTATTCAATAAAATACTACTCTTTATACTAAAAAACAAAAACAGTGGTGATGTGTGGTCATTATCCTCAGCAAACTAATCCAGGGAAAGACAACCAAACGCCACATTCTCACTTATAATGGGAGCTGAAAAATGAGATCACATGGACACAGGAAGGGGAACAACACACACTGGGGCCTTTCGGGAGGCAGAGCGTTAGGAAAAACAGCTACTGCATGCTGGGCTTTATACCTAGGTGATGGGTTGACAGGTGCAGCAAACCACCATGGCACACGTTTACCTTAGTAATAAATCTGCACATCCTGCACATATACCCCAGAACTTAGAAACGAAACGAAACAAAAGAAAACGAAAAATCAAGAGCAAAACGCTAAAGGCAAAATAAAGTTTCAAACTCAGAAAGTGACCGACCAATGTTTGGTTCAAATCTTGGTTCTCAACCCAGGTGCCATAAGGTCAGCAGAAAGAATTTGATTACATATTGTAAATAAGACATGCAGCAAATGACCAGAAAGATTATTCTCAACATATGTGTGTCTTCTAATTCAATGGTGACGCTATCTACCGGGACATAGCATTAGATTCCAAAGGGCCGAGTCCCGCCAGACAGGCCTCCCACACTAATAACAATGGGGAGCCCTACGTTGTTTTACCTGTGCTTCTCAGCAACTGGCTATAAATCAGGTTGCCACCACTCCCAGATTTCGTTGCATTCATTTGCTGGAAGAGCTCACAGCACGCAGGGAAACACTTACACTTGCCTTTGTATTTTAGCGGACATTGCAAAAAGTTGAGAGATAAATGTGGGGCCCGGCATGTGGGGAGGGGCCCACTACCTTCCGGGAAGTGTTATCCAGAAGCTCTCTGAAGCCAGTCCTTTTGGGTTTTTATGGAGACCTCATTCTATAGGCATGATGGGTTAAACCATAGGCTATTGGTGATCAACTCCACCTGAGGCTCTCAACCCTCCCCGGAAATTGGGGTTGAGGCTTTGCCATTCTCAGTCTGACTTAAAGAATTTACCCAAATGGAATTTTAAAACCGATGAGCATAACTGGAATCTTAATTAGATGATTGGATTATCTGGAGCCACACCTTGATATTCCTCACCCGAGCACCCTCATCCAACGAATGCTCCACCCAACTGGCTCCCAAGTCTCTACGTGGTTCCAGAGCAAAAGAATGTTTATACAACGCATATCTCCACCTTTTCTTCAAAGTCTTTTCGCTTACACGGAAAGACTTCTTAAACTGCCATGCGTCAGGGTCAGGGGGAGGTCTTGTTACAACACAGATCTGTGCATCTCCGGGGTTTGATTGTGGCAAGGGTGCTGCTGGTGTCAAAACCACAACGTGGGAACCACGGAACCACTAGTTGTTTTTCAGTGTTTCAGTGTATACAATTCCTAATATATCTGGCCAAGAAAACTTGTAAGTTCTTAGGTTGACCCCAAGGTGGCGCATGGAATCAATGCAGGAGAACTGTTTCTTAGGAGGTGTAGCCTGGGAAAGTTGGGGGTGACTGATGGAAAGGAGGAGTGAAGCTCCGCCGTTTCCGCTGCTAGGCTGCGCCCGAGGCTATTTAAACCCACCCTGGCTGGCCTGTACTCAGATCTTCGCGGAGCGGATCAGCGGCCGGAGCGTTTGGCGGACTCTGCGTGGACTTGGAGCTCACAGCGTCTTGCGACTTGGAAGCGGATTCAGAGGACAGGACAGAACACTTGGGCAAGTGAATCTCTGTCTGTCTGTCTGTCTGTCTCATTGGTTGGTTGATTTCCATTTTCTTAAGGGGCACATACCTCACACCGCACACACACAAACACACACACACACACACGCACGCACACACACTACTTACTTGTGCGAGTTAGAAAATGAGAAGGGGCCCTGGGAGCTGCAGGGTTCCTAATCATGTCTGCACCTAAGAACAGTAGGGTCTTGTCTGGCTCTTCTTATGAACAGTCCCCCAGCCCGGACTCCCCAAGGTCCATGCGAGCCTCACCCAGCTTCTCCCTCTCCCCTCTCAGAAACTCAGGCTTAAGAGGAAGCTCCCCACCAGGGATCCAGAGCTACCATTCACCATCCCCTAGGGCTTCACCACACTCACCTCTGTCATCACCAGAATCCCACAAGCTCCCATTTCCCTGTCCTCACCGTGATGGGCAATTAATGAAGCCATTTGGCTCTCCCGTGTCCTCCTCTGAGGATTCCTCAGAGTCACCACGTTCATCAGTAATATACCACATGTCCTTACTGCCATCACCCAGCAGCTCACCCCCAGCTCTCGGGGGGTCTCCTGTGTCTCCCAGCTACTCTCCAAACACGGACACTCCAGTCTGTCCCAGCTACTCTCCAACCACGCCCACATTTCAGCGCGGGTCAGTTCCAGGAACCCAGGGATCACCACCAAGCCCACCACCTTCACTGAGTTACTCCCCAGTCTCTACCACGTCTTTATCTCCAACCCTCAGGGTCTCGCCTGTCTGTCCCAGCTACTTTCCAAACACGCCCACACTTCAGCGGGAGTCCGTTGCAGGCACCCAGAAATCACCACCAAACTCACCAATTTCACTGCGTTACTCCCCAGTCTCTCTCATGTCTTCACCATCCCTCAGGGACTCTCCCGTCTGTCCCAGCTACTCTCCAACCACGCCCACATTTCAGCTGGAGTCAGTTCCAGGCACCCCGGAATCACCACCAAACTCACCGATTTCACTCAGTTACTCCTCAGTCTCTAGCACGTCTTTATCTCCAACCCTCAGGGACTCTCCTGTGTGTCCCAGCTACTCTCCAACCACGCCCACACTTCAGCGGGAGTCGGTTCCAGGCACCCAGGAATCACCATCAAACTCACCAATTTCACTCAATTACTCTCCAGTCTCTCTCACGTCTTCACCAGCCCTCAGGGACTCTCCTGTCTGTCCCAGCTACTCTCCAACCACGCCCACATTTCAGCTGGAGTCAGTTCCAGGCACCCCGGAGTCACCACCAAACTCACCAGTTTCACTCAGTTACTCCCCGGTCTCTCTCATGTCTTCACCCCCAGCCCTCAGGGACTCTCCTGTGTGTCCCAGCTACTCTCCAACCATGCCCAGATTTCAGCGGGAGTCAGTTCCAGGCACCCAGGTATCACCACCAAACTCAGCAGTTTCACTGAGTTACTCCCCGGTCTCTCTCATGTCTTCACCCCCAGCCCCCTGGGACTCTCCTGTCTGTCCCAGCTACTCTCCCACCACGCCCAGATTTCAGCGGGAGTCAGCCTCCCACACTCCGGAATCACCTACAGACTCACAGACTTCACTGAGTTCCTCCCTGGTCTCTCTCAGGTCTTTGCCCTCAGCCCACAGGGACTCTTGTGTCTCTTTCAGCTGCTCTCAAAACTTCTCTAGATTCCAGCTGGAGTCAGTTCCAGGCACCCACGATACACCACCGAACTCACGAATTTCACTGACTTACTCCCCAGTCTCCCTCATGTTCTCACCCCCAGCCCTCAGGGACTCTTCTGTCTCTCTCAGCTACTCTCCGACCATCTCCAGATTTCACCTGGAGTCAGCTTCCCGCACCCAGGAATCACCTACAAACTCGCGGACCTTACTGCAACCCTCCCCCATTTCTTTCACCTCTTCGCCCCCTGCCTTCAGGGACTCTCCTGGGTCTCCCAGCTTCTCTCCAGCCTTCCCCAGATCTCTGCCACAGTCAGCCCCAGGCACCCAGGACAACCCTAGACACTCACAGGCCTCACGAGACTATCTCCCTATGACCTGGACCTATACAGGGATGGCTCCCACGCATCCCTCAGTGACCCCAAACCCATCTCCACTTACACTCAGACACTCCCAGGGCCTGACAGCTACTCCCCGTTATTGTCCTTCAGTTCGAAGCCCTGGCCAATCTACTAGCCCACATGACGCAGTTACCTGGCCATTTCTCCACGGTTCCCGTGAGGGCCCCACACCCAGCCGCACAAGAGCCCCTCCTGCATTCCGTCCTCACACGCAGGCCTGTCCATCTACTTGCTACTGTCACACTCTTGCCAGCAGAAGAGGCCCCTGTAATGGCCCATATCACCACCCAGGCTATCCTCACCCCACAGCTGTGCAGCGGGACCCTCCTGCTGGCCCACGTGGCTGCCAGAGCCCATGCTGGCACGACGCTCCAGCAGGTCGGCGTCCCTGCGGGCCACACTACCGGTGACATGGCTAGCATGACCCTCCTTCCTGACAGTGACACTGTTGATGTGAACCCCAGTTTCACATCTGTCATTTCTAAATAGGACCATTTTCCCTTTTCGCTCTCCCTTCCATTCACAGGGCTTTGCATTCTCTCTGTTTCTGCCTCCGTTTCAGATATTTACTCACCTTTTTCTCTCTCACTATGTCTGCCGTGGTGTCCATGAGAGTGCGCCACGTAAGATTCCCCCATTAAAAGTGGTGAATTGAGTGGCTTTTAGTATACCTGTGGCTGTGCACATTCAATTTTAATCCGCAATCCATTGTAGAACGTCTTATCACCCCCGACCAGAGAAGAACCCTGTAGACATGAGTCACTCCTCATTCTGTCTCAAACCCTCTCCCTGACCCTCAGCCCTAGGTAGCAACTACCTAGTGCGATCAATCCCATATGCATAGATTTCCATATTGTGGACATTTCCTATCAACGGAATTGCACAATAGGTGAGCTGTTATGACTGACATAACACGTAGCACAATATTTTCAAGATTCATCCACATTGTAGGCTTACCCACAGGGGGAATCCATTTTTATGGGGGGGTTTTAGTAACACCGGTGTTTTCTCCTTCCTTTCGTCCTTCTTTCCTTCCTTCCTTCCTTCCTTCCTTCCTTCTTTCCTTCCCTCCTTCCTTCCTCCTATTTCTCTCTTACTCCTTCTGCCCTCTCTCTTTCATATGCCTTAGGTGCATCCCACATTCTGCGTTTTTTTGGGGAAATCCTCGACAGGTGCAGGAAAATTGTGTTATTGTAACTATTTACCGCTATCTCTCTTTCACGGCTCTCCATCAGTTGTGAACATCTATTGGTTTATCCCAAGTCACTAAGCATATTTTTATTAGGTACACCTGTTTTTCCTTATACAGCTGTTTCTGGAGTATAGGGTCGCATACTCATAAACCCAGTGTAACACAGAAACGCATCTAATAATCGAATAAACCCATCATAACGTTGAAGAATCACAAGTCATACCATCATAAGTCACGGTCTGTCCGTGGATATGGGCGTCATCAATCCATTGTATTCAGTAATGCTGTACACCATTAACAATGGCAGACTGATTGGGAGTGGATATTGACAGCACTATAAAAGTCAGTCATTAGAGGGCTACTTCTTTAACCTGACTGAAGAACTGATCTAATGGCTTTAGTACAGTGCATGATTATGTGAGATGTTTTGAGACAGAGTAGTACATTTGTGAATGAAATTTGATGGCTTTTTTTCAATTAGTAGGAACCATTGTGTGTGGAAAAGTGAGAAAATTGCTTTCTGCTGTAGAGTCTGGCATTCATTGTAGATTTAAGCTTATTTTTCTGTGAGCAAATCTTATTCAATAAAATACTACTCTTTATACTAAAAAACAAAAACAGTGGTGATGTGTGGTCATTATCCTCAGCAAACTAATCCAGGGAAAGACAACCAAACGCCACATTCTCACTTATAATGGGAGCTGAAAAATGAGATCACATGGACACAGGAAGGGGAACAACACACACTGGGGCCTTTCGGGAGGCAGAGCGTTAGGAAAAACAGCTACTGCATGCTGGGCTTTATACCTAGGTGATGGGTTGACAGGTGCAGCAAACCACCATGGCACACGTTTACCTTAGTAATAAATCTGCACATCCTGCACATATACCCCAGAACTTAGAAACGAAACGAAACAAAAGAAAACGAAAAATCAAGAGCAAAACGCTAAAGGCAAAATAAAGTTTCAAACTCAGAAAGTGACCGACCAATGTTTGGTTCAAATCTTGGTTCTCAACCCAGGTGCCATAAGGTCAGGAGAAAGAATTTGATTACATATTGTAAATAAGACATGCAGCAAATGACCAGAAAGATTATTCTCAACATATGTGTGTCTTCTAATTCAATGGTGACGCTATCTACCGGGACATAGCATTAGATTCCAAAGGGCCGAGTCCCGCCAGACAGGCCTCCCACACTAATAACAATGGGGAGCCCTACGTTGTTTTACCTGTGCTTCTCAGCAACTGGCTATAAATCAGGTTGCCACCACTCCCAGATTTCGTTGCATTCATTTGCTGGAAGAGCTCACAGCATGCAGGGAAACACTTACACTTGCCTTTGTATTTTAGCGGACATTGCAAAAAGTTGAGAGATAAATGTGGGGCCCGGCATGTGGGGAGGGGCCCACTACCTTCCGGGAAGTGTTATCCAGAAGCTCTCTGAAGCCAGTCCTTTTGGGTTTTTATGGAGACCTCATTCTATAGGCATGATGGGTTAAACCATAGGCTATTGGTGATCAACTCCACCTGAGGCTCTCAACCCTCCCCGGAAATTGGGGTTGAGGCTTTGCCATTCTCAGTCTGACTTAAAGAATTTACCCAAATGGAATTTTAAAACCGATGAGCATAACTGGAATCTTAATTAGATGATTGGATTATCTGGAGCCACACCTTGATATTCCTCACCCGAGCACCCTCATCCAACGAACGCTCCACCCAACTGGCTCCCAAGTCTCTACGTGGTTCCAGAGCAAAAGAATGTTTATACAACGCATATCTCCACCTTTTCTTCAAAGTCTTTTCGCTTACACGGAAAGACTTCTTAAACTGCCATGCGTCAGGGTCAGGGGGAGGTCTTGTTACAACACAGATCTGTGCATCTCCGGGGTTTGATTGTGGCAAGGGTGCTGCTGGTGTCAAAACCACAACGTGGGAACCACGGAACCACTAGTTGTTTTTCAGTGTTTCAGTGTATACAATTCCTAATATATCTGGCCAAGAAAACTTGTAAGTTCTTAGGTTGACCCCAAGGTGGCGCATGGAATCAATGCAGGAGAACTGTTTCTTAGGAGGTGTAGCCTGGGAAAGTTGGGGGTGACTGATGGAAAGGAGGAGTGAAGCTCCGCCGTTTCCGCTGCTAGGCTGCGCCCGAGGCTATTTAAACCCACCCTGGCTGGCCTGTACTCAGATCTTCGCGGAGCGGATCAGCGGCCGGAGCGTTTGGCGGACTCTGCGTGGACTTGGAGCTCACAGCGTCTTGCGACTTGGAAGCGGATTCAGAGGACAGGACAGAACACTTGGGCAAGTGAATCTCTGTCTGTCTGTCTGTCTGTCTCATTGGTTGGTTGATTTCCATTTTCTTAAGGGGCACATACCTCACACCGCACACACACAAACACACACACACACACACGCACGCACACACACTACTTACTTGTGCGAGTTAGAAAATGAGAAGGGGCCCTGGGAGCTGCAGGGTTCCTAATCATGTCTGCACCTAAGAACAGTAGGGTCTTGTCTGGCTCTTCTTATGAACAGTCCCCCAGCCCGGACTCCCCAAGGTCCATGCGAGCCTCACCCAGCTTCTCCCTCTCCCCTCTCAGAAACTCAGGCTTAAGAGGAAGCTCCCCACCAGGGATCCAGAGCTACCATTCACCATCCCCTAGGGCTTCACCACACTCACCTCTGTCATCACCAGAATCCCACAAGCTCCCATTTCCCTGTCCTCACCGTGATGGGCAATTAATGAAGCCATTTGGCTCTCCCGTGTCCTCCTCTGAGGATTCCTCAGAGTCACCACGTTCATCAGTAATATACCACATGTCCTTACTGCCATCACCCAGCAGCTCACCCCCAGCTCTCGGGGGGTCTCCTGTGTCTCCCAGCTACTCTCCAAACACGGACACTCCAGTCTGTCCCAGCTACTCTCCAACCACGCCCACATTTCAGCGCGGGTCAGTTCCAGGAACCCAGGGATCACCACCAAGCCCACCACCTTCACTGAGTTACTCCCCAGTCTCTACCACGTCTTTATCTCCAACCCTCAGGGTCTCGCCTGTCTGTCCCAGCTACTTTCCAAACACGCCCACACTTCAGCGGGAGTCCGTTGCAGGCACCCAGAAATCACCACCAAACTCACCAATTTCACTGCGTTACTCCCCAGTCTCTCTCATGTCTTCACCATCCCTCAGGGACTCTCCCGTCTGTCCCAGCTACTCTCCAACCACGCCCACATTTCAGCTGGAGTCAGTTCCAGGCACCCCGGAATCACCACCAAACTCACCGATTTCACTCAGTTACTCCTCAGTCTCTAGCACGTCTTTATCTCCAACCCTCAGGGACTCTCCTGTGTGTCCCAGCTACTCTCCAACCACGCCCACACTTCAGCGGGAGTCGGTTCCAGGCACCCAGGAATCACCATCAAACTCACCAATTTCACTCAATTACTCTCCAGTCTCTCTCACGTCTTCACCAGCCCTCAGGGACTCTCCTGTCTGTCCCAGCTACTCTCCAACCACGCCCACATTTCAGCTGGAGTCAGTTCCAGGCACCCCGGAGTCACCACCAAACTCACCAGTTTCACTCAGTTACTCCCCGGTCTCTCTCATGTCTTCACCCCCAGCCCTCAGGGACTCTCCTGTGTGTCCCAGCTACTCTCCAACCATGCCCAGATTTCAGCGGGAGTCAGTTCCAGGCACCCAGGTATCACCACCAAACTCAGCAGTTTCACTGAGTTACTCCCCGGTCTCTCTCATGTCTTCACCCCCAGCCCCCTGGGACTCTCCTGTCTGTCCCAGCTACTCTCCCACCACGCCCAGATTTCAGCGGGAGTCAGCCTCCCACACTCCGGAATCACCTACAGACTCACAGACTTCACTGAGTTCCTCCCTGGTCTCTCTCAGGTCTTTGCCCTCAGCCCACAGGGACTCTTGTGTCTCTTTCAGCTGCTCTCAAAACTTCTCTAGATTCCAGCTGGAGTCAGTTCCAGGCACCCACGATACACCACCGAACTCACGAATTTCACTGACTTACTCCCCAGTCTCCCTCATGTTCTCACCCCCAGCCCTCAGGGACTCTTCTGTCTCTCTCAGCTACTCTCCGACCATCTCCAGATTTCACCTGGAGTCAGCTTCCCGCACCCAGGAATCACCTACAAACTCGCGGACCTTACTGCAACCCTCCCCCATTTCTTTCACCTCTTCGCCCCCTGCCTTCAGGGACTCTCCTGGGTCTCCCAGCTTCTCTCCAGCCTTCCCCAGATCTCTGCCACAGTCAGCCCCAGGCACCCAGGACAACCCTAGACACTCACAGGCCTCACGAGACTATCTCCCTATGACCTGGACCTATACAGGGATGGCTCCCACGCATCCCTCAGTGACCCCAAACCCATCTCCACTTACACTCAGACACTCCCAGGGCCTGACAGCTACTCCCCGTTATTGTCCTTCAGTTCGAAGCCCTGGCCAATCTACTAGCCCACATGACGCAGTTACCTGGCCATTTCTCCACGGTTCCCGTGAGGGCCCCACACCCAGCCGCACAAGAGCCCCTCCTGCATTCCGTCCTCACACGCAGGCCTGTCCATCTACTTGCTACTGTCACACTCTTGCCAGCAGAAGAGGCCCCTGTAATGGCCCATATCACCACCCAGGCTATCCTCACCCCACAGCTGTGCAGCGGGACCCTCCTGCTGGCCCACGTGGCTGCCAGAGCCCATGCTGGCACGACGCTCCAGCAGGTCGGCGTCCCTGCGGGCCACACTACCGGTGACATGGCTAGCATGACCCTCCTTCCTGACAGTGACACTGTTGATGTGAACCCCAGTTTCACATCTGTCATTTCTAAATAGGACCATTTTCCCTTTTCGCTCTCCCTTCCATTCACAGGGCTTTGCATTCTCTCTGTTTCTGCCTCCGTTTCAGATATTTACTCACCTTTTTCTCTCTCACTATGTCTGCCGTGGTGTCCATGAGAGTGCGCCACGTAAGATTCCCCCATTAAAAGTGGTGAATTGAGTGGCTTTTAGTATACCTGTGGCTGTGCACATTCAATTTTAATCCGCAATCCATTGTAGAACGTCTTATCACCCCCGACCAGAGAAGAACCCTGTAGACATGAGTCACTCCTCATTCTGTCTCAAACCCTCTCCCTGACCCTCAGCCCTAGGTAGCAACTACCTAGTGCGATCAATCCCATATGCATAGATTTCCATATTGTGGACATTTCCTATCAACGGAATTGCACAATAGGTGAGCTGTTATGACTGACATAACACGTAGCACAATATTTTCAAGATTCATCCACATTGTAGGCTTACCCACAGGGGGAATCCATTTTTATGGGGGGGTTTTAGTAACACCGGTGTTTTCTCCTTCCTTTCGTCCTTCTTTCCTTCCTTCCTTCCTTCCTTCCTTCCTTCTTTCCTTCCCTCCTTCCTTCCTCCTATTTCTCTCTTACTCCTTCTGCCCTCTCTCTTTCATATGCCTTAGGTGCATCCCACATTCTGCGTTTTTTTGGGGAAATCCTCGACAGGTGCAGGAAAATTGTGTTATTGTAACTATTTACCGCTATCTCTCTTTCACGGCTCTCCATCAGTTGTGAACATCTATTGGTTTATCCCAAGTCACTAAGCATATTTTTATTAGGTACACCTGTTTTTCCTTATACAGCTGTTTCTGGAGTATAGGGTCGCATACTCATAAACCCAGTGTAACACAGAAACGCATCTAATAATCGAATAAACCCATCATAACGTTGAAGAATCACAAGTCATACCATCATAAGTCACGGTCTGTCCGTGGATATGGGCGTCATCAATCCATTGTATTCAGTAATGCTGTACACCATTAACAATGGCAGACTGATTGGGAGTGGATATTGACAGCACTATAAAAGTCAGTCATTAGAGGGCTACTTCTTTAACCTGACTGAAGAACTGATCTAATGGCTTTAGTACAGTGCATGATTATGTGAGATGTTTTGAGACAGAGTAGTACATTTGTGAATGAAATTTGATGGCTTTTTTTCAATTAGTAGGAACCATTGTGTGTGGAAAAGTGAGAAAATTGCTTTCTGCTGTAGAGTCTGGCATTCATTGTAGATTTAAGCTTATTTTTCTGTGAGCAAATCTTATTCAATAAAATACTACTCTTTATACTAAAAAACAAAAACAGTGGTGATGTGTGGTCATTATCCTCAGCAAACTAATCCAGGGAAAGACAACCAAACGCCACATTCTCACTTATAATGGGAGCTGAAAAATGAGATCACATGGACACAGGAAGGGGAACAACACACACTGGGGCCTTTCGGGAGGCAGAGCGTTAGGAAAAACAGCTACTGCATGCTGGGCTTTATACCTAGGTGATGGGTTGACAGGTGCAGCAAACCACCATGGCACACGTTTACCTTAGTAATAAATCTGCACATCCTGCACATATACCCCAGAACTTAGAAACGAAACGAAACAAAAGAAAACGAAAAATCAAGAGCAAAACGCTAAAGGCAAAATAAAGTTTCAAACTCAGAAAGTGACCGACCAATGTTTGGTTCAAATCTTGGTTCTCAACCCAGGTGCCATAAGGTCAGGAGAAAGAATTTGATTACATATTGTAAATAAGACATGCAGCAAATGACCAGAAAGATTATTCTCAACATATGTGTGTCTTCTAATTCAATGGTGACGCTATCTACCGGGACATAGCATTAGATTCCAAAGGGCCGAGTCCCGCCAGACAGGCCTCCCACACTAATAACAATGGGGAGCCCTACGTTGTTTTACCTGTGCTTCTCAGCAACTGGCTATAAATCAGGTTGCCACCACTCCCAGATTTCGTTGCATTCATTTGCTGGAAGAGCTCACAGCACGCAGGGAAACACTTACACTTGCCTTTGTATTTTAGCGGACATTGCAAAAAGTTGAGAGATAAATGTGGGGCCCGGCATGTGGGGAGGGGCCCACTACCTTCCGGGAAGTGTTATCCAGAAGCTCTCTGAAGCCAGTCCTTTTGGGTTTTTATGGAGACCTCATTCTATAGGCATGATGGGTTAAACCATAGGCTATTGGTGATCAACTCCACCTGAGGCTCTCAACCCTCCCCGGAAATTGGGGTTGAGGCTTTGCCATTCTCAGTCTGACTTAAAGAATTTACCCAAATGGAATTTTAAAACCGATGAGCATAACTGGAATCTTAATTAGATGATTGGATTATCTGGAGCCACACCTTGATATTCCTCACCCGAGCACCCTCATCCAACGAACGCTCCACCCAACTGGCTCCCAAGTCTCTACGTGGTTCCAGAGCAAAAGAATGTTTATACAACGCATATCTCCACCTTTTCTTCAAAGTCTTTTCGCTTACACGGAAAGACTTCTTAAACTGCCATGCGTCAGGGTCAGGGGGAGGTCTTGTTACAACACAGATCTGTGCATCTCCGGGGTTTGATTGTGGCAAGGGTGCTGCTGGTGTCAAAACCACAACGTGGGAACCACGGAACCACTAGTTGTTTTTCAGTGTTTCAGTGTATACAATTCCTAATATATCTGGCCAAGAAAACTTGTAAGTTCTTAGGTTGACCCCAAGGTGGCGCATGGAATCAATGCAGGAGAACTGTTTCTTAGGAGGTGTAGCCTGGGAAAGTTGGGGGTGACTGATGGAAAGGAGGAGTGAAGCTCCGCCGTTTCCGCTGCTAGGCTGCGCCCGAGGCTATTTAAACCCACCCTGGCTGGCCTGTACTCAGATCTTCGCGGAGCGGATCAGCGGCCGGAGCGTTTGGCGGACTCTGCGTGGACTTGGAGCTCACAGCGTCTTGCGACTTGGAAGCGGATTCAGAGGACAGGACAGAACACTTGGGCAAGTGAATCTCTGTCTGTCTGTCTGTCTGTCTCATTGGTTGGTTGATTTCCATTTTCTTAAGGGGCACATACCTCACACCGCACACACACAAACACACACACACACACACGCACGCACACACACTACTTACTTGTGCGAGTTAGAAAATGAGAAGGGGCCCTGGGAGCTGCAGGGTTCCTAATCATGTCTGCACCTAAGAACAGTAGGGTCTTGTCTGGCTCTTCTTATGAACAGTCCCCCAGCCCGGACTCCCCAAGGTCCATGCGAGCCTCACCCAGCTTCTCCCTCTCCCCTCTCAGAAACTCAGGCTTAAGAGGAAGCTCCCCACCAGGGATCCAGAGCTACCATTCACCATCCCCTAGGGCTTCACCACACTCACCTCTGTCATCACCAGAATCCCACAAGCTCCCATTTCCCTGTCCTCACCGTGATGGGCAATTAATGAAGCCATTTGGCTCTCCCGTGTCCTCCTCTGAGGATTCCTCAGAGTCACCACGTTCATCAGTAATATACCACATGTCCTTACTGCCATCACCCAGCAGCTCACCCCCAGCTCTCGGGGGGTCTCCTGTGTCTCCCAGCTACTCTCCAAACACGGACACTCCAGTCTGTCCCAGCTACTCTCCAACCACGCCCACATTTCAGCGCGGGTCAGTTCCAGGAACCCAGGGATCACCACCAAGCCCACCACCTTCACTGAGTTACTCCCCAGTCTCTACCACGTCTTTATCTCCAACCCTCAGGGTCTCGCCTGTCTGTCCCAGCTACTTTCCAAACACGCCCACACTTCAGCGGGAGTCCGTTGCAGGCACCCAGAAATCACCACCAAACTCACCAATTTCACTGCGTTACTCCCCAGTCTCTCTCATGTCTTCACCATCCCTCAGGGACTCTCCCGTCTGTCCCAGCTACTCTCCAACCACGCCCACATTTCAGCTGGAGTCAGTTCCAGGCACCCCGGAATCACCACCAAACTCACCGATTTCACTCAGTTACTCCTCAGTCTCTAGCACGTCTTTATCTCCAACCCTCAGGGACTCTCCTGTGTGTCCCAGCTACTCTCCAACCACGCCCACACTTCAGCGGGAGTCGGTTCCAGGCACCCAGGAATCACCATCAAACTCACCAATTTCACTCAATTACTCTCCAGTCTCTCTCACGTCTTCACCAGCCCTCAGGGACTCTCCTGTCTGTCCCAGCTACTCTCCAACCACGCCCACATTTCAGCTGGAGTCAGTTCCAGGCACCCCGGAGTCACCACCAAACTCACCAGTTTCACTCAGTTACTCCCCGGTCTCTCTCATGTCTTCACCCCCAGCCCTCAGGGACTCTCCTGTGTGTCCCAGCTACTCTCCAACCATGCCCAGATTTCAGCGGGAGTCAGTTCCAGGCACCCAGGTATCACCACCAAACTCAGCAGTTTCACTGAGTTACTCCCCGGTCTCTCTCATGTCTTCACCCCCAGCCCCCTGGGACTCTCCTGTCTGTCCCAGCTACTCTCCCACCACGCCCAGATTTCAGCGGGAGTCAGCCTCCCACACTCCGGAATCACCTACAGACTCACAGACTTCACTGAGTTCCTCCCTGGTCTCTCTCAGGTCTTTGCCCTCAGCCCACAGGGACTCTTGTGTCTCTTTCAGCTGCTCTCAAAACTTCTCTAGATTCCAGCTGGAGTCAGTTCCAGGCACCCACGATACACCACCGAACTCACGAATTTCACTGACTTACTCCCCAGTCTCCCTCATGTTCTCACCCCCAGCCCTCAGGGACTCTTCTGTCTCTCTCAGCTACTCTCCGACCATCTCCAGATTTCACCTGGAGTCAGCTTCCCGCACCCAGGAATCACCTACAAACTCGCGGACCTTACTGCAACCCTCCCCCATTTCTTTCACCTCTTCGCCCCCTGCCTTCAGGGACTCTCCTGGGTCTCCCAGCTTCTCTCCAGCCTTCCCCAGATCTCTGCCACAGTCAGCCCCAGGCACCCAGGACAACCCTAGACACTCACAGGCCTCACGAGACTATCTCCCTATGACCTGGACCTATACAGGGATGGCTCCCACGCATCCCTCAGTGACCCCAAACCCATCTCCACTTACACTCAGACACTCCCAGGGCCTGACAGCTACTCCCCGTTATTGTCCTTCAGTTCGAAGCCCTGGCCAATCTACTAGCCCACATGACGCAGTTACCTGGCCATTTCTCCACGGTTCCCGTGAGGGCCCCACACCCAGCCGCACAAGAGCCCCTCCTGCATTCCGTCCTCACACGCAGGCCTGTCCATCTACTTGCTACTGTCACACTCTTGCCAGCAGAAGAGGCCCCTGTAATGGCCCATATCACCACCCAGGCTATCCTCACCCCACAGCTGTGCAGCGGGACCCTCCTGCTGGCCCACGTGGCTGCCAGAGCCCATGCTGGCACGACGCTCCAGCAGGTCGGCGTCCCTGCGGGCCACACTACCGGTGACATGGCTAGCATGACCCTCCTTCCTGACAGTGACACTGTTGATGTGAACCCCAGTTTCACATCTGTCATTTCTAAATAGGACCATTTTCCCTTTTCGCTCTCCCTTCCATTCACAGGGCTTTGCATTCTCTCTGTTTCTGCCTCCGTTTCAGATATTTACTCACCTTTTTCTCTCTCACTATGTCTGCCGTGGTGTCCATGAGAGTGCGCCACGTAAGATTCCCCCATTAAAAGTGGTGAATTGAGTGGCTTTTAGTATACCTGTGGCTGTGCACATTCAATTTTAATCCGCAATCCATTGTAGAACGTCTTATCACCCCCGACCAGAGAAGAACCCTGTAGACATGAGTCACTCCTCATTCTGTCTCAAACCCTCTCCCTGACCCTCAGCCCTAGGTAGCAACTACCTAGTGCGATCAATCCCATATGCATAGATTTCCATATTGTGGACATTTCCTATCAACGGAATTGCACAATAGGTGAGCTGTTATGACTGACATAACACGTAGCACAATATTTTCAAGATTCATCCACATTGTAGGCTTACCCACAGGGGGAATCCATTTTTATGGGGGGGTTTTAGTAACACCGGTGTTTTCTCCTTCCTTTCGTCCTTCTTCCCTTCCTTCCTTCCTTCCGTCCTTCTTTCCTTCCTTCCTTCCTTCCTTCCTTCCTTCCTCCCTTCCTTCCTTCCTTCTTTCCTTCCCTCCTTCCTTCCTCCTATTTCTCTCTTACTCCTTCTGCCCTCTCTCTTTCATATGCCTTAGGTGCATCCCACAGTCTGCGTTTTTTTGGGGAAATCCTCGACAGGTGCAGGAAAATTGTGTTATTGTAACTATTTACCGCTATCTCTGTTTCACGGCTCTCCATCAGTTGTGAACATCTATTGGTTTATCCCAAGTCACTAAGCATATTTTTATTAGGTACACCTGTTTTTCCTTATACAGCTGTTTCTGGAGTATAGGGTCGCATACTCATAAACCCAGTGTAACACAGAAACGCATCTAATAATCCAATAAACCCATCATAACGTTGAAGAATCACAAATCATACCATCATAAGTCACGGTCTGTCCGTGGATATGGGCGTCATCAATCCATTGTATTCAGTAATGCTGTACACCATTAACAATGGCAGACTGATTGGGAGTGGATATTGACAGCACTATAAAAGTCAGTCATTAGAGGGCTACTTCTTTAACCTGACTGAAGAACTGATCTAATGGCTTTAGTACAGTGCATGATTATGTGAGATGTTTTGAGACAGAGTAGTACATTTGTGAATGAAATTTGATGGCTTTTTTTCAATTAGTAGGAACCATTGTGTGTGGAAAAGTGAGAAAATTGCTTTCTGCTGTAGAGTCTGGCATTCATTGTAGATTTAAGCTTATTTTTCTGTGAGCAAATCTTATTCAATAAAATACTACTCTTTATACTAAAAAACAAAAACAGTGGTGATGTGTGGTCATTATCCTCAGCAAACTAATCCAGGGAAAGACAACCAAACGCCACATTCTCACTTATAATGGGAGCTGAAAAAGGAGATCACATGGACACAGGAAGGGGAACAACACACACTGGGGCCTTTCGGGAGGCAGAGCGTTAGGAAAAACAGCTACTGCATGCTGGGCTTTATACCTAGGTGATGGGTTGACAGGTGCAGCAAACCACCATGGCACACGTTTACCTTAGTAATAAATCTGCACATCCTGCACATATACCCCAGAACTTAGAAACGAAACGAAACAAAAGAAAACGAAAAATCAAGAGCAAAACGCTAAAGGCAAAATAAAGTTTCAAACTCAGAAAGTGACCGACCAATGTTTGGTTCAAATCTTGGTTCTCAACCCAGGTGCCATAAGGTCAGGAGAAAGAATTTGATTACATATTGTAAATAAGACATGCAGCAAATGACCAGAAAGATTATTCTCAACATATGTGTGTCTTCTAATTCAATGGTGACGCTATCTACCGGGACATAGCATTAGATTCCAAAGGGCCGAGTCCCGCCAGACAGGCCTCCCACACTAATAACAATGGGGAGCCCTACGTTGTTTTACCTGTGCTTCTCAGCAACTGGCTATAAATCAGGTTGCCACCACTCCCAGATTTCGTTGCATTCATTTGCTGGAAGAGCTCACAGCACGCAGGGAAACACTTACACTTGCCTTTGTATTTTAGCGGACATTGCAAAAAGTTGAGAGATAAATGTGGGGCCCGGCATGTGGGGAGGGGCCCACTACCTTCCGGGAAGTGTTATCCAGAAGCTCTCTGAAGCCAGTCCTTTTGGGTTTTTATGGAGACCTCATTCTATAGGCATGATGGGTTAAACCATAGGCTATTGGTGATCAACTCCACCTGAGGCTCTCAACCCTCCCCGGAAATTGGGGTTGAGGCTTTGCCATTCTCAGTCTGACTTAAAGAATTTACCCAAATGGAATTTTAAAACCGATGAGCATAACTGGAATCTTAATTAGATGATTGGATTATCTGGAGCCACACCTTGATATTCCTCACCCGAGCACCCTCATCCAACGAACGCTCCACCCAACTGGCTCCCAAGTCTCTACGTGGTTCCAGAGCAAAAGAATGTTTATACAACGCATATCTCCACCTTTTCTTCAAAGTCTTTTCGCTTACACGGAAAGACTTCTTAAACTGCCATGCGTCAGGGTCAGGGGGAGGTCTTGTTACAACACAGATCTGTGCATCTCCGGGGTTTGATTGTGGCAAGGGTGCTGCTGGTGTCAAAACCACAACGTGGGAACCACGGAACCACTAGTTGTTTTTCAGTGTTTCAGTGTATACAATTCCTAATATATCTGGCCAAGAAAACTTGTAAGTTCTTAGGTTGACCCCAAGGTGGCGCATGGAATCAATGCAGGAGAACTGTTTCTTAGGAGGTGTAGCCTGGGAAAGTTGGGGGTGACTGATGGAAAGGAGGAGTGAAGCTCCGCCGTTTCCGCTGCTAGGCTGCGCCCGAGGCTATTTAAACCCACCCTGGCTGGCCTGTACTCAGATCTTCGCGGAGCGGATCAGCGGCCGGAGCGTTTGGCGGACTCTGCGTGGACTTGGAGCTCACAGCGTCTTGCGACTTGGAAGCGGATTCAGAGGACAGGACAGAACACTTGGGCAAGTGAATCTCTGTCTGTCTGTCTGTCTGTCTCATTGGTTGGTTGATTTCCATTTTCTTAAGGGGCACATACCTCACACCGCACACACACAAACACACACACACACACACGCACGCACACACACTACTTACTTGTGCGAGTTAGAAAATGAGAAGGGGCCCTGGGAGCTGCAGGGTTCCTAATCATGTCTGCACCTAAGAACAGTAGGGTCTTGTCTGGCTCTTCTTATGAACAGTCCCCCAGCCCGGACTCCCCAAGGTCCATGCGAGCCTCACCCAGCTTCTCCCTCTCCCCTCTCAGAAACTCAGGCTTAAGAGGAAGCTCCCCACCAGGGATCCAGAGCTACCATTCACCATCCCCTAGGGCTTCACCACACTCACCTCTGTCATCACCAGAATCCCACAAGCTCCCATTTCCCTGTCCTCACCGTGATGGGCAATTAATGAAGCCATTTGGCTCTCCCGTGTCCTCCTCTGAGGATTCCTCAGAGTCACCACGTTCATCAGTAATATACCACATGTCCTTACTGCCATCACCCAGCAGCTCACCCCCAGCTCTCGGGGGGTCTCCTGTGTCTCCCAGCTACTCTCCAAACACGGACACTCCAGTCTGTCCCAGCTACTCTCCAACCACGCCCACATTTCAGCGCGGGTCAGTTCCAGGAACCCAGGGATCACCACCAAGCCCACCACCTTCACTGAGTTACTCCCCAGTCTCTACCACGTCTTTATCTCCAACCCTCAGGGTCTCGCCTGTCTGTCCCAGCTACTTTCCAAACACGCCCACACTTCAGCGGGAGTCCGTTGCAGGCACCCAGAAATCACCACCAAACTCACCAATTTCACTGCGTTACTCCCCAGTCTCTCTCATGTCTTCACCATCCCTCAGGGACTCTCCCGTCTGTCCCAGCTACTCTCCAACCACGCCCACATTTCAGCTGGAGTCAGTTCCAGGCACCCCGGAATCACCACCAAACTCACCGATTTCACTCAGTTACTCCTCAGTCTCTAGCACGTCTTTATCTCCAACCCTCAGGGACTCTCCTGTGTGTCCCAGCTACTCTCCAACCACGCCCACACTTCAGCGGGAGTCGGTTCCAGGCACCCAGGAATCACCATCAAACTCACCAATTTCACTCAATTACTCTCCAGTCTCTCTCACGTCTTCACCAGCCCTCAGGGACTCTCCTGTCTGTCCCAGCTACTCTCCAACCACGCCCACATTTCAGCTGGAGTCAGTTCCAGGCACCCCGGAGTCACCACCAAACTCACCAGTTTCACTCAGTTACTCCCCGGTCTCTCTCATGTCTTCACCCCCAGCCCTCAGGGACTCTCCTGTGTGTCCCAGCTACTCTCCAACCATGCCCAGATTTCAGCGGGAGTCAGTTCCAGGCACCCAGGTATCACCACCAAACTCAGCAGTTTCACTGAGTTACTCCCCGGTCTCTCTCATGTCTTCACCCCCAGCCCCCTGGGACTCTCCTGTCTGTCCCAGCTACTCTCCCACCACGCCCAGATTTCAGCGGGAGTCAGCCTCCCACACTCCGGAATCACCTACAGACTCACAGACTTCACTGAGGTCCTCCCTGGTCTCTCTCAGGTCTTTGCCCTCAGCCCACAGGGACTCTTGTGTCTCTTTCAGCTGCTCTCAAAACTTCTCTAGATTCCAGCTGGAGTCAGTTCCAGGCACCCACGATACACCACCGAACTCACGAATTTCACTGACTTACTCCCCAGTCTCCCTCATGTTCTCACCCCCAGCCCTCAGGGACTCTTCTGTCTCTCTCAGCTACTCTCCGACCATCTCCAGATTTCACCTGGAGTCAGCTTCCCGCACCCAGGAATCACCTACAAACTCACGGACCTTACTGCAACCCTCCCCCATTTCTTTCACCTCTTCGCCCCCTGCCTTCAGGGACTCTCCTGGGTCTCCCAGCTTCTCTCCAGCCTTCCCCAGATCTCTGCCACAGTCAGCCCCAGGCACCCAGGACAACCCTAGACACTCACAGGCCTCACGAGACTATCTCCCTATGACCTGGACCTATACAGGGATGGCTCCCACGCATCCCTCAGTGACCCCAAACCCATCTCCACTTACACTCAGACACTCCCAGGGCCTGACAGCTACTCCCCGTTATTGTCCTTCAGTTCGAAGCCCTGGCCAATCTACTAGCCCACATGACGCAGTTACCTGGCCATTTCTCCACGGTTCCCGTGAGGGCCCCACACCCAGCCGCACAAGAGCCCCTCCTGCATTCCGTCCTCACACGCAGGCCTGTCCATCTACTTGCTACTGTCACACTCTTGCCAGCAGAAGAGGCCCCTGTAATGGCCCATATCACCACCCAGGCTATCCTCACCCCACAGCTGTGCAGCGGGACCCTCCTGCTGGCCCACGTGGCTGCCAGAGCCCATGCTGGCACGACGCTCCAGCAGGTCGGCGTCCCTGCGGGCCACACTACCGGTGACATGGCTAGCATGACCCTCCTTCCTGACAGTGACACTGTTGATGTGAACCCCAGTTTCACATCTGTCATTTCTAAATAGGACCATTTTCCCTTTTCGCTCTCCCTTCCATTCACAGGGCTTTGCATTCTCTCTGTTTCTGCCTCCGTTTCAGATATTTACTCACCTTTTTCTGTCTCACTATGTCTGCCGTGGTGTCCATGAGAGTGCGCCACGTAAGATTCCCCCATTAAAAGTCATGAATTGAGTGGCTTTTAGTATACCTGTGGCTGTGCACATTCAATTTTAATCCGCAATCCATTGTAGAACGTCTTATCACCCCCGACCAGAGAAGAACCCTGTAGACATGAGTCACTCCTCATTCTGTCTCAAACCCTCTCCCTGACCCTCAGCCCTAGGTAGCAACTACCTAGTGCGATCAATCCCATATGCATAGATTTCCATATTGTGGACATTTCCTATCAACGGAATTGCACAATAGGTGAGCTGTTATGACTGACATAACACGTAGCACAATATTTTCAAGATTCATCCACATTGTAGGCTTACCCACAGGGGGAATCCATTTTTATGGGGGGGGTTTAGTAACACCGGTGTTTTCTCCTTCCTTTCGTCCTTCTTCCCTTCCTTCCTTCCTTCCTTCCTTCCTTCCTTCCTTCCTTCTTTCCTTCCCTCCTTCCTTCCTCCTATTTCTCTCTTACTCCTTCTGCCCTCTCTCTTTCATATGCCTTAGGTGCATCCCACATTCTGCGTTTTTTTGGGGAAATCCTCGACAGGTGCAGGAAAATTGTGTTATTGTAACTATTTACCGCTATCTCTGTTTCACGGCTCTCCATCAGTTGTGAACATCTATTGGTTTATCCAAAGTCACTAAGCATATTTTTATTAGGTACACCTGTTTTTCCTTATACAGCTGTTTCTGGAGTATAGGGTCGCATACTCATAAACCCAGTGTAACACAGAAACGCATCTAATAATCCAATAAACCCATCATAACGTTGAAGAATCACAAATCATACCATCATAAGTCACGGTCTGTCCGTGGATATGGGCGTCATCAATCCATTGTATTCAGTAATGCTGTACACCATTAACAATGGCAGACTGATTGGGAGTGGATATTGACAGCACTATAAAAGTCAGTCATTAGAGGGCTACTTCTTTAACCTGACTGAAGAACTGATCTAATGGCTTTAGTACAGTGCATGATTATGTGAGATGTTTTGAGACAGAGTAGTACATTTGTGAATGAAATTTGATGGCTTTTTTTCAATTAGTAGGAACCATTGTGTGTGGAAAAGTGAGAAAATTGCTTTCTGCTGTAGAGTCTGGCATTCATTGTAGATTTAAGCTTATTTTTCTGTGAGCAAATCTTATTCAATAAAATACTACTCTTTATACTAAAAAACAAAAACAGTGGTGATGTGTGGTCATTATCCTCAGCAAACTAATCCAGGGAAAGACAACCAAACGCCACATTCTCACTTATAATGGGAGCTGAAAAAGGAGATCACATGGACACAGGAAGGGGAACAACACACACTGGGGCCTTTCGGGAGGCAGAGCGTTAGGAAAAACAGCTACTGCATGCTGGGCTTTATACCTAGGTGATGGGTTGACAGGTGCAGCAAACCACCATGGCACACGTTTACCTTAGTAATAAATCTGCACATCCTGCACATATACCCCAGAACTTAGAAACGAAACGAAACAAAAGAAAACGAAAAATCAAGAGCAAAACGCTAAAGGCAAAATAAAGTTTCAAACTCAGAAAGTGACCGACCAATGTTTGGTTCAAATCTTGGTTCTCAACCCAGGTGCCATAAGGTCAGGAGAAAGAATTTGATTACATATTGTAAATAAGACATGCAGCAAATGACCAGAAAGATTATTCTCAACATATGTGTGTCTTCTAATTCAATGGTGACGCTATCTACCGGGACATAGCATTAGATTCCAAAGGGCCGAGTCCCGCCAGACAGGCCTCCCACACTAATAACAATGGGGAGCCCTACGTTGTTTTACCTGTGCTTCTCAGCAACTGGCTATAAATCAGGTTGCCACCACTCCCAGATTTCGTTGCATTCATTTGCTGGAAGAGCTCACAGCACGCAGGGAAACACTTACACTTGCCTTTGTATTTTAGCGGACATTGCAAAAAGTTGAGAGATAAATGTGGGGCCCGGCATGTGGGGAGGGGCCCACTACCTTCCGGGAAGTGTTATCCAGAAGCTCTCTGAAGCCAGTCCTTTTGGGTTTTTATGGAGACCTCATTCTATAGGCATGATGGGTTAACCCATAGGCTATTGGTGATCAACTCCACCTGAGGCTCTCAACCCTCCCCGGAAATTGGGGTTGAGGCTTTGCCATTCTCAGTCTGACTTAAAGAATTTACCCAAATGGAATTTTAAAACCGATGAGCATAACTGGAATCTTAATTAGATGATTGGATTATCTGGAGCCACACCTTGATATTCCTCACCCGAGCACCCTCATCCAACGAATGCTCCACCCAACTGGCTCCCAAGTCTCTACGTGGTTCCAGAGCAAAAGAATGTTTATACAACGCATATCTCCACCTTTTCTTCAAAGTCTTTTCGCTTACACGGAAAGACTTCTTAGACTGCCATGCGTCAGGGTCAGGGGGAGGTCTTGTTACAACACAGATCTGTGCATCTCCGGGGTTTGATTGTGGCAAGGGTGCTGCTGGTGTCAAAACCACAACGTGGGAACCACAGAACCACTAGTTGTTTTTCAGTGTTTCAGTGTATACAATTCCTAATATATCTGGCCAAGAAAACTTGTAAGTTCTTAGGTTGACCCCAAGGTGGCGCATGGAATCAATGCAGGAGAACTGTTTCTTAGGAGGTGTAGCCTGGGAAAGTTGGGGGTGACTGATGGAAAGGAGGAGTGAAGCTCCGCCGTTTCCGCTGCTAGGCTGCGCCCGAGGCTATTTAAACCCACCCTGGCTGGCCTGTACTCAGATCTTCGCGGAGCGGATCAGCGGCCGGAGCGTTTGGCGGACTCTGCGTGGACTTGGAGCTCACAGCGTCTTGCGACTTGGAAGCGGATTCAGAGGACAGGACAGAACACTTGGGCAAGTGAATCTCTGTCTGTCTGTCTGTCTCATTGGTTGGTTGATTTCCATTTTCTTAAGGGGCACATACCTCACACCGCACACACACACACACACACACACACACACGCACGCACACACACTACTTACTTGTGCGAGTTAGAAAATGAGAAGGGGCCCTGGGAGCTGCAGGGTTCCTAATCATGTCTGCACCTAAGAACAGTAGGGTCTTGTCTGGCTCTTCTTATGAACAGTCCCCCAGCCCGGACTCCCCAAGGTCCATGCGAGCCTCACCCAGCTTCTCCCTCTCCCCTCTCAGAAACTCAGGCTTAAGAGGAAGCTCCCCACCAGGGATCCAGAGCTACCATTCACCATCCCCTAGGGCTTCACCACACTCACCTCTGTCATCACCAGAATCCCACAAGCTCCCATTTCCCTGTCCTCACCGTGATGGGCAATTAATGAAGCCATTTGGCTCTCCCGTGTCCTCCTCTGAGGATTCCTCAGAGTCACCACGTTCATCAGTAATATACCACATGTCCTTACTGCCATCACCCAGCAGCTCACCCCCAGCTCTCGGGGGGTCTCCTGTGTCTCCCAGCTACTCTCCAAACACCGACCCTCCAGTCTGTCCCAGCTACTCTCCAACCACGCCCACATTTCAGCGCGGGTCAGTTCCAGGAACCCAGGGATCACCACCAAGCCCACCACCTTCACTGAGTTACTCCCCAGTCTCTAGCACGTCTTTATCTCCAACCCTCAGGGTCTCGCCTGTGTGTCCCAGCTACTCTCCAAACACGCCCACACTTCAGCGGGAGTCCGTTGCAGGCACCCAGAAATCACCACCAAACTCACCAATTTCACTGCGTTACTCCCCAGTCTCTCTCATGTCTTCACCATCCCTCAGGGACTCTCCCGTCTGTCCCAGCTACTCTCCAACCACGCCCACATTTCAGCTGGAGTCAGTTCCAGGCACCCCGGAATCACCACCAAACTCACCGATTTCACTCAGTTACTCCTCAGTCTCTAGCACGTCTTTATCTCCAACCCTCAGGGACTCTCCTGTGTGTCCCAGCTACTCTCCAACCACGCCCACACTTCAGCGGGAGTCGGTTCCAGGCACCCAGGAATCACCATCAAACTCACCAATTTCACTCAATTACTCTCCAGTCTCTCTCACGTCTTCACCAGCCCTCAGGGACTCTCCTGTCTGTCCCAGCTACTCTCCAACCACGCCCACATTTCAGCTGGAGTCAGTTCCAGGCACCCCGGAGTCACCACCAAACTCACCAGTTTCACTCAGTTACTCCCCGGTCTCTCTCATGTCTTCACCCCCAGCCCTCAGGGACTCTCCTGTGTGTCCCAGCTACTCTCCAACCATGCCCAGATTTCAGCGGGAGTCAGTTCCAGGCACCCAGGTATCACCACCAAACTCAGCAGTTTCACTGAGTTACTCCCCGGTCTCTCTCATGTCTTCACCCCCAGCCCCCTGGGACTCTCCTGTCTGTCCCAGCTACTCTCCCACCACGCCCAGATTTCAGCGGGAGTCAGCCTCCCACACTCCGGAATCACCTACAGACTCACAGACTTCACTGAGGTCCTCCCTGGTCTCTCTCAGGTCTTTGCCCTCAGCCCACAGGGACTCTTGTGTCTCTTTCAGCTGCTCTCAAAACTTCTCTAGATTCCAGCTGGAGTCAGTTCCAGGCACCCACGATACACCACCGAACTCACGAATTTCACTGACTTACTCCCCAGTCTCCCTCATGTTCTCACCCCCAGCCCTCAGGGACTCTTCTGTCTCTCTCAGCTACTCTCCGACCATCTCCAGATTTCACCTGGAGTCAGCTTCCCGCACCCAGGAATCACCTACAAACTCACGGACCTTACTGCAACCCTCCCCCTTTTCTTTCACCTCTTCGCCCCCTGCCTTCAGGGACTCTCCTGGGTCTCCCAGCTTCTCTCCAGCCTTCCCCAGATCTCTGCCACAGTCAGCCCCAGGCACCCAGGACAACCCTAGACACTCACAGGCCTCACGAGACTATCTCCCTATGACCTGGACCTATACAGGGATGGCTCCCACGCATCCCTCAGTGACCCCAAACCCATCTCCACTTACACTCAGACACTCCCAGGGCCTGACAGCTACTCCCCGTTATTGTCCTTCAGTTCGAAGCCCTGGCCAATCTACTAGCCCACATGACGCAGTTACCTGGCCATTTCTCCACGGTTCCCGTGAGGGCCCCACACCCAGCCGCACAAGAGCCCCTCCTGCATTCCGTCCTCACACGCAGGCCTGTCCATCTACTTGCTACTGTCACACTCTTGCCAGCAGAAGAGGCCCCTGTAATGGCCCATATCACCACCCAGGCTATCCTCACCCCACAGCTGTGCAGCGGGACCCTCCTGCTGGCCCACGTGGCTGCCAGAGCCCATGCTGGCACGACGCTCCAGCAGGTCGGCGTCCCTGCGGGCCACACTACCGGTGACATGGCTAGCATGACCCTCCTTCCTGACAGTGACACTGTTGATGTGAACCCCAGTTTCACATCTGTCATTTCTAAATAGGACCATTTTCCCTTTTCGCTCTCCCTTCCATTCACAGGGCTTTGCATTCTCTCTGTTTCTGCCTCCGTTTCAGATATTTACTCACCTTTTTCTCTCTCACTATGTCTGCCGTGGTGTCCATGAGAGTGCGCCACGTAAGATTCCCCCATTAAAAGTCATGAATTGAGTGGCTTTTAGTATACCTGTGGCTGTGGACATTCAATTTTAATCCGCAATCCATTGTAGAACGTCTTATCACCCCCGACCAGAGAAGAACCCTGTAGACATGAGTCACTCCTCATTCTGTCTCAAACCCTCTCCCTGACCCTCAGCCCTAGGTAGCAACTACCTAGTGCGATCAATCCCATATGCATAGATTTCCATATTGTGGACATTTCCTATCAACGGAATTGCACAATAGGTGAGCTGTTATGACTGACATAACACGTAGCACAATATTTTCAAGATTCATCCACATTGTAGGCTTACCCACAGGGGGAATCCATTTTTATGGGGGGGTTTTAGTAACACCGGTGTTTTCTCCTTCCTTTCGTCCTTCTTTCCTCCCTTCCTTCCTTCCTTCTTTCCTTCCTACCTTCCTTCTTTCCTTCCTTCCTTCCTTCCTTCCCCCTATTTCCCTCTTACTCCTTCTGCCCTCTCTCTTTCATATGCCTTAGCTGCATCCCACATTCTGCGTTTTTTTGGGGAAATCCTCGACAGGTGCAGGAAAATTGTGTTAGTGTAACTATTTACCGCTATCTCTCTTTCACGGCTCTCCATCAGTTGTGAACATCTATTGGTTTATCCCAAGTCACTAAGCATATTTTTATTAGGTACACCTGTTTTTCCTTATACAGCTGTTTCTGGAGTCTAGGTTCGCATACTCATAAACCCAGTGTAACTCAGACACGCATCTAATAATCCAATAAACCCATCATAACGTTGAAGAATCACAAATCAAACCATCATAAGTCACGGTCTGTCCGTGGATATGGGCGTCATCAATTCCATTGTATTCAGTAATGCTGTACACCATTAACAATGGCAGACTGATTGGGAGTGGATATTGACAGCACTATAAAAGTCAGTCATTAGAGGGTTACTTCTTTAACCTGACTGAAGAACTGATCTAATGGCTTTAGTACAGTGCATGATTATGTGAGACGTCTTGAGACAGAGAAGTATATTTGTGAATGAAATTTGATGGCTTTTTTTTCAATTAGAAGGAACCATTGTGTGTGGAAAAGTGAGAAAATTGCTTTCTGCTGTAGAGTCTGGCATTCATTGTAGACTAAAGCTTATTGTTTTGTGAGCAAGTCTTATTCAATAAAATACTACTCTTTATACTAAAATACAAAAACAGTGGTGATGTGTGGTCATTATGCTCAGCAAACTAATCCAGGGAAAGAAAACCAAACGCCACATTCTCACTTATAATGAGAGCTGAAAAATGAGATCACATGGACACAGGAAGGGGAACAACACTCACTGGGGCCTTTCGGGAGGCAGAGCGTTAAGAAAAACAGCTACTGCATGCTGGGCTTAATACCTAAGTGATGGGTTGACAGGTGCAGCAAACCACCATGCACACGTTTACCTTAGTAACAAATCTGCACATCCTGCACTTATACCCCAGAACTTAGAAACGAAACGAAACAAAAGAAAACGAAAAAGCAATAGCAAAACGCTAAAGGCAAACTAAAGTTTCAAACTCAGAACGTGACAGACCAATGTGTTTCAAATTTTGGTTCTCAACCCAGGTGCCATAAGGTCAGGATAAAGAATTTGATTACATATTGTAAATGAGACATGCAGCAAATGACCAGAAAGATTATTCTCAACATATGTGTGTCTTCTAATTCAATGGTGACGCTATCTACAGGGACATAGCATTAGATTCCAAAGGGCCGAGTCCCGCCAGACAAGCCTCCCACACTAATAACAATGGGAAGCCCTACGTTGTTTTACCTGTGCTTCTCAGCAACTGGCTATAAATCAGGTTGCCACCACTCCCAGATTTAATTGCATTCATTTGCTGGAAGAGCTCACAGCACGCAGGGAAACACTTACATTTGCTGTTCTATTTTAGCGGACATTGCAAAAAGTTCAGAAAGAAATGTGGGGCCCGGCCTGTGGGGAGGGGCGCACTACCTTCCAGGAAGTGTTATCCACAAGCTCTCTGAACCCAGTCCTTTTGGGTTTTTATGGAGACCTCATTCTATAGGCATGATGGGTTAAACCATAGGCTATTGGTGATCCACTCCACCTGAGGCTCTCAACCCTCCCTGGAAATTGGGGTTGAGGCTTTGCCATTCTCAGTCTGACTAAAAGAATTTACCCAAACGGAATTTTAAAACAGATGAGCATAACTGGAATCTTAATTAGATGATTGGATTATCTGGAGCCACACCTTGATATTCCTCACCCGAGCACCCTCATCCAACGAATGCTCCACCCAACTGGCTCCCAAGTCTCTACGTGGTTCCAGAGCAAAAGAATGTTTATACAACGCATATCTCCACCTTTTCTTCAAAGTCTTTTCCCTTACACGGAAAGACTTCTTAAACTGCCATGCATCCGGATCAGGGGGAGGTATTGTTACACCGCAGATCTGTGGATCTCCGGGGTTTGATTGTGGCAAGGATGCTGCTGGTGTCAAAACCACAACGTGGGAACCACAGAACCACTAGTTGGTTTTCAGTGTTTCGGTGCATAGAATTCCTAATATATCTGGCCAAGAAAACTTGTAAGTTCTTAGATTGTCCCAAAGGTGGCGCATGAAATCAAAGCAGGAGAACAGTTTCCTGCGAGGTGTAGCCTGGGAAAGTTGGGGGTGACTGATGGAAAGGAGGAGTGAAGCTCCGCCCTTTCCGCTGCTAGGCTGCGCCCGAGGCTATTTAAACCCACCCTGGCTGGCCTGTACTCAGATCTTCGCGGAGCGGATCAGCGGCCGGAGCGTTTGGCGGACTCTGCGTGGACTTGGAGCTCACAGCGTCTTGCGACTTGGAAGCGGATTCAGAGGACAGGACAGAACACTTGGGCAAGTGAATCTCTGTCTGTCTGTCTGTCTGTCTCATTGGTTGGTTGATTTCCATTTTCTTAAGAGGCACATACCTCACACCGCACACACACACACACGCACACACACTCCTTCCTTCTGCGAGTTAGAAAATTAGTAGGTGCCCCTGGGAGCTGCAGGTTTCCTAATCATGTCTGCACCTAAGAACAGTAGGGTCTTGTCCGGCTCTTCTTATGAACGGTCCCCCAGCACGGACTCCCCAAGGTCCATGCGAGCTTCACCCAGCTTCTCCCTCTCCCCTATCAGAAACTCAGGCTTAAGGGGAAGCTCCTCACCAGGGATCCGGAGCTACCATTCACCATCCCCTAGGGCTTCACCACACTCACCTCTGTCATCACCAGAATCCCACAAGCTCCCATTTCCCTGTCCTCACCGTGATAGGCAATCAATGAAGCCATTGGGCTCTCCCGTGTCCTCCTCTGAGGATTGCTCAGAGTCCCCACGTTCATCAATAATATACCACATGTTCTTACTGCCATCACCCAGCAGCTCACCCCCAGCTCTCGGGGGATCTCCTGTGTCTCCCAGCTACTCTCCAAACAACCCCAGATTGCAGCTGGAGTCAGCCCCCCACACCCGGGAATCACCTATAAACTCACGAGCCTCACGGTGCTCCACCCCTGTGTCTTTCATCTCTTCACCCACAGGCCTCAGGGACTCTCCTGTGGCTCCCAGTTACTCTCCAGCCATCCCCAGGTCCCTGCGGGAGTCAGCCCCATGCACCCAGGAGTCCCCCAGAGACTCACACGTCTCGGGAGAATATGAGCGGTCCCCCAGCCCTGACTCCTCAAGATTCATGCCTGCCTCACCCAGCTTCTCCCTCTCCCCTCCCAGAAACTCAGACCCAAGGGGCAGCTCCTCACCAGGGATGTGGAAGTACTCTACATCACCCCGCAGGGCTTCACCACTGTCACATCCATCATCAACAGAATTCCACAACTTTACGTTTCCCTTTCCTAACCAAGCAGGACAGTCACTCATGTCATTGTGTTCTCCCGTGTCCTCCTCTGGAGATTCTTCACAGTCACCTCATTCATCAAAAATATACCATATGTTCTTACTGCCATCATCCAGCAGCTCACCCCCAGCCACCCATGACTCTCCTGTCTGTCCCAGCTACTCTCCAACTACGCCCAGATTTCAGCGGGAGTCTCTACCCCACACCCCAGAAACACCTACAAACTCACAGACCTCAGTGAGATCCTCGCCAGTCTCTCTCACGTCTTCACCCCCAGCCCTTACGGACCCTCCAGTCTGTCCCAGCTACTCTCCAACCACGCCCACATTTCAGCGCGGGTCAGTTCCAGGAACCCAGGGATCACCACCAAGCCCAACACTTTCACTGAGTTACTCCCCAGTCTCTAGCACGTCTTTATCTCCAACCCTCAGGGACTGGCCTGTCTGTCCCAGCTACTCTCCAAACACGCCCACACTTCAGCGGGTGTCCGTTGCAGGCACCCAGAAATCACCACCAAACTCACCAATTTCACTGCGTTACTCCCCAGTCTCTCTCATGTCTTCACCATCCCTCAGGGACTCTCCCGTCTGTCCCAGCTACTCTCCAACCACGCCCACATTTCAGCTGCAGTCAGCTCCAGGCACCCCGGAATCACCACCAAACTCCCCAATTTCACTCAGTTACTCCTCACTCTCTAGCACGTCTTTATCTCCAACCCTCAGGGACTCTCCTGTGTGTCCCAGCTACTCTCCAACCACGCCCACACTTCAGCGGGAGTCAGTTCCAGGCAACCAGGAAGCACCACCAAACTCACCAATTTCACTCACTTACTCTCCAGTCTCTCTCATGTCTTCACCAGCCCTCAGGGACTCTCCTGTCTGTCCCAGCTACTCTCCAACCACGCACACCTTTCAGCTGGAGTCAGTCCCAGGCACCCCGGAGTCACCACCAAACTCACCAGTTTCACTGAGGTACTCCCCGGTCTCTCTCATGTCTTCACCCCCAGCCCTCAGGGACTCTCCTGTGTGTCCCAGCTACTCTCCAACCATGCCCAGATTTCAGCGGGAGTCAGTTCCAGACACCCAGGTATCACCACCAAACTCAGCAGTTTCGCTGAGTTACTCCCCAGTCTCTGTCATGTCTTCACCCCCAGCCCCCTGGGACTCTCCTGTCTGTCCCAGCTACTCTCCCACCACGCCCAGATTTCAGCGGGAGTCAGCCTCCCACACTCCGGAATCACCTACAGACTCACAGACTTCACTGAGGTCCTCCCTGGTCTCTCTCAGGTCTTTGCACTCAGCCCACAGGGACTCCTGTGTCTCTTTCAGCTACTCTCAAAACTTCGCTAGATTCCAGCTGGAGTCAGTTCCAGGCACCCACGATACACCACCGAACTCACGAATTTCACTGACTTACTCCCCAGTCTCCCTCATGTTCTCACCCCCAGCCCTCAAGGACTCTTCTGTCTCTCTCAGCTACACTCCGACCATCTCCAGATTTCACCTGGAGTCAGCTTCCCGCACCCAGGAATCACCTACAAACTCGCGGACCTTACTGCAACCCTCCCCCATTTCTTTCACCTCTTCACCCCCTGCCTTCAGGGACTCTCCTGGGTCTCCCAGCTTCTCTCCAGCCTTCCCCAGATTTCTGCCACAGTCAGCCCCAGGCACCCAGGACAACCCTAGACACTCACAGGCCTCACGAGACTATCTCCCTATGACCCGTACCTATACAGGGATGGCTCCCACGCATCCCTCAGTGACCCCAAACCCATCTCCACTTACACTCAGACACTCCCAGGGCCTGACAGCTACTCCCCGTTATTGTCCTTCAGTTCGAAGCCCTGGCCAATCTTCTAGCCCACATGACGCAGTTACCTGGCCATTTCTCCACGGTTCCCGTGAGGGCCCCACACCCAGCCGCACAAGAGCCCCTCCTGCATTCCGTCCTCACACGCAGGCCTGTCCATCTACTTGCTACTGTCACACTCTTGCCAGCAGAAGAGGCCCCTGTAATGGCCCATATCACCACCCAGGCTATCCTCACCCCACAGCTGTGCAGCGGGACCCTCCTGCTGGCCCACGTGGCTGCCAGAGCCCATGCTGGCACGACGCTCCAGCAGGTCGGCGTCCCTGCGGGCCACACTACCGGTGACATGGCTAGCATGACCCTCCTTCCTGGCAGTGACACTGTTGATGTGAACCCCAGTTTCACATCTGTCATTTGTAAATAGGACCATTTTCCCTTTTTGCTCTCCCTTCCATTCACAGGGCTTCTCATTCTCTCTGTTTCTGCCTCCGTTTCAGATATTTACTCACCTTTTTCTCTCTCACTATGTCTGCCGTGGTCTCCATGAGAGTGCGCCACAGAAGATTCCCCCATTAAAAGTCATGAATTGAGTGGCTTTTAGTATACCTGTGGTGGTGCACATTCAATTTTAATTCGCAATCCATTGTAGAACGTCTAATCACCCCCGACCAGAGAAAAACCCTGTAGACATTAGTCACTCCTCATTCTGTCTCAAACCCTCTCCCTGACCCTCAGCCCTAGGTAGCAACTACGTAGTGCGATCAATGCCATATGCATAGATTTCCATATTGTGGACATTTCCTATCAACAGAATTGCACAATAGGTGAGCTGTTATGACTGACACAACACGCACCACAATATTTTCAAGATTCATCCACATTGTAGGCTTACCCACAGGGGGAAACCATTTTTTGGGGATTTCAGTAACATCGGGTGTTTTCTCCTTCCTTTCGTCCTTCTTTCCTTCCTTCCTACCTTCCTTCTTTCCTTCCTTCCTTCCTTCCTTCCTCCTATTTCTCTCTTACTCCTTCTGCCCTCTCTCCTTCATATGCCTTAGGCGCATCCAACATTCTGCGTTTTTTTGTAAGATATATTTAATGTACTTTTTGATATTTTATTTACAGTATATAATATGTATTTGGTGTACTTTTACATAATATTATATGTACAATATATGAAATATATTCACTGTACTTTTTGATATTTTATGTACAGTATATTATATATATTTGGTGTACATTTGATATTTTATGTAAATTATATAATATATATTTGGTGTAGTTTTTGATATTTTACATACAGTGTGTAATATATATTTACTGTAGTTTTTGATATTTTATTTACATTGTATAGTATACATTTGGCATAATTTTTGATATTTTAAGTACAGTATATAAATATATTTAATGTAGTTTCTGATATTTTATTTACGGTATATAATATGCATTGGGTGTACATTAAATAATATTCTATGTATAGTATATAAAAAAAGTTTACTGCCCTTTTTGATATTTTATGCACAGTGTATAATATATATTTTGTGTACATTTTGATATTTTATGTGCAGTATACAATATATATTTTGTGTGCTTTTTGATATTTTATGTGCAGTATGTAATATATATTTACTGTACTTTAGATATTTTATTTATAGTATATACTATGTACTACAGTGTATAATATATATTTGATGTATATTTAGATAATATTATATGTACATTATACAAAATATACTTATTGTATTTTGTGATATTTTATGTAGAGTATATAATATATATTTGGTGTACTTTTTGCTATTTTATTTACAGTATGTAATATATATTTACTGTACATTTTGATATTTTATTTACAGTATGTTATATATTTGGTTTATTTTAGATAATATTATATGTACAGTAGGTAAAATATATTTACTGTACTTTTTCATATTTCATTTACAGTTTATAATATATATTTGGTGAACTTTTTGATATTTTATGTACAGTAGGTAAAATATATTTTCTGTAGTTTTGATATTTTATTGACAGTATGTATAATACATATTTGGTGTACTTTTCGATATTTTATCAACAATATATAATATATATTTACTGTAATTTTCGATATTTTATTTACATTGTATAATATACATTTGGCGTAATTTTTGATATTTTATGCACAGTATATAAAATATATTTAATGTAATTTTTGATATTTTATTTAGAGTATATAATATGCATTGGGCGTACATTAAATAATATTATATGTATAATATAAAAAATATGTTTAAGGCGCTTGTTCATATTTTATGTACAGTATATAAATTTATTTTTTGTACTTTTTGATATTTTATGTACAGTATGTAATATATATTTAGTGCAATTTTGATATTTTATTTACAGAATATAGTATGTATTTGATGTACATTTAGATAATATTATATGTGCACTATAAAAAATATGTTTAATGTACATTTCTATATATTATGTACAGTATATAAAATACAATTTGTGTGCTTTTTGCTATTTTATTTACAGTAGGTAATATATATTTACTGTAATTTTTGATATTTTATATACAGTATATAATATATATTTAGTGTTTTTTATTTTTTTCTGTATATAATATATATTTGGTGTACTTTTTAATATTTTATGTACAGTATGTAATATATATTTACTGTACTTTTGGATATTTCATTTACAGTATATAAAATGTATTTGGTGTACTTTTAGTTAATATTATATGTACAGTATATAAAATATACTTACTGTATTTTTTATATTTTATGTACTGTATATAAAACATATTTCGTGTACTTTTGATATTTTATGTAAATTCTATAATATATATTTGGTGTAGTTTTTGATATTTTTCACAGGCTGTGTAATATATATTTACTGTATTTTTGATATTCTATTTACAGTATATAATATACTTTTGGTGTAAATTTTGATATTTTATGTACAGTATATTAAATATAATTACTGTAGATTTGATAGTTTATTTACAGTATATATAACACATATTTGGTGTACTTTTAGATATTTTAAATACAGTATTTAATATATATTTACTACATATTCAGATTTTTTTTACAGTATATAAAATGTATTTGGTGTACTTTTAGTTAATATTATATGTACAATATATGAAATATATTTACTGTACATTTTGATAGTTTATGTACATTATATAATATATACTTGGTGTACTTTTGATAATTTATGTAAATTATATAATATATATTTGGTGTAGTTTTTGATATTTTACATAGCATGTGTAATATATATTTACTGTACTTTTTGATATTTTATTTACAGTATATAATATACATTTGGTGTAATTTTTGATATTTTATGTACAGTATGTAATATATATTTAGTGTACCTTCTGATATTTTATTTACAGTATATAATATGTATTTGGTGTACTTTTAGATACACTTATATGTCCAATATAGGAAATATATTTACTGTACTTTTTGTTACATTATGTACAGTATATAATATGTTTTTGGTGTATTTTTGATATTTTATGAAAATTATAAAATATATATTTCATGTAGTTTTTGATATTTTATATACAGTTTTTAATATATATTTACGGTACTGTTTGATATTTTATTTACAGTATATAGTATACATTTGGTGTAATTTTTAATATTATATGTACAGTATATTAAATATATTTCCTGTAGTTTTTGATAGTTTATTTACAGTATATATAACAGATATTTGGTGTACTTTTTGATATTTTATGTACAGTACATAATATATATTTACTGTACTATTTGATATTTTATTTACAATATATAAAATGTATTTTTTGTACTTTTAGTTAATATTATATGTACAATATATGATATATATTTACTGTATTTTTGATATTTTATGTAGAATATATAAAATATATTTTGTGTACTTTTGATATTTTATGTAAATTTAATATACATTTGGTGTAATTTTTGATACTTTACATAGAGTGTGTAAGATATATTTACTGTACTTTTTGATATTTTATTTACAGTATCTAATATACATTTGGTGTAATTTTTGATAATTTATGTACAGTATATTACATATAATTACTGTAATTTTTGATAGTTTATTTACAGTACATATAACACATATTTGGTGTACTTTTTGATATTTTAAATACAGTATGTAATATATATTTACTACATATTCAGATATTTTTTTAAAGTATATAAAATATATTTGGTGTACTTTTAGTTAATATTATATGTACAATATATGAAATATATTTACTGTACTTTTTGATAGTTTGTGTACAGTATATAATATATATTTGGTGTACTTTTGATAATTTATGTAAATTGTATAAAATATACGTTGTGTAGTTTTTGATATTTTACATACAGTGTGTAATATATATTTACTATCTTTTTGATATTTTATTTACAGTACATAATATACATTTGGTGTAATTTTTGATATTTTATGTACAGTATAATAAATATAATTACTGTAGTTCTTGATAGTTTATTTAAACTAAATAGAACACATATTTGGTGTACTTTTTGATATTTTAAGTACAGTATGTAATATACATTTACTGTACCTTTTCATATTTTTTTTAAAGTATAGAAATTGTATTTGGTGTACTTTTAGTTACTATTATATGTACAATATATGAAATGTGTTTACTGTACCTTTGATATTTTATGTACAGTATATAATACATATTTGGTGTACTTTTGATATTTTATGTAAATTATATAATATATATTTGGTGTAGTTTTTGATATTTTACATAGAGAGTGTAATATATATTTACCGTATTTTTGATATTTTATTTACAGTATATAATATACATTTGGTGCAATTTTTGATATTTTATATACAGTATATTACATATAATTACCGTAGGTTTTGATAGTTTATTTACAGTATATATAATATATATTTGGTGTACTTTTTGATAACTTATATACACTATGTAATATATATTTGCTGTAAATTTTGATATTTTATTTATACTATATAATATGTATTTGGTGTACTTTTAGATAATATTATATGTACAATATATGAAATATATTTACTGTACTTTTTGATAATTTAAGTATAGTATAAAATATACATTTGTTGTCCTTTTGATATTTTATGTAATTTATATAATATATATGTGGTAGTTTTTGATATTTTACATAGAGTGTGTAGTATATATTTACTGTACATTTTCATATTTTATTTACAGTATATAATATACATTTGTTGTAATTTTTGATATTTTATGTACAGTATACTACATATAATTACTGTAGTTTTGATAGTTTTTTTACAGTATATATAACACATATTTGGTGTACTTTTTGAAATTTTATGTACACTATGTAATATATATTTCCTGTACTTTTTGATATTTTATTTACACTATATAATATGTACTTCGTGAACTTTTAGATAATATTATATGTACAATATATGAAATATATTTACTGTACTTTTTGATATTTTATGTAAAGTACATAATATATATTTGTTGTACTTTTGATATTTTTTGTAATGTATAATATAATATATACTTCGTGTAGTTTTTGATATTTTACATAGAGTGTGTAATATCTATTTACTGTATTTTTGATAATTTATTTACAGTATATAATATACATTTGGTGTAATTTTTGTTATTTTATGTACAGTACATTAAATATAATTACTGTAGTTTTTGATAGTTTATTTACAGTATATATAACATATATTTGGTGTACTTTTAGATAATATTATATGTACAGTATATGAAATATATTTACTGTACTTTTTAATATTTTATATACAGTATATAATATATGCTTTGTGTACCTTTGATATTTTATGTAAATTATATAATGTATATTTGGTGTAGTTTTTGATATTTTACATATAGTGTGAAATATATATTTACTGTAATTTTTGATATTTTATTTACAGTATATAATATAACTTTGGTGTAATTTTTGATTTTTTATGTACAGTATATTACATATAATTACTGTAGTTTTTGGTAGTTTATTTACAGTATATATAACACATATTTGGTGTAGTTTTTGATACTTTATGTACAGTATGTAATATATATTTACTGTACTTTTTGATATTTTATTTACACTATATAATATGTATTTGGTGTACTTTTAGATAATATATGTACAATATATGAAATATATTCACTGTAGTTTTTCATATTTTATGTACAGTATATAATATGTATTCGGTGTACTTTTGATATTTTATGTAAATTATATCATATATATTTGTTGTAGTTTTTGATATTTTACGAACAGTGTGTCATATATATTTACTATACCTTTTGATATATTACTTACAGTATAAAATATACATTCGGGGTAATTTTTGATATTTTATTTACAGCATATTAAATATAATTACTGTAGTTTTTGATAGTTTATTTACAGTATATATAACACATATTTGGTGTACTTTTTGATATTTTATGAACTGTATGTAATATATATTCACTGTATTTTTGATATTTTATTTACAGTATATAAAATGTATTTGGTGTACTTTTAATTAATTTTATATGTAAAATATATGAAATATATTTACTGTACTTTCTGATATATTATGTACAGTATGTAATATATAGTTACTGTACTTTTTGATATTTCATTTATAGTATATAATATGTATTTGGTGTACTTTTAGATAATATTATATGTACAATATATGAAATACATTTACTGTACATTTTGATATTTTATGTAGAGTATATAATATATATTTGGTGTACTTTTGATATTTAATGTAATTTATATAATATATATTTGGTGTAGTTTTTGATATTTTGCATAGTGTGTGTAATATCTCTTTACTGTACTTTTTGATAATTTATTTACAGTATATAATATACAGTTGGTGTAATTTTTGATATTTTATATACAGTATATTACATATAATTACTATAGTTTTTGGTAGTTTATTTACAGTATATATAACACATATTTGGTGTACTTTTTGATACATTATGTACAGTATGTAATATATACTTACTGTACATTTTGATATTTTATTTACAGTATATAATATGTATTTGGTGTACTTTTAGATAATATATCTACAATATATGAAATATATTTATTGTAATTTTTGATATTTTATGTACAGTATATAATATTCATTTGGTGTACTTTTGATATTTTATGGAAATTATATAATATATATTTGGTGTAGTTGTTGATATTTTACATGGAGTCTGTAATATATATTTACTGTACTTTTTGATTTATTATTTAGGGTATATAATATACATTTGTTGTAATTTTTGATATTTTATGTACAGTATATTAATTATAATTACTGTAGTTTTTGATAGTTTATTTACAGTATATATAACACATATTTGGTGTACTTTTTGATATTTTATGTACAGTATGTAATATATATTTACTGTATCTTATGATGATTTATTTACAGTATATAAAATGTATTTTGTGTACTTTTAGTTAATATTATATGTACAATATATGAAATATATTTACTGTACTTTCTGATATTTTATATACAGTATATAATATATATTTGGTGTACTTTTTATATTTTATGTAAATTATACTATTTATATTTGGTGTAGTTTTTGATATTTTACATAGAGTGTGCAGTATATATTTACTGTACTTTTTGATATTTTATTTACAGTATATAATATATATTTGGTGTAATTTTTGATATTTTCTTTACAGTATATTAAATATCATTACTGTAGTTTTTCATAGTTTATTTACAGTATGTATAACACATATTGGGCGTACTTTTTGATATTTTATGTACAGTATGTAATCTATATTTACTGTACTTTTTGATAATTTATTTTAGTATATAATATGTATTTCGTGTACATTTAGACAACATTATTTGTACAATAATTCAAATATATTTACTGTAATTTTTGATATTTTATGTATATTATATAATATATATTTGGTGTACTTGTGATATTTTAAGTAAATTATATAATATATACTTGGTGTAGTATTTGATATTTTACATAGAGTGTGTAATATCTATTACCTGTACTTTTTGATAATTTATTTAGTGTATATAATATACATTTGGTGTAATTTTTGATATTTTATGTACAGTATATTATATATAATTACTGTAGTTTTTGACAGTTTACTTAGAGTATATATAACACATATTTGGTGTACTTTTTGATATTTAAGTATAGTTTGTAATATACATTTACTGTAATTTTTGATTTTATTTACAGTATATAAAATGTATTTGGTGTGCTTTTAGTTAATATTATATGTACAATATATGAAATGTATTTGCTGTTCTATTTGATATTTTATGTACAGTATATAATATATATTTGGTGTACTTTTGATATATTATGTAAATTATATAATATATAATTGGTGTAGTTTTTGATATTTTACATAGAGTGTGTAATATATATGTACTATCCTTTTTGATATTTTATTTGCAGTATATAATATACATTTGGTGTAATTTTTGATATTTTATGTACAGTATATTAAATATAATTACTGTAGTTTTGATAGTTTATTTACAGTATATATAACCCATATTTGGTGTACTTTTTGATATTTTAAGTACAGTGTGTAATATATATTTACTGTACTTTTTGATTATTTTTTACAGTATATAAAATGTATTTGGTGTACTTTTAGTTAATATTATATGTACAATATATGAAATATATTTGCTGTACTTTTTGATACTTTATATACAGTATATAATATATATTTGGTGCACTTTTGATATATTATGTAAATTATATAATATATAATTGGTGTAGTTTTTGATATTTTACATAAGGTGTGTAATATATATGTACTATCATTTTGATATTTTATGTACAGTATATAATATATATTTGCTGTAATTTTTGATATTTTATGTACAGTATATTAAATATAATTACTGTAGTTTTTTATAGTTTACTTAGAGTATATATAACACATATTTCGTGTACTTTTTGGTATTTTAAGTACAGTGTGTAATATATATTTACTGTACTTTTTGATTTTATTTACAGTATATAAAATGTATTTGGTGTACATTTAGTTAATATTATATGTACAAAATATGAAATGTATTTGCTGTACTTTTTCATATTTTATGTACAGTATATTATATATATTTGGTGTACTTTTGATATATTATGTAAGTTATATAATATATAATTGGTGTAGTTTTTGATATTTTACATAGAGTGTGTAATATATATGTACTATCCTTTTTGATATTTTATTTACAGTATATAATATACATTCGGTGTAATTTTTGATATTTTATGTACAGTATATTAAATATAATTACTGTAGTTTTTGATAGTTTATTTACAGTATATATAACACATATTTGGTGTACTTTTTGATATTTTAAGTACAGTGTGTAATATATATTTACTGTACTTTTTGATTTTTTTTACAATATATAAAATATATTTGGTGTAGTTTTAGTTAATATTATATGTACAATATATGAAATATATTTGCTATACTTTTTGATATCTTATGTACAGTATATAATATATATTTGGTGTACTTTTGATATATTATGTTAATTATATAATATATAATTGGTGTAGTTTTTGATATTTTACATAAGGTGTGTAATATATATGTACTATCATTTTGATATTTTGTTTACAGTATATAATATACATTTGGTGTAATTTTTGATATTTTATGTACAGTATATTAAATATAATTACTGTAGTTTTTGATAGTTTACTTAGATTATATATATCACATATTTTGTGTACTTTTTGATATTTTAAGTACAGTGTGTAATATATATTTACTGTACTTTTTGATTTTATTTACAGTATATAAAATGTATTTGGTGTACTTTTAGTTAATATTATATGTACAATATATGAAATGTATTTGCTGTACTTTTTGATATTTTATGTACAGTATATAATATATATTTGATGTACTTTTGATATATTATGTAAATTATATAATATATAATTGGTTTAGTTTTTGATATTTTACATAGATTGTGTAATATATATGTACTATCCTTTTTGATATTTTATTTACAGTATATAATATACATTTGGTGTCATTTTTGATATTTTATGTACAGTATATTAAATATAATTACTGTAGTTTTTGATAGTTTATTTACAGTATATACAACACATATTTGGTGTACTTTTTGATATTTTAAGTACAGTGTGTAATATATATTTACTGCACTTTTTGATATATTTTACAATATATAAAATGTATTTGGTGTAATTTTAGTTAATATTATATGTACAATATATGAAATATATTTGCTGTACTTTTCGATATCTTATGTACAGTATATAATATATATTTGGTGTACTTTTGATATATTATGTAAATTATATAATATATAATTGGTGTAGTTTTTGATATTTTACATAAGGTGTGTAATATATATGTACTATCATTTTGATATTTTATTTACAGTATATAATATACATTTGGTGTAATTTTTGATATTTTATGTACAGTATATTAAATATAATTACTGTAGTTTTTGATAGTTTACTTAGAGTATATATAACACATATTTGGTGTACTTTTTGATATTTTAAGTACAGTGTGTAATATATATTCACTGTACTTTTTGATTTTATTTACAGTATATAAAATGTATTTGGTGTACTTTTAGTTAATATTATATGTACAATATATGAAATGTATTTGCTGTACTTTTTGATATTTTATGTACAGTATATAATATATATTTGATGTACTTTTGATATATTATGTAAATTATATAATATATAATTGGTTTAGTTTTTGATATTTTACATAGATTGTGTAATATATATGTACTATCCTTTTTGATATTTTATTTACAGTAAATAATATACATTTGGTGTCATTTTTGATATTTTATGTACAGTATATTAAATATAATTACTGTAGTTTTTGATAGTTTATTTACAGTATATACAACACATATTTGGTGTACTTTTTGATATTTTAAGTACAGTGTGTAATATATATTTACTGCACTTTTTGATATTTTTTACAATATATAAAATGTATTTGGGGTACTTTTAGTTAATATTATATGTACAATATATGAAATATATTTGCTGTACTTTTCGATATCTTATGTACAGTATATAATATATATTTGGTGTACTTTTGATATATTATGTAAATTATATAATATATAATTGGTGTAGTTTTTGATATTTTACATAAGGTGTGTAATATATATGTACTATCATTTTGATATTTTATTTACAGTATATAATATACATTTGGTGTAATTTTTGATATTTTATGTACAGTATATTAAATATAATTACTGTAGTTTTTGATAGTTTACTTAAAGTATATATAACACATATTTGGTGTACTTTTTGATATTTTAAGTACAGTGTGTAATATATATTCACTGTACTTTTTGATTTTATTTACAGTATATAAAATGTATTTGGTGTACTTTTAGTTAATATTATATGTACAATATATGAAATGTATTTGCTGTACTTTTTGATATTTTATGTACAGTATATAATATATATTTGGTGTACTTTTGATATATTATGTTAATTATATAATATATAATTGGTGTAGTTTTTGATATTTTACATAGAGTGCGTAATATATATGTACTATCCTTTTTGATTTTTTTACAGTATATAATATACATTTTGTGTAATTTTTGATATTTTATGTACAGTATATTAAATATAATTACTGTAGTTTTGATAGTCAATTTACAGTATATATAACACATATTTGGTGTACTTTTTGATAATTTATGTGCAGTATGTAATATATATTTACTGTACTTTTTGATATATTATTTAAAGTATATAAAATGTATTTGGTGTACTTTTAGTTAATATTATATGTACAATATATGAAACGTATTTACTGTACTTTTTGATATTTTATGTACAGTATATAATATATATTTGGTGTACATATGATATTTTATGTAAATTATACAATATATATTTACTGTACTTTTTGATATTTTATTTACAGTATATAATATACATTTGGTGTAATTTTTGATATTTTATGTACAGTATACTAAATATAATTACTGTAGTTTTTGACAGTTTATTTACAGTATAGATAACACATATTTGGTGTACATTTTGATATTTTATGTACAGTATGTAATATATATTTACTGTATTTTTGATGTTTTATTTACATTATATAAAATGTATTTGTTGAACTTTTAGTTAATATTAAACCTACAAGAGATGAAATATATTTACTGTACTTTTTGATACCTTATGTAGAGTATAATATATATATTTGGTGTCCTTTTGATATTTTATGTAAATTATATAATATATATTTGGTGTAGTTTTTGATATTTTACATAGGGTTTGTAATATATGTTTACTGTAGTTTTTGATATTTTATTTACAGTATATAATATACATTTGGTGTAATTTTTGATATTTTATGTACAGTATATTAAATATAATTACTGAAGTTTTTGATTGTTTATTTACAGTATATACACATATTTGGTGTACTTTTTGATATTTTATGTACAGTTAGTAATATATATTTACTGTAGTTTTTGATATTTTATTTACAGTATATAAAATGTGTTTGATGTACTTTTAGTTAATATTATATGTACAATATATGAAATATATTTACTGTAATTTTTATATTTTATGTACAGTATATAATATATATTTGGTGTACTTTTGATGTTTTATGTAGATTATATAGTATATATTTGGTGTAGTTTTTGATATTTTACATACAGTGTAATATATATTTACTATCCTTTTTGATATTTTATTTAGAGTATATAATATACATTTGGTGTAATTTTTGATATTTAATGTACCGTTTATTAAATATAGTTACTTTATTTTTTGATAGTTTATTTACCGTATATATAATACATATTTGGTGTACTTTTTCATATTTTAAGTACAATATTTAATATATATTTACTCTAATTTTTGATATATTTACATTATATAAAATGTGTTTGATGTACTTTTAGTTAATATTATATGTACAATATATGAAATATATTTACTGTAGTTTTTGATATTTTATGTACAGTATATAATATATATTTGGTGTACTTTTGATGTTTTATGTAAATTATATAATATATATTTGGTGTAGTTTTTTATGTTTTACATAGAGTGTGTAATATATATTTACTGTACATTTTGATATTTAATTACAGTGTATAATATACATTTGGTGTAATTTTTGATATTTTATGTAGAGTACATTTTATATAATTACTGTATTTTTGATTGTTTACTTACAGTATATATAACACATATTTGGTGTACTTTTTGATATGTTATGTACAGTATGTAATATATATTTACTGTATTTTTTGATACATTATTTACAGTATATAAAATGTATTTGGTGTACTTATAATTAATATAATATGTACAATATATGAAACATATTTACTGTAATTTTGATATTTTATGTAAAATAGATAACATATATTTGCTGTACTTTTGATATTTTATGTAAATTATACAATATATATTTGGTGTAGTTTTTGATATTATACATAGAATGTGTAATATATATTTACTATACTTTTTGATATTTTATTTGCAGTATATAATATACATTTGGTGTAAATTTTGATATTTTATGTACAGTATATTAAATATAATTTCTGTAGTTTTTGATAGTTTATTTACAGTATATATAACACATATTTGACGTACTTTGATATTTTATGTACAGTATGTATTATATATTTACTGTACTTTTTGATGTTTTATTTACATTATATAAAATGTATTTGTTTTACTTTTAGTTAATATTAAACCTACAAGATATGAAATATATTTACTGTACTTTTTGATATTTTATGTAGAGTATAATATATATATTTGGTGTCCTTTTGATATTTTATGTAAATTATATAATATATATTTGGTGTAGTTTTTGATATTTTACATAGGGTGTGTAATATATGTTTACTGTAGTTTTTGATATTTTATTTACAGTATATAATATACATTTGGTGTTATTTTTGATATTTTATGTACAGTATATTAAATATAATTACTGTAGTTTTTGATAGTTTATTTACAGTATATAACACATATTTGGTGTACTTTTTGATATTTTATGTACAGTAAGTAATATGTATTTACTGTACTTTTTGATATTTTATTTACAGTATATAAAATGTGTTTGATGTACTTTTAGTTAATATTATAAGTACAATATATGAAATATATTTACTGTACTTTTTGATATTTTATGTACAGTATGTAATATATATTTACTGTACTTTTGGATAGTTTATTTACAGTATATAAAATGCATTTGCTGTAATTTTAGTTAATATTATATGTACAATATATGAAATATATTTGCTGTACTTTTCGATATTTTATGTACAGTATATAATATATATTTGGTGTACTTTTGATATATTATGTAAATTTTATAATATATAATTGGTGTAGTTTTTGATATTTTACATAGAGTGTGTAATATATATGTACTATCCTTTTTGATATTTTATTTACAGTATATAATATAAATTTGGTGTAATTTTTGATATTTTATGTACAGTATACTAAATATAATTACTGTAGTTTTTGATAGTTTATGTACCGTATATATAACACATATTTGGTGTACTTTTTGATATTTTAAGTACAGTGTGTAATATATATTTACTGAACTTTTTGATTATTTTTTACAGTATATAAAATGTATTTGGTGTACTTTTAGTTAATATTATATGTACAATATATGAAATATATTTACTGCACTTTTTGATACTTTATGTACAGTATATAATATATATTTGGTGTACTTTTGATATATTATGTAAATTATATAATATATAATTGGTGTAGTTTTTGGTATTTTACATAGTGTGTGTAATATATATATACTATTCTTTTTGATATTTTTTTACAGTATATAATAAACATTTGGTGTAATTTTTGATATTTTATGTACAGTATATTAAATATAATTACTATAGTTTTTGATAGTTTATTTAGAGTATATATAACACATATTTGGTGTACTTTTTGATATTTTAAGTACAGTGTGTAATATATATTTACTGTACTTTTTGATTTTTTTTTACAGTATATAAAATGTATTTGGTGTACTTTTAGTTAATATTATATGTACAATATATGAAATATATTTGTTGTACTTTTTGATATTTTATGAACAGTATATAATATATATTTTGTGTACTTTTGATATATTATGTAAATTATATAATATATAATTGGTGTAGCTTTTGATATTTTACATAGGGTGTGTAATATATATGTACTATAATTTTTGATATTTTATTTACCGTATATAGTATACATTTGGTGTAATTTTTCATATTTTATGTACAGTATATTAAATAAAATTAGTGTAGTTTTTGATAGTTTATTTACAGTATATATAACACATATATGGTGTACTTTTTGATATTTTAAGTACAGTGTGTAATATATATTTACTGTACTGTTTGATTTTTTTTACAGTATATAAAATGTATTTGGTGTACTTTTAGTTAATATTATATGTACAATATATGAAATATATTTGCTGTACTTTTTGATATCTTATATACAGTATATAATATATATTTGGTGTACTTTTGATATATTATGTAAATTATATAATATATAATTGGTGTAGTGTTTGATATTTTACATAAGGTGTTTAATATGTATGTACTATCATTTTTATATTTTATTTACAGTATATAATATACATTTGGTGTAATTTTTGATATTTTATGTACAGTATATTAAATATAATTACTGTAGTTTTTGATAGTTTATTTACAGTATATATAACACATATTTGGTGTACTTTTTGATATTTTAAGTACAGTGTGTAATATATATTTACTGTACTTTTTGATTTTTTTTACAGTATAGAAAATGTATTTGGTGTACTTTTAGTTAATATTATATGTACAATATATGAAATATATTTGCTGTACTTTTTGATACTTTATGTACAGTACATAATATATATTTGGTGTACTTTTGATATATTATGTAAATTATATAATATATAATTGGTGTAGTTTTTGATATTTTACATAGAGTGAGTAATATATATGTACTCTCATTTTGATGTTTTATTTACTGTATATAATATACATTTGGTGTAATTTTTGATATTTTATGTACAGTATATTAAATATAATTACTGTAATTTTTGATAGTTTATTTGCAGTATATATAACACATATTTGGTGTACTTTTTGATATTTTAAGTACAGTGTGTAATATATATTTACTGTACTTTTTGGTTTTTTTTACAGTCTATAAAATGTATTTGGTGTACTTTTAGTTAATATTATATGTACAATATATGAAATATATTTGCTGTACTTTTTGATACTTTATGTACAGTATATAATATATATTTGGTGTAATTTTGATATATTATGTAAATTATATAATATATAATTCGTGTAGTTTTTGATATTTTACATAGGGTGTGTAATATATATGTACTATCCTTTTTGATATTTTATTAACTGTATATAATATACATTTGGTGTAATTTTTGATATTTTATGTACAGTATATTAAATATAATTACTGTAGTTTTTGATAGTTTATTTACAGTATATATAACACATATTTGGTGCACTTTTTGATATTTTAAGTACAGTGTGTAATATATAGTTACTGTAGTTTTTGATTTTATTTACAGTATATAAAATATATTTGTTGTACTTTTACTTAATATTATATGTACAATATATGAAATGTACTTGCTGTAATTTTGATATTTTATGTACAGTAGATCATATATATTTGGTGTACTTTTGATATATTATGTAAATTATGTAATATATAATTGGTGTAGTTTTTGATATTTTACATAGAGTGTGTAATATATATGTACTATCCTTTTTGATATTTTATTTACAGTATATAATATACATTTGGTGTAATTTTTGATATTTTATGTACAGTATATTAAATATAATTACTGAAGTTTTGATTGTTTATTTACAGTATATACACATATTTGGTATACTTTTTGATATTTTATGTACAGTTAGTAATATATATTTACTGTAGTTTTTGATATTTTATTTACAGTATATAAAATGTGTTTGATGTACTTTTAGTTAATATTATATGTACAATATATGAAATATATTTACTGTAATTTTTATATTTTATGTACAGTATATAATATATATTTGGTGTACTTTTGATGTTTTATGTAGATTATATAGTATATATTTGGTGTAGTTTTTGATATTTTACATAGAGTGTAATATATATTTACTATCCTTTTTGATATTTTATTTAGAGTATATAATATACATTTGGTGTAATTTTTGATATTTAATGTACCGTTTATTAAATATAGTTACTTTATTTTTTGATAGTTTATTTACCGTATATATAATACATATTTGGTGTACTTTTTCATATTTTAAGTACAATATGTAATATATATTTACTCTAATTTTTGATATATTTACATTATATAAAATGTGTTTGATGTACTTTTAGTTAATATTATATGTACAATATATGAAATATATTTACTGTAGTTTTTGATATTTTATGTACAGTATATAATATATATTTGGTGTACTTTTGATGTTTTATGTAAATTATATAATATATATTTGGTGTAGTTTTTTTGTTTTACATAGAGTGTGTAATATATATTTACTGTACATTTTGATATTTAATTACAGTGTATAATATACATTTGGTGTAATTTTTGATATTTTATGTAGAGTACATTTTATATAATTACTGTATTTTTGATTGTTTACTTACAGTATATATAACACATATTTGGTGTACTTTTTGATATGTTATGTACAGTATGTAATATATATTTACTGTATTTTTTGATACATTATTTACAGTATATAAAATGTATTTGGTGTACTTATAATTAATATAATATGTACAATATATGAAACATATTTACTGTAATTTTGATATTTTATGTAAAATAGATAACATATATTTGCTGTACTTTTGATATTTTATGTAAATTATACAATATATATTTGGTGTAGTTTTTGATATTATACATAGAATGTGTAATATATATTTACTATACTTTTTGATATTTTATTTGCAGTATATAATATACATTTGGTGTAAATTTTGATATTTTATGTACAGTATATTAAATATAATTACTGTAGTTTTTGATAGTTTATTTACAGTATATATAACACATATTTGGCGTACTTTTTGATATTTTATGTACAGTATGTATTATATATTTACTGTACTTTTTGATGTTTTATTTACATTATATAAAATGTATTTGTTTTACTTTTAGTTAATATTAAACCTACAAGATATGAAATAAATTTACTGTACTTTTTGATATTTTATGTAGAGTATAATATATATATTTGGTGTCCTTTTGATATTTTATGTAAATTATATAATATATATTTGGTGTAGTTTTTGATATTTTACATAGGGTGTGTAATATATGTTTACTGTAGTTTTTGATATTTTATTTACAGTATATAATATACATTTGGTGTTATTTTTGATATTTTATGTACAGTATACTAAATATAATTACTGTAGTTTTTGATAGTTTATTTACAGTATATAACACATATTTGGTGTACTTTTTGATATTTTATGTACAGTAAGTAATATGTATTGACTGTACTTTTTGATATTTTATTTACAGTATATAAAATGTGTTTGATGTACTTTTAGTTAATATTATAAGTACAATATATGAAATATATTTACTGTACTTTTTGATATTTTATGTACAGTATGTAATATATATTTACTGTACTTTTGGATAGTTTATTTACAGTATATAAAATGCATTTGCTGTAATTTTAGTTAATATTATATGTACAATATATGAAATATATTTGCTGTACTTTTCGATATTTTATGTACAGTATATAATATATATTTGGTGTACTTTTGATATATTATGTAAATTGTATAATATATAATGGGTGTAGTTTTTGATATTTTACATAGAGTGTGTAATATATATGTACTATCCTTTTTGATATTTTATTTACAGTACATAATATACATTTGGTGTAATTTTTGATATTTTATGTAGAGTATACTAAGTAAAATTACTGTAGTTTTTGATAGTTTATTTACCGTATATATAACACATATTTGGTGTACTTTTTGATATTTTAAGTACAGTGTGTAATATATATTTACTGTACTTTTTGATTATTTTTTACAGTATATAAAATGTATTTGGTGTACTTTTAGTTAATATTATATGTACAATATATGAAATATATTTGCTGTACTTTTTGATACTTTATGTACAGTATATAATATATATTTGATGTACTTTGGATATATTATGTAAATTATATAATATATAATTGGTGTAGTTTTTGATATTTTACATAGAGTGTGTAATATATATGTACGATCCTTTTTGATATTTTATTTACAGTATATAATATACATTTGGTGTAATTTTTGATATTTTATGTACAGTTTATTAAATATAATTACTGTAGTTTTTGATAGTTTATTTAGAGTATATATAACACATATTTGGTGTACTTTTTGATATTTTAAGAACAGTGTGTAATATATATTTACTGTACTTTTTGATTTTATTTACAGTATATAAAATGTATTTGGTGTACTTTTAGTTAATATTATATGTACAATATATGAAATGTATTTGCTGTAATTTTTGATATTTTATGTACAGTATATAATATATATTTGGTGTACTTTTGATATATTATGTAAATTATATAATCTATAATTGGTGTAGTTTTTGATATTTTACATAGAGTGTGTAATATGTATGTACTATATTTTTAATATTTTATTTACAGTATATAATATATATTTGGTGTAATTTTTGATGTTTTATATACAGTATATAAAATATAATTACTGTTGTTTTTGATAGTTTATTTACAGTATATATAACACATATTTGGTGTACTTTTTGATATTTTAAGTACAGTGTGTAATATATATTTACTGTACTTTTTGATTTTTTTTACAATATATAAAATGTATTTGGTGTACTTTTAGTTAATATTATATGTACAATATATGAAATATATTTGCTGTACTTTTTGATATCTTATGTACAGTATATAATATATATTTGGTGTACCTTTGATATATTATGTAAATTTTATAATATATAATTGGTGTAGTTTTTGATATTTTACATAGAGTGTGTAATATATATGTACTATCCTTTTTGATATTTTATTTACAGTATATAATATAAATTTGGTGTAATTTTTGATATTTTATGTACAGTATACTAAATATAATTACTGTAGTTTTTGATAGTTTATGTACCGTATATATAACACATATTTGGTGTACTTTTTGATATTTTAAGTACAGTGTGTAATATATATTTACTGTACTTTTTAATTTTTTTTACAGTATAGAAAATGTATTTGGTGTACTTTTAGTTAATATTATATGTACAATATATGAAATATATTTGCTGTACTTTTTGATATTTTATGTACAGTATATAATATATATTTGGTGTACTTTTGATATATTATGTAAATTATATAATATATAATTGGTGTAGTTTTTGATATTTTACATAGAGTGTGTAATATATATGTACTATCCTTTTTGATATATTATTTACAGTATATAATATACATTTGGTGTAATTTTTGATATATTATGTACAGTATATTAAGTATAATTACTGTAGTTTTTGATAGTTTACTTAGAGTATATATAACACATATTTAGTGTACTTTTTGATATTTTAAGTACAGTGTGTAATATATATTTACTGTACTTTTTGATTTTATTTACAGTATATAAAATGTATTTGGTGTACTTTTAGTTAATATTATATATACAATATATGAAATATATTTGCTATACTTTTTGATATTTTATGTACAGTATATAATATATATTTGGTGTACTTTTGATATATTATGTAAATTATATAATATATAATTGGTGTAGTTTTTGATATTTTACATAGAGAGTGTAATATATGTGTACTATCTGTTTTGATATTTTATTTACAGTATATAATATACATTTGTTGTAATTTTTGATATTTTATGTACAGTATATTAAATATAATTACTGTAGTTTTTGATAGTTTATTTACAGTATATATAACACATATTTGGTGTACTTTTTGATATTTTAAGTACAGTGTGTAATATATATTTACTGTACTTTTTGTTTTTTTTACAATCTATAAAATGTATTTGGTGTAATTTTGGTTAATATTATATGTACAATATATGAAATATATTTGCTGTACTTTTTGATATCTTATGTACAGTATATAATATATATTTGGTGTACTTTTGATATATTATGTAAATTATATAATATATAATTGGTGTAGTTTTTGATATTTTACATAAGGTGTGTAATATATATGTACTATCATTTTGATATTTTATTTACAGTATATAATATACATTTGGTGTAATTTTTGATATTTTATGTACAGTATATTAAATATAATTACTGTAGTTTTTGATAGTTTACTTAGAGTATATATAACACATATTTGGTGTACTTTTTGATATTTTAAGTACAGTGTGTAATGTATAGTTACTGTACTTTTTGATTTTATTTACAGTATATAAAATGTATTTGGTGTACTTTAGTTAATATTATATGTACAATATAGGAAATGTATTTGCTGTACTTTTTGATATTTTATGTACAGTACATAATATATATTTGGTGTACTTTTGATATATTATGTAAATTATATAATATATAATTGGAGTAGTTTTTGATATTTTACATAAGGTGTGTAATATATATGTACTATCCTTTTTGATATTTTATTTACAGTATATAATATACATTTGGTGTAATTTTTGATATTTTATGTACAGTATATTAAATATAATTACTGTAGTTTTTGATAGTTTATTTACAGTATATATAACACATATTTGGTGTACTTTTTGATATTTTAAGTACAGTCTGTAATATATATTTAATGTACTTTTTGATTTTTTTTACAGTATATAAAATGTATTTGGTGTACTTTTAGTTAATATTATATGTACAATATATGAAATATATTTGCTGTACTTTTTGATATTTTATGTACAGTATATAATATATATTTGGTGTACATTTGATATATTATGTAAATTATATAATATATAATTGGTGTAGTTTTTGATATTTTACATAGAGTGTGTTATATATATGTACTATCCTTTTTGATATTTTATTTACAGTACATAATATTCATTTGGTGTAATTTTTGATATTTTATGTACAGTATATTAAATATAATTACTGTAGTTTTTGATAGTTTATTTACAGTATATATAACACATATTTGGTGTACTTTTTGATATTTTAAGTACAGTGTGTAATATATATTTACTGCAATTTTGGTTTTTTTTACAGTATATAAAATGTATTTGGTGTACTTTTAGTTAGTATTATATGTACAATATATGATATATATTTGCTGTACATTTTGATACTTTATGTACAGGATATAATATATATTTGGTGTGCTTTTGATATATTACGTAAATTATATAATATATAATTGGTGTAGTTTTTGATATTTTACATAGGGTGTGTAATATATATGTACTATCCTTTTTGATATTTTATTTACAGTATATAATATACATTTGGTGTAATTTTTGATATTTTATGTACAGTATATTAAATATAATTACTGCCGTTTTTGATAGTTTATTTACAGTATATATAACACATATTTGGTGTACTTTTTGATATTTTAAGTACAGTGTGTAATATATATTTACTGTACATTTTGATTATTTTTTTCAGTATATAGAATGTATTTGCTGTACTTTTAGTTAATATTATATGTACAATATATGAAATATATTTGCTGTACTTTTTGATATTTTATGAAGAATATATAATATATATTTTGTGTACTTTTGATATATTATGTAAATTATATAATATATAACTGGTGTAGTTTTTGATATTTTACATAGTGTGTAATATATATGTACTATCCTTTTTGATATTTTATTTACAGTTTATAATATACATTTGGTGTAATTTTTGATATTTTATGTACAGTATATTAAATATAATTACTGTAGTTTTTGATAGTTTATTTACAGTATATATAACACATATTTGGTGTACTTTTTGATATTTTAAATACAGTGTGTAATATATATTTACTGTACTTTTTGATTTTATTTACAGTGTATAAAATGTATTTGGTGTACTTTTAGTTAATATTATATGTACAATATATGAAATATATTTGCTATACTTTTTTATATTTTATGTGCAGTATATAATATATATTTGGTGTACTTTTGATATATTATGTAAATTATATAATATATAATTGTTGTAGTTTTTGATATTTTACACAGAGAGTGTAATATGTATGTACTATCCGTTTTGATATTTTATTTACAGTATATAATATACATTTGTTGTAATTTTTGATATTTTATGTACAGTATATTAAATATAATTACTGTAGTTTTTGATAGTTTATTTACAGTATATATAACACATATTTGGTGTACTTTTTGATATTTTAAGTACAGTGTGTAATATATATTTACTGTACTTTTTGATTTTTTTTACAATCTATAAAATGTATTTGGTGTACTTTTGGTTAATATTATATGTACAATATATGAAATTTATTTGCTGTACTTTTTGATATCTTATGTACAGTATATAATATATATTTGGTGTACTTTTGATATATTATGTAAATCATATAATATATAATTGGTGTAGTTTTTGATATTTTACATAAGTTGTGTAATATATATGTACTATCATTTTGATATTTTATTTACAGTATATAATATACATTTGGTGTAATTTTTGATATTTTATGTACAGTATATTAAATATAATTACTGTAGTTTTTGATAGTTTACTTAGAGTATATATAACACATATTTGGTGTACTTTTTGATATTTTAAGTACAGTGTGTAATATATAGTTACTGTACTTTTTGATTTTATTTACAGTATATAAAATGTATTTGGTGTACTTTTAGTTAATATTATATGTACAATATAGGAAATGTATTTGCTGTACTTTTTGATATCTCATGTACAGTATATAATATATATTTGGTGTACTTTTGATATATTATGTAAATTATATAATATATAATTGGTGTAGTTTTTGATATTTTACATAATGTGTGTAATATATATGTACTATCATTTTCATATTTTATTTACAGTATATAATATACATTTGGTGTAATTTTTGATATTTTATGTACAGTATATTAAATAAAATTACTGTAATTTTTGATAGTTTATTTACAGTATACATAACACATATTTGGTGTACTTTTTGATATTTTAAGTAAAGGGTGTAATATATAGTTACTGTACTTTTTCATTTTATTTACAGTATATGAAATGTATTGGTGTACTTTTAGTTAATATTATATGTACAACATATGAAATGTATTTGCTTTACTTTTTGATAATTTATGTAAAGTATATAATATATATTTGGTGTACTTTTGATATATTATGTAAATTATATAATATATAATTGGTGTAGTTATTGATATTTTACATAGAGTGTGTAATATATATGTACTATACGTTTTGATATTTTATTTACAGTATATAATATACAATTGTTGTAATTATTGATATTTTATGTACAATATATTAAATATAATTACTGTAGTTTTTGATAGTTTATTTACAGTATATATAACACATATTTGGTGTACTTTTTGATATTTTAAGTACAGTGTGTAATACATATTTACTGTACTTTTTGATTTTTTTTACAATATATAAAATGTATTTGGTGTACTTTTGGTTAATATTATATGTACAATATATGAAATGTATTTGCTGTACTTTTTGATATCTTATGTTCAGTATATAATATATATTTGGTGTACTTTGATATATTATGTAAATTATATAATATATAATTGGTGTAGTTTTTGATATTTTACATAGAGTGTGTAATATATATGTATTATCATTTTTAATACTTTATTTACAGTATATAATATACATTTGGTTTAATTTTTGATATTTTAAGTACAGTATATTAAATATAATTACTGTAGTTTTTGATAGTTTATTTAGAGTATATATAACACATATTTGGTGTACTTTTTGATATTTTAAGTACAGTGTGTAATATATATTTACTATACTTTTTGATTTTTTTTTACAGTATATAAAATGTATTTGTTGTACTTTTAGTTAATATTATATGTACAATATATGAAATGTATTTGCTGTAATTTTCATATTTTATGTACAGTATATAATATATATTTGGTGTACTTTTGATATATTATGTAAATTTTATAATATATAATTGGTGTAGTTTTTGATATTTTACATAGAGTCTGTAATATATATGTACTATCCTTTTTGATATTTTATTTACAGTATATAATATACATTTGGTGTAATTTTTGATATTTTGTGTACTGTATATTAAATATAATTACTGTAGTTTTTGATAGTTTATTTACAGTATATATAACACATATTTGGTGTACTTTTTGATATTTTAAGTACAGTGTGTAATGTATATTTACTGTACTTTTTGATTTTATTTACAGTATATAAAATATATTTGGTGTACTTTTAGTTAATATTATATGTACAATATATGAAATGTATTTGCTGTAGTTTTTGATATTTTATGTACAGTATATAATATATATTTGGTGTACTTTTGATATATTATGTAAATTATATAATATATAATTGGTGTAGTTTTTGATATTTTACCTAGAGTGTGTAATATATATGTACTATCCTTTTTGATATATTATTTACAGTATATAATATACATTTGGTGTAATTTTTGATATTTTATGTACAGTATATTAAATATAATTACTGTAGTTTTTGATAGTTTACTTAGAGTATATATAACACATATTTGGTGTACTTTTTGATATTTTAAGTACAGTGTGTAATATATATTTACTGTACTTTTTGATTTTTTTTACAGTTTATAAAATGTATTTGGTGTACTTTTAGTTAATAGTATTTGTACAATATATGAAATATATTTGCTATAGTTTTTGATATTTTATGTACAGTATATAATATATATTTGGTGTACCTTTGATATATTATGAAAATCATATAATGTATAATTTGTGTAGTTTTTGATATTTTACATAGAGTGTGTAATATATATGTACTATCCGTTTTGATATTTTATTTACAGTATATAATATACATTTGTTGTAATTTTTGATATTTAATGTACAATACATTAAATATAATTACTGTAGTTTTTGATAGTTTATTTACAGTATATATAACACATATTTGGTGTACTTTTTGATATTTTAAGTACAGTGTGTAATATATATTTACTGTACTTTTTGATTTTTTTTACAATATATATAATATATTTGGTGTACTTTTGTTTAATATTATATGTACAATATATGAAATATATTTGCTGTACTTTTTGATATCTTATGTACAGTATATAATAAATATTTGGTGTACTTTTGATATATTATATAAATTATATAATATATAATTGTTGTAGTTTTTGATATTTTACATAATGTGTGTAATATATATGTACTATCATTTTGATATTTTATTTACAGTATATAATGTACATTTGGTGTAATTTTTGATATTTTATGTACAGTATATTAAATATACTTACTGTAATTTTTGATATTTTATTTACAGTATATATAACACATATTTGGTGTACTTTTTGATATTTTAAGTAAAGGGTGTAATATATAGTTACTGTACTTTTTCATTTTATTTACAGTATATAAAATGTATTGGTGTACTTTTAGTTAATATTATATGTACAACATATGAAATGTATTTGCTTTACTTTTTGATAATTTATGTAAAGTATATAATATATATTTGGTGTACTTTTGATATATTATGTAAATTATATAATATATAATTGGTGTAGTTATTGATATTTTACATAGAGTGTGTAATATATATGTACTATACGTTTTGATATTTTATTTACAGTATATAATATACAATTGTTGTAATTATTGATATTTTATGTACAATATATTAAATATAATTACTGTAGTTTTTGATAGTTTATTTACAGTATATATAACACATATTTGGTGTACTTTTTGATATTTTAAGTACAGTGTGTAATACATATTTACTGTACTTTTTGATTTTTTTTACAATATATAAAATGTATTTGGTGTACTTTTGGTTAATATTATATGTACAATATATGAAATGTATTTGCTGTACTTTTTGATATCTTATGTACAGTATATAATATATATTTGGTGTACTTTGATATATTATGTAAATTATATAATATATAATTGGTGTAGTTTTTGATATTTTACATAGAGTCTGTAATATATATGTACTATCCTTTTTGATATTTTATTTACAGTATATAATATACATTTGGTGTAATTTTTTTATTTTGTGTACTGTATATTAAATATAATTACTGTAGTTTTTGATAGTTTATTTACAGTATATATAACACATATTTGGTGTACTTTTTGATATTTTAAGTACAGTGTGTAATGTATATTTACTGTACTTTTTGATTTTATTTACAGTATATAAAATATATTTGGTGTACTTTTAGTTAATATTATATGTACAATATATGAAATGTATTTGCTGTAGTTTTTGATATTTTATGTACAGTATATAATATATATTTGGTGTACTTTTGATATATTATGTAAATTATATAATATATAATTGGTGTAGTTTTTGATATTTTACCTAGAGTGTGTAATATATATGTACTATCCTTTTTGATATATTATTTACAGTATATAATATACATTTGGTGTAATTTTTGATATTTTATGTACAGTATATTAAATATAATTACTGTAGTTTTTGATAGTTTACTTAGAGTATATATAACACATATTTGGTGTACTTTTTGATATTTTAAGTACAGTGTGTAATATATATTTACTGTACTTTTTGATTTTTTTTACAGTTTATAAAATGTATTTGGTGTACTTTTAGTTAATAGTATTTGTACAATATATGAAATATATTTGCTATACTTTTTGATATTTTATGTACAGTATATAATATATATTTGGTGTACTTTTGATATATTATGTAAATTATATAATATATAATTGGTGTAGTTTTTGATATTTTACATAGAGAGTGTAATATATGTGTACTATCTGTTTTGATATTTTATTTACAGTATATAATATACATTTGTTGTAATTTTTGATATTTTATGTACAGTATATTAAATATAATTACTGTAGTTTTTGATAGTTTATTTACAGTATATATAACACATATTTGGTGTACTTTTTGATATTTTAAGTACAGTGTGTAATATATATTTACTGTACTTTTTGTTTTTTTTACAATCTATAAAATGTATTTGGTGTAATTTTGGTTAATATTATATGTACAATATATGAAATATATTTGTTGTACTTTTTGATATCTTATGTACAGTATATAATATATATTTGGTGTACTTTTGATATATTATGTAAATTATATAATATATAATTGGTGTAGTTTTTGATATTTTACATAAGGTGTGTAATATATATGTACTATCATTTTGATATTTTATTTACAGTATATAATATACATTTGGTGTAATTTTTGATATTTTATGTACAGTATATTAAATATAATTACTGTAGTTTTTGATAGTTTACTTAGAGTATATATAACACATATTTGGTGTACTTTTTGATATTTTAAGTACAGTGTGTAATGTATAGTTACTGTACTTTTTGATTTTATTTACAGTATATAAAATGTATTTGGTGTACTTTAGTTAATATTATATGTACAATATAGGAAATGTATTTGCTGTACTTTTTGATATTTTATGTACAGTACATAATATATATTTGGTGTACTTTTGATATATTATGTAAATTATATAATATATAATTGGAGTAGTTTTTGATATTTTACATAAGGTGTGTAATATATATGTACTATCCTTTTTGATATTTTATTTACAGTATATAATATACATTTGGTGTAATTTTTGATATTTTATGTACAGTATATTAAATATAATTACTGTAGTTTTTGATAGTTTATTTACAGTATATATAACACATATTTGTTGTACTTTTTGATATTTTAAGTACAGTCTGTAATATATATTTAATGTACTTTTTGATTTTTTTTACAGTATATAAAATGTATTTGGTGTACTTTTAGTTAATATTATATGTACAATATATGAAATATATTTGCTGTACTTTTTGATATTTTATGTACAGTATATAATATATATTTGGTGTACATTTGATATATTATGTAAATTATATAATATATAATTGGTGTAGTTTTTGATATTTTACATAGAGTGTGTTATATATATGTACTATCCTTTTTGATATTTTATTTACAGTACATAATATTCATTTGGTGTAATTTTTGATATTTTATGTACAGTATATTAAATATAATTACTGTAGTTTTTGATAGTTTATTTACAGTATATATAACACATATTTGGTGTACTTTTTGATATTTTAAGTACAGTGTGTAATATATATTTACTGCAATTTTGGTTTTTTTTACAGTATATAAAATGTATTTGGTGTACTTTTAGTTAGTATTATATGTACAATATATGATATATATTTGCTGTACATTTTGATACTTTATGTACAGGATATAATATATATTTGGTGTACTTTTGATATATTACGTAAATTATATAATATATAATTGGTGTAGTTTTTGATATTTTACATAGGGTGTGTAATATATATGTACTATCCTTTTTGATATTTTATTTACAGTATATAATATACATTTGGTGTAATTTTTGATATTTTATGTACAGTATATTAAATATAATTACTGCCGTTTTTGATATTTTATTTACAGTATATATAACACATATTTGGTGTACTTTTTGATATTTTAAGTACAGTGTGTAATATATATTTACTGTACATTTTGATTATTTTTTTCAGTATATAGAATGTATTTGCTGTACTTTTAGTTAATATTATATGTACAATATATGAAATATATTTGCTGTACTTTTTGATATTTTATGAAGAATATATAATATATATTTTGTGTACTTTTGATATATTATGTAAATTGTATAATATATAACTGGTGTAGTTTTTGATATTTTACATAGTGTGTAATATATATGTACTATCCTTTTTGATATTTTATTTACAGTATATAATATACATTTGGTGTAATTTTTGATATTTTATATACAGTATATTAAATATAATTACTGTAGTTTTTGATAGTTTATTTACAGTATATATAACACATATTTGGTGTACTTTTTGATATTTTAAATACAGTGTGTAATATATATTTACTGTACTTTTTGATTTTATTTACAGTGTATAAAATGTATTTGGTGTACTTTTAGTTAATATTATATGTACAATATATGAAATATATTTGCTATACTTTTTTATATTTTATGTGCAGTATATAATATATATTTGGTGTACTTTTGATATATTATGTAAATTATATAATATATAATTGTTGTAGTTTTTGATATTTTACACAGAGAGTGTAATATGTATGTACTATCCGTTTTGATATTTTATTTACAGTATATAATATACATTTGTTGTAATTTTTGATATTTTATGTACAGTATATTAAATATAATTACTGTAGTTTTTGATAGTTTATTTACAGTATATATAACACATATTTGGTGTACTTTTTGATATTTTAAGTACAGTGTGTAATATATATTTACTGTACTTTTTGATTTTTTTTACAATCTATAAAATGTATTTGGTGTACTTTTGGTTAATATTATATGTACAATATATGAAATATATTTGCTGTACTTTTTGATATCTTATGTACAGTATATAATATATATTTGGTGTACTTTTGATATATTATGTAAATCATATAATATATAATTGGTGTAGTTTTTGATATTTTACATAAGGTGTGTAATATATATGTACTATCATTTTGATATTTTATTTACAGTATATAATATACATTTGGTGTAATTTTTGATATTTTATGTACAGTATATTAAATATAATTACTGTAGTTTTTGATAGTTTACTTAGAGTATATATAACACATATTTGGTGTACTTTTTGATATTTTAAGTACAGTGTGTAATATATAGTTACTGTACTTTTTGATTTTATTTACAGTATATAAAATGTATTTGGTGTACTTTTAGTTAATATTATATGTACAATATAGGAAATGTATTTGCTGTACTTTTTGATATCTCATGTACAGTATATAATATATATTTGGTGTACTTTTGATATATTATGTAAATTATATAATATATAATTGGTGTAGTTTTTGATATTTTACATAATGTGTGTAATATATATGTACTATCATTTTCATATTTTATTTACAGTATATAATATACATTTGGTGTAATTTTTGATATTTTATGTACAGTATATTAAATAAAATTACTGTAATTTTTGATAGTTTATTTACAGTATACATAACACATATTTGGTGTACTTTTTGATATTTTAAGTAAAGGGTGTAATATATAGTTACTGTACTTTTTCATTTTATTTACAGTATATAAAATGTATTGGTGTACTTTTAGTTAATATTATATGTACAACATATGAAATGTATTTGCTTTACTTTTTGATAATTTATGTAAAGTATATAATATATATTTGGTGTACTTTTGATATATTATGTAAATTATATAATATATAATTGGTGTAGTTATTGATATTTTACATAGAGTGTGTAATATATATGTACTATACGTTTTGATATTTTATTTACAGTATATAATATACAATTGTTGTAATTATTGATATTTTATGTACAATATATTAAATATAATTACTGTAGTTTTTGATAGTTTATTTACAGTATATATAACACATATTTGGTGTACTCTTTGATATTTTAAGTACAGTGTGTAATACATATTTACTGTACTTTTTGATTTTTTTTACAATATATAAAATGTATTTGGTGTACTTTTGGTTAATATTATATGTACAATATATGAAATGTATTTGCTGTACTTTTTGATATCTTATGTTCAGTATATAATATATATTTGGTGTACTTTGATATATTATGTAAATTATATAATATATAATTGGTGTAGTTTTTGATATTTTACATAGAGTGTGTAATATATATGTATTATCATTTTTAATACTTTATTTACAGTATATAATATACATTTGGTTTAATTTTTGATATTTTAAGTACAGTATATTAAATATAATTACTGTAGTTTTTGATAGTTTATTTAGAGTATATATAACACATATTTGGTGTACTTTTTGATATTTTAAGTACAGTGTGTAATATATATTTACTATACTTTTTGATTTTTTTTTACAGTATATAAAATGTATTTGTTGTACTTTTAGTTAATATTATATGTACAATATATGAAATGTATTTGCTGTAATTTTCATATTTTATGTACAGTATATAATATATATTTGGTGTACTTTTGATATATTATGTAAATTTTATAATATATAATTGGTGTAGTTTTTGATATTTTACATAGAGTCTGTAATATATATGTACTATCCTTTTTGATATTTTATTTACAGTATATAATATACATTTGGTGTAATTTTTGATATTTTGTGTACTGTATATTAAATATAATTACTGTAGTTTTTGATAGTTTATTTACAGTATATATAACACATATTTGGTGTACTTTTTGATATTTTAAGTACAGTGTGTAATGTATATTTACTGTACTTTTTGATTTTATTTACAGTATATAAAATATATTTGGTGTACTTTTAGTTAATATTATATGTACAATATATGAAATGTATTTGCTGTAGTTTTTGATATTTTATGTACAGTATATAATATATATTTGGTGTACTTTTGATATATTATGTAAATTATATAATATATAATTGGTGTAGTTTTTGATATTTTACCTAGAGTGTGTAATATATATGTACTATCCTTTTTGATATATTATTTACAGTATATAATATACATTTGGTGTAATTTTTGATATTTTATGTACAGTATATTAAATATAATTACTGTAGTTTTTGATAGTTTACTTAGAGTATATATAACACATATTTGGTGTACTTTTTGATATTTTAAGTACAGTGTGTAATATATATTTACTGTACTTTTTGATTTTTTTTACAGTTTATAAAATGTATTTGGTGTACTTTTAGTTAATAGTATTTGTACAATATATGAAATATATTTGCTATAGTTTTTGATATTTTATGTACAGTATATAATATATATTTGGTGTACCTTTGATATATTATGAAAATCATATAATGTATAATTTGTGTAGTTTTTGATATTTTACATAGAGTGTGTAATATATATGTACTATCCGTTTTGATATTTTATTTACAGTATATAATATACATTTGTTGTAATTTTTGATATTTAATGTACAATACATTAAATATAATTACTGTAGTTTTTGATAGTTTATTTACAGTATATATAACACATATTTGGTGTACTTTTTGATATTTTAAGTACAGTGTGTAATATATTTACTGTACTTTTTGATTTTTTTTACAATATATATAATATATTTGGTGTACTTTTGTTTAATATTATATGTACAATATATGAAATATATTTGCTGTACTTTTTGATATCTTATGTACAGTATATAATAAATATTTGGTGTACTTTTGATATATTATATAAATTATATAATATATAATTGTTGTAGTTTTTGATATTTTACATAATGTGTGTAATATATATGTACTATCATTTTGATATTTTATTTACAGTATATAATGTACATTTGGTGTAATTTTTGATATTTTATGTACAGTATATTAAATATAATTACTGTAGTTTTTGATAGTTTACTTAGAGTATATATAACACATATTTGGTGTACTTTTTGATATTTTAAGTACAGTGTGTAATATATAGTTACTGTACTTTTTGATTTTATTTACAGTATATAAAATGTATTTGGTGTACTTTTAGTTAATATTATATGTACAATATAGGAAATGTATTTGCTGTACTTTTTGATATCTCATGTACAGTATATAATATATATTTGGTGTACTTTTGATATATTATGTAAATTATATAATATATAATTGGTGTAGTTTTTGATATTTTACATAATGTGTGTAATATATATGTACTATCATTTTCATATTTTATTTACAGTATATAATATACATTTGGTGTAATTTTTGATATTTTATGTACAGTATATTAAATAAAATTACTGTAATTTTTGATAGTTTATTTACAGTATACATAACACATATTTGGTGTACTTTTTGATATTTTAAGTAAAGGGTGTAATATATAGTTACTGTACTTTTTCATTTTATTTACAGTATATAAAATGTATTGGTGTACTTTTAGTTAATATTATATGTACAACATATGAAATGTATTTGCTTTACTTTTTGATAATTTATGTAAAGTATATAATATATATTTGGTGTACTTTTGATATATTATGTAAATTATATAATATATAATTGGTGTAGTTATTGATATTTTACATAGAGTGTGTAATATATATGTACTATACGTTTTGATATTTTATTTACAGTATATAATATACAATTGTTGTAATTATTGATATTTTATGTACAATATATTAAATATAATTACTGTAGTTTTTGATAGTTTATTTACAGTATATATAACACATATTTGGTGTACTCTTTGATATTTTAAGTACAGTGTGTAATACATATTTACTGTACTTTTTGATTTTTTTTACAATATATAAAATGTATTTGGTGTACTTTTGGTTAATATTATATGTACAATATATGAAATGTATTTGCTGTACTTTTTGATATCTTATGTTCAGTATATAATATATATTTGGTGTACTTTGATATATTATGTAAATTATATAATATATAATTGGTGTAGTTTTTGATATTTTACATAGAGTGTGTAATATATATGTATTATCATTTTTAATACTTTATTTACAGTATATAATATACATTTGGTTTAATTTTTGATATTTTAAGTACAGTATATTAAATATAATTACTGTAGTTTTTGATAGTTTATTTAGAGTATATATAACACATATTTGGTGTACTTTTTGATATTTTAAGTACAGTGTGTAATATATATTTACTATACTTTTTGATTTTTTTTTACAGTATATAAAATGTATTTGTTGTACTTTTAGTTAATATTATATGTACAATATATGAAATGTATTTGCTGTAATTTTCATATTTTATGTACAGTATATAATATATATTTGGTGTACTTTTGATATATTATGTAAATTTTATAATATATAATTGGTGTAGTTTTTGATATTTTACATAGAGTCTGTAATATATATGTACTATCCTTTTTGATATTTTATTTACAGTATATAATATACATTTGGTGTAATTTTTGATATTTTGTGTACTGTATATTAAATATAATTACTGTAGTTTTTGATAGTTTATTTACAGTATATATAACACATATTTGGTGTACTTTTTGATATTTTAAGTACAGTGTGTAATGTATATTTACTGTACTTTTTGATTTTATTTACAGTATATAAAATATATTTGGTGTACTTTTAGTTAATATTATATGTACAATATATGAAATGTATTTGCTGTAGTTTTTGATATTTTATGTACAGTATATAATATATATTTGGTGTACTTTTGATATATTATGTAAATTATATAATATATAATTGGTGTAGTTTTTGATATTTTACCTAGAGTGTGTAATATATATGTACTATCCTTTTTGATATATTATTTACAGTATATAATATACATTTGGTGTAATTTTTGATATTTTATGTACAGTATATTAAATATAATTACTGTAGTTTTTGATAGTTTACTTAGAGTATATATAACACATATTTGGTGTACTTTTTGATATTTTAAGTACAGTGTGTAATATATATTTACTGTACTTTTTGATTTTTTTTACAGTTTATAAAATGTATTTGGTGTACTTTTAGTTAATAGTATTTGTACAATATATGAAATATATTTGCTATACTTTTTGATATTTTATGTACAGTATATAATATATATTTGGTGTACTTTTGATATATTATGTAAATTATATAATATATAATTGGTGTAGTTTTTGATATTTTACATAGAGAGTGTAATATATGTGTACTATCTGTTTTGATATTTTATTTACAGTATATAATATACATTTGTTGTAATTTTTGATATTTTATGTACAGTATATTAAATATAATTACTGTAGTTTTTGATAGTTTATTTACAGTATATATAACACATATTTGGTGTACTTTTTGATATTTTAAGTACAGTGTGTAATATATATTTACTGTACTTTTTGTTTTTTTTACAATCTATAAAATGTATTTGGTGTAATTTTGGTTAATATTATATGTACAATATATGAAATATATTTGTTGTACTTTTTGATATCTTATGTACAGTATATAATATATATTTGGTGTACTTTTGATATATTATGTAAATTATATAATATATAATTGGTGTAGTTTTTGATATTTTACATAAGGTGTGTAATATATATGTACTATCATTTTGATATTTTATTTACAGTATATAATATACATTTGGTGTAATTTTTGATATTTTATGTACAGTATATTAAATATAATTACTGTAGTTTTTGATAGTTTACTTAGAGTATATATAACACATATTTGGTGTACTTTTTGATATTTTAAGTACAGTGTGTAATGTATAGTTACTGTACTTTTTGATTTTATTTACAGTATATAAAATGTATTTGGTGTACTTTAGTTAATATTATATGTACAATATAGGAAATGTATTTGCTGTACTTTTTGATATTTTATGTACAGTACATAATATATATTTGGTGTACTTTTGATATATTATGTAAATTATATAATATATAATTGGAGTAGTTTTTGATATTTTACATAAGGTGTGTAATATATATGTACTATCCTTTTTGATATTTTATTTACAGTATATAATATACATTTGGTGTAATTTTTGATATTTTATGTACAGTATATTAAATATAATTACTGTAGTTTTTGATAGTTTATTTACAGTATATATAACACATATTTGTTGTACTTTTTGATATTTTAAGTACAGTCTGTAATATATATTTAATGTACTTTTTGATTTTTTTTACAGTATATAAAATGTATTTGGTGTACTTTTAGTTAATATTATATGTACAATATATGAAATATATTTGCTGTACTTTTTGATATTTTATGTACAGTATATAATATATATTTGGTGTACATTTGATATATTATGTAAATTATATAATATATAATTGGTGTAGTTTTTGATATTTTACATAGAGTGTGTTATATATATGTACTATCCTTTTTGATATTTTATTTACAGTACATAATATTCATTTGGTGTAATTTTTGATATTTTATGTACAGTATATTAAATATAATTACTGTAGTTTTTGATAGTTTATTTACAGTATATATAACACATATTTGGTGTACTTTTTGATATTTTAAGTACAGTGTGTAATATATATTTACTGCAATTTTGGTTTTTTTTACAGTATATAAAATGTATTTGGTGTACTTTTAGTTAGTATTATATGTACAATATATGATATATATTTGCTGTACATTTTGATACTTTATGTACAGGATATAATATATATTTGGTGTACTTTTGATATATTACGTAAATTATATAATATATAATTGGTGTAGTTTTTGATATTTTACATAGGGTGTGTAATATATATGTACTATCCTTTTTGATATTTTATTTACAGTATATAATATACATTTGGTGTAATTTTTGATATTTTATGTACAGTATATTAAATATAATTACTGCCGTTTTTGATATTTTATTTACAGTATATATAACACATATTTGGTGTACTTTTTGATATTTTAAGTACAGTGTGTAATATATATTTACTGTACATTTTGATTATTTTTTTCAGTATATAGAATGTATTTGCTGTACTTTTAGTTAATATTATATGTACAATATATGAAATATATTTGCTGTACTTTTTGATATTTTATGAAGAATATATAATATATATTTTGTGTACTTTTGATATATTATGTAAATTGTATAATATATAACTGGTGTAGTTTTTGATATTTTACATAGTGTGTAATATATATGTACTATCCTTTTTGATATTTTATTTACAGTATATAATATACATTTGGTGTAATTTTTGATATTTTATATACAGTATATTAAATATAATTACTGTAGTTTTTGATAGTTTATTTACAGTATATATAACACATATTTGGTGTACTTTTTGATATTTTAAATACAGTGTGTAATATATATTTACTGTACTTTTTGATTTTATTTACAGTGTATAAAATGTATTTGGTGTACTTTTAGTTAATATTATATGTACAATATATGAAATATATTTGCTATACTTTTTTATATTTTATGTGCAGTATATAATATATATTTGGTGTACTTTTGATATATTATGTAAATTATATAATATATAATTGTTGTAGTTTTTGATATTTTACACAGAGAGTGTAATATGTATGTACTATCCGTTTTGATATTTTATTTACAGTATATAATATACATTTGTTGTAATTTTTGATATTTTATGTACAGTATATTAAATATAATTACTGTAGTTTTTGATAGTTTATTTACAGTATATATAACACATATTTGGTGTACTTTTTGATATTTTAAGTACAGTGTGTAATATATATTTACTGTACTTTTTGATTTTTTTTACAATCTATAAAATGTATTTGGTGTACTTTTGGTTAATATTATATGTACAATATATGAAATATATTTGCTGTACTTTTTGATATCTTATGTACAGTATATAATATATATTTGGTGTACTTTTGATATATTATGTAAATCATATAATATATAATTGGTGTAGTTTTTGATATTTTACATAAGGTGTGTAATATATATGTACTATCATTTTGATATTTTATTTACAGTATATAATATACATTTGGTGTAATTTTTGATATTTTATGTACAGTATATTAAATATAATTACTGTAGTTTTTGATAGTTTACTTAGAGTATATATAACACATATTTGGTGTACTTTTTGATATTTTAAGTACAGTGTGTAATATATAGTTACTGTACTTTTTGATTTTATTTACAGTATATAAAATGTATTTGGTGTACTTTTAGTTAATATTATATGTACAATATAGGAAATGTATTTGCTGTACTTTTTGATATCTCATGTACAGTATATAATATATATTTGGTGTACTTTTGATATATTATGTAAATTATATAATATATAATTGGTGTAGTTTTTGATATTTTACATAATGTGTGTAATATATATGTACTATCATTTTCATATTTTATTTACAGTATATAATATACATTTGGTGTAATTTTTGATATTTTATGTACAGTATATTAAATAAAATTACTGTAATTTTTGATAGTTTATTTACAGTATACATAACACATATTTGGTGTACTTTTTGATATTTTAAGTAAAGGGTGTAATATATAGTTACTGTACTTTTTCATTTTATTTACAGTATATAAAATGTATTGGTGTACTTTTAGTTAATATTATATGTACAACATATGAAATGTATTTGCTTTACTTTTTGATAATTTATGTAAAGTATATAATATATATTTGGTGTACTTTTGATATATTATGTAAATTATATAATATATAATTGGTGTAGTTATTGATATTTTACATAGAGTGTGTAATATATATGTACTATACGTTTTGATATTTTATTTACAGTATATAATATACAATTGTTGTAATTATTGATATTTTATGTACAATATATTAAATATAATTACTGTAGTTTTTGATAGTTTATTTACAGTATATATAACACATATTTGGTGTACTCTTTGATATTTTAAGTACAGTGTGTAATACATATTTACTGTACTTTTTGATTTTTTTTACAATATATAAAATGTATTTGGTGTACTTTTGGTTAATATTATATGTACAATATATGAAATGTATTTGCTGTACTTTTTGATATCTTATGTTCAGTATATAATATATATTTGGTGTACTTTGATATATTATGTAAATTATATAATATATAATTGGTGTAGTTTTTGATATTTTACATAGAGTGTGTAATATATATGTATTATCATTTTTAATACTTTATTTACAGTATATAATATACATTTGGTTTAATTTTTGATATTTTAAGTACAGTATATTAAATATAATTACTGTAGTTTTTGATAGTTTATTTAGAGTATATATAACACATATTTGGTGTACTTTTTGATATTTTAAGTACAGTGTGTAATATATATTTACTATACTTTTTGATTTTTTTTTACAGTATATAAAATGTATTTGTTGTACTTTTAGTTAATATTATATGTACAATATATGAAATGTATTTGCTGTAATTTTCATATTTTATGTACAGTATATAATATATATTTGGTGTACTTTTGATATATTATGTAAATTTTATAATATATAATTGGTGTAGTTTTTGATATTTTACATAGAGTCTGTAATATATATGTACTATCCTTTTTGATATTTTATTTACAGTATATAATATACATTTGGTGTAATTTTTGATATTTTGTGTACTGTATATTAAATATAATTACTGTAGTTTTTGATAGTTTATTTACAGTATATATAACACATATTTGGTGTACTTTTTGATATTTTAAGTACAGTGTGTAATGTATATTTACTGTACTTTTTGATTTTATTTACAGTATATAAAATATATTTGGTGTACTTTTAGTTAATATTATATGTACAATATATGAAATGTATTTGCTGTAGTTTTTGATATTTTATGTACAGTATATAATATATATTTGGTGTACTTTTGATATATTATGTAAATTATATAATATATAATTGGTGTAGTTTTTGATATTTTACCTAGAGTGTGTAATATATATGTACTATCCTTTTTGATATATTATTTACAGTATATAATATACATTTGGTGTAATTTTTGATATTTTATGTACAGTATATTAAATATAATTACTGTAGTTTTTGATAGTTTACTTAGAGTATATATAACACATATTTGGTGTACTTTTTGATATTTTAAGTACAGTGTGTAATATATATTTACTGTACTTTTTGATTTTTTTTACAGTTTATAAAATGTATTTGGTGTACTTTTAGTTAATAGTATTTGTACAATATATGAAATATATTTGCTATAGTTTTTGATATTTTATGTACAGTATATAATATATATTTGGTGTACCTTTGATATATTATGAAAATCATATAATGTATAATTTGTGTAGTTTTTGATATTTTACATAGAGTGTGTAATATATATGTACTATCCGTTTTGATATTTTATTTACAGTATATAATATACATTTGTTGTAATTTTTGATATTTAATGTACAATACATTAAATATAATTACTGTAGTTTTTGATAGTTTATTTACAGTATATATAACACATATTTGGTGTACTTTTTGATATTTTAAGTACAGTGTGTAATATATTTACTGTACTTTTTGATTTTTTTTACAATATATATAATATATTTGGTGTACTTTTGTTTAATATTATATGTACAATATATGAAATATATTTGCTGTACTTTTTGATATCTTATGTACAGTATATAATAAATATTTGGTGTACTTTTGATATATTATATAAATTATATAATATATAATTGTTGTAGTTTTTGATATTTTACATAATGTGTGTAATATATATGTACTATCATTTTGATATTTTATTTACAGTATATAATGTACATTTGGTGTAATTTTTGATATTTTATGTACAGTATATTAAATATAATTACTGTAGTTTTTGATAGTTTACTTAGAGTATATATAACACATATTTGGTGTACTTTTTGATATTTTAAGTACAGTGTGTAATATATAGTTACTGTACTTTTTGATTTTATTTACAGTATATAAAATGTATTTGGTGTACTTTTAGTTAATATTATATGTACAATATAGGAAATGTATTTGCTGTACTTTTTGATATCTCATGTACAGTATATAATATATATTTGGTGTACTTTTGATATATTATGTAAATTATATAATATATAATTGGTGTAGTTTTTGATATTTTACATAATGTGTGTAATATATATGTACTATCATTTTCATATTTTATTTACAGTATATAATATACATTTGGTGTAATTTTTGATATTTTATGTACAGTATATTAAATAAAATTACTGTAATTTTTGATAGTTTATTTACAGTATACATAACACATATTTGGTGTACTTTTTGATATTTTAAGTAAAGGGTGTAATATATAGTTACTGTACTTTTTCATTTTATTTACAGTATATAAAATGTATTGGTGTACTTTTAGTTAATATTATATGTACAACATATGAAATGTATTTGCTTTACTTTTTGATAATTTATGTAAAGTATATAATATATATTTGGTGTACTTTTGATATATTATGTAAATTATATAATATATAATTGGTGTAGTTATTGATATTTTACATAGAGTGTGTAATATATATGTACTATACGTTTTGATATTTTATTTACAGTATATAATATACAATTGTTGTAATTATTGATATTTTATGTACAATATATTAAATATAATTACTGTAGTTTTTGATAGTTTATTTACAGTATATATAACACATATTTGGTGTACTCTTTGATATTTTAAGTACAGTGTGTAATACATATTTACTGTACTTTTTGATTTTTTTTACAATATATAAAATGTATTTGGTGTACTTTTGGTTAATATTATATGTACAATATATGAAATGTATTTGCTGTACTTTTTGATATCTTATGTTCAGTATATAATATATATTTGGTGTACTTTGATATATTATGTAAATTATATAATATATAATTGGTGTAGTTTTTGATATTTTACATAGAGTGTGTAATATATATGTATTATCATTTTTAATACTTTATTTACAGTATATAATATACATTTGGTTTAATTTTTGATATTTTAAGTACAGTATATTAAATATAATTACTGTAGTTTTTGATAGTTTATTTAGAGTATATATAACACATATTTGGTGTACTTTTTGATATTTTAAGTACAGTGTGTAATATATATTTACTATACTTTTTGATTTTTTTTTACAGTATATAAAATGTATTTGTTGTACTTTTAGTTAATATTATATGTACAATATATGAAATGTATTTGCTGTAATTTTCATATTTTATGTACAGTATATAATATATATTTGGTGTACTTTTGATATATTATGTAAATTTTATAATATATAATTGGTGTAGTTTTTGATATTTTACATAGAGTCTGTAATATATATGTACTATCCTTTTTGATATTTTATTTACAGTATATAATATACATTTGGTGTAATTTTTGATATTTTGTGTACTGTATATTAAATATAATTACTGTAGTTTTTGATAGTTTATTTACAGTATATATAACACATATTTGGTGTACTTTTTGATATTTTAAGTACAGTGTGTAATGTATATTTACTGTACTTTTTGATTTTATTTACAGTATATAAAATATATTTGGTGTACTTTTAGTTAATATTATATGTACAATATATGAAATGTATTTGCTGTAGTTTTTGATATTTTATGTACAGTATATAATATATATTTGGTGTACTTTTGATATATTATGTAAATTATATAATATATAATTGGTGTAGTTTTTGATATTTTACCTAGAGTGTGTAATATATATGTACTATCCTTTTTGATATATTATTTACAGTATATAATATACATTTGGTGTAATTTTTGATATTTTATGTACAGTATATTAAATATAATTACTGTAGTTTTTGATAGTTTACTTAGAGTATATATAACACATATTTGGTGTACTTTTTGATATTTTAAGTACAGTGTGTAATATATATTTACTGTACTTTTTGATTTTTTTTACAGTTTATAAAATGTATTTGGTGTACTTTTAGTTAATAGTATTTGTACAATATATGAAATATATTTGCTATAGTTTTTGATATTTTATGTACAGTATATAATATATATTTGGTGTACCTTTGATATATTATGAAAATCATATAATGTATAATTTGTGTAGTTTTTGATATTTTACATAGAGTGTGTAATATATATGTACTATCCGTTTTGATATTTTATTTACAGTATATAATATACATTTGTTGTAATTTTTGATATTTAATGTACAATACATTAAATATAATTACTGTAGTTTTTGATAGTTTATTTACAGTATATATAACACATATTTGGTGTACTTTTTGATATTTTAAGTACAGTGTGTAATATATTTACTGTACTTTTTGATTTTTTTTACAATATATATAATATATTTGGTGTACTTTTGTTTAATATTATATGTACAATATATGAAATATATTTGCTGTACTTTTTGATATCTTATGTACAGTATATAATAAATATTTGGTGTACTTTTGATATATTATATAAATTATATAATATATAATTGTTGTAGTTTTTGATATTTTACATAATGTGTGTAATATATATGTACTATCATTTTGATATTTTATTTACAGTATATAATGTACATTTGGTGTAATTTTTGATATTTTATGTACAGTATATTAAATATAATTACTGTAGTTTTTGATAGTTTACTTAGAGTATATATAACACATATTTGGTGTACTTTTTGATATTTTAAGTACAGTGTGTAATATATAGTTACTGTACTTTTTGATTTTATTTACAGTATATAAAATGTATTTGGTGTACTTTTAGTTAATATTATATGTACAATATAGGAAATGTATTTGCTGTACTTTTTGATATCTCATGTACAGTATATAATATATATTTGGTGTACTTTTGATATATTATGTAAATTATATAATATATAATTGGTGTAGTTTTTGATATTTTACATAATGTGTGTAATATATATGTACTATCATTTTCATATTTTATTTACAGTATATAATATACATTTGGTGTAATTTTTGATATTTTATGTACAGTATATTAAATAAAATTACTGTAATTTTTGATAGTTTATTTACAGTATACATAACACATATTTGGTGTACTTTTTGATATTTTAAGTAAAGGGTGTAATATATAGTTACTGTACTTTTTCATTTTATTTACAGTATATAAAATGTATTGGTGTACTTTTAGTTAATATTATATGTACAACATATGAAATGTATTTGCTTTACTTTTTGATAATTTATGTAAAGTATATAATATATATTTGGTGTACTTTTGATATATTATGTAAATTATATAATATATAATTGGTGTAGTTATTGATATTTTACATAGAGTGTGTAATATATATGTACTATACGTTTTGATATTTTATTTACAGTATATAATATACAATTGTTGTAATTATTGATATTTTATGTACAATATATTAAATATAATTACTGTAGTTTTTGATAGTTTATTTACAGTATATATAACACATATTTGGTGTACTCTTTGATATTTTAAGTACAGTGTGTAATACATATTTACTGTACTTTTTGATTTTTTTTACAATATATAAAATGTATTTGGTGTACTTTTGGTTAATATTATATGTACAATATATGAAATGTATTTGCTGTACTTTTTGATATCTTATGTTCAGTATATAATATATATTTGGTGTACTTTGATATATTATGTAAATTATATAATATATAATTGGTGTAGTTTTTGATATTTTACATAGAGTGTGTAATATATATGTATTATCATTTTTAATACTTTATTTACAGTATATAATATACATTTGGTTTAATTTTTGATATTTTAAGTACAGTATATTAAATATAATTACTGTAGTTTTTGATAGTTTATTTAGAGTATATATAACACATATTTGGTGTACTTTTTGATATTTTAAGTACAGTGTGTAATATATATTTACTATACTTTTTGATTTTTTTTTACAGTATATAAAATGTATTTGTTGTACTTTTAGTTAATATTATATGTACAATATATGAAATGTATTTGCTGTAATTTTCATATTTTATGTACAGTATATAATATATATTTGGTGTACTTTTGATATATTATGTAAATTTTATAATATATAATTGGTGTAATTTTTGATATTTTACATAGAGTCTGTAATATATATGTACTATCCTTTTTGATATTTTATTTACAGTATATAATATACATTTGGTGTAATTTTTGATATTTTGTGTACTGTATATTAAATATAATTACTGTAGTTTTTGATAGTTTATTTACAGTATATATAACACATATTTGGTGTACTTTTTGATATTTTAAGTACAGTGTGTAATGTATATTTACTGTACTTTTTGATTTTATTTACAGTATATAAAATATATTTGGTGTACTTTTAGTTAATATTATATGTACAATATATGAAATGTATTTGCTGTAGTTTTTGATATTTTATGTACAGTATATAATATATATTTGGTGTACTTTTGATATATTATGTAAATTATATAATATATAATTGGTGTAGTTTTTGATATTTTACCTAGAGTGTGTAATATATATGTACTATCCTTTTTGATATATTATTTACAGTATATAATATACATTTGGTGTAATTTTTGATATTTTATGTACAGTATATTAAATATAATTACTGTAGTTTTTGATAGTTTACTTAGAGTATATATAACACATATTTGGTGTACTTTTTGATATTTTAAGTACAGTGTGTAATATATATTTACTGTACTTTTTGATTTTTTTTACAGTTTATAAAATGTATTTGGTGTACTTTTAGTTAATAGTATTTGTACAATATATGAAATATATTTGCTATAGTTTTTGATATTTTATGTACAGTATATAATATATATTTGGTGTACCTTTGATATATTATGAAAATCATATAATGTATAATTTGTGTAGTTTTTGATATTTTACATAGAGTGTGTAATATATATGTACTATCCGTTTTGATATTTTATTTACAGTATATAATATACATTTGTTGTAATTTTTGATATTTAATGTACAATACATTAAATATAATTACTGTAGTTTTTGATAGTTTATTTACAGTATATATAACACATATTTGGTGTACTTTTTGATATTTTAAGTACAGTGTGTAATATATATTTACTGTACTTTTTGATTTTTTTTACAATATATATAATATATTTGGTGTACTTTTGTTTAATATTATATGTACAATATATGAAATATATTTGCTGTACTTTTTGATATCTTATGTACAGTATATAATAAATATTTGGTGTACTTTTGATATATTATATAAATTATATAATATATAATTGTTGTAGTTTTTGATATTTTACATAATGTGTGTAATATATATGTACTATCATTTTGATATTTTATTTACAGTATATAATGTACATTTGGTGTAATTTTTGATATTTTATGTACAGTATATTAAATATACTTACTGTAATTTTTGATATTTTATTTACAGTATATATAACACATATTTGGTGTACTTTTTGATATTTTAAGTAAAGGGTGTAATATATAGTTACTGTACTTTTTCATTTTATTTACAGTATATAAAATGTATTGGTGTACTTTTAGTTAATATTATATGTACAACATATGAAATGTATTTGCTTTACTTTTTGATAATTTATGTAAAGTATATAATATATATTTGGTGTACTTTTGATATATTATGTAAATTATATAATATATAATTGGTGTAGTTTTTGATATTTTACATAGAGTGTGTAATATATATGTACTATACGTTTTGATATTTTATTTACAGTATATAATATACAATTGTTGTAATTTTTGATATTTTATGTACAATATATTAAATATAATTACTGTAGTTTTTGATAGTTTATTTACAGTATATATAACACATATTTGGTGTACTTTTTGATATTTTAAGTACAGTGTGTAATACATATTTACTGTACTTTTTGATTTTTTTTACAATATATAAAATGTATTTGGTGTACTTTTGGTTAATATTATATGCACAATATATGAAATGTATTTGCTGTACTTTTTGATATCTTATGTACAGTATATAATATATATTTGGTGTACTTTGATATATTATGTAAATTATATAATATATAATTGGTGTAGTTTTTGATATTTTACATAGAGTGTGTAATATATATGTATTATCATTTTTAATACTTTATTTACAGTATATAATATACATTTGGTTTAATTTTTGATATTTTAAGTACAGTATATTAAATATAATTACTGTAGTTTTTGATAGTTTATTTAGAGTATATATAACACATATTTGGTGTACTTTTTGATATTTTAAGTACAGTGTGTAATATATATTTACTATACTTTTTGATTTTTTTTTACAGTATATAAAATGTATTTGTTGTACTTTTAGTTAATATTATATGTACAATATATGAAATGTATTTGCTGTAATTTTGATATTTTATGTACAGTATATAATATATATTTGGTGTACTTTTGATATATTATGTAAATTATATAATATATAATTGGTGTAGTTTTTGATATTTTACATAGAGTCTGTAATATATATGTACTATCCTTTTTGATATTTTATTTACAGTATATAATATACATTTGGTGTAATTTTTGATATTTTGTGTACTGTATATTAAATATAATTACTGTAGTTTTTGATAGTTTATTTACAGTATATATAACACATATTTGGTGTACTTTTTGATATTTTAAGTACAGTGTGTAATGTATATTTACTGTACTTTTTGATTTTATTTACAGTATATAAAATATATTTGGTGTACTTTTAGTTAATATTATATGTACAATATATGAAATGTATTTGCTGTAGTTTTTGATATTTTATGTACAGTATATAATATATATTTGGTGTACTTTTGATATATTATGTAAATTATATAATATATAATTGGTGTAGTTTTTGATATTTTACCTAGAGTGTGTAATATATATGTACTATCCTTTTTGATATATTATTTACAGTATATAATATACATTTGGTGTAATTTTTGATATTTTATGTACAGTATATTAAATATAATTACTGTAGTTTTTGATAGTTTACTTAGAGTATATATAACACATATTTGGTGTACTTTTTGATATTTTAAGTACAGTGTGTAATATATATTTACTGTACTTTTTGATTTTTTTTACAGTTTATAAAATGTATTTGGTGTACTTTTAGTTAATAGTATTTGTACAATATATGAAATATATTTGCTATAGTTTTTGATATTTTATGTACAGTATATAATATATATTTGGTGTACCTTTGATATATTATGAAAATCATATAATGTATAATTTGTGTAGTTTTTGATATTTTACATAGAGTGTGTAATATATATGTACTATCCGTTTTGATATTTTATTTACAGTATATAATATACATTTGTTGTAATTTTTGATATTTAATGTACAATACATTAAATATAATTACTGTAGTTTTTGATAGTTTATTTACAGTATATATAACACATATTTGGTGTACTTTTTGATATTTTAAGTACAGTGTGTAATATATATTTACTGTACTTTTTGATTTTTTTTACAATATATATAATATATTTGGTGTACTTTTGTTTAATATTATATGTACAATATATGAAATATATTTGCTGTACTTTTTGATATCTTATGTACAGTATATAATAAATATTTGGTGTACTTTTGATATATTATATAAATTATATAATATATAATTGTTGTAGTTTTTGATATTTTACATAATGTGTGTAATATATATGTACTATCATTTTGATATTTTATTTACAGTATATAATGTACATTTGGTGTAATTTTTGATATTTTATGTACAGTATATTAAATATACTTACTGTAATTTTTGATATTTTATTTACAGTATATATAACACATATTTGGTGTACTTTTTGATATTTTAAGTACAGTGTGTAATATATAGTTACTGTACTTTTTCATTTTATTTACAGTATATAAAATGTATTTGGTGTACTTTTAGTTAATATTATATGTACAACATATGAAATGTATTTGCTTTACTTTTTGATAATTTATGTAAAGTATATAATATATATTTGGTGTACTTTTGATATATTATGTAAATTATATAATATATAATTGGTGTAGTTTTTGATATTTTACATAGAGTGTGTAATATATATGTACTATACGTTTTGATATTTTATTTACAGTATATAATATACAATTGTTGTAATTTTTGATATTTTATGTACAATATATTAAATATAATTACTGTAGTTTTTGATAGTTTATTTACAGTATATATAACACATATTTGGTGTACTTTTTGATATTTTAAGTACAGTGTGTAATACATATTTACTGTACTTTTTGATTTATTTTACAATATATAAAATGTATTTGGTGTACTTTTGGTTAATATTATATGCACAATATATGAAATGTATTTGCTGTACTTTTTGATATCTTATGTACAGTATATAATATATATTTGGTGTACTTTGATATATTATGTAAATTATATAATATATAATTGGTGTAGTTTTTGATATTTTACATAGAGTGTGTAATATATATGTATTATCATTTTTAATACTTTATTTACAGTATATAATATACATTTGGTTTAATTTTTGATATTTTAAGTACAGTATATTAAATATAATTACTGTAGTTTTTGATAGTTTATTTAGAGTATATATAACACATATTTGGTGTACTTTTTGATATTTTAAGTACAGTGTGTAATATATATTTACTATACTTTTTGATTTTTTTTTACAGTATATAAAATGTATTTGTTGTACTTTTAGTTAATATTATATGTACAATATATGAAATGTATTTGCTGTAATTTTGATATTTTATGTACAGTATATAATATATATTTGGTGTACTTTTGATATATTATGTAAATTATATAATATATAATTGGTGTAGTTTTTGATATTTTACATAGAGTCTGTAATATATATGTACTATCCTTTTTGATATTTTATTTACAGTATATAATATACATTTGGTGTAATTTTTGATATTTTGTGTACTGTATATTAAATATAATTACTGTAGTTTTTGATAGTTTATTTACAGTATATATAACACATATTTGGTGTACTTTTTGATATTTTAAGTACAGTGTGTAATGTATATTTACTGTACTTTTTGATTTTATTTACAGTATATAAAATATATTTGGTGTACTTTTAGTTAATATTATATGTACAATATATGAAATGTATTTGCTGTAGTTTTTGATATTTTATGTACAGTATATAATATATATTTGGTGTACTTTTGATATATTATGTAAATTATATAATATATAATTGGTGTAGTTTTTGATATTTTACCTAGAGTGTGTAATATATATGTACTATCCTTTTTGATATATTATTTACAGTATATAATATACATTTGGTGTAATTTTTGATATTTTATGTACAGTATATTAAATATAATTACTGTAGTTTTTGATAGTTTACTTAGAGTATATATAACACATATTTGGTGTACTTTTTGATATTTTAAGTACAGTGTGTAATATATATTTACTGTACTTTTTGATTTTTTTTACAGTTTATAAAATGTATTTGGTGTACTTTTAGTTAATAGTATTTGTACAATATATGAAATATATTTGCTATAGTTTTTGATATTTTATGTACAGTATATAATATATATTTGGTGTACCTTTGATATATTATGAAAATCATATAATGTATAATTTGTGTAGTTTTTGATATTTTACATAGAGTGTGTAATATATATGTACTATCCGTTTTGATATTTTATTTACAGTATATAATATACATTTGTTGTAATTTTTGATATTTAATGTACAATACATTAAATATAATTACTGTAGTTTTTGATAGTTTATTTACAGTATATATAACACATATTTGGTGTACTTTTTGATATTTTAAGTACAGTGTGTAATATATATTTACTGTACTTTTTGATTTTTTTTACAATATATATAATATATTTGGTGTACTTTTGTTTAATATTATATGTACAATATATGAAATATATTTGCTGTACTTTTTGATATCTTATGTACAGTATATAATAAATATTTGGTGTACTTTTGATATATTATATAAATTATATAATATATAATTGTTGTAGTTTTTGATATTTTACATAATGTGTGTAATATATATGTACTATCATTTTGATATTTTATTTACAGTATATAATGTACATTTGGTGTAATTTTTGATATTTTATGTACAGTATATTAAATATACTTACTGTAATTTTTGATATTTTATTTACAGTATATATAACACATATTTGGTGTACTTTTTGATATTTTAAGTACAGTGTGTAATATATAGTTACTGTACTTTTTCATTTTATTTACAGTATATAAAATGTATTTGGTGTACTTTTAGTTAATATTATATGTACAACATATGAAATGTATTTGCTTTACTTTTTGATAATTTATGTAAAGTATATAATATATATTTGGTGTACTTTTGATATATTATGTAAATTATATAATATATAATTGGTGTAGTTTTTGATATTTTACATAGAGTGTGTAATATATATGTACTATACGTTTTGATATTTTATTTACAGTATATAATATACAATTGTTGTAATTTTTGATATTTTATGTACAATATATTAAATATAATTACTGTAGTTTTTGATAGTTTATTTACAGTATATATAACACATATTTGGTGTACTTTTTGATATTTTAAGTACAGTGTGTAATACATATTTACTGTACTTTTTGATTTATTTTACAATATATAAAATGTATTTGGTGTACTTTTGGTTAATATTATATGCACAATATATGAAATGTATTTGCTGTACTTTTTGATATCTTATGTACAGTATATAATATATATTTGGTGTACTTTGATATATTATGTAAATTATATAATATATAATTGGTGTAGTTTTTGATATTTTACATAGAGTGTGTAATATATATGTATTATCATTTTTAATACTTTATTTACAGTATATAATATACATTTGGTTTAATTTTTGATATTTTAAGTACAGTATATTAAATATAATTACTGTAGTTTTTGATAGTTTATTTAGAGTATATATAACACATATTTGGTGTACTTTTTGATATTTTAAGTACAGTGTGTAATATATATTTACTATACTTTTTGATTTTTTTTTACAGTATATAAAATGTATTTGTTGTACTTTTAGTTAATATTATATGTACAATATATGAAATGTATTTGCTGTAATTTTGATATTTTATGTACAGTATATAATATATATTTGGTGTACTTTTGATATATTATGTAAATTATATAATATATAATTGGTGTAGTTTTTGATATTTTACATAGAGTCTGTAATATATATGTACTATCCTTTTTGATATTTTATTTACAGTATATAATATACATTTGGTGTAATTTTTGATATTTTGTGTACTGTATATTAAATATAATTACTGTAGTTTTTGATAGTTTATTTACAGTATATATAACACATATTTGGTGTACTTTTTGATATTTTAAGTACAGTGTGTAATGTATATTTACTGTACTTTTTGATTTTATTTACAGTATATAAAATATATTTGGTGTACTTTTAGTTAATATTATATGTACAATATATGAAATGTATTTGCTGTAGTTTTTGATATTTTATGTACAGTATATAATATATATTTGGTGTACTTTTGATATATTATGTAAATTATATAATATATAATTGGTGTAGTTTTTGATATTTTACCTAGAGTGTGTAATATATATGTACTATCCTTTTTGATATATTATTTACAGTATATAATATACATTTGGTGTAATTTTTGATATTTTATGTACAGTATATTAAATATAATTACTGTAGTTTTTGATAGTTTACTTAGAGTATATATAACACATATTTGGTGTACTTTTTGATATTTTAAGTACAGTGTGTAATATATATTTACTGTACTTTTTGATTTTTTTTACAGTTTATAAAATGTATTTGGTGTACTTTTAGTTAATAGTATTTGTACAATATATGAAATATATTTGCTATAGTTTTTGATATTTTATGTACAGTATATAATATATATTTGGTGTACCTTTGATATATTATGAAAATCATATAATGTATAATTTGTGTAGTTTTTGATATTTTACATAGAGTGTGTAATATATATGTACTATCCGTTTTGATATTTTATTTACAGTATATAATATACATTTGTTGTAATTTTTGATATTTAATGTACAATACATTAAATATAATTACTGTAGTTTTTGATAGTTTATTTACAGTATATATAACACATATTTGGTGTACTTTTTGATATTTTAAGTACAGTGTGTAATATATATTTACTGTACTTTTTGATTTTTTTTACAATATATATAATATATTTGGTGTACTTTTGTTTAATATTATATGTACAATATATGAAATATATTTGCTGTACTTTTTGATATCTTATGTACAGTATATAATAAATATTTGGTGTACTTTTGATATATTATATAAATTATATAATATATAATTGTTGTAGTTTTTGATATTTTACATAATGTGTGTAATATATATGTACTATCATTTTGATATTTTATTTACAGTATATAATGTACATTTGGTGTAATTTTTGATATTTTATGTACAGTATATTAAATATACTTACTGTAATTTTTGATATTTTATTTACAGTATATATAACACATATTTGGTGTACTTTTTGATATTTTAAGTACAGTGTGTAATATATAGTTACTGTACTTTTTGATTTATTTTACAATATATAAAATGTATTTGGTGTACTTTTGGTTAATATTATATGCACAATATATGAAATGTATTTGCTGTACTTTTTGATATCTTATGTACAGTATATAATATATATTTGGTGTACTTTGATATATTATGTAAATTATATAATATATAATTGGTGTAGTTTTTGATATTTTACATAGAGTGTGTAATATATATGTATTATCATTTTTAATACTTTATTTACAGTATATAATATACATTTGGTTTAATTTTTGATATTTTAAGTACAGTATATTAAATATAATTACTGTAGTTTTTGATAGTTTATTTAGAGTATATATAACACATATTTGGTGTACTTTTTGATATTTTAAGTACAGTGTGTAATATATATTTACTATACTTTTTGATTTTTTTTTACAGTATATAAAATGTATTTGTTGTACTTTTAGTTAATATTATATGTACAATATATGAAATGTATTTGCTGTAATTTTGATATTTTATGTACAGTATATAAGATATATTTGGTGTACTTTTGATATATTATGTAAATTATATAATATATAATTGGTGTAGTTTTTGATATTTTACATAGAGTCTGTAATATATATGTACTATCCTTTTTGATATTTTATTTACAGTATATAATATACATTTGGTGTAATTTTTGATATTTTGTGTACTGTATATTAAATATAATTACTGTAGTTTTTGATAGTTTATTTACAGTATATATAACACATATTTGGTGTACTTTTTGATATTTTAAGTACAGTGTGTAATGTATATTTACTGTACTTTTTGATTTTATTTACAGTATATAAAATATATTTGGTGTACTTTTAGTTAATATTATATGTACAATATATGAAATGTATTTGCTGTAGTTTTTGATATTTTATGTACAGTATATAATATATATTTGGTGTACTTTTGATATATTATGTAAATTATATAATATATAATTGGTGTAGTTTTTGATATTTTACCTAGAGTGTGTAATATATATGTACTATCCTTTTTGATATATTATTTACAGTATATAATATACATTTGGTGTAATTTTTGATATTTTATGTACAGTATATTAAATATAATTACTGTAGTTTTTGATAGTTTACTTAGAGTATATATAACACATATTTGGTGTACTTTTTGATATTTTAAGTACAGTGTGTAATATATATTTACTGTACTTTTTGATTTTTTTTACAGTTTATAAAATGTATTTGGTGTACTTTTAGTTAATAGTATTTGTACAATATATGAAATATATTTGCTATAGTTTTTGATATTTTATGTACAGTATATAATATATATTTGGTGTACCTTTGATATATTATGAAAATCATATAATGTATAATTTGTGTAGTTTTTGATATTTTACATAGAGTGTGTAATATATATGTACTATCCGTTTTGATATTTTATTTACAGTATATAATATACATTTGTTGTAATTTTTGATATTTAATGTACAATACATTAAATATAATTACTGTAGTTTTTGATAGTTTATTTACAGTATATATAACACATATTTGGTGTACTTTTTGATATTTTAAGTACAGTGTGTAATATATATTTACTGTACTTTTTGATTTTTTTTACAATATATATAATATATTTGGTGTACTTTTGTTTAATATTATATGTACAATATATGAAATATATTTGCTGTACTTTTTGATATCTTATGTACAGTATATAATAAATATTTGGTGTACTTTTGATATATTATATAAATTATATAATATATAATTGTTGTAGTTTTTGATATTTTACATAATGTGTGTAATATATATGTACTATCATTTTGATATTTTATTTACAGTATATAATGTACATTTGGTGTAATTTTTGATATTTTATGTACAGTATATTAAATATACTTACTGTAATTTTTGATATTTTATTTACAGTATATATAACACATATTTGGTGTACTTTTTGATATTTTAAGTACAGTGTGTAATATATAGTTACTGTACTTTTTCATTTTATTTACAGTATATAAAATGTATTTGGTGTACTTTTAGTTAATATTATATGTACAACATATGAAATGTATTTGCTTTACTTTTTGATAATTTATGTAAAGTATATAATATATATTTGGTGTACTTTTGATATATTATGTAAATTATATAATATATAATTGGTGTAGTTTTTGATATTTTACATAGAGTGTGTAATATATATGTACTATACGTTTTGATATTTTATTTACAGTATATAATATACAATTGTTGTAATTTTTGATATTTTATGTACAATATATTAAATATAATTACTGTAGTTTTTGATAGTTTATTTACAGTATATATAACACATATTTGGTGTACTTTTTGATATTTTAAGTACAGTGTGTAATACATATTTACTGTACTTTTTGATTTATTTTACAATATATAAAATGTATTTGGTGTACTTTTGGTTAATATTATATGCACAATATATGAAATGTATTTGCTGTACTTTTTGATATCTTATGTACAGTATATAATATATATTTGGTGTACTTTGATATATTATGTAAATTATATAATATATAATTGGTGTAGTTTTTGATATTTTACATAGAGTGTGTAATATATATGTATTATCATTTTTAATACTTTATTTACAGTATATAATATACATTTGGTTTAATTTTTGATATTTTAAGTACAGTATATTAAATATAATTACTGTAGTTTTTGATAGTTTATTTAGAGTATATATAACACATATTTGGTGTACTTTTTGATATTTTAAGTACAGTGTGTAATATATATTTACTATACTTTTTGATTTTTTTTTACAGTATATAAAATGTATTTGTTGTACTTTTAGTTAATATTATATGTACAATATATGAAATGTATTTGCTGTAATTTTGATATTTTATGTACAGTATATAATATATATTTGGTGTACTTTTGATATATTATGTAAATTATATAATATATAATTGGTGTAGTTTTTGATATTTTACATAGAGTCTGTAATATATATGTACTATCCTTTTTGATATTTTATTTACAGTATATAATATACATTTGGTGTAATTTTTGATATTTTGTGTACTGTATATTAAATATAATTACTGTAGTTTTTGATAGTTTATTTACAGTATATATAACACATATTTGGTGTACTTTTTGATATTTTAAGTACAGTGTGTAATGTATATTTACTGTACTTTTTGATTTTATTTACAGTATATAAAATATATTTGGTGTACTTTTAGTTAATATTATATGTACAATATATGAAATGTATTTGCTGTAGTTTTTGATATTTTATGTACAGTATATAATATATATTTGGTGTACTTTTGATATATTATGTAAATTATATAATATATAATTGGTGTAGTTTTTGATATTTTACCTAGAGTGTGTAATATATATGTACTATCCTTTTTGATATATTATTTACAGTATATAATATACATTTGGTGTAATTTTTGATATTTTATGTACAGTGTATTAAATATAATTACTGTAGTTTTTGATAGTTTACTTAGAGTATATATAACACATATTTGGTGTACTTTTTGATATTTTAAGTACAGTGTGTAATATATATTTACTGTACTTTTTGATTTTTTTTACAGTTTATAAAATGTATTTGGTGTACTTTTAGTTAATAGTATTTGTACAATATATGAAATATATTTGCTATAGTTTTTGATATTTTATGTACAGTATATAATATATATTTGGTGTACCTTTGATATATTATGAAAATCATATAATGTATAATTTGTGTAGTTTTTGATATTTTACATAGAGTGTGTAATATATATGTACTATCCGTTTTGATATTTTATTTACAGTATATAATATACATTTGTTGTAATTTTTGATATTTAATGTACAATACATTAAATATAATTACTGTAGTTTTTGATAGTTTATTTACAGTATATATAACACATATTTGGTGTACTTTTTGATATTTTAAGTACAGTGTGTAATATATATTTACTGTACTTTTTGATTTTTTTACAATATATATAATATATTTGGTGTACTTTTGTTTAATATTATATGTACAATATATGAAATATATTTGCTGTACTTTTTGATATCTTATGTACAGTATATAATAAATATTTGGTGTACTTTTGATATATTATATAAATTATATAATATATAATTGTTGTAGTTTTTGATATTTTACATAATGTGTGTAATATATATGTACTATCATTTTGATATTTTATTTACAGTATATAATGTACATTTGGTGTAATTTTTGATATTTTATGTACAGTATATTAAATATACTTACTGTAATTTTTGATATTTTATTTACAGTATATATAACACATATTTGGTGTACTTTTTGATATTTTAAGTACAGTGTGTAATATATAGTTACTGTACTTTTTCATTTTATTTACAGTATATAAAATGTATTTGGTGTACTTTTAGTTAATATTATATGTACAACATATGAAATGTATTTGCTTTACTTTTTGATAATTTATGTAAAGTATATAATATATATTTGGTGTACTTTTGATATATTATGTAAATTATATAATATATAATTGGTGTAGTTTTTGATATTTTACATAGAGTGTGTAATATATATGTACTATACGTTTTGATATTTTATTTACAGTATATAATATACAATTGTTGTAATTTTTGATATTTTATGTACAATATATTAAATATAATTACTGTAGTTTTTGATAGTTTATTTACAGTATATATAACACATATTTGGTGTACTTTTTGATATTTTAAGTACAGTGTGTAATACATATTTACTGTACTTTTTGATTTATTTTACAATATATAAAATGTATTTGGTGTACTTTTGGTTAATATTATATGCACAATATATGAAATGTATTTGCTGTACTTTTTGATATCTTATGTACAGTATATAATATATATTTGGTGTACTTTGATATATTATGTAAATTATATAATATATAATTGGTGTAGTTTTTGATATTTTACATAGAGTGTGTAATATATATGTATTATCATTTTTAATACTTTATTTACAGTATATAATATACATTTGGTTTAATTTTTGATATTTTAAGTACAGTATATTAAATATAATTACTGTAGTTTTTGATAGTTTATTTAGAGTATATATAACACATATTTGGTGTACTTTTTGATATTTTAAGTACAGTGTGTAATATATATTTACTATACTTTTTGATTTTTTTTACAGTATATAAAATGTATTTGTTGTACTTTTAGTTAATATTATATGTACAATATATGAAATGTATTTGCTGTAATTTTGATATTTTATGTACAGTATATAATATATATTTGGTGTACTTTTGATATATTATGTAAATTATATAATATATAATTGGTGTAGTTTTTGATATTTTACATAGAGTCTGTAATATATATGTACTATCCTTTTTGATATTTTATTTACAGTATATAATATACATTTGGTGTAATTTTTGATATTTTGTGTACTGTATATTAAATATAATTACTGTAGTTTTTGATAGTTTATTTACAGTATATATAACACATATTTGGTGTACTTTTTGATATTTTAAGTACAGTGTGTAATGTATATTTACTGTACTTTTTGATTTTATTTACAGTATATAAAATATATTTGGTGTACTTTTAGTTAATATTATATGTACAATATATGAAATGTATTTGCTGTAGTTTTTGATATTTTATGTACAGTATATAATATATATTTGGTGTACTTTTGATATATTATGTAAATTATATAATATATAATTGGTGTAGTTTTTGATATTTTACCTAGAGTGTGTAATATATATGTACTATCCTTTTTGATATATTATTTACAGTATATAATATACATTTGGTGTAATTTTTGATATTTTATGTACAGTATATTAAATATAATTACTGTAGTTTTTGATAGTTTACTTAGAGTATATATAACACATATTTGGTGTACTTTTTGATATTTTAAGTACAGTGTGTAATATATATTTACTGTACTTTTTGATTTTTTTTACAGTTTATAAAATGTATTTGGTGTACTTTTAGTTAATAGTATTTGTACAATATATGAAATATATTTGCTATAGTTTTTGATATTTTATGTACAGTATATAATATATATTTGGTGTACCTTTGATATATTATGAAAATCATATAATGTATAATTTGTGTAGTTTTTGATATTTTACATAGAGTGTGTAATATATATGTACTATCCGTTTTGATATTTTATTTACAGTATATAATATACATTTGTTGTAATTTTTGATATTTAATGTACAATACATTAAATATAATTACTGTAGTTTTTGATAGTTTATTTACAGTATATATAACACATATTTGGTGTACTTTTTGATATTTTAAGTACAGTGTGTAATATATATTTACTGTACTTTTTGATTTTTTTTACAATATATATAATATATTTGGTGTACTTTTGTTTAATATTATATGTACAATATATGAAATATATTTGCTGTACTTTTTGATATCTTATGTACAGTATATAATAAATATTTGGTGTACTTTTGATATATTATATAAATTATATAATATATAATTGTTGTAGTTTTTGATATTTTACATAATGTGTGTAATATATATGTACTATCATTTTGATATTTTATTTACAGTATATAATGTACATTTGGTGTAATTTTTGATATTTTATGTACAGTATATTAAATATACTTACTGTAATTTTTGATAATTTATTTACAGTATATATAACACATATTTGGTGTACTTTTTGATATTTTAAGTACAGTGTGTAATATATAGTTACTGTACTTTTTCATTTTATTTACAGTATATAAAATGTATTTGGTGTACTTTTAGTTAATATTATATGTACAACATATGAAATGTATTTGCTTTACTTTTTGATAATTTATGTAAAGTATATAATATATATTTGGTGTACTTTTGATATATTATGTAAATTATATAATATATAATTGGTGTAGTTTTTGATATTTTACATAGAGTGTGTAATATATATGTACTATACGTTTTGATATTTTATTTACAGTATATAATATACAATTGTTGTAATTTTTGATATTTTATGTACAATATATTAAATATAATTACTGTAGTTTTTGATAGTTTATTTACAGTATATATAACACATATTTGGTGTACTTTTTGATATTTTAAGTACAGTGTGTAATACATATTTACTGTACTTTTTGATTTATTTTACAATATATAAAATGTATTTGGTGTACTTTTGGTTAATATTATATGCACAATATATGAAATGTATTTGCTGTACTTTTTGATATCTTATGTACAGTATATAATATATATTTGGTGTACTTTGATATATTATGTAAATTATATAATATATAATTGGTGTAGTTTTTGATATTTTACATAGAGTGTGTAATATATATGTATTATCATTTTTAATACTTTATTTACAGTATATAATATACATTTGGTTTAATTTTTGATATTTTAAGTACAGTATATTAAATATAATTACTGTAGTTTTTGATAGTTTATTTAGAGTATATATAACACATATTTGGTGTACTTTTTGATATTTTAAGTACAGTGTGTAATATATATTTACTATACTTTTTGATTTTTTTTTACAGTATATAAAATGTATTTGTTGTACTTTTAGTTAATATTATATGTACAATATATGAAATGTATTTGCTGTAATTTTGATATTTTATGTACAGTATATAATATATATTTGGTGTACTTTTGATATATTATGTAAATTATATAATATATAATTGGTGTAGTTTTTGATATTTTACATAGAGTCTGTAATATATATGTACTATCCTTTTTGATATTTTATTTACAGTATATAATATACATTTGGTGTAATTTTTGATATTTTGTGTACTGTATATTAAATATAATTACTGTAGTTTTTGATAGTTTATTTACAGTATATATAACACATATTTGGTGTACTTTTTGATATTTTAAGTACAGTGTGTAATGTATATTTACTGTACTTTTTGATTTTATTTACAGTATATAAAATATATTTGGTGTACTTTTAGTTAATATTATATGTACAATATATGAAATGTATTTGCTGTAGTTTTTGATATTTTATGTACAGTATATAATATATATTTGGTGTACTTTTGATATATTATGTAAATTATATAATATATAATTGGTGTAGTTTTTGATATTTTACCTAGAGTGTGTAATATATATGTACTATCCTTTTTGATATATTATTTACAGTATATAATATACATTTGGTGTAATTTTTGATATTTTATGTACAGTATATTAAATATAATTACTGTAGTTTTTGATAGTTTACTTAGAGTATATATAACACATATTTGGTGTACTTTTTGATATTTTAAGTACAGTGTGTAATATATATTTACTGTACTTTTTGATTTTTTTTACAGTTTATAAAATGTATTTGGTGTACTTTTAGTTAATAGTATTTGTACAATATATGAAATATATTTGCTATAGTTTTTGATATTTTATGTACAGTATATAATATATATTTGGTGTACCTTTGATATATTATGAAAATCATATAATGTATAATTTGTGTAGTTTTTGATATTTTACATAGAGTGTGTAATATATATGTACTATCCGTTTTGATATTTTATTTACAGTATATAATATACATTTGTTGTAATTTTTGATATTTAATGTACAATACATTAAATATAATTACTGTAGTTTTTGATAGTTTATTTACAGTATATATAACACATATTTGGTGTACTTTTTGATATTTTAAGTACAGTGTGTAATATATATTTACTGTACTTTTTGATTTTTTTACAATATATATAATATATTTGGTGTACTTTTGTTTAATATTATATGTACAATATATGAAATATATTTGCTGTACTTTTTGATATCTTATGTACAGTATATAATAAATATTTGGTGTACTTTTGATATATTATATAAATTATATAATATATAATTGTTGTAGTTTTTGATATTTTACATAATGTGTGTAATATATATGTACTATCATTTTGATATTTTATTTACAGTATATAATGTACATTTGGTGTAATTTTTGATATTTTATGTACAGTATATTAAATATACTTACTGTAATTTTTGATATTTTATTTACAGTATATATAACACATATTTGGTGTACTTTTTGATATTTTAAGTAAAGGGTGTAATATATAGTTACTGTACTTTTTCATTTTATTTACAGTATATAAAATGTATTGGTGTACTTTTAGTTAATATTATATGTACAACATATGAAATGTATTTGCTTTACTTTTTGATAATTTATGTAAAGTATATAATATATATTTGGTGTACTTTTGATATATTATGTAAATTATATAATATATAATTGGTGTAGTTTTTGATATTTTACATAGAGTGTGTAATATATATGTACTATACGTTTTGATATTTTATTTACAGTATATAATATACAATTGTTGTAATTTTTGATATTTTATGTACAATATATTAAATATAATTACTGTAGTTTTTGATAGTTTATTTACAGTATATATAACACATATTTGGTGTACTTTTTGATATTTTAAGTACAGTGTGTAATACATATTTACTGTACTTTTTGATTTATTTTACAATATATAAAATGTATTTGGTGTACTTTTGGTTAATATTATATGCACAATATATGAAATGTATTTGCTGTACTTTTTGATATCTTATGTACAGTATATAATATATATTTGGTGTACTTTGATATATTATGTAAATTATATAATATATAATTGGTGTAGTTTTTGATATTTTACATAGAGTGTGTAATATATATGTATTATCATTTTTAATACTTTATTTACAGTATATAATATACATTTGGTTTAATTTTTGATATTTTAAGTACAGTATATTAAATATAATTACTGTAGTTTTTGATAGTTTATTTAGAGTATATATAACACATATTTGGTGTACTTTTTGATATTTTAAGTACAGTGTGTAATATATATTTACTATACTTTTTGATTTTTTTTACAGTATATAAAATGTATTTGTTGTACTTTTAGTTAATATTATATGTACAATATATGAAATGTATTTGCTGTAATTTTGATATTTTATGTACAGTATATAATATATATTTGGTGTACTTTTGATATATTATGTAAATTATATAATATATAATTGGTGTAGTTTTTGATATTTTACATAGAGTCTGTAATATATATGTACTATCCTTTTTGATATTTTATTTACAGTATATAATATACATTTGGTGTAATTTTTGATATTTTGTGTACTGTATATTAAATATAATTACTGTAGTTTTTGATAGTTTATTTACAGTATATATAACACATATTTGGTGTACTTTTTGATATTTTAAGTACAGTGTGTAATGTATATTTACTGTACTTTTTGATTTTATTTACAGTATATAAAATATATTTGGTGTACTTTTAGTTAATATTATATGTACAATATATGAAATGTATTTGCTGTAGTTTTTGATATTTTATGTACAGTATATAATATATATTTGGTGTACTTTTGATATATTATGTAAATTATATAATATATAATTGGTGTAGTTTTTGATATTTTACCTAGAGTGTGTAATATATATGTACTATCCTTTTTGATATATTATTTACAGTATATAATATACATTTGGTGTAATTTTTGATATTTTATGTACAGTATATTAAATATAATTACTGTAGTTTTTGATAGTTTACTTAGAGTATATATAACACATATTTGGTGTACTTTTTGATATTTTAAGTACAGTGTGTAATATATATTTACTGTACTTTTTGATTTTTTTTACAGTTTATAAAATGTATTTGGTGTACTTTTAGTTAATAGTATTTGTACAATATATGAAATATATTTGCTATAGTTTTTGATATTTTATGTACAGTATATAATATATATTTGGTGTACCTTTGATATATTATGAAAATCATATAATGTATAATTTGTGTAGTTTTTGATATTTTACATAGAGTGTGTAATATATATGTACTATCCGTTTTGATATTTTATTTACAGTATATAATATACATTTGTTGTAATTTTTGATATTTAATGTACAATACATTAAATATAATTACTGTAGTTTTTGATAGTTTATTTACAGTATATATAACACATATTTGGTGTACTTTTTGATATTTTAAGTACAGTGTGTAATATATATTTACTGTACTTTTTGATTTTTTTTACAATATATATAATATATTTGGTGTACTTTTGTTTAATATTATATGTACAATATATGAAATATATTTGCTGTACTTTTTGATATCTTATGTACAGTATATAATAAATATTTGGTGTACTTTTGATATATTATATAAATTATATAATATATAATTGTTGTAGTTTTTGATATTTTACATAATGTGTGTAATATATATGTACTATCATTTTGATATTTTATTTACAGTATATAATGTACATTTGGTGTAATTTTTGATATTTTATGTACAGTATATTAAATATACTTACTGTAATTTTTGATAATTTATTTACAGTATATATAACACATATTTGGTGTACTTTTTGATATTTTAAGTACAGTGTGTAATATATAGTTACTGTACTTTTTCATTTTATTTACAGTATATAAAATGTATTTGGTGTACTTTTAGTTAATATTATATGTACAACATATGAAATGTATTTGCTTTACTTTTTGATAATTTATGTAAAGTATATAATATATATTTGGTGTACTTTTGATATATTATGTAAATTATATAATATATAATTGGTGTAGTTTTTGATATTTTACATAGAGTGTGTAATATATATGTACTATACGTTTTGATATTTTATTTACAGTATATAATATACAATTGTTGTAATTTTTGATATTTTATGTACAATATATTAAATATAATTACTGTAGTTTTTGATAGTTTATTTACAGTATATATAACACATATTTGGTGTACTTTTTGATATTTTAAGTACAGTGTGTAATACATATTTACTGTACTTTTTGATTTATTTTACAATATATAAAATGTATTTGGTGTACTTTTGGTTAATATTATATGCACAATATATGAAATGTATTTGCTGTACTTTTTGATATCTTATGTACAGTATATAATATATATTTGGTGTACTTTGATATATTATGTAAATTATATAATATATAATTGGTGTAGTTTTTGATATTTTACATAGAGTGTGTAATATATATGTATTATCATTTTTAATACTTTATTTACAGTATATAATATACATTTGGTTTAATTTTTGATATTTTAAGTACAGTATATTAAATATAATTACTGTAGTTTTTGATAGTTTATTTAGAGTATATATAACACATATTTGGTGTACTTTTTGATATTTTAAGTACAGTGTGTAATATATATTTACTATACTTTTTGATTTTTTTTTACAGTATATAAAATGTATTTGTTGTACTTTTAGTTAATATTATATGTACAATATATGAAATGTATTTGCTGTAATTTTGATATTTTATGTACAGTATATAATATATATTTGGTGTACTTTTGATATATTATGTAAATTATATAATATATAATTGGTGTAGTTTTTGATATTTTACATAGAGTCTGTAATATATATGTACTATCCTTTTTGATATTTTATTTACAGTATATAATATACATTTGGTGTAATTTTTGATATTTTGTGTACTGTATATTAAATATAATTACTGTAGTTTTTGATAGTTTATTTACAGTATATATAACACATATTTGGTGTACTTTTTGATATTTTAAGTACAGTGTGTAATGTATATTTACTGTACTTTTTGATTTTATTTACAGTATATAAAATATATTTGGTGTACTTTTAGTTAATATTATATGTACAATATATGAAATGTATTTGCTGTAGTTTTTGATATTTTATGTACAGTATATAATATATATTTGGTGTACTTTTGATATATTATGTAAATTATATAATATATAATTGGTGTAGTTTTTGATATTTTACCTAGAGTGTGTAATATATATGTACTATCCTTTTTGATATATTATTTACAGTATATAATATACATTTGGTGTAATTTTTGATATTTTATGTACAGTATATTAAATATAATTACTGTAGTTTTTGATAGTTTACTTAGAGTATATATAACACATATTTGGTGTACTTTTTGATATTTTAAGTACAGTGTGTAATATATATTTACTGTACTTTTTGATTTTTTTTACAGTTTATAAAATGTATTTGGTGTACTTTTAGTTAATAGTATTTGTACAATATATGAAATATATTTGCTATAGTTTTTGATATTTTATGTACAGTATATAATATATATTTGGTGTACCTTTGATATATTATGAAAATCATATAATGTATAATTTGTGTAGTTTTTGATATTTTACATAGAGTGTGTAATATATATGTACTATCCGTTTTGATATTTTATTTACAGTATATAATATACATTTGTTGTAATTTTTGATATTTAATGTACAATACATTAAATATAATTACTGTAGTTTTTGATAGTTTATTTACAGTATATATAACACATATTTGGTGTACTTTTTGATATTTTAAGTACAGTGTGTAATATATATTTACTGTACTTTTTGATTTTTTTTACAATATATATAATATATTTGGTGTACTTTTGTTTAATATTATATGTACAATATATGAAATATATTTGCTGTACTTTTTGATATCTTATGTACAGTATATAATAAATATTTGGTGTACTTTTGATATATTATATAAATTATATAATATATAATTGTTGTAGTTTTTGATATTTTACATAATGTGTGTAATATATATGTACTATCATTTTGATATTTTATTTACAGTATATAATGTACATTTGGTGTAATTTTTGATATTTTATGTACAGTATATTAAATATACTTACTGTAATTTTTGATATTTTATTTACAGTATATATAACACATATTTGGTGTACTTTTTGATATTTTAAGTAAAGGGTGTAATATATAGTTACTGTACTTTTTCATTTTATTTACAGTATATAAAATGTATTGGTGTACTTTTAGTTAATATTATATGTACAACATATGAAATGTATTTGCTTTACTTTTTGATAATTTATGTAAAGTATATAATATATATTTGGTGTACTTTTGATATATTATGTAAATTATATAATATATAATTGGTGTAGTTTTTGATATTTTACATAGAGTGTGTAATATATATGTACTATACGTTTTGATATTTTATTTACAGTATATAATATACAATTGTTGTAATTTTTGATATTTTATGTACAATATATTAAATATAATTACTGTAGTTTTTGATAGTTTATTTACAGTATATATAACACATATTTGGTGTACTTTTTGATATTTTAAGTACAGTGTGTAATACATATTTACTGTACTTTTTGATTTTTTTTACAATATATAAAATGTATTTGGTGTACTTTTGGTTAATATTATATGCACAATATATGAAATGTATTTGCTGTACTTTTTGATATCTTATGTACAGTATATAATATATATTTGGTGTACTTTGATATATTATGTAAATTATATAATATATAATTGGTGTAGTTTTTGATATTTTACATAGAGTGTGTAATATATATGTATTATCATTTTTAATACTTTATTTACAGTATATAATATACATTTGGTTTAATTTTTGATATTTTAAGTACAGTATATTAAATATAATTACTGTAGTTTTTGATAGTTTATTTAGAGTATATATAACACATATTTGGTGTACTTTTTGATATTTTAAGTACAGTGTGTAATATATATTTACTATACTTTTTGATTTTTTTTTACAGTATATAAAATGTATTTGTTGTACTTTTAGTTAATATTATATGTACAATATATGAAATGTATTTGCTGTAATTTTGATATTTTATGTACAGTATATAATATATATTTGGTGTACTTTTGATATATTATGTAAATTATATAATATATAATTGGTGTAGTTTTTGATATTTTACATAGAGTCTGTAATATATATGTACTATCCTTTTTGATATTTTATTTACAGTATATAATATACATTTGGTGTAATTTTTGATATTTTGTGTACTGTATATTAAATATAATTACTGTAGTTTTTGATAGTTTATTTACAGTATATATAACACATATTTGGTGTACTTTTTGATATTTTAAGTACAGTGTGTAATGTATATTTACTGTACTTTTTGATTTTATTTACAGTATATAAAATATATTTGGTGTACTTTTAGTTAATATTATATGTACAATATATGAAATGTATTTGCTGTAGTTTTTGATATTTTATGTACAGTATATAATATATATTTGGTGTACTTTTGATATATTATGTAAATTATATAATATATAATTGGTGTAGTTTTTGATATTTTACCTAGAGTGTGTAATATATATGTACTATCCTTTTTGATATATTATTTACAGTATATAATATACATTTGGTGTAATTTTTGATATTTTATGTACAGTATATTAAATATAATTACTGTAGTTTTTGATAGTTTACTTAGAGTATATATAACACATATTTGGTGTACTTTTTGATATTTTAAGTACAGTGTGTAATATATATTTACTGTACTTTTTGATTTTTTTTACAGTTTATAAAATGTATTTGGTGTACTTTTAGTTAATAGTATTTGTACAATATATGAAATATATTTGCTATAGTTTTTGATATTTTATGTACAGTATATAATATATATTTGGTGTACCTTTGATATATTATGAAAATCATATAATGTATAATTTGTGTAGTTTTTGATATTTTACATAGAGTGTGTAATATATATGTACTATCCGTTTTGATATTTTATTTACAGTATATAATATACATTTGTTGTAATTTTTGATATTTAATGTACAATACATTAAATATAATTACTGTAGTTTTTGATAGTTTATTTACAGTATATATAACACATATTTGGTGTACTTTTTGATATTTTAAGTACAGTGTGTAATATATATTTACTGTACTTTTTGATTTTTTTTACAATATATATAATATATTTGGTGTACTTTTGTTTAATATTATATGTACAATATATGAAATATATTTGCTGTACTTTTTGATATCTTATGTACAGTATATAATAAATATTTGGTGTACTTTTGATATATTATATAAATTATATAATATATAATTGTTGTAGTTTTTGATATTTTACATAATGTGTGTAATATATATGTACTATCATTTTGATATTTTATTTACAGTATATAATGTACATTTGGTGTAATTTTTGATATTTTATGTACAGTATATTAAATATACTTACTGTAATTTTTGATATTTTATTTACAGTATATATAACACATATTTGGTGTACTTTTTGATATTTTAAGTACAGTGTGTAATATATAGTTACTGTACTTTTTCATTTTATTTACAGTATATAAAATGTATTTGGTGTACTTTTAGTTAATATTATATGTACAACATATGAAATGTATTTGCTTTACTTTTTGATAATTTATGTAAAGTATATAATATATATTTGGTGTACTTTTGATATATTATGTAAATTATATAATATATAATTGGTGTAGTTTTTGATATTTTACATAGAGTGTGTAATATATATGTACTATACGTTTTGATATTTTATTTACAGTATATAATATACAATTGTTGTAATTTTTGATATTTTATGTACAATATATTAAATATAATTACTGTAGTTTTTGATAGTTTATTTACAGTATATATAACACATATTTGGTGTACTTTTTGATATTTTAAGTACAGTGTGTAATACATATTTACTGTACTTTTTGATTTATTTTACAATATATAAAATGTATTTGGTGTACTTTTGGTTAATATTATATGCACAATATATGAAATGTATTTGCTGTACTTTTTGATATCTTATGTACAGTATATAATATATATTTGGTGTACTTTGATATATTATGTAAATTATATAATATATAATTGGTGTAGTTTTTGATATTTTACATAGAGTGTGTAATATATATGTATTATCATTTTTAATACTTTATTTACAGTATATAATATACATTTGGTTTAATTTTTGATATTTTAAGTACAGTATATTAAATATAATTACTGTAGTTTTTGATAGTTTATTTAGAGTATATATAACACATATTTGGTGTACTTTTTGATATTTTAAGTACAGTGTGTAATATATATTTACTATACTTTTTGATTTTTTTTTACAGTATATAAAATGTATTTGTTGTACTTTTAGTTAATATTATATGTACAATATATGAAATGTATTTGCTGTAATTTTGATATTTTATGTACAGTATATAATATATATTTGGTGTACTTTTGATATATTATGTAAATTATATAATATATAATTGGTGTAGTTTTTGATATTTTACATAGAGTCTGTAATATATATGTACTATCCTTTTTGATATTTTATTTACAGTATATAATATACATTTGGTGTAATTTTTGATATTTTGTGTACTGTATATTAAATATAATTACTGTAGTTTTTGATAGTTTATTTACAGTATATATAACACATATTTGGTGTACTTTTTGATATTTTAAGTACAGTGTGTAATGTATATTTACTGTACTTTTTGATTTTATTTACAGTATATAAAATATATTTGGTGTACTTTTAGTTAATATTATATGTACAATATATGAAATGTATTTGCTGTAGTTTTTGATATTTTATGTACAGTATATAATATATATTTGGTGTACTTTTGATATATTATGTAAATTATATAATATATAATTGGTGTAGTTTTTGATATTTTACCTAGAGTGTGTAATATATATGTACTATCCTTTTTGATATATTATTTACAGTATATAATATACATTTGGTGTAATTTTTGATATTTTATGTACAGTATATTAAATATAATTACTGTAGTTTTTGATAGTTTACTTAGAGTATATATAACACATATTTGGTGTACTTTTTGATATTTTAAGTACAGTGTGTAATATATATTTACTGTACTTTTTGATTTTTTTTACAGTTTATAAAATGTATTTGGTGTACTTTTAGTTAATAGTATTTGTACAATATATGAAATATATTTGCTATAGTTTTTGATATTTTATGTACAGTATATAATATATATTTGGTGTACCTTTGATATATTATGAAAATCATATAATGTATAATTTGTGTAGTTTTTGATATTTTACATAGAGTGTGTAATATATATGTACTATCCGTTTTGATATTTTATTTACAGTATATAATATACATTTGTTGTAATTTTTGATATTTAATGTACAATACATTAAATATAATTACTGTAGTTTTTGATAGTTTATTTACAGTATATATAACACATATTTGGTGTACTTTTTGATATTTTAAGTACAGTGTGTAATATATATTTACTGTACTTTTTGATTTTTTTTACAATATATATAATATATTTGGTGTACTTTTGTTTAATATTATATGTACAATATATGAAATATATTTGCTGTACTTTTTGATATCTTATGTACAGTATATAATAAATATTTGGTGTACTTTTGATATATTATATAAATTATATAATATATAATTGTTGTAGTTTTTGATATTTTACATAATGTGTGTAATATATATGTACTATCATTTTGATATTTTATTTACAGTATATAATGTACATTTGGTGTAATTTTTGATATTTTATGTACAGTATATTAAATATACTTACTGTAATTTTTGATATTTTATTTACAGTATATATAACACATATTTGGTGTACTTTTTGATATTTTAAGTACAGTGTGTAATATATAGTTACTGTACTTTTTCATTTTATTTACAGTATATAAAATGTATTTGGTGTACTTTTAGTTAATATTATATGTACAACATATGAAATGTATTTGCTTTACTTTTTGATAATTTATGTAAAGTATATAATATATATTTGGTGTACTTTTGATATATTATGTAAATTATATAATATATAATTGGTGTAGTTTTTGATATTTTACATAGAGTGTGTAATATATATGTACTATACGTTTTGATATTTTATTTACAGTATATAATATACAATTGTTGTAATTTTTGATATTTTATGTACAATATATTAAATATAATTACTGTAGTTTTTGATAGTTTATTTACAGTATATATAACACATATTTGGTGTACTTTTTGATATTTTAAGTACAGTGTGTAATACATATTTACTGTACTTTTTGATTTATTTTACAATATATAAAATGTATTTGGTGTACTTTTGGTTAATATTATATGCACAATATATGAAATGTATTTGCTGTACTTTTTGATATCTTATGTACAGTATATAATATATATTTGGTGTACTTTGATATATTATGTAAATTATATAATATATAATTGGTGTAGTTTTTGATATTTTACATAGAGTGTGTAATATATATGTATTATCATTTTTAATACTTTATTTACAGTATATAATATACATTTGGTTTAATTTTTGATATTTTAAGTACAGTATATTAAATATAATTACTGTAGTTTTTGATAGTTTATTTAGAGTATATATAACACATATTTGGTGTACTTTTTGATATTTTAAGTACAGTGTGTAATATATATTTACTATACTTTTTGATTTTTTTTTACAGTATATAAAATGTATTTGTTGTACTTTTAGTTAATATTATATGTACAATATATGAAATGTATTTGCTGTAATTTTGATATTTTATGTACAGTATATAATATATATTTGGTGTACTTTTGATATATTATGTAAATTATATAATATATAATTGGTGTAGTTTTTGATATTTTACATAGAGTCTGTAATATATATGTACTATCCTTTTTGATATTTTATTTACAGTATATAATATACATTTGGTGTAATTTTTGATATTTTGTGTACTGTATATTAAATATAATTACTGTAGTTTTTGATAGTTTATTTACAGTATATATAACACATATTTGGTGTACTTTTTGATATTTTAAGTACAGTGTGTAATGTATATTTACTGTACTTTTTGATTTTATTTACAGTATATAAAATATATTTGGTGTACTTTTAGTTAATATTATATGTACAATATATGAAATGTATTTGCTGTAGTTTTTGATATTTTATGTACAGTATATAATATATATTTGGTGTACTTTTGATATATTATGTAAATTATATAATATATAATTGGTGTAGTTTTTGATATTTTACCTAGAGTGTGTAATATATATGTACTATCCTTTTTGATATATTATTTACAGTATATAATATACATTTGGTGTAATTTTTGATATTTTATGTACAGTATATTAAATATAATTACTGTAGTTTTTGATAGTTTACTTAGAGTATATATAACACATATTTGGTGTACTTTTTGATATTTTAAGTACAGTGTGTAATATATATTTACTGTACTTTTTGATTTTTTTTACAGTTTATAAAATGTATTTGGTGTACTTTTAGTTAATAGTATTTGTACAATATATGAAATATATTTGCTATAGTTTTTGATATTTTATGTACAGTATATAATATATATTTGGTGTACCTTTGATATATTATGAAAATCATATAATGTATAATTTGTGTAGTTTTTGATATTTTACATAGAGTGTGTAATATATATGTACTATCCGTTTTGATATTTTATTTACAGTATATAATATACATTTGTTGTAATTTTTGATATTTAATGTACAATACATTAAATATAATTACTGTAGTTTTTGATAGTTTATTTACAGTATATATAACACATATTTGGTGTACTTTTTGATATTTTAAGTACAGTGTGTAATATATATTTACTGTACTTTTTGATTTTTTTTACAATATATATAATATATTTGGTGTACTTTTGTTTAATATTATATGTACAATATATGAAATATATTTGCTGTACTTTTTGATATCTTATGTACAGTATATAATAAATATTTGGTGTACTTTTGATATATTATATAAATTATATAATATATAATTGTTGTAGTTTTTGATATTTTACATAATGTGTGTAATATATATGTACTATCATTTTGATATTTTATTTACAGTATATAATGTACATTTGGTGTAATTTTTGATATTTTATGTACAGTATATTAAATATACTTACTGTAATTTTTGATATTTTATTTACAGTATATATAACACATATTTGGTGTACTTTTTGATATTTTAAGTACAGTGTGTAATATATAGTTACTGTACTTTTTGATTTATTTTACAATATATAAAATGTATTTGGTGTACTTTTGGTTAATATTATATGCACAATATATGAAATGTATTTGCTGTACTTTTTGATATCTTATGTACAGTATATAATATATATTTGGTGTACTTTGATATATTATGTAAATTATATAATATATAATTGGTGTAGTTTTTGATATTTTACATAGAGTGTGTAATATATATGTATTATCATTTTTAATACTTTATTTACAGTATATAATATACATTTGGTTTAATTTTTGATATTTTAAGTACAGTATATTAAATATAATTACTGTAGTTTTTGATAGTTTATTTAGAGTATATATAACACATATTTGGTGTACTTTTTGATATTTTAAGTACAGTGTGTAATATATATTTACTATACTTTTTGATTTTTTTTTACAGTATATAAAATGTATTTGTTGTACTTTTAGTTAATATTATATGTACAATATATGAAATGTATTTGCTGTAATTTTGATATTTTATGTACAGTATATAATATATATTTGGTGTACTTTTGATATATTATGTAAATTATATAATATATAATTGGTGTAGTTTTTGATATTTTACATAGAGTCTGTAATATATATGTACTATCCTTTTTGATATTTTATTTACAGTATATAATATACATTTGGTGTAATTTTTGATATTTTGTGTACTGTATATTAAATATAATTACTGTAGTTTTTGATAGTTTATTTACAGTATATATAACACATATTTGGTGTACTTTTTGATATTTTAAGTACAGTGTGTAATGTATATTTACTGTACTTTTTGATTTTATTTACAGTATATAAAATATATTTGGTGTACTTTTAGTTAATATTATATGTACAATATATGAAATGTATTTGCTGTAGTTTTTGATATTTTATGTACAGTATATAATATATATTTGGTGTACTTTTGATATATTATGTAAATTATATAATATATAATTGGTGTAGTTTTTGATATTTTACCTAGAGTGTGTAATATATATGTACTATCCTTTTTGATATATTATTTACAGTATATAATATACATTTGGTGTAATTTTTGATATTTTATGTACAGTATATTAAATATAATTACTGTAGTTTTTGATAGTTTACTTAGAGTATATATAACACATATTTGGTGTACTTTTTGATATTTTAAGTACAGTGTGTAATATATATTTACTGTACTTTTTGATTTTTTTTACAGTTTATAAAATGTATTTGGTGTACTTTTAGTTAATAGTATTTGTACAATATATGAAATATATTTGCTATAGTTTTTGATATTTTATGTACAGTATATAATATATATTTGGTGTACCTTTGATATATTATGAAAATCATATAATGTATAATTTGTGTAGTTTTTGATATTTTACATAGAGTGTGTAATATATATGTACTATCCGTTTTGATATTTTATTTACAGTATATAATATACATTTGTTGTAATTTTTGATATTTAATGTACAATACATTAAATATAATTACTGTAGTTTTTGATAGTTTATTTACAGTATATATAACACATATTTGGTGTACTTTTTGATATTTTAAGTACAGTGTGTAATATATATTTACTGTACTTTTTGATTTTTTTTACAATATATATAATATATTTGGTGTACTTTTGTTTAATATTATATGTACAATATATGAAATATATTTGCTGTACTTTTTGATATCTTATGTACAGTATATAATAAATATTTGGTGTACTTTTGATATATTATATAAATTATATAATATATAATTGTTGTAGTTTTTGATATTTTACATAATGTGTGTAATATATATGTACTATCATTTTGATATTTTATTTACAGTATATAATGTACATTTGGTGTAATTTTTGATATTTTATGTACAGTATATTAAATATACTTACTGTAATTTTTGATATTTTATTTACAGTATATATAACACATATTTGGTGTACTTTTTGATATTTTAAGTACAGTGTGTAATATATAGTTACTGTACTTTTTCATTTTATTTACAGTATATAAAATGTATTTGGTGTACTTTTAGTTAATATTATATGTACAACATATGAAATGTATTTGCTTTACTTTTTGATAATTTATGTAAAGTATATAATATATATTTGGTGTACTTTTGATATATTATGTAAATTATATAATATATAATTGGTGTAGTTTTTGATATTTTACATAGAGTGTGTAATATATATGTACTATACGTTTTGATATTTTATTTACAGTATATAATATACAATTGTTGTAATTTTTGATATTTTATGTACAATATATTAAATATAATTACTGTAGTTTTTGATAGTTTATTTACAGTATATATAACACATATTTGGTGTACTTTTTGATATTTTAAGTACAGTGTGTAATACATATTTACTGTACTTTTTGATTTATTTTACAATATATAAAATGTATTTGGTGTACTTTTGGTTAATATTATATGCACAATATATGAAATGTATTTGCTGTACTTTTTGATATCTTATGTACAGTATATAATATATATTTGGTGTACTTTGATATATTATGTAAATTATATAATATATAATTGGTGTAGTTTTTGATATTTTACATAGAGTGTGTAATATATATGTATTATCATTTTTAATACTTTATTTACAGTATATAATATACATTTGGTTTAATTTTTGATATTTTAAGTACAGTATATTAAATATAATTACTGTAGTTTTTGATAGTTTATTTAGAGTATATATAACACATATTTGGTGTACTTTTTGATATTTTAAGTACAGTGTGTAATATATATTTACTATACTTTTTGATTTTTTTTTACAGTATATAAAATGTATTTGTTGTACTTTTAGTTAATATTATATGTACAATATATGAAATGTATTTGCTGTAATTTTGATATTTTATGTACAGTATATAATATATATTTGGTGTACTTTTGATATATTATGTAAATTATATAATATATAATTGGTGTAGTTTTTGATATTTTACATAGAGTCTGTAATATATATGTACTATCCTTTTTGATATTTTATTTACAGTATATAATATACATTTGGTGTAATTTTTGATATTTTGTGTACTGTATATTAAATATAATTACTGTAGTTTTTGATAGTTTATTTACAGTATATATAACACATATTTGGTGTACTTTTTGATATTTTAAGTACAGTGTGTAATGTATATTTACTGTACTTTTTGATTTTATTTACAGTATATAAAATATATTTGGTGTACTTTTAGTTAATATTATATGTACAATATATGAAATGTATTTGCTGTAGTTTTTGATATTTTATGTACAGTATATAATATATATTTGGTGTACTTTTGATATATTATGTAAATTATATAATATATAATTGGTGTAGTTTTTGATATTTTACCTAGAGTGTGTAATATATATGTACTATCCTTTTTGATATATTATTTACAGTATATAATATACATTTGGTGTAATTTTTGATATTTTATGTACAGTATATTAAATATAATTACTGTAGTTTTTGATAGTTTACTTAGAGTATATATAACACATATTTGGTGTACTTTTTGATATTTTAAGTACAGTGTGTAATATATATTTACTGTACTTTTTGATTTTTTTTACAGTTTATAAAATGTATTTGGTGTACTTTTAGTTAATAGTATTTGTACAATATATGAAATATATTTGCTATAGTTTTTGATATTTTATGTACAGTATATAATATATATTTGGTGTACCTTTGATATATTATGAAAATCATATAATGTATAATTTGTGTAGTTTTTGATATTTTACATAGAGTGTGTAATATATATGTACTATCCGTTTTGATATTTTATTTACAGTATATAATATACATTTGTTGTAATTTTTGATATTTAATGTACAATACATTAAATATAATTACTGTAGTTTTTGATAGTTTATTTACAGTATATATAACACATATTTGGTGTACTTTTTGATATTTTAAGTACAGTGTGTAATATATATTTACTGTACTTTTTGATTTTTTTTACAATATATATAATATATTTGGTGTACTTTTGTTTAATATTATATGTACAATATATGAAATATATTTGCTGTACTTTTTGATATCTTATGTACAGTATATAATAAATATTTGGTGTACTTTTGATATATTATATAAATTATATAATATATAATTGTTGTAGTTTTTGATATTTTACATAATGTGTGTAATATATATGTACTATCATTTTGATATTTTATTTACAGTATATAATGTACATTTGGTGTAATTTTTGATATTTTATGTACAGTATATTAAATATACTTACTGTAATTTTTGATATTTTATTTACAGTATATATAACACATATTTGGTGTACTTTTTGATATTTTAAGTACAGTGTGTAATATATAGTTACTGTACTTTTTCATTTTATTTACAGTATATAAAATGTATTTGGTGTACTTTTAGTTAATATTATATGTACAACATATGAAATGTATTTGCTTTACTTTTTGATAATTTATGTAAAGTATATAATATATATTTGGTGTACTTTTGATATATTATGTAAATTATATAATATATAATTGGTGTAGTTTTTGATATTTTACATAGAGTGTGTAATATATATGTACTATACGTTTTGATATTTTATTTACAGTATATAATATACAATTGTTGTAATTTTTGATATTTTATGTACAATATATTAAATATAATTACTGTAGTTTTTGATAGTTTATTTACAGTATATATAACACATATTTGGTGTACTTTTTGATATTTTAAGTACAGTGTGTAATACATATTTACTGTACTTTTTGATTTATTTTACAATATATAAAATGTATTTGGTGTACTTTTGGTTAATATTATATGCACAATATATGAAATGTATTTGCTGTACTTTTTGATATCTTATGTACAGTATATAATATATATTTGGTGTACTTTGATATATTATGTAAATTATATAATATATAATTGGTGTAGTTTTTGATATTTTACATAGAGTGTGTAATATATATGTATTATCATTTTTAATACTTTATTTACAGTATATAATATACATTTGGTTTAATTTTTGATATTTTAAGTACAGTATATTAAATATAATTACTGTAGTTTTTGATAGTTTATTTAGAGTATATATAACACATATTTGGTGTACTTTTTGATATTTTAAGTACAGTGTGTAATATATATTTACTATACTTTTTGATTTTTTTTTACAGTATATAAAATGTATTTGTTGTACTTTTAGTTAATATTATATGTACAATATATGAAATGTATTTGCTGTAATTTTGATATTTTATGTACAGTATATAATATATATTTGGTGTACTTTTGATATATTATGTAAATTATATAATATATAATTGGTGTAGTTTTTGATATTTTACATAGAGTCTGTAATATATATGTACTATCCTTTTTGATATTTTATTTACAGTATATAATATACATTTGGTGTAATTTTTGATATTTTGTGTACTGTATATTAAATATAATTACTGTAGTTTTTGATAGTTTATTTACAGTATATATAACACATATTTGGTGTACTTTTTGATATTTTAAGTACAGTGTGTAATGTATATTTACTGTACTTTTTGATTTTATTTACAGTATATAAAATATATTTGGTGTACTTTTAGTTAATATTATATGTACAATATATGAAATGTATTTGCTGTAGTTTTTGATATTTTATGTACAGTATATAATATATATTTGGTGTACTTTTGATATATTATGTAAATTATATAATATATAATTGGTGTAGTTTTTGATATTTTACCTAGAGTGTGTAATATATATGTACTATCCTTTTTGATATATTATTTACAGTATATAATATACATTTGGTGTAATTTTTGATATTTTATGTACAGTATATTAAATATAATTACTGTAGTTTTTGATAGTTTACTTAGAGTATATATAACACATATTTGGTGTACTTTTTGATATTTTAAGTACAGTGTGTAATATATATTTACTGTACTTTTTGATTTTTTTTACAGTTTATAAAATGTATTTGGTGTACTTTTAGTTAATAGTATTTGTACAATATATGAAATATATTTGCTATAGTTTTTGATATTTTATGTACAGTATATAATATATATTTGGTGTACCTTTGATATATTATGAAAATCATATAATGTATAATTTGTGTAGTTTTTGATATTTTACATAGAGTGTGTAATATATATGTACTATCCGTTTTGATATTTTATTTACAGTATATAATATACATTTGTTGTAATTTTTGATATTTAATGTACAATACATTAAATATAATTACTGTAGTTTTTGATAGTTTATTTACAGTATATATAACACATATTTGGTGTACTTTTTGATATTTTAAGTACAGTGTGTAATATATATTTACTGTACTTTTTGATTTTTTTACAATATATATAATATATTTGGTGTACTTTTGTTTAATATTATATGTACAATATATGAAATATATTTGCTGTACTTTTTGATATCTTATGTACAGTATATAATAAATATTTGGTGTACTTTTGATATATTATATAAATTATATAATATATAATTGTTGTAGTTTTTGATATTTTACATAATGTGTGTAATATATATGTACTATCATTTTGATATTTTATTTACAGTATATAATGTACATTTGGTGTAATTTTTGATATTTTATGTACAGTATATTAAATATACTTACTGTAATTTTTGATATTTTATTTACAGTATATATAACACATATTTGGTGTACTTTTTGATATTTTAAGTACAGTGTGTAATATATAGTTACTGTACTTTTTCATTTTATTTACAGTATATAAAATGTATTTGGTGTACTTTTAGTTAATATTATATGTACAACATATGAAATGTATTTGCTTTACTTTTTGATAATTTATGTAAAGTATATAATATATATTTGGTGTACTTTTGATATATTATGTAAATTATATAATATATAATTGGTGTAGTTTTTGATATTTTACATAGAGTGTGTAATATATATGTACTATACGTTTTGATATTTTATTTACAGTATATAATATACAATTGTTGTAATTTTTGATATTTTATGTACAATATATTAAATATAATTACTGTAGTTTTTGATAGTTTATTTACAGTATATATAACACATATTTGGTGTACTTTTTGATATTTTAAGTACAGTGTGTAATACATATTTACTGTACTTTTTGATTTATTTTACAATATATAAAATGTATTTGGTGTACTTTTGGTTAATATTATATGCACAATATATGAAATGTATTTGCTGTACTTTTTGATATCTTATGTACAGTATATAATATATATTTGGTGTACTTTGATATATTATGTAAATTATATAATATATAATTGGTGTAGTTTTTGATATTTTACATAGAGTGTGTAATATATATGTATTATCATTTTTAATACTTTATTTACAGTATATAATATACATTTGGTTTAATTTTTGATATTTTAAGTACAGTATATTAAATATAATTACTGTAGTTTTTGATAGTTTATTTAGAGTATATATAACACATATTTGGTGTACTTTTTGATATTTTAAGTACAGTGTGTAATATATATTTACTATACTTTTTGATTTTTTTTTACAGTATATAAAATGTATTTGTTGTACTTTTAGTTAATATTATATGTACAATATATGAAATGTATTTGCTGTAATTTTGATATTTTATGTACAGTATATAATATATATTTGGTGTACTTTTGATATATTATGTAAATTATATAATATATAATTGGTGTAGTTTTTGATATTTTACATAGAGTCTGTAATATATATGTACTATCCTTTTTGATATTTTATTTACAGTATATAATATACATTTGGTGTAATTTTTGATATTTTGTGTACTGTATATTAAATATAATTACTGTAGTTTTTGATAGTTTATTTACAGTATATATAACACATATTTGGTGTACTTTTTGATATTTTAAGTACAGTGTGTAATGTATATTTACTGTACTTTTTGATTTTATTTACAGTATATAAAATATATTTGGTGTACTTTTAGTTAATATTATATGTACAATATATGAAATGTATTTGCTGTAGTTTTTGATATTTTATGTACAGTATATAATATATATTTGGTGTACTTTTGATATATTATGTAAATTATATAATATATAATTGGTGTAGTTTTTGATATTTTACCTAGAGTGTGTAATATATATGTACTATCCTTTTTGATATATTATTTACAGTATATAATATACATTTGGTGTAATTTTTGATATTTTATGTACAGTATATTAAATATAATTACTGTAGTTTTTGATAGTTTACTTAGAGTATATATAACACATATTTGGTGTACTTTTTGATATTTTAAGTACAGTGTGTAATATATATTTACTGTACTTTTTGATTTTTTTTACAGTTTATAAAATGTATTTGGTGTACTTTTAGTTAATAGTATTTGTACAATATATGAAATATATTTGCTATAGTTTTTGATATTTTATGTACAGTATATAATATATATTTGGTGTACCTTTGATATATTATGAAAATCATATAATGTATAATTTGTGTAGTTTTTGATATTTTACATAGAGTGTGTAATATATATGTACTATCCGTTTTGATATTTTATTTACAGTATATAATATACATTTGTTGTAATTTTTGATATTTAATGTACAATACATTAAATATAATTACTGTAGTTTTTGATAGTTTATTTACAGTATATATAACACATATTTGGTGTACTTTTTGATATTTTAAGTACAGTGTGTAATATATATTTACTGTACTTTTTGATTTTTTTTACAATATATATAATATATTTGGTGTACTTTTGTTTAATATTATATGTACAATATATGAAATATATTTGCTGTACTTTTTGATATCTTATGTACAGTATATAATAAATATTTGGTGTACTTTTGATATATTATATAAATTATATAATATATAATTGTTGTAGTTTTTGATATTTTACATAATGTGTGTAATATATATGTACTATCATTTTGATATTTTATTTACAGTATATAATGTACATTTGGTGTAATTTTTGATATTTTATGTACAGTATATTAAATATACTTACTGTAATTTTTGATATTTTATTTACAGTATATATAACACATATTTGGTGTACTTTTTGATATTTTAAGTACAGTGTGTAATATATAGTTACTGTACTTTTTCATTTTATTTACAGTATATAAAATGTATTTGGTGTACTTTTAGTTAATATTATATGTACAACATATGAAATGTATTTGCTTTACTTTTTGATAATTTATGTAAAGTATATAATATATATTTGGTGTACTTTTGATATATTATGTAAATTATATAATATATAATTGGTGTAGTTTTTGATATTTTACATAGAGTGTGTAATATATATGTACTATACGTTTTGATATTTTATTTACAGTATATAATATACAATTGTTGTAATTTTTGATATTTTATGTACAATATATTAAATATAATTACTGTAGTTTTTGATAGTTTATTTACAGTATATATAACACATATTTGGTGTACTTTTTGATATTTTAAGTACAGTGTGTAATACATATTTACTGTACTTTTTGATTTATTTTACAATATATAAAATGTATTTGGTGTACTTTTGGTTAATATTATATGCACAATATATGAAATGTATTTGCTGTACTTTTTGATATCTTATGTACAGTATATAATATATATTTGGTGTACTTTGATATATTATGTAAATTATATAATATATAATTGGTGTAGTTTTTGATATTTTACATAGAGTGTGTAATATATATGTATTATCATTTTTAATACTTTATTTACAGTATATAATATACATTTGGTTTAATTTTTGATATTTTAAGTACAGTATATTAAATATAATTACTGTAGTTTTTGATAGTTTATTTAGAGTATATATAACACATATTTGGTGTACTTTTTGATATTTTAAGTACAGTGTGTAATATATATTTACTATACTTTTTGATTTTTTTTTACAGTATATAAAATGTATTTGTTGTACTTTTAGTTAATATTATATGTACAATATATGAAATGTATTTGCTGTAATTTTGATATTTTATGTACAGTATATAATATATATTTGGTGTACTTTTGATATATTATGTAAATTATATAATATATAATTGGTGTAGTTTTTGATATTTTACATAGAGTCTGTAATATATATGTACTATCCTTTTTGATATTTTATTTACAGTATATAATATACATTTGGTGTAATTTTTGATATTTTGTGTACTGTATATTAAATATAATTACTGTAGTTTTTGATAGTTTATTTACAGTATATATAACACATATTTGGTGTACTTTTTGATATTTTAAGTACAGTGTGTAATGTATATTTACTGTACTTTTTGATTTTATTTACAGTATATAAAATATATTTGGTGTACTTTTAGTTAATATTATATGTACAATATATGAAATGTATTTGCTGTAGTTTTTGATATTTTATGTACAGTATATAATATATATTTGGTGTACTTTTGATATATTATGTAAATTATATAATATATAATTGGTGTAGTTTTTGATATTTTACCTAGAGTGTGTAATATATATGTACTATCCTTTTTGATATATTATTTACAGTATATAATATACATTTGGTGTAATTTTTGATATTTTATGTACAGTATATTAAATATAATTACTGTAGTTTTTGATAGTTTACTTAGAGTATATATAACACATATTTGGTGTACTTTTTGATATTTTAAGTACAGTGTGTAATATATATTTACTGTACTTTTTGATTTTTTTTACAGTTTATAAAATGTATTTGGTGTACTTTTAGTTAATAGTATTTGTACAATATATGAAATATATTTGCTATAGTTTTTGATATTTTATGTACAGTATATAATATATATTTGGTGTACCTTTGATATATTATGAAAATCATATAATGTATAATTTGTGTAGTTTTTGATATTTTACATAGAGTGTGTAATATATATGTACTATCCGTTTTGATATTTTATTTACAGTATATAATATACATTTGTTGTAATTTTTGATATTTAATGTACAATACATTAAATATAATTACTGTAGTTTTTGATAGTTTATTTACAGTATATATAACACATATTTGGTGTACTTTTTGATATTTTAAGTACAGTGTGTAATACATATTTACTGTACTTTTTGATTTATTTTACAATATATAAAATGTATTTGGTGTACTTTTGGTTAATATTATATGCACAATATATGAAATGTATTTGCTGTACTTTTTGATATCTTATGTACAGTATATAATATATATTTGGTGTACTTTGATATATTATGTAAATTATATAATATATAATTGGTGTAGTTTTTGATATTTTACATAGAGTGTGTAATATATATGTATTATCATTTTTAATACTTTATTTACAGTATATAATATACATTTGGTTTAATTTTTGATATTTTAAGTACAGTATATTAAATATAATTACTGTAGTTTTTGATAGTTTATTTAGAGTATATATAACACATATTTGGTGTACTTTTTGATATTTTAAGTACAGTGTGTAATATATATTTACTATACTTTTTGATTTTTTTTTACAGTATATAAAATGTATTTGTTGTACTTTTAGTTAATATTATATGTACAATATATGAAATGTATTTGCTGTAATTTTGATATTTTATGTACAGTATATAATATATATTTGGTGTACTTTTGATATATTATGTAAATTATATAATATATAATTGGTGTAGTTTTTGATATTTTACATAGAGTCTGTAATATATATGTACTATCCTTTTTGATATTTTATTTACAGTATATAATATACATTTGGTGTAATTTTTGATATTTTGTGTACTGTATATTAAATATAATTACTGTAGTTTTTGATAGTTTATTTACAGTATATATAACACATATTTGGTGTACTTTTTGATATTTTAAGTACAGTGTGTAATGTATATTTACTGTACTTTTTGATTTTATTTACAGTATATAAAATATATTTGGTGTACTTTTAGTTAATATTATATGTACAATATATGAAATGTATTTGCTGTAGTTTTTGATATTTTATGTACAGTATATAATATATATTTGGTGTACTTTTGATATATTATGTAAATTATATAATATATAATTGGTGTAGTTTTTGATATTTTACCTAGAGTGTGTAATATATATGTACTATCCTTTTTGATATATTATTTACAGTATATAATATACATTTGGTGTAATTTTTGATATTTTATGTACAGTATATTAAATATAATTACTGTAGTTTTTGATAGTTTACTTAGAGTATATATAACACATATTTGGTGTACTTTTTGATATTTTAAGTACAGTGTGTAATATATATTTACTGTACTTTTTGATTTTTTTTACAGTTTATAAAATGTATTTGGTGTACTTTTAGTTAATAGTATTTGTACAATATATGAAATATATTTGCTATAGTTTTTGATATTTTATGTACAGTATATAATATATATTTGGTGTACCTTTGATATATTATGAAAATCATATAATGTATAATTTGTGTAGTTTTTGATATTTTACATAGAGTGTGTAATATATATGTACTATCCGTTTTGATATTTTATTTACAGTATATAATATACATTTGTTGTAATTTTTGATATTTAATGTACAATACATTAAATATAATTACTGTAGTTTTTGATAGTTTATTTACAGTATATATAACACATATTTGGTGTACTTTTTGATATTTTAAGTACAGTGTGTAATATATATTTACTGTACTTTTTGATTTTTTTACAATATATATAATATATTTGGTGTACTTTTGTTTAATATTATATGTACAATATATGAAATATATTTGCTGTACTTTTTGATATCTTATGTACAGTATATAATAAATATTTGGTGTACTTTTGATATATTATATAAATTATATAATATATAATTGTTGTAGTTTTTGATATTTTACATAATGTGTGTAATATATATGTACTATCATTTTGATATTTTATTTACAGTATATAATGTACATTTGGTGTAATTTTTGATATTTTATGTACAGTATATTAAATATACTTACTGTAATTTTTGATATTTTATTTACAGTATATATAACACATATTTGGTGTACTTTTTGATATTTTAAGTACAGTGTGTAATATATAGTTACTGTACTTTTTCATTTTATTTACAGTATATAAAATGTATTTGGTGTACTTTTAGTTAATATTATATGTACAACATATGAAATGTATTTGCTTTACTTTTTGATAATTTATGTAAAGTATATAATATATATTTGGTGTACTTTTGATATATTATGTAAATTATATAATATATAATTGGTGTAGTTTTTGATATTTTACATAGAGTGTGTAATATATATGTACTATACGTTTTGATATTTTATTTACAGTATATAATATACAATTGTTGTAATTTTTGATATTTTATGTACAATATATTAAATATAATTACTGTAGTTTTTGATAGTTTATTTACAGTATATATAACACATATTTGGTGTACTTTTTGATATTTTAAGTACAGTGTGTAATACATATTTACTGTACTTTTTGATTTATTTTACAATATATAAAATGTATTTGGTGTACTTTTGGTTAATATTATATGCACAATATATGAAATGTATTTGCTGTACTTTTTGATATCTTATGTACAGTATATAATATATATTTGGTGTACTTTGATATATTATGTAAATTATATAATATATAATTGGTGTAGTTTTTGATATTTTACATAGAGTGTGTAATATATATGTATTATCATTTTTAATACTTTATTTACAGTATATAATATACATTTGGTTTAATTTTTGATATTTTAAGTACAGTATATTAAATATAATTACTGTAGTTTTTGATAGTTTATTTAGAGTATATATAACACATATTTGGTGTACTTTTTGATATTTTAAGTACAGTGTGTAATATATATTTACTATACTTTTTGATTTTTTTTTACAGTATATAAAATGTATTTGTTGTACTTTTAGTTAATATTATATGTACAATATATGAAATGTATTTGCTGTAATTTTGATATTTTATGTACAGTATATAATATATATTTGGTGTACTTTTGATATATTATGTAAATTATATAATATATAATTGGTGTAGTTTTTGATATTTTACATAGAGTCTGTAATATATATGTACTATCCTTTTTGATATTTTATTTACAGTATATAATATACATTTGGTGTAATTTTTGATATTTTGTGTACTGTATATTAAATATAATTACTGTAGTTTTTGATAGTTTATTTACAGTATATATAACACATATTTGGTGTACTTTTTGATATTTTAAGTACAGTGTGTAATGTATATTTACTGTACTTTTTGATTTTATTTACAGTATATAAAATATATTTGGTGTACTTTTAGTTAATATTATATGTACAATATATGAAATGTATTTGCTGTAGTTTTTGATATTTTATGTACAGTATATAATATATATTTGGTGTACTTTTGATATATTATGTAAATTATATAATATATAATTGGTGTAGTTTTTGATATTTTACCTAGAGTGTGTAATATATATGTACTATCCTTTTTGATATATTATTTACAGTATATAATATACATTTGGTGTAATTTTTGATATTTTATGTACAGTATATTAAATATAATTACTGTAGTTTTTGATAGTTTACTTAGAGTATATATAACACATATTTGGTGTACTTTTTGATATTTTAAGTACAGTGTGTAATATATATTTACTGTACTTTTTGATTTTTTTTACAGTTTATAAAATGTATTTGGTGTACTTTTAGTTAATAGTATTTGTACAATATATGAAATATATTTGCTATAGTTTTTGATATTTTATGTACAGTATATAATATATATTTGGTGTACCTTTGATATATTATGAAAATCATATAATGTATAATTTGTGTAGTTTTTGATATTTTACATAGAGTGTGTAATATATATGTACTATCCGTTTTGATATTTTATTTACAGTATATAATATACATTTGTTGTAATTTTTGATATTTAATGTACAATACATTAAATATAATTACTGTAGTTTTTGATAGTTTATTTACAGTATATATAACACATATTTGGTGTACTTTTTGATATTTTAAGTACAGTGTGTAATATATATTTACTGTACTTTTTGATTTTTTTTACAATATATATAATATATTTGGTGTACTTTTGTTTAATATTATATGTACAATATATGAAATATATTTGCTGTACTTTTTGATATCTTATGTACAGTATATAATAAATATTTGGTGTACTTTTGATATATTATATAAATTATATAATATATAATTGTTGTAGTTTTTGATATTTTACATAATGTGTGTAATATATATGTACTATCATTTTGATATTTTATTTACAGTATATAATGTACATTTGGTGTAATTTTTGATATTTTATGTACAGTATATTAAATATACTTACTGTAATTTTTGATATTTTATTTACAGTATATATAACACATATTTGGTGTACTTTTTGATATTTTAAGTACAGTGTGTAATATATAGTTACTGTACTTTTTCATTTTATTTACAGTATATAAAATGTATTTGGTGTACTTTTAGTTAATATTATATGTACAACATATGAAATGTATTTGCTTTACTTTTTGATAATTTATGTAAAGTATATAATATATATTTGGTGTACTTTTGATATATTATGTAAATTATATAATATATAATTGGTGTAGTTTTTGATATTTTACATAGAGTGTGTAATATATATGTACTATACGTTTTGATATTTTATTTACAGTATATAATATACAATTGTTGTAATTTTTGATATTTTATGTACAATATATTAAATATAATTACTGTAGTTTTTGATAGTTTATTTACAGTATATATAACACATATTTGGTGTACTTTTTGATATTTTAAGTACAGTGTGTAATACATATTTACTGTACTTTTTGATTTATTTTACAATATATAAAATGTATTTGGTGTACTTTTGGTTAATATTATATGCACAATATATGAAATGTATTTGCTGTACTTTTTGATATCTTATGTACAGTATATAATATATATTTGGTGTACTTTGATATATTATGTAAATTATATAATATATAATTGGTGTAGTTTTTGATATTTTACATAGAGTGTGTAATATATATGTATTATCATTTTTAATACTTTATTTACAGTATATAATATACATTTGGTTTAATTTTTGATATTTTAAGTACAGTATATTAAATATAATTACTGTAGTTTTTGATAGTTTATTTAGAGTATATATAACACATATTTGGTGTACTTTTTGATATTTTAAGTACAGTGTGTAATATATATTTACTATACTTTTTGATTTTTTTTTACAGTATATAAAATGTATTTGTTGTACTTTTAGTTAATATTATATGTACAATATATGAAATGTATTTGCTGTAATTTTGATATTTTATGTACAGTATATAATATATATTTGGTGTACTTTTGATATATTATGTAAATTATATAATATATAATTGGTGTAGTTTTTGATATTTTACATAGAGTCTGTAATATATATGTACTATCCTTTTTGATATTTTATTTACAGTATATAATATACATTTGGTGTAATTTTTGATATTTTGTGTACTGTATATTAAATATAATTACTGTAGTTTTTGATAGTTTATTTACAGTATATATAACACATATTTGGTGTACTTTTTGATATTTTAAGTACAGTGTGTAATGTATATTTACTGTACTTTTTGATTTTATTTACAGTATATAAAATATATTTGGTGTACTTTTAGTTAATATTATATGTACAATATATGAAATGTATTTGCTGTAGTTTTTGATATTTTATGTACAGTATATAATATATATTTGGTGTACTTTTGATATATTATGTAAATTATATAATATATAATTGGTGTAGTTTTTGATATTTTACCTAGAGTGTGTAATATATATGTACTATCCTTTTTGATATATTATTTACAGTATATAATATACATTTGGTGTAATTTTTGATATTTTATGTACAGTATATTAAATATAATTACTGTAGTTTTTGATAGTTTACTTAGAGTATATATAACACATATTTGGTGTACTTTTTGATATTTTAAGTACAGTGTGTAATATATATTTACTGTACTTTTTGATTTTTTTTACAGTTTATAAAATGTATTTGGTGTACTTTTAGTTAATAGTATTTGTACAATATATGAAATATATTTGCTATAGTTTTTGATATTTTATGTACAGTATATAATATATATTTGGTGTACCTTTGATATATTATGAAAATCATATAATGTATAATTTGTGTAGTTTTTGATATTTTACATAGAGTGTGTAATATATATGTACTATCCGTTTTGATATTTTATTTACAGTATATAATATACATTTGTTGTAATTTTTGATATTTAATGTACAATACATTAAATATAATTACTGTAGTTTTTGATAGTTTATTTACAGTATATATAACACATATTTGGTGTACTTTTTGATATTTTAAGTACAGTGTGTAATATATATTTACTGTACTTTTTGATTTTTTTTACAATATATATAATATATTTGGTGTACTTTTGTTTAATATTATATGTACAATATATGAAATATATTTGCTGTACTTTTTGATATCTTATGTACAGTATATAATAAATATTTGGTGTACTTTTGATATATTATATAAATTATATAATATATAATTGTTGTAGTTTTTGATATTTTACATAATGTGTGTAATATATATGTACTATCATTTTGATATTTTATTTACAGTATATAATGTACATTTGGTGTAATTTTTGATATTTTATGTACAGTATATTAAATATACTTACTGTAATTTTTGATATTTTATTTACAGTATATATAACACATATTTGGTGTACTTTTTGATATTTTAAGTACAGTGTGTAATATATAGTTACTGTACTTTTTCATTTTATTTACAGTATATAAAATGTATTTGGTGTACTTTTAGTTAATATTATATGTACAACATATGAAATGTATTTGCTTTACTTTTTGATAATTTATGTAAAGTATATAATATATATTTGGTGTACTTTTGATATATTATGTAAATTATATAATATATAATTGGTGTAGTTTTTGATATTTTACATAGAGTGTGTAATATATATGTACTATACGTTTTGATATTTTATTTACAGTATATAATATACAATTGTTGTAATTTTTGATATTTTATGTACAATATATTAAATATAATTACTGTAGTTTTTGATAGTTTATTTACAGTATATATAACACATATTTGGTGTACTTTTTGATATTTTAAGTACAGTGTGTAATACATATTTACTGTACTTTTTGATTTATTTTACAATATATAAAATGTATTTGGTGTACTTTTGGTTAATATTATATGCACAATATATGAAATGTATTTGCTGTACTTTTTGATATCTTATGTACAGTATATAATATATATTTGGTGTACTTTGATATATTATGTAAATTATATAATATATAATTGGTGTAGTTTTTGATATTTTACATAGAGTGTGTAATATATATGTATTATCATTTTTAATACTTTATTTACAGTATATAATATACATTTGGTTTAATTTTTGATATTTTAAGTACAGTATATTAAATATAATTACTGTAGTTTTTGATAGTTTATTTAGAGTATATATAACACATATTTGGTGTACTTTTTGATATTTTAAGTACAGTGTGTAATATATATTTACTATACTTTTTGATTTTTTTTTACAGTATATAAAATGTATTTGTTGTACTTTTAGTTAATATTATATGTACAATATATGAAATGTATTTGCTGTAATTTTGATATTTTATGTACAGTATATAATATATATTTGGTGTACTTTTGATATATTATGTAAATTATATAATATATAATTGGTGTAGTTTTTGATATTTTACATAGAGTCTGTAATATATATGTACTATCCTTTTTGATATTTTATTTACAGTATATAATATACATTTGGTGTAATTTTTGATATTTTGTGTACTGTATATTAAATATAATTACTGTAGTTTTTGATAGTTTATTTACAGTATATATAACACATATTTGGTGTACTTTTTGATATTTTAAGTACAGTGTGTAATGTATATTTACTGTACTTTTTGATTTTATTTACAGTATATAAAATATATTTGGTGTACTTTTAGTTAATATTATATGTACAATATATGAAATGTATTTGCTGTAGTTTTTGATATTTTATATACAGTATATAATATATATTTGGTGTACTTTTGATATATTATGTAAATTATATAATATATAATTGGTGTAGTTTTTGATATTTTACCTAGAGTGTGTAATATATATGTACTATCCTTTTTGATATATTATTTACAGTATATAATATACATTTGGTGTAATTTTTGATATTTTATGTACAGTATATTAAATATAATTACTGTAGTTTTTGACAGTTTACTTAGAGTATATATAACACATATTTGGTGTACTTTTTGATATTTTAAGTACAGTGTGTAATATATATTTACTGTACTTTTTGATTTTTTTTACAGTTTATAAAATGTATTTGGTGTACTTTTAGTTAATAGTATTTGTACAATATATGAAATATATTTGCTATAGTTTTTGATATTTTATGTACAGTATATAATATATATTTGGTGTACCTTTGATATATTATGAAAATTATATAATGTATAATTTGTGTAGTTTTTGATATTTTACATAGAGTGTGTAATATATATGTACTATCCGTTTTGATATTTTATTTACAGTATATAATATACATTTGTTGTAATTTTTGATATTTAATGTACAATACATTAAATATAATTACTGTAGTTTTTGATAGTTTATTTACAGTATATATAACACATATTTGGTGTACTTTTTGATATTTTAAGTACAGTGTGTAATATATATTTACTGTACTTTTTGATTTTTTTTACAATATATATAATATATTTGGTGTACTTTTGTTTAATATTATATGTACAATATATGAAATATATTTGCTGTACTTTTTGATATCTTATGTACAGTATATAATAAATATTTGGTGTACTTTTGATATATTATATAAATTATATAATATATAATTGTTGTAGTTTTTGATATTTTACATAATGTGTGTAATATATATGTACTATCATTTTGATATTTTATTTACAGTATATAATGTACATTTGGTGTAATTTTTGATATTTTATGTACAGTATATTAAATATACTTACTGTAATTTTTGATATTTTATTTACAGTATATATAACACATATTTGGTGTACTTTTTGATATTTTAAGTACAGTGTGTAATATATAGTTACTGTACTTTTTCATTTTATTTACAGTATATAAAATGTATTTGGTGTACTTTTAGTTAATATTATATGTACAATATATGAAATGTATTTGCTTTACTTTTTGATAATTTATGTAAAGTATATAATATATATTTGGTGTACTTTTGATATATTATGTAAATTATATAATATATAATTGGTGTAGTTTTTGATATTTTACATAGAGTGTGTAATATATATGTACTATCCTTTTTGATATTTTATATACAGTATATAATATACATTTGGTGTAATTTTTGATATTTTATGTACAGTATATTAAATATAATTACTGTAGTTTTTGATAGTTTACTTAGAGTATATATAACACATATTTGGTGTACTTTTTGATATTTTAAGTACAGTGTGTAATAAATATTTACTGTACTTTTTGATTTTTTTTACAGTTTATAAAATGTATTTGGTGTACTTTTAGTTAATAGTATTTGTACAATATATGAAATATACTTGCTGTACATTTTGATATTTTATGTACAGTATATAATATATATTTGGTGTACTTTTGATATATTATGTAAATTTTATAATATATAATTGGTGTAGTTTTTGATATTTTACATAGAGTGTGTAATATATATGTACTATCCTTTTTGATATTTTATTTACAGTATATAATATACATTTGGTGTAATTTTTGATATTTTATGTACAGTATATTAAATATAATTACTGCAGTTTTTGATAGTTTATTTACAGTATATATAACACATATTTGGTTTACTTTTTGATATTTTAAGTACAGTGTGTAATTATATATTTACTGTACTTTTTGATTATTTTTTACAGTATATAGAATGTATTTGGTGTACTTTTAGTTAATATTATATGTACAATATATGAAATATATTTGCTGTATTTTTGATATTTTATGAAGAGTATATAATATATATTTTGTGTACTTTTGATATATTATGTAAATTATATAATATATAATTGGTGTAGTTTTTGATATTTTACATAGAGTGTGTAATATATATGTACTATCCTTTTTGATATTTTATTTACAGTATATAATATACATTTGGTGTAATTTTTGATATTTTGTGTACTGTATATTAAATATAAATACTGTAGTTTTTGATAGTTTATTTACAGTATATATAACACGTATTTGGTGTACTTTTTGATATTTTAAGTACAGTGTGTAATGTATATTTACTGTACTTTTTGATTTTATTTACAGTATAGAAAATATATTTGGTGTACTTTTAGTTAATATTATATGTACAATATATGAAATGTATTTGCTGTAGTTTTTGATATTTTATGTACAGTACATAATATATATTTGGTGTACGTTTGATATATTATGTAAATTATATAATATATAATTGGTGTAGTTTTTGAAATTTTACATAGAGTGTGTAATATATATGTACTATCCTTTTTTATATTTTATTTACAGTATATAATATACATTTGGTGTAATTTTTGATATTTTATGTACAGTATATTAAATATAATTACTGTAGTTTTTGATAGTTTATTTACAGTATATATAACACATATTTGGTGTACTTTTTGATATTTTAAGTACAGTCTGTAATATATATTTACTGAACTTTTTGATTTTTTTTACAGTATATAAAATGTATTTGGTGTACTTTTAGTTAATATTATATGTACAATATATGAAATATATTTGCTGTACTTTTTGATATTTTATGTACAGTATATAATATATATTTGGTATACTTTTGATATATTATGTAAATTATATAATATATAATTGGTGTAGTTTTTGATATTTTACATAGAGTGTGTAATATATATGTACTATCCTTTTTGATATTTTATTTACAGTATATAATATACATTTGGTGTAATTTTTGATATTTTATGTACAGTATATTAAATATAATTACTGTAGTTTTTGATAGTTTATTTACAGAATATATAACACATATTTGGTGTACTTTTTGATATTTTGAGTACAGTGTGTAATATATATTTACTGTACTTTTTGATTTTTTTTACAGTATATAAAATATATTTGGTGTACTTTCAGCTAATGTTATATGTACAATATATGAAATATATTTGCTGTACTTTTTGAGATTTTATGTACAGTATATAATATATATTTGGTGTACTTTTGATATATTATGTAAATTATATAATATATAATTGGTGTAGTTTTTGATATTTTAAGTACGGTGTGTAATATATATTTACTGCAATTTTGGTTTTTTTTACAGTATATAAAATGTATTTGGTGTACTTTTAGTTAGTACTATATGTACAATATATGAAATGTATTTGATGTACATTTTGATACTTTATGTACAGTATATAATATATATTTGGTGTACTTTTGATATATTATGTAAATTATATAATATATAATTGGTGTAGTTTTTGATATTTTACATAGAGTGTGTAATATATATGTACTATACTTTTTGATATTTTATTTACAGTATATAATATACATTTGGTGTAATTTTTGATATTTTATGTACAGTATATTAAATATAATTACTGCAGTTTTTGATAGTTTATTTACAGTATATATAACACATATTTGGTGTACTTTTTGATATTTTAAGTACCGTGTGTAATATATATTTACTGTACTTTTTGATTATTTTTTTCAGTATATAGAATGTATTTGGTGTACTTTTAGTTAATATTATATGTACAATATATGAAATATATTTGCTGTACTTTTTGATATTTTATGAAGAATATATAATATATATTTTGTGTACTTTTGATATATTATGTAAATTATATAATATATAACTGGTGTAGTTTTTGATATTTTACATAGAGGGTGTAATATATATGTACTATCCTTTTTGATATTTTATTTACAGTATATAATATACATTTGGTGTAATTTTTGATATTTTATGTACAGTATATTAAATATAATTACTGTAGTTTTTGGTAGTTTATTTACAGTATATATAACGCATATTTGGTGTACTTTTTGATATTTTAAGTACAGTGTGTAATATATATTTACTGCAATTTTGGTTTTTTTTACAGTATATAAAATGTATTTGGCGTATTTTAGTTAATATAATATGTACAATATATGAAATATATTTGCTATACTTTTTGAGATTTTATGTACAGTATATAATATATATTTGGTGTACTTTTGATATATTATGTAAATTATATAATATATAATTGGTGTAGTTTTTGATATTATACATAGAGTGTGTTATATATGTACTATCCGTTTTGATATATTATTTATAGTATATAATATACATTTGTTGTAATTTTTGATATTTTATGTACAATATATTAAATATAATCACTGTAGTTTTTGATAGTTTATTTACAGTATATATAACACATATTTGGTGTACTTTTTGATATTTTAAGTACAGTGTGTAATATATATTTACTGTACTTTTTGATTTTTTTTACAATATATAAAATGTATTTGGTGTACTTTTGGTAAATATTATATGTACAATATATGAAATATATTTGCTGTACTTTTTGATATCTTATGTACAGTATATAATATATATTTGGTGTACTTTTGATATATTATGTAAATTATATAATATATAATTGGTGTAGTTTTTGATATTTTACATAAGGTGTGTAATATATATGTACTATCATTTTGATATTTTATTTACAGTACATAATATACATTTGGTGTAATTTTTGATATTTTATATACAATATATTAAATATAATTACTGTAGTTTTTGATAGTTTACTTAGAGTATATATAACACATATTTGGTGTACTTTTTGATATTTTAAGTATAGTGTGTAATATATAGTTACTGTACTTTTTGATATTATTTACAGTATATAAAATGTATTTGGTGTACTTTTAGTTAATATTATATGTACAATATATGAAATGTATTTGCGGTACTTTTTGATATTTTATGTACAGTACATAATATATATTTGGTGTACTTTTGATATATTATGTAATTTATATAATATATAATTGGTGTAGTTTTTGATATTTTACATAGAGTGTGTAATATATATGTACTATCCTTTTTGATATTTTATTTACAGTATATAATATAAAATTGGTGTAATTTTTGATATTTTATGTACAGTATATTAAATATAATTACTGTAGTTTTTGATAGTTTATTTACAGTATATATAACACATATTTGGTGTACTTTTTGATATGTTAAGTACAGTGTGTAATATATATTTACTGTACTTTTTGATTTTATTTACAGTATATAAAATGTATTTGGTGTACTTTTAGTTAATATTATATGTACAATATATGAAATGTATTTGCTATACTTTTGATATTTTATGTACAGTATATAATATGTATTTGGTGTACTTTTGATATATTATGTAAATTATATAATATATAATTGGTGTAGTTTTTGATATTTTACATAGAGTGTGTAATATATATGTACTATCCGTTTTGATATTTTATTTACAGTATATAATATAGATTTGTTGTAATTTTTGATATTTTATGTACAATATATTAAATATAATTACTGTAGTTTTTGATAGTTTATTTACAGTATATATAACACATATTTGGTGTACTTTTTGATATTTTAAGTACAGTGTGTAATATATATTTACTGTACTTTTTGATTTTTTTTACAATATATAAAATGAATTTGGTGTACTTTTGGTTAATATTATATGTACAATATATGAAATATATTTGCTGTACTTTTTGATATCTTATGTACAGTATACAATATATATTTGGTGTACTTTTGATATATTATGTAAATTATATAATATATAATTGTTGTAGTTTTTGATATTTTACATAAGGTGTGTAATATATATGTACTATCATTTTGATATTTTATTTACAGTATATAATATACATTTGGTGTAATTTTTGATATTTTATGTACAGTATATTAAATATAATTACTGTAGTTTTTGATAGTTTATTTACAGTATATATAACACATATTTGGTGTACTTTTTGATATTTTAAGTACAGTGTGTAATATATACTTACTGTACTTTTTGATTTTATTTACAGTATATAAAATGTATTTGGTGTACTTTTAGTTAATATTATATGTACAATATATGAAATGTATTTGCTGTACTTTTTGATATTTTATGTACAGTATATAATATATATTTGGTGTACTTTTCATATATTATGTAAATTATATAATATATAATTGGTGTAGTTTTTGATATTTTACATAGAGTGTGTAATATATATGTACTATCCTTTTTGATATTTTATTTACAGTATATAATATACATTTGGTGTAATTTTTGATATTTTATGTACAGTATATTAAATATAATTACTGTAGTTTTTGATAGTTTATTTAGAGTATATATAACACATATTTGGTGTAGTTTTTGATATTTTAAGTACGGTGTGTAATATATATTTACTGCAATTTTTTTTTTTTTTACAGTATATAAAATGTATTTGGTGTACTTTTAGTTAGTATTATATGTACAATATATGAAATATATTTGATGTACATTTTGATACTTTATGTACAGTATATAATATATATTTGGTGTACTTTTGATATATTATGTAAATTGTATAATATATAATTGGTGTAGTTTTTGATATTTTACATAGAGTGTGTAATATATATGTACTATACTTTTTGATATTTTATTTACAGTATATAATATACATTTGGTGTAATTTTTGATATTTTATGTACAGTATATTAAATATAATTACTGCAGTTTTTGATAGTTTATTTACAGTATATATAACACATATTTGGTGTACTTTTTGATATTTTAAGTACCGTGTGTAATATATATTTACTGTACTTTTTGATTATTTTTTTCAGTATATAGAATGTATTTGGTGTACTTTTAGTTAATATTATATGTACAATATATGAAATATATTTGCTGTACTTTTTGATATTTTATGAAGAATATATAATATATATTTTGTGTACTTTTGATATATTATGTAAATTATATAATATATAACTGGTGTAGTTTTTGATATTTTACATAGAGTGTGTAATATATATGTACTATCCTTTTTGATATTTTATTTACAGTATATAATATACATTTGGTGTAATTTTTGATATTTTATGTACAGTATATTAAATATAATTACTGTAGTTTTTGGTAGTTTATTTACAGTATATATAACACATATTTGGTGTACTTTTTGATATTTTAAGTACAGTGTGTAATATATATTTACTGCAATTTTGGTTTTTTTTACAGTATATAAAATGTATTTGGCGTATTTTAGTTAATATAATATGTACAATATATGAAATATATTTGCTATACTTTTTGAGATTTTATGCACAGTATATAATATATATTTGGTGTACTTTTGATATATTATGTAAATTATATAATATATAATTGGTGTAGTTTTTGATATTTTACATAGAGTGTGTTATATATGTACTATCCGTTTTGATATATTATTTATAGTATATAATATACATTTGTTGTAATTTTTGATATTTTATGTACAATATATTAAATATAATCACTGTAGTTTTTGATAGTTTATTTACAGTATATATAACACATATTTGGTGTACTTTTTGATATTTTAAGTACAGTGTGTAATATATATTTACTGTACTTTTTGATTTTTTTTACAATATATAAAATGTATTTGGTGTACTTTTGGTAAATATTATATGTACAATATATGAAATATATTTGCTGTACTTTTTGATATCTTATGTACAGTATATAATATATATTTGGTGTACTTTTGATATATTATGTAAATTATATAATATATAATTGGTGTAGTTTTTGATATTTTACATAAGGTGTGTAATATATATGTACTATCATTTTGATATTTTATTTACAGTATATAATATACATTTGGTGTAATTTTTGATATTTTATATACAATATATTAAATATAATTACTGTAGTTTTTGATAGTTTACTTAGAGTATATATAACACATATTTGGTGTACTTTTTGATATTTTAAGTACAGTGTGTAATATATAGTTACTGTACTTTTTGATTTTATTTACAGTATATAAAATGTATTTGGTGTACTTTTAGTTAATATTATATGTACAATATATGAAATGTATTTGCGGTACTTTTTGATATTTTATGTACAGTACATAATATATATTTGCTGTACTTTTGATATATTATGTAATTTATATAATATATAATTGGTGTAGTTTTTGATATTTTACATAGAGTGTGTAATATATATGTACTATCCTTTTTGATATTTTATTTACAGTATATAATATAAAATTGGTGTAATTTTTGATATTTTATGTACAGTATATTAAATATAATTACTGTAGTTTTTGATAGTTTATTTACAGTATATATAACACATATTTGGTGTACTTTTTGATATTTTAAGTACAGTGTGTAATATATATTTACTGTACTTTTTAATTTTTTTACAGTATAGAAAATGTATTTGGTGTACTTTTAGTTAATATTATATGTACAATATATGAAATGTATTTGCTGTACTTTTTGATATTTTATGTACAGTATATAATATATATTTGTTGTACTTTTGATATATTATGTAAATTATATAATATATAATTGGTGTAGTTTTTCATATTTTACATAGAGTGTGTAATATATATGTACTATCCTTTTTGATATATTATTTACAGTATATAATCTACATTTGGTGTAATTTTTGATATTTTATGTACAGTACATTAAATATAATTAGTGTAGTTTTTGATAGTTTATTTACAGTATATATAACACATATTTGGTGTACTTTTTGATATTTTAAGTACAGTGTGTAATATATATTTACTGTACTTTTTGATTTTATTTACAGTATATAAAATGTATTTGGTGTACTTTTAGTTAATATTATATGTACAATATATGAAATGTATTTGCTATACTTTTGATATTTTATGTACAGTATATAATATATATTTGGTGTACTTTTGATATATTATGTAAATTATATAATATATAATTGGTGTAGTTTTTGATATTTTACATAGAGTGTGTAATATATATGTACTATCCGTTTTGATATTTTATTTACAGTATATAATATAGATTTGTTGTAATTTTTGATATTTTATGTACAATATATTAAATATAATTACTGTAGTTTTTGATAGTTTATTTACAGTATATATAACACATATTTGGTGTACTTTTTGAAATTTTAAGTACAGTGTGTAATATATATTTACTGTACTTTTTGATTTTTTTTACAATATATAAAATGTATTTGGTGTACTTTTGGTTAATATTATATGTACAATATATGAAATATATTTGCTGTACTTTTTGATATCTTATGTACAGTATATAATATATATTTGGTGTACTTTTGATATATTATGTAAATTATATAATATATAATTGTTGTAGTTTTTGATATTTTACATAAGGTGTGTAATATATATGTACTATCATTTTGATATTTTATTTACAGTATATAATAAACATTTGGTGTAATTTTTGATATTTTATGTACAGTATATTAAATATAATTACTGTAGTTTTTGATAGTTTATTTACAGTATATATAACACATATTTGGTGTACTTTTTGATATTTTATTTACAGTGTGTATTATATAGTTACTGTACTTTTTGATTTTATTTACAGTATATAAAATGTATTTGGTGTACTTTTAGTTAATATTATATGTACAATATATGAAATGTATTTGCTGTACTTTTTGATATTTTATGTACAGTATATAATATATATTTGGTGTACTTTTGATATATTATGTAAATTATATAATATATAATTGGTGTAGTTTTTGATATTTTACATAGAGTGTGTAATATATATGTACTATCTTTTTGATATTTTATTTACAGTATATAATATACATTTGGTGTAATTTTTGATATTTTATGTACAGTATATTAAATATAATTACTGTAGTTTTTGATAGTTTATTTAGAGTATATATAACACATATTTGGTGTAGTTTTTGATATTTTAAGTACGGTGTGTAATATATATTTACTGCAATTTTGGTTTTTTTTACAGTATATAAAATGTATTTGGTGTACTTTTAGTTAGTATTATATGTACAATATATGAAATATATTTGATGTACATTTTGATACTTTATGTACAGTATATAATATATATTTGGTGTACTTTTGATATATTATGTAAATTATATAATATATAATTGGTGTAGTTTTTGATATTTTACATAGAGTGTGTAATATATATGTACTATACTTTTTGATATTTTATTTACAGTATATAATATACATTTGGTGTAATTTTTGATATTTTATGTACAGTATATTAAATATAATTACTGCAGTTTTTGATAGTTTATTTACAGTATATATAACACATATTTGGTGTACTTTTTGATATTTTAAGTACCGTGTGTAATATATATTTACTGTACTTTTTGATTATTTTTTTCAGTATATAGAATGTATTTGGTGTACTTTTAGTTAATATTATATGTACAATATATGAAATATATTTGCTGTACTTTTTGATATTTTATGAAGAATATATAATATATATTTTGTGTACTTTTGATATATTATGTAAATTATATAATATATAACTGGTGTAGTTTTTGATATTTTACATAGAGTGTGTAATATATATGTACTATCCTTTTTGATATTTTATTTACAGTATATAATATACATTTGGTGTAATTTTTGATATTTTATGTACAGTATATTAAATATAATTACTGTAGTTTTTGGTAGTTTATTTACAGTATATATAACACATATTTGGTGTACTTTTTGATATTTTAAGTACAGTGTGTAATATATATTTACTGCAATTTTGGTTTTTTTTACAGTATATAAAATGTATTTGGCGTATTTTAGTTAATATAATATGTACAATATATGAAATATATTTGCTATACTTTTTGAGAATTTATGTACAGTATATAATATATATTTGGTGTACTTTTGATATATTATGTAAATTATATAATATATAATTGGTGTAGTTTTTGATATTTTACATAGAGTGTGTTATATATGTACTATCCGTTTTGATATATTATTTATAGTATATAATATACATTTGTTGTAATTTTTGATATTTTATGTACAATATATTAAATATAATCACTGTAGTTTTTGATAGTTTATTTACAGTATATATAACACATATTTGGTGTACTTTTTGATATTTTAAGTACAGTGTGTAATATATATTTACTGTACTTTTTGATTTTTTTTACAATATATAAAATGTATTTGGTGTACTTTTGGTAAATATTATATGTACAATATATGAAATATATTTGCTGTACTTTTTGATATCTTATGTACAGTATATAATATATATTTGGTGTACTTTTGATATATTATGTAAATTATATAATATATAATTGTTGTAGTTTTTGATATTTTACATAAGGTGTGTAATATATATGTACTATCATTTTGATATTTTATTTACAGTATATAATATACATTTGGTGTAATTTTTGATATTTTATATACAATATATTAAATATAATTACTGTAGTTTTTGATAGTTTACTTAGAGTATATATAACACATATTTGGTGTACTTTTTGATATTTTAAGTATAGTGTGTAATATATAGTTACTGTACTTTTTGATTTTATTTACAGTATATAAAATGTATTTGGTGTACTTTTAGTTAATATTATATGTACAATATATGAAATGTATTTGCGGTACTTTTTGATATTTTATGTACAGTACATAATATATATTTGGTGTACTTTTGATATATTATGTAATTTATATAATATATAATTGGTGTAGTTTTTGATATTTTACATAGAGTGTGTAATATATATGTACTATCCTTTTTGATATTTTATTTACAGTATATAATATAAAATTGGTGTAATTTTTGGTATTTTATGTACAGTATATTAATATAATTACTGTAGTTTTTGATAGTTTATTTACAGTATATATGACACATATTTGGTGTACTTTTTGATATTTTAAGTACAGTGTGTAATATATATTTACTGTACTTTTTGATTTTATTTACAGTATATAAAATGTATTTGGTGTACTTTTAGTTAATATTATATGTACAATATATGAAATGTATTTGCTATACTTTTGATATTTTATGTACAGTATATAATATGTATTTGGTGTACTTTTGATATATTACGTAAATTATATAATATATAATTGGTGTAGTTTTTGATATTTTACATAGAGTGTGTAATATATATGTACTATCCGTTTTGATATTTTATTTACAGTATATAATATAGATTTGTTGTAATTTTTGATATTTTATGTACAATATATTAAATATAATTACTGTAGTTTTTGATAGTTTATTTACAGTATATATAACACATATTTGGTGTACTTTTTGATATTTTAAGTACAGTGTGTAATATATATTTACTGTACTTTTTGATTTTTTTTACAATATATAAAATGAATTTGGTGTACTTTTGGTTAATATTATATGTACAATATATGAAATATATTTGCTGTACTTTTTGATATCTTATGTACAGTATACAATATATATTTGGTGTACTTTTGATATATTATGTAAATTATATAATATATAATTGTTGTAGTTTTTGATATTTTACATAAGGTGTGTAATATATATGTACTATCATTTTGATATTTTATTTACAGTATATAATATACATTTGGTGTAATTTTTGATATTTTATGTACAGTATATTAAATATAATTACTGTAGTTTTTGATAGTTTATTTACAGTATATATAACACATATTTGGTGTACTTTTTGATATTTTAAGTACAGTGTGTAATATATAGTTACTGTACTTTTTGATTTTATTTACAGTATATAAAATGTATTTGGTGTAATTTTAGTTAATATTATATGTACAATATATGAAATGTATTTGCTGTACTTTTTGATATTTTATGTACAGTATATAATATATATTTGGTGTACTTTTGATATATTATGTAAATTATATAATATATAATTGGTGTAGTTTTTGATATTTTACATAGAGTGTGTAATATATATGTACTATCCTTTTTGATATTTTATTTACAGTATATAATATACATTTGGTGTAATTTTTGATATTTTATGTACAGTATATTAAATATAATTACTGTAGTTTTTGATAGTTTATTTAGAGTATATATAACACATATTTGGTGTAGTTTTTGATATTTTAAGTACGGTGTGTAATATATATTTACTGCAATTTTGGTTTTTTTTACAGTATATAAAATGTATTTGGTGTACTTTTAGTTAGTATTATATGTACAATATATGAAATATATTTGATGTACATTTTGATACTTTATGTACAGTATATAATATATATTTGGTGTACTTTTGATATATTATGTAAATTATATAATATATAATTGGTGTAGTTTTTGATATTTTACATAGAGTGTGTAATATATATGTACTATACTTTTTGATATTTTATTTACAGTATATAATATACATTTGGTGTAATTTTTGATATTTTATGTACAGTATATTAAATATAATTACTGCAGTTTTTGATAGTTTATTTACAGTATATATAACACATATTTGGTGTACTTTTTGATATTTTAAGTACCGTGTGTAATATATATTTACTGTACTTTTTGATTATTTTTTTCAGTATATAGAATGTATTTGGTGTACTTTTAGTTAATATTATATGTACAATATATGAAATATATTTGCTGTACTTTTTGATATTTTATGAAGAATATATAATATATATTTTGTGTACTTTTGATATATTATGTAAATTATATAATATATAACTGGTGTAGTTTTTGATATTTTACATAGAGTGTGTAATATATATGTACTATCCTTTTTGATATTTTATTTACAGTATATAATATACATTTGGTGTAATTTTTGATATTTTATGTACAGTATATTAAATATAATTACTGTAGTTTTTGGTAGTTTATTTACAGTATATATAACACATATTTGGTGTACTTTTTGATATTTTAAGTACAGTGTGTAATATATATTTACTGCAATTTTGGTTTTTTTTACAGTATATAAAATGTATTTGGCGTATTTTAGTTAATATAATATGTACAATATATGAAATATATTTGCTATACTTTTTGAGATTTTATGTACAGTATATAATATATATTTGGTGTACTTTTGATATATTATGTAAATTATATAATATATAATTGGTGTAGTTTTTGATATTTTACATAGAGTGTGTTATATATGTACTATCCGTTTTGATATATTATTTATAGTATATAATATACATTTGTTGTAATTTTTGATATTTTATGTACAATATATTAAATATAATCACTGTAGTTTTTGATAGTTTATTTACAGTATATATAACACATATTTGGTGTACTTTTTGATATTTTAAGTACAGTGTGTAATATATATTTACTGTACTTTTTGATTTTTTTTACAATATATAAAATGTATTTGGTGTACTTTTGGTAAATATTATATGTACAATATATGAAATATATTTGCTGTACTTTTTGATATCTTATGTACAGTATATAATATATATTTGGTGTACTTTTGATATATTATGTAAATTATATAATATATAATTGGTGTAGTTTTTGATATTTTACATAAGGTGTGTAATATATATGTACTATCATTTTGATATTTTATTTACAGTATATAATATACATTTGGTGTAATTTTTTATATTTTATATACAATATATTAAATATAATTACTGTAGTTTTTGATAGTTTACTTAGAGTATATATAACACATATTTGGTGTACTTTTTGATATTTTAAGTACAGTGTGTAATATATAGTTACTGTACTTTTTGATTTTATTTACAGTATATAAAATGTATTTGGTGTACTTTTAGTTAATATTATATGTACAATATATGAAATGTATTTGCGGTACTTTTTGATATTTTATGTACAGTACATAATATATATTTGCTGTACTTTTGATATATTATGTAATTTATATAATATATAATTGGTGTAGTTTTTGATATTTTACATAGAGTGTGTAATATATATGTACTATCCTTTTTGATATTTTATTTACAGTATATAATATAAAATTGGTGTAATTTTTGATATTTTATGTACAGTATATTAAATATAATTACTGTAGTTTTTGATAGTTTATTTACAGTATATATAACACATATTTGGTGTACTTTTTGATATTTTAAGTACAGTGTGTAATATATATTTACTGTACTTTTTAATTTTTTTACAGTATAGAAAATGTATTTGGTGTACTTTTAGTTAATATTATATGTACAATATATGAAATGTATTTGCTGTACTTTTTGATATTTTATGTACAGTATATAATATATATTTGTTGTACTTTTGATATATTATGTAAATTATATAATATATAATTGGTGTAGTTTTTCATATTTTACATAGAGTGTGTAATATATATGTACTATCCTTTTTGATATATTATTTACAGTTTATAATCTACATTTGGTGTAATTTTTGATATTTTATGTACAGTACATTAAATATAATTAGTGTAGTTTTTGATAGTTTATTTACAGTATATATAACACATATTTGGTGTACTTTTTGATATTTTAAGTACAGTGTGTAATATATATTTACTGTACTTTTTGATTTTATTTACAGTATATAAAATGTATTTGGTGTACTTTTAGTTAATATTATATGTATAATATATGAAATGTATTTGCTATACTTTTGATATTTTATGTACAGTATATAATATATATTTGGTTTACTTTTGATATATTATGTAAATTATATAATATATAATTGGTGTAGTTTTTGATATTTTACATAGAGTGTGTAATATATATGTACTATCCGTTTTGATATTTTATTTACAGTATATAATATAGATTTGTTGTAATTTTTGATATTTTATGTACAATATATTAAATATAATTACTGTAGTTTTTGATAGTTTATTTACAGTATATATAACACATATTTGGTGTACTTTTTGATATTTTAAGTACAGTGTGTAATATATATTTACTGTACTTTTTGATTTTTTTTACAATATATAAAATGTATTTGGTGTACTTTTGGTTAATATTATATGTACAATATATGAAATATATTTGCTGTACTTTTTGATATCTTATGTACAGTATATAATATATATTTGGTGTACTTTTGATATATTATGTAAATTATATAAAATTGTTGTAGTTTTTGATATTTTACATAAGGTGTGTAATATATATGTACTATCATTTTGATATTTTATTTACAGTATATAATATACATTTGGTGTAATTTTTGATATTTTATGTACAGTATATTAAATATAATTACTGTAGTTTTTGATAGTTTATTTACAGTATATATAACACATATTTGGTGTACTTTTTGATATTTTAAGTACAGTGTGTAATATATAGTTACTGTACTTTTTGATTTTATTTACAGTATATAAAATGTATTTGGTGTACTTTTAGTTAATATTATATGTACAATATATGAAATGTATTTGCTGTACTTTTTGATATTTTATGTACAGTATATAATATATATTTGGTGTACTTTTGATATATTATGTAAATTATATAATATATAATTGGTGTAGTTTTTGATATTTTACATAGAGTGTGTAATATATATGTACTATCCTTTTTGATATTTTATTTACAGTATATAATATACATTTGGTGTAATTTTTGATATTTTATGTACAGTATATTAAATATAATTACTGTAGTTTTTGATAGTTTATTTAGAGTATATATAACACATATTTGGTGTAGTTTTTGATATTTTAAGTACGGTGTGTAATATATATTTACTGCAATTTTGGTTTTTTTTACAGTATATAAAATGTATTTGGTGTACTTTTAGTTAGTATTATATGTACAATATATGAAATATATTTGATGTACATTTTGATACTTTATGTACAGTATATAATATATATTTGGTGTACTTTTGATATATTATGTAAATTATATAATATATAATTGGTGTAGTTTTTGATATTTTACATAGAGTGTGTAATATATATGTACTATACTTTTTGATATTTTATTTACAGTATATAATATACATTTGGTGTAATTTTTGATATTTTATGTACAGTATATTAAATATAATTACTGCAGTTTTTGATAGTTTATTTACAGTATATATAACACATATTTGGTGTACTTTTTGATATTTTAAGTACCGTGTGTAATATATATTTACTGTAATTTTTGATTATTTTTTTCAGTATATAGAATGTATTTGGTGTACTTTTAGTTAATATTATATGTACAATATATGAAATATATTTGCTGTACTTTTTGATATTTTATGAAGAATATATAATATATATTTTGTGTACTTTTGATATATTATGTAAATTATATAATATATAACTGGTGTAGTTTTTGATATTTTACATAGAGTGTGTAATATATATGTACTATCCTTTTTGATATTTTATTTACAGTATATAATATACATTTGGTGTAATTTTTGATATTTTATGTACAGTATATTAAATATAATTACTGTAGTTTTTGGTACTTTATTTACAGTATATATAACACATATTTGGTGTACTTTTTGATATTTTAAGTACAGTGTGTAATATATATTTACTGCAATTTTGGTTTTTTTTTACAGTATATAAAATGTATTTGGCGTATTTTAGTTAATATAATATGTACAATATATGAAATATATTTGCTATACTTTTTGAGATTTTATGTACAGTATATAATATATATTTGGTGTACTTTTGATATATTATGTAAATTATATAATATATAATTGGTGTAGTTTTTGATATTTTACATAGAGTGTGTTATATATGTACTATCCGTTTTGATATATTATTTATAGTATATAATATACATTTGTTGTAATTTTTGATATTTTATGTACAATATATTAAATATAATCACTGTAGTTTTTGATAGTTTATTTACAGTATATATAACACATATTTGGTGTACTTTTTGATATTTTAAGTACAGTGTGTAATATATATTTACTGTACTTTTTGATTTTTTTTACAATATATAAAATGTATTTGGTGTACTTTTGGTAAATATTATATGTACAATATATGAAATATATTTGCTGTACTTTTTGATATCTTATGTACAGTATATAATATATATTTGGTGTACTTTTGATATATTATGTAAATTATATAATATATAATTGGTGTAGTTTTTGATATTTTACATAAGGTGTGTAATATATATGTACTATCATTTTGATATTTTATTTACAGTATATAATATACATTTGGTGTAATTTTTGATATTTTATATACAATATATTAAATATAATTACTGTAGTTTTTGATAGTTTACTTAGAGTATATATAACACATATTTGGTGTACTTTTTGATATTTTAAGTACAGTGTGTAATATATAGTTACTGTACTTTTTGATTTTATTTACAGTATATAAAATGTATTTGCTGTACTTTTAGTTAATATTATATGTACAATATATGAAATGTATTTGCGGTACTTTTTGATATTTTATGTACAGTACATAATATATATTTGGTGTACTTTTGATATATTATGTAATTTATATAATATATAATTGGTGTAGTTTTTGATATTTTACATAGAGTGTGTAATATATATGTACTATCCTTTTTGATATTTTATTTACAGTATATAATATAAAATTGGTGTAATTTTTGATATTTTATGTACAGTATATTAAATATAATTACTGTAGTTTTTGATAGTTTATTTACAGTATATATAACACATATTTGGTGTACTTTTTGATATTTTAAGTACAGTGTGTAATATATATTTACTGTACTTTTTAATTTTTTTACAGTATAGAAAATGTATTTGGTGTACTTTTAGTTAATATTATATGTACAATATATGAAATGTATTTGCTGTACTTTTTGATATTTTATGTACAGTATATAATATATATTTGTTGTACTTTTGATATATTATGTAAATTATATAATACATAATTGGTGTAGTTTTTCATATTTTACATAGAGTGTGTAATATATATGTACTATCATTTTGATATTTTATTTACAGTATATAATATACATTTGGTGTAATTTTTGATATTTTATGTACAGTATGTTAAATATAATTACTGTAGTTTTTGATAGTTTATTTACAGTATATATAACACATATTTGGTGTACTTTTTGATATTTTAAGTACAGTGTGTAATATATAGTTACTGTACTTTTTGATTTTATTTACAGTATATAAAATGTATTTGGTGTACTTTTAGTTAATATTATATGTACAATATATGAAATGTATTTGCTGTACTTTTTGATATTTTATGTACAGTATATAATATATATTTGGTGTACTTTTGATATATTATGTAAATTATATAATATATAATTGGTGTAGTTTTTGATATTTTACATAGAGTGTGTAATATATATGTACTATCCTTTTTGATATATTATTTACAGTATATAATATACATTTGGCGTAATTTTTGATATATTATGTACAGTATATTAAATATAATTACTGTAGTTTTTGATAGTTTATTTACAGTATATATAACACATATTTGGTGTACCTTTTGATATTTTAAGTACAGTGTGTAATATATAGTTACTGTACTTTTTGATTTTATTTACAGTATATAAAATGTATTTGGTGTAGTTTTACTTAATATTATATGTACAATATATGAAATGTATTTGCTGTACTTTTTGATATTTTATGTACAGTATATAATATATATTTGGTGTACTTTTGATATATTATGTAAATTATATAATATATAATTGGTGTAGTTTTTGATATTTTACATAGAGTGTGTAATATATATGTACTATTCTTTTTGATATATTATTTACAGTATATAATATACATTTGGTGTAATTTTTGATATTTTATGTACAGTATATTAAATATAATTACTGTAGTTTTTGATAGTTTACTTAGAGTATATATAACGCATATTTGGTGTACTTTTTGATATTTTAAGTACAGTGTGTAATATATATTTACTGTAATTTTTGATTTTTTTTACAGTATATAAAATGTATTTGTTGTACTTTTACTTAATATCATATGTACAATATATGAAATGTACTTGCTGTAATTTTGATATTTTATGTACAGTAGATCATATATATTTGGTGTACTTTTGATATATTATGTAAATTATATAATATATAATTTGTGTAGTTTTTGATATTTTACATAGAGTGTGTAATATATATGTACTATCCTTTTTGATATTTTATTTACAGTATATAATATACATTTGGTGTAATTTTTGATATTTTATGTACAGTATATTAAATATAATTACTTTAGTTTTGATAGTTAATTTACAGTATATATAACACATATTTGGTGTACTTTTTGATATTTTATGTGCAGTATGTAATATATATTTACTGTACTTTTTGATATATTATTTAAAGTATATAAAATATATTTGGTGTACTTTTAGTTAATAGTATATGTACAATATATGAAATGTATTTACTGTACTTTTTGATATTTTATGTACAGTATATAATATATATTTGGTTTACTTTTGATATTTTATGTAAATTATACAATATATATTTACTGTACTTTTTGATATTTTATTTACAGTATATAATATACATTTGGTGTAATTTTTGATATTTTATGTATAGTATATTAAATATAATTTCTGTAGTTTTTGATAGTTTATTTACAGTATATATAACACATATTTGGTGTACATTTTGATATTTTATGTACAGTATGTAATATATATTTACTGTATTTTTGATGTTTTATTTACATTATATAAAATGTATTTGTTGAACTTTTAGTTAATATTAAACCTACAAGATATGAAATATATTTACTGTACTTTTTGATACCTTATGTAGAGTATAATATATATATTTGGTGTCCTTTTGATATTTTATGTAAATTATATAATATATATTTGGTGTAGTTTTTGATATTTTACATAGGGTTTGTAATATATGTTTACTGTAGTTTTTGATATTTTATTTACAGTATATAATATACATTTGGTGTAATTTTTGATATTTTATGTACAGTATATTAAATATAATTACTGTAGTTTTTGATTGTTTATTTACAGTATATACACATATTTGGTGTACTTTTTGATATTTTATGTACAGTAAGTAATATATATTTACTGTAGTTTTTGATATTTTATTTACAGTATATAAAATGGGTTTGATGTACTTTTAGTTAATATTATATGTACAATATTTGAAATATATTTACTGTAATTTTTGATATTTTATGTACAGTATATAATATATATTTGGTGTCCTTTTAATGTTTTATGTAAATTATATAACACATATTTGGTGTAGTTTTTGATATTTTACATAGAGTGTAATATATATTTACTATCCTTTTTGATATTTTATTTAGAGTATATAATATACATTTGGTGTAATTTTTGATATTTAATGTACCGTTTATTAAATATAATTACTTTATTTTTCAATAGTTTATTTACCATATATATAACTCATATTTGGTGTACTTTTTCATATTTTAAGTACAATATGTAATATAAATTTACTGTAATTTTTGATATATTTACATTATATAAAATGTGTTTGATGTACTTTTAGTTAATATTATATGTACAATATATGAAATATATTTACTGTACTTTTTGATATTTTATATACAGTATATAATATATATTTGGTGTACTTTTGATGTTTTATGTAAATTATATAATATATATTTGGTGTAGTTTTTTATATTTTACATAGAGTGTGTAATATATATTTACTGTACTTTTTGATATTTAATTACAGTGTATAATATACATTTGGTGTAATTTTTGATATTTTATGTAGAGTATATTTTATATAATTACTGTATTTTTGATAGTTTACTTACAGTATATATAACACATATTTGGTGTACTTTTTGATATGTTATATACAGTATGTAATATATATTTACTGTATTTTTTGATATATTATTTACAGTATATAAAATGTATTTGGTGTACTTATAATTAATATAATATGTACAATATATGAAACATATTTACTGTAATTTTGATATTTTATGTACAATAGATAATATATATTTGATGTACTTTTGATATTTTATGTAAATTATACAATATATATTTGGTGTAGTTTTTGATATTATACATAGAATGTGTAATATATTTACTATAATTTTTGATATTTTATTTGCAGTATACAATATACATTTGGTGTAATTTTTGATATTTTATGTACAGTATATTAAATATTATTACTGTAGTTTTTGATAGTTTATTTACAGTATATATAACACATATTTGGCGTACTTTTTGATATTTTATGTACAATATGTAATATATATTTACTGTACTTTTTGATGTTTTATTTACATTATATAAAATGTATTTGTTTTACTTTTAGTTAATATTAAGCCTACAAGATATGAAATATATTTACTGTACTTTTTGATATTTTATGTAGAGTGTAATATATATATTTGCTGTCCTTTTGATATTTTATGTAAATTATATAATATATATTTGGTGTAGTTTTTGATATTTTACATAGGGTGTGTAATATATGTTTACTGTAGTTTTTGATATTTTATTTACAGTATATAATATACATTTGGTGTAATTTTTGATATTTTATGTACAGTATATTAAATATAATTACTGTAGTTTTTGGTAGTTTATTTACAGTATATATAACACATATTTGGTGTACTTTTTGATATTTTAAGTACAGTGTGTAATATATATTTACTGCAATTTTGGTTTTTTTTACAGTATATAAAATGTATTTGGCGTATTTTAGTTAATATAATATGTACAATATATGAAATATATTTGCTATACTTTTTGAGAATTTATGTACAGTATATAATATATATTTGGTGTACTTTTGATATATTATGTAAATTATATAATATATAATTGGTGTAGTTTTTGATATTTTACATAGAGTGTGTTATATATGTACTATCCGTTTTGATATATTATTTATAGTATATAATATACATTTGTTGTAATTTTTGATATTTTATGTACAATATATTAAATATAATCACTGTAGTTTTTGATAGTTTATTTACAGTATATATAACACATATTTGGTGTACTTTTTGATATTTTAAGTACAGTGTGTAATATATATTTACTGTACTTTTTGATTTTTTTTACAATATATAAAATGTATTTGGTGTACTTTTGGTAAATATTATATGTACAATATATGAAATATATTTGCTGTACTTTTTGATATCTTATGTACAGTATATAATATATATTTGGTGTACTTTTGATATATTATGTAAATTATATAATATATAATTGTTGTAGTTTTTGATATTTTACATAAGGTGTGTAATATATATGTACTATCATTTTGATATTTTATTTACAGTATATAATATACATTTGGTGTAATTTTTGATATTTTATATACAATATATTAAATATAATTACTGTAGTTTTTGATAGTTTACTTAGAGTATATATAACACATATTTGGTGTACTTTTTGATATTTTAAGTATAGTGTGTAATATATAGTTACTGTACTTTTTGATTTTATTTACAGTATATAAAATGTATTTGGTGTACTTTTAGTTAATATTATATGTACAATATATGAAATGTATTTGCGGTACTTTTTGATATTTTATGTACAGTACATAATATATATTTGGTGTACTTTTGATATATTATGTAATTTATATAATATATAATTGGTGTAGTTTTTGATATTTTACATAGAGTGTGTAATATATATGTACTATCCTTTTTGATATTTTATTTACAGTATATAATATAAAATTGGTGTAATTTTTGATATTTTATGTACAGTATATTAATATAATTACTGTAGTTTTTGATAGTTTATTTACAGTATATATGACACATATTTGGTGTACTTTTTGATATTTTAAGTACAGTGTGTAATATATATTTACTGTACTTTTTGATTTTATTTACAGTATATAAAATGTATTTGGTGTACTTTTAGTTAATATTATATGTACAATATATGAAATGTATTTGCTATACTTTTGATATTTTATGTACAGTATATAATATGTATTTGGTGTACTTTTGATATATTACGTAAATTATATAATATATAATTGGTGTAGTTTTTGATATTTTACATAGAGTGTGTAATATATATGTACTATCCGTTTTGATATTTTATTTACAGTATATAATATAGATTTGTTGTAATTTTTGATATTTTATGTACAATATATTAAATATAATTACTGTAGTTTTTGATAGTTTATTTACAGTATATATAACACATATTTGGTGTACTTTTTGATATTTTAAGTACAGTGTGTAATATATATTTACTGTACTTTTTGATTTTTTTTACAATATATAAAATGAATTTGGTGTACTTTTGGTTAATATTATATGTACAATATATGAAATATATTTGCTGTACTTTTTGATATCTTATGTACAGTATACAATATATATTTGGTGTACTTTTGATATATTATGTAAATTATATAATATATAATTGTTGTAGTTTTTGATATTTTACATAAGGTGTGTAATATATATGTACTATCATTTTGATATTTTATTTACAGTATATAATATACATTTGGTGTAATTTTTGATATTTTATGTACAGTATATTAAATATAATTACTGTAGTTTTTGATAGTTTATTTACAGTATATATAACACATATTTGGTGTACTTTTTGATATTTTAAGTACAGTGTGTAATATATAGTTACTGTACTTTTTGATTTTATTTACAGTATATAAAATGTATTTGGTGTACTTTTAGTTAATATTATATGTACAATATATGAAATGTATTTGCTGTACTTTTTGATATTTTATGTACAGTAAATAATATATATTTGGTGTACTTTTGATATATTATGTAAATTATATAATATATAATTGGTGTAGTTTTTGATATTTTACATAGAGTGTGTAATATATATGTACTATCCTTTTTGATATTTTATTTACAGTATATAATATACATTTGGTGTAATTTTTGATATTTTATGTACAGTATATTAAATATAATTACTGTAGTTTTTGATAGTTTATTTAGAGTATATATAACACATATTTGGTGTAGTTTTTGATATTTTAAGTACGGTGTGTAATATATATTTACTGCAATTTTGGTTTTTTTTACAGTATATAAAATGTATTTGGTGTACTTTTAGTTAGTATTATATGTACAATATATGAAATATATTTGATGTACATTTTGATACTTTATGTACAGTATATAATATATATTTGGTGTACTTTTGATATATTATGTAAATTATATAATATATAATTGGTGTAGTTTTTGATATTTTACATAGAGTGTGTAATATATATGTACTATACTTTTTGATATTTTATTTACAGTATATAATATACATTTGGTGTAATTTTTGATATTTTATGTACAGTATATTAAATATAATTACTGCAGTTTTTGATAGTTTATTTACAGTATATATAACACATATTTGGTGTACTTTTTGATATTTTAAGTACCGTGTGTAATATATATTTACTGTACTTTTTGATTATTTTTTTCAGTATATAGAATGTATTTGGTGTACTTTTAGTTAATATTATGTGTACAATATATGAAATATATTTGCTGTACTTTTTGATATTTTATGAAGAATATATAATATATATTTTGTGTACTTTTGATATATTATGTAAATTATATAATATATAACTGGTGTAGTTTTTGATATTTTACATAGAGTGTGTAATATATATGTACTATCCTTTTTGATATTTTATTTACAGTATATAATATACATTTTGTGTAATTTTTGATATTTTATGTACAGTATATTAAATATAATTACTGTAGTTTTTGGTAGTTTATTTACAGTATATATAACACATATTTGGTGTACTTTTTGATATTTTAAGTACAGTGTGTAATATATATTTACTGCAATTTTGGTTTTTTTTAAAGTATATAAAATGTATTTGGCGTATTTTAGTTAATATAATATGTACAATATATGAAATATATTTGCTATACTTTTTGAGATTTTATGTACAGTATATAATATATATTTGGTGTACTTTTGATATATTATGTAAATTATATAATATATAATTGGTGTAGTTTTTGATATTTTACATAGAGTGTGTTATATATGTACTATCCGTTTTGATATATTATTTATAGTATATAATATACATTTGTTGTAATTTTTGATATTTTATGTACAATATATTAAATATAATCACTGTAGTTTTTGATAGTTTATTTACAGTATATATAACACATATTTGGTGTACTTTTTGATATTTTAAGTACAGTGTGTAATATATATTTACTGTACTTTTTGATTTTTTTTACAATATATAAAATGTATTTGGTGTACTTTTGGTAAATATTATATGTACAATATATGAACTATATTTGCTGTACTTTTTGATATCTTATGTACAGTATATAATATATATTTGGTGTACTTTTGATATATTATGTAAATTATATAATATATAATTGGTGTAGTTTTTGATATTTTACATAAGGTGTGTAATATATATGTACTATCATTTTGATATTTTATTTACAGTATATAATATACATTTGGTGTAATTTTTGATATTTTATATACAATATATTAAATATAATTACTGTAGTTTTTGATAGTTTACTTAGAGTATATATAACACATATTTGGTGTACTTTTTGATATTTTAAGTACAGTGTGTAATATATAGTTACTGTACTTTTTGATTTTATTTACAGTATATAAAATGTATTTGGTGTACTTTTAGTTAATATTATATGTACAATATATGAAATGTATTTGCGGTACTTTTTGATATTTTATGTACAGTACATAATATATATTTGCTGTACTTTTGATATATTATGTAATTTATATAATATATAATTGGTGTAGTTTTTGATATTTTACATAGAGTGTGTAATATATATGTACTATCCTTTTTGATATTTTATTTACAGTATATAATATAAAATTGGTGTAATTTTTGATATTTTATGTACAGTATATTAAATATAATTACTGTAGTTTTTGATAGTTTATTTACAGTATATATAACACATATTTGGTGTACTTTTTGATATTTTAAGTACAGTGTGTAATATATATTTACTGTACTTTTTAATTTTTTTACAGTATAGAAAATGTATTTGGTGTACTTTTAGTTAATATTATATGTACAATATATGAAATGTATTTGCTGTACTTTTTGATATTTTATGTACAGTATATAATATATATTTGTTGTACTTTTGATATATTATGTAAATTATATAATATATAATTGGTGTAGTTTTTCATATTTTACATAGAGTGTGTAATATATATGTACTATCCTTTTTGATATATTATTTACAGTATATAATCTACATTTGGTGTAATTTTTGATATTTTATGTACAGTACATTAAATATAATTAGTGTAGTTTTTGATAGTTTATTTACAGTATATATAACACATATTTGGTGTACTTTTTGATATTTTAAGTACAGTGTGTAATATATATTTACTGTACTTTTTGATTTTATTTACAGTATATAAAATGTATTTGGTGTACTTTTAGTTAATATTATATGTACAATATATGAAATGTATTTGCTATACTTTTGATATTTTATGTACAGTATATAATATATATTTGGTGTACTTTTGATATATTATGTAAATTATATAATATATAATTGGTGTAGTTTTTGATATTTTACAAAGAGTGTGTAATATATATGTACTATCCGTTTTGATATTTTATTTACAGTATATAATATAGATTTGTTGTAATTTTTGATATTTTATGTACAATATATTAAATATAATTACTGTAGTTTTTGATAGTTTATTTACAGTATATATAACACATATTTGGTGTACTTTTTGATATTTTAAGTACAGTGTGTAATATATATTTACTGTACTTTTTGATTTTTTTTACAATATATAAAATGTATTTGGTGTACTTTTGGTTAATATTATATGTACAATATATGAAATATATTTGCTGTACTTTTTGATATCTTATGTACAGTATATAATATATATTTGGTGTACTTTTGATATATTATGTAAATTATATAATATATAATTGTTGTAGTTTTTGATATTTTACATAAGGTGTGTAATATATATGTACTATCATTTTGATATTTTATTTACAGTATATAATATACATTTGGTGTAATTTTTGATATTTTATGTACAGTATATTAAATATAATTACTGTAGTTTTTGATAGTTTATTTACAGTATATATAACACATATTTGGTGTACTTTTTGATATTTTAAGTACAGTGTGTAATATATAGTTACTGTACTTTTTGATTTTATTTACAGTATATAAAATGTATTTGGTGTACTTTTAGTTAATATTATATGTACAATATATGAAATGTATTTGCTGTACTTTTTGATATTTTATGTACAGTATATAATATATATTTGGTGTACTTTTGATATATTATGTAAATTATATAATATATAATTGGTGTAGTTTTTGATATTTTACATAGAGTATGTAATATATATGTACTATCCTTTTTGATATTTTATTTACAGTATATAATATACATTTGGTGTAATTTTTGATATTTTATGTACAGTATATTAAATATAATTACTGTAGTTTTTGATAGTTTATTTAGAGTATATATAACACATATTTGGTGTAGTTTTTGATATTTTAAGTACGGTGTGTAATATATATTTACTGCAATTTTGGTTTTTTTTACAGTATATAAAATGTATTTGGTGTACTTTTAGTTAGTATTATATGTACAATATATGAAATATATTTGATGTACATTTTGATACTTTATGTACAGTATATAATATATATTTGGTGTACTTTTGATATATTATGTAAATTATATAATATATAATTGGTGTAGTTTTTGATATTTTACATAGAGTGTGTAATATATATGTACTATACTTTTTGATATTTTATTTACAGTATATAATATACATTTGGTGTAATTTTTGATATTTTATGTACAGTATATTAAATATAATTACTGCAGTTTTTGATAGTTTATTTACAGTATATATAACACATATTTGGTGTACTTTTTGATATTTTAAGTACCGTGTGTAATATATATTTACTGTACTTTTTGATTATTTTTTTCAGTATATAGAATGTATTTGGTGTACTTTTAGTTAATATTATATGTACAATATATGAAATATATTTGCTGTACTTTTTGATATTTTATGAAGAATATATAATATATATTTTGTGTACTTTTGATATATTATGTAAATTATATAATATATAACTGGTGTAGTTTTTGATATTTTACATAGAGTGTGTAATATATATGTACTATCCTTTTTGATATTTTATTTACAGTATATAATATACATTTGGTGTAATTTTTGATATTTTATGTATAGTATATTAAATATAATTACTGTAGTTTTTGGTAGTTTATTTACAGTATATATAACACATATTTGGTGTACTTTTTGATATTTTAAGTACAGTGTGTAATATATATTTACTGCAATTTTGGTTTTTTTTTACAGTATATAGAATGTATTTGGCGTATTTTAGTTAATATAAAATGTACAATATATGAAATATATTTGCTATACTTTTTGAGATTTTATGTACAGTATATAATATATATTTGGTGTACTTTTGATATATTATGTAAATTATATAATATATAATTGGTGTAGTTTTTGATATTTTACATAGAGTGTGTTATATATGTACTATCCGTTTTGATATATTATTTATAGTATATAATATACATTTGTTGTAATTTTTGATATTTTATGTACAATATATTAAATATAATCACTGTAGTTTTTGATAGTTTATTTACAGTATATATAACACATATTTGGTGTACTTTTTGATATTTTAAGTACAGTGTGTAATATATATTTACTGTACTTTTTGATTTTTTTTACAATATATAAAATGTATTTGGTGTACTTTTGGTAAATATTATATGTACAATATATGAAATATATTTGCTGTACTTTTTGATATCTTATGTACAGTATATAATATATATTTGGTGTACTTTTGATATATTATGTAAATTATATAATATATAATTGGTGTAGTTTTTGATATTTTACATAAGGTGTGTAATATATATGTACTATCATTTTGATATTTTATTTACAGTATATAATATACATTTGGTGTAATTTTTGATATTTTATATACAATATATTAAATATAATTACTGTAGTTTTTGATAGTTTACTTAGAGTATATATAACACATATTTGGTGTACTTTTTGATATTTTAAGTACAGTGTGTAATATATAGTTACTGTACTTTTTGATTTTATTTACAGTATATAAAATGTATTTGGTGTACTTTTAGTTAATATTATATGTACAATATATGAAATGTATTTGCGGTACTTTTTGATATTTTATGTACAGTACATAATATATATTTGGTGTACTTTTGATATATTATGTAATTTATATAATATATAATTGGTGTAGTTTTTGATATTTTACATAGAGTGTGTAATATATATGTACTATCCTTTTTGATATTTTATTTACAGTATATAATATAAAATTGGTGTAATTTTTGATATTTTATGTACAGTATATTAAATATAATTACTGTAGTTTTTGATAGTTTATTTACAGTATATATAACACATATTTGGTGTACTTTTTGATATTTTAAGTACAGTGTGTAATATATATTTACTGTACTTTTTAATTTTTTTACAGTATAGAAAATGTATTTGGTGTACTTTTAGTTAATATTATATGTACAATATATGAAATGTATTTGCTGTACTTTTTGATATTTTATGTACAGTATATAATATATATTTGTTGTACTTTTGATATATTATGTAAATTATATAATACATAATTGGTGTAGTTTTTCATATTTTACATAGAGTGTGTAATATATATGTACTATCATTTTGATATTTTATTTACAGTATATAATATACATTTGGTGTAATTTTTGATATTTTATGTACAGTATATTAAATATAATTACTGTAGTTTTTGATAGTTTATTTACAGTATATATAACACATATTTGGTGTACTTTTTGATATTTTAAGTACAGTGTGTAATATATAGTTACTGTACTTTTTGATTTTATTTACAGTATATAAAATGTATTTGGTGTACTTTTAGTTAATATTATATGTACAATATATGAAATGTATTTGCTGTACTTTTTGATATTTTATGTACAGTATATAATATATATTTGGTGTACTTTTGATATATTATGTAAATTATATAATATATAATTGGTGTAGTTTTTGATATTTTACATAGAGTGTGTAATATATATGTACTATCCTTTTTGATATATTATTTACAGTATATAATATACATTTGGCGTAATTTTTGATATATTATGTACAGTATATTAAATATAATTACTGTAGTTTTTGATAGTTTATTTACAGTATATATAACACATATTTGGTGTACCTTTTGATATTTTAAGTACAGTGTGTAATATATAGTTACTGTACTTTTTGATTTTATTTACAGTATATAAAATGTATTTGGTGTAGTTTTACTTAATATTATATGTACAATATATGAAATGTATTTGCTGTACTTTTTGATATTTTATGTACAGTATATAATATATATTTGGTGTACTTTTGATATATTATGTAAATTATATAATATATAATTGGTGTAGTTTTTGATATTTTACATAGAGTGTGTAATATATATGTACTATTCTTTTTGATATATTATTTACAGTATATAATATACATTTGGTGTAATTTTTGATATTTTATGTACAGTATATTAAATATAATTACTGTAGTTTTTTATAGTTTACTTAGAGTATATATAACGCATATTTGGTGTACTTTTTGATATTTTAAGTACAGTGTGTAATATATATTTACTGTAATTTTTGATTTTTTTTACAGTATATAAAATGTATTTGTTGTACTTTTACTTAATATCATATGTACAATATATGAAATGTACTTGCTGTAATTTTGATATTTTATGTACAGTAGATCATATATATTTGGTGTACTTTTGATATATTATGTAAATTATATAATATATAATTTGTGTAGTTTTTGATATTTTACATAGAGTGTGTAATATATATGTACTATCCTTTTTGATATTTTATTTACAGTATATAATATACATTTGGTGTAATTTTTGATATTTTATGTACAGTATATTAAATATAATTACTGTAGTTTTGATAGTTAATTTACAGTATATATAACACATATTTGGTGTACTTTTTGATATTTTATGTGCAGTATGTAATATATATTTACTGTACTTTTTGATATATTATTTAAAGTATATAAAATATATTTGGTGTACTTTTAGTTAATAGTATATGTACAATATATGAAATGTATTTACTGTACTTTTTGATATTTTATGTACAGTATATAATATATATTTGGTTTACTTTTGATATTTTATGTAAATTATACAATATATATTTACTGTACTTTTTGATAGTTTATTTACAGTATATAATATACATTTGGTGTAATTTTTGATATTTTATGTATAGTATATTAAATATAATTACTGTAGTTTTTGATAGTTTATTTACAGTATATATAACACATATTTGGTGTACATTTTGATATTTTATGTACAGTATGTAATATATATTTACTGTATTTTTGATGTTTTATTTACATTATATAAAATGTATTTGTTGAACTTTTAGTTAATATTAAACCTACAAGATATGAAAAATATTTACTGTACTTTTTGATACCTTATGTAGAGTATAATATATATATTTGGTGTCCTTTTGATATTTTATGTAAATTATATAATATATATTTGGTGTAGTTTTTGATATTTTACATAGGGTTTGTAATATATGTTTACTGTAGTTTTTGATATTTTATTTACAGTATATAATATACATTTGGTGTAATTTTTGATATTTTATGTACAGTATATTAAATATAATTACTGTAGTTTTTGATTGTTTATTTACAGTATATACACATATTTGGTGTACTTTTTGATATTTTATGTACAGTAAGTAATATATATTTACTGTAGTTTTTGATATTTTATTTACAGTATATAAAATGGGTTTGATGTACTTTTAGTTAATATTATATGTACAATATTTGAAATATATTTACTGTAATTTTTGATATTTTATGTACAGTATATAATATATATTTGGTGTCCTTTTAATGTTTTATGTAAATTATATAACACATATTTGGTGTAGTTTTTGATATTTTACATAGAGTGTAATATATATTTACTATCCTTTTTGATATTTTATTTAGAGTATATAATATACATTTGGTGTAATTTTTGATATTTAATGTACCGTTTATTAAATATAATTACTTTATTTTTCAATAGTTTATTTACCATATATATAACTCATATTTGGTGTACTTTTTCATATTTTAAGTACAATATGTAATATAAATTTACTGTAATTTTTGATATATTTACATTATATAAAATGTGTTTGATGTACTTTTAGTTAATATTATATGTACAATATATGAAATATATTTACTGTACTTTTTGATATTTTATATACAGTATATAATATATATTTGGTGTACTTTTGATGTTTTATGTAAATTATATAATATATATTTGGTGTAGTTTTTTATATTTTACATAGAGTGTGTAATATATATTTACTGTACTTTTTGATATTTAATTACAGTGTATAATATACATTTGGTGTAATTTTTGATATTTTATGTAGAGTATATTTTATATAATTACTGTATTTTTGATAGTTTACTTACAGTATATATAACACATATTTGGTGTACTTTTTGATATGTTATATACAGTATGTAATATATATTTACTGTATTTTTTGATATATTATTTACAGTATATAAAATGTATTTGGTGTACTTATAATTAATATAATATGTACAATATATGAAACATATTTACTGTAATTTTGATATTTTATGTACAATAGATAATATATATTTGATGTACTTTTGATATTTTATGTAAATTATACAATATATATTTGGTGTAGTTTTTGATATTATACATAGAATGTGTAATATATTTACTATAATTTTTGATATTTTATTTGCAGTATACAATATACATTTGGTGTAATTTTTGATATTTTATGTACAGTATATTAAATATTATTACTGTAGTTTTTGATAGTTTATTTACAGTATATATAACACATATTTGGCGTACTTTTTGATATTTTATGTACAATATGTAATATATATTTACTGTACTTTTTGATGTTTTATTTACATTATATAAAATGTATTTGTTTTACTTTTAGTTAATATTAAGCCTACAAGATATGAAATATATTTACTGTACTTTTTGATATTTTATGTAGAGTGTAATATATATATTTGCTGTCCTTTTGATATTTTATGTAAATTATATAATATATATTTGGTGTAGTTTTTGATATTTTACATAGGGTGTGTAATATATGTTTACTGTAGTTTTTGATATTTTATTTACAGTATATAATATACATTTGGTGTAATTTTTGATATTTTATGTACAGTATATTAAATATAATTACTGTAGTTTTTGATGGTTTATTTACAGTATATAACACATATTTGGTGTACTTTTTGATATTTTATGTACAGTAAGTAATATGTATTTACCGTACTTTTTGATATTTTATTTACAGTATACAAAATGTGTTTGATGTACTTTTAGTTAATATTATATGTACAATATATGAAATATATTTACTGTACTTTTTGATATTTTATGTACAGTATGTGATATATATTTACTGTACTTTTGGATATTTTATTTACAGTATATAAAATGCATTTGCTGTACTTTTAGTTAATATTATATGAACAATATATGAAATATATATACTGTACTTTTTGATATTTTATGTAGAGTATCTAATATATATTTACTGTACTTTTTGATATTTTATTTACAGTATATAAAATGTATTTTGTTGTACTTTATTTAATATTATATGTACAATATATGAAATATATTTGCTGTACTTTTTGATATTTTATGTACAGTATATAATATATATTTGGTGTACTTTTGATATATTATGTAAATTATATAATATATAATTGGTGTAGTTTTTGATATTTTACATAGAGTGTGTAATATATATGTACTATCCTTTTTGATATTTTATTTACAGTAGATAATATACATTTGGTGTAATTTTTGATGTTTTATGTACAGTATATTAAATATAATTACTGTAGTTTTTGATAGTTTACTTAGAGTATATATATCACATATTTGGTGTACTTTTTGATATTTTAAGTACAGTGTGTAATATATATTTACTGTACTTTTTGATTTTATTTACAGTATATAAAATGTATTTGGTGTACTTTTAGTTAATATTATATGTACAATATATGAAATGTATTTGCTGTACTTTTTGATATTTTATGTACAGTATATAATATATATTTGCTGTACTTTTGATATATTATGTAAATTATATAATATATAATTGGTGTAGTTTTTGATATTTTACATAGAGTGTGTAATATATATGTACTATCATTTTTGATATTTTATTTACAGTAGATAATATACATATGGTGTAATTTTTGATGTTTTATGTACAGAATATTAAATATAATTACTGTAGTTTTTGATAGTTTACTTAGAGTATATATATCACATATTTGGTGTACTTTTTGATATTTTAAGTACAGTGTGTAATATATATTTACTGTACTTTTTGAATTTTTTTACAATATATAAAATGTATTTGGTGTACTTTTAGTTAATATTATATGTACAATATATGAAATATATTTGCTGTACTTTTTTATATCTTATGTACAGTATATAATATATATTTGGTGTACTTTTGATATATTATGTAAATTATATAATATATAATTGGTGTAGTTTTTCATATTTTACATAAGGTGTGTAATATATATGTACTATCATTTTCATATTTTATATACAGTATATAATATACATTTGGTGTAATTTTTGATATTTTATGTACAGTATATTAAATATAATTACTGTAGTTTTTGATAGTTTACTTAGAGTATATATAACACATATTTGGTGTACTTTTTGATATTTTAAGTACAGTGTGTAATATATGTTTACTCTACTTTCTGATTTTATTTACAGTATATAAAATGTATTTGGTGTACTTTTAGTTAATATTGTATGTGCAATATATGAAACATATTTACTGTACTTTTTGATATTTTATGTACTGTAGATCATATATATTTTGTGTACTTTTGTTATTTTATATAAACTATTCAATATATAATTGGTGTAGTTTTTGATATTTTCGATAGAATTTGTAATATATATGTACCATCCTTTTTCATATATTATTGACAGTATATAATATACATTTGGTGTAATTTTTGATATTTTATGTACAGTATATTAAATATAATTACTGCAGTTTTTGATAGTTTATTTACAGTATATATAACACATATTTGGTGTACTTTTTGATATTTTAAGTACCGTGTGTAATATATATTTACTGTACTTTTTGATTATTTTTTTCAGTATATAGAATGTATTTGGTGTACTTTTAGTTAATATTATATGTACAATATATGAAATATATTTGCTGTACTTTTTGATATTTTATGAAGAATATATAATATATATTTTGTGTACTTTTGATATATTATGTAAATTATATAATATATAACTGGTGTAGTTTTTGATATTTTACATAGAGTGTGTAATATATATGTACTATCCTTTTTGATATTTTATTTACAGTATATAATATACATTTGGTGTAATTTTTGATATTTTATGTACAGTATATTAAATATAATTACTGTAGTTTTTGGTAGTTTATTTACAGTATATATAACACATATTTGGTGTACTTTTTGATATTTTAAGTACAGTGTGTAATATATATTTACTGCAATTTTGGTTTTTTTTACAGTATATAAAATGTATTTGGCGTATTTTAGTTAATATAATATGTACAATATATGAAATATATTTGCTATACTTTTTGATATTTTATGTTCAGTATATAATATATATTTGGTGTACTTTTGATATATTATGTAAATTATATAATATATAATTGGTGTAGTTTTTGATATTTTACATAGAGTGTGTTATATATGTACTATCCGTTTTGATATATTATTTATAGTATATAATATACATTTGTTGTAATTTTTGATATTTTATGTACAATATATTAAATATAATCACTGTAGTTTTTGATAGTTTATTTACAGTATATATAACACATCTTTGGTGTACTTTTTGATATTTTAAGTACAGTGTGTAATATATATTTACTGTACTTTTTGATTTTTTTTACAATATATAAAATGTATTTGGTGTACTTTTGGTAAATATTATATGTACAATATATGAAATATATTTGCTGTACTTTTTGATATCTTATGTACAGTATATAATATATATTTGGTGTACTTTTGATATATTATGTAAATTATATAATATATAATTGGTGTAGTTTTTGATATTTTACATAATGTGTGTAATATATATGTACTATCATTTTGATATTTTATTTACAGTATATAATATACATTTGGTGTAATTTTTGATATTTTATATACAATATATTAAATATAATTACTGTAGTTTTTGATAGTTTACTTAGAGTATATATAACACATATTTGGTGTACTTTTTGATATTTTAAGTACAGTGTGTAATATATAGTTACTGTACTTTTTGATTTTATTTACAGTATATAAAATGTATTTGGTGTACTTTTAGTTAATATTATATGTACAATATATGAAATGTATTTGCGGTACTTTTTGATATTTTATGTACAGTACATAATATATATTTGGTGTACTTTTGATATATTATGTAATTTATATAATATATAATTGGTGTAGTTTTTGATATTTTACATAGAGTGTGTAATATATATGTACTATCCTTTTTGATATTTTATTTACAGTATATAATATAAAATTGGTGTAATTTTTGATATTTTATGTACAGTATATTAAATATAATTACTGTAGTTTTTGATAGTTTATTTACAGTATATATAACACATATTTGGTGTACTTTTTGATATTTTAAGTACAGTGTGTAATATATATTTACTGTACTTTTTAATTTTTTTACAGTATAGAAAATGTATTTGGTGTACTTTTAGTTAATATTATATGTACAATATATGAAATGTATTTGCTGTACTTTTTGATATTTTATGTACAGTATATAATATATATTTGTTGTACTTTTGATATATTATGTAAATTATATAATACATAATTGGTGTAGTTTTTCATATTTTACATAGAGTGTGTAATATATATGTACTATCCTTTTTGATATATTATTTACAGTATATAATCTACATTTGGTGTAATTTTTGATATTTTATGTACAGTACATTAAATATAATTAGTGTAGTTTTTGATAGTTTATTTACAGTATATATAACACATATTTGGTGTACTTTTTGATATTTTAAGTACAGTGTGTAATATATATTTACTGTACTTTTTGATTTTATTTACAGTATATAAAATGTATTTGGTGTACTTTTAGTTAATATTATATGTACAATATATGAAATGTATTTGCTATACTTTTTGATATTTTATGTACAGTATATAATATATATATGGTGTACTTTTGATATATTATGTAAATTATATAATATATAATTGGTGTAGTTTTTGATATTTTACATAGAGTGTGTAATATATATGTACTATCCGTTTTGATATTTTATTTACAGTATATAATATAGATTTGTTGTAATTTTTGATATTTTATGTACAATATATTAAATATAATTACTGTAGTTTTTGATAGTTTATTTACAGTATATATAACACATATTTGGTGTACTTTTTGATATTTTAAGTACAGTGTGTAATATATATTTACTGTACTTTTTGATTTTTTTTACAATATATAAAATGTATTTGGTGTACTTTTGGTTAATATTATATGTACAATATATGAAATATATTTGCTGTACTTTTTGATATCTTATGTACAGTATATAATTTATATTTGGTGTACTTTTGATATATTATGTAAATTATATAATATATAATTGTTGTAGTTTTTGATATTTTACATAAGGTGTGTAATATATATGTACTATCATTTTGATATTTTATTTACAGTATATAATATACATTTGGTGTAATTTTTGATATTTTATGTACAGTATATTAAATATAATTACTGTAGTTTTTGATAGTTTATTTACAGTATATATAACACATATTTGGTGTACTTTTTGATATTTTAAGTACAGTGTGTAATATATAGTTACTGTACTTTTTGATTTTATTTACAGTATATAAAATGTATTTGGTGTACTTTTAGTTAATATTATATGTACAATATATGAAATGTATTTGCTGTACTTTTTGATATTTTATGTACAGTATATAATATATATTTGGTGTACTTTTGATATATTATGTAAATTATATAATATATAATTGGTGTAGTTTTTGATATTTTACATAGAGTGTGTAATATATATGTACTATCCTTTTTGATATATTATTTACAGTATATAATATACATTTGGCGTAATTTTTGATATATTATGTACAGTATATTAAATATAATTACTGTAGTTTTTGATAGTTTATTTACAGTATATATAACACATATTTGGTGTACCTTTTGATATTTTAAGTACAGTGTGTAATATATATTTACTGTACTTTTTGATTTTATTTACAGTATATAAAATGTATTTGGTGTAGTTTTACTTAATATTATATGTACAATATATGAAATGTATTTGCTGTACTTTTTGATATTTTATGTACAGTATATAATATATATTTGGTGTACTTTTGATATATTATGTAAATTATATAATATATAATTGGTGTAGTTTTTGATATTTTACATAGAGTGTGTAATATATATGTACTATTGTTTTTGATATATTATTTACAGTATATAATATACATTTGGTGTAATTTTTGATATTTTATGTACAGTATATTAAATATAATTACTGTAGTTTTTGATAGTTTACTTAGAGTATATATAACGCATATTTGGTGTACTTTTTGATATTTTAAGTACAGTGTGTAATATATATTTACTGTAATTTTTGATTTTTTTTACAGTATATAAAATGTATTTGTTGTACTTTTACTTAATATTATATGTACAATATATGAAATGTACTTGCTGTAATTTTGATATTTTATGTACAGTAGATCATATATATTTGGTGTACTTTTGATATATTATGTAAATTATATAATATATAATTTGTGTAGTTTTTGATATTTTACATAGAGTGTGTAATATATATGTACTATCCTTTTTGATATTTTATTTACAGTATATAATATACATTTGGTGTAATTTTTGATATTTTATGTACAGTATATTAAATATAATTACTGTAGTTTTTGATGGTTTATTTACAGTATATAACACATATTTGGTGTACTTTTTGATATTTTATGTACAGTAAGTAATATGTATTTACCGTACTTTTTGATATTTTATTTACAGTATACAAAATGTGTTTGATGTACTTTTAGTTAATATTATATGTACAATATATGAAATATATTTACTGTACTTTTTGATATTTTATGTACAGTATGTGATATATATTTACTGTACTTTTGGATATTTTATTTACAGTATATAAAATGCATTTGCTGTACTTTTAGTTAATATTATATGAACAATATATGAAATATATATACTGTACTTTTTGATATTTTATGTAGAGTATCTAATATATATTTACTGTACTTTTTGATATTTTATTTACAGTATATAAAATGTATTTTGTTGTACTTTATTTAATATTATATGTACAATATATGAAATATATTTGCTGTACTTTTTGATATTTTATGTACAGTATATAATATATATTTGGTGTACTTTTGATATATTATGTAAATTATATAATATATAATTGGTGTAGTTTTTGATATTTTACATAGAGTGTGTAATATATATGTACTATCCTTTTTGATATTTTATTTACAGTAGATAATATACAGTTGGTGTAATTTTTGATGTTTTATGTACAGTATATTAAATATAATTACTGTAGTTTTTGATAGTTTACTTAGAGTATATATATCACATATTTGGTGTACTTTTTGATATTTTAAGTACAGTGTGTAATATATATTTACTGTACTTTTTGATTTTATTTACAGTATATAAAATGTATTTGGTGTACTTTTAGTTAATATTATATGTACAATATATGAAATGTATTTGCTGTACTTTTTGATATTTTATGTACAGTATATAATATATATTTGCTGTACTTTTGATATATTATGTAAATTATATAATATATAATTGGTGTAGTTTTTGATATTTTACATAGAGTGTGTAATATATATGTACTATCATTTTTGATATTTTATTTACAGTAGATAATATACATATGGTGTAATTTTTGATGTTTTATGTACAGAATATTAAATATAATTACTGTAGTTTTTGATAGTTTACTTAGAGTATATATATCACATATTTGGTGTACTTTTTGATATTTTAAGTACAGTGTGTAATATATATTTACTGTACTTTTTGAATTTTTTTACAATATATAAAATGTATTTGGTGTACTTTTAGTTAATATTATATGTACAATATATGAAATATATTTGCTGTACTTTTTTATATCTTATGTACAGTATATAATATATATTTGGTGTACTTTTGATATATTATGTAAATTATATAATATATAATTGGTGTAGTTTTTCATATTTTACATAAGGTGTGTAATATATATGTACTATCATTTTGATATTTTATATACAGTATATAATATACATTTGGTGTAATTTTTGATATTTTATGTACAGTATATTAAATATAATTACTGTAGTTTTTGATAGTTTACTTAGAGTATATATAACACATATTTGGTGTACTTTTTGATATTTTAAGTACAGTGTGTAATATATGTTTAGTCTACTTTCAGATTTTATTTACAGTATATAAAATGTATTTGGTGTACTTTTAGTTAATATTGTATGTGCAATATATGAAACATATTTACTGTACTTTTTGATATTTTATGTACAGTAGATCGTATATATTTTGTGTACTTTTGTTATTTTATATAAACTATTCAATATATAATTGGTGTAGTTTTTGATATTTTCGATAGAATTTGTAATATATATGTACCATCCTTTTTCATATATTATTGACAGTATATAATATACATTTGGTGTAATTTTTGATATTTTATGTACAGTATATTAAATATAATTACTGTAGTTTTTGATAGTTTATTTACAGTATATATAACACATATTTGGTGTACATTTTGATATTTTGAGTACAGTGTGTAATATATATTTACTGTACTTTTTGATTTTTTACAGTATATAAAATGTATTTGGTGTACTTTTAGCTAATAGTATATGTACAATATATGAAATATATTTGCTGCACTTTTTGATATTTTATGTACAGTATATAATATATATTTGGTGTACTTTTGATATATTATGTAAGTTATATAATATATAATTTGTGTAGTTTTTGATATTTTACATAGAGTGTGTAATATATATGTACTATCATTTTTGATATTTTATTTACAGTATATCATATACATTTGGTGTAATTTTTGATATTTTATGTACAGTATATTAAATATAATTACTGTAGTTTTTGATAGTTTATTTACAGAATATATAACACATATTTGGTGTACTTTATGATATTTTGAGTACAGTGTGTAATATATATTTACTCTAGTTTTTGATTTTTTTTACAGTATATAAAATGTATTTGGTGTACTTTTAGTTAATATTATATGTACAATATATGAAATATATTTGCTGTACTTTTTGATATTTTATGTACAGTATATAATATATATTTGGTGTACTTTTGATATATTATGTAAATTATATAATATATAATTGGTGTAGTTTTTGATATTTTACATAGAGTGTGTAATATATATGTACTATCCATTTTGATATTTTATTTACAGTATATAATATATATTTCGTGTAATTTTTGATATTTTATGTATAACATATTAAATATAATTACTGTAGTTTTTGATAGTTTATTTACAGTATATATAACACATATTTGGTGTACTTTTTTATATTTTAAGTACAGTGTGTAATATATATTTACAGTACTTTTTGATTTTTTTTACAGTATATAAAATGTATTTGGTGTACTTTTAGTTAATAGTATATGTACAATATATGAAAAATATTTGCTGTACTTTTTGATATTTTATGTACAGTATATAGTATATATTTGGTGTACTTTTGATATATTATGTAAATTATATAATATATAATTAGTGTAGTTTTTGGTATTTTACATAGAGTGTGTAATATATATGTACTATACATTTTGATATTTTATTTACATTATATAATATACATTTGGTGTAATTTTTGATGTTTTATGTACAGTATATTAAATATAATTACTGTAGTTTTTGATAGTTTATTTACAGTATATATAACACATATTTGGTGTACTTTTTGATATTTTAAGTGCAGTGTGTAATATATATTTACTGTACATTTTGATTTTTTTTACAGTATATAAAATGTATTTGGTGTACTTTTAGTTAAAATTATATGTACAATATATGAAATATATTTGCTGTACTTTTTGATATTTTATGTACAGTATATAATATATATTTGGTGTACTTTTGATATATTATGTAAATATTATAATATATAATTGGTGTAGTTTTTGATATTTTACATAGAGTGTGTAATATATATGTACTATCCTTTTTGATATTTTATTTACAGTATATAATATACATTTGGTGTAATTTTTGATATTTTATGTACAGTATATTAAAGATAATTACTGTAGTTTTTGATAGTTTATTTACAGAATATATAACACATATTTGGTGTACTTTTTGATATTTTGAGTACAGTGTGTAATATATATTCACTGTACTTTTTGATTTTTTTTTACAGTATATAAAATGTATTTGGTGTACATTTAGTTAATATTATATGTACAATATATGAAATATATTTGCTGTACTTTTTGATATTTTATGTACAGTATATAATATATATTTTGTGTACTTTTGATATATTATGTAAATTATATAATATATAATTGGTGTAGTTTTTGATATTTTACATAAGGTGTGTAATATATATGTACTATACTTTTTGATATTTTATTTACAGTATATAATATACATTTGGTGTAATTTTTGATATTTTATGTCCAGTATATTAAATATAATTACTGTAGTTTCTGATTGTTTATTTACAGTATATATAACACATATTTGGTGTACTTTTTGATATTTTAAGTACAGTGTGTAATATATATTTACTGTACTTTTTGATTTTTTTTACAGTATATAAAATATATTTGGTGTACTTTCAGTTAATATTATATGTACAATATATGAAATATATTTGCTGTAATTTTTGATATTTTATGTACAGTATATAATATATATTTGGTGTACTTTTGATATATTATGTAAATCATATAATATATAATTGGTATAGTTTTTGATATTTTACATAGAGTGTGTAATATATATGTACTATCCTTTTTGATATTTTATTTACAGTACATAACATTCATTTGGTGTAATTTTTGATATTTTATGTACAGTATATTAAATATAATTACTGTAGTTTTTGATAGTTTATTTAGAGTATATATAACACATATTTGGTGTACTTTTTGATATTTTAAGTACAGTGTGTAATATATATTTACTGCAATTTTGGTTTTTTTTACAGTATATAAAATGTATTTGGTGTACTTTTAGTTAGTATTATATGTACAATATATGAAATATATTTGCTGTACATTTTGATACATTATGTACAGTATATAATATATATTTGGTGTACTTTTGATATATTATGTAAATTATATAATGTATAATTAGTGTAGTTTTTCATATTTTACATAGAGTGTGTTGTATATGTACTATCCTTTTTGATATTTTATTTACAGTATATAATATACATTTGGTGTAATTTTTGATATTATATGTACAGTATATTAAATATAATTACTGTAGTTTTTGATAGTTTATTTACAGAATATATAACACATATTTTGTGTACTTTTTGATATTTTGAGTACAGTGTGTAATATATATTTACTGTAGTTTTTGATTTTTTTTACAGTATATAAAATGTATTTGGTGTACTTTTAGTTAATATTATATGTACAATATATGAAATATATTTGCTGTACTTTTTGATATTTTATGTACAGTATATAATATATATTTGGTGTACTTTTGATATATTATGTAAATTATATAATATATAATTGGTGTAGTTTTTGATATTTTACATAGAGTGTGTAATATATATGTACTATCCTTTTTGATATTTTATTTACAGTATATAATATACATTTGGTGTAATTTTTGATATTTTATATACAGTATATTAAATATAATTACTGCAGTTTTTGATAGTTTATTTACAGTATATATAACACATATTTGGTGTACTTTTTGATATTTTAAGTACAGTGTGTAATATATATTTACTGTACTTTTTGATTATTTTTTTCAGTATATAGAATGTATTTGGTGTACTTTTAGTTAATATTATATGTACAATATATGAAATATATTTGCTGTACTTTTTGATATTTTATGAAGAATATATAATATATATTTTGTGTACTTTTGATATATTATGTAAATTATATAATATATAACTGGTGTAGTTTTTGATATTTTACATAGAGTGTGTAATATATATGTACTATACTTTTTGATATTTTATTTACAGTATATAATATACATTTGGTGTAATTTTTGATATTTTATGTACAGTATATTAAATATAATTACTGTAGTTTTGATAGTTTATTTACAGCATATATAACACATATTAGGTGTATTTTTTTATATTTTAAGTACAGTGTGTAATATATATTTACAGTACTTTTTGATTTTTTTTACAGTATAAAGAATGTATTTGGTGTACTTTTAGTTAATAGTATATGTACAATATATGAAAAATATTTGCTGCACTTTTTGATATTTTATGTACAGTATATTATATATATTTGGTGTACTTTTGATATATTATGTAAATTATATAATATATAATTGGTGTAGTTTTTGATATTTTACATAGAGTGTGTAATATATATGTACTATCCTTTTTGATATATTATTTACAGTATATAATCTACATTTGGTGTAATTTTTGATATATTATGTACAGTATATTAAGTATAATTACTGTAGTTTTTGATAGTTTACTTAGAGTATATATAACACATATTTGGTGTACTTTTTGATATTTTAAGTACAGTGTGTAATATATATTTACTGTACTTTTTGATTTTATTTACAGTATATAAAATGTATTTGGTGTACTTTTAGTTAATATTATATGTACAATATATGAAATATATTTGCTATACTTTTTGATATTTTATGTACAGTATATAATATATATTTGGTGTACTTTTGATATATTATGTAAATTATATAATATATAATTGGTGTAGTTTTTGATATTTTACATAGAGAGTGTAATATATATGTACTATCTGTTTTGATATTTTATTTACAGTATATAATATACATTTGTTGTAATTTTTGATATTTTATGTACAGTATATTAAATATAATTACTGTAGTTTTTGATAGTTTATTTACAGTATATATAACACATATTTGGTGTACTTTTTGATGTTTTAAGTACAGTGTGTAATATATATTTACTGTACTTTTTGTTTTTTTTACAATCTATAAAATGTATTTGGTGTAATTTTGGTTAATATTATATGTACAATATATGAAATATATTTGCTGTACTTTTTGATATCTTATGTACAGTATATAATATATATTTGGTGTACTTTTGATATATTATGTAAATTATATAATATATAATTGGTGTAGTTTTTGATATTTTACATAAGGTGTGTAATATATATGTACTATCATTTTGATATTTTATTTACAGTATATAATATACATTTGGTGTAATTTTTGATATTTTATGTACAGTATATTAAATATAATTACTGTAGTTTTTGATAGTTTACTTAGAGTATATATAACACATATTTGGTGTACTTTTTGATATTTTAAGTACAGTGTGTAATATATAGTTACTGTACTTTTTGATTTTATTTACAGTATATAAAATGTATTTGGTGTACTTTTAGTTAATATTATATGTACAATATAGGAAATGTATTTGCTGTACTTTTTGATATTTTATGTACAGTACATAATATATATTTGGTGTACTTTTGATATATTATGTAAATTATATAATATATCTTTGGAGTAGTTTTTGATATTTTACATAGAGTGTGTAATATATATGTACTATCCTTTTTGATATTTTATTTACAGTATATAATATACATTTGGTGTAATTTTTGATATTTTATGTACAGTATATTAAATATAATTACTGTAGTTTTTGATAGTTTATTTACAGTATATATAACACATATTTGGTGTACTTTTTGATATTTTAAGTACAGTCTGTAATATATATTTAATGTACTTTTTGATTTTTTTTACAGTATATAAAATGTATTTGGTGTACTTTTAGTTAATATTATATGTACAATATATGAAATATATTTGCTGTACTTTTTGATATTTTATGTACAGTATATAATATATATTTGGTGTACATTTGATATATTATGTAAATTATATAGTATATAATTGGTGTAGTTTTTGATATTTTACATAGAGTGTGTTATATATATGTACTATCCTTTTTGATATTTTATTTACAATACATAATATTCATTTGGTGTAATTTTTGATATTTTATGTACAGTATATTAAATATAATTACTGTAGTTTTTGATAGTTTATTTACAGTATATATAACACATATTTGGTGTACTTTTTGATATTTTAAGTACAGTGTGTAATATATATTTACTGCAATTTTGGTTTTTTTTACAGTATACAAAATGTATTTGGTGTACTTTTAGTTAGTATTATATGTACAATATATGAAATATATTTGCTGTACATTTTGATACTTTATGTACAGGATATAATATATATTTGGTGTACTTTTGATATATTACGTAAATTATATAATATATAATTGGTGTAGTTTTTGATATTTTACATAGGGTGTGTAATATATATGTACTATCCTTTTTGATATTTTATTTACAGTATATAATATACATTTGGTGTAATTTTTGATATTTTATGTACAGTATATTAAATATAATTACTGCCGTTTTGGATAGTTTATTTACAGTATATATAACACATATTTGGTGTACTTTTTGATATTTTAAGTACAGTGTGTAATATATATTTACTGTACATTTTGATTATTTTCTTCAATATATAGAATGTATTTGCTGTACTTTTAGTTAATATTATATGTACAATATATGAAATATATTTGCTGTACTTTTTGATATTTTATGAAGAATATATAATATATATTTTGTGTACTTATGATATATTATGTAAATTATATAATATAAAACTAGTGTAGTTTTTGATATTTTACATAGTGTGTAATATATATGTACTATCCTTTTTGATATTTTATTTACAGTATATAATATACATTTGGTGTAATTTTTGATATTTTATGTACAGTATATTAAATATAATTACTGTAGTTTTTGATAGTTTATTTACAGTATATATAACACATATTTGGTGTACTTTTTGATATTTTAAATACAGTGTGTAATATATATTTACTGTACTTTTTGATTTTATTTACAGTGTATAAAATGTATTTGGTGTACTTTTAGTTAATGTTATATGTACAATATATGAAATATATTTGCTATACTTTTTTATATTTTATGTGCAGTATATAATATATATTTGGTGTACTTTTGATATATTATGTAAATTATATAATATATAATTGGTGTAGTTTTTGATATTTTACATAGAGAGTGTAATATGTATGTACTATCCGTTTTGATATTTTATTTACAGTATATAATATACATTTGTTGTAATTTTTGATATTTTATGTACAGTATATTAAATATAATTACTGTAGTTTTTGATAGTTTATTTACAGTATATATAATACATATTTGGTGTACTTTTTGATATATTAAGTACAGTGTGTAATATATATTTACTGTAATTTTTGATTTTTTTTACAATCTATAAAATGTATTTGGTGTACTTATTGTTAATATTATATGTACAATATATGAAATATATTTGCTGTACTTTTTGATATCTTATGTACAGTATATAATGTATATTTGGTGTACTTTTGATATATTATGTAAATCATATAATATATAATTGGTGTAGTTTTTGATATTTTACATAAGTTGTGTAATATATATGTACTATCATTTTGATATTTTATTTACAGTATATAATATACATTTGGTGTAATTTTTGATATTTTATGTACAGTATATTAAATATAATTACTGTAGTTTTTGATAGTTTACTTAGAGTATATATAACACATATTTGGTGTACTTTTTGATATTTTAAGTACAGTGTGTAATATATAGTTACTGTACTTTTTGATTTTATTTACAGTATATAAAATGTATTTGGTGTACTTTTAGTTAATATTATATGTACAATATATGAAATATATTTGCTATACTTTTTTATATTTTATGTGCAGTATATAATATATATTTGGTGTACTTTTGATATATTATGTAAATTATATAATATATAATTGGTGTAGTTTTTGATATATTACATAGAGAGTGTAATATGTATGTACTATCCGTTTGGATATTTTATTTACAGTATATAATATACATTTGCTGTAATTTTTGATATTTTATGTACAGTATATTAAATATAATTACTGTAGTCTTTGATAGTTTATTTAGAGTATATATAATACATATTTGGTGCACTTTTTGATATTTTAAGTACAGTGTGTAATATATAGTTAGTGTACTTTTTCATTTTATTTACAGTATATAAAATGTATTTGGTGTACTTTTAGTTAATATTATATGTACAATATATGAAATGTATTTGCTTTACTTTTTGATAATTTATGTAAAGTATATAATATATATTTGGTGTACTTTTGATATATTATGTAAATTATATAATATATAATTGGTGTAGTTTTTGATATTTTACATAGAGTGTGTAATATATATGTACTATCTTTTTGATATTTTATTTACAGTATATAATATACATTTGGTGTAATTTTTGATATTTTATGTACAGTATATTAAATATAATTACTGTAGTTTTTGATAGTTTACTTAGAGTATATATAACACATATTTGGTGTACTTTTTGATATTTTAAGTACAGTGTGTAGTATATATTTACTGTACTTTTTGATTTTTTTTACAGTTTATAAAATGTATTTGGTGTAACTTTAGTTAATAGTATTTGTACAATATATGAAATATATTTGCTATACTTTTTGATATTTTATATACAGTATATAATATATATTTGGTGTACTTTTGATATATTATATAAATTGTATAATATATAATTGGTGTAGTTATTGATATTTTACATAGGGTGTGTAATATATATGTACTATCCGTTTTGATATTTTATTTACAGTATATAATATACATTTGTTGTAATTTATGTTATTTTATGTACATTATATTAAATATAATTACTCTAGTTTTTGATAGTTTATTTACAGTATATATAACACATATTTGGTGTACTTTTTGATATTTTAAGTACAGTGTGTAATATATATTTACTGTACTTTATGATTTTTTTTACAATCAATAAAATGTATTTGGTGTACTTTTGGTTAATATTATATGTACAATATATGAAATATATTTGCTGTATTTTTGATATTTTATGAAGAGTATATAATATATATTTTGTGTACTTTTGATATATTATGTAAATTATATAATATATAATTGGTGTACTTTTTGATATTTTACATAGAGTGTGTAATATATATGTACTATCCTTTTTGATATTTTATTTACAGTATATAATATACATTTGGTGTAATTTTTGATATTTTGTGTACTGTATATTAAATATAAATACTGTAGTTTTTGATAGTTTATTTACAGTATACATAACACGTATTTGGTGTACTTTTTGATATTTTAAGTACAGTGTGTAATGTATATTTACTGTACTTTTTGATTTTATTTACAGTATATAAAATATATTTGGTGTACTTTTAGTTAATATTATATGTACAATATATGAAATGTATTTGCTGTAGTTTTTGATATTTTATGTACAGTATATAATATATATTTGGTGTACTTTTGATATATTATGTAAATTATATAATATATAATTGGTGTAGTTTTTGATATTTTACATAGAGTGTGTAATATATATCTACTATCATTTTGATATTTTATTTACAGTATATAATATACATTTGGTGTAATTTTTGATATTTTATGTACAGTATATTAAATATAATTACTGTAGTTTTTGATAGTTTACTTAGAGTATATATAACACATATTTGGTGTACTTTTTGATATTTTAAGTACAGTGTGTAATATATAGTTACTGTGCTTTTTGATTTTATTTACAGTATATAAAATGTATTTGGTGTACTTTTAGTTAATATTATATGTACAATATAGGAAATGTATTTGCTGTACTTTTTGATATTTTATGTACAGTACATAATATATATTTGGTGTACTTTTGATATATTATGTAAATTATATAATATATAATTGGTGTAGTTTTTGATATTTTACATAGAGTGTGTAATATATATGTACTATCCTTTTTTATATTTTATTTACAGTATATAATATACATTTGGTGTAATTTTTGATATTTTATGTACAGTATATTAAATATAATTACTGTAGTTTTTGATAGTTTATTTACAGTATATATAACACATATTTGGTGTACTTTTTGATATTTTAAGTACAGTCTGTAATATATATTTACTGAACTTTTTGATTTTTTTTACAGTATATAAAATGTATTTGGTGTACTTTTAGTTAATATTATATGTACAATATATGAAATATATTTGCTGTACTTTTTGATATTTTATGTACAGTATATAATATATCTTTGGTATACTTTTGATATATTATGTAAATTATATAATATATAATTGGTGTAGTTTTTGATATTTTACATAGAGTGTGTAATATATATGTACTATCCTTTTTGATATTTTATTTACAGTATATAATATACATTTGGTGTAATTTTTGATATTTTATGTACAGTATATTAAATATAATTACTGTAGTTTTTGATAGTTTATTTACAGTATATATAACACATATTTGGTGTACTTTTTGATATTTTAAATACAGTGTGTAATATATATTTACTGTACTTTTTGATTTTATTTACAGTGTATAAAATGTATTTGGTGTACTTTTAGTTAATATTATATGTACAATATATGAAATATATTTGCTATACTTTTTTATATTTTATGTGCAGTATATAATATATATTTGGTGTACTTTTGATATATTATGTAAATTATATAATATATAATTGGTGTAGTTTTTGATATTTTACATAGAGAGTGTAATATGTATGTACTATCCGTTTTGATATTTTATTTACAGTATATAATATACATTTGTTGTAATTTTTGATATTTTATGTACAGTATATTAAATATAATTACTGTAGTTTTTGATAGTTTATTTACAGTATATATAACACATATTTGGTGTACTTTTTGATATATTAAGTACAGTGTGTAATATATATTTACTGTAATTTTTGATTTTTTTTACAATCTATAAAATGTACTTGGTGTACTTATTGTTAATATTATATGTACAATATATGAAATATATTTGCTGTACTTTTTGATATCTTATGTACAGTATATAATGTATATTTGGTGTACTTTTGATATATTATGTAAATCATATAATATATAATTGGTGTAGTTTTTGATATTTTACATAAGTTGTGTAATATATATGTACTATCATTTTGATATTTTATTTACAGTATATAATATACATTTGGTGTAATTTTTGATATTTTATGTACAGTATATTAAATATAATTACTGTAGTTTTTGATAGTTTACTTAGAGTATATATAACACATATTTGGTGTACTTTTTGATATTTTAAGTACAGTGTGTAATATATAGTTACTGTACTTTTTGATTTTATTTACAGTATATAAAATGTATTTGGTGTACTTTTAGTTAATATTATATGTACAATATATGAAATATATTTGCTATACTTTTTTATATTTTATGTGCAGTATATAATATATATTTGGTGTACTTTTGATATATTATGTAAATTATATAATATATAATTGGTGTAGTTTTTGATATATTACATAGAGAGTGTAATATGTATGTACTATCCGTTTGGATATTTTATTTACAGTATATAGTATACATTTGCTGTAATTTTTGATATTTTATGTACAGTATATTAAATATAATTACTGTAGTCTTTGATAGTTTATTTACAGTATATATAACACATATTTGGTGTACTTTTTGATATTTTAAGTACAGTGTGTAATATATAGTTAGTGTACTTTTTCATTTTATTTACAGTATATAAAATGTATTTGGTGTACTTTTAGTTAATATTATATGTACAATATATGAAATGTATTTGCTTTACTTTTTGATAATTTATGTAAAGTATATAATATATATTTGGTGTACTTTTGATATATTATGTAAATTATATAATATATAATTGGTGTAGTTTTTGATATTTTACATAGAGTGTGTAATATATATGTACTATCTTTTTGATATTTTATTTACAGTATATAATATACATTTGGTGTAATTTTTGATATTTTATGTACAGTATATTAAATATAATTACTGTAGTTTTTGATAGTTTACTTAGAGTATATATAACACATATTTGGTGTACTTTTTGATATTTTAAGTACAGTGTGTAGTATATATTTACTGTACTTTTTGATTTTTTTTACAGTTTATAAAATGTATTTGGTGTAACTTTAGTTAATAGTATTTGTACAATATATGAAATATATTTGCTATACTTTTTGATATTTTATATACAGTATATAATATATATTTGGTGTACTTTTGATATATTATATAAATTGTATAATATATAATTGGTGTAGTTATTGATATTTTACATAGGGTGTGTAATATATATGTACTATCCGTTTTGATATTTTATTTACAGTATATAATATACATTTGTTGTAATTTTTGTTATTTTATGTACAGTATATTAAATATAATTACTCTAGTTTTTAATAGTTTATTTACAGTATATATAACACATATTTGGTGTACTTTTTGATATTTTAAGTACAGTGTGTAATATATATTTACTGTACTTTATGATTTTTTTTACAATCAATAAAATGTATTTGGTGTACTTTTGGTTAATATTATATGTACAATATATGAAATATATTTGCTGTATTTTTGATATTTTATGAAGAGTATATAATATATATTTTGTGTACTTTTGATATATTATGTAAATTATATAATATATAATTGGTGTAGTTTTTGATATTTTACATAGAGTGTGTAATATATATGTACTATCCTTTTTGATATTTTATTTACAGTATATAATATACATTTGGTGTAATTTTTGATATTTTGTGTACTGTATATTAAATATAAATACTGTAGTTTTTGATAGTTTATTTACAGTATACATAACACGTATTTGGTGTACTTTTTGATATTTTAAGTACAGTGTGTAATGTATATTTACTGTACTTTTTGATTTTATTTACAGTATATAAAATATATTTGGTGTACTTTTAGTTAATATTATATGTACAATATATGAAATGTATTTGCTGTAGTTTTTGATATTTTATGTACAGTATATAATATATATTTGGTGTACTTTTGATATATTATGTAAATTATATAATATATAATTGGTGTAGTTTTTGATATTTTACATAGAGTGTGTAATATATATCTACTATCATTTTGATATTTTATTTACAGTATATAATATACATTTGGTGTAATTTTTGATATTTTATGTACAGTATATTAAATATAATTACTGTAGTTTTTGATAGTTTACTTAGAGTATATATAACACATATTTGGTGTACTTTTTGATATTTTAAGTACAGTGTGTAATATATAGTTACTGTACTTTTTGATTTTATTTACAGTATATAAAATGTATTTGGTGTACTTTTAGTTAATATTATATGTACAATATAGGAAATGTATTTGCTGTACTTTTTGATATTTTATGTACAGTACATAATATATATTTGGTGTACTTTTGATATATTATGTAAATTATATAATATATAATTGGTGTAGTTTTTGATATTTTACATAGAGTGTGTAATATATATGTACTATCCTTTTTTATATTTTATTTACAGTATATAATATACATTTGGTGTAATTTTTGATATTTTATGTACAGTATATTAAATATAATTACTGTAGTTTTTTATAGTTTATTTACAGTATATATAACACATATTTGGTGTACTTTTTGATATTTTAAGTACAGTCTGTAATATATATTTACTGAACTTTTTGATTTTTTTTACAGTATATAAAATGTATTTGGTGTACTTTTAGTTAATATTATATGTACAATATATGAAATATATTTGCTGTACTTTTTGATATTTTATGTACAGTATATAATATATCTTTGGTATACTTTTGATATATTATGTAAATTATATAATATATAATTGGTGTAGTTTTTGATATTTTACATAAAGTGTGTAATATATATGTACTATCCTTTTTGATATTTTATTTACAGTATATAATATACATTTGGTGTAATTTTTGATATTTTATGTACAGTATATTAAATATAATTACTGTAGTTTTTGATAGTTTATTTACAGAATATATAACACATATTTGGTGTACTTTTTGATATTTTGAGTACAGTGTGTAATATATATTTACTGTACTTTTTGATTTTTTTTACAGTATATAAAATGTATTTGGTGTACATTCAGCTAATGTTATATGTACAATATACGAAATATATTTGCTGTACTTTTTGATATTTTATGTACAGTATATAATATATGTTTGGTGTACTTTTGATATATTATGTAAATTATATAATATATAATTGGTGTAGTTTTTGATATTTTACATAGAATGTGTAATTCATATGTACTATCCTTTTTGATATTTTATTTACAGTACATAATATTCATTTGGTGTAATTTTTGATATTTTATGTACAGTATATTGATTATAATTACTGTAGTTTTTGATAGTTTATTTAGAGTATATATAACACATATTTGGTGTACTTTTTGATATTTTAAGTACAGTGTGTAATATATATTTACTGCAATTTTGGTTTTTTTTACAGTATATAAAATGTATTTGGTGTACTTTTAGTTAGTATTATATGTACAATATACGAAATATATTTGCTGTACATTTTGACAGTTTATGTACAGTATATAATATATATTTGGTGTACTTTTGATATATTATGTAAATTATATAATATATAATTGGTGTAGTTTTTGATATTTTACATAGAGTGTGTAATATATATGTACTATCCTTTTTGATATTTTATTTAAAGTATATAATACACATTTGGTGTAATTTTTGATATTTTATGTACAGTATATTAAATATAATTACTGTAGTTTTTGATAGTTTACTTATAGTATATATAACACATATTTGGTGTAATTTTTGATATTTTATGTACAGTGTGTAATATGTATTTACTGTACTTTTTGATTTTATTTACAGTATATAAAATGAATTTGGTGTACTTTTAGTTAATATTATATGTACAATATATGAAATGTATTTGCTGTAACTTTTGATACTTAATGATCAGTATATAATATATATTTTGTGTACTTTTGATATATTATGTAAATTATATAATATATAATTGGTGTAGTTTTTGATATTTTACATAGACTGTGTAATATATATGTACTATCCTTTTTGATATTATATTTACAGTATATAATATACATTTGGTGTAATTTTTGATATTTTATGTACAGTATGTTAAATATAATTACTGTAGTTTTTGATATTTTATTTACAGTATATATAACACATATTTGGTGTACTTTTTGATATTTTAAGTACAGTGTGTAATATATATTTACTGTACTTTTTGATTTTTTTTACAGTATATAAAATGTATTTGGTGTACTTTTAGTTAAGATTATATGTACAATATATGAAAGATATTTGCTGTACTTTTTGATATTTTATGAACAGTATATAACATATATTTTGTGTACTTTTGATATATTATGTAAATTATATAATATATAATTGGTGTAGTTTTTGATATTTTACATAAGGTGTGTAATATATATGTACTATCATTTTGATATTTTATTTACAGTATATAATATACATTTGGTGTAATTTTTGATATTTTATATACAGTATATTAAATATAATTACTGTAGTTTTTGATAGTTTACTTAGAGTATATATAACACATATTTGGTGTACTTTTTGATATTTTAAGTACAGTGTGTAATATATATTTACTGTACATTTTGATATTATTTACAGTATATAAAATGCATTTGGTGTACTTTTAGTTAATATTATATGTACAATATACGAAATGTATTTGCTGTACTTTTTGATATTTTATGTACAGTATATAATATATATTTGGTGTACTTTTGATATATTATGCAAATTATATAATATATAATTGGTGTAGTTTTTGATATTTTACATAGAGTGTGTAATATATATGTACTATCCTTTTTGATATTTTATTTACAGTATATAATATACATTTGGTGTAATTTTTGATATTTTACGTACAGTATATTAAATATAATTACTGTAGTTTTTGATAGTTTACTTAGAGTATATATAAAACATATTTGGTGTACTTTTTGATATTTTAATTACAGTGTGTAATATATATTTACTGTACTTTTTGATATTATTTACACTATATAAAATGTATTTGGTGTACTTTTAGTTAATATTATATGTACAATATACGAAATGTATTTGCTGTACTTTTTGATATTTTATGTACAGTATATAATATATATTTGGTGTACTTTTGATATATTATGTAAATTATATAATATATAATTGGTGTAGTTTTTGATATTTTACATAGAGTGTGTAATATATATGTACTATCCTTTTTGATATTTTATTTAAAGTATATAATATACATTTGGTGTAATTTTTGATATTTTATGTACAGTATATTAAATATAATTACTGTAGTTTTTGATAGTTTACTTATAGTATATATAACACATATTTGGTGTAATTTTTGATATTTTAAGTACAGTGTGTAATATGTATTTACTGTACTTTTTGATTTTATTTACAGTATATAAAATGAATTTGGTGTACTTTTATTTAATATTATATGTACAATATATGAAATGTATTTGCTGTACCTTTTGATACTTAATGATCAGTATATAATATATATTTTGTGTACTTTTGATATATTATGTAAATTATATAATATATAATTGGTGTAGTTTTTGATATTTTACATAGACTGTGTAATATATATGTACTATCCTTTTTGATATTATATTTACAGTATATAATATACATTTGGTGTAATTTTTGATATTTTATGTACAGTATGTTAAATATAATTACTGTAGTTTTTGATAGTTTATTTACAGTATATATAACACATATTTGGTGTACTTTTTGATATTTTAAGTACAGTGTGTAATATATATTTACTGTACTTTTTGATTTTTTTTACAGTATATAAAATGTATTTGGTGTACTTTTAGTTAAGATTATATGTACAATATATGAAAGATATTTGCTGTACTTTTTGATATTATATGAACAGTATATAACATATATTTTGTGTACTTTTGATATATTATGTGAATTATATAATATATAATTGGTGTAGTTTTTGATATTTTACATAAGGTGTGTAATATATATGTACTATCATTTTGATATTTTATTTACAGTATATAATATACATTTGGTGTAATTTTTGATATTTTATATACAGTATATTAAATATAATTACTGTAGTTTTTGATAGTTTACTTAGAGTATATATAACACATATTTGGTGTACTTTTTGATATTTTAAGTACAGTGTGTAATATATATTTCCTGTACTTTTTGATATTATTTACAGTATATAAAATGTATTTGGTGTACTTTTAGTTAATATTATATGTACAATATACAAAATGTATTTGCTGTACTTTTTGATATTTTATGTACAGTATATAATATATATTTGGTGTACTTTTGATATATTATGCAAATTGTATAATATATAATTGGTGTAGTTTTTGATATTTTACATAGAGTGTGTAATATATATGTACTATCCTTTTTGATATTTTATTTACAGTATATAATATACATTTGGTGTAATTTTTGATATTTTACGTTCAGTATATTAAATATAATTACTGTAGTTTTTGATAGTTTACTTAGAGTACATATAAAACATATTTGGTGTACTTTTTGATATTTTAAGTACAGTGTGTAATATATATTTACTGTACTTTTTGATTTTATTTACAGTATATAAAATGAATTTGGTGTACTTTTAGTTAATATTATATGTACAATATATGAAATGTGTTTGCTGTACTTTTTGATATATTATGTACAGTATATAATATATATCTGGTGTACTTTTGATATATTATGTAAATTATATAATATATAATTGGTGTAGTTTTTGATATTTTACATAGAGTGTGTAATATATATGTATTATCTTTTTGATATTTTATTTACAGTATATAATATACATTTGGTGTAGTTTTTGATATTTTATGTACAGTATATTAAATATAATTACTGTAGTTTTTGATAGTTTACTTAGAGTGTATATAACACATATTTGGTGTACTTTTTGATATTTTAAGTACAGTGTGTAGTATATATTTACTGTACTTTTTGATTTTATTTACAGTATATAAAATGTATTTGGTGTACTTTTAGTTAATGTTATATGTACAATATATGAAATGTATTTGCTGTACTTTTGGATATGTTATGTACAGTAAATAATATATATTTGGTGTACTTTTGATATATTATGTAAATTATATAATATATAATTGGTGTAGTTTTTGATATTTTACATAGAGTGTGTAATATATATGTACTATCCTTTTTGATATTTTATTTACAGTATATAATATACATTTGGTGTAATTTTTGATATTTCACGTACAGTATATTAAATATAATTACTATAGTTTTTAATAGTTTACTTAGAGTATATATAACACATATTTGGTGTACTTTTTGATATTTTAAGTACAGTGTGTAATAGATATTTACTGTACTTTTTGATTTTTTTTACAGTATATAAAATGTATTTGGTGTACTTTTAGTTAATATTATATGTACAATATATGAAATGTATTTGCTGTACTTTTTGATATTTTATGTACAGTATATAATATATATTTGGTGTACTTTTGATATATTATGTAAATTTTATAATATATAATTGGTGTAGTTTTTGATATTTTACATAGAGTGTGTAATATATATGTACTATCCTTTTTGATATTTTATATACAGTATATAATATACATTTGGTGTAATTTTTTATTTTATGTACAGTATATTAAATATAATTACTGTAGTTTTTGATAGTTTATTTACAGTATATATAACACATATTTGGTGTAATTTTTGATATTTTAAGTACAGTGTGTAATATATATTTACTGTACTTTTTGATTTTTTTTACAATATATAAAATGTATTTGGTGTACTTTTAGTTAATATTATATGTACAATACAGGAAATATATTTGCTGTAGTTTTTGATATTTTATGAACAGTGTATAATATATATTTTGTGTACTTTTGATATATTATGTAAATTATATAATATATAATTGGTGTAGTTTTTGATATTTTACATAGAGTGTGTAATATATATGTATTATCCTTTTTGATATTTTATTTACAGTATATAATATACAATTGGTGTAATTTTTGATATTTTATGTTCAGTATATTAAATATAATTACTGTAGTTTTTGATAGTTTATTTACAGTATATATAACACATATTTGGTGTACTTTTTGATATTTTAAGTACAGTGTGTAATATATATTTACTGTACTTTTTGATTTTTTTTTACACTTTATAAAATGTATTTGGTGTACTTTTAGTTAATATTATATGTTCAATATATGAAATAAATTTGCCGTACTTTTTGATATCTTATTTACAGTATATAATATATATTTGGTGTACTTTTGATATATTATGTAAATTATATAATATAAAATTGGTGTAGTTTTTGATATTTTACATAAGGTGTGTAATATATATGTACTATCATTTTGATATTTTATTTACAGTATATAATATACATTTGGTGTAATTTTTGATATTTTATATACAGTATATTAAATATAATTACTGTAGTTTTTGATAGTTTACTTAGAGTATATATAACACATATTTGGTGTACTTTTTGATATTTTAAGTACAGTGTGTAATATATATTTACTGTACTTTTTGATTTTTTTTACAGTATATAAAATGTACTTGGTGTACTTTTAGTTAATATTATATGTACAATATATGAAATATATTTGCTGTACTTTTTGTTATTTTATGAGCAGTATATAATATATATTTGGTGTACTTTTGATATATTATGTAAATTATATAATATATAATTGGTGTAGTTTTTGATATTTTACATAGAGTGTGTAATATATATGTACTATCCTTTTTTATATTTTATTTACAGTATATAATATACATTTGGTGTAATTTTTGATATTTTATGTACAGTATATTAAATATAATTACTGTAGTTTTTGATAGTTAACTTAGAGTATATATAACACATATTTGTTGTACTTTTTGATATTTTAAGTACAGTGTGTAATATATATTTACTGTATTTTTGATTTTTTTTACAGTATATAAAATGTATTCGGTGTACTTTTAGTTAATATTATATGTACAATATATGAAATGTATTTGCTGTACTTTCTGATATTTTATGTACAGTATATAATATATATTTGGTGTACTTTTGATATATTATGTAAATTATATAATCTATAATTGGTGTAGTTTTTGATATTTTACATAGAGTGTGTAATATATCTGTACTATCTTTTTGATATTTAATTTACAGTATATAATATACATTTGGTGTAATTTTTGATATTTTATGTACAGTATACTAAATATAATTACTGTAGTTTTTGATAGTTTATTTACCGTATATATAACACATATTTGGTGTACTTTTTGATATTTTAAGTACAGTGTGTAATATATATTTACTGTACTTTTTGATAATTTTTTACAGTATATAAAATGTATTTGGTGTACTTTTAGTTAATATTATATGTACAATATATGAAATATATTTGCTGTACTTTTTGATATCTTATGTACAGTATATAATATATATTTGGTGTACTTTTGCTATATTATGTAAATTATATAATATATAATTGGTGTAGTTTTTGATATTTTACATAGAGTGTGTAATATATATGTATTATCCTTTTTGATATTTTATTTACAGTATATAATATACATTTGGTGTAATTTTTGATATTTTATGTACAGTATATTAAATATAATTACTGTAGTTTTTAATAGTTTATTTACAGTATATATAACACATATTTGGTGTACTTTTTGATATTTTAAGTACAGTGTGTAATATATATTCACTGTATTTTTTGATTTTTTTTGCAGTATATAAAATGTATTTGGTGTACTTTTAGTTAATATTATATGTACAATATATGAAATATATTTGCTGTACTTTTTGATATCTTATGAACAGTATATAATATATATTTGGTGTACTTTTTATATATTATGTAAATTATATAATATATAATTGGTGTAGTTTTTGATATTTTACATAAGGTGTGTAATATATATGTACTGAAATTTTGATATATTATTAACAGTATACAATATACATTCGGTGTAATTTTTGATATTTTATGTACAGTATATTAAATATAATTACTGTAGTTTTTGATAGTTTACTTAGAGTATATATAACACATATTTGGTGTACTTTTTGATATTTTAAGTACAGTGTGTAATATATATTTACTGTATTTTTGATTTTATTTACAGTATATAAAATGTATTTGGTGCACTTTTAGTTAATATTATATGTACAATATGTGAAATGTATTTGCTGTACTTTTTGATATTTTATGTACAGTATATAATATATATTTGGTGTACTTTTGATATATTATGTAAATTATATAATATATAATTGGTGTAGTTTTTGATATTTGACATAGAGTGTGTAATATATATATACTATCCTTTTTGATATTTTATTTACAGTATATAATATACATTTGCTGTAATTTTTGATATTTTATGTACTGCATATTAAATATAATTACTGTAGTTTTTGACAGTTTATTTACAGTATATATAACACATATTTGGTGTACTGTTTGATATTTTAAGTACAGTGTGTAATATATATTTACTGTACTTTTTGATTTTATTTACAATATATAAAATGTATTTGGTGTACTTTTAGTTAATATTATATGTACAATATATGAAATATATTTGCTGTACTTTTTGATATCTTATGTACAGTATGAAATATATATTTGGTGTACTTTTGATATATTATGTAAATTATATAATATATAATTGGTGTAGTTTTTGATATTTTACATAGAGTGTGTAATATATATGTACTATCATTTTTGATATTTTATTTACATTATATAATATACATTTGGTGTAATTTTTGATATTTTATGTACAGTATATTAAATATAATTACTGTAGTTTTTGATAGTTTATTTACAGTATATATAACACATATTTGGAGTACTTTTTGATATTTTAAGTACAGTGTGTAATATATATTTACTGTACTTTTTGATTTTTTTTACAATATATAAAATGTATTTGGTGTACTTTTAGTTAATATTATATGTACAATATATGAAATATATTTGCTGTACTTTTTGATATTTTATGAACAGTATATAATATATATTTTGTGTAATTTTGATATATTATGTAAATTATATAATATATAATTGGTGTAGTTTTTGCTATTTTACATAGAGTGTGTAACATATATGTACTATCCTTTTTGATATATTATTTACAGTATATAATATACGTTTGGTGTAATTTTTGATATTTTATGTACAGTATATGAAATATAATTACTGTAGTTTTTGATAGTTTATTTACAGTATATATAACACATATTTGGTGTACTTTTTGATATTTTAAGTACAGTGTGTAATATATATTTACTGTACTTTTTCATTTTTTTTACAATATATAAAATGTATTTGGTGTACTTTTGGTTAATATTATATGTACCATATATGAAATATATTTGCTGTAGTTTTTGATATATTATGTACAGTATATAATATATATTTGGTGTACTTTTGATATATTATGTAAATTATATAATATATAATTGGTGTAGTTTTTGATATTTTACATAGAGTGTGTTATATATATGTACTGTCATTTTGATATTTTATTTACAGTATATAATATACATTTGGTGTAATTTTTGATATTTTATGTACAGTATATTAAATATAATTACTGTAGTTTTTGATAGTTAACTTAGGGTATATATAACACATATTTGGTGTACTTTTTGATATTTAAGTACAGTGTGTAATATATATTTACTGTACTTTTTGATTTTATTTACAGTATATAAAATGTATTTGGTGTACTTTTAGGTAATATTATATGTACAATATATGAAATGTATTTGCTGTACTTTTTGATATTTTATGTACAGTATATAATATATATTTGGTGTACTTTTGATATATTATATAAATTATATAATATATAATTGGTGTAGTTTTTGATATTTTACATAGAGTGTGTAATATATATGTACTATCCTTTTTGATATTTTATTTACAGTATATAATATACATTTGGTGTAATTTTTGATATTTTATGTACAGTATATTAAATAGAATTACTGTAGTTTTTGATAGTTTATTTACAGTATATATAACACATATTTGGTGTACTTTTTGATATTTTAAGTACAGTGTGTAATATATATTTACTGTACTTTTTGATTTTTTTTTACAGTATATAAAATGTATTTGGTGTACTTTTAGTTAATATTATAGGTACAATATATGAAATATATTTGCTGTACTTTTTGATATTTTATGTACAGTATATAATATATATTTGGTGTACTTTTGATATATTATGAAAATTATATAATATATAATTGGTGTAGTTTTTGATATTTTACATAGAATGTGTTATATATATGTACTATCATTTTTGATATTTTATTTACAGTATATAATATACATATGGTGTAATTTTTGATATTTTATGTACACTATATTAAATATAATTACTGTAGTTTTTGATAGTTTATTTACAATATATTTAAAACATATTTGGTGTACTTTTTGATATTTTAAGTACAGTGTGTAATATATATTTACTGTACTTTTTGATTTTTTTTACAATATATAAAATGTATTTGGTGTACTTTTAGTTAATATTATATGTTCAATATATGAAATATATTTGCCGTAATTTTTGATATCTTATATACAGTATATAATATATATTTGGTGTACTTTTGATATATTATGTAAATTATATCATATATAATTGGTGTAGTTTTTGATATTTTACATAAGTTGTGTAATATATATGTACTATCATTTTGATATTTCATTTACAGTATATAATATACATTTGGCGTAATTTTTGATATTTTATGTACAGTATATTAAATATAATTACTGTAGTTTTTGATAGTTTACTTAGAGTATATATAACACATATTTGGTGTACTTTTTGATATTTTAAGTACAGTGTGTAATATATATTTACTGTACTTTTTGATTTTATTTACAGTATATAAAATGTATTTGGTGCACTTTTAGTTAATATTATATGTACAATATATGAAATGTATTTGCTGTACTTTTTGATATTTTATGTACAGTATATAATATATATTTGGTGTACTTTTGATATATTATGTAAATTATATAATATATAATTGGTGTAGTTTTTGATATTTTACATAGAGTGTGTAATGTATATGTACTATCCTTTTTGATATTTTATTTACAGTATATAATATACATTTGGTGTAATTTTTGATATTTTATGTACAGTATATTAAATATAATTACTGTAGTTTTTGATAGTTTACTTAGAGTATATATAACACATATTTGGTGTACTTTTTGATATTTTAAGTACAGTGTGTAATATATATTTACTGTACTTTTTGATTTTTTTTACAATATACAAAATGTATTTGGGGTACTTTTAGTTAAGATTATATGTACAATATATGAAAGATATTTGCTGTACTTTTTGATATTTTATGAACAGTATATAATATATATTTTGTGTACTTTTGATATATTATGTAAATCATATAATATATAATTGGTGTAGTTTTTGATATTTTACATAGAGTGTGTAATATATATGTACTATCCTTTTTGACATTTTATTTATAGTATATAATATACATTTGGTGTAATTTTTGATATTTTATGTACAGTATATTAAATATAATTACTGTAGTTTTTGATAGTTTATTTACCGTATATATAACACATATTTGGTGTACTTTTTGATATTTTAAGTACAGTGTGTAATACATATTTACTGTACTTTTTGATTATTTTTTACAGTATATAAAATATATTTGGTGTACTTTTAATTAATATTATATGTACAATATATGAAATATATTTGCTGTACTTTTTGATATCTTATGTACAGTATATAATATATATTTGGTGTACTTTTGATATATTATGTAAATTATATAATATATAAATGGTGAAGTTTTTGATATTTTACATAGAGTGTGTAATATATATGTACTATACTTTTTGGTATTTTATTTACAGTATATAGTATACATTTGGTGTAATTTTTGATATTTTATGTACAGTATATTAAATATAATTACTCTAGTTTTTGATAGTTTATTTACAGTATATATAACACATATTTGGTGTACTTTTTGATATTTTAAGTACAGTGTGTAATATATATTTACTGTACTTTTTGATTTTTTTTCACAGTATATAAAATGTATTTGGTGTACTTTAATAAATACTATATGTACAATATATGAAATATATTTTCTGTACTTTTTGATATGTTATGTACAGTATATAATATATATTTGGTGTACTTTTGATATATTATGTAAATTATATAATATATAATTGGTGTAGTTTTTGATATTTTACATAGAGTGTGTTATATATATGTACTATCATTTTTGATATTTTATTTACAGTATATAATATACATTTGGTGAAATTTTTGATATTTTATGTACAGTATATTAAATATAATTACTGTAGTTTTTGATAGTTTATTTACAATATATTTAAAGCATATTTGGTGCACTTTTTGATATTTTAAGTACAGTGTGTAATATATATTTACTGTACTTTTTGATTTTTTTTACAATATATAAAATGTATTTGGTGTATTTTAGTTAATATTATATGTACAATACATGAAATATATTTGCTGTACTTTTTGATATCTTATGTACAGTATATAATATATATTTCATGTGCTTTTGATATATTATGTAAATTATATAATATATAATTGGTGTAGTTTTTGATATTTTACATAGAGTGTGTAATATATCTGTACTATCCTTTTTGATATTTTATTTACAGTATATAATATACATTTGGTGTAATTTTTGATATTTTATGTACAGTATACTAAATATAATTACTGTAGTTTTTGATAGTTTATTTACCGTATATATAACACATATTTGGTGTACTTTTTGATATTTTAAGTACAGTGTGTAATATATATTTACTGTACTTTTTGATTATTTTTTACAGTATATAAAATGTATTTGGTGTACTTTTAGTTAAGATTATATGTACAATATATGAAATATATTTGCTGTACTTTTTGATATCTTATGTACAGTATATAATATATATTTGGTGTACTTTTGATATATTATGTAAATTATATAATATATAATTGGTGTAGTTTTTGATATTTTACATAGAGTGTGTAATATATATGTATTATCCTTTTTGATATTTTATTTACAGTATATAATATACATTTGGTGTAATTTTTGATATTTTATGTACAGTATATTAAATATAATTACTGTAGTTTTTAATAGTTTATTTACAGTATATATAACACATATTTGGTGTACTTTTTGATATTTTAAGTACAGTGTGTAATATATATTCACTGTATTTTTTGATTTCTTTTGCAGTATATAAAATGTATTTGGTGTACTTTTAGTTAATATTATATGTACAATATATGAAATATATTTGCTGAACTTTTTGATATCTTATGAACAGTATATAATATATATTTGGTGTACTTTTGATATATTATGTAAATTATATAATATATAATTGGTGTAGTTTTTGATATTTTACATAAGGTGTGTAATATATATGTACTAAAATTTTGATATATTATTAACAGTATACAATATACATTTGGTGTAATTTTTGATATTTTATGTACAGTATATTAAATATAATTACTGTAGTTTTTGATAGTTTACTTAGAGTATATATAACACATATTTGGTGTACTTTTTGATATTTTAAGTACAGTGTGTAATCCATATTTACTGCATTTTTGATTTTATTTACAGTATATAAAATGTATTTGGTGTACTTTTAGTTAATATTATATGTGCAATATATGAAATGTATTTGCTGTACTTTTTGATATTTTATGTACAGTATATAATATATATTTGGTGTACTTTTGATATATTATGTAAATTATGTAATATATAATTGGTGTAGTTTTTGATATTTTACATAGAGTGTGTAATATATATATACTATCCTTTTTGGTATTTTATTTACAGTATATAATATACATTTGCTGTAATTTTTGATATTTTAGGTACTGTATATTAAATATAATTACTGTTGTTTTTGATAGTTTATTTACAGTATATATAACACATATTTGGTGTACTGTTTGATATCTTAAGTACAGTGTGTAATATATATTTACTGTACTTTTTGATTTTATTTACAATATATAAAATGTATTTGGTGTACTTTTAGTTAATATTATATGTACCATATATGAAATATATTTGCTGTACTTTTTGATATCTTATGTACACTATATAATATATATTTGGTGTACTTTTGATATATTATGTAAATTATATAATATATAATTGGTGTAGTTTTTGATATTTTACATAGAGTGTGTAATATATATGTACTATCATTTTTGATATTTTATTTACAGTATATAATATACATTTGGTGTAATTTTTGATATTTTATGTACAGTATATTAAATATAATTACTGTAGTTTTTGATAGTTTATTTACAGTATATATAACACATATTTGGTGTACTTTTTGATATTTTAATACAGTGTGTAATATATATTTACTGTACTTTTTGATTTTTTTTACAATATATAAAATGTATTTGGTGTACCTTTAGTTAATATTATATGTACAATATATGAAATATATTTGCTGTACTTTTTGATATCTTATGAACAGTATATAATATATATTTGGTGTACTTTTCATATATTATGTAAATTATATAATATATAATTGGTGTAGTTTTTGATATTTTACATAAGGTGTGTAATATATATGTACTGAAATTTTGATATATTATTAACAGTATACAATATACATTCGGTGTAATTTTTGATATTTTATGTACAGTATATTAAATATAATTACTGTAGTTTTTGATAGTTTACTTAGAGTATATATAACACATATTTGGTGTACTTTTTGATATTTTAAGTACAGTGTGTAATATATATTTACTGTATTTTTGATTTTATTTACAGTATATAAAATGTATTTGGTGTACTTTTAGTTAATATTATATGTACAATATATGAAATATATTTGCTGTAGTTTTTGATATCTTATGTACAGTATATAATATATATTTGGTGTACTTTTGATATATTATGTAAATTATATAATATATAATTGGTGTAGTTTTTGATATTTTACATAGAGTGTGTAATATATATGTACTGTCATTTTGATATTTTATTTACAGTATATAATACGCATTTGGTGTAATTTTTGATATTTTATGTACAGTATATTAAATATAATTACTGTAGTTTTTGATAGTTAACTTAGAGTATATATAACACATATTTGGTGTACTTTTTGATATTTAAGTACAGTGTGTAATATATATTTACTGTACTTTTTGATTTTATTTACAGTATATAAAATGTATTTGGTGTACTTTTAGGTAATATTATATGTACAATATATGAAATGTATTTGCTCTACTTTTTGATATTTTATGTACAGTATATAATATATATTTGGTGTACTTTTGATATATTATGTAAATTATATAATATATAATTGGTGTAGTTTTTGATATTTTACATAGAGTGTGTAATATGTATGTACTATCGTTTTTGATATATTATTTACAGTATATAATATACATTTGGTGTAATTTTTGATATTTTATGTACAATATATTAAATATAATTACTGTAGTTTTTGATAGTTTACTTAGAGTATATATAACACATATTTGGTGTACTTTTTGAAATTTTAAGTACAGTGTGTAATATATATTTACTGTACTTTTCGATTTTTTTTTACAGTATATAAAATGTATTTGGTGTACTTTTAGTTAAGATTATATGTACAATATATGAAATATATTTGCTGTACTTTTTGATATTTTATGAAGAGTATATAATATATATTTTGTGTACTTTTGATATATTATGTAAATTATATAATATATAATTGGTGTAATTTTTGACATTTTACATAGAGTGTGTAATATATATGTACTATCCTTTCTGATATTTTATTTACAGTATAGAATATACATTTGGTGTAATTTTTGATATTTTATATACAGTATATTAAATATAATTATTGTAGTTTTTGATAGTTTATTTACCGTATATATAACACATATTTGGTGTACTTTTTGATATTTTAAGTACAGTGTGTAATATATATTTACTGTACTTTTTGATTATTTGATTATTTTTTACAGTATATAAAATGTATTTGGTGTACTTTTAGTTAATTCTATATGTACAATATATGAAATATATTTGCTGTACTTTTTGATATTTTATGTACAGTATATAATATATATTTGGTGTACTTTTGATATATTATGTAAATTATATAATATATAATTGGTGTTGTTTTTGATATTTTACATAGAGTGTGTAATATATATGTACTATCGTTTCTGATATTTTATTTACAGTATATAATATACATTTGGTGTAATTTTTGATATTTTATGTACAGTACATTAAATATAATTACTGTAGTTTTTGATAGTTTATTTACAGTATATATAACACATATTTGGTGTACTTTTTGATATTTTAAGTACAGTGTGTAATATATATTTACTGTACTTTTTGATTTTTTTTACAGTATATAAAATGTATTTGGTGTACTTTTAGTTAATATTATAGGTACAATATATGAAATATATTGCTGTACTTTTTGATATTTTATGTACAGTATATAATATATATTTGGTGTACTTTTGATATATTATGTAAATTATATAATATATAATTGGTGTAGTTTTTGATATTTTACATAGAATGTGTTATATATATGTACTATCATTTTTGATATTTTATTTACAGTATATAATATACATTTGGTGTAATTTTTGATATTTTATGTACAGTATATTAAATATAATTACTGTAGTTTTTGATAGTTTATTTACAATATATTTAAAACATATTTGGTGTACTTTTTGATATTTTAAGTACAGTGTGTAATATATATTTACTGTACTTTTTGATTTTTTTTACAATATATAAAATGTATTTGGTGTACTTTTAGTTAATATTATATGTTCAATATATGAAATATATTTGCCGTACTTTTTGATATCTTATATACAGTATATAATATATATTTGGTGTACTTTTGATATATTATGTAAATTATATAATATATAATTGGTGTAGTTTTTGATATTTTACATAGAGTGTGTAATATATATGTACTATCATTTTTGATATTTTATTTACATTATATAATATACATTTGGTGTAATTTTTGATATTTTATGTACAGTATATTAAATATAATTACTGTAGTTTTTGATAGTTTATTTACAGTATATATAACACATATTTGGAGTACTTTTTGATATTTTAAGTACAGTGTGTAATATATATTTACTGTACTTTTTGATTTTTTTTACAATATATAAAATGTATTTGGTGTACTTTTAGTTAATATTATGTGTACAATATATGAAATATATTTGCTGTACTTTTTGATATTTTATGAACAGCATATAATATATATTTTGTGTAATTTTGATATATTATGTAAATTATATAATATATAATTGGTGTAGTTTTTGATATTTTACATAGAGTGTGTAATATATATGTACTATCCTTTTTGATATATTATTTACAGTATATAATATACGTTTGGTGTAATTTTTGATATTTTATGTACAGTATATTAAATATAATTACTGTAGTTTTTGATAGTTTATTTACAGTATATATAACACATATTTGGTGTACTTTTTGATATTTTAAGTACAGTGTGTAATATATATTTACTGTACTTTTTCATTTTTTTTACAATATATAAAATGTATTTGGTGTACTTTTAGTTAATATTATATGTACCATATATGAAATATATTTGCTGTAGTTTTTGATATCTTATGTACAGTATATAATATATATTTGGTGTACTTTTGATATATTATGTAAATTATATAATATATAATTGGTGTAGTTTTTGATATTTTACATAGAGTGTGTTATATATATGTACTGTCATTTTGATATTTTATTTACAGTATATAATATACATTTGGTGTAATTTTTGATATTTTATGTACAGTATATTAAATATAATTACTGTAGTTTTTGATAGTTAACTTAGAGTATATATAACACATATTTGGTGTACTTTTTGATATTTAAGTACAGTGTGTAATATATATTTACTGTACTTTTTGATTTTATTTACAGTATATAAAATGTATTTGGTGTACTTTTAGGTAATATTATATGTACAATATATGAAATGTATTTGCTGTACTTTTTGATATTTTATGTACAGTATATAATATATATTTTGTGTACTTTTGATATATTATGTAAATTATATAATATATAATTGGTGTAGTTTTTGATATTTTACATAGAGTGTTTAATATATATGTACTATCTTTCTGATATTTTATTTACAGTATATAATATACATTTGGTGTAATTTTTGATATTTTATGTACAGTATATTAAATATAATTACTGTAGTTTTTGATAGTTTATTTACAGTATATATAACACATATTTGGTGTACTTTTTGATATTTTAAGTACAGTGTGTAATATATATGTACTGTACTTTTTGATTTTTTTTACAATATATAAAATGTATTTGGTGTACTTTTAGTTAATATTATATGTAGAATACATGAAATATATTTGCTGTACTTTTTGATATCTTATGTACAGTATATAATATATATTTCGTGTGCTTTTGATATATTATGTAAATTATATAATATATAATGGGTGTAGTTTTTGATATTTTACATAGAGTGTGTAATATATCTGTACTATCTTTTTGATATTTTATTTACAGTATATAATATACATTTGGTGTAATTTTTGATATTTTATGTACAGTATACTAAATATAATTACTGTAGTTTTTGATAGTTTATTTACCGTATATATAACACATATTTGGTGTACTTTTTGATATTTTAAGTACAGTGTGTAATATATATTTACTGTACTTTTTGATTATTTTTTACAGTATATAAAATGTATTTGGTGTACTTTTAGTTAATATTATATGTACAATATATGAAATATATTTGCTGTACTTTTTGATATCTTATGTACAGTATATAATATATATTTGGTGTACTTTTGATATATTATGTAAATTATATAATATATAATTGGTGTAGTTTTTGATATTTTACATAGAGTGTGTAATATATATGTATTATCCTTTTTGATATTTTATTTACAGTATATAATATACATTTGGTGTAATTTTTGATATTTTATGTACAGTATATTAAATATAATTACTGTAGTTTTTAATAGTTTATTTACAGTATATATAACACATATTTGGTGTACTTTTTGATATTTTAAGTACAGTGTGTAATATATATTTGTTGTACTTTTTGATTTTTTTTACAGTATATAAAATGTATTTGGTGTACTTTTATTTAATATTATATGTACAATATATGAAATATATTTGCTGTACTTTTTGATATCTTATGTACAGTATAAAATATATATTTGGTGTACTTTTGATATATTATGTAAATTATATAATATATAATTGGTGTAGTTTTTGATATTTTACATAGAGTGTGTAATATATATGTACTATCATTTTTGATATTTTATTTACATTATATAATATACATTTGGTGTAATTTTTGATATTTTATGTACAGTATATTAAATATAATTACTGTAGTTTTTGATAGTTTATTTACAGTATATATAACACATATTTGGAGTACTTTTTGATATTTTAAGTACAGTGTGTAATGTATATTTACTGTACTTTTTGATTTTTTTTACAATATATAAAATGTATTTGGTGTACTTTTAGTTAATATTATATGTACAATATATGAAATATATTTGCTGTACTTTTTGATATTTTATGAACAGTATATAATATATATTTTGTGTAATTTTGATATATTATGTAAATTATATAATATATAATTGGTGTAGTTTTTGATATTTTACATAGAGTGTGTAATATATATGTACTATCCTTTTTGATATATTATTTACAGTATATAATATACGTTTGGTGTAATTTTTGATATTTTATGTACAGTATATTAAATATAATTACTGTAGTTTTTGATAGTTTATTTACAGTATATATAACACATATTTGGTGTACTTTTTGATATTTTAAGTACAGTGTGTAATATATATTTACTGTACTTTTTCATTTTTTTTACAATATATAAAATGTATTTGGTGTACTTTTAGTTAATATTATATGAACCATATATGAAATATATTTGCTGTAGTTTTTGATATCTTATGTACAGTATATAATATATATTTGGTGTACTTTTGATATATTATGTAAATTATATAATATATAATTGGTGTAGTTTTTGATATTTTACATAGAGTGTGTTATATATATGTACTGTCATTTTGATATTTTATTTACAGTATATAATATACATTTGCTGTAATTTTTGATATTTTATGTACAGTATATTAAATATAATTACTGTAGTTTTTGATAGTTTACTTAGAGTATATATAACACATATTTGGTGTACTTTTTGATATTTTAAGTACAGTGTGTAATATATATTTACTGTACTTTTTGATTTTTTTTACAGTATATAAAATGTATTTGGTGTACTTTTAGTTAAGATTATATGTACAATATATGAAAGATATTTGCTGTACTTTTTGATATTTTATGAACAGTATATAATATATATTTTGTGTACTTTTGATATATTATGTAAATTATATAATATATAATTGGTGTAGTTTTTGATATTTTACATAGAGTGTGTAATATATATGTACTATCCTTTTTGATATTTTACTTACAGTATATAATATACATTTGGTGTAATTTTTGTTATTTTATGTACAGTATATTAAATATAATTACTGTAGTTTTTGATAGTTTATTTACCGTATATATAACACATATTTGGTGTACTTTTTGATATTTTAAGTACAGTGTGTAATACATATTTACTGTACTTTATGCTTATTTTTTACAGTATATAAAATATATTTGGTGTACTTTTAGTTAACATTATATGTACAATATATGAAATATATTTGCTGTACTTTTTGATATCTTATGTACAGTATATAATATATATTTGGTGTACTTTTGATATATTATGTAAATTATATAATACATAATTGGTGTAGTTTTTGATATTTTACATAGAGTGTGTAATATATATGTACTATCCTTTTTGGTATTTTATTTACAGTATATAATATACATTTGGTGTAATTTTTGATATTTTATGTACAGTATATTAAATACAATTACTGTAGTTTTTGATAGTTTATTTACAGCATATATAACACATATTTGGTGTACTTTTTGATATTTTGAGTACAGTGTGTAATATATATTTACTGTACTTTTTGATTTTTTTTCACAGTATATAAAATGTATTTGGTGTACTTTAATAAATATTATATGTACAATATATGAAATATATTTGCTGTACTTTTTGATATGTTATGTACAGTATATAATATATATTTGGTGTACTTTTGATATATTACGTAAATTATATAATATATAATTGATGTAGTTTTTGATATTTTACATAGAGTGTGTAATATATCTGTACTATCTTTTTGATATTTTATTTACAGTATATAATATACATTTGGTGTAATTTTTGATATTTTATGTACAGTATACTAAATATAATTACTGTAGTTTTTGATAGTTTATTTACCGTATATATCACACATATTTGGTGTACTTTTTGATATTTTAAGTACAGTGTGTAATATATATTTACTGTACTTTTTGATTATTTTTTACAGTATATAAAATGTATTTGGTGTACTTTTAGTTAATATTATATGTACAATATATGAAATATATTTGCTGTACTTTTTGATATCTTATGTACAGTATATAATATATATTTGGTGTACTTTTGCTATATTATGTAAATTATATAATATATAATTGGTGTAGTTTTTGATATTTTACATAGAGTGTGTAATATATATGTACTATCATTTTTGATATTTTATTTACAGTATATAATATACATTTGGTGTAATTTTTGATATTTTATGTACAGTATATTAAATATAATTACTCTAGTTTTTGATAGTTTATTTACAGTATATATAACACATATTTGGTGTACTTTTTGATATTTTAATACAGTGTGTAATATATATTTACTGTACTTTTTGATTTTTTTTACAATATATAAAATGTATTTGGTGTACTTTTAGTTAATATTATATGTACAATATATGAAATATATTTGCTGTAGTTTTTGATATCTTATGAACAGTATATAATATATATTTGGTGTACTTTTGATATATTATGTAAATTATATAATATATAATTGGTGTAGTTTTTGATATTTTACATAAGGTGTGTAATATATATGTACTGAAATTTTGATATATTATTAACAGTATACAATATACATTCGGTGTAATTTTTGATATTTTATGTACAGTATATTAAATATAATTACTGTAGTTTTTGATAGTTTACTTAGAGTATATATAACACATATTTGGTGTACTTTTTGATATTTTAAGTACAGTGTGTAATATATATTTACTGTATTTTTGATTTTTTTTACAGTATATAAAATGTATTTGGTGTACTTTTAGTTACTATTATATGTACAATATATGAAATGTATTTGCTGTACTTTTTGATATTTTATGTACAGTATATAATATATATTTGGTGTACTTTTGATATATTATGTAAATTATATAATATATAATTGGTGTAGTTTTTGATATTTTACATAGAGTGTGTAATATATATATACTACCCTTTTTGATATTTTATTTACAGTATAGAATATACATTTGCTGTAATTTTTGATATTTTATGTACTGTATATTAAATATAGTTACTGTAGTTTTTGATAGTTTATTTACAGTATATATAACACATATTTGGTGTACTGTTTGATATTTTAAGTACAGTGTGTAATATATATTTACTGTACTTTTTCATTTTTTTTACAATATATAAAATGTATTTGGTGTACTTTTAGTTAATATTATATGTACAATATATGAAATATATTTGCTGTAGTTTTTGATATCTTATGTACAGTATATAATATATATTTGGTGTAATTTTGATATATTATGTAAATTATATAATATATAATTTGTGTAGTTTTTGATATTTTACATAGAGTGTGTAATATATATGTACTGTCATTTTGATATTTTTTTACAGTATATAATATGCATTTGGTGTAATTTTTGATATTTTATGTGCAGTATATAAAATATAATTACTGTAGTTTTTGATAGTTAACTTAGAGTATATATAACACATATTTGGTGTACTTTTTGATATTTAAGTACAGTGTGTAATATATATTTACTGTACTTTTTGATTTTATTTACAGTATATAAAATGTATTTGGTGTACTTTTAGTTACTATTATATGTACAATATATGAAATGTATTTGCTGTACTTTTTGATATTTTATGTACAGTATATAATATATATTTGGTGTACTTTTGATATATTATGTAAATTATATAATATATAATTGGTGTAGTTTTTGATATTTTACATAGAGTGTGTAATATATATATACTATCCTTTTTGATATTTTATTTACAGTATATAATATACATTTGCTGTAATTTTTGATATTTTATGTACTGTATATTAAATATAATTACTGTAGTTTTTGATAGTTTATTTACAGTATATATAACACATATTTGGTGTACTGTTTGATATTTTAAGTACAGTGTGTAATATATATTTACTGTACTTTTTCATTTTTTTACAATATATAAAATGTATTTGGTGTACTTTTAGTTAATATTATATGTACAATATATGAAATATATTTGCTGTAGTTTTTGATATCTTATGTACAGTATATAATATATATTTGGTGTAATTTTGATATATTATGTAAATTATATAATATATAATTTGTGTAGTTTTTGATATTTTACATAGAGTGTGTAATATATATGTACTGTCATTTTGATATTTTTTTACAGTATATAATATGCATTTGGTGTAATTTTTGATATTTTATGTGCAGTATATAAAATATAATTACTGTAGTTTTTGATAGTTAACTTAGAGTATATATAACACATATTTGGTGTACTTTTTGATATTTAAGTACAGTGTGTAATATATATTTACTGTACTTTTTGATTTTATTTACAGTATATAAAATGTATTTGGTGTACTTTTAGGTAATATTATATGTACAATATATGAAATGTATTTGCTGTACTTTTTGATATTTTATGTACAGTATATAATATATATTTGGTGTACTTTTGATATATTATGTAAATTATATAATATATAATTGGTGTAGTTTTTGATATTTTACATAGAGTGTGTAATATATATGTACTATCGTTTTTGATATATTATTTACAGTATATAATATACATTTGGTGTAATTTTTGATATTTTATGTACAATATATTAAATATAATTACTGCAGTTTTTGATAGTTTACTTAGAGTATATATAACACATATTTGGTGTACTTTTTGAAATTTTAAGTACAGTGTGTAATATATATTTACTGTACTTTTTGATTTTTTTTTACAGTATATAAAATGTATTTGGTGTACTTTTAGTTAATATTATAGGTACAATATATGAAATATATTGCTGTACTTTTTGATATTTTATGTACAGTATATAATATATATTTGGTGTACTTTTGATACATTATGTAAATTATATAATATATAATTGGTGTAGTTTTTGATATTTTACATAGAATGTGTTATATATATGTACTATCATTTTTGATATTTTATTTACAGTATATAATATACATTTGGTGTAATTTTTGATATTTTATGTACAGTATATTAAATATAATTACTGTAGTTTTTGATAGTTTATTTACAATATATTTAAAACATATTTGGTGTACTTTTTGATATTTTAAGTACAGTGTGTAATATATATTTACTGTACTTTTTGATTTTTTTTACAATATATAAAATGTATTTGGTGTACTTTTAGTTAATATTATATGTTCAATATATGAAATATATTTGCCGTACTTTTTGATATCTTATATACAGTATATAATATATATTTGGTGTACTTTTGATATATTATGTAAATTATATAATATATAATTGGTGTAGTTTTTGATATTTTACATAAGGTGTGTAATATATATGTACTATCATTTTGATATTTCATTTACAGTATATAATATACATTTGGTGTAATTTTTGATAATTTATGTACAGTATATTAAATATAATTACTGTAGTTTTTGATAGTTTAATTAGAGTATATATAACACATATTTGGTGTACTTTTTGATATTTTAAGTACAGTGTGTAATATATATTTACTGTACTTTTTGATTTTATTTACAGTATATAAAATGTATTTGGTGTACTTTTAGTTAATATTATATGTACAATATATGAAATGTATTTGCTGTACTTTTTGATATTTTATGTACAGTATATAATATATATTTGGTGTACTTTTGATATATTATGTAAATTATATAATATATAATTGGTGTAGTTTTTGATATTTTACATAGAGTGTGTAATGTATATGTACTATCCTTTTTGATATTTTATTTACAGTATATAATATACATTTGGTGTAATTTTTGATATTTTATGTACAGTATATTAAATATAATTACTGTAGTTTTTGATAGTTTACTTAGAGTATATATAACACATATTTGGTGTACTTTTTGATATTTTAAGTACAGTGTGTAATATATATTTACTGTACTTTTTGATTTTTTTTACAATATACAAAATGTATTTGGTGTACTTTTAGTTAAGATTATATGTACAATATATGAAAGATATTTGCTGTACTTTTTGATATTTTATGAACAGTATATAATATATATTTTGTGTACTTTTGATATATTATGTAAATCATATAATATATAATTGGTGTAGTTTTTGATATTTTACATAGAGTGTGTACTATATATGTACTATCCTTTTTGATATTTTATTTATAGTATATAATATACATTTGGTGTAATTTTTGATATTTTATGTACAGTATATTAAATATAATTACTGTAGTTTTTGATAGTTTATTTACCGTATATATAACACATATTTGGTGTACTTTTTGATATTTTAAGTACAGTGTGTAATACATATTTACTGTATTTTTGATTATTTTTTACAGTATATAAAATATATTTGGTGTACTTTTAATTAATATTATATGTACAATATATGAAATATATTTGCTGTACTTTTTGATATCTTATGTACAGTATATAATATATATTTGGTGTACTTTTGATATATTATGTAAATTATATAATATATAATTGGTGTAGTTTTTGATATTTTACATAGAGTGTGTAATATATATGTACTACCCTTTTTGGTATTTTATTTACAGTATATAATATACATTTGGTGTAATTTTTGATATTTTATGTACAGTATATTAAATATAATTACTCTAGATTTTGATAGTTTATTTACATTATATATAACACATATTTGGTGTACTTTTTGATATTTTAAGTACAGTGTGTAATATATATTTACTGTACTTTTTGATTTTTTTTCACAGTATATAAAATGTATTTGGTGTACTTTAATAAATATTATATGTACAATATATGAAATATATTTGCTGTACTTTTTGATATGTTATGTACAGCATATAATATATATTTGGTGTACTTTTGATATATTATGTAAATTATATAATATATAATTGACGTAGTTTTTGATATTTTACATAGAGTGTGTAATATATATGTACTATCCCTTTTGATATTTTATTTACAGTATATAATATACATTTGGTGTAATTTTTGATATTTTATGTACAGTACATTAAATATAATTACTGTAGTTTTTGATAGTTTATTTACAATATATTTAAAACATATTTGGTGTACTTTTTGATATTTTAAGTACAGTGTGTAATATATATTTGTTGTACTTTTTGATTTTTTTTACAGTATATAAAATGTATTTGGTGTACTTTTAGTTAATATTATATGTACAATATATGAAATATATTTGTTGTAGTTTTTGATACTTTATGTACAGTATATAATACATATTTGGTGTACTTTTGATATATTATGTAAATTATATAACATATAATTGGTGTAGTTTTTGATATTTTACATAGAGTGTGTAATATATATGTACTATCCTTTTTGATATTTTATTTACAGTATATAATAAACATTTGGTGTAATTTTTGATATTTTATGTACTGTATATTAAATATAATTACTGTAGTTTTTGATAGTTTATTTACAGTATATATAACACATGTTTGGTGTACTGTTTGATATTTTAAGTACAGGGTGTAATATATATTTACTGTAATTTTTCATTTTTTTTACAATATATAAAATGTATTTGGTGTACTTTTAGTTAATATTATATGTACAATATATGAAATATATTTGCTGTAGTTTTTGATATCTTATGTACAGTATATAATATATATTTGGTGTACTTTTGATATATTATGTAAATTATATAATATATAATTGGTGTAGTTTTTGATATTTTTCATAGAGTGTGTAATGTATATGTACTATCCTTTTTGATATTTTATTTACAGTATATAATATACATTTGCTGTAATTTTTGATATTTTATGTACAGTATATTAAATATAATTACTGTAGTTTTTGATAGTTTACTTAGAGTATATATAACACATATTTGGTGTACTTTTTGATATTTTAAGTACAGTGTGTAATATATATTTACTGTACTTTTTGATTTTTTTTACAGTATATAAAATGTATTTGGTGTACTTTTAGTTAAGATTATATGTACAATATATGGAAGATATTTGCTGTACTTTTTGATATTTTATGAACAGTATATAATATATATTTTGGGTACTTTTGATATATTATGTAAATTATATAATATATAATTGGTGTAGTTTTTGATATTTTACATAGAGTGTGTAATATATATGTACTATCGTTTCTGATATTTTATTTACAGTATATAATATACATTTGGTGTAATTTTTGTTATTTTATGTACAGTATATTAAATATAATTACTGTAGTTTTTGATAGTTTATTTACAGTATATATAACACATATTTGGTGTACTTTTTGATATTTTAAGTACAGTGTGTAATATATATTTACTGTACTTTTTGATTTTTTTACAGTATATAAAATGTATTTGGTGTACTTATAGTTAATATTATAGGTACAATATATGAAATATATTGCTGTACTTTTTGATATTTTATGTACAGTATATAATATATATTTGGTGTACTTTTGATATATTATGTAAATTATATAATATATAATTGGTGTAGCTTTTGATATTTTACATGGAATGTGTTATATATATGTACTATCATTTTTGATATTTTATTTACAGTATATAATATACATTTGGTGTAATTTTTGATATTTTATGTACAGTATATTAAATATAATTACTGTAGTTTTTGATAGTTTATTTACAATATATTTAAAACATATTTGGTGTACTTTTTGATATTTTAAGTACAGTGTGTAATATATATGTACTGTACTTTTTGATTTTTTTTACAATATATAAAATGTATTTGGTGTACTTTTAGTTAATATTATATGTTCAATATATGAAATATATTTGCCGTACTTTTTGATATCTTATATACAGTATGTAATATATATTTGGTGTACTTTTGATATATTATGTAAATTGTATAATATATAATTGGTGTAGTTTTTGATATTTTACATAAGGTGTGTAATATATATGTACTATCATTTTGATATTTCATTTACAGTATATAATATACATTTGGTGTAATTTTTGATATTTTATGTACAGTATATTAAATATAATTACTGTAGTTTTTGATAGTTTACTTAGAGTATATATAACACATATTTCGTGTACTTTTTGATATTTTAAGTACAGTGTGTAATATATATTTACTGTACTTTTTGATTTTATTTACAGTATATAAAATGTATTTGGTGTACTTTTAGTTAATATTATATGTACAATATATGAAATGTATTTGCTGTACTTTTTGATATTTTATGTACAGTATATAATATATATTTGGTGTACTTTTGATATATTAAGTAAATTATATAATATATAATTGGTGTAGTTTTTGATATTTTACATAGAGTGTGTAATATATATGTACTATCCTTTCTGATATTTTATTTACAGTATATAAGATACATTTGGTGTAATTTTTGATATTTTATGTACAGTATATTAAATATAATTACTGTAGTTTTTGATAGTTTATTTACAGTATATATAACACATATTTGGTGTACTTTTTGATATTTTAAGTACAGTGTGTAATATATATTTACTGTACTTTTTGATTATTTTTTACAGTATATAAAATGTATTTGGTGTACTTTTAGTTAATATTATATGTACAATATATGAAATATATTTGCTGTAATTTTTGATATCTTATGTACAGTATATAATATATATTTGGTGTACTTTTGATATATTATGTAAATTATATAATATATAATTGGTGTAGATTTTGATATTTTGCATAGAGTGTGATATATATGTACTATCATTTTTGATATTTTATTTACAGTATATAATATACATTTGGTGTAATTTTTGATATTTTATGTACAGTATATTAAATATAATTACTGTAGTTTTTGATAGTTTATTTTCCGTATATATAACACATATTTGGTGTACTTTTTGATATTTTAAGTACAGTGTGTAATATATATTTACTGTACTTTTTGATTATTTTTTACAGTATATAAAATATATTTGGTGTACTTTTAGTTAATATTATATTTATAATATATGAAATATATTTCCTGTACTTTTTGATACTTTATATACAGTATATAATATATATTTGGTGTACTTTTGATATATTATGTAAAGTATATAATATATAATTGGTGTAGTTTTTGATATTTTACATAGAGTGTGTAATATATATGTACAATCCTTTTTCATATTTTATTTACAGTATATAATATACATTTGGTGTAAGTTTTGATATTTTATTTACAGTATATTAAATATAATTACTGTAGTTTTTGATAGTTTATTTACAGTATATATAACACATATTTGGTGTACTTTTTGATATTTCAAGTACAGTGTGTAATATATATTTACTGTACTTTTTGATTTTTTTTACAGTATATAAAATGTATTTGGTGTACTTTTAGTTAATATTATAGGTACAATATATGAAATATATTTGCTGTACTTTTTGATATTTTATGTACTGTATATAATATATATTTGGTGTACTTTTGATATATTATGTAAATTATATAATATATAATTGGTGTAGTTTTTGATATTTTACATAGAGTGTGTTATATATATGTACTATCATTTTTGATATTTTTGTACAGTATATAATATACATTTGGTGTAATTTTTGATATTTTATGTACAGTATATTAAATATAATTACTGTAGTTTTTGATAGTTTATTTACCGTATATATAACACATATTTGGTGTACTTTTTGTTATTTTAAGTACAGTGTATAATATATATTTACTGTACTTTTTGATTATTTTTTACAGTATATAAAATATATTTGGTGTACTTTTAGTTAATATTATATGTATAATATATGAAATATATTTGCTGTACTTTTTGATACTTATGTACAGTATATAATATATATTTGGTGTACTTTTGATATATTATGTTAATTATATAATATATAATTGGTGTAGTTTTTGATATTTTACATAGAGTGTGTAATATATATGTACTATCCTTTTTGATATTTTATTTACAGTATGTAATATACATTTGGTGTAATTTTTGATATTTTTTGTACAGTATATTAAATATAATGACTGTAGTTTTTGATAGTTTATTTACAATATATATAACACATATTTGGTGTACTTTTTGATATTTTAAGTACAGTGTGTAATATATATTTACTGTGCTTTTTGATTTTTTTTACAATATATAAAATATATTAGGTGTACTTTTAATTAATATTATATGTAAAATATATGAAATATATTTGCTGTACTTTTTGATATCTTATGTACAGTATATAATATATATTTTGTGTACTTTTGATATATTATGTAAATTATATAATATATAATTGGTGTGGTTTTTGATATTTTTCATAAGGTGTGTAATATATATGTACTATCATTTTGATATTTTATTTACAGTATATAATATACATTTGGTGTAATTTTTGATATTTTATGTACAGTATATTAAATATAATTACTGTAGTTTTTGATAGTTTACTTAGAGTATATATAACACATATTTGGTGTACTTTTTGATACTTTAAGTACAGTGTGTAATATATATTTACTGTATTTTTGATATTATTTACAGTATATAAAATGTATTTGGTGTACTTTTAGTTAATATTATATTTACAATATATGAAATATATTTGCTGTACTTTTTGATATTTTATGTACAGTATATAATATATATTTGGTGTACTTTTGATATATTATGTAAATTATATAATATATAATTGGTGTAGATTTTGATATTTTACATAGAGTGTGTTATATATATGTACTATCATTTTTGATATTTTATTTACAGTATATAATATACATGTGGTGTAATTTTTGATATTTTATGTACAGTATATTAAATATAATTACTGTAGTTTTTGATAGTTTATTTACAGTATGTATAACACATATTTGGTGTACTTTTTGATATTTTAAGTACAGTGTGTAATATATATTTACTGTACTTTTTAATGTTTTATAAAATATATAAAATGTATTTGGTGTACTTTTAGTTAATATTATATGTACAATATATGAAATATATTTGCTGTACTTTTTGATATATTATGAACAGTATATAATATATATTTTGTGTAATTTTGATATATTATGAAAATTATATAATATATAATTGGTGTAGTTTTTGATATTTTACATAGAGTGTGTAATATATATGTACTATCATTTTGATATATTATTTACAGTATATAATATGCATTTGGTGTAATTTTTGATATTTTATGTACAGTATATTAAATATAATTACTGTAGTTTTTGATAGTTTATTTACAGTATATATAACACATATTTGGTGTACTTTTTCATATTTTAAGTACAGTGTGTAATATATATTTACTGTACTTTTTGATTTTTTTTACACTATATAAAATGTATTTGGTGTACTTTTAGTTAATATTATAGGTACAATATATGAAATATATTTGCTGTACTTTTTGATATTTTATGTACAGTATATAATATATATGTGGTGTACTTTTGATATATTATGTAAGTTATATAATATATAATAGGTGTAGTTTTTGATATTTTACATAGAGTGTGTAATATATATGTACTATCCTTTTTGATACTTTTTTACAGTATATAATATACATTTGGTGTAATTTTTGATATTTTATGTACAGTATATTAAATATAATTACTGTAGTTTTTGATAGTTTACTTAGAGTATATATAACACATATTTGGTGTACTTTTTGATATTTTAAGTACAGTGTGTAATATATATTTACTGTACTTTTTCATTTTTTTTACAATATATAAAATGTATTTGGTGTACTTTTAGTTAATATTATATGTACAATATATGAAATATATTTGCTGTACTTTTTGATATTTTATGTACATTATATAATATATGTTTGGTGTACTTTTGATATATTATGTAAATTATATAATATATAATTGGTGTAGTTTTTGATATTTTACATAGAGTGTGTAATATATATGTACTATCCTTTTTGATATTTTATTTACAGTATATAATATACATTTGGTGTAATTTTTGATATTTTAAGTACAGTATATTAAATATAATTACTGTAGTTTTTGATAGTTTATTTACAGTATATGTAACACATATTTCGTGTACTTTTTGATATTTTAAGTACAGTGTGTAATATATATCTACTGTTCTTTTTGATTTTTTTTACAATATATAAAATGTATTTGGTGTACTTTTAGTTAATATTATATGTACAATATATGAAATATCTTTGCTGTACTTTTTGATATTTTATGAACAGTGTATAATATATATTTGGTGTACTTTTGATATATTATGTAAATTATATAATATATAATTGGTGTAGTTTTTGATATCTTACATAGTGTGTGTAATATATATGTACTATCGTTTTTGATATTTTATTTACAGTATATAATATACATTTGGTGTAATTTTTGATATTTTATGTACAGTACATTAAATATAATTACTGTAGTTTTTGATAGTTTACTTAGAATATATATAACACATATTTGGTGTACTTTTTGATATTTTAAGTACAGTGTGTAATATATATTTACTGTACTTTTTGATTTTATTTACAGTATATAAAATGTATTTGGTGTACTTTTAGTTAATATTATATGTACAATATATGAAATGTATTTGCTGTACTTTTTGATACTTTATGTACAGTATATAAGATATATTTGGTGTAGTTTTGATATATTATGTTAATTATATAATATATAATTGGTGTAGTTTTTGATATTTTACATAGAGTGTGTAATATATATGTACTATACCTTTTGATATTTTATTTACAGTATATAATATACATTTGGTGTAATTTTTGATATTTTATGTACAGTATATTAAATATAATTACTGTAGTTTTTGATAGTTTATTTACAATATATTTAAAACATATTTGGTGTACTTTTTGATATTTTAAGTACAGTGTGTAATATATATTTGCTGTACTTTTTGATTTTTTTTACAGTATATAAAATGTATTTGGTGTACTTTTAGTTAATATTATATGTACAATATATGAAATGTATTTGCTGTACTATTTGATATTTTATGTACAGTATATAATATATATTTGGTGTACTTTTGATATATTATGTAAATTATATAATATATAATTGGTGTAGTTTTTGATATTTTACATAGAGTGTGTAATGTATATGTACTATCCTTTTTAATATTTTATTTACAGTATATAATATACATTTGCTGTAATTTTTGATATTTTATGTACAGTATATTAAATATAATTACTGTAGTTTTTGATAGTTTACTTAGAGTATATATAACACATATTTGGTGTACTTTTTGATATTTTAAGTACAGTGTGTAATATATATTTACTGTACTTTTTGATTTTATTTACAGTATATAAAATGAATTTGGTGTACTTTTAGTTAATAGTATATGTACAATATATGAAATGTATTTGCTGTACTTTTTGATACTTAATGAACAGTATATAATATATATTTTGTGTACTTTTGATATATTATGTAAATTATATAATATATAATTGGTGTAGTTTTTGATATTTTACATAGAGTGTGTAATATATATGTAATATCCTTTTTGATGTTTTATTTACAGTATATAAGATACATTTGGTGTAATTTTTGATATTTTATGTACAGTATGTTAAATATAATTACCGTAGTTTTGATAGTTTATTTACAGTATATATAAAACATATTTGGTGTACTATTTGATATTTTAAGTACAGTGTGTAATATATATTTACTGTACTTTTTGATTATTTTTTACAGTATATAAAATGTATTTGGTGTACTTTTAGTTAATATTATATGTACAATATATGAAATATATTTGCTGTGCTTTTTAATATTTTATGTACAGTATATAATATATATTTGGTGTACTTTTGATATATTATGTAAATTATATAATATATAATTGGTGTAGTTTTTGATATTTTACATAGAGTGTGTAATATATATGTACTATCCCTTTTGATATTTTATTTACAGTATATAATATACATTTGGTGTAATTTTTGATATTTTATGTACAGTATATTAAATATTATTACTGTAGTTTTTGATAGTTTATTTACAGCATACATAACACATATTTGGTGTACTTTTTGATATTTTAAGTACAGTGTGTAATATATATTTACTGTACTTTTTGATTATTTTTTACAGTATATAAAATGTATTTGGTGTACTTTTAGTTAATACTATATGTACAATATATGAAATATATTTGCTGTACTTTTTGATATTTTATGTACAGTATATAATATATATTTGGTGTACTTCTGATATATTATGTAAATTATATAATATATAATTGGTGTAGTTTTTGATATTTTACATAGAGTGTGTAATATATATGTACTATCGTTTCTGATATTTTATTTACAGTATATAATATACATTTGGTGTAATTTTTGATATTTTATGTACAGTATATTAAATATAATTACTGTAGTTTTTGATAGTTTATTTACAGTATATATAACACATATTTGGTGTACTTTTTGATATTTTAAGTACAGTGTGTAATATATATTTACTGTACTTTTTGATTTTTTTTTACAGTATATAAAATGTATTTGGTGTACTTTTAGTTAATATTATAGGTACAATATATGAAATATATTGCTGTACTTTTTGATATTTTATGTACAGTATATAATATATATTTGGTGTACTTTTGATATATTATGTAAATTATATAATATATAATTGGTGTAGTTTTTGATATTTTACATAGAATGTGTTATATATAAGTGCTATCATTTTTGATATTTTATTTACAGTATATAATATACATTTGGTGTAATTTTTGATATTTTATGTACAGTATATTAAATATAATTACTGCAGTTTTTGATAGTTTATTTACAATATATTTAAAACATATTTGGTGTACTTTTTGATATTTTAAGTACAGTGTGTAATATATATTTACTGTACTTTTTGATTTTTTTTACAATATATAAAATGTATTTGGTGTACTTTTAGTTAATATTATATGTTCAATATATGAAATATATTTGCCGTACTTTTTGATATCTTATATACAGTATATAATATATATTTGGTGTACTTTTGATATATTATGTAAATGGTATAATATATAATTGGTGTAGTTTTTGATATTTTACATAAGGTGTGTAATATATATGTACAATCATTTTGATATTTCATTTACATTATATAATATACATTTGGTGTAATTTTTGATATTTTATGTACAGTATATTAAATATAATTACTGTAGTTTTTGATAGTTTACTTAGAGTATATATAACACATATTTCGTGTACTTTTTGATATTTTAAGTACAGTGTGTAATATATATTTACTGTACTTTTTGATTTTATTTACAGTATATAAAATGTATTTGGTGTACTTTTAGTTAATATTATATGTACAATATATGAAATGTATTTGCTGTACTTTTTGATATTTTATGTACAGTATATAATATATATTTGGTGTACTTTTGATATATTATGTAAATTATATAATATATAATTGGTGTAGTTTTTGATATTTTACATAGAGTGTGTAATGTATATGTACTATCCTTTTTGATATTTTATTTACAGTATATAATATACATTTGCTGTAATTTTTGATATTTTATGTACAGTATATTAAATATAATTACTGTAGTTTTTGATAGTTTACTTAGAGTATATATAACACATATTTGATGTACTTTTTGATATTTTAAGTACAGTGTGTAATATATATTTACTGTACTTTTTGATTTTTTTTACAGTATATAAAATGTATTTGGTGTACTTTTAGTTAAGATTATATGTACAATATATGAAAGATATTTGCTGTACTTTTTGATATTTTATGAACAGTATATAATATATATTTTGTGTACTTTTGATATATTATGTAAATTATATAATATATAATTGGTGTAGTTTTTGATATTTTACATAGAGTGTGTAATATATATGTACTATCCTTTTTGGTATTTTATTTTCAGTATATAATATACATTTGGTGTAATTTTTGATATTTTATGTACAGTATATTAAATATAATTACTGTAGTTTTTGATAGTTTATTTACCGTATATATAACACATATTTGGTGTACTTTTTGATATTTTAAGTACAGTGTGTAATACATATTTACTGTACTTTTTGATTATTTTTTACAGTATATAAAATATATTTGGTGTACTTTTAGTTAATATTATATGTACAATATATGAAATATATTTGCTGTACTTTTTGATATCTTATGTACAGTATATAATATATATTTGGTGTACTTTTGATATATTATGTAAATTATATAATATATAATTGGTGTAGTTTTTGATATTTTACATAGAGTGTGTAATATATATGTACTATCCCTTTTGGTATTTTATTTACAGTATATAATATACATTTGGTGTAATTTTTGATATTTTATGTACAGTATATTAAATATAATTACTGTAGTTTTTGATAGTTTATTTACAGTATATATAACACATATTTGGTGTACTTTTTGATATTTTAAGTACAGTGTGTAATATATATTTACTGTACTTTTTGATTTTTTTTCACAGTATATAAAATGTATTTGGTGTACTTTAATAAATATTATATGTACAATATATGAAATATATTTGCTGTACTTTTTGATATGTTATGTACAGTATATAATATATATTTGGTGTACTTTTGATATATTACGTAAATTATATAATATATAATTGATGTAGTTTTTGATATTTTACATAGAGTGTGTAATATATATGTATTATCCCTTTTGATATTTTATTTACAGTATATAATATACATTTGGTGTAACTTTTGATATTTTATGTACAGTATATTAAATATAATTACTGTTGTTTTTGATAGTTTACTTAGAGTATATATAACACATATTTGGTGTACTTTTTGATATTTTAAGTACAGTGTGTAATATATATTTACTGTACTTTTTGATTATTTTTTACAGTATATAAAATCCATTTGGTGTTCTTTTAGTTAATATTATATGTACAATATATGAAATATATTTGCTGTACTTTTTGATATTTTATGTAGAGTATATAATATATATTTTGTGTACTTTTGATATATTATGTAAATTATATAATATATAATTGGTGTAGTTATTGATATTTTACATAGAGTGTGTAATATATATGTACTATCCTTTCTGATATTTTATTTACAGTATATAATATACATTTCGTGTAATTTTTGATATTTTATGTACAGTATATTAAATATAATTACTGTAGTTTTTGATAGTTTATTTAAAGTATATATAACACATATTTGGTGTACTTTTTGATATTTTAAGTACAGTGTGTAATATATATTTACTGTACTTTTTGATTTTTTTTACAATATATAAAATGTATTTGGTGTACTTTTAGTTAATATTATATGTACAATACATGAAATATATTTGCTGTGCTTTTTGATATCTTATGTACAGTATATAATATATATTTCGTGTGCTTTTGATATATTATGTAAATTATATAGTATATAATTGGTGTAGTTTTTGATATTTTACATAGAGTGTGTAATATATCTGTACTATCGTTTTGATATTTTATTTACAGTATATAATATACATTTGGTGTAATTTTTGATATTTTATGTACAGTATACTAAATATAATTAGTGGAGTTTTTGATAGTTTATTTACCGTATATATAACACATATTTGGTGTACTTTTTGATATTTTAAGTACAGTGTGTAATATATATTTACTGTATTTTTGATTTTATTTACAGTATATAAAATTTATTTGGTGTACTTTTAGTTAATATTATATGTACAATATGTGAAATGTATTTGCTGTACTTTTTGATATTTTATGTACAGTATATAATATATATTTGGTGTACTTTTGATATATTATGTAAATTATATAATATATAATTGGTGTAGTTTTTGATATTTTACATAGAGTGTGTAATATATATGTACTATCATTTTTGATGTATTATTTACAGTATATAATATACGTTTGGTGTAATTTTTGATATTTTATGTACAGTATATTAAAGATAATTACTGTAGTTTTTGATAGTTTATTTACAGTATATATAACACATATTTGGTGTACTTTTTGATATTTTAAGTACAGTGTGTAATATATATTTACTGTACTTTTTCATTTTTTTTACAATATATAAAATGTATTTGGTGTACTTTTAGATAATATTATATGTACAATATATGAAATATATTTGCTGTAGTTTTTGATATCTTATGTACAGTATATAATATATATTTGGTGTACTTTTGATATATTATGTAAATTATATAATATATAATTGGTGTAGTTTTTGATATTTTACATAGAGTGTGTTATATATATGTACTGTCATTTTGATATTTTATTTAGAGTATATAATATACATTTGGTGTAATTTTTGATATTTTATGTACAGGATATTAAATATAATTACTGTAGTTTTTGATAGTTAACTTAGAGTATATATAACACATATTTGGTGTACTTTTTGATATTTAAGTACAGTGTGTAATATATATTTACTGTACTTTTTGATTTTATTTACAGTATATAAAATGTATTTGGTGTACTTTTAGGTAATATTATATGTACAATATATGAAATGTATTTGCTGTACTTTTTGATATTTTATGTACAGTATATAATATATATTTGGTGTACTTTTGATATATTATGTAAATTATATAATATATAATTGGTGTAGTTTTTGATATTTTACATAGAGTGTGTAATATATATGTACTATCCTTTCTGATATTTTATTTACAGTATATAATATACATTTGGTGTAATTTTTGATATTTTATGTACAGTATATTAAATATAATTACTGTAGTTTTTGATAGTTTATTTACAGTATATATAACACATATTTGGTGTACTTTTTGATATTTTAAGTACAGTGTGTAATATATATTTACTGTACTTTTTGATTTTTTTTTACAGTATAAAAAATGTATTTGGTGTACTTTTAGTTAATATTATAGGTACAATATATGAAATATATTTGCTGTAATTTTTGATATTTTATGTACAGTATATAATATATATTTGGTGTACTTTTGATATATTATGTAAATTATATAATATATAATTGGTGTAGTTTTTGATATTTTACATAGATCGTGTTATATATATGTACTATCATTTTTGATATTTTATTTACAGTATATAATATACATTTGGTGTAATTTTTGATATTTTATATACAGTATATTAAATATAATAACTGTAGTTTTTGATAGTTTATTTACAATATATTTAAAACATATTTGGTGTACCTTTTGATATTTTAAGTACAGTGTGTAATACATGTTTACTGTACTTTTTGATTTTTTTCACAATATATAAAACGTATTTGGTGTACTTTTAGTTAATATTATATGTTCAATATATGAAATATATTTGCCGTACTTTTTGATATCTTATATACAGTATATAATATATATTTGGTGTACTTTTGATATATTATTGAAATTATATAATATATAATTGGTGTAGTTTTTGATATTTTACATAGAGTGTGTAATATATATGTACTATCATTTTGATATTTCATTTACAGTATATAATATACATTTGGTGTAATTTTTGATATTTTATGTACAGTATATTAAATAAAATTACTGTAGTTTTTGATAGTTTACTTAGAGTATATATAACACATATTTGGTACTTTTTGATATTTTAAGTACAGTGTGTAATATATATTTACTGTACTTTTTGATTTTATTTACAGTATATAAAATGTATTTGGTGTACTTTTAGTTAATATTATATGTACAATATATGAAATGTATTTGCTGTAGTTTTTGATATTTTATGTACAGTATATAAGATATATTTGGTGTACTTTTGGTATATTATGTAAATTATATAATATATAATTGGTGTAGTTTTTGATATTTTACATAGAGTGTGTAATGTATATGTACTATCCTTTTTGATATATTATTTACAGTATATAATATACATTTGGTGTAATTTTTGATATTTTATGTACAGTATATTAAATATAATTACTGTAGTTTTTGATAGTTTACTTAGAGTATATATAACACATATTTCGTGTACTTTTTGATATTTTAAGTACAGTGTGTAATATATATTTACTGTACTTTTTGATTTTTTTTACAATATACAAAATGTATTTGGTGTACTTTTAGTTAAGATTATATGTACAATATATGAAAGATATTTGCTGTACTTTTTGCTATTTTATGAACAGTATATAATATATATTTTGTGTACTTTTGATATGTTATGTAAATTATATACTATATAATTGGTGTAGTTTTTGATATTTTACATAGAGTGTGTAATATATATGTACTATCCTTTTTGATATTTTATTTATAGTATATAATATACATTTGGTGTAATTTTTGACATTTTATGTACAGTATATTAAATATAATTACTGTAGTTTTTGTTAGTTTATTTACCGTATATATAACACATATTTGGTGTACTTTTTGATATTTTAAGTACAGTGTGTAATACATATTTACTGTACTTTTTGATTATTTTTTACAGTATATAAAATATATTTGGTGTACTTTTAATTAATATTATATGTACAATATATGAAATATATTTGCTGTACTTTTTGATATCTTATGTACAGTATATAATATATATTTGGTGTACTTTTGATATATTATGTAAATTATAAAATATATAATTGGTGTAGTTTTTGATATTTTACATATTGTGTGTAATATATATGTACTATCCTTTTTGGTATTTTATTTACAGTATATAATATACATTTGGTGTAATTTTTGATATTTTATGTACAGTATATTAAATATAATTACTCTAGTTTTTGATAGTTTATTTACAGTATATATAACACATATTTGGTGTACTTTTTGATATTTTAAGTACAGTGTGTAATACATATTTACTGTACTTTTTGATTTTTTTTCACAGTATATAAAATGTATTTGGTGTACTTTAATAAATATTATATGTACAATATATGAAATATATTTGCTGTACTTTTTGATATGTTATGTACAGTATATAATATATATTTGGTGTACTTTTGATATATTATGTAAATTATATAATATATAATTGATGTAGTTTTTGATATTTTACATAGAGTGTGTAATATATATGTACTATCCCTTTTGATATTTTATGTATAGTATATAATATACATTTGGTGTAATTTTTGATATTTTATGTACAGTACATTAAATATAATTACTGTAGTTTTTGATAGTTTATTTACAATATATTTAAAACATATTTGGTGTACTTTTTGATATTTTAAGTACAGTGTGTAATATATATTTGTTGTACTTTTTGATTTTTTTTACAGTATATAAAATGTATTTGGTGTACTTTTAGTTAATATTATATGTACAATATATGAAATGTATTTGCTATACTTTTTGATATTTTATGTACAGTATATAATATATATTTGGTGTACTTTTGATATATTATGTAAATTATATAATATATAATTGGTGTAGTTTTTGATATTTTACATAGAGTGTGTAATATATATGTAATATCCTTTTTGATGTTTTATTTACATTATATAAGATACATTTGGTGTAATTTTTGATATTTTATGTACAGTATGTTAAATATAATTACCATAGTTTTGATAGTTTATTTACAGTATATATAACACATATTTGCTGTACTTTTTGATATTTTAAGTACAGTGTGTAATATATATTTACTGTACTTTTTGATTATTTTTTACAGTATATAAAATGTATTTGGTGTACTTTTAGTTAATATTATATGTACAATATATGAAATATATTTGCTGTGCTTTTTGATATCTTATATACAGTATATAATATATATTTGGTGTACTTTTGATATATTATGTAAATTATATAATATATAATTGGTGTAGTTTTTGATATTTTACATAGAGTGTGTAATATATATGTACTATCCCTTTTGATATTTTATTTACAGTATATAATATACATTTGGTGTAATTTTTGATATTTATGTACAGTATATTAAATATAATTACTGTAGTTTTTGATAGTTTATTTACAGTATACATAACACATATTTGGTGTACTTTTTGATATTTTAAGTACAGTGTGTAATATATATTTACTGTACTTTTTGATTATTTTTTACAGTATATAAAATGTATTTGGTGTACTTTTAGTTAATACTATATGTACAATATATGAAATATATTTGCTGTACTTTTTGATATTTTATGTACAGTATATAATATATATTTGGTGTACTTTTGATATATTATGTAAATTATATAATATATAATTGGTGTAGTTTTTGATATTTTACATAGAGTGTGTAATGTATATGTACTATCCTTTTTGATATTTTATTTAAAGTATATAATATACATTTGCTGTAATTTTTGATATTTTATGTACAGTATATTAAATATAATTACTGTAGTTTTTGATAGTTTATTTACCGTATATATAACACATATTTCGTGTACTTTTTGATATTTTAAGTACAGTGTGTAATACATATTTACTGTACTTTTTGATTATTTTTTACAGTATATAAAATATATTTGGTGTACTTTTAGTTAATATTATATGTACAATATATGAAATATATTTGCTGTACTTTTTGATATCTTATGAAAGGTATATAATATATATTTGGTGTACTTTTGATATATTATGTAAATTATATAATATATAATTGGTGTAGTTTTTGATATTTTACATAGAGTGTGTAATATATATGTACTATCCTTTTTGGTATTTTATTTACAGAATATAATATACATTTGGTGTAATTTTTGATATTTTATGTACATTATATTAAATATAATTACTGTAGTTTTTGATAGTTTATTTACAGTATATATAACACATATTTGGTGTACTTTTTGATATTTTAAGTACAGTGTGTAATATATATTTACTGTACTTTATGATTTTTTTTCACTGTATATAAAATGTATTTGGTGTACTTTAATAAATATTATATGTACAATATATGAAATATATTTGCTGTACTTTTTGATATGTTATGTACAGTATATAATATATATTTGGTGTACTTTTGATATATTACGTAAATTATATAATATATAATTGATGTAGTTTTTGATATTTTACATAGAGTGTGTAATATATATGTACTATCCCTTTTGATATTTTATTTACAGTATATAATATACATTTGGTGTAATTTTTGATATTTTATGTACAGTATATTAAATATAATTACTGTAGTTTTTGATAGTTTATTTACAGTCTATATAACACATATTTGGTGTACTTTTTGATATTTTAAGTACAGTGTGTAATATATATTTACTGTACTTTTTGATTTTTTTTACAATATATAAAATGTATTTGGTGTACTTTTAGTTAATATATGTACAATACATGAAATATATTTGCTGTACTTTTTGATATCTTATGTACAGTATATAATATATATTTCGTGTGCTTTTGATATATTATGTAAATTATATAATATATAATTGGTGTAGTTTTTGATATTTTACATAGAGTGTGTAATATATCTGTACTATCTTTTTGATATTTTATTTACAGTATATAATATACATTTGGTGTAATTTTTGATATTTTATGTACAGTATACTAAATATAATTACTGTAGTTTTTGATAGTTTATTTACCGTATATATAAGACATATTTGGTGTACTTTTTGATATTTTAAGTACAGTGTGTAATATATATTTCCTGTATTTTTGATTTTATTTACAGTATATAAAATGTATTTGGTGTACTTTTAGTTAATATTATATGTACAATATGTGAAATGTATTTGCTGTACTTTTTGATATTTTATGTACAGTATATAATATATATTTGGTGTACTTTTGATATATTATGTAAATTATATAATATATAATTGGTGTAGTTTTTGATATTTTACATAGAGTGTGTAATATATATATACTATCCTTTTTGATATTTTATTTACAGTATATAATATACATTTGCTGTAATTTTTGATATTTTATGTACTGTATATTAAATATAATTACTGTAGTTTTTTATAGTTTATTTACAGTATATATAACACATATTTGGTGTACTGTTTGATATTTTAAGTACAGTGTGTAATATATATTTACTGTACTTTTTGATTTTATTTACAATATATAAAATGTATTTGGTGTACTTTTAGTTAATATTATATGTACAATATATGAAATATATTTGCTGTACTTTTTGATATCTTATGTACAGTATAAAATATATATTTGGTGTACATTTGATATATTATGTAAATTATATAATATATAATTGGTGTAGTTTTTGATATTTTACATAGAGTGTGTAATATATATGTACTATCATTTTTGATATTTTATTTACATTATATAATATACATTTGGTGTAATTTTTGATATTTTATGTACAGTATATTAAATATAATTACTGTAGTTTTTAATAGTTTATTTACAGTGTATATAACACATATTTGGAGTACTTTTTGATATTTTAAGTACAGTGTGTAATATATATTTACTGTACTTTTTGATTTTTTTTACAATATATAAAATGTATTTGGTGTACTTTTAGTTAATATTATATGTACAATATATGAAATATATTTGCTGTACTTTTTGATATTTTATGAACAGTATATAATATATATTTTGTGTAATTTTGATATATTATGTAAATTATATAATATATAATTGGTGTAGTTTTTGATATTTTACATCGAGTGTGTAATATATATGTACTATCATTTTTGATATATTATTTACAGTATATAATATACGTTTGGTGTAATTTTTGATATTTTATGTACAGTATATTAAATATAATTACTGTAGTTTTTGATAGTTTATTTACAGTATATATAACACATATTTGGTGTACTTTTTGATATTTTAAGTACAGTGTGTAATATATATTTACTGTACTTTTTCATTTTTTTTACAATATATAAAATGTATTTGGTGTACTTTTAGTTAATATTATATGTACAATATATGAAATATATTTGCTGTAGTTTTTGATATCTTATGTACAGTATATAATATATATTTGGTGTACTTTTGATATATTATGTAAATTATATAATATATAATTGGTGTAGTTTTTGATATTTTACATAGAGTGTGTTATATATATGTACTGTCATTTTGATATTTTATTTACAGTATATAATATACATTTGGTGTAATTTTTGATATTTTATGTACAGTATATTAAATATAATTACTGTAGTTTTTGATAGTTAACTTAGAGTATATATAACACATATTTGGTGTACTTTTTGATATTTAAGTACAGTGTGTAATATATATTTACTGTACTTTTTGATTTTATTTACAGTATATAAAATGTATTTGGTGTACTTTTAGTTAATATTATATGTACAATATATGAAATGTATTTGCTGTACTTTTTGATATTTTATGTACAGTATATAATATATATTTGGTGTACTTTTGATATATTATGTAAATTATATAATATATAATTGGTGTAGTTTTTGATATATTACATAGAGTGTGTAATATATATGTACTATCCTTTCTGATATTTTATTTACAGTATATAATATACATTTGGTGTAATTTTTGATATTTTATGTACAGTATATTAAATATAATTACTGTAGTTTTTGATAGTTTATTTACAGTATATATAACACATATTTGGTGTACTTTTTGATATTTTAAGTACAGTGTGTAATATATATTTACTGTACTTTTTGATTTTTTTTACAGTATATAAAATGTATTTGGTGTACTTTTAGTTAATATTATAGGTACAATATATGAAATATATTTGCTGTACTTTTTGATATTTTATGTACAGTATATAATATATATTTGGTGTACTTTTGATATATTATGTAAATTATATAATATATAATTGGTGTAGTTTTTGATATTTTACATAGAATGTGTTATATATATGTACTATCATTTTTGATATTTTATTTACAGTATATAATATACATTTGGTGTAATTTTTGATATTTTATGTACAGTATATTAAATATAATTACTGTAGTTTTTGATAGTTTATTTACATTATATTTAAAACATATTTGGTGTACTTTTTGATATTTTAAGTACAGTGTGTAATATATATTTACTGTACTTTTTGATTTTTTTTACAATATATAAAATGTATTTGGTGTACTTTTAGTTAATATTATATGTTCAATATATGAAATATATTTGCCGTACTTTTTGATATCTTATATACAGTATATAATATATATTTGGTGTACTTTTGATATATTATGTATATTATATAATATATAATTGGTGTAGTTTTTGATATTTGACATAAGGTGTGTAATATATATGTACTATAATTTTGATATTTCATTTACAGTATATAATATACATTTGGTGTAATTTTTGATATTTTATGTACAGTATATTAAATATAATTACTGTAGTTTTTGATAGTTTACTTAGAGTATATATAACACATATTTGGTGTACTTTTTGATATTTTAAGTACAGTGTGTAATATATATTTACTGTACTTTTTAATTTTATTTACAGTATATAAAATGTATTTGGTGAACTTTTAGTTAATATTATATGTACAATATATGAAATGTATTTGCTGTACTTTTTGATATTTTATGTACAGTATATAATATATATTTGGTGTACTTTTGATATATTATGTAAATTATATAATATATAATTGGTGTAGTTTTTGATATTTTACATAGAGTGTGTAATGTATATGTACTATCCTTTTTGATATTTTATTTACAGTATATAATATACATTTGGTGTAATTTTTGATATTTTATGTACAGTATATTAAATATAATTACTGTAGTTTTTGATAGTTTACTTAGAGTATATATAACACATATTTGGTGTACTTTTTGATATTTTAAGTACAGTGTGTAATATATATTTACTGTACTTTTTGATTTTTTTTACAATATACAAAATGTATTTGGTGTACTTTTATTTAAGATTATATGTACAATATATGAAAGATATTTGCTGTACTTTTTGATATTTTATGAACAGTATATAATATATATTTTGTGTACTTTTGATATATTATGTAAATTATATACTATATAATTGGTGTAGTTTTTGATATTTTACATAGAGTGTGTAATATATATGTACTATCCTTTTTGATATTTTATTTATAGTATATAATATACATTTGGTGTAATTTTTGATATTTTATGTACAGTATATTAAATATAATTTCTGTAGTTTTTGATAGTTTATTTACCGTATATATAACACATATTTGGTGTACTTTTTGATATTTTAAGTACAGTGTGTAATACATATTTACTGTACTTTTTGATTATTTTTTACAGTATATAAAATATATTTGGTGTACTTTTAATTAATATTATATGTACAATATATGAAACATATTTGCTGTACTTTCTGATATCTTATGTACAGTATATAATATATATTTGGTGTACTTTTGATATATTATGTAAATTATATAATATATAATTGGTGTAGTTTTTGATATTTTACATAGAGTGTGTAATATATATGTACTATCCTTTTTGGTATTTTATTTACAGTATATAATATACATTTGGTGTAATTTTTGATATTTTATGTACAGTATATTAAATATAATTACTCTAGTTTTTGATAGTTTATTTACAGTATATATAACACATATTTGGTGTACTTTTTGATATTTTAAGTACAGTGTGTAATATATATTTACTGTACTTTTTGATTTTTTTTCACAGTATATAAAATGTATTTGGTGTACTTTAATAAATATTATATGTACAATATATGAAATATATTTGCTGTACTTTTTGATATGTTATGTACAGTATATAATATATATTTGGTTTACTTTTGATATATTATGTAAATTATATAATATATAATTGATGTAGTTTTTGATATTTTACATAGAATGTGTAATATATATGTACTATCCCTTTTGATATTTTATTTACAGTATATAATATACATTTGGTGTAATTTTTGATATTTTATGTACAGTACATTAAATATAATTACTGTAGTTGTTGATAGTTTATTTACAATATATTTAAAATATATTTGGTGTACTTTTTGATATTTTATGTACAGTGTGTAATATATATTTACTGTACTTTTTGATTTTATTTACAGTATATAAAATGTATTTGGTGTACATTTAGTTAATATTATATGTACAATATATGAAATGTATTTGCTGTACTTTTTGATAGTTTATGTACAGTATATTATATATATTTGGTGTACTTTTGATATATTATGTAAATTATATAATATATAATTGGTGTAGTTTTTGATATTTTACATAGAGTGTGTAATATATATGTACTATCGTTTTTGATATATTATTTACAGTATATAATATACATTTGGTGTAATTTTTGATATTTTATGTACTATATATTAAATATAATTACTGTAGTTTTTGATAGTTTACTTAGAGTATATATAACACATATTTGGTGTACTTTTTGATATTTTAAGTAAAATGTGTAATATATATTTACTGTACTTTTTGATTTTTTTTTACAGTATATAAAATGTATTTGGTGTACTTTTAGTTAATATTATATGTACAATATATGAAATATATTTGCTGTACTTTTTGATATTTTATGAAGAGTATATAATATATATTTTGTGTACTTTTGATATATTATGTAAATTATATAATATATAATTGGTGTAGTTTTTGATATTTTACATAGAGTGTGTAATATATATGTACTATATTTTTGATATTTTATTTACAGTATATAATATACATTTGGTGTAATTTTTGATATTTTATGTACAGTATATTAAATATTATTACTGTAGTTTTTGATAGTTTATTTACAGTATATATAACACATATTTGGTGTACTTTTTGATATTTTAAGTACAGTGTGTAATATATATTTACTGTACTTTTTGATTATTTTTTACATTATATAAAATGTATTTGGTGTACTTTTAGTTAATATTATATGTACAATATATGAAATATATTTGCTGTACTTTTTGATATCTTATGTACAGTATATAATATATATTTGATGTACATTTGATATATTATGTAAATTATATAACATATAATTGGTGTAGTTTTTGATATTTTACATTGATTGTGTAATATATATGTACTATCCTTTTTGATATTTTATTTACAGTATATAATATACGTTTGGTGTAATTTTTGATATTTTATGTACAGTATATTAAATATAATTACTGTAGTTTTTGATAGTTTGTTTACAGTATATATAACACATATTTGGTGTACTTTTTGATATTTTAAGTACAGTGTGTAATATATATTTACTGTACATTTTGATTTTTTTTACAGTATATAAAATGTATTTGGTGTACTTTTAGTTAATATTATATGTACAATATATGAAATATATTTGCTGTAGTTTTTGATATTTTATGAACAGTATATAATATATATTTTGTGTACTTTTGATATATTATGTAAATTATATAATATATAATTGGTGTAATTTTTGATATTTTACATAGAGTGTGTAATATATATGTACTATCCTTTTTGATATTTTATTTACACTATATAATATACATTTGGTGTAATTTTTGATATTTTATGTACAGTATATTAAATATAATTACTGAAGTTTTTGATAGTTTATTTACAGTATATATAACACATATTTGGTGTACTTTTTGATATTTTAAGTACAGTGTGTAATATATATTTACTGTACTTTTTGATTTTATTTACAGTATATAAAATATATTTGGTGTACTTTTAGTTAATATTATATGTACAATATATGAAATGTATTTGCTGTACTTTTTGATATTTTATGTACAGTATATAATATATATTTGGTGTACTTTTGATATATTATATAAATTATATAATATATAATTGGTGTAGTTTTTGATATTTTAAATAGAGTGTTTAATATATATGTACTATCCTTTTTGATATTTTATTTACAGTATATAATATACATTTGGTGTAATTTTTGATATTTTATGTACAGTATACTAAATATAATTACTGTAGTTTTGATAGTTTACTTGGAGTATATATAACACATATTTGGTGTACTTTTTGATATTTTAAGTACAGTGTGTAATATATATTTACTGTACTTTTTGATTATTTTTTACAGTATATAAAATGTATTTGGTGTACTTTCAGTTTATATTATATGTACAATATATGAAATATATTTGCTGTACTTTTTGATACTTTATGTACAATATATAATATATATTTGGTGTACTTTTGATATATTATGTAAATTATAAAATATATGATTGGTGTAGTTTTTGATATTTTACATAGAGTGTGTAATATATATGTACTATCGTTTTTGATATTTTATTTACAGTATATAATATACATTTGGTGTAATTTTTGATATTTTATGTTCAGTATATTAAATATAATTACTGTAGTTTTTGATAGTTTATTTACAGTATATATAACACATATTTGGTGTACTGTTTGATATTTTAAGTACAGTGTGTAATATATATTTACTGTACTTTTTGATTTTATTTACAATATATAAAATGTATTTGGTGTACTTTTAGTTAATATTATATGTACAATATATGAAATATATTTGCTGTACTTTTTGATATCTTATGTACAGTATATAATATATATTTGGTGTACTTTTGATATATTATGTAAATTATATAATATATAATTGGTGTAGTTTTTCATATTTTACATAGAGTGTGTAATATATATGTACTATCCTTTTTGATATATTATTTACAGTATATAATATACATTTGGTGTAATTTTTGATATTTTATGTACAGTATATTAAATATAATTACTGTAGTTTTTGATAGTTTATTTACAGTATATATAACACATATTTGGTGTACTTTTTGATATTTTAAGTACAGTGTGTAATATATATTTACTGTTCTTTTTGATTTTTTTTACAATATATAAAATGTATTTGGTGTACTTTTAGTTAATATTATATGTACAATATATGAAATATATTTGCTGTACTTTTTGATATCTTATGTACAGTATATAATATATATTTGGTGTACTTTTGATATATTATGTAAATTATATAATATATAATTGGTGTAGTTTTTGATATTTTACACAAGGTGTGTAATATATATGTACTATCATTTTGATATTTTATTTACAGTATATAATATACATTTGGTGTAACTTTTGATATTTTATGTACAGTATATTAAATATAATTACTGTTGTTTTTGATAGTTTACTTAGAGTATATGTAACACATATTTGGTGTACTTTTTGATATTTTAAGTTCAGTGTGTAATATATATTTACTGTACTTTTTGATTTTTTTTACAATATATAAAATGTAATTGGTGTACTTTTAGTTAATATTATATGTACAATATATGAAATATATTTGCTGTACTTTTTGATATTTTATGAAAAGTATATAATATATATTTTGTGTAATTTTGATATATTATGTAAATTATATAATATATAATTGGTGTAGTTATTCATATTTTACATAGAGTGTGTAATATATATGTACTATCCGTTTTGATATTTTATTTACAGTATATAATATACATTTGGTGTAATTTTTGATATTTTATGTACAGTATATTAAATATAATTACTGTAGTTTTTGATAGTTTATTTACAGTATATATAACACATATTTGGTGTACTTTTTGATATTTTAAGTACAGTGTGTAATATATATTTACTGTACTTTTTGATTTTTTTTACAGTTTATAAAATGTATTTGGTGTACTTTTAGTTAATATTATATGCTCAATATATAAAATATATTTGCCGTACTTTTTGATATCTTATATACTGTATATAATATATATTTGGTGTACTTTTGATATATTATGTAAATTATATATTATATAATTGGTGTAGTTTTTGATATTTTACATAAGGTGTGTAATATATATGTACTATCATTTTGATATTTTATTTACAGTATATAATATACATTTGGTGTAATTTTTGATATTTTATGTACAGTATATTAAATATAATTACTGTAGTTTTTGATAGTTTACTTAGAGTATATATAACACATATTTGGTGTACTTTTAGATATTTTAAGTACAGTGTGTAATGTATATTTACTGTACTTTTTGATTTTATTTACAGTATATAAAATGTATTTGGTGTACTTTTAGTTAATATTATATGTAGAATATATGAAATGTATTTGCTGTACTTTTTGATATTTTATGTACAGTATATAATATATATTTGGTGTACTTTTGATATATTATGTAAATTATATAATATATAATTGGTGTAGTTTTTGATATTTTACATAGAGTGTGTAATATATATGTACTATCATTTTTGATGTTTTATTTACAGTATATAATATACATTTGGTGTAATTTTTGATATTTTATGTACAGTATATTAAATATAATTACTGTAGTTTTTGATAGTTTATTTACAGTATATATAAAACGTATTTGGTGCACTTTTTGATATTTTAAGTACAGTGTGTAATATATATTTACTGTACTTTTTGATTTTTTTTACAGTATATAAAATGTATTTGGTGGACTTTTAGTTAATATTATATGTACAATATAAGAAATATATTTGCTGTACTTTTTGATATCTTATATACAGTATATAATATATATTTGGTGTACTTTTGATATATTATGTAAATTATATAATATATAATTGGTGTAGGTTTTGAGATTTTACATAGAGTTTGTAATATATATGTACTATGATTTTGATATTTTATTTACAGTATATAATATACATTTGGTGTAATTTTTGATAATTTTATGTATAGTATATTAAATATAATTACTGTAGATTTTGATAGTTTACTTAGAGTATATATAACACATATTTCGTGTACTTTTTGATATTTTAAGTATAGTGTGTAATATATATTTACTGTTCTTTTTGATTTTTTTTACAATATATAAAATGTATTTGGTGTACTTTTAGTTAATATTATATGTACAATATATGAAATATATTTGCTGTACTTTTTGATATTTTATGAAGAGTATATAATATATATTTTGTGTACTTTTGATATATTATGTAAATTATATAATATATAATTGGTGTAGTTTTTGATATTTTACATAGTGTGTGTAATATATATAGACTGTCCTTTTTGATATATTATTTACAGTATATAATATACATTTGGTGTAATTTTTGATATTTTATGTACAGTATATTACATATAATTACTGAAGTTTTTGATAGTTTATTTACAGTATATATAACACATATTTGGTGTACTTTTTGATATTTTAAGTACAGTGTGTAATATATATTTAGTGTACTTTTTGATTTTTTTTACAATATATAAAATGTATTTGGTGTACTTTTAGTTAATATTATATGTACAATATATGAAATATATTTGCTGTACTTTTTGATATCTTATCTACAGTATATAATATATATTTGGTGTACTTTTGATATATTATGTAAATTATATAATATATAATTGGTGTAGTTTTTGATATTTTACATAGAGTGTGTAATATATATGTCCTATCATTTTGATATTTTATTTACAGTATATAATATACATTTGGTGTAATTTTTGATATTTTATGTACAGTATATTAAATATAATTACTGTAGTTTTTGATAGTTTATTTACAGTATATATAACACATATTTGGTGTACTTTTTGATATTTTAAGTACAGTGTGTAATATATATTTACTGTACTTTTTGATTTTTTTTACAGTATATAAAATGTATTTGGTGTACTTTTAGTTAATATTATATGTACAATATATGATATATATTTCCTGTACATTTTGATATTTTATGAACAGTATATAATATATATTTTGTGTACTTTTGATATATTATGTAAATTATATAATATATAATTGGTGTAGTTTTTGATATTTTACATAGAGTGTGTAATATGTATGTACTATCCTTTTTGATATTTTATTTACAGTATATAATATACATTTGGTATAATTTTTGATATTTCATGTACAGTATATTAAATATAATTACTGTAGTTTTTGATAGTTTATTTACAGTATATATAACACATATTTGGTGTACTTTTTGATATTTTAAGTACAGTGTGTAATATATATTTACTGTACTTTTTGATTTTTTTTTACAATATATAAAATGTATTTGGTGTACTTTTAGTTAATATTATATGTACAATATATGAAATATATTTGCTGTACTTTTTGATATTTTATGAACAGTATATAACATATATTTTGTGTACTTTGGATATATTATGTAAATTATATTATATATAATTGGTGTAGTTTTTGATATTTTACATAGAGTGTGTAATATATATGTACTATCCTTTTTGATATTTTATTTACAGTATATAATATACATTTGGTGTAATTTTTGATATTTTAAGTACAGTATATTATATATAATTACTGTAGTTTTTGATAGTTTATTTACAGTCTTTATAACACATATTTGGTGTACTTTTTGATATTTTAAGTACAGTGTGTAATATATATTTACTGTACTTTTTGATTTTTTTTACAATATATAAAATGTATTTGGTGTACTTTTAGTTAATATAATATGTACAATATATGAAACATATTTGCTGTACTTTTTGATATCTCATGAACAGTATATAATATATATTTGGTGTACTTTTGATATATTATGTAAATTATATAATATATAATTGGTGTAGTTTCTGATATTTTACATAGAGTGTGTAATATATATGTACTATCCATTTTGATATTTTATTTACAGTCTATAATACACATTTGGTGTAATTTTTGATATTTTATGTACAGTATATTGAATATAATTACTGTAGTTTTTGATAGTTTATTTACAGTATATATAACACATATTTGGTGTACTTTTTGATATTTTAAGTACAGTGTGTAATATATATTTACGGTACTTTTTGATTTTTTTTACAGTATATAAAATGTATTTGGTGTTCTTTTAGTTAATATTATATGTACAATATATGAAATATATTTGCTGTACTTTTTGATATCTTATATACAGTATACAATATATATTTGGTGTACTTTTGATATACTATGTAAATTATATAATATATAATTGGTGTAGTTTTTGATATTTTACATAAGGTGTGTAATATATATGTACTATCATTTTGATATTTTATTTACAGTATATAATATACATTTGGTGTAATTTTTGATATTTTATGTATAGTATATTAAATATAATTAATGTAGTTTTTGATAGTTTACTTAGAGTATATATAACACATATTTGGTGCACTTTTTGATATTTTAAGTACAGTGTGTAATATATATTTACTGTATTTTTGATTTTATTTACAGTATATAAAATGTATTTGGTGTACTTTTAGTTAATATTATATGTACAATATATGAAATGTATTTGCTGTACTTTTTGATATTTTATGTACAGTATATAATATATATTTGGTGTACTTTTGATATATTATGTAAATTATATAATATATAATTGGTGTAGTTTTTGATATTTTACATAGAGTGTGTAATATATATATACTATCCTTTTTGATATTTTATTTACAGCATATAATATACATTTGGTGTAATTTTTGATATTTTATGTACCGTATATTAAATATAATTACTGTTGTTTTTGATAGTTTATTTACAGTATATATAACACATATTTGGTGTACTTTTTGATATTTTAAGTACAGTGTGTAATATATAGTTACTGTACTTTTTGATTTTTTTACAATATATAAAATGTGTTTGGTGTATTTTTGGTTAATATTATATGTACAATATATGAAATATATTTGCTCTACTTTATGATATCTTATGTACAGTATATAATATATATTTGGTGTACTTTTGATATATTATGTAAATTATATAATATATAATTGGTGTAATTTTTGATATTTTACATAAGGTGTGTAATATATATGTACTATCATTTTGAAATATTATTTACAGTATATAATATACATTTGGTGTAATTTTTGATATTTTATGTACAGTATATTAAATATAATTACTGTAGTTTTTGATAGTTTACTTAGAGTATATATAACACATATTTGGTGTACTTTTTGATATTTTATGTACAGTGTGTAATATATATTTACTGTACTTTTTGATTTTATTTACAGTATATAAAATGTATTTGGTGTACTTTTAGTTAATATTATATGTACAATATATGAAATGTATTTGCTGTACTTTTTGATATTTTATGCACAGTATATAATATATATTTGGTGTACTTTTGATATATTATGTAAATTATATAATATATAATTGGTGTAGTTTTTGATATTTTACATAGAGTCTGTAATATGTATGTAGCATCATTTTTGATATTTTATTTACAGTATATAATATACATTTGGTGTAATTTTTGATATTTTATGTACAGTATATTAAATATAATTACTGTAGTTTTTGATAGTTTATTTACAGTATATATAACACATATTTGGTGTACTTTTTGATATTTTAAGTACAGTGTGTAATATATATTTACTGTACTTTTTGATTTTTTTTACAGTATATAAAATATATTTGGTGTACTTTTAGTTAATATTATATGTACAATATATGAAATATATTTGCTGTACTTTTTGATATTTTATGTACAGTATATAATATATATTTGGTGTACTTTTGAAATATTATGTAAATTATATAATATATAATTGGTGTAGTTTTTGATATTTTACATAGGGTGTGTAATATATATGGACTATCCTTTTTGATATATTATTTACGGAATGTAATATACATTTGGTGTAATTTTTGATATTTTATGTACAGTACATTAAATATAATTACTGTAGTTTTTGATAGTTTATTTACAGTATATATAAAACGTATTTGGTGTACTTTTTGATATTTTAAGTACAGTGTGTAATATATATTTACTGTACTTTTTGATTTTTTTTACAGTATATAAAAGGTATTTGGTGTAATTTTAGTTAATATTATATGTACAATATATGAAATATATTTGCTGTAATTTTTGATATCTTATGTACTGTATATAATATATATTTGGTGTACTTTTCATATATTATGTAAATTATATAATATAAAATTGGTGTAGTTTTTGATATTTTACATAGAGTGTGTAATATATATGTACTATCCTTTTTGATAGTTTATTTACAGTATATAATATACATTTGGTGTAATTTCTGATATTTTATGTACAGTATGTTAAATATAATTACTGTAGTTTTTGATAGTTTATTTACAGTATATCTAACACATATTTGGTGTACTTTTTGATATTTTAAGTACACTGTGTAATATATATTTACTGTATTTTTTGATTTTTTTTACAGTATATAAAATGTATTTGGTGTACTTTTAGTTAATATTATATGTACAATATATGAAATATATTTGCTGTACTTTTTGATATCTTATATACAGTATATAATATATATTTGGTGTACTTTTGATATATTACGTAAATTATATAATATATAATTGGTGTAGTTTTTGATATTTTACATAATGTGTGTAATATATCTGTACTATCATTTTGATATTTTATTTACAGTATATAATATACATTTGGTGTAATTTTTGATATTTTATGTACAGTATATTAAATATAATTACTGTAGTTTTTGATAGTTTATTTACAGTATATATAACACATATTTGGTGTACTTTTTGATATTTTAAGTACAGTGTGTAATATATATTTACTGTACTTTTTGATTTTTTTTACAATATATAAAATGTATTTGGTGTACTTTTAGTTAATATTATATGTACAATATATGGAATATTTGCTGTACTTTTTGATATCTTATGTACAGTATATAATATATATTTTGTGTACTTTTGTTATATTATGTAAATTATATAATATATAATTTGTGTAGTTTTTGATATTTTTCATAGAGTGTGTAATATATATGTACTATCCTTTTTGATATTTTATTTACAGTATATAATATACATTTGGTGTAATTTTTGATATTTTATGTACAGTATATTAAATATAATTACTGTAGTTTTTGATAGTTTATTTACAGTATATATAACACATATTTGGTGTACTTTTTGATATTTTAAGTACAGTGTGTATTATATATTTACTGTATTTTTGATTATTTTTTACAATATATAAAATGTATTGGGTGTACTTTTAGTTAATATTATATGTACAATGTATGAAATATATTTGCTGTACTTTTTGATATCTTATATACAGTATATAATATATATTTGTTGTACTTTTGATATATTATGTAAATTATATAATATATAATTGGTGTAGTTTTTGATATTTTACATAAGGTGTGTAATATATATGTACTATCATTTTGATATTTTATTTACAGTATATAATATACAATTGGTGTAATTTTTGATATTTTATGTACAGTATATTAAATATAATTACTGTTGTTTTTGATAGTTTACTTAGAGTATATATAACACATATTTGGTGTACTTTTTCATCTTTTAAGTACAGTGTGTAATATATATTTACTGTACTTTTTGATTTTATTTACAGTATATAAAAGGTATTTGGTGTACTTTTAGTTAATATTATATGTACAATATATGAAATGTATTTGCTGTACTTTTTATATTTTATGTACAGTATATAATATATATTTGGTGTACTTTTGATATATTATGTAAATTATATAATATATAATTGGTGTAGTTTTTGATATTTTACATAGAGTGTGTAATATATATGTACTATCCTTTTTGATATTTTATTTACAGTATATAATATACATTTGGTGTAATTTTTGATATTTTATGTACAGTATATTAAATATAATTGCTGTAGTTTTCGATAGTTTATTTACAGTATATATAACACATATTTGGTGTATTTTTGATATTTTAAGTTCAGTGTGTAATATATATTTACTGTACTTTTTGATTTTTTTTACAATATATAAAATGTATTTGGTGTACTTTTAGTTAATATTATATGTACAATATATGAAATGTATTTGCTGTACTTTTTGATATTTTATGTACAGTATATAATATATATTTCGTGTACTTTTGATATATTATGTAAATTATATAATATATAATTGGTGTAGTTTTTGATATTTTACATAAGGTGTGTAATATATATGTACTATCATTTTGATATTTTATTGACACTATATAATATACATTTGGTGTAATTTTTGATATTTTATGTGGAGTATATTAAATATAATTACTGTAGTTTTTGATAGTTTACTTAGAGTACATATAACACATATTTGGTGTACTTTTTGATATTTTAAGTACAGTGTGTAATATATATTTACTGTACTTTTTGGTTTTTTTACAGAATATAAAATGTATTTGGTGTACTTTTAGTTAATATTATATGTACAATATATGAAATATATTTGCTGTACTATTTGATATCTTATATACAGCATATAATATATATTTGGTGTACTTTTGATATATCATGTAAATTATATAATATATAATTGGTGTAGTTTTTGATATTTTACGTAAAGTGTGTAATATATATGTACTATCATTTTGATATTTTATTTACAGTATATAATATACATTTGGTGTAATTTTTGATATTTTATGTGGAGTATATTAAATATAATTACTGTAGTTTTTGATAGTTTACTTAGAGTACATATAACACATATTTGGTGTACTTTTTGATATTTTAAGTACAGTGTGTAATATATATTTACTGTACTTTTTGATTTTTTTTTACAGTATATAAAATGTATTTGGTGTACTTTTAGTTAATATTATGTGTACAATATATGAAATATATTTGCTGTACTTTTCGATGTTTTATGTACAGTATATAATATATATTTGGTATATTTTTGATATATTATGTAAATTTTATAACATGTAATAGGTGTAGTTTTTGATATTTTACATAGAGTGTGTAATATATATGTACTATCCGTTTTGATATTTTATTTACAGTATATAATATACATTTGGTGTAATTTTTGATATTTTATGTACAGTATATTGAATATAATTACTGTAGTTTTTGATAGTTTATTTACAGTCTATATAACACATATTTGGTGTACTTTTTGATATTTTAAGTACAGTGTGTAATATATATTTACTGTACTTTTTGATTTTTTTTTACACTATATAAAATGTATTTGGTGTACTTTTAGTTAATATTATGTGTACAATATATGAAATATATTTGCTGTACTTTTCAATATTTTATGTACAGTATATAATATATATTTGGTGTACTTTTGATATATTATGTAAATTGTATAATACATAATAGGTGTAGTTTTTGATATTTTACATAGAGTGTGTAATATATATGTACTATCCTTTTTGATATTTTATTTACAGTATATAATATACATTTGGTGTAATTTTTGATATTTTATGTACAGTATATTAAATATAATTACTGTAGTTTTTGATACTTTATTTACAGTATATATAACACATATTTGGTGTACTTTTTGATATTTTAAGTACAGTGTGTAATATATATTTACTGTAGTTTTTGATTTTTTTTACAGTATATAAAATATATTTGGTGTACTTTTAGTTAATATTATATGTACAATATATGAAATATATTTGCTGTACTTTTCGATAGTTTATGTACAGTATATAATATATATTTTGTGTACTTTTGATATATTATGTAAATTATATAATATATAATTGGTGTAGTTTTTGATATTTTACATAGAGTGTGTAATATATATGTACTATCCTTTTTGATATTTTATTTACAGTATATATTATACATTTGGTGTAATTTTTTATATTTTATGTACAGTATATTAAATATAATTACTGTAGTTTTTGATAGTTTATTTACAGTATATATAACACATATTTGGTGTCCTTTTTGATATTTTAAGTACAGTTTGTAATATATATTTACTGTACTTTTTGATTTTTTACAGTATATAAAATGTATTTGGTGTACTTTTAGTTAATATTATATGTACAATGTATGAAATATATTTGCTGTACTTTTTGATATCTTATATACAGTATATAATATATATTTGTTGTACTTTTGATATATTATGTAAATTATATAATATATAATTGGTGTCGTTTTTGATATTTTACATAAGGTGTGTAATATATATGTACTATCATTTTGATATTTTATTTACAGTATATAATATACAATTGGTGTAATTTTTGATATTTTATGTACAGTATATTAAATATAATTACTGTAGTTTTTGATAGTTTACTTAGAGTATATATAACACATATTTGGTGTACTTTTTCATCTTTTAAGTACAGTGTGTAATATATATTTACTGTACTTTTTGATTTTACTTACAGTATATAAAAGGTATTTGGTGTACTTTTAGTTAATATTATATGTACAATATATGAAATGTATTTGCTGTACTTTTTGATATTTTATGTACAGTATATAATATATATTTGGTGTACTTTTGATATATTATGTAAATTATATAATATATAATTGGTGTAGTTTTTGATATTTTACATAGAGTGTGTAATATATATGTACTATCCTTTTTCATATTTTATTTACAGTATATAATATACATTTGGTGTAATTTTTGATATTTTATGTACAGTATATTAAATATAATTGCTGTAGTTTTTGATAGTTTATTTACAGTATATATAACACATATTTGGTGTATTTTTGATATTTTAAGTTCAGTGTGTAATATATATTTACAGTATTTTTGATTTTTTTTACAGTATATAAAATGTATTTGGTGTACTTTTAGTTAATATTATATTTACAATATATGAAATATATTTGCTGTACTTTTTGATATCTTATATACAGTATATAATATATATTTGGTGTACTTTTGATATATTATGTAAATTATATAATATATAATTGGTGTAGTTTTTGATATTTTACATAAGGTGTGTAATATATATGTACTATCATTTTGATATTTTATTTACAGTATATAATATACATTTGGTGTAATTTTTGATATTTTATGTACAGTATATTAAATATAATTACTGTAGTTTTTGATAGTTTACTTAGAGTACATATAACACATATTTGGTGTACTTTTTGATATTTTATGTACAGTGTGTAATATATATTTACTGTACTTTTTGATTTTTTTTACAGTATATAAAATGTATTTGGTGTACTTTTAGTTAATATTATGTGTACAACATATGAAATATATTTGCTGTACTTTTCGATATTTTATGTACAGTATATAATATATATTTGGTGTACTTTTGATATATTATATAAATTGTATAATATATAATAGGTGTAGTTTTTGATATTTTACATAGAGTGTGTAATATATATGTACTATCCGTTTTGATATTTTATTTACAGTATATAATATATATTTGGTGTAATTTTTGACATTTTATGTACAGTATATTAAATATAATTACTGTAGTTTTTGATAGTTTATTTACAGTATATATAACACATATTTGGTGTACTTTTTGATATTTTAAGTACAGTGTGTAATATATATTTACTGTACTTTTTGATATTTTTTACAGTATATAAAATGTATTTGGTGTACTTTTAGTTAATATTATATGTACAATATATGAAATATATTTGCTGTACTTTTTGATATCTTATATACAGTATATAATATATATTTGGTGTACTTTTGATATATTATGTAAATTATATAATATATAATTGGTGTAGTTATTGATATTTTACATAGTGTGTGTAATATATATGTACTATCCTTTTTGATATTTTATTTACAGTATATAATATACGTTTGGTGTAATTTTTGATATTTTATGTACAGTATATTATATATAATTACTGTTGTTTTTGATAGTTTATTTACAGCATATATAACACATATTTGGTGTACTTTTTGATATTTTAAGTACAGTGTGTAATATATATTTACTGTACTTTTTGATTTTTTTTACAATATATAAAATGTATTTGGTGTACTTTTAGTTAATATTATATGTACAATACATGAAATATATTGGCTGTACTTTTTGATATCTTATGTACAGTGTATAATATATATTTGTTGTACTTTTGATATATTATGTAAATTATATAATATATAATTGGTGTAGTTTTTGATATTTTACATAGAGTGTGTAATATATATGTACTATCCTTTTTGATATTTTATTTACAGGATATAATATACATTTGGTGTAATTTTTGATATTTTATGTACAGTATATTAAATATAATTACTGTAGTTTTTGATAGTTTATTTACAGTATATATAACACATATTTGGTGTACTTTTTGATATTTTAAGTACAGTGTGTATTATATATTTACTGTACTTTTTGATTATTTTTTACAGTATATAAAATGTATTTGGTGTACTTTTAGTTAATATTATATGTACAATACATGAAATATATTTGCTGTACTTTTTGATACTTTATGTACAGTATATAATATATATTTGGTGTACTTTTGATATATTATATAAATTATATAATATATAATTGGTGTTGTTTTTGATATTTTACATAGAGTGTGTAATATATATGTACTATCATTTTTGATATTTTATTTACAGTATATAATACACATTTGGTGTAATTTTTGATATTTTATGTACAGTATATTGAATGTAATTACTGTAGTTTTTGATAGTTTATTTACAGTCTATATAACACATATTTGGTGTACTTTTTGATATTTTAAGTGCAGTGTGTAATATATATTTACTGTACTTTTTGATTTTTTTTTACAGTATATAAAATGTATTTGGTGTACTTTTAGTTAATATTATGTGTACAATATATGAAATATATTTGCTGTACTTTTCAATATTTTATGTACAGTATATAATATATATTTGGTGTACTTTTGATATATTATGTAAATTGTATAATACATAATAGGTGTAGTTTTTGATATTTTACATAGAGTGTGTAATATATATGTACTATCCTTTTTGATATTTTATTTACAGTGTATAATATACATTTGGTGTAATTTTTGATATTTTATGTACAGTATATTAAATATAATTGCTGTAGTTTTTGATAGTTTATTTACAGTATATATAACACATATTTGGTGTATTTTTGATATTTTAAGTTCAGTGTGTAATATATATTTACTGTACTTTTTGATTTTTTTTACAATATATAAAATGTATTTGGTGTACTTTTAGTTAATATTATATGTACAATATATGAAATATATTTGCTGTACTTTTTGATATCTTATATACAGTATATAATATATATTTGGTGTACTTTTGATATATTATGTAAATTATATAATATATAATTGGTGTAGTTTTTGATATTTTACATAAGGTGTGTAATATATATGTACTATCATTTTGATATTTTATTTACAGTATATAATATACATTTGGTGTAATTTTTGATATTTTATGTGGAGTATATTAAATATAATTACTGTAGTTTTTGATAGTTTACTTAGAGTACATATAACACATATTTGGTGTACTTTTTGATATTTTAAGTACAGTGTGTAATATATATTTACTGTACCTTTTGATTTTTTTTTACAGTATATAAAATGCATTTGGTGTACTTTTAGTTAATATTATGTGTACAATATATGAAATATATTTGCTGTACTTTTCGATATTTTATGTACAGTATATAATATATATTTGGTATACTTTTGATATATTATGTAAATTGTATAATATGTAATAGGTGTAGTTTTTGATATTTTACATAGAGTGTGTAATATATATGTACTATCCGTTTTGATATTTTATTTATATTATATAGTATACATTTGGTTTAATTTTTGATATTTTATGTACAGTATATTAAATATAATTACTGTAGTTTTTGATAGTTTATTTACAGTATATATAACACATATTTGGTGTACTTTTTGATATTTTAAGTACAGTGTGTAATATATATTTACTGTACTTTTTGATTTTTTTTACAGTATATAAAATGTATTTGGTGTATTTTAGTTAATATTATATGTACAATATATGAAATATATTTGCTGTACTTTTTGATATCTTATATACAGTATATAATATAAATTTGGTGTACTTTTGATATATTATGTAAATTATATAATATATAATTGGTGTAGTTTTTGATATTTTACATAGGGTGTGTAATATATATGTACTATCCTTTTTGATATTTTATTTACAGTATATAATATACATTTGGTGTAATTTTTGATATTTTATGTACAGTATATTAAATATAATTACTGTAGTTTTTGATAGTTTATTTACAGTATATATAACACATATTTGGTGTACTTTTTGATATTTTAAGTACAGTGTGTAATATATATTTACTGTAATTTTGATTTTTTTTACAATATATAAAATGTATTTGGTGTACTTTTAGTTAATATTATATGTACAATATATGAAATATATTGGCTGTACTTTTTGATATCTTATGTACAGTATATAATATGTATTTGTTGTACTTTTGATATATTATGTAAATTATATAATATATAATTGGTGTAGTTTTTGATATTTTACATAGAGTGGGTAATATATATGTACTATACTTTTTGATATTTTATTTACAGTATATAATATACATTTGGTGTAATTTTTGATATTTTATATACAGTATATTAAATATAATTACTGTAGTTTTTGATAGTTTATTTACAGTATATATAACACATATTTGGTGTACTTTTTGATATTTTAAGTACAGTGTGTATTATATATTTACTGTACTTTTTGATTATTTTTTACAGTATATAAAATGTATTTGGTGTACTTTTAGTTAATATTATATGTACAATATATGAAATATATTTGCTGTACTTTTTGATACTTTATGTACAGTATATAATATATATTTTGTGTACTTTTGATATATTATGTAAATTATATAATATATAATTGGTGTAGTTTTTGATATTTTACATAGAGTGTGTAATATATATGTACTATCTTTTTGATATTTTATTTACAGTATATAATATACATTTGGTGTAATTTTTGATATTTTATGTACAGTATATTGAATATAATTACTGTAGTTTTTGATAGTTTATTTACAGTCTATATAACACATATTTGGTGTACTTTTTGATATTTTAAGTACTGTGTGTAATATATATTTACTGTACTTTTTGATTTTTTTTTACAGTATATAAAATGTATTTGGTGTACTTTTAGTTAATATTATGTGTACAATATATGAAATATATTTGCTGTACTTTTCAATATTTTATGTACAGTATATAATATATATTTGGTGTACTTTTGATATATTATGTAAATTGTATAATACATAATAGGTGTAGTTTTTGATATTTTACATAGAGTGTGTAATATATATGTACTATCCTTTTTGATATTTTATTTACAGTATATAATATACATTTGGTGTAATTTTAGATATTTTATGTACAGTATATTAACTATAATTGCTGTAGTTTTTGATAGTTTATTTACAGTATATATAACACATATTTGGTGTATTTTTGATATTTTAAGTTCAGTGTGTAATATATATTTACTGTACTTTTTGATTTTTTTTACAGTATATAAAATGTATTTGGTGTACTTTTAGTTAATATTATATGTACAATATATGAAATATATTTGCTGTACTTTTTGATATCTTATATACAGTATATAATATATATTTGGTGTACTTTTGATATATTATGTAAATTATATAATATATAATTGGTGTAGTTTTTGATATTTTACATAAGGTGTGTAATATATATGTACTATCATTTTGATATTTTATTTACAGTATATAATATACATTTGGTGTAATTTTTGATATTTTATGTGGAGTATATTAAATATAATTACTGTAGTTTTTGATAGTTTACTTAGAGTACATATAACACATATTTGGTGTACTTTTTGATATTTTAAGTACAGTGTGTAATATATATTTACTGTACTTTTTGATTTTTTTTTACAGTATATAAAATGTATTTGGTGTACTTTTAGTTAATATTATGTGTACAATATATGTAATATATTTGCTGTACTTTTCAATATTTTATGTACAGTATATAATATATATTTGGTGTAATTTTGATATATTATGTAAATTGTATAATACATAATAGGTGTAGTTTTTGTTATTTTACATAGAGTTTGTAATATATATGTACTATCTTGTTGATATTTTATTTACAGTATATAATATACATTTGGTGTAATTTTTGATATTTTATGTACAGTATATTAAATATAATTGCTGTAGTTTTTGATAGTTTATTTACAGTATATAAAACACATATTTGGTGTATTTTTGATATTTTAAGTTCAGTGTGTAATATATATTTACTGTACTTTTTGATTTTTTTTACAGTATATAAAATGTATTTGGTGTACTTTTAGTTAATATTATATGTACAATATATGAAATATATTTGCTGTACTTTTTGATATCTTATATACAGTATATAATATATATTTGGGGTACTTTTGATATATTATGTAAATTATATAATATATAATTGGTGTAGTTTTTGATATTTTACATAGAGTGTGTAATATATATGTACTATCCTTTTTGATATATTATTTACCGTATGTAATATACATTTGGTGTAATTTTTGATATTTTATGTACAGTACATTAAATATAATTACGGTAGTTTTTGATAGTTTATTTACAGTATATATAAAACGTATTTGGTGTACTTTTTGATATTTTAAGTACAGTGTGTAATATATATTTACTGTAGTTTTTGATTTTCTTTACAGTATATGAAATTTATGTGGTGTAATTTTAGTTAATATTATATGTACAATATATGAAATATATTTGCTGTACTTTTTGATATCTTATGTACAGTATATAATATATATTTGGTGTACTTTTGATATATTATGTAAATTATATAATATATAATTGGTGTAGTTTTTGATATTTTACATAGTGTGTGTAATATATATGTACTATCTTTTTGATATTTTACTTACAGTATATAATATACATTTGGTGTAATTTTTGATATTTTATGTACAGTATATTAAATATAATTACTGTAGTTTTTGATAGTTTATTTACAGTATATATAACACATATTTCGTGTACTTTTTGATATTTTAAGTACAGTGTGTAATATATATTAACTGTACTTTTTGATTCTTTTTACAATATATAAAATGTATTTGGTGTACTTTTAGTTAATATTATATGTACAATATGAAATATATTTGCTGTACTTTTTGATATTTTATGAACTGTATATAATATATATTTTGTGTACTTTTGATATATTATGTAAATTATATAATATATAATTGGTGTAGTTTCTGATATTTTACATAGAGTGTGTAATATATATGTACTATGCATTTTGATATTTTATTTACAGTATAAAATACACATTTGGTGTAATTTTTGATATTTTATGTACAGTATATTAAATATAATTACTGTAGTTTTTGATAGTTTATTTACAGTATATATAACACATATTTGGTGTACTTTTTGATATTTTAAGTACAGTCTGTAATATATATTGACTGTATTTTTGATTTTTTTTACAGTATATAAAATGTATTTGGTGTACTTTTAGTTAATATTATATGTACAATATATGAAATATATTTGCTGTACTTTTTGATATCTTATATACAGCATACAATATATATTTGGTTTACTTTTGATATACTATGTAAATTATATAATATATAATTGGTGTAGTTTTTGATATTTTACATAAGGTGTGTAATACATATGTACTATCATTTTGATATTTTATTTACAGTATATAATATACATTTGGTGTAATTTTTGATATTTTATGTACAATATATTAAATATAATTAATGTAGTTTTCGATAGTTTACTTAGAGTATATATAACACATATTTGGTGTACTTTTTGATATTTTAAGTACAGTGTGTAATATATATTTCTGTACTTTTTGATTTTATTTACAGTATATAAAATGTATTTGGTGTACTTTTAGTTAATATTATATGTACAATATATGAAATGTATTTGCTGTACTTTTTGATATTTTATGTACAGTATATAATATATATTTGGTGTACTTTTGATATATTATGTAAATTATATAATATATAATTGGTGTAGTTTTTGATATTTTACATAGAGTGTGTAATATATATGTACTATCCGTTTTGATATTTTATTTATAGTATATAGTATACATTTGGTGAAATTTTTGATATTTTATGTACAGTATATTAAATATAATTACTGTAGTTTTTGATAGTTTATTTACAGTATATATAACACATATTTGGTGTACTTTTTGATATTTTAAGTACAGTGTGTAATATATATTTACTGTACTTTTTGATTTTTTTTACAGTATATAAAATGTATTTGGTGTATTTTAGTTAATATTATATGTACAATATATGAAATATATTTGCTGTACTTTTTGAAATCTTATATACAGTATATAATATAAATTTGGTGTACTTTTGATATATTATGTAAATTATATAATATATAATTGGTGTAGTTTTTGATATTTTACATAGGGTGTGTAATATATATGTACTATCCTTTTTAATATTTTATTTACAGTATATAATATACATTTGGTGTAATTTTTGATATTTTATGTACAGTATATTAAATATAATTACTGTAGTTTTTGATAGTTTATTTACAGTATATATAACACATATTTGGTGTACTTTTTGATATTTTAAGTACAGTGTGTAATATATATTTACTGTAATTTTGATTTTTTTTACAATATATAAAATGTATTTGGTGTACTTTTAGTTAATATTATATGTACAATATATGAAATATATTGGCTGTACTTTTTGATATCTTATGTACAGTATATAATATGTATTTGTTGTACTTTTGATATATTATGTAAATTATATAATATATAATTGGTGTAGTTTTTGATATTTTACATAGAGTGGGTAATATATATGTACTATCCTTTTTGATATTTTATTTACAGTATATAATATACATTTGGTGTAATTTTTGATATTTTATGTACAGTATATTAAATATAATTGCTGTAGTTTTTGATAGTTTATTTACAGTATATATAACACATATTTGTGTACTTTTTGATATTTTAAGTACAGTGTGTATTATATATTTACTGTACTTTTTGATTATTTTTTACAGTATATAAAATGTATTTGGTGTACTTTTAGTTAATATTATATGTACAATATATGAAATATATTTGCTGTACTTTTTGATACTTTATGTACAGTATATAATATATATTTGGTGTACTTTTGATATATTATGTAAATTATATAATATATAATTGGTGTAGTTTTTGATATTTTACATAGAGTGTGTAATATATATGTACTATCTTTTTGATATTTTATTTACAGTATATAATATACATTTGGTGTAATTTTTGATATTTTATGTACAGTATATTGAATATAATTACTGTAGTTTTTGATAGTTTATTTACAGTCTATATAACACATATTTGGTGTACTTTTTGATATTTTAAGTACTGTGTGTAATATATATTTACTGTACTTTTTGATTTTTTTTTACAGTATATAAAATGTATTTGGTGTACTTTTAGTTAATATGATGTGTACAATATATGAAATATATTTGCTGTACTTTTCAATATTTTATGTACAGTATATAATATATATTTGGTGTACTTTTGATATATTATGTAAATTGTATAACACATAATAGGTGTAGTTTTTGATATTTTACATAGAGTGTGTAATATATATGTACTATCCTTTTTGATATTTTATTTACAGTATATAATATACATTTGGTGTAATTTTAGATATTTTATGTACAGTATATTAAATATAATTGCTCTAGTTTTTGATAGTTTATTTACAGTATATATAACACATATTTGGTGTATTTTTGATATTTTAAGTTCAGTGTGTAATATATATTTACTGTACTTTTTGATTTTTTTTACAGTATATAAAATGTATTTGGTGTACTTTTAGTTAATATTATATGTACAATATATGAAATATATTTGCTGTACTTTTTGATATCTTATATACAGTATATAATATATATTTGGTGTACTTTTGATATATTATGTAAATTATATAATATATAATTGGTGTAGTTTTTGATATTTTACATAAGGTGTGTAATATATATATACTATCATTTTGATATTTTATTTACAGTATATAATATACATTTGGTGTAATTTTTGATATTTTATGTGGAGTATATTAAATATAATTACTGTAGTTTTTGATAGTTTACTTAGAGTACATATAACACATATTTGGTGTACTTTTTGATATTTTAAGTACAGTGTGTAATATATATTTACTGTACTTTTTGATTTTTTTTTACAGTATAGAAAATGTATTTGGTGTACTTTTAGTTAATATTATGTGTACAATATATGAAATATATTTGCTGTACTTTTCAATATTTTATGTACAGTATATAATATATATTTGGTGTAATTTTGATATATTATGTAAATTGTATAATACATAATAGGTGTAGTTTTTGTTATTTTACATAGAGTTTGTAATATATATGTACTATCTTTTTGATATTTTATTTACAGTATATAATATACATTTGGTGTAATTTTTGATATTTTATGTACAGTATATTAAATATAATTGCTGTAGTTTTTGATAGTTTATTTACAGTATATAAAACACATATTTGGTGTATTTTTGATATTTTAAGTTCAGTGTGTAATATATATTTACTGTACTTTTTGATTTTTTTTACAGTATATAAAATGTATTTGGTGTACTTTTAGTTAATATTACGTGTACAATATATGAAATATATTTGCTGTACTTTTCAATATTTTATGTACAGTATATAATATATATTTGGTGTAATTTTGATATATTATGTAAATTGTATAATACATAATAGGTGTAGTTTTTGTTATTTTACATAGAGTTTGTAATATATATGTACTATCTTTTTGATATTTTATTTACAGTATATAATATACATTTGGTGTAATTTTTGATATTTTATGTACAGTACATTAAATATAATTACTGTAGTTTTTGATAGTTTATTTACAGTATATATAAAACGTATTTGGTGTACTTTTTGATATTTTAAGTACAGTGTGTAATATATATTTACTGTAGTTTTTGATTTTCTTTACAGTATATGAAATTTATGTGGTGTAATTTTAGTTAATATTATATGTACAATATATGAAATATATTTGCTGTACTTTTTGATATCTTATGTACAGTATATAATATATATTTGGTGTACTTTTGATATATTATGTAAATTATATAATATATAATTGGTGTAGGTTTTGATATTTTACATAGAGTGTGTAATATATATGTACTATCCTTTTTGATATTTTATTTACAGTATATAATATACATTTGGTGTAATTTTTGATATTTTATGTACAGCATATTATATATAATTACTGTAGTTTTTGATAGTTTATTTACAGTATATATAACACATATTTGGTGTACTTTTTGATATTTTAAGTACAGTGTGTAATATATATTTACTGTACTTTTTGATTTTTTTTACAATATATAAAATGTATTTGGTGTACTTTTAGTTAATATTATATGTACAATATATGAAATATCTTTGCTGTACTTTTTGATATCTTATGTACAGTATATAATATATATTTGGTGTACTTTTGATATATTATGTAAATTATATAATATATAATTGGTGTAGTTTTTGATATTTTACATAGTGTGTGTAATATATATGTACTATCTTTTTGATATTTTACTTACAGTATATAATATACATTTGGTGTAATTTTTGATATTTTATGTACAGTATATTAAATATAATTACTGTAGTTTTTGATAGTTTATTTACAGTATATATAACACATATTTCGTGTACTTTTTGATATTTTAAGTACAGTGTGTAATATATATTAACTGTACTTTTTGATTCTTTTTACAATATATAAAATGTATTTGGTGTACTTTTAGTTAATATTATATGTACAATATGAAATATATTTGCTGTACTTTTTGATATTTTATGAACTGTATATAATATATATTTTGTGTACTTTTGATATATTATGTAAATTATATAATATATAATTGGTGTAGTTTCTGATATTTTACATAGAGTGTGTAATATATATGTACTATGCATTTTGATATTTTATTTACAGTATAAAATACACATTTGGTGTAATTTTTGATATTTTATGTACAGTATATTAAATATAATTACTGTAGTTTTTGATAGTTTATTTACAGTATATATAACACATATTTGGTGTACTTTTTGATATTTTAAGTACAGTCTGTAATATATATTTACTGTATTTTTGATTTTTTTTACAGTATATAAAATGTATTTGGTGTACTTTTAGTTAATATTATATGTACAATATATGAAATATATTTGCTGTACTTTTTGATATCTTATATACAGCATACAATATATATTTGGTGTACTTTTGATATACTATGTAAATTATATAATATATAATTGGTGTAGTTTTTGATATTTTACATAAGGTGTGTAATATATATGTACTATCATTTTGATATTTTATTTACAGTATATAATATACATTTGGTGTAATTTTTGATATTTTATGTACAATATATTAAATATAATTAATGTAGTTTTCGATAGTTTACTTAGAGTATATATAACACATATTTGGTGTACTTTTTGATATTTTAAGTACAGTGTGTAATATATATTTCTGTACTTTTTGATTTTATTTACAGTATATAAAATGTATTTGGTGTACTTTTAGTTAATATTATATGTACAATATATGAAATGTATTTGCTGTACTTTTTGATATTTTATGTACAGTATATAATATATATTTGGTGTACTTTTGATATATTATGTAAATTATATAATATATAATTGGTGTAGTTTTTGATATTTTACATAGAGTGTGTAATATATATGTACTATCCGTTTTGATATTTTATTTATAGTACATAGTATACATTTGGTGTAATTTTTGATATTTTATGTACAGTATATTAAATATAATTACTGTAGTTTTTGATAGTTTATTTACAGTATATATAACACATATTTGGTGTACTTTTTGATATTTTAAGTACAGTGTGTAATATATATTTACTGTACTTTTTGATTTTTTTTACAGTATATAAAATGTATTTGGTGTATTTTAGTTAATATTATATGTACAATATATGAAATATATTTGCTGTACTTTTTGAAATCTTATATACAGTATATAATATAAATTTGGTGTACTTTTGATATATTATGTAAATTATATAATATATAATTGGTGTAGTTTTTGATATTTTACATAGGGTGTGTAATATATATGTACTATCCTTTTTGATATTTTATTTACAGTATATAATATACATTTGGTGTAATTTTTGATATTTTATGTACAGTATATTAAATATAATTACTGTAGTTTTTGATAGTTTATTTACAGTATATATAACACATATTTGGTGTACTTTTTGATATTTTAAGTACAGTGTGTAATATATATTTACTGTAATTTTGATTTTTTTTACAATATATAAAATGTATTTGGTGTACTTTTAGTTAATATTATATGTACAATATATGAAATATATTGGCTGTACTTTTTGATATCTTATGTACAGTATATAATATGTATTTGTTGTACTTTTGATATATTATGTAAATTATATAATATATAATTGGTGTAGTTTTTGATATTTTACATAGAGTGGGTAATATATATGTACTATCCTTTTTGATATTTTATTTACAGTATATAATATACATTTGGTGTAATTTTTGATATTTTATGTACAGTATATTAAATATAATTACTGTAGTTTTTGATAGTTTATTTACAGTATATATAACACATATTTGTGTACTTTTTGATATTTTAAGTACAGTGTGTATTATATATTTACTGTACTTTTTGATTATTTTTTACAGTATATAAAATGTATTTGGTGTACTTTTAGTTAATATTATATGTACAATATATGAAATATATTTGCTGTACTTTTTGATACTTTATGTACAGTATATAATATATATTTGGTGTACTTTTGATATATTATGTAAATTATATAATATATAATTGGTGTAGTTTTTGATATTTTACATAGAGTGTGTAATATATATGTACTATCTTTTTGATATTTTATTTACAGTATATAATATACATTTGGTGTAATTTTTGATATTTTATGTACAGTATATTGAATATAATTACTGTAGTTTTTGATAGTTTATTTACAGTCTATATAACACATATTTGGTGTACTTTTTGATATTTTAAGTACTGTGTGTAATATATATTTACTGTACTTTTTGATTTTTTTTTACAGTATATAAAATGTATTTGGTGTACTTTTAGTTAATATTATGTGTACAATATATGAAATATATTTGCTGTACTTTTCAATATTTTATGTACAGTATATAATATATATTTGGTGTACTTTTGATATATTATGTAAATTGTATAATACATAATAGGTGTAGTTTTTGATATTTTACATAGAGTGTGTAATATATATGTACTATCCTTTTTGATATTTTATTTACAGTATATAATATACATTTGGTGTAATTTTAGATATTTTATGTACAGTATATTAAATATAATTGCTCTAGTTTTTGATAGTTTATTTACAGTATATATAACACATATTTGGTGTATTTTTGATATTTTAAGTTCAGTGTGTAATATATATTTACTGTACTTTTTGATTTTTTTTACAGTATATAAAATGTATTTGGTGTACTTTTAGTTAATATTATATGTACAATATATGAAATATATTTGCTGTACTTTTTGATATCTTATATACAGTATATAATATATATTTGGTGTACTTTTGATATATTATGTAAATTATATAATATATAATTGGCGTAGTTTTTGATATTTTACATAAGGTGTGTAATATATATGTACTATCATTTTGATATTTTATTTACGGTATATAATATACATTTGGTGTAATTTTTGATATTTTATGTGGAGTATATTAAATATAATTACTGTAGTTTTTGATAGTTTACTTAGAGTACATATAACACATATTTGGTGTACTTTTTGATATTTTAAGTACAGTGTGTAATATATATTTACTGTACTTTTTGATTTTTTTTACAGTATATAAAATGTATTTGGTGTACTTTTAGTTAATATTATGTGTACAATATATGAAATATATTTGCTGTACTTTTCAATATTTTATGTACAGTATATAATATATATTAGGTGTAATTTTGATATATTATGTAAATTGTATAATACATAATAGGTGTAGTTTTTGTTATTTTACATAGAGTTTGTAATATATATGTACTATCTTTTTGATATTTTATTTACAGTATATAATATACATTTGGTGTAATTTTTGATATTTTATGTACAGTATATTAAATATAATTGCTGTAGTTTTTGATAGTTTATTTACAGTATATAAAACACATATTTGGTGTATTTTTGATATTTTAAGTTCAGTGTGTAATATATATTTACTGTACTTTTTGATTTTTTTTACAGTATATAAAATGTATTTGGTGTACTTTTAGTTAATATTATGTGTACAATATATGAAATATATTTGCTGTACTTTTCAATATTTTATGTACAGTATATAATATATATTTGGTGTAATTTTGATATATTATGTAAATTGTATAATACATAATAGGTGTAGTTTTTGTTATTTTACATAGAGTTTGTAATATATATGTACTATCTTTTTGATATTTTATTTACAGTATATAATATACATTTGGTGTAATTTTTGATATTTTATGTACAGTACATTAAATATAATTACTGTAGTTTTTGATAGTTTATTTACAGTATATATAAAACGTATTTGGTGTACTTTTTGATATTTTAAGTACAGTGTGTAATATATATTTACTGTAGTTTTTGATTTTCTTTACAGTATATGAAATTTATGTGGTGTAATTTTAGTTAATATTATATGTACAATATATGAAATATATTTGCTGTACTTTTTGATATCTTATGTACAGTATATAATATATATTTGGTGTACTTTTGATATATTATGTAAATTATATAATATATAATTGGTGTAGGTTTTGATATTTTACATAGAGTGTGTAATATATATGTACTATCCTTTTTGATATTTTATTTACAGTATATAATATACATTTGGTGTAATTTTTGATATTTTATGTACAGCATATTATATATAATTACTGTAGTTTTTGATAGTTTATTTACAGTATATATAACACATATTTGGTGTACTTTTTGATATTTTAAGTACAGTGTGTAATATATATTTACTGTACTTTTTGATTTTTTTTACAATATATAAAATGTATTTGGTGTACTTTTAGTTAATATTATATGTACAATATATGAAATATCTTTGCTGTACTTTTTGATATCTTATGTACAGTATATAATATATATTTGGTGTACTTTTGATATATTATGTAAATTATATAATATATAATTGGTGTAGTTTTTGATATTTTACATAGTGTGTGTAATATATATGTACTATCTTTTTGATATTTTACTTACAGTATATAATATACATTTGGTGTAATTTTTGATATTTTATGTACAGTATATTAAATATAATTACTGTAGTTTTTGATAGTTTATTTACAGTATATATAACACATATTTCGTGTACTTTTTGATATTTTAAGTACAGTGTGTAATATATATTAACTGTACTTTTTGATTCTTTTTACAATATATAAAATGTATTTGGTGTACTTTTAGTTAATATTATATGTACAATATGAAATATATTTACTGTACTTTTTGATATTTTATGAACTGTATATAATATATATTTTGTGTACTTTTGATATATTATGTAAATTATATAATATATAATTGGTGTAGTTTCTGATATTTTACATAGAGTGTGTAATATATATGTACTATGCATTTTGATATTTTATTTACAGTATAAAATACACATTTGGTGTAATTTTTGATATTTTATGTACAGTATATTAAATATAATTACTGTAGTTTTTGATAGTTTATTTACAGTATATATAACACATATTTGGTGTACTTTTTGATATTTTAAGTACAGTCTGTAATATATATTTACTGTATTTTTGATTTTTTTTACAGTATATAAAATGTATTTGGTGTACTTTTAGTTAATATTATATGTACAATATATGAAATATATTTGCTGTACTTTTTGATATCTTATATACAGCATACAATATATATTTGGTGTACTTTTGATATACTATGTAAATTATATAATATATAATTGGTGTAGTTTTTGATATTTTACATAAGGTGTGTAATATATATGTACTATCATTTTGATATTTTATTTACAGTATATAATATACATTTGGTGTAATTTTTGATATTTTATGTACAATATATTAAATATAATTAATGTAGTTTTCGATAGTTTACTTAGAGTATATATAACACATATTTGGTGTACTTTTTGATATTTTAAGTACAGTGTGTAATATATATTTCTGTACTTTTTGATTTTATTTACAGTATATAAAATGTATTTGGTGTACTTTTAGTTAATATTATATGTACAATATATGAAATGTATTTGCTGTACTTTTTGATATTTTATGTACAGTATATAATATATATTTGGTGTACTTTTGATATATTATGTAAATTATATAATATATAATTGGTGTAGTTTTTGATATTTTACATAGAGTGTGTAATATATATGTACTATCCTTTTTGATATATTATTTACAGTATATAATATACATTTGGTGTAATTTTTGATATTTTATGTACAGTATATTAAATATAATTACTGTAGTTTTTGATAGTTTATTTACAGTATATATAACACATATTTGGTGTACTTTTTGATATTTTAAGTACTGTGTGTAATATATATTTACTGTACTTTTTGATTTTTTTTACAGTATATAAAATGTATTTGGTGTACTTTAGTTAATATTATATGTATAATATATGAAATATATTTGCTGTACTTTTTGATATCTTATGTACAGTATATAATATATATTTGGTGTAGTTTTGATATATTATGTAAATTATATAATATATAATTGGTGTAGTTTTTGATATTTTACATAAGGTGTGTAATATATATGTACTATCATTTTGATATTTTATTCACAGTATAAAATATACATTTGGTGTAATTTTTGATATTTTATGTACAGTATACTAAATATAATTACTGTAGTTTTTGATAGTTTACTTAGAGTATATATAACACATATTTGGTGTACTTTTTGATATTTTAAGTACAGTGTGTAATATATATTTACTGTACTTTTTGATTTTATTTACAGTATATAAAATGTATTTGGTGTACTTTTAGTTAATATTGTATGTACAATATAGGAAATGTATTTGCTGTACTTTTTATATTTTATGTACAGTATATAATATATATTTTGTGTACTTTTGATATATTATGTAAATTATATAATATATAATTGGTGTAGTTTTTGATATTTTACATAGAGTGTGTAATATATATGTACTATCATTTTTGATATTTTATTTACAGTATATAATATACATTTGGTGTAATTTTTGATATTTTATGTACAGTATATTAAATATAATTACTGTAGTTTTTGATAGTTTATTTACAGTATATATAACACATATTTGGTGTACTTTTTGATATTTTAAGTACAGTGTGTAATATATATTTACTGTAATTTTTGATTTTTTTTACAGTATATAAAATGTATTTGGTGTACTTTTAGTTAATATTATATGTACAATATATGAAATATATTTCCTGTACTTTTTGATATTTTATGTACAGTATATAATATATATTTGGTGTACTTTTGATATATTATGTAAATTATATAATATATAATTGGTGTAGTTTTTGATATTTTACGTAGAGTGTGTAATATATATGTACTATCTTTTTTGATATATTATTTACGGTATGTAATATACATTTGGTGTAATTTTTGATATTTTATGTACAGTACATTAAATATAATTACTGTAGTTTTTGATAGTTTATTTACAGTATATATAAAACGTATTTGGTGTACTTTTTGATATTTTAAGTACAGTGTGTAATATATATTTACTGTACTTTTTGATTTTTTTTACAGTATATAAAAGGTATTTGGTGTAATTTTAGTTAATATTATATGTACAATATATGAAATATATTTGCTGTACTTTTTGATATCTTATGTACAGTATATAATACATATTTGGTGTACTTTTGATATGTTATGTAAATTATATAATATATAATTGGTGTCGTTTTTGATATTTTACATAGAGTCTGTAATATATATGTACTATCCTTTTTGATATTTTATTTACAGTATATAATATACATTTGGTGTAATTTTTGATATTTTAGGTACAGTATACTAAATATAATTACTGTAGTTTTTGATAGTTTATTTACCGTATATATAACACATATTTGGTGTACTTTTTGATATTTTAAGTACAGTGTGTAATATATATTTACTGTACTTTTTGATTTTTTTACAGAATATAAAATGTATTTGGTGTACTTTTAGTTAATATTATATGTACAATATATGAAATATATTTGCTGTACTATTTGATATCTTATATACAGCATATAATATATATTTGGTGTACTTTTGATATATCATGTAAATTATATAATATATAATTGGTGTAGTTTTTGATATTTTACATAAAGTGTGTAATATATATGTACTATCATTTTGATAATTTATTTACAGTATATAATATACATTTGGTGTAATTTTTGATATTTTATGTGGAGTATATTAAATATAATTACTGTAGTTATTGATAGTTTACTTAGAGTACATATAACACATATTTGGTGTACTTTTTGATATTTTACGTACAGTGTGTAATATATATTTACTATACTTTTTGTTTTTTTTTTACAGTATATAAAATGTATTTGGTGTACTTTTAGTTAATATTATGTGTACAATATATGAAATATATTTGCTGTACTTTTCGATATTTTATGTACAGTATATAATATATATTTGGTATACTTTTGATATATTATGTAAATTGTATAATATGTAATAGGTGTAGTTTTTGATATTTTACATAGAGTGTGTAATATATATGTACTATCCGTTTTGATATTTTATTTATAGTATATAATATACATTTGGTGTAATTTTTCATATTTTATGTACAGTATATTAAATATAATTACTGTAGTTTTTGATAGTTTATTTACAGTATATATAACACATATTTGGTGTACTTTTTGATATTTTAAGTACAGTGTGTAATATATATTTACTGTACTTTTTGATTTTTTTTACAGTATATACAATGTATTTGGTGTACTTTTAGTTAATATTATATGTACAATATATGAAATATATTTGCTGTACTTTTTGATATCTTATATACAGTATATAATATAAATTTGGTGTACTTTTGATATATTATGTAAATTATATAATATATAATTGGTGTAGTTTTTGATATTTTACATAGGGTGTGTAATATATATGTACTATCCTTTTTGATATTTTATTTACAGTATATAATATACATTTGGTGTAATTTTTGATATTTTATGTACAGTATATTAAATATAATTACTGTAGTTTTTGATAATTTATTTACAGTATATATAACACATATTTGGTGTACTTTTTGATATTTTAAGTACAGTGTGTAATATATATTTACTGTAATTTTGATTTTTTTTACAATATATAAAATGTATTTGCTGTACTTTTAGTTAATATTATATGTACAATATATGAAATATATTGGCTGTACTTTTTGATATCTTATGTACAGTATATAATATATATTTGTTGTACTTTTGATATATTATGTAAATTATATAATATATAATTGGTGTAGTTTTTGATATTTTACATGGAGTGTGTAATATATATGTACTATCCTTTTTGATATTTTATTTACAGTATATAATATACATTTGGTGTAATTTTTGATATTTTATGTACAGTATATTGAATATAATTGCTGTAGTTTTTGATAGTTTATTTACAGTATATAAAACACATATTTGGTGTATTTTTGATATTTTAAGTTCAGTGTGTAATATATATTTACTGTATTTTTGATTTTTTTTACAGTATATAAAATGTGTTTGGTGTACTTTTAGTTAATATTATATGTACAATATATGAAATATATTTGCTGTACTTTTTGATATCTTATATACAGTATATAATATATATTTGGTGTACTTTTGATATATTATGTAAATTATATAATATATAATTGGTGTAGTTTTTGATATTTTACATAGAGTGTGTAATATATATGTACTATCCTTTTTGATATATTATTTACCGTATGTAATATACATTTGGTGTAATTTTTGATATTTTATGAACAGTACATTAAATATAATTACTGTAGTTTTTGATAGTTTATTTACAGTATATATAAAACGTATTTGGTGTACTTTTTGATATTTTAAGTACAGTGTGTAATATATATTTACAGTACTTTTTGATTTTTTTTACAGTATATAAAATGTATGTGGTGTAATTTTAGTTAATATTATATGTACAATATATGAAATATATTTGCTGTACTTTTTGATATCTTATGTACAGTATATAATATATATTTGGTGTACTTTTGATATATTATGTAAATTATATCATATATAATTGTTGTAGTTTTTGATATTTTACATAGAGTGTGTAATATATATGTACTATCCTTTTTGATATTTTATTAACAGTATATAATATACATTGGGTGTAATTTTTGATATTTTATGTACAGCATATTATATATAATTAGTGTAGTTTTTGATAGTTTATTTACAGTATATATAACACATATTTGGTGTACTTTTTGATATTTTAAGTACAGTGTGTAATATATATTTACTGTACTTTTTGATTTTTTTTACAATATATAAAATGTATTTGGTGTACTTTTAGTTAATATTATATGTACAATATATGAAATATATTGGCTGTACTTTTTGATATCTTATGTACAGTATATAATATATATTTGTTGTACTTTTGATATATTATGTAAATTATATAATATATAATTGGTGTAGTTTTTGATATTTTACATAGTGTGTGTAGTATATATGTACTATCTTTTTGATATTTTATTTACAGTATATAATATACATTTGGTGTAATTTTTGATATTTTACGTACAGTATATTAAATATAATTACTGTAGTTTTTGATAGTTTATTTACAGTATATATAACACATATTTCGTGTACTTTTTGATATTTTAAGTACAGTGTGTAATATATATTAACTGTACTTTTTGATTTTTTTTACAATATATAAAATGTATTTGGTGTACTTTTAGTTAATATTATATGTACAATATGAATTATATTTGCTGTACTTTTTGATATTTTATGAACTGTATATAATATATATTTTGTGTACTTTTGATATATTATGTAAATTATATAATATATAATTGGTCTAGTTTCTGATATTTTACATAGAGTGTGTAATATATATGTACTATGCATTTTGATATTTTATTTACAGTATATAATACACATTTGGTGTAATTTTTGATGTTTTATTTACAGTATATTAAATATAATGACTGTAGTTTTTGATAGTTTACAGTATATATAACACATATTTGGTGTACTTTTTGATATTTTAAGTACAGTGTGTAGTATATATTTACTGTACTTTTTGATTTTTTTTACAGTATATAAAATGTATTTGGTGTACTTTAAGTTAATATTATATGTACAATATATGAAATATATTTGCTGTACTTTTTGATATCTTATATACAGTATACAATATATATTTGGTGTACTTTTGATATACTATGTAAATTATATAATATATAATTGGTGTAGTTTTTGATATTTTACATAAGGTGTAATATATATGTACTATAATTTTGATATTTTATTTACAGTATATAATATACATTTGGTGTAATTTTTGATATTTTATGTACAATATATTCAATATAATTAATGTAGTTTTTGATAGTTTACTTAGAGTATATATAACACATATTTGGTGTACTTTTTGATATTTTAAGTACAGTGTGTAATATATATTTACTGTACTTTTTGATTTTATTTACAGTATATAAAATGTATTTGGTGTACTTTTAGTTAATATTATATGTACAATATATGAAATGTATTTGCTGTACTTTTTGATATTTTGTGTACAGTATATAATATATATTTGGTGTACTTTTTATATATTATGTAAATTATATAATATATAATTGGTGTAGTTTTTGATATTTTACATAGAGTGTGTAATATATATGTACTATCCTTTTTGATATATTATTTACAGTATATAATATACATTTGGTGTAATTTTTGATATTTTATGTACAGTATATTAAATATAATTACTGTAGTTTTTGATAGTTTATTTACAGTATATATAACACATATTTGGTGTACTTTTTGATATTTTAAGTACAGTGTGTAATATATATTTACTGTACTTTTTGATTTTTTTTACAATATAGAAAATGTATTTGGTGTACTTTAGTTAATATTATATGTATAATATATGAAATATATTTGCTGTACTTTTTGATATCTTATGTACAGTATATAATATATATTTGGTGTACTTTTGATATATTATGTAAATTATATAATATATAATTGGTGTAGTTTTTGATATTTTACATAAGGTGTGTAATATATATGTACTATCATTTTGATATTTTATTCACAGTATATAATATACATTTGGTGTAATTTTTGATATTTTATGTACAGTATATTAAATATAATTACTGTAGTTTTTGATAGTTTACTTAGAGTATATATAACACATATTTGGTGTACTTTTTGATATTTTAAGTACAGTGTGTAATATATATTTACTGTACTTTTTGATTTTATTTACAGTATATAAAATGTAATTGGTGTACTTTTAGTTAATATTATATGTACAATATAGGAAATGTATTTGCTGTACTTTTTGATATTTTATGTACAGTATATAATATATATTTGGTGTACTTTTGATATATTATGTAAATTATATAATATATAATTGGTGTAGTTTTTGATATTTTACATAGAGTGTGTAATATATATGTACTATCATTTTTGATATGTTATTTACAGTATATAATATACATTTGGTGTAATTTTTGATATTTTATGTACAGTATATTAAATATAATTACTGTAGTTTTTGATAGTTTATTTACAGTATATATAACACATATTTGGTGTACTTTTTGATATTTTAAGTACAGTGTGTAATATATATTTACTGTACTTTTTGATTTTTTTTACACTATATAAAATGTATTTGGTGTACTTTTAGTTAATATTATATGTACAATATATGAAATATATTTCCTGTACTTTTTGATATTTTATGTACAGTATATGATATATATTTGGTGTACTTTTGATATATTATGTAAATTATATAATATATAATTGGTGTAGTTTTTGATATTTTACGTAGAGTGTGTAATATATATGTACTATCCTTTTTGATATATTATTTACGGTATGTAATATACATTTGGTGTAATTTTTGATATTTTATGTACAGTACATTAAATATAACTACTGTAGTTTTTGATAGTTTATTTACAGTATATATAACACATATTAGGTGTACTTTTTGATATTTTAAGTACAGTGTGTAATATATATTTACTGTACTTTTTGATTTTTTTTACAATATATAAAATATATTTGGTGTACTTTATTTAATATTATGTGTACAATATATGAAATATATTTGCTGTACTTTTTGATATCTTATGTACAGTATATAATATATATTTGGTGTACTTTTGATATATTATGTAAATTATATAATATATAATTGGTGTAGTTTTTGATATTTTACATAGAGTGTGTAATATATATGTACTATACTTTTTGATATTTTATTTACAGTATATAATATACATTTGGTGTAATTTTTGATATTTTATGTACAGTATATTAAATATAATTGCTGTAGTTTTTGATAGTTTATTTACAGTATATATAAAACATATTTGGTGTATTTTTGATATTTTAAGTACAGTGTGTAATATATATTTACTGTACTTTTTGATTTTTTTTACAGTATATAAAAGGTATTTGGTGTAATTTTAGTTAATATTATATGTACAATATATGAAATATATTTGCTGTACTTTTTGATATGTTATGTAGAGTATATAATATATATTTGGTGTACTTTTGATATATTATGTAAATTATATAATATATAATTGGTGTAGTTTTTGATATTTTACGTAGAGTGTGTAATATATATGTACTATCCTTTTTGATATATTATTTACGGTATGAAATATAAATTTGGTGTAATTTTTCATATTTTATGTACAGTATATAAAATATAATTACTGCAGTTTTTGATAGTTTATTTACCGTATATATAATACATCTTTGGTGTATTTTTGATATTTTATGTACAGTGTTTAATATGTATTTACTGTAATTTTTGATATTTTATTTACAGTATATTATATACATTTGGTGTAATTTTTGGTATTTTATGTACAGTATATAAATTATATTTAGTGTAATTTTTGATATTTTATTTACTGTATACAATATATATTGGGTATCCTTTTTGATATTTTATGTACAGTACATAAAATATAATTACTGCAGTTTTTGGTAGTTTATTTACGGTATATATAATACACATTTGGTGTACATTTTGATATTTTATGTACAGTATGTAATATATATTTACTGTTATTTTTATTTTTTTACAGAATATAATATACATTTGGTGTAATTTTTGATATATTATGAACAGTATATGAAATATATTTACTGTACTTTTTGATATTTTATGTACAGTATATAATATATATTTAGTGTACTTATAGATATTTTATGTACTGTATTTAGAATATAATTACTGTACTTTTTGATTGTTTATTTACAGTACATATATTAAATATTTTGTGTACTTTTTGATATTTCATGTACAGTATGTAATATATATTTACCGTACTTTTTGATATTTTAATTACACTATATAATATATATTTGGTGTACTTTTAGATAATATTATATGTAGCATATATGAAATATATTTACAGTACTATTTCATATTTTATGTACAGTATATAATATATATTTATTGTACTTTTTTATATTTTATGTACAGTATGTAATATATATTTACTCTACTTTTTGATATTTTATTTACAGTATATAACATAAATTTCGTGTAATTTTTTATATTTTTTGTACAGTATATAAAATATATTTAGTGTAATTTTTGATATTTTATTTTCTGTGTATAATACATATTGGGTGTACTTTTTGACATTTTATATGCAGTATATAAAAGATAATTACTGTAATTTTTGATAGTTTATTTACAGAATATATAATATATATTTGGTGTAGTTTTGATATTTTATGTACAGTATGTAATATATATTTACTGTAATTTTTGATATTTTATGTACAGTTTATGAAATATATTTACTGTACATTTTGATATTTTATGCACAGTACATAATATATATTTAGTGTAATTTTTGATATTTTATGTACAGTATATAAAATATAATTACTGTACTTTTTGATAGTTTATTTACAAAATATATAATTCATATTTGGTGTAACTTTGATATTTTATGTACAGTATGTAATATATATTTAGTGTAGATTTTGTTTTTTTTTACAGTATGTAGTATACATTTGGTGCACTTTCAGATAATATGATAAGTACCATATATGAAATATATTTACTGCACTTTTTGATATTTTATGTACAGTATGTAATACATATTTGGTGTATTTTTGATATTGTATATACCTTATGTAGTATATATTTACTGTACTTTTTGATATTTTATTTACAGTATATAATATACATTTTGTGTAATTTTTGCTATTTTATGTACAGTACATAAAATATATTAATATAATTTTTAATATTTTATTTACTGTATATAATATATACTGGGTGTACTTTTTGATATTTTATTTACAGTACATAAGATATAATTACTGTAGATTTGATAATTTATTTACAGTATATATAATACATATTTGGTGTACGTTTTGATATTTTATCTACAGTATGTAATGTATATTTACTGTACTTTTTGATATTTTATTTACAGTATATAATATACATTTGGTGTAATTTTTGTTATTACATGTACAGTGTATAAAATATACTTACTGTAAATTTTGATATTTTATGTACATTATATAAAATATAATTACTCTAGTTTTTGATAGTTTATTTACAGTATATATAATACCTATTTGGTGTACTTTTTGATATTTTATGTACAGTATGTAATATATAATTACTGTACTTTTTGATATTTTAGTTACAGTATATAGTATACATTTGTTCTAATTTTTGATATTTTATGTACAGCATAGGAAATATATTTACTATACTTTTCGATATTTTATGTACAGTATATAATATATATTTAGTGTATTTTTGAGATTTTATGTACAGTATATAAAATAAAATTACTGTAGTTTTTGATAGTTTATTTACAGTATATATAATACATATTTGGTGTACTTTTTGATATTTTATGTACATTATGTAATATATATTTAGTGTACTTTTTGGCATTTTATTTACAGTATATATTATACATTTGGTGTAATATTTGGTATTTTATGTACACTACATAAAAAATATTTAGTGTAATTTTTGATATTTTATTTACTGTATATAATATATATTGGGTGTACTTTTTGATACTCTATGTACAGTATATAATATATAATTACTGTAGTTTTTGATATTTTATTTACAGTATATAACTTATATTTGGTGTAATTTTATATTTTATGAACAGCATATAAAATATATTAAGTGTAATTTTTGATATTTTATTTACTGTATATAATATATATTGGGTGTACTTTTTGATATTTAATGTACAGTATAAAAAATATAATTACTGTAATTTTTGATAGTTTATTTACAGTATATATAATACCTATTTGGTGTACTTTTTGATATTTTACGTGCAGTATGTAATACATATTTACTGTACTTTTTGATATTTTATTTACAGTACATAATATACATTTGGTGTAACTTTTTATATTTTATGAAGAGTATATAAAATATATTTAGTGTAATTTTTGATGTTTTATTTAGTGTACGTAATATATATTGGGTGTACTTTTTGATGTTTTATGTACAGTATATAATATATATTTTGTGTACTATTTGATACTTTACGTATATTGTTTAAGTTTGGTGTACATTTTGGTATTTTTTGTAGAGTATGTAATATATATGTACCATAATTTTTGATATTTTATTTACATTATATACTGTTTATTTGGTGTACATTTTGATATTTTATGTACAGTATATGAAATATATTTATTGTAGTTTTTATATTTATTTACGGAATATAATATATATTTGGTGTAATATTTGATATTATGTGTACAGTATGGGATATATATTTAGTGTACATTTTGATATTTCCTTAACAGTATACAATATATATTTGGTGTAATTTTTGATATTATATGTACAGTATGGAATATATATTTCGTGTAGTTTTTGAAAATTTAACTACAGCATATAATATATATTTTGTGTACTTTTAGATAATATTATATGTACAGTATATAAAATATATTTAGTGTACTTTTTAATATATAATTTGGAGTATATAAGATATATTTGGGGTAATATTTGATATTTCATATACAGCATATAAAATATATTTACTGTACTTTTTCATATTTTATTTACAGTTTATAATATACATTTGGGGTACTTTTTGATATTTTATGTACAGTATGTAATGTATATTTACCATACTTTTTGATATTTTGTTTACTTCATATAATACTTATTTGGTTTACTTGTAGATAATATTATATGTACAGTATATAAAATGTATTTACCATACTTTTTGATAGTTTATGTCCAGTATGTATTATATATTTACTGTACTTTTTGATATATTATGTACACTTTAAAATATATATTTGGTGAAATTTTTGATATTTTAGGTACAGTACATAAGACATATGTACTGTACTTTCTGATATTTTATTTACAGTATATAATATGTCTTTGGTGAGCTTTCTGATATTTTATGTACAGTATATTAAATGTGTTTACTGTACTTTTTGATACTTTATTTACAGCATATAATATATATTTGGTGTACTTTTTGATATTTTATGTACATTATGTAAAATATAATTACTGCACATTTGATATTTTATGTACAGTATATAATAGATATTTACGGTAATTTTTGACATTTCATTTACAGTATATACTATGTTGTTGGTGTACTTTTAGATAATATTACATGCACAGTATATAAAATATATTTTCTGTACTTTTGGTAATTCATTTGCAATATATAATATATTTTTCCTGTACTTTTTGACATTTTATGTTCAGTATATGAAATATATTTACTGTAGTTTTTGAAGTATTATTTACATTATATAATGTGTATTTGGTGTACTTAGTAATATTTTATGTACAATATGTAATATATATTTAATATACATCTATGTAATTTATTCACACTGTGTAATATATTTTTGGTGAACTTTTAGAAAATATTATATGTACAATATAAAAAATATATTTATTGTACTTTTTGATAGTTTATTTACAGTATATAATATTTATTTGATTAATTTGTAAATATTTTTTATGCAGTATATAACACAGATTCGGTGTACTTTTCATGATATTTTATGTAGACTATATAATGTATATTTGGTGAAATTTTTAATATTTTATGTTTAGAATATAATACGTATTTTGTGTACTTTTTGATAGTTTATGTGCAGTATGTAACATATATTTTTGCTGTACTTTTTCATATTTTATTTACCATATATAATATATATTAGGTGTACTTTCCAAGATATTTTATGTACAGTATATACTATGTATTTGGTGTACTTTTTGATATTTTATGTACAGTATATAATATATATTTGGTGAAATTTTTGATATTTTATCTACAGTGTGTAATATATATTTACTGTAATTTTTGATATTTTATTTATAGTATATAATATGTCTATTTGTACTTTTAGATAATATTATATGTACAGAATATAAAATATATTTACCATACTTTTTGATATTTTATGTACAGTATATAATATATATGTGGTGAACTTTTTGATATTTTTTATTCAGTATATAAAATATATTTAATGCAGATTTTTATATTTTATTTACTGTACATAATATATATTTGGTGTACTTTTTGATATTTTATGTACAGCATGTAATATATATTTATTGTACTTTTTAATAGTTCAGTTACAGTATATAATATGTATTTGGTGTAATTTTAGATGATATTATATGTACATTATATAAAATATATTTCCTGTCTTTTTAGTATTTTATTTATAGTGTATAACATATATAGTCTACTTTTTGATATTTTATGTACAGTGTATAAAATATATTTACGTTAGGTTTTGATATTTTATTTACAGTAAATAATATATATTAGTGCCTTTTTATATTTTATGATGTACAGTAATTAACATGAATTTACTGTACTTTTTGATATTCATTTACAGTATAAAATATGTATTTGGTGTACATTTAGATAATATTATAGGTAAAGTATATAAAATAAATTTACTGTATTTTTGATACCTTATGTAGATAATATAATATGTATTTTGTGTACTTTTCGATATTTTATGTGCAGTTCAAAATATATATTTAATGTAGTTTTGATATTTTCTTTACAGTATATTATATATTTGGAGTACTTTTTGATATTTTATATGCAGTATATAATATGTATTCGGTTTACTGTTCATGATATATTACATAGAGTATACTATATATTTAGTGCACTTTTTGATATTTTATGTACAGTATATAACTTATATTTGCTCTAATTTTGATAGTTTATCTACATTATGTAATATATATTTACTGTACTTTTTGATATTTTATTTACATTATATAGTATATATTGGATGTATACTCATATTTTTTGTACAGTATATAATATGTATTTGGTGTACATTTGATATTTTATGTACAGAATATAATATATATTTGGTGAAATTTTTGACATTTTATGTACAGTATGTAAGATATATTTACAATACTATTTGATATTTTATTTACAGTATATATGTATTTTTGTAATTTTAGGTAATATTATATGTACAGTATATAAAATATATTTAGTGTATTTTTGATATTTTATGTACAGTATATAATATATATTTTGTGAACTTTTTGATATTTTATGTTCAGTATATTAAATATAATTACTGTTATTTTTTATATTTTATTTACAGTATATAATATATATTTGGTGTACTTTTTGATATTTTATGAACAGTATGTAATATATATTGATGGTACTTTTTGATAGTTCATTTACACTATATTATATGTATTTGGTGTAATTTTAGATAATATATGTACCAAATATAAAATATATTTACTGTCATTTTAATATTTTATTTACAGTATATTATATATAAATGGTGTACTTTTTGGTATTTTATGTACACTGTGTAAAATGTATTTATTGTAGTCTTTGATGTTTTATTTACAGTATATGAGATATATTTCGTGTACTTTTTATTTTATGTAGAGTATAAAATATATATTTACTGTAGTTTTGATTTTTTATTTACACTGTATAAGATATATTTAGTTTATTTTTGATATTATATGTACAGTATATAATACATATTTGGGGTACTTTTTGATATTTTATGTAGAGTATGTGATATATATTCACAGAACATTTTGATATTTCATTTACAGTATATAATATGTATTTGGTGTACTTTTAGATAATATTATATGTACAGTATATAAAATATGTTTACTGTAGATTTTGATATATTATTTAGAGTATATAATATGTATTTGGTGTATATTTTGATATATTATGAACAGCATATAAAATATATTTACTGTACTTTTTGATATTTCATTTACAGTATATAATATGCATTTGGTGTTCTTTTAGATAATGTTATATTTACAGTATATAAAATATATTTAGTCTACTTTTTGATATTTTATGTATGGTATATAATACATATTTGGTGTACTTTTTGATATTTTAAGTACACTAAAAACTATAAATTTACTGTATTTTTTATATTTTATTTACAGAATATAATATATATTTGGCACATTTTTATATATATTATTATATGTACAGTATATAAAATGTATTCAGTGTACTTTTGATAGTTTATATACAGTGTATAATATATATTTACTGTAATGCTTATACAGATATCTGTATAAATATTCATATGTCTATTCAGATATCTGTAGAAATATTTATCTGTTTATACTGATACCTGTATAAATCTTTATATGTTTATACAGATATCTGTATAAATAATATTTATAAGTTTATACAGAAAACTGTATAAATAATATTTATATGTTTATACAGACATCACTATAAATAATATTTTTATGTTTATACAGATATCTGTATAATAATATTTATATGTTTATACAGATAAATGTATAAATATTTATATGTCTATACAGTTATCTGCAAAAATAATATATATATTTTTATACAGATATCAGTGTAAATATTCATATGTTAATACCGATATCTGTATAAGTATTTATATGTTTATGCAGATATCTATATATAATAGTTATATGTTTATACAGATATATGCAAATAATATTTATATGTTTATAGAGATATCTGTGTATATATTTATAGGTTTATACCGATATCTATATAAATAATATTTATATGTTTATACAGATATCTGTATAAATAATATTTATATGTTTCTAAAGAAAACTGTATAAATAATATTTATATATTTATGCAGATATCTGTATGAATATGAATATGTTTATACAGAAATCATTAGAATTATTTATATGTTTCTATGGATCTCTGTATAAATATTTATATATTTTTACACATATCTGTATAAATAATATTTATATGATTTTACAGATATCTGTATCAATATATAAATATTTATAGAGATATCCTTACATATATTTATATGTTTATACAGATATCTGTATAAATATTTCTATGTTTATACAGATATGTGTTTATTTGTATGTTTTTAGAGATATCTGTATAATAATATTTATATGTTTATACAGATATCTGTATAAATAATATTTATATGTTTATACAGATATCTGTATAAATAATATTTATATGTTTACACAGATATGAGTTAAAATAATGATATATTGATACAGTTATCTTCATAAACATTTATATGTTTATACCGATATCTGCATAAATAATAATTTTATTTTTATACAGATGTCTGTATAAATAATATTTATATGTTTATACAGATATCTGCATAAATAAGATTTATATGTTAATAGAGATATCTGTATAAATATTTATGTTTTTACACATATCTCTATATATATTTATATGTTTATACAGATATCTGTATAAATATTTATATGTTTAGACAGATATCTGTATCAATAATATTTATACATTAATAAAGATATCTGTATAAATAATTTTTATATGTTCATACAGATATGTGCATAAATATTTTTATGTTTATAAAGATATCTGTATAAATAATATCTATATATATACACAGATATCTGTATAAGTAACATTTATAGGTTTATAAAGATACCTGCATAAATAATATTTATATGTTTATACAGATATCTGCATAAATAATATTAATATGTTCATACAGATATCTGCAGAAATAATATTAATATTTTTATACAGATATGTGTATAAGTAATATTTATATGTTTACACAGATATCTGTATAAATAATATCTATATGTTTATACAGATATGTGTATAAATATTATTTATATATTTTCAAAGATATCTGTGTAAATATCTACATGTTTATACAGATATCTCTCTATATATATTTATATGTTTATACAGATATATCTATAAAAAATATTTATATGTTTGTACAGATATCTGTATAAATAATATTTATATGTATATACAGATATCTGTAAAAATATTATTTATAAGTTTATACAGATATCTGTATAAATAAAATTTATATGTTCATACAGATATCTGCATTAATAATATTTATATGTTTATACAGATATCTGTATAAATAATATTTATATGTTTATAGAGATATCGGTATAAATAATATTTATATGTTCATACAGGTATCTTTATAAATAATATTTTATGTGTATGCAGATATCTGAATAAATATTTGTATATTTATACAGATATCTGTATATATATTTATATGTTTATACGGATATCTGTATAAATTATATTTATATATTTATACAGATATCTGTATAAATTATATTTATATATTTATACAGATATCTGTATAAATAATATTTATATGTTTATACACATATCCGTATAAATATTGTTTATGTGATATCACAGATAACTCTATAAATAATATTTATATGTTTATACAGATATATGTATAGATAATATTTATATGTTTATACAGATATCTGTATAAATAATATGTATATTTATACAGATATCTGTATCTATAATCTTTATATGTTTCTACAGATATCTGTGTAAATAATATTTATATGTATATACAGATATCTGTTTAAATAATGATATATTTATAAAAATATCTGTATTAACATTTATATGCTTTTACAGATATCTGCATAAATAAGATTTATAGGTTTATACAGATATCTGTATAAATAATATTTATATGTTTATACAGATATCTATATAAATAATATTTATATGTTTATAGAGATATCTTTATAAATAATATATATAGGTTTATACAGCTATCTGTATAAATAATTGTTATATGTTTATACACTTATCTGTTTAAATAAAATTTATATGTTTATACAGATGTCTGTGGAAATAATATTTATATGTTTACACAGATATCTGTACAAATAATATTTATATGTTTAAACAGATAACTGTATAAATAATATGTATATATTTTTACAGATATCTGTATAAATATTTATATGTTGATACAAATATCTGTACAAATATTTATATGTCTGTACATATATCTGTATAAATATTTACATGTTTATACAGACATCTGTAAAAATAATATCTACATGTCTATATAGATATCTGTATAAATAATATTTATATGTCTATAAGGATCTCTGTATAAATAATATATATATGTCTATACAGGTATCTGTATAAATAATATTTATACGTCTCTACGTCTATCTGTATACATAATACTTATATGTCTATACAGATATCTGTATAAATAATATTTATATGTTTATACAGATATCTGTATAAATAATATTTAAATGTTTAAACAAATATCTGTATAGATAATATTTATATGCTTATGCAGATATCAGCATAAATAAAATTTATATGTTTTTACAGATATCTGTATAAATAATATTTATATGTTTATACAACTATCTGTATAAATACTATTTATATGTTTATACAGATATCTGTAAATATTTATATGTGTATAAAGATATCTGTACATGTATTTACATGATTATACAGATATCTTTATAAATATTTACATGTTTATACAGATATCTGCATCAATATTATTTATATGTTTATAAATATATCTGTATACATATTTATATGTTTATGCAGATATCTGAATAAATAATATTTCTACGTTTACACAGATATCTGAATAAATAATATTTATATGTTTAAACAGACATTTGTGTAAACATACCCATATTTATACAGACATCTGTATAAATATTTATATTTTCATACTGACATCTTTATAACTATTGATGGGTTTACACAGAAATCAGAAAAAATATTTATCTTTAAACAGACAACATTATAAATATTTACATCTTTATACAGATATCTGTATAAATAGTTATATGTTTATACATATATCTGAATATATATTTATATGTTTATTCAGATATCTGTATAAATATTTGTATGTTTATACAGATATCTGTATAAAAACTATTTAGATGTTTATACCAATATCTGCATAAGTAATATTTATGTTTAAACAGATATCTGTATAAATAATATTTATGTTGATACATATAAGTGTATAAATAATATTAACATGTTTATAAAGATATTTATATAAATAATATTTATGTTTACACAGATATTTGTATAAATAATACTTATGTGTTTATACAGATATCTGTGAAAATACTTATGTGTTTATACTGATCCCTGTATAAATATTTATTTGTTTATGCAAATATCTGTATAAATATTTATGTGTTTATACTGACATCTGTAAAAATATTTATGTTTATACACATGTCTGTATAAATATTTATATGTTTATACAGATATCTGAATAAATATTTATATGTATATACACATATCTCCATAAATATTTATATGTTTAAACAGATATCTGCATAAATAATATTTATAGTTATACCCAGATATCAGCATAAATAATATTTTTATATTTATAATGATATCTCTATAAATAATATTTATATGTTTATACAGATATCTGTATAAATAATATTTATATGTTTATACAGATATCTGTATAAATAATATTTATATCTTTATACAGATATCTGTATAAATAACATTTATATGATGTTTATACAGATATCTGTATAAATAATATTTACATGCTTGTACAGATATTTGCATATTTTCGTGTTTATACAGATATCTGTATATTTACATACTTATACATATATCTGTATAAATAATTGCTTGTTTATACAAATAGCTGTATAAATATTTACATGTTTGTTTATATGGATGTCTGTATAAATATTTACATGTTTGTTTATACAGATATCTCTATAAACATATACTTTTTATACAGATATCTGTATAAATATTATTCACATGTTCATACAGATATCTGAAGAAATAATATTTACATGTTTATACAGATATCTCCATAAATATTTACAGGTTTGTTTTTACATATATCTGTATAAATATTTTCATGTTTATACAGATATCTGTAAAATATTTACATGTTTATTCAGATATCTGTATAAATATTTACATGTTTACACAGATATCTGTGTATATATTTTCATGTTTAAACAGATATCTGTGAAAATATTTAGACGTTTATACAGACATCTGTATAAATATTTACATGTTTAAACAGATATCTGTAGAAATAATATTTACATGTTTTTACAGATATCTGTATAAATAATATTTACATGTTCATATAGATATCTGTATAAATAATACTTATGTGTTTACACAGATATTTGTATAAATATTTACATGTTTATATAGATATTTGAATAAATAATATTTATATGTTTTTACAGTATCTTTATAAATAGTATTTATGTGTTTATACAGATATCTTTATAAATATTTATGTTTATACAGACATGTGTAGAAATATATATGTGTTTATACAAACATCTTTATAAACATTTATGTGTTGAAACAGATATCTGTATAAATAAACATGTAAATATTTATACAGATATCTGTATAAACATGTAAATATTTATACAGATAAAAGTAGAAACAAATATGTAAATATTTATACAGATATCTGTATGAACGTGTAAATATTTATACAGATATCTGATTAAATATGTAAATATTTAAACCGATGTGTGTTTAAACATGTAAATATTATTTATACAATTATCTGTATAAACATGTAAATATTATTTATACAGATATCTGTATAAACATGTAAATTTTATTTATACAGATATCTGTAAATCTGTAAATACTATTTATACAAATATCTGTATAAACATGCAAATATATTTAAACAGATAACTGTTTAAACATATAAATATTCATACAGATATTTTTATAAACATGTAAATATTTACAAAGATATCTGTATTAACATATAAGTATTTATACAGATATTTGTTTAAACATGTAAGTATTTATACAGATATCTGTTTAAACATATAAATATTTATACAGATATCTGTATGAATATATAAATATATATACATATATCTGTGTAAACACATCAATATTTATACAGATATCTGTATAAACACATAAATATTTATACGGATATCTGAATAAACACATAAATATTTTTACAGATACCTGTATAAACACATAAATGTTATTTATACAGTTATCTTTATGAACTAAGAAATATTATTTATACAGATATCTGTATGAACATATAAATATTATTTATACAGATATCTGTCTAAACATACAAATATTATTTATACAGTTATAAGTATTATCATATAAATATTATTTATACAGATATCTTTATAAATATATAAATGTGATTTATACAGATATCTGTTTAAATATATAAATATTATTTATATATATCTGTATAAATATATAAATATTTATATTTATATCTGTATAAAGATATTTATATAGATATCTGTATAAGTATATAATTATTTATACAGATATCTCTATAACTATAGAAATATTTATGTAGATATCTGTATTAATTTATAAATATTTATATAAATACCTGTCTAAATTTATAAATATTATTTATATAGATATCTGTCTAAATATATAAATAGTTTTTATACAGATATCAGTATATATAAATATTATTTATATAGATGTCTGTATAAATATATAAATATTTATATAGTTATCTGTATAAATATATATAGGTTATTTATATACATCTCTGTATAAATATAGAAATATTTATATACTTATCTGTATAAATATATAAATATTTATATATCTGTATAAATATATAAGTATTATTTATATAGATAACTGTATGAATATATAAATATTTATATAAATATCTGTATGAATATATAAATATTTACATAGATATCTGTATAAATATACAAATATTTTCATAGATATCTGTAGAAATATATAAATAATTTTATAAATATCTGTACAAATATATAAATATTTACATAGATATCTGTAGAAATATATAAGTATTTATATAGATATCTGTTTAAATATATAAGTAGTATTTTTATAGATATCTGTATAAATATAAAAATATTATTTATATAGATACATGTATGAATAAATAAATATTTTTACAGATATCTGAATAAATATATATTTTACAGATATCTGTATAAATATATACATATTTATACAGATATCTGTATAATATATAAATATTATTTATATAGATATGTGTACAAATATGTAAATATTATTTATATAGATATCTGTATAAATATTTATATAATTATACAGATATCTGTAGAAATATATAAATAATTATACTGATATCTGTATAAATATATATACATTTATACAGATATTTATAGAAATATATAAATAATTATATACATATCTGTATAAATATATAAATATTTGCATAGGTATCTGTGTTACTGTATAAATATTTGTATAGATATCTGTATAAATATATAAATATTCCTAAAGATATCAGTATAAATATATAAATATATTTAAATATATTTCTAAATATATAAATATTTATATAGATATCTGTATAAATATTTAAATGCTTTTATAGATATCTGTCTAAATATATAAACATTTTTTAGATATCTTCATAAATATGTAAATATTTATGAAGATATCTGTCTAAATATAAAAAGATTATTCATATAGTTATCTGTCTAAATATATAAATATTATTTATATAGATATCTGTCTAAATATATAAATAGTATTTATATAGATATCTGTCTAAATATATAAATATTTTTTATACAGATATCTGTATAAATATATGAATTTTATTTATGTGGATATCTGTACAAATATATAAATATTTATATAGTTATCTGTATAAATATGTAAATATTATTTGTATATATCTCCATAAATATATAAATATTTATATATTTATCTGTATAAATATATAAATATTTATGTATATGTGTATAAATATATAAACATTATTTATATAGATATCTGTATGTATATATAAATATTTATATAGATATCTGTATGAATATATAAATATTTATATAGATATCTGTATAAATATATAAATATTTACATAGATATCTGTAGAAATATATAACTATTTATATAGATATCTGTATAATATAAAAAGAGTATTTATATAGATATCTGTATAAATATATAAATATTATTTATATAGACACCTGAATGAATATATAATTATTTTTATAGATAACTGTATAAATATGTAAATATTTATGCAGATATCTGTATAAATATATAAATATTATTTGTATAGATATCTGTATAAATATATAAATATTTCTATAGGTATCTCTATAAATATATAAATATTTACATAGATGTATTTCGAAATATATAAATATTTATATAGATATCTGTTTAAATATTTAAATGCTTATATAGATATCTGTCTAAATATATAAATATTTTATAGATATCTTTATAAATATATAAATATTTATGTAGATATCTGTCTAAATATAAAAAGATTATTCATATAGATATCTAAATATGCAAATATTATTTATATAGATATCTGTATGAATATATAAATATTATTTCATAAATATCTGTATAAATATATAAATATTCATACAGATATCTGTATAAATATATAAATATTCATACAGTTATCTGTATAAATATATATATATTATTTATACAGTTATCTGTATAATATATAAATATTTATGTACATATCTGTCTAAATATATAAATATTATTTATATAGATATCTGTGTAAATATATAAACATTTATTTAAATATCTGTATAAATATATAAATATTAATAAATATGTGTATAAATATATAAATAATAATTATATAGATATCTGTATAATTATATAAATCTTTATATACATATCTGCATAAATATATAAATATTTATATAAATATCTGTATAAATATAGAAATATTTATATAGATATCTGTATATATAAATATTTATATAAATATCTATATATATATAAATATTTATATAAATATCTACATAAATATATAAATATTTTTATAGTTATCTGTAGAATTATATATTTATATGTATCTATATAAACATATAAACTTTTATATAGATATCTGTATAAATATATAAATATTTATATATGTATCTGTGTAAATATGTAAATATTTATATAGATATCTGTGTAAACATATAAATATGTACGTATCTGTATAAATATATAAATATTTATTTAGATATCTGTATAAATATGTAAATATTCATATAGATATATGTACAAATATAAAAATATTTATATAGATACCTGTATAAATATAAAAATATTTACATATATTTTATATACATAAACATATAATAATATTTCTCATGTTGAACCTGTGTTGCTGCATTCAAGGTATGTTCATACTGGCCTTTCAAATGCAAACTCTTCAAATTATTAGTTAGTGCTTTCCAAATTTGTTATTTAAAACATAAACCTCTGTATATTTCATATGCAGTTATCAATATTTTTCATGGTTATGTTTTATTCTTCAATTTATATATTTGATTATTGGACCAAGCAGAGTACCTTCGAAATTTTTCTTCATTTAAAATATATGTATCTTGGCTCAGGCTTCTAATCCCAGCACTTTGGGAGACCAAGGCAAGAAGATGACAACGTGAAGAATTCAAGACCATCCTGGCCAATACAGTATAATCCTGTCTCTACTAAAACTAAAGAAAATAAGCCAGGCATGGTGGCAGCTGGAGGAGTCCCAGTATGGTGTATTCCCAGCTACCTGGGAGTCTGAGGCAAGACAATCGCTTGAACCCATGAGGCAGAAGTTGCAGTGAGCCAAGATGGTGCCATTGCACCACAGTCTGTGCAACAGAACAAGACTCTATCTAAAAACAATTACATATATAATATATATTATATATATGCATTATATATCATATAATATATTATATCTGTAATATATAATATCTCATAATATACATAAAAAACATTATGTCATATTATATATTATGTATATTATAGGTATTATATATTACAAATAACATATAATATATAATATGTATTATATGACATTATATATTACATATATTATATAATATTTAAATCATTTACTATATGATATGTAAATAATATATTATAGGTAATATATACCGTCTATAATAAATAAAATATATGACATATATTAGATAACATATCATATAATGTATGATGTATATAATATTATATATGGTATATAATATGTTATATGATATATATTAAGTAATATATGTTATATATTATATAATATTTTATACATATTTTATAACATATGCTACATATTATATAATGTGTTATATATATTATATTGAACATGTGACAAATATTATTGCTAATATTTGATATATAACATATAAAAAATTATATATAACATATAATATGTGATATATATTCCATGTAATGTATGATATATGTAATATATGATACATATTATATATAATATACAATACATAATACATGATATGTATTATATATGATATATGAAATATATTATATATGTTATATATTATATATAATATATAATCTTATATTATATATGATTATATTATATATTATTTAGAAAATATCTTAATATATATTATATATTATATCATCATATATTATATATAATATATCATCATATATTATATATTATATTATATCATTATGCATAAAGTAATATATCATATAATATTTCATCCAATATATCATATGTATAGTATTATAATATGTATTATATTATGATTTTATATAGTATGTTATATAATATCTAATATCTAATATATGATATATTATATATTTGATAGTATCTAATATATTATATATTATGTATAGTATATTACATATTATATGTAACATAATACATTTTATATTATATTATATAGTAAATATATATTATATAATATGTTATACATATGATATTCTATATTATATAATATATTATATATTTTATTATATATATTATATATTATATTATATATAATTATATATATAATTGCATAAATATATATATTATTATATGTTTGTTATATGAAATAATTATATATTATTACATGTATTATATTGTATATAATATTATCTTATCATTATATATTATATTATACATTATATATTATATATAATATAAGGATGCAGGGTGTAAAAGAAAATTATATGTATGTTATACATATTATTTAAGTTTTATGTATTACATTATATAAATTATATATATATACACATTTATATATATATGCACACATATATATATATATATTTGTAGGTGCCCTGTTTCCCATTTCATATCTTATTTTAACATGTACAGCATAGTAATGTGTGGGCTTGGGCTTCAGTTTTTGAAAGAAAACACTGAGCCTTCAATGACATTCCTGTACTTGTAAAAGCACTCCTGACTGCCTGGCAGCAGTTGGACCTCACATAGTGGATTGTGCCTTCACCTTGGAATCTCTATGCCCCATCGCCACGGTGATGGGATTAGGGATCTCCTGCCCTTGGTCCTATGTGCCACTGCCTGTGCTGAGTTTTTCAAAGCTCAGAGCAGGTTGAACTTTTGTGGTTTCATTTTCCCTGATTTTGATTTTTCTCATGTGGAACCTGTGTTACTGCATTCAAGGTATGTTCATACTGGCCTGTCAAATGCAAACTCTTCAAATTCTTAGTTAGTGCTTTCCAAATATGTTATTTAAAACTTTTTCCTCTGTATTTTCCCTATGCAGTTATAAATATGTTTCATGGTTACGTTTTATTCCTCAATTTATATATTTGATTACTGTACCAAGCAGAGTACCTTTGAAATTTTTCTTCATTTGAAAAATATGTATCTTGGTTCAGGCCTCCAATCCCAGCACTTTGGGAGGCAAATGCAAGAGGATCACAACGTGTGGAGATCAAGACCATCCTGGCCAATACAGTGAAACCCTGTCTCTACTAAAACCAAAAAAAATTAGCCAGGCATGGTGGCAGCTGGAGTGGTCCCAGTATGGTGTAGTCCCAGCTACCAGGGAGGGTGAGGCAGGTCAATCGCTTGAACCCGTGAGGCAGAGGTTGCACTGAGACAAGATGGTGCCATTGCACCGCAGTCTGTGCAACAGAACAAGACTCTGTGTAAAAATAATTATATATATAATATATAAAATATATATGCATTATATATTATATAATATATTATATCTGTAATATAAATATATATAAAATAATATCTCATAATATACATAAAAATATTATGTATTATTATATATAAAGTATATTATATGTATTACATATTATATACAATATATAATACATGATATATGACATTATATATTACATATAATTTATATTATTTATATTATATATAATATATATGATATGTATTATGTATTTTAATTAATATTTAATATGTGTATTATATAATGATCCATAATATATATTATATTTTATGACATGTATATAATATATGTTATATAATATATAAAATATTATATATTATATATCATATATTAAATATATCTTATATAAATTATATAATATATACCTTATATATTATACTTTAAACATAACATATAATATATTATATAATATTTAAGTTATAAATTATATGATATGTAAATAATACATTATAGGTAATATATACCATCTATAATAAATATAATATACGACATATATTATGTAACTTATGATATATATAACATAATATATGATGTATATTATATGATATATGATATATAATATGATATATGATATATATCATATAATATATGCTATAAATTACATAATATATTATATATATTTTATAACCAATGCTACATATTATATAATGTATGATATATATTACATTGAATATATGACATATATTATTGATAATATATGATATATAACTATAATATTTGATATATAACATATAATATATGATATTTATTACATACAATGTATGATATATGCAATAGATGATACATATTATATATAATATATGATATACAATACATGATATATATGATATATGATATATGATATACATTATATATGTTATATATTATATATAATATATAATATTCTATAATATATGATATTATATATTGTGAAAAATATCTTAATACATAGTATATATTACATCATAATTTATTATATATAATATATCATAATATATTTTATATAACTTATAATATATTTTATAATATATAATATTATTATACATAATGTAATATATTACATATTTAATCTAATATATATCATATATTATAATATATATTATATTATGATATTATTTATAATATGTCTTATAATATATAATATTGAATACATAATATAGTATACATTTTATGATATCTAATATATTATATATTACTATAATATATTGCATATTATATGTAATATATAGTGCATTATATATTATATTATATAGTAAATATTATATATTATATAATATGTTATATATATGATATTCTATATTATATAATATATTATATATTATATTATATAATAAATATTATATATTATATAATATGTTATATATTATATTATATAGTAAATATTATATATTATATAATATGTTATATGATATTCTATATTATATCATATATTATATATTATATATATTCTATATTATTACATTATATATTATTATATATATAATTGTATAATTATATATATAATTATATATGATGTTATATGTAAGTATTATATATTATTACTTGTATTTTATTGTATATAATAATAACATAACATTATATATTGTATTATGCATAATATATTGTATATAATATAAGGATGCAGGATGTAAAAGAAAATTATATGTATGGTATATATATTATAAAATTTATATATATTACGTTTTATAAATTATATATTTATATATATACACACATATATATATACTTGTGGGTGCCCTATTTCCCATCTCATAACTTATTTTAAGAAGTACAGAGTAGTAATATGTGGGCTTGGGATTAGTCTTTTAAACAAAACACTGAGACTTCAGTGACATTCCAGTACATGTAAAAGCACTGCTGACTGCCTGGCAGCAGTTGGACCTGACAATGTGGATTGTGCCTTCACCCTGGAATGTGTATGCACTATCACCGTGGTGATTTGATTAGGGATCTCCTGCCCTCGGTCCTAAATGCCACTGTCTTTGATGAGTTTTACAAAGCTTAGTGCAGATTGAACCTTTGTGGTTTCATTTTCCATGATTTTGATTTTTCTCTTGTTGAACCTGTGTTGCTGCTTTCAAGGTATTTTCATATTGACCTGTCAAATGCAAACTCTTCAGATTATTAGTTAGTGCTTTGCAAATATGTTATTTAAAATATTATCCTCTGTATTTTACATATGCTGTTATCAATAGGTTTCATGGTTATGTTTTATTCCTCAATTTATATATTTGATTATTGGACCAAGCAGAGTACCTTTGAAATTTTTCTTCATTTAAAATATATGTATCTTGGCTCAGGCTTCTAATCCCGGCAATTTGGGAGGCCAAGGCAAGAGGATCACAATGTGAGGAGATCAAGACCATCCTGGCCAATACAGTGGAATCCTGTCTCTACTAAAACTAAAAAAAATTAGCCAGGCATGGTGGCAGCTGGAGTAGTCCCAGAATGGTATAGTCCCAGCTACCTGGGAGGCTGAGGCAGGACAATCGCTTGAACCCATGAGGCAGAGTTACCAGTGAGCCAAGATGGTGCCATTACACCCTAGTCTGTGCAAAAGAAGAAGACTCTGTCTAAAAACAATTATATATATAATATAAATTATATATGTAATATATATTATAGAAAATATGATATATGTTATATATAATATATTATATTTGTTATACATAATATACTATATATGTTATATATAATATATTATACGTGTTATATATAATATATATAATATATAATATGTCATAATTCATAATGTATATATTATATATTATGTCATATTGTATACAGTACATATTATATGTAATATATATCACATGTAATATATAATATATATAATGTGACATAATATATTACATATAACACATATAACATGTTTTATATATAATATATATAATATATATTGTATGTTATATAATATATGTAACATATATATTCTATAATATATAATATGGTGTATATTACATAATGAAATATAATATGTATTATATTTTATGACATTTAAAAAATATATATAATATATTATATATATTATATATTATATATATTATATATTAATTATATAATATATAAAATATATGATTAATATATTATATATAATATGCATTAAATAAAATTTATAATATATTGTATAATATGGATATTTGTATATTATATGATATGTAAAGAATATATTTTAGGTAACATATACCATATACAATAAATACAAAATATGAAATATATTATGTAATATACGATATATATAATATTATGTATGAAGTATATGATATGATACATGGTATATAATATGATATATGCTATATGTCATATGATATATGCTATATATTATATAATATAAGATATACATTATATATTATATTGTATATATTATACAATATGTGATATATATTATATATAACATATGATATGTACTATTGACAATAAATGATATATAACATATAATATACGGTACATATTATATATAACATATAATATATATAATTTGTGATACATATTATATATAATATATGATATATAATATGTGACATATATGTAATATATGTTATATATTATATATAATAGATGATATATATTATATATCTTATCAATTATATATAATTATATAATATTCTCTTATATGTGATTGTATTGTATTTTATATATGCTATATCTTTATATATAATATGTATTATAACATGATATATTATATATTATATTATATTATCACTATTGATAATATATGTTGTATAAAATCTAATATATTTCATATATAATATTCTAATATATATTATATTAAGCTATAATATAAAATATGATATAAAATATCTAGTATATAATATATTATATAGTATATAACATCTAATATAATGTATAATATGTATAATATATTACATATTATATGTAATATGTAATTCATTATATATTACATTGTATATTAGATATATATTTTATACTATATTGTACTTATAATATCTTATATTATATAATATACTATACTTATAATATCTTATATTATATAATATACTATATATTATACATTATATATTATATATTATTATGTTATATATAATTATATAATTATATGTATAATTACATATTATGTTATATATAATTATATAATGTTATATGTATTATATTGTATATCATAATTATATATTATTTTACATTATATTATACATAATATAATATATAAAATGTGAAGATGCAGTATGTAAAAGAAATTATATATATGTTATAGTTATTACATATGTTATATATATTACATTATAGATAATTGTATATGCATATACACATATGTATGTATATGTATATTTGGGGTGCCCTATTTTCCATCTCATAACTTATTTTAAGAAATACAGCAAGGTAATGTGTGGGCTTGGGATTCAGTTTTTGAAACAAACAGTGAGCCTTCAATGATCTTCCTGTACATGTAAAACACTCCTGTCTGCCTGGTGGTAGTTGGACCTCACAATGTGGATTGTGCCTTCACCCTGGAATATTTATGCCCTATCGCCATTGTGGTGGGATTAGGGAGCTCCTGCCCTTGGTCCTAAGGGCCACTGTCTGTGCTGAGTTTTTCAAAGGTAAGAGCAGACTGAACTTTTGTGTTTTCATTTTCCTTGATTTTGATTTTTCTTATGGGGAACCTGTGTTTCTTCATTCCAGCTATGTTCATACTGGCCTGTCTAATGCAAACTCTCCAAATTACTAGTTAGTGCTTTCTAAATATGTTATTTAAAAAATTATCCTCTGTATTTTCCATATTCAGTTATCGATATGTTTCATGGTCATTTTTTATTCCTCAATTTATACATTTGATTATTGTACCAAGCAGAGTACCTTTGAAATTTTTCTTCATTTGAAAAATATGTATCTTTATTCAGGCCTCTAATACCAGCATTTTGGGAGGCCAAGGCAAGAGGATCACAAGGTGAGCAGATCAAGACCTACCTGGCCAACAGAATGAAAACCTGTCTCTACTAAACAAAAAAACTTAGCAAGGTATGCTGGCAGCTGGTGTACTGCCAGTATGGTGTAGTCCTAGCTACCCGGGAGACTGAGGCAGGGCAATCGCTTGAACCCGTGAGGCAGAGTTTGCACTGAGCCATGCTGGCGCCACTGCACTCCAGCCTGTGCAACAGAACAAAACTCCGTCTAAAAACTATCATTACTACTAATAATTATTACATATAACATATAATATTACTATATATAATATGACATAATATATATTACATATTATATATTATTTATAAAATATATACAATATGTTATATATATTATATATAGTATATAAAATATATCATATGTATTATATATAATATAATATATATTATATATATTATATATTATAGAAAATATATTACACATATTATATAAATTATATTATATATATTATATATATTATATAATATATAAAATATATATTATATGATTTATATAATATATCATATATATTATATAATATATAATATATAACATTATGTATATTATATAATGAACAATAATATATATTATATTTTGTGACATGTATATAAGATACATTATATACTATTATATATAATATCTTATATATGTTACTAAATAAATACATAATTTATAAAATATATGATAAATATATTATATATAATATATTTTAAATAAAATATATAATAGAGAATACAGTCAATAAATCATATATTATACGATATGTAAATAATATATTATAGGTAATATATACCAAATATAATAAATATACTATACGACAAATATTATATAATATATGATAAATATAATATAATGTATGATGTATGATATATGACATATGGTATATAATATGATATATGATATATATTATGTAAGATATGTTATATATTATATAATATATGCCATTTAGTATATAACATATGCTATACATTTTATAATGTATGATATATATTATATATAACTTATGATATATATTATTGATTATATATTACATATAACATATAATAAATGAAATGTAACATAAAATATATGATGTATATTACATACAATATATGATATATAATATATGTTACATATTTATTATATGATTTATTATACACCGTACATGAAATATCAAAATATACCAAATATGTAATATATACTGTACATAAAGTATGAAAGAATGCAAAATATGTATTATATGCTGTACATAAAATATCAAAATATTTGCAATATGTGTATCACATACAGTACATAAAATATCAAAGTACATGACATATTTATTGTATACTGTACATAAAATATGAAAAACTATGTGAAACATGTATTATATACTGTGGATGAAATATCAAAAAGTATGCAAAATATGTATTATATACAGTATATAAAATATCAAAGTACCCAAAATATGTATTATAGACTGTACATAAAACATCAAAGTACACAAAATATGTATTACACACTGTAGATGAAATATCAAAGTACGCAAAAGATGTATTTTACACTGTACATAAAATATGATAGTACACAAAATATGTATTATAGACTGTAGATATAATACCAAAGTAAGCAAAATATGTATTTTACTCTGTAGATAAAATATCAAACTGTGCAAAATATGTATTATACACTCTAGATAAAATATCATATTTCACAAAATATGTATTATACACTGTAGATAAAATATCAAACTACGCAAAATATGTATTATAGTCTGTAGATAAAATATCAAAGCACCTATAATATGTACTATACACAGTACATAAAATATCAAACTAAGCAAAATATGTATTTTACACTGCACATAAAATATCAAACTATGAAAACATGTACTATACACAGTACATAAAATATCAAGTTATGCAAAATATTTATTACACACTGAACATAAAATATCAAAGTACGCAAAATATGTATTATACACTGTACATAAAATATCAAAGTGCCCCCAATATGGATTATGTACTCTACATATAATATCAAAATACCCCAAATATATATTATATACTCTACCTGAAATATCAAAGAACACTAAAGATATATTATATGCTGTACATGAAATATCAAAGTACCCCAAACATGTATTATTTACTGTACATAAAATATCAAAGTACCCCAAATATGGATTATATACTGTAGATAAAATATCAAAATACTCCAAATACGTATTATATACAGTACATGAAATATCAAAGAACCACAAATATGTCTTATATAATGAACAGAATATATCAAAGTATCCCAAATATCTCTTACATACTGTACAAAAGTATCAAAGTGAACCAAATATGTATTAAATACTGTACATAAAATATCAAAGTGAAAGAAATGTGTATTATAAACGATACATAAAATATCAAAATACACCAAATAAGTTTTAAATACTGTTCATAAGATATCAAACTACACCAAATCAGTATTATATACTGTTAATAAAATATCAAAGTACACGAAATATGTATTATAGGCTGTACATAAAATATCAAAACACAGCAAACAGGTATTGTATACTGTACATGAATATTCAAAATACACCAAATTTGTATTATATACTGTACGCAAAATATCAAAGTACCCCAAACATATATTATATACTGTACATAAAATATCAAATTACCCCAAATATATATTAAATACTGTAAACGAAATATCAAAGTAACCCAAATATGTATTATATACTGTTCATAAAATATCAAAGTAACCCAAATATATATTATATACTGTACATAAAATATCAAAGTACACCAAATATATATGAAATACTGTATATGAAATATCAAAGAACCCCAAATATGTATTATAAACCATACATAATATATCAAAGTACCCCAACTATATATTATATCCTGTACATAAAATATCAAAGTATCCCAAATATGTATTATATACACTATATACAGTATCAAAGTACCCAACTGTGTATTACATACTGTACATAAAATATCAAAGTAACGCAAATATGCATTATAAACTATATAAAAAATATCAAAGCATCCCAAATATGTAATATATACTGAACATAAAATATCAAAGTACTCCTAACATGCATTATATAGTGTACATAAAATATCAAAGAACCCCAGATACTTATTATGTACTGCAGATAAATTATCAAAGAGAAACAGATATGTATTTTATACTGTTCATAAAATATCAAAGTGAAACAAATATGCATTTTATACAGTAGATAAAATATCAGAGTACACCAAATATGTATTATATACTGTACATAAAATATGAAATTAAACCTAATATTTATTATATGCTGTACATAAAATATCAAAGTACACCAAATATGTATTATACACTGTACATAAAATATCAAAATATCCCAAATATATATGAAATACTGTATATGAAATATCAAAGTACCGCAAATATGTATTATATACTACTCATCAAATATCAAAGTAACCCAAATATATGCCACATACTGTACATAAAATATCAAAATACTCCAAATATATATGAAATATTGTATATGAAATATCAAAGTACCCCAAATATGTATTATGTACAGTACATAATATATAAAAGTACCCCAAATATGTATTATATACTGAACATAAAATATCAAATTACCCCAAATATGTATTATGTACTGTACATAAAATATCAAAGTACACAAAATATATATGAAATACTGTATATGAAATATAAAAATACCCCAAATAGGTATTATATACTGTACTTAATATATCAAAGTACCCCAAATATGTATTATATTTTGTACATAAAATATCAAAGTACCACAAATATGTGTTATATACTGTATGTGAAATAACAAAGTAAGGCCAATAAATATTACATACTGTACATAATAAATCAAAGTACCACAATATGTATTACATACTGTACATAAAATATCAAAGTACTCCAAATATATATTATATACAGTAGATACAATATCAAAGTACACAGATGTGTATTATATACAGTACAAAACATATCAAAGTAACCCAAATATGTATTATATGCTGTGCATAAAATATCAACGTACCCCAAGTATGTGTTATATATTGTACATAAAATATGAAAGTACCCCAAGTATGTATTATATACTGTATATGAAATATCAAAGTACCCCAAATATGTATTATATACAGTAGATACAATATCAAAGTACTCAAATGTGTATTATATACTGTATATAAAATATCAAAGTACCCCAATTATGTATTATATACAGTTGATACAATATCAAAGTACTCAAATGTGTATTATATACTGTACATAAAATATCAAAGTACCCCAAATATGTATTATATACTGTATATGAAATATCAAAGTACCCCAAATATGTATTATATACTGTTCATAAAATATCAAAGTAACTCAAATACATATGCTATACTGTACAGAAATATCAAAGTACAGTAAATATATATGAAATACTCTGTATGAAATATCAAAGTACCCCAAATATGTATTATTTACTGTACTTAATATATCAAAGTATCCGAAATATGTATTATATACTGTACATAAAATATCAAAGTACCCCAAATATGTATTATATTCTGTATATAAAATAACAAATTAACCTAAATAAATATTACATACTGTACATAAGAAATCAAAGTACCCCAAATACGAATTATATACTGTATATAAAATATCAAAGTACCCCAAATATATATTATATACATTAGATACAATATCAAAGTACCCAAATGTGTATTATATACAGTACACAACATATCAAAGTAAACAAAATATGTAGTATATACAGTACATAAAATATAAAAGTACCGCAAGTATGTATTATATACTGTACATAAAATATCAAAGTACCCCAAATACGTATTATATACACTAGATACAATATGAAAGTACCCAAATGTGTATTATATACTGTACATAAAATATTCAAGTTAACCCAATATGTATTATATGCAGAACATAAAATATCAAAGTACCCCAAATATGCATTATATAGTGTACATAAAATATCAAATACCCAAAATATGTATGTTATACTGTAGATAAATTATCAAAGAGAAACAGATATGTATTTTATACTCTACATAAAATATCAAAGTGAAACAAATATGCATTTTATACTGTAGATAAAATATCAAAATACACCAAATATGTATTATATACTGTACATAAAATATTAAAGTAAATCCAATATGTATTATATGCTGTACATAAAATATTAAAGTATCCCAAATATGCATTATATAGTGTACATAAAATATCAAAGTACCCCAAATATGAATTATATACTGTAGATAAATTATCAAAGAGAAACAGATATGTATTTTATACTCTACATAAAATATCAAAGTGAAACAAATATGCATTTCATACTGCAGATAAAATATCAAAGTACACAAAACATGTATTATATACTGTACAAAAAATATTAAAGTAAACCGACCATTTATTATATGCTGTACATAAAATATCAAAGTACACCAAATATGTATTATATACTCTACATGAATTATCAAGGTACCCCAAACACATATTATATACTGTACATAAAATATCAAAGTACCCCAAATATATATTAAATACTGCATATGAAATATCAAAGTACCCCAAATATGTATTATAGACTGTACATAAAATATCTAAGTAACACAAATATATATTATATACTGTACATAAAATATCAAAGTACACCAAATATATATGAAATACTGTATATGAAATATCAAAGTACCCCAAATATGTATTATATACTGTACTTAATATATCAAAGTACCCCAAATATGTATTATATACTGTACATAAAATATCAAAGTACCACAAATATGTGTTATATACTGCATATAAAATAATAAAGTAACCTAAATAAAAATTATATACTGTACATAAGTAATCAATGTACCCCAAATATGTATTATATACTGTATATGAAATATCAAAATACTCCAAATATATATTATTTACAGAAGATAAAATATCAAAGTACCCAAATGTGTACTATATACTGTACATAACATATCAAAGTAACCCAAATACTTATTATATACTGTACATAAAAAATCAAAGTACCAAAAGTATGTATTATATACTGTACATAAAATAACAAAGTACCCCAAATATGTATTATGTACTCTACATAAAATATCAAAGTAATGCAAATACGTCTTATATACTGTACATAAACTATGAAAGTACCCCAAATATGTATTATATTCTGTATATAAAATATCAAAGTACCATAAATATGTATTATATACTGTACATAAGATATCAAAGTACACAAAATATGAATTATATAGTGTACATAAAATATCCTATTATCCCAAATACCTATTATATACTGTAGATAAATTATCAAAGAGAAACAGATGTGTATTTTATACTGTACCTAAAATATCAAAGTGAAACAAATGTGCATTTTATACTGTAGATAAAATATCAAAGTACACCAAATATGTATTATATACTGTACATAAAATATTAAAGTAAACCTAATATGTATTATATGCTGTACATAAAATATTAAAACACAGCAAATAGGTATTTCATACTGTACATGAATTATCATAGTACACCAAATTTGTATTATGTACTGTATGAAAAATATCAAAGTACCCCAAATATATATTATATACTATACATAAAATATCAAAGTTCCCCAAATATATATTAAATACTGTATATGAAATATCAAAGTACCCCAAATATGTATTATATACAGTTTATAAAATATCAAACTAACCCAAATATATATTATATGCTGTACATAAAATATCAAAGTACACAAAATATATATGAAATACTGTATATGAAATATCAAGGTACCCCAAAAATGTAGTATATACTGTACATAATATATCAAAGTACCCCAAATATGTATTGTATACTGTTCATAAAATATCAAAGTAACCCAAATATGTATTATATACTGTACATAAAATAACAAAGTACACCAAATATATATGAAATACTGTATATGAAATATCAAAGTAACCCAAATATGTATTGTATACCGTTCATAATATATGAAAGTACTGCAAATATGTAATATATACTGTACATAATATATCAAAGTACCCAAAATATGTACTGTATACTGTTAATAAAATATCAAAGTACACCAAATATATATGAAATACTATATATGAAATATCAAAGAACCCCAAATATGTAATATATACTGTACATAATATATCAAAGTACCCCAAATATGTATTGTATACTGTTCATAAAATAACAAAGTAACCCAAATATATATTTTAAATTGTACATAAAATATCAAGGTACACCAAATATATATGAAATACTGTATATGAAATATCAAAGTACCCCAAATATGTATTATATACTGTACATAAAATATCAAAGTACCACAAATATGTATTAAATACTGTATATGAAATATCAAAGAACCCTAAATATGTATTATTTACTGTTCATAAAATATCAAAGTAACCCAAATACATATTATATACTGTACATAAAATATCAAAGTACAATAAATATATATGAAATAATGTATATGAAATATCAAAGTACCCCAAATATGTGTTATGTACTGTATATAAAATAAGAAACTAACCCAAATAAATATTACATACTGTACATAAGAAATCAAACTACCACAAATATGTATTATATACTGTACAGAAAATATCAAAGTACCCCAAATATATATTATATACAGTAGATACAATATCAAAGCACCCAAATGTGTATTATATACAGTACATAACATATCAAAGTAACCCAAATATGGGTTATATACTGTAAATAAAATATCAAAGTACCCAAAGTATGTATTATATTCGGTACATAAAATACCAAAGTACCCCAAATATATATCATATACACTATATACAGTATCAAAGTACCCAAATGTTTATTATATACTGTACATAAAATATCAAAGTAACGCAAATATGTATTACATAGTATACATATCAAAGCACCCCAAATATGTATTATATACTGAACATAAAATATCAAAGTTCTCCAAATATGCATTATATAGTGAACATAAAATATCAAAGAACCCCAGATATTTATTATATACTGTAGATAAATTACCAAAGTGAAGCTGATATGTATTTTATACTGTACATAGAATATCAAAGTGAAACAAATATGCATTTTATACTGTAGATAAAATATCAGAGTACACCAAATATGTATTACATACTGTACATAAAATATTAAATTAAACCTAATATTTATTATATGCTGTACATAAAATATCAAAGTACACCAAATATGTATTATGTACTGTACATAAAATATCAAAGTACCACAAATATATATGAAATTCTGTATATGAAATATCAAAGTATCCCTAATATGTATTATATACTATTCATCAAATATCAAAGTAACCCAATTATATGCTACATACTGTAAATAAAATATCAAAATACACCAAATGTATATGAAATACTTTATATGAAATATCAAAGTACCCCAAAAATGTATTATATTCTGAACATAATATATCAGGGTACCCCAAATTTGTATTAAATACTGTACATAAAATATCAAAATAACCCAAATATATATTATATACTGTACATAAAATATCAAAGTACACCAAATATATATGTAATACTGTATATGAAATATCAAAGTACCCCAAATGTGTATTATACACTGTACATAAAATATCAAAATAACCCAAATATGTATTATATACTGCACATAAAATATCAAAGTAGCCCAAATATGTATTATATACTGTAGACACAATATCAAAGTACCCAAATGTGTATTATATACTATACATAAAATATCAAACTACCCCAAAGATGTATTTTAAACTGTATATAAATATGAAAGTACCAAAAATATATATTATATACAGCAGATACAACATCAAACTACCAAAATGTGTATTATATACTGTACATAAAATATCAATGTAACCAAAATATACATTATGTACTCTACATAAAATATCAAAGTACCCCAAGGATGTATTATATTCTGTACATAAAATATCAAAGTACCCCAAATATGTATTATATACAGTTGCTACAATATCAAAGAACCCCAAATATGTTTTATAAACCATAGATAAATTATGAAAGAGAAAGAGATATGTATTTTATACTGTACATAAATTATCAAAGTGAAAGAAATATGCATTTTATACTTTAGATAAAATATCAAAGTACACCAAATATGTATTATATACTGCACATAATGTGTAAAGTACCGCAGTATGTATTATATACTGTACATAAAATATCAAAGTACCCCAAATATATATTAAATACTGTACATGAAATATCAAAGTCCCCCAAATATGTATTATATACTGTACATAAAATATCTAAGTAACACAAATATATATTATATACTGAACATAAAATATCAAAGTACACCAAATATATGTGAAATACTGTATATGAAATATCAAAGTACCCCAAATATGTATTATATACTGTACATAATATATCAATGTACCCCAAATATGTGTTATATACTGTACATTAAATATCAAAGTAACCCAAATATGTATTATATACTGTTCAAAAATTATCAAAGTAACCCAAATACATACTATATACTGTATATATCATATCAAAGTAAAATAAATATATATGAAATACTTTATATGAAATATATATCAAACTACCCCAAATATGTATTACATACTGATCATAAAATATCAAAGTACCCCAAAGATGTTTTATATACTGTATGTGAAATAACAAAGTAACCCAAATAAATATTACATACTGCACATAAGAAATCAAAGTACCCCAAACATGTATTATATACTGTACATAAAATATCAAAGTACCCCAAATATATATTATATAGAGTAGATACAATATCAAAGTACCCAAATGTGTATTATATACTGTAAATAACATACCAAAGTAACCCAAATATGTATTATATACTGTACATAAAACATCAAAGTACCCCAAGTATGTATTACATACTGTACATAAAATATCAAAGAACCCCAAATATGTATTATATACAGTAGATACAATATGAAAGTACCCTCATGTGTATTATATACTGAACATAATATATCAAAGTACCCCAAATATGTATTATATACTGTACATAAAATATCAAATTTACCCAAACATATATTATATACTGTACATAAAATATCAAAGTACCCCAAATATATATGAAATACTGTATATGAAATACGAAAGTACCGCAAATATGTGTTATATACTGTATAAAATATGTCAAAGTACACAAAATATGTATTATATACCGTGCATAAAATATCAAAATATCCCCAAATATATATTATATACAGTATATAGGATATCAAAGTACGCAAATGTGTATTATGTACTGTACATAAAATATCAAAGTAACCCAAATATGTATTATATACTGTACATAAAATATCAAAGTACCCTAGGTACGTATTATATACTGTAGATAAAACATCAGAGTACCCCAATTATGTATTATATACAGTAGATACAATATCAAAGTACCCAAATGTGTATTATATACTGTACATAAAAAATCAAAGTAACCCACATATGTATTATATACTGTACATTAAATATCAAAGTACACCAAGTATGTATTACATACTGTGCATAAAATATCAAAGTACCCCAAGTATGCATTATATATAGTAGATAAAACCTCAAAGTGCCCAAATGTGTATTATATACAGTAAATACAATGTGAAAGTACCCAAAGGTGTTTTATATATTGTAAATAAAATATCAAAGTACCCTAAATATATATTATATACTGTACATAAAATATGAAAGTACCCCAAATATATGTTAAATACCTTATATGAAATATCAAAGTACCCCAAATATGTATTATATACTGTTCATAAAATTATCAAAGTAACCCAAATACATATTATATACTGTACATAAAATATCAAAGTACACCAAATATATATGAAATACTGCATATGAAATATCAAAGTACCCAAGTATGTACTATTTACTGTACTTAATAGATCAAAGTACACCAAATATGTATTACATACTGTAAATGAAATATCAAAGTACCCCAAATATATATTATATACTGCAGATAAATTATCAAAGAGAAACACATATGAATTTTATACTGTATGTAAAATATCAAAGTGAAACAAATAAGCATTTTGTACTGTAGATAAAATATAAAAGTACACCAAATATGTATTTTGTACTGTATATAAAATATTAAAATAAACCTAATATGTATTATATGCTGTACATAAAATATCAAAGTACAATTAATATGTATTATATAATGTACATGAATTATCAAAGTGCACCAAATATGTATTATATACTGTACACAAAATATCAAAGTACCCCAAATATGTATTATATACAGTAGATACAATATCAAAGTACCCAAATGTGTATTATATACTGTACATAAAATACCAAAGTGCCCCAAATATGTATTGTATACTGTACATAAAATGTCAAAGTACCCCAATTATGTATTTTATACTGTACATAAAATATCAAAGTACCCCAAATATGCATGATATAGTGTACATAAAATAGCAAATACCCCAAATATTTATTTTATACTGTAGAGACATTATCAAAGAGAAACAGATATGTATTTTATACTGTACATAAAATATCAAAGTGAAACAAATATGCGTTTTATACTGTAGATAAAATATCAAAGTGCACCAAATATATATTATATACTCTACATAAAATATTAAAGTAAACTTTATATGTATTATATGCTGTACATAAAATACCAAAGTACACCAAATATGTATTTTATACTGTACATTAATTATCAAAGTACACAAATTATGTAATATATACTGTACATAAAATATCAAAGTACCCCAAAGATATATTATATACTCTAAATAAAATATCAAAGTACCCCAAATATGTATTAAATACTGTATATGAAATATAAAAGTACCCCAAATATGTATTTCATACTGTTCATAAAATATCTAAGTACCTCAAATATATATTATATACAATAGATACAATATCAAAGTAAACAAATGTGTATTATATACTGTACAAAACATAACAAAGTAACCCAAATATGTATTATATACTCTACATACAATATCAAAGTACCCAAGTATGTATTACAAACTGCACATAAAATATCAAAGTACCCCAAATATGTATTATATACAGTAGATACAATATGAAAGTACCCAAATGTGTATTATATACTGTACATAAAATATCAAAGAACCCCAAATATATATTTTATACTGTACATAAAATACCAAAGTACCTCAAATACATATTATATACAGTAGATACAATATCAAAGTAATCAAATGTGTATTATATACTGTACATAACATATCAAAGTAACCCAAATATGTATTATATACTGTACATAAAATAACAAAGTTGCCAAACTATGTATTATATACTGTTCATATAATAATGAAGCAACCCAAATATATATTATATACTGTATATAAAATATTAAAGTACACCAAATATATAAGAAATACGGTATATGAAATATCAAAGTACCCCAAATATGTATTATATACTGTACTTAATATATCAGAGTACCCCAAATGTGTATTATATACTGTACATAAAATATCAAAGTACCCCAAATATGTGTTATATACTCTATATAAAATAACAAAGTAACCCGAATAAATATTACATACTGTACATAAGAAATCAATTTACCCCAAATATGTATTATGTACTGTATATATAATATCAAAGTAGCACAAATATATATTATATGCATAGATACAATATCAAAGTACCCAAATATGTATTATATACAGTACAGAACATATAAATTAACCCAAATATGAATTATATACTGTACATAAAATATCAAAGTACCCCAAGTATGTATTATATACTGTACATAAAATATCAAATTACCCCAAATATGTATTATATACAGTAGATATAATATGAAAGTACAGAAATGTGTATTATATACTGTACATAAAATATGAAAGTACCCCAAATATGTATTATGTACTGTACATAAATTATCAAATTACCCCAAATATGAATCATATAGTGTACATAAAATATCTAAGTACCCCAAATATTTATTATATACTGCAGATAAATTATGAAAGAGAAACAGATATGTATTTTATACTGTACATAAATTATCAAAGTGAAACAAATATGCATTTTATACTGTAGATCAAATATCAAAGTACAACAAATATGTATTATATACTGTACATAAAATATCAAAGTACCCCAAACATATATTATATACTGTAGATAAAATATAAAAGTACCCCAAATATATATTAAATACTGTATATGAATTATAAAGGACCCCAAATATGTATTATATTCTGTTCATAAAATATCCAAGTAACCCAAATATATATTACATACTGTACATAAAATATCAAAGTACTCCAAATATTTATTATATACTGTACATTAAATATCAAAGTAACCCAAATATGTATTATATACTGTTCATAAAATATCAAAGTAACCCCAATACATACTATATACTGTATATATAATATCAAAGTAAAATAATTATATATGAAATACTTTATATGAAATATCAATGTACCCCAAAGATGTATTATATACTGAACTTAATATATCAAAGTACCCCAAATATGTATTATATACTGAACATAAAATATCAAATTACCCCAAATATGTTTTATATACTATATGTAAAATAACAAAGTAACTCAAATAAATATTACACACTGCACATAAGAAATCAAAGTACCCAAAATATGTAATATATACTGTACATAAAATACCAAAGTACCCCAAATATATATTATATACAGTAGATACAATATCAAAGTACCCAAATGTGTATTATATACTGTACATAACATATCAAAGTAACGCAAATATATATTATATACTGTACATGAAATATCAAAGTTCCCCAAGTATGTATTACATACTGTACATAAAATATCAAAGTACCCCAAATATGTATTATGTACAGTAGATACAATTTCAAAGTACCCTCATGTGTATTATATACTGTACATAATATATCAAAGTACCCCAAATATGTATTATATACTGTACATAAAATATCAAATTTAAAAAACATATATTTTATACTGTACATAAAATATCAAAGTAACCCAAATATTTATGAAATACTGTATATGCAATAGCAAAGTACTGCAAATATGTGTTATATACTGTATATAATATGTCAAAGTACCCAAAATATGAATTATATACCGTGCATAAAATATCAAAATATCCCAAATATATATTATATACATTATATAGGATATAAACGTACCCAAATGTTTATTATGTACTGTACATAAAATATCAAATTAACCCAAATATATATTATATACTGTACATAAATTATGGAAGTACTCCAAGTATGCATTATATGCTGAACATAAAATATCAAAGTACCCCAAATATGTGTTACATACTGTATATGAAATAGCAAAGTAACCCAAATAAATATTACATACTGCACATAAGAAATCAAAGTACCCCAAATATGTATTATATACTGTACATAAAATATCAAAGTACCCCAAATATATATTATATACAGTAGATACAATATGAAAGTACCCAAATGTGTATTATATACTGTACATAACATATCAAAGTAACCCAAATATGTATTATATACTGTACATAAAATATCAAAGTACCCCAAGTATGCATTACATACTGTACATAAAATATCAAAGTACCCCTAATATGTATTATGTACAGTAGATACAATTTCAAAGTACCCTCATGTGTATTATATACTGTACATAATATATCAAAGTACCCCAAATATGTATTATATACTGTACATAAAATATCAAATTTACAAAAACATATATTTTATACTGAACATAAAATATCAAAGTACCCAAATATTTATGAAATACTGTATATGCAATAGCAAAGTACCACAAATATGTGTTAAATACTGTATATAATATGTCAAAGTACCCAAAATATGTATTATATACCGTGGATAAAATATCAAAATATCCCAAATATATATTATATACAGTATATAGGATATCAAAGTACCCAAATGTTTATTATGTACTGTACATAAAATATCAAATTAACCCAAATATATATTATATACTGTACATAAATTCTGGAAGTACTCCAAGTATGCATTATATACTGAACATAAAACATCAAAGTACCCCAAATATGTGTTACATACTGTATATGAAATAGCAAAGTAACCCAAATAAATATTACATACTGCACATAAGAAATCAAAGTACCCCAAATATGTATTATATACTGTACATAAAATATCAAAGCACCCCAAATATATATTATATACAGTAGATACAATATCAAAGTACCCAAGTATGTACTATATACTGTACCTAATAAATCAAAGTACACCAAATATGTATTACATACTGTAAATGAAATATCAAAGTACCCAAATATGTATTATATACTGTAGATAAATTATCATAGAGAAACCCATATGAATTTTATACTGTACGTAAAATACCAAAGTGAAACAAATATGCATTTTGTACTGTAGATAAAATATCAAAGTACACCAAATATGTATTTTGTACTGTATATAAAATATTAAAATAAACCTAATATGTATTATGTGCTGTACATAAAATATCAAAGTACACCTTATATGTATTATATAATGTACATGAATTATCAAAGTGCACCAAATATGTATTATATACTGTACAAAAAATATCAAAGAACCTCAAACATATATTATATACTGCACATAAAATATCAAAGTACCCCTAATATATATTAAATACTTTATATGAAATATCAAAGTACCCAAAATATGAATTACATACTGTTCATAAAATATCAAAGTAACCCAGATATATATTATATGCTGTACATAAAATATCAAAGTACACAAAATATAGGAAATATTGTATATGAAATATCAAACTACCCCAAATATGTATTACATACTGTACATAATATATCAAAGAACCCCAAATATGTATTATATACTCTAAATAAAATATCAAAGTACCCCAAATATATATTAAATAGTGTATATGAAATAACAAAGTATGCCAAATCTGTGTTATATACTGTTCATTAAATATCAAAGTAACCTAAACACATATTAAATACTGTACATAAAATATCAAAGTACACCAAATATATATGAAATACTGTATATGAAATATCAAAGCACCGCAAATATGTATTATGTACTGTACATAAAATATCAAAGTACACCAAACATAAATTATATACTGTACATAAAATATCAAAACACCCCAAATATATGTTAAATACTGTTTTTGAAATATCAAAGTACCCCAAATATACATTATATACTGTTCATAAAATATCAAAGCAACCCAAATATATATTATATACTGTACATAAAATATCAAAGTACACGAAATATATATGAAATACTGTATATGAAATATCAAAGATCCCCAAATATGTATTATATAATGTACATAATATATGAAAGTACCCCAAATATGAATTATATACTGTACATAAAATATCAAAGTACACCAAATATATACTATATACTGTATATAAAATAACAAAGTAACCCAAATAAACATTACATACTCTACATAAGAAATCAAAGTACCCCAAATATGCATTATATACTGCACATAAATTATCAAAGTACCCCAAGTATGTATTACATACTGTACATAAAATATCAAAGTACCCCAAATGTGTATTATATTCAGTAGATACAATATCAAAGTACCCAAATGTGTATTATATACTGTACAAAAAATATCAAAGTAAATCAAATATGTATTATATACTGTACATAAAATATCAAAGTTCCCCAAATATGTATTATATACAGTGGATACAATATCAAAGTACCCAAATGTGTATTATATACTGTACACAAAATATAAAATAACCCAAATATGTTTTATATACAGTACATAAAATATCAAAGTACCGCAAGTATGTATTACCTACAGTACATAAAATATCAAAGTACCCCAAATAAGCAGTTTATACTGTAGATAAAATATCAAAGTACCCCAAATATGTATTATATACTGTAGATAAATTATCAAAGAGAAACAGATATGTATTTTATACTGTAAAGAAAATATCAAAGTGAAACAAATATGCAGTGTATACTGTAGATAAAATATCAAAGTACACCAAATAGGAATTATGTACTGTACATAGAATTTTAAATAAACCTAATATATATTATATGCTGTACATTAAAAATGAAAGTACACCAAATATGTATTACACACTGTATATGAATTATCAAAGTATACCAAATATATATTATATACTGTACATAATATATAAAAGTACCCCTATTATGTATTATATACTGTACATAAAATACCAAAGTACCCCAAATATGTATTATATACTGTACATAAAATATCAAATTACCCCAAATATGTATTACATGCTGTACATAAAATATCAAAGAACCCCAAATATGTATTATATATTGTACATAAAATATCAAAGTACCCCAAATATGTATTATATACTGTACATAAAATATCAAAGTTCCCAAAGTATGTATTATATACTGTATTAAAATATCAAATAACCCAAATATGTATTATATAGTGTACATAGAATATCAAAGTACCCCAAGAATGTATTAAATACTGTACATAAAATATCAAAGTACCCAAACTATCTATTATATACTGTACATAAAATATCAAATCACCCCAAATATGCATTATATAGTGTGCATAAATTATCAAAATACCCCAAATATGTATTATATACTGCACATAAAATATCAAAGTACCCAAAATATGTATTATATCCTGTACATAAAATATCAAAGTACACAAAATATGTATTATATACTGTACATAAAACATGAAAGTACCCCAAATATGCATTATATAGTGTACATAAAATATCAAAGTACCCCATATATGTATTATATACCATAGATAAATTATCAAAGAGAAAGAGATATATATTTTATACTGTACATAAAATATCAAAGTGAAACAAATATGCAGTTTATAGTATAGATAAAATATCAAAGTACATCAATTATGTATTATATACAATACATGAATTATCAAATTGCACCAAATATGTCTTATATACTGTACATAAAATATCAAAGTACCCCAAACATATATTATATACTGTACATAAAATGTCAAAATACCCCAAATATATATTAAATACTGTATATGAAATCTCAAAGTACCCCAAATATGTATTATATACAGTTCATAATATATCAAAGTAACCCAAATATATATTATATACTGTACATAAAATATCTAAGTACACCAAATATATATGAAATACTTTATAAAAAATATCAAAGACCCCAAATATGTATTATATACTGTACATAATATATCAAAGTACCCCAAATATTTATTAGATACTCTACATAAAATATCAAAGAACCCCAAATATATATGTAATACTTCATGTGAAATATCAAAGTACCCCAAATATGTATTATATACTGTTTATAGAATATCAAAGTAACCCAAATCCATATTATATACTGTACATAAAATATCAAAGTACACCAAATATATATGAAATACTGTATATGAAATATCAAAGTACCAGAAATATGTATTATATACTGTACATAAGATATCAAAGTACTCCAAATATGTGTTATATACTGTATATGAAATAACAAAGTAACCAAAATAAATATTACATACTGTACATAAGAAATCAAAGTACCCCAAATATGTATTATATACCATACATAAAATATCAAAGTACCCCAAATATATGTTATATACAGTAGATACTATATCAAAGTACCCAAATGTGTATTGTATACAGTACATAACATATGAAAGTACCCCAAATATGTATTATATACTGTACATAAAATATCAAGGTACCCCAAGTATGTATTTTATACTGTACATAAAATATCAAATTACCCCAAATATGTATTATATACTGTATGTAAAATATCAAAGTACACCAAATATGCATTATATAGTGTACATAAAATATCAACGTACCCAAAATATATATTATATACTGTAGATAAACTATCAAAGAGAACCACATATGTATTTTATACTGTCCATAAAATATCAAAGTGAAACAAATATGCATTTTATACTGTAGATAAAATATCAAAGTACACCAAATATGTTTTATGTACTGTACATAAAATATTAAAGTAAACCTAATAGGTATTATATGCTGTACATAAATTATCAAAGTACACCAAATATGTATTATGTACTGTACATGAATTATCAAAGTACACCAAATATGTACTATATAGTGTACATTATTATGTACTGTACATAAAACATCAATGTACAACAAATATGTGTTATAACCTACACATAAATTATCAAAGGACACCAAACCTAAACTACAAACTATACACAAATTATCAAACTGCAAAAAAATATTTATTATATACTCTACATAAAATATCAAGGTAAACCAAATGTACATTATATACTGCACATAAAAAATAAGCACACAGACTATGTATTATATACCTTACATATAATATCAAAGCAGTCAAAATATATATTATATACTGTACATAAAATATCAAAGGACACCAAATATACATTATATACTGTGCATAAAATATCAAGGTACTCCAAATATATACTAAGTAGTGTACATAAAGTTTCAAAATACAATAAATATATACTATGTACTGTACATAAAATATCAAAGCACACATATATATTATATACTGAACATAAAATATCAAAGTACACCAAAAATATATTCTCTACTGTACTTAAAATATCATAGTACACCAAATATATTATATACTGTACATAAAATATCAAAGTATACCTAATATTATATACTGTACATAAAATAACAAAGTACATCAAATATAGATTATATAGTGTACATAAAGTAACAAAGTACACCAAATATATATTATATACTGTATATAAATAAAAATGTAGAGCAAATATATATTATATACTGTACAGAAGATATCAATGTACACCATTTATAATATTCTCTACATAAAATATCAAAGTACACAAAATGTATTATATACTGTACTTAAAATTTCAAAGTACACAAAATCTATATTATATACTGTACATAATATAAAAAATACACCAAATATATCTTGTATACTGTACCTAATATATCAAAGGACACCCAATACATATGATATACTACACATAAAATATCAAAGTACAACAAATATGTAGTATATACTGTACATAATATATCAAAGTACACCATATGCATTATATACTGTACATAAAATATCATAGTACATGAAATATAATATACACTGTACAAAAAGTATCAAAGTACACCTAATATATATTATATACCGTACATAAAAAATCAAATTACACCAAATATATTTTATATAGTGTACATAAAATATCAAAGTACACCAAATATATATTATATACTATACATAAAATATCAAATTACACAATATATATTAAATACTGTACCAAAAATATCAAAGTACTCCAAATATATATTATATACTGTACATAAAACATCAAAGTACATAAATATATATTATATACTGTACACAAAATATCAAAGTATACCTAATGAATATTATATACTGTAAGTAAAATGTCAAAGTACAACATATATATATTTTATAGTGTACATATAGTATCAAACTACACAAAATATATACCATATACTGTACATAAAATATCAAATTATGCCAAATATATATTGTATAGTGTACAAAAAATATCAAAGTACACCAAACATATATTATATACTGTATGTAAAATATCAAAGTACACCAAATATGTTATATTCTGTATATAAAATATCAAAGTACACCAAATATATATTACATATTGTACATAAAATATCAAAGTACACAAAGTATATATTATATAGTGTACATAAAATATCACAGTACATCAAATATATATTGTATACTGTACATAAAATATCAATGTACACTAAGTACATATTATATACTGTACAGAAAATATCAAATTACGCCAAATATATATCATATACTGTACATAAAATATCAAACTACACCAAATCTATTCTATATTCTGTACATAAAATATCAAAGTACACCAAATATATATTAAATACTCTATATAAAATATCACAGTGTACCAAATATATGTTATATACTGTACATAAAATAATCACAGTACACCAAATATATATTATATATGTTACATAATGTATCAAATTACACAAAATATAAATTATATACTGTACAGAAAATATCAACGTTTACCTAATATATATTACATACTGTACATAAAATATGAAAGTGCACCAAATATATAGAATAGTGTACATAAATTATCAATGTACACCAAACACATATTATATACTGTACATAAAATATAAAAGTACAGCAAATATATATTATATACTCTATATAAAATATCAAAGTACATGAAATATATATTATATACTGTACATAAAATAAGGTACAGCAAATGAATATTATGTGCTATACATAAAATATCAAAGTACAGCAAATATATATTATATACTGTACAAAATATATAATACTACACCAAATATATTTTATATACTGCACATGAAATATGAAAGTACACCAAATATATATTATACCCTGAACATAAAATATCAAAATACCCCTTATATATTATGTAATGCACATAAAATATCAAAGTACACCAAATATATTTTATATACAGTATATGAAATATAGAAGTACACCAAGTATACAGAATATACTGTTCAAAGAATATCAAAGTACACCAAATATATATTATACACTGCAGATAAAATATCAAACTACACCCAATATATGTTACAGACTGTACATAAAATATCAAAGTACATCCAATATATATTATATACTGTACATAAAATATCGAAGTACACCTAATTTATATTATATACTGTATATAAAATATCAAAGTACACCAAATACATATTATATACTGTTCATAAATTATCAAAGTACACCATATATATTATATACTGTATATAAAATATAAAAGTACACCAAATATATTATAGAATTTACATAAATTTCAAAGTACACCAAATATATATTATATACTGTACATGAAATATCAAAGTACACCAAATATATACTATAAAGTGTTCCTAAAATATCAAAGAACACCACATATATATTATATAGTGTATATACAATATCAAAGTACACCAAACATTTATTTAATACTGTACATAAAATATCAAAGTACAGCACCTATATATTATATATTATACATAAAATGTCACAGTACACCAAATATATATTACATACTGTACATAAAATGTCAAATGACACCAAATATATACCATAGCGTATATATAAAATATCTAGGTATACCAAATATATTATATATTGAAGATAAAATATCAAAGTACTGCATATATAATATACTATACATAAAATATCATAGAACACCAAATATATATTATCTACTGTACATAAAATATCACAGTACACCAAATATGTATTATACACTGCACATAAAATTTCAGAATACATCAAATATATATTATATACAGCACATGAAATATCAAAGTACAGCAAATATATATTATATACTGTACATAAAATACGAAAATATACAAAATATATATTATATACTGTGCATAATATATCAAAGTACACCAAATACATATTATATACTGTGCATAAAATATCAAAGTACACCAAATGTATATTATTTACTGCACATAAAATATCAAAGTACACCAAATACATATTATATACTGCACATAATATACAACAGTACACCAAAAATGTATTATATACTGTACATAAAATATGAAAGTACACCAAATATATATTATATACTACACATAAAATATCAGAGTACCCCTAATGAACATTATATACTTTACATAAAATATCAAAGTACACCAAATATATATTATACAGGCTACATAAAGTACATAAGTACACCAAACATATATTATATGCTGTACATAAAATATCAAAGCATAGCAAATGCACATTATATACTGTACATAAAATATGAAAGAACACCATATATTATATACTGTACATAAAATATCAAAATGCACAAAATATATTATATACTCTACATAATATTTCAAAGTACACCAAACATATATACTGCACATAAAATATCAAAGTACACCAAATATATATTATATACTCCCCGTAAAATATCAAATTACACCAAATATATATTATATTCTGCACATAAAATGTCAAAATAAAACAAATATATATTAGATACTGCACATAAAATATCAAAATACACCAAATATATATTATATAGTGTACATAAAATAAAAAAGTACACAAATATATATTTTATACTGTACATAAAATATTAAAATACACCAAATATATATTATACACTATACACAAAACATCAAAGTACTCAAAATATATATTATAAACCGTATATACAATATAAAAGTACACCATATATGATATAAACTGTACATAAAATATCAAAGTACACCAAATATTTATTATATGCTGTAAATAATATATCAAAGTTCACCAAATATATATTACATACAGTACATAAAATATCAAAGAACACCAAATATATATTATATACTGTAAATAATATATCAAAATACACCAAATACATATGATATACTTTACATAAAATATCAAAATACACCAAATGTGTGTTATACACTGTACATAAAATATCAAAGAACACCATAAATATACTATATAGTGTACAAAAAATATCAAAGTATACCCAATATATATTATATGCTGTAAATAAAGTATCAAAGTACACCAAATATATTTTATAAACTGTTTATAAAATATCAAAGAACACCAAATATATATTGTATAATATTCAAAAAATATGAAAGTACCACAAATGTATATTATATACTGTACATTATATGTCAAAGTACAGCAAATATATATTATATACTGCACATCAAATAATAAACTACACCATATATATTATATACTGTACATAAAATATGAAACTACACCAAATATATTATACACTGTACATAACATTTCAAAGTTCACCAAATATATATTATGTACTGTACATAAAATATCAAAGTACATCAAATAAATATTATATACTATACCTAAAATATCAAAGTACACCAACTATATTTATATACTGCACATAAAATATCAAAGTGCACCAAATATATTTTATATACTTTACATAAAATATCACACTACACCAAATATATGTTATATATTGCACATAAAATATCAAAATACACCAAATGTATATTATACATTGCACATAAAATATCAAAGTACAACAATTATATATTTCACACTCTGCATAAAATATCAAAGTACACGGAATATATATTGCATACTGTACATCAAATATCAAATAACACCAAACATATACTATTTTCTGTGTATAAAATATCAAAGTACAACAAATATATATTATACACTATACATAAAATGTCAAAGAATAACAAATATATACTATATACTGCACAGAAAATATTAACATACACCAATTAAATATTATATACTGTACATAAAATATCAATGTGCACCAAATATATATTATATACTGTACATAATATATCAAATAACACCAAATATATATTATAAACTATACATAAGATATCAAAGTACCACAAATATATATTATATTCTCTACATAAAATATCAAAGTATGCCAAATGTACATTATATACTGTACATTATATATCAAAGTACAGCAAATATATATTATATACTCTACATAAAATAATGAAGTACACCATATATTATATACTGTAAATAAAATAGGAAACTACACCAAATATATTATACACTGTACATAAAATTTCAAAGTACACTAAAAATATGTTTTATACTGTACATAAAATATCAAAGTACACCCAACATATATTACATGCTGTACCTAAAATATCAATGTGCACCAACTATGTATTATATGCTTTTCTTAAAATATCAAACTACACCAATGATATATTATATACTGTACCTAAAATATCACAGTACACCAAATATATTTTATATACTGCAAATAAAGTATCAAAATACACCAAATATAGATTATACACTGCACATAATATATCAAAGTACACCTAATGAGCATTATATACTGTACATAAAATATTAAAGTACACCAAATATATATTATCTAGTGTACACAAAGTATAAAAGTACACCAATTATATATTATACACTGTAAATAAAATATGAAAGCACAGCAAATTTATATTATATACTGTACATAAAATATGAACGTACAGCATATTTTCTATACTGTACATAAAAGATCAAATTGCACAAAATATATTATATACCATACATAATATTTCAAAGTACACCAAACATATATATACTGTACATAAAGTATCAAAGGAAACCAAATATATTGTATACTGTACGTAAAATCTCAATTTACTCCAAATATGTGTTATATAATGTACATAAAATACCACAGTACACGAAATATATTTTATATACTGCACATAAAATATCTAAGTACACCAAATATATATTATATACTGTATATAAGATATCAAAGTACACCAAATGTATGTTATATTCTCTACATAAAATATCAAAGTACACCAAATGTATATTACATACTGTACATAAAATATCAAAGTATACTAAATATATATTATATACTGTACATAATATATCAAATTATGCCAAATATATATTATATACTCTAAATAAAATATCAAACTACACAAAACATATATCATGTACTGTACATAAAATATCAATGTACTGAAAATATATTATATACTGTACATAAAATATAAAAGTACACCAAATGTATTATATACAGTACAGAAAATTTCAATGTATACCAAATATATATTATATACTGCACATAAAATATAAAAGTACACAAAATATATATTATATACTGTACATAAAACATCAAAGTACACCAAATATATATTATACACTGTACATCAAATATGAAAGTACACCAAATATATATTACATGCTGTACATAAAATATCACAGTATACCATATATATATTATACACAGTACATAAAATATCACAGTACTCCAAATATATGTTATATACTGTACATAAAATATCAAAGTACCCCAAATATATATTGTATGCTGTACATAAATTATCAAAGTAAACCAATTACATATTATATCCTGTACATAAAATATCAAAGTACACCATATATATTATATACTGTACAGAAAATATCATAGTACACCCAATATATTATGTGCTGTAAATAAAATACCAAAGTACACGAAATATGTACTATATACTCTACATAAAATATCAAAGTACACCAAATGAATATTATATACTGTACATAAAATATCAAAGTACAGCAAATATATATTATATACCCTACTTAAAACATCACAGTGCACCAAATATATTTTATATAATGCACATAAAATATCAAAGTACACCAAATGTACATTATATACTGTACAGAAAATATCAATGTACACCAAATATATGTTATATACTGCAGATAAAATATCAATGTACACCAAATATATATTGTATACTGTACATAAAATATCAAAGTACCCCAAATATATATTTTATTCTACACATATAATATCAAACTACAACAAATCTACATTATATACTGTACATAAAACATCAAAGTACAATAAATATATTTTATATACTGTACAGAATATATCACAGTATACCAAAGACATATTATATACTTTACATAAAATATCTCTGTACACCATATATATCTTATATGTGGTACATAATATATCAAAGTACACCAAATATATATTATATACTGTATATAAAATATCAAAGTATATCTAATATATATTTCATACTGTAAATAAAATATCAAAGTAAACCAAATATGTATCATATATGGTACATAAAATATCAAAGTAAACCAAATATATATTATATACTGTACATAAAATATCAAGGAACACCAAATATATATTATATACTGCTCATAAAATATGAAAGTACACCATATATATTATATACTGAACATAAAATATCAAAGTTCACCAAATATATATTATGTATTGTTCATAAAATATCAAAGTACACCAAATATATATTATGTATTGTGCAAACAATATCAAAGTACACCAAATACATATTTTGTAGTGTACATAAAATATAAGAGTACACCAAATATGTATTATATGCTGTACATAAAATATCAAAGTACACAAAATATATGTTATATATTGCACATAAAATATGAAAGTACACAAAATATATATTATAGAATACATAAAAAACAGAATACACAAAATATATATTATATATTGTACATAATATTTCAAAGTAAAGTACACCAAATATGTATTATATATTGTACATAAAATATCAAAGTACACAAAATATATATTATATATTGTACTTAAAATATCAAAAATAACAGGAAATATATGTTATATGTTGTAGATAAAATATCAAAATATATAAAATATATATTACATATTGAACATAAAATGTCAAAGAACACATAATATATATCATAATTTTTACATAAAATATCAAATTTCACAAAATATATATCTTATTTTGCACATAAAATATCAAAGTACACAAAATATATATTATATATTTTACATAAAATGCCAAAATACACAAAATATGTACGATATATTGCACATAAAATATCAAAGTACACAAAATATATATTATATATTTTACATAAAATGCCAAAGTACACAAAATATGTATGATATATTGCACATAAAATATCAACCTACACAATATATATATTATATATTGTACGTAACATATCAAAGTACACAAAATACATATCATATACTGTACATAAAATATCAATGTACACAAAATATATATTACATATTGTACATAAAATATCAAAGTTCCCAAAATATATATCATATATTGTACATTTAATATCAAAGTACACAAAATATATATTATATATTGTCCATAAAATATCAAAGTACCCAAAGTATATGTTATATAGTACATAAAGTATGAAAGAACACAAAATATATATCATATATTGTACATAAAATATCAAATTACACAAAATATATATTATATTATGTTCATAAAATATCAATTACACAACATATATACTATATATTGTACATAAAATATCAAAGTACACAAAATGTGTATAATATATTGCACATAAAATATCAAAAATTACACAAAATATATGTTATATATTGTACATAAAATACCAAAATACACAAAATATAAGTTATATATTGTACGTAAAATATCAAAGCACATAAAATATATATTACATATTGTACATAAAATTTCAAAGTATACCGAATTTGTATTATGTATTGTACATAAAATATCAGAGTGCACAAAATATATACTATATACGGTACATAAAATATGAATGTACACAAAATATGCATTATGTGTTGTCCATAAAATATCAAAATACACAAAATATATGTCATATATTGTACATAAAATATCAAAGTGCACAAAATATCTATCATATATTGTACATAAAATATCAAAGTACACAAAATATATATGATATATTGTACATAAGCTATCAAATTTCACAAAATATAATTCATATATTCTACAAATAATATCAAACTACACAAAATATATATGATACATTGTACATAATATATCAAAGTATACAAAATATATGGCATATATTGTACATAAAATATCAAAGTACACAAAATATATGTCACATATTGTACATAAAATACCAAATTACACAAAATATATACCATATATTGTACATAAAATATCAAAGTACACAAAATATATATTATATATTGTACATAAAATATCAAAGTACACAAAATATGTCATATATTCTACATAAAATATGAGAGTACATAAAATATATATCATAAAATGTATATAAAATATCAAACTACACAAAATATATTTGATATATTGTACATGAATTATCAAAGTGCACAAAATATATATCATACATTGTACATAAAATATCAAAGTACACAAAATATATGTCATATATTGTACATAAAATATCATCGTACACAAAATATATATCATATATTTTACATAAACTATTCAAAAAGTATGGAGAATTTATGTTGTATATTGTTCATAAAATGTCTAAGTACACAAAATGTATATCATTCATTCTGCAAAAAATATCAAAGCACACAAAATATACGGTTTATAAGTTACATAAAATATCAAAGTATACAAAATATATATTATATATTGTACATAAAATATGAAACTACACAAAATATATATGATATATTGTACACAATATATCAAAGTACACAAAATATGTATCACATATTGTACATAAAATATCAAACTACACAAAATATATATTATATATTCTACATAAAATATCAAAGTAAAGTTCAAAAAATATATATTATATATTGTACAAAAAATACAAAAGTACACAACTATGTATTATATATTGCACATAAAATATCAACCTACAAAATATATATATAATATATTGTACATAAAATATGAAAGAACACAAATTATATATCACATATTGTACAAAAAATATCAAAGTACACAAAATATATATTGTATATTTTACATATAATATCAAAGTACACAAAACATATACCATATATTGTACATAAAATATCAAAGTACACAAAATATATATCATAAATTGTACATAAAATATCAAAGTACACAAAATATATATCATATATTGTACATAAAATATCAAAGTATAAAAATTATGTATTATATTTTGTACATAAAATATCAAAGTACAGAAAATATATATTATATATTGTAAATAAAATATGAAACTACACAAAATATATATCATCAATTGTACATAATATATCAAAGTACACAAAATATATATTATAAATTGTACATAAAATATCAAAGTACACAAAATATAAATTATTTATTATACATAAAATATCAAACACAAAATATATATCATATATTGTACATGAAATATCAAATTACATAAAATATATATAGTATATAAAATATCAAGTTCACAAAATATATATTACATATAGAACTTAAAATATCAAAGTACACAAATTATATATCATATATTTTACATAAAATATCAAAGTACACAAAGTATATATTATATACTCTACATAAAATATCAAAGTACACAAAATATATATTATATATTGTACACAAAATATCAAAATTCACAAAATATATATGATATATTGTTCATAAAATATCAAAGTACAGAAAATATATATCCTATATTTCACATAAAATATCAAAGTACACAAAATATATATTATATATTGTACATAAAATATCAAAGTACAAAAAATATTACATATTGTACATATAATATCAAAAACTACACAAAATATATGGCACATATTGTACATAAAATATCAAAGTACACAAAATATATCCTATTTATTGTACATAAAATATCAATGTACACAAAATATATCTTATCTATTGTACAAAAATATCAAAGTATACAATATATGTCTTGTATATTGTACATAAAACATCAAAGTTCACAAAATATATCTTACAGATTGTACATAAAATATCAAAGAAAACAAAATATATCTTTTATATTGTACATAAAATATCAAAGTACACAAAATATATCCTATATATAGTACATAAAGTATCAAAGGACCCAAAATATATCTTATATATTGCACATAAAATATCAGAGTACACAAAATATATCTTATATATTGTACATAAAATATCAAAGTACACAAAATATATATCATATATTGCACATAAAATATAAAATAACACAAAATATATATCATAATTTGCACATAAAATATCAAAGTACACAATTTATGTATTATATATTGTACAAAAAATATAAAATATGCAAAATATATATCTTATATTGTACATAAAATATGAAAATACACAAAATATGTATTATATATTCGCCATAAAATATCAAATCACAAGAAATTAACATTATATATTATACATAATGTATAAAATTACACAAAATATATATTATATATTGTACATAAAATATCAAAGTAAACAAAATTTATATTATATATTGGCCATAAAATATCAAACTACACAAAATATATATTATATATTGTACATAAAACATCAAAGTACACAAAATATGTATTACGTATTGCACAAAAAATATCAAAGTACACAAAATATATATTATATATTGTACATCAAATATGAAAGTAAAGAAAATAAATATCCTATATTGTAAATAAAATATCAAAGTACACAAAATATGTATCATATATTGTACATAAAATATAAAAGTTCACAAAATACATATTATATATTGTACATAAAATATCAAAGCAAAGTACACAAAATATATCTTATATATTGTACATAAAACATCAAAATACACAAAATATATATCATATATTTTACAGAAAATATCAAAGTACACAAAATATATATCATATATTGTACAATAAATATCAAAGGACACAAAATATGTATTATATATTGTACATAAAATATCAAAGTACACATAATATATATCAAATATTGTACATAAAATATCAAAGTACACAAAATACTTATATATTGGCCATAAAGTATCAAAGTACACAAAATCTATATTATACAATATACATAATATACCAAAGTACACAAAATATATGTTATATATTGTACATACAATATCAAAGTACACAAAACATGTATTATATATTGTACATAAAATATCAAAGTACTCAAAATATATATATTGTTCATAAAATATCAAAGTAAACAAAATATATAATATATACAGTACATAAATATAAAAGTACACTAAATATATATCATACATTGTACATAAAATATCAAAGTACACAAAATATATATCATATATAGTACATAAAATATCAAAATACACAAAATTTGTATCATATATTGTACATAAAATATCAAATTTTACAAAATATATATTGTATAATTTACATAAAATATCAAAGTACACAAAATATGTATTATATATTATACATGAAATACCAAAATACACAAAATATAGGTTATATATTGTACATGAAATATGAAAGTACACAAAATATATATAACATATTGCATATAAAATATGAAAGTACACAAAATATATATCATATATTGTACATAAAATATCAAAGTCCACAAAATATATATTATATATTGTACATAAAATATCAAAGTACACAAAATACTTATATATTGGCCATAAAGTATCAAAGTAGACAAAATCTATATTATATATTATACATAATATACCAAAGTACACAAAATATGTTATATATTGTACATACAATATCAAAGTACACAAAACATATATTATATATTGTACATAAAATATCAAAGTACTCAAAATATATATATTGTTCATAAAATATCAAAGTAAACAAAATATATAATATATACAGTACATAAATATAAAAGTACACTAAATATATATCATACATTAAACATAAAATATCAAAGTACACAAAATATATATCATATATAGTACATAAAATATCAAAATACACAAAATTTGTATCATATATTGTACATAAAATATCAAATTTTACAAAATATATATTGTATAATTTACATAAAATATCAAAGTACACAAAATATGTATTATATATTATACATGAAATACCAAAATACACAAAATATAGGTTATATATTGTACACGAAATATCAAAGTACACATAATATATATAACATATTGCATATAAAATATGAAAGTACACAAAATATATATCATATATTGTACATAAAATATGAAAATACACAAAATATATGTCACCTATTGTACATAAAATATCCAAGTACAAAAATATGTATCATATATTGTTCATACAATATCAAAGTACACAAATATATATTTTATATTCTACATAAAATATGAAAGTAAAGCACACAAACTATATATGATATATTGTACATAATATATCAAAGTACACAAAATATACATTATATATATATACATGGAATGGAATGAAATGGAATGGAATGGAATGGAATACAATGGAAGGGAATCAACATAAGAGAAATGGAATGGAAACAAATTTAAAGGAATGGAACGGAACGGAATTTAATCAACTGGAATGGAATGGAATGGAATGGAATAGAATCAAATGGAATGGAATTGAATGAAATGGAATGGAAAGGCATGGAACGGAATGGAATGGAATGAAATGGATTGGAATGGAATAAAAAGTAATAGGATGGAATGAAATGGAATGGAACAGAATGAAATGGAATGGAATCAAATCATCACAAGGGGAATGAAATGGAATTGAATGGAATGGAATGGAATGGAATTGAATGGAATGGAATCAACCCGAGTGGAATGGAATGGAATGGAAACAACCCGAGTGGAATAAAATGGAATGCAATGGAATGGAATGGAATGGAATGGAATGGAATAAACCTGAGTGGAATAGAATGGAATGGAATGGAATAGAATGGAATGGTATGGAATCAACACGAGTGGAAAGGAATGGAAGAAACGGAATGGAATGGAATGGAATCAAATGGAATGGAACGGAATCAACCGGAATGAAATGGAATGGAATGGAATGGAATGGAATTAATCCGAGTGGAATGGAATGGATTGGAAAGGAATGGATTGGAATGGAATCAACCAGAGTAGAATGGAATGAAATGCAATGGAATGGAAGGGAATCAACCAGAGTTGAATGGAATGAAATCGAGTGGAATGGAATGGAGTGGAATGGAATGGAATGGAATCAAATGGAATGGAATGGAACGGAATGGAATGGAAAGGAATGGAGTGGAAACGAATGCAATCAACTGGAATGGAATGAAATGGAATGGCATGGAATACAATGAAATGGAATGGAATGGAATCAACCCGAGTGGAATGGAATGGAATGGAGTGGAATGGAATGGAATGGAATGGAATGGAAAGGAACGGATTGAAATGGAATGCAATGGAATTAACCCGAGTGGAATGGAATGGAATGGAATGGAATAGAATGGAATCATCCAGAGTGGAATAGAATGCAACGGAATGGAATGGAATGGAATGGAATGGAATAAAATCATCCCAAGTGGAGTGTAATGGAATGGAATGGAATAGAATGAAATAGAATGGAATGGAATGGAATCAACACGAGTGGAATGGAATGGAAAGGAATGGAATGGAATCAACTGGAATGGAGTGGAAGGGAATGGAATAAACCTGAGTGGAAAACAATGCAATGGAATGGAATAGATTGGAATGCAATGAAATCCACCCCAGTGGAGAGGAAAGGAACGGAATGAAATAGAATGAAACGGAATGGAATGGAATGGAATTAACCCGAGTGGAATGGAATGGAATGGAATAGAATGGCATCAATCCGAATGCAAAAGAATGTAATGGAATGGAATGGAATGCAATAGAATGTTATCAACCCGAGTGGGAAAGAATGTAATGGAATGGAATGGAATGGAATCATCCAGTGTGGAATGGAATGGAATGGAATGGAAAAGAATAGAACAGAATGGAAGGGAAGGCAATGGAATCACCATGAGTGTAATGGAATGGAATGGAATGGAATGGAATGGAAATGAATGGAATCACATGGAATGGAATGGAACGGAACGGAATGGAATGGAATGGAATGGAATGGAATCAAGACGACTGGAATGGAATGGATTGGATTGTAATGTAATGGAATGGAATGGAATCAACCAGAGTGAAATGGATTGGAAGGGAAATTAACAGAATGGAATGGAATGAAATGGAGAGGAATGGAATGGAATGGAATGGAATGGAATAAACCCGAGTGTAGGGGAATAGAATGGAATGGTATGGAATGGAATGGAAAAATCCCGAGTAGAATGGAATGGAATGGAATGGAATGGAATGGAACAGAATGTAATTGAATTAATCCGAATGGAATGGAATGGAATGGAACGGAATGGAATGGAATGGAATCGAATGGAATAGAATAGAATTGAATGAACTGTAATGTAATGTAATGGAATGGAATGGAATGGAATGGAATGGAATAAAACGGAATACAATGAACTGCAATGGAATGGAGTGGTATACAATGGAATTGAATCAACCAGAGTGTAATGCAATGGAATGGAATGTAACGGAAACAAATGGAATGCAATTGAATCAACCCGAATGCAATGGAATGGAATAGAATGGAATGGAATGGAATGGAATAAAATGGAATAGAATGGAATGGAATTGAATCAACCCGAGTGAAATTGAAGGGAATGGAATGGAATGGAATGGAATCAGCATGAGTTGAATGGAATGGAATGGAATGGATTGAATTGGAGTGGAATGGAAAGGATTGGAATGGAATGGAATAGAATGGAATAGAATGCAATTGAATCAAACCGAGTGGAATGGATTGGAATGGAAAGGAGAGGAATGGAATGTAATGGAATACAATGGAATTGAATCAACCCCAGTGGAAAGGAAAGGAATGGAATGGGATGGGATGGAATGAAATGGAATGGAATGGAATGGATTAGAATGGTATTGAATCAACTGGAATGGAATGGAATGGAATGGAATGGAATGGAATGGAATGGAATGGAATTGAATCAACCCGAGCGTAATGGAATGGAACGGAATGCAATGGAATGGAATTCAATGGAGTAGAATGATATTGAATCAAACCGAGTGGAATGGAATGGAATGGAATGGAATGGAATGAAATGGAATGCAAAGGAATGGAATGGAATGGAATAGAATGGAATGGAATCAACCCGAGAGGAATGGAATAGAAAGGAATGGAGTAGAATGGAATGGAATGGAATGGAACGGAACTGTACCGAACGGAATGGAATGGGATGGAAATGAATGGAATCGAATGGAATAGAATTGAATTGAATCAACCCTAGTGAAATGCAATGGAATGGAATGGAATGGAATCAACTGGAGAGGAATGAAATGGAATGGAATGGAAAGGAATGGAATGGAATCGACTGGAATAGAATGGAATTTAATCACCCCGAGTGGAATGCAATGGAATGAAAAGGAATGGAATGGAATGGAATCAACCCGAATGGAATGGAATGGAATGGAATGGAATGAAACGCAATAGAATGGAATTGAATGAAACCGAGTGGAATGGTTTGGAATGGAATGGAATGCAATGGAATCGAATGGAATTGAATGGAATGGAGTAAAACGGAATTGAATCAATCTGAGTGAAATGGAATGGAATGGAATAGAATGCAATGGAATGGAATGGAATGGAATTGAATAGAAGGGAATTAAATCTACCCCAGTGGAATGCAATGGAATGGATTGGAATGGAAAAAATAGAATGGAATTGAAACAATCCAGGTAGAAAGGAATGGAAGGGAATGGAATGGAATGCAAAGGAATGGAATAGAATGGAATTTAATCAACACGAGTTCAATGAAAAGGAATGGAATGAAATGGAATGGCATCGAATTGAATAGAATGGAATAGAATTAACCCGAGTGGAATGGAATGGAATGGAATGGATTGGAAAGGAATGGAATGGAATTGAATCAACCCGAGTGGAATGGAATGGAATGGAATGGAATGAAATGGAATGGAATGGAATGGAATGGAATAGAATGGAATTGAATCAATTGGAATGGAATGGAATGGAATGGAATGGAATAGAATGGAATGGAATGGAGTGGAATGGAATAGAATGGAATGGAATGCAATGGAATGGAATTGAATTGAACCAACACGAGTGGAATGGAATGGAATGGAAGGGAAGAGAATGGATTTGAATCAAACCGAGTGGAATGGAATGGAATGGAATGGAATAGAAAGAATGGAATCAACACGAGTGGAAAGAAATGGAATGGAAAGGAATAGAATGGAATAGAATCATCCCGAGTGGAATGGAATGGAATGGAATTGAATGGAATAGAATGGAAGGGAATGGAATGGAATAGAAAGGAATTGAAACAAACCGAGTGGAATGGAATGGAAAGGAATGGAGTGAAGTGAAATGGAATGCAATGGAACGGAACGGAACGGAATGGAAAGGAATGGAATGGAATGGAATGGAATGGAATAGAATGGAATGGAATACATTAGAATGAAATTCAATCAAACCGTGTGGAATGGTATGGAAAGGAATGGAATGGAATGGAATGGAATCAACCCGAGTGGAATGTAAAGGAATGGAATGGAAGAGAATGGAAGGGGATCTAATGGAATGGAATGGAATGGAATGCAATAGAATGGAAAAAAATCAACCCGAGTTGAATGGAATGGAATGGAATAGAATGGAATGGAATGGAATGGAAAGGAATGGAATAGAATGGAATTGAATCAACCCCAGTGGAATGGAATGGAATGGACTGGCATAGCATGGCAATGGAATGGAATGGAATGAAATGGAATGGAATGGAATGGAATGGAATGAAATGGAATGGAATGGAATTGAATCAACCCAAGTGGAATGGAATGGAATGGATTGGAATCGAATGCAAAGGAAAGGAATGGCATGGAATGGAATGGAATGGTATGGAATGGAATGGAATGGAATGGAATTCAATGGAAGGGAATTGAATGCAATGGAATGGAATGGAATCAACTGGAATGGAATGGAAAGGAATAGAATGGAATAGAATCAACTCGAGTGGAATGGAATGGGATGGAATGGAATGGAATGGAATGGAATGGTATAGAATGGAATCGAATCAACAAGAGTGTAATAGAATGGAATGGAGTGGAATGGAATCGAATGGAACGCAATGGAATGCAATTGAATCAACCCGAATGGAGTGGAATGGAATGGAATGAAATGGAATGGAATAGAATAGAATACAATGGAATTGAATCAACCCGAGTGAAATTGAAGGGAATGGAATGGAATGCAACGCCATTAGAACGAGTGGAATGCAATGGAATGGAATGGATTGAATTGGAGAGTAATGGAAAGGAACGGAATGGAATGCAATGGAATAGAATCCAATTGAATCAAACCTACTGGAATGGAATGGAATGGAAAAGTGTGGAATGGAATGGAATGGAATGGAATCGAATAGATTGGAATTGAATCAACCCCAGTGGAAGGGAATGGAATGGAATGGAATAGAACGGAATTGAATCAACTAGAATGGAATGAAACGGAATGGAATGGAATGGAATCATCCCGAATGGAATGGAATGGAATGGAATGCAATGGAATGGAATGGAATGGAATAGAATGGAATTGAATCAAATGGAATGGAATGGAATGGAATGGAATGGAATGGAATGGAACTGAATCAACCCGAGCGGAATATAATGTAATGGTATGGAATGGAATGGAATAGAATGGTATTGAATCAACCCAAGTGGAAATGAATGGAATGGAATGGAATGGAATGGAATGGAATTGAATGGAATTGAATGAACTGGAATGGAATGTAATGTAATGAAATGGAACGGAATGTAATGTAATGGAATGGAATGGAATAGAACGGAATACAATGAAGTGGAATGGAATGGAATGGTATACAATGGAATTAAATTTACCCGAGTGTAATGCAATGGAATGGAATATAACGGAACCGAAAGGAATACAATTGAATCAACCCGAATGGAATGGAATGGAATGGAATGGAATGGAATGGAATGGAATAAACCCGAGTGGAATGGAATGGAAAGGAATGGAACAGAACAGAATGGAATGGAATGGAATCAACCTGAGTGTAGTGGAATAGAATGGAATGGTATGGAATGGAATGGAAAATCCCGAGTAGAATGGATTGTAATGGAATGGAATGGAACAGAAAGCAATTGAATTAATCCGAATGGAATGGAATGGAATGGAATGGAAAAGAATGGAATGGAATGGAATGGAAAACAATGGAATTGAATCAACTGGAATGGAATGTAATGGAATGAAATGTAATGTAATGTAATGGAATGGAATAGAACGGAATACAATGAACTGCAATGAAATGGAGTGGTATACAATGGAATTGAATCAACCAGAGTGTAATGAAATGGAATGGAATATAACGGATCCGAATGGAATGCAATTGAATCAACCCGAATGGAATGGAATGGAATAGAATGGAAAGAAATGGAATGGAATAAAATGGAATAGAATGGAATGGAATTGAATCAATCCGAGTGAAATTTAAGGGAATGGAATGGAAAGGTATCAGCACGAGTTGAATGGAATGGAATGGAATGGATTGAATTGGAGTGGAATAGAAAGGATTGGAATGGAATGGAATAGAATGGAATAGAATGCAATTGAATCAAACCGAGTGGAATGGATTAGAATGGAAAGGAGAGGAATGGAATGTAATGGAATGTAATGGAATACAATGGAATTGAATCAACCCCAGTGGAAAGGAAAGGAATGGAATGGAATGGGATGGAATGGAATGGAATGAAATGGAAAGCAATGGAATGGATTAGAATGGTATTGAATCAACTGGAATGGAATGGAATGGAATGGAATCAACCCGAGCGTAATGGAATGGAACGGAATGCAATGGAATGGAATGAAATGGAATAGAATGATATTGAATCAAACCGAATGGAACGGAATTCAATGGAATGGAATGAAATGGAATAGAATGATATTGAATCAAACCGAGTGGAATGGAATGGAATGGAATGGAATGGAATGGAATGGAATACAATCAACCCGAGAGGAATGGAATAGAAAGGAATGGAGTAGAAAGGAATGGAATGGAATGGAATGGAATGGAATGGAATCAACCCGATTGGAAAGGATTGGAACGGAATGGAATAAAATGGAATGGAACAGAATGTAATTTAATCAACCAGAATGGAATGGAATGGAATGGAATGGAATTGAATGAACTGGAATGGAATGGAATGGAATGGAAGAGAATGGCATTGAATCAAGTGGAATGGAACGGAATGGTACGGAATGGAAGGGAATGGAATGGAATGGAATCAACTCGAGTAGAATGGAATGGAATGCAGTGGAATTGACTGGAATGGAAAGGAATGGAATGGAATGGAAAAGATTGGAACTGAATCAACTGGAATGAAATGGAATGCAATGGAATGGAATAGAACAGAATAGAATCAACTGGAAGGGAATGGAATGGAATGGAATGGAATAGAGTCAACTGGAACAGAAGGGAATGGAAGGGATAGGAAAGGAATGTAATGGAAACAACTGGAATGGAATGGAATAGAATGGAATAGAATGGAATTTAATCAATAAGAATGGAATGGAATGCAATGGAATGGAAAGGAACAGAATCAACTCGACTGGAATGGAATGGGATGGGATGGAATGGAATGGGATGGAATGGAATGGAATGGAATGAAATGGAATGGAATAAAATGGAATAGAATGGAATGGAATTGAATCAATACGAGTGAAATTTAAGGGAATGGAATGGAATGGTATCAGCACGAGTTGAATGGAATGGAATGGAATGGATTGAATTGGAGTGGAATGGAAAGGAATGGAATGGAATGGAATAGAATGGAATAGAATGCAATTGAATCAAACCGAGTGGAATGGATTGGAATGGAAAGGAGAGGAATGGAATGTAATGGAATGCAATGGAATACAATGGAATTGAATCAACCCCAGTGGAAAGGAAGGGAATGGAATGGAATGGGATGGAATGGAATGGAATGGAATGGAATGGATTAGAATGGTATTGAATCAACTGGAATGGAATGGAATGGAATTGAATAAACCCGAGCGTAATGGAATGGAACGGAATGCAATGGAATGGAATGAAATGAAATGGAATAGAATGACATTGAATCAAACCGAGTGGAATGGAATGGAATGGAATGGAATGGAATGGAATAGAATCAACCCGAGAGGAATGGAATAGAAAGGAATGGAGTAGAAAGGAATGGAATGGAATGGAATGGAATGGAATCAACCCGACTGGAAAGGATTGGAATGGAATGGAACAGAATGTAATTTAATCAACCAGAATGGAATGGAATGGAATGGAGTTGAATGAACTGGAATGGAATGGAATGGAATGGAAGAGAATGGCATTGAATCAAGTGGAATGGAACGGAATGGTACGGAATGGAAGGGAATGGAATGGAATGGAATCAACTCGAGTAGAATGGAATGGAATGCAGTGGAATTGACTGGAATGGAATGGAATGGAAAAGATTGGAACTGAATCAACTGGAATGAAATGGAGTGCAATGGAATGGAAAAGAACAGAATAGAATCAACTGGAATGGAATGGAATGGAATGGAATGGAATGGAATGGAATAGAGTCAACTGGAACAGAAGGGAATGGAAGGGATAGGAAAGGAATGTAATGGAAACAACTGGAATGGAATGGAATAGAATGGAATAGAATGGAATTTAATCAATAAGAATGGAATGGAATGGAATGCAATGGAATGGAAAGGAACAGAATCAACTCGATTGGAACGGAATGGGATGGAATGGAATGGAATGGGAATGAATGTAAAGGAATGGAATGGAAAGGAATGGAATTGAATCAACCTGAGTGGAATGGAATGGAATGGAATGGAATGTAATAGAATGGAAGTGAATAAACTCGAGAGGAATGGAATGCAATGGAATGGAATGAAATGGAATGGAATGGAATGGGATAGAATGAAATTGAACCAATTGGAATTCAATGGAATGAAATGGAATGGAATGGAATGGTATGGAATGCAATAGAATGGAATTGAATCAACACGAGTGGAGTGGAATGGAATGGAATGGGATGGAATTGAATCAATCCGACTGGAATGGAATGGAATGGAGTGGAGTGGAATGAAATGGAATGGAATGGTGTGTAGTGGAATGAAATGGAATGGAATGGAGTGGAGTGGAATGGAATGCAATGGAATGGAATGGAATGGAATGGAATACAATGGAATTGAATCAACTGGAATGGAACGGAATTGAATGGAATGGAGTGGAATGGAATGGAATTGAATCAGTCAGAGTGGTATGGAATGGAATTGAATGGAATGGAATGGAATGGAATCAACTGGAAAAGAATGGAATGGAATGGAATGGAATTGAATCAACACTAGTGGAATGGAATGGAATGGAATGGAATGGAATGGAATGGAATAGAATGGAATTGAATGAACCCGAAAGGAATGGAATGGAATGGAATGGAGTGGAGGGGAGTGGAATGGAATTGAATGGAATAGAATGGAATTGAATCAACCCCAGTGGAATGGAATGGAATGAAATGAAATGGAATGGAATGGAATGGAATGAAATAGAATGGAGTGGAATGCATGGAATTCAATCAACCCGAGTGGAATGGAAAGGAATGGAATAGAATGGAATGGAATGGAATGGAATGGAATGGAATCAACATGAGGGAAATGGAATGGAATGGAAGGAAATGGAATGGAATGGAATGGAATGGAATGAAATGGAATTGAATGGAATAGAATGGAATGGAAAGAAATGAATGGAATGGAAAGGAATGGAATGGAATGGAATGGAATAGTACAGAATTGAGTCAACCCAAGTAGAATTGAATGGAATGGAAAGGAATGGAATGGAGTGGAATCGAACGTAATGTAATGTTGTGGAATGGAATGGAATGGAATGGAATCATCCCAAGTGGAATGTACTGGAATGCAATGGAATGGAATGGAATGAAATGGAATAGAATGGAATTGAATCAACTTGAATGGACTGGAATGGAACGGAATGGAAGAGAATGCAATTGAATCAAACAGAGTGGAATGGAATGGAATGGAAAAGAGCGGAAAGGAATGGAATGGAATAGAATGGAATTGAATCAACCCCAGTTGAATGGAATGGAATGGAATGGAATGGGATGGAATGGAATGGAAAGGAATGGAATGGAATTGAATAGAATGGAATTGAATCAACTAGAATGGAATGGAATGCAATGGATTGGAATTGAATCAACCCGAGCGGAATGCAATGTAATGGAATGGAATGGAATGGAATGGAATAGAATAAAGTGTAATTGAGTCAACTGGAATGGAATGCAACGGAAGGGAATGGAATTGAATCAACCTGAGTGGAATGGAATGTAATGTAATGGAATAGAATGGTATTGAATCAACCCGAGTGGAAAGGAATGTAATGTAATGGAATGGAATGGAATGGGATGGAAAGGAATGGAATGGAATGGAATGGAGTGGAAAAGAATGGAATGGAATGGAATGGAATGGAATCAACCGCAGTGGAATGGAATGGAAAAGAATGGAATAGAATGGAATGGAATGGAATGGAATCAAACCGAGTGGAGTGGAATGGAATGGAATGGAATGGATTGGAATGGAAGGGAATGGAATGGAATGGAATGGAATAAACCCGAGTAGAATGGTTTGTAATGGAATGGAATAGAATGGAATGGAACAGAATGTAACTGAATTAACCTGAATGGAATGGAATGGAATGGAATGGAATGGAATGGAATAGAATGGAATAGAATGGAATTGAATGAACTGGAATGGAATGGAATAGAATGGAATTGAATCAAGGGGAAAGGAATGGAATGGAATGGAATGCAATGGAATCAACCAGAGTAGAATGGAATGGAATGTAGTGAAATGGAATGGAATGGAATGGAATGTAGTGGAATGGAATGGAATGGAATGTAGTGGAATGGAATGGAATGGAAAAGAATGTAATTGAAACAACTGGAATGGAATGGAAAGGAATGAAATGGAATGGAATGTTATGGAATGGAATGGAATGCAATAGAACGGAGTAGAATAAACTGCAATGGAAGGGAACGGTATAGAATGGAATTGAATCAAATCGAGTGTAATGCAATGGAATGGAATGGAACGGAATGGAATGGAATGCAATTGAATCAACCCGAATGGAATGGAATGGAATGAAATGGAATAGAATAGAATAGAATTGAATCAACCCGAGTGAAATTGAAGGGAATGGAATGGAATGGAATGGAACGGAATCAGCACGAGTGGAATGCAATGGAAAGGAATGGATTGAATACAAGTGGAATGGAAAGGATTGGAATGGAATGGAATGGAATGGAATAGTATGCAGTTGAATCAAATTGAGTGGAATGGATTGGAATGGAAACCAGTGGAATGGAATGTAATGGAATGTAATGGAATAGTATGCAGTTGAATCAAACTGAGTGGAATGGATTGGAATGGAAACGAGTGGAATGGAACGTAATGGAATGTAATGGAATAGAATGGAATTGAATCAACCCCTGTGGAATGGAATGGAATGGAATAGAATGGAATGGAATGGAATGGAATTGAATTGAATCAACTGGAATGGAATGGAATTTAATGGAATGGAATTGAATCAACCTGAGCATAATGGAATGGAACGGAATGCAATGGAATGGAATGAAATAGAACGGTATTGAATGAAACAGAGTGAAATGGAATGGAATGGAATTAAAATGAATGAAATGGAATGGAAAGGAATAGATTGGAATGGAATGGAATGGAATGGAATGGAATCAACCCGAGTGGAATGGAATGGAAAGGAATGGAATGGAATGGAATGGAATCTAACAGAATGTAATTGAATCAACCCGAATGGAATGGAATGGAATGGAATGGAGTAAAATGGAATTGAATGAACTGGAATGGAATGAAATGGAATGGAATAGAATGTAATTGATTCAAGTGGAATGGAATGGAATGGAATGGAATGGAATCAACTCGAGTAGAATGGAATGGAATGGAGTGGAATTGATTGCAATGTAATGGAATGGAATGAAAAAGATTGGAATTGAATAAACTGGAATGGAATGGAATGCAATGGAATGGAATAGAACGGAATAGAATCAACTGGAATGGAATGGAATGGAATGGAATGGAATGGAATAGAACGGAATAGAATCAACTGGAACAGAAGGGAATGGAATGGAATGGAAAGGAATGTAATGGAAACATCTGGAATGGAATGGAATGGAATGGAATAGAATGGAATTTAATCAATACGAATGGAATGCAATGGAATGCAACGGAATGGAAAGGAACAGAATCAACCCGAGAGAATGGAGTGGGATGGAATGGAATGGAATGGGAATGATTGAATGGAATGGAATAGAATGGAATGGAATCAACCTGAGTGGAATGGAATGGAATGGAAGGGAATGGAATGGAATGGAATAGAACGAAACTGAATAAACCCGAGAGGAATGGAATGGAATGGAATGGAATGGAATGGAATGGAATGGAATGGAATGGAATAGAATAGAATGAAATTGATCCAATTGGAATGGAATGGAATGGAATGGAATGGAATGGAAAGATATGAAATGGGATACAATGGAAATGAATCAAGAAGAGTGGAGTGGATTGGAATGGAATAGAATGGGATGGAATTGAATCAATCTGAGTGGGATTGAATGGAATGGAATAGAGTGGAGTTTAAAGCAATGGAATGGAATGGTGTGGAGTGGAATGAAATGGAATGGAACGGAGTGGAGTGGATAGGAATGGAATGGAATGGAATGGAATGCTATGGAATTGAATCAACTGGAATGGAAAGGAATTGAATGGAATGGAATGGAATGGAGTGGAATGGAACGGAATTGAATTAGCCAGAGTGGTATGGAATGGAATGGAATGGAATGGATTGGAATGGAATGGAATGCAATGGAATTGAATCAAATGGAAAAGAATGCAAAGGAATGGAATGAAATGTAATGGAATGGAATCAACACTAGTGGAATGGAATGGAATGGAATGGAATGGAACGGGATGGAATGGAATGGAATAGAATGCAATTGAATGAACCCGAATGGAATGCAATGGAATGGAGTGGAGTGGAATGGAATGGAATTGAATGGAATAGAATGCAATTGAATCAACCACAGTGGAATGGAATGGAATGGAATGAAATGGAATGGAATGGAATGGCAGGAAATGGAATGCATGCAATTAAATCAACCTGAGTGGAATGGAAAGGAATGAAATAGAATGGAACGGAATTGAATGGAATCGAATGGAATCAACACGAGGGGAATGGAATGGAATGGAATGGAATGAAATGGAATGGAATGAAATGGAATGGAATGGAATGGAGTAGAATGTAAATGAATGAACTGGAATGGAATTGAATGGAATGGAATAGAATGGAATTGAATCAAGTGGAATGGAATGGAATGAAATAAACCCTAGTAGAATGGAATGGAATGGAGTGGAATTGATTGGAATGGAATGGAATGGAATGGAAAAGAATGGAATTGAGTAAACTGGAATGGAATGGAATGGCATGAAATGGAATGGAATGGAATGGAAAGAAATGGAATGGAATGGAATGGAATGGAATGGAATGGAATAGAACAGAAAAGAATCAACTGGAATGGAATGGAATGGAATGGAATAGAATGGAAAGGAATGTAATGGAAACAACTGGAATGGAATGGAATGGAATGGAATGGAATAGAATGGAATATAATCAATAGGAATGGAATGGAATGGAATGGAATTTAAGGGAATAGAATGGAAAGGAACTAAATCAACCCGGGTGGAATAGAATGGGATGGAATGGAATGGAATGGAATGGAATGGAATGGGAATGAATGGAATGGAATAGAATGGAGTGGAATGGAATAGAATGGAATTGAATCAACCCGACTGGAATGGAATGGAATTGAATGGAGTAGAATGGAATTGAATGAACCCGAGTCCAATGGAATGGAATGGAATGGAATGGAATGGAATGGAATGGAATGGAATGGAAACAACTGGAATGGAATGGAATGGAATGGACTGGAATGAAATGGAATGGAATTGAATCAACATGAGTGGAGTGGAATGGAATAGAATGGAATGGAATGGAATGGAATTGAGTAGAATGCAATTGAATAAACCTGTGTGGAATGGAATGGAATGGAATGGAATGGAATGGAACGAAATGGAATGGAATGGAACAGAATGGAATGGTATGGAATGGAATCGAATGGAATTGAATCTACCCAAGTGGAGTGGATTGGAATGTAATGTAATGGAATGGAATGGGATGGAGTTGAATCAATCCAAGTGGAGTGGAATGGAATGGAGTGGAGTGGAATGAAATGGAATGGACTGGACTGGAGTGGAGTGCAATGGAATGGAATGGAATGGAATGGAATGGAATGGAATAGAATGGAATTGAATCATTTGGAATGGAACAGAATGGAATGGAATGGCATGGAATGGAATGAAATGGAATGGAGTGGAATGGAATGGAATTGAATCAACCAGAGTGGTGTGGAATTGAATGGAATGGAATGGAATGGAATTGAATGGAATTTAATTGAATCAACATTAGTGCAATGGAATGGAATGAAATGGCATGGAATGTAATGGCATGGAATGGAATGGAATTGAATAGAATAGAATTGAATCAATCCAAGAGGAATGGAATGGAAGAGAATGGAATGAAATGGAATGGAATGGAATGGAATAGAATGGAACTGAATCAATTGGAATGGAATGGAATGGAATGGAATGGAATGTAAAGGAATGGTATGAAATGGTATGGAATCAACCAGAGTGGAATGGAATGGAATGGAATGCAATGGAATGAACACAATGGAATTAAATGAACCCGAGTGTAAGGAATGGAATGGAATGGAATGGAATACAGTGAAATGCAGTAGAATGTAATTGAATCAACCCGAGTGTAATGGAATGGAAGAGAAGGGAATGGAATGGAATAAAGTGAAATGGAATGGAGTAGAATGGAAAGGAATGCAAAAGAATGGTATGGAATCCACTCTTGCAAAATGGAATGGAATTGAATGGAATGCAATAGAATGGAATGGAATCCACTCGAGTGGAATGGAATGGAATGGAATGGAGCGAAATGCAATAGAATGGAATTGAATCAACCCGAGTGGAAATGAAAGGAATGGAATGGAATGGAATGGAGTGAAACCCAATAGAATGGGAATGAATCAACCCGAGTGGAATGGAATGGAATGCAATGGAATGAAATCGAATAGAATGGAATTGAATCAACCAGAGTGGAATGGAATGGAATGGGATGGAATGGAAAGGAATGGCATAGAATGGAATTGAATCAACCCGAGTGGAATGGAATGAAATGGAATGGAATGGAACGAAATGGAATAGGATGGAATTGAATCAACTGGAATGCAGTGGAAAGGAATCGAATGGAATGGAAAGGAATAGAACAGAATTGAATCAACTGAAATGGACTGGAATGGAATGGAATTGAATGAACCCCAGTGGAATGTAATGGAATTCAATGAACCCGAGTGGAATGGAGTGGAATGGAATGGGATTGAATGGAATAGAATGGAATGGAATGGAATGGAATCAACCTGAGTGGAATGGATTGGAATGGAATGGAATGGAGTGATGTGGAGTGGAATGGAATGGATTGGAATGGAATGGAATGGAATGGAATGGAATGGTATGGAATGGAATGGAATAAAATGAAACTGAATCAAGCCGAGTGGAATGGAATGGAATGGAACGGAGTGGAACTGAATGCAACGGAATAGAAATGAATAGAATGGAATTGAATCAACCCGATGGAATAGAATGGAATGGAATAGAATGGAATGGAATGAAATGGAGGGGAATGGAATGGAATGGAATGGAGTAGAATGAAATTGAACCAACTGAATGGAATGGAATGTAATGGTATGGAATGGCATAGAATGGAAATGAATCAACACGAGCGGAGTGGATTGGAGTGGAATGCAATGGAATGGAATGGAATGGGATGGAATTGAATCAATCCAAGGGAAATGGAATGGAATGGAATGGAGTGGAGTGGAATGAAATGTAATGGAATGGAGTGGAATGGAATGGAATGGAATGGAAAGGAATGGAATACAATGGAATTGAATCAACTGGAATGGAACGGAATGGAATGGAAGGGAATGGAACGGAATGCAATAGAATTCAATAAACCCAAGTGGAATGCAAAGGAATGGAATAGAATGGAATGGAATGGAATGGAATCTACCTGAGGGGAATGCAATGGTATGGTATGGAATGGAATGGAAATGAATGGAATGGAATGGAATAGAATGGAATGGAAAGGAATGGAATGGAATGGAATGAAAAGGAATTTAAAGCAATGAAATGGAATGAAATGGAATGAAATGGAATGGAATGGAATGGAATGAAATGGAATGGGATGGAATGGAATGAAATGGAATGGGATGGAATGCAATGGAATGGAATGGAATGGAATGGAATGAAACGGAATGGAATGGAATGGAATGAAATGAAATGGAATGGAATTAAATGGAGTGGAATGGAATGGAATGGAATGCAATGGAATTAAATGGAATGAAATTGAATGGTATGGAATGGAATGGAGTGGAATGAAATGAAATGGAATTGAATGCAATAGTATAGAATAGAATCAACCCAAGTTGAATGGAATGGAATCGAACGTAATGTAAGGTAATGGAATGGAATGGAATGGAATAGAATGGAATGGAATCATCCCCAGTGGAATGGATTGGAATGGAATGGAATGGAATGGAATGGAATGGAGTGGAATGGAATGGAATAGAATGTAATTGAATCAACTGGAATGGACTGTAATGGAACGGAATGGAATTGAATCAACCCGAGCGGAATGGAATGGAATGGAATGCAATGGAATAGAATGGAATGGAATAGAATGGTATTGAAGCAACTGGAGTGGAATGGAACAGAATGTAATGGAATGGAATGGAAAGGAATACAATGGAATGGAATGGAATGGAATAAACCCGAGAAGAACGGAAAGGAAAGGAATGGAAATGAATGGAATGGAATGGAAAGGAATGAACACGAGTGGAGTGGAATGGACTGCAATGGTATGGAATGGAATGGAATGGAATAAACCCGAGTGGAATGCAATGGAATGGAATAGAATGGAATGGAACACAATGTAATTGAATCAACCCGAGTTGAATGGAATGGAATGGAATGGGAGTACAATGGAAATGAATGAACTGGAATGGAATTGAATTGTATGGAATAGAATGGAATTGAATGAAGTGGAATGGAATGGAATGGAACGGAATGGAATGGAATGCAATAAACCTGAGTAGAATGGAATCGAATGGATTGGAATGGAATGGAAGGGAATGGAATGGAATGGAATGGTATGGAATGGAATGGAATAGAATGAAATTTAATCAAGCCGAGTGGAATGGAATGGAATGGAATGGAGTGGAACTGAATGGAATTTAATAGAAACGAATAGAATGGAATTGAATCAACCCGATGGAATGGAATGGAATGGAATAGAATGGAATGGAATGAAATGGAGGGTAATGGAATTGAACCAACTGAATGGAATGGAATGGTATGGAATTGCATAAAATGGAAATGAATCAACAAGAGCGGAGTTGAATGGAATGGAATGGAATGGGATGGAATTGAGTCAATCCAAGGGCAATGGAATGGAATGGAATGGAGTGGAGTGGAATAAAATGGAATGGAATGGAGTGGAATGGAATGGAATGGAGTGGAATACAATGGAATTGAATCAATTGGAATGGAACGGAAAGGAATGGAATGGAATGGAATGGAGTGGAATGGAATGGAATTGAATCAAACAGAGTGGTATGGATTGGAATGGAATGGTATGGAATGGAATGGAATGGAATGGAATTGAATCGACTGGAAACGAATGGTATGAAATGGAATGGAATTGAATTGAATCAACACTAGTTGAATGGAATGGAATGGAATGGAATGGAATGGAATGGAATGGAATAGAATGGAAATGAATGAACCCGAATGGATTGGAATGGAATGTGATGGAATGGAATAGAATGGAATTCAATGAGCCCGAATGGAATGGAATGGAATGGAGTGGAATGGAATGGAATGGAGTGGAATGGAATGGAGTGGAATGGAATGGAATGGAATAGAATGGAATTGAATCAACCACAGTGGAATGGAAAGGAATGAAATGGAATGGAATGGAATGGAATGGAATGGAATGGAATGGAATGCAATAGAATTCAATCAACCCAAGTGTAATGGAAAGGAATGGAATAGAATGGAATGCAATCAACCCGAGGGGAATGTAATGGTATGGTATGGAATGGAATGGAATGGAATTGAATGGAATGAAAAGGAATTTAAAGCAATAGAATGGAATGAAATGGAATGAAATGGAATGGAATGGAATGGAGTGGAATGGGATGGAATGCAATGGAATGGAATGGAATGGAATGGAATGAAATGAAATGGAATGGAATGGAATGGAATGAAATGGAATGGAATTAAATGGATTGGAATGGAATGGTATGGAATGGAATGGAATGGAATGAAATGAAATGGAATGGAATGGAATAGTATAGAATAGAATCAACCCAAGTGGAATGGAATGGAATCGAATGTAATGTAATGTAATGGAATAGAAGGGAAGGGAATGGAATGGAATGGAATAAAATGGAATGGAGTGGAATGGAATGGAATAGAATGTAATTGAATCAACTGGAATGGACTGTAATGGAAGGGAAGGGAATTGAATGGAATGGAATAGAATGGAATGGAATCATCCCAAGTGGAATGGATTGGAATGGAATGGAATGGAATGGAATGGAATGGAGTGGAATGGAATGGAATAGAATGTAATTGAATCAACTGGAATGGACTGTAATGGAACGGAATGGAATTGAATCAACCCGAGCGGAATGGAATGGAATGGAATGCAATGGAATAGAATGGAATGGAATAGAATGGTATTGAAGCAACTGGAGTGGAATGGAACAGAATGTAATGGAATGGAATGGAAAGGAATACAATGGAATGGAATGGAATGGAATAAACCCGAGAAGAATGGAAAGGAAAGGAATGGAAATGAATGGAATGGAATGGAAAGGAATGAACACGAGTGGAGTGGAATGGACTGCAATGGTATGGAATGGAATGGAATGGAATAAACCCGAGTGGAATGCAATGGAATGGAATAGAATGGAATGGAACAGAATGTAATTGAATCAACCCGAGTTGAATGGAATGGAATGGAATGGGAGTACAATGGAAATGAATGAACTGGAATGGAATTGAATTGTATGGAATAGAATGGAATTGAATGAAGTGGAATGGAATGGAATGGAATAAACCTGAGTAGAATGGAATCGAATGGATTGGAATGGAATGGAAGGGAATGGAATGGAATGGAATGGTATGGAATGGAATGGAATAGAATGAAATTTAATCAAGCCGAGTGGAATGGAATGGAATGGAATGGAGTGGAACTGAATGGAAACTAATAGAAACGAATAGAATGGAATTGAATCAACCCGATGGAATGGAATGGAATGGAATAGAATGGAATGGAATGAAATGGAGGGTAATGGAATTGAACCAACTGAATTGAATGGAATGGTATGGAATTGCATAAAATGGAAATGAATCAACAAGAGCGGAGTTGAATGGAATGGAATGGAATGGGATGGAATTGAGTCAATCCAAGGGCAATGGAACGGAGTGGAGTGGAATAAAATGGAATGGAATGGAGTGGAATGGAATGGAATGGAGTGGAATACAATGGAATTGAATCAATTGGAATGGAACGGAAAGGAATGGAATGGAATGGAATGGAGTGGAATGGAATGGAATTGAATCAAACAGAGTGGTATGGATTGGAATGGAATGGTATGGAATGGAATGGAATGGAATGGAATTGAATCGACTGGAAACGAATGGTATGAAATGGAATGGAATTGAATTGAATCAACACTAGTTGAATGGAATGGAATGGAATGGAATGGAATGGAATAGAATGGAAATGAATGAACCCGAATGGATTGGAATGGAATGTGATGGAATGGAATAGAATGGAATTCAATGAACCCGAATGGAATGGAATGGAATGGAGTGGAATGGAATGGAATGGAGTGGAATGGAATGGAGTGGAATGGAATGGAATGGAATAGAATGGAATTGAATCAACCACAGTGGAATGGAATGGAATGAAATGGAATGGAATGGAATGGAATGGAATGGAATGGAATGGAATGGAATGCAATAGAATTCAATCAACCCAAGTGTAATGGAAAGGAATGGAATAGAATGGAATGCAATCAACCCGAGGGGAATGTAATGGTATGGTATGGAATGGAATGGAATGGAATGGAATGGAATGGAATGAAAAGGAATTTAAAGCAATAGAATGGAATGAAATGGAATGAAATGGAATGGAATGGAATGGAGTGGAATGGGATGGAATGCAATGGAATGGAATGGAATGGAATGGAATAGAATCAACCCGAGAGGAATGGAATAGAAAGGAATGGAGTAGAAAGGAATGGAATGGAATGGAATGGAATGGAATCAACCCGACTGGAAAGGATTGGAATGGAATGGAACAGAATGTAATTTAATCAACCAGAATGGAATGGAATGGAATGGAGTTGAATGAACTGGAATGGAATGGAATGGAATGGAAGAGAATGGCATTGAATCAAGTGGAATGGAACGGAATGGTACGGAATGGAAGGGAATGGAATGGAATGGAATCAACTCGAGTAGAATGGAATGGAATGCAGTGGAATTGACTGGAATGGAATGGAATGGAAAAGATTGGAACTGAATCAACTGGAATGAAATGGAGTGCAATGGAATGGAAAAGAACAGAATAGAATCAACTGGAATGGAATGGAATGGAATGGAATGGAATGGAATGGAATAGAGTCAACTGGAACAGAAGGGAATGGAAGGGATAGGAAAGGAATGTAATGGAAACAACTGGAATGGAATGGAATAGAATGGAATAGAATGGAATTTAATCAATAAGAATGGAATGGAATGGAATGCAATGGAATGGAAAGGAACAGAATCAACTCGATTGGAATGGAATGGGATGGAATGGAATGGAATGGGAATGAATGTAAAGGAATGGAATGGAAAGGAATGGAATTGAATCAACCTGAGTGGAATGGAATGGAATGGAATGGAATGGAATAGAATGGAAGTGAATAAACTCGAGAGGAATGGAATGCAATGGAATGGAATGAAATGGAATGGAATGGAATGGGATAGAATGAAATTGAACCAATTGGAATTCAATGGAATGAAATGGAATGGAATGGAATGGTATGGAATGCAATAGAATGGAATTGAATCAACACGAGTGGAGTGGAATGGAATGGAATGGGATGGAATTGAATCAATCCGACTGGAATGGAATGGAATGGAGTGGAGTGGAATGAAATGGAATGGAATGGTGTGTAGTGGAATGAAATGGAATGGAATGGAGTGGAGTGGAATGGAATGCAATGGAATGGAATGGAATGGAATGGAATACAATGGAATTGAATCAACTGGAATGGAACGGAATTGAATGGAATGGAGTGGAATGGAATGGAATTGAATCAGTCAGAGTGGTATGGAATGGAATTGAATGGAATGGAATGGAATGGAATCAACTGGAAAAGAATGGAATGGAATGGAATGGAATTGAATCAACACTAGTGGAATGGAATGGAATGGAATGGAATGGAATGGAATGGAATAGAATGGAATTGAATGAACCCGAAAGGAATGGAATGGAATGGAATGGAGTGGAGGGGAGTGGAATGGAATTGAATGGAATAGAATGGAATTGAATCAACCCCAGTGGAATGGAATGGAATGAAATGAAATGGAATGGAATGGAATGGAATGAAATAGAATGGAGTGGAATGCATGGAATTCAATCAACCCGAGTGGAATGGAAAGGAATGGAATAGAATGGAATGGAATGGAATGGAATGGAATGGAATCAACATGAGGGAAATGGAATGGAATGGAAGGAAATGGAATGGAATGGAATGGAATGGAATGAAATGGAATTGAATGGAATAGAATGGAATGGAAAGAAATGAATGGAATGGAAAGGAATGGAATGGAATGGAATGGAATAGTACAGAATTGAGTCAACCCAAGTAGAATTGAATGGAATGGAAAGGAATGGAATGGAGTGGAATCGAACGTAATGTAATGTTGTGGAATGGAATGGAATGGAATGGAATCATCCCAAGTGGAATGTACTGGAATGCAATGGAATGGAATGGAATGAAATGGAATAGAATGGAATTGAATCAACTTGAATGGACTGGAATGGAACGGAATGGAAGAGAATGCAATTGAATCAAACAGAGTGGAATGGAATGGAATGGAAAAGAGCGGAAAGGAATGGAATGGAATAGAATGGAATTGAATCAACCCCAGTTGAATGGAATGGAATGGAATGGAATGGGATGGAATGGAATGGAAAGGAATGGAATGGAATTGAATAGAATGGAATTGAATCAACTAGAATGGAATGGAATGCAATGGATTGGAATTGAATCAACCCGAGCGGAATGCAATGTAATGGAATGGAATGGAATGGAATGGAATAGAATAAAGTGTAATTGAGTCAACTGGAATGGAATGCAACGGAAGGGAATGGAATTGAATCAACCTGAGTGGAATGGAATGTAATGTAATGGAATAGAATGGTATTGAATCAACCCGAGTGGAAAGGAATGTAATGTAATGGAATGGAATGGAATGGGATGGAAAGGAATGGAATGGAATGGAATGGAGTGGAAAAGAATGGAATGGAATGGAATGGAATGGAATGGAATCAACCGCAGTGGAATGGAATGGAAAAGAATGGAATAGAATGGAATGGAATGGAATGGAATCAAACCGAGTGGAGTGGAATGGAATGGAATGGAATGGATTGGAATGGAAGGGAATGGAATGGAATGGAATGGAATAAACCCGAGTAGAATGGTTTGTAATGGAATGGAATAGAATGGAATGGAACAGAATGTAACTGAATTAACCTGAATGGAATGGAATGGAATGGAATGGAATGGAATGGAATAGAATGGAATAGAATGGAATTGAATGAACTGGAATGGAATGGAATAGAATGGAATTGAATCAAGGGGAAAGGAATGGAATGGAATGGAATGCAATGGAATCAACCAGAGTAGAATGGAATGGAATGTAGTGAAATGGAATGGAATGGAATGGAATGTAGTGGAATGGAATGGAATGGAATGTAGTGGAATGGAATGGAATGGAAAAGAATGTAATTGAAACAACTGGAATGGAATGGAAAGGAATGAAATGGAATGGAATGTTATGGAATGGAATGGAATGCAATAGAACGGAGTAGAATAAACTGCAATGGAAGGGAACGGTATAGAATGGAATTGAATCAAATCGAGTGTAATGCAATGGAATGGAATGGAACGGAATGGAATGGAATGCAATTGAATCAACCCGAATGGAATGGAATGGAATGAAATGGAATAGAATAGAATAGAATTGAATCAACCCGAGTGAAATTGAAGGGAATGGAATGGAATGGAATGGAACGGAATCAGCACGAGTGGAATGCAATGGAAAGGAATGGATTGAATACAAGTGGAATGGAAAGGATTGGAATGGAATGGAATGGAATGGAATAGTATGCAGTTGAATCAAATTGAGTGGAATGGATTGGAATGGAAACCAGTGGAATGGAATGTAATGGAATGTAATGGAATAGTATGCAGTTGAATCAAACTGAGTGGAATGGATTGGAATGGAAACGAGTGGAATGGAACGTAATGGAATGTAATGGAATAGAATGGAATTGAATCAACCCCTGTGGAATGGAATGGAATGGAATAGAATGGAATGGAATGGAATGGAATTGAATTGAATCAACTGGAATGGAATGGAATTTAATGGAATGGAATTGAATCAACCTGAGCATAATGGAATGGAACGGAATGCAATGGAATGGAATGAAATAGAACGGTATTGAATGAAACAGAGTGAAATGGAATGGAATGGAATTAAAATGAATGAAATGGAATGGAAAGGAATAGATTGGAATGGAATGGAATGGAATGGAATGGAATCAACCCGAGTGGAATGGAATGGAAAGGAATGGAATGGAATGGAATGGAATCTAACAGAATGTAATTGAATCAACCCGAATGGAATGGAATGGAATGGAATGGAGTAAAATGGAATTGAATGAACTGGAATGGAATGAAATGGAATGGAATAGAATGTAATTGATTCAAGTGGAATGGAATGGAATGGAATGGAATGGAATCAACTCGAGTAGAATGGAATGGAATGGAGTGGAATTGATTGCAATGTAATGGAATGGAATGAAAAAGATTGGAATTGAATAAACTGGAATGGAATGGAATGCAATGGAATGGAATAGAACGGAATAGAATCAACTGGAATGGAATGGAATGGAATGGAATGGAATAGAACGGAATAGAATCAACTGGAACAGAAGGGAATGGAATGGAATGGAAAGGAATGTAATGGAAACATCTGGAATGGAATGGAATGGAATGGAATAGAATGGAATTTAATCAATACGAATGGAATGCAATGGAATGCAACGGAATGGAAAGGAACAGAATCAACCCGAGAGAATGGAGTGGGATGGAATGGAATGGAATGGGAATGATTGAATGGAATGGAATAGAATGGAATGGAATCAACCTGAGTGGAATGGAATGGAAGGGAATGGAATGGAATGGAATAGAACGAAACTGAATAAACCCGAGAGGAATGGAATGGAATGGAATGGAATGGAATGGAATGGAATAGAATAGAATGAAATTGATCCAATTGGAATGGAATGGAATGGAATGGAATGGAATGGAAAGATATGAAATGGGATACAATGGAAATGAATCAAGAAGAGTGGAGTGGATTGGAATGGAATAGAATGGGATGGAATTGAATCAATCTGAGTGGGATTGAATGGAATGGAATAGAGTGGAGTTTAAAGCAATGGAATGGAATGGTGTGGAGTGGAATGAAATGGAATGGAACGGAGTGGAGTGGATAGGAATGGAATGGAATGGAATGGAATGCTATGGAATTGAATCAACTGGAATGGAAAGGAATTGAATGGAATGGAATGGAATGGAGTGGAATGGAACGGAATTGAATTAGCCAGAGTGGTATGGAATGGAATGGAATGGAATGGATTGGAATGGAATGGAATGCAATGGAATTGAATCAAATGGAAAAGAATGCAAAGGAATGGAATGAAATGTAATGGAATGGAATCAACACTAGTGGAATGGAATGGAATGGAATGGAATGGAATGGAATGGAATGGAACGGGATGGAATGGAATGGAATAGAATGCAATTGAATGAACCCGAATGGAATGCAATGGAATGGAGTGGAGTGGAATGGAATGGAATTGAATGGAATAGAATGCAATTGAATCAACCACAGTGGAATGGAATGGAATGGAATGAAATGGAATGGAATGGAATGGCAGGAAATGGAATGCATGCAATTAAATCAACCTGAGTGGAATGGAAAGGAATGAAATAGAATGGAACGGAATTGAATGGAATCGAATGGAATCAACACGAGGGGAATGGAATGGAATGGAATGGAATGAAATGGAATGGAATGAAATGGAATGGAATGGAATGGAGTAGAATGTAAATGAATGAACTGGAATGGAATTGAATGGAATGGAATAGAATGGAATTGAATCAAGTGGAATGGAATGGAATGAAATAAACCCTAGTAGAATGGAATGGAATGGAGTGGAATTGATTGGAATGGAATGGAATGGAATGGAAAAGAATGGAATTGAGTAAACTGGAATGGAATGGAATGGCATGAAATGGAATGGAATGGAATGGAAAGAAATGGAATGGAATGGAATGGAATGGAATGGAATGGAATAGAACAGAAAAGAATCAACTGGAATGGAATGGAATGGAATGGAATAGAATGGAAAGGAATGTAATGGAAACAACTGGAATGGAATGGAATGGAATGGAATGGAATAGAATGGAATATAATCAATAGGAATGGAATGGAATGGAATGGAATTTAAGGGAATAGAATGGAAAGGAACTGAATCAACCCGGGTGGAATAGAATGGGATGGAATGGAATGGAATGGAATGGGAATGAATGGAATGGAATGGAATGGGAATGAATGGAATGGAATAGAATGGAGTGGAATGGAATAGAATGGAATTGAATCAACCCGACTGGAATGGAATGGAATTGAATGGAGTAGAATGGAATTGAATGAACCCGAGTCCAATGGAATGGAATGGAATGGAATGGAATGGAATGGAATGGAATGGAAACAACTGGAATGGAATGGAATGGAATGGACTGGAATGAAATGGAATGGAATTGAATCAACATGAGTGGAGTGGAATGGAATAGAATGGAATGGAATGGAATGGAATTGAGTAGAATGCAATTGAATAAACCTGTGTGGAATGGAATGGAATGGAATGGAATGGAATGGAATGGAACGAAATGGAATGGAATGGAACAGAATGGAATGGTATGGAATGGAATCGAATGGAATTGAATCTACCCAAGTGGAGTGGATTGGAATGTAATGTAATGGAATGGAATGGGATGGAGTTGTATCAATCCAAGTGGAGTGGAATGGAATGGAGTGGAGTGGAATGAAATGGAATGGACTGGACTGGAGTGGAGTGCAATGGAATGGAATGGAATGGAATGGAATGGAATAGAATGGAATTGAATCATTTGGAATGGAACAGAATGGAATGGAATGGCATGGAATGGAATGAAATGGAATGGAGTGGAATGGAATGGAATTGAATCAACCAGAGTGGTGTGGAATTGAATGGAATGGAATGGAATGGAATTGAATGGAATTTAATTGAATCAACATTAGTGCAATGGAATGGAATGAAATGGCATGGAATGTAATGGCATGGAATGGAATGGAATTGAATAGAATAGAATTGAATCAATCCAAGAGGAATGGAATGGAAGAGAATGGAATGAAATGGAATGGAATGGAATGGAATAGAATGGAACTGAATCAATTGGAATGGAATGGAATGGAATGGAATGGAATGTAAAGGAATGGTATGAAATGGTATGGAATCAACCAGAGTGGAATGGAATGGAATGGAATGCAATGGAATGAACACAATGGAATTAAATGAACCCGAGTGTAAGGAATGGAATGGAATGGAATGGAATACAGTGAAATGCAGTAGAATGTAATTGAATCAACCCGAGTGTAATGGAATGGAAGAGAAGGGAATGGAATGGAATAAAGTGAAATGGAATGGAGTAGAATGGAAAGGAATGCAAAAGAATGGTATGGAATCCACTCTTGCAAAATGGAATGGAATTGAATGGAATGCAATAGAATGGAATGGAATCCACTCGAGTGGAATGGAATGGAATGGAATGGAGCGAAATGCAATAGAATGGAATTGAATCAACCCGAGTGGAAATGAAAGGAATGGAATGGAATGGAATGGAGTGAAACCCAATAGAATGGGAATGAATCAACCCGAGTGGAATGGAATGGAATGCAATGGAATGAAATCGAATAGAATGGAATTGAATCAACCAGAGTGGAATGGAATGGAATGGGATGGAATGGAAAGGAATGGCATAGAATGGAATTGAATCAACCCGAGTGGAATGGAATGAAATGGAATGGAATGGAACGAAATGGAATAGGATGGAATTGAATCAACTGGAATGCAGTGGAAAGGAATCGAATGGAATGGAAAGGAATAGAACAGAATTGAATCAACTGAAATGGACTGGAATGGAATGGAATTGAATGAACCCCAGTGGAATGTAATGGAATTCAATGAACCCGAGTGGAATGGAGTGGAATGGAATGGGATTGAATGGAATAGAATGGAATGGAATGGAATGGAATCAACCTGAGTGGAATGGATTGGAATGGAATGGAATGGAGTGATGTGGAGTGGAATGGAATGGATTGGAATGGAATGGAATGGAATGGAATGGAATGGTATGGAATGGAATGGAATAAAATGAAACTGAATCAAGCCGAGTGGAATGGAATGGAATGGAACGGAGTGGAACTGAATGCAACGGAATAGAAATGAATAGAATGGAATTGAATCAACCCGATGGAATAGAATGGAATGGAATAGAATGGAATGGAATGAAATGGAGGGGAATGGAATGGAATGGAATGGAGTAGAATGAAATTGAACCAACTGAATGGAATGGAATGTAATGGTATGGAATGGCATAGAATGGAAATGAATCAACACGAGCGGAGTGGATTGGAGTGGAATGCAATGGAATGGAATGGAATGGGATGGAATTGAATCAATCCAAGGGAAATGGAATGGAATGGAATGGAGTGGAGTGGAATGAAATGTAATGGAATGGAGTGGAATGGAATGGAATGGAATGGAAAGGAATGGAATACAATGGAATTGAATCAACTGGAATGGAACGGAATGGAATGGAAGGGAATGGAACGGAATGCAATAGAATTCAATAAACCCAAGTGGAATGCAAAGGAATGGAATAGAATGGAATGGAATGGAATGGAATCTACCTGAGGGGAATGCAATGGTATGGTATGGAATGGAATGGAATTGAATGGAATGGAATGGAATAGAATGGAATGGAAAGGAATGGAATGGAATGGAATGAAAAGGAATTTAAAGCAATGAAATGGAATGAAATGGAATGAAATGGAATGGAATGGAATGGAATGAAATGGAATGGGATGGAATGGAATGAAATGGAATGGGATGGAATGCAATGGAATGGAATGGAATGGAATGGAATGAAACGGAATGGAATGGAATGGAATGAAATGAAATGGAATGGAATTAAATGGAGTGGAATGGAATGGAATGGAATGCAATGGAATTAAATGGAATGAAATTGAATGGTATGGAATGGAATGGAGTGGAATGAAATGAAATGGAATTGAATGCAATAGTATAGAATAGAATCAACCCAAGTTGAATGGAATGGAATCGAACGTAATGTAAGGTAATGGAATGGAATGGAATGGAATAGAATGGAATGGAATCATCCCCAGTGGAATGGATTGGAATGGAATGGAATGGAATGGAATGGAGTGGAATGGAATGGAATAGAATGTAATTGAATCAACTGGAATGGACTGTAATGGAACGGAATGGAATTGAATCAACCCGAGCGGAATGGAATGGAATGGAATGCAATGGAATAGAATGGAATGGAATAGAATGGTATTGAAGCAACTGGAGTGGAATGGAACAGAATGTAATGGAATGGAATGGAAAGGAATACAATGGAATGGAATGGAATGGAATAAACCCGAGAAGAACGGAAAGGAAAGGAATGGAAATGAATGGAATGGAATGGAAAGGAATGAACACGAGTGGAGTGGAATGGACTGCAATGGTATGGAATGGAATGGAATGGAATAAACCCGAGTGGAATGCAATGGAATGGAATAGAATGGAATGGAACAGAATGTAATTGAATCAACCCGAGTTGAATGGAATGGAATGGAATGGGAGTACAATGGAAATGAATGAACTGGAATGGAATTGAATTGTATGGAATAGAATGGAATTGAATGAAGTGGAATGGAATGGAATGGAACGGAATGGAATGGAATGCAATAAACCTGAGTAGAATGGAATCGAATGGATTGGAATGGAATGGAAGGGAATGGAATGGAATGGAATGGTATGGAATGGAATGGAATAGAATGAAATTTAATCAAGCCGAGTGGAATGGAATGGAATGGAATGGAGTGGAACTGAATGGAAACTAATAGAAACGAATAGAATGGAATTGAATCAACCCGATGGAATGGAATGGAATGGAATAGAATGGAATGGAATGAAATGGAGGGTAATGGAATTGAACCAACTGAATGGAATGGAATGGTATGGAATTGCATAAAATGGAAATGAATCAACAAGAGCGGAGTTGAATGGAATGGAATGGAATGGGATGGAATTGAGTCAATCCAAGGGCAATGGAATGGAATGGAATGGAGTGGAGTGGAATAAAATGGAATGGAATGGAGTGGAATGGAATGGAATGGAGTGGAATACAATGGAATTGAATCAATTGGAATGGAACGGAAAGGAATGGAATGGAATGGAATGGAGTGGAATGGAATGGAATTGAATCAAACAGAGTGGTATGGATTGGAATGGAATGGTATGGAATGGAATGGAATGGAATGGAATTGAATCGACTGGAAACGAATGGTATGAAATGGAATGGAATTGAATTGAATCAACACTAGTTGAATGGAATGGAATGGAATGGAATGGAATGGAATGGAATGGAATAGAATGGAAATGAATGAACCCGAATGGATTGGAATGGAATGTGATGGAATGGAATAGAATGGAATTCAATGAGCCCGAATGGAATGGAATGGAATGGAGTGGAATGGAATGGAATGGAGTGGAATGGAATGGAGTGGAATGGAATGGAATGGAATAGAATGGAATTGAATCAACCACAGTGGAATGGAAAGGAATGAAATGGAATGGAATGGAATGGAATGGAATGGAATGGAATGGAATGCAATAGAATTCAATCAACCCAAGTGTAATGGAAAGGAATGGAATAGAATGGAATGCAATCAACCCGAGGGGAATGTAATGGTATGGTATGGAATGGAATGGAATGGAATGGAATGGAATGAAAAGGAATTTAAAGCAATAGAATGGAATGAAATGGAATGAAATGGAATGGAATGGAATGGAGTGGAATGGGATGGAATGCAATGGAATGGAATGGAATGGAATGGAATGAAATGAAATGGAATGGAATGGAATGGAATGAAATGGAATGGAATTAAATGGATTGGAATGGAATGGTATGGAATGGAATGGAATGGAATGAAATGAAATGGAATGGAATGGAATAGTATAGAATAGAATCAACCCAAGTGGAATGGAATGGAATCGAATGTAATGTAATGTAATGGAATAGAAGGGAAGGGAATGGAATGGAATGGAATAAAATGGAATGGAGTGGAATGGAATGGAATAGAATGTAATTGAATCAACTGGAATGGACTGTAATGGAAGGGAAGGGAATTGAATGGAATGGAATAGAATGGAATGGAATCATCCCAAGTGGAATGGATTGGAATGGAATGGAATGGAATGGAATGGAATGGAGTGGAATGGAATGGAATAGAATGTAATTGAATCAACTGGAATGGACTGTAATGGAACGGAATGGAATTGAATCAACCCGAGCGGAATGGAATGGAATGGAATGCAATGGAATAGAATGGAATGGAATAGAATGGTATTGAAGCAACTGGAGTGGAATGGAACAGAATGTAATGGAATGGAATGGAAAGGAATACAATGGAATGGAATGGAATGGAATAAACCCGAGAAGAATGGAAAGGAAAGGAATGGAAATGAATGGAATGGAATGGAAAGGAATGAACACGAGTGGAGTGGAATGGACTGCAATGGTATGGAATGGAATGGAATGGAATAAACCCGAGTGGAATGCAATGGAATGGAATAGAATGGAATGGAACAGAATGTAATTGAATCAACCCGAGTTGAATGGAATGGAATGGAATGGGAGTACAATGGAAATGAATGAACTGGAATGGAATTGAATTGTATGGAATAGAATGGAATTGAATGAAGTGGAATGGAATGGAATGGAATAAACCTGAGTAGAATGGAATCGAATGGATTGGAATGGAATGGAAGGGAATGGAATGGAATGGAATGGTATGGAATGGAATGGAATAGAATGAAATTTAATCAAGCCGAGTGGAATGGAATGGAATGGAATGGAGTGGAACTGAATGGAAACTAATAGAAACGAATAGAATGGAATTGAATCAACCCGATGGAATGGAATGGAATGGAATAGAATGGAATGGAATGAAATGGAGGGTAATGGAATTGAACCAACTGAATTGAATGGAATGGTATGGAATTGCATAAAATGGAAATGAATCAACAAGAGCGGAGTTGAATGGAATGGAATGGAATGGGATGGAATTGAGTCAATCCAAGGGCAATGGAATGGAGTGGAGTGGAATAAAATGGAATGGAATGGAGTGGAATGGAATGGAATGGAGTGGAATACAATGGAATTGAATCAATTGGAATGGAACGGAAAGGAATGGAATGGAATGGAATGGAGTGGAATGGAATGGAATTGAATCAAACAGAGTGGTATGGATTGGAATGGAATGGTATGGAATGGAATGGAATGGAATGGAATTGAATCGACTGGAAACGAATGGTATGAAATGGAATGGAATTGAATTGAATCAACACTAGTTGAATGGAATGGAATGGAATGGAATGGAATGGAATGGAATGGAATAGAATGGAAATGAATGAACCCGAATGGATTGGAATGGAATGTGATGGAATGGAATAGAATGGAATTCAATGAACCCGAATGGAATGGAATGGAATGGAGTGGAATGGAATGGAATGGAGTGGAATGGAATGGAGTGGAATGGAATGGAATGGAATAGAATGGAATTGAATCAACCACAGTGGAATGGAATGGAATGAAATGGAATGGAATGGAATGGAATGGAATGGAATGGAATGGAATGCAATAGAATTCAATCAACCCAAGTGTAATGGAAAGGAATGGAATAGAATGGAATGCAATCAACCCGAGGGGAATGTAATGGTATGGTATGGAATGGAATGGAATGGAATGGAATGGAATGGAATGAAAAGGAATTTAAAGCAATAGAATGGAATGAAATGGAATGAAATGGAATGGAATGGAATGGAGTGGAATGGGATGGAATGCAATGGAATGGAATGGAATGGAATGGAATGAAATGAAATGGAATGGAATGGAATGGAATGAAATGGAATGGAATTAAATGGATTGGAATGGAATGGTATGGAATGGAATGGAATGGAATGGAATGAAATGAAATGGAATGGAATGGAATAGTATAGAATAGAATCAACCCAAGTGGAATGGAATGGAATCGAATGTAATGTAATGTAATGGAATAGAAGGGAAGGGAATGGAATGGAATGGAATAGAATGGAATGGAGTGGAATGGAATGGAATAGAATGTAATTGAATCAACTGGAATGGACTGTAATGGAAGGGAAGGGAATTAAATGGAATGGAATAGAATGGAATGGAATCATCCCAAGTGGAATGGATTGGAATGGAATGGAATCGAATGGAATGGAGTGGAATGGAATGGAATAGAATGTAATTGAATCAACTGGGATGGACTGTAATGGAATGGAATGGAATTGAATCAACCCGAGCGGAATGGAATGGAATGGAATGCAATGGAATGGAGTGGAGTGGAATAGAATGGTATTGAAGCAACCGGAGTGGAATGGAACAGAATGTAATGGAATGGAATGGAAAGGAATAGAATGGAATGGAATGGAATGGAATTAACCCGGGTGGAATGGAAAGGAAAGGAATGGAAAAGAACGGAATGGAATGGAATGGAAAGGAATGAACACGAGTGGAGTGGAATGGACTGCAATGGTATGGAATGGAATGGAACTGAATAAACCTGAGTGGAATACAATGGAACGGAATAGAATGGAATGGAATGGAATGGGAGTAGAATGGAAATGAATGAACTGGAATGGAAGTGAATGGTATGGAATAGAATGGAATTGAATGAAGTGGAATGGAATGGAATGGAATGGAATGGAATTGAATGAACCCGAGTAAAATGGAATCAAATGGAGTGGAATTGATTGGAATGGAATGGAATGGAAGGGAATGGAATGGAATGGGATGAAAAGGAATGGAATGGAATGGAATGGAACAGAATTGAATCAACTGAAATGGAATGGAATGGAATGGAATTGAATGAACCGGAGTGGAATGGAATGGAATTCAATGAACCCGAGTGGAATGGAGTGGAATGGAATGGGATTGAATGGAATAGAATGGAATGGAATGGAATGGAATCAACCTGAGTGGAATGGATTGGAATGGAATGGAATGGAGTGATGTGGAGTGGAATGGAATGGATTGGAATGGAATGGAAGGGAATGGAATGGAATGGAATGGTATGGAATGGAATGGAATACAATGAAATTGAATCAAGCCGAGTGGGATGGAATGGAATGGAACGGAGTGGAACTGAATGGAACGGAATAGAAATGAATAGAATGGAATTGAATCAACCCGATGGAATGGAATGGAATGGAATAGAATGGAATGGAATGAAATGGAGGGAAATGGAATGGAATGCAATGGAGTAAAATGAAATTGAACCAACTGAATGGAATGGAATTGAATGGAATGGTACGGAATGGCATAGAATGGGAATGAATCAACATGAGCGGAGTGGATTGGAATGGAATGCAATGGAATGGAATGGAATGGGATGGAATTGAATGAATCCAAGGGCAATGGAATGGAATGGAGTGGAGTGGAATGAAATGGAATGGAATGGAGTGGAATGGAATGGAATGGAATGGAATACAATGGAATTGAATCAAATGGAATGGAACGGAATGGAATGGAATGGAATGGAATTGAATCAAACAGAGTGGTATGGATTGGAATGGAATGGAATGCAATGAAATGGAATGGAATGGAATCGAATCGACTGGAAAGGAATGGTATGAAATGGAATGGAATTGAATTGAATCAACACTAGTTGAATGGAATGGAATGGAATGGAATGGAATGGAATAGAATGGAATGGAATAGAATGGAATTGAATGAACCCAAATGGAATGGAATGGAATGGAATGGAATAGAATGGAATTGAATGAACCCGAATGGAATGGAGTGGAATGGAATGCAATGGAATGGAATGGAATGGAAATGAATCAACCCTAGTGGAATGGAATGGAATGGAATGAAATGGAATGGAATGGAATGAAATGGAATGGAATGGAATGGAATGAAATGGAATGGAATGGAATGAAATGGAATGGAATGGAATGAAATGGAATGGAATGGAATGAAATGGAATGGAATGGAATGAAATGGAATGGAATGGAATGAAATGGAATGAAATGGAATGGAATGGAATGAAATGGAATGGAATGGAATGAAATGGAATGGAATGGAATGAAATGGAATGGAATGGAATGAAATGGAATGGAATGGAATGAAATGGAATGGAATGGAATGGAATGGAATGGAATGGAATGGAATGAAATGGAATGGAATGGAATGAAATGGAATGGAATGGAATGGAATGGAATGGAATGGAAAGGAATGCAATAGAATTCAATAAACCCAAGTGGAATGGAAAGGAATGGAAGAGAATGGAATGGAATGGAATGGAATCATCCCGAGGGGAATGAAATGGTATGGTATGGAATGGAATGGAATTGAATGGAAAGGAATAGAATTTAATGGAAAGGAATGGAATGGAATGGAATGAAAAGGAATTTAAAGCAATGGAATGGAATGGAATGGAATGGAATGGAATGGAATGGAATGAAATGGAATGGCATGGAATGGAATGAAATGGAATGGAATGGAATGGAATGGAATGAAATGGAATGGGATGGAATGGAATGGAATGAAATGGAATGGGATGGAATGGAATGAAATGGAATGGGATGGAATGCAATGGAATGGAATGGAATGGAATGAAATGAAATGGAATGGAATTAAATGGATTGGAATGGAATGGAATGGAATGCAATGGAATTAAATGGAATGAAATGGAATGCTATGGAATGGAATGGAAAGGAATGAAATGAAATGGAATTGAATGGAATAGTATAGAATAGAATCAACCCAAGTGGAATGGAATGGAATCGAACGTAATGGAATGGAATGGAAAGGAATAGAATGGAACGGAATCATCCCAAGTGGAATGCATTGGAATGGAATGGAATGGAATGGAATGGAGTGGAATGGAATGGAATAGAATGTAATTGAATGCACTGGAATGGACTGTAATGGAATGGAATGGAATTGAACGAACCCGAGCGGAATGGAATGGAATGGAATGCAATGGAATGGAATGGAATGGAATGGAATAGAATGGTATTGAAGCAACCGGAGTGGAATGGAACAGAATGTAATGGAATGGAATGGAAAGGAATAGAATGGAATGGAATGGAAAGGAATAAACCCGAGTGGAATGGAAAGGAAAGGAATGGAAAAGAACGGAATGGAATGGAATGGAAAGGAATGAACCCGAGTGGAGTGGAATGGACTGCAATGGTATGGAATGGAATGGAATGGAATAAACCCGAGTGGAATGCAATTGAATGGAATAGAATGGAACGGAACAGAATGTAATTGAATCAACCCGAGTTGAATGGAATGGAATGGAATGGAATGGGAGTAGAATGGAAATGAATGAACTGCAATGGAATTGAATGGTATGGAATAGAATGGAATTGAATGAAGTGGAATGGAATGGAATGGAATGGAAAGGAATGGAATGGAATGGAATAAACCCGAGTAGAATGGAATCGAATGGAGTGGAATTGATTGGAATGGAATGGAATGGAAGGGAATGGGATGGAATGGAAAAGAATGGCACAGAATGGAATTGAATGAACCCGAGTGGAATGGAATGAAATGGAATGGAATGGAATGAAATTGAATAGGATGGAATTGAATCAACTGGAATGCAATGGAAAGGAATGGAATGGAATGGAATACAACAGAATTGAATAAACTGAAATGGAATGGAATTGAATGAACCCCAGTGGAATGTAATGGAATTCAATGAACCCGAGTGGAATGGAGTGGAATGGAATGGGATTGAATGGAATAGAATGGAATGGAATGGAATGGAATCAACCTGAGTGGAATGGATTGGAATGGAATGGAATGGAGTGATGTGGAGTGGAATGGAATGGATTGGAATGGAATGGAAGGGTATGGAATGGAATGGAATGGTATGGAATGGAATGGAATAGAATGAAATTGAATCAAGCCGAGTGGAATGGAATGGAATGGAACGGAGTGGAACTGAATGGAACGGAATAGAAATGAATAGAATGGAATTGAATCAACCCGATGGAATGGAATGGAATGGAATAGAATGGAATGGAATGAAATGGAGGGGAATGGAACGGAATGGAATGGAAAGGAGTAGAATGAAATTGAACCAACTGAATGGAATGGAATGGTATGGAATGGCATAGAATGGAAATGAATCAACACGAGCGGAGTTGATTGGAATGGAATGGAATGGAATGGAATGGGATGGAATTGAATCAATCCAAGGGAAATGGAATGGAGTGGAGTGGAATGAAATGGAATGGAATGGAGTGGAATGGAATGGAATGGAAAGGAATGCAATAGAATTCAATCAACCCAAGTGGAATGGAAAGGAATGGAATAGAATGGAATGGAATGGAATGGAATGGAATGGAATGGAATGGAATCAACCCGAGGGGAATGTAATGGTGTGGTATGGAATGGAATGGAATTGAATGGAATGGAATGGAATGGAATAGAATGGAATGGAAAGGAATGGAATGGAATTGATTGAAAAGGAATTTAAAGCAATGGAATGGAATGAAATAGAATGGAATGGAATGGAATGAAATGGAATGGGATGGAATGGAATGAAATGGAATGGGATGGAATGCAATGGAATGGAATGGAATGGAATGGAATGAAATGAAATGAAATGAAATGGAATTAAATGGAGTGGAATGTAATGGAATGGAATGCAATGGAATTAAATGGAATGAAATGGAATGGTATGGAATGGAATGGAATGGAATGAAATGAAATGGAATGGAATGGAATAGTATAGAATAGAATCAAGCCAAGTGGAATGGAATGGAATCGAACGTAGTGGAATGGAATGGAATGGAATGGAATGGAATAGAATGGAATGGATTCATGCCAAGTAGAATGGATTGGAATGGAATGGAATGGAATGGAATGGAGTGGAATGGAATGGAATAGAATGTAATTGAATCAACTGGAATGGACTGTAATGGAATGGAATTGAACCTACCCGAGCGGAATGGAATGGAATGCAATGGAATGGAATGGAATGGAATAGAATGGTATTGAAGCAACCGGAGTGGAATGGAACAGAATGTAATGGAATGGAATGGAGAGGAATAGAGTGGAATGGAATGGAATGGAATAAACCCGAGTGGAATGGAAAGGAAAGGAATGGAAAAGAACGGAATGGAATGGAATGGAAAGAAATGAACCCGAGTGGAGTGGAATGGACTGCAATGGTATGGAATGGAATGGAATGGAATAAACCCGAGTGGAATGCAATGGAATGGAATAGAATGGAACGGAACAGAATGTAATTGAATCAACCCGAGTTGAATGGAATGGACTAAACCCCAGTGGAATGCAATGGAATGGAATAGAATGGAACGGAACAGAATGTAATTGAATCAACCCGAGTTTAATGGAATGGAATGGAATGGAACGGGAGTAGAATGGAAATGAATGAACTGGAATGGAATTGAATGGTATGGAATAGAATGGAATTGAATGAAGTGGAATGGAATGGAATGGAACGGAATGGAATGGAATGGAATGGAATTGAATAAACCCGAGTAGGATGGAATCGAATGGAGTGGAATTGATTGGAATGGAATGGAATGGAAGGGAATGGGATGGAATGGAAAAGAATGGCATAGAATGGAATTGAATGAACCCGAGTGGAATGGAATGAAATGGAATGGAATGGAATGAAATGGAATAGGATGGAATTGAATCAACTGGAAAGCAATGGAAAGGAATGGAATGGAATGGAATGGAATAGAACAGAATTGAATCAACTGAAATGGAATGGAATTGAATGAACCCAAGTGGAATGGAATGGAATTCAATGAACCCGAGTGGAATGGAGTGGAATGGAATCGGATTGAATGGAATAGAATGGAATGGAATGGAATGGAATCAACCTGAGTGGAATGGATTGGAATGGAATGGAATGGAGTGATGTGGAGTGGAATGGAATGGATTGGAATGGAATGGAAGGGAATGGAATGGAATGGTATGGAATGGAATGGAATAGAATGAAATTGAATCAAGCCGAGTGGAATGGAATGGAATGGAACGGAGTGGAACTGAATGGAATGGAATAGAAACGAATAGAATGGAATTGAATCAACCCGATGGAATGGAATGGAATGGAATAGAATGGAATGGAATGAAATGGAGGGGAATGGAATGGAATGGAATGGAGTTGAATGAAATTGAACCAACTGAATGGAATGGAATGGTATGGAATGGCATAGAATGGAAATGAATCAACACGAGCGGAGTTGATTGGAATGGAATGGAATGGAATGGGTTGGAATTGAATCAATCCAAGGGCAGTGGAATGGAATGGAATGGAGTGGAGTGGAAAGAAATGGAATGGAATGGAGTGGAATGGAATGGAATGGAATGGAATGGAATGGAATGGAGTGGAATACAATGGAATTGAATCAACTGGAATGAAATGGAATGGAATGGATTGGAAGGGAATGGAATGGAATAGAATGGAGTGGAATGGAATGGAATTGAATCAAACAGAGTGGTATGGATTGGAATGGAATGGAATGCAATGGAATGGAATGCAATAGAATTGAATCGACTGGAAAGGAATGGTATGAAATGGAATAGAATTGAATTGAATCAACACTAGTGGAATGGAATGGAATGGAATGGAATGGAATGGAATAGAATGGAATTGAATGAACCCGAATGGAATGGAATGGAATGGAGTGGAATGGAATGGAATGGAGTGGAATGGAATGGAGTGGAATGGAATGGAATGGAATAGAATTGAATTGAATCAACCACAGTGGAATGGAAAGGAATGAAATGGAATGGAATGGAATGGAATGGAATGGAATGCAATAGAATTCAATCAACCCAAGTGTAATGGAAAGGAATGGAATAGAATGGAATGCAATCAACCCGAGGGGAATGTAATGGTATGGTATGGAATGGAATGGAATGGAATGAAAAGGAATTTAAAGCAATAGAATGGAATGAAATGGAATGAAATGGAATGGAATGGAATGGAGTGGAATGGGATGGAATGCAATGGAATGGAATGGAATGGAATGGAATGAAATGAAATGGAATGGAATGGAATGGAATGAAATGGAATGGAATTAAATGGATTGGAATGGAATGGTATGGAATGGAATGGAATGGAATGAAATGAAATGGAATGGAATGGAATAGTATAGAATAGAATCAACCCAAGTGGAATGGAATGGAATCGAATGTAATGTAATGTAATGGAATAGAAGGGAAGGGAATGGAATGGAATGGAATAGAATGGAATGGAGTGGAATGGAATGGAATAGAATGTAATTGAATCAACTGGAATGGACTGTAATGGAAGGGAAGGGAATTGAATGGAATGGAATAGAATGGAATGGAATCATCCCAAGTGGAATGGATTGGAATGGAATGGAATGGAATGGAATGGAATGGAGTGGAATGGAATGGAATAGAATGTAATTGAATCAACTGGAATGGACTGTAATGGAACGGAATGGAATTGAATCAACCCGAGCGGAATGGAATGGAATGGAATGCAATGGAATAGAATGGAATGGAATAGAATGGTATTGAAGCAACTGGAGTGGAATGGAACAGAATGTAATGGAATGGAATGGAAAGGAATACAATGGAATGGAATGGAATGGAATAAACCCGAGAAGAATGGAAAGGAAAGGAATGGAAATGAATGGAATGGAATGGAAAGGAATGAACACGAGTGGAGTGGAATGGACTGCAATGGTATGGAATGGAATGGAATGGAATAAACCCGAGTGGAATGCAATGGAATGGAATAGAATGGAATGGAACAGAATGTAATTGAATCAACCCGAGTTGAATGGAATGGAATGGAATGGGAGTACAATGGAAATGAATGAACTGGAATGGAATTGAATTGTATGGAATAGAATGGAATTGAATGAAGTGGAATGGAATGGAATGGAATAAACCTGAGTAGAATGGAATCGAATGGATTGGAATGGAATGGAAGGGAATGGAATGGAATGGAATGGTATGGAATGGAATGGAATAGAATGAAATTTAATCAAGCCGAGTGGAATGGAATGGAATGGAATGGAGTGGAACTGAATGGAAACTAATAGAAACGAATAGAATGGAATTGAATCAACCCGATGGAATGGAATGGAATGGAATAGAATGGAATGGAATGAAATGGAGGGTAATGGAATTGAACCAACTGAATGGAATGGAATGGTATGGAATTGCATAAAATGGAAATGAATCAACAAGAGTGGAGTTGAATGGAATGGAATGGAATGGGATGGAATTGAGTCAATCCAAGGGCAATGGAATGGAATGGAATGGAGTGGAGTGGAATAAAATGGAATGGAATGGAGTGGAATGGAATGGAATGGAGTGGAATACAATGGAATTGAATCAATTGGAATGGAACGGAAAGGAATGGAATGGAATGGAATGGAGTGGAATGGAATGGAATTGAATCAAACAGAGTGGTATGGATTGGAATGGAATGGTATGGAATGGAATGGAATGGAATGGAATTGAATCGACTGGAAACGAATGGTATGAAATGGAATGGAATTGAATTGAATCAACACTAGTTGAATGGAATGGAATGGAATGGAATGGAATGGAATAGAATGGAAATGAATGAACCCGAATGGATTGGAATGGAATGTGATGGAATGGAATAGAATGGAATTCAATGAACCCGAATGGAATGGAATGGAATGGAGTGGAATGGAATGGAATGGAGTGGAATGGAATGGAGTGGAATGGAATGGAATGGAATAGAATGGAATTGAATCAACCACAGTGGAATGGAATGGAATGAAATGGAATGGAATGGAATGGAATGGAATGCAATAGAATTCAATCAACCCAAGTGTAATGGAAAGGAATGGAATAGAATGGAATGCAATCAACCCGAGGGGAATGTAATGGTATGGTATGGAATGGAATGGAATGGAATGGAATGGAATGAAAAGGAATTTAAAGCAATAGAATGGAATGAAATGGAATGAAATGGAATGGAATGGAATGGAGTGGAATGGGATGGAATGCAATGGAATGGAATGGAATGGAATGGAATGGAATGAAATGAAATGGAATGGAATGGAATGGAATGAAATGGAATGGAATTAAATGGATTGGAATGGAATGGTATGGAATGGAATGGAATGGAATGAAATGAAATGGAATGGAATGGAATAGTATAGAATAGAATCAACCCAAGTGGAATGGAATGGAATCGAATGTAATGTAATGTAATGGAATAGAAGGGAAGGGAATGGAATGGAATGGAATAGAATGGAATGGAGTGGAATGGAATGGATTAGAATGTAATTGAATCAACTGGAATGGACTGTAATGGAAGGGAAGGGAATTGAATGGAATGGAATAGAATGGAATGGAATCATCCCAAGTGGAATGGATTGGAATGGAATGGAATCGGATGGAATGGAGTGGAATGGAATGGAATAGAATGTAATTGAATCAACTGGAATGGACTGTAATGGAATGGAATGGAATTGAATCAACCCGAGCGGAATGGAATGGAATGGAATGCAATGGAATGGAGTGGAGTGGAATAGAATGGTATTGAAGCAACCGGAGTGGAATGGAACAGAATGTAATGGAATGGAATGGAAAGGAATAGAATGGAATGGAATGGAATGGAATTAACCCGGGTGGAATGGAAAGGAAAGGAATGGAAAAGAACGGAATGGAATGGAATGGAAAGGAATGAACACGAGTGGAGTGGAATGGACTGCAATGGTATGGAATGGAATGGAACTGAATAAACCTGAGTGGAATACAATGGAACGGAATAGAATGGAATGGAATGGAATGGAATGGGAGTAGAATGGAAATGAATGAACTGGAATGGAAGTGAATGGTATGGAATAGAATGGAATTGAATGAAGTGGAATGGAATGGAATGGAATGGAATGGAATTGAATGAACCCGAGTAAAATGGAATCAAATGGAGTGGAATTGATTGGAATGGAATGGAATGGAAGGGAATGGAATGGAATGGGATGAAAAGGAATGGAATGGAATGGAATGGAATGGAATGGAACAGAATTGAATCAACTGAAATGGAATGGAATGGAATGGAATTGAATGAACCGGAGTGGAATGGAATGGAATTCAATGAACCCGAGTGGAATGGAGTGGAATGGAATGGGATTGAATGGAGTAGAATGGAATGGAATGGAATGGAATCAACCTGAGTGGAATGGATTGGAATGGAATGGAATGGAGTGATGTGGAGTGGAATGGAATGGATTGGAATGGAATGGAAGGGAATGGAATGGAATGGAATGGTATGGAATGGAATGGAATACAATGAAATTGAATCAAGCCGAGTGGGATGGAATGGAATGGAACGGAGTGGAACTGAATGGTACGGAATAGAAATGAATAGAATGGAATTGAATCAACCCGATGGAATGGAATGGAATGGAATAGAATGGAATGGAATGAAATGGAGGGAAATGGAATGGAATGCAATGGAGTAAAATGAAATTGAACCAACTGAATGGAATGGAATTGAATGGAATGGTACGGAATGGCATAGAATGGGAATGAATCAACATGAGCGGAGTGGATTGGAATGGAATGCAATGGAATGGAATGGAATGGGATGGAATTGAATGAATCCAAGGGCAATGGAATGGAATGGAGTGGAGTGGAATGAAATGGAATGGAATGGAGTGGAATGGAATGGAATGGAATGGAATACAATGGAATTGAATCAAATGGAATGGAACGGAATGGAATGGAATGGAATGGAATGGAATCAAACAGAGTGGTATGGATTGGAATGGAATGGAATGCAATGAAATGGAATGGAATGGAATCGAATCGACTGGAAAGGAATGGTATGAAATGGAATGGAATTGAATTGAATCAACACTAGTTGAATGGAATGGAATGGAATGGAATGGAATGGAATAGAATGGAATGGAATAGAATGGAATTGAATGAACCCAAATGGAATGGAATGGAATGGAATGGAATAGAATGGAATTGAATGAACCCGAATGGAATGGAGTGGAATGGAATGCAATGGAATGGAATGGAATGGAAATGAATCAACCCTAGTGGAATGGAATGGAATGGAATGAAATGGAATGGAATGGAATGAAATGGAATGGAATGGAATGGAATGAAATGGAATGGAATGGAATGAAATGGAATGGAATGGAATGGAATGAAATGGAATGGAATGGAATGAAATGGAATGGAATGGAATGAAATGGAATGGAATGGAATGAAATGGAATGGAATGGAATGAAATGGAATGGAATGGAATGAAATGGAATGGAATGGAATGAAATGGAATGGAATGGAATGAAATGGAATGAAATGGAATGGAATGGAATGAAATGGAATGGAATGGAATGAAATGGAATGGAATGGAATGGAATGAAATGGAATGGAATGGAATGAAATGGAATGGAATGGAATGGAATGGAATGAAATGGAATGGAATGGAATGAAATGGAATGGAATGGAATGGAATGGAATGGAATGGAATGGAATGGAAAGGAATGCAATAGAATTCAATAAACCCAAGTGGAATGGAAAGGAATGGAAGAGAATGGAATGGAATGGAATGGAATCATCCCGAGGGGAATGAAATGGTATGGTATGGAATGGAATGGAATTGAATGGAAAGGAATAGAATTTAATGGAAAGGAATGGAATGGAATGGAATGAAAAGGAATTTAAAGCAATGGAATGGAATGAAATGGAATGGAATGGAATGGAATGGAAAGAAATGGAATGGCATGGAATGGAATGAAATGGAATGGAATGGAATGGAATGGAATGAAATGGAATGGGATGGAATGGAATGAAATGGAATGGGATGGAATGCAATGGAATGGAATGGAATGGAATGAAATGAAATGGAATGGAATTAAATGGATTGGAATGGAATGGAATGGAATGCAATGGAATTAAATGGAATGAAATGGAATGCTATGGAATGGAATGGAATGGAATGAAATGAAATGGAATTGAATGGAATAGTATAGAATAGAATCAACCCAAGTGGAATGGAATGGAATCGAACGTAATGGAATGGAATGGAAAGGAATAGAATGGAACGGAATCATCCCAAGTGGAATGGATTGGAATGGAATGGAATGGAATGGAATGGAGTGGAATGGAATGGAATAGAATGTAATTGAATGCACTGGAATGGACTGTAATGGAATGGAATGGAATTGAACGAACCCGAGCGGAATGGAATGGAATGGAATGCAATGGAATGGAATGGAATGGAATGGAATAGAATGGTATTGAAGCAACCGGAGTGGAATGGAACAGAATGTAATGGAATGGAATGGAAAGGAATAGAATGGAATGGAATGGAAAGGAATAAACCCGAGTGGAATGGAAAGGAAAGGAATGGAAAAGAACGGAATGGAATGGAATGGAAAGGAATGAACCCGAGTGGAGTGGAATGGAATGCAATGGTATGGAATGGAATGGAATGGAATAAACCCGAGTGGAATGCAATTGAATGGAATAGAATGGAACGGAACAGAATGTAATTGAATCAACCCGAGTTGAATGGAATGGAATGGAATGGAATGGGAGTAGAATGGAAATGAATGAACTGCAATGGAATTGAATGGTATGGAATAGAATGGAATTGAATGAAGTGGAATGGAATGGAATGGAATGGAAAGGAATGGAATGGAATGGAATAAACCCGAGTAGAATGGAATCGAATGGAGTGGAATTGATTGGAATGGAATGGAATGGAAGGGAATGGGATGGAATGGAAAAGAATGGCACAGAATGGAATTGAATGAACCCGAGTGGAATGGAATGAAATGGAATGGAATGGAATGAAATTGAATAGGATGGAATTGAATCAACTGGAATGCAATGGAAAGGAATGGAATGGAATGGAATACAACAGAATTGAATAAACTGAAATGGAATGGAATTGAATGAACCCCAGTGGAATGTAATGGAATTCAATGAACCCGAGTGGAATGGAGTGGAATGGAATGGGATTGAATGGAATAGAATGGAATGGAATGGAATGGAATCAACCTGAGTGGAATGGATTGGAATGGAATGGAATGGAGTGATGTGGAGTGGAATGGAATGGATTGGAATGGAATGGAAGGGTATGGAATGGAATGGAATGGTATGGAATGGAATGGAATAGAATGAAATTGAATCAAGCCGAGTGGAATGGAATGGAATGGAACGGAGTGGAACTGAATGGAACGGAATAGAAATGAATAGAATGGAATTGAATCAACCCGATGGAATGGAATGGAATGGAATAGAATGGAATGGAATGAAATGGAGGGGAATGGAACGGAATGGAATGGAAAGGAGTAGAATGAAATTGAACCAACTGAATGGAATGGAATGGTATGGAATGGCATAGAATGGAAATGAATCAACACGAGCGGAGTTGATTGGAATGGAATGGAATGGAATGGAATGGGATGGAATTGAATCAATCCAAGGGAAATGGAATGGAGTGGAGTGGAATGAAATGGAATGGAATGGAGTGGAATGGAATGGAATGGAAAGGAATGCAATAGAATTCAATCAACCCAAGTGGAATGGAAAGGAATGGAATAGAATGGAATGGAATGGAATGGAATGGAATGGAATGGAATGGAATCAACCCGAGGGGAATGTAATGGTGTGGTATGGAATGGAATGGAATTGAATGGAATGGAATGGAATGGAATAGAATGGAATGGAAAGGAATGGAATGGAATTGATTGAAAAGGAATTTAAAGCAATGGAATGGAATGAAATAGAATGGAATGGAATGGAATGAAATGGAATGGGATGGAATGGAATGAAATGGAATGGGATGGAATGCAATGGAATGGAATGGAATGGAATGGAATGAAATGAAATGAAATGAAATGGAATTAAATGGAGTGGAATGTAATGGAATGGAATGCAATGGAATTAAATGGAATGAAATGGAATGGTATGGAATGGAATGGAATGGAATGAAATGAAATGGAATGGAATGGAATAGTATAGAATAGAATCAAGCCAAGTGGAATGGAATGGAATCGAACGTAGTGGAATGGAATGGAATGGAATGGAATGGAATGGAATAGAATGGAATGGATTCATGCCAAGTAGAATGGATTGGAATGGAATGGAATGGAATGGAATGGAGTGGAATGGAATGGAATAGAATGTAATTGAATCAACTGGAATGGACTGTAATGGAATGGAATTGAACCTACCCGAGCGGAATGGAATGGAATGCAATGGAATGGAATGGAATGGAATAGAATGGTATTGAAGCAACCGGAGTGGAATGGAACAGAATGTAATGGAATGGAATGGAGAGGAATAGAGTGGAATGGAATGGAATGGAATAAACCCGAGTGGAATGGAAAGGAAAGGAATGGAAAAGAACGGAATGGAATGGAATGGAAAGAAATGAACCCGAGTGGAGTGGAATGGACTGCAATGGTATGGAATGGAATGGAATGGAATAAACCCGAGTGGAATGCAATGGAATGGAATAGAATGGAACGGAACAGAATGTAATTGAATCAACCCGAGTTGAATGGAATGGACTAAACCCCAGTGGAATGCAATGGAATGGAATAGAATGGAACGGAACAGAATGTAATTGAATCAACCCGAGTTTAATGGAATGGAATGGAATGGAACGGGAGTAGAATGGAAATGAATGAACTGGAATGGAATTGAATGGTATGGAATAGAATGGAATTGAATGAAGTGGAATGGAATGGAATGGAACGGAATGGAATGGAATGGAATGGAATTGAATAAACCCGAGTAGGATGGAATCGAATGGAGTGGAATTGATTGGAATGGAATGGAATGGAAGGGAATGGGATGGAATGGAAAAGAATGGCATAGAATGGAATTGAATGAACCCGAGTGGAATGGAATGAAATGGAATGGAATGGAATGAAATGGAATAGGATGGAATTGAATCAACTGGAAAGCAATGGAAAGGAATGGAATGGAATGGAATGGAATAGAACAGAATTGAATCAACTGAAATGGAATGGAATTGAATGAACCCAAGTGGAATGGAATGGAATTCAATGAACCCGAGTGGAATGGAGTGGAATGGAATCGGATTGAATGGAATAGAATGGAATGGAATGGAATGGAATCAACCTGAGTGGAATGGATTGGAATGGAATGGAATGGAGTGATGTGGAGTGGAATGGAATGGATTGGAATGGAATGGAAGGGAATGGAATGGAATGGTATGGAATGGAATGGAATAGAATGAAATTGAATCAAGCCGAGTGGAATGGAATGGAATGGAACGGAGTGGAACTGAATGGAATGGAATAGAAACGAATAGAATGGAATTGAATCAACCCGATGGAATGGAATGGAATGGAATAGAATGGAATGGAATGAAATGGAGGGGAATGGAATGGAATGGAATGGAGTTGAATGAAATTGAACCAACTGAATGGAATGGAATGGTATGGAATGGCATAGAATGGAAATGAATCAACACGAGCGGAGTTGATTGGAATGGAATGGAATGGAATGGGATGGAATTGAATCAATCCAAGGGCAGTGGAATGGAATGGAATGGAGTGGAGTGGAAAGAAATGGAATGGAATGGAGTGGAATGGAATGGAATGGAATGGAATGGAATGGAATGGAATGGAGTGGAATACAATGGAATTGAATCAACTGGAATGAAATGGAATGGAATGGATTGGAAGGGAATGGAATGGAATAGAATGGAGTGGAATGGAATGGAATTGAATCAAACAGAGTGGTATGGATTGGAATGGAATGGAATGCAATGGAATGGAATGCAATAGAATTGAATCGACTGGAAAGGAATGGTATGAAATGGCATAGAATTGAATTGAATCAACACTAGTGGAATGGAATGGAATGGAATGGAATGGAATGGAATAGAATGGAATTGAATGAACCCGAATGGAATGGAATGGAATGGAATGGAGTGGAATGGAATGGAATGGAGTGGAATGGAATGGAGTGGAATGGAATGGAATGGAATAGAATGGAATTGAATCAACCACAGTGGAATGGAAAGGAATGAAATGGAATGGAATGGAATGGAATGGAATGGAATGCAATAGAATTCAATCAACCCAAGTGTAATGGAAAGGAATGGAATAGAATGGAATGCAATCAACCCGAGGGGAATGTAATGGTATGGTATGGAATGGAATGGAATGGAATGAAAAGGAATTTAAAGCAATAGAATGGAATGAAATGGAATGAAATGGAATGGAATGGAATGGAGTGGAATGGGATGGAATGCAATGGAATGGAATGGAATGGAATGGAATGAAATGAAATGGAATGGAATGGAATGGAATGAAATGGAATGGAATTAAATGGATTGGAATGGAATGGTATGGAATGGAATGGAATGGAATGAAATGAAATGGAATGGAATGGAATAGTATAGAATAGAATCAACCCAAGTGGAATGGAATGGAATCGAATGTAATGTAATGTAATGGAATAGAAGGGAAGGGAATGGAATGGAATGGAATAGAATGGAATGGAGTGGAATGGAATGGAATAGAATGTAATTGAATCAACTGGAATGGACTGTAATGGAAGGGAAGGGAATTGAATGGAATGGAATAGAATGGAATGGAATCATCCCAAGTGGAATGGATTGGAATGGAATGGAATGGAATGGAATGGAATGGAGTGGAATGGAATGGAATAGAATGTAATTGAATCAACTGGAATGGACTGTAATGGAACGGAATGGAATTGAATCAACCCGAGCGGAATGGAATGGAATGGAATGCAATGGAATAGAATGGAATGGAATAGAATGGTATTGAAGCAACTGGAGTGGAATGGAACAGAATGTAATGGAATGGAATGGAAAGGAATACAATGGAGTGGAATGGAATGGAATAAACCCGAGAAGAATGGAAAGGAAAGGAATGGAAATGAATGGAATGGAATGGAAAGGAATGAACACGAGTGGAGTGGAATGGACTGCAATGGTATGGAATGGAATGGAATGGAATAAACCCGAGTGGAATGCAATGGAATGGAATAGAATGGAATGGAACAGAATGTAATTGAATCAACCCGAGTTGAATGGAATGGAATGGAATGGGAGTACAATGGAAATGAATGAACTGGAATGGAATTGAATTGTATGGAATAGAATGGAATTGAATGAAGTGGAATGGAATGGAATGGAATAAACCTGAGTAGAATGGAATCGAATGGATTGGAATGGAATGGAAGGGAATGGAATGGAATGGAATGGTATGGAATGGAATGGAATAGAATGAAATTTAATCAAGCCGAGTGGAATGGAATGGAATGGAATGGAGTGGAACTGAATGGAAACTAATAGAAACGAATAGAATGGAATTGAATCAACCCGATGGAATGGAATGGAATGGAATAGAATGGAATGGAATGAAATGGAGGGTAATGGAATTGAACCAACTGAATGGAATGGAATGGTATGGAATTGCATAAAATGGAAATGAATCAACAAGAGTGGAGTTGAATGGAATGGAATGGAATGGGATGGAATTGAGTCAATCCAAGGGCAATGGAATGGAATGGAATGGAGTGGAGTGGAATAAAATGGAATGGAATGGAGTGGAATGGAATGGAATGGAGTGGAATACAATGGAATTGAATCAATTGGAATGGAACGGAAAGGAATGGAATGGAATGGAATGGAGTGGAATGGAATGGAATTGAATCAAACAGAGTGGTATGGATTGGAATGGAATGGTATGGAATGGAATGGAATGGAATGGAATTGAATCGACTGGAAACGAATGGTATGAAATGGAATGGAATTGAATTGAATCAACACTAGTTGAATGGAATGGAATGGAATGGAATGGAATGGAATAGAATGGAAATGAATGAACCCGAATGGATTGGAATGGAATGTGATGGAATGGAATAGAATGGAATTCAATGAACCCGAATGGAATGGAATGGAATGGAGTGGAATGGAATGGAATGGAGTGGAATGGAATGGAGTGGAATGGAATGGAATGGAATAGAATGGAATTGAATCAACCACAGTGGAATGGAATGGAATGAAATGGAATGGAATGGAATGGAATGGAATGCAATAGAATTCAATCAACCCAAGTGTAATGGAAAGGAATGGAATAGAATGGAATGCAATCAACCCGAGGGGAATGTAATGGTATGGTATGGAATGGAATGGAATGGAATGGAATGGAATGAAAAGGAATTTAAAGCAATAGAATGGAATGAAATGGAATGAAATGGAATGGAATGGAATGGAGTGGAATGGGATGGAATGCAATGGAATGGAATGGAATGGAATGGAATGAAATGAAATGGAATGGAATGGAATGGAATGAAATGGAATGGAATTAAATGGATTGGAATGGAATGGTATGGAATGGAATGGAATGGAATGAAATGAAATGGAATGGAATGGAATAGTATAGAATAGAATCAACCCAAGTGGAATGGAATGGAATCGAATGTCATGTAATGTAATGGAATAGAAGGGAAGGGAATGGAATGGAATGGAATAGAATGGAATGGAGTGGAATGGAATGGATTAGAATGTAATTGAATCAACTGGAATGGACTGTAATGGAAGGGAAGGGAATTGAATGGAATGGAATAGAATGGAATGGAATCATCCCAAGTGGAATGGATTGGAATGGAATGGAATCGGATGGAATGGAGTGGAATGGAATGGAATAGAATGTAATTGAATCAACTGGAATGGACTGTAATGGAATGGAATGGAATTGAATCAACCCGAGCGGAATGGAATGGAATGGAATGCAATGGAATGGAGTGGAGTGGAATAGAATGGTATTGAAGCAACCGGAGTGGAATGGAACAGAATGTAATGGAATGGAATGGAAAGGAATAGAATGGAATGGAATGGAATGGAATTAACCCGGGTGGAATGGAAAGGAAAGGAATGGAAAAGAACGGAATGGAATGGAATGGAAAGGAATGAACACGAGTGGAGTGGAATGGACTGCAATGGTATGGAATGGAATGGAACTGAATAAACCTGAGTGGAATACAATGGAACGGAATAGAATGGAATGGAATGGAATGGAATGGGAGTAGAATGGAAATGAATGAACTGGAATGGAAGTGAATGGTATGGAATAGAATGGAATTCAATGAAGTGGAATGGAATGGAATGGAATGGAATGGAATTGAATGAACCCGAGTAAAATGGAATCAAATGGAGTGGAATTGATTGGAATGGAATGGAATGGAAGGGAATGGAATGGAATGGGATGAAAAGGAATGGAATGGAATGGAATGGAATGGAATGGAACAGAATTGAATCAACTGAAATGGAATGGAATGGAATGGAATTGAATGAACCGGAGTGGAATGGAATGGAATTCAATGAACCCGAGTGGAATGGAGTGGAATGGAATGGGATTGAATGGAGTAGAATGGAATGGAATGGAATGGAATCAACCTGAGTGGAATGGATTGGAATGGAATGGAATGGAGTGATGTGGAGTGGAATGGAATGGATTGGAATGGAATGGAAGGGAATGGAATGGAATGGAATGGTATGGAATGGAATGGAATACAATGAAATTGAATCAAGCCGAGTGGGATGGAATGGAATGGAACGGAGTGGAACTGAATGGTACGGAATAGAAATGAATAGAATGGAATTGAATCAACCCGATGGAATGGAATGGAATGGAATAGAATGGAATGGAATGAAATGGAGGGAAATGGAATGGAATGCAATGGAGTAAAATGAAATTGAACCAACTGAATGGAATGGAATTGAATGGAATGGTACGGAATGGCATAGAATGGGAATGAATCAACATGAGCGGAGTGGATTGGAATGGAATGCAATGGAATGGAATGGAATGGGATGGAATTGAATGAATCCAAGGGCAATGGAATGGAATGGAGTGGAGTGGAATGAAATGGAATGGAATGGAGTGGAATGGAATGGAATGGAATGGAATACAATGGAATTGAATCAAATGGAATGGAACGGAATGGAATGGAATGGAATGGAATGGAATCAAACAGAGTGGTATGGATTGGAATGGAATGGAATGCAATGAAATGGAATGGAATGGAATCGAATCGACTGGAAAGGAATGGTATGAAATGGAATGGAATTGAATTGAATCAACACTAGTTGAATGGAATGGAATGGAATGGAATGGAATGGAATAGAATGGAATGGAATAGAATGGAATTGAATGAACCCAAATGGAATGGAATGGAATGGAATGGAATAGAATGGAATTGAATGAACCCGAATGGAATGGAGTGGAATGGAATGCAATGGAATGGAATGGAATGGAAATGAATCAACCCTAGTGGAATGGAATGGAATGGAATGAAATGGAATGGAATGGAATGAAATGGAATGGAATGGAATGGAATGAAATGGAATGGAATGGAATGAAATGGAATGGAATGGAATGGAATGAAATGGAATGGAATGGAATGAAATGGAATGGAATGGAATGAAATGGAATGGAATGGAATGAAATGGAATGGAATGGAATGAAATGGAATGGAATGGAATGAAATGGAATGGAATGGAATGAAATGGAATGGAATGGAATGAAATGGAATGGAATGGAATGAAATGGAATGGAATGGAATGGAATGGAATGAAATGGAATGGAATGGAATGAAATGGAATGGAATGGAATGGAATGGAATGGAATGAAATGGAATGGAATGGAATGAAATGGAATGGAATGGAATGGAATGGAATGGAATGGAATGGAAAGGAATGCAATAGAATTCAATAAACCCAAGTGGAATGGAAAGGAATGGAAGAGAATGGAATGGAATGGAATGGAATCATCCCGAGGGGAATGAAATGGTATGGTATGGAATGGAATGGAATTGAATGGAAAGGAATAGAATTTAATGGAAAGGAATGGAATGGAATGGAATGAAAAGGAATTTAAAGCAATGGAATGGAATGAAATGGAATGGAATGGAATGGAATGGAATGAAATGGAATGGCATGGAATGGAATGAAATGGAATGGAATGGAATGGAATGGAATGAAATGGAATGGGATGGAATGGAATGAAATGGAATGGGATGGAATGCAATGGAATGGAATGGAATGGAATGAAATGAAATGGAATGGAATTAAATGGATTGGAATGGAATGGAATGGAATGCAATGGAATTAAATGGAATGAAATGGAATGCTATGGAATGGAATGGAATGGAATGAAATGAAATGGAATTGAATGGAATAGTATAGAATAGAATCAACCCAAGTGGAATGGAATGGAATCGAACGTAATGGAATGGAATGGAAAGGAATAGAATGGAACGGAATCATCCCAAGTGGAATGGATTGGAATGGAATGGAATGGAATGGAATGGAGTGGAATGGAATGGAATAGAATGTAATTGAATGCACTGGAATGGACTGTAATGGAATGGAATGGAATTGAACGAACCCGAGCGGAATGGAATGGAATGGAATGCAATGGAATGGAATGGAATGGAATGGAATAGAATGGTATTGAAGCAACCGGAGTGGAATGGAACAGAATGTAATGGAATGGAATGGAAAGGAATAGAATGGAATGGAATGGAAAGGAATAAACCCGAGTGGAATGGAAAGGAAAGGAATGGAAAAGAACGGAATGGAATGGAATGGAAAGGAATGAACCCGAGTGGAGTGGAATGGAATGCAATGGTATGGAATGGAATGGAATGGAATAAACCCGAGTGGAATGCAATTGAATGGAATAGAATGGAACGGAACAGAATGTAATTGAATCAACCCGAGTTGAATGGAATGGAATGGAATGGAATGGGAGTAGAATGGAAATGAATGAACTGCAATGGAATTGAATGGTATGGAATAGAATGGAATTGAATGAAGTGGAATGGAATGGAATGGAATGGAAAGGAATGGAATGGAATGGAATAAACCCGAGTAGAATGGAATCGAATGGAGTGGAATTGATTGGAATGGAATGGAATGGAAGGGAATGGGATGGAATGGAAAAGAATGGCACAGAATGGAATTGAATGAACCCGAGTGGAATGGAATGAAATGGAATGGAATGGAATGAAATTGAATAGGATGGAATTGAATCAACTGGAATGCAATGGAAAGGAATGGAATGGAATGGAATACAACAGAATTGAATAAACTGAAATGGAATGGAATTGAATGAACCCCAGTGGAATGTAATGGAATTCAATGAACCCGAGTGGAATGGAGTGGAATGGAATGGGATTGAATGGAATAGAATGGAATGGAATGGAATGGAATCAACCTGAGTGGAATGGATTGGAATGGAATGGAATGGAGTGATGTGGAGTGGAATGGAATGGATTGGAATGGAATGGAAGGGTATGGAATGGAATGGAATGGTATGGAATGGAATGGAATAGAATGAAATTGAATCAAGCCGAGTGGAATGGAATGGAATGGAACGGAGTGGAACTGAATGGAACGGAATAGAAATGAATAGAATGGAATTGAATCAACCCGATGGAATGGAATGGAATGGAATAGAATGGAATGGAATGAAATGGAGGGGAATGGAACGGAATGGAATGGAAAGGAGTAGAATGAAATTGAACCAACTGAATGGAATGGAATGGTATGGAATGGCATAGAATGGAAATGAATCAACACGAGCGGAGTTGATTGGAATGGAATGGAATGGAATGGAATGGGATGGAATTGAATCAATCCAAGGGAAATGGAATGGAGTGGAGTGGAATGAAATGGAATGGAATGGAGTGGAATGGAATGGAATGGAAAGGAATGCAATAGAATTCAATCAACCCAAGTGGAATGGAAAGGAATGGAATAGAATGGAATGGAATGGAATGGAATGGAATGGAATGGAATGGAATCAACCCGAGGGGAATGTAATGGTGTGGTATGGAATGGAATGGAATTGAATGGAATGGAATGGAATGGAATAGAATGGAATGGAAAGGAAAGGAATGGAATGGAATTGATTGAAAAGGAATTTAAAGCAATGGAATGGAATGAAATAGAATGGAATGGAATGGAATGAAATGGAATGGGATGGAATGGAATGAAATGGAATGGGATGGAATGCAATGGAATGGAATGGAATGGAATGGAATGAAATGAAATGAAATGAAATGGAATTAAATGGAGTGGAATGTAATGGAATGGAATGCAATGGAATTAAATGGAATGAAATGGAATGGTATGGAATGGAATGGAATGGAATGAAATGAAATGGAATGGAATGGAATAGTATAGAATAGAATCAAGCCAAGTGGAATGGAATGGAATCGAACGTAGTGGAATGGAATGGAATGGAATGGAATGGAATAGAATGGAATGGATTCATGCCAAGTAGAATGGATTGGAATGGAATGGAATGGAATGGAATGGAGTGGAATGGAATGGAATAGAATGTAATTGAATCAACTGGAATGGACTGTAATGGAATGGAATTGAACCTACCCGAGCGGAATGGAATGGAATGCAATGGAATGGAATGGAATGGAATAGAATGGTATTGAAGCAACCGGAGTGGAATGGAACAGAATGTAATGGAATGGAATGGAGAGGAATAGAGTGGAATGGAATGGAATGGAATAAACCCGAGTGGAATGGAAAGGAAAGGAATGGAAAAGAACGGAATGGAATGGAATGGAAAGAAATGAACCCGAGTGGAGTGGAATGGACTGCAATGGTATGGAATGGAATGGAATGGAATAAACCCGAGTGGAATGCAATGGAATGGAATAGAATGGAACGGAACAGAATGTAATTGAATCAACCCGAGTTGAATGGAATGGACTAAACCCCAGTGGAATGCAATGGAATGGAATAGAATGGAACGGAACAGAATGTAATTGAATCAACCCGAGTTTAATGGAATGGAATGGAATGGAACGGGAGTAGAATGGAAATGAATGAACTGGAATGGAATTGAATGGTATGGAATAGAATGGAATTGAATGAAGTGGAATGGAATGGAATGGAACGGAATGGAATGGAATGGAATGGAATTGAATAAACCCGAGTAGGATGGAATCGAATGGAGTGGAATTGATTGGAATGGAATGGAATGGAAGGGAATGGGATGGAATGGAAAAGAATGGCATAGAATGGAATTGAATGAACCCGAGTGGAATGGAATGAAATGGAATGGAATGGAATGAAATGGAATAGGATGGAATTGAATCAACTGGAAAGCAATGGAAAGGAATGGAATGGAATGGAATGGAATAGAACAGAATTGAATCAACTGAAATGGAATGGAATTGAATGAACCCAAGTGGAATGGAATGGAATTCAATGAACCCGAGTGGAATGGAGTGGAATGGAATCGGATTGAATGGAATAGAATGGAATGGAATGGAATGGAATCAACCTGAGTGGAATGGATTGGAATGGAATGGAATGGAGTGATGTGGAGTGGAATGGAATGGATTGGAATGGAATGGAAGGGAATGGAATGGAATGGTATGGAATGGAATGGAATAGAATGAAATTGAATCAAGCCGAGTGGAATGGAATGGAATGGAACGGAGTGGAACTGAATGGAATGGAATAGAAACGAATAGAATGGAATTGAATCAACCCGATGGAATGGAATGGAATGGAATAGAATGGAATGGAATGAAATGGAGGGGAATGGAATGGAATGGAATGGAGTTGAATGAAATTGAACCAACTGAATGGAATGGAATGGTATGGAATGGCATAGAATGGAAATGAATCAACACGAGCGGAGTTGATTGGAATGGAATGGAATGGAATGGGATGGAATTGAATCAATCCAAGGGCAGTGGAATGGAATGGAATGGAGTGGAGTGGAAAGAAATGGAATGGAATGGAGTGGAATGGAATGGAATGGAATGGAATGGAATGGAGTGGAATACAATGGAATTGAATCAACTGGAATGAAATGGAATGGAATGGATTGGAAGGGAATGGAATGGAATAGAATGGAGTGGAATGGAATGGAATTGAATCAAACAGAGTGGTATGGATTGGAATGGAATGGAATGCAATGGAATGGAATGCAATAGAATTGAATCGACTGGAAAGGAATGGTATGAAATGGAATAGAATTGAATTGAATCAACACTAGTGGAATGGAATGGAATGGAATGGAATGGAATGGAATGGAATAGAATGGAATTGAATGAACCCGAATGGAATGGAATGGAATGGAGTGGAATGGAATGGAATGGAGTGGAATGGAATGGAGTGGAATGGAATGGAATGGAATAGAATGGAATTGAATCAACCACAGTGGAATGGAAAGGAATGAAATGGAATGGAATGGAATGGAATGGAATGGAATGGAATGGAATGGAATGGAATGCAATAGAATTCAATCAACCCAAGTGTAATGGAAAGGAATGGAATAGAATGGAATGCAATCAACCCGAGGGGAATGTAATGGTATGGTATGGAATGGAATGGAATGGAATGAAAAGGAATTTAAAGCAATAGAATGGAATGAAATGGAATGAAATGGAATGGAATGGAATGGAGTGGAATGGGATGGAATGCAATGGAATGGAATGGAATGGAATGGAATGAAATGAAATGGAATGGAATGGAATGGAATGAAATGGAATGGAATTAAATGGATTGGAATGGAATGGTATGGAATGGAATGGAATGGAATGAAATGAAATGGAATGGAATGGAATAGTATAGAATAGAATCAACCCAAGTGGAATGGAATGGAATCGAATGTAATGTAATGGAATGGAATAGAAGGGAAGGGAATGGAATGGAATGGAATAGAATGGAATGGAGTGGAATGGAATGGAATAGAATGTAATTGAATCAACTGGAATGGACTGTAATGGAAGGGAAGGGAATTGAATGGAATGGAATAGAATGGAATGGAATCATCCCAAGTGGAATGGATTGGAATGGAATGGAATGGAATGGAATGGAATGGAGTGGAATGGAATGGAATAGAATGTAATTGAATCAACTGGAATGGACTGTAATGGAACGGAATGGAATTGAATCAACCCGAGCGGAATGGAATGGAATGGAATGCAATGGAATAGAATGGAATGGAATAGAATGGTATTGAAGCAACTGGAGTGGAATGGAACAGAATGTAATGGAATGGAATGGAAAGGAATACAATGGAATGGAATGGAATGGAATAAACCCGAGAAGAATGGAAAGGAAAGGAATGGAAATGAATGGAATGGAATGGAAAGGAATGAACACGAGTGGAGTGGAATGGACTGCAATGGTATGGAATGGAATGGAATGGAATAAACCCGAGTGGAATGCAATGGAATGGAATAGAATGGAATGGAACAGAATGTAATTGAATCAACCCGAGTTGAATGGAATGGAATGGAATGGGAGTACAATGGAAATGAATGAACTGGAATGGAATTGAATTGTATGGAATAGAATGGAATTGAATGAAGTGGAATGGAATGGAATGGAATAAACCTGAGTAGAATGGAATCGAATGGATTGGAATGGAATGGAAGGGAATGGAATGGAATGGAATGGTATGGAATGGAATGGAATAGAATGAAATTTAATCAAGCCGAGTGGAATGGAATGGAATGGAATGGAGTGGAACTGAATGGAAACTAATAGAAACGAATAGAATGGAATTGAATCAACCCGATGGAATGGAATGGAATGGAATAGAATGGAATGGAATGAAATGGAGGGTAATGGAATTGAACCAACTGAATGGAATGGAATGGTATGGAATTGCATAAAATGGAAATGAATCAACAAGAGCGGAGTTGAATGGAATGGAATGGAATGGGATGGAATTGAGTCAATCCAAGGGCAATGGAATGGAATGGAATGGAGTGGAGTGGAATAAAATGGAATGGAATGGAGTGGAATGGAATGGAATGGAGTGGAATACAATGGAATTGAATCAATTGGAATGGAACGGAAAGGAATGGAATGGAATGGAATGGAGTGGAATGGAATGGAATTGAATCAAACAGAGTGGTATGGATTGGAATGGAATGGTATGGAATGGAATGGAATGGAATGGAATTGAATCGACTGGAAACGAATGGTATGAAATGGAATGGAATTGAATTGAATCAACACTAGTTGAATGGAATGGAATGGAATGGAATGGAATGGAATAGAATGGAAATGAATGAACCCGAATGGATTGGAATGGAATGTGATGGAATGGAATAGAATGGAATTCAATGAACCCGAATGGAATGGAATGGAATGGAGTGGAATGGAATGGAATGGAGTGGAATGGAATGGAGTGGAATGGAATGGAATGGAATAGAATGGAATTGAATCAACCACAGTGGAATGGAATGGAATGAAATGGAATGGAATGGAATGGAATGGAATGGAATGGAATGCAATAGAATTCAATCAACCCAAGTGTAATGGAAAGGAATGGAATAGAATGGAATGCAATCAACCCGAGGGGAATGTAATGGTATGGTATGGAATGGAATGGAATGGAATGGAATGGAATGGAATAGAATGGAATGGAATAGAATGGAATTGAATGAACCCAAATGGAATGGAATGGAATGGAATGGAATAGAATGGAATTGAATGAACCCGAATGGAATGGAGTGGAATGGAATGCAATGGAATGGAATGGAATGGAATGGAATGGAATGGAATGGAATGGAATGGAAAGGAATGGAATGGAATTGATTGAAAAGGAATTTAAAGCAATGGAATGGAATGAAATAGAATGGAATGGAATGGAATGAAATGGAATGGGATGGAATGGAATGAAATGGAATGGGATGGAATGCAATGGAATGGAATGGAATGGAATGGAATGAAATGAAATGAAATGAAATGGAATTAAATGGAGTGGACTGTAATGGAATGGAATGCAATGGAATTAAATGGAATGAAATGGAATGGTATGGAATGGAATGGAATGGAATGAAATGAAATGGAATGGAATGGAATAGTATAGAATAGAATCAAGCCAAGTGGAATGGAATGGAATCGAACGTAGTGGAATGGAATGGAATGGAATGGAATGGAATGGAATAGAATGGAATGGATTCATGCCAAGTAGAATGGATTGGAATGGAATGGAATGGAATGGAATGGAGTGGAATGGAATGGAATAGAATGTAATTGAATCAACTGGAATGGACTGTAATGGAATGGAATTGAACCTACCCGAGCGGAATGGAATGGAATGCAATGGAATGGAATGGAATGGAATAGAATGGTATTGAAGCAACCGGAGTGGAATGGAACAGAATGTAATGGAATGGAATGGAGAGGAATAGAGTGGAATGGAATGGAATGGAATAAACCCGAGTGGAATGGAAAGGAAAGGAATGGAAAAGAACGGAATGGAATGGAATGGAAAGAAATGAACCCGAGTGGAGTGGAATGGACTGCAATGGTATGGAATGGAATGGAATGGAATAAACCCGAGTGGAATGCAATGGAATGGAATAGAATGGAACGGAACAGAATGTAATTGAATCAACCCGAGTTGAATGGAATGGACTAAACCCCAGTGGAATGCAATGGAATGGAATAGAATGGAACGGAACAGAATGTAATTGAATCAACCCGAGTTTAATGGAATGGAATGGAATGGAACGGGAGTAGAATGGAAATGAATGAACTGGAATGGAATTGAATGGTATGGAATAGAATGGAATTGAATGAAGTGGAATGGAATGGAATGGAACGGAATGGAATGGAATGGAATGGAATTGAATAAACCCGAGTAGGATGGAATCGAATGGAGTGGAATTGATTGGAATGGAATGGAATGGAAGGGAATGGGATGGAATGGAAAAGAATGGCATAGAATGGAATTGAATGAACCCGAGTGGAATGGAATGAAATGGAATGGAATGGAATGAAATGGAATAGGATGGAATTGAATCAACTGGAAAGCAATGGAAAGGAATGGAATGGAATGGAATGGAATAGAACAGAATTGAATCAACTGAAATGGAATGGAATTGAATGAACCCAAGTGGAATGGAATGGAATTCAATGAACCCGAGTGGAATGGAGTGGAATGGAATCGGATTGAATGGAATAGAATGGAATGGAATGGAATGGAATCAACCTGAGTGGAATGGATTGGAATGGAATGGAATGGAGTGATGTGGAGTGGAATGGAATGGATTGGAATGGAATGGAAGGGAATGGAATGGAATGGTATGGAATGGAATGGAATAGAATGAAATTGAATCAAGCCGAGTGGAATGGAATGGAATGGAACGGAGTGGAACTGAATGGAATGGAATAGAAACGAATAGAATGGAATTGAATCAACCCGATGGAATGGAATGGAATGGAATAGAATGGAATGGAATGAAATGGAGGGGAATGGAATGGAATGGAATGGAGTTGAATGAAATTGAACCAACTGAATGGAATGGAATGGTATGGAATGGCATAGAATGGAAATGAATCAACACGAGCGGAGTTGATTGGAATGGAATGTAATGGAATACAATGGAATTGAATCAACCCCAGTGGAAAGGAAAGGAATGGAATGGAATGGGATGGAATGGAATGGAATGGAATGGAAAGCAATGGAATGGATTAGAATGGTATTGAATCAACTGGAATGGAATGGAATGGAATGGAATCAACCCGAGCGTAATGGAATGGAACGGAATGCAATGGAATAGAATGAAATGGAATAGAATGATATTGAATCAAACCGAATGGAACGGAATTCAATGGAATGGAATGAAATGGAATAGAATGATATTGAATCAAACCGAGTGGAATGGAATGGAATGGAATGGAATGGAATGGAATGGAATGGAATACAATCAACCCGAGAGGAATGGAATAGAAAGGAATGGAGTAGAAAGGAATGGAATGGAATGGAATGGAATGGAATGGAATCAACCCGATTGGAAAGGATTGGAACGGAATGGAATAAAATGGAATGGAACAGAATGTAATTTAATCAACCAGAATGGAATGGAATGGAATGGAATGGAATGAACTGGAATGGAATGGAATGGAATGGAAGAGAATGGCATTGAATCAAGTGGAATGGAACGGAATGGTACGGAATGGAAGGGAATGGAATGGAATGGAATCAACTCGAGTAGAATGGAATGGAATGCAGTGGAATTGACTGGAATGGAAAGGAATGGAATGGAATGGAAAAGATTGGAACTGAATCAACTGGAATGAAATGGAATGCAATGGAATGGAATAGAACAGAATAGAATCAACTGGAATGGAATGGAATGGAATGGAATGGAATGGAATAGAGTCAACTGGAACAGAAGGGAATGGAAGGGATAGGAAAGGAATGTAATGGAAACAACTGGAATGGAATGGAATAGAATGGAATAGAATGGAATTTAATCAATAAGAATGGAATGGAATGGAATGCAATGGAATGGAAAGGAACAGAATCAACTCGACTGGAATGGAATGGGATGGAATGGAATGGAATGGGATGGAATGGAATGGAATGGAATGAAATGGAATGGAATAAAATGGAATAGAATGGAATGGAATTGAATCAATACGAGTGAAATTTAAGGGAATGGAATGGAATGGTATCAGCACGAGTTGAATGGAATGGAATGGAATGGATTGAATTGGAGTGGAATGGAAAGGAATGGAATGGAATGGAATAGAATGGAATAGAATGCAATTGAATCAAACCGAGTGGAATGGATTGGAATGGAAAGGAGAGGAATGGAATGTAATGGAATGCAATGGAATACAATGGAATTGAATCAACCCCAGTGGAAAGGAAGGGAATGGAATGGAATGGGATGGAATGGAATGGAATGGAATGGAATGGATTAGAATGGTATTGAATCAACTGGAATGGAATGGAATGGAATTGAATAAACCCGAGCGTAATGGAATGGAACGGAATGCAATGGAATGGAATGAAATGGAATAGAATGACATTGAATCAAACCGAGTGGAATGGAATGGAATGGAATGGAATGGAATAGAATCAACCCGAGAGGAATGGAATAGAAAGGAATGGAGTAGAAAGGAATGGAATGGAATGGAATGGAATGGAATCAACCCGACTGGAAAGGATTGGAATGGAATGGAACAGAATGTGATTTAATCAACCAGAATGGAATGGAATGGAATGGAGTTGAATGAACTGGAATGGAATGGAATGGAATGGAAGAGAATGGCATTGAATCAAGTGGAATGGAACGGAATGGTACGGAATGGAATGGAATGGAATGGAATGGAATCAACTCGAGTAGAATGGAATGGAATGCAGTGGAATTGACTGGAATGGAATGGAATGGAATGGAATGGAAAAGATTGGAACTGAATCAACTGGAATGAAATGGAGTGCAATGGAATGGAAAAGAACAGAATAGAATCAACTGGAATGGAATGGAATGGAATGGAATGGAATGGAATGGAATAGAGTCAACTGGAACAGAAGGGAATGGAAGGGATAGGAAAGGAATGTAATGGAAACAACTGGAATGGAATGGAATAGAATGGAATAGAATGGAATTTAATCAATAAGAATGGAATGGAATGGAATGCAATGGAATGGAAAGGAACAGAATCAACTCGATTGGAATGGAATGGGATGGAATGGAATGGAATGGGAATGAATGTAAAGGAATGGAATGGAAAGGAATGGAATTGAATCAACCTGAGTGGAATGGAATGGAATGGAATGGAATGGAATAGAATGGAAGTGAATAAACTCGAGAGGAATGGAATGCAATGGAATGGAATGAAATGGAATGGAATGGAATGGGATAGAATGAAATTGAACCAATTGGAATTCAATGGAATGAAATGGAATGGTATGGAATGCAATAGAATGGAATTGAATCAACACGAGTGGAGTGGAATGGAATGGAATGGGATGGAATTGAATCAATCCGACTGGAATGGAATGGAATGGAGTGGAGTGGAATGAAATGGAATGGAATGGTGTGTAGTGGAATGAAATGGAATGGAATGGAGTGGAGTGGAATGGAATGCAATGGAATGGAATGGAATGGAATGGAATACAATGGAATTGAATCAACTGGAATGGAACGGAATTGAATGGAATGGAGTGGAATGGAATGGAATTGAATCAGTCAGAGTGGTATGGAATGGAATTGAATGGAATGGAATGGAATGGAATCAACTGGAAAAGAATGGAATGGAATGGAATGGAATTGAATCAACACTAGTGGAATGGAATGGAATGGAATGGAATGGAATGGAATGGAATAGAATGGAATTGAATGAACCCGAAAGGAATGGAATGGAATGGAATGGAGTGGAGGGGAGTGGAATGGAATTGAATGGAATAGAATGGAATTGAATCAACCCCAGTGGAATGGAATGGAATGAAATGAAATGGAATGGAATGGAATGGAATGAAATAGAATGGAGTGGAATGCATGGAATTCAATCAACCCGAGTGGAATGGAAAGGAATGGAATAGAATGGAATGGAATGGAATGGAATGGAATCAACACGAGGGAAATGGAATGGAATGGAAGGAAATGGAATGGAATGGAATGGAATGAAATGGAATTGAATGGAATAGAATGGAATGGAAAGAAATGAATGGAATGGAAAGGAATGGAATGGAATGGAATGGAATAGTACAGAATTGAGTCAACCCAAGTAGAATTGAATGGAATGGAAAGGAATGGAATGGAGTGGAATCGAACGTAATGTAATGTTGTGGAATGGAATGGAATGGAATGGAATCATCCCAAGTGGAATGTACTGGAATGCAATGGAATGGAATGGAATGAAATGGAATAGAATGGAATTGAATCAACTTGAATGGACTGGAATGGAACGGAATGGAAGAGAATGCAATTGAATCAAACAGAGTGGAATGGAATGGAATGGAAAAGAGCGGAAAGGAATGGAATGGAATAGAATGGAATTGAATCAACCCCAGTTGAATGGAATGGAATGGAATGGAATGGGATGGAATGGAATGGAAAGGAATGGAATGGAATTGAATAGAATGGAATTGAATCAACTAGAATGGAATGGAATGCAATGGATTGGAATTGAATCAACCCGAGTGGAATGCAATGTAATGGAATGCAATGGAATGGAATGGAATAGAATAAAGTGTAATTGAGTCAACTGGAATGGAATGCAACGGAAGGGAATGGAATTGAATCAACCTGAGTGGAATGGAATGTAATGTAATGGAATAGAATGGTATTGAATCAACCCGAGTGGAAAGGAATGTAATGTAATGGAATGGAATGGAATGGGATGGAAAGGAATGGAATGGAATGGAATGGAGTGGAAAAGAATGGAATGGAATGGAATGGAATGGAATGGAATGGAATGGAATCAACCGCAGTGGAATGGAATGGAAAAGAATGGAATAGAATGGAATGGAATGGAATGGAATGGAATCAAACCGAGTGGAGTGGAATGGAATGGAATGGAATGGATTGGAATGGAAGGGAATGGAATGGAATGGAATGGAATAAACCCGAGTAGAATGGTTTGTAATGGAATGGAATAGAATGGAATGGAACAGAATGTAACTGAATTAACCTGAATGGAATGGAATGGAATGGAATGGAATGGAATGGAATGGAATAGAATGGAATAGAATGGAATTGAATGAACTGGAATGGAATGGAATAGAATGGAATTGAATCAAGGGGAAAGGAATGGAATGGAATGGAATGCAATGGAATCAACCAGAGTAGAATGGAATGGAATGTAGTGAAATGGAATGGAATGGAATGGAATGTAGTGGAATGGAATGGAATGGAATGTAGTGGAATGGAATGGAATGGAAAAGAATGTAATTGAAACAACTGGAATGGAATGGAAAGGAATGAAATGGAATGGAATGTTATGGAATGGAATGGAATGCAATAGAACGGAGTAGAATAAACTGCAATGGAAGGGAACGGTATAGAATGGAATTGAATCAAATCGAGTGTAATGCAATGGAATGGAATGGAACGGAATGGAATGGAATGCAATTGAATCAACCCGAATGGAATGGAATGGAATGAAATGGAATAGAATAGAATAGAATTGAATCAACCCGAGTGAAATTGAAGGGAATGGAATGGAATGGAATGGAACGGAATCAGCACGAGTGGAATGCAATGGAAAGGAATGGATTGAATACAAGTGGAATGGAAAGGATTGGAATGGAATGGAATGGAATGGAATAGTATGCAGTTGAATCAAATTGAGTGGAATGGATTGGAATGGAAACCAGTGGAATGGAATGTAATGGAATGTAATGGAATAGTATGCAGTTGAATCAAACTGAGTGGAATGGATTGGAATGGAAACGAGTGGAATGGAACGTAATGGAATGTAATGGAATAGAATGGAATTGAATCAACCCCTGTGGAATGGAATGGAATGGAATAGAATGGAATGGAATGGAATGGAATTGAATTGAATCAACTGGAATGGAATGGAATTTAATGGAATGGAATTGAATCAACCTGAGCATAATGGAATGGAACGGAATGCAATGGAATGGAATGAAATAGAACGGTATTGAATGAAACAGAGTGAAATGGAATGGAATGGAATTAAAATGAATGAAATGGAATGGAAAGGAATAGATTGGAATGGAATGGAATGGAATGGAATGGAATCAACCCGAGTGGAATGGAATGGAAAGGAATGGAATGGAATGGAATGGAATCTAACAGAATGTAATTGAATCAACCCGAATGCAATGGAATGGAATGGAATGGAGTAAAATGGAATTGAATGAACTGGAATGGAATGAAATGGAATGGAATAGAATGTAATTGATTCAAGTGGAATGGAATGGAATGGAATGGAATGGAATCAACTCGAGTAGAATGGAATGGAATGGAGTGGAATTGATTGCAATGTAATGGAATGGAATGAAAAAGATTGGAATTGAATAAACTGGAATGGAATGGAATGCAATGGAATGGAATAGAACGGAATAGAATCAACTGGAATGGAATGGAATGGAATGGAATGGAATAGAACGGAATAGAATCAACTGGAACAGAAGGGAATGGAATGGAATGGAAAGGAATGTAATGGAAACATCTGGAATGGAATGGAATGGAATGGAATAGAATGGAATTTAATCAATACGAATGGAATGCAATGGAATGCAACGGAATGGAAAGGAACAGAATCAACCCGAGAGAATGGAGTGGGATGGAATGGGAATGATTGAATGGAATGGAATGGAATGGAATGGAATGGAATCAACCTGAGTGGAATGGAATGGAATGGAAGGGAATGGAATGGAATGGAATAGAACGAAACTGAATAAACCCGAGAGGAATGGAATGGAATGGAATGGAATGGAATGGAATAGAATAGAATGAAATTGATCCAATTGGAATGGAATGGAATGGAATGGAATGGAATGGAAAGATATGAAATGGGATACAATGGAAATGAATCAAGAAGAGTGGAGTGGATTGGAATGGAATAGAATGGGATGGAATTGAATCAATCTGAGTGGGATTGAATGGAATGGAATAGAGTGGAGTTTAAAGCAATGGAATGGAATGGTGTGGAGTGGAATGAAATGGAATGGAACGGAGTGGAGTGGATAGGAATGGAATGGAATGGAATGGAATGCTATGGAATTGAATCAACTGGAATGGAAAGGAATTGAATGGAATGGAATGGAATGGAGTGGAATGAAACGGAATTGAATTAGCCAGAGTGGTATGGAATGGAATGGAATGGAATGGATTGGAATGGAATGGAATGCAATGGAATTGAATCAAATGGAAAAGAATGCAAAGGAATGGAATGAAATGTAATGGAATGGAATCAACACTAGTGGAATGGAATGGAATGGAATGGAATGGAATGGAATGGAATGGAATGGAACGGGATGGAATGGAATGGAATAGAATGCAATTGAATGAACCCGAATGGAATGCAATGGAATGGAGTGGAGTGGAATGGAATGGAATTGAATGGAATAGAATGCAATTGAATCAACCACAGTGGAATGGAATGGAATGGAATGAAATGGAATGGAATGGAATGGCAGGAAATGGAATGCATGCAATTAAATCAACCTGAGTGGAATGGAAAGGAATGAAATAGAATGGAACGGAATTGAATGGAATCGAATGGAATCAACACGAGGGGAATGGAATGGAATGGAATGGAATGAAATGGAATGGAATGAAATGGAATGGAATGGAATGGAATGAAATGGAATGGAATGAAATGGAATGGAATGGAATGGAATGGAGTAGAATGTAAATGAATGAACTGGAATGGAATTGAATGGAATGGAATAGAATGGAATTGAATCAAGTGGAATGGAATGGAATGAAATAAACCCTAGTAGAATGGAATGGAATGGAGTGGAATTGATTGGAATGGAATGGAATGGAATGGAAAAGAATGGAATTGAGTAAACTGGAATGGAATGGAATGGCATGAAATGGAATGGAATGGAATGGAAAGAAATGGAATGGAATGGAATGGAATGGAATGGAATAGAACAGAAAAGAATCAACTGGAATGGAATGGAATGGAATGGAATAGAATGGAAAGGAATGTAATGGAAACAACTGGAATGGAATGGAATGGAATGGAATGGAATAGAATGGAATATAATCAATAGGAATGGAATGGAATGGAATGGAATTTAAGGGAATAGAATGGAAAGGAACTGAATCAACCCGGGTGGAATAGAATGGGATGGAATGGAATGGAATGGAATGGGAATGAATGGAATGGAATGGAATGGGAATGAATGGAATGGAATAGAATGGAGTGGAATGGAATAGAATGGAATTGAATCAACCCGACTGGAATGGAATGGAATTGAATGGAGTAGAATGGAATTGAATGAACCCGAGTCCAATGGAATGGAATGGAATGGAATGGAATGGAATGGAATGGAAACAACTGGAATGGAATGGAATGGAATGGACTGGAATGAAATGGAATGGAATTGAATCAACATGAGTGGAGTGGAATGGAATAGAATGGAATGGAATGGAATGGAATTGAGTAGAATGCAATTGAATAAACCTGTGTGGAATGGAATGGAATGGAACGAAATGGAATGGAATGGAACAGAATGGAATGGTATGGAATGGAATCGAATGGAATTGAATCTACCCAAGTGGAGTGGATTGGAATCTAATGTAATGGAATGGAATGGGATGGAGTTGAATCAATCCAAGTGGAGTGGAATGGAATGGAGTGGAGTGGAATGAAATGGAATGGACTGGACTGGAGTGGAGTGCAATGGAATGGAATGGAATGGAATGGAATGGAATAGAATGGAATTGAATCATTTGGAATGGAACAGAATGGAATGGAATGGCATGGAATGGAATGAAATGGAATGGAGTGGAATGGAATGGAATTGAATCAACCAGAGTGGTGTGGAATTGAATGGAATGGAATGGAATGGAATTGAATGGAATTTAATTGAATCAACATTAGTGCAATGGAATGGAATGAAATGGCATGGAATGTAATGGCATGGAATGGAATGGAATGGAATAGAATAGAATTGAATCAATCCAAGAGGAATGGAATGGAAGAGAATGGAATGAAATGGAATGGAATGGAATGGAATAGAATGGAACTGAATCAATTGGAATGGAATGGAATGGAATGGAATGGAATGGAATGTAAAGGAATGGTATGAAATGGTATGGAATCAACCAGAGTGGAATGGAATGGAATGGAATGCAATGGAATGAACACAATGGAATTAAATGAACCCGAGTGTAAGGAATGGAATGGAATGGAATGGAATACAGTGAAATGCAGTAGAATGTAATTGAATCAACCCGAGTGTAATGGAATGGAAGAGAAGGGAATGGAATGGAATAAAGTGAAATGGAATGGAGTAGAATGGAAAGGAATGCAAAAGAATGGTATGGAATCCACTCTTGCAAAATGGAATGGAATTGAATGGAATGCAATAGAATGGAATGGAATCCACTCGAGTGGAATGGAATGGAATGGAATGGAGCGAAATGCAATAGAATGGAATTGAATCAACCCGAGTGGAAATGAAAGGAATGGAATGGAATGGAATGGAGTGAAACCCAATAGAATGGGAATGAATCAACCCGAGTGGAATGGAATGGAATGCAATGGAATGAAATGGAATAGAATGGAATTGAATCAACCAGAGTGGAATGGAATGGAATGGGATGGAATGGAAAGGAATGGCATAGAATGGAACTGAATCAACCCGAGTGGAATGGAATGAAATGGAATGGAATGGAACGAAATGGAATAGGATGGAATTGAATCAACTGGAATGCAGTGGAAAGGAATCGAATGGAATGGAAAGGAATAGAACAGAATTGAATCAACTGAAATGGACTGGAATGGAATGGAATTGAATGAACCCCAGTGGAATGTAATGGAATTCAATGAACCCGAGTGGAATGGAGTGGAATGGAATGGGATTGAATGGAATAGAATGGAATGGAATGGAATGGAATCAACCTGAGTGGAATGGATTGGAATGGAATGGAATGGAGTGATGTGGAGTGGAATGGAATGGATTGGAATGGAATGGAATGGAATGGAATGGAATGGAATGGTATGGAATGGAATGGAATACAATGAAACTGAATCAAGCCGAGTGGAATGGAATGGAATGGAACGGAGTGGAACTGAATGCAACGGAATAGAAATGAATAGAATGGAATTGAATCAACCCGATGGAATAGAATGGAATGGAATAGAATGGAATGGAATGAAATGGAGGGGAATGGAATGGAATGGAATGGAGTAGAATGAAATTGAACCAACTGAATGGAATGGAATGTAATGGTATGGAATGGCATAGAATGGAAATGAATCAACACGAGCGGAGTGGATTGGAGTGGAATGCAATGGAATGGAATGGAATGGGATGGAATTGAATCAATCCAAGGGAAATGGAATGGAATGGAATGGAGTGGAGTGGAATGAAATGTAATGGAATGGAGTGGAATGGAATGGAATGGAATGGAAAGGAATGGAATACAATGGAATTGAATCAACTGGAATGGAACGGAATGGAATGGAAGGGAATGGAACGGAATGCAATAGAATTCAATAAACCCAAGTGGAATGCAAAGGAATGGAATAGAATGGAATGGAATGGAATGGAATCTACCTGAGGGGAATGCAATGGTATGGTATGGAATGGAATGGAATTGAATGGAATGGAATGGAATAGAATGGAATGGAAAGGAATGGAATGGAATGGAATGAAAAGGAATTTAAAGCAATGGAATGGAATGAAATGGAATGAAATGGAATGGAATGGAATGGAATGAAATGGAATGGGATGGAATGGAATGAAATGGAATGGGATGGAATGCAATGGAATGGAATGGAATGGAATGGAATGAAACGGAATGGAATGGAATGGAATGAAATGAAATGGAATGGAATTAAATGGAGTGGAATGGAATGGAATGGAATGCAATGGAATTAAATGGAATGAAATTGAATGGTATGGAATGGAATGGAGTGGAATGAAATGAAATGGAATTGAATGCAATAGTATAGAATAGAATCAACCCAAGTTGAATGGAATGGAATCGAACGTAATGTAAGGTAATGGAATGGAATGGAATAGAATGGAATGGAATCATCCCCAGTGGAATGGATTGGAATGGAATGGAATGGAATGGAATGGAATGGAATGGAGTGGAATGGAATGGAATAGAATGTAATTGAATCAACTGGAATGGACTGTAATGGAACGGAATGGAATTGAATCAACCCGAGCGGAATGGAATGGAATGGAATGCAATGGAATAGAATGGAATGGAATAGAATGGTATTGAAGCAACTGGAGTGGAATGGAACAGAATGTAATGGAATGGAATGGAAAGGAATACAATGGAATGGAATGGAATGGAATAAACCCGAGAAGAATGGAAAGGAAAGGAATGGAAATGAATGGAATGGAATGGAAAGGAATGAACACGAGTGGAGTGGAATGGACTGCAATGGTATGGAATGGAATGGAATGGAATAAACCCGAGTGGAATGCAATGGAATGGAATAGAATGGAATGGAACAGAATGTAATTGAATCAACCCGAGTTGAATGGAATGGAATGGGAGTACAATGGAAATGAATGAACTGGAATGGAATTGAATTGTATGGAATAGAATGGAATTGAATGAAGTGGAATGGAATGGAATGGAACGGAATGGAATGGAATGCAATAAACCTGAGTAGAATGGAATCGAATGGATTGGAATGGAATGGAAGGGAATGGAATGGAATGGAATGGTATGGAATGGAATGGAATAGAATGAAATTTAATCAAGCCGAGTGGAATGGAATGGAATGGAATGGAGTGGAACTGAATGGAATTTAATAGAAACGAATAGAATGGAATTGAATCAACCCGATGGAATGGAATGGAATGGAATAGAATGGAATGGAATGAAATGGAGGGTAATGGAATTGAACCAACTGAATGGAATGGAATGGTATGGAATTGCATAAAATGGAAATGAATCAACAAGAGCGGAGTTGAATGGAATGGAATGGAATGGGATGGAATTGAGTCAATCCAAGGGCAATGGAATGGAATGGAATGGAGTGGAGTGGAATAAAATGGAATGGAATGGAGTGGAATGGAATGGAATGGAGTGGAATACAATGGAATTGAATCAATTGGAATGGAACGGAAAGGAATGGAATGGAATGGAATGGAGTGGAATGGAATGGAATTGAATCAAACAGAGTGGTATGGATTGGAATGGAATGGTATGGAATGGAATGGAATGGAATGGAATTGAATCGACTGGAAACGAATGGTATGAAATGGAATGGAATTGAATTGAATCAACACTAGTTGAATGGAATGGAATGGAATGGAATGGAATGGAATGGAATGGAATGCAATAGAATTCAATCAACCCAAATGTAATGGAAAGGAATGGAATAGAATGGAATGCAATCAACCCGAGGGGAATGTAATGGTATGGTATGGAATGGAATGGAATGGAATGGAATGGAATGAAAAGGAATTTAAAGCAATAGAATGGAATGAAATGGAATGAAATGGAATGGAATGGAATGGAGTGGAATGGGATGGAATGCAATGGAATGGAATGGAATGGAATGAAATGAAATGGAATGGAATGGAATGGAATGAAATGGAATGGAATTAAATGGATTGGAATGGAATGGTATGGAATGGAATGGAATGGAATGAAATGAAATGGAATGGAATGGAATAGTATAGAATAGAATCAACCCAAGTGGAATGGAATGGAATCGAATGTAATGTAATGTAATGGAATAGAAGGGAAGGGAATGGAATGGAATGGAATAGAATGGAATGGAGTGGAATGGAATGGAATAGAATGTAATTGAATCAACTGGAATGGACTGTAATGGAAGGGAAGGGAATTGAATGGAATGGAATAGAATGGAATGGAGTGGAATGGAATGGAATAGAATGTAATTGAATCAACTGGAATGGACTGTAATGGAAGGGAAGGGAATTGAATGGAATGGAATAGAATGGAATGGAATCATCCCAAGTGGAATGGATTGGAATGGAATGGAATCGAATGGAATGGAGTGGAATGGAATGGAATAGAATGTAATTGAATCAACTGGAATGGACTGTAATGGAATGGAATGGAATTGAATCAACCCGAGTGGAATGGAATGGAATGGAATGCAATGGAATGGAGTGGAGTGGAATAGAATGGTATTGAAACAACCGGAGTGGAATGGAACAGAATGGAATGGAATGGAATGGAAAGGAATAGAATGGAATGGAATGGAATGGAATTAACCCGGGTGGAATGGAAAGGAAAGGAATGGAAAAGAACGGAATGGAATGGAATGGAAAGGAATGAACACGAGTGGAGTGGAATGGACTGCAATGGTATGGAATGGAATGGAACTGAATAAACCTGAGTGGAATACAATGGAACGGAATAGAATGGAATGGAATGGGAGTAGAATGGAAATGAATGAACTGGAATGGAAGTGAATGGTATGGAATAGAATGGAATTGAATGAAGTGGAATGGAATGGAATGGAATGGAATGGAATTGAATGAACCCGAGTAAAATGGAATCAAATGGAGTGGAATTGATTGGAATGGAATGGAATGGAAGGGAATGGAATGGAATGGGATGAAAGGGAATGGAATGGAATGGAATGGAATGGAATGGAATGGAACAGAATTGAATCAACTGAAATGGAATGGAATGGAATGGAATTGAATGAACCGGAGTGGAATGGAATGGAATTCAATGAACCCGAGTGGAATGGAGTGGAATGGAATGGGATTGAATGGAATAGAATGGAATGGAATGGAATGGAATCAACCTGAGTGGAATGGATTGGAATGGAATGGAATGGAGTGATGTGGAGTGGAATGGAATGGATTGGAATGGAATGGAAGGGAATGGAATGGAATGGAATGGTATGGAATGGAATGGAATACAATGAAATTGAATCAAGCCGAGTGGGATGGAATGGAATGGAACGGAGTGGAACTGAATGGAACGGAATAGAAATGAATAGAATGGAATTGAATCAACCCGATGGAATGGAATGGAATGGAATAGAATGGAATGGAATGAAATGGAGGGAAATGGAATGGAATGCAATGGAGTAAAATGAAATTGAACCAACTGAATGGAATGGAATTGAATGGAATGGTACGGAATGGCATAGAATGGGAATGAATCAACATGAGCGGAGTGGATTGGAATGGAATGCAATGGAATGGAATGGAATGGGATGGAATTGAATGAATCCAAGGGCAATGGAATGGAATGGAGTGGAGTGGAATGAAATGGAATGCAATGGAGTGGAATGGAATGGAATGGAATGGAATACAATGGAATTGAATCAAATGGAATGGAACGGAATGGAATGGAATGGAATGGAATGGAATCAAACAGAGTGGTATGGATTGGAATGGAATGGAATGCAATGAAATGGAATGGAATGGAATCGAATCGACTGGAAAGGAATGGTATGAAATGGAATGGAATTGAATTGAATCAACACTAGTTGAATGGAATGGAATGGAATGGAATGGAATGGAATAGAATGGAATGGAATAGAATGGAATTGAATGAACCCAAATGGAATGGAATGGAATGGAATGGAATAGAATGGAATTGAATGAACCCGAATGGAATGGAGTGGAATGGAATGCAATGGAATGGAATGGAATGGAAATGAATCAACCCTAGTGGAATGGAATGGAATGGAATGAAATGGAATGGAATGGAATGGAATGAAATGGAATGGAATGGAATGAAATGGAATGGAATGGAATGAAATGGAATGGAATGGAATGAAATGGAATGGAATGGAATGAAATGGAATGGAATGGAATGAAATGGAATGGAATGGAATGAAATGGAATGGAATGGAATGAAATGGAATGGAATGGAATGAAATGGAATGGAATGGAATGAAATGGAATGGAATGGAATGAAATGGAATGGAATGGAATGGAATGGAATGAAATGGAGTGGAATGGAATGAAATGGAATGGAATGGAATGGAATGGAATGGAATGGAAAGGAATGCAATAGAATTCAATAAACCCAAGTGGAATGGAAAGGAATGGAAGAGAATGGAATGGAATGGAATGGAATCATCCCGAGGGGAATGAAATGGTAAGGTATGGAATGGAATGGAATTGAATGGAAAGGAATAGAATTTAATGGAAAGGAATGGAATGGAATGGAATGAAAAGGAATTTAAAGCAATGGAATGGAATGAAATGGAATGGAATGGAATGGAATGGAATGAAATGGAATGGCATGGAATGGAATGAAATGGAATGGAATGGAATGGAATGGAATGAAATGGAATGGGATGGAATGGAATGAAATGGAATGGGATGGAATGCAATGGAATGGAATGGAATGGAATGAAATGAAATGGAATGGAATTAAATGGATTGGAATGGAATGGAATGGAATGCAATGGAATTAAATGGAATGAAATGGAATGCTATGGAATGGAATGGAATGGAATGAAATGAAATGGAATTGAATGGAATAGTATAGAATAGAATCAACCCAAGTGGAATGGAATGGAATCGAACGTAATGGAATGGAATGGAAAGGAATAGAATGGAACGGAATCATCCCAAGTGGAATGGATTGGAATGGAATGGAATGGAATGGAATGGAGTGGAATGGAATGGAATAGAATGTAATTGAATGCACTGGAATGGACTGTAATGGAATGGAATGGAATTGAACGAACCCGAGCGGAATGGAATGGAATGGAATGCAATGGAATGGAATGGAATGGAAAGGAATAGAATGGTATTGAAGCAACCGGAGTGGAATGGAACAGAATGTAATGGAATGGAATGGAAAGGAATAGAATGGAATGGAATGGAAAGGAATAAACCCGAGTGGAATGGAAAGGAAAGGAATGGAAAAGAACGGAATGGAATGGAATGGAAAGGAATGAACCCGAGTGGAGTGGAATGGAATGCAATGGTATGGAATGGAATGGAATGGAATAAACCCGAGTGGAATGCAATTGAATGGAATAGAATGGAACGGAACAGAATGTAATTGAATCAACCCGAGTTGAATGGAATGGAATGGAATGGAATGGGAGTAGAATGGAAATGAATGAACTGCAATGGAATTGAATGGTATGGAATAGAATGGAATTGAATGAAGTGGAATGGAATGGAATGGAATGGAAAGGAATGGAATGGAATGGAATAAACCCGAGTAGAATGGAATCGAATGGAGTGGAATTGATTGGAATGGAATGGAATGGAAGGGAATGGGATGGAATGGAAAAGAATGGCACAGAATGGAATTGAATGAACCCGAGTGGAATGGAATGAAATGGAATGGAATGGAATGAAATTGAATAGGATGGAATTGAATCAACTGGAATGCAATGGAAAGGAATGGAATGGAATGGAATACAACAGAATTGAATAAACTGAAATGGAATGGAATTGAATGAACCCCAGTGGAATGGAATGGAATTCAATGAACCCGAGTGGAATGGAGTGGAATGGAATGGGATTGAATGGAATAGAATGGAATGGAATGGAATGGAATCAACCTGAGTGGAATGGATTGGAATGGAATGGAATGGAGTGATGTGGAGTGGAATGGAATGGATTGGAATGGAATGGAAGGGTATGGAATGGAATGGAATGGTATGGAATGGAATGGAATAGAATGAAATTGAATCAAGCCGAGTGGAATGGAATGGAATGGAACGGAGTGGAACTGAATGGAACGGAATAGAAATGAATAGAATGGAATTGAATCAACCCGATGGAATGGAATGGAATGGAATAGAATGGAATGGAATGAAATGGAGGGGAATGGAACGGAATGGAATGGAAAGGAGTAGAATGAAATTGAACCAACTGAATGGAATGGAATGGTATGGAATGGCATAGAATGGAAATGAATCAACACGAGCGGAGTTGATTGGAATGGAATGGAATGGAATGGAATGGGATGGAATTGAATCAATCCAAGGGAAATGGAATGGAGTGGAGTGGAATGAAATGGAATGGAATGGAGTGGAATGGAATGGAATGGAAAGGAATGCAATAGAATTCAATCAACCCAAGTGGAATGGAAAGGAATGGAATAGAATGGAATGGAATGGAATGGAATGGAATGGAATGGAATCAACCCGAGGGGAATGTAATGGTGTGGTATGGAATGGAATGGAATTGAATGGAATGGAATGGAATGGAATAGAATGGAATGGAAAGGAAAGGAATGGAATGGAATTGATTGAAAAGGAATTTAAAGCAATGGAATGGAATGAAATAGAATGGAATGGAATGGAATGAAATGGAATGGGATGGAATGGAATGAAATGGAATGGGATGGAATGCAATGGAATGGAATGGAATGGAATGAAATGAAATGAAATGAAATGGAATTAAATGGAGTGGAATGTAATGGAATGGAATGCAATGGAATTAAATGGAATGAAATGGAATGGTATGGAATGGAATGGAATGGAATGAAATGAAATGGAATGGAATGGAATAGTATAGAATAGAATCAAGCCAAGTGGAATGGAATGGAATCGAACGTAGTGGAATGGAATGGAATGGAATGGAATGGAATAGAATGGAATGGATTCATGCCAAGTAGAATGGATTGGAATGGAATGGAATGGATTGGAATGGAGTGGAATGGAATGGAATAGAATGTAATTGAATCAACTGGAATGGACTGTAATGGAATGGAATTGAACCTACCCGAGCGGAATGGAATGGAATGCAATGGAATGGAATGGAATGGAATAGAATGGTATTGAAGCAACCGGAGTGGAATGGAACAGAATGTAATGGAATGGAATGGAGAGGAATAGAGTGGAATGGAATGGAATGGAATAAACCCGAGTGGAATGGAAAGGAAAGGAATGGAAAAGAACGGAATGGAATGGAATGGAAAGAAATGAACCCGAGTGGAGTGGAATGGACTGCAATGGTATGGAATGGAATGGAATGGAATAAACCCGAGTGGAATGCAATGGAATGGAATAGAATGGAACGGAACAGAATGTAATTGAATCAACCCGAGTTGAATGGAATGGACTAAACCCCAGTGGAATGCAATGGAATGGAATAGAATGGAACGGAACAGAATGTAATTGAATCAACCCGAGTTGAATGGAATGGAATGGAATGGAACGGGAGTAGAATGGAAATGAATGAACTGGAATGGAATTGAATGGTATGGAATAGAATGGAATTGAATGAAGTGGAATGGAATGGAATGGAACGGAATGGAATGGAATGGAATGGAATTGAATAAACCCGAGTAGGATGGAATCGAATGGAGTGGAATTGATTGGAATGGAATGGAATGGAAGGGAATGGGATGGAATGGAAAAGAATGGCATAGAATGGAATTGAATGAACCCGAGTGGAATGGAATGAAATGGAATGGAATGGAATGAAATGGAATAGGATGGAATTGAATCAACTGGAAAGCAATGGAAAGGAATGGAATGGAATGGAATGGAATAGAACAGAATTGAATCAACTGAAATGGAATGGAATTGAATGAACCCAAGTGGAATGGAATGGAATTCAATGAACCCGAGTGGAATGGAGTGGAATGGAATCGGATTGAATGGAATAGAATGGAATGGAATGGAATGGAATCAACCTGAGTGGAATGGATTGGAATGGAATGGAATGGAGTGATGTGGAGTGGAATGGAATGGATTGGAATGGAATGGAAGGGAATGGAATGGAATGGTATGGAATGGAATGGAATAGAATGAAATTGAATCAAGCCGAGTGGAATGGAATGGAATGGAACGGAGTGGAACTGAATGGAATGGAATAGAAACGAATAGAATGGAATTGAATCAACCCGATGGAATGGAATGGAATGGAATAGAATGGAATGGAATGAAATGGAGGGGAATGGAATGGAATGGAATGGAGTTGAATGAAATTGAACCAACTGAATGGAATGGAATGGTATGGAATGGCATAGAATGGAAATGAATCAACACGAGCGGAGTTGATTGGAATGGAATGGAATGGAATGGGATGGAATTGAATCAATCCAAGGGCAGTGGAATGGAATGGAATGGAGTGGAGTGGAAAGAAATGGAATGGAATGGAGTGGAATGGAATGGAATGGAATGGAATGGAATGGAATGGAGTGGAATACAATGGAATTGAATCAACTGGAATGAAATGGAATGGAATGGATTGGAAGGGAATGGAATGGAATAGAATGGAGTGGAATGGAATGGAATTGAATCAAACAGAGTGGTATGGATTGGAATGGAATGGAATGCAATGGAATGGAATGCAATAGAATTGAATCGACTGGAAAGGAATGGTATGAAATGGAATAGAATTGAATTGAATCAACACTAGTGGAATGGAATGGAATGGAATGGAATGGAATGGAATAGAATGGAATTGAATGAACCCGAATGGAATGGAATGGAATAGAATGGAATTGAATGAACCCGAATGGAATGGAATGGAATAGAGTGGAATGGAATGGAACGGAGTGGAATGGAATGGAGTGGAAAGGAATGGAATGGAATAGAATGGAATTGAATCAACCCCAGTGGAATGGAATGGAATGGAATGAAATGGAATGGAATGGAATGCAAAAGAATTCAATCAACCCAAGTGGAATGGAAAGGAATGGAATAGAATGGAATGGAATCAACCTGAGGGGAATGTAATGGTATGGTATGGAATGGAATGGAATGGAATGGAATGGAATGGAACGGAATGGAATGGAATGGAAAGGAATGGAATGGAATGGAATGAAAAGGAATTTAAAGCAATGGAATGGAATGAAATGGAATGGAATGGAATGGAATGAAATGGAATGGAATGGAATGGAATGAAATGGAATGGGATGGAATGCAATGGAATGGAATGGAATGGAATGAAATGAAATGGAATGGAATGGAATGGATTGGAATGAAATGAAATGGAATGGAATTAAATGGAGTGTAATGGAATGGAATGGAATGCAATGGAATTAAATGGAATGAAATGGAATGGTATGGAATGGAATGGAATGGAATGAAATGAAATGGAATGGAATGGAATAGTATAGAATAGAATCAACCCAAGTGGAATGGAATGGAATCGAATGTAATGTAATGGAATGGAATGGAGTGGAATGGAATGGAATAGAATGTAATTGAATCAACTGGAATGGACTGTAATGGAATGGAATGGAATTGAACCTACCCGAGCGGAATGGAATGGAATGGAATGCAATGGAATGGAATGGAATGGAATAGAATGGTATTGAAGCAACCGGAGTGGAATGGAACAGAATGTAATGGAATGGAATGGATAGGAATAGAATGGAATGGAATGGAATGGAATAAACCCGAGTGGAATGGAAAGGAAAGGAATGGAAAAGAACGGAATGGAATGGAATGGAAAGAAATGAACCCGAGTGGAGTGGAATGGACTGCAATGGTATGGAATGGAATGGAATGGAATAAACCCGAGTGGAATGCAATGGAATGGAATAGAATGGAACAGAACAGAATGTAATTGAATCAACCCGAGTTGAATGGAATGGACTAAACCCCAGTGGAATGCAATGGAATGGAATAGAATGGAACGGAACAGAATGTAATTGAACCAACCCGAGTTGAATGGAATGGAATGGAATGGGAGTAGAATGGAAATGAATGAACTGGAATGGAATTGAATGGTATGGAATAGAATGGAATTGAAAGAAGTGGAATGGAATGGAATGGAACGGAACGGAATGGAATGGAATGGAATGGAATAAACCCGAGTAGGATGGAATCGAATGGAGTGGAATTGATTGGAATGGAATGGAATGGAAGGGAATAGGATGGAATGGAAAAGAATGGCCTAGAATGGAATTGAATGAACCCGAGTGGAATGGAATGAAATGGAATGGAATGGAATGAAATGGAATAGGATGGAATTGAATCAACTGGAATGCAATGGAAAGGAATGGAATGGAATGGAATGGAATAGAACAGAATTGAATCAACTGAAATGGAATGGAATGGAATGGAATTGAATGAACCCAAGTGGAATGGAATGGAATTCAATGAACCCGAGTGGAATGGAGTGGAATGGAATTGGATTGAATGGAATAGAATGGAATGGAATGGAATGGAATCAACCTGAGTGGAATGGATTGGAATGGAATGGAATGGAGTGATGTGGAGTGGAATGGAATGGATTGGAATGGAATGGAAGGGAATGGAATGGAATGGTATGGAATGGAATGGAATAGAATGAAATTGAATCAAGCCGAGTGGAATGGAATGGAATGGAACGGAGTGGAACTGAATGGAATGGAATAGAAACGAATAGAATGGAATTGAATCAACCCGATGGAATGGAATGGAATGGAATAGAATGGAATGGAATGAAATGGAGGGGAATGGAATGGAATGGAATGGAATGGAGTTGAATGAAATTGAAACAACTGAATGGAATGGAATGGTATGGAATGGCATAGAATGGAAATGAATCAACACGAGCGGAGTTGATTGGAATGGAATGGAATGGGATGGAATTGAATCAATCCAAGGGCAATGGAATGGAATGGAATGGAGTGGAATGGAATGGAGTGGAATGGAAAGAAATGGAATGGAATGGAGTGGAATGGAATGGAATGGAATGGAATGGAGTGGAATACAATGGAATTGAATCAACTGGAAGGGAATGGAATGGAATGGAAGGGAATGGAATGGAATGGAATGGAATGGAGTGAATGGAATGGAATTGAATCAAACAGAGTGGTATGGATTGGAATGGAATGGAATGCAATGGAATGGAATGCAATAGAATTGAATCGACTGGAAAGGAATGGTATGAAATGGAATAGAATTGAATTGAATCAACACTAGTGGAATGGAATGGAATGGAATGGAATGGAATGGAATGGAATAGAATGGAATTGAATGAACCTGAATGGAATGGAATGGAATAGAATGGAATTGAATGAACCCGAATGGAATGGAATGGAATAGAGTGGAATGGAATGGAACGGAGTGGAATGGAATGGAGTGGAATGGAATGGAATGGAATAGAATGGAATTGAATCGACCCCAGTGGAATGGAATGGAATGGAATAGAATGGAATGGTATCAACCTGAGGGGAATGTAATGGTATGGTATGGAATGGAATTGAATGGAATGGAATGGAATGCAAAAGAATTCAATCAAACCAAGTGGAATGGAAAGGAATGGAATAGAATGGAATGGAATCAACCTGAGGGGAATGTAATGGTATGGTATGGAATGGAATTGAATGGAATGGAATGGAATGGAATGGAATGGAAAGGAATGGAATGGAATGGAATGAAAAGGAATTTAAAGCAATGGAATGGAATGAAATGGAATGAAATGGAATGAAATGGAATGGAATGGAATGGAATGAAATGGAATGGAATGGAATGGAATGGAATGAAATGGAATGGAATGGAATGGAATGAAATGGAATGGGATGGAATGCAATGGAATGGAATGGAATGAAATGAAATGGAATGGAATGGAATGGATTGGAATGAAATGAAATGGAATGGAATTAAATGGAGTGCAATGGAATGGAATGGATTGGAATGAAATGAAATGGAATGGAATTAAATGGAGTGCAATGGAATGGAATGGAATGCAATGGAATTAAATGGAATGAAATGGAATGGTATGGAATAGTATAGAATAGAATCAACCCAAGTGGAATGGAATGGAATCGAATGTAATGGAATGGAATGGAATGGAATGGAATGGAATGGAATGGAATGGAATAGAATGGAATGGAATCATCCCAAGTGGAATGGATTGGAATGGAATGGAATCGAATGGAATGGAGTGGAATGGAATGGAATAGAATGTAATTGAATCCACTGGAATGGACTGTAATGGAATGGAATGGAATTGAATCAACCCGAGCAGAATGGAATGGAATGGAATGCAATGGAATGGAGTGGAATGGAATAGAATGGTATTGAAGCAACCGGAGTGGAATGGAACCGAATGTAATGGAATGGAATGGAAAGGAATAGAATGGAATGGAATTAACCCGAGTGGAATGGAAAAGAAAGGAATGGAAAAGAACGGAATGGAATGGAATGGAAAGGAATGAACACGAGTGGAGTGGAATGGACTGCAATGGTATGGAATGGAATGAAATGGAATGGAATAAACCCGAGTGGAATGCAATGGAATGGAATAGAATGCAATGGAACAGAATGTAATTGAATCAACCCGAGTTGAATGGAATGGAATGGAATGGAATGGAATGGGAGTAGAATGGAAATGAATAAACTGGAATGGAATTGAATGGTATGGAATAGAATGGAATTGAATGAAGTGGAATTGAATGGAATGGAATGGAATGCAATGGAATGGAATAAACCCAAGTGGAATGGAATCGAATGGAGTGGAATTGATTGGAATGGAATAGAATGGAATGGAATGGGATGAAAAGGAATGGAATGGAATGGAATGGAATTGAATGAACCCGAGTGGAATGGAATGGAATTCAATGAACCCGAGTGGAATGGAGTGGAATGGAATGGGATTGAATGGAATAGAATGGAATGGAATGGAATGGAATGGAATTAACCTGAGTGGAATGGATGGGAATGGAATGGAATGGAGTGATGTGGAGTGGAATGGAACGGATTGGAACGGAATGGAAGGGAATGGAATGGAATGGTATGGAATGGAATGGAATAGAATGAAATTGAATCAAGCCGAGTGGAATGGAATGGAATGGAATGGAGTGGAACTGAATGGAACCGAATAAAAACGAATAGAATGGAATTGAATCAAGCCGATGGAATGGAATGGAATAGAATGGAATGGAATGAAATGGAGGGGAAAGGAATGGAGTAGAATGAAATTGAACCAACTGAATGGAATGGAATGGAATGGAATGGTATGGAATGGCATAGAATGGAAATGAATCAACACAAGCGGAGTGGATTGGAATGGAATGGAGTGGAATGCAATGGAATGGGATGGAATTGTATCAATCCAAGGGCAATGGAATGGAATGGAAAAGAATGGAATGGAATGGAATGGAAAAGAATGGAATTGAATCAACTGGAATGGAATGGAATGGAATGAAATGTAATGTAATGGAATGGAATGGAATGGAATAGAATGGAATACAATGAACTGCAATGGAATGGAGTGGTATACAATGGAATTGAATCAACCAGAGTGTAATGCAATGGAATGGAATATAACGGATCCAAATGGAATGCAATTGAATCAACCCGAATGGAATTGAATGGAATAGAATGGAATCAAATGGAATGGAATAAAATGGAATAGAATGGAATGGAATTGAATCAATCCGAGTGAAATTTAAGGGAATGGAATGGACTGGTATCAGCACGAGTTGAATGGAATGGAATGGAATGGATTGAATTGGAGTGGAATGGAAAGGATTGGAATGGAATGGAATAGAATGGAATAGAATGCAATTGAATCAAACCGAGTGGAATGGATTGGAATGGAAAGGAGAGGAATGGAATGTAATGGAATGTAATGGAATACAGTGGAATTGAATCAAACCCAGTGGAAAGGAAAGGAATGGAATGGAATGGGATGGAATGGAATGGAATGGAATGGAATGGAGTGGAATGGAATGGAATTGAATTAAACAGAGTGGTATGGATTGGAATGGAATGGAATGCAATGGAATGGAATGGAATGGAATGGAATCGACTGGAAAGGAATGGTATGAAATGGAATGGAATTGAATTGAATCAAAACTAGTTGAATGGAATGGAATGGAATGGAATGGAATGGAATAGAATGGAATTGAATGAACCTGAATGGAATGGAATGGAATGGAATGGAATGGAATGGAATGGAATGGAATGGAATACAATGGAATTGAATGAACCCGAATGGAATAGAATGGAATGGAGTGGAATGGAATGGAATGGAGTGGAATGGAATGGAATGGAATGGAATTGAATCAACCCCAGTGGAATGGAATGGAATGGAATGAAATGGAATGGAATGGAATGGAATGGAATGGAATGAAATGGAATGGAATGGAATGGAATGGAATGGAATGGAATGGAATGGAATGGAAAGGAATGCAATAGAATTCAATCAACCCAAGTGGAATGGAAAGGAATGGAATAGAATGGAATGGAATCAACCCAAGGGGAATGTAATGGTATGGTATGGAATGGAATGGAATGGAATGGAATGGAATGGAATGGAATGGAATGGAATGAAAAGGAATTTAAAGCAATGGAATAGAATGAAATGGATTGAAATGGAATGGAATGGAATGAAATGGAATGGGATGGAATGCAATGGAATGGAATGGAATGGAATGAAATGAAATGGAATGAAATTAAATGGAGTGGAATGGAATGGAATGGAATGCAATGGAATTAAATGGAATGAAATGGAAAGGTATGGAATGGAATGGAATGGAATGAAATGAAATGGAATGGAATAGAATAGTATAGAATAGAATCAACCCAAGTGGAATGGAATGGAATCGAACATAATGCAATGTAATGGAATAGAATGAAATGGAATGGAATGGAATAGAATGGAATGGAATCATCCCAAGTTGAATGGAATGGAATGGAGTGGAATGGAATAGAATGAAATTGAATCAACCCCAGTGGAATGGAATGGAATGAAATGGAATGAAATGGAATGGAATGGAATGAAATGGAATGAAATGGAATGGAATGGAATGAAATGGAATGAAATGGAATGGAATGGAATGAAATGGAATGGAATGGAATGGAATGGAATGGAATGCAATAGAATTCAATCAACCCAAGTGGAATGGAAAGGAATGGAATAGAATTGAATGGAATGGAATGGAATCAACCCGAGGGGAATGTAATGGTATGGCATGGAATAGAATGGAATGGAATGGAATGGAATGAAATGGAATGGAATGGAAAGGAATGGAATGGAATGGAATGAAAAGGAATTTAAAGCAATGGAATGGAATGAAATGGAATGGAATGAAATGGAATGGGATGGAATGCAAGGGAATGGAATGGAATGGAATGGAATGGAATGCAAGGGAATGGAATGGAATGGAATGGAATGAAATGAAATGGAATGGAGTTAAATGGAGTGGAATGGAATGGAATGGAATGCAATGGAATTAAATGGAATGAAATGGAATGGTACGGAATGGAATGGAATGGAAGGAAATGAAATGGAATGGAATGGAATAGTATAGAATGGAATCAACCCAAGTGCAATGGAATGGAATTGAACGTAATGTAATGTAATGGAATAGAATGGAATGGAATGGAATGGAATAGAATGGAATGGAATCATCCCAAGTGGAATGTATTGGAATGGAATGGAATGGAATAGAATGGAATGGAGTGGAATGGAATGGAATAGAATGTAATTGAACCAACTGGAATGCACTGTAATGGAATGGAATGGAATTGAATCAACCCGAGCAGCATGCAATGGAATGGAATGCAATGGAATGGAATAGAATGGAATTGAAGCAACCGGAGTGGAATGGAAGAGAATGTGATGCAATGGAAAGGAAAGGAATAGAATGGAATGGAATGGAATGGAATAAACCCGAGTGGAGTGGAAAGGAAAGGAATGGAAAAGAACGGAATGGAATGGAATGGAAAGGAATGAACCCGAGTGGAGTGGAATGGACTGCAATGGTATGGAATGGAATGGAATGGAATAAACCCGAGTGGAATGCAATGGAATGGAATAGAATGGAACGGAACAGAATGTAATTGAATCAATCCGAGTTGAATGGAATGGAATGGAATGGAATGGGAGTAGAATGGAAATGAATTAACAGGAACGGAATTGAATGGTATGGAATAGAATGGAATTGAATGAAGTGGAATGGAATGGAATGGAACGGAATGGAATGGAATGGAATTGAATAAACCCGAGTAGAATGGAATCGAATGGAGTGGAATTGATTGGAATGGAATGGAATGGAATGGAATGGGATGAAAAGGAATGGAATGGAATGGAATGGAATGGAATGGAATGGAATAGAATGGAATAGAATCAACTGGAATGGAACGGAATGGAATGGAAGGCAATGGAAAGGAATTTCATGGAAAGAACCGGAATGGAATGGAATGGAATAGAATGGAATGGAATGGAATGGAAAGGAATTGAATCAACCCGAGTGGAATAGGATGGGATGGAATGGAATGGAATGGGAATGAATGGAATGGAATGGAATGGAATGCAATGCAATGTAATTGAAACAACTGGAATGGAATGGAATTGAATCGAATGTAATGCAATGGAAAGGAATGGTTTGGAATGGAATGGATTGGAATGGAATTGAATCAATCTGATTGGAACGGAATGGAATGGAATGGAATGCAATGGAATGGAATGGAATAGAATGGAATTGAAGAAACCCAAGTGGAATGGAATGGAATGAAATGGAATGGAATGCAATGGAATGGAATGAAATTGAACCAACTGGAATGGAATGGAATGGAATGGAATGAAATGGAATGGTATGGAAAGGAATCGAATTGAATGGAATGGAATGGAATCAAACCGAGTGGAATGGAATGGAATGGAATGGAATCAACAGGAGTGGAATGGAATGGAATGGAATGGAACGGAACACCATGGAATTGAATCAACCTGAGTGTAATGGAATGGAAGGGAATGGAATGGAATGGAATGGAATTTAATCAACCCGAGTGGAATGGAATGGAATTGAATGGAATGGAATGGAATGGAACAGAATGGAATTGAATCAATTGGAGTGAAACGGAATGGAATGGCATGGCATGGAATGGAATGGAACAGAATGGAGTGTAATGGAATGGAATTGAATCAAACAGAGTGGTATGGAATGGAATGGGATAGAATGGAGTGGAATGGAAAGGAATGGAATTGAATTGAATGGAATTGAATTGAATCAACACTAGTGGAACGGAATGGAGTGAAATGGCATGGAATGGAATGGAATTGAATAGAATGGAATTGAATCAAACCAAAAAGAATGGAATGGAATGGAATGGAATGAAATGGAATGGAATGGAATGGAATGAAATGGAATGGAATGCAATGGAATAGAATGGAATTGAATCAATTGGAATGGAATAGAATGGAATGGAATGGAATGGAAAGGAATGGTATGGAATGGAATGGAATCAACCGGAGTGGAATGGAATGGAATGGAATGGAACGGAATGGAATGGAATGGAATGGAACACAATGGAATTGAATCAACCCTAGTGTAATGGAATGGAACGGAACGGAACGGAACGGAATGGAACCGAATGGAATAGAGTGAAATGCAGTAGAATGTTATTGAATCAACACGAGTGTACTGGAATGGAAGAGAAGAAAATGGAATGGAATGGAATGGAAAGGAATGGAGTAGAATGGAAAGGAATGCAATAGAGTGGTATGGAATCCATTCTTGCAAAATGGAGTGGAATTGAATGGAATGCAATAGAATGGAATGGAATCCACTCGAGTGGAATGGAATGGAATGGAATGAAGTGAAATTCAATAGAATGGAATTGAATCAACCCGAGTGGAAATGAATGGAATGGAATAGAATGGAATGGAATGGAAAGGAATGGAGTGGAATGGAGTGAAACCCAATAGAATGGGAATGAATCAACACGAGTGGAACGGAATGGAATGGAATGGAATGAAATGGAAAAGAATGGAATTGAATCAACCAGAGAGGAATGGAATGGAATGGAATGGACTGGAAAGGAATGGCATAGAATGGAATTGAATCAACTCGAGTGTAATGGAATGAAATGGAATGGAATGGAATGAAATGGAATAGGATGGAATTGAATCAACTGGAATGCAATGGAAAGGACTGGAATGGAATGGAATGGAATGGAATGGAATGGAATGGAATCAACCAGAGTGGAATGGAATGGAATGGAATTGAATGGAATGGAATGGAATAGAACGGAATTGAATCAACTGAAATGGAATGGAATGGAATGGAAGGGGATGGAATTGAATCAACCCAAGTGGAATGGAGTGGATTGGAATGGGATTGAATGGAATTCGATGGAATGGAATGGAATGGAATCAACCTGAGTGGAATGGATTGCAATGGTATGGAATGGAGTGATGTGGAGTGGAATGGAATGGATTGGAATGGAATGGAAGGGAATGGAAGAGAATGAAATTGAATCAACCCGAGTGGAATGGAATGGAATGGAACGGTGTGGAACTGGATGGAACGGAATTAAAACGAATAGAATGGAATCAAATCAACCCGATGGAATGCAATGGAATGGAAGGGGATGGTATGGAATGGCATAGAATGGAATTGAATCAACACGAGCGGAGTGGATTGGAATGGAATGGAATGGAATGGGATGGGATGGGATGGAATTGAATCAATCCGAGGGCAATGGAAGGGAATTGAGTGGAGTGGAGTGGAATGAAATGGAATGGAAGGGAGTGGAGTGGAATGAAATGCATTGGAATGTAGTGGAGTGGAAAGGAATGGAATGGAATGTAGTGGAGTGGAATGAAATGGAATGGAATGGATTGGAATGGAATGGAATGGCATACAACCGAATTGAATCAACTGGAATGGAACGGAATGGAATTGAATGGAATGGAAAGGAATGGAATGGAATGGAGTGGAATGGAATATAATTGAATCACCCAGAGTAGTATGGATTGGAATGGAATGGAATGGAATGGAATGGAACAGAATGGAATGGGACAGAATTGAATTGACTGGAAAGGAATGGAATGGAATGGAATAGAATAGAATTGAATCAACACTAGTTGAATGGAATGGACAGGAGTGTAATGGAACGGAATGGAACGGAATGGAGTGGAATGGAATGGAATGGAATGGAATGGAATGAAATGGAATGGAATGAAATGGAATGGAATGCAATAGAATGGAATGAAATGGAATGGAATGGAATGAAATGGAATCTAATGGAATGGAATGCAATGGAATGGAATGGAATGGAATGAAATGGAATGAAATGGAATGGAATGGAATGAAATGGAATGGAATGGAATGAAATGGAATGGAATGGAATGGAATGAAATGGAATGAAATGGAATGGAATGGAATGAAATGGAATGAAATGGAATGGAATGAAATGCAATGAAATGGAATGGAATGGAATGAAATGGAATGGAATGGAATGGAATGAAATGGAATGGAATGGAATGGAATGGAATGGAATGGAATTGAATTGAATGAAACGGAATGGAATGGAATAGTGTAGAATTGAATCAACTCAAGTGGAATGGAATGAAATCGAACGTAATGGAATGGAATGGAATGGAATGGAATGGAAGAGAATGGAATGGAATCATCACAATTGGAATGGATTGGAATGTAATGGAATGGAGTGGAATGGAATGGAATGGAATAGAAAGGAATTGAATCAACTGGAATGGACTGGAATGGAATGGAATGGAATTGAATCAACCCGAGCAGAATAGAATGGAATGGAATGAAATGGAATGCAATGGAATGGAATAGAATGGTATTGAAGCAACTGGAGTGGAATGGAACGGAATGTAATGGAATGGAATGGAAAGGAATAAAACGGAATGGAATCAAACCGATTGGAATGGAAAGAAAAGGAATGGAATAGAATGGAATGGAATGGAATGGAAAGGAATCAACCCGAGTGGAGTGGAACATACTCCAATGGTATGGAATGGAATGGAATGGAATAGAATGTAATGGAATGTAATAAACCCGAGTGGAATGGAATGGAATGGAATAGAATGGAATGGAAAGGAATGGAGCACAATGTATTTGAATGAACCCGAATGGAATGGAATGGAATGAAATGGAAAGGAATGGAATGGAATGGAATGGAGAAGAATGGAAACAATGAACTGGAATGGAATTGAATGGAATGGAATATAAAGGAATTGAATCAAGTGGAATGGAATGGAATGGAATGGAATGGAATGGAATGGAATGGAATGGAATGGATTGGAATGAAATGGAATGGAATTGAATCAACCTGAGTTGAATGGAATGGAATGGAATGGAATGGAATGGAATGGAATGGAATAGAATGGAATTGAAAAAACCCCAGTGGAATGTAATGAAATGGAATGGAATGGAATGAAATGGAATGGAATGGAATGAAATCGATAGAATGAAATTGAACCAAATGGAAAGGAATGGAATGGAATTTAAAGGAAAGGAACGGAATGGAATGGTATGGAATGGAATCGAATGGAATTGAATCAACCCGAGTGGAGTGGATTGGAATGGAAGGTAATGGAATGGAATGGGATGGAATTGTGTCAATCCGAGTGGAATGGAATGGAATGGAATGGAGTGGAGTGGAATGAAATGGAATGGAATGCAGTGGAGTGGAATGAACTGGAATGGAATGGAGTGGAGTGGAATGGAATGGAATGGAACGGAACGTAATTGAATGAAATGGAATGGAATAGAATGGAATTGAATCAATTGGAATGGAACGGAATGGAATGGAATGGCATGGAATGGAATGAAATGGAATGGAGTGGAATGGAATGGAATTGAATCAACCAGAGTGGAATGGAATGGAATGGAATTGAATGGAATGGAATGGAATGGAATTGAATTGAGTCAACACTAGTGGAATGGAATGGAATGGAATGGAATTGAGTGGAATTGAAAAAAATGGAATTGAATCAATCCAAGAGGAATGGAATGGAATGGAATGGAATGGAATGGAATGGAATAGAATGGAATTGAATCAATTGGAATGGAATGGAATGGAATGGAATGGAAAGTAATGGTATGGAATGGAATGGAATCAATCGGAGTGGAATGGAATGGAATGGAATGGAGTGAAATGCAACAGAATGGAATTGAATCAACCCGAGTGGAAATGAATGGAATGGAATGGAATGGAATGGAATGGAATGGAATGGAATGAAATGGAATGGAATGGAATGGAATGGAATGGAGTGGAATGGAATGGAATGAAATGGAATGGAATGGAATGAAATGGAATGGAATGGAATGGAATGGAATGGAATGGAATGGAATGGAATGGAAAGGAATGCAATAGAATTCAATAAACCCAAGTGGAATGGAAAGGAATGGAAGAGAATGGAATGGAATGGAATGGAATCATCCCGAGGGGAATGAAATGGTATGGTATGGAATGGAATGGAATTGAATGGAAAGGAATAGAATTTAATGGAAAGGAATGGAATGGAATGGAATGAAAAGGAATTTAAAGCAATGGAATGGAATGAAATGGAATGGAATGGAATGGAATGGAATGAAATGGAATGGCATGGAATGGAATGAAATGGAATGGAATGGAATGGAATGGAATGAAATGGAATGGGATGGAATGGAATGAAATGGAATGGGATGGAATGCAATGGAATGGAATGGAATGGAATGAAATGAAATGGAATGGAATTAAATGGATTGGAATGGAATGGAATGGAATGCAATGGAATTAAATGGAATGAAATGGAATGCTATGGAATGGAATGGAATGGAATGAAATGAAATGGAATTGAATGGAATAGTATAGAATAGAATCAACCCAAGTGGAATGGAATGGAATCGAACGTAATGGAATGGAATGGAAAGGAATAGAATGGAACGGAATCATCCCAAGTGGAATGGATTGGAATGGAATGGAATGGAATGGAATGGAGTGGAATGGAATGGAATAGAATGTAATTGAATGCACTGGAATGGACTGTAATGGAATGGAATGGAATTGAACGAACCCGAGCGGAATGGAATGGAATGGAATGCAATGGAATGGAATGGAATGGAATGGAATAGAATGGTATTGAAGCAACCGGAGTGGAATGGAACAGAATGTAATGGAATGGAATGGAAAGGAATAGAATGGAATGGAATGGAAAGGAATAAACCCGAGTGGAATGGAAAGGAAAGGAATGGAAAAGAACGGAATGGAATGGAATGGAAAGGAATGAACCCGAGTGGAGTGGAATGGACTGCAATGGTATGGAATGGAATGGAATGGAATAAACCCGAGTGGAATGCAATTGAATGGAATAGAATGGAACGGAACAGAATGTAATTGAATCAACCCGAGTTGAATGGAATGGAATGGAATGGAATGGGAGTAGAATGGAAATGAATGAACTGCAATGGAATTGAATGGTATGGAATAGAATGGAATTGAATGAAGTGGAATGGAATGGAATGGAATGGAAAGGAATGGAATGGAATGGAATAAACCCGAGTAGAATGGAATCGAATGGAGTGGAATTGATTGGAATGGAATGGAATGGAAGGGAATGGGATGGAATGGAAAAGAATGGCACAGAATGGAATTGAATGAACCCGAGTGGAATGGAATGAAATGGAATGGAATGGAATGAAATTGAATAGGATGGAATTGAATCAACTGGAATGCAATGGAAAGGAATGGAATGGAATGGAATACAACAGAATTGAATAAACTGAAATGGAATGGAATTGAATGAACCCCAGTGGAATGTAATGGAATTCAATGAACCCGAGTGGAATGGAGTGGAATGGAATGGGATTGAATGGAATAGAATGGAATGGAATGGAATGGAATCAACCTGAGTGGAATGGATTGGAATGGAATGGAATGGAGTGATGTGGAGTGGAATGGAATGGATTGGAATGGAATGGAAGGGTATGGAATGGAATGGAATGGTATGGAATGGAATGGAATAGAATGAAATTGAATCAAGCCGAGTGGAATGGAATGGAATGGAACGGAGTGGAACTGAATGGAACGGAATAGAAATGAATAGAATGGAATTGAATCAACCCGATGGAATGGAATGGAATGGAATAGAATGGAATGGAATGAAATGGAGGGGAATGGAACGGAATGGAATGGAAAGGAGTAGAATGAAATTGAACCAACTGAATGGAATGGAATGGTATGGAATGGCATAGAATGGAAATGAATCAACACGAGCGGAGTTGATTGGAATGGAATGGAATGGAATGGAATGGGATGGAATTGAATCAATCCAAGGGAAATGGAATGGAGTGGAGTGGAATGAAATGGAATGGAATGGAGTGGAATGGAATGGAATGGAAAGGAATGCAATAGAATTCAATCAACCCAAGTGGAATGGAAAGGAATGGAATAGAATGGAATGGAATGGAATGGAATGGAATGGAATGGAATCAACCCGAGGGGAATGTAATGGTGTGGTATGGAATGGAATGGAATTGAATGGAATGGAATGGAATGGAATAGAATGGAATGGAAAGGAAAGGAATGGAATGGAATTGATTGAAAAGGAATTTAAAGCAATGGAATGGAATGAAATAGAATGGAATGGAATGGAATGAAATGGAATGGGATGGAATGGAATGAAATGGAATGGGATGGAATGCAATGGAATGGAATGGAATGGAATGGAATGAAATGAAATGAAATGAAATGGAATTAAATGGAGTGGAATGTAATGGAATGGAATGCAATGGAATTAAATGGAATGAAATGGAATGGTATGGAATGGAATGGAATGGAATGAAATGAAATGGAATGGAATGGAATAGTATAGAATAGAATCAAGCCAAGTGGAATGGAATGGAATCGAACGTAGTGGAATGGAATGGAATGGAATGGAATGGAATAGAATGGAATGGATTCATGCCAAGTAGAATGGATTGGAATGGAATGGAATGGAATGGAATGGAGTGGAATGGAATGGAATAGAATGTAATTGAATCAACTGGAATGGACTGTAATGGAATGGAATTGAACCTACCCGAGCGGAATGGAATGGAATTCAATGGAATGGAATGGAATGGAATAGAATGGTATTGAAGCAACCGGAGTGGAATGGAACAGAATGTAATGGAATGGAATGGAGAGGAATAGAGTGGAATGGAATGGAATGGAATAAACCCGAGTGGAATGGAAAGGAAAGGAATGGAAAAGAACGGAATGGAATGGAATGGAAAGAAATGAACCCGAGTGGAGTGGAATGGACTGCAATGGTATGGAATGGAATGGAATGGAATAAACCCGAGTGGAATGCAATGGAATGGAATAGAATGGAACGGAACAGAATGTAATTGAATCAACCCGAGTTGAATGGAATGGACTAAACCCCAGTGGAATGCAATGGAATGGAATAGAATGGAACGGAACAGAATGTAATTGAATCAACCCGAGTTTAATGGAATGGAATGGAATGGAACGGGAGTAGAATGGAAATGAATGAACTGGAATGGAATTGAATGGTATGGAATAGAATGGAATTGAATGAAGTGGAATGGAATGGAATGGAACGGAATGGAATGGAATGGAATGGAATTGAATAAACCCGAGTAGGATGGAATCGAATGGAGTGGAATTGATTGGAATGGAATGGAATGGAAGGGAATGGGATGGAATGGAAAAGAATGGCATAGAATGGAATTGAATGAACCCGAGTGGAATGGAATGAAATGGAATGGAATGGAATGAAATGGAATAGGATGGAATTGAATCAACTGGAAAGCAATGGAAAGGAATGGAATGGAATGGAATGGAATAGAACAGAATTGAATCAACTGAAATGGAATGGAATTGAATGAACCCAAGTGGAATGGAATGGAATTCAATGAACCCGAGTGGAATGGAGTGGAATGGAATCGGATTGAATGGAATAGAATGGAATGGAATGGAATGGAATCAACCTGAGTGGAATGGATTGGAATGGAATGGAATGGAGTGATGTGGAGTGGAATGGAATGGATTGGAATGGAATGGAAGGGAATGGAATGGAATGGTATGGAATGGAATGGAATAGAATGAAATTGAATCAAGCCGAGTGGAATGGAATGGAATGGAACGGAGTGGAACTGAATGGAATGGAATAGAAACGAATAGAATGGAATTGAATCAACCCGATGGAATGGAATGGAATGGAATAGAATGGAATGGAATGAAATGGAGGGGAATGGAATGGAATGGAATGGAGTTGAATGAAATTGAACCAACTGAATGGAATGGAATGGTATGGAATGGCATAGAATGGAAATGAATCAACACGAGCGGAGTTGATTGGAATGGAATGGAATGGGATGGAATTGAATCAATCCAAGGGCAGTGGAATGGAATGGAATGGAGTGGAGTGGAAAGAAATGGAATGGAATGGAGTGGAATGGAATGGAATGGAATGGAATGGAATGGAGTGGAATACAATGGAATTGAATCAACTGGAATGAAATGGAATGGAATGGATTGGAAGGGAATGGAATGGAATAGAATGGAGTGGAATGGAATGGAATTGAATCAAACAGAGTGGTATGGATTGGAATGGAATGGAATGCAATGGAATGGAATGCAATAGAATTGAATCGACTGGAAAGGAATGGTATGAAATGGAATAGAATTGAATTGAATCAACACTAGTGGAATGGAATGGAATGGAATGGAATGGAATGGAATGGAATAGAATGGAATTGAATGAACCCGAATGGAATGGAATGGAATAGAATGGAATTGAATGAACCCGAATGGAATGGAATGGAATAGAGTGGAATGGAATGGAACGGAGTGGAATGGAATGGAGTGGAAAGGAATGGAATGGAATAGAATGGAATTGAATCAACCCCAGTGGAATGGAATGGAATGGAATGTAATGAAATGGAATGGAATGGAATGCAAAAGAATTCAATCAACCCAAGTGGAATGGAAAGGAATGGAATAGAATGGAATGGAATCAACCTGAGGGGAATGTAATGGTATGGTATGGAATGGAATGGAATGGAATGGAATGGAATGGAATGGAACGGAATGGAATGGAATGGAAAGGAATGGAATGGAATGGAATGAAAAGGAATTTAAAGCAATGGAATGGAATGAAATGGAATGGAATGGAATGGAATGAAATGGAATGGAATGGAATGGAATGAAATGGAATGGGATGGAATGCAATGGAATGGAATGGAATGGAATGAAATGAAATGGAATGGAATGGAATGGATTGGAATGAAATGAAATGGAATGGAATTAAATGGAGTGGAATGGAATGGAATGGAATGCAATGGAATTAAATGGAATGAAATGGAATGGTATGGAATGGAATGGAATGGAATGAAATGAAATGGAATGGAATGGAATAGTATAGAATAGAATCAACCCAAGTGGAATGGAATGGAATCGAATGTAATGTAATGGAATGGAATGGAGTGGAATGGAATGGAATAGAATGTAATTGAATCAACTGGAATGGACTGTAATGGAATGGAATGGAATTGAACCTACCCGAGTGGAATGGAATGGAATGGAATGCAATGGAATGGAATGGAATGGAATAGAATGGTATTGAAGCAACCGGAGTGGAATGGAACAGAATGTAATGGAATGGAATGGAAAGGAATAGAATGGAATGGAATGGAATGGAATAAACCCGAGTGGAATGGAAAGGAAAGGAATGGAAAAGAATGGAATGGAATGGAATGGAAAGAAATGAACCCGAGTGGAGTGGAATGGACTGCAATGGTATGGAATGGAATGGAATGGAATAAACCCGAGTGGAATGCAATGGAATGGAATAGAATGGAACAGAACAGAATGTAATTGAATCAACCCGAGTTGAATGGAATGGACTAAACCCCAGTGGAATGCAATGGAATGGAATAGAATGGAACGGAACAGAATGTAATTGAACCAACCCGAGTTGAATGGAATGGAATGGAATGGGAGTAGAATGGAAATGAATGAACTGGAATGGAATTGAATGGTATGGAATAGAATGGAATTGAAAGAAGTGGAATGGAATGGAATGGAACGGAACGAAATGGAATGGAATGGAATGGAATAAACCCGAGTAGGATGGAATCGAATGGAGTGGAATTGATTGGAATGGAATGGAATGGAAGGGAATAGGATGGAATGGAAAAGAATGGCCTAGAATGGAATTGAATGAACCCGAGTGGAATGGAATGAAATGGAATGGAATGGAATGAAATGGAATAGGATGGAATTGAATCAACTGGAATGCAATGGAAAGGAATGGAATGGAATGGAATGGAATAGAACAGAATTGAATCAACTGAAATGGAATGGAATGGAATGGAATTGAATGAACCCAAGTGGAATGGAATGGAATTCAATGAACCCGAGTGGAATGGAGTGGAATGGAATTGGATTGAATGGAATAGAATGGAATGGAATGGAATGGAATCAACCTGAGTGGAATGGATTGGAATGGAATGGAATGGAGTGATGTGGAGTGGAATGGAATGGATTGGAATGGAATGGAAGGGAATGGAATGGAATGGTATGGAATGGAATGGAATAGAATGAAATTGAATCAAGCCGAGTGGAATGGAATGGAATGGAACGGAGTGGAACTGAATGGAATGGAATAGAAACGAATAGAATGGAATTGAATCAACCCGATGGAATGGAATGGAATGGAATAGAATGGAATGGAATGAAATGGAGGGGAATGGAATGGAATGGAATGGAATGGAGTTGAATGAAATTGAACCAACTGAATGGAATGGAATGGTATGGAATGGCATAGAATGGAAATGAATCAACACGAGCGGAGTTGATTGGAATGGAATGGAATGGGATGGAATTGAATCAATCCAAGGGCAATGGAATGGAATGGAATGGAGTGGAATGGAATGGAGTGGAATGGAAAGAAATGGAATGGAATGGAGTGGAATGGAATGGAATGGAATGGAATGGAGTGGAATACAATGGAATTGAATCAACTGGAAGGGAATGGAATGGAATGGAAGGGAATGGAATGGAATGGAATGGAATGGAGTGGAATGGAATGGAATTGAATCAAACAGAGTGGTATGGATTGGAATGGAATGGAATGCAATGGAATGGAATGCAATAGAATTGAATCGACTGGAAAGGAATGGTATGAAATGGAATAGAATTGAATTGAATCAACACTAGTGGAATGGAATGGAATGGAATGGAATGGAATGGAATGGAATGGAATAGAATGGAATTGAATGAACCTGAATGGAATGGAATGGAATAGAATGGAATTGAATGAACCCGAATGGAATGGAATGGAATAGAGTGGAATGGAATGGAACGGAGTGGAATGGAATGGAGTGGAATGGAATGGAATGGAATAGAATGGAATTGAATCGACCCCAGTGGAATGGAATGGAATGGAATAGAATGGAATGGTATCAACCTGAGGGGAATGTAATGGTATGGTATGGAATGGAATTGAATGGAATGGAATGGAATGCAAAAGAATTCAATCAAACCAAGTGGAATGGAAAGGAATGGAATAGAATGGAATGGAATCAACCTGAGGGGAATGTAATGGTATGGTATGGAATGGAATTGAATGGAATGGAATGGAATGGAATGGAATGGAAAGGAATGGAATGGAATGGAATGAAAAGGAATTTAAAGCAATGGAATGGAATGAAATGGAATGAAATGGAATGAAATGGAATGGAATGGAATGGAATGAAATGGAATGGAATGGAATGGAATGGAATGGAATGGAATGGAATGAAATGGAATGGGATGGAATGCAATGGAATGGAATGGAATGAAATGAAATGGAATGGAATGGAATGGATTGGAATGAAATGAAATGGAATGGAATTAAATGGAGTGCAATGGAATGGAATGGATTGGAATGAAATGAAATGGAATGGAATTAAATGGAGTGCAATGCAATGGAATGGAATGCAATGGAATTAAATGGAATGAAATGGAATTGTATGGAATAGTATAGAATAGAATCAACCCAAGTGGAATGGAATGGAATCGAATGTAATGTAATGGAATGGAATGGAATGGAATGGAATGGAATGGAATGGAATAGAATGGAATGGAATCATCCCAAGTGGAATGGATTGGAATGGAATGGAATCGAATGGAATGGAGTGGAATGGAATGGAATAGAATGTAATTGAATCAACTGGAATGGACTGTAATGGAATGGAATGGAATTGAATCAACCCGAGCAGAATGGAATGGAATGGAATGGAATGCAATGGAATGGAGTGGAATGGAATAGAATGGTATTGAAGCAACCGGAGTGGAATGGAACCGAATGTAATGGAATGGAATGGAAAGGAATAGAATGGAGTGGAATTAACCCGAGTGGAATGGAAAAGAAAGGAATGGAAAAGAACGGAATGGAATGGAATGGAAAGGAATGAACACGAGTGGAGTGGAATGGACTGCAATGGTATGGAATGGAATGAAATGGAATGGAATAAACCCGAGTGGAATGCAATGGAATGGAATAGAATGCAATGGAACAGAATGTAATTGAATCAACCCGAGTTGAATGGAATGGAATGGAATGGAATGGAATGGAATGGGAGTAGAATGGAAATGAATAAACTGGAATGGAATTGAATGGTATGGAATAGAATGGAATTGAATGAAGTGGAATTGAATGGAATGGAATGGAATGCAATGGAATGGAATAAACCCAAGTGGAATGGAATCGAATGGAGTGGAATTGATTGGAATGGAATAGAATGGAATGGAATGGGATGAAAAGGAATGGAATGGAATGGAATGGAATTGAATGAACCCGAGTGGAATGGAATGGAATTCAACGAACCCGAGTGGAATGGAGTGGAATGGAATGGGATTGAATGGAATAGAATGGAATGGAATGGAATGGAATTAACCTGAGTGGAATGGATGGGAATGGAATGGAATGGAGTGATGTGGAGTGGAATGGAATGGATTGGAACGGAATGGAAGGGAATGGAATGGAATGGTATGGAATGGAATGGAATAGAATGAAATTGAATCAAGCCGAGTGGAATGGAATGGAATGGAACGGAGTGGAACTGAATGGAACCGAATAAAAACGAATAGAATGGAATTGAATCAAGCCGATGGAATGGAATGGAATAGAATGGAATGGAATGAAATGGAGGGGAAAGGAATGGAGTAGAATGAAATTGAACCAACTGAATGGAATGGAATGGAATGGAATGGTATGGAATGGCATAGAATGGAAATGAATCAACACAAGCGGAGTGGATTGGAATGGAATGGAGTGGAATGCAATGGAATGGGATGGAATTGTATCAATCCAAGGGCAATGGAATGGAATGGAATGGAATGGAAAAGAATGGAATGGAATGGAATGGAAAAGAATGGAATTGAATCAACTGGAATGGAATGGAATGGAATGAAATGTAATGTAATGGAATGGAATGGAATGGAATAGAATGGAATACAATGAACTGCAATGGAATGGAGTGGTATACAATGGAATTGAATCAACCAGAGTGTAATGCAATGGAATGGAATATAACGGATCCGAATGGAATGCAATTGAATCAACCCGAATGGAATTGAATGGAATAGAATGGAATCAAATGGAATGGAATAAAATGGAATAGAATGGAATGGAATTGAATCAATCCGAGTGAAATTTAAGGGAATGGAATGGACTGGCATCAGCACGAGTTGAATGGAATGGAATGGAATGGATTGAATTGGAGTGGAATGGAAAGGATTGGAATGGAATGGAATAGAATGGAATAGAATGCAATTGAATCAAACCGAGTGGAATGGATTGGAATGGAAAGGAGAGGAATGGAATGTAATGGAATGTAATGGAATACAGTGGAATTGAATCAAACCCAGTGGAAAGGAAAGGAATGGAATGGAATGGGATGGAATGGAATGGAATGGAATGGAATGGAGTGGAATGGAATGGAATTGAATTAAACAGAGTGGTATGGATTGGAATGGAATGGAATGCAATGGAATGGAATGGAATGGAATTGAATCGACTGGAAAGGAATGGTATGAAATGGAATGGAATTGAATTGAATCAAAACTAGTTGAATGGAATGGAATGGAATGGAATGGAATGGAATGGAATAGAATGGAATTGAATGAACCCGAATGGAATGGAATGGAATGGAATGGAATGGAATGGAATGGAATACAATGGAATTGAATGAACCCGAATGGAATAGAATGGAATGGAGTGGAATGGAATGGAATGGAGTGGAATGGAATGGAATGGAATGGAATTGAATCAACCCCAGTGGAATGGAATGGAATGGAATGAAATGAAATGGAATGGAATGGAATAGTATAGAATAGAATCAACCCAAGTGGAATGGAATGGAATCGAATGTAATGTAATGGAATGGAATGGAGTGGAATGGAATGGAATAGAATGTAATTGAATCAACTGGAATGGACTGTAATGGAATGGAATGGAATTGAACCTACCCGAGCGGAATGGAATGGAATGGAATGCAATGGAATGGAATGGAATGGAATAGAATGGTATTGAAGCAACCGGAGTGGAATGGAACAGAATGTAATGGAATGGAATGGAAAGGAATAGAATGGAATGGAATGGAATGGAATAAACCCGAGTGGAATGGAAAGGAAAGGAATGGAAAAGAATGGAATGGAATGGAATGGAAAGAAATGAACCCGAGTGGAGTGGAATGGACTGCAATGGTATGGAATGGAATGGAATGGAATAAACCCGAGTGGAATGCAATGGAATGGAATAGAATGGAACAGAACAGAATGTAATTGAATCAACCCGAGTTGAATGGAATGGACTAAACCCCAGTGGAATGCAATGGAATGGAATAGAATGGAACGGAACAGAATGTAATTGAACCAACCCGAGTTGAATGGAATGGAATGGAATGGGAGTAGAATGGAAATGAATGAACTGGAATGGAATTGAATGGTATGGAATAGAATGGAATTGAAAGAAGTGGAATGGAATGGAATGGAACGGAACGAAATGGAATGGAATGGAATGGAATAAACCCGAGTAGGATGGAATCGAATGGAGTGGAATTGATTGGAATGGAATGGAATGGAAGGGAATAGGATGGAATGGAAAAGAATGGCCTAGAATGGAATTGAATGAACCCGAGTGGAATGGAATGAAATGGAATGGAATGGAATGAAATGGAATAGGATGGAATTGAATCAACTGGAATGCAATGGAAAGGAATGGAATGGAATGGAATGGAATAGAACAGAATTGAATCAACTGAAATGGAATGGAATGGAATGGAATTGAATGAACCCAAGTGGAATGGAATGGAATTCAATGAACCCGAGTGGAATGGAGTGGAATGGAATTGGATTGAATGGAATAGAATGGAATGGAATGGAATGGAATCAACCTGAGTGGAATGGATTGGAATGGAATGGAATGGAGTGATGTGGAGTGGAATGGAATGGATTGGAATGGAATGGAAGGGAATGGAATGGAATGGTATGGAATGGAATGGAATAGAATGAAATTGAATCAAGCCGAGTGGAATGGAATGGAATGGAACGGAGTGGAACTGAATGGAATGGAATAGAAACGAATAGAATGGAATTGAATCAACCCGATGGAATGGAATGGAATGGAATAGAATGGAATGGAATGAAATGGAGGGGAATGGAATGGAATGGAATGGAATGGAGTTGAATGAAATTGAACCAACTGAATGGAATGGAATGGTATGGAATGGCATAGAATGGAAATGAATCAACACGAGCGGAGTTGATTGGAATGGAATGGAATGGGATGGAATTGAATCAATCCAAGGGCAATGGAATGGAATGGAATGGAGTGGAATGGAATGGAGTGGAATGGAAAGAAATGGAATGGAATGGAGTGGAATGGAATGGAATGGAATGGAATGGAGTGGAATACAATGGAATTGAATCAACTGGAAGGGAATGGAATGGAATGGAAGGGAATGGAATGGAATGGAATGGAATGGAGTGGAATGGAATGGAATTGAATCAAACAGAGTGGTATGGATTGGAATGGAATGGAATGCAATGGAATGGAATGCAATAGAATTGAATCGACTGGAAAGGAATGGTATGAAATGGAATAGAATTGAATTGAATCAACACTAGTGGAATGGAATGGAATGGAATGGAATGGAATGGAATGGAATAGAATGGAATTGAATGAACCTGAATGGAATGGAATGGAATAGAATGGAATTGAATGAACCCGAATGGAATGGAATGGAATAGAGTGGAATGGAATGGAACGGAGTGGAATGGAATGGAGTGGAATGGAATGGAATGGAATAGAATGGAATTGAATCGACCCCAGTGGAATGGAATGGAATGGAATAGAATGGAATGGTATCAACCTGAGGGGAATGTAATGGTATGGTATGGAATGGAATTGAATGGAATGGAATGGAATGCAAAAGAATTCAATCAAACCAAGTGGAATGGAAAGGAATGGAATAGAATGGAATGGAATCAACCTGAGGGGAATGTAATGGTATGGTATGGAATGGAATTGAATGGAATGGAATGGAATGGAATGGAATGGAAAGGAATGGAATGGAATGGAATGAAAAGGAATTTAAAGCAATGGAATGGAATGAAATGGAATGAAATGGAATGAAATGGAATGGAATGGAATGGAATGAAATGGAATGGAATGGAATGGAATGGAATGGAATGGAATGGAATGAAATGGAATGGGATGGAATGCAATGGAATGGAATGGAATGAAATGAAATGGAATGGAATGGAATGGATTGGAATGAAATGAAATGGAATGGAATTAAATGGAGTGCAATGGAATGGAATGGATTGGAATGAAATGAAATGGAATGGAATTAAATGGAGTGCAATGCAATGGAATGGAATGCAATGGAATTAAATGGAATGAAATGGAATTGTATGGAATAGTATAGAATAGAATCAACCCAAGTGGAATGGAATGGAATCGAATGTAATGTAATGGAATGGAATGGAATGGAATGGAATGGAATGGAATGGAATAGAATGGAATGGAATCATCCCAAGTGGAATGGATTGGAATGGAATGGAATCGAATGGAATGGAGTGGAATGGAATGGAATAGAATGTAATTGAATCAACTGGAATGGACTGTAATGGAATGGAATGGAATTGAATCAACCCGAGCAGAATGGAATGGAATGGAATGGAATGCAATGGAATGGAGTGGAATGGAATAGAATGGTATTGAAGCAACCGGAGTGGAATGGAACCGAATGTAATGGAATGGAATGGAAAGGAATAGAATGGAATGGAATTAACCCGAGTGGAATGGAAAAGAAAGGAATGGAAAAGAACGGAATGGAATGGAATGGAAAGGAATGAACACGAGTGGAGTGGAATGGACTGCAATGGTATGGAATGGAATGAAATGGAATGGAATAAACCCGAGTGGAATGCAATGGAATGGAATAGAATGCAATGGAACAGAATGTAATTGAATCAACCCGAGTTGAATGGAATGGAATGGAATGGAATGGAATGGGAGTAGAATGGAAATGAATAAACTGGAATGGAATTGAATGGTATGGAATAGAATGGAATTGAATGAAGTGGAATTGAATGGAATGGAATGGAATGCAATGGAATGGAATAAACCCAAGTGGAATGGAATCGAATGGAGTGGAATTGATTGGAATGGAATAGAATGGAATGGAATGGGATGAAAAGGAATGGAATGGAATGGAATGGAATTGAATGAACCCGAGTGGAATGGAATGGAATTCAACGAACCCGAGTGGAATGGAGTGGAATGGAATGGGATTGAATGGAATAGAATGGAATGGAATGGAATGGAATTAACCTGAGTGGAATGGATGGGAATGGAATGGAATGGAGTGATGTGGAGTGGAATGGAATGGATTGGAACGGAATGGAAGGGAATGGAATGGAATGGTATGGAATGGAATGGAATAGAATGAAATTGAATCAAGCCGAGTGGAATGGAATGGAATGGAACGGAGTGGAACTGAATGGAACCGAATAAAAACGAATAGAATGGAATTGAATCAAGCCGATGGAATGGAATGGAATAGAATGGAATGGAATGAAATGGAGGGGAAAGGAATGGAGTAGAATGAAATTGAACCAACTGAATGGAATGGAATGGAATGGAATGGTATGGAATGGCATAGAATGGAAATGAATCAACACAAGCGGAGTGGATTGGAATGGAATGGAGTGGAATGCAATGGAATGGGATGGAATTGTATCAATCCAAGGGCAATGGAATGGAATGGAATGGAATGGAAAAGAATGGAATGGAATGGAATGGAAAAGAATGGAATTGAATCAACTGGAATGGAATGGAATGGAATGAAATGTAATGTAATGGAATGGAATGGAATGGAATAGAATGGAATACAATGAACTGCAATGGAATGGAGTGGTATACAATGGAATTGAATCAACCAGAGTGTAATGCAATGGAATGGAATATAACGGATCCGAATGGAATGCAATTGAATCAACCCGAATGGAATTGAATGGAATAGAATGGAATCAAATGGAATGGAATAAAATGGAATAGAATGGAATGGAATTGAATCAATCCGAGTGAAATTTAAGGGAATGGAATGGACTGGCATCAGCACGAGTTGAATGGAATGGAATGGAATGGATTGAATTGGAGTGGAATGGAAAGGATTGGAATGGAATGGAATAGAATGGAATAGAATGCAATTGAATCAAACCGAGTGGAATGGATTGGAATGGAAAGGAGAGGAATGGAATGTAATGGAATGTAATGGAATACAGTGGAATTGAATCAAACCCAGTGGAAAGGAAAGGAATGGAATGGAATGGGATGGAATGGAATGGAATGGAATGGAATGGAGTGGAATGGAATGGAATTGAATTAAACAGAGTGGTATGGATTGGAATGGAATGGAATGCAATGGAATGGAATGGAATGGAATTGAATCGACTGGAAAGGAATGGTATGAAATGGAATGGAATTGAATTGAATCAAAACTAGTTGAATGGAATGGAATGGAATGGAATGGAATGGAATGGAATAGAATGGAATTGAATGAACCCGAATGGAATGGAATGGAATGGAATGGAATGGAATGGAATGGAATACAATGGAATTGAATGAACCCGAATGGAATAGAATGGAATGGAGTGGAATGGAATGGAATGGAGTGGAATGGAATGGAATGGAATGGAATTGAATCAACCCCAGTGGAATGGAATGGAATGGAATGAAATGGAATGGAATGGAATGGAATGAAATGGAATGGAATGGAATGGAATGGAATGGAATGGAATGGAAAGGAATGCAATAGAATTCAATCAACCCAAGTGGAATGGAAAGGAATGGAACAGAATGGAATGGAATCAACCCAAGGGGAATGTAATGGTATGGTCTGGAATGGAATTGAATGGAATGGAATGGAATGGAATGGAATGGAATGGAATGGAATGAAAAGGAATTTAAAGCAATGGAATAGAATGAAATGGATTGAAATGGAATGGAATGGAATGAAATGGAATGGGATGGAATGCAATGGAATGGAATGGAATGGAATGAAATGAAATGGAATGAAATTAAATGGAGTGGAATGGAATGGAATGGAATGCAATGGAATTAAATGGAATGAAATGGAAAGGTATGGAATGGAATGGAATGGAATGAAATGAAATGGAATGGAATAGAATAGTATAGAATAGAATCAACCCAAGTGGAATGTAATGGAATCGAACATAATGCAATGTAATGGAATAGAATGAAATGGAATGGAATGGAATAGAATGGAATGGAATCATCCCAAGTTGAATGGAATGGAATGGAGTGGAATGGAATAGAATGAAATTGAATCAACCCCAGTGGAATGGAATGGAATGAAATGGAATGAAATGGAATGGAATGGAATGAAATGGAATGAAATGGAATGGAATGGAATGAAATGGAATGAAATGGAATGGAATGGAATGAAATGGAATGGAATGGAATGGAATGGAATGGAATGGAATGCAATAGAATTCAATCAACCCAAGTGGAATGGAAAGGAATGGAATAGAATTGAATGGAATGGAATGGAATCAACCCGAGGGGAATGTAATGGTATGGCATGGAATAGAATGGAATGGAATGGAATGGAATGAAATGGAATGGAATGGAAAGGAATGGAATGGAATGGAATGAAAAGGAATTTAAAGCAATGGAATGGAATGAAATGGAATGGAATGAAATGGAATGGGATGGAATGCAAGGGAATGGAATGGAATGGAATGGAATGGAATGAAATGAAATGGAATGGAGTTAAATGGAGTGGAATGGAATGGAATGGAATGGAATGCAATGGAATTAAATGGAATGAAATGGAATGGTACGGAATGGAATGGAATGGAAGGAAATGAAATGGAATGGAATGGAATAGTATAGAATGGAATCAACCCAAGTGCAATGGAATGGAATTGAACGTAATGTAATGTAATGGAATAGAATGGAATGGAATGGAATGGAATAGAATGGAATGGAATCATCCCAAGTGGAATGTATTGGAATGGAATGGAATGGAATAGAATGGAATGGAGTGGAATGGAATGGAATAGAATGTAATTGAACCAACTGGAATGCACTGTAATGGAATGGAATGGAATTGAATCAACCCGAGCAGCATGCAATGGAATGGAATGCAATGGAATGGAATAGAATGGAATTGAAGCAACCGGAGTGGAATGGAAGAGAATGTGATGCAATGGAAAGGAAAGGAATAGAATGGAATGGAATGGAATGGAACAAACCCGAGTGGAATGGAAAGGAAAGGAATGGAAAAGAACGGAATGGAATGGAATGGAAAGGAATGAACCCGAGTGGAGTGGAATGGACTGCAATGGTATGGAATGGAATGGAATGGAATAAACCCGAGTGGAATGCAATGGAATGGAATAGAATGGAACGGAACAGAATGTAATTGAATCAATCCGAGTTGAATGGAATGGAATGGAATGGAATGGGAGTAGAATGGAAATGAATTAACAGGAACGGAATTGAATGGTATGGAATAGAATGGAATTGAATGAAGTGGAATGGAATGGAATGGAACGGAATGGAATGGAATGGAATGGAATTGAATAAACCCGAGTAGAATGGAATCGAATGGAGTGGAATTGATTGGAATGGGATGAAAAGGAATGGAATGGAATGGAATGGAATGGAATGGAATGGAATAGAATCAACTGGAATGGAACGGAATGGAATGGAAGGCAATGGAAAGGAATTTCATGGAAACAACCGGAATGGAATGGAATGGAATAGAATGGAATGGAATGGAATGGAAAGGAATTGAATCAACCCGAGTGGAATAGGATGGGATGGAATGGAATGGAATGGGAATGAATGGAATGGAATGGAATGGAATGCAATGCAATGTAATTGAAACAACTGGAATGGAATGGAATTGAATCGAATGTAATGCAATGGAAAGGAATGGTTTGGAATGGAATGGATTGGAATGGAATTGAATCAATCTGATTGGAACGGAATGGAATGGAATGGAATGCAATGGAATGGAATGGAATAGAATGGAATTGAAGAAACCCAAGTGGAATGGAATGGAATGAAATGGAATGGAATGCAATGGAATGGAATGAAATTGAACCAACTGGAATGGAATGGAATGGAATGGAATGAAATGGAATGGTATGGAAAGGAATCGAATTGAATGGAATGGAATGGAATCAAACCGAGTGGAATGGAATGGAATGGAATGGAATCAACAGGAGTGGAATGGAATGGAATGGAATGGAACGGAACACCATGGAATTGAATCAACCTGAGTGTAATGGAATGGAAGGGAATGGAATGGAATGGAATGGAATTTAATCAACCCGAGTGGAATGGAATGGAATTGAATGGAATGGAATGGAATGGAACAGAATGGAATTGAATCAATTGGAGTGAAACGGAATGGAATGGCATGGCATGGAATGGAATGGAACAGAATGGAGTGTAATGGAATGGAATTGAATCAAACAGAGTGGTATGGAATGGAATGGGATAGAATGGAGTGGAATGGAAAGGAATGGAATTGAATTGAATGGAATTGAATTGAATCAACACTAGTGGAACGGAATGGAGTGAAATGGCATGGAATGGAATGGAATTGAATAGAATGGAATTGAATCAAACCAAAAAGAATGGAATGGAATGGAATGGAATGAAATGGAATGGAATGGAATGAAATGGAATGGAATGCAATGGAATAGAATGGAATTGAATCAATTGGAATGGAATAGAATGGAATGGAATGGAATGGAAAGGAATGGTATGGAATGGAATGGAATCAACCGGAGTGGAATGGAATGGAATGGAATGGAACGGAATGGAATGGAATGGAATGGAACACAATGGAATTGAATCAACCCTAGTGTAATGGAATGGAACGGAACGGAACGGAACGGAATGGAACCGAATGGAATAGAGTGAAATGCAGTAGAATGTTATTGAATCAACACGAGTGTACTGGAATGGAAGAGAAGAAAATGGAATGGAATGGAATGGAAAGGAATGGAGTAGAATGGAAAGGAATGCAATAGAGTGGTATGGAATCCATTCTTGCAAAATGGAGTGGAATTGAATGGAATGCAATAGAATGGAATGGAATCCACTCGAGTGGAATGGAATGGAATGGAATGAAGTGAAATTCAATAGAATGGAATTGAATCAACCCGAGTGGAAATGAATGGAATGGAATAGAATGGAATGGAATGGAAAGGAATGGAGTGGAATGGAGTGAAACCCAATAGAATGGGAATGAATCAACACGAGTGGAACGGAATGGAATGGAATGGAATGAAATGGAAAAGAATGGAATTGAATCAACCAGAGAGGAATGGAATGGAATGGAATGGACTGGAAAGGAATGGCATAGAATGGAATTGAATCAACTCGAGTGTAATGGAATGAAATGGAATGGAATGGAATGAAATGGAATAGGATGGAATTGAATCAACTGGAATGCAATGGAAAGGACTGGAATGGAATGGAATGGAATGGAATGGAATGGAATCAACCAGAGTGGAATGGAATGGAATGGAATTGAATGGAATGGAATGGAATGGAATGGAATAGAACGGAATTGAATCAACTGAAATGGAATGGAATGGAATGGAAGGGGATGGAATTGAATCAACCCAAGTGGAATGGAGTGGATTGGAATGGGATTGAATGGAATTCGATGGAATGGAATGGAATGGAATCAACCTGAGTGGAATGGATTGCAATGGTATGGAATGGAGTGATGTGGAGTGGAATGGAATGGATTGGAATGGAATGGAAGGGAATGGAAGAGAATGAAATTGAATCAACCCGAGTGGAATGGAATGGAATGGAACGGTGTGGAACTGGATGGAACGGAATTAAAACGAATAGAATGGAATCAAATCAACCCGATGGAATGCAATGGAATGGAAGGGAATGGTATGGAATGGCATAGAATGGAATTGAATCAACACGAGCGGAGTGGATTGGAATGGAATGGAATGGAATGGGATGGGATGGGATGGAATTGAATCAATCCGAGGGCAATGGAAGGGAATTGAGTGGAGTGGAGTGGAATGAAATGGAATGGAAGGGAGTGGAGTGGAATGAAATGCATTGGAATGTAGTGGAGTGGAAAGGAATGGAATGGAATGTAGTGGAGTGGAATGAAATGGAATGGAATGGATTGGAATGGAATGGAATGGCATACAACCGAATTGAATCAACTGGAATGGAACGGAATGGAATTGAATGGAATGGAAAGGAATGGAATGGAATGGAGTGGAATGGAATATAATTGAATCACCCAGAGTAGTATGGATTGGAATGGAATGGAATGGAATGGAATGGAACAGAATGGAATGGGACAGAATTGAATTGACTGGAAAGGAATGGAATGGAATGGAATAGAATAGAATTGAATCAACACTAGTTGAATGGAATGGACAGGAGTGTAATGGAACGGAATGGAACGGAATGGAGTGGAATGGAATGGAATGGAATGGAATGGAATGAAATGGAATGGAATGAAATGGAATGGAATGCAATAGAATGGAATGAAATGGAATGGAATGGAATGAAATGGAATCTAATGGAATGGAATGCAATGGAATGGAATGGAATGGAATGAAATGGAATGAAATGGAATGGAATGGAATGAAATGGAATGGAATGGAATGAAATGGAATGGAATGGAATGGAATGAAATGGAATGAAATGGAATGGAATGGAATGAAATGGAATGAAATGGAATGGAATGAAATGCAATGAAATGGAATGGAATGGAATGAAATGGAATGGAATGGAATGGAATGAAATGGAATGGAATGGAATGGAATGGAATGGAATGGAATTGAATGAAACGGAATGGAATGGAATAGTGTAGAATTGAATCAACTCAAGTGGAATGGAATGGAATCGAACGTAATGGAATGGAATGGAATGGAATGGAATGGAATGGAATAGAATGGAATGGAATCATCACAATTGGAATGGATTGGAATGTAATGGAATGGAGTGGAATGGAATGGAATGGAATAGAAAGGAATTGAATCAACTGGAATGGACTGGAATGGAATGGAATGGAATTGAATCAACCCGAGCAGAATAGAATGGAATGGAATGAAATGGAATGCAATGGAATGGAATAGAATGGTATTGAAGCAACTGGAGTGGAATGGAACGGAATGTAATGGAATGGAATGGAAAGGAATAAAACGGAATGGAATCAAACCGATTGGAATGGAAAGAAAAGGAATGGAATAGAATGGAATGGAATGGAATGGAAAGGAATCAACCCGAGTGGAGTGGAACATACTGCAATGGTATGGAATGGAATGGAATGGAATAGAATGTAATGGAATGTAATAAACCCGAGTGGAATGGAATGGAATGGAATAGAATGGAATGGAAAGGAATGGAGCACAATGTATTTGAATGAACCCGAATGGAATGGAATGGAATGAAATGGAAAGGAATGGAATGGAATGGAGAAGAATGGAAACAATGAACTGGAATGGAATTGAATGGAATGGAATATAAAGGAATTGAATCAAGTGGAATGGAATGGAATGGAATGGAATGGAATGGATTGGAATGAAATGGAATGGAATTGAATCAACCTGAGTTGAATGGAATGGAATGGAATGGAATGGAATGGAATGGAATGGAATAGAATGGAATTGAAAAAACCTCAGTGGAATGTAATGAAATGGAATGGAATGGAATGAAATGGAATGGAATGGAATGAAATCGATAGAATGAAATTGAACCAAATGGAAAGGAATGGAATGGAATTTAAAGGAAAGGAACGGAATGGAATGGTATGGAATGGAATCGAATGGAATTGAATCAACCCGAGTGGAGTGGATTGGAATGGAAGGTAATGGAATGGAATGGGATGGAATTGTGTCAATCCGAGTGGAATGGAATGGAATGGAATGGAGTGGAGTGGAATGAAATGGAATGGAATGGAGTGGAGTGGAATGAACTGGAATGGAATGGAGTGGAGTGGAATGGAATGGAATGGAACGGAACGTAATTGAATGAAATGGAATGGAATAGAATGGAATTGAATCAATTGGAATGGAACGGAACGGAATGGAATGGCATGGAATGGAATGAAATGGAATGGAGTGGAATGGAATGGAATTGAATCAACCAGAGTGGAATGGAATGGAATGGAATTGAATGGAATGGAATGGAATGGAATTGAATTGAGTCAACACTAGTGGAATGGAATGGAATGGAATGGAATTGAGTGGAATTGAAAAAAATGGAATTGAATCAATCCAAGAGGAATGGAATGGAATGGAATGGAATGGAATAGAATGGAATTGAATCAATTGGAATGGAATGGAATGGAATGGAATGGAAAGGAATGGTATGGAATGGAATGGAATCAATCGGAGTGGAATGGAATGGAATGGAATGGAGTGAAATGCAACAGAATGGAATTGAATCAACCCGAGTGGAAATGAATGGAATGGAATGGAATGGAATGAAATGGAATGGAATGGAATGGAATGGAATGGAATGGAATGGAATGGAATGGAATGGAATGGAATGAAATGGAATGGAATGGAGAGAAACCCAATAGAATGGGAATGAATCAACCCGAGTGGAATGGAATGGAATGGAATGGAATGAAATGGAATAGAATGGAATTGAATCAACCAGAGTGGAATGAAATTGAATGGAATGGAATGGAATGAAATGGAATGAAATCGAATGCTATGGAATGGAAATGAATGGAATTGAATGGAATGGAATCAACCCCAGTGGAATGGAATTTAACGGAATGGAATCAACCGGACTGGAATGGAATGGAATGAAATGGAATGAAATGGAATGGAACACAAGGGAATTGAATCAACCCGAGTGTAATGGAATGGAAGGGAATGGAATGGAATGGAATGGAATAGAGTAAAATGCAGGAGAATGTAATTGAATCAACCCGAATGGAATGGAATGGAATAGAAGGGAATGGAATGGTTTGGAATGGAATGGAATGCATTAGAATGGTATGGAATGCACTCTTGCAAAATGGAATGGAATTAAATGGAATGCAGTAGAATGGAATGGAATCCACTCGAGTGGAATAGAATGGAATGGAATGGAGTGAAATGCAATAGACTGGAATTGAATCAGCAGGAGTGGAAATGAATGGAATGGAATGGAATGGAATGGAATGGAGTGAAACCCAACAGAATGGAAATGAATCAACCCGAGTGGAATGGAATGGAATGGAATGGAATGGAACAGAATGGAATGGAATGGAATAGAATGGAAGTGAATCAACCCGAGTGGAATGGAATGGAATGGAATGGATTCGAATGAAATAGAATGGAATTGAATCAACCCGAGTGGAATGGAATGAAATGGAATGGAATGGAATGGAATGCAGGGAATTCAATCAACCCGAGTGGAATGGAAAGGAATGGAATAGAATGGAATAGAATGGAACGGAATCATCGCGAGTGGAATGTAATGGAATGGAATAGAACGGAATGGAATGGAATGGAATGGAATGGAATGGAATGAAATGGAGTGAAACCCAACAGAATGGAAAGGAATCAACCCGAGTGGAATGGAATTGAAGGGAATGGAATAGAATGGAAGTGAATCATCCCGAGTGGAATGGAATGGAATGGAATGGATTGGAATGCAATAGAATGGAATTGAATCAAACCGAGTGGAATGGAATGAAATGGAATGGAATGGAATGGAATGGAATGGAACGGAATGGAATGGAATGGAATGCAGGGAATTCAATCAACCCGAGTGGAATGGAAAGGAATGGAATAGAATGCAATGGAATGGAATTGAATCAACACGAGTGGAATGTAATGGAATGAAATAGAACGGAATGAAATGGAATGGAATGGAATGGATTGGAATGGAATGGAATCAACCAGAGTGGAAGGGAACAGAATGTAATGGAATGGAATGGAAAGGAATAGAATGGAATGGAATCAACCCGAGTGGAATGGAATGGAAAGGAATGAAAAAGAACGGAATGCAATGGAATGGAAAGGAATCAACCCGAGTGGAGTGGAATGGAATGGAACGGTATGGAATGGAATGAAATGGAGTGAACCCGAGTGGAATGGAATGGAATGGAATGGAATGGAATCTACCATAGTGGAATGGAATGGAATGGAATGGAATGGAATAGAATGGAATTGAATCAACTGAAATGGAATGGAATGGAATGGAATGGAATGGAATGGAATGGAATGGAATGGAATCAACCCGAGTGGAATGGAGTGGAATGGAATGGGATTGAATGGAATTGAATGGAATGGAATGGAATCAACCTGAGTGGAATGGATTGGAATGGAATGGAATGGAGTGATGTGGAGTGGAATGGAATGGATTTTAATGGAATGGAAAGAAATGGAATGGAATGGTATGGAATGGAAAGGAATAGAATGAAATTGAATCAACCCGAGTGGAATGGAATGGAATGGAATGGAGTGGAACTGAATGGAACGGAATGGAAAGGAATAGAATGGAATTGAATCAACCCGATGGAATGTAATGGAACGGAATAGAATAGAATGGAATGAAATGGAGGGGAATGGAATGGAATGGAATTGAATCTACCTGAGTGGAATGGAATGAAATGGAATGGAATGGAATGGAAAAAATGGAATGGAATGGAATAGAATGGAATTGAATAAACCCGAGTGGAATGGCATGGAATGAAATGGAATGGAATGGAATGGAATAGAATGAAATTGAACCAATTGAATGGAATGGAATGGTATGGTATGGTATGGAATGGAATAGAATGGAATTGAATCAATACGAGCGGAGTGGTTTGGAATGGAATGGAAAGGAATGGAATGGAATGGGATGGAATTGAATCAATCCGAGTGCAATGGAATGGAGTGGACGGGAATGAAATGGAATGGAATGGAATGGAATGGAATGGAATGGAATGAACCCGAATGGAATGGAATGGAATGGAGTAGAATGGAATGGAATGGAATTGAATGGAATGGAATGGAATAGAATGGAATTGAATCAACCGCAGTGGAATAGAATGGAATGGAATGAAATGAATGGAATGGAATGGAATGGAATGGAATGGAATGGAATGGAATGGATTGGAATGGAATGGAAAGGAATGCAATAGAATTCAATCAACCGAAGTGTAATGGAAAGGAATGGAATAGAATGGAATGGAATGGAATGGAATTAACCCGAGGAGAATGTTTGGAATGCAATGGAATGGAATGGAATGGCATGGAATGGAATGGAATGGCATGGATTGGAAGGGAATGGAAAGGAATGCAATAGAATTCAATCAACCGAAGTGCAATGGAAAGGAATGGAATAGAATGGAATGGAATGGAATGGAATTAACCCGAGGAGAATGTTTGGAATGCAATGGAATGGAATGGAATGGAATGGAATGGAATGGAATGGAATGGAATGGAATGGAATGCAACGGAATGGAATGATATGGAATGGAATGGAATGGAATGAAATGGAATGCAATGGAATGGAATGAAATGGAATGGGATGGAATGCAATGGAATGGAATGAAATGGAATGAAATGGAATGGAATGGAATCGAATGAAATGGAATGGGATGGAATGCAATGGAATGGAATGGAATGGAATGGAATGGAATGGAATGGAATGGAATGGAATAGAATGGAATTGAATAAACCCGAGTGGAATGGCATGGAATGAAATGGAATGAAATGGAATGGAATGGAATGGAATAGAATGAAATTGAACCAATTGAATTGAATGGAATGGAATGGTATGGTATGGAATGGAATAGAATGGAATTGAATCAATATGAGCGGAGTGGAATGGAATGCAAAGAAATGTAACGGAATGGGATGGAATTGAATCAATCTGAGTGCAATGGAATGGAGTGGACAGGAATGAAATGGAATGGAATGGATTGGAGTGGAGTGGAATGGAATGGAATGGAATCGAATGGAATGGAATACAATGGAATTGAATCAACTGGAATGGAATGGAATGGAATAGAATGGAATGGAAAGGAATGGAGTGGAATGGAATGGAATGGAATCAACCAGAGTGGTATGGAATGGAATGGAATGGAATGGAATGGAATGGAATGGAATGGAAAGGAATTGAATCGACTGGAAAGGAATGGAATGGAATGGAATTGAATCAACACTAGTTGAATGGAATGGAATGGAATGGAATGGAATGGAATGAACCCGAATGGAATGGAATGGAATGGAGTGGAATGGAATGGATTGGAATGGAATGGAATGGAATAGAATGGAATTGAATCATCCCCAGTGGAATGGAATGGAATGGAATGGAATGGATTGGAATGGAATGGAAAGGAATGCAATAGAATTCAATCATCCAAAGTGGAATGGAAAGGAATGGAATAGAATGGAATGGAATGGAATGGAATCAACCCGAGGAGAATGTTTGGAATGGAATGGAATGGAATGGAAAAGAATGGAATGGAATGGAATGGAATGGAATGGAATGGAATGGAATGGAATGAAATGGAATGGAATGGAATGGAATGGAGTGAATTGGAATGGGATGGAATGCAATGGAATGGAATGGAATGAAACGGAATGGAATGGAATGAAATGGAATGAAATGGAATGGAATGGAATGGAATGGAATGAAATGAAATGGAATGGAATGGAATGGAATGAAATGGAATGGAATGGAATGGAATGGAATGGAATGGAATGGAATGGAATGGAATGAAATGGAATCAACCCGAGTGGAATAGAGTGGAATGGAATGGGATTGAATGGAATTGAATGGAATGGAATGGAATCAACCTGAGTGGAATGGATGGGAATGGAATGGAATGGAGCGATGTGGAGTGGAATGGAATGGATTGTAATGGAATGGAAAGAAATGGAATGGAATGGTATGGAATGGAATGGAATAGAATGAAATTGAATCAACCCGAGTGGAATGGAATGGAATGGAGTGGAATTGAATGGAACGGAATGGATAGGAATAGAATGGAATTGAATCAACCCGATGGAATGTAATGGAACGGAATAGAATAGAATGGAATGAAATGGAGGGGAATGGAATTGAATGGAATGGAATGGAATTGAATCTACCTGAGTGGAATGGAATGAAATGGAATGGAATGGAATGGAAAAAATGGAATGGAATGGAATAGAATGGAATTGAATAAACCCGAGTGGAATGGCATGGAATGAAATGGAATGAAATGGAATGGAATGGAATAGAATGAAATTGAACCAATTGAATTTAATGGAATGGTATGGTATGGTATGGAATGGAATAGAATGGAATTGAATCAATACGAGCGGAGTGGTTTGGAATGGAATGGAACGGAATGGAATGGAATGGGATGGAATTGAATCAATCCGAGTGCAATGGAATGGAGTGGACAGGAATGAAATGGAATGGAATGGTATGGAGTGGAGTGGAATGGAACGGAACGGAATGGAATGGAATGGAATGGAATGGAATAGAATACAAGGGAATTGAAGCAACTGGAATGGAACGGAATGGAGTGGAATGGAATGGAATGGAATGGAGTGGAATGGAATGGAATTGAATCAACCAGAGTGATATGGAATGGAATGGAATGGAATGGAATGGAATTGACTGGAAAGGAATGGAGTGGAATGGAATGGAATCGAATTGAATCAACACTAGTGGAATGGAATGGAATGGAATGGAATTGAATGAACCCGAATGGAATGGAATGGAATGGAATGGAGTGGAATGGAATGGAATGGAATGGAATGGAATGGAATGGAATGGAATAGAATGGAATTGAATCAACCGCAGTGGAACGGAATGGAATGGAATGAAATGGAATGGAATGGAATTGAATGGAATGGAATGGCATGGATTGGAATGGAATGGAAAGGAATGCAGTAGAATTCAATCAACCGAAGTGCAATGGAAAGGAATGGAATAGAATGGAATGCAATGGAATGGAATCAACCCGAGGAGAATGTTTGGAATGCAATGGAATGGAATGGAATGGAATGGAATGGAATGGAATGAAATTGAATGGAATCGAATGCAACGGAATGGAAAGAAATGGAACGGAATGGAATGGAATGAAATGGAATGCAATGGAATGGAATGAAATAGAATGGGATGGAATGCAATGGAATGGAATGAAATGGAATGGAATGGAATCGAATGAAATGGAATGGGATGGAATGCAATGGAATGGAATGGGATGGAATGCAATGGAATGGAATGGAATGGAATGGAATGGAATAGAATGGAATTGAATAAACCCGAGTGGAATGGCACGGAATGAAATGGAATGAAATGGAATGGAATAGAATGGAATAGAATGAAATTGAACCAATTGAATGGAATGGAATGGAATGGTATGGTATGGAATGGAATAGAATGGAATTGAATCAATACGAGCGGAGTGGAATGGAATGCAAAGGAATGTAATGGAATGGGATGGAATTGAATCAATCTGAGTGCAATGGAATGGAGTGGACGGGAATGAAATGGAATGGAATGGATTGGAGTGGAGTGGAATGGAATGGAATGGAATCGAATGGAATAGAATACAATGGAATTGAATCAACTGGAATGGAATAGAATGGAATGGAATGGAATAGAATGGAATGGAATGGAATGGAGTGGAATGGAATGGAATTGAATCAACCAGAGTGGTATGGAATGGAATGGAATGGAATGGAATGGAATTGAATAGACTGGAAAGGAATGGAATGGAATGGAATGGAATGGAATGGAATCAACACTAGTTGAATGGAATGGAATGGAATGGAATGAACCCGAATGGAATGGAATGGAATGGAGTGGAATGGAATGGAATGGAATGGAATAGAATGGAATTGAATCAACCCCAGTGGAATGGAATGGAATGGAATGGAATGGAATGGATTGGAATGGAATGGAAAGGAATGCAATAGAATTCAATCAACCAAAGTGGAATGGAAAGGAATGGAATAGAATGGAATGGAATGGAATGGAATCAACCTGAGGAGAATGTTTGGAATGGAATGGAATGGAATGGAAAAGAATGGAATGCAATGGAATGGAATGGAATGGAATTGAATGGAATGGAATGGAATTGAATGGAATGGAATGGAATGGAATGAAATGGAATGGAATGGAATGCAATGGAATGGAATGAAATGGAATGGAATGGAATGGAATGGAATGGAATAGAATACAATGGAATTGAAGCAACTGGAATGGAACGGAATGGAGTGGAATGGAATGGAATGGAATGGAATGGAATGGAGTGGAATGGAATGGAATTGAATCAACCAGAGTGGTATGGAATGGAATGGAATGGAATGGAATGGAATGGAATTGACTGGAAAGGAATGGAGTGGAATGGAATGGAATCGAATTGAATCAACACTAGTTGAATGGAATGGAATGGAATGGAATGGAATGGAATGGAATGGAATTGAATGAACCCGAATGGAATGGAATGGAATGGAGTAGAAGGGAATGGAATGGAATGGAATGGAATGGAATGGAATAGAATGGAATTGAATCAACCGCAGTGGAATAGAATGGAATGAAATGAAATGGAATGGAATGGAATGGAATGGAATGGAATGGCATGGATTGGAATGGAATGGAAAGGAATGCAATAGAATTCAATCAACCGAAGTGCAATGGAAAGGAATGGAATAGAATGGAATGGAATGGAATGGAATCAACCCGAGGAGAATGTTTGGAATGGAATGGAATGGAATGGAAAAGAATGGAATGGAATGGAATGCAATGGAATGGAATGAAATGGAATGAAATGGAATGGAATGGAATGGAATGAATTGGAATGGGATGGAATGCAATGGAATGGAATGGAATGAAATGGAATGGAATGGAATGGAATGGAATGAAATGGAATGAAATGGAATGGAATGGAATGAAATGAAATGGAATGGAATGGAATGGAATGAAATGAAATGGAATGGAATGGAATGGAATGGAATGAAATGGAATGGAGTGGAATGGAATGGAATGAAATGGAATGGAGTGGAATGGAATGGAATGGAATGGAATGGAATGGAATGAAATGGAATGGAATGGAATGGAATGGAATGAAATGGAATGGCATGGAATGGAATGGAATGGAATGGAATGGAATGGAATGGAATGGAATGAAATGGAATGGAATGGAATGGAATGAAATTGAATGAAATGGAATGGAATGGAATGGAATGAAATGGAATGGAATGGAATGGAATGGAATGGAATGGAATGGAATGAAATGGAATCAACCCGAGTGGAATAGAGTGGAATGGAATGGGATTGAATGGAATTGAATGGAATGGAATGGAATCAACCTGAGTGGAGTGGATGGGAATGGAATGGAATGGAGTGATGTGGAGTGGAATGGAATGGATTGTAATGGAATGGAAAGAAATGGAATGGAATGGTATGGAATGGAATGGAATAGAATGAAATTGAATCAACCCGAGTGGAATGGAATGGAATGGAATGGAGTGGAATTGAATGGAACGGAATGGAAAGGAATAGAATGGAATTGAATCAACCCGATGGAATGTAATGGAACGGAATAGAATAGAATGGAATGAAATGGAGGGGAATGGAATTGAATGGGATGGAATGGAATTGAATCTACCTGAGTGGAATGGAATGAAATGGAATGGAATGGAATGGAAAAAATGGAATGGAATGGAATAGAATGGAATTGAATAAACCCGAGTGGAATGGCATGGAATGAAATGGAATGAAATGGAATGGAATGGAATAGAATGAAATTGAACCAATTGAATTTAATGGAATGGTATGGTATGGTATGGAATGGAATAGAATGGAATTGAATCAATACGAGCGGAGTGGTTTGGAATGGAATGGAAAGGAATGGAATGGAATGGGATGGAATTGAATCAATCCGAGTGCAATGGAATGGAGTGGACGGGAATGAAATGGAATGGAATGGAATGGAGTGGAGTGGAATGGAACGGAACGGAATGGAATGGAACGGAACGGAATGGAATGGAATGGAATGGAATGGAATGGAATGGAATAGAATACAAGGGAATTGAAGCAACTGGAATGGAACGGAATGGAGTGGAATGGAATGGAATGGAATGGAGTGGAATGGAATGGAATTGAATCAACCAGAGTGGTATGGAATGGAATGGAATGGAATGGAATGGAATGGAATGGAATTGACTGGAAAGGAATGGAGTGGAATGGAATGGAATCGAATTGAATCAACACTAGTGGAATGGAATGGAATGGAATGGAATTGAATGAACCCGAATGGAGTGGAGTAGAATGGAATGGAATGGAATGGAATGGAATGGAATGGAGTAGAATGGAATGGAATGGAATGGAATGGAATGGAATAGAATGGAATTGAATCAACCGCAGTGGAATAGAATGGAATGGAATGAAATGGAATGGAATGGAATGGAATGGAATGGAATGGCATGGATTGGAATGGAATGGAAAGGAATGCAATAGAATTCAATCAACCGAAGTGCAATGGAAAGGAATGGAATAGAATGGAATGGAATGGAATGGAATCAACCCGAGGAGAATGTTTGGAATGGAATGGAATGGAATGAAATGGAATGGAATGGAATGAAATGGAATCAACCCGAGTGGAATAGAGTGGAATGGAGTGGGATTGAATGGAATTGAATGGAATGGAATGGAATCAACCTGAGTGGAATGGATGGGAATGGAATGGAATGGAGTGATGTGGAGTGGAATGGAATGGATTGTAATGGAATGGAATGGTATGGAATGGAATGGAATAGAATGAAATTGAATCAACCCGAGTGGAATGGAATGGAATGGAATGGAGTGGAATTGAATGGAACGGAATGGAAAGGAATAGAATGGAATTGAATCAACCCGATGGAATGTAATGGAACGGAATAGAATAGAATGGAATGAAATGGAGGGGAATGGAATTGAATGGGATGGAATGGAATTGAATCTACCTGAGTGGAATGGAATGAAATGGAATGGAATGGAATGGAAAAAATGGAATGGAATGGAATAGAATGGAATTGAATAAACCCGAGTGGAATGGCATGGAATGAAATGGAATGAAATGGAATGGAATGGAATAGAATGAAATTGAACCAATTGAATTTAATGGAATGGTATGGTATGGTATGGAATGGAATAGAATGGAATTGAATCAATACGAGCGGAGTGGTTTGGAATGGAATGGAAAGGAATGGAATGGAATGGGATGGAATTGAATCAATCCGAGTGCAATGGAATGGAGTGGACGGGAATGAAATGGAATGGAATGGAATGGAGTGGAGTGGAATGGAACGGAACGGAATGGAATGGAACGGAACGGAATGGAATGGAATGGAATGGAATGGAATGGAATGGAATGGAATAGAATACAAGGGAATTGAAGCAACTGGAATGGAACGGAATGGAGTGGAATGGAATGGAATGGAATGGAGTGGAATGGAATGGAATTGAATCAACCAGAGTGGTATGGAATGGAATGGAATGGAATGGAATGGAATGGAATGGAATGGAATGGAATTGACTGGAAAGGAATGGAGTGCAATGGAATGGAATCGAATGGAATCAACACTAGTGGAATGGAATGGAATGGAATGGAATTGAATGAACCCGAATGGAATGGAGTAGAATGGAATGGAATGGAATGGAATGGAATGGAATAGAATGGAATTGAATCAACCGCAGTGGAACGGAATGGAGTGGAATGAAATGGAATGGAATGGAATTGAATGGAATGGAATGGCATGGATTGGAATGGAATGGAAAGGAATGCAGTAGAATTCAATCAACCGAAGTGCAATGGAAAGGAATGGAATAGAATGGAATGCAATGGAATGGAATCAACCCGAGGAGAATGTTTGGAATGCAATGGAATGGAATGGAATGGAATGGAATGGAATGGAATGAAATTGAATGGAATGGAATGCAACGGAATGGAATGAAATGGAATGGAATGAAATGGAATGCAATGGAATGGAATGAAATAGAATGGGATGGAATGCAATGGAATGGAATGAAATGGAATGGAATGGAATCGAATGAAATGGAATGGGATGGAATGCAATGGAATGGAATGGAATGGAATGGAATGGAATGGAATGGAATGGAATGGAATAGAATGGAATTGAATAAACCCGAGTGGAATGGCATGGAATGAAATTGAATGAAATGGAATGGAATAGAATGGAATAGAATGAAATTGAACCAATTGAATGGAATGGAATGGAATTGTATGGTATGGAATGGAATAGAATGGAATTGAATCAATACGAGCGGAGTGGAATGGAATGCAAAGGAATGTAATGGAATGGGATGGAATTGAATCAATCTGAGTGCAATGGAATGGAGTGGACGGGAATGAAATGGAATATAATGGATTGGAGTGGAGTGGAATGGAATGGAATGGAATCGAATGGAATAGAATACAATGGAATTGAATCAACTGGAATGGAATAGAATGGAATGGAATGGAATAGAATGGAATGGAATGGAATGGAGTGGAATGGAATGGAATTGAATCAACCAGAGTGGTATGGAATGGAATGGAATGGAATTGAATAGACTGGAAAGGAATGGAATGGAATGGAATGGAATGGAATGGAATCAACACTAGTTGAATGGAATGGAATGGAATGGAATGAACCCGAATGGAATGGAATGGAATGGAGTGGAATGGAATGGAATGGAATGGAATGGAATAGAATGGAATTGAATCAACCCCAGTGGAATGGAATGGAATGGAATGGAATGGAATGGAATCGAATGGAATAGAATACAATGGAATTGAATCAACTGGAATGGAATAGAATGGAATGGAATGGAATAGAATGGAATGGAATGGAATGGAGTGGAATGGAATGGAATTGAATCAACCAGAGTGGTATGGAATGGAATGGAATGGAATTGAATCGACTGGAAAGGAATGGAATGGAATGGAATGGAATGGAATTGAATCAACACTAGTTGAATGGAATGGAATGGAATGGAATGAACCCGAATGGAATGGAATGGAATGGAGTGGAATGGAATGGAATGGAATGGAATAGAATGGAATTGAATCAACCCCAGTGGAATGGAATGGAATGGAATGGAATGGAATGGATTGGAATGGAATGGAAAGGAATGCAATAGAATTCAATCAACCAAAGTGGAATGGAAAGGAATGGAATAGAATGGAATGGAATGGAATGGAATCAACCTGAGGAGAATGTTTGGAAGGGAATGGAATGGAATGGAAAAGAATGGAATGCAATGGAATGGAATGGAATGGAATGGAATGGAATGAAATGGAATGGGATGGAATGCAATGGAATGGAATGGAATGGAATGAAATGGAAGGGAATGGAATGAAATGGAATGGAATGGAATGAAATGGAATGGAATGGAATGAAATGGAATGGAATGGAATGAAATGGAATGGAATGGAATGAAATGGAATGGAATGGAATGAAATGGAATGGAATGAAATGAAATGGAATAGAATGGAATGACATGGAATGGAATGGAATGAAATGGAGTGGAATGGAATGGCATGGAATGGAATGGAATGGAATGGAATGAAATGGAATGGAATGGAATGAAATGGAATGGAATGAAACGGAGTGGAATGGAATGGAATGGAATGGAATGGAATAGAATGGAATGTGCTGAAATGGAATGGAATGGAATAGTATAGAATTGAATCAACCCAAGTGGAATGGAATGGAATCGAACGTAATGTAATGGAATGGAATGAAATGGAATGGAATGGAATAGAATGGAATGGAATCATCCCAAGTGGAATAGATTGGAATGGAATGGAATGGAATGGAATGGAGTGGAATGGAATGGAATGGAATGGAATAAAATGGAATTGTATGGACTGCAATCGAATGTAATTGAATGGAATGGAATCAACCCTAGTGGAATGGAATGGAACGGAATGGAATTAACCGGAATGGAATGGAATGGAATGGAATGGAATGGAACATATTGGAATTGAATCAACCCGAGTGTAATGGAATGGAAGGGAATGGAATGGAATGGAATGGAATGGGAGTGAAATGCAGTAGAATGTAATTGAATTAACCGGAGTGTAATGGAATGGAATAGAAGGGAATGGAATGGAATGGAATGGAATGCATTAGAATGTTATGGAATCCACTCTTTCAAAATGGAATGGAATTGAATGGAATGCAGTAGAATGGAATGGAATCCACTCGAGTGGAATGGAATGGAATGGAATGGAGTGAAATGCAATAGAATGGAATTGAATCAACCCGAGTGGAAATGAATGGAATGGAATGGAATGGAATGGAGTGAAACCCAATAGAATGGAAATGAATCAACCCGAGCGGAATGGAATGGAATGGAATGGAATGGAATGGAATGGAAAGGAATAGAATGGAATTGAATCAACCCGAGTGGAATGGAATGAAATGGAATGGAATGGAATGAAATGGAAAAGGATGGAATTGAATCAACTGAAATAGAATGGAATGGAATGGAATCAAGCAGAGTGGAATGGAATTGAATGGAATTTAAATGGAATGGAATGGAATGGAATAGAACAGAATTGAATCAACTGAAATGGAATGGAATTGAATGCAATGGAATTGAATTAACCCGAGTGGAATGGAGTGGAATGGAATGGGATGGAATGGAATGGAATGGAATGGAATGGAATCAACCTGAGTGGAATGGATTGGAATGGAATGGAATGGAGTGATGTGGAGTTGAATGAAATGGAGTGGAGAAGAATGGATTGGTTTGGAGTGGTTTGGAGTGGACTACATTGGAAGGGAGTGGAGAGGAGTGTAATGGAGTGGAGAGGAGTTGAGTGGATTGGAGTGGAATGGAGTGTCATGGAGTGGAGTGGAGAGGAGTGTAATGGAGTGGAGTCGAGTGGAATAGAGTGGAAAGGAATGGAGTGGAACGGAATGGAATGGAGTGGAATCAAATGGAATGGAAGGAAATGGAGTGAAATGGAGTGGAGTGTAGTGGAATGGGATGGAATGGAGTAGAATAGAATGGAATGCAGTGGTGTGAAACAGTGGAATTGAGTGGAGAGTAGTGGAATGGAATGGAGAGGAGAGGAGTGGGGTGGAGTGGAATATAGTGTAATAGAGGAGAAAGGAATGGAATGGAGTGCAGTGGAATGGAATGGAGTGGAATGGAATGGAGTGCAATCGAGTTGAATGAAGTGGAATGGAGTGGAGTGTAGTGGAATATAATATAAAGTAGTGGAAAGGAGTGGAATGGAGTGGAGAAGAATGGAATGGAATGGGGTGCAATGGAGTGGAATGGAATGGAGTGAAGTGGAGTGGAATGGAATTGAATGGAGTGGAATAGAATGGAATGGAATGGAGTGGACTGGAGTGGAATGGTGTGGAGTGGTGTGGAATGGAGTGGAGTGGAATGGAGTGGAATTGGGTGGAGTGGAATGGAATGGGTTAGAGTGGAATGGAATGGACAGGAATGGAATGGAATGTTGTGGAGTTGAATGGAGTGGAGTGGAATGGAATGCAGTGGATTGGAATGGAATGGAACTGAAGGGAATGGAATGGAGTGGAATGGAATGGGAAGGAGTGGAGTAGAATGGAATGGGGTGGAGTGGAATGAAATGGAATGGAGTGGAATGGAACGCTGTTGAATAGAATTGAATTGAGTGGCATGGAGTGGAATGGAGTGTAGTGGTGTGGAATGTAATGGAGTGTATTGGAATACAATGGAATTGATTGGACTGGAATGCAGTGGAATGGCGTGGAGTGGAGTGGAGTTGAGTGGATTGGAATGGAATGGAATGCAGTGGGATGGAATGGAATGGATTGGAATGGAATGGAGTGGAGTGGCATGGAGTAGAATGGTTTGTAGTGGACTGGAGTGGAATGGAGTGGGACGGAAAGGAATGGAGTGGATTCGAATTGACTGGAGTGGAGTGGAGCACAGTGGAATGGAGTGTAGTGGAGTGCAGTGGAATGGAGTGGAGTGGAGTGGAATGGAATTGACTGGCGTGGAGTTGAAAGGAGTGGAGTGGAATGCAATGAAATGGAGTGGAGTGGAATGCAGTGGATTGGAGTGGAATGGATTTCAGTGGAGTGTAATGGAGTGGAGAGGAGTGGAATGGAGTGTAGTGTAGTGGAGTGCAGGAGAAGTAAGTGGACTGGAATGGAGTGGAGTGGAGTGGAATGGAAAGAAGTAGAGTGGAGTTTAATGGAGTGGAGTGGAGTGAAAAAGAATGGAGTGGACTGGAATGGAGTAGATTGGAGTGGAATGGAGTGGAGTGAGAGTAATGGAGTGGAGAGTAATGGAGTGGAGAGGAGTGGAATGGAGTGGAGACGAGTGGAATGGAGTGAAAAAGAATGGAGTGGACTGGAATGGAGTAGATTGGAGTGGAATGGAGTGGAGTGAGTAATGGAGTGGAGAGTAATGGAGTGGAGAGGAGTGGAATGGAGTGGAGTCGAGTGGAGTGGAGTGGAATGGATTGGAGTGGAATAGAATGGAATAGAATAGACTGAAGTGGAGTGGAAGGAATGGAATGGAATGCCAGGGAATGGAATGGAATGGAATGCCATGGAAAGGAATGGAATGGAGTTCAATGGACTGGAGTGGAATGGAATGGAAAGAAATGGCAGGGAATGGAATGGAGTGTAGGGCAGTGGAGTGGATTAGAATGGAGAGGAATGAAATGGAGTGGAAAGGAGTAGAAAGTAGAGGAGTGGAATAGAATGTAGTGGAGTGTAATAGAAAGCAGTGGGACGGAATGGAATGGAATGGAGTGGAGTGGAATGGAGGGCAGTGGAATGGAGTGGAGTGGAGTGTAATGGATTGGAGTGGAATGGATTGGAATGGAATAGAGTAGAATGAAATTGAGTGGAGAGGAATGGAGTGGAGTGGAATGGAAAGGAGTTAAGTGGAGTGGAATGGAGTGGAGTGGAATGGAGTGGAGTGCAGTGCAGTGGTGTGGAATTGAAAGGAGTGGAGTAGAGTGCAATGGAATTTAATGGAGTGGAATGGAATAGAGTGGGGTGGATTGGAATGGTGTGGAATGGAATGGATTGGAATGGAATGGAATAGAGTGGAGTGCAGTGGAGTGGAGATGAGTGGAATATGGTCGAGGGGAGTGGAGTGGACCGGAGTGGAATGGAATGTAGTGGAATGGAGTGGAGTGAAGTGGAGTGGAATGGAATGGAAAGCAGTGGAATGGAATGGAAATCAGTGGAATGGAATGGAATGGAGTGGAATGGAGTGGAATTGATTGGAGTGGAATTAAATGGGTTAGAGTGGAATGGAATGAACAGGAATGTAATGGAATGTTGTGGAGTTGAATGAAGTGGAGTGGAATGGAGTGGAGTGTAATGGAACGGAATGGAGTGGAAAGGAATGGATTGTTATGGAGTGGAGTGGAATGGAAAGGAATGGAATGGAATGGATTGTAGTGGACTGGAGTGGATTGGAGTAGAATGGAATGCAATGGAGTGGACTGGAGTAGATTGGAGAGGCATGGTGTGGAATGGAATAGAGTGGAATGGAATGGAATGGCCTGAGATGGAATGGAATGGAGTGGAGTGAAGTGGAGTGGATTGGAGTGGAATAGAGTGGAGGGGAATAGAATGGAGTGGAGTGGAGTGGAAAGGAGTGGAGTGGAGTGGGCTGCTGTGGAATGGAGTGGAGTGGAGTGGAATGGAATGGAGTGGATTGGGGTTGAAAGGAGTGGAGTGGAGTTGAATGTAATGGAGTGGAGTGGAATGGAGTGGATTGGAGTGGAATGGGTTTTAGTGGAGTGGAATGGAGTGAAGTAGAAAGAAGTGGAGTGGAATGGAGTGGAATGGAAAGTAGTAAAGTGGAGTTGAATGGAGTGGAGTGGAGTAAAATGGAATGGAGTGGAGTGGAATGGAGTAGATTTGAGTGGAATGGAGTGGAGTGGGAGGAATGGAGTGGACAGGAGTGGAATGGAGTGGAGTCGAACGGAGTGGAGCTGAATGGAGTGGAGTTATTGGAGCAGAATGGATTGGAGTGGAGTGGAATGGAATGGAAAGGAATGCAGTGGAATGGAAAGGAAAGGATTAGAAAGGAATGGAGTGGTGTGGAATGGAGTAGAATTGAATGGAGTGGAGTGGAATGCAGTAGAGTGGAGACGACTGGAATTGAATGGAGTTTAATGGAGTGGAATGGAGTGGAGCGAAATGGAATAGAGTTGAGTGGAATGTAATGTCCTGGAGTGGAATGGAGTGGAGTTGAGTGGAGTGGAATGAAATGAAATGGAGTTGAATGGAATTGAATGGAATGGAGTGGAGTGGAGTGGAGTGGAGAGTAGTGGAGTGTTGTGGAGTGGGGTTAAATAGAATGGAGTGGAACAGAGTGGAATGGAGTGGAGGGGAATGGAATGGACTAGTGTGGGCTGGAATGGACTAGAAAGGAATGGAATTTAATGGAATGGAGTGGAGTGGAGTGGAGTGGAGAGTAGTGGAGTGTTGTGGAGTGGGGTTAAATAGAATGGAGTGGAATAGAGTGGAAAGGAGTGGAGGGGAATGGAATTTATTAGAGTGGGCTGGAATGGACTAGAAAGGAATGGAATGGAATGGAATGGATTTGAATGGATTGGAATGGAATGGAATGGAATGGAATGGAATGGAACGGAGTAGAGTTGAATGGAGTGGAGTGTAATGAAATTGAGTGGAGTGGAATGGAGTGGAGTGGAATGGAGGGGATTGGAGTGGTTTGGAGTGGAGTGGAGTGGAATGGAGTGGAGAGGACTGTAAAGGAGTGGATTGGAGTGGAGTTGAGTGGAGTGGAGTGGAATGGAGTGTCATGAAGTGGAGTGGATTGGAGTGGATTGGAGTGAAGTGGAATGGAGTAGAGAGGGCTGTAATGGAGTGGAATGGAGTGGAGAGGAGTGTAATGGAGTGGTATGGAACGCAATAAAGTGGAAAGGATTGGAGTGGAATGGAATGGAATGGAGTGGAATCAAATGGAATGGAAGGGAATGGAGTGGAATGGAATGGAATGGAATGCAGTGGTGTGTAATAGTGGAATTGAGTGGAGAGTAGTGGAAAGCAATGGAGTGGAGTGGAGAGGAGTGGAGTGGAATATAACATAATTGAGTAGAAAGGAGTGGAATGGAGTGGAGTGGAATGGAATGGATTGGAGTGGAATGGAATGGAGTGGAATCAAATGGAATGGAAGGGAATGGAGTGGAATGGAATGGAATGCAGTGGTGTGTAATAGTGGAATTGAGTGGAGAGTAGTGGAAAGCAATGGAGTGGAGTGGAGAGGAGTGGAGTGGAATATAACATAATTGAGTAGAAAGGAGTGGAATGGAGTGGAGTGGAATGGAATGGAGCGGAATGGAATGGAATGGAGTGCAATGGAGTGGAATGGAGCGGAGTGGAATATAATATAATGCAGTGGAAAGGAGTGGAATGGAGTGGAGTGGAATGGAATGGAATGCAGTGGAATGGAGTGTAATGGAGTGGAATGGAATGGAGTGGAATGGAATGGAATGGAGTAGACAGGAGTGGAATGGTGTGGTGTGGAGTGGAACTGAATCGAGTGGAATGGAGTGTAATTGAGTGGAGTGGAATGGAATGGAGTAGTGTGGAATGGAATGGACAGGAATGGAATGGAATGGAATGTCGTGGAGTTGAATGGAGTGGAGTGGAATGGAGTGGCATGGGGTGAAGTTTAATGGTATGGAATGTAATGGAATGGAATGGAATGCAGTGGAATGGAATGGAATGGAATCGAATGGAATGGAGTGGAGTGGATTGGAGTGGAGTGGAGCGGAATGCAATGGAGTGGAGTAGAGTGCATTGGAGTGGCATGGAGTGGAATGGACAGGAGTTGAGAGGAATGGAGTGGAATGGAATAGAGTGGAATGGCATGGAATGGCCTGGGTTGAAATAGATTGGAGTGGAGAGGAGTGGAATGGAGTGGAATGGAGTGGATTGGAGTGGAGTGGAGTGGTGTGGAATGGAGTGGAGTGGAGTGGAGTGAAATGGAATTGAATGGAGTGGAATGGAATGGAGTGGAGTGTATTGGAATAGAGTGGAATGGAATGGATTGAAATGGAATGGAATGGAGTGGTGTGTGTTGGAGTGGCGAGGAGTGGAATGGAGTTGAGTGGAGTGGAGTTGACTGGAGTGGAATGGAATGGAGTGGAATAGAATGGAATGGAATAATTTGGAGTGGAGTGGAATGGAATGAAGTGGAGTGGAACGGAATGGAGCGGAATGGAAGGGAATGTAATGGAATTTTGTCTAGTGGATTGGAATGGAATTGAATGGAATGGAATGGAGTGGAATGAAATGGAATGCCATGGAATTCAATGGCGTGGAATGAAGTGGAGTGGAATGGAATGGAAAGCAATGGCATGGAATAGAATGGAATGGAATGGACGGCAGTGGAGTGGAGTGGAATGAAAGGAGTGGAATGGATTGGTAAAAAGGGTAGTGGAATAGAATGTAGTGGAGTGCAATGGAATGCAGTGGAACGTAAAGGAATGGAATGGAATGGGGTGGAATGGATTGTAGTGAAATGGAGTGCAGTGGAGTGGAATGGAATGGAGTGAAAGGGAGTGGAATGGAATGGAGGGGAATGGAGTGGAATGGAGTGAAGTGGAGTGGAATGGAATGGAATGGTGTGGAATGGAATGGAATGGAATGGAATGGAGTGGAATGGAATGCAGTGGCGTGTAATGGAGTGGAATTGAGTGGAGTGTAGTGGAATGGAGTGGAGTGGAGTGGAATGGAATATATTGGAGTGGGAAGGAGTGGAATGGATTGGAGTGGAATTGAATGGAGTGGAATGGAATGGAATGGAGTGGAATAGAGTGTAATGGAGGGGAGTGGAGTGGAATGGAATGGAATGGAATGGAATGGAGTGGAGTGGTGTGGTGTGGATTGGAACTGAATCGAGTGGAATGGAGTGTAATTGAGTGTAGTGGAATGGAATGGAGTAGTGTGGAATGGAGTGGACAGTAATGGAATGGAATGGAATGTCGTGGAGTTGAATGGAGTGGAGTGGAATGGAATGGCATGGGGTGAAAAGTAATGGTATGGAATGGAGTGGAATGGAATGTAATGGAATGGAGTGGAATGGAATGGAATGGAATGGAGTGGAATGGAATGGAATGGAATGGAATGGAGTGGAATGGAATGGAATGGAATGGAGTGGAATGGAATCAAATGGAATGGAGTGGAGTGGAGTGGAGCGGAATGCAATGGAATGGAGTAGAGTGGATTGGAGTGGCGTGGTGTGGAATGCAATGGAGTCGAGAGGAATGGAGTGGAATGGAATAGAGTGGAATAGAATGGAATGGCCTGGGTTGGAATGGATTGGAGTGGAGTGCAGTGGAGTGGAATGGAGTAGAGTGGAGTGTATTGGAGTGGAGTGGAATGGAATGGAGTGGAGTGGAGTGGTGTGGAATGGAGTGGAGTGGAGTGAAATGGAATTGAATGGAGTGGAATGGAATGGAGTGCAGTGTATTGGAATAGAATGGAATGGATTGGAATGGAATGGAATGGATTGGAATGGAATGGAATGGAGTGGTGTGTATTGGAGTGTAGAGTAGTGGAATGGAGTGGAGTGGAGTGGAGTGGACTGGAGTGGAACGGAATGTAGTGGAATTGATTGTAATGGAGTAGAATGGAATGGATTGGAATGGAATGGAATGCAGTGGAATGCAGTGGAGTGGAGTGGAGTGGAGTGGAATGGAGTGGAATGGAATGGAGTGGAATGGAGTGGACTGGAATGGAATGGAGTGGAATGGAGAGGTGTGGAATGGAATGGAGTGGAATGGAGTGGAGTGGAGTGGAGTGGATTGGAGTTGAGACGAGTGGAGTGGAATGGAATGGAATGGAATAGAATGGAATGTAATGGGATATAATGGTGAAATGAAATGTGAGCTGAGATTGTGCCACTGCACTCCGTCCTGGGTGACAGAGTGAGATCCTGTCTAAGGAAAGGAATTGAAGGGATTAGAGTGGAATGGAATGGAATGGAATGAAAATGAATGGAATGGAATGGAGTGTAGTGGTTTGGAGAGGAGTGGATTGGAGTGGAATGAAGAGGAATGGAATGTAATGTAATGGAAAGGAATGCAGTGGAGTAGAGTGGAGTAGAGTGGTTTGGAATAGAATGAAATGGAATTGAATTTAATGAAATGGAATGGAATGGAATTGAATGGAATGGAATGGAGTGGAATGGAAGGAAACGGTCAAATGAAATGTGGGCTGAGATTGTGCCACTGCACTCCAGCCTGGGTGATGGAGTGAGATCCTGACGAAATAAAATGGAATGGAATGGATTGGAAAGAAATGGAATGGAATGGAATGGAATGGAATGGAATGGAGTGTATTGGACTGGAGTGGAGCGGAATGGAGTGAAGTAGAATGGAAGGAAGTGGAATGGAATGGAATGGAATGGAATGGAATGGAGTGGAATGGAATGGAATGGAATGGAATGCAGTGGAGTGGAGTGAAGTGGAGTGCAGAATTCCTCAATAAAATACTATCAAACCGAATCCAGCAGCAAATCAAAAAGCTTATCCACCATGATCAAATCTGCTGCATCCCTGGGATGCAAGGCTGGCTCAACATACACAAATCAATAAATATAATCCATCATATAAACAGAACCAATGACAAAAAAATATGATTATCTCAATAGATGCAGAAAAGGCCTTTGACAATATTCAACAACTTTCATGCTAAAAACTCTCAATAAATTAGATATTGATGGGACGTATCTCAAAATAATAAGAGCTATTTATGACAAGCCCACAGCCAATATCATACTTAATGGGCAAAACCTGGAAGCATTCCCTTTGAAAATCTCAGTTACGTTTCTTTTGGATATGTGTGTGAGGAAAGGGTACCTACAAACTACCCTTTTAGGTAAATGCCAAATACAATAAATATTAATACCTACAGTCCTCATGTTGTACATTATATCCCTCAACGTGTTAATTCTACATATCTACAACTTTGCATCCTTTGAATTCTGTATCTCCATTTTCTCTTCTCACCCCCAGCCCCTGGTAACCACTGTTTTGTACTCTATCTCTGTGTATTTAAGTTTTTGTTGTTTTTGTCCTGAGAAGTTTGTTGGGACTTTCAACTAGGAGATAATATGTTCTGAGTCTTGGGTATCTCAAATGATAGCAGGTAAGAAGTTTTACTTGTCTGGAGAGCAGAGTGCCAGTGCATAATTTTATGCAGAAGAGGGAATAAGGAGAATTCTCTACAATTTGAATCAGAAATATGGCTCATATTTTTATGTACAACAATCTCTAAGGCTTCTTGGAAAGGAACTAGCTGCCTGATTTTTTTTTTCATTTGAATCCACTAATACATGAAGAGGATGATTCTCCCATACCAATCATGAGAATGATATCTGTAGAATCAAAAGTTGAAATCCTATTATCCTAGAACTTTTTTCAGAAAACTTGAACATGTATTGAAATGTCATGCTGGTCATATATTTTATAGCAATGAGGAATTTACTTATTATATACTTTAGCTTTTTAGCCCTTTCCCTGCCACCAGAAATGTTTCTTTTGAATCCAATATGGTCCTCAGGGTTTAAGAATGTTAAGGAATGTATAGGGGTTTCTTTTTTCTTCTTCTTTTTTTTTTTGTCAAGCTATTGTATATTTTTACTTTACCTGTTTGGGTATGTAGTTACTATTTGTTTGGACTCTCATACCAGAAAAAAAAAATCATAGTGAATTTTACATGTACGGAGTCTACATTAATCTGTACAAACTGACAAGTTTAGAATATCAAAGTCAACACTGTAAAAAATAAAGTGATATTTTGTCTGGTCTATCTCCTTGCAAATAAAACAACAATAAATTCTGTATTATTATGAAATATAAGAGCTTGAAAATTTTTCAAGTGCCTTGTATAGAATGGCCTTCGAATTCAAGGTATAAACTACAACAAAACACTTTCGAGATCTAGCTTGATTGAAGAGTGCATTCTTACTCATTTATATATTCTCTGCAATTTCTGATTCAAGATATTTCACAATTCTAAAGGAAAGCCAAAATAGGATAATAATTACAAAACAAAATAAAAAGTAATTGAGGAAGATAACTGAGCAACTTATTCTTGACAACTAGCTTTTTAACACACAGAAAAGTGCACTAAAAATACTGCCTAGTTGTTTAAGGTAGGCTGAGATCTGACTGTATCCCCTAAGTGAGTGTAATAAAGAAAAAATTACCTTTGAGGGAGCACAGTGGTTAAATTTAAAAGATTTATTGTTTAACCTCAGGAAGACTTTCAGTAACTTTTTAGAAAATGTATACATTTAATGGAAGACATGCTATGCTTCTTGTAAGAATTTGTTCCAAGTCACTGTGTATAATTAATGGCTTGTCTACATATTTTTTCAATAAAACTGTTCATGCAGAACTTTAAGTAGGCACTTTCAGTACCAGAATGAATGCATCTTTGTGAAGATACCATTTATGTACCATAACATCCAAAGCATAATGAGGAGATTTTGATACACTGAAGATTTAGAACTGAGTTGGAAAACAAAACTTCAACATACTGTCTTGTCAGCACAAAGCAAATAAATTCATCACTGTAAGTTGAGATTTAAATTCACAAACTTATAAGCAATAAAATCAAAGTAATTTTATTATAAGTGTTTTGACACCAGATTATATGGGGTAAATAATTTACTTTCTAATCAAGCAATTGATATATATAAACCTGAAATAGAGAGTTTTGCCTTTTAATTAGATACATCGTTAAACAAAGAATGGTTGAAGCAGCAGTTGAGAATTATCTTTTTCTCTTTTTGCTGTTCTTACAAGGACAGTTTCTAGAATTGTTTTCAAAACAATAGAACAGAAAATTTCACTTACTCAATTTAACTTTTGTTAAAGTACTTTGCCAAAATTAGCAAACTATGAAAGGAAAGTTTGCCTTTTCAATATATATGTAAGTGGCAAGTAAAAGTTGTTCTTAAATCACGTGATCTCATAGAAATAACATGGGATAAAAAGAGTTCTGAAGGTGTTCAGGAAATGCCAGTCCTAAATGGATTGCTTTGGTGTACTGATTACATCGAACTGAAAATATTTGAAAAACAACAAATGCGGGACATGCTTTCGCTGCACTCCCTTTACGTTCCTCAAGAGAGATCCTCCAAAAGGAACTTTCAATACCAGAATGAATGTATTTTTGTAAAGATACCATTTATCTACCATAACATCCAAAGCATGATGAGGAGATTTTTATATACTGCAGATTTAGAACTGAATTGGAAAACAAAGCTTCAAGATACTGTCTTGTCAGCACAAAGACATTCATCTCCTTCCTAGGAGTTTCATCAGCCAGGGAAAATTGACTCCTCATATCACAGGAGACAAGACTAAGGGTCCATACCACACCAAGACAGACTGCCACAAACTATCATCTATTGTCCTAAGGGTCTGGTCATCTTTCCCAAAAGTCATTTGCTCCCCCCTAAGTTTCCTACATTCTTCCTCCTGCCTTCCCTATAAGCTCCCAAATCTCACTGGGGTTTTTTCTTGCTGGTGTTTTGTTTGTTTGTTTTTTGTTTTGTTTTTGATTCCACTTTTCTTTCCTGTGATTCCCCCATGCGTGTAATAAATGTGTACACCTTTTCTTCTTTTGACATGCCTGTTATCCATTTATTTCATAGACTCAGTTATCATACCTTCACAGGGTAGAGGGAAAGTTCTCCAAGTCCTACAGTTCCAAAAGAAAATAGCTAGTAACTGCAAATTCAAAAGTCATATAAACTTAGAGACAAAGTTAACTTCTTATACGATATGTTCAGAAAGAAGAGGTGTGTTGCACACCAAGGGATATTTCCCTGGTCTTAGCTCCTAAGTTTCTCAGAGAAGAAGCAGTTACTACTACAGAAGTTAAACACCTGACTCCCAAATTATAAAAGCCTAAGTGTTGATTTTAAATCATTAATTGTCACCTGTGAATCATAAAGTCTGAACTATTTAAATTGCAAACACACATATAAAAGGGATTCTTATACAAGGATCCATGAGTGGAACTGCAAAGTTTTGTCAAAATCTGTATATATGTTTTCTTTTTAAGGATCATAGATTTCAATATATGTTAAAAGATATCTGGAGCTAGTAAATATTAATAACCATTTTCAGTTTCGTGCTGAAATTGGCAAATCATGGCTTTTCTCCCTCCAACACACCCCCTCCCGCCCCAGCACACCACTGGTTAATCTTTATTTTCAGGAGAGAAAAAGATGTTTCATACTAATAAAGGTAAATTATACACTTGTTTGTTTTATACTTTTCCACCTCTTAAGCTTCATATAAGTTTTAATAATATATAATTGAATACATTAACATTTAGATGTTAGTAAACTAATAACAAATGTTCATTATTTCTCTTGAGCAGAGGAATACAAATTTTGCACCCATTGTTGTATAGAATGATTTTAAAATGTCATTCAATCCCTTAGAAGTTTAAGTTTTTTTTCAAGAATTTATATATAAAATTTTTACTTAGAAACAGATAGCTCACAAAAAGTATGGGTTTTTTTTTCTATTATAACTAAACTATTCCACTCACCAAGATGCTGAGACATCCTACTTTCTGGTATTTTGAAATGAAAACAAAACACAAGAATGTGATGATGAAGCAAGTGAAAATTAAAAGGGTACAGACTTTAGAAGTATCATAAGCTAAAAATAAAGTGAAACAAATCTGTAAAGGAACCAAAAGCCCAGGCAGATATAATACAGTAAATTATGAGAAGCTAAAAAAATGAGGGGGTGACAAACAATAAAGTGAGAGTCTCTGATAAAGCCAAAACTATTTGAATGGCAGTCAACAAAACAGAAGAAAAAAATGACACTCATAACAAGGCAGAACTATGGAAATGCATCCCTGGGGGTAAGATAATAGAGTTGTGAATTAGTGGAGGCGAATCACCAATACTGGCCAACTAAAGCCCGCTAACATAATTCAAAGGATGGAGAAATTCTGTAGCTGAAGATAAAAAGTCTGAAATATATTATGGTATAGTCAAATGAGTGTCATTTCTAATATACACACTTATTTTTCAAGAGTTGATAATATGAAGTAAAAATTTAGTATGCAAAGTTCAAATTTTCCACTTGTTGAGTAATTCATTTTTATTAAATATTTTCCAACAATTAAACTAAAGTGATACCAGAACAGAGTAGACATTCTGAGCTTTCACTTTACAAAAGCTACACATAAATCTACATACTTTTTAAGGGTATAAACAAAGTCAGAGCCTGTGTGATATTTCAATAAACAATTGGAGAAAAATTTTATTTAAGAATAGATTATATACATATTGACCTCTTTGAGATCCTTATTTTTTTCTTGTTTGCGTGTGTGTGGACATATGTTTTCATTTCTTTTTTTAAATTATTATTATTATACATTAAGTTTTAGGGTACATGTGCAGAACGTGCAGGTTTGTTACATACATATACATGTGCCATGCTGTTGTGCTGCACCCATTAACTCGTCATTTAACATTAGGTATATCTTCTAATGCTATCCCTCTCCCCTCTCCCCACCCCACAACAGTCCCCAGTGTGTGATGTTCCCCTTCCTGTGTCCATGTGTTCTCATTGTTCAATTCCCACCTATGAGTGAGAACATGTGCTGTTTGGTTTTTTGTCCTTGTGATAGTTTGCTGAGAATGATGGTTTCCAGCTTCATCCATGTCCCTACAAAGGACATGAACTCATCATTTTTTAAGGCTGCATAGTATTCCATGGTGTATATGTGCCACATTTTCTTAGTCCAGTCTATCATTGTTGGACATTTGGGTTGGTTCCAAGTCTTTGCTACTGTGAATAGTGCCACAATAAACATACATGTGCATGTGTCTTTAGAGCAGCATGATTTATAATCCTTTGGGTATATACCCAGTAATGGAATGGCTGGGTCAAATGGTATTTATAGTTCTAGATCCCTGAGGAATCGCCACACCGACTTCCACAATGTTTGAACTAGTTTACAGTCCCATCAACAGTGTAAAAGTGTTCCTATTTCTCCACATCCTCTCCAGCACCTGTTGTTTCTTGACTTTTTAATGATCGCCATTCTAACTGGTGTGAGATGGTATCTCATTGTGGTTTTGGTTTGCATTTCTCTGATGGCCAGTGATGGTGAGCAGTTTTTCATGTGTTTTTTGGCTGCATAAATGTCTTCTTTTTAGAAGTGTCTGTTCATATCCTTTGCCCACTTTTTGATGGGGTTGCTTTTTTCTTGTAAATTTGTTGGAGTTTATTGTAGATTCTGGATATTTGCCCTTTGTCAGATGAGTAGATTGCAAAACTTTTCTCCCATTCTGTAGGTTGCCTGTTCACTCTGATGGTGCTTTCTTTTGCTGTGCACAAGCTCTTTAGTTTAATTAGATCCCATTTATCAATTTTGTCTTTTGTTGCCATTGCTTTTGGTGTTTTAGACATGAAGTCCCTGCCCATGCCTATGTCCCGAATGGTATTGCCCAGTTTTTTTCTAGGGTTTTTTTATGGTTTTAGGCCTAACATGTAAGTCTTTAATCCATCTTGAATTAATTTTTGTATAAGGTGTAAGGAAGGGATCCAGTTTCAGCTTTCTACATATGGCTAGCCAGTTTTCCCAGAACCATTTATTAAATAGGGAATCCTTTCCCTAGTTCTTGTTTTTGTCAGGTTTGTCAAAGATCAGATAGTTGTAGACACGTGGCATTATTTCTGAGGGCTCTGTTCTGTTCCATTGGCCTCTATCTCTCTTTTGGTACAAGTACCATGCTGTTTTGGTCACTGTAGCCTTGTAGTATAGTTTGAAGTCAGGCAGCGTGGTTCCTCCAGCTTTGTTCTTTTGGCTTAGGATTGACTTGGCAATGCAGGCTCTTTTTTCATTCCATATGAACTTTAAAGTAGTTTTTTCCAATTCTGTGAAGAAAGTCATTGGTAGCTTGATGGGGATGGCATTGAATCTATAAATTACCTTGGGCAGTATGGCCATTTTCACAATATTGATTCTTGCTACCCATGAGCATGGAAGGTTCTTACATTTGCTTGTATCTTATTTCATTGAGCAGTGGTTTGTAGTTCTCCTTGAAGAGGTCTTTCACATCTCTTGTAAGTTGGATTTCTAGGTATTTTATTCTCTTTGAAGCAATTGAGATCCTTATTGTGAGAGTCAGTTCAGAATCTGGGGTTTTGTTTTGTGTTGTTTTGTTTTGTTTTGTTTTGTTTTGTTCTGAGATGGAGTCTCTCTCTGTTACCAGGCTGGAGTACAGTGGCACAGTCGCAGCTCATGCAACCTCTGCCTCCCAGGTCCAAGTGATTCTCCTGCCTCAGCCTCCCAAGTAGCTGGGACTACAGGCACGTGCCACAATGCCCAGCTAACTTTTGTATTTTTTAAATTAGAGATGGGGTTTCGCCATGTTGGCCAGGATGGTCCCGATCTGTTGACCTTGTGATTTGCCTGCCTCAGCCTCTCAAAGTGCTGGGATCACAGACGTGAGCCACTGTGCCCAGCCCAGAATCTGGGTTTTAACCAGATTTGCCATTATAAAATGAAATGAAATGAAAACCACCTGTCAATATCTGTAGCAGTGTTATTGTTGGGGAGCATGCACGTTTGTTTGAGCTTATTTATACATACAGAGCTGTTTAGCTTAATATTTAAATTGAAAATTTTTAGTATTTTTAGAATGTTTTAGATACTTTGATGAATAAATTTTGTGTTAACAAACTACTATTAAAAAATTATACGTTATATATTTCTGAACACATTGGCAGATGTAAATGACAAAGTTATATTCACACAATCAGTTTTTCTTGCACAGAATTGACATTTTGTCAAAAAGTTAAAATCTTTGAAGTGTATTTTCTGTCCTCATCTTTCCCCTTTTGAGCATTTTTCCCCCTGGGTTGGTTATAAAATGTTCCCTAACTTCAGGCATCTGATTAAATTTTGGGTTTTCTCCCTTCCTACCAACTCATATGGATTGGTAATGATCTGATAGAAGACAATTGCCAAAAATCAATCAAATATATTTTAAATTAAACTTCTCCAAGATAATATTCATTTTAATCCTTCTTTAATTGCTGAGTGAGGAATAATTGTTCACTGACCCTTAAAATCCTAAAACTTAATCAGCTCACTGGAGTGGATGAATGTATATTTGTCCAGATGAGAATGCTTAAGGTCTACTTCAAGGAGTTCATAATAGTAAACATGTCCTTTTCTTCCATCAGAAGCTTCATCCTGGATCTTTTCATCCTTATTTATCTACTAGCTCTCCTTCTCCAAATACACTGACTTGGAACCCCAGTTTCAGTGGTGGACTGCATGGATTTGATTCTAAGCTATGCTATAATGAGAAAGTAGCTGTAACCCTATTCTCATTTTCTTCACCTGTAATATAGAAATCATCATCAGAAAATATACAGATAGGGGCAAGTTATTTCACAGATAATAATAGGTGAAAATGGAGAGTATGTGGGTGTAGACATGGCAAAGTGAGTTTAAATGGTTTCAGGAGTCTGTGGAAGTTGTCTTTGGATGATTCAATGTTCTCAGGGAAGCACAACCAAAAAGACATTGAGGATTTCTGGGGAAGTGTTAGGGATTAGAGACAGAATAAGATACAAAATTAGGTAAATTAGAGAGTGAATAGATTGGAGCATATGTAGTATGATTGATTGATAGTCAGCACTGAGATTCTCATTTTCAAGTGGGATATTTTTCAATTTGATCCATGTAGCTAGTTGCTCAAATATATGTGGGGATTTGGTGGAAATTTGGATCTAACCAGGGTTATTTTCCTGGTTAGATTCAGCAAAGTGAAAGAGAAACAAGGAAGTTGAAGTTTCCTGGGAATGGTTGGCCATGGAATTTAGGCAGGAGAACAGGAAAAAGAGTACATCAAGTTGGTAAGGGTCATTGTGAATATGATAAAATAATAATTTGGAGGTCTCAGAGAGATTGAAAAATTTTATGTCAGCGTATGAAAGGGAATGATTAAAGGAGGAGCTCAGAGAATGGGATGAATGAAATTATGACTACAGAGAAGTTGCTATTATAAGTAACGACGATGCTTCACTCAGTCCGTCTGGAAGTGTGGTCCCTGTGCTAGCAACATCAGCATCACCTGGGAACTTACTAGAACTGCACATTCTCAGGTTACACCCCCAGATCTACCAAATCTGAAATTCCAATAGCAGGCCTCAGCAATCTCTTATTGTAACACAACTGTAGGCAATTTTGAGGCACACAGTAGTTAGCACAACTGGTCTAGGGTATGTCCTATTTGGTCTTCCTCCTCAGTTCACAGTACAGAGCTCCTAAAACTTGAAATTTCCTGATAGAGATGAGAGGACCATCCTTTACTAGTCATAAGTCCCTCTTAGCCATACCTGAGTTTATGCTATTGACATGACATGAGTGGTGGCTGGAGACCCGTATAGCTTCAGGGTGGGTGCTGGTCATCAGAAACATGAAGGCATAACTAGATGGTTGAAACTGTCAGCCCTCTCCTCCATCACCTCTGAGGTGCTGGGAGGGTGATACAGTGACATACTTAGAGGTCATATGGCAGCTTTGTGCCCCTTTTCACCATACCTGGCCCTATGTCTCTCTTCTATTTGACAGTTCCTGATTTGTATCAGACAGTAACTGTAAGCAAAGTGCTTTCTTGGGTTCTGTGCGCCATCTTAGCAAATTATAGAACCTGGGGAAGGAATCCATGGAAGTCCTAATTTATAGACAGTTGGTCAGGAGTATGGGAGGCCCACAACTCCTCTCTAATGGTGGGGGCGCAGTCTTGTGGGCCTGAACCCTGAACTTTTGGGATCTGATGCTATCTCCAGATAGATAGTCTCAGGATTGAATTGAATTGTAGGACACCATTTGGTGTCCTGAGAGTTGAAGAATTGATTGGGGTGAGACTAAATCCACAAATTTGATCTCAGAAGTTTGAGTAGAAATAATTCTGTTGGAAAACATTATCATTAGATCAAAGGTGTTCATAGAACTGAGAGATCAAAATGGCAAAGAGTCATCTATGATTACACATTGTTGACATAAACTAGAATTAAGACAAGAGTATGTCAAAGAGAGTTACATTGAGCCAGGGATAAAAATAGTCAATCAATTGATTGATTAGAATTTAGTAAATGCCATTTTTTAAAAAATTAATCTTTACTTAATTAATGGAGATACTTATCTCCATTTTGACTTTAAATTTATAATTAAAAAATTGCAATTTTATCTACTTTCCATAAAAGGAAACTGAAAAGCAATAGTAAAATGCTTCGACAGAAAATCTAACCTTCTTATTCCCAAGACGAAGAATGGCCAACTACCTTAAGCACAAAGTTAGAAAAACTTTCATAATTTTTTACGTTGCCATATTTTATAGCTTTGAACAAGTTGAATTGTTAACTAGACCGCCCAGAGAATGGAGCCATCTAATATAATTTCCTTACTATTTAGATAAGATTTTGTTGTTGAAAATCTTAATCATTTTTAATGACCCTGTTTTCAGAGCCTGATATTAATGATTCGTGAAACTCATTAAATGTAGTTATGCATCTGATTTGAAAATCATGAGGGAGATTTTTGGTCAGATATGCATAGCAAATCTATGTCACTAGACATATGTCCCTGCTACCCATGTCACAAACTTTATGTCTACTCTTGAATTGAGGTTTTGCTACGTTTTATTTTTGAGGTTTAAGAATTATTCGTTTAGGTATCTGGGTGCAGTACACCAGCATGACACATGTATACATGTGTAACTAATCTGCACAATGTGCACATGTACCCTAAAACTTAAAGTATAATGATAAAAAAAAAAAGAATTATTCATTTAACTGATGGAAAATTGTATTTCTCTTGTTAGAATAGAGCCCAATTTATCTTTTCTATTTTTCATGGAGACATGAAAGGATGTGAATTTGGAATCAGAGAAACCTGAGTTCCACCATGCTTTCTTCCTCTTGCAATCCATGAAACCCACAGTGGGTTAGTGGATATTACAAAACCTCTGGTGCCACCTTATTAAGATGGAAAAAAGTAATACTAATTGAAAGAATGAATGTGATAATGAGAAGAAATGGCATCAATAAAGTTTCTGGAACACAGTAAGTTCTAACAAATGCTAGTTCTTTTCTTTCATTATTCAAAATCTAAATAGAAGCCAGTTGGTAATTCCAAGATAATAGTATGAAGACAAAAAAAAAAAAGTTTGTTAACTGACCTTCAACCATTGAGGCCTTATCTTATAGAAAGCAAAATTAACAAATATTTTCTCCCTTCTACAAATGTACACCCTCTGAGAAAGAGAGACAGTGTTCCAATCAAGATGATGAAAGTATTCTGGGCACACATAGGAAGGGAAGAAGAATAAGAGAGAACCTTTAAAAAGACAATTTTAGATAGGCACCCTATTTTTACCGGCAATAACATTTTTTAGAACTTACGGCATACAAAATAGACCTTAAATGGACTCAGTGCTGAGAAATTTTTATAAGGGTGCTTTATTTTCTTCTATGGTAAATCTAGGAACCAATAAAATAGCTTTGGTAATTCACTCATTACATTCTTTCCTAACTAATCTATTTACAGTATAAATTTTGTTGATATGCTGTGCTTTTGCATTAATAATTCTCATGTGTCTCATTTGTGAATACATGAAAACTAGTTGTAAAATAAGGAAAATGTAATTTTGAAACATCTTCAAAAACAGTTGCATAATTTAACAAATGTTTATAAATTTTCATCCTTACTCTAAAACCATAGATATCCTAAAAGTGATTGAAGGTAAAATGATTTCTTTAAATAACTGGATTTCTCACCTTGAGTTATTTTATCTCCGTACAAACTGTAGCAGTGTTATACAATGGTTAAGAAGAAATTACTTAAAAGTGAGAATAAAGATACAGCTTATTAACACTTAATTTTGTGGATGAGATCTGAAAAATTGAACTTTTCTTCTAGAGACAAGTTGGAGTTAGCTGTGTATATAGAGTGTGAATACATAGTGTCTATATTTTACTGTCATTATTTAAACAGAAACATGTAATTTGCACTTCAAAAACCTACTACAAATTAGCTGTGTCATTTGGAAGTGTCAAAATTATCTCATTAATGATCAGATAGGCTTTTTGCTCATTGTAATGAGATGTTCCTATAAACCAAATTTGAAAGACAAAGACAGAGTTTGGAGTCTTTAGTACTTGGTAAAATCAGTAGCTCTATTTAGGGCTATATTTGCAAAATACTATTTCTACTCAAGCATATTATTATTTGCAAGGCCCTTCACAAATGTTGACCACAAAGATGTTTCTACCTAGCAGAAATAATTATAGTTACATATAGTTGTCTAGGAATATCTTAAACATGGGATACTAAAATAACTTTCAAGAACAAGAAGAAATGTTATACCTGGCATTTTTGCAACTAGTGCTCTATTTCAGTGCAATATTTGTGGCAATTAAAAACATAAATGACTTGGATTTACAGCTAAGATATCAAAGGAAAAATATGCAAAGGCATGATTATTTTATAAATGTGCCACATATGTGACTTGAGGTACAAAACCTCTAAGTTTAAAATTGTCTTTTTAAAAAAGAAATCAAAGCAGACAAGTGGGCAATAAGTTATGGATACTATTATAGGGTACCCTGGTAAACTAGTAGGAAGAAGACTTTTGGTACTGAAAATTCCAATTAACCACATGCCCCCATTAAGGCCATGATCACTGCCAATTTTTACTCACAAAGGCTGGAGCTAAAGTTATGTGGAATTCCATATGTGTCTAAACCATAGATTTATCAATTATCACTTAAACACAACTTGGAGGACACTATCCAGAATTTGTAGGGCTTGGCCTTATTCTAGAGAAACATACACTGGAATAGGCAGTTGGATTTTAAATTCAGCCTTAAATCTGTTGAAAATAATGCATTTTTTTCTCAGAGATGAGATATTGTCCAACTCTCTTGACTTATTTTAGATTTGATATTATACAGTTCGAACACCATGGAGATTTACTAATCTGAATGAACACATACCAAATTAGTCTTTGCTCCAGTCTCAAAATCTGAGATTAATTCTGGCTGCTGAAGAAATTTTCCAGGGTTAGGAGTACGCTTCAATGCTGGTGACCGGTACTACTTTCTGGTAAACTATAGGTGACATGTGCCCTTTCACTGCCTAAACTCACTTTGTAAAACACCATTAAATGAAACTCATCACCAGTAATTTGGGAGGCTACGGTGGGCAGATCATTTGAGGTCAGGAGTTTGAGACCAGCCTGGCCAACATGATGAAACCCCGTCTCTACTGAAAATACAAAAACTTATACAGGCATGACGGGATGTCCCTGGAATCCGAGCTACTTGGGAGGCTGAGGCAGGAAAATCGCCTGAACCCAGGATGTGAAGGTTGCAGTGAACAGAGATGTTGCCATTGCACTCCAGCCTGGGTGACAGAGTGAGACTTCATCTCCAAAAAAAGGAAAAAAAGAGAGAGAGAGAGAGAAAGAAAATTATCAGTGTTCAGTGACTGTTTTTGTTTCATGCTGATAAACTATTACACAGAAAAGGAAAATTTTCGTGCTGATAAACTATTACACAGAAAAAGAAATGTATCCATAATGGACAATTAAAAGGGCTATACAATCTCTCTCACTGTATGATTCTGGTTTTTTTCTTTTTCTTTTCTTTTTTTCTTTTTTTCAAGACAGGATCTCACTCTGTCACCCAGGCTGGAATGCAGTGGCTCTATCTTGGCACACTGCAACCTCAGCCTCCTGGGTTCAAGCTATTCTCCTGCCTTAGCCTCCTGAGTAGCTAGGACTAGACGCATTCACCACCACGCCCAGCTAATTTGTGCATTTTTAAAATACAGGTGGGGTTTTGCCATGTTGCCCAGGCTGGTCTTGAACTCCTGACCTCAAATGATCCTCCCACCTCGGCCTCCCTAGGTGTTGGCATTACAGGCATAAGCCACCAGGCTTGGCCTGATTCTGTTTTTTAACACAATTCCTATTACTTCTGTTTTAATTTTACAAAGCCATAGGTTTTTAATCTGAGAAACCTTTGAGAAAGCATCCAGATAAATTTATAAATAGAAAAATAAATTCAGATACATAGAATTAAGTTTATGATCTAATTAGTGGGTGGCAACTGAAAAATTTTCAAGTTCCATAAACTGAAGTGAAAGGATCACTTTCCTGAAAATATTACAAAGGCTTGATAATTACCTGGATTGTACTAAAACCTACACAATCTAGTATATTCTGTAGCAGCAATTCATAAAGACAGCTTCACTTACCATGTAGAATTTATACGTACACTAAATTTAAGGAATGCATTACTTGTTATTGGAGAAGGATAATAACTCCCAGCAGAACTGATTTGCATGAATGCCTATTAAACTATCATCGATGTAGAAATTAAAAGTTAAGCTATTCAGCCCCAGATGTGTGAGAGACAGAGAAAATCTTCAAAAGAGTTCAGCTACCAAATCCCTTCCTCAATAGCTCTTTGAGTCTCAAGACAGTTTCAACCACACACAGCCTCAGAGTCTTATGGTCCAAACAACAATTGACTGCAGCTCTAAAGTAAGAAAACATTTGAAAAGAAACAATCAAAGATCTATGCCAAGTTATGGTCAAGGAGGTCCACCAACTGGTGGGTGAGCATGGCAAGGATAGGGACTAAGCCAAATGATGGGTTTACCAAAACAGAAACAAGAGAAGCCAATGGAAACAGAGTCCAGGTTATAACAGGAGCCCAGGCACTTGATGTGGGAACCCTATTTGTCTCATTTAGCAACTAGAGTTTTAACGTCCTATGAGGCACAGCTAATGCCCTTCATTATTATTTTTTGTAATTGACTGCATAGTTTAGAACTATGCCTTGAATTTAATATCTGTCTGTTGAAGAAGAGAATAATGATGAAAATCTGTCCACAGGTTCTGTGCAGTACTGAAGAGCAACTTCAGCTCTTGAGGTATCTATCAGAAGTCTTACTCTCTAAAAAGCCTCTGGTTAATTACTGATATAGGTTGCTGACAATTTCACTCTCACAATGTAGGGGAAGCAGGAATGTTATCTGGCCTCTTGGCTCCTCTTCCTTTTCCTTCCACAGATCTCTCTGCTGGTTCACAGAGGAATAGTTTCGTGGCTCTCAGTTCATTTTGCAATTCTGCTACAATCTCATTCCATCCTCAGTTGTAACTAGCTTGTCCTTCACCCAACGCTTATTTATGGAGGGACAGATAGCAAGAAGAAATCGCACTCTGGATTACAAAGTGGGAAGACGCAACCCTTGGCCAGAATGCCTGCCTCCTATGTTCATGATGGATATTTCGAATTGATCTCAGTACTCTTTTCCATTGAGCCCATGTCCCAAATTGGCCGTGAGTTAGGGAGAGGGCTCTAGAGTGGGAAAGATGTACCCAAAACTTCCCTAATCTGAATATCAAGCCTAAAAAATTAAACTTTCAATTCAACATCCCTTGTTTCTCCAACTTGGAGTGCCTGATGGTGTGGGAAGCCCCTACTCATAAAAATTCATAGTTGAAGATTGTTGGTAATTTTGCCCAACCCCTTCTTTTTTGTTATACTTTAAGTTCTAGGGTACATGTGCACAACGTGTAGGTTCGTTTCATATGTATACATGTGACATGTTGGTGTGCTGCACCCATTAATTCGTCATTTACATTAGGTATATATCCTAATGCTTTCCCTCCCCTAGCCCCTCACCCCACAACAGGCCCCAGTGTGTGCTGTTCCCCTTCCTGTGTCCATGTGTTCTCATTGTTTAATTCCCACCTATGAGTGAGAACACGCAGTGTTTGGTTTTTTGTCCTTGTGATAATTTGCTGAGAATGATGGTTTCCAGCTTCATCCATGTCCCTACAAATGACATGAACTCATCATTTTTATGGCTGCGTAGTATTCCATGGTGTACATGTGCCACATTTTCTTAATCCAGTCTATCATTGTTGGACATTTGGGTTGGTTCCAAGTCTTTGCTATTGTCAGTAATGCCTCAATAAACTCCTTCTTTCTTTGCCTAGTTACAGCTCAATGCAACCTCCTGGCAGGCCAGCCTTAAGCCCAGCAGTCCAACCATGCATCTAAGCTGAGTTCTCATCAGAGCCAACTTCAATTATAAACAACTGAGATGATGCCAGAGGCCAGAATCCCTGAGAACCCAATTTGCTGTCATCACGATGGCTGAAACAAGGTGTTTGGCATCTAGAAAAGCTGATCTGTAGGAAATTTCCAATAGAGTTCAATTTTTCTAAGTTTAAAGTGTACAATATCATCAAGGTCAGACACTCGAGATAAAACTGGGCTTGCATTTAAATATAATAAAAATATTTGAAGAATAGTAAGAGTGGTGACTACTTTTACACAGGAATGTTTTAAATAAATTGTTTTTTTCTTCTGCCTTTAAAATTTTGTGATTTGTCAATGAGATGTTGACATATTTTTAATGAAGCATGCCTTGTAAAATAATAAGTGAATGAAAAATACACAGTAATATTCACATCAACAAAGCTAGAAGACTGTATGTCTCAAGAGGCTCCATCATCTACCCAGTGGCCACTTGACCAAATTAAGATCCAAATACCAAAAAGAAAAGTAATTAAAATTTGTGTTGCATGCCTTATAAGACCAAACCTATAAAATGAGGGGAAACTTCACAATTACTTGTAATTTGCTCTGTGGAATTGTAACAGATGGATTATAAAGACGATTCCATGATAAACATCTAAATGTGGTTACTACCTTCTGTGCTTTCTTGGTTCATATTTTTGTTTTTTTTCTTTATAAACAGATAATTCATTCCTATCTATGGCAATGCAAACTTTTCAGATCATGTGTGATAAATAGTTATCCAACTTTCTAGATGTCCACCCAGAGCTGCTTCCATGTGAAGAGGTGGAAACGGATTCCGTGCATGATACTGGTTAGGATTGGGAACTGTTTTTTTAAAGGAGATTTTAAAAATTAGTTTTCCTTGTACACATAGCCATAATATTGTGTTGCTAATTGCCCTCTGGGAACAAAGTCATACCAATCACAAATATATTGCCTAAAGTGGGAGGCTTATTACTCTGCTGTGAATTCCATCTCCTATTATGTTTTAAAGATGCTACAAACTTGAGACATTACTATGTAGATGACATTCCCAGCAAATCCCCAAACAACACTTAATGAGATTTCAAATACCAGGATCATGCAACAGTAAAAGATATAAGGAAATAAAGAAAAGCACAGTATATGTGTAGAAGGCATTAAAACACAAATTTTATAATTATGAATGCATATAATAAGGAACAAGTTTTACTCTAAATAGCAATTAAATCAGAACTACGATACAGGGAATAAAAGTGAATATTAAACCATTGTACTGACAATAACAGAGCCCTTTTTCTGCTGCGTGATGGAATTTAGTGTTTACTAAGGAAGAAAAAAATGCAAGATATCTTAAATTTGGTACTTTCCAACAAATTTAAGAAATGTGTACACACTTGAGGAGACTTAAGAAGTCTCTGACTAAAACACTAGAAAAGAAAAGCAGTGAAAAGCCAAATAACTATTACTCAACAATAACGACATTGGTTACTATTATATTAATATTAAACACACTATTAAGCAACAACATTTCAGTTACTCACTGAGCCCAAAGTCATTTTTCATGAACCATTCACAACACTGATAACCTATTGAAAAATGATTGAAAACAAAAAACTTATTGCTTTCCAAGTCCTTTTAAAGCCTTCTCATGTGTCATTTCATATAATCCTTATAACGAATCTATGGAGTATATACTGACTTTATCTCTGTACAGAAAAGAAAACTGAGTCATATTCAGAATAAGTTGCAAAGTTCCCCAGATAATCAGTGTCATAGGTGAAATTTGTTGTCACAGTGTACTCAAGTGTAATTTAGGGAAGCAGTACAAATGATGGTTGAAAGCACAGGTTCTGGGGTAAATAGCCTGAAGTCAAAATCTAGTTCATATCCTCAGTGGCTGTGTGATCTTGGGAAATTTCCCTTAACTCTCTGTGTCTTGGTTTTATAGTTTCATCCATTTTTGCCTCTCATATGAGGTGGTGAGCATTACACTAGTTTATGCTTCTAGGACACTGAAAACGGTACCTGGCTCTTGATAAATATTACAAATTTTGTTTCATTTTCTTCACCTTGAGTATCTCATGGCCAGATGGAAATCAATGTCAATATGAAAAAATGTTCATAATTCAACAGGAAGAAATACAAAACCATATAAACAACTTTGTTTTACTGGCAAGTGTATTTGGAAGCTATGTCAAATTGAGAAGGGAAAGGGAAAGCCTCTAAGGGCATCGATTAATCAATGACCGAAAGCTGATGAGATTTGTCTGGAATTTTTTTTGGAGACTCTGAGACTTAAAATTTTGACAAAACAAGGAGATGAATTGAGTCGTGTGGAAGAGACATTTTCTGAAGTCAGCAGAGAAAGGAGAGACAAATATGGTAAGGGGAAAATGGTATGAAGTAATAATATCTATGAAGTGCTTTCTAAAGTATAACACATGTAAATTATGTTAAATGTAAACTATCATGATTATATCATTACTGTCTGACTGATACAACTATATCCACCTCAGTTAGCCACATAAGATCAATTTTCCTATACCTTAGAGAATACCAGTAACCTCCAGTTCAGAAACAGCATAAATATCTATCCACAGCTGAGCAGACACATACAGCTAGCTACCAGATGAAATAGGCTATATCATAAAATACTATTGTTTTCCATTTTTTAATTGTGGCAAAACACACTCAACAATTTGCATCTTAACCACTGTTAAGTATACAATTCAGTGTTATTAAATGTATTCACAATGTTGTGCAAGCATCACCACCACCCATCTCCATAATTCTTTTTGTCTTGTAAAATTGAAATCCTGTACCCACTAAAAAGTGACTCCCCATTCCCTGCCCTCCTAGGGCAACTGCAGCTTTACTTTCTGTCTTGATGAATCATACAATATCAAATGCAATTTTTAAAATATTTAAAATATTTTGTCTGGAAGCAAAGTGGAAGTTAATATCAATGGCTATGCCTTCAGTGAGTTCTGAGACCACATTACAATGTAGTTAACCATTTATCTTTTATTATGTTCTAGACCTATTATTTCTTCCTGGCACAAAAATATCTTCTTTGTAGATTATGGCATTTACCTCTATCTCCACACCATTTTGGTCTCTCATCCACAGATCATCAGCCTCTTGCTTAGTCTTCCATTTAATGACAATTTCTATTTAGTATACAACAGTCCTTCCCCCTGCAATGCAATTTCTTCACTCTTTAAAGCTCTGACTCTGGCTACTGGTCTCTGTTTTGTACTCATCCCTAAAGCCATGTCTTCAAATATTTCTCAGAACTTCTTCACATCTAAAAATCAAGGATTAATTTATTGCTCTCTGATTATATTCTTCTGGTATTTCAAGTATCCTGTATAACTTCTTCATCTGCCCTTGCTTTTATTCTACATCAAGATGTCAAGTTCATGGACTTCCCAATTAATCATTTAAAAAATTTATTTCAAGCCTTTATGAGTCACTACAATATACATATGTTCTCAGGAATTATGGCCCTACAATTTGTATGTGAGAATAGTTCCTGTGTCAGGCATTATGGACATAAGAGTAAATAAACTCTAGCCCCTGCCTACAAGGAGCTAATTCCCAGCCTAAGACAGATTATAAGCCAATAATATGCAGAGTTGTAAGACTAAGGAAACTGATTGGGATATATGTAATTCGAGCTGGGAATATCAGAAGAAAAACTTTTTGAAAGTCATGAGACATGAGCTGTGCCTAAAAGAATAAAAAATAGAGAGAGAAATAAGAAGAAATAAATTAGGGAATGAGATGGGTATAATAGTAGAAAAAGGAAATCTCTTTAGATAAAACAGGGTATGAGAGTATATAGGAGGCTTATTAACTCAGTGTGGTTGGAGAAAACAGGTTGAAAGGAGAAATAGGGGAGAAAGTTACAAAGGGAATCAAACGTGTTAGTAGTTGGGGGAAAAGCAAATATTGAATACGACCCATAGATCTTGTATAACCCAATGTTTGGTAGTAGCTTACATAAAAAGTTGTGACAAAATAACCAGAGATATACAGAGAAAATAATAACTGAGTATTATATTTCCTCTCAGTAGAAACCTAAAAAAAAATGTAATCACACACTGATCTTTTAACTGACCTCCACTTATCTTGCTGCCTGGATTGGCATACATATTCCTCTGCCTGAAAAATTTCTCAACACTTTTGAAAGGTTGTTTCTCACTGTTACACCCAGGCATTTCTGCTAACACCAGCTGAGTTGTAAGGGGCCCTCCAGGAGACCTAGGTTGTTCTCCTTATCACATATATTATTTTCATTTATCAATTTAACCAGAACATCTAATGAAATATTATGGACACCAATAGCATGAATACAAATATAGCTATAGACTCTAAAATGTAAATTGATGTCTCCTGAAAGGCTGTCATGTCTTAGATGCTAAATTTGGAGTATGTGTTTCTAATAAATAAATAGCTTGCTTTAATCATTCTGACTTATGAATGTAATATAGGGGAGCAGCTTTGATTTCGCCCTTAATCATAAAAAAAAAATTAGCCGGGTGTGGTGGTGGGCACCTGTAGTCCCAGCTACTCAGGAGGCTGAAGCAGGAGAATGGTGTGCCCCTGGGAGGCGGAGCTTGCAGTAAGCCAAAATTGTGCCACTGCTCTCCAGCCTGAGTGACAGTGCCAGACTCTGTCTCAAAAAAAAAATCATACAAGAAGTAAATGATGATTTAGCATAAAACACAACTTTAGCCTAAAACACAGTTCATAGGGCTCAAACTTTGTTATTTTATGGGATTATACTAACCAGTTAATATTCAAAATTTACCATTTCAAAAGAAGAAATATTGGTCTGGGAAAATTCCCATTGCTTATACAGAAGCATGGAGGAATCTTTTTGAGCACAACAATTCTAATGATCTTCCTCATCACTGGTTCCAAAACCAAGCCCATGGAAGGCCTGCATAGGGATAATGTGGAGAACATGCACAAGAAATACACATCACCAGCTCCTCAACTCAGAGCTCCAAGGGAATGGCCAAGGAAGCTGTATTGTCCTAGGAAATTTGAGACAGTTTTGACTTACATTAAATCCTGCTCAATCATATGTATGCACACACACACACACACACACACACACACACACACACAGACGGTGTTGTCAGTGAAGCCTCTAACAATGCATCTTGACTGGACAGATTTGACAATTAAAATGGCTGGAAGAAAATAGGGCTTCATAAGTGGCACTTACTATTCACATTACACATTAAAAGGACATCTCCTAAATTAAATCTTGTCTATGATAAAAAGGCAGAAAATCATGACCCAAGGCTAGTTTATAACTGCAGAAATGTTCAAGATAGACCAATGCTTTCTATGTTTAGGAACTGACAATAAAGTACAGGTCTTTATAATCTACCATTTTGCCTCATTTGATACCAGGTGACCTTCATAATGCAGGCAATAGAGAATTGCAAGATTTGTCAGAGATTTCAGGTCTTTGGAAAGCTATGCTCTTTCACAAGAACAGCCATGGAAACAGGAAGAAAGTCAATTCCCACTTAAGGTAATCAGAATTTACAAATATTCCTTTCTTCATTGAAATCTCAATAGGCACTTCAATATTATCTTTAATTAATTCTTTTGTTACAATCATGCATCACATAACAACATTTTGGTCAAGGATAGTGCACATGTATGACAGTGGTACAATAAAATCATAACACTGTATTTTTACTGTACCTCTTGTATGTTTAGAAATGTATAGATATACTTACTGTATAGATATAAGTAAGTATAGATATACTTAACTGTTGTGTTACAATTGCCTACAGTATTCAGTACAGTAACATGCTGCACAGGTTTGTAGCCTAGAAGGAATAGGCTATACCACCTAACCTAGGTATGTAATCAGCTATAGCATCTAGGTTTATGTAAGTAAACTCTGTGATGTTCATACAATAATAATATTGTCCAGCAATGCATTTCTCAGACACACCCCTGTCATTAAGTGACACATGACTGCATTAGTTAACACTATGGAAACTTCATGGGAAATGGACACTGCAGCTCCACCATAAATAGAAACTGTTTATGTCAAAAAACACGTAAAAGCATAGTTGCAAGATTACAATTCCTTCCAGATATTTCATTTAGTATCTCCACAGATCACTTACTGCCTGAATAGCATTCTTGGGTCTCCACCGCCTCACATTTGATTTCAGGTCATTCCATCAATTGTCAAAGACGCATCCAACATTAACTTTCCAACTACTGGTTTGGATTGTGTCAACATTGTCATCCTGGGCCACAAGAACACAAAAGGCTAACTCAGTGAGGCAACATAGACACTGATCAGTGAGATTTTGCTGAAGGGTGGTACCATTTTTTACTAAGATCAAGGGTATTCATAACTTCAGGCATCTAGACAACATTGAAAAGGGCAGGTTCATAGATAAAAAGGAAAAGAGGAAGGGTTTTTGCAGTATATATGAGCTACCATGTCTCCTGTTTAACCTGAGTCTGAAGAGATTCAAAGTGCAGGTGCCATGAAGGCCTCTTTAATAGTTCAATGTCGATTGATTTTCTGGGCTACACTTCCCAGCATTCAAATTGCTAAATGCATATAAACTACTACTGAATATTTATAACCTGGATTTGTGCTTTTGAGTGACCTTATCTACAGTTACGTGCTTCAGTGATCCAACTTGGGGTGGACTCCAAACTTTGATAAATTAAAGCCCCTGCTTATTCCTTGAGTATTGCTACACTGACAACTGATTTAGTGAATGCCACTGTGAAAATAATAAACCTCTTGGTGAATATATTTAGACATGTCTTGTAACCTGTACACATCTTAACCAGAGATGTCACTTGGTCTTTCTATGTTCAGGAGAGGGTGGAGATAGAAAAACATACAGGATTTTAATTGTTTCCTGTGAGACTAACAGAAAATTCAAGCTAGTGAAGTATGTTTATGCATGGCACACTTCTCATGAGCAATTTTAGGAAGTTCTACCCACAACCCCGTATGTCTTTTGATATGTGGGTTACCTTGGAGAGAGAAAAAGAAACTCTGAACACAAGCATGAAATACTTTCGAATTTTATCTAGAGTTGGACGTGTCCGAAAGCTTTTGTATAAACTTGCTTGATGAGCAACTGTTGTCCACTGGTACCTTCACTGTACAATCCACACACAACCAAACTTCACAACTGGACACCTAAATTTGCACTTTGTTTGGTAAAGCTGAATGAAAAATGTTGTCTTTTAAGCTTATGCTCTCTTATGAAAACTGTTATTAGATTAATTTTACTCCAAGATATGCCAGTTAGGAAATAACTTCCAATTTAATTTCACCAGCTCCCTGTGGGTGGACTAATTACTCATACATCACACTTACTCTGGTGGTGAAATGCCTCAAAAGAAGGTCTCCAGAGTGTTGCTTTACCTAGAAGGACAAGAATGAAGAGACATAAAAATCATTCTTTAAGAAGGAAGATTTTCCTTGCCTAGATTTTCACTTGTAGGATCCAATTAATTTTATCACTTAATATTTTGTCCTGGTGGGCATTCATTTTACAAATTTGTAAGGTCAGTAGAAATGGAAACTTTTGGAAATCGAACTGTAAATGTTCTGTAGACGTTGACAGAAATAGCAATTTGGAGCTGTGCTTTTGCCAACTAGACACTCTGAGAAAATCTGTGAGAGGATATTTTCAGGAAGTCATTGAACCCCCTAAAAATCAAGTTTATTGCTTTTACCATAAATATAAATAATTAATTTATTATCAACCACTTTCAATATTCCAATAAGTAACCTTTATTGTTTATTTCATTGACATGATCTACATAGACACACAATTTATCTTCTTTTGCGATACATTCAGAAAATTTGCTGCCTGGAAAAGCCATGTTTTAAAATTACCACCTGTTTGATGACTTTTTTTTGTACTTTAAGTTTTAGGGCATATGTGCACAACGTGCAGTTTAGTTACATATGTATACATGTGCCATGTTGGTGTGCTGCACCCATTAACTCGTCATTTAGCATTAGGTATATGTCCTAATGCTATCCCTCTCCCCTCCCCCACCCCACAACAGGCCCTGGTGTGTGATGTTCCCCTTCCTGTATCCACGTATTCTCATTGTTCAATTCCCACCTATGAGTGAGAACATGCAGTGTTTCATTTCCACTTAAGTATCTATCTCTACTTGTCCTTTATTTTCACTTCCATCCTAGCTCTATCCCTTGTCTCCTTCGTGTGTCTCAGGATAGGTGCCCTATAACATTTTATATTTCTGGAAACCCTTCAATATAAATTTATTACATGTAAAAATAAAAAGTCTGTTTTAGCGAACTTTTTCTTCACAAATTATATTTTCCTACTTCCCTATTAGACAATTTTTGTAGGCTCCATATGCTATTAATTTATATTCACTTTTAGAAGAATTTTCATCAAAAGCAAAAGTCTTATGTAAATTGATTATATGCTATTTCTACTTCTATGTATATATACACACATAGCCACATACATATATGTAACTCCAGAGGCCTGCCTGGACTGTTTAATAACTGTATTGAACAACAGCAAGAAAAAGCTGTTCAAATTTCAAACAACAAGTTGAACTGAAGACCTCACATCTTTGAATTAAATAGACACTAGTAGACTTTAAAAATTAAACATTTCTACTGTTTTAAAAATTATAGCCATCATACTATGAGGAAAAATGTAATAATCTTTTTTAATTTTTGCCATTTTATTAACCACGGACTCCTCATGCCCTAACTTCATTGGTACCCCTTTGAGATTAAACAGAACACTTAATTTAAAATTCTGATAAATAAATTAATTACACCATTTACTTGAGGTACTCTTTCACCTTTCAAGAAATATTTTGAGAATTCATTAGCTAAATATTGCTATAATGCAGGTTAGTAATAAATGGAAAGAATGAATTCATTGTAAACTTTAAACTAATGATGGTATGATCCGGAATTTTTGTTAACTTAGAAGACATAATTAGCTTTAGAGGTGAAATGAAAGACAAAATCACTTCACATATTAGTAAAAAACAAATAATATAACTTTATAAGCTACTGCTGTTCTTTTGCTATTAAGAACCAATGACATCTGTAATTAGGGAAGATTATGGAAAGGTTAAAGATGAGAATACATGCAGTCTATCTACAGGAAACCTAAACTCTTTAGGTTAAGGAAATGTCTGAGAAAGTCATATTAATTAGCAGGTTCACAGGAAACTAACACTTATTGTATAAATTCCATGGTAAAATGTATTAGGGCTCCACGCACACAACTATGTGCCATCTACCTTACCACACAGTGTTTACTTCTTTCAGTCTTTATTCATTTCTCTCCTAATGGTCTTTATGGTATTATTACATAGTTCTAAAAACCTTCCATGAGGCAGAAATTTCATTTAATCATATAGCTTCAAAAATAATGAAAAACAGTGGAAACTTTCTATTTTTTTATGAAGCAGAATTGTTGAATTTTCAGTTTCATTTATTTAATATTACAAGATGACAAACATATTTCTTTAATTCCCTCTTTTTATTTTTGTCTAACATCAACCAAAGCCATTTCTTTCATTTGAATTTGAAAACTGCTCATCAAAATCCAGTTTAAGCTGAGAAACAAAGAACTAAATTTTGCATGAGAGATTATACACTGCATAAGTATAAAACAGGACCAGAAACAATGGTGGATTAGCAATTTTTAAAAAGACAAAAGCAGGTTATCATCAAATCAATTGTTACCAACACACCAATTCCACCTCTAGGCCAGAAAATTAGCCACTTACCCACAGGAAAACAATGATTGAAGACAAAGTTCACCAGTGAAAGTTGGTTATTTTTTTCCATCCTCGCATCAACTAAAATGATATCTACAGTTCCTCTTAACACTTTTCTGAGTTTCAAATATGTGGGTATGCTTCATTAGCTGAGGCCATTTTCCATATGTACATCTGGCTACAAGGGAAACTGGGAATGTGAGCCCTGATCCTAATGTTTGTAGAGTATTTAGAAATTTGAGAATTCCCTCCAAATAAAGAGTTTTTTAAAACATTGTTAGACAAAAAGTTTGAATTACAAAATGTGGTAGTAGCTCAGGTCTAACTCAAATGCAGGGAAAAAAAACTATTAACTCTAAAAAAAATTAAATACACATTTGATGGCAATGAGAAACAGAAAACAGGCAGAAATAGTAGACTATTCAACCACTGATGAAGTATTTGACCATTGAATAAAGAAAATTGCAATGATTTAAATTTGCATCAATGCAACTACACACCTGATGACGCTTCCCAGTCTGTGCAAAATTAGATGTCTATGAGTAAAGCGGTGAGTTTTACTAGCTTGAGGAATAAGAGCACAGAGTTCCAGGCTGACAGAAAAGAAGAACTGGGAAATTTGAATGACATGGGAGGAAATCTCACACAATTGAAAATCACAGAGGAGAATGTCACAGAGTAAAAATCTAAAATCAGCACTTCAACTTCATTCAGATATATGATGGCTGCTACATTTCACATTCATAAAAAGAGACTCCATAGAATCCAGCAGAAAACAACAGCTAAATTGCTAGTACAGAGCAGAGATTTCAACCATTGCATATAGCTCAGGAGTGAAATTTTGGTGTTTGACTACAGAAAAAAGACTAATGTTAGAAAAGAGTCACTCTTCAAAGGAAAATAGAAGAACCTATCTCTACAAAATATCATACACATAATCTAACATATAATTTAACCTGCCTAGACATAAAACCAGGAAAATATGACACATAACAAAAAAAGTAAACAATGGATTAAGACAGTGAAATGGCCAACATGCTTGGATTAGAAGATAAGAAATTTAAAATAAGCTATTATAAGCATATTCAAGGATTTAAGGAATAGATGGTCATAAGAGGGAATATATGGAGAATCTCAACAGAGAAGTAAAAACGATAAAGAGATAATAGGACAAATTTTAGAACTGAGAGACTGAATATCTTATATAAAAGTGTCATTGTATGCACATACTAGTAAATTAAAGATGGCAGAAAAAACTATCAGTGCACTTAAAAACAGATCAAGAACAATTTCCCAATACAGATAATACAAAGGAAGAAAAATAATAAAAATAGGGCCAGTCTAGCGCTATTATAATTGGAGTCCTAGAAAGAGTAGAGAAGAAAATGAGACAGAAAAAGCTATTTGAAAAAGTAAAGACCAAAAGTTTTCCTAATTGTCAGCATATATCAACTTACAGGTTTAAGAAACTCAAAGAACAAAATAAAAATAAAGAGAACCAAATGTAGACATACCATAGTCAAACCACTGGGCAAAAAAAGAGTAAATCTTGAAAGTAGCTAAAGGGAGGGAGAAAATAATTTACATACGTGGAAACAAATAGACAGATGACCTGTCATCAGAAATGACACTTTAAAAAGCAATGAAACTACATCTTCAAAATAAAAGAAAACTGTCAACTCCAAATTCTATAACTAGAAAAAGTAATTCTTGAGAAAAGAAAGATTTATTCAGATAAAAGAAAGCTTCGAACAAATGTCATTAGCAGACCTAGATACAAGAAATGCAAACGGAAATTTTTTAGGCTAAAGAAAGATAACAACAGATGGAAATTCTGACCTACAGGAAGCAAGGAGAAGCTCTAGGAATGGCATGTGCATAAACATGAAAAACTAAGGCTTTTTTCTTTTAGTTTTATAACAAACAACTGATGGTTTGAATAAAAACTTAAGTGTACTATTGATAATGTATGTAAAATATTCTAAATTAATAGCTCTGACAGGAGACTAAATGCAAAAATTTTGCCTCAACTTTTCTTTATGTTACATGAAAACGCTGACTATTAACACTAAGTGGCCTGCGATAAGCCCAGGATGTTTATTATGATCCTAGAGAACCACCACATTATATGAAGATATTCTTCTAAAATGCCAATAAAGGAATTAAAATGGAACCCTGAATATTGTTCAGTTAATATAAAAAGGCATGAAAGAAAGAACAGAGGAGCAAAAAATGATGGAACAAATAGAACATAAGAGCAAAATAGGCTGGGTGCAGTGGCTCAGCCTGTAATCCCAGCACTTTGGGAGGCCGAGGCGAGTGGATCACGAGGTCAGGAGATCGAGACCATCCTGGCTAACACGGTGAAACTCCGTCTCTACTAAAAATACAAAAATTAGCCGGGCATGGCGGCGGGCGCCTGTAGTCCCAGCTACTCCGGATGCTGAGGCAGGAAAATGGCGTGAACCCGGGAGGCGGAGCTTGCAGTGAGCCGAGATCCCGCCACTGCACTCCAGCCTGGGTGACAGGACCAGATTCCGTCTCAAAAAAAAAAAAAAAAAAAAAGAAAAGCAAAAATAGTAGTCTTAAATCGAAACGTTTCAATAATTATTTCAAATGTAATTTAAATACTCCAAATAAAACACAGATTGTCCAACTATATAATAAAAGTACCTATAAGAGATGCATGCCAAATATTATGGTATAGATAAGTTGAGAGTTAAATAATTCCCAAGTATACCAAGGAAACAACAAGCACAAGAAATCTTATGTGGCTATATTAATATAAGAAAAAGTAGACCTCCAAACAAGCAATATTACAACAGACACCTATTTCATAATGATAAAATGTCAAGTAATTATGAAGACATAATGCTGTATTGCTGACAGAATAACTAAAGAAAATTAAGATAAAATAATTTTGACAACAGCTTGACCTAATCGATATTGACCAAGACAATAGAATATATGTTCTATTATGCTACACATGAAACATTTATCAATAGGCTATAGACCACAAAATATCTCTCAAGAAGTTTCAAAACACTATAATCATAGAAAGTATGCTTTCTGACCATAATGAAAATGAGTTGAAATGGGTAAAAACAAGCTACCCATGAAAGTCTACACTATTGGAAGATTTAAATACATCTTAAAATGCCCTTTAGCTCAAGGAAGAAATCATAAGAAACACCTTTAAATACATTGAACTGAATACAAATAAAAATATACTATATCAAAATGTATGGGATAAAGTTACGCAGACCCAGAGTAAATTTTTTGTATAAATGCTTATTCTAAAAAAGAGAAGTTCAAAACAAGTGAACTGATTTTCTACCTTAAAAAGAAAATCTAAAACAAGAGAGCAAATTAAGTCCAAAACAAGTAGAAGAAAAGAAATAAAACAGAAATTAGAAATCAATGAGACAGAAAAGAGAAACAGGAGAAAATCATCATGGCCAAAAGTTAGTTCTGTGAGAAAGAAAGAAAACACAGATTATAAATATCATGGATTAATGAGACTGTACAGTTGTAGACACAAGAGACATTAACAAGATAATGGAATATTGTGAAACATTTTATACTAATTTTCATTACTTGGATGAAAGGGTGAATTCCTTGAAAAAAACTTATAAAAAAATTCACAAGATTAAATGGAACATATGAAGTAATTGACATTTATTAAAATAATTAAATTAATTGTCAAATACCTGCACATAAAAACATAAAACTAAAGAAATAAAAAAATAAGCAAACTCCAGATCCAAAGAGTTTTGCTGGTGAATTCTTTCAAACGTTTAAAAAAAATAAAATTTTTAAATTATTTCAGAAATAAAGAAGGGGGAAATTCCAAACTTTTTTTATGTGTCAGAATCCTGATAGCAAAACTACAAAACCCAGGAATGCAAAATTGATTTCAACTTAAAGAGCTATCACCATTCTAATCTGTGATTCTAATGAATTTGGCTATCTTAGATACTTTATACAAGTGGAATCATACAGTTTGTCCTTCTGTGACTGATTTACTTTACTTAGCATTAATGTCCTCTAGGTTCATCCATGTTGCATATTGCCAGGCTTTCTTGTTTTAAAGCTGAATAATATTCCGTTGTATGAATATATCACATTTTCTTTATCTATTCATCTGCCAATAGACATTAACCTCATTTCCACATTTTGATTAGTGTAAATAATGCTGCAATGAGCCTGAGAATCATCCCAATCTCAATTCTTTCAGATAAATAACCTGAAGTGGATTGCTAGATCATATGGTAGTTCTAGTTTCTTAATTTTTTTGAGGAACCACCGTACTGTTTTCCATAGAGGCTGCACAGTTTTACTTTCCCAGAAACACTGTAGAAGTGTTCCAATTTCTCCCCATTGTTAACACTCGTTATCTTTTTCTTTTAATAAGACAATTCTAAAGGGCCTGAGGCAATATCTCTTTGTGGTTTTGATTTGCATTTCCCCGATTAGTGATGCTGAGCATTTTTTTCATGTATCTGTTGGTCATTTGGATATTTTCCTTGGAGAAATATCTATTGCTGATTTTAAAAAAAACTCTCAGCAAGCTAGAAAAAGAAATTTTCTTGAAGTGATGGAAAGCATCCACAACAAATCATATAAACAATACTATATTTAATGGTGAAAGCGTAAATGTTTAAACCACATAGATTAGGACAAGAAAGGGATGTGTGTGTTCATCACTGCTATTCAACATTGTACTGGTGATCCTAGATTTTGAGTATAAATATTTAGGGGACAACTATTGTCACTGAAGCCCAAATCTAGGTCATCCTCAGAAAAAAAAAAGTTGATTAGGTTGTATATAATCTAATTCGACTTGCTAATTTAATTTCTCTAAAATTACAGCTTGTATCAACTCTAGAATTTATTGGGCACCTCCTAGGACATAAACACTGGAATTTGGTGAGAGACGTCCAATAGGAAAGAACCTGGCTCTGACATAAATTCAACACACGGAGGGGGACACATGTTATGAGACTGATCTGGCCTCTTCATCTCATAAAAGGGGTTCTTGTTGCTGGTAACACAGATTAAAACTATTTCAATTACATTCAAGATAAAACGATGAGCAATGGTATGTAAGATGAAAAAATCACCCCGCAGGAAGACAAAAGTCTCACAAAAGGATATTTAAGCTAGCCAACACTTTGAAATTCAGGCAGAGATCGTGCTTTCTGGGTGAACTAAAGTAGCAAGAACAAAGTAGAGGCTCCAATTCTAGGAAAAATGGGCCCTAATAAGGTTTACAATCCAGAAACTCAAGATATCCAGACAGAAGGATGCAGTCTCCGCTTTCAAGGCAGCAGCAGTACCTGGATTACTAAGCCAATCCCCAACACAATCATAAACACAAATTTGATTGAGGAAGAAGCTTGCCCACCAGAAGATTTAGGTTATTACAAGGTAGAATGTGATAGAGAAAATGAGCATGGGACTGGAAACAAAAGGAGGTAACCCCATGATTACAACTGGAATATATCTGTCAGCGATGGTGCGGAAATAAGACTGAAGAGAGAGATCCTTAAACCCCACGTGCCTTACATCAGTACTAATCCTGGACACAGGCTGGAAAGCATAGTCTACAGGTGGTGAGGGAGGAGGAGTGGGCTCAGCTGTGAGAAGGAGAAGGAAATATGGCTGAAAACCAGATAGGGGTCTTGAAATCACACAGAGGATTTGGGCCTTTGCTGCTGTCTGCCAGCAGCTGCCAGTAGTTCTCACACTTTGGCTGGCAACAAAATCACCTGGGGCAGTGGTGCGGAAGCGGGGGGAGTGTTGTAAAACCACAAGTGACCAGGCAAAAAACACCTGTATGTTTTCCAATTCAGTAAGTACAGAAATATTAATTGGAAAAAGGTGGAAGTCAGACATTGATAGTGCTGTGGACTGCTCCAGGGACATAAGCATGATCTTTAGAGAGGTGACTCTAATCAGTTGAGGGCAACCACTGGACAGAAAGAGGTCCAGACCAACCGTACACAGAGACATCACACAACTACACTTTAGCAACCTCTCCAAGTAACATGTCTCTTAGTGAAACTTGGGAGGGTGAAAGTTAAAAACATAAAATCCAGTGGCATTTATGTATCCTAGGCACTTACATTTGTCTGATTCTTCCAACTTGCCTTTGCTTGGTTAGAGTTTTGGGTAGATAAGAGGTGGATTTACATGTGCTAGCGTGAGAACTTTGATACACTCATTTAGACATTGACCTACTATCTTGATGTTTGAAAGCTAAAACCCAAAGAAATTTGTCTTTTTACGTAAAACAAATTCAGTCCTTGCCTTCCTTGTAGATTACATCTTCCACTAGCAGTAATAAAAAAGTAACAATATGCATAAGTCAAAGTGTCTTCTTAGATTCTCTGTAGTGTTTTATTATTTAGTTGTGTTAATTAAAGTAACTGTCTCAAAATTTCAAGGAATGCCAGAGAAGCAATTCATGTTCAAAGGCTGCCCTCTTGTGACAATGTGTTGTATGCTTTACTGTAAAGTAACCTTATTTTACCTTATAACCTCTACAATCCAATTCATAACAGCATAAAAAGGAAACAAAAGCTTACATAATTTTGAATTTTAAAAAGTACCTTGTTTATATGGCTCCTTTAGCTAATGAATAGTCAATTTGGTAAATATTCCAGTGAGTTGAAGGTTTGAATCTATCTCACTTAACTAGCTTGATGAATGTATTTCTAAACCTATACAACCCACTCCTCTGCTTTTAAAAAATTAAAGTTAGCTGTAGATTGAGATGTCAGTGACACAGTTTATAGAACATAACTTAGATTGTCATCTACATTACTGTAACTACAAATACCACCCTCAGATGGAAGAATAAGTTTTATCAGTGAACATCTCTAATTGAACTATAAATGGTGTATGTCTTCTGGCTTTTACAAGCTCTTGGTCTAACACAGGGGACATATGATGTAAAAATTACAAAGCAAGGTCACTCACGGTGGCTCATGCCTGTAATCCCAGCACTTTGGGAGGCCAAGGCGGACGGATCACAAGGTCAGGAGATCGAGATCGTCCTGGCTAACATGGTGAAACCCCATCTCTACTAAAAATACAAAAATTAGCTGGGTGTGGTGGCACACGCCTGTAGTCCCAGCTACTCAGTAGGCTGAGGCAGGAGAATCGCTTGAACCCAGGACGCAGAGGTTGCGGTGAGCCGAGATCGCACCACTGCACTCCAGCCTGGTGGCAGAACAAGACTCCATCTCAAAAATAAATAAATAAATAAATAAATAAATAAATAAATAAATAATAAAATAGCAGTGACTATAATGTTTTGTGATGTTAAACTTTGAGAGCTTTTTTTTTCTTTCTTTTCCCAAGTGCCTTTCCCAGTTCCAGGAGCAGAGTTATTCTAAGCCCACTGATGTAAAGGAATAGAAAGAAAAGGTTTGGTGGAAAACCTAATAACCTGCTATCTTTCTGTCTTTTGTTTTTTAAAAGCTTGAGCATTTGGGAGAATTTGGAAAGATTGTGGAGTAAGTGCAAAGAAGGAATTTGCTAACAAAATTTATACAGGGTAAAATGAGTTTTTTCCAGGTTAGAAAATATCCACTCCCTACCCTCCTACATTCCTTTCCCATGGTTAAGAAGAGGAAAAAACAAAGGCCTCTTGGTGAGCAGTGGTGACTTAGGCAGTTTCTTAGAAATATTCTAGAAGGCGTAGTCATCTTTTAAAAAAATAGCTACAAGTATATGTCTAAGCAGAAGGGTCCATGGGCCAAATTACGTGTAGATTTTTGCATTCCAAATATGGTAAAGAAGAAGCAGGAAGCTGGGGCTCCTAAACAGGTCACACAGAAATGGACAAGGAAGAGGCCAGCAGCAGCTTGTGGGGACAAGATGTCAAACCCCAAATGTTAAACCCACCAACCATCCTCCAAATTCTGGCTCTGTTTAACAAGGCTGTGGTCTGACACTACATGCCGCCTCAGTGACTAAAGCATAATTTCCCGTCTCCTGGGAGTGTTGACAGCTGACTCCTGGCAACAATACTCACAGCACAGTAAAGTTCCTTCATCCAAGTTCATGTCCCTTCTCAAGGCATCCCACATCCGAGAACTGCTTGGTACAGAAATATAAAGGCCTGGTTTTCTTGCTCGAATTCGAAGTCATTAGGTAAACTCACCAAGATCCCTGTAGAGTGGACTGCGGCCATGATAGTGATTGCATTCCAGCCGACTTCCTGCTCTGCCCAATCCTATTGCTGTCACTCTCCCACAGGTGTTGGGAATATCATTTCAACCTCCTTGCATGCAATTCTCCAAATCGGAGTCGGCTTCCTAGGACACCTGACTGGTGATATCTCTATCACTATCACGGTACTTAGAGGGGAGCATCTTAAAATGATTGAAGGCTAACTGCCCTAACAGCACAGGCAGATGGTGGCTTAAATAGAATTTAAGTGGATTTAAAAAAACATGAAAAAAGTTGACATTGCACGCTCATATGAGCTTATGGATCAAACCATATGTATGATTTCTAAGATCCCTCGTGCAGTATATATTTGCACTGTTTATAAATGACATCCCCTTGAATTGAATTCAGTGCAATTCAAAACAGTAATTTGTGGGAAAAATTTGATATGCAGATAGCCTGGACTCTAGAGAGGGACACATCATTTGGAGAATAATAGTGAACCGGCTGGTCTATGAGGGAAGAAAACAGAGTGAATATAGACTATTAGTGAACAACGATATTTTCCCATGTATATTCAAATTAAGGTGAACTTCTTTAGAGAATTGTGCCTTAGAAAGAAAAAGTATTTCCCTATATTTGAGTCCTCACAAGTTTTCCTACGATGAGTGCTTTTGTGATTATTTTGAATAACAAGGTAATATTTAAAGAAACTCTCTTGCCCTGAATGTACTTTATGTCAATTGATGTTGCATATAGAGAGCATCAGAGTCAAGCCACAAGAAAAGGAGGAACATAACTTAGCAAAGACTTAGAGGATTAGTCCTAATAGTGTGAAATCAAAAGTTCAAGTGAGGGAATAAATGCAGCTTTTAATGATTACTTAAATGAAGTTTAACTCCAGCAGGATCTACAAGAAATTGGCAACCTTTGGCTTCAGTAACAGAAACTCAGGATATATGCCCTTCAGTGCCTTTGGATTCCGCATCATATTGAGAGCGACTCCTTTAAACAAGCAATAAGAAACTTCCTGTGACAACATAATAAATTCAAAAAGTTCCGTAACTCAGACAATTTAGATAGAAGTGAGGACTTTGGCCTAGACAGCCCTGTTCACTCTAAAGATGGATTAAACAAGGAAAAAGATATTGATATCAAAAATTCAATCAGGAATTTGATTAAAGCATTTCATTAAATGTGATAATTTCTTAGTATATTATCTTACATATGCAATATTCATGTGTAACAAATTAAATACAAGCAAACATTTGAGCATATTATCTGCAGCATAATTCACATATCAATTTACATATTCAGTTTTGCTCACATGAAAACTTCGATCTTCTCAATAAGAAAATTTGTGAAATCTTTAATTCCTCATCCCCAGGAATGTAAATAAATAAATATAAATATTGTAAGTCAGTGATTTTTTCCTAGGAAGACAGTAAAATTACTTTACACGCCTTCTCATTGTAAACCTAAATAACAAACAGAGAAAGGTTCTCTAAAGGAAAAAGACACATCTTAGGGAGGAGGGCACTGCAATGGGAATATGCATGACAAAGCAAACTGTGTAGATTCAAATGGTAAAGGAAGACAAGGTATTTAAAAGAAAAGCGATCAACCTGGAATTATGGGGGAGTAGAAAAAAATAAATAAAGGAAAAATGAAGAGGCTTATCTAATTGTTTTGTTACAGTTATCTTTGACTATAAAGATCAACAACAAGGTCGATGTCAGTTGAAGTTTGAGCAGGTGGTTGCTGGATAGATGTCCTCACAGAAGTGTATTTTGTGTAAGGTTGCTATGGCCTTTGTGCAAGGTTGTGGATTTTGTAGTATTTTGTGATAGTTTGTATCAGACCTAGAAGCATGAGAACCCTCTCTTCAAGGCCTTCTCTGAATCTATTTGTCCAGGTTTTTTCTTTTCTTTTTAAAGATTAGTGACAGTTTTGATTCTGATAACTTTTATATCATGATCCCTAATTTCAAAAAAAAAATTAAACATGTAACTTTTTTATGATGTATTTGATAGGCTTGGATTTATGAATCACCTCTACTGTCTATAGTGGTAGATATATCTGAGCCTACTTACACAGCACTTCCATCAGATTTTCTCTTCAGTGGAATTGGAAGAGGGGGATTTTGGAGAACGGGATGAAGGAATTGTGCTGCATCAGAGGTCCCCACCTAACAGCACAGGGACTTTTTCTGTGCTCTTGCCAGGCCGTTGTATTAGGCTGATACAAAAGTAATTTTGGTTTTGTCATTGAAAGTAATGAGACCATCTGACTTACAATGTCTGTGCCGTAACCAACTCCTAATAGCCTCCTAGGACAGCTTTGCCCTGACATACACTGTCCTGGAACCACGTCTGCTTTGTAACTCCTGAGGTAGCTGCCACCATGACCAATGCCTTCTCATCTTTACTCTACATGCAGGTAACAGTTATAATTATATCTCTGTGTATTCACAGAACATTTAGTACATCTGGGACTTCTACAAAATTTCCCTAGCTGATTTTGGTGTTCTAGTGTCCTGGCAGCTCTAGCCATGAAGGGATGATGCTTTATCAGCATTACTGTTGAGTTTTTTGCTTTTTCTCACAAACTGATTCCACTTTTCCCACATACGCTTGACAATTCATTTGAACTCATTTATTCTAAACCCATTATTTTTTGTCTATTATTTAATAGGGTGGGGGGCGAGGGATAAAAGACAACAAATAAGGTGCAGTGTACACTGTTCGGGTGATAGGTGCACCCAAATCTCACAAATAACCAGTAAAGAAGTTATTCATGGAACCAAATACCACCGTACCCCAATAACCTATGGGAAAAAAAATAAAAAATACAATAAAAAAGAGTCAGAAAAAAAGAAAATAATCACTGTACTTACCATGACAGTTAGAAATGGTGGCTAGCATTATTTGTGTCACCTAATAATATTATTATTTTTTCTTTATGCTACAAACTAGCTCTGCTATTACAATCACTACTATTTGAAGTGTTACTAAATTAAATTAAATTTATTGTATCCTTCTGGACTCAGAAAGGGGGGTAAATGCTAAGACAATTTCAGAATATTATCACATATTAAAAGCATATTATATGGGGAAAATGTGATTTTAAAAAAATAGAAATTGGTAGAGAAACAGTTTTTGGGTCTCTTTAATTTCCGCACATTTTGCAAGTATGGACGCTGACTTTCTTCTTCCAAATGATTGTTTTCAAGCATGTTTGTATAGAAAACAGCCTTGGAATAGAAAACCAGTACCTCCTTCTGGAACAAAGGAAAAGTTTATTTACTGTCTAGTATAATGCAGATAATTTCTCCCTCTTGGGAAGGATACAGCCAAGTGAACTTCCCATAATACAAGTTGGGGTTTCTTGAGCTTGGGTTTTTCTTCCACAGTGTAATGTGCAGGTGCCACTTGGCTCTCTTTGTGTTATCCTGGGAAAGCTGATGGCTGTAGGTGCATGTTTATTTTGGGGTTCTCTATTCTGTTTCATTGGTCTTTGTGTCTGTTTTCATATCGCTACCATGCTATTTTGTCTATTGTGGCCTTAGGGTATAGTATGAAGTCAAGTAATGTGATGTCTCCAGCTTTGTTCTTCTTGCTTAGGTTTCCTTTGGTTGTCTGGGCTCTTTAAAAATCCATATGAAATTTAGAATATTTTTTTTTCTAATTCTGTGAAAAACGACATTGGTTGTTTCATAGGAATAATGTTGAATATGTAGATTGCTTTTGACAGTATAGCCATTTTAACAATATTGATCTTTCTAATCCATGAGCATGGAATAGTTTTCCATTTGCTTTGTCATCTATGATTTCTTTCTGCAGTGTTTTGTAGTTCTCCTTTTAGATATCCTTTACCTCCTTGCTTAGACATATTCTTCTTTTCTTTTCTTTTATTTTGGGGGTTGCTGTTGTAAACTGGATTACACTCTTGAATTACCTCTCAGTTTAAACATTTTTGGTGTACAGAAATGATACTTCTTTCTATATGTTGATTTTTTTTAATCCTGAAAGTTTGCTGAAGTTTTTTTTATCAGTTCTAGGAGCCTTTTGGCACAGTCTTTAGGGATTTCTAGGTGTAGAATCATATCATCAGTGAAGAGAGATAATTTGACTTCATTTCCTATTTGGATGCGTTTTATCGCTTTCTCTTGCCTGATTGCTCTGGCTAGGACTTGTTAAACAGGAGTGGTGAAAACAGGCATCCCTATTTTATTCCTGTTCATAAGGGGAATGTGTTGGGAGAAAAGTTGAGTGTCGGAAGAGAAGCTGAGGCAGGGCCATATGTTTCTCATTCACTTGATACACCGTTTCCTTTCAACCCCTAAATCCTCACCACCTGTTTGTTTGAGCGCCAACAAATAGCGTGGGCTCCCAGAGCTTGGGGACTTTGCAGACTCCACACTCGTGATGGTCTCCTGGTCCCACTTTCTCTCTCAAACTGTCTTTTTCTCATTCCTTTGACTCTGCCGGACTTCATCACCCCCATGACCTAGTGTTGGGTCTGATCACCCCAACATTCCTGGCACCCAACATGGGGTGACAAAGACCCGGTGAAGGAAGGCTGGAGCATGTGAAAGCAGAGGACACGACATCAAAAGACACCCGAGGACATACAAAGATGGGGAATGAAATTTAGTACTTAGAATTTGTTATCACTCTTTAGTACAGTAAAGCAGTTTTGCCCATGGATTCCAGAACAAAGGACTATGAAGTTGGATGAATGGGAGAGAATTGGAAGAGATTTTTTAAAAGGCATATAAAGATGGAGCAGAAATTCCAGTTTCTGTATGGTCAGTGTGGGCACTAATAAAGGCAGCCCTTGAGCCATTTCAAACAGATGATGAGGCAGACTCAGATGAGGAAGAGGAGGATGAGTGTAAAAAACTAACTTCAAATTCTGAGTGTGGGGAGCAGCTACCAGAGGAGATTAAAGAAAAGAAAGAAAAACTTTAAAAAGTATGTTTTAGTAGCCCGTTGGCTCCACCTGCTGAATTAAGTGAATGGCCACCTCCTCTCTCTCCTCTAAATGGGTGAGAAAATAAATTAGCTGAAAAACTTACTGCTCCTGTAGTTACAACATTAAAACCTGGAGCAATTGGTGGTGGTAGACAAAATTCTATTCAAAAAGCTAAAGCCAAGGGAGACCTTGAAACATGGCAATTTCCCGTTACTATAATCCAGCAAGTAGGACAGAATATAGCTAATTAGGCTGCTTTCTGTTGTAAGTTACTAAAGAATTTAAGCAAGCCATTAGTCAATATGGACTGAACTCTCTTTTTGTGCAAACTTTATTTAAAAATATGGCTCTTGATAATAGATTACTACCATATAATTAGGATACTTTGACAAAACCTGTTCTCACTCCATCTCAGTACTTGCAGTTTAAAACTTGGTAGGCTGATGAAGCTCAAACTCAGGCAAAAGAAAACACACAAGTGCAGCCACCTGTACCTGTTTTCTTTGATCAGTTAATATGAGTTGGCCCTAACTGGGGTTGATTAGAGAATCAAGCACTAATGAAAGATGTTGCCATTGTTCAGCTGTGCTTCATGTGCTTACATGCATAGAAAAGGATAAATGTTACAGGGGAAAAGTATCCTTATTTCAGTTCTGTCTGACAAGGACCTAAAGAACCATATATTAATTTTATTGCTCAGCTCCAAGAGGCTGTGTATAAAGCCGTAAATGATCAAAACAGCTCAGGATGTTGTAATACAGCTTCTTGCATACAATAATGCTAATGCAGAGTGTCAAACTGCTATTAGATCCCAGACAGAGAGGGCCCATTTAGCTAAATATATTAAGGCTTGCGATGGCATTGGAGATAACTTACATAAGGTTATTCTTTTAGCTCAGGCTGTGGCTAGATTAAGAGTAAGAAAAAATATGCTTCATTTCTCAGGCTCTTGCCTTAATTGTGGGCAAATTGGACACAAGAAAGGAATGTAGAAAGGAATTCAAATGACGAAAACTACTACCATCAATCAACAGAAAAGTCCCATTGTACGTCCCTGGTGTAAGAAAGGCAATCACTGGGCAAGTCCGTGTCATTCTAAATTTAGCAAAGATGGACAGCCTCTTTCAGGAAATAGGAAGAGGGACCCGCCTCAAGCCCCTCAACAAACTGAGGAATACCCAGCACAGCCACTGCCCTTACAGCAATTGTCCCCCGCCTCAGCAAGCAGTGCTTCTGTAGACCTCTACAGCACCATTCCCATCTCCTTACTTCCTGGGGAGCCACCAAAGAAGGTCCCCACAGGAGTTAGGGCACCCTTACCCTGAGGAACTGTTGGGAACAAGCCTCCCCAAATCCGGCCATAAACTGGTCCCAAAACTGGCCATAAACAAAATCTCTGCAGCACTGTGACATGTTCATGATGGCCATAACACCCACGCTGGAAGGTTGTGGGTTTACTGGAATGAGGACAAGGAATACCTGGCCCGTCCTGGGTGGAAAACCACTTAAAGGCATTCTTAAGCCACAAACAATAGCATGAGTGATCTGTGCCTTAAGAATAAGGGATACTTTTAGTTAATCTAATATCTATAGAAACAATGCTAATGACTGGCTTGCTGTTAATAAATACGTGGGTAAATCTCTGTTCAGGGCTCTGCTCTGAAGGCTGTAAGACCCCCCACTCCCCGATTTCCCACTTCACACCTCTATATTTCTGTGTGTGTGTCTTTAATTCCTCTAGTGCTTCTGGGTTAGGGTCTCTCCAACCGACCTGGTCTCAGCAAGTGGTGCCCATTCATGGGGGCTCGAATACAGGTCAAAGGATCACTGGAGCAACGATTGGAGAATGTGGAACTAGCTGGAGGACACCCGAGTACTCTTAAAGCAATCCCCGTGGTGAGTAAGAAGGGGAGCTCGGAAGCATCAGGGTAGCAATAGGACAAGTGTGGGCTGTGGTTCGTTCTACCTTGGAACTTTGTCACACTGATGATGAGGAGGAAGGAGAGTATAACAAAGTAACAGTAGAGGTTACAGACCAGGTTTATTTGTCACCTAAAGCTAAAGCAGAAAAGGAGGGAGAGGTTCATCCCTATCCTTCTGCACACCCTCATTATTATTTTGAAGAAAATGACCCTCCAGATCTTTCTTTTCTGGAGGACACTGGGTGAAAAGTAGCTGCCCTGGTGACTGTTCGAGCAGCGCCTTGAGTGACTGCTCTTAGTTCTATTCAGGCAGGAATACAGCAAGCTAGACAAAAGTGGGATTTAGAAGCTTGGCAGTTCCCTGTTTGAATACACCCCCAAGATCAACAGGGAAATAGTATAGCTACATTTGAGCCTTTTCCTTTTAAATTACTCAAAAAAATTAAACAAGCTATAAATCAGTATGGACCAGGTTCTCCTTTTGAAATGGGACTGTTAAAGAATGTTGCTGTTTCCAGTCGGATGATTCCTACTGACTGGGACACTCTTACTCTAGCTTGTCTAACTCCTGCTCAGTTCTTACAATTTAAAACTTAGTGGGCAGATGAAGCTTCCATTCAGGCTGCTCACAATGCCTGGGCCCAACCTCAAATTAATATAACTGCAGACCAACTTTTGGGGGTTGGTGGCTGGGCTGGTTTACATGCACAAGTGGTCATGCAGGATGATGCCATAGAACAGCTTAGAGGAGTGTGCTTTAGAGCTTGGAAAAAATCACTTCATGTGGAGAACAATACCCTTCCTTTAGTGCTATAAAACAGGGACCAAGAGAACCATATGTGGATTTTACAGCTTGGTTACAGGAGTCTCTTAAAAAGATGATTGCAGATTTGGCTGCTTCGGATATAGTGTTGCAGTTATTGGTTTTGACAATGCTAATCCTTATTGCCAGGCTGCTCTGCGACCTATCAGAGGGAAAGCACATTTAGTTGATTATAACAAGGCCTGTGATGATATCAGAGATAATCTACATAAAGCTACTTTGTTGGCACAGGCGATGGCAGGACTGAGAGTGGATAAAGGAAATACTCTATTTCCTGGAGCTTGTTTTAACTGTGGGAAGCATGGTCATACTAAAAAGAATGTAAAAAAAAATCACCGAGTCAGGCCACCAGATAGGGGAAAAAAACAAAACTGCTGATCCTGAAATATGTCCAAAATGTAAAAAAGGAAAACTTTGGGCTAATCAGTGTCACTCTAAGTTTGATAAAGAAGGGAACCCGATTTTGGGAAACTCCCCGAGGGGCCCATCCCAGGCCCTGTTCTAAACCAGGGCATTTCCAGCTCAGGCCATTCCCTCACCCCCATACGTTATCTGTCCCCCACCACAGCCCATAGTGCCGCAGTAGATTTATGCGGCACAAAAGCTGTGAGCCTTCTGCCTGGGGAACCCCCGCAAAAGGTCCCAACAGGAGTCTGTGGACCGTTGCCAGCAGGGACAATGGGATTACTTTTAGGAAGGTCTAGTTTAAGTTTAAAAGGGGTACAAATACACACTGGAGTCATTGATTCAGATTACAATGAGGAAATTCAAATTGTGATATTTAGTTCTGTTCCCCGGAAAGCACAGCCAGGAGTGCGCATAGCACAGCTCCTGAGTGAGCCGTATGTGGGAATGGGAAAAAGTGAAATTAAATGAACTAGAGGATTTGGAAGCACAAATAAAAAAGGCAAGGCAGCTTATTGGGTAAATCAAATTACTGATAAACATCCTACCTGTGAAATAACTATCCAAGGAAAGAACTTTAAAGGTTTGTTAGATACTATTTTTTTTTTTTTTTGGTAGGAGTGGACATTTCAATTATTTCTCTACAGCACTGGCCGTCCATGTGGCCAATTCAGCTCACTCAATTTAACACAGTGGAAACTGCTAAAGCTCCAGAAGTGTATCAAAGTAGCTATACTTTGCATTGTGAAGGGCCCGATGGACAACCTGGGACTCTTCAACCAATTGCAACTTCTGTACCTATAAATTTATGGGGGAGAGATTTATTATGACAATGGGGAGCACAAGTTCTAATTCCATAACAATTATACAGCCCTCAAAGTCAACATATGATGCACAAAATGGGGCATGTCCCTGGTATAGGAGTAGAAAAAAAATTGCAAGATTTGAAAGAACTGCTTCAAACAGAAAGACAAAGTTCCTGCCAAAGATTAGGATACCATTTTTGATGGTGGCCATAGTTAAGCCTCCAGAACCTGTACCTTTAAAATGGTTAAGAGATAAACCAATTTGGATAGAATAATGGCTGTTAAGCAAAGAGAAACTGGATGCTTTAGAGAAATTAGTTACTGAACAATTAGAAAATGGGCACATAGCTCCAACATTTTCCCCTTGGAATTCTCCAGTTTTCATAATTAAGAAAAAATCAGGTAAATGGAGAATGTTAACTGACTTAAGAGACATCAATTCAGTTATACAACCAATGGAAATATAACAGCCAGGATTGCCTTCTCCTACTATAATTCCAAAAAATTGGCCTTTAATAGTCACAGATTTAAAAGACTGTTTCTTTACTACCCTTTTAGCTGAGCAAGACTGTGAACGGTTTGCATTTACAATTCCTGCAGTAAACAACCTGCAGCCTGCTAAGCGTTTTCATTGTTTCACAGATGGGTCTAGTAATGGTAAAGCTTCTTATTCTGGATCAAAAGGTAAAGTTTTCCAGACACCGTATACTTCAGCTCAAAAGGCGGAGCTTGTAGCTGTAATTGAGGTGTTGACTGCTTTTGATATGCCTGTTAATGTGATTTCTGATTCTTCATACATGGGTCATTCCACACAGTTAATTGAAAATGCTCAGTTAAGATTCCATACAGATGAACAACTGATAATAAAAACAAAAAAGGGGGAGAAACAGGGATTATGGGATAGCCCATACACAATTGAATCTTGCATTATTAACTTTCAAATTTTTGGGCTTGCCCAAAGGCCAGATGTTACCAGCAGCTGAACAGCATCTACAGAAACCAGCTGCAAAGACAGAAGCAGAACAACTGGTTTGGTGGAGAGATCCAATAACAAAAACTTGGGAAATAGGTAAAATTATAACTTGGCATAGAGGTTATGCTTGTGTTTCTCCAGGACCGAATCAACAACTGATTTAGATACCATCAAGACACCTGAAATTTTATCATGAGCCAGATGCTGAGGAAGAGATAAAAAGCACAATCATCATTGAAATTACAGCTTCTGGCTGGGCGCGGTGGCTCACGCCTGTAATCCCAGCACTCTGGGAGGCCGAGGTGGGCGGATCACAAAGTCAGGAGATCGAGACCATCCTGGCTAACACGGTGAAACCCCGTCTCTACTAAAAATACAAAAAATTAGCTGGGTGAGGTGGCGGGCGCCCATAGTCCCAGCTACTCAGGAGGCTGAGGCAGGAGAATGGCGTGAACCCGGGAGGCAAAACTTCAGGTTTTGCCAAGAATGACACTGTAAATGTAACAAAGCTTCTGTGCTTGTTAGTGAACACCAAATCAGCTACTCTCCTGTATTCGGAGATCAGGATGAAATGAAAAGAAGAAGCAGGCCGGGCGCAGTGGCTCATGCCTGTAATGCCAACACTTTGGGAGGCTTAGGTGTGCGGATCACCCGAGGTTGGGAGTTCGAGACCAGCCTGACCAACATGGAGAAACCCCGTCTCTACTAAAAGTGCAAAATGAGCTGGGCATGGTGGCACAAGCCTGTAATCCCAGCTTGGGAGGCTGAGGCAGGATAAGTGCTTAAACCTGAGAGGCGGAGGTTGCGGTGAGGCAATATTGCACCATTGCACTCCAGCCTGGGCAACAAGAGTGAAACTCCATCTCAAAAAAAAATAAAAAATAAAAAATGACCCCCAACCTTGTCTAGACTGTGGGGTTTCAGTTTCACCCCAGGGGGGTCCTGGTTGGGTTAGAACCCTGAATCTGGTTTGAGTTCATATCCTAAAGAATAAAGGGAATAAAGGCTGTAGCCACTGAGCTACTCAGTCTGGTCTGGTTCTGGCTTTTGCGTGTCTGTCTGTATTTTTGGTCTAAATATTTGGCCCAACAGAGGTTAAAGGCTTTGATGTTCTCAGCAAAAGCCTTGTGAGATCTCTAGTTTATCTGTGTGCTCAACTGGAACAAAGAGACTCCATAAACTAGAAAAACCTAAAGAAAATGGCACGCATGAAAAAATGAGAGCCAACTCCTGTTTGTTGTTCTGTCCACCTCCCTCTCTCACTCCTCCTTCTGCCTTTGCTGTGGTCCCATGGTGTTTCTGTCTTTCTGGGGACCTGATATTCAGTGTAGGAGTGAAGTCCATGATTTTAAAGCCTTCATGTCTCTGCTTTTTAACTCTGCCTGCTTTGCTGAGCTCTTATAATGAGAAATAAACCATTCAGAACAGAAACAACAAGGCATCAGAAAACCAACTTCAGGCAGCGCTCCGGCAAGTACCTCCCTAGAAGGGAAGGGCCTACTAAAGGAGATTTAATCTTGAAAAGGCCAAAATGAGAAGCTCTAACCTTAAGCTTGCTAGGTTTTCTGGTACTCGAGCTGGCTATATATTATGGACCATTCTAGCCACACACATACACACACACACACACACACACACACACACACACACTTTTTTGAGACAGAGTCTTGCTCTGTTGCCCATGCTGGAGTGCAGGGGTGTGATCTTGGCTCACTGCAACCTCCACTTCCCAGGTTCGAGCAATTCTCCTGTCTCAGCCTCCTGAGTAGCTGCGATAACAGGTGTGTGCCACCATACCCGGCTAATTTTTGTGGTTTTCGTAGAGATGAGGTTTCACCATGTTGGCCAGGCTGGTCTCAAACTCCTGATCTCAAGTGATCCACTGGCCTTGGCCTCCCAAACTGCTGGGATTACAGGCATGAGCCACTCTGCCCAGCCTATACACACACACACAAACACACACACACACACACACACACACACATATATATATATATATATATACTTTTTTCTTTTTCTTTTTGACACAGTGTCTTGCTCTGTTGCCCAGGAAGGAGTATGGTGGTACAATCGCGGCTCACTGCAACCTCCGCCTCCCAGGTTTGAGCGATTATCCTGCCTCAGCCTCCTGAATAGTTGGGACTGCAGGTGCACACCACCACACCCAGTTAATTTTTGTATTTTCAGTTGAGATGGGGTTTTGTCACGTTGGCCAGGCTGGTCTCAAACTCCTGGCCTCAAGTGATCCACCTGCCTCAGCCTCCCATAGTGTTGGGATTACACGCAGACTTTAAACCTGATGGCCAAATTACATGAAAGAAAATGCAGAACTCAAATAGTTACTATTTTTAAAAATCCTAAAATGAAAAATTCTCAGTACTTTTGCCTATCTATTTTTTTTCCGTGCCTACTTTGAATCTGCTGATTTGTCTACTGGTGTTGAGATAAGACTTACTTTCTGTGGTGTTACCAATTCAAGGTTACTTGGCTGAAGAAAAACAAAAGAATGAAACAATTCTTTATTTATTTTTCTCTTTTTGAGACAAGGTCTCACTCTAAGGTCTCACTCTGTTCCCCAGACTGGAGTGCAGTAGTGGGATCATAGCTCACTGTTATCTCAACCTCCCAGGCTCAAGCAATCCTCCTGCCTCATCCTTTCTAGTAGCTGGGACAATAGGCATGCACTACCATGTCTGGCAATTTTTTATCTTATTCTTAGTAGAGATTGGGTCTCACTATGTTGCCCAGGCTGGTCTCAAACTCCTGAGCTCAAGTGATCCTCTTGCCTCAGCCTCTCAAAGTGCTGGGATACAGGCATGAACCACTGTGCCCAGATAAAAGAGAGTTCTTCTATAAATACAAATAATTTAAAAAGTATTGATAAAATAAAAATAGAAATGTCTTCAGAATTGTCAGCATACATTTTTGGCTGTGTTTTATATTTACATTTGCTAGATATTTTAAGGTGCTAGGGTTTGGCATGAAGGTTATAAAACTATAAACACAGGAAAAAATAATATTTGTTTATGTGATTTTTTAAATACATAAGACCAATTTAATACGGTTTGTTGAACAAAAATAATGGAATTTTCTGAGTTATTGGTAAAATACCCATGTATTTAACTTTGAAGTCCTCACTTAAATGAACACCTGACATTCACAGGCTATAACATGGTTAACAAGAGAAAAACCTAGAAATGATGACTAGCTTTGTCTAATACCTCAGTTCTCACAAATACTCTAAATAAACTGTCAAAAATAAGTAAATGTAAATGGATAAATGTCTATACAAGACATCTTAATGTATTTTTGAAATTTTTTTGAGACAGTGTCTCTGTCTGTCACCCAGGCTGAAGTGCAGTGGCATGATCACAGCTCACTGCAACCTTGACCTCCTGTGCTCAAGGGATCCTCCCACCTCAGCCTCCCAAGTAGCTGTTAATTACAGGTATGCACCACCATGGTCAGCTAACTTTTATTTTTTTTTGTAGAGTCAGCATCTCACTATTTTGCTCAGGCTGGTCTCATGATACTCCTGCCTTGGCCTCCTAAAGTGTTGGGATTACAGGTGTGAGCCACCATGCCCAGCCTATTTTTGAAATTTTAGTTATGTTAAATTAAATAATAGATATTCATAAAATATCTGGGTTATTTCCAATTTAAAACTTATGTTTTAGCCCAGGCACTGTGGCTCATGCCTGTAACCCTGCACTTTGGGAAGCCAAGGTGGGCGGCTCACCCGAGGTCAGGAGCTCAAGACCAGCCTGATCAACATAGTGAAACCCCATCTCTACTAAAAAATACAAAAAATTAGCCAGGTGTGGTGATGGGTTCCTGTAATCCCAGCTACTTGGGAGGCTGAGGCAGGAGAATTGCTTGAACCTGGGGGACGGAGGTTGCAGTGAGATGAGATCACACCATTGCACTCCAGCCTGGGCAACAAGAGTGAAAATCCATCTTAAAAAATATGTTTTAGGAACACATAATTCTAAATTATAAAATTATTCTCATATGTAAGATACTGCTTTATGACAATTCAAGATTTCTTGCTTCCTAGGTTTTTTATTAAAATAAGGGTTACTAAGTGTTAATATCTTGGTAGATATATGTGATTAAGACTACTAGATACAAGAGAAACAATTCTTTATGCAAAATGTATACCGGTTTTTGTTTCAGAAAAAGTAAATTCGCTTAGAGATTTTTAAGGATTATTTTAAATTGAAGGAATAAAAAAGATAGATAAAACTAAATGTGTATAAAAAGTTGGGAAAGATGAAAAAATTATACAAGGTTATTAAAAGTTTATGTAAATCTTACATCGAGGTCAAAACTGATTGAGATCAGATAGATTGTTTATAAAGTTTATTTAAATTAGCTGTAATATTAAAAACATTAAAACTAAAAATTTTGGTTAAAACAACAAGGTTTTCTTAAGGTATTTATTTGCTCATAATAAGAGGTAATAAATATTGACTTTTAATCCTGAAATCTGCTACTATAAAACTTTTCAGATTTTTATATCAGAAGTTCAACTTTTCCTGTACTTTCATGTTACACATGACTCACAGATCACATCATTGTCTCCTGTTCCTTCTTGAGAAGGAATAAAAGGCTTGGGTTTCCTGCTTGGCTGCGATGATAACTCCTTCAGGTTTTTCATCAGGTCTAATTTTGTACTCTTGGCTTTTAAATATGTCTTAATTACTTCATGTAACCAGGAAACTTCCATGCTATCATTGTGAGCTATGGATCCCCACTGCTCTATGCTCTGGTTTTCCTGTTTACATTCCTTTGTAATATTATGCTCACTCATGACCCTGGACACACTCTTTCTATGTCTAATTAAATTCAAGTCTCCTTATCATCGGAATTGACTTCCAAGTGATTTAAATTAGCTTCCTGTAAGAAGACACAGTTATGCCACAGGAGTTTTACCCTTTAAATGACTGGCCTGTAATAAAGATTTTAGGTTTTATCAAGATAATCCATGTGTTGCCTTTATTTTTTTTAATTACTTGGGAAAACTGAGGGTTTTCAGTTTTCACGTCCATGTAACCTTCTATGTTGCTTTTGATGTCTTTCGGTTGTCATGCTAATTAAATGAAGGACTGTTATTTAAAAATGACATGTGGCTGTGTGCAGTGGCTCATGGCTGTAATTCCAGCCCTTTGGGAGGCCAAGGTGGGTGGATCACTTGAGCCCAGGAGTTCAAGTCCAGCCTGGGCAAAATGGCAAAACCCCATCTCTACTAAAATACAAAAGCTAGCTAGGTGTGGTAGCAAGTGCTCATAGACCTGGCTACTTGGGAGACTAAGGTGGAGGATCACCTGAGCCTGGGAGGTTGAGGCTGCATTGAGCCATGATTTCACCACTGCACTCCAGCCTGGGCAACAGGGTGAGACCCTGTCTCAAAAAAAAATAAAATAAAAAACAATAAACTGTCATTCTGTTTTGGTCAAATGTTTTCAATTTTTTTACATCTTTGCTAAAACTTAGTTGATAACATTGTACAGGAAGCATTGCCAAAAGATAAGTCTAAATCTTCTTTTTTTTTTTCTCTGAGACAGAATCTTGCTTTGTCACCCAGGCTGGAGTGCAGTGGCGTGATCTAGGTTCACTGCAACCTCTGCCCCAAGGTTCAAGCGATTCTCCTGCCTCAACCTCCCAAGTAGCTGGGACTACAGACACAGGCCACCACGCCCAGCTAATTTTGTATTTTTAGTAGAGACAAGATTTCTCCATGTTGGCCAGGATTGTGTCGAAGTCCTGACCTCTGATGATCTGTCGAACTTGGCCTCCCAAAGTGTTGGGATTACAGGCATGAGCCACTGTGCCTGGTCTAAATCTTCTTTTGGTTACATTTATAGGTATATTATTAATATAAATATTTTAAATGTTATATAAATTATAAAAATCTAATATGGTATCAGTCATAATTTTGATGATGTTAAATATTCTCTAAAGTTGTATATGTATAGAAATATTATTAATATAAATGTTCTAAAGATTATATAAAATTTGTGGAAGTCTGATTGATCTGATGTGTTGCCATCAGTCATGATTCTGGCTGTTATCTTAAAATGCTACATATAATAGAAATAACTAAATTTTCTCTCCAGTTGAGAACTTCCACTGGATTTTAACCAAATAATATTCTAAGTTTTTGTCATCCACGGTGATTGTTTAAAGTTCTTCTCTAAAACCCTTTACAGGCCGGGCACGCTGCTGGAGGCTGTGCAGGGCACGGTGCTGGGCATGGTGCAGGGCATGGTGGCTCACGTGTGTAAAAATCCCAGCACTTTGCAAGGCCAAGGTGGGTGAATTGCTTGAACTCAGAAGTTTGAAAGCATCCTGGGCAACATGGTAAAACCCTGTCTCTACAAAAATACAGAAATTAGCCAGCATGATGGTGTATGCCTATGGTCCCAGCTACTTTGGAGGCTGAGGTAGGAGGATGGCTTGAGTTTACGAGGGGGAGATTGCGGTGAGCCAAGATCATGCCACTGCACTCCATCCTGAGTGATAGAGCCAGACAATGTCTCAAAAAAAAAAAAGCCTTTACAATCAGCTATCATCTAAATTACTTTTAATGGAAAGGACTCTGACAAGTTCTCTTAAATATGGTTTCAGATAACTTTGGGGATCATACTGTTGGACTAGGAAAATCTTCCAGGACTCTAAAAAGCTGAATGAGAATTTCCAATTGAAATCAAGCAAAACACAAAAAACTGAATGAGAATTGCTATTTGAAATCAAGCAGAACAAGATTTAGTTACATGGGACTGAACTTATAAAAGAAGGAAAAGATTTTATTCATGGCCCTTCCATTGGAAACATTGTTGATTCTCTTTATGTTTTGTTTTCGAAAGTCAAGAATTTTTTTCTTTTCAGCTATTTTTAACTTACAATACATTAGATAAACTACATTGTGAACAAAAATTTGAGCCATTTTTCTGTCTCTCTAGCTGATTTCTCCAGAATTCAGAAGCCATTCGTGAGCATTCTTAAATTATGGCAATATAATTATTTGCATAATTTCAATAAGAATCTGTTTTTGGTAACAGGATTCAATTGGAGACACTGTTTGTTTTATCAAGGCTTTAACTCGAATGGCAGATACAACCAGACCACTTTAAGGAATTGAGGTTGACTTTATAGCACCAATACAAAGCCCCTTAGAATGACTGGCTTGATGTCCTGTCTACAAGGGTCCTTTACAAAGTTGCTGTCCTTGTGGTAAGAAGTAAAGAATGTCAGTTTCTGACGGGCCCAGGAACGTCAAGATATTTGGGGACCTTGAGAAGAGAGGACTACACCCACTCATTAAAGTATTACAGGAGAGCTGGCAAGATGTCTGAATAGGAAGAGCTCCGGCCTGCAGCACCCAGTGAGATCAACACAGAAGGCAGGTGGTTCATGCATTTCCAACTAAGCTTCCACTGGTGATACCCATGCAAACAGGGTCTGGAGTGGACCTCCAGCAAACTCGAGCAAACCTGCAGCAGAGAGACCTGACTGTTAGAAGGAAAACTAACAAAGAGAAAGGAATAGTATCGACATCACCAACATCAAAGACCAAAGGTAAATAAATCCACAAAGATGGGGAGAAACCAGTGCAAAAATGCTGAAAACTCCAAAAGCCAGAATGCCTCTTCTCCTCCAGAAGACCACAACTCCCCGACAGCAAGGGAACAATACTGGACAGACAATGAGTTTGACGAATTGACAGAAGTAGGCTTCAGAAGGAGGGTAATAACAAACTCCTCCGAGCTAAAGGAGCATGTTCTAACCCAATGCAAGGAAGCTAAGAGCCTGAAAAAAAAGGTTAGACGAATTGTTAACTAGAATAACCAGTTTAGAGAAGAATATAAATGACCTGATGGAGCTGAAAAACCCAGCACAAGGACTTCATGAAGCATACACAAGTATCAATAGCTGAATCAATCAAGCAGGAGAAAGGATATCAGAGATTGAAGATCAACTCAATGAAATAAAGCAAGAAGACAAGATTAGAGAAAAAAGAGTGACAAGAAATGAAGAAAGCCTCCAAGAAATAGAGGACTATCTTAAAAGACTGAATCTACGTTTGATTGGTGTACCTGAAAGTGACAGAGAGAATGGAACCAAGTTGGAAAACACTCTTAAGGATATTATCCAGGAGAACTTCCCCAACCTAGCAAGACAGGCCAACATTCAACTTCAGGAAATACAGAGAACACCACTAAGATTCTCCTCAACCCCAAGGCACACCAAGAGCAACCCGAAGACACAAAATCATCAGATTCACCAAGGTTGAAATGAAGGAGAAAATATTAACGGCAGCCAGAGAGAAAGGTTGAGTTACCCACAAAGGGAAGCCCACCAGACTAACAGTGGATCTCTTGGCAGAAAGCCTACAAGCCAGAAGAGAGTGGGGGCCAATATACAACATTCCTAAAGAAAAGAATTTTCAAGCCAGAATTTCATATGCAGCCAAACTAAGCTTCATAGTTGAAGGAGAAATAAAATCCTTTACAAGCAAATGCTGAGAGATATTGTCACCACCAGGACTGCCTTACAAGAGCTCCTGAAGGAAGCACTAAACATGGAAAGGAACAACTGGTAACAGCCACTGCAAAAGCATACCAAATTATAAAGACCATTGACACTATGGAAAAACTGCCTCAACTAATGAGCAAAATAACCAGCTAGTATCATAATGACAGGATCAAATTCACACATAACAATATTAACCTTAAATGTAAATGAGCTAAATGCCCCCAATTGAAAGACACAGACTGGCAAATTGGATAAAGAGTCAAGACCCATCAATGTGCTGTATTAAGGAGACCCATCTCATACACATAGGCTCAAAATAAAGGGATGAAGAAACATTTAACAAGCAAGTGGAAAGCAACAAAAAGCAGGGGTTGCAATCCTAGTTTCTGATAAAAGAGATCTTAAGCCAACAAAGATAAAAAGAGACAAAGAAGGGCATTACATAATGGTAAAGGGATCAATGCAACAAGAAGAGCTAACTATCTTAGACATATATGCACCCAATACAGGAGCACTCAGATTCATAAAGCAAGTTCTTAAAGACCTACAAAGAGACTTAGACTCCCACACAGTAATAGTGGGAGACTTTAACACTCCACTGTCAATATTAGATAAATGAGACAGAAAATTAACAAGAATATCCGCGACTTGAACTCAGCTCTGGACCAAGTGGACCTAAAAGATATCTACAGAACTCTCCACCCCAAATCAACAGAATGTACCTTCTTCTCAGCACCACATTGCACTTATTCGAAAATTGACCACATAATTGGAAGTGAAACACTCCTCAGGAAATGCAAAATAATGGAAATCATAACAAACAGTCTCTCAGACCACAATGCATTCAAATTAGTATACAGGATTAAGAAACTCACTCAAAACCTCACAACTACATGGAAACTGGGCAACCTGCTCCTGAATGACTACTGGGTAAATAACGAAATGAAGGCAGAAATAAAGATGTTCTTCAAAACCAATGAGAACAAAGACACAACATACCAGAATTGCTGGGACACTTTTAAAGCAGTGTGTAGAGGGAAATTTATAGCACTAAATGCCCACAAGAGAAAGCAGGAAAGATCTAAAATTGACACCTTAACATCAAAATTAAAAGAACTAGAGAAGCAAGAACAAGCAAATTCAAAAGCTAGCAGAAGACAAGACATAAATAAGATCAGAGCAGAATTGAAGGAGATAGAGACATGAAAAACTCTTCAAAAAATCAATGAATCCAGGAGCCGGTTTTTTGAAAAGATCAACAAAACAGACTACTAGCCAAACTAATAAAGAAGAAAAGAGAGAAGAATCAAATAGATGCAATAAGAAAATGATTAGGGGGATATCACCACTGATCCCACAGAAATACAAATTATCATCAGAGAATACTACCAAGACTAAACCAGGAAGAAGTCAAATTCCTGAATAGACCAATAACAATTTCTGAAATTGAGGCATTAATCAATAGCCTACCAACGAAAAAAAGTCCAGTACCAGACGGATTCACAGCCAAATTCTACCAGAGGTACAAAGAGCAGCTGGTACCATTCCTTCTGAAACTATTCCAAACAATAGAAAAAGAGAGAATCCTCCCTAATTCATTTTATGAGGCCAGGATCATCTTGATACCAAAACCTGGCAGGGACACAACAAAAAAGGAAAATTTTAGGCCAATATCCCTGATGAACATCGATGCAGAAATCCTGTATAAAATACTGGAAAACTGAATCCAGCAGCACATCAAAAATCTTGTCCACCATGACCAAGTTGACTTCATCCTTGGGATGCAAGGCTGGTTCAACATGCAAATCAATAAATGTAATCCCATCACATAAACGGAATCAATGACAAAATCTACATGATTATCTCAATAGAGGCAGAAAAGCCCTTTGAAAAAATTCAACAGCCCTTCATGCTAAAAACTCTCAATAAACTGGTATTGATGGAACATATCTCAAAATATTAAGTGCTATTTATGACAAACCCACAGCCAATAACATACTGAATGTGCAAAAACTGGAAGCATTCCCTTTGAAAATCAGCACAAGACAAGGATGCCCTCTCTCACTACTCCTATTCCACATAGTGTTGGAAGTTCTGGCCAGGGTAGTCAGGCAAGAGAAAGAAATAAAGCGTATTCAATTAGGAAAAGAAGAAGTCAAATTGTCTCTGTTTGCAGATGACATGATTATATATTTAGAAAACCCCATCGTCTCAGCCCAAAATCTCCTTAAGCTGATAAGCAACTTCAGCAAAGTTTCAGGATACAAAATCAATGTGCAAAAATCACAAGCTTTCTTATTCACCAATAACAGACAAACAGAGAGCCAAACTATGAGTGAACTCCCATTCACCATTGCTACAACAAGAATGAAATACCTAGGAACACAACTTACAAGGATGTGAAGGACCTCTTCAAGGAGAACTACAAACCACTCCTCAAGGAAAAAGAGAGGACACAAACAAATGGAAAAACATTCCATGCTCATCGATAGGAAGAATCAATATCATGAAAATGGCCATACTACCCAAAGTAATTTATAGATTCACTGCTATCCCCATTAAACTACCATTGACTTTCTCCACGGAATTGGAAAAATATATTTTAAATTTCATATGGAATCAAAAAAGAGCCCGAATAGCCAAGACAATCCTAAGCAAAAAGAACAAAGCTGGAAGCATCATGCTACCTGACTTCAAACTATACTACAAGGCAATGGTAACCAAAACAGCATGGTACTGGTACCAAAACAGATATATAGATCAAAGGAACAGAACAGAACCCTCAGAAATAACACCACATATCTACAACCATCTGATCTTTGACAAACCTGAGAAAAACAAGCACTGGGGAAAGGATTCCCTATTTAATAAATGGTGTTGGGAAAACTGGCTAGCCTTAGGCAGAAAGCTGGAACTGGATCCCTTCCTTACACCTTATATAAAAATTAACTCAAGATGGATTAAAGACTTAAACTTAATACCTAAAGCCATAAAACCCTAGAGGAAAACCTAGGCAATACCATTCAGGACATAGGCATGGGCAAAGACTTCATGACTAAAACACCAAAAACAATGGCAAAAAAACCAGAATTGACAAATAGGACCTAATTAAACTAAAGAGCTTCTGGACAGCAAAAGAAACTATGAGAGTGAGCGGGCAACCTACAAAATGGGAGAAAATTTTTGCAATCTATCCATCTGACAAAGGGCTAATATCCAGAATCTACAAAGAACTTAAACAAATTTACAAGAAAGAACAATCCCATCAAAAAGTGGGCAAAGGATGTGAACAGACACTTCTTAAAAGAGGACAATTATGCAACCAACAAACATATGAAAAAAAGCTCATCATCACTAGTCATTAGAGAAATGCAAATCAAAACCACAATGAGGTACCATCTCATGCCAGTTAGAATGGTGATCATTAAAAAGTCAGGAAACAACAGATACTGGAGAGGGTGTGGAGAAATAGGAATGCTTTTACACTGTTGGTGGGAGTGTAAATTAGTTCAACCATTGTGGGAGACAGTGTGGCTATTCCTCAAGGATCTAGAACTAGAAATACCATTTGGCCCAGCAATCCCATTACTGGGTATATACCCAAAGGATTATAAATCATTCTACCATAAAGACACATGCACACGTATGTTTATTGCAGGACTGTTCACAATAACAGAGACTTGGAACCAACCCAAATGCCCATCAATTATAGACTGGATAAAGAAAATGTGGCACATATACACCATGGAATACTATGCAGCCATAAAAAAGGATGAGTTCATGTCCTTTGTAGGGACATGGATGAAGCTGGAAACTGTCATTCTCAGCAAACTAACACAAGAACAGCAAATGAAACACCACATGTTCTCACTCATAAGTGGGAGTTGAACAACGAGAACACAAGGACACAGGGAGGGGAACATCACACACTGGGGCGTGTTGGGGGGTGGGGGCGGGGGGAGGGAAAGCATTAGGACAAATACCTAATATAGGTGATGGGTTGATGGGTGCAGCAAACCACCACAGCACATGTATACCTATGTAACAAACCTGTGCATTCTGCACGTGTACCCCACAACTTAAAGTATAATAAAAAAAAGTAGGTTAAAAAAAAGTATTACAGACACAGTCTGATGCAAATCTTTGACTTGGCTAGCCTCAAGGCTTTTAAAAGTCTAAGATTCCTTATTAAAAAGTTCCAACAAAGCCAATTTTAAGAAGCCTATATGGTCAATAAATATTCTTGCTGCACTTTATGCAAATAATCAGGCCAGGTATGATAAGACTAAAACTTATTTTGCACAGAAATTTGTCCTACTATGATTTGTCTTTGATAAAATGATGGACTAGAGAGAGAAAATTTATGTTCCAAAAGAAAACTGTGACATACGCTATTAGATTCCAGCCCTGATCATTTTTTCCGAGTTTTTATCATTTGCCTATAATTTGGGCTGAATCCTGAATTATTTCCTGGCTCCAAGTGTTCCCTAGTGAACCCAGATATAATATATTTTATAAAACTTGTTTTATCCTGTCAGGAATGAGATGTATTTTTGAAGGACTACTTAAATTAGCAATTACAATTCGATTATTATGATTATAGAATCTCGGGATTTCTCTTCCTTCTTGTCAAGGTCTTTACCTGATGTTTGTCTCATTAAAAAAAAAAGAAGAAATCAGACTGATTACACTCTACTCAAGACTGAAGACATGTACTTTAACCTGTCTCTGTTACCAGTAAACCAAAGCCTTAAATTTCAGAATCCGTCAGGGACCCTGTGTGGTCCCTGGATCAAGCACACATGGGCTTATGAATGTGTTGACCACTGACATATGAGAGGTAATTGTCTATTAGGTTATGTGGCTCTTCCTTTTTCTATTTATAACTCCAATGTTTCTGAACGCTGAAGTAGTTCATCGAAATTATTTTCCAGGATTAGACAAACCGTACCTGCAAACCAAGGAGATGAATTTTGGCCTATGTTTGGCAGAAGTCTCTTGCAATGGTGGGGAGTAACCTCTCATGAACGTATAATTAGAAATCTGTCAACCACTCTAGGTAACTTAGCAAGTGAACTAGCTGAAGCCATAGCTACCAAATAAAGATCTTCAGACTCTTTAGCCAGGATAGTCATGGATGACGGAATAACTTTAGGCTACATAGTGGTGAAACAGGGAGAAACTCATATGGCAGCTAGCTAACACATCATGTTGTGTTTAGATCCATACATCTTCTGAAGTTGAAACACATGTAAAAAAATAAGACGATATGGGAATTAATTATGACAAATCCTAGGGAAGAGGTTGAAAGAGCTGTAACACAAACAGGGCTGATACATGCCGCTTGCTCACCACATTGTGGGCAAAGAGAAGGAAAGAAGAGCTGTGGCCCTTTGGGGAGCCCAGACCTGGGAGCTCCCCAAGCCAGGGCTGTGATTCCTTCTTTGGGGCCCTTTGGTTCCTGATATCTCCAAGATTCTGGGTGCCACTGTGTTCCCAGTGTGCCAGCTATGGAAGCTGCTTGAGGTGCCCGTGGTCCAGCCACAGCCTTGTGGAGAGCTGGCTCCCGTGTTGGCACCTGGAGCCACCTGCCCCACTGCAGCAGCCAGCAGATCTGACTGCATAGTGGCCAGACCCCATGCTCACTCACACACCCCTTGCCACTCCATGCAGTCTCCCTTGGCAGGCATGGGATCCAACGTGGTAGCATGAGCTGAGCACAGCCTGCCAGGCTGAGTGTGCGGGGCCCGGCAAGACTCGGGCAAAGGTGCCACCAGCCATAGAGGTTTCTGTCCAGAAAAGTAACACCCCAAAGATCCCGTAACACCGCTACTCTTCCCAGCCTTTGGAAACTCTCAGTCTACTCTCTATCTTGATGAGTTCGGTTGTTTTAATTTTTAGCTCCCACAAATGAGTGAGAACATGCAAAGTCTGTCTTTCTGTGCCTGGCTCATTGTACTTAACATAATGTCCTCTAGTTCCATCCATGTTGTTGCAAATGACAGAATCTTATTCTTTGTCATGGCTGAAGAGTACTCCATTGTGTATATGTACTACATTTTCTTTATCCCTTCATCTGTTGCTGCACACTTAGGTTGCTTCCAAATCTTGGCTATTATGAATAATGCTGAAATAAATATGGGAATGCAGATATCCCTTTGATATACTAATTTTCCCTCTCTTGGATATATACTCAGCAGTGGATCATATGATAGTTCTATTTTTAATTTTTTGAGGGACCTCCATATTGTTCTCCATAGTGAATATACTAATTTACATTCCCACCAACAGAGTAAGAGTGTTCCCTTTTCCCCACATTCTTGCAAGCATTTGTTATTGCCTGTCTTTTGCATAAAAGCCATTTTAATGGGGTAAGATGATATCTTATTGTAGTTTTGATTTCAATTCCTCTGATGATCAATGATATTGAGCTTCTTTTCATATACCTATTTGACATTTATATATCTTCTTTTTTGTTTTTGCTCATTTTTTGAGACAGCGTCTCACTCTGTCACCCAGGCTGGAGTGCAGTGGTATGATCATGGCTTAATGTAGTGTTGACTGCCAGGGTTCAAGCAATCCTCCCACCTCAGCCCCCTGAGTAGCTGGGACCACAGGCAGGCATCACCATGCCCAGGTAGTTTTTAAAATTATTTGCTATGTTGTTCAGGTTGGTCTTGAACTCCTGGGCTCAAGTGGCCCACCCGTCTTGGCTCCCCAAAGTGCTGGAATTACAGGTGTGAGCCACTGCGCCTGACCTGTGTGCCTTCTTTTGAGAAATGTCTGTTCAGATCTTTTGCCCATTTAAATAATTGGATTGTTAGTTTTTTTCTTATAGAGTTGTTTGAGCTCCTTATATATTCTGGTTATTAATCCCTTGTCAGATATATAGTTTGCAAATATTTTCTTCCACTCTGTGGATTGTCTTTTCACTTTGCCCATTGTTTTCTTTACTATGCAGAAACTTTTGACCTTGATGTGATACCACTTGTTCATTTTAGCTTTGTTTGCCTGAGCTTTTGGAGTATTACTCAAGAAATCTGTGCCAAGACCAATTTCCTGGAGAGTTTCCCTAATGTTTTCTTTCAGTAGTTTCATGTCTTTGATTTAAGTCTTTAACCCATTTGGATTTGATTTTTGTATATAGTGCAAGAGAGGGTTCTAGTTTAATTATTCTGCCAATGACTTTGGGAGGCCAAGGTGGTCAGATCATGGGGGCAGGAGATCAAGACCATCCTGGCTAACATGGTGAAACTCCGTCTCTACTAAAAATACAAAAAAAAAAAATTAGTCAGGCATGGTGGCGGGCGCCTGTACTCCCAGCTACTTGGGAGGCTGAGGAGGAGAATGGTGTGAACCTGGGAGGTGGAGCTTGCAGTGAGCCCAGATCGCGCCACTGCACTCCAGCCTGGGCAACAGAGCTAGACTCCATCTCAAAAAAAAAAAAAATCTGCCAATGAATATCTAGTTTTCCCAACACAATTTGTTGAAGAGACTGTCCTCTCCCTCATGTATATTCTTGGCACCTTCATTGAAAATGAGTTAATTGTAAATGTATGGATTTATTTCTGGGTTCTCTATTCTGTTCCATTGGTCTACGTGTCTGTTTTATGCCAGTACCATGCTGTTTTGTTTACAATTGCTCTGTACTATAATTTAAAGTCAGGTAATGTGATTCTTCCAGTATTGTTCTTTTTGCTCAGGATGGCTTTTGGTATTCTGGGTCTTTTATGGTTCCGTATAAATTTTAGGATTTTTTTTCTATTTCAGTGAAGAGTGTTATTAGTATTTCAATAGGGATTGCATTGAATCTGTAGATTGCTTTGTGAAGTATGGGTATTTTAACAATATTTACTCTTCCAATCAATGAACATGAAGTATCTTTCCTTTTTTTTTCCTTTTGGTGTCCTCTTTAATTTTTTTGCATCGATGTTTTATAGTTTTCATTGTAGAGATCTTTCACTTCTTCTGTTATGTATATTCCTAGATATTTTATTTTATTTGTAGTTATTGTAAATGGTATTACATTCTTGATTTTCTTCTTTAGATTGTTCATTTTTGTCATTTAGAAATGCTACTGACTTTTGTAGTTTGATTTTGTATCCTGTGACTCTGAATTTGTTGATCAGTTCTAATAGTTTTTTGGTGCAGTCCTTAGGTTTTTCCAAATATAAGATCAAATCATCTGCAAACAAGAAAACAGTAATAATTTTACTTCTTTCCAATTTGGATCCCTTTTATTGTTTTTCTCTTGTCTGAATTGCTCTAGCTAGGACTTCCAGTACTATGTTGAGTAACAGTGTTGGAAGTGGACATTCCTGTCTTGTTCCAGATCTTAGAAGAAAGGCTTTCAGCTTTTCCCTGTTCAGGATGATACTGGCTGTGGGTCTGTTGCATATGGTTTTTATTGAGTTGTGGTATGTTCCTTCTATATCTAGTTTTTTTTGAGGGTTTCTTTTTATCACAGGGATGTTGAATTTTATTAAATGCTTTTCAGCATCAATTGAAATTATCATAAGGTTTTTGGCCTTCATTCTGTTGATATGATGTGTCACATTCATTGATTTGCATATGTTGAACCATGTTGGCCTCCTCGGTATAAATCCCCCTTAGACATGATGAATGGTCTTTTTCATAGGATGAGTTTGGAAATACTACAGTCTTCTCTGTTTTTTGGAATAGTTTGAGTAGGATTGATAGTAATTCTGCCTTCAGTGTTTGGTAAAATTAATCAGTGAAGCCAGTGAAGCCATTGAATCCAGGCTTTTCTTTGCTAGGAGATGTTTTATTATGGCTTCAATTTCATTTATCCATTTCTTCTAGGTTTTTTTTTTTTGAGATGGAGTCTTGCTCTGTCACCCAGGCTGCAGCGTGGTACAATCTCAGCTCACTGCAACCTCTGCCTCCCAGGTTCAAGTGATTTTCCTGCCTCAGCCTCTGGAGTAGCTGGGAGTACAGGTGCATGCCACCGTGCCTGGCTAATTTTTGTATTTTCAGTAGAGATGGGGTTTCACCATGTTGGCCAGGCTGGTCTTGAACTCCTGACCTCAGGTGATCAACTGCCTTGGCTTCCCAAAGTGTTGGGATTACAGGCATGAGCCACGGTGCCCAGCCATTTCTTCCAGGTTTTTCAATTTATTGGAATATAGTCGGTCATAATAGTTTCTAATGGGTCTTTGAATTTCTGCAATATCAGTTATAGTGTCTCCTTTTTAATCTCTGGTTTTATGTATTTGAGTCTTCTCTCTTTTTTCTTAGTCTGGTTAAATGTTTGTTGACTTTGTTGGTCTTTTAAAAAATATTAACTTTTCATTTCATTGATATTTTATATTTTTAAATTTCAATTTCATTTATTTCTGCTCCGATATTTGCTATGTTTCCTTCTACTAATTTTGGTTTTGGTTTGCTCTTGCTTTTCTAATTATTTAAGATGTATTGTTAGGTTGTTTATTTGAAGCTTTTCTACTTTTTTGGATGTAGATGCTTTTTTCTATAAACTTACTTCTTAGCACTGTAGTACTGTTTTTACTGTATCCCATAGCTTTTTTTTTCTTTTTTTTTTTTTTTTGAGACGGAGTCTAGCTCTGTTGCCCATGCTGGAGTGCAGTGACGCGATCTCGGCTCACTGCAAGCTCCGCCTCCCGGGTTCACGCCATTCTCCCGCCTCAGCCTCCCGAGTATCTGGGACTACAGGCACCCGCCTTCACGCCTGGCTAATTTTTGTTTTTTGTATTTTTAGTAGAGACGGGGTTTCACCGTGTTAGCCAAGATGGTCTCAATCTCCTGACCCTGTGATCCGCCCGCCTCGGCCTTCCAAAGTGCTGGGATTACAGGCTTGAGCCACTGCGCCCGGCCTGTACCCCATAGGTTTTGGTTTGACTTTAAACTTTTTCCTTTCTCGAAAACTCAGTGTCATGGTACCGGCTTCTTGTGCTTTGGGCAGTGAGACCCTTTTAGTTGATAACAGTAGTAGCTGGGACAACTTGGCAACGTAAATAAATAAACGGCATCTATATTGGAAAGGAAGAAGTACAGTTGTCTTTATGTACAGATGACATGATCTTGCATTTAGAAAATCGTAAGAAATTTACTAAAAAGTATTAGGACTCATGAACAAATTTAAGAATGTAACACTATATAAGATTGGTATACAAAAATAACTGTATTTATTTATCAAGAAATCAAGAATCCAAAAATGGAATTACAAAAATAAATCTTGTTACAATAAAATTAAAGCTGGGGAAGCTTAAACTTGAACACTAAAAACCACAATACATGGTTAGCGTTGGAAACACCCAGATACCATCCCTGAGCCTTCTCTCCTTGGCTCTGAGGGCTTTACCTTCACGGGGTGAGGAAAGGGGTTGCATTCTTGGCTTTTACATTATATTAGGTGGGTACGGGTTGAGGTATCTGCAATTCAAATGAGTATTACAATCTCTACTTTTATGGATAAGAGACTGAGGCCCACCAAGAGAGGGAATGACAGTCCATATCCTGGAAGGCGAATTGTCAGGCACTGATTTCCGCTATGTAACCCCTGCCAATCACCGTGTATTTAAAGGATCCCCAGATACCATACCAATAGGTGTTCAAGAGAGAGGCCTGTAATCTAGGCATCTGAGAAAACAAGGCTAGAGATTCCAATATTGGAGACAACAGGGCTCTGGGAAGATTAAGGTTGAGTTTTCTGGATCTGCAGAATAGAGTCACTGAGGAGCAATTGCAAGTTCAGAGGAGATGAAAGAACAAGTCAGGGCATGCTTAGGAAAAGAGAATACCAGGGATAGGTTTTAGGCAAGAGTCACACTGAGGAAGGGCAGGTTCTTGGCATCGCTCAGGAAGGAATCCAAAAGCAAGCCTGTGGTGGAAGAAAGCAGCTCTACGGAGGCATTGGCGTTGTTACAGCCCTGCATCCACTCCGGCAGGGCAGGGAGCCCTCCGTGGGTTGTGCTCCCAGAGCAGCAGCCTAGGGGTGGCTTGTAGTCATTTTTATAATTCACTTTTAATGGCATGCTAATTAAGGGGCGGATTATTCGGAAATAGCTAGAAATGGGCAGCAACTTCCAGCTGTTTCTATGGCAAGGGTTGGGGACTTCCCGTGGTGCCATGGCATTGGCAAACTGTCATGGCACTGGTGGGAGCGTCTTCTGGTGATCTGAGGCGTGAGGTGCTTTCGCTGCCTCTCCGTTTCCTGTGTGCCTCTTACCTGAAAGCCCTTCACACCCCCATCTGCCCACCTACAAACGTCACTGCCCTTTCACCCCACCCCCGTTTCACACGCACTCTCACATCAACCCTGAGCATTCAAGCCTAAGTTTCCCTGTTAGGAACCTCAGTGATAGCTGGAGCTCTGAGAAACCCCTAGGCAGAATTCCTTGCCTAGTTTGTGGCAGAAATCAGGGAAGGAAAGGCAAATTTCAGCTCTTTCTCACAATAAATAAATAAAGATAGGTAGATTTGATTGATTGATGGATGGATGAAACGTGGGAGTCTGCAGGCAAATATTTATCAGACACTGGAAGTGTAAGTTGTCACAAAGATTATGGAGTGCACCTGTCTTATGACCCTGTTATTTTATCCTAGTATATGGACTAGAGCATATTTTCTAACTGTGTAAATTGAAGGCTCACAAATTAGTTTAGTGAGAGAAAAGATAACGGATTGGAAGAGAATTACCATATTCATTAGTTGTGTTTTTAAAATTTTAAAGTAAAATAGAGACATGATTTTTTTCATGCTTTCGAATGCATCTATAAAAAATAGACTTGAGGGCTGGGAGCAGTGGCTCACGCCTGTAATCCCAGCACTTTGGGAGGCCAAAGAGGGCGGCTCAGGAGTTGGAGACCAGCCTGACCAACATGGTGAAAACCCGTCTCTACTAAAAATACAAAAATTAGGCGAGTGTGGTGGCGTGCGCCTGTAATCCCAGCTACTCAGGAGGCTGAGGCAGGAGAATCGCTTGAACCCGGGAAGCGGAGGTTGCAGTGAGCAGAGATTGCACCATTGCACTCCAGCCTGGGCGACAGAGTGAGACTCCGTCTCCAAAAAAAAAAAAAAAAGTTACTCATTAATAGCATAGACCAATTGGCCTCTATTGAAATTTCTCCATTATTTTCACAATGTCCCAGGCGGTGAAACCAGGATTTAATAAAGAACCAGAATGCCACATCTGTGTCACCTGGGTTGGGACCAGTCCTGATCCATTAAGTCCGGGTGTCTGGGTAACTGAACTCAACTGCTGGGCAAAACAGAATGTCCTGCGTAGGTTCCTAACGGGGGACCGCAGAGCCCCATGGGAAATGTAGTGTCACCTTCCAATGATGTTACCATCAAGGACCTTGGGAACCAGCTTTTCTCTCTGCGCTTGCGCCGCCCGGCCCACTCCGCCATTTTCCTCCGGAAGTGCGGCACCCAGAGGCGGTCCTGTAGCTGGGCCGGCTTGGGGCTTGGTTCTATGTCCCTGCGGGTCGGTGCGAGGGCGAAGAGGAACCTGTGGTCCTCAGGGGATCCCGGGGGGCCAGACCAGTGTTCCCTAGTTGTGGGAGCAGACGCGTGGGCGCATCGCGGGCGGGCAGGGCCTGAAGTGCAGGTGTGGGCCGCGGACCCTGGCGGGGGCTGGGAGGACAGGCGTGGGGTCCTGGCAGTGAAGCGGGTTCTAGAGGTGCAGGAGCGGGTAGGCGAGGCCGGTGGCCCTGGGCCTGGAATCTGCAGGCCAAGCTCCTGTCCTGCCACCGAGGGACCCGGTTACCAACCCGCAAGTCGCTCAGTTTGCCCATGTGTCCTGGTGCTAACACACAGTTCTCGGGAGACGTTCCCCATTCCCAGAGGAGTAGTGCGAAACGCGTGCGCCTCTAGTCTTAAACTTGCCGTTTGTATTAGTTGGGTTTCCTAGTGTCTCTTTAGCAAGTGAAGTTTCTGGTTCCCTCCTTCACTGTGTGACCTGCCTAGTCCTCCTGGGTCGCATTTACAGAAGTTTATATGAGACCTAGTTTCCAGGGAAGAACTCACTGATTCCGCGAGGGAGATGGTGTAATGGATGATGGTCGTCAGCCTTAAGGGTACTTCAGTCTTAACTTTGTGTTACAAAGTTTGAAAGGGAGGGTTCCCTATGAATAAGAAGCGCACTTGAAAGAACAGCCCTCTGGTCTAACCTCTCACTGGTGCTTCAGAGGAGGAAAAAAGGTCACAGGTGAAGATCCCAGTTTTCCTCGCTCAGGAAATATTAATTCTACTCCCTAGAATGCACAAGATTTGCAAAGACTAGGTGATAGTAGAAGGTTTGGAAGAACTTTCAGAAGGTTGAGGTGAATTCAGCTGAGAAGAACAGGCAAGGACTTAGGAAATACTCCTTATTTGAATGGGCCTGAAAGTGTGGTCTGGGGTACAGGAGTGACCTGTCATACTTGAGGAGATTAAAATACTCTCCAAACACAGTCCCATTCCTTCAACCTTAGCTCAATTTTTCCAGCGTCTGAGATATATTAAACCTAGTCCATCACCAAATTTAGCATTAGATTGCGAAGTTCTATTGATTGTATTTGATTTGTAATTTAAGATTTTCTCCCCCTACGTAATTTTGTTAAAAACACAGAAATGAATTCTGTTCACTTAGGTGTAACAGTTAATACTTGCTGTTTAAGGAACTAATTAAACCTTACTGGCTTATAAAAAACAACCACCATTTTATTTGTTTGAAGTTCTGTGGATCTGCATTTTGGTGTGGTGGGTTCAGCTGGGTAGTTGATATATTTGTGTTGCCTGGATCACAAAAAGGCCTTAGTCACCTGGTGACTTGACTGAGTCTTGTTGGTTTAAGATAGTTTCCTTCACAATCTGGTGGTTTGTGGTGACTCTTGGCTAGGCCCTGTGTCTCCAACATGGTAGCTCCAGACCTCTTCACAATTTGACTGTGTCCAAAAAGGGAAGAACCAATGGATATTTGCATCACATTTTCCATTGTCCATTCACTGGACAAGTCAGATGGAAAAGCCCAATTTATTGTCAGAGCATAATATGAGGGCTTGGATAGAAGGAAAGGTGTTATTGGGAAACATGAGTAGAATGGTGTACTGCAGGAAGTACATATTATGTACATTTTAAAAAACGTAACTGTAGGTCAAAATTGCTGGTTTGCAAGATGCACTTTCCATGATGTTCAGGTATAGAAAAGCAAGATGTACTGTCATGGGAACACTCATATGAAGTTATTTGTGGAATCTACATACTAATAGGAAAATAGTTAATACAGCCCAGTATATTTCTATAACATTTATTTTAGTGAACTTATAATGTTTCTTTGCATTAAATTATTAGATTATATCTTTAGATAATATTGTTACTAAATTAGTAGGTAATACATATTTTTATTCAAAAATAAATTGTGCATCTAATGTCTACCAATTAATGTACTTGTAGATGTATCTTATCTTAACTTGAGTCTTTGCTGCCCCTAATGAGGCATGAAGGACTCTTCTCCCATGGCGAAGTTTTTCTTTTTCAGGAGGGAGGCGGGCTTTCCCAGGTAATGTGTCTAGAGTGTTGGGCAGAAGAATCTGGGAGCACACCACACCAGTTCTCTCCTTAATCCACGTCATTTGCCTTCTATCCCAGCTATGTTTCCAGTGTCCTCTGGGTGTTGCCAAGAGCAACAGGAAACGAATAAATCTCTGGTGAGTTGTTTATTTGTTCTTCAGTTTGTTTTACACTGTATTTTCTGAGTTTATGGGTGTCTGTGAATTAAAAAGGAAAAGTAGAAATAAGTAAAACTCAAGTTGAAGGAAATATACATAAATAAGATAAAGCTGACCTGTAGATATAGGCAGGTTATAAAAGCTTAGAGTTGTCTAAGTTGAGTGCAAATTTTCCTCTGATCTTTCTGATGCCGAGACAAAAAAGGCAGTCATATTTGTTACGTGATTGGAATGGAATCCGAGAAGAGAGCATGCTGTGTTCTTGTGGGACAGGAAAGCTTGTGTGCACCAAGTCTGAACCACCACCTTCATTGGTGACATAGATTATGTGCTGGAACATATTTCACACCGGCCTGGCAGTAAGCACTTGTAGTGTTGTGCAGTGGAAATGGTCATCTGCCACTAAAGCACAGCTTCCATCGTAAGGTATGCTCCTTGCTCAAAGAGTGTGGTCCCAAACAGCTTTTGGGAGGTGCTCCTTGATTCATGGATGAAACCTGGAACATCTTGAGGACTGAGTTAACCATAGGTCCTTAAATAACTCTCTACACCTTTTTCTTAGTTTATCTGTACATGCAGGGTGTGCAGCAGCCTGTTCAAAGTCATATTTTCTGGGAAATATTTCCAGTGTTTATTTGCACTTTAGCCCACTCTGTGTAGTCTTAACTTATTTCTTCTAAACTCACCATTAACCTAAATAATAGTCAAATTTAGGGGGACTGTATTTGCCTTACTCGAGTCTTCTACCATAGTTGAAACTGTCATACCTGAGTGAGTTAGAGAGAAACGCCACACTTTGAGATGAATTCGGGAGTCCTTTATTAGCCGGTGACTGAGAGATGGCTAATGCACAAAATTCTCTTGGCCCCGAAGAAGGGAATAGATTTTCTTTTATACTTTGGTTTAGAGAGGGGAGGGGGGATTCTAGCTGCAGCAACTTTACAGAAGAAAAAAGCGACAAAAAAGTTAAAAAGACTTATGGTTCCAGGAAAACAAACTGTTCCAGGTGCAGGGGCTTTAAATTCACCACAAAGTGATAGATGAGGGGGCTCTGGGCATTATCTGCTGGAAAAATGTGGGGACTTTATGATACTATCTCTGAGTAATTTGCTGGGAACTGAGGACATCGCTTGTCTCAGCACTTTATCAGTTAATTGCACTCTTTGATATGTTGAAAATCAGCTTGCACAAGTTAAAGTACTTGAGGAAAGGGGGTGGGTAAGGAGCCCTTGATGTCTTGTAAATGAAGGAGCCAAATGGAGTTTGTCTGGTTTTCTCAGCTAAGGAAGAGTCTATTCATGTTAATACAAGGTTGGATATTACAAAACGTCTGGTCATGATCTGGAAATTCTTCTGTGTTAGTTCTGTTAAAAGAAAAACTTTAAAGGAGTTAATTGAGCAATAAACGATTCACGAATCAGACAGTCCCCAGAATCACAGCAGATTCACAGAGACTCCAGCGCAGTCATGTGGTGGAAGAAGATTTACAGACAAAAGGGAAATGGCATACCGAAATCGGAAGTGAGGTACAGAAACAACTCAGCATTTGCCTTGTTTGAACACAGTTTGAACATTTGGCAGTGCCTGAGTGGTTGAAGTTTGGCCATTGGGATTGGCCAAGATATAGCTGTTGTTCCAGGTGCATACTCTCAAGTTAGTTTTTCATTCTTGTATACCTATTAAAGTAGGTTGCAGTTCATCCACAAGGACTCATATATATAATTATGGAGTCCTTCTCAGGCCATACTTAGTTCACTTTAACAATGCCTTCCCTTTGGTTATTTTCTCAATTTTGAGAGATTGGCCAAAACTTCAGTCACTGATGTCACTATTACCATTGCAAATGTACTTACTTGGTTTAGAAACCCATTGGGAAATAGACCAGTGAGATTTGAAAAGGTGGAACAAGGACTTGAGGAGAAGATATCTTCTTATGCTGGAACATCCTGTTTACAGGAGAAAAACAAAACCTGGTTTGTTCTAGGATTTATGTGTTTCCTTAAAGTCTTAGTTTGATTATGTTACATTTAGCATGAGTGACTCCATTTTGGTTTGGTTTGGTCTGTTGGGACCTATTGCATGAGCTTAGTTCAAAACAATAGCCTCCCATAATTTTGCTTAAAAAATTCCTCCTTTTGGCTGGGTGCGGTGGCTCACACCTGTAATCCCAGCACTTTGTGGGGCTGAGGTGGGCAGATCACGAGGTCAGGAGATTGAGACCATCCTTGCTAATACGGTGAAACCTCATCTCTACTAAAAATACAAAAAATTAGCCAAGCGTGATGGCGGGTGCCTGTAGTCACAGCTACTCAGGAGGCTGAGGCAGGAGAATGGCCTGAACTCAGGAGGTGGAGCTTGCAGTGAGCCGAGATCATGCCACTGCACTCCACTCTGGGGGACAGACCAAGACTCTGTCTTAGAAAAAAAAATCCTCCTTTTCAGTCAAGTTCTCACTTAGTTGAGAGTGTGACCAAAATGTAGGGCCTTAGCATCACTCTTAGTTACCATTGTTTTGGGTTCTGATTTTAGCACGTCATTCCCATTGTTTTGGGTTTCTGGTTTAGCACATCACTCCCATTGTTTTGGGTTCCGGTTTTAGCACGTCACTCCCATTGTTTTGGGTTTCTGGTTTAGCACGTCACTCCCATTGTTTTGGGTTCCGGTTTTAGCACGTCATTCCCATTGTTTTGGGTTTCTGGTTTAGCACGTCACTCTCATTGTTTTGGGTTCCTGTTTTAGCACATCACTCCCATTGTTTTGGGTTCTGGTTTAGCAGGTCACTCCCATTGTTTTGGGTTCTGGTTTTAGCACGTCACTCCCATTGTTTTGTGAATCTGGTTTTGGCACCTCACTCCCATTGTTTTGGGTTTCCAGGTTTTAGCATGTCACTCCCATTGTTTTGGGTTTCTGGTTTAGCACGTCACCCCCATTGTTTTGGGTTTCTGGTTTTATCACGTGACTCCCATTGTTTTGGGTTTCTGGTTTAGCAGGACGCTCCCATTGTTTTGGGTTTCTGGTTTTAGTGCGTCACTCCCATTGTTTTGGGTTTCTGGCTTAGCATGTCACTCCCATTGTTTTGGGTTTCTGGTTTAGCATATCACTCCCATTGTTTTGGGTTTCTGGTTTAGCAGGATGCTCCCATTGTTTTGGGTTTCTGGTTTTACACGTCACTCCCATTGTTTTGGGTTTCCGGTTTAGCAGGTCACTCCCATTGTTTTCAGTTTCTGGTTTAGCAGGATGCTCCCATTGTTTTGGGTTTCTGGTTTAGCAGGTCACTCCCATTGTTTTGGGTTCCAGTTTAAGCACATCACTCCCATTGTTTTGGTTTCTGGTTTTACAAGTCACTCCCATTGTTTTGGGTTTCTGGTTTAGCAGGTCACTCCCATTGTTTTGGGTTCCAGTTTAAGCACATCACTCCCATTGTTTTCATTTCTGGTATTAGCACGTCACTCCTATTGTTTTGGGTTCCAGTTTTAGCAAGTCACTCCCATTGTTTTGGGTTTCTGGTTTAGCAGGTCACTCCCATTGTTTTGGGTTCTGGTTTAAGCACATCACTCCCATTGTTTTCATTTCCGGTTTTAGCACGTCACTCCCATTGTTTTGGGTTCCAGTTTTAGCAAGTCACTCCCATTGTTTTGGGTTTCTGGTTTAGCACGTCACTCCCATTGTTTTGGGTTCTGGTTTCAGTGCGCGTCACTCCCATTGTTTTGGGTTCCAGTTTTAGTACATCACTCCCATTGTTTTGGGTTTCTGGTTTAGCATGTCACTCTCATTGTTTTGGGTTTCTGGTTTAGCATGTCACTCATAGGTTATGGTGTCCTTATGGTTGCACTTGTTTTTTTAATCTCTTGTCATTCCAGTTGAAGAGATACCATTTGATATTTTAGAGATGCCTGCATGCAAACTCTTAAAACATTTGACTAAGTACAGTGCACCAGGGAGACTCTTATGACTATTGAAATAACACCAAGAATTTGGTATATGCTCCTAACTCAGGGTCCCCATAAATCAAACCACCTAAAATCAAATAGATTAAAGAATGAATTAGATAAAGAGTTTACTTGCTTAACTAAGTGGGTTTTTCTGTTAATTCCCTACAACCAAATCTTTATAATACCCCATGTTTTCTCCACATGTTATAAGTGTTAGCAGCTGCACAGATACTTCAGATAAGTGTCTCATGATAGTAGAGAAGTCTTGATCTGTGATCTTGGGAAAAGCTGCTCACATTAAGGATGCCATCTTCTTCTGGGGGGGAACTGTCCTTGTTAGCTTTACCTTAAGGGTTCCAGTGGGTATATGGTTCCAAGTGTGGAAGGACCCTTCTGAGTTGTGAGACTATGAACCCAAAGTTTAAGGTTTTAAAGTTTTGCTGTCATGTGGATGGCAAGGGCAGTCCTTCTCTGATGTTCTCAGAAGATCCAGTCATCAGATTCTAGATTTTGCAGGGGTTGACTGTCCTCAGTGAACCATAAAAGGCTTTCTTTACCTGGTGAAAATACACTTCAGGGTAATAATCTACTATTTTAACATCAACTCTCTCGCATGGAAGAGCTTTTATACAATCAGAAAACATACACTGAAAATGACAACTGAATGAAATCCCTTTATAAAATGTTTAAATGGCCCATCAGGTAACCAAATGTACCTGAAGTTTTGATTGTTTTCCTAGGAATATAGGTTTGACAAACCAAACATTCGTTATAAACTATTTTAGCAGTTTAGAAATCACCACACCAATATATTTAATTTGGATCATTTTCTCTTTCCATGATGAGTTATGGAATGCAGAACTTTTAATAACAAAAGTTTTAAGGACTTAAGAAGGATAAGGTGGCCATCCTGGTTCTTCATAAGTCTGTGCTTAATTAACATTAGACTTACATCCTCTTGAATACCAGCTGTTTCTCCAAATTAGGTGCATGGCACTGGTAACTGATGAGTAGTTATAGGTGATTTGACTTAGACCATGGAGTTTATTTAAATTATATATCTAAACAATTTCAATATTGGTGATTTAGCTTGCAAATGTGGCAAAATATTTCCTTGGTATACAATTTTTGTTTTACTTAGGTTAGCAGTTTTATAAACCAGTTGGTCTTTTTATTAAACTTTTGGAATTTTTTTTTTTTTTTTGAGACAGAGTCTCACTCTGTTACCTAGATTGGAGTGCAGTGTCACAATCTTGGCTCACTGCAACCTCCGCCTCCTGGGTTCAAGCAATTCTCTTGCCTCAGCCTCCAGAGTAGCTGGGATTACAGGCACATACCACCACACCCGGCTAATTTTTATATTTTTAGTAGAGGTGAGGTTTCACCGTTGGCCAGGCTGGTCTCAAACTCCTGACCTCAAGTGATCCACTGGCCTTGGCCTCCCAAAGTGCTGGGATTGACGACATGAGCAGCTGCACCCAGCCTAACTTTTGAGAATTCTTAACCAGTCCAATTCTTGGGGTATCAGGGAACTTACGGGGAATTTTTACCCATGATATTAAAGTTATTAGAAATCTGTGTTCACGAGTGTTTTTCAGGATCCTTTTCATTCTTTCATGAATCTTCTAAGAGATACCATATTCTAGAATTTTGCATGCTTGTGAAGTTTTTAGAAACTGCATCACCATTAAGCAATTAACTGTGGAAATGACTTTAAATAGTTACAGTTAAAGACAATTGACAAGGAAGTTTGGTTATTTCTGTGGTCTACAATGACTTAATAACCATAATTAGGGTGGATGTGGTGGCTCATGCCTGTAATCCCAGCACTTTGGAAGGCCAAGGTGGAAGGACCACGAGGTCAGGAAATCGAGACCATCCTGGCTAACATGGTGAAATGCGTCTTTACTAAAAATACAAAAATTAGCCTGGCATGGTGGTGGGTGCCTGTAGTCCCAGATACTCAGGAGGCTGAGGCAGGAGAATGGCATGAACCCAGGAGGTGGAGGTTGCAGTGAGCCGAGATTGCACCACTGTACTCCAGCCTGGGTGACAGAGCAAGACTCCATCTCAGAAAAAAAAAAAATACAAGAATTTTAGAAATCCTATACAATTTTAGAATGGATTGATGACATACACTGAATATAACCTAAAGAAGGTTCAACATTATTTTTTATTTTGACAGTGCTAGCCATGTGACTTAACATGTTAAATAGTCCTATTTACCTCTCCTTTGGGTGCTTCAGGGGCCTCTGTAGTATCCCAAAGTTATAGGCCAGAAAAGAAAATTTTGAAGTTGAAATTTGATTTTGGGAAGCCTATTAAATATATTAAAGGTTTAAACACTTGATGTTGTGAAATAGAATTCCACGTCAACGTAAGTCATTCATTTACCTAAAATCATGACTTAAAAAATTTTTAAAGGTCAAAAATCTTTACTCATTGATGGGGGAAGACTTATCTCCACAAATAATCTGCCTCTTGTTTTTCCTTTTTTTTTCGTAGTTTATTTACAAGGCAAACAAATTTTTCATTTTTTCATTTTATTTTACTTTATTATTATTATTATTATTATTATTATTATACTTTAGGTTTTAGGGTTTATGTGCACAATGTGCCGGTTAGTTACATATGTATACATGTGCCAGTCTGGTGTGCTGCACCCATTAACTTGTCATTTAGCATTAGGTATATCTCCTAATGCTATCCCTCCCCCCTCCCCCTACCTCACAACAGTCCCCAGAGTGTGATGTTCCCCTTCCTGTGTCCATGTGTTATCATTGTTCAATTCCCGTCTATGAATGAGAACTTGCAGTGTTTGGTTTTTTGTCCTTGCAATAGTTTACTGAGAATGATGATTTCCAATTTCATCCATATCCCTACAAAGGGCATGAACTCATCATTTTTTATGGCTGCATAGTATTCCATGGTGTATATGTGCCACAATTTCTCAATCCAGTCTATCATTGTTGGACATTTGGGTTGGTTCCAAGTCTTTGCTATTGTGAATAGTGCCACAATAAACATACGTGTGCACGTGTCTTTATAGCAGCATGATTTATAGTCCTTTGGTTATATACCCACTAATGGGATGGCTGGGTCAAATGGTATTTCTAGTTCCAGATACTTGAGGAATCACCACATTGACTACCACAATCATTGAACTAGTTTACAGTCCCACCAACAGTGTAAAAGTGTTCCTATTTCTCCACATCCTCTCCAGCACCTGTTGTTTCCTGACTTTTTAATGATTGCGATTCTAACTGGTGTGAGATGGTATCTCATTGTGGTTTTGATTTGCATTTCTCTGATGGCCAGTGATGATGAGCATTTTTTCATGTGTCTTTTGGCTGCATAAAGGTCTTCTTTTGAGAAGTGTCTGTTCATATCCTTTGCCCACTTTTTGATGGGGTTGTTTGTTTTTTTCTTGTAAATTTGTTTAAGTTCATTGTAGATTCTGGATATTAGCCCTTTGTCAGATGAGTAGGTTGCAAAAATTTTCTCCCATTTTGTAGGTTGCCTGTTCACTCTGATGGTAGTTTCTTTTGCTGTGCAGAAGCTCTTTAGTTTAATTAGATCCCATTTGTCAATTTTTGCTTTTGTTGCCATTGCTTCTGGTGTTTGAGACATGAAGTCCTTGCCCATGCCTATATCCTGAATGGTAATGCCTGGTTTTACTTCTAGGGTTTTTATGGTTTCAGGTCTAACATTTAAGTCTTTAATCCATCTTGAATTAATTTTTGTATAAGGTGTAACGAAGGGATCCAGTTTCAGCTTTCTACATATGGCTAGCCAGTTTTCCCAGCACCATTTATTAAATATGGAATCCACTCCTTGTTTTTGTCAGGTTTGTCCAAGATCAGATAGTTGTAGGTATGCAGCATTATTTCTGAGGGCTCTGTGCTGTTCCATTGGTCTATATCTCTGTTTTGGTACCAGTACCATGCTGTTTTGGTTACTGTAGCCTTGTAGTATACTTTGAAGTCAAGTAGGGTGATGCCTCCAGCTTTGTTGTTTTGGCTTAGGATTGACTTGGTGATGCAGGCTCTTCTTTGGTTCCATATGAACTTTAAAGTAGTTTTTTCCAACTCTGTGAAGAAAGTCATTGGTAGCTTGATGGGGATGGCATTGAATCTATAAATTACCTTGGGCAGTATAGCTATTTTCATGATATTGATTCTTCCTATCCATGAGCATGGAATGTTCTTCCATTTGTTTGTATCCTCTTTTATTTCATTGAGCAGTGGTTTGTAGTTCTCCTTGAAGAGGTCCTTCATGTCCCTTGTAAATTGGATTCCTAAGTATTTTATTCTCTTTGAAGCAATTTTGAATGGGAGTTCACTCATGATTTTGCTCTCTGTTTGTCTGTTATTGGTGTATAAGAATGCTTGTGATTTTTGTACATTGGTTTTGTATCCTGAGACTTTGCTGAGGTTACTTATCAGCTTAAGGAGATTTTGGGCTGAGACGGTGGGGTTTTCTAGATATACAATCATGTCATCTGCAAAGAGGGACAATTTGACTTCCTCTTTTCCTAATTGAATACCCTTTATTTCCTTCTCCTGCCTAATTGCCCTGGCCAGAACTTCCAACACTATGTTGAATAGGAATGGTGAGAGAGGGCATCCCTGTCTTGTGCCCGTTTTCAAAGGGCATGCTTCTAGTTTTTGCCCATTCAGTATGATATTGACTGTGGGTTTGTCATAGATATCTCTTATTATTTTGAGATACGTCCCATCAATACCTAATTTATTGAGAGTTTGTAGCATGAAGCATTGTTGAATTTTGTCAAAGGTCTTTTCTGCATCTATTGAGATAATCATGTGGTTTTTGTCTTTGGTTCTGTTTATATGCTGGATTACATTTATTGATTTGCTTATAATGAACCAGCCTTGCATCCCAGGGATGAAACCCACTTGATCATGGTGGATAAACTTTTTTATGTGCTGCTGGATTTGGTTTGCCAGTATTTTATTGAGGATTTTTGCATCAATGTTCGTCAAGGATATTGGTCTAAATTTCTCTTTTTTGGTTGTGTCTCTTCCTGGCTTTGGTATCGGGATGATGCTGGCTTCATAAAATGAGTTAGGGAGGACTCCTTCTTTTTCTATTGATTGGAATAGTTTCAGAAGGAATGGTACCAGTTCCTCCTTGTACCTCTGGTAGAATTTGGCTGTGAATTCATCTGGTCCTGGACTCTTTTTGGTTGGTAAGCTATTGATTATTGCCACAATTTCAGCTCCTGTTATTGGTCTATTCAGAGATTCAACTTCTTCCTGGTTTAGTCTTGGGAGAGTGTATGTGTGGAGGAATTTATCCATTTCTTCTAGATTTTCTAGTTTATTTGCACAGAGGTGTTTGTAGTATTCTCTGATGGTAGTTTGTATTTCTGAGGGATCGGTGGTGATATCCCCTTTATCATTTTTTATTGTGTCTACTTGATTCTTCTCTCTTTTTTCTTTATTAGTCCTGCTAGCAGTGTATCAATTTTGATCCTTTCAAAAAACCAGCTCCTGGATTCATTAATTTTTTGAAGTTTTTTTTGTTGCTGTTTCCTTCAGTTCTGCTCTGATTTTAGTTACTTCTTGCCTTCTGCTAGCTTTTGACTGTGTTTGCTCTTGCTTTTCTAGTTCTTTTAATTGTGATGTTAGGGTGTCAATTTCGGATCTTTCCTGCTTTCCCTTGTGGGCATTTAGTGCTATAAATTTCCCTCTACACACTGCTTTGAATGTGTCCCAGAGATTCTGGTATGTTGTGTCTTTGTTCTCGTTGGTTTCAAAGAACATCTTTATTTCTGCCTTCATTTCGTTATGTACCCAGTAGTCATTCAGGAGCAGGTTGTTCAGTTTCCATGTAGTTGAGCAGTTTTGAGTGAGTTTCTTAATGCCGTGTTCTAGTTTGATTGCACTGTGGTCTGAGAGACAGTTTAATTTCTGTTCTTTTACATTTGCTGAAGAGGGCTTTACTTCCAAGTATGTGGTCAATTTTGGAAGAGGTGTGGTGTGGTGCTGAAAAAAATGTATATTCTGTTGATTTGGGGTGGAGAGTTCTGTAGATGTCTATTAGGTCCTCTTGGTGCAGAGCTGAGTTCAATTCCTTGGTATCCTTGTGAACTTTTTGTCTCATTGATCTGTCTAATGTTGACAGTGGGGTGTTAAAGTCTCCCATTATTATTGTGTGGGAGTCTAAGTCTCTTTGTAGGTCACTCAGGACTTGCTTTATGAATCTGGGTGCTCCTGTATTGGGTGCATATATATTTAGGATAGTTAGCTCCTCTTGTTTAATTGATCCCTTTACCATTATGTAATGGTCTTCTTTGTCTCTTTTGATCTTTGTTGGTTTACAGTCTGTTTTATCAGAGTCTAGGATTGCAACCCCTGCCTTTTTTTGTCTTCCATTTGCTTTGTAGATCTTCCTCCATCCTTTTATTTTGAGCCTATGTGTGTCTCTGCACATGAGATGGGTTTCCTGAATACAGCACACTGATGGGTCTTGACTCTTTCTTTATCCAATTAGCCAGTCTGTGTCTTTTAATTGGAGCATTTAGTCCATTTACATTTAAAGTTAATATTGTTATGTGTGAATTTGATCCCGTCATTATGATGTTAGCTGGTTATTTTGCTCGTTAGTTGATGCAGTTTCTTCCTAGTCTTGATGGTCTTTACAATTTGGCATGTTTTTGCAGTGGCTGGTATCGATTGTGCCTTTCCATGTTTAGTGCTTCCTTCAGGAGCTCTTTCAGGGCAGGCCTGGTGGTGACAAAATCTCTCAGCATTTGCTTGTCTGTAAAGTATTTTATTTCTCCTTCACTTATGAAGCTTAGTTTGGCTGGATATGAAATTCTGGGTTGAAAATTCTTTTCAGTAAGAATGTTGAATATGGGCCCCCACTCTCTTCTGGCTTGTAGAGTTTCTGCTGAGAGATCAGCAGTTAGTCTGATGGGCTTACCTTTGTGGGTAACCTGACCTTTCTCTCTGGCTGCCCTTAACATTTTTTCCTTCATTTCAACTTTGGTGAATCTGACAATTATGTGTCTTGCAGTTGCTGTTCTCGAGGAGTATCTCTGTGGCGTTCTCTGTATTTCCTGAATCTGAATGTCGGCCTGCTTTGCTGGATTGGGGAAGTTCTCCTGGATAATATCCTGCAGAGTGTTTTCCAACTTGGTTCCATTCTTCCTGTCACTTTCAGGTACACCAATCAGACGCAGATTTGGTCTTTTCACATAGTCCCATATTTCTTGGAGGCTTTGTTCATTGCTTTTTATTCTTTTTTCTCTAAACTTCCCTTCTTGCTTCATTTCTTTCATTTCTTCTTTCATCACTGATACACTTTCTTCCAGTTGATCTCATCATCTCCTGAGGCTTCTGCATTCTTCACACATAGTTCTCAAGCCTTGGCTTTCAGCTCCATCAGCTCCTTTAAGCACTTCTCTATATTGGTTATTCTAGTTATACATTCATCTAAAGTTTTTTCAAAGTTTTCAACTTCTTTGCCTTTGGTTTGTATTTCCTCCTGTAGCTCGGATTAGTTTGATCATCTGAAGCCTTCTTCTCTCAACTCGTCAAAGTCATTCTCTGTCCAGCTTTGTTCCATTGCTGGTGAGGAACTGCATTCCTTTGGCGGAGGAGAGGTGTTCTGCTTTTTAGAGTTTCCAGTTTTTCTGCTCTGTTTTTTCCCCATCTTTGTGGTTTTATCAACTTTTGGTCTTTGATGATGGTGATGTGCAGATGGGTTTTTGGTGTGGATGTCCTTTCTATTTGTTAATTTTCCTTCTAACAGACAGGACCCTCAGTTTCAGGTGTGTTGGAGATTGCTAGAGGCCCATTCCAGACCCTGTTTGCCTGGGTATCAGCAGTGGTGTCTGCAAAACCGTGGATTTTCATGATCTGCTAATGCTGCTGTCTGATCGTTTCTCTGGAAGTTTTGTCTCAGAGGAGTACCTGGTCGTGTGAGGTGTCAGTCTGCCCCTACTGGGGGGTGCCTCCCAGTTAGGCTGCTTGGGGGTCAGGGGTCAGGGACCCACTTGAGGATGCAGTCTGCCCATTCTCAGATCTCCGGCTGCGTGCTGGGAGAACCACTGCTCTCCTCAAAGCTGTCAGACAGGGACATTTAAGTCTGCAGAGGTTACTGCTGTCTTTTTGTTTGTCTGTGCCCTGCCCCCAGAGGTGGAGCCTGCAGAGGCAGGAAGGCCTCCTTGAGCTGTGGTGGGCTCCACCCAGTTCGAGCTTCCCGGCTGCTTTGTTTACCTAAGAGAGCCTGGGCAATAGCCAGTGCCCCTCCCCCAGCCTGGCTGCTGCCTTGCAGTTTGATCTGAGACTGCTGTGTTAGCAATCAGTGAGACTCCGTGGGCTCAGGACCCTCTGAGCCAGGTGCCGGATATAATCTCCTGGTGTGCCGTTTCCTAAGCCCATCAGAAAAGTGCAGTGTTAGGGTGGGAGTGGCCCGATATTCCAGGTGCCGTCTGTCACCCCTTTCCTTGACCAGGAAAGGTAACTAACTCCCTGACCCCTTGCGCTTCCCAAGTGAGGCAATGCCTCGCCCTGCTTCAGCTAGTGCACAGTGCACTTCACCCACTGTCCTGTGCCCACTGTCTGGCACTCCCTAGTGAGATGAACCCAGTACCTCAAATGGAAATGCAGAAATCACCCGTCTTCTGCGTCGCTCATGCTGGGAGCTGTAGACTCGAGCTGTTCCTATTCAGCCATCTTGGCTCCTTCTCCCATTATTTTTTAATATTTTCTGAAAATCTTCTTTAAAGAGAGAAAGCCAAATGTCACCCACTTTTTCATAAAGCCTTATAGGCAAATCTATTATTCTTTTCTTTTTTTTGAGGTGGATTTTCCCTCTTGTTGCCCAGGCTGGAGTGCAATGGTGCGATCTCGGTTTACTGCAACCCCCTGCCTCCCAGGTTCAAGCAATTCTCCCACCCCAGCCTCCTGAGTAGCTGTGATTAGAGGCATGCCCCACCATGCCCAACTAATTTTGTGTTTTTAGTAGAGACAGGGTTTTTCCTTGGTGGTCAGGCTGGCCCTGAACTCCTGACCTCAGGTGATCCACCTGCCTCGGCCTCCCCATGTGTTGGGATTACAGGCATGAGCCACTGCCCCTGGCCATTTTTTTTTAAAGATAACGTCATGCTCTGTCACCCTCCTCACCACATTATAGCTCTGGGGCCAAGCTGCATCACAATGGAAATCATGGAGCCACAGGAAGAATCCACTCAGCTTTGCAAGATGCTGCCCAAGGGGTTGCTTGGAGTAACCAAATTAACATTTTTCATTCTGCTCAGAGCAAAATACATGTGACAAAACATAGACATGAGCCACTTTGCTTAGCACTCAGTGTCAAACTGGTAAGACTTAAACTTGCTCCCAGATAGGCCGTTCCATCTCTAAATCTTTTTAGAAGCTTCTGCATATTAATAGGCACCCCTAGATGAGACTAATTTGGGAGCCCTCATTTTTAAATGCACTTCAGGGCATTATTCATTTGGAATGTTCCACTGTAAGTTATCTTTAGTAAGATTTTGCCATTTCTGTAAGACTTTGCTGCTTCCCAGGCCTAATGAATTAGCCAGAAGGAACTAAGTTTTCCAGAAATTAAGGATCCTATTTTTACCTTATATATTGGCTTTACTCCAAGGTTCCCTTGATTGACTTAGCCAATGATTTTTTTTTCCTACCTAAGCATGTGAGGAAAATGAAACAAAGGGGTAGAACACAAAAATCCCTGTGAATTTTCAAAAGCCAAATTTTACAACCCTCCAATATTATCATTTACTACCACTTTCCTTCTGACCCATTCAGATGTAGGAGATCTCTAAGTGGAACTGGATTCAAGCCAGTTAACTACTGGATCAAATCTGATCCTGGACCCGGTCCCGTTTCTGTAATAACTTCTAAAACATCTAGCCAGTCATGGCTGGATAGCAGTTTGGAACACAAATTTGCTCAAAGAAACTCAGAGCTCAAAACACAAATCCATGGAGCTCTGAAATCCGAGAGAGAATTTACCATAATCCCCAGCTGCTCTGAGAGGTCAAAGGGCACAAGTGTTACAGAATCCTGAGACATCACTTTTCTGCCTGAAACCTCTGGCTGGTGGTGTCTTTACCTGTGTTTTGCTCGGGCCCACTGGGTTCGTTCTGTCCACTCGGCTCATGCTAGTGGTGTGGACCCCACACCTGCCAAGGGTGAGCTGGGTACAGAGCAGTGAAGGGTGTGTGAGCAAGCAAGCATGGGATCTGGCCACTGCACACAGCCAAGCATGCCAGCTGCAGTGGGGTGGGCAGCTCCAGGCACCGGCACAGGTGCCAGCTCCCTGTGAGGCTGCAGCTGGACCAGGCCAACTGCAAACAGCTTCCACTGTGGTTATCAGGGAATGCAGTGGCGCCCGGAAACTTGGAGATGCAGGAACTGCAGAGCCCCAAAGAAGGTGTCACAGCCCTGGCTTGGGGAGCTCCTAGGTCTGGGCTCCCTGAAGAGCCACAGCTCTTGTCTCCTTCTCTCTTCTCTTCTTCTTGCCTGCAATTTGGCAAGCAAGGGGTGTGTTTCAGCCCTGTTTATGTTACACCTCTTTCAGCCCTGCTAGTTGGCAGGTCCCGAGTTCTTGTCCTGTGTCCAGGAAGAATGAGATATGTGGGCAAGTAGAAGGTGAGCAAGGTGAAGAGGTGCTTTATTGAGCAACAGTACAGCTCAGAGGAAACCTGCAGTGGGTAGCTCCTTTCTGCAGGCAGGTCATCCCAACGTCTGTTCAGCTCTCAGCAGCTGAGAGAGACGCACTGTGGTTAGCTGTGCCCACATTGCCGAGGCTGTTCGAGCTGAGGAGTGCCTTCAGGCCAGTGCTGAGCCACTCTTAGCCCCACCTCAACCTCCCTCTTGTGCTCGTCAGTGCCCAAAGTCTGGAGGGGGCCGAGGTGGCAGGGGGCTGGCATGTCAGCACTGCCCTGAGCTTGCAGAAACCGGGCCGGGTTGTGACTGTGCCTGGGTTCAGCCTCAACTTGGATCCGAAGTTGGAGTGGGCTCTGGGAGCGGAGAGACGCCAGGTGGTGGGACCAGGTACGACTGAGCCTGCAGGGGCAGGGGGGCTTGCTGGGCCTCTGAGAGTGCAAAGATGCCCGGGTTTGCAGTCATGGCTGGATGGCTGCAGCTGTGCCTGGGAGGGCGGGGCTCCTGCCTGCCAATTTAGAAGGGGTGGGTCTCCCACCCATTCCAGGCTCCCACCAGCTTCGAGGAGCGCACAGCCCCAGCCACTCCTCCCCACTGCAGCCAGTGTCTCCATAGCAACTGCTCCACGTGGGCCACTGCTGCCATCACAGAGCAGTCCTTGCAGGTGCCTTTCTTGTACCTCAGCACTCCTGGGGGTCATTAGAAGCCCTAGCAACACTGCTCACCACACTATAGCTCCGGAGGCCCTAGCAGTCCTGCTCCCACAGATCCCACTTCTGACACCATCTATTAAAAGAAAATCTTCAGCTAAATTAAATTTAAAGGAACTTAATTGAGAAATGAATGATTCACGAATCAGGCAGCCCCCAGAATCACAGCAGATTTGGTGAGACTCCAGCACAGCTACATGGTGGAAGATTTATAGACAATAAAGGGAACGTGATGTACAGAAGTCTGAAGTGAGGAGTGAGGTCCAGAAGCAACTGGGTCCCTTACCGTTCTCAGAAGTGAGGTCCAGAAACAACTGGACTGGTTACAGTGCTCAGCATTTGCCTTATTTGAACACAGCTGAACACTCAGCAGTGTGTGAGTGGCAGAAGTTTCGCTGTTGGGATTGGCCAGGACTCAGCTATAGTTACAGGCACATACTCCTAAGTTAGGTTTTCAGTCTTTCTACCTATTAAGTTAGGTTGCAGTTTGTCCACAGGGACTCAAATCTAGAAGTACAGAGTCCTTCCCAGGCCATATTTAGTTCACCGTAACAGTTCCTATTATGACCTCACTGACAGTTCTTTTTCTCTGAATTCTCCTTTCTTCTCAACAGCTTATCCAAATGTTCCATTGGTCCCTGTTCATCCCTCCCTGCAGTTCTCCATGACTGATTCAGCCCTTTGTGGTTTGCAGTCCTGTTTCTCTACAGCTTGGACCCCTTCAGTCTTTCCATCATAGGTTTAACTCTCTGTTGAATGCTTCTTTGTAGCTATGCAAAAGTTACCTTAAGCTCAAAAAATTCAAAGTGAAAGCCACATCCTCCTCTCTTCCCTTATGTGTATGGTATTACTACCATGCAGCCAGTGACCCAAAATGGGATTTCTTCTGGCCTTTTCTTGCTTAGATTCAGGCTCATCTGGTGTCAAGCCTTGTTACTTTTGTTTCCTTGTTCTTTTATTTTTATTTTTTTTTCTTTTGAGACAGAGTTTCACTCTTGTTGCCCAGGCTAGAGTGCAGTGTTGTGATCTTGGCTCACTGTAGCCTCCACCTCCCGGGTTCAAGCAATTCTCCTGCCTCAGCTCCTGAGTAACTGGTATTACAGGCACTTGCCACCATGCCTGGCTAATTATGTATTTTTAGTAGAGATGGGGTTTCTCTGTTTTGATCAGGGTGGTCTCAAACTCCCGACCTCAGGTGATCCACCTGCCTCGTCCTCCCAAAGTGCTGGGATTACAGGCGTGAGCCACCGTGCCTGGCCTGCTTATTGTTTTAATCTCATCCTGATTTCTGAATACAGGAGAGGAGCTGAGTTGGTGTTCACTAACAAGCACGGAAGCTTTGTTACATTTACAGTGTCATTCTTGGCAAAACCTGAATGGTATGTTTGTGGGGTGATGAGATTCAGTCCCCTGTGACCTGTGCATCTGGCCAACACTGTGGTGACATCCTTAGGAATCCATGGGGAGAGAGGAATCATTCAGGAGTTAGTGGGTCACGTTTGACAAGGGCCAATAAAGAAATATGCAAAGACAAAAATCAAGAAGAACATTGTCATATTTTCTACCTTTTGTTTATATAAATTTATGTCAATGATTCTAGCTTATGTTAATATGCAATGTATACAATATGCTAACATATACAATATATGTTTATAGTTTAAACATTTCTGTCATGTTTTCAGATTCTTTAAAGATTATATTACGCTTCCTATTTCAGATAGCTGTTTAAAATGAGTAAGGAAAAACGGATGTGTGCATCAGTTCTAACTGTTTATGGACTAAAACTAGTTGATTTCTTGGTTAAGAACAAAAAGTGACAACCTAATTAACTGAAAATTTTAAGGAGGCATTATAGTTTTAGCTTTAACATAAAATATTAACTATGCTCCATTCTTGCATTTTTAACATAATACTCAATATAAATCGCCACATACCATGTTTCAGATCAAGGTTCTACTTGTGATCTCTCATGAGTTTTTCAAGGTTTTAATTATCTGAGATGTAACAATGTACCAGTAATCTTACTGGCATAAACCAGGAATTTATTCTTTTTACATGTCACAATTTTCTGGGTCAAGACACTGGACAGGCGATGTGGGTTCATTGCTTCATGATGTCCTTGGTCTCATCTGGAAGGACTCTAGTGGCTGGGGACATGGAGCAGGCACCCAGCCCTCTCTTTGTGGCCAGCACGGACTTCCTCCCAGTCTGGCAGCGTCAGGTAGTGAGGTTTGTCTGGCTTCTCCCAGGGTGTGTGTCCAAGAGGCCCAGGCAGAAGCTGTAAGGCCTCTCATGATCACCCCTCAGAAGTCCCAGAGCATCTCTCCTGCCACACTGCCAAGTCACACTCATCACTGAGACCAGCCATGATTCAAGGGGGTTGGTGATTAGATTCCACCTCTTGATGAGAAGCATAGTAGGAACCTGCAGCAGTCTTTAATAAACCACAGCTTGTCCTCTGGCCACAAACTATTAACATTTCTCCCACATGCAAATTATGCTTTGCCTCTCTCAAGAGCCCCAGAACGGTTTTCCTTATGGCACTGGTTGGTAGCCCAACTGAATCCTGAATCAGGATGTGGTGGCCTGTCATCTGCACCCACACACACTCAGCCGCAGTGAGGACTGAATCAGGTTGTGGTGACCTGTCATCTGCCCCCCCCGACACAGCAACAGTGGGGACTGAATCAGGTTGTGGTGGCCTGTCATCTGACCCCCCACACACAGCCACAGTGGGGACTGAATCAGGTTGTGGTGGCCTGTCATCTGACCCCCCACACACAGCCACAGTGGGGACTGAATCAGGTTGTTGTGACCTATCATCTGAGCCCACAAACTCAGCTGCAGTGAGGGGACTGGTGTGAAAACAGTCGACATTTCCCTTTAGAAGCTGTTGGTGGGAGGCAAGAGGGAAGTGCTGCCCTGCAGGCCCCGTCTAACAGTTGGTCATTCCCATGGGGTGCCTGTTACAGTTCTGTGATTAGTGCCCAGTCCTGGTCCCTGAGAACGGCGCCCAGTCCTGGTCCCTGAGAATGGTGTTTGTGTCCTTTTACTCCTCCCTCTGGGCTTTTGTCATTCTCCATGTTCTTTTTCCTTCAGTGCCTGGGTTGCCGTTGACCAATTTTCCCTGCCTTTTTCTTATGGTCAATAGGGTATTCAGTGGCTTCTTTTTCATTTTTTTTTTCCTTTTCTTTTCTTCTTCTTTTTTTTTTTTTTTACTTTGGCCTTTTGAGACAAGAATTTATTTCTTTACATTTTCTCTAAATTCTGTTTGAAAACTGAACCTCCTTCTTTAGATCATGTCCCTCTCCTGTCATATTTATTCAGTGACAGTTAGGGGAGGCTGGTAGCACTTTCCATGTTCTTCCCAGATGTCTCCTTAGGCAGATCCCTGAGATGGTGTAGTGCCCTTTCAGTTTCCATGTTGTGGCCGTAGTTTTCCCACAGTCCCTCAGCACGTAACTCTCAGGCCTTTTCTCCAGTTTCCAATGACATTTTCTCACCGTTCTTCAGGCCCTGACCAAGAGTCTTGATGCCCTTCCAGGCTGCATGAATGGTCTCCTTGAGGCCCAGTTACAGGTCAGCCTCACAGTCGTGGCACATACTGTAGCTTCTGACTACCACAGCAGCTCATTTCCAGCTGCCATATTCTGTTCCAGTTATCTATTCTGAAGAAACCATCCCCATAACTTGGCAGCTTAAAACAACTCATTATTACTTGTTGTTTGGCTTAGAGAGTCTTGGTGGCCAGCTCATCTCACACACAGTTGCAGCCAAGCTGGATTGTGTGAAAGCACAGTGGTTTGCAGTGTGGCTCACTAGTGGTTGGGAGTGGATGTTGCTGGAGGCTCACTAGTGGTTGGGAGTCGGTGTTGCTGGAGGCTCAGTGGGGGATGTCAATGCGTGTAGCTAGTCATGGACTGGCCGTGTGGTTTCCATCATGAGGTCTCAGGGGAGTGGGATTTCCTGCCTGGTGACTGGCTTTCTCCTGGATAAGTGTTCTGTTTTCTCATCCTGGCTTCTGAAGTCCCCAAATACCACATTTGTCACCTTCTGTTGGCCAAATAAGTCAGTAGTCTGGGCAAGGTTTAAGGGGAATTGGTTCTCACAGAGAGAGGAGCAGGAAATAAGTTGTCACCTTTAGTCTACCAGAAATGAGATTTTTATAACAAGTTTGTTCCAAATACATTCCAGTTCCCCTTCTGAATACTTTTTGACTCACAGGGTATTTCAAAGTTTATTACTTGGTTTTCAGACATTTGAGGCTTTTCTGGATATCAATTTGTTTTTGGTTTCTAATTTAATTTCAAGTGTTCAGACAACATACTTTGTATACTATTTCAGGCTTGAACCTTTTCTCAATCGATCGACATACAGTCTATCTTGGTACTGCCAAGTACCATTTGGGTCAGGATTTTGTCATTTAGATCCGTATTTTTCCTATATTTTTATCTGGTTGTTCCATCAGTTACTGAGAGAGTGGTATTAATTCACCAGCTATAATTTTGGATTGTCAATTTCCTGCTTTTGTTCTGTTGTTTTTGATTCACATATTTTGAGGCTCTGTGTGTGTGTGTACTTTGCGTGCACTTTGAGGCACAATTTATAATTGTAACATCATCCTCTCTGATTCTTTTATTTTTATTAAATTACCCTGTTTATTTCTGGTGATATATTTTGTTCTGAAGCCTCTTTCATCTAGTGTTAACATCTCTGTTGAAGCTTTTTATGATTAGTGTCTGGATAGCATATTTTTATGATTAGTGTCTGCATAACATATTTTTTCTCATACTTTGTTTGTGTCTTTGTGTTTAAATTGTGTCTCTGTGGATGCCATATTGTTGGGTCTTGCCTTCCTCTCAGGTCTGGCAGTCTCTGTCTTACGTAGAGTATTTGTCCAGTTACATTGTAACTAATCATTGCTAAGGTTGGATTTAGGTCTGCCATTTTTCTACTTATTTTCTATTTGTTTGTTTATTTTTTTTTAAGACAGGGTCTTGCTCTGTCACCCAGACTGTAGTGCAATGGTGCAATCTTGGCTCACTGCAACCTCTGCCTCCCAGGCCCAACCAATCCTCACTTGAGCCCCTGAGTAGCTGGGACTACAGGTGCATGGCACCACACCTGGCTAATTTTTATACTTTTTGTAGAGATAGGGTTTTGCCATGTTGCACAGGCTGGTCTTGAACTCCTGAGATCAAGCAATCTACCCACCTTGGCCTCCCAAACTGTTCAGATTATAGGCATGAGCCACCATGCCTGGCCTTCGTCTGTCTTTTGATCTATATATTCTTTCCTAACATCTTTTGGGTTAAATATTTCTAAATATTCTAGTTTGATTAATCTTTTGGTTTTTTGAAATAATTTTTTATAGACTGGGCATGTTGGCTTATGCTCGTAATCTCAGCTCTGCGGGAGTCCAAGGGAGGTGGATTGCTTGAGCCCAGGAGTTTGAGACCAGTCTGGGCAACATGGCAAAACCCTCTCTACAAAAAAACCAAACCAAAATTTAGCCTGACATCTTGGTGTGCACCTGTAGTCCCAACTATTCGGAAGGCTGAGGTGGGAGGGTTGCTTGAGCCTGGGAGGCTGAGGCTGCAATGAGCTGTGATCATGCCATTGCACTCCTGCCGGGGCAACAGAGTAAGACCCTGTGTCAAAAAAGATCATTTTTTATAAATAATTTATTATTTCAAATTTTGGTAACAAACACATACCTTAAAATTTACCATCATAACCAGTTGTAGGTATACAGTTTTGTAGAGTTAAGAATATTTACAGTGTTGTGAAGCAGATGTCTAGATTTTTTTTCTATCTTGGAAAACTCTATACCCATTCAACAACTATTAATTTCCCCTTCATTCCACCTCCTGGCAAGTACTATTCTACTTTGTGCTTCTAAAAATTTGGCTTACATACCTAGGGTTATATAATATTTGTTGTTTTGTAAGTAGGTTCCATGTTATGTGTCAGATGTGTCAGGATTTTCTTCCTTTCTATGGCTGAATAATGTTTCTTCATATATATATATTTTATCTCTCTCTCTCTATATATATATATCCTTTTGTTTATCCATCTATTCCTGGATGGACGTTTTGGTTTCTTCCACCTTGTGGCTATGTAATGCTCCTGTGAACATAGGTGTGCACATATCTGTTTGAGGTCCTGCTACTAGTTATTCTGTCTCTGTAGAAGTTGGATGGCTGGACCATATGGTCATTTTATTTTTTTTTTTTTTTTGAGGAGCCAGTTCATATTTCCACCAACAGTGTTCAAGGGTTTCAGTTTCACCTGCACTTGTTACTTTCTGTTGGGTTTGAAGTGATGTCCCATTGTGGTTTCTATTTGCATTTCTCTAATGACTAGTGATGTTACACATCTTCTCATATATCTCATGTATCTGTTGGCTATTTGTATATCATCTTTGCATCTTTGGATAAATGTTCTTTGTCCATTTTTTAATCACTTTATTTTGTTGTTGTGTTGTAGCGGGGTTTTCTGGTCATGATCATTCATTTATCTCACAGTTCATTCTCGTTACTTGGGCCAGGGTCATGATCATTCATTATCTCTCAGTTCATCCTCATTACGTTGGGCAAACAGTCATGCTGCAGAGTATAGATTATGTTATTCTGTTACTTTCGGGTAGAATTTGGGTCTAGGTTCTAATTGTTTCTAAGTTTAGATTCTGAATGAGAATCAGCAGAGGTAGACCACTGCTGCTGAGGCCTGGGGATTGCTGGGAAAAAGGCAGGAAACAGATACGGACCTGACCATGGAGGGTTTGTGTTTCACGGCTCCCATCTGGGTACCCAAGGAACCTACATGTAGCTCGTGTGTGGAGAGCCTACATTGCCCACTCAAAGCAATTGAGGATGGAACAGTCTTGGGGCTGGAGCTCACTATTTGGAATGATAACCACATCTGCACAGGGAGGACCTGATAAGATGTTGTCCTTCCATGTATATCTGGGAATCCTGTGTAGGGTCTCTCTGTAAGGACAGGGGCAGTGTTGGCTCTTTGGCCTCTAGTTAGCCTCACGAGTAGTCTAGTAAAGGCTTTGCCAACTTGTCACCATCTGTGGATATTCTGGCCAGCTCTTGTTTTCACCCTACTGACTTCTTCAGACACTAGGCTTTTGCTTTAGACCATTCATGGTTTTTCTTCCTCTTCAAATCAGTAATTAATAAATCCTCTTCAAATCAATAAATTTCCACTCCTTTAGGAAACTCTGATCTTCTGGTCATGCCAAGGTTTAATTAACTGGTTTGATTGTTTTTCTGTTTTCTTGGGTTTTTTTTTTTCCTTCTTCCTGGGGGTTTCTAGTAATTCTAGTTTGATGTCTCACTTTCTCCATTTTTTATTTCTTAGTTTTCTTCTGTGATTATTTTCACTGCAGCTGCAGGGCCTAATCCTGGGTTGGCAGAGAACTAGCACTTACTCTGCCCTAATTGGAATCCAGGAGAGATAGGAGGTGCCCTACTGTGAAAATGTGTTTGCTCCTCTCTGCTTCTGGTAGTCCCTCTGTAGGAGTTCTTTACGTATTCTGAATGTTCACTTCTTATGAGATAAATGATGAGCAACTATAGGTTGAATGTCTCTGATCCAAAAATCTGAAATCCCAAATGCTCCAAAGTCTGAAACTTTTTGAGTGCCAACATGACACTCAAAGGAAATGCTTATTGGAGCATCTCAGACTCAGGGGATTGAATTCGAGATGCTCAACCAGTAAGAATAATGCAAATATTACAAAATCTGAAACACATACCAAGCATTTCAAATAAGGGACACTCAACTGGTATTTTCTTTTATTCTACAGTTTGCCTTTTACCCTGTTGGTTGTGACCTTTGAGGTACAGAAGTTTTTAGGTTTGATATATTTTTGCTTTTACTACCTGAGCTTTTAATGTCATATCCTAAAAATTATTGACAAATTCATCGTCATAAAGCATTTTCCAAATTTGTTTTCCCTAGGAGTTTGATAGTTCTAGTTTTACATTTAGGTTTATAATTCACTTTGAATTAATTTTAACGTGGTGTAAGGTAAGAGTCCAACTTCATTGTTTTGCATGTAGATGTACAATTTTCCCAACACCATTTGTTGAAGAAAGTGTCCTTCGCCTTTGAGTGGTCTTGGCATCCTTGTGGAAGATCATCAGACCATATATGCAGGGTTGGTTTCTGAAGTCTCTGTTGTGTTGGTCCATAAGTGTGTCAAGTATGTCTTTATGCCATGACCACATTTTTTTTGGCTTATTGCAGTTTTGTAATTGTTTTGAGACGTTTAATTTTGTTCTGTTTCAAGATTGATTTGCCTATTCATGGGCCCTGGAGATTCAATATGAATTTTAGGATAGGTTTTTCTGTTTATCAAAAATGTCATTGGAATCTTTATAAGGATTGTATTGAATCTAGGTCACTTAAGTAGTGTTGACATCATTCCAAGATGAAATCATCTAATCTGCAAACCCAGCTTTTCTTTTCATTTATTTGTGTTTAATTTCTTTCAACAGTGTTTTGTAGTTTTATGTGTTCAAATCTTTTGCCCTTTTGGTTAAGCTTATTTTTAATTTTTATAATGCTGTTGTAAATGTAATACTTTTTTTTTTTCGAGATGGAGTCTTGCTCTGTCTCCCAGGCTGGAGTGCAGTGGCACTATCTCAGCTCACTGCAACCTGCGCCTTCTTTATTCAAGCGATTCTCCAACCTCAGCCTCTCAAGTACCTGGGATCACAGGTGCACGCCAGCACGCCCAGCTAATTTTTTGGTATTTTTAGTAGAGACAGGGTTTCTCCATGTTGACCAGGCAAGTCTTGAACTTGTGACCTCAGGTGATCTGCCCACCTCGGCCTCCCAAACTGCTGGGATTGCAGGCATGAACCACTGCACCCGGCCAAATGTCATTCTTTTTAAAAATTTCTTTTCTTTTGTTTTACCTTTCTTTTCTTTCTCTCTCTTTCTTTCCTTTCTTTCTTTTCTTTGAGATGGCGTCTCACTCAGTTTCCTAAGCTGGAGCGCAGTGGCACAATCTCAGCTGACTGCAACCTCCACCTTCCAAGTTCAAGCAATTCTCCTGCCTCAGCCTCCCAAGTAGCTGGGACTACAGGTGTCTGCCACTACGCCCAGCTAATTTTTGTATTTTTAATAGAGACAGAGTTTTACTATTTATTTTAGAGATGGGTTTGGCCCAGCTGGTCACGAACTCCTGACCTCAGGTGGTCTACCCGCCTTGGCCTCCCAAAGTGCTGGGATTATAAGTGTGAGCCACTGCACCTGGCCTCTCTTTTTAAAATTTTATTTGCAGATTGTTCATTGTTAGTTTATGGAAATGCAACTGACTTGTGTGTGTTACTGTATCCTGAAACTTTGTTGAATTTCATTATTTTACCAGTATTTTGGGAATTTCAGGATTTTTACCCATTACATCCTGTTGTCTGTGAACAAAATTTTATACTTTTTCCTTTCCCATTTGCATCCTTTTTATTACTTTCTCTTGACTAATTATTCTGAGTAGAAATTCCAGTACTGTGATGAATAGAAGTGACAGGAAGAGATGTTGCTATCTTATTCCTGATCTTAGAGGAAAAGATTTTAGTTTTTCACCATTGAGTATGATGTTAGCTGCGAGCTTTTCATGTATAATCTTTATTTACTGAGGAGTTTCCATATATTACTAATTCTTTGAGTGTTTTTATTACAAAAGGTGTTCATCTGGCTCTGGAACCAGATAAATGTTGACCTGATAGAATGGATTAGAATGTCCCCTTCTGGTTTTTGAACACTTTTGGAATATTTTGCAGAGGATTGGCATTAATTCTTCTTGAAATGTTTGGTAAAATTTTCCAGTGAAGTTATGTGGAACTGGAATTTTCTTTTTGGTGGGGTTTTTGATTACTGGTTGAATCTTCTTACTAGTTACAGGTCTCTTTGGATTTTTTATTTCTCCATGATGCAGTATGGTGGTTTGTGTTTCTAGGAATTTATAAATTTATTCTAGGTTGCCCAGTTTTGTTGCCTATGCTTGCTCACATTAGTCTCTTGTAATCTTTTTCATTTCTGTGGCATCTGTTGTACTGTCACCTCTTTTATTTATGATTTTAGTATTTGAGATTTCTCTTTTTTTCTTAATATAGCTGTGAGTTTTAAAATTTTTATTGATCTTTAAAAAAACAAACTCAGTCTTTTTTTCCCTTTTCTTTCTGGTCTTATTCTGCTTATCTCTGTTCTAATCTGTTATTTTCTTCCTTTTGCTTGGTTTGTCATTAGTTTTTTTTCCCCCTTTTGGTGTAATGTTAGGTTATTGATTTGAGATCTTTCTTCTTTTTAATTTAAGCACCTGCAGCTATAAGCTTCACTTTAGCATGGGTTTGAGATCTTTCTTCTTTTTAATTTAAGCATCTGCAGCTGTAAGCTTCCCTTTAGCATGGGTTTGAGATCTTTCTTCTTTTTAATTTAAGGATCTGCAGCTGTAAGCTTCCCTTTAGCACTGCCTTTGTTGCCTCCTCCTGAGTTTGGGTATGTCATGGTTTCGTTTTCATTTGCTTAAACATTTTTTGTCCTATTATAATATAATTGTGTTGTTTTTAATAAAGATAATTAATGAAACACATAATGAATTGTGCTTCTGTTTTTATAATATTTTAAGCATTCTTAACTCAGAAATGTAAATTTTAGAAAAAAATTCCAGGCCAGGCACAGTAGCTCACACCTGTAATCCCAGCACTTGAGGAGGCCGAGGCGGGAGGATCCTCTGAGGTCAGGAGTTGGAGACCACCCTGGCCAACATGGTGAAACCCTGTCTTTACTAAAAATAGAAAAAAAAATATAAAAGTTAGCTGGGTGTCATGGTGGGTGCCTGTAATCCCAGCTACTCTGGAGGCTGAGGCAGGAGAATCACTTGAATCTGGGCGGCGGAGGTTGCAGTGAGCTGAGATGGCACCACTGCACTCCAGCCTGGGTGACAGAATGAGAGTCCATCTCAAAAAAAAAGAAAAAAGAAAAAATTTCAAACATATTTATTTGTATTTCAATTTAGAAACTATGATCTCCTAAGTGTATTGACACAGCAACCTGACATAAAGATAAAGAATAATATGCATATAACAAAACAGAAACTTGCAAATACCTGTTTTTTATTAATTTTTAATTATATATATTTAAAAATTGCCGGGTGCAGTGGCTTACACCTGTAATCCCAGCACTTTGGGAGGCTGAGGTGGGCAGATCACATGAGGTCAGGAGTTTGAGACCAGCCTGGCCAACATGGTGAAACCTCATCTCTATTAAAAATCAAAAAATTAGCCAGGCGTGATAGCATGCATCTGTAGTCCCAGCTACTGGGGAGACTGAGGCAGGAGAATTGCTTGAACATGGGAGGCAGAGGATGCAGTGAGCCAAGATAGTGCCACTGCACTCCAGCCTGGGTGACAGAGTGAGGCTCTGTCTCAAAAAAATAAAAATTGTCTGGGCGCGGTGGCTCACACCTGTAATCGCAGCATTTTGGGAAGCTGAGGCAGACAGATCACGTCAGGAGATTGAGACCATCCGGGCTAACACTGTGAAACGCCATCTCTACTAAAAATACAAAAAATTAGCCGGGCATGGTGGCGGGTGTCTGCAGTTCCAGCTACTCCGGAGGCTGAGGCAGGAGAATGGTGTGAACCTGGGAGGTGGAGCTTGCAGTGAGCCAAGATTGCACCACTGGATTCCAGCCTGGGTGACAGAACGAGACTCTGTCTCAAAAAAATAAAATAAAATAAAACTAAGGTGTGGTTGACATACAAAAATTACACATATTAAATATATACCGTGTGTGTGTGTGTGTGTGTGTGTGTGTGTGTGTGTGTGTGTGTGTGTTATGGAGGTTTTACTCTTGTTGCCCAGGCTGGAGTGCAGTGACACGATCTCAGCTAACTGCAACCTCCGCCTCCCAGGTTCAAGCAATTCTCCTGCCTCAGCCTCCTGAGTAGCTGGGATCACAGGCGTGCACCCCCACGCCCGGCTAATTTTCATATTTTTTTAGTAGAGACAGGGTTTCACCATGTTGGCCAGGCTGGTCTCGAACGCCTGACCTCAGATGATCCACCTGCCTCGGCCTCCCAAAGTGCTGGGATTACAGGCGTGTGACACCGAATATATACATCTTTATGAGTATAGAGATAAATATTCGCCCCAGGACTCATCACAACAAATAATGCCGTAAACTTGACCATCACCCCCCATATATTTCTCATTCTCACCCTTTTTAAGAAATGAGACCGGGAGTGGTGGCTCACGCCTGTAATCCCAGCACTTTGGGAGGCCAAGGCAGGTGGATCACGAGGTCAGGAGATCAAGACCATCCTGGCTAACACAGTGAAACCCCGTTTCTACTAAAAATACAGAAAATTAGCCAGGCGTGATGGCGGGCACCTGTAGTCCCAGCTACTCGGGAGACTGAGGCAGGATAATGGTGTGAACTCGGGAGGCAGGGCTTGCAGTGAGCCGAGATCGTGCCACTGCACTCCAGCCTGGGCAACAGAGTGTGACTCCGTCTCAAAAAAAAAAAATGAGATGACTATTTCACCTAAAATATACCCTCTTAAGTATTTTTTTAAGTGTACAATACAGGACGGCCATGCATCAGAGATATATGTGGGTTTGGTTCCAGACCACTGCAATAAAGTGTTATACAATTGCTTTTGGTTTCCCAGTGCATGTAAAAGTATGTTTATACTGTGCTGTATAAAGTGTGCAATAGCATATGTCTACAAAGTATGCACACTGTAATTTACAAATACTTTATTGTTAACAAGTGCTAACAGTCATCTGAGCCTTCAGAAAGCTGCAATCTTTTTGTGTGTGTGTGACAGGGTTTTACTCTGTGGCTCAGGCTGGAGTAATTGCAGCCTCAACCTCATGCTCAATCAAACCCGCACCTCAGACTCCTGACTAGCTGGGACTACAGGTGCATGCCACCGTGTCCAGCTAATTTTTGTATTTTTTTTTTGTAGAGATGGGGTTTTGCCATGTTCCCTTGACGTCCTGGGCTCAAGCAATCCACCCACCTTGGCCTCCCAAGGTGTTGGGATGACAGGTGTAGCCACTGCACCTGGCCAAGTTTCAGTCTTCTTGCTGATGGAGGGTCTTACCTTAATGTAAGGTGGTGGTTGCTGAGCGTTGGGGTGGCTGTGGCAATTTCTTAAAATAAGACAACATTGAAGTTTGCTGTGTCAATTGACTCTCCCTTTCACAAAAGAATTAACTGTAGCATACGATGATAGCTTTTTACCCACAGTAGAACTTTCAAAATTGGTTTCAATGCTGTCAAACCTTCGTACTGCTGTACCAACTAAGTTTATGTATTATTGTAAATCATTGGGTTCAATCCTGTCAAGCCTTCCTTCTGCTGTACCAAGTTTATTCTAAATCTGTTGTCATCTCAACATTGTTTACACTGTCTTCACCACGAGTAGATTTCATCTCATGAAACCACTTTCTTTGCTCAACCGTGGGAGTAACTCATCCTCTCACGTTTTCTCCAGAGGCTGCTGCAGTCTCGCCAGATCTTCAGGCCCTTTCTCTGATTCTAGTGCTCTTGTTATTTCCACCATATCTGCAGTTACTTCCTCCACAGAAGTCGTGAACCCCTGTGTCATCTGTGAGGGTTGGAATAATCTTCCCAACTTCTCTCTCTCTCTTTTTTTTTTTTTTGAGATGAAGTCTTGCCTGGGCTGGAGTGCGGTGATGTGATCTCAGCTCACTGCAACCTCCACCTCTCGTGTTCAAGCAATTCTCCTGCCTCAGCCTCCCAAGTGTTTGGGATTACAGTCACCCCCGACCAGGCCCAGCTAATTTTTTTTGTGTTTTTAGTACAGACAGGATTTCACTATGTTGGCCAGGCTGGTCTCAAATTCCTGACCTCGTGATCCACGTGCCTTGGCCTCCCAAAGTGCTGGGATTACAGGCGTGAGCCACCAAGCTCAGCCCCAACTTCTCCTAATGTTGCTATTTTGATCTTCTTTTTTAAATCATGAATGTTCTCAATGGCATCTAGAATGGTGAATCCTTTCCAGTAGGTTTTCAATTATTTTGCCCAGATCCATCAAAGGAATCACTTTCTAGAGAAGCTATACCTTTATGAAATATATTTCTTAAGTGATAAGACTTGAAAGTTGAAATTATTCTTTGATCCAAGGGCACCAGAATGAATGTTGGGTTAGTAGGCATGAAAACAATATTCAGCTCTTTATACATCTCTGTAAAAGCCCTTGAGTACCAGCGGCATTGTCAGTGAGCGGTAATACTTTGAAAGGAATCTTATTTCTTGAGCAGTAGTTGTCGACAGTGGGCTTAAGATATTCAGTAAACCATATTTGTAAACCGATAGTCTGTCATCCAGGCTTTGTTCCCATTTGTAGAGTACAGGCAGAGCTGTGTTTTATCATAATTCTTCAGGGCCCTTGGATTTTCAGAATAGTAAATCGTCATTGGTTTCAAGTTAACATCACCAACTGCATTAGGCCTTAACAAAAGAGTCAGCATGTCCTTTGAAACCTTAAAGCCAGGCATCAACTCCTCTCTAGCTGGGAACATCCTGGATGGCATCTCCTTCTAGTAGAAGGCTGTTTTGTCTCCATTGCAAATCTGTTTAGTGTAGCCATCTTAATCAATTATCTTCTAGATAGCTTTCTGCAGCTTTTCCATCAGTACTTGCTGCTTTATCTTGCGCTTTTATGTTATGGAGATGACTTTTTTCCTTAAACCTCAAGAAACAAGCTCTTCTAGCTTCAGACTTTTCTTCTGCAGCTGCCTCACGTCTCTAAGTCTTCAAAGAATTGAAGGGAGGCCGGGTGCGGTGGCTGTCACACCTGTAATCCTAGCACTTTGGGGGGCCGAGGTGGGCAGATCACCTGAGGTCGGGAGTTCGACACCAGTCTGACCAACGTGGAGAAACCCCGTGTCTACTAAAAATACAAAAAATTAGCCAGGCGTGGTGGTGCATGCCTGTAATCCCAGCTACTCGGGATGCTGAGGCAGGAGAATGGCTTGAACTTGGGAGGCAGAGGTTGCGATGAGCCAAGATCACACCATTGTACTCCAGCTTGGGCAAGAAGAATGAAACTCTGTCTCAAAAACAAAGAAAAAAAGTAAAAAGAGAGTTAGGCTTAGGCTTAATGGAATTTTTTTTGTTTTTTTTATCTTCTATCTAGACCAATTGAACTTTCTTCATAACAGCAGCAAGATTGTTTAGCTTTTTATCATTCATGTATTCACTGGAGTAGTACTTTAAATTTCTTTCCAGAACACTTCCTTTGCATTCACAACTCGGCTAATGTTTGTTGCATGAGGTCTAGCTACTGGCCTGTCTTGCTTACAGCATGCCTTCCTCACTAAGCTTAATTATTTCTTCCTTTTGGTTTAAAGTGACAGACATGCAACTCTTCTTTCACTTGAACATATAGAGGCTATTGTAGGGTTATTAATTGGCCACATTTTAATATTAATAAAAAGAAGCCTGAGAAAAAGAGAGAGAAAGAGAAATGGCCCATTGGTGGGGCAGTCAGAACAAACGCATTTGTCAATTGTTTGCTGTCTTATCCTGGTGTGATTTGTGGTTCCCAAAACAATGACAACAGTAGCATTAAAGATCACTGATTACAGATCACTATAACAGATTCAATAATAAAAAGCTTAAAATACTGTGAGAATGACCAAAATGTGACACAGAGACGTGAAGTGAGCACGTGCTGTAGGAACAATGGTGCCAGTGAGACCTGCTTATTGCAGGGTGGCCACAAACCTTCAATATGTAAAACACATGGTCACAAAACACAATAAAGCAAAGTGCAGTGAAAGAAGATGTGTCTGTCTTTTGATAGACTCTGACAATCTCTATCTTTGAATTGGTACATTCATACCATTAGCATTCAAAGTGATTATTGATATCATTGGATTAATATCTACTATATTTGTTACTGTTTTCTATTCATTCTCCTCAGTCTCCATTCTTTTGTCTACCACTCTTTTTCTGCCTTTTGCAGTTTTCATTGATGATTTTAGATGACTACATTTTCCCTGTCTTTCTTAGCATGTACTTCTCTTTTTAAAACTTTTTTTTAACTAGTTGCCACAGAATTTGCAATATACATTTACAACCAATTCAAGTCCACTTTCAAATAACACTATCCCACTATCCCACAAATAAGAATACCTGCTTAACAAACAAAACACCCAATTCCTCAGTAACATTTACAACAAATTCAAGTCCACTTTCAAATAACACTATCCCACTATCCCACAAATAAGACTACCTGCTTAACAAAGAACACACCTAATTCCTCAATATACATTTACAACCAATTCAAGTCCACTTTCAGATAACACTATCCCACTTCACGGGTGACTACCTGCTTAACAAAGAAAACACCTGATTCCTCCCTCCCATCCTTCCATTCCATTCCTTGTATTATTGTTCCTTATTTCACTTGTGTATAAGCATACATAATCTATCTGTGTGTATTTATTATTATCTACAAACTTATTGGTCAGATCAATTATGAATAAATACATGTTTTTATTGTACCACAATTCCTCCCTCCCATCCTTCCATTCCATTCCTTGTGTTAGTGTTACTCATTTCACTTGTGTATACGCATACATAATCTATCTGTGTGTATTTGTTATTGTCTATGAACTTCTTGGTCAGATCAATTAAGAATAAATACATAGGTTTTTATTGTACCACAATTCTTTAATGCTCTTTTTTAAAAAATGTTGATCCAGGTTTCAGTTATATATCTTTTGTTTCCCTCTAAAGAATTTCATTTAACATTTCTTGCAAGACAGGTCTCCTGGTAACAAGTTTCTTGAATTTTTATTTTTCTGAGGAAGGCCTTAATTCTCCTTCACTTTAGAAGGGTGGTTTCAGTGGGTACAGAAACTTAGGCTGGTGGGTTTTTTTCTGTCAACAGTTTGAATTTTTCATTTCACTGTCTTCTTGCTTTCACAGTTTCTGCAATGTTGAATGCAGTTCTTATCTTTGTGTCTCTGTAGGTAAGGTGTTTTCTGCCCCACCTCTGGTTTCTTTCAGAGTTTTCCTTTATCTTTTATTTCATATAGTTTGAAAATTATATGTCCAAGTGTAGGTTGTTGGCATTTATTCTGCCTGGTGTTCTCGGAGCTTCCTGGATCTTTGGTTTGGTGTCTGACATTAATACTGGAAGTTCTCAGACATGGTTGTTGCAGAACTTTCTTCTATTTCTTCTCCTCCTGGTATTCTCATTACTCTGTTTCACCTTTTGTAGTTGTCCCACAGTCTTGGATATCATCTTCTGTTATTTTCAGTGTTTCTTTTCTTTAGTTTTCGAAGTTTCTGATGATAAATCCTCAAGCTCAGAGATTCTTTATTCAGCTGAGTCCAGTCTACTAATAAGCCATCAGAGGTATTCTTCAGTTATTTACCACATTTTTTACCACTACATTATGTTGAAGGTTCTTACCGATGTCTGTCTTTCTGATTACATTACCCATCTACACTTGAATGCTGTCTACTTCATTCATTAGGCCCTTAGCATATTCTCCAGAGGTTTAAAAAAAATTCCAAAATCATATCTTTGTCTGCTTCTGAAGCTTGCTCTGTTGACACAAATTGTATTTTTTTCTTTTTTTGGATTTTAGTATGCCTTGCAATTTTTTCCCTTTATTCTCATGCATGAAGCACCCATTAAAGGTGACTGCTGTTAGTATAGCTTTAGTAATGCGGTGATGAGGTGACAGGGCAGGTGATGCTCTCTTAGTCTCTTTAGGCTACTATAACAAAATACTTTAGACTGAGTAATTCATATGCAACAGAGATTATTGCTCACAGATCTGGAGGCTGGAAAGTCCAAGACTAAAGGGGCAGGATATTTAGTGTTTGGTGAAGGTCAAACATTCAGACACTCTCAACGACTATAGTGACAGCAGCAGTCTTCAGGAATCATATGTGAGGGAAAAAACATTCAGACCACAGCAGGAGTGCTCAGGAATCCTATGTGAGGGACAAACATTCAGACCCCAGCAGTAGTGTTGTGGAATCCTATGTGAGGGAAAAACTTTCAAACCCTTGTAGCAGTGTTCTGCAATCCTATGTGAGGGACAAAAATTCAGAACCTCATAACAGTGTTCTGGAATCCTATGTGAGGAACAATCACACCACAGCAGGAATGTTCTGGAATCCTATGTGAGGGACAAACATTCAGACCACAGCAGGAGTGCTCTGTAATCCTATGTGAGGGACAAACATTTCAAAACCTCGTAGCAGTGTGCTGGAATGTTATGTCAGGGACAGGCATTTAGACCCTTGCAGCAGTGTTCTAGAATCCCATCTGCGGGACAAACATTCAGACACTTGCAGCAGTGTTCTGGAATTCTATGTGAGGGACAGACATTCAAACCCCAACAGCAGTGTTCTAGAATCCTATGTGAGGGACAGACGTTCAGACTCCAGCAGCAGTGTTCTGGAATCCTATGTGAGGTACAAACATTCAGACACCAGCAGAAGTGTTCTGGAATCCTATTTGCGGGACAAACATTCAGACCCTCGTAGCACTGTTCTGGAATCTTATGTGAGGGACAACATTCAAACCACAGCAGCAGTGTTCTGGAATCCTACGTGAAGGACAAACTTTCAGACCACAGCAGGAGAGTTCTGGAATCCTATATGAAGGACAAACATTCAGACCCCAGGAGCACTGTTCTGAAATCCTATGATAAGGGCAAACATTCAGACCCCAACATGAATGTTCTGGAATCCTATGTGAGGGACAAGCATTAAGACCATAGCAGGAGTATTCTGGAATCCTATGTGAGGGACAAACATTCAGACCCTTGTAGAAATGTTCTGGAATCCTATGTGATTAACAAACATTGAGACCACAGCAGGAGTGCTCTGGAATCCTATGTGAGGGACAAACATTCAGACCCCAGGAGGAGTGTTCTGGAATCCTATGTAAAGGACAAACATTCAGACCCTTGTAGCAGTGTTCTGGAATCCTATGTGAGGGAAAAACATTCAGACCACAGCAGGGGTGCTCGGGAATCCTATGTGAGGGACAAACATTCAGAACCTCGTAGCAGTGTTCTGGAATCCTATGTGAGGGACAAACATTCAGACCCTCCCAGCAGTCTTCTGGAATTCTATGTGAGGGACAGACATTCAAACCCCAGCAGCAGTGTTCTGGAATCCGATGTGAGGGACAAACTTTCAGACCCTCATAGCAGTGTTCTGGAATCCTATGTGAGGTACAAACATTCAGAGCCTCATAGCAGTGTTCTAGAATACTATGTGAGGGACAACCAGTCAGACCATGGCAGTTCTGAAATGCTATGTGAAGGACAAACATTCAGACCCTCGTAGCAGTGTTCTGGAATCCTATGTGAAGGACAGACATTTAGACCCTCGAAGCAGTGTTCTGCAGTCTTAAGTGAGGAATAAAAATTCAGACCCTCGTAACAGTGTTCTGGAATCCTTTTTTGAGGGACAGACATTGAGACCCCAGCAGCAGTGGTCTGGAATCCCATGTGAGGGACAAACATTCACACCCCAGCAACAGTGTTCTGTAATCGTATGTGAGGGACAAGCATTCAGACCCCAGCAGCAGTGTTCTGAAATCTTATATGAGGGACAAACATTGAGACCCTCGTAGCAGTGTTCTGGAATCCTATGTGAGACACAAACATTCGTACCACAGCAGAAGTGTTCCGGAATCTTATGTGATGGACAACCATTCAGATCACAGCAGGAGTGTTCTGGAATCCTTTGTGAGGGACAACCATTCAGACCACAGCAGGAGTGTTCTGGAATCCTATGTGAGGGACAAATATTCAGACCCTCATAGCAGTGTTCTGGAATCCTTTGTGAGGGACAAACATTCAGACTCCAGCAGGAGGGTTCTGGAATCCTGTGTGAGGGACCAACATTCAGACCCTCGTAGCAGTGTTCTGAAATCCTATGTGAGGGACAAACATTCAGAACCCAGCTGCAGTGTTCTGGAATCCTATGTGCGGTACAAACTTTCAGACCACAGCAGGGGAGTTCTGGAATCCTATGTGAGGGACAAACTTTCAGACCCCAGGAGCAGTGTTCTGAAATCCTATGTTAAGGGCAAGCATTTATATCCCAGCGTGAATGTTCTCGAATCCTAGGTAAGGGACAAATATTCAGACCACAGCAGGAGTGTTCTCGAATCCTATATGAGGAACAAACATTCAGACCACAGAAGGAGTGTTCTGGAATACAATGTGAGGGACATTCAGACCCTCTTAGCACTGTTCTGGAGTCCTATGTGATGAACAAACTTTCAGACCACAGCAGGAGTGTTCTGGAATCCTATGTGAGGGTCAAACATTCAGACCACAGCAGGAGTGTTCTGGAATCCTATGTGAGGGTCAAACATTCAGACCCCAGCAGTAGTGTTCTGGAATCCTATGTGAGGGAAAACATTCAGACCCACGTGGCAGTGTTCTGGAATCCTATGTGAGGGACAAACATTCAGAACCTCGTAGCAGTGTCCTGAAATCTTATGTGAGGGAGAGACATTTAGACCCTCGCAGCAGTGTTCTGGTATGCCATGTGAGGGACAAACATTCAGACCCTCCCAGCTATGTTCTGGAATTCTATGTGAGGGAAAGACATTCAAACCCCAGCAGCAGTGTTCTGGAATCTGATTTGAGGGGCAGACATTCAGACCCCAGCAGCAGTGTTCCGGAATGCTATGTGAAGGACAAACATTCAGACCACGGGAGCAGTGTTCTAGAATCCTATGTGAAGGACAAACATTAAGACTCTCGTAGCAGTGTCCTGGAATCATATGTGAGGAACAACCATTCAGACACCAGCAGAAGTGTTCTGGAATCCTAGGTGTGGGAAAAACATTCCGAACCTAGTAGCAGTGTTCTGGAATCCTATGTGAGGGACAAACATTCAGACCACAGCATCAGTGTTCTGGAATCCTATATGACGGACCAACATTCAGACCCTTGCAACAGTGTTCTGGAATACTAGGTGAGGGAGAAATATTCACACCCTTGTAGCAGTGTTCTGGAATTCTATGTGACTGACAAACATTCAGACTCCAGCAGCAGTGTTCTGTAATCCTATGTGAGTGACAAACATTCAGACCCCAAGAGCAGTGTTCTGAAATCCTATGTTAAGGGAAACATTGAGACCCCAGCATGAATGTTCTGGAATCCTAGGTGAGGGACAAACATTCAGACCACGGCAGGAGTATTCTGGAATCCTATGTGAGGAACAAACATTCAGAACACAGCAGGAGTGTTCTGGAATCCTATATGAGGGATAAGCATTCAGACCCTTGTAGCAGTGTTCTGGAATCCTATGTGAGGGAGAAGCATTCAGAGCACAGCAGGAGTGCTCTGGAATCCTATGTTAGGGACAAACATTCAGAACCTCGTAACATTGTTCGGGAAACCTATGTGAGGGACAGACATTTAGACCCTCGCAGCAGTGTTCTGGAATCCCATGTGAGGGTCAAACCTTCAGATCCTCACAGCAGTGTTCTGGAATTCTATGTGAGTGACAAACTTTCAGATTCCAGCAGCAGTGTTCTGTATTCCTATGTGAAGGACAAACATTCAGAATCCAGGAGCAGTGTTTTGAAATCATATGTTAAGGGCAAACATACAGACCCTAGCATCAATGTTCTAGAATCATATGTGAGGGACATACATTCAGACCCTCGCAGCAGTGTTCTGGAATCCTAGATGAGGGACAAACATTCAGACCCCAGCAGCAGGCTTCTGGAATCCTATGTGGGGGACAAACATTCAGACAATGGCAGCAGTGTTCTGGAATCCTATGTGAGGGACAAACACTCAGAGCCTTGTAGCAGTGTTCTGGAATCCTATGTGAGTGAGAGTGCCTGGAGCCTACCCAACCTGACGCCCCCAAAGCCCTCACAGGGTCTGACCTCCCAGCATGCACCTGCCTCTCCCTGAACCCCAACTGCCCACCCTGCCTGTTCCCTGGCCTCCTTCATCCTGTGCAGCCCATAGACTGTGACCATCTCTGCAGCCACTCTGGCCCTTCCTTTACCTTTGTCCTGTCAGAATCTCTGAGCAGGATCTCCCAGGTCCATCCAAACACGTGCTTTGTCCACTTTTGACTAGGCCCTTGGGCATCACTGGGCTATCCCAGCTGTCCACAGGGCCTTCAATAATGCACATTGCACCTGGCCTATCCAAGCAGTGCTCAGCAGCCCACATTGACCAGGTCCCTGCTGACCAGACCCCGCACATCAGGTCCTCCCTGATGACACCCTCACTGATTAGACCCTCATGACCAGGCCCCACTAACAAGGCCCCCACTGCCAGGCACACAATGACAAGGACCCCACTGACCACGACCTTACTGACAAGGCCTCACTGACAAGGCCTCACGGACCAAGTCCTTACTGACAAGTCCTCACTGACTAGGTCATTATTGACAAGGCCTCACTGATCAGGTTCCACTGATCATGACCTCATTCCCTGGCCCCCAAGATGAGGCCCCACTGACCAGGCCTCCAGGGAACAGGTTGCCAATGATCAGGCCCCTAATAACCAGGCCTAAGGTCACCAGATGCCCCTGACTGGGACCCTAGTGAGTAGACCCCACTGAACTGGCACCAAATGCTGAGATCCCCGCTGACCAGGTCACCCTGTAGACCAGTGCTACAAAAGTCACCACTGACCAAGTCCTCTCTGACAAGGACACTACAGATTAGGTCCCGCTGACAAGGTGCCCTGACCAGGGCCCCACTGACAAGGGCCTCACTGATGAGGACACGCCCACCAGGGTCTGCTGACTAGGTCCCATGTGCCCAGTCCTCCACTGAATAGCACCCCTTGACCTGGTCACCAGTGCCCCAGCCCATGCTGACCAGGCCAGCACTAAGCCCCAGCTGACCAGGTCTCCACTGATCAAGCCCCACAACCCAGGTTTGCACTGACCAGACACCAAACAACTGGCAGCCAATAGGTCCCCACTCACCAAAACCCCCACTACTAGACCCCACTAATGAGACCCTCTCTAAGCAGACCCCTGCTGACCACGATCCCACTAAATAGTCCTCACTGACCTAGGTCCACTGACCAGGCCCACACTGATCAGGCCCCTCCTAACCACACCGGAAATCCAAGCAGCAATGACATGTTTCATATGCCAGAAGTTGGAACAAGACAGAGAGAGGAAAGAGGTTCCACAGCCTTTTAAACTACTAGATCTCATGAGAACTCACTCACTATCAGGAGGATGGCATTAAGGGCTTGGTGCTTTGCCATTTGTGAAGGATCCACTCCCACCCCTTTAAGATTAAAGCTTTTTCCACCTAGGCCCCGACTCTAACATTAGGGAGTGTACTTTCACATGAGTTTTGGAAGGAGCATAGAGAAAAACCGTATTATTCTGTCCCTGACCTCACACATCTATTGTCCTTCTCACATTGCAAAATACAGTCATGCCTTGCCAGCAGTCTCCCAAAGTCTTAACTCATTTCAGCATTAACTCAAAGATACAAAGTCCAAAGTCTCATCTGGGTCAAGGCTACATTCTCTTTTGCCTACGAGTCTCTGAAATAAAAAAGCAAGTTTACTGCGTCTAAGGTACAATGATGGTACAGGCATTGTGTAAGCTTTCCATATCCAAAAGGGAGACATTTTCCAGAAACCTTCTTATTTTTATCTGAGGCCCCCTCAGCCTGGCCTTCACTGTCCATGTTTTTGTCAGCATTCTTGTCACAGCCATTTAACCAGTCTCTAAGATGGTCCAAAAATGTTCTCATCTGTCTGTCTTCTTTGGAGCCCTCCAAACTCTTCCAACCTCTACCCATTACCCAGTTCCGAAGTTGCTTCCACATTTTCAGGTATCTTTATAGCAATGCTCCAGTCCTCATTTGCCATTTTTGGTAAGATTTATTTTGAAAAAGAGGTTTAATTGGCTTATGGTTCTGCAGAGTGGACAGGAAGCTTAGTGCTTCTGCTTCTGGGGGGCCTCAGAAATCTTTCAATCATTGTGCAAGATAATGAAAGAGTGAATTGTCTCACATGGCAAGAGGAAATCACGGACAGTAGGGAGTGATATAGAGTTTTCAGTGGCCAGATCTCACGAGAATTGACTCATGATTGCGAGGACAGTACCAAGGGGATAGTGCTGAACCACTCATGAGAAATTTGCCTTCATGATTCAATCACCTTATACCAGGATCCACCTCCAACATTAGGAAGCATAACTCAACATGAGATTTGGTGGGGACACATATTCGAATTGCCTCATCAGTCTTTGAGTATAAAGACATCCATAGCAGGCTTTATCCAGCCAGCTTCTTTGGGATTCTTTCTAGGGTTTCAGGTCTATAGCATATCCACTAAAATATTCCTACTTCAAAAGGCAATAAAGTAAGTGGTATTATCATTCTTCAAAAAGTTATAATGGTAGTATAGGCATTCATAGTATGATTTAGTTCATTTGCTACTGTTTCTATTCTATCACCATATTAACACTTTCCTACACAATTCTATATTCAGCTGGGTTTCAGTTGAGCACAAAGTCATCCTTGTACTACCACTGATAGCTGGCACTAGCTCTTTGATACTGTTATCATTCTGCTGTAGAAAGTACCCGTGAACAGGAAAAAGTCCACAATAGAATAGCTAGTCATTCAACACTATCAAATTTTAGGTGACTTTTTGAAAAAATAGTATCTCTTGTTGCAAGAAATGGTCCATTTGTGATTTCAAGTCTCTCGCTTGAGTGAATTGGATGGAAATGGTGAATTTCAGCCAAAGTGGCCAAAGAAATCCTGTTCCTGTGATAATGACGCCATCAGCCTCTGCACCTCTGTCTTCCCTTCTGCCACATGTTGCCTGTTCTCCGTGACTTTGGTAAGAGCTTCCTTGTGTATGAGGATGATGTCCAGGATGTTGGTCTGGTGTCCCTGAGACAGCACTAACAGGTCCATGGCTGGGTCCAGGTCCTTCCTGGACTCATTGGCAAGGAGCTTACTGATGTTCTTGAAGGCATCTCTGGTGAAGTGGATGGCCTAGTCAAGTTCCAAGGCCTGGCTGAGGCTGAAGAAAAACTGGCCACCTTCTGATGCTCTTTCTAAAAGCCTGTCACTGTCATCTGCTTGCTTGTCAACTCATTGGCTGTGAGGATGAGCTGAGTGGCCTGTGTCCATCTTCTTGGGGAAGCATTTGAAGCCATCAGTCTTGCTCTCCCACCCCTAAAGGTTGATGGTCACCACCTGGGGGTGTGCTGAGGGTCAGAAAGAAGCCAGCACTCACTATCTCATCCTTCTCAGCCTTCCTCTTGCACTCTGTCCAGGCTGTCCCTTCAGTGTTGGTGGGATACGTCAGAAAGCGATGGAAGATGTGGCACTGTGTCCACACCCAGAAGCTGGTCATGTGGTTGGCTCATCCACCAGAATGGATGCTCTGGGTGCTCTTTAAGCCAGCTTGGCCTTGCCTGGCATGCACAGGCCCCAGGTTCCGACATGTTGCTCCGAGTGAGCTTGTCCTGCCTTGGGCCAAATTCTGTCAGGCCAGGGCCACAAAAGGCCGAGTCCCACGGGTGGTAATCCTGGCTGCTTTCTGCACTTCCATATGAAGACCTCCTGAAGCTGGCCTGTGGTCTACCTCTTTGCAACCAAGAAGCCCACAGTGCCATATGAACCCTTAGGCATGGACTGGAGCCCCTGAGGAAGCACACACCCTGCTCCTGAGCCTGCTGCCCATTTTCTCTGGGTGGCTCCATTTGTGTCACAGTTGTTGCACAGACTTGTGCATGCCAGGCAAGGCCAAGCTGGCTCAAAAAGCAACCGGCCACCTCTGCAAGGTTGTGCCAGGAGCCGGTGGACCGGCCACCAACCTCACTTGCTGCCGGTCAGGTTACATCAGTTCTTCTACCCTAGAGGTAGGGCCCCAGTGTCATATGCTTTTCCTCAGGCCTCTGCTCTATCAGTCATCGGGCGGCAACCACTCAGGCTGTGGGAACCTGGCCATCCCGCCTTCCTTGAGTAGCTGAGGTTGCTGGCTTGTCTGCCTGCTACAGGTGCAGCCTTGCAGATGTGGCTAGTTGCTCTGAGCCAGCTTGGCCTTGCCTGGCATGCATAGGCCCCACGTACTGACACTCTGCTCCGAGTCAGCTTGTCCTGCCTTGGGTCAAATTCTAAGTCTGGCCAGGGCCACAGAAGGCCCAGTCCCCTGGGTGCTAATCTTGGCTGCTTTCTGCACTTGAACATAAAGTCCTCCTCAAGAAAGCCTGTGGTCTGCCTGTTGGCGACCAAGAAACCTACAGTGCCATACGAGCCCTGAGGCATGGACTGGAGCCACAAAGGCAGTGCACGCCCCGTTCCTGAGCCTGCTGATCATTTCCTCTATATGGCTCCATTTGTAGCACACTTGTTGCAGCGAGGCTTGTGTATGCCAGGCAAGGCCAAGCTGGCTCAAAGAGCAAGCAGCCACCTCTGCAAGGGTGTGCCAGGAGCAGATGGACCAGCTGCCAACCTCACTCACTGCCAGATGTGGTACATCAGTTCTTCTACCCTAAAGGTGGGGCCAAGAGGCAGACCACAGGCCATCTTGAGGAGGACTTTATGTTCAAGTGCAGAAAGCAGGCAGGATTACCACACTGGGGACTCACCCTTCTGTGGCCCACAGTGCCATATGAGCCCTGAGGCATGGACTGGTGCCATCTGCTTTATACAAAAATTAACTTAAGATTGATTAAAGAGTTAAATATGCCACCTGCTTTTCCTCAGGCCTCTGCTCCATCAGCCATCAGGAGGCAGCCACTCAGGCTGTGGAAACCTGGCCATCCTGGCTTCCTTCAGTGGGTGAGGTTGGTGGCTGGTCCACCTGCTCCAGGCACACCCTTGCAGAGGTGGCTGCTTGCTCTTTGAACCAGCTTGGCCTTGCCTCGCATGCACAGGCCCCACCTACTGACACACTGCTCTGAGTGACCTTGTCCTGCCTTGGGCTAAATTCTGTCAGGCCAGGGCCACAGAAGGCCGAGTCCCCTGGGTGGTAATCCTGGCTGCTTTCTGCACTTGTACATAAAGTCTTCCTCAAGATGGCCTGTGGTCTGCCTCTTGGCAACAAAGAAGTCTGCAGTGCCATAGGAGCCCTGAGGCATGCACTGGAGCCCCAAAGGCAGTGCACACCCTGCTCCTGAGCCTCCTGCTCCTTTCCTATATATGGCTCCATTTGTAGCACCGTTGTTGCACCGAGGCTTGTGCATGCCAGGCAAGCCCAAGCTGGCTCAAAGAGCAACCAGCCACCTCTGCAAGGGTGTGCCAGGAACAGGTGGGCCAATCACCAACCTCACATGCTGCCAGTCACAGTACATCAGTTCTGCCCTAGAGTTAGGGCCCCAGTGCCATCTGCTTTTCCTCAGGACTCTGCTCCATCAGCCATCAGGTGGCAGCTACTCATGCTGTTGGAACCTGGCCATCTGGGCTTCCTTGAGTGGGTGAGGTTGCTGGATTGTCTGCCTGCTTAAAGGTACTATGGGGATAGAACACTGAAATAATAATAATGCATTTTTCAAACAAATTAATTCCTTGATTTTCAAACAAATTGAAGACAAAGGAAACTCATGATTCAAATGAATACATATGGCTCATTTTATTCAATATTTATGCTTACAGAATATATGCAAATAAGACATTTCCATGATTAATATTAGTATTTAAGACTGATAAACTTTTGAGTGGGCAGTTAAAGCTTATCTTCTACATTTTCTAACTTCAGAAATGCTTTTGTTTGAAAGTTGAGTGACAAAGTTTCAAGGAGATTAAGTCCCAATATTCCTATTTTAAATCTCTCAGCTTGTGCAGGCAGGGCAGGTAAACATGAAGTTTTTAAGGATAGAAGGGTCCTGAGAGATAGCAGAATATGTCTGCTACATAACAGGCACTCAGGTTATGTTTGATGAATAAATGGAATGAAAGAATGGATAAATACAGTTGGGGAGTTCAATATTTTTAAATAAACTCCTATAAAGCAATATTTTTGCAATAGTAATATTTATATGTTATTTTTATTTAAGAATACAATTAAAATGAAATGATTAATCTATCATTGTTTGCATAAATTGAATGAATACATAAGAAAAACATATGTACATAATAAAATATATAGATAATAAAATCTGGAAACAGATAAAAATATTCCCTTTTTACTTCTGAAGAGGCTAAAAGTTCAAAGAAGATAACAATACACTCAATAATGATAAAAAATAGAAAGTGAGAAATTATTTTTAATATTGTAAGATTCATATTCCTGTCTTCCCAAGGATTATTCCTTTATTAATAAACTTTACTAGAAGTTTTGTACATGCTCACTGCAGCAATCACAGATAAGAAAAAGGAAAAGAACTTTACTTAAAATACATATGCTCAGAAATTACAAATTTTATATTTTGTACATATTTTTTGATAAAACAAGACCATAGTATATTTGTATGTATAACTTAATTGATTTTTTTCTCACTAGCTATAACAAAATACATCTTCGCACATCAATATACTTCTGTATCTATTGCCACCTTCAATGGTCACATATTATTCCATCCTGTGGATGCAACTGAAGTTTATTTATAGGATCCATTCTTTGGGTTCTTTTTAAAATAAGTGAGGTGAAAAATAAAGTGCATGTATCTTTATTTCCTAAGGGTGTTTTAGTATAATGGAATTGATGGGTAAAGGGCATACATATTTTTTAATTGTTGTACTTACCACCAAATTATCTATTTGAAAAGTAATCAGCAACTTAAACTTTAAGCAGGAGTATAAAACATCCTCACAAATATTGTGGATAGAAAACTGTTTCATTCCTCTTTTAATTTAAATTCTTATACCAGAAATGCGAAGGCCTTTTTCCTATGTACACAAGTAACTTGCAGATCTGGAAAAGTGTACTTTGCCCAATTTTAGAGTGTTTGATGATTTGATTTGAAAGAATTCCCTGTCAAATGAAAATGTACTTTACATCTAATGTGTATATATAACTGATATATATGACATATTATATCTGGTATATATGTATACGTATCAGTTATATATATATATATATATATAACTTATGATATATAATAAACAACATAGGCCGGGCGCGGTGGCTCACGCCTGTAATCCCAGCACTTTGGGAGGCAGAGGCGGGCAGATCACTTGAGGTCAGGAGTTTGAGACCTGCCTGGTCAACGTGGTGAAACCCCCTCTCTACTAAATATACAAAAATTAGCCAGGCACGCTGGCACCTGCCTGTAATCCAAGCTACTTGGGAGGCTGAGGTAGGAGAATTGCTTGAACCCGGCAGGCAGAGGTTGCAGTGAGCCAAGATTGTGCCATTGGACACCAGCCTGGGCAAAGAAGCAAGACTCCGACTCAAAAACAAAAACAAAAGAATATAATGAATTCCCTATAAAATGAAAACATACTTTTCATCTGAGAATACATATATATATATTTATATATATAAAATATAGTAAATATTTTTCAAGTAAGCTCTCTTATCTGAGAACTCTTTGCCTACTGAAATAACTCACGGTATTTTTGATAGGGGAACGAGTTCTCTCATTAGGCACCTCCTATAATGTATATAAACCATGTTTTCAACGTGTACGTTAAAAATAACAACACTGTGTACGCTTAACTTTGTGAGTTAAATCACTCAAATTCTCCAACTGCTCCAGCCATGGAATTATGAGGGATGGAAAACAGCCGAGAGTCCGTTTGGCTCCGCCGCTCTGAGGGTGCCCGGAGCCCTGAAAGGCCCCATCCCAGGGGCTGCGGGGAAGCCGGGCCTGGGGACCCCCTCCTACCCCGGGCTGAGCCCCCGCTACCTGTGCTGCTTGTCCAGGGCGTCCAGGTCTCCGCTCCTGTGCGCCAGGCAGCGCTCCACCCCCGCGGCGTCGCCCTTGACAGCTGCCCTGTGGATCTTCTGCAGTTCGGAGTCCCGGATTCAGTATCCGGAACCCGTGTAGACATGTTCTATGGAGCCGTGGGCCGTTTGGCCCCTGCGGCTCCCGAAGCCGAATAACTTCATAGTGGTGACTTCTCAGACCCCCAACCTCCGGCTCTTGAGCGGGGGCAGCTCCCTGTCACCTTTTCACCCACCCCATCCCCCGACCCCGGCCGACCCAGCCCCAAATCCCCTATCCAACCCCAAATCCCTGATCCAACCCCAAATCCTCGATCAACCCCCAATCCGCGATCCCAAATCTGTGATCTACTCCACAGTCCGCGATCCAGCTGGGTCCACCACAGCCTTCAGCAGCGACACTCGCAGCCTCCGACCTCTCAGACCGAGTGAGGCTCGCAAAGCCGTTGGGCGCGCGCCTGCACCGCGGTTGCTGCCCGGCTCCTGGAAGCCGCTCCCCGGCAGCGTGCGCCGGCAGGTGGGGCTGCAGCTCTGGGCGGGCGCCGATGGGCTCGCAGGTCCTCTTGGGATCGCCCGGGCGGCCCCAGGATCGCAGGAGCGCCGCCAGCCCGGCCTGAGAAGGAGGGCCTGTCTGGCCTTGCAGCCCGCCCCACTCCTCCTCGGAAGGGAGATAGGGTGCTGGCAAGGGCACTCCGCGGCCACCTGGGTGGCTTCGCAGATGGCCCGGCTTCACGCTGAGGCTCTGGCCCTGGAGTCTGTGTGGCTAGTGTCAGGTAGCTGGAGAGGCATGGAGGGAGAGTCAGGGGCTGCTCCTTCCCCCACCAGCCCTCACTGCTGCCAGTGCCCCACGCGCAGTTTGCAGCGGCAGATCTGGCACTGGCGTGGGACAGCGGAGCTTCCCTTGGATGGCCTCAGGGTCTCAGAGCGCACAGGCCACCTGGCCTCAAGTTCCGCTCCTCTTGGGCATCTCTCTGGATCCTGGGCCCGGGAGCTGGGCACTCTGTATCCACATGGATGAAACTGAGCGGCTGCTGGCGGGGCCCATCGCCTGATTTTGCCGCCTGGGGGTCTGGCCTCAAGATCCACGCTACTGGGGGGCGGGCCTGGTCTGGGGTGTCCAGTCACTTACTGCCGGTGCACCACGTCTGGACTGCAGCTGCGGCTCCGATGCCGGCGTCAGCTGGCGGGCCTGGTACCTGATGTCCTCAGGGTCAAGTGCATCGCCCGCCCACTTGAGGGGTTGCTGTGACTTGGCCTCCTCCAAGAACTCAGGGGCCACCAGGGCTGGCTCTTCGTGGTAACTGGGATGGTATTGAGCAGCAGGTTTTCACCCTGGTGCCACTGCTGTGCGGACTGCCTGACTTGGGCGCCCAGACACTGGCCTCAGGGTCCGCGTGGCAGGTGTGTGTGCGGGTAGGGTGAGTGGCACGGAGGGTCAGGGGTTGCTCCGTCATCTCTGCCTGTGTGCAACTTGCAGTTTTGCAGTTTTCTGCAGCAGCTGAGGCGCTGGCGTGGGAAGGCGGAGCTCCCCTGGAAGGCGTCAGGTTTGCAGGCACAGAGCACAGCCCAGGCCTGAGGGTCCGCTCAGGGGCCATGGTGGTTGAGTTCTCCGTGGAAACTGGGATGGGGTGAACAGCCAGTTCCCGTCCTTTGGCCGCCTGGCCAACTACCAGACTTAGCCGTTGCCGCCCAAGCATCTGTCTCTGGGGTTGCCACTACTTGGGTAGAAGTGAGGGTTGGGGTGGGGCATGGAGCATCACCAGTTGCCAGGCCAGCACTGTCTTTGCAACTTATTCAGATGGCGGCGGGCAGCTCGGGCACCGGCATGGGCTGGCGAGGCTCCCATGGATGGCCCTCAGATCGCTCACAGCATTGTCCCAGGGCTTCCTCGGCCTGTGCCAGGTGAGCAAGGTAGGGGGGAGCTTCCAAGGCTTCTATCCCAACTCTACCTATTTCTAGCTATTTTCTCTTGAGTTATTTTGCGTCTATCTCAGTTTTATTTGCAAAAATAGTATATGCAAAATACATCGAGTGAATGTACCTCAGGCATATAGAAGATCTGGCAGAAACACGTTTTCTCATGCCCATTTCCATTCAATATTTGAACACAGAGGCTTCCATGGTTTTGATTCTTTCCACAAAATGATAGTTTTGTCTGTTTTCACCATTTACATAAGTGAAACTATAAATTATATAATTTTTATGTTCATTCACTAAACATGCTTGTGACATCATTTTGTTCCTATTGATTATTCATTAACTTTATTTTGTAATACTCAATTTTATGACTATACCACAGGTTTGAGGCCTTTGCTTGTTTTGTTTATAATCCACTCCACTATTGATAGACACAAAAGCAGTTTCTGATTTGAGGCTATCATGAATAAACCTGCTACGAACAAATCAGATATACACATTTTTCTGTAATAATATTTTCACTTTTCTTGAGTTTAAGTACATAAGAGTGGATTTTCTGGGTTATAAAATAAGTATACATTTGGCATTGTATGAAATAGGGAGACATTTTCCTAAGTGGTTGTGCCATCTTAAACTACAATGAAAATGTTTGAGAGAATCAGTTCCACTTTCTAACCAATACTTGATGCTGTCAGTTGTTTTAGTGTTATCCATTCTTATGGGATATAACTGTTGAGTAGCTGTCTGCCTTCCCAATAACACGGAAAATTGAGGGCCCAGAGGACAGTTTTATTTTCATATTTGACATCTTCTATTATTTTTTATAGAAGGGTGATTTGGGTAGTAAAATTGTCTTTCAATTTTCTAGGTTGTCTCTGAATCTTACTGGGGTTCCTTCTCCTAAACCACATTCAGAAATTTTCACGACCAACTTCTTTTTATCTTTGTCATACCAGGCCAATGAGGGACTGCATTCCTGAGACTTTTTAAGTACTTTTTGTGTGTATGATGGTCTAATAATCATAGCCTTAAAACTTTCTGGCTGGGCATGGTGGCTCATGGCTGTAATACCAGCACTTCGAGAGGCCAAGGCGGGTGGATCACCTGAGGTCAGGAGTTCGAGATGAACCTGATCAACGTGGAGAAACCCCAACTCTACTAAAAATAAAAAATTAGCTGCGCATGGTGGCACATGCCTGTAATCCCAGCTACTTGGGAGGCAGGAGCTACTTGGGCTGAGGCAGGAGAATCGCTTGAACCCAGGAAGGGTTGTAGTTAGCCGAGATCACACCATTGCACTCCAGCCTGGGCAACAAGAGTGAAATTCCTTCTCAAAAAAACAAAAAAAGAAAGAAAGAAAGAATCTCAGACTTCTGGGAGACACTGAATTTGTGAATGTGCACAGCATGTGTACAGCATGTCACAATAACTTTTTTTTTTTGAGACCAAGTCTCACTCTGCTGCCCAAGCTGGAGTGCAGTGGTCCATCTCAGCTCACTGCAAATTCTGTCTCCTGGATTCAAGCAATTCTCCTGTCTTGGCCTCCCGAGTAGCTGGGATTACAGGTGCTGCAACCATGCCTGGCTAATTTTTGTATTTTTAGTAGAGACAGAGTTTCACATATTGGCCAGGCTGGTCTCGAACTCTTCACCTCAGATGATCCACCTGCCTCAGCCAATGGGTGGAGTGTTAACTCAAAATGCGCACATTGAATACTGAGGAAAATGTATAGCCATCATCACCAGCAGCTGAGATGCCAGTTGAGATACCAGGAATACCCCAGCATGTAACTCCTCTTTTAATTCACACACACACACACACACACACACACACACACACACACACACTCATGGTAACCAGTTCAGGATGCACACAGAAACAGTCACAGTCTTTTTTGGGAACACACTCCCCTGTGACACTTAGATCCTAATGCTGACTCCAATTCCCCCCTGGGACCTCCCCTCTCCTTGCAGAATGCTGGGCTTTCCCTTAGAAAACCCCATGTCATTTCCTTCAATGGAACATGAATCAGCTTCACCCACAGTGTCTGCAGGTCTCTGTCCATAGCAAACGTCTTTATTACCTTAAAATATAGATTTTTACCTTAACTAGCCAAGACCTAGGACCCTTTTTCCAGGCTCTTTTAGATGAAGTAATAAATGCAAATATTAGAGATGTGTATATGTGTATAAATATAAGGAGAAAAGATGTTGCCTAGTTGTACAAATTAGCTTTAATAAAACTCCTGATTTAAATTATTTAATTGTGAGAAGGGCGATTCTAACTCAACACACCAACGAAATAAAAGCCTTATCCCTCTGCTCCGCCAAAATATCCCATTTAGGGCCTGTGTGTGTGTGTACACACACGTGTGCACTCATCCCCACCTGACCGTATCAAATTATTATTTAAACTAGATATTTTTACTTCGTTGCATAGTAGTAATGGTTTCTGGAATGAAAAAATAAAAAACAGGAGAATAAAACTGTTTAAATGTATCTCCGGGTGAACGCTGTGGCCACTGCACGGACCCCGCCGATGGCGCCCAGTACCTGCGTCTCAGGAAGAGGTTCTGGCGGGTCCTCCGCCTGAGGCCGCGCCCCTGGTACCTGTCCCGCGTCCACGTGAACGCGGAGCGCAGCATTCACCATCCCCTCCCTGAAACAGCGGTCCCCGAAGTGCTCCACAGGCAGGGCCGAGCTGGGCAAGGGGGAGCCCAGCCCCTGCACGGGCCGCCCTGAGCGGCGGAGACGCAGGAAGAGCTCTCCGTCTCCACCAGCCCCTACCCCAGATGCGGGACCTCAGACCAGCGAGGACCTGGAGCCCCCGCCCCACGGTTGCCAGGAGGCGGACAGGGGCAGCTCCTGGGGGGCTACCGCCCCGAGGCCATTCCGCCAGAACTTGAGCGACCTGGGAAGGCGCAGTGCCCTGCCCTTGAAGAGGAACCTGTGTCCTGGAGGCAGCAGCCTGGGAGCTCCTCCTCCGAGGACACGGCAGAGGCGAGTGACTCTGGCGGCGCAGGGCTGGCTTTCCCGTCCACGGAGGAGAGCTGTGGGGCTGGGTGAGCTGGACCAGGAAGCACGGCTGGCTGCTCTCGGCCTCCGATGGGGAGTGGACAGCTTAGGGGGTTGCCGCCGTGCCAGCCGGCCTGCTAGCCACTCTGGGCTTCATCACAGCCTCACCTGCCTGCGCAGGCACCTAGCACTGCAGGCTGGAGCTTCTGGCCATGCTGGTCAACTTCCCCAACGAGCCTCTGCTGCCTGGGAACAGCAAGGCCAGAGCTACACCGCCCTGCACTTGGCAGCCATGTACCTTGGAGATGGTGAAGCTGCTAGTGGGGACATAGGACGCCGATGTGGATATCAGGGACTACATTGGGAAAAGGGCCTCCCAGCATGTGAGTCAGAGCATCACAGAAGAGATTGAGACCCTGATGGGAGTCCTGGACAAGGACGATGGGGAGAGCACCGCCAGCAGCGGGGGTGGGTACTGGAAGATTTAAAAGCTGCCCCCTCCATCTCACCACCTACAAACTCTCACACGTCCTGGAAGATGGGTGGACCCTCTCCACCATCACCACTTGGCTGAAGGTGGTCCAGACGTGAAGCCAAGGATTCCAGGGCGCACAGCCTCGGGCAGGACTAATGGACTTAAAAAACACAGGCTCAACAAAATCCACTTCACAACCCAGATGGTTCACATCACACCCTCTTTCAGGGACCCAGAGCAACCACTGGAAGAGAAGGAGTAGGAACACTCTCTTAAAGGCCACTTATCCTATTCCTTCAAATTAAGACCAAAGTCCAATGTATTTAGGTAAAAAATAATTTCTTTTAGAAAATGCTAAGGTTTGTCTTCTGAAATTTAATAACAGAAACAAAAAAAGAACATTAGACGTCAGGAAGTGAGACCAGAAAAGACAAACTAAACTATCCTTACTAGGTTGGAATGGATGGGGTGGAGTTCCCATCAGGCTAGCATTCCGGGGAAAGTGTTTTTTTGGTTTGTTTGTTTGTTTGTTTTTGTTGTTGTTGTTGTTTTTTTTTTTTTTGGCGGTGGGGGGAAGGAGTCTCGCTCTGTCACCCAGGCTGGAATGCAGTGGCGCCATCTCCGCTCACTGCAAGCTCCTCCCCTCGGGTTTATGCCATTCTCCAGCCCCAGCCTCCCAGTAGCTGGGACTACAGGCGTCCGCCACCACACACGGCTAATTTTTTTGTATTTTTAGTAGAGACAGGGTGTCACCGTGTTCTCCAGGATGGTCTCTATTCCTGACCTCGTGATCCGCCCGCCTTGGCCTGCCAAAGTGCTGGGATTAGAGGCATGAGCCACTGCGCCTGGCCGGATTTCTTTTTAAGAGATTCATCATACTTTGACCTGTGCCCCATTTCCCTCCTCCACCTGTCTGACCTGGCGTTCCTATTTCCGGAGACCAGAAGTGGGGGGAAGAGAAGGGATGACTGTTTCTTTGCTTTCACCATTCCTGCATGCCATGCAAAGGAAGGAACATTGCGCTTTTAATTATCTGTTTTATTAAGTGGTTACTCTTTCAAGGACAAAAAAAATGCAAATTTGTACAAAACTGGTAGTATTTGTAAGTGCAAGTACTACATGCTGTCTTGTTCTTTTACCAATTGCATTTGCATTTTAAGGTACTACTGGTACAGCCATGGTGGAGAACAGTTTGGAGGTTCCTCTAAACACTGAAAATAGAGGTGCCACATGATCCAGCAATCCCACTGTTGGATATATACCCCCAAAATAAGAAATGAGTATATCGAAGAAATTATCTGCACTCCCATGTTGGTTGCACCACTGTTGACAATAGCTAAGATTTGGAAGCAACCTAAGTGTCCATCAACAGATTAATGTATTAAAGAAAATGTGGTAGATACACAGAGTGGAGTATTATTCAGCCCTAAAAAAGAATGAGATTCAATCATTTGCAACAAGATGGAAGGAACTGGATATCATTATGTTAAGGGAAATAAGCCAAGCATGGAAAGGCAGACATTGCATGTTCTCACTTATTTGTGGGATCTAAAAATCAAAACAATTAAGCTCATGGACATACTAAGTACTAGGGGGCTGGTGGGGGACACAGGGCACGGGTAATGGGTACAAAAACAGGCAGAAGGAATGAATAAGACATACTGTTTGATAGCACAAGAGGGGGACTCTAGTCAATAATTGTACATTTTAAAATAACTAAAAGAATCTAATTGGATTGTAACACAAAAGATACATGCTTAAAGGGATGGATACCCACTCTCCATGATGTGATTAGTTCATGTTGCATTGCCTGTATCAAAATATCTCATGCACCCCATAAATATATATGCCTATTATATACTCATAAAAATGCTTGAAAATAAAAATAAAGGAACTACTGAAGGTCAGGTCAGAGTGGAAATGCAAAAATACTAATTAGAGAAGAATGTGAATACAACAGGAAACCTGTTGGTATTCTATTTATATTGTAAGCAGCAGTTCAATTGTTTTGTAAAAGCAATTTCAATTTTAATCACTGAACTAAAGAAATGGGCAACGCTGACTTCCGTAATATAGGTTCTACCTAACCATCTCTAACACCGCTGTCAAGGAGGACCAGTGTTAAGGCACATTACTAACAACCACACAAATTTTTAAAAGAAAAGAACACTCTAAGCAGCCTATGGTACTTTGAAATGAAATATTGCCTCTCATTCTCACTTGTGTTGCCATTCCAAAAGTTTGAATTTGCTGAGGTTTATATTCTGGGTATTACATAACCATTGGTTCTATTTGGCATAACCTTATTAAATGGTGCTCAGAGCTGAATTACCTACAGAAACTTTCTGGTTTAATTAGCATAAATTGTTATAAATATTAGTGAGCCCATACTTGTGCGATATAATTAAACCAACTTAATGATTCTCACATAAGGTGTCAATTTATTTTACTAATGCATTCATAATCGATGCTTTGTAGCAACATTTTTCAAATGTTTAAAATGCTAAATCTTCTCAATTTTCCAATCTTTTCTTGAGTCTATTAGATACCTATAGTGTAGTTACTGAATAGCTGGGAAACAAATACACCTAGTTAGAAATGGCACTGCTTTATAAAAGGCACTAGAGAAAAGACGAGACTATTTCTATATTTAAATGCTGCTGGCAAGTGAATTCCTTTGTATATAAATGAAAGATACCATTCATTAAAATGAAAGACTTGTTTCAAGTGTGATTCTTACATTTCATTCATTTATGATAGAGTAAATGGCTTTATAATTACTTTAAAATTTAACTCACTAGTACATTAAATCTGTTCATTGCAAGATTAGAATCAACTGTGAGGGGAACTAATTTAAACAAGCCCTTCCTTAGTCTTATTGAGTCTCATATTTGCTGAAACTACCTACAGCTTGCAGGATAAGGGAGTTCACGGACCATAGGGTGAGTGAACCAATGCACAGATTGCAAACTGCCCAGTGTTACAACATTCAGGATTTTTAGACCTTTAATTTTCCAAGTCATAGAAATTTGTTACAGGTTCATCACATCTTTGTCTAAATGGCAACTGAATTTCTTTAAAGATATGTTTTAAAAAAAAGGCATAAAGCTATGAATTATTATCCATTTGTGTGCCTCTATTTTTGCTTTAGAATTATGGAAGTGGACCCTGTGAATTTGGGAAACACTGTTATGTATACACATAGGTGAAAAACAATCTAACATTGTGTAAATAAAAATACTTTTTTTAAGTTGAAAAACATCCATTTGTTCTAAATCTATATGTATTTTCTGTATCTAGTACAGAATAAGCTGTAACTTCTCATTGAGTAATCTTAGGTTTTACAGATATGTAAAGCTGAAGCAACTCTAAAGAGTAGACACTTCAGAACAGGAAGGGTCTGGTCAATGTTGAGAGTAGACACTTTCACTGAAGGTTCTGGTGAAATGTGGGTAAATAATTGCTTGAAATCTATAATTTGCTATATAGTTAACTATTAAGTTAAAATGTCATTTACCATGCTTTTTACACTAAAAGCTTTAACTTTTCTGAGAAAATAATATTTTAAATGTTCAATTATTACTTCTGAGGAAAGCTACTTCTAGCATTCTTTGTCATGATGTGCTTGTGTGCAGTAAGCAGAGCATTTTCAGCCACTTACCTCTACATTCTTCCTGTTTTTCAATTTCTGATTTAGATTATAAAAGGCAAATGGTTAATTTAATTTGATACTCAGAGTTGTGTTTACCTTTAATGGACAAATATGTGTCAGATACTTTGATGTTTATTGATATGACACCGTGTGGTTAAACAACGCAAGTATGTCCATGTGTTTCTTATAGGGTACACTTGATACTAATGGTGTTTATGCAGTTCACTTATGTAACTTGAAAATCTGGTACTATTGCATTCAGGACTGAAATCTTGGAGTTTAGGTGTCTTGTCTCTCATTTTGAAAATAAGTGAAAGTTGAGAATGTAAAATCTATAAAGTTCATTTTTTTAACTAGGAAAAAAACACAAATTAATGACAGACACCAAATTACAAATCCAAAAAGCTCAGAGAACACCAAGAAGGATGAATATTTTAAAAATATACCTAGGAATATCATATTCAAACTGTAGAAAACCTGTAACAAAGATAAAAGATTAAAATAAGGCAGAGGAAGAAACACAGTGTCTACAGAGAAACAGACATAAGAATTACATTGGACACCTGTTTAGAATCCATGCAAGTAAGAAGTGTTGAAAAAATTAGATTACAGTGGGTATTTATTATCCAAGTATTCATTATCTAAAACTGCAAAGCAAAAATAATTGTAACAAGAACACATTCACTAGCAATCTGAGCACTCATGATATTAGTGTCTGTTCTGGAGAGAATTATGTCCCCCCAGAATTCCTAACCTGAAGCCCTATCTCCCAGTGTGACTGTATTTGGAGAAGGAGCTTTTAAGAAGGTAAAGGTTAAATACGGGCAAAAGGGTAAGGCCCTAATCTGTTAGGACTGGGGTCATCATCCAAAAAGGTAGAGACACAAGAGATATCTCTCTCTCTCTTCTCTCTCTCTCTGCCCCCCTCCTTCTCTCTCCCTCCGTCTCTCCCTCTCTCTCTCCCTCTCTCTCTCCCTCCCTCCTTCTCTCTCCCTCCCTCTCTCCCTCTCTCTCTCCCTCTCTCTCTCCCTCTCCCCACATACATTTGTTAAATTGAGGTTTTTTGTTAGAACATCTATAGTGGCATTTTAATATAGTGTTACTCTACTTAAAACACACACACACACACACACACATACATTTTTGATAAATTCTTTTTTGAGGATAAGGCCGGGCATGGTGGCTCACACCTGTAATCTCAGCACTTGGCGGGATTATCATCTGAGGTGGGTGGATCATCTGAAGTCAGGGGTTCAAGACCAGCCTGGCCAACATGGTGAAACCCGTCTCTATTAAAAATACAAAAAATTAGCTGGGTGTGGTGGCAGGCACCTGTAATTCCATTTACTCAGAATGCTGAAGCAGGAGAGTCCCTGGAACCCAGGAGGTGGAGGTTGTGGTGAGCCGAGATTGCACCATTGCACTCCAGCCTGGGCAGCAAGAGCAAAAATCCGTCTCAAGAAAAATACAATAAAATAAAAATAAAAAAACACAAAACTGGGATGTGTCCCTGTCTTTTAGGCAGATATACTTTACCATTACTAAAATTGAGCTTCAGAAACATTAAGCATGCTACACAAACTTAGCTGGAAATGAATACTGAAATGGAAGTTTGAATCCAAGATGATTTCTTTTCAATCCCATGCTAATGCCGTTAACTCCTATAGACCCTTCTCAGGGGCAGCCAGAGAGACACTAGCCCACTGATGGACGGACAGACGTGGGCAGGGTCCGTGTCACTAAACCACCCACCACTGCCACAGCTGCCTACAACAGACACATCAGATGACACTCCAGGCAAATAAATGATTTTCACTGAGGACTTACTCATTTTAATAATAGGTCCTGGTGTAGAGAAGTCCCTCAACCTATTGTGCAATGAGTTTTGAGAAGCGGGTAAGCTGTATGTTTTGTGGTTTTGTTTCATAAATGCATCTACAGGAAGACCAATATTGACTGAATGAAGCTTTCATTTAAAGGCCTAAAATATGCTTTGTGTTTTTATATGTGGATACTACTTTAAACCTAATGACTATTTATTGTATCATAGCTTGTGATGTATTCTGCTCATGGCTTTTAAGGTAAATTGTGCCATGATCCACTGCCATTCTAATTGCTTTAACAAGTCATTACCACACTACTGTTACATCTTAATTATGCATACAGACAGGTAGACTTATTTTACATATGTGAACTAACTAGTTGTCAAAGCAAATGCAGATTGTATTCTGCAAGTAAAATCTTTTTCTCTCTGAAATTTCTAGCGATGTTCTTTAAGTGAAATTCATATTCAAACTGAAGATTTTAGTTACAAGAACTGAGTGCAGATTAAAGTCTTTTTGTGATTCAAACATAGTCAAGAGTACAACTGTGATATTTCATGGAAGTTATGCAATAAAATGTCTCTAACCTGCGAACAAATCTATCAAGCAGACGGCACAGTACTGAATTTGAAACCAGAAATACTGGGTTTTTATATAAATGCTTCATAGATTCGTTTTATGATAAAGGGCACATAACTCTCCTAAACCTCACACCACCTCTTGAATAGGGATAATAAGTCCACATCAATGCTGATGCCTTAGCTATTATTAAACTCTTACAGTATGATGTAAAGTGAAAGTACAATGTAAGATCATTCCTAGGCCAACTTTGACCAGTTTTATACAGAAACATGTGCCAACTTTTCTGTTTGCAAGGATAATATCAAAGAAAACACCAGAAAGTTATATCTTTGATGCATTTTTTCAAAATCATACACATAATACACAAACCAAAGACAAATGATAAATATTATGTCAGAAAATATAAAGTCTTCCCCTTTCTTCTTTTGCCAAGAAAGTCCAATATTTTCACCATTTTTATGCACACAATCAACTTTATTAAAGCTGGAAGTTAATGTCTCATTGTTTTCATTGTTCTAAATAAACACCTTTTCCCTTGAGTATTGTTCGAAAAATTTTGAAGTTGTGTGAAAAATTTTGTTCTGATTTTTCACATTTGTGCTAATCATATGTGAAAAGGAATACAGATGGTATTTAATTATGAACATGAAAAGATGTTAAATGTCATTAGTCATTAGAAATTTGCAAATTAAGACCACAATGACTAACACATATATACCAGAATAGCTAAAATAAAAATAAAACATCAAATGCTGGGGAGCATGAGTAAAAACTGGAGCTTTCACACATGACTGGTTGGAATGTAAAATCGTACAGCTATGCCAAAAAGGAGTATAGTAGTTTCTTAAGAAACTAAAGGAACCTGAGTCCCCAGGCCTGCAGTCTGGGCCAAGGTCACTGGCCCTGGATCAATCAGGATGGGGTTCAGGGGCCTTCCTGGGGCCATCCACTGTCCAAGTTGCCCTTTGGTGGTCTCGTCTGCCCCTCAGCCCTGAGCACGTCCATCTGTCCCTCCAATCCTCCCTGTCACGGGACATCTGTCACAGAGCCATGCGCTATCTCCTGCTTTCTGGAGATGCCAACTGCCTGGGGTGCTCTTAGCCGTGCCCTCCCCATCTCTGGGTCCTGACCAAGGTGCTCTAATGGACACCCCCAACCCAGGTCTCAGAGAGCTGACAGCACCCTGGGTCCCTGAAGCTGAGATCCAGCAAGACACACGTGGCCTGAGAGTCCCACTCTCTGGCTGGCAGAACCCAGAGGTGGGAGCACACTGGAGTGTCCTTCAGGGTGTCTTCACCCCATGAAAGGGCTGGGGGCTTTGGGAGTTTGCAGCTGGCAGGAGTCAGGGCCCAGTCCCCTAACTCTGATGCGTCCTTGGTCAGATCCTGTGCCTCAGCCTGCAGGGCCTATTGCGGTCACCAGGTGAATGTGTTCCCTTAGTCTGGGAGCCCCAAGTAGGCAGCACCCCCTGCCAATGACTTCAGGGCACCTGGAAGTGGAGGCTGAGAGGTCTCCCACTTCGCAGAGCTGGGCTCTGGCCCAGAGGCCTTCTCCTTGGCTTAGGTGGTCTCTCGGGCTCCTGGGGCTGCAGATCAGGGACAGAAACAGGCAGCTCTGCTCTGCTATGCCTACAGAGAGGTGCCCAGTGAATGCAGGTTCCAGACAAAAGGTGGAGCCTGGCATCCTGCCCTGCGTGGGCTCCAGCCTGCTGCCATCTGGGGAAACTGAGTCATGGCGAGGCTCAAGGATGTTTCTCAGACCACACCAGTCCCTGAAGGTCCCCTGACCTCCCAATCTTGACGGACAGTGAGAAGAGGTTCCCAGGCCACCTGCAATAGGTTCTGGCTCGGCCTGGGTTGGGGTAAGTCTCCCGGCTGCTGTCCTCAAAGCCCCATCAGGAGGCTGTGTCAGGCCAGGCACACCGTGGTGACAGCAGCATGGACTGAGGGTTCTGGCCGCGGGAGAGGTCAGGACCGGGGGAGGTCAGGTCCAGGAGGAGGGCACTGGCCGGCACATGGTGGTGCTGGAGAGACCTGGGCGGGGTGGTGGGAATGGCCCAGGAGGAGCCCCGGCTCCTGTGGCTGGAGTGAGGGTGCGGGCTGTGGTGGGAGAGGAGGTGAAGGTGGAAGGAACAGGGGCCCAGTGGCCTGTGCTGTAGGAAAGGCATGGACTTCCTAGCGAAGACTTTCTGGTGCGGGGTTCTCAGGGAAGAGGAGGCTGGAGGGGCTGGGGTCCCCAGGAGTGCATGCACCAGGCAGGCGGAGGGGAGGCCGAGCCAGGAGCCACAGGCTTCTCACCGCCAGACCAAAGCCGCCCTCCGCTGGCTGCGTGGGGAATCGCGCCTAGGCTGGGGCTCCCCTCGCCCCAGGTTTGGGGGAGGCCGATGTGTCCTGGGGCGCTTACTGCCCATCCAGTCTCCGCCAGGCAGCATGGCCCTGGGTGGCTTTCAGGGCAGCCTCCGCAGCACAGAGCCTGCCTCCGCCCTGTGGGGCAGATTTGGGCATCTGACTCTGGACACTTACCCAGAGGCTGAATTCAACTCCCCAGGGAAAAGCACACTCAGACTCCCTCCCTCCCCACTGTGCCCAGCCTGAGGGGACCCTGGCTGGGACTTGGGAGGAGAAGGCCAGAGGCCAGGGCCTGGCTCTCAGGCACTAGGTCCAGGAGAAAATGGAGCGGAGTCCCTGCAGGAACTGCCTCAGACTGCCCCTGAGGGGGCCTGGCCTGGGACCCTCCCTGTGCTACCAGGCTGCTGTTGGGGCCAGGAGGGCAGGGAGAGCAGCCACCTGTACGGCATCAAGTAACACTATCACTCAGCACACCCAACACCCACACAACAACCACAGCCCTCTGCCCTGAGGGGGCAGGTGGGCAGAGCCTCCTCTGTCTTGTTCACCCTGAGCGCGGAGCTCCGCACAGGACAGGATCAGAGAGCAAACCAGGAACAAATGGATGAATCAACGAAGGGGCCAGGGCAGTAGGTCCCCACCCACACCCTGAACCCTAAGGGTGGGACACAGAGGCTGGAGACGGGCTGGCCCTGGGATCCTCTAAGTGACAGGAACCCTTGGCCACTGTTGATTGCCCCGAGGTGGGGCTGGGGCTGCCTGGCCCTTTAAGAGGGCAATTCTGCCCACCGCCCTGAATGACCCCTCCCCTAGCCACTGGAGAAGAGATCCCGTTTCTTGGCAACAGGAAGCTCTTGGTTTACTGCGTCACCCAAGCGACTGGGAGCCGCGTCCTGCTCTGGGACTGAGCCGTTGGAGCCGACCGATGACTGCACTGGGCTGACCGCAGCAAGCTGACCACACACACTCCTCACTCCCCTGGTCCTGGTGGGCGGCAGACACCATGGTGCAGATGGATGTGCTCCTACCAGAGCCAGCCCCGCAGAAAGTGCCGCCCTGCGAGCTGCCCTGCAAAGAGTATGACGTGGCCCGCAACACGGGCGCCTACACGTCCTCCGGCCTGGCCACCGCCGGCTGGAGGTGTGGTTCCAGAACTGCTATGCTCGCTACCACCAGGCCTTCGCCGACTGCAACCAGCAGAGCGGGAGCTGCAGGGGCATGAGAGCCATCAGCTGGCCGCAGAGACCCAGGCGCTGACGCAGCCGACACAGCAAGACTCCACGTGCAGAGTGGGCGAGCGACTGCAGGACACGCACAGCTGGAAGTCGGAGCTGCAGCGTGAGGTGGAGGCGCTGGCTGCGGAGACCGACCTGCTGCTGGCCCAGAAGAAACGGCTGGAGCGCGCCCTGGATGCCATGGAGGTGCCCTTCTCCATCGCCACTGACAACATGCAGTGCAGCCAGCGCCACCAGCACGCCAACCTCGTGCGTGACCATGTGGAGACGGAGCTGCTGAAGGTGCCAGCAGCCTTGGGTGGCCAGGACTTGTGGGCACAGAGAGGAGGAGCCCCCGGCAGTTCATGTGGACAAGCCACGTGCTGCTGCAAGCACACGGGAGACCAGCCCTCTGTGCGTGAGACCCCTGAGTCCCGAAATCTGGCCCCTTAGTGACAGGAGGCAGTTTTGCCCCAGAAGGCCCCTGACTTCCAAGCAGCTGTTTCTCCTCTCGTCTTCCAATCCCTTTGAGTCCTGGCATAGTCATCCTGACCCTGGGCTCCCCAGAGATGTTCCCTGGTTGGGACAGTTGCTCCCAAGGTGGAAACCCAGGTCTGGGCCAGCACTGCGGGTGTGGACAGGTAGGGTGGGATAGGCTGGGATCTACTGCTCCCATTCATCCTATACAGAGCCGGGGACACGAAGATCTGCACCCACAGGTCCCCTTCTCCATGTCACCTGTAACTTCCCAATCCAGCCCAGCTTGTCTATGGGGCAACCCCATAGGGTGAGAGAGTAACTCAGTCCTGGCCCTGATGCTGGCTCTGGAGAATTCCCTGAGCTCTCAGAGCCTGGGGCCTCCATGAGAACCACTAAAGGCCTGTAGACATTTGTGAAAGATGTGGGGTGGAGGCAGCTGGTCTCCTGCCATACCCCCAAACTCAGGCAAGAACCCTTGAGTCCCTCCCTCCCCTCATGCCTTCCCTCCTCCCTCCCTTCCCCTTCTGCAGGCCTATCCCCCTGCACCCTCTCAGTGCCTCAAGAACTGCTGCAGCTCCCACAAACCCTCTGCCTGCAACAAGGGTGCCTGCGAAGTGACGGAGACACTGACAGTGCAGGAAGAGGAAAACCCAGGGACAGAGGGGTGCAGGACTCGGGCCCTGGCACACAAGGAGGTAGCTGGTGGTCCAGGCAAAGACCCCAATCACAGGGAAAAAAGGCTTGTTCCTACACACAGAAAATTAAACTGGCCAGGCAGTAAGAAGAAACACAGGGTCTTCCTCCTGTTCTTGGTGTGAGGATGGTCTTTCCCAACACAGAACCCTGAGGGGCAGCCTGGGCGGGCATCTGGGCCCCCAGAGTTAGGGTCCTCAGGGGCTGTCCAGAGGCCAGGGGCAGGCCAACGTTCCTGGGTGCAGTGAGTGAGCAGCAGTGATGACTCTTGAGGCCTGGGGCGTGGGAACTGCCGCTGAGGGACCTTCCCAGCAGCCCATAGAAGGCCCTGGAGGAAAACACCCCACTTACAATGCACCAAGGAGAATGCCCAAAAGCCCAGGATAAACCCAGTGAGAGAGCAGAATTTGCACAGTCAGAGCTCAGGCCCGGCATTCAACTCCTTCTGGTTGCTCAGGTGTAGACCAAGGCCTGCAGCAGCTGGGCCTCCTGGGATCCTCACCAAGGACCGGCTCTGGTGCTCAGGGCGTCTCCTCCCTCAGGAAGCTGAGCTCATCCGGAACATTCAGGAGCTGCTGAAGAGAGCCATCGTGCAAGCAGTGAGCCAGATCCGGTGGGTCGAGGGCTGCCCAAGGGATGACTCCTGACCCCACCCACGGCTGGTCCTGGGGCAAGGCATTGAACGACAGGACCCTGAAGCTCAGAGCCGGCAGGGGCTGTCCCAGGTCACAGTGGGAGCACAGGGCTGGGTGGGGGAGGTTCCGGCCCAGCCTGAGTTTGAGTGGCCAAAGCCCAGTGCCACAACTGATCTGCAGCCTCCCAGCATGGGCGGCAGCTCTTGGTCACTGCTGAGCACGAGGACAGCCGGCCCAGAGCTCCCTCCTGAAGCGGGCATGAAGGCCTAGCCTGCAGAATGGAGGGTCCCCGGCGGGGCCCTGCCTGGCCACACACCAATGCCCTGCCCCACCCCGCCCCAGACTGAACCGGGAGCACACGGAGATCTGCAAGATGCACTGGTCGGACAAGGTGGAGGCCTACAACCTCGACAAGACCTGCGGGCGCCACCACAGCCAGAGCACCGAGGTGTAGACTCATCTGGCACTCCACCACCTTCCAAGAGAGGGGGGGCCAGCTCTGCCCCCGCGCTTGCCCTGGCTGTGGTCTCGCCTCCCTCTGCCTGGGGGCCCCAGCGGGGCTCCTTCCCCCAGCCTGGCCCAGAGGCCCTCGCCCCCGACGGCACTTGGGCAACTGTCTGCCCCTGGCATGAGTAAGCGAGCAAGACCTCCTCAAGTGCCCAGCGCGTGCACAGCCTGGTTGCCCGTAGACAGGACGGGGGGGGTGGGGTCAGCCCCAGGCGCCGGCAGGATTGCATTTCCACCCAAGGCCAGCAGAGGGAGCGCGACCACCGCCCACTTGAGCGCGGCAAACTCCTGGGTGCGAGAAGCGGACGCGGGCGCTGGGTACTAGGGAAGGGAGGCTGCGGGGGACGGAGGTGCTGCAGAGGGGGCCTCGGGGGCAGCGGTGCTGGGAACGGGGTTGCGGGGGCAGGAGGGGACTAAGTGCCCGGGGTGGGTAGGGTGTGGGAGGACTCAGGGGAGTTGTGGGCGGGGGGCACTCGGAGGCAGGCAGCTTGGGGGACTGGGCTTCGTGGGTCTGCACGGGGTGCATTGGAGTCCATGCAGTTCCTCCAGGAGCATGGGGCACAGACAGGGAATGGGGGCGTGGCAGGGCCCCCAGCATTTGGCAGAGCCTCCCGACCCTCCCCTGGCTGTCTCCCACCCCGCAGCGCCTCCACCCCGGAGACCTGGACCAAGTTCACGCAGGACAATCTGTGCCGCGCCCAGCGCGAGCGCCTGGACTCGGCCAACCTGTGGGTGCTGGTGGACTGCAGCCTTCGCAAAACCTCCGAGGACCTGGGACTCCAGTGTGAGGCCGTGAACCTGGCCTTCGGGCGCCGCTGTGAGGAGCTGGAGGACGCGCGGCACAAGCTGCAGCACCACCTGCACAAAATGGGGCACCCTCAACCCCGAAGATGGCACCCGCTCCTGCAAACCACTGTGCCCCCTCTCATCACCTGACCTGGGCCCTCAACACCTTTCTCCTCTGTCCCACTTATCCCAAAGGACCCCAGAAGCAAGTGTCACCTCTCCGTAAACCTATGTAAAACCAGGTGACACTGGGTATGATCGCAGGGTGTTGCAACACCCATGACTGAGCAGGAGGAGCTGTGGGGATGATGGAGGCAGGACGTGGTCTGGGGAGCATTGACCGCCCGGGAGGAACCCAAGAGCCCTGGCCTGGCAGGCAGGGCTCTGACTCTAGGGCCTCAGCGTGGCCTTTACCACCATTGAGTCCCCAGTCCTTGAGCAGGATTTGGGTACTGGTGACCACCAAGGATGGGGGTTCTTGGATCAGAGCTCAGACAAAACAGGCAGCATGACTCTACAGAGCGCACTGGGGGCCCCGGACTCTCTCATGTCTTCACCCCCAGCCCTCAGGGACTCTCCTGTGTGTCTCAGCTACACTCCAGCCATGCACAGATTTCAGCGGGAGTCAGTTCCAGGCACCCAGGTATCACCACCAAACTCAGCAGTTTCGCTGAGTTACTCCCCTGTCTCTCTCATGTCTTCACCCCCAGCCCCCTGGGACTCTCCTGTCTGTCCCAGCTACTCTCCCACCACGCCCAGATTGCAGCAGGAGTCAGCCTCCCACACTCCGGAATCACCTACAGAGTCACAGACTTCACTGAGGTCCTCCCTGGTCTCTCTCAGGTCTTTGCCCTCAGCCCACAGGGACTCTTGTGTCTCTTTCAGCTACTCTCAAAACTTCTCTAGATTCCAGCTGGAGTCAGTTCCAGGCACCCACGATACACCACCGAACTCACGAGTTTCACTGACTTACTCCCCAGTCTCCCTCATGTTCTCACCCCCAGCCCTCAGGGACTCTTCTGTCTCTCTCAGCTACTCTCCAACCATCTCCAGATTTCACCTGGAGTCAGCTTCCCGCACCCAGGAATCACCTACAAACTCACGGAACTTACTGCAACCCCCCCCATTTCTTTCACCTCTTCACCCCCTGCCATCAGGGACTCTCCAGGGTCTCCCAGCTTCTAGCCAGCCTTCCCCAGATTTCTGCCTCAGTCAGGCCCAGGCACCCAGGACAACCCTGGACACTCACAGGCCTCACGAGACTATCCCGCAATGACCTGTACTTACACAAGGATGGCTCCCACGCATCCTTCAGTGACCCCAAACCCATCTTCACTTACACTCAGACACTCCCAGGGCCTGACAGCTACTCCCCGTTATTGTCCTTCAGTTCGAAGCCCCGGCCAATCTACTAGCCCACATGACGCAGTTACCTGGCCATTTCTCCACGGTTCCCATGAGGGCCCCACACCCAGCCGCACAAGAGCCCCTCCTGCATTCCGTCCTTACACGCAGGCCTGTCCATCTACTTGCTACTGTCACACTCTTGCCAGCAGAAGAGGCCCCTGTAATGGCCGATATCACCACCCAGTCTATCCTCACCCCACAGCTGTGCAGCTGGACCCTCCTGCTGGCCCACGTGGCTGCCAGAGCCCATGCTGGCACGACGCTCCAGCAGGTCGGCGTCCCTGCGGGCCACACTACCGGTGACATGGCTAGCATGACCCTCCTTCCTGGCAGTGACACTGTTGATGTGAACCCCAGTTTCACATCTGTCATTTCCAAATAGGACCATTTTCCCTTTTCGCTCTCCCTTCCATTCACAGGGCTTTTCCTTCTCTCTGTTTCTGCCTCCGTTTCAGATATTTACTCACATTTTTCTCTCTCACTACGTCTGCCGTGGTCTCCAAGAGAGTGCGCCACATAAGATTCCCCCATTAAAAGTCATGAATTGAGTGGCTTTTAGAATACCTGTGGTTGTGCACATTCAATTATAATTCGCAATCCATTGTAGAACGTCTTATCACTCCCGACCAGAGAAAAACCCTGTAGACATTAGTCACTCCTCCTTCTGCCTCAAACTCTCTCCCTGACCCTCAGCCCGAGGTAGCAACTACCTAGTGCGATCAATCCCATATGCATAGATTTCCATATTGTGGACATTTCCTATAAACGGAATTGCACAATAGGTGAGCTGTTATGACTGACATAACACGTAGCACAATATTTTCAAGATTCATCCACATTGTAGGCTTACCCACAGGGGGAAAACATTTTTTTGGGGTTTTAGTAACACCGGGTGTTTTCTCCTTCCTTTCATCCTTCTTTCCTTCCTTCCTTCCTTCCTTCCTTCCTTCTTTCCTGCCATCCTGCCTTCCTTCCTTCCTTCCTTCCTTCCTTCCTTCCTCCTATTGCTCTCTTACTCCTTCTGCCCTCTCTCTTTCATATGCCTTAGGTGCATCCCACATTCTGCATTTTTTTGGGGAAATCCACGACAGGTGCAGGAAAATTGTGTTATTGTAACTATTTACCGCTATCTCTCTTTCACGGCTCTCCATCAGTTGTGAACATCTATTGGTTTATCCCAAGTCACTAAGCATATGTTTATTAGGTACACCTGTTTTTCCTTATACAGCTGTTTCTGGAGTCTAGGGTCGCATGCTCATAAACCCAGTGTAACTCAGAAACGCATCTAATAGTCCAATAAACCCATCATAACGTTGAAAAATCATAAATCAAACCATCATAAGTCACGGTTTGTCCGTGGATATGGGCGTCATCAATTCCATTGTATTCAGTCATGCTGTACACCATTAACCACGGCAGACTGACTGGGAGTGGATATTGATACCATTATAAAAGTCAGTTATTAGAGGGATACTTCTTTAACCTGACTGAAGAACTGATCTAATGGCTTTAGTCGAGTGCATGATTATGTGAGATGTTTTGAGACAGAGTAGTACATTTGTCAATGAAATTTTCTGGCTTTTTTTCACTTAGTAGGAACCATTGTGTGTGGAAAAGTGAGAAAATTGCTTTCTGCTGTAGAGTCTGGCATTCATTGTAGATTTAAGCTTATTTTTCTGGGAGCAAATCTTATTCAATAAAATACTACTCTTTATACTAAGAAACAAAAACAGTGGTGATGTGTGGTCATTATCCTCAGCAAACTAATCCAGGGAAAGAAAACCAAACGCCACATTCTCACTTATAATGGGAGCTGAAAAAGGAGATCACATGGACACAGGAAGGGGAACAACACACACTGGGGCCTTTCGGGGGGCAGAGCGTTAAGAAGAACAGCTACTGCATGCTGGGCTTAATGCCTAGGTGATGGGTTGACAGGTGCAGCAAACCACCATGGCACACGTTTACCTTAGTAACAAATCTGCACATCCTGCACATATAGCCCAGAACTTAGAAACGAAACGAAACAAAAGAAAACGAAAAAGCAATAGCAAAACGCTAAAGGCAAACTAAAGTTTCAAACTCAGAACGTGACAGACCAATGTTTGGTTCAAATCATGGTTCTCAACCCAGGTGCCATAAGGTCAGGATAAAGAATTTGATTACATATTGTAAATAAGACATGCAGCAAATGACCAGAAAGATTATTCTCAACATATGTGTGTCTTCTAATTCAATGGTGACGCTACCTACCGGGACATAGCATTAGATTCCAAAGGGCCGGGTCCCGCCACACAGGCCTCCCACACTAATAACAATGGGAAGCCCTACGTGGTTTTACCTGTGCTTCTCAGCAACTGGCTATAAATCAGGTTGCCACCACTCCCAGACTTATTTGCATTCATTTGCTGGAAGAGCTCACAGCACGCAGGGAGGCACTTACATTTGCCGTTGTATTTTAGCGGACATTGCAAAAAGTTCAGAAATTAATGTGGGGCCCGGCATGTGGGGAGGGGTGCACTACCTTCCAGGAAGTGTTATCCAGAAGCTCTCTGATCCCAGTCCTTTTGGGTTTTTATGGAGACCTCATTCTATAGGCATGATGGGTTAAACCATAGGCTATTGGTGATCAACTCCACCTGAGGCTCTCAACCCTCCCTGGAAATTGGGGTTGAGGCTTTGCCATTCTCAGTCTGACTAAAAGAATGTACCCAAACGGAATTTTGAAACAGATGAGCATAACTGGAATCTTAATTAGATGATTGGATTATCTGGAGCCACACCTTGATATTCCTAACCCGAGCACCCTCATCCAACGAATGCTCCACCCAACTGGCTCCCAAGTCTCTACGTGGTTCCAGAGCAAAAGAATGTTTATACAACGCATATCTCCACCTTTTCTTCAAAGTCTTTTCGCTTACACGGAAAGACTTCTTAAACTGCCATGCATCAGGGTCAGGGGGAGGTCTTGTTACAACGCAGATCTGTGGATCTCCGGGGTTTGATTGTGGCAAGGATGCTGCTGGTGTCAAAACCACAACGTGGGAACCACAGAACCACTAGTTGGTTTTCAGCGTTTCAGTGCATACAATTCCTAACATATCTGGCCAAGAAAACTTGTAAGTTCTTAGATTGTCCCAAAGGTGGCGCATGAAATCAAAGCAGGAGAACAGTTTCCCACGAGGTGTAGCCTGGGAAAGTTGGGGGTGACTGATGGAAAGGAGGAGTGAAGCTCCGCCCTTTCCGCTGCTAGGCTGCGCCCGAGGCTATTTAAACCCACCCTGGCTGGCCTGTACTCAGATCTTCGCGGAGCGGATCAGCGGCCGGAGCGTTTGGCGGACTCTGCGTGGACTTGGAGCTCACAGCGTCTTGCGACTTGGAAGCGGATTCAGAGGACAGGACAGAACACTTGGGCAAGTGAATCTCTGTCTGTCTGTCTGTCTGTCTGTCTGTCTGTCTCATTGGTTGGTTGATTTCCATTTTCTTAAGGGGCACATACCTCACACCGCACACACACACACACACACACGCACACACACGCACACACACTCCTTCTTTCTGCGAGTTAGAAAATTAGTAGGGGCCCCTGGGAGCTGCAGGTTTCCTAATCATGTCTGCACCTAAGAACAGTAGGGTCTTGTCTGGCTCTTCTTATGAACGGTCCCCCAGCCCGGACTCCCCAAGGTCCATGCGAGCTTCACCCAGCTTCTCCCTCTCCCCTATCAGAAACTCAGGCTTAAGGGGAAGCTCCTCACCAGGGATCCGGAGCTACCATTCACCATCCCCTAGGGCTTCACCACACTCACCTCTGTCATCACCAGAATCCCACAAGCTCCCATTTCCCTGTCCTCACCGTGATGGGCAACCAATGAAGCCATTGGGCTCTCCCGTGTCCTCCTCTGAGGATTCCTCAGAGTCCCCACGTTCATCAATAATATACCACATGTTCTTACTGCCATCACCCAGCAGCTCACCCCCAGCTCTCGGGGGGTCTCCTGTGTCTCCCAGCTACTCTCCAAACAACCCCAGATTTCAGCTGGAGTCAGCCCCCCACACCCAGGAATCACCTACAAACTCACGAGCCTCACGGTGCTCCACCCCTGTGTCTTTCATCTCTTCACCCCCAGGCCTCAGGGACTCTCCTGTGGCTCCCAGTTACTCTCCAGCCATCCCCAGGTTCCTGCGGGAGTCAGCCCCATGCACCCAGGAGTCCCCCAGAGACTCACACGTCTCGGGAGAATATGAGCGGTCCCCCAGCCCTGACTCCTCAAGATTCATGCCTGCCTCACCCAGCTTCTCCCTCTCCCCTCCCAGAAACTCAGACCCAAGGGGAAGCTCCTCACCAGGGATGTGGAAGTACTCTACATCACCCCGCAGGGCTTCACCACTCTCACATCCATCATCAACAGAACTCCACAACTTTACGTTTCCCTTTCCTAACCAAGCAGGACAGTCACTCATGTCATTGTGTTCTCCCGTGTCCTCCTCTGGAGATTCTCCACAGTCACCTCATTCATCAATAATATACCATATGTTCTTACTGCCATCATCCAGCAGCTCACCCCCAGCCACCCATGACTCGCCTGTCTGTCCCAGCTACTCTCCAACTACGCCCAGATTTCAGCGGCAGTCTCTACCCCACACCCCAGAAACACCTACAAACTCACAGACCTCAGTGGGATCCTCGCCAGTCTCTCTCACGTCTTCACCCCCAGCCCTTACGGACCCTCCAGTCTGTCCCAGCTACTCTCCAACCACGCCCACATTTCAGCGCGGGTCAGTTCCAGGAACCCAGGGATCACCACCAAGCCCACCACTTTCACTGAGTTACTCCCCAGTCTCCAGCACGTCTTTATCTCCAACCCTCAGGGACTCGCCTGTCTGTCCCAGCTACTCTCCAAACACGCCCACACTTCAGCGGGAGTTCGTTGCAGGCACCCAGAAATCACCACCAAACTCACCAATTTCACTGCGTTACTCCCCAGTCTCTCTCATGTCTTCACCATCCCTCAGGGACTCTCCCGTCTGTCCCAGCTACTCTCCAACCACGCCCACATTTCAGCTGGAGTCAGTTCCAGGCACCCCGGACTCACCACCAAACTCACCAATTTCACTCAGTTACTCCTCAGTCTCTAGCACGTCTTTATCTCCAACCCTCAGGGACTCTCCTGTGTGTCCCAGCTACTCTCCAACCACGCCCACACTTCAGCGGGAGTCAGTTCCAGGCACCCAGGAATCACCATCAAACTCACCAATTTCACTGCGTTACTCCCCAGTCTCTCTCATGTCTTCACCATCCCTCAGGGACTCTCCCGTCTGTCCCAGCTACTCTCCAACCACGCCCACATTTCAGCTGGGGTCAGTTCCAGGCACCCCGGAGTCACCACCAAACTCACCAGTTTCACTGAGGTACTCCCCGGTCTCTCTCATGTCTTCACCCCCAGCCCTCAGGGACTCTCCTGTGTGTCCCAGCTACTCTCCATCCATGCCCAGATTTCAGCGGGAGTCCGTTCCAGGCACCCAGGTATCACCACCAAACTCAGCAGTTTCGCTGAGTTACTCCCCAGTCTCTCTCATGTCTTCACCCCCAGCCCCCTGGGACTCTCCTGTCTGTCCCAGCTACTCTCCCACCACGCCCAGATTTCAGCGGGAGTCAGCCTCCCACACTCCGGAATCACCTACAGACTCACAGACTTCACTGAGGTCCTCCCTGGTCTCTCTCAGGTCTTTGCCCTCAGCCCACAGGGACTCTTGTGTCTCTTTCAGCTACTCTCAAAACTTCTCTAGATTCCAGCTGGAGTCAGTTCCAGGCACCCACGATACACCACCGAACTCACGAATTTCACTGACTTACTCCCCAGTCTCCCTCATGTTCTCACCCCCAGCCCTCAGGGACTCTTCTGTCTCTCTCAGCTACTCTCCAACCATCTCCAGATTGCACCTGGAGTCAGCTTCCCGCACCCAGGAATCATCTACAAACTCACGGACCTTACTGCCACCCTCCCCCATTTCTTTCACCTCTTCACCCCCTGCCTTGAGGGACTCTCCTGGGCCTCCCAGCTTCTCTCCAGCCTTCCCCAGATTTCTGCCACAGTCAGCCCCAGGCACCCAGGGCAACCATAGACACTCACAGGCCTCACGAGACTATCTCCCTATGACCTGTACCTACACAGGGATGGCTCTCACGCATCCCTCAGTGACCCCAAACCCATCTCCACTTACACTCAGACACTCCCAGGGCCTGACAGCTACTCCCCGTTATTGTCCTTCAGTTCGAAGCCCTGGCCAATCTACTAGCCCACATGACGCAGTTACCTGGCCATTTCTCCACGGTTCCCGTGAGGGCCCCACGCCCAGCCGCACAAGAGCCCCTCCTGCATTCCGTCCTCACACGCAGGCCTGTCCATCTACTTGCTACTGTCACACTCTTGCCAGCAGAAGAGGCCCCTGTAATGGCCGATATCACCACCCAGTCTATCCTCACCCCACAGCTGTGCAGCGGGTCCCTCCTGCTGGCCCACGTGGCTGCCAGAGCCCATGCTGGCACGACGCTCCAGCAGGTCGGCGTCCCTGCGGGCCACACTACCGGTGACATGGCTAGCATGACCCTCCTTCCTGGCAGTGACACTGTTGATGTGAACCCCAGTTTCACATCTGTCATTTCTAAATAGGACCATTTTCCCTTTTCGCTCTCCCTTCCTTTCACAGGGCTTTTCGTTCTCTCTGTTTCTGCCTCCGTTTCAGATCTTTACTCACCTTTTTCTCTCTCACTATGTCTGCCGTGGTCTCCATGAGAGTGCGCCACTTAAGATTCCCCCATTAAAAGTCATGAATTGAGTGGCTTTTAGTATACCTGTGGTTGTGCACATTCAATTATAATTCGCAATCCATTGTAGAACGTCTTATCACCCCCGACCAGAGAAAAACCCTGTAGACATTAGTCACTCCTCATTCTGTCTCAAACCCTCTCCCTGACCCTCAGCCCTAGGTAGCAACTACCTAGTGCCATCAATCCCATATGCATAGATTTCCATATTGTAGACATTTCCTATAAACGGAATTGCACAATAGGTTAGCTGTTATGACTGACATAACACGTAGCACAATATTTTCAAGATTCATCCACATTGTAGGCTTACCCACAGGGGAAACAATTTTTTTGGGGGGTTTTAGTAACACGGGGTGTTTTCTCCTTCCTTTCGTCCTTCTTTCCTTCCTTCCTTCCTTCTTTCCTAGCTTCCTTCTTTCCTTCCTTCCTTCCTTCCTTCCTTCCTTCCTTCCTTCCTTCCTCCTACTTCTCTCTTACTCCTTCTGCCCTCTCTCTTTCATATGCCTTAGGTGCATCCCACATTCTGCATTTTTTTGGGGAAATCCACGACAGGTGCAGGAAGATTGTGTTATTGTAACTATTTACCGCTATCTCTCTTTCACGGCTCTCCATCAGTTGTGAACATCTATTGGTTTATCCCAAGTCACTAAGCATATGTTTATTAGGTACACCTGTTTTTCCTTATACAGCTGTTTCTGGAGTCTAGGGTCGCATGCTCATAAACCCAGTGTAACTCAGAAACGCATCTAATAGTCCAATAAACCCATCATAACGTTGAAAAATCATAAATCAAACCATCATAAGTCACGGTTTGTCCGTGGATATGGGCGTCATCAATTCCATTGTATTCAGTCATGCTGTACACCATTAACCACGGCAGACTGACTGGGAGTGGATATTGATACCATTATAAAAGTCAGTTATTAGAGGGATACTTCTTTAACCTGACTGAAGAACTGATCTAATGGCTTTAGTCGAGTGCATGATTATGTGAGATGTTTTGAGACAGAGTAGTACATTTGTCAATGAAATTTTCTGGCTTTTTTTCACTTAGTAGGAACCATTGTGTGTGGAAAAGTGAGAAAATTGCTTTCTGCTGTAGAGTCTGGCATTCATTGTAGATTTAAGCTTATTTTTCTGGGAGCAAATCTTATTCAATAAAATACTACTCTTTATACTAAAAAAACAAAAACAGTGGTGATGTGTGGTCATTATCCTCAGCAAACTCATCCAGGGAAAGAAAACCAAACGCCACATTCTCACTTATAATGGGAGCTGAAAAAGGAGATCACATGGACACAGGAAGGGGAACAACACACACTGGGGCCTTTCGGGGGGCAGAGCGTTAAGAAGAACAGCTACTGCATGCTGGGCTTAATGCCTAGGTGATGGGTTGACAGGTGCAGCAAACCACCATGGCACACGTTTACCTTAGTAACAAATCTGCACATCCTGCACATATACCCCAGAACTTAGAAACGAAACGAAACAAAAGAAAACGAAAAAGCAATAGCAAAACGCTAAAGGCAAACTAAAGTTTCAAACTCAGAACGTGACAGACCAATGTTTGGTTCAAATCATGGTTCTCAACCCAGGTGCCATAAGGTCAGGATAAAGAATTTGATTACATATTGTAAATAAGACATGCAGCAAATGACCAGAAAGATTATTCTCAACATATGTGTGTCTTCTAATTCAATGGTGACGCTACCTACCGGGACATAGCATTAGATTCCAAAGGGCCGGGTCCCGCCACACAGGCCTCCCACACTAATAACAATGGGAAGCCCTACGTGGTTTTACCTGTGCTTCTCAGCAACTGGCTATAAATCAGGTTGCCACCACTCCCAGATTTAGTTGCATTCATTTGCTGGAAGAGCTCACAGCACGCAGGGAAGCACTTACATTTGCCGTTGTATTTTAGCGGACATTGCAAAAAGTTCAGAAATTAATGTGGGGCCCGGCATGTGGGGAGGGGCGCACTACCTTCCAGGAAGTGTTATCCAGAAGCTCTCTGATCCCAGTCCTTTTGGGTTTTTATGGAGACCTCATTCTATAGGCATGATGGGTTAAACCATAGGCTATTGGTGATCAACTCCACCTGAGGCTCTCAACCCTCCCTGGAAATTGGGGTTGAGGCTTTGCCATTCTCAGTCTGACTAAAAGAATTTACCCAAACGGAATTTTGAAACAGATGAGCATAACTGGAATCTTAATTAGATGATTGGATTATCTGGAGCCACACCTTGATATTCCTAACCCGAGCACCCTCATCCAACGAATGCTCCACCCAACTGGCTCCCAAGTCTCTACGTGGTTCCAGAGCAAAAGAATGTTTATACAACGCATATCTCCACCTTTTCTTCAAAGTCTTTTCGCTTACACGGAAAGACTTCTTAAACTGCCATGCATCAGGGTCAGGGGGAGGTCTTGTTACAACGCAGATCTGTGGATCTCCGGGTTTTGATTGTGGCAAGGATGCTGCTGGTGTCAAAACCACAACGTGGGAACCACAGAACCACTAGTTGGTTTTCAGTGTTTCAGTGCATACAATTCCTAACATATCTGGCCAAGAAAACTTGTAAGTTCTTAGATTGTCCCAAAGGTGGCGCATGAAATCAAAGCAGGAGAACAGTTTCCCACGAGGTGTAGCCTGGGAAAGTTGGGGGTGACTGATGGAAAGGAGGAGTGAAGCTCCGCCCTTTCCGCTGCTAGGCTGCGCCCGAGGCTATTTAAACCCACCCTGGCTGGCCTGTACTCAGATCTTCGCGGAGCGGATCAGCGGCCGGAGCGTTTGGCGGACTCTGCGTGGACTTGGAGCTCACAGCGTCTTGCGACTTGGAAGCGGATTCAGAGGACAGGACAGAACACTTGGGCAAGTGAATCTCTGTCTGTCTGTCTGTCTGTCTGTCTGTCTGTCTCATTGGTTGGTTGATTTCCATTTTCTTAAGGGGCACATACCTCACACCGCACACACACACACACACACACGCACACACACGCACACACACTCCTTCTTTCTGCGAGTTAGAAAATTAGTAGGGGCCCCTGGGAGCTGCAGGTTTCCTAATCATGTCTGCACCTAAGAACAGTAGGGTCTTGTCTGGCTCTTCTTATGAACGGTCCCCCAGCCCGGACTCCCCAAGGTCCATGCGAGCTTCACCCAGCTTCTCCCTCTCCCCTATCAGAAACTCAGGCTTAAGGGGAAGCTCCTCACCAGGGATCCGGAGCTACCATTCACCATCCCCTAGGGCTTCACCACACTCACCTCTGTCATCACCAGAATCCCACAAGCTCCCATTTCCCTGTCCTCACCGTGATGGGCAACCAATGAAGCCATTGGGCTCTCCCGTGTCCTCCTCTGAGGATTCCTCAGAGTCCCCACGTTCATCAATAATATACCACATGTTCTTACTGCCATCACCCAGCAGCTCACCCCCAGCTCTCGGGGGGTCTCCTGTGTCTCCCAGCTACTCTCCAAACAACCCCAGATTTCAGCTGGAGTCAGCCCCCCACACCCAGGAATCACCTACAAACTCACGAGCCTCACGGTGCTCCACCCCTGTGTCTTTCATCTCTTCACCCCCAGGCCTCAGGGACTCTCCTGTGGCTCCCAGTTACTCTCCAGCCATCCCCAGGTTCCTGCGGGAGTCAGCCCCATGCACCCAGGAGTCCCCCAGAGACTCACACGTCTCGGGAGAATATGAGCGGTCCCCCAGCCCTGACTCCTCAAGATTCATGCCTGCCTCACCCAGCTTCTCCCTCTCCCCTCCCAGAAACTCAGACCCAAGGGGAAGCTCCTCACCAGGGATGTGGAAGTACTCTACATCACCCCGCAGGGCTTCACCACTCTCACATCCATCATCAACAGAACTCCACAACTTTACGTTTCCCTTTCCTAACCAAGCAGGACAGTCACTCATGTCATTGTGTTCTCCCGTGTCCTCCTCTGGAGATTCTCCACAGTCACCTCATTCATCAATAATATACCATATGTTCTTACTGCCATCATCCAGCAGCTCACCCCCAGCCACCCATGACTCGCCTGTCTGTCCCAGCTACTCTCCAACTACGCCCAGATTTCAGCGGCAGTCTCTACCCCACACCCCAGAAACACCTACAAACTCACAGACCTCAGTGGGATCCTCGCCAGTCTCTCTCACGTCTTCACCCCCAGCCCTTACGGACCCTCCAGTCTGTCCCAGCTACTCTCCAACCACGCCCACATTTCAGCGCGGGTCAGTTCCAGGAACCCAGGGATCACCACCAAGCCCACCACTTTCACTGAGTTACTCCCCAGTCTCCAGCACGTCTTTATCTCCAACCCTCAGGGACTCGCCTGTCTGTCCCAGCTACTCTCCAAACACGCCCACACTTCAGCGGGAGTTCGTTGCAGGCACCCAGAAATCACCACCAAACTCACCAATTTCACTGCGTTACTCCCCAGTCTCTCTCATGTCTTCACCATCCCTCAGGGACTCTCCCGTCTGTCCCAGCTACTCTCCAACCACGCCCACATTTCAGCTGGAGTCAGTTCCAGGCACCCCGGACTCACCACCAAACTCACCAATTTCACTCAGTTACTCCTCAGTCTCTAGCACGTCTTTATCTCCAACCCTCAGGGACTCTCCTGTGTGTCCCAGCTACTCTCCAACCACGCCCACACTTCAGCGGGAGTCAGCTCCAGGCACCCAGGAATCACCATCAAACTCACCAATTTCACTGCGTTACTCCCCAGTCTCTCTCATGTCTTCACCATCCCTCAGGGACTCTCCCGTCTGTCCCAGCTACTCTCCAACCACGCCCACATTTCAGCTGGGGTCAGTTCCAGGCACCCCGGAGTCACCACCAAACTCACCAGTTTCACTGAGGTACTCCCCGGTCTCTCTCATGTCTTCACCCCCAGCCCTCAGGGACTCTCCTGTGTGTCCCAGCTACTCTCCATCCATGCCCAGATTTCAGCGGGAGTCCGTTCCAGGCACCCAGGTATCACCACCAAACTCAGCAGTTTCGCTGAGTTACTCCCCAGTCTCTCTCATGTCTTCACCCCCAGCCCCCTGGGACTCTCCTGTCTGTCCCAGCTACTCTCCCACCACGCCCAGATTTCAGCGGGAGTCAGCCTCCCAAACTCCGGAATCACCTACAGACTCACAGACTTCACTGAGGTCCTCCCTGGTCTCTCTCAGGTCTTTGCCCTCAGCCCACAGGGACTCTTGTGTCTCTTTCAGCTACTCTCAAAACTTCTTTAGATTCCAGCTGGAGTCAGTTCCAGGCACCCACGATACACCACCGAACTCACGAATTTCACTGACTTACTCCCCAGTCTCCCTCATGTTCTCACCCCCAGCCCTCAGGGACTCTTCTGTCTCTCTCAGCTACTCTCCAACCATCTCCAGATTGCACCTGGAGTCAGCTTCCCGCACCCAGGAATCATCTACAAACTCACGGACCTTACTGCCACCCTCCCCCATTTCTTTCACCTCTTCATCCCCTGCCTTAAGGGACTCTCCTGGGCCTCCCAGCTTCTCTCCAGCCTTCCCCAGATTTCTGCCACAGTCAGCCCCAGGCACCCAGGGCAACCATAGACACTCACAGGCCTCACGAGACTATCTCCCTATGACCTGTACCTACACAGGGATGGCTCTCACGCATCCCTCAGTGACCCCAAACCCATCTCCACTTACACTCAGACACTCCCAGGGCCTGACAGCTACTCCCGGTTATTGTCCTTCAGTTCGAAGCCCTGGCCAATCTACTAGCCCACATGACGCAGTTACCTGGCCATTTCTCCACGGTTCCCGTGAGGGCCCCACGCCCAGCCGCACAAGAGCCCCTCCTGCATTCCGTCCTCACACGCAGGCCTGTCCATCTACTTGCTACTGTCACACTCTTGCCAGCAGAAGAGGCCCCTGTAATGGCCGATATCACCACCCAGTCTATCCTCACCCCACAGCTGTGCAGCGGGTCCCTCCTGCTGGCCCACGTGGCTGCCAGAGCCCATGCTGGCACGACGCTCCAGCAGGTCGGCGTCCCTGCGGGCCACACTACCGGTGACATGGCTAGCATGACCCTCCTTCCTGGCAGTGACACTGTTGATGTGAACCCCAGTTTCACATCTGTCATTTCTAAATAGGACCATTTTCCCTTTTCGCTCTCCCTTCCTTTCACAGGGCTTTTCGTTCTCTCTGTTTCTCCCTCCGTTTCAGATATTTACTCACCTTTTTCTCTCTCACTATGTCTGCCGTGGTCTCCATGAGAGTGTGCCACTTAAGATTCCCCCATTAAAAGTCATGAATTGAGTGGCTTTTAGTATACCTGTGGTTGTGCACATTCAATTATAATTCGCAATCCATTGTAGAACGTCTTATCACCCCCGACCAGAGAAAAACCCTGTAGACATTAGTCACTCCTCATTCTGTCTCAAACCCTCTCCCTGACCCTCAGCCCTAGGTAGCAACTACCTAGTGCCATCAATCCCATATGCATAGATTTCCATATTGTAGACATTTCCTATAAACGGAATTGCACAATAGGTGAGCTGTTATGACTGACATAACACGTAGCAGAATATTTTCAAGATTCATCCACATTGTATGCTTACCCACAGGGGAAACCATTTTTTTGGGGGGTTTTAGTAACACCGGGTGTTTTCTCCTTCCTTTCATCCTTCTTTCCTTCCTTCCTTCCTTCCTTCCTTCCTTCCTTCCTTCTTTCCTACCTTCCTTCTTTCCTTCCTTCCTTCCTTCCTTCCTCCTACTTCTCTCTTACTCCTTCTGCCCTCTCTCTTTCATATGCCTTAGGTGCATCCCACATTCTGCATTTTTTTGGAGAAATCCACGACAGGTGCAGGAAAATTGTGTTATTGTAACTATTTACCGCTATCTCTCTTTCACGGCTCTCCATCAGTTGTGAACATCTATTGGTTTATCCCAAGTCACTAAGCATATGTTTATTAGGTACACCTGTTTTTCCTTATACAGCTGTTTCTGGAGTCTAGGGTCGCATGCTCATAAACCCAGTGTAACTCAGAAACGCATCTAATAGTCCAATAAACCCATCATAACGTTGAAAAATCATAAATCAAACCATCATAAGTCACGGTTTGTCCGTGGATATGGGCGTCATCAATTCCATTGTATTCAGTCATGCTGTACACCATTAACCACGGCAGACTGACTGGGAGTGGATATTGATACCATTATAAAAGTCGTTTATTAGAGCGATACTTCTTTAACCTGCCTGAAGAACTGATCTAATGGCTTTAGTCGAGTGCATGATTATGTGAGATGTTTTGAGACAGAGTAGTACATTTGTGAATGAAATTTTCTGGCTTTTTTTCACTTAGTAGAAACCATTGTGTGTGGAAAAGTGAGAAAATTGCTTTCTGCTGTAGAGTCTGGCATTCATTGTAGATTTAAGCTTATTTTTCTGGGAGCAAATCTTATTCAATAAAATACTACTCTTTATACTAAAAAAACAAAAACAGTGGTGATGTGTGGTCATTATCCTCAGCAAACTCATCCAGGGAAAGAAAACCAAACGCCACATTCTCACTTATAATGGGAGCTGAAAAAGGAGATCACATGGACACAGGAAGGGGAACAACACACACTGGGGCCTTTCGGGGGGCAGAGCGTTAAGAAGAACAGCTACTGCATGCTGGGCTTAATGCCTAGGTGATGGGTTGACAGGTGCAGCAAACCACCATGGCACACGTTTACCTTAGTAACAAATCTGCACATCCTGCACATATACCCCAGAACTTAGAAACGAAACGAAACAAAAGAAAACGAAAAAGCAATAGCAAAACGCTAAAGGCAAACTAAAGTTTCAAACTCAGAACGTGACAGACCAATGTTTGGTTCAAATCATGGTTCTCAACCCAGGTGCCATAAGGTCAGGATAAAGAATTTGATTACATATTGTAAATAAGACATGCAGCAAATGACCAGAAAGATTATTCTCAACATATGTGTGTCTTCTAATTCAATGGTGACGCTACCTACCGGGACATAGCATTAGATTCCAAAGGGCCGGGTCCCGCCACACAGGCCTCCCACACTAATAACAATGGGAAGCCCTACGTGGTTTTACCTGTGCTTCTCAGCAACTGGCTATAAATCAGGTTGCCACCACTCCCAGATTTAGTTGCATTCATTTGCTGGAAGAGCTCACAGCACGCAGGGAAGCACTTACATTTGCCGTTGTATTTTAGCGCACATTGCAAAAAGTTCAGAAATTAATGTGGGGCCCGGCATGTGGGGAGGGACGCACTACCTTCCAGGAAGTGTTATCCAGAAGCTCTCTGATCCCAGTCCTTTTGGGTTTTTATGGAGACCTCATTCTATAGGCATGATGGGTTAAACCATAGGCTATTGGTGATCAACTCCACCTGAGGCTCTCAACCCTCCCTGGAAATTGGGGTTGAGGCTTTGCCATTCTCAGTCTGACTAAAAGAATTTACCCAAACGGAATTTTGAAACAGATGAGCATAACTGGAATCTTAATTAGATGATTGGATTATCTGGAGCCACACCTTGATATTCCTAACCCGAGCACCCTCATCCAACGAATGCTCCACCCAACTGGCTCCCAAGTCTCTACGTGGTTCCAGAGCAAAAGAATGTTTATACAACGCATATCTCCACCTTTTCTTCAAAGTCTTTTCGCTTACACGGAAAGACTTCTTAAACTGCCATGCATCAGGGTCAGGGGGAGGTCTTGTTACAACGCAGATCTGTGGATCTCCGGGTTTTGATTGTGGCAAGGATGCTGCTGGTGTCAAAACCACAACGTGGGAACCACAGAACCACTAGTTGGTTTTCAGTGTTTCAGTGCATACAATTCCTAACATATCTGGCCAAGAAAACTTGTAAGTTCTTAGATTGTCCCAAAGGTGGCGCATGAAATCAAAGCAGGAGAACAGTTTCCCACGAGGTGTAGCCTGGGAAAGTTGGGGGTGACTGATGGAAAGGAGGAGTGAAGCTCCGCCCTTTCCGCTGCTAGGCTGCGCCCGAGGCTATTTAAACCCACCCTGGCTGGCCTGTACTCAGATCTTCGCGGAGCGGATCAGCGGCCGGAGCGTTTGGCGGACTCTGCGTGGACTTGGAGCTCACAGCGTCTTGCGACTTGGAAGCGGATTCAGAGGACAGGACAGAACACTTGGGCAAGTGAATCTCTGTCTGTCTGTCTGTCTGTCTGTCTGTCTGTCTCATTGGTTGGTTGATTTCCATTTTCTTAAGGGGCACATACCTCACACCGCACACACACACACACACACACACGCACACACACGCACACACACTCCTTCTTTCTGCGAGTTAGAAAATTAGTAGGGGCCCCTGGGAGCTGCAGGTTTCCTAATCATGTCTGCACCTAAGAACAGTAGGGTCTTGTCTGGCTCTTCTTATGAACGGTCCCCCAGCCCGGACTCCCCAAGGTCCATGCGAGCTTCACCCAGCTTCTCCCTCTCCCCTATCAGAAACTCAGGCTTAAGGGGAAGCTCCTCACCAGGGATCCGGAGCTACCATTCACCATCCCCTAGGGCTTCACCACACTCACCTCTGTCATCACCAGAATCCCACAAGCTCCCATTTCCCTGTCCTCACCGTGATGGGCAATCAAGGAAGCCATTGGGCTCTCCCGTGTCCTCCTCTGAGGATTCCTCAGAGTCCCCACGTTCATCAATAATATACCACATGTTCTTACTGCCATCACCCAGCAGCTCACCCCCAGCTCTCGGGGGGTCTCCTGTGTCTCCCAGCTACTCTCCAAACAACCCCAGATTTCAGCTGGAGTCAGCCCCCCACACCCAGGAATCACCTACAAACTCACGAGCCTCACGGTGCTCCACCCCTGTGTCTTTCATCTCTTCACCCCCAGGCCTCAGGGACTCTCCTGTGGCTCCCAGTTACTCTCCAGCCATCCCCAGGTTCCTGCGGGAGTCAGCCCCATGCACCCAGGAGTCCCCCAGAGACTCACACGTCTCGGGAGAATATGAGCGGTCCCCCAGCCCTGACTCCTCAAGATTCATGCCTGCCTCACCCAGCTTCTCCCTCTCCCCTCCCAGAAACTCAGACCCAAGGGGCAGCTCCTCACCAGGGATGTGGAAGTACTCTACATCACCCCGCAGGGCTTCACCACTCTCACATCCATCATCAACAGAACTCCACAACTTTACGTTTCCCTTTCCTAACCAAGCAGGACAGTCACTCATGTCATTGTGTTCTCCCGTGTCCTCCTCTGGAGATTCTCCACAGTCACCTCATTCATCAATAATATACCATATGTTCTTACTGCCATCATCCAGCAGCTCACCCCCAGCCACCCATGACTCGCCTGTCTGTCCCAGCTACTCTCCAACTACGCCCAGATTTCAGCGGCAGTCTCTACCCCACACCCCAGAAACACCTACAAACTCACAGACCTCAGTGGGATCCTCGCCAGTCTCTCTCACGTCTTCACCCCCAGCCCTTACGGACCCTCCAGTCTGTCCCAGCTACTCTCCAACCACGCCCACATTTCAGCGCGGGTCAGTTCCAGGAACCCAGGGATCACCACCAAGCCCACCACTTTCACTGAGTTACTCCCCAGTCTCCAGCACGTCTTTATCTCCAACCCTCAGGGACTCGCCTGTCTGTCCCAGCTACTCTCCAAACACGCCCACACTTCAGCGGGAGTTCGTTGCAGGCACCCAGAAATCACCACCAAACTCATCAATTTCACTGCGTTACTCCCCAGTCTCTCTCATGTCTTCACCATCCCTCAGGGACTCTCCCGTCTGTCCCAGCTACTCTCCAACCACGCCCACATTTCAGCTGGAGTCAGCTCCAGGCACCCCGGACTCACCACCAAACTCACCAATTTCACTCAGTTACTCCTCAGTCTCTAGCACGTCTTTATCTCCAACCCTCAGGGACTCTCCTGTGTGTCCCAGCTACTCTCCAACCACGCCCACACTTCAGCGGGAGTCAGCTCCAGGCACCCAGGAATCACCATCAAACTCACCAATTTCACTGCGTTACTCCCCAGTCTCTCTCATGTCTTCACCATCCCTCAGGGACTCTCCCGTCTGTCCCAGCTACTCTCCAACCACGCCCACATTTCAGCTGGGGTCAGTTCCAGGCACCCCGGAGTCACCACCAAACTCACCAGTTTCACTGAGGTACTCCCCGGTCTCTCTCATGTCTTCACCCCCAGCCCTCAGGGACTCTCCTGTGTGTCCCAGCTACTCTCCATCCATGCCCAGATTTCAGCGGGAGTCTGTTCCAGGCACCCAGGTATCACCACCAAACTCAGCAGTTTCGCTGAGTTACTCCCCAGTCTCTCTCATGTCTTCACCCCCAGCCCCCTGGGACTCTCCTGTCTGTCCCAGCTACTCTCCCACCACGCCCAGATTTCAGCGGGAGTCAGCCTCCCACACTCCGGAATCACCTACAGACTCACAGACTTCACTGAGGTCCTCCCTGGTCTCTCTCAGGTCTTTGCCCTCAGCCCACAGGGACTCTTGTGTCTCTTTCAGCTACTCTCAAAACTTCTCTAGATTCCAGCTGGAGTCAGTTCCAGGCACCCACGATACACCACCGAACTCACGAATTTCACTGACTTACTCCCCAGTCTCCCTCATGTTCTCACCCCCAGCCCTCAGGGACTCTTCTGTCTCTCTCAGCTACTCTCCAACCATCTCCAGATTGCACCTGGAGTCAGCTTCCCGCACCCAGGAATCATCTACAAACTCACGGACCTTACTGCCACCCTCCCCCATTTCTTTCACCTCTTCATCCCCTGCCTTAAGGGACTCTCCTGGGCCTCCCAGCTTCTCTCCAGCCTTCCCCAGATTTCTGCCACAGTCAGCCCCAGGCACCCAGGGCAACCATAGACACTCACAGGCCTCACGAGACTATCTCCCTATGACCTGTACCTACACAGGGATGGCTCTCACGCATCCCTCAGTGACCCCAAACCCATCTCCACTTACACTCAGACACTCCCAGGGCCTGACAGCTACTCCCGGTTATTGTCCTTCAGTTCGAAGCCCTGGCCAATCTACTAGCCCACATGACGCAGTTACCTGGCCATTTCTCCACGGTTCCCGTGAGGGCCCCACGCCCAGCCGCACAAGAGCCCCTCCTGCATTCCGTCCTCACACGCAGGCCTGTCCATCTACTTGCTACTGTCACACTCTTGCCAGCAGAAGAGGCCCCTGTAATGGCCGATATCACCACCCAGTCTATCCTCACCCCACAGCTGTGCAGCGGGTCCCTCCTGCTGGCCCACGTGGCTGCCAGAGCCCATGCTGGCACGACGCTCCAGCAGGTCGGCGTCCCTGCGGGCCACACTACCGGTGACATGGCTAGCATGACCCTCCTTCCTGGCAGTGACACTGTTGATGTGAACCCCAGTTTCACATCTGTCATTTCTAAATAGGACCATTTTCCCTTTTCGCTCTCCCTTCCTTTCACAGGGCTTTTCGTTCTCTCTGTTTCTGCCTCCGTTTCAGATATTTACTCACCTTTTTCTCTCTCACTATGTCTGCCGTGGTCTCCATGAGAGTGCGCCACTTAAGATTCCCCCATTAAAAGTCATGAATTGAGTGGCTTTTAGTATACCTGTGGTTGTGCACATTCAATTATAATTCGCAATCCATTGTAGAACGTCTTATCACCCCCGACCAGAGAAAAACCCTGTAGACATTAGTCACTCCTCATTCTGTCTCAAACCCTCTCCCTGACCCTCAGCCCTAGGTAGCAACTACCTAGTGCCATCAATCCCATATGCATAGATTTCCATATTGTAGACATTTCCTATAAACGGAATTGCACAATAGGTGAGCTGTTATGACTGACATAACACGTAGCACAATGTTTTCAAGATTCATCCACATTGTATGCTTACCCACAGGGGAAACCATTTTTTTGGGGGGTTTTAGTAACACCGGGTGTTTTCTCCTTCCTTTCATCCTTCTTTCCTTCCTTCCTTCCTTCCTTCCTTCCTTCCTTCCTTCTTTCCTACCTTCCTTCTTTCCTTCCTTCCTTCCTTCCTTCCTTCCTTCCTTCCTCCTACTTCTCTCTTACTCCTTCTGCCCTCTCTCTTTCATATGCCTTAGGTGCATCCCACATTCTGCATTTTTTTGGAGAAATCCACGACAGGTGCAGGAAAATTGTGTTATTGTAACTATTTACCGCTATCTCTCTTTCACGGCTCTCCATCAGTTGTGAACATCTATTGGTTTATCCCAAGTCACTAAGCATATGTTTATTAGGTACACCTGTTTTTCCTTATACAGCTGTTTCTGGAGTCTAGGGTCGCATGCTCATAAACCCAGTGTAACTCAGAAACGCATCTAATAGTCCAATAAACCCATCATAACGTTGAAAAATCATAAATCAAACCATCATAAGTCACGGTTTGTCCGTGGATATGGGCGTCATCAATTCCATTGTATTCAGTCATGCTGTACACCATTAACCACGGCAGACTGACTGGGAGTGGATATTGATACCATTATAAAAGTCAGTTATTAGAGGGATACTTCTTTAACCTGACTGAAGAACTGATCTAATGGCTTTAGTCGAGTGCATGATTATGTGAGATGTTTTGAGACAGAGTAGTACATTTGTGAATGAAATTTTCTGGCTTTTTTTCACTTAGTAGGAACCATTGTGTGTGGAAAAGTGAGAAAATTGCTTTCTGCTGTAGAGTCTGGCATTCATTGTAGATTTAAGCTTATTTTTCTGGGAGCAAATCTTATTCAATAAAATACTACTCTTTATACTAAAAAAACAAAAACAGTGGTGATGTGTGGTCATTATCCTCAGCAAACTAATCCAGGGAAAGAAAACCAAACGCCACATTCTCACTTATAATGGGAGCTGAAAAAGGAGATCACATGGACACAGGAAGGGGAACAACACACACTGGGGCCTTTCGGGGGGCAGAGCGTTAAGAAGAACAGCTACTGCATGCTGGGCTTAATGCCTAGGTGATGGGTTGACAGGTGCAGCAAACCACCATGGCACACGTTTACCTTAGTAACAAATCTGCACATCCTGCACATATAGCCCAGAACTTAGAAACGAAACGAAACAAAAGAAAACGAAAAAGCAATAGCAAAACGCTAAAGGCAAACTAAAGTTTCAAACTCAGAACGTGACAGACCAATGTTTGGTTCAAATCATGGTTCTCAACCCAGGTGCCATAAGGTCAGGATAAAGAATTTGATTACATATTGTAAATAAGACATGCAGCAAATGACCAGAAAGATTATTCTCAACATATGTGTGTCTTCTAATTCAATGGTGACGCTACCTACCGGGACATAGCATTAGATTCCAAAGGGCCGGGTCCCGCCACACAGGCCTCCCACACTAATAACAATGGGAAGGCCTACGTGGTTTTACCTGTGCTTCTCAGCAACTGGCTATAAATCAGGTTGCCACCACTCCCAGACTTAGTTGCATTCATTTGCTGGAAGAGCTCACAGCACGCAGGGAAGCACTTACATTTGCCGTTGTATTTTAGCGGACATTGCAAAAAGTTCAGAAATTAATGTGGGGCCCGGCATGTGGGGAGGGGCGCACTACCTTCCAGGAAATGTTATCCAGAAGCTCTCTGATCCCAGTCCTTTTGGGTTTTTATGGAGACCTCATTCTATAGGCATGATGGGTTAAACCATAGGCTATTGGTGATCAACTCCACCTGAGGCTCTCAACCCTCCCTGGAAATTGGGGTTGAGGCTTTGCCATTCTCAGTCTGACTAAAAGAATTTACCCAAACGGAATTTTGAAACAGATGAGCATAACTGGAATCTTAATTAGATGATTGGATTATCTGGAGCCACACCTTGATATTCCTAACCCGAGCACCCTCATCCAACGAATGCTCCACCCAACTGGCTCCCAAGTCTCTACGTGGTTCCAGAGCAGAAGAATGTTTATACAACGCATATCTCCACCTTTTCTTCAAAGTCTTTTCGCTTACACGGAAAGACTTCTTAAACTGCCATGCATCAGGGTCAGGGGGAGGTCTTGTTACAACGCAGATCTGTGGATCTCCGGGTTTTGATTGTGGCAAGGATGCTGCTGGTGTCAAAACCACAACGTGGGAACCACAGAACCACTAGTTGGCTTTCAGCGTTTCAGTGCATACAATTCCTAACATATCTGGCCAAGAAAACTTGTAAGTTCTTAGATTGTCCCAAAGGTGGCGCATGAAATCAAAGCAGGAGAACAGTTTCCCACGAGGTGTAGCCTGGGAAAGTTGGGGGTGACTGATGGAAAGGAGGAGTGAAGCTCCGCCCTTTCCGCTGCTAGGCTGCGCCCGAGGCTATTTAAACCCACCCTGGCTGGCCTGTACTCAGATCTTCGCGGAGCGGATCAGCGGCCGGAGCGTTTGGCGGACTCTGCGTGGACTTGGAGCTCACAGCGTCTTGCGACTTGGAAGCGGATTCAGAGGACAGGACAGAACACTTGGGCAAGTGAATCTCTGTCTGTCTGTCTGTCTGTCTGTCTGTCTGTCTCATTGGTTGGTTGATTTCCATTTTCTTAAGGGGCACATACCTCACACCGCACACACACACACACACACACACACGCACACACACGCACACACACTCCTTCTTTCTGCGAGTTAGAAAATTAGTAGGGGCCCCTGGGAGCTGCAGGTTTCCTAATCATGTCTGCACCTAAGAACAGTAGGGTCTTGTCTGGCTCTTCTTATGAACGGTCCCCCAGCCCGGACTCCCCAAGGTCCATGCGAGCTTCACCCAGCTTCTCCCTCTCCCCTATCAGAAACTCAGGCTTAAGGGGAAGCTCCTCACCAGGGATCCGGAGCTACCATTCACCATCCCCTAGGGCTTCACCACACTCACCTCTGTCATCACCAGAATCCCACAAGCTCCCATTTCCCTGTCCTCACAGTGATGGGCAACCAATGAAGCCATTGGGCTCTCCCGTGTCCTCCTCTGAGGATTCCTCAGAGTCCCCACGTTCATCAATAATATACCACATGTTCTTACTGCCATCACCCAGCAGCTCACCCCCAGCTCTCGGGGGGTCTCCTGTGTCTCCCAGCTACTCTCCAAACAACCCCAGATTTCAGCTGGTGTCAGCCCCCCACACCCAGGAATCACCTACAAACTCACGAGCCTCACGGTGCTCCACCCCTGTGTCTTTCATCTCTTCACCCCCAGGCCTCAGGGACTCTCCTGTGGCTCCCAGTTACTCTCCAGCCATCCCCAGGTTCCTGCGGGAGTCAGCCCCATGCACCCAGGAGTCCCCCAGAGACTCACACGTCTCGGGAGAATATGAGCGGTCCCCCAGCCCTGACTCCTCAAGATTCATGCCTGCCTCACCCAGCTTCTCCCTCTCCCCTCCCAGAAACTCAGACCCAAGGGGCAGCTCCTCACCAGGGATGTGGAAGTACTCTACATCACCCCGCAGGGCTTCACCACTCTCACATCCATCATCAACAGAACTCCACAACTTTACGTTTCCCTTTCCTAACCAAGCAGGACAGTCACTCATGTCATTGTGTTCTCCCGTGTCCTCCTCTGGAGATTCTCCACAGTCACCTCATTCATCAATAATATACCATATGTTCTTACTGCCATCATCCAGCAGCTCACCCCCAGCCACCCATGACTCGCCTGTCTGTCCCAGCTACTCTCCAACTACGCCCAGATTTCAGCGGCAGTCTCTACCCCACACCCCAGAAACACCTACAAACTCACAGACCTCAGTGGGATCCTCGCCAGTCTCTCTCACGTCTTCACCCCCAGCCCTTACGGACCCTCCAGTCTGTCCCAGCTACTCTCCAACCACGCCCACATTTCAGCGCGGGTCAGTTCCAGGAACCCAGGGATCACCACCAAGCCCACCACTTTCACTGAGTTACTCCCCAGTCTCCAGCACGTCTTTATCTCCAACCCTCAGGGACTCGCCAGTCTGTCCCAGCTACTCTCCAAACACGCCCACGCTTCAGCGGGAGTTCGTTGCAGGCACCCAGAAATCACCACCAAACTCACCAATTTCACTGCGTTACTCCCCAGTCTCTCTCATGTCTTCACCATCCCTCAGGGACTCTCCCATCTGTCCCAGCTACTCTCCAACCACGCCCACATTTCAGCTGGAGTCAGTTCCAGGCACCCCGGACTCACCACCAAACTCACCAATTTCACTCAGTTACTCCTCAGTCTCTAGCACGTCTTTATCTCCAACCCTCAGGGACTCTCCTGTGTGTCCCAGCTACTCTCCAACCACGCCCACACTTCAGCGGGAGTCAGCTCCAGGCACCCAGGAATCACCATCAAACTCACCAATTTCACTGCGTTACTCCCCAGTCTCTCTCATGTCTTCACCATCCCTCAGGGACTCTCCCGTCTGTCCCAGCTACTCTCCAACCACGCCCACATTTCAGCTGGGGTCAGTTCCAGGCACCCCGGAGTCACCACCAAACTCACCAGTTTCACTGAGGTACTCCCCGGTCTCTCTCATGTCTTCACCCCCAGCCCTCAGGGACTCTCCTGTGTGTCCCAGCTACTCTCCATCCATGCCCAGATTTCAGCGGGAGTCCGTTCCAGGCACCCAGGTATCACCACCAAACTCAGCAGTTTCGCTGAGTTACTCCCCAGTCTCTCTCATGTCTTCACCCCCAGCCCCCTGGGACTCTCCTGTCTGTCCCAGCTACTCTCCCACCACGCCCAGATTTCAGCGGGAGTCAGCCTCCCACACTCCGGAATCACCTACAGACTCACAGACTTCACTGAGGTCCTCCCTGGTCTCTCTCAGGTCTTTGCCTTCAGCCCACAGGGACTCTTGTGTCTCTTTCAGCTACTCTCAAAACTTCTCTAGATTCCAGCTGGAGTCAGTTCCAGGCACCCACGATACACCACCGAACTCACGAATTTCACTGACTTACTCCCCAGTCTCCCTCATGTTCTCACCCCCAGCCCTCAGGGACTCTTCTGCCTCTCTCAGCTACTCTCCAACCATCTCCAGATTGCACCTGGAGTCAGCTTCCCGCACCCAGGAATCATCTACAAACTCACGGACCTTACTGCCACCCTCCCCCATTTCTTTCACCTCTTCACCCCCTGCCTTGAGGGACTCTCCTGGGCCTCCCAGCTTCTCTCCAGCCTTCCCCAGATTTCTGCCACAGTCAGCCCCAGGCACCCAGGGCAACCATAGACACTCACAGGCCTCACGAGACTATCTCCCTATGACCTGTACCTACACAGGGATGGCTCTCACGCATCCCTCAGTGACCCCAAACCCATCTCCACTTACACTCAGACACTCCCAGGGCCTGACAGCTACTCCCCGTTATTGTCCTTCAGTTCGAAGCCCTGGCCAATCTACTAGCCCACATGACGCAGTTACCTGGCCATTTCTCCACGGTTCCCGTGAGGGCCCCACGCCCAGCCGCACAAGAGCCCCTCCTGCATTCCGTCCTCACACGCAGGCCTGTCCATCTACTTGCTACTGTCACACTCTTGCCAGCAGAAGAGGCCCCTGTAATGGCCGATATCACCACCCAGTCTATCCTCACCCCACAGCTGTGCAGCGGGTCCCTCCTGCTGGCCCACGTGGCTGCCAGAGCCCATGCTGGCACGACGCTCCAGCAGGTCGGCGTCCCTGCGGGCCACACTACCGGTGACATGGCTAGCATGACCCTCCTTCCTGGCAGTGACACTGTTGATGTGAACCCCAGTTTCACATCTGTCATTTCTAAATAGGACCATTTTCCCTTTTCGCTCTCCCTTCCTTTCACAGGGCTTTTCGTTCTCTCTGTTTCTGCCTCCGTTTCAGATATTTACTCACCTTTTTCTCTCTCACTATGTCTGCCGTGGTCTCCATGAGAGTGCGCCACTTAAGATTCCCCCATTAAAAATCATGAATTGAGTGGCTCTTAGTATACCTGTGGTTGTGCACATTCAATTATAATTCGCAATCCATTGTAGAACGTCTTATCACCCCCGACCAGAGAAAAACCCTGTAGACATTAGTCACTCCTCATTCTGTCTCAAACCCTCTCCCTGACCCTCAGCCCTAGGTAGCAACTACCTAGTGCCATCAATCCCATATGCATAGATTTCCATATTGTAGACATTTCCTATAAACGGAATTGCACAATAGGTGAGCTGTTATGACTGACATAACACGTAGCACAATATTTTCAAGATTCATCCACATTGTAGGCTTACCCACAGGGGAAACCATTTTTTTGGGGGGTTTTAGTAACACCGGGTGTTTTCTCCTTCCTTTCGTCCTTCTTTCCTTCCTTCCTTCCTTCCTTCCTTCCTTCCTTCCTTCCTTCTTTCCTAACTTCCTTCTTTCCTTCCTTCCTTCCTTCCTTCCTTCCTTCCTTCCTTCCTTCCTCCTACTTCTCTCTTACTCCTTCTGCCCTCTCTCTTTCATATGCCTTAGGTGCATCCCACATTCTGCATTTTTTTGGAGAAATCCACGACAGGTGCAGGAAAATTGTGTTATTGTAACTATTTACCGCTATCTCTCTTTCACGGCTCTCCATCAGTTGTGAACATCTATTGGTTTATCCCAAGTCACTAAGCATATGTTTATTAGGTACACCTGTTTTTCCTTATACAGCTGTTTCTGGAGTCTAGGGTCGCATGCTCATAAACCCAGTGTAACTCAGAAACGCATCTAATAGTCCAATAAACCCATCATAACGTTGAAAAATCATAAATCAAACCATCATAAGTCACGGTTTGTCCGTGGATATGGGCGTCATCAATTCCATTGTATTCAGTCATGCTGTACACCATTAACCACGGCAGACTGACTGGGAGTGGATATTGATACCATTATAAAAGTCAGTTATTAGAGGGATACTTCTTTAACCTGACTGAAGAACTGATCTAATGGCTTTAGTCGAGTGCATGATTATGTGAGATGTTTTGAGACAGAGTAGTACATTTGTCAATGAAATTTTCTGGCTTTTTTTCACTTAGTAGGAACCATTGTGTGTGGAAAAGTGAGAAAATTGCTTTCTGCTGTAGAGTCTGGCATTCATTGTAGATTTAAGCTTATTTTTCTGGGAGCAAATCTTATTCAATAAAATACTACTCTTTATACTAAAAAAACAAAAACAGTGGTGATGTGTGGTCATTATCCTCAGCAAACTCATCCAGGGAAAGAAAACCAAACGCCACATTCTCACTTATAATGGGAGCTGAAAAAGGAGATCACATGGACACAGGAAGGGGAACAACACACACTGGGGCCTTTCGGGGGGCAGAGCGTTAAGAAGAACAGCTACTGCATGCTGGGCTTAATGCCTAGGTGATGGGTTGACAGGTGCAGCAAACCACCATGGCACACGTTTACCTTAGTAACAAATCTGCACATCCTGCACATATACCCCAGAACTTAGAAACGAAACGAAACAAAAGAAAACGAAAAAGCAATAGCAAAACGCTAAAGGCAAACTAAAGTTTCAAACTCAGAACGTGACAGACCAATGTTTGGTTCAAATCATGGTTCTCAACCCAGGTGCCATAAGGTCAGGATAAAGAATTTGATTACATATTGTAAATAAGACATGCAGCAAATGACCAGAAAGATTATTCTCAACATATGTGTGTCTTCTAATTCAATGGTGACGCTACCTACCGGGACATAGCATTAGATTCCAAAGGGCCGGGTCCCGCCACACAGGCCTCCCACACTAATAACAATGGGAAGCCCTACGTGGTTTTACCTGTGCTTCTCAGCAACTGGCTATAAATCAGGTTGCCACCACTCCCAGATTTAGTTGCATTCATTTGCTGGAAGAGCTCACAGCACGCAGGGAAGCACTTACATTTGCCGTTGTATTTTAGCGGACATTGCAAAAAGTTCAGAAATTAATGTGGGGCCCGGCATGTGGGGAGGGGCGCACTACCTTCCAGGAAGTGTTATCCAGAAGCTCTCTGATCCCAGTCCTTTTGGGTTTTTATGGAGACCTCATTCTATAGGCATGATGGGTTAAACCATAGGCTATTGGTGATCAACTCCACCTGAGGCTCTCAACCCTCCCTGGAAATTGGGGTTGAGGCTTTGCCATTCTCAGTCTGACTAAAAGAATTTACCCAAACGGAATTTTGAAACAGATGAGCATAACTGGAATCTTAATTAGATGATTGGATTATCTGGAGCCACACCTTGATATTCCTAACCCGAGCACCCTCATCCAACGAATGCTCCACCCAACTGGCTCCCAAGTCTCTACGTGGTTCCAGAGCAAAAGAATGTTTATACAACACATATCTCCACCTTTTCTTCAAAGTCTTTTCGCTTACACGGAAAGACTTCTTAAACTGCCATGCATCAGGGTCAGGGGGAGGTCTTGTTACAACGCAGATCTGTGGATCTCCGGGTTTTGATTGTGGCAAGGATGCTGCTGGTGTCAAAACCACAACGTGGGAACCACAGAACCACTAGTTGGTTTTCAGTGTTTCAGTGCATACAATTCCTAACATATCTGGCCAAGAAAACTTGTAAGTTCTTAGATTGTCCCAAAGGTGGCGCATGAAATCAAAGCAGGAGAACAGTTTCCCACGAGGTGTAGCCTGGGAAAGTTGGGGGTGACTGATGGAAAGGAGGAGTGAAGCTCCGCCCTTTCCGCTGCTAGGCTGCGCCCGAGGCTATTTAAACCCACCCTGGCTGGCCTGTACTCAGATCTTCGCGGAGCGGATCAGCGGCCGGAGCGTTTGGCGGACTCTGCGTGGACTTGGAGCTCACAGCGTCTTGCGACTTGGAAGCGGATTCAGAGGACAGGACAGAACACTTGGGCAAGTGAATCTCTGTCTGTCTGTCTGTCTGTCTGTCTGTCTGTCTCATTGGTTGGTTGATTTCCATTTTCTTAAGGGGCACATACCTCACACCGCACACACACACACACACACACACGCACACACACGCACACACACTCCTTCTTTCTGCGAGTTAGAAAATTAGTAGGGGCCCCTGGGAGCTGCAGGTTTCCTAATCATGTCTGCACCTAAGAACAGTAGGGTCTTGTCTGGCTCTTCTTATGAACGGTCCCCCAGCCCGGACTCCCCAAGGTCCATGCGAGCTTCACCCAGCTTCTCCCTCTCCCCTATCAGAAACTCAGGCTTAAGGGGAAGCTCCTCACCAGGGATCCGGAGCTACCATTCACCATCCCCTAGGGCTTCACCACACTCACCTCTGTCATCATCAGAATCCCACAAGCTCCCATTTCCCTGTCCTCACAGTGATGGGCAACCAATGAAGCCATTGGGCTCTCCCGTGTCCTCCTCTGAGGATTCCTCAGAGTCCCCACGTTCATCAATAATATACCACATGTTCTTACTGCCATCACCCAGCAGCTCACCCCCAGCTCTCGGGGGGTCTCCTGTGTCTCCCAGCTACTCTCCAAACAACCCCAGATTTCAGCTGGAGTCAGCCCCCCACACCCAGGAATCACCTACAAACTCACGAGCCTCACGGTGCTCCACCCCTGTGTCTTTCATCTCTTCACCCCCAGGCCTCAGGGACTCTCCTGTGGCTCCCAGTTACTCTCCAGCCATCCCCAGGTTCCTGCGGGAGTCAGCCCCATGCACCCAGGAGTCCCCCAGAGACTCACACGTCTCGGGAGAATATGAGCGGTCCCCCAGCCCTGACTCCTCAAGATTCATGCCTGCCTCACCCAGCTTCTCCCTCTCCCCTCCCAGAAACTCAGACCCAAGGGGCAGCTCCTCACCAGGGATGTGGAAGTACTCTACATCACCCCGCAGGGCTTCACCACTCTCACATCCATCATCAACAGAACTCCACAACTTTACGTTTCCCTTTCCTAACCAAGCAGGACAGTCACTCATGTCATTGTGTTCTCCCGTGTCCTCCTCTGGAGATTCTCCACAGTCACCTCATTCATCAATAATATACCATATGTTCTTACTGCCATCATCCAGCAGCTCACCCCCAGCCACCCATGACTCGCCTGTCTGTCCCAGCTACTCTCCAACTACGCCCAGATTTCAGCGGCAGTCTCTACCCCACACCCCAGAAACACCTACAAACTCACAGACCTCAGTGGGATCCTCGCCAGTCTCTCTCACGTCTTCACCCCCAGCCCTTACGGACCCTCCAGTCTGTCCCAGCTACTCTCCAACCACGCCCACATTTCAGCGCGGGTCAGTTCCAGGAACCCAGGGATCACCACCAAGCCCACCACTTTCACTGAGTTACTCCCCAGTCTCCAGCACGTCTTTATCTCCAACCCTCAGGGACTCGCCAGTCTGTCCCAGCTACTCTCCAAACACGCCCACACTTCAGCGGGAGTTCGTTGCAGGCACCCAGAAATCACCACCAAACTCACCAATTTCACTGCGTTACTCCCCAGTCTCTCTCATGTCTTCACCATCCCTCAGGGACTCTCCCGTCTGTCCCAGCTACTCTCCAACCACGCCCACATTTCAGCTGGAGTCAGTTCCAGGCACCCCGGACTCACCACCAAACTCAACAATTTCACTCAGTTACTCCTCAGTCTCTAGCACGTCTTTATCTCCAACCCTCAGGGACTCTCCTGTGTGTCCCAGCTACTCTCCAACCACGCCCACACTTCAGCGGGAGTCAGCTCCAGGCACCCAGGAATCACCATCAAAGTCACCAATTTCACTGCGTTACTCCCCAGTCTCTCTCATGTCTTCACCATCCCTCAGGGACTCTCCCGTCTGTCCCAGCTACTCTCCAACCACGCCCACATTTCAGCTGGGGTCAGTTCCAGGCACCCCGGAGTCACCACCAAACTCACCAGTTTCACTGAGGTACTCCCCGGTCTCTCTCATGTCTTCACCCCCAGCCCTCAGGGACTCTCCTGTGTGTCCCAGCTACTCTCCATCCATGCCCAGATTTCAGCGGGAGTCCGTTCCAGGCACCCAGGTATCACCACCAAACTCAGCAGTTTCGCTGAGTTACTCCCCAGTCTCTCTCATGTCTTCACCCCCAGCCCCCTGGGACTCTCCTGTCTGTCCCAGCTACTCTCCCACCACGCCCAGATTTCAGCGGGAGTCAGCCTCCCACACTCCGGAATCACCTACAGACTCACAGACTTCACTGAGGTCCTCCCTGGTCTCTCTCAGGTCTTTGCCTTCAGCCCCCAGGGACTCTTGTGTCTCTTTCAGCTACTCTCAAAACTTCTCTAGATTCCAGCTGGAGTCAGTTCCAGGCACCCACGATACACCACCGAACTCACGAATTTCACTGACTTACTCCCCACTCTCCCTCATGTTCTCACCCCCAGCCCTCAGGGACTCTTCTGCCTCTCTCAGCTACTCTCCAACCATCTCCAGATTGCACCTGGAGTCAGCTTCCCGCACCCAGGAATCATCTACAAACTCACGGACCTTACTGCCACCCTCCCCCATTTCTTTCACCTCTTCACCCCCTGCCTTGAGGGACTCTCCTGGGCCTCCCAGCTTCTCTCCAGCCTTCCCCAGATTTCTGCCACAGTCAGCCCCAGGCACCCAGGGCAACCATAGACACTCACAGGCCTCACGAGACTATCTCCCTATGACCTGTACCTACACAGGGATGGCTCTCACGCATCCCTCAGTGACCCCAAACCCATCTCCACTTACACTCAGACACTCCCAGGGCCTGACAGCTACTCCCCGTTATTGTCCTTCAGTTCGAAGCCCTGGCCAATCTACTAGCCCACATGACGCAGTTACCTGGCCATTTCTCCACGGTTCCCGTGAGGGCCCCACGCCCAGCCGCACAAGAGCCCCTCCTGCATTCCGTCCTCACACGCAGGCCTGTCCATCTACTTGCTACTGTCACACTCTTGCCAGCAGAAGAGGCCCCTGTAATGGCCGATATCACCACCCAGTCTATCCTCACCCCACAGCTGTGCAGCGGGTCCCTCCTGCTGGCCCACGTGGCTGCCAGAGCCCATGCTGGCACGACGCTCCAGCAGGTCGGCGTCCCTGCGGGCCACACTACCGGTGACATGGCTAGCATGACCCTCCTTCCTGGCAGTGACACTGTTGATGTGAACCCCAGTTTCACATCTGTCATTTCTAAATAGGACCATTTTCCCTTTTCGCTCTCCCTTCCTTTCACAGGGCTTTTCGTTCTCTCTGTTTCTGCCTCCGTTTCAGATATTTACTCACCTTTTTCTCTCTCACTATGTCTGCCGTGGTCTCCATGAGAGTGCGCCACTTAAGATTCCCCCATTAAAAATCATGAATTGAGTGGCTCTTAGTATACCTGTGGTTGTGCACATTCAATTATAATTCGCAATCCATTGTAGAACGTCTTATCACCCCCGACCAGAGAAAAACCCTGTAGACATTAGTCACTCCTCATTCTGTCTCAAACCCTCTCCCTGACCCTCAGCCCTAGGTAGCAACTACCTAGTGCCATCAATCCCATATGCATAGATTTCCATATTGTAGACATTTCCTATAAACGGAATTGCACAATAGGTGAGCTGTTATGACTGACATAACACGTAGCACAATATTTTCAAGATTCATCCACATTGTATGCTTACCCACAGGGGAAACCATTTTTTTGGGGGGTTTTAGTAACACCGGGTGTTTTCTCCTTCCTTTCGTCCTTCTTTCCTTCCTTCCTTCCTTCTTTCCTACCTTCCTTCCTTCCTTCCTTCCTTCCTTCCTTCCTCCTACTTCTCTCTTACTCCTTCTGCCCTCTCTCTTTCATATGCCTTAGGTGCATCCCACATTCTGCATTTTTTTGGGGAAATCCACGACAGGTGCAGGAAGATTGTGTTATTGTAACTATTTACCGCTATCTCTCTTTCACGGCTCTCCATCAGTTGTGAACATCTATTGGTTTATCCCAAGTCACTAAGCATATGTTTATTAGGTACACCTGTTTTTCCTTATACAGCTGTTTCTGGAGTCTAGGGTCGCATGCTCATAAACCCAGTGTAACTCAGAAACGCATCTAATAGTCCAATAAACCCATCATAACGTTGAAAAATCATAAATCAAACCATCATAAGTCACGGTTTGTCCGTGGATATGGGCGTCATCAATTCCATTGTATTCAGTCATGCTGTACACCATTAACCACGGCAGACTGACTGGGAGTGGATATTGATACCATTATAAAAGTCAGTTATTAGAGGGATACTTCTTTAACCTGACTGAAGAACTGATCTAATGGCTTTAGTCGAGTGCATGATTATGTGAGATGTTTTGAGACAGAGTAGTACATTTGTCAATGAAATTTTCTGGCTTTTTTTCACTTAGTAGGAACCATTGTGTGTGGAAAAGTGAGAAAATTGCTTTCTGCTGTAGAGTCTGGCATTCATTGTAGATTTAAGCTTATTTTTCTGGGAGCAAATCTTATTCAATAAAATACTACTCTTTATACTAAAAAAACAAAAACAGTGGTGATGTGTGGTCATTATCCTCAGCAAACTCATCCAGGGAAAGAAAACCAAACGCCACATTCTCACTTATAATGGGAGCTGAAAAAGGAGATCACATGGACACAGGAAGGGGAACAACACACACTGGGGCCTTTCGGGGGGCAGAGCGTTAAGAAGAACAGCTACTGCATGCTGGGCTTAATGCCTAGGTGATGGGTTGACAGGTGCAGCAAACCACCATGGCACACGTTTACCTTAGTAACAAATCTGCACATCCTGCACATATACCCCAGAACTTAGAAACGAAACGAAACAAAAGAAAACGAAAAAGCAATAGCAAAACGCTAAAGGCAAACTAAAGTTTCAAACTCAGAACGTGACAGACCAATGTTTGGTTCAAATCATGGTTCTCAACCCAGGTGCCATAAGGTCAGGATAAAGAATTTGATTACATATTGTAAATAAGACATGCAGCAAATGACCAGAAAGATTATTCTCAACATATGTGTGTCTTCTAATTCAATGGTGACGCTACCTACCGGGACATAGCATTAGATTCCAAAGGGCCGGGTCCCGCCACACAGGCCTCCCACACTAATAACAATGGGAAGCCCTACGTGGTTTTACCTGTGCTTCTCAGCAACTGGCTATAAATCAGGTTGCCACCACTCCCAGATTTAGTTGCATTCATTTGCTGGAAGAGCTCACAGCACGCAGGGAAGCACTTACATTTGCCGTTGTATTTTAGCGGACATTGCAAAAAGTTCAGAAATTAATGTGGGGCCCGGCATGTGGGGAGGGGCGCACTACCTTCCAGGAAGTGTTATCCAGAAGCTCTCTGATCCCAGTCCTTTTGGGTTTTTATGGAGACCTCATTCTATAGGCATGATGGGTTAAACCATAGGCTATTGGTGATCAACTCCACCTGAGGCTCTCAACCCTCCCTGGAAATTGGGGTTGAGGCTTTGCCATTCTCAGTCTGACTAAAAGAATTTACCCAAACGGAATTTTGAAACAGATGAGCATAACTGGAATCTTAATTAGATGATTGGATTATCTGGAGCCACACCTTGATATTCCTAACCCGAGCACCCTCATCCAACGAATGCTCCACCCAACTGGCTCCCAAGTCTCTACGTGGTTCCAGAGCAAAAGAATGTTTATACAACGCATATCTCCACCTTTTCTTCAAAGTCTTTTCGCTTACACGGAAAGACTTCTTAAACTGCCATGCATCAGGGTCAGGGGGAGGTCTTGTTACAACGCAGATCTGTGGATCTCCGGGTTTTGATTGTGGCAAGGATGCTGCTGGTGTCAAAACCACAACGTGGGAACCACAGAACCACTAGTTGGTTTTCAGTGTTTCAGTGCATACAATTCCTAACATATCTGGCCAAGAAAACTTGTAAGTTCTTAGATTGTCCCAAAGGTGGCGCATGAAATCAAAGCAGGAGAACAGTTTCCCACGAGGTGTAGCCTGGGAAAGTTGGGGGTGACTGATGGAAAGGAGGAGTGAAGCTCCGCCCTTTCCGCTGCTAGGCTGCGCCCGAGGCTATTTAAACCCACCCTGGCTGGCCTGTACTCAGATCTTCGCGGAGCGGATCAGTGGCCGGAGCGTTTGGCGGACTCTGCGTGGACTTGGAGCTCACAGCGTCTTGCGACTTGGAAGCGGATTCAGAGGACAGGACAGAACACTTGGGCAAGTGAATCTCTGTCTGTCTGTCTGTCTGTCTGTCTGTCTGTCTGTCTCATTGGTTGGTTGATTTCCATTTTCTTAAGGGGCACATACCTCACACCGCACACACACACACACACACACACGCACACACACGGACACACACTCCTTCTTTCTGCGAGTTAGAAAATTAGTAGGGGCCCCTGGGAGCTGCAGGTTTCCTAATCATGTCTGCACCTAAGAACAGTAGGGTCTTGTCTGGCTCTTCTTATGAACGGTCCCCTAGCCCGGACTCCCCAAGGTCCATGCGAGCTTCACCCAGCTTCTCCCTCTCCCCTATCAGAAACTCAGGCTTAAGGGGAAGCTCCTCACCAGGGATCCGGAGCTACCATTCACCATCCCCTAGGGCTTCACCACACTCACCTCTGTCATCACCAGAATCCCACAAGCTCCCATTTCCCTGTCCTCACAGTGATGGGCAACCAATGAAGCCATTGGGCTCTCCCGTGTCCTCCTCTGAGGATTCCTCAGAGTCCCCACGTTCATCAATAATATACCACATGTTCTTACTGCCATCACCCAGCAGCTCACCCCCAGCTCTCGGGGGGTCTCCTGTGTCTCCCAGCTACTCTCCAAACAACCCCAGATTTCAGCTGGAGTCAGCCCCCCACACCCAGGAATCACCTACAAACTCACGAGCCTCACGGTGCTCCACCCCTGTGTCTTTCATCTCTTCACCCCCAGGCCTCAGGGACTCTCCTGTGGCTCCCAGTTACTCTCCAGCCATCCCCAGGTTCCTGCGGGAGTCAGCCCCATGCACCCAGGAGTCCCCCAGAGACTCACACGTCTCGGGAGAATATGAGCGGTCCCCCAGCCCTGACTCCTCAAGATTCATGCCTGCCTCACCCAGCTTCTCCCTCTCCCCTCCCAGAAACTCAGACCCAAGGGGCAGCTCCTCACCAGGGATGTGGAAGTACTCTACATCACCCCGCAGGGCTTCACCACTCTCACATCCATCATCAACAGAACTCCACAACTTTACGTTTCCCTTTCCTAACCAAGCAGGACAGTCACTCATGTCATTGTGTTCTCCCGTGTCCTCCTCTGGAGATTCTCCACAGTCACCTCATTCATCAATAATATACCATATGTTCTTACTGCCATCATCCAGCAGCTCACCCCCAGCCACCCATGACTCGCCTGTCTGTCCCAGCTACTCTCCAACTACGCCCAGATTTCAGCGGCAGTCTCTACCCCACACCCCAGAAACACCTACAAACTCACAGACCTCAGTGGGATCCTCGCCAGTCTCTCTCACGTCTTCACCCCCAGCCCTTACGGACCCTCCAGTCTGTCCCAGCTACTCTCCAACCACGCCCACATTTCAGCGCGGGTCAGTTCCAGGAACCCAGGGATCACCACCAAGCCCACCACTTTCACTGAGTTACTCCCCAGTCTCCAGCACGTCTTTATCTCCAACCCTCAGGGACTCGCCAGTCTGTCCCAGCTACTCTCCAAACACGCCCACACTTCAGCGGGAGTTCGTTGCAGGCACCCAGAAATCACCACCAAACTCACCAATTTCACTGCGTTACTCCCCAGTCTCTCTCATGTCTTCACCATCCCTCAGGGACTCTCCCGTCTGTCCCAGCTACTCTCCAACCACGCCCACATTTCAGCTGGAGTCAGTTCCAGGCACCCCGGACTCACCACCAAACTCAACAATTTCACTCAGTTACTCCTCAGTCTCTAGCACGTCTTTATCTCCAACCCTCAGGGACTCTCCTGTGTGTCCCAGCTACTCTCCAACCACGCCCACACTTCAGCGGGAGTCAGCTCCAGGCACCCAGGAATCACCATCAAAGTCACCAATTTCACTGCGTTACTCCCCAGTCTCTCTCATGTCTTCACCATCCCTCAGGGACTCTCCCGTCTGTCCCAGCTACTCTCCAACCACGCCCACATTTCAGCTGGGGTCAGTTCCAGGCACCCCGGAGTCACCACCAAACTCACCAGTTTCACTGAGGTACTCCCCGGTCTCTCTCATGTCTTCACCCCCAGCCCTCAGGGACTCTCCTGTGTGTCCCAGCTACTCTCCATCCATGCCCAGATTTCAGCGGGAGTCCGTTCCAGGCACCCAGGTATCACCACCAAACTCAGCAGTTTCGCTGAGTTACTCCCCAGTCTCTCTCATGTCTTCACCCCCAGCCCCCTGGGACTCTCCTGTCTGTCCCAGCTACTCTCCCACCACGCCCAGATTTCAGCGGGAGTCAGCCTCCCACACTCCGGAATCACCTACAGACTCACAGACTTCACTGAGGTCCTCCCTGGTCTCTCTCAGGTCTTTGCCTTCAGCCCACAGGGACTCTTGTGTCTCTTTCAGCTACTCTCAAAACTTCTCTAGATTCCAGCTGGAGTCAGTTCCAGGCACCCACGATACACCACCGAACTCACGAATTTCACTGACTTACTCCCCACTCTCCCTCATGTTCTCACCCCCAGCCCTCAGGGACTCTTCTGCCTCTCTCAGCTACTCTCCAACCATCTCCAGATTGCACCTGGAGTCAGCTTCCCGCACCCAGGAATCATCTACAAACTCACGGACCTTACTGCCACCCTCCCCCATTTCTTTCACCTCTTCACCCCCTGCCTTGAGGGACTCTCCTGGGCCTCCCAGCTTCTCTCCAGCCTTCCCCAGATTTCTGCCACAGTCAGCCCCAGGCACCCAGGGCAACCATAGACACTCACAGGCCTCACGAGACTATCTCCCTATGACCTGTACCTACACAGGGATGGCTCTCACGCATCCCTCAGTGACCCCAAACCCATCTCCACTTACACTCAGACACTCCCAGGGCCTGACAGCTACTCCCCGTTATTGTCCTTCAGTTCGAAGCCCTGGCCAATCTACTAGCCCACATGACGCAGTTACCTGGCCATTTCTCCACGGTTCCCGTGAGGGCCCCACGCCCAGCCGCACAAGAGCCCCTCCTGCATTCCGTCCTCACACGCAGGCCTGTCCATCTACTTGCTACTGTCACACTCTTGCCAGCAGAAGAGGCCCCTGTAATGGCCGATATCACCACCCAGTCTATCCTCACCCCACAGCTGTGCAGCGGGTCCCTCCTGCTGGCCCACGTGGCTGCCAGAGCCCATGCTGGCACGACGCTCCAGCAGGTCGGCGTCCCTGCGGGCCACACTACCGGTGACATGGCTAGCATGACCCTCCTTCCTGGCAGTGACACTGTTGATGTGAACCCCAGTTTCACATCTGTCATTTCTAAATAGGACCATTTTCCCTTTTCGCTCTCCCTTCCTTTCACAGGGCTTTTCGTTCTCTCTGTTTCTGCCTCCGTTTCAGATATTTACTCACCTTTTTCTCTCTCACTATGTCTGCCGTGGTCTCCATGAGAGTGCGCCACTTAAGATTCCCCCATTAAAAATCATGAATTGAGTGGCTCTTAGTATACCTGTGGTTGTGCACATTCAATTATAATTCGCAATCCATTGTAGAACGTCTTATCACCCCCGACCAGAGAAAAACCCTGTAGACATTAGTCACTCCTCATTCTGTCTCAAACCCTCTCCCTGACCCTCAGCCCTAGGTAGCAACTACCTAGTGCCATCAATCCCATATGCATAGATTTCCATATTGTAGACATTTCCTATAAACGGAATTGCACAATAGGTGAGCTGTTATGACTGACATAACACGTAGCACAATATTTTCAAGATTCATCCACATTGTATGCTTACCCACAGGGGAAACCATTTTTTTGGGGGGTTTTAGTAACACCGGGTGTTTTCTCCTTCCTTTCGTCCTTCTTTCCTTCCTTCCTTCCTTCCTTCCTTCCTTCCTTCCTTCCTTCTTTCCTAACTTCCTTCTTTCCTTCCTTCCTTCCTTCCTTCCTTCCTTCCTTCCTTCCTCCTACTTCTCTCTTACTCCTTCTGCCCTCTCTCTTTCATATGCCTTAGGTGCATCCCACATTCTGCATTTTTTTGGAGAAATCCACGACAGGTGCAGGAAAATTGTGTTATTGTAACTATTTACCGCTATCTCTCTTTCACGGCTCTCCATCAGTTGTGAACATCTATTGGTTTATCCCAAGTCACTAAGCATATGTTTATTAGGTACACCTGTTTTTCCTTATACAGCTGTTTCTGGAGTCTAGGGTCGCATGCTCATAAACCCAGTGTAACTCAGAAACGCATCTAATAGTCCAATAAACCCATCATAACGTTGAAAAATCATAAATCAAACCATCATAAGTCACGGTTTGTCCGTGGATATGGGCGTCATCAATTCCATTGTATTCAGTCATGCTGTACACCATTAACCACGGCAGACTGACTGGGAGTGGATATTGATACCATTATAAAAGTCAGTTACTAGAGGGATACTTCTTTAACCTGACTGAAGAACTGATCTAATGGCTTTAGTCGAGTGCATGATTATGTGAGATGTTTTGAGACAGAGTAGTACATTTGTGAATGAAATTTTATGGCTTTTTGTCACTTAGTAGGAACCATTGTGTGTGGAAAAGTGAGAAAATTGCTTTCTGCTGTAGAGTCTGGCATTCATTGTAGATTTAAGCTTATTTTTCTGGGAGCAAATCTTATTCAATAAAATACTACTCTTTATACTAAAAAAACAAAAACAGTGGTGATGTGTGGTCATTATCCTCAGCAAACTCATCCAGGGAAAGAAAACCAAACGCCACATTCTCACTTATAATGGGAGCTGAAAAAGGAGATCACATGGACACAGGAAGGGGAACAACACACACTGGGGCCTTTCGGGGGGCAGAGCGTTAAGAAGAACAGCTACTGCATGCTGGGCTTAATGCCTAGGTGATGGGTTGACAGGTGCAGCAAACCACCATGGCACACGTTTACCTTAGTAACAAATCTGCACATCCTGCACATATACCCCAGAACTTAGAAACGAAACGAAACAAAAGAAAACGAAAAAGCAATAGCAAAACGCTAAAGGCAAACTAAAGTTTCAAACTCAGAACGTGACAGACCAATGTTTGGTTCAAATCATGGTTCTCAACCCAGGTGCCATAAGGTCAGGATAAAGAATTTGATTACATATTGTAAATAAGACATGCAGCAAATGACCAGAAAGATTATTCTCAACATATGTGTGTCTTCTAATTCAATGGTGACGCTACCTACCGGGACATAGCATTAGATTCCAAAGGGCCGGGTCCCGCCACACAGGCCTCCCACACTAATAACAATGGGAAGCCCTACGTGGTTTTACCTGTGCTTCTCAGCAACTGGCTATAAATCAGGTTGCCACCACTCCCAGACTTAGTTGCATTCATTTGCTGGAAGAGCTCACAGCACGCAGGGAAGCACTTACATTTGCCGTTGTATTTTAGCGGACATTGCAAAAAGTTCAGAAATTAATGTGGGGCCCGGCATGTGGGGAGGGGCGCACTACCTTCCAGGAAGTGTTATCCAGAAGCTCTCTGATCCCAGTCCTTTTGGGTTTTTATGGAGACCTCATTCTATAGGCATGATGGGTTAAACCATAGGCTATTGGTGATCAACTCCACCTGAGGCTCTCAACCCTCCCTGGAAATTGGGGTTGAGGCTTTGCCATTCTCAGTCTGACTAAAAGAATTTACCCAAACGGAATTTTGAAACAGATGAGCATAACTGGAATCTTAATTAGATGATTGGATTATCTGGAGCCACACCTTGATATTCCTAACCCGAGCACCCTCATCCAACGAATGCTCCACCCAACTGGCTCCCAAGTCTCTACGTGGTTCCAGAGCAAAAGAATGTTTATACAACGCATATCTCCACCTTTTCTTCAAAGTCTTTTCGCTTACACGGAAAGACTTCTTAAACTGCCATGCATCAGGGTCAGGGGGAGGTCTTGTTACAACGCAGATCTGTGGATCTCCGGGTTTTGATTGTGGCAAGGATGCTGCTGGTGTCAAAACCACAACGTGGGAACCACAGAACCACTAGTTGGTTTTCAGTGTTTCAGTGCATACAATTCCTAACATATCTGGCCAAGAAAACTTGTAAGTTCTTAGATTGTCCCAAAGGTGGCGCATGAAATCAAAGCAGGAGAACAGTTTCCCACGAGGTGTAGCCTGGGAAAGTTGGGGGTGACTGATGGAAAGGAGGAGTGAAGCTCCGCCCTTTCCGCTGCTAGGCTGCGCCCGAGGCTATTTAAACCCACCCTGGCTGGCCTGTACTCAGATCTTCGCGGAGCGGATCAGCGGCCGGAGCGTTTGGCGGACTCTGCGTGGACTTGGAGCTCACAGCGTCTTGCGACTTGGAAGCGGATTCAGAGGACAGGACAGAACACTTGGGCAAGTGAATCTCTGTCTGTCTGTCTGTCTGTCTGTCTGTCTCATTGGTTGGTTGATTTCCATTTTCTTAAGGGGCACATACCTCACACCGCACACACACACACACACACACACGCACACACACGCACACACACTCCTTCTTTCTGCGAGTTAGAAAATTAGTAGGGGCCCCTGGGAGCTGCAGGTTTCCTAATCATGTCTGCACCTAAGAACAGTAGGGTCTTGTCTGGCTCTTCTTATGAACGGTCCCCCAGCCCGGACTCCCCAAGGTCCATGCGAGCTTCACCCAGCTTCTCCCTCTCCCCTATCAGAAACTCAGGCTTAAGGGGAAGCTCCTCACCAGGGATCCGGAGCTACCATTCACCATCCCCTAGGGCTTCACCACACTCACCTCTGTCATCACCAGAATCCCACAAGCTCCCATTTCCCTGTCCTCACAGTGATGGGCAACCAATGAAGCCATTGGGCTCTCCCGTGTCCTCCTCTGAGGATTCCTCAGAGTCCCCACGTTCATCAATAATATACCACATGTTCTTACTGCCATCACCCAGCAGCTCACCCCCAGCTCTCGGGGGGTCTCCTGTGTCTCCCAGCTACTCTCCAAACAACCCCAGATTTCAGCTGGAGTCAGCCCCCCACACCCAGGAATCACCTACAAACTCACGAGCCTCACGGTGCTCCACCCCTGTGTCTTTCATCTCTTCACCCCCAGGCCTCAGGGACTCTCCTGTGGCTCCCAGTTACTCTCCAGCCATCCCCAGGTTCCTGCGGGAGTCAGCCCCATGCACCCAGGAGTCCCCCAGAGACTCACACGTCTCGGGAGAATATGAGCGGTCCCCCAGCCCTGACTCCTCAAGATTCATGCCTGCCTCACCCAGCTTCTCCCTCTCCCCTCCCAGAAACTCAGACCCAAGGGGCAGCTCCTCACCAGGGATGTGGAAGTACTCTACATCACCCCGCAGGGCTTCACCACTCTCACATCCATCATCAACAGAACTCCACAACTTTACGTTTCCCTTTCCTAACCAAGCAGGACAGTCACTCATGTCATTGTGTTCTCCCGTGTCCTCCTCTGGAGATTCTCCACAGTCACCTCATTCATCAATAATATACCATATGTTCTTACTGCCATCATCCAGCAGCTCACCCCCAGCCACCCATGACTCGCCTGTCTGTCCCAGCTACTCTCCAACTACGCCCAGATTTCAGCGGCAGTCTCTACCCCACACCCCAGAAACACCTACAAACTCACAGACCTCAGTGGGATCCTCGCCAGTCTCTCTCACGTCTTCACCCCCAGCCCTTACGGACCCTCCAGTCTGTCCCAGCTACTCTCCAACCACGCCCACATTTCAGCGCGGGTCAGTTCCAGGAACCCAGGGATCACCACCAAGCCCACCACTTTCACTGAGTTACTCCCCAGTCTCCAGCACGTCTTTATCTCCAACCCTCAGGGACTCGCCTGTCTGTCCCAGCTACTCTCCAAACACGCCCACACTTCAGCGGGAGTTCGTTGCAGGCACCCAGAAATCACCACCAAACTCACCAATTTCACTGCGTTACTCCCCAGTCTCTCTCATGTCTTCACCATCCCTCAGGGACTCTCCCGTCTGTCCCAGCTACTCTCCAACCACGCCCACATTTCAGCTGGAGTCAGTTCCAGGCACCCCGGACTCACCACCAAACTCACCAATTTCACTCAGTTACTCCTCAGTCTCTAGCACGTCTTTATCTCCAACCCTCAGGGACTCTCCTGTGTGTCCCAGCTACTCTCCAACCACGCCCACACTTCAGCGGGAGTCAGCTCCAGGCACCCAGGAATCACCATCAAACTCACCAATTTCACTGCGTTACTCCCCAGTCTCTCTCATGTCTTCACCATCCCTCAGGGACTCTCCCGTCTGTCCCAGCTACTCTCCAACCACGCCCACATTTCAGCTGGGGTCACTTCCAGGCACCCCGGAGTCACCACCAAACTCACCAGTTTCACTGAGGTACTCCCCGGTCTCTCTCATGTCTTCACCCCCAGCCCTCAGGGACTCTCCTGTGTGTCCCAGCTACTCTCCATCCATGCCCAGATTTCAGCGGGAGTCCGTTCCAGGCACCCAGGTATCACCACCAAACTCAGCAGTTTCGCTGAGTTACTCCCCAGTCTCTCTCATGTCTTCACCCCCAGCCCCCTGGGACTCTCCTGTCTGTCCCAGCTACTCTCCCACCACGCCCAGATTTCAGCAGCACTCAGCCTCCCACACTCCGGAATCACCTACAGACTCACAGACTTCACTGAGGTCCTCCCTGGTCTCTCTCAGGTCTTTGCCCTCAGCCCACAGGGACTCTTGTGTCTCTTTCAGCTACTCTCAAAACTTCTTTAGATTCCAGCTGGAGTCAGTTCCAGGCACCCACGATACACCACCGAACTCACGAATTTCACTGACTTACTCCCCAGTCTCCCTCATGTTCTCACCCCCAGCCCTCAGGGACTCTTCTGTCTCTCTCAGCTACTCTCCAACCATCTCCAGATTGCACCTGGAGTCAGCTTCCCGCACCCAGGAATCATCTACAAACTCACGGACCTTACTGCCACCCTCCCCCATTTCTTTCACCTCTTCACCCCCTGCCTTGAGGGACTCTCCTGGGCCTCCCAGCTTCTCTCCAGCCTTCCCCAGATTTCTGCCACAGTCAGCCCCAGGCACCCAGGGCAACCATAGACACTCACAGGCCTCACGAGACTATCTCCCTATGACCTGTACCTACACAGGGATGGCTCTCACGCATCCCTCAGTGACCCCAAACCCATCTCCACTTACACTCAGACACTCCCAGGGCCTGACAGCTACTCCCCGTTATTGTCCTTCAGTTCGAAGCCCTGGCCAATCTACTAGCCCACATGACGCAGTTACCTGGCCATTTCTCCACGGTTCCCGTGAGGGCCCCACGCCCAGCCGCACAAGAGCCCCTCCTGCATTCCGTCCTCACACGCAGGCCTGTCCATCTACTTGCTACTGTCACACTCTTGCCAGCAGAAGAGGCCCCTGTAATGGCCGATATCACCACCCAGTCTATCCTCACCCCACAGCTGTGCAGCGGGTCCCTCCTGCTGGCCCACGTGGCTGCCAGAGCCCATGCTGGCACGACGCTCCAGCAGGTCGGCGTCCCTGCGGGCCACACTACCGGTGACATGGCTAGCATGACCCTCCTTCCTGGCAGTGACACTGTTGATGTGAACCCCAGTTTCACATCTGTCATTTCTAAATAGGACCATTTTCCCTTTTCGCTCTCCCTTCCTTTCACAGGGCTTTTCGTTCTCTCTGTTTCTGCCTCCGTTTCAGATCTTTACTCACCTTTTTCTCTCTCACTATGTCTGCCGTGGTCTCCATGAGAGTGCGCCACTTAAGATTCCCCCATTAAAAGTCATGAATTGAGTGGCTTTTAGTATACCTGTGGTTGTGCACATTCAATTATAATTCGCAATCCATTGTAGAACGTCTTATCACCCCCGAACAGAGAAAAACCCTGTAGACATTAGTCACTCCTCATTCTGTCTCAAACCCTCTCCCTGACCCTCAGCCCTAGGTAGCAACTACCTAGTGCCATCAATCCCATATGCATAGATTTCCATATTGTAGACATTTCCTATAAACGGAATTGCACAATAGGTGAGCTGTTATGACTGACATAACACGTAGCACAATATTTTCAAGATTCATCCACATTGTAGGCTTACCCACAGGGGAAACCATTTTTTTGGGGGGTTTTAGTAACACCGGGTGTTTTCTCCTTCCTTTCGTCCTTCTTTCCTTCCTTCCTTCCTTCCTTCCTTCCTTCTTTCCTACCTTCCTTCTTTCCTTCCTTCCTTCCTTCCTTCCTCCTACTTCTCTCTTACTCCTTCTGCCCTCTCTCTTTCATATGCCTTAGGTGCATCCCACATTCTGCATTTTTTTGGAGAAATCCACGACAGGTGCAGGAAAATTGTGTTATTGTAACTATTTACCGCTATCTCTCTTTCACGGCTCTCCATCAGTTGTGAACATCTATTGGTTTATCCCAAGTCACTAAGCATATGTTTATTAGGTACACCTGTTTTTCCTTATACAGCTGTTTCTGGAGTCTAGGGTCGCATGCTCATAAACCCAGTGTAACTCAGAAACGCATCTAATAGTCCAATAAACCCATCATAACGTTGAAAAATCATAAATCAAACCATCATAAGTCACGGTTTGTCCGTGGATATGGGCGTCATCAATTCCATTGTATTCAGTCATGCTGTACACCATTAACCACGGCAGACTGACTGGGAGTGGATATTGATACCATTATAAAAGTCAGTTACTAGAGGGATACTTCTTTAACCTGACTGAAGAACTGATCTAATGGCTTTAGTCGAGTGCATGATTATGTGAGATGTTTTGAGACAGAGTAGTACATTTGTGAATGAAATTTTCTGGCTTTTTGTCACTTAGTAGGAACCATTGTGTGTGGAAAAGTGAGAAAATTGCTTTCTGCTGTAGAGTCTGGCATTCATTGTAGATTTAAGCTTATTTTTCTGGGAGCAAATCTTATTCAATAAAATACTACTCTTTATACTAAGAAACAAAAACAGTGGTGATGTGTGGTCATTATCCTCAGCAAACTAATCCAGGGAAAGAAAACCAAACGCCACATTCTCACTTATAATGGGAGCTGAAAAAGGAGATCACATGGACACAGGAAGGGGAACAACACACACTGGGGCCTTTCGGGGGGGCAGAGCGTTAAGAAGAACAGCTACTGCATGCTGGGCTTAATGCCTAGGTGATGGGTTGACAGGTGCAGCAAACCACCATGGCACACGTTTACCTTAGTAACAAATCTGCACATCCTGCACATATAGCCCAGAACTTAGAAACGAAACGAAACAAAAGAAAACGAAAAAGCAATAGCAAAACGCTAAAGGCAAACTAAAGTTTCAAACTCAGAACGTGACAGACCAATGTTTGGTTCAAATCATGGTTCTCAACCCAGGTGCCATAAGGTCAGGATAAAGAATTTGATTACATATTGTAAATAAGACATGCAGCAAATGACCAGAAAGATTATTCTCAACATATGTGTGTCTTCTAATTCAATGGTGACGCTACCTACCGGGACATAGCATTAGATTCCAAAGGGCCGGGTCCCGCCACACAGGCCTCCCACACTAATAACAATGGGAAGGCCTACGTGGTTTTACCTGTGCTTCTCAGCAACTGGCTATAAATCAGGTTGCCACCACTCCCAGATTTAGTTGCATTCATTTGCTGGAAGAGCTCACAGCACGCAGGGAAGCACTTACATTTGCCGTTGTATTTTAGCGGACATTGCAAAAAGTTCAGAAATTAATGTGGGGCCCGGCATGTGGGGAGGGACGCACTACCTTCCAGGAAGTGTTATCCAGAAGCTCTCTGATCCCAGTCCTTTTGGGTTTTTATGGAGACCTCATTCTATAGGCATGATGGGTTAAACCATAGGCTATTGGTGATCAACTCCACCTGAGGCTCTCAACCCTCCCTGGAAATTGGGGTTGAGGCTTTGCCATTCTCAGTCTGACTAAAAGAATTTACCCAAACGGAATTTTGAAACAGATGAGCATAACTGGAATCTTAATTAGATGATTGGATTATCTGGAGCCACACCTTGATATTCCTAACCCGAGCACCCTCATCCAACGAATGCTCCACCCAACTGGCTCCCAAGTCTCTACGTGGTTCCAGAGCAAAAGAATGTTTATACAACGCATATCTCCACCTTTTCTTCAAAGTCTTTTCGCTTACACGGAAAGACTTCTTAAACTGCCATGCATCAGGGTCAGGGGGAGGTCTTGTTACAACGCAGATCTGTGGATCTCCGGGTTTTGATTGTGGCAAGGATGCTGCTGGTGTCAAAACCACAACGTGGGAACCACAGAACCACTAGTTGGTTTTCAGTGTTTCAGTGCATACAATTCCTAACATATCTGGCCAAGAAAACTTGTAAGTTCTTAGATTGTCCCAAAGGTGGCGCATGAAATCAAAGCAGGAGAACAGTTTCCCACGAGGTGTAGCCTGGGAAAGTTGGGGGTGACTGATGGAAAGGAGGAGTGAAGCTCCGCCCTTTCCGCTGCTAGGCTGCGCCCGAGGCTATTTAAACCCACCCTGGCTGGCCTGTACTCAGATCTTCGCGGAGCGGATCAGCGGCCGGAGCGTTTGGCGGACTCTGCGTGGACTTGGAGCTCACAGCGTCTTGCGACTTGGAAGCGGATTCAGAGGACAGGACAGAACACTTGGGCAAGTGAATCTCTGTCTGTCTGTCTGTCTGTCTGTCTGTCTGTCTCATTGGTTGGTTGATTTCCATTTTCTTAAGGGGCACATACCTCACACCGCACACACACACACACACACACACGCACACACACGCACACACACTCCTTCTTTCTGCGAGTTAGAAAATTAGTAGGGGCCCCTGGGAGCTGCAGGTTTCCTAATCATGTCTGCACCTAAGAACAGTAGGGTCTTGTCTGGCTCTTCTTATGAACGGTCCCCCAGCCCGGACTCCCCAAGGTCCATGCGAGCTTCACCCAGCTTCTCCCTCTCCCCTATCAGAAACTCAGGCTTAAGGGGAAGCTCCTCACCAGGGATCCGGAGCTACCATTCACCATCCCCTAGGGCTTCACCACACTCACCTCTGTCATCACCAGAATCCCACAAGCTCCCATTTCCCTGTCCTCACCGTGATGGGCAACCAATGAAGCCATTGGGCTCTCCCGTGTCCTCCTCTGAGGATTCCTCAGAGTCCCCACGTTCATCAATAATATACCACATGTTCTTACTGCCATCACCCAGCAGCTCACCCCCAGCTCTCGGGGGGTCTCCTGTGTCTCCCAGCTACTCTCCAAACAACCCCAGATTTCAGCTGGAGTCAGCCCCCCACACCCAGGAATCACCTACAAACTCACGAGCCTCACGGTGCTCCACCCCTGTGTCTTTCATCTCTTCACCCCCAGGCCTCAGGGACTCTCCTGTGGCTCCCAGTTACTCTCCAGCCATCCCCAGGTTCCTGCGGGAGTCAGCCCCATGCACCCAGGAGTCCCCCAGAGACTCACACGTCTCGGGAGAATATGAGCGGTCCCCCAGCCCTGACTCCTCAAGATTCATGCCTGCCTCACCCAGCTTCTCCCTCTCCCCTCCCAGAAACTCAGACCCAAGGGGCAGCTCCTCACCAGGGATGTGGAAGTACTCTACATCACCCCGCAGGGCTTCACCACTCTCACATCCATCATCAACAGAACTCCACAACTTTACGTTTCCCTTTCCTAACCAAGCAGGACAGTCACTCATGTCATTGTGTTCTCCCGTGTCCTCCTCTGGAGATTCTCCACAGTCACCTCATTCATCAATAATATACCATATGTTCTTACTGCCATCATCCAGCAGCTCACCCCCAGCCACCCATGACTCGCCTGTCTGTCCCAGCTACTCTCCAACTACGCCCAGATTTCAGCGGCAGTCTCTACCCCACACCCCAGAAACACCTACAAACTCACAGACCTCAGTGGGATCCTCGCCAGTCTCTCTCACGTCTTCACCCCCAGCCCTTACGGACCCTCCAGTCTGTCCCAGCTACTCTCCAACCACGCCCACATTTCAGCGCGGGTCAGTTCCAGGAACCCAGGGATCACCACCAAGCCCACCACTTTCACTGAGTTACTCCCCAGTCTCCAGCACGTCTTTATCTCCAACCCTCAGGGACTCGCCTGTCTGTCCCAGCTACTCTCCAAACACGCCCACACTTCAGCGGGAGTTCGTTGCAGGCACCCAGAAATCACCACCAAACTCACCAATTTCACTGCGTTACTCCCCAGTCTCTCTCATGTCTTCACCATCCCTCAGGGACTCTCCCGTCTGTCCCAGCTACTCTCCAACCACGCCCACATTTCAGCTGGAGTCAGTTCCAGGCACCCCGGACTCACCACCAAACTCACCAATTTCACTCAGTTACTCCTCAGTCTCTAGCACGTCTTTATCTCCAACCCTCAGGGACTCTCCTGTGTGTCCCAGCTACTCTCCAACCACGCCCACACTTCAGCGGGAGTCAGCTCCAGGCACCCAGGAATCACCATCAAACTCACCAATTTCACTGCGTTACTCCCCAGTCTCTCTCATGTCTTCACCATCCCTCAGGGACTCTCCCGTCTGTCCCAGCTACTCTCCAACCACGCCCACATTTCAGCTGGGGTCACTTCCAGGCACCCCGGAGTCACCACCAAACTCACCAGTTTCACTGAGGTACTCCCCGGTCTCTCTCATGTCTTCACCCCCAGCCCTCAGGGACTCTCCTGTGTGTCCCAGCTACTCTCCATCCATGCCCAGATTTCAGCGGGAGTCTGTTCCAGGCACCCAGGTATCACCACCAAACTCAGCAGTTTCGCTGAGTTACTCCCCAGTCTCTCTCATGTCTTCACCCCCAGCCCCCTGGGACTCTCCTGTCTGTCCCAGCTACTCTCCCACCACGCCCAGATTTCAGCGGGAGTCAGCCTCCCACACTCCGGAATCACCTACAGACTCACAGACTTCACTGAGGTCCTCCCTGGTCTCTCTCAGGTCTTTGCCCTCAGCCCACAGGGACTCTTGTGTCTCTTTCAGCTACTCTCAAAACTTCTCTAGATTCCAGCTGGAGTCAGTTCCAGGCACCCACGATACACCACCGAACTCACGAATTTCACTGACTTACTCCCCAGTCTCCCTCATGTTCTCACCCCCAGCCCTCAGGGACTCTTCTGTCTCTCTCAGCTACTCTCCAACCATCTCCAGATTGCACCTGGAGTCAGCTTCCCGCACCCAGGAATCATCTACAAACTCACGGACCTTACTGCCACCCTCCCCCATTTCTTTCACCTCTTCATCCCCTGCCTTAAGGGACTCTCCTGGGCCTCCCAGCTTCTCTCCAGCCTTCCCCAGATTTCTGCCACAGTCAGCCCCAGGCACCCAGGGCAACCATAGACACTCACAGGCCTCACGAGACTATCTCCCTATGACCTGTACCTACACAGGGATGGCTCTCACGCATCCCTCAGTGACCCCAAACCCATCTCCACTTACACTCAGACACTCCCAGGGCCTGACAGCTACTCCCGGTTATTGTCCTTCAGTTCGAAGCCCTGGCCAATCTACTAGCCCACATGACGCAGTTACCTGGCCATTTCTCCACGGTTCCCGTGAGGGCCCCACGCCCAGCCGCACAAGAGCCCCTCCTGCATTCCGTCCTCACACGCAGGCCTGTCCATCTACTTGCTACTGTCACACTCTTGCCAGCAGAAGAGGCCCCTGTAATGGCCGATATCACCACCCAGTCTATCCTCACCCCACAGCTGTGCAGCGGGTCCCTCCTGCTGGCCCACGTGGCTGCCAGAGCCCATGCTGGCACGACGCTCCAGCAGGTCGGCGTCCCTGCGGGCCACACTACCGGTGACGTGGCTAGCATGACCCTCCTTCCTGGCAGTGACACTGTTGATGTGAACCCCAGTTTCACATCTGTCATTTCTAAATAGGACCATTTTCCCTTTTCGCTCTCCCTTCCTTTCACAGGGCTTTTCGTTCTCTCTGTTTCTGCCTCCGTTTCAGATATTTACTCACCTTTTTCTCTCTCACTATGTCTGCCGTGGTCTCCATGAGAGTGCGCCACTTAAGATTCCCCCATTAAAAGTCATGAATTGAGTGGCTTTTAGTATACCTGTGGTTGTGCACATTCAATTATAATTCGCAATCCATTGTGGAACGTCTTATCACCCCCGACCAGAGAAAAACCCTGTAGACATTAGTCACTCCTCATTCTGTCTCAAACCCTCTCCCTGACCCTCAGCCCTAGGTAGCAACTACCTAGTGCCATCAATCCCATATGCATAGATTTCCATATTGTAGACATTTCCTATAAACGGAATTGCACAATAGGTGAGCTGTTATGACTGACATAACACGTAGCACAATATTTTCAAGATTCATCCACATTGTAGGCTTACCCACAGGGGGAAACCATTTTTTTTGGGGGGTTTTAGTAACACCGGGTGTTTTCTCCTTCCTTTCGTCCTTCTTTCCTTCCTTCCTTCCTTCCTTCCTTCCTTCCTTCCTTCCTTCCTTCTTTCCTACCTTCCTTCTTTCCTTCCTTCCTTCCTTCCTTCCTTCCTTCCTTCCTTCCTTCCTCCTACTTCTCTCTTACTCCTTCTGCCCTCTCTCTTTCATATGCCTTAGGTGCATCCCACATTCTGCATTTTTTTGGGGAAATCCACGACAGGTGCAGGAAGATTGTGTTATTGTAACTATTTACCGCTATCTCTCTTTCACGGCTCTCCATCAGTTGTGAACATCTATTGGTTTATCCCAAGTCACTAAGCATATGTTTATTAGGTACACCTGTTTTTCCTTATACAGCTGTTTCTGGAGTCTAGGGTCGCATGCTCATAAACCCAGTGTAACTCAGAAACGCATCTAATAGTCCAATAAACCCATCATAACGTTGAAAAATCATAAATCAAACCATCATAAGTCACGGTTTGTCCGTGGATATGGGCGTCATCAATTCCATTGTATTCAGTCATGCTGTACACCATTAACCACGGCAGACTGACTGGGAGTGGATATTGATACCATTATAAAAGTCGTTTATTAGAGGGATACTTCTTTAACCTGACTGAAGAACTGATCTAATGGCTTTAGTCGAGTGCATGATTATGTGAGATGTTTTGAGACAGAGTAGTACATTTGTGAATGAAATTTTCTGGCTTTTTTTCACTTAGTAGAAACCATTGTGTGTGGAAAAGTGAGAAAATTGCTTTCTGCTGTAGAGTCTGGCATTCATTGTAGATTTAAGCTTATTTTTCTGGGAGCAAATCTTATTCAATAAAATACTACTCTTTATACTAAAAAAACAAAAACAGTGGTGATGTGTGGTCATTATCCTCAGCAAACTCATCCAGGGAAAGAAAACCAAACGCCACATTCTCACTTATAATGGGAGCTGAAAAAGGAGATCACATGGACACAGGAAGGGGAACAACACACACTGGGGCCTTTCGGGGGGCAGAGCGTTAAGAAGAACAGCTACTGCATGCTGGGCTTAATGCCTAGGTGATGGGTTGACAGGTGCAGCAAACCACCATGGCACACGTTTACCTTAGTAACAAATCTGCACATCCTGCACATATACCCCAGAACTTAGAAACGAAACGAAACAAAAGAAAACGAAAAAGCAATAGCAAAACGCTAAAGGCAAACTAAAGTTTCAAACTCAGAACGTGACAGACCAATGTTTGGTTCAAATCATGGTTCTCAACCCAGGTGCCATAAGGTCAGGATAAAGAATTTGATTACATATTGTAAATAAGACATGCAGCAAATGACCAGAAAGATTATTCTCAACATATGTGTGTCTTCTAATTCAATGGTGACGCTACCTACCGGGACATAGCATTAGATTCCAAAGGGCCGGGTCCCGCCACACAGGCCTCCCACACTAATAACAATGGGAAGCCCTACGTGGTTTTACCTGTGCTTCTCAGCAACTGGCTATAAATCAGGTTGCCACCACTCCCAGATTTAGTTGCATTCATTTGCTGGAAGAGCTCACAGCACGCAGGGAAGCACTTACATTTGCCGTTGTATTTTAGCGGACATTGCAAAAAGTTCAGAAATTAATGTGGGGCCCGGCATGTGGGGAGGGGCGCACTACCTTCCAGGAAGTGTTATCCAGAAGCTCTCTGATCCCAGTCCTTTTGGGTTTTTATGGAGACCTCATTCTATAGGCATGATGGGTTAAACCATAGGCTATTGGTGATCAACTCCACCTGAGGCTCTCAACCCTCCCTGGAAATTGGGGTTGAGGCTTTGCCATTCTCAGTCTGACTAAAAGAATTTACCCAAACGGAATTTTGAAACAGATGAGCATAACTGGAATCTTAATTAGATGATTGGATTATCTGGAGCCACACCTTGATATTCCTAACCCGAGCACCCTCATCCAACGAATGCTCCACCCAACTGGCTCCCAAGTCTCTACGTGGTTCCAGAGCAAAAGAATGTTTATACAACGCATATCTCCACCTTTTCTTCAAAGTCTTTTCGCTTACACGGAAAGACTTCTTAAACTGCCATGCATCAGGGTCAGGGGGAGGTCTTGTTACAACGCAGATCTGTGGATCTCCGGGTTTTGATTGTGGCAAGGATGCTGCTGGTGTCAAAACCACAACGTGGGAACCACAGAACCACTAGTTGGTTTTCAGTGTTTCAGTGCATACAATTCCTAACATATCTGGCCAAGAAAACTTGTAAGTTCTTAGATTGTCCCAAAGGTGGCGCATGAAATCAAAGCAGGAGAACAGTTTCCCACGAGGTGTAGCCTGGGAAAGTTGGGGGTGACTGATGGAAAGGAGGAGTGAAGCTCCGCCCTTTCCGCTGCTAGGCTGCGCCCGAGGCTATTTAAACCCACCCTGGCTGGCCTGTACTCAGATCTTCGCGGAGCGGATCAGCGGCCGGAGCGTTTGGCGGACTCTGCGTGGACTTGGAGCTCACAGCGTCTTGTGACTTGGAAGCGGATTCAGAGGACAGGACAGAACACTTGGGCAAGTGAATCTCTGTCTGTCTGTCTGTCTGTCTGTCTGTCTGTCTCATTGGTTGGTTGATTTCCATTTTCTTAAGGGGCACATACCTCACACCGCACGCACACACACACACACACACACGCACACACACGCACACACACTCCTTCTTTCTGCGAGTTAGAAAATTAGTAGGGGCCCCTGGGAGCTGCAGGTTTCCTAATCATGTCTGCACCTAAGAACAGTAGGGTCTTGTCTGGCTCTTCTTATGAACGGTCCCCCAGCCCGGACTCCCCAAGGTCCATGCGAGCTTCACCCAGCTTCTCCCTCTCCCCTATCAGAAACTCAGGCTTAAGGGGAAGCTCCTCACCAGGGATCCGGAGCTACCATTCACCATCCCCTAGGGCTTCACCACACTCACCTCTGTCATCACCAGAATCCCACAAGCTCCCATTTCCCTGTCCTCACCGTGATGGGCAATCAAGGAAGCCATTGGGCTCTCCCGTGTCCTCCTCTGAGGATTCCTCAGAGTCCCCACGTTCATCAATAATATACCACATGTTCTTACTGCCATCACCCAGCAGCTCACCCCCAGCTCTCGGGGGGTCTCCTGTGTCTCCCAGCTACTCTCCAAACAACCCCAGATTTCAGCTGGAGTCAGCCCCCCACACCCAGGAATCACCTACAAACTCACGAGCCTCACGGTGCTCCACCCCTGTGTCTTTCATCTCTTCACCCCCAGGCCTCAGGGACTCTCCTGTGGCTCCCAGTTACTCTCCAGCCATCCCCAGGTTCCTGCGGGAGTCAGCCCCATGCACCCAGGAGTCCCCCAGAGACTCACACGTCTCGGGAGAATATGAGCGGTCCCCCAGCCCTGACTCCTCAAGATTCATGCCTGCCTCACCCAGCTTCTCCCTCTCCCCTCCCAGAAACTCAGACCCAAGGGGCAGCTCCTCACCAGGGATGTGGAAGTACTCTACATCACCCCGCAGGGCTTCACCACTCTCACATCCATCATCAACAGAACTCCACAACTTTACGTTTCCCTTTCCTAACCAAGCAGGACAGTCACTCATGTCATTGTGTTCTCCCGTGTCCTCCTCTGGAGATTCTCCACAGTCACCTCATTCATCAATAATATACCATATGTTCTTACTGCCATCATCCAGCAGCTCACCCCCAGCCACCCATGACTCGCCTGTCTGTCCCAGCTACTCTCCAACTACGCCCAGATTTCAGCGGCAGTCTCTACCCCACACCCCAGAAACACCTACAAACTCACAGACCTCAGTGGGATCCTCGCCAGTCTCTCTCACGTCTTCACCCCCAGCCCTTACGGACCCTCCAGTCTGTCCCAGCTACTCTCCAACCACGCCCACATTTCAGCGCGGGTCAGTTCCAGGAACCCAGGGATCACCACCAAGCCCACCACTTTCACTGAGTTACTCCCCAGTCTCCAGCACGTCTTTATCTCCAACCCTCAGGGACTCGCCTGTCTGTCCCAGCTACTCTCCAAACACGCCCACACTTCAGCGGGAGTTCGTTGCAGGCACCCAGAAATCACCACCAAACTCACCAATTTCACTGCGTTACTCCCCAGTCTCTCTCATGTCTTCACCATCCCTCAGGGACTCTCCCGTCTGTCCCAGCTACTCTCCAACCACGCCCACATTTCAGCTGGAGTCAGTTCCAGGCACCCCGGACTCACCACCAAACTCACCAATTTCACTCAGTTACTCCTCAGTCTCTAGCACGTCTTTATCTCCAACCCTCAGGGACTCTCCTGTGTGTCCCAGCTACTCTCCAACCACGCCCACACTTCAGCGGGAGTCAGCTCCAGGCACCCAGGAATCACCATCAAACTCACCAATTTCACTGCGTTACTCCCCAGTCTCTCTCATGTCTTCACCATCCCTCAGGGACTCTCCCGTCTGTCCCAGCTACTCTCCAACCACGCCCACATTTCAGCTGGGGTCACTTCCAGGCACCCCGGAGTCACCACCAAACTCACCAGTTTCACTGAGGTACTCCCCGGTCTCTCTCATGTCTTCACCCCCAGCCCTCAGGGACTCTCCTGTGTGTCCCAGCTACTCTCCATCCATGCCCAGATTTCAGCGGGAGTCCGTTCCAGGCACCCAGGTATCACCACCAAACTCAGCAGTTTCGCTGAGTTACTCCCCAGTCTCTCTCATGTCTTCACCCCCAGCCCCCTGGGACTCTCCTGTCTGTCCCAGCTACTCTCCCACCACGCCCAGATTTCAGCGGGAGTCAGCCTCCCACACTCCGGAATCACCTACAGACTCACAGACTTCACTGAGGTCCTCCCTGGTCTCTCTCAGGTCTTTGCCCTCAGCCCACAGGGACTCTTGTGTCTCTTTCAGCTACTCTCAAAACTTCTCCAGATTCCAGCTGGAGTCAGTTCCAGGCACCCACGATACACCACCGAACTCACGAATTTCACTGACTTACTCCCCAGTCTCCCTCATGTTCTCACCCCCAGCCCTCAGGGACTCTTCTGTCTCTCTCAGCTACTCTCCAACCATCTCCAGATTGCACCTGGAGTCAGCTTCCCGCACCCAGGAATCATCTACAAACTCACGGACCTTACTGCCACCCTCCCCCATTTCTTTCACCTCTTCACCCCCTGCCTTAAGGGACTCTCCTGGGCCTCCCAGCTTCTCTCCAGCCTTCCCCAGATTTCTGCCACAGTCAGCCCCAGGCACCCAGGGCAACCATAGACACTCACAGGCCTCACGAGACTATCTCCCTATGACCTGTACCTACACAGGGATGGCTCTCACGCATCCCTCAGTGACCCCAAACCCATCTCCACTTACACTCAGACACTCCCAGGGCCTGACAGCTACTCCCCGTTATTGTCCTTCAGTTCGAAGCCCTGGCCAATCTACTAGCCCACATGACGCAGTTACCTGGCCATTTCTCCACGGTTCCCGTGAGGGCCCCACGCCCAGCCGCACAAGAGCCCCTCCTGCATTCCGTCCTCACACGCAGGCCTGTCCATCTACTTGCTACTGTCACACTCTTGCCAGCAGAAGAGGCCCCTGTAATGGCCGATATCACCACCCAGTCTATCCTCACCCCACAGCTGTGCAGCGGGTCCCTCCTGCTGGCCCACGTGGCTGCCAGAGCCCATGCTGGCACGACGCTCCAGCAGGTCGGCGTCCCTGCGGGCCACACTACCGGTGACGTGGCTAGCATGACCCTCCTTCCTGGCAGTGACACTGTTGATGTGAACCCCAGTTTCACATCTGTCATTTCTAAATAGGACCATTTTCCCTTTTCGCTCTCCCTTCCTTTCACAGGGCTTTTCGTTCTCTCTGTTTCTGCCTCCGTTTCAGATATTTACTCACCTTTTTCTCTCTCACTATGTCTGCCGTGGTCTCCATGAGAGTGCGCCACTTAAGATTCCCCCATTAAAAGTCATGAATTGAGTGGCTTTTAGTATACCTGTGGTTGTGCACATTCAATTATAATTCGCAATCCATTGTGGAACGTCTTATCACCCCCGACCAGAGAAAAACCCTGTAGACATTAGTCACTCCTCATTCTGTCTCAAACCCTCTCCCTGACCCTCAGCCCTAGGTAGCAACTACCTAGTGCCATCAATCCCATATGCATAGATTTCCATATTGTAGACATTTCCTATAAACGGAATTGCACAATAGGTGAGCTGTTATGACTGACATAACACGTAGCACAATATTTTCAAGATTCATCCACATTGTAGGCTTACCCACAGGGGGAAACCATTTTTTTTGGGGGGTTTTAGTAACACCGGGTGTTTTCTCCTTCCTTTCGTCCTTCTTTCCTTCCTTCCTTCCTTCCTTCCTTCCTTCCTTCCTTCCTTCCTTCCTTCCTTCTTTCCTACCTTCCTTCTTTCCTTCCTTCCTTCCTTCCTTCCTTCCTTCCTTCCTTCCTCCTACTTCTCTCTTACTCCTTCTGCCCTCTCTCTTTCATATGCCTTAGGTGCATCCCACATTCTGCATTTTTTTGGGGAAATCCACGACAGGTGCAGGAAGATTGTGTTATTGTAACTATTTACCGCTATCTCTCTTTCACGGCTCTCCATCAGTTGTGAACATCTATTGGTTTATCCCAAGTCACTAAGCATATGTTTATTAGGTACACCTGTTTTTCCTTATACAGCTGTTTCTGGAGTCTAGGGTCGCATGCTCATAAACCCAGTGTAACTCAGAAACGCATCTAATAGTCCAATAAACCCATCATAACGTTGAAAAATCATAAATCAAACCATCATAAGTCACGGTTTGTCCGTGGATATGGGCGTCATCAATTCCATTGTATTCAGTCATGCTGTACACCATTAACCACGGCAGACTGACTGGGAGTGGATATTGATACCATTATAAAAGTCAGTTATTAGAGGGATACTTCTTTAACCTGACTGAAGAACTGATCTAATGGCTTTAGTCGAGTGCATGATTATGTGAGATGTTTTGAGACAGAGTAGTACATTTGTGAATGAAATTTTCTGGCTTTTTTTCACTTAGTAGGAACCATTGTGTGTGGAAAAGTGAGAAAATTGCTTTCTGCTGTAGAGTCTGGCATTCATTGTAGATTTAAGCTTATTTTTCTGGGAGCAAATCTTATTCAATAAAATACTACTCTTTATACTAAAAAAACAAAAACAGTGGTGATGTGTGGTCATTATCCTCAGCAAACTCATCCAGGGAAAGAAAACCAAACGCCACATTCTCACTTATAATGGGAGCTGAAAAAGGAGATCACATGGACACAGGAAGGGGAACAACACACACTGGGGCCTTTCGGGGGGCAGAGCGTTAAGAAGAACAGCTACTGCATGCTGGGCTTAATGCCTAGGTGATGGGTTGACAGGTGCAGCAAACCACCATGGCACACGTTTACCTTAGTAACAAATCTGCACATCCTGCACATATACCCCAGAACTTAGAAACGAAACGAAACAAAAGAAAACGAAAAAGCAATAGCAAAACGCTAAAGGCAAACTAAAGTTTCAAACTCAGAACGTGACAGACCAATGTTTGGTTCAAATCATGGTTCTCAACCCAGGTGCCATAAGGTCAGGATAAAGAATTTGATTACATATTGTAAATAAGACATGCAGCAAATGACCAGAAAGATTATTCTCAACATATGTGTGTCTTCTAATTCAATGGTGACGCTACCTACCGGGACATAGCATTAGATTCCAAAGGGCCGGGTCCCGCCACACAGGCCTCCCACACTAATAACAATGGGAAGCCCTACGTGGTTTTACCTGTGCTTCTCAGCAACTGGCTATAAATCAGGTTGCCACCACTCCCAGATTTAGTTGCATTCATTTGCTGGAAGAGCTCACAGCACGCAGGGAAGCACTTACATTTGCCGTTGTATTTTAGCGGACATTGCAAAAAGTTCAGAAATTAATGTGGGGCCCGGCATGTGGGGAGGGGCGCACTACCTTCCAGGAAGTGTTATCCAGAAGCTCTCTGATCCCAGTCCTTTTGGGTTTTTATGGAGACCTCATTCTATAGGCATGATGGGTTAAACCATAGGCTATTGGTGATCAACTCCACCTGAGGCTCTCAACCCTCCCTGGAAATTGGGGTTGAGGCTTTGCCATTCTCAGTCTGACTAAAAGAATTTACCCAAACGGAATTTTGAAACAGATGAGCATAACTGGAATCTTAATTAGATGATTGGATTATCTGGAGCCACACCTTGATATTCCTAACCCGAGCACCCTCATCCAACGAATGCTCCACCCAACTGGCTCCCAAGTCTCTACGTGGTTCCAGAGCAAAAGAATGTTTATACAACGCATATCTCCACCTTTTCTTCAAAGTCTTTTCGCTTACACGGAAAGACTTCTTAAACTGCCATGCATCAGGGTCAGGGGGAGGTCTTGTTACAACGCAGATCTGTGGATCTCCGGGTTTTGATTGTGGCAAGGATGCTGCTGGTGTCAAAACCACAACGTGGGAACCACAGAACCACTAGTTGGTTTTCAGTGTTTCAGTGCATACAATTCCTAACATATCTGGCCAAGAAAACTTGTAAGTTCTTAGATTGTCCCAAAGGTGGCGCATGAAATCAAAGCAGGAGAACAGTTTCCCACGAGGTGTAGCCTGGGAAAGTTGGGGGTGACTGATGGAAAGGAGGAGTGAAGCTCCGCCCTTTCCGCTGCTAGGCTGCGCCCGAGGCTATTTAAACCCACCCTGGCTGGCCTGTACTCAGATCTTCGCGGAGCGGATCAGCGGCCGGAGCGTTTGGCGGACTCTGCGTGGACTTGGAGCTCACAGCGTCTTGCGACTTGGAAGCGGATTCAGAGGACAGGACAGAACACTTGGGCAAGTGAATCTCTGTCTGTCTGTCTGTCTGTCTGTCTGTCTGTCTCATTGGTTGGTTGATTTCCATTTTCTTAAGGGGCACATACCTCACACCGCACGCACACACACACACACACACACGCACACACACGCACACACACTCCTTCTTTCTGCGAGTTAGAAAATTAGTAGGGGCCCCTGGGAGCTGCAGGTTTCCTAATCATGTCTGCACCTAAGAACAGTAGGGTCTTGTCTGGCTCTTCTTATGAACGGTCCCCCAGCCCGGACTCCCCAAGGTCCATGCGAGCTTCACCCAGCTTCTCCCTCTCCCCTATCAGAAACTCAGGCTTAAGGGGAAGCTCCTCACCAGGGATCCGGAGCTACCATTCACCATCCCCTAGGGCTTCACCACACTCACCTCTGTCATCACCAGAATCCCACAAGCTCCCATTTCCCTGTCCTCACCGTGATGGGCAATCAAGGAAGCCATTGGGCTCTCCCGTGTCCTCCTCTGAGGATTCCTCAGAGTCCCCACGTTCATCAATAATATACCACATGTTCTTACTGCCATCACCCAGCAGCTCACCCCCAGCTCTCGGGGGGTCTCCTGTGTCTCCCAGCTACTCTCCAAACAACCCCAGATTTCAGCTGGAGTCAGCCCCCCACACCCAGGAATCACCTACAAACTCACGAGCCTCACGGTGCTCCACCCCTGTGTCTTTCATCTCTTCACCCCCAGGCCTCAGGGACTCTCCTGTGGCTCCCAGTTACTCTCCAGCCATCCCCAGGTTCCTGCGGGAGTCAGCCCCATGCACCCAGGAGTCCCCCAGAGACTCACACGTCTCGGGAGAATATGAGCGGTCCCCCAGCCCTGACTCCTCAAGATTCATGCCTGCCTCACCCAGCTTCTCCCTCTCCCCTCCCAGAAACTCAGACCCAAGGGGCAGCTCCTCACCAGGGATGTGGAAGTACTCTACATCACCCCGCAGGGCTTCACCACTCTCACATCCATCATCAACAGAACTCCACAACTTTACGTTTCCCTTTCCTAACCAAGCAGGACAGTCACTCATGTCATTGTGTTCTCCCGTGTCCTCCTCTGGAGATTCTCCACAGTCACCTCATTCATCAATAATATACCATATGTTCTTACTGCCATCATCCAGCAGCTCACCCCCAGCCACCCATGACTCGCCTGTCTGTCCCAGCTACTCTCCAACTACGCCCAGATTTCAGCGGCAGTCTCTACCCCACACCCCAGAAACACCTACAAACTCACAGACCTCAGTGGGATCCTCGCCAGTCTCTCTCACGTCTTCACCCCCAGCCCTTACGGACCCTCCAGTCTGTCCCAGCTACTCTCCAACCACGCCCACATTTCAGCGCGGGTCAGTTCCAGGAACCCAGGGATCACCACCAAGCCCACCACTTTCACCGAGTTACTCCCCAGTCTCCAGCACGTCTTTATCTCCAACCCTCAGGGACTCGCCTGTCTGTCCCAGCTACTCTCCAAACACGCCCACACTTCAGCGGGAGTTCGTTGCAGGCACCCAGAAATCACCACCAAACTCACCAATTTCACTGCGTTACTCCCCAGTCTCTCTCATGTCTTCACCATCCCTCAGGGACTCTCCCGTCTGTCCCAGCTACTCTCCAACCACGCCCACATTTCAGCTGGAGTCAGTTCCAGGCACCCCGGACTCACCACCAAACTCACCAATTTCACTCAGTTACTCCTCAGTCTCTAGCACGTCTTTATCTCCAACCCTCAGGGACTCTCCTGTGTGTCCCAGCTACTCTCCAACCACGCCCACACTTCAGCGGGAGTCAGCTCCAGGCACCCAGGAATCACCATCAAACTCACCAATTTCACTGCGTTACTCCCCAGTCTCTCTCATGTCTTCACCATCCCTCAGGGACTCTCCCGTCTGTCCCAGCTACTCTCCAACCACGCCCACATTTCAGCTGGGGTCACTTCCAGGCACCCCGGAGTCACCACCAAACTCACCAGTTTCACTGAGGTACTCCCCGGTCTCTCTCATGTCTTCACCCCCAGCCCTCAGGGACTCTCCTGTGTGTCCCAGCTACTCTCCATCCATGCCCAGATTTCAGCGGGAGTCCGTTCCAGGCACCCAGGTATCACCACCAAACTCAGCAGTTTCGCTGAGTTACTCCCCAGTCTCTCTCATGTCTTCACCCCCAGCCCCCTGGGACTCTCCTGTCTGTCCCAGCTACTCTCCCACCACGCCCAGATTTCAGCGGGAGTCAGCCTCCCACACTCCGGAATCACCTACAGACTCACAGACTTCACTGAGGTCCTCCCTGGTCTCTCTCAGGTCTTTGCCCTCAGCCCACAGGGACTCTTGTGTCTCTTTCAGCTACTCTCAAAACTTCTCTAGATTCCAGCTGGAGTCAGTTCCAGGCACCCACGATACACCACCGAACTCACGAATTTCACTGACTTACTCCCCAGTCTCCCTCATGTTCTCACCCCCAGCCCTCAGGGACTCTTCTGTCTCTCTCAGCTACTCTCCAACCATCTCCAGATTGCACCTGGAGTCAGCTTCCCGCACCCAGGAATCATCTACAAACTCACGGACCTTACTGCCACCCTCCCCCATTTCTTTCACCTCTTCATCCCCTGCCTTAAGGGACTCTCCTGGGCCTCCCAGCTTCTCTCCAGCCTTCCCCAGATTTCTGCCACAGTCAGCCCCAGGCACCCAGGGCAACCATAGACACTCACAGGCCTCACGAGACTATCTCCCTATGACCTGTACCTACACAGGGATGGCTCTCACGCATCCCTCAGTGACCCCAAACCCATCTCCACTTACACTCAGACACTCCCAGGGCCTGACAGCTACTCCCCGTTATTGTCCTTCAGTTCGAAGCCCTGGCCAATCTACTAGCCCACATGACGCAGTTACCTGGCCATTTCTCCACGGTTCCCGTGAGGGCCCCACGCCCAGCCGCACAAGAGCCCCTCCTGCATTCCGTCCTCACACGCAGGCCTGTCCATCTACTTGCTACTGTCACACTCTTGCCAGCAGAAGAGGCCCCTGTAATGGCCGATATCACCACCCAGTCTATCCTCACCCCACAGCTGTGCAGCGGGTCCCTCCTGCTGGCCCACGTGGCTGCCAGAGCCCATGCTGGCACGACGCTCCAGCAGGTCGGCGTCCCTGCGGGCCACACTACCGGTGACATGGCTAGCATGACCCTCCTTCCTGGCAGTGACACTGTTGATGTGAACCCCAGTTTCACATCTGTCATTTCTAAATAGGACCATTTTCCCTTTTCGCTCTCCCTTCCTTTCACAGGGTTTTTCGTTCTCTCTGTTTCTGCCTCCGTTTCAGATATTTACTCACCTTTTTCTCTCTCACTATGTCTGCCGTGGTCTCCATGAGAGTGCGCCACTTAAGATTCCCCCATTAAAAGTCATGAATTGAGTGGCTTTTAGTATACCTGTGGTTGTGCACATTCAATTATAATTCGCAATCCATTGTAGAACGTCTTATCACCCCCGACCAGAGAAAAACCCTGTAGACATTAGTCACTCCTCATTCTGTCTCAAACCCTCTCCCTGACCCTCAGCCCTAGGTAGCAACTACCTAGTGCCATCAATCCCATATGCATAGATTTCCATATTGTAGACATTTCGTATAAACGGAATTGCACAATAGGTGAGCTGTTATGACTGACATAACACGTAGCACAATGTTTTCAAGATTCATCCACATTGCATGCTTACCCACAGGGGAAACCATTTTTTTGGGGGGTTTTAGTAACACCGGGTGTTTTCTCCTTCCTTTCATCCTTCTTTCCTTCCTTCCTTCCTTCCTTCCTTCCTTCCTTCCTTCCTTCTTTCCTACCTTCCTTCTTTCCTTCCTTCCTTCCTTCCTTCCTTCCTTCCTTCCTTCCTCCTACTTCTCTCTTACTCCTTCTGCCCTCTCTCTTTCATATGCCTTAGGTGCATCCCACATTCTGCATTTTTTTGGAGAAATCCACGACAGGTGCAGGAAAATTGTGTTATTGTAACTATTTACCGCTATCTCTCTTTCACGGCTCTCCATCAGTTGTGAACATCTATTGGTTTATCCCAAGTCACTAAGCATATGTTTATTAGGTACACCTGTTTTTCCTTATACAGCTGTTTCTGGAGTCTAGGGTCGCATGCTCATAAACCCAGTGTAACTCAGAAACGCATCTAATAGTCCAATAAACCCATCATAACGTTGAAAAATCATAAATCAAACCATCATAAGTCACGGTTTGTCCGTGGATATGGGCGTCATCAATTCCATTGTATTCAGTCATGCTGTACACCATTAACCACGGCAGACTGACTGGGAGTGGATATTGATACCATTATAAAAGTCAGTTATTAGAGGGATACTTCTTTAACCTGACTGAAGAACTGATCTAATGGCTTTAGTCGAGTGCATGATTATGTGAGATGTTTTGAGACAGAGTAGTACATTTGTGAATGAAATTTTCTGGCTTTTTTTCACTTAGTAGGAACCATTGTGTGTGGAAAAGTGAGAAAATTGCTTTCTGCTGTAGAGTCTGGCATTCATTGTAGATTTAAGCTTATTTTTCTGGGAGCAAATCTTATTCAATAAAATACTACTCTTTATACTAAAAAAACAAAAACAGTGGTGATGTGTGGTCATTATCCTCAGCAAACTCATCCAGGGAAAGAAAACCAAACGCCACATTCTCACTTATAATGGGAGCTGAAAAAGGAGATCACATGGACACAGGAAGGGGAACAACACACACTGGGGCCTTTCGGGGGGCAGAGCGTTAAGAAGAACAGCTACTGCATGCTGGGCTTAATGCCTAGGTGATGGGTTGACAGGTGCAGCAAACCACCATGGCACACGTTTACCTTAGTAACAAATCTGCACATCCTGCACATATAGCCCAGAACTTAGAAACGAAACGAAACAAAAGAAAACGAAAAAGCAATAGCAAAACGCTAAAGGCAAACTAAAGTTTCAAACTCAGAACGTGACAGACCAATGTTTGGTTCAAATCATGGTTCTCAACCCAGGTGCCATAAGGTCAGGATAAAGAATTTGATTACATATTGTAAATAAGACATGCAGCAAATGACCAGAAAGATTATTCTCAACATATGTGTGTCTTCTAATTCAATGGTGACGCTACCTACCGGGACATAGCATTAGATTCCAAAGGGCCGGGTCCCGCCACACAGGCCTCCCACACTAATAACAATGGGAAGCCCTACGTGGTTTTACCTGTGCTTCTCAGCAACTGGCTATAAATCAGGTTGCCACCACTCCCAGATTTAGTTGCATTCATTTGCTGGAAGAGCTCACAGCACGCAGGGAAGCACTTACATTTGCCGTTGTATTTTAGCGGACATTGCAAAAAGTTCAGAAATTAATGTGGGGCCCGGCATGTGGGGAGGGGCGCACTACCTTCCAGGAAGTGTTATCCAGAAGCTCTCTGATCCCAGTCCTTTTGGGTTTTTATGGAGACCTCATTCTATAGGCATGATGGGTTAAACCATAGGCTATTGGTGATCAACTCCACCTGAGGCTCTCAACCCTCCCTGGAAATTGGGGTTGAGGCTTTGCCATTCTCAGTCTGACTAAAAGAATTTACCCAAACGGAATTTTGAAACAGATGAGCATAACTGGAATCTTAATTAGATGATTGGATTATCTGGAGCCACACCTTGATATTCCTAACCCGAGCACCCTCATCCAACGAATGCTCCACCCAACTGGCTCCCAAGTCTCTACGTGGTTCCAGAGCAAAAGAATGTTTATACAACGCATATCTCCACCTTTTCTTCAAAGTCTTTTCGCTTACACGGAAAGACTTCTTAAACTGCCATGCATCAGGGTCAGGGGGAGGTCTTGTTACAACGCAGATCTGTGGATCTCCGGGTTTTGATTGTGGCAAGGATGCTGCTGGTGTCAAAACCACAACGTGGGAACCACAGAACCACTAGTTGGCTTTCAGTGTTTCAGTGCATACAATTCCTAACATATCTGGCCAAGAAAACTTGTAAGTTCTTAGATTGTCCCAAAGGTGGCGCATGAAATCAAAGCAGGAGAACAGTTTCCCACGAGGTGTAGCCTGGGAAAGTTGGGGGTGACTGATGGAAAGGAGGAGTGAAGCTCCGCCCTTTCCGCTGCTAGGCTGCGCCCGAGGCTATTTAAACCCACCCTGGCTGGCCTGTACTCAGATCTTCGCGGAGCGGATCAGCGGCCGGAGCGTTTGGCGGACTCTGCGTGGACTTGGAGCTCACAGCGTCTTGCGACTTGGAAGCGGATTCAGAGGACAGGACAGAACACTTGGGCAAGTGAATCTCTGTCTGTCTGTCTGTCTGTCTGTCTGTCTGTCTCATTGGTTGGTTGATTTCCATTTTCTTAAGGGGCACATACCTCACACCGCACACACACACACACACACACACGCACACACACGCACACACACTCCTTCTTTCTGCGAGTTAGAAAATTAGTAGGGGCCCCTGGGAGCTGCAGGTTTCCTAATCATGTCTGCACCTAAGAACAGTAGGGTCTTGTCTGGCTCTTCTTATGAACGGTCCCCCAGCCCGGACTCCCCAAGGTCCATGCGAGCTTCACCCAGCTTCTCCCTCTCCCCTATCAGAAACTCAGGCTTAAGGGGAAGCTCCTCACCAGGGATCCGGAGCTACCATTCACCATCCCCTAGGGCTTCACCACACTCACCTCTGTCATCACCAGAATCCCACAAGCTCCCATTTCCCTGTCCTCACAGTGATGGGCAACCAATGAAGCCATTGGGCTCTCCCGTGTCCTCCTCTGAGGATTCCTCAGAGTCCCCACGTTCATCAATAATATACCACATGTTCTTACTGCCATCACCCAGCAGCTCACCCCCAGCTCTCGGGGGGTCTCCTGTGTCTCCCAGCTACTCTCCAAACAACCCCAGATTTCAGCTGGAGTCAGCCCCCCACACCCAGGAATCACCTACAAACTCACGAGCCTCACGGTGCTCCACCCCTGTGTCTTTCATCTCTTCACCCCCAGGCCTCAGGGACTCTCCTGTGGCTCCCAGTTACTCTCCAGCCATCCCCAGGTTCCTGCGGGAGTCAGCCCCATGCACCCAGGAGTCCCCCAGAGACTCACACGTCTCGGGAGAATATGAGCGGTCCCCCAGCCCTGACTCCTCAAGATTCATGCCTGCCTCACCCAGCTTCTCCCTCTCCCCTCCCAGAAACTCAGACCCAAGGGGCAGCTCCTCACCAGGGATGTGGAAGTACTCTACATCACCCCGCAGGGCTTCACCACTCTCACATCCATCATCAACAGAACTCCACAACTTTACGTTTCCCTTTCCTAACCAAGCAGGACAGTCACTCATGTCATTGTGTTCTCCCGTGTCCTCCTCTGGAGATTCTCCACAGTCACCTCATTCATCAATAATATACCATATGTTCTTACTGCCATCATCCAGCAGCTCACCCCCAGCCACCCATGACTCGCCTGTCTGTCCCAGCTACTCTCCAACTACGCCCAGATTTCAGCGGCAGTCTCTACCCCACACCCCAGAAACACCTACAAACTCACAGACCTCAGTGGGATCCTCGCCAGTCTCTCTCACGTCTTCACCCCCAGCCCTTACGGACCCTCCAGTCTGTCCCAGCTACTCTCCAACCACGCCCACATTTCAGCGCGGGTCAGTTCCAGGAACCCAGGGATCACCACCAAGCCCACCACTTTCACTGAGTTACTCCCCAGTCTCCAGCACGTCTTTATCTCCAACCCTCAGGGACTCGCCAGTCTGTCCCAGCTACTCTCCAAACACGCCCACGCTTCAGCGGGAGTTCGTTGCAGGCACCCAGAAATCACCACCAAACTCACCAATTTCACTGCGTTACTCCCCAGTCTCTCTCATGTCTTCACCATCCCTCAGGGACTCTCCCATCTGTCCCAGCTACTCTCCAACCACGCCCACATTTCAGCTGGAGTCAGTTCCAGGCACCCCGGACTCACCACCAAACTCACCAATTTCACTCAGTTACTCCTCAGTCTCTAGCACGTCTTTATCTCCAACCCTCAGGGACTCTCCTGTGTGTCCCAGCTACTCTCCAACCACGCCCACACTTCAGCGGGAGTCAGCTCCAGGCACCCAGGAATCACCATCAAACTCACCAATTTCACTGCGTTACTCCCCAGTCTCTCTCATGTCTTCACCATCCCTCAGGGACTCTCCCGTCTGTCCCAGCTACTCTCCAACCACGCCCACATTTCAGCTGGGGTCAGTTCCAGGCACCCCGGAGTCACCACCAAACTCACCAGTTTCACTGAGGTACTCCCCGGTCTCTCTCATGTCTTCACCCCCAGCCCTCAGGGACTCTCCTGTGTGTCCCAGCTACTCTCCATCCATGCCCAGATTTCAGCGGGAGTCCGTTCCAGGCACCCAGGTATCACCACCAAACTCAGCAGTTTCGCTGAGTTACTCCCCAGTCTCTCTCATGTCTTCACCCCCAGCCCCCTGGGACTCTCCTGTCTGTCCCAGCTACTCTCCCACCACGCCCAGATTTCAGCGGGAGTCAGCCTCCCACACTCCGGAATCACCTACAGACTCACAGACTTCACTGAGGTCCTCCCTGGTCTCTCTCAGGTCTTTGCCTTCAGCCCACAGGGACTCTTGTGTCTCTTTCAGCTACTCTCAAAACTTCTCTAGATTCCAGCTGGAGTCAGTTCCAGGCACCCACGATACACCACCGAACTCACGAATTTCACTGACTTACTCCCCAGTCTCCCTCATGTTCTCACCCCCAGCCCTCAGGGACTCTTCTGCCTCTCTCAGCTACTCTCCAACCATCTCCAGATTGCACCTGGAGTCAGCTTCCCGCACCCAGGAATCATCTACAAACTCACGGACCTTACTGCCACCCTCCCCCATTTCTTTCACCTCTTCACCCCCTGCCTTGAGGGACTCTCCTGGGCCTCCCAGCTTCTCTCCAGCCTTCCCCAGATTTCTGCCACAGTCAGCCCCAGGCACCCAGGGCAACCATAGACACTCACAGGCCTCACGAGACTATCTCCCTATGACCTGTACCTACACAGGGATGGCTCTCACGCATCCCTCAGTGACCCCAAACCCATCTCCACTTACACTCAGACACTCCCAGGGCCTGACAGCTACTCCCCGTTATTGTCCTTCAGTTCGAAGCCCTGGCCAATCTACTAGCCCACATGACGCAGTTACCTGGCCATTTCTCCACGGTTCCCGTGAGGGCCCCACGCCCAGCCGCACAAGAGCCCCTCCTGCATTCCGTCCTCACACGCAGGCCTGTCCATCTACTTGCTACTGTCACACTCTTGCCAGCAGAAGAGGCCCCTGTAATGGCCGATATCACCACCCAGTCTATCCTCACCCCACAGCTGTGCAGCGGGTCCCTCCTGCTGGCCCACGTGGCTGCCAGAGCCCATGCTGGCACGACGCTCCAGCAGGTCGGCGTCCCTGCGGGCCACACTACCGGTGACATGGCTAGCATGACCCTCCTTCCTGGCAGTGACACTGTTGATGTGAACCCCAGTTTCACATCTGTCATTTCTAAATAGGACCATTTTCCCTTTTCGCTCTCCCTTCCTTTCACAGGGCTTTTCGTTCTCTCTGTTTCTGCCTCCGTTTCAGATATTTACTCACCTTTTTCTCTCTCACTATGTCTGCCGTGGTCTCCATGAGAGTGCGCCACTTAAGATTCCCCCATTAAAAATCATGAATTGAGTGGCTCTTAGTATACCTGTGGTTGTGCACATTCAATTATAATTCGCAATCCATTGTAGAACGTCTTATCACCCCCGACCAGAGAAAAACCCTGTAGACATTAGTCACTCCTCATTCTGTCTCAAACCCTCTCCCTGACCCTCAGCCCTAGGTAGCAACTACCTAGTGCCATCAATCCCATATGCATAGATTTCCATATTGTAGACATTTCCTATAAACGGAATTGCACAATAGGTGAGCTGTTATGACTGACATAACACGTAGCACAATATTTTCAAGATTCATCCACATTGTAGGCTTACCCACAGGGGAAACCATTTTTTTGGGGGGTTTTAGTAACACCGGGTGTTTTCTCCTTCCTTTCGTCCTTCTTTCCTTCCTTCCTTCCTTCCTTCCTTCCTTCTTTCCTAACTTCCTTCTTTCCTTCCTTCCTTCCTTCCTTCCTTCCTTCCTTCCTTCCTTCCTCCTACTTCTCTCTTACTCCTTCTGCCCTCTCTCTTTCATATGCCTTAGGTGCATCCCACATTCTGCATTTTTTTGGAGAAATCCACGACAGGTGCAGGAAAATTGTGTTATTGTAACTATTTACCGCTATCTCTCTTTCACGGCTCTCCATCAGTTGTGAACATCTATTGGTTTATCCCAAGTCACTAAGCATATGTTTATTAGGTACACCTGTTTTTCCTTATACAGCTGTTTCTGGAGTCTAGGGTCGCATGCTCATAAACCCAGTGTAACTCAGAAACGCATCTAATAGTCCAATAAACCCATCATAACGTTGAAAAATCATAAATCAAACCATCATAAGTCACGGTTTGTCCGTGGATATGGGCGTCATCAATTCCATTGTATTCAGTCATGCTGTACACCATTAACCACGGCAGACTGACTGGGAGTGGATATTGATACCATTATAAAAGTCAGTTATTAGAGGGATACTTCTTTAACCTGACTGAAGAACTGATCTAATGGCTTTAGTCGAGTGCATGATTATGTGAGATGTTTTGAGACAGAGTAGTACATTTGTGAATGAAATTTTCTGGCTTTTTTTCACTTAGTAGGAACCATTGTGTGTGGAAAAGTGAGAAAATTGCTTTCTGCTGTAGAGTCTGGCATTCATTGTAGATTTAAGCTTATTTTTCTGGGAGCAAATCTTATTCAATAAAATACTACTCTTTATACTAAAAAAACAAAAACAGTGGTGATGTGTGGTCATTATCCTCAGCAAACTCATCCAGGGAAAGAAAACCAAACGCCACATTCTCACTTATAATGGGAGCTGAAAAAGGAGATCACATGGACACAGGAAGGGGAACAACACACACTGGGGCCTTTCAGGGGGCAGAGCGTTAAGAAGAACAGCTACTGCATGCTGGGCTTAATGCCTAGGTGATGGGTTGACAGGTGCAGCAAACCACCATGGCACACGTTTACCTTAGTAACAAATCTGCACATCCTGCACATATACCCCAGAACTTAGAAACGAAACGAAACAAAAGAAAACGAAAAAGCAATAGCAAAACGCTAAAGGCAAACTAAAGTTTCAAACTCAGAACGTGACAGACCAATGTTTGGTTCAAATCATGGTTCTCAACCCAGGTGCCATAAGGTCAGGATAAAGAATTTGATTACATATTGTAAATAAGACATGCAGCAAATGACCAGAAAGATTATTCTCAACATATGTGTGTCTTCTAATTCAATGGTGACGCTACCTACTGGGACATAGCATTGGATTCCAAAGGGCCGGGTCCCGCCACACAGGCCTCCCACACTAATAACAATGGGAAGCCCTACGTGGTTTTACCTGTGCTTCTCAGCAACTGGCTATAAATCAGGTTGCCACCACTCCCAGATTTAGTTGCATTCATTTGCTGGAAGAGCTCACAGCACGCAGGGAAGCACTTACATTTGCCGTTGTATTTTAGCGGACATTGCAAAAAGTTCAGAAATTAATGTGGGGCCCGGCATGTGGGGAGGGGCGCACTACCTTCCAGGAAGTGTTATCCAGAAGCTCTCTGATCCCAGTCCTTTTGGGTTTTTATGGAGACCTCATTCTATAGGCATGATGGGTTAAACCATAGGCTATTGGTGATCAACTCCACCTGAGGCTCTCAACCCTCCCTGGAAATTGGGGTTGAGGCTTTGCCATTCTCAGTCTGACTAAAAGAATTTACCCAAACGGAATTTTGAAACAGATGAGCATAACTGGAATCTTAATTAGATGATTGGATTATCTGGAGCCACACCTTGATATTCCTAACCCGAGCACCCTCATCCAACGAATGCTCCACCCAACTGGCTCCCAAGTCTCTACGTGGTTCCAGAGCAAAAGAATGTTTATACAACGCATATCTCCACCTTTTCTTCAAAGTCTTTTCGCTTACACGGAAAGACTTCTTAAACTGCCATGCATCAGGGTCAGGGGGAGGTCTTGTTACAACGCAGATCTGTGGATCTCCGGGTTTTGATTGTGGCAAGGATGCTGCTGGTGTCAAAACCACAACGTGGGAACCACAGAACCACTAGTTGGCTTTCAGTGTTTCAGTGCATACAATTCCTAACATATCTGGCCAAGAAAACTTGTAAGTTCTTAGATTGTCCCAAAGGTGGCGCATGAAATCAAAGCAGGAGAACAGTTTCCCACGAGGTGTAGCCTGGGAAAGTTGGGGGTGACTGATGGAAAGGAGGAGTGAAGCTCCGCCCTTTCCGCTGCTAGGCTGCGCCCGAGGCTATTTAAACCCACCCTGGCTGGCCTGTACTCAGATCTTCGCGGAGCGGATCAGCGGCCGGAGCGTTTGGCGGACTCTGCGTGGACTTGGAGCTCACAGCGTCTTGCGACTTGGAAGCGGATTCAGAGGACAGGACAGAACACTTGGGCAAGTGAATCTCTGTCTGTCTGTCTGTCTGTCTGTCTGTCTGTCTCATTGGTTGGTTGATTTCCATTTTCTTAAGGGGCACATACCTCACACCGCACACACACACACACACACACACGCACACACACGCACACACACTCCTTCTTTCTGCGAGTTAGAAAATTAGTAGGGGCCCCTGGGAGCTGCAGGTTTCCTAATCATGTCTGCACCTAAGAACAGTAGGGTCTTGTCTGGCTCTTCTTATGAACGGTCCCCCAGCCCGGACTCCCCAAGGTCCATGCGAGCTTCACCCAGCTTCTCCCTCTCCCCTATCAGAAACTCAGGCTTAAGGGGAAGCTCCTCACCAGGGATCCGGAGCTACCATTCACCATCCCCTAGGGCTTCACCACACTCACCTCTGTCATCACCAGAATCCCACAAGCTCCCATTTCCCTGTCCTCACAGTGATGGGCAACCAATGAAGCCATTGGGCTCTCCCGTGTCCTCCTCTGAGGATTCCTCAGAGTCCCCACGTTCATCAATAATATACCACATGTTCTTACTGCCATCACCCAGCAGCTCACCCCCAGCTCTCGGGGGGTCTCCTGTGTCTCCCAGCTACTCTCCAAACAACCCCAGATTTCAGCTGGAGTCAGCCCCCCACACCCAGGAATCACCTACAAACTCACGAGCCTCACGGTGCTCCACCCCTGTGTCTTTCATCTCTTCACCCCCAGGCCTCAGGGACTCTCCTGTGGCTCCCAGTTACTCTCCAGCCATCCCCAGGTTCCTGCGGGAGTCAGCCCCATGCACCCAGGAGTCCCCCAGAGACTCACACGTCTCGGGAGAATATGAGCGGTCCCCCAGCCCTGACTCCTCAAGATTCATGCCTGCCTCACCCAGCTTCTCCCTCTCCCCTCCCAGAAACTCAGACCCAAGGGGCAGCTCCTCACCAGGGATGTGGAAGTACTCTACATCACCCCGCAGGGCTTCACCACTCTCACATCCATCATCAACAGAACTCCACAACTTTACGTTTCCCTTTCCTAACCAAGCAGGACAGTCACTCATGTCATTGTGTTCTCCCGTGTCCTCCTCTGGAGATTCTCCACAGTCACCTCATTCATCAATAATATACCATATGTTCTTACTGCCATCATCCAGCAGCTCACCCCCAGCCACCCATGACTCGCCTGTCTGTCCCAGCTACTCTCCAACTACGCCCAGATTTCAGCGGCAGTCTCTACCCCACACCCCAGAAACACCTACAAACTCACAGACCTCAGTGGGATCCTCGCCAGTCTCTCTCACGTCTTCACCCCCAGCCCTTACGGACCCTCCAGTCTGTCCCAGCTACTCTCCAACCACGCCCACATTTCAGCGCGGGTCAGTTCCAGGAACCCAGGGATCACCACCAAGCCCACCACTTTCACTGAGTTACTCCCCAGTCTCCAGCACGTCTTTATCTCCAACCCTCAGGGACTCGCCAGTCTGTCCCAGCTACTCTCCAAACACGCCCACGCTTCAGCGGGAGTTCGTTGCAGGCACCCAGAAATCACCACCAAACTCACCAATTTCACTGCGTTACTCCCCAGTCTCTCTCATGTCTTCACCATCCCTCAGGGACTCTCCCATCTGTCCCAGCTACTCTCCAACCACGCCCACATTTCAGCTGGAGTCAGTTCCAGGCACCCCGGACTCACCACCAAACTCACCAATTTCACTCAGTTACTCCTCAGTCTCTAGCACGTCTTTATCTCCAACCCTCAGGGACTCTCCTGTGTGTCCCAGCTACTCTCCAACCACGCCCACACTTCAGCGGGAGTCAGCTCCAGGCACCCAGGAATCACCATCAAACTCACCAATTTCACTGCGTTACTCCCCAGTCTCTCTCATGTCTTCACCATCCCTCAGGGACTCTCCCGTCTGTCCCAGCTACTCTCCAACCACGCCCACATTTCAGCTGGGGTCAGTTCCAGGCACCCCGGAGTCACCACCAAACTCACCAGTTTCACTGAGGTACTCCCCGGTCTCTCTCATGTCTTCACCCCCAGCCCTCAGGGACTCTCCTGTGTGTCCCAGCTACTCTCCATCCATGCCCAGATTTCAGCGGGAGTCCGTTCCAGGCACCCAGGTATCACCACCAAACTCAGCAGTTTCGCTGAGTTACTCCCCAGTCTCTCTCATGTCTTCACCCCCAGCCCCCTGGGACTCTCCTGTCTGTCCCAGCTACTCTCCCACCACGCCCAGATTTCAGCGGGAGTCAGCCTCCCACACTCCGGAATCACCTACAGACTCACAGACTTCACTGAGGTCCTCCCTGGTCTCTCTCAGGTCTTTGCCTTCAGCCCACAGGGACTCTTGTGTCTCTTTCAGCTACTCTCAAAACTTCTCTAGATTCCAGCTGGAGTCAGTTCCAGGCACCCACGATACACCACCGAACTCACGAATTTCACTGACTTACTCCCCAGTCTCCCTCATGTTCTCACCCCCAGCCCTCAGGGACTCTTCTGCCTCTCTCAGCTACTCTCCAACCATCTCCAGATTGCACCTGGAGTCAGCTTCCCGCACCCAGGAATCATCTACAAACTCACGGACCTTACTGCCACCCTCCCCCATTTCTTTCACCTCTTCACCCCCTGCCTTGAGGGACTCTCCTGGGCCTCCCAGCTTCTCTCCAGCCTTCCCCAGATTTCTGCCACAGTCAGCCCCAGGCACCCAGGGCAACCATAGACACTCACAGGCCTCACGAGACTATCTCCCTATGACCTGTACCTACACAGGGATGGCTCTCACGCATCCCTCAGTGACCCCAAACCCATCTCCACTTACACTCAGACACTCCCAGGGCCTGACAGCTACTCCCCGTTATTGTCCTTCAGTTCGAAGCCCTGGCCAATCTACTAGCCCACATGACGCAGTTACCTGGCCATTTCTCCACGGTTCCCGTGAGGGCCCCACGCCCAGCCGCACAAGAGCCCCTCCTGCATTCCGTCCTCACACGCAGGCCTGTCCATCTACTTGCTACTGTCACACTCTTGCCAGCAGAAGAGGCCCCTGTAATGGCCGATATCACCACCCAGTCTATCCTCACCCCACAGCTGTGCAGCGGGTCCCTCCTGCTGGCCCACGTGGCTGCCAGAGCCCATGCTGGCACGACGCTCCAGCAGGTCGGCGTCCCTGCGGGCCACACTACCGGTGACATGGCTAGCATGACCCTCCTTCCTGGCAGTGACACTGTTGATGTGAACCCCAGTTTCACATCTGTCATTTCTAAATAGGACCATTTTCCCTTTTCGCTCTCCCTTCCTTTCACAGGGCTTTTCGTTCTCTCTGTTTCTGCCTCCGTTTCAGATATTTACTCACCTTTTTCTCTCTCACTATGTCTGCCGTGGTCTCCATGAGAGTGCGCCACTTAAGATTCCCCCATTAAAAATCATGAATTGAGTGGCTCTTAGTATACCTGTGGTTGTGCACATTCAATTATAATTCGCAATCCATTGTAGAACGTCTTATCACCCCCGACCAGAGAAAAACCCTGTAGACATTAGTCACTCCTCATTCTGTCTCAAACCCTCTCCCTGACCCTCAGCCCTAGGTAGCAACTACCTAGTGCCATCAATCCCATATGCATAGATTTCCATATTGTAGACATTTCCTATAAACGGAATTGCACAATAGGTGAGCTGTTATGACTGACATAACACGTAGCACAATATTTTCAAGATTCATCCACATTGTAGGCTTACCCACAGGGGAAACCATTTTTTTGGGGGGTTTTAGTAACACCGGGTGTTTTCTCCTTCCTTTCGTCCTTCTTTCCTTCCTTCCTTCCTTCCTTCCTTCCTTCTTTCCTAACTTCCTTCTTTCCTTCCTTCCTTCCTTCCTTCCTTCCTTCCTTCCTTCCTTCCTTCCTCCTACTTCTCTCTTACTCCTTCTGCCCTCTCTCTTTCATATGCCTTAGGTGCATCCCACATTCTGCATTTTTTTGGAGAAATCCACGACAGGTGCAGGAAAATTGTGTTATTGTAACTATTTACCGCTATCTCTCTTTCACGGCTCTCCATCAGTTGTGAACATCTATTGGTTTATCCCAAGTCACTAAGCATATGTTTATTAGGTACACCTGTTTTTCCTTATACAGCTGTTTCTGGAGTCTAGGGTCGCATGCTCATAAACCCAGTGTAACTCAGAAACGCATCTAATAGTCCAATAAACCCATCATAACGTTGAAAAATCATAAATCAAACCATCATAAGTCACGGTTTGTCCGTGGATATGGGCGTCATCAATTCCATTGTATTCAGTCATGCTGTACACCATTAACCACGGCAGACTGACTGGGAGTGGATATTGATACCATTATAAAAGTCAGTTATTAGAGGGATACTTCTTTAACCTGACTGAAGAACTGATCTAATGGCTTTAGTCGAGTGCATGATTATGTGAGATGTTTTGAGACAGAGTAGTACATTTGTGAATGAAATTTTCTGGCTTTTTTTCACTTAGTAGGAACCATTGTGTGTGGAAAAGTGAGAAAATTGCTTTCTGCTGTAGAGTCTGGCATTCATTGTAGATTTAAGCTTATTTTTCTGGGAGCAAATCTTATTCAATAAAATACTACTCTTTATACTAAAAAAACAAAAACAGTGGTGATGTGTGGTCATTATCCTCAGCAAACTCATCCAGGGAAAGAAAACCAAACGCCACATTCTCACTTATAATGGGAGCTGAAAAAGGAGATCACATGGACACAGGAAGGGGAACAACACACACTGGGGCCTTTCAGGGGGCAGAGCGTTAAGAAGAACAGCTACTGCATGCTGGGCTTAATGCCTAGGTGATGGGTTGACAGGTGCAGCAAACCACCATGGCACACGTTTACCTTAGTAACAAATCTGCACATCCTGCACATATACCCCAGAACTTAGAAACGAAACGAAACAAAAGAAAACGAAAAAGCAATAGCAAAACGCTAAAGGCAAACTAAAGTTTCAAACTCAGAACGTGACAGACCAATGTTTGGTTCAAATCATGGTTCTCAACCCAGGTGCCATAAGGTCAGGATAAAGAATTTGATTACATATTGTAAATAAGACATGCAGCAAATGACCAGAAAGATTATTCTCAACATATGTGTGTCTTCTAATTCAATGGTGACGCTACCTACCGGGACATAGCATTAGATTCCAAAGGGCCGGGTCCCGCCACACAGGCCTCCCACACTAATAACAATGGGAAGCCCTACGTGGTTTTACCTGTGCTTCTCAGCAACTGGCTATAAATCAGGTTGCCACCACTCCCAGATTTAGTTGCATTCATTTGCTGGAAGAGCTCACAGCACGCAGGGAAGCACTTACATTTGCCGTTGTATTTTAGCGGACATTGCAAAAAGTTCAGAAATTAATGTGGGGCCCGGCATGTGGGGAGGGGCGCACTACCTTCCAGGAAGTGTTATCCAGAAGCTCTCTGATCCCAGTCCTTTTGGGTTTTTATGGAGACCTCATTCTATAGGCATGATGGGTTAAACCATAGGCTATTGGTGATCAACTCCACCTGAGGCTCTCAACCCTCCCTGGAAATTGGGGTTGAGGCTTTGCCATTCTCAGTCTGACTAAAAGAATTTACCCAAACGGAATTTTGAAACAGATGAGCATAACTGGAATCTTAATTAGATGATTGGATTATCTGGAGCCACACCTTGATATTCCTAACCCGAGCACCCTCATCCAACGAATGCTCCACCCAACTGGCTCCCAAGTCTCTACGTGGTTCCAGAGCAAAAGAATGTTTATACAACGCATATCTCCACCTTTTCTTCAAAGTCTTTTCGCTTACACGGAAAGACTTCTTAAACTGCCATGCATCAGGGTCAGGGGGAGGTCTTGTTACAACGCAGATCTGTGGATCTCCGGGTTTTGATTGTGGCAAGGATGCTGCTGGTGTCAAAACCACAACGTGGGAACCACAGAACCACTAGTTGGTTTTCAGTGTTTCAGTGCATACAATTCCTAACATATCTGGCCAAGAAAACTTGTAAGTTCTTAGATTGTCCCAAAGGTGGCGCATGAAATCAAAGCAGGAGAACAGTTTCCCACGAGGTGTAGCCTGGGAAAGTTGGGGGTGACTGATGGAAAGGAGGAGTGAAGCTCCGCCCTTTCCGCTGCTAGGCTGCGCCCGAGGCTATTTAAACCCACCCTGGCTGGCCTGTACTCAGATCTTCGCGGAGCGGATCAGCGGCCGGAGCGTTTGGCGGACTCTGCGTGGACTTGGAGCTCACAGCGTCTTGCGACTTGGAAGCGGATTCAGAGGACAGGACAGAACACTTGGGCAAGTGAATCTCTGTCTGTCTGTCTGTCTGTCTGTCTGTCTGTCTCATTGGTTGGTTGATTTCCATTTTCTTAAGGGGCACATACCTCACACCGCACACACACACACACACACACGCACACACACGCACACACACTCCTTCTTTCTGCGAGTTAGAAAATTAGTAGGGGCCCCTGGGAGCTGCAGGTTTCCTAATCATGTCTGCACCTAAGAACAGTAGGGTCTTGTCTGGCTCTTCTTATGAACGGTCCCCCAGCCCGGACTCCCCAAGGTCCATGCGAGCTTCACCCAGCTTCTCCCTCTCCCCTATCAGAAACTCAGGCTTAAGGGGAAGCTCCTCACCAGGGATCCGGAGCTACCATTCACCATCCCCTAGGGCTTCACCACACTCACCTCTGTCATCACCAGAATCCCACAAGCTCCCATTTCCCTGTCCTCACCGTGATGGGCAACCAATGAAGCCATTGGGCTCTCCCGTGTCCTCCTCTGAGGATTCCTCAGAGTCCCCACGTTCATCAATAATATACCACATGTTCTTACTGCCATCACCCAGCAGCTCACCCCCAGCTCTCGGGGGGTCTCCTGTGTCTCCCAGCTACTCTCCAAACAACCCCAGATTTCAGCTGGAGTCAGCCCCCCACACCCAGGAATCACCTACAAACTCACGAGCCTCACGGTGCTCCACCCCTGTGTCTTTCATCTCTTCACCCCCAGGCCTCAGGGACTCTCCTGTGGCTCCCAGTTACTCTCCAGCCATCCCCAGGTTCCTGCGGGAGTCAGCCCCATGCACCCAGGAGTCCCCCAGAGACTCACACGTCTCGGGAGAATATGAGCGGTCCCCCAGCCCTGACTCCTCAAGATTCATGCCTGCCTCACCCAGCTTCTCCCTCTCCCCTCCCAGAAACTCAGACCCAAGGGGCAGCTCCTCACCAGGGATGTGGAAGTACTCTACATCACCCCGCAGGGCTTCACCACTCTCACATCCATCATCAACAGAACTCCACAACTTTACGTTTCCCTTTCCTAACCAAGCAGGACAGTCACTCATGTCATTGTGTTCTCCCGTGTCCTCCTCTGGAGATTCTCCACAGTCACCTCATTCATCAATAATATACCATATGTTCTTACTGCCATCATCCAGCAGCTCACCCCCAGCCACCCATGACTCGCCTGTCTGTCCCAGCTACTCTCCAACTACGCCCAGATTTCAGCGGCAGTCTCTACCCCACACCCCAGAAACACCTACAAACTCACAGACCTCAGTGGGATCCTCGCCAGTCTCTCTCACGTCTTCACCCCCAGCCCTTACGGACCCTCCAGTCTGTCCCAGCTACTCTCCAACCACGCCCACATTTCAGCGCGGGTCAGTTCCAGGAACCCAGGGATCACCACCAAGCCCACCACTTTCACTGAGTTACTCCCCAGTCTCCAGCACGTCTTTATCTCCAACCCTCAGGGACTCGCCAGTCTGTCCCAGCTACTCTCCAAACACGCCCACGCTTCAGCGGGAGTTCGTTGCAGGCACCCAGAAATCACCACCAAACTCACCAATTTCACTGCGTTACTCCCCAGTCTCTCTCATGTCTTCACCATCCCTCAGGGACTCTCCCATCTGTCCCAGCTACTCTCCAACCACGCCCACATTTCAGCTGGAGTCAGTTCCAGGCACCCCGGACTCACCACCAAACTCACCAATTTCACTCAGTTACTCCTCAGTCTCTAGCACGTCTTTATCTCCAACCCTCAGGGACTCTCCTGTGTGTCCCAGCTACTCTCCAACCACGCCCACACTTCAGCGGGAGTCAGCTCCAGGCACCCAGGAATCACCATCAAACTCACCAATTTCACTGCGTTACTCCCCAGTCTCTCTCATGTCTTCACCATCCCTCAGGGACTCTCCCGTCTGTCCCAGCTACTCTCCAACCACGCCCACATTTCAGCTGGGGTCAGTTCCAGGCACCCCGGAGTCACCACCAAACTCACCAGTTTCACTGAGGTACTCCCCGGTCTCTCTCATGTCTTCACCCCCAGCCCTCAGGGACTCTCCTGTGTGTCCCAGCTACTCTCCATCCATGCCCAGATTTCAGCGGGAGTCCGTTCCAGGCACCCAGGTATCACCACCAAACTCAGCAGTTTCGCTGAGTTACTCCCCAGTCTCTCTCATGTCTTCACCCCCAGCCCCCTGGGACTCTCCTGTCTGTCCCAGCTACTCTCCCACCACGCCCAGATTTCAGCGGGAGTCAGCCTCCCACACTCCGGAATCACCTACAGACTCACAGACTTCACTGAGGTCCTCCCTGGTCTCTCTCAGGTCTTTGCCTTCAGCCCACAGGGACTCTTGTGTCTCTTTCAGCTACTCTCAAAACTTCTCTAGATTCCAGCTGGAGTCAGTTCCAGGCACCCACGATACACCACCGAACTCACGAATTTCACTGACTTACTCCCCAGTCTCCCTCATGTTCTCACCCCCAGCCCTCAGGGACTCTTCTGCCTCTCTCAGCTACTCTCCAACCATCTCCAGATTGCACCTGGAGTCAGCTTCCCGCACCCAGGAATCATCTACAAACTCACGGACCTTACTGCCACCCTCCCCCATTTCTTTCACCTCTTCACCCCCTGCCTTGAGGGACTCTCCTGGGCCTCCCAGCTTCTCTCCAGCCTTCCCCAGATTTCTGCCACAGTCAGCCCCAGGCACCCAGGGCAACCATAGACACTCACAGGCCTCACGAGACTATCTCCCTATGACCTGTACCTACACAGGGATGGCTCTCACGCATCCCTCAGTGACCCCAAACCCATCTCCACTTACACTCAGACACTCCCAGGGCCTGACAGCTACTCCCCGTTATTGTCCTTCAGTTCGAAGCCCTGGCCAATCTACTAGCCCACATGACGCAGTTACCTGGCCATTTCTCCACGGTTCCCGTGAGGGCCCCACGCCCAGCCGCACAAGAGCCCCTCCTGCATTCCGTCCTCACACGCAGGCCTGTCCATCTACTTGCTACTGTCACACTCTTGCCAGCAGAAGAGGCCCCTGTAATGGCCGATATCACCACCCAGTCTATCCTCACCCCACAGCTGTGCAGCGGGTCCCTCCTGCTGGCCCACGTGGCTGCCAGAGCCCATGCTGGCACGACGCTCCAGCAGGTCGGCGTCCCTGCGGGCCACACTACCGGTGACATGGCTAGCATGACCCTCCTTCCTGGCAGTGACACTGTTGATGTGAACCCCAGTTTCACATCTGTCATTTCTAAATAGGACCATTTTCCCTTTTCGCTCTCCCTTCCTTTCACAGGGCTTTTCGTTCTCTCTGTTTCTGCCTCCGTTTCAGATATTTACTCACCTTTTTCTCTCTCACTATGTCTGCCGTGGTCTCCATGAGAGTGCGCCACTTAAGATTCCCCCATTAAAAATCATGAATTGAGTGGCTCTTAGTATACCTGTGGTTGTGCACATTCAATTATAATTCGCAATCCATTGTAGAACGTCTTATCACCCCCGACCAGAGAAAAACCCTGTAGACATTAGTCACTCCTCATTCTGTCTCAAACCCTCTCCCTGACCCTCAGCCCTAGGTAGCAACTACCTAGTGCCATCAATCCCATATGCATAGATTTCCATATTGTAGACATTTCCTATAAACGGAATTGCACAATAGGTGAGCTGTTATGACTGACATAACACGTAGCACAATATTTTCAAGATTCATCCACATTGTAGGCTTACCCACAGGGGAAACCATTTTTTTGGGGGGTTTTAGTAACACCGGGTGTTTTCTCCTTCCTTTCGTCCTTCTTTCCTTCCTTCCTTCCTTCCTTCCTTCCTTCTTTCCTAACTTCCTTCTTTCCTTCCTTCCTTCCTTCCTTCCTTCCTTCCTTCCTTCCTTCCTCCTACTTCTCTCTTACTCCTTCTGCCCTCTCTCTTTCATATGCCTTAGGTGCATCCCACATTCTGCATTTTTTTGGAGAAATCCACGACAGGTGCAGGAAAATTGTGTTATTGTAACTATTTACCGCTATCTCTCTTTCACGGCTCTCCATCAGTTGTGAACATCTATTGGTTTATCCCAAGTCACTAAGCATATGTTTATTAGGTACACCTGTTTTTCCTTATACAGCTGTTTCTGGAGTCTAGGGTCGCATGCTCATAAACCCAGTGTAACTCAGAAACGCATCTAATAGTCCAATAAACCCATCATAACGTTGAAAAATCATAAATCAAACCATCATAAGTCACGGTTTGTCCGTGGATATGGGCGTCATCAATTCCATTGTATTCAGTCATGCTGTACACCATTAACCACGGCAGACTGACTGGGAGTGGATATTGATACCATTATAAAAGTCAGTTATTAGAGGGATACTTCTTTAACCTGACTGAAGAACTGATCTAATGGCTTTAGTCGAGTGCATGATTATGTGAGATGTTTTGAGACAGAGTAGTACATTTGTGAATGAAATTTTCTGGCTTTTTTTCACTTAGTAGGAACCATTGTGTGTGGAAAAGTGAGAAAATTGCTTTCTGCTGTAGAGTCTGGCATTCATTGTAGATTTAAGCTTATTTTTCTGGGAGCAAATCTTATTCAATAAAATACTACTCTTTATACTAAAAAAACAAAAACAGTGGTGATGTGTGGTCATTATCCTCAGCAAACTCATCCAGGGAAAGAAAACCAAACGCCACATTCTCACTTATAATGGGAGCTGAAAAAGGAGATCACATGGACACAGGAAGGGGAACAACACACACTGGGGCCTTTCAGGGGGCAGAGCGTTAAGAAGAACAGCTACTGCATGCTGGGCTTAATGCCTAGGTGATGGGTTGACAGGTGCAGCAAACCACCATGGCACACGTTTACCTTAGTAACAAATCTGCACATCCTGCACATATACCCCAGAACTTAGAAACGAAACGAAACAAAAGAAAACGAAAAAGCAATAGCAAAACGCTAAAGGCAAACTAAAGTTTCAAACTCAGAACGTGACAGACCAATGTTTGGTTCAAATCATGGTTCTCAACCCAGGTGCCATAAGGTCAGGATAAAGAATTTGATTACATATTGTAAATAAGACATGCAGCAAATGACCAGAAAGATTATTCTCAACATATGTGTGTCTTCTAATTCAATGGTGACGCTACCTACTGGGACATAGCATTGGATTCCAAAGGGCCGGGTCCCGCCACACAGGCCTCCCACACTAATAACAATGGGAAGCCCTACGTGGTTTTACCTGTGCTTCTCAGCAACTGGCTATAAATCAGGTTGCCACCACTCCCAGATTTAGTTGCATTCATTTGCTGGAAGAGCTCACAGCACGCAGGGAAGCACTTACATTTGCCGTTGTATTTTAGCGGACATTGCAAAAAGTTCAGAAATTAATGTGGGGCCCGGCATGTGGGGAGGGGCGCACTACCTTCCAGGAAGTGTTATCCAGAAGCTCTCTGATCCCAGTCCTTTTGGGTTTTTATGGAGACCTCATTCTATAGGCATGATGGGTTAAACCATAGGCTATTGGTGATCAACTCCACCTGAGGCTCTCAACCCTCCCTGGAAATTGGGGTTGAGGCTTTGCCATTCTCAGTCTGACTAAAAGAATTTACCCAAACGGAATTTTGAAACAGATGAGCATAACTGGAATCTTAATTAGATGATTGGATTATCTGGAGCCACACCTTGATATTCCTAACCCGAGCACCCTCATCCAACGAATGCTCCACCCAACTGGCTCCCAAGTCTCTACGTGGTTCCAGAGCAAAAGAATGTTTATACAACGCATATCTCCACCTTTTCTTCAAAGTCTTTTCGCTTACACGGAAAGACTTCTTAAACTGCCATGCATCAGGGTCAGGGGGAGGTCTTGTTACAACGCAGATCTGTGGATCTCCGGGTTTTGATTGTGGCAAGGATGCTGCTGGTGTCAAAACCACAACGTGGGAACCACAGAACCACTAGTTGGCTTTCAGTGTTTCAGTGCATACAATTCCTAACATATCTGGCCAAGAAAACTTGTAAGTTCTTAGATTGTCCCAAAGGTGGCGCATGAAATCAAAGCAGGAGAACAGTTTCCCACGAGGTGTAGCCTGGGAAAGTTGGGGGTGACTGATGGAAAGGAGGAGTGAAGCTCCGCCCTTTCCGCTGCTAGGCTGCGCCCGAGGCTATTTAAACCCACCCTGGCTGGCCTGTACTCAGATCTTCGCGGAGCGGATCAGCGGCCGGAGCGTTTGGCGGACTCTGCGTGGACTTGGAGCTCACAGCGTCTTGCGACTTGGAAGCGGATTCAGAGGACAGGACAGAACACTTGGGCAAGTGAATCTCTGTCTGTCTGTCTGTCTGTCTGTCTGTCTGTCTGTCTGTCTCATTGGTTGGTTGATTTCCATTTTCTTAAGGGGCACATACCTCACACCGCACACACACACACACACACACGCACACACACGCACACACACTCCTTCTTTCTGCGAGTTAGAAAATTAGTAGGGGCCCCTGGGAGCTGCAGGTTTCCTAATCATGTCTGCACCTAAGAACAGTAGGGTCTTGTCTGGCTCTTCTTATGAACGGTCCCCCAGCCCGGACTCCCCAAGGTCCATGCGAGCTTCACCCAGCTTCTCCCTCTCCCCTATCAGAAACTCAGGCTTAAGGGGAAGCTCCTCACCAGGGATCCGGAGCTACCATTCACCATCCCCTAGGGCTTCACCACACTCACCTCTGTCATCACCAGAATCCCACAAGCTCCCATTTCCCTGTCCTCACCGTGATGGGCAACCAATGAAGCCATTGGGCTCTCCCGTGTCCTCCTCTGAGGATTCCTCAGAGTCCCCACGTTCATCAATAATATACCACATGTTCTTACTGCCATCACCCAGCAGCTCACCCCCAGCTCTCGGGGGGTCTCCTGTGTCTCCCAGCTACTCTCCAAACAACCCCAGATTTCAGCTGGAGTCAGCCCCCCACACCCAGGAATCACCTACAAACTCACGAGCCTCACGGTGCTCCACCCCTGTGTCTTTCATCTCTTCACCCCCAGGCCTCAGGGACTCTCCTGTGGCTCCCAGTTACTCTCCAGCCATCCCCAGGTTCCTGCGGGAGTCAGCCCCATGCACCCAGGAGTCCCCCAGAGACTCACACGTCTCGGGAGAATATGAGCGGTCCCCCAGCCCTGACTCCTCAAGATTCATGCCTGCCTCACCCAGCTTCTCCCTCTCCCCTCCCAGAAACTCAGACCCAAGGGGCAGCTCCTCACCAGGGATGTGGAAGTACTCTACATCACCCCGCAGGGCTTCACCACTCTCACATCCATCATCAACAGAACTCCACAACTTTACGTTTCCCTTTCCTAACCAAGCAGGACAGTCACTCATGTCATTGTGTTCTCCCGTGTCCTCCTCTGGAGATTCTCCACAGTCACCTCATTCATCAATAATATACCATATGTTCTTACTGCCATCATCCAGCAGCTCACCCCCAGCCACCCATGACTCGCCTGTCTGTCCCAGCTACTCTCCAACTACGCCCAGATTTCAGCGGCAGTCTCTACCCCACACCCCAGAAACACCTACAAACTCACAGACCTCAGTGGGATCCTCGCCAGTCTCTCTCACGTCTTCACCCCCAGCCCTTACGGACCCTCCAGTCTGTCCCAGCTACTCTCCAACCACGCCCACATTTCAGCGCGGGTCAGTTCCAGGAACCCAGGGATCACCACCAAGCCCACCACTTTCACTGAGTTACTCCCCAGTCTCCAGCACGTCTTTATCTCCAACCCTCAGGGACTCGCCTGTCTGTCCCAGCTACTCTCCAAACACGCCCACACTTCAGCGGGAGTTCGTTGCAGGCACCCAGAAATCACCACCAAACTCACCAATTTCACTGCGTTACTCCCCAGTCTCTCTCATGTCTTCACCATCCCTCAGGGACTCTCCCGTCTGTCCCAGCTACTCTCCAACCACGCCCACATTTCAGCTGGGGTCAGTTCCAGGCACCCCGGAGTCACCACCAAACTCACCAGTTTCACTGAGGTACTCCCCGGTCTCTCTCATGTCTTCACCCCCAGCCCTCAGGGACTCTCCTGTGTGTCCCAGCTACTCTCCATCCATGCCCAGATTTCAGCGGGAGTCCGTTCCAGGCACCCAGGTATCACCACCAAACTCAGCAGTTTCGCTGAGTTACTCCCCAGTCTCTCTCATGTCTTCACCCCCAGCCCCCTGGGACTCTCCTGTCTGTCCCAGCTACTCTCCCACCACGCCCAGATTTCAGCGGGAGTCAGCCTCCCACACTCCGGAATCACCTACAGACTCACAGACTTCACTGAGGTCCTCCCTGGTCTCTCTCAGGTCTTTGCCCTCAGCCCACAGGGACTCTTGTGTCTCTTTCAGCTACTCTCAAAACTTCTCTAGATTCCAGCTGGAGTCAGTTCCAGGCACCCACGATACACCACCGAACTCACGAATTTCACTGACTTACTCCCCAGTCTCCCTCATGTTCTCACCCCCAGCCCTCAGGGACTCTTCTGTCTCTCTCAGCTACTCTCCAACCATCTCCAGATTGCACCTGGAGTCAGCTTCCCGCACCCAGGAATCATCTACAAACTCACGGACCTTACTGCCACCCTCCCCCATTTCTTTCACCTCTTCACCCCCTGCCTTAAGGGACTCTCCTGGGCCTCCCAGCTTCTCTCCAGCCTTCCCCAGATTTCTGCCACAGTCAGCCCCAGGCACCCAGGGCAACCATAGACACTCACAGGCCTCACGAGACTATCTCCCTATGACCTGTACCTACACAGGGATGGCTCTCACGCATCCCTCAGTGACCCCAAACCCATCTCCACTTACACTCAGACACTCCCAGGGCCTGACAGCTACTCCCCGTTATTGTCCTTCAGTTCGAAGCCCTGGCCAATCTACTAGCCCACATGACGCAGTTACCTGGCCATTTCTCCACGGTTCCCGTGAGGGCCCCACGCCCAGCCGCACAAGAGCCCCTCCTGCATTCCGTCCTCACACGCAGGCCTGTCCATCTACTTGCTACTGTCACACTCTTGCCAGCAGAAGAGGCCCCTGTAATGGCCGATATCACCACCCAGTCTATCCTCACCCCACAGCTGTGCAGCGGGTCCCTCCTGCTGGCCCACGTGGCTGCCAGAGCCCATGCTGGCACGACGCTCCAGCAGGTCGGCGTCCCTGCGGGCCACACTACCGGTGACATGGCTAGCATGACCCTCCTTCCTGGCAGTGACACTGTTGATGTGAACCCCAGTTTCACATCTGTCATTTCTAAATAGGACCATTTTCCCTTTTCGCTCTCCCTTCCTTTCACAGGGCTTTTCGTTCTCTCTGTTTCTGCCTCCGTTTCAGATCTTTACTCACCTTTTTCTCTCTCACTATGTCTGCCGTGGTCTCCATGAGAGTGCGCCACTTAAGATTCCCCCATTAAAAGTCATGAATTGAGTGGCTTTTAGTATACCTGTGGTTGTGCACATTCAATTATAATTTGCAATCCATTGCAGAACGTCTTATCACCCCCGACCAGAGAAAAACCCTGTAGACATTAGTCACTCCTCATTCTGTCTCAAACCCTCTCCCTGACCCTCAGCCCTAGGTAGCAACTACCTAGTGCCATCAATCCCATATGCATAGATTTCCATATTGTAGACATTTCCTATAAACGGAATTGCACAATAGGTGAGCTGTTATGACTGACATAACACGTAGCACAATATTTTCAAGATTCATCCACATTGTAGGCTTACCCACAGGGGAAACCATTTTTTTGGGGGGTTTTAGTAACACCGGGTGTTTTCTCCTTCCTTTCGTCCTTCTTTCCTTCCTTCCTTCCTTCCTTCCTTCCTTCCTTCCTTCCTTCTTTCCTAACTTCCTTCTTTCCTTCCTTCCTTCCTTCCTTCCTTCCTGCCTTCCTTCCTTCCTCCTACTTCTCTCTTACTCCTTCTGCCCTCTCTCTTTCATATGCCTTAGGTGCATCCCACATTCTGCATTTTTTTGGAGAAATCCACGACAGGTGCAGGAAAATTGTGTTATTGTAACTATTTACCGCTATCTCTCTTTCACGGCTCTCCATCAGTTGTGAACATCTATTGGTTTATCCCAAGTCACTAAGCATATGTTTATTAGGTACACCTGTTTTTCCTTATACAGCTGTTTCTGGAGTCTAGGGTCGCATGCTCATAAACCCAGTGTAACTCAGAAACGCATCTAATAGTCCAATAAACCCATCATAACGTTGAAAAATCATAAATCAAACCATCATAAGTCACGGTTTGTCCGTGGATATGGGCGTCATCAATTCCATTGTATTCAGTCATGCTGTACACCATTAACCACGGCAGACTGACTGGGAGTGGATATTGATACCATTATAAAAGTCAGTTATTAGAGGGATACTTCTTTAACCTGACTGAAGAACTGATCTAATGGCTTTAGTCGAGAGCATGATTATGTGAGATGTTTTGAGACAGAGTAGTACATTTGTGAATGAAATTTTCTGGCTTTTTTTCACTTAGTAGGAACCATTGTGTGTGGAAAAGTGAGAAAATTGCTTTCTGCTGTAGAGTCTGGCATTCATTGTAGATTTAAGCTTATTTTTCTGGGAGCAAATCTTATTCAATAAAATACTACTCTTTATACTAAAAAAACAAAAACAGTGGTGATGTGTGGTCATTATCCTCAGCAAACTCATCCAGGGAAAGAAAACCAAACGCCACATTCTCACTTATAATGGGAGCTGAAAAAGGAGATCACATGGACACAGGAAGGGGAACAACACACACTGGGGCCTTTCAGGGGGCAGAGCGTTAAGAAGAACAGCTACTGCATGCTGGGCTTAATGCCTAGGTGATGGGTTGACAGGTGCAGCAAACCACCATGGCACACGTTTACCTTAGTAACAAATCTGCACATCCTGCACATATAGCCCAGAACTTAGAAACGAAACGAAACAAAAGAAAACGAAAAAGCAATAGCAAAACGCTAAAGGCAAACTAAAGTTTCAAACTCAGAACGTGACAGACCAATGTTTGGTTCAAATCATGGTTCTCAACCCAGGTGCCATAAGGTCAGGATAAAGAATTTGATTACATATTGTAAATAAGACATGCAGCAAATGACCAGAAAGATTATTCTCAACATATGTGTGTCTTCTAATTCAATGGTGACGCTACCTACCGGGACATAGCATTAGATTCCAAAGGGCCGGGTCCCGCCACACAGGCCTCCCACACTAATAACAATGGGAAGCCCTACGTGGTTTTACCTGTGCTTCTCAGCAACTGGCTATAAATCAGGTTGCCACCACTCCCAGATTTAGTTGCATTCATTTGCTGGAAGAGCTCACAGCACGCAGGGAAGCACTTACATTTGCCGTTGTATTTTAGCGGACATTGCAAAAAGTTCAGAAATTAATGTGGGGCCCGGCATGTGGGGAGGGGCGCACTACCTTCCAGGAAGTGTTATCCAGAAGCTCTCTGATCCCAGTCCTTTTGGGTTTTTATGGAGACCTCATTCTATAGGCATGATGGGTTAAACCATAGGCTATTGGTGATCAACTCCACCTGAGGCTCTCAACCCTCCCTGGAAATTGGGGTTGAGGCTTTGCCATTCTCAGTCTGACTAAAAGAATTTACCCAAACGGAATTTTGAAACAGATGAGCATAACTGGAATCTTAATTAGATGATTGGATTATCTGGAGCCACACCTTGATATTCCTAACCCGAGCACCCTCATCCAACGAATGCTCCACCCAACTGGCTCCCAAGTCTCTACGTGGTTCCAGAGCAAAAGAATGTTTATACAACGCATATCTCCACCTTTTCTTCAAAGTCTTTTCGCTTACACGGAAAGACTTCTTAAACTGCCATGCATCAGGGTCAGGGGGAGGTCTTGTTACAACGCAGATCTGTGGATCTCCGGGTTTTGATTGTGGCAAGGATGCTGCTGGTGTCAAAACCACAACGTGGGAACCACAGAACCACTAGTTGGTTTTCAGTGTTTCAGTGCATACAATTCCTAACATATCTGGCCAAGAAAACTTGTAAGTTCTTAGATTGTCCCAAAGGTGGCGCATGAAATCAAAGCAGGAGAACAGTTTCCCACGAGGTGTAGCCTGGGAAAGTTGGGGGTGACTGATGGAAAGGAGGAGTGAAGCTCCGCCCTTTCCGCTGCTAGGCTGCGCCCGAGGCTATTTAAACCCACCCTGGCTGGCCTGTACTCAGATCTTCGCGGAGCGGATCAGCGGCCGGAGCGTTTGGCGGACTCTGCGTGGACTTGGAGCTCACAGCGTCTTGCGACTTGGAAGCGGATTCAGAGGACAGGACAGAACACTTGGGCAAGTGAATCTCTGTCTGTCTGTCTGTCTGTCTGTCTGTCTGTCTCATTGGTTGGTTGATTTCCATTTTCTTAAGGGGCACATACCTCACACCGCACACACACACACACACACACACGCACACACACGCACACACACTCCTTCTTTCTGCGAGTTAGAAAATTAGTAGGGGCCCCTGGGAGCTGCAGGTTTCCTAATCATGTCTGCACCTAAGAACAGTAGGGTCTTGTCTGGCTCTTCTTATGAACGGTCCCCCAGCCCGGACTCCCCAAGGTCCATGCGAGCTTCACCCAGCTTCTCCCTCTCCCCTATCAGAAACTCAGGCTTAAGGGGAAGCTCCTCACCAGGGATCCGGAGCTACCATTCACCATCCCCTAGGGCTTCACCACACTCACCTCTGTCATCACCAGAATCCCACAAGCTCCCATTTCCCTGTCCTCACCGTGATGGGCAACCAATGAAGCCATTGGGCTCTCCCGTGTCCTCCTCTGAGGATTCCTCAGAGTCCCCACGTTCATCAATAATATACCACATGTTCTTACTGCCATCACCCAGCAGCTCACCCCCAGCTCTCGGGGGGTCTCCTGTGTCTCCCAGCTACTCTCCAAACAACCCCAGATTTCAGCTGGAGTCAGCCCCCCACACCCAGGAATCACCTACAAACTCACGAGCCTCACGGTGCTCCACCCCTGTGTCTTTCATCTCTTCACCCCCAGGCCTCAGGGACTCTCCTGTGGCTCCCAGTTACTCTCCAGCCATCCCCAGGTTCCTGCGGGAGTCAGCCCCATGCACCCAGGAGTCCCCCAGAGACTCACACGTCTCGGGAGAATATGAGCGGTCCCCCAGCCCTGACTCCTCAAGATTCATGCCTGCCTCACCCAGCTTCTCCCTCTCCCCTCCCAGAAACTCAGACCCAAGGGGCAGCTCCTCACCAGGGATGTGGAAGTACTCTACATCACCCCGCAGGGCTTCACCACTCTCACATCCATCATCAACAGAACTCCACAACTTTACGTTTCCCTTTCCTAACCAAGCAGGACAGTCACTCATGTCATTGTGTTCTCCCGTGTCCTCCTCTGGAGATTCTCCACAGTCACCTCATTCATCAATAATATACCATATGTTCCTACTGCCATCATCCAGCAGCTCACCCCCAGCCACCCATGACTCGCCTGTCTGTCCCAGCTACTCTCCAACTACGCCCAGATTTCAGCGGCAGTCTCTACCCCACACCCCAGAAACACCTACAAACTCACAGACCTCAGTGGGATCCTCGCCAGTCTCTCTCACGTCTTCACCCCCAGCCCTTACGGACCCTCCAGTCTGTCCCAGCTACTCTCCAACCACGCCCACATTTCAGCGCGGGTCAGTTCCAGGAACCCAGGGATCACCACCAAGCCCACCACTTTCACTGAGTTACTCCCCAGTCTCCAGCACGTCTTTATCTCCAACCCTCAGGGACTCGCCTGTCTGTCCCAGCTACTCTCCAAACACGCCCACACTTCAGCGGGAGTTCGTTGCAGGCACCCAGAAATCACCACCAAACTCACCAATTTCACTGCGTTACTCCCCAGTCTCTCTCATGTCTTCACCATCCCTCAGGGACTCTCCCATCTGTCCCAGCTACTCTCCAACCACGCCCACATTTCAGCTGGAGTCAGTTCCAGGCACCCCGGACTCACCACCAAACTCACCAATTTCACTCAGTTACTCCTCAGTCTCTAGCACGTCTTTATCTCCAACCCTCAGGGACTCTCCTGTGTGTCCCAGCTACTCTCCAACCACGCCCACACTTCAGCGGGAGTCAGCTCCAGGCACCCAGGAATCACCATCAAACTCACCAATTTCACTGCGTTACTCCCCAGTCTCTCTCATGTCTTCACCATCCCTCAGGGACTCTCCCGTCTGTCCCAGCTACTCTCCAACCACGCCCACATTTCAGCTGGGGTCAGTTCCAGGCACCCCGGAGTCACCACCAAACTCACCAGTTTCACTGAGGTACTCCCCGGTCTCTCTCATGTCTTCACCCCCAGCCCTCAGGGACTCTCCTGTGTGTCCCAGCTACTCTCCATCCATGCCCAGATTTCAGCGGGAGTCCGTTCCAGGCACCCAGGTATCACCACCAAACTCAGCAGTTTCGCTGAGTTACTCCCCAGTCTCTCTCATGTCTTCACCCCCAGCCCCCTGGGACTCTCCTGTCTGTCCCAGCTACTCTCCCACCACGCCCAGATTTCAGTGGGAGTCAGCCTCCCACACTCCGGAATCACCTACAGACTCACAGACTTCACTGAGGTCCTCCCTGGTCTCTCTCAGGTCTTTGCCTTCAGCCCCCAGGGACTCTTGTGTCTCTTTCAGCTACTCTCAAAACTTCTCTAGATTCCAGCTGGAGTCAGTTCCAGGCACCCACGATACACCACCGAACTCACGAATTTCACTGACTTACTCCCCAGTCTCCCTCATGTTCTCACCCCCAGCCCTCAGGGACTCTTCTGCCTCTCTCAGCTACTCTCCAACCATCTCCAGATTGCACCTGGAGTCAGCTTCCCGCACCCAGGAATCATCTACAAACTCACGGACCTTACTGCCACCCTCCCCCATTTCTTTCACCTCTTCACCCCCTGCCTTGAGGGACTCTCCTGGGCCTCCCAGCTTCTCTCCAGCCTTCCCCAGATTTCTGCCACAGTCAGCCCCAGGCACCCAGGGCAACCATAGACACTCACAGGCCTCACGAGACTATCTCCCTATGACCTGTACCTACACAGGGATGGCTCTCACGCATCCCTCAGTGACCCCAAACCCATCTCCACTTACACTCAGACACTCCCAGGGCCTGACAGCTACTCCCCGTTATTGTCCTTCAGTTCGAAGCCCTGGCCAATCTACTAGCCCACATGACGCAGTTACCTGGCCATTTCTCCACGGTTCCCGTGAGGGCCCCACGCCCAGCCGCACAAGAGCCCCTCCTGCATTCCGTCCTCACACGCAGGCCTGTCCATCTACTTGCTACTGTCACACTCTTGCCAGCAGAAGAGGCCCCTGTAATGGCCGATATCACCACCCAGTCTATCCTCACCCCACAGCTGTGCAGCGGGTCCCTCCTGCTGGCCCACGTGGCTGCCAGAGCCCATGCTGGCACGACGCTCCAGCAGGTCGGCGTCCCTGCAGGCCACACTACCGTTGACATGGCTAGCATGACCCTCCTTCCTGGCAGTGACACTGTTGATGTGAACCCCAGTTTCACATCTGTCATTTCTAAATAGGACCATTTTCCCTTTTCGCTCTCCCTTCTTTCACAGGGCTTTTCGTTCTCTCTGTTTCTGCCTCCGTTTCAGATATTTACTCACATTTTTCTCTCTCACTATGTCTGCCGTGGTCTCCATGAGAGTGCGCCACTTAAGATTCCCCCATTAAAAATCATGAATTGAGTGGCTCTTAGTATACCTGTGGTTGTGCACATTCAATTATAATTCGCAATCCATTGTAGAACGTCTTATCACCCCCGACCAGAGAAAAACCCTGTAGACATTAGTCACTCCTCATTCTGTCTCAAACCCTCTCCCTGACCCTCAGCCCTAGGTAGCAACTACCTAGTGCCATCAATCCCATATGCATAGATTTCCATATTGTAGACATTTCCTATAAACGGAATTGCACAATAGGTGAGCTGTTATGACTGACATAACACGTAGCACAATATTTTCAAGATTCATCCACATTGTAGGCTTACCCACAGGGGAAACCATTTTTTTGGGGGGTTTTAGTAACACCGGGTGTTTTCTCCTTCCTTTCGTCCTTCTTTCCTTCCTTCCTTCCTTCCTTCCTTCCTTCCTTCCTTCCTTCCTTCTTTCCTAACTTCCTTCTTTCCTTCCTTCCTTCCTTCCTTCCTTCCTTCCTTCCTTCCTTCCTTCCTTCTACTTCTCTCTTACTCCTTCTGCCCTCTCTCTTTCATATGCCTTAGGTGCATCCCATATTCTGCATTTTTTTGGAGAAATCCACGACAGGTGCAGGAAAATTGTGTTATTGTAACTATTTACCGCTATCTCTCTTTCACGGCTCTCCATCAGTTGTGAACATCTATTGGTTTATCCCAAGTCACTAAGCATATGTTTATTAGGTACACCTGTTTTTCCTTATACAGCTGTTTCTGGAGTCTAGGGTCGCATGCTCATAAACCCAGTGTAACTCAGAAACGCATCTAATAGTCCAATAAACCCATCATAACGTTGAAAAATCATAAATCAAACCATCATAAGTCACGGTTTGTCCGTGGATATGGGCGTCATCAATTCCATTGTATTCAGTCATGCTGTACACCATTAACCACGGCAGACTGACTGGGAGTGGATATTGATACCATTATAAAAGTCAGTTATTAGAGGGATACTTCTTTAACCTGACTGAAGAACTGATCTAATGGCTTTAGTCGAGTGCATGATTATGTGAGATGTTTTGAGACAGAGTAGTACATTTGTGAATGAAATTTTCTGGCTTTTTTTCACTTAGTAGGAACCATTGTGTGTGGAAAAGTGAGAAAATTGCTTTCTGCTGTAGAGTCTGGCATTCATTGTAGATTTAAGCTTATTTTTCTGGGAGCAAATCTTATTCAATAAAATACTACTCTTTATACTAAAAAAACAAAAACAGTGGTGATGTGTGGTCATTATCCTCAGCAAACTAATCCAGGGAAAGAAAACCAAACGCCACATTCTCACTTATAATGGGAGCTGAAAAAGGAGATCACATGGACACAGGAAGGGGAACAACACACACTGGGGCCTTTCGGGGGGCAGAGCTTTAAGAAGAACAGCTACTGCATGCTGAGCTTAATGCCTAGGTGATGGGTTGACAGGTGCAGCAAACCACCATGGCACACGTTTACCTTAGTAACAAATCTGCACATCCTGCACATATACCCCAGAACTTAGAAACGAAACGAAACAAAAGAAAACGAAAAAGCAATAGCAAAACGCTAAAGGCAAACTAAAGTTTCAAACTCAGAACGTGACAGACCAATGTTTGGTTCAAATCATGGTTCTCAACCCAGGTGCCATAAGGTCAGGATAAAGAATTTGATTACATATTGTAAATAAGACATGCAGCAAATGACCAGAAAGATTATTCTCAACATATGTGTGTCTTCTAATTCAATGGTGACGCTACCTACCGGGACATAGCATTAGATTCCAAAGGGCCGGGTCCCGCCACACAGGCCTCCCACACTAATAACAATGGGAAGCCCTACGTGGTTTTACCTGTGCTTCTCAGCAACTGGCTATAAATCAGGTTGCCACCACTCCCAGATTTAGTTGCATTCATTTGCTGGAAGAGCTCACAGCACGCAGGGAAGCACTTACATTTGCCGTTGTATTTTAGCGGACATTGCAAAAAGTTCAGAAATTAATGTGGGGCCCGGCATGTGGGGAGGGGCGCACTACCTTCCAGGAAGTGTTATCCAGAAGCTCTCTGATCCCAGTCCTTTTGGGTTTTTATGGAGACCTCATTCTATAGGCATGATGGGTTAAACCATAGGCTATTGGTGATCAACTCCACCTGAGGCTCTCAACCCTCCCTGGAAATTGGGGTTGAGGCTTTGCCATTCTCAGTCTGACTAAAAGAATTTACCCAAACGGAATTTTGAAACAGATGAGCATAACTGGAATCTTAATTAGATGATTGGATTATCTGGAGCCACACCTTGATATTCCTAACCCGAGCACCCTCATCCAACGAATGCTCCACCCAACTGGCTCCCAAGTCTCTACGTGGTTCCAGAGCAAAAGAATGTTTATACAACGCATATCTCCACCTTTTCTTCAAAGTCTTTTCGCTTACACGGAAAGACTTCTTAAACTGCCATGCATCAGGGTCAGGGGGAGGTCTTGTTACAACGCAGATCTGTGGATCTCCGGGTTTTGATTGTGGCAAGGATGCTGCTGGTGTCAAAACCACAACGTGGGAACCACAGAACCACTAGTTGGTTTTCAGTGTTTCAGTGCATACAATTCCTAACATATCTGGCCAAGAAAACTTGTAAGTTCTTAGATTGTCCCAAAGGTGGCGCATGAAATCAAAGCAGGAGAACAGTTTCCCACGAGGTGTAGCCTGGGAAAGTTGGGGGTGACTGATGGAAAGGAGGAGTGAAGCTCCGCCCTTTCCGCTGCTAGGCTGCGCCCGAGGCTATTTAAACCCACCCTGGCTGGCCTGTACTCAGATCTTCGCGGAGCGGATCAGCGGCCGGAGCGTTTGGCGGACTCTGCGTGGACTTGGAGCTCACAGCGTCTTGCGACTTGGAAGCGGATTCAGAGGACAGGACAGAACACTTGGGCAAGTGAATCTCTGTCTGTCTGTCTGTCTGTCTGTCTGTCTGTCTCATTGGTTGGTTGATTTCCATTTTCTTAAGGGGCACATACCTCACACCGCACACACACACACACACACACACACGCACACACACGCACACACACTCCTTCTTTCTGCGAGTTAGAAAATTAGTAGGGGCCCCTGGGAGCTGCAGGTTTCCTAATCATGTCTGCACCTAAGAACAGTAGGGTCTTGTCTGGCTCTTCTTATGAACGGTCCCCCAGCCCGGACTCCCCAAGGTCCATGCGAGCTTCACCCAGCTTCTCCCTCTCCCCTATCAGAAACTCAGGCTTAAGGGGAAGCTCCTCACCAGGGATCCGGAGCTACCATTCACCATCCCCTAGGGCTTCACCACACTCACCTCTGTCATCACCAGTATCCCACAAGCTCCCATTTCCCTGTCCTCACCGTGATGGGCAATCAATGAAGCCATTGGGCTCTCCCGTGTCCTCCTCTGAGGATTCCTCAGAGTCCCCACGTTCATCAATAATATACCACATGTTCTTACTGCCATCACCCAGCAGCTCACCCCCAGCTCTCGGGGGGTCTCCTGTGTCTCCCAGCTACTCTCCAAACAACCCCAGATTTCAGCTGGAGTCAGCCCCCCACACCCAGGAATCACCTACAAACTCACGAGCCTCACGGTGCTCCACCCCTGTGTCTTTCATCTCTTCACCCCCAGGCCTCAGGGACTCTCCTGTGGCTCCCAGTTACTCTCCAGCCATCCCCAGGTTCCTGCGGGAGTCAGCCCCATGCACCCAGGAGTCCCCCAGAGACTCACACGTCTCGGGAGAATATGAGCGGTCCCCCAGCCCTGACTCCTCAAGATTCATGCCTGCCTCACCCAGCTTCTCCCTCTCCCCTCCCAGAAACTCAGACCCAAGGGGCAGCTCCTCACCAGGGATGTGGAAGTACTCTACATCACCCCGCAGGGCTTCACCACTCTCACATCCATCATCAACAGAACTCCACAACTTTACGTTTCCCTTTCCTAACCAAGCAGGACAGTCACTCATGTCATTGTGTTCTCCCGTGTCCTCCTCTGGAGATTCTCCACAGTCACCTCATTCATCAATAATATACCATATGTTCTTACTGCCATCATCCAGCAGCTCACCCCCAGCCACCCATGACTCGCCTGTCTGTCCCAGCTACTCTCCAACTACGCCCAGATTTCAGCGGCAGTCTCTACCCCACACCCCAGAAACACCTACAAACTCACAGACCTCAGTGGGATCCTCGCCAGTCTCTCTCACGTCTTCACCCCCAGCCCTTACGGACCCTCCAGTCTGTCCCAGCTACTCTCCAACCACGCCCACATTTCAGCGCGGGTCAGTTCCAGGAACCCAGGGATCACCACCAAGCCCACCACTTTCACTGAGTTACTCCCCAGTCTCCAGCACGTCTTTATCTCCAACCCTCAGGGACTCGCCTGTCTGTCCCAGCTACTCTCCAAACACGCCCACACTTCAGCGGGAGTTCGTTGCAGGCACCCAGAAATCACCACCAAACTCACCAATTTCACTGCGTTACTCCCCAGTCTCTCTCATGTCTTCACCATCCCTCAGGGACTCTCCCGTCTGTCCCAGCTACTCTCCAACCACGCCCACATTTCAGCTGGAGTCAGTTCCAGGCACCCCGGACTCACCACCAAACTCACCAATTTCACTCAGTTACTCCTCAGTCTCTAGCACGTCTTTATCTCCAACCCTCAGGGACTCTCCTGTGTGTCCCAGCTACTCTCCAACCACGCCCACACTTCAGCGGGAGTCAGCTCCAGGCACCCAGGAATCACCATCAAACTCACCAATTTCACTGCGTTACTCCCCAGTCTCTCTCATGTGTTCACCATCCCTCAGGGACTCTCCCATCTGTCCCAGCTACTCTCCAACCACGCCCACATTTCAGCTGGGGTCAGTTCCAGGCACCCCGGAGTCACCACCAAACTCACCAGTTTCACTGAGGTACTCCCCGGTCTCTCTCATGTCTTCACCCCCAGCCCTCAGGGACTCTCCTGTGTGTCCCAGCTACTCTCCATCCATGCCCAGATTTCAGCGGGAGTCCGTTCCAGGCACCCAGGTATCACCACCAAACTCAGCAGTTTCGCTGAGTTACTCCCCAGTCTCTCTCATGTCTTCACCCCCAGCCCCCTGGGACTCTCCTGTCTGTCCCAGCTACTCTCCCACCACGCCCAGATTTCAGCGGGAGTCAGCCTCCCACACTCCGGAATCACCTACAGACTCACAGACTTCACTGAGGTCCTCCCTGGTCTCTCTCAGGTCTTTGCCCTCAGCCCACAGGGACTCTTGTGTCTCTTTCAGCTACTCTCAAAACTTCTCTAGATTCCAGCTGGAGTCAGTTCCAGGCACCCACGATACACCACCGAACTCACGAATTTCACTGACTTACTCCCCAGTCTCCCTCATGTTCTCACCCCCAGCCCTCAGGGACTCTTCTGTCTCTCTCAGCTACTCTCCAACCATCTCCAGATTGCACCTGGAGTCAGCTTCCCGCACCCAGGAATCATCTACAAACTCACGGACCTTACTGCCACCCTCCCCCATTTCTTTCACCTCTTCACCCCCTGCCTTAAGGGACTCTCCTGGGCCTCCCAGCTTCTCTCCAGCCTTCCCCAGATTTCTGCCACAGTCAGCCCCAGGCACCCAGGGCAACCATAGACACTCACAGGCCTCACGAGACTATCTCCCTATGACCTGTACCTACACAGGGATGGCTCTCACGCATCCCTCAGTGACCCCAAACCCATCTCCACTTACACTCAGACACTCCCAGGGCCTGACAGCTACTCCCCGTTATTGTCCTTCAGTTCGAAGCCCTGGCCAATCTACTAGCCCACATGACGCAGTTACCTGGCCATTTCTCCACGGTTCCCGTGAGGGCCCCACGCCCAGCCGCACGAGAGCCCCTCCTGCATTCCGTCCTCACACGCAGGCCTGTCCATCTACTTGCTACTGTCACACTCTTGCCAGCAGAAGAGGCCCCTGTAATGGCCGATATCACCACCCAGTCTATCCTCACCCCACAGCTGTGCAGCGGGTCCCTCCTGCTGGCCCACGTGGCTGCCAGAGCCCATGCTGGCACGACGCTCCAGCAGGTCGGCGTCCCTGCGGGCCACACTACCGGTGACGTGGCTAGCATGACCCTCCTTCCTGGAAGTGACACTGTTGATGTGAACCCCAGTTTCACATCTGTCATTTCTAAATAGGACCATTTTCCCTTTTCGCTCTCCCTTCCTTTCACAGGGCTTTTCGTTCTCTCTGTTTCTGCCTCCGTTTCAGATATTTACTCACCTTTTTCTCTCTCACTATGTCTGCCGTGGTCTCCATGAGAGTGCGCCACTTAAGATTCCCCCATTAAAAGTCATGAATTGAGTGGCTTTTAGTATACCTGTGGTTGTGCACATTCAATTATAATTCGCAATCCATTGTAGAACGTCTTATCACCCCCGACCAGAGAAAAACCCTGTAGACATTAGTCACTCCTCATTCTGTCTCAAACCCTCTCCCTGACCCTCAGCCCTAGGTAGCAACTACCTAGTGCCATCAATCCCATATGCATAGATTTCCATATTGTAGACATTTCCTATAAACGGAATTGCACAATAGGTGAGCTGTTATGACTGACATAACACGTAGCACAATATTTTCAAGATTCATCCACATTGTAGGCTTACCCACAGGGGGAAACCATTTTTTGGGGGGTTTTAGTAACACCGGGTGTTTTCTCCTTCCTTTCGTCCTTCTTTCCTTCCTTCCTTCCTTCCTTCCTTCCTTCCTTCCTATTTTCCTGCCTTCCTTCCTTCCTTCCTTCCTTTCTTCCTTCCTTCCTTCCTTCCTCCTACTTCTCTCTTACTCCTTCTGCCCTCTCTCTTTCATATGCCTTAGGTGCATCCCACATTCTGCATTTTTTTGGGGAAATCCACGACAGGTGGAGGAAAATTGTGTTATTGTAACTATTTACCGCTATCTCTCTTTCACGGCTCTCCATCAGTTGTGAACATCTATTGGTTTATCCCAAGTCACTAAGCATATGTTTATTAGGTACACCTGTTTTTCCTTATACAGCTGTTTCTGGAGTCTAGGGTCGCATGCTCATAAACCCAGTGTAACTCAGAAACGCATCTAATAGTCCAATAAACTCATCATAACGTTGAAAAATCATAAATCAAACCATCATAAGTCACGGTTTGTCCGTGGATATGGGCGTCATCAATTCCATTGTATTCAGTCATGCTGTACACCATTAACCACGGCAGACTGACTGGGAGTGGATATTGATACCATTATAAAAGTCAGTTATTAGAGGGATACTTCTTTAACCTGACTGAAGAACTGATCTAATGGCTTTAGTCGAGTGCATGATTATGTGAGATGTTTTGAGACAGAGTAGTACATTTGTGAATGAAATTTTCTGGCTTTTTTTCACTTAGTAGGAACCATTGTGTGTGGAAAAGTGAGAAAGTTGCTTTCTGCTGTAGAGTCTGGCATTCATTGTAGATTTAAGCTTATTTTTCTGGGAGCAAATCTTATTCAATAAAATACTACTCTTTATACTAAAAAAACAAAAACAGTGGTGATGTGTGGTCATTATCCTCAGCAAACTCATCCAGGGAAGGAAAACCAAACGCCACATTCTCACTTATAATGGGAGCTGAAAAAGGAGATCACATGGACACAGGAAGGGGAACAACACACACTGGGGCCTTTCGGGGGGCAGAGCGTTAAGAAGAACAGCTACTGCATGCTGGGCTTAATGCCTAGGTGATGGGTTGACAGGTGCAGCAAACCACCATGGCACACGTTTACCTTAGTAACAAATCTGCACATCCTGCACATATACCCCAGAACTTAGAAACGAAACGAAACAAAAGAAAACGAAAAAGCAATAGCAAAACGCTAAAGGCAAACTAAAGTTTCAAACTCAGAACGTGACAGACCAATGTTTGGTTCAAATCATGGTTCTCAACCCAGGTGCCATAAGGTCAGGATAAAGAATTTGATTACATATTGTAAATAAGACATGCAGCAAATGACCAGAAAGATTATTCTCAACATATGTGTGTCTTCTAATTCAATGGTGACGCTACCTACCGGGACATAGCATTAGATTCCAAAGGGCCGGGTCCCGCCACACAGGCCTCCCACACTAATAACAATGGGAAGCCCTACGTGGTTTTACCTGTGCTTCTCAGCAACTGGCTATAAATCAGGTTGCCACCACTCCCAGATTTAGTTGCATTCATTTGCTGGAAGAGCTCACAGCACGCAGGGAAGCACTTACATTTGCCGTTGTATTTTAGCGGACATTGCAAAAAGTTCAGAAATTAATGTGGGGCCCGGCATGTGGGGAGGGGCGCACTACCTTCCAGGAAGTGTTATCCAGAAGCTCTCTGATCCCAGTCCTTTTGGGTTTTTATGGAGACCTCATTCTATAGGCATGATGGGTTAAACCATAGGCTATTGGTGATCAACTCCACCTGAGGCTCTCAACCCTCCCTGGAAATTGGGGTTGAGGCTTTGCCATTCTCAGTCTGACTAAAAGAATTTACCCAAACGGAATTTTGAAACAGATGAGCATAACTGGAATCTTAATTAGATGATTGGATTATCTGGAGCCACACCTTGATATTCCTAACCCGAGCACACTCATCCAACGAATGCTCCACCCAACTGGCTCCCAAGTCTCTACGTGGTTCCAGAGCAAAAGAATGTTTATACAACGCATATCTCCACCTTTTCTTCAAAGTCTTTTCGCTTACACGGAAAGACTTCTTAAACTGCCATGCATCAGGGTCAGGGGGAGGTCTTGTTACAACGCAGATCTGTGAATCTCCGGGTTTTGATTGTGGCAAGGATGCTGCTGGTGTCAAAACCACAACGTGGGAACCACAGAACCACTAGTTGGTTTTCAGTGTTTCAGTGCATACAATTCCTAACATATCTGGCCAAGAAAACTTGTAAGTTCTTAGATTGTCCCAAAGGTGGCGCATGAAATCAAAGCAGGAGAACAGTTTCCCACGAGGTGTAGCCTGGGAAAGTTGGGGGTGACTGATGGAAAGGAGGAGTGAAGCTCCGCCCTTTCCGCTGCTAGGCTGCGCCCGAGGCTATTTAAACCCACCCTGGCTGGCCTGTACTCAGATCTTCGCGGAGCGGATCAGCGGCCGGAGCGTTTGGCGGACTCTGCGTGGACTTGGAGCTCACAGCGTCTTGCGACTTGGAAGCGGATTCAGAGGACAGGACAGAACACTTGGGCAAGTGAATCTCTGTCTGTCTGTCTGTCTGTCTGTCTGTCTGTCTGTCTCATTGGTTGGTTGATTTCCATTTTCTTAAGGGGCACATACCTCACACCGCACACACACACACACACACACACGCACACACACGCACACACACTCCTTCTTTCTGCGAGTTAGAAAATTAGTAGGGGCCCCTGGGAGCTGCAGGTTTCCTAATCATGTCTGCACCTAAGAACAGTAGGGTCTTGTCTGGCTCTTCTTATGAACGGTCCCCCAGCCCGGACTCCCCAAGGTCCATGCGAGCTTCACCCAGCTTCTCCCTCTCCCCTATCAGAAACTCAGGCTTAAGGGGAAGCTCCTCACCAGGGATCCGGAGCTACCATTCACCATCCCCTAGGGCTTCACCACACTCACCTCTGTCATCACCAGAATCCCACAAGCTCCCATTTCCCTGTCCTCACCGTGATGGGCAATCAATGAAGCCATTGGGCTCTCCCGTGTCCTCCTCTGAGGATTCCTCAGAGTCCCCACGTTCATCAATAATATACCACATGTTCTTACTGCCATCACCCAGCAGCTCACCCCCAGCTCTCGGGGGGTCTCCTGTGTCTCCCAGCTACTCTCCAAACAACCCCAGATTTCAGCTGGAGTCAGCCCCCCACACCCAGGAATCACCTACAAACTCACGAGCCTCACGGTGCTCCACCCCTGTGTCTTTCATCTCTTCACCCCCAGGCCTCAGGGACTCTCCTGTGGCTCCCAGTTACTCTCCAGCCATCCGCAGGTTCCTGCGGGAGTCAGCCCCATGCACCCAGGAGTCCCCCAGAGACTCACACGTCTCGGGAGAATATGAGCGGTCCCCCAGCCCTGACTCCTCAAGATTCATGCCTGCCTCACCCAGCTTCTCCCTCTCCCCTCCCAGAAACTCAGACCCAAGGGGCAGCTCCTCACCAGGGATGTGGAAGTACTCTACATCACCCCGCAGGGCTTCACCACTCTCACATCCATCATCAACAGAACTCCACAACTTTACGTTTCCCTTTCCTAACCAAGCAGGACAGTCACTCATGTCATTGTGTTCTCCCGTGTCCTCCTCTGGAGATTCTCCACAGTCACCTCATTCATCAATAATATACCATATGTTCTTACTGCCATCATCCAGCAGCTCACCCCCAGCCACCCATGACTCGCCTGTCTGTCCCAGCTACTCTCCAACTACGCCCAGATTTCAGCGGCAGTCTCTACCCCACACCCCAGAAACACCTACAAACTCACAGACCTCAGTGGGATCCTCGCCAGTCTCTCTCACGTCTTCACCCCCAGCCCTTACGGACCCTCCAGTCTGTCCCAGCTACTCTCCAACCACGCCCACATTTCAGCGCGGGTCAGTTCCAGGAACCCAGGGATCACCACCAAGCCCACCACTTTCACCGAGTTACTCCCCAGTCTCCAGCACGTCTTTATCTCCAACCCTCAGGGACTCGCCTGTCTGTCCCAGCTACTCTCCAAACACGCCCACACTTCAGCGGGAGTTCGTTGCAGGCACCCAGAAATCACCACCAAACTCACCAATTTCACTGCGTTACTCCCCAGTCTCTCTCATGTCTTCACCATCCCTCAGGGACTCTCCCGTCTGTCCCAGCTACTCTCCAACCACGCCCACATTTCAGCTGGAGTCAGTTCCAGGCACCCCGGCCTCACCACCAAACTCACCAATTTCACTCAGTTACTCCTCAGTCTCTAGCACGTCTTTATCTCCAACCCTCAGGGACTCTCCTGTGTGTCCCAGCTACTCTCCAACCACGCCCACACTTCAGCGGGAGTCAGCTCCAGGCACCCAGGAATCACCATCAAACTCACCAATTTCACTGCGTTACTCCCCAGTCTCTCTCATGTCTTCACCATCCCTCAGGGACTCTCCCATCTGTCCCAGCTACTCTCCAACCACGCCCACATTTCAGCTGGGGTCAGTTCCAGGCACCCCGGAGTCACCACCAAACTCACCAGTTTCACTGAGGTACTCCCCGGTCTCTCTCATGTCTTCACCCCCAGCCCTCAGGGACTCTCCTGTGTGTCCCAGCTACTCTCCATCCATGCCCAGATTTCAGCGGGAGTCCGTTCCAGGCACCCAGGTATCACCACCAAACTCAGCAGTTTCGCTGAGTTACTCCCCAGTCTCTCTCATGTCTTCACCCCCAGCCCCCTGGGACTCTCCTGTCTGTCCCAGCTACTCTCCCACCACGCCCAGATTTCAGCGGGAGTCAGCCTCCCACACTCCGGAATCACCTACAGACTCACAGACTTCACTGAGGTCCTCCCTGGTCTCTCTCAGGTCTTTGCCCTCAGCCCACAGGGACTCTTGTGTCTCTTTCAGCTACTCTCAAAACTTCTCCAGATTCCAGCTGGAGTCAGTTCCAGGCACCCACGATACACCACCGAACTCACGAATTTCACTGACTTACTCCCCAGTCTCCCTCATGTTCTCACCCCCAGCCCTCAGGGACTCTTCTGTCTCTCTCAGCTACTCTCCAACCATCTCCAGATTGCACCTGGAGTCAGCTTCCCGCACCCAGGAATCATCTACAAACTCACGGACCTTACTGCCACCCTCCCCCATTTCTTTCACCTCTTCACCCCCTGCCTTAAGGGACTCTCCTGGGCCTCCCAGCTTCTCTCCAGCCTTCCCCAGATTTCTGCCACAGTCAGCCCCAGGCACCCAGGGCAACCATAGACACTCACAGGCCTCACGAGACTATCTCCCTATGACCTGTACCTACACAGGGATGGCTCTCACGCATCCCTCAGTGACCCCAAACCCATCTCCACTTACACTCAGACACTCCCAGGGCCTGACAGCTACTCCCCGTTATTGTCCTTCAGTTCGAAGCCCTGGCCAATCTACTAGCCCACATGACGCAGTTACCTGGCCATTTCTCCACGGTTCCCGTGAGGGCCCCACGCCCAGCCGCACAAGAGCCCCTCCTGCATTCCGTCCTCACACGCAGGCCTGTCCATCTACTTGCTACTGTCACACTCTTGCCAGCAGAAGAGGCCCCTGTAATGGCCGATATCACCACCCAGTCTATCCTCACCCCACAGCTGTGCAGCGGGTCCCTCCTGCTGGCCCACGTGGCTGCCAGAGCCCATGCTGGCACGACGCTCCAGCAGGTCGGCGTCCCTGCGGGCCACACTACCGGTGACGTGGCTAGCATGACCCTCCTTCCTGGCAGTGACACTGTTGATGTGAACCCCAGTTTCACATCTGTCATTTCTAAATAGGACCATTTTCCCTTTTCGCTCTCCCTTCCTTTCACAGGGCTTTTCGTTCTCTCTGTTTCTGCCTCCGTTTCAGATATTTACTCACCTTTTTCTCTCTCACTATGTCTGCCGTGGTCTCCATGAGAGTGCGCCACTTAAGATTCCCCCATTAAAAGTCATGAATTGAGTGGCTTTTAGTATACCTGTGGTTGTGCACATTCAATTATAATTCGCAATCCATTGTAGAACGTCTTATCACCCCCGACCAGAGAAAAACCCTGTAGACATTAGTCACTCCTCATTCTGTCTCAAACCCTCTCCCTGACCCTCAGCCCTAGGTAGCAACTACCTAGTGCCATCAATCCCATATGCATAGATTTCCATATTGTAGACATTTCCTATAAACGGAATTGCACAATAGGTGAGCTGTTATGACTGACATAACACGTAGCACAATATTTTCAAGATTCATCCACATTGTAGGCTTACCCACAGGGGGAAACCATTTTTTGGGGGGTTTTAGTAACACCGGGTGTTTTCTCCTTCCTTTCGTCCTTCTTTCCTTCCTTCCTTCCTTCCTTCCTTCCTTCCTTCCTTCCTTCCTATTTTCCTGCCTTCCTTCCTTCCTTCCTTCCTTTCTTCCTTCCTTCCTTCCTTCCTCCTACTTCTCTCTTACTCCTTCTGCCCTCTCTCTTTCATATGCCTTAGGTGCATCCCACATTCTGCATTTTTTTGGGGAAATCCACGACAGGTGGATGAAAATTGTGTTATTGTAACTATTTACCGCTATCTCTCTTTCACGGCTCTCCATCAGTTGTGAACATCTATTGGTTTATCCCAAGTCACTAAGCATATGTTTATTAGGTACACCTGTTTTTCCTTATACAGCTGTTTCTGGAGTCTAGGGTCGCATGCTCATAAACCCAGTGTAACTCAGAAACGCATCTAATAGTCCAATAAACCCATCATAACGTTGAAAAATCATAAATCAAACCATCATAAGTCACGGTTTGTCCGTGGATATGGGCGTCATCAATTCCATTGTATTCAGTCATGCTGTACACCATTAACCACGGCAGACTGACTGGGAGTGGATATTGATACCATTATAAAAGTCAGTTATTAGAGGGATACTTCTTTAACCTGACTGAAGAACTGATCTAATGGCTTTAGTCGAGTGCATGATTATGTGAGATGTTTTGAGACAGAGTAGTACATTTGTGAATGAAATTTTCTGGCTTTTTTTCACTTAGTAGGGACCATTGTGTGTGGAAAAGTGAGAAAGTTGCTTTCTGCTGTAGAGTCTGGCATTCATTGTAGATTTAAGCTTATTTTTCTGGGAGCAAATCTTATTCAATAAAATACTACTCTTTATACTAAAAAAACAAAAACAGTGGTGATGTGTGGTCATTATCCTCAGCAAACTCATCCAGGGAAAGAAAACCAAACGCCACATTCTCACTTATAATGGGAGCTGAAAAAGGAGATCACATGGACACAGGAAGGGGAACAACACACACTGGGGCCTTTCGGGGGGCAGAGCGTTAAGAAGAACAGCTACTGCATGCTGGGCTTAATGCCTAGGTGATGGGTTGACAGGTGCAGCAAACCACCATGGCACACGTTTACCTTAGTAACAAATCTGCATATCCTGCACATATAGCCCAGAACTTAGAAACGAAACGAAACAAAAGAAAACGAAAAAGCAATAGCAAAACGCTAAAGGCAAACTAAAGTTTCAAACTCAGAACGTGACAGACCAATGTTTGGTTCAAATCATGGTTCTCAACCCAGGTGCCATAAGGTCAGGATAAAGAATTTGATTACATATTGTAAATAAGACATGCAGCAAATGACCAGAAAGATTATTCTCAACATATGTGTGTCTTCTAATTCAATGGTGACGCTACCTACCGGGACATAGCATTAGATTCCAAAGGGCCGGGTCCCGCCACACAGGCCTCCCACACTAATAACAATGGGAAGCCCTACGTGGTTTTACCTGTGCTTCTCAGCAACTGGCTATAAATCAGGTTGCCACCACTCCCAGATTTAGTTGCATTCATTTGCTGGAAGAGCTCACAGCACGCAGGGAAGCACTTACATTTGCCGTTGTATTTTAGCGGACATTGCAAAAAGTTCAGAAATTAATGTGGGGCCCGGCATGTGGGGAGGGGCGCACTACCTTCCAGGAAGTGTTATCCAGAAGCTCTCTGATCCCAGTCCTTTTGGGTTTTTATGGAGACCTCATTCTATAGGCATGATGGGTTAAACCATAGGCTATTGGTGATCAACTCCACCTGAGGCTCTCAACCCTCCCTGGAAATTGGGGTTGAGGCTTTGCCATTCTCAGTCTGACTAAAAGAATTTACCCAAACGGAATTTTGAAACAGATGAGCATAACTGGAATCTTAATTAGATGATTGGATTATCTGGAGCCACACCTTGATATTCCTAACCCGAGCACCCTCATCCAACGAATGCTCCACCCAACTGGCTCCCAAGTCTCTACGTGGTTCCAGAGCAAAAGAATGTTTATACAACGCATATCTCCACCTTTTCTTCAAAGTCTTTTCGCTTACACGGAAAGACTTCTTAAACTGCCATGCATCAGGGTCAGGGGGAGGTCTTGTTACAACGCAGATCTGTGGATCTCCGGGTTTTGATTGTGGCAAGGATGCTGCTGGTGTCAAAACCACAACGTGGGAACCACAGAACCACTAGTTGGTTTTCAGTGTTTCAGTGCATACAATTCCTAACATATCTGGCCAAGAAAACTTGTAAGTTCTTAGATTGTCCCAAAGGTGGCGCATGAAATCAAAGCAGGAGAACAGTTTCCCACGAGGTGTAGCCTGGGAAAGTTGGGGGTGACTGATGGAAAGGAGGAGTGAAGCTCCGCCCTTTCCGCTGCTAGGCTGCGCCCGAGGCTATTTAAACCCACCCTGGCTGGCCTGTACTCAGATCTTCGCGGAGCGGATCAGCGGCCGGAGCGTTTGGCGGACTCTGCGTGGACTTGGAGCTCACAGCGTCTTGCGACTTGGAAGCGGATTCAGAGGACAGGACAGAACACTTGGGCAAGTGAATCTCTGTCTGTCTGTCTGTCTGTCTGTCTGTCTGTCTGTCTCATTGGTTGGTTGATTTCCATTTTCTTAAGGGGCACATACCTCACACCGCACACACACACACACACACACACGCACACACACGCACACACACTCCTTCTTTCTGCGAGTTAGAAAATTAGTAGGGGCCCCTGGGAGCTGCAGGTTTCCTAATCATGTCTGCACCTAAGAACAGTAGGGTCTTGTCTGGCTCTTCTTATGAACGGTCCCCCAGCCCGGACTCCCCAAGGTCCATGCGAGCTTCACCCAGCTTCTCCCTCTCCCCTATCAGAAACTCAGGCTTAAGGGGAAGCTCCTCACCAGGGATCCGGAGCTACCATTCACCATCCCCTAGGGCTTCACCACACTCACCTCTGTCATCACCAGAATCCCACAAGCTCCCATTTCCCTGTCCTCACCGTGATGGGCAATCAATGAAGCCATTGGGCTCTCCCGTGTCCTCCTCTGAGGATTCCTCAGAGTCCCCACGTTCATCAATAATATACCACATGTTCTTACTGCCATCACCCAGCAGCTCACCCCCAGCTCTCGGGGGGTCTCCTGTGTCTCCCAGCTACTCTCCAAACAACCCCAGATTTCAGCTGGAGTCAGCCCCCCACACCCAGGAATCACCTACAAACTCACGAGCCTCACGGTGCTCCACCCCTGTGTCTTTCATCTCTTCACCCCCAGGCCTCAGGGACTCTCCTGTGGCTCCCAGTTACTCTCCAGCCATCCGCAGGTTCCTGCGGGAGTCAGCCCCATGCACCCAGGAGTCCCCCAGAGACTCACACGTCTCGGGAGAATATGAGCGGTCCCCCAGCCCTGACTCCTCAAGATTCATGCCTGCCTCACCCAGCTTCTCCCTCTCCCCTCCCAGAAACTCAGACCCAAGGGGCAGCTCCTCACCAGGGATGTGGAAGTACTCTACATCACCCCGCAGGGCTTCACCACTCTCACATCCATCATCAACAGAACTCCACAACTTTACGTTTCCCTTTCCTAACCAAGCAGGACAGTCACTCATGTCATTGTGTTCTCCCGTGTCCTCCTCTGGAGATTCTCCACAGTCACCTCATTCATCAATAATATACCATATGTTCTTACTGCCATCATCCAGCAGCTCACCCCCAGCCACCCATGACTCGCCTGTCTGTCCCAGCTACTCTCCAACTACGCCCAGATTTCAGCGGCAGTCTCTACCCCACACCCCAGAAACACCTACAAACTCACAGACCTCAGTGGGATCCTCGCCAGTCTCTCTCACGTCTTCACCCCCAGCCCTTACGGACCCTCCAGTCTGTCCCAGCTACTCTCCAACCACGCCCACATTTCAGCGCGGGTCAGTTCCAGGAACCCAGGGATCACCACCAAGCCCACCACTTTCACCGAGTTACTCCCCAGTCTCCAGCACGTCTTTATCTCCAACCCTCAGGGACTCGCCTGTCTGTCCCAGCTACTCTCCAAACACGCCCACACTTCAGCGGGAGTTCGTTGCAGGCACCCAGAAATCACCACCAAACTCACCAATTTCACTGCGTTACTCCCCAGTCTCTCTCATGTCTTCACCATCCCTCAGGGACTCTCCCGTCTGTCCCAGCTACTCTCCAACCACGCCCACATTTCAGCTGGAGTCAGTTCCAGGCACCCCGGCCTCACCACCAAACTCACCAATTTCACTCAGTTACTCCTCAGTCTCTAGCACGTCTTTATCTCCAACCCTCAGGGACTCTCCTGTGTGTCCCAGCTACTCTCCAACCACGCCCACACTTCAGCGGGAGTCAGCTCCAGGCACCCAGGAATCACCATCAAACTCACCAATTTCACTGCGTTACTCCCCAGTCTCTCTCATGTGTTCACCATCCCTCAGGGACTCTCCCATCTGTCCCAGCTACTCTCCAACCACGCCCACATTTCAGCTGGGGTCAGTTCCAGGCACCCCGGAGTCACCACCAAACTCACCAGTTTCACTGAGGTACTCCCCGGTCTCTCTCATGTCTTCACCCCCAGCCCTCAGGGACTCTCCTGTGTGTCCCAGCTACTCTCCATCCATGCCCAGATTTCAGCGGGAGTCCGTTCCAGGCACCCAGGTATCACCACCAAACTCAGCAGTTTCGCTGAGTTACTCCCCAGTCTCTCTCATGTCTTCACCCCCAGCCCCCTGGGACTCTCCTGTCTGTCCCAGCTACTCTCCCACCACGCCCAGATTTCAGCGGGAGTCAGCCTCCCACACTCCGGAATCACCTACAGACTCACAGACTTCACTGAGGTCCTCCCTGGTCTCTCTCAGGTCTTTGCCCTCAGCCCACAGGGACTCTTGTGTCTCTTTCAGCTACTCTCAAAACTTCTCCAGATTCCAGCTGGAGTCAGTTCCAGGCACCCACGATACACCACCGAACTCACGAATTTCACTGACTTACTCCCCAGTCTCCCTCATGTTCTCACCCCCAGCCCTCAGGGACTCTTCTGTCTCTCTCAGCTACTCTCCAACCATCTCCAGATTGCACCTGGAGTCAGCTTCCCGCACCCAGGAATCATCTACAAACTCACGGACCTTACTGCCACCCTCCCCCATTTCTTTCACCTCTTCACCCCCTGCCTTAAGGGACTCTCCTGGGCCTCCCAGCTTCTCTCCAGCCTTCCCCAGATTTCTGCCACAGTCAGCCCCAGGCACCCAGGGCAACCATAGACACTCACAGGCCTCACGAGACTATCTCCCTATGACCTGTACCTACACAGGGATGGCTCTCACGCATCCCTCAGTGACCCCAAACCCATCTCCACTTACACTCAGACACTCCCAGGGCCTGACAGCTACTCCCCGTTATTGTCCTTCAGTTCGAAGCCCTGGCCAATCTACTAGCCCACATGACGCAGTTACCTGGCCATTTCTCCACGGTTCCCGTGAGGGCCCCACGCCTAGCCGCACAAGAGCCCCTCCTGCATTCCGTTCTCACACGCAGGCCTGTCCATCTACTTGCTACTGTCACACTCTTGCCAGCAGAAGAGGCCCCTGTAATGGCCGATATCACCACCCAGTCTATCCTCACCCCACAGCTGTGCAGCGGGTCCCTCCTGCTGGCCCACGTGGCTGCCAGAGCCCATGCTGGCACGACGCTCCAGCAGGTCGGCGTCCCTGCGGGCCACACTACCGGTGACGTGGCTAGCATGACCCTCCTTCCTGGCAGTGACACTGTTGATGTGAACCCCAGTTTCACATCTGTCATTTCTAAATAGGACCATTTTCCCTTTTCGCTCTCCCTTCCTTTCACAGGGCTTTTCGTTCTCTCTGTTTCTGCCTCCGTTTCAGATATTTACTCACCTTTTTCTCTCTCACTATGTCTGCCGTGGTCTCCATGAGAGTGCGCCACTTAAGATTCCCCCATTAAAAGTCATGAATTGAGTGGCTTTTAGTATACCTGTGGTTGTGCACATTCAATTATAATTCGCAATCCATTGTAGAACGTCTTATCACCCCCGACCAGAGAAAAACCCTGTAGACATTAGTCACTCCTCATTCTGTCTCAAACCCTCTCCCTGACCCTCAGCCCTAGGTAGCAACTACCTAGTGCCATCAATCCCATATGCATAGATTTCCATATTGTAGACATTTCCTATAAACGGAATTGCACAATAGGTGAGCTGTTATGACTGACATAACACGTAGCACAATATTTTCAAGATTCATCCACATTGTAGGCTTACCCACAGGGGGAAACCATTTTTTGGGGGGTTTTAGTAACACCGGGTGTTTTCTCCTTCCTTTCGTCCTTCTTTCCTTCCTTCCTTCCTTCCTTCCTTCCTTCCTATTTTCCTGCCTTCCTTCCTTCCTTCCTTCCTTTCTTCCTTCCTTCCTTCCTTCCTCCTACTTCTCTCTTACTCCTTCTGCCCTCTCTCTTTCATATGCCTTAGGTGCATCCCACATTCTGCATTTTTTTGGGGAAATCCACGACAGGTGGAGGAAAATTGTGTTATTGTAACTATTTACCGCTATCTCTCTTTCACGGCTCTCCATCAGTTGTGAACATCTATTGGTTTATCCCAAGTCACTAAGCATATGTTTATTAGGTACACCTGTTTTTCCTTATACAGCTGTTTCTGGAGTCTAGGGTCGCATGCTCATAAACCCAGTGTAACTCAGAAACGCATCTAATAGTCCAATAAACCCATCATAACGTTGAAAAATCATAAATCAAACCATCATAAGTCACGGTTTGTCCGTGGATATGGGCGTCATCAATTCCATTGTATTCAGTCATGCTGTACACCATTAACCACGGCAGACTGACTGGGAGTGGATATTGATACCATTATAAAAGTCAGTTATTAGAGGGATACTTCTTTAACCTGACTGAAGAACTGATCTAATGGCTTTAGTCGAGTGCATGATTATGTGAGATGTTTTGAGACAGAGTAGTACATTTGTGAATGAAATTTTCTGGCTTTTTTTCACTTAGTAGGAACCATTGTGTGTGGAAAAGTGAGAAAGTTGCTTTCTGCTGTAGAGTCTGGCATTCATTGTAGATTTAAGCTTATTTTTCTGGGAGCAAATCTTATTCAATAAAATACTACTCTTTATACTAAAAAAACAAAAACAGTGGTGATGTGTGGTCATTATCCTCAGCAAACTCATCCAGGGAAAGAAAACCAAACGCCACATTCTCACTTATAATGGGAGCTGAAAAAGGAGATCACATGGACACAGGAAGGGGAACAACACACACTGGGGCCTTTCGGGGGGCAGAGCGTTAAGAAGAACAGCTACTGCATGCTGGGCTTAATGCCTAGGTGATGGGTTGACAGGTGCAGCAAACCACCATGGCACACGTTTACCTTAGTAACAAATCTGCACATCCTGCACATATACCCCAGAACTTAGAAACGAAACGAAACAAAAGAAAACGAAAAAGCAATAGCAAAACGCTAAAGGCAAACTAAAGTTTCAAACTCAGAACGTGACAGACCAATGTTTGGTTCAAATCATGGTTCTCAACCCAGGTGCCATAAGGTCAGGATAAAGAATTTGATTACATATTGTAAATAAGACATGCAGCAAATGACCAGAAAGATTATTCTCAACATATGTGTGTCTTCTAATTCAATGGTGACGCTACCTACCGGGACATAGCATTAGATTCCAAAGGGCCGGGTCCCGCCACACAGGCCTCCCACACTAATAACAATGGGAAGCCCTACGTGGTTTTACCTGTGCTTCTCAGCAACTGGCTATAAATCAGGTTGCCACCACTCCCAGATTTAGTTGCATTCATTTGCTGGAAGAGCTCACAGCACGCAGGGAAGCACTTACATTTGCCGTTGTATTTTAGCGGACATTGCAAAAAGTTCAGAAATTAATGTGGGGCCCGGCATGTGGGGAGGGGCGCACTACCTTCCAGGAAGTGTTATCCAGAAGCTCTCTGATCCCAGTCCTTTTGGGTTTTTATGGAGACCTCATTCTATAGGCATGATGGGTTAAACCATAGGCTATTGGTGATCAACTCCACCTGAGGCTCTCAACCCTCCCTGGAAATTGGGGTTGAGGCTTTGCCATTCTCAGTCTGACTAAAAGAATTTACCCAAACGGAATTTTGAAACAGATGAGCATAACTGGAATCTTAATTAGATGATTGGATTATCTGGAGCCACACCTTGATATTCCTAACCCGAGCACCCTCATCCAACGAATGCTCCACCCAACTGGCTCCCAAGTCTCTACGTGGTTCCAGAGCAAAAGAATGTTTATACAACGCATATCTCCACCTTTTCTTCAAAGTCTTTTCGCTTACACGGAAAGACTTCTTAAACTGCCATGCATCAGGGTCAGGGGGAGGTCTTGTTACAACGCAGATCTGTGGATCTCCGGGTTTTGATTGTGGCAAGGATGCTGCTGGTGTCAAAACCACAACGTGGGAACCACAGAACCACTAGTTGGTTTTCAGTGTTTCAGTGCATACAATTCCTAACATATCTGGCCAAGAAAACTTGTAAGTTCTTAGATTGTCCCAAAGGTGGCGCATGAAATCAAAGCAGGAGAACAGTTTCCCACGAGGTGTAGCCTGGGAAAGTTGGGGGTGACTGATGGAAAGGAGGAGTGAAGCTCCGCCCTTTCCGCTGCTAGGCTGCGCCCGAGGCTATTTAAACCCACCCTGGCTGGCCTGTACTCAGATCTTCGCGGAGCGGATCAGCGGCCGGAGCGTTTGGCGGACTCTGCGTGGACTTGGAGCTCACAGCGTCTTGCGACTTGGAAGCGGATTCAGAGGACAGGACAGAACACTTGGGCAAGTGAATCTCTGTCTGTCTGTCTGTCTGTCTGTCTGTCTGTCTGTCTCATTGGTTGGTTGATTTCCATTTTCTTAAGGGGCACATACCTCACACCGCACACACACACACACACACACGCACACACACGCACACACACTCCTTCTTTCTGCGAGTTAGAAAATTAGTAGGGGCCCCTGGGAGCTGCAGGTTTCCTAATCATGTCTGCACCTAAGAACAGTAGGGTCTTGTCTGGCTCTTCTTATGAACGGTCCCCCAGCCCGGACTCCCCAAGGTCCATGCGAGCTTCACCCAGCTTCTCCCTCTCCCCTATCAGAAACTCAGGCTTAAGGGGAAGCTCCTCACCAGGGATCCGGAGCTACCATTCACCATCCCCTAGGGCTTCACCACACTCACCTCTGTCATCACCAGAATCCCACAAGCTCCCATTTCCCTGTCCTCACCGTGATGGGCAATCAATGAAGCCATTGGGCTCTCCCGTGTCCTCCTCTGAGGATTCCTCAGAGTCCCCACGTTCATCAATAATATACCACATGTTCTTACTGCCATCACCCAGCAGCTCACCCCCAGCTCTCGGGGGGTCTCCTGTGTCTCCCAGCTACTCTCCAAACAACCCCAGATTTCAGCTGGAGTCAGCCCCCCACACCCAGGAATCACCTACAAACTCACGAGCCTCACGGTGCTCCACCCCTGTGTCTTTCATCTCTTCACCCCCAGGCCTCAGGGACTCTCCTGTGGCTCCCAGTTACTCTCCAGCCATCCGCAGGTTCCTGCGGGAGTCAGCCCCATGCACCCAGGAGTCCCCCAGAGACTCACACGTCTCGGGAGAATATGAGCGGTCCCCCAGCCCTGACTCCTCAAGATTCATGCCTGCCTCACCCAGCTTCTCCCACTCCCCTCCCAGAAACTCAGACCCAAGGGGCAGCTCCTCACCAGGGATGTGGAAGTACTCTACATCACCCCGCAGGGCTTCACCACTCTCACATCCATCATCAACAGAACTCCACAACTTTACGTTTCCCTTTCCTAACCAAGCAGGACAGTCACTCATGTCATTGTGTTCTCCCGTGTCCTCCTCTGGAGATTCTCCACAGTCACCTCATTCATCAATAATATACCATATGTTCTTACTGCCATCATCCAGCAGCTCACCCCCAGCCACCCATGACTCGCCTGTCTGTCCCAGCTACTCTCCAACTACGCCCAGATTTCAGCGGCAGTCTCTACCCCACACCCCAGAAACACCTACAAACTCACAGACCTCAGTGGGATCCTCGCCAGTCTCTCTCACGTCTTCACCCCCAGCCCTTACGGACCCTCCAGTCTGTCCCAGCTACTCTCCAACCACGCCCACATTTCAGCGCGGGTCAGTTCCAGGAACCCAGGGATCACCACCAAGCCCACCACTTTCACCGAGTTACTCCCCAGTCTCCAGCACGTCTTTATCTCCAACCCTCAGGGACTCGCCTGTCTGTCCCAGCTACTCTCCAAACACGCCCACACTTCAGCGGGAGTTCGTTGCAGGCACCCAGAAATCACCACCAAACTCACCAATTTCACTGCGTTACTCCCCAGTCTCTCTCATGTCTTCACCATCCCTCAGGGACTCTCCCGTCTGTCCCAGCTACTCTCCAACCACGCCCACATTTCAGCTGGAGTCAGTTCCAGGCACCCCGGCCTCACCACCAAACTCACCAATTTCACTCAGTTACTCCTCAGTCTCTAGCACGTCTTTATCTCCAACCCTCAGGGACTCTCCTGTGTGTCCCAGCTACTCTCCAACCACGCCCACACTTCAGCGGGAGTCAGCTCCAGGCACCCAGGAATCACCATCAAACTCACCAATTTCACTGCGTTACTCCCCAGTCTCTCTCATGTGTTCACCATCCCTCAGGGACTCTCCCATCTGTCCCAGCTACTCTCCAACCACGCCCACATTTCAGCTGGGGTCAGTTCCAGGCACCCCGGAGTCACCACCAAACTCACCAGTTTCACTGAGGTACTCCCCGGTCTCTCTCATGTCTTCACCCCCAGCCCTCAGGGACTCTCCTGTGTGTCCCAGCTACTCTCCATCCATGCCCAGATTTCAGCGGGAGTCCGTTCCAGGCACCCAGGTATCACCACCAAACTCAGCAGTTTCGCTGAGTTACTCCCCAGTCTCTCTCATGTCTTCACCCCCAGCCCCCTGGGACTCTCCTGTCTGTCCCAGCTACTCTCCCACCACGCCCAGATTTCAGCGGGAGTCAGCCTCCCACACTCCGGAATCACCTACAGACTCACAGACTTCACTGAGGTCCTCCCTGGTCTCTCTCAGGTCTTTGCCCTCAGCCCACAGGGACTCTTGTGTCTCTTTCAGCTACTCTCAAAACTTCTCTAGATTCCAGCTGGAGTCAGTTCCAGGCACCCACGATACACCACCGAACTCACGAATTTCACTGACTTACTCCCCAGTCTCCCTCATGTTCTCACCCCCAGCCCTCAGGGACTCTTCTGTCTCTCTCAGCTACTCTCCAACCATCTCCAGATTGCACCTGGAGTCAGCTTCCCGCACCCAGGAATCATCTACAAACTCACGGACCTTACTGCCACCCTCCCCCATTTCTTTCACCTCTTCACCCCCTGCCTTAAGGGACTCTCCTGGGCCTCCCAGCTTCTCTCCAGCCTTCCCCAGATTTCTGCCACAGTCAGCCCCAGGCACCCAGGGCAACCATAGACACTCACAGGCCTCACGAGACTATCTCCCTATGACCTGTACCTACACAGGGATGGCTCTCACGCATCCCTCAGTGACCCCAAACCCATCTCCACTTACACTCAGACACTCCCAGGGCCTGACAGCTACTCCCCGTTATTGTCCTTCAGTTCGAAGCCCTGGCCAATCTACTAGCCCACATGACGCAGTTACCTGGCCATTTCTCCACGGTTCCCGTGAGGGCCCCACGCCCAGCCGCACAAGAGCCCCTCCTGCATTCCGTCCTCACACGCAGGCCTGTCCATCTACTTGCTACTGTCACACTCTTGCCAGCAGAAGAGGCCCCTGTAATGGCCGATATCACCACCCAGTCTATCCTCACCCCACAGCTGTGCAGCGGGTCCCTCCTGCTGGCCCACGTGGCTGCCAGAGCCCATGCTGGCACGACGCTCCAGCAGGTCGGCGTCCCTGCGGGCCACACTACCGGTGACGTGGCTAGCATGACCCTCCTTCCTGGCAGTGACACTGTTGATGTGAACCCCAGTTTCACATCTGTCATTTCTAAATAGGACCATTTTCCCTTTTCGCTCTCCCTTCCTTTCACAGGGCTTTTCGTTCTCTCTGTTTCTGCCTCCGTTTCAGATATTTACTCACCTTTTTCTCTCTCACTATGTCTGCCGTGGTCTCCATGAGAGTGCGCCACTTAAGATTCCCCCATTAAAAGTCATGAATTGAGTGGCTTTTAGTATACCTGTGGTTGTGCACATTCAATTATAATTCGCAATCCATTGTAGAACGTCTTATCACCCCCGACCAGAGAAAAACCCTGTAGACATTAGTCACTCCTCATTCTGTCTCAAACCCTCTCCCTGACCCTCAGCCCTAGGTAGCAACTACCTAGTGCCATCAATCCCATATGCATAGATTTCCATATTGTAGACATTTCCTATAAACGGAATTGCACAATAGGTGAGCTGTTATGACTGACATAACACGTAGCACAATATTTTCAAGATTCATCCACATTGTAGGCTTACCCACAGGGGGAAACCATTTTTTGGGGGGTTTTAGAAACACCGGGTGTTTTCTCCTTCCTTTCGTCCTTCTTTCCTTCCTTCCTTCCTTCCTTCCTATTTTCCTGCCTTCCTTCCTTCCTTCCTTCCTTTCTTCCTTCCTTCCTTCCTTCCTCCTACTTCTCTCTTACTCCTTCTGCCCTCTCTCTTTCATATGCCTTAGGTGCATCCCACATTCTGCATTTTTTTGGGGAAATCCACGACAGGTGGAGGAAAATTGTGTTATTGTAACTATTTACCGCTATCTCTCTTTCACGGCTCTCCATCAGTTGTGAACATCTATTGGTTTATCCCAAGTCACTAAGCATATGTTTATTAGGTACACCTGTTTTTCCTTATACAGCTGTTTCTGGAGTCTAGGGTCGCATGCTCATAAACCCAGTGTAACTCAGAAACGCATCTAATAGTCCAATAAACCCATCATAACGTTGAAAAATCATAAATCAAACCATCATAAGTCACGGTTTGTCCGTGGATATGGGCGTCATCAATTCCATTGTATTCAGTCATGCTGTACACCATTAACCACGGCAGACTGACTGGGAGTGGATATTGATACCATTATAAAAGTCAGTTATTAGAGGGATACTTCTTTAACCTGACTGAAGAACTGATCTAATGGCTTTAGTCGAGTGCATGATTATGTGAGATGTTTTGAGACAGAGTAGTACATTTGTGAATGAAATTTTCTGGCTTTTTTTCACTTAGTAGGAACCATTGTGTGTGGAAAAGTGAGAAAGTTGCTTTCTGCTGTAGAGTCTGGCATTCATTGTAGATTTAAGCTTATTTTTCTGGGAGCAAATCTTATTCAATAAAATACTACTCTTTATACTAAAAAAACAAAAACAGTGGTGATGTGTGGTCATTATCCTCAGCAAACTCATCCAGGGAAAGAAAACCAAACGCCACATTCTCACTTATAATGGGAGCTGAAAAAGGAGATCACATGGACACAGGAAGGGGAACAACACACACTGGGGCCTTTCGGGGGGCAGAGCGTTAAGAAGAACAGCTACTGCATGCTGGGCTTAATGCCTAGGTGATGGGTTGACAGGTGCAGCAAACCACCATGGCACACGTTTACCTTAGTAACAAATCTGCACATCCTGCACATATACCCCAGAACTTAGAAACGAAACGAAACAAAAGAAAACGAAAAAGCAATAGCAAAACGCTAAAGGCAAACTAAAGTTTCAAACTCAGAACGTGACAGACCAATGTTTGGTTCAAATCATGGTTCTCAACCCAGGTGCCATAAGGTCAGGATAAAGAATTTGATTACATATTGTAAATAAGACATGCAGCAAATGACCAGAAAGATTATTCTCAACATATGTGTGTCTTCTAATTCAATGGTGACGCTACCTACCGGGACATAGCATTAGATTCCAAAGGGCCGGGTCCCGCCACACAGGCCTCCCACACTAATAACAATGGGAAGCCCTACGTGGTTTTACCTGTGCTTCTCAGCAACTGGCTATAAATCAGGTTGCCACCACTCCCAGATTTAGTTGCATTCATTTGCTGGAAGAGCTCACAGCACGCAGGGAAGCACTTACATTTGCCGTTGTATTTTAGCGGACATTGCAAAAAGTTCAGAAATTAATGTGGGGCCCGGCATGTGGGGAGGGGCGCACTACCTTCCAGGAAGTGTTATCCAGAAGCTCTCTGATCCCAGTCCTTTTGGGTTTTTATGGAGACCTCATTCTATAGGCATGATGGGTTAAACCATAGGCTATTGGTGATCAACTCCACCTGAGGCTCTCAACCCTCCCTGGAAATTGGGGTTGAGGCTTTGCCATTCTCAGTCTGACTAAAAGAATTTACCCAAACGGAATTTTGAAACAGATGAGCATAACTGGAATCTTAATTAGATGATTGGATTATCTGGGGCCACACCTTGATATTCCTAACCCGAGCACCCTCATCCAACGAATGCTCCACCCAACTGGCTCCCAAGTCTCTACGTGGTTCCAGAGCAAAAGAATGTTTATACAACGCATATCTCCACCTTTTCTTCAAAGTCTTTTCGCTTACACGGAAAGACTTCTTAAACTGCCATGCATCAGGGTCAGGGGGAGGTCTTGTTACAACGCAGATCTGTGGATCTCCGGGTTTTGATTGTGGCAAGGATGCTGCTGGTGTCAAAACCACAACGTGGGAACCACAGAACCACTAGTTGGTTTTCAGCGTTTCAGTGCATACAATTCCTAACATATCTGGCCAAGAAAACTTGTAAGTTCTTAGATTGTCCCAAAGGTGGCGCATGAAATCAAAGCAGGAGAACAGTTTCCCACGAGGTGTAGCCTGGGAAAGTTGGGGGTGACTGATGGAAAGGAGGAGTGAAGCTCCGCCCTTTCCGCTGCTAGGCTGCGCCCGAGGCTATTTAAACCCACCCTGGCTGGCCTGTACTCAGATCTTCGCGGAGCGGATCAGCGGCCGGAGCGTTTGGCGGACTCTGCGTGGACTTGGAGCTCACAGCGTCTTGCGACTTGGAAGCGGATTCAGAGGACAGGACAGAACACTTGGGCAAGTGAATCTCTGTCTGTCTGTCTGTCTGTCTGTCTGTCTCTCTCTGTCTCATTGGTTGGTTGATTTCCATTTTCTTAAGGGGCACATACCTCACACCGCACACACACACACACACACACACACACGCACACACACGCACACACACTCCTTCTTTCTGCGAGTTAGAAAATTAGTAGGGGCCCCTGGGAGCTGCAGGTTTCCTAATCATGTCTGCACCTAAGAACAGTAGGGTCTTGTCTGGCTCTTCTTATGAACGGTCCCCCAGCCCGGACTCCCCAAGGTCCATGCGAGCTTCACCCAGCTTCTCCCTCTCCCCTATCAGAAACTCAGGCTTAAGGGGAAGCTCCTCACCAGGGATCCGGAGCTACCATTCACCATCCCCTAGGGCTTCACCACACTCACCTCTGTCATCACCAGAATCCCACAAGCTCCCATTTCCCTGTCCTCACCGTGATGGGCAATCAATGAAGCCATTGGGCTCTCCCGTGTCCTCCTCTGAGGATTCCTCAGAGTCCCCACGTTCATCAATAATATACCACATGTTCTTACTGCCATCACCCAGCAGCTCACCCCCAGCTCTCGGGGGGTCTCCTGTGTCTCCCAGCTACTCTCCAAACAACCCCAGATTTCAGCTGGAGTCAGCCCCCCACACCCAGGAATCACCTACAAACTCACGAGCCTCACGGTGCTCCACCCCTGTGTCTTTCATCTCTTCACCCCCAGGCCTCAGGGACTCTCCTGTGGCTCCCAGTTACTCTCCAGCCATCCGCAGGTTCCTGCGGGAGTCAGCCCCATGCACCCAGGAGTCCCCCAGAGACTCACACGTCTCGGGAGAATATGAGCGGTCCCCCAGCCCTGACTCCTCAAGATTCATGCCTGCCTCACCCAGCTTCTCCCACTCCCCTCCCAGAAACTCAGACCCAAGGGGCAGCTCCTCACCAGGGATGTGGAAGTACTCTACATCACCCCGCAGGGCTTCACCACTCTCACATCCATCATCAACAGAACTCCACAACTTTACGTTTCCCTTTCCTAACCAAGCAGGACAGTCACTCATGTCATTGTGTTCTCCCGTGTCCTCCTCTGGAGATTCTCCACAGTCACCTCATTCATCAATAATATACCATATGTTCTTGCTGCCATCATCCAGCAGCTCACACCCAGCCACCCATGACTCGCCTGTCTGTCCCAGCTACTCTCCAACTACGCCCAGATTTCAGCGGCAGTCTCTACCCCACACCCCAGAAACACCTACAAACTCACAGACCTCAGTGGGATCCTCGCCAGTCTCTCTCACGTCTTCACCCCCAGCCCTTACGGACCCTCCAGTCTGTCCCAGCTACTCTCCAACCACGCCCACATTTCAGCGCGGGTCAGTTCCAGGAACCCAGGGATCACCACCAAGCCCACCACTTTCACCGAGTTACTCCCCAGTCTCCAGCACGTCTTTATCTCCAACCCTCAGGGACTCGCCTGTCTGTCCCAGCTACTCTCCAAACACGCCCACACTTCAGCGGGAGTTCGTTGCAGGCACCCAGAAATCACCACCAAACTCACCAATTTCACTGCGTTACTCCCCAGTCTCTCTCATGTCTTCACCATCCCTCAGGGACTCTCCCGTCTGTCCCAGCTACTCTCCAACCACGCCCACATTTCAGCTGGAGTCAGTTCCAGGCACCCCGGACTCACCACCAAACTCACCAATTTCACTCAGTTACTCCTCAGTCTCTAGCACGTCTTTATCTCCAACCCTCAGGGACTCTCCTGTGTGTCCCAGCTACTCTCCAACCACGCCCACACTTCAGCGGGAGTCAGCTCCAGGCACCCAGGAATCACCATCAAACTCACCAATTTCACTGCGTTACTCCCCAGTCTCTCTCATGTCTTCACCATCCCTCAGGGACTCTCCCATCTGTCCCAGCTACTCTCCAACCACGCCCACATTTCAGCTGGGGTCAGTTCCAGGCACCCCGGAGTCACCACCAAACTCACCAGTTTCACTGAGGTACTCCCCGGTCTCTCTCATGTCTTCACCCCCAGCCCTCAGGGACTCTCCTGTGTGTCCCAGCTACTCTCCATCCATGCCCAGATTTCAGCGGGAGTCCGTTCCAGGCACCCAGGTATCACCACCAAACTCAGCAGTTTCGCTGAGTTACTCCCCAGTCTCTCTCATGTCTTCACCCCCAGCCCCCTGGGACTCTCCTGTCTGTCCCAGCTACTCTCCCACCACGCCCAGATTTCAGCGGGAGTCAGCCTCCCACACTCCGGAATCACCTACAGACTCACAGACTTCACTGAGGTCCTCCCTGGTCTCTCTCAGGTCTTTGCCCTCAGCCCACAGGGACTCTTGTGTCTCTTTCAGCTACTCTCAAAACTTCTCTAGATTCCAGCTGGAGTCAGTTCCAGGCACCCACGATACACCACCGAACTCACGAATTTCACTGACTTACTCCCCAGTCTCCCTCATGTTCTCACCCCCAGCCCTCAGGGACTCTTCTGTCTCTCTCAGCTACTCTCCAACCATCTCCAGATTGCACCTGGAGTCAGCTTCCCGCACCCAGGAATCATCTGCAAACTCACGGACCTTACTGCCACCCTCCCCCATTTCTTTCACCTCTTCACCCCCTGCCTTAAGGGACTCTCCTGGGCCTCCCAGCTTCTCTCCAGCCTTCCCCAGATTTCTGCCACAGTCAGCCCCAGGCACCCAGGGCAACCATAGACACTCACAGGCCTCACGAGACTATCTCCCTATGACCTGTACCTACACAGGGATGGCTCTCACGCATCCCTCAGTGACCCCAAACCCATCTCCACTTACACTCAGACACTCCCAGGGCCTGACAGCTACTCCCCGTTATTGTCCTTCAGTTCGAAGCCCTGGCCAATCTACTAGCCCACATGACGCAGTTACCTGGCCATTTCTCCACGGTTCCCGTGAGGGCCCCACGCCCAGCCGCACAAGAGCCCCTCCTGCATTCCGTCCTCACACGCAGGCCTGTCCATCTACTTGCTACTGTCACACTCTTGCCAGCAGAAGAGGCCCCTGTAATGGCCGATATCACCACCCAGTCTATCCTCACCCCACAGCTGTGCAGCGGGTCCCTCCTGCTGGCCCACGTGGCTGCCAGAGCCCATGCTGGCACGACGCTCCAGCAGGTCGGCGTCCCTGCGGGCCACACTACCGGTGACGTGGCTAGCATGACCCTCCTTCCTGGCAGTGACACTGTTGATGTGAACCCCAGTTTCACATCTGTCATTTCTAAATAGGACCATTTTCCCTTTTCGCTCTCCCTTCCTTTCACAGGGCTTTTCGTTCTCTCTGTTTCTGCCTCCGTTTCAGATATTTACTCACCTTTTTCTCTCTCACTATGTCTGCCGTGGTCTCCATGAGAGTGCGCCACTTAAGATTCCCCCATTAAAAGTCATGAATTGAGTGGCTTTTAGTATACCTGTGGTTGTGCACATTCAATTATAATTCGCAATCCATTGTAGAACGTCTTATCACCCCCGACCAGAGAAAAACCCTGTAGACATTAGTCACTCCTCATTCTGTCTCAAACCCTCTCCCTGACCCTCAGCCCTAGGTAGCAACTACCTAGTGCCATCAATCCCATATGCATAGATTTCCATATTGTAGACATTTCCTATAAACGGAATTGCACAATAGGTGAGCTGTTATGACTGACATAACACGTAGCACAATATTTTCAAGATTCATCCACATTGTAGGCTTACCCACAGGGGGAAACCATTTTTTGGGGGTGATTTAGTAACACCGGGTGTTTTATCCTTCCTTTCGTCCTTCTTTCCTTCCTTCCTTCCTTCCTTCCTTCCTTCCTTCCTTCTTTATTTCCTACCTTCCTTCCTTCCTTCCTTCCTTCCTTCATTCCTTCCTTCCTTCCTTCCTTCCTCCTACTTCTCTCTTACTCCTTCTGCCCTCTCCCTTTCATATGCCTTAGGTGCATCCCACATTCTGCATTTTTTTGGGGAAATCCACGACAGGTGCAGGAAAACTGTGTTATTGTAACTATTTACCGCTATCTCTCTTTCACGGCTCTCCATCAGTTGTGAACACCTATTGGTTTATCCCAAGTCACTAAGCATATGTTTATTAGGTACACCTGTTTTTCCTTATACAGCTGTTTCTGGAGTCTAGGGTCGCATGCTCATAAACCCAGTGTAACTCAGAAACGCATCTAGTAGTCCAATAAACCCATCATAACGTTGAAAAATCATAAATCAAACCATCATAAGTCACGGTTTGTCCGTGGATATGGGCGTCATCAATTCCATTGTATTCAGTCATGCTGTACACCATTAACCACGGCAGACTGACTGGGAGTGGATATTGATACCATTATAAAAGTCAGTTATTAGAGGGATACTTCTTTAACCTGACTGAAGAACTGATCTAATGGCTTTAGTCGAGTGCATGATTATGTGAGATGTTTTGAGACAGAGTAGTACATTTGTGAATGAAATTTTCTGGCTTTTTTTCACTTAGTAGGAACCATTGTGTGTGGAAAAGTGAGAAAGTTGCTTTCTGCTGTAGAGTCTGGCATTCATTGTAAATTTAAGCTTATTTTTCTGGGAGCAAATCTTATTCAATAAAATACTACTCTTTATACTAAAAAAACAAAAACAGTGGTGATGTGTGGTCATTATCCTCAGCAAACTAATCCAGGGAAAGAAAACCAAACGCCACATTCTCACTTATAATGGGAGCTGAAAAAGGAGATCTCATGGACACAGGAAGGGGAACAACACACGCTGGGGCCTTTCGGGGGGCAGAGCGTTAAGAAGAACAGCTACTGCATGCTGGGCTTAATGCCTAGGTGATGGGTTGACAGGTGCAGCAAACCACCATGGCACACGTTTACCTTAGTAACAAATCTGCACATCCTGCACATATAGCCCAGAACTTAGAAACGAAACGAAACAAAAGAAAACGAAAAAGCAATAGCAAAACGCTAAACTCAGAACGTGACAGACCAATGTTTGGTTCAAATCATGGTTCTCAACCCAGGTGCCATAAGGTCAGGATAAAGAATTTGATTACATATTGTAAATAAGACATGCAGCAAATGACCAGAAAGATTATTCTCAACATATGTGTGTCTTCTAATTCAATGGTGACGCTACCTACCGGGACATAGCATTAGATTCCAAAGGGCCGGGTCCCGCCACACAGGCCTCCCACACTAATAACAATGGGAAGCCCTACGTGGTTTTACCTGTGCTTCTCAGCAACTGGCTATAAATCAGGTTGCCACCACTCCCAGACTTAGTTGCATTCATTTGCTGGAAGAGCTCACAGCACGCAGGGAAGCACTTACATTTGCCGTTGTATTTTAGCGGACATTGCAAAAAGTTCAGAAATTAATGTGGGGCCCGGCATGTGGGGAGGGGCGCACTACCTTCCAGGAAGTGTTATCCAGAAGCTCTCTGATCCCAGTCCTTTTGGGTTTTTATGGAGACCTCATTCTATAGGCATGATGGGTTAAACCATAGGCTATTGGTGATCAACTCCACCTGAGGCTCTCAACCCTCCCTGGAAATTGGGGTTGAGGCTTTGCCATTCTCAGTCTGACTAAAAGAATTTACCCAAACGGAATTTTGAAACAGATGAGCATAACTGGAATCTTAATTAGATGATTGGATTATCTGGAGCCACACCTTGATATTCCTAACCCGAGCACCCTCATCCAACGAATGCTCCACCCAACTGGCTCCCAAGTCTCTACGTGGTTCCAGAGCAAAAGAATGTTTATACAACGCATATCTCCACCTTTTCTTCAAAGTCTTTTCGCTTACACGGAAAGACTTCTTAAACTGCCATGCATCAGGGTCAGGGGGAGGTCTTGTTACAACGCAGATCTGTGGATCTCCGGGTTTTGATTGTGGCAAGGATGCTGCTGGTGTCAAAACCACAACGTGGGAACCACAGAACCACTAGTTGGTTTTCAGCGTTTCAGTGCATACAATTCCTAACATATCTGGCCAAGAAAACTTGTAAGTTCTTAGATTGTCCCAAAGGTGGCGCATGAAATCAAAGCAGGAGAACAGTTTCCCACGAGGTGTAGCCTGGGAAAGTTGGGGGTGACTGATGGAAAGGAGGAGTGAAGCTCCGCCCTTTCCGCTGCTAGGCTGCGCCCGAGGCTATTTAAACCCACCCTGGCTGGCCTGTACTCAGATCTTCGCGGAGCGGATCAGCGGCCGGAGCGTTTGGCGGACTCTGCGTGGACTTGGAGCTCACAGCGTCTTGTGACTTGGAAGCGGATTCAGAGGACAGGACAGAACACTTGGGCAAGTGAATCTCTGTCTGTCTGTCTGTCTGTCTGTCTGTCTGTCTCTCTGTCTCATTGGTTGGTTGATTTCCATTTTCTTAAGGGGCACATACCTCACACCGCACACACACACACACACACACACACGCACACACACGCACACACACTCCTTCTTTCTGCGAGTTAGAAAATTAGTAGGGGCCCCTGGGAGCTGCAGGTTTCCTAATCATGTCTGCACCTAAGAACAGTAGGGTCTTGTCTGGCTCTTCTTATGAACGGTCCCCCAGCCCGGACTCCCCAAGGTCCATGCGAGCTTCACCCAGCTTCTCCCTCTCCCCTATCAGAAACTCAGGCTTAAGGGGAAGCTCCTCACCAGGGATCCGGAGCTACCATTCACCATCCCCTAGGGCTTCACCACACTCACCTCTGTCATCACCAGAATCCCACAAGCTCCCATTTCCCTGTCCTCACCGTGATGGGCAATCAATGAAGCCATTGGGCTCTCCCGTGTCCTCCTCTGAGGATTCCTCAGAGTCCCCACGTTCATCAATAATATACCACATGTTCTTACTGCCATCACCCAGCAGCTCACCCCCAGCTCTCGGGGGGTCTCCTGTGTCTCCCAGCTACTCTCCAAACAACCCCAGATTTCAGCTGGAGTCAGCCCCCCACACCCAGGAATCACCTACAAACTCACGAGCCTCACGGTGCTCCACCCCTGTGTCTTTCATCTCTTCACCCCCAGGCCTCAGGGACTCTCCTGTGGCTCCCAGTTACTCTCCAGCCATCCCCAGGTTCCTGCGGGAGTCAGCCCCATGCACCCAGGAGTCCCCCAGAGACTCACACGTCTCGGGAGAATATGAGCGGTCCCCCAGCCCTGACTCCTCAAGATTCATGCCTGCCTCACCCAGCTTCTCCCTCTCCCCTCCCAGAAACTCAGACCCAAGGGGCAGCTCCTCACCAGGGATGTGGAAGTACTCTACATCACCCCGCAGGGCTTCACCACTCTCACATCCATCATCAACAGAACTCCACAACTTTACGTTTCCCTTTCCTAACCAAGCAGGACAGTCACTCATGTCATTGTGTTCTCCCGTGTCCTCCTCTGGAGATTCTCCACAGTCACCTCATTCATCAATAATATACCATATGTTCTTACTGCCATCATCCAGCAGCTCACCCCCAGCCACCCATGACTCGCCTGTCTGTCCCAGCTACTCTCCAACTACGCCCAGATTTCAGCGGCAGTCTCTACCCCACACCCCAGAAACACCTACAAACTCACAGACCTCAGTGGGATCCTCGCCAGTCTCTCTCACGTCTTCACCCCCAGCCCTTACGGACCCTCCAGTCTGTCCCAGCTACTCTCCAACCACGCCCACATTTCAGCGCGGGTCAGTTCCAGGAACCCAGGGATCACCACCAAGCCCACCACTTTCACTGAGTTACTCCCCAGTCTCCAGCACGTCTTTATCTCCAACCCTCAGGGACTCGCCTGTCTGTCCCAGCTACTCTCCAAACACGCCCACACTTCAGCGGGAGTTCGTTGCAGGCACCCAGAAATCACCACCAAACTCACCAATTTCACTGCGTTACTCCCCAGTCTCTCTCATGTCTTCACCATCCCTCAGGGACTCTCCCGTCTGTCCCAGCTACTCTCCAAACACGCCCACATTTCAGCTGGAGTCAGTTCCAGGCACCCCGGACTCACCACCAAACTCACCAATTTCACTCAGTTACTCCTCAGTCTCTAGCACGTCTTTATCTCCAACCCTCAGGGACTCTCCTGTGTGTCCCAGCTACTCTCCAACCACGCCCACACTTCAGCGGGAGTCAGCTCCAGGCACCCAGGAATCACCATCAAACTCACCAATTTCACTGCGTTACTCCCCAGTCTCTCTCATGTCTTCACCATCCCTCAGGGACTCTCCCGTCTGTCCCAGCTACTCTCCAACCACGCCCACATTTCAGCTGGAGTCAGTTCCAGGCACCCCGGACTCACCACCAAACTCAACAATTTCACTCAGTTACTCCTCAGTCTCTAGCACGTCTTTATCTCCAACCCTCAGGGACTCTCCTGTGTGTCCCAGCTACTCTCCAACCACGCCCACACTTCAGCGGGAGTCAGTTCCAGGCACCCAGGAATCACCATCAAACTCACCAATTTCACTGCGTTACTCCCCAGTCTCTCTCATGTCTTCACCATCCCTCAGGGACTCTCCCGTCTGTCCCAGCTACTCTCCAACCACGCCCACATTTCAGCTGGGGTCAGTTCCAGGCACCCCGGAGTCACCACCAAACTCACCAGTTTCACTGAGGTACTCCCCGGTCTCTCTCATGTCTTCACCCCCAGCCCTCAGGGACTCTCCTGTGTGTCCCAGCTACTCTCCATCCATGCCCAGATTTCAGCGGGAGTCCGTTCCAGGCACCCAGGTATCACCACCAAACTCAGCAGTTTCGCTGAGTTACTCCCCAGTCTCTCTCATGTCTTCACCCCCAGCCCCCTGGGACTCTCCTGTCTGTCCCAGCTACTCTCCCACCACGCCCAGATTTCAGCGGGAGTCAGCCTCCCACACTCCGGAATCACCTACAGACTCACAGACTTCACTGAGGTCCTCCCTGGTCTCTCTCAGGTCTTTGCCCTCAGCCCACAGGGACTCTTGTGTCTCTTTCAGCTACTCTCAAAACTTCTCTAGATTCCAGCTGGAGTCAGTTCCAGGCACCCACGATACACCACCGAACTCACGAATTTCACTGACTTACTCCCCAGTCTCCCTCATGTTCTCACCCCCAGCCCTCAGGGACTCTTCTGTCTCTCTCAGCTACTCTCCAACCATCTCCAGATTGCACCTGGAGTCAGCTTCCCACACCCAGGAATCATCTACAAACTCACGGACCTTACTGCCACCCTCCCCCATTTCTTTCACCTCTTCACCCCCTGCCTTAAGGGACTCTCCTGGGCCTCCCAGCTTCTCTCCAGCCTTCCCCAGATTTCTGCCACAGTCAGCCCCAGGCACCCAGGGCAACCATAGACACTCACAGGCCTCACGAGACTATCTCCCTATGACCTGTACCTACACAGGGATGGCTCTCACGCATCCCTCAGTGACCCCAAACCCATCTCCACTTACACTCAGACACTCCCAGGGCCTGACAGCTACTCCCCGTTATTGTCCTTCAGTTCGAAGCCCTGGCCAATCTACTAGCCCACATGACGCAGTTACCTGGCCATTTCTCCACGGTTCCCGTGAGGGCCCCACGCCCAGCCGCACAAGAGCCCCTCCTGCATTCCGTCCTCACACGCAGGCCTGTCCATCTACTTGCTACTGTCACACTCTTGCCAGCAGAAGAGGCCCCTGTAATGGCCGATATCACCACCCAGTCTATCCTCACCCCACAGCTGTGCAGCGGGTCCCTCCTGCTGGCCCACGTGGCTGCCAGAGCCCATGCTGGCACGACGCTCCAGCAGGTCGGCGTCCCTGCGGGCCACACTACCGGTGACATGGCTAGCATGACCCTCCTTCCTGGCAGTGACACTGTTGATGTGAACCCCAGTTTCAAATCTGTCATTTCTAAATAGGACCATTTTCCCTTTTCGCTCTCCCTTCCTTTCACAGGGCTTTTCGTTCTCTCTGTTTCTGCCTCCGTTTCAGATATTTACTCACCTTTTTCTCTCTCACTATGTCTGCCGTGGTCTCCATGAGAGTGCGCCACTTAAGATTCCCCCATTAAAAGTCATGAATTGAGTGGCTTTTAGTATACCTGTGGTTGTGCACATTCAATTATAATTCGCAATCCATTGTAGAACGTCTTATCACCCCCGACCAGAGAAAAACCCTGTAGACATTAGTCACTCCTCATTCTGTCTCAAACCCTCTCCCTGACCCTCAGCCCTAGGTAGCAACTACCTAGTGCCATCAATCCCATATGCATAGATTTCCATATTGTAGACATTTCCTATAAACGGAATTGCACAATAGGTGAGCTGTTATGACTGACATAACACGTAGCACAATATTTTCAAGATTCATCCACATTGTAGGCTTACCCACAGGGGAAACCATTTTTTTGGGGGGTTTTAGTAACACCGGGTGTTTTCTCCTTCCTTTCGTCCTTCTTTCCTTCCTTCCTTCTTTCCTTCCTTCCTTCCTATTTTCCTGCCTTCCTTCCTTCCTTCCTTCCTTTCTTCCTTCCTTCCTTCCTTCCTCCTACTTCTCTCTTACTCCTTCTGCCCTCTCTCTTTCATATGCCTTAGGTGCATCCCACATTCTGCATTTTTTGGGGGAAATCCACAACAGGTGGAGGAAAATTGTGTTATTGTAACTATTTACCGCTATCTCTCTTTCACGGCTCTCCATCAGTTGTGAACACCTATTGGTTTATCCCAAGTCACTAAGCATATGTTTATTAGGTACACCTGTTTTTCCTTATACAGCTGTTTCTGGAGTCTAGGGTCGCATGCTCATAAACCCAGTGTAACTCAGAAACGCATCTAATAGTCCAATAAACCCATCATAACGTTGAAAAATCATAAATCAAACCATCATAAGTCACGGTTTGTCCGTGGATATGGGCGTCATCAATTCCATTGTATTCAGTCATGCTGTACACCATTAACCACGGCAGACTGACTGGGAGTGGATATTGATACCATTATAAAAGTCAGTTATTAGAGGGATACTTCTTTAACCTGACTGAAGAACTGATCTAATGGCTTTAGTCGAGTGCATGATTATGTGAGATGTTTTGAGACAGAGTAGTACATTTGTGAATGAAATTTTCTGGCTTTTTTTCACTTAGTAGGAACCATTGTGTGTGGAAAAGTGAGAAAGTTGCTTTCTGCTGTAGAGTCTGGCATTCATTGTAGATTTAAGCTTATTTTTCTGGGAGCAAATCTTATTCAATAAAATACTACTCTTTATACTAAAAAAACAAAAACAGTGGTGATGTGTGGTCATTATCCTCAGCAAACTAATCCAGGGAAAGAAAACCAAACGCCACATTCTCACTTATAATGGAAGCTGAAAAAGGAGATCACATGGACACAGGAAGCGGAACAACACACCCTGGGGCCTTTCGGGGGGCAGAGCGTTAAGAAGAACAGCTACTGCATGCTAGGCTTAATGCCTAGGTGATGGGTTGACAGGTGCAGCAAACCACCATGGCACACGTTTACCTTAGTAAAAAATCTGCACATCCTGCATATATACCCCACAACTTAGAAACGAAACGAAACAAAAGAAAACGAAAAAGCAATAGCAAAACGCTAAACTCAGAACGTGACAGACCAATGTTTGGTTCAAATCATGGTTCTCAACCCAGGTGCCATAAGGTCAGGATAAAGAATTTGATTACATATTGTAAATAAGACATGCAGCAAATGACCAGAAAGATTATTCTCAACATATGTGTGTCTTCTAATTCAATGGTGACGCTACCTACCGGGACATAGCATTAGATTCCAAAGGGCCGGGTCCCGCCACACAGGCCTCCCACACTAATAACAATGGGAAGCCCTACGTGGTTTTACCTGTGCTTCTCAGCAACTGGCTATAAATCAGGTTGCCACCACTCCCAGACTTAGTTGCATTCATTTGCTGGAAGAGCTCACAGCACGCAGGGAAGCACTTACAGTTGCCGTTGTATTTTAGCGGACATTGCAAAAAGTTCAGAAATTAATGTGGGGCCCAGCATGTGGGGAGGGGCGCACTACCTTCCAGGAAGTGTTATCCAGAAGCTCTCTGATCCCAGTCCTTTTGGGTTTTTATGGAGACCTCATTCTATAGGCATGATGGGTTAAACCATAGGCTATTGGTGATCAACTCCACCTGAGGCTCTCAACCCTCCCTGGAAATTGGGGTTGAGGCTTTGCCATTCTCAGTCTGACTAAAAGAATTTACCCAAACGGAATTTTGAAACAGATGAGCATAACTGGAATCTTAATTAGATGATTGGATTATCTGGAGCCACACCTTGATATTCCTAACCCGAGCACCCTCATCCAACGAATGCTCCACCCAACTGGCTCCCAAGTCTCTACGTGGTTCCAGAGCAAAAGAATGTTTATACAACGCATATCTCCACCTTTTCTTCAAAGTCTTTTCGCTTACACGGAAAGACTTCTTAAACTGCCATGCATCAGGGTCAGGGGGAGGTCTTGTTACAACGCAGATCTGTGGATCTCCGGGTTTTGATTGTGGCAAGGATGCTGCTGGTGTCAAAACCACAACGTGGGAACCACAGAACCACTAGTTGGTTTTCAGCGTTTCAGTGCATACAATTCCTAACATATCTGGCCAAGAAAACTTGTAAGTTCTTAGATTGTCCCAAAGGTGGCGCATGAAATCAAAGCAGGAGAGCAGTTTCCCACGAGGTGTAGCCTGGGAAAGTTGGGGGTGACTGATGGAAAGGAGGAGTGAAGCTCCGCCCTTTCCGCTGCTAGGCTGCGCCTGAGGCTATTTAAACCCACCCTGGCTGGCCTGTACTCAGATCTTCGCGGAGCGGATCAGCGGCCGGATCGTTTGGCGGATTCTGCGTGGACTTGGAGCTCACAGCGTCTTGCGACTTGGAAGCGGATTCAGAGGACAGGACAGAACACTTGGGCAAGTGAATCTCTGTCTGTCTGTCTGTCTGTCTGTCTGTCTCTCTGTCTCATTGGTTGGTTGATTTCCATTTTCTTAAGGGGCACATACCTCACACCGCACACACACACACACACACACACACGCACACACACGCACACACACTCCTTCTTTCTGCGAGTTAGAAAATTAGTAGGGGCCCCTGGGAGCTGCAGGTTTCCTAATCATGTCTGCACCTAAGAACAGTAGGGTCTTGTCTGGCTCTTCTTATGAACGGTCCCCCAGCCCGGATTCCCCAAGGTCCATGTGAGCTTCACCCAGCTTCTCCCTCTCCCCTATCAGAAACTCAGGCTTAAGGGGAAGCTCCTCACCAGGGATCCGGAGCTACCATTCACCATCCCCTAGGGCTTCACCACACTCACCTCTGTCATCACCAGTATCCCACAAGCTCCCATTTCCCTGTCCTCACCATGATGGGCAATCAATGAAGCCATTGGGCTCTCCCGTGTCCTCCTCTGAGGATTCCTCAGAGTCCCCACGTTCATCAATAATATACCACATGTTCTTACTGCCATCACCCAGCAGCTCACCCCCAGCTCTCGGGGGGTCTCCTGTGTCTCCCAGCTACTCTCCAAACAACCCCAGATTTCAGCTGGAGTCAGCCCCCCACACCCAGGAATCACCTACAAACTCACAAGCCTCACGGTGCTCCACCCCTGTGTCTTTCATCTCTTCACCCCCAGGCCTCAGGGACTCTCCTGTGGCTCCCAGTTACTCTCCAGCCATCCGCAGGTTCCTGCGGGAGTCAGCCCCATGCACCCAGGAGTCCCCCAGAGACTCACACGTCTCAGGAGAATATGAGCGGTCCCCCAGCCCTGACTCCTCAAGATTCATGCCTGCCTCACCCAGCTTCTCCAACTCCCCTCCCAGAAACTCAGACCCAAGGGGCAGCTCCTCACCAGGGATGTGGAAGTACTCTACATCACCCCGCAGGGCTTCACCACTCTCACATCCATCATCAACAGAACTCCACAACTTTACGTTTCCTTTTCCTAACCAAGCAGGACAGTCACTCATGTCATTGTGTTCTCCCGTGTCCTCCTCTGGAGATTCTCCACAGTCACCTCATTCATCAATAATATACCATATGTTCCTACTGCCATCATCCAGCACCTCACCCCCAGCCACCCATGACTCGCCTGTCTGTCCCAGCTACTCTCCAACTACGCCCAGATTTCAGCGGCAGTCTCTACCCCACACCCCAGAAACACCTACAAACTCACAGACCTCAGTGGGATCCTCGCCAGTCTCTCTCACGTCTTCACCCCCAGCCCTTACGGACCCTCCAGTCTGTCCCAGCTACTCTCCAACCACGCCCACATTTCAGCGCGGGTCAGTTCCAGGAACCCAGGGATCACCACCAAGCCCACCACTTTCACTGAGTTACTCCCCAGTCTCCAGCACGTCTTTATCTCCAACCCTCAGGGACTCGCCTGTCTGTCCCAGCTACTCTCCAAACACGCCCACACTTCAGCGGGAGTTCGTTGCAGGCACCCAGAAATCACCACCAAACTCACCAATTTCACTGCCTTACTCCCCAGTCTCTCTCATGTCTTCACCATCCCTCAGGGACTCTCCCGTCTGTCCCAGCTACTCTCCAACCACGCCCACATTTCAGCTGGAGTCAGTTCCAGGCACCCCGGACTCACCACCAAACTCACCAATTTCACTCAGTTACTCCTCAGTCTCTAGCACGTCTTTATCTCCAACCCTCAGGGACTCTCCTGTGTGTCCCAGCTACTCTCCAACCACGCCCACACTTCAGCGGGAGTCAGCTCCTGGCACCCAGGAATCACCATCAAACTCACCAATTTCACTGCGTTACTCCCCAGTCTCTCTCATGTCTTCACCATCCCTCAGGGACTCTCCCGTCTGTCCCAGCTACTCTCCAACCACGCCCACATTTCAGCTGGGGTCAGTTCCAGGCACCCCGGAGTCACCACCAAACTCACCAGTTTCACTGAGGTACTCCCCGGTCTCTCTCATGTCTTCACCCCCAGCCCTCAGGGACTCTCCTGTGTGTCCCAGCTACTCTCCATCCATGCCCAGATTTCAGCGGGAGTCCGTTCCAGGCACCCAGGTATCACCACCAAACTCAGCAGTTTCGCTGAGTTACTCCCCAGTCTCTCTCATGTCTTCACCCCCAGCCCCCTGGGACTCTCCTGTCTGTCCCAGCTACTCTCCCACCACGCCCAGATTTCAGCGGGAGTCAGCCTCCCACACTCCGGAATCACCTACAGACTCACAGACTTCACTGAGGTCCTCCCTGGTCTCTCTCAGGTCTTTGCCCTCAGCCCACAGGGACTCTTGTGTCTCTTTCAGCTACTCTCAAAACTTCTCTAGATTCCAGCTGGAGTCAGTTCCAGGCACCCACGATACACCACCGAACTCACGAATTTCACTGACTTACTCCCCAGTCTCCCTCATGTTCTCACCCCCAGCCCTCAGGGACTCTTCTGTCTCTCTCAGCTACTCTCCAACCATCTCCAGATTGCACCTGGAGTCAGCTTCCCGCACCCAGGAATCATCTACAAACTCACGGACCTTACTGCCACCCTCCCCCATTTCTTTCACCTCTTCACCCCCTGCCTTAAGGGACTCTCCTGGGCCTCCCAGCTTCTCTCCAGCCTTCCCCAGATTTCTGCCACAGTCAGCCCCAGGCACCCAGGGCAACCATAGACACTCACAGGCCTCACGAGACTATCTCCCTATGACCTGTACCTACACAGGGATGGCTCTCACGCATCCCTCAGTGACCCCAAACCCATCTCCACTTACACTCAGACACTCCCAGGGCCTGACAGCTACTCCCGGTTATTGTCCTTCAGTTCGAAGCCCTGGCCAATCTACTAGCCCACATGACGCAGTTACCTGGCCATTTCTCCACGGTTCCCGTGAGGGCCCCACGCCCAGCCGCACAAGAGCCCCTCCTGCATTCCGTCCTCACACGCAGGCCTGTCCATCTACTTGCTACTGTCACACTCTTGCCAGCAGAAGAGGCCCCTGTAATGGCCGATATCACCACCCAGTCTATCCTCACCCCACAGCTGTGCAGCGGGTCCCTCCTGCTGGCCCACGTGGCTGCCAGAGCCCATGCTGGCACGACGCTCCAGCAGGTCGGCGTCCCTGCGGGCCACACTACCGGTGACGTGGCTAGCATGACCCTCCTTCCTGGCAGTGACACTGTTGATGTGAACCCCAGTTTCACATCTGTCATTTCTAAATAGGACCATTTTCCCTTTTCGCTCTCCCTTCCTTTCACAGGGCTTTTCGTTCTCTCTGTTTCTGCCTCCGTTTCAGATATTTACTCACCTTTTTCTCTCTCACTATGTCTGCCGTGGTCTCCATGAGAGTGCGCCACTTAAGATTCCCCCATTAAAAGTCATGAATTGAGTGGCTTTTAGTATACCTGTGGTTGTGCACATTCAATTATAATTCGCAATCCATTGTAGAACGTCTTATCACCCCCGACCAGAGAAAAACCCTGTAGACATTAGTCACTCCTCATTCTGTCTCAAACCCTCTCCCTGACCCTCAGCCCTAGGTAGCAACTACCTAGTGCCATCAATCCCATATGCATAGATTTCCATATTGTAGACATTTCCTATAAACGGAATTGCACAATAGGTGAGCTGTTATGACTGACATAACATGTAGCACAATATTTTCAAGATTCATCCACATTGTAGGCTTACCCACAGGGGAAACCATTTTTTTGGGGGGTTTTAGTAACACCGGGTGTTTTCTCCTTCCTTTCGTCCTTCTTTCCTTCCTTCCTTCCTTCCTTCCTTCCTTCTTTCCTAACTTCCTTCTTTCCTTCCTTCCTTCCTTCCTTCCTTCCTTCCTTCCTTCCTTCCTCCTACTTCTCTCTTACTCCTTCTGCCCTCTCTCTTTCATATGCCTTAGGTGCATCCCACATTCTGCATTTTTTTGGAGAAATCCACGACAGGTGCAGGAAAATTGTGTTATTGTAACTATTTACCGCTATCTCTCTTTCACGGCTCTCCATCAGTTGTGAACATCTATTGGTTTATCCCAAGTCACTAAGCATATGTTTATTAGGTACACCTGTTTTTCCTTATACAGCTGTTTCTGGAGTCTAGGGTCGCATGCTCATAAACCCAGTGTAACTCAGAAACGCATCTAATAGTCCAATAAACCCATCATAACGTTGAAAAATCATAAATCAAACCATCATAAGTCACGGTTTGTCCGTGGATATGGGCGTCATCAATTCCATTGTATTCAGTCATGCTGTACACCATTAACCACGGCAGACTGACTGGGAGTGGATATTGATACCATTATAAAAGTCAGTTATTAGAGGGATACTTCTTTAACCTGACTGAAGAACTGATCTAATGGCTTTAGTCGAGTGCATGATTATGTGAGATGTTTTGAGACAGAGTAGTACATTTGTGAATGAAATTTTCTGGCTTTTTTTCACTTAGTAGGAACCATTGTGTGTGGAAAAGTGAGAAAATTGCTTTCTGCTGTAGAGTCTGGCATTCATTGTAGATTTAAGCTTATTTTTCTGGGAGCAAATCTTATTCAATAAAATACTACTCTTTATACTAAAAAAACAAAAACAGTGGTGATGTGTGGTCATTATCCTCAGCAAACTCATCCAGGGAAAGAAAACCAAACGCCACATTCTCACTTATAATGGGAGCTGAAAAAGGAGATCACATGGACACAGGAAGGGGAACAACACACACTGGGGCCTTTCGGGGGGCAGAGCGTTAAGAAGAACAGCTACTGCATGCTGGGCTTAATGCCTAGGTGATGGGTTGACAGGTGCAGCAAACCACCATGGCACACGTTTACCTTAGTAACAAATCTGCACATCCTGCACATATAGCCCAGAACTTAGAAACGAAACGAAACAAAAGAAAACGAAAAAGCAATAGCAAAACGCTAAAGGCAAACTAAAGTTTCAAACTCAGAACGTGACAGACCAATGTTTGGTTCAAATCATGGTTCTCAACCCAGGTGCCATAAGGTCAGGATAAAGAATTTGATTACATATTGTAAATAAGACATGCAGCAAATGACCAGAAAGATTATTCTCAACATATGTGTGTCTTCTAATTCAATGGTGACGCTACCTACCGGGACATAGCATTAGATTCCAAAGGGCCGGGTCCCGCCACACAGGCCTCCCACACTAATAACAATGGGAAGCCCTACGTGGTTTTACCTGTGCTTCTCAGCAACTGGCTATAAATCAGGTTGCCACCACTCCCAGATTTAGTTGCATTCATTTGCTGGAAGAGCTCACAGCACGCAGGGAAGCACTTACATTTGCCGTTGTATTTTAGCGGACATTGCAAAAAGTTCAGAAATTAATGTGGGGCCCGGCATGTGGGGAGGGGCGCACTACCTTCCAGGAAGTGTTATCCAGAAGCTCTCTGATCCCAGTCCTTTTGGGTTTTTATGGAGACCTCATTCTATAGGCATGATGGGTTAAACCATAGGCTATTGGTGATCAACTCCACCTGAGGCTCTCAACCCTCCCTGGAAATTGGGGTTGAGGCTTTGCCATTCTCAGTCTGACTAAAAGAATTTACCCAAACGGAATTTTGAAACAGATGAGCATAACTGGAATCTTAATTAGATGATTGGATTATCTGGAGCCACACCTTGATATTCCTAACCCGAGCACCCTCATCCAACGAATGCTCCACCCAACTGGCTCCCAAGTCTCTACGTGGTTCCAGAGCAAAAGAATGTTTATACAACGCATATCTCCACCTTTTCTTCAAAGTCTTTTCGCTTACACGGAAAGACTTCTTAAACTGCCATGCATCAGGGTCAGGGGGAGGTCTTGTTACAACGCAGATCTGTGGATCTCCGGGTTTTGATTGTGGCAAGGATGCTGCTGGTGTCAAAACCACAACGTGGGAACCACAGAACCACTAGTTGGTTTTCAGTGTTTCAGTGCATACAATTCCTAACATATCTGGCCAAGAAAACTTGTAAGTTCTTAGATTGTCCCAAAGGTGGCGCATGAAATCAAAGCAGGAGAACAGTTTCCCACGAGGTGTAGCCTGGGAAAGTTGGGGGTGACTGATGGAAAGGAGGAGTGAAGCTCCGCCCTTTCCGCTGCTAGGCTGCGCCCGAGGCTATTTAAACCCACCCTGGCTGGCCTGTACTCAGATCTTCGCGGAGCGGATCAGCGGCCGGAGCGTTTGGCGGACTCTGCGTGGACTTGGAGCTCACAGCGTCTTGCGACTTGGAAGCGGATTCAGAGGACAGGACAGAACACTTGGGCAAGTGAATCTCTGTCTGTCTGTCTGTCTGTCTGTCTGTCTCATTGGTTGGTTGATTTCCATTTTCTTAAGGGGCACATACCTCACACCGCACACACACACACGCACACACACGCACACACACTCCTTCTTTCTGCGAGTTAGAAAATTAGTAGGGGCCCCTGGGAGCTGCAGGTTTCCTAATCATGTCTGCACCTAAGAACAGTAGGGTCTTGTCTGGCTCTTCTTATGAACGGTCCCCCAGCCCGGACTCCCCAAGGTCCATGCGAGCTTCACCCAGCTTCTCCCTCTCCCCTATCAGAAACTCAGGCTTAAGGGGAAGCTCCTCACCAGGGATCCGGAGCTACCATTCACCATCCCCTAGGGCTTCACCACACTCACCTCTGTCATCACCAGAATCCCACAAGCTCCCATTTCCCTGTCCTCACCGTGATGGGCAACCAATGAAGCCATTGGGCTCTCCCGTGTCCTCCTCTGAGGATTCCTCAGAGTCCCCACGTTCATCAATAATATACCACATGTTCTTACTGCCATCACCCAGCCGCTCACCCCCAGCTCTCGGGGGGTCTCCTGTGTCTCCCAGCTACTCTCCAAACAACCCCAGATTTCAGCTGGAGTCAGCCCCCCACACCCAGGAATCACCTACAAACTCACGAGCCTCACGGTGCTCCACCCCTGTGTCTTTCATCTCTTCACCCCCAGGCCTCAGGGACTCTCCTGTGGCTCCCAGTTACTCTCCAGCCATCCCCAGGTTCCTGCGGGAGTCAGCCCCATGCACCCAGGAGTCCCCAAGAGACTCACACGTCTCGGGAGAATATGAGCGGTCCCCCAGCCCTGACTCCTCAAGATTCATGCCTGCCTCACCCAGCTTCTCCCTCTCCCCTCCCAGAAACTCAGACCCAAGGGGCAGCTCCTCACCAGGGATGTGGAAGTACTCTACATCACCCCGCAGGGCTTCACCACTCTCACATCCATCATCAACAGAACTCCACAACTTTACGTTTCCCTTTCCTAACCAAGCAGGACAGTCACTCATGTCATTGTGTTCTCCCGTGTCCTCCTCTGGAGATTCTCCACAGTCACCTCATTCATCAATAATATACCATATGTTCTTACTGCCATCATCCAGCAGCTCACCCCCAGCCACCCATGACTCGCCTGTCTGTCCCAGCTACTCTCCAACTACGCCCAGATTTCAGCGGCAGTCTCTACCCCACACCCCAGAAACACCTACAAACTCACAGACCTCAGTGGGATCCTCGCCAGTCTCTCTCACGTCTTCACCCCCAGCCCTTACGGACCCTCCAGTCTGTCCCAGCTACTCTCCAACCACGCCCACATTTCAGCGCGGGTCAGTTCCAGGAACCCAGGGATCACCACCAAGCCCACCACTTTCACTGAGTTACTCCCCAGTCTCCAGCACGTCTTTATCTCCAACCCTCAGGGACTCGCCAGTCTGTCCCAGCTACTCTCCAAACACGCCCACACTTCAGCGGGAGTTCGTTGCAGGCACCCAGAAATCACCACCAAACTCACCAATTTCACTGCGTTACTCCCCAGTCTCTCTCATGTCTTCACCATCCCTCAGGGACTCTCCCGTCTGTCCCAGCTACTCTCCAACCACGCCCACATTTCAGCTGGAGTCAGTTCCAGGCACCCCGGACTCACCACCAAACTCACCAATTTCACTCAGTTACTCCTCAGTCTCTAGCACGTCTTTATCTCCAACCCTCAGGGACTCTCCTGTGTGTCCCAGCTACTCTCCAACCACGCCCACACTTCAGCGGGAGTCAGCTCCAGGCACCCAGGAATCACCATCAAACTCACCAATTTCACTGCGTTACTCCCCAGTCTCTCTCATGTCTTCACCATCCCTCAGGGACTCTCCCGTCTGTCCCAGCTACTCTCCAACCACGCCCACATTTCAGCTGGGGTCAGTTCCAGGCACCCCGGAGTCACCACCAAACTCACCAGTTTCACTGAGGTACTCCCCGGTCTCTCTCATGTCTTCACCCCCAGCCCTCAGGGACTCTCCTGTGTGTCCCAGCTACTCTCCATCCATGCCCAGATTTCAGCGGGAGTCCGTTCCAGGCACCCAGGTATCACCACCAAACTCAGCAGTTTCGCTGAGTTACTCCCCAGTCTCTCTCATGTCTTCACCCCCAGCCCCCTGGGACTCTCCTGTCTGTCCCAGCTACTCTCCCACCACGCCCAGATTTCAGCGGGAGTCAGCCTCCCACACTCCGGAATCACCTACAGACTCACAGACTTCACTGAGGTCCTCCCTGGTCTCTCTCAGGTCTTTGCCTTCAGCCCACAGGGACTCTTGTGTCTCTTTCAGCTACTCTCAAAACTTCTCTAGATTCCAGCTGGAGTCAGTTCCAGGCACCCACGATACACCACCGAACTCACGAATTTCACTGACTTACTCCCCAGTCTCCCTCATGTTCTCACCCCCAGCCCTCAGGGACTCTTCTGTCTCTCTCAGCTACTCTCCAACCATCTCCAGATTGCACCTGGAGTCAGCTTCCCGCACCCAGGAATCATCTACAAACTCACGGACCTTACTGCCACCCTCCCCCATTTCTTTCACCTCTTCACCCCCTGCCTTGAGGGACTCTCCTGGGCCTCCCAGCTTCTCTCCAGCCTTCCCCAGATTTCTGCCACAGTCAGCCCCAGGCACCCAGGGCAACCATAGACACTCACAGGCCTCACGAGACTATCTCCCTATGACCTGTACCTACACAGGGATGGCTCTCACGCATCCCTCAGTGACCCCAAACCCATCTCCACTTACACTCAGACACTCCCAGGGCCTGACAGCTACTCCCGGTTATTGTCCTTCAGTTCGAAGCCCTGGCCAATCTACTAGCCCACATGACGCAGTTACCTGGCCATTTCTCCACGGTTCCCGTGAGGGCCCCACGCCCAGCCGCACAAGAGCCCCTCCTGCATTCCGTCCTCACACGCAGGCCTGTCCATCTACTTGCTACTGTCACACTCTTGCCAGCAGAAGAGGCCCCTGTAATGGCCGATATCACCACCCAGTCTATCCTCACCCCACAGATGTGCAGCGGGTCCCTCCTGCTGGCCCACGTGGCTGCCAGAGCCCATGCTGGCACGACGCTCCAGCAGGTCGGCGTCCCTGCGGGCCACACTACCGGTGACATGGCTAGCATGACCCTCCTTCCTGGCAGTGACACTGTTGATGTGAACCCCAGTTTCACATCTGTCATTTCTAAATAGGACCATTTTCCCTTTTCGCTCTCCCTTCCTTTCACAGGGCTTTTCGTTCTCTCTGTTTCTGCCTCCGTTTCAGATATTTACTCACCTTTTTCTCTCTCACTATGTCTGCCGTGGTCTCCATGAGAGTGCGCCACTTAAGATTCCCCCATTAAAAATCATGAATTGAGTGGCTCTTAGTATACCTGTGGTTGTGCACATTCAATTATAATTCGCAATCCATTGCAGAACGTCTTATCACCCCCGACCAGAGAAAAACCCTGTAGACATTAGTCACTCCTCATTCTGTCTCAAACCCTCTCCCTGACCCTCAGCCCTAGGTAGCAACTACCTAGTGCCATCAATCCCATATGCATAGATTTCCATATTGTAGACATTTCCTATAAACGGAATTGCACAATAGGTGAGCTGTTATGACTGACATAACACGTAGCACAATATTTTCAAGATTCATCCACATTGTAGGCTTACCCACAGGGGAAACCATTTTTTTGGGGGGTTTTAGTAACACCGGGTGTTTTCTCCTTCCTTTCATCCTTCTTTCCTTCCTTCCTTCCTTCCTTCCTTCCTTCCTTCTTTCCTAACTTCCTTCTTTCCTTCCTTCCTTCCTTCCTTCCTTCCTTCCTTCCTTCCTTCCTTCCTCCTACTTCTCTCTTACTCCTTCTGCCCTCTCTCTTTCATATGCCTTAGGTGCATCCCACATTCTGCATTTTTTTGGAGAAATCCACGACAGGTGCAGGAAAATTGTGTTATTGTAACTATTTACCGCTATCTCTCTTTCACGGCTCTCCATCAGTTGTGAACATCTATTGGTTTATCCCAAGTCACTAAGCATATGTTTATTAGGTACACCTGTTTTTCCTTATACAGCTGTTTCTGGAGTCTAGGGTCGCATGCTCATAAACCCAGTGTAACTCAGAAACGCATCTAATAGTCCAATAAACCCATCATAACGTTGAAAAATCATAAATCAAACCATCATAAGTCACGGTTTGTCCGTGGATATGGGCGTCATCAATTCCATTGTATTCAGTCATGCTGTACACCATTAACCACGGCAGACTGACTGGGAGTGGATATTGATACCATTATAAAAGTCAGTTATTAGAGGGATACTTCTTTAACCTGACTGAAGAACTGATCTAATGGCTTTAGTCGAGTGCATGATTATGTGAGATGTTTTGAGACAGAGTAGTACATTTGTCAATGAAATTTTCTGGCTTTTTTTCACTTAGTAGGAACCATTGTGTGTGGAAAAGTGAGAAAATTGCTTTCTGCTGTAGAGTCTGGCATTCATTGTAGATTTAAGCTTATTTTTCTGGGAGCAAATCTTATTCAATAAAATACTACTCTTTATACTAAAAAAACAAAAACAGTGGTGATGTGTGGTCATTATCCTCAGCAAACTCATCCAGGGAAAGAAAACCAAACGCCACATTCTCACTTATAATGGGAGCTGAAAAAGGAGATCACATGGACACAGGAAGGGGAACAACACACACTGGGGCCTTTCGGGGGGCAGAGCGTTAAGAAGAACAGCTACTGCATGCTGGGCTTAATGCCTAGGTGATGGGTTGACAGGTGCAGCAAACCACCATGGCACACGTTTACCTTAGTAACAAATCTGCACATCCTGCACATATACCCCAGAACTTAGAAACGAAACGAAACAAAAGAAAACGAAAAAGCAATAGCAAAACGCTAAAGGCAAACTAAAGTTTCAAACTCAGAACGTGACAGACCAATGTTTGGTTCAAATCATGGTTCTCAACCCAGGTGCCATAAGGTCAGGATAAAGAATTTGATTACATATTGTAAATAAGACATGCAGCAAATGACCAGAAAGATTATTCTCAACATATGTGTGTCTTCTAATTCAATGGTGACGCTACCTACTGGGACATAGCATTAGATTCCAAAGGGCCGGGTCCCGCCACACAGGCCTCCCACACTAATAACAATGGGAAGCCCTACGTGGTTTTACCTGTGCTTCTCAGCAACTGGCTATAAATCAGGTTGCCACCACTCCCAGACTTAGTTGCATTCATTTGCTGGAAGAGCTCACAGCACGCAGGGAAGCACTTACATTTGCCGTTGTATTTTAGCGGACATTGCAAAAAGTTCAGAAATTAATGTGGGGCCCGGCATGTGGGGAGGGGCGCACTACCTTCCAGGAAGTGTTATCCAGAAGCTCTCTGATCCCAGTTCTTTTGGGTTTTTATGGAGACCTCATTCTATAGGCATGATGGGTTAAACCATAGGCTATTGGTGATCAACTCCACCTGAGGCTCTCAACCCTCCCTGGAAATTGGGGTTGAGGCTTTGCCATTCTCAGTCTGACTAAAAGAATTTACCCAAACGGAATTTTGAAACAGATGAGCATAACTGGAATCTTAATTAGATGATTGGATTATCTGGAGCCACACCTTGATATTCCTAACCCGAGCACCCTCATCCAACGAATGCTCCACCCAACTGGCTCCCAAGTCTCTACGTGGTTCCAGAGCAAAAGAATGTTTATACAACGCATATCTCCACCTTTTCTTCAAAGTCTTTTCGCTTACACGGAAAGACTTCTTAAACTGCCATGCATCAGGGTCAGGGGGAGGTCTTGTTACAACGCAGATCTGTGGATCTCCGGGTTTTGATTGTGGCAAGGATGCTGCTGGTGTCAAAACCACAACGTGGGAACCACAGAACCACTAGTTGGTTTTCAGTGTTTCAGTGCATACAATTCCTAACATATCTGGCCAAGAAAACTTGTAAGTTCTTAGATTGTCCCAAAGGTGGCGCATGAAATCAAAGCAGGAGAACAGTTTCCCACGAGGTGTAGCCTGGGAAAGTTGGGGGTGACTGATGGAAAGGAGGAGTGAAGCTCCGCCCTTTCCGCTGCTAGGCTGCGCCCGAGGCTATTTAAACCCACCCTGGCTGGCCTGTACTCAGATCTTCGCGGAGCGGATCAGCGGCCGGAGCGTTTGGCGGACTCTGCGTGGACTTGGAGCTCACAGCGTCTTGCGACTTGGAAGCGGATTCAGAGGACAGGACAGAACACTTGGGCAAGTGAATCTCTGTCTGTCTGTCTGTCTGTCTGTCTGTCTGTCTCATTGGTTGGTTGATTTCCATTTTCTTAAGGGGCACATACCTCACACCGCACACACACACACACACACACACACGCACACACACGCACACACACTCCTTCTTTCTGCGAGTTAGAAAATTAGTAGGGGCCCCTGGGAGCTGCAGGTTTCCTAATCATGTCTGCACCTAAGAACAGTAGGGTCTTGTCTGGCTCTTCTTATGAACGGTCCCCCAGCCCGGACTCCCCAAGGTCCATGCGAGCTTCACCCAGCTTCTCCCTCTCCCCTATCAGAAACTCAGGCTTAAGGGGAAGCTCCTCACCAGGGATCCGGAGCTACCATTCACCATCCCCTAGGGCTTCACCACACTCACCTCTGTCATCACCAGAATCCCACAAGCTCCCATTTCCCTGTCCTCACCGTGATGGGCAACCAATGAAGCCATTGGGCTCTCCCGTGTCCTCCTCTGAGGATTCCTCAGAGTCCCCACGTTCATCAATAATATACCACATGTTCTTACTGCCATCACCCAGCAGCTCACCCCCAGCTCTCGGGGGGTCTCCTGTGTCTCCCAGCTACTCTCCAAACAACCCCAGATTTCAGCTGGAGTCAGCCCCCCACACCCAGGAATCACCTACAAACTCACGAGCCTCACGGTGCTCCACCCCTGTGTCTTTCATCTCTTCACCTCCAGGCCTCAGGGACTCTCCTGTGGCTCCCAGTTACTCTCCAGCCATCCCCAGGTTCCTGCGGGAGTCAGCCCCATGCACCCAGGAGTCCCCCAGAGACTCACACGTCTCGGGAGAATATGAGCGGTCCCCCAGCCCTGACTCCTCAAGATTCATGCCTGCCTCACCCAGCTTCTGCCTCTCCCCTCCCAGAAACTCAGACCCAAGGGGTAGCTCCTCACCAGGGATGTGGAAGTACTCTACATCACCCCGCAGGGCTTCACCACTCTCACATCCATCATCAACAGAACTCCACAACTTTACGTTTCCCTTTCCTAACCAAGCAGGACAGTCACTCATGTCATTGTGTTCTCCCGTGTCCTCCTCTGGAGATTCTCCACAGTCACCTCATTCATCAATAATATACCATATGTTCTTACTGCCATCATCCAGCAGCTCACCCCCAGCCACCCATGACTCGCCTGTCTGTCCCAGCTACTCTCCAACTACGCCCAGATTTCAGCGGCAGTCTCTACCCCACACCCCAGAAACACCTACAAACTCACAGACCTCAGTGGGATCCTCGCCAGTCTCTCTCACGTCTTCACCCCCAGCCCTTACGGACCCTCCAGTCTGTCCCAGCTACTCTCCAACCACGCCCACATTTCAGCGCGGGTCAGTTCCAGGAACCCAGGGATCACCACCAAGCCCACCACTTTCACTGAGTTACTCCCCAGTCTCCAGCACGTCTTTATCTCCAACCCTCAGGGACTCGCCTGTCTGTCCCAGCTACTCTCCAAACACGCCCACACTTCAGCGGGAGTTCTTTGCAGGCACCCAGAAATCACCACCAAACTCACCAATTTCACTGCGTTACTCCCCAGTCTCTCTCATGTCTTCACCATCCCTCAGGGACTCTCCCATCTGTCCCAGCTACTCTCCAACCACGCCCACATTTCAGCTGGAGTCAGTTCCAGGCACCCCGGACTCACCACCAAACTCACCAATTTCACTCAGTTACTCCTCAGTCTCTAGCACGTCTTTATCTCCAACCCTCAGGGACTCTCCTGTGTGTCCCAGCTACTCTCCAACCACGCCCACACTTCAGCGGGAGTCAGCTCCAGGCACCCAGGAATCACCATCAAACTCACCAATTTCACTGCGTTACTCCCCAGTCTCTCTCATGTCTTCACCATCCCTCAGGGACTCTCCCGTCTGTCCCAGCTACTCTCCAACCACGCCCACATTTCAGCTGGGGTCAGTTCCAGGCACCCCGGAGTCACCACCAAACTCACCAGTTTCACTGAGGTACTCCCCGGTCTCTCTCATGTCTTCACCCCCAGCCCTCAGGGACTCTCCTGTGTGTCCCAGCTACTCTCCATCCATGCCCAGATTTCAGCGGGAGTCCGTTCCAGGCACCCAGGTATCACCACCAAACTCAGCAGTTTCGCTGAGTTACTCCCCAGTCTCTCTCATGTCTTCACCCCCAGCCCCCTGGGACTCTCCTGTCTGTCCCAGCTACTCTCCCACCACGCCCAGATTTCAGCGGGAGTCAGCCTCCCACACTCCGGAATCACCTACAGACTCACAGACTTCACTGAGGTCCTCCCTGGTCTCTCTCAGGTCTTTGCCCTCAGCCCACAGGGACTCTTGTGTCTCTTTCAGCTACTCTCAAAACTTCTCTAGATTCCAGCTGGAGTCAGTTCCAGGCACCCACGATACACCACCGAACTCACGAATTTCACTGACTTACTCCCCAGTCTCCCTCATGTTCTCACCCCCAGCCCTCAGGGACTCTTCTGTCTCTCTCAGCTACTCTCCAACCATCTCCAGATTGCACCTGGAGTCAGCTTCCCGCACCCAGGAATCATCTACAAACTCACGGACCTTACTGCCACCCTCCCCCATTTCTTTCACCTCTTCACCCCCTGCCTTAAGGGACTCTCCTGGGCCTCCCAGCTTCTCTCCAGCCTTCCCCAGATTTCTGCCACAGTCAGCCCCAGGCACCCAGGGCAACCATAGACACTCACAGGCCTCACGAGACTATCTCCCTATGACCTGTACCTACACAGGGATGGCTCTCACGCATCCCTCAGTGACCCCAAACCCATCTCCACTTACACTCAGACACTCCCAGGGCCTGACAGCTACTCCCGGTTATTGTCCTTCAGTTCGAAGCCCTGGCCAATCTACTAGCCCACATGACGCAGTTACCTGGCCATTTCTCCACGGTTCCCGTGAGGGCCCCACGCCCAGCCGCACAAGAGCCCCTCCTGCATTCCGTCCTCACACGCAGGCCTGTCCATCTACTTGCTACTGTCACACTCTTGCCAGCAGAAGAGGCCCCTGTAATGGCCGATATCACCACCCAGTCTATCCTCACCCCACAGCTGTGCAGCGGGTCCCTCCTGCTGGCCCACGTGGCTGCCAGAGCCCATGCTGGCACGACGCTCCAGCAGGTCGGCGTCCCTGCGGGCCACCCTACCGGTGACATGGCTAGCATGACCCTCCTTCCTGGCAGTGACACTGTTGATGTGAACCCCAGTTTCACATCTGTCATTTCTAAATAGGACCATTTTCCCTTTTCGCTCTCCCTTCCTTTCACAGGGCTTTTCGTTCTCTCTGTTTCTGCCTCCGTTTCAGATCTTTACTCACCGTTTTCTCTCTCACTATGTCTGCCGTGGTCTCCATGAGAGTGCGCCACTTAAGATTCCCCCATTAAAAGTCATGAATTGAGTGGCTTTTAGTATACCTGTGGTTGTGCACATTCAATTATAATTTGCAATCCATTGTAGAACGTCTTATCACCCCCGACCAGAGAAAAACCCTGTAGACATTAGTCACTCCTCATTCTGTCTCAAACCCTCTCCCTGACCCTCAGCCCTAGGTAGCAACTACCTAGTGCCATCAATCCCATATGCATAGATTTCCATATTGTAGACATTTCCTATAAACGGAATTGCACAATAGGTGAGCTGTTATGACTGACATAACACGTAGCACAATATTTTCAAGATTCATCCACATTGTAGGCTTACCCACAGGGGAAACCATTTTTTTGGGGGGTTTTAGTAACACCGGGTGTTTTCTCCTTCCTTTCGTCCTTCTTTCCTTCCTTCCTTCCTTCCTTCCTTCCTTCCTTCCTTCCTTCTTTCCTAACTTCCTTCTTTCCTTCCTTCCTTCCTTCCTTCCTTCCTGCCTTCCTTCCTTCCTCCTACTTCTCTCTTACTCCTTCTGCCCTCTCTCTTTCATATGCCTTAGGTGCATCCCACATTCTGCATTTTTTTGGAGAAATCCACGACAGGTGCAGGAAAATTGTGTTATTGTAACTATTTACCGCTATCTCTCTTTCACGGCTCTCCATCAGTTGTGAACATCTATTGGTTTATCCCAAGTCACTAAGCATATGTTTATTAGGTACACCTGTTTTTCCTTATACAGCTGTTTCTGGAGTCTAGGGTCGCATGCTCATAAACCCAGTGTAACTCAGAAACGCATCTAATAGTCCAATAAACCCATCATAACGTTGAAAAATCATAAATCAAACCATCATAAGTCACGGTTTGTCCGTGGATATGGGCGTCATCAATTCCATTGTATTCAGTCATGCTGTACACCATTAACCACGGCAGACTGACTGGGAGTGGATATTGATACCATTATAAAAGTCAGTTATTAGAGGGATACTTCTTTAACCTGACTGAAGAACTGATCTAATGGCTTTAGTCGAGTGCATGATTATGTGAGATGTTTTGAGACAGAGTAGTACATTTGTGAATGAAATTTTCTGGCTTTTTTTCACTTAGTAGGAACCATTGTGTGTGGAAAAGTTAGAAAATTGCTTTCTGCTGTAGAGTCTGGCATTCATTGTAGATTTAAGCTTATTTTTCTGGGAGCAAATCTTATTCAATAAAATACTACTCTTTATACTAAAAAAACAAAAACAGTGGTGATGTGTGGTCATTATCCTCAGCAAACTCATCCAGGGAAAGAAAACCAAACGCCACATTCTCACTTATAATGGGAGCTGAAAAAGGAGATCACATGGACACAGGAAGGGGAACAACACACACTGGGGCCTTTCGGGGGGCAGAGCGTTAAGAAGAACAGCTACTGCATGCTGGGCTTAATGCCTAGGTGATGGGTTGACAGGTGCAGCAAACCACCATGGCACACGTTTACCTTAGTAACAAATCTGCACATCCTGCACATATACCCCAGAACTTAGAAACGAAACGAAACAAAAGAAAACGAAAAAGCAATAGCAAAACGCTAAAGGCAAACTAAAGTTTCAAACTCAGAACGTGACAGACCAATGTTTGGTTCAAATCATGGTTCTCAACCCAGGTGCCATAAGGTCAGGATAAAGAATTTGATTACATATTGTAAATAAGACATGCAGCAAATGACCAGAAAGATTATTCTCAACATATGTGTGTCTTCTAATTCAATGGTGACGCTACCTACCGGGACATAGCATTAGATTCCAAAGGGCCGGGTCCCGCCACACAGGCCTCCCACACTAATAACAATGGGAAGCCCTACGTGGTTTTACCTGTGCTTCTCAGCAACTGGCTATAAATCAGGTTGCCACCACTCCCAGATTTAGTTGCATTCATTTGCTGGAAGAGCTCACAGCACGCAGGGAAGCACTTACATTTGCCGTTGTATTTTAGCGGACATTGCAAAAAGTTCAGAAATTAATGTGGGGCCCGGCATGTGGGGAGGGGCGCACTACCTTCCAGGAAGTGTTATCCAGAAGCTCTCTGATCCCAGTCCTTTTGGGTTTTTATGGAGACCTCATTCTATAGGCATGATGGGTTAAACCATAGGCTATTGGTGATCAACTCCACCTGAGGCTCTCAACCCTCCCTGGAAATTGGGGTTGAGGCTTTGCCATTCTCAGTCTGACTAAAAGAATTTACCCAAACGGAATTTTGAAACAGATGAGCATAACTGGAATCTTAATTAGATGATTGGATTATCTGGAGCCACACCTTGATATTCCTAACCCGAGCACCCTCATCCAACGAATGCTCCACCCAACTGGCTCCCAAGTCTCTACGTGGTTCCAGAGCAAAAGAATGTTTATACAACGCATATCTCCACCTTTTCTTCAAAGTCTTTTCGCTTACACGGAAAGACTTCTTAAACTGCCATGCATCAGGGTCAGGGGGAGGTCTTGTTACAACGCAGATCTGTGGATCTCCGGGTTTTGATTGTGGCAAGGATGCTGCTGGTGTCAAAACCACAACGTGGGAACCACAGAACCACTAGTTGGCTTTCAGTGTTTCAGTGCATACAATTCCTAACATATCTGGCCAAGAAAACTGGTAAGTTCTTAGATTGTCCCAAAGGTGGCGCATGAAATCAAAGCAGGAGAACAGTTTCCCACGAGGTGTAGCCTGGGAAAGTTGGGGGTGACTGATGGAAAGGAGGAGTGAAGCTCCGCCCTTTCCGCTGCTAGGCTGCGCCCGAGGCTATTTAAACCCACCCTGGCTGGCCTGTACTCAGATCTTCGCGGAGCGGATCAGCGGCCGGAGCGTTTGGCGGACTCTGCGTGGACTTGGAGCTCACAGCGTCTTGCAACTTGGAAGCGGATTCAGAGGACAGGACAGAACACTTGGGCAAGTGAATCTCTGTCTGTCTGTCTGTCTGTCTGTCTGTCTGTCTGTCTCATTGGTTGGTTGATTTCCATTTTCTTAAGGGGCACATACCTCACACCGCACACACACACACACACACACACGCACACACACGCACACACACTCCTTCTTTCTGCGAGTTAGAAAATTAGTAGGGGCCCCTGGGAGCTGCAGGTTTCCTAATCATGTCTGCACCTAAGAACAGTAGGGTCTTGTCTGGCTCTTCTTATGAACGGTCCCCCAGCCCGGACTCCCCAAGGTCCATGCGAGCTTCACCCAGCTTCTCCCTCTCCCCTATCAGAAACTCAGGCTTAAGGGGAAGCTCCTCACCAGGGATCCGGAGCTACCATTCACCATCCCCTAGGGCTTCACCACACTCACCTCTGTCATCACCAGAATCCCACAAGCTCCCATTTCCCTGTCCTCACCGTGATGGGCAACCAATGAAGCCATTGGGCTCTCCCGTGTCCTCCTCTGAGGATTCCTCAGAGTCCCCACGTTCATCAATAATATACCACATGTTCTTACTGCCATCACCCAGCAGCTCACCCCCAGCTCTCGGGGGGTCTCCTGTGTCTCCCAGCTACTCTCCAAACAACCCCAGATTTCAGCTGGAGTCAGCCCCCCACACCCAGGAATCACCTACAAACTCACGAGCCTCACGGTGCTCCACCCCTGTGTCTTTCATCTCTTCACCCCCAGGCCTCAGGGACTCTCCTGTGGCTCCCAGTTACTCTCCAGCCATCCCCAGGTTCCTGCGGGAGTCAGCCCCATGCACCCAGGAGTCCCCCAGAGACTCACACGTCTCGGGAGAATATGAGCGGTCCCCCAGCCCTGACTCCTCAAGATTCATGCCTGCCTCACCCAGCTTCTCCCTCTCCCCTCCCAGAAACTCAGACCCAAGGGGCAGCTCCTCACCAGGGATGTGGAAGTACTCTACATCACCCCGCAGGGCTTCACCACTCTCACATCCATCATCAACAGAACTCCACAACTTTACATTTCCCTTTCCTAACCAAGCAGGACAGTCACTCATGTCATTGTGTTCTCCCGTGTCCTCCTCTGGAGATACTCCACAGTCACCTCATTCATCAATAATATACCATATGTTCTTACTGCCATCATCCAGCAGCTCACCCCCAGCCACCCATGACTCGCCTGTCTGTCCCAGCTACTCTCCAACTACGCCCAGATTTCAGCGGCAGTCTCTACCCCACACCCCAGAAACACCTACAAACTCACAGACCTCAGTGGGATCCTCGCCAGTCTCTCTCACGTCTTCACCCCCAGCCCTTACGGACCCTCCAGTCTGTCCCAGCTACTCTCCAACCACGCCCACATTTCAGCGCGGGTCAGTTCCAGGAACCCAGGGATCACCACCAAGCCCACCACTTTCACTGAGTTACTCCCCAGTCTCCAGCACGTCTTTATCTCCAACCCTCAGGGACTCGCCTGTCTGTCCCAGCTACTCTCCAAACACGCCCACACTTCAGCGGGAGTTCGTGGCAGGCACCCAGAAATCACCACCAAACTCACCAATTTCACTGCCTTACTCCCCAGTCTCTCTCATGTCTTCACCATCCCTCAGGGACTCTCCCGTCTGTCCCAGCTACTCTCCAACCACGCCCACATTTCAGCTGGAGTCAGTTCCAGGCACCCCGGACTCACCACCAAACTCACCAATTTCACTCAGTTACTCCTCAGTCTCTAGCACGTCTTTATCTCCAACCCTCAGGGACTCTCCTGTGTGTCCCAGCTACTCTCCAACCACGCCCACACTTCAGCGGGAGTCAGCTCCAGGCACCCAGGAATCACCATCAAACTCACCAATTTCACTGCGTTACTCCCCAGTCTCTCTCATGTCTTCACCATCCCTCAGGGACTCTCCCGTCTGTCCCAGCTACTCTCCAACCAAGCCCACATTTCAGCTGGGGTCAGTTCCAGGCACCCCGGAGTCACCACCAAACTCACCAGTTTCACTGAGGTACTCCCCGGTCTCTCTCATGTCTTCACCCCCAGCCCTCAGGGACTCTCCTGTGTGTCCCAGCTACTCTCCATCCATGCCCAGATTTCAGCGGGAGTCCGTTCCAGGCACCCAGGTATCACCACCAAACTCAGCAGTTTCGCTGAGTTACTCCCCAGTCTCTCTCATGTCTTCACCCCCAGCCCCCTGGGACTCTCCTGTCTGTCCCAGCTACTCTCCCACCACGCCCAGATTTCAGCGGGAGTCAGCCTCCCACACTCCGGAATCACCTACAGACTCACAGACTTCACTGAGGTCCTCCCTGGTCTCTCTCAGGTCTTTGCCTTCAGCCCCCAGGGACTCTTGTGTCTCTTTCAGCTACTCTCAAAACTTCTCTAGATTCCAGCTGGAGTCAGTTCCAGGCACCCACGATACACCACCGAACTCACGAATTTCACTGACTTACTCCCCAGTCTCCCTCATGTTCTCACCCCCAGCCCTCAGGGACTCTTCTGCCTCTCTCAGCTACTCTCCAACCATCTCCAGATTGCACCTGGAGTCAGCTTCCCACACCCAGGAATCATCTACAAACTCACGGACCTTACTGCCACCCTCCCCCATTTCTTTCACCTCTTCACCCCCTGCCTTAAGGGACTCTCCTGGGCCTCCCAGCTTCTCTCCAGCCTTCCCCAGATTTCTGCCACAGTCAGCCCCAGGCACCCAGGGCAACCATAGACACTCACAGGCCTCACGAGACTATCTCCCTATGACCTGTACCTACACAGGGATGGCTCTCACGCATCCCTCAGTGACCCCAAACCCATCTCCACTTACACTCAGACACTCCCAGGGCCTGACAGCTACTCCCCGTTATTGTCCTTCAGTTCGAAGCCCTGGCCAATCTACTAGCCCACATGACGCAGTTACCTGGCCATTTCTCCACGGTTCCCGTGAGGGCCCCACGCCCAGCCGCACAAGAGCCCCTCCTGCATTCCGTCCTCACACGCAGGCCTGTCCATCTACTTGCTACTGTCACACTCTTGCCAGCAGAAGAGGCCCCTGTAATGGCCGATATCACCACCCAGTCTATCCTCACCCCACAGCTGTGCAGCGGGTCCCTCCTGCTGGCCCACGTGGCTGCCAGAGCCCATGCTGGCACGACGCTCCAGCAGGTCAGCGTCCCTGCGGGCCACACTACCGGTGACGTGGCTAGCATGACCCTCCTTCCTGGCAGTGACACTGTTGATGTGAACCCCAGTTTCACATCTGTCATTTCTAAATAGGACCATTTTCCCTTTTCGCTCTCCCTTCCTTTCACAGGGCTTTTCGTTCTCTCTGTTTCTGCCTCCGTTTCAGATATTTACTCACCTTTTTCTCTCTCACTATGTCTGCCGTGGTCTCCATGAGAGTGCGCCACTTAAGATTCCCCCATTAAAAGTCATGAATTGAGTGGCTTTTAGTATACCTGTGGTTGTGCACATTCAATTATAATTCGCAATCCATTGTAGAACGTCTTATCACCCCCGACCAGAGAAAAACCCTGTAGACATTAGTCACTCCTCATTCTGTCTCAAACCCTCTCCCTGACCCTCAGCCCTAGGTAGCAACTACCTAGTGCCATCAATCCCATATGCATAGATTTCCATATTGTAGACATTTCCTATAAACGGAATTGCACAATAGGTGAGCTGTTATGACTGACATAACACGTAGCACAATATTTTCAAGATTCATCCACATTGTAGGCTTACCCACAGGGGAAACCATTTTTTGGGGGGGTTTTAGTAACACCGGGTGTTTTCTCCTTCCTTTCGTCCTTCTTTCCTTCCTTCCTTCCTTCCTTCCTTCCTTCCTTCCTTCCTTCTTTCCTAACTTCCTTCTTTCCTTCCTTCCTTCCTTCCTTCCTTCCTTCCTTCCTTCCTTCCTTCCTTCCTTCCTCCTACTTCTCTCTTACTCCTTCTGCCCTCTCTCTTTCATATGCCTTAGGTGCATCCCATATTCTGCATTTTTTTGGAGAAATCCACGACAGGTGCAGGAAAATTGTGTTATTGTAACTATTTACCGCTATCTCTCTTTCACGGCTCTCCATCAGTTGTGAACATCTATTGGTTTATCCCAAGTCACTAAGCATATGTTTATTAGGTACACCTGTTTTTCCTTATACAGCTGTTTCTGGAGTCTAGGGTCGCATGCTCATAAACCCAGTGTAACTCAGAAACGCATCTAATAGTCCAATAAACCCATCATAACGTTGAAAAATCATAAATCAAACCATCATAAGTCACGGTTTGTCCGTGGATATGGGCGTCATCAATTCCATTGTATTCAGTCATGCTGTACACCATTAACCACGGCAGACTGACTGGGAGTGGATATTGATACCATTATAAAAGTCAGTTATTAGAGGGATACTTCTTTAACCTGACTGAAGAACTGATCTAATGGCTTTAGTCGAGTGCATGATTATGTGAGATGTTTTGAGACAGAGTAGTACATTTGTGAATGAAATTTTCTGGCTTTTTTTCACTTAGTAGGAACCATTGTGTGTGGAAAAGTGAGAAAATTGCTTTCTGCTGTAGAGTCTGGCATTCATTGTAGATTTAAGCTTATTTTTCTGGGAGCAAATCTTATTCAATAAAATACTACTCTTTATACTAAAAAAACAAAAACAGTGGTGATGTGTGGTCATTATCCTCAGCAAACTCATCCAGGGAAAGAAAACCAAACGCCACATTCTCACTTATAATGGGAGCTGAAAAAGGAGATCACATGGACACAGGAAGGGGAACAACACACACTGGGGCCTTTCGGGGGGCAGAGCGTTAAGAAGAACAGCTACTGCATGCTGGGCTTAATGCCTAGGTGATGGGTTGACAGGTGCAGCAAACCACCATGGCACACGTTTACCTTAGTAACAAATCTGCACATCCTGCACATATACCCCAGAACTTAGAAACGAAACGAAACAAAAGAAAACGAAAAAGCAATAGCAAAACGCTAAAGGCAAACTAAAGTTTCAAACTCAGAACGTGACAGACCAATGTTTGGTTCAAATCATGGTTCTCAACCCAGGTGCCATAAGGTCAGGATAAAGAATTTGATTACATATTGTAAATAAGACATGCAGCAAATGACCAGAAAGATTATTCTCAACATATGTGTGTCTTCTAATTCAATGGTGACGCTACCTACCGGGACATAGCATTAGATTCCAAAGGGCCGGGTCCCGCCACACAGGCCTCCCACACTAATAACAATGGGAAGCCCTACGTGGTTTTACCTGTGCTTCTCAGCAACTGGCTATAAATCAGGTTGCCACCACTCCCAGATTTAGTTGCATTCATTTGCTGGAAGAGCTCACAGCACGCAGGGAAGCACTTACATTTGCCGTTGTATTTTAGCGGACATTGCAAAAAGTTCAGAAATTAATGTGGGGCCCGGCATGTGGGGAGGGGCGCACTACCTTCCAGGAAGTGTTATCCAGAAGCTCTCTGATCCCAGTCCTTTTGGGTTTTTATGGAGACCTCATTCTATAGGCATGATGGGTTAAACCATAGGCTATTGGTGATCAACTCCACCTGAGGCTCTCAACCCTCCCTGGAAATTGGGGTTGAGGCTTTGCCATTCTCAGTCTGACTAAAAGAATTTACCCAAACGGAATTTTGAAACAGATGAGCATAACTGGAATCTTAATTAGATGATTGGATTATCTGGAGCCACACCTTGATATTCCTAACCCGAGCACCCTCATCCAACGAATGCTCCACCCAACTGGCTCCCAAGTCTCTACGTGGTTCCAGAGCAAAAGAATGTTTATACAACGCATATCTCCACCTTTTCTTCAAAGTCTTTTCGCTTACACGGAAAGACTTCTTAAACTGCCATGCATCAGGGTCAGGGGGAGGTCTTGTTACAACGCAGATCTGTGGATCTCCGGGTTTTGATTGTGGCAAGGATGCTGCTGGTGTCAAAACCACAACGTGGGAACCACAGAACCACTAGTTGGTTTTCAGTGTTTCAGTGCATACAATTCCTAACATATCTGGCCAAGAAAACTTGTAAGTTCTTAGATTGTCCCAAAGGTGGCGCATGAAATCAAAGCAGGAGAACAGTTTCCCACGAGGTGTAGCCTGGGAAAGTTGGGGGTGACTGATGGAAAGGAGGAGTGAAGCTCCGCCCTTTCCGCTGCTAGGCTGCGCCCGAGGCTATTTAAACCCACCCTGGCTGGCCTGTACTCAGATCTTCGCGGAGCGGATCAGCGGCCGGAGCGTTTGGCGGACTCTGCGTGGACTTGGAGCTCACAGCGTCTTGCGACTTGGAAGCGGATTCAGAGGACAGGACAGAACACTTGGGCAAGTGAATCTCTGTCTGTCTGTCTGTCTGTCTGTCTGTCTGTCTGTCTCATTGGTTGGTTGATTTCCATTTTCTTAAGGGGCACATACCTCACACCGCACACACACACACACACACACACGCACACACACGCACACACACTCCTTCTTTCTGCGAGTTAGAAAATTAGTAGGGGCCCCTGGGAGCTGCAGGTTTCCTAATCATGTCTGCACCTAAGAACAGTAGGGTCTTGTCTGCCTCTTCTTATGAACGGTCCCCCAGCCCGGACTCCCCAAGGTCCATGCGAGCTTCACCCAGCTTCTCCCTCTCCCCTATCAGAAACTCAGGCTTAAGGGGAAGCTCCTCACCAGGGATCCGGAGCTACCATTCACCATCCCCTAGGGCTTCACCACACTCACCTCTGTCATCACCAGAATCCCACAAGCTCCCATTTCCCTGTCCTCACCGTGATGGGCAATCAATGAAGCCATTGGGCTCTCCCGTGTCCTCCTCTGAGGATTCCTCAGAGTCCCCACGTTCATCAATAATATACCACATGTTCTTACTGCCATCACCCAGCAGCTCACCCCCAGCTCTCGGGGGGTCTCCTGTGTCTCCCAGCTACTCTCCAAACAACCCCAGATTTCAGCTGGAGTCAGCCCCCCACACCCAGGAATCACCTACAAACTCACGAGCCTCACGGTGCTCCACCCCTGTGTCTTTCATCTCTTCACCCCCAGGCCTCAGGGACTCTCCTGTGGCTCCCAGTTACTCTCCAGCCATCCGCAGGTTCCTGCGGGAGTCAGCCCCATGCACCCAGGAGTCCCCCAGAGACTCACACGTCTCGGGAGAATATGAGCGGTCCCCCAGCCCTGACTCCTCAAGATTCATGCCTGCCTCACCCAGCTTCTCCAACTCCCCTCCCAGAAACTCAGACCCAAGGGGCAGCTCCTCACCAGGGATGTGGAAGTACTCTACATCACCCCGCAGGGCTTCACCACTCTCACATCCATCATCAACAGAACTCCACAACTTTACGTTTCCCTTTCCTAACCAAGCAGGACAGTCACTCATGTCATTGTGTTCTCCCGTGTCCTCCTCTGGAGATTCTCCACAGTCACCTCATTCATCAATAATATACCATATGTTCTTACTGCCATCATCCAGCAGCTCACCCCCAGCCACCCATGACTCGCCTGTCTGTCCCAGCTACTCTCCAACTACGCCCAGATTTCAGCGGCAGTCTCTACCCCACACCCCAGAAACACCTACAAACTCACAGACCTCAGTGGGATCCTCGCCAGTCTCTCTCACGTCTTCACCCCCAGCCCTTACGGACCCTCCAGTCTGTCCCAGCTACTCTCCAACCACGCCCACATTTCAGCGCGGGTCAGTTCCAGGAACCCAGGGATCACCACCAAGCCCACCACTTTCACCGAGTTACTCCCCAGTCTCCAGCACGTCTTTATCTCCAACCCTCAGGGACTCGCCTGTCTGTCCCAGCTACTCTCCAAACACGCCCACACTTCAGCGGGAGTTCGTTGCAGGCACCCAGAAATCACCACCAAACTCACCAATTTCACTGCGTTACTCCCCAGTCTCTCTCATGTCTTCACCATCCCTCAGGGACTCTCCCGTCTGTCCCAGCTACTCTCCAACCACGCCCACATTTCAGCTGGAGTCAGTTCCAGGCACCCCGGACTCACCACCAAACTCACCAATTTCACTCAGTTACTCCTCAGTCTCTAGCACGTCTTTATCTCCAACCCTCAGGGACTCTCCTGTGTGTCCCAGCTACTCTCCAACCACGCCCACACTTCAGCGGGAGTCAGCTCCAGGCACCCAGGAATCACCATCAAACTCACCAATTTCACTGCGTTACTCCCCAGTCTCTCTCATGTCTTCACCATCCCTCAGGGACTCTCCCATCTGTCCCAGCTACTCTCCAACCACGCCCACATTTCAGCTGGGGTCAGTTCCAGGCACCCCGGAGTCACCACCAAACTCACCAGTTTCACTGAGGTACTCCCCGGTCTCTCTCATGTCTTCACCCCCAGCCCTCAGGGACTCTCCTGTGTGTCCCAGCTACTCTCCATCCATGCCCAGATTTCAGCGGGAGTCCGTTCCAGGCACCCAGGTATCACCACCAAACTCAGCAGTTTCGCTGAGTTACTCCCCAGTCTCTCTCATGTCTTCACCCCCAGCCCCCTGGGACTCTCCTGTCTGTCCCAGCTACTCTCCCACCACGCCCAGATTTCAGCGGGAGTCAGCCTCCCACACTCCGGAATCACCTACAGACTCACAGACTTCACTGAGGTCCTCCCTGGTCTCTCTCAGGTCTTTGCCCTCAGCCCACAGGGACTCTTGTGTCTCTTTCAGCTACTCTCAAAACTTCTCTAGATTCCAGCTGGAGTCAGTTCCAGGCACCCACGATACACCACCGAACTCACGAATTTCACTGACTTACTCCCCAGTCTCCCTCATGTTCTCACCCCCAGCCCTCAGGGACTCTTCTGCCTCTCTCAGCTACTCTCCAACCATCTCCAGATTGCACCTGGAGTCAGCTTCCCGCACCCAGGAATCATCTACAAACTCACGGACCTTACTGCCACCCTCCCCCATTTCTTTCACCTCTTCACCCCCTGCCTTGAGGGACTCTCCTGGGCCTCCCAGCTTCTCTCCAGCCTTCCCCAGATTTCTGCCACAGTCAGCCCCAGGCACCCAGGGCAACCATAGACACTCACAGGCCTCACGAGACTATCTCCCTATGACCTGTACCTACACAGGGATGGCTCTCACGCATCCCTCAGTGACCCCAAACCCATCTCCACTTACACTCAGACACTCCCAGGGCCTGACAGCTACTCCCCGTTATTGTCCTTCAGTTCGAAGCCCTGGCCAATCTACTAGCCCACATGACGCAGTTACCTGGCCATTTCTCCACGGTTCCCGTGAGGGCCCCACGCCCAGCCGCACAAGAGCCCCTCCTGCATTCCGTCCTCACACGCAGGCCTGTCCATCTACTTGCTACTGTCACACTCTTGCCAGCAGAAGAGGCCCCTGTAATGGCCGATATCACCACCCAGTCTATCCTCACCCCACAGCTGTGCAGCGGGTCCCTCCTGCTGGCCCACGTGGCTGCCAGAGCCCATGCTGGCACGACGCTCCAGCAGGTCGGCGTCCCTGCGGGCCACACTACCGGTGACGTGGCTAGCATGACCCTCCTTCCTGGCAGTGACACTGTTGATGTGAACCCCAGTTTCACATCTGTCATTTCTAAATAGGACCATTTTCCCTTTTCGCTCTCCCTTCCTTTCACAGGGCTTTTCGTTCTCTCTGTTTCTGCCTCCGTTTCAGATATTTACTCACCTTTTTCTCTCTCACTATGTCTGCCGTGGTCTCCATGAGAGTGCGCCACTTAAGATTCCCCCATTAAAAGTCATGAATTGAGTGGCTTTTAGTATACCTGTGGTTGTGCACATTCAATTATAATTCGCAATCCATTGTAGAACGTCTTATCACCCCCGACCAGAGAAAAACCCTGTAGACATTAGTCACTCCTCATTCTGTCTCAAACCCTCTCCCTGACCCTCAGCCCTAGGTAGCAACTACCTAGTGCCATCAATCCCATATGCATAGATTTCCATATTGTAGACATTTCCTATAAACGGAATTGCACAATAGGTGAGCTGTTATGACTGACATAACACGTAGCACAATATTTTCAAGATTCATCCACATTGTAGGCTTACCCACAGGGGAAACCATTTTTTGGGGGGGTTTTAGTAACACCGGGTGTTTTCTCCTTCCTTTCGTCCTTCTTTCCTTCCTTCCTTCCTTCCTTCCTTCCTTCCTTCCTTCTTTCCTAACTTCCTTCTTTCCTTCCTTCCTTCCTTCCTTCCTTCCTTCCTTCCTTCCTTCTACTTCTCTCTTACTCCTTCTGCCCTCTCTCTTTCATATGCCTTAGGTGCATCCCATATTCTGCATTTTTTTGGAGAAATCCACGACAGGTGCAGAAAAATTGTGTTATTGTAACTATTTACCGCTATCTCTCTTTCACGGCTCTCCATCAGTTGTGAACATCTATTGGTTTATCCCAAGTCACTAAGCATATGTTTATTAGGTACACCTGTTTTTCCTTATACAGCTGTTTCTGGAGTCTAGGGTCGCATGCTCATAAACCCAGTGTAACTCAGAAACGCATCTAATAGTCCAATAAACCCATCATAACGTTGAAAAATCATAAATCAAACCATCATAAGTCACGGTTTGTCCGTGGATATGGGCGTCATCAATTCCATTGTATTCAGTCATGCTGTACACCATTAACCACGGCAGACTGACTGGGAGTGGATATTGATACCATTATAAAAGTCAGTTATTAGAGGGATACTTCTTTAACCTGACTGAAGAACTGATCTAATGGCTTTAGTCGAGTGCATGATTATGTGAGATGTTTTGAGACAGAGTAGTACATTTGTGAATGAAATTTTCTGGCTTTTTTTCACTTAGTAGGAACCATTGTGTGTGGAAAAGTGAGAAAGTTGCTTTCTGCTGTAGAGTCTGGCATTCATTGTAGATTTAAGCTTATTTTTCTGGGAGCAAATCTTATTCAATAAAATACTACTCTTTATACTAAAAAAACAAAAACAGTGGTGATGTGTGGTCATTATCCTCAGCAAACTCATCCAGGGAAAGAAAACCAAACGCCACATTCTCACTTATAATGGGAGCTGAAAAAGGAGATCACATGGACACAGGAAGGGGAACAACACACACTGGGGCCTTTCGGGGGGCAGAGCGTTAAGAAGAACAGCTACTGCATGCTGGGCTTAATGCCTAGGTGATGGGTTGACAGGTGCAGCAAACCACCATGGCACACGTTTACCTTAGTAACAAATCTGCACATCCTGCACATATAGCCCAGAACTTAGAAACGAAACGAAACAAAAGAAAACGAAAAAGCAATAGCAAAACGCTAAAGGCAAACTAAAGTTTCAAACTCAGAACGTGACAGACCAATGTTTGGTTCAAATCATGGTTCTCAACCCAGGTGCCATAAGGTCAGGATAAAGAATTTGATTACATATTGTAAATAAGACATGCAGCAAATGACCAGAAAGATTATTCTCAACATATGTGTGTCTTCTAATTCAATGGTGACGCTACCTACCGGGACATAGCATTAGATTCCAAAGGGCCGGGTCCCGCCACACAGGCCTCCCACACTAATAACAATGGGAAGCCCTACGTGGTTTTACCTGTGCTTCTCAGCAACTGGCTATAAATCAGGTTGCCACCACTCCCAGATTTAGTTGCATTCATTTGCTGGAAGAGCTCACAGCACGCAGGGAAGCACTTACATTTGCCGTTGTATTTTAGCGGACATTGCAAAAAGTTCAGAAATTAATGTGGGGCCCGGCATGTGGGGAGGGGCGCACTACCTTCCAGGAAGTGTTATCCAGAAGCTCTCTGATCCCAGTCCTTTTGGGTTTTTATGGAGACCTCATTCTATAGGCATGATGGGTTAAACCATAGGCTATTGGTGATCAACTCCACCTGAGGCTCTCAACCCTCCCTGGAAATTGGGGTTGAGGCTTTGCCATTCTCAGTCTGACTAAAAGAATTTACCCAAACGGAATTTTGAAACAGATGAGCATAACTGGAATCTTAATTAGATGATTGGATTATCTGGAGCCACACCTTGATATTCCTAACCCGAGCACCCTCATCCAACGAATGCTCCACCCAACTGGCTCCCAAGTCTCTACGTGGTTCCAGAGCAAAAGAATGTTTATACAACGCATATCTCCACCTTTTCTTCAAAGTCTTTTCGCTTACACGGAAAGACTTCTTAAACTGCCATGCATCAGGGTCAGGGGGAGGTCTTGTTACAACGCAGATCTGTGGATCTCCGGGTTTTGATTGTGGCAAGGATGCTGCTGGTGTCAAAACCACAACGTGGGAACCACAGAACCACTAGTTGGTTTTCAGTGTTTCAGTGCATACAATTCCTAACATATCTGGCCAAGAAAACTTGTAAGTTCTTAGATTGTCCCAAAGGTGGCGCATGAAATCAAAGCAGGAGAACAGTTTCCCACGAGGTGTAGCCTGGGAAAGTTGGGGGTGACTGATGGAAAGGAGGAGTGAAGCTCCGCCCTTTCCGCTGCTAGGCTGCGCCCGAGGCTATTTAAACCCACCCTGGCTGGCCTGTACTCAGATCTTCGCGGAGCGGATCAGCGGCCGGAGCGTTTGGCGGACTCTGCGTGGACTTGGAGCTCACAGCGTCTTGCGACTTGGAAGCGGATTCAGAGGACAGGACAGAACACTTGGGCAAGTGAATCTCTGTCTGTCTGTCTGTCTGTCTGTCTGTCTGTCTCATTGGTTGGTTGATTTCCATTTTCTTAAGGGGCACATACCTCACACCGCACACACACACACACACACACACGCACACACACGCACACACACTCCTTCTTTCTGCGAGTTAGAAAATTAGTAGGGGCCCCTGGGAGCTGCAGGTTTCCTAATCATGTCTGCACCTAAGAACAGTAGGGTCTTGTCTGCCTCTTCTTATGAACGGTCCCCCAGCCCGGACTCCCCAAGGTCCATGCGAGCTTCACCCAGCTTCTCCCTCTCCCCTATCAGAAACTCAGGCTTAAGGGGAAGCTCCTCACCAGGGATCCGGAGCTACCATTCACCATCCCCTAGGGCTTCACCACACTCACCTCTGTCATCACCAGAATCCCACAAGCTCCCATTTCCCTGTCCTCACCGTGATGGGCAATCAATGAAGCCATTGGGCTCTCCCGTGTCCTCCTCTGAGGATTCCTCAGAGTCCCCACGTTCATCAATAATATACCACATGTTCTTACTGCCATCACCCAGCAGCTCACCCCCAGCTCTCGGGGGGTCTCCTGTGTCTCCCAGCTACTCTCCAAACAACCCCAGATTTCAGCTGGAGTCAGCCCCCCACACCCAGGAATCACCTACAAACTCACGAGCCTCACGGTGCTCCACCCCTGTGTCTTTCATCTCTTCACCCCCAGGCCTCAGGGACTCTCCTGTGGCTCCCAGTTACTCTCCAGCCATCCGCAGGTTCCTGCGGGAGTCAGCCCCATGCACCCAGGAGTCCCCCAGAGACTCACACGTCTCGGGAGAATATGAGCGGTCCCCCAGCCCTGACTCCTCAAGATTCATGCCTGCCTCACCCAGCTTCTCCAACTCCCCTCCCAGAAACTCAGACCCAAGGGGCAGCTCCTCACCAGGGATGTGGAAGTACTCTACATCACCCCGCAGGGCTTCACCACTCTCACATCCATCATCAACAGAACTCCACAACTTTACGTTTCCCTTTCCTAACCAAGCAGGACAGTCACTCATGTCATTGTGTTCTCCCGTGTCCTCCTCTGGAGATTCTCCACAGTCACCTCATTCATCAATAATATACCATATGTTCTTACTGCCATCATCCAGCAGCTCACCCCCAGCCACCCATGACTCGCCTGTCTGTCCCAGCTACTCTCCAACTACGCCCAGATTTCAGCGGCAGTCTCTACCCCACACCCCAGAAACACCTACAAACTCACAGACCTCAGTGGGATCCTCGCCAGTCTCTCTCACGTCTTCACCCCCAGCCCTTACGGACCCTCCAGTCTGTCCCAGCTACTCTCCAACCACGCCCACATTTCAGCGCGGGTCAGTTCCAGGAACCCAGGGATCACCACCAAGCCCACCACTTTCACCGAGTTACTCCCCAGTCTCCAGCACGTCTTTATCTCCAACCCTCAGGGACTCGCCTGTCTGTCCCAGCTACTCTCCAAACACGCCCACACTTCAGCGGGAGTTCGTTGCAGGCACCCAGAAATCACCACCAAACTCACCAATTTCACTGCGTTACTCCCCAGTCTCTCTCATGTCTTCACCATCCCTCAGGGACTCTCCCGTCTGTCCCAGCTACTCTCCAACCACGCCCACATTTCAGCTGGAGTCAGTTCCAGGCACCCCGGACTCACCACCAAACTCACCAATTTCACTCAGTTACTCCTCAGTCTCTAGCACGTCTTTATCTCCAACCCTCAGGGACTCTCCTGTGTGTCCCAGCTACTCTCCAACCACGCCCACACTTCAGCGGGAGTCAGCTCCAGGCACCCAGGAATCACCATCAAACTCACCAATTTCACTGCGTTACTCCCCAGTCTCTCTCATGTCTTCACCATCCCTCAGGGACTCTCCCATCTGTCCCAGCTACTCTCCAACCACGCCCACATTTCAGCTGGGGTCAGTTCCAGGCACCCCGGAGTCACCACCAAACTCACCAGTTTCACTGAGGTACTCCCCGGTCTCTCTCATGTCTTCACCCCCAGCCCTCAGGGACTCTCCTGTGTGTCCCAGCTACTCTCCATCCATGCCCAGATTTCAGCGGGAGTCCGTTCCAGGCACCCAGGTATCACCACCAAACTCAGCAGTTTCGCTGAGTTACTCCCCAGTCTCTCTCATGTCTTCACCCCCAGCCCCCTGGGACTCTCCTGTCTGTCCCAGCTACTCTCCCACCACGCCCAGATTTCAGCGGGAGTCAGCCTCCCACACTCCGGAATCACCTACAGACTCACAGACTTCACTGAGGTCCTCCCTGGTCTCTCTCAGGTCTTTGCCCTCAGCCCACAGGGACTCTTGTGTCTCTTTCAGCTACTCTCAAAACTTCTCTAGATTCCAGCTGGAGTCAGTTCCAGGCACCCACGATACACCACCGAACTCACGAATTTCACTGACTTACTCCCCAGTCTCCCTCATGTTCTCACCCCCAGCCCTCAGGGACTCTTCTGTCTCTCTCAGCTACTCTCCAACCATCTCCAGATTGCACCTGGAGTCAGCTTCCCGCACCCAGGAATCATCTACAAACTCACGGACCTTACTGCCACCCTCCCCCATTTCTTTCACCTCTTCACCCCCTGCCTTAAGGGACTCTCCTGGGCCTCCCAGCTTCTCTCCAGCCTTCCCCAGATTTCTGCCACAGTCAGCCCCAGGCACCCAGGGCAACCATAGACACTCACAGGCCTCACGAGACTATCTCCCTATGACCTGTACCTACACAGGGATGGCTCTCACGCATCCCTCAGTGACCCCAAACCCATCTCCACTTACACTCAGACACTCCCAGGGCCTGACAGCTACTCCCCGTTATTGTCCTTCAGTTCGAAGCCCTGGCCAATCTACTAGCCCACATGACGCAGTTACCTGGCCATTTCTCCACGGTTCCCGTGAGGGCCCCACGCCCAGCCGCACAAGAGCCCCTCCTGCATTCCGTCCTCACACGCAGGCCTGTCCATCTACTTGCTACTGTCACACTCTTGCCAGCAGAAGAGGCCCCTGTAATGGCCGATATCACCACCCAGTCTATCCTCACCCCACAGCTGTGCAGCGGGTCCCTCCTGCTGGCCCACGTGGCTGCCAGAGCCCATGCTGGCACGACGCTCCAGCAGGTCGGCGTCCCTGCGGGCCACACTACCGGTGACGTGGCTAGCATGACCCTCCTTCCTGGCAGTGACACTGTTGATGTGAACCCCAGTTTCACATCTGTCATTTCTAAATAGGACCATTTTCCCTTTTCGCTCTCCCTTCCTTTCACAGGGCTTTTCGTTCTCTCTGTTTCTGCCTCCGTTTCAGATATTTACTCACCTTTTTCTCTCTCACTATGTCTGCCGTGGTCTCCATGAGAGTGCGCCACTTAAGATTCCCCCATTAAAAGTCATGAATTGAGTGGCTTTTAGTATACCTGTGGTTGTGCACATTCAATTATAATTCGCAATCCATTGTAGAACGTCTTATCACCCCCGACCAGAGAAAAACCCTGTAGACATTAGTCACTCCTCATTCTGTCTCAAACCCTCTCCCTGACCCTCAGCCCTAGGTAGCAACTACCTAGTGCCATCAATCCCATATGCATAGATTTCCATATTGTAGACATTTCCTATAAACGGAATTGCACAATAGGTGAGCTGTTATGACTGACATAACACGTAGCACAATATTTTCAAGATTCATCCACATTGTAGGCTTACCCACAGGGGGAAACCATTTTTTGGGGGGTTTTAGTAACACCGGGTGTTTTCTCCTTCCTTTCGTCCTTCTTTCCTTCCTTCCTTCCTTCCTTCCTTCCTATTTTCCTGCCTTCCTTCCTTCCTTCCTTCCTTTCTTCCTTCCTTCCTTCCTTCCTCCTACTTCTCTCTTACTCCTTCTGCCCTCTCTCTTTCATATGCCTTAGGTGCATCCCACATTCTGCATTTTTTTGGGGAAATCCACGACAGGTGGAGGAAAATTGTGTTATTGTAACTATTTACCGCTATCTCTCTTTCACGGCTCTCCATCAGTTGTGAACATCTATTGGTTTATCCCAAGTCACTAAGCATATGTTTATTAGGTACACCTGTTTTTCCTTATACAGCTGTTTCTGGAGTCTAGGGTCGCATGCTCATAAACCCAGTGTAACTCAGAAACGCATCTAATAGTCCAATAAACCCATCATAACGTTGAAAAATCATAAATCAAACCATCATAAGTCACGGTTTGTCCGTGGATATGGGCGTCATCAATTCCATTGTATTCAGTCATGCTGTACACCATTAACCACGGCAGACTGACTGGGAGTGGATATTGATACCATTATAAAAGTCAGTTATTAGAGGGATACTTCTTTAACCTGACTGAAGAACTGATCTAATGGCTTTAGTCGAGTGCATGATTATGTGAGATGTTTTGAGACAGAGTAGTACATTTGTGAATGAAATTTTCTGGCTTTTTTTCACTTAGTAGGAACCATTGTGTGTGGAAAAGTGAGAAAGTTGCTTTCTGCTGTAGAGTCTGGCATTCATTGTAGATTTAAGCTTATTTTTCTGGGAGCAAATCTTATTCAATAAAATACTACTCTTTATACTAAAAAAACAAAAACAGTGGTGATGTGTGGTCATTATCCTCAGCAAACTCATCCAGGGAAGGAAAACCAAACGCCACATTCTCACTTATAATGGGAGCTGAAAAAGGAGATCACATGGACACAGGAAGGGGAACAACACACACTGGGGCCTTTCGGGGGGCAGAGCGTTAAGAAGAACAGCTACTGCATGCTGGGCTTAATGCCTAGGTGATGGGTTGACAGGTGCAGCAAACCACCATGGCACACGTTTACCTTAGTAACAAATCTGCACATCCTGCACATATAGCCCAGAACTTAGAAACGAAACGAAACAAAAGAAAACGAAAAAGCAATAGCAAAACGCTAAAGGCAAACTAAAGTTTCAAACTCAGAACGTGACAGACCAATGTTTGGTTCAAATCATGGTTCTCAACCCAGGTGCCATAAGGTCAGGATAAAGAATTTGATTACATATTGTAAATAAGACATGCAGCAAATGACCAGAAAGATTATTCTCAACATATGTGTGTCTTCTAATTCAATGGTGACGCTACCTACCGGGACATAGCATTAGATTCCAAAGGGCCGGGTCCCGCCACACAGGCCTCCCACACTAATAACAATGGGAAGCCCTACGTGGTTTTACCTGTGCTTCTCAGCAACTGGCTATAAATCAGGTTGCCACCACTCCCAGATTTAGTTGCATTCATTTGCTGGAAGAGCTCACAGCACGCAGGGAAGCACTTACATTTGCCGTTGTATTTTAGCGGACATTGCAAAAAGTTCAGAAATTAATGTGGGGCCCGGCATGTGGGGAGGGGCGCACTACCTTCCAGGAAGTGTTATCCAGAAGCTCTCTGATCCCAGTCCTTTTGGGTTTTTATGGAGACCTCATTCTATAGGCATGATGGGTTAAACCATAGGCTATTGGTGATCAACTCCACCTGAGGCTCTCAACCCTCCCTGGAAATTGGGGTTGAGGCTTTGCCATTCTCAGTCTGACTAAAAGAATTTACCCAAACGGAATTTTGAAACAGATGAGCATAACTGGAATCTTAATTAGATGATTGGATTATCTGGAGCCACACCTTGATATTCCTAACCCGAGCACCCTCATCCAACGAATGCTCCACCCAACTGGCTCCCAAGTCTCTACGTGGTTCCAGAGCAAAAGAATGTTTATACAACGCATATCTCCACCTTTTCTTCAAAGTCTTTTCGCTTACACGGAAAGACTTCTTAAACTGCCATGCATCAGGGTCAGGGGGAGGTCTTGTTACAACGCAGATCTGTGGATCTCCGGGTTTTGATTGTGGCAAGGATGCTGCTGGTGTCAAAACCACAACGTGGGAACCACAGAACCACTAGTTGGCTTTCAGTGTTTCAGTGCATACAATTCCTAACATATCTGGCCAAGAAAACTTGTAAGTTCTTAGATTGTCCCAAAGGTGGCGCATGAAATCAAAGCAGGAGAACAGTTTCCCACGAGGTGTAGCCTGGGAAAGTTGGGGGTGACTGATGGAAAGGAGGAGTGAAGCTCCGCCCTTTCCGCTGCTAGGCTGCGCCCGAGGCTATTTAAACCCACCCTGGCTGGCCTGTACTCAGATCTTCGCGGAGCGGATCAGCGGCCGGAGCGTTTGGCGGACTCTGCGTGGACTTGGAGCTCACAGCGTCTTGCGACTTGGAAGCGGATTCAGAGGACAGGACAGAACACTTGGGCAAGTGAATCTCTGTCTGTCTGTCTGTCTGTCTGTCTGTCTGTCTCATTGGTTGGTTGATTTCCATTTTCTTAAGGGGCACATACCTCACACCGCACACACACACACACACACACACACGCACACACACGCACACACACTCCTTCTTTCTGCGAGTTAGAAAATTAGTAGGGGCCCCTGGGAGCTGCAGGTTTCCTAATCATGTCTGCACCTAAGAACAGTAGGGTCTTGTCTGGCTCTTCTTATGAACGGTCCCCCAGCCCGGACTCCCCAAGGTCCATGCGAGCTTCACCCAGCTTCTCCCTCTCCCCTATCAGAAACTCAGGCTTAAGGGGAAGCTCCTCACCAGGGATCCGGAGCTACCATTCACCATCCCCTAGGGCTTCACCACACTCACCTCTGTCATCACCAGAATCCCACAAGCTCCCATTTCCCTGTCCTCACCGTGATGGGCAACCAATGAAGCCATTGGGCTCTCCCGTGTCCTCCTCTGAGGATTCCTCAGAGTCCCCACGTTCATCAATAATATACCACATGTTCTTACTGCCATCACCCAGCAGCTCACCCCCAGCTCTCGGGGGGTCTCCTGTGTCTCCCAGCTACTCTCCAAACAACCCCAGATTTCAGCTGGAGTCAGCCCCCCACACCCAGGAATCACCTACAAACTCACGAGCCTCACGGTGCTCCACCCCTGTGTCTTTCATCTCTTCACCCCCAGGCCTCAGGGACTCTCCTGTGGCTCCCAGTTACTCTCCAGCCATCCGCAGGTTCCTGCGGGAGTCAGCCCCATGCACCCAGGAGTCCCCCAGAGACTCACACGTCTCGGGAGAATATGAGCGGTCCCCCAGCCCTGACTCCTCAAGATTCATGCCTGCCTCACCCAGCTTCTCCCTCTCCCCTCCCAGAAACTCAGACCCAAGGGGCAGCTCCTCACCAGGGATGTGGAAGTACTCTACATCACCCCGCAGGGCTTCACCACTCTCACATCCATCATCAACAGAACTCCACAACTTTACGTTTCCCTTTCCTAACCAAGCAGGACAGTCACTCATGTCATTGTGTTCTCCCGTGTCCTCCTCTGGAGATTCTCCACAGTCACCTCATTCATCAATAATATACCATATGTTCTTACTGCCATCATCCAGCAGCTCACCCCCAGCCACCCATGACTCGCCTGTCTGTCCCAGCTACTCTCCAACTACGCCCAGATTTCAGCGGCAGTCTCTACCCCACACCCCAGAAACACCTACAAACTCACAGACCTCAGTGGGATCCTCGCCAGTCTCTCTCACGTCTTCACCCCCAGCCCTTACGGACCCTCCAGTCTGTCCCAGCTACTCTCCAACCACGCCCACATTTCAGCGCGGGTCAGTTCCAGGAACCCAGGGATCACCACCAAGCCCACCACTTTCACCGAGTTACTCCCCAGTCTCCAGCACGTCTTTATCTCCAACCCTCAGGGACTCGCCTGTCTGTCCCAGCTACTCTCCAAACACGCCCACACTTCAGCGGGAGTTCGTTGCAGGCACCCAGAAATCACCACCAAACTCACCAATTTCACTGCGTTACTCCCCAGTCTCTCTCATGTCTTCACCATCCCTCAGGGACTCTCCCGTCTGTCCCAGCTACTCTCCAACCACGCCCACATTTCAGCTGGAGTCAGTTCCAGGCACCCCGGCCTCACCACCAAACTCACCAATTTCACTCAGTTACTCCTCAGTCTCTAGCACGTCTTTATCTCCAACCCTCAGGGACTCTCCTGTGTGTCCCAGCTACTCTCCAACCACGCCCACACTTCAGCGGGAGTCAGCTCCAGGCACCCAGGAATCACCATCAAACTCACCAATTTCACTGCGTTACTCCCCAGTCTCTCTCATGTGTTCACCATCCCTCAGGGACTCTCCCATCTGTCCCAGCTACTCTCCAACCACGCCCACATTTCAGCTGGGGTCAGTTCCAGGCACCCCGGAGTCACCACCAAACTCACCAGTTTCACTGAGGTACTCCCCGGTCTCTCTCATGTCTTCACCCCCAGCCCTCAGGGACTCTCCTGTGTGTCCCAGCTACTCTCCATCCATGCCCAGATTTCAGCGGGAGTCCGTTCCAGGCACCCAGGTATCACCACCAAACTCAGCAGTTTCGCTGAGTTACTCCCCAGTCTCTCTCATGTCTTCACCCCCAGCCCCCTGGGACTCTCCTGTCTGTCCCAGCTACTCTCCCACCACGCCCAGATTTCAGCGGGAGTCAGCCTCCCACACTCCGGAATCACCTACAGACTCACAGACTTCACTGAGGTCCTCCCTGGTCTCTCTCAGGTCTTTGCCCTCAGCCCACAGGGACTCTTGTGTCTCTTTCAGCTACTCTCAAAACTTCTCTAGATTCCAGCTGGAGTCAGTTCCAGGCACCCACGATACACCACCGAACTCACGAATTTCACTGACTTACTCCCCAGTCTCCCTCATGTTCTCACCCCCAGCCCTCAGGGACTCTTCTGTCTCTCTCAGCTACTCTCCAACCATCTCCAGATTGCACCTGGAGTCAGCTTCCCGCACCCAGGAATCATCTACAAACTCACGGACCTTACTGCCACCCTCCCCCATTTCTTTCACCTCTTCACCCCCTGCCTTAAGGGACTCTCCTGGGCCTCCCAGCTTCTCTCCAGCCTTCCCCAGATTTCTGCCACAGTCAGCCCCAGGCACCCAGGGCAACCATAGACACTCACAGGCCTCACGAGACTATCTCCCTATGACCTGTACCTACACAGGGATGGCTCTCACGCATCCCTCAGTGACCCCAAACCCATCTCCACTTACACTCAGACACTCCCAGGGCCTGACAGCTACTCCCCGTTATTGTCCTTCAGTTCGAAGCCCTGGCCAATCTACTAGCCCACATGACGCAGTTACCTGGCCATTTCTCCACGGTTCCCGTGAGGGCCCCACGCCCAGCCGCACAAGAGCCCCTCCTGCATTCCGTCCTCACACGCAGGCCTGTCCATCTACTTGCTACTGTCACACTCTTGCCAGCAGAAGAGGCCCCTGTAATGGCCGATATCACCACCCAGTCTATCCTCACCCCACAGCTGTGCAGCGGGTCCCTCCTGCTGGCCCACGTGGCTGCCAGAGCCCATGCTGGCACGACGCTCCAGCAGGTCGGCGTCCCTGCGGGCCACACTACCGGTGACGTGGCTAGCATGACCCTCCTTCCTGGCAGTGACACTGTTGATGTGAACCCCAGTTTCACATCTGTCATTTCTAAATAGGACCATTTTCCCTTTTCGCTCTCCCTTCCTTTCACAGGGCTTTTCGTTCTCTCTGTTTCTGCCTCCGTTTCAGATATTTACTCACCTTTTTCTCTCTCACTATGTCTGCCGTGGTCTCCATGAGAGTGCGCCACTTAAGATTCCCCCATTAAAAGTCATGAATTGAGTGGCTTTTAGTATACCTGTGGTTGTGCACATTCAATTATAATTCGCAATCCATTGTAGAACGTCTTATCACCCCCGACCAGAGAAAAACCCTGTAGACATTAGTCACTCCTCATTCTGTCTCAAACCCTCTCCCTGACCCTCAGCCCTAGGTAGCAACTACCTAGTGCCATCAATCCCATATGCATAGATTTCCATATTGTAGACATTTCCTATAAACGGAATTGCACAATAGGTGAGCTGTTATGACTGACATAACACGTAGCACAATATTTTCAAGATTCATCCACATTGTAGGCTTACCCACAGGGGGAAACCATTTTTTGGGGGGTTTTAGTAACACCGGGTGTTTTCTCCTTCCTTTCGTCCTTCTTTCCTTCCTTCCTTCCTTCCTATTTTCCTGCCTTCCTTCCTTCCTTCCTTCCTTTCTTCCTTCCTTCCTTCCTTCCTCCTACTTCTCTCTTACTCCTTCTGCCCTCTCTCTTTCATATGCCTTAGGTGCATCCCACATTCTGCATTTTTTTGGGGAAATCCACGACAGGTGGAGGAAAATTGTGTTATTGTAACTATTTACCGCTATCTCTCTTTCACGGCTCTCCATCAGTTGTGAACATCTATTGGTTTATCCCAAGTCACTAAGCATATGTTTATTAGGTACACCTGTTTTTCCTTATACAGCTGTTTCTGGAGTCTAGGGTCGCATGCTCATAAACCCAGTGTAACTCAGAAACGCATCTAATAGTCCAATAAACCCATCATAACGTTGAAAAATCATAAATCAAACCATCATAAGTCACGGTTTGTCCGTGGATATGGGCGTCATCAATTCCATTGTATTCAGTCATGCTGTACACCATTAACCACGGCAGACTGACTGGGAGTGGATATTGATACCATTATAAAAGTCAGTTATTAGAGGGATACTTCTTTAACCTGACTGAAGAACTGATCTAATGGCTTTAGTCGAGTGCATGATTATGTGAGATGTTTTGAGACAGAGTAGTACATTTGTGAATGAAATTTTCTGGCTTTTTTTCACTTAGTAGGAACCATTGTGTGTGGAAAAGTGAGAAAGTTGCTTTCTGCTGTAGAGTCTGGCATTCATTGTAGATTTAAGCTTATTTTTCTGGGAGCAAATCTTATTCAATAAAATACTACTCTTTATACTAAAAAAACAAAAACAGTGGTGATGTGTGGTCATTATCCTCAGCAAACTCATCCAGGGAAAGAAAACCAAACGCCACATTCTCACTTATAATGGGAGCTGAAAAAGGAGATCACATGGACACAGGAAGGGGAACAACACACACTGGGGCCTTTCGGGGGGCAGAGCGTTAAGAAGAACAGCTACTGCATGCTGGGCTTAATGCCTAGGTGATGGGTTGACAGGTGCAGCAAACCACCATGGCACACGTTTACCTTAGTAACAAATCTGCACATCCTGCACATATAGCCCAGAACTTAGAAACGAAACGAAACAAAAGAAAACGAAAAAGCAATAGCAAAACGCTAAAGGCAAACTAAAGTTTCAAACTCAGAACGTGACAGACCAATGTTTGGTTCAAATCATGGTTCTCAACCCAGGTGCCATAAGGTCAGGATAAAGAATTTGATTACATATTGTAAATAAGACATGCAGCAAATGACCAGAAAGATTATTCTCAACATATGTGTGTCTTCTAATTCAATGGTGACGCTACCTACCGGGACATAGCATTAGATTCCAAAGGGCCGGGTCCCGCCACACAGGCCTCCCACACTAATAACAATGGGAAGCCCTACGTGGTTTTACCTGTGCTTCTCAGCAACTGGCTATAAATCAGGTTGCCACCACTCCCAGATTTAGTTGCATTCATTTGCTGGAAGAGCTCACAGCACGCAGGGAAGCACTTACATTTGCCGTTGTATTTTAGCGGACATTGCAAAAAGTTCAGAAATTAATGTGGGGCCCGGCATGTGGGGAGGGGCGCACTACCTTCCAGGAAGTGTTATCCAGAAGCTCTCTGATCCCAGTCCTTTTGGGTTTTTATGGAGACCTCATTCTATAGGCATGATGGGTTAAACCATAGGCTATTGGTGATCAACTCCACCTGAGGCTCTCAACCCTCCCTGGAAATTGGGGTTGAGGCTTTGCCATTCTCAGTCTGACTAAAAGAATTTACCCAAACGGAATTTTGAAACAGATGAGCATAACTGGAATCTTAATTAGATGATTGGATTATCTGGAGCCACACCTTGATATTCCTAACCCGAGCACCCTCATCCAACGAATGCTCCACCCAACTGGCTCCCAAGTCTCTACGTGGTTCCAGAGCAAAAGAATGTTTATACAACGCATATCTCCACCTTTTCTTCAAAGTCTTTTCGCTTACACGGAAAGACTTCTTAAACTGCCATGCATCAGGGTCAGGGGGAGGTCTTGTTACAACGCAGATCTGTGGATCTCCGGGTTTTGATTGTGGCAAGGATGCTGCTGGTGTCAAAACCACAACGTGGGAACCACAGAACCACTAGTTGGTTTTCAGTGTTTCAGTGCATACAATTCCTAACATATCTGGCCAAGAAAACTTGTAAGTTCTTAGATTGTCCCAAAGGTGGCGCATGAAATCAAAGCAGGAGAACAGTTTCCCACGAGGTGTAGCCTGGGAAAGTTGGGGGTGACTGATGGAAAGGAGGAGTGAAGCTCCGCCCTTTCCGCTGCTAGGCTGCGCCCGAGGCTATTTAAACCCACCCTGGCTGGCCTGTACTCAGATCTTCGCGGAGCGGATCAGCGGCCGGAGCGTTTGGCGGACTCTGCGTGGACTTGGAGCTCACAGCGTCTTGCGACTTGGAAGCGGATTCAGAGGACAGGACAGAACACTTGGGCAAGTGAATCTCTGTCTGTCTGTCTGTCTGTCTGTCTGTCTGTCTCATTGGTTGGTTGATTTCCATTTTCTTAAGGGGCACATACCTCACACCGCACACACACACACACACACACACGCACACACACGCACACACACTCCTTCTTTCTGCGAGTTAGAAAATTAGTAGGGGCCCCTGGGAGCTGCAGGTTTCCTAATCATGTCTGCACCTAAGAACAGTAGGGTCTTGTCTGGCTCTTCTTATGAACGGTCCCCCAGCCCGGACTCCCCAAGGTCCATGCGAGCTTCACCCAGCTTCTCCCTCTCCCCTATCAGAAACTCAGGCTTAAGGGGAAGCTCCTCACCAGGGATCCGGAGCTACCATTCACCATCCCCTAGGGCTTCACCACACTCACCTCTGTCATCACCAGAATCCCACAAGCTCCCATTTCCCTGTCCTCACCGTGATGGGCAATCAATGAAGCCATTGGGCTCTCCCGTGTCCTCCTCTGAGGATTCCTCAGAGTCCCCACGTTCATCAATAATATACCACATGTTCTTACTGCCATCACCCAGCAGCTCACCCCCAGCTCTCGGGGGGTCTCCTGTGTCTCCCAGCTACTCTCCAAACAACCCCAGATTTCAGCTGGAGTCAGCCCCCCACACCCAGGAATCACCTACAAACTCACGAGCCTCACGGTGCTCCACCCCTGTGTCTTTCATCTCTTCACCCCCAGGCCTCAGGGACTCTCCTGTGGCTCCCAGTTACTCTCCAGCCATCCGCAGGTTCCTGCGGGAGTCAGCCCCATGCACCCAGGAGTCCCCCAGAGACTCACACGTCTCGGGAGAATATGAGCGGTCCCCCAGCCCTGACTCCTCAAGATTCATGCCTGCCTCACCCAGCTTCTCCCTCTCCCCTCCCAGAAACTCAGACCCAAGGGGCAGCTCCTCACCAGGGATGTGGAAGTACTCTACATCACCCCGCAGGGCTTCACCACTCTCACATCCATCATCAACAGAACTCCACAACTTTACGTTTCCCTTTCCTAACCAAGCAGGACAGTCACTCATGTCATTGTGTTCTCCCGTGTCCTCCTCTGGAGATTCTCCACAGTCACCTCATTCATCAATAATATACCATATGTTCTTACTGCCATCATCCAGCAGCTCACCCCCAGCCACCCATGACTCGCCTGTCTGTCCCAGCTACTCTCCAACTACGCCCAGATTTCAGCGGCAGTCTCTACCCCACACCCCAGAAACACCTACAAACTCACAGACCTCAGTGGGATCCTCGCCAGTCTCTCTCACGTCTTCACCCCCAGCCCTTACGGACCCTCCAGTCTGTCCCAGCTACTCTCCAACCACGCCCACATTTCAGCGCGGGTCAGTTCCAGGAACCCAGGGATCACCACCAAGCCCACCACTTTCACCGAGTTACTCCCCAGTCTCCAGCACGTCTTTATCTCCAACCCTCAGGGACTCGCCTGTCTGTCCCAGCTACTCTCCAAACACGCCCACACTTCAGCGGGAGTTCGTTGCAGGAACCCAGAAATCACCACCAAACTCACCAATTTCACTGCGTTACTCCCCAGTCTCTCTCATGTCTTCACCATCCCTCAGGGACTCTCCCGTCTGTCCCAGCTACTCTCCAACCACGCCCACATTTCAGCTGGAGTCAGTTCCAGGCACCCCGGCCTCACCACCAAACTCACCAATTTCACTCAGTTACTCCTCAGTCTCTAGCACGTCTTTATCTCCAACCCTCAGGGACTCTCCTGTGTGTCCCAGCTACTCTCCAACCACGCCCACACTTCAGCGGGAGTCAGCTCCAGGCACCCAGGAATCACCATCAAACTCACCAATTTCACTGCGTTACTCCCCAGTCTCTCTCATGTCTTCACCATCCCTCAGGGACTCTCCCATCTGTCCCAGCTACTCTCCAACCACGCCCACATTTCAGCTGGGGTCAGTTCCAGGCACCCCGGAGTCACCACCAAACTCACCAGTTTCACTGAGGTACTCCCCGGTCTCTCTCATGTCTTCACCCCCAGCCCTCAGGGACTCTCCTGTGTGTCCCAGCTACTCTCCATCCATGCCCAGATTTCAGCGGGAGTCCGTTCCAGGCACCCAGGTATCACCACCAAACTCAGCAGTTTCGCTGAGTTACTCCCCAGTCTCTCTCATGTCTTCACCCCCAGCCCCCTGGGACTCTCCTGTCTGTCCCAGCTACTCTCCCACCACGCCCAGATTTCAGCGGGAGTCAGCCTCCCACACTCCGGAATCACCTACAGACTCACAGACTTCACTGAGGTTCTCCCTGGTCTCTCTCAGGTCTTTGCCCTCAGCCCACAGGGACTCTTGTGTCTCTTTCAGCTACTCTCAAAACTTCTCTAGATTCCAGCTGGAGTCAGTTCCAGGCACCCACGATACACCACCGAACTCACGAATTTCACTGACTTACTCCCCAGTCTCCCTCATGTTCTCACCCCCAGCCCTCAGGGACTCTTCTGTCTCTCTCAGCTACTCTCCAACCATCTCCAGATTGCACCTGGAGTCAGCTTCCCGCACCCAGGAATCATCTACAAACTCACGGACCTTACTGCCACCCTCCCCCATTTCTTTCACCTCTTCACCCCCTGCCTTAAGGGACTCTCCTGGGCCTCCCAGCTTCTCTCCAGCCTTCCCCAGATTTCTGCCACAGTCAGCCCCAGGCACCCAGGGCAACCATAGACACTCACAGGCCTCACGAGACTATCTCCCTATGACCTGTACCTACACAGGGATGGCTCTCACGCATCCCTCAGTGACCCCAAACCCATCTCCACTTACACTCAGACACTCCCAGGGCCTGACAGCTACTCCCCGTTATTGTCCTTCAGTTCGAAGCCCTGGCCAATCTACTAGCCCACATGACGCAGTTACCTGGCCATTTCTCCACGGTTCCCGTGAGGGCCCCACGCCCAGCCGCACAAGAGCCCCTCCTGCATTCCGTCCTCACACGCAGGCCTGTCCATCTACTTGCTACTGTCACACTCTTGCCAGCAGAAGAGGCCCCTGTAATGGCCGATATCACCACCCAGTCTATCCTCACCCCACAGCTGTGCAGCGGGTCCCTCCTGCTGGCCCACGTGGCTGCCAGAGCCCATGCTGGCACGACGCTCCAGCAGGTCGGCGTCCCTGCGGGCCACACTACCGGTGACGTGGCTAGCATGACCCTCCTTCCTGGCAGTGACACTGTTGATGTGAACCCCAGTTTCACATCTGTCATTTCTAAATAGGACCATTTTCCCTTTTCGCTCTCCCTTCCTTTCACAGGGCTTTTCGTTCTCTCTGTTTCTGCCTCCGTTTCAGATATTTACTCACCTTTTTCTCTCTCACTATGTCTGCCGTGGTCTCCATGAGAGTGCGCCACTTAAGATTCCCCCATTAAAAGTCATGAATTGAGTGGCTTTTAGTATACCTGTGGTTGTGCACATTCAATTATAATTCGCAATCCATTGTAGAACGTCTTATCACCCCCGACCAGAGAAAAACCCTGTAGACATTAGTCACTCCTCATTCTGTCTCAAACCCTCTCCCTGACCCTCAGCCCTAGGTAGCAACTACCTAGTGCCATCAATCCCATATGCATAGATTTCCATATTGTAGACATTTCCTATAAACGGAATTGCACAATAGGTGAGCTGTTATGACTGACATAACACGTAGCACAATATTTTCAAGATTCATCCACATTGTAGGCTTACCCACAGGGGGAAACCATTTTTTTGGGGGGGTTTTAGTAACACCGGGTGTTTTCTCCTTCCTTTCGTCCTTCTTTCCTTCCTTCCTTCCTTCCTTCCTTCCTTCCTTCCTTCCTTCCTTCTTTCCTACCTTCCTTCTTTCCTTCCTTCCTTCCTTCCTTCCTTCCTTCCTCCTACTTCTCTCTTACTCCTTCTGCCCTCTCTCTTTCATATGCCTTAGGTGCATCCCACATTCTGCATTTTTTTGGGGAAATCCACGACAGGTGCAGGAAGATTGTGTTATTGTAACTATTTACCGCTATCTCTCTTTCACGGCTCTCCATCAGTTGTGAACATCTATTGGTTTATCCCAAGTCACTAAGCATATGTTTATTAGGTACACCTGTTTTTCCTTATACAGCTGTTTCTGGAGTCTAGGGTCGCATGCTCATAAACCCAGTGTAACTCAGAAACGCATCTAATAGTCCAATAAACCCATCATAACGTTGAAAAATCATAAATCAAACCATCATAAGTCACGGTTTGTCCGTGGATATGGGCGTCATCAATTCCATTGTATTCAGTCATGCTGTACACCATTAACCACGGCAGACTGACTGGGAGTGGATATTGATACCATTATAAAAGTCGTTTATTAGAGGGATACTTCTTTAACCTGACTGAAGAACTGATCTAATGGCTTTAGTCGAGTGCATGATTATGTGAGATGTTTTGAGACAGAGTAGTACATTTGTGAATGAAATTTTCTGGCTTTTTTTCACTTAGTAGAAACCATTGTGTGTGGAAAAGTGAGAAAATTGCTTTCTGCTGTAGAGTCTGGCATTCATTGTAGATTTAAGCTTATTTTTCTGGGAGCAAATCTTATTCAATAAAATACTACTCTTTATACTAAAAAAACAAAAACAGTGGTGATGTGTGGTCATTATCCTCAGCAAACTCATCCAGGGAAAGAAAACCAAACGCCACATTCTCACTTATAATGGGAGCTGAAAAAGGAGATCACATGGACACAGGAAGGGGAACAACACACACTGGGGCCTTTCGGGGGGCAGAGCGTTAAGAAGAACAGCTACTGCATGCTGGGCTTAATGCCTAGGTGATGGGTTGACAGGTGCAGCAAACCACCATGGCACACGTTTACCTTAGTAACAAATCTGCACATCCTGCACATATACCCCAGAACTTAGAAACGAAACGAAACAAAAGAAAACGAAAAAGCAATAGCAAAACGCTAAAGGCAAACTAAAGTTTCAAACTCAGAACGTGACAGACCAATGTTTGGTTCAAATCATGGTTCTCAACCCAGGTGCCATAAGGTCAGGATAAAGAATTTGATTACATATTGTAAATAAGACATGCAGCAAATGACCAGAAAGATTATTCTCAACATATGTGTGTCTTCTAATTCAATGGTGACGCTACCTACCGGGACATAGCATTAGATTCCAAAGGGCCGGGTCCCGCCACACAGGCCTCCCACACTAATAACAATGGGAAGCCCTACGTGGTTTTACCTGTGCTTCTCAGCAACTGGCTATAAATCAGGTTGCCACCACTCCCAGATTTAGTTGCATTCATTTGCTGGAAGAGCTCACAGCACGCAGGGAAGCACTTACATTTGCCGTTGTATTTTAGCGGACATTGCAAAAAGTTCAGAAATTAATGTGGGGCCCGGCATGTGGGGAGGGGCGCACTACCTTCCAGGAAGTGTTATCCAGAAGCTCTCTGATCCCAGTCCTTTTGGGTTTTTATGGAGACCTCATTCTATAGGCATGATGGGTTAAACCATAGGCTATTGGTGATCAACTCCACCTGAGGCTCTCAACCCTCCCTGGAAATTGGGGTTGAGGCTTTGCCATTCTCAGTCTGACTAAAAGAATTTACCCAAACGGAATTTTGAAACAGATGAGCATAACTGGAATCTTAATTAGATGATTGGATTATCTGGAGCCACACCTTGATATTCCTAACCCGAGCACCCTCATCCAACGAATGCTCCACCCAACTGGCTCCCAAGTCTCTACGTGGTTCCAGAGCAAAAGAATGTTTATACAACGCATATCTCCACCTTTTCTTCAAAGTCTTTTCGCTTACACGGAAAGACTTCTTAAACTGCCATGCATCAGGGTCAGGGGGAGGTCTTGTTACAACGCAGATCTGTGGATCTCCGGGTTTTGATTGTGGCAAGGATGCTGCTGGTGTCAAAACCACAACGTGGGAACCACAGAACCACTAGTTGGTTTTCAGTGTTTCAGTGCATACAATTCCTAACATATCTGGCCAAGAAAACTTGTAAGTTCTTAGATTGTCCCAAAGGTGGCGCATGAAATCAAAGCAGGAGAACAGTTTCCCACGAGGTGTAGCCTGGGAAAGTTGGGGGTGACTGATGGAAAGGAGGAGTGAAGCTCCGCCCTTTCCGCTGCTAGGCTGCGCCCGAGGCTATTTAAACCCACCCTGGCTGGCCTGTACTCAGATCTTCGCGGAGCGGATCAGCGGCCGGAGCGTTTGGCGGACTCTGCATGGACTTGGAGCTCACAGCGTCTTGCGACTTGGAAGCGGATTCAGAGGACAGGACAGAACACTTGGGCAAGTGAATCTCTGTCTGTCTGTCTGTCTGTCTGTCTGTCTGTCTCATTGGTTGGTTGATTTCCATTTTCTTAAGGGGCACATACCTCACACCGCACGCACACACACACACACACACACGCACACACACGCACACACACTCCTTCTTTCTGCGAGTTAGAAAATTAGTAGGGGCCCCTGGGAGCTGCAGGTTTCCTAATCATGTCTGCACCTAAGAACAGTAGGGTCTTGTCTGGCTCTTCTTATGAACGGTCCCCCAGCCCGGACTCCCCAAGGTCCATGCGAGCTTCACCCAGCTTCTCCCTCTCCCCTATCAGAAACTCAGGCTTAAGGGGAAGCTCCTCACCAGGGATCCGGAGCTACCATTCACCATCCCCTAGGGCTTCACCACACTCACCTCTGTCATCACCAGAATCCCACAAGCTCCCATTTCCCTGTCCTCACCGTGATGGGCAATCAAGGAAGCCATTGGGCTCTCCCGTGTCCTCCTCTGAGGATTCCTCAGAGTCCCCACGTTCATCAATAATATACCACATGTTCTTACTGCCATCACCCAGCAGCTCACCCCCAGCTCTCGGGGGGTCTCCTGTGTCTCCCAGCTACTCTCCAAACAACCCCAGATTTCAGCTGGAGTCAGCCCCCCACACCCAGGAATCACCTACAAACTCACGAGCCTCACGGTGCTCCACCCCTGTGTCTTTCATCTCTTCACCCCCAGGCCTCAGGGACTCTCCTGTGGCTCCCAGTTACTCTCCAGCCATCCGCAGGTTCCTGCGGGAGTCAGCCCCATGCACCCAGGAGTCCCCCAGAGACTCACACGTCTCGGGAGAATATGAGCGGTCCCCCAGCCCTGACTCCTCAAGATTCATGCCTGCCTCACCCAGCTTCTCCCTCTCCCCTCCCAGAAACTCAGACCCAAGGGGCAGCTCCTCACCAGGGATGTGGAAGTACTCTACATCACCCCGCAGGGCTTCACCACTCTCACATCCATCATCAACAGAACTCCACAACTTTACGTTTCCCTTTCCTAACCAAGCAGGACAGTCACTCATGTCATTGTGTTCTCCCGTGTCCTCCTCTGGAGATTCTCCACAGTCACCTCATTCATCAATAATATACCATATGTTCTTACTGCCATCATCCAGCAGCTCACCCCCAGCCACCCATGACTCGCCTGTCTGTCCCAGCTACTCTCCAACTACGCCCAGATTTCAGCGGCAGTCTCTACCCCACACCCCAGAAACACCTACAAACTCACAGACCTCAGTGGGATCCTCGCCAGTCTCTCTCACGTCTTCACCCCCAGCCCTTACGGACCCTCCAGTCTGTCCCAGCTACTCTCCAACCACGCCCACATTTCAGCGCGGGTCAGTTCCAGGAACCCAGGGATCACCACCAAGCCCACCACTTTCACCGAGTTACTCCCCAGTCTCCAGCACGTCTTTATCTCCAACCCTCAGGGACTCGCCTGTCTGTCCCAGCTACTCTCCAAACACGCCCACACTTCAGCGGGAGTTCGTTGCAGGCACCCAGAAATCACCACCAAACTCACCAATTTCACTGCGTTACTCCCCAGTCTCTCTCATGTCTTCACCATCCCTCAGGGACTCTCCCGTCTGTCCCAGCTACTCTCCAACCACGCCCACATTTCAGCTGGAGTCAGTTCCAGGCACCCCGGCCTCACCACCAAACTCACCAATTTCACTCAGTTACTCCTCAGTCTCTAGCACGTCTTTATCTCCAACCCTCAGGGACTCTCCTGTGTGTCCCAGCTACTCTCCAACCACGCCCACACTTCAGCGGGAGTCAGCTCCAGGCACCCAGGAATCACCATCAAACTCACCAATTTCACTGCGTTACTCCCCAGTCTCTCTCATGTCTTCACCATCCCTCAGGGACTCTCCCGTCTGTCCCAGCTACTCTCCAACCACGCCCACATTTCAGCTGGGGTCACTTCCAGGCACCCCGGAGTCACCACCAAACTCACCAGTTTCACTGAGGTACTCCCCGGTCTCTCTCATGTCTTCACCCCCAGCCCTCAGGGACTCTCCTGTGTGTCCCAGCTACTCTCCATCCATGCCCAGATTTCAGCGGGAGTCCGTTCCAGGCACCCAGGTATCACCACCAAACTCAGCAGTTTCGCTGAGTTACTCCCCAGTCTCTCTCATGTCTTCACCCCCAGCCCCCTGGGACTCTCCTGTCTGTCCCAGCTACTCTCCCACCACGCCCAGATTTCAGCGGGAGTCAGCCTCCCACACTCCGGAATCACCTACAGACTCACAGACTTCACTGAGGTTCTCCCTCGTCTCTCTCAGGTCTTTGCCCTCAGCCCACAGGGACTCTTGTGTCTCTTTCAGCTACTCTCAAAACTTCTCTAGATTCCAGCTGGAGTCAGTTCCAGGCACCCACGATACACCACCGAACTCACGAATTTCACTGACTTACTCCCCAGTCTCCCTCATGTTCTCACCCCCAGCCCTCAGGGACTCTTCTGTCTCTCTCAGCTACTCTCCAACCATCTCCAGATTGCACCTGGAGTCAGCTTCCCGCACCCAGGAATCATCTACAAACTCACGGACCTTACTGCCACCCTCCCCCATTTCTTTCACCTCTTCACCCCCTGCCTTAAGGGACTCTCCTGGGCCTCCCAGCTTCTCTCCAGCCTTCCCCAGATTTCTGCCACAGTCAGCCCCAGGCACCCAGGGCAACCATAGACACTCACAGGCCTCACGAGACTATCTCCCTATGACCTGTACCTACACAGGGATGGCTCTCACGCATCCCTCAGTGACCCCAAACCCATCTCCACTTACACTCAGACACTCCCAGGGCCTGACAGCTACTCCCCGTTATTGTCCTTCAGTTCGAAGCCCTGGCCAATCTACTAGCCCACATGACGCAGTTACCTGGCCATTTCTCCACGGTTCCCGTGAGGGCCCCACGCCCAGCCGCACAAGAGCCCCTCCTGCATTCCGTCCTCACACGCAGGCCTGTCCATCTACTTGCTACTGTCACACTCTTGCCAGCAGAAGAGGCCCCTGTAATGGCCGATATCACCACCCAGTCTATCCTCACCCCACAGCTGTGCAGCGGGTCCCTCCTGCTGGCCCACGTGGCTGCCAGAGCCCATGCTGGCACGACGCTCCAGCAGGTCGGCGTCCCTGCGGGCCACACTACCGGTGACGTGGCTAGCATGACCCTCCTTCCTGGCAGTGACACTGTTGATGTGAACCCCAGTTTCACATCTGTCATTTCTAAATAGGACCATTTTCCCTTTTCGCTCTCCCTTCCTTTCACAGGGCTTTTCGTTCTCTCTGTTTCTGCCTCCGTTTCAGATATTTACTCACCTTTTTCTCTCTCACTATGTCTGCCGTGGTCTCCATGAGAGTGCGCCACTTAAGATTCCCCCATTAAAAGTCATGAATTGAGTGGCTTTTAGTATACCTGTGGTTGTGCACATTCAATTATAATTCGCAATCCATTGTAGAACGTCTTATCACCCCCGACCAGAGAAAAACCCTGTAGACATTAGTCACTCCTCATTCTGTCTCAAACCCTCTCCCTGACCCTCAGCCCTAGGTAGCAACTACCTAGTGCCATCAATCCCATATGCATAGATTTCCATATTGTAGACATTTCCTATGAACGGAATTGCACAATAGGTGAGCTGTTATGACTGACATAACACGTAGCACAATATTTTCAAGATTCATCCACATTGTAGGCTTACCCACAGGGGGAAACCATTTTTTTGGGGGGGTTTTAGTAACACCGGGTGTTTTCTCCTTCCTTTCGTCCTTCTTTCCTTCCTTCCTTCCTTCCTTCCTTCCTTCCTTCCTTCCTTCCTTCTTTCCTACCTTCCTTCTTTCCTTCCTTCCTTCCTTCCTTCCTTCCTTCCTCCTACTTCTCTCTTACTCCTTCTGCCCTCTCTCTTTCATATGCCTTAGGTGCATCCCACATTCTGCATTTTTTTGGGGAAATCCACGACAGGTGCAGGAAGATTGTGTTATTGTAACTATTTACCGCTATCTCTCTTTCACGGCTCTCCATCAGTTGTGAACATCTATTGGTTTATCCCAAGTCACTAAGCATATGTTTATTAGGTACACCTGTTTTTCCTTATACAGCTGTTTCTGGAGTCTAGGGTCGCATGCTCATAAACCCAGTGTAACTCAGAAACGCATCTAATAGTCCAATAAACCCATCATAACGTTGAAAAATCATAAATCAAACCATCATAAGTCACGGTTTGTCCGTGGATATGGGCGTCATCAATTCCATTGTATTCAGTCATGCTGTACACCATTAACCACGGCAGACTGACTGGGAGTGGATATTGATACCATTATAAAAGTCGTTTATTAGAGGGATACTTCTTTAACCTGACTGAAGAACTGATCTAATGGCTTTAGTCGAGTGCATGATTATGTGAGATGTTTTGAGACAGAGTAGTACATTTGTGAATGAAATTTTCTGGCTTTTTTTCACTTAGTAGAAACCATTGTGTGTGGAAAAGTGAGAAAATTGCTTTCTGCTGTAGAGTCTGGCATTCATTGTAGATTTAAGCTTATTTTTCTGGGAGCAAATCTTATTCAATAAAATACTACTCTTTATACTAAAAAAACAAAAACAGTGGTGATGTGTGGTCATTATCCTCAGCAAACTCATCCAGGGAAAGAAAACCAAACGCCACATTCTCACTTATAATGGGAGCTGAAAAAGGAGATCACATGGACACAGGAAGGGGAACAACACACACTGGGGCCTTTCGGGGGGCAGAGCGTTAAGAAGAACAGCTACTGCATGCTGGGCTTAATGCCTAGGTGATGGGTTGACAGGTGCAGCAAACCACCATGGCACACGTTTACCTTAGTAACAAATCTGCACATCCTGCACATATAGCCCAGAACTTAGAAACGAAACGAAACAAAAGAAAACGAAAAAGCAATAGCAAAACGCTAAAGGCAAACTAAAGTTTCAAACTCAGAACGTGACAGACCAATGTTTGGTTCAAATCATGGTTCTCAACCCAGGTGCCATAAGGTCAGGATAAAGAATTTGATTACATATTGTAAATAAGACATGCAGCAAATGACCAGAAAGATTATTCTCAACATATGTGTGTCTTCTAATTCAATGGTGACGCTACCTACCGGGACATAGCATTAGATTCCAAAGGGCCGGGTCCCGCCACACAGGCCTCCCACACTAATAACAATGGGAAGCCCTACGTGGTTTTACCTGTGCTTCTCAGCAACTGGCTATAAATCAGGTTGCCACCACTCCCAGATTTAGTTGCATTCATTTGCTGGAAGAGCTCACAGCACGCAGGGAAGCACTTACATTTGCCGTTGTATTTTAGCGGACATTGCAAAAAGTTCAGAAATTAATGTGGGGCCCGGCATGTGGGGAGGGGCGCACTACCTTCCAGGAAGTGTTATCCAGAAGCTCTCTGATCCCAGTCCTTTTGGGTTTTTATGGAGACCTCATTCTATAGGCATGATGGGTTAAACCATAGGCTATTGGTGATCAACTCCACCTGAGGCTCTCAACCCTCCCTGGAAATTGGGGTTGAGGCTTTGCCATTCTCAGTCTGACTAAAAGAATTTACCCAAACGGAATTTTGAAACAGATGAGCATAACTGGAATCTTAATTAGATGATTGGATTATCTGGAGCCACACCTTGATATTCCTAACCCGAGCACCCTCATCCAACGAATGCTCCACCCAACTGGCTCCCAAGTCTCTACGTGGTTCCAGAGCAAAAGAATGTTTATACAACGCATATCTCCACCTTTTCTTCAAAGTCTTTTCGCTTACACGGAAAGACTTCTTAAACTGCCATGCATCAGGGTCAGGGGGAGGTCTTGTTACAACGCAGATCTGTGGATCTCCGGGTTTTGATTGTGGCAAGGATGCTGCTGGTGTCAAAACCACAACGTGGGAACCACAGAACCACTAGTTGGTTTTCAGTGTTTCAGTGCATACAATTCCTAACATATCTGGCCAAGAAAACTTGTAAGTTCTTAGATTGTCCCAAAGGTGGCGCATGAAATCAAAGCAGGAGAACAGTTTCCCACGAGGTGTAGCCTGGGAAAGTTGGGGGTGACTGATGGAAAGGAGGAGTGAAGCTCCGCCCTTTCCGCTGCTAGGCTGCGCCCGAGGCTATTTAAACCCACCCTGGCTGGCCTGTACTCAGATCTTCGCGGAGCGGATCAGCGGCCGGAGCGTTTGGCGGACTCTGCATGGACTTGGAGCTCACAGCGTCTTGCGACTTGGAAGCGGATTCAGAGGACAGGACAGAACACTTGGGCAAGTGAATCTCTGTCTGTCTGTCTGTCTGTCTGTCTGTCTGTCTCATTGGTTGGTTGATTTCCATTTTCTTAAGGGGCACATACCTCACACCGCACACACACACACACACACACACACGCACACACACGCACACACACTCCTTCTTTCTGCGAGTTAGAAAATTAGTAGGGGCCCCTGGGAGCTGCAGGTTTCCTAATCATGTCTGCACCTAAGAACAGTAGGGTCTTGTCTGGCTCTTCTTATGAACGGTCCCCCAGCCCGGACTCCCCAAGGTCCATGCGAGCTTCACCCAGCTTCTCCCTCTCCCCTATCAGAAACTCAGGCTTAAGGGGAAGCTCCTCACCAGGGATCCGGAGCTACCATTCACCATCCCCTAGGGCTTCACCACACTCACCTCTGTCATCACCAGAATCCCACAAGCTCCCATTTCCCTGTCCTCACCGTGATGGGCAATCAAGGAAGCCATTGGGCTCTCCCGTGTCCTCCTCTGAGGATTCCTCAGAGTCCCCACGTTCATCAATAATATACCACATGTTCTTACTGCCATCACCCAGCAGCTCACCCCCAGCTCTCGGGGGGTCTCCTGTGTCTCCCAGCTACTCTCCAAACAACCCCAGATTTCAGCTGGAGTCAGCCCCCCACACCCAGGAATCACCTACAAACTCACGAGCCTCACGGTGCTCCACCCCTGTGTCTTTCATCTCTTCACCCCCAGGCCTCAGGGACTCTCCTGTGGCTCCCAGTTACTCTCCAGCCATCCCCAGGTTCCTGCGGGAGTCAGCCCCATGCACCCAGGAGTCCCCCAGAGACTCACACGTCTCGGGAGAATATGAGCGGTCCCCCAGCCCTGACTCCTCAAGATTCATGCCTGCCTCACCCAGCTTCTCCCTCTCCCCTCCCAGAAACTCAGACCCAAGGGGCAGCTCCTCACCAGGGATGTGGAAGTACTCTACATCACCCCGCAGGGCTTCACCACTCTCACATCCATCATCAACAGAACTCCACAACTTTACGTTTCCCTTTCCTAACCAAGCAGGACAGTCACTCATGTCATTGTGTTCTCCCGTGTCCTCCTCTGGAGATTCTCCACAGTCACCTCATTCATCAATAATATACCATATGTTCTTACTGCCATCATCCAGCAGCTCACCCCCAGCCACCCATGACTCGCCTGTCTGTCCCAGCTACTCTCCAACTACGCCCAGATTTCAGCGGCAGTCTCTACCCCACACCCCAGAAACACCTACAAACTCACAGACCTCAGTGGGATCCTCGCCAGTCTCTCTCACGTCTTCACCCCCAGCCCTTACGGACCCTCCAGTCTGTCCCAGCTACTCTCCAACCACGCCCACATTTCAGCGCGGGTCAGTTCCAGGAACCCAGGGATCACCACCAAGCCCACCACTTTCACCGAGTTACTCCCCAGTCTCCAGCACGCCTTTATCTCCAACCCTCAGGGACTCGCCTGTCTGTCCCAGCTACTCTCCAAACACGCCCACACTTCAGCGGGAGTTCGTTGCAGGCACCCAGAAATCACCACCAAACTCACCAATTTCACTGCGTTACTCCCCAGTCTCTCTCATGTCTTCACCATCCCTCAGGGACTCTCCCGTCTGTCCCAGCTACTCTCCAACCACGCCCACATTTCAGCTGGAGTCAGTTCCAGGCACCCCGGCCTCACCACCAAACTCACCAATTTCACTCAGTTACTCCTCAGTCTCTAGCACGTCTTTATCTCCAACCCTCAGGGACTCTCCTGTGTGTCCCAGCTACTCTCCAACCACGCCCACACTTCAGCGGGAGTCAGCTCCAGGCACCCAGGAATCACCATCAAACTCACCAATTTCACTGCGTTACTCCCCAGTCTCTCTCATGTCTTCACCATCCCTCAGGGACTCTCCCATCTGTCCCAGCTACTCTCCAACCACGCCCACATTTCAGCTGGGGTCAGTTCCAGGCACCCCGGAGTCACCACCAAACTCACCAGTTTCACTGAGGTACTCCCCGGTCTCTCTCATGTCTTCACCCCCAGCCCTCAGGGACTCTCCTGTGTGTCCCAGCTACTCTCCATCCATGCCCAGATTTCAGCGGGAGTCCGTTCCAGGCACCCAGGTATCACCACCAAACTCAGCAGTTTCGCTGAGTTACTCCCCAGTCTCTCTCATGTCTTCACCCCCAGCCCCCTGGGACTCTCCTGTCTGTCCCAGCTACTCTCCCACCACGCCCAGATTTCAGCGGGAGTCAGCCTCCCACACTCCGGAATCACCTACAGACTCACAGACTTCACTGAGGTCCTCCCTGGTCTCTCTCAGGTCTTTGCCCTCAGCCCACAGGGACTCTTGTGTCTCTTTCAGCTACTCTCAAAACTTCTCTAGATTCCAGCTGGAGTCAGTTCCAGGCACCCACGATACACCACCGAACTCACGAATTTCACTGACTTACTCCCCAGTCTCCCTCATGTTCTCACCCCCAGCCCTCAGGGACTCTTCTGTCTCTCTCAGCTACTCTCCAACCATCTCCAGATTGCACCTGGAGTCAGCTTCCCGCACCCAGGAATCATCTACAAACTCACGGACCTTACTGCCACCCTCCCCCATTTCTTTCACCTCTTCACCCCCTGCCTTAAGGGACTCTCCTGGGCCTCCCAGCTTCTCTCCAGCCTTCCCCAGATTTCTGCCACAGTCAGCCCCAGGCACCCAGGGCAACCATAGACACTCACAGGCCTCACGAGACTATCTCCCTATGACCTGTACCTACACAGGGATGGCTCTCACGCATCCCTCAGTGACCCCAAACCCATCTCCACTTACACTCAGACACTCCCAGGGCCTGACAGCTACTCCCGGTTATTGTCCTTCAGTTCGAAGCCCTGGCCAATCTACTAGCCCACATGACGCAGTTACCTGGCCATTTCTCCACGGTTCCCGTGAGGGCCCCACGCCCAGCCGCACAAGAGCCCCTCCTGCATTCCGTCCTCACACGCAGGCCTGTCCATCTACTTGCTACTGTCACACTCTTGCCAGCAGAAGAGGCCCCTGTAATGGCCGATATCACCACCCAGTCTATCCTCACCCCACAGCTGTGCAGCGGGTCCCTCCTGCTGGCCCACGTGGCTGCCAGAGCCCATGCTGGCACGACGCTCCAGCAGGTCGGCGTCCCTGCGGGCCACACTACCGGTGACGTGGCTAGCATGACCCTCCTTCCTGGCAGTGACACTGTTGATGTGAACCCCAGTTTCACATCTGTCATTTCTAAATAGGACCATTTTCCCTTTTCGCTCTCCCTTCCTTTCACAGGGCTTTTCGTTCTCTCTGTTTCTGCCTCCGTTTCAGATATTTACTCACCTTTTTCTCTCTCACTATGTCTGCCGTGGTCTCCATGAGAGTGCGCCACTTAAGATTCCCCCATTAAAAGTCATGAATTGAGTGGCTTTTAGTATACCTGTGGTTGTGCACATTCAATTATAATTCGCAATCCATTGTAGAACGTCTTATCACCCCCGACCAGAGAAAAACCCTGTAGACATTAGTCACTCCTCATTCTGTCTCAAACCCTCTCCCTGACCCTCAGCCCTAGGTAGCAACTACCTAGTGCCATCAATCCCATATGCATAGATTTCCATATTGTAGACATTTCCTATAAACGGAATTGCACAATAGGTGAGCTGTTATGACTGACATAACACGTAGCACAATATTTTCAAGATTCATCCACATTGTAGGCTTACCCACAGGGGGAAACCATTTTTTTGGGGGGGTTTTAGTAACACCGGGTGTTTTCTCCTTCCTTTCGTCCTTCTTTCCTTCCTTCCTTCCTTCCTTCCTTCCTTCCTTCCTTCCTTCCTTCTTTCCTACCTTCCTTCTTTCCTTCCTTCCTTCCTTCCTTCCTTCCTTCCTCCTACTTCTCTCTTACTCCTTCTGCCCTCTCTCTTTCATATGCCTTAGGTGCATCCCACATTCTGCATTTTTTTGGGGAAATCCACGACAGGTGCAGGAAGATTGTGTTATTGTAACTATTTACCGCTATCTCTCTTTCACGGCTCTCCATCAGTTGTGAACATCTATTGGTTTATCCCAAGTCACTAAGCATATGTTTATTAGGTACACCTGTTTTTCCTTATACAGCTGTTTCTGGAGTCTAGGGTCGCATGCTCATAAACCCAGTGTAACTCAGAAACGCATCTAATAGTCCAATAAACCCATCATAACGTTGAAAAATCATAAATCAAACCATCATAAGTCACGGTTTGTCCGTGGATATGGGCGTCATCAATTCCATTGTATTCAGTCATGCTGTACACCATTAACCACGGCAGACTGACTGGGAGTGGATATTGATACCATTATAAAAGTCGTTTATTAGAGGGATACTTCTTTAACCTGACTGAAGAACTGATCTAATGGCTTTAGTCGAGTGCATGATTATGTGAGATGTTTTGAGACAGAGTAGTACATTTGTGAATGAAATTTTCTGGCTTTTTTTCACTTAGTAGAAACCATTGTGTGTGGAAAAGTGAGAAAATTGCTTTCTGCTGTAGAGTCTGGCATTCATTGTAGATTTAAGCTTATTTTTCTGGGAGCAAATCTTATTCAATAAAATACTACTCTTTATACTAAAAAAACAAAAACAGTGGTGATGTGTGGTCATTATCCTCAGCAAACTCATCCAGGGAAAGAAAACCAAACGCCACATTCTCACTTATAATGGGAGCTGAAAAAGGAGATCACATGGACACAGGAAGGGGAACAACACACACTGGGGCCTTTCGGGGGGCAGAGCGTTAAGAAGAACAGCTACTGCATGCTGGGCTTAATGCCTAGGTGATGGGTTGACAGGTGCAGCAAACCACCATGGCACACGTTTACCTTAGTAACAAATCTGCACATCCTGCACATATACCCCAGAACTTAGAAACGAAACGAAACAAAAGAAAACGAAAAAGCAATAGCAAAACGCTAAAGGCAAACTAAAGTTTCAAACTCAGAACGTGACAGACCAATGTTTGGTTCAAATCATGGTTCTCAACCCAGGTGCCATAAGGTCAGGATAAAGAATTTGATTACATATTGTAAATAAGACATGCAGCAAATGACCAGAAAGATTATTCTCAACATATGTGTGTCTTCTAATTCAATGGTGACGCTACCTACCGGGACATAGCATTAGATTCCAAAGGGCCGGGTCCCGCCACACAGGCCTCCCACACTAATAACAATGGGAAGCCCTACGTGGTTTTACCTGTGCTTCTCAGCAACTGGCTATAAATCAGGTTGCCACCACTCCCAGATTTAGTTGCATTCATTTGCTGGAAGAGCTCACAGCACGCAGGGAAGCACTTACATTTGCCGTTGTATTTTAGCGGACATTGCAAAAAGTTCAGAAATTAATGTGGGGCCCGGCATGTGGGGAGGGGCGCACTACCTTCCAGGAAGTGTTATCCAGAAGCTCTCTGATCCCAGTCCTTTTGGGTTTTTATGGAGACCTCATTCTATAGGCATGATGGGTTAAACCATAGGCTATTGGTGATCAACTCCACCTGAGGCTCTCAACCCTCCCTGGAAATTGGGGTTGAGGCTTTGCCATTCTCAGTCTGACTAAAAGAATTTACCCAAACGGAATTTTGAAACAGATGAGCATAACTGGAATCTTAATTAGATGATTGGATTATCTGGAGCCACACCTTGATATTCCTAACCCGAGCACCCTCATCCAACGAATGCTCCACCCAACTGGCTCCCAAGTCTCTACGTGGTTCCAGAGCAAAAGAATGTTTATACAACGCATATCTCCACCTTTTCTTCAAAGTCTTTTCGCTTACACGGAAAGACTTCTTAAACTGCCATGCATCAGGGTCAGGGGGAGGTCTTGTTACAACGCAGATCTGTGGATCTCCGGGTTTTGATTGTGGCAAGGATGCTGCTGGTGTCAAAACCACAACGTGGGAACCACAGAACCACTAGTTGGTTTTCAGTGTTTCAGTGCATACAATTCCTAACATATCTGGCCAAGAAAACTTGTAAGTTCTTAGATTGTCCCAAAGGTGGCGCATGAAATCAAAGCAGGAGAACAGTTTCCCACGAGGTGTAGCCTGGGAAAGTTGGGGGTGACTGATGGAAAGGAGGAGTGAAGCTCCGCCCTTTCCGCTGCTAGGCTGCGCCCGAGGCTATTTAAACCCACCCTGGCTGGCCTGTACTCAGATCTTCGCGGAGCGGATCAGCGGCCGGAGCGTTTGGCGGACTCTGCGTGGACTTGGAGCTCACAGCGTCTTGCGACTTGGAAGCGGATTCAGAGGACAGGACAGAACACTTGGGCAAGTGAATCTCTGTCTGTCTGTCTGTCTGTCTGTCTGTCTGTCTCATTGGTTGGTTGATTTCCATTTTCTTAAGAGGCACATACCTCACACCGCACACACACACACACACACACACGCACACACACGCACACACACTCCTTCTTTCTGCGAGTTAGAAAATTAGTAGGGGCCCCTGGGAGCTGCAGGTTTCCTAATCATGTCTGCACCTAAGAACAGTAGGGTCTTGTCTGGCTCTTCTTATGAACGGTCCCCCAGCCCGGACTCCCCAAGGTCCATGCGAGCTTCACCCAGCTTCTCCCTCTCCCCTATCAGAAACTCAGGCTTAAGGGGAAGCTCCTCACCAGGGATCCGGAGCTACCATTCACCATCCCCTAGGGCTTCACCACACTCACCTCTGTCATCACCAGAATCCCACAAGCTCCCATTTCCCTGTCCTCACAGTGATGGGCAACCAATGAAGCCATTGGGCTCTCCCGTGTCCTCCTCTGAGGATTCCTCAGAGTCCCCACGTTCATCAATAATATACCACATGTTCTTACTGCCATCACCCAGCAGCTCACCCCCAGCTCTCGGGGGGTCTCCTGTGTCTCCCAGCTACTCTCCAAACAACCCCAGATTTCAGCTGGAGTCAGCCCCCCACACCCAGGAATCACCTACAAACTCACGAGCCTCACGGTGCTCCACCCCTGTGTCTTTCATCTCTTCACCCCCAGGCCTCAGGGACTCTCCTGTGGCTCCCAGTTACTCTCCAGCCATCCCCAGGTTCCTGCGGGAGTCAGCCCCATGCACCCAGGAGTCCCCCAGAGACTCACACGTCTCGGGAGAATATGAGCGGTCCCCCAGCCCTGACTCCTCAAGATTCATGCCTGCCTCACCCAGCTTCTCCCTCTCCCCTCCCAGAAACTCAGACCCAAGGGGCAGCTCCTCACCAGGGATGTGGAAGTACTCTACATCACCCCGCAGGGCTTCACCACTCTCACATCCATCATCAACAGAACTCCACAACTTTACGTTTCCCTTTCCTAACCAAGCAGGACAGTCACTCATGTCATTGTGTTCTCCCGTGTCCTCCTCTGGAGATTCTCCACAGTCACCTCATTCATCAATAATATACCATATGTTCTTACTGCCATCATCCAGCAGCTCACCCCCAGCCACCCATGACTCGCCTGTCTGTCCCAGCTACTCTCCAACTACGCCCAGATTTCAGCGGCAGTCTCTACCCCACACCCCAGAAACACCTACAAACTCACAGACCTCAGTGGGATCCTCGCCAGTCTCTCTCACGTCTTCACCCCCAGCCCTTACGGACCCTCCAGTCTGTCCCAGCTACTCTCCAACCACGCCCACATTTCAGCGCGGGTCAGTTCCAGGAACCCAGGGATCACCACCAAGCCCACCACTTTCACTGAGTTACTCCCCAGTCTCCAGCACGTCTTTATCTCCAACCCTCAGGGACTCGCCAGTCTGTCCCAGCTACTCTCCAAACACGCCCACGCTTCAGCGGGAGTTCGTTGCAGGCACCCAGAAATCACCACCAAACTCACCAATTTCACTGCGTTACTCCCCAGTCTCTCTCATGTCTTCACCATCCCTCAGGGACTCTCCCGTCTGTCCCAGCTACTCTCCAACCACGCCCACATTTCAGCTGGAGTCAGTTCCAGGCACCCCGGACTCACCACCAAACTCACCAATTTCACTCAGTTACTCCTCAGTCTCTAGCACGTCTTTATCTCCAACCCTCAGGGACTCTCCTGTGTGTCCCAGCTACTCTCCAACCACGCCCACACTTCAGCGGGAGTCAGCTCCAGGCACCCAGGAATCACCATCAAACTCACCAATTTCACTGCGTTACTCCCCAGTCTCTCTCATGTCTTCACCATCCCTCAGGGACTCTCCCGTCTGTCCCAGCTACTCTCCAACCACGCCCACATTTCAGCTGGGGTCAGTTCCAGGCACCCCGGAGTCACCACCAAACTCACCAGTTTCACTGAGGTACTCCCCGGTCTCTCTCATGTCTTCACCCCCAGCCCTCAGGGACTCTCCTGTGTGTCCCAGCTACTCTCCATCCATGCCCAGATTTCAGCGGGAGTCCGTTCCAGGCACCCAGGTATCACCACCAAACTCAGCAGTTTCGCTGAGTTACTCCCCAGTCTCTCTCATGTCTTCACCCCCAGCCCCCTGGGACTCTCCTGTCTGTCCCAGCTACTCTCCCACCACGCCCAGATTTCAGCGGGAGTCAGCCTCCCACACTCCGGAATCACCTACAGACTCACAGACTTCACTGAGGTCCTCCCTGGTCTCTCTCAGGTCTTTGCCTTCAGCCCACAGGGACTCTTGTGTCTCTTTCAGCTACTCTCAAAACTTCTCTAGATTCCAGCTGGAGTCAGTTCCAGGCACCCACGATACACCACCGAACTCACGAATTTCACTGACTTACTCCCCAGTCTCCCTCATGTTCTCACCCCCAGCCCTCAGGGACTCTTCTGCCTCTCTCAGCTACTCTCCAACCATCTCCAGATTGCACCTGGAGTCAGCTTCCCGCACCCAGGAATCATCTACAAACTCACGGACCTTACTGCCACCCTCCCCCATTTCTTTCACCTCTTCACCCCCTGCCTTGAGGGACTCTCCTGGGCCTCCCAGCTTCTCTCCAGCCTTCCCCAGATTTCTGCCACAGTCAGCCCCAGGCACCCAGGGCAACCATAGACACTCACAGGCCTCACGAGACTATCTCCCTATGACCTGTACCTACACAGGGATGGCTCTCACGCATCCCTCAGTGACCCCAAACCCATCTCCACTTACACTCAGACACTCCCAGGGCCTGACAGCTACTCCCCGTTATTGTCCTTCAGTTCGAAGCCCTGGCCAATCTACTAGCCCACATGACGCAGTTACCTGGCCATTTCTCCACGGTTCCCGTGAGGGCCCCACGCCCAGCCGCACAAGAGCCCCTCCTGCATTCCGTCCTCACACGCAGGCCTGTCCATCTACTTGCTACTGTCACACTCTTGCCAGCAGAAGAGGCCCCTGTAATGGCCGATATCACCACCCAGTCTATCCTCACCCCACAGCTGTGCAGCGGGTCCCTCCTGCTGGCCCACGTGGCTGCCAGAGCCCATGCTGGCACGACGCTCCAGCAGGTCGGCGTCCCTGCGGGCCACACTACCGGTGACATGGCTAGCATGACCCTCCTTCCTGGCAGTGACACTGTTGATGTGAACCCCAGTTTCACATCTGTCATTTCTAAATAGGACCATTTTCCCTTTTCGCTCTCCCTTCCTTTCACAGGGCTTTTCGTTCTCTCTGTTTCTGCCTCCGTTTCAGATATTTACTCACCTTTTTCTCTCTCACTATGTCTGCCGTGGTCTCCATGAGAGTGCGCCACTTAAGATTCCCCCATTAAAAATCATGAATTGAGTGGCTCTTAGTATACCTGTGGTTGTGCACATTCAATTATAATTCGCAATCCATTGTAGAACGTCTTATCACCCCCGACCAGAGAAAAACCCTGTAGACATTAGTCACTCCTCATTCTGTCTCAAACCCTCTCCCTGACCCTCAGCCCTAGGTAGCAACTACCTAGTGCCATCAATCCCATATGCATAGATTTCCATATTGTAGACATTTCCTATAAACGGAATTGCACAATAGGTGAGCTGTTATGACTGACATAACACGTAGCACAATATTTTCAAGATTCATCCACATTGTAGGCTTACCCACAGGGGAAACCATTTTTTTGGGGGGTTTTAGTAACACCGGGTGTTTTCTCCTTCCTTTCGTCCTTCTTTCCTTCCTTCCTTCCTTCCTTCCTTCCTTCCTTCTTTCCTAACTTCCTTCTTTCCTTCCTTCCTTCCTTCCTTCCTTCCTTCCTTCCTTCCTTCCTTCCTCCTACTTCTCTCTTACTCCTTCTGCCCTCTCTCTTTCATATGCCTTAGGTGCATCCCACATTCTGCATTTTTTTGGAGAAATCCACGACAGGTGCAGGAAAATTGTGTTATTGTAACTATTTACCGCTATCTCTCTTTCACGGCTCTCCATCAGTTGTGAACATCTATTGGTTTATCCCAAGTCACTAAGCATATGTTTATTAGGTACACCTGTTTTTCCTTATACAGCTGTTTCTGGAGTCTAGGGTCGCATGCTCATAAACCCAGTGTAACTCAGAAACGCATCTAATAGTCCAATAAACCCATCATAACGTTGAAAAATCATAAATCAAACCATCATAAGTCACGGTTTGTCCGTGGATATGGGCGTCATCAATTCCATTGTATTCAGTCATGCTGTACACCATTAACCACGGCAGACTGACTGGGAGTGGATATTGATACCATTATAAAAGTCAGTTATTAGAGGGATACTTCTTTAACCTGACTGAAGAACTGATCTAATGGCTTTAGTCGAGTGCATGATTATGTGAGATGTTTTGAGACAGAGTAGTACATTTGTCAATGAAATTTTCTGGCTTTTTTTCACTTAGTAGGAACCATTGTGTGTGGAAAAGTGAGAAAATTGCTTTCTGCTGTAGAGTCTGGCATTCATTGTAGATTTAAGCTTATTTTTCTGGGAGCAAATCTTATTCAATAAAATACTACTCTTTATACTAAAAAAACAAAAACAGTGGTGATGTGTGGTCATTATCCTCAGCAAACTCATCCAGGGAAAGAAAACCAAACGCCACATTCTCACTTATAATGGGAGCTGAAAAAGGAGATCACATGGACACAGGAAGGGGAACAACACACACTGGGGCCTTTCGGGGGGCAGAGCGTTAAGAAGAACAGCTACTGCATGCTGGGCTTAATGCCTAGGTGATGGGTTGACAGGTGCAGCAAACCACCATGGCACACGTTTACCTTAGTAACAAATCTGCACATCCTGCACATATACCCCAGAACTTAGAAACGAAACGAAACAAAAGAAAACGAAAAAGCAATAGCAAAACGCTAAAGGCAAACTAAAGTTTCAAACTCAGAACGTGACAGACCAATGTTTGGTTCAAATCATGGTTCTCAACCCAGGTGCCATAAGGTCAGGATAAAGAATTTGATTACATATTGTAAATAAGACATGCAGCAAATGACCAGAAAGATTATTCTCAACATATGTGTGTCTTCTAATTCAATGGTGACGCTACCTACCGGGACATAGCATTAGATTCCAAAGGGCCGGGTCCCGCCACACAGGCCTCCCACACTAATAACAATGGGAAGCCCTACGTGGTTTTACCTGTGCTTCTCAGCAACTGGCTATAAATCAGGTTGCCACCACTCCCAGATTTAGTTGCATTCATTTGCTGGAAGAGCTCACAGCACGCAGGGAAGCACTTACATTTGCCGTTGTATTTTAGCGGACATTGCAAAAAGTTCAGAAATTAATGTGGGGCCCGGCATGTGGGGAGGGGCGCACTACCTTCCAGGAAGTGTTATCCAGAAGCTCTCTGATCCCAGTCCTTTTGGGTTTTTATGGAGACCTCATTCTATAGGCATGATGGGTTAAACCATAGGCTATTGGTGATCAACTCCACCTGAGGCTCTCAACCCTCCCTGGAAATTGGGGTTGAGGCTTTGCCATTCTCAGTCTGACTAAAAGAATTTACCCAAACGGAATTTTGAAACAGATGAGCATAACTGGAATCTTAATTAGATGATTGGATTATCTGGAGCCACACCTTGATATTCCTAACCCGAGCACCCTCATCCAACGAATGCTCCACCCAACTGGCTCCCAAGTCTCTACGTGGTTCCAGAGCAAAAGAATGTTTATACAACGCATATCTCCACCTTTTCTTCAAAGTCTTTTCGCTTACACGGAAAGACTTCTTAAACTGCCATGCATCAGGGTCAGGGGGAGGTCTTGTTACAACGCAGATCTGTGGATCTCCGGGTTTTGATTGTGGCAAGGATGCTGCTGGTGTCAAAACCACAACGTGGGAACCACAGAACCACTAGTTGGTTTTCAGTGTTTCAGTGCATACAATTCCTAACATATCTGGCCAAGAAAACTTGTAAGTTCTTAGATTGTCCCAAAGGTGGCGCATGAAATCAAAGCAGGAGAACAGTTTCCCACGAGGTGTAGCCTGGGAAAGTTGGGGGTGACTGATGGAAAGGAGGAGTGAAGCTCCGCCCTTTCCGCTGCTAGGCTGCGCCCGAGGCTATTTAAACCCACCCTGGCTGGCCTGTACTCAGATCTTCGCGGAGCGGATCAGCGGCCGGAGCGTTTGGCGGACTCTGCGTGGACTTGGAGCTCACAGCGTCTTGCGACTTGGAAGCGGATTCAGAGGACAGGACAGAACACTTGGGCAAGTGAATCTCTGTCTGTCTGTCTGTCTGTCTGTCTGTCTGTCTCATTGGTTGGTTGATTTCCATTTTCTTAAGAGGCACATACCTCACACCGCACACACACACACACACACACACGCACACACACGCACACACACTCCTTCTTTCTGCGAGTTAGAAAATTAGTAGGGGCCCCTGGGAGCTGCAGGTTTCCTAATCATGTCTGCACCTAAGAACAGTAGGGTCTTGTCTGGCTCTTCTTATGAACGGTCCCCCAGCCCGGACTCCCCAAGGTCCATGCGAGCTTCACCCAGCTTCTCCCTCTCCCCTATCAGAAACTCAGGCTTAAGGGGAAGCTCCTCACCAGGGATCCGGAGCTACCATTCACCATCCCCTAGGGCTTCACCACACTCACCTCTGTCATCACCAGAATCCCACAAGCTCCCATTTCCCTGTCCTCACAGTGATGGGCAACCAATGAAGCCATTGGGCTCTCCCGTGTCCTCCTCTGAGGATTCCTCAGAGTCCCCACGTTCATCAATAATATACCACATGTTCTTACTGCCATCACCCAGCAGCTCACCCCCAGCTCTCGGGGGGTCTCCTGTGTCTCCCAGCTACTCTCCAAACAACCCCAGATTTCAGCTGGAGTCAGCCCCCCACACCCAGGAATCACCTACAAACTCACGAGCCTCACGGTGCTCCACCCCTGTGTCTTTCATCTCTTCACCCCCAGGCCTCAGGGACTCTCCTGTGGCTCCCAGTTACTCTCCAGCCATCCCCAGGTTCCTGCGGGAGTCAGCCCCATGCACCCAGGAGTCCCCCAGAGACTCACACGTCTCGGGAGAATATGAGCGGTCCCCCAGCCCTGACTCCTCAAGATTCATGCCTGCCTCACCCAGCTTCTCCCTCTCCCCTCCCAGAAACTCAGACCCAAGGGGCAGCTCCTCACCAGGGATGTGGAAGTACTCTACATCACCCCGCAGGGCTTCACCACTCTCACATCCATCATCAACAGAACTCCACAACTTTACGTTTCCCTTTCCTAACCAAGCAGGACAGTCACTCATGTCATTGTGTTCTCCCGTGTCCTCCTCTGGAGATTCTCCACAGTCACCTCATTCATCAATAATATACCATATGTTCTTACTGCCATCATCCAGCAGCTCACCCCCAGCCACCCATGACTCGCCTGTCTGTCCCAGCTACTCTCCAACTACGCCCAGATTTCAGCGGCAGTCTCTACCCCACACCCCAGAAACACCTACAAACTCACAGACCTCAGTGGGATCCTCGCCAGTCTCTCTCACGTCTTCACCCCCAGCCCTTACGGACCCTCCAGTCTGTCCCAGCTACTCTCCAACCACGCCCACATTTCAGCGCGGGTCAGTTCCAGGAACCCAGGGATCACCACCAAGCCCACCACTTTCACTGAGTTACTCCCCAGTCTCCAGCACGTCTTTATCTCCAACCCTCAGGGACTCGCCAGTCTGTCCCAGCTACTCTCCAAACACGCCCACGCTTCAGCGGGAGTTCGTTGCAGGCACCCAGAAATCACCACCAAACTCACCAATTTCACTGCGTTACTCCCCAGTCTCTCTCATGTCTTCACCATCCCTCAGGGACTCTCCCGTCTGTCCCAGCTACTCTCCAACCACGCCCACATTTCAGCTGGAGTCAGTTCCAGGCACCCCGGACTCACCACCAAACTCACCAATTTCACTCAGTTACTCCTCAGTCTCTAGCACGTCTTTATCTCCAACCCTCAGGGACTCTCCTGTGTGTCCCAGCTACTCTCCAACCACGCCCACACTTCAGCGGGAGTCAGCTCCAGGCACCCAGGAATCACCATCAAACTCACCAATTTCACTGCGTTACTCCCCAGTCTCTCTCATGTCTTCACCATCCCTCAGGGACTCTCCCGTCTGTCCCAGCTACTCTCCAACCACGCCCACATTTCAGCTGGGGTCAGTTCCAGGCACCCCGGAGTCACCACCAAACTCACCAGTTTCACTGAGGTACTCCCCGGTCTCTCTCATGTCTTCACCCCCAGCCCTCAGGGACTCTCCTGTGTGTCCCAGCTACTCTCCATCCATGCCCAGATTTCAGCGGGAGTCCGTTCCAGGCACCCAGGTATCACCACCAAACTCAGCAGTTTCGCTGAGTTACTCCCCAGTCTCTCTCATGTCTTCACCCCCAGCCCCCTGGGACTCTCCTGTCTGTCCCAGCTACTCTCCCACCACGCCCAGATTTCAGCGGGAGTCAGCCTCCCACACTCCGGAATCACCTACAGACTCACAGACTTCACTGAGGTCCTCCCTGGTCTCTCTCAGGTCTTTGCCTTCAGCCCACAGGGACTCTTGTGTCTCTTTCAGCTACTCTCAAAACTTCTCTAGATTCCAGCTGGAGTCAGTTCCAGGCACCCACGATACACCACCGAACTCACGAATTTCACTGACTTACTCCCCAGTCTCCCTCATGTTCTCACCCCCAGCCCTCAGGGACTCTTCTGCCTCTCTCAGCTACTCTCCAACCATCTCCAGATTGCACCTGGAGTCAGCTTCCCGCACCCAGGAATCATCTACAAACTCACGGACCTTACTGCCACCCTCCCCCATTTCTTTCACCTCTTCACCCCCTGCCTTGAGGGACTCTCCTGGGCCTCCCAGCTTCTCTCCAGCCTTCCCCAGATTTCTGCCACAGTCAGCCCCAGGCACCCAGGGCAACCATAGACACTCACAGGCCTCACGAGACTATCTCCCTATGACCTGTACCTACACAGGGATGGCTCTCACGCATCCCTCAGTGACCCCAAACCCATCTCCACTTACACTCAGACACTCCCAGGGCCTGACAGCTACTCCCCGTTATTGTCCTTCAGTTCGAAGCCCTGGCCAATCTACTAGCCCACATGACGCAGTTACCTGGCCATTTCTCCACGGTTCCCGTGAGGGCCCCACGCCCAGCCGCACAAGAGCCCCTCCTGCATTCCGTCCTCACACGCAGGCCTGTCCATCTACTTGCTACTGTCACACTCTTGCCAGCAGAAGAGGCCCCTGTAATGGCCGATATCACCACCCAGTCTATCCTCACCCCACAGCTGTGCAGCGGGTCCCTCCTGCTGGCCCACGTGGCTGCCAGAGCCCATGCTGGCACGACGCTCCAGCAGGTCGGCGTCCCTGCGGGCCACACTACCGGTGACATGGCTAGCATGACCCTCCTTCCTGGCAGTGACACTGTTGATGTGAACCCCAGTTTCACATCTGTCATTTCTAAATAGGACCATTTTCCCTTTTCGCTCTCCCTTCCTTTCACAGGGCTTTTCGTTCTCTCTGTTTCTGCCTCCGTTTCAGATATTTACTCACCTTTTTCTCTCTCACTATGTCTGCCGTGGTCTCCATGAGAGTGCGCCACTTAAGATTCCCCCATTAAAAATCATGAATTGAGTGGCTCTTAGTATACCTGTGGTTGTGCACATTCAATTATAATTCGCAATCCATTGTAGAACGTCTTATCACCCCCGACCAGAGAAAAACCCTGTAGACATTAGTCACTCCTCATTCTGTCTCAAACCCTCTCCCTGACCCTCAGCCCTAGGTAGCAACTACCTAGTGCCATCAATCCCATATGCATAGATTTCCATATTGTAGACATTTCCTATAAACGGAATTGCACAATAGGTGAGCTGTTATGACTGACATAACACGTAGCACAATATTTTCAAGATTCATCCACATTGTAGGCTTACCCACAGGGGAAACCATTTTTTTGGGGGGTTTTAGTAACACCGGGTGTTTTCTCCTTCCTTTCGTCCTTCTTTCCTTCCTTCCTTCCTTCCTTCCTTCCTTCCTTCCTTCTTTCCTAACTTCCTTCTTTCCTTCCTTCCTTCCTTCCTTCCTTCCTTCCTTCCTTCCTTCCTCCTACTTCTCTCTTACTCCTTCTGCCCTCTCTCTTTCATATGCCTTAGGTGCATCCCACATTCTGCATTTTTTTGGAGAAATCCACGACAGGTGCAGGAAAATTGTGTTATTGTAACTATTTACCGCTATCTCTCTTTCACGGCTCTCCATCAGTTGTGAACATCTATTGGTTTATCCCAACTCACTAAGCATATGTTTATTAGGTACACCTGTTTTTCCTTATACAGCTGTTTCTGGAGTCTAGGGTCGCATGCTCATAAACCCAGTGTAACTCAGAAACGCATCTAATAGTCCAATAAACCCATCATAACGTTGAAAAATCATAAATCAAACCATCATAAGTCACGGTTTGTCCGTGGATATGGGCGTCATCAATTCCATTGTATTCAGTCATGCTGTACACCATTAACCACGGCAGACTGACTGGGAGTGGATATTGATACCATTATAAAAGTCAGTTATTAGAGGGATACTTCTTTAACCTGACTGAAGAACTGATCTAATGGCTTTAGTCGAGTGCATGATTATGTGAGATGTTTTGAGACAGAGTAGTACATTTGTGAATGAAATTTTCTGGCTTTTTTTCACTTAGTAGGAACCATTGTGTGTGGAAAAGTGAGAAAATTGCTTTCTGCTGTAGAGTCTGGCATTCATTGTAGATTTAAGCTTATTTTTCTGGGAGCAAATCTTATTCAATAAAATACTACTCTTTATACTAAAAAAACAAAAACAGTGGTGATGTGTGGTCATTATCCTCAGCAAACTCATCCAGGGAAAGAAAACCAAACGCCACATTCTCACTTATAATGGGAGCTGAAAAAGGAGATCACATGGACACAGGAAGGGGAACAACACACACTGGGGCCTTTCGGGGGGCAGAGCGTTAAGAAGAACAGCTACTGCATGCTGGGCTTAATGCCTAGGTGATGGGTTGACAGGTGCAGCAAACCACCATGGCACACGTTTACCTTAGTAACAAATCTGCACATCCTGCACATATACCCCAGAACTTAGAAACGAAACGAAACAAAAGAAAACGAAAAAGCAATAGCAAAACGCTAAAGGCAAACTAAAGTTTCAAACTCAGAACGTGACAGACCAATGTTTGGTTCAAATCATGGTTCTCAACCCAGGTGCCATAAGGTCAGGATAAAGAATTTGATTACATATTGTAAATAAGACATGCAGCAAATGACCAGAAAGATTATTCTCAACATATGTGTGTCTTCTAATTCAATGGTGACGCTACCTACCGGGACATAGCATTAGATTCCAAAGGGCCGGGTCCCGCCACACAGGCCTCCCACACTAATAACAATGGGAAGCCCTACGTGGTTTTACCTGTGCTTCTCAGCAACTGGCTATAAATCAGGTTGCCACCACTCCCAGATTTAGTTGCATTCATTTGCTGGAAGAGCTCACAGCACGCAGGGAAGCACTTACATTTGCCGTTGTATTTTAGCGGACATTGCAAAAAGTTCAGAAATTAATGTGGGGCCCGGCATGTGGGGAGGGGCGCACTACCTTCCAGGAAGTGTTATCCAGAAGCTCTCTGATCCCAGTCCTTTTGGGTTTTTATGGAGACCTCATTCTATAGGCATGATGGGTTAAACCATAGGCTATTGGTGATCAACTCCACCTGAGGCTCTCAACCCTCCCTGGAAATTGGGGTTGAGGCTTTGCCATTCTCAGTCTGACTAAAAGAATTTACCCAAACGGAATTTTGAAACAGATGAGCATAACTGGAATCTTAATTAGATGATTGGATTATCTGGAGCCACACCTTGATATTCCTAACCCGAGCACCCTCATCCAACGAATGCTCCACCCAACTGGCTCCCAAGTCTCTACGTGGTTCCAGAGCAAAAGAATGTTTATACAACGCATATCTCCACCTTTTCTTCAAAGTCTTTTCGCTTACACGGAAAGACTTCTTAAACTGCCATGCATCAGGGTCAGGGGGAGGTCTTGTTACAACGCAGATCTGTGGATCTCCGGGTTTTGATTGTGGCAAGGATGCTGCTGGTGTCAAAACCACAACGTGGGAACCACAGAACCACTAGTTGGTTTTCAGTGTTTCAGTGCATACAATTCCTAACATATCTGGCCAAGAAAACTTGTAAGTTCTTAGATTGTCCCAAAGGTGGCGCATGAAATCAAAGCAGGAGAACAGTTTCCCACGAGGTGTAGCCTGGGAAAGTTGGGGGTGACTGATGGAAAGGAGGAGTGAAGCTCCGCCCTTTCCGCTGCTAGGCTGCGCCCGAGGCTATTTAAACCCACCCTGGCTGGCCTGTACTCAGATCTTCGCGGAGCGGATCAGCGGCCGGAGCGTTTGGCGGACTCTGCGTGGACTTGGAGCTCACAGCGTCTTGCGACTTGGAAGCGGATTCAGAGGACAGGACAGAACACTTGGGCAAGTGAATCTCTGTCTGTCTGTCTGTCTGTCTGTCTGTCTGTCTGTCTCATTGGTTGGTTGATTTCCATTTTCTTAAGGGGCACATACCTCACACCGCACACACACACACACACACACACGCACACACACGCACACACACTCCTTCTTTCTGCGAGTTAGAAAATTAGTAGGGGCCCCTGGGAGCTGCAGGTTTCCTAATCATGTCTGCACCTAAGAACAGTAGGGTCTTGTCTGGCTCTTCTTATGAACGGTCCCCCAGCCCGGACTCCCCAAGGTCCATGCGAGCTTCACCCAGCTTCTCCCTCTCCCCTATCAGAAACTCAGGCTTAAGGGGAAGCTCCTCACCAGGGATCCGGAGCTACCATTCACCATCCCCTAGGGCTTCACCACACTCACCTCTGTCATCACCAGAATCCCACAAGCTCCCATTTCCCTGTCCTCACAGTGATGGGCAACCAATGAAGCCATTGGGCTCTCCCGTGTCCTCCTCTGAGGATTCCTCAGAGTCCCCACGTTCATCAATAATATACCACATGTTCTTACTGCCATCACCCAGCAGCTCACCCCCAGCTCTCGGGGGGTCTCCTGTGTCTCCCAGCTACTCTCCAAACAACCCCAGATTTCAGCTGGAGTCAGCCCCCCACACCCAGGAATCACCTACAAACTCACGAGCCTCACGGTGCTCCACCCCTGTGTCTTTCATCTCTTCACCCCCAGGCCTCAGGGACTCTCCTGTGGCTCCCAGTTACTCTCCAGCCATCCCCAGGTTCCTGCGGGAGTCAGCCCCATGCACCCAGGAGTCCCCCAGAGACTCACACGTCTCGGGAGAATATGAGCGGTCCCCCAGCCCTGACTCCTCAAGATTCATGCCTGCCTCACCCAGCTTCTCCCTCTCCCCTCCCAGAAACTCAGACCCAAGGGGCAGCTCCTCACCAGGGATGTGGAAGTACTCTACATCACCCCGCAGGGCTTCACCACTCTCACATCCATCATCAACAGAACTCCACAACTTTACGTTTCCCTTTCCTAACCAAGCAGGACAGTCACTCATGTCATTGTGTTCTCCCGTGTCCTCCTCTGGAGATTCTCCACAGTCACCTCATTCATCAATAATATACCATATGTTCTTACTGCCATCATCCAGCAGCTCACCCCCAGCCACCCATGACTCGCCTGTCTGTCCCAGCTACTCTCCAACTACGCCCAGATTTCAGCGGCAGTCTCTACCCCACACCCCAGAAACACCTACAAACTCACAGACCTCAGTGGGATCCTCGCCAGTCTCTCTCACGTCTTCACCCCCAGCCCTTACGGACCCTCCAGTCTGTCCCAGCTACTCTCCAACCACGCCCACATTTCAGCGCGGGTCAGTTCCAGGAACCCAGGGATCACCACCAAGCCCACCACTTTCACTGAGTTACTCCTCAGTCTCTAGCACGTCTTTATCTCCAACCCTCAGGGACTCTCCTGTGTGTCCCAGCTACTCTCCAACCACGCCCACACTTCAGCGGGAGTCAGCTCCAGGCACCCAGGAATCACCATCAAACTCACCAATTTCACTGCGTTACTCCCCAGTCTCTCTCATGTCTTCACCATCCCTCAGGGACTCTCCCGTCTGTCCCAGCTACTCTCCAACCACGCCCACATTTCAGCTGGGGTCAGTTCCAGGCACCCCGGAGTCACCACCAAACTCACCAGTTTCACTGAGGTACTCCCCGGTCTCTCTCATGTCTTCACCCCCAGCCCTCAGGGACTCTCCTGTGTGTCCCAGCTACTCTCCATCCATGCCCAGATTTCAGCGGGAGTCCGTTCCAGGCACCCAGGTATCACCACCAAACTCAGCAGTTTCGCTGAGTTACTCCCCAGTCTCTCTCATGTCTTCACCCCCAGCCCCCTGGGACTCTCCTGTCTGTCCCAGCTACTCTCCCACCACGCCCAGATTTCAGCGGGAGTCAGCCTCCCACACTCCGGAATCACCTACAGACTCACAGACTTCACTGAGGTCCTCCCTGGTCTCTCTCAGGTCTTTGCCTTCAGCCCACAGGGACTCTTGTGTCTCTTTCAGCTACTCTCAAAACTTCTCTAGATTCCAGCTGGAGTCAGTTCCAGGCACCCACGATACACCACCGAACTCACGAATTTCACTGACTTACTCCCCAGTCTCCCTCATGTTCTCACCCCCAGCCCTCAGGGACTCTTCTGCCTCTCTCAGCTACTCTCCAACCATCTCCAGATTGCACCTGGAGTCAGCTTCCCGCACCCAGGAATCATCTACAAACTCACGGACCTTACTGCCACCCTCCCCCATTTCTTTCACCTCTTCACCCCCTGCCTTGAGGGACTCTCCTGGGCCTCCCAGCTTCTCTCCAGCCTTCCCCAGATTTCTGCCACAGTCAGCCCCAGGCACCCAGGGCAACCATAGACACTCACAGGCCTCACGAGACTATCTCCCTATGACCTGTACCTACACAGGGATGGCTCTCACGCATCCCTCAGTGACCCCAAACCCATCTCCACTTACACTCAGACACTCCCAGGGCCTGACAGCTACTCCCCGTTATTGTCCTTCAGTTCGAAGCCCTGGCCAATCTACTAGCCCACATGACGCAGTTACCTGGCCATTTCTCCACGGTTCCCGTGAGGGCCCCACGCCCAGCCGCACAAGAGCCCCTCCTGCATTCCGTCCTCACACGCAGGCCTGTCCATCTACTTGCTACTGTCACACTCTTGCCAGCAGAAGAGGCCCCTGTAATGGCCGATATCACCACCCAGTCTATCCTCACCCCACAGCTGTGCAGCGGGTCCCTCCTGCTGGCCCACGTGGCTGCCAGAGCCCATGCTGGCACGACGCTCCAGCAGGTCGGCGTCCCTGCGGGCCACACTACCGGTGACATGGCTAGCATGACCCTCCTTCCTGGCAGTGACACTGTTGATGTGAACCCCAGTTTCACATCTGTCATTTCTAAATAGGACCATTTTCCCTTTTCGCTCTCCCTTCCTTTCACAGGGCTTTTCGTTCTCTCTGTTTCTGCCTCCGTTTCAGATATTTACTCACCTTTTTCTCTCTCACTATGTCTGCCGTGGTCTCCATGAGAGTGCGCCACTTAAGATTCCCCCATTAAAAATCATGAATTGAGTGGCTCTTAGTATACCTGTGGTTGTGCACATTCAATTATAATTCGCAATCCATTGTAGAACGTCTTATCACCCCCGACCAGAGAAAAACCCTGTAGACATTAGTCACTCCTCATTCTGTCTCAAACCCTCTCCCTGACCCTCAGCCCTAGGTAGCAACTACCTAGTGCCATCAATCCCATATGCATAGATTTCCATATTGTAGACATTTCCTATAAACGGAATTGCACAATAGGTGAGCTGTTATGACTGACATAACACGTAGCACAATATTTTCAAGATTCATCCACATTGTAGGCTTACCCACAGGGGAAACCATTTTTTTGGGGGGTTTTAGTAACACCGGGTGTTTTCTCCTACCTTTCGTCCTTCTTTCCTTCCTTCCTTCCTTCCTTCCTTCCTTCCTTCTTTCCTAACTTCCTTCTTTCCTTCCTTCCTTCCTTCCTTCCTTCCTTCCTTCCTTCCTTCCTTCCTCCTACTTCTCTCTTACTCCTTCTGCCCTCTCTCTTTCATATGCCTTAGGTGCATCCCACATTCTACATTTTTTTGGAGAAATCCACGACAGGTGCAGGAAAATTGTGTTATTGTAACTATTTACCGCTATCTCTCTTTCACGGCTCTCCATCAGTTGTGAACATCTATTGGTTTATCCCAAGTCACTAAGCATATGTTTATTAGGTACACCTGTTTTTCCTTATACAGCTGTTTCTGGAGTCTAGGGTCGCATGCTCATAAACCCAGTGTAACTCAGAAACGCATCTAATAGTCCAATAAACCCATCATAACGTTGAAAAATCATAAATCAAACCATCATAAGTCACGGTTTGTCCGTGGATATGGGCGTCATCAATTCCATTGTATTCAGTCATGCTGTACACCATTAACCACGGCAGACTGACTGGGAGTGGATATTGATACCATTATAAAAGTCAGTTATTAGAGGGATACTTCTTTAACCTGACTGAAGAACTGATCTAATGGCTTTAGTCGAGTGCATGATTATGTGAGATGTTTTGAGACAGAGTAGTACATTTGTGAATGAAATTTTCTGGCTTTTTTTCACTTAGTAGGAACCATTGTGTGTGGAAAAGTGAGAAAATTGCTTTCTGCTGTAGAGTCTGGCATTCATTGTAGATTTAAGCTTATTTTTCTGGGAGCAAATCTTATTCAATAAAATACTACTCTTTATACTAAAAAAACAAAAACAGTGGTGATGTGTGGTCATTATCCTCAGCAAACTCATCCAGGGAAAGAAAACCAAACGCCACATTCTCACTTATAATGGGAGCTGAAAAAGGAGATCACATGGACACAGGAAGGGGAACAACACACACTGGGGCCTTTCGGGGGGCAGAGCGTTAAGAAGAACAGCTACTGCATGCTGGGCTTAATGCCTAGGTGATGGGTTGACAGGTGCAGCAAACCACCATGGCACACGTTTACCTTAGTAACAAATCTGCACATCCTGCACATATACCCCAGAACTTAGAAACGAAACGAAACAAAAGAAAACGAAAAAGCAATAGCAAAACGCTAAAGGCAAACTAAAGTTTCAAACTCAGAACGTGACAGACCAATGTTTGGTTCAAATCATGGTTCTCAACCCAGGTGCCATAAGGTCAGGATAAAGAATTTGATTACATATTGTAAATAAGACATGCAGCAAATGACCAGAAAGATTATTCTCAACATATGTGTGTCTTCTAATTCAATGGTGACGCTACCTACCGGGACATAGCATTAGATTCCAAAGGGCCGGGTCCCGCCACACAGGCCTCCCACACTAATAACAATGGGAAGCCCTACGTGGTTTTACCTGTGCTTCTCAGCAACTGGCTATAAATCAGGTTGCCACCACTCCCAGACTTAGTTGCATTCATTTGCTGGAAGAGCTCACAGCACGCAGGGAAGCACTTACATTTGCCGTTGTATTTTAGCGGACATTGCAAAAAGTTCAGAAATTAATGTGGGGCCCGGCATGTGGGGAGGGGCGCACTACCTTCCAGGAAGTGTTATCCAGAAGCTCTCTGATCCCAGTCCTTTTGGGTTTTTATGGAGACCTCATTCTATAGGCATGATGGGTTAAACCATAGGCTATTGGTGATCAACTCCACCTGAGGCTCTCAACCCTCCCTGGAAATTGGGGTTGAGGCTTTGCCATTCTCAGTCTGACTAAAAGAATTTACCCAAACGGAATTTTGAAACAGATGAGCATAACTGGAATCTTAATTAGATGATTGGATTATCTGGAGCCACACCTTGATATTCCTAACCCGAGCACCCTCATCCAACGAATGCTCCACCCAACTGGCTCCCAAGTCTCTACGTGGTTCCAGAGCAAAAGAATGTTTATACAACGCATATCTCCACCTTTTCTTCAAAGTCTTTTCGCTTACACGGAAAGACTTCTTAAACTGCCATGCATCAGGGTCAGGGGGAGGTCTTGTTACAACGCAGATCTGTGGATCTCCGGGTTTTGATTGTGGCAAGGATGCTGCTGGTGTCAAAACCACAACGTGGGAACCACAGAACCACTAGTTGGTTTTCAGTGTTTCAGTGCATACAATTCCTAACATATCTGGCCAAGAAAACTTGTAAGTTCTTAGATTGTCCCAAAGGTGGCGCATGAAATCAAAGCAGGAGAACAGTTTCCCACGAGGTGTAGCCTGGGAAAGTTGGGGGTGACTGATGGAAAGGAGGAGTGAAGCTCCGCCCTTTCCGCTGCTAGGCTGCGCCCGAGGCTATTTAAACCCACCCTGGCTGGCCTGTACTCAGATCTTCGCGGAGCGGATCAGCGGCCGGAGCGTTTGGCGGACTCTGCGTGGACTTGGAGCTCACAGCGTCTTGCGACTTGGAAGCGGATTCAGAGGACAGGACAGAACACTTGGGCAAGTGAATCTCTGTCTGTCTGTCTGTCTGTCTGTCTGTCTGTCTGTCTCATTGGTTGGTTGATTTCCATTTTCTTAAGGGGCACATACCTCACACCGCACACACACACACACACACACACGCACACACACGCACACACACTCCTTCTTTCTGCGAGTTAGAAAATTAGTAGGGGCCCCTGGGAGCTGCAGGTTTCCTAATCATGTCTGCACCTAAGAACAGTAGGGTCTTGTCTGGCTCTTCTTATGAACGGTCCCCCAGCCCGGACTCCCCAAGGTCCATGCGAGCTTCACCCAGCTTCTCCCTCTCCCCTATCAGAAACTCAGGCTTAAGGGGAAGCTCCTCACCAGGGATCCGGAGCTACCATTCACCATCCCCTAGGGCTTCACCACACTCACCTCTGTCATCACCAGAATCCCACAAGCTCCCATTTCCCTGTCCTCACAGTGATGGGCAACCAATGAAGCCATTGGGCTCTCCCGTGTCCTCCTCTGAGGATTCCTCAGAGTCCCCACGTTCATCAATAATATACCACATGTTCTTACTGCCATCACCCAGCAGCTCACCCCCAGCTCTCGGGGGGTCTCCTGTGTCTCCCAGCTACTCTCCAAACAACCCCAGATTTCAGCTGGAGTCAGCCCCCCACACCCAGGAATCACCTACAAACTCACGAGCCTCACGGTGCTCCACCCCTGTGTCTTTAATCTCTTCACCCCCAGGCCTCAGGGACTCTCCTGTGGCTCCCAGTTACTCTCCAGCCATCCCCAGGTTCCTGCGGGAGTCAGCCCCATGCACCCAGGAGTCCCCCAGAGACTCACACGTCTCGGGAGAATATGAGCGGTCCCCCAGCCCTGACTCCTCAAGATTCATGCCTGCCTCACCCAGCTTCTCCCTCTCCCCTCCCAGAAACTCAGACCCAAGGGGCAGCTCCTCACCAGGGATGTGGAAGTACTCTACATCACCCCGCAGGGCTTCACCACTCTCACATCCATCATCAACAGAACTCCACAACTTTACGTTTCCCTTTCCTAACCAAGCAGGACAGTCACTCATGTCATTGTGTTCTCCCGTGTCCTCCTCTGGAGATTCTCCACAGTCACCTCATTCATCAATAATATACCATATGTTCTTACTGCCATCATCCAGCAGCTCACCCCCAGCCACCCATGACTCGCCTGTCTGTCCCAGCTACTCTCCAACTACGCCCAGATTTCAGCGGCAGTCTCTACCCCACACCCCAGAAACACCTACAAACTCACAGACCTCAGTGGGATCCTCGCCAGTCTCTCTCACGTCTTCACCCCCAGCCCTTACGGACCCTCCAGTCTGTCCCAGCTACTCTCCAACCACGCCCACATTTCAGCGCGGGTCAGTTCCAGGAACCCAGGGATCACCACCAAGCCCACCACTTTCACTGAGTTACTCCCCAGTCTCCAGCACGTCTTTATCTCCAACCCTCAGGGACTCGCCAGTCTGTCCCAGCTACTCTCCAAACACGCCCACACTTCAGCGGGAGTTCGTTGCAGGCACCCAGAAATCACCACCAAACTCACCAATTTCACTGCGTTACTCCCCAGTCTCTCTCATGTCTTCACCATCCCTCAGGGACTCTCCCATCTGTCCCAGCTACTCTCCAACCACGCCCACATTTCAGCTGGAGTCAGTTCCAGGCACCCCGGACTCACCACCAAACTCACCAATTTCACTCAGTTACTCCTCAGTCTCTAGCACGTCTTTATCTCCAACCCTCAGGGACTCTCCTGTGTGTCCCAGCTACTCTCCAACCACGCCCACACTTCAGCGGGAGTCAGCTCCAGGCACCCAGGAATCACCATCAAACTCACCAATTTCACTGCGTTACTCCCCAGTCTCTCTCATGTCTTCACCATCCCTCAGGGACTCTCCCGTCTGTCCCAGCTACTCTCCAACCACGCCCACATTTCAGCTGGGGTCAGTTCCAGGCACCCCGGAGTCACCACCAAACTCACCAGTTTCACTGAGGTACTCCCCGGTCTCTCTCATGTCTTCACCCCCAGCCCTCAGGGACTCTCCTGTGTGTCCCAGCTACTCTCCATCCATGCCCAGATTTCAGCGGGAGTCCGTTCCAGGCACCCAGGTATCACCACCAAACTCAGCAGTTTCGCTGAGTTACTCCCCAGTCTCTCTCATGTCTTCACCCCCAGCCCCCTGGGACTCTCCTGTCTGTCCCAGCTACTCTCCCACCACGCCCAGATTTCAGCGGGAGTCAGCCTCCCACACTCCGGAATCACCTACAGACTCACAGACTTCACTGAGGTCCTCCCTGGTCTCTCTCAGGTCTTTGCCTTCAGCCCACAGGGACTCTTGTGTCTCTTTCAGCTACTCTCAAAACTTCTCTAGATTCCAGCTGGAGTCAGTTCCAGGCACCCACGATACACCACCGAACTCACGAATTTCACTGACTTACTCCCCAGTCTCCCTCATGTTCTCACCCCCAGCCCTCAGGGACTCTTCTGCCTCTCTCAGCTACTCTCCAACCATCTCCAGATTGCACCTGGAGTCAGCTTCCCGCACCCAGGAATCATCTACAAACTCACGGACCTTACTGCCACCCTCCCCCATTTCTTTCACCTCTTCACCCCCTGCCTTGAGGGACTCTCCTGGGCCTCCCAGCTTCTCTCCAGCCTTCCCCAGATTTCTGCCACAGTCAGCCCCAGGCACCCAGGGCAACCATAGACACTCACAGGCCTCACGAGACTATCTCCCTATGACCTGTACCTACACAGGGATGGCTCTCACGCATCCCTCAGTGACCCCAAACCCATCTCCACTTACACTCAGACACTCCCAGGGCCTGACAGCTACTCCCCGTTATTGTCCTTCAGTTCGAAGCCCTGGCCAATCTACTAGCCCACATGACGCAGTTACCTGGCCATTTCTCCACGGTTCCCGTGAGGGCCCCACGCCCAGCCGCACAAGAGCCCCTCCTGCATTCCGTCCTCACACGCAGGCCTGTCCATCTACTTGCTACTGTCACACTCTTGCCAGCAGAAGAGGCCCCTGTAATGGCCGATATCACCACCCAGTCTATCCTCACCCCACAGCTGTGCAGCGGGTCCCTCCTGCTGGCCCACGTGGCTGCCAGAGCCCATGCTGGCACGACGCTCCAGCAGGTCGGCGTCCCTGCGGGCCACACTACCGGTGACATGGCTAGCATGACCCTCCTTCCTGGCAGTGACACTGTTGATGTGAACCCCAGTTTCACATCTGTCATTTCTAAATAGGACCATTTTCCCTTTTCGCTCTCCCTTCCTTTCACAGGGCTTTTCGTTCTCTCTGTTTCTGCCTCCGTTTCAGATATTTACTCACCTTTTTCTCTCTCACTATGTCTGCCGTGGTCTCCATGAGAGTGCGCCACTTAAGATTCCCCCATTAAAAATCATGAATTGAGTGGCTCTTAGTATACCTGTGGTTGTGCACATTCAATTATAATTCGCAATCCATTGTAGAACGTCTTATCACCCCCGACCAGAGAAAAACCCTGTAGACATTAGTCACTCCTCATTCTGTCTCAAACCCTCTCCCTGACCCTCAGCCCTAGGTAGCAACTACCTAGTGCCATCAATCCCATATGCATAGATTTCCATATTGTAGACATTTCCTATAAACGGAATTGCACAATAGGTGAGCTGTTATGACTGACATAACACGTAGCACAATATTTTCAAGATTCATCCACATTGTAGGCTTACCCACAGGGGAAACCATTTTTTTGGGGGGTTTTAGTAACACCGGGTGTTTTCTCCTACCTTTCGTCCTTCTTTCCTTCCTTCCTTCCTTCCTTCCTTCCTTCCTTCTTTCCTAACTTCCTTCTTTCCTTCCTTCCTTCCTTCCTTCCTTCCTTCCTTCCTTCCTTCCTTCCTCCTACTTCTCTCTTACTCCTTCTGCCCTCTCTCTTTCATATGCCTTAGGTGCATCCCACATTCTACATTTTTTTGGAGAAATCCACGACAGGTGCAGGAAAATTGTGTTATTGTAACTATTTACCGCTATCTCTCTTTCACGGCTCTCCATCAGTTGTGAACATCTATTGGTTTATCCCAAGTCACTAAGCATATGTTTATTAGGTACACCTGTTTTTCCTTATACAGCTGTTTCTGGAGTCTAGGGTCGCATGCTCATAAACCCAGTGTAACTCAGAAACGCATCTAATAGTCCAATAAACCCATCATAACGTTGAAAAATCATAAATCAAACCATCATAAGTCACGGTTTGTCCGTGGATATGGGCGTCATCAATTCCATTGTATTCAGTCATGCTGTACACCATTAACCACGGCAGACTGACTGGGAGTGGATATTGATACCATTATAAAAGTCAGTTATTAGAGGGATACTTCTTTAACCTGACTGAAGAACTGATCTAATGGCTTTAGTCGAGTGCATGATTATGTGAGATGTTTTGAGACAGAGTAGTACATTTGTGAATGAAATTTTCTGGCTTTTTTTCACTTAGTAGGAACCATTGTGTGTGGAAAAGTGAGAAAATTGCTTTCTGCTGTAGAGTCTGGCATTCATTGTAGATTTAAGCTTATTTTTCTGGGAGCAAATCTTATTCAATAAAATACTACTCTTTATACTAAAAAAACAAAAACAGTGGTGATGTGTGGTCATTATCCTCAGCAAACTCATCCAGGGAAAGAAAACCAAACGCCACATTCTCACTTATAATGGGAGCTGAAAAAGGAGATCACATGGACACAGGAAGGGGAACAACACACACTGGGGCCTTTCGGGGGGCAGAGCGTTAAGAAGAACAGCTACTGCATGCTGGGCTTAATGCCTAGGTGATGGGTTGACAGGTGCAGCAAACCACCATGGCACACGTTTACCTTAGTAACAAATCTGCACATCCTGCACATATACCCCAGAACTTAGAAACGAAACGAAACAAAAGAAAACGAAAAAGCAATAGCAAAACGCTAAAGGCAAACTAAAGTTTCAAACTCAGAACGTGACAGACCAATGTTTGGTTCAAATCATGGTTCTCAACCCAGGTGCCATAAGGTCAGGATAAAGAATTTGATTACATATTGTAAATAAGACATGCAGCAAATGACCAGAAAGATTATTCTCAACATATGTGTGTCTTCTAATTCAATGGTGACGCTACCTACCGGGACATAGCATTAGATTCCAAAGGGCCGGGTCCCGCCACACAGGCCTCCCACACTAATAACAATGGGAAGCCCTACGTGGTTTTACCTGTGCTTCTCAGCAACTGGCTATAAATCAGGTTGCCACCACTCCCAGACTTAGTTGCATTCATTTGCTGGAAGAGCTCACAGCACGCAGGGAAGCACTTACATTTGCCGTTGTATTTTAGCGGACATTGCAAAAAGTTCAGAAATTAATGTGGGGCCCGGCATGTGGGGAGGGGCGCACTACCTTCCAGGAAGTGTTATCCAGAAGCTCTCTGATCCCAGTCCTTTTGGGTTTTTATGGAGACCTCATTCTATAGGCATGATGGGTTAAACCATAGGCTATTGGTGATCAACTCCACCTGAGGCTCTCAACCCTCCCTGGAAATTGGGGTTGAGGCTTTGCCATTCTCAGTCTGACTAAAAGAATTTACCCAAACGGAATTTTGAAACAGATGAGCATAACTGGAATCTTAATTAGATGATTGGATTATCTGGAGCCACACCTTGATATTCCTAACCCGAGCACCCTCATCCAACGAATGCTCCACCCAACTGGCTCCCAAGTCTCTACGTGGTTCCAGAGCAAAAGAATGTTTATACAACGCATATCTCCACCTTTTCTTCAAAGTCTTTTCGCTTACACGGAAAGACTTCTTAAACTGCCATGCATCAGGGTCAGGGGGAGGTCTTGTTACAACGCAGATCTGTGGATCTCCGGGTTTTGATTGTGGCAAGGATGCTGCTGGTGTCAAAACCACAACGTGGGAACCACAGAACCACTAGTTGGTTTTCAGTGTTTCAGTGCATACAATTCCTAACATATCTGGCCAAGAAAACTTGTAAGTTCTTAGATTGTCCCAAAGGTGGCGCATGAAATCAAAGCAGGAGAACAGTTTCCCACGAGGTGTAGCCTGGGAAAGTTGGGGGTGACTGATGGAAAGGAGGAGTGAAGCTCCGCCCTTTCCGCTGCTAGGCTGCGCCCGAGGCTATTTAAACCCACCCTGGCTGGCCTGTACTCAGATCTTCGCGGAGCGGATCAGCGGCCGGAGCGTTTGGCGGACTCTGCGTGGACTTGGAGCTCACAGCGTCTTGCGACTTGGAAGCGGATTCAGAGGACAGGACAGAACACTTGGGCAAGTGAATCTCTGTCTGTCTGTCTGTCTGTCTGTCTGTCTGTCTGTCTCATTGGTTGGTTGATTTCCATTTTCTTAAGGGGCACATACCTCACACCGCACACACACACACACACACACACGCACACACACGCACACACACTCCTTCTTTCTGCGAGTTAGAAAATTAGTAGGGGCCCCTGGGAGCTGCAGGTTTCCTAATCATGTCTGCACCTAAGAACAGTAGGGTCTTGTCTGGCTCTTCTTATGAACGGTCCCCCAGCCCGGACTCCCCAAGGTCCATGCGAGCTTCACCCAGCTTCTCCCTCTCCCCTATCAGAAACTCAGGCTTAAGGGGAAGCTCCTCACCAGGGATCCGGAGCTACCATTCACCATCCCCTAGGGCTTCACCACACTCACCTCTGTCATCACCAGAATCCCACAAGCTCCCATTTCCCTGTCCTCACAGTGATGGGCAACCAATGAAGCCATTGGGCTCTCCCGTGTCCTCCTCTGAGGATTCCTCAGAGTCCCCACGTTCATCAATAATATACCACATGTTCTTACTGCCATCACCCAGCAGCTCACCCCCAGCTCTCGGGGGGTCTCCTGTGTCTCCCAGCTACTCTCCAAACAACCCCAGATTTCAGCTGGAGTCAGCCCCCCACACCCAGGAATCACCTACAAACTCACGAGCCTCACGGTGCTCCACCCCTGTGTCTTTAATCTCTTCACCCCCAGGCCTCAGGGACTCTCCTGTGGCTCCCAGTTACTCTCCAGCCATCCCCAGGTTCCTGCGGGAGTCAGCCCCATGCACCCAGGAGTCCCCCAGAGACTCACACGTCTCGGGAGAATATGAGCGGTCCCCCAGCCCTGACTCCTCAAGATTCATGCCTGCCTCACCCAGCTTCTCCCTCTCCCCTCCCAGAAACTCAGACCCAAGGGGCAGCTCCTCACCAGGGATGTGGAAGTACTCTACATCACCCCGCAGGGCTTCACCACTCTCACATCCATCATCAACAGAACTCCACAACTTTACGTTTCCCTTTCCTAACCAAGCAGGACAGTCACTCATGTCATTGTGTTCTCCCGTGTCCTCCTCTGGAGATTCTCCACAGTCACCTCATTCATCAATAATATACCATATGTTCTTACTGCCATCATCCAGCAGCTCACCCCCAGCCACCCATGACTCGCCTGTCTGTCCCAGCTACTCTCCAACTACGCCCAGATTTCAGCGGCAGTCTCTACCCCACACCCCAGAAACACCTACAAACTCACAGACCTCAGTGGGATCCTCGCCAGTCTCTCTCACGTCTTCACCCCCAGCCCTTACGGACCCTCCAGTCTGTCCCAGCTACTCTCCAACCACGCCCACATTTCAGCGCGGGTCAGTTCCAGGAACCCAGGGATCACCACCAAGCCCACCACTTTCACTGAGTTACTCCCCAGTCTCCAGCACGTCTTTATCTCCAACCCTCAGGGACTCGCCAGTCTGTCCCAGCTACTCTCCAAACACGCCCACACTTCAGCGGGAGTTCGTTGCAGGCACCCAGAAATCACCACCAAACTCACCAATTTCACTGCGTTACTCCCCAGTCTCTCTCATGTCTTCACCATCCCTCAGGGACTCTCCCATCTGTCCCAGCTACTCTCCAACCACGCCCACATTTCAGCTGGAGTCAGTTCCAGGCACCCCGGACTCACCACCAAACTCACCAATTTCACTCAGTTACTCCTCAGTCTCTAGCACGTCTTTATCTCCAACCCTCAGGGACTCTCCTGTGTGTCCCAGCTACTCTCCAACCACGCCCACACTTCAGCGGGAGTCAGCTCCAGGCACCCAGGAATCACCATCAAACTCACCAATTTCACTGCGTTACTCCCCAGTCTCTCTCATGTCTTCACCATCCCTCAGGGACTCTCCCGTCTGTCCCAGCTACTCTCCAACCACGCCCACATTTCAGCTGGGGTCAGTTCCAGGCACCCCGGAGTCACCACCAAACTCACCAGTTTCACTGAGGTACTCCCCGGTCTCTCTCATGTCTTCACCCCCAGCCCTCAGGGACTCTCCTGTGTGTCCCAGCTACTCTCCATCCATGCCCAGATTTCAGCGGGAGTCCGTTCCAGGCACCCAGGTATCACCACCAAACTCAGCAGTTTCGCTGAGTTACTCCCCAGTCTCTCTCATGTCTTCACCCCCAGCCCCCTGGGACTCTCCTGTCTGTCCCAGCTACTCTCCCACCACGCCCAGATTTCAGCGGGAGTCAGCCTCCCACACTCCGGAATCACCTACAGACTCACAGACTTCACTGAGGTCCTCCCTGGTCTCTCTCAGGTCTTTGCCTTCAGCCCACAGGGACTCTTGTGTCTCTTTCAGCTACTCTCAAAACTTCTCTAGATTCCAGCTGGAGTCAGTTCCAGGCACCCACGATACACCACCGAACTCACGAATTTCACTGACTTACTCCCCAGTCTCCCTCATGTTCTCACCCCCAGCCCTCAGGGACTCTTCTGCCTCTCTCAGCTACTCTCCAACCATCTCCAGATTGCACCTGGAGTCAGCTTCCCGCACCCAGGAATCATCTACAAACTCACGGACCTTACTGCCACCCTCCCCCATTTCTTTCACCTCTTCACCCCCTGCCTTGAGGGACTCTCCTGGGCCTCCCAGCTTCTCTCCAGCCTTCCCCAGATTTCTGCCACAGTCAGCCCCAGGCACCCAGGGCAACCATAGACACTCACAGGCCTCACGAGACTATCTCCCTATGACCTGTACCTACACAGGGATGGCTCTCACGCATCCCTCAGTGACCCCAAACCCATCTCCACTTACACTCAGACACTCCCAGGGCCTGACAGCTACTCCCCGTTATTGTCCTTCAGTTCGAAGCCCTGGCCAATCTACTAGCCCACATGACGCAGTTACCTGGCCATTTCTCCACGGTTCCCGTGAGGGCCCCACGCCCAGCCGCACAAGAGCCCCTCCTGCATTCCGTCCTCACACGCAGGCCTGTCCATCTACTTGCTACTGTCACACTCTTGCCAGCAGAAGAGGCCCCTGTAATGGCCGATATCACCACCCAGTCTATCCTCACCCCACAGCTGTGCAGCGGGTCCCTCCTGCTGGCCCACGTGGCTGCCAGAGCCCATGCTGGCACGACGCTCCAGCAGGTCGGCGTCCCTGCGGGCCACACTACCGGTGACATGGCTAGCATGACCCTCCTTCCTGGCAGTGACACTGTTGATGTGAACCCCAGTTTCACATCTGTCATTTCTAAATAGGACCATTTTCCCTTTTCGCTCTCCCTTCCTTTCACAGGGCTTTTCGTTCTCTCTGTTTCTGCCTCCGTTTCAGATATTTACTCACCTTTTTCTCTCTCACTATGTCTGCCGTGGTCTCCATGAGAGTGCGCCACTTAAGATTCCCCCATTAAAAATCATGAATTGAGTGGCTCTTAGTATACCTGTGGTTGTGCACATTCAATTATAATTCGCAATCCATTGTAGAACGTCTTATCACCCCCGACCAGAGAAAAACCCTGTAGACATTAGTCACTCCTCATTCTGTCTCAAACCCTCTCCCTGACCCTCAGCCCTAGGTAGCAACTACCTAGTGCCATCAATCCCATATGCATAGATTTCCATATTGTAGACATTTCCTATAAACGGAATTGCACAATAGGTGAGCTGTTATGACTGACATAACACGTAGCACAATATTTTCAAGATTCATCCACATTGTAGGCTTACCCACAGGGGAAACCATTTTTTTGGGGGGTTTTAGTAACACCGGGTGTTTTCTCCTACCTTTCGTCCTTCTTTCCTTCCTTCCTTCCTTCCTTCCTTCCTTCCTTCTTTCCTAACTTCCTTCTTTCCTTCCTTCCTTCCTTCCTTCCTTCCTTCCTTCCTTCCTTCCTTCCTCCTACTTCTCTCTTACTCCTTCTGCCCTCTCTCTTTCATATGCCTTAGGTGCATCCCACATTCTACATTTTTTTGGAGAAATCCACGACAGGTGCAGGAAAATTGTGTTATTGTAACTATTTACCGCTATCTCTCTTTCACGGCTCTCCATCAGTTGTGAACATCTATTGGTTTATCCCAAGTCACTAAGCATATGTTTATTAGGTACACCTGTTTTTCCTTATACAGCTGTTTCTGGAGTCTAGGGTCGCATGCTCATAAACCCAGTGTAACTCAGAAACGCATCTAATAGTCCAATAAACCCATCATAACGTTGAAAAATCATAAATCAAACCATCATAAGTCACGGTTTGTCCGTGGATATGGGCGTCATCAATTCCATTGTATTCAGTCATGCTGTACACCATTAACCACGGCAGACTGACTGGGAGTGGATATTGATACCATTATAAAAGTCAGTTATTAGAGGGATACTTCTTTAACCTGACTGAAGAACTGATCTAATGGCTTTAGTCGAGTGCATGATTATGTGAGATGTTTTGAGACAGAGTAGTACATTTGTGAATGAAATTTTCTGGCTTTTTTTCACTTAGTAGGAACCATTGTGTGTGGAAAAGTGAGAAAATTGCTTTCTGCTGTAGAGTCTGGCATTCATTGTAGATTTAAGCTTATTTTTCTGGGAGCAAATCTTATTCAATAAAATACTACTCTTTATACTAAAAAAACAAAAACAGTGGTGATGTGTGGTCATTATCCTCAGCAAACTCATCCAGGGAAAGAAAACCAAACGCCACATTCTCACTTATAATGGGAGCTGAAAAAGGAGATCACATGGACACAGGAAGGGGAACAACACACACTGGGGCCTTTCGGGGGGCAGAGCGTTAAGAAGAACAGCTACTGCATGCTGGGCTTAATGCCTAGGTGATGGGTTGACAGGTGCAGCAAACCACCATGGCACACGTTTACCTTAGTAACAAATCTGCACATCCTGCACATATACCCCAGAACTTAGAAACGAAACGAAACAAAAGAAAACGAAAAAGCAATAGCAAAACGCTAAAGGCAAACTAAAGTTTCAAACTCAGAACGTGACAGACCAATGTTTGGTTCAAATCATGGTTCTCAACCCAGGTGCCATAAGGTCAGGATAAAGAATTTGATTACATATTGTAAATAAGACATGCAGCAAATGACCAGAAAGATTATTCTCAACATATGTGTGTCTTCTAATTCAATGGTGACGCTACCTACCGGGACATAGCATTAGATTCCAAAGGGCCGGGTCCCGCCACACAGGCCTCCCACACTAATAACAATGGGAAGCCCTACGTGGTTTTACCTGTGCTTCTCAGCAACTGGCTATAAATCAGGTTGCCACCACTCCCAGACTTAGTTGCATTCATTTGCTGGAAGAGCTCACAGCACGCAGGGAAGCACTTACATTTGCCGTTGTATTTTAGCGGACATTGCAAAAAGTTCAGAAATTAATGTGGGGCCCGGCATGTGGGGAGGGGCGCACTACCTTCCAGGAAGTGTTATCCAGAAGCTCTCTGATCCCAGTCCTTTTGGGTTTTTATGGAGACCTCATTCTATAGGCATGATGGGTTAAACCATAGGCTATTGGTGATCAACTCCACCTGAGGCTCTCAACCCTCCCTGGAAATTGGGGTTGAGGCTTTGCCATTCTCAGTCTGACTAAAAGAATTTACCCAAACGGAATTTTGAAACAGATGAGCATAACTGGAATCTTAATTAGATGATTGGATTATCTGGAGCCACACCTTGATATTCCTAACCCGAGCACCCTCATCCAACGAATGCTCCACCCAACTGGCTCCCAAGTCTCTACGTGGTTCCAGAGCAAAAGAATGTTTATACAACGCATATCTCCACCTTTTCTTCAAAGTCTTTTCGCTTACACGGAAAGACTTCTTAAACTGCCATGCATCAGGGTCAGGGGGAGGTCTTGTTACAACGCAGATCTGTGGATCTCCGGGTTTTGATTGTGGCAAGGATGCTGCTGGTGTCAAAACCACAACGTGGGAACCACAGAACCACTAGTTGGTTTTCAGTGTTTCAGTGCATACAATTCCTAACATATCTGGCCAAGAAAACTTGTAAGTTCTTAGATTGTCCCAAAGGTGGCGCATGAAATCAAAGCAGGAGAACAGTTTCCCACGAGGTGTAGCCTGGGAAAGTTGGGGGTGACTGATGGAAAGGAGGAGTGAAGCTCCGCCCTTTCCGCTGCTAGGCTGCGCCCGAGGCTATTTAAACCCACCCTGGCTGGCCTGTACTCAGATCTTCGCGGAGCGGATCAGCGGCCGGAGCGTTTGGCGGACTCTGCGTGGACTTGGAGCTCACAGCGTCTTGCGACTTGGAAGCGGATTCAGAGGACAGGACAGAACACTTGGGCAAGTGAATCTCTGTCTGTCTGTCTGTCTGTCTGTCTGTCTGTCTGTCTCATTGGTTGGTTGATTTCCATTTTCTTAAGGGGCACATACCTCACACCGCACACACACACACACACACACACGCACACACACGCACACACACTCCTTCTTTCTGCGAGTTAGAAAATTAGTAGGGGCCCCTGGGAGCTGCAGGTTTCCTAATCATGTCTGCACCTAAGAACAGTAGGGTCTTGTCTGGCTCTTCTTATGAACGGTCCCCCAGCCCGGACTCCCCAAGGTCCATGCGAGCTTCACCCAGCTTCTCCCTCTCCCCTATCAGAAACTCAGGCTTAAGGGGAAGCTCCTCACCAGGGATCCGGAGCTACCATTCACCATCCCCTAGGGCTTCACCACACTCACCTCTGTCATCACCAGAATCCCACAAGCTCCCATTTCCCTGTCCTCACAGTGATGGGCAACCAATGAAGCCATTGGGCTCTCCCGTGTCCTCCTCTGAGGATTCCTCAGAGTCCCCACGTTCATCAATAATATACCACATGTTCTTACTGCCATCACCCAGCAGCTCACCCCCAGCTCTCGGGGGGTCTCCTGTGTCTCCCAGCTACTCTCCAAACAACCCCAGATTTCAGCTGGAGTCAGCCCCCCACACCCAGGAATCACCTACAAACTCACGAGCCTCACGGTGCTCCACCCCTGTGTCTTTAATCTCTTCACCCCCAGGCCTCAGGGACTCTCCTGTGGCTCCCAGTTACTCTCCAGCCATCCCCAGGTTCCTGCGGGAGTCAGCCCCATGCACCCAGGAGTCCCCCAGAGACTCACACGTCTCGGGAGAATATGAGCGGTCCCCCAGCCCTGACTCCTCAAGATTCATGCCTGCCTCACCCAGCTTCTCCCTCTCCCCTCCCAGAAACTCAGACCCAAGGGGCAGCTCCTCACCAGGGATGTGGAAGTACTCTACATCACCCCGCAGGGCTTCACCACTCTCACATCCATCATCAACAGAACTCCACAACTTTACGTTTCCCTTTCCTAACCAAGCAGGACAGTCACTCATGTCATTGTGTTCTCCCGTGTCCTCCTCTGGAGATTCTCCACAGTCACCTCATTCATCAATAATATACCATATGTTCTTACTGCCATCATCCAGCAGCTCACCCCCAGCCACCCATGACTCGCCTGTCTGTCCCAGCTACTCTCCAACTACGCCCAGATTTCAGCGGCAGTCTCTACCCCACACCCCAGAAACACCTACAAACTCACAGACCTCAGTGGGATCCTCGCCAGTCTCTCTCACGTCTTCACCCCCAGCCCTTACGGACCCTCCAGTCTGTCCCAGCTACTCTCCAACCACGCCCACATTTCAGCGCGGGTCAGTTCCAGGAACCCAGGGATCACCACCAAGCCCACCACTTTCACTGAGTTACTCCCCAGTCTCCAGCACGTCTTTATCTCCAACCCTCAGGGACTCGCCAGTCTGTCCCAGCTACTCTCCAAACACGCCCACACTTCAGCGGGAGTTCGTTGCAGGCACCCAGAAATCACCACCAAACTCACCAATTTCACTGCGTTACTCCCCAGTCTCTCTCATGTCTTCACCATCCCTCAGGGACTCTCCCATCTGTCCCAGCTACTCTCCAACCACGCCCACATTTCAGCTGGAGTCAGTTCCAGGCACCCCGGACTCACCACCAAACTCACCAATTTCACTCAGTTACTCCTCAGTCTCTAGCACGTCTTTATCTCCAACCCTCAGGGACTCTCCTGTGTGTCCCAGCTACTCTCCAACCACGCCCACACTTCAGCGGGAGTCAGCTCCAGGCACCCAGGAATCACCATCAAACTCACCAATTTCACTGCGTTACTCCCCAGTCTCTCTCATGTCTTCACCATCCCTCAGGGACTCTCCCGTCTGTCCCAGCTACTCTCCAACCACGCCCACATTTCAGCTGGGGTCAGTTCCAGGCACCCCGGAGTCACCACCAAACTCACCAGTTTCACTGAGGTACTCCCCGGTCTCTCTCATGTCTTCACCCCCAGCCCTCAGGGACTCTCCTGTGTGTCCCAGCTACTCTCCATCCATGCCCAGATTTCAGCGGGAGTCCGTTCCAGGCACCCAGGTATCACCACCAAACTCAGCAGTTTCGCTGAGTTACTCCCCAGTCTCTCTCATGTCTTCACCCCCAGCCCCCTGGGACTCTCCTGTCTGTCCCAGCTACTCTCCCACCACGCCCAGATTTCAGCGGGAGTCAGCCTCCCACACTCCGGAATCACCTACAGACTCACAGACTTCACTGAGGTCCTCCCTGGTCTCTCTCAGGTCTTTGCCTTCAGCCCACAGGGACTCTTGTGTCTCTTTCAGCTACTCTCAAAACTTCTCTAGATTCCAGCTGGAGTCAGTTCCAGGCACCCACGATACACCACCGAACTCACGAATTTCACTGACTTACTCCCCAGTCTCCCTCATGTTCTCACCCCCAGCCCTCAGGGACTCTTCTGCCTCTCTCAGCTACTCTCCAACCATCTCCAGATTGCACCTGGAGTCAGCTTCCCGCACCCAGGAATCATCTACAAACTCACGGACCTTACTGCCACCCTCCCCCATTTCTTTCACCTCTTCACCCCCTGCCTTGAGGGACTCTCCTGGGCCTCCCAGCTTCTCTCCAGCCTTCCCCAGATTTCTGCCACAGTCAGCCCCAGGCACCCAGGGCAACCATAGACACTCACAGGCCTCACGAGACTATCTCCCTATGACCTTTACCTACACAGGGATGGCTCTCACGCATCCCTCAGTGACCCCAAACCCATCTCCACTTACACTCAGACACTCCCAGGGCCTGACAGCTACTCCCCGTTATTGTCCTTCAGTTCGAAGCCCTGGCCAATCTACTAGCCCACATGACGCAGTTACCTGGCCATTTCTCCACGGTTCCCGTGAGGGCCCCACGCCCAGCCGCACAAGAGCCCCTCCTGCATTCCGTCCTCACACGCAGGCCTGTCCATCTACTTGCTACTGTCACACTCTTGCCAGCAGAAGAGGCCCCTGTAATGGCCGATATCACCACCCAGTCTATCCTCACCCCACAGCTGTGCAGCGGGTCCCTCCTGCTGGCCCACGTGGCTGCCAGAGCCCATGCTGGCACGACGCTCCAGCAGGTCGGCGTCCCTGCGGGCCACACTACCGGTGACATGGCTAGCATGACCCTCCTTCCTGGCAGTGACACTGTTGATGTGAACCCCAGTTTCACATCTGTCATTTCTAAATAGGACCATTTTCCCTTTTCGCTCTCCCTTCCTTTCACAGGGCTTTTCGTTCTCTCTGTTTCTGCCTCCGTTTCAGATATTTACTCACCTTTTTCTCTCTCACTATGTCTGCCGTGGTCTCCATGAGAGTGCGCCACTTAAGATTCCCCCATTAAAAATCATGAATTGAGTGGCTCTTAGTATACCTGTGGTTGTGCACATTCAATTATAATTCGCAATCCATTGTAGAACGTCTTATCACCCCCAACCAGAGAAAAACCCTGTAGACATTAGTCACTCCTCATTCTGTCTCAAACCCTCTCCCTGACCCTCAGCCCTAGGTAGCAACTACCTAGTGCCATCAATCCCATATGCATAGATTTCCATATTGTAGACATTTCCTATAAACGGAATTGCACAATAGGTGAGCTGTTATGACTGACATAACACGTAGCACAATATTTTCAAGATTCATCCACATTGTAGGCTTACCCACAGGGGAAACCATTTTTTTGGGGGGTTTTAGTAACACCGGGTGTTTTCTCCTTCCTTTCGTCCTTCTTTCCTTCCTTCCTTCCTTCCTTCCTTCCTTCCTTCCTTCCTTCCTTCTTTCCTAACTTCCTTCTTTCCTTCCTTCCTTCCTTCCTTCCTTCCTTCCTTCCTTCCTTCCTTCCTTCCTCCTACTTCTCTCTTACTCCTTCTGCCCTCTCTCTTTCATATGCCTTAGGTGCATCCCACATTCTACATTTTTTTGGAGAAATCCACGACAGGTGCAGGAAAATTGTGTTATTGTAACTATTTACCGCTATCTCTCTTTCACGGCTCTCCATCAGTTGTGAACATCTATTGGTTTATCCCAAGTCACTAAGCATATGTTTATTAGGTACACCTGTTTTTCCTTATACAGCTGTTTCTGGAGTCTAGGGTCGCATGCTCATAAACCCAGTGTAACTCAGAAACGCATCTAATAGTCCAATAAACCCATCATAACGTTGAAAAATCATAAATCAAACCATCATAAGTCACGGTTTGTCCGTGGATATGGGCGTCATCAATTCCATTGTATTCAGTCATGCTGTACACCATTAACCACGGCAGACTGACTGGGAGTGGATATTGATACCATTATAAAAGTCAGTTATTAGAGGGATACTTCTTTAACCTGACTGAAGAACTGATCTAATGGCTTTAGTCGAGTGCATGATTATGTGAGATGTTTTGAGACAGAGTAGTACATTTGTGAATGAAATTTTCTGGCTTTTTTTCACTTAGTAGGAACCATTGTGTGTGGAAAAGTGAGAAAATTGCTTTCTGCTGTAGAGTCTGGCATTCATTGTAGATTTAAGCTTATTTTTCTGGGAGCAAATCTTATTCAATAAAATACTACTCTTTATACTAAAAAAACAAAAACAGTGGTGATGTGTGGTCATTATCCTCAGCAAACTCATCCAGGGAAAGAAAACCAAACGCCACATTCTCACTTATAATGGGAGCTGAAAAAGGAGATCACATGGACACAGGAAGGGGAACAACACACACTGGGGCCTTTCGGGGGGCAGAGCGTTAAGAAGAACAGCTACTGCATGCTGGGCTTAATGCCTAGGTGATGGGTTGACAGGTGCAGCAAACCACCATGGCACACGTTTACCTTAGTAACAAATCTGCACATCCTGCACATATACCCCAGAACTTAGAAACGAAACGAAACAAAAGAAAACGAAAAAGCAATAGCAAAACGCTAAAGGCAAACTAAAGTTTCAAACTCAGAACGTGACAGACCAATGTTTGGTTCAAATCATGGTTCTCAACCCAGGTGCCATAAGGTCAGGATAAAGAATTTGATTACATATTGTAAATAAGACATGCAGCAAATGACCAGAAAGATTATTCTCAACATATGTGTGTCTTCTAATTCAATGGTGACGCTACCTACCGGGACATAGCATTAGATTCCAAAGGGCCGGGTCCCGCCACACAGGCCTCCCACACTAATAACAATGGGAAGCCCTACGTGGTTTTACCTGTGCTTCTCAGCAACTGGCTATAAATCAGGTTGCCACCACTCCCAGACTTAGTTGCATTCATTTGCTGGAAGAGCTCACAGCACGCAGGGAAGCACTTACATTTGCCGTTGTATTTTAGCGGACATTGCAAAAAGTTCAGAAATTAATGTGGGGCCCGGCATGTGGGGAGGGGCGCACTACCTTCCAGGAAGTGTTATCCAGAAGCTCTCTGATCCCAGTCCTTTTGGGTTTTTATGGAGACCTCATTCTATAGGCATGATGGGTTAAACCATAGGCTATTGGTGATCAACTCCACCTGAGGCTCTCAACCCTCCCTGGAAATTGGGGTTGAGGCTTTGCCATTCTCAGTCTGACTAAAAGAATTTACCCAAACGGAATTTTGAAACAGATGAGCATAACTGGAATCTTAATTAGATGATTGGATTATCTGGAGCCACACCTTGATATTCCTAACCCGAGCACCCTCATCCAACGAATGCTCCACCCAACTGGCTCCCAAGTCTCTACGTGGTTCCAGAGCAAAAGAATGTTTATACAACGCATATCTCCACCTTTTCTTCAAAGTCTTTTCGCTTACACGGAAAGACTTCTTAAACTGCCATGCATCAGGGTCAGGGGGAGGTCTTGTTACAACGCAGATCTGTGGATCTCCGGGTTTTGATTGTGGCAAGGATGCTGCTGGTGTCAAAACCACAACGTGGGAACCACAGAACCACTAGTTGGTTTTCAGTGTTTCAGTGCATACAATTCCTAACATATCTGGCCAAGAAAACTTGTAAGTTCTTAGATTGTCCCAAAGGTGGCGCATGAAATCAAAGCAGGAGAACAGTTTCCCACGAGGTGTAGCCTGGGAAAGTTGGGGGTGACTGATGGAAAGGAGGAGTGAAGCTCCGCCCTTTCCGCTGCTAGGCTGCGCCCGAGGCTATTTAAACCCACCCTGGCTGGCCTGTACTCAGATCTTCGCGGAGCGGATCAGCGGCCGGAGCGTTTGGCGGACTCTGCGTGGACTTGGAGCTCACAGCGTCTTGCGACTTGGAAGCGGATTCAGAGGACAGGACAGAACACTTGGGCAAGTGAATCTCTGTCTGTCTGTCTGTCTGTCTGTCTGTCTGTCTGTCTCATTGGTTGGTTGATTTCCATTTTCTTAAGGGGCACATACCTCACACCGCACACACACACACACACACACACGCACACACACGCACACACACTCCTTCTTTCTGCGAGTTAGAAAATTAGTAGGGGCCCCTGGGAGCTGCAGGTTTCCTAATCATGTCTGCACCTAAGAACAGTAGGGTCTTGTCTGGCTCTTCTTATGAACGGTCCCCCAGCCCGGACTCCCCAAGGTCCATGCGAGCTTCACCCAGCTTCTCCCTCTCCCCTATCAGAAACTCAGGCTTAAGGGGAAGCTCCTCACCAGGGATCCGGAGCTACCATTCACCATCCCCTAGGGCTTCACCACACTCACCTCTGTCATCACCAGAATCCCACAAGCTCCCATTTCCCTGTCCTCACAGTGATGGGCAACCAATGAAGCCATTGGGCTCTCCCGTGTCCTCCTCTGAGGATTCCTCAGAGTCCCCACGTTCATCAATAATATACCACATGTTCTTACTGCCATCACCCAGCAGCTCACCCCCAGCTCTCGGGGGGTCTCCTGTGTCTCCCAGCTACTCTCCAAACAACCCCAGATTTCAGCTGGAGTCAGCCCCCCACACCCAGGAATCACCTACAAACTCACGAGCCTCACGGTGCTCCACCCCTGTGTCTTTCATCTCTTCACCCCCAGGCCTCAGGGACTCTCCTGTGGCTCCCAGTTACTCTCCAGCCATCCCCAGGTTCCTGCGGGAGTCAGCCCCATGCACCCAGGAGTCCCCCAGAGACTCACACGTCTCGGGAGAATATGAGCGGTCCCCCAGCCCTGACTCCTCAAGATTCATGCCTGCCTCACCCAGCTTCTCCCTCTCCCCTCCCAGAAACTCAGACCCAAGGGGCAGCTCCTCACCAGGGATGTGGAAGTACTCTACATCACCCCGCAGGGCTTCACCACTCTCACATCCATCATCAACAGAACTCCACAACTTTACGTTTCCCTTTCCTAACCAAGCAGGACAGTCACTCATGTCATTGTGTTCTCCCGTGTCCTCCTCTGGAGATTCTCCACAGTCACCTCATTCATCAATAATATACCATATGTTCTTACTGCCATCATCCAGCAGCTCACCCCCAGCCACCCATGACTCGCCTGTCTGTCCCAGCTACTCTCCAACTACGCCCAGATTTCAGCGGCAGTCTCTACCCCACACCCCAGAAACACCTACAAACTCACAGACCTCAGTGGGATCCTCGCCAGTCTCTCTCACGTCTTCACCCCCAGCCCTTACGGACCCTCCAGTCTGTCCCAGCTACTCTCCAACCACGCCCACATTTCAGCGCGGGTCAGTTCCAGGAACCCAGGGATCACCACCAAGCCCACCACTTTCACTGAGTTACTCCCCAGTCTCCAGCACGTCTTTATCTCCAACCCTCAGGGACTCGCCAGTCTGTCCCAGCTACTCTCCAAACACGCCCACACTTCAGCGGGAGTTCGTTGCAGGCACCCAGAAATCACCACCAAACTCACCAATTTCACTGCGTTACTCCCCAGTCTCTCTCATGTCTTCACCATCCCTCAGGGACTCTCCCATCTGTCCCAGCTACTCTCCAACCACGCCCACATTTCAGCTGGAGTCAGTTCCAGGCACCCCGGACTCACCACCAAACTCACCAATTTCACTCAGTTACTCCTCAGTCTCTAGCACGTCTTTATCTCCAACCCTCAGGGACTCTCCTGTGTGTCCCAGCTACTCTCCAACCACGCCCACACTTCAGCGGGAGTCAGCTCCAGGCACCCAGGAATCACCATCAAACTCACCAATTTCACTGCGTTACTCCCCAGTCTCTCTCATGTCTTCACCATCCCTCAGGGACTCTCCCGTCTGTCCCAGCTACTCTCCAACCACGCCCACATTTCAGCTGGGGTCAGTTCCAGGCACCCCGGAGTCACCACCAAACTCACCAGTTTCACTGAGGTACTCCCCGGTCTCTCTCATGTCTTCACCCCCAGCCCTCAGGGACTCTCCTGTGTGTCCCAGCTACTCTCCATCCATGCCCAGATTTCAGCGGGAGTCCGTTCCAGGCACCCAGGTATCACCACCAAACTCAGCAGTTTCGCTGAGTTACTCCCCAGTCTCTCTCATGTCTTCACCCCCAGCCCCCTGGGACTCTCCTGTCTGTCCCAGCTACTCTCCCACCACGCCCAGATTTCAGCGGGAGTCAGCCTCCCACACTCCGGAATCACCTACAGACTCACAGACTTCACTGAGGTCCTCCCTGGTCTCTCTCAGGTCTTTGCCTTCAGCCCACAGGGACTCTTGTGTCTCTTTCAGCTACTCTCAAAACTTCTCTAGATTCCAGCTGGAGTCAGTTCCAGGCACCCACGATACACCACCGAACTCACGAATTTCACTGACTTACTCCCCAGTCTCCCTCATGTTCTCACCCCCAGCCCTCAGGGACTCTTCTGCCTCTCTCAGCTACTCTCCAACCATCTCCAGATTGCACCTGGAGTCAGCTTCCCGCACCCAGGAATCATCTACAAACTCACGGACCTTACTGCCACCCTCCCCCATTTCTTTCACCTCTTCACCCCCTGCCTTGAGGGACTCTCCTGGGCCTCCCAGCTTCTCTCCAGCCTTCCCCAGATTTCTGCCACAGTCAGCCCCAGGCACCCAGGGCAACCATAGACACTCACAGGCCTCACGAGACTATCTCCCTATGACCTTTACCTACACAGGGATGGCTCTCACGCATCCCTCAGTGACCCCAAACCCATCTCCACTTACACTCAGACACTCCCAGGGCCTGACAGCTACTCCCCGTTATTGTCCTTCAGTTCGAAGCCCTGGCCAATCTACTAGCCCACATGACGCAGTTACCTGGCCATTTCTCCACGGTTCCCGTGAGGGCCCCACGCCCAGCCGCACAAGAGCCCCTCCTGCATTCCGTCCTCACACGCAGGCCTGTCCATCTACTTGCTACTGTCACACTCTTGCCAGCAGAAGAGGCCCCTGTAATGGCCGATATCACCACCCAGTCTATCCTCACCCCACAGCTGTGCAGCGGGTCCCTCCTGCTGGCCCACGTGGCTGCCAGAGCCCATGCTGGCACGACGCTCCAGCAGGTCGGCGTCCCTGCGGGCCACACTACCGGTGACATGGCTAGCATGACCCTCCTTCCTGGCAGTGACACTGTTGATGTGAACCCCAGTTTCACATCTGTCATTTCTAAATAGGACCATTTTCCCTTTTCGCTCTCCCTTCCTTTCACAGGGCTTTTCGTTCTCTCTGTTTCTGCCTCCGTTTCAGATATTTACTCACCTTTTTCTCTCTCACTATGTCTGCCGTGGTCTCCATGAGAGTGCGCCACTTAAGATTCCCCCATTAAAAATCATGAATTGAGTGGCTCTTAGTATACCTGTGGTTGTGCACATTCAATTATAATTCGCAATCCATTGTAGAACGTCTTATCACCCCCGACCAGAGAAAAACCCTGTAGACATTAGTCACTCCTCATTCTGTCTCAAACCCTCTCCCTGACCCTCAGCCCTAGGTAGCAACTACCTAGTGCCATCAATCCCATATGCATAGATTTCCATATTGTAGACATTTCCTATAAACGGAATTGCACAATAGGTGAGCTGTTATGACTGACATAACACGTAGCACAATATTTTCAAGATTCATCCACATTGTAGGCTTACCCACAGGGGAAACCATTTTTTTGGGGGGTTTTAGTAACACCGGGTGTTTTCTCCTTCCTTTCGTCCTTCTTTCCTTCCTTCCTTCCTTCCTTCCTTCCTTCCTTCCTTCCTTCTTTCCTAACTTCCTTCTTTCCTTCCTTCCTTCCTTCCTTCCTTCCTTCCTTCCTTCCTTCCTCCTACTTCTCTCTTACTCCTTCTGCCCTCTCTCTTTCATATGCCTTAGGTGCATCCCACATTCTACATTTTTTTGGAGAAATCCACGACAGGTGCAGGAAAATTGTGTTATTGTAACTATTTACCGCTATCTCTCTTTCACGGCTCTCCATCAGTTGTGAACATCTATTGGTTTATCCCAAGTCACTAAGCATATGTTTATTAGGTACACCTGTTTTTCCTTATACAGCTGTTTCTGGAGTCTAGGGTCGCATGCTCATAAACCCAGTGTAACTCAGAAACGCATCTAATAGTCCAATAAACCCATCATAACGTTGAAAAATCATAAATCAAACCATCATAAGTCACGGTTTGTCCGTGGATATGGGCGTCATCAATTCCATTGTATTCAGTCATGCTGTACACCATTAACCACGGCAGACTGACTGGGAGTGGATATTGATACCATTATAAAAGTCAGTTATTAGAGGGATACTTCTTTAACCTGACTGAAGAACTGATCTAATGGCTTTAGTCGAGTGCATGATTATGTGAGATGTTTTGAGACAGAGTAGTACATTTGTGAATGAAATTTTCTGGCTTTTTTTCACTTAGTAGGAACCATTGTGTGTGGAAAAGTGAGAAAATTGCTTTCTGCTGTAGAGTCTGGCATTCATTGTAGATTTAAGCTTATTTTTCTGGGAGCAAATCTTATTCAATAAAATACTACTCTTTATACTAAAAAAACAAAAACAGTGGTGATGTGTGGTCATTATCCTCAGCAAACTAATCCAGGGAAAGAAAACCAAACGCCACATTCTCACTTATAATGGGAGCTGAAAAAGGAGATCACATGGACACAGGAAGGGGAACAACACACACTGGGGCCTTTCGGGGGGCAGAGCGTTAAGAAGAACAGCTACTGCATGCTGGGCTTAATGCCTAGGTGATGGGTTGACAGGTGCAGCAAACCACCATGGCACACGTTTACCTTAGTAACAAATCTGCACATCCTGCACATATACCCCAGAACTTAGAAACGAAACGAAACAAAAGAAAACGAAAAAGCAATAGCAAAACGCTAAAGGCAAACTAAAGTTTCAAACTCAGAACGTGACAGACCAATGTTTGGTTCAAATCATGGTTCTCAACCCAGGTGCCATAAGGTCAGGATAAAGAATTTGATTACATATTGTAAATAAGACATGCAGCAAATGACCAGAAAGATTATTCTCAACATATGTGTGTCTTCTAATTCAATGGTGACGCTACCTACCGGGACATAGCATTAGATTCCAAAGGGCCGGGTCCCGCCACACAGGCCTCCCACACTAATAACAATGGGAAGCCCTACGTGGTTTTACCTGTGCTTCTCAGCAACTGGCTATAAATCAGGTTGCCACCACTCCCAGACTTAGTTGCATTCATTTGCTGGAAGAGCTCACAGCACGCAGGGAAGCACTTACATTTGCCGTTGTATTTTAGCGGACATTGCAAAAAGTTCAGAAATTAATGTGGGGCCCGGCATGTGGGGAGGGGCGCACTACCTTCCAGGAAGTGTTATCCAGAAGCTCTCTGATCCCAGTCCTTTTGGGTTTTTATGGAGACCTCATTCTATAGGCATGATGGGTTAAACCATAGGCTATTGGTGATCAACTCCACCTGAGGCTCTCAACCCTCCCTGGAAATTGGGGTTGAGGCTTTGCCATTCTCAGTCTGACTAAAAGAATTTACCCAAACGGAATTTTGAAACAGATGAGCATAACTGGAATCTTAATTAGATGATTGGATTATCTGGAGCCACACCTTGATATTCCTAACCCGAGCACCCTCATCCAACGAATGCTCCACCCAACTGGCTCCCAAGTCTCTACGTGGTTCCAGAGCAAAAGAATGTTTATACAACGCATATCTCCACCTTTTCTTCAAAGTCTTTTCGCTTACACGGAAAGACTTCTTAAACTGCCATGCATCAGGGTCAGGGGGAGGTCTTGTTACAACGCAGATCTGTGGATCTCCGGGTTTTGATTGTGGCAAGGATGCTGCTGGTGTCAAAACCACAACGTGGGAACCACAGAACCACTAGTTGGTTTTCAGTGTTTCAGTGCATACAATTCCTAACATATCTGGCCAAGAAAACTTGTAAGTTCTTAGATTGTCCCAAAGGTGGCGCATGAAATCAAAGCAGGAGAACAGTTTCCCACGAGGTGTAGCCTGGGAAAGTTGGGGGTGACTGATGGAAAGGAGGAGTGAAGCTCCGCCCTTTCCGCTGCTAGGCTGCGCCCGAGGCTATTTAAACCCACCCTGGCTGGCCTGTACTCAGATCTTCGCGGAGCGGATCAGCGGCCGGAGCGTTTGGCGGACTCTGCGTGGACTTGGAGCTCACAGCGTCTTGCGACTTGGAAGCGGATTCAGAGGACAGGACAGAACACTTGGGCAAGTGAATCTCTGTCTGTCTGTCTGTCTGTCTGTCTGTCTGTCTCATTGGTTGGTTGATTTCCATTTTCTTAAGGGGCACATACCTCACACCGCACACACACACACACACACACACGCACACACACGCACACACACTCCTTCTTTCTGCGAGTTAGAAAATTAGTAGGGGCCCCTGGGAGCTGCAGGTTTCCTAATCATGTCTGCACCTAAGAACAGTAGGGTCTTGTCTGGCTCTTCTTATGAACGGTCCCCCAGCCCGGACTCCCCAAGGTCCATGCGAGCTTCACCCAGCTTCTCCCTCTCCCCTATCAGAAACTCAGGCTTAAGGGGAAGCTCCTCACCAGGGATCCGGAGCTACCATTCACCATCCCCTAGGGTTTCACCACACTCACCTCTGTCATCACCAGAATCCCACAAGCTCCCATTTCCCTGTCCTCACCGTGATGGGCAACCAATGAAGCCATTGGGCTCTCCCGTGTCCTCCTCTGAGGATTCCTCAGAGTCCCCACGTTCATCAATAATATACCACATGTTCTTACTGCCATCACCCAGCAGCTCACCCCCAGCTCTCGGGGGGTCTCCTGTGTCTCCCAGCTACTCTCCAAACAACCCCAGATTTCAGCTGGAGTCAGCCCCCCACACCCAGGAATCACCTACAAACTCACGAGCCTCACGGTGCTCCACCCCTGTGTCTTTCATCTCTTCACCCCCAGGCCTCAGGGACTCTCCTGTGGCTCCCAGTTACTCTCCAGCCATCCCCAGGTTCCTGCGGGAGTCAGCCCCATGCACCCAGGAGTCCCCCAGAGACTCACACGTCTCGGGAGAATATGAGCGGTCCCCCAGCCCTGACTCCTCAAGATTCATGCCTGCCTCACCCAGCTTCTCCCTCTCCCCTCCCAGAAACTCAGACCCAAGGGGCAGCTCCTCACCAGGGATGTGGAAGTACTCTACATCACCCCGCAGGGCTTCACCACTCTCACATCCATCATCAACAGAACTCCACAACTTTACGTTTCCCTTTCCTAACCAAGCAGGACAGTCACTCATGTCATTGTGTTCTCCCGTGTCCTCCTCTGGAGATTCTCCACAGTCACCTCATTCATCAATAATATACCATATGTTCTTACTGCCATCATCCAGCAGCTCACCCCCAGCCACCCATGACTCGCCTGTCTGTCCCAGCTACTCTCCAACTACGCCCAGATTTCAGCGGCAGTCTCTACCCCACACCCCAGAAACACCTACAAACTCACAGACCTCAGTGGGATCCTCGCCAGTCTCTCTCACGTCTTCACCCCCAGCCCTTACGGACCCTCCAGTCTGTCCCAGCTACTCTCCAACCACGCCCACATTTCAGCGCGGGTCAGTTCCAGGAACCCAGGGATCACCACCAAGCCCACCACTTTCACTGAGTTACTCCCCAGTCTCCAGCACGTCTTTATCTCCAACCCTCAGGGACTCGCCTGTCTGTCCCAGCTACTCTCCAAACACGCCCACACTTCAGCGGGAGTTCGTTGCAGGCACCCAGAAATCACCACCAAACTCACCAATTTCACTGCGTTACTCCCCAGTCTCTCTCATGTCTTCACCATCCCTCAGGGACTCTCCCGTCTGTCCCAGCTACTCTCCAACCACGCCCACATTTCAGCTGGAGTCAGTTCCAGGCACCCCGGACTCACCACCAAACTCACCAATTTCACTCAGTTACTCCTCAGTCTCTAGCACGTCTTTATCTCCAACCCTCAGGGACTCTCCTGTGTGTCCCAGCTACTCTCCAACCACGCCCACACTTCAGCGGGAGTCAGCTCCAGGCACCCAGGAATCACCATCAAACTCACCAATTTCACTGCGTTACTCCCCAGTCTCTCTCATGTCTTCACCATCCCTCAGGGACTCTCCCGTCTGTCCCAGCTACTCTCCAACCACGCCCACATTTCAGCTGGGGTCAGTTCCAGGCACCCCGGAGTCACCACCAAACTCACCAGTTTCACTGAGGTACTCCCCGGTCTCTCTCATGTCTTCACCCCCAGCCCTCAGGGACTCTCCTGTGTGTCCCAGCTACTCTCCATCCATGCCCAGATTTCAGCGGGAGTCCGTTCCAGGCACCCAGGTATCACCACCAAACTCAGCAGTTTCGCTGAGTTACTCCCCAGTCTCTCTCATGTCTTCACCCCCAGCCCCCTGGGACTCTCCTGTCTGTCCCAGCTACTCTCCCACCACGCCCAGATTTCAGCGGGAGTCAGCCTCCCACACTCCGGAATCACCTACAGACTCACAGACTTCACTGAGGTCCTCCCTGGTCTCTCTCAGGTCTTTGCCCTCAACCCACAGGGACTCTTGTGTCTCTTTCAGCTACTCTCAAAACTTCTCTAGATTCCAGCTGGAGTCAGTTCCAGGCACCCACGATACACCACCGAACTCACGAATTTCACTGACTTACTCCCCAGTCTCCCTCATGTTCTCACCCCCAGCCCTCAGGGACTCTTCTGTCTCTCTCAGCTACTCTCCAACCATCTCCAGATTGCACCTGGAGTCAGCTTCCCGCACCCAGGAATCATCTACAAACTCACGGACCTTACTGCCACCCTCCCCCATTTCTTTCACCTCTTCACCCCCTGCCTTGAGGGACTCTCCTGGGCCTCCCAGCTTCTCTCCAGCCTTCCCCAGATTTCTGCCACAGTCAGCCCCAGGCACCCAGGGCAACCATAGACACTCACAGGCCTCACGAGACTATCTCCCTATGACCTGTACCTACACAGGGATGGCTCTCACGCATCCCTCAGTGACCCCAAACCCATCTCCACTTACACTCAGACACTCCCAGGGCCTGACAGCTACTCCCGGTTATTGTCCTTCAGTTCGAAGCCCTGGCCAATCTACTAGCCCACATGACGCAGTTACCTGGCCATTTCTCCACGGTTCCCGTGAGGGCCCCACGCCCAGCCGCACAAGAGCCCCTCCTGCATTCCGTCCTCACACGCAGGCCTGTCCATCTACTTGCTACTGTCACACTCTTGCCAGCAGAAGAGGCCCCTGTAATGGCCGATATCACCACCCAGTCTATCCTCACCCCACAGCTGTGCAGCGGGTCCCTCCTGCTGGCCCACGTGGCTGCCAGAGCCCATGCTGGCACGACGCTCCAGCAGGTCGGCGTCCCTGCGGCCACACTACCGGTGACATGGCTAGCATGACCCTCCTTCCTGGCAGTGACACTGTTGATGTGAACCCCAGTTTCACATCTGTCATTTCTAAATAGGACCATTTTCCCTTTTCGCTCTCCCTTCCTTTCACAGGGCTTTTCGTTCTCTCTGTTTCTGCCTCCGTTTCAGATATTTACTCACCTTTTTCTCTCTCACTATGTCTGCCGTGGTCTCCATGAGAGTGCGCCACTTAAGATTCCCCCATTAAAAATCATGAATTGAGTGGCTCTTAGTATACCTGTGGTTGTGCACATTCAATTATAATTCGCAATCCATTGTAGAACGTCTTATCACCCCCGACCAGAGAAAAACCCTGTAGACATTAGTCACTCCTCATTCTGTCTCAAACCCTCTCCCTGACCCTCAGCCCTAGGTAGCAACTACCTAGTGCCATCAATCCCATATGCATAGATTTCCATATTGTAGACATTTCCTATAAACGGAATTGCACAATAGGTGAGCTGTTATGACTGACATAACACGTAGCACAATATTTTCAAGATTCATCCACATTGTAGGCTTACCCACAGGGGAAACCATTTTTTTGGGGGGTTTTAGTAACACCGGGTGTTTTCTCCTTCCTTTCGTCCTTCTTTCCTTCCTTCCTTCCTTCCTTCCTTCCTTCCTTCCTTCCTTCCTTCTTTCCTAACTTCCTTCTTTCCTTCCTTCCTTCCTTCCTTCCTTCCTTCCTTCCTTCCTTCCTTCCTCCTACTTCTCTCTTACTCCTTCTGCCCTCTCTCTTTCATATGCCTTAGGTGCATCCCACATTCTACATTTTTTTGGAGAAATCCACGACAGGTGCAGGAAAATTGTGTTATTGTAACTATTTACCGCTATCTCTCTTTCACGGCTCTCCATCAGTTGTGAACATCTATTGGTTTATCCCAAGTCACTAAGCATATGTTTATTAGGTACACCTGTTTTTCCTTATACAGCTGTTTCTGGAGTCTAGGGTCGCATGCTCATAAACACAGTGTAACTCAGAAACGCATCTAATAGTCCAATAAACCCATCATAACGTTGAAAAATCATAAATCAAACCATCATAAGTCACGGTTTGTCCGTGGATATGGGCGTCATCAATTCCATTGTATTCAGTCATGCTGTACACCATTAACCACGGCAGACTGACTGGGAGTGGATATTGATACCATTATAAAAGTCAGTTATTAGAGGGATACTTCTTTAACCTGACTGAAGAACTGATCTAATGGCTTTAGTCGAGTGCATGATTATGTGAGATGTTTTGAGACAGAGTAGTACATTTGTGAATGAAATTTTCTGGCTTTTTTTCACTTAGTAGGAACCATTGTGTGTGGAAAAGTGAGAAAATTGCTTTCTGCTGTAGAGTCTGGCATTCATTGTAGATTTAAGCTTATTTTTCTGGGAGCAAATCTTATTCAATAAAATACTACTCTTTATACTAAAAAAACAAAAACAGTGGTGATGTGTGGTCATTATCCTCAGCAAACTAATCCAGGGAAAGAAAACCAAACGCCACATTCTCACTTATAATGGGAGCTGAAAAAGGAGATCACATGGACACAGGAAGGGGAACAACACACACTGGGGCCTTTCGGGGGGCAGAGCGTTAAGAAGAACAGCTACTGCATGCTGGGCTTAATGCCTAGGTGATGGGTTGACAGGTGCAGCAAACCACCATGGCACACGTTTACCTTAGTAACAAATCTGCACATCCTGCACATATACCCCAGAACTTAGAAACGAAACGAAACAAAAGAAAACGAAAAAGCAATAGCAAAACGCTAAAGGCAAACTAAAGTTTCAAACTCAGAACGTGACAGACCAATGTTTGGTTCAAATCATGGTTCTCAACCCAGGTGCCATAAGGTCAGGATAAAGAATTTGATTACATATTGTAAATAAGACATGCAGCAAATGACCAGAAAGATTATTCTCAACATATGTGTGTCTTCTAATTCAATGGTGACGCTACCTACCGGGACATAGCATTAGATTCCAAAGGGCCGGGTCCCGCCACACAGGCCTCCCACACTAATAACAATGGGAAGCCCTACGTGGTTTTACCTGTGCTTCTCAGCAACTGGCTATAAATCAGGTTGCCACCACTCCCAGACTTAGTTGCATTCATTTGCTGGAAGAGCTCACAGCACGCAGGGAAGCACTTACATTTGCCGTTGTATTTTAGCGGACATTGCAAAAAGTTCAGAAATTAATGTGGGGCCCGGCATGTGGGGAGGGGCGCACTACCTTCCAGGAAGTGTTATCCAGAAGCTCTCTGATCCCAGTCCTTTTGGGTTTTTATGGAGACCTCATTCTATAGGCATGATGGGTTAAACCATAGGCTATTGGTGATCAACTCCACCTGAGGCTCTCAACCCTCCCTGGAAATTGGGGTTGAGGCTTTGCCATTCTCAGTCTGACTAAAAGAATTTACCCAAACGGAATTTTGAAACAGATGAGCATAACTGGAATCTTAATTAGATGATTGGATTATCTGGAGCCACACCTTGATATTCCTAACCCGAGCACCCTCATCCAACGAATGCTCCACCCAACTGGCTCCCAAGTCTCTACGTGGTTCCAGAGCAAAAGAATGTTTATACAACGCATATCTCCACCTTTTCTTCAAAGTCTTTTCGCTTACACGGAAAGACTTCTTAAACTGCCATGCATCAGGGTCAGGGGGAGGTCTTGTTACAACGCAGATCTGTGGATCTCCGGGTTTTGATTGTGGCAAGGATGCTGCTGGTGTCAAAACCACAACGTGGGAACCACAGAACCACTAGTTGGTTTTCAGTGTTTCAGTGCATACAATTCCTAACATATCTGGCCAAGAAAACTTGTAAGTTCTTAGATTGTCCCAAAGGTGGCGCATGAAATCAAAGCAGGAGAACAGTTTCCCACGAGGTGTAGCCTGGGAAAGTTGGGGGTGACTGATGGAAAGGAGGAGTGAAGCTCCGCCCTTTCCGCTGCTAGGCTGCGCCCGAGGCTATTTAAACCCACCCTGGCTGGCCTGTACTCAGATCTTCGCGGAGCGGATCAGCGGCCGGAGCGTTTGGCGGACTCTGCGTGGACTTGGAGCTCACAGCGTCTTGCGACTTGGAAGCGGATTCAGAGGACAGGACAGAACACTTGGGCAAGTGAATCTCTGTCTGTCTGTCTGTCTGTCTGTCTGTCTGTCTGTCTCATTGGTTGGTTGATTTCCATTTTCTTAAGGGGCACATACCTCACACCGCACACACACACACACACACACACGCACACACACGCACACACACTCCTTCTTTCTGCGAGTTAGAAAATTAGTAGGGGCCCCTGGGAGCTGCAGGTTTCCTAATCATGTCTGCACCTAAGAACAGTAGGGTCTTGTCTGGCTCTTCTTATGAACGGTCCCCCAGCCCGGACTCCCCAAGGTCCATGCGAGCTTCACCCAGCTTCTCCCTCTCCCCTATCAGAAACTCAGGCTTAAGGGGAAGCTCCTCACCAGGGATCCGGAGCTACCATTCACCATCCCCTAGGGCTTCACCACACTCACCTCTGTCATCACCAGAATCCCACAAGCTCCCATTTCCCTGTCCTCACCGTGATGGGCAACCAATGAAGCCATTGGGCTCTCCCGTGTCCTCCTCTGAGGATTCCTCAGAGTCCCCACGTTCATCAATAATATACCACATGTTCTTACTGCCATCACCCAGCAGCTCACCCCCAGCTCTCGGGGGGTCTCCTGTGTCTCCCAGCTACTCTCCAAACAACCCCAGATTTCAGCTGGAGTCAGCCCCCCACACCCAGGAATCACCTACAAACTCACGAGCCTCACGGTGCTCCACCCCTGTGTCTTTCATCTCTTCACCCCCAGGCCTCAGGGACTCTCCTGTGGCTCCCAGTTACTCTCCAGCCATCCCCAGGTTCCTGCGGGAGTCAGCCCCATGCACCCAGGAGTCCCCCAGAGACTCACACGTCTCGGGAGAATATGAGCGGTCCCCCAGCCCTGACTCCTCAAGATTCATGCCTGCCTCACCCAGCTTCTCCCTCTCCCCTCCCAGAAACTCAGACCCAAGGGGCAGCTCCTCACCAGGGATGTGGAAGTACTCTACATCACCCCGCAGGGCTTCACCACTCTCACATCCATCATCAACAGAACTCCACAACTTTACGTTTCCCTTTCCTAACCAAGCAGGACAGTCACTCATGTCATTGTGTTCTCCCGTGTCCTCCTCTGGAGATTCTCCACAGTCACCTCATTCATCAATAATATACCATATGTTCTTACTGCCATCATCCAGCAGCTCACCCCCAGCCACCCATGACTCGCCTGTCTGTCCCAGCTACTCTCCAACTACGCCCAGATTTCAGCGGCAGTCTCTACCCCACACCCCAGAAACACCTACAAACTCACAGACCTCAGTGGGATCCTCGCCAGTCTCTCTCACGTCTTCACCCCCAGCCCTTACGGACCCTCCAGTCTGTCCCAGCTACTCTCCAACCACGCCCACATTTCAGCGCGGGTCAGTTCCAGGAACCCAGGGATCACCACCAAGCCCACCACTTTCACTGAGTTACTCCCCAGTCTCCAGCACGTCTTTATCTCCAACCCTCAGGGACTCGCCTGTCTGTCCCAGCTACTCTCCAAACACGCCCACACTTCAGCGGGAGTTCGTTGCAGGCACCCAGAAATCACCACCAAACTCACCAATTTCACTGCGTTACTCCCCAGTCTCTCTCATGTCTTCACCATCCCTCAGGGACTCTCCCGTCTGTCCCAGCTACTCTCCAACCACGCCCACATTTCAGCTGGAGTCAGTTCCAGGCACCCCGGACTCACCACCAAACTCACCAATTTCACTCAGTTACTCCTCAGTCTCTAGCACGTCTTTATCTCCAACCCTCAGGGACTCTCCTGTGTGTCCCAGCTACTCTCCAACCACGCCCACACTTCAGCGGGAGTCAGCTCCAGGCACCCAGGAATCACCATCAAACTCACCAATTTCACTGCGTTACTCCCCAGTCTCTCTCATGTCTTCACCATCCCTCAGGGACTCTCCCGTCTGTCCCAGCTACTCTCCAACCACGCCCACATTTCAGCTGGGGTCAGTTCCAGGCACCCCGGAGTCACCACCAAACTCACCAGTTTCACTGAGGTACTCCCCGGTCTCTCTCATGTCTTCACCCCCAGCCCTCAGGGACTCTCCTGTGTGTCCCAGCTACTCTCCATCCATGCCCAGATTTCAGCGGGAGTCCGTTCCAGGCACCCAGGTATCACCACCAAACTCAGCAGTTTCGCTGAGTTACTCCCCAGTCTCTCTCATGTCTTCACCCCCAGCCCCCTGGGACTCTCCTGTCTGTCCCAGCTACTCTCCCACCACGCCCAGATTTCAGCGGGAGTCAGCCTCCCACACTCCGGAATCACCTACAGACTCACAGACTTCACTGAGGTCCTCCCTGGTCTCTCTCAGGTCTTTGCCCTCAACCCACAGGGACTCTTGTGTCTCTTTCAGCTACTCTCAAAACTTCTCTAGATTCCAGCTGGAGTCAGTTCCAGGCACCCACGATACACCACCGAACTCACGAATTTCACTGACTTACTCCCCAGTCTCCCTCATGTTCTCACCCCCAGCCCTCAGGGACTCTTCTGTCTCTCTCAGCTACTCTCCAACCATCTCCAGATTGCACCTGGAGTCAGCTTCCCGCACCCAGGAATCATCTACAAACTCACGGACCTTACTGCCACCCTCCCCCATTTCTTTCACCTCTTCACCCCCTGCCTTGAGGGACTCTCCTGGGCCTCCCAGCTTCTCTCCAGCCTTCCCCAGATTTCTGCCACAGTCAGCCCCAGGCACCCAGGGCAACCATAGACACTCACAGGCCTCACGAGACTATCTCCCTATGACCTGTACCTACACAGGGATGGCTCTCACGCATCCCTCAGTGACCCCAAACCCATCTCCACTTACACTCAGACACTCCCAGGGCCTGACAGCTACTCCCGGTTATTGTCCTTCAGTTCGAAGCCCTGGCCAATCTACTAGCCCACATGACGCAGTTACCTGGCCATTTCTCCACGGTTCCCGTGAGGGCCCCACGCCCAGCCGCACAAGAGCCCCTCCTGCATTCCGTCCTCACACGCAGGCCTGTCCATCTACTTGCTACTGTCACACTCTTGCCAGCAGAAGAGGCCCCTGTAATGGCCGATATCACCACCCAGTCTATCCTCACCCCACAGCTGTGCAGCGGGTCCCTCCTGCTGGCCCACGTGGCTGCCAGAGCCCATGCTGGCACGACGCTCCAGCAGGTCGGCGTCCCTGCGGCCACACTACCGGTGACATGGCTAGCATGACCCTCCTTCCTGGCAGTGACACTGTTGATGTGAACCCCAGTTTCACATCTGTCATTTCTAAATAGGACCATTTTCCCTTTTCGCTCTCCCTTCCTTTCACAGGGCTTTTCGTTCTCTCTGTTTCTGCCTCCGTTTCAGATCTTTACTCACCTTTTTCTCTCTCACTATGTCTGCCGTGGTCTCCATGAGAGTGCGCCACTTAAGATTCCCCCATTAAAAGTCATGAATTGAGTGGCTTTTAGTATACCTGTGGTTGTGCACATTCAATTATAATTTGCAATCCATTGTAGAACGTCTTATCACCCCCGACCAGAGAAAAACCCTGTAGACATTAGTCACTCCTCATTCTGTCTCAAACCCTCTCCCTGACCCTCAGCCCTAGGTAGCAACTACCTAGTGCCATCAATCCCATATGCATAGATTTCCATATTGTAGACATTTCCTATAAACGGAATTGCACAATAGGTGAGCTGTTATGACTGACATAACACGTAGCACAATATTTTCAAGATTCATCCACATTGTAGGCTTACCCACAGGGGAAACCATTTTTTTGGGGGGTTTTAGTAACACCGGGTGTTTTCTCCTTCCTTTCGTCCTTCTTTCCTTCCTTCCTTCCTTCCTTCCTTCCTTCCTTCCTTCCTTCTTTCCTAACTTCCTTCTTTCCTTCCTTCCTTCCTTCCTTCCTTCCTGCCTTCCTTCCTTCCTCCTACTTCTCTCTTACTCCTTCTGCCCTCTCTCTTTCATATGCCTTAGGTGCATCCCACATTCTGCATTTTTTTGGAGAAATCCACGACAGGTGCAGGAAAATTGTGTTATTGTAACTATTTACCGCTATCTCTCTTTCACGGCTCTCCATCAGTTGTGAACATCTATTGGTTTATCCCAAGTCACTAAGCATATGTTTATTAGGTACACCTGTTTTTCCTTATACAGCTGTTTCTGGAGTCTAGGGTCGCATGCTCATAAACCCAGTGTAACTCAGAAACGCATCTAATAGTCCAATAAACCCATCATAACGTTGAAAAATCATAAATCAAACCATCATAAGTCACGGTTTGTCCGTGGATATGGGCGTCATCAATTCCATTGTATTCAGTCATGCTGTACACCATTAACCACGGCAGACTGACTGGGAGTGGATATTGATACCATTATAAAAGTCAGTTATTAGAGGGATACTTCTTTAACCTGACTGAAGAACTGATCTAATGGCTTTAGTCGAGTGCATGATTATGTGAGATGTTTTGAGACAGAGTAGTACATTTGTGAATGAAATTTTCTGGCTTTTTTTCACTTAGTAGGAACCATTGTGTGTGGAAAAGTTAGAAAATTGCTTTCTGCTGTAGAGTCTGGCATTCATTGTAGATTTAAGCTTATTTTTCTGGGAGCAAATCTTATTCAATAAAATACTACTCTTTATACTAAAAAAACAAAAACAGTGGTGATGTGTGGTCATTATCCTCAGCAAACTCATCCAGGGAAAGAAAACCAAACGCCACATTCTCACTTATAATGGGAGCTGAAAAAGGAGATCACATGGACACAGGAAGGGGAACAACACACACTGGGGCCTTTCGGGGGGCAGAGCGTTAAGAAGAACAGCTACTGCATGCTGGGCTTAATGCCTAGGTGATGGGTTGACAGGTGCAGCAAACCACCATGGCACACGTTTACCTTAGTAACAAATCTGCACATCCTGCACATATACCCCAGAACTTAGAAACGAAACGAAACAAAAGAAAACGAAAAAGCAATAGCAAAACGCTAAAGGCAAACTAAAGTTTCAAACTCAGAACGTGACAGACCAATGTTTGGTTCAAATCATGGTTCTCAACCCAGGTGCCATAAGGTCAGGATAAAGAATTTGATTACATATTGTAAATAAGACATGCAGCAAATGACCAGAAAGATTATTCTCAACATATGTGTGTCTTCTAATTCAATGGTGACGCTACCTACCGGGACATAGCATTAGATTCCAAAGGGCCGGGTCCCGCCACACAGGCCTCCCACACTAATAACAATGGGAAGCCCTACGTGGTTTTACCTGTGCTTCTCAGCAACTGGCTATAAATCAGGTTGCCACCACTCCCAGATTTAGTTGCATTCATTTGCTGGAAGAGCTCACAGCACGCAGGGAAGCACTTACATTTGCCGTTGTATTTTAGCGGACATTGCAAAAAGTTCAGAAATTAATGTGGGGCCCGGCATGTGGGGAGGGGCGCACTACCTTCCAGGAAGTGTTATCCAGAAGCTCTCTGATCCCAGTCCTTTTGGGTTTTTATGGAGACCTCATTCTATAGGCATGATGGGTTAAACCATAGGCTATTGGTGATCAACTCCACCTGAGGCTCTCAACCCTCCCTGGAAATTGGGGTTGAGGCTTTGCCATTCTCAGTCTGACTAAAAGAATTTACCCAAACGGAATTTTGAAACAGATGAGCATAACTGGAATCTTAATTAGATGATTGGATTATCTGGAGCCACACCTTGATATTCCTAACCCGAGCACCCTCATCCAACGAATGCTCCACCCAACTGGCTCCCAAGTCTCTACGTGGTTCCAGAGCAAAAGAATGTTTATACAACGCATATCTCCACCTTTTCTTCAAAGTCTTTTCGCTTACACGGAAAGACTTCTTAAACTGCCATGCATCAGGGTCAGGGGGAGGTCTTGTTACAACGCAGATCTGTGGATCTCCGGGTTTTGATTGTGGCAAGGATGCTGCTGGTGTCAAAACCACAACGTGGGAACCACAGAACCACTAGTTGGTTTTCAGTGTTTCAGTGCATACAATTCCTAACATATCTGGCCAAGAAAACTTGTAAGTTCTTAGATTGTCCCAAAGGTGGCGCATGAAATCAAAGCAGGAGAACAGTTTCCCACGAGGTGTAGCCTGGGAAAGTTGGGGGTGACTGATGGAAAGGAGGAGTGAAGCTCCGCCCTTTCCGCTGCTAGGCTGCGCCCGAGGCTATTTAAACCCACCCTGGCTGGCCTGTACTCAGATCTTCGCGGAGCGGATCAGCGGCCGGAGCGTTTGGCGGACTCTGCGTGGACTTGGAGCTCACAGCGTCTTGCGACTTGGAAGCGGATTCAGAGGACAGGACAGAACACTTGGGCAAGTGAATCTCTGTCTGTCTGTCTGTCTGTCTGTCTGTCTGTCTCATTGGTTGGTTGATTTCCATTTTCTTAAGGGGCACATACCTCACACCGCACACACACACACACACACACACACGCACACACACGCACACACACTCCTTCTTTCTGCGAGTTAGAAAATTAGTAGGGGCCCCTGGGAGCTGCAGGTTTCCTAATCATGTCTGCACCTAAGAACAGTAGGGTCTTGTCTGGCTCTTCTTATGAACGGTCCCCCAGCCCGGACTCCCCAAGGTCCATGCGAGCTTCACCCAGCTTCTCCCTCTCCCCTATCAGAAACTCAGGCTTAAGGGGAAGCTCCTCACCAGGGATCCGGAGCTACCATTCACCATCCCCTAGGGCTTCACCACACTCACCTCTGTCATCACCAGAATCCCACAAGCTCCCATTTCCCTGTCCTCACAGTGATGGGCAACCAATGAAGCCATTGGGCTCTCCCGTGTCCTCCTCTGAGGATTCCTCAGAGTCCCCACGTTCATCAATAATATACCACATGTTCTTACTGCCATCACCCAGCAGCTCACCCCCAGCTCTCGGGGGGTCTCCTGTGTCTCCCAGCTACTCTCCAAACAACCCCAGATTTCAGCTGGAGTCAGCCCCCCACACCCAGGAATCACCTACAAACTCACGAGCCTCACGGTGCTCCACCCCTGTGTCTTTCATCTCTTCACCCCCAGGCCTCAGGGACTCTCCTGTGGCTCCCAGTTACTCTCCAGCCATCCCCAGGTTCCTGCGGGAGTCAGCCCCATGCACCCAGGAGTCCCCCAGAGACTCACACGTCTCGGGAGAATATGAGCGGTCCCCCAGCCCTGACTCCTCAAGATTCATGCCTGCCTCACCCAGCTTCTCCCTCTCCCCTCCCAGAAACTCAGACCCAAGTGGCAGCTCCTCACCAGGGATGTGGAAGTACTCTACATCACCCCGCAGGGCTTCACCACTCTCACATCCATCATCAACAGAACTCCACAACTTTACGTTTCCCTTTCCTAACCAAGCAGGACAGTCACTCATGTCATTGTGTTCTCCCGTGTCCTCCTCTGGAGATTCTCCACAGTCACCTCATTCATCAATAATATACCATATGTTCTTACTGCCATCATCCAGCAGCTCACCCCCAGCCACCCATGACTCGCCTGTCTGTCCCAGCTACTCTCCAACTACGCCCAGATTTCAGCGGCAGTCTCTACCCCACACCCCAGAAACACCTACAAACTCACAGACCTCAGTGGGATCCTCGCCAGTCTCTCTCACGTCTTCACCCCCAGCCCTTACGGACCCTCCAGTCTGTCCCAGCTACTCTCCAACCACGCCCACATTTCAGCGCGGGTCAGTTCCAGGAACCCAGGGATCACCACCAAGCCCACCACTTTCACTGAGTTACTCCCCAGTCTCCAGCATGTCTTTATCTCCAACCCTCAGGGACTCGCCTGTCTGTCCCAGCTACTCTCCAAACACGCCCACACTTCAGCGGGAGTTCGTTGCAGGCACCCAGAAATCACCACCAAACTCACCAATTTCACTGCGTTACTCCCCAGTCTCTCTCATGTCTTCACCATCCCTCAGGGACTCTCCCATCTGTCCCAGCTACTCTCCAACCACGCCCACATTTCAGCTGGAGTCAGTTCCAGGCACCCCGGACTCACCACCAAACTCACCAATTTCACTCAGTTACTCCTCAGTCTCTAGCACGTCTTTATCTCCAACCCTCAGGGACTCTCCTGTGTGTCCCAGCTACTCTCCAACCACGCCCACACTTCAGCGGGAGTCAGCTCCAGGCACCCAGGAATCACCATCAAACTCACCAATTTCACTGCGTTACTCCCCAGTCTCTCTCATGTCTTCACCATCCCTCAGGGACTCTCCCGTCTGTCCCAGCTACTCTCCAACCACGCCCACATTTCAGCTGGGGTCAGTTCCAGGCACCCCGGAGTCACCACCAAACTCACCAGTTTCACTGAGGTACTCCCCGGTCTCTCTCATGTCTTCACCCCCAGCCCTCAGGGACTCTCCTGTGTGTCCCAGCTACTCTCCATCCATGCCCAGATTTCAGCGGGAGTCCGTTCCAGGCACCCAGGTATCACCACCAAACTCAGCAGTTTCGCTGAGTTACTCCCCAGTCTCTCTCATGTCTTCACCCCCAGCCCCCTGGGACTCTCCTGTCTGTCCCAGCTACTCTCCCACCACGCCCAGATTTCAGCGGGAGTCAGCCTCCCACACTCCGGAATCACCTACAGACTCACAGACTTCACTGAGGTCCTCCCTGGTCTCTCTCAGGTCTTTGCCTTCAGCCCCCAGGGACTCTTGTGTCTCTTTCAGCTACTCTCAAAACTTCTCTAGATTCCAGCTGGAGTCAGTTCCAGGCACCCACGATACACCACCGAACTCACGAATTTCACTGACTTACTCCCCAGTCTCCCTCATGTTCTCACCCCCAGCCCTCAGGGACTCTTCTGCCTCTCTCAGCTACTCTCCAACCATCTCCAGATTGCACCTGGAGTCAGCTTCCCGCACCCAGGAATCATCTACAAACTCACGGACCTTACTGCCACCCTCCCCCATTTCTTTCACCTCTTCACCCCCTGCCTTGAGGGACTCTCCTGGGCCTCCCAGCTTCTCTCCAGCCTTCCCCAGATTTCTGCCACAGTCAGCCCCAGGCACCCAGGGCAACCATAGACACTCACAGGCCTCACGAGACTATCTCCCTATGACCTGTACCTACACAGGGATGGCTCTCACGCATCCCTCAGTGACCCCAAACCCATCTCCACTTACACTCAGACACTCCCAGGGCCTGACAGCTACTCCCCGTTATTGTCCTTCAGTTCGAAGCCCTGGCCAATCTACTAGCCCACATGACGCAGTTACCTGGCCATTTCTCCACGGTTCCCGTGAGGGCCCCACGCCCAGCCGCACAAGAGCCCCTCCTGCATTCCGTCCTCACACGCAGGCCTGTCCATCTACTTGCTACTGTCACACTCTTGCCAGCAGAAGAGGCCCCTGTAATGGCCGATATCACCACCCAGTCTATCCTCACCCCACAGCTGTGCAGCGGGTCCCTCCTGCTGGCCCACGTGGCTGCCAGAGCCCATGCTGGCACGACGCTCCAGCAGGTCGGCGTCCCTGCGGGCCACACTACCGGTGACGTGGCTAGCATGACCCTCCTTCCTGGCAGTGACACTGTTGATGTGAACCCCAGTTTCACATCTGTCATTTCTAAATAGGACCATTTTCCCTTTTCGCTCTCCCTTCCTTTCACAGGGCTTTCGTTCTCTCTGTTTCTGCCTCCGTTTCAGATATTTACTCACCTTTTTCTCTCTCACTATGTCTGCCGTGGTCTCCATGAGAGTGCGCCACTTAAGATTCCCCCATTAAAAGTCATGAATTGAGTGGCTTTTAGTATACCTGTGGTTGTGCACATTCAATTATAATTCGCAATCCATTGTAGAACGTCTTATCACCCCCGACCAGAGAAAAACCCTGTAGACATTAGTCACTCCTCATTCTGTCTCAAACCCTCTCCCTGACCCTCAGCCCTAGGTAGCAACTACCTAGTGCCATCAATCCCATATGCATAGATTTCCATATTGTAGACATTTCCTATAAACGGAATTGCACAATAGGTGAGCTGTTATGACTGACATAACACGTAGCACAATATTTTCAAGATTCATCCACATTGTAGGCTTACCCACAGGGGAAACCATTTTTTTGGGGGGTTTTAGTAACACCGGGTGTTTTCTCCTTCCTTTCGTCCTTCTTTCCTTCCTTCCTTCCTTCCTTCCTTCCTTCCTTCCTTCCTTCCTTCTTTCCTAACTTCCTTCTTTCCTTCCTTCCTTCCTTCCTTCCTTCCTTCCTTCTACTTCTCTCTTACTCCTTCTGCCCTCTCTCTTTCATATGCCTTAGGTGCATCCCATATTCTGCATTTTTTTGGAGAAATCCACGACAGGTGCAGGAAAATTGTGTTATTGTAACTATTTACCGCTATCTCTCTTTCACGGCTCTCCATCAGTTGTGAACATCTATTGGTTTATCCCAAGTCACTAAGCATATGTTTATTAGGTACACCTGTTTTTCCTTATACAGCTGTTTCTGGAGTCTAGGGTCGCATGCTCATAAACCCAGTGTAACTCAGAAACGCATCTAATAGTCCAATAAACCCATCATAACGTTGAAAAATCATAAATCAAACCATCATAAGTCACGGTTTGTCCGTGGATATGGGCGTCATCAATTCCATTGTATTCAGTCATGCTGTACACCATTAACCACGGCAGACTGACTGGGAGTGGATATTGATACCATTATAAAAGTCAGTTATTAGAGGGATACTTCTTTAACCTGACTGAAGAACTGATCTAATGGCTTTAGTCGAGTGCATGATTATGTGAGATGTTTTGAGACAGAGTAGTACATTTGTGAATGAAATTTTCTGGCTTTTTTTCACTTAGTAGGAACCATTGTGTGTGGAAAAGTGAGAAAATTGCTTTCTGCTGTAGAGTCTGGCATTCATTGTAGATTTAAGCTTATTTTTCTGGGAGCAAATCTTATTCAATAAAATACTACTCTTTATACTAAAAAAACAAAAACAGTGGTGATGTGTGGTCATTATCCTCAGCAAACTCATCCAGGGAAAGAAAACCAAACGCCACATTCTCACTTATAATGGGAGCTGAAAAAGGAGATCACATGGACACAGGAAGGGGAACAACACACACTGGGGCCTTTCGGGGGGCAGAGCGTTAAGAAGAACAGCTACTGCATGCTGGGCTTAATGCCTAGGTGATGGGTTGACAGGTGCACCAAACCACCATGGCACACGTTTACCTTAGTAACAAATCTGCACATCCTGCACATATACCCCAGAACCTAGAAACGAAACGAAACAAAAGAAAACGAAAAAGCAATAGCAAAACGCTAAAGGCAAACTAAAGTTTCAAACTCAGAACGTGACAGACCAATGTTTGGTTCAAATCATGGTTCTCAACCCAGGTGCCATAAGGTCAGGATAAAGAATTTGATTACATATTGTAAATAAGACATGCAGCAAATGACCAGAAAGATTATTCTCAACATATGTGTGTCTTCTAATTCAATGGTGACGCTACCTACCGGGACATAGCATTAGATTCCAAAGGGCCGGGTCCCGCCACACAGGCCTCCCACACTAATAACAATGGGAAGCCCTACGTGGTTTTACCTGTGCTTCTCAGCAACTGGCTATAAATCAGGTTGCCACCACTCCCAGATTTAGTTGCATTCATTTGCTGGAAGAGCTCACAGCACGCAGGGAAGCACTTACATTTGCCGTTGTATTTTAGCGGACATTGCAAAAAGTTCAGAAATTAATGTGGGGCCCGGCATGTGGGGAGGGGCGCACTACCTTCCAGGAAGTGTTATCCAGAAGCTCTCTGATCCCAGTCCTTTTGGGTTTTTATGGAGACCTCATTCTATAGGCATGATGGGTTAAACCATAGGCTATTGGTGATCAACTCCACCTGAGGCTCTCAACCCTCCCTGGAAATTGGGGTTGAGGCTTTGCCATTCTCAGTCTGACTAAAAGAATTTACCCAAACGGAATTTTGAAACAGATGAGCATAACTGGAATCTTAATTAGATGATTGGATTATCTGGAGCCACACCTTGATATTCCTAACCCGAGCACCCTCATCCAACGAATGCTCCACCCAACTGGCTCCCAAGTCTCTACGTGGTTCCAGAGCAAAAGAATGTTTTTACAACGCATATCTCCACCTTTTCTTCAAAGTCTTTTCGCTTACACGGAAAGACTTCTTAAACTGCCATGCATCAGGGTCAGGGGGAGGTCTTGTTACAACGCAGATCTGTGGATCTCCGGGTTTTGATTGTGGCAAGGATGCTGCTGGTGTCAAAACCACAACGTGGGAACCACAGAACCACTAGTTGGTTTTCAGTGTTTCAGTGCATACAATTCCTAACATATCTGGCCAAGAAAACTTGTAAGTTCTTAGATTGTCCCAAAGGTGGCGCATGAAATCAAAGCAGGAGAACAGTTTCCCACGAGGTGTAGCCTGGGAAAGTTGGGGGTGACTGATGGAAAGGAGGAGTGAAGCTCCGCCCTTTCCGCTGCTAGGCTGCGCCCGAGGCTATTTAAACCCACCCTGGCTGGCCTGTACTCAGATCTTCGCGGAGCGGATCAGCGGCCGGAGCGTTTGGCGGACTCTGCGTGGACTTGGAGCTCACAGCGTCTTGCGACTTGGAAGCGGATTCAGAGGACAGGACAGAACACTTGGGCAAGTGAATCTCTGTCTGTCTGTCTGTCTGTCTGTCTGTCTGTCTCATTGGTTGGTTGATTTCCATTTTCTTAAGGGGCACATACCTCACACCGCACACACACACACACACACACACACACGCACACACACGCACACACACTCCTTCTTTCTGCGAGTTAGAAAATTAGTAGGGGCCCCTGGGAGCTGCAGGTTTCCTAATCATGTCTGCACCTAAGAACAGTAGGGTCTTGTCTGCCTCTTCTTATGAACGGTCCCCCAGCCCGGACTCCCCAAGGTCCATGCGAGCTTCACCCAGCTTCTCCCTCTCCCCTATCAGAAACTCAGGCTTAAGGGGAAGCTCCTCACCAGGGATCCGGAGCTACCATTCACCATCCCCTAGGGCTTCACCACACTCACCTCTGTCATCACCAGTATCCCACAAGCTCGCATTTCCCTGTCCTCACCGTGATGGGCAATCAATGAAGCCATTGGGCTCTCCCGTGTCCTCCTCTGAGGATTCCTCAGAGTCCCCACGTTCATCAATAATATACCACATGTTCTTACTGCCATCACCCAGCAGCTCACCCCCAGCTCTCGGGGGGTCTCCTGTGTCTCCCAGCTACTCTCCAAACAACCCCAGATTTCAGCTGGAGTCAGCCCCCCACACCCAGGAATCACCTACAAACTCACGAGCCTCACGGTGCTCCACCCCTGTGTCTTTCATCTCTTCACCCCCAGGCCTCAGGGACTCTCCTGTGGCTCCCAGTTACTCTCCAGCCATCCGCAGGTTCCTGCGGGAGTCAGCCCCATGCACCCAGGAGTCCCCCAGAGACTCACACGTCTCGGGAGAATATGAGCGGTCCCCCAGCCCTGACTCCTCAAGATTCATGCCTGCCTCACCCAGCTTCTCCCTCTCCCCTCCCAGAAACTCAGACCCAAGGGGCAGCTCCTCACCAGGGATGTGGAAGTACTCTACATCACCCCGCAGGGCTTCACCACTCTCACATCCATCATCAACAGAACTCCACAACTTTACGTTTCCCTTTCCTAACCAAGCAGGACAGTCACTCATGTCATTGTGTTCTCCCGTGTCCTCCTCTGGAGATTCTCCACAGTCACCTCATTCATCAATAATATACCATATGTTCTTACTGCCATCATCCAGCAGCTCACCCCCAGCCACCCATGACTCGCCTCTGTCCCAGCTACTCTCCAACTACGCCCAGATTTCAGCGGCAGTCTCTACCCCACACCCCAGAAACACCTACAAACTCACAGACCTCAGTGGGATCCTCGCCAGTCTCTCTCACGTCTTCACCCCCAGCCCTTACGGACCCTCCAGTCTGTCCCAGCTACTCTCCAACCACGCCCACATTTCAGCGCGGGTCAGTTCCAGGAACCCAGGGATCACCACCAAGCCCACCACTTTCACTGAGTTACTCCCCAGTCTCCACCACGTCTTTATCTCCAACCCTCAGGGACTCGCCTGTCTGTCCCAGCTACTCTCCAAACACGCCCACACTTCAGCGGGAGTTCGTTGCAGGCACCCAGAAATCACCACCAAACTCACCAATTTCACTGCGTTACTCCCCAGTCTCTCTCATGTCTTCACCATCCCTCAGGGACTCTCCCGTCTGTCCCAGCTACTCTCCAACCACGCCCACATTTCAGCTGGAGTCAGTTCCAGGCACCCCGGACTCACCACCAAACTCACCAATTTCACTCAGTTACTCCTCAGTCTCTAGCACGTCTTTATCTCCAACCCTCAGGGACTCTCCTGTGTGTCCCAGCTACTCTCCAACCACGCCCACACTTCAGCGGGAGTCAGCTCCAGGCACCCAGGAATCACCATCAAACTCACCAATTTCACTGCGTTACTCCCCAGTCTCTCTCATGTCTTCACCATCCCTCAGGGACTCTCCCGTCTGTCCCAGCTACTCTCCAACCACGCCCACATTTCAGCTGGGGTCAGTTCCAGGCACCCCGGAGTCACCACCAAACTCACCAGTTTCACTGAGGTACTCCCCGGTCTCTCTCATGTCTTCACCCCCAGCCCTCAGGGACTCTCCTGTGTGTCCCAGCTACTCTCCATCCATGCCCAGATTTCAGCGGGAGTCCGTTCCAGGCACCCAGGTATCACCACCAAACTCAGCAGTTTCGCTGAGTTACTCCCCAGTCTCTCTCATGTCTTCACCCCCAGCCCCCTGGGACTCTCCTGTCTGTCCCAGCTACTCTCCCACCACGCCCAGATTTCAGCGGGAGTCAGCCTCCCACACTCCGGAATCACCTACAGACTCACAGACTTCACTGAGGTCCTCCCTGGTCTCTCTCAGGTCTTTGCCTTCAGCCCCCAGGGACTCTTGTGTCTCTTTCAGCTACTCTCAAAACTTCTCTAGATTCCAGCTGGAGTCAGTTCCAGGCACCCACGATACACCACCGAACTCACGAATTTCACTGACTTACTCCCCAGTCTCCCTCATGTTCTCACCCCCAGCCCTCAGGGACTCTTCTGCCTCTCTCAGCTACTCTCCAACCATCTCCAGATTGCACCTGGAGTCAGCTTCCCGCACCCAGGAATCATCTACAAACTCACGGACCTTACTGCCACCCTCCCCCATTTCTTTCACCTCTTCACCCCCTGCCTTGAGGGACTCTCCTGGGCCTCCCAGCTTCTCTCCAGCCTTCCCCAGATTTCTGCCACAGTCAGCCCCAGGCACCCAGGGCAACCATAGACACTCACAGGCCTCACGAGACTATCTCCCTATGACCTGTACCTACACAGGGATGGCTCTCACGCATCCCTCAGTGACCCCAAACCCATCTCCACTTACACTCAGACACTCCCAGGGCCTGACAGCTACTCCCCGTTATTGTCCTTCAGTTCGAAGCCCTGGCCAATCTACTAGCCCACATGACGCAGTTACCTGGCCATTTCTCCACGGTTCCCGTGAGGGCCCCACGCCCAGCCGCACAAGAGCCCCTCCTGCATTCCGTCCTCACACGCAGGCCTGTCCATCTACTTGCTACTGTCACACTCTTGCCAGCAGAAGAGGCCCCTGTAATGGCCGATATCACCACCCAGTCTATCCTCACCCCACAGCTGTGCAGCGGGTCCCTCCTGCTGGCCCACGTGGCTGCCAGAGCCCATGCTGGCACGACGCTCCAGCAGGTCGGCGTCCCTGCGGGCCACACTACCGGTGACGTGGCTAGCATGACCCTCCTTCCTGGCAGTGACACTGTTGATGTGAACCCCAGTTTCACATCTGTCATTTCTAAATAGGACCATTTTCCCTTTTCGCTCTCCCTTCCTTTCACAGGGCTTTTCGTTCTCTCTGTTTCTGCCTCCGTTTCAGATCTTTACTCACCTTTTTCTCTCTCACTATGTCTGCCGTGGTCTCCATGAGAGTGCGCCACTTAAGATTCCCCCATTAAAAGTCATGAATTGAGTGGCTTTTAGTATACCTGTGGTTGTGCACATTCAATTATAATTTGCAATCCATTGTAGACCGTCTTATCACCCCCGACCAGAGAAAAACCCTGTAGACATTAGTCACTCCTCATTCTGTCTCAAACCCTCTCCCTGACCCTCAGCCCTAGGTAGCAACTACCTAGTGCCATCAATCCCATATGCATAGATTTCCATATTGTAGACATTTCCTATAAACGGAATTGCACAATAGGTGAGCTGTTATGACTGACATAACACGTAGCACAATATTTTCAAGATTCATCCACATTGTAGGCTTACCCACAGGGGAAACCATTTTTTTGGGGGGTTTTAGTAACACCGGGTGTTTTCTCCTTCCTTTCGTCCTTCTTTCCTTCCTTCCTTCCTTCCTTCCTTCCTTCCTTCCTTCCTTCCTTCTTTCCTAACTTCCTTCTTTCCTTCCTTCCTTCCTTCCTTCCTTCCTTCCTTCCTTCCTTCCTTCCTTCCTCCTACTTCTCTCTTACTCCTTCTGCCCTCTCTCTTTCATATGCCTTAGGTGCATCCCACATTCTGCATTTTTTTGGAGAAATCCACGACAGGTGCAGGAAAATTGTGTTATTGTAACTATTTACCGCTATCTCTCTTTCACGGCTCTCCATCAGTTGTGAACATCTATTGGTTTATCCCAAGTCACTAAGCATATGTTTATTAGGTACACCTGTTTTTCCTTATACAGCTGTTTCTGGAGTCTAGGGTCGCATGCTCATAAACCCAGTGTAACTCAGAAACGCATCTAATAGTCCAATAAACCCATCATAACGTTGAAAAATCATAAATCAAACCATCATAAGTCACGGTTTGTCCGTGGATATGGGCGTCATCAATTCCATTGTATTCAGTCATGCTGTACACCATTAACCACGGCAGACTGACTGGGAGTGGATATTGATACCATTATAAAAGTCAGTTATTAGAGGGATACTTCTTTAACCTGACTGAAGAACTGATCTAATGGCTTTAGTCGAGTGCATGATTATGTGAGATGTTTTGAGACAGAGTAGTACATTTGTGAATGAAATTTTCTGGCTTTTTTTCACTTAGTAGGAACCATTGTGTGTGGAAAAGTGAGAAAATTGCTTTCTGCTGTAGAGTCTGGCATTCATTGTAGATTTAAGCTTATTTTTCTGGGAGCAAATCTTATTCAATAAAATACTACTCTTTATACTAAAAAAACAAAAACAGTGGTGATGTGTGGTCATTATCCTCAGCAAACTCATCCAGGGAAAGAAAACCAAACGCCACATTCTCACTTATAATGGGAGCTGAAAAAGGAGATCACATGGACACAGGAAGGGGAACAACACACACTGGGGCCTTTCGGGGGGCAGAGCGTTAAGAAGAACAGCTACTGCATGCTGGGCTTAATGCCTAGGTGATGGGTTGACAGGTGCAGCAAACCACCATGGCACACGTTTACCTTAGTAACAAATCTGCACATCCTGCACATATAGCCCAGAACTTAGAAACGAAACGAAACAAAAGAAAACGAAAAAGCAATAGCAAAACGCTAAAGGCAAACTAAAGTTTCAAACTCAGAACGTGACAGACCAATGTTTGGTTCAAATCATGGTTCTCAACCCAGGTGCCATAAGGTCAGGATAAAGAATTTGATTACATATTGTAAATAAGACATGCAGCAAATGACCAGAAAGATTATTCTCAACATATGTGTGTCTTCTAATTCAATGGTGACGCTACCTACCGGGACATAGCATTAGATTCCAAAGGGCCGGGTCCCGCCACACAGGCCTCCCACACTAATAACAATGGGAAGCCCTACGTGGTTTTACCTGTGCTTCTCAGCAACTGGCTATAAATCAGGTTGCCACCACTCCCAGATTTAGTTGCATTCATTTGCTGGAAGAGCTCACAGCACGCAGGGAAGCACTTACATTTGCCGTTGTATTTTAGCGGACATTGCAAAAAGTTCAGAAATTAATGTGGGGCCCGGCATGTGGGGAGGGGCGCACTACCTTCCAGGAAGTGTTATCCAGAAGCTCTCTGATCCCAGTCCTTTTGGGTTTTTATGGAGACCTCATTCTATAGGCATGATGGGTTAAACCATAGGCTATTGGTGATCAACTCCACCTGAGGCTCTCAACCCTCCCTGGAAATTGGGGTTGAGGCTTTGCCATTCTCAGTCTGACTAAAAGAATTTACCCAAACGGAATTTTGAAACAGATGAGCATAACTGGAATCTTAATTAGATGATTGGATTATCTGGAGCCACACCTTGATATTCCTAACCCGAGCACCCTCATCCAACGAATGCTCCACCCAACTGGCTCCCAAGTCTCTACGTGGTTCCAGAGCAAAAGAATGTTTATACAACGCATATCTCCACCTTTTCTTCAAAGTCTTTTCGCTTACACGGAAAGACTTCTTAAACTGCCATGCATCAGGGTCAGGGGGAGGTCTTGTTACAACGCAGATCTGTGGATCTCCGGGTTTTGATTGTGGCAAGGATGCTGCTGGTGTCAAAACCACAACGTGGGAACCACAGAACCACTAGTTGGTTTTCAGTGTTTCAGTGCATACAATTCCTAACATATCTGGCCAAGAAAACTTGTAAGTTCTTAGATTGTCCCAAAGGTGGCGCATGAAATCAAAGCAGGAGAACAGTTTCCCACGAGGTGTAGCCTGGGAAAGTTGGGGGTGACTGATGGAAAGGAGGAGTGAAGCTCCGCCCTTTCCGCTGCTAGGCTGCGCCCGAGGCTATTTAAACCCACCCTGGCTGGCCTGTACTCAGATCTTCGCGGAGCGGATCAGCGGCCGGAGCGTTTGGCGGACTCTGCGTGGACTTGGAGCTCACAGCGTCTTGCGACTTGGAAGCGGATTCAGAGGACAGGACAGAACACTTGGGCAAGTGAATCTCTGTCTGTCTGTCTGTCTGTCTGTCTGTCTGTCTCATTGGTTGGTTGATTTCCATTTTCTTAAGGGGCACATACCTCACACCGCACACACACACACACACACGCACACACACGCACACACACTCCTTCTTTCTGCGAGTTAGAAAATTAGTAGGGGCCCCTGGGAGCTGCAGGTTTCCTAATCATGTCTGCACCTAAGAACAGTAGGGTCTTGTCTGCCTCTTCTTATGAACGGTCCCCCAGCCCGGACTCCCCAAGGTCCATGCGAGCTTCACCCAGCTTCTCCCTCTCCCCTATCAGAAACTCAGGCTTAAGGGGAAGCTCCTCACCAGGGATCCGGAGCTACCATTCACCATCCGCTAGGGCTTCACCACACTCACCTCTGTCATCACCAGTATCCCACAAGCTCGCATTTCCCTGTCCTCACCGTGATGGGCAATCAATGAAGCCATTGGGCTCTCCCGTGTCCTCCTCTGAGGATTCCTCAGAGTCCCCACGTTCATCAATAATATACCACATGTTCTTACTGCCATCACCCAGCAGCTCACCCCCAGCTCTCGGGGGGTCTCCTGTGTCTCCCAGCTACTCTCCAAACAACCCCAGATTTCAGCTGGAGTCAGCCCCCCACACCCAGGAATCACCTACAAACTCACGAGCCTCACGGTGCTCCACCCCTGTGTCTTTCATCTCTTCACCCCCAGGCCTCAGGGACTCTCCTGTGGCTCCCAGTTACTCTCCAGCCATCCGCAGGTTCCTGAGGGAGTCAGCCCCATGCACCCAGGAGTCCCCCAGAGACTCACACGTCTCGGGAGAATATGAGCGGTCCCCCAGCCCTGACTCCTCAAGATTCATGCCTGCCTCACCCAGCTTCTCCCTCTCCCCTCCCAGAAACTCAGACCCAAGGGGCAGCTCCTCACCAGGGATGTGGAAGTACTCTACATCACCCCGCAGGGCTTCACCACTCTCACATCCATCATCAACAGAACTCCACAACTTTAGGTTTCCCTTTCCTAACCAAGCAGGACAGTCACTCATGTCATTGTGTTCTCCCGTGTCCTCCTCTGGAGATTCTCCACAGTCACCTCATTCATCAATAATATACCATATGTTCTTACTGCCATCATCCAGCAGCTCACCCCCAGCCACCCATGACTCGCCTGTCTGTCCCAGCTACTCTCCAACTACGCCCAGATTTCAGCGGCAGTCTCTACCCCACACCCCAGAAACACCTACAAACTCACAGACCTCAGTGGGATCCTCGCCAGTCTCTCTCACGTCTTCACCCCCAGCCCTTACGGACCCTCCAGTCTGTCCCAGCTACTCTCCAACCACGCCCACATTTCAGCGCGGGTCAGTTCCAGGAACCCAGGGATCACCACCAAGCCCACCACTTTCACTGAGTTACTCCCCAGTCTCCACCACGTCTTTATCTCCAACCCTCAGGGACTCGCCTGTCTGTCCCAGCTACTCTCCAAACACGCCCACACTTCAGCGGGAGTTCGTTGCAGGCACCCAGAAATCACCACCAAACTCACCAATTTCACTGCGTTACTCCCCAGTCTCTCTCATGTCTTCACCATCCCTCAGGGACTCTCCCGTCTGTCCCAGCTACTCTCCAACCACGCCCACATTTCAGCTGGAGTCAGTTCCAGGCACCCCGGACTCACCACCAAACTCACCAATTTCACTCAGTTACTCCTCAGTCTCTAGCACGTCTTTATCTCCAACCATCAGGGACTCTCCTGTGTGTCCCAGCTACTCTCCAACCACGCCCACACTTCAGCGGGAGTCAGCTCCAGGCACCCAGGAATCACCATCAAACTCACCAATTTCACTGCGTTACTCCCCAGTCTCTCTCATGTGTTCACCATCCCTCAGGGACTCTCCCATCAGTCCCAGCTACTCTCCAACCACGCCCACATTTCAGCTGGGGTCAGTTCCAGGCACCCCGGAGTCACCACCAAACTCACCAGTTTCACTGAGGTACTCCCCGGTCTCTCTCATGTCTTCACCCCCAGCCCTCAGGGACTCTCCTGTGTGTCCCAGCTACTCTCCATCCATGCCCAGATTTCAGCGGGAGTCCGTTCCAGGCACCCAGGTATCACCACCAAACTCAGCAGTTTCGCTGAGTTACTCCCCAGTCTCTCTCATGTCTTCACCCCCAGCCCCCTGGGACTCTCCTGTCTGTCCCAGCTACTCTCCCACCACGCCCAGATTTCAGCGGGAGTCAGCCTCCCACACTCCGGAATCACCTACAGACTCACAGACTTCACTGTGGTCCTCCCTGGTCTCTCTCAGGTCTTTGCCCTCAGCCCACAGGGACTCTTGTGTCTCTTTCAGCTACTCTGAAAACTTCTCCAGATTCCAGCTGGAGTCAGTTCCAGGCACCCACGATACACCACCGAACTCACGAATTTCACTGACTTACTCCCCAGTCTCCCTCATGTTCTCACCCCCAGCCCTCAGGGACTCTTCTGTCTCTCTCAGCTACTCTCCAACCATCTCCAGATTGCACCTGGAGTCAGCTTCCCACACCCAGGAATCATCTACAAACTCACGGACCTTACTGCCACCCTCCCCCATTTCTTTCACCTCTTCACCCCCTGCCTTAAGGGACTCTCCTGGGCCTCCCAGCTTCTCTCCAGCCTTCCCCAGATTTCTGCCACAGTCAGCCCCAGGCACCCAGGGCAACCATAGACACTCACAGGCCTCACGAGACTATCTCCCTATGACCTGTACCTACACAGGGATGGCTCTCACGCATCCCTCAGTGACCCCAAACCCATCTCCACTTACACTCAGACACTCCCAGGGCCTGACAGCTACTCCCCATTATTGTCCTTCAGTTCGAAGCCCTGGCCAATCTACTAGCCCACATGACGCCGTTACCTGGCCATTTCTCCACGGTTCCCGTGAGGGCCCCACGCCCAGCCGCACAAGAGCCCCTCCTGCATTCCGTCCTCACACGCAGGCCTGTCCATCTACTTGCTACTGTCACACTCTTGCCAGCAGAAGAGGCCCCTGTAATGGCCGATATCACCACCCAGTCTATCCTCACCCCACAGCTGTGCAGCGGGTCCCTCCTGCTGGCCCACGTGGCTGCCAGAGCCCATGCTGGCACGACGCTCCAGCAGGTCGGCGTCCCTGCGGGCCACACTACCGGTGACGTGGCTAGCATGACCCTCCTTCCTGGCAGTGACACTGTTGATGTGAACCCCAGTTTCACATCTGTCATTTCTAAATAGGACCATTTTCCCTTTTCGCTCTCCCTTCCTTTCACAGGGCTTTTCGTTCTCTCTGTTTCTGCCTCCGTTTCAGATATTTACTCACCTTTTTCTCTCTCACTATGTCTGCCGTGGTCTCCATGAGAGTGCGCCACTTAAGATTCCCCCATTAAAAGTCATGAATTGAGTGGCTTTTAGTATACCTGTGGTTGTGCACATTCAATTATAATTCGCAATCCATTGTAGAACGTCTTATCACCCCCGACCAGAGAAAAACCCTGTAGACATTAGTCACTCCTCATTCTGTCTCAAACCCTCTCCCTGACCCTCAGCCCTAGGTAGCAACTACCTAGTGCCATCAATCCCATATGCATAGATTTCCATATTGTAGACATTTCCTATAAACGGAATTGCACAATAGGTGAGCTGTTATGACTGACATAACACGTAGCACAATATTTTCAAGATTCATCCACATTGTAGGCTTACCCACAGGGGGAAACCATTTTTTGGGGGGTTTTAGTAACACCGGGTGTTTTCTCCTTCCTTTCGTCCTTCTTTCCTTCCTTCCTTCCTTCCTTCCTTCCTTCCTTCCTATTTTCCTGCCTTCCTTCCTTCCTTCCTTCCTTTCTTCCTTCCTTCCTTCCTTCCTCCTACTTCTCTCTTACTCCTTCTGCCCTCTCTCTTTCATATGCCTTAGGTGCATCCCACATTCTGCATTTTTTTGGGGAAATCCACGACAGGTGGAGGAAAATTGTGTTATTGTAACTATTTACCGCTATCTCTCTTTCACGGCTCTCCATCAGTTGTGAACATCTATTGGTTTATCCCAAGTCACTAAGCATATGTTTATTAGGTACACCTGTTTTTCCTTATACAGCTGTTTCTGGAGTCTAGGGTCGCATGCTCATAAACACAGTGTAACTCAGAAACGCATCTAATAGTCCAATAAACCCATCATAACGTTGAAAAATCATAAATCAAACCATCATAAGTCACGGTTTGTCCGTGGATATGGGCGTCATCAATTCCATTGTATTCAGTCATGCTGTACACCATTAACCACGGCAGACTGACTGGGAGTGGATATTGATACCATTATAAAAGTCAGTTATTAGAGGGATACTTCTTTAACCTGACTGAAGAACTGATCTAATGGCTTTAGTCGAGTGCATGATTATGTGAGATGTTTTGAGACAGAGTAGTACATTTGTGAATGAAATTTTCTGGCTTTTTTTCACTTAGTAGGAACCATTGTGTGTGGAAAAGTGAGAAAGTTGCTTTCTGCTGTAGAGTCTGGCATTCATTGTAGATTTAAGCTTATTTTTCTGGGAGCAAATCTTATTCAATAAAATACTACTCTTTATACTAAAAAAACAAAAACAGTGGTGATGTGTGGTCATTATCCTCAGCAAACTCATCCAGGGAAGGAAAACCAAACGCCACATTCTCACTTATAATGGGAGCTGAAAAAGGAGATCACATGGACACAGGAAGGGGAACAACACACACTGGGGCCTTTCGGGGGGCAGAGCGTTAAGAAGAACAGCTACTGCATGCTGGGCTTAATGCCTAGGTGATGGGTTGACAGGTGCAGCAAACCACCATGGCACACGTTTACCTTAGTAACAAATCTGCACATCCTGCACATATAGCCCAGAACTTAGAAACGAAACGAAACAAAAGAAAACGAAAAAGCAATAGCAAAACGCTAAAGGCAAACTAAAGTTTCAAACTCAGAACGTGACAGACCAATGTTTGGTTCAAATCATGGTTCTCAACCCAGGTGCCATAAGGTCAGGATAAAGAATTTGATTACATATTGTAAATAAGACATGCAGCAAATGACCAGAAAGATTATTCTCAACATATGTGTGTCTTCTAATTCAATGGTGACGCTACCTACCGGGACATAGCATTAGATTCCAAAGGGCCGGGTCCCGCCACACAGGCCTCCCACACTAATAACAATGGGAAGCCCTACGTGGTTTTACCTGTGCTTCTCAGCAACTGGCTATAAATCAGGTTGCCACCACTCCCAGATTTAGTTGCATTCATTTGCTGGAAGAGCTCACAGCACGCAGGGAAGCACTTACATTTGCCGTTGTATTTTAGCGGACATTGCAAAAAGTTCAGAAATTAATGTGGGGCCCGGCATGTGGGGAGGGGCGCACTACCTTCCAGGAAGTGTTATCCAGAAGCTCTCTGATCCCAGTCCTTTTGGGTTTTTATGGAGACCTCATTCTATAGGCATGATGGGTTAAACCATAGGCTATTGGTGATCAACTCCACCTGAGGCTCTCAACCCTCCCTGGAAATTGGGGTTGAGGCTTTGCCATTCTCAGTCTGACTAAAAGAATTTACCCAAACGGAATTTTGAAACAGATGAGCATAACTGGAATCTTAATTAGATGATTGGATTATCTGGAGCCACACCTTGATATTCCTAACCCGAGCACCCTCATCCAACGAATGCTCCACCCAACTGGCTCCCAAGTCTCTACGTGGTTCCAGAGCAAAAGAATGTTTATACAACGCATATCTCCACCTTTTCTTCAAAGTCTTTTCGCTTACACGGAAAGACTTCTTAAACTGCCATGCATCAGGGTCAGGGGGAGGTCTTGTTACAACGCAGATCTGTGGATCTCCGGGTTTTGATTGTGGCAAGGATGCTGCTGGTGTCAAAACCACAACGTGGGAACCACAGAACCACTAGTTGGTTTTCAGTGTTTCAGTGCATACAATTCCTAACATATCTGGCCAAGAAAACTTGTAAGTTCTTAGATTGTCCCAAAGGTGGCGCATGAAATCAAAGCAGGAGAACAGTTTCCCACGAGGTGTAGCCTGGGAAAGTTGGGGGTGACTGATGGAAAGGAGGAGTGAAGCTCCGCCCTTTCCGCTGCTAGGCTGCGCCCGAGGCTATTTAAACCCACCCTGGCTGGCCTGTACTCAGATCTTCGCGGAGCGGATCAGCGGCCGGAGCGTTTGGCGGACTCTGCGTGGACTTGGAGCTCACAGCGTCTTGCGACTTGGAAGCGGATTCAGAGGACAGGACAGAACACTTGGGCAAGTGAATCTCTGTCTGTCTGTCTGTCTGTCTGTCTGTCTGTCTCATTGGTTGGTTGATTTCCATTTTCTTAAGGGGCACATACCTCACACCGCACACACACACACACACACACACGCACACACACGCACACACACTCCTTCTTTCTGCGAGTTAGAAAATTAGTAGGGGCCCCTGGGAGCTGCAGGTTTCCTAATCATGTCTGCACCTAAGAACAGTAGGGTCTTGTCTGCCTCTTCTTATGAACGGTCCCCCAGCCCGGACTCCCCAAGGTCCATGCGAGCTTCACCCAGCTTCTCCCTCTCCCCTATCAGAAACTCAGGCTTAAGGGGAAGCTCCTCACCAGGGATCCGGAGCTACCATTCACCATCCCCTAGGGCTTCACCACACTCACCTCTGTCATCACCAGAATCCCACAAGCTCCCATTTCCCTGTCCTCACCGTGATGGGCAATCAATGAAGCCATTGGGCTCTCCCGTGTCCTCCTCTGAGGATTCCTCAGAGTCCCCACGTTCATCAATAATATACCACATGTTCTTACTGCCATCACCCAGCAGCTCACCCCCAGCTCTCGGGGGGTCTCCTGTGTCTCCCAGCTACTCTCCAAACAACCCCAGATTTCAGCTGGAGTCAGCCCCCCACACCCAGGAATCACCTACAAACTCATGAGCCTCACGGTGCTCCACCCCTGTGTCTTTCATCTCTTCACCCCCAGGCCTCAGGGACTCTCCTGTGGCTCCCAGTTACTCTCCAGCCATCCGCAGGTTCCTGCGGGAGTCAGCCCCATGCACCCAGGAGTCCCCCAGAGACTCACACGTCTCGGGAGAATATGAGCGGTCCCCCAGCCCTGACTCCTCAAGATTCATGCCTGCCTCACCCAGCTTCTCCCTCTCCCCTCCCAGAAACTCAGACCCAAGGGGCAGCTCCTCACCAGGGATGTGGAAGTACTCTACATCACCCCGCAGGGCTTCACCACTCTCACATCCATCATCAACAGAACTCCACAACTTTACGTTTCCCTTTCCTAACCAAGCAGGACAGTCACTCATGTCATTGTGTTCTCCCGTGTCCTCCTCTGGAGATTCTCCACAGTCACCTCATTCATCAATAATATACCATATGTTCTTACTGCCATCATCCAGCAGCTCACCCCCAGCCACCCATGACTCGCCTGTCTGTCCCAGCTACTCTCCAACTACGCCCAGATTTCAGCGGCAGTCTCTACCCCACACCCCAGAAACACCTACAAACTCACAGACCTCAGTGGGATCCTCGCCAGTCTCTCTCACGTCTTCACCCCCAGCCCTTACGGACCCTCCAGTCTGTCCCAGCTACTCTCCAACCACGCCCACATTTCAGCGCGGGTCAGTTCCAGGAACCCAGGGATCACCACCAAGCCCACCACTTTCACCGAGTTACTCCCCAGTCTCCAGCACGTCTTTATCTCCAACCCTCAGGGACTCGCCTGTCTGTCCCAGCTACTCTCCAAACACGCCCACACTTCAGCGGGAGTTCGTTGCAGGCACCCAGAAATCACCACCAAACTCACCAATTTCACTGCGTTACTCCCCAGTCTCTCTCATGTCTTCACCATCCCTCAGGGACTCTCCCGTCTGTCCCAGCTACTCTCCAACCACGCCCACATTTCAGCTGGAGTCAGTTCCAGGCACCCCGGACTCACCACCAAACTCACCAATTTCACTCAGTTACTCCTCAGTCTCTAGCACGTCTTTATCTCCAACCCTCAGGGACTCTCCTGTGTGTCCCAGCTACTCTCCAACCACGCCCACACTTCAGCGGGAGTCAGCTCCAGGCACCCAGGAATCACCATCAAACTCACCAATTTCACTGCGTTACTCCCCAGTCTCTCTCATGTCTTCACCATCCCTCAGGGACTCTCCCATCTGTCCCAGCTACTCTCCAACCACGCCCACATTTCAGCTGGGGTCAGTTCCAGGCACCCCGGAGTCACCACCAAACTCACCAGTTTCACTGAGGTACTCCCCGGTCTCTCTCATGTCTTCACCCCCAGCCCTCAGGGACTCTCCTGTGTGTCCCAGCTACTCTCCATCCATGCCCAGATTTCAGCGGGAGTCCGTTCCAGGCACCCAGGTGTCACCACCAAACTCAGCAGTTTCGCTGAGTTACTCCCCAGTCTCTCTCATGTCTTCACCCCCAGCCCCCTGGGACTCTCCTGTCTGTCCCAGCTACTCTCCCACCACGCCCAGATTTCAGCGGGAGTCAGCCTCCCACACTCCGGAATCACCTACAGACTCACAGACTTCACTGAGGTCCTCCCTGGTCTCTCTCAGGTCTTTGCCCTCAGCCCACAGGGACTCTTGTGTCTCTTTCAGCTACTCTCAAAACTTCTCTAGATTCCAGCTGGAGTCAGTTCCAGGCACCCACGATACACCACCGAACTCACGAATTTCACTGACTTACTCCCCAGTCTCCCTCATGTTCTCACCCCCAGCCCTCAGGGACTCTTCTGTCTCTCTCAGCTACTCTCCAACCATCTCCAGATTGCACCTGGAGTCAGCTTCCCGCACCCAGGAATCATCTACAAACTCACGGACCTTACTGCCACCCTCCCCCATTTCTTTCACCTCTTCACCCCCTGCCTTAAGGGACTCTCCTGGGCCTCCCAGCTTCTCTCCAGCCTTCCCCAGATTTCTGCCACAGTCAGCCCCAGGCACCCAGGGCAACCATAGACACTCACAGGCCTCACGAGACTATCTCCCTATGACCTGTACCTACACAGGGATGGCTCTCACGCATCCCTCAGTGACCCCAAACCCATCTCCACTTACACTCAGACACTCCCAGGGCCTGACAGCTACTCCCCGTTATTGTCCTTCAGTTCGAAGCCCTGGCCAATCTACTAGCCCACATGACGCAGTTACCTGGCCATTTCTCCACGGTTCCCGTGAGGGCCCCACGCCCAGCCGCACAAGAGCCCCTCCTGCATTCCGTCCTCACACACAGGCCTGTCCATCTACTTGCTACTGTCACACTCTTGCCAGCAGAAGAGGCCCCTGTAATGGCCGATATCACCACCCAGTCTATCCTCACCCCACAGCTGTGCAGCGGGTCCCTCCTGCTGGCCCACGTGGCTGCCAGAGCCCATGCTGGCACGACGCTCCAGCAGGTCGGCGTCCCTGCGGGCCACACTACCGGTGACGTGGCTAGCATGACCCTCCTTCCTGGCAGTGACACTGTTGATGTGAACCCCAGTTTCACATCTGTCATTTCTAAATAGGACGATTTTCCCTTTTCGCTCTCCCTTCCTTTCACAGGGCTTTTCGTTCTCTCTGTTTCTGCCTCCGTTTCAGATATTTACTCACCTTTTTCTCTCTCACTATGTCTGCCGTGGTCTCCATGAGAGTGCGCCACTTAAGATTCCCCCATTAAAAGTCATGAATTGAGTGGCTTTTAGTATACCTGTGGTTGTGCACATTCAATTATAATTCGCAATCCATTGTAGAACGTCTTATCACCCCCGACCAGAGAAAAACCGTGTAGACATTAGTCACTCCTCATTCTGTCTCAAACCCTCTCCCTGACCCTCAGCCCTAGGTAGCAACTACCTAGTGCCATCAATCCCATATGCATAGATTTCCATATTGTAGACATTTCCTATAAACGGAATTGCACAATAGGTGAGCTGTTATGACTGACATAACACGTAGCACAATATTTTCAAGATTCATCCACATTGTAGGCTTACCCACAGGGGGAAACCATTTTTTGGGGGGTTTTAGTAACACCGGGTGTTTTCTCCTTCCTTTCGTCCTTCTTTCCTTCCTTCCTTCCTTCCTTCCTTCCTATTTTCCTGCCTTCCTTCCTTCCTTCCTTCCTTTCTTCCTTCCTTCCTTCCTTCCTCCTACTTCTCTCTTACTCCTTCTGCCCTCTCTCTTTCATATGCCTTAGGTGCATACCACATTCTGCATTTTTTTGGGGAAATCCACGACAGGTGGAGGAAAATTGTGTTATTGTAACTATTTACCGCTATCTCTCTTTCACGGCTCTCCATCAGTTGTGAACATCTATTGGTTTATCCCAAGTCACTAAGCATATGTTTATTAGGTACACCTGTTTTTCCTTATACAGCTGTTTCTGGAGTCTAGGGTCGCATGCTCATAAACCCAGTGTAACTCAGAAACGCATCTAATAGTCCAATAAACCCATCATAACGTTGAAAAATCATAAATCAAACCATCATAAGTCACGGTTTGTCCGTGGATATGGGCGTCATCAATTCCATTGTATTCAGTCATGCTGTACACCATTAACCACGGCAGACTGACTGGGAGTGGATATTGATACCATTATAAAAGTCAGTTATTAGAGGGATACTTCTTTAACCTGACTGAAGAACTGATCTAATGGCTTTAGTCGAGTGCATGATTATGTGAGATGTTTTGAGACAGAGTAGTACATTTGTGAATGAAATTTTCTGGCTTTTTTTCACTTAGTAGGAACCATTGTGTGTGGAAAAGTGAGAAAGTTGCTTTCTGCTGTAGAGTCTGGCATTCATTGTAGATTTAAGCTTATTTTTCTGGGAGCAAATCTTATTCAATAAAATACTACTCTTTATACTAAAAAAACAAAAACAGTGGTGATGTGTGGTCATTATCCTCAGCAAACTCATCCAGGGAAAGAAAACCAAACGCCACATTCTCACTTATAATGGGAGCTGAAAAAGGAGATCACATGGACACAGGAAGGGGAACAACACACACTGGGGCCTTTCGGGGGGCAGAGCGTTAAGAAGAACAGCTACTGCATGCTGGGCTTAATGCCTAGGTGATGGGTTGACAGGTGCAGCAAACCACCATGGCACACGTTTACCTTAGTAACAAATCTGCACATCCTGCACATATACCCCAGAACTTAGAAACGAAACGAAACAAAAGAAAACGAAAAAGCAATAGCAAAACGCTAAAGGCAAACTAAAGTTTCAAACTCAGAACGTGACAGACCAATGTTTGGTTCAAATCATGGTTCTCAACCCAGGTGCCATAAGGTCAGGATAAAGAATTTGATTACATATTGTAAATAAGACATGCAGCAAATGACCAGAAAGATTATTCTCAACATATGTGTGTCTTCTAATTCAATGGTGACGCTACCTACCGGGACATAGCATTAGATTCCAAAGGGCCGGGTCCTGCCACACAGGCCTCCCACACTAATAACAATGGGAAGCCCTACGTGGTTTTACCTGTGCTTCTCAGCAACTGGCTATAAATCAGGTTGCCACCACTCCCAGATTTAGTTGCATTCATTTGCTGGAAGAGCTCACAGCACGCAGGGAAGCACTTACATTTGCCGTTGTATTTTAGCGGACATTGCAAAAAGTTCAGAAATTAATGTGGGGCCCGGCATGTGGGGAGGGGCGCACTACCTTCCAGGAAGTGTTATCCAGAAGCTCTCTGATCCCAGTCCTTTTGGGTTTTTATGGAGACCTCATTCTATAGGCATGATGGGTTAAACCATAGGCTATTGGTGATCAACTCCACCTGAGGCTCTCAACCCTCCCTGGAAATTGGGGTTGAGGCTTTGCCATTCTCAGTCTGACTAAAAGAATTTACCCAAACGGAATTTTGAAACAGATGAGCATAACTGGAATCTTAATTAGATGATTGGATTATCTGGAGCCACACCTTGATATTCCTAACCCGAGCACCCTCATCCAACGAATGCTCCACCCAACTGGCTCCCAAGTCTCTACGTGGTTCCAGAGCAAAAGAATGTTTATACAACGCATATCTCCACCTTTTCTTCAAAGTCTTTTCGCTTACACGGAAAGACTTCTTAAACTGCCATGCATCAGGGTCAGGGGGAGGTCTTGTTACAACGCAGATCTGTGGATCTCCGGGTTTTGATTGTGGCAAGGATGCTGCTGGTGTCAAAACCACAACGTGGGAACCACAGAACCACTAGTTGGTTTTCAGTGTTTCAGTGCATACAATTCCTAACATATCTGGCCAAGAAAACTTGTAAGTTCTTAGATTGTCCCAAAGGTGGCGCATGAAATCAAAGCAGGAGAACAGTTTCCCACGAGGTGTAGCCTGGGAAAGTTGGGGGTGACTGATGGAAAGGAGGAGTGAAGCTCCGCCCTTTCCGCTGCTAGGCTGCGCCCGAGGCTATTTAAACCCACCCTGGCTGGCCTGTACTCAGATCTTCGCGGAGCGGATCAGCGGCCGGAGCGTTTGGCGGACTCTGCGTGGACTTGGAGCTCACAGCGTCTTGCGACTTGGAAGCGGATTCAGAGGACAGGACAGAACACTTGGGCAAGTGAATCTCTGTCTGTCTGTCTGTCTGTCTGTCTGTCTGTCTGTCTCATTGGTTGGTTGATTTCCATTTTCTTAAGGGGCACATACCTCACACCGCACACACACACACACACACACACACGCACACACACGCACACACACTCCTTCTTTCTGCGAGTTAGAAAATTAGTAGGGGCCCCTGGGAGCTGCAGGTTTCCTAATCATGTCTGCACCTAAGAACAGTAGGGTCTTGTCTGCCTCTTCTTATGAACGGTCCCCCAGCCCGGACTCCCCAAGGTCCATGCGAGCTTCACCCAGCTTCTCCCTCTCCCCTATCAGAAACTCAGGCTTAAGGGGAAGCTCCTCACCAGGGATCCGGAGCTACCATTCACCATCCCCTAGGGCTTCACCACACTCACCTCTGTCATCACCAGAATCCCACAAGCTCCCATTTCCCTGTCCTCACCGTGATGGGCAATCAATGAAGCCATTGGGCTCTCCCGTGTCCTCCTCTGAGGATTCCTCAGAGTCCCCACGTTCATCAATAATATACCACATGTTCTTACTGCCATCACCCAGCAGCTCACCCCCAGCTCTCGGGGGGTCTCCTGTGTCTCCCAGCTACTCTCCAAACAACCCCAGATTTCAGCTGGAGTCAGCCCCCCACACCCAGGAATCACCTACAAACTCACGAGCCTCACGGTGCTCCACCCCTGTGTCTTTCATCTCTTCACCCCCAGGCCTCAGGGACTCTCCTGTGGCTCCCAGTTACTCTCCAGCCATCCGCAGGTTCCTGCGGGAGTCAGCCCCATGCACCCAGGAGTCCCCCAGAGACTCACACATCTCGGGAGAATATGAGCGGTCCCCCAGCCCTGACTCCTCAAGATTCATGCCTGCCTCACCCAGCTTCTCCCTCTCCCCTCCCAGAAACTCAGACCCAAGGGGCAGCTCCTCACCAGGGATGTGGAAGTACTCTACATCACCCCGCAGGGCTTCACCACTCTCACATCCATCATCAACAGAACTCCACAACTTTACGTTTCCCTTTCCTAACCAAGCAGGACAGTCACTCATGTCATTGTGTTCTCCCGTGTCCTCCTCTGGAGATTCTCCACAGTCACCTCATTCATCAATAATATACCATATGTTCTTACTGCCATCATCCAGCAGCTCACCCCCAGCCACCCATGACTCGCCTGTCTGTCCCAGCTACTCTCCAACTACGCCCAGATTTCAGCGGCAGTCTCTACCCCACACCCCAGAAACACCTACAAACTCACAGACCTCAGTGGGATCCTCGCCAGTCTCTCTCACGTCTTCACCCCCAGCCCTTACGGACCCTCCAGTCTGTCCCAGCTACTCTCCAACCACGCCCACATTTCAGCGCGGGTCAGTTCCAGGAACCCAGGGATCACCACCAAGCCCACCACTTTCACCGAGTTACTCCCCAGTCTCCAGCACGTCTTTATCTCCAACCCTCAGGGACTCGCCTGTCTGTCCCAGCTACTCTCCAAACACGCCCACACTTCAGCGGGAGTTCGTTGCAGGCACCCAGAAATCACCACCAAACTCACCAATTTCACTGCGTTACTCCCCAGTCTCTCTCATGTCTTCACCATCCCTCAGGGACTCTCCCGTCTGTCCCAGCTACTCTCCAACCACGCCCACATTTCAGCTGGAGTCAGTTCCAGGCACCCCGGCCTCACCACCAAACTCACCAATTTCACTCAGTTACTCCTCAGTCTCTAGCACGTCTTTATCTCCAACCCTCAGGGACTCTCCTGTGTGTCCCAGCTACTCTCCAACCACGCCCACACTTCAGCGGGAGTCAGCTCCAGGCACCCAGGAATCACCATCAAACTCACCAATTTCACTGCGTTACTCCCCAGTCTCTCTCATGTCTTCACCATCCCTCAGGGACTCTCCCATCTGTCCCAGCTACTCTCCAACCACGCCCACATTTCAGCTGGGGTCAGTTCCAGGCACCCCGGAGTCACCACCAAACTCACCAGTTTCACTGAGGTACTCCCCGGTCTCTCTCATGTCTTCACCCCCAGCCCTCAGGGACTCTCCTGTGTGTCCCAGCTACTCTCCATCCATGCCCAGATTTCAGCGGGAGTCCGTTCCAGGCACCCAGGTATCACCACCAAACTCAGCAGTTTCGCTGAGTTACTCCCCAGTCTCTCTCATGTCTTCACCCCCAGCCCCCTGGGACTCTCCTGTCTGTCCCAGCTACTCTCCCACCACGCCCAGATTTCAGCGGGAGTCAGCCTCCCACACTCCGGAATCACCTACAGACTCACAGACTTCACTGAGGTCCTCCCTGGTCTCTCTCAGGTCTTTGCCCTCAGCCCACAGGGACTCTTGTGTCTCTTTCAGCTACTCTCAAAACTTCTCTAGATTCCAGCTGGAGTCAGTTCCAGGCACCCACCATACACCACCGAACTCACGAATTTCACTGACTTACTCCCCAGTCTCCCTCATGTTCTCACCCCCAGCCCTCAGGGACTCTTCTGTCTCTCTCAGCTACTCTCCAACCATCTCCAGATTGCACCTGGAGTCAGCTTCCCGCACCCAGGAATCATCTACAAACTCACGGACCTTACTGCCACCCTCCCCCATTTCTTTCACCTCTTCACCCCCTGCCTTAAGGGACTCTCCTGGGCCTCCCAGCTTCTCTCCAGCCTTCCCCAGATTTCTGCCACAGTCAGCCCCAGGCACCCAGGGCAACCATAGACACTCACAGGCCTCACGAGACTATCTCCCTATGACCTGTACCTACACAGGGATGGCTCTCACGCATCCCTCAGTGACCCCAAACCCATCTCCACTTACACTCAGACACTCCCAGGGCCTGACAGCTACTCCCCGTTATTGTCCTTCAGTTCGAAGCCCTGGCCAATCTACTAGCCCACATGACGCAGTTACCTGGCCATTTCTCCACGGTTCCCGTGAGGGCCCCACGCCCAGCCGCACAAGAGCCCCTCCTGCATTCCGTCCTCACACGCAGGCCTGTCCATCTACTTGCTACTGTCACACTCTTGCCAGCAGAAGAGGCCCCTGTAATGGCCGATATCACCACCCAGTCTATCCTCACCCCACAGCTGTGCAGCGGGTCCCTCCTGCTGGCCCACGTGGCTGCCAGAGCCCATGCTGGCACGACGCTCCAGCAGGTCGGCGTCCCTGCGGGCCACACTACCGGTGACGTGGCTAGCATGACCCTCCTTCCTGGCAGTGACACTGTTGATGTGAACCCCAGTTTCACATCTGTCATTTCTAAATAGGACCATTTTCCCTTTTCGCTCTCCCTTCCTTTCACAGGGCTTTTCGTTCTCTCTGTTTCTGCCTCCGTTTCAGATATTTACTCACCTTTTTCTCTCTCACTATGTCTGCCGTGGTCTCCATGAGAGTGCGCCACTTAAGATTCCCCCATTAAAAGTCATGAATTGAGTGGCTTTTAGTATACCTGTGGTTGTGCACATTCAATTATAATTCGCAATCCATTGTAGAACGTCTTATCACCCCCGACCAGAGAAAAACCCTGTAGACATTAGTCACTCCTCATTCTGTCTCAAACCCTCTCCCTGACCCTCAGCCCTAGGTAGCAACTACCTAGTGCCATCAATCCCATATGCATAGATTTCCATATTGTAGACATTTCCTATAAACGGAATTGCACAATAGGTGAGCTGTTATGACTGACATAACACGTAGCACAATATTTTCAAGATTCATCCACATTGTAGGCTTACCCACAGGGGGAAACCATTTTTTGGGGGGTTTTAGTAACACCGGGTGTTTTCTCCTTCCTTTCGTCCTTCTTTCCTTCCTTCCTTCCTTCCTTCCTTCCTATTTTCCTGCCTTCCTGCCTTCCTTCCTTCCTTTCTTCCTTCCTTCCTTCCTTCCTCCTACTTCTCTCTTACTCCTTCTGCCCTCTCTCTTTCATATGCCTTAGGTGCATCCCACACTCTGCATTTTTTTGGGGAAATCCACGACAGGTGGAGGAAAATTGTGTTATTGTAACTATTTACCGCTATCTCTCTTTCACGGCTCTCCATCAGTTGTGAACATCTATTGGTTTATCCCAAGTCACTAAGCATATGTTTATTAGGTACACCTGTTTTTCCTTATACAGCTGTTTCTGGAGTCTAGGGTCGCATGCTCATAAACCCAGTGTAACTCAGAAACGCATCTAATAGTCCAATAAACCCATCATAACGTTGAAAAATCATAAATCAAACCATCATAAGTCACGGTTTGTCCGTGGATATGGGCGTCATCAATTCCATTGTATTCAGTCATGCTGTACACCATTAACCACGGCAGACTGACTGGGAGTGGATATTGATACCATTATAAAAGTCAGTTATTAGAGGGATACTTCTTTAACCTGACTGAAGAACTGATCTAATGGCTTTAGTCGAGTGCATGATTATGTGAGATGTTTTGAGACAGAGTAGTACATTTGTGAATGAAATTTTCTGGCTTTTTTTCACTTAGTAGGAACCATTGTGTGTGGAAAAGTGAGAAAGTTGCTTTCTGCTGTAGAGTCTGGCATTCATTGTAGATTTAAGCTTATTTTTCTGGGAGCAAATCTTATTCAATAAAATACTACTCTTTATACTAAAAAAACAAAAACAGTGGTGATGTGTGGTCATTATCCTCAGCAAACTCATCCAGGGAAGGAAAACCAAACGCCACATTCTCACTTATAATGGGAGCTGAAAAAGGAGATCACATGGACACAGGAAGGGGAACAACACACACTGGGGCCTTTCGGGGGGCAGAGCGTTAAGAAGAACAGCTACTGCATGCTGGGCTTAATGCCTAGGTGATGGGTTGACAGGTGCAGCAAACCACCATGGCACACGTTTACCTTAGTAACAAATCTGCACATCCTGCACATATAGCCCAGAACTTAGAAACGAAACGAAACAAAAGAAAACGAAAAAGCAATAGCAAAACGCTAAAGGCAAACTAAAGTTTCAAACTCAGAACGTGACAGACCAATGTTTGGTTCAAATCATGGTTCTCAACCCAGGTGCCATAAGGTCAGGATAAAGAATTTGATTACATATTGTAAATAAGACATGCAGCAAATGACCAGAAAGATTATTCTCAACATATGTGTGTCTTCTAATTCAATGGTGACGCTACCTACCGGGACATAGCATTAGATTCCAAAGGGCCGGGTCCCGCCACACAGGCCTCCCACACTAATAACAATGGGAAGCCCTACGTGGTTTTACCTGTGCTTCTCAGCAACTGGCTATAAATCAGGTTGCCACCACTCCCAGATTTAGTTGCATTCATTTGCTGGAAGAGCTCACAGCACGCAGGGAAGCACTTACATTTGCCGTTGTATTTTAGCGGACATTGCAAAAAGTTCAGAAATTAATGTGGGGCCCGGCATGTGGGGAGGGGCGCACTACCTTCCAGGAAGTGTTATCCAGAAGCTCTCTGATCCCAGTCCTTTTGGGTTTTTATGGAGACCTCATTCTATAGGCATGATGGGTTAAACCATAGGCTATTGGTGATCAACTCCACCTGAGGCTCTCAACCCTCCCTGGAAATTGGGGTTGAGGCTTTGCCATTCTCAGTCTGACTAAAAGAATTTACCCAAACGGAATTTTGAAACAGATGAGCATAACTGGAATCTTAATTAGATGATTGGATTATCTGGAGCCACACCTTGATATTCCTCACCCGAGCACCCTCATCCAACGAATGCTCCACCCAACTGGCTCCCAAGTCTCTACGTGGTTCCAGAGCAAAAGAATGTTTATACAACGCATATCTCCACCTTTTCTTCAAAGTCTTTTCGCTTACACGGAAAGACTTCTTAAACTGCCATGCATCAGGGTCAGGGGGAGGTCTTGTTACAACGCAGATCTGTGGATCTCCGGGTTTTGATTGTGGCAAGGATGCTGCTGGTGTCAAAACCACAACGTGGGAACCACAGAACCACTAGTTGGTTTTCAGTGTTTCAGTGCATACAATTCCTAACATATCTGGCCAAGAAAACTTGTAAGTTCTTAGATTGTCCCAAAGGTGGCGCATGAAATCAAAGCAGGAGAACAGTTTCCCACGAGGTGTAGCCTGGGAAAGTTGGGGGTGACTGATGGAAAGGAGGAGTGAAGCTCCGCCCTTTCCGCTGCTAGGCTGCGCCCGAGGCTATTTAAACCCACCCTGGCTGGCCTGTACTCAGATCTTCGCGGAGCGGATCAGCGGCCGGAGCGTTTGGCGGACTCTGCGTGGACTTGGAGCTCACAGCGTCTTGCGACTTGGAAGCGGATTCAGAGGACAGGACAGAACACTTGGGCAAGTGAATCTCTGTCTGTCTGTCTGTCTGTCTGTCTGTCTCATTGGTTGGTTGATTTCCATTTTCTTAAGGGGCACATACCTCACACCGCACACACACACACACACACACACGCACACACACGCACACACACTCCTTCTTTCTGCGAGTTAGAAAATTAGTAGGGGCCCCTGGGAGCTGCAGGTTTCCTAATCATGTCTGCACCTAAGAACAGTAGGGTCTTGTCTGGCTCTTCTTATGAACGGTCCCCCAGCCCGGACTCCCCAAGGTCCATGCGAGCTTCACCCAGCTTCTCCCTCTCCCCTATCAGAAACTCAGGCTTAAGGGGAAGCTCCTCACCAGGGATCCGGAGCTACCATTCACCATCCCCTAGGGCTTCACCACACTCACCTCTGTCATCACCAGAATCCCACAAGCTCCCATTTCCCTGTCCTCACCATGATGGGCAATCAATGAAGCCATTGGGCTCTCCCGTGTCCTCCTCTGAGGATTCCTCAGAGTCCCCACGTTCATCAATAATATACCACATGTTCTTACTGCCATCACCCAGCAGCTCACCCCCAGCTCTCGGGGGGTCTCCTGTGTCTCCCAGCTACTCTCCAAACAACGCCAGATTTCAGCTGGAGTCAGCCCCCCACACCCAGGAATCACCTACAAACTCACGAGCCTCACGGTGCTCCACCCCTGTGTCTTTCATCTCTTCACCCCCAGGCCTCAGGGACTCTCCTGTGGCTCCCAGTTACTCTCCAGCCATCCGCAGGTTCCTGCGGGAGTCAGCCCCATGCACCCAGGAGTCCCCCAGAGACTCACACGTCTCGGGAGAATATGAGCGGTCCCCCAGCCCTGACTCCTCAAGATTCATGCCTGCCTCACCCAGCTTCTCCCTCTCCCCTCCCAGAAACTCAGACCCAAGGGGCAGCTCCTCACCAGGGATGTGGAAGTACTCTACATCACCCCGCAGGGCTTCACCACTCTCACATCCATCATCAACAGAACTCCACAACTTTACGTTTCCCTTTCCTAACCAAGCAGGACAGTCACTCATGTCATTGTGTTCTCCCGTGTCCTCCTCTGGAGATTCTCCACAGTCACCTCATTCATCAATAATATACCATATGTTCTTACTGCCATCATCCAGCAGCTCACCCCCAGCCACCCATGACTCGCCTGTCTGTCCCAGCTACTCTCCAACTACGCCCAGATTTCAGCGGCAGTCTCTACCCCACACCCCAGAAACACCTACAAACTCACAGACCTCAGTGGGATCCTCGCCAGTCTCTCTCACGTCTTCACCCCCAGCCCTTACGGACCCTCCAGTCTGTCCCAGCTACTCTCCAACCACGCCCACATTTCAGCGCGGGTCAGTTCCAGGAACCCAGGGATCACCACCAAGCCCACCACTTTCACCGAGTTACTCCCCAGTCTCCAGCACGTCTTTATCTCCAACCCTCAGGGACTCGCCTGTCTGTCCCAGCTACTCTCCAAACACGCCCACACTTCAGCGGGAGTTCGTTGCAGGCACCCAGAAATCACCACCAAACTCACCAATTTCACTGCGTTACTCCCCAGTCTCTCTCATGTCTTCACCATCCCTCAGGGACTCTCCCGTCTGTCCCAGCTACTCTCCAACCACGCCCACATTTCAGCTGGAGTCAGTTCCAGGCACCCCGGACTCACCACCAAACTCACCAATTTCACTCAGTTACTCCTCAGTCTCTAGCACGTCTTTATCTCCAACCCTCAGGGACTCTCCTGTGTGTCCCAGCTACTCTCCAACCACGCCCACACTTCAGCGGGAGTCAGCTCCAGGCACCCAGGAATCACCATCAAACTCACCAATTTCACTGCGTTACTCCCCAGTCTCTCTCATGTCTTCACCATCCCTCAGGGACTCTCCCATCTGTCCCAGCTACTCTCCAACCACGCCCACATTTCAGCTGGGGTCAGTTCCAGGCACCCCGGAGTCACCACCAAACTCACCAGTTTCACTGAGGTACTCCCCGGTCTCTCTCATGTCTTCACCCCCAGCCCTCAGGGACTCTCCTGTGTGTCCCAGCTACTCTCCATCCATGCCCAGATTTCAGCGGGAGTCCGTTCCAGGCACCCAGGTATCACCACCAAACTCAGCAGTTTCGCTGAGTTACTCCCCAGTCTCTCTCATGTCTTCACCCCCAGCCCCCTGGGACTCTCCTGTCTGTCCCAGCTACTCTCCCACCACGCCCAGATTTCAGCGGGAGTCAGCCTCCCACACTCCGGAATCACCTACAGACTAACAGACTTCACTGAGGTCCTCCCTGGTCTCTCTCAGGTCTTTGCCCTCAGCCCACAGGGACTCTTGTGTCTCTTTCAGCTACTCTCAAAACTTCTCTAGATTCCAGCTGGAGTCAGTTCCAGGCACCCACGATACACCACCGAACTCACGAATTTCACTGACTTACTCCCCAGTCTCCCTCATGTTCTCACCCCCAGCCCTCAGGGACTCTTCTGTCTCTCTCAGCTACTCTCCAACCATCTCCAGATTGCACCTGGAGTCAGCTTCCCGCACCCAGGAATCATCTACAAACTCACGGACCTTACTGCCACCCTCCCCCATTTCTTTCACCTCTTCACCCCCTGCCTTAAGGGACTCTCCTGGGCCTCCCAGCTTCTCTCCAGCCTTCCCCAGATTTCTGCCACAGTCAGCCCCAGGCACCCAGGGCAACCATAGACACTCACAGGCCTCACGAGACTATCTCCCTATGACCTGTACCTACACAGGGATGGCTCTCACGCATCCCTCAGTGACCCCAAACCCATCTCCACTTACACTCAGACACTCCCAGGGCCTGACAGCTACTCCCCGTTATTGTCCTTCAGTTCGAAGCCCTGGCCAATCTACTAGCCCACATGACGCAGTTACCTGGCCATTTCTCCACGGTTCCCGTGAGGGCCCCACGCCCAGCCGCACAAGAGCCCCTCCTGCATTCCGTCCTCACACGCAGGCCTGTCCATCTACTTGCTACTGTCACACTCTTGCCAGCAGAAGAGGCCCCTGTAATGGCCGATATCACCACCCAGTCTATCCTCACCCCACAGCTGTGCAGCGGGTCCCTCCTGCTGGCCCACGTGGCTGCCAGAGCCCATGCTGGCACGACGCTCCAGCAGGTCGGCGTCCCTGCGGGCCACACTACCGGTGACGTGGCTAGCATGACCCTCCTTCCTGGCAGTGACACTGTTGATGTGAACCCCAGTTTCACATCTGTCATTTCTAAATAGGACCATTTTCCCTTTTCGCTCTCCCTTCCTTTCACAGGGCTTTTCGTTCTCTCTGTTTCTGCCTCCGTTTCAGATATTTACTCACCTTTTTCTCTCTCACTATGTCTGCCGTGGTCTCCATGAGAGTGCGCCACTTAAGATTCCCCCATTAAAAGTCATGAATTGAGTGGCTTTTAGTATACCTGTGGTTGTGCACATTCAATTATAATTCGCAATCCATTGTAGAACGTCTTATCACCCCCGACCAGAGAAAAACCCTGTAGACATTAGTCACTCCTCATTCTGTCTCAAACCCTCTCCCTGACCCTCAGCCCTAGGTAGCAACTACCTAGTGCCATCAATCCCATATGCATAGATTTCCATATTGTAGACATTTCCTATAAACGGAATTGCACAATAGGTGAGCTGTTATGACTGACATAACACGTAGCACAATATTTTCAAGATTCATCCACATTGTAGGCTTACCCACAGGGGGAAACCATTTTTTGGGGGGTTTTAGTAACACCGGGTGTTTTCTCCTTCCTTTCGTCCTTCTTTCCTTCCTTCCTTCCTTCCTTCCTTCCTATTTTCCTGCCTTCCTTCCTTCCTTCCTTCCTTTCTTCCTTCCTTCCTTCCTTCCTCCTACTTCTCTCTTACTCCTTCTGCCCTCTCTCTTTCATATGCCTTAGGTGCATCCCACATTCTGCATTTTTTTGGGGAAATCCACGACAGGTGGAGGAAAATTGTGTTATTGTAACTATTTACCGCTATCTCTCTTTCACGGCTCTCCATCAGTTGTGAACATCTATTGGTTTATCCCAAGTCACTAAGCATATGTTTATTAGGTACACCTGTTTTTCCTTATACAGCTGTTTCTGGAGTCTAGGGTCGCATGCTCATAAACCCAGTGTAACTCAGAAACGCATCTAATAGTCCAATAAACCCATCATAACGTTGAAAAATCATAAATCAAACCATCATAAGTCACGGTTTGTCCGTGGATATGGGCGTCATCAATTCCATTGTATTCAGTCATGCTGTACACCATTAACCACGGCAGACTGACTGGGAGTGGATATTGATACCATTATAAAAGTCAGTTATTAGAGGGATACTTCTTTAACCTGACTGAAGAACTGATCTAATGGCTTTAGTCGAGTGCATGATTATGTGAGATGTTTTGAGACAGAGTAGTACATTTGTGAATGAAATTTTCTGGCTTTTTTTCACTTAGTAGGAACCATTGTGTGTGGAAAAGTGAGAAAGTTGCTTTCTGCTGTAGAGTCTGGCATTCATTGTAGATTTAAGCTTATTTTTCTGGGAGCAAATCTTATTCAATAAAATACTACTCTTTATACTAAAAAAACAAAAACAGTGGTGATGTGTGGTCATTATCCTCAGCAAACTCATCCAGGGAAAGAAAACCAAACGCCACATTCTCACTTATAATGGGAGCTGAAAAAGGAGATCACATGGACACAGGAAGGGGAACAACACACACTGGGGCCTTTCGGGGGGCAGAGCGTTAAGAAGAACAGCTACTGCATGCTGGGCTTAATGCCTAGGTGATGGGTTGACAGGTGCAGCAAACCACCATGGCACACGTTTACCTTAGTAACAAATCTGCACATCCTGCACATATACCCCAGAACTTAGAAACGAAACGAAACAAAAGAAAACGAAAAAGCAATAGCAAAACGCTAAAGGCAAACTAAAGTTTCAAACTCAGAACGTGACAGACCAATGTTTGGTTCAAATCATGGTTCTCAACCCAGGTGCCATAAGGTCAGGATAAAGAATTTGATTACATATTGTAAATAAGACATGCAGCAAATGACCAGAAAGATTATTCTCAACATATGTGTGTCTTCTAATTCAATGGTGACGCTACCTACCGGGACATAGCATTAGATTCCAAAGGGCCGGGTCCCGCCACACAGGCCTCCCACACTAATAACAATGGGAAGCCCTACGTGGTTTTACCTGTGCTTCTCAGCAACTGGCTATAAATCAGGTTGCCACCACTCCCAGACTTAGTTGCATTCATTTGCTGGAAGAGCTCACAGCACGCAGGGAAGCACTTACATTTGCCGTTGTATTTTAGCGGACATTGCAAAAAGTTCAGAAATTAATGTGGGGCCCGGCATGTGGGGAGGGGCGCACTACCTTCCAGGAAGTGTTATCCAGAAGCTCTCTGATCCCAGTCCTTTTGGGTTTTTATGGAGACCTCATTCTATAGGCATGATGGGTTAAACCATAGGCTATTGGTGATCAACTCCACCTGAGGCTCTCAACCCTCCCTGGAAATTGGGGTTGAGGCTTTGCCATTCTCAGTCTGACTAAAAGAATTTACCCAAACGGAATTTTGAAACAGATGAGCATAACTGGAATCTTAATTAGATGATTGGATTATCTGGAGCCACACCTTGATATTCCTAACCCGAGCACCCTCATCCAACGAATGCTCCACCCAACTGGCTCCCAAGTCTCTACGTGGTTCCAGAGCAAAAGAATGTTTATACAACGCATATCTCCACCTTTTCTTCAAAGTCTTTTCGCTTACACGGAAAGACTTCTTAAACTGCCATGCATCAGGGTCAGGGGGAGGTCTTGTTACAACGCAGATCTGTGGATCTCCGGGTTTTGATTGTGGCAAGGATGCTGCTGGTGTCAAAACCACAACGTGGGAACCACAGAACCACTAGTTGGTTTTCAGCGTTTCAGTGCATACAATTCCTAACATATCTGGCCAAGAAAACTTGTAAGTTCTTAGATTGTCCCAAAGGTGGCGCATGAAATCAAAGCAGGAGAACAGTTTCCCACGAGGTGTAGCCTGGGAAAGTTGGGGGTGACTGATGGAAAGGAGGAGTGAAGCTCCGCCCTTTCCGCTGCTAGGCTGCGCCCGAGGCTATTTAAACCCACCCTGGCTGGCCTGTACTCAGATCTTCGCGGAGCGGATCAGCGGCCGGAGCGTTTGGCGGACTCTGCGTGGACTTGGAGCTCACAGCGTCTTGTGACTTGGAAGCGGATTCAGAGGACAGGACAGAACACTTGGGCAAGTGAATCTCTGTCTGTCTGTCTGTCTGTCTGTCTGTCTGTCTCTCTGTCTCATTGGTTGGTTGATTTCCATTTTCTTAAGGGGCACATACCTCACACCGCACACACACACACACACACACACACGCACACACACGCACACACACTCCTTCTTTCTGCGAGTTAGAAAATTAGTAGGGGCCCCTGGGAGCTGCAGGTTTCCTAATCATGTCTGCACCTAAGAACAGTAGGGTCTTGTCTGGCTCTTCTTATGAACGGTCCCCCAGCCCGGACTCCCCAAGGTCCATGCGAGCTTCACCCAGCTTCTCCCTCTCCCCTATCAGAAACTCAGGCTTAAGGGGAAGCTCCTCACCAGGGATCCGGAGCTACCATTCACCATCCCCTAGGGCTTCACCACACTCACCTCTGTCATCACCAGAATCCCACAAGCTCCCATTTCCCTGTCCTCACCGTGATGGGCAATCAATGAAGCCATTGGGCTCTCCCGTGTCCTCCTCTGAGGATTCCTCAGAGTCCCCACGTTCATCAATAATATACCACATGTTCTTACTGCCATCACCCAGCAGCTCACCCCCAGCTCTCGGGGGGTCTCCTGTGTCTCCCAGCTACTCTCCAAACAACCCCAGATTTCAGCTGGAGTCAGCCCCCCACACCCAGGAATCACCTACAAACTCACGAGCCTCACGGTGCTCCACCCCTGTGTCTTTCATCTCTTCACCCCCAGGCCTCAGGGACTCTCCTGTGGCTCCCAGTTACTCTCCAGCCATCCGCAGGTTCCTGCGGGAGTCAGCCCCATGCACCCAGGAGTCCCCCAGAGACTCACACGTCTCGGGAGAATATGAGCGGTCCCCCAGCCCTGACTCCTCAAGATTCATGCCTGCCTCACCCAGCTTCTCCCTCTCCCCTCCCAGAAACTCAGACCCAAGGGGCAGCTCCTCACCAGGGATGTGGAAGTACTCTACATCACCCCGCAGGGCTTCACCACTCTCACATCCATCATCAACAGAACTCCACAACTTTACGTTTCCCTTTCCTAACCAAGCAGGACAGTCACTCATGTCATTGTGTTCTCCCGTGTCCTCCTCTGGAGATTCTCCACAGTCACCTCATTCATCAATAATATACCATATGTTCTTACTGCCATCATCCAGCAGCTCACCCCCAGCCACCCATGACTCGCCTGTCTGTCCCAGCTACTCTCCAACTACGCCCAGATTTCAGCGGCAGTCTCTACCCCACACCCCAGAAACACCTACAAACTCACAGACCTCAGTGGGATCCTCGCCAGTCTCTCTCACGTCTTCACCCCCAGCCCTTACGGACCCTCCAGTCTGTCCCAGCTACTCTCCAACCACGCCCACATTTCAGCGCGGGTCAGTTCCAGGAACCCAGGGATCACCACCAAGCCCACCACTTTCACTGAGTTACTCCCCAGTCTCCAGCACGTCTTTATCTCCAACCCTCAGGGACTCGCCTGTCTGTCCCAGCTACTCTCCAAACACGCCCACACTTCAGCGGGAGTTCGTTGCAGCCACCCAGAAATCACCACCAAACTCACCAATTTCACTGCGTTACTCCCCAGTCTCTCTCATGTCTTCACCATCCCTCAGGGACTCTCCCGTCTGTCCCAGCTACTCTCCAACCACGCCCACATTTCAGCTGGAGTCAGTTCCAGGCACCCCGGACTCACCACCAAACTCACCAATTTCACTCAGTTACTCCTCAGTCTCTAGCACGTCTTTATCTCCAACCCTCAGGGACTCTCCTGTGTGTCCCAGCTACTCTCCAACCACGCCCACACTTCAGCGGGAGTCAGCTCCAGGCACCCAGGAATCACCATCAAACTCACCAATTTCACTGCGTTACTCCCCAGTCTCTCTCATGTCTTCACCATCCCTCAGGGACTCTCCCGTCTGTCCCAGCTACTCTCCAACCACGCCCACATTTCAGCTGGAGTCAGTTCCAGGCACCCCGGACTCACCACCAAACTCAACAATTTCACTCAGTTACTCCTCAGTCTCTAGCACGTCTTTATCTCCAACCCTCAGGGACTCTCCTGTGTGTCCCAGCTACTCTCCAACCACGCCCACACTTCAGCGGGAGTCAGTTCCAGGCACCCAGGAATCACCATCAAACTCACCAATTTCACTGCGTTACTCCCCAGTCTCTCTCATGTCTTCACCATCCCTCAGGGACTCTCCCGTCTGTCCCAGCTACTCTCCAACCACGCCCACATTTCAGCTGGGGTCAGTTCCAGGCACCCCGGAGTCACCACCAAACTCACCAGTTTCACTGAGGTACTCCCCGGTCTCTCTCATGTCTTCACCCCCAGCCCTCAGGGACTCTCCTGTGTGTCCCAGCTACTCTCCATCCATGCCCAGATTTCAGCGGGAGTCCGTTCCAGGCACCCAGGTATCACCACCAAACTCAGCAGTTTCGCTGAGTTACTCCCCAGTCTCTCTCATGTCTTCACCCCCAGCCCCCTGGGACTCTCCTGTCTGTCCCAGCTACTCTCCTACCACGCCCAGATTTCAGCGGGAGTCAGCCTCCCACACTCCGGAATCACCTACAGACTCACAGACTTCACTGAGGTCCTCCCTGGTCTCTCTCAGGTCTTTGCCCTCAGCCCACAGGGACTCTTGTGTCTCTTTCAGCTACTCTCAAAACTTCTCTAGATTCCAGCTGGAGTCAGTTCCAGGCACCCACGATACACCACCGAACTCACGAATTTCACTGACTTACTCCCCAGTCTCCCTCATGTTCTCACCCCCAGCCCTCAGGGACTCTTCTGTCTCTCTCAGCTACTCTCCAACCATCTCCAGATTGCACCTGGAGTCAGCTTCCCACACCCAGGAATCATCTACAAACTCACGGACCTTACTGCCACCCTCCCCCATTTCTTTCACCTCTTCACCCCCTGCCTTAAGGGACTCTCCTGGGCCTCCCAGCTTCTCTCCAGCCTTCCCCAGATTTCTGCCACAGTCAGCCCCAGGCACCCAGGGCAACCATAGACACTCACAGGCCTCACGAGACTATCTCCCTATGACCTGTACCTACACAGGGATGGCTCTCACGCATCCCTCAGTGACCCCAAACCCATCTCCACTTACACTCAGACACTCCCAGGGCCTGACAGCTACTCCCCGTTATTGTCCTTCAGTTCGAAGCCCTGGCCAATCTACTAGCCCACATGACGCAGTTACCTGGCCATTTCTCCACGGTTCCCGTGAGGGCCCCACGCCCAGCCGCACAAGAGCCCCTCCTGCATTCCGTCCTCACACGCAGGCCTGTCCATCTACTTGCTACTGTCACACCCTTGCCAGCAGAAGAGGCCCCTGTAATGGCCGATATCACCACCCAGTCTATCCTCACCCCACAGCTGTGCAGCGGGTCCCTCCTGCTGGCCCACGTGGCTGCCAGAGCCCATGCTGGCACGACGCTCCAGCAGGTCGGCGTCCCTGCGGGCCACACTACCGGTGACGTGGCTAGCATGACCCTCCTTCCTGGCAGTGACACTGTTGATGTGAACCCCAGTTTCACATCTGTCATTTCTAAATAGGACCATTTTCCCTTTTTGCTCTCCCTTCCTTTCACAGGGCTTTTCGTTCTCTCTGTTTCTGCCTCCGTTTCAGATATTTACTCACCTTTTTCTCTCTCACTATGTCTGCCGTGGTCTCCATGAGAGTGCGCCACTTAAGATTCCCCCATTAAAAGTCATGAATTGAGTGGCTTTTAGTATACCTGTGGTTGTGCACATTCAATTATAATTCGCAATCCATTGTAGAACGTCTTATCACCCCCGACCAGAGAAAAACCCTGTAGACATTAGTCACTCCTCATTCTGTCTCAAACCCTCTCCCTGACCCTCAGCCCTAGGTAGCAACTACCTAGTGCCATCAATCCCATATGCATAGATTTCCATATTGTAGACATTTCCTATAAACGGAATTGCACAATAGGTGAGCTGTTATGACTGACATAACACGTAGCACAATATTTTCAAGATTCATCCACATTGTAGGCTTACCCACAGGGGGAAACCATTTTTTGGGGGGTTTTAGTAACACCGGGTGTTTTCTCCTTCCTTTCGTCCTTCTTTCCTTCCTTCCTTCCTTCCTTCCTTCCTATTTTCCTGCCTTCCTTTCTTCCTTCCTTCCTTTCTTCCTTCCTTCCTTCCTTCCTCCTACTTCTCTCTTACTCCTTCTGCCCTCTCTCTTTCATATGCCTTAGGTGCATCCCACATTCTGCATTTTTTTGGGGAAATCCACAACAGGTGGAGGAAAATTGTGTTATTGTAACTATTTACCGCTATCTCTCTTTCACGGCTCTCCATCAGTTGTGAACATCTATTGGTTTATCCCAAGTCACTAAGCATATGTTTATTAGGTACACCTGTTTTTCCTTATACAGCTGTTTCTGGAGTCTAGGGTCGCATGCTCATAAACCCAGTGTAACTCAGAAACGCATCTAATAGTCCAATAAACCCATCATAACGTTGAAAAATCATAAATCAAACCATCATAAGTCACGGTTTGTCCGTGGATATGGGCGTCATCAATTCCATTGTATTCAGTCATGCTGTACACCATTAACCACGGCAGACTGACTGGGAGTGGATATTGATACCATTATAAAAGTTAGTTATTAGAGGGATACTTCTTTAACCTGACTGAAGAACTGATCTAATGGCTTTAGTCGAGTGCATGATTATGTGAGATGTTTTGAGACAGAGTAGTACATTTGTGAATGAAATTTTCTGGCTTTTTTTCACTTAGTAGGAACCATTGTGTGTGGAAAAGTGAGAAAGTTGCTTTCTGCTGTAGAGTCTGGCATTCATTGTAGATTTAAGCTTATTTTTCTGGGAGCAAATCTTATTCAATAAAATACTACTCTTTATACTAAAAAAACAAAAACAGTGGTGATGTGTGGTCATTATCCTCAGCAAACTCATCCAGGGAAAGAAAACCAAACGCCACATTCTCACTTATAATGCGAGCTGAAAAAGGAGATCACATGGACACAGGAAGCGGAACAACACACCCTGGGGCCTTTCGGGGGGCAGAGCGTTAAGAAGAACAGCTACTGCATGCTAGGCTTAATGCCTAGGTGATGGGTTGACAGGTGCAGCAAACCACCATGGCACTCGTTTACCTTAGTAAAAAATCTGCACATCCTGCATATATACCCCACAACTTAGAAACGAAACGAAACAAAAGAAAACGAAAAAGCAATAGCAAAACGCTAAACTCAGAACGTGACAGACCAATGTTTGGTTCAAATCATGGTTCTCAACCCAGGTGCCATAAGGTCAGGATAAAGAATTTGATTACATATTGTAAATAAGACATGCAGCAAATGACCAGAAAGATTATTCTCAACATATGTGTGTCTTCTAATTCAATGGTGACGCTACCTACCGGGACATAGCATTAGATTCCAAAGGGCCGGGTCCCGCCACACAGGCCTCCCACACTAATAACAATGGGAAGCCCTACGTGGTTTTACCTGTGCTTCTCAGCAACTGGCTATAAATCAGGTTGCCACCACTCCCAGATTTAGTTGCATTCATTTGCTGGAAGAGCTCACAGCACGCAGGGAAGCACTTACATTTGCCGTTGTATTTTAGCGGACATTGCAAAAAGTTCAGAAATTAATGTGGGGCCCGGCATGTGGGGAGGGGCGCACTACCTTCCAGGAAGTGTTATCCAGAAGCTCTCTGATCCCAGTCCTTTTGGGTTTTTATGGAGACCTCATTCTATAGGCATGATGGGTTAAACCATAGGCTATTGGTGATCAACTCCACCTGAGGCTCTCAACCCTCCCTGGAAATTGGGGTTGAGGCTTTGCCATTCTCAGTCTGACTAAAAGAATTTACCCAAACGGAATTTTGAAACAGATGAGCATAACTGGAATCTTAATTAGATGATTGGATTATCTGGAGCCACACCTTGATATTCCTAACCCGAGCACCCTCATCCAACGAATGCTCCACCCAACTGGCTCCCAAGTCTCTACGTGGTTCCAGAGCAAAAGAATGTTTATACAACGCATATCTCCACCTTTTCTTCAAAGTCTTTTCGCTTACACGGAAAGACTTCTTAAACTGCCATGCATCAGGGTCAGGGGGAGGTCTTGTTACAACGCAGATCTGTGGATCTCCGGGTTTTGATTGTGGCAAGGATGCTGCTGGTGTCAAAACCACAACGTGGGAACCACAGAACCACTAGTTGGTTTTCAGCGTTTCAGTGCATACAATTCCTAACATATCTGGCCAAGAAAACTTGTAAGTTCTTAGATTGTCCCAAAGGTGGCGCATGAAATCAAAGCAGGAGAACAGTTTCCCACGAGGTGTAGCCTGGGAAAGTTGGGGGTGACTGATGGAAAGGAGGAGTGAAGCTCCGCCCTTTCCGCTGCTAGGCTGCGCCCGAGGCTATTTAAACCCACCCTGGCTGGCCTGTACTCAGATCTTCGCGGAGCGGATCAGCGGCCGGAGCGTTTGGCGGACTCTGCGTGGACTTGGAGCTCACAGCGTCTTGTGACTTGGAAGCGGATTCAGAGGACAGGACAGAACACTTGGGCAAGTGAATCTCTGTCTGTCTGTCTGTCTGTCTGTCTGTCTGTCTCATTGGTTGGTTGATTTCCATTTTCTTAAGGGGCACATACCTCACAGCGCACACACACACACACACACACACACACACACACGCACACACACGCACACACACTCCTTCTTTCTGCGAGTTAGAAAATTAGTAGGGGCCCCTGGGAGCTGCAGGTTTCCTAATCATGTCTGCACCTAAGAACAGTAGGGTCTTGTCTGGCTCTTCTTATGAACGGTCCCCCAGCCCGGACTCCCCAAGGTCCATGCGAGCTTCACCCAGCTTCTCCCTCTCCCCTATCAGAAACTCAGGCTTAAGGGGAAGCTCCTCACCAGGGATCCGGAGCTACCATTCACCATCCCCTAGGGCTTCACCACACTCACCTCTGTCATCACCAGAATCCCACAAGCTCCCATTTCCCTGTCCTCACCGTGATGGGCAATCAATGAAGCCATTGGGCTCTCCCGTGTCCTCCTCTGAGGATTCCTCAGAGTCCCCACGTTCATCAATAATATACCACATGTTCTTACTGCCATCACCCAGCAGCTCACCCCCAGCTCTCGGGGGGTCTCCTGTGTCTCCCAGCTACTCTCCAAACAACCCCAGATTTCAGCTGGAGTCAGCCCCCCACACCCAGGAATCACCTACAAACTCACGAGCCTCACGGTGCTCCACCCCTGTGTCTTTCATCTCTTCACCCCCAGGCCTCAGGGACTCTCCTGTGGCTCCCAGTTACTCTCCAGCCATCCGCAGGTTCCTGCGGGAGTCAGCCCCATGCACCCAGGAGTCCCCCAGAGACTCACACGTCTCAGGAGAATATGAGCGGTCCCCCAGCCCTGACTCCTCAAGATTCATGCCTGCCTCACCCAGCTTCTCCAACTCCCCTCCCAGAAACTCAGACCCAAGGGGCAGCTCCTCACCAGGGATGTGGAAGTACTCTACATCACCCCGCAGGGCTTCACCACTCTCACATCCATCATCAACAGAACTCCACAACTTTACGTTTCCCTTTCCTAACCAAGCAGGACAGTCACTCATGTCATTGTGTTCTCCCGTGTCCTCCTCTGGAGATTCTCCACAGTCACCTCATTCATCAATAGTATACCATATGTTCTTACTGCCATCATCCAGCAGCTCACCCCCAGCCACCCATGACTCGCCTGTCTGTCCCAGCTACTCTCCAACTACGCCCAGATTTCAGCGGCAGTCTCTACCCCACACCCCAGAAACACCTACAAACTCACAGACCTCAGTGGGATCCTCGCCAGTCTCTCTCACGTCTTCACCCCCAGCCCTTACGGACCCTCCAGTCTGTCCCAGCTACTCTCCAACCACGCCCACATTTCAGCGCGGGTCAGTTCCAGGAACCCAGGGATCACCACCAAGCCCACCACTTTCACTGAGTTACTCCCCAGTCTCCAGCACGTCTTTATCTCCAACCCTCAGGGACTCGCCTGTCTGTCCCAGCTACTCTCCAAACACGCCCACACTTCAGCGGGAGTTCGTTGCAGGCACCCAGAAATCACCACCAAACTCACCAATTTCACTGCGTTACTCCCCAGTCTCTCTCATGTCTTCACCATCCCTCAGGGACTCTCCCGTCTGTCCCAGCTACTCTCCAACCACGCCCACATTTCAGCTGGGGTCAGTTCCAGGCACCCCGGACTCACCACCAAACTCACCAATTTCACTCAGTTACTCCTCAGTCTCTAGCACGTCTTTATCTCCAACCCTCAGGGACTCTCCTGTGTGTCCCAGCTACTCTCCAACCACGCCCACACTTCAGCGGGAGTCAGCTCCAGGCACCCAGGAATCACCATCAAACTCACCAATTTCACTGCGTTACTCCCCAGTCTCTCTCATGTCTTCACCATCCCTCAGGGACTCTCCCGTCTGTCCCAGCTACTCTCCAACCACGCCCACATTTCAGCTGGGGTCACTTCCAGGCACCCCGGAGTCACCACCAAACTCACCAGTTTCACTGAGGTACTCCCCGGTCTCTCTCATGTCTTCACCCCCAGCCCTCAGGGACTCTCCTGTGTGTCCCAGCTACTCTCCATCCATGCCCAGATTTCAGCGGGAGTCCGTTCCAGGCACCCAGGTATCACCACCAAACTCAGCAGTTTCGCTGAGTTACTCCCCAGTCTCTCTCATGTCTTCACCCCCAGCCCCCTGGGACTCTCCTGTCTGTCCCAGCTACTCTCCCACCACGCCCAGATTTCAGCGGGAGTCAGCCTCCCACACTCCGGAATCACCTACAGACTCACAGACTTCACTGAGGTCCTCCCTGGTCTCTCTCAGGTCTTTGCCCTCAGCCCACAGGGACTCTTGTGTCTCTTTCAGCTACTCTCAAAACTTCTCTAGATTCCAGCTGGAGTCAGTTCCAGGCACCCACGATACACCACCGAACTCACGAATTTCACTGACTTACTCCCCAGTCTCCCTCATGTTCTCACCCCCAGCCCTCAGGGACTCTTCTGTCTCTCTCAGCTACTCTCCAACCATCTCCAGATTGCACCTGGAGTCAGCTTCCCGCACCCAGGAATCATCTACAAACTCACGGACCTTACTGCCACCCTCCCCCATTTCTTTCACCTCTTCACCCCCTGCCTTAAGGGACTCTCCTGGGCCTCCCAGCTTCTCTCCAGCCTTCCCCAGATTTCTGCCACAGTCAGCCCCAGGCACCCAGGGCAACCATAGACACTCACAGGCCTCACGAGACTATCTCCCTATGACCTGTACCTACACAGGGATGGCTCTCACGCATCCCTCAGTGACCCCAAACCCATCTCCACTTACACTCAGACACTCCCAGGGCCTGACAGCTACTCCCCATTATTGTCCTTCAGTTCGAAGCCCTGGCCAATCTACTAGCCCACATGACGCAGTTACCTGGCCATTTCTCCACGGTTCCCGTGAGGGCCCCACGCCCAGCTGCACAAGAGCCCCTCCTGCATTCCGTCCTCACACGGAGGCCTGTCCATCTACTTGCTACTGTCACACTCTTGCCAGCAGAAGAGGCCCCTGTAATGGCCGATATCACCACCCAGTCTATCCTCACCCCACAGCTGTGCAGCGGGTCCCTCCTGCTGGCCCACGTGGCTGCCAGAGCCCATGCTGGCACGACGCTCCAGCAGGTCGGCGTCCCTGCGGGCCACACTACCGGTGACGTGGCTAGCATGACCCTCCTTCCTGGCAGTGACACTGTTGATGTGAACCCCAGTTTCACATCTGTCATTTCTAAATAGGACCATTTTCCCTTTTCGCTCTCCCTTCCTTTCACAGGGCTTTTCGTTCTCTCTGTTTCTGCCTCCGTTTCAGATATTTACTCACCTTTTTCTCTCTCACTATGTCTGCCGTGGTCTCCATGAGAGTGCGCCACTTAAGATTCCCCCATTAAAAGTCATGAATTGAGTGGCTTTTAGTATACCTGTGGTTGTGCACATTCAATTATAATTCGCAATCCATTGTAGAACGTCTTATCACCCCCGACCAGAGAAAAACCCTGTAGACATTAGTCACTCCTCATTCTGTCTCAAACCCTCTCCCTGACCCTCAGCCCTAGGTAGCAACTACCTAGTGCCATCAATCCCATATGCATAGATTTCCATATTGTAGACATTTCCTATAAACGGAATTGCACAATAGGTGAGCTGTTATGACTGACATAACACGTAGCACAATATTTTCAAGATTCATCCACATTGTAGGCTTACCCACAGGGGGTAACCATTTTTTGGGGGTGATTTAGTAACACCGGGTGTTTTATCCTTCCTTTCGTCCTTCTTTCCTTCCTTCCTTCCTTCCTTCCTTCCTTCTTTATTTCCTACCTTCCTTCTTTCCTTCCTTCCTTCCTTCATTCCTTCCTTCCTTCCTTCCTTCCTTCCTCCTACTTCTCTCTTACTCCTTCTGCCCTCTCTCTTTCATATGCCTTAGGTGCATCCCACATTCTGCATTTTTTTGGAGAAATCCACGACAGGTGCAGGAAAATTGTGTTATTGTAACTATTTACCGCTATCTCTCTTTCACGGCTCTCCATCAGTTGTGAACATCTATTGGTTTATCCCAAGTCACTAAGCATATGTTTATTAGGTACACCTGTTTTTCCTCATACAGCTGTTTCTGGAGTCTAGGGTCGCATGCTCATAAAGCCAGTGTAACTCAGAAACGCATCTAATAGTCCAATAAACCCATCATAACGTTGAAAAATCATAAATCAAACCATCATAAGTCACGGTTTGTCCGTGGATATGGGCGTCATCAATTCCATTGTATTCAGTCATGCTGTACACCATTAACCACGGCAGACTGACTGGGAGTGGATATTGATACCATTATAAAAGTCAGTAATTAGAGGGATACTTCTTTAACCTGACTGAAGAACTGATCTAATGGCTTTAGTCGAGTGCATGATTATGTGAGATGCTTTGAGACAGAGTAGTACATTTGTGAATGAAATTTTCTGGCTTTTTTTCACTTAGTAGAAACCATTGTGTGTGGAAAAGTGAGAAAGTTGCTTTCTGCTGTAGAGTCTGGCATTCATTGTAGATTTAAGCTTATTTTTCTGGGAGCAAATCTTATTCAATAAAATACTACTCTTTATACTAAAAAAACAAAAACAGTGGTGATGTGTGGTCATTATCCTCAGCAAACTAATCCAGGGAAAGAAAAGCAAACGCCACATTCTCACTTATAATGGGAGCTGAAAAAGGAGATCACATGGACACAGGAAAGGGAACAACACACACTGGGGCCTTTCGGGGGGCAGAGCGTTAAGAAGAACAGCTACTGCATGCTGGGCTTAATGCCTAGGTGATGGGTTGACAGGTGCAGCAAACCACCATGGCACACGTTTACCTTAGTAACAAATCTGCACATCCTGCACATATAGCCCAGAACTTAGAAACGAAACGAAACAAAAGAAAACGAAAAAGCAATAGCAAAACGCTAAAGGCAAACTAAAGTTTCAAACTCAGAACGTGACAGACCAATGTTTGGTTCAAATCATGGTTCTCAACCCAGGTGCCATAAGGTCAGGATAAAGAATTTGATTACATATTGTAAATAAGACATGCAGCAAATGACCAGAAAGATTATTCTCAACATATGTGTGTCTTCTAATTCAATGGTGACGCTACCTACCGGGACATAGCATTAGATTCCAAAGGGCCGGGTCCCGCCACACAGGCCTCCCACACTAATAACAATGGGAAGCCCTACGTGGTTTTACCTGTGCTTCTCAGCAACTGGCTATAAATCAGGTTGCCACCACTCCCAGATTTAGTTGCATTCATTTGCTGGAAGAGCTCACAGCACGCAGGGAAGCACTTACATTTGCCGTTGTATTTTAGCGGACATTGCAAAAAGTTCAGAAATTAATGTGGGGCCCGGCATGTGGGGAGGGGCGCACTACCTTCCAGGAAGTGTTATCCAGAAGCTCTCTGATCCCGGTCCTTTTGGGTTTTTATGGAGACCTCATTCTATAGGCATGATGGGTTAAACCATAGGCTATTGGTGATCAACTCCACCTGAGGCTCTCAACCCTCCCTGGAAATTGGGGTTGAGGCTTTGCCATTCTCAGTCTGACTAAAAGAATTTACCCAAACGGAATTTTGAAACAGATGAGCATAACTGGAATCTTAATTAGATGATTGGATTATCTGGAGCCACACCTTGATATTCCTAACCCGAGCACACTCATCCAACGAATGCTCCACCCAACTGGCTCCCAAGTCTCTACGTGGTTCCAGAGCAAAAGAATGTTTATACAACGCATATCTCCACCTTTTCTTCAAAGTCTTTTCGCTTACACGGAAAGACTTCTTAAACTGCCATGCATCAGGGTCAGGGGGAGGTCTTGTTACAACGCAGATCTGTGGATCTCCGGGTTTTGATTGTGGCAAGGATGCTGCTGGTGTCAAAACCACAACGTGGGAACCACAGAACCACTAGTTGGTTTTCAGCGTTTCAGTGCATACAATTCCTAACATATCTGGCCAAGAAAACTTGTAAGTTCTTAGATTGTCCCAAAGGTGGCGCATGAAATCAAAGCAGGAGAACAGTTTCCCACGAGGTGTAGCCTGGGAAAGTTGGGGGTGACTGATGGAAAGGAGGAGTGAAGCTCCGCCCTTTCCGCTGCTAGGCTGCGCCCGAGGCTATTTAAACCCACCCTGGCTGGCCTGTACTCAGATCTTCGCGGAGCGGATCAGCGGCCGGAGCGTTTGGCGGACTCTGCGTGGACTTGGAGCTCACAGCGTCTTGTGACTTGGAAGCGGATTCAGAGGACAGGACAGAACACTTGGGCAAGTGAATCTCTGTCTGTCTGTCTGTCTGTCTGTCTGTCTGTCTCATTGGTTGGTTGATTTCCATTTTCTTAAGGGGCACATACCTCACACCGCACACAAACACACACACACACACACACGCACACACACGCACACACACTCCTTCTTTCTGCGAGTTAGAAAATTAGTAGGGGCCCCTGGGAGCTGCAGGTTTCCTAATCATGTCTGCACCTAAGAACAGTAGGGTCTTGTCTGCCTCTTCTTATGAACGGTCCCCCAGCCCGGACTCCCCAAGGTCCATGCGAGCTTCACCCAGCTTCTCCCTCTCCCCTATCAGAAACTCAGGCTTAAGGGGAAGCTCCTCACCAGGGATCCGGAGCTACCATTCACCATCCCCTAGGGCTTCACCACACTCACCTCTGTCATCACCAGAATCCCACAAGCTCCCATTTCCCTGTCCTCACCGTGATGGGCAATCAATGAAGCCATTGGGCTCTCCCGTGTCCTCCTCTGAGGATTCCTCAGAGTCCCCACGTTCATCAATAATATACCACATGTTCTTACTGCCATCACCCAGCAGCTCACCCCCAGCTCTCGGGGGGTCTCCTGTGTCTCCCAGCTACTCTCCAAACAACCCCAGATTTCAGCTGGAGTCAGCCCCCCACACCCAGGAATCACCTACAAACTCACGAGCCTCACGGTGCTCCACCCCTGTGTCTTTCATCTCTTCACCCCCAGGCCTCAGGGACTCTCCTGTGGCTCCCAGTTACTCTCCAGCCATCCGCAGGTTCCTGCGGGAGTCAGCCCCATGCACCCAGGAGTCCCCCAGAGACTCACACGTCTCAGGAGAATATGAGCGGTCCCCCAGCCCTGACTCCTCAAGATTCATGCCTGCCTCACCCAGCTTCTCCAACTCCCCTCCCAGAAACTCAGACCCAAGGGGCAGCTCCTCACCAGGGATGTGGAAGTACTCTACATCACCCCGCAGGGCTTCACCACTCTCACATCCATCATCAACAGAACTCCACAACTTTACGTTTCCCTTTCCTAACCAAGCAGGACAGTCACTCATGTCATTGTGTTCTCCCGTGTCCTCCTCTGGAGATTCTCCACAGTCACCTCATTCATCAATAATATACCATATGTTCTTACTGCCATCATCCAGCAGCTCACCCCCAGCCACCCATGACTCGCCTGTCTGTCCCAGCTACTCTCCAACTACGCCCAGATTTCAGCGGCAGTCTCTACCCCACACCCCAGAAACACCTACAAACTCACAGACCTCAGTGGGATCCTCGCCAGTCTCTCTCACGTCTCCACCCCCAGCCCTTACGGACCCTCCAGTCTGTCCCAGCTACTCTCCAACCACACCCACATTTCAGCGCGGGTCAGTTCCAGCAACCTAGGGATCACCACCAAGCCCACCACTTTCACTGAGTTACTCCCCAGTCTCCAGCACGTCTTTATCTCCAACCCTCAGGGACTCGCCTGTCTGTCCCAGCTACTCTCCAAACACGCCCACACTTCAGCGGGAGTTCGTTGCAGGCACCCAGAAATCACCACCAAACTCACCAATTTCACTGCGTTACTCCCCAGTCTCTCTCATGTCTTCACCATCCCTCAGGGACTCTCCCGTCTGTCCCAGCTACTCTCCAACCACGCCCACATTTCAGCTGGAGTCAGTTCCAGGCACCCCGGACTCACCACCAAACTCACCAATTTCACTCAGTTACTCCTCAGTCTCTAGCACGTCTTTATCTCCAACCCTCAGGGACTCTCCTGTGTGTCCCAGCTACTCTCCAACCACGCCCACACTTCAGCGGGAGTCAGCTCCAGGCACCCAGGAATCACCATCAAACTCACCAATTTCACTGCGTTACTCCCCAGTCTCTCTCATGTCTTCACCATCCCTCAGGGACTCTCCCGTCTGTCCCAGCTACTCTCCAACCACGCCCACATTTCAGCTGGGGTCAGTTCCAGGCACCCCGGAGTCACCACCAAACTCACCAGTTTCACTGAGGTACTCCCCGGTCTCTCTCATGTCTTCACCCCCAGCCCTCAGGGACTCTCCTGTGTGTCCCAGCTACTCTCCATCCATGCCCAGATTTCAGCGGCAGTCAGTTCCAGGCACCCAGGTATCACCACCAAACTCAGCAGTTTCGCTGAGTTACTCCCCAGTCTCTCTCATGTCTTCACCCCCAGCCCCCTGGGACTCTCCTGTCTGTCCCAGCTACTCTCCCACCACGCCCAGATTTCAGCGGGAGTCAGCCTCCCACACTCCGGAATCACCTACAGACTCACAGACTTCACTGAGGTCCTCCCTGGTCTCTCTCAGGTCTTTGCCCTCAGCCCACAGGGACTCTTGTGTCTCTTTCAGCTACTCTCAAAACTTCTCTAGATTCCAGCTGGAGTCAGTTCCAGGCACCCACCATACACCACCGAACTCACGAATTTCACTGACTTACTCCCCAGTCTCCCTCATGTTCTCACCCCCAGCCCTCAGGGACTCTTCTGTCTCTCTCAGCTACTCTCCAACCATCTCCAGATTGCACCTGGAGTCAGCTTCCCGCACCCAGGAATCATCTACAAACTCACGGACCTTACTGCCACCCTCCCCCATTTCTTTCACCTCTTCACCCCCTGCCTTAAGGGACTCTCCTGGGCCTCCCAGCTTCTCTCCAGCCTTCCCCAGATTTCTGCCACAGTCAGCCCCAGGCACCCAGGGCAACCATAGACACTCACAGGCCTCACGAGACTATCTCCCTATGACCTGTACCTACACAGGGATGGCTCTCACGCATTCCTCAGTGACCCCAAACCCATCTCCACTTACACTCAGACACTCCCAGGGCCTGACAGCTACTCCCCGTTATTGTCCTTCAGTTCGAAGCCCTGGCCAATCTACTAGCCCACATGACGCAGTTACCTGGTCATTTCTCCACGGTTCCCGTGAGGGCCCCACGCCCAGCCGCACAAGAGCCCCTCCTGCATTCCGTCCTCACACGCAGGCCTGTCCATCTACTTGCTACTGTCACACTCTTGCCAGCAGAAGAGGCCCCTGTAATGGCCGATATCACCAACCAGTCTATCCTCACCCCACAGCTGTGCAGCGGGTCCCTCCTGCTGGCCCACGTGGCTGCCAGAGGCCATGCTGGCACGACGCTCCAGCAGGTCGGCGTCCCTGCGGGCCACACTACCGATGACGTGGCTAGCATGACCCTCCTTCCTGGCAGTGACACTGTTGATGTGAACCCCAGTTTCACATCTGTCATTTCTAAATAGGACCATTTTCCCTTTTCGCTCTCCCTTCCTTTCACAGGGCTTTTCGTTCTCTCTGTTTCTGCCTCCGTTTCAGATATTTACTCACCTTTTTCTCTCTCACTATGTCTGCCGTGGTCTCCATGAGAGTGCGCCACTTAAGATTCCCCCATTAAAAGTCATGAATTGAGTGGCTTTTAGTATACCTGTGGTTGTGCACATTCAATTATAATTCGCAATCCATTGTAGAACGTCTTATCACCCCCGACCAGAGAAAAACCCTGTAGACATTAGTCACTCCTCATTCTGTCTCAAACCCTCTCCCTGACCCTCAGCCCTAGGTAGCAACTACCTAGTGCCATCAATCCCATATGCATAGATTTCCATATTGTAGACATTTCCTATAAACGGAATTGCACAATAGGTGAGCTGTTATGACTGACATAACACGTAGCACAATATTTTCAAGATTCATCCACATTGTAGGCTTACCCACAGGGGGAAACCATTTTTTGGGGGTGATTTAGTAACACCGGGTGTTTTATCCTTCCTTTCGTCCTTCTTTCCTTCCTTCCTTCCTTCCTTCCTTCCTTCTTTATTTCCTACCTTCCTTCTTTCCTTCCTTCCTTCCTTCATTCCTTCCTTCCTTCCTTCCTTCCTTCCTTCCTCCTACTTCTCTCTTACTCCTTCTGCCCTCTCTCTTTCATATGCCTTAGGTGCATCCCACATTCTGCATTTTTTTGGAGAAATCCACGACAGGTGCAGGAAAATTGTGTTATTGTAACTATTTACCGCTATCTCTCTTTCACGGCTCTCCATCAGTTGTGAACATCTATTGGTTTATCCCAAGTCACTAAGCATATGTTTATTAGGTACACCTGTTTTTCCTTATACAGCTGTTTCTGGAGTCTAGGGTCGCATGCTCATAAACCCAGTGTAACTCAGAAACGCATCTAATAGTCCAATAAACCCATCATAACGTTGAAAAATCATAAATCAAACCATCATAAGTCACGGTTTGTCCGTGGATATGGGCGTCATCAATTCCATTGTATTCAGTCATGCTGTACACCATTAACCACGGCAGACTGACTGGGAGTGGATATTGATACCATTATAAAAGTCAGTTATTAGAGGGATACTTCTTTAACCTGACTGAAGAACTGATCTAATGGCTTTAGTCGAGTGCATGATTATGTGAGATGTTTTGAGACAGAGTAGTACATTTGTGAATGAAATTTTCTGGCTTTTTTTCACTTAGTAGGAACCATTGTGTGTGGAAAAGTGAGAAAGTTGCTTTCTGCTGTAGAGTCTGGCATTCATTGTAGATTTAAGCTTATTTTTCTGGGAGCAAATCTTATTCAATAAAATACTACTCTTTATACTAAAAAAACAAAAACAGTGGTGATGTGTGGTCATTATCCTCAGCAAACTCATCCAGGGAAAGAAAAGCAAACGCCACATTCTCACTTATAATGGGAGCTGAAAAAGGAGATCACATGGACACAGGAAAGGGAACAACACACACTGGGGCCTTTCGGGGGGCAGAGCGTTAAGAAGAACAGCTACTGCATGCTGGGCTTAATGCCTAGGTGATGGGTTGACAGGTGCAGCAAACCACCATGGCACACGTTTACCTTAGTAACAAATCTGCACATCCTGCACATATACCCCAGAACTTAGAAACGAAACGAAACAAAAGAAAACGAAAAAGCAATAGCAAAACGCTAAAGGCAAACTAAAGTTTCAAACTCAGAACGTGACAGACCAATGTTTGGTTCAAATCATGGTTCTCAACCCAGGTGCCATAAGGTCAGGATAAAGAATTTGATTACATATTGTAAATAAGACATGCAGCAAATGACCAGAAAGATTATTCTCAACATATGTGTGTCTTCTAATTCAATGGTGACGCTACCTACCGGGACATAGCATTAGATTCCAAAGGGCCGGGTCCCGCCACACAGGCCTCCCACACTAATAACAATGGGAAGCCCTACGTGGTTTTACCTGTGCTTCTCAGCAACTGGCTATAAATCAGGTTGCCACCACTCCCAGATTTAGTTGCATTCATTTGCTGGAAGAGCTCACAGCACGCAGGGAAGCACTTACATTTGCCGTTGTATTTTAGCGGACATTGCAAAAAGTTCAGAAATTAATGTGGGGCCCGGCATGTGGGGAGGGGCGCACTACCTTCCAGGAAGTGTTATCCAGAAGCTCTCTGATCCCAGTCCTTTTGGGTTTTTATGGAGACCTCATTCTATAGGCATGATGGGTTAAACCATAGGCTATTGGTGATCAACTCCACCTGAGGCTCTCAACCCTCCCTGGAAATTGGGGTTGAGGCTTTGCCATTCTCAGTCTGACTAAAAGAATTTACCCAAACGGAATTTTGAAACAGATGAGCATAACTGGAATCTTAATTAGATGATTGGATTATCTGGAGCCACACCTTGATATTCCTAACCCGAGCACCCTCATCCAACGAATGCTCCACCCAACTGGCTCCCAAGTCTCTACGTGGTTCCAGAGCAAAAGAATGTTTATACAACGCATATCTCCACCTTTTCTTCAAAGTCTTTTCGCTTACACGGAAAGACTTCTTAAACTGCCATGCATCAGGGTCAGGGGGAGGTCTTGTTACAACGCAGATCTGTGGATCTCCGGGTTTTGATTGTGGCAAGGATGCTGCTGGTGTCAAAACCACAACGTGGGAACCACAGAACCACTAGTTGGTTTTCAGCGTTTCAGTGCATACAATTCCTAACATATCTGGCCAAGAAAACTTGTAAGTTCTTAGATTGTCCCAAAGGTGGCGCATGAAATCAAAGCAGGAGAACAGTTTCCCACGAGGTGTAGCCTGGGAAAGTTGGGGGTGACTGATGGAAAGGAGGAGTGAAGCTCCGCCCTTTCCGCTGCTAGGCTGCGCCCGAGGCTATTTAAACCCACCCTGGCTGGCCTGTACTCAGATCTTCGCGGAGCGGATCAGCGGCCGGAGCGTTTGGCGGACTCTGCGTGGACTTGGAGCTCACAGCGTCTTGTGACTTGGAAGCGGATTCAGAGGACAGGACAGAACACTTGGGCAAGTGAATCTCTGTCTGTCTGTCTGTCTGTCTGTCTGTCTGTCTGTCTGTCTCATTGGTTGGTTGATTTCCATTTTCTTAAGGGGCACATACCTCACACCGCACACACACACACACACACACACGCACACACACGCACACACACTCCTTCTTTCTGCGAGTTAGAAAATTAGTAGGGGCCCCTGGGAGCTGCAGGTTTCCTAATCATGTCTGCACCTAAGAACAGTAGGGTCTTGTCTGGCTCTTCTTATGAACGGTCCCCCAGCCCGGACTCCCCAAGGTCCATGCGAGCTTCACCCAGCTTCTCCCTCTCCCCTATCAGAAACTCAGGCTTAAGGGGAAGCTCCTCACCAGGGATCCGGAGCTACCATTCACCATCCCCTAGGGCTTCACCACACTCACCTCTGTCATCACCAGAATCCCACAAGCTCCCATTTCCCTGTCCTCACCGTGATGGGCAATCAATGAAGCCATTGGGCTCTCCCGTGTCCTCCTCTGAGGATTCCTCAGAGTCCCCACGTTCATCAATAATATACCACATGTTCTTACTGCCATCACCCAGCAGCTCACCCCCAGCTCTCGGGGGGTCTCCTGTGTCTCCCAGCTACTCTCCAAACAACCCCAGATTTCAGCTGGAGTCAGCCCCCCACACCCAGGAATCACCTACAAACTCACGAGCCTCACGGTGCTCCACCCCTGTGTCTTTCATCTCTTCACCCCCAGGCCTCAGGGACTCTCCTGTGGCTCCCAGTTACTCTCCAGCCATCCCCAGGTTCCTGCGGGAGTCAGCCCCATGCACCCAGGAGTCCCCCAGAGACTCACACGTCTCGGGAGAATATGAGCGGTCCCCCAGCCCTGACTCCTCAAGATTCATGCCTGCCTCACCCAGCTTCTCCCTCTCCCCTCCCAGAAACTCAGACCCAAGGGGCAGCTCCTCACCAGGGATGTGGAAGTACTCTACATCACCCCGCAGGGCTTCACCACTCTCACATCCATCATCAACAGAACTCCACAACTTTACGTTTCCCTTTCCTAACCAAGCAGGACAGTCACTCATGTCATTGTGTTCTCCCGTGTCCTCCTCTGGAGATTCTCCACAGTCACCTCATTCATCAATAATATACCATATGTTCTTACTGCCATCATCCAGCAGCTCACCCCCAGCCACCCATGACTCGCCTGTCTGTCCCAGCTACTCTCCAACTACGCCCAGATTTCAGCGGCAGTCTCTACCCCACACCCCAGAAACACCTACAAACTCACAGACCTCAGTGGGATCCTCGCCAGTCTCTCTCACGTCTTCACCCCCAGCCCTTACGGACCCTCCAGTCTGTCCCAGCTACTCTCCAACCACGCCCACATTTCAGCGCGGGTCAGTTCCAGGAACCCAGGGATCACCACCAAGCCCACCACTTTCACTGAGTTACTCCCCAGTCTCCAGCACGTCTTTATCTCCAACCCTCAGGGACTCGCCTGTCTGTCCCAGCTACTCTCCAAACACGCCCACACTTCAGCGGGAGTTCGTTGCAGGCACCCAGAAATCACCACCAAACTCACCAATTTCACTGCCTTACTCCCCAGTCTCTCTCATGTCTTCACCATCCCTCAGGGACTCTCCCGTCTGTCCCAGCTACTCTCCAACCACGCCCACATATCAGCTGGAGTCAGTTCCAGGCACCCCGGACTCACCACCAAACTCACCAATTTCACTCAGTTACTCCTCAGTCTCTAGCACGTCTTTATCTCCAACCCTCAGGGACTCTCCTGTGTGTCCCAGCTACTCTCCATCCATGCCCAGATTTCAGCGGGAGTCCGTTCCAGGCACCCAGGTATCACCACCAAACTCAGCAGTTTCGCTGAGTTACTCCCCAGTCTCTCTCATGTCTTCACCCCCAGCCCCCTGGGACTCTCCTGTCTGTCCCAGCTACTCTCCCACCACGCCCAGATTTCAGCGGGAGTCAGCCTCCCACACTCCGGAATCACCTACAGACTCACAGACTTCACTGAGGTCCTCCCTGGTCTCTCTCAGGTCTTTGCCCTCAGCCCACAGGGACTCTTGTGTCTCTTTCAGCTACTCTCAAAACTTCTCTAGATTCCAGCTGGAGTCAGTTCCAGGCACCCACGATACACCACCGAACTCACGAATTTCACTGACTTACTCCCCAGTCTCCCTCATGTCCTCACCCCCAGCCCTCAGGGACTCTTCTGTCTCTCTCAGCTACTCTCCAACCATCTCCAGATTGCACCTGGAGTCAGCTTCCCGCACCCAGGAATCATCTACAAACTCACGGACCTTACTGCCACCCTCCCCCATTTCTTTCACCTCTTCACCCCCTGCCTTAAGGGACTCTCCTGGGCCTCCCAGCTTCTCTCCAGCCTTCCCCAGATTTCTGCCACAGTCAGCCCCAGGCACCCAGGGCAACCATAGACACTCACAGGCCTCACGAGACTATCTCCCTATGACCTGTACCTACACAGGGATGGCTCTCACGCATCCCTCAGTGACCCCAAACCCATCTCCACATACACTCAGACACTCCCAGGGCCTGACAGCTACTCCCCGTTATTGTCCTTCAGTTCGAAGCCCTGGCCAATCTACTAGCCCACATGACGCAGTTACCTGGTCATTTCTCCACGGTTCCCGTGAGGGCCCCACGCCCAGCCGCACAAGAGCCCCTCCTGCATTCCGTCCTCACACGCAGGCCTGTCCATCTACTTGCTACTGTCACACTCTTGCCAGCAGAAGAGGCCCCTGTAATGGCCGATATCACCACCCAGTCTATCCTCACCCCACAGCTGTGCAGCGGGTCCCTCCTGCTGGCCCACGTGGCTGCCAGAGCCCATGCTGGCACGACGCTCCAGCAGGTCGGCGTCCCTGCGGGCCACACTACCGGTGACGTGGCTAGCATGACCCTCCTTCCTGGCAGTGACACTGTTGATGTGAACCCCAGTTTCACATCTGTCATTTCTAAATAGGACCATTTTCCCTTTTCGCTCTCCCTTCCTTTCACAGGGCTTTTCGTTCTCTCTGTTTCTGCCTCCGTTTCAGATATTTACTCACCTTTTTCTCTCTCACTATGTCTGCCGTGGTCTCCATGAGAGTGCGCCACTTAAGATTCCCCCATTAAAAGTCATGAATTGAGTGGCTTTTAGTATACCTGTGGTTGTGCACATTCAATTATAATTCGCAATCCATTGTAGAACGTCTTATCACCCCCGACCAGAGAAAAACCCTGTAGACATTAGTCACTCCTCATTCTGTCTCAAACCCTCTCTCTGACCCTCAGCCCTACGTAGCAACTACCTAGTGCCATTAATCCCATATGCATAGATTTCCATATTGTAGACATTTCCTATAAACGGAATTGCACAATAGGTGAGCTGTTATGACTGACATAACACGTAGCACAATATTTTCAAGATTCATCCACATTGTAGGCTTACCCACAGGGGGAAACCATCTTTTGGGGGTGTTTTAGTAACACCGGGTGTTTTATCCTTCCTTTCGTCCTTCTTTCCTTCCTTCCTTCCTTCCTTCCTATTTTCCTGCCTTCCTTCCTTCCTTCCTTCCTTCCTTCCTTCCTTCCTTCCTCCTACTTCTCTCTTACTCCTTCTGCCCTCTCTCTTTCATATGCCTTAGGTGCATCCCACATTCTGCATTTTATTGGGGAAATCCACGACAGGTGCAGGAAAATTGTGTTATTGTAACTATTTACCACTATCTCTCTTTCACGGCTCTCCATCAGTTGTGAACATCTATTGGTTTATCCCAAGTCACTAAGCATATGTTTATTAGGTACACCTGTTTTTCCTTATACAGCTGTTTCTGGAGTCTAGGGTCGCATGCTCATAAACCCAGTGTAACTCAGAAACGCATCTAATAGTCCAATAAACCCATCATAACGTTGAAAAATCATAAATCAAACCATCATAAGTCACGGTTTGTCCGTGGATATGGGCGTCATCAATTCCATTGTATTCAGTCATGCTGTACACCATTAACCACGGCAGACTGACTGGGAGTGGATATTGATACCATTATAAAAGTCAGTAATTAGAGGGATACTTCTTTAACCTGACTGAAGAACTGATCTAATGGCTTTAGTCGAGTGCATGATTATGTGAGATGCTTTGAGACAGAGTAGTACATTTGTGAATGAAATTTTCTGGCTTTTTTTCACTTAGTAGAAACCATTGTGTGTGGAAAAGTGAGAAAATTGCTTTCTGCTGTAGAGTCTGGCATTCATTGTAGACTTAAGCTTATTTTTCTGGGAGCAAATCTTATTCAATAAAATACTACTCTTTATACTAAAAAAACAAAAACAGTGGTGATGTGTGGTCATTATCTTCAGCAAACTAATCCAGGGAAAGAAAACCAAACGCCACATTCTCACTTATACTGGGAGCTGAAAAAGGAGATCACATGGACACAGGAAGGGGAACAACACACACTGGGGCCTTTCGGGGGGCAGAGCGTTAAGAAGAACAGCTACTGCATGCTGAGCTTAATGCCTAGGTGATGGGTTGACAGGTGCAGCAAACCACCATGGCACACGTTTACCTTAGTAACAAATCTGCACATCCTGCACATATACCCCAGAACTTAGAAACGAAACGAAACAAAAGAAAACGAAAAAGCAATAGCAAAACGCTAAAGGCAAACTAAAGTTTCAAACTCAGAACGTGACAGACCAATGTTTGGTTCAAATCATGGTTCTCAACCCAGGTGCCATAAGGTCAGGATAAAGAATTTGATTACATATTGTAAATAAGACATGCAGCAAATGACCAGAAAGATTATTCTCAACATATGTGTGTCTTCTAATTCAATGGTGACGCTACCTACCGGGACATAGCATTAGATTCCAAAGGGCCGGGTCCCGCCACACAGGCCTCCCACACTAATAACAATGGGAAGCCCTACGTGGTTTTACCTGTGCTTCTCAGCAACTGGCTATAAATCAGGTTGCCACCACTCCCAGATTTAGTTGCATTCATTTGCTGGAAGAGCTCACAGCACGCAGGGAAGCACTTACATTTGCCGTTGTATTTTAGCGGACATTGCAAAAAGTTCAGAAATTAATGTGGGGCCCGGCATGTGGGGAGGGGCGCACTACCTTCCAGGAAGTGTTATCCAGAAGCTCTCTGATCCCAGTCCTTTTGGGTTTTTATGGAGACCTCATTCTATAGGCATGATGGGTTAAACCATAGGCTATTGGTGATCAACTCCACCTGAGGCTCTCAACCCTCCCTGGAAATTGGGGTTGAGGCTTTGCCATTCTCAGTCTGACTAAAAGAATTTACCCAAACGGAATTTTGAAACAGATGAGCATAACTGGAATCTTAATTAGATGATTGGATTATCTGGAGCCACACCTTGATATTCCTAACCCGAGCACCCTCATCCAACGAATGCTCCACCCAACTGGCTCCCAAGTCTCTACGTGGTTCCAGAGCAAAAGAATGTTTATACAACGCATATCTCCACCTTTTCTTCAAAGTCTTTTCGCTTACACGGAAAGACTTCTTAAACTGCCATGCATCAGGGTCAGGGGGAGGTCTTGTTACAACGCAGATCTGTGGATCTCCGGGTTTTGATTGTGGCAAGGATGCTGCTGGTGTCAAAACCACAACGTGGGAACCACAGAACCACTAGTTGGTTTTCAGTGTTTCAGTGCATACAATTCCTAACATATCTGGCCAAGAAAACTTGTAAGTTCTTAGATTGTCCCAAAGGTGGCGCATGAAATCAAAGCAGGAGAACAGTTTCCCACGAGGTGTAGCCTGGGAAAGTTGGGGGTGACTGATGGAAAGGAGGAGTGAAGCTCCGCCCTTTCCGCTGCTAGGCTGCGCCCGAGGCTATTTAAACCCACCCTGGCTGGCCTGTACTCAGATCTTCGCGGAGCGGATCAGCGGCCGGAGCGTTTGGCGGACTCTGCGTGGACTTGGAGCTCACAGCGTCTTGCGACTTGGAAGCGGATTCAGAGGACAGGACAGAACACTTGGGCAAGTGAATCTCTGTCTGTCTGTCTGTCTGTCTGTCTGTCTGTCTCATTGGTTGGTTGATTTCCATTTTCTTAAGGGGCACATACCTCACACCGCACACACACACACACACACACACACGCACACACACGCACACACACTCCTTCTTTCTGCGAGTTAGAAAATTAGTAGGGGCCCCTGGGAGCTGCAGGTTTCCTAATCATGTCTGCACCTAAGAACAGTAGGGTCTTGTCTGGCTCTTCTTATGAACGGTCCCCCAGCCCGGACTCCCCAAGGTCCATGCGAGCTTCACCCAGCTTCTCCCTCTCCCCTATCAGAAACTCAGGCTTAAGGGGAAGCTCCTCACCAGGGATCCGGAGCTACCATTCACCATCCCCTAGGGCTTCACCACACTCACCTCTGTCATCACCAGAATCCCACAAGCTCCCATTTCCCTGTCCTCACCGTGATGGGCAATCAATGAAGCCATTGGGCTCTCCCGTGTCCTCCTCTGAGGATTCCTCAGAGTCCCCACGTTCATCAATAATATACCACATGTTCTCACTGCCATCACCCAGCAGCTCACCCCCAGCTCTCGGGGGGTCTCCTGTGTCTCCCAGCTACTCTCCAAACAACCCCAGATTTCAGCTGGAGTCAGCCCCCCACACCCAGGAATCACCTACAAACTCACGAGCCTCACGGTGCTCCACCCCTGTGTCTTTCATCTCTTCACCCCCAGGCCTCAGGGACTCTCCTGTGGCTCCCAGTTACTCTCCAGCCATCCCCAGGTTCCTGCGGGAGTCAGCCCCATGCACCCAGGAGTCCCCCAGAGACTCACACGTCTCGGGAGAATATGAGCGGTCCCCCAGCCCTGACTCCTCAAGATTCATGCCTGCCTCACCCAGCTTCTCCCTCTCCCCTCCCAGAAACTCAGACCCAAGGGGCAGCTCCTCACCAGGGATGTGGAAGTACTCTACATCACCCCGCAGGGCTTCACCACTCTCACATCCATCATCAACAGAACTCCACAACTTTACGTTTCCCTTTCCTAACCAAGCAGGACAGTCACTCATGTCATTGTGTTCTCCCGTGTCCTCCTCTGGAGATTCTCCACAGTCACCTCATTCATCAATAATATACCATATGTTCCTACTGCCATCATCCAGCAGCTCACCCCCAGCCACCCATGACTCGCCTGTCTGTCCCAGCTACTCTCCAACTACGCCCAGATTTCAGCGGCAGTCTCTACCCCACACCCCAGAAACACCTACAAACTCACAGACCTCAGTGGGATCCTCGCCAGTCTCTCTCACGTCTTCACCCCCAGCCCTTACGGACCCTCCAGTCTGTCCCAGCTACTCTCCAACCACGCCCACATTTCAGCGCGGGTCAGTTCCAGGAACCCAGGGATCACCACCAAGCCCACCACTTTCACTGAGTTACTCCCCAGTCTCCAGCACGTCTTTATCTCCAACCCTCAGGGACTCGCCTGTCTGTCCCAGCTACTCTCCAAACACGCCCACACTTCAGCGGGAGTTCGTTGCAGGCACCCAGAAATCACCACCAAACTCACCAATTTCACTGCGTTACTCCCCAGTCTCTCTCATGTCTTCACCATCCCTCAGGGACTCTCCCGTCTGTCCCAGCTACTCTCCAACCACGCCCACATTTCAGCTGGAGTCAGTTCCAGGCACCCCGGACTCACCACCAAACTCACCAATTTCACTCAGTTACTCCTCAGTCTCTAGCACGTCTTTATCTCCAACCCTCAGGGACTCTCCTGTGTGTCCCAGCTACTCTCCAACCACGCCCACACTTCAGCGGGAGTCAGCTCCAGGCACCCAGGAATCACCATCAAACTCACCAATTTCACTGCGTTACTCCCCAGTCTCTCTCATGTCTTCACCATCCCTCAGGGACTCTCCCGTCTGTCCCAGCTACTCTCCAACCACGCCCACATTTCAGCTGGGGTCAGTTCCAGGCACCCCGGAGTCACCACCAAACTCACCAGTTTCACTGAGGTACTCCCCGGTCTCTCTCATGTCTTCACCCCCAGCCCTCAGGGACTCTCCTGTGTGTCCCAGCTACTCTCCATCCATGCCCAGATTTCAGCGGGAGTCCGTTCCAGGCACCCAGGTATCACCACCAAACTCAGCAGTTTCGCTGAGTTACTCCCCAGTCTCTCTCATGTCTTCACCCCCAGCCCCCTGGGACTCTCCTGTCTGTCCCAGCTACTCTCCCACCACGCCCAGATTTCAGCGGGAGTCAGCCTCCCACACTCCGGAATCACCTACAGACTCACAGACTTCACTGAGGTCCTCCCTGGTCTCTCTCAGGTCTTTGCCCTCAGCCCACAGGGACTCTTGTGTCTCTTTCAGCTACTCTCAAAACTTCTCTAGATTCCAGCTGGAGTCAGTTCCAGGCACCCACGATACACCACCGAACTCACGAATTTCACTGACTTACTCCCCAGTCTCCCTCATGTTCTCACCCCCAGCCCTCAGGGACTCTTCTGTCTCTCTCAGCTACTCTCCAACCATCTCCAGATTGCACCTGGAGTCAGCTTCCCGCACCCAGGAATCATCTACAAACTCACGGACCTTACTGCCACCCTCCCCTATTTCTTTCACCTCTTCACCCCCTGCCTTAAGGGACTCTCCTGGGCCTCCCAGCTTCTCTCCAGCCTTCCCCAGATTTCTGCCACAGTCAGCCCCAGGCACCCAGGGCAACCATAGACACTCACAGGCCTCACAAGACTATCTCCCTATGACCTGTACCTACACAGGGATGGCTCTCACGCATCCCTCAGTGACCCCAAACCCATCTCCACTTACACTCAGACACTCCCAGGGCCTGACAGCTACTCCCCGTTATTGTCCTTCAGTTCGAAGCCCTGGCCAATCTACCAGCCCACATGACGCAGTTACCTGGCCATTTCTCCACGGTTCCCATGAGGGCCCCACGCCCAGCCGCACAAGAGCCCCTCCTGCATTCCGTCCTCACACGCAGGCCTGTCCATCTACTTGCTACTGTCACACTCTTGCCAGCAGAAGAGGCCCCTGTAATGGCCGATATCACCACCCAGTCTATCCTCACCCCACAGCTGTGCAGCGGGTCCCTCCTGCTGGCCCACGTGGCTGCCAGAGCCCATGCTGGCACGACGCTCCAGCAGGTCGGCGTCCCTGCGGGCCACACTACCGGTGACATGGCTAGCATGACCCTCCTTCCTGGCAGTGACACTGTTGATGTGAACCCCAGTTTCACATCTGTCATTTCTAAATAGGACCATTTTCCCTTTTCGCTCTCCCTTCCTTTCACAGGGCTTTTCGTTCTCTCTGTTTCTGCCTCTGTTTCAGATATTTACTCACCTTTTTCTCTCTCACTATGTCTGCCGTGGTCTCCATGAGAGTGCGCCACTTAAGATTCCCCCATTAAAAGTCATGAATTGAGTGGCTTTTAGTATACCTGTGGTTGTGCACATTCAATTATAATTCGCAATCCATTGTAGAACGTCTTATCACCCCCGACCAGAGAAAAACCCTGTAGACATTAGTCACTCCTCATTCTGTCTCAAACCCTCTCCCTGACCCTCAGCCCTAGGTAGCAACTACCTAGTGCCATCAATCCCATATGCATAGATTTCCATATTGTAGACATTTCCTATAAACGGAATTGCACAATAGGTGAGCTGTTATGACTGACATAACACGTAGCACAATATTTTCAAGATTCATCCACATTGTAGGCTTACACACAGGGGGAAACCATTTTTTTGTGGGGTTTTAGTAACACCGGGTGTTTTCTCCTTCCTTTCATCCTTCTTTCCTTCCTTCCTTCCTTCCTTCCTTCCTTCCTTCCTTCCTTCTTTCCTACCTTCCTTCTTTCCTTCCTTCCTTCCTTCCTTCCTTCCTTCCTTCCTTCCTCCTACTTCTCTCTTACTCCTTCTGCCCTCTCTCTTTCATATGCCTTAGGTGCATCCCACATTCTGCATTTTTTTGGAGAAATCCACGACAGGTGCAAGAAAATTGTGTTATTGTAACTATTTACCGCTATCTCTCTTTCACGGCTCTCCATCAGTTGTGAACATCTATTGGTTTATCCCAAGTCACTAAGCATATGTTTATTAGGTACACCTGTTTTTCCTTATACAGCTGTTTCTGGAGTCTAGGGTCGCATGCTCATAAACCCAGTGTAACTCAGAAACGCATCTAATAGTCCAATAAACCCATCATAACGTTGAAAAATCATAAATCAAACCATCATAAGTCACGGTTTGTCCGTGGATATGGGCGTCATCAATTCCATTGTATTCAGTCATGCTGTACACCATTAACCACGGCAGACTGACTGGGAGTGGATATTGATACCATTATAAAAGTCAGTTATTAGAGGGATACTTCTTTAACCTGACTGAAGAACTGATCTAATGGCTTTAGTCGAGTGCATGATTATGTGAGATGTTTTGAGACAGAGTAGTACATCTGTGAATGAAATTTTATGGCTTTTTTTCACTTAGTAGGAACCACTGTGTGTGGAAAAGTGAGAAAGTTGCTTTCTGCTGTAGAGTCTGGCATTCATTGTAGATTTAAGCTTATTTTTCTGGGAGCAAATCTTATTCAATAAAATACTACTCTTTATACTAAAAAAACAAAAACAGTGGTGATGTGTGGTCATTATCCTCAGCAAACTCATCCAGGGAAAGAAAACCAAACGCCACATTCTCACTTATAATGGGAGCTGAAAAAGGAGATCACATGGACACAGGAAGGGGAACAACACACACTGGGGCCTTTTGGGGGGCAGAGCGTTAAGAAGAACAGCTACTGCATGCTGGGCTTAATGCCTAGGTGATGGGTTGACAGGTGCAGCAAACCACCATGGCACACGTTTACCTTAGTAACAAATCTGCACATCCTGCACATATAGCCCAGAACTTAGAAACGAAACGAAACAAAAGAAAACGAAAAAGCAATAGCAAAACGCTAAAGGCAAACTAAAGTTTCAAACTCAGAACGTGACAGACCAATGTTTGGTTCAAATCATGGTTCTCAACCCAGGTGCCATAAGGTCAGGATAAAGAATTTGATTACATATTGTAAATAAGACATGCAGCAAATGACCAGAAAGATTATTCTGAACATATGTGTGTCTTCTAATTCAATGGTGACGCTACCTACCGGGACATAGCATTAGATTCCAAAGGGCCGGGTCCCGCCACACAGGCCTCCCACACTAATAACAATGGGAAGCCCTACGTGGTTTTACCTGTGCTTCTCAGCAACTGGCTATAAATCAGGTTGCCACCACTCCCAGATTTAGTTGCATTCATTTGCTGGAAGAGCTCACAGCACGCAGGGAAGCACTTACATTTGCCGTTGTATTTTAGCGGACATTGCAAAAAGTTCAGAAATTAATGTGGGGCCCGGCATGTGGGGAGGGGCGCACTACCTTCCAGGAAGTGTTATCCAGAAGCTCTCTGATCCCAGTCCTTTTGGGTTTTTATGGAGACCTCATTCTATAGGCATGATGGGTTAAACCATAGGCTATTGGTGATCAACTCCACCTGAGGCTCTCAACCCTCCCTGGAAATTGGGGTTGAGGCTTTGCCATTCTCAGTCTGACTAAAAGAATTTACCCAAACGGAATTTTGAAACAGATGAGCATAACTGGAATCTTAATTAGATGATTGGATTATCTGGAGCCACACCTTGATATTCCTAACCCGAGCACCCTCATCCAACGAATGCTCCACCCAACTGGCTCCCAAGTCTCTACGTGGTTCCAGAGCAAAAGAATGTTTATACAACGCATATCTCCACCTTTTCTTCAAAGTCTTTTCGCTTACACGGAAAGACTTCTTAAACTGCCATGCATCAGGGTCAGGGGGAGGTCTTGTTACAACGCAGATCTGTGGATCTCCGGGTTTTGATTGTGGCAAGGATGCTGCTGGTGTCAAAACCACAACGTGGGAACCACAGAACCACTAGTTGGTTTTCAGTGTTTCAGTGCATACAATTCCTAACATATCTGGCCAAGAAAACTTGTAAGTTCTTAGATTGTCCCAAAGGTGGCGCATGAAATCAAAGCAGGAGAACAGTTTCCCACGAGGTGTAGCCTGGGAAAGTTGGGGGTGACTGATGGAAAGGAGGAGTGAAGCTCCGCCCTTTCCGCTGCTAGGCTGCGCCCGAGGCTATTTAAACCCACCCTGGCTGGCCTGTACTCAGATCTTCGCGGAGCGGATCAGCGGCCGGAGCGTTTGGCGGACTCTGCGTGGACTTGGAGCTCACAGCGTCTTGCGACTTGGAAGCGGATTCAGAGGACAGGACAGAACACTTGGGCAAGTGAATCTCTGTCTGTCTGTCTGTCTGTCTGTCTGTCTGTCTCATTGGTTGGTTGATTTCCATTTTCTTAAGGGGCACATACCTCACACCGCACACACACACACACACACACACACACACACACACGCACACACACGCACACACACTCCTTCTTTCTGCGAGTTAGAAAATTAGTAGGGGCCCCTGGGAGCTGCAGGTTTCCTAATCATGTCTGCACCTAAGAACAGTAGGGTCTTGTCTGGCTCTTCTTATGAACGGTCCCCCAGCCCGGACTCCCCAAGGTCCATGCGAGCTTCACCCAGCTTCTCCCTCTCCCCTATCAGAAACTCAGGCTTAAGGGGAAGCTCCTCACCAGGGATCCGGAGCTACCATTCACCATCCCCTAGGGCTTCACCACACTCACCTCTGTCATCACCAGAATCCCACAAGCTCCCATTTCCCTGTCCTCACCGTGATGGGCAATCAATGAAGCCATTGGGCTCTCCCGTGTCCTCCTCTGAGGATTCCTCAGAGTCCCCACGTTCATCAATAATATACCACATGTTCTTACTGCCATCACCCAGCAGCTCACCCCCAGCTCTCGGGGGGTCTCCTGTGTCTCCCAGCTACTCTCCAAACAACGCCAGATTTCAGCTGGAGTCAGCCCCCCACACCCAGGAATCACCTACAAACTCACGAGCCTCACGGTGCTCCACCCCTGTGTCTTTCATCTCTTCACCCCCAGGCCTCAGGGACTCTCCTGTGGCTCCCAGTTACTCTCCAGCCATCCCCAGGTTCCTGCGGGAGTCAGCCCCATGCACCCAGGAGTCCCCCAGAGACTCACACGTCTCGGGAGAATATGAGCGGTCCCCCAGCCCTGACTCCTCAAGATTCATGCCTGCCTCACCCAGCTTCTCCCTCTCCCCTCCCAGAAACTCAGACCCAAGGGGCAGCTCCTCACCAGGGATGTGGAAGTACTCTACATCACCCCGCAGGGCTTCACCACTCTCACATCCATCATCAACAGAACTCCACAACTTTACGTTTCCCTTTCCTAACCAAGCAGGACAGTCACTCATGTCATTGTGTTCTCCCGTGTCCTCCTCTGGAGATTCTCCACAGTCACCTCATTCATCAATAATATACCATATGTTCTTACTGCCATCATCCAGCAGCTCACCCCCAGCCACCCATGACTCGCCTGTCTGTCCCAGCTACTCTCCAACTACGCCCAGATTTCAGCGGCAGTCTCTACCCCACACCCCAGAAACACCTACAAACTCACAGACCTCAGTGGGATCCTCGCCAGTCTCTCTCACGTCTTCACCCCCAGCCCTTACGGACCCTCCAGTCTGTCCCAGCTACTCTCCAACCACGCCCACATTTCAGCGCGGGTCAGTTCCAGGAACCCAGGGATCACCACCAAGCCCACCACTTTCACTGAGTTACTCCCCAGTCTCCAGCACGTCTTTATCTCCAACCCTCAGGGACTCGCCTGTCTGTCCCAGCTACTCTCCAAACACGCCCACACTTCAGCGGGAGTTCGTTGCAGCCACCCAGAAATCACCACCAAACTCACCAATTTCACTGCGTTACTCCCCAGTCTCTCTCATGTCTTCACCATCCCTCAGGGACTCTCCCGTCTGTCCCAGCTACTCTCCAACCACGCCCACATTTCAGCTGGAGTCAGTTCCAGGCACCCCGGACTCACCACCAAACTCACCAATTTCACTCAGTTACTCCTCAGTCTCTAGCACGTCTTTATCTCCAACCCTCAGGGACTCTCCTGTGTGTCCCAGCTACTCTCCAACCACGCCCACACTTCAGCGGGAGTCAGTTCCAGGCACCCAGGAATCACCATCAAACTCACCAATTTCACTGCGTTACTCCCCAGTCTCTCTCATGTCTTCACCATCCCTCAGGGACTCTCCCGTCTGTCCCAGCTACTCTCCAACCACGCCCACATTTCAGCTGGGGTCAGTTCCGGGCACCCCGGCGTCACCACCAAACTCACCAGTTTCACTGAGGTACTCCCCGGTCTCTCTCATGTCTTCACCCCCAGCCCTCAGGGACTCTCCTGTGTGTCCCAGCTACTCTCCATCCATGCCCAGATTTCAGCGGGAGTCCGTTCCAGGCACCCAGGTATCACCACCAAACTCAGCAGTTTCGCTGAGTTACTCCCCAGTCTCTCTCATGTCTTCACCCCCAGCCCCCTGGGACTCTCCTGTCTGTCCCAGCTACTCTCCCACCACGCCCAGATTTCAGCGGGAGTCAGCCTCCCACACTCCGGAATCACCTACAGACTCACAGACTTCACTGAGGTCCTCCCTGGTCTCTCTCAGGTCTTTGCCCTCAGCCCACAGGGACTCTTGTGTCTCTTTCAGCTACTCTCAAAACTTCTCTAGATTCCAGCTGGAGTCAGTTCCAGGCACCCACGATACACCACCGAACTCACGAATTTCACTGACTTACTCCCCAGTCTCCCTCATGTTCTCACCCCCAGCCCTCAGGGACTCTTCTGTCTCTCTCAGCTACTCTCCAACCATCTCCAGATTGCACCTGGAGTCAGCTTCCCGCACCCAGGAATCATCTACAAACTCACGGACCTTACTGCCACCCTCCCCTATTTCTTTCACCTCTTCACCCCCTGCCTTAAGGGACTCTCCTGGGCCTCCCAGCTTCTCTCCAGCCTTCCCCAGATTTCTGCCACAGTCAGCCCCAGGCACCCAGGGCAACCATAGACACTCACAGGCCTCACGAGACTATCTCCCTATGACCTGTACCTACACAGGGATGGCTCTCACGCATCCCTCAGTGACCCCAAACCCATCTCCACTTACACTCAGACACTCCCAGGGCCTGACAGCTACTCCCCGTTATTGTCCTTCAGTTCGAAGCCCTGGCCAATCTACCAGCCCACATGACGCAGTTACCTGGCCATTTCTCCACGGTTCCCATGAGGGCCCCACGCCCAGCCGCACAAGAGCCCCTCCTGCATTCCGTCCTCACACGCAGGCCTGTCCATCTACTTGCTACTGTCACACTCTTGCCAGCAGAAGAGGCCCCTGTAATGGCCGATATCACCACCCAGTCTATCCTCACCCCACAGCTGTGCAGCGGGTCCCTCCTGCTGGCCCACGTGGCTGCCAGAGCCCATGCTGGCACGACGCTCCAGCAGGTCGGCGTCCCTGCGGGCCACACTACCGGTGACATGGCTAGCATGACCCTCCTTCCTGGCAGTGACACTGTTGATGTGAACCCCAGTTTCACATCTGTCATTTCTAAATAGGACCATTTTCCCTTTTCGCTCTCCCTTCCTTTCACAGGGCTTTTCGTTCTCTCTGTTTCTGCCTCTGTTTCAGATATTTACTCACCTTTTTCTCTCTCACTATGTCTGCCGTGGTCTCCATGAGAGTGCGCCACTTAAGATTCCCCCATTAAAAGTCATGAATTGAGTGGCTTTTAGTATACCTGTGGTTGTGCACATTCAATTATAATTCGCAATCCATTGTAGAACGTCTTATCACCCCCGACCAGAGAAAAACCCTGTAGACATTAGTCACTCCTCATTCTGTCTCAAACCCTCTCCCTGACCCTCAGCCCTAGGTAGCAACTACCTAGTGCCATCAATCCCATATGCATAGATTTCCATATTGTAGACATTTCCTATAAACGGAATTGCACAATAGGTGAGCTGTTATGACTGACATAACACGTAGCACAATATTTTCAAGATTCATCCACATTGTAGGCTTACACACAGGGGGAAACCATTTTTTTGTGGGGTTTTAGTAACACCGGGTGTTTTCTCCTTCCTTTCATCCTTCTTTCCTTCCTTCCTTCCTTCCTTCCTTCCTTCCTTCCTTCTTTCCTACCTTCCTTCTTTCCTTCCTTCCTTCCTTCCTTCCTTCCTTCCTCCTACTTCTCTCTTACTCCTTCTGCCCTCTCTCTTTCATATGCCTTAGGTGCATCCCACATTCTGCATTTTTTTGGAGAAATCCACGACAGGTGCAGGAAAATTGTGTTATTGTAACTATTTACCGCTATCTCTCTTTCACGGCTCTCCATCAGTTGTGAACATCTATTGGTTTATCCCAAGTCACTAAGCATATGTTTATTAGGTACACCTGTTTTTCCTTATACAGCTGTTTCTGGAGTCTAGGGTCGCATGCTCATAAACCCAGTGTAACTCAGAAACGCATCTAATAGTCCAATAAACCCATCATAACGTTGAAAAATCATAAATCAAACCATCATAAGTCACGGTTTGTCCGTGGATATGGGCGTCATCAATTCCATTGTATTCAGTCATGCTGTACACCATTAACCACGGCAGACTGACTGGGAGTGGATATTGATACCATTATAAAAGTCAGTTATTAGAGGGATACTTCTTTAACCTGACTGAAGAACTGATCTAATGGCTTTAGTCGAGTGCATGATTTTGTGAGATGTTTTGAGACAGAGTAGTACATCTGTGAATGAAATTTTATGGCTTTTTTTCACTTAGTAGGAACCACTGTGTGTGGAAAAGTGAGAAAGTTGCTTTCTGCTGTAGAGTCTGGCATTCATTGTAGATTTAAGCTTATTTTTCTGGGAGCAAATCTTATTCAATAAAATACTACTCTTTATACTAAAAAAACAAAAACAGTGGTGATGTGTGGTCATTATCCTCAGCAAACTCATCCAGGGAAAGAAAACCAAACGCCACATTCTCACTTATAATGGGAGCTGAAAAAGGAGATCACATGGACACAGGAAGGGGAACAACACACACTGGGGCCTTTTGGGGGGCAGAGCGTTAAGAAGAACAGCTACTGCATGCTGGGCTTAATGCCTAGGTGATGGGTTGACAGGTGCAGCAAACCACCATGGCACACGTTTACCTTAGTAACAAATCTGCACATCCTGCACATATAGCCCAGAACTTAGAAACGAAACGAAACAAAAGAAAACGAAAAAGCAATAGCAAAACGCTAAAGGCAAACTAAAGTTTCAAACTCAGAACGTGACAGACCAATGTTTGGTTCAAATCATGGTTCTCAACCCAGGTGCCATAAGGTCAGGATAAAGAATTTGATTACATATTGTAAATAAGACATGCAGCAAATGACCAGAAAGATTATTCTGAACATATGTGTGTCTTCTAATTCAATGGTGACGCTACCTACCGGGACATAGCATTAGATTCCAAAGGGCCGGGTCCCGCCACACAGGCCTCCCACACTAATAACAATGGGAAGCCCTACGTGGTTTTACCTGTGCTTCTCAGCAACTGGCTATAAATCAGGTTGCCACCACTCCCAGATTTAGTTGCATTCATTTGCTGGAAGAGCTCACAGCACGCAGGGAAGCACTTACATTTGCCGTTGTATTTTAGCGGACATTGCAAAAAGTTCAGAAATTAATGTGGGGCCCGGCATGTGGGGAGGGGCGCACTACCTTCCAGGAAGTGTTATCCAGAAGCTCTCTGATCCCAGTCCTTTTGGGTTTTTATGGAGACCTCATTCTATAGGCATGATGGGTTAAACCATAGGCTATTGGTGATCAACTCCACCTGAGGCTCTCAACCCTCCCTGGAAATTGGGGTTGAGGCTTTGCCATTCTCAGTCTGACTAAAAGAATTTACCCAAACGGAATTTTGAAACAGATGAGCATAACTGGAATCTTAATTAGATGATTGGATTATCTGGAGCCACACCTTGATATTCCTAACCCGAGCACCCTCATCCAACGAATGCTCCACCCAACTGGCTCCCAAGTCTCTACGTGGTTCCAGAGCAAAAGAATGTTTATACAACGCATATCTCCACCTTTTCTTCAAAGTCTTTTCGCTTACACGGAAAGACTTCTTAAACTGCCATGCATCAGGGTCAGGGGGAGGTCTTGTTACAACGCAGATCTGTGGATCTCCGGGTTTTGATTGTGGCAAGGATGCTGCTGGTGTCAAAACCACAACGTGGGAACCACAGAACCACTAGTTGGTTTTCAGTGTTTCAGTGCATACAATTCCTAACATATCTGGCCAAGAAAACTTGTAAGTTCTTAGATTGTCCCAAAGGTGGCGCATGAAATCAAAGCAGGAGAACAGTTTCCCACGAGGTGTAGCCTGGGAAAGTTGGGGGTGACTGATGGAAAGGAGGAGTGAAGCTCCGCCCTTTCCGCTGCTAGGCTGCGCCCGAGGCTATTTAAACCCACCCTGGCTGGCCTGTACTCAGATCTTCGCGGAGCGGATCAGCGGCCGGAGCGTTTGGCGGACTCTGCGTGGACTTGGAGCTCACAGCGTCTTGCGACTTGGAAGCGGATTCAGAGGACAGGACAGAACACTTGGGCAAGTGAATCTCTGTCTGTCTGTCTGTCTGTCTGTCTGTCTGTCTCATTGGTTGGTTGATTTCCATTTTCTTAAGGGGCACATACCTCACACCGCACACACACACACACACACACACACACGCACACACACGCACACACACTCCTTCTTTCTGCGAGTTAGAAAATTAGTAGGGGCCCCTGGGAGCTGCAGGTTTCCTAATCATGTCTGCACCTAAGAACAGTAGGGTCTTGTCTGGCTCTTCTTATGAACGGTCCCCCAGCCCGGACTCCCCAAGGTCCATGTGAGCTTCACCCAGCTTCTCCCTCTCCCCTATCAGAAACTCAGGCTTAAGGGGAAGCTCCTCACCAGGGATCCGGAGCTACCATTCACCATCCCCTAGGGCTTCACCACACTCACCTCTGTCATCACCAGAATCCCACAAGCTCCCATTTCCCTGTCCTCACCGTGATGGGCAATCAATGAAGCCATTGGGCTCTCCCGTGTCCTCCTCTGAGGATTCCTCAGAGTCCCCACGTTCATCAATAATATACCACATGTTCTTACTGCCATCACCCAGCAGCTCACCCCCAGCTCTCGGGGGGTCTCCTGTGTCTCCCAGCTACTCTCCAAACAACCCCAGATTTCAGCTGGAGTCAGCCCCCCACACCCAGGAATCACCTACAAACTCACGAGCCTCACGGTGCTCCACCCCTGTGTCTTTCATCTCTTCACCCCCAGGCCTCAGGGACTCTCCTGTGGCTCCCAGTTACTCTCCAGCCATCCCCAGGTTCCTGCGGGAGTCAGCCCCATGCACCCAGGAGTCCCCCAGAGACTCACACGTCTCGGGAGAATATGAGCGGTCCCCCAGCCCTGACTCCTCAAGATTCATGCCTGCCTCACCCAGCTTCTCCCTCTCCCCTCCCAGAAACTCAGACCCAAGGGGCAGCTCCTCACCAGGGATGTGGAAGTACTTTACATCACCCCGCAGGGCTTCACCACTCTCACATCCATCATCAACAGAACTCCACAACTTTACGTTTCCCTTTCCTAACCAAGCAGGACAGTCACTCATGTCATTGTGTTCTCCCGTGTCCTCCTCTGGAGATTCTCCACAGTCACCTCATTCATCAATAATATACCATATGTTCTTACTGCCATCATCCAGCAGCTCACCCCCAGCCACCCATGACTCGCCTGTCTGTCCCAGCTACTCTCCAACTACGCCCAGATTTCAGCGGCAGTCTCTACCCCACACCCCAGAAACACCTACAAACTCACAGACCTCAGTGGGATCCTCGCCAGTCTCTCTCACGTCTTCACCCCCAGCCCTTACGGACCCTCCAGTCTGTCCCAGCTACTCTCCAACCACGCCCACATTTCAGCGCGGGTCAGTTCCAGGAACCCAGGGATCACCACCAAGCCCACCACTTTCACTGAGTTACTCCCCAGTCTCCAGCACGTCTTTATCTCCAACCCTCAGGGACTCGCCTGTCTGTCCCAGCTACTCTCCAAACACGCCCACACTTCAGCGGGAGTTCGTTGCAGCCACCCAGAAATCACCACCAAACTCACCAATTTCACTGCGTTACTCCCCAGTCTCTCTCATGTCTTCACCATCCCTCAGGGACTCTCCCGTCTGTCCCAGCTACTCTCCAACCACGCCCACATTTCAGCTGGAGTCAGTTCCAGGCACCCCGGACTCACCACCAAACTCAACAATTTCACTCAGTTACTCCTCAGTCTCTAGCACGTCTTTATCTCCAACCCTCAGGGACTCTCCTGTGTGTCCCAGCTACTCTCCAACCACGCCCACACTTCAGCGGGAGTCAGTTCCAGGCACCCAGGAATCACCATCAAACTCACCAATTTCACTGCGTTACTCCCCAGTCTCTCTCATGTCTTCACCATCCCTCAGGGACTCTCCCGTCTGTCCCAGCTACTCTCCAACCACGCCCACATTTCAGCTGGGGTCAGTTCCAGGCACCCCGGAGTCACCACCAAACTCACCAGTTTCACTGAGGTACTCCCCGGTCTCTCTCATGTCTTCACCCCCAGCCCTCAGGGACTCTCCTGTGTGTCCCAGCTACTCTCCATCCATGCCCAGATTTCAGCGGGAGTCCGTTCCAGGCACCCAGGTATCACCACCAAACTCAGCAGTTTCGCTGAGTTACTCCCCAGTCTCTCTCATGTCTTCACCCCCAGCCCCCTGGGACTCTCCTGTCTGTCCCAGCTACTCTCCCACCACGCCCAGATTTCAGCGGGAGTCAGCCTCCCACACTCCGGAATCACCTACAGACTCACAGACTTCACTGAGGTCCTCCCTGGTCTCTCTCAGGTCTTTGCCCTCAGCCCACAGGGACTCTTGTGTCTCTTTCAGCTACTCTCAAAACTTCTCTAGATTCCAGCTGGAGTCAGTTCCAGGCACCCACGATACACCACCGAACTCACGAATTTCACTGACTTACTCCCCAGTCTCCCTCATGTTCTCACCCCCAGCCCTCAGGGACTCTTCTGTCTCTCTCAGCTACTCTCCAACCATCTCCAGATTGCACCTGGAGTCAGCTTCCCGCACCCAGGAATCATCTACAAACTCACGGACCTTACTGCCACCCTCCCCTATTTCTTTCACCTCTTCATCCCCTGCCTTAAGGGACTCTCCTGGGCCTCCCAGCTTCTCTCCAGCCTTCCCCAGATTTCTGCCACAGTCAGCCCCAGGCACCCAGGGCAACCATAGACACTCACAGGCCTCACGAGACTATCTCCCTATGACCTGTACCTACACAGGGATGGCTCTCACGCATCCCTCAGTGACCCCAAACCCATCTCCACTTACACTCAGACACTCCCAGGGCCTGACAGCTACTCCCCGTTATTGTCCTTCAGTTCGAAGCCCTGGCCAATCTACCAGCCCACATGACGCAGTTACCTGGCCATTTCTCCACGGTTCCCATGAGGGCCCCACGCCCAGCCGCACAAGAGCCCCTCCTGCATTCCGTCCTCACACGCAGGCCTGTCCATCTACTTGCTACTGTCACACTCTTGCCAGCAGAAGAGGCCCCTGTAATGGCCGATATCACCACCCAGTCTATCCTCACCCCACAGCTGTGCAGCGGGTCCCTCCTGCTGGCCCACGTGGCTGCCAGAGCCCATGCTGGCACGACGCTCCAGCAGGTCGGCGTCCCTGCGGGCCACACTACCGGTGACATGGCTAGCATGACCCTCCTTCCTGGCAGTGACACTGTTGATGTGAACCCCAGTTTCACATCTGTCATTTCTAAATAGGACCATTTTCCCTTTTCGCTCTCCCTTCCTTTCACAGGGCTTTTCGTTCTCTCTGTTTCTGCCTCTGTTTCAGATATTTACTCACCTTTTTCTCTCTCACTATGTCTGCCGTGGTCTCCATGAGAGTGCGCCACTTAAGATTCCCCCATTAAAAGTCATGAATTGAGTGGCTTTTAGTATACCTGTGGTTGTGCACATTCAATTATAATTCGCAATCCATTGTAGAACGTCTTATCACCCCCGACCAGAGAAAAACCCTGTAGACATTAGTCACTCCTCATTCTGTCTCAAACCCTCTCCCTGACCCTCAGCCCTAGGTAGCAACTACCTAGTGCCATCAATCCCATATGCATAGATTTCCATATTGTAGACATTTCCTATAAACGGAATTGCACAATAGGTGAGCTGTTATGACTGACATAACACGTAGCACAATATTTTCAAGATTCATCCACATTGTAGGCTTACACACAGGGGGAAACCAATTTTTTGTGGGGTTTTAGTAACACCGGGTGTTTTCTCCTTCCTTTCATCCTTCTTTCCTTCCTTCCTTCCTTCCTTCCTTCCTTCCTTCCTTCCTTCCTTCTTTCCTACCTTCCTTCTTTCCTTCCTTCCTTCCTTCCTTCCTTCCTTCCTCCTACTTCTCTCTTACTCCTTCTGCCCTCTCTCTTTCATATGCCTTAGGTGCATCCCACATTCTGCATTTTTTTGGAGAAATCCACGACAGGTGCAGGAAAATTGTGTTATTGTAACTATTTACCGCTATCTCTCTTTCACGGCTCTCCATCAGTTGTGAACATCTATTGGTTTATCCCAAGTCACTAAGCATATGTTTATTAGGTACACCTGTTTTTCCTTATACAGCTGTTTCTGGAGTCTAGGGTCGCATGCTCATAAACCCAGTGTAACTCAGAAACGCATCTAATAGTCCAATAAACCCATCATAACGTTGAAAAATCATAAATCAAACCATCATAAGTCACGGTTTGTCCGTGGATATGGGCGTCATCAATTCCATTGTATTCAGTCATGCTGTACACCATTAACCACGGCAGACTGACTGGGAGTGGATATTGATACCATTATAAAAGTCAGTTATTAGAGGGATACTTCTTTAACCTGACTGAAGAACTGATCTAATGGCTTTAGTTGAGTGCATGATTATGTGAGATGTTTTGGACAGAGTAGTACATCTGTGAATGAAATTTTATGGCTTTTTTTCACTTAGTAGGAACCACTGTGTGTGGAAAAGTGAGAAAGTTGCTTTCTGCTGTAGAGTCTGGCATTCATTGTAGATTTAAGCTTATTTTTCTGGGAGCAAATCTTATTCAATAAAATACTACTCTTTATACTAAAAAAACAAAAACAGTGGTGATGTGTGGTCATTATCCTCAGCAAACTCATCCAGGGAAAGAAAACCAAACGCCACATTCTCACTTATAATGGGAGCTGAAAAAGGAGATCACATGGACACAGGAAGGGGAACAACACACACTGGGGCCTTTTGGGGGGCAGAGCGTTAAGAAGAACAGCTACTGCATGCTGGGCTTAATGCCTAGGTGATGGGTTGACAGGTGCAGCAAACCACCATGGCACACGTTTACCTTAGTAACAAATCTGCACATCCTGCACATATAGCCCAGAACTTAGAAACGAAACGAAACAAAAGAAAACGAAAAAGCAATAGCAAAACGCTAAAGGCAAACTAAAGTTTCAAACTCAGAACGTGACAGACCAATGTTTGGTTCAAATCATGGTTCTCAACCCAGGTGCCATAAGGTCAGGATAAAGAATTTGATTACATATTGTAAATAAGACATGCAGCAAATGACCAGAAAGATTATTCTCAACATATGTGTGTCTTCTAATTCAATGGTGACGCTACCTACCGGGACATAGCATTAGATTCCAAAGGGCCGGGTCCCGCCACACAGGCCTCCCACACTAATAACAATGGGAAGCCCTACGTGGTTTTACCTGTGCTTCTCAGCAACTGGCTATAAATCAGGTTGCCACCACTCCCAGATTTAGTTGCATTCATTTGCTGGAAGAGCTCACAGCACGCAGGGAAGCACTTACATTTGCCGTTGTATTTTAGCGGACATTGCAAAAAGTTCAGAAATTAATGTGGGGCCCGGCATGTGGGGAGGGGCGCACTACCTTCCAGGAAGTGTTATCCAGAAGCTCTCTGATCCCAGTCCTTTTGGGTTTTTATGGAGACCTCATTCTATAGGCATGATGGGTTAAACCATAGGCTATTGGTGATCAACTCCACCTGAGGCTCTCAACCCTCCCTGGAAATTGGGGTTGAGGCTTTGCCATTCTCAGTCTGACTAAAAGAATTTACCCAAACGGAATTTTGAAACAGATGAGCATAACTGGAATCTTAATTAGATGATTGGATTATCTGGAGCCACACCTTGATATTCCTAACCCGAGCACCCTCATCCAACGAATGCTCCACCCAACTGGCTCCCAAGTCTCTACGTGGTTCCAGAGCAAAAGAATGTTTATACAACGCATATCTCCACCTTTTCTTCAAAGTCTTTTCGCTTACACGGAAAGACTTCTTAAACTGCCATGCATCAGGGTCAGGGGGAGGTCTTGTTACAACGCAGATCTGTGGATCTCCGGGTTTTGATTGTGGCAAGGATGCTGCTGGTGTCAAAACCACAACGTGGGAACCACAGAACCACTAGTTGGTTTTCAGTGTTTCAGTGCATACAATTCCTAACATATCTGGCCAAGAAAACTTGTAAGTTCTTAGATTGTCCCAAAGGTGGCGCATGAAATCAAAGCAGGAGAACAGTTTCCCACGAGGTGTAGCCTGGGAAAGTTGGGGGTGACTGATGGAAAGGAGGAGTGAAGCTCCGCCCTTTCCGCTGCTAGGCTGCGCCCGAGGCTATTTAAACCCACCCTGGCTGGCCTGTACTCAGATCTTCGCGGAGCGGATCAGCGGCCGGAGCGTTTGGCGGACTCTGCGTGGACTTGGAGCTCACAGCGTCTTGCGACTTGGAAGCGGATTCAGAGGACAGGACAGAACACTTGGGCAAGTGAATCTCTGTCTGTCTGTCTGTCTGTCTGTCTGTCTGTCTGTCTCATTGGTTGGTTGATTTCCATTTTCTTAAGGGGCACATACCTCACACCGCACACACACACACACACACACACACACGCACACACACGCACACACACTCCTTCTTTCTGCGAGTTAGAAAATTAGTAGGGGCCCCTGGGAGCTGCAGGTTTCCTAATCATGTCTGCACCTAAGAACAGTAGGGTCTTGTCTGGCTCTTCTTATGAACGGTCCCCCAGCCCGGACTCCCCAAGGTCCATGTGAGCTTCACCCAGCTTCTCCCTCTCCCCTATCAGAAACTCAGGCTTAAGGGGAAGCTCCTCACCAGGGATCCGGAGCTACCATTCACCATCCCCTAGGGCTTCACCACACTCACCTCTGTCATCACCAGAATCCCACAAGCTCCCATTTCCCTGTCCTCACCGTGATGGGCAATCAATGAAGCCATTGGGCTCTCCCGTGTCCTCCTCTGAGGATTCCTCAGAGTCCCCACGTTCATCAATAATATACCACATGTTCTTACTGCCATCACCCAGCAGCTCACCCCCAGCTCTCGGGGGGTCTCCTGTGTCTCCCAGCTACTCTCCAAACAACGCCAGATTTCAGCTGGAGTCAGCCCCCCACACCCAGGAATCACCTACAAACTCACGAGCCTCACGGTGCTCCACCCCTGTGTCTTTCATCTCTTCACCCCCAGGCCTCAGGGACTCTCCTGTGGCTCCCAGTTACTCTCCAGCCATCCCCAGGTTCCTGCGGGAGTCAGCCCCATGCACCCAGGAGTCCCCCAGAGACTCACACGTCTCGGGAGAATATGAGCGGTCCCCCAGCCCTGACTCCTCAAGATTCATGCCTGCCTCACCCAGCTTCTCCCTCTCCCCTCCCAGAAACTCAGACCCAAGGGGCAGCTCCTCACCAGGGATGTGGAAGTACTCTACATCACCCCGCAGGGCTTCACCACTCTCACATCCATCATCAACAGAACTCCACAACTTTACGTTTCCCTTTCCTAACCAAGCAGGACAGTCACTCATGTCATTGTGTTCTCCCGTGTCCTCCTCTGGAGATTCTCCACAGTCACCTCATTCATCAATAATATACCATATGTTCTTACTGCCATCATCCAGCAGCTCACCCCCAGCCACCCATGACTCGCCTGTCTGTCCCAGCTACTCTCCAACTACGCCCAGATTTCAGCGGCAGTCTCTACCCCACACCCCAGAAACACCTACAAACTCACAGACCTCAGTGGGATCCTCGCCAGTCTCTCTCACGTCTTCACCCCCAGCCCTTACGGACCCTCCAGTCTGTCCCAGCTACTCTCCAACCACGCCCACATTTCAGCGCGGGTCAGTTCCAGGAACCCAGGGATCACCACCAAGCCCACCACTTTCACTGAGTTACTCCCCAGTCTCCAGCACGTCTTTATCTCCAACCCTCAGGGACTCGCCTGTCTGTCCCAGCTACTCTCCAAACACGCCCACACTTCAGCGGGAGTTCGTGGCAGGCACCCAGAAATCACCACCAAACTCACCAATTTCACTGCGTTACTCCCCAGTCTCTCTCATGTCTTCACCATCCCTCAGGGACTCTCCCGTCTGTCCCAGCTACTCTCCAACCACGCCCACATTTCAGCTGGAGTCAGTTCCAGGCACCCCGGACTCACCACCAAACTCACCAGTTTCACTCAGTTACTCCTCAGTCTCTAGCACGTCTTTATCTCCAACCCTCAGGGACTCTCCTGTGTGTCCCAGCTACTCTCCAACCACGCCCACACTTCAGCGGGAGTCAGTTCCAGGCACCCAGGAATCACCATCAAACTCACCAATTTCACTGCGTTACTCCCCAGTCTCTCTCATGTCTTCACCATCCCTCAGGGACTCTCCCGTCTGTCCCAGCTACTCTCCAACCACGCCCACATTTCAGCTGGGGTCACTTCCAGGCACCCCGGAGTCACCACCAAACTCACCAGTTTCACTGAGGTACTCCCCGGTCTCTCTCATGTCTTCACCCCCAGCCCTCAGGGACTCTCCTGTGTGTCCCAGCTACTCTCCATCCATGCCCAGATTTCAGCGGGAGTCCGTTCCAGGCACCCAGGTATCACCACCAAACTCAGCAGTTTCGCTGAGTTACTCCCCAGTCTCTCTCATGTCTTCACCCCCAGCCCCCTGGGACTCTCCTGTCTGTCCCAGCTACTCTCCCACCACGCCCAGATTTCAGCGGGAGTCAGCCTCCCACACTCCGGAATCACCTACAGACTCACAGACTTCACTGAGGTCCTCCCTGGTCTCTCTCAGGTCTTTGCCTTCAGCACACAGGGACTCTTGTGTCTCTTTCAGCTACTCTCAAAACTTCTCTAGATTCCAGCTGGAGTCAGTTCCAGGCACCCACGATACACCACCGAACTCACGAATTTCACTGACTTACTCCCCAGTCTCCCTCATGTTCTCACCCCCAGCCCTCAGGGACTCTTCTGTCTCTCTCAGCTACTCTCCAACCATCTCCAGATTGCACCTGGAGTCAGCTTCCCGCACCCAGGAATCATCTACAAACTCACGGACCTTACTGCCACCCTCCCCCATTTCTTTCACCTCTTCACCCCCTGCCTTAAGGGACTCTCCTGGGCCTCCCAGCTTCTCTCCAGCCTTCCCCAGATTTCTGCCACAGTCAGCCCCAGGCACCCAGGGCAACCATAGACACTCACAGGCCTCACGAGACTATCTCCCTATGACCTGTACCTACACAGGGATGGCTCTCACGCATCCCTCAGTGACCCCAAACCCATCTCCACTTACACTCAGACACTCCCAGGGCCTGACACCTACTCCCCGTTATTGTCCTTCAGTTCGAAGCCCTGGCCAATCTACTAGCCCACATGACGCAGTTACCTGGCCATTTCTCCACGGTTCCCGTGAGGGCCCCACGCCCAGCCGCACAAGAGCCCCTCCTGCATTCCGTCCTCACAGGCAGGCCTGTCCATCTACTTGCTACTGTCACACTCTTGCCAGCAGAAGAGGCCCCTGTAATGGCCGATATCACCACCCAGTCTATCCTCACCCCACAGCTGTGCAGCGGGTCCCTCCTGCTGGCCCACGTGGCTGCCAGAGCCCATGCTGGCACGACGCTCCAGCAGGTCGGCGTCCCTGCGGGCCACACTACCGGTGACGTGGCTAGCATGACCCTCCTTCCTGGCAGTGACACTGTTGATGTGACCCCCAGTTTCACATCTGTCATTTCTAAATAGGACCATTTTCCCTTTTCGCTCTCCCTTCCTTTCACAGGGCTTTTCGTTCTCTCTGTTTCTGCCTCCGTTTCAGATATTTACTCACCTTTTTCTCTCTCACTATGTCTGCCGTGGTCTCCATGAGAGTGCGCCACTTAAGATTCCCCCATTAAAAGTCATGAATTGAGTGGCTTTTAGTATACCTGTGGTTGTGCACATTCAATTATAATTCGCAATCCATTGTAGAACGTCTTATCACCCCCGACCAGAGAAAAACCCTGTAGACATTAGTCACTCCTCATTCTGTCTCAAACCCTCTCCCTGACCCTCAGCTCTAGGTAGCAACTACCTAGTGCCATCAATCCCATATGCATAGATTTCCATATTGTAGACATTTCCTATAAACGGAATTGCACAATAGGTGAGCTGTTATGACTGACATAACACGTAGCACAATATTTTCAAGATTCATCCACATTGTAGGCTTACCCACAGGGGGAAACCATTTTTTGGGGGTGATTTAGTAACACCGGGTGTTTTATCCTTCCTTTCGTCCTTCTTTCCTTCCTTCCTTCCTTCCTTCCTTCCTTCCTTCCTTCCTTCTTTATTTCCTACCTTCCTTCTTTCCTTCCTTCCTTCCTTCCTTCCTTCCTTCCTCCTACTTCTCTCTTACTCCTTCTGCCCTCTCTCTTTCATATGCCTTAGGTGCATCCCACATTCTGCATTTTTTTGGAGAAATCCACGACAGGTGCAGGAAAATTGTGTTATTGTAACTATTTACCGCTATCTCTCTTTCACGGCTCTCCATCAGTTGTGAACATCTATTGGTTTATCCCAAGTCACTAAGCATATGTTTATTAGGTACACCTGTTTTTCCTTATACAGCTGTTTCTGGAGTCTAGGGTCGCATGCTCATAAAGCCAGTGTAACTCAGAAACGCATCTAATAGTCCAATAAACCCATCATAACGTTGAAAAATCATAAATCAAACCATCATAAGTCACGGTTTGTCCGTGGATATGGGCGTCATCAATTCCATTGTATTCAGTCATGCTGTACACCATTAACCACGGCAGACTGACTGGGAGTGGATATTGATACCATTATAAAAGTCAGTTATTAGAGGGATACTTCTTTAACCTGACTGAAGAACTGATCTAATGGCTTTAGTCGAGTGCATGATTATGTGAGATGTTTTGAGACAGAGTAGTACATTTGTGAATGAAATTTTCTGGCTTTTTTTCTTAGTAGGAACCATTGTGTGTGGAAAAGTGAGAAAGTTGCTTTCTGCTGTAGAGTCTGGCATTCATTGTAGATTTAAGCTTATTTTTCTGGGAGCAAATCTTATTCAATAAAATACTACTCTTTATACTAAAAAAACAAAAACAGTGGTGATGTGTGGTCATTATCCTCAGCAAACTCATCCAGGGAAAGAAAACCAAACGCCACATTCTCACTTATAATGGGAGCTGAAAAAGGAGATCACATGGACACAGGAAGGGGAACAACACACACTGGGGCCTTTCGGGGGGCAGAGCGTTAAGAAGAACAGCTACTGCATGCTGGGCTTAATGCCTAGGTGATGGGTTGACAGGTGCAGCAAACCACCATGGCACACGTTTACCTTAGTAACAAATCTGCACATCCTGCACATATAGCCCAGAACTTAGAAACGAAACGAAACAAAAGAAAACGAAAAAGCAATAGCAAAACGCTAAAGGCAAACTAAAGTTTCAAACTCAGAACGTGACAGACCAATGTTTGGTTCAAATCATGGTTCTCAACCCAGGTGCCATAAGGTCAGGATAAAGAATTTGATTACATATTGTAAATAAGACATGCAGCAAATGACCAGAAAGATTATTCTCAACATATGTGTGTCTTCTAATTCAATGGTGACGCTACCTACCGGGACATAGCATTAGATTCCAAAGGGCCGGGTCCCGCCACACAGGCCTCCCACACTAATAACAATGGGAAGCCCTACGTGGTTTTACCTGTGCTTCTCAGCAACTGGCTATAAATCAGGTTGCCACCACTCCCAGATTTAGTTGCATTCATTTGCTGGAAGAGCTCACAGCACGCAGGGAAGCACTTACATTTGCCGTTGTATTTTAGCGGACATTGCAAAAAGTTCAGAAATTAATGTGGGGCCCGGCATGTGGGGAGGGGCGCACTACCTTCCAGGAAGTGTTATCCAGAAGCTCTCTGATCCCAGTCCTTTTGGGTTTTTATGGAGACCTCATTCTATAGGCATGATGGGTTAAACCATAGGCTATTGGTGATCAACTCCACCTGAGGCTCTCAACCCTCCCTGGAAATTGGGGTTGAGGCTTTGCCATTCTCAGTCTGACTAAAAGAATTTACCCAAACGGAATTTTGAAACAGATGAGCATAACTGGAATCTTAATTAGATGATTGGATTATCTGGAGCCACACCTTGATATTCCTAACCCGAGCACCCTCATCCAACGAATGCTCCACCCAACTGGCTCCCAAGTCTCTACGTGGTTCCAGAGCAAAAGAATGTTTATACAACGCATATCTCCACCTTTTCTTCAAAGTCTTTTCGCTTACACGGAAAGACTTCTTAAACTGCCATGCATCAGGGTCAGGGGGAGGTCTTGTTACAACGCAGATCTGTGGATCTCCGGGTTTTGATTGTGGCAAGGATGCTGCTGGTGTCAAAACCACAACGTGGGAACCACAGAACCACTAGTTGGTTTTCAGCGTTTCAGTGCATACAATTCCTAACATATCTGGCCAAGAAAACTTGTAAGTTCTTAGATTGTCCCAAAGGTGGCGCATGAAATCAAAGCAGGAGAACAGTTTCCCACGAGGTGTAGCCTGGGAAAGTTGGGGGTGACTGATGGAAAGGAGGAGTGAAGCTCCGCCCTTTCCGCTGCTAGGCTGCGCCCGAGGCTATTTAAACCCACCCTGGCTGGCCTGTACTCAGATCTTCGCGGAGCGGATCAGCGGCCGGAGCGTTTGGCGGACTCTGCGTGGACTTGGAGCTCACAGCGTCTTGCGACTTGGAAGCGGATTCAGAGGACAGGACAGAACACTTGGGCAAGTGAATCTCTGTCTGTCTGTCTGTCTGTCTGTCTGTCTCTCTGTCTCATTGGTTGGTTGATTTCCATTTTCTTAAGGGGCACATACCTCACACCGCACACACACACACACACACACACACGCGCACACACGCACACACACTCCTTCTTTCTGCGAGTTAGAAAATTAGTAGGGGCCCCTGGGAGCTGCAGGTTTCCTAATCATGTCTGCACCTAAGAACAGTAGGGTCTTGTCTGGCTCTTCTTATGAACGGTCCCCCAGCCCGGACTCCCCAAGGTCCATGCGAGCTTCACCCAGCTTCTCCCTCTCCCCTATCAGAAACTCAGGCTTAAGGGGAAGCTCCTCACCAGGGATCCGGAGCTACCATTCACCATCCCCTAGGGCTTCACCACACTCACCTCTGTCATCACCAGAATCCCACAAGCTCCCATTTCCCTGTCCTCACCGTGATGGGCAATCAATGAAGCCATTGGGCTCTCCCGTGTCCTCCTCTGAGGATTCCTCAGAGTCCCCACGTTCATCAATAATATACCACATGTTCTTACTGCCATCACCCAGCAGCTCACCCCCAGCTCTCGGGGGGTCTCCTGTGTCTCCCAGCTACTCTCCAAACAACCCCAGATTTCAGCTGGAGTCAGCCCCCCACACCCAGGAATCACCTACAAACTCACGAGCCTCACGGTGCTCCACCCCTGTGTCTTTCATCTCTTCACCCCCAGGCCTCAGGGACTCTCCTGTGGCTCCCAGTTACTCTCCAGCCATCCCCAGGTTCCTGCGGGAGTCAGCCCCATGCACCCAGGAGTCCCCCAGAGACTCACACGTCTCGGGAGAATATGAGCGGTCCCCCAGCCCTGACTCCTCAAGATTCATGCCTGCCTCACCCAGCTTCTCCCTCTCCCCTCCCAGAAACTCAGACCCAAGGGGCAGCTCCTCACCAGGGATGTGGAAGTACTCTACATCACCCCGCAGGGCTTCACCACTCTCACATCCATCATCAACAGAACTCCACAACTTTACGTTTCCCTTTCCTAACCAAGCAGGACAGTCACTCATGTCATTGTGTTCTCCCGTGTCCTCCTCTGGAGATTCTCCACAGTCACCTCATTCATCAATAATATACCATATGTTCTTACTGCCATCATCCAGCAGCTCACCCCCAGCCACCCATGACTCGCCTGTCTGTCCCAGCTACTCTCCAACTACGCCCAGATTTCAGCGGCAGTCTCTACCCCACACCCCAGAAACACCTACAAACTCACAGACCTCAGTGGGATCCTCGCCAGTCTCTCTCACGTCTTCACCCCCAGCCCTTACGGACCCTCCAGTCTGTCCCAGCTACTCTCCAACCACGCCCACATTTCAGCGCGGGTCAGTTCCAGGAACCCAGGGATCACCACCAAGCCCACCACTTTCACTGAGTTACTCCCCAGTCTCCAGCACGTCTTTATCTCCAACCCTCAGGGACTCGCCTGTCTGTCCCAGCTACTCTCCAAACACGCCCACACTTCAGCGGGAGTTCGTTGCAGGCACCCAGAAATCACCACCAAACTCACCAATTTCACTGCCTTACTCCCCAGTCTCTCTCATGTCTTCACCATCCCTCAGGGACTCTCCCGTCTGTCCCAGCTACTCTCCAACCACGCCCACATTTCAGCTGGAGTCAGTTCCAGGCACCCCGGACTCACCACCAAACTCAACAATTTCACTCAGTTACTCCTCAGTCTCTAGCACGTCTTTATCTCCAACCCTCAGGGACTCTCCTGTGTGTCCCAGCTACTCTCCAACCACGCCCACACTTCAGCGGGAGTCAGCTCCAGGCACCCAGGAATCACCATCAAACTCACCAATTTCACTGCGTTACTCCCCAGTCTCTCTCATGTCTTCACCATCCCTCAGGGACTCTCCCGTCTGTCCCAGCTACTCTCCAACCACGCCCACATTTCAGCTGGAGTCAGTTCCAGGCACCCCGGACTCACCACCAAACTCACCAATTTCACTCAGTTACTCCTCAGTCTCTAGCACGTCTTTATCTCCAACCCTCAGGGACTCTCCTGTGTGTCCCAGCTACTCTCCAACCACGCCCACACTTCAGCGGGCGTCAGTTCCAGGCACCCAGGAATCACCATCAAACTCACCAATTTCACTGCGTTACTCCCCAGTCTCTCTCATGTCTTCACCATCCCTCAGGGACTCTCCCGTCTGTCCCAGCTACTCTCCAACCACGCCCACATTTCAGCTGGGGTCAGTTCCAGGCACCCCGGAGTCACCACCAAACTCACCAGTTTCACTGAGGTACTCCCCGGTCTCTCTCATGTCTTCACCCCCAGCCCTCAGGGACTCTCCTGTGTGTCCCAGCTACTCTCCATCCATGCCCAGATTTCAGCGGGAGTCCGTTCCAGGCACCCAGGTATCACCACCAAACTCAGCAGTTTCGCTGAGTTACTCCCCAGTCTCTCTCATGTCTTCACCCCCAGCCCCCTGGGACTCTCCTGTCTGTCCCAGCTACTCTCCCACCACGCCCAGATTTCAGCGGGAGTCAGCCTCCCACACTCCGGAATCACCTACAGACTCACAGACTTCACTGAGGTCCTCCCTGGTCTCTCTCAGGTCTTTGCCCTCAGCCCACAGGGACTCTTGTGTCTCTTTCAGCTACTCTCAAAACTTCTCTAGATTCCAGCTGGAGTCAGTTCCAGGCACCCACGATACACCACCGAACTCACGAATTTCACTGACTTACTCCCCAGTCTCCCTCATGTTCTCACCCCCAGCCCTCAGGGACTCTTCTGTCTCTCTCAGCTACTCTCCAACCATCTCCAGATTGCACCTGGAGTCAGCTTCCCGCACCCAGGAATCATCTACAAACTCACGGACCTTACTGCCACCCTCCCCCATTTCTTTCACCTCTTCACCCCCTGCCTTAAGGGACTCTCCTGGGCCTCCCAGCTTCTCTCCAGCCTTCCCCAGATTTCTGCCACAGTCAGCCCCAGGCACCCAGGGCAACCATAGACACTCACAGGCCTCACGAGACTATCTCCCTATGACCTGTACCTACACAGGGATGGCTCTCACGCATCCCTCAGTGACCCCAATCCCATCTCCACTTACACTCAGACACTCCCAGGGCCTGACAGCTACTCCCCGTTATTGTCCTTCAGTTCGAAGCCCTGGCCAATCTACTAGCCCACATGACGCAGTTACCTGGCCATTTCTCCACGGTTCCCGTGAGGGCCCCACACCCAGCCGCACAAGAGCCCCTCCTGCATTCCGTCCTCACACGCAGGCCTGTCCATCTACTTGCTACTGTCACACTCTTGCCAGCAGAAGAGGCCCCTGTAATGGCCGATATCACCACCCAGTCTATCCTCACCCCACAGCTGTGCAGCGGGTCCCTCCTGCTGGCCCACGTGGCTGCCAGAGCCCATGCTGGCACGACGCTCCAGCAGGTCGGCGTCCCTGCGGGCCACACTACCGGTGACATGGCTAGGATGACCCTCCTTCCTGGCAGTGACACTGTTGATGTGAACCCCAGTTTCACATCTGTCATTTCTAAATAGGACCATTTTCCCTTTTCGCTCTCCCTTCCTTTCACAGGGCTTTTCGTTCTCTCTGTTTCTGCCTCCGTTTCAGATATTTACTCACCTTTTTCTCTCTCACTATGTCTGCCGTGGTCTCCATGAGAGTGCGCCACTTAAGATTCCCCCATTAAAAGTCATGAATTGAGTGGCTTTTAGTATACCTGTGGTTGTGCACATTCAATTATAATTCGCAATCCATTGTAGAACGTCTTATCACCCCCGACCAGAGAAAAACCCTGTAGACATTAGTCACTCCTCATTCTGTCTCAAACCCTCTCCCTGACCCTCAGCCCTAGGTAGCAACTACCTAGTGCGATCAATCCCATATGCATAGATTTCCATATTGTAGACATTTCCTATAAACGGAATTGCACAATAGGTGAGCTGTTATGACTGACATAACACGTAGCACAATATTTTCAAGATTCATCCACATTGTAGGCTTACCCACAGGGGGAAACCATTTTTTTGGGGGGTTTTAGTAACACCGGGTGTTTTCTCCTTCCTTTCGTCCTTCTTTCCTTCCTTCCTTCCTTTCTTCCTTCCTTCCTTCCTTCTTTCCTACCTTCCTTCTTTCCTTCCTTCCTTCCTTCCTTCCTTCCTTCCTTCCTTCCTTCCTCCTACTTCTCTCTTACTCCTTCTGCCCTCTCTCTTTCATATGCCTTAGGTGCATCCCACATTCTGCATTTTTTTGGAGAAATCCACGACAGGTGCAGGAAAATTGTGTTATTGTAACTATTTACCGCTATCTCTCTTTCACGGCTCTCCATCAGTTGTGAACATCTATTGGTTTATCCCAAGTCACTAAGCATATGTTTATTAGGTACACCTGTTTTTCCTTATACAGCTGTTTCTGGAGTCTAGGGTCGCATGCTCATAAAGCCAGTGTAACTCAGAAACGCATCTAATAGTCCAATAAACCCATCATAACGTTGAAAAATCATAAATCAAACCATCATAAGTCACGGTTTGTCCGTGGATATGGGCGTCATCAATTCCATTGTATTCAGTCATGCTGTACACCATTAACCACGGCAGACTGACTGGGAGTGGATATTGATACCATTATAAAAGTCAGTTATTAGAGGGATACTTCTTTAACCTGACTGAAGAACTGATCTAATGGCTTTAGTCGAGTGCATGATTATGTGAGATGTTTTGAGACAGAGTAGTACATTTGTGAATGAAATTTTCTGGCTTTTTTTCACTTAGTAGGAACCATTGTGTGTGGAAAAGTGAGAAAGTTGCTTTCTGCTGTAGAGTCTGGCATTCATTGTAGATTTAAGCTTATTTTTCTGGGAGCAAATCTTATTCAATAAAATACTACTCTTTATACTAAAAAAACAAAAACAGTGGTGATGTGTGGTCATTATCCTCAGCAAACTAATCCAGGGAAAGAAAACCAAACGCCACATTCTCACTTATAATGGGAGCTGAAAAAGGAGATCACATGGACACAGGAAGGGGAACAACACACACTGGGGCCCTTCGGGGGGCAGAGCGTTAAGAAGAACAGCTACTGCATGCTGGGCTTAATGCCTAGGTGATGGGTTGACAGGTGCAGCAAACCACCATGGCACACGTTTACCTTAGTAACAAATCTGCACATCCTGCACATATAGCCCAGAACTTAGAAACGAAACGAAACAAAAGAAAACGAAAAAGCAATAGCAAAACGCTAAAGGCAAACTAAAGTTTCAAACTCAGAACGTGACAGACCAATGTTTGGTTCAAATCATGGTTCTCAACCCAGGTGCCATAAGGTCAGGATAAAGAATTTGATTACATATTGTAAATAAGACATGCAGCAAATGACCAGAAAGATTATTCTCAACATATGTGTGTCTTCTAATTCAATGGTGACGCTACCTACCGGGACATAGCATTAGATTCCAAAGGGCCGGGTCCCGCCACACAGGCCTCCCACACTAATAACAATGGGAAGCCCTACGTGGTTTTACCTGTGCTTCTCAGCAACTGGCTATAAATCAGGTTGCCACCACTCCCAGATTTAGTTGCATTCATTTGCTGGAAGAGCTCACAGCACGCAGGGAAGCACTTACATTTGCCGTTGTATTTTAGCGGACATTGCAAAAAGTTCAGAAATTAATGTGGGGCCCGGCATGTGGGGAGGGGCGCACTACCTTCCAGGAAGTGTTATCCAGAAGCTCTCTGATCCCAGTCCTTTTGGGTTTTTATGGAGACCTCATTCTATAGGCATGATGGGTTAAACCATAGGCTATTGGTGATCAACTCCACCTGAGGCTCTCAACCCTCCCTGGAAATTGGGGTTGAGGCTTTGCCATTCTCAGTCTGACTAAAAGAATTTACCCAAACGGAATTTTGAAACAGATGAGCATAACTGGAATCTTAATTAGATGATTGGATTATCTGGAGCCACACCTTGATATTCCTAACCCGAGCACCCTCATCCAACGAATGCTCCACCCAACTGGCTCCCAAGTCTCTACGTGGTTCCAGAGCAAAAGAATGTTTATACAACGCATATCTCCACCTTTTCTTCAAAGTCTTTTCGCTTACACGGAAAGACTTCTTAAACTGCCATGCATCAGGGTCAGGGGGAGGTCTTGTTACAACGCAGATCTGTGGATCTCCGGGTTTTGATTGTGGCAAGGATGCTGCTGGTGTCAAAACCACAACGTGGGAACCACAGAACCACTAGTTGGTTTTCAGCGTTTCAGTGCATACAATTCCTAACATATCTGGCCAAGAAAACTTGTAAGTTCTTAGATTGTCCCAAAGGTGGCGCATGAAATCAAAGCAGGAGAACAGTTTCCCACGAGGTGTAGCCTGGGAAAGTTGGGGGTGACTGATGGAAAGGAGGAGTGAAGCTCCGCCCTTTCCGCTGCTAGGCTGCGCCCGAGGCTATTTAAACCCACCCTGGCTGGCCTGTACTCAGATCTTCGCGGAGCGGATCAGCGGCCGGAGCGTTTGGCGGACTCTGCGTGGACTTGGAGCTCACAGCGTCTTGCGACTTGGAAGCGGATTCAGAGGACAGGACAGAACACTTGGGCAAGTGAATCTCTGTCTGTCTGTCTGTCTGTCTCTCTGTCTCTCTGTCTCATTGGTTGGTTGATTTCCATTTTCTTAAGGGGCACATACCTCACACCGCACACACACACACACACACACACGCGCACACACGCACACACACTCCTTCTTTCTGCGAGTTAGAAAATTAGTAGGGGCCCCTGGGAGCTGCAGGTTTCCTAATCATGTCTGCACCTAAGAACAGTAGGGTCTTGTCTGGCTCTTCTTATGAACGGTCCCCCAGCCCGGACTCCCCAAGGTCCATGCGAGCTTCACCCAGCTTCTCCCTCTCCCCTATCAGAAACTCAGGCTTAAGGGGAAGCTCCTCACCAGGGATCCGGAGCTACCATTCACCATCCCCTAGGGCTTCACCACACTCACCTCTGTCATCACCAGAATCCCACAAGCTCCCATTTCCCTGTCCTCACCGTGATGGGCAATCAATGAAGCCATTGGGCTCTCCCGTGTCCTCCTCTGAGGATTCCTCAGAGTCCCCACGTTCATCAATAATATACCACATGTTCTTACTGCCATCACCCAGCAGCTCTCCCCCAGCTCTCGGGGGGTCTCCTGTGTCTCCCAGCTACTCTCCAAACAACCCCAGATTTCAGCTGGAGTCAGCCCCCCACACCCAGGAATCACCTACAAACTCACGAGCCTCACGGTGCTCCACCCCTGTGTCTTTCATCTCTTCACCCCCAGGCCTCAGGGACTCTCCTGTGGCTCCCAGTTACTCTCCAGCCATCCCCAGGTTCCTGCGGGAGTCAGCCCCATGCACCCAGGAGTCCCCCAGAGACTCACACGTCTCGGGAGAATATGAGCGGTCCCCCAGCCCTGACTCCTCAAGATTCATGCCTGCCTCACCCAGCTTCTCCCTCTCCCCTCCCAGAAACTCAGACCCAAGGGGCAGCTCCTCACCAGGGATGTGGAAGTACTCTACATCACCCCGCAGGGCTTCACCACTCTCACATCCATCATCAACAGAACTCCACAACTTTACGTTTCCCTTTCCTAACCAAGCAGGACAGTCACTCATGTCATTGTGTTCTCCCGTGTCCTCCTCTGGAGATTCTCCACAGTCACCTCATTCATCAATAATATACCATATGTTCTTACTGCCATCATCCAGCAGCTCACCCCCAGCCACCCATGACTCGCCTGTCTGTCCCAGCTACTCTCCAACTACGCCCAGATTTCAGCGGCAGTCTCTACCCCACACCCCAGAAACACCTACAAACTCACAGACCTCAGTGGGATCCTCGCCAGTCTCTCTCACGTCTTCACCCCCAGCCCTTACGGACCCTCCAGTCTGTCCCAGCTACTCTCCAACCACGCCCACATTTCAGCACGGGTCAGTTCCAGGAACCCAGGGATCACCACCAAGCCCACCACTTTCACTGAGTTACTCCCCAGTCTCCAGCACGTCTTTATCTCCAACCCTCAGGGACTCGCCTGTCTGTCCCAGCTACTCTCCAAACACGCCCACACTTCAGCGGGAGTTCGTTGCAGGCACCCAGAAATCACCACCAAACTCACCAATTTCACTGCCTTACTCCCCAGTCTCTCTCATGTCTTCACCATCCCTCAGGGACTCTCCCGTCTGTCCCAGCTACTCTCCAACCACGCCCACATTTCAGCTGGAGTCAGTTCCAGGCACCCCGGACTCACCACCAAACTCACCAATTTCACTCAGTTACTCCTCAGTCTCTAGCACGTCTTTATCTCCAACCCTCAGGGACTCTCCTGTGTGTCCCAGCTACTCTCCAACCACGCCCACACTTCAGCGGGAGTCAGTTCCAGGCACCCAGGAATCACCATCAAACTCACCAATTTCACTGCGTTACTCCCCAGTCTCTCTCATGTCTTCACCATCCCTCAGGGACTCTCCCGTCTGTCCCAGCTACTCTCCAACCACGCCCACATTTCAGCTGGGGTCAGTTCCAGGCACCCCGGAGTCACCACCAAACTCACCAGTTTCACTGAGGTACTCCCCGGTCTCTCTCATGTCTTCACCCCCAGCCCTCAGGGACTCTCCTGTGTGTCCCAGCTACTCTCCATCCATGCCCAGATTTCAGCGGGAGTCCGTTCCAGGCACCCAGGTATCACCACCAAACTCAGCAGTTTCGCTGAGTTACTCCCCAGTCTCTCTCATGTCTTCACCCCCAGCCCCCTGGGACTCTCCTGTCTGTCCCAGCTACTCTCCCACCACGCCCAGATTTCAGCGGGAGTCAGCCTCCCACACTCCGGAATCACCTACAGACTCACAGACTTCACTGAGGTCCTCCCTGGTCTCTCTCAGGTCTTTGCCCTCAGCCCACAGGGACTCTTGTGTCTCTTTCAGCTACTCTCAAAACTTCTCTAGATTCCAGCTGGAGTCAGTTCCAGGCACCCACGATACACCACCGAACTCACGAATTTCACTGACTTACTCCCCAGTCTCCCTCATGTTCTCACCCCCAGCCCTCAGGGACTCTTCTGTCTCTCTCAGCTACTCTCCAACCATCTCCAGATTGCACCTGGAGTCAGCTTCCCGCACCCAGGAATCATCTACAAACTCACGGACCTTACTGCCACCCTCCCCCATTTCTTTCACCTCTTCACCCCCTGCCTTAAGGGACTCTCCTGGGCCTCCCAGCTTCTCTCCAGCCTTCCCCAGATTTCTGCCACAGTCAGCCCCAGGCACCCAGGGCAACCATAGACACTCACAGGCCTCACGAGACTATCTCCCTATGACCTGTACCTACACAGGGATGGCTCTCACGCATCCCTCAGTGACCCCAATCCCATCTCCACTTACACTCAGACACTCCCAGGGCCTGACAGCTACTCCCCGTTATTGTCCTTCAGTTCGAAGCCCTGGCCAATCTACTAGCCCACATGACGCAGTTACCTGGCCATTTCTCCACGGTTCCCGTGAGGGCCCCACACCCAGCCGCACAAGAGCCCCTCCTGCATTCCGTCCTCACACGCAGGCCTGTCCATCTACTTGCTACTGTCACACTCTTGCCAGCAGAAGAGGCCCCTGTAATGGCCGATATCACCACCCAGTCTATCCTCACCCCACAGCTGTGCAGCGGGTCCCTCCTGCTGGCCCACGTGGCTGCCAGAGCCCATGCTGGCACGACGCTCCAGCAGGTCGGCGTCCCTGCGGGCCACACTACCGGTGACATGGCTAGGATGACCCTCCTTCCTGGCAGTGACACTGTTGATGTGAACCCCAGTTTCACATCTGTCATTTCTAAATAGGACCATTTTCCCTTTTCGCTCTCCCTTCCTTTCACAGGGCTTTTCGTTCTCTCTGTTTCTGCCTCCGTTTCAGATATTTACTCACCTTTTTCTCTCTCACTATGTCTGCCGTGGTCTCCATGAGAGTGCGCCACTTAAGATTCCCCCATTAAAAGTCATGAATTGAGTGGCTTTTAGTATACCTGTGGTTGTGCACATTCAATTATAATTCGCAATCCATTGTAGAACGTCTTATCACCCCCGACCAGAGAAAAACCCTGTAGACATTAGTCACTCCTCATTCTGTCTCAAACCCTCTCCCTGACCCTCAGCCCTAGGTAGCAACTACCTAGTGCCATCAATCCCATATGCATAGATTTCCATATTGTAGACATTTCCTATAAACGGAATTGCACAATAGGTGAGCTGTTATGACTGACATAACACGTAGCACAATATTTTCAAGATTCATCCACATTGTAGGCTTACCCACAGGGGGAAACCATTTTTTGGGGGGGTTTTAGTAACACCGGGTGTTTTCTCCTTCCTTTCGTCCTTCTTTCCTTCCTTCCTTCCTTTCTTCCTTCCTTCCTTCCTTCTTTCCTACCTTCCTTCTTTCCTTCCTTCCTTCCTTCCTTCCTTCCTTCCTTCCTCCTACTTCTCTCTTACTCCTTCTGCCCTCTCTCTTTCATATGCCTTAGGTGCATCCCACATTCTGCATTTTTTTGGAGAAATCCACGACAGGTGCAGGAAAATTGTGTTATTGTAACTATTTACCGCTATCTCTCTTTCACGGCTCTCCATCAGTTGTGAACATCTATTGGTTTATCCCAAGTCACTAAGCATATGTTTATTAGGTACACCTGTTTTTCCTTATACAGCTGTTTCTGGAGTCTAGGGTCGCATGCTCATAAAGCCAGTGTAACTCAGAAACGCATCTAATAGTCCAATAAACCCATCATAACGTTGAAAAATCATAAATCAAACCATCATAAGTCACGGTTTGTCCGTGGATATGGGCGTCATCAATTCCATTGTATTCAGTCATGCTGTACACCATTAACCACGGCAGACTGACTGGGAGTGGATATTGATACCATTATAAAAGTCAGTTATTAGAGGGATACTTCTTTAACCTGACTGAAGAACTGATCTAATGGCTTTAGTCGAGTGCATGATTATGTGAGATGTTTTGAGACAGAGGAGTACATTTGTGAATGAAATTTTCTGGCTTTTTTTCACTTAGTAGGAACCATTGTGTGTGGAAAAGTGAGAAAGTTGCTTTCTGCTGTAGAGTCTGGCATTCATTGTAGATTTAAGCTTATTTTTCTGGGAGCAAATCTTATTCAATAAAATACTACTCTTTATACTAAAAAAACAAAAACAGTGGTGATGTGTGGTCATTATCCTCAGCAAACTAATCCAGGGAAAGAAAACCAAACGCCACATTCTCACTTATAATGGGAGCTGAAAAAGGAGATCACATGGACACAGGAAGGGGAACAACACACACTGGGGCCCTTCGGGGGGCAGAGCGTTAAGAAGAACAGCTACTGCATGCTGGGCTTAATGCCTAGGTGATGGGTTGACAGGTGCAGCAAACCACCATGGCACACGTTTACCTTAGTAACAAATCTGCACATCCTGCACATATAGCCCAGAACTTAGAAACGAAACGAAACAAAAGAAAACGAAAAAGCAATAGCAAAACGCTAAAGGCAAACTAAAGTTTCAAACTCAGAACGTGACAGACCAATGTTTGGTTCAAATCATGGTTCTCAACCCAGGTGCCATAAGGTCAGGATAAAGAATTTGATTACATATTGTAAATAAGACATGCAGCAAATGACCAGAAAGATTATTCTCAACATATGTGTGTCTTCTAATTCAATGGTGACGCTACCTACCGGGACATAGCATTAGATTCCAAAGGGCCGGGTCCCGCCACACAGGCCTCCCACACTAATAACAATGGGAAGCCCTACGTGGTTTTACCTGTGCTTCTCAGCAACTGGCTATAAATCAGGTTGCCACCACTCCCAGATTTAGTTGCATTCATTTGCTGGAAGAGCTCACAGCACGCAGGGAAGCACTTACATTTGCCGTTGTATTTTAGCGGACATTGCAAAAAGTTCAGAAATTAATGTGGGGCCCGGCATGTGGGGAGGGGCGCACTACCTTCCAGGAAGTGTTATCCAGAAGCTCTCTGATCCCAGTCCTTTTGGGTTTTTATGGAGACCTCATTCTATAGGCATGATGGGTTAAACCATAGGCTATTGGTGATCAACTCCACCTGAGGCTCTCAACCCTCCCTGGAAATTGGGGTTGAGGCTTTGCCATTCTCAGTCTGACTAAAAGAATTTACCCAAACGGAATTTTGAAACAGATGAGCATAACTGGAATCTTAATTAGATGATTGGATTATCTGGAGCCACACCTTGATATTCCTAACCCGAGCACCCTCATCCAACGAATGCTCCACCCAACTGGCTCCCAAGTCTCTACGTGGTTCCAGAGCAAAAGAATGTTTATACAACGCATATCTCCACCTTTTCTTCAAAGTCTTTTCGCTTACACGGAAAGACTTCTTAAACTGCCATGCATCAGGGTCAGGGGGAGGTCTTGTTACAACGCAGATCTGTGGATCTCCGGGTTTTGATTGTGGCAAGGATGCTGCTGGTGTCAAAACCACAACGTGGGAACCACAGAACCACTAGTTGGTTTTCAGCGTTTCAGTGCATACAATTCCTAACATATCTGGCCAAGAAAACTTGTAAGTTCTTAGATTGTCCCAAAGGTGGCGCATGAAATCAAAGCAGGAGAACAGTTTCCCACGAGGTGTAGCCTGGGAAAGTTGGGGGTGACTGATGGAAAGGAGGAGTGAAGCTCCGCCCTTTCCGCTGCTAGGCTGCGCCCGAGGCTATTTAAACCCACCCTGGCTGGCCTGTACTCAGATCTTCGCGGAGCGGATCAGCGGCCGGAGCGTTTGGCGGACTCTGCGTGGACTTGGAGCTCACAGCGTCTTGCGACTTGGAAGCGGATTCAGAGGACAGGACAGAACACTTGGGCAAGTGAATCTCTGTCTGTCTGTCTGTCTGTCTCTCTGTCTCTCTGTCTCATTGGTTGGTTGATTTCCATTTTCTTAAGGGGCACATACCTCACACCGCACACACACACACACACACAGACGCGCACACACGCACACACACTCCTTCTTTCTGCGAGTTAGAAAATTAGTAGGGGCCCCTGGGAGCTGCAGGTTTCCTAATCATGTCTGCACCTAAGAACAGTAGGGTCTTGTCTGGCTCTTCTTATGAACGGTCCCCCAGCCCGGACTCCCCAAGGTCCATGCGAGCTTCACCCAGCTTCTCCCTCTCCCCTATCAGAAACTCAGGCTTAAGGGGAAGCTCCTCACCAGGGATCCGGAGCTACCATTCACCATCCCCTAGGGCTTCACCACACTCACCTCTGTCATCACCAGAATCCCACAAGCTCCCATTTCCCTGTCCTCACCGTGATGGGCAATCAATGAAGCCATTGGGCTCTCCCGTGTCCTCCTCTGAGGATTCCTCAGAGTCCCCACGTTCATCAATAATATACCACATGTTCTTACTGCCATCACCCAGCAGCTCTCCCCCAGCTCTCGGGGGGTCTCCTGTGTCTCCCAGCTACTCTCCAAACAACCCCAGATTTCAGCTGGAGTCAGCCCCCCACACCCAGGAATCACCTACAAACTCACGAGCCTCACGGTGCTCCACCCCTGTGTCTTTCATCTCTTCACCCCCAGGCCTCAGGGACTCTCCTGTGGCTCCCAGTTACTCTCCAGCCATCCCCAGGTTCCTGCGGGAGTCAGCCCCATGCACCCAGGAGTCCCCCAGAGACTCACACGTCTCGGGAGAATATGAGCGGTCCCCCAGCCCTGACTCCTCAAGATTCATGCCTGCCTCACCCAGCTTCTCCCTCTCCCCTCCCAGAAACTCAGACCCAAGGGGCAGCTCCTCACCAGGGATGTGGAAGTACTCTACATCACCCCGCAGGGCTTCACCACTCTCACATCCATCATCAACAGAACTCCACAACTTTACGTTTCCCTTTCCTAACCAAGCAGGACAGTCACTCATGTCATTGTGTTCTCCCGTGTCCTCCTCTGGAGATTCTCCACAGTCACCTCATTCATCAATAATATACCATATGTTCTTACTGCCATCATCCAGCAGCTCACCCCCAGCCACCCATGACTCGCCTGTCTGTCCCAGCTACTCTCCAACTACGCCCAGATTTCAGCGGCAGTCTCTACCCCACACCCCAGAAACACCTACAAACTCACAGACCTCAGTGGGATCCTCGCCAGTCTCTCTCACGTCTTCACCCCCAGCCCTTACGGACCCTCCAGTCTGTCCCAGCTACTCTCCAACCACGCCCACATTTCAGCGCGGGTCAGTTCCAGGAACCCAGGGATCACCACCAAGCCCACCACTTTCACTGAGTTACTCCCCAGTCTCCAGCACGTCTTTATCTCCAACCCTCAGGGACTCGCCTGTCTGTCCCAGCTACTCTCCAAACACGCCCACACTTCAGCGGGAGTTCGTTGCAGGCACCCAGAAATCACCACCAAACTCACCAATTTCACTGCCTTACTCCCCAGTCTCTCTCATGTCTTCACCATCCCTCAGGGACTCTCCCGTCTGTCCCAGCTACTCTCCAACCACGCCCACATTTCAGCTGGAATCAGTTCCAGGCACCCCGGACTCACCACCAAACTCACCAATTTCACTCAGTTACTCCTCAGTGTCTAGCACGTCTTTATCTCCAACCCTCAGGGACTCTCCTGTGTGTCCCAGCTACTCTCCAAACACGCCCACACTTCAGCGGGAGTCAGCTCCAGGCACCCAGGAATCACCATCAAACTCACCAATTTCACTGCGTTACTCCCCAGTCTCTCTCATGTCTTCACCATCCCTCAGGGACTCTCCCGTCTGTCCCAGCTACTCTCCAACCACGCCCACATTTCAGCTGGAGTCAGTTCCAGGCACCCCGGACTCACCACCAAACTCACCAATTTCACTCAGTTACTCCTCAGTCTCTAGCACGTCTTTATCTCCAACCCTCAGGGACTCTCCTGTGTGTCCCAGCTACTCTCCAACCACGCCCACACTTCAGCGGGAGTCAGTTCCAGGCACCCAGGAATCACCATCAAACTCACCAATTTCACTGCGTTACTCCCCAGTCTCTCTCATGTCTTCACCATCCCTCAGGGACTCTCCCGTCTGTCCCAGCTACTCTCCAACCACGCCCACATTTCAGCTGGGGTCAGTTCCAGGCACCCCGGAGTCACCACCAAACTCACCAGTTTCACTGAGGTACTCCCCGGTCTCTCTCATGTCTTCACCCCCAGCCCTCAGGGACTCTCCTGTGTGTCCCAGCTACTCTCCATCCATGCCCAGATTTCAGCGGGAGTCCGTTCCAGGCACCCAGGTATCACCACCAAACTCAGCAGTTTCGCTGAGTTACTCCCCAGTCTCTCTCATGTCTTCACCCCCAGCCCCCTGGGACTCTCCTGTCTGTCCCAGCTACTCTCCCACCACGCCCAGATTTCAGCGGGAGTCAGCCTCCCACACTCCGGAATCACCTACAGACTCACAGACTTCACTGAGGTCCTCCCTGGTCTCTCTCAGGTCTTTGCCCTCAGCCCACAGGGACTCTTGTGTCTCTTTCAGCTACTCTCAAAACTTCTCTAGATTCCAGCTGGAGTCAGTTCCAGGCACCCACGATACACCACCGAACTCACGAATTTCACTGACTTACTCCCCAGTCTCCCTCATGTTCTCACCCCCAGCCCTCAGGGACTCTTCTGTCTCTCTCAGCTACTCTCCAACCATCTCCAGATTGCACCTGGAGTCAGCTTCCCGCACCCAGGAATCATCTACAAACTCACGGACCTTACTGCCACCCTCCCCCATTTCTTTCACCTCTTCACCCCCTGCCTTAAGGGACTCTCCTGGGCCTCCCAGCTTCTCTCCAGCCTTCCCCAGATTTCTGCCACAGTCAGCCCCAGGCACCCAGGGCAACCATAGACACTCACAGGCCTCACGAGACTATCTCCCTATGACCTGTACCTACACAGGGATGGCTCTCACGCATCCCTCAGTGACCCCAATCCCATCTCCACTTACACTCAGACACTCCCAGGGCCTGACAGCTACTCCCCGTTATTGTCCTTCAGTTCGAAGCCCTGGCCAATCTACTAGCCCACATGACGCAGTTACCTGGCCATTTCTCCACGGTTCCCGTGAGGGCCCCACACCCAGCCGCACAAGAGCCCCTCCTGCATTCCGTCCTCACACGCAGGCCTGTCCATCTACTTGCTACTGTCACACTCTTGCCAGCAGAAGAGGCCCCTGTAATGGCCGATATCACCACCCAGTCTATCCTCACCCCACAGCTGTGCAGCGGGTCCCTCCTGCTGGCCCACGTGGCTGCCAGAGCCCATGCTGGCACGACGCTCCAGCAGGTCGGCGTCCCTGCGGGCCACACTACCGGTGACATGGCTAGGATGACCCTCCTTCCTGGCAGTGACACTGTTGATGTGAACCCCAGTTTCACATCTGTCATTTCTAAATAGGACCATTTTCCCTTTTCGCTCTCCCTTCCTTTCACAGGGCTTTTCGTTCTCTCTGTTTCTGCCTCCGTTTCAGATATTTACTCACCTTTTTCTCTCTCACTATGTCTGCCGTGGTCTCCATGAGAGTGCGCCACTTAAGATTCCCCCATTAAAAGTCATGAATTGAGTGGCTTTTAGTATACCTGTGGTTGTGCACATTCAATTATAATTCGCAATCCATTGTAGAACGTCTTATCACCCCCGACCAGAGAAAAACCCTGTAGACATTAGTCACTCCTCATTCTGTCTCAAACCCTCTCCCTGACCCTCAGCCCTAGGTAGCAACTACCTAGTGCGATCAATCCCATATGCATAGATTTCCATATTGTAGACATTTCCTATAAACGGAATTGCACAATAGGTGAGCTGTTATGACTGACATAACACGTAGCACAATATTTTCAAGATTCATCCACATTGTAGGCTTACCCACAGGGGGAAACCATTTTTTGGGGGGGTTTTAGTAACACCGGGTGTTTTCTCCTTCCTTTCGTCCTTCTTTCCTTCCTTCCTTCCTTTCTTCCTTCCTTCCTTCCTTCTTTCCTACCTTCCTTCTTTCCTTCCTTCCTTCCTTCCTTCCTTCCTTCCTTCCTCCTACTTCTCTCTTACTCCTTCTGCCCTCTCTCTTTCATATGCCTTAGGTGCATCCCACATTCTGCATTTTTTTGGAGAAATCCACGACAGGTGCAGGAAAATTGTGTTATTGTAACTATTTACCGCTATCTCTCTTTCACGGCTCTCCATCAGTTGTGAACATCTATTGGTTTATCCCAAGTCACTAAGCATATGTTTATTAGGTACACCTGTTTTTCCTTATACAGCTGTTTCTGGAGTCTAGGGTCGCATGCTCATAAAGCCAGTGTAACTCAGAAACGCATCTAATAGTCCAATAAACCCATCATAACGTTGAAAAATCATAAATCAAACCATCATAAGTCACGGTTTGTCCGTGGATATGGGCGTCATCAATTCCATTGTATTCAGTCATGCTGTACACCATTAACCACGGCAGACTGACTGGGAGTGGATATTGATACCATTATAAAAGTCAGTTATTAGAGGGATACTTCTTTAACCTGACTGAAGAACTGATCTAATGGCTTTAGTCGAGTGCATGATTATGTGAGATGTTTTGAGACAGAGTAGTAAATTTGTGAATGAAATTTTCTGGCTTTTTTTCACTTAGTAGGAACCATTGTGTGTGGAAAAGTGAGAAAGTTGCTTTCTGCTGTAGAGTCTGGCATTCATTGTAGATTTAAGCTTATTTTTCTGGGAGCAAATCTTATTCAATAAAATACTACTCTTTATACTAAAAAAACAAAAACAGTGGTGATGTGTGGTCATTATCCTCAGCAAACTAATCCAGGGAAAGAAAACCAAACGCCACATTCTCACTTATAATGGGAGCTGAAAAAGGAGATCACATGGACACAGGAAGGGGAACAACACACACTGGGGCCCTTCGGGGGGCAGAGCGTTAAGAAGAACAGCTACTGCATGCTGGGCTTAATGCCTAGGTGATGGGTTGACAGGTGCAGCAAACCACCATGGCACACGTTTACCTTAGTAACAAATCTGCACATCCTGCACATATAGCCCAGAACTTAGAAACGAAACGAAACAAAAGAAAACGAAAAAGCAATAGCAAAACGCTAAAGGCAAACTAAAGTTTCAAACTCAGAACGTGACAGACCAATGTTTGGTTCAAATCATGGTTCTCAACCCAGGTGCCATAAGGTCAGGATAAAGAATTTGATTACATATTGTAAATAAGACATGCAGCAAATGACCAGAAAGATTATTCTCAACATATGTGTGTCTTCTAATTCAATGGTGACGCTACCTACCGGGACATAGCATTAGATTCCAAAGGGCCGGGTCCCGCCACACAGGCCTCCCACACTAATAACAATGGGAAGCCCTACGTGGTTTTACCTGTGCTTCTCAGCAACTGGCTATAAATCAGGTTGCCACCACTCCCAGATTTAGTTGCATTCATTTGCTGGAAGAGCTCACAGCACGCAGGGAAGCACTTACATTTGCCGTTGTATTTTAGCGGACATTGCAAAAAGTTCAGAAATTAATGTGGGGCCCGGCATGTGGGGAGGGGCGCACTACCTTCCAGGAAGTGTTATCCAGAAGCTCTCTGATCCCAGTCCTTTTGGGTTTTTATGGAGACCTCATTCTATAGGCATGATGGGTTAAACCATAGGCTATTGGTGATCAACTCCACCTGAGGCTCTCAACCCTCCCTGGAAATTGGGGTTGAGGCTTTGCCATTCTCAGTCTGACTAAAAGAATTTACCCAAACGGAATTTTGAAACAGATGAGCATAACTGGAATCTTAATTAGATGATTGGATTATCTGGAGCCACACCTTGATATTCCTAACCCGAGCACCCTCATCCAACGAATGCTCCACCCAACTGGCTCCCAAGTCTCTACGTGGTTCCAGAGCAAAAGAATGTTTATACAACGCATATCTCCACCTTTTCTTCAAAGTCTTTTCGCTTACACGGAAAGACTTCTTAAACTGCCATGCATCAGGGTCAGGGGGAGGTCTTGTTACAACGCAGATCTGTGGATCTCCGGGTTTTGATTGTGGCAAGGATGCTGCTGGTGTCAAAACCACAACGTGGGAACCACAGAACCACTAGTTGGTTTTCAGCGTTTCAGTGCATACAATTCCTAACATATCTGGCCAAGAAAACTTGTAAGTTCTTAGATTGTCCCAAAGGTGGCGCATGAAATCAAAGCAGGAGAACAGTTTCCCACGAGGTGTAGCCTGGGAAAGTTGGGGGTGACTGATGGAAAGGAGGAGTGAAGCTCCGCCCTTTCCGCTGCTAGGCTGCGCCCGAGGCTATTTAAACCCACCCTGGCTGGCCTGTACTCAGATCTTCGCGGAGCGGATCAGCGGCCGGAGCGTTTGGCGGACTCTGCGTGGACTTGGAGCTCACAGCGTCTTGCGACTTGGAAGCGGATTCAGAGGACAGGACAGAACACTTGGGCAAGTGAATCTCTGTCTGTCTGTCTGTCTGTCTGTCTGTCTCATTGGTTGGTTGATTTCCATTTTCTTAAGGGGCACATACCTCACACCGCACACACACACACACACACACACACGCACACACACGCACACACACTCCTTCTTTCTGCGAGTTAGAAAATTAGTAGGGGCCCCTGGGAGCTGCAGGTTTCCTAATCATGTCTGCACCTAAGAACAGTAGGGTCTTGTCTGGCTCTTCTTATGAACGGTCCCCCAGCCCGGACTCCCCAAGGTCCATGCGAGCTTCACCCAGCTTCTCCCTCTCCCCTATCAGAAACTCAGGCTTAAGGGGAAGCTCCTCACCAGGGATCCGGAGCTACCATTCACCATCCCCTAGGGCTTCACCACACTCACCTCTGTCATCACCAGAATCCCACAAGCTCCCATTTCCCTGTCCTCACCGTGATGGGCAATCAATGAAGCCATTGGGCTCTCCCGTGTCCTCCTCTGAGGATTCCTCAGAGTCCCCACGTTCATCAATAATATACCACATGTTCTTACTGCCATCACCCAGCAGCTCACCCCCAGCTCTCGGGGGGTCTCCTGTGTCTCCCAGCTACTCTCCAAACAACCCCAGATTTCAGCTGGAGTCAGCCCCCCACACCCAGGAATCACCTACAAACTCACGAGCCTCACGGTGCTCCACCCCTGTGTCTTTCATCTCTTCACCCCCAGGCCTCAGGGACTCTCCTGTGGCTCCCAGTTACTCTCCAGCCATCCCCAGGTTCCTGCGGGAGTCAGCCCCATGCACCCAGGAGTCCCCCAGAGACTCACACGTCTCGGGAGAATATGAGCGGTCCCCCAGCCCTGACTCCTCAAGATTCATGCCTGCCTCACCCAGCTTCTCCCTCTCCCCTCCCAGAAACTCAGACCCAAGGGGCAGCTCCTCACCAGGGATGTGGAAGTACTCTACATCACCCCGCAGGGCTTCACCACTCTCACATCCATCATCAACAGAACTCCACAACTTTACGTTTCCCTTTCCTAACCAAGCAGGACAGTCACTCATGTCATTGTGTTCTCCCGTGTCCTCCTCTGGAGATTCTCCACAGTCACCTCATTCATCAATAATATACCATATGTTCTTACTGCCATCATCCAGCAGCTCACCCCCAGCCACCCATGACTCGCCTGTCTGTCCCAGCTACTCTCCAACTACGCCCAGATTTCAGCGGCAGTCTCTACCCCACACCCCAGAAACACCTACAAACTCACAGACCTCAGTGGGATCCTCGCCAGTCTCTCTCACGTCTTCACCCCCAGCCCTTACGGACCCTCCAGTCTGTCCCAGCTACTCTCCAACCACGCCCACATTTCAGCGCGGGTCAGTTCCAGGAACCCAGGGATCACCACCAAGCCCACCACTTTCACTGAGTTACTCCCCAGTCTCCAGCACGTCTTTATCTCCAACCCTCAGGGACTCGCCTGTCTGTCCCAGCTACTCTCCAAACACGCCCACACTTCAGCGGGAGTTCGTGGCAGGCACCCAGAAATCACCACCAAACTCACCAATTTCACTGCCTTACTCCCCAGTCTCTCTCATGTCTTCACCATCCCTCAGGGACTCTCCCGTCTGTCCCAGCTACTCTCCAACCACGCCCACATTTCAGCTGGAGTCAGTTCCAGGCACCCCGGACTCACCACCAAACTCACCAGTTTCACTCAGTTACTCCTCAGTCTCTAGCACGTCTTTATCTCCAACCCTCAGGGACTCTCCTGTGTGTCCCAGCTACTCTCCAACCACGCCCACACTTCAGCGGGAGTCAGTTCCAGGCACCCAGGAATCACCATCAAACTCACCAATTTCACTGCGTTACTCCCCAGTCTCTCTCATGTCTTCACCATCCCTCAGGGACTCTCCCGTCTGTCCCAGCTACTCTCCAACCACGCCCACATTTCAGCTGGGGTCAGTTCCAGGCACCCCGGAGTCACCACCAAACTCACCAGTTTCACTGAGGTACTCCCCGGTCTCTCTCATGTCTTCACCCCCAGCCCTCAGGGACTCTCCTGTGTGTCCCAGCTACTCTCCATCCATGCCCAGATTTCAGCGGGAGTCCATTCCAGGCACCCAGGTATCACCACCAAACTCAGCAGTTTCGCTGAGTTACTCCCCAGTCTCTCTCATGTCTTCACCCCCAGCCCCCTGGGACTCTCCTGTCTGTCCCAGCTACTCTCCCACCACGCCCAGATTTCAGCGGGAGTCAGCCTCCCACACTCCGGAATCACCTACAGACTCACAGACTTCACTGAGGTCCTCCCTGGTCTCTCTCAGGTCTTTGCCTTCAGCCCACAGGGACTCTTGTGTCTCTTTCAGCTACTCTCAAAACTTCTCTAGATTCCAGCTGGAGTCAGTTCCAGGCACCCACGATACACCACCGAACTCACGAATTTCACTGACTTACTCCCCAGTCTCCCTCATGTTCTCACCCCCAGCCCTCAGGGACTCTTCTGTCTCTCTCAGCTACTCTCCAACCATCTCCAGATTGCACCTGGAGTCAGCTTCCCGCACCCAGGAATCATCTACAAACTCACGGACCTTACTGCCACCCTCCCCCATTTCTTTCACCTCTTCACCCCCTGCCTTGAGGGACTCTCCTGGGCCTCCCAGCTTCTCTCCAGCCTTCCCCAGATTTCTGCCACAGTCAGCCCCAGGCACCCAGGGCAACCATAGACACTCACAGGCCTCACGAGACTATCTCCCTATGACCTGTACCTACACAGGGATGGCTCTCACGCATCCCTCAGTGACCCCAAACCCATCTCCACTTACACTCAGACACTCCCAGGGCCTGACAGCTACTCCCCGTTATTGTCCTTCAGTTCGAAGCCCTGGCCAATCTACTAGCCCACATGACGCAGTTACCTGGCCATTTCTCCACGGTTCCCGTGAGGGCCCCACGCCCAGCCGCACAAGAGCCCCTCCTGCATTCCGTCCTCACACGCAGGCCTGTCCATCTACTTGCTACTGTCACACTCTTGCCAGCAGAAGAGGCCCCTGTAATGGCCGATATCACCACCCAGTCTATCCTCACCCCACAGCTGTGCAGCGGGTCCCTCCTGCTGGCCCACGTGGCTGCCAGAGCCCATGCTGGCACGACGCTCCAGCAGGTCGGCGTCCCTGCGGGCCACACTACCGGTGACGTGGCTAGCATGACCCTCCTTCCTGGCAGTGACACTGTTGATGTGACCCCCAGTTTCACATCTGTCATTTCTAAATAGGACCATTTTCCCTTTTCGCTCTCCCTTCCTTTCACAGGGCTTTTCGTTCTCTCTGTTTCTGCCTCCGTTTCAGATATTTACTCACCTTTTTCTCTCTCACTATGTCTGCCGTGGTCTCCATGAGAGTGCGCCACTTAAGATTCCCCCATTAAAAGTCATGAATTGAGTGGCTTTTAGTATACCTGTGGTTGTGCACATTCAATTATAATTCGCAATCCATTGTAGAACGTCTTATCACCCCCGACCAGAGAAAAACCCTGTAGACATTAGTCACTCCTCATTCTGTCTCAAACCCTCTCCCTGACCCTCAGCTCTAGGTAGCAACTACCTAGTGCCATCAATCCCATATGCATAGATTTCCATATTGTAGACATTTCCTATAAACGGAATTGCACAATAGGTGAGCTGTTATGACTGACATAACACGTAGCACAATATTTTCAAGATTCATCCACATTGTAGGCTTACCCACAGGGGGAAACCATTTTTTGGGGGTGATTTAGTAACACCGGGTGTTTTATCCTTCCTTTCGTCCTTCTTTCCTTCCTTCCTTCCTTCCTTCCTTCCTTCCTTCCTTCCTTCTTTATTTCCTACCTTCCTTCTTTCCTTCCTTCCTTCCTTCCTTCCTTCCTTCCTTCCTTCCTTCCTTCCTCCTACTTCTCTCTTACTCCTTCTGCCCTCTCTCTTTCATATGCCTTAGGTGCATCCCACATTCTGCATTTTTTTGGAGAAATCCACGACAGGTGCAGGAAAATTGTGTTATTGTAACTATTTACCGCTATCTCTCTTTCACGGCTCTCCATCAGTTGTGAACATCTATTGGTTTATCCCAAGTCACTAAGCATATGTTTATTAGGTACACCTGTTTTTCCTTATACAGCTGTTTCTGGAGTCTAGGGTCGCATGCTCATAAAGCCAGTGTAACTCAGAAACGCATCTAATAGTCCAATAAACCCATCATAACGTTGAAAAATCATAAATCAAACCATCATAAGTCACGGTTTGTCCGTGGATATGGGTGTCATCAATTCCATTGTATTCAGTCATGCTGTACACCATTAACCACGGCAGACTGACTGGGAGTGGATATTGATACCATTATAAAAGTCAGTTATTAGAGGGATACTTCTTTAACCTGACTGAAGAACTGATCTAATGGCTTTAGTCGAGTGCATGATTATGTGAGATGTTCTGAGACAGAGTAGTACATTTGTGAATGAAATTTTCTGGCTTTTTTTCACTTAGTAGGAACCATTGTGTGTGGAAAAGTGAGAAAGTTGCTTTCTGCTGTAGAGTCTGGCATTCATTGTAGATTTAAGCTTATTTTTCTGGGAGCAAATCTTATTCAATAAAATACTACTCTTTATACTAAAAAAACAAAAACAGTGGTGATGTGTGGTCATTATCCTCAGCAAACTAATCCAGGGAAAGAAAACCAAACGCCACATTCTCACTTATAATGGGAGCTGAAAAAGGAGATCACATGGACACAGGAAGGGGAACAACACACACTGGGGCCCTTCGGGGGGCAGAGCGTTAAGAAGAACAGCTACTGCATGCTGGGCTTAATGCCTAGGTGATGGGTTGACAGGTGCAGCAAACCACCATGGCACACGTTTACCTTAGTAACAAATCTGCACATCCTGCACATATAGCCCAGAACTTAGAAACGAAACGAAACAAAAGAAAACGAAAAAGCAATAGCAAAACGCTAAAGGCAAACTAAAGTTTCAAACTCAGAACGTGACAGACCAATGTTTGGTTCAAATCATGGTTCTCAACCCAGGTGCCATAAGGTCAGGATAAAGAATTTGATTACAGATTGTAAATAAGACATGCAGCAAATGACCAGAAAGATTATTCTCAACATATGTGTGTCTTCTAATTCAATGGTGACGCTACCTACCGGGACATAGCATTAGATTCCAAAGGGCCGGGTCCCGCCACACAGGCCTCCCACACTAATAACAATGGGAAGCCCTACGTGGTTTTACCTGTGCTTCTCAGCAACTGGCTATAAATCAGGTTGCCACCACTCCCAGATTTAGTTGCATTCATTTGCTGGAAGAGCTCACAGCACGCAGGGAAGCACTTACATTTGCCGTTGTATTTTAGCGGACATTGCAAAAAGTTCAGAAATTAATGTGGGGCCCGGCATGTGGGGAGGGGCGCACTACCTTCCAGGAAGTGTTATCCAGAAGCTCTCTGATCCCAGTCCTTTTGGGTTTTTATGGAGACCTCATTCTATAGGCATGATGGGTTAAACCATAGGCTATTGGTGATCAACTCCACCTGAGGCTCTCAACCCTCCCTGGAAATTGGGGTTGAGGCTTTGCCATTCTCAGTCTGACTAAAAGAATTTACCCAAACGGAATTTTGAAACAGATGAGCATAACTGGAATCTTAATTAGATGATTGGATTATCTGGAGCCACACCTTGATATTCCTAACCCGAGCACCCTCATCCAACGAATGCTCCACCCAACTGGCTCCCAAGTCTCTACGTGGTTCCAGAGCAAAAGAATGTTTATACAACGCATATCTCCACCTTTTCTTCAAAGTCTTTTCGCTTACACGGAAAGACTTCTTAAACTGCCATGCATCAGGGTCAGGGGGAGGTCTTGTTACAACGCAGATCTGTGGATCTCCGGGTTTTGATTGTGGCAAGGATGCTGCTGGTGTCAAAACCACAACGTGGGAACCACAGAACCACTAGTTGGTTTTCAGCGTTTCAGTGCATACAATTCCTAACATATCTGGCCAAGAAAACTTGTAAGTTCTTAGATTGTCCCAAAGGTGGCGCATGAAATCAAAGCAGGAGAACAGTTTCCCACGAGGTGTAGCCTGGGAAAGTTGGGGGTGACTGATGGAAAGGAGGAGTGAAGCTCCGCCCTTTCCGCTGCTAGGCTGCGCCCGAGGCTATTTAAACCCACCCTGGCTGGCCTGTACTCAGATCTTCGCGGAGCGGATCAGCGGCCGGAGCGTTTGGCGGACTCTGCGTGGACTTGGAGCTCACAGCGTCTTGCGACTTGGAAGCGGATTCAGAGGACAGGACAGAACACTTGGGCAAGTGAATCTCTGTCTGTCTGTCTGTCTGTCTGTCTGTCTCTCTGTCTCATTGGTTGGTTGATTTCCATTTTCTTAAGGGGCACATACCTCACACCGCACACACACACACACACACACACACGCGCACACACGCACACACACTCCTTCTTTCTGCGAGTTAGAAAATTAGTAGGGGCCCCTGGGAGCTGCAGGTTTCCTAATCATGTCTGCACCTAAGAACAGTAGGGTCTTGTCTGGCTCTTCTTATGAACGGTCCCCCAGCCCGGACTCCCCAAGGTCCATGCGAGCTTCACCCAGCTTCTCCCTCTCCCCTATCAGAAACTCAGGCTTAAGGGGAAGCTCCTCACCAGGGATCCGGAGCTACCATTCACCATCCCCTAGGGCTTCACCACACTCACCTCTGTCATCACCAGAATCCCACAAGCTCCCATTTCCCTGTCCTCACCGTGATGGGCAATCAATGAAGCCATTGGGCTCTCCCGTGTCCTCCTCTGAGGATTCCTCAGAGTCCCCACGTTCATCAATAATATACCACATGTTCTTACTGCCATCACCCAGCAGCTCTCCCCCAGCTCTCGGGGGGTCTCCTGTGTCTCCCAGCTACTCTCCAAACAACCCCAGATTTCAGCTGGAGTCAGCCCCCCACACCCAGGAATCACCTACAAACTCACGAGCCTCACGGTGCTCCACCCCTGTGTCTTTCATCTCTTCACCCCCAGGCCTCAGGGACTCTCCTGTGGCTCCCAGTTACTCTCCAGCCATCCCCAGGTTCCTGCGGGAGTCAGCCCCATGCACCCAGGAGTCCCCCAGAGACTCACACGTCTCGGGAGAATATGAGCGGTCCCCCAGCCCTGACTCCTCAAGATTCATGCCTGCCTCACCCAGCTTCTCCCTCTCCCCTCCCAGAAACTCAGACCCAAGGGGCAGCTCCTCACCAGGGATGTGGAAGTACTCTACATCACCCCGCAGGGCTTCACCACTCTCACATCCATCATCAACAGAACTCCACAACTTTACGTTTCCCTTTCCTAACCAAGCAGGACAGTCACTCATGTCATTGTGTTCTCCCGTGTCCTCCTCTGGAGATTCTCCACAGTCACCTCATTCATCAATAATATACCATATGTTCTTACTGCCATCATCCAGCAGCTCACCCCCAGCCACCCATGACTCGCCTGTCTGTCCCAGCTACTCTCCAACTACGCCCAGATTTCAGCGGCAGTCTCTACCCCACACCCCAGAAACACCTACAAACTCACAGACCTCAGTGGGATCCTCGCCAGTCTCTCTCACGTCTTCACCCCCAGCCCTTACGGACCCTCCAGTCTGTCCCAGCTACTCTCCAACCACGCCCACATTTCAGCGCGGGTCAGTTCCAGGAACCCAGGGATCACCACCAAGCCCACCACTTTCACTGAGTTACTCCCCAGTCTCCAGCACATCTTTATCTCCAACCCTCAGGGACTCGCCTGTCTGTCCCAGCTACTCTCCAAACACGCCCACACTTCAGCGGGAGTTCGTTGCAGGCACCCAGAAATCACCACCAAACTCACCAATTTCACTGCCTTACTCCCCAGTCTCTCTCATGTCTTCACCATCCCTCAGGGACTCTCCCGTCTGTCCCAGCTACTCTCCAACCACGCCCACATTTCAGCTGGAGTCAGTTCCAGGCACCCCGGACTCACCACCAAACTCAACAATTTCACTCAGTTACTCCTCAGTCTCTAGCACGTCTTTATCTCCAACCCTCAGGGACTCTCCTGTGTGTCCCAGCTACTCTCCAACCACGCCCACACTTCAGCGGGAGTCAGCTCCAGGCACCCAGGAATCACCATCAAACTCACCAATTTCACTGCGTTACTCCCCAGTCTCTCTCATGTCTTCACCATCCCTCAGGGACTCTCCCGTCTGTCCCAGCTACTCTCCAACCACGCCCACATTTCAGCTGGGGTCAGTTCCAGGCACCCCGGAGTCACCACCAAACTCACCAGTTTCACTGAGGTACTCCCCGGTCTCTCTCATGTCTTCACCCCCAGCCCTCAGGGACTCTCCTGTGTGTCCCAGCTACTCTCCATCCATGCCCAGATTTCAGCGGGAGTCCGTTCCAGGCACCCAGGTATCACCACCAAACTCAGCAGTTTCGCTGAGTTACTCCCCAGTCTCTCTCATGTCTTCACCCCCAGCCCCCTGGGACTCTCCTGTCTGTCCCAGCTACTCTCCCACCACGCCCAGATTTCAGCGGGAGTCAGCCTCCCACACTCCGGAATCACCTACAGACTCACAGACTTCACTGAGGTCCTCCCTGGTCTCTCTCAGGTCTTTGCCTTCAGCCCACAGGGACTCTTGTGTCTCTTTCAGCTACTCTCAAAACTTCTCTAGATTCCAGCTGGAGTCAGTTCCAGGCACCCACGATACACCACCGAACTCACGAATTTCACTGACTTACTCCCCAGTCTCCCTCATGTTCTCACCCCCAGCCCTCAGGGACTCTTCTGTCTCTCTCAGCTACTCTCCAACCATCTCCAGATTGCACCTGGAGTCAGCTTCCCGCACCCAGGAATCATCTACAAACTCACGGACCTTACTGCCACCCTCCCCCATTTCTTTCACCTCTTCACCCCCTGCCTTGAGGGACTCTCCTGGGCCTCCCAGCTTCTCTCCAGCCTTCCCCAGATTTCTGCCACAGTCAGCCCCAGGCACCCAGGGCAACCATAGACACTCACAGGCCTCACGAGACTATCTCCCTATGACCTGTACCTACACAGGGATGGCTCTCACGCATCCCTCAGTGACCCCAAACCCATCTCCACTTACACTCAGACACTCCCAGGGCCTGACAGCTACTCCCCGTTATTGTCCTTCAGTTCGAAGCCCTGGCCAATCTACTAGCCCACATGACGCAGTTACCTGGCCATTTCTCCACGGTTCCCGTGAGGGCCCCACGCCCAGCCGCACAAGAGCCCCTCCTGCATTCCGTCCTCACACGCAGGCCTGTCCATCTACTTGCTACTGTCACACTCTTGCCAGCAGAAGAGGCCCCTGTAATGGCCGATATCACCACCCAGTCTATCCTCACCCCACAGCTGTGCAGCGGGTCCCTCCTGCTGGCCCACGTGGCTGCCAGAGCCCATGCTGGCACGACGCTCCAGCAGGTCGGCGTCCCTGCGGGCCACACTACCGGTGACGTGGCTAGCATGACCCTCCTTCCTGGCAGTGACACTGTTGATGTGACCCCCAGTTTCACATCTGTCATTTCTAAATAGGACCATTTTCCCTTTTCGCTCTCCCTTCCTTTCACAGGGCTTTTCGTTCTCTCTGTTTCTGCCTCCGTTTCAGATATTTACTCACCTTTTTCTCTCTCACTATGTCTGCCGTGGTCTCCATGAGAGTGCGCCACTTAAGATTCCCCCATTAAAAGTCATGAATTGAGTGGCTTTTAGTATACCTGTGGTTGTGCACATTCAATTATAATTCGCAATCCATTGTAGAACGTCTTATCACCCCCGACCAGAGAAAAACCCTGTAGACATTAGTCACTCCTCATTCTGTCTCAAACCCTCTCCCTGACCCTCAGCTCTAGGTAGCAACTACCTAGTGCCATCAATCCCATATGCATAGATTTCCATATTGTAGACATTTCCTATAAACGGAATTGCACAATAGGTGAGCTGTTATGACTGACATAACACGTAGCACAATATTTTCAAGATTCATCCACATTGTAGGCTTACCCACAGGGGGAAACCATTTTTTGGGGGTGATTTAGTAACACCGGGTGTTTTATCCTTCCTTTCGTCCTTCTTTCCTTCCTTCCTTCCTTCCTTCCTTCCTTCCTTCCTTCTTTATTTCCTACCTTCCTTCTTTCCTTCCTTCCTTCCTTCCTTCCTTCCTTCCTTCCTTCCTTCCTTCCTCCTACTTCTCTCTTACTCCTTCTGCCCTCTCTCTTTCATATGCCTTAGGTGCATCCCACATTCTGCATTTTTTTGGAGAAATCCACGACAGGTGCAGGAAAATTGTGTTATTGTAACTATTTACCGCTATCTCTCTTTCACGGCTCTCCATCAGTTGTGAACATCTATTGGTTTATCCCAAGTCACTAAGCATATGTTTATTAGGTACACCTGTTTTTCCTTATACAGCTGTTTCTGGAGTCTAGGGTCGCATGCTCATAAAGCCAGTGTAACTCAGAAACGCATCTAATAGTCCAATAAACCCATCATAACGTTGAAAAATCATAAATCAAACCATCATAAGTCACGGTTTGTCCGTGGATATGGGTGTCATCAATTCCATTGTATTCAGTCATGCTGTACACCATTAACCACGGCAGACTGACTGGGAGTGGATATTGATACCATTATAAAAGTCAGTTATTAGAGGGATACTTCTTTAACCTGACTGAAGAACTGATCTAATGGCTTTAGTCGAGTGCATGATTATGTGAGATGTTCTGAGACAGAGTAGTACATTTGTGAATGAAATTTTCTGGCTTTTTTTCACTTAGTAGGAACCATTGTGTGTGGAAAAGTGAGAAAGTTGCTTTCTGCTGTAGAGTCTGGCATTCATTGTAGATTTAAGCTTATTTTTCTGGGAGCAAATCTTATTCAATAAAATACTACTCTTTATACTAAAAAAACAAAAACAGTGGTGATGTGTGGTCATTATCCTCAGCAAACTAATCCAGGGAAAGAAAACCAAACGCCACATTCTCACTTATAATGGGAGCTGAAAAAGGAGATCACATGGACACAGGAAGGGGAACAACACACACTGGGGCCCTTCGGGGGGCAGAGCGTTAAGAAGAACAGCTACTGCATGCTGGGCTTAATGCCTAGGTGATGGGTTGACAGGTGCAGCAAACCACCATGGCACACGTTTACCTTAGTAACAAATCTGCACATCCTGCACATATAGCCCAGAACTTAGAAACGAAACGAAACAAAAGAAAACGAAAAAGCAATAGCAAAACGCTAAAGGCAAACTAAAGTTTCAAACTCAGAACGTGACAGACCAATGTTTGGTTCAAATCATGGTTCTCAACCCAGGTGCCATAAGGTCAGGATAAAGAATTTGATTACATATTGTAAATAAGACATGCAGCAAATGACCAGAAAGATTATTCTCAACATATGTGTGTCTTCTAATTCAATGGTGACGCTACCTACCGGGACATAGCATTAGATTCCAAAGGGCCGGGTCCCGCCACACAGGCCTCCCACACTAATAACAATGGGAAGCCCTACGTGGTTTTACCTGTGCTTCTCAGCAACTGGCTATAAATCAGGTTGCCACCACTCCCAGATTTAGTTGCATTCATTTGCTGGAAGAGCTCACAGCACGCAGGGAAGCACTTACATTTGCCGTTGTATTTTAGCGGACATTGCAAAAAGTTCAGAAATTAATGTGGGGCCCGGCATGTGGGGAGGGGCGCACTACCTTCCAGGAAGTGTTATCCAGAAGCTCTCTGATCCCAGTCCTTTTGGGTTTTTATGGAGACCTCATTCTATAGGCATGATGGGTTAAACCATAGGCTATTGGTGATCAACTCCACCTGAGGCTCTCAACCCTCCCTGGAAATTGGGGTTGAGGCTTTGCCATTCTCAGTCTGACTAAAAGAATTTACCCAAACGGAATTTTGAAACAGATGAGCATAACTGGAATCTTAATTAGATGATTGGATTATCTGGAGCCACACCTTGATATTCCTAACCCGAGCACCCTCATCCAACGAATGCTCCACCCAACTGGCTCCCAAGTCTCTACGTGGTTCCAGAGCAAAAGAATGTTTATACAACGCATATCTCCACCTTTTCTTCAAAGTCTTTTCGCTTACACGGAAAGACTTCTTAAACTGCCATGCATCAGGGTCAGGGGGAGGTCTTGTTACAACGCAGATCTGTGGATCTCCGGGTTTTGATTGTGGCAAGGATGCTGCTGGTGTCAAAACCACAACGTGGGAACCACAGAACCACTAGTTGGTTTTCAGCGTTTCAGTGCATACAATTCCTAACATATCTGGCCAAGAAAACTTGTAAGTTCTTAGATTGTCCCAAAGGTGGCGCATGAAATCAAAGCAGGAGAACAGTTTCCCACGAGGTGTAGCCTGGGAAAGTTGGGGGTGACTGATGGAAAGGAGGAGTGAAGCTCCGCCCTTTCCGCTGCTAGGCTGCGCCCGAGGCTATTTAAACCCACCCTGGCTGGCCTGTACTCAGATCTTCGCGGAGCGGATCAGCGGCCGGAGCGTTTGGCGGACTCTGCGTGGACTTGGAGCTCACAGCGTCTTGCGACTTGGAAGCGGATTCAGAGGACAGGACAGAACACTTGGGCAAGTGAATCTCTGTCTGTCTGTCTGTCTGTCTGTCTGTCTCTCTGTCTCATTGGTTGGTTGATTTCCATTTTCTTAAGGGGCACATACCTCACACCGCACACACACACACACACACACACACGCGCACACACGCACACACACTCCTTCTTTCTGCGAGTTAGAAAATTAGTAGGGGCCCCTGGGAGCTGCAGGTTTCCTAATCATGTCTGCACCTAAGAACAGTAGGGTCTTGTCTGGCTCTTCTTATGAACGGTCCCCCAGCCCGGACTCCCCAAGGTCCATGCGAGCTTCACCCAGCTTCTCCCTCTCCCCTATCAGAAACTCAGGCTTAAGGGGAAGCTCCTCACCAGGGATCCGGAGCTACCATTCACCATCCCCTAGGGCTTCACCACACTCACCTCTGTCATCACCAGAATCCCACAAGCTCCCATTTCCCTGTCCTCACCGTGATGGGCAATCAATGAAGCCATTGGGCTCTCCCGTGTCCTCCTCTGAGGATTCCTCAGAGTCCCCACGTTCATCAATAATATACCACATGTTCTTACTGCCATCACCCAGCAGCTCTCCCCCAGCTCTCGGGGGGTCTCCTGTGTCTCCCAGCTACTCTCCAAACAACCCCAGATTTCAGCTGGAGTCAGCCCCCCACACCCAGGAATCACCTACAAACTCACGAGCCTCACGGTGCTCCACCCCTGTGTCTTTCATCTCTTCACCCCCAGGCCTCAGGGACTCTCCTGTGGCTCCCAGTTACTCTCCAGCCATCCCCAGGTTCCTGCGGGAGTCAGCCCCATGCACCCAGGAGTCCCCCAGAGACTCACACGTCTCGGGAGAATATGAGCGGTCCCCCAGCCCTGACTCCTCAAGATTCATGCCTGCCTCACCCAGCTTCTCCCTCTCCCCTCCCAGAAACTCAGACCCAAGGGGCAGCTCCTCACCAGGGATGTGGAAGTACTCTACATCACCCCGCAGGGCTTCACCACTCTCACATCCATCATCAACAGAACTCCACAACTTTACGTTTCCCTTTCCTAACCAAGCAGGACAGTCACTCATGTCATTGTGTTCTCCCGTGTCCTCCTCTGGAGATTCTCCACAGTCACCTCATTCATCAATAATATACCATATGTTCTTACTGCCATCATCCAGCAGCTCACCCCCAGCCACCCATGACTCGCCTGTCTGTCCCAGCTACTCTCCAACTACGCCCAGATTTCAGCGGCAGTCTCTACCCCACACCCCAGAAACACCTACAAACTCACAGACCTCAGTGGGATCCTCGCCAGTCTCTCTCACGTCTTCACCCCCAGCCCTTACGGACCCTCCAGTCTGTCCCAGCTACTCTCCAACCACGCCCACATTTCAGCGCGGGTCAGTTCCAGGAACCCAGGGATCACCACCAAGCCCACCACTTTCACTGAGTTACTCCCCAGTCTCCAGCACATCTTTATCTCCAACCCTCAGGGACTCGCCTGTCTGTCCCAGCTACTCTCCAAACACGCCCACACTTCAGCGGGAGTTCGTTGCAGGCACCCAGAAATCACCACCAAACTCACCAATTTCACTGCCTTACTCCCCAGTCTCTCTCATGTCTTCACCATCCCTCAGGGACTCTCCCGTCTGTCCCAGCTACTCTCCAACCACGCCCACATTTCAGCTGGAGTCAGTTCCAGGCACCCCGGACTCACCACCAAACTCAACAATTTCACTCAGTTACTCCTCAGTCTCTAGCACGTCTTTATCTCCAACCCTCAGGGACTCTCCTGTGTGTCCCAGCTACTCTCCAACCACGCCCACACTTCAGCGGGAGTCAGTTCCAGGCACCCGGGAATCACCATCAAACTCACCAATTTCATTGCGTTACTCCCCAGTCTCTCTCATGTCTTCACCATCCCTCAGGGACTCTCCCGTCTGTCCCAGCTACTCTCCAACCACGCCCACATTTCAGCTGGGGTCAGTTCCAGGCACCCCGGAGTCACCACCAAACTCACCAGTTTCACTGAGGTACTCCCCGGTCTCTCTCATGTCTTCACCCCCAGCCCTCAGGGACTCTCCTGTGTGTCCCAGCTACTCTCCATCCATGCCCAGATTTCAGCGGGAGTCCGTTCCAGGCACCCAGGTATCACCACCAAACTCAGCAGTTTCGCTGAGTTACTCCCCAGTCTCTCTCATGTCTTCACCCCCAGCCCCCTGGGACTCTCCTGTCTGTCCCAGCTACTCTCCCACCACGCCCAGATTTCAGCGGGAGTCAGCCTCCCACACTCCGGAATCACCTACAGACTCACAGACTTCACTGAGGTCCTCCCTGGTCTCTCTCAGGTCTTTGCCCTCAGCCCACAGGGACTCTTGTGTCTCTTTCAGCTACTCTCAAAACTTCTCTAGATTCCAGCTGGAGTCAGTTCCAGGCACCCACGATACACCACCGAACTCACGAATTTCACTGACTTACTCCCCAGTCTCCCTCATGTTCTCACCCCCAGCCCTCAGGGACTCTTCTGTCTCTCTCAGCTACTCTCCAACCATCTCCAGATTGCACCTGGAGTCAGCTTCCCGCACCCAGGAATCATCTACAAACTCACGGACCTTACTGCCACCCTCCCCCATTTCTTTCACCTCTTCACCCCCTGCCTTAAGGGACTCTCCTGGGCCTCCCAGCTTCTCTCCAGCCTTCCCCAGATTTCTGCCACAGTCAGCCCCAGGCACCCAGGGCAACCATAGACACTCACAGGCCTCACGAGACTATCTCCCTATGACCTGTACCTACACAGGGATGGCTCTCACGCATCCCTCAGTGACCCCAAACCCATCTCCACTTACACTCAGACACTCCCAGGGCCTGACAGCTACTCCCCGTTATTGTCCTTCAGTTCGAAGCCCTGGCCAATCTACTAGCCCACATGACGCAGTTACCTGGCCATTTCTCCACGGTTCCCGTGAGGGCCCCACGCCCAGCCGCACAAGAGCCCCTCCTGCATTCCGTCCTCACACGCAGGCCTGTCCATCTACTTGCTACTGTCACACTCTTGCCAGCAGAAGAGGCCCCTGTAATGGCCGATATCACCACCCAGTCTATCCTCACCCCACAGCTGTGCAGCGGGTCCCTCCTGCTGGCCCACGTGGCTGCCAGAGCCCATGCTGGCACGACGCTCCAGCAGGTCGGCGTCCCTGCGGGCCACACTACCGGTGACATGGCTAGGATGACCCTCCTTCCTGGCAGTGACACTGTTGATGTGACCCCCAGTTTCACATCTGTCATTTCTAAATAGGACCATTTTCCCTTTTCGCTCTCCCTTCCTTTCACAGGGCTTTTCGTTCTCTCTGTTTCTGCCTCCGTTTCAGATCTTTACTCACCTTTTTCTCTCTCACTATGTCTGCCGTGGTCTCCATGAGAGTGCGCCACTTAAGATTCCCCCATTAAAAGTCATGAATTGAGTGGCTTTTAGTATACCTGTGGTTGTGCACATTCAATTATAATTCGCAATCCATTGTAGAACGTCTTATCAGCCCCGACCAGAGAAAAACCCTGTAGACATTAGTCACTCCTCATTCTGTCTCAAACCCTCTCCCTGACCCTCAGCCCTAGGTAGCAAATACCTAGTGCCATCAATCCCATATGCATAGATTTCCATATTGTAGACATTTCCTATAAACGGAATTGCACAATAGGTGAGCTGTTATGACTGACATAACACGTAGCACAATATTTTCAAGATTCATCCACATTGTAGGCTTACCCAGAGGGGAAACCATTTTTTGGGGGGGTTTTAGTAACACCGGGTGTTTTCTCCTTCCTTTCGTCGTTCTTTCCTTCTTTCCTTCCTTCCTTCCTTCCTTCCTTCCTTCCTTCCTTCCTATTTTCCTGCCTTCCTTCCTTCCTTCCTTCTTTCCTTCCTTCCTTCCTTCCTCCTACTTCTCTCTTACTCCTTCTGCCCTCTCTCTTTCATATGCCTTAGGTGCATCCCACATTCTGCATTTTTTGGGGGAAATCCACGACAGGTGCAGGAAAATTGTGTTATTGTAACTATTTACCGCTATCTCTCTTTCACGGCTCTCCATCAGTTGTGAACATCTATTGGTTTATCCCAAGTCACTAAGCATATGTTTATTAGGTACACCTGTTTTTCCTTATACAGCTGTTTCTGGAGTCTAGGGTCGCATGCTCATAAACCCAGTGTAACTCAGAAACGCATCTAATAGTCCAATAAACCCATCATAACGTTGAAAAATCATAAATCAAACCATCATAAGTCACGGTTTGTCCGTGGATATGGGTGTCATCAATTCCATTGTATTCAGTCATGCTGTACACCATTAACCACGGCAGACTGACTGGGAGTGGATATTGATACCATTATAAAAGTCAGTTATTAGAGGGATACTTCTTTAACCTGACTGAAGAACTGATCTAATGGCTTTAGTCGAGTGCATGATTATGTGAGATGTTTTGAGACAGAGTAGTACATTTGTGAATGAAATTTTCTGGCTTTTTTTCACTTAGTAGGAACCATTGTGTGTGGAAAAGTGAGAAAGTTGCTTTCTGCTGTGGAGTCTGGCATTCATTGTAGATTTAAGCTTATTTTTCTGGGAGCAAATCTTATTCAATAAAATACTACTCTTTATACTAAAAAAACAAAAACAGTGGTGATGTGTGGTCATTATCCTCAGCAAACTAATCCAGGGAAAGAAAACCAAACGCCACATTCTCACTTATAATGGGAGCTGAAAAAGGAGATCACATGGACACAGGAAGGGGAACAACACACACTGGGGCCTTTCGGGGGGCAGAGCGTTAAGAAGAACAGCTACTGCATGCTGGGCTTAATGCCTAGGTGATGGGTTGACAGGTGCAGCAAACCACCATGGCACACGTTTACCTTAGTAACAAATCTGCACATCCTGCACATATACCCCAGAACTTAGAAACGAAACGAAACAAAAGAAAACGAAAAAGCAATAGCAAAACGCTAAAGGCAAACTAAAGTTTCAAACTCAGAACGTGACAGACCAATGTTTGGTTCAAATCATGGTTCTCAACCCAGGTGCCATAAGGTCAGGATAAAGAATTTGATTACATATTGTAAATAAGACATGCAGCAAATGACCAGAAAGATTATTCTCAACATATGTGTGTCTTCTAATTCAATGGTGACGCTACCTACCGGGACATAGCATTAGATTCCAAAGGGCCGGGTCCCGCCACACAGGCCTCCCACACTAATAACAATGGGAAGCCCTACGTGGTTTTACCTGTGCTTCTCAGCAACTGGCTATAAATCAGGTTGCCACCACTCCCAGATTTAGTTGCATTCATTTGCTGGAAGAGCTCACAGCACGCAGGGAAGCACTTACATTTGCCGTTGTATTTTAGCGGACATTGCAAAAAGTTCAGAAATTAATGTGGGGCCCGGCATGTGGGGAGGGGCGCACTACCTTCCAGGAAGTGTTATCCAGAAGCTCTCTGATCCCAGTCCTTTTGGGTTTTTATGGAGACCTCATTCTATAGGCATGATGGGTTAAACCATAGGCTATTGGTGATCAACTCCACCTGAGGCTCTCAACCCTCCCTGGAAATTGGGGTTGAGGCTTTGCCATTCTCAGTCTGACTAAAAGAATTTACCCAAACGGAATTTTGAAACAGATGAGCATAACTGGAATCTTAATTAGATGATTGGATTATCTGGAGCCACACCTTGATATTCCTAACCCGAGCACCCTCATCCAACGAATGCTCCACCCAACTGGCTCCCAAGTCTCTACGTGGTTCCAGAGCAAAAGAATGTTTATACAACGCATATCTCCACCTTTTCTTCAAAGTCTTTTCGCTTACACGGAAAGACTTCTTAAACTGCCATGCATCAGGGTCAGGGGGAGGTCTTGTTACAACGCAGATCTGTGGATCTCCGGGTTTTGATTGTGGCAAGGATGCTGCTGGTGTCAAAACCACAACGTGGGAACCACAGAACCACTAGTTGGTTTTCAGTGTTTCAGTGCATACAATTCCTAACATATCTGGCCAAGAAAACTTGTAAGTTCTTAGATTGTCCCAAAGGTGGCGCATGAAATCAAAGCAGGAGAACAGTTTCCCACGAGGTGTAGCCTGGGAAAGTTGGGGGTGACTGATGGAAAGGAGGAGTGAAGCTCCGCCCTTTCCGCTGCTAGGCTGCGCCCGAGGCTATTTAAACCCACCCTGGCTGGCCTGTACTCAGATCTTCGCGGAGCGGATCAGCGGCCGGAGCGTTTGGCGGACTCTGCGTGGACTTGGAGCTCACAGCGTCTTGCGACTTGGAAGCGGATTCAGAGGACAGGACAGAACACTTGGGCAAGTGAATCTCTGTCTGTCTGTCTGTCTGTCTGTCTGTCTGTCTCATTGGTTGGTTGATTTCCATTTTCTTAAGGGGCACATACCTCACACCGCACACACACACACACACACACACACGCACACACACGCACACACACTCCTTCTTTCTGCGAGTTAGAAAATTAGTAGGGGCCCCTGGGAGCTGCAGGTTTCCTAATCATGTCTGCACCTAAGAACAGTAGGGTCTTGTCTGGCTCTTCTTATGAACGGTCCCCCAGCCCGGACTCCCCAAGGTCCATGCGAGCTTCACCCAGCTTCTCCCTCTCCCCTATCAGAAACTCAGGCTTAAGGGGAAGCTCCTCACCAGGGATCCGGAGCTACCATTCACCATCCCCTAGGGCTTCACCACACTCACCTCTGTCATCACCAGAATCCCACAAGCTCCCATTTCCCTGTCCTCACCGTGATGGGCAATCAATGAAGCCATTGGGCTCTCCCGTGTCCTCCTCTGAGGATTCCTCAGAGTCCCCACGTTCATCAATAATATACCACATGTTCTCACTGCCATCACCCAGCAGCTGACCCCCAGCTCTCGGGGGGTCTCCTGTGTCTCCCAGCTACTCTCCAAACAACCCCAGATTTCAGCTGGAGTCAGCCCCCCACACCCAGGAATCACCTACAAACTCACGAGCCTCACGGTGCTCCACCCCTGTGTCTTTCATCTCTTCACCCCCAGGCCTCAGGGACTCTCCTGTGGCTCCCAGTTACTCTCCAGCCATCCCCAGGTTCCTGCGGGAGTCAGCCCCATGCACCCAGGAGTCCCCCAGAGACTCACACGTCTCGGGAGAATATGAGCGGTCCCCCAGCCCTGACTCCTCAAGATTCATGCCTGCCTCACCCAGCTTCTCCCTCTCCCCTCCCAGAAACTCAGACCCAAGGGGCAGCTCCTCACCAGGGATGTGGAAGTACTCTACATCACCCCGCAGGGTTTCACCACTCTCACATCCATCATCAACAGAACTCCACAACTTTACGTTTCCCTTTCCTAACCAAGCAGGACAGTCACTCATGTCATTGTGTTCTCCCGTGTCCTCCTCTGGAGATTCTCCACAGTCACCTCATTCATCAATAATATACCATATGTTCTTACTGCCATCATCCAGCAGCTCACCCCCAGCCACCCATGACTCGCCTGTCTGTCCCAGCTACTCTCCAACTACGCCCAGATTTCAGCGGCAGTCTCTACCCCACACCCCAGAAACACCTACAAACTCACAGACCTCAGTGGGATCCTCGCCAGTCTCTCTCACGTCTTCACCCCCAGCCCTTACGGACCCTCCAGTCTGTCCCAGCTACTCTCCAACCACGCCCACATTTCAGCGCGGGTCAGTTCCAGGAACTCAGGGATCACCACCAAGCCCACCACTTTCAAAGAGTTACTCCCCAGTCTCCAGCACGTCTTTATCTCCAACCCTCAGGGACTCGCCTGTCTGTCCCAGCTACTCTCCAAACACGCCCACACTTCAGCGGGAGTTCGTTGCAGACACCCAGAAATCACGACCAAACTCACCAATTTCACTGAGTTACTCCCCAGTCTCTCTCATGTCTTCACCATCCCTCAGGGACTCTCCCGTCTGTCCCAGCTACTCTCCAACCACGCCCACATTTCAGCTGGAGTCAGTTCCAGGCACCCCGGACTCAGCACCAAACTCACCAATTTCACTCAGTTACTCCTCAGTCTCTAGCTCGTCTTTATCTCCAACCCTCAGGGACTCTCCTGTGTGTCCCAGCTACTCTCCAACCACGCCCACCCTTCAGCGGAAGTCAGTTCCAGGCACCCAGGAATCACCACCAAACTCACCAATTTCACTGCGTTACTCCCCAGTCTCTCTCATGTCTTCACCATCCCTCAGGGACTCTCCCGTCTGTCCCAGCTACTCTCCAACCACGCCCACATTTCAGCTGGGGTCAGTTCCGGGCACCCCGGAGTCACCACCAAACTCACCAGTTTCACTGAGGTACTCCCCGGTCTCTCTCATGTCTTCACCCCCAGCCCTCAGGGACTCTCCTGTGTGTCCCAGCTACTCTCCATCCATGCCCAGATTTCAGCGGGAGTCCGTTCCAGGCACCCAGGTATCACCACCAAACTCAGCAGTTTCGCTGAGTTACTCCCCAGTCTCTCTCATGTCTTCACCCCCAGCCCCCTGGGACTCTCCTGTCTGTCCCAGCTACTCTCCCACCACGCCCAGATTTCAGCGGGAGTCAGCCTCCCACACTCCGGAATCACCTACAGACTCACAGACTTCACTGAGGTCCTCCCTGGTCTCTCTCAGGTCTTTGCCCTCAGCCCACAGGGACTCTTGTGTCTCTTTCAGCTACTCTCAAAACTTCTCTAGATTCCAGCTGGAGTCAGTTCCAGGCACCCACGATACACCACCGAACTCACGAATTTCACTGACTTACTCCCCAGTCTCCCTCATGTTCTCACCCCCAGCCCTCAGGGACTCTTCTGTCTCTCTCAGCTACTCTCCAACCATCTCCAGATTGCACCTGGAGTCAGCTTCCCGCACCCAGGAATCATCTACAAACTCACGGACCTTACTGCCACCCTCCCCCATTTCTTTCACCTCTTCACCCCCTGCCTTAAGGGACTCTCCTGGGCCTCCCAGCTTCTCTCCAGCCTTCCCCAGATTTCTGCCACAGTCAGCCCCAGGCACCCAGGGCAACCATAGACACTCACAGGCCTCACGAGACTATCTCCCTATGACCTGTACCTACACAGGGATGGCTCTCACGCATCCCTCAGTGACCCCAAACCCATCTCCACTTACACTCAGACACTCCCAGGGCCTGACAGCTACTCCCCGTTATTGTCCTTCAGTTCGAAGCCCTGGCCAATCTACTAGCCCACATGACGCAGTTACCTGGCCATTTCTCCACGGTTCCCGTGAGGGCCCCACGCCCAGCCGCACAAGAGCCCCTCCTGCATTCCGTCCTCACACGCAGGCCTGTCCATCTACTTGCTACTGTCACACTCTTGCCAGCAGAAGAGGCCCCTGTAATGGCCGATATCACCACCCAGTCTATCCTCACCCCACAGCTGTGCAGCGGGTCCCTCCTGCTGGCCCACGTGGCTGCCAGAGCCCATGCTGGCACGACGCTCCAGCAGGTCGGCGTCCCTGCGGGCCACACTACCGGTGACATGGCTAGCATGACCCTCCTTCCTGGCAGTGACACTGTTGATGTGAACCCCAGTTTCACATCTGTCATTTCTAAATAGGACCATTTTCCCTTTTCGCTCTCCCTTCCTTTCACAGGGCTTTTCGTTCTCTCTGTTTCTGCCTCCGTTTCAGATCTTTACTCACCTTTTTCTCTCTCACTATGTCTGCCGTGGTCTCCATGAGAGTGCGCCACTTAAGATTCCCCCATTAAAAGTCATGAATTGAGTGGCTTTTAGTATACCTGTGGTTGTGCACATTCAATTATAATTCGCAATCCATTGTAGAACGTCTTATCACCCCCGACCAGAGAAAAACCCTGTAGACATTAGTCACTCCTCATTCTGTCTCAAACCCTCTCCCTGACCCTCAGCCCTAGGTAGCAACTACCTAGTGCCATCAATCCCATATGCATAGATTTCCATATTGTAGACATTTCCTATAAACGGAATTGCACAATAGGTGAGCTGTTATGACTGACATAACACGTAGCACAATATTTTCAAGATTCATCCACATTGTAGGCTTACCCACAGGGGGAAACCATTTTTTTGGGGGGTTTTAGTAACACCGGGTGTTTCCTCCTTCCTTTCGTCCTTCTTTCCTTCCTTCCTTCCTTCCTTCCTTCCTTCCTTTTTTCCTACCTTCCTTCTTTCCTTCCTTCCTTCCTTCCTTCCTTCCTTCCTTCCTTCCTTCCTCCTACTTCTCTCTTACTCCTTCTGCCCTCTCTCTTTCATATGCCTTAGGTGCATCCCACATTCTGCATTTTTTTGGAGAAATCCACGACAGGTGCAGGAAAATTGTGTTATTGTAACTATTTACCGCTATCTCTCTTTCACGGCTCTCCATCAGTTGTGAACATCTATTGGTTTATCCCAAGTCACTAAGCATATGTTTATTAGGTACACCTGTTTTTCCTTATACAGCTGTTTCTGGAGTCTAGGGTCGCATGCTCATAAAGCCAGTGTAACTCAGAAACGCATCTAATAGTCCAATAAACCCATCATAACGTTGAAAAATCATAAATCAAACCATCATAAGTCACGGTTTGTCCGTGGATATGGGCGTCATCAATTCCATTGTATTCAGTCATGCTGTACACCATTAACCACGGCAGACTGACTGGGAGTGGATATTGATACCATTATAAAAGTCAGTTATTAGAGGGATACTTCTTTAACCTGACTGAAGAACTGATCTAATGGCTTTAGTCGAGTGCATGATTATGTGAGATGTTTTGAGACAGAGTAGTACATTTGTGAATGAAATTTTATGGCTTTTTTTCACTTAGTAGGAACGACTGTGTGTGGAAAAGTGAGAAAGTTGCTTTCTGCTGTAGAGTCTGGCATTCATTGTAGATTTAAGCTTATTTTTCTGGGAGCAAATCTTATTCAATAAAATACTACTCTTTATACTAAAAAAACAAAAACAGTGGTGATGTGTGGTCATTATCCTCAGCAAACTAATCCAGGGAAAGAAAACCAAACGCCACATTCTCACTTATAATGGGAGCTGAAAAAGGAGATCACATGGACACAGGAAGGGGAACAACACACACTGGGGCCCTTCGGGGGTCAGAGCGTTAAGAAGAACAGCTACTGCATGCTGGGCTTAATGCCTAGGTGATGGGTTGACAGGTGCAGCAAACCACCGTGGCACACGTTTACCTTAGTAACAAATCTGCACATCCTGCACATATAGCCCAGAACTTAGAAACGAAACGAAACAAAAGAAAACGAAAAAGCAATAGCAAAACGCTAAAGGCAAACTAAAGTTTCAAACTCAGAACGTGACAGACCAATGTTTGGTTCAAATCATGGTTCTCAACCCAGGTGCCATAAGGTCAGGATAAAGAATTTGATTACATATTGTAAATAAGACATGCAGCAAATGACCAGAAAGATTATTCTCAACATATGTGTGTCTTCTAATTCAATGGTGACGCTACCTACCGGGACATAGCATTAGATTCCAAAGGGCCGGGTCCCGCCACACAGGCCTCCCACACTAATAACAATGGGAAGCCCTACGTGGTTTTACCTGTGCTTCTCAGCAACTGGCTATAAATCAGGTTGCCACCACTCCCAGATTTAGTTGCATTCATTTGCTGGAAGAGCTCACAGCACGCAGGGAAGCACTTACATTTGCCGTTGTATTTTAGCGGACATTGCAAAAAGTTCAGAAATTAATGTGGGGCCCGGCATGTGGGGAGGGGCGCACTACCTTCCAGGAAGTGTTATCCAGAAGCTCTCTGATCCCAGTCCTTTTGGGTTTTTATGGAGACCTCATTCTATAGGCATGATGGGTTAAACCATAGGCTATTGGTGATCAACTCCACCTGAGGCTCTCAACCCTCCCTGGAAATTGGGGTTGAGGCTTTGCCATTCTCAGTCTGACTAAAAGAATTTACCCAAACGGAATTTTGAAACAGATGAGCATAACTGGAATCTTAATTAGATGATTGGATTATCTGGAGCCACACCTTGATATTCCTAACCCGAGCACCCTCATCCAACGAATGCTCCACCCAACTGGCTCCCAAGTCTCTACGTGGTTCCAGAGCAAAAGAATGTTTATACAACGCATATCTCCACCTTTTCTTCAAAGTCTTTTCGCTTACACGGAAAGACTTCTTAAACTGCCATGCATCAGGGTCAGGGGGAGGTCTTGTTACAACGCAGATCTGTGGATCTCCGGGTTTTGATTGTGGCAAGGATGCTGCTGGTGTCAAAACCACAACGTGGGAACCACAGAACCACTAGTTGGTTTTCAGTGTTTCAGTGCATACAATTCCTAACATATCTGGCCAAGAAAACTTGTAAGTTCTTAGATTGTCCCAAAGGTGGCGCATGAAATCAAAGCAGGAGAACAGTTTCCCACGAGGTGTAGCCTGGGAAAGTTGGGGGTGACTGATGGAAAGGAGGAGTGAAGCTCCGCCCTTTCCGCTGCTAGGCTGCGCCCGAGGCTATTTAAACCCACCCTGGCTGGCCTGTACTCAGATCTTCGCGGAGCGGATCAGCGGCCGGAGCGTTTGGCGGACTCTGCGTGGACTTGGAGCTCACAGCGTCTTGCGACTTGGAAGCGGATTCAGAGGACAGGACAGAACACTTGGGCAAGTGAATCTCTGTCTGTCTGTCTGTCTGTCTGTCTGTCTGTCTGTCTCATTGGTTGGTTGATTTCCATTTTCTTAAGGGGCACATACCTCACACCGCACACACACACACACACACACACACGCACACACACGCACACACACTCCTTCTTTCTGCGAGTTAGAAAATTAGTAGGGGCCCCTGGGAGCTGCAGGTTTCCTAATCATGTTTGCACCTAAGAACAGTAGGGTCTTGTCTGGCTCTTCTTATGAACGGTCCCCCAGCCCGGACTCCCCAAGGTCCATGCGAGCTTCACCCAGCTTCTCCCTCTCCCCTATCAGAAACTCAGGCTTAAGGGGAAGCTCCTCACCAGGGATCCGGAGCTACCATTCACCATCCCCTAGGGCTTCACCACACTCACCTCTGTCATCACCAGAATCCCACAAGCTCCCATTTCCCTGTTCTCACCGTGATGGGCAATCAATGAAGCCATTGGGCTCTCCCGTGTCCTCCTCTGAGGATTCCTCAGAGTCCCCACGTTCATCAATAATATACCACATGTTCTTACTGCCATCACCCAGCAGCTCACCCCCAGCTCTCGGGGGGTCTCCTGTGTCTCCCAGCTACTCTCCAAACAACCCCAGATTTCAGCTGGAGTCAGCCCCCCACACCCAGGAATCACCTACAAACTCACGAGCCTCACGGTGCTCCACCCCTGTGTCTTTCATCTCTTCACCCCCAGGCCTCAGGGACTCTCCTGTGGCTCCCAGTTACTCTCCAGCCATCCCCAGGTTCCTGCGGGAGTCAGCCCCATGCACCCAGGGGTCCCCCAGAGACTCACACGTCTCGGGAGAATATGAGCGGTCCCCCAGCCCTGACTCCTCAAGATTCATGCCTGCCTCACCCAGCTTCTCCCTCTCCCCTCCCAGAAACTCAGACCCAAGGGGCAGCTCCTCACCAGGGATGTGGAAGTACTCTACAACACCCCGCAGGGCTTCACCACTCTCACATCCATCATCAACAGAACTCCACAACTTTACGTTTCCCTTTCCTAACCAAGCAGGACAGTCACTCATGTCATTGTGTTCTCCCGTGTCCTCCTCTGGAGATTCTCCACAGTCACCTCATTCATCAATAATATACCATATGTTCTTACTGCCATCATCCAGCAGCTCACCCCCAGCCACCCATGACTCGCCTGTCTGTCCCAGCTACTCTCCAACTACGCCCAGATTTCAGCGGCAGTCTCTACCCCACACCCCAGAAACACCTACAAACTCACAGACCTCAGTGGGATCCTCGCCAGTCTCTCTCACGTCTTCACCCCCAGCCCTTACGGACCCTCCAGTCTGTCCCAGCTACTCTCCAACCACGCCCACATTTCAGCGCGGGTCAGTTCCAGGAACCCAGGGATCACCACCAAGCCCACCACTTTCACTGAGTTACTCCCCAGTCTCCAGCACGTCTTTATCTCCAACCCTCAGGGACTCGCCTGTCTGTCCCAGCTACTCTCCAAACACGCCCACACTTCAGCGGGAGTTCGTGGCAGGCACCCAGAAATCACCACCAAACTCACCAATTTCACTGCCTTACTCCCCAGTCTCTCTCATGTCTTCACCATCCCTCAGGGACTCTCCCGTCTGTCCCAGCTACTCTCCAACCACGCCCACATTTCAGCTGGAGTCAGTTCCAGGCACCCCGGACTCACCACCAAACTCACCAGTTTCACTCAGTTACTCCTCAGTCTCTAGCACGTCTTTATCTCCAACCCTCAGGGACTCTCCTGTGTGTCCCAGCTACTCTCCAACCACGCCCACACTTCAGCGGGAGTCAGTTCCAGGCACCCAGGAATCACCATCAAACTCACCAATTTCACTGCGTTACTCCCCAGTCTCTCTCATGTCTTCACCATCCCTCAGGGACTCTCCCGTCTGTCCCAGCTACTCTCCAACCACGCCCACATTTCAGCTGGGGTCACTTCCAGGCACCCCGGAGTCACCACCAAACTCACCAGTTTCACTGAGGTACTCCCCGGTCTCTCTCATGTCTTCACCCCCAGCCCTCAGGGACTCTCCTGTGTGTCCCAGCTACTCTCCATCCATGCCCAGATTTCAGCGGGAGTCCGTTCCAGGCACCCAGGTATCACCACCAAACTCAGCAGTTTCGCTGAGTTACTCCCCAGTCTCTCTCATGTCTTCACCCCCAGCCCCCTGGGACTCTCCTGTCTGTCCCAGCTACTCTCCCACCACGCCCAGATTTCAGCGGGAGTCAGCCTCCCACACTCCGGAATCACCTACAGACTCACAGACTTCACTGAGGTCCTCCCTGGTCTCTCTCAGGTCTTTGCCTTCAGCCCACAGGGACTCTTGTGTCTCTTTCAGCTACTCTCAAAACTTCTCTAGATTCCAGCTGGAGTCAGTTCCAGGCACCCACGATACACCACCGAACTCACGAATTTCACTGACTTACTCCCCAGTCTCCCTCATGTTCTCACCCCCAGCCCTCAGGGACTCTTCTGTCTCTCTCAGCTACTCTCCAACCATCTCCAGATTGCACCTGGAGTCAGCTTCCCGCACCCAGGAATCATCTACAAACTCACGGACCTTACTGCCACCCTCCCCCATTTCTTTCACCTCTTCACCCCCTGCCTTGAGGGACTCTCCTGGGCCTCCCAGCTTCTCTCCAGCCTTCCCCAGATTTCTGCCACAGTCAGCCCCAGGCACCCAGGGCAACCATAGACACTCACAGGCCTCACGAGACTATCTCCCTATGACCTGTACCTACACAGGGATGGCTCTCACGCATCCCTCAGTGACCCCAAACCCATCTCCACTTACACTCAGACACTCCCAGGGCCTGACAGCTACTCCCCGTTATTGTCCTTCAGTTCGAAGCCCTGGCCAATCTACTAGCCCACATGACGCAGTTACCTGGCCATTTCTCCACGGTTCCCGTGAGGGCCCCACGCCCAGCCGCACAAGAGCCCCTCCTGCATTCCGTCCTCACACGCAGGCCTGTCCATCTACTTGCTACTGTCACACTCTTGCCAGCAGAAGAGGCCCCTGTAATGGCCGATATCACCACCCAGTCTATCCTCACCCCACAGCTGTGCAGCGGGTCCCTCCTGCTGGCCCACGTGGCTGCCAGAGCCCATGCTGGCACGACGCTCCAGCAGGTCGGCGTCCCTGCGGGCCACACTACCGGTGACGTGGCTAGCATGACCCTCCTTCCTGGCAGTGACACTGTTGATGTGACCCCCAGTTTCACATCTGTCATTTCTAAATAGGACCATTTTCCCTTTTCGCTCTCCCTTCCTTTCACAGGGCTTTTCGTTCTCTCTGTTTCTGCCTCCGTTTCAGATATTTACTCACCTTTTTCTCTCTCACTATGTCTGCCGTGGTCTCCATGAGAGTGCGCCACTTAAGATTCCCCCATTAAAAGTCATGAATTGAGTGGCTTTTAGTATACCTGTGGTTGTGCACATTCAATTATAATTCGCAATCCATTGTAGAACGTCTTATCACCCCCGACCAGAGAAAAACCCTGTAGACATTAGTCACTCCTCATTCTGTCTCAAACCCTCTCCCTGACCCTCAGCTCTAGGTAGCAACTACCTAGTGCCATCAATCCCATATGCATAGATTTCCATATTGTAGACATTTCCTATAAACGGAATTGCACAATAGGTGAGCTGTTATGACTGACATAACACGTAGCACAATATTTTCAAGATTCATCCACATTGTAGGCTTACCCACAGGGGGAAACCATTTTTTGGGGGTGATTTAGTAACACCGGGTGTTTTATCCTTCCTTTCGTCCTTCTTTCCTTCCTTCCTTCCTTCCTTCCTTCCTTCCTTCCTTCTTTATTTCCTACCTTCCTTCTTTCCTTCCTTCCTTCCTTCCTTCCTTCCTTCCTTCCTTCCTCCTACTTCTCTCTTACTCCTTCTGCCCTCTCTCTTTCATATGCCTTAGGTGCATCCCACATTCTGCATTTTTTTGGAGAAATCCACGACAGGTGCAGGAAAATTGTGTTATTGTAACTATTTACCGCTATCTCTCTTTCACGGCTCTCCATCAGTTGTGAACATCTATTGGTTTATCCCAAGTCACTAAGCATATGTTTATTAGGTACACCTGTTTTTCCTTATACAGCTGTTTCTGGAGTCTAGGGTCGCATGCTCATAAAGCCAGTGTAACTCAGAAACGCATCTAATAGTCCAATAAACCCATCATAACGTTGAAAAATCATAAATCAAACCATCATAAGTCACGGTTTGTCCGTGGATATGGGCGTCATCAATTCCATTGTATTCAGTCATGCTGTACACCATTAACCACGGCAGACTGACTGGGAGTGGATATTGATACCATTATAAAAGTCAGTTATTAGAGGGATACTTCTTTAACCTGACTGAAGAACTGATCTAATGGCTTTAGTCGAGTGCATGATTATGTGAGATGTTTTGAGACAGAGTAGTACATTTGTGAATGAAATTTTCTGGCTTTTTTTCACTTAGTAGGAACCATTGTGTGTGGAAAAGTGAGAAAATTGCTTTCTGCTGTAGAGTCAGGCATTCATTGTAGATTTAAGCTTATTTTTCTGGGAGCAAATCTTATTCAATAAAATACTACTCTTTATACTAAAAAAACAAAAACAGTGGTGATGTGTGGTCATTATCCTCAGCAAACTAATCCAGGGAAAAAAAACCAAACGCCACATTCTCACTTATAATAGGAGCTGAAAAAGGAGATCACATGGACACAGGAAGGGGAACAACACACACTGGGGCCTTTCGGGGTCAGAGCGTTAAGAAGAACAGCTACTGCATGCTGGGCTTAATGCCTAGGTGATGGGTTGACAGGTGCAGCAAACCACCATGGCACACGTTTACCTTAGTAACAAATCTGCACATCCTGCACATATAGCCCAGAACTTAGAAACGAAACGAAACAAAAGAAAACGAAAAAGCAATAGCAAAACGCTAAAGGCAAACTAAAGTTTCAAACTCAGAACGTGACAGACCAATGTTTGGTTCAAATCATGGTTCTCAACCCAGGTGCCATAAGGTCAGGATAAAGAATTTGATTACATATTGTAAATAAGACATGCAGCAAATGACCAGAAAGATTATTCTCAACATATGTGTGTCTTCTAATTCAATGGTGACGCTACCTACCGGGACATAGCATTAGATTCCAAAGGGCCGGGTCCCGCCACACAGGCCTCCCACACTAATAACAATGGGAAGCCCTACGTGGTTTTACCTGTGCTTCTCAGCAACTGGCTATAAATCAGGTTGCCACCACTCCCAGATTTAGTTGCATTCATTTGCTGGAAGAGCTCACAGCACGCAGGGAAGCACTTACATTTGCCGTTGTATTTTAGCGGACATTGCAAAAAGTTCAGAAATTAATGTGGGGCCCGGCATGTGGGGAGGGGCGCACTACCTTCCAGGAAGTGTTATCCAGAAGCTCTCTGATCCCAGTCCTTTTGGGTTTTTATGGAGACCTCATTCTATAGGCATGATGGGTTAAACCATAGGCTATTGGTGATCAACTCCACCTGAGGCTCTCAACCCTCCCTGGAAATTGGGGTTGAGGCTTTGCCATTCTCAGTCTGACTAAAAGAATTTACCCAAACGGAATTTTGAAACAGATGAGCATAACTGGAATCTTAATTAGATGATTGGATTATCTGGAGCCACACCTTGATATTCCTAACCCGAGCACCCTCATCCAACGAATGCTCCACCCAACTGGCTCCCAAGTCTCTACGTGGTTCCAGAGCAAAAGAATGTTTATACAACGCATATCTCCACCTTTTCTTCAAAGTCTTTTCGCTTACACGGAAAGACTTCTTAAACTGCCATGCATCAGGGTCAGGGGGAGGTCTTGTTACAACGCAGATCTGTGGATCTCCGGGTTTTGATTGTGGCAAGGATGCTGCTGGTGTCAAAACCACAACGTGGGAACCACAGAACCACTAGTTGGTTTTCAGCGTTTCAGTGCATACAATTCCTAACATATCTGGCCAAGAAAACTTGTAAGTTCTTAGATTGTCCCAAAGGTGGCGCATGAAATCAAAGCAGGAGAACAGTTTCCCACGAGGTGTAGCCTGGGAAAGTTGGGGGTGACTGATGGAAAGGAGGAGTGAAGCTCCGCCCTTTCCGCTGCTAGGCTGCGCCCGAGGCTATTTAAACCCACCCTGGCTGGCCTGTACTCAGATCTTCGCGGAGCGGATCAGCGGCCGGAGCGTTTGGCGGACTCTGCGTGGACTTGGAGCTCACAGCGTCTTGCGACTTGGAAGCGGATTCAGAGGACAGGACAGAACACTTGGGCAAGTGAATCTCTGTCTGTCTGTCTGTCTGTCTCATTGGTTGGTTGATTTCCATTTTCTTAAGGGGCACATACCTCACACCGCACACACACACACAAACACACACACACACGCACACACACGCACACACACTCCTTCTTTCTGTGAGTTAGAAAATTAGTAGGGGCCCCTGGGAGCTGCAGGTTTCCTAATCATGTCTGCACCTAAGAACAGTAGGGTCTTGTCTGGCTCTTCTTATGAACGGTCCCCCAGCCCGGACTCCCCAAGGTCCATGCGAGCTTCACCCAGCTTCTCCCTCTCCCCTATCAGAAACTCAGGCTTAAGGGGAAGCTCCTCACCAGGGATCCGGAGCTACCATTCACCATCCCCTAGGGCTTCACCACACTCACCTCTGTCATCACCAGAATCCCACAAGCTCCCATTTCCCTGTCCTCACCGTGATGGGCAATCAATGAAGCCATTGGGCTCTCCCGTGTCCTCCTCTGAGGATTCCTCAGAGTCCCCACGTTCATCAATAATATACCACATGTTCTTACTGCCATCACCCAGCAGCTCACCCCCAGCTCTCGGGGGGTCTCCTGTGTCTCCCAGCTACTCTCCAAACAACCCCAGATTTCAGCTGGAGTCAGCCCCCCACACCCAGGAATCACCTACAAACTCACGAGCCTCACGGTGCTCCACCCCTGTGTCTTTCATCTCTTCACCCCCAGGCCTCAGGGACTCTCCTGTGGCTCCCAGTTACTCTCCAGCCATCCCCAGGTTCCTGCGGGAGTCAGCCCCATGCACCCAGGAGTCCCCCAGAGACTCACACGTCTCGGGAGAATATGAGCGGTCCCCCAGCCCTGACTCCTCAAGATTCATGCCTGCCTCACCCAGCTTCTCCCTCTCCCCTCCCAGAAACTCAGACCCAAGGGGCAGCTCCTCACCAGGGATGTGGAAGTACTCTACATCACCCCGCAGGGCTTCACCACTCTCACATCCATCATCAACGGAACTCCACAACTTTACGTTTCCCTTTCCTAACCAAGCAGGACAGTCACTCATGTCATTGTGTTCTCCCGTGTCCTCCTCTGGAGATTCTCCACAGTCACCTCATTCATCAATAATATACCATATGTTCTTACTGCCATCATCCAGCAGCTCACCCCCAGCCACCCATGACTCGCCTGTCTGTCCCAGCTACTCTCCAACTACGCCCAGATTTCAGCGGCAGTCTCTACCCCACACCCCAGAAACACCTACAAACTCACAGACCTCAGTGGGATCCTCGCCAGTCTCTCTCACGTCTTCACCCCCAGCCCTTACGGACCCTCCAGTCTGTCCCAGCTACTCTCCAACCACGCCCACATTTCAGCGCGGGTCAGTTCCAGGAACCCAGGGATCACCACCAAGCCCACCACTTTCACTGAGTTACTCCCCAGTCTCCAGCACGTCTTTATCTCCAACCCTCAGGGACTCGCCTGTCTGTCCCAGCTACTCTCCAAACACGCCCACACTTCAGCGGGAGTTCGTTGCAGGCACCCAGAAATCACCACCAAACTCACCAATTTCACTGCCTTACTCCCCAGTCTCTCTCATGTCTTCACCATCCCTCAGGGACTCTCCCGTCTGTCCCAGCTACTCTCCAACCACGCCCACATTTCAGCTGGAGTCAGTTCCAGGCACCCCGGACTCACCACCAAACTCAACAATTTCACTCAGTTACTCCTCAGTCTCTAGCACGTCTTTATCTCCAACCCTCAGGGACTCTCCTGTGTGTCCCAGCTACTCTCCAACCACGCCCACACTTCAGCGGGAGTCAGTTCCAGGCACCCGGGAATCACCATCAAACTCACCAATTTCATTGCGTTACTCCCCAGTCTCTCTCATGTCTTCACCATCCCTCAGGGACTCTCCCGTCTGTCCCAGCTACTCTCCAACCACGCCCACATTTCAGCTGGGGTCACTTCCAGGCACCCCGGAGTCACCACCAAACTCACCAGTTTCACTGAGGTACTCCCCGGTCTCTCTCATGTCTTCACCCCCAGCCCTCAGGGACTCTCCTGTGTGTCCCAGCTACTCTCCATCCATGCCCAGATTTCAGCGGGAGTCCGTTCCAGGCACCCAGGTATCACCACCAAACTCAGCAGTTTCGCTGAGTTACTCCCCAGTCTCTCTCATGTCTTCACCCCCAGCCCCCTGGGACTCTCCTGTCTGTCCCAGCTACTCTCCCACCACGCCCAGATTTCAGCGGGAGTCAGCCTCCCACACTCCGGAATCACCTACAGACTCACAGACTTCACTGAGGTCCTCCCTGGTCTCTCTCAGGTCTTTGCCCTCAGCCCACAGGGACTCTTGTGTCTCTTTCAGCTACTCTCAAAACTTCTCTAGATTCCAGCTGGAGTCAGTTCCAGGCACCCACGATACACCACCGAACTCACGAATTTCACTGACTTACTCCCCAGTCTCCCTCATGTTCTCACCCCCAGCCCTCAGGGACTCTTCTGTCTCTCTCAGCTACTCTCCAACCATCTCCAGATTGCACCTGGAGTCAGCTTCCCGCACCCAGGAATCATCTACAAACTCACGGACCTTACTGCCACCCTCCCCCATTTCTTTCACCTCTTCACCCCCTGCCTTGAGGGACTCTCCTGGGCCTCCCAGCTTCTCTCCAGCCTTCCCCAGATTTCTGCCACAGTCAGCCCCAGGCACCCAGGGCAACCATAGACACTCACAGGCCTCACGAGACTATCTCCCTATGACCTGTACCTACACAGGGATGGCTCTCACGCATCCCTCAGTGACCCCAAACCCATCTCCACTTACACTCAGACACTCCCAGGGCCTGACAGCTACTCCCCGTTATTGTCCTTCAGTTCGAAGCCCTGGCCAATCTACTAGCCCACATGACGCACTTACCTGGCCATTTCTCCACGGTTCCCGTGAGGGCCCCACGCCCAGCCGCACAAGAGCCCCTCCTGCATTCCGTCCTCACACGCAGGCCTGTCCATCTACTTGCTACTGTCACACTCTTGCCAGCAGAAGAGGCCCCTGTAATGGCCGATATCACCACCCAGTCTATCCTCACCCCACAGCTGTGCAGCGGGTCCCTCCTGCTGGCCCACGTGGCTGCCAGAGCCCATGCTGGCACGACGCTCCAGCAGGTCGGCGTCCCTGCGGGCCACACTACCGGTGACGTGGCTAGCATGACCCTCCTTCCTGGCAGTGACACTGTTGATGTGACCCCCAGTTTCACATCTGTCATTTCTAAATAGGACCATTTTCCCTTTTCGCTCTCCCTTCCTTTCACAGGGCTTTTCGTTCTCTCTGTTTCTGCCTCCGTTTCAGATATTTACTCACCTTTTTCTCTCTCACTATGTCTGCCGTGGTCTCCATGAGAGTGCGCCACTTAAGATTCCCCCATTAAAAGTCATGAATTGAGTGGCTTTTAGTATACCTGTGGTTGTGCACATTCAATTATAATTCGCAATCCATTGTAGAACGTCTTATCACCCCCGACCAGAGAAAAACCCTGTAGACATTAGTCACTCCTCATTCTGTCTCAAACCCTCTCCCTGACCCTCAGCCCTAGGTAGCAACTACCTAGTGCCATCAATCCCATATGCATAGATTTCCATATTGTAGACATTTCCTATAAACGGAATTGCACAATAGGTGAGTTGTTATGACTGACATAACACGTAGCACAATATTTTCAAGATTCATCCACACTGTAGGCTTACCCACAGGGGGAAACCATTTTTTTGGGGGGTTTTAGTAACACCGGGTGTTTCCTCCTTCCTTTCGTCCTTCTTTCCTTCCTTCCTTCCTTCCTTCCTTCCTTGTTCTTTCCTACCTTCCTTCTTTCCTTCTTTCCTTCCTTCCTTCCTTCCTTCCTCCTACTTCTCTCTTACTCCTTCTGCCCTCTCTCTTTCATATGCCTTAGGTGCATCCCACATTCTGCATTTTTTTGGAGAAATCCACGACAGGTGCAGGAAAATTGTGTTATTGTAACTATTTACCGCTATCTCTCTTTCACGGCTCTCCATCAGTTGTGAACATCTATTGGTTTATCCCAAGTCACTAAGCATATGTTTATTAGGTACACCTGTTTTTCCTTATACAGCTGTTTCTGGAGTCTAGGGTCGCATGCTCATAAACCCAGTGTAACTCAGAAACGCATCTAATAGTCCAATAAACCCATCATAACGTTGAAAAATCATAAATCAAACCATCATAAGTCACGGTTTGTCCGTGGATATGGGCGTCATCAATTCCATTGTATTCAGTCATGCTGTACACCATTAACCACGGCAGACTGACTGGGAGTGGATATTGATACCATTATAAAAGTCAGTTATTAGAGGGATACTTCTTTAACCTGACTGAAGAACTGATCTAATGGCTTTAGTCAAGTGCATGATTATGTGAGATGTTTTGAGACAGAGTAGTACATTTGTGAATGAAATTTTCTGGCTTTTTTTCACTTAGTAGGAACCATTGTGTGTGGAAAAGTGAGAAAATTGCTTTCTGCTGTAGAGTCTGGCATTCATTGTAGATTTAAGCTTATTTTTCTGGGAGCAAATCTTATTCAATAAAATACTACTCTTTATACTAAAAAAACAAAAACAGTGGTGATGTGTGGTCATTATCCTCAGCAAACTAATCCAGGGAAAGAAAACCAAACGCCACATTCTCACTTATAATGGGAGCTGAAAAAGGAGATCACATGGACACAGGAAGGGGAACAACACACACTGGGGCCTTTCGGGGTCAGAGCGTTAAGAAGAACAGCTACTGCATGCTGGGCTTAATGCCTAGGTGATGGGTTGACAGGTGCAGCAAACCACCATGGCACACGTTTACCTTAGTAACAAATCTGCACATCCTGCACATATAGCCCAGAACTTAGAAACGAAACGAAACAAAAGAAAACGAAAAAGCAATAGCAAAACGCTAAAGGCAAACTAAAGTTTCAAACTCAGAACGTGACAGACCAATGTTTGGTTCAAATCATGGTTCTCAACCCAGGTGCCATAAGGTCAGGATAAAGAATTTGATTACATATTGTAAATAAGACATGCAGCAAATGACCAGAAAGATTATTCTCAACATATGTGTGTCTTCTAATTCAATGGTGACGCTACCTACCGGGACATAGCATTAGATTCCAAAGGGCCGGGTCCCGCCACACAGGCCTCCCACACTAATAACAATGGGAAGCCCTACGTGGTTTTACCTGTGCTTCTCAGCAACTGGCTATAAATCAGGTTGCCACCACTCCCAGATTTAGTTGCATTCATTTGCTGGAAGAGCTCACAGCACGCAGGGAAGCACTTACATTTGCCGTTGTATTTTAGCGGACATTGCAAAAAGTTCAGAAATTAATGTGGGGCCCGGCATGTGGGGAGGGGCGCACTACCTTCCAGGAAGTGTTATCCAGAAGCTCTCTGATCCCAGTCCTTTTGGGTTTTTATGGAGACCTCATTCTATAGGCATGATGGGTTAAACCATAGGCTATTGGTGATCAACTCCACCTGAGGCTCTCAACCCTCCCTGGAAATTGGGGTTGAGGCTTTGCCATTCTCAGTCTGACTAAAAGAATTTACCCAAACGGAATTTTGAAACAGATGAGCATAACTGGAATCTTAATTAGATGATTGGATTATCTGGAGCCACACCTTGATATTCCTAACCCGAGCACCCTCATCCAACGAATGCTCCACCCAACTGGCTCCCAAGTCTCTACGTGGTTCCAGAGCAAAAGAATGTTTATACAACGCATATCTCCACCTTTTCTTCAAAGTCTTTTCGCTTACACGGAAAGACTTCTTAAACTGCCATGCATCAGGGTCAGGGGGAGGTCTTGTTACAACGCAGATCTGTGGATCTCCGGGTTTTGATTGTGGCAAGGATGCTGCTGGTGTCAAAACCACAACGTGGGAACCACAGAACCACTAGTTGGTTTTCAGCGTTTCAGTGCATACAATTCCTAACATATCTGGCCAAGAAAACTTGTAAGTTCTTAGATTGTCCCAAAGGTGGCGCATGAAATCAAAGCAGGAGAACAGTTTCCCACGAGGTGTAGCCTGGGAAAGTTGGGGGTGACTGATGGAAAGGAGGAGTGAAGCTCCGCCCTTTCCGCTGCTAGGCTGCGCCCGAGGCTATTTAAACCCACCCTGGCTGGCCTGTACTCAGATCTTCGCGGAGCGGATCAGCGGCCGGAGCGTTTGGCGGACTCTGCGTGGACTTGGAGCTCACAGCGTCTTGCGACTTGGAAGCGGATTCAGAGGACAGGACAGAACACTTGGGCAAGTGAATCTCTGTCTGTCTGTCTGTCTGTCTGTCTGTCTCTCTGTCTCATTGGTTGGTTGATTTCCATTTTCTTAAGGGGCACATACCTCACACCGCACACACACACACACACACACACGCGCACACACGCACACACACTCCTTCTTTCTGCGAGTTAGAAAATTAGTAGGGGCCCCTGGGAGCTGCAGGTTTCCTAATCATGTCTGCACCTAAGAACAGTAGGGTCTTGTCTGGCTCTTCTTATGAACGGTCCCCCAGCCCGGACTCCCCAAGGTCCATGCGAGCTTCACCCAGCTTCTCCCTCTCCCCTATCAGAAACTCAGGCTTAAGGGGAAGCTCCTCACCAGGGATCCGGAGCTACCATTCACCATCCCCTAGGGCTTCACCACACTCACCTCTGTCATCACCAGAATCCCACAAGCTCCCATTTCCCTGTCCTCACCGTGATGGGCAATCAATGAAGCCATTGGGCTCTCCCGTGTCCTCCTCTGAGGATTCCTCAGAGTCCCCACGTTCATCAATAATATACCACATGTTCTTACTGCCATCACCCAGCAGCTCTCCCCCAGCTCTCGGGGGGTCTCCTGTGTCTCCCAGCTACTCTCCAAACAACCCCAGATTTCAGCTGGAGTCAGCCCCCCACACCCAGGAATCACCTACAAACTCACGAGCCTCACGGTGCTCCACCCCTGTGTCTTTCATCTCTTCACCCCCAGGCCTCAGGGACTCTCCTGTGGCTCCCAGTTACTCTCCAGCCATCCCCAGGTTCCTGCGGGAGTCAGCCCCATGCACCCAGGAGTCCCCCAGAGACTCACACGTCTCGGGAGAATATGAGCGGTCCCCCAGCCCTGACTCCTCAAGATTCATGCCTGCCTCACCCAGCTTCTCCCTCTCCCCTCCCAGAAACTCAGACCCAAGGGGCAGCTCCTCACCAGGGATGTGGAAGTACTCTACATCACCCCGCAGGGCTTCACCACTCTCACATCCATCATAAACAGAACTCCACAACTTTACGTTTCCCTTTCCTAACCAAGCAGGACAGTCACTCATGTCATTGTGTTCTCCCGTGTCCTCCTCTGGAGATTCTCCACAGTCACCTCATTCATCAATAATATACCATATGTTCTTACTGCCATCATCCAGCAGCTCACCCCCAGCCACCCATGACTCGCCTGTCTGTCCCAGCTACTCTCCAACTACGCCCAGATTTCAGCGGCAGTCTCTACCCCACACCCCAGAAACACCTACAAACTCACAGACCTCAGTGGGATCCTCGCCAGTCTCTCTCACGTCTTCACCCCCAGCCCTTACGGACCCTCCAGTCTGTCCCAGCTACACTCCAACCACGCCCACATTTCAGCGCGGGTCAGTTCCAGGAACCCAGGGATCACCACCAAGCCCACCACTTTCACTGAGTTACTCCCCAGTCTCCAGCACGTCTTTATCTCCAACCCTCAGGGACTCGCCTGTCTGTCCCAGCTACTCTCCAAACACGCCCACACTTCAGCGGGAGTTCGTTGCAGGCACCCAGAAATCACCACCAAACTCACCAATTTCACTGCCTTACTCCCCAGTCTCTCTCATGTCTTCACCCCCAGCCCCCTGGGACTCTCCTGTCTGTCCCAGCTACTCTCCCTCCACGCCCAGATTTCAGCGGGAGTCAGCCTCCCACACTCCGGAATCACCTACAGACTCACAGACTTCACTGAGGTCCTCCCTGGTCTCTCTCAGGTCTTTGCCCTCAGCCCACAGGGACTCTTGTGTCTCTTTCAGCTACTCTCAAAACTTCTCTAGATTCCAGCTGGAGTCAGTTCCAGGCACCCACGATACACCACCGAACTCACGAATTTCACTGACTTACTCCCCAGTCTCCCTCATGTTCTCACCCCCAGCCCTCAGGGACTCTTCTGTCTCTCTCAGCTACTCTCCAACCATCTCCAGATTGCACCTGGAGTCAGCTTCCCGCACCCAGGAATCATCTACAAACTCACGGACCTTACTGCCACCCTCCCCCATTTCTTTCACCTCTTCACCCCCTGCCTTAAGGGACTCTCCTGGGCCTCCCAGCTTCTCTCCAGCCTTCCCCAGATTTCTGCCACAGTCAGCCCCAGGCACCCAGGGCAACCATAGACACTCACAGGCCTCACGAGACTATCTCCCTATGACCTGTACCTACACAGGGATGGCTCTCACGCATCCCTCAGTGACCCCAATCCCATCTCCACTTACACTCAGACACTCCCAGGGCCTGACAGCTACTCCCCGTTATTGTCCTTCAGTTCGAAGCCCTGGCCAATCTACTAGCCCACATGACGCAGTTACCTGGCCATTTCTCCACGGTTCCCGTGAGGGCCCCACACCCAGCCGCACAAGAGCCCCTCCTGCATTCCGTCCTCACACGCAGGCCTGTCCATCTACTTGCTACTGTCACACTCTTGCCAGCAGAAGAGGCCCCTGTAATGGCCGATATCACCACCCAGTCTATCCTCACCCCACAGCTGTGCAGCGGGTCCCTCCTGCTGGCCCACGTGGCTGCCAGAGCCCATGCTGGCACGACGCTCCAGCAGGTCGGCGTCCCTGCGGGCCACACTACCGGTGACATGGCTAGGATGACCCTCCTTCCTGGCAGTGACACTGTTGATGTGAACCCCAGTTTCACATCTGTCATTTCTAAATAGGACCATTTTCCCTTTTCGCTCTCCCTTCCTTTCACAGGGCTTTTCGTTCTCTCTGTTTCTGCCTCCGTTTCAGATATTTACTCACCTTTTTCTCTCTCACTATGTCTGCCGTGGTCTCCATGAGAGTGCGCCACTTAAGATTCCCCCATTAAAAGTCATGAATTGAGTGGCTTTTAGTATACCTGTGGTTGTGCACATTCAATTATAATTCGCAATCCATTGTAGAACGTCTTATCACCCCCGACCAGAGAAAAACCCTGTAGACATTAGTCACTCCTCATTCTGTCTCAAACCCTCTCCCTGACCCTCAGCCCTAGGTAGCAACTACCTAGTGCCATCAATCCCATATGCATAGATTTCCATATTGTAGACATTTCCTATAAACGGAATTGCACAATAGGTGAGCTGTTATGACTGACATAACACGTAGCACAATATTTTCAAGATTCATCCACGTTGTAGGCTTACCCACAGGGGGAAACCATTTTTTTGGGGGGTTTTAGTAACACCGGGTGTTTTCTCCTTCCTTTCGTCCTTCTTTCCTTCCTTCCTTCCTTTCTTCCTTCCTTCCTTCCTTCTTTCCTACCTTCCTTCTTTCCTTCCTTCCTTCCTTCCTTCCTTCCTTCCTTCCTTCCTTCCTCCTACTTCTCTCTTACTCCTTCTGCCCTCTCTCTTTCATATGCCTTAGGTGCATCCCACATTCTGCATTTTTTTGGAGAAATCCACGACAGGTGCAGGAAAATTGTGTTATTGTAACTATTTACCGCTATCTCTCTTTCACGGCTCTCCATCAGTTGTGAACATCTATTGGTTTATCCCAAGTCACTAAGCATATGTTTATTAGGTACACCTGTTTTTCCTTATACAGCTGTTTCTGGAGTCTAGGGTCGCATGCTCATAAAGCCAGTGTAACTCAGAAACGCATCTAATAGTCCAATAAACCCATCATAACGTTGAAAAATCATAAATCAAACCATCATAAGTCACGGTTTGTCCGTGGATATGGGCGTCATCAATTCCATTGTATTCAGTCATGCTGTACACCATTAACCACGGCAGACTGACTGGGAGTGGATATTGATACCATTATAAAAGTCAGTTATTAGAGGGATACTTCTTTAACCTGACTGAAGAACTGATCTAATGGCTTTAGTCGAGTGCATGATTATGTGAGATGTTTTGAGACAGAGTAGTACATTTGTGAATGAAATTTTCTGGCTTTTTTTCACTTAGTAGGAACCATTGTGTGTGGAAAAGTGAGAAAGTTGCTTTCTGCTGTAGAGTCTGGCATTCATTGTAGATTTAAGCTTATTTTTCTGGGAGCAAATCTTATTCAATAAAATACTACTCTTTATACTAAAAAAACAAAAACAGTGGTGATGTGTGGTCATTATCCTCAGCAAACTAATCCAGGGAAAGAAAACCAAACGCCACATTCTCACTTATAATGGGAGCTGAAAAAGGAGATCACATGGACACAGGAAGGGGAACAACACACACTGGGGCCCTTCGGGGGGCAGAGCGTTAAGAAGAACAGCTACTGCATGCTGGGCTTAATGCCTAGGTGATGGGTTGACAGGTGCAGCAAACCACCATGGCACACGTTTACCTTAGTAACAAATCTGCACATCCTGCACATATAGCCCAGAACTTAGAAACGAAACGAAACAAAAGAAAACGAAAAAGCAATAGCAAAACGCTAAAGGCAAACTAAAGTTTCAAACTCAGAACGTGACAGACCAATGTTTGGTTCAAATCATGGTTCTCAACCCAGGTGCCATAAGGTCAGGATAAAGAATTTGATTACATATTGTAAATAAGACATGCAGCAAATGACCAGAAAGATTATTCTCAACATATGTGTGTCTTCTAATTCAATGGTGACGCTACCTACCGGGACATAGCATTAGATTCCAAAGGGCCGGGTCCCGCCACACAGGCCTCCCACACTAATAACAATGGGAAGCCCTACGTGGTTTTACCTGTGCTTCTCAGCAACTGGCTATAAATCAGGTTGCCACCACTCCCAGATTTAGTTGCATTCATTTGCTGGAAGAGCTCACAGCACGCAGGGAAGCACTTACATTTGCCGTTGTATTTTAGCGGACATTGCAAAAAGTTCAGAAATTAATGTGGGGCCCGGCATGTGGGGAGGGGCGCACTACCTTCCAGGAAGTGTTATCCAGAAGCTCTCTGATCCCAGTCCTTTTGGGTTTTTATGGAGACCTCATTCTATAGGCATGATGGGTTAAACCATAGGCTATTGGTGATCAACTCCACCTGAGGCTCTCAACCCTCCCTGGAAATTGGGGTTGAGGCTTTGCCATTCTCAGTCTGACTAAAAGAATTTACCCAAACGGAATTTTGAAACAGATGAGCATAACTGGAATCTTAATTAGATGATTGGATTATCTGGAGCCACACCTTGATATTCCTAACCCGAGCACCCTCATCCAACGAATGCTCCACCCAACTGGCTCCCAAGTCTCTACGTGGTTCCAGAGCAAAAGAATGTTTATACAACGCATATCTCCACCTTTTCTTCAAAGTCTTTTCGCTTACACGGAAAGACTTCTTAAACTGCCATGCATCAGGGTCAGGGGGAGGTCTTGTTACAACGCAGATCTGTGGATCTCCGGGTTTTGATTGTGGCAAGGATGCTGCTGGTGTCAAAACCACAACGTGGGAACCACAGAACCACTAGTTGGTTTTCAGCGTTTCAGTGCATACAATTCCTAACATATCTGGCCAAGAAAACTTGTAAGTTCTTAGATTGTCCCAAAGGTGGCGCATGAAATCAAAGCAGGAGAACAGTTTCCCACGAGGTGTAGCCTGGGAAAGTTGGGGGTGACTGATGGAAAGGAGGAGTGAAGCTCCGCCCTTTCCGCTGCTAGGCTGCGCCCGAGGCTATTTAAACCCACCCTGGCTGGCCTGTACTCAGATCTTCGCGGAGCGGATCAGCGGCCGGAGCGTTTGGCGGACTCTGCGTGGACTTGGAGCTCACAGCGTCTTGCGACTTGGAAGCGGATTCAGAGGACAGGACAGAACACTTGGGCAAGTGAATCTCTGTCTGTCTGTCTGTCTGTCTGTCTGTCTCATTGGTTGGTTGATTTCCATTTTCTTAAGGGGCACATACCTCACACCGCACACACACACACACACACACACACGCACACACACGCACACACACTCCTTCTTTCTGCGAGTTAGAAAATTAGTAGGGGCCCCTGGGAGCTGCAGGTTTCCTAATCATGTCTGCACCTAAGAACAGTAGGGTCTTGTCTGGCTCTTCTTATGAACGGTCCCCCAGCCCGGACTCCCCAAGGTCCATGCGAGCTTCACCCAGCTTCTCCCTCTCCCCTATCAGAAACTCAGGCTTAAGGGGAAGCTCCTCACCAGGGATCCGGAGCTACCATTCACCATCCCCTAGGGCTTCACCACACTCACCTCTGTCATCACCAGAATCCCACAAGCTCCCATTTCCCTGTCCTCACCGTGATGGGCAATCAATGAAGCCATTGGGCTCTCCCGTGTCCTCCTCTGAGGATTCCTCAGAGTCCCCACGTTCATCAATAATATACCACATGTTCTTACTGCCATCACCCAGCAGCTCACCCCCAGCTCTCGGGGGGTCTCCTGTGTCTCCCAGCTACTCTCCAAACAACCCCAGATTTCAGCTGGAGTCAGCCCCCCACACCCAGGAATCACCTACAAACTCACGAGCCTCACGGTGCTCCACCCCTGTGTCTTTCATCTCTTCACCCCCAGGCCTCAGGGACTCTCCTGTGGCTCCCAGTTACTCTCCAGCCATCCCCAGGTTCCTGCGGGAGTCAGCCCCATGCACCCAGGAGTCCCCCAGAGACTCACACGTCTCGGGAGAATATGAGCGGTCCCCCAGCCCTGACTCCTCAAGATTCATGCCTGCCTCACCCAGCTTCTCCCTCTCCCCTCCCAGAAACTCAGACCCAAGGGGCAGCTCCTCACCAGGGATGTGGAAGTACTCTACATCACCCCGCAGGGCTTCACCACTCTCACATCCATCATCAACAGAACTCCACAACTTTACGTTTCCCTTTCCTAACCAAGCAGGACAGTCACTCATGTCATTGTGTTCTCCCGTGTCCTCCTCTGGAGATTCTCCACAGTCACCTCATTCATCAATAATATACCATATGTTCTTACTGCCATCATCCAGCAGCTCACCCCCAGCCACCCATGACTCGCCTGTCTGTCCCAGCTACTCTCCAACTACGCCCAGATTTCAGCGGCAGTCTCTACCCCACACCCCAGAAACACCTACAAACTCACAGACCTCAGTGGGATCCTCGCCAGTCTCTCTCACGTCTTCACCCCCAGCCCTTACGGACCCTCCAGTCTGTCCCAGCTACTCTCCAACCACGCCCACATTTCAGCGCGGGTCAGTTCCAGGAACCCAGGGATCACCACCAAGCCCACCACTTTCACTGAGTTACTCCCCAGTCTCCAGCACGTCTTTATCTCCAACCCTCAGGGACTCGCCTGTCTGTCCCAGCTACTCTCCAAACACGCCCACACTTCAGCGGGAGTTCGTTGCAGGCACCCAGAAATCACCACCAAACTCACCAATTTCACTGCCTTACTCCCCAGTCTCTCTCATGTCTTCACCATCCCTCAGGGACTCTCCCGTCTGTCCCAGCTACTCTCCAACCACGCCCACATTTCAGCTGGAGTCAGTTCCAGGCACCCCGGACTCACCACCAAACTCACCAATTTCACTCAGTTACTCCTCAGTCTCTAGCACGTCTTTATCTCCAACCCTCAGGGACTCTCCTGTGTGTCCCAGCTACTCTCCAAACACGCCCACACTTCAGCGGGAGTCAGCTCCAGGCACCCAGGAATCACCATCAAACTCACCAATTTCACTGCGTTACTCCCCAGTCTCTCTCATGTCTTCACCATCCCTCAGGGACTCTCCCGTCTGTCCCAGCTACTCTCCAACCACGCCCACATTTCAGCTGGAGTCAGTTCCAGGCACCCCGGACTCACCACCAAACTCACCAATTTCACTCAGTTACTCCTCAGTCTCTAGCACGTCTTTATCTCCAACCCTCAGGGACTCTCCTGTGTGTCCCAGCTACTCTCCAACCACGCCCACACTTCAGCGGGAGTCAGTTCCAGGCACCCAGGAATCACCATCAAACTCACCAATTTCACTGCGTTACTCCCCAGTCTCTCTCATGTCTTCACCATCCCTCAGGGACTCTCCCGTCTGTCCCAGCTACTCTCCAACCACGCCCACATTTCAGCTGGGGTCAGTTCCAGGCACCCCGGAGTCACCACCAAACTCACCAGTTTCACTGAGGTACTCCCCGGTCTCTCTCATGTCTTCACCCCCAGCCCTCAGGGACTCTCCTGTGTGTCCCAGCTACTCTCCATCCATGCCCAGATTTCAGCGGGAGTCCGTTCCAGGCACCCAGGTATCACCACCAAACTCAGCAGTTTCGCTGAGTTACTCCCCAGTCTCTCTCATGTCTTCACCCCCAGCCCCCTGGGACTCTCCTGTCTGTCCCAGCTACTCTCCCACCACGCCCAGATTTCAGCGGGAGTCAGCCTCCCACACTCCGGAATCACCTACAGACTCACAGACTTCACTGAGGTCCTCCCTGGTCTCTCTCAGGTCTTTGCCCTCAGCCCACAGGGACTCTTGTGTCTCTTTCAGCTACTCTCAAAACTTCTCTAGATTCCAGCTGGAGTCAGTTCCAGGCACCCACGATACACCACCGAACTCACGAATTTCACTGACTTACTCCCCAGTCTCCCTCATGTTCTCACCCCCAGCCCTCAGGGACTCTTCTGTCTCTCTCAGCTACTCTCCAACCATCTCCAGATTGCACCTGGAGTCAGCTTCCCGCACCCAGGAATCATCTACAAACTCACGGACCTTACTGCCACCTTCCCCCATTTCTTTCACCTCTTCACCCCCTGCCTTAAGGGACTCTCCTGGGCCTCCCAGCTTCTCTCCAGCCTTCCCCAGATTTCTGCCACAGTCAGCCCCAGGCACCCAGGGCAACCATAGACACTCACAGGCCTCACGAGACTATCTCCCTATGACCTGTACCTACACAGGGATGGCTCTCACGCATCCCTCAGTGACCCCAATCCCATCTCCACTTACACTCAGACACTCCCAGGGCCTGACAGCTACTCCCCGTTATTGTCCTTCAGTTCGAAGCCCTGGCCAATCTACTAGCCCACATGACGCAGTTACCTGGCCATTTCTCCACGGTTCCCGTGAGGGCCCCACACCCAGCCGCACAAGAGCCCCTCCTGCATTCCGTCCTCACACGCAGGCCTGTCCATCTACTTGCTACTGTCACACTCTTGCCAGCAGAAGAGGCCCCTGTAATGGCCGATATCACCACCCAGTCTATCCTCACCCCACAGCTGTGCAGCGGGTCCCTCCTGCTGGCCCACGTGGCTGCCAGAGCCCATGCTGGCACGACGCTCCAGCAGGTCGGCGTCCCTGCGGGCCACACTACCGGTGACATGGCTAGGATGACCCTCCTTCCTGGCAGTGACACTGTTGATGTGAACCCCAGTTTCACATCTGTCATTTCTAAATAGGACCATTTTCCCTTTTCGCTCTCCCTTCCTTTCACAGGGCTTTTCGTTCTCTCTGTTTCTGCCTCCGTTTCAGATATTTACTCACCTTTTTCTCTCTCACTATGTCTGCCGTGGTCTCCATGAGAGTGCGCCACTTAAGATTCCCCCATTAAAAGTCATGAATTGAGTGGCTTTTAGTATACCTGTGGTTGTGCACATTCAATTATAATTCGCAATCCATTGTAGAACGTCTTATCACCCCCGACCAGAGAAAAACCCTGTAGACATTAGTCACTCCTCATTCTGTCTCAAACCCTCTCCCTGACCCTCAGCCCTAGGTAGCAACTACCTAGTGCGATCAATCCCATATGCATAGATTTCCATATTGTAGACATTTCCTATAAACGGAATTGCACAATAGGTGAGCTGTTATGACTGACATAACACGTAGCACAATATTTTCAAGATTCATCCACATTGTAGGCTTACCCACAGGGGGAAACCATTTTTTTGGGGGGTTTTAGTAACACCGGGTGTTTTCTCCTTCCTTTCGTCCTTCTTTCCTTCCTTCCTTCCTTTCTTCCTTCCTTCCTTCCTTCTTTCCTACCTTCCTTCTTTCCTACCTTCCTTCTTTCCTTCCTTCCTTCCTTCCTTCCTTCCTTCCTTCCTTCCTCCTACTTCTCTCTTACTCCTTCTGCCCTCTCTCTTTCATATGCCTTAGGTGCATCCCACATTCTGCATTTTTTTGGAGAAATCCACGACAGGTGCAGGAAAATTGTGTTATTGTAACTATTTACCGCTATCTCTCTTTCACGGCTCTCCATCAGTTGTGAACATCTATTGGTTTATCCCAAGTCACTAAGCATATGTTTATTAGGTACACCTGTTTTTCCTTATACAGCTGTTTCTGGAGTCTAGGGTCGCATGCTCATAAAGCCAGTGTAACTCAGAAACGCATCTAATAGTCCAATAAACCCATCATAACGTTGAAAAATCATAAATCAAACCATCATAAGTCACGGTTTGTCCGTGGATATGGGCGTCATCAATTCCATTGTATTCAGTCATGCTGTACACCATTAACCACGGCAGACTGACTGGGAGTGGATATTGATACCATTATAAAAGTCAGTTATTAGAGGGATACTTCTTTAACCTGACTGAAGAACTGATCTAATGGCTTTAGTCGAGTGCATGATTATGTGAGATGTTTTGAGACAGAGTAGTAAATTTGTGAATGAAATTTTCTGGCTTTTTTTCACTTAGTAGGAACCATTGTGTGTGGAAAAGTGAGAAAGTTGCTTTCTGCTGTAGAGTCTGGCATTCATTGTAGATTTAAGCTTATTTTTCTGGGAGCAAATCTTATTCAATAAAATACTACTCTTTATACTAAAAAAACAAAAACAGTGGTGATGTGTGGTCATTATCCTCAGCAAACTAATCCAGGGAAAGAAAACCAAACGCCACATTCTCACTTATAATGGGAGCTGAAAAAGGAGATCACATGGACACAGGAAGGGGAACAACACACACTGGGGCCCTTCGGGGGGCAGAGCGTTAAGAAGAACAGCTACTGCATGCTGGGCTTAATGCCTAGGTGATGGGTTGACAGGTGCAGCAAACCACCATGGCACACGTTTACCTTAGTAACAAATCTGCACATCCTGCACATATAGCCCAGAACTTAGAAACGAAACGAAACAAAAGAAAACGAAAAAGCAATAGCAAAACGCTAAAGGCAAACTAAAGTTTCAAACTCAGAACGTGACAGACCAATGTTTGGTTCAAATCATGGTTCTCAACCCAGGTGCCATAAGGTCAGGATAAAGAATTTGATTACATATTGTAAATAAGACATGCAGCAAATGACCAGAAAGATTATTCTCAACATATGTGTGTCTTCTAATTCAATGGTGACGCTACCTACCGGGACATAGCATTAGATTCCAAAGGGCCGGGTCCCGCCACACAGGCCTCCCACACTAATAACAATGGGAAGCCCTACGTGGTTTTACCTGTGCTTCTCAGCAACTGGCTATAAATCAGGTTGCCACCACTCCCAGATTTAGTTGCATTCATTTGCTGGAAGAGCTCACAGCACGCAGGGAAGCACTTACATTTGCCGTTGTATTTTAGCGGACATTGCAAAAAGTTCAGAAATTAATGTGGGGCCCGGCATGTGGGGAGGGGCGCACTACCTTCCAGGAAGTGTTATCCAGAAGCTCTCTGATCCCAGTCCTTTTGGGTTTTTATGGAGACCTCATTCTATAGGCATGATGGGTTAAACCATAGGCTATTGGTGATCAACTCCACCTGAGGCTCTCAACCCTCCCTGGAAATTGGGGTTGAGGCTTTGCCATTCTCAGTCTGACTAAAAGAATTTACCCAAACGGAATTTTGAAACAGATGAGCATAACTGGAATCTTAATTAGATGATTGGATTATCTGGAGCCACACCTTGATATTCCTAACCCGAGCACCCTCATCCAACGAATGCTCCACCCAACTGGCTCCCAAGTCTCTACGTGGTTCCAGAGCAAAAGAATGTTTATACAACGCATATCTCCACCTTTTCTTCAAAGTCTTTTCGCTTACACGGAAAGACTTCTTAAACTGCCATGCATCAGGGTCAGGGGGAGGTCTTGTTACAACGCAGATCTGTGGATCTCCGGGTTTTGATTGTGGCAAGGATGCTGCTGGTGTCAAAACCACAACGTGGGAACCACAGAACCACTAGTTGGTTTTCAGCGTTTCAGTGCATACAATTCCTAACATATCTGGCCAAGAAAACTTGTAAGTTCTTAGATTGTCCCAAAGGTGGCGCATGAAATCAAAGCAGGAGAACAGTTTCCCACGAGGTGTAGCCTGGGAAAGTTGGGGGTGACTGATGGAAAGGAGGAGTGAAGCTCCGCCCTTTCCGCTGCTAGGCTGCGCCCGAGGCTATTTAAACCCACCCTGGCTGGCCTGTACTCAGATCTTCGCGGAGCGGATCAGCGGCCGGAGCGTTTGGCGGACTCTGCGTGGACTTGGAGCTCACAGCGTCTTGCGACTTGGAAGCGGATTCAGAGGACAGGACAGAACACTTGGGCAAGTGAATCTCTGTCTGTCTGTCTGTCTGTCTGTCTGTCTCATTGGTTGGTTGATTTCCATTTTCTTAAGGGGCACATACCTCACACCGCACACACACACACACACACACACACGCACACACACGCACACACACTCCTTCTTTCTGCGAGTTAGAAAATTAGTAGGGGCCCCTGGGAGCTGCAGGTTTCCTAATCATGTCTGCACCTAAGAACAGTAGGGTCTTGTCTGGCTCTTCTTATGAACGGTCCCCCAGCCCGGACTCCCCAAGGTCCATGCGAGCTTCACCCAGCTTCTCCCTCTCCCCTATCAGAAACTCAGGCTTAAGGGGAAGCTCCTCACCAGGGATCCGGAGCTACCATTCACCATCCCCTAGGGCTTCACCACACTCACCTCTGTCATCACCAGAATCCCACAAGCTCCCATTTCCCTGTCCTCACCGTGATGGGCAATCAATGAAGCCATTGGGCTCTCCCGTGTCCTCCTCTGAGGATTCCTCAGAGTCCCCACGTTCATCAATAATATACCACATGTTCTTACTGCCATCACCCAGCAGCTCACCCCCAGCTCTCGGGGGGTCTCCTGTGTCTCCCAGCTACTCTCCAAACAACCCCAGATTTCAGCTGGAGTCAGCCCCCCACACCCAGGAATCACCTACAAACTCACGAGCCTCACGGTGCTCCACCCCTGTGTCTTTCATCTCTTCACCCCCAGGCCTCAGGGACTCTCCTGTGGCTCCCAGTTACTCTCCAGCCATCCCCAGGTTCCTGCGGGAGTCAGCCCCATGCACCCAGGAGTCCCCCAGAGACTCACACGTCTCGGGAGAATATGAGCGGTCCCCCAGCCCTGACTCCTCAAGATTCATGCCTGCCTCACCCAGCTTCTCCCTCTCCCCTCCCAGAAACTCAGACCCAAGGGGCAGCTCCTCACCAGGGATGTGGAAGTACTCTACATCACCCCGCAGGGCTTCACCACTCTCACATCCATCATCAACAGAACTCCACAACTTTACGTTTCCCTTTCCTAACCAAGCAGGACAGTCACTCATGTCATTGTGTTCTCCCGTGTCCTCCTCTGGAGATTCTCCACAGTCACCTCATTCATCAATAATATACCATATGTTCTTACTGCCATCATCCAGCAGCTCACCCCCAGCCACCCATGACTCGCCTGTCTGTCCCAGCTACTCTCCAACTACGCCCAGATTTCAGCGGCAGTCTCTACCCCACACCCCAGAAACACCTACAAACTCACAGACCTCAGTGGGATCCTCGCCAGTCTCTCTCACGTCTTCACCCCCAGCCCTTACGGACCCTCCAGTCTGTCCCAGCTACTCTCCAACCACGCCCACATTTCAGCGCGGGTCAGTTCCAGGAACCCAGGGATCACCACCAAGCCCACCACTTTCACTGAGTTACTCCCCAGTCTCCAGCACGTCTTTATCTCCAACCCTCAGGGACTCGCCTGTCTGTCCCAGCTACTCTCCAAACACGCCCACACTTCAGCGGGAGTTCGTGGCAGGCACCCAGAAATCACCACCAAACTCACCAATTTCACTGCCTTACTCCCCAGTCTCTCTCATGTCTTCACCATCCCTCAGGGACTCTCCCGTCTGTCCCAGCTACTCTCCAACCACGCCCACATTTCAGCTGGAGTCAGTTCCAGGCACCCCGGACTCACCACCAAACTCACCAGTTTCACTCAGTTACTCCTCAGTCTCTAGCACGTCTTTATCTCCAACCCTCAGGGACTCTCCTGTGTGTCCCAGCTACTCTCCAACCACGCCCACACTTCAGCGGGAGTCAGTTCCAGGCACCCAGGAATCACCATCAAACTCACCAATTTCACTGCGTTACTCCCCAGTCTCTCTCATGTCTTCACCATCCCTCAGGGACTCTCCCGTCTGTCCCAGCTACTCTCCAACCACGCCCACATTTCAGCTGGGGTCAGTTCCAGGCACCCCGGAGTCACCACCAAACTCACCAGTTTCACTGAGGTACTCCCCGGTCTCTCTCATGTCTTCACCCCCAGCCCTCAGGGACTCTCCTGTGTGTCCCAGCTACTCTCCATCCATGCCCAGATTTCAGCGGGAGTCCATTCCAGGCACCCAGGTATCACCACCAAACTCAGCAGTTTCGCTGAGTTACTCCCCAGTCTCTCTCATGTCTTCACCCCCAGCCCCCTGGGACTCTCCTGTCTGTCCCAGCTACTCTCCCACCACGCCCAGATTTCAGCGGGAGTCAGCCTCCCACACTCCGGAATCACCTACAGACTCACAGACTTCACTGAGGTCCTCCCTGGTCTCTCTCAGGTCTTTGCCTTCAGCCCACAGGGACTCTTGTGTCTCTTTCAGCTACTCTCAAAACTTCTCTAGATTCCAGCTGGAGTCAGTTCCAGGCACCCACGATACACCACCGAACTCACGAATTTCACTGACTTACTCCCCAGTCTCCCTCATGTTCTCACCCCCAGCCCTCAGGGACTCTTCTGTCTCTCTCAGCTACTCTCCAACCATCTCCAGATTGCACCTGGAGTCAGCTTCCCGCACCCAGGAATCATCTACAAACTCACGGACCTTACTGCCACCCTCCCCCATTTCTTTCACCTCTTCACCCCCTGCCTTGAGGGACTCTCCTGGGCCTCCCAGCTTCTCTCCAGCCTTCCCCAGATTTCTGCCACAGTCAGCCCCAGGCACCCAGGGCAACCATAGACACTCACAGGCCTCACGAGACTATCTCCCTATGACCTGTACCTACACAGGGATGGCTCTCACGCATCCCTCAGTGACCCCAAACCCATCTCCACTTACACTCAGACACTCCCAGGGCCTGACAGCTACTCCCCGTTATTGTCCTTCAGTTCGAAGCCCTGGCCAATCTACTAGCCCACATGACGCAGTTACCTGGCCATTTCTCCACGGTTCCCGTGAGGGCCCCACGCCCAGCCGCACAAGAGCCCCTCCTGCATTCCGTCCTCACACGCAGGCCTGTCCATCTACTTGCTACTGTCACACTCTTGCCAGCAGAAGAGGCCCCTGTAATGGCCGATATCACCACCCAGTCTATCCTCACCCCACAGCTGTGCAGCGGGTCCCTCCTGCTGGCCCACGTGGCTGCCAGAGCCCATGCTGGCACGACGCTCCAGCAGGTCGGCGTCCCTGCGGGCCACACTACCGGTGACGTGGCTAGCATGACCCTCCTTCCTGGCAGTGACACTGTTGATGTGACCCCCAGTTTCACATCTGTCATTTCTAAATAGGACCATTTTCCCTTTTCGCTCTCCCTTCCTTTCACAGGGCTTTTCGTTCTCTCTGTTTCTGCCTCCGTTTCAGATATTTACTCACCTTTTTCTCTCTCACTATGTCTGCCGTGGTCTCCATGAGAGTGCGCCACTTAAGATTCCCCCATTAAAAGTCATGAATTGAGTGGCTTTTAGTATACCTGTGGTTGTGCACATTCAATTATAATTCGCAATCCATTGTAGAACGTCTTATCACCCCCGACCAGAGAAAAACCCTGTAGACATTAGTCACTCCTCATTCTGTCTCAAACCCTCTCCCTGACCCTCAGCTCTAGGTAGCAACTACCTAGTGCCATCAATCCCATATGCATAGATTTCCATATTGTAGACATTTCCTATAAACGGAATTGCACAATAGGTGAGCTGTTATGACTGACATAACACGTAGCACAATATTTTCAAGATTCATCCACATTGTAGGCTTACCCACAGGGGGAAACCATTTTTTGGGGGTGATTTAGTAACACCGGGTGTTTTATCCTTCCTTTCGTCCTTCTTTCCTTCCTTCCTTCCTTCCTTCCTTCCTTCCTTCCTTCCTTCCTTCTTTATTTCCTACCTTCCTTCTTTCCTTCCTTCCTTCCTTCCTTCCTTCCTTCCTTCCTTCCTTCCTCCTACTTCTCTCTTACTCCTTCTGCCCTCTCTCTTTCATATGCCTTAGGTGCATCCCACATTCTGCATTTTTTTGGAGAAATCCACGACAGGTGCAGGAAAATTGTGTTATTGTAACTATTTACCGCTATCTCTCTTTCACGGCTCTCCATCAGTTGTGAACATCTATTGGTTTATCCCAAGTCACTAAGCATATGTTTATTAGGTACACCTGTTTTTCCTTATACAGCTGTTTCTGGAGTCTAGGGTCGCATGCTCATAAAGCCAGTGTAACTCAGAAACGCATCTAATAGTCCAATAAACCCATCATAACGTTGAAAAATCATAAATCAAACCATCATAAGTCACGGTTTGTCCGTGGATATGGGTGTCATCAATTCCATTGTATTCAGTCATGCTGTACACCATTAACCACGGCAGACTGACTGGGAGTGGATATTGATACCATTATAAAAGTCAGTTATTAGAGGGATACTTCTTTAACCTGACTGAAGAACTGATCTAATGGCTTTAGTCGAGTGCATGATTATGTGAGATGTTCTGAGACAGAGTAGTACATTTGTGAATGAAATTTTCTGGCTTTTTTTCACTTAGTAGGAACCATTGTGTGTGGAAAAGTGAGAAAGTTGCTTTCTGCTGTAGAGTCTGGCATTCATTGTAGATTTAAGCTTATTTTTCTGGGAGCAAATCTTATTCAATAAAATACTACTCTTTATACTAAAAAAACAAAAACAGTGGTGATGTGTGGTCATTATCCTCAGCAAACTAATCCAGGGAAAGAAAACCAAACGCCACATTCTCACTTATAATGGGAGCTGAAAAAGGAGATCACATGGACACAGGAAGGGGAACAACACACACTGGGGCCCTTCGGGGGTCAGAGCGTTAAGAAGAACAGCTACTGCATGCTGGGCTTAATGCCTAGGTGATGGGTTGACAGGTGCAGCAAACCACCATGGCACACGTTTACCTTAGTAACAAATCTGCACATCCTGCACATATAGCCCAGAACTTAGAAACGAAACGAAACAAAAGAAAACGAAAAAGCAATAGCAAAACGCTAAAGGCAAACTAAAGTTTCAAACTCAGAACGTGACAGACCAATGTTTGGTTCAAATCATGGTTCTCAACCCAGGTGCCATAAGGTCAGGATAAAGAATTTGATTACATATTGTAAATAAGACATGCAGCAAATGACCAGAAAGATTATTCTCAACATATGTGTGTCTTCTAATTCAATGGTGACGCTACCTACCGGGACATAGCATTAGATTCCAAAGGGCCGGGTCCCGCCACACAGGCCTCCCACACTAATAACAATGGGAAGCCCTACGTGGTTTTACCTGTGCTTCTCAGCAACTGGCTATAAATCAGGTTGCCACCACTCCCAGATTTAGTTGCATTCATTTGCTGGAAGAGCTCACAGCACGCAGGGAAGCACTTACATTTGCCGTTGTATTTTAGCGGACATTGCAAAAAGTTCAGAAATTAATGTGGGGCCCGGCATGTGGGGAGGGGCGCACTACCTTCCAGGAAGTGTTATCCAGAAGCTCTCTGATCCCAGTCCTTTTGGGTTTTTATGGAGACCTCATTCTATAGGCATGATGGGTTAAACCATAGGCTATTGGTGATCAACTCCACCTGAGGCTCTCAACCCTCCCTGGAAATTGGGGTTGAGGCTTTGCCATTCTCAGTCTGACTAAAAGAATTTACCCAAACGGAATTTTGAAACAGATGAGCATAACTGGAATCTTAATTAGATGATTGGATTATCTGGAGCCACACCTTGATATTCCTAACCCGAGCACCCTCATCCAACGAATGCTCCACCCAACTGGCTCCCAAGTCTCTACGTGGTTCCAGAGCAAAAGAATGTTTATACAACGCATATCTCCACCTTTTCTTCAAAGTCTTTTCGCTTACACGGAAAGACTTCTTAAACTGCCATGCATCAGGGTCAGGGGGAGGTCTTGTTACAACGCAGATCTGTGGATCTCCGGGTTTTGATTGTGGCAAGGATGCTGCTGGTGTCAAAACCACAACGTGGGAACCACAGAACCACTAGTTGGTTTTCAGCGTTTCAGTGCATACAATTCCTAACATATCTGGCCAAGAAAACTTGTAAGTTCTTAGATTGTCCCAAAGGTGGCGCATGAAATCAAAGCAGGAGAACAGTTTCCCACGAGGTGTAGCCTGGGAAAGTTGGGGGTGACTGATGGAAAGGAGGAGTGAAGCTCCGCCCTTTCCGCTGCTAGGCTGCGCCCGAGGCTATTTAAACCCACCCTGGCTGGCCTGTACTCAGATCTTCGCGGAGCGGATCAGCGGCCGGAGCGTTTGGCGGACTCTGCGTGGACTTGGAGCTCACAGCGTCTTGCGACTTGGAAGCGGATTCAGAGGACAGGACAGAACACTTGGGCAAGTGAATCTCTGTCTGTCTGTCTGTCTGTCTGTCTGTCTCATTGGTTGGTTGATTTCCATTTTCTTAAGGGGCACATACCTCACACCGCACACACACACACACACACACACACGCACACACACGCACACACACTCCTTCTTTCTGCGAGTTAGAAAATTAGTAGGGGCCCCTGGGAGCTGCAGGTTTCCTAATCATGTCTGCACCTAAGAACAGTAGGGTCTTGTCTGGCTCTTCTTATGAACGGTCCCCCAGCCCGGACTCCCCAAGGTCCATGCGAGCTTCACCCAGCTTCTCCCTCTCCCCTATCAGAAACTCAGGCTTAAGGGGAAGCTCCTCACCAGGGATCCGGAGCTACCATTCACCATCCCCTAGGGCTTCACCACACTCACCTCTGTCATCACCAGAATCCCACAAGCTCCCATTTCCCTGTCCTCACCGTGATGGGCAATCAATGAAGCCATTGGGCTCTCCCGTGTCCTCCTCTGAGGATTCCTCAGAGTCCCCACGTTCATCAATAATATACCACATGTTCTTACTGCCATCACCCAGCAGCTCACCCCCAGCTCTCGGGGGGTCTCCTGTGTCTCCCAGCTACTCTCCAAACAACCCCAGATTTCAGCTGGAGTCAGCCCCCCACACCCAGGAATCACCTACAAACTCACGAGCCTCACGGTGCTCCACCCCTGTGTCTTTCATCTCTTCACCCCCAGGCCTCAGGGACTCTCCTGTGGCTCCCAGTTACTCTCCAGCCATCCCCAGGTTCCTGCGGGAGTCAGCCCCATGCACCCAGGAGTCCCCCAGAGACTCACACGTCTCGGGAGAATATGAGCGGTCCCCCAGCCCTGACTCCTCAAGATTCATGCCTGCCTCACCCAGCTTCTCCCTCTCCCCTCCCAGAAACTCAGACCCAAGGGGCAGCTCCTCACCAGGGATGTGGAAGTACTCTACATCACCCCGCAGGGCTTCACCACTCTCACATCCATCATCAACAGAACTCCACAACTTTACGTTTCCCTTTCCTAACCAAGCAGGACAGTCACTCATGTCATTGTGTTCTCCCGTGTCCTCCTCTGGAGATTCTCCACAGTCACCTCATTCATCAATAATATACCATATGTTCTTACTGCCATCATCCAGCAGCTCACCCCCAGCCACCCATGACTCGCCTGTCTGTCCCAGCTACTCTCCAACTACGCCCAGATTTCAGCGGCAGTCTCTACCCCACACCCCAGAAACACCTACAAACTCACAGACCTCAGTGGGATCCTCGCCAGTCTCTCTCACGTCTTCACCCCCAGCCCTTACGGACCCTCCAGTCTGTCCCAGCTACTCTCCAACCACGCCCACATTTCAGCGCGGGTCAGTTCCAGGAACCCAGGGATCACCACCAAGCCCACCACTTTCACTGAGTTACTCCCCAGTCTCCAGCACGTCTTTATCTCCAACCCTCAGGGACTCGCCTGTCTGTCCCAGCTACTCTCCAAACACGCCCACACTTCAGCGGGAGTTCGTTGCAGGCACCCAGAAATCACCACCAAACTCACCAATTTCACTGCCTTACTCCCCAGTCTCTCTCATGTCTTCACCATCCCTCAGGGACTCTCCCGTCTGTCCCAGCTACTCTCCAACCACGCCCACATTTCAGCTGGAGTCAGTTCCAGGCACCCCGGACTCACCACCAAACTCACCAGTTTCACTCAGTTACTCCTCAGTCTCTAGCACGTCTTTATCTCCAACCCTCAGGGACTCTCCTGTGTGTCCCAGCTACTCTCCAACCACGCCCACACTTCAGCGGGAGTCAGTTCCAGGCACCCAGGAATCACCATCAAACTCACCAATTTCACTGCGTTACTCCCCAGTCTCTCTCATGTCTTCACCATCCCTCAGGGACTCTCCCGTCTGTCCCAGCTACTCTCCAACCACGCCCACACTTCAGCGGGAGTCCATTCCAGGCACCCAGGTATCACCACCAAACTCAGCAGTTTCGCTGAGTTACTCCCCAGTCTCTCTCATGTCTTCACCCCCAGCCCCCTGGGACTCTCCTGTCTGTCCCAGCTACTCTCCCACCACGCCCAGATTTCAGCGGGAGTCAGCCTCCCACACTCCGGAATCACCTACAGACTCACAGACTTCACTGAGGTCCTCCCTGGTCTCTCTCAGGTCTTTGCCTTCAGCCCACAGGGACTCTTGTGTCTCTTTCAGCTACTCTCAAAACTTCTCTAGATTCCAGCTGGAGTCAGTTCCAGGCACCCACGATACACCACCGAACTCACGAATTTCACTGACTTACTCCCCAGTCTCCCTCATGTTCTCACCCCCAGCCCTCAGGGACTCTTCTGTCTCTCTCAGCTACTCTCCAACCATCTCCAGATTGCACCTGGAGTCAGCTTCCCGCACCCAGGAATCATCTACAAACTCACGGACCTTACTGCCACCCTCCCCCATTTCTTTCACCTCTTCACCCCCTGCCTTGAGGGACTCTCCTGGGCCTCCCAGCTTCTCTCCAGCCTTCCCCAGATTTCTGCCACAGTCAGCCCCAGGCACCCAGGGCAACCATAGACACTCACAGGCCTCACGAGACTATCTCCCTATGACCTGTACCTACACAGGGATGGCTCTCACGCATCCCTCAGTGACCCCAAACCCATCTCCACTTACACTCAGACACTCCCAGGGCCTGACAGCTACTCCCCGTTATTGTCCTTCAGTTCGAAGCCCTGGCCAATCTACTAGCCCACATGACGCAGTTACCTGGCCATTTCTCCACGGTTCCCGTGAGGGCCCCACGCCCAGCCGCACAAGAGCCCCTCCTGCATTCCGTCCTCACACGCAGGCCTGTCCATCTACTTGCTACTGTCACACTCTTGCCAGCAGAAGAGGCCCCTGTAATGGCCGATATCACCACCCAGTCTATCCTCACCCCACAGCTGTGCAGCGGGTCCCTCCTGCTGGCCCACGTGGCTGCCAGAGCCCATGCTGGCACGACGCTCCAGCAGGTCGGCGTCCCTGCGGGCCACACTACCGGTGACGTGGCTAGCATGACCCTCCTTCCTGGCAGTGACACTGTTGATGTGACCCCCAGTTTCACATCTGTCATTTCTAAATAGGACCATTTTCCCTTTTCGCTCTCCCTTCCTTTCACAGGGCTTTTCGTTCTCTCTGTTTCTGCCTCCGTTTCAGATATTTACTCACCTTTTTCTCTCTCACTATGTCTGCCGTGGTCTCCATGAGAGTGCGCCACTTAAGATTCCCCCATTAAAAGTCATGAATTGAGTGGCTTTTAGTATACCTGTGGTTGTGCACATTCAATTATAATTCGCAATCCATTGTAGAACGTCTTATCACCCCCGACCAGAGAAAAACCCTGTAGACATTAGTCACTCCTCATTCTGTCTCAAACCCTCTCCCTGACCCTCAGCTCTAGGTAGCAACTACCTAGTGCCATCAATCCCATATGCATAGATTTCCATATTGTAGACATTTCCTATAAACGGAATTGCACAATAGGTGAGCTGTTATGACTGACATAACACGTAGCACAATATTTTCAAGATTCATCCACATTGTAGGCTTACCCACAGGGGGAAACCATTTTTTGGGGGTGATTTAGTAACACCGGGTGTTTTATCCTTCCTTTCGTCCTTCTTTCCTTCCTTCCTTCCTTCCTTCCTTCCTTCCTTCCTTCTTTATTTCCTACCTTCCTTCTTTCCTTCCTTCCTTCCTTCCTTCCTTCCTTCCTTCCTCCTACTTCTCTCTTACTCCTTCTGCCCTCTCTCTTTCATATGCCTTAGGTGCATCCCACATTCTGCATTTTTTTGGAGAAATCCACGACAGGTGCAGGAAAATTGTGTTATTGTAACTATTTACCGCTATCTCTCTTTCACGGCTCTCCATCAGTTGTGAACATCTATTGGTTTATCCCAAGTCACTAAGCATATGTTTATTAGGTACACCTGTTTTTCCTTATACAGCTGTTTCTGGAGTCTAGGGTCGCATGCTCATAAAGCCAGTGTAACTCAGAAACGCATCTAATAGTCCAATAAACCCATCATAACGTTGAAAAATCATAAATCAAACCATCATAAGTCACGGTTTGTCCGTGGATATGGGTGTCATCAATTCCATTGTATTCAGTCATGCTGTACACCATTAACCACGGCAGACTGACTGGGAGTGGATATTGATACCATTATAAAAGTCAGTTATTAGAGGGATACTTCTTTAACCTGACTGAAGAACTGATCTAATGGCTTTAGTCGAGTGCATGATTATGTGAGATGTTCTGAGACAGAGTAGTACATTTGTGAATGAAATTTTCTGGCTTTTTTTCACTTAGTAGGAACCATTGTGTGTGGAAAAGTGAGAAAGTTGCTTTCTGCTGTAGAGTCTGGCATTCATTGTAGATTTAAGCTTATTTTTCTGGGAGCAAATCTTATTCAATAAAATACTACTCTTTATACTAAAAAAACAAAAACAGTGGTGATGTGTGGTCATTATCCTCAGCAAACTAATCCAGGGAAAGAAAACCAAACGCCACATTCTCACTTATAATGGGAGCTGAAAAAGGAGATCACATGGACACAGGAAGGGGAACAACACACACTGGGGCCCTTCGGGGGTCAGAGCGTTAAGAAGAACAGCTACTGCATGCTGGGCTTAATGCCTAGGTGATGGGTTGACAGGTGCAGCAAACCACCATGGCACACGTTTACCTTAGTAACAAATCTGCACATCCTGCACATATAGCCCAGAACTTAGAAACGAAACGAAACAAAAGAAAACGAAAAAGCAATAGCAAAACGCTAAAGGCAAACTAAAGTTTCAAACTCAGAACGTGACAGACCAATGTTTGGTTCAAATCATGGTTCTCAACCCAGGTGCCATAAGGTCAGGATAAAGAATTTGATTACATATTGTAAATAAGACATGCAGCAAATGACCAGAAAGATTATTCTCAACATATGTGTGTCTTCTAATTCAATGGTGACGCTACCTACCGGGACATAGCATTAGATTCCAAAGGGCCGGGTCCCGCCACACAGGCCTCCCACACTAATAACAATGGGAAGCCCTACGTGGTTTTACCTGTGCTTCTCAGCAACTGGCTATAAATCAGGTTGCCACCACTCCCAGATTTAGTTGCATTCATTTGCTGGAAGAGCTCACAGCACGCAGGGAAGCACTTACATTTGCCGTTGTATTTTAGCGGACATTGCAAAAAGTTCAGAAATTAATGTGGGGCCCGGCATGTGGGGAGGGGCGCACTACCTTCCAGGAAGTGTTATCCAGAAGCTCTCTGATCCCAGTCCTTTTGGGTTTTTATGGAGACCTCATTCTATAGGCATGATGGGTTAAACCATAGGCTATTGGTGATCAACTCCACCTGAGGCTCTCAACCCTCCCTGGAAATTGGGGTTGAGGCTTTGCCATTCTCAGTCTGGCTAAAAGAATTTACCCAAACGGAATTTTGAAACAGATGAGCATAACTGGAATCTTAATTAGATGATTGCATTATCTGGAGCCACACCTTGATATTCCTAACCCGAGCACCCTCATCCAACGAATGCTCCACCCAACTGGCTCCCAAGTCTCTACGTGGTTCCAGAGCAAAAGAATGTTTATACAACGCATATCTCCACCTTTTCTTCAAAGTCTTTTCGCTTACACGGAAAGACTTCTTAAACTGCCATGCATCAGGGTCAGGGGGAGGTCTTGTTACAACGCAGATCTGTGGATCTCCGGGTTTTGATTGTGGCAAGGATGCTGCTGGTGTCAAAACCACAACGTGGGAACCACAGAACCACTAGTTGGTTTTCAGCGTTTCAGTGCATACAATTCCTAACATATCTGGCCAAGAAAACTTGTAAGTTCTTAGATTGTCCCAAAGGTGGCGCATGAAATCAAAGCAGGAGAACAGTTTCCCACGAGGTGTAGCCTGGGAAAGTTGGGGGTGACTGATGGAAAGGAGGAGTGAAGCTCCGCCCTTTCCGCTGCTAGGCTGCACCCGAGGCTATTTAAACCCACCCTGGCTGGCCTGTACTCAGATCTTCGCGGAGCGGATCAGCGGCCGGAGCGTTTGGCGGACTCTGCGTGGACTTGGAGCTCACAGCGTCTTGCGACTTGGAAGCGGATTCAGAGGACAGGACAGAACACTTGGGCAAGTGAATCTCTGTCTGTCTGTCTGTCTGTCTGTCTGTCTCTCTGTCTCATTGGTTGGTTGATTTCCATTTTCTTAAGGGGCACATACCTCACACCGCACACACACACACACACACACACGCGCACACACGCACACACACTCCTTCTTTCTGCGAGTTAGAAAATTAGTAGGGGCCCCTGGGAGCTGCAGGTTTCCTAATCATGTCTGCACCTAAGAACAGTAGGGTCTTGTCTGGCTCTTCTTATGAACGGTCCCCCAGCCCGGACTCCCCAAGGTCCATGCGAGCTTCACCCAGCTTCTCCCTCTCCCCTATCAGAAACTCAGGCTTAAGGGGAAGCTCCTCACCAGGGATCCGGAGCTACCATTCACCATCCCCTAGGGCTTCACCACACTCACCTCTGTCATCACCAGAATCCCACAAGCTCCCATTTCCCTGTCCTCACCGTGATGGGCAATCAATGAAGCCATTGGGCTCTCCCGTGTCCTCCTCTGAGGATTCCTCAGAGTCCCCACGTTCATCAATAATATACCACATGTTCTTACTGCCATCACCCAGCAGCTCACCCCCAGCTCTCGGGGGGTCTCCTGTGTCTCCCAGCTACTCTCCAAACAACCCCAGATTTCAGCTGGAGTCAGCCCCCCACACCCAGGAATCACCTACAAACTCACGAGCCTCACGGTGCTCCACCCCTGTGTCTTTCATCTCTTCACCCCCAGGCCTCAGGGACTCTCCTGTGGCTCCCAGTTACTCTCCAGCCATCCCCAGGTTCCTGCGGGAGTCAGCCCCATGCACCCAGGAGTCCCCCAGAGACTCACACGTCTCGGGAGAATATGAGCGGTCCCCCAGCCCTGACTCCTCAAGATTCATGCCTGCCTCACCCAGCTTCTCCCTCTCCCCTCCCAGAAACTCAGACCCAAGGGGCAGCTCCTCACCAGGGATGTGGAAGTACTCTACATCACCCCGCAGGGCTTCACCACTCTCACATCCATCATCAACAGAACTCCACAACTTTACGTTTCCCTTTCCTAACCAAGCAGGACAGTCACTCATGTCATTGTGTTCTCCCGTGTCCTCCTCTGGAGATTCTCCACAGTCACCTCATTCATCAATAATATACCATATGTTCTTACTGCCATCATCCAGCAGCTCACCCCCAGCCACCCATGACTCGCCTGTCTGTCCCAGCTACTCTCCAACTACGCCCAGATTTCAGCGGCAGTCTCTACCCCACACCCCAGAAACACCTACAAACTCACAGACCTCAGTGGGATCCTCGCCAGTCTCTCTCACGTCTTCACCCCCAGCCCTTACGGACCCTCCAGTCTGTCCCAGCTACTCTCCAACCACGCCCACATTTCAGCGCGGGTCAGTTCCAGGAACCCAGGGATCACCACCAAGCCCACCACTTTCACTGAGTTACTCCCCAGTCTCCAGCACGTCTTTATCTCCAACCCTCAGGGACTCGCCTGTCTGTCCCAGCTACTCTCCAAACACGCCCACACTTCAGCGGGAGTTCGTTGCAGGCACCCAGAAATCACCACCAAACTCACCAATTTCACTGCGTTACTCCCCAGTCTCTCTCATGTCTTCACCATCCCTCAGGGACTCTCCCGTCTGTCCCAGCTACTCTCCAACCACGCCCACATTTCAGCTGGAGTCAGTTCCAGGCACCCCGGACTCACCACCAAACTCACCAATTTCACTCAGTTACTCCTCAGTCTCTAGCACGTCTTTATCTCCAACCCTCAGGGTCTCTCCTGTGTGTCCCAGCTACTCTCCAACCACGCCCACACTTCAGCGGGAGTCAGCTCCAGGCACCCAGGAATCACCATCAAACTCACCAATTTCACTGCGTTACTCCCCAGTCTCTCTCATGTCTTCACCATCCCTCAGGGACTCTCCCGTCTGTCCCAGCTACTCTCCAACCACGCCCACATTTCAGCTGGGGTCAGTTCCAGGCACCCCGGAGTCACCACCAAACTCACCAGTTTCACTGAGGTACTCCCCGGTCTCTCTCATGTCTTCACCCCCAGCCCTCAGGGACTCTCCTGTGTGTCCCAGCTACTCTCCATCCATGCCCAGATTTCAGCGGGAGTCCGTTCCAGGCACCCAGGTATCACCACCAAACTCAGCAGTTTCGCTGAGTTACTCCCCAGTCTCTCTCATGTCTTCACCCCCAGCCCCCTGGGACTCTCCTGTCTGTCCCAGCTACTCTCCCACCACGCCCAGATTTCAGCGGGAGTCAGCCTCCCACACTCCGGAATCACCTACAGACTCACAGACTTCACTGAGGTCCTCCCTGGTCTCTCTCAGGTCTTTGCCCTCAGCCCACAGGGACTCTTGTGTCTCTTTCAGCTACTCTCAAAACTTCTCTAGATTCCAGCTGGAGTCAGTTCCAGGCACCCACGATACACCACCGAACTCACGAATTTCACTGACTTACTCCCCAGTCTCCCTCATGTTCTCACCCCCAGCCCTCAGGGACTCTTCTGTCTCTCTCAGCTACTCTCCAACCATCTCCAGATTGCACCTGGAGTCAGCTTCCCGCACCCAGGAATCATCTACAAACTCACGGACCTTACTGCCACCCTCCCCCATTTCTTTCACCTCTTCACCCCCTGCCTTAAGGGACTCTCCTGGGCCTCCCAGCTTCTCTCCAGCCTTCCCCAGATTTCTGCCACAGTCAGCCCCAGGCACCCAGGGCAACCATAGACACTCACAGGCCTCACGAGACTATCTCCCTATGACCTGTACCTACACAGGGATGGCTCTCACGCATCCCTCAGTGACCCCAAACCCATCTCTACTTACACTCAGACACTCCCAGGGCCTGACAGCTACTCCCCGTTATTGTCCTTCAGTTCGAAGCCCTGGCCAATCTACTAGCCCACATGACGCAGTTACCTGGCCATTTCTCCACGGTTCCCGTGAGGGCCCCACGCCCAGCCGCACAAGAGCCCCTCCTGCATTCCGTCCTCACACGCAGGCCTGTCCATCTACTTGCTACTGTCACACTCTTGCCAGCAGAAGAGGCCCCTGTAATGGCCGATATCACCACCCAGTCTATCCTCACCCCACAGCTGTGCAGCGGGTCCCTCCTGCTGGCCCACGTGGCTGCCAGAGCCCATGCTGGCACGACGCTCCAGCAGGTCGGCGTCCCTGCGGGCCACACTACCGGTGACATGGCTAGCATGACCCTCCTTCCTGGCAGTGACACTGTTGATGTGAACCCCAGTTTCACATCTGTCATTTCTAAATAGGACCATTTTCCCTTTTCGCTCTCCCTTCCTTTCACAGGGCTTTTCGTTCTCTCTGTTTCTGCCTCCGTTTCAGATCTTTACTCACCTTTTTCTCTCTCACTATGTCTGCCGTGGTCTCCATGAGAGTGCGCCACTTAAGATTCCCCCATTAAAATCATGAATTGAGTGGCTTTTAGTATACCTGTGGTTGTGCACATTCAATTATAATTCGCAATCCATTGTAGAACGTCTTATCAGCCCCGACCAGAGAAAAACCCTGTAGACATTAGTCACTCCTCATTCTGTCTCAAACCCTCTCCCTGACCCTCAGCCCTAGGTAGCAAATACCTAGTGCCATCAATCCCATATGCATAGATTTCCATATTGTAGACATTTCCTATAAACGGAATTGCACAATAGGTGAGCTGTTATGACTGACATAACACGTAGCACAATATTTTCAAGATTCATCCACATTGTAGGCTTACCCACAGGGGAAACCATTTTTTGGGGGGGTTTTAGTAACACCGGGTGTTTTCTCCTTATTTTCGTCCTTCTTTCCTTCCTTCCTTCCTTCCTTCCTTCCTTCCTTCCTTCCTATTTTCCTGCCTTCCTTCCTTCCTTCCTTCTTTCCTTCCTTCCTTCCTTCCTCCTACTTCTCTCTTACTCCTTCTGCCCTCTCTCTTTCATATGCCTTAGGTGCATCCCACATTCTGCATTTTTTTGGGGAAATCCACGACAGGTGCAGGAAAATTGTGTTATTGTAACTATTTACCGCTATCTCTCTTTCACTGCTCTCCATCAGTTGTGAACATCTATTGGTTTATCCCAAGTCACTAAGCATATGTTTATTAGGTACACCTGTTTTTCCTTATACAGCTGTTTCTGGAGTCTAGGGTCGCATGCTCATAAACCCAGTGTAACTCAGAAACGCATCTAATAGTCCAATAAACATATCATAACGTTGAAAAATCATAAATCAAACCATCATAAGTCACGGTTTGTCCGTGGATATGGGCGTCATCAATTCCATTGTATTCAGTCATGCTGTACACCATTAACCACGGCAGACTGACTGGGAGTGGATATTGATACCATTATAAAAGTCAGTTATTAGAGGGATACTTCTTTAACCTGACTGAAGAACTGATCTAATGGCTTTAGTCGAGTGCATGATTATGTGAGATGTTTTGAGACAGAGTAGTACATTTGTGAATGAAATTTTCTGGCTTTTTTTCACTTAGTAGAAACCATTGTGTGTGGAAAAGTGAGAAAATTGCTTTCTGCTGTAGAGTCTGGCATTCATTGTAGATTTAAGCTTATTTTTCTGGGAGCAAATCTTATTCAATAAAATACTACTCTTTATACTAAAAAAACAAAAACAGTGGTGATGTGTGGTCATTATCCTCAGCAAACTAATCCAGGGAAAGAAAACCAAACGCCACATTCTCACTTATAATGGGAGCTGAAAAAGGAGATCACATGGACACAGGAAGGGGAACAACACACACTGGGGCCTTTCGGGGGGCAGAGCGTTAAGAAGAACAGCTACTGCATGCTGGGCTTAATGCCTAGGTGATGGGTTGACAGGTGCAGCAAACCACCATGGCACACGTTTACCTTAGTAACAAATCTGCACATCCTGCACATATAGCCCAGAACTTAGAAACGAAACGAAACAAAAGAAAACGAAAAAGCAATAGCAAAACGCTAAAGGCAAACTAAAGTTTCAAACTCAGAACGTGACAGACCAATGTTTGGTTCAAATCATGGTTCTCAACCCAGGTGCCATAAGGTCAGGATAAAGAATTTGATTACATATTGTAAATAAGACATGCAGCAAATGACCAGAAAGATTATTCTCAACATATGTGTGTCTTCTAATTCAATGGTGACGCTACCTACCGGGACATAGCATTAGATTCCAAAGGGCCGGGTCCCGCCACACAGGCCTCCCACACTAATAACAATGGGAAGCCCTACGTGGTTTTACCTGTGCTTCTCAGCAACTGGCTATAAATCAGGTTGCCACCACTCCCAGATTTAGTTGCATTCATTTGCTGGAAGAGCTCACAGCACGCAGGGAAGCACTTACATTTGCCGTTGTATTTTAGCGGACATTGCAAAAAGTTCAGAAATTAATGTGGGGCCCGGCATGTGGGGAGGGGCGCACTACCTTCCAGGAAGTGTTATCCAGAAGCTCTCTGATCCCAGTCCTTTTGGGTTTTTATGGAGACCTCATTCTATAGGCATGATGGGTTAAACCATAGGCTATTGGTGATCAACTCCACCTGAGGCTCTCAACCCTCCCTGGAAATTGGGGTTGAGGCTTTGCCATTCTCAGTCTGACTAAAAGAATTTACCCAAACGGAATTTTGAAACAGATGAGCATAACTGGAATCTTAATTAGATGATTGGATTATCTGGAGCCACACCTTGATATTCCTAACCCGAGCACCCTCATCCAACGAATGCTCCACCCAACTGGCTCCCAAGTCTCTACGTGGTTCCAGAGCAAAAGAATGTTTATACAACGCATATCTCCACCTTTTCTTCAAAGTCTTTTCGCTTACACGGAAAGACTTCTTAAACTGCCATGCATCAGGGTCAGGGGGAGGTCTTGTTACAACGCAGATCTGTGGATCTCCGGGTTTTGATTGTGGCAAGGATGCTGCTGGTGTCAAAACCACAACGTGGGAACCACAGAACCACTAGTTGGTTTTCAGCGTTTCAGTGCATACAATTCCTAACATATCTGGCCAAGAAAACTTGTAAGTTCTTAGATTGTCCCAAAGGTGGCGCATGAAATCAAAGCAGGAGAACAGTTTCCCACGAGGTGTAGCCTGGGAAAGTTGGGGGTGACTGATGGAAAGGAGGAGTGAAGCTCCGCCCTTTCCGCTGCTAGGCTGCGCCCGAGGCTATTTAAACCCACCCTGGCTGGCCTGTACTCAGATCTTCGCGGAGCGGATCAGCGGCCGGAGCGTTTGGCGGACTCTGCGTGGACTTGGAGCTCACAGCGTCTTGCGACTTGGAAGCGGATTCAGAGGACAGGACAGAACACTTGGGCAAGTGAATCTCTGTCTGTCTGTCTGTCTGTCTGTCTGTCTGTCTCATTGGTTGGTTGATTTCCATTTTCTTAAGGGGCACATACCTCACACCGCACACACACACACACACACACACGCACACACACTCCTTCTTTCTGCGAGTTAGAAAATTAGTAGGGGCCCCTGGGAGCTGCAGGTTTCCTAATCATGTCTGCACCTAAGAACAGTAGGGTCTTGTCTGGCTCTTCTTATGAACGGTCCCCCAGCCCGGACTCCCCAAGGTCCATGCGAGCTTCACCCAGCTTCTCCCTCTCCCCTATCAGAAACTCAGGCTTAAGGGGAAGCTCCTCACCAGGGATCCGGAGCTACCATTCACCATCCCCTAGGGCTTCACCACACTCACCTCTGTCATCACCAGAATCCCACAAGCTCCCATTTCCCTGTCCTCACCGTGATGGGCAATCAATGAAGCCATTGGGCTCTCCCGTGTCCTCCTCTGAGGATTCCTCAGAGTCCCCACGTTCATCAATAATATACCACATGTTCTTACTGCCATCACCCAGCAGCTCACCCCCAGCTCTCGGGGGGTCTCCTGTGTCTCCCAGCTACTCTCCAAACAACCCCAGATTTCAGCTGGAGTCAGCCCCCCACACCCAGGAATCACCTACAAACTCACGAGCCTCACGGTGCTCCACCCCTGTGTCTTTCATCTCTTCACCCCCAGGCCTCAGGGACTCTCCTGTGGCTCCCAGTTACTCTCCAGCCATCCCCAGGTTCCTGCGGGAGTCAGCCCCATGCACCCAGGAGTCCCCCAGAGACTCACACGTCTCGGGAGAATATGAGCGGTCCCCCAGCCCTGACTCCTCAAGATTCATGCCTGCCTCACCCAGCTTCTCCCTCTCCCCTCCCAGAAACTCAGACCCAAGGGGCAGCTCCTCACCAGGGATGTGGAAGTACTCTACAACACCCCGCAGGGCTTCACCACTCTCACATCCATCATCAACAGAACTCCACAACTTTACGTTTCCCTTTCCTAACCAAGCAGGACAGTCACTCATGTCATTGTGTTCTCCCGTGTCCTCCTCTGGAGATTCTCCACAGTCACCTCATTCATCAATAATATACCATATGTTCTTACTGCCATCATCCAGCAGCTCACCCCCAGCCACCCATGACTCGCCTGTCTGTCCCAGCTACTCTCCAACTACGCCCAGATTTCAGCGGCAGTCTCTACCCCACACCCCAGAAACACCTACAAACTCACAGACCTCAGTGGGATCCTCGCCAGTCTCTCTCACGTCTTCACCCCCAGCCCTTACGGACCCTCCAGTCTGTCCCAGCTACTCTCCAACCACGCCCACATTTCAGCGCGGGTCAGTTCCAGGAACCCAGGGATCACCACCAAGCCCACCACTTTCACTGAGTTACTCCCCAGTCTCCAGCACGTCTTTATCTCCAACCCTCAGGGACTCGCCTGTCTGTCCCAGCTACTCTCCAAACACGCCCACACTTCAGCGGGAGTTCGTTGCAGGCACCCAGAAATCACCACCAAACTCACCAATTTCACTGCCTTACTCCCCAGTCTCTCTCATGTCTTCACCATCCCTCAGGGACTCTCCCGTCTGTCCCAGCTACTCTCCAACCACGCCCACATTTCAGCTGGAGTCAGTTCCAGGCACCCCGGACTCACCACCAAACTCACCAATTTCACTCAGTTACTCCTCAGTCTCTAGCACGTCTTTATCTCCAACCCTCAGGGTCTCTCCTGTGTGTCCCAGCTACTCTCCAACCACGCCCACACTTCAGCGGGAGTCAGCTCCAGGCACCCAGGAATCACCATCAAACTCACCAATTTCACTGCGTTACTCCCCAGTCTCTCTCATGTCTTCACCATCCCTCAGGGACTCTCCCGTCTGTCCCAGCTACTCTCCAACCACGCCCACATTTCAGCTGGGGTCAGTTCCAGGCACCCCGGAGTCACCACCAAACTCACCAGTTTCACTGAGGTACTCCCCGGTCTCTCTCATGTCTTCACCCCCAGCCCTCAGGGACTCTCCTGTGTGTCCCAGCTACTCTCCATCCATGCCCAGATTTCAGCGGGAGTCCGTTCCAGGCACCCAGGTATCACCACCAAACTCAGCAGTTTCGCTGAGTTACTCCCCAGTCTCTCTCATGTCTTCACCCCCAGCCCCCTGGGACTCTCCTGTCTGTCCCAGCTACTCTCCCACCACGCCCAGATTTCAGCGGGAGTCAGCCTCCCACACTCCGGAATCACCTACAGACTCACAGACTTCACTGAGGTCCTCCCTGGTCTCTCTCAGGTCTTTGCCCTCAGCCCACAGGGACTCTTGTGTCTCTTTCAGCTACTCTCAAAACTTCTCTAGATTCCAGCTGGAGTCAGTTCCAGGCACCCACGATACACCACCGAACTCACGAATTTCACTGACTTACTCCCCAGTCTCCCTCATGTTCTCACCCCCAGCCCTCAGGGACTCTTCTGTCTCTCTCAGCTACTCTCCAACCATCTCCAGATTGCACCTGGAGTCAGCTTCCCGCACCCAGGAATCATCTACAAACTCACGGACCTTACTGCCACCCTCCCCCATTTCTTTCACCTCTTCACACCCTGCCTTGAGGGACTCTCCTGGGCCTCCCAGCTTCTCTCCAGCCTTCCCCAGATTTCTGCCACAGTCAGCCCCAGGCACCCAGGGCAACCATAGACACTCACAGGCCTCACGAGACTATCTCCCTATGACCTGTACCTACACAGGGATGGCTCTCACGCATCCCTCAGTGACCCCAAACCCATCTCCACTTACACTCAGACACTCCCAGGGCCTGACAGCTACTCCCCGTTATTGTCCTTCAGTTTGAAGCCCTGGCCAATCTACTAGCCCACATGACGCAGTTACCTGGCCATTTCTCCACGGTTCCCGTGAGAACCTGGCCCCACGCCCAGCCGCACAAGAGCCCCTCCTGCATTCCGTCCTCACACGCAGGCCTGTCCATCTACTTGCTACTGTCACACTCTTGCCAGCAGAAGAGGCCCCTGTAATGGCCGATATCACCACCCAGTCTATCCTCACCCCACAGCTGTGCAGCGGGTCCCTCCTGCTGGCCCACGTGGCTGCCAGAGCCCATGCTGGCACGACGCTCCAGCAGGTCGGCGTCCCTGCGGGCCACACTACCGGTGACGTGGCTAGCATGACCCTCCTTCCTGGCAGTGACACTGTTGATGTGAACCCCAGTTTCACATCTGTCATTTCTAAATAGGACCATTTTCCCTTTTCGCTCTCCCTTCCTTTCACAGGGCTTTTCGTTCTCTCTGTTTCTGCCTCCGTTTCAGATATTTACTCACCTTTTTCTCTCTCACTATGTCTGCCGTGGTCTCCATGAGAGTGCGCCACTTAAGATTCCCCCATTAAAAGTCATGAATTGAGTGGCTTTTAGTATACCTGTGGTTGTGCACATTCAATTATAATTCGCAATCCATTGTAGAACGTCTTATCACCCCCGACCAGAGAAAAACCCTGTAGACATTAGTCACTCCTCATTCTGTCTCAAACCCTCTCCCTGACCCTCAGCCCTAGGTAGCAAATACCTAGTGCGATCAATCCCATATGCATAGATTTCCATATTGTAGACATTTCCTATAAACGGAATTGCACAATAGGTGAGCTGTTATGACTGACATAACACGTAGCACAATATTTTCAAGATTCATCCACATTGTAGGCTTACCCACAGGGGAAACCATTTTTTGGGGGGGTTTTAGTAACACCGGGTGTTTTCTCCTTATTTTCGTCCTTCTTTCCTTCCTTCCTTCCTTCCTTCCTTCCTTCCTTCCTTCCTTCCTTCCTATTTTCCTGCCTTCCTTCCTTCCTTCCTTCTTTCCTTCCTTCCTTCCTTCCTCCTACTTCTCTCTTACTCCTTCTGCCCTCTCTCTTTCATATGCCTTAGGTGCATCCCACATTCTGCATTTTTTTGGGGAAATCCACGACAGGTGCAGGAAAATTGTGTTATTGTAACTATTTACCGCTATCTCTCTTTCACTGCTCTCCATCAGTTGTGAACATCTATTGGTTTATCCCAAGTCACTAAGCATATGTTTATTAGGTACACCTGTTTTTCCTTATACAGCTGTTTCTGGAGTCTAGGGTCGCATGCTCATAAACCCAGTGTAACTCAGAAACGCATCTAATAGTCCAATAAACCCATCATAACGTTGAAAAATCATAAATCAAACCATCATAAGTCACGGTTTGTCCGTGGATATGGGCGTCATCAATTCCATTGTATTCAGTCATGCTGTACACCATTAACCACGGCAGACTGACTGGGAGTGGATATTGATACCATTATAAAAGTCAGTTATTAGAGGGATACTTCTTTAACCTGACTGAAGAACTGATCTAATGGCTTTAGTCGAGTGCATGATTATGTGAGATGTTTTGAGACAGAGTAGTACATTTGTGAATGAAATTTTCTGGCTTTTTTTCACTTAGTAGAAACCATTGTGTGTGGAAAAGTGAGAAAATTGCTTTCTGCTGTAGAGTCTGGCATTCATTGTAGATTTAAGCTTATTTTTCTGGGAGCAAATCTTATTCAATAAAATACTACTCTTTATACTAAAAAAACAAAAACAGTGGTGATGTGTGGTCATTATCCTCAGCAAACTAATCCAGGGAAAGAAAACCAAACGCCACATTCTCACTTATAATGGGAGCTGAAAAAGGAGATCACATGGACACAGGAAGGGGAACAACACACACTGGGGCCTTTCGGGGGGCAGAGCGTTAAGAAGAACAGCTACTGCATGCTGGGCTTAATGCCTAGGTGATGGGTTGACAGGTGCAGCAAACCACCATGGCACACGTTTACCTTAGTAACAAATCTGCACATCCTGCACATATAGCCCAGAACTTAGAAACGAAACGAAACAAAAGAAAACGAAAAAGCAATAGCAAAACGCTAAAGGCAAACTAAAGTTTCAAACTCAGAACGTGACAGACCAATGTTTGGTTCAAATCATGGTTCTCAACCCAGGTGCCATAAGGTCAGGATAAAGAATTTGATTACATATTGTAAATAAGACATGCAGCAAATGACCAGAAAGATTATTCTCAACATATGTGTGTCTTCTAATTCAATGGTGACGCTACCTACCGGGACATAGCATTAGATTCCAAAGGGCCGGGTCCCGCCACACAGGCCTCCCACACTAATAACAATGGGAAGCCCTACGTGGTTTTACCTGTGCTTCTCAGCAACTGGCTATAAATCAGGTTGCCACCACTCCCAGATTTAGTTGCATTCATTTGCTGGAAGAGCTCACAGCACGCAGGGAAGCACTTACATTTGCCGTTGTATTTTAGCGGACATTGCAAAAAGTTCAGAAATTAATGTGGGGCCCGGCATGTGGGGAGGGGCGCACTACCTTCCAGGAAGTGTTATCCAGAAGCTCTCTGATCCCAGTCCTTTTGGGTTTTTATGGAGACCTCATTCTATAGGCATGATGGGTTAAACCATAGGCTATTGGTGATCAACTCCACCTGAGGCTCTCAACCCTCCCTGGAAATTGGGGTTGAGGCTTTGCCATTCTCAGTCTGACTAAAAGAATTTACCCAAACGGAATTTTGAAACAGATGAGCATAACTGGAATCTTAATTAGATGATTGGATTATCTGGAGCCACACCTTGATATTCCTAACCCGAGCACCCTCATCCAACGAATGCTCCACCCAACTGGCTCCCAAGTCTCTACGTGGTTCCAGAGCAAAAGAATGTTTATACAACGCATATCTCCACCTTTTCTTCAAAGTCTTTTCGCTTACACGGAAAGACTTCTTAAACTGCCATGCATCAGGGTCAGGGGGAGGTCTTGTTACAACGCAGATCTGTGGATCTCCGGGTTTTGATTGTGGCAAGGATGCTGCTGGTGTCAAAACCACAACGTGGGAACCACAGAACCACTAGTTGGTTTTCAGTGTTTCAGTGCATACAATTCCTAACATATCTGGCCAAGAAAACTTGTAAGTTCTTAGATTGTCCCAAAGGTGGCGCATGAAATCAAAGCAGGAGAACAGTTTCCCACGAGGTGTAGCCTGGGAAAGTTGGGGGTGACTGATGGAAAGGAGGAGTGAAGCTCCGCCCTTTCCGCTGCTAGGCTGCGCCCGAGGCTATTTAAACCCACCCTGGCTGGCCTGTACTCAGATCTTCGCGGAGCGGATCAGCGGCCGGAGCGTTTGGCGGACTCTGCGTGGACTTGGAGCTCACAGCGTCTTGCGACTTGGAAGCGGATTCAGAGGACAGGACAGAACACTTGGGCAAGTGAATCTCTGTCTGTCTGTCTGTCTGTCTGTCTGTCTGTCTCATTGGTTGGTTGATTTCCATTTTCTTAAGGGGCACATACCTCACACCGCACACACACACACACACACACACACGCACACACACGCACACACACTCCTTCTTTCTGCGAGTTAGAAAATTAGTAGGGGCCCCTGGGAGCTGCAGGTTTCCTAATCATGTCTGCACCTAAGAACAGTAGGGTCTTGTCTGGCTCTTCTTATGAACGGTCCCCCAGCCCGGACTCCCCAAGGTCCATGCGAGCTTCACCCAGCTTCTCCCTCTCCCCTATCAGAAACTCAGGCTTAAGGGGAAGCTCCTCACCAGGGATCCGGAGCTACCATTCACCATCCCCTAGGGCTTCACCACACTCACCTCTGTCATCACCAGAATCCCACAAGCTCCCATTTCCCTGTCCTCACCGTGATGGGCAATCAATGAAGCCATTGGGCTCTCCCGTGTCCTCCTCTGAGGATTCCTCAGAGTCCCCACGTTCATCAATAATATACCACATGTTCTTACTGCCATCACCCAGCAGCTCACCCCCAGCTCTCGGGGGGTCTCCTGTGTCTCCCAGCTACTCTCCAAACAACCCCAGATTTCAGCTGGAGTCAGCCCCCCACACCCAGGAATCACCTACAAACTCACGAGCCTCACGGTGCTCCACCCCTGTGTCTTTCATCTCTTCACCCCCAGGCCTCAGGGACTCTCCTGTGGCTCCCAGTTACTCTCCAGCCATCCCCAGGTTCCTGCGGGAGTCAGCCCCATGCACCCAGGAGTCCCCCAGAGACTCACACGTCTCGGGAGAATATGAGCGGTCCCCCAGCCCTGACTCCTCAAGATTCATGCCTGCCTCACCCAGCTTCTCCCTCTCCCCTCCCAGAAACTCAGACCCAAGGGGCAGCTCCTCACCAGGGATGTGGAAGTACTCTACATCACCCCGCAGGGTTTCACCACTCTCACATCCATCATCAACAGAACTCCACAACTTTACGTTTCCCTTTCCTAACCAAGCAGGACAGTCACTCATGTCATTGTGTTCTCCCGTGTCCTCCTCTGGAGATTCTCCACAGTCACCTCATTCATCAATAATATACCATATGTTCTTACTGCCATCATCCAGCAGCTCACCCCCAGCCACCCATGACTCGCCTGTCTGTCCCAGCTACTCTCCAACTACGCCCAGATTTCAGCGGCAGTCTCTACCCCACACCCCAGAAACACCTACAAACTCACAGACCTCAGTGGGATCCTCGCCAGTCTCTCTCACGTCTTCACCCCCAGCCCTTACGGACCCTCCAGTCTGTCCCAGCTACTCTCCAACCACGCCCACATTTCAGCGCGGGTCAGTTCCAGGAACTCAGGGATCACCACCAAGCCCACCACTTTCAAAGAGTTACTCCCCAGTCTCCAGCACGTCTTTATCTCCAACCCTCAGGGACTCGCCTGTCTGTCCCAGCTACTCTCCAAACACGCCCACACTTCAGCGGGAGTTCGTTGCAGACACCCAGAAATCACGACCAAACTCACCAATTTCACTGAGTTACTCCCCAGTCTCTCTCATGTCTTCACCATCCCTCAGGGACTCTCCCGTCTGTCCCAGCTACTCTCCAACCACGCCCACATTTCAGCTGGAGTCAGTTCCAGGCACCCCGGACTCAGCACCAAACTCACCAATTTCACTCAGTTACTCCTCAGTCTCTAGCTCGTCTTTATCTCCAACCCTCAGGGACTCTCCTGTGTGTCCCAGCTACTCTCCAACCACGCCCACCCTTCAGCGGAAGTCAGTTCCAGGCACCCAGGAATCACCACCAAACTCACCAATTTCACTGCGTTACTCCCCAGTCTCTCTCATGTCTTCACCATCCCTCAGGGACTCTCCCGTCTGTCCCAGCTACTCTCCAACCACGCCCACATTTCAGCTGGGGTCACTTCCAGGCACCCCGGAGTCACCACCAAACTCACCAGTTTCACTGAGGTACTCCCCGGTCTCTCTCATGTCTTCACCCCCAGCCCTCAGGGACTCTCCTGTGTGTCCCAGCTACTCTCCATCCATGCCCAGATTTCAGCGGGAGTCCGTTCCAGGCACCCAGGTATCACCACCAAACTCAGCAGTTTCGCTGAGTTACTCCCCAGTCTCTCTCATGTCTTCACCCCCAGCCCCCTGGGACTCTCCTGTCTGTCCCAGCTACTCTCCCACCACGCCCAGATTTCAGCGGGAGTCAGCCTCCCACACTCCGGAATCACCTACAGACTCACAGACTTCACTGAGGTCCTCCCTGGTCTCTCTCAGGTCTTTGCCCTCAGCCCACAGGGACTCTTGTGTCTCTTTCAGCTACTCTCAAAACTTCTCTAGATTCCAGCTGGAGTCAGTTCCAGGCACCCACGATACACCACCGAACTCACGAATTTCACTGACTTACTCCCCAGTCTCCCTCATGTTCTCACCCCCAGCCCTCAGGGACTCTTCTGTCTCTCTCAGCTACTCTCCAACCATCTCCAGATTGCACCTGGAGTCAGCTTCCCGCACCCAGGAATCATCTACAAACTCACGGACCTTACTGCCACCCTCCCCCATTTCTTTCACCTCTTCACCCCCTGCCTTAAGGGACTCTCCTGGGCCTCCCAGCTTCTCTCCAGCCTTCCCCAGATTTCTGCCACAGTCAGCCCCAGGCACCCAGGGCAACCATAGACACTCACAGGCCTCACGAGACTATCTCCCTATGACCTGTACCTACACAGGGATGGCTCTCACGCATCCCTCAGTGACCCCAAACCCATCTCCACTTACACTCAGACACTCCCAGGGCCTGACAGCTACTCCCCGTTATTGTCCTTCAGTTCGAAGCCCTGGCCAATCTACTAGCCCACATGACGCAGTTACCTGGCCATTTCTCCACGGTTCCCGTGAGGGCCCCACGCCCAGCCGCACAAGAGCCCCTCCTGCATTCCGTCCTCACACGCAGGCCTGTCCATCTACTTGCTACTGTCACACTCTTGCCAGCAGAAGAGGCCCCTGTAATGGCCGATATCACCACCCAGTCTATCCTCACCCCACAGCTGTGCAGCGGGTCCCTCCTGCTGGCCCACGTGGCTGCCAGAGCCCATGCTGGCACGACGCTCCAGCAGGTCGGCGTCCCTGCGGGCCACAGTACCGGTGACATGGCTAGCATGACCCTCCTTCCTGGCAGTGACACTGTTGATGTGAACCCCAGTTTCACATCTGTCATTTCTAAATAGGACCATTTTCCCTTTTCGCTCTCCCTTCCTTTCACAGGGCTTTTCGTTCTCTCTGTTTCTGCCTCCGTTTCAGATCTTTACTCACCTTTTTCTCTCTCACTATGTCTGCCGTGGTCTCCATGAGAGTGCGCCACTTAAGATTCCCCCATTAAAAGTCATGAATTGAGTGGCTTTTAGTATACCTGTGGTTGTGCACATTCAATTATAATTCGCAATCCATTGTAGAACGTCTTATCACCCCCGACCAGAGAAAAACCCTGTAGACATTAGTCACTCCTCATTCTGTCTCAAACCCTCTCCCTGACCCTCAGCCCTAGGTAGCAACTACCTAGTGCCATCAATCCCATATGCATAGATTTCCATATTGTAGACATTTCCTATAAACGGAATTGCACAATAGGTGAGCTGTTATGACTGACATAACACGTAGCACAATATTTTCAAGATTCATCCACATTGTAGGCTTACCCACAGGGGGAAACCATTTTTTTGGGGGGTTTTAGTAACACCGGGTGTTTCCTCCTTCCTTTCGTCCTTCTTTCCTTCCTTCCTTCCTTCCTTCCTTCCTTCCTTTTTTCCTACCTTCCTTCTTTCCTTCCTTCCTTCCTTCCTTCCTTCCTTCCTTCCTTCCTTCCTTCCTCCTACTTCTCTCTTACTCCTTCTGCCCTCTCTCTTTCATATGCCTTAGGTGCATCCCACATTCTGCATTTTTTTGGAGAAATCCACGACAGGTGCAGGAAAATTGTGTTATTGTAACTATTTACCGCTATCTCTCTTTCACGGCTCTCCATCAGTTGTGAACATCTATTGGTTTATCCCAAGTCACTAAGCATATGTTTATTAGGTACACCTGTTTTTCCTTATACAGCTGTTTCTGGAGTCTAGGGTCGCATGCTCATAAAGCCAGTGTAACTCAGAAACGCATCTAATAGTCCAATAAACCCATCATAACGTTGAAAAATCATAAATCAAACCATCATAAGTCACGGTTTGTCCGTGGATATGGGCGTCATCAATTCCATTGTATTCAGTCATGCTGTACACCATTAACCACGGCAGACTGACTGGGAGTGGATATTGATACCATTATAAAAGTCAGTTATTAGAGGGATACTTCTTTAACCTGACTGAAGAACTGATCTAATGGCTTTAGTCGAGTGCATGATTATGTGAGATGTTTTGAGACAGAGTAGTACATTTGTGAATGAAATTTTATGGCTTTTTTTCACTTAGTAGGAACGACTGTGTGTGGAAAAGTGAGAAAGTTGCTTTCTGCTGTAGAGTCTGGCATTCATTGTAGATTTAAGCTTATTTTTCTGGGAGCAAATCTTATTCAATAAAATACTACTCTTTATACTAAAAAAACAAAAACAGTGGTGATGTGTGGTCATTATCCTCAGCAAACTAATCCAGGGAAAGAAAACCAAACGCCACATTCTCACTTATAATGGGAGCTGAAAAAGGAGATCACATGGACACAGGAAGGGGAACAACACACACTGGGGCCCTTCGGGGGTCAGAGCGTTAAGAAGAACAGCTACTGCATGCTGGGCTTAATGCCTAGGTGATGGGTTGACAGGTGCAGCAAACCACCATGGCACACGTTTACCTTAGTAACAAATCTGCACATCCTGCACATATAGCCCAGAACTTAGAAACGAAACGAAACAAAAGAAAACGAAAAAGCAATAGCAAAACGCTAAAGGCAAACTAAAGTTTCAAACTCAGAACGTGACAGACCAATGTTTGGTTCAAATCATGGTTCTCAACCCAGGTGCCATAAGGTCAGGATAAAGAATTTGATTACATATTGTAAATAAGACATGCAGCAAATGACCAGAAAGATTATTCTCAACATATGTGTGTCTTCTAATTCAATGGTGACGCTACCTACCGGGACATAGCATTAGATTCCAAAGGGCCGGGTCCCGCCACACAGGCCTCCCACACTAATAACAATGGGAAGCCCTACGTGGTTTTACCTGTGCTTCTCAGCAACTGGCTATAAATCAGGTTGCCACCACTCCCAGATTTAGTTGCATTCATTTGCTGGAAGAGCTCACAGCACGCAGGGAAGCACTTACATTTGCCGTTGTATTTTAGCGGACATTGCAAAAAGTTCAGAAATTAATGTGGGGCCCGGCATGTGGGGAGGGGCGCACTACCTTCCAGGAAGTGTTATCCAGAAGCTCTCTGATCCCAGTCCTTTTGGGTTTTTATGGAGACCTCATTCTATAGGCATGATGGGTTAAACCATAGGCTATTGGTGATCAACTCCACCTGAGGCTCTCAACCCTCCCTGGAAATTGGGGTTGAGGCTTTGCCATTCTCAGTCTGACTAAAAGAATTTACCCAAACGGAATTTTGAAACAGATGAGCATAACTGGAATCTTAATTAGATGATTGGATTATCTGGAGCCACACCTTGATATTCCTAACCCGAGCACCCTCATCCAACGAATGCTCCACCCAACTGGCTCCCAAGTCTCTACGTGGTTCCAGAGCAAAAGAATGTTTATACAACGCATATCTCCACCTTTTCTTCAAAGTCTTTTCGCTTACACGGAAAGACTTCTTAAACTGCCATGCATCAGGGTCAGGGGGAGGTCTTGTTACAACGCAGATCTGTGGATCTCCGGGTTTTGATTGTGGCAAGGATGCTGCTGGTGTCAAAACCACAACGTGGGAACCACAGAACCACTAGTTGGTTTTCAGTGTTTCAGTGCATACAATTCCTAACATATCTGGCCAAGAAAACTTGTAAGTTCTTAGATTGTCCCAAAGGTGGCGCATGAAATCAAAGCAGGAGAACAGTTTCCCACGAGGTGTAGCCTGGGAAAGTTGGGGGTGACTGATGGAAAGGAGGAGTGAAGCTCCGCCCTTTCCGCTGCTAGGCTGCGCCCGAGGCTATTTAAACCCACCCTGGCTGGCCTGTACTCAGATCTTCGCGGAGCGGATCAGCGGCCGGAGCGTTTGGCGGACTCTGCGTGGACTTGGAGCTCACAGCATCTTGCGACTTGGAAGCGGATTCAGAGGACAGGACAGAACACTTGGGCAAGTGAATCTCTGTCTGTCTGTCTGTCTGTCTGTCTGTCTGTCTGTCTCATTGGTTGGTTGATTTCCATTTTCTTAAGGGGCACATACCTCACACCGCACACACACACACACACACACACACGCACACACACGCACACACACTCCTTCTTTCTGCGAGTTAGAAAATTAGTAGGGGCCCCTGGGAGCTGCAGGTTTCCTAATCATGTTTGCACCTAAGAACAGTAGGGTCTTGTCTGGCTCTTCTTATGAACGGTCCCCCAGCCCGGACTCCCCAAGGTCCATGCGAGCTTCACCCAGCTTCTCCCTCTCCCCTATCAGAAACTCAGGCTTAAGGGGAAGCTCCTCACCAGGGATCCGGAGCTACCATTCACCATCCCCTAGGGCTTCACCACACTCACCTCTGTCATCACCAGAATCCCACAAGCTCCCATTTCCCTGTTCTCACCGTGATGGGCAATCAATGAAGCCATTGGGCTCTCCCGTGTCCTCCTCTGAGGATTCCTCAGAGTCCCCACGTTCATCAATAATATACCACATGTTCTTACTGCCATCACCCAGCAGCTCACCCCCAGCTCTCGGGGGGTCTCCTGTGTCTCCCAGCTACTCTCCAAACAACCCCAGATTTCAGCTGGAGTCAGCCCCCCACACCCAGGAATCACCTACAAACTCACGAGCCTCACGGTGCTCCACCCCTGTGTCTTTCATCTCTTCACCCCCAGGCCTCAGGGACTCTCCTGTGGCTCCCAGTTACTCTCCAGCCATCCCCAGGTTCCTGCGGGAGTCAGCCCCATGCACCCAGGGGTCCCCCAGAGACTCACACGTCTCGGGAGAATATGAGCGGTCCCCCAGCCCTGACTCCTCAAGATTCATGCCTGCCTCACCCAGCTTCTCCCTCTCCCCTCCCAGAAACTCAGACCCAAGGGGCAGCTCCTCACCAGGGATGTGGAAGTACTCTACAACACCCCGCAGGGCTTCACCACTCTCACATCCATCATCAACAGAACTCCACAACTTTACGTTTCCCTTTCCTAACCAAGCAGGACAGTCACTCATGTCATTGTGTTCTCCCGTGTCCTCCTCTGGAGATTCTCCACAGTCACCTCATTCATCAATAATATACCATATGTTCTTACTGCCATCATCCAGCAGCTCACCCCCAGCCACCCATGACTCGCCTGTCTGTCCCAGCTACTCTCCAACTACGCCCAGATTTCAGCGGCAGTCTCTACCCCACACCCCAGAAACACCTACAAACTCACAGACCTCAGTGGGATCCTCGCCAGTCTCTCTCACGTCTTCACCCCCAGCCCTTACGGACCCTCCAGTCTGTCCCAGCTACTCTCCAACCACGCCCACATTTCAGCGCGGGTCAGTTCCAGGAACCCAGGGATCACCACCAAGCCCACCACTTTCACTGAGTTACTCCCCAGTCTCCAGCACGTCTTTATCTCCAACCCTCAGGGACTCGCCTGTCTGTCCCAGCTACTCTCCAAACACGCCCACACTTCAGCGGGAGTTCGTGGCAGGCACCCAGAAATCACCACCAAACTCACCAATTTCACTGCCTTACTCCCCAGTCTCTCTCATGTCTCCACCATCCCTCAGGGACTCTCCCGTCTGTCCCAGCTACTCTCCAACCACGCCCACATTTCAGCTGGAGTCAGTTCCAGGCACCCCGGACTCACCACCAAACTCACCAGTTTCACTCAGTTACTCCTCAGTCTCTAGCACGTCTTTATCTCCAACCCTCAGGGACTCTCCTGTGTGTCCCAGCTACTCTCCAACCACGCCCACACTTCAGCGGGAGTCAGTTCCAGGCACCCAGGAATCACCATCAAACTCACCAATTTCACTGCGTTACTCCCCAGTCTCTCTCATGTCTTCACCATCCCTCAGGGACTCTCCCGTCTGTCCCAGCTACTCTCCAACCACGCCCACATTTCAGCTGGGGTCACTTCCAGGCACCCCGGAGTCACCACCAAACTCACCAGTTTCACTGAGGTACTCCCCGGTCTCTCTCATGTCTTCACCCCCAGCCCTCAGGGACTCTCCTGTGTGTCCCAGCTACTCTCCATCCATGCCCAGATTTCAGCGGGAGTCCGTTCCAGGCACCCAGGTATCACCACCAAACTCAGCAGTTTCGCTGAGTTACTCCCCAGTCTCTCTCATGTCTTCACCCCCAGCCCCCTGGGACTCTCCTGTCTGTCCCAGCTACTCTCCCACCACGCCCAGATTTCAGCGGGAGTCAGCCTCCCACACTCCGGAATCACCTACAGACTCACAGACTTCACTGAGGTCCTCCCTGGTCTCTCTCAGGTCTTTGCCTTCAGCCCACAGGGACTCTTGTGTCTCTTTCAGCTACTCTCAAAACTTCTCTAGATTCCAGCTGGAGTCAGTTCCAGGCACCCACGATACACCACCGAACTCACGAATTTCACTGACTTACTCCCCAGTCTCCCTCATGTTCTCACCCCCAGCCCTCAGGGACTCTTCTGTCTCTCTCAGCTACTCTCCAACCATCTCCAGATTGCACCTGGAGTCAGCTTCCCGCACCCAGGAATCATCTACAAACTCACGGACCTTACTGCCACCCTCCCCCATTTCTTTCACCTCTTCACCCCCTGCCTTGAGGGACTCTCCTGGGCCTCCCAGCTTCTCTCCAGCCTTCCCCAGATTTCTGCCACAGTCAGCCCCAGGCACCCAGGGCAACCATAGACACTCACAGGCCTCACGAGACTATCTCCCTATGACCTGTACCTACACAGGGATGGCTCTCACGCATCCCTCAGTGACCCCAAACCCATCTCCACTTACACTCAGACACTCCCAGGGCCTGACAGCTACTCCCCGTTATTGTCCTTCAGTTCGAAGCCCTGGCCAATCTACTAGCCCACATGACGCAGTTATCTGGCCATTTCTCCACGGTTCCCGTGAGGGCCCCACGCCCAGCCGCACAAGAGCCCCTCCTGCATTCCGTCCTCACACGCAGGCCTGTCCATCTACTTGCTACTGTCACACTCTTGCCAGCAGAAGAGGCCCCTGTAATGGCCGATATCACCACCCAGTCTATCCTCACCCCACAGCTGTGCAGCGGGTCCCTCCTGCTGGCCCACGTGGCTGCCAGAGCCCATGCTGGCACGACGCTCCAGCAGGTCGGCGTCCCTGCGGGCCACACTACCGGTGACGTGGCTAGCATGACCCTCCTTCCTGGCAGTGACACTGTTGATGTGACCCCCAGTTTCACATCTGTCATTTCTAAATAGGACCATTTTCCCTTTTCGCTCTCCCTTCCTTTCACAGGGCTTTTCGTTCTCTCTGTTTCTGCCTCCGTTTCAGATATTTACTCACCTTTTTCTCTCTCACTATGTCTGCCGTGGTCTCCATGAGAGTGCGCCACTTAAGATTCCCCCATTAAAAGTCATGAATTGAGTGGCTTTTAGTATACCTGTGGTTGTGCACATTCAATTATAATTCGCAATCCATTGTAGAACGTCTTATCACCCCCGACCAGAGAAAAACCCTGTAGACATTAGTCACTCCTCATTCTGTCTCAAACCCTCTCCCTGACCCTCAGCTCTAGGTAGCAACTACCTAGTGCCATCAATCCCATATGCATAGATTTCCATATTGTAGACATTTCCTATAAACGGAATTGCACAATAGGTGAGCTGTTATGACTGACATAACACGTAGCACAATATTTTCAAGATTCATCCACATTGTAGGCTTACCCACAGGGGGAAACCATTTTTTGGGGGTGATTTAGTAACACCGGGTGTTTTATCCTTCCTTTCGTCCTTCTTTCCTTCCTTCCTTCCTTCCTTCCTTCCTTCCTTCCTTCCTTCTTTATTTCCTACCTTCCTTCTTTCCTTCCTTCCTTCCTTCCTTCCTTCCTTCCTTCCTTCCTTCCTTCCTCCTACTTCTCTCTTACTCCTTCTGCCCTCTCTCTTTCATATGCCTTAGGTGCATCCCACATTCTGCATTTTTTTGGAGAAATCCACGACAGGTGCAGGAAAATTGTGTTATTGTAACTATTTACCGCTATCTCTCTTTCACGGCTCTCCATCAGTTGTGAACATCTATTGGTTTATCCCAAGTCACTAAGCATATGTTTATTAGGTACACCTGTTTTTCCTTATACAGCTGTTTCTGGAGTCTAGGGTCGCATGCTCATAAAGCCAGTGTAACTCAGAAACGCATCTAATAGTCCAATAAACCCATCATAACGTTGAAAAATCATAAATCAAACCATCATAAGTCACGGTTTGTCCGTGGATATGGGCGTCATCAATTCCATTGTATTCAGTCATGCTGTACACCATTAACCACGGCAGACTGACTGGGAGTGGATATTGATACCATTATAAAAGTCAGTTATTAGAGGGATACTTCTTTAACCTGACTGAAGAACTGATCTAATGGCTTTAGTCGAGTGCATGATTATGTGAGATGTTTTGAGACAGAGTAGTACATTTGTGAATGAAATTTTCTGGCTTTTTTTCACTTAGTAGGAACCATTGTGTGTGGAAAAGTGAGAAAGTTGCTTTCTGCTGTAGAGTCTGGCATTCATTGTAGATTTAAGCTTATTTTTCTGGGAGCAAATCTTATTCAATAAAATACTACTCTTTATACTAAAAAAACAAAAACAGTGGTGATGTGTGGTCATTATCCTCAGCAAACTAATCCAGGGAAAGAAAACCAAACGCCACATTCTCACTTATAATGGGAGCTGAAAAAGGAGATCACATGGACACAGGAAGGGGAACAACACACACTGGGGCCTTTCGGGGGGCAGAGCGTTAAGAAGAACAGCTACTGCATGCTGGGCTTAATGCCTAGGTGATGGGTTGACAGGTGCAGCAAACCACCATGGCACACGTTTACCTTAGTAACAAATCTGCACATCCTGCACATATAGCCCAGAACTTAGAAACGAAACGAAACAAAAGAAAATGAAAAAGCAATAGCAAAACGCTAAAGGCAAACTAAAGTTTCAAACTCAGAACGTGACAGACCAATGTTTGGTTCAAATCATGGTTCTCAACCCAGGTGCCATAAGGTCAGGATAAAGAATTTGATTACATATTGTAAATAAGACATGCAGCAAATGACCAGAAAGATTATTCTCAACATATGTGTGTCTTCTAATTCAATGGTGACGCTACCTACCGGGACATAGCATTAGATTCCAAAGGGCCGGGTCCCGCCACACAGGCCTCCCACACTAATAACAATGGGAAGCCCTACGTGGTTTTACCTGTGCTTCTCAGCAACTGGCTATAAATCAGGTTGCCACCACTCCCAGATTTAGTTGCATTCATTTGCTGGAAGAGCTCACAGCACGCAGGGAAGCACTTACATTTGCCGTTGTATTTTAGCGGACATTGCAAAAAGTTCAGAAATTAATGTGGGGCCCGGCATGTGGGGAGGGGCGCACTACCTTCCAGGAAGTGTTATCCAGAAGCTCTCTGATCCCAGTCCTTTTGGGTTTTTATGGAGACCTCATTCTATAGGCATGATGGGTTAAACCATAGGCTATTGGTGATCAACTCCACCTGAGGCTCTCAACCCTCCCTGGAAATTGGGGTTGAGGCTTTGCCATTCTCAGTCTGACTAAAAGAATTTACCCAAACGGAATTTTGAAACAGATGAGCATAACTGGAATCTTAATTAGATGATTGGATTATCTGGAGCCACACCTTGATATTCCTAACCCGAGCACCCTCATCCAACGAATGCTCCACCCAACTGGCTCCCAAGTCTCTACGTGGTTCCAGAGCAAAAGAATGTTTATACAACGCATATCTCCACCTTTTCTTCAAAGTCTTTTCGCTTACACGGAAAGACTTCTTAAACTGCCATGCATCAGGGTCAGGGGGAGGTCTTGTTACAACGCAGATCTGTGGATCTCCGGGTTTTGATTGTGGCAAGGATGCTGCTGGTGTCAAAACCACAACGTGGGAACCACAGAACCACTAGTTGGTTTTCAGCGTTTCAGTGCATACAATTCCTAACATATCTGGCCAAGAAAACTTGTAAGTTCTTAGATTGTCCCAAAGGTGGCGCATGAAATCAAAGCAGGAGAACAGTTTCCCACGAGGTGTAGCCTGGGAAAGTTGGGGGTGACTGATGGAAAGGAGGAGTGAAGCTCCGCCCTTTCCGCTGCTAGGCTGCGCCCGAGGCTATTTAAACCCACCCTGGCTGGCCTGTACTCAGATCTTCGCGGAGCGGATCAGCGGCCGGAGCGTTTGGCGGACTCTGCGTGGACTTGGAGCTCACAGCGTCTTGCGACTTGGAAGCGGATTCAGAGGACAGGACAGAACACTTGGGCAAGTGAATCTCTGTCTGTCTGTCTGTCTGTCTCATTGGTTGGTTGATTTCCATTTTCTTAAGGGGCACATACCTCACACCGCACACACACACACACACACACACACACACACACACGCACACACACGCACACACACTCCTTCTTTCTGCGAGTTAGAAAATTAGTAGGGGCCCCTGGGAGCTGCAGGTTTCCTAATCATGTCTGCACCTAAGAACAGTAGGGTCTTGTCTGGCTCTTCTTATGAACGGTCCCCCAGCCCGGACTCCCCAAGGTCCATGCGAGCTTCACCCAGCTTCTCCCTCTCCCCTATCAGAAACTCAGGCTTAAGGGGAAGCTCCTCACCAGGGATCCGGAGCTACCATTCACCATCCCCTAGGGCTTCACCACACTCACCTCTGTCATCACCAGAATCCCACAAGCTCCCATTTCCCTGTCCTCACCGTGATGGGCAATCAATGAAGCCATTGGGCTCTCCCGTGTCCTCCTCTGAGGATTCCTCAGAGTCCCCACGTTCATCAATAATATACCACATGTTCTTACTGCCATCACCCAGCAGCTCTCCCCCAGCTCTCGGGGGGTCTCCTGTGTCTCCCAGCTACTCTCCAAACAACCCCAGATTTCAGCTGGAGTCAGCCCCCCACACCCAGGAATCACCTACAAACTCACGAGCCTCACGGTGCTCCACCCCTGTGTCTTTCATCTCTTCACCCCCAGGCCTCAGGGACTCTCCTGTGGCTCCCAGTTACTCTCCAGCCATCCCCAGGTTCCTGCGGGAGTCAGCCCCATGCACCCAGGAGTCCCCCAGAGACTCACACGTCTCGGGAGAATATGAGCGGTCCCCCAGCCCTGACTCCTCAAGATTCATGCCTGCCTCACCCAGCTTCTCCCTCTCCCCTCCCAGAAACTCAGACCCAAGGGGCAGCTCCTCACCAGGGATGTGGAAGTACTCTACATCACCCCGCAGGGCTTCACCACTCTCACATCCATCATCAACAGAACTCCACAACTTTACGTTTCCCTTTCCTAACCAAGCAGGACAGTCACTCATGTCATTGTGTTCTCCCGTGTCCTCCTCTGGAGATTCTCCACAGTCACCTCATTCATCAATAATATACCATATGTTCTTACTGCCATCATCCAGCAGCTCACCCCCAGCCACCCATGACTCGCCTGTCTGTCCCAGCTACTCTCCAACTACGCCCAGATTTCAGCGGCAGTCTCTACCCCACACCCAAGAAACACCTACAAACTCACAGACCTCAGTGGGATCCTCGCCAGTCTCTCTCACGTCTTCACCCCCAGCCCTTACGGACCCTCCAGTCTGTCCCAGCTACTCTCCAACCACGCCCACATTTCAGCGCGGGTCAGTTCCAGGAACCCAGGGATCACCACCAAGCCCACCACTTTCACTGAGTTACTCCCCAGTCTCCAGCACGTCTTTATCTCCAACCCTCAGGGACTCGCCTGTCTGTCCCAGCTACTCTCCAAACACGCCCACACTTCAGCGGGAGTTCGTTGCAGGCACCCAGAAATCACCACCAAACTCACCAATTTCACTGCCTTACTCCCCAGTCTCTCTCATGTCTTCACCATCCCTCAGGGACTCTCCCGTCTGTCCCAGCTACTCTCCAACCACGCCCACATTTCAGCTGGAGTCAGTTCCAGGCACCCCGGACTCACCACCAAACTCACCAATTTCACTCAGTTACTCCTCAGTCTCTAGCACGTCTTTATCTCCAACCCTCAGGGACTCTCCTGTGTGTCCCAGCTACTCTCCAACCACGCCCACACTTCAGCGGGAGTCAGCTCCAGGCACCCAGGAATCACCATCAAACTCACCAATTTCACTGCGTTACTCCCCAGTCTCTCTCATGTCTTCACCATCCCTCAGGGACTCTCCCGTCTGTCCCAGCTACTCTCCAACCACGCCCACATTTCAGCTGGAGTCAGTTCCAGGCACCCCGGACTCACCACCAAACTCACCAATTTCACTCAGTTACTCCTCAGTCTCTAGCACGTCTTTATCTCCATCCCTCAGGGACTCTCCTGTGTGTCCCAGCTACTCTCCAACCACGCCCACACTTCAGCGGGAGTCAGTTCCAGGCACCCAGGAATCACCATCAAACTCACCAATTTCACTGCGTTACTCCCCAGTCTCTCTCATGTCTTCACCATCCCTCAGGGACTCTCCCGTCTGTCCCAGCTACTCTCCAACCACGCCCACATTTCAGCTGGGGTCAGTTCCAGGCACCCCGGAGTCACCACCAAACTCACCAGTTTCACTGAGGTACTCCCCGGTCTCTCTCATGTCTTCACCCCCAGCCCTCAGGGACTCTCCTGTGTGTCCCAGCTACTCTCCATCCATGCCCAGATTTCAGCGGGAGTCCGTTCCAGGCACCCAGGTATCACCACCAAACTCAGCAGTTTCGCTGAGTTACTCCCCAGTCTCTCTCATGTCTTCACCCCCAGCCCCCTGGGACTCTCCTGTCTGTCCCAGCTACTCTCCCACCACGCCCAGATTTCAGCGGGAGTCAGCCTCCCACACTCCGGAATCACCTACAGACTCACAGACTTCACTGAGGTCCTCCCTGGTCTCTCTCAGGTCTTTGCCCTCAGCCCACAGGGACTCTTGTGTCTCTTTCAGCTACTCTCAAAACTTCTCTAGATTCCAGCTGGAGTCAGTTCCAGGCACCCACGATACACCACCGAACTCACGAATTTCACTGACTTACTCCCCAGTCTCCCTCATGTTCTCACCCCCAGCCCTCAGGGACTCTTCTGTCTCTCTCAGCTACTCTCCAACCATCTCCAGATTGCACCTGGAGTCAGCTTCCCGCACCCAGGAATCATCTACAAACTCACGGACCTTACTGCCACCCTCCCCCATTTCTTTCACCTCTTCACCCCCTGCCTTAAGGGACTCTCCTGGGCCTCCCAGCTTCTCTCCAGCCTTCCCCAGATTTCTGCCACAGTCAGCCCCAGGCACCCAGGGCAACCATAGACACTCACAGGCCTCACGAGACTATCTCCCTATGACCTGTACCTACACAGGGATGGCTCTCACGCATCCCTCAGTGACCCCAATCCCATCTCCACTTACACTCAGACACTCCCAGGGCCTGACAGCTACTCCCCGTTATTGTCCTTCAGTTCGAAGCCCTGGCCAATCTACTAGCCCACATGACGCAGTTACCTGGCCATTTCTCCACGGTTCCCGTGAGGGCCCCACACCCAGCCGCACAAGAGCCCCTCCTGCATTCCGTCCTCACACGCAGGCCTGTCCATCTACTTGCTACTGTCACACTCTTGCCAGCAGAAGAGGCCCCTGTAATGGCCGATATCACCACCCAGTCTATCCTCACCCCACAGCTGTGCAGCGGGTCCCTCCTGCTGGCCCACGTGGCTGCCAGAGCCCATGCTGGCACGACGCTCCAGCAGGTCGGCGTCCCTGCGGGCCACACTACCGGTGACATGGCTAGGATGACCCTCCTTCCTGGCAGTGACACTGTTGATGTGAACCCCAGTTTCACATCTGTCATTTCTAAATAGGACCATTTTCCCTTTTCGCTCTCCCTTCCTTTCACAGGGCTTTTCGTTCTCTCTGTTTCTGCCTCCGTTTCAGATATTTACTCACCTTTTTCTCTCTCACTATGTCTGCCGTGGTCTCCATGAGAGTGCGCCACTTAAGATTCCCCCATTAAAAGTCATGAATTGAGTGGCTTTTAGTATACCTGTGGTTGTGCACATTCAATTATAATTCGCAATCCATTGTAGAACGTCTTATCACCCCCGACCAGAGAAAAACCCTGTAGACATTAGTCACTCCTCATTCTGTCTCAAACCCTCTCCCTGACCCTCAGCCCTAGGTAGCAACTACCTAGTGCCATCAATCCCATATGCATAGATTTCCATATTGTAGACATTTCCTATAAACGGAATTGCACAATAGGTGAGCTGTTATGACTGACATAACACGTAGCACAATATTTTCAAGATTCATCCACATTGTAGGCTTACCCACAGGGGGAAACCATTTTTTTGGGGGGTTTTAGTAACACCGGGTGTTTCCTCCTTCCTTTCGTCCTTCTTTCCTTCCTTCCTTCCTTCCTTCCTTCCTTCCTTCCTTCTTTCCTACCTTCCTTCTTTCCTTCCTTCCTTCCTTCCTTCCTTCCTTCCTTCCTTCCTTCCTCCTACTTCTCTCTTACTCCTTCTGCCCTCTCTCTTTCATATGCCTTAGGTGCATCCCACATTCTGCATTTTTTTGGAGAAATCCACGACAGGTGCAGGAAAATTGTGTTATTGTAACTATTTACCGCTATCTCTCTTTCACGGCTCTCCATCAGTTGTGAACATCTATTGGTTTATCCCAAGTCACTAAGCATATGTTTATTAGGTACACCTGTTTTTCCTCATACAGCTGTTTCTGGAGTCTAGGGTCGCATGCTCATAAACCCAGTGTAACTCAGAAACGCATCTAATAGTCCAATAAACCCATCATAACGTTGAAAAATCATAAATCAAACCATCATAAGTCACGGTTTGTCCGTGGATATGGGCGTCATCAATTCCATTGTATTCAGTCATGCTGTACACCATTAACCACGGCAGACTGACTGGGAGTGGATATTGATACCATTATAAAAGTCAGTTATTAGAGGGATACTTCTTTAACCTGACTGAAGAACTGATCTAATGGCTTTAGTCGAGTGCATGATTATGTGAGATGCTTTGAGACAGAGTAGTACATTTGTGAATGAAATTTTCTGGCTTTTTTTCACTTAGTAGGAACCATTGTGTGTGGAAAAGTGAGAAAATTGCTTTCTGCTGTAGAGTCAGGCATTCATTGTAGATTTAAGCTTATTTTTCTGGGAGCAAATCTTATTCAATAAAATACTACTCTTTATACTAAAAAAACAAAAACAGTGGTGATGTGTGGTCATTATCCTCAGCAAACTAATCCAGGGAAAGAAAACCAAACGCCACATTCTCACTTATAATAGGAGCTGAAAAAGGAGATCACATGGACACAGGAAGGGGAACAACACACACTGGGGCCTCTCGGGGTCAGAGCGTTAAGAAGAACAGCTACTGCATGCTGGGCTTAATGCCTAGGTGATGGGTTGACAGGTGCAGCAAACCACCATGGCACACGTTTACCTTAGTAACAAATCTGCACATCCTGCACATATAGCCCAGAACTTAGAAACGAAACGAAACAAAAGAAAACGAAAAAGCAATAGCAAAACGCTAAAGGCAAACTAAAGTTTCAAACTCAGAACGTGACAGACCAATGTTTGGTTCAAATCATGGTTCTCAACCCAGGTGCCATAAGGTCAGGATAAAGAATTTGATTACATATTGTAAATAAGACATGCAGCAAATGACCAGAAAGATTATTCTCAACATATGTGTGTCTTCTAATTCAATGGTGACGCTACCTACCGGGACATAGCATTAGATTCCAAAGGGCCGGGTCCCGCCACACAGGCCTCCCACACTAATAACAATGGGAAGCCCTACGTGGTTTTACCTGTGCTTCTCAGCAACTGGCTATAAATCAGGTTGCCACCACTCCCAGATTTAGTTGCATTCATTTGCTGGAAGAGCTCACAGCACGCAGGGAAGCACTTACATTTGCCGTTGTATTTTAGCGGACATTGCAAAAAGTTCAGAAATTAATGTGGGGCCCGGCATGTGGGGAGGGGCGCACTACCTTCCAGGAAGTGTTATCCAGAAGCTCTCTGATCCCAGTCCTTTTGGGTTTTTATGGAGACCTCATTCTATAGGCATGATGGGTTAAACCATAGGCTATTGGTGATCAACTCCACCTGAGGCTCTCAACCCTCCCTGGAAATTGGGGTTGAGGCTTTGCCATTCTCAGTCTGACTAAAAGAATTTACCCAAACGGAATTTTGAAACAGATGAGCATAACTGGAATCTTAATTAGATGATTGGATTATCTGGAGCCACACCTTGATATTCCTAACCCGAGCACCCTCATCCAACGAATGCTCCACCCAACTGGCTCCCAAGTCTCTACGTGGTTCCAGAGCAAAAGAATGTTTATACAACGCATATCTCCACCTTTTCTTCAAAGTCTTTTCGCTTACACGGAAAGACTTCTTAAACTGCCATGCATCAGGGTCAGGGGGAGGTCTTGTTACAACGCAGATCTGTGGATCTCCGGGTTTTGATTGTGGCAAGGATGCTGCTGGTGTCAAAACCACAACGTGGGAACCACAGAACCACTAGTTGGTTTTCAGCGTTTCAGTGCATACAATTCCTAACATATCTGGCCAAGAAAACTTGTAAGTTCTTAGATTGTCCCAAAGGTGGCGCATGAAATCAAAGCAGGAGAACAGTTTCCCACGAGGTGTAGCCTGGGAAAGTTGGGGGTGACTGATGGAAAGGAGGAGTGAAGCTCCGCCCTTTCCGCTGCTAGGCTGCGCCCGAGGCTATTTAAACCCACCCTGGCTGGCCTGTACTCAGATCTTCGCGGAGCGGATCAGCGGCCGGAGCGTTTGGCGGACTCTGCGTGGACTTGGAGCTCACAGCGTCTTGCGACTTGGAAGCGGATTCAGAGGACAGGACAGAACACTTGGGCAAGTGAATCTCTGTCTGTCTGTCTGTCTGTCTCATTGGTTGGTTGATTTCCATTTTCTTAAGGGGCACATACCTCACACCGCACACACACACACAAACACACACACACACGCACACACACGCACACACACTCCTTCTTTCTGTGAGTTAGAAAATTAGTAGGGGCCCCTGGGAGCTGCAGGTTTCCTAATCATGTCTGCACCTAAGAACAGTAGGGTCTTGTCTGGCTCTTCTTATGAACGGTCCCCCAGCCCGGACTCCCCAAGGTCCATGCGAGCTTCACCCAGCTTCTCCCTCTCCCCTATCAGAAACTCAGGCTTAAGGGGAAGCTCCTCACCAGGGATCCGGAGCTACCATTCACCATCCCCTAGGGCTTCACCACACTCACCTCTGTCATCACCAGAATCCCACAAGCTCCCATTTCCCTGTCCTCACCGTGATGGGCAATCAATGAAGCCATTGGGCTCTCCCGTGTCCTCCTCTGAGGATTCCTCAGAGTCCCCACGTTCATCAATAATATACCACATGTTCTTACTGCCATCACCCAGCAGCTCACCCCCAGCTCTCGGGGGGTCTCCTGTGTCTCCCAGCTACTCTCCAAACAACCCCAGATTTCAGCTGGAGTCAGCCCCCCACACCCAGGAATCACCTACAAACTCACGAGCCTCACGGTGCTCCACCCCTGTGTCTTTCATCTCTTCACCCCCAGGCCTCAGGGACTCTCCTGTGGCTCCCAGTTACTCTCCAGCCATCCCCAGGTTCCTGCGGGAGTCAGCCCCATGCACCCAGGAGTCCCCCAGAGACTCACACGTCTCGGGAGAATATGAGCGGTCCCCCAGCCCTGACTCCTCAAGATTCATGCCTGCCTCACCCAGCTTCTCCCTCTCCCCTCCCAGAAACTCAGACCCAAGGGGCAGCTCCTCACCAGGGATGTGGAAGTACTCTACATCACCCCGCAGGGCTTCACCACTCTCACATCCATCATCAACGGAACTCCACAACTTTACGTTTCCCTTTCCTAACCAAGCAGGACAGTCACTCATGTCATTGTGTTCTCCCGTGTCCTCCTCTGGAGATTCTCCACAGTCACCTCATTCATCAATAATATACCATATGTTCTTACTGCCATCATCCAGCAGCTCACCCCCAGCCACCCATGACTCGCCTGTCTGTCCCAGCTACTCTCCAACTACGCCCAGATTTCAGCGGCAGTCTCTACCCCACACCCCAGAAACACCTACAAACTCACAGACCTCAGTGGGATCCTCGCCAGTCTCTCTCACGTCTTCACCCCCAGCCCTTACGGACCCTCCAGTCTGTCCCAGCTACTCTCCAACCACGCCCACATTTCAGCGCGGGTCAGTTCCAGGAACCCAGGGATCACCACCAAGCCCACCACTTTCACTGAGTTACTCCCCAGTCTCCAGCACGTCTTTATCTCCAACCCTCAGGGACTCGCCTGTCTGTCCCAGCTACTCTCCAAACACGCCCACACTTCAGCGGGAGTTCGTTGCAGGCACCCAGAAATCACCACCAAACTCACCAATTTCACTGCCTTACTCCCCAGTCTCTCTCATGTCTTCACCATCCCTCAGGGACTCTCCCGTCTGTCCCAGCTACTCTCCAACCACGCCCACATTTCAGCTGGAGTCAGTTCCAGGCACCCCGGACTCACCACCAAACTCAACAATTTCACTCAGTTACTCCTCAGTCTCTAGCACGTCTTTATCTCCAACCCTCAGGGACTCTCCTGTGTGTCCCAGCTACTCTCCAACCACGCCCACACTTCAGCGGGAGTCAGTTCCAGGCACCCGGGAATCACCATCAAACTCACCAATTTCATTGCGTTACTCCCCAGTCTCTCTCATGTCTTCACCATCCCTCAGGGACTCTCCCGTCTGTCCCAGCTACTCTCCAACCACGCCCACATTTCAGCTGGGGTCAGTTCCAGGCACCCCGGAGTCACCACCAAACTCACCAGTTTCACTGAGGTACTCCCCGGTCTCTCTCATGTCTTCACCCCCAGCCCTCAGGGACTCTCCTGTGTGTCCCAGCTACTCTCCATCCATGCCCAGATTTCAGCGGGAGTCCGTTCCAGGCACCCAGGTATCACCACCAAACTCAGCAGTTTCGCTGAGTTACTCCCCAGTCTCTCTCATGTCTTCACCCCCAGCCCCCTGGGACTCTCCTGTCTGTCCCAGCTACTCTCCCACCACGCCCAGATTTCAGCGGGAGTCAGCCTCCCACACTCCGGAATCACCTACAGACTCACAGACTTCACTGAGGTCCTCCCTGGTCTCTCTCAGGTCTTTGCCCTCAGCCCACAGGGACTCTTGTGTCTCTTTCAGCTACTCTCAAAACTTCTCTAGATTCCAGCTGGAGTCAGTTCCAGGCACCCACGATACACCACCGAACTCACGAATTTCACTGACTTACTCCCCAGTCTCCCTCATGTTCTCACCCCCAGCCCTCAGGGACTCTTCTGTCTCTCTCAGCTACTCTCCAACCATCTCCAGATTGCACCTGGAGTCAGCTTCCCGCACCCAGGAATCATCTACAAACTCACGGACCTTACTGCCACCCTCCCCCATTTCTTTCACCTCTTCACCCCCTGCCTTGAGGGACTCTCCTGGGCCTCCCAGCTTCTCTCCAGCCTTCCCCAGATTTCTGCCACAGTCAGCCCCAGGCACCCAGGGCAACCATAGACACTCACAGGCCTCACGAGACTATCTCCCTATGACCTGTACCTACACAGGGATGGCTCTCACGCATCCCTCAGTGACCCCAAACCCATCTCCACTTACACTCAGACACTCCCAGGGCCTGACAGCTACTCCCCGTTATTGTCCTTCAGTTCGAAGCCCTGGCCAATCTACTAGCCCACATGACGCACTTACCTGGCCATTTCTCCACGGTTCCCGTGAGGGCCCCACGCCCAGCCGCACAAGAGCCCCTCCTGCATTCCGTCCTCACACGCAGGCCTGTCCATCTACTTGCTACTGTCACACTCTTGCCAGCAGAAGAGGCCCCTGTAATGGCCGATATCACCACCCAGTCTATCCTCACCCCACAGCTGTGCAGCGGGTCCCTCCTGCTGGCCCACGTGGCTGCCAGAGCCCATGCTGGCACGACGCTCCAGCAGGTCGGCGTCCCTGCGGGCCACACTACCGGTGACGTGGCTAGCATGACCCTCCTTCCTGGCAGTGACACTGTTGATGTGACCCCCAGTTTCACATCTGTCATTTCTAAATAGGACCATTTTCCCTTTTCGCTCTCCCTTCCTTTCACAGGGCTTTTCGTTCTCTCTGTTTCTGCCTCCGTTTCAGATATTTACTCACCTTTTTCTCTCTCACTATGTCTGCCGTGGTCTCCATGAGAGTGCGCCACTTAAGATTCCCCCATTAAAAGTCATGAATTGAGTGGCTTTTAGTATACCTGTGGTTGTGCACATTCAATTATAATTCGCAATCCATTGTAGAACGTCTTATCACCCCCGACCAGAGAAAAACCCTGTAGACATTAGTCACTCCTCATTCTGTCTCAAACCCTCTCCCTGACCCTCAGCCCTAGGTAGCAACTACCTAGTGCCATCAATCCCATATGCATAGATTTCCATATTGTAGACATTTCCTATAAACGGAATTGCACAATAGGTGAGTTGTTATGACTGACATAACACGTAGCACAATATTTTCAAGATTCATCCACACTGTAGGCTTACCCACAGGGGGAAACCATTTTTTTGGGGGGTTTTAGTAACACCGGGTGTTTCCTCCTTCCTTTCGTCCTTCTTTCCTTCCTTCCTTCCTTCCTTCCTTCCTTCCTTCCTTGTTCTTTCCTACCTTCCTTCTTTCCTTCCTTCCTTCCTTCCTTCCTTCCTTCCTTCCTTCCTTCCTCCTACTTCTCTCTTACTCCTTCTGCCCTCTCTCTTTCATATGCCTTAGGTGCATCCCACATTCTGCATTTTTTTGGAGAAATCCACGACAGGTGCAGGAAAATTGTGTTATTGTAACTATTTACCGCTATCTCTCTTTCACGGCTCTCCATCAGTTGTGAACATCTATTGGTTTATCCCAAGTCACTAAGCATATGTTTATTAGGTACACCTGTTTTTCCTTATACAGCTGTTTCTGGAGTCTAGGGTCGCATGCTCATAAACCCAGTGTAACTCAGAAACGCATCTAATAGTCCAATAAACCCATCATAACGTTGAAAAATCATAAATCAAACCATCATAAGTCACGGTTTGTCCGTGGATATGGGCGTCATCAATTCCATTGTATTCAGTCATGCTGTACACCATTAACCACGGCAGACTGACTGGGAGTGGATATTGATACCATTATAAAAGTCAGTTATTAGAGGGATACTTCTTTAACCTGACTGAAGAACTGATCTAATGGCTTTAGTCAAGTGCATGATTATGTGAGATGTTTTGAGACAGAGTAGTACATTTGTGAATGAAATTTTCTGGCTTTTTTTCACTTAGTAGGAACCATTGTGTGTGGAAAAGTGAGAAAATTGCTTTCTGCTGTAGAGTCTGGCATTCATTGTAGATTTAAGCTTATTTTTCTGGGAGCAAATCTTATTCAATAAAATACTACTCTTTATACTAAAAAAACAAAAACAGTGGTGATGTGTGGTCATTATCCTCAGCAAACTAATCCAGGGAAAGAAAACCAAACGCCACATTCTCACTTATAATGGGAGCTGAAAAAGGAGATCACATGGACACAGGAAGGGGAACAACACACACTGGGGCCTTTCGGGGTCAGAGCGTTAAGAAGAACAGCTACTGCATGCTGGGCTTAATGCCTAGGTGATGGGTTGACAGGTGCAGCAAACCACCATGGCACACGTTTACCTTAGTAACAAATCTGCACATCCTGCACATATAGCCCAGAACTTAGAAACGAAACGAAACAAAAGAAAACGAAAAAGCAATAGCAAAACGCTAAAGGCAAACTAAAGTTTCAAACTCAGAACGTGACAGACCAATGTTTGGTTCAAATCATGGTTCTCAACCCAGGTGCCATAAGGTCAGGATAAAGAATTTGATTACATATTGTAAATAAGACATGCAGCAAATGACCAGAAAGATTATTCTCAACATATGTGTGTCTTCTAATTCAATGGTGACGCTACCTACCGGGACATAGCATTAGATTCCAAAGGGCCGGGTCCCGCCACACAGGCCTCCCACACTAATAACAATGGGAAGCCCTACGTGGTTTTACCTGTGCTTCTCAGCAACTGGCTATAAATCAGGTTGCCACCACTCCCAGATTTAGTTGCATTCATTTGCTGGAAGAGCTCACAGCACGCAGGGAAGCACTTACATTTGCCGTTGTATTTTAGCGGACATTGCAAAAAGTTCAGAAATTAATGTGGGGCCCGGCATGTGGGGAGGGGCGCACTACCTTCCAGGAAGTGTTATCCAGAAGCTCTCTGATCCCAGTCCTTTTGGGTTTTTATGGAGACCTCATTCTATAGGCATGATGGGTTAAACCATAGGCTATTGGTGATCAACTCCACCTGAGGCTCTCAACCCTCCCTGGAAATTGGGGTTGAGGCTTTGCCATTCTCAGTCTGACTAAAAGAATTTACCCAAACGGAATTTTGAAACAGATGAGCATAACTGGAATCTTAATTAGATGATTGGATTATCTGGAGCCACACCTTGATATTCCTAACCCGAGCACCCTCATCCAACGAATGCTCCACCCAACTGGCTCCCAAGTCTCTACGTGGTTCCAGAGCAAAAGAATGTTTATACAACGCATATCTCCACCTTTTCTTCAAAGTCTTTTCGCTTACACGGAAAGACTTCTTAAACTGCCATGCATCAGGGTCAGGGGGAGGTCTTGTTACAACGCAGATCTGTGGATCTCCGGGTTTTGATTGTGGCAAGGATGCTGCTGGTGTCAAAACCACAACGTGGGAACCACAGAACCACTAGTTGGTTTTCAGCGTTTCAGTGCATACAATTCCTAACATATCTGGCCAAGAAAACTTGTAAGTTCTTAGATTGTCCCAAAGGTGGCGCATGAAATCAAAGCAGGAGAACAGTTTCCCACGAGGTGTAGCCTGGGAAAGTTGGGGGTGACTGATGGAAAGGAGGAGTGAAGCTCCGCCCTTTCCGCTGCTAGGCTGCGCCCGAGGCTATTTAAACCCACCCTGGCTGGCCTGTACTCAGATCTTCGCGGAGCGGATCAGCGGCCGGAGCGTTTGGCGGACTCTGCGTGGACTTGGAGCTCACAGCGTCTTGCGACTTGGAAGCGGATTCAGAGGACAGGACAGAACACTTGGGCAAGTGAATCTCTGTCTGTCTGTCTGTCTGTCTGTCTGTCTCTCTGTCTCATTGGTTGGTTGATTTCCATTTTCTTAAGGGGCACATACCTCACACCGCACACACACACACACACACACACGCGCACACACGCACACACACTCCTTCTTTCTGCGAGTTAGAAAATTAGTAGGGGCCCCTGGGAGCTGCAGGTTTCCTAATCATGTCTGCACCTAAGAACAGTAGGGTCTTGTCTGGCTCTTCTTATGAACGGTCCCCCAGCCCGGACTCCCCAAGGTCCATGCGAGCTTCACCCAGCTTCTCCCTCTCCCCTATCAGAAACTCAGGCTTAAGGGGAAGCTCCTCACCAGGGATCCGGAGCTACCATTCACCATCCCCTAGGGCTTCACCACACTCACCTCTGTCATCACCAGAATCCCACAAGCTCCCATTTCCCTGTCCTCACCGTGATGGGCAATCAATGAAGCCATTGGGCTCTCCCGTGTCCTCCTCTGAGGATTCCTCAGAGTCCCCACGTTCATCAATAATATACCACATGTTCTTACTGCCATCACCCAGCAGCTCTCCCCCAGCTCTCGGGGGGTCTCCTGTGTCTCCCAGCTACTCTCCAAACAACCCCAGATTTCAGCTGGAGTCAGCCCCCCACACCCAGGAATCACCTACAAACTCACGAGCCTCACGGTGCTCCACCCCTGTGTCTTTCATCTCTTCACCCCCAGGCCTCAGGGACTCTCCTGGGGCTCCCAGTTACTCTCCAGCCATCCCCAGGTTCCTGCGGGAGTCAGCCCCATGCACCCAGGAGTCCCCCAGAGACTCACACGTCTCGGGAGAATATGAGCGGTCCCCCAGCCCTGACTCCTCAAGATTCATGCCTGCCTCACCCAGCTTCTCCCTCTCCCCTCCCAGAAACTCAGACCCAAGGGGCAGCTCCTCACCAGGGATGTGGAAGTACTCTACATCACCCCGCAGGGCTTCACCACTCTCACATCCATCATCAACAGAACTCCACAACTTTACGTTTCCCTTTCCTAACCAAGCAGGACAGTCACTCATGTCATTGTGTTCTCCCGTGTCCTCCTCTGGAGATTCTCCACAGTCACCTCATTCATCAATAATATACCATATGTTCTTACTGCCATCATCCAGCAGCTCACCCCCAGCCACCCATGACTCGCCTGTCTGTCCCAGCTACTCTCCAACTACGCCCAGATTTCAGCGGCAGTCTCTACCCCACACCCCAGAAACACCTACAAACTCACAGACCTCAGTGGGATCCTCGCCAGTCTCTCTCACGTCTTCACCCCCAGCCCTTACGGACCCTCCAGTCTGTCCCAGCTACTCTCCAACCACGCCCACATTTCAGCGCGGGTCAGTTCCAGGAACCCAGGGATCACCACCAAGCCCACCACTTTCACTGAGTTACTCCCCAGTCTCCAGCACGTCTTTATCTCCAACCCTCAGGGACTCGCCTGTCTGTCCCAGCTACTCTCCAAACACGCCCACACTTCAGCGGGAGTTCGTTGCAGGCACCCAGAAATCACCACCAAACTCACCAATTTCACTGCCTTACTCCACAGTCTCTCTCATGTCTTCACCCCCAGCCCCCTGGGACTCTCCTGTCTGTCCCAGCTACTCTCCCACCACGCCCAGATTTCAGCGGGAGTCAGCCTCCCACACTCCGGAATCACCTACAGACTCACAGACTTCACTGAGGTCCTCCCTGGTCTCTCTCAGGTCTTTGCCCTCAGCCCACAGGGACTCTTGTGTCTCTTTCAGCTACTCTCAAAACTTCTCTAGATTCCAGCTGGAGTCAGTTCCAGGCACCCACGATACACCACCGAACTCACGAATTTCACTGACTTACTCCCCAGTCTCCCTCATGTTCTCACCCCCAGCCCTCAGGGACTCTTCTGTCTCTCTCAGCTACTCTCCAACCATCTCCAGATTGCACCTGGAGTCAGCTTCCCGCACCCAGGAATCATCTACAAACTCACGGACCTTACTGCCACCCTCCCCCATTTCTTTCACCTCTTCACCCCCTGCCTTAAGGGACTCTCCTGGGCCTCCCAGCTTCTCTCCAGCCTTCCCCAGATTTCTGCCACAGTCAGCCCCAGGCACCCAGGGCAACCATAGACACTCACAGGCCTCACGAGACTATCTCCCTATGACCTGTACCTACACAGGGATGGCTCTCACGCATCCCTCAGTGACCCCAATCCCATCTCCACTTACACTCAGACACTCCCAGGGCCTGACAGCTACTCCCCGTTATTGTCCTTCAGTTCGAAGCCCTGGCCAATCTACTAGCCCACATGACGCAGTTACCTGGCCATTTCTCCACGGTTCCCGTGAGGGCCCCACACCCAGCCGCACAAGAGCCCCTCCTGCATTCCGTCCTCACACGCAGGCCTGTCCATCTACTTGCTACTGTCACACTCTTGCCAGCAGAAGAGGCCCCTGTAATGGCCGATATCACCACCCAGTCTATCCTCACCCCACAGCTGTGCAGCGGGTCCCTCCTGCTGGCCCACGTGGCTGCCAGAGCCCATGCTGGCACGACGCTCCAGCAGGTCGGCGTCCCTGCGGGCCACACTACCGGTGACATGGCTAGGATGACCCTCCTTCCTGGCAGTGACACTGTTGATGTGAACCCCAGTTTCACATCTGTCATTTCTAAATAGGACCATTTTCCCTTTTCGCTCTCCCTTCCTTTCACAGGGCTTTTCGTTCTCTCTGTTTCTGCCTCCGTTTCAGATATTTACTCACCTTTTTCTCTCTCACTATGTCTGCCGTGGTCTCCATGAGAGTGCGCCACTTAAGATTCCCCCATTAAAAGTCATGAATTGAGTGGCTTTTAGTATACCTGTGGTTGTGCACATTCAATTATAATTCGCAATCCATTGTAGAACGTCTTATCACCCCCGACCAGAGAAAAACCCTGTAGACATTAGTCACTCCTCATTCTGTCTCAAACCCTCTCCCTGACCCTCAGCCCTAGGTAGCAACTACCTAGTGCCATCAATCCCATATGCATAGATTTCCATATTGTAGACATTTCCTATAAACGGAATTGCACAATAGGTGAGCTGTTATGACTGACATAACACGTAGCACAATATTTTCAAGATTCATCCACATTGTAGGCTTACCCACCGGGGGAAACCATTTTTTTGGGGGGTTTTAGTAACACCGGGTGTTTTCTCCTTCCTTTCGTCCTTCTTTCCTTCCTTCCTTCCTTTCTTCCTTCCTTCCTTCCTTCTTTCCTACCTTCCTTCTTTCCTTCCTTCCTTCCTTCCTTCCTTCCTTCCTTCCTTCCTCCTACTTCTCTCTTACTCCTTCTGCCCTCTCTCTTTCATATGCCTTAGGTGCATCCCACATTCTGCATTTTTTTGGAGAAATCCACGACAGGTGCAGGAAAATTGTGTTATTGTAACTATTTACCGCTATCTCTCTTTCACGGCTCTCCATCAGTTGTGAACATCTATTGGTTTATCCCAAGTCACTAAGCATATGTTTATTAGGTACACCTGTTTTTCCTTATACAGCTGTTTCTGGAGTCTAGGGTCGCATGCTCATAAAGCCAGTGTAACTCAGAAACGCATCTAATAGTCCAATAAACCCATCATAACGTTGAAAAATCATAAATCAAACCATCATAAGTCACGGTTTGTCCGTGGATATGGGCGTCATCAATTCCATTGTATTCAGTCATGCTGTACACCATTAACCACGGCAGACTGACTGGGAGTGGATATTGATACCATTATAAAAGTCAGTTATTAGAGGGATACTTCTTTAACCTGACTGAAGAACTGATCTAATGGCTTTAGTCGAGTGCATGATTATGTGAGATGTTTTGAGACAGAGTAGTACATTTGTGAATGAAATTTTCTGGCTTTTTTTCACTTAGTAGGAACCATTGTGTGTGGAAAAGTGAGAAAGTTGCTTTCTGCTGTAGAGTCTGGCATTCATTGTAGATTTAAGCTTATTTTTCTGGGAGCAAATCTTATTCAATAAAATACTACTCTTTATACTAAAAAAACAAAAACAGTGGTGATGTGTGGTCATTATCCTCAGCAAACTAATCCAGGGAAAGAAAACCAAACGCCACATTCTCACTTATAATGGGAGCTGAAAAAGGAGATCACATGGACACAGGAAGGGGAACAACACACACTGGGGCCCTTCGGGGGGCAGAGCGTTAAGAAGAACAGCTACTGCATGCTGGGCTTAATGCCTAGGTGATGGGTTGACAGGTGCAGCAAACCACCATGGCACACGTTTACCTTAGTAACAAATCTGCACATCCTGCACATATAGCCCAGAACTTAGAAACGAAACGAAACAAAAGAAAACGAAAAAGCAATAGCAAAACGCTAAAGGCAAACTAAAGTTTCAAACTCAGAACGTGACAGACCAATGTTTGGTTCAAATCATGGTTCTCAACCCAGGTGCCATAAGGTCAGGATAAAGAATTTGATTACATATTGTAAATAAGACATGCAGCAAATGACCAGAAAGATTATTCTCAACATATGTGTGTCTTCTAATTCAATGGTGACGCTACCTACCGGGACATAGCATTAGATTCCAAAGGGCCGGGTCCCGCCACACAGGCCTCCCACACTAATAACAATGGGAAGCCCTACGTGGTTTTACCTGTGCTTCTCAGCAACTGGCTATAAATCAGGTTGCCACCACTCCCAGATTTAGTTGCATTCATTTGCTGGAAGAGCTCACAGCACGCAGGGAAGCACTTACATTTGCCGTTGTATTTTAGCGGACATTGCAAAAAGTTCAGAAATTAATGTGGGGCCCGGCATGTGGGGAGGGGCGCACTACCTTCCAGGAAGTGTTATCCAGAAGCTCTCTGATCCCAGTCCTTTTGGGTTTTTATGGAGACCTCATTCTATAGGCATGATGGGTTAAACCATAGGCTATTGGTGATCAACTCCACCTGAGGCTCTCAACCCTCCCTGGAAATTGGGGTTGAGGCTTTGCCATTCTCAGTCTGACTAAAAGAATTTACCCAAACGGAATTTTGAAACAGATGAGCATAACTGGAATCTTAATTAGATGATTGGATTATCTGGAGCCACACCTTGATATTCCTAACCCGAGCACCCTCATCCAACGAATGCTCCACCCAACTGGCTCCCAAGTCTCTACGTGGTTCCAGAGCAAAAGAATGTTTATACAACGCATATCTCCACCTTTTCTTCAAAGTCTTTTCGCTTACACGGAAAGACTTCTTAAACTGCCATGCATCAGGGTCAGGGGGAGGTCTTGTTACAACGCAGATCTGTGGATCTCCGGGTTTTGATTGTGGCAAGGATGCTGCTGGTGTCAAAACCACAACGTGGGAACCACAGAACCACTAGTTGGTTTTCAGCGTTTCAGTGCATACAATTCCTAACATATCTGGCCAAGAAAACTTGTAAGTTCTTAGATTGTCCCAAAGGTGGCGCATGAAATCAAAGCAGGAGAACAGTTTCCCACGAGGTGTAGCCTGGGAAAGTTGGGGGTGACTGATGGAAAGGAGGAGTGAAGCTCCGCCCTTTCCGCTGCTAGGCTGCGCCCGAGGCTATTTAAACCCACCCTGGCTGGCCTGTACTCAGATCTTCGCGGAGCGGATCAGCGGCCGGAGCGTTTGGCGGACTCTGCGTGGACTTGGAGCTCACAGCGTCTTGCGACTTGGAAGCGGATTCAGAGGACAGGACAGAACACTTGGGCAAGTGAATCTCTGTCTGTCTGTCTGTCTGTCTGTCTGTCTCTCTGTCTCATTGGTTGGTTGATTTCCATTTTCTTAAGGGGCACATACCTCACACCGCACACACACACACACACACACACGCGCACACACGCACACACACTCCTTCTTTCTGCGAGTTAGAAAATTAGTAGGGGCCCCTGGGAGCTGCAGGTTTCCTAATCATGTCTGCACCTAAGAACAGTAGGGTCTTGTCTGGCTCTTCTTATGAACGGTCCCCCAGCCCGGACTCCCCAAGGTCCATGCGAGCTTCACCCAGCTTCTCCCTCTCCCCTATCAGAAACTCAGGCTTAAGGGGAAGCTCCTCACCAGGGATCCGGAGCTACCATTCACCATCCCCTAGGGCTTCACCACACTCACCTCTGTCATCACCAGAATCCCACAAGCTCCCATTTCCCTGTCCTCACCGTGATGGGCAATCAATGAAGCCATTGGGCTCTCCCGTGTCCTCCTCTGAGGATTCCTCAGAGTCCCCACGTTCATCAATAATATACCACATGTTCTTACTGCCATCACCCAGCAGCTCTCCCCCAGCTCTCGGGGGGTCTCCTGTGTCTCCCAGCTACTCTCCAAACAACCCCAGATTTCAGCTGGAGTCAGCCCCCCACACCCAGGAATCACCTACAAACTCACGAGCCTCACGGTGCTCCACCCCTGTGTCTTTCATCTCTTCACCCCCAGGCCTCAGGGACTCTCCTGTGGCTCCCAGTTACTCTCCAGCCATCCCCAGGTTCCTGCGGGAGTCAGCCCCATGCACCCAGGAGTCCCCCAGAGACTCACACGTCTCGGGAGAATATGAGCGGTCCCCCAGCCCTGACTCCTCAAGATTCATGCCTGCCTCACCCAGCTTCTCCCTCTCCCCTCCCAGAAACTCAGACCCAAGGGGCAGCTCCTCACCAGGGATGTGGAAGTACTCTACATCACCCCGCAGGGCTTCACCACTCTCACATCCATCATCAACAGAACTCCACAACTTTACGTTTCCCTTTCCTAACCAAGCAGGACAGTCACTCATGTCATTGTGTTCTCCCGTGTCCTCCTCTGGAGATTCTCCACAGTCACCTCATTCATCAATAATATACCATATGTTCTTACTGCCATCATCCAGCAGCTCACCCCCAGCCACCCATGACTCGCCTGTCTGTCCCAGCTACTCTCCAACTACGCCCAGATTTCAGCGGCAGTCTCTACCCCACACCCCAGAAACACCTACAAACTCACAGACCTCAGTGGGATCCTCGCCAGTCTCTCTCACGTCTTCACCCCCAGCCCTTACGGACCCTCCAGTCTGTCCCAGCTACTCTCCAACCACGCCCACATTTCAGCGCGGGTCAGTTCCAGGAACCCAGGGATCACCACCAAGCCCACCACTTTCACTGAGTTACTCCCCAGTCTCCAGCACGTCTTTATCTCCAACCCTCAGGGACTCGCCTGTCTGTCCCAGCTACTCTCCAAACACGCCCACACTTCAGCGGGAGTTCGTTGCAGGCACCCAGAAATCACCACCAAACTCACCAATTTCACTGCCTTACTCCCCAGTCTCTCTCATGTCTTCACCATCCCTCAGGGACTCTCCCGTCTGTCCCAGCTACTCTCCAACCACGCCCACATTTCAGCTGGAGTCAGTTCCAGGCACCCCGGACTCACCACCAAACTCACCAATTTCACTCAGTTACTCCTCAGTCTCTAGCACGTCTTTATCTCCAACCCTCAGGGACTCTCCTGTGTGTCCCAGCTACTCTCCAAACACGCCCACACTTCAGCGGGAGTCAGCTCCAGGCACCCAGGAATCACCATCAAACTCACCAATTTCACTGCGTTACTCCCCAGTCTCTCTCATGTCTTCACCATCCCTCAGGGACTCTCCCGTCTGTCCCAGCTACTCTCCAACCACGCCCACATTTCAGCTGGAGTCAGTTCCAGGCACCCCGGACTCACCACCAAACTCACCAATTTCACTCAGTTACTCCTCAGTCTCTAGCACGTCTTTATCTCCAACCCTCAGGGACTCTCCTGTGTGTCCCAGCTACTCTCCAACCACGCCCACACTTCAGCGGGAGTCAGTTCCAGGCACCCAGGAATCACCATCAAACTCACCAATTTCACTGCGTTACTCCCCAGTCTCTCTCATGTCTTCACCATCCCTCAGGGACTCTCCCGTCTGTCCCAGCTACTCTCCAACCACGCCCACATTTCAGCTGGGGTCAGTTCCAGGCACCCCGGAGTCACCACCAAACTCACCAGTTTCACTGAGGTACTCCCCGGTCTCTCTCATGTCTTCACCCCCAGCCCTCAGGGACTCTCCTGTGTGTCCCAGCTACTCTCCATCCATGCCCAGATTTCAGCGGGAGTCCGTTCCAGGCACCCAGGTATCACCACCAAACTCAGCAGTTTCGCTGAGTTACTCCCCAGTCTCTCTCATGTCTTCACCCCCAGCCCCCTGGGACTCTCCTGTCTGTCCCAGCTACTCTCCCACCACGCCCAGATTTCAGCGGGAGTCAGCCTCCCACACTCCGGAATCACCTACAGACTCACAGACTTCACTGAGGTCCTCCCTGGTCTCTCTCAGGTCTTTGCCCTCAGCCCACAGGGACTCTTGTGTCTCTTTCAGCTACTCTCAAAACTTCTCTAGATTCCAGCTGGAGTCAGTTCCAGGCACCCACGATACACCACCGAACTCACGAATTTCACTGACTTACTCCCCAGTCTCCCTCATGTTCTCACCCCCAGCCCTCAGGGACTCTTCTGTCTCTCTCAGCTACTCTCCAACCATCTCCAGATTGCACCTGGAGTCAGCTTCCCGCACCCAGGAATCATCTACAAACTCACGGACCTTACTGCCACCCTCCCCCATTTCTTTCACCTCTTCACCCCCTGCCTTAAGGGACTCTCCTGGGCCTCCCAGCTTCTCTCCAGCCTTCCCCAGATTTCTGCCACAGTCAGCCCCAGGCACCCAGGGCAACCATAGACACTCACAGGCCTCACGAGACTATCTCCCTATGACCTGTACCTACACAGGGATGGCTCTCACGCATCCCTCAGTGACCCCAATCCCATCTCCACTTACACTCAGACACTCCCAGGGCCTGACAGCTACTCCCCGTTATTGTCCTTCAGTTCGAAGCCCTGGCCAATCTACTAGCCCACATGACGCAGTTACCTGGCCATTTCTCCACGGTTCCCGTGAGGGCCCCACACCCAGCCGCACAAGAGCCCCTCCTGCATTCCGTCCTCACACGCAGGCCTGTCCATCTACTTGCTACTGTCACACTCTTGCCAGCAGAAGAGGCCCCTGTAATGGCCGATATCACCACCCAGTCTATCCTCACCCCACAGCTGTGCAGCGGGTCCCTCCTGCTGGCCCACGTGGCTGCCAGAGCCCATGCTGGCACGACGCTCCAGCAGGTCGGCGTCCCTGCGGGCCACACTACCGGTGACATGGCTAGGATGACCCTCCTTCCTGGCAGTGACACTGTTGATGTGAACCCCAGTTTCACATCTGTCATTTCTAAATAGGACCATTTTCCCTTTTCGCTCTCCCTTCCTTTCACAGGGCTTTTCGTTCTCTCTGTTTCTGCCTCCGTTTCAGATATTTACTCACCTTTTTCTCTCTCACTATGTCTGCCGTGGTCTCCATGAGAGTGCGCCACTTAAGATTCCCCCATTAAAAGTCATGAATTGAGTGGCTTTTAGTATACCTGTGGTTGTGCACATTCAATTATAATTCGCAATCCATTGTAGAACGTCTTATCACCCCCGACCAGAGAAAAACCCTGTAGACATTAGTCACTCCTCATTCTGTCTCAAACCCTCTCCCTGACCCTCAGCCCTAGGTAGCAACTACCTAGTGCGATCAATCCCATATGCATAGATTTCCATATTGTAGACATTTCCTATAAACGGAATTGCACAATAGGTGAGCTGTTATGACTGACATAACACGTAGCACAATATTTTCAAGATTCATCCACATTGTAGGCTTACCCACAGGGGGAAACCATTTTTTTGGGGGGTTTTAGTAACACCGGGTGTTTTCTCCTTCCTTTCGTCCTTCTTTCCTTCCTTCCTTCCTTTCTTCCTTCCTTCCTTCCTTCTTTCCTACCTTCCTTCTTTCCTACCTTCCTTCTTTCCTTCCTTCCTTCCTTCCTTCCTTCCTTCCTTCCTTCCTCCTACTTCTCTCTTACTCCTTCTGCCCTCTCTCTTTCATATGCCTTAGGTGCATCCCACATTCTGCATTTTTTTGGAGAAATCCACGACAGGTGCAGGAAAATTGTGTTATTGTAACTATTTACCGCTATCTCTCTTTCACGGCTCTCCATCAGTTGTGAACATCTATTGGTTTATCCCAAGTCACTAAGCATATGTTTATTAGGTACACCTGTTTTTCCTTATACAGCTGTTTCTGGAGTCTAGGGTCGCATGCTCATAAAGCCAGTGTAACTCAGAAACGCATCTAATAGTCCAATAAACCCATCATAACGTTGAAAAATCATAAATCAAACCATCATAAGTCACGGTTTGTCCGTGGATATGGGCGTCATCAATTCCATTGTATTCAGTCATGCTGTACACCATTAACCACGGCAGACTGACTGGGAGTGGATATTGATACCATTATAAAAGTCAGTTATTAGAGGGATACTTCTTTAACCTGACTGAAGAACTGATCTAATGGCTTTAGTCGAGTGCATGATTATGTGAGATGTTTTGAGACAGAGTAGTAAATTTGTGAATGAAATTTTCTGGCTTTTTTTCACTTAGTAGGAACCATTGTGTGTGGAAAAGTGAGAAAGTTGCTTTCTGCTGTAGAGTCTGGCATTCATTGTAGATTTAAGCTTATTTTTCTGGGAGCAAATCTTATTCAATAAAATACTACTCTTTATACTAAAAAAACAAAAACAGTGGTGATGTGTGGTCATTATCCTCAGCAAACTAATCCAGGGAAAGAAAACCAAACGCCACATTCTCACTTATAATGGGAGCTGAAAAAGGAGATCACATGGACACAGGAAGGGGAACAACACACACTGGGGCCCTTCGGGGGGCAGAGCGTTAAGAAGAACAGCTACTGCATGCTGGGCTTAATGCCTAGGTGATGGGTTGACAGGTGCAGCAAACCACCATGGCACACGTTTACCTTAGTAACAAATCTGCACATCCTGCACATATAGCCCAGAACTTAGAAACGAAACGAAACAAAAGAAAACGAAAAAGCAATAGCAAAACGCTAAAGGCAAACTAAAGTTTCAAACTCAGAACGTGACAGACCAATGTTTGGTTCAAATCATGGTTCTCAACCCAGGTGCCATAAGGTCAGGATAAAGAATTTGATTACATATTGTAAATAAGACATGCAGCAAATGACCAGAAAGATTATTCTCAACATATGTGTGTCTTCTAATTCAATGGTGACGCTACCTACCGGGACATAGCATTAGATTCCAAAGGGCCGGGTCCCGCCACACAGGCCTCCCACACTAATAACAATGGGAAGCCCTACGTGGTTTTACCTGTGCTTCTCAGCAACTGGCTATAAATCAGGTTGCCACCACTCCCAGATTTAGTTGCATTCATTTGCTGGAAGAGCTCACAGCACGCAGGGAAGCACTTACATTTGCCGTTGTATTTTAACGGACATTGCAAAAAGTTCAGAAATTAATGTGGGGCCCGGCATGTGGGGAGGGGCGCACTACCTTCCAGGAAGTGTTATCCAGAAGCTCTCTGATCCCAGTCCTTTTGGGTTTTTATGGAGACCTCATTCTATAGGCATGATGGGTTAAACCATAGGCTATTGGTGATCAACTCCACCTGAGGCTCTCAACCCTCCCTGGAAATTGGGGTTGAGGCTTTGCCATTCTCAGTCTGACTAAAAGAATTTACCCAAACGGAATTTTGAAACAGATGAGCATAACTGGAATCTTAATTAGATGATTGGATTATCTGGAGCCACACCTTGATATTCCTAACCCGAGCACCCTCATCCAACGAATGCTCCACCCAACTGGCTCCCAAGTCTCTACGTGGTTCCAGAGCAAAAGAATGTTTATACAACGCATATCTCCACCTTTTCTTCAAAGTCTTTTCGCTTACACGGAAAGACTTCTTAAACTGCCATGCATCAGGGTCAGGGGGAGGTCTTGTTACAACGCAGATCTGTGGATCTCCGGGTTTTGATTGTGGCAAGGATGCTGCTGGTGTCAAAACCACAACGTGGGAACCACAGAACCACTAGTTGGTTTTCAGCGTTTCAGTGCATACAATTCCTAACATATCTGGCCAAGAAAACTTGTAAGTTCTTAGATTGTCCCAAAGGTGGCGCATGAAATCAAAGCAGGAGAACAGTTTCCCACGAGGTGTAGCCTGGGAAAGTTGGGGGTGACTGATGGAAAGGAGGAGTGAAGCTCCGCCCTTTCCGCTGCTAGGCTGCGCCCGAGGCTATTTAAACCCACCCTGGCTGGCCTGTACTCAGATCTTCGCGGAGCGGATCAGCGGCCGGAGCGTTTGGCGGACTCTGCGTGGACTTGGAGCTCACAGCGTCTTGCGACTTGGAAGCGGATTCAGAGGACAGGACAGAACACTTGGGCAAGTGAATCTCTGTCTGTCTGTCTGTCTGTCTGTCTGTCTCATTGGTTGGTTGATTTCCATTTTCTTAAGGGGCACATACCTCACACCGCACACACACACACACACACACACACACGCACACACACGCACACACACTCCTTCTTTCTGCGAGTTAGAAAATTAGTAGGGGCCCCTGGGAGCTGCAGGTTTCCTAATCATGTCTGCACCTAAGAACAGTAGGGTCTTGTCTGGCTCTTCTTATGAACGGTCCCCCAGCCCGGACTCCCCAAGGTCCATGCGAGCTTCACCCAGCTTCTCCCTCTCCCCTATCAGAAACTCAGGCTTAAGGGGAAGCTCCTCACCAGGGATCCGGAGCTACCATTCACCATCCCCTAGGGCTTCACCACACTCACCTCTGTCATCACCAGAATCCCACAAGCTCCCATTTCCCTGTCCTCACCGTGATGGGCAATCAATGAAGCCATTGGGCTCTCCCGTGTCCTCCTCTGAGGATTCCTCAGAGTCCCCACGTTCATCAATAATATACCACATGTTCTTACTGCCATCACCCAGCAGCTCACCCCCAGCTCTCGGGGGGTCTCCTGTGTCTCCCAGCTACTCTCCAAACAACCCCAGATTTCAGCTGGAGTCAGCCCCCCACACCCAGGAATCACCTACAAACTCACGAGCCTCACGGTGCTCCACCCCTGTGTCTTTCATCTCTTCACCCCCAGGCCTCAGGGACTCTCCTGTGGCTCCCAGTTACTCTCCAGCCATCCCCAGGTTCCTGCGGGAGTCAGCCCCATGCACCCAGGAGTCCCCCAGAGACTCACACGTCTCGGGAGAATATGAGCGGTCCCCCAGCCCTGACTCCTCAAGATTCATGCCTGCCTCACCCAGCTTCTCCCTCTCCCCTCCCAGAAACTCAGACCCAAGGGGCAGCTCCTCACCAGGGATGTGGAAGTACTCTACATCACCCCGCAGGGCTTCACCACTCTCACATCCATCATCAACAGAACTCCACAACTTTACGTTTCCCTTTCCTAACCAAGCAGGACAGTCACTCATGTCATTGTGTTCTCCCGTGTCCTCCTCTGGAGATTCTCCACAGTCACCTCATTCATCAATAATATACCATATGTTCTTACTGCCATCATCCAGCAGCTCACCCCCAGCCACCCATGACTCGCCTGTCTGTCCCAGCTACTCTCCAACTACGCCCAGATTTCAGCGGCAGTCTCTACCCCACACCCCAGAAACACCTACAAACTCACAGACCTCAGTGGGATCCTCGCCAGTCTCTCTCACGTCTTCACCCCCAGCCCTTACGGACCCTCCAGTCTGTCCCAGCTACTCTCCAACCACGCCCACATTTCAGCGCGGGTCAGTTCCAGGAACCCAGGGATCACCACCAAGCCCACCACTTTCACTGAGTTACTCCCCAGTCTCCAGCACGTCTTTATCTCCAACCCTCAGGGACTCGCCTGTCTGTCCCAGCTACTCTCCAAACACGCCCACACTTCAGCGGGAGTTCGTTGCAGGCACCCAGAAATCACCACCAAACTCACCAATTTCACTGCCTTACTCCCCAGTCTCTCTCATGTCTTCACCATCCCTCAGGGACTCTCCCGTCTGTCCCAGCTACTCTCCAACCACGCCCACATTTCAGCTGGAGTCAGTTCCAGGCACCCCGGACTCACCACCAAACTCACCAATTTCACTCAGTTACTCCTCAGTCTCTAGCACGTCTTTATCTCCAACCCTCAGGGACTCTCCTGTGTGTCCCAGCTACTCTCCAAACACGCCCACACTTCAGCGGGAGTCAGCTCCAGGCACCCAGGAATCACCATCAAACTCACCAATTTCACTGCGTTACTCCCCAGTCTCTCTCATGTCTTCACCATCCCTCAGGGACTCTCCCGTCTGTCCCAGCTACTCTCCAACCACGCCCACATTTCAGCTGGAGTCAGTTCCAGGCACCCCGGACTCACCACCAAACTCACCAATTTCACTCAGTTACTCCTCAGTCTCTAGCACGTCTTTATCTCCAACCCTCAGGGACTCTCCTGTGTGTCCCAGCTACTCTCCAACCACGCCCACACTTCAGCGGGAGTCAGTTCCAGGCACCCAGGAATCACCATCAAACTCACCAATTTCACTGCGTTACTCCCCAGTCTCTCTCATGTCTTCACCATCCCTCAGGGACTCTCCCGTCTGTCCCAGCTACTCTCCAACCACGCCCACATTTCAGCTGGGGTCAGTTCCAGGCACCCCGGAGTCACCACCAAACTCACCAGTTTCACTGAGGTACTCCCCGGTCTCTCTCATGTCTTCACCCCCAGCCCTCAGGGACTCTCCTGTGTGTCCCAGCTACTCTCCATCCATGCCCAGATTTCAGCGGGAGTCCGTTCCAGGCACCCAGGTATCACCACCAAACTCAGCAGTTTCGCTGAGTTACTCCCCAGTCTCTCTCATGTCTTCACCCCCAGCCCCCTGGGACTCTCCTGTCTGTCCCAGCTACTCTCCCACCACGCCCAGATTTCAGCGGGAGTCAGCCTCCCACACTCCGGAATCACCTACAGACTCACAGACTTCACTGAGGTCCTCCCTGGTCTCTCTCAGGTCTTTGCCCTCAGCCCACAGGGACTCTTGTGTCTCTTTCAGCTACTCTCAAAACTTCTCTAGATTCCAGCTGGAGTCAGTTCCAGGCACCCACGATACACCACCGAACTCACGAATTTCACTGACTTACTCCCCAGTCTCCCTCATGTTCTCACCCCCAGCCCTCAGGGACTCTTCTGTCTCTCTCAGCTACTCTCCAACCATCTCCAGATTGCACCTGGAGTCAGCTTCCCGCACCCAGGAATCATCTACAAACTCACGGACCTTACTGCCACCCTCCCCCATTTCTTTCACCTCTTCACCCCCTGCCTTAAGGGACTCTCCTGGGCCTCCCAGCTTCTCTCCAGCCTTCCCCAGATTTCTGCCACAGTCAGCCCCAGGCACCCAGGGCAACCATAGACACTCACAGGCCTCACGAGACTATCTCCCTATGACCTGTACCTACACAGGGATGGCTCTCACGCATCCCTCAGTGACCCCAATCCCATCTCCACTTACACTCAGACACTCCCAGGGCCTGACAGCTACTCCCCGTTATTGTCCTTCAGTTCGAAGCCCTGGCCAATCTACTAGCCCACATGACGCAGTTACCTGGCCATTTCTCCACGGTTCCCGTGAGGGCCCCACACCCAGCCGCACAAGAGCCCCTCCTGCATTCCGTCCTCACACGCAGGCCTGTCCATCTACTTGCTACTGTCACACTCTTGCCAGCAGAAGAGGCCCCTGTAATGGCCGATATCACCACCCAGTCTATCCTCACCCCACAGCTGTGCAGCGGGTCCCTCCTGCTGGCCCACGTGGCTGCCAGAGCCCATGCTGGCACGACGCTCCAGCAGGTCGGCGTCCCTGCGGGCCACACTACCGGTGACATGGCTAGGATGACCCTCCTTCCTGGCAGTGACACTGTTGATGTGAACCCCAGTTTCACATCTGTCATTTCTAAATAGGACCATTTTCCCTTTTCGCTCTCCCTTCCTTTCACAGGGCTTTTCGTTCTCTCTGTTTCTGCCTCCGTTTCAGATATTTACTCACCTTTTTCTCTCTCACTATGTCTGCCGTGGTCTCCATGAGAGTGCGCCACTTAAGATTCCCCCATTAAAAGTCATGAATTGAGTGGCTTTTAGTATACCTGTGGTTGTGCACATTCAATTATAATTCGCAATCCATTGTAGAACGTCTTATCACCCCCGACCAGAGAAAAACCCTGTAGACATTAGTCACTCCTCATTCTGTCTCAAACCCTCTCCCTGACCCTCAGCCCTAGGTAGCAACTACCTAGTGCGATCAATCCCATATGCATAGATTTCCATATTGTAGACATTTCCTATAAACGGAATTGCACAATAGGTGAGCTGTTATGACTGACATAACACGTAGCACAATATTTTCAAGATTCATCCACATTGTAGGCTTACCCACAGGGGGAAACCATTTTTTTGGGGGGTTTTAGTAACACCGGGTGTTTTCTCCTTCCTTTCGTCCTTCTTTCCTTCCTTCCTTCCTTTCTTCCTTCCTTCCTTCCTTCTTTCCTACCTTCCTTCTTTCCTACCTTCCTTCTTTCCTTCCTTCCTTCCTTCCTTCCTTCCTTCCTTCCTTCCTCCTACTTCTCTCTTACTCCTTCTGCCCTCTCTCTTTCATATGCCTTAGGTGCATCCCACATTCTGCATTTTTTTGGAGAAATCCACGACAGGTGCAGGAAAATTGTGTTATTGTAACTATTTACCGCTATCTCTCTTTCACGGCTCTCCATCAGTTGTGAACATCTATTGGTTTATCCCAAGTCACTAAGCATATGTTTATTAGGTACACCTGTTTTTCCTTATACAGCTGTTTCTGGAGTCTAGGGTCGCATGCTCATAAAGCCAGTGTAACTCAGAAACGCATCTAATAGTCCAATAAACCCATCATAACGTTGAAAAATCATAAATCAAACCATCATAAGTCACGGTTTGTCCGTGGATATGGGCGTCATCAATTCCATTGTATTCAGTCATGCTGTACACCATTAACCACGGCAGACTGACTGGGAGTGGATATTGATACCATTATAAAAGTCAGTTATTAGAGGGATACTTCTTTAACCTGACTGAAGAACTGATCTAATGGCTTTAGTCGAGTGCATGATTATGTGAGATGTTTTGAGACAGAGTAGTAAATTTGTGAATGAAATTTTCTGGCTTTTTTTCACTTAGTAGGAACCATTGTGTGTGGAAAAGTGAGAAAGTTGCTTTCTGCTGTAGAGTCTGGCATTCATTGTAGATTTAAGCTTATTTTTCTGGGAGCAAATCTTATTCAATAAAATACTACTCTTTATACTAAAAAAACAAAAACAGTGGTGATGTGTGGTCATTATCCTCAGCAAACTAATCCAGGGAAAGAAAACCAAACGCCACATTCTCACTTATAATGGGAGCTGAAAAAGGAGATCACATGGACACAGGAAGGGGAACAACACACACTGGGGCCCTTCGGGGGGCAGAGCGTTAAGAAGAACAGCTACTGCATGCTGGGCTTAATGCCTAGGTGATGGGTTGACAGGTGCAGCAAACCACCATGGCACACGTTTACCTTAGTAACAAATCTGCACATCCTGCACATATAGCCCAGAACTTAGAAACGAAACGAAACAAAAGAAAACGAAAAAGCAATAGCAAAACGCTAAAGGCAAACTAAAGTTTCAAACTCAGAACGTGACAGACCAATGTTTGGTTCAAATCATGGTTCTCAACCCAGGTGCCATAAGGTCAGGATAAAGAATTTGATTACATATTGTAAATAAGACATGCAGCAAATGACCAGAAAGATTATTCTCAACATATGTGTGTCTTCTAATTCAATGGTGACGCTACCTACCGGGACATAGCATTAGATTCCAAAGGGCCGGGTCCCGCCACACAGGCCTCCCACACTAATAACAATGGGAAGCCCTACGTGGTTTTACCTGTGCTTCTCAGCAACTGGCTATAAATCAGGTTGCCACCACTCCCAGATTTAGTTGCATTCATTTGCTGGAAGAGCTCACAGCACGCAGGGAAGCACTTACATTTGCCGTTGTATTTTAACGGACATTGCAAAAAGTTCAGAAATTAATGTGGGGCCCGGCATGTGGGGAGGGGCGCACTACCTTCCAGGAAGTGTTATCCAGAAGCTCTCTGATCCCAGTCCTTTTGGGTTTTTATGGAGACCTCATTCTATAGGCATGATGGGTTAAACCATAGGCTATTGGTGATCAACTCCACCTGAGGCTCTCAACCCTCCCTGGAAATTGGGGTTGAGGCTTTGCCATTCTCAGTCTGACTAAAAGAATTTACCCAAACGGAATTTTGAAACAGATGAGCATAACTGGAATCTTAATTAGATGATTGGATTATCTGGAGCCACACCTTGATATTCCTAACCCGAGCACCCTCATCCAACGAATGCTCCACCCAACTGGCTCCCAAGTCTCTACGTGGTTCCAGAGCAAAAGAATGTTTATACAACGCATATCTCCACCTTTTCTTCAAAGTCTTTTCGCTTACACGGAAAGACTTCTTAAACTGCCATGCATCAGGGTCAGGGGGAGGTCTTGTTACAACGCAGATCTGTGGATCTCCGGGTTTTGATTGTGGCAAGGATGCTGCTGGTGTCAAAACCACAACGTGGGAACCACAGAACCACTAGTTGGTTTTCAGCGTTTCAGTGCATACAATTCCTAACATATCTGGCCAAGAAAACTTGTAAGTTCTTAGATTGTCCCAAAGGTGGCGCATGAAATCAAAGCAGGAGAACAGTTTCCCACGAGGTGTAGCCTGGGAAAGTTGGGGGTGACTGATGGAAAGGAGGAGTGAAGCTCCGCCCTTTCCGCTGCTAGGCTGCGCCCGAGGCTATTTAAACCCACCCTGGCTGGCCTGTACTCAGATCTTCGCGGAGCGGATCAGCGGCCGGAGCGTTTGGCGGACTCTGCGTGGACTTGGAGCTCACAGCGTCTTGCGACTTGGAAGCGGATTCAGAGGACAGGACAGAACACTTGGGCAAGTGAATCTCTGTCTGTCTGTCTGTCTGTCTGTCTGTCTCATTGGTTGGTTGATTTCCATTTTCTTAAGGGGCACATACCTCACACCGCACACACACACACACACACACACACACGCACACACACGCACACACACTCCTTCTTTCTGCGAGTTAGAAAATTAGTAGGGGCCCCTGGGAGCTGCAGGTTTCCTAATCATGTCTGCACCTAAGAACAGTAGGGTCTTGTCTGGCTCTTCTTATGAACGGTCCCCCAGCCCGGACTCCCCAAGGTCCATGCGAGCTTCACCCAGCTTCTCCCTCTCCCCTATCAGAAACTCAGGCTTAAGGGGAAGCTCCTCACCAGGGATCCGGAGCTACCATTCACCATCCCCTAGGGCTTCACCACACTCACCTCTGTCATCACCAGAATCCCACAAGCTCCCATTTCCCTGTCCTCACCGTGATGGGCAATCAATGAAGCCATTGGGCTCTCCCGTGTCCTCCTCTGAGGATTCCTCAGAGTCCCCACGTTCATCAATAATATACCACATGTTCTTACTGCCATCACCCAGCAGCTCACCCCCAGCTCTCGGGGGGTCTCCTGTGTCTCCCAGCTACTCTCCAAACAACCCCAGATTTCAGCTGGAGTCAGCCCCCCACACCCAGGAATCACCTACAAACTCACGAGCCTCACGGTGCTCCACCCCTGTGTCTTTCATCTCTTCACCCCCAGGCCTCAGGGACTCTCCTGTGGCTCCCAGTTACTCTCCAGCCATCCCCAGGTTCCTGCGGGAGTCAGCCCCATGCACCCAGGAGTCCCCCAGAGACTCACACGTCTCGGGAGAATATGAGCGGTCCCCCAGCCCTGACTCCTCAAGATTCATGCCTGCCTCACCCAGCTTCTCCCTCTCCCCTCCCAGAAACTCAGACCCAAGGGGCAGCTCCTCACCAGGGATGTGGAAGTACTCTACATCACCCCGCAGGGCTTCACCACTCTCACATCCATCATCAACAGAACTCCACAACTTTACGTTTCCCTTTCCTAACCAAGCAGGACAGTCACTCATGTCATTGTGTTCTCCCGTGTCCTCCTCTGGAGATTCTCCACAGTCACCTCATTCATCAATAATATACCATATGTTCTTACTGCCATCATCCAGCAGCTCACCCCCAGCCACCCATGACTCGCCTGTCTGTCCCAGCTACTCTCCAACTACGCCCAGATTTCAGCGGCAGTCTCTACCCCACACCCCAGAAACACCTACAAACTCACAGACCTCAGTGGGATCCTCGCCAGTCTCTCTCACGTCTTCACCCCCAGCCCTTACGGACCCTCCAGTCTGTCCCAGCTACTCTCCAACCACGCCCACATTTCAGCGCGGGTCAGTTCCAGGAACCCAGGGATCACCACCAAGCCCACCACTTTCACTGAGTTACTCCCCAGTCTCCAGCACGTCTTTATCTCCAACCCTCAGGGACTCGCCTGTCTGTCCCAGCTACTCTCCAAACACGCCCACACTTCAGCGGGAGTTCGTTGCAGGCACCCAGAAATCACCACCAAACTCACCAATTTCACTGCCTTACTCCCCAGTCTCTCTCATGTCTTCACCATCCCTCAGGGACTCTCCCGTCTGTCCCAGCTACTCTCCAACCACGCCCACATTTCAGCTGGAGTCAGTTCCAGGCACCCCGGACTCACCACCAAACTCACCAATTTCACTCAGTTACTCCTCAGTCTCTAGCACGTCTTTATCTCCAACCCTCAGGGACTCTCCTGTGTGTCCCAGCTACTCTCCAAACACGCCCACACTTCAGCGGGAGTCAGCTCCAGGCACCCAGGAATCACCATCAAACTCACCAATTTCACTGCGTTACTCCCCAGTCTCTCTCATGTCTTCACCATCCCTCAGGGACTCTCCCGTCTGTCCCAGCTACTCTCCAACCACGCCCACATTTCAGCTGGAGTCAGTTCCAGGCACCCCGGACTCACCACCAAACTCACCAATTTCACTCAGTTACTCCTCAGTCTCTAGCACGTCTTTATCTCCAACCCTCAGGGACTCTCCTGTGTGTCCCAGCTACTCTCCAACCACGCCCACACTTCAGCGGGAGTCAGTTCCAGGCACCCAGGAATCACCATCAAACTCACCAATTTCACTGCGTTACTCCCCAGTCTCTCTCATGTCTTCACCATCCCTCAGGGACTCTCCCGTCTGTCCCAGCTACTCTCCAACCACGCCCACATTTCAGCTGGGGTCAGTTCCAGGCACCCCGGAGTCACCACCAAACTCACCAGTTTCACTGAGGTACTCCCCGGTCTCTCTCATGTCTTCACCCCCAGCCCTCAGGGACTCTCCTGTGTGTCCCAGCTACTCTCCATCCATGCCCAGATTTCAGCGGGAGTCCGTTCCAGGCACCCAGGTATCACCACCAAACTCAGCAGTTTCGCTGAGTTACTCCCCAGTCTCTCTCATGTCTTCACCCCCAGCCCCCTGGGACTCTCCTGTCTGTCCCAGCTACTCTCCCACCACGCCCAGATTTCAGCGGGAGTCAGCCTCCCACACTCCGGAATCACCTACAGACTCACAGACTTCACTGAGGTCCTCCCTGGTCTCTCTCAGGTCTTTGCCCTCAGCCCACAGGGACTCTTGTGTCTCTTTCAGCTACTCTCAAAACTTCTCTAGATTCCAGCTGGAGTCAGTTCCAGGCACCCACGATACACCACCGAACTCACGAATTTCACTGACTTACTCCCCAGTCTCCCTCATGTTCTCACCCCCAGCCCTCAGGGACTCTTCTGTCTCTCTCAGCTACTCTCCAACCATCTCCAGATTGCACCTGGAGTCAGCTTCCCGCACCCAGGAATCATCTACAAACTCACGGACCTTACTGCCACCCTCCCCCATTTCTTTCACCTCTTCACCCCCTGCCTTAAGGGACTCTCCTGGGCCTCCCAGCTTCTCTCCAGCCTTCCCCAGATTTCTGCCACAGTCAGCCCCAGGCACCCAGGGCAACCATAGACACTCACAGGCCTCACGAGACTATCTCCCTATGACCTGTACCTACACAGGGATGGCTCTCACGCATCCCTCAGTGACCCCAATCCCATCTCCACTTACACTCAGACACTCCCAGGGCCTGACAGCTACTCCCCGTTATTGTCCTTCAGTTCGAAGCCCTGGCCAATCTACTAGCCCACATGACGCAGTTACCTGGCCATTTCTCCACGGTTCCCGTGAGGGCCCCACACCCAGCCGCACAAGAGCCCCTCCTGCATTCCGTCCTCACACGCAGGCCTGTCCATCTACTTGCTACTGTCACACTCTTGCCAGCAGAAGAGGCCCCTGTAATGGCCGATATCACCACCCAGTCTATCCTCACCCCACAGCTGTGCAGCGGGTCCCTCCTGCTGGCCCACGTGGCTGCCAGAGCCCATGCTGGCACGACGCTCCAGCAGGTCGGCGTCCCTGCGGGCCACACTACCGGTGACATGGCTAGGATGACCCTCCTTCCTGGCAGTGACACTGTTGATGTGAACCCCAGTTTCACATCTGTCATTTCTAAATAGGACCATTTTCCCTTTTCGCTCTCCCTTCCTTTCACAGGGCTTTTCGTTCTCTCTGTTTCTGCCTCCGTTTCAGATATTTACTCACCTTTTTCTCTCTCACTATGTCTGCCGTGGTCTCCATGAGAGTGCGCCACTTAAGATTCCCCCATTAAAAGTCATGAATTGAGTGGCTTTTAGTATACCTGTGGTTGTGCACATTCAATTATAATTCGCAATCCATTGTAGAACGTCTTATCACCCCCGACCAGAGAAAAACCCTGTAGACATTAGTCACTCCTCATTCTGTCTCAAACCCTCTCCCTGACCCTCAGCCCTAGGTAGCAACTACCTAGTGCGATCAATCCCATATGCATAGATTTCCATATTGTAGACATTTCCTATAAACGGAATTGCACAATAGGTGAGCTGTTATGACTGACATAACACGTAGCACAATATTTTCAAGATTCATCCACATTGTAGGCTTACCCACAGGGGGAAACCATTTTTTTGGGGGGTTTTAGTAACACCGGGTGTTTTCTCCTTCCTTTCGTCCTTCTTTCCTTCCTTCCTTCCTTTCTTCCTTCCTTCCTTCCTTCTTTCCTACCTTCCTTCTTTCCTACCTTCCTTCTTTCCTTCCTTCCTTCCTTCCTTCCTTCCTTCCTTCCTTCCTCCTACTTCTCTCTTACTCCTTCTGCCCTCTCTCTTTCATATGCCTTAGGTGCATCCCACATTCTGCATTTTTTTGGAGAAATCCACGACAGGTGCAGGAAAATTGTGTTATTGTAACTATTTACCGCTATCTCTCTTTCACGGCTCTCCATCAGTTGTGAACATCTATTGGTTTATCCCAAGTCACTAAGCATATGTTTATTAGGTACACCTGTTTTTCCTTATACAGCTGTTTCTGGAGTCTAGGGTCGCATGCTCATAAAGCCAGTGTAACTCAGAAACGCATCTAATAGTCCAATAAACCCATCATAACGTTGAAAAATCATAAATCAAACCATCATAAGTCACGGTTTGTCCGTGGATATGGGCGTCATCAATTCCATTGTATTCAGTCATGCTGTACACCATTAACCACGGCAGACTGACTGGGAGTGGATATTGATACCATTATAAAAGTCAGTTATTAGAGGGATACTTCTTTAACCTGACTGAAGAACTGATCTAATGGCTTTAGTCGAGTGCATGATTATGTGAGATGTTTTGAGACAGAGTAGTAAATTTGTGAATGAAATTTTCTGGCTTTTTTTCACTTAGTAGGAACCATTGTGTGTGGAAAAGTGAGAAAGTTGCTTTCTGCTGTAGAGTCTGGCATTCATTGTAGATTTAAGCTTATTTTTCTGGGAGCAAATCTTATTCAATAAAATACTACTCTTTATACTAAAAAAACAAAAACAGTGGTGATGTGTGGTCATTATCCTCAGCAAACTAATCCAGGGAAAGAAAACCAAACGCCACATTCTCACTTATAATGGGAGCTGAAAAAGGAGATCACATGGACACAGGAAGGGGAACAACACACACTGGGGCCCTTCGGGGGGCAGAGCGTTAAGAAGAACAGCTACTGCATGCTGGGCTTAATGCCTAGGTGATGGGTTGACAGGTGCAGCAAACCACCATGGCACACGTTTACCTTAGTAACAAATCTGCACATCCTGCACATATAGCCCAGAACTTAGAAACGAAACGAAACAAAAGAAAACGAAAAAGCAATAGCAAAACGCTAAAGGCAAACTAAAGTTTCAAACTCAGAACGTGACAGACCAATGTTTGGTTCAAATCATGGTTCTCAACCCAGGTGCCATAAGGTCAGGATAAAGAATTTGATTACATATTGTAAATAAGACATGCAGCAAATGACCAGAAAGATTATTCTCAACATATGTGTGTCTTCTAATTCAATGGTGACGCTACCTACCGGGACATAGCATTAGATTCCAAAGGGCCGGGTCCCGCCACACAGGCCTCCCACACTAATAACAATGGGAAGCCCTACGTGGTTTTACCTGTGCTTCTCAGCAACTGGCTATAAATCAGGTTGCCACCACTCCCAGATTTAGTTGCATTCATTTGCTGGAAGAGCTCACAGCACGCAGGGAAGCACTTACATTTGCCGTTGTATTTTAGCGGACATTGCAAAAAGTTCAGAAATTAATGTGGGGCCCGGCATGTGGGGAGGGGCGCACTACCTTCCAGGAAGTGTTATCCAGAAGCTCTCTGATCCCAGTCCTTTTGGGTTTTTATGGAGACCTCATTCTATAGGCATGATGGGTTAAACCATAGGCTATTGGTGATCAACTCCACCTGAGGCTCTCAACCCTCCCTGGAAATTGGGGTTGAGGCTTTGCCATTCTCAGTCTGACTAAAAGAATTTACCCAAACGGAATTTTGAAACAGATGAGCATAACTGGAATCTTAATTAGATGATTGGATTATCTGGAGCCACACCTTGATATTCCTAACCCGAGCACCCTCATCCAACGAATGCTCCACCCAACTGGCTCCCAAGTCTCTACGTGGTTCCAGAGCAAAAGAATGTTTATACAACGCATATCTCCACCTTTTCTTCAAAGTCTTTTCGCTTACACGGAAAGACTTCTTAAACTGCCATGCATCAGGGTCAGGGGGAGGTCTTGTTACAACGCAGATCTGTGGATCTCCGGGTTTTGATTGTGGCAAGGATGCTGCTGGTGTCAAAACCACAACGTGGGAACCACAGAACCACTAGTTGGTTTTCAGCGTTTCAGTGCATACAATTCCTAACATATCTGGCCAAGAAAACTTGTAAGTTCTTAGATTGTCCCAAAGGTGGCGCATGAAATCAAAGCAGGAGAACAGTTTCCCACGAGGTGTAGCCTGGGAAAGTTGGGGGTGACTGATGGAAAGGAGGAGTGAAGCTCCGCCCTTTCCGCTGCTAGGCTGCGCCCGAGGCTATTTAAACCCACCCTGGCTGGCCTGTACTCAGATCTTCGCGGAGCGGATCAGCGGCCGGAGCGTTTGGCGGACTCTGCGTGGACTTGGAGCTCACAGCGTCTTGCGACTTGGAAGCGGATTCAGAGGACAGGACAGAACACTTGGGCAAGTGAATCTCTGTCTGTCTGTCTGTCTGTCTGTCTGTCTCATTGGTTGGTTGATTTCCATTTTCTTAAGGGGCACATACCTCACACCGCACACACACACACACACACACACACACGCACACACACGCACACACACTCCTTCTTTCTGCGAGTTAGAAAATTAGTAGGGGCCCCTGGGAGCTGCAGGTTTCCTAATCATGTCTGCACCTAAGAACAGTAGGGTCTTGTCTGGCTCTTCTTATGAACGGTCCCCCAGCCCGGACTCCCCAAGGTCCATGCGAGCTTCACCCAGCTTCTCCCTCTCCCCTATCAGAAACTCAGGCTTAAGGGGAAGCTCCTCACCAGGGATCCGGAGCTACCATTCACCATCCCCTAGGGCTTCACCACACTCACCTCTGTCATCACCAGAATCCCACAAGCTCCCATTTCCCTGTCCTCACCGTGATGGGCAATCAATGAAGCCATTGGGCTCTCCCGTGTCCTCCTCTGAGGATTCCTCAGAGTCCCCACGTTCATCAATAATATACCACATGTTCTTACTGCCATCACCCAGCAGCTCACCCCCAGCTCTCGGGGGGTCTCCTGTGTCTCCCAGCTACTCTCCAAACAACCCCAGATTTCAGCTGGAGTCAGCCCCCCACACCCAGGAATCACCTACAAACTCACGAGCCTCACGGTGCTCCACCCCTGTGTCTTTCATCTCTTCACCCCCAGGCCTCAGGGACTCTCCTGTGGCTCCCAGTTACTCTCCAGCCATCCCCAGGTTCCTGCGGGAGTCAGCCCCATGCACCCAGGAGTCCCCCAGAGACTCACACGTCTCGGGAGAATATGAGCGGTCCCCCAGCCCTGACTCCTCAAGATTCATGCCTGCCTCACCCAGCTTCTCCCTCTCCCCTCCCAGAAACTCAGACCCAAGGGGCAGCTCCTCACCAGGGATGTGGAAGTACTCTACATCACCCCGCAGGGCTTCACCACTCTCACATCCATCATCAACAGAACTCCACAACTTTACGTTTCCCTTTCCTAACCAAGCAGGACAGTCACTCATGTCATTGTGTTCTCCCGTGTCCTCCTCTGGAGATTCTCCACAGTCACCTCATTCATCAATAATATACCATATGTTCTTACTGCCATCATCCAGCAGCTCACCCCCAGCCACCCATGACTCGCCTGTCTGTCCCAGCTACTCTCCAACTACGCCCAGATTTCAGCGGCAGTCTCTACCCCACACCCCAGAAACACCTACAAACTCACAGACCTCAGTGGGATCCTCGCCAGTCTCTCTCACGTCTTCACCCCCAGCCCTTACGGACCCTCCAGTCTGTCCCAGCTACTCTCCAACCACGCCCACATTTCAGCGCGGGTCAGTTCCAGGAACCCAGGGATCACCACCAAGCCCACCACTTTCACTGAGTTACTCCCCAGTCTCCAGCACGTCTTTATCTCCAACCCTCAGGGACTCGCCTGTCTGTCCCAGCTACTCTCCAAACACGCCCACACTTCAGCGGGAGTTCGTTGCAGGCACCCAGAAATCACCACCAAACTCACCAATTTCACTGCCTTACTCCCCAGTCTCTCTCATGTCTTCACCATCCCTCAGGGACTCTCCCGTCTGTCCCAGCTACTCTCCAACCACGCCCACATTTCAGCTGGAGTCAGTTCCAGGCACCCCGGACTCACCACCAAACTCACCAGTTTCACTCAGTTACTCCTCAGTCTCTAGCACGTCTTTATCTCCAACCCTCAGGGACTCTCCTGTGTGTCCCAGCTACTCTCCAACCACGCCCACACTTCAGCGGGAGTCAGTTCCAGGCACCCAGGAATCACCATCAAACTCACCAATTTCACTGCGTTACTCCCCAGTCTCTCTCATGTCTTCACCATCCCTCAGGGACTCTCCCGTCTGTCCCAGCTACTCTCCAACCACGCCCACATTTCAGCTGGGGTCAGTTCCAGGCACCCCGGAGTCACCACCAAACTCACCAGTTTCACTGAGGTACTCCCCGGTCTCTCTCATGTCTTCACCCCCAGCCCTCAGGGACTCTCCTGTGTGTCCCAGCTACTCTCCATCCATGCCCAGATTTCAGCGGGAGTCCATTCCAGGCACCCAGGTATCACCACCAAACTCAGCAGTTTCGCTGAGTTACTCCCCAGTCTCTCTCATGTCTTCACCCCCAGCCCCCTGGGACTCTCCTGTCTGTCCCAGCTACTCTCCCACCACGCCCAGATTTCAGCGGGAGTCAGCCTCCCACACTCCGGAATCACCTACAGACTCACAGACTTCACTGAGGTCCTCCCTGGTCTCTCTCAGGTCTTTGCCTTCAGCCCACAGGGACTCTTGTGTCTCTTTCAGCTACTCTCAAAACTTCTCTAGATTCCAGCTGGAGTCAGTTCCAGGCACCCACGATACACCACCGAACTCACGAATTTCACTGACTTACTCCCCAGTCTCCCTCATGTTCTCACCCCCAGCCCTCAGGGACTCTTCTGTCTCTCTCAGCTACTCTCCAACCATCTCCAGATTGCACCTGGAGTCAGCTTCCCGCACCCAGGAATCATCTACAAACTCACGGACCTTACTGCCACCCTCCCCCATTTCTTTCACCTCTTCACCCCCTGCCTTGAGGGACTCTCCTGGGCCTCCCAGCTTCTCTCCAGCCTTCCCCAGATTTCTGCCACAGTCAGCCCCAGGCACCCAGGGCAACCATAGACACTCACAGGCCTCACGAGACTATCTCCCTATGACCTGTACCTACACAGGGATGGCTCTCACGCATCCCTCAGTGACCCCAAACCCATCTCCACTTACACTCAGACACTCCCAGGGCCTGACAGCTACTCCCCGTTATTGTCCTTCAGTTCGAAGCCCTGGCCAATCTACTAGCCCACATGACGCAGTTACCTGGCCATTTCTCCACGGTTCCCGTGAGGGCCCCACGCCCAGCCGCACAAGAGCCCCTCCTGCATTCCGTCCTCACACTCAGGCCTGTCCATCTACTTGCTACTGTCACACTCTTGCCAGCAGAAGAGGCCCCTGTAATGGCCGATATCACCACCCAGTCTATCCTCACCCCACAGCTGTGCAGCGGGTCCCTCCTGCTGGCCCACGTGGCTGCCAGAGCCCATGCTGGCACGACGCTCCAGCAGGTCGGCGTCCCTGCGGGCCACACTACCGGTGACGTGGCTAGCATGACCCTCCTTCCTGGCAGTGACACTGTTGATGTGACCCCCAGTTTCACATCTGTCATTTCTAAATAGGACCATTTTCCCTTTTCGCTCTCCCTTCCTTTCACAGGGCTTTTCGTTCTCTCTGTTTCTGCCTCCGTTTCAGATATTTACTCACCTTTTTCTCTCTCACTATGTCTGCCGTGGTCTCCATGAGAGTGCGCCACTTAAGATTCCCCCATTAAAAGTCATGAATTGAGTGGCTTTTAGTATACCTGTGGTTGTGCACATTCAATTATAATTCGCAATCCATTGTAGAACGTCTTATCACCCCCGACCAGAGAAAAACCCTGTAGACATTAGTCACTCCTCATTCTGTCTCAAACCCTCTCCCTGACCCTCAGCTCTAGGTAGCAACTACCTAGTGCCATCAATCCCATATGCATAGATTTCCATATTGTAGACATTTCCTATAAACGGAATTGCACAATAGGTGAGCTGTTATGACTGACATAACACGTAGCACAATATTTTCAAGATTCATCCACATTGTAGGCTTACCCACAGGGGGAAACCATTTTTTGGGGGTGATTTAGTAACACCGGGTGTTTTATCCTTCCTTTCGTCCTTCTTTCCTTCCTTCCTTCCTTCCTTCCTTCCTTCCTTCCTTCCTTCCTTCCTTCTTTATTTCCTACCTTCCTTCTTTCCTTCCTTCCTTCCTTCCTTCCTTCCTTCCTTCCTTCCTTCCTCCTACTTCTCTCTTACTCCTTCTGCCCTCTCTCTTTCATACGCCTTAGGTGCATCCCACATTCTGCATTTTTTTGGAGAAATCCACGACAGGTGCAGGAAAATTGTGTTATTGTAACTATTTACCGCTATCTCTCTTTCACGGCTCTCCATCAGTTGTGAACATCTATTGGTTTATCCCAAGTCACTAAGCATATGTTTATTAGGTACACCTGTTTTTCCTTATACAGCTGTTTCTGGAGTCTAGGGTCGCATGCTCATAAAGCCAGTGTAACTCAGAAACGCATCTAATAGTCCAATAAACCCATCATAACGTTGAAAAATCATAAATCAAACCATCATAAGTCACGGTTTGTCCGTGGATATGGGTGTCATCAATTCCATTGTATTCAGTCATGCTGTACACCATTAACCACGGCAGACTGACTGGGAGTGGATATTGATACCATTATAAAAGTCAGTTATTAGAGGGATACTTCTTTAACCTGACTGAAGAACTGATCTAATGGCTTTAGTCGAGTGCATGATTATGTGAGATGTTCTGAGACAGAGTAGTACATTTGTGAATGAAATTTTCTGGCTTTTTTTCACTTAGTAGGAACCATTGTGTGTGGAAAAGTGAGAAAGTTGCTTTCTGCTGTAGAGTCTGGCATTCATTGTAGATTTAAGCTTATTTTTCTGGGAGCAAATCTTATTCAATAAAATACTACTCTTTATACTAAAAAAACAAAAACAGTGGTGATGTGTGGTCATTATCCTCAGCAAACTAATCCAGGGAAAGAAAACCAAACGCCACATTCTCACTTATAATGGGAGCTGAAAAAGGAGATCACATGGACACAGGAAGGGGAACAACACACACTGGGGCCCTTCGGGGGTCAGAGCGTTAAGAAGAACAGCTACTGCATGCTGGGCTTAATGCCTAGGTGATGGGTTGACAGGTGCAGCAAACCACCATGGCACACGTTTACCTTAGTAACAAATCTGCACATCCTGCACATATAGCCCAGAACTTAGAAACGAAACGAAACAAAAGAAAACGAAAAAGCAATAGCAAAACGCTAAAGGCAAACTAAAGTTTCAAACTCAGAACGTGACAGACCAATGTTTGGTTCAAATCATGGTTCTCAACCCAGGTGCCATAAGGTCAGGATAAAGAATTTGATTACATATTGTAAATAAGACATGCAGCAAATGACCAGAAAGATTATTCTCAACATATGTGTGTCTTCTAATTCAATGGTGACGCTACCTACCGGGACATAGCATTAGATTCCAAAGGGCCGGGTCCCGCCACACAGGCCTCCCACACTAATAACAATGGGAAGCCCTACGTGGTTTTACCTGTGCTTCTCAGCAACTGGCTATAAATCAGGTTGCCACCACTCCCAGATTTAGTTGCATTCATTTGCTGGAAGAGCTCACAGCACGCAGGGAAGCACTTACATTTGCCGTTGTATTTTAGCGGACATTGCAAAAAGTTCAGAAATTAATGTGGGGCCCGGCATGTGGGGAGGGGCGCACTACCTTCCAGGAAGTGTTATCCAGAAGCTCTCTGATCCCAGTCCTTTTGGGTTTTTATGGAGACCTCATTCTATAGGCATGATGGGTTAAACCATAGGCTATTGGTGATCAACTCCACCTGAGGCTCTCAACCCTCCCTGGAAATTGGGGTTGAGGCTTTGCCATTCTCAGTCTGACTAAAAGAATTTACCCAAACGGAATTTTGAAACAGATGAGCATAACTGGAATCTTAATTAGATGATTGGATTATCTGGAGCCACACCTTGATATTCCTAACCCGAGCACCCTCATCCAACGAATGCTCCACCCAACTGGCTCCCAAGTCTCTACGTGGTTCCAGAGCAAAAGAATGTTTATACAACGCATATCTCCACCTTTTCTTCAAAGTCTTTTCGCTTACACGGAAAGACTTCTTAAACTGCCATGCATCAGGGTCAGGGGGAGGTCTTGTTACAACGCAGATCTGTGGATCTCCGGGTTTTGATTGTGGCAAGGATGCTGCTGGTGTCAAAACCACAACGTGGGAACCACAGAACCACTAGTTGGTTTTCAGCGTTTCAGTGCATACAATTCCTAACATATCTGGCCAAGAAAACTTGTAAGTTCTTAGATTGTCCCAAAGGTGGCGCATGAAATCAAAGCAGGAGAACAGTTTCCCACGAGGTGTAGCCTGGGAAAGTTGGGGGTGACTGATGGAAAGGAGGAGTGAAGCTCCGCCCTTTCCGCTGCTAGGCTGCGCCCGAGGCTATTTAAACCCACCCTGGCTGGCCTGTACTCAGATCTTCGCGGAGCGGATCAGCGGCCGGAGCGTTTGGCGGACTCTGCGTGGACTTGGAGCTCACAGCGTCTTGCGACTTGGAAGCGGATTCAGAGGACAGGACAGAACACTTGGGCAAGTGAATCTCTGTCTGTCTGTCTGTCTGTCTGTCTGTCTCATTGGTTGGTTGATTTCCATTTTCTTAAGGGGCACATACCTCACACCGCACACACACACACACACACACACACACGCACACACACGCACACACACTCCTTCTTTCTGCGAGTTAGAAAATTAGTAGGGGCCCCTGGGAGCTGCAGGTTTCCTAATCATGTCTGCACCTAAGAACAGTAGGGTCTTGTCTGGCTCTTCTTATGAACGGTCCCCCAGCCCGGACTCCCCAAGGTCCATGCGAGCTTCACCCAGCTTCTCCCTCTCCCCTATCAGAAACTCAGGCTTAAGGGGAAGCTCCTCACCAGGGATCCGGAGCTACCATTCACCATCCCCTAGGGCTTCACCACACTCACCTCTGTCATCACCAGAATCCCACAAGCTCCCATTTCCCTGTCCTCACCGTGATGGGCAATCAATGAAGCCATTGGGCTCTCCCGTGTCCTCCTCTGAGGATTCCTCAGAGTCCCCACGTTCATCAATAATATACCACATGTTCTTACTGCCATCACCCAGCAGCTCACCCCCAGCTCTCGGGGGGTCTCCTGTGTCTCCCAGCTACTCTCCAAACAACCCCAGATTTCAGCTGGAGTCAGCCCCCCACACCCAGGAATCACCTACAAACTCACGAGCCTCACGGTGCTCCACCCCTGTGTCTTTCATCTCTTCACCCCCAGGCCTCAGGGACTCTCCTGTGGCTCCCAGTTACTCTCCAGCCATCCCCAGGTTCCTGCGGGAGTCAGCCCCATGCACCCAGGAGTCCCCCAGAGACTCACACGTCTCGGGAGAATATGAGCGGTCCCCCAGCCCTGACTCCTCAAGATTCATGCCTGCCTCACCCAGCTTCTCCCTCTCCCCTCCCAGAAACTCAGACCCAAGGGGCAGCTCCTCACCAGGGATGTGGAAGTACTCTACATCACCCCGCAGGGCTTCACCACTCTCACATCCATCATCAACAGAACTCCACAACTTTACGTTTCCCTTTCCTAACCAAGCAGGACAGTCACTCATGTCATTGTGTTCTCCCGTGTCCTCCTCTGGAGATTCTCCACAGTCACCTCATTCATCAATAATATACCATATGTTCTTACTGCCATCATCCAGCAGCTCACCCCCAGCCACCCATGACTCGCCTGTCTGTCCCAGCTACTCTCCAACTACGCCCAGATTTCAGCGGCAGTCTCTACCCCACACCCCAGAAACACCTACAAACTCACAGACCTCAGTGGGATCCTCGCCAGTCTCTCTCACGTCTTCACCCCCAGCCCTTACGGACCCTCCAGTCTGTCCCAGCTACTCTCCAACCACGCCCACATTTCAGCGCGGGTCAGTTCCAGGAACCCAGGGATCACCACCAAGCCCACCACTTTCACTGAGTTACTCCCCAGTCTCCAGCACGTCTTTATCTCCAACCCTCAGGGACTCGCCTGTCTGTCCCAGCTACTCTCCAAACACGCCCACACTTCAGCGGGAGTTCGTTGCAGGCACCCAGAAATCACCACCAAACTCACCAATTTCACTGCCTTACTCCCCAGTCTCTCTCATGTCTTCACCATCCCTCAGGGACTCTCCCGTCTGTCCCAGCTACTCTCCAACCACGCCCACATTTCAGCTGGAGTCAGTTCCAGGCACCCCGGACTCACCACCAAACTCACCAATTTCACTCAGTTACTCCTCAGTCTCTAGCACGTCTTTATCTCCAACCCTCAGGGACTCTCCTGTGTGTCCCAGCTACTCTCCAAACACGCCCACACTTCAGCGGGAGTCAGCTCCAGGCACCCAGGAATCACCATCAAACTCACCAATTTCACTGCGTTACTCCCCAGTCTCTCTCATGTCTTCACCATCCCTCAGGGACTCTCCCGTCTGTCCCAGCTACTCTCCAACCACGCCCACATTTCAGCTGGAGTCAGTTCCAGGCACCCCGGACTCACCACCAAACTCACCAATTTCACTCAGTTACTCCTCAGTCTCTAGCACGTCTTTATCTCCAACCCTCAGGGACTCTCCTGTGTGTCCCAGCTACTCTCCAACCACGCCCACACTTCAGCGGGAGTCAGTTCCAGGCACCCAGGAATCACCATCAAACTCACCAATTTCACTGCGTTACTCCCCAGTCTCTCTCATGTCTTCACCATCCCTCAGGGACTCTCCCGTCTGTCCCAGCTACTCTCCAACCACGCCCACATTTCAGCTGGGGTCAGTTCCAGGCACCCCGGAGTCACCACCAAACTCACCAGTTTCACTGAGGTACTCCCCGGTCTCTCTCATGTCTTCACCCCCAGCCCTCAGGGACTCTCCTGTGTGTCCCAGCTACTCTCCATCCATGCCCAGATTTCAGCGGGAGTCCGTTCCAGGCACCCAGGTATCACCACCAAACTCAGCAGTTTCGCTGAGTTACTCCCCAGTCTCTCTCATGTCTTCACCCCCAGCCCCCTGGGACTCTCCTGTCTGTCCCAGCTACTCTCCCACCACGCCCAGATTTCAGCGGGAGTCAGCCTCCCACACTCCGGAATCACCTACAGACTCACAGACTTCACTGAGGTCCTCCCTGGTCTCTCTCAGGTCTTTGCCCTCAGCCCACAGGGACTCTTGTGTCTCTTTCAGCTACTCTCAAAACTTCTCTAGATTCCAGCTGGAGTCAGTTCCAGGCACCCACGATACACCACCGAACTCACGAATTTCACTGACTTACTCCCCAGTCTCCCTCATGTTCTCACCCCCAGCCCTCAGGGACTCTTCTGTCTCTCTCAGCTACTCTCCAACCATCTCCAGATTGCACCTGGAGTCAGCTTCCCGCACCCAGGAATCATCTACAAACTCACGGACCTTACTGCCACCCTCCCCCATTTCTTTCACCTCTTCACCCCCTGCCTTAAGGGACTCTCCTGGGCCTCCCAGCTTCTCTCCAGCCTTCCCCAGATTTCTGCCACAGTCAGCCCCAGGCACCCAGGGCAACCATAGACACTCACAGGCCTCACGAGACTATCTCCCTATGACCTGTACCTACACAGGGATGGCTCTCACGCATCCCTCAGTGACCCCAATCCCATCTCCACTTACACTCAGACACTCCCAGGGCCTGACAGCTACTCCCCGTTATTGTCCTTCAGTTCGAAGCCCTGGCCAATCTACTAGCCCACATGACGCAGTTACCTGGCCATTTCTCCACGGTTCCCGTGAGGGCCCCACACCCAGCCGCACAAGAGCCCCTCCTGCATTCCGTCCTCACACGCAGGCCTGTCCATCTACTTGCTACTGTCACACTCTTGCCAGCAGAAGAGGCCCCTGTAATGGCCGATATCACCACCCAGTCTATCCTCACCCCACAGCTGTGCAGCGGGTCCCTCCTGCTGGCCCACGTGGCTGCCAGAGCCCATGCTGGCACGACGCTCCAGCAGGTCGGCGTCCCTGCGGGCCACACTACCGGTGACATGGCTAGGATGACCCTCCTTCCTGGCAGTGACACTGTTGATGTGAACCCCAGTTTCACATCTGTCATTTCTAAATAGGACCATTTTCCCTTTTCGCTCTCCCTTCCTTTCACAGGGCTTTTCGTTCTCTCTGTTTCTGCCTCCGTTTCAGATATTTACTCACCTTTTTCTCTCTCACTATGTCTGCCGTGGTCTCCATGAGAGTGCGCCACTTAAGATTCCCCCATTAAAAGTCATGAATTGAGTGGCTTTTAGTATACCTGTGGTTGTGCACATTCAATTATAATTCGCAATCCATTGTAGAACGTCTTATCACCCCCGACCAGAGAAAAACCCTGTAGACATTAGTCACTCCTCATTCTGTCTCAAACCCTCTCCCTGACCCTCAGCCCTAGGTAGCAACTACCTAGTGCGATCAATCCCATATGCATAGATTTCCATATTGTAGACATTTCCTATAAACGGAATTGCACAATAGGTGAGCTGTTATGACTGACATAACACGTAGCACAATATTTTCAAGATTCATCCACATTGTAGGCTTACCCACAGGGGGAAACCATTTTTTTGGGGGGTTTTAGTAACACCGGGTGTTTTCTCCTTCCTTTCGTCCTTCTTTCCTTCCTTCCTTCCTTTCTTCCTTCCTTCCTTCCTTCTTTCCTACCTTCCTTCTTTCCTACCTTCCTTCTTTCCTTCCTTCCTTCCTTCCTTCCTTCCTTCCTTCCTTCCTTCCTCCTACTTCTCTCTTACTCCTTCTGCCCTCTCTCTTTCATATGCCTTAGGTGCATCCCACATTCTGCATTTTTTTGGAGAAATCCACGACAGGTGCAGGAAAATTGTGTTATTGTAACTATTTACCGCTATCTCTCTTTCACGGCTCTCCATCAGTTGTGAACATCTATTGGTTTATCCCAAGTCACTAAGCATATGTTTATTAGGTACACCTGTTTTTCCTTATACAGCTGTTTCTGGAGTCTAGGGTCGCATGCTCATAAAGCCAGTGTAACTCAGAAACGCATCTAATAGTCCAATAAACCCATCATAACGTTGAAAAATCATAAATCAAACCATCATAAGTCACGGTTTGTCCGTGGATATGGGCGTCATCAATTCCATTGTATTCAGTCATGCTGTACACCATTAACCACGGCAGACTGACTGGGAGTGGATATTGATACCATTATAAAAGTCAGTTATTAGAGGGATACTTCTTTAACCTGACTGAAGAACTGATCTAATGGCTTTAGTCGAGTGCATGATTATGTGAGATGTTTTGAGACAGAGTAGTAAATTTGTGAATGAAATTTTCTGGCTTTTTTTCACTTAGTAGGAACCATTGTGTGTGGAAAAGTGAGAAAGTTGCTTTCTGCTGTAGAGTCTGGCATTCATTGTAGATTTAAGCTTATTTTTCTGGGAGCAAATCTTATTCAATAAAATACTACTCTTTATACTAAAAAAACAAAAACAGTGGTGATGTGTGGTCATTATCCTCAGCAAACTAATCCAGGGAAAGAAAACCAAACGCCACATTCTCACTTATAATGGGAGCTGAAAAAGGAGATCACATGGACACAGGAAGGGGAACAACACACACTGGGGCCCTTCGGGGGGCAGAGCGTTAAGAAGAACAGCTACTGCATGCTGGGCTTAATGCCTAGGTGATGGGTTGACAGGTGCAGCAAACCACCATGGCACACGTTTACCTTAGTAACAAATCTGCACATCCTGCACATATAGCCCAGAACTTAGAAACGAAACGAAACAAAAGAAAACGAAAAAGCAATAGCAAAACGCTAAAGGCAAACTAAAGTTTCAAACTCAGAACGTGACAGACCAATGTTTGGTTCAAATCATGGTTCTCAACCCAGGTGCCATAAGGTCAGGATAAAGAATTTGATTACATATTGTAAATAAGACATGCAGCAAATGACCAGAAAGATTATTCTCAACATATGTGTGTCTTCTAATTCAATGGTGACGCTACCTACCGGGACATAGCATTAGATTCCAAAGGGCCGGGTCCCGCCACACAGGCCTCCCACACTAATAACAATGGGAAGCCCTACGTGGTTTTACCTGTGCTTCTCAGCAACTGGCTATAAATCAGGTTGCCACCACTCCCAGATTTAGTTGCATTCATTTGCTGGAAGAGCTCACAGCACGCAGGGAAGCACTTACATTTGCCGTTGTATTTTAGCGGACATTGCAAAAAGTTCAGAAATTAATGTGGGGCCCGGCATGTGGGGAGGGGCGCACTACCTTCCAGGAAGTGTTATCCAGAAGCTCTCTGATCCCAGTCCTTTTGGGTTTTTATGGAGACCTCATTCTATAGGCATGATGGGTTAAACCATAGGCTATTGGTGATCAACTCCACCTGAGGCTCTCAACCCTCCCTGGAAATTGGGGTTGAGGCTTTGCCATTCTCAGTCTGACTAAAAGAATTTACCCAAACGGAATTTTGAAACAGATGAGCATAACTGGAATCTTAATTAGATGATTGGATTATCTGGAGCCACACCTTGATATTCCTAACCCGAGCACCCTCATCCAACGAATGCTCCACCCAACTGGCTCCCAAGTCTCTACGTGGTTCCAGAGCAAAAGAATGTTTATACAACGCATATCTCCACCTTTTCTTCAAAGTCTTTTCGCTTACACGGAAAGACTTCTTAAACTGCCATGCATCAGGGTCAGGGGGAGGTCTTGTTACAACGCAGATCTGTGGATCTCCGGGTTTTGATTGTGGCAAGGATGCTGCTGGTGTCAAAACCACAACGTGGGAACCACAGAACCACTAGTTGGTTTTCAGCGTTTCAGTGCATACAATTCCTAACATATCTGGCCAAGAAAACTTGTAAGTTCTTAGATTGTCCCAAAGGTGGCGCATGAAATCAAAGCAGGAGAACAGTTTCCCACGAGGTGTAGCCTGGGAAAGTTGGGGGTGACTGATGGAAAGGAGGAGTGAAGCTCCGCCCTTTCCGCTGCTAGGCTGCGCCCGAGGCTATTTAAACCCACCCTGGCTGGCCTGTACTCAGATCTTCGCGGAGCGGATCAGCGGCCGGAGCGTTTGGCGGACTCTGCGTGGACTTGGAGCTCACAGCGTCTTGCGACTTGGAAGCGGATTCAGAGGACAGGACAGAACACTTGGGCAAGTGAATCTCTGTCTGTCTGTCTGTCTGTCTGTCTGTCTCATTGGTTGGTTGATTTCCATTTTCTTAAGGGGCACATACCTCACACCGCACACACACACACACACACACACACACGCACACACACGCACACACACTCCTTCTTTCTGCGAGTTAGAAAATTAGTAGGGGCCCCTGGGAGCTGCAGGTTTCCTAATCATGTCTGCACCTAAGAACAGTAGGGTCTTGTCTGGCTCTTCTTATGAACGGTCCCCCAGCCCGGACTCCCCAAGGTCCATGCGAGCTTCACCCAGCTTCTCCCTCTCCCCTATCAGAAACTCAGGCTTAAGGGGAAGCTCCTCACCAGGGATCCGGAGCTACCATTCACCATCCCCTAGGGCTTCACCACACTCACCTCTGTCATCACCAGAATCCCACAAGCTCCCATTTCCCTGTCCTCACCGTGATGGGCAATCAATGAAGCCATTGGGCTCTCCCGTGTCCTCCTCTGAGGATTCCTCAGAGTCCCCACGTTCATCAATAATATACCACATGTTCTTACTGCCATCACCCAGCAGCTCACCCCCAGCTCTCGGGGGGTCTCCTGTGTCTCCCAGCTACTCTCCAAACAACCCCAGATTTCAGCTGGAGTCAGCCCCCCACACCCAGGAATCACCTACAAACTCACGAGCCTCACGGTGCTCCACCCCTGTGTCTTTCATCTCTTCACCCCCAGGCCTCAGGGACTCTCCTGTGGCTCCCAGTTACTCTCCAGCCATCCCCAGGTTCCTGCGGGAGTCAGCCCCATGCACCCAGGAGTCCCCCAGAGACTCACACGTCTCGGGAGAATATGAGCGGTCCCCCAGCCCTGACTCCTCAAGATTCATGCCTGCCTCACCCAGCTTCTCCCTCTCCCCTCCCAGAAACTCAGACCCAAGGGGCAGCTCCTCACCAGGGATGTGGAAGTACTCTACATCACCCCGCAGGGCTTCACCACTCTCACATCCATCATCAACAGAACTCCACAACTTTACGTTTCCCTTTCCTAACCAAGCAGGACAGTCACTCATGTCATTGTGTTCTCCCGTGTCCTCCTCTGGAGATTCTCCACAGTCACCTCATTCATCAATAATATACCATATGTTCTTACTGCCATCATCCAGCAGCTCACCCCCAGCCACCCATGACTCGCCTGTCTGTCCCAGCTACTCTCCAACTACGCCCAGATTTCAGCGGCAGTCTCTACCCCACACCCCAGAAACACCTACAAACTCACAGACCTCAGTGGGATCCTCGCCAGTCTCTCTCACGTCTTCACCCCCAGCCCTTACGGACCCTCCAGTCTGTCCCAGCTACTCTCCAACCACGCCCACATTTCAGCGCGGGTCAGTTCCAGGAACCCAGGGATCACCACCAAGCCCACCACTTTCACTGAGTTACTCCCCAGTCTCCAGCACGTCTTTATCTCCAACCCTCAGGGACTCGCCTGTCTGTCCCAGCTACTCTCCAAACACGCCCACACTTCAGCGGGAGTTCGTTGCAGGCACCCAGAAATCACCACCAAACTCACCAATTTCACTGCCTTACTCCCCAGTCTCTCTCATGTCTTCACCATCCCTCAGGGACTCTCCCGTCTGTCCCAGCTACTCTCCAACCACGCCCACATTTCAGCTGGAGTCAGTTCCAGGCACCCCGGACTCACCACCAAACTCACCAATTTCACTCAGTTACTCCTCAGTCTCTAGCACGTCTTTATCTCCAACCCTCAGGGACTCTCCTGTGTGTCCCAGCTACTCTCCAAACACGCCCACACTTCAGCGGGAGTCAGCTCCAGGCACCCAGGAATCACCATCAAACTCACCAATTTCACTGCGTTACTCCCCAGTCTCTCTCATGTCTTCACCATCCCTCAGGGACTCTCCCGTCTGTCCCAGCTACTCTCCAACCACGCCCACATTTCAGCTGGAGTCAGTTCCAGGCACCCCGGACTCACCACCAAACTCACCAATTTCACTCAGTTACTCCTCAGTCTCTAGCACGTCTTTATCTCCAACCCTCAGGGACTCTCCTGTGTGTCCCAGCTACTCTCCAACCACGCCCACACTTCAGCGGGAGTCAGTTCCAGGCACCCAGGAATCACCATCAAACTCACCAATTTCACTGCGTTACTCCCCAGTCTCTCTCATGTCTTCACCATCCCTCAGGGACTCTCCCGTCTGTCCCAGCTACTCTCCAACCACGCCCACATTTCAGCTGGGGTCAGTTCCAGGCACCCCGGAGTCACCACCAAACTCACCAGTTTCACTGAGGTACTCCCCGGTCTCTCTCATGTCTTCACCCCCAGCCCTCAGGGACTCTCCTGTGTGTCCCAGCTACTCTCCATCCATGCCCAGATTTCAGCGGGAGTCCGTTCCAGGCACCCAGGTATCACCACCAAACTCAGCAGTTTCGCTGAGTTACTCCCCAGTCTCTCTCATGTCTTCACCCCCAGCCCCCTGGGACTCTCCTGTCTGTCCCAGCTACTCTCCCACCACGCCCAGATTTCAGCGGGAGTCAGCCTCCCACACTCCGGAATCACCTACAGACTCACAGACTTCACTGAGGTCCTCCCTGGTCTCTCTCAGGTCTTTGCCCTCAGCCCACAGGGACTCTTGTGTCTCTTTCAGCTACTCTCAAAACTTCTCTAGATTCCAGCTGGAGTCAGTTCCAGGCACCCACGATACACCACCGAACTCACGAATTTCACTGACTTACTCCCCAGTCTCCCTCATGTTCTCACCCCCAGCCCTCAGGGACTCTTCTGTCTCTCTCAGCTACTCTCCAACCATCTCCAGATTGCACCTGGAGTCAGCTTCCCGCACCCAGGAATCATCTACAAACTCACGGACCTTACTGCCACCCTCCCCCATTTCTTTCACCTCTTCACCCCCTGCCTTGAGGGACTCTCCTGGGCCTCCCAGCTTCTCTCCAGCCTTCCCCAGATTTCTGCCACAGTCAGCCCCAGGCACCCAGGGCAACCATAGACACTCACAGGCCTCACGAGACTATCTCCCTATGACCTGTACCTACACAGGGATGGCTCTCACGCATCCCTCAGTGACCCCAAACCCATCTCCACTTACACTCAGACACTCCCAGGGCCTGACAGCTACTCCCCGTTATTGTCCTTCAGTTCGAAGCCCTGGCCAATCTACTAGCCCACATGACGCAGTTACCTGGCCATTTCTCCACGGTTCCCGTGAGGGCCCCACGCCCAGCCGCACAAGAGCCCCTCCTGCATTCCGTCCTCACACGCAGGCCTGTCCATCTACTTGCTACTGTCACACTCTTGCCAGCAGAAGAGGCCCCTGTAATGGCCGATATCACCACCCAGTCTATCCTCACCCCACAGCTGTGCAGCGGGTCCCTCCTGCTGGCCCACGTGGCTGCCAGAGCCCATGCTGGCACGACGCTCCAGCAGGTCGGCGTCCCTGCGGGCCACACTACCGGTGACGTGGCTAGCATGACCCTCCTTCCTGGCAGTGACACTGTTGATGTGACCCCCAGTTTCACATCTGTCATTTCTAAATAGGACCATTTTCCCTTTTCGCTCTCCCTTCCTTTCACAGGGCTTTTCGTTCTCTCTGTTTCTGCCTCCGTTTCAGATATTTACTCACCTTTTTCTCTCTCACTATGTCTGCCGTGGTCTCCATGAGAGTGCGCCACTTAAGATTCCCCCATTAAAAGTCATGAATTGAGTGGCTTTTAGTATACCTGTGGTTGTGCACATTCAATTATAATTCGCAATCCATTGTAGAACGTCTTATCACCCCCGACCAGAGAAAAACCCTGTAGACATTAGTCACTCCTCATTCTGTCTCAAACCCTCTCCCTGACCCTCAGCTCTAGGTAGCAACTACCTAGTGCCATCAATCCCATATGCATAGATTTCCATATTGTAGACATTTCCTATAAACGGAATTGCACAATAGGTGAGCTGTTATGACTGACATAACACGTAGCACAATATTTTCAAGATTCATCCACATTGTAGGCTTACCCACAGGGGGAAACCATTTTTTGGGGGTGATTTAGTAACACCGGGTGTTTTATCCTTCCTTTCGTCCTTCTTTCCTTCCTTCCTTCCTTCCTTCCTTCCTTCCTTCCTTCTTTATTTCCTACCTTCCTTCTTTCCTTCCTTCCTTCCTTCCTTCCTTCCTTCCTTCCTTCCTCCTACTTCTCTCTTACTCCTTCTGCCCTCTCTCTTTCATATGCCTTAGGTGCATCCCACATTCTGCATTTTTTTGGAGAAATCCACGACAGGTGCAGGAAAATTGTGTTATTGTAACTATTTACCGCTATCTCTCTTTCACGGCTCTCCATCAGTTGTGAACATCTATTGGTTTATCCCAAGTCACTAAGCATATGTTTATTAGGTACACCTGTTTTTCCTTATACAGCTGTTTCTGGAGTCTAGGGTCGCATGCTCATAAAGCCAGTGTAACTCAGAAACGCATCTAATAGTCCAATAAACCCATCATAACGTTGAAAAATCATAAATCAAACCATCATAAGTCACGGTTTGTCCGTGGATATGGGTGTCATCAATTCCATTGTATTCAGTCATGCTGTACACCATTAACCACGGCAGACTGACTGGGAGTGGATATTGATACCATTATAAAAGTCAGTTATTAGAGGGATACTTCTTTAACCTGACTGAAGAACTGATCTAATGGCTTTAGTCGAGTGCATGATTATGTGAGATGTTCTGAGACAGAGTAGTACATTTGTGAATGAAATTTTCTGGCTTTTTTTCACTTAGTAGGAACCATTGTGTGTGGAAAAGTGAGAAAGTTGCTTTCTGCTGTAGAGTCTGGCATTCATTGTAGATTTAAGCTTATTTTTCTGGGAGCAAATCTTATTCAATAAAATACTACTCTTTATACTAAAAAAACAAAAACAGTGGTGATGTGTGGTCATTATCCTCAGCAAACTAATCCAGGGAAAGAAAACCAAACGCCACATTCTCACTTATAATGGGAGCTGAAAAAGGAGATCACATGGACACAGGAAGGGGAACAACACACACTGGGGCCCTTCGGGGGTCAGAGCGTTAAGAAGAACAGCTACTGCATGCTGGGCTTAATGCCTAGGTGATGGGTTGACAGGTGCAGCAAACCACCATGGCACACGTTTACCTTAGTAACAAATCTGCACATCCTGCACATATAGCCCAGAACTTAGAAACGAAACGAAACAAAAGAAAACGAAAAAGCAATAGCAAAACGCTAAAGGCAAACTAAAGTTTCAAACTCAGAACGTGACAGACCAATGTTTGGTTCAAATCATGGTTCTCAACCCAGGTGCCATAAGGTCAGGATAAAGAATTTGATTACATATTGTAAATAAGACATGCAGCAAATGACCAGAAAGATTATTCTCAACATATGTGTGTCTTCTAATTCAATGGTGACGCTACCTACCGGGACATAGCATTAGATTCCAAAGGGCCGGGTCCCGCCACACAGGCCTCCCACACTAATAACAATGGGAAGCCCTACGTGGTTTTACCTGTGCTTCTCAGCAACTGGCTATAAATCAGGTTGCCACCACTCCCAGATTTAGTTGCATTCATTTGCTGGAAGAGCTCACAGCACGCAGGGAAGCACTTACATTTGCCGTTGTATTTTAGCGGACATTGCAAAAAGTTCAGAAATTAATGTGGGGCCCGGCATGTGGGGAGGGGCGCACTACCTTCCAGGAAGTGTTATCCAGAAGCTCTCTGATCCCAGTCCTTTTGGGTTTTTATGGAGACCTCATTCTATAGGCATGATGGGTTAAACCATAGGCTATTGGTGATCAACTCCACCTGAGGCTCTCAACCCTCCCTGGAAATTGGGGTTGAGGCTTTGCCATTCTCAGTCTGGCTAAAAGAATTTACCCAAACGGAATTTTGAAACAGATGAGCATAACTGGAATCTTAATTAGATGATTGGATTATCTGGAGCCACACCTTGATATTCCTAACCCGAGCACCCTCATCCAACGAATGCTCCACCCAACTGGCTCCCAAGTCTCTACGTGGTTCCAGAGCAAAAGAATGTTTATACAACGCATATCTCCACCTTTTCTTCAAAGTCTTTTCGCTTACACGGAAAGACTTCTTAAACTGCCATGCATCAGGGTCAGGGGGAGGTCTTGTTACAACGCAGATCTGTGGATCTCCGGGTTTTGATTGTGGCAAGGATGCTGCTGGTGTCAAAACCACAACGTGGGAACCACAGAACCACTAGTTGGTTTTCAGCGTTTCAGTGCATACAATTCCTAACATATCTGGCCAAGAAAACTTGTAAGTTCTTAGATTGTCCCAAAGGTGGCGCATGAAATCAAAGCAGGAGAACAGTTTCCCACGAGGTGTAGCCTGGGAAAGTTGGGGGTGACTGATGGAAAGGAGGAGTGAAGCTCCGCCCTTTCCGCTGCTAGGCTGCGCCCGAGGCTATTTAAACCCACCCTGGCTGGCCTGTACTCAGATCTTCGCGGAGTGGATCAGCGGCCGGAGCGTTTGGCGGACTCTGCGTGGACTTGGAGCTCACAGCGTCTTGCGACTTGGAAGCGGATTCAGAGGACAGGACAGAACACTTGGGCAAGTGAATCTCTGTCTGTCTGTCTGTCTGTCTGTCTGTCTCATTGGTTGGTTGATTTCCATTTTCTTAAGGGGCACATACCTCACACCGCACACACACACACACACACACACACGCACACACACGCACACACACTCCTTCTTTCTGCGAGTTAGAAAATTAGTAGGGGCCCCTGGGAGCTGCAGGTTTCCTAATCATGTCTGCACCTAAGAACAGTAGGGTCTTGTCTGGCTCTTCTTATGAACGGTCCCCCAGCCCGGACTCCCCAAGGTCCATGCGAGCTTCACCCAGCTTCTCCCTCTCCCCTATCAGAAACTCAGGCTTAAGGGGAAGCTCCTCACCAGGGATCCGGAGCTACCATTCACCATCCCCTAGGGCTTCACCACACTCACCTCTGTCATCACCAGAATCCCACAAGCTCCCATTTCCCTGTCCTCACCGTGATGGGCAATCAATGAAGCCATTGGGCTCTCCCGTGTCCTCCTCTGAGGATTCCTCAGAGTCCCCACGTTCATCAATAATATACCACATGTTCTTACTGCCATCACCCAGCAGCTCACCCCCAGCTCTCGGGGGGTCTCCTGTGTCTCCCAGCTACTCTCCAAACAACCCCAGATTTCAGCTGGAGTCAGCCCCCCACACCCAGGAATCACCTACAAACTCACGAGCCTCACGGTGCTCCACCCCTGTGTCTTTCATCTCTTCACCCCCAGGCCTCAGGGACTCTCCTGTGGCTCCCAGTTACTCTCCAGCCATCCCCAGGTTCCTGCGGGAGTCAGCCCCATGCACCCAGGAGTCCCCCAGAGACTCACACGTCTCGGGAGAATATGAGCGGTCCCCCAGCCCTGACTCCTCAAGATTCATGCCTGCCTCACCCAGCTTCTCCCTCTCCCCTCCCAGAAACTCAGACCCAAGGGGCAGCTCCTCACCAGGGATGTGGAAGTACTCTACATCACCCCGCAGGGCTTCACCACTCTCACATCCATCATCAACAGAACTCCACAACTTTACGTTTCCCTTTCCTAACCAAGCAGGACAGTCACTCATGTCATTGTGTTCTCCCGTGTCCTCCTCTGGAGATTCTCCACAGTCACCTCATTCATCAATAATATACCATATGTTCTTACTGCCATCATCCAGCAGCTCACCCCCAGCCACCCATGACTCGCCTGTCTGTCCCAGCTACTCTCCAACTACGCCCAGATTTCAGCGGCAGTCTCTACCCCACACCCCAGAAACACCTACAAACTCACAGACCTCAGTGGGATCCTCGCCAGTCTCTCTCACGTCTTCACCCCCAGCCCTTACGGACCCTCCAGTCTGTCCCAGCTACTCTCCAACCACGCCCACATTTCAGCGCGGGTCAGTTCCAGGAACCCAGGGATCACCACCAAGCCCACCACTTTCACTGAGTTACTCCCCAGTCTCCAGCACGTCTTTATCTCCAACCCTCAGGGACTCGCCTGTCTGTCCCAGCTACTCTCCAAACACGCCCACACTTCAGCGGGAGTTCGTTGCAGGCACCCAGAAATCACCACCAAACTCACCAATTTCACTGCCTTACTCCCCAGTCTCTCTCATGTCTTCACCATCCCTCAGGGACTCTCCCGTCTGTCCCAGCTACTCTCCAACCACGCCCACATTTCAGCTGGAGTCAGTTCCAGGCACCCCGGACTCACCACCAAACTCACCAGTTTCACTCAGTTACTCCTCAGTCTCTAGCACGTCTTTATCTCCAACCCTCAGGGACTCTCCTGTGTGTCCCAGCTACTCTCCAACCACGCCCACACTTCAGCGGGAGTCAGTTCCAGGCACCCAGGAATCACCATCAAACTCACAAATTTCACTGCGTTACTCCCCAGTCTCTCTCATTTCTTCACCATCCCTCAGGGACTCTCCCGTCTGTCCCAGCTACTCTCCAACCACGCCCACATTTCAGCTGGGGTCAGTTCCAGGCACCCCGGAGTCACCACCAAACTCACCAGTTTCACTGAGGTACTCCCCGGTCTCTCTCATGTCTTCACTCCCAGCCCTCAGGGACTCTCCTGTGTGTCCCAGCTACTCTCCATCCATGCCCAGATTTCAGCGGGAGTCCGTTCCAGGCACCCAGGTATCACCACCAAACTCAGCAGTTTCGCTGAGTTACTCCCCAGTCTCTCTCATGTCTTCACCCCCAGCCCCCTGGGACTCTCCTGTCTGTCCCAGCTACTCTCCCACCACGCCCAGATTTCAGCGGGAGTCAGCCTCCCACACTCCGGAATCACCTACAGACTCACAGACTTCACTGAGGTCCTCCCTGGTCTCTCTCAGGTCTTTGCCCTCAGCCCACAGGGACTCTTGTGTCTCTTTCAGCTACTCTCAAAACTTCTCTAGATTCCAGCTGGAGTCAGTTCCAGGCACCCACGATACACCACCGAACTCACGAATTTCACTGACTTACTCCCCAGTCTCCCTCATGTTCTCACCCCCAGCCCTCAGGGACTCTTCTGTCTCTCTCAGCTACTCTCCAACCATCTCCAGATTGCACCTGGAGTCAGCTTCCCGCACCCAGGAATCATCTACAAACTCACGGACCTTACTGCCACCCTCCCCCATTTCTTTCACCTCTTCACCCCCTGCCTTGAGGGACTCTCCTGGGCCTCCCAGCTTCTCTCCAGCCTTCCCCAGATTTCTGCCACAGTCAGCCCCAGGCACCCAGGGCAACCATAGACACTCACAGGCCTCATGAGACTATCTCCCTATGACCTGTACCTACACAGGGATGGCTCTCACGCATCCCTCAGTGACCCCAAACCCATCTCCACTTACACTCAGACACTCCCAGGGCCTGACAGCTACTCCCCGTTATTGTCCTTCAGTTCGAAGCCCTGGCCAATCTACTAGCCCACATGACGCAGTTACCTGGCCATTTCTCCACGGTTCCCGTGAGGGCCCCACGCCCAGCCGCACAAGAGCCCCTCCTGCATTCCGTCCTCACACGCAGGCCTGTCCATCTACTTGCTACTGTCACACTCTTGCCAGCAGAAGAGGCCCCTGTAATGGCCGATATCACCACCCAGTCTATCCTCACCCCACAGCTGTGCAGCGGGTCCCTCCTGCTGGCCCACGTGGCTGCCAGAGCCCATGCTGGCACGACGCTCCAGCAGGTCGGCGTCCCTGCGGGCCACACTACCGGTGACGTGGCTAGCATGACCCTCCTTCCTGGCAGTGACACTGTTGATGTGAACCCCAGTTTCACATCTGTCATTTCTAAATAGGACCATTTTCCCTTTTCGCTCTCCCTTCCTTTCACAGGGCTTTTCGTTCTCTCTGTTTCTGCCTCCGTTTCAGATATTTACTCACCTTTTTCTCTCTCACTATGTCTGCCGTGGTCTCCATGAGAGTGCGCCACTTAAGATTCCCCCATTAAAAGTCATGAATTGAGTGGCTTTTAGTATACCTGTGGTTGTGCACATTCAATTATAATTCGCAATCCATTGTAGAAGGTCTTATCACTCCCGACCAGAGAAAAACCCTGTAGACATTAGTCACTCCTCATTCTGTCTCAAACCCTCTCTCTGACCCTCAGCCCTAGGTAGCAACTACCTAGTGCCATCAATCCCATATGCATAGATTTCCATATTGTAGACATTTCCTATAAACGGAATTGCACAATAGGTGAGCTGTTATGACTGACATAACACGTAGCACAATATTTTCAAGATTCATCCACATTGTAGGCTTACCCACAGGGGGAAACCATCTTTTGGGGGTGTTTTAATAACACCGGGTGTTTTCTCCTTCCTTTCGTCCTTCTTTCCTTCCTTCCTTCCTTCCTTCCTTCCTATTTTCCTGCCTTCCTTCCTTCCTTCCTTCTTTCCTTCCTTCCTTCCTTCCTCCTACTTCTCTCTTACTCCTTCTGCCCTCTCTCTTTCATATGCCTTAGGTGCATCCCACATTCTGCATTTTTTTGGGGAAATCCACGACAGGTGCAGGAACATTGTGTTATTGTAACTATTTACCGCTATCTCTCTTTCACGGCTCTCCATCAGTTGTGAACATCTATTGGTTTATCCCAAGTCACTAAGCATATGTTTATTAGGTACACCTGTTTTTCCTTATACAGCTGTTTCTGGAGTCTAGGGTCGCATGCTCATAAACCCAGTGTAACTCAGAAACGCATCTAATAGTCCAATAAACCCATCAAAACGTTGAAAAATCATAAATCAAACCATCCTAAGTCACGGTTTGTCCGTGGATATGGGCGTCATCAATTCCATTGTATTCAGTCATGCTGTACACCATTAACCACGGCAGACTGACTGGGAGTGGATATTGATACCATTATAAAAGTCAGTTATTAGAGGGATACTTCTTTAACCTGACGGAAGAACTGATCTAATGGCTTTAGTCGAGTGCATGATTATGTGAGACGTTTTGCGACAGAGTAGTACATTTGTGAATGAAATTTTCTGGCTTTTTTTCACTTAGTAGAAACCATTGTGTGTGGAAAAGTGAGAAAATTGCTTTCTGCTGTAGAGTCAGGCATTCATTGTAGATTTAAGCTTATTTTTCTGGGAGCAAATCTTATTCAATAAAATACTACTCTTTATACTAAAAAAACAAAAACAGTGGTGATGTGTGGTCATTATCCTCAGCAAACTCATCCAGGGAAAGAAAACCAAACGCCACATTCTCACTTATAATGGGAGCTGAAAAAGGAGATCACATGGACACAGGAAGGGGAACAACACACACTGGGGCCTTTCGGGGGGCAGAGCGTTAAGAAGAACAGCTACTGCATGCTGGGCTTAATGCCTAGGTGATGGGTTGACAGGTGCAGCAAACCACCATGGCACACGTTTACCTTAGTAACAAATCTGCACATCCTGCACATATACCCCAGAACTTAGAAACGAAACGAAACAAAAGAAAACGAAAAAGCAATAGCAAAACGCTAAAGGCAAACTAAAGTTTCAAACTCAGAACGTGACAGACCAATGTTTGGTTCAAATCATGGTTCTCAACCCAGGTGCCATAAGGTCAGGATAAAGAATTTGATTACATATTGTAAATAAGACATGCAGCAAATGACCAGAAAGATTATTCTCAACATATGTGTGTCTTCTAATTCAATGGTGACGCTACCTACCGGGACATAGCATTAGATTCCAAAGGGCCGGGTCCCGCCACACAGGCCTCCCACACTAATAACAATGGGAAGCCCTACGTGGTTTTACCTGTGCTTCTCAGCAACTGGCTATAAATCAGGTTGCCACCACTCCCAGATTTAGTTGCATTCATTTGCTGGAAGAGCTCACAGCACGCAGGGAAGCACTTACATTTGCCGTTGTATTTTAGCGGACATTGCAAAAAGTTCAGAAATTAATGTGGGGCCCGGCATGTGGGGAGGGGCGCACTACCTTCCAGGAAGTGTTATCCAGAAGCTCTCTGATCCCAGTCCTTTTGGGTTTTTATGGAGACCTCATTCTATAGGCATGATGGGTTAAACCATAGGCTATTGGTGATCAACTCCACCTGAGGCTCTCAACCCTCCCTGGAAATTGGGGTTGAGGCTTTGCCATTCTCAGTCTGACTAAAAGAATTTACCCAAACGGAATTTTGAAACAGATGAGCATAACTGGAATCTTAATTAGATGATTGGATTATCTGGAGCCACACCTTGATATTCCTAACCCGAGCACCCTCATCCAACGAATGCTCCACCCAACTGGCTCCCAAGTCTCTACGTGGTTCCAGAGCAAAAGAATGTTTATACAACGCATATCTCCACCTTTTCTTCAAAGTCTTTTCGCTTACACGGAAAGACTTCTTAAACTGCCATGCATCAGGGTCAGGGGGAGGTCTTGTTACAACGCAGATCTGTGGATCTCCGGGTTTTGATTGTGGCAAGGATGCTGCTGGTGTCAAAACCACAACGTGGGAACCACAGAACCACTAGTTGGTTTTCAGTGTTTCAGTGCATACAATTCCTAACATATCTGGCCAAGAAAACTTGTAAGTTCTTAGATTGTCCCAAAGGTGGCGCATGAAATCAAAGCAGGAGAACAGTTTCCCACGAGGTGTAGCCTGGGAAAGTTGGGGGTGACTGATGGAAAGGAGGAGTGAAGCTCCGCCCTTTCCGCTGCTAGGCTGCGCCCGAGGCTATTTAAACCCACCCTGGCTGGCCTGTACTCAGATCTTCGCGGAGCGGATCAGCGGCCGGAGCGTTTGGCGGACTCTGCGTGGACTTGGAGCTCACAGCGTCTTGCGACTTGGAAGCGGATTCAGAGGACAGGACAGAACACTTGGGCAAGTGAATCTCTGTCTGTCTTTCTGTCTGTCTGTCTGTCTGTCTCATTGGTTGGTTGATTTCCATTTTCTTAAGGGGCACATACCTCACACCGCACACACACACACACACACACACACACACGCACACACACGCACACACACTCCTTCTTTCTGCGAGTTAGAAAATTAGTAGGGGCCCCTGGGAGCTGCAGGTTTCCTAATCATGTCTGCACCTAAGAACAGTAGGGTCTTGTCTGGCTCTTCTTATGAACGGTCCCCCAGCCCGGACTCCCCAAGGTCCATGCGAGCTTCACCCAGCTTCTCCCTCTCCCCTATCAGAAACTCAGGCTTAAGGGGAAGCTCCTCACCAGGGATCCGGAGCTACCATTCACCATCCCCTAGGGCTTCACCACACTCACCTCTGTCATCACCAGAATCCCACAAGCTCCCATTTCCCTGTCCTCACCGTGATGGGCAATCAATGAAGCCATTGGGCTCTCCCGTGTCCTCCTCTGAGGATTCCTCAGAGTCCCCACGTTCATCAATAATATACCACATGTTCTTACTGCCATCACCCAGCAGCTCACCCCCAGCTCTCGGGGGGTCTCCTGTGTCTCCCAGCTACTCTCCAAACAACCCCAGATTTCAGCTGGAGTCAGCCCCCCACACCCAGGAATCACCTACAAACTCACGAGCCTCACGGTGCTCCACCCCTGTGTCTTTCATCTCTTCACCCCCAGGCCTCAGGGACTCTCCTGTGGCTCCCAGTTACTCTCCAGCCATCCCCAGGTTCCTGCGGGAGTCAGCCCCATGCACCCAGGAGTCCCCCAGAGACTCACACGTCTCGGGAGAATATGAGCGGTCCCCCAGCCCTGACTCCTCAAGATTCATGCCTGCCTCACCCAGCTTCTCCCTCTCCCCTCCCAGAAACTCAGACCCAAGGGGCAGCTCCTCACCAGGGATGTGGAAGTACTCTACATCACCCCGCAGGGCTTCACCACTCTCACATCCATCATCAACAGAACTCCACAACTTTACGTTTCCCTTTCCTAACCAAGCAGGACAGTCACTCATGTCATTGTGTTCTCCCGTGTCCTCCTCTGGAGATTCTCCACAGTCACCTCATTCATCAATAATATACCATATGTTCTTACTGCCATCATCCAGCAGCTCACCCCCAGCCACCCATGACTCGCCTGTCTGTCCCAGCTACTCTCCAACTACGCCCAGATTTCAGCGGCAGTCTCTACCCCACACCCCAGAAACACCTACAAACTCACAGACCTCAGTGGGATCCTCGCCAGTCTCTCTCACGTCTTCACCCCCAGCCCTTACGGACCCTCCAGTCTGTCCCAGCTACTCTCCAACCACGCCCACATTTCAGCGCGGGTCAGTTCCAGGAACCCAGGGATCACCACCAAGCCCACCACTTTCACTGAGTTACTCCCCAGTCTCCAGCACGTCTTTATCTCCAACCCTCAGGGACTCGCCTGTCTGTCCCAGCTACTCTCCAAACACGCCCACACTTCAGCGGGAGTTCGTTGCAGGCACCCAGAAATCACCACCAAACTCACCAATTTCACTGCCTTACTCCCCAGTCTCTCTCATGTCTTCACCATCCCTCAGGGACTCTCCCGTCTGTCCCAGCTACTCTCCAACCACGCCCACATTTCAGCTGGAGTCAGTTCCAGGCACCCCGGACTCACCACCAAACTCAACAATTTCACTCAGTTACTCCTCAGTCTCTAGCACGTCTTTATCTCCAACCCTCAGGGACTCTCCTGTGTGTCCCAGCTACTCTCCAACCACGCCCACACTTCAGCGGGAGTCAGCTCCAGGCACCCAGGAATCACCATCAAACTCACCAATTTCACTGCGTTACTCCCCAGTCTCTCTCATGTCTTCACCATCCCTCAGGGACTCTCCCGTCTGTCCCAGCTACTCTCCAACCACGCCCACATTTCAGCTGGAGTCAGTTCCAGGCACCCCGGACTCACCACCAAACTCACCAATTTCACTCAGTTACTCCTCAGTCTCTAGCACGTCTTTATCTCCAACCCTCAGGGACTCTCCTGTGTGTCCCAGCTACTCTCCAACCACGCCCACACTTCAGCGGGAGTCAGTTCCAGGCACCCAGGAATCACCATCAAACTCACCAATTTCACTGCGTTACTCCCCAGTCTCTCTCATGTCTTCACCATCCCTCAGGGACTCTCCCGTCTGTCCCAGCTACTCTCCAACCACGCCCACATTTCAGCTGGGGTCACTTCCAGGCACCCCGGAGTCACCACCAAACTCACCAGTTTCACTGAGGTACTCCCCGGTCTCTCTCATGTCTTCACCCCCAGCCCTCAGGGACTCTCCTGTGTGTCCCAGCTACTCTCCATCCATGCCCAGATTTCAGCGGGAGTCCGTTCCAGGCACCCAGGTATCACCACCAAACTCAGCAGTTTCGCTGAGTTACTCCCCAGTCTCTCTCATGTCTTCACCCCCAGCCCCCTGGGACTCTCCTGTCTGTCCCAGCTACTCTCCCACCACGCCCAGATTTCAGCGGGAGTCAGCCTCCCACACTCCGGAATCACCTACAGACTCACAGACTTCACTGAGGTCCTCCCTGGTCTCTCTCAGGTCTTTGCCCTCAGCCCACAGGGACTCTTGTGTCTCTTTCAGCTACTCTCAAAACTTCTCTAGATTCCAGCTGGAGTCAGTTCCAGGCACCCACGATACACCACCGAACTCACGAATTTCACTGACTTACTCCCCAGTCTCCCTCATGTTCTCACCCCCAGCCCTCAGGGACTCTTCTGTCTCTCTCAGCTACTCTCCAACCATCTCCAGATTGCACCTGGAGTCAGCTTCCCGCACCCAGGAATCATCTACAAACTCACGGACCTTACTGCCACCCTCCCCCATTTCTTTCACCTCTTCACCCCCTGCCTTAAGGGACTCTCCTGGGCCTCCCAGCTTCTCTCCAGCCTTCCCCAGATTTCTGCCACAGTCAGCCCCAGGCACCCAGGGCAACCATAGACACTCACAGGCCTCACGAGACTATCTCCCTATGACCTGTACCTACACAGGGATGGCTCTCACCCATCCCTCAGTGACCCCAATCCCATCTCCACTTACACTCAGACACTCCCAGGGCCTGACAGCTACTCCCCGTTATTGTCCTTCAGTTCGAAGCCCTGGCCAATCTACTAGCCCACATGACGCAGTTACCTGGCCATTTCTCCACGGTTCCCGTGAGGGCCCCACACCCAGCCGCACAAGAGCCCCTCCTGCATTCCGTCCTCACACGCAGGCCTGTCCATCTACTTGCTACTGTCACACTCTTGCCAGCAGAAGAGGCCCCTGTAATGGCCGATATCACCACCCAGTCTATCCTCACCCCACAGCTGTGCAGCGGGTCCCTCCTGCTGGCCCACGTGGCTGCCAGAGCCCATGCTGGCACGACGCTCCAGCAGGTCGGCGTCCCTGCGGGCCACACTACCGGTGACATGGCTAGGATGACCCTCCTTCCTGGCAGTGACACTGTTGATGTGAACCCCAGTTTCACATCTGTCATTTCTAAATAGGACCATTTTCCCTTTTGGCTCTCCCTTCCTTTCACAGGGCTTTTCGTTCTCTCTGTTTCTGCCTCCGTTTCAGATATTTACTCACCTTTTTCTCTCTCACTATGTCTGCCGTGGTCTCCATGAGAGTGCGCCACTTAAGATTCCCCCATTAAAAGTCATGAATTGAGTGGCTTTTAGTATACCTGTGGTTGTGCACATTCAATTATAATTCGCAATCCATTGTAGAACGTCTTATCACCCCCGACCAGAGAAAAACCCTGTAGACATTAGTCACTCCTCATTCTGTCTCAAACCCTCTCCCTGACCCTCAGCCCTAGGTAGCAACTACCTAGTGCCATCAATCCCATATGCATAGATTTCCATATTGTAGACATTTCCTATAAACGGAATTGCACAATAGGTGAGCTGTTATGACTGACATAACACGTAGCACAATATTTTCAAGATTCATCCACATTGTAGGCTTACCCACAGGGGGAAACCATTTTTTTGGGGGGTTTTAGTAACACCGGGTGTTTCCTCCTTCCTTTCGTCCTTCTTTCCTTCCTTCCTTCCTTCCTTCCTTCCTTCCTTCCTTCTTTCCTACCTTCCTTCTTTCCTTCCTTCCTTCCTTCCTTCCTTCCTTCCTTCCTTCCTTCCTCCTACTTCTCTCTTACTCCTTCTGCCCTCTCTCTTTCATATGCCTTAGGTGCATCCCACATTCTGCATTTTTTTGGAGAAATCCACGACAGGTGCAGGAAAATTGTGTTATTGTAACTATTTACCGCTATCTCTCTTTCACGGCTCTCCATCAGTTGTGAACATCTATTGGTTTATCCCAAGTCACTAAGCATATGTTTATTAGGTACACCTGTTTTTCCTCATACAGCTGTTTCTGGAGTCTAGGGTCGCATGCTCATAAACCCAGTGTAACTCAGAAACGCATCTAATAGTCCAATAAACCCATCATAACGTTGAAAAATCATAAATCAAACCATCATAAGTCACGGTTTGTCCGTGGATATGGGCGTCATCAATTCCATTGTATTCAGTCATGCTGTACACCATTAACCACGGCAGACTGACTGGGAGTGGATATTGATACCATTATAAAAGTCAGTTATTAGAGGGATACTTCTTTAACCTGACTGAAGAACTGATCTAATGGCTTTAGTCGAGTGCATGATTATGTGAGATGCTTTGAGACAGAGTAGTACATTTGTGAATGAAATTTTCTGGCTTTTTTTCACTTAGTAGGAACCATTGTGTGTGGAAAAGTGAGAAAATTACTTTCTGCTGTAGAGTCAGGCATTCATTGTAGATTTAAGATTATTTTTCTGGGAGCAAATCTTATTCAATAAAATACTACTCTTTATACTAAAAAAACAAAAACAGTGGTGATGTGTGGTCATTATCCTCAGCAAACTAATCCAGGGAAAAAAAACCAAACGCCACATTCTCACTTATAATAGGAGCTGAAAAAGGAGATCACATGGACACAGGAAGGGGAACAACACACACTGGGGCCTTTCGGGGTCAGAGCGTTAAGAAGAACAGCTACTGCATGCTGGGCTTAATGCCTAGGTGATGGGTTGACAGGTGCAGCAAACCACCATGGCACACGTTTACCTTAGTAACAAATCTGCACATCCTGCACATATAGCCCAGAACTTAGAAACGAAACGAAACAAAAGAAAACGAAAAAGCAATAGCAAAACGCTAAAGGCAAACTAAAGTTTCAAACTCAGAACGTGACAGACCAATGTTTGGTTCAAATCATGGTTCTCAACCCAGGTGCCATAAGGTCAGGATAAAGAATTTGATTACATATTGTAAATAAGACATGCAGCAAATGACCAGAAAGATTATTCTCAACATATGTGTGTCTTCTAATTCAATGGTGACGCTACCTACCGGGACATAGCATTAGATTCCAAAGGGCCGGGTCCCGCCACACAGGCCTCCCACACTAATAACAATGGGAAGCCCTACGTGGTTTTACCTGTGCTTCTCAGCAACTGGCTATAAATCAGGTTGCCACCACTCCCAGATTTAGTTGCATTCATTTGCTGGAAGAGCTCACAGCACGCAGGGAAGCACTTACATTTGCCGTTGTATTTTAGCGGACATTGCAAAAAGTTCAGAAATTAATGTGGGGCCCGGCATGTGGGGAGGGGCGCACTACCTTCCAGGAAGTGTTATCCAGAAGCTCTCTGATCCCAGTCCTTTTGGGTTTTTATGGAGACCTCATTCTATAGGCATGATGGGTTAAACCATAGGCTATTGGTGATCAACTCCACCTGAGGCTCTCAACCCTCCCTGGAAATTGGGGTTGAGGCTTTGCCATTCTCAGTCTGACTGAAAGAATTTACCCAAACGGAATTTTGAAACAGATGAGCATAACTGGAATCTTAATTAGATGATTGGATTATCTGGAGCCACACCTTGATATTCCTAACCCGAGCACCCTCATCCAACGAATGCTCCACCCAACTGGCTCCCAAGTCTCTACGTGGTTCCAGAGCAAAAGAATGTTTATACAATGCATATCTCCACCTTTTCTTCAAAGTCTTTTCGCTTACACGGAAAGACTTCTTAAACTGCCATGCATCAGGGTCAGGGGGAGGTCTTGTTACAACGCAGATCTGTGGATCTCCGGGTTTTGATTGTGGCAAGGATGCTGCTGGTGTCAAAACCACAACGTGGGAACCACAGAACCACTAGTTGGCTTTCAGTGTTTCAGTGCATACAATTCCTAACATATCTGGCCAAGAAAACTTGTAAGTTCTTAGATTGTCCCAAAGGTGGCGCATGAAATCAAAGCAGGAGAACAGTTTCCCACGAGGTGTAGCCTGGGAAAGTTGGGGGTGACTGATGGAAAGGAGGAGTGAAGCTCCGCCCTTTCCGCTGCTAGGCTGCGCCCGAGGCTATTTAAACCCACCCTGGCTGGCCTGTACTCAGATCTTCGCGGAGCGGATCAGCGGCCGGAGCGTTTGGCGGACTCTGCGTGGACTTGGAGCTCACAGCGTCTTGCGACTTGGAAGCGGATTCAGAGGACAGGACAGAACACTTGGGCAAGTGAATCTCTGTCTGTCTGTCTGTCTGTCTCATTGGTTGGTTGATTTCCATTTTCTCAAGGGGCACATACCTCACACCGCACACACACACACACACACACACACACGCACACACACGCACACACACTCCTTCTTTCTGCGAGTTAGAAAATTAGTAGGGGCCCCTGGGAGCTGCAGGTTTCCTAATCATGTCTGCACCTAAGAACAGTAGGGTCTTGTCTGGCTCTTCTTATGAACGGTCCCCCAGCCCGGACTCCCCAAGGTCCATGCGAGCTTCACCCAGCTTCTCCCTCTCCCCTATCAGAAACTCAGGCTTAAGGGGAAGCTCCTCACCAGGGATCCGGAGCTACCATTCACCATCCCCTAGGGCTTCACCACACTCACCTCTGTCATCACCAGAATCCCACAAGCTCCCATTTCCCTGTCCTCACCGTGATGGGCAATCAATGAAGCCATTGGGCTCTCCCGTGTCCTCCTCTGAGGATTCCTCAGAGTCCCCACGTTCATCAATAATATACCACATGTTCTTACTGCCATCACCCAGCAGCTCACCCCCAGCTCTCGGGGGGTCTCCTGTGTCTCCCAGCTACTCTCCAAACAACCCCAGATTTCAGCTGGAGTCAGCCCCCCACACCCAGGAATCACCTACAAACTCACGAGCCTCACGGTGCTCCACCCCTGTGTCTTTCATCTCTTCACCCCCAGGCCTCAGGGACTCTCCTGTGGCTCCCAGTTACTCTCCAGCCATCCCCAGGTTCCTGCGGGAGTCAGCCCCATGCACCCAGGAGTCCCCCAGAGACTCACACGTCTCGGGAGAATATGAGCGGTCCCCCAGCCCTGACTCCTCAAGATTCATGCCTGCCTCACCCAGCTTCTCCCTCTCCCCTCCCAGAAACTCAGACCCAAGGGGCAGCTCCTCACCAGGGATGTGGAAGTACTCTACATCACCCCGCAGGGCTTCACCACTCTCACATCCATCATCAACGGAACTCCACAACTTTACGTTTCCCTTTCCTAACCAAGCAGGACAGTCACTCATGTCATTGTGTTCTCCCGTGTCCTCCTCTGGAGATTCTCCACAGTCACCTCATTCATCAATAATATACCATATGTTCTTACTGCCATCATCCAGCAGCTCACCCCCAGCCACCCATGACTCGCCTGTCTGTCCCAGCTACTCTCCAACTACGCCCAGATTTCAGCGGCAGTCTCTACCCCACACCCCAGAAACACCTACAAACTCACAGACCTCAGTGGGATCCTCGCCAGTCTCTCTCACGTCTTCACCCCCAGCCCTTACGGACCCTCCAGTCTGTCCCAGCTACTCTCCAACCACGCCCACATTTCAGCGCGGGTCAGTTCCAGGAACCCAGGGATCACCACCAAGCCCACCACTTTCACTGAGTTACTCCCCAGTCTCCAGCACGTCTTTATCTCCAACCCTCAGGGACTCGCCTGTCTGTCCCAGCTACTCTCCAAACACGCCCACACTTCAGCGGGAGTTCGTTGCAGGCACCCAGAAATCACCACCAAACTCACCAATTTCACTGCCTTACTCCCCAGTCTCTCTCATGTCTTCACCATCCCTCAGGGACTCTCCCGTCTGTCCCAGCTACTCTCCAACCACGCCCACATTTCAGCTGGAGTCAGTTCCAGGCACCCCGGACTCACCACCAAACTCACCAATTTCACTCAGTTACTCCTCAGTCTCTAGCACGTCTTTATCTCCAACCCTCAGGGACTCTCCTGTGTGTCCCAGCTACTCTCCAACCACGCCCACACTTCAGCGGGAGTCAGTTCCAGGCACCCGGGAATCACCATCAAACTCACCAATTTCATTGCGTTACTCCCCAGTCTCTCTCATGTCTTCACCATCCCTCAGGGACTCTCCCGTCTGTCCCAGCTACTCTCCAACCACGCCCACATTTCAGCTGGGGTCACTTCCAGGCACCCCGGAGTCACCACCAAACTCACCAGTTTCACTGAGGTACTCCCCGGTCTCTCTCATGTCTTCACCCCCAGCCCTCAGGGACTCTCCTGTGTGTCCCAGCTACTCTCCATCCATGCCCAGATTTCAGCGGGAGTCCGTTCCAGGCACCCAGGTATCACCACCAAACTCAGCAGTTTCGCTGAGTTACTCCCCAGTCTCTCTCATGTCTTCACCCCCAGCCCCCTGGGACTCTCCTGTCTGTCCCAGCTACTCTCCCACCACGCCCAGATTTCAGCGGGAGTCAGCCTCCCACACTCCGGAATCACCTACAGACTCACAGACTTCACTGAGGTCCTCCCTGGTCTCTCTCAGGTCTTTGCCCTCAGCCCACAGGGACTCTTGTGTCTCTTTCAGCTACTCTCAAAACTTCTCTAGATTCCAGCTGGAGTCAGTTCCAGGCACCCACGATACACCACCGAACTCACGAATTTCACTGACTTACTCCCCAGTCTCCCTCATGTTCTCACCCCCAGCCCTCAGGGACTCTTCTGTCTCTCTCAGCTACTCTCCAACCATCTCCAGATTGCACCTGGAGTCAGCTTCCCGCACCCAGGAATCATCTACAAACTCACGGACCTTACTGCCACCCTCCCCCATTTCTTTCACCTCTTCACCCCCTGCCTTGAGGGACTCTCCTGGGCCTCCCAGCTTCTCTCCAGCCTTCCCCAGATTTCTGCCACAGTCAGCCCCAGGCACCCAGGGCAACCATAGACACTCACAGGCCTCACGAGACTATCTCCCTATGACCTGTACCTACACAGGGATGGCTCTCACGCATCCCTCAGTGACCCCAAACCCATCTCCACTTACACTCAGACACTCCCAGGGCCTGACAGCTACTCCCCGTTATTGTCCTTCAGTTCGAAGCCCTGGCCAATCTACTAGCCCACATGACGCAGTTACCTGGCCATTTCTCCACGGTTCCCGTGAGGGCCCCACGCCCAGCCGCACAAGAGCCCCTCCTGCATTCCGTCCTCACACGCAGGCCTGTCCATCTACTTGCTACTGTCACACTCTTGCCAGCAGAAGAGGCCCCTGTAATGGCCGATATCACCACCCAGTCTATCCTCACCCCACAGCTGTGCAGCGGGTCCCTCCTGCTGGCCCACGTGGCTGCCAGAGCCCATGCTGGCACGACGCTCCAGCAGGTCGGCGTCCCTGCGGGCCACACTACCGGTGACGTGGCTAGCATGACCCTCCTTCCTGGCAGTGACACTGTTGATGTGACCCCCAGTTTCACATCTGTCATTTCTAAATAGGACCATTTTCCCTTTTCGCTCTCCCTTCCTTTCACAGGGCTTTTCGTTCTCTCTGTTTCTGCCTCCGTTTCAGATATTTACTCACCTTTTTCTCTCTCACTATGTCTGCCGTGGTCTCCATGAGAGTGCGCCACTTAAGATTCCCCCATTAAAAGTCATGAATTGAGTGGCTTTTAGTATACCTGTGGTTGTGCACATTCAATTATAATTCGCAATCCATTGTAGAACGTCTTATCACCCCCGACCAGAGAAAAACCCTGTAGACATTAGTCACTCCTCATTCTGTCTCAAACCCTCTCCCTGACCCTCAGCCCTAGGTAGCAACTACCTAGTGCCATCAATCCCATATGCATAGATTTCCATATTGTAGACATTTCCTATAAACGGAATTGCACAATAGGTGAGTTGTTATGACTGACATAACACGTAGCACAATATTTTCAAGATTCATCCACACTGTAGGCTTACCCACAGGGGGAAACCATTTTTTTGGGGGGTTTTAGTAACACCGGGTGTTTCCTCCTTCCTTTCGTCCTTCTTTCCTTCCTTCCTTCCTTCCTTCCTTCCTTCCTTCCTTCCTTCTTTCCTACCTTCCTTCTTTCCTTCCTTCCTTCCTTCCTTCCTTCCTTCCTCCTACTTCTCTCTTACTCCTTCTGCCCTCTCTCTTTCATATGCCTTAGGTGCATCCCACATTCTGCATTTTTTTGGAGAAATCCACGACAGGTGCAGGAAAATTGTGTTCTTGTAACTATTTACCGCTATCTCTCTTTCACGGCTCTCCATCAGTTGTGAACATCTATTGGTTTATCCCAAGTCACTAAGCATATGTTTATTAGGTACACCTGTTTTTCCTTATACAGCTGTTTCTGGAGTCTAGGGTCGCATGCTCATAAACCCAGTGTAACTCAGAAACGCATCTAATAGTCCAATAAACCCATCATAACGTTGAAAAATCATAAATCAAACCATCATAAGTCACGGTTTGTCCGTGGATATGGGCGTCATCAATTCCATTGTATTCAGTCATGCTGTACACCATTAACCACGGCAGACTGACTGGGAGTGGATATTGATACCATTATAAAAGTCAGTTATTAGAGGGATACTTCTTTAACCTGACTGAAGAACTGATCTAATGGCTTTAGTCAAGTGCATGATTATGTGAGATGTTTTGAGACAGAGTAGTACATTTGTGAATGAAATTTTCTGGCTTTTTTTCACTTAGTAGGAACCATTGTGTGTGGAAAAGTGAGAAAATTGCTTTCTGCTGTAGAGTCTGGCATTCATTGTAGATTTAAGCTTATTTTTCTGGGAGCAAATCTTATTCAATAAAATACTACTCTTTATACTAAAAAAACAAAAACAGTGGTGATGTGTGGTCATTATCCTCAGCAAACTAATCCAGGGAAAGAAAACCAAACGCCACATTCTCACTTATAATGGGAGCTGAAAAAGGAGATCACATGGACACAGGAAGGGGAACAACACACACTGGGGCCTTTCGGGGTCAGAGCGTTAAGAAGAACAGCTACTGCATGCTGGGCTTAATGCCTAGGTGATGGGTTGACAGGTGCAGCAAACCACCATGGCACACGTTTACCTTAGTAACAAATCTGCACATCCTGCACATATAGCCCAGAACTTAGAAACGAAACGAAACAAAAGAAAACGAAAAAGCAATAGCAAAACGCTAAAGGCAAACTAAAGTTTCAAACTCAGAACGTGACAGACCAATGTTTGGTTCAAATCATGGTTCTCAACCCAGGTGCCATAAGGTCAGGATAAAGAATTTGATTACATATTGTAAATAAGACATGCAGCAAATGACCAGAAAGATTATTCTCAACATATGTGTGTCTTCTAATTCAATGGTGACGCTACCTACCGGGACATAGCATTAGATTCCAAAGGGCCGGGTCCCGCCACACAGGCCTCCCACACTAATAACAATGGGAAGCCCTACGTGGTTTTACCTGTGCTTCTCAGCAACTGGCTATAAATCAGGTTGCCACCACTCCCAGATTTAGTTGCATTCATTTGCTGGAAGAGCTCACAGCACGCAGGGAAGCACTTACATTTGCCGTTGTATTTTAGCGGACATTGCAAAAAGTTCAGAAATTAATGTGGGGCCCGGCATGTGGGGAGGGGCGCACTACCTTCCAGGAAGTGTTATCCAGAAGCTCTCTGATCCCAGTCCTTTTGGGTTTTTATGGAGACCTCATTCTATAGGCATGATGGGTTAAACCATAGGCTATTGGTGATCAACTCCACCTGAGGCTCTCAACCCTCCCTGGAAATTGGGGTTGAGGCTTTGCCATTCTCAGTCTGACTAAAAGAATTTACCCAAACGGAATTTTGAAACAGATGAGCATAACTGGAATCTTAATTAGATGATTGGATTATCTGGAGCCACACCTTGATATTCCTAACCCGAGCACCCTCATCCAACGAATGCTCCACCCAACTGGCTCCCAAGTCTCTACGTGGTTCCAGAGCAAAAGAATGTTTATACAACGCATATCTCCACCTTTTCTTCAAAGTCTTTTCGCTTACACGGAAAGACTTCTTAAACTGCCATGCATCAGGGTCAGGGGGAGGTCTTGTTACAACGCAGATCTGTGGATCTCCGGGTTTTGATTGTGGCAAGGATGCTGCTGGTGTCAAAACCACAACGTGGGAACCACAGAACCACTAGTTGGCTTTCAGTGTTTCAGTGCATACAATTCCTAACATATCTGGCCAAGAAAACTTGTAAGTTCTTAGATTGTCCCAAAGGTGGCGCATGAAATCAAAGCAGGAGAACAGTTTCCCACGAGGTGTAGCCTGGGAAAGTTGGGGGTGACTGATGGAAAGGAGGAGTGAAGCTCCGCCCTTTCCGCTGCTAGGCTGCGCCCGAGGCTATTTAAACCCACCCTGGCTGGCCTGTACTCAGATCTTCGCGGAGCGGATCAGCGGCCGGAGCGTTTGGCGGACTCTGCGTGGACTTGGAGCTCACAGCGTCTTGCGACTTGGAAGCGGATTCAGAGGACAGGACAGAACACTTGGGCAAGTGAATCTCTGTCTGTCTGTCTGTCTGTCTGTCTGTCTGTCTGTCTGTCTCACTGGTTGGCTGATTTCCATTTTCTTATGGGGCACATACCTCACACCGCACACACACACACACACACACACACACACGCACACACACGCACACACACTTCTTCTTTCTGCGAGTTAGAAAATTAGTAGGGGCCCCTGGGAGCTGCAGGTTTCCTAATCATGTCTGCACCTAAGAACAGTAGGGTCTTGTCTGGCTCTTCTTATGAACGGTCCCCCAGCCCGGACTCCCCAAGGTCCATGCGAGCTTCACCCAGCTTCTCCCTCTCCCCTATCAGAAACTCAGGCTTAAGGGGAAGCTCCTCACCAGGGATCCGGAGCTACCATTCACCATCCCCTAGGGCTTCACCACACTCACCTCTGTCATCACCAGAATCCCACAAGCTCCCATTTCCCTGTCCTCACCGTGATGGGCAATCAATGAAGCCATTGGGCTCTCCCGTGTCCTCCTCTGAGGATTCCTCAGAGTCCCCACGTTCATCAATAATATACCACATGTTCTTACTGCCATCACCCAGCAGCTCACCCCCAGCTCTCGGGGGGTCTCCTGTGTCTCCCAGCTACTCTCCAAACAACCCCAGATTTCAGCTGGAGTCAGCCCCCCACACCCAGGAATCACCTACAAACTCACGAGCCTCACGGTGCTCCACCCCTGTGTCTTTCATCTCTTCACCCCCAGGCCTCAGGGACTCTCCTGTGGCTCCCAGTTACTCTCCAGCCATCCCCAGGTTCCTGCGGGAGTCAGCCCCATGCACCCAGGAGTCCCCCAGAGACTCACACGTCTCGGGAGAATATGAGCGGTCCCCCAGCCCTGACTCCTCAAGATTCATGCCTGCCTCACCCAGCTTCTCCCTCTCCCCTCCCAGAAACTCAGACCCAAGGGGCAGCTCCTCACCAGGGATGTGGAAGTACTCTACATCACCCCGCAGGGCTTCACCACTCTCACATCCATCATCAACGGAACTCCACAACTTTACGTTTCCCTTTCCTAACCAAGCAGGACAGTCACTCATGTCATTGTGTTCTCCCGTGTCCTCCTCTGGAGATTCTCCACAGTCACCTCATTCATCAATAATATACCATATGTTCTTACTGCCATCATCCAGCAGCTCACCCCCAGCCACCCATGACTCGCCTGTCTGTCCCAGCTACTCTCCAACTACGCCCAGATTTCAGCGGCAGTCTCTACCCCACACCCCAGAAACACCTACAAACTCACAGACCTCAGTGGGATCCTCGCCAGTCTCTCTCACGTCTTCACCCCCAGCCCTTACGGACCCTCCAGTCTGTCCCAGCTACTCTCCAACCACGCCCACATTTCAGCGCGGGTCAGTTCCAGGAACCCAGGGATCACCACCAAGCCCACCACTTTCACTGAGTTACTCCCCAGTCTCCAGCACGTCTTTATCTCCAACCCTCAGGGACTCGCCTGTCTGTCCCAGCTACTCTCCAAACACGCCCACACTTCAGCGGGAGTTCGTTGCAGGCACCCAGAAATCACCACCAAACTCACCAATTTCACTGCGTTACTCCCCAGTCTCTCTCATGTCTTCACCATCCCTCAGGGACTCTCCCGTCTGTCCCAGCTACTCTCCAACCACGCCCACATTTCAGCTGGAGTCAGTTCCAGGCACCCCGGACTCACCACCAAACTCAACAATTTCACTCAGTTACTCCTCAGTCTCTAGCACGTCTTTATCTCCAACCCTCAGGGACTCTCCTGTGTGTCCCAGCTACTCTCCAACCACGCCCACACTTCAGCGGGAGTCAGTTCCAGGCACCCAGGAATCACCATCAAACTCACCAATTTCACTGCGTTACTCCCCAGTCTCTCTCATGTCTTCACCATCCCTCAGGGACTCTCCCGTCTGTCCCAGCTACTCTCCAACCACGCCCACATTTCAGCTGGGGTCAGTTCCAGGCACCCCGGAGTCACCACCAAACTCACCAGTTTCACTGAGGTACTCCCCGGTCTCTCTCATGTCTTCACCCCCAGCCCTCAGGGACTCTCCTGTGTGTCCCAGCTACTCTCCATCCATGCCCAGATTTCAGCGGGAGTCCGTTCCAGGCACCCAGGTATCACCACCAAACTCAGCAGTTTCGCTGAGTTACTCCCCAGTCTCTCTCATGTCTTCACCCCCAGCCCCCTGGGACTCTCCTGTCTGTCCCAGCTACTCTCCCACCACGCCCAGATTTCAGCGGGAGTCAGCCTCCCACACTCCGGAATCACCTACAGACTCACAGACTTCACTGAGGTCCTCCCTGGTCTCTCTCAGGTCTTTGCCCTCAGCCCACAGGGACTCTTGTGTCTCTTTCAGCTACTCTCAAAACTTCTCTAGATTCCAGCTGGAGTCAGTTCCAGGCACCCACGATACACCACCGAACTCACGAATTTCACTGACTTACTCCCCAGTCTCCCTCATGTTCTCACCCCCAGCCCTCAGGGACTCTTCTGTCTCTCTCAGCTACTCTCCAACCATCTCCAGATTGCACCTGGAGTCAGCTTCCCGCACCCAGGAATCATCTACAAACTCACGGACCTTACTGCCACCCTCCCCCATTTCTTTCACCTCTTCACCCCCTGCCTTGAGGGACTCTCCTGGGCCTCCCAGCTTCTCTCCAGCCTTCCCCAGATTTCTGCCACAGTCAGCCCCAGGCACCCAGGGCAACCATAGACACTCACAGGCCTCACGAGACTATCTCCCTATGACCTGTACCTACACAGGGATGGCTCTCACGCATCCCTCAGTGACCCCAAACCCATCTCCACTTACACTCAGACACTCCCAGGGCCTGACAGCTACTCCCCGTTATTGTCCTTCAGTTCGAAGCCCTGGCCAATCTACTAGCCCACATGACGCAGTTACCTGGCCATTTCTCCACGGTTCCCGTGAGGGCCCCACGCCCAGCCGCACAAGAGCCCCTCCTGCATTCCGTCCTCACACGCAGGCCTGTCCATCTACTTGCTACTGTCACACTCTTGCCAGCAGAAGAGGCCCCTGTAATGGCCGATATCACCACCCAGTCTATCCTCACCCCACAGCTGTGCAGCGGGTCCCTCCTGCTGGCCCACGTGGCTGCCAGAGCCCATGCTGGCACGACGCTCCAGCAGGTCGGCGTCCCTGCGGGCCACACTACCGGTGACGTGGCTAGCATGACCCTCCTTCCTGGCAGTGACACTGTTGATGTGAACCCCAGTTTCACATCTGTCATTTCTAAATAGGACCATTTTCCCTTTTCGCTCTCCCTTCCTTTCACAGGGCTTTTCGTTCTCTCTGTTTCTGCCTCCGTTTCAGATCCTTACTCACCTTTTTCTCTCTCACTATGTCTGCCGTGGTCTCCATGAGAGTGCGCCACTTAAGATTCCCCCATTAAAAGTCATGAATTGAGTGGCTTTTAGTATACCTGTGGTTGTGCACATTCAATTATAATTCGCAATCCATTGTAGAACGTCTTATCACCCCCGACCAGAGAAAAACCCTGTAGACATTAGTCACTCCTCATTCTGTCTCAAACCGTCTCCCTGACCCTCAGCCCTAGGTAGCAACTACCTAGTGCCATCAATCCCATATGCATAGATTTCCATATTGTAGACATTTCTTATAAACGGAATTGCACAATAGGTGAGCTGTTATGACTGACATAACACGTAGCACAATATTTTCAAGATTCATCCACATTGTAGGCTTACCCACAGGGGGAAAAAATTTTTTGGGGGTGTTTTAGTAACACCGGGTGTTTTCACCTTCCTTTCGTCCTTCTTTCCTTCCTTCCTTCCTTCCTTCCTTCCTTCCTTCCTTCCTTCCAATTTTCCTTCCTTCCTTCCTTCCTTCCTTCCTTCCTTCCTTCCTTCCTTCCTCCTACTTCTCTCTTACTCCTTCTGCCCTCTCTCTTTCATATGCCTTAGGTGCATCCCACATTCTGCATTTTTTTGGGGAAATCCACGACAGGTGCAGGAAAATTGTGTTATTGTAACTATTTACCGCTATCTCTCTTTCACGGCTCTCCATCAGTTGTGCACATCTATTGGTTTATCCCAAGTCACTAAGCATATGTTTATTAGGTACACCTGTTTTTCCTTATACAGCTGTTTCTGGAGTCTAGGGTCGCATGCTCATAAACCCAGTGTAACTCAGAAACGCATCTAATAGTCCAATAAACCCATCATAACGTTGAAAAATCATAAATCAAACCATCATAAGTCACGGTTTGTCCGTGGATATGGGCGTCATCAATTCCATTGTATTCAGTCATGCTGTACACCATTAACCACGGCAGACTGACTGGGAGTGGATATTGATACCATTATAAAAGTCAGTTATTAGAGGGATACTTCTTTAACCTGACTGAAGAACTGATCTAATGGCTTTAGTCGAGTGCATGATTATGTGAGATGTTTTGAGACAGAGTAGTACATTTGTGAATGAAATTTTCTGGCTTTTTTTCACTTAGTAGGAACCATTGTGTGTGGAAAAGTGAGAAAATTGCTTTCTGCTGTAGAGTCTGGCATTCATTGTAGATTTAAGCTTATTTTTCTGGGAGCAAATCTTATTCAATAAAATACTACTCTTTATACTAAAAAAACAAAAACAGTGGTGATGTGTGGTCATTATCCTCAGCAAACTAATCCAGGGAAAGAAAACCAAACGCCACATTCTCACTTATAATGGGAGCTGAAAAAGGAGATCACATGGACACAGGAAGGGGAACAACACACACTGGGGCCTTTCGGGGGGCAGAGCGTTAAGAAGAACAGCTACTGCATGCTGGGCTTAATGCCTAGGTGATGGGTTGACAGGTGCAGCAAACCACCATGGCACACGTTTACCTTAGTAACAAATCTGCACATCCTGCACATATAGCCCAGAACTTAGAAACGAAACGAAACAAAAGAAAACGAAAAAGCAATAGCAAAACGCTAAAGGCAAACTAAAGTTTCAAACTCAGAACGTGACAGACCAATGTTTGGTTCAAATCATGGTTCTCAACCCAGGTGCCATAAGGTCAGGATAAAGAATTTGATTACATATTGTAAATAAGACATGCAGCAAATGACCAGAAAGATTATTCTCAACATATGTGTGTCTTCTAATTCAATGGTGACGCTACCTACCGGGACATAGCATTAGATTCCAAAGGGCCGGGTCCCGCCACACAGGCCTCCCACACTAATAACAATGGGAAGCCCTACGTGGTTTTACCTGTGCTTCTCAGCAACTGGCTATAAATCAGGTTGCCACCACTCCCAGATTTAGTTGCATTCATTTGCTGGAAGAGCTCACAGCACGCAGGGAAGCACTTACATTTGCCGTTGTATTTTAGCGGACATTGCAAAAAGTTCAGAAATTAATGTGGGGCCCGGCCTGTGGGGAGGGGCGCACTCCCTTCCAGGAAGTGTTATCCAGAAGCTCTCTGATCCCAGTCCTTTTGGGTTTTTATGGAGACCTCATTCTATAGGCATGATGGGTTAAACCATAGGCTATTGGTGATCAACTCCACCTGAGGCTCTCAACCCTCCCTGGAAATTGGGGTTGAGGCTTTGCCATTCTCAGTCTGACTAAAAGAATTTACCCAAACGGAATTTTGAAACAGATGAGCATAACTGGAATCTTAATTAGATGATTGGATTATCTGGGGCCACACCTTGATATTCCTAACCCGAGCACCCTCATCCAACGAATGCTCCACCCAACTGGCTCCCAAGTCTCTACGTGGTTCCAGAGCAAAAGAATGTTTATACAACGCATATCTCCACCTTTTCTTCAAAGTCTTTTCGCTTACACGGAAAGACTTCTTAAACTGCCATGCATCAGGGTCAGGGGGAGGTCTTGTTACAACGCAGATCTGTGGATCTCCGGGTTTTGATTGTGGCAAGGATGCTGCTGGTGTCAAAACCACAACGTGGGAACCACAGAACCACTAGTTGGTTTTCAGTGTTTCAGTGCATACAATTCCTAACATATCTGGCCAAGAAAACTTGTAAGTTCTTAGATTGTCCCAAAGGTGGCGCATGAAATCAAAGCAGGAGAACAGTTTCCCACGAGGTGTAGCCTGGGAAAGTTGGGGGTGACTGATGGAAAGGAGGAGTGAAGCTCCGCCCTTTCCGCTGCTAGGCTGCGCCCGAGGCTATTTAAACCCACCCTGGCTGGCCTGTACTCAGATCTTCGCGGAGCGGATCAGCGGCCGGAGCGTTTGGCGGACTCTGCGTGGACTTGGAGCTCACAGCGTCTTGCGACTTGGAAGCGGATTCAGAGGACAGGACAGAACACTTGGGCAAGTGAATCTCTGTCTGTCTGTCTGTCTGTCTGTCTGTCTGTCTCATTGGTTGGTTGATTTCCATTTTCTTAAGGGGCACATACCTCACACCGCACACACACACACACACACACACACACGCACACACACGCACACACACTCCTTCTTTCTGCGAGTTAGAAAATTAGTAGGGGCCCCTGGGAGCTGCAGGTTTCCTAATCATGTCTGCACCTAAGAACAGTAGGGTCTTGTCTGGCTCTTCTTATGAACGGTCCCCCAGCCCGGACTCCCCAAGGTCCATGCGAGCTTCACCCAGCTTCTCCCTCTCCCCTATCAGAAACTCAGGCTTAAGGGGAAGCTCCTCACCAGGGATCCGGAGCTACCATTCACCATCCCCTAGGGCTTCACCACACTCACCTCTGTCATCACCAGGATCCCACAAGCTCCCATTTCCCTGTCCTCACCGTGATGGGCAATCAATGAAGCCATTGGGCTCTCCCGTGTCCTCCTCTGAGGATTCCTCAGAGTCCCCACGTTCATCAATAATATACCACATGTTCTTACTGCCATCACCCAGCAGCTCACCCCCAGCTCTCGGGGGGTCTCCTGTGTCTCCCAGCTACTCTCCAAACAACCCCAGATTTCAGCTGGAGTCAGCCCCCCACACCCAGGAATCACCTACAAACTCACGAGCCTCACGGTGCTCCACCCCTGTGTCTTTCATCTCTTCACCCCCAGGCCTCAGGGACTCTCCTGTGGCTCCCAGTTACTCTCCAGCCATCCCCAGGTTCCTGCGGGAGTCAGCCCCATGCACCCAGGAGTCCCCCAGAGACTCACACGTCTCGGGAGAATATGAGCGGTCCCCCAGCCCTGACTCCTCAAGATTCATGCCTGCCTCACCCAGCTTCTCCCTCTCCCCTCCCAGAAACTCAGACCCAAGGGGCAGCTCCTCACCAGGGATGTGGAAGTACTCTACATCACCCCGCAGGGCTTCACCACTCTCACATCCATCATCAACGGAACTCCACAACTTTACGTTTCCCTTTCCTAACCAAGCAGGACAGTCACTCATGTCATTGTGTTCTCCCGTGTCCTCCTCTGGAGATTCTCCACAGTCACCTCATTCATCAATAATATACCATATGTTCTTACTGCCATCATCCAGCAGCTCACCCCCAGCCACCCATGACTCGCCTGTCTGTCCCAGCTACTCTCCAACTACGCCCAGATTTCAGCGGCAGTCTCTACCCCACACCCCAGAAACACCTACAAACTCACAGACCTCAGTGGGATCCTCGCCAGTCTCTCTCACGTCTTCACCCCCAGCCCTTACGGACCCTCCAGTCTGTCCCAGCTACTCTCCAACCACGCCCACATTTCAGCGCGGGTCAGTTCCAGGAACCCAGGGATCACCACCAAGCCCACCACTTTCACTGAGTTACTCCCCAGTCTCCAGCACGTCTTTATCTCCAACCCTCAGGGACTCGCCTGTCTGTCCCAGCTACTCTCCAAACACGCCCACACTTCAGCGGGAGTTCGTTGCAGGCACCCAGAAATCACCACCAAACTCACCAATTTCACTGCGTTACTCCCCAGTCTCTCTCATGTCTTCACCATCCCTCAGGGACTCTCCCGTCTGTCCCAGCTACTCTCCAACCACGCCCACATTTCAGCTGGAGTCAGTTCCAGGCACCCCGGACTCACCACCAAACTCACCAATTTCACTCAGTTACTCCTCACTCTCTAGCACGTCTTTATCTCCAACCCTCAGGGACTCTCCTGTGTGTCCCAGCTACTCTCCAACCACGCCCACACTTCAGCGGGAGTCAGTTCCAGGCACCCAGAAATCACCACGAAACTCACCAAATTCACTGCGTTACTCCCCAGTCTCTCTCACGTCTTCACCATCCCTCAGGGACTCTCCCGTCTGTCCCAGCTACTCACCAACCACGCCCACATTTCAGCTGGGGTCAGTTCCAGGCACCCCGGAGTCACCACCAAACTCACCAGTTTCACTGAGGTACTCCCCGGTCTCTCTCATGTCTTCACCCCCAGCCCTCAGGGACTCTCCTGTGTGTCCCAGCTACTCTCCATCCATGCCAGATTTCAGCGGGAGTCCGTTCCAGGCACCCAGGTATCACCACCAAACTCAGCAGTTTCGCTGAGTTACTCCCCAGTCTCTCTCATGTCTTCACCCCCAGCCCCCTGGGACTCTCCTGTCTGTCCCAGCTACTCTCCCACCACGCCCAGATTTCAGCGGGAGTCAGCCTCCCACACTCCGGAATCACCTACAGACTCACAGACTTCACTGAGGTCCTCCCTGGTCTCTCTCAGGTCTTTGCCCTCAGCCCACAGGGACTCTTGTGTCTCTTTCAGCTACTCTCAAAACTTCTCTAGATTCCAGCTGGAGTCAGTTCCAGGCACCCACGATACACCACCGAACTCACGAATTTCACTGACTTACTCCCCAGTCTCCCTCATGTTCTCACCCCCAGCCCTCAGGGACTCTTCTGTCTCTCTCAGCTACTCTCCAACCATCTCCAGATTGCACCTGGAGTCAGCTTCCCGCACCCAGGAATCATCTACAAACTCACGGACCTTACTGCCACCCTCCCCCATTTCTTTCACCTCTTCACCCCCTGCCTTGAGGGACTCTCCTGGGCCTCCCAGCTTCTCTCCAGCCTTCCCCAGATTTCTGCCACAGTCAGCCCCAGGCACCCAGGGCAACCATAGACACTCACAGGCCTCACGAGACTATCTCCCTATGACCTGTACCTACACAGGGATGGCTCTCACGCATCCCTCAGTGACCCCAAACCCATCTCCACTTACACTCAGACACTCCCAGGGCCTGACAGCTACTCCCCGTTATTGTCCTTCAGTTCGAAGCCCTGGCCAATCTACTAGCCCACATGACGCAGTTACCTGGCCATTTCTCCACGGTTCCCGTGAGGGCCCCACGCCCAGCCGCACAAGAGCCCCTCCTGCATTCCGTCCTCACACGCAGGCCTGTCCATCTACTTGCTACTGTCACACTCTTGCCAGCAGAAGAGGCCCCTGTAATGGCCGATATCACCACCCAGTCTATCCTCACCCCACAGCTGTGCAGCGGGTCCCTCCTGCTGGCCCACGTGGCTGCCAGAGCCCATGCTGGCACGACGCTCCAGCAGGTCGGCGTCCCTGCGGGCCACACTACCGGTGACATGGCTAGCATGACCCTCCTTCCTGGCAGTGACACTGTTGATGTGAACCCCAGTTTCACATCTGTCATTTCTAAATAGGACCATTTTCCCTTTTCGCTCTCCCTTCCTTTCACAGGGCTTTTCGTTCTCTCTGTTTCTGCCTCCGTTTCAGATCTTTACTCACCTTTTTCTCTCTCACTATGTCTGCCGTGGTCTCCATGAGAGTGCGCCACTTAAGATTCCCCCATTAAAAGTCATGAATTGAGTGGCTTTTAGTATACCTGTGGTTGTGCACATTCAATTATAATTCGCAATCCATTGTAGAACGTCTTATCACCCCCGACCAGAGAAAAACCCTGTAGACATTAGTCACTCCTCATTCTGTCTCAAACCGTCTCCCTGACCCTCAGCCCTAGGTAGCAACTACCTAGTGCCATCAATCCCATATGCATAGATTTCCATATTGTAGACATTTCCTATAAACGGAATTGCACAATAGGTGAGCTGTTATGACTGACATAACACGTAGCACAATATTTTCAAGATTCATCCACATTGTAGGCTTACCCACAGGGGGAAACCATTTTTGGGGGGTGTTTTAGTAACACCGGGTGTTTTCTCCTTCCTTTCGTCCTTCTTTCCTTCCTTCCTTCCTTCCTTCCTTCCTTCCTTCCAATTTTCCTGCCTTCCTTCCTTCCTTCCTTCCTTCCTTCCTTCCTTCCTCCTACTTCTCTCTTACTCCTTCTGCCCTCTCTCTTTCATATGCCTTAGGTGCATCCCACATTCTGCATTTTTTTGGGGAAATCCACGACAGGTGCAGGAAAATTGTGTTATTGTAACTATTTACCGCTATCTCTCTTTCACGGCTCTCCATCAGTTGTGAACATCTATTGGTTTATCCCAAGTCACTAAGCATATGTTTATTAGGTACACCTGTTTTTCCTTATACAGCTGTTTCTGGAGTCTAGGGTCGCATGCTCATAAACCCAGTGTAACTCAGAAACGCATCTAATAGTCCAATAAACCCATCATAACGTTGAAAAATCATAAATCAAACCATCATAAGTCACGGTTTGCCGTGGATATGGGCGTCATCAATTCCATTGTATTCAGTCATGCTGTACACCATTAACCACGGCAGACTGACTGGGAGTGGATATTGATACCATTATAAAAGTCAGTTATTAGAGGGATACTTCTTTAACCTGACTGAAGAACTGATCTAATGGCTTTAGTCGAGTGCATGATTATGTGAGATGTTTTGAGACACAGTAGTACATTTGTGAATGAAATTTTCTGGCTTTTTTTCACTTAGTAGAAACCATTGTGTGTGGAAAAGTGAGAAAATTGCTTTCTGCTGTAGAGTCTGGCATTCATTGTAGATTTAAGCTTATTTTTCTGGGAGCAAATCTTATTCAATAAAATACTACTCTTTATACTAAAAAAACAAAAACAGTGGTGATGTGTGGTCATTATCCTCAGCAAACTAATCCAGGGAAAGAAAACCAAACGCCACATTCTCACTTATAATGGGAGCTGAAAAAGGAGATCACATGGACACAGGAAGGGGAACAACACACACTGGGGCCTTTCGGGGGGCAGAGCGTTAAGAAGAACAGCTACTGCATGCTGGGCTTAATGCCTAGGTGATGGGTTGACAGGTGCAGCAAACCACCATGGCACACGTTTACCTTAGTAACAAATCTGCACATCCTGCACATATAGCCCAGAACTTAGAAACGAAACGAAACAAAAGAAAACGAAAAAGCAATAGCAAAACGCTAAAGGCAAACTAAAGTTTCAAACTCAGAACGTGACAGACCAATGTTTGGTTCAAATCATGGTTCTCAACCCAGTTGCCATAAGGTCAGGATAAAGAATTTGATTACATATTGTAAATAAGACATGCAGCAAATGACCAGAAAGATTATTCTCAACATATGTGTGTCTTCTAATTCAATGGTGACGCTACCTACCGGGACATAGCATTAGATTCCAAAGGGCCGGGTCCCGCCACACAGGCCTCCCACACTAATAACAATGGGAAGCCCTACGTGGTTTTACCTGTGCTTCTCAGCAACTGGCTATAAATCAGGTTGCCACCACTCCCAGATTTAGTTGCATTCATTTGCTGGAAGAGCTCACAGCACGCAGGGAAGCACTTACATTTGCCGTTGTATTTTAGCGGACATTGCAAAAAGTTCAGAAATTAATGTGGGGCCCGGCCTGTGGGGAGGGGCGCACTCCCTTCCAGGAAGTGTTATCCAGAAGCTCTCTGATCCCAGTCCTTTTGGGTTTTTATGGAGACCTCATTCTATAGGCATGATGGGTTAAACCATAGGCTATTGGTGATCAACTCCACCTGAGGCTCTCAACCCTCCCTGGAAATTGGGGTTAAGGCTTTGCCATTCTCAGTCTGACTAAAAGAATTTACCCAAACGGAATTTTGAAACAGATGAGCATAACTGGAATCTTAATTAGATGATTGGATTATCTGGAGCCACACCTTGATATTCCTAACCCGAGCACCCTCATCCAACGAATGCTCCACCCAACTGGCTCCCAAGTCTCTACGTGGTTCCAGAGCAAAAGAATGTTTATACAACGCATATATCCACCTTTTCTTCAAAGTCTTTTCGCTTACACGGAAAGACTTCTTAAACTGCCATGCATCAGGGTCAGGGGGAGGTCTTGTTACAACGCAGATCTGTGGATCTCCGGGTTTTGATTGTGGCAAGGATGCTGCTGGTGTCAAAACCACAACGTGGGAACCACAGAACCACTAGTTGGTTTTCAGTGTTTCAGTGCATACAATTCCTAACATATCTGGCCAAGAAAACTTGTAAGTTCTTAGATTGTCCCAAAGGTGGCGCATGAAATCAAAGCAGGAGAACAGTTTCCCACGAGGTGTAGCCTGGGAAAGTTGGGGGTGACTGATGGAAAGGAGGAGTGAAGCTCCGCCCTTTCCGCTGCTAGGCTGCGCCCGAGGCTATTTAAACCCACCCTGGCTGGCCTGTACTCAGATCTTCGCGGAGCGGATCAGCGGCCGGAGCGTTTGGCGGACTCTGCGTGGACTTGGAGCTCACAGCGTCTTGCGACTTGGAAGCGGATTCAGAGGACAGGACAGAACACTTGGGCAAGTGAATCTCTGTCTGTCTGTCTGTCTCATTGGTTGGTTGATTTCCATTTTCTTAAGGGGCACATACCTCACACCGCACAAACACACACACACACACGCACACACACGCACACACACGCACACACACTCCTTCTTTCTGCGAGTTAGAAAATTAGTAGGGGCCCCTGGGAGCTGCAGGTTTCCTAATCATGTCTGCACCTAAGAACAGTAGGGTCTTGTCTGGCTCTTCTTATGAACGGTCCCCCAGCCCGGACTCCCCAAGGTCCATGCGAGCTTCACCCAGCTTCTCCCTCTCCCCTATCAGAAACTCAGGCTTAAGGGGAAGCTCCTCACCAGGGATCCGGAGCTACCATTCACCATCCCCTAGAGCTTCACCACACTCACCTCTGTCATCACCAGAATCCCACAAGCTCCCATTTCCCTGTCCTCACCGTGATGGGCAATCAATGAAGCCATTGGGCTCTCCCGTGTCCTCCTCTGAGGATTCCTCAGAGTCCCCACGTTCATCAATAATATACCACATGTTCTTACTGCCATCACCCAGCAGCTCACCCCCAGCTCTCGGGGGGTCTCCTGTGTCTCCCAGCTACTCTCCAAACAACCCCAGATTTCAGCTGGAGTCAGCCCCCCACACCCAGGAATCACCTACAAACTCACGAGCCTCACGGTGCTCCACCCCTGTGTCTTTCATCTCTTCACCCCCAGGCCTCAGGGACTCTCCTGTGGCTCCCAGTTACTCTCCAGCCATCCCCAGGTTCCTGCGGGAGTCAGCCCCATGCACCCAGGAGTCCCCCAGAGACTCACACGTCTCGGGAGAATATGAGCAGTCCCCCAGCCCTGACTCCTCAAGATTCATGCCTGCCTCACCCAGCTTCTCCCTCTCCCCTCCCAGAAACTCAGACCCAAGGGGCAGCTCCTCACCAGGGATGTGGAAGTACTCTACATCACCCCGCAGGGCTTCACCACTCTCACATCCATCATCAACAGAACTCCACAACTTTACGTTTCCCTTTCCTAACCAAGCAGGACAGTCACTCATGTCATTGTGTTCTCCCGTGTCCTCCTCTGGAGATTCTCCACAGTCACCCCATTCATCAATAATATACCATATGTTCTTACTGCCATCATCCAGCAGCTCACCCCCAGCCACCCATGACTCGCCTGTCTGTCCCAGCTACTCTCCAACTACGCCCAGATTTCAGCGGCAGTCTCTACCCCACACCCCAGAAACACCTACAAACTCACAGACCTCAGTGGGATCCTCGCCAGTCTCTCTCACGTCTTCACCCCCAGCCCTTACGGACCCTCCAGTCTGTCCCAGCTACTCTCCAACCACGCCCACATTTCAGCGCGGGTCAGTTCCAGGAACCCAGGGATCACCACCAAGCCCACCACTTTCACTGAGTTACTCCCCAGTCTCCAGCACGTCTTTATCTCCAACCCTCAGGGACTCGCCTGTCTGTCCCAGCTACTCTCCAAACACGCCCACACTTCAGCGGGAGTTCGTTGCAGGCACCCAGAAATCACCACCAAACTCACCAATTTCACTGCCTTACTCCCCAGTCTCTCTCATGTCTTCACCATCCCTCAGGGACTCTCCTGTCTGTCCCAGCTACTCTCCAACCACGCCCACATTTCAGCTGGAGTCAGTTCCAGGCACCCCGGACTCACCACCAAACTCACCAATTTCACTCAGTTACTCCTCAGTCTCTAGCACGTCTTTATCTCCAACCCTCAGGGACTCTCCTGTGTGTCCCAGCTACTCTCCAACCACGCCCACACTTCAGCGGGAGTCAGTTCCAGGCACCCAGGAATCACCATCAAACTCACCAATTTCACTGCGTTACTCCCCAGTCTCTCTCCTGTCTTCACCATCCCTCAGGGACTCTCCCGTCTGTCCCAGCTACTCTCCAACCACGCCCACATTTCAGCTGGGGTCAGTTCCAGGCACCCCGGAGTCACCACCAAACTCACCAGTTTCACTGAGGTACTCCCCGGTCTCTCTCATGTCTTCACCCCCAGCCCTCAGGGACTCTCCTGTGTGTCCCAGCTACTCTCCATCCATGCCCAGATTTCAGCGGGAGTCAGTTCCAGGCACCCAGGTATCACCACCAAACTCAGCAGTTTCGCTGAGTTACTCCCCAGTCTCTCTCATGTCTTCACCCCCAGCCCCCTGGGACTCTCCTGTCTGTCCCAGCTACTCTCCCACCACGCCCAGATTTCAGCGGGAGTCAGCCTCCCACACTCCGGAATCACCTACAGACTCACAGACTTCACTGAGGTCCTCCCTGGTCTCTCTCAGGTCTTTGCCCTCAGCCCACAGGGACTCTTGTGTCTCTTTCAGCTACTCTCAAAACTTCTCTAGATTCCAGCTGGAGTCAGTTCCAGGCACCCACGATACACCACCGAACTCACGAATTTCACTGACTTACTCCCCAGACTCCCTCATGTTCTCACCCCCAGCCCTCAGGGACTCTTCTGTCTCTCTCAGCTACTCTCCAACCATCTCCAGATTGCACCTGGAGTCAGCTTCCCGCACCCAGGAATCATCTACAAACTCACGGACCTTACTGCCACCCTCCCCCATTTCTTTCACCTCTTCACCCCCTGCCTTGAGGGACTCTCCTGGGCCTCCCAGCTTCTCTCCAGCCTTCCCCAGATTTCTGCCACAGTCAGCCCCAGGCACCCAGGGCAACCATAGACACTCACAGGCCTCACGAGACTATCTCCCTATGACCTGTACCTACACAGGGATGGCTCTCACGCATCCCTCAGTGACCCCAAACCCATCTCCACTTACACTCAGACACTCCCAGGGCCTGACAGCTACTCCCCGTTATTGTCCTTCAGTTCGAAGCCCTGGCCAATCTACTAGCCCACATGACGCAGTTACCTGGCCATTTCTCCACGGTTCCCGTGAGGGCCCCACGCCCAGCCGCACAAGAGCCCCTCCTGCATTCCGTCCTCACACGCAGGCCTGTCCATCTACTTGCTACTGTCACACTCTTGCCAGCAGAAGAGGCCCCTGTAATGGCCGATATCACCACCCAGTCTATCCTCACCCCACAGCTGTGCAGCGGGTCCCTCCTGCTGGCCCACGTGGCTGCCAGAGCCCATGCTGGCACGACGCTCCAGCAGGTCGGCGTCCCTGCGGGCCACACTACCGGTGACATGGCTAGCATGACCCTCCTTCCTGGCAGTGACACTGTTGATGTGAACCCCAGTTTCACATCTGTCATTTCTAAATAGGACCATTTTCCCTTTTCGCTCTCCCTTCCTTTCACAGGGCTTTTCGTTCTCTCTGTTTCTGCCTCCGTTTCAGATCTTTACTCACCTTTTTCTCTCTCACTATGTCTGCCGTGGTCTCCATGAGAGTGCGCCACTTAAGATTCCCCCATTAAAAGTCATGAATTGAGTGGCTTTTAGTATACCTGTGGTTGTGCACATTCAATTATAATTCGCAATCCATTGTAGAACGTCTTATCACCCCCGACCAGAGAAAAACCCTGTAGACATTAGTCACTCCTCATTCTGTCTCAAACCCTCTCCCTGACCCTCAGCCCTAGGTAGCAACTACCTAGTGCCATCAATCCCATATGCATAGATTTCCATACTGTAGACATTTCCTATAAACGGAATTGCACAATAGGTGAGCTGTTATGACTGACATAACACGTAGCACAATATTTTCAAGATTCATCCACATTGTACGCTTACCCACAGGGGGAAACCATTTTTGGGGGGTGTTTCAGTAATACCGGGTGTTTTCTCCTTCCTTTCGTCCTTCTTTCCTTCCTTCCTTCCTTCCTTCCTTCCTTCCTTCCTATTTTCCTGCCTTCCTTCCTTCCTTCCTTCCTTCCTTCCTTCCTTCCTTCCTTCCTCCTACTTCTCTCTTACTCCTTCTGCCCTCTCTCTTTCATATGCCTTAGGTGCATCCCACATTCTGCATTTTTTTGGAGAAATCCACGACAGGTGCAGGAAAATTGTGTTATTGTAACTATTTACCGCTATCTCTCTTTCACGGCTCTCCATCAGTTTTGAACATCTATTGGTTTATCCCAAGTCACTAAGCATATGTTTATTAGGTACACCTGTTTTTCCTTATACAGCTGTTTCTGGAGTCTAGGGTCGCATGCTCATAAACCCAGTGTAACTCAGAAACGCATCTAATAGTCCAATAAACCCATCATAACGTTGAAAAATCATAAATCAAACCATCATAAGTCACGGTTTGTCCGTGGATATGGGCGTCATCAATTCCATTGTATTCAGTCATGCTGTACACCATTTACCACGGCAGACTGACTGGGAGTGGATATTGATACCATTATAAAAGTCAGTTATTAGAGGGATACTTCTTTAACCTGACTGAAGAACTGATCTAATGGCTTTAGTCGAGTGCATGATTATGTGAGATGTTTTGAGACAGAGTAGTACATTTGTGAATGAAATTTTCTGGCTTTTTTTCACTTAGTAGGAACCATTGTGTGTGGAAAAGTGAGAAAATTGCTTTCTGCTGTAGAGTCTGGCATTCATTGTAGATTTAAGCTTATTTTTCTGGGAGCAAATCTTATTCAATAAAATACTACTCTTTATACTAAAAAAACAAAAACAGTGGTGATGTGTGGTCATTATCCTCAGCAAACTAATCCAGGGAAAGAAAACCAAACGCCACATTCTCACTTATAATGGGAGCTGAAAAAGGAGATCACATGGACACAGGAAGGGGAACAACACACACTGGGGCCTTTCTGGGGGCAGAGCGTTAAGAAGAACAGCTACTGCATGCTGGGCTTAATGCCTAGGTGATGGGTTGACAGGTGCAGCAAACCACCATGGCACACGTTTACCTTAGTAACAAATCTGCACATCCTGCACATATAGCCCAGAACTTAGAAACGAAACGAAACAAAAGAAAACGAAAAAGCAATAGCAAAACGCTAAAGGCAAACTAAAGTTTCAAACTCAGAACGTGACAGACCAATGTTTGGTTCAAATCATGGTTCTCAACCCAGGTGCCATAAGGTCAGGATAAAGAATTTGATTACATATTGTAAATAAGACATGCAGCAAATGACCAGAAAGATTATTCTCAACATATGTGTGTCTTCTAATTCAATGGTGACGCTACCTACCGGGACATAGCATTAGATTCCAAAGGGCCGGGTCCCGCCACACAGGCCTCCCACACTAATAACAATGGGAAGCCCTACGTGGTTTTACCTGTGCTTCTCAGCAACTGGCTATAAATCAGGTTGCCACCACTCCCAGATTTAGTTGCATTCATTTGCTGGAAGAGCTCACAGCACGCAGGGAAGCACTTACATTTGCCATTGTATTTTAGCGGACATTGCAAAAAGTTCAGAAATTAATGTGGGGCCCGGCATGTGGGGAGGGGCGCACTACCTTCCAGGAAGTGTTATCCAGAAGCTCTCTGATCCCAGTCCTTTTGGGTTTTTATGGAGACCTCATTCTATAGGCATGATGGGTTAAACCATAGGCTATTGGTGATCAACTCCACCTGAGGCTCTCAACCCTCCCTGGAAATTGGGGTTGAGGCTTTGCCATTCTCAGTCTGACTAAAAGAATTTACCCAAACGGAATTTTGAAACAGATGAGCATAACTGGAATCTTAATTAGATGATTGGATTATCTGGAGCCACACCTTGATATTCCTAACCCGAGCACCCTCATCCAACGAATGCTCCACCCAACTGGCTCCCAAGTCTCTACGTGGTTCCAGAGCAAAAGAATGTTTATACAACGCATATATCCACCTTTTCTTCAAAGTCTTTTCGCTTACACGGAAAGACTTCTTAAACTGCCATGCATCAGGGTCAGGGGGAGGTCTTGTTACAACGCAGATCTGTGGATCTCCGGGTTTTGATTGTGGCAAGGATGCTGCTGGTGTCAAAACCACAACGTGGGAACCACAGAACCACTAGTTGGTTTTCAGTGTTTCAGTGCATACAATTCCTAACATATCTGGCCAAGAAAACTTGTAAGTTCTTAGATTGTCCCAAAGGTGGCGCATGAAATCAAAGCAGGAGAACAGTTTCCCACGAGGTGTAGCCTGGGAAAGTTGGGGGTGACTGATGGAAAGGAGGAGTGAAGCTCCGCCCTTTCCGCTGCTAGGCTGCGCCCGAGGCTATTTAAACCCACCCTGGCTGGCCTGTACTCAGATCTTCGCGGAGCGGATCAGCGGCCGGAGCGTTTGGCGGACTCTGCGTGGACTTGGAGCTCACAGCGTCTTGCGACTTGGAAGCGGATTCAGAGGACAGGACAGAACACTTGGGCAAGTGAATCTCTGTCTGTCTGTCTGTCTGTCTGTCTGTCTGTCTCATTGGTTGGTTGATTTCCATTTTCTTAAGGGGCACATACCTCACACCGCACACACACACACACACACACACACACACACGCACACACACTCCTTCTTTCTGCGAGTTAGAAAATTAGTAGGGGCCCCTGGGAGCTGCAGGTTTCCTAATCATGTCTGCACCTAAGAACAGTAGGGTCTTGTCTGGCTCTTCTTATGAACGGTCCCCCAGCCCGGACTCCCCAAGGTCCATGCGAGCTTCACCCAGCTTCTCCCTCTCCCCTATCAGAAACTCAGGCTTAAGGGGAAGCTCCTCACCAGGGATCCGGAGCTACCATTCACCATCCCCTAGGGCTTCACCACACTCACCTCTGTCATCACCAGAATCCCACAAGCTCCCATTTCCCTGTCCTCACCGTGATGGGCAATCAATGAAGCCATTGGGCTCTCCCGTGTCCTCCTCTGAGGATTCTTCAGAGTCCCCACGTTCATCAATAATATACCACATGTTCTTACTGCCATCACCCAGCAGCTCACCCCCAGCTCTCGGGGGGTCTCCTGTGTCTCCCAGCTACTCTCCAAACAACCCCAGATTTCAGCTGGAGTCAGCCCCCCACACCCAGGAATCACCTACAAACTCACGAGCCTCACGGTGCTCCACCCCTGTGTCTTTCATCTCTTCACCCCCAGGCCTCAGGGACTCTCCTGTGGCTCCCAGTTACTCTCCAGCCATCCCCAGGTTCCTGCGGGAGTCAGCCCCATGCACCCAGGAGTCCCCCAGAGACTCACACGTCTCGGGAGAATATGAGCGGTCCCCCAGCCCTGACTCCTCAAGATTCATGCCTGCCTCACCCAGCTTCTCCCTCTCCCCTCCCAGAAACTCAGACCCAAGGGGCAGCTCCTCACCAGGGATGTGGAAGTACTCTACATCACCCCGCAGGGCTTCACCACTCTCACATCCATCATCAACAGAACTCCACAACTTTACGTTTCCCTTTCCTAACCAAGCAGGACAGTCACTCATGTCATTGTGTTCTCCCGTGTCCTCCTCTGGAGATTCTCCACAGTCACCTCATTCATCAATAATATACCATATGTTCTTACTGCCATCATCCAGCAGCTCACCCCCAGCCACCCATGACTCGCCTGTCTGTCCCAGCTACTCTCCAACTACGCCCAGATTTCAGCGGCAGTCTCTACCCCACACCCCAGAAACACCTACAAACTCACAGACCTCAGTGGGATCCTCGCCAGTCTCTCTCACGTCTTCACCCCCAGCCCTTACGGACCCTCCAGTCTGTCCCAGCTACTCTCCAACCACGCCCACATTTCAGCGCGGGTCAGTTCCAGGAACCCAGGGATCACCACCAAGCCCACCACTTTCACTGAGTTACTCCCCAGTCTCCAGCACGTCTTTATCTCCAACCCTCAGGGACTCGCCTGTCTGTCCCAGCTACTCTCCAAACACGCCCACACTTCAGCGGGAGTTCGTTGCAGGCACCCAGAAATCACCACCAAACTCACCAATTTCACTGCCTTACTCCCCAGTCTCTCTCATGTCTTCACCATCCCTCAGGGACTCTCCCGTCTGTCCCAGCTACTCTCCAACCACGCCCACATTTCAGCTGGAGTCAGTTCCAGGCACCCCGGACTCACCACCAAACTCACCAGTTTCACTCAGTTACTCCTCAGTCTCTAGCACGTCTTTATCTCCAACCCTCAGGGACTCTCCTGTGTGTCCCAGCTACTCTCCAACCACGCCCACACTTCAGCGGGAGTCAGTTCCAGGCACCCAGGAATCACCATCAAACTCACCAATTTCACTGCGTTACTCCCCAGTCTCTCTCATGTCTTCACCATCCCTCAGGGACTCTCCCGTCTGTCCCAGCTACTCTCCAACCACGCCCACATTTCAGCTGGGGTCAGTTCCGGGCACCCCGGAGTCACCACCAAACTCACCAGTTTCACTGAGGTACTCCCCGGTCTCTCTCATGTCTTCACCCCCAGCCCTCAGGGACTCTCCTGTGTGTCCCAGCTACTCTCCATCCATGCCCAGATTTCAGCGGGAGTCCGTTCCAGGCACCCAGGTATCACCACCAAACTCAGCAGTTTCGCTGAGTTACTCCCCAGTCTCTCTCATGTCTTCACCCCCAGCCCCCTGGGACTCTCCTGTCTGTCCCAGCTACTCTCCCACCACGCCCAGATTTCAGCGGGAGTCAGCCTCCCACACTCCGGAATCACCTACAGACTCACAGACTTCACTGAGGTCCTCCCTGGTCTCTCTCAGGTCTTTGCCCTCAGCCCACAGGGACTCTTGTGTCTCTTTCAGCTACTCTCAAAACTTCTCTAGATTCCAGCTGGAGTCAGTTCCAGGCACCCACGATACACCACCGAACTCACGAATTTCACTGACTTACTCCCCAGTCTCCCTCATGTTCTCACCCCCAGCCCTCAGGGACTCTTCTGTCTCTCTCAGCTACTCTCCAACCATCTCCAGATTGCACCTGGAGTCAGCTTCCCGCACCCAGGAATCATCTACAAACTCACGGACCTTACTGCCACCCTCCCCCATTTCTTTCACCTCTTCACCCCCTGCCTTGAGGGACTCTCCTGGGCCTCCCAGCTTCTCTCCAGCCTTCCCCAGATTTCTGCCACAGTCAGCCCCAGGCACCCAGGGCAACCATAGACACTCACAGGCCTCACGAGACTATCTCCCTATGACCTGTACCTACACAGGGATGGCTCTCACGCATCCCTCAGTGACCCCAAACCCATCTCCACTTACACTCAGACACTCCCAGGGCCTGACAGCTACTCCCCGTTATTGTCCTTCAGTTCGAAGCCCTGGCCAATCTACTAGCCCACATGACGCAGTTACCTGGCCATTTCTCCACGGTTCCCGTGAGGGCCCCACGCCCAGCCGCACAAGAGCCCCTCCTGCATTCCATCCTCACACGCAGGCCTGTCCATCTACTTGCTACTGTCACACTCTTGCCAGCAGAAGAGGCCCCTGTAATGGCCGATATCACCACCCAGTCTATCCTCACCCCACAGCTGTGCAGCGGGTCCCTCCTGCTGGCCCACGTGGCTGCCAGAGCCCATGCTGGCACGACGCTCCAGCAGGTCGGCGTCCCTGCGGGCCACACTACCGGTGACGTGGCTAGCATGACCCTCCTTCCTGGCAGTGACACTGTTGATGTGAACCCCAGTTTCACATCTGTCATTTCTAAATAGGACCATTTTCCCTTTTCGCTCTCCCTTCCTTTCACAGGGCTTTTCATTCTCTCTGTTTCTGCCTCCGTTTCAGATATTTACTCACCTTTTTCTCTCTCACTATGTCTGCCGTGGTCTCCATGAGAGTGCGCCACTTAAGATTCCCCCATTAAAAGTCATGAATTGAGTGGCTTTTAGTATACCTGTGGTTGTGCACATTCAATTATAATTCGCAATCCATTGTGGAACGTCTTATCACCCCCGACCAGAGAAAAACCCTGTAGACATTAGTCACTCCTCATTCTGTCTCAAACCCTCTCCCTGACCCTCAGCCCTAGGTAGCAACTACCTAGTGCCATCAATCCCATATGCATAGATTTCCATATTGTAGACATTTCCTATAAACGGAATTGCACAATAGGTGAGCTGTTATGACTGACATAACACGTAGCACAATATTTTCAAGATTCATCCACATTGTAGGCTTACCCACAGGGGGAAACCATTTTTTTTGGGGGGTTTTAGTAACACCGGGTGTTTTCTCCTTCCTTTCGTCCTTCTTTCCTTCCTTCCTTCCTTCCTTCCTTCCTTCCTTCCTTCCTTCCTTCTTTCCTACCTTCCTTCTTTCCTTCCTTCCTTCCTTCCTTCCTTCCTTCCTCCTACTTCTCTCTTACTCCTTCTGCCCTCTCTCTTTCATATGCCTTAGGTGCATCCCACATTCTGCATTTTTTTGGGGAAATCCACGACAGGTGCAGGAAGATTGTGTTATTGTAACTATTTACCGCTATCTCTCTTTCACGGCTCTCCATCAGTTGTGAACATCTATTGGTTTATCCCAAGTCACTAAGCATATGTTTATTAGGTACACCTGTTTTTCCTTATACAGCTGTTTCTGGAGTCTAGGGTCGCATGCTCATAAAGCCAGTGTAACTCAGAAACGCATCTAATAGTCCAATAAACCCATCATAACGTTGAAAAATCATAAATCAAACCATCATAAGTCACGGTTTGTCCGTGGATATGGGCGTCATCAATTCCATTGTATTCAGTCATGCTGTACACCATTAACCACGGCAGACTGACTGGGAGTGGATATTGATACCATTATAAAAGTCGTTTATTAGAGGGATACTTCTTTAACCTGACTGAAGAACTGATCTAATGGCTTTAGTCGAGTGCATGATTATGTGAGATGTTTTGAGACAGAGTAGTACATTTGTGAATGAAATTTTCTGGCTTTTTTTCACTTAGTAGAAACCATTGTGTGTGGAAAAGTGAGAAAATTGCTTTCTGCTGTAGAGTCTGGCATTCATTGTAGATTTAAGCTTATTTTTCTGGGAGCAAATCTTATTCAATAAAATACTACTCTTTATACTAAAAAAACAAAAACAGTGGTCATGTGTGGTCATTATCCTCAGCAAACTAATCCAGGGAAAGAAAAGCAAACGCCACATTCTCACTTATAATGGGAGCTGAAAAAGGAGATCACATGGACACAGGAAGGGGAACAACACACACTGGGGCCTTTCGGGGGGCAGAGCGTTAAGAAGAACAGCTACTGCATGCTGGGCTTAATGCCTAGGTGATGGGTTGACAGGTGCAGCAAACCACCATGGCACACGTTTACCTTAGTAACAAATCTGCACATCCTGCACATATAGCCCAGAACTTAGAAACGAAACGAAACAAAAGAAAACGAAAAAGCAATAGCAAAACGCTAAAGGCAAACTAAAGTTTCAAACTCAGAACGTGACAGACCAATGTTTGGTTCAAATCATGGTTCTCAACCCAGGTGCCATAAGGTCAGGATAAAGAATTTGATTACATATTGTAAATAAGACATGCAGCAAATGACCAGAAAGATTATTCTCAACATATGTGTGTCTTCTAATTCAATGGTGACGCTACCTACCGGGACATAGCATTAGATTCCAAGGGGCCGGGTCCCGCCACACAGGCCTCCCACACTAATAACAATGGGAAGCCCTACGTGGTTTTACCTGTGCTTCTCAGCAACTGGCTATAAATCAGGTTGCCACCACTCCCAGATTTAGTTGCATTCATTTGCTGGAAGAGCTCACAGCACGCAGGGAAGCACTTACATTTGCCGTTGTATTTTAGCGGACATTGCAAAAAGTTCAGAAATTAATGTGGGGCCCGGCATGTGGGGAGGGGCGCACTACCTTCCAGGAAGTGTTATCCAGAAGCTCTCTGATCCCAGTCCTTTTGGGTTTTTATGGAGACCTCATTCTATAGGCATGATGGGTTAAACCATAGGCTATTGGTGATCAACTCCACCTGAGGCTCTCAACCCTCCCTGGAAATTGGGGTTGAGGCTTTGCCATTCTCAGTCTGACTAAAAGAATTTACCCAAACGGAATTTTGAAACAGATGAGCATAACTGGAATCTTAATTAGATGATTGGATTATCTGGAGCCACACCTTGATATTCCTAACCCGAGCACCCTCATCCAACGAATGCTCCACCCAACTGGCTCCCAAGTCTCTACGTGGTTCCAGAGCAAAAGAATGTTTATACAACGCATATCTCCACCTTTTCTTCAAAGTCTTTTCGCTTACACGGAAAGACTTCTTAAACTGCCATGCATCAGGGTCAGGGGGAGGTCTTGTTACAACGCAGATCTGTGGATCTCCGGGTTTTGATTGTGGCAAGGATGCTGCTGGTGTCAAAACCACAACGTGGGAACCACAGAACCACTAGTTGGTTTTCAGCGTTTCAGTGCATACAATTCCTAACATATCTGGCCAAGAAAACTTGTAAGTTCTTAGATTGTCCCAAAGGTGGCGCATGAAATCAAAGCAGGAGAACAGTTTCCCACGAGGTGTAGCCTGGGAAAGTTGGGGGTGACTGATGGAAAGGAGGAGTGAAGCTCCGCCCTTTCCGCTGCTAGGCTGCGCCCGAGGCTATTTAAACCCACCCTGGCTGGCCTGTACTCAGATCTTCGCGGAGCGGATCAGCGGCCGGAGCGTTTGGCGGACTCTGCGTGGACTTGGAGCTCACAGCGTCTTGCGACTTAGAAGCGGATTCAGAGGACAGGACAGAACACTTGGGCAAGTGAATCTCTGTCTGTCTGTCTGTCTGTCTGTCTGTCTGTCTCATTGGTTGGTTGATTTCCATTTTCTTAAGGGGCACATACCTCACACCGCACACACACACACACACACACACACGCACACACACGCACACACACTCCTTCTTTCTGCGAGTTAGAAAATTAGTAGGGGCCCCTGGGAGCTGCAGGTTTCCTAATCATGTCTGCACCTAAGAACAGTAGGGTCTTGTCTGGCTCTTCTTATGAACGGTCCCCCAGCCCGGACTCCCCAAGGTCCATGCGAGCTTCACCCAGCTTCTCCCTCTCCCCTATCAGAAACTCAGGCTTAAGGGGAAGCTCCTCACCAGGGATCCGGAGCTACCATTCACCATCCCCTAGGGCTTCACCACACTCACCTCTGTCATCACCAGAATCCCACAAGCTCCCATTTCCCTGTCCTCACAGTGATGGGCAACCAATGAAGCCATTGGGCTCTCCCGTGTCCTCCTCTGAGGATTCCTCAGAGTCCCCACGTTCATCAATAATATACCACATGTTCTTACTGCCATCACCCAGCAGCTCACCCCCAGCTCTCGGGGGGTCTCCTGTGTCTCCCAGCTACTCTCCAAACAACCCCAGATTTCAGCTGGAGTCAGCCCCCCACACCCAGGAATCACCTACAAACTCACGAGCCTCACGGTGCTCCACCCCTGTGTCTTTCATCTCTTCACCCCCAGGCCTCAGGGACTCTCCTGTGGCTCCCAGTTACTCTCCAGCCATCCCCAGGTTCCTGCGGGAGTCAGCCCCATGCACCCAGGAGTCCCCCAGAGACTCACACGTCTCGGGAGAATATGAGCGGTCCCCCAGCCCTGACTCCTCAAGATTCATGCCTGCCTCACCCAGCTTCTCCCTCTCCCCTCCCAGAAACTCAGACCCAAGGGGCAGCTCCTCACCAGGGATGTGGAAGTACTCTACATCACCCCGCAGGGTTTCACCACTCTCACATCCATCATCAACAGAACTCCACAACTTTACGTTTCCCTTTCCTAACCAAGCAGGACAGTCACTCATGTCATTGTGTTCTCCCGTGTCCTCCTCTGGAGATTCTCCACAGTCACCTCATTCATCAATAATATACCATATGTTCTTACTGCCATCATCCAGCAGCTCACCCCCAGCCACCCATGACTCGCCTGTCTGTCCCAGCTACTCTCCAACTACGCCCAGATTTCAGCGGCAGTCTCTACCCCACACCCCAGAAACACCTACAAACTCACAGACCTCAGTGGGATCCTCGCCAGTCTCTCTCACGTCTTCACCCCCTGCCCTTACGGACCCTCCAGTCTGTCCCAGCTACTCTCCAACCACGCCCACATTTCAGTGCGGGTCAGTTCCAGGAACCCAGGGATCACCACCAAGCCCACCACTTTCACTGAGTTACTCCCCAGTCTCCAGCACGTCTTTATCTCCAACCCTCAGGGACTCGCCTGTCTGTCCCAGCTACTCTCCAAACACGCCCACACTTCAGCGGGAGTTCGTTGCAGGCACCCAGAAATCACCACCAAACTCACCAATTTCACTGCGTTACTCCCCAGTCTCTCTCATGTCTTCACCATCCCTCAGGGACTCTCCCGTCTGTCCCAGCTACTCTCCAACCACGCCCACATTTCAGCTGGAGTCAGTTCCAGGCACCCCGGACTCACCACCAAACTCACCAGTTTCACTCAGTTACTCCTCAGTCTCTAGCACGTCTTTATCTCCAACCCTCAGGGACTCTCCTGTGTGTCCCAGCTACTCTCCAACCACGCCCACACTTCAGCGGGAGTCAGTTCCAGGCACCCAGGAATCACCATCAAACTCACCAATTTCACTGCGTTACTCCCCAGTCTCTCTCATGTCTTCACCATCCCTCAGGGACTCTCCCGTCTGTCCCAGCTACTCTCCAACCACGCCCACATTTCAGCTGGGGTCAGTTCCGGGCACCCCGGAGTCACCACCAAACTCACCAGTTTCACTGAGGTACTCCCCGGTCTCTCTCATGTCTTCACCCCCAGCCCTCAGGGACTCTCCTGTGTGTCCCAGCTACTCTCCATCCATGCCCAGATTTCAGCGGGAGTCCGTTCCAGGCACCCAGGTATCACCACCAAACTCAGCAGTTTCGCTGAGTTACTCCCCAGTCTCTCTCATGTCTTCACCCCCAGCCCCCTGGGACTCTCCTGTCTGTCCCAGCTACTCTCCCACCACGCCCAGATTTCAGCGGGAGTCAGCCTCCCACACTCCGGAATCACCTACAGACTCACAGACTTCACTGAGGTCCTCCCTGGTCTCTCTCAGGTCTTTGCCCTCAGCCCACAGGGACTCTTGTGTCTCTTTCAGCTACTCTCAAAACTTCTCTAGATTCCAGCTGGAGTCAGTTCCAGGCACCCACGATACACCACCGAACTCACGAATTTCACTGACTTACTCCCCAGTCTCCCTCATGTTCTCACCCCCAGCCCTCAGGGACTCTTCTGTCTCTCTCAGCTACTCTCCAACCATCTCCAGATTGCGCCTGGAGTCAGCTTCCCGCACCCAGGAATCATCTACAAACTCACGGACCTTACTGCCACCCTCCCCCATTTCTTTCACCTCTTCACCCCCTGCCTTGAGGGACTCTCCTGGGCCTCCCAGCTTCTCTCCAGCCTTCCCCAGATTTCTGCCACAGTCAGCCCCAGGCACCCAGGGCAACCATAGACACTCACAGGCCTCACGAGACTATCTCCCTATGACCTGTACCTACACAGGGATGGCTCTCACGCATCCCTCAGTGACCCCAAACCCATCTCCACTTACACTCAGACACTCCCAGGGCCTGACAGCTACTCCCCGTTATTGTCCTTCAGTTCGAAGCCCTGGCCAATCTACTAGCCCACATGACGCAGTTACCTGGCCATTTCTCCACGGTTCCCGTGAGGGCCCCACGCCCAGCCGCACAAGAGCCCCTCCTGCATTCCGTCCTCACACGCAGGCCTGTCCATCTACTTGCTACTGTCACACTCTTGCCAGCAGAAGAGGCCCCTGTAATGGCCGATATCACCACCCAGTCTATCCTCACCCCACAGCTGTGCAGCGGGTCCCTCCTGCTGGCCCACGTGGCTGCCAGAGCCCATGCTGGCACGACGCTCCAGCAGGTCGGCGTCCCTGCGGGCCACACTACCGGTGACGTGGCTAGCATGACCCTCCTTCCTGGCAGTGACACTGTTGATGTGAACCCCAGTTTCACATCTGTCATTTCTAAATAGGACCATTTTCCCTTTTCGCTCTCCCTTCCTTTCACAGGGCTTTTCGTTCTCTCTGTTTCTGCCTCCGTTTCAGATCTTTACTCACCTTTTTCTCTCTCACTATGTCTGCCGTGGTCTCCATGAGAGTGCGCCACTTAAGATTCCCCCATTAAAAGTCATGAATTGAGTGGCTTTTAGTATACCTGTGGTTGTGCACATTCAATTATAATTCGCAATCCATTGTAGAACGTCTTATCACCCCCGACCAGAGAAAAACCCTGTAGACATTAGTCACTCCTCATTCTGTCTCAAACCCTCTCCCTGACCCTCAGCCCTAGGTAGCAACTACCTAGTGCCATCAATCCCATATGCATAGATTTCCATATTGTAGACATTTCCTATAAACGGAATTGCACAATAGGTGAGCTGTTATGACTGACATAACAGGTAGCACAATATTTTCAAGATTCATCCTCATTGTAGGCTTACCCACAGGGGGAAACCATGTTTTGGGGGCGTTTTAGTAACACCGGGTGTTTTCTCCTTCCTTTCGTCCTTCTTTCCTTCCTTCCTTCCTTCCTTCCTTCCTACCTTCCTTCTTTCCCTCCCTCCTTCCTTCCTTCCTTCCTTCCTCCTACTTCTCTCTTACTCCTTCTGCCCTCTCACTTTCATATGCCTTAGATGCATCCCACATTCTGCATTTTTTTGGGGAAATCCACGACAGGTGCAGGAAAATTGTGTTATTGTAACTATTTACCGCTATCTCTCTTTCACGGCTCTCCATCAGAATATAATATATATTTGGTGTACTTTTTTTATTTTATGTACAATATGTAATATATATTTACTGTAATTTTTATATTTTATGAAATGTATGTAATACATATTTACTGTACTTTTTGATGTTTCATTTACTGTATATAATATGTGTATAGTGTGATTTTAGATAATATTAAATGTACACTATACAAAATATATTTACTGTACTTTTTGATATTTTATTTACAGTATATAATATATATTTGGTGTACTTTTTGACATTTTATGTACAGTATATAAAATATATTTACTGTACATTTTGATATTTTTTTGCAGTATATAATATATATTTGATGTACTTTTTGATATTTTATGTACACTATACAATATATATTTACTGTACTGTTTGATATTTTATGAAATGTATGTAATACATATTTACAGTACTTTTTGATATTTCATTTACTGTATATAGTATGCATATAGTGTACTTTTAGAAAATATAGGTACATTATATAAAATATATTTACTGTAATTTCTGATATTTTATGTAGAGTATATTATATATATTTGGCATACTTTTTGTCATTTTATGTACAGTATATAAAATATATTTACTGCAGTTTTTGATATTTTCTTTACAGTATATAATATATATTTGGTGTAATTTTGGCATTTTATGTACACTACATGATATATATTTACTGTACTTTTAGATATTTCATTTACTTTATATAATGTATATTTGGTGTACTTTTAGATAATATTATATGTACACTATATAAAATATATTTACTGTACTTTTTGAGATTTAATTTACAGTATATAATATATATTTGGTGTACTTTCTGACATTTTATTTACAATATATAAAATATATTTACTGTAGTTTTTGATATTTTATTTACAGTAAAATATATAATTTGTGTACTTTTTGATATTTTGGGAATGGTATATAAAATATATCTACTGTACGTTTTGATATTTTATTTACAGTATATAATATATATTTGGTGTACATGTCGATATTATATGTACAGTAGATAAAATATATTTACAGTTATTTTTTGATATATTATTAAGAGTATATAATATATATTTGGTGTACTTTTTGATATTTTTTGTCCAGTATGTAATACATATTTACTGTACTATTTCATGTTTTATGAAAGTTATGTATTGGATATTTACTGTACTTTTTGATATTTCATTCATGGTATATAATATATATTTGGTGTACTTTTAGATAAAATAATAAGTGCAGTATATAAAATATATTTAATGTACTTTATGATATTTTATTTGCAGTACAAAATATATATTTGGTGTACTTTTTGATATTTTATGTACAGTATGTAATATATATGTACTGTACTTTTGATATTTTATGAAATTTATGTAATATATATTTACTGTAGTTTTCATACTTATTTACATTATATAATATATATTTGGTGTACTTTTTGACATTTTATGTACAGTAAATAAAGTATAGTAACTGTACATTTTGATATTTTATTTACATTATAAATATATATTTTGTGTACTTTTTGGCATTTTATGTACACTATGTGAAATATATTTACCGTTGATAATGATATTTTATTTACAGTATAAAATATATATTTTGTGTACATTTTGCCATTTTATGTACAGTATATAAAATATATTTACTGTACATTTCCATATTTTATTCGCAGTATATAATATATATTTCGTGTACTTTTTGATATTTTATGTACAGTATATAAAATATATTTACAGAAATTTTTTGATATTTTATTTACAGTATATTATATATATTTGGTGTAATTTTTCATATTTTATGTACAGTATGTAATATATATTTACTGTACTATTTGATATTTTATGAAAGGTATGTAATATATATTTACTGTACATTTTGATATTTCATTTATAGTATATAATATGTATTTGGTGTACTTTTAGATAATATATGTACAGTATGTAAAATAAATTTACTGTACTTTTTGATATTTTATTTATAGTATATTATATATCTGGTGTACTTTTTGACATTTTATGTATAGTATATAATATATATTTACTGTACTTTTTGATATCTTATTAACAATATATAATATATATTGGGTGTACTTTTTGACATTTTATGTACAGTATATAAAATATACTAACTGTACATTTTGATATTTTATCATCAGTAAAAATATATATTTGGTGTACTTTTTGGCATTTTATGTACAGTATGTAAAATATATTTACTGTAAATTTGATATTTAATTTCAGTATAAAATATATATTTGGTGTATATTTTGCCATTTTATGTACAGTATATAAAATATATTTACTGTAGTTTTTCATATTTTATTTACAGTATATAATATATATTTGGTGTAATTTTTGATATTTTTTGTACAGTATATAAAATACATTTACAGTAATTTTTTGATATTTTATTTACAGTATATTATATATTTGGTGTACTTTTTGACATTTTATGTACAGTATATAAAATATATTTACTGAAATTTTTGATATTTGATTTAGAGTATATAATATATATTTGGTGTACTTTTTGACATTTTATGTTCAGTATATCAACTATATTTACTGTACTCTTTGTTATCTTAGTTACAGTATATAATATATATTTTGTGTACTATTTGACATTTTATTTACTGCATTTAAAATATATTTACGGTAATTTTTTGATATTTTATTTACATTATATTTTATATATTTGCTGTACTTTTTCATATTTTATGTACAGTATGTAATATATATTTACTGTACTTTTTGATATTTTATGAAAGTTATGTAGTATATATTTAATGTACTTTTGATATTTCATTTACAGTATATAATATGTGTTTGGTGTACTTTAAATAATATTATATGTACAGTATATAAAATAAATTTGCTGTAGTTTTTGATATTTTATTTACAGTATATTACATATTTGGTGTACTTTTTGACATTTTATGTACAGTATATAAAATATATTTACTGTACTTTTTGATATCTTATTAACAATATATAATATATATTGGGTGTACTTTTTGACATTTTATGTACAGTATATAAAATATAGTTACTGTACATTTTGATATTTTATTTACAGTAAAAATATATATTAGGTGTACTTTTTGGCATTTTATGTACATTATGTAAAATATATTTACTGTACCTTTTGATATTTTATTTACAGTATGAAATATATATTTGGTGTATATTTTGCCATTTTATGTACAGTATATTAAATATATTTACTGTAGTTTTTCATATTTTATTTACAGTATATAATATATATTTGGTGTAGTTTTCGACATTTTAAGTACAGTATATAAAATAAATTTACCGTAATTTTTTGATATATTATATACAGTATACTATATATATTTGCTGTAATTTTTCGTACTTTATGTACAGTATGTAATATATATTTACTGTTCTTTTTGATATTTTATGAAAGGTATGTAATATATATTTACTGTACTTTTTGATATTTCATTTACAGTATATAATATATATTTGGTGTAGTTTTAGATAATATTATATGTACAGTATATAAAATAAATTTGCTGTAGTTTTTGATATTTTATTTACAGTATATTATATATTTGGTGTACTTCTTGACATTTTATGTACAGTATATAAAATATATATAATGTAATTTTTGATATTTTATTTAGATTATATAATATATATTTGGTGTACTTTTTGATATTTTATGTACAGTATATAAAATATATTTACAGTAATTTTTTGATAATTTATTTACAGTAGATTATATATTTGGTGTACTTTTTGACATTTTATGCACAGTATATAAAATATATTTAATGTAATTTTTGATATTTGATTTAGATTATCTAATTTATATTTGGTGTACATTTTGACATTTTATGTTCAGTATATAAACTATATTTACTGTACTTTTTGATATCTTATTTAGAGTATATAATATATATTTCGTGTACTTTTTGACATTTTATGTACAGTATATAAATATATTTACAGTAATTTTTTGACATTTTATTTACACTATATTATATATATATTGTGTATTTTTTCGTATTTTATGTACAGTATGTAATATATATTAACTGTAATTTTTGATATTTTATGAAAGGTATGTAATATATACTTACTGTACTTTTTGATATTTCATTTACAGTATATAATATGTATATGGTGTACTTTTATACAATATTATATGTACAGAATATAAAATATATTTACTGTAATTCTTGATATCTTATTTACACTATAAAATATATATTTGGTGTACATTTTGACATTTTTTGTACAGTATATAAAACATATTTCCTGTATATTTTGATATTTTATTTACAGTACAAAATATATATTTGGTGTATTTTTGGCATTTTATGAACAGTGTGTAAAATATATTTACTGTACATTTTGATATTGTATTTACAGTATAAAATATATATTTGGTGTACATTTTCCCATTTTATGTACAGTATATGAAATATATTTAATGTAGTTTTTCATATTTTATTTACAGTATATAATATATATTAGCTGTACTTTTTGATATTATATGTACAGTATATAAAATATATTTACAGTAATTTTTTGATATTTTATTAACAGTATATTATATATTTGCTGTACTTTTTGACATTTTATGTATAGTATATAAAATATATTTAGTGTAATTTTTGATATATTATTTAGTGTATATGATATATATTTGGTGTCCTTTTTGACATTTTATGTTTCGTATATAAAATATATTTACTGTACTTTTTGATATCTTATTTACAGTATATAATATATATTTGGTGTACTTTTTGACATTTTATGTACAGTATATAAAATATATTTACAGTAATTTTTTGATATTTTATTTACAGTATATAATATATGCTGTACTTTTTCATATTTTATGTACAGTATGTAATATATATTTACTGTATTTTCTGATAGTTTATGAAAGGTATGTAATATATATTTACTGTACTTTTGATATTTCATTTACAGTATATAATATGTATTAGGTGTAAATTTAGATAATATTACATATTCAGAATATAAAATAAATTTACTCTACTTTTTCATATTTTATTTACAGTATATTACATATTTGGTGTACTTTTTGACATTTTATGTACAGTATATAAAATATAGTTACTGTACTTTTTGATATCTTATTTACAGTATATAATGTATCTTTTGTGTACTTTTTGACATTTATTGTACAGTATATAAAATATATATACTGTATATTTTGATATTTTATTTACAGTACAAAATATATATTCGGTGTACATTTTGGCATTTTATGTACAGTATGTAAAATATATTTACTGTACATTTTGATATTTTATTTACAGTAAAAATGTATATTTGGTGCACTTTTTGGCGTTTTATGTACAGTATGTAAAATATATTTACTTTACATTTTGATATATTATTTACAGTAAAAATATATATTTGGTGTACTTTTTGGCATTTTATGTACAGCATGTAAAATATATTTACTGTACATTTTGATATTTTATTAACAGTATAAAATATATATTTGGTGTACATTTTGCCATTTGATGTACAGTATATAAAATATATTTACTGTAGTTTTTCATATTTTATTTACAGTATATAATATATATTTGTTGTAATTTTGATATTTTATGTATAGTATACAAAATATATGTACAGCAATTTTTTGATATTTTATTTATACTATATTATATATTTGGTGTACTTTTTGATATTTTATGTACAGTATATAAAATATATTTACTGTAATTTTCGTATTTTATTTAGAGTATATAGTATATATTTGGTGTACTTTTTGACATTTTAAGTTCAGTATATAAAATATATTTACTGTACTTTTTGATATCTTATTTACAGTATATAATATATATTTGGTGTACTTTTTGACATATTATGTACAGTATATAAAATATATTTACAGTAATTTTTTGATATTTTATTTACAGTATATAATATATATATTTGGTGTACATTATCATATTTTATATACAGTATGTAATATATGTTTAGTGTACTTTTTGATATTTTAGGAAAGGTATGTAATTTATTTACTGAACTTTTGTTACTTCATTTACAGTTTATACTATGTATATGGTGTACGTGTAGATAATATTATATGTACAGAATATAAAATAAATTTATTGTACTTTTTGATATTTTATTCACAGTATATTATATATTTGGTGTACTTTTTGACATTTATATACAGTATATAAAATATATTTAATGTAATTTTTGATATTTTATTTAGAGTATATAATATATATTTGGTGTACATTTTGACATTTTATGTACAGTGTATAATTTAAATTTACTGTACTTTTTGATATCTTATTTACAGTATATAGTATATATTTGGTGTACTTTTTGACATTTTATATACAGTATATAAAACATATTTACTGTACATTTTGATATCTTAATTACAATATATAATATACATTTGGTGTACTTTTGACATTTTATGTACAGTATATAAAATATATTTACTGTACATTTTGATATTTTATTTACAGTAAATATATATATTTGGTGTACTATTTGGCATTTTATATGCAGCATGTAAAATATATTTACTGTACATTGTGATATTTTATTGACAGTATAAAATATATATTTGGTATACATTTTGCCATTTTATGTACAGTATATAAAATATATTTACTGTACTTTTTCATATTTTAATTACAGTATATAATATATATTTGGAGTATTTTTGATATTTTATGTAGTGTATACAAAATATATTTACAGTAATTTTTTGATATTTTATTTACACTGTATTAAATATTTGGTGTACTTCTTGACATTTTATGTACAGTATATATAATATATTTACAGTAATTTTTGATATTTTATTTAGAGTATATAATATATATTTGGTGTACTTTTTGACATTTTATGTTCAGTATATAAAATATATTTTCTGTACCATTTGATATCTTATTTACAGTGTATAATATATACTTGGTGTACTTTTTGACATTTTATGTACAGTATATAAAATGTATTTACAGTAATTATTTGATATTTTATTTACAGTATATAATATATATTTGGTGTACTTTTTCATATTTTATGTACAGTATGTAATATATATTTACTGTACTTTTTGATATTTTATGAAAGCTATGTTATATATATACTGTACTTCTTTATATTTCATTTACAGTATGTAATATGTATTTGGTGTACGTTTAGATAATATTATATGTACAGAATATAAAAGAAATTTACTGTAATTTTTGATATTTTATTTACAGTATATTATATATTTGGTGTAGTTTTTGATATTTTATGTACAGTATATAAAATATATTTAATGTAATATTTGATATTTTATTTAGAGTATATAATATATATTTGGCGTACTTTTTGACATTTTATGTACAGTATATAAAATAAATTTACTGTACTTTTTGATATCTTATTTACAGTATATAATACATATTTGGTGTACCTTTTGACATTTTATGTACAGTATATAAAATATAGTTACTGTATATTTTGATATTTTATTTACAGTAAAAATATATATTTGGTGCACTTTTTGGCATTTTATGTACAGTATGTAATATATAGTTACTGTACATTTTGATATTTTATTTATAGTATAAAATATATATTTGGTGTACATTTTGCCATTTTATGTACAGTATATAAAATATGTTTACTGTAGTTTTTCATATTTTATTTACAGTATATAATATATATTTGTTGTAATTTTTGATATTTTATGTACAGTATATAAAATATACTTACAGTAATTTTTTGATATTTTATTTACAGTATATTATGTATTTGGTGAACTTTTTGACATTTTATTTACAGTATATAAAATATATTTAATGTAATTGTTGATATTTTATTAAGAGTATATAATATATATGTGGTGTGCTTTTTGACATTTTATGTTCAGTATATAAACTATATTTACTGTACTTTTTGATGTCATTTACAGTGTATATTATATATTTGGTGTAATTTTTGACATTTTATGTACAGTATATAAAATATATTTACAGTAATTTTTTGATATATTATTTACAGTATATAATATATATTTGGTGTACTTTCTCATATTTTATGTACAGTATGTTATATATATTTACTGTACCTTTTGATAATTTATGAAAGTATGTAATATATATTTACTGTACTTTTTGATATTTCATTTACTTTATATAATATGTATTTGGTGTACTTTTAGATAATATTATATGTACATTATATAAAATAAATTTAATGTACTTTTTGATATTTTATTTACATTATAGAATAAATTTGGTGTACTTTTTGACATTTTATGTACAGTATATAAAATATATTTACTGTAGTTTTTGATGTTTTATTTACAGTACAATATATACGTTTGGTGTACTTTTTGGCATTTTATGTATAGCATATAGAATATATTTACTGTACATTGTGATACTTTATTTACAGTATAAAATATATATTTGGTGTACATTTTGCCATTTTATGTACAGTATATAAAATATATTTAATGTAGTTTTTCATATTTTATTTAGAGTACATAATATATATTTGGTGTAATTTTGATATTTTATGTACAGTATACAAAATATATTTACAGCAATTTTTGGTATTTTATTTACAATATATTATATATTTGGTGTACTTTTTGACATTTTATGTACAGTATATAAAATATATTTACTGTAATTTTTGATATTTGATTTAGATTATATAATATGTATTTGGTGTACATTTTGACATTTTATGTTCAGTTTATAAACCATATTTACTGTAGTTTTTTATATCTTATTTAGAGTATATAATATATATTTTGTGTACTTTTTGACATTTTATGTACAGTATAGAAAATAAATTTACTGTACTATTTGATATATTATTTACAGTATAAAATACATATTTGGTGTACTTTTTGACATTTTTTGTACAGTATATAAAATATATATACTGTATATTTTGATATTATATTTACAGTACAAAATATATATTTGCTGTACTTTTTGGAATTTTATGTACAGTGTGTAACATATATTTACTCTACATTTTGATATTTTATTTACAGTATAAAATGTATATTTGGTGTACATTTTCCCATTTTATGTACAGTATATGAAATATATTTACTGTAGTTTTTCATATTTTATTTACAGTATATAATATATATTTGGTGTAATTTTTGATATTTTATGTACAGTACATAAAATATATTTACAGTAATTTTTTGATATTTTATTAACAGTATATTATATATTTGCTGTACATTTTGACATTTTATGTAAAGTATATAAAATATAATTACTGTAATTTTTATATTTTATTTAGTGTATATAATATATGTTTGGTGTCCTTTTTGACATTTTATGTTTAGTATATAAAATATATTTACTGTACTTTTTGATATCTTATTAACAATATATAATATATATTTGGTGTACTTTTTGACATTTTATGTACAGTATATTAAATATAGTTACTGTACATTTTAATATTTTATTTACAGTAAAAATATATATTTGGTGTACTTTTTGGCATTTTATGTACAGTATGTAAAATATATTTACTGTACCTTTTGATATTTTAGGGTATAAAATATATATTTGGTGTATATTTTCCCATTTTATGTACAGTATATAAAATATATTTACTGCAGTTTTTCATATATTATATACAGTTTGTAATGTATATTTTGTGTACTTTTTGATATTTTATGTAAAGTATAAAAAATATGTTTACTGTAAATTTTCGATATTTTATTTACAGTATATTATATATTTGCTGTACTTTTTGACATTTTATGTGCAGTATATAAACTATATTTACTGTACTTTTTGATATCTTATTTAGAGAACATAATATATATTTGGTGTACTTTTTGACATTTTAGATACGCTATATAAAATATATTTACAGTAATATTTGATATTTTATTAACAGTATATTATACATGTTTGGTGTACTTTTTCATATTTTATGTACAGTATGTAATATATATTTACTGTACTTTTTGATATTTTATGAAAGTTATGTAATATATATTTACCGTAGTTTTTGATATTTCATTTAGAGTATATAATATATATTTGGTGTAGTTTTGACATTTTAAGTTCAATCTATAAAATATATTTACTGTACTTTTTGTTATCTTATTTACAGTATATAATATATATTTGGTGTACTTTTTGATATTTTATGTAGCGTATATAAAATACACTTACTGTGCATTTTGATATTTTATTTACAGTATATAATATATATTTGGTGTAATTTTTGATATTTTATGTAGTGTATGTAATATATATTTACTGTAATTTTTAATACTTTTTGAAAAATATGCAATATATATTTACTGTACTTTTTGATATTTCATTTATTGTATATAATATGCATTTGGTGTACTTTTAGATAATATTATAATTACAGTATAGAAAATATATTTACTGTACTTTTGATATTTTATTTACATTATAAAATATATATTTGCTGTACTTTTTGAAATTTTCTGTACAGTATATAAAATATATTTCATGTAGCTTTTTATATTTTATTTACAGTATAATATATAGATTTGTTGTACTTTAGATATTTTGTGTACACTTCGTAAAATGTATCTACTGTAATTTTTGATATTTTATTTACAGTATATAATATATATTTGTTGTACTTTTTGATATTTTAAGTACAGTATATAAAATATATTTACTGTACATTTTGATATTTTATTTACAGCACAAAATATGTATTTGGTGAAGTTTTTGGTATTTTAAGTACAGTATGTAATATATTTACTGTACTTTTTGATATTATATGAAAGGCATGTAATATATACTTACTGTACTTTTTGACATTTCATTTACCATATAAAATATGTATTTGGTGTTCTTTTAGATAATATTACATGTATAGTACATAAAATATATTTACTGTACTTTTTGATATTTTATTTACGGTATATAATGTATATTTGGTTTTCTTTTTCACATTTTATGTACAGTATGTAAAATATATTTCCTGTAGTTTTTGAGACTTTAATTACAGTATATAATATATATTTGGTGTAATTTTCGGTATTTTGTGTACCGTATATAATATATATCTACTGTACTTTTTAATATATTATTTACAGTATATAATATATATTTGGTGTACTTTTTGATATTTTATCTACAGTATATAAAATATATTTACTGTATATTTTGACATTTTATTTACAGTATAAAATATGTGTTTTGTGTACTTTTTGGTATTTTATGTACAGTATGTAATATATATTTACTGTACTTTTGATATTTCATTTACAGTATACAATATGTATTTGGTGTACTTTCAGATAATATTATATGTACAGCATACAAAATATGTTTACTGTACTTTTTGATCTTTTATTTACTGTATATAGTATATATTTGGTTTACATTTTGACATTTTATGTACGGTATATATAATATATTTCCTCTACTTTTTGATATTTTATTTACAGTATATAATATATATTTCTTGTAATTTTTGATAGTTTATGTACAGTATATAAAATATATTTACTGTACATTTTGATATTTTATTTACAGTACAAAATATGTATTTGGTGAAGTTTTTGGTATTTTATGTACAGTATGTAATATATTTACTGTAATTTTTGATATTATATGAAAGGTATGTAATATATACTTACTGTACTTTTTGATATTTCATTTACCGTATAAAATATGTATTTGGTGTTCTTTTAGATAATATTACATGTACAGTACATAAAATATATTTACTGTAATTTTGATATTTTATTTACTGTATATAATGTATATTTGGTTTATTTTTTCACATTTTATGTACAGTATGTAAAATATATTTCCTGTAGTTTTTGATACTTTATTTACAGTATATAATATATATTTGGTGTACTTTTCGATATTTTGTGTACCGTATATAATATATATCTACTGTACTTTTTGATATATTATTTACAGTATATAATATATATTTGGTGTACTTTTTGATATTTTATCTACAGTATATAAAATATATTTACTGTACATTTTGACATTTTATTTACAGTATAAAATAAGTGTTTTCTGTACTTTTTGGTATTGTATGTACAGTATGTAATATATATTTACTGCACTTTTTGATATTTCAGTTACAGTATATAATATGTATTCGGTGTACTTTTAGGTAATATTATATGTACAGCATATATAATATGTTTACTGTACTTTTTTATATTTTATTTACTCTATATAATATATATTTGGTTTACATTTTGACATTTTATGCACAGTATATAAAATATATTTCCTGAATTTTTGATATTTTATTTAGAGTATACAATATATATTTGGTGTAATTTTTGATATTTTATGTACAGTATATTAAATATAATTACTGTAGTTTTTGATAGTTTATTTACAGAATATATAACACATATTTGCTGTACATTTTGATATTTTATGTACAGTATGTAATATATATTTACTATATTTTTGATGTTTTATTTACAGTATATAAGATGTATTTAGTGTACGTTTAGTTAATTTTATGTGTACAATATATGAAATATATTTACTGTACATTTTGATATTTTATGTACAGTATGTAATATATATTTTGTGTACTTTTGATATTTTATGTAAATTATATAATATATATTTGGTGTAGTTTTTTATATTTTACATAGATTTTGTAATAGATATTTACTGTACTTTTTGATATATTATTTACAGTATATAATATACATTTGGTGTAATTTTTGATATTTTAAGTACAGTATATTAAATATAATTAGTGTAGTCTTTGATAGTTTATTTACAGTATATATAACACATATTTGGTGTACTTTTTGATATTTTATGTACAGTATGTAATATATATTTACTGTATTTTTGTTATTTTATTTACAGTATATAAAATGTATTTGGTGTACTCTTAGTTATTATATGTACAATATATGAAATATATTTACTGTACTTTTTGATATTTTACGTACAGTATATAATATATATTTGCTGTACATTTGATATTTTATATAAATTACATCATATACATATGGTGTAGTTTTTATATTTTACATAGAGTGTGTAATATATATTTCCTGTACTTTTTGATATATTATTTACAGTGTATAATATACATTTTGTGTAATTTTTGATATTTTGTGCACAGTATATTAAATATAATTACTGTAGTTTTTGATAGTTTATTTACAGAATATATAACACATATTTGGTGTACTTTTTGGTATTTTATGTAGAGTATGTAATATATATTTACTGTATTTTTGATATTTTATTTACAGTATATATAATGTATTTGGTGTACTTGTAGTTAATGTACGTACAATATATGAAATATATTTACTGTACTTTTTGATATTTTACGTACAGTATATAATATATATTTTGTGTAATTTTGATATTTTATGTAAATTATATCATATACATATGGTGTAGTATTTATATTTTACATACAGTGTGTAATATATATTTACTGTACTTTTTGATATTTTATTTATGGTGTATAATATACATTTGGTGTAATTTTTGATATTTTGTGTACAGCATATTAAATATAATTACTGTAGTTCTTGATAGTTTATTTACAGTATATATAACACATACTTGGTGTACTTTTTGATCTTTTATGTACCATATGTACTATATATTCACCGTACTTTTTGATATTTTATTTACAGTGTATAAACTGTATTTGGTGTACTATTAGTTATTATTATATGTACCATATATGAAATATATTTACTGTACTTGTTGATATTTTATGTACAGTATATAAGATATATTTGGTTTACCTTTGATATTTTATGTAAATTACATAATATATATGTGGTATAGTTTTTGATATTTTACATAGGGTGTGTCGTATATATTGACTGCCCTTTTTGATATTTTATTTACTGTATATAATATACATTTCGTGTAATTTTTGATATTTTATGTACAGTATATTAAATATAATTACTGTAGTTTTTGATAGTCTATTTACAGTATATATAACACATATTTGGTGTACTTTTTGATATTTTACGTACAGTATGTCATATATATTTACTGTATTTTTGATATTTTATTTACAGTATATAAAATGTATTTGGTGTACTTTTAGTTAATATTATATGTACAATATATGAAATATATATACTGTACTTTCTGATATTTTATGTACAGTATATAAGATATATTTTGTGTCCTTTTGATATTTTATATAAATTATATAATATATATTAGGTGTAGTTTTTTATATTTTACATTGGGTGTGTCATATATATTTACTGTCTTTTTGATATTTTATTTACAGTATATAATATACATTTGGTGTAATTGTTGATATTTTATGCACAGTATATTAAATATAATTACTGTAGTTTTTGATAGTCTATTTACAGTATATATAACACATATTTGGTGTACTTTTTTATATTTTATGTACAGTATGTCATATATATTTACTGTACTTTTTGATAATTTATTTACAGTATATAAAGTGTATTTGGTGTACTTTCAGTTAATATTATATGTACAATATATGAAATATATTTACTGTACTTTGTGATATTTTATGTACAGTATATAAGATATATTTGGTGTCCTTTTGATATTTTATGTAAATTATATAATACATATTTGGTGTAGTTTTTGATATTTTACATAGGGTGTGTCATATATATTGACTGTCCTTTTTGATATTTTATTTACAGTATATAATATAAATTTGGTGTAATTTTTGATATTTTAAGTACAGTATATTAAATATAATTACTGTAGTTTTTGATGGTCTATTTACAGTATATATAACACATATTTGGTGTACTTTTTTATATCTTATGTACAGTATGTCATATATATTTACTGTACTTTTTGATATTTTATTTACAGTATATAATATACATTTGGTGTAATTTTTGATATTTTATGTACAGTACATTAAATATAATTACTGTAGTTTTTGATAGTTTATTTACAGTATATATAACACATATTTGGTGTATTTTTGATATTTTATGTACAGTATGTCATATATATTTACTGTACTTTTTGATATTTTATTTACAGTATATAAAGTGTATTTGGTGTACTTTCAGTTAATATTATATGTACAATATATGAAATATATTTACTGTACTTTTTTATATTTTATGTACAGTATATAAGATATATTTGGTGTCCTTTTGATATTTTATGTAAATTATATGATACATATTTGGTGTAGTTTTTGATATTTTACATAGGGTGTGTCATATATATTGACTGTCCTTTTTGATATTTTATTTACAGTATATAATATACATTTGGTGTAATTTTTGATATTTTATGTACAGTATATTAAATACAATTACTGTAGTTTTTGATAGTTTATTTACAGTATATATAACACATATTTGGTGTACTTTTTGATATTTTATGTACAGTATGTCATATATACTTACTGTACATTTTGATATTTTATTTACAGTATATAAAATGTATTTGGTGTACTTTTAGTTAATATTATATGTACAATATATGAAATATATTTACTGTACTTTCTGATATTTTACGTACAGTATATAAGATATATTTGGTGTCCTTTTGATATTTTATATAAATTATATAATATATATTTGGTGTAGTTTTTGATATTTTACATAGGTTGTGTAGTATATATTTACTGTCCTTATTGATATTTTATTTACAGTGTATAATATACATTTGGTGTAATTTTTGATATTTTTTGTACAGTATATTAAATATAATTACTGTAGTATTTGATCGTTTATTTACAGTATATATAACACATATTTGGTGTACTTTTTGATATTTTATGTACAGTATGTAATATATATTTACTGTACATTTTGATATTTTATTAAAGTATATAAAGTGTATTTGGTGTACTTTCAGTTAATATTATATGTACAATATATGAAATATATTTACTGTACTTTTTGATATTTTATGTACAGTATATAAGATATATTTGGTGTCCTTTTGATATTTTATGTAAATTATATGATACATATTTGGTGTAGTTTTTGATATTTTACATAGGGTGTGTCGTATATATTGACTGCCCTTTTTGATATTTTATTTACTGTATATAATATACATTTCGTGTAATTTTTGATATTTTATGTACAGTATATTAAATATAATTACTGTAGTTTTTGATAGTCTATTTACAGTATATATAACACATATTTGGTGTACTTTTTGATATTTTACGTACAGTATGTCATATATATTTACTGTATTTTTGATATTTTATTTACAGTATATAAAATGTATTTGGTGTACTTTTAGTTAATATTATATGTACAATATATGAAATATATATACTGTACTTTCTGATATTTTATGTACAGTATATAAGATATATTTTGTGTCCTTTTGATATTTTATATAAATTATATAATATATATTAGGTGTAGTTTTTTATATTTTACATTGGGTGTGTCATATATATTTACTGTCTTTTTGATATTTTATTTACAGTATATAATATACATTTGGTGTAATTGTTGATATTTTATGCACAGTATATTAAATATAATTACTGTAGTTTTTGATAGTCTATTTACAGTATATATAACACATATTTGGTGTACTTTTTTATATTTTATGTACAGTATGTCATATATATTTACTGTACTTTTTGATAATTTATTTACAGTATATAAAGTGTATTTGGTGTACTTTCAGTTAATATTATATGTACAATATATGAAATATATTTACTGTACTTTGTGATATTTTATGTACAGTATATAAGATATATTTGGTGTCCTTTTGATATTTTATGTAAATTATATAATACATATTTGGTGTAGTTTTTGATATTTTACATAGGGTGTGTCATATATATTGACTGTCCTTTTTGATATTTTATTTACAGTATATAATATACATTTCGTGTAATTTTTGATATTTTATGTACAGTATATTAAATATAATTACTGTAGTTTTCATAGTCTATTTACAGTATATATAACACATATTTGGTGTACTTTTTGATATTTTATGAACAGTATGTCATATATATTTACTGTACTTTTTGATATTTTATTTACAGTATATAAAATGTATTTGGTGTACTTTGAGTTAATATTATATGTATAATATATGGAATATATTTACTGTACTTTCTGATATTTTATGTTCAGTATATAAGATATATTTGGTGTCCTTTTGATATTTTAGATAAATTATATAATATATATTAGGTGTAGTTTTTTATATTTTACATTGGGTGTGTCATATATATTTACTGTCTTTTTGATATTTTATTTACAGTATATAATATACATTTGCTGTAATTGTTGATATTTTATGTACAGTATATTAAATATAATTAGTGTAGTTTTTGATAGTCTATTTACAGTATATATAACACATATTTGGTGTACTATTTGATGTTTTATGTAGAGTATGTAATATATATTTACTGTACTTTTTCATAATTTATTTACAGTATATAAAGTGTATTTGGTGTACTTTCAGTTAATATTATATGTACAATATATGAAATATATTTACCGTACTCTTTGATATTTTATGTACAGTATATAAGATATATTTCGTGTCCTTTTGATATTTTATGTAAATTATATAATACATATTTGGTGTGGTTTTTGATATTTTACATAGGGTGTGTGATATATATTGACTGTCCTTTTTGATATTTTATTTACAGTATATAATATACATTTGGTGTAATTTTTGATATTTTAAGAACAGTATATTAAATATAATTACTGTAGTTTTTGATAGTCTATTTACAGTATATATAACACATATTTGGTGTACTTTTTGATATTTTATGTACAGTATGTCATATATATTTACTGTACTTTTTGATATTTTTTTACAGTATATAAAATGTATTTGGTGTACTTTTAGTTAATATTATATGTACAATATATGAAATATATTTACTGTACTTTCTGATATTTTATCTACAGTATATAAGATATATTTGGTGTCCTTTTGATATTTTATGTAAATTATATGATACATATTTGGTGTAGTTTTTGATATTTTACATAGGGTGTGTCATATATATTGACTGTCCTTTTTGATATTTTATTTACAGTATATAATATACATTTGGTGTAATTTTTGATATTTTATGTACAGTATATTAAATATAATTACTGTAGTTTTTGACAGTCTATTTACAGTATATATAACACATATTTGGTGTACTTTTTTATATTTCATGTACAGTATGTCATATATATTTACTGTACTTTTTGATATTTTATTTACAGTATATAAAATGTATTTGGTGTACTTTTAGTTAATATTATATGTACAATATGTGAAATATATTTACTGTACTTTCTGATATTTTACGTTCAGTATATAAGATATATTTGGTGTCCTTTTGATATTTTATATAAATTATATAATATATATTTGGTGTAGTTTTAGTATTTTACATAGGGTGTGTAATATATATTTACTGTCTTTTTGATATTTTATTTACAGTATATAATATACATTTGGTGTAATTTTTGATATTTTATGTACAGTATATTAAATACTATTACTGTAGTTTTTGATAGTCTATTTACAGTATATATAACACATATTTGGTGTACTTTTTGATATTTTATGTACAGTATGTAATATATATTTACTGTACTTTTTGATATTTTATTTACAGTATATAAAATGTATTTGGTGTACTTTTAGTTAATATTATATGTACAATATATGAAATATATTTACTGTACTTTCTGATATTTTATGTACAGTATATAAGATATATTTGGTGTCCTTTTGATATTTTATGTAAATTATATAATACATATTTGCTGTAGTTTTTGATATTTTACATAGGGTGTGTCATATATATTGACGGTACTTTTTGATATTTTATTTACAGTATATAATATACATTTGGTGTAATTTTTGATATTTTATGTACAGTATATTAAATATAATCACCGTAGTATTTCATACTGTATTTACAGTATATATAACACATATTTGGTGTACTTTTTGATATTTGATGTACAGTATGTAATATATATTTACTGTACTTTTTGATATTTTATTTACAGTATATAAAGTGTATTTGGTGTACTTTCAGTTAATATTATATGTACAATATATGAAATATATTTACTGTATTTTTGATATTTTATGTACAGTATATAAGATATATTTGGTGTCCTTTTGATATTTAATGTAAATTATATGATACATATTTGCTGTAGTTTTTGATCTTTTACATAGGGTGTGTCGTAAATAGTTACTGTCCTTTTTGATATTTTATTTACAGTATATAATATACATTTGGTGTAATTTTTGATATTTTATGTACAGTATATTAAATATAATTACTGTAGTTTCTGACAGTCTATTTACAGTATATATAACACATATTTGGTGTACTTTTTTATATTTTATGTACAGTATGTCATATATATTTACTGTACTTTTTGATATTTTATTTACAGTATATAAAATGTATTTGGTGTACTTTTAGTTAATATTATATGTACAATATGTGAAATATATTTACTGTACTTTCTGATATTTTACGTTCAGTATAAAAGATATATTTGGTGTCCTTTTGATATTTTATATAAATTATATAATATATATTTGGTGTAGTTTTGGTATTTTACATAGGGTGTGTAATATATATTTACTGTCTTTTTGATATTTTATTTACAGTATATAATATACATTTGGTGTAATTTTTGATATTTTATGTACAGTATATTAAATACTATTACTGTAGTTTTTGATAGTCTATTTACAGTATATATAACACATATTTGGTGTACTTTTTGATATTTTATGTACAGTATGTAATATATATTTACTGTACTTTTTGATATTTTATTTACAGTATATAAAATGTATTTGGTGTACTTTTAGTTAATATTATATGTACAATATATGAAATATATTTACTGTACTTTCTGATATTTTATGTACAGTATATAAGATATATTTGGTGTCCTTTTGATATTTTATGTAAATTATATAATACATATTTGCTGTAGTTTTTGATATTTTACATAGGGTGTGTCATATATATTGACGGTACTTTTTGATATTTTATTTACAGTATATAATATACATTTGGTGTAATTTTTGATATTATATGTACAGTATATTAAATATAATTACCGTAGTATTTCATACTGTATTTACAGTATATATAACACATATTTGGTGTACTTTTTGATATTTGATGTACAGTATGTAATATATATTTACTGTACTTTTTGATATTTTATTTACAGTATATAAAGTGTATTTGGTGTACTTTCAGTTAATATTATATGTACAATATATGAAATATATTTACTGTATTTTTGATATTTTATGTACAGTATATAAGATATATTTGGTGTCCTTTTGATATTTAATGTAAATTATATGATACATATTTGCTGTAGTTTTTGATCTTTTACATAGGTTGTGTCGTAAATAGTTACTGTCCTTTTTGATATTTTATTTACAGTATATAATATACATTTGGTGTAATTTTTGATATTTTATGTACAGTATATTAAATATAATTACTGTAGTTTTTGACAGTCTATTTACAGTATATATAACACATATTTGGTGTACTTTTTTATATTTTATGTACAGTATGTCATATATATTTACTGTACTTTTTGATATTTTATTTACAGTATATAAAATGTATTTGGTGTACTTTTAGTTAATATTATATGTACAATATGTGAAATATATTTACTGTACTTTCTGATATTTTACGTTCAGTATATAAGATATATTTGGTGTCCTTTTGATATTTTATATAAATTATATAATATATATTTGGTGTAGTTTTTATATTTTACATAGGGTGTGTAGTATATATTTACTGTCCTTATTGATATTTTATTTACAGTGTATAATATACATTTGGTGTAATTTTTGATATTTTATGTACAGTATATTAAATATAATTACTGTTGTATTTGATACTTTATTTACAGTATATATAACACATATTTGGTTTACTTTTTGATATTTTATGTACAGTATGTCATATATATTTACTGTACTTTTTGATATTTTATTTACAGTATATAAAATGTATTTGGTGTACTTTCAGTTAATATTATATGTACAATATATGAAATATATTTACTGTACTTTTTGATATTTTATGTACAGTATATAAGATATATTTGGTGTCCTTTTGATATTGTATGTAAATTATATAATACATATTTGCTGTAGTTTTTGATATTTTACATAGGGTGTGTCATATATATTGACGGTACTTTTTGATATTTTATTTACAATATATAATATACATTTGGTGTAATTTTTGATATTTTATGTACAGTATATTAAATATAATTACCGTAGTATTTGATCATTTATTTACAGTATATATAACACATATTTGGTTTACTTTTTGATATTTTATGTACAGTATGTCATATATATTTACTGTACTTTTTGATATTTTATTTACAGTATATAAAATGTATTTGGTGTACTTTCAGTTAATATTATATGTACAATATATGAAATATATTTACTGTACTTTCTGATATTTTATGTTCAGTATATAAGATATATTTGGTGTCCTTTTGATATTTTATGCAAATTATATAATATATATTAGGTGTAGTTTTTTATATTTTACCTTGGGTGTGTCATATATATTTACTGTCTTTTTGATATTTTATTTACAGTATATAATATACATTTGGTGTAATTGTTGATATTTTATGTACAGTATATGAAATATAATTACTGTAGTTTTTGATAGTCTATTTACAGTATATATAACACATATTTGGTGTACTTTTTGATATTTTATGTACAGTATGTCATATATATTTACTGTACTTTTTGATATTTTATTCACAGTATATAATATACATTTGGTGTAATTTTTGATATTTTATGTACAGTATATTAAATATAATTACTGTAGTTTTTCATAGTCTATTTACAGTACATATAACACATATTTGGTGTACTTTTTGATATTTTATGTACAGTATGTCATATATATTTACTGTACTGTTTTATATTTTATTTACAGTATATAAAATGTATTTGGTGTACTTTTAGTTAATATTATATGTACAATATATGAAATATATTTACTGTACTTTCTGATATTTTATGTACAGTATATAAGATATATTTGGTGTCTTTTGATATTTTATATAAATTATATAATATATATTTGGTGAAGTTTTTGATATTTTACATAGGGTGTGTAGTATATACTTACTGTCCTTTTTGATATTTATTTACAGTATATAATATACATTTGGTGTAATTTTTGATATTTTATGTACAGTATATTAAATATAATTACTGTAGTATTTGATACTTTATTTACAGTATATATAACACATATTAGGTGTACTTTTTAATATTTTATGTACAGTATGTAATATATATTTACTGTACTTTTTGATAATTTATTTACAGTATATAAAGTGTATTTGGTGTACTTTCATTTAATATTCTATGTACAATATATGAAATATATTTACTGTACTTTTTGATATTTTATGTACGGTTTATAAGATATATTTCGTGTCCTTTTGATATTTTATATAAATTATATAGTACATATTTGGTGTAGTTTTTGATATTTTACATAGGGTGTGTCATATATATTGACTGTCTTTTTGATATTTTATTTACAGTATATAATATACATTTGGTGTAATTTTTGATATTTTATGTACAGTATATTAAATATAATTACTGTAGTTTTTCATAGTCTATTTACAGTATATATAACACATATTTGGTGTACTTTTTGATATTTTATGTACAGTATGTAATATATATTTACTGTACTTTTTGATATTTTATTTACAGTATATAAAATGTATTTGGTGTACTTTTAGTTAATATTATATGTACAATATATGAAATATATTTACTGTACTTTTTGATATTTTACGTACAGTATATAAGATATATTTGGTGTCCTTTTGATATTTTATATAAATTATATAATATATATTTGGTGTAGTTTTTGATATTTTACATAGGGTGTGTTGTATATATTTACTGTCGTTTTTGATATTTTATTTACAGTGTATAATATACATTTGGTGTAATTTTTGATATTTTATGTACAGTATATTAAATATAATTACTGTAGTATTTGATCGTTTATTTACAGTATATATAACACATATTTGGTTTACTTTTTGATATTTTATGTACAGTATGTCATATATATTTACTGTACTTTTGATATTTTATTTACAGTATATAAAATGTATTTGGTGTACTTTCAGTTAGTATTATATGTACAATATATGAAATATATTTACTGTACATTTTGATATTTTATGTACAGTATATAAGATATATTTGGTGTCCTTTTGATATTTTATGTAAATTATATAATACATATTTGGTGTAGCTTTTGATATTTTACATAGGGTGTGTCATATATATTGACGGTACTTTTTGATATTTTATTTACAGTATATAATATACATTTGGTGTAATTTTTGATATTTTATGTACAGTATATTAAATATAATTACTGTAGTATTTGATACTTTATTTACAGTATATATAACACATATTTGGTGTACTTTTTGATATTTTATGTACAGTATGTCATATATATTTACTGTACTTTTTGATATTTTATGTACAGTATGTCATATATATTTACTGTACTTTTTGATAATTTATTTACAGTATATAAAAGGTATTTGGTGTACTTTCAGTTAATATTATATGTACAATATATGAAATATATTTACTGTACTTTCTGATATTTTATGTACAGTATATAAGATATATTTTGTGTCCTTTTGATATTTTATATAAATTATATAATATATATTAAGTGCAGTTTTTGATATTTTACATAGGGTGTGTCATATATATTTACTGTCTTTTTGATATTTTATTTACAGTATATAATATACATTTGGTGTAATTTTTGATATTTTATGTACAGTATATTAAATATAATTACTGTAGTTTTTCATAGTCTATTTACAGTATATATAACACATATTTGGTGTACTTTTTGATATTTTATGTACAGTATGTCATATATATTTACTGTACTTTTTGATAATTTATTTACAGTATATAAAGTGTATTTGGTGTACTTTCAGTTAATATTCTATGTACAATATATGAATTATATTTACTGTACTTTTTGATATTTTATGTACAGTATATAAGATATATTTCGTGTCCTTTTGATATTTTATGTAAATTATATAATACATATTTGGTGTAGTTTTTGATATTTTACATAGGGTGTGTCATATATATTGACTGTCTTTTTGATATTTTATTTACAGTATATAATATACATTTGGTGTAATTTTTGATATTTTATGTACAGTATATTAAATATAATTACTGTAGTTTTTCATAGTCTATTTACAGTATATATAACACATATTTGGTGTACTTTTTGATATTTTATGTACAGTATGTAATATATATTTACTGTACTTTTTGATATTTATTTACAGTATATAAAATGTATTTGGTGTACTTTTAGTTAATATTATATGTACAATATATGAAATATATTTACTGTACTTTTTGATATTTTACGTACAGTATATAAGATATATTGGGTGTCCTTTTGATATTTTATGTAAATTATATAATACATATTTGCTGTAGCTTTTGATATTTTACATAGGGTGTGTCATATATATTGACGGTACTTTTTGATAGTTTATTTACAGTATATAATATACATTTGGTGTAATTTTTGATATTTTATGTACAGTATATTAAATATAATTACTGTAGTATTTGATACTTTATTTACAGTATATATAACACATATTTGGTGTACTTTTTGATATTTTATGTACAGTATGTCATATATATTTACTGTACTTTTTGATATTTAATTTACAGTATATAAAAGGTATTTGGTGTACTTTCATTTAATATTATATGTACAATATATGAAATATATTTACTGTACTTTCTGATATTTTATGTACAGTATATAAGATATATTTTGTGTCCTTTTGATATTTTATCTAAATTATATAATATATATTAAGTGTAGTTTTTGATATTTTAGATAGGGTGTGTCATATATATTTACTGTCTTTTTGATATTTTATTTACAGTATATAATATACATTTGGTGTAATTTTTGATATTTTATGTACAGTATATTAAATATAATTACTGTAGTTTTTCATAGTCTATTTACAGTATATATAACACATATTTGGTGTACTTTTTGATATTTTATGTACAGTATGTCATATATATTTACTGTAGTTTTTGATAATTTATTTACAGTATATAAAGTGTATTTGGTGTACTTTCAGTTAATATTCTATGTACAATATATGAAATATATTTACTGTACTTTTTGATATTTTATGTACAGTATATAAGATATATTTCGTGTCCTTTTGATATTTTATGCAAATTATATAATACATATTTGGTGTAGTTTTTGATATTTTACATAGGGTGTGTCATATATATTGACTGTCTTTTTGATATTTTATTTACAGTATATAATATACATTTGGTGTAATTTTTGATATTTTATGTACAGTATATTAAATATAATTACTGTAGTTTTTCATAGTCTATTTACAGTATATATAACACATATTTGTTGTACTTTTTGATATTTTATGTACAGTATGTAATATATATTTACTGTACTTTTTGATATTTATTTACAGTATATAAAATGTATTTGGTGTACTTTTAGTTAATATTATATGTACAATATATGAAATATATTTACTGTACTTTTTGATATTTTACGTGAAGTATATAAGATATATTTGGTGTCCTTTTGATATTTTATATAAATTATATAATATATATTTGGTGTAGTTTTTGATATTTTACATAGGGTGTGTAGTATATATTTACTGTCGTTTTTGATATTTTATTTACAGTGTACAATATGCATTTGGTGTAATTTTTGATATTTTATATACAGTATATTTAATATAATTACTGTAGTATTTGATCGTTTATTTACAGTATATATAACACATATTTGGTTTACTTTTTGATATTTTATGTACAGTATGTCATATATATTTACTGTACTTTTTGATATTTTATTTACAGTATATAAAATGTATTTGGTGTACTTTCAGTTAGTATTATATGTACAATATATGAAATATATTTACTGTACATTTTGATACTTTATGTACAGTATATGAGATATATTTGGTGTTCTTTTGATATTTTATGTAAATTATATAATACATATTTGCTGTTGTTTTTGATATTTTACATAGGGTGTGTCATATATATTGACGGTACTTTTTGATATTTTATTTACAGTATATAATGCACATTTGGTGTAATTTTTGATATTTTATGTAGAGTATATTAAATATAATTACTGTAGTATTTGATACTTTATTTACAGTATATATAACACATATTTGGTTTACTTTTTGATATTTTATGTACAGTATGTCATATATATTTACTGTACATTTTGATATTTTATTTACAGTATATAAAATGTATTTGGTGTACTTTCAGTTAATATTATATGTACAATATATGAAATATATTTACTGTACTATTGATATTTTTTGTACAGTATATAAGATATATTTGGTGTCCTTTTGATATTTTAGGTAAATTATAAAATACATATTTGCTGTAGCTTTTGATATTTTACATAGGGTGTGTCATATATATTGACGGTACTTTTTGATATTTTATTTACAGTATATAATATACATTTGGTGTAATTTTTGATATTTTATGTACAGTATATTAAATATAATTACTGTAGTTTTTCATAGTCTATGTACAGTATATACAACACATATTTGGTGTACTTTTTGATATTTTATGTACAGTATGTCATATATATTTACTGTACTTTTTGATATTTTATTTACAGTATATAAAATGTATTTGGTGTACTTTTAGTTACTATTATATGTACAATATATGAAATATATTTACTGTATTTTCTGATATTTTACGTACAGTATATAAGATATATTTGGTGTCCTTTTGATATTTTATATAAATTATATAATATATATTTGGTGTAGTTTTTGATATTTTACATAGGGCGTGTAGTATATATTTACTGTCCTTATTGATATTTTATTTACAGTGTATAATATACCTTTGGTGTAATTTTTGATATTTTATGTACAGTATATTAAATATAATTACTGTAGTATTTGATCGTTTATTTACAGTATATATAACACATATTTGGTGTACTTTTTGATATTTTACGTACAGTCTGTCATATATATTTACTGTACTTTTTGATATTTTATTTACAGTATATAAAGTGTATTTGGTGTACTTTCAGTTAATATTATATGTACAATATATGAAATATATTTACTGTACTTTTTGATATTTTATGTACAGTATATAAGATATATTTGGTGTCCTTTTGATATTTTATGTAAATTATATAATACACATTTGCTGTAGTTTTTGATATTTTACATAGGGTGTGTCGTATATAGTTACTTTCCTTTTTGATATTTTATTTACAGTATATAATATACATTTGGTGTAATTTTTGATATTTTATGTACAGTATATTAAATATAATTACTGTAGTTTTTGATAGTCTATTTACAGTATATATAACACATATTTGGTGTACTTTTTGATATTTTATGTACAGTATGTAATATATATTTACTGTACTTTTTGATATTTTATTTACAGTATATCAAATGTATTTGGTGTACTTTCAGTTAATATTATATGTACAATATATGAAATATATTTACTGTACTTTTTGATATTTTATGTACAGTATATAAGTTATATTTGGTGTCCTTTTGATATTTTATTTAAATTATATAATACATATTTGGTGTAGTTTTTGATATTTTACATAGGGTGTGTCACATATATTGACGGTCCTTTTTGATATTTTATTTACAGTATATAATATACATTTGGTGTAATTTTCGATATTTTATGTACAGTACATTAAATATAATTACTGTAGTTTTTGATAGTTTATTTACAGTATATATAACACATATTTGGTGTATTTTTGATATTTTATGTACAGTATGTCATATATATTTACTGTACTTTTTGATATTTTATGTACAGTATATAAAATGTATTTGGTGTACTTTCAGTTAATATTATATGTACAATATATGAAATATATTTACTGTACTTTTTGATATTTTATGTACAGTATATAAGATATATTTCGTGTCCTTTTGATATTTTATATCAATTATATAATATATATTTGCTGAAGTTTTTGATATTTTACATAGGGTGTGTAGTATATAGTTACTGTCCTTTTTGATATTTTATTTAGAGTATATAATATACATTTGGTGTAATTTTTGATATTTTATGTACAGTATATTAAATATAATTACTGTAGTATTTGATACTTTATTTACAGTATATATAACACATATTTGGTGTACTTTTTGATATTTTATGTACAGTATGTAATATATATTTATTGTACTTTTTGATAATTTATTTACAGTATATAAAGTGTATTTGGCGTACTTTCAGTTAATATTATATGTACAATATATGAAATATATTTACTGTACTTTTTGATATTTTATGTACAGTATATAAGATATATTTGGTGTCCTTTTGATATTTTATATAAATTATATAATATATATTTGGTGAAGTTTTTGATATTTTACATAGGGTGTGTAGTATATAGTTACTGTCCTTTTTGATATTTTATTTACAGTATATAATATACGTTTGGTGTAATTTTTGATATTTAATGTACAGTATATTAAATATAATTACTGTAGTATTTGATACTTTATTTACACTATATATAACACATATTTGGTGTACTTTTTGATATTTTATGTACAGTATGTAATATATATTTACTGTACGTTTTGATAATTTATTTACAGTATATAAAGTGTATTTGGTGTACTTTCAGTTAATATTATATGTACAATATATGAAATATATTTACTGTACTTTTTGATATTTTATGTACAGTATATAAGATATATTTGGTGTCCTTTTGATGTTTTATGTAAATTATATAGTACACATTTGCTGTAGTTTTTGATATTTTACATAGGGTGTGTCGCATATAGTTACTGTCCTTTTTGATATTTTATTTACAGTATATAATATACATTTGGTGTAATTTTTGATATTTTATGTACAGTATATCAAATATAATTACTGTAGTTTTTGATAGTCTATTTACAGTATATATAACACATATTTGGTGTACTTTTTTATATTTTATGTACAGTATGTCATATATATTTACTGTACATTTTGATATTTTATTTACAGTATATAAAATGTATTTTGTGTACTTTTAGTTAATATTATATGTACAATATATGAAATATATTTACTGTACTTTTTGATATTTTATGTAAAATATATAAGATATATTTGGTGTCCTTTTGATATTTTATATAAATTATATAATATATATTTGGTGTAGTTCTTTATATTTTACATAGGGTGTGTAGTATATTGTTACTGTCATTTTTGATACATTATTTACAGTATATAATACACATTTGGTGTAATTTTTGATATTTTATGTACAGTATATTAAATATAATTACTGTAGTAATAGTTTATTTACAGTATATATAACACATATTTGATGTACTATTTGATATTTTATGTACATTATGTAACATATATTTACTGTACTTTTTGATATTTTATTTACAGTATATCAAATGTATTTGGTGTACTTTCAGTTAATATTATGTGAACAATATATGAAATATCTTTACTGTACTTTTTGATATTTTATGTACAGTATATAAGATATATTTGGTGTTCTTTTGATATTTTATTTAAATTATATAATACATATTTGGTGTAGTTTTTGATATTTTACATAGGGTGTGTCACATATATTGACGATACTTTTTGATATTTTATTTACAGTGTATAATATACATTTGCTGTAATTTGTGATATTTTATGTACAGTATATTAAATATAATTACTGTAGTGTTTGATACATTATTTACAGTATATATAACACATATTTGGTGTACTTTTTTATATTTTATGTACAGTATGTCATATTTATTTACTGTACTTTTTGATATTTTATTTACAGTATATAAAATGTATTTGGTGTACTTTTAGTTAATATTATATATACAATATATGAAATATATTTACTGTACTTTCTGATATTTTACGTACAGTATATAAGATATATTTGGTGTCCTTTTGATATTTTATATAAATTATATAATATATATTTGGTGTAGTTTTTGATATTTTACATACGGTGTGTAGTATATATTTACTGTCCTTATTGATATTTTATTTACAGTGTATAATATACATTTGGTGTAATTTTTGATATTTTATGTACAGTATATTAAATATAATTACTGTAGCATTTGATCGTTTATTTACAGTATATATAACACATATTTGGTTTACTTTTTGATATTTTATGTACAGTATGTCATATATATTTACTGTAATTTTTGATATTTTATTTACAGTATATAAAGTGTATTTGGTGTACTTTCAGTTAATATTATATGTACAATATATGAAATATATTTACTGTATTTTTGATATTTTATGTACAGTATATAAGATATATTTGGTGTCCTTTTGATATTTAATGTAAATTATATAATACATATTTGCTGTAGTTTTTGATCTTTTACATAGGGTGTGTCGTAAATAGTTACTGTCCTTTTTGATATTTTATTTACAGTATATAATATACATTTGGTGTAATTTTTGATATTTTATGTACAGTATATTAAATATAATTACTGTAGTTTTTGATAGTCTATTTACAGTATATATAACACATATTTGGTGTACTTTTTTATATTTTATGTACAGTATGTCATATATATTTACTGTACTTTTTGATATTTTATTTACAGTATATAAAATGTATTTGGTGTACTTTTAGTTAATATTATATGTACAATATATGAAATAAATTTACTGTACTTTCTGATATTTTACGTACAGTATATAAGATATATTTGGTGTCCTTTTGATATTTTATATAAATTATATAATATATATTTGGTGTAGTTTTTGATATTTTACATAGGGTGTGTAGTATATATTTACTGTCCTTATTGATATTTTATTTACAGTGTATAATATACATTTGCTGTAATTTTTGATATTTTATGTACAGTATATTAAATATAATTACTGTAGTATTTGATCATTTATTTACAGTATATATAACACATATTTGGTTTACTTTTTGATACTTTATGTACAGTATGTCATATATATTTACTGTACTTTTTGATATTTTATTTACAGTATATAAAATGTATTTGGTGTACTTTCAGTTAATATTATATGTACAATATATGAAATATATTTACTGTACTTTCTGATATTTTATGTTCAGTATATAAGATATATTTGGTGTCCTTTTGATATTTTATGCAAATTATATAATATATATTAGGTGTAGTTTTTTATATTTTACCTTGGGTGTGTCATATATATTTACTGTCTTTTTGATATTTTATTTACAGTATATAATATACATTTGGTGTAATTGTTCATATTTTATGTACAGTATATGAAATATAATTACTGTAGTTTTTGATAGTCTATTTACAGTATATATAACACATATTTGGTGTACTTTTTGATATTTTATGTACAGTATGTCATATATATTTACTGTACTTTTTGATATTTTATTCACAGTATATAATATACATTTGGTGTAATTTTTGATATTTTATGTACAGTATATTAAATATAATTACTGTAGTTTTTCATAGTCTATTTACAGTATATATAACACATATTTGGTGTACTTTTTGATATTTTATGTACAGTATGTCATATATATTTACTGTACTGTTTTATATTTTATTTACAGTATATAAAATGTATTTGGTGTACTTTTAGTTAATATTATATGTACAATATATGAAATATATTTACTGTACTTTCTGATATTTTATGTACAGTATATAAGATATATTTGGTGTCTTTTGATATTTTATATAAATTATATAATATATATTTGGTGAAGTTTTTGATATTTTACATAGGGTGTGTAGTATATACTTACTGTCCTTTTTGATATTTATTTACAGTATATAATATACATTTGGTGTAATTTTTGATATTTTATGTACAGTATATTAAATATAATTACTGTAGTATTTGATACTTTATTTACAGTATATATAACACATATTAGGTGTACTTTTTAATATTTTATGTACAGTATGTAATATATATTTACTGTACTTTTTGATAATTTATTTACAGTATATAAAGTGTATTTGGTGTACTTTCATTTAATATTCTATGTACAATATATGAAATATATTTACTGTACTTTTTGATATTTTATGTACGGTATATAAGATATATTTCGTGTCCTTTTGATATTTTATATAAATTATATAGTACATATTTGGTGTAGTTTTTGATATTTTACATAGGGTGTGTCATATATATTGACTGTCTTTTTGATATTTTATTTACAGTATATAATATACATTTGGTGTAATTTTTGATATTTTATGTACAGTATATTAAATATAATTACTGTAGTTTTTCATAGTCTATTTACAGTATATATAACACATATTTGGTGTACTTTTTGATATTTTATGTACAGTATGTAATATATATTTACTGTACTTTTTGATATTTTATTTACAGTATATAAAATGTATTTGGTGTACTTTTAGTTAATATTATATGTACAATATATGAAATATATTTACTGTACTTTTTGATATTTTACGTACAGTATATAAGATATATTTGGTGTCCTTTTGATATTTTATATAAATTATATAATATATATTTGGTGTAGTTTTTGATATTTTACATAGGGTGTGTAGTATATATTTACTGTCATTTTTGATATTTTATTTACAGTGTATAATATACATTTGGTGTAATTTTTGATATTTTATGTACAGTATATTAAATATAATTACTGTAGTATTTGATCGTTTATTTACAGTATATATAACACATATTTGGTTTACTTTTTGATATTTTATGTACAGTATGTCATATATATTTACTTTACTTTTTGATATTTTATTTAGAGTATATAAAATGTATTTGGTGTACTTTCAGTTAGTATTATATGTACAATATGTGAAATATATTTACTGTACATTTTGATATTTTATGTACAGTATATAAGATATATTTGATGTCCTTTTGATATTTTATGTAAATTATATAATACATATTTGCTGTAGCTTTTGATATTTTACATAGGGTGTGTCATATATATTGACGGTACTTTTTGATATTTTATTTACAGTATATAATATACATTTGGTGTAATTTTTGATATTTTATGTACAGTATATTAAATATAATTACTGTAGTATTTGATACTTTATTTACAGTATATATAACACATATTTGGTGTACTTTTTGATATTTTATGTACAGTATGTCATATATATTTACTGTACTTTTTGATATTTTATGTACAGTATGTCATATATATTTACTGTACTTTTTGATATTTTATTTACAGTATATAAAAGGTATTTGGTGTACTTTCAGTTAATATTATATGTACAATATATGAAATATATTTACTGTACTTTCTGATATTTTATGTACAGTATATAAGATATATTTTGTGTCCCTTTGATATTTTATATAAATTATATAATATATATTAAGTGTAGTTTTTGATATTTTACATAGGGTGTGTCATATATATTTACTGTCTTTTTGATATTTTATTTACAGTATATAATATACATTTGGTGTAATTTTTGATATTTTATGTACAGTATATTAAATATAATTACTGTAGTTTTTCATAGTCTATTTACAGTATATATAACACATATTTGGTGTACTTTTTGATATTTTATGTACAGTATGTCATATATATTTACTGTACTTTTTGATAATTTATTTACAGTATATAAAGTGTATTTGGTGTACTTTCAGTTAATATTCTATGTACAATATATGAAATATATTTACTGTACTTTTTGATATTTTATGTACAGTATATAAGATATATTTCGTGTCCTTTTGATATTTTATGTAAATTATATAATACATATTTGGTGTAGTTTTTGATATTTTACATAGGGTGTGTCATATATATTGACTGTCTTTTTAATATTTTATTTACAGTATATAATATACATTTGGTGTAATTTTTGATATTTTATGTACAGTATATTAAATATAATTACTGTAGTTTTTCATAGTCTATTTACAGTATATATAACACATATTTGTTGTACTTTTTGATATTTTATGTACAGTATGTAATATATATTTACTGTACTTTTTGATATTTATTTACAGTATATAAAATGTATTTGGTGTACTTTTAGTTAATATTATATGTACAATATATGAAATATATTTACTGTACTTTTTGATATTTTACGTACAGTATATAAGATATATTGGGTGTCCTTTTGATATTTTATGTAAATTATATAATACATATTTGCTGTAGCTTTTGATATTTTACATAGGGTGTGTCATATATATTGACGGTACTTTTTGATAGTTTATTTACAGTATATAATATACATTTGGTGTAATTTTTGATATTTTATGTACAGTATATTAAATATAATTACTGTAGTATTTGATACTTTATTTACAGTATATATAATACATATTTGGTGTACTTTTTGATATTTTATGTACAGTATGTCATATATATTTACTGTACTTTTTGATATTTTATTTACAGTATATAAAAGGTATTTGGTGTACTTTCAGTTAATATTATATGTACAATATATGAAATATATTTACTGTACTTTCTGATATTTTATGTACAGTATATAAGATATATTTTGTGTCCTTTTGATATTTTATATGAATTATATAATATATATTAAGTGTAGTTTTTGATATTTTAGATAGGGTGTGTCATATATATTTACTGTCTTTTTGATATTTTATTTACAGTATATAATATACATTTGGTGTAATTTTTGATATTTTATGTACAGTATATTAAATATAATTACTGTAGTTTTTCATAGTCTATTTACAGTATATATAACACATATTTGGTGTACTTTTTGATATTTTATGTACAGTATGTCATATATATTTACTGTACTTTTTGATAATTTATTTACAGTATATAAAGTGTATTTGGTGTACTTTCAGTTAATATTCTATGTACAATATATGAAATATATTTACTGTACTTTTTGATATTTTATGTACAGTATATAAGATATATTTCGTGTCCTTTTGATATTTTATGCAAATTATATAATACATATTTGGTGTAGTTTTTGATATTTTACATAGGGTGTGTCATATATATTGACTGTCTTTTTGATATTTTATTTACAGTATATAATATACATTTGGTGTAATTTTTGATATTTTATGTACAGTATATTAAATATAATTACTGTAGTTTTTCATAGTCTATTTACAGTATATATAACACATATTTGTTGTACTTTTTGATATTTTATGTACAGTATGTCATATATATTTACTGTACTTTTTGATATTTATTTACAGTATATAAAATGTATTTGGTGTACTTTTAGTTAATATTATATGTACAATATATGAAATATATTTACTGTACTTTTTGATATTTTACGTGAAGTATATAAGATATATTTGGTGTCCTTTTGATATTTTATATAAATTATATAATATATATTTGGTGTAGTTTTTGATATTTTACATAGGGTGTGTAGTATATATTTACTGTCGTTTTTGATATTTTATTTACAGTGTATAATATGCATTTGGTGTAATTTTTGATATTTTATATACAGTATATTTAATATAATTACTGTAGTATTTGATCCTTTATTTACAGTATATATAACACATATTTGGTTTACTTTTTGATATTTTATGTACAGTATGTCATATATATTTACTGTACTTTTTGATATTTTATTTACAGTATATAAAATGTATTTGGTGTACTTTCAGTTAGTATTATATGTACAATATATGAAATATATTTACTGTACATTTTGATATTTTATGTACAGTATATGAGATATATTTGGTGTTCTTTTGATATTTTATGTAAATTATATAATATATATTTGCTGTTGTTTTTGATATTTTACATAGGGTGTGTCATATATATTGACGGTACTTTTTGATATTTTATTTACAGTATATAATGCACATTTGGTGTAATTTTTGATATTTTATGTAGAGTATATTAAATATAATTACTGTAGTATTTGATACTTTATTTACAGTATATATAACACATATTTGGTTTACTTTTTGATATTTTATGTACAGTATGTCATATATATTTACTGTACATTTTGATATTTTATTTACAGTATATAAAATGTATTTGGTGTACTTTCAGTTAATATTATATGTACAATATATGAAATATATTTACTGTACTTTTTGATATTTTTTGTACAGTATATAAGATATATTTGGTGTCCTTTTGATATTTTAGGTAAATTATAAAATACATATTTGCTGTAGCTTTTGATATTTTACATAGGGTGTGTCATATATATTGACGGTACTTTTTGATATTTTATTTACAGTATATAATATACATTTGGTGTAATTTTTGATATTTTATGTACAGTATATTAAATATAATTACTGTAGTATTTGATACTTTATTTAGAGTATATATAACACATATTTGGTGTACTTTTTGATATTTTATGTACAGTACATCATATATATTTACTGTACTTTTTGATAATTTATTTACAGTATATAAAGTGTATTTGGTGTACTTTCAGTTAATATTATATGTACAATATATGAAATATATTTACTGTACTTTTTGATATTTTATGTACAGTATATAAGATATATTTGGTGTCCTTTTGATATTTTATGCAAATTATATAATACATATTTGGTGTAGTTTTTGATATTTTACATAGGGTGTGTCATATATATTGACTGTCTTTTTGATATTTTATTTACAGTATATAATATACATTTGGTGTAATTTTTGATATTTTATGTACAGTATATTAAATATAATTACTGTAGTTTTTGATAGTCTATTTACAGTATATATAACACATATTTGGTGTACTTTTTTATATTTTATGTACAGTATGTCATATATATTTACTGTACATTTTGATATTTTATTTACAGTATATAAAATGTATTTTGTGTACTTTTAGTTAATATTATATGTACAATATATGAAATATATTTACTGTAGTTTTTGATATTTTATGTAAAGTATATAAGATATATTTGGTGTCCTTTTGATATTTTATATAAATTATATAATATATATTTGGTGTAGTTTTTGATATTTTACAAAGGGTGTGTAGTATATTGTTACTGTCATTTTTGATACATTATTTACAGTATATAATACACATTTGGTGTAATTTTTGATATTTTATGTACAGTATATTAAATATAATTACTGTAGTAATAGATAGTTTATTTACAGTATATATAACACATATTTGATGTACTATTTGATATTTTATGTACATTATGTAACATATATTTACTGTACTTTTTGATATTTTATTTACAGTATATCAAATGTATTTGGTGTACTTTCAGTTAATATTATGTGAACAATATATGAAATATCTTTACTGTACTTTTTGATATTTTATGTACAGTATATAAGATATATTTGGTGTTCTTTTGATATTTTATTTAAATTATATAATACATATTTGGTGTAGTTTTTGATATTTTACATAGGGTGTGTCACATATATTGACGGTCCTTTTTGATATTTTATTTACAGTGTATAATATACATTTGCTGTAATTTGTGATATTTTATGTACATTATATTAAATATAATTACTGTAGTGTTTGATACATTATTTACAGTATATATAACACATATTTGGTGTACTTTTTTATATTTTATGTACAGTATGTCATATTTATTTACTGTACTTTTTGATATTTTATTTACAGTATATAAAATGTATTTGGTGTACTTTTAGTTAATATTATATATACAATATATGAAATATATTTACTGTACTTTCTGATATTTTACGTACAGTATATAAGATATATTTGGTGTCCTTTTGATATTTTATAAAAATTATATAATATATATTTGGTGTAGTTTTTGATATTTTACATACGGTGTGTAGTATATATTTACTGTCCTTATTGATATTTTATTTACAGTGTATAATATACATTTGGTGTAATTTTTGATATTTTATGTACAGTATATTAAATATAATTACTGTAGCATTTGATCGTTTATTTACAGTATATATAACACATATTTGGTTTACTTTTTGATATTTTATGTACAGTATGTCATATACATTTACTGTAATTTTTGATATTTTATTTACAGTATATAAAGTGTATTTGGTGTACTTTCAGTTAATATTATATGTACAATATATGAAATATATTTACTGTATTTTTGATATTTTATGTACAGTATATAAGATATATTTGGTGTCCTTTTGATATTTAATGTAAATTATATAATACATATTTGCTGTAGTTTTTGATCTTTTCCATAGGGTGTGTCGTAAATAGTTACTGTCCTTTTTGATATTTTATTTACAGTATATAATATACATTTGGTGTAATTTTTGATATTTTATGTACAGTATATTAAATATAATTACTGTAGTTTTTGATAGTCTATTTACAGTATATATAACACATATTTGGTGTACTTTTTTATATTTTATGTACAGTATGTCATATATATTTACTGTACTTTTTGATATTTTATTTACAGTATATAAAATGTATTTGGTGTACTTTTAGTTAATATTATATGTACAATATATGAAATATATTTACTGTACTTTCTGATATTTTACGTACAGTATATAAGATATATTTGGTGTCCTTTTGATATTTTATATAAATTATATAATATATATTTGGTGTAGTTTTTGATATTTTACATAGGGTGTGTAGTATATATTTACTGTACTTATTGATATTTTATTTACAGTGTATAATATACATTTGCTGTAATTTTTGATATTTTATGTACAGTATATTAAATATAATTACTGTAGTTTTTCATAGTCTATTTACAGTATATATAACACATATTTGGTGTACTTTTTGATATTTTATGTGCAGTATGTAATATATATTTACTGTACTTTTTGATATTTATTTACAGTATATAAAATGTATTTGGTGTACTTTTAGTTAATATTATATGTACAATATATGAAATATATTTACTGTACTTTTTGATATTTTACGTACAGTATATAAGATATATTTGGTGTCCTTTTGATATTTTATATAAATTATATAATATATATTTGGTGTAGTTTTTGATATTTTACATAGGGTGTGTAGTATATATTTACTGTCGTTTTTGATATTTTATTTACAGTGTATAATATGCATTTGGTGTAATTTTTGATATTTTATGTACAGTATATTTAATATAATTACTGTAGTATTTGATCGTTTATTTACAGTATATATAACACATATTTGGTTTACTTTTTGATATTTTATGTACAGTATGTCATATATATTTACTGTACTTTTTGATATTTTATTTACAGTATATAAAATGTATTTGGTGTATTTTCTGTTAATATTATATGTACAATATGTGAAATACATTTACTGTACTTTTTGATATTTTATGTACAGTATATAAGATATATTTGGTGTCCTTTTGATATTTTATGTAAATTATATAATACATATTTGCTGTGGCTTTTGATATTTTACTTAGGGTGTGTCATATAGATTGACGGTACTTTTTGATATTTTATTTACAGTATATAATATACATTTGGTGTAATTTTTGTTATTTTATGTACAGTATATTAAATATAATTACTGTAGTATTTGATACTTTATTTACAGTATATATAACACATATTTGGTGTACTTTTTGATATTTTATGTACAGTATGTCATATATATTTACTGTACTTTTTGATAATTTATTTACAGTATATAAAGTGTATTTGGTGTACTTTCAGTTAATATTATATGTACAATATATGAAATATATTTACTGTACTTTTTGATATTTTATGTACAGTATATAAGATATATTTGGTGTCCTTTTGATATTTTATGTAAATTATATAATATATATTTGGTGTAGTTTTTGATATTTTACATAGGGTGTGTCATATATATTGACTGTCCTTTTTGATATTTTATTTACAGTATATAATATACGTTTGGTGTAATTTTTGATATTTTATGTACAGTATATTAAATATAATTACTGTAGAATTTGATACTTTATTTACAGTATATATAACACATATTTGGTGTACTTTTTGATATTTTATGTACAGTATGTAATATATATTTACTGTACTTTTTGATAATTTATTTACAGTATATAAAGTGTATTTGGTGTACTTTCGGTTAATATTATATGTACAATATATGAAATATATTTACTGTATTTTTGATATTTTATGTACAGTATATGAGATATATTTCGTGTCCTTTTGATATTTTATGTAAATTATATAATACATATTTGGAGTTGTTTTTGTTATTTTACATAGGTTGTGTCATATATATTGACTGTCCTTTTTGATATTTTATTTACAGTATATAATATACATTTGGTGTAATTTTTGATATTTTATGTACAGTATATTAAATATAATTACTGTAGTTTTTCATAGTCTATGTACAGTATATACAACACATATTTGGTGTACTTTTTGATATTTTATGTACAGTATGTCATATATATTTACTGTACTTTTTGATATTTTATTTACAGTATATAAAATGTATTTGGTGTACTTTTAGTTACTATTATATGTACAATATATGAAATATATTTACTGTATTTTCTGATATTTTACGTACAGTATATAAGATATATTTGGTGTCCTTTTGATATTTTATATAAATTATATAATATATATTTGGTGTAGTTTTTGATATTTTACATAGGGCGTGTAGTATATATTTACTGTCCTTATTGATATTTTATTTACAGTGTATAATATACCTTTGGTGTAATTTTTGATATTTTATGTACAGTATATTAAATATAATTACTGTAGTATTTGATCGTTTATTTACAGTATATATAACACATATTTGGTGTACTTTTTGATATTTTACGTACAGTCTGTCATATATATTTACTGTACTTTTTGATATTTTATTTACAGTATATAAAGTGTATTTGGTGTACTTTCAGTTAATATTATATGTACAATATATGAAATATATTTACTGTACTTTTTGATATTTTATGTACAGTATATAAGATATATTTGGTGTCCTTTTGATATTTTATGTAAATTATATAATACACATTTGCTGTAGTTTTTGATATTTTACATAGGGTGTGTCGTATATAGTTACTTTCCTTTTTGATATTTTATTTACAGTATATAATATACATTTGGTGTAATTTTTGATATTTTATGTACAGTATATTAAATATAATTACTGTAGTTTTTGATAGTCTATTTACAGTATATATAACACATATTTGGTGTACTTTTTGATATTTTATGTACAGTATGTAATATATATTTACTGTACTTTTTGATATTTTATTTACAGTATATCAAATGTATTTGGTGTACTTTCAGTTAATATTATATGTACAATATATGAAATATATTTACTGTACTTTTTGATATTTTATGTACAGTATATAAGTTATATTTGGTGTCCTTTTGATATTTTATTTAAATTATATAATACATATTTGGTGTAGTTTTTGATATTTTACATAGGGTGTGTCACATATATTGACGGTCCTTTTTGATATTTTATTTACAGTATATAATATACATTTGGTGTAATTTTCGATATTTTATGTACAGTACATTAAATATAATTACTGTAGTTTTTGATAGTTTATTTACAGTATATATAACACATATTTGGTGTATTTTTGATATTTTATGTACAGTATGTCATATATATTTACTGTACTTTTTGATATTTTATGTACAGTATATAAAATGTATTTGGTGTACTTTCAGTTAATATTATATGTACAATATATGAAATATATTTACTGTACTTTTTGATATTTTATGTACAGTATATAAGATATATTTCGTGTCCTTTTGATATTTTATATCAATTATATAATATATATTTGCTGAAGTTTTTGATATTTTACATAGGGTGTGTAGTATATAGTTACTGTCCTTTTTGATATTTTATTTAGAGTATATAATATACATTTGGTGTAATTTTTGATATTTTATGTACAGTATATTAAATATAATTACTGTAGTATTTGATACTTTATTTACAGTATATATAACACATATTTGGTGTACTTTTTGATATTTTATGTACAGTATGTAATATATATTTATTGTACTTTTTGATAATTTATTTACAGTATATAAAGTGTATTTGGCGTACTTTCAGTTAATATTATATGTACAATATATGAAATATATTTACTGTACTTTTTGATATTTTATGTACAGTATATAAGATATATTTGGTGTCCTTTTGATATTTTATATAAATTATATAATATATATTTGGTGAAGTTTTTGATATTTTACATAGGGTGTGTAGTATATAGTTACTGTCCTTTTTGATATTTTATTTACAGTATATAATATACGTTTGGTGTAATTTTTGATATTTAATGTACAGTATATTAAATATAATTACTGTAGTATTTGATACTTTATTTACACTATATATAACACATATTTGGTGTACTTTTTGATATTTTATGTACAGTATGTAATATATATTTACTGTACGTTTTGATAATTTATTTACAGTATATAAAGTGTATTTGGTGTACTTTCAGTTAATATTATATGTACAATATATGAAATATATTTACTGTACTTTTTGATATTTTATGTACAGTATATAAGATATATTTGGTGTCCTTTTGATGTTTTATGTAAATTATATAGTACACATTTGCTGTAGTTTTTGATATTTTACATAGGGTGTGTCGCATATAGTTACTGTCCTTTTTGATATTTTATTTACAGTATATAATATACATTTGGTGTAATTTTTGATATTTTATGTACAGTATATCAAATATAATTACTGTAGTTTTTGATAGTCTATTTACAGTATATATAACACATATTTGGTGTACTTTTTTATATTTTATGTACAGTATGTCATATATATTTACTGTACATTTTGATATTTTATTTACAGTATATAAAATGTATTTTGTGTACTTTTAGTTAATATTATATGTACAATATATGAAATATATTTACTGTACTTTTTGATATTTTATGTAAAATATATAAGATATATTTGGTGTCCTTTTGATATTTTATATAAATTATATAATATATATTTGGTGTAGTTTTTGATATTTTACATAGGGTGTGTAGTATATTGTTACTGTCATTTTTGATACATTATTTACAGTATATAATACACATTTGGTGTAATTTTTGATATTTTATGTACAGTATATTAAATATAATTACTGTAGTAACAGTTTATTTACAGTATATATAACACATATTTGATGTACTATTTGATATTTTATGTACATTATGTAACATATATTTACTGTACTTTTTGATATTTTATTTACAGTATATCAAATGTATTTGGTGTACTTTCAGTTAATATTATGTGAACAATATATGAAATATCTTTACTGTACTTTTTGATATTTTATGTACAGTATATAAGATATATTTGGTGTTCTTTTGATATTTTATTTAAATTATATAATACATATTTGGTGTAGTTTTTGATATTTTACATAGGGTGTGTCACATATATTGACGATACTTTTTGATATTTTATTTACAGTGTATAATATACATTTGCTGTAATTTGTGATATTTTATGTACAGTATATTAAATATAATTACTGTAGTGTTTGATACATTATTTACAGTATATATAACACATATTTGGTGTACTTTTTTATATTTTATGTACAGTATGTCATATTTATTTACTGTACTTTTTGATATTTTATTTACAGTATATAAAATGTATTTGGTGTACTTTTAGTTAATATTATATATACAATATATGAAATATATTTACTGTACTTTCTGATATTTTACGTACAGTATATAAGATATATTTGGTGTCCTTTTGATATTTTATATAAATTATATAATATATATTTGGTGTAGTTTTTGATATTTTACATACGGTGTGTAGTATATATTTACTGTCCTTATTGATATTTTATTTACAGTGTATAATATACATTTGGTGTAATTTTTGATATTTTATGTACAGTATATTAAATATAATTACTGTAGCATTTGATCGTTTATTTACAGTATATATAACACATATTTGGTTTACTTTTTGATATTTTATGTACAGTATGTCATATATATTTACTGTAATTTTTGATATTTTATTTACAGTATATAAAGTGTATTTGGTGTACTTTCAGTTAATATTATATGTACAATATATGAAATATATTTACTGTATTTTTGATATTTTATGTACAGTATATAAGATATATTTGGTGTCCTTTTGATATTTAATGTAAATTATATAATACATATTTGCTGTAGTTTTTGATCTTTTACATAGGGTGTGTCGTAAATAGTTACTGTCCTTTTTGATATTTTATTTACAGTATATAATATACATTTGGTGTAATTTTTGATATTTTATGTACAGTATATTAAATATAATTACTGTAGTTTTTGATAGTCTATTTACAGTATATATAACACATATTTGGTGTACTTTTTTATATTTTATGTACAGTATGTCATATATATTTACTGTACTTTTTGATATTTTATTTACAGTATATAAAATGTATTTGGTGTACTTTTAGTTAATATTATATGTACAATATATGAAATAAATTTACTGTACTTTCTGATATTTTACGTACAGTATATAAGATATATTTGGTGTCCTTTTGATATTTTATATAAATTATATAATATATATTTGGTGTAGTTTTTGATATTTTACATAGGGTGTGTAGTATATATTTACTGTCCTTATTGATATTTTATTTACAGTGTATAATATACATTTGCTGTAATTTTTGATATTTTATGTACAGTATATTAAATATAATTACTGTAGTATTTGATCATTTATTTACAGTATATATAACACATATTTGGTTTACTTTTTGATACTTTATGTACAGTATGTCATATATATTTACTGTACTTTTTGATATTTTATTTACAGTATATAAAATGTATTTGGTGTACTTTCAGTTAATATTATATGTACAATATATGAAATATATTTACTGTACTTTCTGATATTTTATGTTCAGTATATAAGATATATTTGGTGTCCTTTTGATATTTTATGCAAATTATATAATATATATTAGGTGTAGTTTTTTATATTTTACCTTGGGTGTGTCATATATATTTACTGTCTTTTTGATATTTTATTTACAGTATATAATATACATTTGGTGTAATTGTTCATATTTTATGTACAGTATATGAAATATAATTACTGTAGTTTTTGATAGTCTATTTACAGTATATATAACACATATTTGGTGTACTTTTTGATATTTTATGTACAGTATGTCATATATATTTACTGTACTTTTTGATATTTTATTCACAGTATATAATATACATTTGGTGTAATTTTTGATATTTTATGTACAGTATATTAAATATAATTACTGTAGTTTTTCATAGTCTATTTACAGTATATATAACACATATTTGGTGTACTTTTTGATATTTTATGTACAGTATGTCATATATATTTACTGTACTGTTTTATATTTTATTTACAGTATATAAAATGTATTTGGTGTACTTTTAGTTAATATTATATGTACAATATATGAAATATATTTACTGTACTTTCTGATATTTTATGTACAGTATATAAGATATATTTGGTGTCTTTTGATATTTTATATAAATTATATAATATATATTTGGTGAAGTTTTTGATATTTTACATAGGGTGTGTAGTATATACTTACTGTCCTTTTTGATATTTATTTACAGTATATAATATACATTTGGTGTAATTTTTGATATTTTATGTACAGTATATTAAATATAATTACTGTAGTATTTGATACTTTATTTACAGTATATATAACACATATTAGGTGTACTTTTTAATATTTTATGTACAGTATGTAATATATATTTACTGTACTTTTTGATAATTTATTTACAGTATATAAAGTGTATTTGGTGTACTTTCATTTAATATTCTATGTACAATATATGAAATATATTTACTGTACTTTTTGATATTTTATGTACGGTATATAAGATATATTTCGTGTCCTTTTGATATTTTATATAAATTATATAGTACATATTTGGTGTAGTTTTTGATATTTTACATAGGGTGTGTCATATATATTGACTGTCTTTTTGATATTTTATTTACAGTATATAATATACATTTGGTGTAATTTTTGATATTTTATGTACAGTATATTAAATATAATTACTGTAGTTTTTCATAGTCTATTTACAGTATATATAACACATATTTGGTGTACTTTTTGATATTTTATGTACAGTATGTAATATATATTTACTGTACTTTTTGATATTTTATTTACAGTATATAAAATGTATTTGGTGTACTTTTAGTTAATATTAGATGTACAATATATGAAATATATTTACTGTACTTTTTGATATTTTACGTACAGTATATAAGATATATTTGGTGTCCTTTTGATATTTTATATAAATTATATAATATATATTTGGTGTAGTTTTTGATATTTTACATAGGGTGTGTAGTATATATTTACTGTCATTTTTGATATTTTATTTACAGTGTATAATATACATTTGGTGTAATTTTTGATATTTTATGTACAGTATATTAAATATAATTACTGTAGTATTTGATCGTTTATTTACAGTATATATAACACATATTTGGTTTACTTTTTGATATTTTATGTACAGTATGTCATATATATTTACTGTACTTTTTGATATTTTATTTACAGTATATAAAATGTATTTGGTGTACTTTCAGTTAGTATTATATGTACAATATATGAAATATATTTACTGTACATTTTGATATTTTATGTACAGTATATAAGATATATTTGGTGTCCTTTTGATATTTTATGTAAATTATATAATACATATTTGCTGTAGCTTTTGATATTTTACATAGGGTGTGTCATATATATTGACGGTACTTTTTGATATTTTATTTACAGTATATAATATACATTTGGTGTAATTTTTGATATTTTATGTACAGTATATTAAATATAATTACTGTAGTATTTGATACTTTATTTACAGTATATATAACACATATTTGGTGTACTTTTTGATATTTTATGTACAGTATGTCATATATATTTACTGTACTTTTTGATATTTTATGTACAGTATGTCATATATATTTACTGTACTTTTTGATATTTTATTTACAGTATATAAAAGGTATTTGGTGTACTTTCAGTTAATATTATATGTACAATATATGAAATATATTTACTGTACTTTCTGATATTTTATGTACAGTATATAAGATATATTTTGTGTCCTTTTGATATTTTATATAAATTATATAATATATATTAAGTGTAGTTTTTGATATTTTACATAGGGTGTGTCATATATATTTACTGTCTTTTTGATATTTTATTTACAGTATATAATATACATTTGGTGTAATTTTTGATATTTTATGTACTGTATATTAAATATAATTACTGTAGTTTTTCATAGTCTATTTACAGTATATATAACACATATTTGGTGTACTTTTTGATATTTTATGTACAGTATGTCATATATATTTACTGTACTTTTTGATAATTTATTTACAGTATATAAAGTGTATTTGGTGTACTTTCAGTTAATATTCTATGTACAATATATGAAATATATTTACTGTACTTTTTGATATTTTATGTACAGTATATAAGATATATTTCGTGTCCTTTTGATATTTTATGTAAATTATATAATACATATTTGGTGTAGTTTTTGATATTTTACATAGGGTGTGTCATATATATTGACTGTCTTTTTAATATTTTATTTACAGTATATAATATACATTTGGTGTAATTTTTGATATTTTATGTACAGTATATTAAATATAATTACTGTAGTTTTTCATAGTCTATTTACAGTATATATAACACATATTTGTTGTACTTTTTGATATTTTATGTACAGTATGTAATATATATTTACTGTACTTTTTGATATTTATTTACAGTATATAAAATGTATTTGGTGTACTTTTAGTTAATATTATATGTACAATATATGAAATATATTTACTGTACTTTTTGATATTTTACGTACAGTATATAAGATATATTGGGTGTCCTTTTGATATTTTATGTAAATTATATAATACATATTTGCTGTAGCTTTTGATATTTTACATAGGGTGTGTCATATATATTGACGGTACTTTTTGATAGTTTATTTACAGTATATAATATACATTTGGTGTAATTTTTGATATTTTATGTACAGTATATTAAATATAATTACTGTAGTATTTGATACTTTATTTACAGTATATATAATACATATTTGGTGTACTTTTTGATATTTTATGTACAGTATGTCATATATATTTACTGTACTTTTTGATATTTTATTTACAGTATATAAAAGGTATTTGGTGTACTTTCAGTTAATATTATATGTACAATATATGAAATATATTTACTGTACTTTCTGATATTTTATGTACAGTATATAAGATATATTTTGTGTCCTTTTGATATTTTATATGAATTATATAATATATATTAAGTGTAGTTTTTGATATTTTAGATAGGGTGTGTCATATATATTTACTGTCTTTTTGATATTTTATTTACAGTATATAATATACATTTGGTGTAATTTTTGATATTTTATGTACAGTATATTAAATATAATTACTGTAGTTTTTCATAGTCTATTTACAGTATATATAACACATATTTGGTGTACTTTTTGATATTTTATGTACAGTATGTCATATATATTTACTGTACTTTTTGATAATTTATTTACAGTATATAAAGTGTATTTGGTGTACTTTCAGTTAATATTCTATGTACAATATATGAAATATATTTACTGTACTTTTTGATATTTTATGTACAGTATATAAGATATATTTCGTGTCCTTTTGATATTTTATGCAAATTATATAATACATATTTGGTGTAGTTTTTGATATTTTACATAGGGTGTGTCATATATATTGACTGTCTTTTTGATATTTTATTTACAGTATATAATATACATTTGGTGTAATTTTTGATATTTTATGTACAGTATATTAAATATAATTACTGTAGTTTTTCATAGTCTATTTACAGTATATATAACACATATTTGTTGTACTTTTTGATATTTTATGTACAGTATGTAATATATATTTACTGTACTTTTTGATATTTATTTACAGTATATAAAATGTATTTGGTGTACTTTTAGTTAATATTATATGTACAATATATGAAATATATTTACTGTACTTTTTGATATTTTACGTGAAGTATATAAGATATATTTGGTGTCCTTTTGATATTTTATATAAATTATATAATATATATTTGGTGTAGTTTTTGATATTTTACATAGGGTGTGTAGTATATATTTACTGTCGTTTTTGATATTTTATTTACAGTGTATAATATGCATTTGGTGTAATTTTTGATATTTTATATACAGTATATTTAATATAATTACTGTAGTATTTGATCCTTTATTTACAGTATATATAACACATATTTGGTTTACTTTTTGATATTTTATGTACAGTATGTCATATATATTTACTGTACTTTTTGATATTTTATTTACAGTATATAAAATGTATTTGGTGTACTTTCAGTTAGTATTATATGTACAATATATGAAATATATTTACTGTACATTTTGATATTTTATGTACAGTATATGAGATATATTTGGTGTTCTTTTGATATTTTATGTAAATTATATAATATTTATTTGCTGTTGTTTTTGATATTTTACATAGGGTGTGTCATATATATTGACGGTACTTTTTGATATTTTATTTACAGTATATAATGCACATTTGGTGTAATATTTGATATTTTATGTAGAGTATATTAAATATAATTACTGTAGTATTTGATACTTTATTTACAGTATATATAACACATATTTGGTTTACTTTTTGATATTTTATGTACAGTATGTCATATATATTTACTGTACATTTTGATATTTTATTTACAGTATATAAAATGTATTTGGTGTACTTTCAGTTAATATTATATGTACAATATATGAAATATATTTACTGTACTTTTTGATATTTTTTGTACAGTATATAAGATATATTTGGTGTCCTTTTGATATTTTAGGTAAATTATAAAATACATATTTGCTGTAGCTTTTGATATTTTACATAGGGTGTGTCATATATATTGACGGTACTTTTTGATATTTTATTTACAGTATATAATATACATTTGGTGTAATTTTTGATATTTTATGTACAGTATATTAAATATAATTACTGTAGTATTTGATACTTTATTTAGAGTATATATAACACATATTTGGTGTACTTTTTGATATTTTATGTACAGTACATCATATATATTTACTGTACTTTTTGATAATTTATTTACAGTATATAAAGTGTATTTGGTGTACTTTCAGTTAATATTATATGTACAATATATGAAATATATTTACTGTACTTTTTGATATTTTATGTACAGTATATAAGATATATTTGGTGTCCTTTTGATATTTTATGCAAATTATATAATACATATTTGGTGTAGTTTTTGATATTTTACATAGGGTGTGTCATATATATTGACTGTCTTTTTGATATTTTATTTACAGTATATAATATACATTTGGTGTAATTTTTGATATTTTATGTACAGTATATTAAATATAATTACTGTAGTTTTTGATAGTCTATTTACAGTATATATAACACATATTTGGTGTACTTTTTTATATTTTATGTACAGTATGTCATATATATTTACTGTACATTTTGATATTTTATTTACAGTATATAAAATGTATTTTGTGTACTTTTAGTTAATATTATATGTACAATATATGAAATATATTTACTGTAGTTTTTGATATTTTATGTAAAGTATATAAGATATATTTGGTGTCCTTTTGATATTTTATATAAATTATATAATATATATTTGGTGTAGTTTTTGATATTTTACAAAGGGTGTGTAGTATATTGTTACTGTCATTTTTGATACATTATTTACAGTATATAATACACATTTGGTGTAATTTTTGATATTTTATGTACAGTATATTAAATATAATTACTGTAGTAATAGATAGTTTATTTACAGTATATATAACACATATTTGATGTACTATTTGATATTTTATGTACATTATGTAACATATATTTACTGTACTTTTTGATATTTTATTTACAGTATATCAAATGTATTTGGTGTACTTTCAGTTAATATTATGTGAACAATATATGAAATATCTTTACTGTACTTTTTGATATTTTATGTACAGTATATAAGATATATTTGGTGTTCTTTTGATATTTTATTTAAATTATATAATACATATTTGGTGTAGTTTTTGATATTTTACATAGGGTGTGTCACATATATTGACGGTCCTTTTTGATATTTTATTTACAGTGTATAATATACATTTGCTGTAATTTGTGATATTTTATGTACATTATATTAAATATAATTACTGTAGTGTTTGATACATTATTTACAGTATATATAACACATATTTGGTGTACTTTTTTATATTTTATGTACAGTATGTCATATTTATTTACTGTACTTTTTGATATTTTATTTACAGTATATAAAATGTATTTGGTGTACTTTTAGTTAATATTATATATACAATATATGAAATATATTTACTGTACTTTCTGATATTTTACGTACAGTATATAAGATATATTTGGTGTCCTTTTGATATTTTATAAAAATTATATAATATATATTTGGTGTAGTTTTTGATATTTTACATACGGTGTGTAGTATATATTTACTGTCCTTATTGATATTTTATTTACAGTGTATAATATACATTTGGTGTAATTTTTGATATTTTATGTACAGTATATTAAATATAATTACTCTAGCATTTGATCGTTTATTTACAGTATATATAACACATATTTGGTTTACTTTTTGATATTTTATGTACAGTATGTCATATATATTTACTGTAATTTTTGATATTTTATTTACAGTATATAAAGTGTATTTGGTGTACTTTCAGTTAATATTATATGTACAATATATGAAATATATTTACTGTATTTTTGATATTTTATGTACAGTATATAAGATATATTTGGTGTCCTTTTGATATTTAATGTAAATTATATAATACATATTTGCTGTAGTTTTTGATCTTTTCCATAGGGTGTGTCGTAAATAGTTACTGTCCTTTTTGATATTTTATTTACAGTATATAATATACATTTGGTGTAATTTTTGATATTTTATGTACAGTATATTAAATATAATTACTGTAGTTTTTGATAGTCTATTTACAGTATATATAACACATATTTGGTGTACTTTTTTATATTTTATGTACAGTATGTCATATATATTTACTGTACTTTTTGATATTTTATTTACAGTATATAAAATGTATTTGGTGTACTTTTAGTTAATATTATATGTACAATATATGAAATATATTTACTGTACTTTCTGATATTTTACGTACAGTATATAAGATATATTTGGTGTCCTTTTGATATTTTATATAAATTATATAATATATATTTGGTGTAGTTTTTGATATTTTACATAGGGTGTGTAGTATATATTTACTGTACTTATTGATATTTTATTTACAGTGTATAATATACATTTGCTGTAATTTTTGATATTTTATGTACAGTATATTAAATATAATTACTGTAGTATTTGATCATTTATTTACAGTATATATAACACATATTTGGTTTACTTTTTGATATTTTATGTACAGTATGTCATATATATTTACTGTACTTTTTGATATTTTATTTACAGTATATAAAATGTATTTGGTGTACTTTCAGTTAATATTATATGTACAATATATGAAATATATTTACTGTACTTTTTGATATTTTATGTACAGTATATAAGATATATTTGGTGTCCTTTTGATATTTTATATAAATTATATAACATATATTTGGTGTAGTTTTTGATATTTTACATAGGGTGTGTAGTATATATTTACTGTCCTTATTGATATTTTATTTACAGTGTATAATATACATTTGCTGTAATTTTTGATATTTTATGTACAGTATATTAAATATAATTACTGTAGTATTTGATACTTTATTTACAGTATATATAACACATATTTGGTTTACTTTTTGATATTTTATGTACAGTATGTCATATATATTTACTGTACTTTTTGATATTTTATTTACACTATATAAAATGTATTTGGTGTACTTTCAGTTAATATTATATGTACAATATATGAAATATATTTACTGTACTTTTTGATATTTTATGTACAGTATATAAGATATATTTGGTGTCCTTTCGATATTTTATGCACATTATATAATACATTTTTGGTGTAGTTTTTGATATTTTACATAGGGTGTGTCATATATATTGACTGTCTTTTTGATATTTTATTTACAGTATATAATATACATTTGGTGTAATTTTTGATATTTTATGTACAGTAAATTAAATATAATTACTGTAGTTTTTCATAGTCTATTTACAGTATATATAACACATATTTGGTGTACTTTTTGATATTTTATGTACAGTATGTCATATATATTTACTGTACTTTTTGATATTTTATTTACAGTATATAAAATGTATTTGGTGTACTTTTAGTTAATATTATATGTACAATATATGAAATATATTTACTGTACTTTCTGATATTTTATGTTCAGTATATAAGATATATTTGGTGTCCTTTTGATATTTTATATAAATTATATAATATATATTAGGTGTAGTTTTTTATATTTTACCTTGGGTGTGTCATATATATTTACTGTATTTTTGATATTTTATTTACAGTATATAATATACATTTGGTGTAATTGTTGATATTTTATGTAGAGTATATGAAATATAATTACTGTAGTTTTTGATAGTCTATTTACAGTATATATAACACATATTTGGTGTACTTTTTGATATTTTATGTACAGTATGTCATAAATATTGACTCTCCTTTTTGATATTTTATTTACAGTATATAATATACATTTGGTGTAATTTTTGATATTTTATGTACAGTATATTAAATATAATTACTGTAGTTTTTCATAGTCTATTTACAGTATATATAACACATATTTGGTGTACTTTTTGATATTTTATGTACAGTATGTCATATATATTTACTGTACTGTTTTATATTTTATTTACATTATATAAAATGTATTTGGTGTACTTTCAGTTAATATTATATGTACAATATATGAAATACATTTACTGTACTTTCTGATATTTTATGTACAGTATATAAGATATATTTGGTGTCCTTTTGATATTTTATGTAAATTATATAATACATATTTGCTGTAGCTTTTGATATTTTACATAGGGTGTGTCATATATATTGACGGTAGTTTTTGATATTTTATTTACAGTATATAATATACATTTGGTGTAATTTTTGATATTTTATGTACAGTATATTAAATATAATTACTGTAGTATTTGATACTTTATTTACAGTATATATACCACATATTTGGTGTACTTTTTGATATTTTATGTACAGTATGTCATATATATTTACTGTACATTTTGATAATTTATTTACAGTATATAAAGTGTATTTGGTGTAATTTTAGTTAATATTATATGTACAATATATGAAATATATTTACTGTACTTTTTGATATTTTATGTACAGTATATAAGATATATTTGGTGTCCTTTTGATATTTTATATAAATTATATAATATATATTTGGTGAAGTATTTGATATTTTACATAGGGTGTGTAGTATATAGTTACTGTCCTTTTTGATATTTTATTTACAGTATATAATATACGTTTGGTGTAATTTTTGATATTTTATGTACAGTATATTAAATATAATTACTGTAGTATTTGATACTTTATTTACAGTATATATAACACATATTTGGTGTACTTTTTGATATTTTATGTACAGTATGTAATATATATTTACTGTACTTTTTGATAATTTATTTACAGTATATAAAGTGTATTTGGCGTACTTTCGTTTAATATTATATGTACAATATATGAAATATATTTACTGTATTTTTGATATTTTATGTACAGTATATAAGATATATTTCGTGTCCTTTTGATATTTTATGTAAATTATATAATACATATTTGGTGTTGTTTTTGATATTTTACATAGGGTGTGTCATATATATTGACTGTCCTTTTTGATATTTTATTTACAGTATATAATATACATTTGGTGTAATTTTTGATATTTTATGTACAGTATATTAAATATAATTACTGTAGTTTTTCATAGTCTATTTACAGTATATATAACACATATTTGGTGTACTTTTTTATATTTTATGTACAGTATGTCATATATATTTACTGTACTTTTTGATATTTTATTTACAGTATATAAAATGTATTTGGTGTACTTTTAGTTAATAGTATATGTACAATATATGAAATATATTTACTGTATTTTCTGATATTTTACGTACAGTATATAAGATATATTTGGTGTCCTTTTGATATTTTATATAAATTATATAATATATATTTGGTGTAGTTTTTGATATTTTACATAGGGTGTGTAGTATATATTTACTGTCCTTATTGATATTTTATTTACAGTGTATAATATACCTTTGGTGTAATTTTTGATATTTTATGTACAGTATATTAAATATAATTACTGTAGTATTTGATCGTTTATTTACAGTATATATAACACATATTTGGTGTACTTTTTGATATTTTACGTACAGTCTGTCATATATATTTACTGTACTTTTTGATATTTTATTTACAGTATATAAAGTGTATTTGGTGTACTTTCAGTTAATATTATATGTACAATATATGAAATATATTTACTGTACTTTTTGATATTTTATGTACAGTATATAAGATATATTTGTTGTCCTTTTGATATTTTATGTAAATTATATAATACAAATTTGCTGTAGTTTTTGATATTTTACATAGGGTGTGTCGTATATAGTTACTTTCCTTTTTGATATTTTATTTACAGTATATAATATACATTTGGTGTAATTTTTCATATTTTATGTACAGTATATTAAATATAATTACTGTAGTATTTGATAGTCTTTTTACAGTATATATAACACATATTAGGTGTACATTTTTATATTTTATGTAAATTATGTCATATATATTTACTGTACATTTTGATATTTTATTTACAGTATATAAAATGTATTTGGTGTACTTTTAGTTAATATTATATATACAATATATGAAATATATTTACTGTACTTTTTGATATTTTATGTACAGTATATAAGATATATTTGGTGTCCTTTTGATATTTCATATAAATTATATAATATATATTTGGTGAAGATTTGATATTTTACATAGGGTGTGTAGTATATAGTTACTGTCCTTTTTGATATTTTATTTACAGTATATAATATACGTTTGGTGTAATTTTTGATATTTTATGTACAGTATATTAAATATAATTACTGTAGTTTTTGATAGTTTATTTACAGTATATATAACACATATTTGGTGTATTTTTGATATTTTATGTACAGTATGTCATATATATTTACTGTACTTTTTGATATTTTATGTACAGTATATAAAATGTATTTGGTGTACTTTCAGTTAATATTATATGTACAATATATGAAATATATTTACTGTACTTTTTGATATTTTATGTACAGTATATAAGATATATTTGGTGTCCTTTTGATATTTTATATCAATTATATAATACATATTTGCTGAAGTTTTTGGTATTTTACATAGGGTGTGTAGTATATTGTTACTGTCATTTTTGATACATTATTTACAGTATATAATACACATTTGGTGTAATTTTTGATATTTTATGTACAGTATATTAAATATAATTACTGTAGTAATAGTTTATTTACAGTATATATAACACATATTTGATGTACTATTTGATATTTTATGTACATTATGTAACATATATTTACTGTACTTTTTGATATTTTATTTACAGTATATCAAATGTATTTGGTGTACTTTCAGTTAATATTATGTGAACAATATATGAAATATCTTTACTGTACTTTTTGATATTTTATGTACAGTATATAAGATATATTTGGTGTTCTTTTGATATTTTATTTAAATTATATAATACATATTTGGTGTAGTTTTTGATATTTTACATAGGGTGTGTCACATATATTGACGGTACTTTTTGATATTTTATTTACAGTGTATAATATACATTTGCTGTAATTTGTGATATTTTATGTACAGTATATTAAATATAATTACTGTAGTGTTTGATACATTATTTACAGTATATATAACACATATTTGGTGTACTTTTTTATATTTTATGTACAGTATGTCATATTTATTTACTGTACTTTTTGATATTTTATTTACAGTATATAAAATGTATTTGGTGTACTTTTAGTTAATATTATATATACAATATATGAAATATATTTACTGTACTTTCTGATATTTTACGTACAGTATATAAGATATATTTTGTGTCCTTTTGATATTTTATATAAATTATATAATATATATTTGGTGTAGTTTTTGATATTTTACATACGGTGTGTAGTATATATTTACTGTCCTTATTGATATTTTATTTACAGTGTATAATATACATTTGGTGTAATTTTTGATATTTTATGTACAGTATATTAAATATAATTACTGTAGCATTTGATCGTTTATTTACAGTATATATAACACATATTTGGTTTACTTTTTGATATTTTATGTACAGTATGTCATATATATTTACTGTAATTTTTGATATTTTATTTACAGTATATAAAGTGTATTTGGTGTACTTTCAGTTAATATTATATGTACAATATATGAAATATATTTACTGTATTTTTGATATTTTATGTACAGTATATAAGATATATTTGGTGTCCTTTTGATATTTAATGTAAATTATATAATACATATTTGCTGTAGTTTTTGATCTTTTACATAGGGTGTGTCGTAAATAGTTACTGTCCTTTTTGATATTTTATTTACAGTATATAATATACATTTGGTGTAATTTTTGATATTTTATGTACAGTATATTAAATATAATTACTGTAGTTTTTGATAGTCTATTTACAGTATATATAACACATATTTGGTGTACTTTTTTATATTTTATGTACAGTATGTCATATATATTTACTGTACTTTTTGATATTTTATTTACAGTATATAAAATGTATTTGGTGTACTTTTAGTTAATATTATATGTACAATATATGAAATAAATTTACTGTACTTTCTGATATTTTACGTACAGTATATAAGATATATTTGGTGTCCTTTTGATATTTTATATAAATTATATAATATATATTTGGTGTAGTTTTTGATATTTTACAAAGGGTGTGTAGTATATATTTACTGTACTTATTGATATTTTATTTACAGTGTATAATATACATTTGCTGTAATTTTTGATATTTTATGTACAGTATATTAAATATAATTACTGTAGTATTTGATCATTTATTTACAGTATATATAACACATATTTGGTTTACTTTTTGATACTTTATGTACAGTATGTCATATATATTTACTGTACTTTTTGATATTTTATTTACAGTATATAAAATGTATTTGGTGTACTTTCAGTTAATATTATATGTACAATATATGAAATATATTTACTGTACTTTTTGATATTTTATGTACAGTATATAAGATATATTTGGTGTCCTTTTGATATTTTATATAAATTATATAATATATATTTGGTGTAGTTTTTGATATTTTACATAGGGTGTGTAGTATATATTTACTGTCCTTATTGATATTTTATTTACAGTGTATAATATACATTTGCTGTAATTTTTGATATTTTATGTACAGTATATTAAATATAATTACTGTAGTATTTGATCATTTATTTACAGTATATATAACACATATTTGGTTTACTTTTTGATATTTTATGTACAGTATGTCATATATATTTACTGTACTTTTTGATATTTTATTTACAGTATATAAAATGTATTTGGTGTACTTTCAGTTAATATTATATGTACAATATATGAAATATATTTACTGTACTTTCTGATATTTTATGTTCAGTATATAAGATATATTTGGTGTCCTTTTGATATTTTATGCAAATTATATAATATATCTTAGGTGTAGTTTTTTATATTTTACCTTGGGTGTGTCATATATATTTACTGTCTTTTTGATATTTTATTTACAGTATATAATATACATTTGGTGTAATTGTTGATATTTTATGTACAGTATATGAAATATAATTACTGTAGTTTTTGATAGTCTATTTACAGTATATATAACACATATTTGGTGTACTTTTTGATATTTTATGTACAGTATGTCATATATATTTACTGTACTTTTTGATATTTTATTCACAGTATATAATATACATTTGGTGTAATTTTTGATACTTTATGTACAGTATATTAAATATAATTACTGTAGTTTTTCATAGTCTATTTACAGTATATATAACACATATTTGGTGTACTTTTTGATATTTTATGTACAGTATGTCATATATATTTACTGTACTGTTTTATATTTTATTTACAGTATATAAAATGTATTTGGTGTACTTTTAGTTAATATTATATGTACAATATATGAAATATATTTACTGTACTTTCTGATATTTTATGTACAGTATATAAGATATATTTGGTGTCTTTTGATATTTTATATAAATTATATAATATATATTTGGTGAAGTTTTTGATATTTTACATAGGGTGTGTAGTATATACTTACTGTCCTTTTTGATATTTATTTACAGTATATAATATACATTTGGTGTAATTTTTGATATTTTATGTACAGTATATTAAATATAATTACTGTAGTATTTGATACTTTATTTACAGTATATATAACACATATTAGGTGTACTTTTTAATATTTTATGTACAGTATGTAATATATATTTACTGTACTTTTTGATAATTTATTTACAGTATATAAAGTGTATTTGGTGTACTTTCATTTAATATTCTATGTACAATATATGAAATATATTTACTGTACTTTTTGATATTTTATGTACGGTATATAACATATATTTCGTGTCCTTTTGATATTTTATATAAATTATATAGTACATATTTGGTGTAGTTTTTGATATTTTACATAGGGTGTGTCATATATATTGACTGTCTTTTTGATATTTTATTTACAGTATATAATATACATTTGGTGTAATTTTTGATATTTTATGTACAGTATATTAAATATAATTACTGTAGTTTTTCATAGTCTATTTACAGTATATATAACACATATTTGGTGTACTTTTTGATATTTTATGTACAGTATGTAATATATATTTACTGTACTTTTTGATATTTTATTTACAGTATATAAAATGTATTTGGTGTACTTTTAGTTAATATTATATGTACAATATATGAAATATATTTACTGTACTTTTTGATATTTTACGTACAGTATATAAGATATATTTGGTGTCCTTTTGATATTTTATATAAATTATATAATATATATTTGGTGTAGTTTTTGATATTTTACATAGGGTGTGTAGTATATATTTACTGTCGTTTTTGATATTTTATTTACAGTGTATAATATACATTTGGTGTAATTTTTGATATTTTATGTACAGTATATTAAATATAATTACTGTAGTATTTGATCGTTTATTTACAGTATATATAACACATATTTGGTTTACTTTTTGATATTTTATGTACAGTATGTCATATATATTTACTGTACTTTTTGATATTTTATTTACAGTATATAAAATGTATTTGGTGTACTTTCAGTTAGTATTATATGTACAATATATGAAATATATTTACTGTACATTTTGATATTTTATGTACAGTATATAAGATATATTTGGTGTCCTTTTGATATTTTATGTAAATTATATAATACATATTTGCTGTAGCTTTTGATATTTTACATAGGGTGTGTCATATATATTGACGGTACTTTTTGATATTTTATTTACAGTATATAATATACATTTGGTGTAATTTTTGATATTTTATGTACAGTATATTAAATATAATTACTGTAGTATTTGATACTTTATTTACAGTATATATAACACATATTTGGTGTACTTTTTGATATTTTATGTACAGTATGTCATATATATTTACTGTACTTTTTGATATTTTATGTACAGTATGTCATATATATTTACTGTACTTTTTGATATTTTATTTACAGTATATAAAAGGTATTTGGTGTACTTTCAGTTAATATTATATGTACAATATATGAAATATATTTACTGTACTTTCTGATATTTTATGTACAGTATATAAGATATATTTTGTGTCCTTTTGATATTTTATATAAATTATATAATATATATTAAGTGTAGTTTTTGATATTTTACATAGGGTGTGTCATATATATTTACTGTCTTTTTGATATTTTATTTACAGTATATAATATACATTTGGTGTAATTTTTGATATTTTATGTACAGTATATTAAATATAATTACTGTAGTTTTTCATAGTCTATTTAGAGTATATATAACACATATTTGGTGTACTTTATGATATTTTATGTATAGTATGTCATATATATTTACTGTACTTTTTGATAATTTATTTACAGTATATAAAGTGTATTTGGTGAACTTTCAGTTAATATTCTATGTACAATATATGAAATATATTTACTGTACTTTTTGATATTTTATGTACAGTATATAAGATATATTTCGTGTCCTTTTGATATTTTATGTAAATTATATAATACATATTTGGTGTAGTTTTTGATATTTTACATAGGGTGTGTCATATATATTGACTGTCTTTTTGATATTTTATTTACAGTATATAATATACATTTGGTGTAATTTTTGATATTTTATGTACAGTATATTAAATATAATTACTGTAGTATTTGATACTTTATTTACAGTATATATACCACATATTTGGTGTACTTTTTGATATTTTATGTACAGTATGTCATATATATTTACTGTACTTTTTGATAATTTATTTACAGTATATAAAGTGTATTTGGTGTAATTTTAGTTAATATTATATGTACAATATATGAAATATATTTACTGTACTTTTTGATATTTTATGTACAGTATATAAGATATATTTGGTGTCCTTTTGATATTTTATATAAATTATATAATATATATTTGGTGAAGTTTTTGATATTTTACATAGGGTGTGTAGTATATAGTTACTGTCCTTTTTGATATTTTATTTACAGTATATAATATACGTTTGGTGTAATTTTTGATATTTTATGTACAGTATATTAAATATAATTACTGTAGTATTTGATACTTTATTTACAGTATATATAACACATATTTGGTGTACTTTTTGATATTTTATGTACAGTATGTAATATATATTTACTGTACTTTTTGATAATTTATTTACAGTATATAAAGTGTATTTGGCGTACTTTCGTTTAATATTATATGTACAATATATGAAATATATTTACTGTATTTTTGATATTTTATGTACAGTATATAAGATATATTTCGTGTCCTTTTGATATTTTATGTAAATTATATAATACATATTTGGTGTTGTTTTTGATATTTTACATAGGGTGTGTCATATATATTGACTGTCCTTTTTGATATTTTATTTACTGTATATAATATACATTTGGTGTAATTTTTGATATTTTATGTACAGTATATTAAATATAATTACTGTAGTTTTTCATAGTCTATTTACAGTATATATAACACATATTTGGTGTACTTTTTTATATTTTATGTACAGTATGTCATATATATTTACTGTACTTTTTGATATTTTATTTACAGTATATAAAATGTATTTGGTGTACTTTTAGTTAATAGTATATGTACAATATATGAAATATATTTACTGTATTTTCTGATATTTTACGTACAGTATATAAGATATATTTGGTGTCCTTTTGATATTTTATATAAATTATATAATATATATTTGGTGTAGTTTTTGATATTTTACATAGGGTGTGTAGTATATATTTACTGTCCTTATTGATATTTTATTTACAGTGTATAATATACCTTTGGTGTAATTTTTGATATTTTATGTACAGTATATTAAATATAATTACTGTAGTATTTGATCGTTTATTTACAGTATATATAACACATATTTGGTGTACTTTTTGATATTTTACGTACAGTCTGTCATATATATTTACTGTACTTTTTGATATTTTATTTACAGTATATAAAGTGTATTCGGTGTACTTTCAGTTAATATTATATGTACAATATATGAAATATATTTACTGTACTTTTTGATATTTTATGTACAGTATATAAGATATATTTGTTGTCCTTTTGATATTTTATGTAAATTATATAATACAAATTTGTGTAGTTTTTGATATTTTACATAGGGTGTGTCGTATATAGTTACTTTCCTTTTTGATATTTTATTTACAGTATATAATATACATTTGGTGTAATTTTTGATATTTTATGTACAGTATATTAAATATAATTACTGTAGTTTTTGATAGTCTATTTACAGTATATATAACACATATTTGGTGTACTTTTTTATATTTTATGTACAGTATGTCATATATATTTACTGTACTTTTTGATATTTTATTTACAGTATATAAAATGTATTTGGTGTACTTTTAGTTAATATTATATGTACAATATATGAAATAAATTTACTGTACTTTCTGATATTTTACGTACAGTATATAAGATATATTTGGTGTCCTTTTGATATTTTATATAAATTATATAATATATATTTGGTGTAGTTTTTGATATTTTACAAAGGGTGTGTAGTATATATTTACTGTACTTATTGATATTTTATTTACAGTGTATAATATACCTTTGCTGTAATTTTTGATATTTTATGTACAGTATATTAAATATAATTACTGTAGTATTTGATCGTTTATTTACAGTATATATAACACATATTTGGTGTACTTTTTGATATTTTACGTACAGTCTGTCATATATATTTACTGTACTTTTTGATATTTTATTTACAGTATATAAAGTGTATTCGGTGTACTTTCAGTTAATATTATATGTACAATATATGAAATATATTTACTGTACTTTTTGATATTTTATGTACAGTATATAAGATATATTTGTTGTCCTTTTGATATTTTATGTAAATTATATAATACAAATTTGTGTAGTTTTTGATATTTTACATAGGGTGTGTCGTATATAGTTACTTTCCTTTTTGATATTTTATTTACAGTATATAATATACATTTGGTGTAATTTTTCATATTTTATGTACAGTATATTAAATATAATTACTGTAGTTTTTGATAGTCTTTTTACAGTATATATAACACATATTAGGTGTACATTTTTATATTTTATGTAAATTATGTCATATATATTTACTGTACATTTTGATATTTTATTTACAGTATATAAAATGTATTTGGTGTACTTTTAGTTAATATTATATATACAATATATGAAATATATTTACTGTACTTTTTGATATTTTATGTACAGTATATAAGATATATTTGGTGTCCTTTTGATATTTCATATAAATTATATAATATATATTTTGTGAAGATTTGATATTTTACATAGGGTGTGTAGTATATAGTTACTGTCCTTTTTGATATTTTATTTACAGTATATAATATACGTTTGGTGTAATTTTTGATATTTTATGTACAGTATATTAAATATAATTACTGTAGTTTTTGATAGTTTATTTACAGTATATATAACACATATTTGGTGTATTTTTGATATTTTATGTACAGTATGTCATATATATTTACTGTACTTTTTGATATTTTATGTACAGTATATAAAATGTATTTGGTGTACTTTCAGTTAATATTATATGTACAATATATGAAATATATTTACTGTACTTTTTGATATTTTATGTACAGTATATAAGATATATTTGGTGTCCTTTTGATATTTTATATCAATTATATAATACATATTTGCTGAAGTTTTTGATATTTTACATAGGGTGTGTAGTATATTGTTACTGTCATTTTTGATACATTATTTACAGTATATAATACACATTTGGTGTAATTTTTGATATTTTATGTACAGTATATTAAATATAATTACTGTAGTAATAGTTTATTTACAGTATATATAACACATATTTGATGTACTATTTGATATTTTATGTACATTATGTAACATATATTTACTGTACTTTTTGATATTTTATTTACAGTATATCAAATGTATTTGGTGTACTTTCAGTTAATATTATGTGAACAATATATGAAATATCTTTACTGTACTTTTTGATATTTTATGTACAGTATATAAGATATATTTGGTGTTCTTTTGATATTTTATTTAAATTATATAATACATATTTGGTGTAGTTTTTGATATTTTACATAGGGTGTGTCACATATATTGACGGTACTTTTTGATATTTTATTTACAGTATATAATATACATTTGGTGTAATTGTTGATATTTTATGTACAGTATATGAAATATAATTACTGTAGTTTTTGATAGTCTATTTACAGTATATATAACACATATTTGGTGTACTTTTTGATATTTTATGTACAGTATGTCATATATATTTACTGTACTTTTTGATATTTTATTCACAGTATATAATATACATTTGGTGTAATTTTTGATATTTTATGTACAGTATATTAAATATAATTACTGTAGTTTTTCATAGTCTATTTACAGTATATATAACACATATTTGGTGTACTTTTTGATATTTTATGTACAGTATGTCATATATATTTACTGTACTGTTTTATATTTTATTTACAGTATATAAAATGTATTTGGTGTACTTTTAGTTAATATTATATGTACAATATATGAAATATATTTACTGTACTTTCTGATATTTTATGTACAGTATATAAGATATATTTGGTGTCTTTTGATATTTTATATAAATTATATAATATATATTTGGTGAAGTTTTTGATATTTTACATAGGGTGTGTAGTATATACTTACTGTCCTTTTTGATATTTATTTACAGTATATAATATACATTTGGTGTAATTTTTGATATTTTATGTACAGTATATTAAATATAATTACTGTAGTATTTGATACTTTATTTACAGTATATATAACACATATTAGGTGTACTTTTTAATATTTTATGTACAGTATGTAATATATATTTACTGTACTTTTTGATAATTTATTTACAGTATATAAAGTGTATTTGGTGTACTTTCATTTAATATTCTATGTACAATATATGAAATATATTTACTGTACTTTTTGATATTTTATGTACGGTATATAACATATATTTCGTGTCCTTTTGATATTTTATATAAATTATATAGTACATATTTGGTGTAGTTTTTGATATTTTACATAGGGTGTGTCATATATATTGACTGTCTTTTTGATATTTTATTTACAGTATATAATATACATTTGGTGTAATTTTTGATATTTTATGTACAGTATATTAAATATAATTACTGTAGTTTTTCATAGTCTATTTACAGTATATATAACACATATTTGGTGTACTTTTTGATATTTTATGTACAGTATGTAATATATATTTACTGTACTTTTTGATATTTTATTTACAGTATATAAAATGTATTTGGTGTACTTTTAGTTAATATTATATGTACAATATATGAAATATATTTACTGTACTTTTTGATATTTTACGTACAGTATATAAGATATATTTGGTGTCCTTTTGATATTTTATATAAATTATATAATATATATTTGGTGTAGTTTTTGATATTTTACATAGGGTGTGTAGTATATATTTACTGTCGTTTTTGATATTTTATTTACAGTGTATAATATACATTTGGTGTAATTTTTGATATTTTATGTACAGTATATTAAATATAATTACTGTAGTATTTGATCGTTTATTTACAGTATATATAACACATATTTGGTTTACTTTTTGATATTTTATGTACAGTATGTCATATATATTTACTGTACTTTTTGATATTTTATTTACAGTATATAAAATGTATTTGGTGTACTTTCAGTTAGTATTATATGTACAATATATGAAATATATTTACTGTACATTTTGATATTTTATGTACAGTATATAAGATATATTTGGTGTCCTTTTGATATTTTATGTAAATTATATAATACATATTTGCTGTAGCTTTTGATATTTTACATAGGGTGTGTCATATATATTGACGGTACTTTTTGATATTTTATTTACAGTATATAATATACATTTGGTGTAATTTTTGATATTTTATGTACAGTATATTAAATATAATTACTGTAGTATTTGATACTTTATTTACAGTATATATAACACATATTTGGTGTACTTTTTGATATTTTATGTACAGTATGTCATATATATTTACTGTACTTTTTGATATTTTATGTACAGTATGTCATATATATTTACTGTACTTTTTGATATTTTATTTACAGTATATAAAAGGTATTTGGTGTACTTTCAGTTAATATTATATGTACAATATATGAAATATATTTACTGTACTTTCTGATATTTTATGTACAGTATATAAGATATATTTTGTGTCCTTTTGATATTTTATATAAATTATATAATATATATTAAGTGTAGTTTTTGATATTTTACATAGGGTGTGTCATATATATTTACTGTCTTTTTGATATTTTATTTACAGTATATAATATACATTTGGTGTAATTTTTGATATTTTATGTACAGTATATTAAATATAATTACTGTAGTTTTTCATAGTCTATTTACAGTATATATAACACATATTTGGTGTACTTTATGATATTTTATGTACAGTATGTCATATATATTTACTGTACTTTTTGATAATTTATTTACAGTATATAAAGTGTATTTGGTGTACTTTCAGTTAATATTCTATGTACAATATATGAAATATATTTACTGTACTTTTTGATATTTTATGTACAGTATATAAGATATATTTCGTGTCCTTTTGATATTTTATGTAAATTATATAATACATATTTGGTGTAGTTTTTGATATTTTACATAGGGTGTGTCATATATATTGACTGTCTTTTTGATATTTTATTTACAGTATATAATATACATTTGGTGCAATTTTTGATATTTTATGTACAGTATATTAAATATAATTACTGTAGTATTTGATACTTTATTTACAGTATATATACCACATATTTGGTGTACTTTTTGATATTTTATGTACAGTATGTCATATATATTTACTGTACTTTTTGATAATTTATTTACAGTATATAAAGTGTATTTGGTGTAATTTTAGTTAATATTATATGTACAATATATGAAATATATTTACTGTACTTTTTGATATTTTATGTACAGTATATAAGATATATTTGGTGTCCTTTTGATATTTTATATAAATTATATAATATATATTTGGTGAAGTTTTTGATATTTTACATAGGGTGTGTAGTATATAGTTACTGTCCTTTTTGATATTTTATTTACAGTATATAATATACGTTTGGTGTAATTTTTGATATTTTATGTACAGTATATTAAATATAATTACTGTAGTATTTGATACTTTATTTACAGTATATATAACACATATTTGGTGTACTTTTTGATATTTTATGTACAGTATGTAATATATATTTACTGTACTTTTTGATAATTTATTTACAGTATATAAAGTGTATTTGGCGTACTTTCGTTTAATATTATATGTACAATATATGAAATATATTTACTGTATTTTTGATATTTTATGTACAGTATATAAGATATATTTCGTGTCCTTTTGATATTTTATGTAAATTATATAATACATATTTGGTGTTGTTTTTGATATTTTACATAGGGTGTGTCATATATATTGACTGTCCTTTTTGATATTTTATTTACTGTATATAATATACATTTGGTGTAATTTTTGATATTTTATGTACAGTATATTAAATATAATTACTGTAGTTTTTCATAGTCTATTTACAGTATATATAACACATATTTGGTGTACTTTTTTATATTTTATGTACAGTATGTCATATATATTTACTGTACTTTTTGATAATTTATTTACAGTATATAAAATGTATTTGGTGTACTTTTAGTTAATAGTATATGTACAATATATGAAATATATTTACTGTATTTTCTGATATTTTACGTACAGTATATAAGATATATTTGGTGTCCTTTTGATATTTTATATAAATTATATAATATATATTTGGTGTAGTTTTTGATATTTTACATAGGGTGTGTAGTATATATTTACTGTCCTTATTGATATTTTATTTACAGTGTATAATATACCTTTGGTGTAATTTTTGATATTTTATGTACAGTATATTAAATATAATTACTGTAGTATTTGATCGTTTATTTACAGTATATATAACACATATTTGGTGTACTTTTTGATATTTTACGTACAGTCTGTCATATATATTTACTGTACTTTTTGATATTTTATTTACAGTATATAAAGTGTATTTGGTGTACTTTCAGTTAATATTATATGTACAATATATGAAATATATTTACTGTACTTTTTGATATTTTATGTACAGTATATAAGATATATTTGGTGTCCTTTTGATATTTTATGTAAATTATATAATACACATTTGCTGTAGTTTTTGATATTTTACATAGGGTGTGTCATATATAGTTACTTTCCTTTTTGATATTTTATTTACAGTATATAATATACATTTGGTGTAATTTTTGATATTTTATGTACAGTATATTAAATATAATTACTGTAGTTTTTGATAGTCTATTTACAGTATATATAACACATATTTGGTGTACTTTTTTATATTTTATGTACAGTATGTAATATATATTTACTGTACTTTTTGATATTTTATTTACAGTATATAAAATGTATTTGGTGTACTTTCAGTTAATATTATATGTACAATATATGAAATATATTTACTGTACTTTTTGATATTTTATGTACAGTATATAAGTTATATTTGGTGTCCTTTTGATATTTTATTTAAATTATATAATACATATTTGGTGTAGTTTTTGATATTTTACATAGGGTGTGTCACATATATTGACGGTCCTTTTTGATATTTTATTTACAGTATATAATATACATTTGGTGTAATTTTCGATATTTTATGTACAGTACATTAAATATAATTACTGTAGTTTTTGATAGTTTATTTACAGTATATATAACACATATTTGGTGTATTTTTGATATTTTATGTACAGTATGTCATATATATTTACTGTACTTTTTGATATTTTATGTACAGTATATAAAATGTATTTGGTGTACTTTCAGCTAATATTATATGTACAATATATGAAATATATTTACTGTACTTTTTGATATTTTATGTACAGTATATAAGATATATTTCCTGTCCTTTTGATATTTTATATCAATTATATAATATATATTTGCTGAAGTTTTTGATATTTTACATAGGGTGTGTAGTATATAGTTACTGTCCTTTTTGATATTTTATTTAGAGTATATAATATACATTTGGTGTAATTTTTGATATTTTATGTACAGTATATTAAATATAATTACTGTAGTATTTGATACTTTATTTACAGTATATATAACACATATTTGGTGTACTTTTTGATATTTTATGTACAGTATGTAATATATATTTATTGTACTTTTTGATAATTTATTTACAGTATATAAAGTGTATTTGGTGTACTTTCAGTTAATATTATATGTACAATATATGAAATATATTTACTGTAATTTTTGATATTTTATGTACAGTATATAAGATATATTTGGTGTCCTTTTGATATTTTATGTAAATTATATAATATATATTTGGTGTAGTTTTTGATATTTTACATAGGGTGTGTCATATATATTGACTGTCCTTTTTGATATTTTATTTACAGTATATCATATACGTTTGGTGTAATTTTTGATATTTTACGTACAGTATATTAAATATAATTACTGTAGTTTTCATAGTCTATTTACAGTATATATAACCCATATTTGGTGTACTTTTTGATATTTTATGTACAGTATGTAATATATATTTAGTGTACTTTTTGATAATTTATTTACAGTATATAAAGTGTATTTGGTGTACTTTTAGTTAATATTATATGTACAATATATGAAATATATTTACTGTACTTTTTGATATTTTATGTACAGTATATAAGATATATTTCGTGTCCTTTTGATATTTTATGTAAATTATATAATACATATTTGGTGTAGTTTTTGATATTTTACATAGGGTGTGTCACATATAGTTACTGTCCTTTCTGATATTTTATTTACAGTATATAATATACATTTGGTGTAATTTTTGATATTTTATGTACAGTATATCAAATATAATTACTGTAGTTTTTGATAGTCTATTTACAGTATATATAACACATATTTGGTGTACTTTTTTATATTTTATGTACAGTATGTCATATATATTTACTGTACATTTTGATATTTTATTTACAGTATATAAAATGTATTTTGTGTACTTTTAGTTAATATTATATGTACAATATATGAAATATATTTACTGTACTTTTTGATATTTTATGTAAAGTATATAAGATATATTTGGTGTCCTTTTGATATTTTATATAAATTATATAATATATATTTGGTGTAGTTTTTGATATTTTACATAGGGTGTGTAGTATATTGTTACTGTCATTTTTGATACATTATTTACAGTATATAATACACATTTGGTGTAATTTTTGATATTTTATGTACAGTATATTAAATATAATTACTGTAGTAATAGATAGTTTATTTACAGTATATATAACACATATTTGATGTACTATTTGATATTTTATGTACATTATGTAACATATATTTACTGTACTTTTTGATATTTTATTTACAGTATATCAAATGTATTTGGTGTACTTTCAGTTAATATTATGTGAACAGTATATGAAATATCTTTACTGTACTTTTTGATATTTTATGTACAGTATATAAGGTATATTTGGTGTTCTTTTGATATTTTATTTAAATTATATAATACATATTTGGTGTAGTTTTTGATATTTTACATAGGGTGTGTCACATATATTGACGGTCCTTTTTGATATTTTATTTACAGTGTATAATATACATTTGCTGTAATTTGTGATATTTTATGTACAGTATATTAAATATAATTACTGTAGTGTTTGATACATTATTTACAGTATATATAACACATATTTGGTGTACTTTTTTATATTTTATGTACAGTATGTCATATTTATTTACTGTACTTTTTGATATTTTATTTACAGTATATAAAATGTATTTGGTGTACTTTTAGTTAATATTATATATACAATATATGAAATATATTTACTGTACTTTCTGATATTTTACGTACAGTATATAAGATATATTTGGTGTCCTTTTGATATTTTATAAAAATTATATAATATATATTTGGTGTAGTTTTTGATATTTTACATACGGTGTGTAGTATATATTTACTGTCCTTATTGATATTTTATTTACAGTGTATAATATACATTTGGTGTAATTTTTGATATTTTATGTACAGTATATTAAATATAATTACTGTAGCATTTGATCGTTTATTTACAGTATATATAACACATATTTGGTTTACTTTTTGATATTTTATGTACAGTATGTCATATATATTTACTGTAATTTTTGATATTTTATTTACAGTATATAAAGTGTATTTGGTGTACTTTCAGTTAATATTATATGTACAATATATGAAATATATTTACTGTATTTTTGATATTTTATGTACAGTATATAAGATATATTTGGTGTCCTTTTGATATTTAGTGTAAATTATATAATACATATTTGCTGTAGTTTTTGATCTTTTACATAGGGTGTGTCGTAAATAGTTACTGTCCTTTTTGATATTTTATTTACAGTATATAATATACATTTGGTGTAATTTTTGATATTTTATGTACAGTATATTAAATATAATTACTGTAGTTTTTGATAGTCTATTTACAGTATATATAACACATATTTGGTGTACTTTTTTATATTTTATGTACAGTATGTCATATATATTTACTGTACTTTTTGATATTTTATTTACAGTATATAAAATGTATTTGGTGTACTTTTAGTTAATATTATATGTACAATATATGAAATATATTTACTGTACTTTCTGATATTTTACGTACAGTATATAAGATATATTTGGTGTCCTTTTGATATTTTATATAAATTATATAATATATATTTGGTGTAGTTTTTGATATTTTACATAGGGTGTGTAGTATATATTTACTGTACTTATTGATATTTTATTTACAGTGTATAATATACATTTGCTGTAATTTTTGATATTTTATGTACAGTATATTAAATATAATTACTGTAGTATTTGATCATTTATTTACAGTATATATAACACATATTTGGTTTACTTTTTGATATTTTATGTACAGTATGTCATATATATTTACTGTACTTTTTGATATTTTATTTACAGTATATAAAATGTATTTGGTGTACTTTCAGTTAATATTATATGTACAATATATGAAATATATTTACTGTACTTTTTGATATTTTATGTACAGTATATAAGATATATTTGGTGTCCTTTTGATATTTTATATAAATTATATAATATATATTTGGTGTAGTTTTTGATATTTTACATAGGGTGTGTAGTATATATTTACTGTCCTTATTGATATTTTATTTACAGTGTATAATATACATTTGCTGTAATTTTTGATATTTTATGTACAGTATATTAAATATAATTACTGTAGTATTTGATACTTTATTTACAGTATATATAACACATATTTGGTTTACTTTTTGATATTTTATGTACAGTATGTCATATATATTTACTGTACTTTTTGATATTTTATTTACACTATATAAAATGTATTTGGTGTACTTTCAGTTAATATTATATGTACAATATATGAAATATATTTACTGTACTTTTTGATATTTTATGTACAGTATATAAGATATATTTGGTGTCCTTTTGATATTTTATGCAAATTATATAATACATTTTTGGTGTAGTTTTTGATATTTTACATAGGGTGTGTCATATATATTGACTGTCTTTTTGATATTTTATTTACAGTATATAATATACATTTGGTGTAATTTTTGATATTTTATGTACAGTAAATTAAATATAATTACTGTAGTTTTTCATAGTCTATTTACAGTATATATAACACATATTTGGTGTACTTTTTGATATTTTATGTACAGTATGTCATATATATTTACTGTACTTTTTGATATTTTATTTACAGTATATAAAATGTATTTGGTGTACTTTTAGTTAATATTATATGTACAATATATGAAATATATTTACTGTACTTTCTGATATTTTATGTTCAGTATATAAGATATATTTGGTGTCCTTTTGATATTTTATATAAATTATATAATATATATTAGGTGTAGTTTTTTATATTTTACCTTGGGTGTGTCATATATATTTACTGTATTTTTGATATTTTATTTACAGTATATAATATACATTTGGTGTAATTGTTGATATTTTATGTACAGTATATGAAATATAATTACTGTAGTTTTTGATAGTCTATTTACAGTATATATAACACATATTTGGTGTACTTTTTGATATTTTATGTACAGTATGTCATAAATATTGACTGTCCTTTTTGATATTTTATTTACAGTATATAATATACATTTGGTGTAATTTTTGATATTTTATGTACAGTATATTAAATATAATTACTGTAGTTTTTCATAGTCTATTTACAGTATATATAACACATATTTGGTGTACTTTTTGATATTTTATGTACAGTATGTCATATATATTTACTGTACTGTTTTATATTTTATTTACGTTATATAAAATGTATTTGGTGTACTTTCAGTTAATATTATATGTACAATATATGAAATACATTTACTGTACTTTCTGATATTTTATGTACAGTATATAAGATATATTTGGTGTCCTTTTGATATTTTATGTAAATTATATAATACATATTTGCTGTAGCTTTTGATATTTTACATAGTGTGTGTCATATATATTGACGGTAGTTTTTGATATTTTATTTACAGTATATAATATACATTTGGTGTAATTTTTGATATTTTATGTACAGTATATTAAATATAATTACTGTAGTATTTGATACTTTATTTACAGTATATATACCACATATTTGGTGTACTTTTTGATATTTTATGTACAGTATGTCATATATATTTACTGTACTTTTTGATAATTTATTTACAGTATATAAAGTGTATTTGGTGTAATTTTAGTTAATATTATATGTACAATATATGAAATATATTTACTGTACTTTTGATATTTTATGTACAGTATATAAGATATATTTGGTGTCCTTTTGATATTTTATATAAATTATATAATATATATTTGGTGAAGTTTTTGATATTTTACATAGGGTGTGTAGTATATAGTTACTGTCCTTTTTGATATTTTATTTACAGTATATAATATACGTTTGGTGTAATTTTTGATATTTTATGTACAGTATATTAAATATAATTACTGTAGTATTTGATACTTTATTTACAGTATATATAACACATATTTGGTGTACTTTTTGATATTTTATGTACAGTATGTAATATATATTTACTGTACTTTTTGATAATTTATTTACAGTATATAAAGTGTATTTGGCGTACTTTCGTTTAATATTATATGTACAATATATGAAATATATTTACTGTATTTTTGATATTTTATGTACAGTATATAAGATATATTTCGTGTCCTTTTGATATTTTATGTAAATTATATAATACATATTTGGTGTTGTTTTTGATATTTTACATAGGGTGTGTCATATATATTGACTGTCCTTTTTGATATTTTATTTACAGTATATAATATACATTTGGTGTAATTTTTGATATTTTATGTACAGTATATTAAATATAATTACTGTAGTTTTTCATAGTCTATTTACAGTATATATAACACATATTTGGTGTACTTTTTTATATTTTATGTACAGTATGTCATATATATTTACTGTACTTTTGATATTTTATTTACAGTATATAAAATGTATTTGGTGTACTTTTAGTTAATAGTATATGTACAATATATGAAATATATTTACTGTATTTTCTGATATTTTACGTACAGTATATAAGATATATTTGGTGTCCTTTTGATATTTTATATAAATTATATAATATATATTTGGTGTAGTTTTTGATATTTTACATAGGGTGTGTAGTATATATTTACTGTCCTTATTGATATTTTATTTACAGTGTATAATATACCTTTGGTGTAATTTTTGATATTTTATGTACAGTATATCAAATATAATTACTGTAGTATTTGATCGTTTATTTACAGTATATATAACACATATTTGGTGTACTTTTTGATATTTTACGTACAGTCTGTCATATATATTTACTGTACTTTTTGATATTTTATTTACAGTATATAAAGTGTATTTGGTATACTTTCAGTTAATATTATATGTACAATATATGAAATATATTTACTGTACTTTTTGATATTTTATGTACAGTATATAAGATATATTTGTTGTCCTTTTGATATTTTATGTAAATTATATAATACAAATTTGCTGTAGTTTTTGATATTTTACATAGGGTGTGTCGTATATAGTTACTTTCCTTTTTGATATTTTATTTACAGTATATAATATACATTTGGTGTAATTTTTCATATTTTATGTACAGTATATTAAATATAATTACTGTAGTTTTTGATAGTCTTTTTACAGTATATATAACACATATTAGGTGTACATTTTTATATTTTATGTAAATTATGTCATATATATTTACTGTACATTTTGATATTTTATTTACAGTATATAAAATGTATTTGGTGTACTTTTAGTTAATATTATATATACAATATATGAAATATATTTACTGTACTTTTTGATATTTTATGTACAGTATATAAGATATATTTGGTGTCCTTTTGATATTTCATATAAATTATATAATATATATTTGGTGAAGATTTGATATTTTACATAGGGTGTGTAGTATATAGTTACTGTCCTTTTTGATATTTTATTTACAGTATATAATATACGTTTGGTGTAATTTTTGATATTTTATGTACAGTATATTAAATATAATTACTGTAGTTTTTGATAGTTTATTTACAGTATATATAACACATATTTGGTGTATTTTTGATATTTTATGTACAGTATGTCATATATATTTACTGTACTTTTTGATATTTTATGTACAGTATATAAAATGTATTTGGTGTACTTTCAGTTAATATTATATGTACAATATATGAAATATATTTACTGTACTTTTTGATATTTTATGTACAGTATATAAGATATATTTGGTGTCCTTTTGATATTTTATATCAATTATATAATACATATTTGCTGAAGTTTTTGATATTTTACATAGGGTGTGTAGTATATAGTTAATGTCCTTTTTGATATTTTATTTAGAGTATATAATATACATTTGGTGTAATTTTTGATATTTTATGTACAGTATATTAAATATAATTACTGTAGTATTTGATACTTTATTTACAGTATATATAACACATATTTGGTGTACTTTTTGATATTTTATGTAAAGTATGTAATATATATTTACTGTACTTTTTGATATTTTATTTACAGTATATAAAGTGTGTTTGGTGTACTTTCACTTAATATTATATGTACAATATATGAAATATATTTACTGTACTTTTTGATATTTTATGTACAGTATATAAGATATATTTGGTGTCCTTTTGATATTTTATGTAAATTATATGATACATATTTGGTGTAGTTTTTGATATTTTACATAGGGTGTGTCATATATATTGACTGTCCTTTTTGATATTTTATATACAGTATATAATATACATTTGGTGTAATTTTTGATATTTTATGTACAGTATATTAAATATAATTACTGTAGTTTTTGAGAGTCTATTTACAGTATATATAACACATATTTGGTGTACTTTTTTATATTTTATGTACAGTATGTCATATATATTTACTGTACTTTTGATATTTTATTTACAGTATATAAAATGTATTTTGTGTACTTTTAGTTAATATTATATGTACAATATATGAAATATATTTACTGTACTTTTTGATATTTTATGTACAGTATATAAGATATATTTGGTGTCCTTTTGATATTTTATGAAAATTATATAATATATATTTGGTGTAGTTTTTGATATTTTACATGGGGTGTGTCATATATATTTACTGTCCTTTTTGATATTTTATTTACAGTATATAATATACATTTGGTGTAATTTTTGATATTTTATGTACAGTATATTAAATATAATTACTGTAGTTTTTGATAGTTTATTTACAGTATGTATAACACATATTTGGTGTCCTTTTTGATATTTTATGTACAGTATGTCATATATATTTACTGTACTTTTTGATATTTTATGTACAGTATATAAAATGTATTTGCTGTACTTTCAGTTAATATTATATGTACAATATATGAAATATATTTACTGTACTTTTTGATATTTTATGTACAGTATATAAGATATATTTGGTGTCCTTTTGATATTTTATATAAATTATATAATATATATTTGGTGTAGTTTTTGATATTTTACATAGGGTGTGTAGTATATTGTTACTGTCCTTTTTGATACTTTATTTACAGTATATAATATACATTTGGTGTAATTTTTGATATTTTATGTACAGTATATTAAATATAATTACTGTAGATTTTGATAGTTTATTTACAGTATATATGACACATATTTGGTGTCCTTTTTGATATTTTATGTACAGTATGTAATATATAATTACTGTATTTATGATATTTTATTTACAGTATATAAAATGTACTTGGTGTACTTTTAGTTAATATTATATGTACAATATATGAAATATATTTACTGTACTTTTTGATATTTTATGTACATTATATAAGATATATTTGGTGTCCTTTTGATATTTTATGAAAATTATATAATATATATTTTATATAGTTTTTGATATTTCATGGGGTGTGTCATATATATTTACTGTCCTTTTTGATATTTTATTTACAGTATATAATATACATTTGGTGTAATTTTTGATATTTTATGTACAGTATATTGAATATAATTACTGTAGTTTTTGATAGTTTATTTACAGTATGTATAACACATATTTGGTGTCCTTTTTGATATTTTATGTACAGTATGTAATATATATTTACTGTACTTTTTGATATTTTATTTACATTATATAAAATGTATTTGGTGTATTTTAGTTAATATTATATGTACAATATATGAAATATATTTACTGTACTTTTTGATATTTTATGTACAGTATATAAGATATATTTGGTGTCCTTTTAATATTTTATGTAAATTATATAATATATATTTGGTGTAGTTTCTGATATTTTACATAGGGTGTGTAGTATATATTTACTGTCCTTTTTGATATTTTATTTACAGTGTATAATATACATTTGGTGTAATTTTTGATATTTTATGTACAGTATATTAAATATAATTACTGTAGTATTTGATCGTTTATTTACAGTATGTATAACACATATTTGGTGTACTTTCTGATATTTTATGTACAGTATGTCATATATATGTACTGTACTTTTTGATATTTTATTTACAGTATATAAAATGTATTTGGTGTACATTCAGTTAATATTATATGTACAATATATGATATATATTTACTGTACTTTTTGATATTTTATGTACAGTATATAAGATATATTTGGTGTCCTTTTGATATTTTATGTAAATTATATAATACATATTTGGTGTAGTTTTTGATATTTTACATATGGTGTGTCACATATATTGACGGTCCTTTTTGATATTTTATTTACAGTATATAATATACATTTGGTGTAATTTTTAATATTTTATGTACAGTATATTAAATATAATTACTGTAGTTTTTGATAGTTTATTTACTGTATATATAACACATATTTGGTGTATTTTTGATATTTTATGTACAGTATGTCATATATATTTACTGTACTTTTTGATATTTTATTTACAGTATATAAAATGTATTTGGTGTACTTTCAGTTAATATTATATGTACAATATATGAAATATATATACTGTACTTTCTGATATTTTATGTACAGTATATAAGATATATTTGGTGTCCTTTTGATATTTTTTATAATTATATAATATATATTTGGTGAAGTTTTTGATATTTTACATAGGGTGTGTATTATACAATTACTGTCCTTTTTGATATTTTATTTACAGTATATAATATACGTTTGGTGTAATTTTTGATATTTAATGTACAGTATATTAAATATAATTGCTGTAGTATTTGATACTTTATTTACAGTATATATAACACATATTTGGTGTACTTTTTGATATTTTATGTACAGTATGTAATATATATTTACTGTACTTTTTGATAATTTATTTACAGTATATAAAGTGTATTTGGTGTACTTTCAGTTAATATTATATGTACAATGTATGAAATATATTTACTGTACTTTTTGATATTTTATGTACAGTATATAAGATATATTTGGTGTCCATTTGATATTTTATATAAATTATATAATATATATTTGGTGTAGTTTATGACATTTTACATATGGTGTGTCACATATATTGACGGTCCTTTTTGATATTTTATTTACAGTATATAATATACGTTTGCTGTAATATTTGATATTTTATGTACAGTATATTAAATATAATTACTGTAGTATTTGATACTTTATTTACAGAATATATAAAACATATTTGGGGTACTTTTTGATATTTTATGTACAGTATGTAATATATATTTACTGTACTTTTTGATATTTTATTTACAGTATATAAAATGTATTTCGTGTACTTTTAGTTAATATTATATGTACAATATATGAAATATATTTACTGTACTTTTTGATATTTTACGTACAATATATAAGATATATTTGGTGTCCTTTTGATATTTTATATAAATTATATAATATATATTTGGTATAGTTTTTGATATTTTACATACGGTGTGTAGTATATAGTTACTGTCCTTTTTGATATTTAATTTACAGTGTACAATATACATTTGGTGTAATTTTTGATATTTTATGTACAGTATATTAAATATAATTACTGTAGTATTTGATCGTTTATTTACAGTATATATAACACATATTTGGTGTACTTTTTGATATTTTATGTACAGTATGTCATATATATTTACTGTACTTTTTGATATTTTATTTACAGTATATAAAATGTATTTGGTGTACTTTCAGTGAATATTATATGTACAATATATGAAATACATTTACTGTAGTTTTTGATATTTTATGTACAGTATATAAGATATATTTGGTGTCCTTTTGATATTTTATGTAAATTATATAATACATATTTGCTGTAGCTTTTGATATTTTACATAGGGTGTGTCATATAGATTGACGGTACTTTTTGATATTTTATTTACAGTATGTAATATACATTTGGTGTAATTTTTGATATTTTATGTACAGTATATTAAATATAATTACTGTAGTATTTGATACTTTATTTACAGTATATATAACACATATTTGGTGTACTTTTTGATATTTTATGTACAGTATGTCGTATATATTTACTGTACTTTTTGATAATTTATTTACAGTATATAAAGTGTATTTGGTGTACTTTCAGTTAATATTATATGTACAATATATGAAATATATTTACTGTACTTTTTGATATTTTATGTACAGTGCATAAGATATATTTGGTGTCCTTTTGATATTTCATGTAAATTATATAATACATATTTTGTGTAGTTTTTGATATTTTACATAGGGTGTGTCATATATATTGACTGTCCTTTTTGATATTTTATTTACAGTATATAATATACATTTGGTGTAATTTTTGATATTTTATTTACAGTATATTAAATATAATTACTGTAGTTTTTGATAGTCTATTTACAGTATATATAACACATATATGGTGTACTTTTTGATATTTTATGTACAGTATGTAATATATATTTACTGTACTTTTTGATATTTTATTTACAGTATATAAAATGTATGTGGTGTACTTTTAGTTAATATTATATGTACAATATATGAAATATATTTACTGTACTTTTTGATATTTTATGTACAGTATATAAGATATATTTGGTGTCCTTTTTATATTTTATATAAATTATATAATATATATTTGGTGTAGTTTTTGATATTTTACATAGGTTGTGTAGTATATATTTACTGTCCTTTTTCATATTTTATTTACAGTGTATAATATACATTTGGTGTAATTTTTGATATTTTATGTACAGTATATTAAATATAATTACTGTAGTATTTGATCGTTTATTTACAGTATATATAACACATATTTGGTGTACTTTTTGATATTTTATGTACAGTATGTCATATATATTTACTGTACTTTTTGATATTTTATTTACAGTATATAAAATGTATTTGGTGTACTTTCTGTTAATATTATATGTACAATATGTGAAATACATTTATTGTACTTTTTGATATTTTATGTACAGTATATAAGATATATTTGGTGTCCTTTTGATATTTTATGTAAATTATATAATATATATTAGGTGTAGTTTTTTATATTTTACCTTGGGTGTGTCATATATATTTACTGTCTTTTTGATATTTTATTTACAGTATATAATATACATTTGGTGTAATTGTTCATATTTTATGTACAGTATATGAAATATAATTACTGTAGTTTTTGATAGTATATTTACAGTATATATAACACATATTTGGTGTACTTTTTGATATTTTATGTACAGTATGTCATATATATTTACTGTACTTTTTGATATTTTATTCACAGTATATAATATACATTTGGTGTAATTTTTGATATTTTATGTACAGTATATTAAATATAATTACTGTAGTTTTTCATAATCTATTTACAGTATATATAACACATATTTGGTGTACTTTTTGATATTTTATGTACAGTATGTCATATATATTTACTGTACTGTTTTATATTTTATTTACAGTATATAAAATGTATTTGGTGTACTTTTAGTTAATATTATATGTACAATATATGAAATATATTTACTGTACTTTCTGATATTTTATGTACAGTATATAAGATATATTTGGTGTCTTTTGATATTTTATATAAATTATATAATATATATTGGGTGAAGTTTTTGATATTTTACATAGGGTGTGTAGTATATACTTACTGTCCTTTTTGATATTTATTTACAGTATATAATATACATTTGGTGTAATTTTTGATATTTTATGTACAGTATATTAAATATAATTACTGTAGTATTTGATACTTTATTTACAGTATATATAACACATATTAGGTGTACTTTTTAATATTTTATGTACAGTATGTAATATATATTTACTGTACTTTTTGATAATTTATTTACAGTATATAAAGTGTATTTGGTGTACTTTCATTTAATATTCTATGTACAATATATGAAATATATTTACTGTACTTTTTGATATTTTATGTACGGTATATAAGATATATTTCGTGTCCTTTTGATATTTTATATAAATTATATAGTACATATTTGGTGTAGTTTTTGATATTTTACATAGGGTGTGTCATATATATTGACTGTCTTTTTGATATTTTATTTACAGTATATAATATACATTTGGTGTAATTTTTGATATTTTATGTACAGTATATTAAATATAATTACTGTAGTTTTTCATAGTCTATTTACAGTATATATAACACATATTTGGTGTACTTTTTGATATTTTATGTACAGTATGTAATATATATTTACTGTACTTTTTGATATTTTATTTACAGTATATAAAATGTATTTGGTGTACTTTTAGTTAATATTATATGTACAATATATGAAATATATTTACTGTACTTTTTGATATTTTACGTACAGTATATAAGATATATTTGGTGTCCTTTTGATATTTTATATAAATTATATAATATATATTTGGTGTAGTTTTTGATATTTTACATAGGGTGTGTAGTATATATTTACTGTCGTTTTTGATATTTTATTTACAGTGTATAATATACATTTGGTGTAATTTTTGATATTTTATGTACAGTATATTAAATATAATTACTGTAGTATTTGATCGTTTATTTACAGTATATATAACACATATTTGGTTTACTTTTTGATATTTTATGTACAGTATGTCATATATATTTACTGTACTTTTTGATATTTTATTTACAGTATATAAAATGTATTTGGTGTACTTTCAGTTAGTATTATATGTACAATATATGAAATATATTTACTGTACATTTTGATATTTTATGTACAGTATATAAGATATATTTGGTGTCCTTTTGATATTTTATGTAAATTATATAATACATATTTGCTGTAGCTTTTGATATTTTACATAGGGTGTGTCATATATATTGACGGTACTTTTTGATAGTTTATTTACAGTATATAATACACATTTGGTGTAATTTTTGATATTTTATGTACAGTATATTAAATATAATTACTGTAGTATTTGATACTTTATTTACAGTATATATAATACATATTTGGTGTACTTTTTGATATTTTATGTACAGTATGTCATATATATTTACTGTACTTTTTGATATTTTATTTACAGTATATAAAAGGTATTTGGTGTACTTTCAGTTAATATTATATGTACAATATATGAAATATATTTACTGTACTTTCTGATATTTTATGTACAGTATATAAGATATATTTTGTGTCCTTTTGATATTTTATATAAATTATATAATATATATTATGTGTAGTTTTTGATATTTTAGATATGGTGTGTCATATATATTTACTGTCTTTTTGATATTTTATTTACAGTATATAATATACATTTGGTGTAATTTTTGATATTTTATGTACAGTATATTAAATATAATTACTGTAGTTTTTCATAGTCTATTTACAGTATATATAACACATATTTGGTGTACTTTTTGATATTTTATGTACAGTATGTCATATATATTTACTGTACTTTTTGATAATTTATTTACAGTATATAAAGTGTATTTGGTGTACTTTCAGTTAATATTCTATGTACAATATATGAAATATATTTACTGTACTTTTTGATATTTTATGTACAGTATATAAGATATATTTCGTGTCCTTTTGATATTTTATGTAAATTATATAATACATATTTGGTGTAGTTTTTGATATTTTACATAGGGTGTGTCATATATATTGACTGTCTTTTTGATATTTTATTTACAGTATATAATATACATTTGGTGTAATTTTTGATATTTTATGTACAGTATATTAAATATAATTACTGTAGTTTTTCATAGTCTATTTACAGTATATATAACACATATTTGTTGTACTTTTTGATATTTTATGTACAGTATGTAATATATATTTACTGTACTTTTTGATATTTATTTACAGTATATAAAATGTATTTGGTGTACTTTTAGTTAATATTATATGTACAATATATGAAATATATTTACTGTACTTTTTGATATTTTACGTACAGTATATAAGATATATTTGGTGTCCTTTTGATATTTTATATAAATTATATAATATATATTTGGTGTAGTTTTTGATATTTTACATAGGGTGTGTAGTATATATTTACTGTCGTTTTTGATATTTTATTTACAGTGTATAATATGCATTTGGTGTAATTTTTGATATTTTATGTACAGTATATTTAATATAATTACTGTAGTATTTGATCGTTTATTTACAGTATATATAACACATATTTGGTTTACTTTTTGATATTTTATGTACAGTATGTCATATATATTTACTGTACTTTTTGATATTTTATTTACAGTATATAAAATGTATTTGGTGTACTTTCAGTTAGTATTATATGTACAATATATGAAATATATTTACTGTACATTTTGATATTTTATGTACAGTACATGAGATATATTTGGTGTTCTTTTGATATTTTATGTAAATTATATAATACATATTTGCTGTTGTTTTTGATATTTTACATAGGGTGTGTCATATATATTGACGGTACTTTTTGATATTTTATTTACAGTATATAATGCACATTTTGTGTAATTTTTGATATTTTATGTAGAGTATATTAAATATAATTACTGTAGTATTTGATACTTTATTTACAGTATATATAACACATATTTGGTTTACTTTTTGATATTTTATGTACAGTATGTCATATATATTTACTGTACATTTTGATATTTTATTTACAGTATATAAAATGTATTTGGTGTACTTTCAGTTAATATTATATGTACAATATATGAAATATATTTACTGTACTTTTTGATATTTTATGTACAGTATATAAGATATATTTGGTGTCCTTTTGATATTTTAGGTAAATTATAAAATACATATTTGCTGTAGCTTTTGATATTTTACATAGGGTGTGTCATATATATTGACGGTACTTTTTGATATTTTATTTACAGTATATAATATACATTTGGTGTAATTTTTGATATTTTATGTACAGTATATTAAATATAATTACTGTAGTATTTGATACTTTATTTACAGTATATATAACACATATTTGGTGTACTTTTTGATATTTTATGTACAGTATATCATATATATTTACTGTACTTTTTGATAATTTATTTACAGTATATAAAGTGTATTTGGTGTACTTTCAGTTAATATTATATGTACAATATATGAAATATATTTACTGTACTTTTTGATATTTTATGTACAGTATATAAGATATATTTGGTGTCCTTTTGATATTTTAAGCAAATTATATAATACATATTTGGTGTAGTTTTTGATATTTTACATAGGGTGTGTCATATATATTTACTGTCTTTTTGATATTTTATTTACAGTATATAATATACATTTGGTGTAATTTTTGATATTTTATGTACAGTATATTAAATATAATTACTGTAGTTTTTGATAGTCTATTTACAGTATAAATAACACATATTTGGTGTACTTTTTGATATTTTATGTACAGTATGTCATATATATTTACTGTACTTTTTGATATTTTATTTACAATATATAAAATGTATTTGGTGTACTTTTAGTTAATATTATATGTACAATATATGAAATATATTTACTGTTCTTTTTGATATTTTATGTACAGTATATAAGATATATTTGGTGTCCTTTTGATATTTTATATAAATTATATAATATATATTTGGTGAAGTTTTTGATATTTTACATAGGGTGTGTAGTATATAGTTACTGTCCTTTTTGATATTTTATTTACAGTATATAATATACATTTGGTGTAATTTTTGATATTTTATGTACAGTATATTAAATATAATTACTGTAGTATTTGATACTTTATTTACAGTATATATAACACATATTTGGTGTACTTTTTGATATTTTATGTACAGTATGTAATATATATTTACTGTACCTTTTGATAATTTATTTACAGTATATAAAGTGTATTTGGTGTACTTTCAGTTAATATTATATGTACAATATATGAAATATATTTACTGTACTTTTTGATACTTTATGTACAGTATATAAGATATATTTGGTGTCCTTTTGATATTTTATGTAAATTATATAATACATATTTGGTGTAGTTTTTGATATTTTACATAGGGTTTGTCATGTATATTGACTGTCCTTTTTGATATTTTATTTACAGTATATAATATACATTTGGTGTAATTTTTGATATTTTATGTACAGTATATTAAATATAATTACTGTAGTTTTCATAGTCTATTTACAGTATATATAACACATATTTGGTGTACTTTTTGATATTTTATGTACAGTATGTCATATATATTTACTGTACTTTTTGATATTTTATTTACAGTATATAAAATGTATTTGGTGTACTTTTAGTTAATAGTATATGTACAATATATGAAATATATTTACTGTACTTTCTGATATTTTATGTACAGTATATAAGACATATTTGGTGTCCTTTTGATATTTTATATAAATTATATAATATATATTTGGTGTTGTTTTTGATATTTTACATAGGGTGTGTCATATATATTTACTGTCTTTTTGTTATTTAATTTACAGTATATGATATACATTTGGTGTAATTTTTTGATATTTTATGTACAGTATATTAAAAATAATTACTGTAGTTTTTGATAGTCTATTTACAGTATATATAACACATATTTGGTGTACTTTTTGATATTTTATGTACAGTATGTCATATATATTTACTGTACTTTTTGATATTTTATTTACAGTATATAAAATGTATTTGGTGTACTTTTAGTTAATATTATATGTACAATATATGAAATATATTTACTGTACTTTTTGATATTTTACGTACAGTATATAAGATATATTTGGTGTCCTTTTGATATTTTATATAAATTATATAATATATATTTGGTGTAGTTTTTGATATTTTACATAGGGTGTGTAGTATATATTTACTGTCGTTTTTGATATTTTATTTACAGTGTACAATATGCATTTGGTGTAATTTTTGATATTTTATGTACAGTATATTTAATATAATTACTGTAGTATTTGATCGTTTATTTACAGTATATATAACACATATTTGGTTTACTTTTTGATATTTTATGTACAGTATGTCATATATATTTACTGTACTTTTTGATATTTTATTTACAGTATATAAAATGTATTTGGTGTACTTTCAGTTAGTATTATATGTACAATATATGAAATATATTTACTGTACATTTTGATATTTTATGTACAGTATATGAGATATATTTGGTGTTCTTTTGATATTTTATGTAAATTATATAATACATATTTGCTGTTGTTTTTGATATTTTACATAGGGTGTGTCATATATATTGACGGTACTTTTTGATATTTTATTTACAGTATATAATGCACATTTGGTGTAATTTTTGATATTTTATGTACAGTATATTAAATATAATTACTGTAGTATTTGATACTTTATTTACAGTATATATAACACATATTTGGTTTACTTTTTGATATTTTATGTACAGTATGTCATATATATTTACTGTACATTTTGATATTTTATTTACAGTATATAAAATGTATTTGGTGTACTTTCAGTTAATATTATATGTACAATATATGAAATATATTTACTGTACTTTTTGATATTTTATGTACAGTATATAAGATATATTTGGTGTCCTTTTGATATTTTAGGTAAATTATAAAATACATATTTGCTGTAGCTTTTGATATTTTACATAGGGTGTGTCATATATATTGACGGTACTTTTTGATATTTTATTTACAGTATATAATATACATTTGGTGTAATTTTTGATATTCTATGTACAGTATATTAAATATAATTACTGTAGTATTTGATACTTTATTTACAGTATATATAACACATATTTGGTGTACTTTTTGATATTTTATGTACAGTACATCATATATATTTACTGTACTTTTTGATAATTTATTTACCGTATATAAAGTGTATTTGGTGTACTTTCAGTTAATATTATATGTACAATATATGAAATATATTTACTGTACTTTTTGATATTTTATGTACAGTATATAAGATATATTTGGTGTCCTTTTGATATTTTATGCAAATTATATAATACATATTCGGTGTAGTTTTTGATATTTTACATAGGGTGTGTCATATATATTTACTGTCTTTTTGATATTTTATTTACAGTATATAATATACATTTGGTGTAATTTTTGATATTTTATGTACAGTATATTAAATATAATTACTGTAGTTTTTGATAGTCTATTTACAGTATAAATAACACATATTTGGTGTACTTTTTGATATTTTATGTACAGTATGTCATATATATTTACTGTACTTTTTGATATTTTATTTACAATATATAAAATGTATTTGGTGTACTTTCCGTTAATATTATATGTACAATATATGAAATATATTTACTGTTCTTTTTGATATTTTATGTACAGTATATAAGATATATTTGGTGTCCTTTTGATATTTTATATAAATTATATAATATATATTTGGTGAAGTTTTTGATATTTTACATAGGGTGTGTAGTATATAGTTACTGTCCTTTTTGATATTTTATTTACAGTATAAAATATACATTTGGTGTAATTTTTGATATTTTATGTACAGTATATTAAATATAATTACTGTAGTATTTGATACTTTATTTACAGTATATATAACACATATTTGGTGTACTTTTTGATATTTTATGTACAGTATGTAATATATATTTACTGTACATTTTGATAATTTATTTACAGTATATAAAGTGTATTTGGTGTACTTTCAGTTAATATTATATGTACAATATATGAAATATATTTACTGTACTTTTTGATACTTTATGTACAGTATATAAGATATATTTGGTGTCCTTTTGATATTTTATGTAAATTATATAATACATATTTGGTGTAGTTTTTGATATTTTACATAGGGTTTGTCATGTATATTGACTGTCCTTTTTGATATTTTATTTACAGTATATAATATACATTTGGTGTAATTTTTGATATTTTATGTACAGTATATTAAATATAATTACTGTAGTTTTCATAGTCTATTTACAGTATATATAACACATATTTGGTGTACTTTTTGATATTTTATGTACAGTATGTCATATATATTTACTGTACTTTTTGATATTTTATTTACAGTATATAAAATGTATTTGGTGTACTTTTAGTTAATAGTATATGTACAATATATGAAATATATTTACTGTACTTTCTGATATTTTATGTACAGTATATAAGACATATTTGGTGTCCTTTTGATATTTTATATAAATTATATAATATATATTTGGTGTTGTTTTTGATATTTTACATAGGGTGTGTCATATATATTTACTGTCTTTTTGATATTTTATTTACAGTATATAATATACATTTGGTGTAATTTTTTGATATTTTATGTACAGTATATTAAAAATAATTACTGTAATTTTTGATAGTCTATTTACAGTATATATAACACATATTTGGTGTACTTTTTGATATTTTATGTACAGTATGTCATATATATTTACTGTACTTTTTGATATTTTATTTACAGTATATAAAATGTATTTGGTGTACTTTTAGTTAATATTATATGTACAATATATGAAATATATTTACTGTACTTTTTGATATTTTACGTACAGTATATAAGATATATTTGGTGTCCTTTTCATATTTTATATAAATTATATAATATACTTTTGGTGTAGTTTTTGATATTTTACATAGGGTGTGTAGTATATAGTTACTGTCTTTTTGATATTTTATTTACAGTATATAATATACGTTTGGTGTAATATTTGATATTTTATGTACAGTATATTAAATATAATTACTGTAGTATTTGATACTTTATTTACAGTATATATAACACATATTTGGTGTACTTTTTGATATTTTATGTACAATATGTCATATATATTTACTGTAATTTTGATAATTTATTTACAGTATATAAAGTGTATTTGGTGTACTTTCAGTTAATATTATATGTACAATATATGAAATATATTTACTGTACTTTTTGATATTTTATGTACAGTATATAAGATATATTTGGTGTCCTTTTGATATTTTATGTAAATTATATAATACATATTTGGTGTAGTTTTCGATATTTTACATAGGGTGTGTCATATATATTGACTGTCCTTTTTGATATTTTATTTACAGTATATAATATACATTTGGTGTAATTTTTGATGTTTTATATACAGTATATTAAATATAATTACTGTAGTTTTTGATAGTCTATTTACAGTATATATAACACATATTTGGTGTACTTTTTGATATTTTATGTACAGTATGTCATATATATTTACTGTACTTTTTGATAATTTATTTACAGTATATAAAGTGTCTTTGGTGTACTTTCAGTTAATATTATATGTACAATATATGAAATATATTTACTGTACTTTTTGATATTTTATGTACAGTATATAAGATATATTTGGTGTCCTTTTGATATTTTATGTAAATTATATAATACATATTTGGTGTAGTTTTTGATATTTTACATAGGGTGTGTCATATATTTTGACGGTCCTTTTTGATATTTTATTTACAGTATATAATATACATTTGGTGTAATTTTTGATATTTTAAGAACAGTATATTAAATATAATTACTGTAGTTTTTGATAGTCTATTTACAGTATATATAACACATATTTGGTGTACTTTTTGATATTTTATGTACAGTATGTCATATATATTTACTGTACTTTTTGATATTTTATTTACAGTATATAAAATGTATTTGGTGTACTTTTAGTTAATATTATATGTACAATATATGAAATATATTTACTGTACTTTCTGATATTTTATCTACAGTATATAAGATATATTTGGTGTCCTTTTGATATTTTATATAAATTATATAATATATATTAGGTGTAGTTTTTGATATTTTACATAGGGTGTGTCATATATATTTACTGTCTTTTTGATATTTTATTTACAGTATATAATATACATTTGGTGTAATTTTTGATATTTTATGTACAGTATATTAAATATAATTACTGTAGTTTTTGATAGTCTATTTACAGTATAAATAACACATATTTGGTGTACTTTTTGATATTTTATGTACAGTATGTCATATATATTTACTGTACTTTTTGATATTTTATTTACAATATATAAAATGTATTTGGTGTACTTTTAGTTAATATTATATGTACAATATATGAAATATATTTACTGTTCTTTTTGATATTTTATGTACAGTATATAAGATATATTTGGTGTCCTTTTGATATTTTATATAAATTATATAATATATATTTGGTGAAGTTTTTGATATTTTACATAGGGTGTGTAGTATATAGTTACTGTCCTTTTTGATATTTTATTTACAGTATATAATATACATTTGGTGTAATTTTTGATATTTTATGTACAGTATATTAAATATAATTACTGTAGTATTTGATACTTTATTTACAGTATATATAACACATATTTGGTGTACTTTTTGATATTTTATGTACAGTATGTAATATATATTTACTGTACATTTTGATAATTTATTTACAGTATATAAAGTGTATTTGGTGTACTTTCAGTTAATATTATATGTACAATATATGAAATATATTTACTGTACTTTTTGATACTTTATGTACAGTATATAAGATATATTTGGTGTCCTTTCGATATTTTATGTAAATTATATAATACATATTTGGTGTAGTTTTTGATATTTTACATAGGGTTTGTCATATATATTGACTGTCCTTTTTGATATTTTATGTACAGTATATAATATACATTTGGTGTAATTTTTGATATTTTATGTACAGTATATTAAATATAATTACTGTAGTTTTCATAGTCTATTTACAGTATATATAACACATATTTGGTGTACTTTTTGATATTTTATGTACAGTATGTCATATATATTTACTGTACTTTTTGATATTTTATTTACAGTATATAAAATGTATTTGGTGTACTTTTAGTTAATAGTATATGTACAATATATGAAATATATTTACTGTACTTTCTGATATTTTATGTACAGTATATAAGACATATTTGGTGTCCTTTTGATATTTTATATAAATTATATAATATATATTTGGTGTTGTTTTTGATATTGTACATAGGGTGTGTCATATATATTTACTGTCTTTTTGATATTTTATTTACAGTATATAATATACATTTGGTGTAATTTTTTGATATTTTATGTACAGTATATTAAAAATAATTACTGTAGTTTTTGATAGTCTATTTACAGTATATATAACACATATTTGGTGTACTTTTTGATATTTTATGTACAGTATGTCATATATATTTACTGTATTTTTTGATATTTTATTTACAGTATATAAAATGTATTTGGTGTACTTTTAGTTAATATTATATGTACAATATATGAAATATATTTACTGTACTTTTTGATATTTTACGTACAGTATATAAGATATATTTGGTGTCCTTTTCATATTTTATATAAATTATATAATATACTTTTGGTGTAGTTTTTGATATTTTACATAGGGTGTGTAGTATATAGTTACTGTCTTTTTGATATTTTATTTACAGTATATAATATACGTTTGGTGTAATATTTGATATTTTATGTACAGTATATTAAATATAATTACTGTAGTATTTGATACTTTATTTACAGTATATATAACACATATTTGGTTTACTTTTTGATATTTTATGTACAATATGTCATATATATTTACTGTAATTTTGATAATTTATTTACAGTATATAAAGTGTATTTGGTGTACTTTCAGTTAATATTATATGTACAATATATGAAATATATTTACTGTACTTTTTGATATTTTATGTACAGTATATAAGATATATTTGGTGTCCTTTTGATATTTTATGTAAATTATATAATACATATTTGGTGTAGTTTTCGATATTTTACATAGGGTGTGTCATATATATTGACTGTCCCTTTTGATATTTTATTTACAGTATATAATATACATTTGGTGTAATTTTTGATATTTTATGTACAGTATATTAAATATAATTACTGTAGTTTTTGATAGTCTATTTACAGTATATATAACACATATTTGGTGTACTTTTTGATATTTTATGTACAGTATGTCATATATATTTACTGTACTTTTTGATAATTTATTTACAGTATATAAAGTGTATTTGGTGTACTTTCAGTTAATATTATATGTACAATATATGAAATATATTTACTGTACTTTTTGATATTTTATGTACAGTATATAAGATATATTTGGTGTCCTTTTGATATTTTATGTAAATTATATAATACATATTTGGTGTAGTTTTTGATATTTTACATAGGGTGTGTCATATATTTTGACGGTCCTTTTTGATATTTTATTTACAGTATATAATATACATTTGGTGTAATTTTTGATATTTTAAGAACAGTATATTAAATATAATTACTGTAGTTTTTGATAGTCTATTTACAGTATATATAACACATATTTGGTGTACTTTTTGATATTTTATGTACAGTATGTCATATATATTTACTGTACTTTTTGATAATTTATTTACGGTATATAAAGTGTATTTTGTGTACTTTCAGTTAATATTATATGTACAATATATGAAATATATTTACCGTACTTTTTGATATTTTATGTACAGTATATAAGATACATTTGGTGTCCTTTTGATATTTTATGTAAATTATATAATACATATTTGGTGTAGTTTTTGATATTTTACATAGGGTGTGTGATATATATTGACTGTCCTTTTTGATATTTTATTTACAGTAGATAATATACATTTGGTGTAATTTTTGATATTTTATGTACAGTATATTAAATATAATTACTGTAGTTTTTGATAGTCTATTTACAGTATATATAACACATATTTGGTGTACATTTTGATATTTTATGTACAGTATGTCATATATATTTACTGTATTTTTGATATTTTATTTACAGTATATAAAATGTATTTGGTGTACTTTCAGTTAATATTATATGTACAATATATGAAATATATTTACTGTACTTTTTGATATTTTATGTACAGTATATAAGTTATATTTGGTGTCCTTTTGATATTTTATTTAAATTATATGATACATATTTGGTGTAGTTTTTGATATTTTACATAGGGTGTGTCACATATATTGACGGTCCTTTTTGATATTTTATTTGCAGTATATAATATAAATTTGGTGTAATTTTTGATATTTTATGTACAGTACATTAAATATAATTACTGTAGTTTTTGATAGTTTATTTACAGTATATATAACACATATTTGGTGTATTTTTGATACTTTATGTACAGTATGTCATATATATTTACTGTACTTTTTGATATTTTATGTACAGTATATAAAATGTATTTGGTGTACTTTCAGTTAATATTATATGTACAATATATGAAATATATTTACTGTACTTTTTGATATTTTATGTACAGTATATAAGATATATTTGGTGTCCTTTTGATATTTTATATAAATTATATAATATATATTTGGTGTAGTTTTGGTATTTTACATAGGGTGTGTAATATATATTTACTGTCTTTTTGATATTTTATTTACAGTATATAATATACATTTGGTGTAATTTTTGATATTTTATGTACAGTATATTAAATACTATTACTGTAGTTTTTGATAGTCTATTTACAGTATATATAACACATATTTGGTGTACTTTTTGATATTTTATGTACAGTATGTCATATATATTTACTGTAGTTTTTGATATTTTATTTACAGTATATAAAATGTATTTGGTGTACTTTTAGTTAATGTTATATATACAATATATGAAATATATTTACTGTACTTTCTGATATTTTATGTACAGTATATAAGATATATTTGTTGTCCTTTTGATATTTTATATAAATTATATAATATATATTTGCTGAAGTTTTTGATATTTTACATAGGGTGTGTAGTATATAGTTACTGTCCTTTTTGATATTTTATTTACAGTATATAATATACATTTGGTGTAATTTTTGATATTTTATGTAGAATATATTAAATATAATTACTGTAGTATTTGATACTTTATTTACAGTATATATAACACATATTTGGTGTACTTTTTGATATTTTATGTACAGTATGTTATATATATTTACTGTACTTTTTGATATTTTATTTACAGTATATAAAGTGTATTTGGTGTACTTTCAGTTAATATTATATGTACAATATATGAAATATATTTACTGTACTTTTTGATATTTTATGTACAGTATATAAGATATATTTGGTGTCCTTTTGATATTTTATATAAATTATATAATACATATTTGGTGTAGTTTTTGATATTTTACATAGCGTGTGTCATATATATTGACTGTCCTTTTTGATATTTTATTTACAGTATATACTATACATTTGGTGTGATTTTTGATATTTTATGTACAGTATATTAAATATAATTACTGTAGTTTTTGATTGTCTATTTACAGTATATATAACACATATTTGGTGTACTTTTTTATATTTTATGTACAGTATGTCATATATATTTACTGTACTTTTTGATATTTTATTTACAGTATATAAAATGTATTTGGTGTTCTTTTAGTTAATATTATATGTACAATATATGAAATATATTTACTGTACTTTCTGAAATTTTACGTACAGTATATAAGATATATTTGGTGTCCTTTTGATATTTTATATAAATTATATAATATATATTTGGTGTAGTTTTTGATATTTTACATAGGGTGTGTAGTATATATTTACTGTCCTTTTTGATATTTTATTTACAGTGTATAATATACATTTGGTGTAATTTTTGATATTTTATGTACAGTATATTAAATATAATTACTGTAGTATTTGATCGTTTATTTACAGTATATATAACACATATTTGGTTTACTTTTTGATATTTTATGTACAGTATGTCATATATTTACTGTACTTTTTGATATTTTATTTACAGTGTATAAAGTGTATTTGGTGTACTTTCAGTTAGTATTATATGTACAATATATGAAATATATTTACTGTACTTTTTGATATTTTATGTACAGTATATAAGATATATTTGGTGTCCTTTTGATATTTTATGTAAATTATATAATACATATTTGCTGTAGTTTTTGATATTTTACATAGGGTGGGTCATATATATTGACGGTAGTTTTTGATATTTTATTTACAGTATATAATATACATTTGGTGTAATTTTTGATATTTTATGTAGAGTATATTAAATATAATTACTGTAGTATTTGATACTTTATTTACAGTATATATAACACATATTTGGTGTACTTTTTGATATTTTATGTACAGTATGTAATATATATTTACTGTACTTTTTGATAATTTATTTACAGTATATAAAGTGTATTTGGTGTACTTTCAGTTAATATTATATGTACAATATATGAAATATATTTACTGTACTTTTTGATATTTTATGTACAGTATATAAGATATATTTGGTGTCCTTTTGATATTTTATGTAAATTATATAATACATATTTGGTGTAGTTTTTTATATTTTACATAGGGTGTGTCATATATATTGACTGTCCTTTTTGATATTTTATTTACAGTATATAATATACATTTCGTGTAATTTTTGATATTTTATGTACAGTATATTAAATATAATTACTGTAGTTTTCATACTCTATTTACAGTATATATAACACATATTTGGTGTACTTTTTGATATTTTATGTACAGTATGTCATATATATTTACTGTATTTTTGATATTTTATTTACAGTATATAAAATGTATTTGGTGTACCTTCAGTTAATATTATATGTACAATATATGAAATATATTTACTGTTCTTTTTGATATTTTATGTACAGTATATAAGATATATTTGGTGTCCTTTTGATATTTTATATAAATTATATAATATATATTTGGTGTAGTTTTTAATATCTTACATAGGGTGTGTAGTATATTGTTACTGTCTTTTTGATATTTTATTTACAGTATATAATATACATTTGGTGTAATTTTTGATATTTTATGTACAGTATATTAAATATAATTACTGTAGTATTTGATAGTTTATTTACAGTATATATAACACATATTTGATGTACTTTTTGATATTTTATGTACAGTATGTAATATATATTTACTGTACTTTTTGATAATTTATTTACAGTATATCAAATGTATTTGGTGTACTTTCAGTTAATATTATATGTACAATATATGAAATATATTTACTGTACTTTTTGATATTTTATGTACAGTATATAAGTTATATTTGGTGTCCTTTTGATATTTTATTTAAATTATATAATACATATTTGGTGTAGTTTTTGATATTTTACATAGGCTGTGTCACATATATTGACGGTCCTTTTTGATATTTTATTTGCAGTATATAATATAAATTTGGTGTAATTTTTGATATTTTATGTACAGTACATTAAATATAATTACTGTAGTTTTTGATAGTTTATTTACAGTATATATAAAACATATTTGGTGTATTTTTGATACTTTATGTACAGTATGTCATATATATTTACTGTACTTTTTGATATTTTATGTACAGTATATAAAATGTATTTGGTGTACTTTCAGTGAATATTATATGTACAATATATGAAATATATTTACTGTACTTTTTGATATTTTATTTACAGTATATAAGATATATTTGGTGTCCTTTTGATATTTTATATAAATTATATAATATATATTTGGTGTAGTTTTGGTATTTTACATAGGGTGTGTAGTATATATTTACTGTCTTTTTGATATTTTATTTACAGTATATAATATACATTTGGTGTAATTTTTTATATTTTATGTACAGTATATTAAATACTATTACTGTAGTTTTTGATAGTCTATTTACAGTATATATAACACATATTTGGTGTAGTTTTTGATATTTTATGTACAGTATGTCATATATATTTACTGTACTTTTTGATATTTTATTTACAGTATATAAAATGTATTTGGTGTACTTTTAGTTAATATTATATGTACAATATATGAAATATATTTACTGTACTTTCTGATATTTTATGTACAGTATATAAGATATATTTGGTGTCCTTTTGATATTTTATATAAATTATATAATATATATTTGCTGAAGTTTTTGATATTTTACATAGGGTGTGTAGTATATAGTTACTGTCCTTTTTGATATTTTATTTACAGTATATAATATACATTTGGTGTAATTTTTGATATTTTATGTACAGTATATTAAATATAATTACTGTAGTATTTGATACTTTATTTACAGTATATATAACACATATTTGGTGTACTTTTTGATATTTTATGTACAGTATGTAATATATATTTACTGTACTTTTTGATAATTTATTTACAGTATATAAAGTGTATTTGGTGTACTTTCAGTTAATATTACATGTACAATATATGAAATATATTTACTGTACTTTTTGATATTTTATGTACAGTATATAAGATATATTTGGTGTCCTTTTGATTTTTTATGTAAATTATATAATACATATTTGGTGTAGTTTTTGATATTTTACATAGGGTGTGTCATATATATTGACTGTCCTTTTTGATATTTTATTTACAGTATATAATATACATTTGGTGTAATTTTTTATATTTTATGTACAGTATATTAAATATAATTACTGTAGTTTTCATAGTCTATTTACAGTATATATAACACATATTTGGTGTACTTTTTGATATTTTATGTACAGTATGTCATATATATTTACTGTACTGTTTTATAGTTTATTTACAGTATATAAAATGTATTTGGTGTACTTTTAGTTAATATTATATGTATAATATATCAAATATATTTACTGTACTTTCTGATATTTTATGTTCAGTATATAAGATATATTTGGTGTCCTTTTGATATTTTATATAAATTATATAATATATATTAGGTGTAGTTTTTTATATTTTACATTGCGTGTGTCATATATATTTACTGTCTTTTTGATATTTTATTTACAGTATATAATATACATTTGGTGTAATTGTTGATATTTTATGTACAGTATATTAAATGTAATTACTGTAGCTTTTGATAGTCTATTTACAGTATATATAACACATATTTGGTGTACTTTTTGATATTTTATGTACAGTATGTCATATATATTTACTGTACTTTTTGATAATTTATTTACAGTATATAAAGTGTATTTGGTGTACTTTCAGTTAATATTATATGTACAATATATGAAATATATTTACCGTACTCTTTGATATTTTATGTACAGTATATAAGATATATTTGGTGTCCTTTTGATATTTTATGTAAATTATATAATACATATTTGGTGTAGTTTTTCATATTTTACATAGGGTGTGTGATATATATTGACTGTCCTTTTTGATATTTTATTTACAGTATATAATATACATTTGGTGTAATTTTTGATATTTTATGTACAGTATATTAAATATAATTACTGTAGTTTTTGATAGTCTATTTACAGTATATATAACACATATTTGGTGTACTTTTTGATATTTTATGTACAGTATGTCATATATATTTACTGTACTTTTTGATATTTTATTTACAGTATATAAAATGTATTTGGTGTACCTTCAGTTAATATTATATGTACAATATATGAAATATATTTACTGTACTTTTTGATATTTTATGTACAGTATATAAGATATATTTGGTGTCCTTTTGATATTTTATATAAATTATATAATATATATTTGGTGTAGTTTTGGTATTTTACATAGGGTGTGTAATATATATTTACTGTCTTTTTGATATTTTATTTACAGTATATAATATACATTTGGTGTAATTTTTGATATTTTATGTACAGCATATTAAATACTATTACTGTAGTTTTTGATAGTCTATTTACAGTATATATAACACATATTTGGTGTACTTTTTGATATTTTATGTACAGTATGTCATATGTATTTACTGTACTTTTTGATATTTTATTTACAGTATATAAAATGTATTTGGTGTACTTTTAGTTAATATTATATGTACAATATATGAAATATATTTACTGTACTTTTTGATATTTTATGTACAGTATATAAGATATATTTGGTGTCCTTTTGATATTTTATGTAAATTATATAATACATATTTGGTGCAGTTTTTGATATTTTACATATGGTGTGTCATATATATTGACTGTCGTTTTTGATATTTTATTTACAGTATATACTATATATTTGGTGTAATTTTTGATATTTTATGTACAGTATATTAAATATAATTACTGTAGTTTTTGATAGTCTATTTACAGTATATATAACACATATTTGGTGTACTTTTTTATATTTTATGTACAGTATGTCATATATATTTACTGTACTTTTTGATATTTTATTTACAGTATATAAAATGTATTTGGTGTTCTTTTAGTTAATATTATATGTACAATATATGAAATATATTTACTGTACTTTCTGATATTTTATGTACAGTATATAAGATATATTTGGTGTCCTTTTGATATTTTATATAAATTATATAATATATATTTGGTGTAGTTTTTGATATTTTACATAGGGTGTGTAGTATATATTTACTGTCCTTATTGATATTTTATTAACAGTGTATAATATACATTTGGTGTAATTTTTGATATTTTATGTACAATATATTAAATATAATTACTGTAGTATTTGATCGTTTATTTACAGTATATATAACACATGTTTGGTTTACTTTTTGATATTTTATGTAGAGTATGTCATATATATTTACTGTACTTTTTGATATTTTATTTACAGTATATAAAGTGTATTTGGTGTACTTTCAGTTAATATTATATGTACAATATATGAAATATATTTACTGTACTTTTTGATATTTTATGTACAGTATATAAGATATATTTGGTGTCCCTTTGGTATTTTATGTACATTATATAATACATATTTGCTGTAGTTTTTGATATTTTACATAGTGTGTGTCATATATATTGACGGTATTTTTGAAATTTTATTTACATTATATAATATACATTTGGTGTAATTTTTGATATTTTATGTACAGTATATTAAATATAATTACTGTAGTATTTGATACTTTATTTACATTATATATAAAACATATTTGGTGTACTTTTTGATATTTTATGTACAGTATGTAATATATATTTACTGTACTTTTTGATAATTTATTTACAGTATATAAAGTGTATTTTGTGTACTTTCAGTTAATATTATATGTACAATATATGAAATATATTTACTGTACTTTTTGATATTTTATGTAGAGTATATAAGATATATTTGGTGTCCTTTTGATATTTTATGTAAATTATATAATACATATTTGCTGTAGTTTTTGATATTTTACATAGGGTGTGTCGTATATACTTACTGTCCTTTTTGATATTTTATTTACAGTATAAAATATACATTTGGTGTAATTTTTGATATTTTATGTACAGTATATTAAATATAATTACTGTAGTTTTTGATAGTCTATTGACAGCATATATAACACATATTTGGTGTACTTTTTTATATTTTATGTACAGTATGTCATATATATTTACTGTACTTTTTGATATTTTATTTACAGTATATAAAATGTATTTGGTGTACTTTTAGTTAATATTATATGTACAATATATGAAATATATTTACTGTACTTTCTGATATTTTACGTACAGTATATAAGATATATTTGGTGTCCTTTTGATATTTTATATAAATTATATAATATATATTTGGTGTAGTTTTTGATATTTTACATAGGGTGTGTAGTATATACTTACTGTCCTTATTGATATTTTATTTACAGTGAATAATATACATTTGGTGTAATTTTTGATAGTTTATGTACAGTATATTAAATATAATTACAATAGTATTTGATCATTTATTTACAGTATATATAACACATATTTGGTGTACTTTTTGATATTTTATGTACAGTATGTCATATATATTTACTGTACTGTTTTATATTTTATTTACAGTATATAAAATGTATTTGGTGTACTTTTAGTTAGTATTATATGTATAATATATGAAATATATTTACTGTACTTTCTGATATTTTATGTTCAGTATATAAGATATATTTGGTGTCCTTTTGATATTTTATATAAATTATATAATATATATTAGGTGTAGTTTTTTATATTTTACATTGGGTGTGTCATATATATTTACTGTCTTTTTGATATTTTATTTACAGTATATAATATACATTTGGTGTAATTGTTGATATTTTATGTACAGTATATTAAATATAATTACTGCAGTTTTTGATAGTCTATTTACAGTATATATAACACATATTTGGTGTACTTTTTGATATTTTATGTACAGTATGTCATATATATTTACTGTACTTTTTGATAATTTATTTACAGTATATAAAGTGTATTTGGTGTACTTTCAGTTAATATTATATGTACAATATATGAAATATATTTACCGTACTCTTTGATATTTTATGTACAGTATATAAGATATATTTGGTGTCCTTTTGATATTTTATGTAAATTATATAATACATATTTGGTGTAGTTTTTGATATTTTACATAGGGTGTGTGATATATATTGACTGTCCTTTTTGATATTTTATTTACAGTATATAATATACATTTGGTGTAATTTTTGATATTTTATGTACAGTATATTAAATATAATTACTGTAGTTTTTGATAGTCTATTTACAGTATATATAACACATATTTGGTGTACTTTTTGATATTTTATGTACAGTATGTCATATATATTTACTGTACTTTTTGATATTTTATTTACAGTATATAAAATGTATTTGGTGTACCTTCAGTTAATATTATATGCACAATATATGAAATATATTTACTGTACATTTTGATATTTTATGTACAGTATATAAGATATATTTGGTGTCCTTTTGATATTTTATATAAATTATATAATATATATTTGGTGTAGTTTTTGATATCTTACATAGGGTGTGTAGTATATTGTTACTGACCTTTTTGATATTTTATTTACAGTATATAATATACATTTGGTGTAATTTTTGATATTTTATGTACAGTATATTAAATATAATTACTGTAGTATTTGATAGTTTATTTACAGTATATATAACAGATATTTGATGTACTTTTTGATATTTTATGTACGGTATGTAATATATATTTACTGTAATTTTTGATATTTTATTTACAGTATATCAAATGTATTTGGTGTACTTTCAGTTAATATTATATGTACAATATATGAAATATATTTACTGTACTTTTTGATATTTTATGTACAGTATATAAGTTATATTTGGTGTCCTTTTGATATTTTATTTAAATTATATAATACATATTTGGTGTAGTTTTTGATATTTTACATAGGGTGTGTCACAAATATTGACGGTCCTTTTTGATATTTTATTTAAGTATATAATATACATTTGGTGTAATTTTTGATATTTTATGTACAGTACATTAAATATAATTACTGTAGTTTTTGATAGTTTATTTACAGTATATATAACACATATTTGGTGTATTTTTGATATTTTATGTACAGTATGTCATATATATTTACTGTACTTTTTGATATTTTATGTACAGTATATAAAATGTATTTGGTGTACTTTCAGTTAATATTATATGTACAATATATGAAATATATTTACTGTACTTTCTGATATTTTACGTACAGTATATAAGATATATTTGGTGTCCTTTTGATATTTTATATAAATTATATAATATATATTTGCTGAAGTTTTTGATATTTTACATAGGGTGTGTAGTATATAGTTACTGTCCTTTTTGATATTTTATTTAGAGTATATAATATACATTTGGTGTAATTTTTGATATTTTATGTACAGTATATTAAATATAATTACTGTAGTATTTGATACTTTATTTACAGTATATATAACACATATTTGGTGTACTTTTTGATATTTTATGTACAGTATGTAATATATATTTACTGTACTTTTTGATATTTTATTTACAGTATATAAAGTGTATTTGGTGTACTTTCAGTTAATATTATATGTACAATATATGAAATATATTTACTGTACTTTCTGATATTTTACGTACAGTATATAAGATATATTTGGTGTCCTTTTGATATTTTATAAAAATTATATAATATATATTTGGTGTAGTTTTTGATATTTTACATACGGTGTGTAGTATATATTTACTGTCCTTATTGATATTTTATTTACAGTGTATAATATACATTTGGTGTAATTTTTGATATTTTATGTACAGTATATTAAATATAATTACTCTAGCATTTGATCGTTTATTTACAGTATATATAACACATATTTGGTTTACTTTTTGATATTTTATGTACAGTATGTCATATATATTTACTGTAATTTTTGATATTTTATTTACAGTATATAAAGTGTATTTGGTGTACTTTCAGTTAATATTATATGTACAATATATGAAATATATTTACTGTATTTTTGATATTTTATGTACAGTATATAAGATATATTTGGTGTCCTTTTGATATTTAATGTAAATTATATAATACATATTTGCTGTAGTTTTTGATCTTTTCCATAGGGTGTGTCGTAAATAGTTACTGTCCTTTTTGATATTTTATTTACAGTATATAATATACATTTGGTGTAATTTTTGATATTTTATGTACAGTATATTAAATATAATTACTGTAGTTTTTGATAGTCTATTTACAGTATATATAACACATATTTGGTGTACTTTTTTATATTTTATGTACAGTATGTCATATATATTTACTGTACTTTTTGATATTTTATTTACAGTATATAAAATGTATTTGGTGTACTTTTAGTTAATATTATATGTACAATATATGAAATATATTTACTGTACTTTCTGATATTTTACGTACAGTATATAAGATATATTTGGTGTCCTTTTGATATTTTATATAAATTATATAATATATATTTGGTGTAGTTTTTGATATTTTACATAGGGTGTGTAGTATATATTTACTGTACTTATTGATATTTTATTTACAGTGTATAATATACATTTGCTGTAATTTTTGATATTTTATGTACAGTATATTAAATATAATTACTGTAGTATTTGATCATTTATTTACAGTATATATAACACATATTTGGTTTACTTTTTGATATTTTATGTACAGTATGTCATATATATTTACTGTACTTTTTGATATTTTATTTACAGTATATAAAATGTATTTGGTGTACTTTCAGTTAATATTATATGTACAATATATGAAATATATTTACTGTACTTTTTGATATTTTATGTACAGTATATAAGATATATTTGGTGTCCTTTTGATATTTTATATAAATTATATAACATATATTTGGTGTAGTTTTTGATATTTTACATAGGGTGTGTAGTATATATTTACTGTCCTTATTGATATTTTATTTACAGTGTATAATATACATTTGCTGTAATTTTTGATATTTTATGTACAGTATATTAAATATAATTACTGTAGTATTTGATACTTTATTTACAGTATATATAACACATATTTGGTTTACTTTTTGATATTTTATGTACAGTATGTCATATATATTTACTGTACTTTTTGATATTTTATTTACACTATATAAAATGTATTTGGTGTACTTTCAGTTAATATTATATGTACAATATATGAAATATATTTACTGTACTTTTTGATATTTTATGTACAGTATATAAGATATATTTGGTGTCCTTTCGATATTTTATGCACATTATATAATACATTTTTGGTGTAGTTTTTGATATTTTACATAGGGTGTGTCATATATATTGACTGTCTTTTTGATATTTTATTTACAGTATATAATATACATTTGGTGTAATTTTTGATATTTTATGTACAGTAAATTAAATATAATTACTGTAGTTTTTCATAGTCTATTTACAGTATATATAACACATATTTGGTGTACTTTTTGATATTTTATGTACAGTATGTCATATATATTTACTGTACTTTTTGATATTTTATTTACAGTATATAAAATGTATTTGGTGTACTTTTAGTTAATATTATATGTACAATATATGAAATATATTTACTGTACTTTCTGATATTTTATGTTCAGTATATAAGATATATTTGGTGTCCTTTTGATATTTTATATAAATTATATAATATATATTAGGTGTAGTTTTTTATATTTTACCTTGGGTGTGTCATATATATTTACTGTATTTTTGATATTTTATTTACAGTATATAATATACATTTGGTGTAATTGTTGATATTTTATGTAGAGTATATGAAATATAATTACTGTAGTTTTTGATAGTCTATTTACAGTATATATAACACATATTTGGTGTACTTTTTGATATTTTATGTACAGTATGTCATAAATATTGACTCTCCTTTTTGATATTTTATTTACAGTATATAATATACATTTGGTGTAATTTTTGATATTTTATGTACAGTATATTAAATATAATTACTGTAGTTTTTCATAGTCTATTTACAGTATATATAACACATATTTGGTGTACTTTTTGATATTTTATGTACAGTATGTCATATATATTTACTGTACTGTTTTATATTTTATTTACATTATATAAAATGTATTTGGTGTACTTTCAGTTAATATTATATGTACAATATATGAAATACATTTACTGTACTTTCTGATATTTTATGTACAGTATATAAGATATATTTGGTGTCCTTTTGATATTTTATGTAAATTATATAATACATATTTGCTGTAGCTTTTGATATTTTACATAGGGTGTGTCATATATATTGACGGTAGTTTTTGATATTTTATTTACAGTATATAATATACATTTGGTGTAATTTTTGATATTTTATGTACAGTATATTAAATATAATTACTGTAGTATTTGATACTTTATTTACAGTATATATACCACATATTTGGTGTACTTTTTGATATTTTATGTACAGTATGTCATATATATTTACTGTACATTTTGATAATTTATTTACAGTATATAAAGTGTATTTGGTGTAATTTTAGTTAATATTATATGTACAATATATGAAATATATTTACTGTACTTTTTGATATTTTATGTACAGTATATAAGATATATTTGGTGTCCTTTTGATATTTTATATAAATTATATAATATATATTTGGTGAAGTATTTGATATTTTACATAGGGTGTGTAGTATATAGTTACTGTCCTTTTTGATATTTTATTTACAGTATATAATATACGTTTGGTGTAATTTTTGATATTTTATGTACAGTATATTAAATATAATTACTGTAGTATTTGATACTTTATTTACAGTATATATAACACATATTTGGTGTACTTTTTGATATTTTATGTACAGTATGTAATATATATTTACTGTACTTTTTGATAATTTATTTACAGTATATAAAGTGTATTTGGCGTACTTTCGTTTAATATTATATGTACAATATATGAAATATATTTACTGTATTTTTGATATTTTATGTACAGTATATAAGATATATTTCGTGTCCTTTTGATATTTTATGTAAATTATATAATACATATTTGGTGTTGTTTTTGATATTTTACATAGGGTGTGTCATATATATTGACTGTCCTTTTTGATATTTTATTTACAGTATATAATATACATTTGGTGTAATTTTTGATATTTTATGTACAGTATATTAAATATAATTACTGTAGTTTTTCATAGTCTATTTACAGTATATATAACACATATTTGGTGTACTTTTTTATATTTTATGTACAGTATGTCATATATATTTACTGTACTTTTTGATATTTTATTTACAGTATATAAAATGTATTTGGTGTACTTTTAGTTAATAGTATATGTACAATATATGAAATATATTTACTGTATTTTCTGATATTTTACGTACAGTATATAAGATATATTTGGTGTCCTTTTGATATTTTATATAAATTATATAATATATATTTGGTGTAGTTTTTGATATTTTACATAGGGTGTGTAGTATATATTTACTGTCCTTATTGATATTTTATTTACAGTGTATAATATACCTTTGGTGTAATTTTTGATATTTTATGTACAGTATATTAAATATAATTACTGTAGTATTTGATCGTTTATTTACAGTATATATAACACATATTTGGTGTACTTTTTGATATTTTACGTACAGTCTGTCATATATATTTACTGTACTTTTTGATATTTTATTTACAGTATATAAAGTGTATTTGGTGTACTTTCAGTTAATATTATATGTACAATATATGAAATATATTTACTGTACTTTTTGATATTTTATGTACAGTATATAAGATATATTTGTTGTCCTTTTGATATTTTATGTAAATTATATAATACAAATTTGCTGTAGTTTTTGATATTTTACATAGGGTGTGTCGTATATAGTTACTTTCCTTTTTGATATTTTATTTACAGTATATAATATACATTTGGTGTAATTTTTCATATTTTATGTACAGTATATTAAATATAATTACTGTAGTATTTGATAGTCTTTTTACAGTATATATAACACATATTAGGTGTACATTTTTATATTTTATGTAAATTATGTCATATATATTTACTGTACATTTTGATATTTTATTTACAGTATATAAAATGTATTTGGTGTACTTTTAGTTAATATTATATATACAATATATGAAATATATTTACTGTACTTTTTGATATTTTATGTACAGTATATAAGATATATTTGGTGTCCTTTTGATATTTCATATAAATTATATAATATATATTTGGTGAAGATTTGATATTTTACATAGGGTGTGTAGTATATAGTTACTGTCCTTTTTGATATTTTATTTACAGTATATAATATACGTTTGGTGTAATTTTTGATATTTTATGTACAGTATATTAAATATAATTACTGTAGTTTTTGATAGTTTATTTACAGTATATATAACACATATTTGGTGTATTTTTGATATTTTATGTACAGTATGTCATATATATTTACTGTACTTTTTGATATTTTATGTACAGTATATAAAATGTATTTGGTGTACTTTCAGTTAATATTATATGTACAATATATGAAATATATTTACTGTACTTTTTGATATTTTATGTACAGTATATAAGATATATTTGGTGTCCTTTTGATATTTTATATCAATTATATAATACATATTTGCTGAAGTTTTTGGTATTTTACATAGGGTGTGTAGTATATTGTTACTGTCATTTTTGATACATTATTTACAGTATATAATACACATTTGGTGTAATTTTTGATATTTTATGTACAGTATATTAAATATAATTACTGTAGTAATAGTTTATTTACAGTATATATAACACATATTTGATGTACTATTTGATATTTTATGTACATTATGTAACATATATTTACTGTACTTTTTGATATTTTATTTACAGTATATCAAATGTATTTGGTGTACTTTCAGTTAATATTATGTGAACAATATATGAAATATCTTTACTGTACTTTTTGATATTTTATGTACAGTATATAAGATATATTTGGTGTTCTTTTGATATTTTATTTAAATTATATAATACATATTTGGTGTAGTTTTTGATATTTTACATAGGGTGTGTCACATATATTGACGGTACTTTTTGATATTTTATTTACAGTGTATAATATACATTTGCTGTAATTTGTGATATTTTATGTACAGTATATTAAATATAATTACTGTAGTGTTTGATACATTATTTACAGTATATATAACACATATTTGGTGTACTTTTTTATATTTTATGTACAGTATGTCATATTTATTTACTGTACTTTTTGATATTTTATTTACAGTATATAAAATGTATTTGGTGTACTTTTAGTTAATATTATATATACAATATATGAAATATATTTACTGTACTTTCTGATATTTTACGTACAGTATATAAGATATATTTTGTGTCCTTTTGATATTTTATATAAATTATATAATATATATTTGGTGTAGTTTTTGATATTTTACATACGGTGTGTAGTATATATTTACTGTCCTTATTGATATTTTATTTACAGTGTATAATATACATTTGGTGTAATTTTTGATATTTTATGTACAGTATATTAAATATAATTACTGTAGCATTTGATCGTTTATTTACAGTATATATAACACATATTTGGTTTACTTTTTGATATTTTATGTACAGTATGTCATATATATTTACTGTAATTTTTGATATTTTATTTACAGTATATAAAGTGTATTTGGTGTACTTTCAGTTAATATTATATGTACAATATATGAAATATATTTACTGTATTTTTGATATTTTATGTACAGTATATAAGATATATTTGGTGTCCTTTTGATATTTAATGTAAATTATATAATACATATTTGCTGTAGTTTTTGATCTTTTACATAGGGTGTGTCGTAAATAGTTACTGTCCTTTTTGATATTTTATTTACAGTATATAATATACATTTGGTGTAATTTTTGATATTTTATGTACAGTATATTAAATATAATTACTGTAGTTTTTGATAGTCTATTTACAGTATATATAACACATATTTGGTGTACTTTTTTATATTTTATGTACAGTATGTCATATATATTTACTGTACTTTTTGATATTTTATTTACAGTATATAAAATGTATTTGGTGTACTTTTAGTTAATATTATATGTACAATATATGAAATAAATTTACTGTACTTTCTGATATTTTACGTACAGTATATAAGATATATTTGGTGTCCTTTTGATATTTTATATAAATTATATAATATATATTTGGTGTAGTTTTTGATATTTTACAAAGGGTGTGTAGTATATATTTACTGTACTTATTGATATTTTATTTACAGTGTATAATATACATTTGCTGTAATTTTTGATATTTTATGTACAGTATATTAAATATAATTACTGTAGTATTTGATCATTTATTTACAGTATATATAACACATATTTGGTTTACTTTTTGATACTTTATGTACAGTATGTCATATATATTTACTGTACTTTTTGATATTTTATTTACAGTATATAAAATGTATTTGGTGTACTTTCAGTTAATATTATATGTACAATATATGAAATATATTTACTGTACTTTTTGATATTTTATGTACAGTATATAAGATATATTTGGTGTCCTTTTGATATTTTATATAAATTATATAATATATATTTGGTGTAGTTTTTGATATTTTACATAGGGTGTGTAGTATATATTTACTGTCCTTATTGATATTTTATTTACAGTGTATAATATACATTTGCTGTAATTTTTGATATTTTATGTACAGTATATTAAATATAATTACTGTAGTATTTGATCATTTATTTACAGTATATATAACACATATTTGGTTTACTTTTTGATATTTTATGTACAGTATGTCATATATATTTACTGTACTTTTTGATATTTTATTTACAGTATATAAAATGTATTTGGTGTACTTTCAGTTAATATTATATGTACAATATATGAAATATATTTACTGTACTTTTTGATATTTTATGTACAGTATATAAGATATATTTGGTGTCCTTTTGATATTTTATATAAATTATATAATATATATTTGGTGTAGTTTTTGATATTTTACATAGGGTGTGTAGTATATATTTACTGTCCTTATTGATATTTTATTTACAGTGTATAATATACATTTGCTGTAATTTTTGATATTTTATGTACAGTATATTAAATATAATTACTGTAGTATTTGATACTTTATTTACAGTATATATAACACATATTTGGTTTACTTTTTGATATTTTATGTACAGTATGTCATATATATTTACTGTACTTTTTGATATTTTATTTACACTATATAAAATGTATTTGGTGTACTTTCAGTTAATATTATATGTACAATATATGAAATATATTTACTGTACTTTTTGATATTTTATGTACAGTATATAAGATATATTTGGTGTCCTTTTGATATTTTATGCAAATTATATAATACATTTTTGGTGTAGTTTTTGATATTTTACATAGGGTGTGTCATATATATTGACTGTCTTTTTGATATTTTATTTACAGTATATAATATACATTTGGTGTAATTTTTGATATTTTATGTACAGTAAATTAAATATAATTACTGTAGTTTTTCATAGTCTATTTACAGTATATATAACACATATTTGGTGTACTTTTTGATATTTTATGTACAGTATGTCATATATATTTACTGTACTTTTTGATATTTTATTTACAGTATATAAAATGTATTTGGTGTACTTTTAGTTAATATTATATGTACAATATATGAAATATATTTACTGTACTTTCTGATATTTTATGTTCAGTATATAAGATATATTTGGTGTCCTTTTGATATTTTATATAAATTATATAATATATATTAGGTGTAGTTTTTTATATTTTACCTTGGGTGTGTCATATATATTTACTGTATTTTTGATATTTTATTTACAGTATATAATATACATTTGGTGTAATTGTTGATATTTTATGTACAGTATATGAAATATAATTACTGTAGTTTTTGATAGTCTATTTACAGTATATATAACACATATTTGGTGTACTTTTTGATATTTTATGTACAGTATGTCATAAATATTGACTGTCCTTTTTGATATTTTATTTACAGTATATAATATACATTTGGTGTAATTTTTGATATTTTATGTACAGTATATTAAATATAATTACTGTAGTTTTTCATAGTCTATTTACAGTATATATAACACATATTTGGTGTACTTTTTGATATTTTATGTACAGTATGTCATATATATTTACTGTACTGTTTTATATTTTATTTACGTTATATAAAATGTATTTGGTGTACTTTCAGTTAATATTATATGTACAATATATGAAATACATTTACTGTACTTTCTGATATTTTATGTACAGTATATAAGATATATTTGGTGTCCTTTTGATATTTTATGTAAATTATATAATACATATTTGCTGTAGCTTTTGATATTTTACATAGTGTGTGTCATATATATTGACGGTAGTTTTTGATATTTTATTTACAGTATATAATATACATTTGGTGTAATTTTTGATATTTTATGTACAGTATATTAAATATAATTACTGTAGTATTTGATACTTTATTTACAGTATATATACCACATATTTGGTGTACTTTTTGATATTTTATGTACAGTATGTCATATATATTTACTGTACTTTTTGATAATTTATTTACAGTATATAAAGTGTATTTGGTGTAATTTTAGTTAATATTATATGTACAATATATGAAATATATTTACTGTACTTTTGATATTTTATGTACAGTATATAAGATATATTTGGTGTCCTTTTGATATTTTATATAAATTATATAATATATATTTGGTGAAGTTTTTGATATTTTACATAGGGTGTGTAGTATATAGTTACTGTCCTTTTTGATATTTTATTTACAGTATATAATATACGTTTGGTGTAATTTTTGATATTTTATGTACAGTATATTAAATATAATTACTGTAGTATTTGATACTTTATTTACAGTATATATAACACATATTTGGTGTACTTTTTGATATTTTATGTACAGTATGTAATATATATTTACTGTACTTTTTGATAATTTATTTACAGTATATAAAGTGTATTTGGCGTACTTTCGTTTAATATTATATGTACAATATATGAAATATATTTACTGTATTTTTGATATTTTATGTACAGTATATAAGATATATTTCGTGTCCTTTTGATATTTTATGTAAATTATATAATACATATTTGGTGTTGTTTTTGATATTTTACATAGGGTGTGTCATATATATTGACTGTCCTTTTTGATATTTTATTTACAGTATATAATATACATTTGGTGTAATTTTTGATATTTTATGTACAGTATATTAAATATAATTACTGTAGTTTTTCATAGTCTATTTACAGTATATATAACACATATTTGGTGTACTTTTTTATATTTTATGTACAGTATGTCATATATATTTACTGTACTTTTGATATTTTATTTACAGTATATAAAATGTATTTGGTGTACTTTTAGTTAATAGTATATGTACAATATATGAAATATATTTACTGTATTTTCTGATATTTTACGTACAGTATATAAGATATATTTGGTGTCCTTTTGATATTTTATATAAATTATATAATATATATTTGGTGTAGTTTTTGATATTTTACATAGGGTGTGTAGTATATATTTACTGTCCTTATTGATATTTTATTTACAGTGTATAATATACCTTTGGTGTAATTTTTGATATTTTATGTACAGTATATCAAATATAATTACTGTAGTATTTGATCGTTTATTTACAGTATATATAACACATATTTGGTGTACTTTTTGATATTTTACGTACAGTCTGTCATATATATTTACTGTACTTTTTGATATTTTATTTACAGTATATAAAGTGTATTTGGTATACTTTCAGTTAATATTATATGTACAATATATGAAATATATTTACTGTACTTTTTGATATTTTATGTACAGTATATAAGATATATTTGTTGTCCTTTTGATATTTTATGTAAATTATATAATACAAATTTGCTGTAGTTTTTGATATTTTACATAGGGTGTGTCGTATATAGTTACTTTCCTTTTTGATATTTTATTTACAGTATATAATATACATTTGGTGTAATTTTTCATATTTTATGTACAGTATATTAAATATAATTACTGTAGTTTTTGATAGTCTTTTTACAGTATATATAACACATATTAGGTGTACATTTTTATATTTTATGTAAATTATGTCATATATATTTACTGTACATTTTGATATTTTATTTACAGTATATAAAATGTATTTGGTGTACTTTTAGTTAATATTATATATACAATATATGAAATATATTTACTGTACTTTTTGATATTTTATGTACAGTATATAAGATATATTTGGTGTCCTTTTGATATTTCATATAAATTATATAATATATATTTGGTGAAGATTTGATATTTTACATAGGGTGTGTAGTATATAGTTACTGTCCTTTTTGATATTTTATTTACAGTATATAATATACGTTTGGTGTAATTTTTGATATTTTATGTACAGTATATTAAATATAATTACTGTAGTTTTTGATAGTTTATTTACAGTATATATAACACATATTTGGTGTATTTTTGATATTTTATGTACAGTATGTCGTATATATTTACTGTACTTTTTGATAATTTATTTACAGTATATAAAGTGTATTTGGTGTACTTTCAGTTAATATTATATGTACAATATATGAAATATATTTACTGTACTTTTTGATATTTTATGTACAGTGCATAAGATATATTTGGTGTCCTTTTGATATTTCATGTAAATTATATAATACATATTTTGTGTAGTTTTTGATATTTTACATAGGGTGTGTCATATATATTGACTGTCCTTTTTGATATTTTATTTACAGTATATAATATACATTTGGTGTAATTTTTGATATTTTATTTACAGTATATTAAATATAATTACTGTAGTTTTTGATAGTCTATTTACAGTATATATAACACATATATGGTGTACTTTTTGATATTTTATGTACAGTATGTAATATATATTTACTGTACTTTTTGATATTTTATTTACAGTATATAAAATGTATGTGGTGTACTTTTAGTTAATATTATATGTACAATATATGAAATATATTTACTGTACTTTTTGATATTTTATGTACAGTATATAAGATATATTTGGTGTCCTTTTTATATTTTATATAAATTATATAATATATATTTGGTGTAGTTTTTGATATTTTACATAGGTTGTGTAGTATATATTTACTGTCCTTTTTCATATTTTATTTACAGTGTATAATATACATTTGGTGTAATTTTTGATATTTTATGTACAGTATATTAAATATAATTACTGTAGTATTTGATCGTTTATTTACAGTATATATAACACATATTTGGTGTACTTTTTGATATTTTATGTACAGTATGTCATATATATTTACTGTACTTTTTGATATTTTATTTACAGTATATAAAATGTATTTGGTGTACTTTCTGTTAATATTATATGTACAATATGTGAAATACATTTATTGTACTTTTTGATATTTTATGTACAGTATATAAGATATATTTGGTGTCCTTTTGATATTTTATGTAAATTATATAATATATATTAGGTGTAGTTTTTTATATTTTACCTTGGGTGTGTCATATATATTTACTGTCTTTTTGATATTTTATTTACAGTATATAATATACATTTGGTGTAATTGTTCATATTTTATGTACAGTATATGAAATATAATTACTGTAGTTTTTGATAGTATATTTACAGTATATATAACACATATTTGGTGTACTTTTTGATATTTTATGTACAGTATGTCATATATATTTACTGTACTTTTTGATATTTTATTCACAGTATATAATATACATTTGGTGTAATTTTTGATATTTTATGTACAGTATATTAAATATAATTACTGTAGTTTTTCATAATCTATTTACAGTATATATAACACATATTTGGTGTACTTTTTGATATTTTATGTACAGTATGTCATATATATTTACTGTACTGTTTTATATTTTATTTACAGTATATAAAATGTATTTGGTGTACTTTTAGTTAATATTATATGTACAATATATGAAATATATTTACTGTACTTTCTGATATTTTATGTACAGTATATAAGATATATTTGGTGTCTTTTGATATTTTATATAAATTATATAATATATATTGGGTGAAGTTTTTGATATTTTACATAGGGTGTGTAGTATATACTTACTGTCCTTTTTGATATTTATTTACAGTATATAATATACATTTGGTGTAATTTTTGATATTTTATGTACAGTATATTAAATATAATTACTGTAGTATTTGATACTTTATTTACAGTATATATAACACATATTAGGTGTACTTTTTAATATTTTATGTACAGTATGTAATATATATTTACTGTACTTTTTGATAATTTATTTACAGTATATAAAGTGTATTTGGTGTACTTTCATTTAATATTCTATGTACAATATATGAAATATATTTACTGTACTTTTTGATATTTTATGTACGGTATATAAGATATATTTCGTGTCCTTTTGATATTTTATATAAATTATATAGTACATATTTGGTGTAGTTTTTGATATTTTACATAGGGTGTGTCATATATATTGACTGTCTTTTTGATATTTTATTTACAGTATATAATATACATTTGGTGTAATTTTTGATATTTTATGTACAGTATATTAAATATAATTACTGTAGTTTTTCATAGTCTATTTACAGTATATATAACACATATTTGGTGTACTTTTTGATATTTTATGTACAGTATGTAATATATATTTACTGTACTTTTTGATATTTTATTTACAGTATATAAAATGTATTTGGTGTACTTTTAGTTAATATTATATGTACAATATATGAAATATATTTACTGTACTTTTTGATATTTTACGTACAGTATATAAGATATATTTGGTGTCCTTTTGATATTTTATATAAATTATATAATATATATTTGGTGTAGTTTTTGATATTTTACATAGGGTGTGTAGTATATATTTACTGTCGTTTTTGATATTTTATTTACAGTGTATAATATACATTTGGTGTAATTTTTGATATTTTATGTACAGTATATTAAATATAATTACTGTAGTATTTGATCGTTTATTTACAGTATATATAACACATATTTGGTTTACTTTTTGATATTTTATGTACAGTATGTCATATATATTTACTGTACTTTTTGATATTTTATTTACAGTATATAAAATGTATTTGGTGTACTTTCAGTTAGTATTATATGTACAATATATGAAATATATTTACTGTACATTTTGATATTTTATGTACAGTATATAAGATATATTTGGTGTCCTTTTGATATTTTATGTAAATTATATAATACATATTTGCTGTAGCTTTTGATATTTTACATAGGGTGTGTCATATATATTGACGGTACTTTTTGATAGTTTATTTACAGTATATAATACACATTTGGTGTAATTTTTGATATTTTATGTACAGTATATTAAATATAATTACTGTAGTATTTGATACTTTATTTACAGTATATATAATACATATTTGGTGTACTTTTTGATATTTTATGTACAGTATGTCATATATATTTACTGTACTTTTTGATATTTTATTTACAGTATATAAAAGGTATTTGGTGTACTTTCAGTTAATATTATATGTACAATATATGAAATATATTTACTGTACTTTCTGATATTTTATGTACAGTATATAAGATATATTTTGTGTCCTTTTGATATTTTATATAAATTATATAATATATATTATGTGTAGTTTTTGATATTTTAGATATGGTGTGTCATATATATTTACTGTCTTTTTGATATTTTATTTACAGTATATAATATACATTTGGTGTAATTTTTGATATTTTATGTACAGTATATTAAATATAATTACTGTAGTTTTTCATAGTCTATTTACAGTATATATAACACATATTTGGTGTACTTTTTGATATTTTATGTACAGTATGTCATATATATTTACTGTACTTTTTGATAATTTATTTACAGTATATAAAGTGTATTTGGTGTACTTTCAGTTAATATTCTATGTACAATATATGAAATATATTTACTGTACTTTTTGATATTTTATGTACAGTATATAAGATATATTTCGTGTCCTTTTGATATTTTATGTAAATTATATAATACATATTTGGTGTAGTTTTTGATATTTTACATAGGGTGTGTCATATATATTGACTGTCTTTTTGATATTTTATTTACAGTATATAATATACATTTGGTGTAATTTTTGATATTTTATGTACAGTATATTAAATATAATTACTGTAGTTTTTCATAGTCTATTTACAGTATATATAACACATATTTGTTGTACTTTTTGATATTTTATGTACAGTATGTAATATATATTTACTGTACTTTTTGATATTTATTTACAGTATATAAAATGTATTTGGTGTACTTTTAGTTAATATTATATGTACAATATATGAAATATATTTACTGTACTTTTTGATATTTTACGTACAGTATATAAGATATATTTGGTGTCCTTTTGATATTTTATATAAATTATATAATATATATTTGGTGTAGTTTTTGATATTTTACATAGGGTGTGTAGTATATATTTACTGTCGTTTTTGATATTTTATTTACAGTGTATAATATGCATTTGGTGTAATTTTTGATATTTTATGTACAGTATATTTAATATAATTACTGTAGTATTTGATCGTTTATTTACAGTATATATAACACATATTTGGTTTACTTTTTGATATTTTATGTACAGTATGTCATATATATTTACTGTACTTTTTGATATTTTATTTACAGTATATAAAATGTATTTGGTGTACTTTCAGTTAGTATTATATGTACAATATATGAAATATATTTACTGTACATTTTGATATTTTATGTACAGTACATGAGATATATTTGGTGTTCTTTTGATATTTTATGTAAATTATATAATACATATTTGCTGTTGTTTTTGATATTTTACATAGGGTGTGTCATATATATTGACGGTACTTTTTGATATTTTATTTACAGTATATAATGCACATTTTGTGTAATTTTTGATATTTTATGTAGAGTATATTAAATATAATTACTGTAGTATTTGATACTTTATTTACAGTATATATAACACATATTTGGTTTACTTTTTGATATTTTATGTACAGTATGTCATATATATTTACTGTACATTTTGATATTTTATTTACAGTATATAAAATGTATTTGGTGTACTTTCAGTTAATATTATATGTACAATATATGAAATATATTTACTGTACTTTTTGATATTTTATGTACAGTATATAAGATATATTTGGTGTCCTTTTGATATTTTAGGTAAATTATAAAATACATATTTGCTGTAGCTTTTGATATTTTACATAGGGTGTGTCATATATATTGACGGTACTTTTTGATATTTTATTTACAGTATATAATATACATTTGGTGTAATTTTTGATATTTTATGTACAGTATATTAAATATAATTACTGTAGTATTTGATACTTTATTTACAGTATATATAACACATATTTGGTGTACTTTTTGATATTTTATGTACAGTATATCATATATATTTACTGTACTTTTTGATAATTTATTTACAGTATATAAAGTGTATTTGGTGTACTTTCAGTTAATATTATATGTACAATATATGAAATATATTTACTGTACTTTTTGATATTTTATGTACAGTATATAAGATATATTTGGTGTCCTTTTGATATTTTAAGCAAATTATATAATACATATTTGGTGTAGTTTTTGATATTTTACATAGGGTGTGTCATATATATTTACTGTCTTTTTGATATTTTATTTACAGTATATAATATACATTTGGTGTAATTTTTGATATTTTATGTACAGTATATTAAATATAATTACTGTAGTTTTTGATAGTCTATTTACAGTATAAATAACACATATTTGGTGTACTTTTTGATATTTTATGTACAGTATGTCATATATATTTACTGTACTTTTTGATATTTTATTTACAATATATAAAATGTATTTGGTGTACTTTTAGTTAATATTATATGTACAATATATGAAATATATTTACTGTTCTTTTTGATATTTTATGTACAGTATATAAGATATATTTGGTGTCCTTTTGATATTTTATATAAATTATATAATATATATTTGGTGAAGTTTTTGATATTTTACATAGGGTGTGTAGTATATAGTTACTGTCCTTTTTGATATTTTATTTACAGTATATAATATACATTTGGTGTAATTTTTGATATTTTATGTACAGTATATTAAATATAATTACTGTAGTATTTGATACTTTATATACAGTATATATAACACATATTTGGTGTACTTTTTGATATTTTATGTACAGTATGTAATATATATTTACTGTACCTTTTGATAATTTATTTACAGTATATAAAGTGTATTTGGTGTACTTTCAGTTAATATTATATGTACAATATATGAAATATATTTACTGTACTTTTTGATACTTTATGTACAGTATATAAGATATATTTGGTGTCCTTTTGATATTTTATGTAAATTATATAATACATATTTGGTGTAGTTTTTGATATTTTACATAGGGTTTGTCATGTATATTGACTGTCCTTTTTGATATTTTATTTACAGTATATAATATACATTTGGTGTAATTTTTGATATTTTATGTACAGTATATTAAATATAATTACTGTAGTTTTCATAGTCTATTTACAGTATATATAACACATATTTGGTGTACTTTTTGATATTTTATGTACAGTATGTCATATATATTTACTGTACTTTTTGATATTTTATTTACAGTATATAAAATGTATTTGGTGTACTTTTAGTTAATAGTATATGTACAATATATGAAATATATTTACTGTACTTTCTGATATTTTATGTACAGTATATAAGACATATTTGGTGTCCTTTTGATATTTTATATAAATTATATAATATATATTTGGTGTTGTTTTTGATATTTTACATAGGGTGTGTCATATATATTTACTGTCTTTTTGTTATTTAATTTACAGTATATGATATACATTTGGTGTAATTTTTTGATATTTTATGTACAGTATATTAAAAATAATTACTGTAGTTTTTGATAGTCTATTTACAGTATATATAACACATATTTGGTGTACTTTTTGATATTTTATGTACAGTATGTCATATATATTTACTGTACTTTTTGATATTTTATTTACAGTATATAAAATGTATTTGGTGTACTTTTAGTTAATATTATATGTACAATATATGAAATATATTTACTGTACTTTTTGATATTTTACGTACAGTATATAAGATATATTTGGTGTCCTTTTGATATTTTATATAAATTATATAATATATATTTGGTGTAGTTTTTGATATTTTACATAGGGTGTGTAGTATATATTTACTGTCGTTTTTGATATTTTATTTACAGTGTACAATATGCATTTGGTGTAATTTTTGATATTTTATGTACAGTATATTTAATATAATTACTGTAGTATTTGATCGTTTATTTACAGTATATATAACACATATTTGGTTTACTTTTTGATATTTTATGTACAGTATGTCATATATATTTACTGTACTTTTTGATATTTTATTTACAGTATATAAAATGTATTTGGTGTACTTTCAGTTAGTATTATATGTACAATATATGAAATATATTTACTGTACATTTTGATATTTTATGTACAGTATATGAGATATATTTGGTGTTCTTTTGATATTTTATGTAAATTATATAATACATATTTGCTGTTGTTTTTGATATTTTACATAGGGTGTGTCATATATATTGACGGTACTTTTTGATATTTTATTTACAGTATATAATGCACATTTGGTGTAATTTTTGATATTTTATGTACAGTATATTAAATATAATTACTGTAGTATTTGATACTTTATTTACAGTATATATAACACATATTTGGTTTACTTTTTGATATTTTATGTACAGTATGTCATATATATTTACTGTACATTTTGATATTTTATTTACAGTATATAAAATGTATTTGGTGTACTTTCAGTTAATATTATATGTACAATATATGAAATATATTTACTGTACTTTTTGATATTTTATGTACAGTATATAAGATATATTTGGTGTCCTTTTGATATTTTAGGTAAATTATAAAATACATATTTGCTGTAGCTTTTGATATTTTACATAGGGTGTGTCATATATATTGACGGTACTTTTTGATATTTTATTTACAGTATATAATATACATTTGGTGTAATTTTTGATATTCTATGTACAGTATATTAAATATAATTACTGTAGTATTTGATACTTTATTTACAGTATATATAACACATATTTGGTGTACTTTTTGATATTTTATGTACAGTACATCATATATATTTACTGTACTTTTTGATAATTTATTTACCGTATATAAAGTGTATTTGGTGTACTTTCAGTTAATATTATATGTACAATATATGAAATATATTTACTGTACTTTTTGATATTTTATGTACAGTATATAAGATATATTTGGTGTCCTTTTGATATTTTATGCAAATTATATAATACATATTCGGTGTAGTTTTTGATATTTTACATAGGGTGTGTCATATATATTTACTGTCTTTTTGATATTTTATTTACAGTATATAATATACATTTGGTGTAATTTTTGATATTTTATGTACAGTATATTAAATATAATTACTGTAGTTTTTGATAGTCTATTTACAGTATAAATAACACATATTTGGTGTACTTTTTGATATTTTATGTACAGTATGTCATATATATTTACTGTACTTTTTGATATTTTATTTACAATATATAAAATGTATTTGGTGTACTTTCCGTTAATATTATATGTACAATATATGAAATATATTTACTGTTCTTTTTGATATTTTATGTACAGTATATAAGATATATTTGGTGTCCTTTTGATATTTTATATAAATTATATAATATATATTTGGTGAAGTTTTTGATATTTTACATAGGGTGTGTAGTATATAGTTACTGTCCTTTTTGATATTTTATTTACAGTATAAAATATACATTTGGTGTAATTTTTGATATTTTATGTACAGTATATTAAATATAATTACTGTAGTATTTGATACTTTATTTACAGTATATATAACACATATTTGGTGTACTTTTTGATATTTTATGTACAGTATGTAATATATATTTACTGTACATTTTGATAATTTATTTACAGTATATAAAGTGTATTTGGTGTACTTTCAGTTAATATTATATGTACAATATATGAAATATATTTACTGTACTTTTTGATACTTTATGTACAGTATATAAGATATATTTGGTGTCCTTTTGATATTTTATGTAAATTATATAATACATATTTGGTGTAGTTTTTGATATTTTACATAGGGTTTGTCATGTATATTGACTGTCCTTTTTGATATTTTATTTACAGTATATAATATACATTTGGTGTAATTTTTGATATTTTATGTACAGTATATTAAATATAATTACTGTAGTTTTCATAGTCTATTTACAGTATATATAACACATATTTGGTGTACTTTTTGATATTTTATGTACAGTATGTCATATATATTTACTGTACTTTTTGATATTTTATTTACAGTATATAAAATGTATTTGGTGTACTTTTAGTTAATAGTATATGTACAATATATGAAATATATTTACTGTACTTTCTGATATTTTATGTACAGTATATAAGACATATTTGGTGTCCTTTTGATATTTTATATAAATTATATAATATATATTTGGTGTTGTTTTTGATATTTTACATAGGGTGTGTCATATATATTTACTGTCTTTTTGATATTTTATTTACAGTATATAATATACATTTGGTGTAATTTTTTGATATTTTATGTACAGTATATTAAAAATAATTACTGTAATTTTTGATAGTCTATTTACAGTATATATAACACATATTTGGTGTACTTTTTGATATTTTATGTACAGTATGTCATATATATTTACTGTACTTTTTGATATTTTATTTACAGTATATAAAATGTATTTGGTGTACTTTTAGTTAATATTATATGTACAATATATGAAATATATTTACTGTACTTTTTGATATTTTACGTACAGTATATAAGATATATTTGGTGTCCTTTTCATATTTTATATAAATTATATAATATACTTTTGGTGTAGTTTTTGATATTTTACATAGGGTGTGTAGTATATAGTTACTGTCTTTTTGATATTTTATTTACAGTATATAATATACGTTTGGTGTAATATTTGATATTTTATGTACAGTATATTAAATATAATTACTGTAGTATTTGATACTTTATTTACAGTATATATAACACATATTTGGTGTACTTTTTGATATTTTATGTACAATATGTCATATATATTTACTGTAATTTTGATAATTTATTTACAGTATATAAAGTGTATTTGGTGTACTTTCAGTTAATATTATATGTACAATATATGAAATATATTTACTGTACTTTTTGATATTTTATGTACAGTATATAAGATATATTTGGTGTCCTTTTGATATTTTATGTAAATTATATAATACATATTTGGTGTAGTTTTCGATATTTTACATAGGGTGTGTCATATATATTGACTGTCCTTTTTGATATTTTATTTACAGTATATAATATACATTTGGTGTAATTTTTGATGTTTTATATACAGTATATTAAATATAATTACTGTAGTTTTTGATAGTCTATTTACAGTATATATAACACATATTTGGTGTACTTTTTGATATTTTATGTACAGTATGTCATATATATTTACTGTACTTTTTGATAATTTATTTACAGTATATAAAGTGTCTTTGGTGTACTTTCAGTTAATATTATATGTACAATATATGAAATATATTTACTGTACTTTTTGATATTTTATGTACAGTATATAAGATATATTTGGTGTCCTTTTGATATTTTATGTAAATTATATAATACATATTTGGTGTAGTTTTTGATATTTTACATAGGGTGTGTCATATATTTTGACGGTCCTTTTTGATATTTTATTTACAGTATATAATATACATTTGGTGTAATTTTTGATATTTTAAGAACAGTATATTAAATATAATTACTGTAGTTTTTGATAGTCTATTTACAGTATATATAACACATATTTGGTGTACTTTTTGATATTTTATGTACAGTATGTCATATATATTTACTGTACTTTTTGATATTTTATTTACAGTATATAAAATGTATTTGGTGTACTTTTAGTTAATATTATATGTACAATATATGAAATATATTTACTGTACTTTCTGATATTTTATCTACAGTATATAAGATATATTTGGTGTCCTTTTGATATTTTATATAAATTATATAATATATATTAGGTGTAGTTTTTGATATTTTACATAGGGTGTGTCATATATATTTACTGTCTTTTTGATATTTTATTTACAGTATATAATATACATTTGGTGTAATTTTTGATATTTTATGTACAGTATATTAAATATAATTACTGTAGTTTTTGATAGTCTATTTACAGTATAAATAACACATATTTGGTGTACTTTTTGATATTTTATGTACAGTATGTCATATATATTTACTGTACTTTTTGATATTTTATTTACAATATATAAAATGTATTTGGTGTACTTTTAGTTAATATTATATGTACAATATATGAAATATATTTACTGTTCTTTTTGATATTTTATGTACAGTATATAAGATATATTTGGTGTCCTTTTGATATTTTATATAAATTATATAATATATATTTGGTGAAGTTTTTGATATTTTACATAGGGTGTGTAGTATATAGTTACTGTCCTTTTTGATATTTTATTTACAGTATATAATATACATTTGGTGTAATTTTTGATATTTTATGTACAGTATATTAAATATAATTACTGTAGTATTTGATACTTTATTTACAGTATATATAACACATATTTGGTGTACTTTTTGATATTTTATGTACAGTATGTAATATATATTTACTGTACATTTTGATAATTTATTTACAGTATATAAAGTGTATTTGGTGTACTTTCAGTTAATATTATATGTACAATATATGAAATATATTTACTGTACTTTTTGATACTTTATGTACAGTATATAAGATATATTTGGTGTCCTTTCGATATTTTATGTAAATTATATAATACATATTTGGTGTAGTTTTTGATATTTTACATAGGGTTTGTCATATATATTGACTGTCCTTTTTGATATTTTATGTACAGTATATAATATACATTTGGTGTAATTTTTGATATTTTATGTACAGTATATTAAATATAATTACTGTAGTTTTCATAGTCTATTTACAGTATATATAACACATATTTGGTGTACTTTTTGATATTTTATGTACAGTATGTCATATATATTTACTGTACTTTTTGATATTTTATTTACAGTATATAAAATGTATTTGGTGTACTTTTAGTTAATAGTATATGTACAATATATGAAATATATTTACTGTACTTTCTGATATTTTATGTACAGTATATAAGACATATTTGGTGTCCTTTTGATATTTTATATAAATTATATAATATATATTTGGTGTTGTTTTTGATATTGTACATAGGGTGTGTCATATATATTTACTGTCTTTTTGATATTTTATTTACAGTATATAATATACATTTGGTGTAATTTTTTGATATTTTATGTACAGTATATTAAAAATAATTACTGTAGTTTTTGATAGTCTATTTACAGTATATATAACACATATTTGGTGTACTTTTTGATATTTTATGTACAGTATGTCATATATATTTACTGTATTTTTTGATATTTTATTTACAGTATATAAAATGTATTTGGTGTACTTTTAGTTAATATTATATGTACAATATATGAAATATATTTACTGTACTTTTTGATATTTTACGTACAGTATATAAGATATATTTGGTGTCCTTTTCATATTTTATATAAATTATATAATATACTTTTGGTGTAGTTTTTGATATTTTACATAGGGTGTGTAGTATATAGTTACTGTCTTTTTGATATTTTATTTACAGTATATAATATACGTTTGGTGTAATATTTGATATTTTATGTACAGTATATTAAATATAATTACTGTAGTATTTGATACTTTATTTACAGTATATATAACACATATTTGGTTTACTTTTTGATATTTTATGTACAATATGTCATATATATTTACTGTAATTTTGATAATTTATTTACAGTATATAAAGTGTATTTGGTGTACTTTCAGTTAATATTATATGTACAATATATGAAATATATTTACTGTACTTTTTGATATTTTATGTACAGTATATAAGATATATTTGGTGTCCTTTTGATATTTTATGTAAATTATATAATACATATTTGGTGTAGTTTTCGATATTTTACATAGGGTGTGTCATATATATTGACTGTCCCTTTTGATATTTTATTTACAGTATATAATATACATTTGGTGTAATTTTTGATATTTTATGTACAGTATATTAAATATAATTACTGTAGTTTTTGATAGTCTATTTACAGTATATATAACACATATTTGGTGTACTTTTTGATATTTTATGTACAGTATGTCATATATATTTACTGTACTTTTTGATAATTTATTTACAGTATATAAAGTGTATTTGGTGTACTTTCAGTTAATATTATATGTACAATATATGAAATATGTTTACTGTACTTTTTGATATTTTATGTACAGTATATAAGATATATTTGGTGTCCTTTTGATATTTTATGTAAATTATATAATACATATTTGGTGTAGTTTTTGATATTTTACATAGGGTGTGTCATATATTTTGACGGTCCTTTTTGATATTTTATTTACAGTATATAATATACATTTGGTGTAATTTTTGATATTTTAAGAACAGTATATTAAATATAATTACTGTAGTTTTTGATAGTCTATTTACAGTATATATAACACATATTTGGTGTACTTTTTGATATTTTATGTACAGTATGTCATATATATTTACTGTACTTTTTGATAATTTATTTACGGTATATAAAGTGTATTTTGTGTACTTTCAGTTAATATTATATGTACAATATATGAAATATATTTACCGTACTTTTTGATATTTTATGTACAGTATATAAGATACATTTGGTGTCCTTTTGATATTTTATGTAAATTATATAATACATATTTGGTGTAGTTTTTGATATTTTACATAGGGTGTGTGATATATATTGACTGTCCTTTTTGATATTTTATTTACAGTAGATAATATACATTTGGTGTAATTTTTGATATTTTATGTACAGTATATTAAATATAATTACTGTAGTTTTTGATAGTCTATTTACAGTATATATAACACATATTTGGTGTACATTTTGATATTTTATGTACAGTATGTCATATATATTTACTGTATTTTTGATATTTTATTTACAGTATATAAAATGTATTTGGTGTACTTTCAGTTAATATTATATGTACAATATATGAAATATATTTACTGTACTTTTTGATATTTTATGTACAGTATATAAGTTATATTTGGTGTCCTTTTGATATTTTATTTAAATTATATGATACATATTTGGTGTAGTTTTTGATATTTTACATAGGGTGTGTCACATATATTGACGGTCCTTTTTGATATTTTATTTGCAGTATATAATATAAATTTGGTGTAATTTTTGATATTTTATGTACAGTACATTAAATATAATTACTGTAGTTTTTGATAGTTTATTTACAGTATATATAACACATATTTGGTGTATTTTTGATACTTTATGTACAGTATGTCATATATATTTACTGTACTTTTTGATATTTTATGTACAGTATATAAAATGTATTTGGTGTACTTTCAGTTAATATTATATGTACAATATATGAAATATATTTACTGTACTTTTTGATATTTTATGTACAGTATATAAGATATATTTGGTGTCCTTTTGATATTTTATATAAATTATATAATATATATTTGGTGTAGTTTTGGTATTTTACATAGGGTGTGTAATATATATTTACTGTCTTTTTGATATTTTATTTACAGTATATAATATACATTTGGTGTAATTTTTGATATTTTATGTACAGTATATTAAATACTATTACTGTAGTTTTTGATAGTCTATTTACAGTATATATAACACATATTTGGTGTACTTTTTGATATTTTATGTACAGTATGTCATATATATTTACTGTAGTTTTTGATATTTTATTTACAGTATATAAAATGTATTTGGTGTACTTTTAGTTAATGTTATATATACAATATATGAAATATATTTACTGTACTTTCTGATATTTTATGTACAGTATATAAGATATATTTGTTGTCCTTTTGATATTTTATATAAATTATATAATATATATTTGCTGAAGTTTTTGATATTTTACATAGGGTGTGTAGTATATAGTTACTGTCCTTTTTGATATTTTATTTACAGTATATAATATACATTTGGTGTAATTTTTGATATTTTATGTAGAATATATTAAATATAATTACTGTAGTATTTGATACTTTATTTACAGTATATATAACACATATTTGGTGTACTTTTTGATATTTTATGTACAGTATGTTATATATATTTACTGTACTTTTTGATATTTTATTTACAGTATATAAAGTGTATTTGGTGTACTTTCAGTTAATATTATATGTACAATATATGAAATATATTTACTGTACTTTTTGATATTTTATGTACAGTATATAAGATATATTTGGTGTCCTTTTGATATTTTATATAAATTATATAATACATATTTGGTGTAGTTTTTGATATTTTACATAGCGTGTGTCATATATATTGACTGTCCTTTTTGATATTTTATTTACAGTATATACTATACATTTGGTGTGATTTTTGATATTTTATGTACAGTATATTAAATATAATTACTGTAGTTTTTGATTGTCTATTTACAGTATATATAACACATATTTGGTGTACTTTTTTATATTTTATGTACAGTATGTCATATATATTTACTGTACTTTTTGATATTTTATTTACAGTATATAAAATGTATTTGGTGTTCTTTTAGTTAATATTATATGTACAATATATGAAATATATTTACTGTACTTTCTGAAATTTTACGTACAGTATATAAGATATATTTGGTGTCCTTTTGATATTTTATATAAATTATATAATATATATTTGGTGTAGTTTTTGATATTTTACATAGGGTGTGTAGTATATATTTACTGTCCTTTTTGATATTTTATTTACAGTGTATAATATACATTTGGTGTAATTTTTGATATTTTATGTACAGTATATTAAATATAATTACTGTAGTATTTGATCGTTTATTTACAGTATATATAACACATATTTGGTTTACTTTTTGATATTTTATGTACAGTATGTCATATATTTACTGTACTTTTTGATATTTTATTTACAGTGTATAAAGTGTATTTGGTGTACTTTCAGTTAGTATTATATGTACAATATATGAAATATATTTACTGTACTTTTTGATATTTTATGTACAGTATATAAGATATATTTGGTGTCCTTTTGATATTTTATGTAAATTATATAATACATATTTGCTGTAGTTTTTGATATTTTACATAGGGTGGGTCATATATATTGACGGTAGTTTTTGATATTTTATTTACAGTATATAATATACATTTGGTGTAATTTTTGATATTTTATGTAGAGTATATTAAATATAATTACTGTAGTATTTGATACTTTATTTACAGTATATATAACACATATTTGGTGTACTTTTTGATATTTTATGTACAGTATGTAATATATATTTACTGTACTTTTTGATAATTTATTTACAGTATATAAAGTGTATTTGGTGTACTTTCAGTTAATATTATATGTACAATATATGAAATATATTTACTGTACTTTTTGATATTTTATGTACAGTATATAAGATATATTTGGTGTCCTTTTGATATTTTATGTAAATTATATAATACATATTTGGTGTAGTTTTTTATATTTTACATAGGGTGTGTCATATATATTGACTGTCCTTTTTGATATTTTATTTACAGTATATAATATACATTTCGTGTAATTTTTGATATTTTATGTACAGTATATTAAATATAATTACTGTAGTTTTCATACTCTATTTACAGTATATATAACACATATTTGGTGTACTTTTTGATATTTTATGTACAGTATGTCATATATATTTACTGTATTTTTGATATTTTATTTACAGTATATAAAATGTATTTGGTGTACCTTCAGTTAATATTATATGTACAATATATGAAATATATTTACTGTTCTTTTTGATATTTTATGTACAGTATATAAGATATATTTGGTGTCCTTTTGATATTTTATATAAATTATATAATATATATTTGGTGTAGTTTTTAATATCTTACATAGGGTGTGTAGTATATTGTTACTGTCTTTTTGATATTTTATTTACAGTATATAATATACATTTGGTGTAATTTTTGATATTTTATGTACAGTATATTAAATATAATTACTGTAGTATTTGATAGTTTATTTACAGTATATATAACACATATTTGATGTACTTTTTGATATTTTATGTACAGTATGTAATATATATTTACTGTACTTTTTGATAATTTATTTACAGTATATCAAATGTATTTGGTGTACTTTCAGTTAATATTATATGTACAATATATGAAATATATTTACTGTACTTTTTGATATTTTATGTACAGTATATAAGTTATATTTGGTGTCCTTTTGATATTTTATTTAAATTATATAATACATATTTGGTGTAGTTTTTGATATTTTACATAGGCTGTGTCACATATATTGACGGTCCTTTTTGATATTTTATTTGCAGTATATAATATAAATTTGGTGTAATTTTTGATATTTTATGTACAGTACATTAAATATAATTACTGTAGTTTTTGATAGTTTATTTACAGTATATATAAAACATATTTGGTGTATTTTTGATACTTTATGTACAGTATGTCATATATATTTACTGTACTTTTTGATATTTTATGTACAGTATATAAAATGTATTTGGTGTACTTTCAGTGAATATTATATGTACAATATATGAAATATATTTACTGTACTTTTTGATATTTTATTTACAGTATATAAGATATATTTGGTGTCCTTTTGATATTTTATATAAATTATATAATATATATTTGGTGTAGTTTTGGTATTTTACATAGGGTGTGTAGTATATATTTACTGTCTTTTTGATATTTTATTTACAGTATATAATATACATTTGGTGTAATTTTTTATATTTTATGTACAGTATATTAAATACTATTACTGTAGTTTTTGATAGTCTATTTACAGTATATATAACACATATTTGGTGTAGTTTTTGATATTTTATGTACAGTATGTCATATATATTTACTGTACTTTTTGATATTTTATTTACAGTATATAAAATGTATTTGGTGTACTTTTAGTTAATATTATATGTACAATATATGAAATATATTTACTGTACTTTCTGATATTTTATGTACAGTATATAAGATATATTTGGTGTCCTTTTGATATTTTATATAAATTATATAATATATATTTGCTGAAGTTTTTGATATTTTACATAGGGTGTGTAGTATATAGTTACTGTCCTTTTTGATATTTTATTTACAGTATATAATATACATTTGGTGTAATTTTTGATATTTTATGTACAGTATATTAAATATAATTACTGTAGTATTTGATACTTTATTTACAGTATATATAACACATATTTGGTGTACTTTTTGATATTTTATGTACAGTATGTAATATATATTTACTGTACTTTTTGATAATTTATTTACAGTATATAAAGTGTATTTGGTGTACTTTCAGTTAATATTACATGTACAATATATGAAATATATTTACTGTACTTTTTGATATTTTATGTACAGTATATAAGATATATTTGGTGTCCTTTTGATTTTTTATGTAAATTATATAATACATATTTGGTGTAGTTTTTGATATTTTACATAGGGTGTGTCATATATATTGACTGTCCTTTTTGATATTTTATTTACAGTATATAATATACATTTGGTGTAATTTTTTATATTTTATGTACAGTATATTAAATATAATTACTGTAGTTTTCATAGTCTATTTACAGTATATATAACACATATTTGGTGTACTTTTTGATATTTTATGTACAGTATGTCATATATATTTACTGTACTGTTTTATAGTTTATTTACAGTATATAAAATGTATTTGGTGTACTTTTAGTTAATATTATATGTATAATATATCAAATATATTTACTGTACTTTCTGATATTTTATGTTCAGTATATAAGATATATTTGGTGTCCTTTTGATATTTTATATAAATTATATAATATATATTAGGTGTAGTTTTTTATATTTTACATTGCGTGTGTCATATATATTTACTGTCTTTTTGATATTTTATTTACAGTATATAATATACATTTGGTGTAATTGTTGATATTTTATGTACAGTATATTAAATGTAATTACTGTAGCTTTTGATAGTCTATTTACAGTATATATAACACATATTTGGTGTACTTTTTGATATTTTATGTACAGTATGTCATATATATTTACTGTACTTTTTGATAATTTATTTACAGTATATAAAGTGTATTTGGTGTACTTTCAGTTAATATTATATGTACAATATATGAAATATATTTACCGTACTCTTTGATATTTTATGTACAGTATATAAGATATATTTGGTGTCCTTTTGATATTTTATGTAAATTATATAATACATATTTGGTGTAGTTTTTCATATTTTACATAGGGTGTGTGATATATATTGACTGTCCTTTTTGATATTTTATTTACAGTATATAATATACATTTGGTGTAATTTTTGATATTTTATGTACAGTATATTAAATATAATTACTGTAGTTTTTGATAGTCTATTTACAGTATATATAACACATATTTGGTGTACTTTTTGATATTTTATGTACAGTATGTCATATATATTTACTGTACTTTTTGATATTTTATTTACAGTATATAAAATGTATTTGGTGTACCTTCAGTTAATATTATATGTACAATATATGAAATATATTTACTGTACTTTTTGATATTTTATGTACAGTATATAAGATATATTTGGTGTCCTTTTGATATTTTATATAAATTATATAATATATATTTGGTGTAGTTTTGGTATTTTACATAGGGTGTGTAATATATATTTACTGTCTTTTTGATATTTTATTTACAGTATATAATATACATTTGGTGTAATTTTTGATATTTTATGTACAGTATATTAAATACTATTACTGTAGTTTTTGATAGTCTATTTACAGTATATATAACACATATTTGGTGTACTTTTTGATATTTTATGTACAGTATGTCATATGTATTTACTGTACTTTTTGATATTTTATTTACAGTATATAAAATGTATTTGGTGTACTTTTAGTTAATATTATATGTACAATATATGAAATATATTTACTGTACTTTTTGATATTTTATGTACAGTATATAAGATATATTTGGTGTCCTTTTGATATTTTATGTAAATTATATAATACATATTTGGTGCAGTTTTTGATATTTTACATATGGTGTGTCATATATATTGACTGTCGTTTTTGATATTTTATTTACAGTATATACTATATATTTGGTGTAATTTTTGATATTTTATGTACAGTATATTAAATATAATTACTGTAGTTTTTGATAGTCTATTTACAGTATATATAACACATATTTGGTGTACTTTTTTATATTTTATGTACAGTATGTCATATATATTTACTGTACTTTTTGATATTTTATTTACAGTATATAAAATGTATTTGGTGTTCTTTTAGTTAATATTATATGTACAATATATGAAATATATTTACTGTACTTTCTGATATTTTATGTACAGTATATAAGATATATTTGGTGTCCTTTTGATATTTTATATAAATTATATAATATATATTTGGTGTAGTTTTTGATATTTTACATAGGGTGTGTAGTATATATTTACTGTCCTTATTGATATTTTATTAACAGTGTATAATATACATTTGGTGTAATTTTTGATATTTTATGTACAATATATTAAATATAATTACTGTAGTATTTGATCGTTTATTTACAGTATATATAACACATGTTTGGTTTACTTTTTGATATTTTATGTAGAGTATGTCATATATATTTACTGTACTTTTTGATATTTTATTTACAGTATATAAAGTGTATTTGGTGTACTTTCAGTTAATATTATATGTACAATATATGAAATATATTTACTGTACTTTTTGATATTTTATGTACAGTATATAAGATATATTTGGTGTCCCTTTGGTATTTTATGTACATTATATAATACATATTTGCTGTAGTTTTTGATATTTTACATAGTGTGTGTCATATATATTGACGGTATTTTTGAAATTTTATTTACATTATATAATATACATTTGGTGTAATTTTTGATATTTTATGTACAGTATATTAAATATAATTACTGTAGTATTTGATACTTTATTTACATTATATATAAAACATATTTGGTGTACTTTTTGATATTTTATGTACAGTATGTAATATATATTTACTGTACTTTTTGATAATTTATTTACAGTATATAAAGTGTATTTTGTGTACTTTCAGTTAATATTATATGTACAATATATGAAATATATTTACTGTACTTTTTGATATTTTATGTAGAGTATATAAGATATATTTGGTGTCCTTTTGATATTTTATGTAAATTATATAATACATATTTGCTGTAGTTTTTGATATTTTACATAGGGTGTGTCGTATATACTTACTGTCCTTTTTGATATTTTATTTACAGTATAAAATATACATTTGGTGTAATTTTTGATATTTTATGTACAGTATATTAAATATAATTACTGTAGTTTTTGATAGTCTATTGACAGCATATATAACACATATTTGGTGTACTTTTTTATATTTTATGTACAGTATGTCATATATATTTACTGTACTTTTTGATATTTTATTTACAGTATATAAAATGTATTTGGTGTACTTTTAGTTAATATTATATGTACAATATATGAAATATATTTACTGTACTTTCTGATATTTTACGTACAGTATATAAGATATATTTGGTGTCCTTTTGATATTTTATATAAATTATATAATATATATTTGGTGTAGTTTTTGATATTTTACATAGGGTGTGTAGTATATACTTACTGTCCTTATTGATATTTTATTTACAGTGAATAATATACATTTGGTGTAATTTTTGATAGTTTATGTACAGTATATTAAATATAATTACAATAGTATTTGATCATTTATTTACAGTATATATAACACATATTTGGTGTACTTTTTGATATTTTATGTACAGTATGTCATATATATTTACTGTACTGTTTTATATTTTATTTACAGTATATAAAATGTATTTGGTGTACTTTTAGTTAGTATTATATGTATAATATATGAAATATATTTACTGTACTTTCTGATATTTTATGTTCAGTATATAAGATATATTTGGTGTCCTTTTGATATTTTATATAAATTATATAATATATATTAGGTGTAGTTTTTTATATTTTACATTGGGTGTGTCATATATATTTACTGTCTTTTTGATATTTTATTTACAGTATATAATATACATTTGGTGTAATTGTTGATATTTTATGTACAGTATATTAAATATAATTACTGCAGTTTTTGATAGTCTATTTACAGTATATATAACACATATTTGGTGTACTTTTTGATATTTTATGTACAGTATGTCATATATATTTACTGTACTTTTTGATAATTTATTTACAGTATATAAAGTGTATTTGGTGTACTTTCAGTTAATATTATATGTACAATATATGAAATATATTTACCGTACTCTTTGATATTTTATGTACAGTATATAAGATATATTTGGTGTCCTTTTGATATTTTATGTAAATTATATAATACATATTTGGTGTAGTTTTTGATATTTTACATAGGGTGTGTGATATATATTGACTGTCCTTTTTGATATTTTATTTACAGTATATAATATACATTTGGTGTAATTTTTGATATTTTATGTACAGTATATTAAATATAATTACTGTAGTTTTTGATAGTCTATTTACAGTATATATAACACATATTTGGTGTACTTTTTGATATTTTATGTACAGTATGTCATATATATTTACTGTACTTTTTGATATTTTATTTACAGTATATAAAATGTATTTGGTGTACCTTCAGTTAATATTATATGCACAATATATGAAATATATTTACTGTACATTTTGATATTTTATGTACAGTATATAAGATATATTTGGTGTCCTTTTGATATTTTATATAAATTATATAATATATATTTGGTGTAGTTTTTGATATCTTACATAGGGTGTGTAGTATATTGTTACTGACCTTTTTGATATTTTATTTACAGTATATAATATACATTTGGTGTAATTTTTGATATTTTATGTACAGTATATTAAATATAATTACTGTAGTATTTGATAGTTTATTTACAGTATATATAACAGATATTTGATGTACTTTTTGATATTTTATGTACGGTATGTAATATATATTTACTGTAATTTTTGATATTTTATTTACAGTATATCAAATGTATTTGGTGTACTTTCAGTTAATATTATATGTACAATATATGAAATATATTTACTGTACTTTTTGATATTTTATGTACAGTATATAAGTTATATTTGGTGTCCTTTTGATATTTTATTTAAATTATATAATACATATTTGGTGTAGTTTTTGATATTTTACATAGGGTGTGTCACAAATATTGACGGTCCTTTTTGATATTTTATTTAAGTATATAATATACATTTGGTGTAATTTTTGATATTTTATGTACAGTACATTAAATATAATTACTGTAGTTTTTGATAGTTTATTTACAGTATATATAACACATATTTGGTGTATTTTTGATATTTTATGTACAGTATGTCATATATATTTACTGTAATTTTTGATATTTTATGTACAGTATATAAAATGTATTTGGTGTACTTTCAGTTAATATTATATGTACAATATATGAAATATATTTACTGTACTTTCTGATATTTTACGTACAGTATATAAGATATATTTGGTGTCCTTTTGATATTTTATATAAATTATATAATATATATTTGCTGAAGTTTTTGATATTTTACATAGGGTGTGTAGTATATAGTTACTGTCCTTTTTGATATTTTATTTAGAGTATATAATATACATTTGGTGTAATTTTTGATATTTTATGTACAGTATATTAAATATAATTACTGTAGTATTTGATACTTTATTTACAGTATATATAACACATATTTGGTGTACTTTTTGATATTTTATGTACAGTATGTAATATATATTTACTGTACTTTTTGATATTTTATTTACAGTATATAAAGTGTATTTGGTGTACTTTCAGTTAATATTATATGTACAATATATGAAATATATTTACTGTACTTTTTGATATTTTATGTACAGTATATAAGATATATTTGGGGTCCTTTTGATATTTTGTGTAAATTATATGATACAAATTTGGTGTAGTTTTTGATATTTTACATAGGGTGTGTCATATATATTGACTGTCCTTTTTGATATTTTATTTACAGTATATAATATACATTTGGTGTAATTTTTGATATTTTATGTACAGTATATTAAATATAATTACTGTAGTTTTTGATAGTCTATTTACAGTATATATAACACATATTTGGTGTACTTTTTTATATTTTATGTACAGTATGTCATATATATTTACTGTACCTTTTGATATTTTATTTACAGTATATAAAATGTATTTGGTGTACTTTTAGTTAATATTATATGTACAATATATGAAATATATTTACTGTACTTTCTGATATTTTACGTACAGTATATAAGATATATTTGGTGTCCTTTTGATATTTTATATAAATTATATAATATATATTTGGTGAAGTTTTTGATATTTTACATAGGGTGTGTAGTATATATTTACTGTCCTTATTGATATTTTATTTACAGTGTATAATATACATTTGGTGTAATTTTTGATATTTTATGTACAGTATATTAAATATAATTACCATAGTATTTGATACTTTATTTACAGTATATATAACACATATTTGGTGTACTTTTTGATATTTTATGTACAGTCTGTAATATATATTTACTGTACATTTTGATAATTTATTTACAGTATATAAAGTGTATTTGCTGTACTTTCAGTTAATATTATATGTACAATATATGAAATATATTTACTGTACTTTTTGATATTTTATGTACAGTATATAAGATATATTTGGTGTCCTTTTGATATTTTATGTAAATTACATAATACATATTTGGTGTAGTTTTTGATATTTTACATAGGGTGTGTCGTATATATTGACTGTCCTTTTTGATATTTTATTTACAGTATATAATATACATTTGGTGTAATTTTTGATATTTTATGTACAGTATATTAAATGTAATTACTGTAGTTTTTCATAGTTTATTTACAGTATATATAACACATATTTGGTGTACTTTTTGATATTTTATGTACAGTATGTCATATATATTTACTGTACTTTTTGATATTTTATTTACAGTATATAAAATGTATTTGGTGTACCTTCAGTTAATATTATATGTACAATATATGAAATATATTTACTGTACTTTTTGATATTTTATGTACAGTATATAAGATATATTTGGTGTCCTTTTGATATTTTATATAAATTATATAATATATATTTGGTGTAGTTTTTGATATCTTACATAGGATGTGTAGTATATTGTTACTGTCCTTTTTGATATTTTATTTACAGTATATAATATACATTTGGTGTAATTTTTGATATTTTATGTTCAGTATATTAAATATAATTACTGTAGTATTTGATAGTTTATTTACAGTATATATAACAGATATTTGATGTACTTTTTGATATTTTATGTACAGCATGTAATATATATTTACTGTACTTTTTGATATTTTATTTACAGTATATCAAATGTATTTGGTGTACTTTCAGTTAATATTATATGTACAATATATGAAATATATTTACTGTACTTTTTGATATTTCATGTACAGTATATAAGATATATTTGTTGTCCTTTTGATATTTTATTTAAATTATATAATACATATTTGGTGTAGTTTTTGATATTTTACATAGGGTGTGTCACATATATTGACGGTCCTTTTTGATATTTTATTTACAGTATATAATATACATTTGGTGTAATTTTTGATATTTTATGTTCAGTATATTAAATATAATTACTGTAGTTTTTGATAGTTTATTTACAGTATATATAACACATATTTGGTGTATTTTTGATATTTTATGTACAGTATGTCATATATATTTACTGTACTTTTTGATATTTTATGTACAGTATATAAAATGTATTTGGTGTACTTTCAGTTAATATTATATGTACAATATATGAAATATATTTACTGTACTTTCTGATATTTTACGTACAGTATATAAGATATATTTGGTGTCCTTTTGATATTTTATATAAATTATATAATATATATTTGCTGAAGTTTTTGATATTTTACATAGGGTGTGTAGTATATAGTTACTGTCCTTTTTGATATTTTATTTAGAGTATGTAATATACATTTGGTGTAATTTTTGATATTTTATGTACAGTATATTAAATATAATTACTGTAGTATTTGATACTTTATTTACAGTATATATAACACATATTTGGTGTACTTTTTGATATTTTATGTACAGTATGTAATATATATTTACTGTACTTTTTGATATTTTATTTACAGTATATAAAGTGTATTTGGTGTACTTTCAGTTAATATTATATGTACAATATATGAAATATATTTACTGTACTTTTTGATATTTTATGTACAGTATATAAGATATATTTGGGGTCCTTTTGATATTTTGTGTAAATTATATGATACAAATTTGGTGTAGTTTTTGATATTTTACATAGGGTGTGTCATATATATGTTGACTGTCCTTTTTGATATTTTATTTACAGTATATAATATACATTTGGTGTAATTTTTGATATTTTATGTACAGTATATTAAATATAATTACTGTAGTTTTTGATAGTCTATTTACAGTATATATAACACATATTTGGTGTACTTTTTGATATTTTATGTACAGTATGTCATATATATTTACTGTACTCTTTTATATTTTATTTACAGTATATAAAGTGTATTTGCTGTACTTTCAGTTAATATTTTATGTACAATATATGACGTATATTTACTGTACTTTTTGTATTTTATGTACAGTATATAAGATATATTTGGTGTCCTTTTGATATTTTATGTAAATTATATAATACATATTTGGTGTAGTTTTTGATATTTTACATAGGGTGTGTGATATATATTGACTGTCCTTTTTGATATTTTATTTACAGTATATAATATACATTTGGTGTAATTTTTGATATTTTATGTACAGTATATTAAATATAATTACTGTAGTTTTTGATAGTCTATTTACAGTATATATAACACATATTTGGTGTACTTTTTTATATTTTATGTACATTATGTCATATATATTTACTGTACTTTTTGATATTTTATTTACAGTATATAAAATGTATTTGGTGTACCTTCAGTTAATATTATATGTACAATATATGAAATATATTTACTGTACTTTTTGGTACTTTATGTACAGTATATAAGACATATTTGGTGTCCTTTTGATATTTTATGTAAATTATATAATATATATTTGGTGTAGTTTTTGATATTTTACATAGGGTGTGTAGTATATTGTTACTGTCCTTTTTGATATTTTATTTACAGTTTATAATATACATTTGGTGTAATTTTTGATATTTTATGTACAGCATATGAAATATAATTACTGTAGTATTTGATCGTTTATTTACAGTATATATAACACATATTTGGTGTACTTTTTGATATTTTATGTACAGTATGTAATATATATTTACTGTACTTTTTGATAATTTATTTACAGTATATAAAATGTATTTGGTGTACTTTTAGTTAATATTATATGTACAATATATGAAATATATTTACTGTACATTCTGATATTTTATGTACAGTATATAAGATATATTTGGTGTCCTTTTGATATTTTATGTAAATTATATAATACATATTTGGTGTAGTTTTTGGTATTTTACATAGGGAGTGTCATATATATTGACTGTCCTTTATGATATTTTATTTACAGTATATAATATACATTTGGTGTCATTTTTGATATTTTATGCACAGTATATTAAATATAATTACTGTAGTTTTTGATAGTCTATTTACAGTATATATAACACATATTTGGTGTACTTTTTGATATTTTATGTACAGTATGTAATATATATTTACTGTACTTTTTGATATTTTATTTACAGTATATAAAATGTATTTGGTGTACTTTAGTTAATATTATTTGTACAATATATGAAATATATTTACTGTACATTTTGATATTTTATGTACAGTATATAAGATATATTTGGAGTCCTTTGATATTTAATATAAATTACATAATATATATTTGGTGTAGTCTTTGATATTTTACATAGGGTGTGTAGTATATAGTTACTGTCTTTTTGATATTTTATTTACAGTATATAATATACATTTGGTGTAATTTTTGATATTTTATGTACAGTATATTAAATATAATTACTGTAGTTTTTGATAGTTTATTTTCAGTATATATAACACATATATGGTGTATTTTTGATATTTTATGTACTGTATGTCATATATATTTACTGTACTTTTGATATTTTATTTACAGTATATAAAATGTATTTGGTGTACTTTCAGTTAATATTATATGTACAATATATGAAATATATTTACTGTACTTTTTGATATTTTAAGTACAGTATATAAGATATATTTGGTGTCCTTTTGATATTTTATATAAATTATATAATATATATTAGGTGTAGTTTTTGATATTTTACATAGGGTGTGTCATATATATTTACTGTCTTTTTGATATTTTATTTACAGTATATAATAAACATTTGGTGTAATTTTTGATATTTTATGTACAGTATATTAAGTATAATTACTGTAGTATTTGATACTTTAGTTACAGTATATATAACACATATTTGGTGTACTTTTTGATATTTTATGTACAGTATGTAATATATATTTACTGTACTTTTTGATAATTTATTTACGGTATATAAAGTGTATTTGGTGTACTTTCAGTTAATATTATATATACAATATATTAAATATATTTACTGTACTTTTTGATATTTTATGTACAGTATATAAGATATATTTGGTGTCTTTTTGATATTTTATGTAAATTATATAATACATATTTGGTGTAGTGTTTGAAATTTTACATAGGGTGTGTCATATATATTTACTGTCTTTTTGATATTTTATTTACAGTATATAATATACCTTTGCTGTAATTTTTGATATTTTATGTACTGTATATTAAATATAATTACTGTAGTTTTTGATAGTCTATTTACAGTATATATAACACATATTTGGTGTACTTTTTGATATTTTATGTACAGTATGTAATATATATTTACTGTACTTTTTGATATTTTATTTAGAGTATATAAAATGTATTTGGTGTACTTTTAGTTAGTATTATATATACAATAGATGAAATATATTTACTGTACATTTTGATATTTTATGTACAGTATATAAGATATATTTGGTGGCCTTTGATATTTTATATAAATTACATAATATATATTTGGTGTATTTTTTGATATTTTACATAGGGTGTGTAGTATATAGTTACTGTCCCTTTTGATATTTTATTTACAGTATATAATATACATTTGGTGTAATTTTTGATATTTTATGTACAGTATATTAAATATAATTACTGTAGTTTTTGATAGTCTATTTACAGTATATATAACACATATCTGGTGTACTTTTTGATATTTTATGTACAGTATGTCATATATATTTACTGTACTTTTTGATATTTTATTTACAGTGTATAAAATGTATTTGGTGTACTTTTAGTTAATATTATATGTACAATATATGAAATATATTTACTGTACTTTCTGATATTTTACGTACAGTATATAAGATATATTTGGTATCCTTTTGATATTTTATATAAATTATATAATATATATTTGGTGTAGTTTTTGATATTTTACATAGGGTGTGTAGTATATATTTACTGTCCTTATTGATATTTTATTTACAGTGTATAATATACATTTGGTGTAATTTTTGATATTTTATGTACAGTATATTCAATATAATTACTGTAGTATTTGATCGTTTATTTACAGTATATATAACACATATTTGGTTTACTTTTTGATATTTTATGTACAGTATGTCATATATATTTACTGTACTTTTTGATATTTTTTTTACAGTATATAAAATGTATTTGGTGTACTTTCAGTTAATATTATATGTATAATATATGAAATATATCTACTGTACTTTTTGATATTTTATGTACAGTATATAAGATATATTTGGTGTCCTTTTGATATTTTATGTAAATTATATAATACATATTTGCTGTAGTTTTTGATATTTTACATAGGGTGTGTCATATATATTGACGGTAATTTTAGATATTTTATTTACAGTATATAATATACATTTGGTGTAATTTTTGATATTTTATGTACAGTATATTAAATATAATTACTGTAGTATTTCATACTTTATTTACAGTATATATGACACATATTTGGTGTACTTTTTGATATTTTATGTACAGTATGTAATATATATTTACTGTATTTTGATAATTTATTTACAGTATATAAAATGTATTTGGTGTACTTTTAGTTAACAGTATATGTACAATCTATGAAATATATTTACTGTACTTTCTGATATTTTATGTACAGTATATAAGATATATTTGGTGTCCTTTTGATATTTTATATAAATTATATAATATATATTTGGTGACGTTTTTGATATTTTACATACGGTGTGTAGTATATAGTTACTGTCCTTTTTGATATTTTATTTACAGTATATAATATACATTTGGTGTAATTTTTGATATTTTATGTACAGTATATTAAATATAATTACTGTAGTATTTGATACTTTATTTACAGTATATATAACACATATTTGGTGTACTTTTTGATATTTTATGTACAGTATGTCATATATATTTACTGTACTTTTTGATAATTTATTTACAGTATATAAAGTGTATTTGGTGTACTTTCAGTTAATATTATATGTATAATATATGAAATATATTTACTGTACTTTTTGATATTTTATGTACACTATATAAGATATATTTGGTGTCCTTTTGATACTTTATGTAAATTATATAATACATATTTGGTGTAGTTTTTGATATTTTACATAGGGTGGGTCATATATATTGACTGTCTTTTTCATATTTTATTTACAGTATATAATAAACATTTGGTGTAATTTTTGATATTTTATGTACGGTATATTAAATATAATTACTGTAGTTTTTCATATTCTATTTACAGTATATATAACACATATTTGGTGTACTTTTTGATATTTTATGTACAGTATGTCATATATATTTACTGTACATTTTGATATTTTATTTACAGTATATAAAATGTATTTGGTGTACTTTTAGTTAATATTATATGTACAATATATGAAATATATTTACTGTACTTTCTGATATTTTATGTACAGTATATAAGATATATTTGGTGTCGTTTTGATATTTTATATAAATTATATAATATATATTAGGTGTAGTTTTTGATATTTTACATTGGGTGTGTCATATATATTTACTGTCTTTTTGATATTTTATTTATAGTATATAATATACATTTGGTGTAATTTTTGATATTTTATGTACAGTACATTAAATATAATTACTGTAGATTTTGATAGTCTATTTACAGTATATATAACACATATTTGGTGTACTTTTTGATATTTTTTGTACAGTATGTAATATATATTTACTGTACTTTTTGATATTTTATTTACAGTATATAAAATGTATTTGGTGTACTTTTAGTTAATATTATCTGTACAATATATGAAATATATTTACCGTACTTTCTGATATTTTATGTACAGTATATATGATATATTTGGTGTCCTTTTGATATTTTATATAAATTATATAATATATATTTGCTGAAGTTTTTGATATTTTACATAGGGTGTGTAGTATATATTTACTGTCCTTTTTGATATTTTATTTACAGTATATAATATACATTTGGTGTAATTTTTGATATTTTATGTACAGTATATTAAATATAATTGCTTCAGTATTTGATACTTTATTTACAGTATATATAATCCATATTTGGTGTACTTTTTGATATTTTATGTACAGTATGTCATATATATTTACTGTACTTTTTGATATTTTATTTACAGTATATAAAGTGTATTTGGTGTACTTTCAGTTAATATTATATGTACAATATATGAAATATATTTACTGCACTTTTTGATATTTTATGTACAGTATATAAGATATATTTGGTGTCCTTTTGATATTTTATATAAATTATATAATACATATTTGGTGTAGTTTTTGATATTTTACATAGGGTGTGTCATATATATTGACTGTCCTTTTTGATATTTTATTTACAGTATATAATATACATTTGGTGTAATTTTTGATATTTTATGTACAGTATATTAAATATAATTACTGTAGTTTTTGATAGTCTATTTACAGTATATATAACACATATTTGGTGTACTTTTTTATATTTTATGTACAGTATGTCATATATATTTACTGTACTTTTTGATATTTTATTTACAGTATATAAAATGTATTTGGTGTACTTTTAGTTAATATTATATGTACAATATATGAAATATATTTACTGTACTTTCTGATATTTTACGTACAGTATATAAGATATATTTGGTGTCCTTTTGATATTTTATATAAATTATATAATATATATTTGGTGTAGTTTTTGATATTTTACATAGGGTGTGTAGTATATATTTACTGTCCTTATTGATATTTTATTTACTGTGTATAATATACATTTGGTGTAATTTTTGATATTTTATGTACAGTATATTAAATATAATTACTGTAGTATTTGATCATTTATTTACAGTATATATAACACATATTTGGTTTACTTTTTGATATTTTATGTACAGTATGTCATATATATTTACTGTAATTTTTGATATTTTATTTACAGTATATAAAGTGTATTTGGTGTACTTTCAGTTAATATTATATGTACAATATATGAAATATATTTACGGTGCTTTTTGATATTTTATGTACAGTATATAAGATATATTTGGTGTCCTTTAGATATTTTATGTAAATTATATAATACATATTTGCTGTAGTTTTTGATATTTTACATAGGGTGTGTCGTATATAGTTACTGTCCTTTTTGATATTTTATTTACAGTATATAATATACATTTGGTGTAATTTTTGATATTTTATGTACAGTATATTAAATATAATTACTGTAGTTTTTGATATTGTATTTACAGTATATATAACACATATTTGGTGTACTTTTTTATATTTTATGTACAGTATGTCATATATATTTACTGTACTTTTTGATATTTTATTTACAGTATATAATATACATTTGGTGTAATTTTTGATATTTTATGTACAGTATATTAAATATAATTACTGTAGTATTTGATACTTTATTTACAGTATATATAACACATATTTGGTGTACTTTTTGATATTTTATGTACAGTATGTAATATATATTTACTGTACTTTTTGATATTTTATTTACAGTATATAAAGTGTATGTGGTGTACTTTCAGTTAATATTATATGTACATTATATGAAATATATTTACTGTACTTTTTGATATTTTATGTACAGTATATAAGATATATTTGGTGTCCTTTTAATATTTTATGTAAATTATATAATACATATTTGGTGTAGTTTTTGATATTTTACATAGGGTGTGTCACATATATTGACTGTCCTTTTTGATATTTTATTTACAGTATATAATATACATTTGGTGTAATTTTTGATATTTTATGTACAGTATATTAAATATAATTACTGTACTTTTTGATAGTCTATTTACAGTGTATATAACACATATTTGGTGTACTTTTTTATATTTTATGTACAGTATGTCATATATATTTACTGTACTTTTTGATATTTTATTTACAGTATATAAAATGTATTTGGTGTACTTTTAGTTAATATTATATGTACAATATATGAAATATATTTACTGTACTTTCTGATATTTTACGTACAGTATATAAGATATATTTGGTGTCCTTTTGATATTTTATATAAATTATATAATATATCTTTGGTGTAGTTTTTGATATTTTACATAGGGTATGTAGTATATATTTACTGTCCTTATTGATATTTTATTTACTGTCTATAATATACATTTGGTGTAATTTTTGATATTTTATGTACAGTATATTAAATATAATTACTGTAGTATTTGACCGTTTATTTACAGTATATATAACACATATTTGGTGTACTTTTTGATATTTTATGTACATTATGTCATATATATTTACTGTAATTTTTGATATTTTATTTACAGTATATAAAGTGTATTTGGTGTACTTTCAGTTAATATTATATGTACAATATATGAAATATATTTACTGTCCTTTTTGATATTTTATGTACAGTATATAAGATATATTTGGTGTCCTTTTGATATTTTATGTAAATTATATAATACATATTTGCTGTAGTTTTTGATATTTTACATAGGGTGTGTCGTATATAGTTACTGTCCTTTTTGATATTTTATTTACAGTATATAATATACATTTGGTGTAATTTTTGATATTTTATGTACAGTATATTAAATATAATTTCTGTAGTTTTTGATATTGTATTTACAGTATATATAACACATATTTGGTGTACTTTTTTATATTTTATGTACAGTATATCATATATATTTACTGTACATTTTGATATTTTATTTACAGTATATAAAATGTATTTGGTGTACTTTTAGTTAATATTATATGTACAATATATGAAATATATTTACTGTACTTTCTGATATTTTACGTACAGTATATAAGATATATTTGGTGTCCTTTTGATATTTTATATAAATTATATAATATATCTTTGGTGTAGTTTTTGATATTTTACATAGGGTATGTAGTATATATTTACTGTCCTTATTGATATTTTATTTACTGTGTATAATATACATTTGGTGTAATTTTTGATATTTTATGTACAGTATATTAAATATAATTACTGTAGTATTTGACCGTTTATTTACAGTATATATAACACATATTTGGTTTACTTTTTGATATTTTATGTACAGTATGTCATATATATTTACTGTAATTTTTGATATTTTATTTACAGTATATAAAGTGTATTTGGTGTACTTTCAGTTAATATTATATGTACAATATATGAAATATATTTACTGTACTTTTTGATATTTTATGTACAGTATATAAGATATATTTGGTGTCCTTTTGATATTTTATGTAAATTATATACTACATATTTGCTGTAGTTTTTGATATTTTACATAGGGTGTGTCATATATATTGACGGTACTGTTTGATATTTTATTTACAGTATATAATATACATTTGGTGTAATTTTTGATATTTTATGTACAGTATATTAAATATAATTACTGTAGTATTTGATACTTTATTTACAGTATATATAACACATATTTGGTGTACTTTTTGATATTTTATGTACAGTATGTAATACATATTTACTGTAATTTTTGATAATTTATTTACAGTATATAAAGTGTATTTGGTGTACTTTCAGTTAATATTATATTTACAATATATGAAATATATTTACTGTACTTTTTGATATTTTATGTACAGTATATAAGATATATTTGGTGTCATTTTGATATTTTATATAAATTATATAATATATATTTGGTGTAGTTTTGGTATTTTACATAGGGTGTGTAATATATATTTACTGTCTTTTTGATATTTTATTTACATTATATAATATACATTTGGTGTAATTTTTGATATTTTATGTACAGTATATTAAATACTATTACTGTAGTTTTTGATAGTCTATTTACAGTATATATAACACATGTTTGGTGTACTTTTTGATATTTTATGTACAGTATGTAATATATATTTACTGTACTTTTTGATATTTTATTTACAGTATATAAAATGTATTTGGTGTACTTTTAGTTAATATTATCTGTACAATACATGAAATATATTTACCGTACTTTCTGATATTTTATGTACAGTATATATGATATATTTGGTGTCCTTTTGATATTTTATATAAATTGTATAATATATATTTGCTGAAGTTTTTGATATTTTACATGGGGTGTGTAGTATATAGTTACTGTCTTTTTTGATATTTTATTTACAGTATATAATATACATTTGGTGTAATTTTTGATATTTTATGTACAGTATATTAAATATAATTGCTTTAGTATTTGATACTTTATTTACAGTATATATAATCCATATTTGGTGTACTTTTTGATATTTTATGTACAGTATATAATATATATTTACTGTACTTTTTGATATTTTATTTACAGTATATAAAGTGTATTTGGTGTACTTTCAGTTAATATTATATGTACAATATATGAAATATATTTACTGTACTTTTTGATATTTTATGTACAGTATATAAGATATATTTGGTGTCCTTTAGATATTTTATGTAAATTATATAATACATATTTGCTGTAGTTTTTGATATTTTACATAGGGTGTGTCGTATATAGTTACTGTCCTTTTTGATATTTTATTTACAGTATATAATATACATTTGGTGTAATTTTTGATATTTTATGTACAGTATATTAAATATAATTACTGTAGTTTTTGATATTGTATTTACAGTATATATAACACATATTCGGTGTACTTTTTTATATTTTATGTACAGTATGTCATATATATTTACTGTACTTTTTGATATTTTATTTACAGTATATAAAATGTATTTGGTGTACTTTTAGTTAATATTATATGTACAATATATGAAATATATTTACTGTACTTTCTGATATTTTACGTACAGTATATAAGATATATTTGGTGTCCTTTTGATATTTTATATAAATTATATAATATATATTTGGTGTAGTTTTTGATATTTTACATAGGGTGTGTAGTATATACTTACTGTCCTTATTGATATTTTATTTACAGTATATAATATACATTTGGTGTAATTTTTGATATTTTATGTACAGTATATTAAATATAATTACTGTAGTATTTGATACTTTATTTACAGTATATATAACACATATTTGGTGTACTTTTTGATATTTTATGTACAGTATGTAATATATATTTACTGTACTTTTTGATAATTTATTTACAGTATATAAAGTGTATTTGGTGTACTTTCAGTTAATATTATCTGTACAATATATGAAATATATTTACTGTGCTTTTTGATATTTTATGTACAGTATATAAGATATATTTGGTGTCCTTTAGATATTTTATGTAAATTATATAATACATATTTGCTGTAGTTTTTCATATTTTACATAGGGTGTGTCGTATATAGTTACTGTCCTTTTTGATATTTTTTTTACAGTATATAATATACATTTGGTGTAATTTTTGATATTTTATGTACAGTATATTAAATATAATTACTGTAGTTTTTGATAGTCTATTTACAGTATATATAACACATATTTGGTGTACTTTTTTATATTTTATGTACAGTATGTCATATATATTTACTGTACTATTTGATATTTTATTTACAGTATATAAAATGTATTTGGTGTACTTTTAGTTAATATTATATGTACAATATATGAAATATATTTACTGTACTTTCTGATATTTTATCTACAGTATATAAGATATATTTGGTGTCCTTTTGATATTTTATATAAATTATATAATATATATTTGGTGTAGTTTTTGATATTTTACATAGGGTGTGTAGTATATACTTACTGTCCTTATTGATATTTTATTTACACTGTATAATATATATTTGGTGTAATTTTTGATAGTTTATGTACAGTATATTAAATATAATTACAATAGTATTTGGTCATTTATTTACAGTATATATAACACATATTTTGTTTACTTTTTCATATTTTATGTACAGTATGTCATATATATTTACTGTACTTTTTGATATTTTATTTACAGTATATAAAATGTATTTGGTGTACTTTCAGTTAATATTATATGTACAATATATGAAATATATTTCCTGTACTTTTTGATATTTTATGTACAGTATATAAGATATATTTGGTGTCCTTTTGATATTTTATGTAAATTATATAATACATATTTGCTGTAGTTTTTGATATTTTACCTAGGATGTGTCATATATATTGACGGTACTTTTTGATATTTTATTTACAGTATATAATATACATTTGGTGTAATTTTTGATATTTTATGTACAGTATATTAAATATAATTACTGTAGTATTTGATACTTTATTTACAGTATATATAACACATATTTGGTGTACTTTTTGATATTTTATGTACAGTATGTAATATATATTTACTGTACTTTTTGATAATTTATTTACAGTATATAAAGTGTATTTGGTGTACTTTCAGTTAATATTATATGTACAATATATGAAATATATTTACTGTACTTTTGATATTTTATGTACAGTATATAAGATATATTTCGTGTCCTTTTGATATTTTATGTAAATTATATAATACATATTTGGTGTAGTTTTTGATATTTTACATAGGGTGTGTCATATATATTGATTGTCCTTTTTGATATTTTATTTACAGTATATAATATACATTTCGTGTAATTTTTGATATTTTATGTACAGCATATTAAATATCATTACTGTAGTTTTCATAGTCTATTTACAGTATATATAACACATATTTGGTGTACTTTTTGATATTTTATGTACAGTATGTCATATATATTTACTGTACTTTTTGATATTTTATTTACAGTATATAAAATGTATTTGGTGTACTTTTAGTTAATATTATGTGTATAATATATGAAATATATTTACTGTACTTTCTGATATTTTATGTTCAGTATATAAGATATATTTGGTGTCCTTTTGATATTTTATAAAAATTATATAATATATATTAGGTGTAGTTTTTTATATTTTACATTGGGTGTGTCATATATATTTACTGTCTTTTTGATATTTTATTTACAGTATATAATATACATTTGGTGTAATTGTTGATATTTTATGTACAGTATATTAAATATAATTACTGTATTTTTTGATAGTCTATTTACAGTATATATAACACATATTTGGTGTACTTTTTGATATTTTATGTACAGTATGTCATATTAATTTACTGTATTTTTGATAATTTATTTACAGTATATAAAGTGTATTTGGTGTACTTTCAGTTAATATTATATGTACAATATATGAAATATATTTACCGTACTCTTTGATATTTTATGTACAGTATATAAGATATATTTGGTGTCCTTTTGATATTTTATGTAAATTATATAATACATATTTGGTGTAGTTTTTGATATTTTACATAGGGTGTGTGATATATATTGACTGTCCTTTTTGATATTTTATTTACAGTATATAATATACATTTGGTGTAATTTTTGATATTTTATGTACAGTATATTAAATATAATTACTATAGTTTTTGATAGTCTATTTACAGTATATATAACACATATTTGGTGTACTTTTTTATATTTTATGTACAGTATGTCATATATATTTACTGTACTTTTTGATAGTTTACTTAGAGTATATATAACGCATATTTGGTGTACTTTTTGATATTTTAAGTACAGTGTGTAATATATATTTACTGTACTTTTTGATTTTTTTTTACATTATATAAAATGTATTTGGTGTACTTTTAGTTAATATTCTATGTACAATATATGAAATATATTTACTGTACTTTCTGATATTTTACGTAGAGTATATAAGATATATTTGGTGTCCTTTTGATATTTTATATAAATTATATAATATATATTTGGTGTAGTTTTTGATATTTTACATAGGGTGTGTAGTATATACTTACTGTCCTTATTGATATTTTATTTACAGTGTATAATATACATTTGGTGTAATTTTTGATAGTTTATGTACAGTATATTAAATATAATTACAATAGTATTTGATCATTTATTTACAGTATATATAACACATATTTGGTGAACTTTTTGATATTTTATGTACAGTATGTCATATATATTTACTGTACTTTTTGATATTTTATTTACAGTATATAAAATGTATTTGGTGTACTTTCAGTTAATATTATATGTACAATATATGAAATATATTTACTGTACTTTTTGATATTTTATGTACAGTATATAAGATATTTGGTGTCCTTTTGATATTTTATGTAAATTATATAATACATATTTGGTGTAGTTTTTGATATTTTACATAGGGTGTGTCGTATATAGTTACTGTCCTTTTTGATATTTTATTTACAGTATATAGTATACATTTGGTGTAATCTTTGATATTTTATGTACAGTATATTAAATATAATTACTGTAGTTTTTGATAGTCTATTTACAGTATATATAACACATATTTGGTGTACTTTTTGATATTTTATGTACAGTATGTCATATATATTTACTGTACTTTTTGATATTTTATTTACAGTATATAAAATGTATTTGGTGTACTTTTAGTTAATATTATATGTACAATATATGAAATATATTTACTGTACTTTCTGATATTTTATGTACAGTATATAAGATATATTTGGTGTCTTTTTGATATTTTATATAAATTATATAATATATATTTGGTGTAGTTTTTGATATTTTACATAGGGTGTGTAGTATATATTTACTGTCCTTATTGATATTTTATTTACTGTGTATAATATACATTTGGTGTAATTTTTGATATTTTATGTACAGTATATTAAATATAATTACTGCAGTATTTTATCGTTTATTTACAGTATATATAACACATATTTGGTTTACTTTTTGATATTTTATGTACAGTATGTCATATATATTTACTGTAATTTTTGATATTTTATTTACAGTATATAAAGTGTATTTGGTGTACTTTCAGTTAATATTATATGTACAATATATGAAATATATTTACTGTACTTTTTGATATTTTATGTACAGTATATAAGATATATTTGGTGTCCTTTAGATATTTTATGTAAATTATATAATACATATTTGCTGTAGTTTTTGATATTTTACATAGGGTGTGTCGTATATAGTTACTGTCCTTTTTGATATTTTATTTACAGTATGTAATATACATTTGGTGTAATTTTTGATATTTTATGTACAGTATATTAAATATAATTACTGTAGTTTTTGATAGTCTATTTACAGTATATATAACACATATTTGGTGTACTTTTTTATATTTTATGTACAGTATGTCATATATATTTACTGTACTTTTTGATATTTTATTTACAGTATATAAAATATATTTGGTGTACTTTCAGTTAATATTATATGTACAATATATGAAATATATTTCCTGTACTTTTTGATATTTTATGTACAGTATATAAGATATATTTGGTGTCCTTTTGGTATTTTATGTAAATTATATAATACATATCTGCTGTAGTTTTTGATATTTTACATAGGGTGTGTCATATATATTGACGGTACATTTTGATATTTTATTTACAGTATATAATATACATTTGGTGTAATTTTTGATATTTTATGTACAGTATATTAAATATAATTACTGTAGTATTTGATACTTTATTTACAGTATATATAACACATATTTGGTGTACTTTTTGATATTTTATGTACAGTATGTAATATATATTTACTGTACTTTTTGATAATTTATTTACAGTATATAAAGTGTATTTGGTGTACTTTCAGTTAATATTATATGTACAATATATGAAATATATTTACTGTACTTTTTGATATTTTATGTACAGTATATAAGATATATTTGGTGTCCTTTAGATATTTTATGTAAATTACATAATACATATTTGCTGTAGTTTTTGGTATTTTACATAGGGTGTGTCGTATATAGTTACTGTCCTTTTTGATATTTTACTTACAGTATATAATATACATTTGGTGTAATTTTTGATATTTTATGTACAGTATATTAAATATAATTACTGTAGTTTTTGATAGTCTATTTACAGTATATATAACACATATTTGGTGTACTTTTTTATATTTTATGTACAGTATGTCATATATATTTACTGTATTTTTGATATTTTATTTACAGTATGTAAAATGTATTTGGTGTACTTTTAGTTAATATTATATGTACAATATATGAAATATATTTACTGTACTTTCTGATATTTTACGTACAGTATATAAGATATATTTGGTGTCCTTTTGATATTTTATATAAATTATATAATATATATTTGGTGTAGTTTTTGATATTTTACATAGGGTGTGTAGTATACACTTACTGTCCTTATTCATATTTTATTTACAGTGTATAATATACATTTGGTGTAATTTTTGATATTTTATGTACAGTATATTAAATATAATTACTGTAGTATTTGATACTTTATTTACAGTATATATAACCCATATTTGGTGTACTTTTTGATATTTTATGTACAGTATGTAATATATATTTACTGTACTTTTTGATATTTTATTTACAGTATATAAAGTGTATTTGGTGTACTTTCAGTTAATATTATATGTACAATATATGAAATATATTTACTGTACTTTTTGATATTTTATGTACAGTATATAAGATATATTTGGTGTCCTTTAGATATTTTATGTAAATTATATAATACATATTTGCTGTAGTTTTTGATATTTTACATAGGGTGTGTCGTATATAGTTACTGTCCTTTTTGATATTTTATTTACAGTATATAATATACATTTGGTGTAATTTTTGATATTTTATGTACAGTATATTAAATATAATTACTGTAGTTTTTGATATTCTATTTACAGTATATATAACACATATTTGGTGTACTTTTTTATATTTTATGTACAGTATGTCATATATATTTACTGTACTTTTTGATATTTTATTTACAGTATATAAAATGTTTTTGGTGTACTTTTAGTTAATATTATATGTACAATATATGAAATATATTTACTGTACTTTCTGATATTTTACGTACAGTATATAAGATATATTTCGTGTCCTTTTGATATTTTATATAAATTATATAATATATATTTGGTGTGGTTTTTGATATTTTACATAGGGTGTGTAGTATATACTTACTGTCCTTATTGATATTTTATTTACAGTGTATAATATACATTTGGTGTAATTTTTGATAGTTTATGTACAGTATATTAAATATAATTACAATAATATTTGATCATTTATTTACAGTATGTATAACACATATTTGGTTTACTTTTTGATATTTTATGTACAGTATGTCATATATATTTACTGTACTTTTTGATATTTTATTTACACTATATAAAATGTATTTGGTGTACTTTCAGTTAATATTATATGTACAATATATGAAATATATTTACTGTACTTTTTGATATTTTATGTACAGTATATAAGATATATTTGGTGTCCTTTTGATATTTTATATAAATTATATAATATATATTTGGTGTAGTTTTTGATATTTTACATAGGGTGTGTCATATATATTGACTGTCGTTTTTGATATTTTATTTACAGTATATAATATACATTTGGTGTAATTTTTGATATTTTATGTACAGTATATTAAATATAATTACTGTAGTTTTTGATAGTCTATTTACAGTATATATAACACATATTTGGTGTACTTTTTTATATCTTATGTACAGTATGTCATATATATTTACTGTACTTTTTGATATTTTATTTACAGTATATAATATACATTTGGTGTAATTTTTGATATTTTATGTACAGTATATTAAATACTATTACTGTAGTTTTTGATAGTCTATTTACAGTATATATAACACATATTTGGTGTACTTTTTGATATTTTATGTACAGTGTGTAATATATATTTATTGTACTTTTTGATTTTTTTTACACTATATAAAATGTATTTGGTGTACTTTTAGTTAATATTATATGTACAATATATGAAATATATTTGCCGTACTTTTTGATACTTTATGTACAGTATATAATATATATTTGGTGTACTTTTGATATATTATGTAAATTATATAATATATAATTGGTGTAGTTTTTGATATTTTACATAGAGTGTGTAATATATATGTACTATCCTTTTTGATATATTATTTACGGTATGTAATATACATTTGGTGTAATTTTTGATATTTTATGTACAGTACATTAAATATAATTACTGTAGTTTTTGATAGTTTATTTACAGTACATATAACACGTATTTGGTGTACTTTTTGATATTTTATGTACAGTATATAGAATATAATTACTGTAGTTTTCGATAGTTTACATAGAGTATATATAACGCATATTTGGTGTACTTTTTGATATTTTAAGTACAGTGTGTAATATATATTTACTGTACTTTTTGATATTTTATTTACAGTATATAAAATGTATTTGGTGTACTTTTAGTTAATATTATATGTACAATATATGAAATATATTTACTGTACTTTCTGATATTTTATGTACAGTATATCAGATATATTTGTTGTCCTTTTGATATTTTATATAAATTATATAATATATATTTGCTGAAGTTTTTGATATTTTACATAGGGTGTGTAGTAGATAGTTACTGTCCTTTTTGATATTTTATTTACAGTATATAATATACATTTGGTGTAATTTTTGATATTTTATGTACAGTATATTAAATATAATTACTGTAGTATTTGATACTTTATTTACAGTATATATAACCCATATTTGGTGTACTTTTTGATATTTTATGTACAGTATGTAATATATATTTACTGTACTTTTTGATATTTTATTTACAGTATATAAAGTGTATTTGGTGTACTTTCAGTTAATATTATATGTACAATATATGAAATATATTTACTGTACTTTTTGATATTTTATGTACAGTATATAAGATATATTTGGTGTCCTTTTGATATTTTATGTAAATTATATAATACATATTTGGTGTAGTTTTTGATATTTTACATAGGGTGTGTCATATATATTGACTGTCCTTTTTGATATTTTATTTACAGTATATAATATACATTTGGTGTAATTTTTGATATTTTATGTACAGTATATTAAATATAATTACTGTAGTTTTTGATAGTCTATTTACAGTATATATAACACATATTTGGTGTACTTTTTTATATCTTATGTACAGTATGTCATATATATTTACTGTACTTTTTGATATTTTATTTACAGTATATAATATACATTTGGTGTAATTTTTGATATTTTATGTACAGTATATTAAATACTATTACTGTAGTTTTTGATAGTCTATTTACAGTATATATAACACATATTTGGTGTACTTTTTGATATTTTATGTACAGTATGTAATATATATTTACTGTAATTTTTGATATTTTATTTACAGTATATAAAATGTCTTTGGTGTACTTTTAGTGAATATTATATGTACAATATATGAAATATATTTACCGTATTTCTGATATTTTATGTACAGTATATAAGATATATTTGGTGTCCTTTTGATATTTTATATAAATTATATAATATATATTTGCTGAAGTTTTTGATATTTTACATAGGGTGTGTAGTATATAGTTACTGTCCTTTTTGATATTTTATTTACAGTATATAATATACATTTGGTGTAATTTTTGATATTTTATGTACAGTATATTAAATATAATTGCTGTAGTATTTGATACTTTATTTACAGTATATATAACCCATATTTGGTGTACTTTTTGATATTTTATGTACAGTATGTAATATATATTTACTGTACTTTTTGATATTTTATTTACAGTATATAAAGTGTATTTGGTGTACTTTCAGTTAATATTATATGTACAATATATGAAATATATTTACTGTACTTTTTGATATTTTATGTACAGTATATAAGATATATTTGGTGTCCTTTTGATATTTTATGTAAATTATATAATACATATTTGGTGTAGTTTTTGATATTTTACATAGGGTGTGTCATATATATTGACTGTCCTTTTTGATATTTTATTTACAGTATATAATATACATTTGGTGTAATTTTTGATATTTTCTGTACAGTATATTAAATATAATTACTGTAGTTTTTGATAGTCTATTTACAGTATATATAACACATATTTGGTGTACTATTTTATATCTTATGTACAGTATGTCATATATATTTACTGTACTTTTTGATATTTTATTTACAGTATATAATATACATTTGGTGTAATTTTTGATATTTTATGTACAGTATATTAAATACTATTACTGTAGTTTTTGATAGTCTATTTACAGTATATATAACACATATTTGGTGTACTTTTTGATATTTTATGTACAGTATGTAATATATATTTACTGTACTTTTTGATATTTTATTTACAGTATATAAAATGTATTTGGTGTACTTTTAGTGAATATTATATGTACAATATATGAAATATATTTACCGTATTTCTGATATTTTCTGTACAGTATATAAGATATATTTTGTGTCCTTTTGATATTTTATATAAATTATATAATATATATTTGCTGAAGTTTTTGATATTTTACATAGGGTGTGTAGTATATAGTTACTGTCCTTTTTGATATTTTATTTACAGTATATAATATACATTTGGTGTAATTTTTGATATTTTATGTACAGTATATTAAATATAATTGCTGTAGTATTTGATACTTTATTTACAGTATATATAACCCATATTTGGTGTACTTTTTGATATTTGATGTACAGTATGTAATATATATTTACTGTACTTTTTGATATTTTATTTACAGTATATAAAGTGTATTTGGTGTACTTTCAGTTAATATTATATGTACAATATATGAAATATATTTACTGTTCTTTTTGATATTTTATGTACAGTATATAAGATATATTTGGTGTCCTTTTGATATTTTATGTAAATTATATAATACATATTTGGTGTAGTTTTTGATATTTTACATAGGGTGTGTCATATATATTGACTGTCCTTTTTGATATTTTATTTACAGTATATAATATACATTTGGTATAATTTTTGATATTTTCTGTACAGTATATTAAATATAATTACTGTAGTTTTTGATAGTCTATTTACAGTATATATAACATATTTGGTGTACTATTTTATATCTTATGTACAGTATGTCATATATATTTACTGTACTTTTTGATATTTTATTTACAGTATATAATATACATTTGGTGTAATTTTTGATATTTTATGTACAGTATATTAAATACTATTACTGTAGTTTTTGATAGTCTATTTACAGTATATATAACACATATTTGGTGTACTTTTTGATATTTTATGTACAGTATGTAATATATATTTACTGTACTTTTTGATATTTTATTTACAGTATATAAAATGTATTTGGTGTACTTTTAGTGAATATTATATGTACAATATATGAAATATATTTACCGTATTTATGATATTTTCTGTACAGTATATAAGATATATTTTGTGTCCTTTTGATATTTTATATAAATTATATAATATATATTTGCTGAAGTTTTTGATATTTTACATAGGGTGTGTAGTATATAGTTACTGTCCTTTTTGATATTTTATTTACAGTATATAATATACATTTGGTGTAATTTTTGATATTTTATGTACAGTATATTAAATATAATTGCTGTAGTATTTGATACTTTATTTACAGTATATATAATCCATATTTGGTGTACTTTTTGATATTTGATGTACAGTATGTAATATATATTTACTGTACTTTTTGATATTTTATTTACAGTATATAAAGTGTATTTGGTGTACTTTCAGTTAATATTATATGTACAATATATGAAATATATTTACTGTTCTTTTTGATATTTTATGTACAGTATATAAGATATATTTGGTGTCCTTTTGATATTTTATGTAAATTATATAATACATATTTGGTGTAGTTTTTGATATTTTACATAGGGTGTGTCATATATATTGACTGTCCTTTTTGATATTTTATTTACAGTATATAATATACATTTGGTGTAATTTTTGATATTTTCTGTACAGTATATTAAATATAATTACTGTAGTTTTTGATAGTCTATTTACAGTATATATAACACATATTTGGTGTACTATTTTATATCTTATGTACAGTATGTCATATATATTTACTGTACTTTTTGATATTTTATTTACAGTATATAATATACATTTGGTGTAATTTTTGATATTTTATGTACAGTATATTAAATACTATTAGTGTAGTTTTTGATAGTCTATTTACAGTATATATAACACATATTTGGTGTACTTTTTGATATTTTATGTACAGTATGTAATATATATTTACTGTACTTTTTGATATTTTATTTACAGTATATAAAATGTATTTGGTGTACTTTTAGTGAATATTATATGTACAATATATGAAATATATTTACCGTATTTCTGATATTTTCTGTACAGTATATAAGATATATTTTGTGTCCTTTTGATATTTTATATAAATTATATAATATATATTTGCTGAAGTTTTTGATATTTTACATAGGGTGTGTAGTATATAGTTACTGTCCTTTTTGATATTTTATTTACAGTATATAATATACATTTGGTGTAATTTTTGATATTTTATGTACAGTATATTAAATATAATTGCTGTAGTATTTGATACTTTATTTACAGTATATATAATCCATATTTGGTGTACTTTTTGATATTTGATGTACAGTATGTAATATATATTTACTGTACTTTTTGATATTTTATTTACAGTATATAAAGTGTATTTGGTGTACTTTCAGTTAATATTATATGTACAATATATGAAATATATTTACTGTTCTTTTTGATATTTTATGTACAGTATATAAGATATATTTGGTGTCCTTTTGATATTTTATGTAAATTATATAATACATATTTGGTGTAGTTTTTGATATTTTACATAGGGTGTGTCATATATATTGACTGTCCTTTTTGATATTTTATTTACAGTATATAATATACATTTGGTGTAATTTTTGATATTTTATGTACAGTATATTAAATATAATTACTGTAGTTTTTGATAGTCTATTTACAGTATATATAACACATATTTGGTGTACTTTTTTATATTTTATGTACAGTATGTCATATATATTTACTGTACTTTTTCATATTTTATTTACAGTATATAAAATGAATTTGGTGTACTTTTAGTTAATATTATACGTACAATATATGAAATATATTTACTGTACTTTCTGATATTTTACATACAGTATATAAGATATATTTGGTGTCCTTTTGATATTTTATATAAATTATATAATATATATTTGGTGTAGTTTTTGATATTTTACATAGGGTGTGTAATATATACTTACTGTCCTTATTGATATTTTATTTACAGTGTATAATAAGCATTTCGTGTCATTTTTGATAGTTTATGTACAGTATATTAAATATAATTGCAATAGTATTTGATCATTTATTTACAGTATATATAACACATATTTGGTTTACTTTTTGATATTTTATGTACAGTATGTCATATATATTTACTGTACTTTTTGATATTTTATTTACAGTATATAAAATGTATTTGGTGTACTTTCAGTTAATATTATATGTACAATATATGAAATACATTTACTGTACTTTTTGATATTTTATGTACAGTATATAAGATATATTTGGTGTCCTTTTGATATTTTATGTAAATTATATACTACATATTTGGTGTAGTTTTTGATATTTTACATAGGGTGTGTCATATATATTGACGGTACTTTTTGATATTTTATTTACAGTATATAATATACATTTGGTGTAATTTTTGATATTTTATGTACAGTATATTAAATATAATCAGTATAGTATTTGATACTTTATTTACAGTATATATAACACATATTTGGTGTACTTTTTGATATTTTATGTACAGTATGTAATATATATTTACTGTAATTTTTGATAATTTATTTACAGTATATAAAGTGTATTTGGTGTACTTTCAGTTAATATTATATGTACAATATATGAAATATATTTACTGTACTTTTTGATATTTTATGTACAGTATATAAGATATATTTGGTGTCCTTTTGATAGTTTATATAAATTATATAATATATATTTGGTGTAGTTTTGGTATTTTACATAGGGTGTGTAATATATATTTACTGTCTTTTTGATATTTTATTTACAGTATATAATATACATTTGGTGTAATTTTTGATATTTTATGTACAGTATATTAAATACTATTACTGTAGTTTTTGATAGTCTATTTACAGTATATATAACACATATTTGGTGTACTTTTTGATATTTTATGTACAGTATGTAATATATATTTACTGTACTTTTTGATATTTTATTTACAGTATATAAAATGTATTTGGTGTACTTTTAGTTAATATTATATGTACAATATATGAAATACATTTACTGTACATTCTGATATTTTATGTACAGTATATAAGATATATTTGGTGTCCTTTTGATATTTTATATAAATTATATAATATATATTTGGTGTAGTTTTTGATATTTTACATAGGGTGTGTAGTATATATTTACTGTCCTTATTGATATTTTATTTACTGTGTATAATATACATTTGGTGTAATTTTTGATATTTTATGTACAGTATATTAAATATAATTACCGTAGTATTTGATCGTTTATTTACAGTATATATAACACATATTTGGTTTACTTTTTGATATTTTATGTACAGTATGTCATATATATTTACTGTAATTTTTGATATTTTATTTACAGTATATAAAGTGTATTTGGTGTACTTTCAGTTAATATTATATGTACAATATATGAAATATATTTACTGTACTTTTTGATATTTTATGTACAGTATATAAGATATATTTGGTGTCCTTTAGATATTTTATGTAAATTATATAATACATATTTGCTGTAGTTTTCGATATTTTACATAGGGTGTGTCGTATATAGTTACTGTCCTTTTTGATATTTTATTTACAGTATATAATATACATTTGGTGTAATTTTTGATATTTTATGTACAGTATATTAAATATAATTACTGTAGTTTTTGATAGTCTATTTACAGTATATATAACACATATTTGGTGTACTTTTTTATATTTTATGTACCGTATGTCATATATATTTACTGTACTTTTTGATATTTTATTTACAGTATATAAAATGTATTTGGTGTACTTTTAGTTAATATTATATGTACAATATATGAAATATATTTACTGTACTTTCTGATATTTTACGTACAGTATATAAGATATGTTTGGTGTCCTTTTGATACTTTATATAAATTATATAATATATATTTGGTGTAGTTTTTGATATTTTACATAGGGTGTGTAGTATATACTTACTGTCCTTATTGATATTTTATTTACAGTGTATAATATACATTTGGTGTAATTTTTGATAGTTTATGTACAGTATATTAAATATAATTACAATAGTATTTGATCATTTATTTACAGTATATATAACACATATTTGGTTTACTTTTTGATATTTTATGTACAGTATGTCATATATATTTACTGTACATTTTGATATTTTATTTACAGTATATAAAATGTATTTGGTGTACTTTCAGTTAATATTATATGTACAATATATGAAATATATTTCCTGTACTTTTTGATATTTTATGTACAGTATATAAGATATATTTGGTGTCCTTTTGTTATTTCATGTAAATTATATAATACATATCTGCTGTAGTTTTTGATATTTTACATAGGGTTTGTCATATATATTGACGGTATTTTTGATATTTTATTTACAGTATATAATATACATTTGGTGTAATTTTTGATATTTTATGTACAGTATATTAAATATAATTACTGTAGTATTTGATACTTTATTTACAGTATATATAACACATATTTGGTGTACTTTTTTATATTTTATGTACAGTATGTAATATATATTTACTGTACTTTTTGATAATTTATTTACAGTATATAAAGTGTATTTGGTGTACTTTCAGTTAATATTATATACAATATATGAAATATATTTACTGTACTTTTTGATATTTTATGTACAGTATATAAGATATATTGGTGTCCTTTAGATATTTTATGTAAATTATATAATACATATTTGCTGTAGTTTTTGATATTTTACATAGGGTGTGTCGTATATAGTTACTGTCCTTTTTGATATTTTATTTACAGTATATAATATACATTTGGTGTAATTTTTGATATTTTATGTACAGTATATTAAATATAATTACTGTAGATTTTGATAGTCTATTTACAGTATATATAACACATATTTGGTGTACTTTTTTATATTTTATGTACAGTATGTCATATATATTTACTGTACTTTTTGATATTTTATTTACAGTATATAAAATGTATTTGGTGTACTTTTAGTTAATATTATATGTACAATATATGAAATATATTTACTGTACTTTCTGATATTTTACGTACAGTATATAAGATATATTTGGTGTCCTTTTGATATTTTATATAAATTATATAATATATATTTGGTGTAGTTCTTGATATTTTACATAGGGTGTGTAGTATATAGTTACTGTCCTTTTTGATATTTTATTTACACTATATAATATACATTTGGTGTAATTTTTCATATTTTATGTACAGTATATTAAATATAATTACTGTAGTATTTGATACTTTATTTACAGTATATATAACCCATATTTGGTGTACTTTTTGATATTTTATGTACAGTATGTAATATATATTTACTGTACTTTTTGATATTTTATTTACAGTATATAAAGTGTATTTGGTGTACTTTCAGTTAATATTATATGTGCAATACATGAAATATATTTACTGTACTTTTTGATATTTTATGTACAGTATATAAGATATATTTGGTGTCCTTTTGATATTTTATGTAAATTATATAATACATATTTGGTGTAGTTTTTGATATTTTACATAGGGTGTGTCATATATACTGACTGTCCTTTTTGATATTTTATTTACAGTATATAATATACATTTGGTGTAATTTTTGATATTTTATGTACAGTATATTAAATATAATTACTGTAGTTTTTGATAGTCTATTTACAGTATATATAACATATTTGGTGTACTTTTTTATATATTATGTACAGTATGTCATATATATTTACTGTACTTTTTGATATTTTATTTACAGTATATAAAATGTATTTGGTGTACTTTTAGTTAATATTATATGTACAATATATGAAATATATTTACTGTACTTTCTGATATTTTACGTACAGTATATAAGATATTTTTGTGTCTTTTGATATTTTATATAAATTATATAATATATATTTGGTGTAGTTTTTGATATTTTACATAGGGTGTGTAGTATATTCTTACTGTCCTTATTGATATTTTATTTACAGTGTATAATATACATTTGGTGTAATTTTTGATAGTTTATGTACAGTATATTAAATATAATTACAATAGTATTTGATCATTTATTTACAGTATATATAACACATATTTGGTTTACTTTTTGATATTTTATGTACAGTATGTCATATACATTTACTGTACTTTTTCATATTTCATTTACAGTATATAAAATGTATTTGGTGTACTTTCAGTTAATATTATATGTACAATATATGAAATATATTTCCTGTACTTTTTGATATTTTATGTACAGTATATAAGATATATTTGGTGTGCTTTTGATATTTTATGTAAATTATATAATACATATCTGCTGTAGTTTTTGATATTTTACATAGGGTGTGTCATATACATTGACGGTACTTTTTGATATTTTATTTACAGTATATAATATACATTTGGTGTAATTTTTGATATTTTATGTACAGTATATTAAATATAATTACTGTAGTATTTGATACTTTATTTACAGTATATATAACACATATTTGGTGTACTTTTTGATATTTTATGTACAGTATGTAATATATATTTACTGTACTTTTTGATAATTTATTTGCAGTATATAAAGTGTATTTGCTGTACTTTAAGTTAATATTATATGTACAATATATGAAATATATTTACTGTACTTTTTGATATTTTATGTACAGTATATAAGATATATTTGGTGTCCTTTAGATATTTTATGTAAATTATATAACACATATTTGCTGTAGTTTTTGATATTTTACATACGGTGTGTCGTATATAGTTACTGTCCTTTTTGATATTTTATTTACAGTATATAATATACATTTGGTGTAATTTTTGATATTTTATGTACAGTATATTAAATATAATTACTGTAGTTTTTGATAGTCTATTTACAGTATATATAACACATATTTGGTGTACTTTTTTATATTTTATGTACCGTATGTCATATATATTTACTGTACTTTTTGATATATTATTTACAGTATATAAAATGTATTTGGTGTACTTTTAGTTAATATTATATGTACAATATATGAAATATATTTACTGTACTTTCTGATATTTTACGTACAGTATATAAGATATATTTGGTGTCCTTTTGATATTTTATATAAATTATATAATATATATTTGGTGTAGTTCTTGATATATTACATAGGGTGTGTAGTATATAGTTACTGTCCTTTTTGATATTTTATTTACACTATATAATATACATTTGGTGTAATTTTTGATATTTTATGTACAGTATATTAAATATAATTACTGTAGTATTTGATACTTTATTTACAGTATATATAACCCATATTTGGTGTACTTTTTGATATTTTATGTACAGTATGTAATATATATTTACTGTACTTTTTGATATTTTATTTACAGTATATAAAGTGTATTTGGTGTACTTTCAGTTAATATTATATGTACAATATATGAAATATATTTACTGTACTTTTTCATATTTTATGTACAGTATATAAGATATATTTGGTGTCCTTTTGATATTTTATGTAAATTATATAATACATATTTGGTGTAGTTTTTGATATTTTACATAGGGTGTGTCATATATACTGACTGTCCTTTTTGATATTTTATTTACAGTATATAATATACATTTGGTGTAATTTTTGATATTTTATGTACAGTATATTAAATATAATTACTGTAGTTTTTGATAGTCTATTTACAGTATATATAACACATATTTGGTGTACTTTTTTATATCTTATGTACAGTATGTCATATATATTTACTGTAATTTTTGATATTTTATTTACAGTATATAAAGTGTATTTGGTGTACTTTCAGTTAATATTATATGTACAATATATGAAATATATTTACTGTACTTTTTGATATTTTATGTACAGTATATAAGATATATTTGGTGTCCTTTAGATATTTTATGTAAATTATATAATACATATTTGCTGTAGTTTTTGATATTTTACATAGGGTGTGTCGTATATAGTTACTGTCCTTTTTGATATTTTATTTACAGTATATAATATACATTTGGTGTAATTTTTGATATTTTATGTACAGTATATTAAATATAATTACTGTAGTTTTTGATATTGTATTTACAGTATATATAACACATATTTGGTGTACTTTTTTATATTTTATGTACAGTATGTCATATATATTTACTGTACTTTTTGATATTTTATTTACAGTATATAAAATGTATTTGGTGTACTTTTAGTTAATATTATATGTACAATATATGAAATATATTTACTGTACTTTCTGATATTTTACGTACAGTATATAAGATATATTTGGTGTCCTTTTGATATTTTATATAAATTATATAATATATATTTGGTGTAGTTTTTGATATTTTACATAGGGTGTGTAGTATATACTTACGGTCCTTATTGATATTTTATTTACAGTGTATAATATACATTTCGTGTAATTTTTGATAGTTTATGTACAGTATATTAAATATAATTACAATAGTATTTGATCATTTATTTACAGTATATATAACACATATTTGGTTTACTTTTTGATATTTTATGTACAGTATGTCATATATATTTACTGTACTTTTTGATATTTTATTTACAGTATATAATATACATTTGGTGAAATTTTTGATATTTTATGTACAGTATATTAAATATAATTACTGTAGTATTTGATACTTTATTTACAGTATATATAACACATATTTGGTGTACTTTTTGATATTTTATGTACAGTATGTAATATATATTTACTGTACTTTTTGATATTTTATTTACAGTATATAAAGTGTATGTGGTGTACTTTCAGTTAATATTATATGTACATTATATGAAATATATTTACTGTACTTTTTGATATTTTATGTACAGTATATAAGATATATTTGGTGTCCTTTTGATATTTTATGTAAATTATATAATACATATTTGGTGTAGTTTTTGATATTTTACATAGGGTGTGTCACATATATTGACTGTCCTTTTTGATATTTTTTTTACAGTATATAATATACATTTGGTGTAATTTTTGATATTTTATGTACAGTATATTAAATATAATTACTGTAGTTTTTGATAGTCTATTTACAGTGTATATAACACATATTTGGTGTACTTTTTTATATTTTATGTACAGTATGTCATATATATTTACTGTACTGTTTGATATTTTATTTACAGTATATAAAATGTATTTGGTGTACTTTTAGTTAATATTATATGTACAATATATGAAATATATTTACTGTACTTTCTGATATTTTACGTACAGTATATAAGATATATTTGGTGTCCTTTTGATATTTTATATAAATTATATAATATATCTTTGGTGTAGTTTTTGATATTTTACATAGGGTATATAGTATATATTTACTGTCCTTATTGATATTTTATTTACTGTGTATAATATACATTTGGTGTAATTTTTGATATTTTATGTACAGTATATTAAATATAATTACTGTAGTATTTGATACTTTATTTACAGTATATATAACACATATTTGGTGTACTTTTTGATATTTTATGTACAGTATGTAATATATATTTACTGTACTTTTTGATAATTTATTTGCAGTATATAAAGTGTATTTGGTGTACTTTCAGTTAATATTATATGTACAATATATGAAATATATTTACTGTACTTTTTGATATTTTATGTACAGTATATAAGATATATTTGGTGTCCTTTAGATATTTTATGTAAATTATATAACACATATTTGCTGTAGTTTTTGATATTTTACATACGGTGTGTCGTATATAGTTACTGTCCTTTTTGATATTTTATTTACAGTATATAATATACATTTGGTGTAATTTTTGATATTTTATGTACAGTATATTAAATATAATTACTGTAGTTTTTGATAGTCTATTTACAGTATATATAACACATATTTGGTGTACTTTTTTATATTTTATGTACCGTATGTCATATATATTTACTGTACTTTTTGATATATTATTTACAGTATATAAAATGTATTTGGTGTACTTTTAGTTAATATTATATGTACAATATATGAAATATATTTACTGTACTTTCTGATATTTTACGTACAGTATATAAGATATATTTGGTGTCCTTTTGATATTTTATATAAATTATATAATATATATTTGGTGTAGTTCTTGATATTTTACATAGGGTGTGTAGTATATAGTTACTGTCCTTTTTGATATTTTATTTACACTATATAATATACATTTGGTGTAATTTTTGATATTTTATGTACAGTATATTAAATATAATTACTGTAGTATTTGATACTTTATTTACAGTATATATAACCCATATTTGGTGTACTTTTTGATATTTTATGTACAGTATGTAATATATATTTACTGTACTTTTTGATATTTTATTTACAGTATATAAAGTGTATTTGGTGTACTTTCAGTTAATATTATATGTACAATATATGAAATATATTTACTGTACTTTTTGATATTTTATGTACAGTATATAAGATATATTTGGTGTCCTTTTGATATTTTATGTAAATTATATAATACATATTTGGTGTAGTTTTTGATATTTTACAGAGGGTGTGTCATATATACTGACTGTCCTTTTTGATATTTTATTTACAGTATATAATATACATTTGGTGTAATTTTTGATATTTTATGTACAGTATATTAAATATAATTACTGTAGTTTTTGATAGTCTGTTTACAGTATATATAACACATATTTGGTGTACATTTTGATATTTTATGTACAGTATGTAATATATATTTACTGTACTTTTTGATATTTTATTTACAGTATATAAAATGTATTTGGTGTACTTTTAGTTAATATTATATGTACAATATATGAAATATATTTACTGTACTTTCTGATATTTTATGTACAGTATATAAGATATATTTGTTGTCCTTTTGATATTTTATATAAATTATATAATATATATTTGCTGAAGTTTTTGATATTTTACATAGGGTGTGTAGTATATACTTACTGTCTTTTTGATATTTTATTTAGAGTATATAATATACATTTGGTGTAATTTTTGATATTTTATGTACAGTATATTAAATATAATTACTGTAGTATTTGATACTTTATTTACAGTATATATAACCCATATTTGGTGTACTTTTTGATATTTTATGTACAGTATGTAATATATATTTACTGTACTTTTTGATATTTTATTTACAGTATATAAAGTGTATTTGGTGTACTTTCAGTTAATATTATATGTACAATATATGAAATATATTTACTGTACTTTTTGATATTTTATGTACAGTATATAAGATATATTTGGTGTCCTTTTGATATTTTATGTAAATTATATAATACATATTTGGTGTAGTTTTTGATATTTTACATAGGGTGTGTCATATATATTGACTGTCCTTTTTGATATTTTATTTACAGTATATAATATAAATTTGGTGTAATTTTTGATATTTTAAGTACAGTATATTAAATATAATTACTGTAGTTTTTGATAGTCTATTTACAGTATATATAACACATATTTGGTGTACTTTTTTATATCTTATGTACAGTATGTCATATATATATACTGTACTTTTTGATATTTTATTTACAGTATATAATATACATTTGGTGTAATTTTTGATATTTTATGTACAGTACATTAAATATAATTACTGTAGTTTTTGATAGTTTATTTACAGTATATATAACACATATTTGGTGTATTTTTGATATTTTATGTACAGTATGTCATATATATTTACTGTACTTTTTGATATTTTATTTACAGTATATAAAGTGTATTTGGTGTACTTTCAGTTAATATTATATGTACAATATATGAAATATATTTACTGTACTTTTTATATTTTATGTACAGTATATAAGATATATTTGGTGTCCTTTTGATATTTTATGTAAATTATATGATACATATTTGGTGTAGTTTTTGATATTTTACATAGGGTGTGTCATATATATTGACTGTCCTTTTTGATATTTTATTTACAGTATATAATATACATTTGGTGTAATTTTTGATATTTTATGTACAGTATATCAAATATAATTACTGTAGTTTTTGATAGTCTATTTACAGTATATATAACACATATTTGGTGTACTTTTTTATATTTTATGTACAGTATGTCATATATATTTACTGTACATTTTGATATTTTATTTACAGTATATAAAATGTATTTTGTGTACTTTTAGTTAATATTATATGTACAATATATGAAATATATTTACTGTACTTTTTGATATTTTATGTAAAGTATATAAGATATATTTGGTGTCCTTTTGATATTTTATATAAATTATATAATATATATTTGGTGTAGTTTTTGATATTTTACATAGGGTGTGTAGTATATTGTTACTGTCATTTTTGATACATTATTTACAGTATATAATACACATTTGGTGTAATTTTTGATATTTTATGTACAGTATATTAAATATAATTACTGTAGTAATAGATAGTTTATTTACAGTATATATAACACATATTTGATGTACTATTTGATATTTTATGTACATTATGTAACATATATTTACTGTACTTTTTGATATTTTATTTACAGTATATCAAATGTATTTGGTGTACTTTCAGTTAATATTATGTGAACAATATATGAAATATCTTTACTGTACTTTTTGATATATTATGTACAGTATATAAGATATATTTGGTGTTCTTTTGATATTTTATTTAAATTATATAATACATATTTGGTGTAGTTTTTGATATTTTACATAGGGTGTGTCACATATATTGACGGTCCTTTTTGATATTTTATTTACAGTGTATAATATACATTTGCTGTAATTTGTGATATTTTATGTACAGTATATTAAATATAATTACTGTAGTGTTTGATACATTATTTACAGTATATATAACACATATTTGGTGTACTTTTTTATGTTTTATGTACAGTATGTCATATTTATTTACTGTACTTTTTGATATTTTATTTACAGTATATAAAATGTATTTGGTGTACTTTTAGTTAATATTATATATACAATATATGAAATATATTTACTGTACTTTCTGATATTTTACGTACAGTATATAAGATATATTTGGTGTCCTTTTGATATTTTATATAAATTATATAATATATATTTGGTGTAGTTTTTGATATTTTACATACGGTGTGTAGTATATATTTACTGTCCTTATTGATATTTTATTTACAGTGTATAATATACATTTGGTGTAATTTTTGATATTTTATGTACAGTATATTAAATATAATTACTGTAGCATTTGATCGTTTATTTACAGTATATATAACACATATTTGGTTTACTTTTTGATATTTTATGTACAGTATGTCATATATATTTACTGTAATTTTTGATATTTTATTTACAGTATATAAAGTGTATTTGGTGTACTTTCAGTTAATATTATATGTACAATATATGAAATATATTTACTGTATTTTTGATATTTTATGTACAGTATATAAGATATATTTGGTGTCCTTTTGATATTTAATGTAAATTATATAATACATATATGCTGTAGTTTTTGATCTTTTACATAGGGTGTGTCGTAAATAGTTACTGTCCTTTTTGATATTTTATTTACAGTATATAATATACATTTGGTGTAATTTTTGATATTTTATGTACATTATATTAAATATAATTACTGTAGTTTTTGATAGTCTATTTACAGTATATATAACACATATTTGGTGTACTTTTTTATATTTTATGTACAGTATGTCATATATATTTACTGTACTTTTTGATATTTTATTTACAGTATATAAAATGTATTTGGTGTACTTTTAGTTAATATTATATGTACAATATATGAAATATATTTACTGTACTTTCTGATATTTTACGTACAGTATATAAGATATATTTGGTGTCCTTTTGATATTTTATATAAATTATATAATATATATTTGTTGTAGTTTTTATATTTTACATAGGGTGTGTAGTATATATTTACTGTACTTATTGATATTTTATTTACAGTGTATAATATACATTTGCTGTAATTTTTGTTATTTTATGTACAGTATATTAAATATAATTACTGTAGTATTTGATCATTTATTTACAGTATATATAACACATATTTGGTTTACTTTTTGATATTTTATGTACAGTATGTCATATATATTTACTGTACTTTTTGATATTTTATTTACAGTATATAAAATGTATTTGGTGTACTTTCAGTTAATATTATATGTACAATATATGAAATATATTTACTGTACTTTTTGATATTTTATGTACAGTATATAAGATATATTTGGTGTCCTTTTGATATATTATATAAATTATATAATATATATTTGGTGTAGTTTTTGATATTTTACATAGGGTGTGTAGTATATATTTACTGTCCTTATTGATATTTTATTTACAGTGTATAATATACATTTGCTGTAATTTTTGATATTGTATGTACAGTATATTAAATATAATTACTGTAGTATTTGATCATTTATTTACAGTATATATAACACATATTTGGTTTACTTTTTGATATTTTATGTACAGTATGTCATATGTATTTACTGTACTTTTTGATATTTTATTTACAGTATATAAAATGTATTTGGTGTACTTTCAGTTAATATTATATGTAGAATATATGAAATATATTTACTGTACTTTTTGATATTTTATGTACAGTATATAAGATATATTTGGTGTCCTTTTGATATTTTATGCAAATTATATAATACATTTTTGGTGTAGTTTTTGATATTTTACATAGGGTGTGTCATATATATTGACTGTCTTTTTGATATTTTATTTACAGTATATAATATACATTTGGTGTAATTTTTGATATTGTATGTACAGTAAATTAAATATAATTACTGTAGTTTTTCATAGTCTATTTACAGTATATATAACACATATTTGGTGTACTTTTTGATATTTTATGTACAGTATGTCATATATATTTACTGTACTTTTTGATATTTTATTTACAGTATATAAAATGTATTTGGTGTACTTTTAGTTAATATTATATGTACAATATATGAAATATATTTACTGTACTTTCTGATATTTTATGTTCAGTATATAAGATATATTTGGTGTCTTTTGATATTTTATATAAATTATATAATATATATTAGGTGTAGTTTTTTATATTTTACCTTGGGTGTGTCATATATTTACTGTCTTTTTGATATTTTATTTACAGTATATAATATACATTTGGTGTAATTGTTGATATTTTATGTACAGTATATGAAATATAATTACTGTAGTTTTTGATAGTCTATTTACAGTATATATAACACATATTTGGTGTACTTTTTGATATTTTATGTACAGTATGTCATATATATTTACTGTACTTTTTGATATTTTATTCACAGTATATAATATACATTTGGTGTAATTTTTGATATTTTATGTACAGTATATTAAATATAATTACTGTAGTTTTTCATAGTCTATTTACAGTATATATAACACATATTTGGTGTACTTTTTGATATTTTATGTACAGTATGTCATATATATTTACTGTACTGTTTTATATTTTATTTACGGTATATAAAATGTATTTGGTGTACTTTCAGTTAATATTATATGTACAATATATGAAATATATTTACTGTACATTTTGATATTTTATGTACAGTATATAAGATATATTTGGTGTCCTTTTGATATTTTATGTAAATTATATAATACATATTTCGTTTAGTTTTTGATATTTTACATAGGGTGTGTCATATATATTGACTGTCCTTTTTGATATTTTATTTACAGTATATAATATACGTTTGGTGTAATTTTTGATATTTTATGTACAGTATATTAAATATAATTACTGTAGTTTTTCATAGTCTATTTACAGTATATATAACACATATTTGGTGTACTTTTTGATATTTTATGTACAGTATGTCATATATATTTACTGTATTTTTGATATTTTATTTACAGTATATAAAATGTATTTGGTGTACTTTTAGTTAATATTATATGTACAATATATGAAATATATTTACTATACTTTTTGATATTTTATGTACAGTATATAAGATATATTTGGTGTCCTTTTGATATTTTATATAAATTATATAATATATATTTGGTGAAGTTTTTGATATTTTACATAGGGTGTGTAGTATATATTTACTGTCGTTTTTGATATTTTATTTACAGTATATAATATACATTTGGTGTAATTTTTGATATTTTATGTACAGTATATTAAATATAATTACTGTAGTTTTTGATAGTCTATTTACAGTATAAATAACACATATTTGGTGTACTTTTTGATATTTTATGTACAGTATGTCATATATATTTACTGTACTTTTTGATATTTTATTTACAATATATAAAATGTATTTGGTGTACTTTTAGTTAATATTATATGTACAATATATGAAATATATTTACTGTAATTTTTGATATTTTATGTACAGTATATAAGATATATTTGGTGTCCTTTTGATATTTTATATAAATTATATAATATATATTTGGTGAAGTTTTTGATATTTTACATAGGGTGTGTAGTATATAGTTACTGTCCTTTTTGATATTTTATTTACAGTATATAATATATGCTTGGTGTAATTTTTGATATTTAATGTACAGTATATTAAATATAATTACTGTAGTATTTGATACTTTATTTACAGTATATATAACACATATTTGGTGTACTTTTTGATATTTTATGTACAGTATGTAATATATATTTATTGTACTTTTTGATAATTTATTTACAGTATATAAAGTGTATTTGGTGTACTTTCAGTTAATATTATATGTACAATATATGAAATATATTTACTGTACTTTTTGATATTTTATGTACAGTATATAAGATATATTTGGTGTCCTTTTGATATTTTAGGTAAATTATAAAATACATATTTGCTGTAGCTTTTGATATTTTACATAGGGTGTGTCATATATATTGATGGTACTTTTTGATATTTTATTTACAGTATATAATATACATTTGGTGTAATTTTTGATATTTTATGTACAGTATATTAAATATAATTACTGTAGTATTTGATACTTTATTTACAGTATATATAACACATATTTGGTGTACTTTTTGATATTTTATGTACAGTATGTAATATATATTTACTGTACTTTTTGATAATTTATTTACAGTATATAAAGTGTATTTGCTGTACTTTCAGTTAATATTATATGTACAATATATGAAATATATTTACTGTACTTTTTGATACTTTATGTACAGTATATAAGATATATTTGGTGTCCTTTTGATATTTTATGTAAATTATATAATACATATTTGGTGTAGTTTTTGATATTTTACATAGGGTTTGTCATATACATTGACTGTCGTTTTTGATATTTTATTTACAGTATATAATATACATTTCGTGTAATTTTTGATATTTTATGTACAGTATATTACATATAATTACTGTAGTTTTCATAGTCTATTTACAGTATATATAACACATATTTGGTGTACTTTTTGATATTTTATGTACAGTATGTCATATATATTTACTGTACTTTTTGATATTTTATTTACAGTATATAAAATGTATTTGGTGTACTTTTAGTTAATAGTATATGTACAATATATGAAATATATTTACTGTACTTTCTGATATTTTATGTACAGTATATAAGACATATTTGGTGTCCTTTTGATATTTTATATAAATTATATAATATATATTTGGTGTTGTTTTTGATATTTTACATAGGGTGTGTCATATATATTTACTGTCTTTTTGATATTTTATTTACAGTATATAATATACATTTGGTGTAATTTTTTGATATTTTATGTACAGTATATTAAAAATAATTACTGTAGTTTTTGATAGTCTATTTACAGTATATATAACACATATTTGGTGTACTTTTTGATATTTTATGTACAGTATGTCATATATATTTACTGTACATTTTGATATTTAATTTACAGTATATAAAATGTATTTGGTGTACTTTTAGTTAATATTATATGTACAATATATGAAATATATTTACTGTACTTTTTGATATTTTACGTACAGTATATAAGATATATTTGGTGTCCTTTTCATATTTCATATAAATTATATAATATACTTTTGGTGTAGTTTTTGATATTTTACATAGGGTGTGTAGTATATAGTTACTGTCTTTTTGATATTTTAATTACAGTATATAATATACGTTTGGTGTAATATTTGATATTTTATGTACAGTATATTAAATATAATTACTGTAGTATTTGATACTTTATTTACAGTATATATAACACATATTTGGTGTACTTTTTGATATTTTATGTACAATATGTCATATATATTTACTGTAATTTTGATAATTTATTTACAGTATATAAAGTGTATTTGGTGTACTTTCAGTTAATATTATATGTACAATATATGAAATATATTTACTGTACTTTTTGATATTTTATGTACAGTATATAAGATATATTTGGTGTCCTTTTGATATTTTATGTAAATTATATAATACATATTTGGTGTAGTTTTCGATATTTTACATAGGGTGTGTCATATATATTGACTGTCCTTTTTGATATTTTATTTACAGTATATAATATACATTTGGTGTAATTTTTGATATTTTATGTACAGTATATTAAATATAATTACTGTAGTTTTTGATAGGCTATTTACAGTATATATAACACATATTTGGTGTACGTTTTGATATTTTATGTACAGTATGTCATATATATTTACTGTAATTTTTGATAATTTATTTACAGTATATAAAGTGTATTTGGTGTACTTTCAGTTAATATTATATGTACAATATATGAAATATATTTACTGTACTTTTTGATATTTTATGTACAGTATATAAGATATATTTGGTGTCCTTTTGATATTTTATGTAAATTATATAATACATATTTGGTGTAGTTTTTGATATTTTACATATGGTGTGTCATATATTTTGACGGTCCTTTTTGATATTTTATTTACAGTATATAATATACATTTGGTGTAATTTTTGATATTTTAAGAACAGTATATTAAATATAATTACTGTAGTTTTTGATAGTCTATTTACAGTATATATAACACATATTTGGTGTACTTTTTGATATTTTATGTACAGTATGTCATATATATTTAGTGTACTTTTTGATATTTTATTTACAGTATATAAAATGTATTTGGTGTACTTTTAGTTAATATTATATGTACAATATATGAAATATATTTACTGTACTTTCTGATATTTTATCTACAGTATATAAGATATATTTGGTGTCCTTTTGATATTTTATATAAATTATATAATATATATTAGGTGTAGTTTTTGATATTTTACATAGGGTGTGTCATATATATTTACTGTATTTCTGATATTTTATTTACAGTATATAATATACATTTGGTGTAATTTTTGATATTTTTTGTACAGTATATTAAATATAATTACTGTAGTTTTTGATAGTCTATTTACAGTATAAATAACACATATTTGGTGTACTTTTTGATATTTTATGTACAGTATGTCATATATATTTACTGTACTTTTTGATATTTTATTTACAATATATAAAATGTATTTGGTGTACTTTTAGTTAATATTATATGTAGAATATATGAAATATATTTACTGTACTTTTTGATATTTTATGTACAGTATATAAGATATATTTGGTGTCCTTTTGATATTTTATATAAATTATATAATATATATTTGGTGAAGTTTTTGATATTTTACATAGGGTGTGTAGTATATAGTTACTGTCCTTTTTGATATTTTATTTACAGTATATAATATACATTTGGTGTAATTTTTGATATTTTATGTACAGTATATTAAATATAATTACTGTAGTATTTGATACTTTATTTACAGTATATATAACACATATTTGGTGTACTTTTTGATATTTTATGTACAGTATGTAATACATATTTACTGTACTTTTTGATAATTTATTTACAGTATATAAAGTGTATTTGGTGTACTTTCAGTTAATATTATATGTACAATATATGAAATATATTTACTGTACTTTTTGATATTTTATGTAAGTATATAAGATATATTTGGTGTCCTTTTGATATTTTATGTAAATTATATAATACATATTTGGTGTAGTTTTTGATATTTTACATAGGGTGTGTCATATATATTGACTGTCCTTTTTCAAATTTTATTTACAGTATATAATATACATTTGGTGTAATTTTTGATATTTTATGTACAGTATATTAAATATAATTACTGTAGTTTTTGATAGTCTATTTACAGTATATATAACACATATTTGGTGTACTTTTTGATATTTTATGTACAGTATGTAATATATATTTACTGTACTTTTTGATATTTTTTTTACAGTATATAAAATGTATTTGGTGTACTTTTAGTTAATATTATATGTACAATATATGAAATATATTTACTGTATTTTTTGATATTTTACATACAGTATATAAGATATATTTGGTGTCCTTTTGATATTTTATATAAATTATATAATATATATTTGGTGTAGTTTTTGATATTTTACATAGGGTGTGTAGTATATATTTACTGTCGTTTTTGACATTTTATTTACAGTGTATAATATACATTTGGTGTAATTTTTGATATTTTATGTACAGTATATTAAATATAATTACTGTAGTATTTGATCATTTATTTACAGTTTATATAACACATATTTGGTTTACTTTTTGATATTTTATGTACAGTATGTCATATATATTTACTGTACTTTTTGATATTTTATTTACAGTATATAAAATGTATTTGGTGTAGTTTCAGTTAATATTATATGTACAATATATGAAATACATTTACTGTACTTTTTGATATTTTATGTACAGTATATAAGATATATTTGGTGTCCTTTTGATATTTTATGTAAATTATATAATACATATTTGCTGTAGCTTTTGATATTTTACATAGGGTGTGTCATATATATTGACGGTACTTTTTGATATTTTATTTGCAGTATATAATATACATTTGGTGTAATTTTTGATATTTTATGTACAGTATATTAAATATAATTACTGTAGTATTTGATACTTTATTTACAGTATATATAACACATATTTGGTGTACTTTTTGATATTTTATGTACAGTATGTCATATATATTTACTGTACTTTTTGATAATTTATTTACAGTATATAAAGTGTATTTGGTGTACTTTCAGTTAACAGTATATGTACAATATATGAAATATATTTACTGTACTTTTTGATATTTTATGTACAGTGTATAAGATATATTTGGTGTCCTTTTGATATTTTATGTAAATTATATAATACATATTTGGTGTAGTTTTTGATATTTTACATAGGGTGTGTCATATATATTGACTGTCCTTTTTGATATTTTATTTACAGTATATAATATACTTTTGGTGTAATTTTTGATATTTTATGTACAGTATATTAAATATAATTACTGTAGTTTTCATAGTCTATTTACAGTATATATAACACATATTTGGTGTACTTTTTGATATTTTATGTACAGTATGTCATATATATTTACTGTACTTTTTGATATTTTATTTACAGTATATAAAATGTATTTGGTGTGCTTTTAGTTAATATTATATGTACAATATATGAAATATATTTACTGTACTTTTTGATATTTTACGTACAGTATATAAGATATATTTGGTGTCCTTTTGATATTTTATATAAATTATATAATATATATTTGGTGTAGTTTTTGATATTTTACATAGGGTGTGTAGTATGTATTTACTGTCCTTATTGATATTTTATTTACAGTGTATAATATACATTTGGTGTAATTTTTGATATTTTATGTACAGTATATTAAATATAATTACTGTAGTATTTGATCATTTATTTACAGTATATATAACACATATTTGGTTTACTTTTTGATATTTTATGTACAGTATGTCATATATATTTACTGTACTTTTTGATATTTTATTTACAGTATACAAAATGTATTTGGTGTACTTTCTGTTAATATTATATGTACAATATATGAAATATATTTACTGTAACTTTTGATATTTTATGTACAGTATATAAGATATATTTGGTGTTCTTTTGATATTTTATGTAAATTATATAATACATATTTGCTGTTGTTTTTGATATTTTACATAGGGTGTGTCATATATATTGACGGTACTTTTTGATATTTTATTTACAGTATATAATGTACATTTGGTGTAATTTTTGATATTTTATGTACAGTATATTAAATATAATTACTGTAGTATTTGATACTTTATTTACAGTATATATAACACATATTTGGTCTACTTTTTGATATTTTATGTACAGTATGTAATATATATTTACTGTACTTTTTGATAATTTATTTACAGTATATGAAGTGTATTTGGTGTACTTTCACTTAATATTATATGTACAATATATGAAATATATTTACTGTACATTCTGATATTTTATGTACAGTATATAAGATATATTTGGTGTCCTTTTGATATTTTATATAAATTATATAATATATATTTGGTGAAGTTTTTGATATTTTACATAGGGTGTGTAGTATATAGTTACTGTCCTTTTTGATATTTTATTTACAGTATATAATATATGCTTGGTGTAATTTTTGATATTTAATGTACAGTATATTAAATATAATTACTGTAGTATTTGATACTTTATTTACAGTATATATAACACATATTTGGTGTACTTTTTGATATTTTATGTACAGTATGTAATATATATTTATTGTACTTTTTGATAATTTATTTACAGTATATAAAGTGTATTTGGTGTACTTTCATTTAATATTATATGTACAATATATGAAATATATTTACTGTACATTTTGATATTTTATGTACAGTATATAAGATATATTTGGTGTCCTTTTGATATTTTATGTAAATTATATAATACATATTTCGTTTAGTTTTTGATATTTTACATAGGGTGTGTCATATATATTGACTGTCCTTTTTGATATTTTATTTACAGTATATAATATACGTTTGGTGTAATTTTTGATATTTTATGTACAGTATATAAAATATAATTACTGTAGTTTTTCATAGTCTATTTACAGTATATATAACACATATTTGGTGTACTTTTTGATATTTTATGTACAGTATGTCATATATATTTACTGTATTTTTGATATTTTATTTACAGTATATAAAATGTATTTGGTGTACTTTTAGTTAATATTATATGTACAATATATGAAATATATTTACTGTACTTTTTGATATTTTATGTACAGTATATAAGATATATTTGGTGTCCTTTTGATATTTTATATAAATTATATAATATATATTTGGTGAAGTTTTTGATATTTTACATAGGGTGTGTAGTATAAATTTACTGTCGTTTTTGATATTTTATTTACAGTGTATAATATACATTTGGTGTAATTTTTGATATTTTATGTACAGTATATTAAATATAATTACTGTAGTATTTGATCGTTTATTTACAGTATATATAACACATATTTGGTTTACTTTTTGATATTTTATGTGCAGTATGTCATATATATTTACTGTACATTTTGATATTTTATTTACAGTATATAAAATGTATTTGGTGTACTTTCAGTTAATATTATATGTACAATATATGAAATATATTTACTGTACTTTTTGATATTTTATGTACAGTATATAAGATATATTTGGTGTCCTTTTGATATTTTATGTAAATTATAAAATACATATTTGCTGTAGCTTTTTATATTTTACATAGGGTGTGTCATATATATTGACGGTACTTTTTGATATTTTATTTACAGTATATAATATACATTTGGTGTAATTTTTGATATTTTATGTACAGTATATTAAATATAATTACTGTAGTATTTGATACTTTATTTACAGTATATATAACACATATTTGGTGTACTTTTTGATATTTTATGTACAGTACATCATATATATTTACTGTACTTTTTGATAATTTATTTACAGTATATAAAGTGTATTTGGTGTACTTTCAGTTAATATTATATGTACAATATATGAAATATATTTACTGTACTTTTTGATATTTTATGTACAGTATATAAGATATATTTGGTGTCCTTTTGATATTTTATGTAAATTATATAATACATATTTGGTGTAGTTTTTGATATTTTACATAGGGTGTGTCATATATATTTACTGTCTTTTTGATATTTTATTTACAGTATATAATATACATTTGGTGTAATTTTTGATATTTTATGTACAGTATATTAAATATAATTACTGTAGTTTTTGATAGTCTATTTACAGTATAAATAACACATATTTGGTGTACTTTTTGATATTTTATGTACAGTATGTCATATATATTTACTATACTTTTTGATATTTTATTTACAATATATAAAATGTATTTGGTGTACTTTTAGTTAATATTATATGTACAATATATGAAATATATTTACTGTACTTTTTGATATTTTATGTACAGTATATAAGATATATTTGGTGTCCTTTTGATATTTTATATAAATTATATAATATATATTTGGTGAAGTTTTTGATATTTTACATAGGGTGTGTAGTATATAGTTACTGTCCTTTTTGATATTTTATTTACAGTATATAATACACATTTGGTGTAATTTTTGATATTTTATGTACAGTATATTAAAAATAATTACTGTAGTATTTGATACTTTATTTACAGTATATATAACACATATTTGGTGTACTTTTTGATATTTTATGTACAGTATGTAATATATATTTACTGTACATTTTGATAATTTATTTACAGTATATAAAGTGTATTTGGTGTACTTTCAGTTAATATTATATGGACAATATATGAAATATATTTACTGTACTTTTTGATATTTTATGTACAGTATATAAGATATATTTGGTGTCCTTTTGATATTTTATGTAAATTATATAATACATATTTGGTGTAGTTTTTGATATTTTACATAGGGATTGTCATATATATTGACTGTCCTTTTTGATATTTTATTTACAGTATATAATATACATTTGGTGTAATTTTTGATATTTTATGTACAGTACATTAAATATAATTACTGTAGTTTTCATAGTCTATTTACAGTATATATAACACATATTTGGTGTACTTTTTGATATTTTATGTACAGTATGTCATATATATTTACTGTACTTTTTGATATATTATTTACAGTATATAAAATGTATTTGGTGTACTTTTAGTTAATATTATATGTACAATATATGAAATATATTTACTGTACTTTCTGATATATTATGTACTGTATATAAGACATATTTGGTGTCCTTTTGATATTTTATATAAATTATATAATATATATTTGGTGTTGTTTTTGATATTTTACATAGGGTGTGTCATATATATTTACTGTCTTTTTGATATTTTATTTACAGTATATAATATACATTTGGTGTAATTTTTTGATATTTTATGTACAGTATATTAAAAATAATTACTGTAGTTTTTGATAGTCTATTTACAGTATATATAACACATATTTGGTGTACTTTTTGATATTTTATGTACAGTATGTCACATATATTTACTGTACTTTTTGATAATTTATTTACAGTATATAAAGTGTATTTTGTGTACTTTCAGTTAATATTATATGTACAATATATGAAATATATTTACCGTACTTTTTGATATTTTATGTACAGTATATAAGATACATTTGGTGTCCTTTTGATATTTTATGTAAATTATATAATACATATTTGGTGTAGTTTTTGATATTTTACATAGGGTGTGTGATATATATTGACTGTCCTTTTTGATATTTTATTTACAGTATATAATATACATTTGGTGTAATTTTTGATATTTTATGTACAGTATATTAAATATAATTACTGTAGTTTTTGATAGTCTATTTACAGTATATATAACACATATTTGGTGTACTTTTTGATATTTTATGTACAGTATGTCATATATATTTACTGTATTTTTGATATTTTATTTACAGTATATAAAATGTATTTGGTGTACTTTCAGTTATTATTATATGTACAATATATGAAATATATTTACTGTACTTTTTGATATTTTATGTACAGTATATAAGTTATATTTGGTGTCCTTTTGATATTTTATTTAAATTATATGATACATATTTGGTGTAGTTTTTGATATTTTACATAGGGTGTGTCACATATATTGACGGTCCTTTTTGATATTTTATTTGCAGTATATAATATAAATTTGGTGTAATTTTTGATATTTTATGTACAGTACATTAAATAAAATTACTGTAGTTTTTGATAGTTTATTTACAGTATATATAACACATATTTGGTGTATTTTTGATAGTTTATGTACAGTATGTCATATATATTTACTGTACTTTTTGATATTTTATGTACAGTATATAAAATGTATTTGGTGTACTTTCAGTTAATATTATATGTACAATATATGAAATATATTTACTGTACTTTTTGATATTTTATGTACAGTATATAAGATATATTTGGTGTCCTTTTGATATTTTATATAAATTATATAATATATATTTGGTGTAGTTTTGGTATTTTACATAGGGTGTGTAATATATATTTACTGTCTTTTTGATATTTTATTTACAGTATATAATATACATTTGGTGTAATTTTTGATATTTTATGTACAGTATATTAAATACTATTACTGTAGTTTTTGATAGTCTATTTACAGTATATATAACACATATTTGCTGTACTTTTTGATATTTTATGTACAGTATGTCATATATATTTACTGTAGTTTTTGATATTTTATGTACAGTATATAAAATGTATTTGGTGTACTTTCAGTTAATATTATATGTACAATATATGAAATATATTTACTGTACTTTTTGATATTTTATTTACAGTATATAAGATATATTTGGTGTCCTTTTGATATTTTATATAAATTATATAATATATATTTGGTGTAGTTTTGGTATTTTACATAGGGTGTGTAATATATATTTACTGTCTTTTTGATATTTTATTTACAGTATATAATATACATTTGGTGTAATTTTTGATATTTTATGTACAGTATATTAAATACTATTACTGTAGTTTTTGATAGTCTATTTACAGTATATATAACACATATTTGGTGTACTTTTTGATATTTTATGTACACTATGTCATATATATTTACTGTAGTTTTTGATATTTTATTTACAGTATATAAAATGTATTTGGTGTACTTTTAGTTAATATTATATGTACAATATATGAAATATATTTACTGTACTTTCTGATATTTTATGTACAGTATATAAGATATATTTGTTGTCCTTTTGATATTTTATATAAATTATATAATATATATTTGCTGAAGTTTTTGATATTTTACATAGGGTGTGTAGTATATAGTTACTGTCTTTTTGATATTTTATTTACAGTATATAATATACATTTGGTGTAATTTTTGATATTTTATGTACAGTATATTAAATATAATTACTGTAGTATTTGACACTTTATTTACAGTATATATAACACATATTTGGTGTACTTTTTGATATTTTATGTACAGTATGTAATGTATATTTACTGTACTTTTTGATATTTGATTTACAGTATATAAAGTGTATTTGGTGTACTTTCAGTTAATATTATATGTACAATATATGAAATATATTTACTGTACTTTTTGATATTTTATGTACAGTATATAAGATATATTTGGTGTCCTTTTGATATTTTATGTAAATTATATAATACATATTTGGTGTAGTTTTTGATATTTTACATAGGGTTTGTCATATATATTGACTGTCCTTTTTGTTATTTTATTTACAGTATATAATATACATTTGGTGTAATTTTTGATATTTTATGTACAGTATATTAAATATAATTACTGTAGTTTTTGATAGTCTATTTACAGTATATATAACACATATTTGGTGTACTTTTTGATATTTTATGTACAGTATGTCATATATATTTACTGTAATTTTTGATATTTTATTTACAGTATATAAAATGTATTTGGTGTACTTTTAGTTAATATTATATGTACAATATATGAAATATATTTACTGTACTTTCTGATATTTTACGTACAGTATATAAGATATATTTGGTGTCCTTTTGATATTTTATATAAATTATATAATATATATTTGGTGTAGTTTTTGATATTTTACATAGGGTGTGTAGTATATATTTACTGTCCTTATTGATATTTTATTTACAGTGTATAATATACATTTGCTGTAATTTTTGATATTTTATGTACAGTATATTAAATATAATTACTGTAGTATTTGATCGTTTATTTACAGTATATATAACACATATTTGGTTAACTTTTTGATATTTTATGTACAGTATGTCATATATATTTACTGTACTTTTTGATATTTTATTTACAGTATATAAAGTGTATTTGGTGTACTTTCAGTTAATATTATATGTACAATATATGAAATATATTTACTGTACTTTTTGATATTTTATGTACAGTATATAAGATATATTTGGTGTCCTTTTGATATTTTATGTAAATTATATAATACATATTTGCTGTAGTTTTTGATATTTTACATATGGTGTGTCGTATATTGTTACTGTCCTTTTTGATATATTATTTACAGTATATAATATACATTTGGTGTAATTTTTGATATTTTATGTACAGTATATTAAATATAATTACTGTAGTTTTTGATAGTCTATTTACAGTATATATAACACATATTTGGTGTACTTTTTTATATTTTATGTACAGTATGTCATATATATTTACTGTACTTTTTGATATTTTATTTACAGTATATAAAATGTATTTGGTGTACTTTTAGTTAATATTATATGTACAATATATGAAATATATTTACTGTACTTTCTGATATTTTACGTACAGTATGTAAGATATATTTGGTGTCCTTTTGATATTTTATATAAATTATATAATATATATTTGGTGTAGTTTTTGATATTTTACATAGGGTGTGTAGTATATACCTAGATTCCTTATTGATATTTTATTTACAGTGTATAATATACATTTGGTGTAATTTTTGATAGTTTATGTACAGTATATTAAATATAATTACAATAGTATTTGATCATTTATTTACAGTATATATAACACATATTTGGTTTACTTTTTGATATTTTATGTACACTATGTCATATATATTTACTGTAGTTTTTGATATTTTATTTACAGTATATAAAATGTATTTGGTGTACTTTCATTTAATATTATATGTACAATATATGAAATATATTTCCTGTACTTTTTGATATTTTATGTACAGTATATAAGATATATTTGGTGTCCTTTTGATATTTTATGTTAATTATATAATACATATTTGCTGTAGTTTTTGATATTTTACATAGGGTGTGTCATATATATTGACGGTACTTTTTGATATTTTATTTACAGTATATAATATACATTTGGTGTAATTTTTGATATTTTATGTACAGTATATTAAATATAATTACTGTAGTTTTTGATAGTCTATTTACAGTATATATAACACATATTTGCTGTACTTTTTGATATTTTATGTACAGTATGTCATATATATTTACTGTAGTTTTTGATATTTTATGTACAGTATATAAAATGTATTTGGTGTACTTTCAGTTAATATTATATGTACAATATATGAAATATATTTACTGTACTTTTTGATATTTTATTTACAGTATATAAGATATATTTGGTGTCCTTTTGATATTTTATATAAATTATATAATATATATTTGGTGTAGTTTTGGTATTTTACATAGGGTGTGTAATATATATTTACTGTCTTTTTGATATTTTATTTACAGTATATAATATACATTTGGTGTAATTTTTGATATTTTATGTACAGTATATTAAATACTATTACTGTAGTTTTTGATAGTCTATTTACAGTATATATAACACATATTTGGTGTACTTTTTGATATTTTATGTACACTATGTCATATATATTTACTGTAGTTTTTGATATTTTATTTACAGTATATAAAATGTATTTGGTGTACTTTTAGTTAATATTATATGTACAATATATGAAATATATTTACTGTACTTTCTGATATTTTATGTACAGTATATAAGATATATTTGTTGTCCTTTTGATATTTTATATAAATTATATAATATATATTTGCTGAAGTTTTTGATATTTTACATAGGGTGTGTAGTATATAGTTACTGTCTTTTTGATATTTTATTTACAGTATATAATATACATTTGGTGTAATTTTTGATATTTTATGTACAGTATATTAAATATAATTACTGTAGTATTTGACACTTTATTTACAGTATATATAACACATATTTGGTGTACTTTTTGATATTTTATGTACAGTATGTAATGTATATTTACTGTACTTTTTGATATTTGATTTACAGTATATAAAGTGTATTTGGTGTACTTTCAGTTAATATTATATGTACAATATATGAAATATATTTACTGTACTTTTTGATATTTTATGTACAGTATATAAGATATATTTGGTGTCCTTTTGATATTTTATGTAAATTATATAATACATATTTGGTGTAGTTTTTGATATTTTACATAGGGTTTGTCATATATATTGACTGTCCTTTTTGTTATTTTATTTACAGTATATAATATACATTTGGTGTAATTTTTGATATTTTATGTACAGTATATTAAATATAATTACTGTAGTTTTTGATAGTCTATTTACAGTATATATAACACATATTTGGTGTACTTTTTGATATTTTATGTACAGTATGTCATATATATTTACTGTAATTTTTGATATTTTATTTACAGTATATAAATTGTATTTGGTGTACTTTTAGTTAATATTATATGTACAATATATGAAATATATTTACTGTACTTTCTGATATTTTACGTACAGTATATAAGATATATTTGGTGTCCTTTTGATATTTTATATAAATTATATAATATATATTTGGTGTAGTTTTTGATATTTTACATAGGGTGTGTAGTATATATTTACTGTCCTTATTGATATTTTATTTACAGTGTATAATATACATTTGCTGTAATTTTTGATATTTTATGTACAGTATATTAAATATAATTACTGTAGTATTTGATCGTTTATTTACAGTATATATAACACATATTTGGTTTACTTTTTGATATTTTATGTACAGTATGTCATATATATTTACTGTACTTTTTGATATTTTATTTACAGTATATAAAGTGTATTTGGTGTACTTTCAGTTAATATTATATGTACAATATATGAAATATATTTACTGTACTTTTTGATATTTTATGTACAGTATATAAGATATATTTGGTGTCCTTTTGATATTTTATGTAAATTATATAATACATATTTGCTGTAGTTTTTGATATTTTACATATGGTGTGTCGTATATTGTTACTGTCCTTTTTGATATATTATTTACAGTATATAATATACATTTGGTGTAATTTTTGATATTTTATGTACAGTATATTAAATATAATTACTGTAGTTTTTGATAGTCTATTTACAGTATATATAACACATATTTGGTGTACTTTTTTATATTTTATGTACAGTATGTCATATATATTTACTCTACTTTTTGATATTTTATTTACAGTATATAAAATGTATTTGGTGTACTTTTAGTTAATATTATATGTACAATATATGAAATATATTTACTGTACTTTCTGATATTTTACGTACAGTATATAAGATATATTTGGTGTCCTTTTGATATTTTATATAAATTATATAATATATATTTGGTGTAATTTTTGATATTTTACATAGGGTGTGTAGTTTATATTTACTGTCCTTATTGATATTTTATTTACAGTGTATAATATACATTTGGTGTAATTTTTGATAGTTTATGTACAGTATATTAAATATAATTACTGTAGTATTTGATCGTTTATTTACAGTATATATAACACATATTTGGTTTACTTTTTGATATTTTATGTACAGTATGTCATATATATTTACTGTACTTTTTGATATTTTATTTACAGTATATAAAGTGTATTTGGTGTACTTTCAGTTAATATTATATGTACAATATATGAAATATATTTCCTGTACTTTTTGTTATTTTATGTACAGTATATAAGATATATTTGGTGTCCTTTTGATATTTTATGTAAATTATATAATACATATTTGCTGTAGTTTTTGATATTTTACATAGGGTGTGTCGTATATAGTTACTGTTCTTTTTGATATATTATTTACAGTATATAATATACATTTGGTGTAATTTTTGATATTTTATGTACAGTTTATTAAATATAATTACTGTAGTTTTTGATAGTCTATTTACAGTATATATAACACATATTTGGTGTACTTTTTTATATTTTATGTACAGTATGTCATATATATTTACTGTACTTTTTGATATTTTATTTACAGTATATAAAATGTATTTGGTGTACTTTTAGTTAATATTATATGTACAATATATGAAATATATTTACTGTACTTTCTGATATTTTACGTACAGTATATAAGATATATTTGGTGTCCTTTTGATATTTTATATAAATTATATAATATATATTTGGTGTAGTTTTTGATATTTTACATAGGGTGTGTAGTATATACTTAGAGTCCTTATTGATATTTTATTTACAGTGTATAATATACATTTGGTGTAATTTTTGATAGTTTATGTACAGTATATTAAATATAATTACAATAGTATTTGATCATTTATTTACAGTATATATAACACATATTTGGTTTACTTTTTGATATTTTATGTACAGTATGTCATATATATTTACTGTACTTTTTGATATTTTATTTACAGTATATAATATACATTTGGTGTAATTTTTGATATTTTATGTACAGTATATTAAATATAATTACTGTAGTATTTGATAGTTTATTTACAGTATATATAACACATATTTGATGTACTTTTTGATATTTTATGTACAGTATGTAATACATATTTACTGTACTTTTTGATAATTTATTTACAGTATATCAAATGTATTTGGTGTACTTTCAGTTAATATTATATGTACAATATATGAAATATATTTACTGTACTTTTTGATATTTTATGTACAGTATATAAGTTATATTTGGTGTCCTTTTGATATTTTATTTAAATTATATAATACATATTTGGTGTAGTTTTTGATATTTTACATAGGGTGTGTCATATATATTGACTGTCCTTTTTGATATTTTATTTACAGTATATACTATACATTTGGTGTGATTTTTGATATTTTATGTACAGTATATTAAATATAATTACTGTAGCTTTTGATAGTATATTTACAGTATATATAACACATATTTGGTGTACTTTTTTATATTTTATGTACAGTATGTCATATATATTTACTGTACATTTTGATATTTTATTTACACTATATAAAATGTATTTGGTGTTCTTTTAGTTAATATTATATGTACAATATATGAAATATATTTACTGTACTTTCTGATATTTTACGTACAGTATATAAGATATATTTGGTGTCCTTTTGATATTTTATATAAATTATATAATATATATTTGGTGTAGTTTTTGATATTTCACATAGCGTGTGTAGTATATATTTACTGTCCTTTTTGATATTTTATTTACAGTGTATAATATACATTTGGTGTAATTTTTGGTATTTTATGTACAGTATATTAAATATAATTACTGTAGTTTTCATACTCTATTTACAGTATATATAACACATATTTGGTGTACTTTTTGATATTTTATGTACAGTATGTCATATATATTTACTGTATTTTTGATATTTTATTTACAGTATATAAAATGTATTTGGTGTACCTTCAGTTAATATTATATGTACAATATATGAAATATATTTACTGTTCTTTTTGATATTTTATGTACAGTATATAAGATATATTTGGTGTCCTTTTGATATTTTATATAAATTATATAATATATATATGGTGTAGTTTTTGATACCTTACATAGTGTGTATAGTATATTGTTACTGTCTTTTTGATATTTTATTTACAGTATATAATATACATTTGGTGTAATTTTTGATATTTTATGTACAGTATATTAAATATAATTACTGTAGTATTTGATAGTTTATTTACAGTATATATAACACATATTTGATGTACTTTTTGATATTTTATGTACAGTATGTAATATATATTTACTGTACTTTTTGATAATTTATTTACAGTATATCAAATGTATTTGGTGTACTTTCAGTTAATATCATATGTACAATATATGAAATATATTTACTGTACTTTTTGATATTTTATGTACGGTATATAAGTTATATTTGGTGTCCTTTTGATATTTTATTTAAATTATATGATACATATTTGGTGTAGTTTTTGATATTTTACAGAGGGTGTGTCACATATATTGACGGTCCTTTTTGATATTTTATTTGCAGTATATAATATAAATTTGGTGTAATTTTTGATATTTTATGTACAGTACATTAAATAGAATTACTGTAGTTTTTGATAGTTTATTTACAGTATATATAACACATATTTGGTGTATTTTTGATACTTTATGTACAGTATGTCATATATATTTACTGTACTTTTTGATATTTTATGTACAGTATATAAAATATATTTGGTATACTTTCAGTTAATATTATATGTACAATATATGAAATATATTTACTGTACTTTTTGATATTTTATGTACAGTATATAAGATATATTTGGTGTCCTTTTGATATTTTATATAAATTATATAATATATATTTGGTGTAGTTTTGGTAGTTTACATAGGGTGTGTAATATATATTTACTGTCTTTTTGATATTTTATTTACAGTATATAATATACATTTGGTGTAATTTTTGATATTTTATGTACAGTATATTAAATACTATTACTGTAGTTTTTGATAGTCTATTTACAGTATATATAACACATATTTGGTGTACTTTTTGATATTTTATGTACAGTATGTCATATATATTTACTGTAATTTTTGATATTTTATTTACAGTATATAAAATGTATTTGGTGTACTTTTAGTTAATATTATATGTACAATATATGAAATATATTTACTGTACTTTCTGATATTTTATGTACAGTATATAAGATATATTTGTTGTCCTTTTGATATTTTATATAAATTATATAATATATATTTGCTGAAGTTTTTGATATTTTACATAGGGTGTGTAGTATATAGTTACTGTCCTTTTTGATATTTTATTTACAGTATATAATATACATTTGGTGTAATTTTTGATATTTTATGTACAGTATATTAAATATAATTACTGTAGTATTTGATACTTTATTTACAGTATATATAACACATATTTGGTGTACTTTTTGATATTTTATGTACAGTATGTAATATATATTTACTGTACTTTTTGATATTTTATTTACAGTATATAAAGTGTATTTGGTGTACTTTCAGTTAATATTATATGTACAATATATGAAATATATTTACTGTACTTTTTGATATTTTATGTACAGTATATAAGATATATTTGGTGTCCTTTTGATATTTTATATAAATTATATAATACATATTTGGTGTAGTTTTTGATATTTTACATAGCGTGTGTCATATATATTGACTGTCCTTTTTGATATTTTATTTACAGTATATACTATACATTTGGTGTGATTTTTGATATTTTATGTACAGTATATTAAATATAATTACTGTAGTTTTTGATAGTCTATTTACAGTATATATAACACATATTTGGTGTACTTTTTTATATTTTATGTACAGTATGTCATATATATTTACTGTACTTTTTGATATTTTATTTACAGTATATAAAATGTATTTGGTGTTCTTTTAGTTAATACTATATGTACAATATATGAAATATATTTACTGTACTTTCTGATATTTTACGTACAGTATATAAGATATATTTGGTGTCCTTTTGATATTTTATATAAATTATATAATATATATTTGGTGTAGTTTTTGATATTTTACATAGCGTGTGTAGTATATATTTACTGTCCTTTTTGATATTTTATTTACAGTGTATAATATACATTTGGTGTAATTTTTGATATTTTATGTACAGTATATTAAATATAATTACTGTAGTATTTGATCGTTTATTTACAGTATATATAACACATATTTGGTTTACTTTTTGATATTTTATGTACAGTATGTCATATATATTTACTGTACTTTTTGATATTTTATTTACAGTATATAAAGTGTATTTGGTGTACTTTCAGTTAGTATTATATGTACAATATATGAAATATATTTACTGTACTTTTTGATATTTTATGTACAGTATATAAGATATATTTGGTGTCCTTTTGATATTTTATGTAAATTATATAATACATATTTGCTGTAGTTTTTGATATTTTACATAGGGTGTGTCATATATATTGACGGTACTTTTTGATATTTTATTTACAGTATATAATATACATTTGGTGTAATTTTTGATATTTTATGTAGAGTATATTAAATATAATTACTGTAGTATTTGATACTTTATTTACAGTATATATAACACATATTTGGTGTACTTTTTGATATTTTATGTACAGTATGTAATATATATTTACTGTACTTTTTGATAATTTATTTACAGTACATAAAGTGTATTTGGTGTACTTTCAGTTAATATTATATGTACAATATATGAAATATATTTACTGCACTTTTTGATATTTTATGTACAGTATATAAGATATATTTGGTGTCCTTTTGATATTTTATGTAAATTATATAATACATATTTGGTGTAGTTTTTGATATTTTACATAGGGTGTGTCATATATATTGACTGTCCTTTTTGATATTTTATTTACAGTATATAATATACATTTCGTGTAATTTTTGATATTTTATGTACAGTATATTAAATATAATTACTGTAGTTTTCATACTGTATTTACAGTATATATAACACATATTTGGTGTACTTTTTGATATTTTATGTACAGTATGTCATATATATTTACTGTATTTTTGATATTTTATTTACAGTATATAAAATGTATTTGGTGTACCTTCAGTTAATATTATATGTACAATATATGAAATATATTTACTGTTCTTTTTGATATTTTATGTACAGTATGTAAGATATATTTGGTGTCCTTTTGATATTTTATATAAATTATATAATATATATTTGGTGTAGTTTTTGATATCTTACATAGGGTGTGTAGTATATTGTTACTGTCTTTTTGATATTTTATTTACAGTATATAATATACATTTGGTGTAATTTTTGATATTTTATGTACAGTATATTAAATATAATTACTGTAGTATTTGATAGTTTATTTAAAGTATATATAACACATATTTGATGTGCTTTTTGATATTTTATGTACAGTATGTAGTATATATTTACTGTACTTTTTGATAATTTATTTACAGTATATCAAATGTATTTGGTGTACTTTCAGTTAATATTATATGTACAATATATGAAATATATTTACTGTACTTTTTGATATTTTATGTACAGTATATAAGTTATATTTGGTGTCCTTTTGATATTTTATTTAAATTATATAATACATATTTGGTGTAGTTTTTGATATTTTACATAGGGTGTGTCACATATATTGACGGTCCTTTTTGATATTTTATTTGCAGTATATAATATAAATTTGGTGTAATTTTTGATATTTTATGTACAGTACATTAAATATAATTACTGTAGTTTTTGATAGTTTCTTTACAGTATATATAACACATATTTGGTGTATTTTTGATACTTTATGTACAGTATGTCATATATATTTACTGTACTTTTTGATATTTTATGTACAGTATATAAAATGTATTTGGTGTACTTTCAGTTAATATTATATGTACAATATATGAAATATATTTACTGTACTTTTTGATATTTTATGTACAGTATATAAGATATATTTGGTGTCCTTTTGATATTTTATGTAAATTATATAATACATATTTGGTGTAGTTTTTGATATTTTACATAGGGATTGTCATATATTTTGACTGTCCTTTTTGATATTTTATTTACAGTATATAATATACATTTGGTGTAATTTTTGATATTTTATGTACAGTACATTAAATATAATTACTGTAGTTTTCATAGTCTATTTACAGTATATATAACACATATTTGGTGTACTTTTTGATATTTTATGTACAGTATGTCATATATATTTACTGTACTTTTTGATATTTTATGTACAGTATATAAAATGTATTTGGTGTACTTTCAGTTAATATTATATGTACAATATATGAAATATATTTACTGTACTTTTTGATATTTTATGTACAGTATATAAGATATATTTGGTGTCCTTTTGATATTTTATATAAATTATATAATATATATTTGGTGTAGTTTTGGTATTTTACATAGGGTGTGTAATATATATTTACTGTCTTTTTGATATTTTATTTACAGTATATAATATACATTTGGTGTAATTTTTGATCTTTTATGTACAGTATATTAAATACTATTACTGTAGTTTTTGATAGTCTATTTACAGTATATATAACACATATTTGGTGTACTTTTTGATATTTTATGTACAGTATGTCATATATATTTACTGTAGTTTTTGATATTTTATGTACAGTATATAAAATGTATTTGGTGTACTTTCAGTTAATATTATATGTACAATATATGAAATATATTTACTGTACTTTTTGATATTTTATTTACAGTATATAAGATATATTTGGTGTCCTTTTGATATTTTATATAAATTATATAATATATATTTGGTGTAGTTTTGGTATTTTACATAGGGTGTGTAATATATATTTACTGTCTTTTTGATATTTTATTTACAGTATATAATATACATTTGGTGTAATTTTTGATATTTTATGTACAGTATATTAAATACTATTACTGTAGTTTTTGATAGTCTATTTACAGTATATATAACACATATTTGGTGTACTTTTTGATATTTTATGTACAGTATGTCATATATATTTACTGTAGTTTTTGATATTTTATTTACAGTATATAAAATGTATTTGGTGTACTTTTAGTTAATATTATATGTACAATATATGAAATATATTTACTGTACTTTCTGATATTTTATGTACAGTATATAAGATATATTTGTTGTCCTTTTGATATTTTATATAAATTATATAATATATATTTGCTGAAGTTTTTGATATTTTACATAGGGTGTGTAGTATATAGTTACTGTCCTTTTTGATATTTTATTTACAGTATATAATATACATTTGGTGTAATTTTTCATATTTTATGTACAGTATATTAAATATAATTACTGTAGTATTTGATACTTTATTTACAGTATATATAACACATATTTGGTGTACTTTTTGATATTTTATGTACAGTATGTAATGTATATTTACTGTACTTTTTGATATTTTATTTACAGTATATAAAGTGTATTTGGTGTACTTTCAGTTAATATTATATGTACAATATATGAAATATATTTACTGTACTATTTGATATTTTATGTACAGTATATAAGATATATTTGGTGTCCTTTTGATATTTTATGTAAATTATATAATACATATTTGGTGTAGTTTTTGATATTTTACATAGGGTTTGTCATATATATTGACTGTCCTTTTTGATATTTTATTTACAGTATATAATATACATTTGGTGTAATTTTTGATATTTTATGTACAGTATATTAAATATAATTACTGTAGTTTTTGATAGTCTATTTACAGTATATATAACACATATTTGGTGTACTTTTTTATATTTTATGTACAGTATGTCATATATATTTACTGTAATTTTGATATTTTATTTACAGTATATAAAATGTATTTGGTGTACTTTTAGTTAATATTATATGTACAATATATGAAATATATTTACTGTACTTTCTGATATTTTACGTACAGTATATAAGATATATTTGGTGTCCTTTTGATATTTTATATAAATTATATAATATATATTTGGTGTAGTTTTTGATATTTTACATAGGGTGTGTAGTATATATTTACTGTCCTTATTGATATTTTATTTACAGTGTATAATATACATTTGGTGTAATTTTTGATATTTTATGTACAGTATATTAAATATAATTACTGTAGTATTTGATCGTTTATTTACAGTATATATAACACATATTTGGTTTACTTTTTGATATTTTATGTACAGTATGTCATATATATTTACTGTACTTTTTGATATTTTATTTACAGTATATAAAGTGTATTTGGTGTACTTTCAGTTAATATTATATGTACAATATATGAAATATATTTACTGTACTTTTTGTTATTTTATGTACAGTATATAAGATATATTTGGTGTCCTTTTGATATTTTATGTAAATTATATAATACATATTTGCTGTAGTTTTTGATATTTTACATAGGGTGTGTCGTATATAGGTACTGTTCTTTTTGATATATTATTTACAGTATATAATATACATTTGGTGTAATTTTTGATATTTTATGTACAGTTTATTAAATATAATTACTGTAGTTTTTGATAGTCTATTTACAGTATATATAACACATATTTGGTGTACTTTTTTATATTTTATGTACAGTATGTCATATATATTTACTGTAATTTTTTATATTTTATTTACAGTATATAAAATGTATTTGGTGTACTTTTAGTTAGTATTATATGTACAATATATGAAATATATTTACTGTACTTTCTGATATTTTACGTACAGTATATAAGATATATTTGGTGTCCTTTTGATATTTTATATAAATTATATAATATATATTTGGTGTAGTTTTTGATATTTTACATAGGGTGTGTAGTATATACTTAGAGTCCTTATTGATATTTTATTTACAGTGTATAATATACATTTGGTGTAATTTTTGATAGTTTATGTACAGTATATTAAATATAATTACAATAGTATTTGATCATTTATTTACAGTATATATAACACATATTTGGTTTACTTTTTGATATTTTATATACAGTATGTCATATATATTTACTGTACTTTTTGATATTTTATTTACAGTATATAAAATGTATTTGGTGTACTTTCAGTTAATATTATATGTACAATATATGAAATATATTTCCTGTACTTTTTGATATTTTATGTACAGTATATAAGATATATTTGGTGTCCTTTTGATATTTTATGTAAATTATATAATACATATTTGCTGTAGTTTTTGATATTTTACATAGGGTGTGTCATATATATTGACGGTACTTTTTGATATTTTATTTACAGTATATAATATACATTTGGTGTAATTTTTGATATTTTATGTAGAGTATATTAAATATAATTACTGTAGTATTTGATACTTTATTTACAGTATATATAACACATATTGGGTGTACTTTTTGATATTTTATGTACAGTATGTAATATATATTTACTGTACTTTTTGATAATTTATTTGCAGTATATAAAGTGTATTTGGTGTACTTTCAGTTAATATTATATGTACAATATATGAAATATATTTACTGTACTTTTTGATATTTTATGTACAGTATATAAGATATATTTGGTGTCCTTTTGATATTTTATGTAAATTATATAATACATATTTGGTGTAGTTTTTGATATTTTACATAGCGTGTGTCATATATATTGACTGTCCTTTTTGATATTTTATTTACAGTATATAATATACATTTCGTGTAATTTTTGATATTTTATGTACAGTATATTAAATATAATTACTGTAGTTTTCATACTCTATTTACAGTATATATAACACATATTTGGTGTACTTTTTGATATTTTATGTACAGTATGTCATATATATTTACTGTATTTTTGATATTTTATTTACAGTATATAAAATGTATTTGGTGTACCTTCAGTTAATATTATATGTACAATATATGAAATATATTTACTGTTCTTTTTGATATTTTATGTACAGTATATAAGATATATTTGGTGTCCTTTTGATATTTTATATAAATTATATAATATATATTTGGTGTAGTTTTTGATATCTTACATAGGGTGTGTAGAATATTGTTACTGTCTTTTTGATATTTTATTTACAGTATATAATATACATTTGGTGTAATTTTTGATATTTTATGTACAGTATATTAAATATAATTACTGTAGTATTTGATAGTTTATTTACAGGATATATAACACATATTTGATGTACTTTTTGATATTTTATGTACAGTATGTAATATATATTTACTGTACTTTTTGATAATTTATTTACAGTATATCAAATGTATTTGGTGTACTTTCAGTTAATATTATATGTACAATATATGAAATATATTTACTGTACTTTTTGATATTTTATGTACAGTATATAAGTTATATTTGGTGTCCTTTTGATATTTTATTTAAATTATATAATACATATTTGGTGTAGTTTTTGATATTTTACATAGGGTGTGTCACATATATTGACGGTCCTTTTTGATATTTTATTTGCAGTATATAATATAAATTTGGTGTAATTTTTGCTATTTTATGTACAGTACATTAAATATAATTACTGTAGTTTTTGATAGTTTCTTTACAGTATATATAACACATATTTGGTGTATTTTTGATACTTTATGTACAGTATGTCATATATATTTACTGTACTTTTTGATATTTTATGTACAGTATATAAAATGTATTTGGTGTACTTTCAGTTAATATTATATGTACAATATATGAAATATATTTACTGTACTTTTTGATATTTTATGTACAGTATATAAGATATATTTGGTGTCCTTTTGATATTTTATATAAATTATATAATATATATTTGGTGTAGTTTTGGTATTTTACATAGGGTGTGTAATATATATTTACTGTCTTTTTGATATTTTATTTACAGTATATAATATACATTTGGTGTAATTTTTGATATTTTATGTACAGTATATTAAATATAATTACTGTAGTATTTGATCGTTTATTTACAGTATATATAACACATATTTGGTTTACTTTTTGATATTTTATGTACAGTATGTCATATATATTTACTGTACTTTTTGATATTTTATTTACAGTATATAAAGTGTATTTGGTGTACTTTCAGTTAGTATTATATGTACAATATATGAAATATATTTACTGTACTTTTTGATATTTTATGTACAGTATATAAGATATATTTGGTGTCCTTTTGATATTTTATGTAAATTATATAATACATATTTGCTGTAGTTTTTGATATTTTACATAGGGTGTGTCATATATATTGACGGTACTTTTTGATATTTTATTTACAGTATATAATATACATTTGGTGTAATTTTTGATATTTTATGTAGAGTATATTAAATATAATTACTGTAGTATTTGATACTTTATTTACAGTATATATAACACATATTTGGTGTACTTTTTGATATTTTATGTACAGTATGTAATATATATTTACTGTACTTTTTGATAATTTATTTACAGTATATAAAGTGTATTTGGTGTACTTTCAGTTAATATTATATGTACAATATATGAAATATATTTACTGTACTTTTTGATATTTTATGTACAGTATATAAGATATATTTGGTGTCCTTTTGATATTTTATGTAAATTATATAATACATATTTGGTGTAGTTTTTGATATTTTACATAGGGTGTGTCATATATATTGACTGTCCTTTTTGATATTTTATTTACAGTATATAATATACATTTCGTGTAATTTTTGATATTTTATGTACAGTATATTAAATATAATTACTGTAGTTTTCATACTCTATTTACAGTATATATAACACATATTTGGTGTACTTTTTGATATTTTATGTACAGTATGTCATATATATTTACTGTACTTTTTGATATTTTATGTACAGTATATAAAATGTATTTGGTGTAATTTCAGTTAATATTATATGTACAATATATGAAATATATTTACTGTACTTTTTGATATTTTATGTACAGTATATAAGATATATTTGGTGTCCTTTTGATATTTTATATAAATTATATAATATATATTTGGTGTAGTTTTGGTATTTTACATAGGGTGTGTAATATATATTTACTGTTTTTGATATTTTATTTACAGTATATAATATACATTTGGTGTAATTTTTGATATTTTATGTACAGTATATTAAATACTATTACTGTAGTTTTTGATAGTCTATTTACAGTATATATAACACATATTTGGTGTACTTTTTGATATTTTATGTACAGTATGTCATATATATTTACTGTACTTTTTGATATTTTATTTACAGTATATAAAATGTATTTGGTGTACTTTTAGTTAATATTATATGTACAATATATGAAATATATTTACTGTACTTTCTGATATTTTATGTACAGTATATAAGATATATTTGTTGTCCTTTTGATATTTTATATAAATTATATAATATATATTTGCTGAAGTTTTTGATATTTTACATAGGGTGTGTAGTATATAGTTACTGTCCTTTTTGATATTTTATTTACAGTATATAATATACATTTGGTGTAATTTTTGATATTTTATGTACAGTATATTAAATATAATTACTGTAGTATTTGATACTATATTTACAGTATATATAACACATATTTGGTGTACTTTTTGATATTTTATGTACAGTATGTAATATATATTTACTGTACTTTTTGATATTTTATTTACAGTATATAAAGTGTATTTGGTGTACTTTCAGTTAATATTATATGTACAATATATGAAATATATTTACTGTACTTTTTGATATTTTATGTACAGTATATAAGATATATTTGGTGTCCTTTTGATATTTTATATAAATTATATAATACATATTTGGTGTAGTTTTTGATATTTTACATAGCGTGTGTCATATATATTGACTGTCCTTTTTGATATTTTATTTACAGTATATACTATACATTTGGTCTGATTTTTGATATTTTATGTACAGTATATTAAATATAATTACTGTAGTTTTTGATAGTCTATTTACAGTATATATAACACATATTTGGTGTACTTTTTGATATTTTATGTACAGTATGTCATATATATTTACTGTACTTTTTGATATTTTATTTACAGTATATAAAATGTATTTGGTGTTCTTTTAGTTAATATTATATGTACAATATATGAAATATATTTACTGTACTTTCTGATATTTTACGTACAGTATATAAGATATATTTGGTGTCCTTTTGATATTTTATATAAATTATATAATATATATTTGGTGTAGTTTTTGATATTTTACATAGGGTGTGTAGTATATATTTACTGTCCTTTTTGATATTTTATTTACAGTGTATAATATACATTTGGTGTAATTTTTGATATTTTATGTACAGTATATTAAATATATTTACTGTAGTATTTGATCGTTTATTTACAGTATATATAACACATATTTGGTTTACTTTTTGATATTTTATGTACAGTATGTCATATATATTTACTGTACTTTTTGATATTTTATTTACAGTATATAAAGTGTATTTGGTGTACTTTCAGTTAGTATTATATGTACAATATATGAAATATATTTACTGCACTTTTTGATAGTTTATGTACAGTATATAAGATATATTTGGTGTCCTTTTGATGTTTTATGTAAATTATATAATACATATTTGCTGTAGTTTTTGATATTTTACATAGGGTGTGTCATATATATTGACGGTATTTTTGATATTTTATTTACAGTATATAATATACATTTGGTGTAATTTTTGATATTTTATGTACAGTATATTAAATATAATTACTGTAGTATTTGATACTTTATTTACAGTATATATAAAACATATTTGGTGTACTTTTTGATATTTTATGTACAGTATGTAATATATATTTACTGTACTTTTTGATAATTTATTTACAGTATATAAAGTGTGTTTGGTGTACTTTCAGTTAATATTATATGTACAATATATGAAATATATTTACTGTACTTTTTGATATTTTATGTAGAGTATATAAGATATATTTGGTGTCCTTTTGATATTTTCTGTAAATTATATAATACATATTTGCTGTAGTTTTTGATATTTTACATAGGGTGTGTCGTATATACTTACTGTCCTTTTTGATATTTTATTTACAGTATAAAATATACATTTGGTGTAATTTTTGATATTTTATGTACAGTATATTAAATATAATTACTGTAGTTTTTGATAGTCTATTGACAGTATATATAACACATATTTGGTGTACTTTTTTATATTTTATGTACAGTATGTCATAGATATTTACTGTACTTTTTGATATTTTATTTACAGTATATAAAATGTATTTGGTGTACTTTTAGTTAATATTATATGTACAATATATGAAATATATTTACTGTACTTTCTGATATTTTACGTACAGTATATAAGAAATATTTGGTGTCCTTTTGATATTTTATATAAATTATATAATATATATTTGGTGTAGTTTTTGATATTTTACATAGGGTGTGTAGTATATACTTACTGTCCTTATTGATATTTTATTTACAGTGTATAATATACATTTGGTGTAATTTTTGATAGTTTATGTACAGTATATTAAATATAATTACAATAGTATTTGATCATTTATTTACAGTATATATAACACATATTTGGTTTACTTTTTGATATTTTATGTACAGTATGTCATATATATTTACTGTACTTTTTGATATTTTATTTACAGTATATAAAGTGTATTTGGTGTACTTTCAGTTAGTATTATATGTACAATATATGAAATATATTTACTGTACTTTTTGATATTTTATGTATAGTATATAAGATATATTTGGTGTCCTTTTGATATTTTATGTAAATTATATAATACATATTTGCTGTAGTTTTTGATATTTTACATAGGGTGTGTCATATATATTGATGGTACTTTTTGATATTTTATTTACAGTATATAATATACATTTGGTGTAATTTTTGATATTTTATGTAGAGTATATTAAATATAATTACTGTAGTATTTGATACTTTATTTACAGTATATATAACACATATTGGGTGTACTTTTTGATATTTTATGTACAGTATGTAATATATATTTACTGTACTTTTTGATAATTTATTTACAGTATATAAAGTGTATTTGGTGTACTTTCAGTTAATATTATATGTACAATATATGAAATATATTTACTGTACTTTTTGATATTTTATGTACAGTATATAAGATATATTTGGTGTCCTTTTGATATTTTATGTAAATTATATAATACATATTTGGTGTAGTTTTTGATATTTTACATAGCGTGTGTCATATATATTGACTGTCCTTTTTGATATTTTATTTACAGTATATAATATACATTTCGTGTAATTTTTGATATTTTATGTACAGTATATTAAATATAATTACTGTAGTTTTCATACTCTATTTACAGTATATATAACACATATTTGGTGTACTTTTTGATATTTTATGTACAGTATGTCATATATATTTACTGTATTTTTGATATTTTATTTACAGTATATAAAATGTATTTGGTGTACCTTCAGTTAATATTATATGTACAATATATGAAATATATTTACTGTTCTTTTTGATATTTTATGTACAGTATATAAGATATATTTGGTGTCCTTTTGATATTTTATATAAATTATATAATATATATTTGGTGTAGTTTTTGATATCTTACATAGGGTGTGTAGAATATTGTTACTGTCTTTTTGATATTTTATTTACAGTATATAATATACATTTGGTGTAATTTTTGATATTTTATGTACAGTATATTAAATATAATTACTGTAGTATTTGATAGTTTATTTACAGTATATATAACACATATTTGATGTACTTTTTGATATTTTATGTACAGTATGTAATATATATTTACTGTACTTTTTGATAATTTATTTACAGTATATCAAATGTATTTGGTGTACTTTCAGTTAATATTATATGTACAATATATGAAATATATTTACTGTACTTTTTGATATTTTATGTACAGTATATAAGTTATATTTGGTGTCCTTTTGATATTTTATTTAAATTATATAATACATATTTGGTGTAGTTTTTGATATTTTACATAGGGTGTGTCACATATATTGACGGTCCTTTTTGATATTTTATTTGCAGTATATAATATAAATTTGGTGTAATTTTTGATATTTTATGTACAGTACATTAAATATAATTACTGTAGTTTTTGATAGTTTCTTTACAGTATATATAACACATATTTGGTGTATTTTTGATACTTTATGTACAGTATGTCATATATATTTACTGTACTTTTTGATATTTTATGTACAGTATATAAAATGTATTTGGTGTACTTTCAGTTAATATTATATGTACAATATATGAAATATATTTACTGTACTTTTTGATATTTTATGTACAGTATATAAGATATATTTGGTGTCCTTTTGATATTTTATATAAATTATATAATATATATTTGGTGTAGTTTTGGTATTTTACATAGGGTGTGTAATATATATTTACTGTCTTTTTGATATTTTATTTACAGTATATAATATACATTTGGTGTAATTTTTGATATTTTATGTAGAGTATATTAAATATAATTACTGTAGTATTTGATACTTTATTTACAGTATATATAACACATATTTGGTGTACTTTTTGATATTTTATGTACAGTATGTAATATATATTTACTGTACTTTTTGATAATTTATTTACAGTATATAAAGTGTATTTGGTGTACTTTCAGTTAATATTATATGTACAATATATGAAATATATTTACTGTACTTTTTGATATTTTATGTACAGTATATAAGATATATTTGGTGTCCTTTTGATATTTTATATAAATTATATAATACATATTTGGTGTAGTTTTTGATATTTTACATAGGGTGTGTCATATATATTGACTGTCCTTTTTGATATTTTATTTACAGTATATAATATACATTTCGTGTAATTTTTGATATTTTATGTACAGTATATTAAATATAATTACTGTAGTTTTCATACTCTATTTACAGTATATATAACACATATTTGGTGTACTTTTTGATATTTTATGTACAGTATGTCATATATATTTACTGTACTTTTTGATATTTTATGTACAGTATATAAAATGTATTTGGTGTAATTTCAGTTAATATTATATGTACAATATATGAAATATATTTACTGTACTTTTTGATATTTTATGTACAGTATATAAGATATATTTGGTGTCCTTTTGATATTTTATATAAATTATATAATATATATTTGGTGTAGTTTTGGTATTTTACATAGGGTGTGTAATATATATTTACTGTTTTTGATATTTTATTTACAGTATATAATATACATTTGGTGTAATTTTTGATATTTTATGTACAGTATATTAAATACTATTACTGTAGTTTTTGATAGTCTATTTACAGTATATATAACACATATTTGGTGTACTTTTTGATATTTTATGTACAGTATGTCATATATATTTACTGTACTTTTTGATATTTTATTTACAGTATATAAAATGTATTTGGTGTACTTTTAGTTAATATTATATGTACAATATATGAAATATATTTACTGTACTTTCTGATATTTTATGTACAGTATATAAGATATATTTGTTGTCCTTTTGATATTTTATATAAATTATATAATATATATTTGCTGAAGTTTTTGATATTTTACATAGGGTGTGTAGTATATACTGTCCTTTTTGATATTTTATTTACAGTATATAATATACATTTGGTGTAATTTTTGATATTTTATGTACAGTATATTAAATATAATTACTGTAGTATTTGATACTATATTTACAGTATATATAACACATATTTGGTGTACTTTTTGATATTTTATGTACAGTATGTCATATATATTTACTGTACTTTTTGATATTTTATTTACAGTATATAAAGTGTATTTGGTGTACTTTCAGTTAATATTATATGTACAATATATGAAATATATTTACTGTACTTTTTGATATTTTATGTACAGTATATAAGATATATTTGGTGTCCTTTTGATATTTTATATAAATTATATAATACATATTTGGTGTAGTTTTTGATATTTTACATAGCGTGTGTCATATATATTGACTGTCCTTTTTGATATTTTATTTACAGTATATACTATACATTTGGTGTGATTTTTGGTATTTTATGTACAGTATATTAAATATAATTACTGTAGTTTTTGATAGTCTATTTACAGTATATATAACACATATTTGGTGTACTTTTTGATATTTTATGTACAGTATGTCATATATATTTACTGTACTTTTTGATATTTTATTTACAGTATATAAAATGTATTTGGTGTTCTTTTAGTTAATATTATATGTACAATATATGAAATATATTTACTGTACTTTCTGATATTTTACGTACAGTATATAAGATATATTTGGTGTCCTTTTGATATTTTATATAAATTATATAATATATATTTGGTGTAGTTTTTGATATTTTACATAGGGTGTGTAGTATATATTTACTGTCCTTTTTGATATTTTATTTACACTGTATAATATACATTTGGTGTAATTTTTGATATTTTATGTACAGTATATTAAATATAATTACTGTAGTATTTGATCGTTTATTTACAGTATATATAACACATATTTGGTTTACTTTTTGATATTTTATGTACAGTATGTCATATATATTTACTGTACTTTTTGATATTTTATTTACAGTATATAAAGTGTATTTGGTGTACTTTCAGTTAGTATTATATGTACAATATATGAAATATATTTACTGTACTTTTTGATAGTTTATGTACAGTATATAAGATATATTTGGTGTCCTTTTGATATTTTATGTAAATTATATAATACATATTTGCTGTAGTTTTTGATATTTTACATAGGGTGTGTCATATATATTGACGGTATTTTTGATATTTTATTTACAGTATATAATATACATTTGGTGTAATTTTTGATATTTAATGTACAGTATATTAAATATAATTACTGTAGTATTTGATACTTTATTTACAGTATATATAAAACATATTTGGTGTACTTTTTGATATTTTATGTACAGTATGTAATATATATTTACTGTACTTTTTGATAATTTATTTACAGTATATAAAGTGTGTTTGGTGTACTTTCAGTTAATATTATATGTACAATATATGAAATATATTTACTGTACTTTTTGATATTTTATGTAGAGTATATAAGATATATTTGGTGTCTTTTTGATATTTTATGTAAATTATATAATACATATTTGGTGTAGTTTTTGATATTTTACATAGGGTGTGTCATATATATTGACTGTCCTTTTTGATATTTTATTTACAGTATATAATATACATTTGGTGTAATTTTTGATATTTTATGTACAGTATATTAAATATAATTACTGTAGTTTTCATACTCTATTTACAGTATATATAACACATATTTGGTGTACTTTTTGATATTTTATGTACAGTATGTCATATATATTTACTGTACTTTTTGATATTTTATGTACAGTATATAAAATGTATTTGGTGTACTTTCAGTTAATATTATATGTACAATATATGAAATATATTTACTGTACTTTTTGATATTTTATGTACAGTATATAAGATATATTTGGTGTCCTTTTGATATTTTATATAAATTATATAATATATATTTGGTGTAGTTTTGGTATTTTACATAGGGTGTGTAATATATATTTACTGTCTTTTTGATATTTTATTTACAGTATATAATATACATTTGGTGTAATTTTTGATATTTTATGTAGAGTATATTAAATATAATTACTGTAGTATTTGATACTTTATTTACAGTATATATAACACATATTTGGTGTACTTTTTGATATTTTATGTACAGTATGTAATATATATTTACTGTACTTTTTGATAATTTATTTACAGTATATAAAGTGTATTTGGTGTACTTTCAGTTAATATTATATGTACAATATATGAAATATATTTACTGTACTTTTTGATATTTTATGTACAGTATATAAGATATATTTGGTGTCCTTTTGATATTTTATATAAATTATATAATACATATTTGGTGTAGTTTTTGATATTTTACATAGGGTGTGTCATATATATTGACTGTCCTTTTTGATATTTTATTTACAGTATATAATATACATTTCGTGTAATTTTTGATATTTTATGTACAGTATATTAAATATAATTACTGTAGTTTTCATACTCTATTTACAGTATATATAACACATATTTGGTGTACTTTTTGATATTTTATGTACAGTATGTCATATATATTTACTGTACTTTTTGATATTTTATGTACAGTATATAAAATGTATTTGGTGTAATTTCAGTTAATATTATATGTACAATATATGAAATATATTTACTGTACTTTTTGATATTTTATGTACAGTATATAAGATATATTTGGTGTCCTTTTGATATTTTATATAAATTATATAATATATATTTGGTGTAGTTTTGGTATTTTACATAGGGTGTGTAATATATATTTACTGTTTTTGATATTTTATTTACAGTATATAATATACATTTGGTGTAATTTTTGATATTTTATGTACAGTATATTAAATACTATTACTGTAGTTTTTGATAGTCTATTTACAGTATATATAACACATATTTGGTGTACTTTTTGATATTTTATGTACAGTATGTCATATATATTTACTGTACTTTTTGATATTTTATTTACAGTATATAAAATGTATTTGGTGTACTTTTAGTTAATATTATATGTACAATATATGAAATATATTTACTGTACTTTCTGATATTTTATGTACAGTATATAAGATATATTTGTTGTCCTTTTGATATTTTATATAAATTATATAATATATATTTGCTGAAGTTTTTGATATTTTACATAGGGTGTGTAGTATATACTGTCCTTTTTGATATTTTATTTACAGTATATAATATACATTTGGTGTAATTTTTGATATTTTATGTACAGTATATTAAATATAATTACTGTAGTATTTGATACTATATTTACAGTATATATAACACATATTTGGTGTACTTTTTGATATTTTATGTACAGTATGTCATATATATTTACTGTACTTTTTGATATTTTATTTACAGTATATAAAGTGTATTTGGTGTACTTTCAGTTAATATTATATGTACAATATATGAAATATATTTACTGTACTTTTTGATATTTTATGTACAGTATATAAGATATATTTGGTGTCCTTTTGATATTTTATATAAATTATATAATACATATTTGGTGTAGTTTTTGATATTTTACATAGCGTGTGTCATATATATTGACTGTCCTTTTTGATATTTTATTTACAGTATATACTATACATTTGGTGTGATTTTTGGTATTTTATGTACAGTATATTAAATATAATTACTGTAGTTTTTGATAGTCTATTTACAGTATATATAACACATATTTGGTGTACTTTTTGATATTTTATGTACAGTATGTCATATATATTTACTGTACTTTTTGATATTTTATTTACAGTATATAAAATGTATTTGGTGTTCTTTTAGTTAATATTATATGTACAATATATGAAATATATTTACTGTACTTTCTGATATTTTACGTACAGTATATAAGATATATTTGGTGTCCTTTTGATATTTTATATAAATTATATAATATATATTTGGTGTAGTTTTTGATATTTTACATAGGGTGTGTAGTATATATTTACTGTCCTTTTTGATATTTTATTTACACTGTATAATATACATTTGGTGTAATTTTTGATATTTTATGTACAGTATATTAAATATAATTACTGTAGTATTTGATCGTTTATTTACAGTATATATAACACATATTTGGTTTACTTTTTGATATTTTATGTACAGTATGTCATATATATTTACTGTACTTTTTGATATTTTATTTACAGTATATAAAGTGTATTTGGTGTACTTTCAGTTAGTATTATATGTACAATATATGAAATATATTTACTGTACTTTTTGATAGTTTATGTACAGTATATAAGATATATTTGGTGTCCTTTTGATATTTTATGTAAATTATATAATACATATTTGCTGTAGTTTTTGATATTTTACATAGGGTGTGTCATATATATTGACGGTATTTTTGATATTTTATTTACAGTATATAATATACATTTGGTGTAATTTTTGATATTTAATGTACAGTATATTAAATATAATTACTGTAGTATTTGATACTTTATTTACAGTATATATAAAACATATTTGGTGTACTTTTTGATATTTTATGTACAGTATGTAATATATATTTACTGTACTTTTTGATAATTTATTTACAGTATATAAAGTGTGTTTGGTGTACTTTCAGTTAATATTATATGTACAATATATGAAATATATTTACTGTACTTTTTGATATTTTATGTAGAGTATATAAGATATATTTGGTGTCTTTTTGATATTTTATGTAAATTATATAATACATATTTGGTGTAGTTTTTGATATTTTACATAGGGTGTGTCATATATATTGACTGTCCTTTTTGATATTTTATTTACAGTATATAATATACATTTGGTGTAATTTTTGATATTTTATGTACAGTATATTAAATATAATTACTGTAGTTTTCATACTCTATTTACAGTATATATAACACATATTTGGTGTACTTTTTGATATTTTATGTACAGTATGTCATATATATTTACTGTACTTTTTGATATTTTATGTACAGTATATAAAATGTATTTGGTGTACTTTCAGTTAATATTATATGTACAATATATGAAATATATTTACTGTACTTTTTGATATTTTATGTACAGTATATAAGATATATTTGGTGTCCTTTTGATATTTTATATAAATTATATAATATATATTTGGTGTAGTTTTGGTATTTTACATAGGGTGTGTAATATATATTTACTGTTTTTGATATTTTATTTACAGTATATAATATACATTTGGTGTAATTTTTGATATTTCATGTACAGTATATTAAATACTATTACTGTAGTTTTTGATAGTCTATTTACAGTATATATAACACATATTTGGTGTACTTTTTGATATTTTATGTACAGTATGTCATATATATTTACTGTACTTTTTGATAATTTATTTACAGTATATAAAGTGTATTTGGTGTACTTTCCGTTAATATTATATGTACAATATATGAAATATATTTACCGTACTCTTTGATATTTTATGTACAGTATATAAGATATATTTGGTGTCCTTTTGATATTTTATGTAAATTATATAATACATATTTGGTGTAGTTTTTGATATTTTACATAGGGTGTGTGATATATATTGACTGTCCTTTTTGATATTTTATTTACAGTATATAATATACATTTGGTGTAATTTTTGATATTTTATGTACAGTATATTAAATATAATTACTGTAGTTTTTGATAGTCTATTTACAGTATATATAACACATATTTGGTGTACTTTTTGATATTTTATGTACAGTATGTCATATATATTTACTGTACTTTTTGATATTTTATTTACAGTATATAAAATGTATTTGGTGTACCTTCAGTTAATATTATATGTACAATATATGAAATATATTTACTGTACTTTTTGATATTTTATGTACAGTATATAAGATATATTTGGTGTCCTTTTGATATTTTATATAAATTATATAATATATATTTGGTGTAGTTTTGGTATTTTACATAGGGTGTGTAATATATATTTACTGTCTTTTTGATATTTTATTTACAGTATATAATATACATTTGGTGTAATTTTTGATATTTTATGTACAGCATATTAAATACTATTACTGTAGTTTTTGATAGTCTATTTACAGTATATATAACACATGTTTGGTGTACTTTTTGATATTTTATGTACAGTATGTCATATGTATTTACTGTACTTTTTGATATTTTATTTACAGTATATAAAATGTATTTGGTGTACTTTTAGTTAATATTATATGTACAATATATGAAATATATTTACTGTACTTTTTGATATTTTATGTACAGTATATAAGATATATTTGGTGTCCTTTTGATATTTTATGTAAATTATATAATACATATTTGGTGTAGTTTTTGATATTTTACATAGGGTGTGTCATATATATTGACTGTCATTTTTGATATTTTATTTACAGTATATACTATATATTTGGTGTAATTTTTGATATTTTATGTACAGTATATTAAATATAATTACTGTAGTTTTTGATAGTCTATTTACAGTATATATAACACATATTTGGTGTACTTTTTTATATTTTATGTACAGTATGTCATATATATTTACTGTACTTTTTGATATTTTATTTACAGTATATAAAATGTATTTGGTGTTCTTTTAGTTAATATTATATGTACAATATATGAAATATATTTACTGTACTTTCTGATATTTTACGTACAGTATATAAGATATATTTGGTGTCCTTTTGATATTTTATATAAATTATATAATATATATTTGGTGTAGTTTTTGATATTTTACATAGGGTGTGTAGTATATATTTACTGTCCTTATTGATATTTTATTAACAGTGTATAATATACATTTGGTGTAATTTTTGATATTTTATGTACAGTATATTAAATATAATTACTGTAGTATTTGATCGTTTATTTACAGTATATATAACACATGTTTGGTTTACTTTTTGATATTTTATGTAGATTATGTCATATATATTTACTGTACTTTTTGATATTTTATTTACAGTATATAAAATGTATTTGGTGTACTTTTAGTTAATATTATATGTACAATATATGAAATATATTTACTGTACTTTCTGATATTTTATGTACAGTATATAAGATATATTTGGTGTCCTTTTGATATTTTATATAAATTATATAATATATATTTGGTGTAGTTTTTGATATTTTACATAGGGTGTGTAGTATATACTTACTGTCCTTATTGATATTTTATTTACAGTGTTTAATATACATTTGGTGTAATTTTTGATAGTTTATGTACAGTATATTAAATATAATTACAATAGTATTTGATCATTTATTTACAGTATATATAACACATATTTGGTTTACTTTTTGATATTTTATGTACAGTATGTCATATATATTTACTGTACTTTTTGATATTTTATTTACAGTATATAAAATGTATTTGGTGTACTTTCAGTTAATATTATATGTACAATATATGAAATATATTTACTGTACTTTTTGATATTTTATGTACAGTATATAAGATATATTTGGTGTCCTTTTGATATTTTATGTAAATTATATAATACATATTTGCTGTAGTTTTTGATATTTTACATAGGGTGTGTCGTATATAGTTACTGTTCTTTTTGATATATTATTTACAGTATATAATATACATTTGGTGTAATTTTTGATATTTTATGTACAGTTTATTAAATATAATTACTGTAGTTTTTGATAGTCTATTTACAGTATATATAACACATATTTGGTGTACTTTTTTATATTTTATGTACAGTATGTCATATATATTTACTGTACTTTTTTATATTTTATTTACAGTATATAAAATGTATTTGGTGTACTTTTAGTTAATATTATATGTACAATATATGAAATATATTTACTGTACTTTCTGATATTTTACGTACAGTATATAAGATATATTTGGTGTCCTTTTGATATTTTATATAAATTATATAATATATATTTGGTGTAGTTTTTGATATTTTACATAGGGTGTGTAGTATATACTTAGAGTCCTTATTGATATTTTATTTACAGTGTATAATATACATTTGGTGTAATTTTTGATAGTTTATGTACAGTATATTAAATATAATTACAATAGTATTTGATCATTTATTTACAGTATATATAACACATATTTGGTTTACTTTTTGATATTTTATGTACAGTATGTCATATATATTTACTGTACTTTTTGATATTTTATTTACAGTATATAAAATGTATTTGGTGTACTTTCAGTTAATATTATATGTACAATATATGAAATATATTTCCTGTACTTTTTGATATTTTATGTACAGTATATAAGATATATTTGGTGTCCTTTTGATATTTTATGTAAATTATATAATACATATTTGCTGTAGTTTTTGATATTTTACATAGGGTGTGTCATATATATTGACGGTACTTTTTGATATTTTATTTACAGTATATAATATACATTTGGTGTAATTTTTGATATTTTATGTAGAGTATATTAAATATAATTACTGTAGTATTTGATACTTTATTTACAGTATATATAACACATATTGGGTGTACTTTTTGATATTTTATGTACAGTATGTAATATATATTTACTGTCCTTTTTGATAATTTGTTTACAGTATATAAAGTGTATTTGGTGTACTTTCAGTTAATATTATATGTACAATATATGAAATATATTTACTGTACTTTTTGATATTTTATGTACAGTATATAAGATATATTTGGTGTCCTTTTGATATTTTATGTAAATTATATAATACATATTTGGTGTAGTTTTTGATATTTTACATAGCGTGTGTCATATATATTGACTGTCCTTTTTGATATTTTATTTACAGTATATAATATACATTTCGTGTAATTTTTGATATTTTATGTACAGTATATTAAATATAATTACTGTAGTTTTCATACTCTATTTACAGTATATATAACACATATTTGGTGTACTTTTTGATATTTTATGTACAGTATGTCATATATATTTACTGTATTTTTGATATTTTATTTACAGTATATAAAATGTATTTGGTGTACCTTCAGTTAATATTATATGTACAATATATGAAATATATTTACTGTTCTTTTTGATATTTTATGTACAGTATATAAGATATATTTGGTGTCCTTTTGATATTTTATATGAATTATATAATATATATTTGGTGTAGTTTTTGATATCTTACATAGGGTGTGTAGAATATTGTTACTGTCTTTTTGATATTTTATTTACAGTATATAATATACATTTGGTGTAATTTTTGATATTTTATGTACAGTATATTAAATATAATTACTGTAGTATTTGATAGTTTATTTACAGTATATGTAACACATATTTGATGTACTTTTTGATATTTTATGTACAGTATGTAATATATATTTACTGTACTTTTTGATAATTTATTTACAGTATATCAAATGTATTTGGTGTACTTTCAGTTAATATTATATGTACAATATATGAAATATATTTACTGTACTTTCTGATATTTTACGTACAGTATATAAGATATATTTGGTGTCCTTTTGATATTTTATATAAATTATATAATATATATTTGGTGTAGTTTTTGATATTTTACATAGCGTGTGTAGTATATATTTACTGTCCTTTTTGATATTTTATTTACAGTGTATAATATACATTTGGTGTAATTTTTGATATTTTATGTACAGTATATTAAATACAATTACTGTAGTATTTGATCGTTTATTTACAGTATATATAACACATATTTGGTTTACTTTTTGATATTTTATGTACAGTATGTCATATATATTTACTGTACTTTTTGATATTTTATTTACAGTATATAAAGTGTATTTGGTGTACTTTCAGTTAGTATTATATGTACAATATATGAAATATATTTACTGTACTTTTTGATATTTTATGTACAGTATATAAGATATATTTGGTGTCCTTTTGATATTTTATGTAAATTATATAATACATATTTGCTGTAGTTTTTGATATTTTACATAGGGTGTGTCATATATATTGACGGTACTTTTTGATATTTTATTTACAGTATATAATATACATTTGGTGTAATTTTTGATATTTTATGTAGAGTATATTAAATATAATTACTGTAGTATTTGATACTTTATTTACAGTATATATAACACATATTTGGTGTACTTTTTGATATTTTATGTACAGTATGTAATATATATTTACTGTACTTTTTGATAATTTATTTACAGTATATAAAGTGTATTTGGTGTACTTTCAGTTAATATTATATGTACAATATATGAAATATATTTACTGTACTTTTTGATATTTTATGTACAGTATATAAGATATATTTGGTGTCCTTTTGATATTTTATTTAAATTATATAATACATATTTGGTGTAGTTTTTGATATTTTACATAGGGTGTGTCATATATATTGACTGTCCTTTTTGATATTTTATTTACAGTATATAATATACATTTCGTGTAATTTTTGATATTTTATGTACAGTATATTAAATATAATTACTGTAGTTTTCATACTCTATTTACAGTATATATAACACATATTTGGTGTACTTTTTGATATTTTATGTACAGTATGTCATATATATTTACTGTACTTTTTGATATTTTATGTACAGTCTATAAAATGTATTTGGTGTACTTTCAGTTAATATTATATGTACAATATATGAAATATATTTACTGTACTTTTTGATATTTTATGTACAGTATATAAGATATATTTGGTGTCCTTTTGATATTTTATATAAATTATATAATATATATTTGGTGTAGTTTTGGTATTTTACATAGGGTGTGTAATATATATTTACTGTTTTTGATATTTTATTTACAGTATATAATATACATTTGGTGTAATTTTTGATATTTTATGTACAGTATATTAAATACTATTACTGTAGTTTTTGATAGTCTATTTACAGTATATATAACACATATTTGGTGTACTTTTTGATATTTTATGTACAGTATGTCATATATATTTACTGTACTTTTTGATAATTTATTTACAGTATATAAAGTGTATTTGGTGTACTTTCCGTTAATATTATATGTACAATATATGAAATATATTTACCGTACTCTTTGATATTTTATGTACAGTATATAAGATATATTTGGTGTCCTTTTGATATTTTATGTAAATTATATAATACATATTTGGTGTAGTTTTTGATATTTTACATAGGGTGTGTGATATATATTGACTGTCCTTTTTGATATTTTATTTACAGTATATAATATACATTTGGTGTAATTTTTGATATTTTATGTACAGTATATTAAATATAATTACTGTAGTTTTTGATAGTCTATTTACAGTATATATAACACATATTTGGTGTACTTTTTGATATTTTATGTACAGTATGTCATATATATTTACTGTACTTTTTGATATTTTATTTACAGTATATAAAATGTATTTGGTGTACCTTCAGTTAATATTATATGTACAATATATGAAATATATTTACTGTACTTTTTGATATTTTATGTACAGTATATAAGATATATTTGGTGTCCTTTTGATATTTTATATAAATTATATAATATATATTTGGTGTAGTTTTGGTATTTTACATAGGGTGTGTAATATATATTTACTGTCTTTTTGATATTTTATTTACAGTATATAATATACATTTGGTGTAATTTTTGATATTTTATGTACAGCATATTAAATACTATTACTGTAGTTTTTGATAGTCTATTTACAGTATATATAACACATGTTTGGTGTACTTTTTGATATTTTATGTACAGTATGTCATATGTATTTACTGTACTTTTTGATATTTTATTTACAGTATATAAAATGTATTTGGTGTACTTTTAGTTAATATTATATGTACAATATATGAAATATATTTACTGTACTTTTTGATATTTTATGTACAGTATATAAGATATATTTGGTGTCCTTTTGATATTTTATGTAAATTATATAATACATATTTGGTGTAGTTTTTGATATTTTACATAGGGTGTGTCATATATATTGACTGTCATTTTTGATATTTTATTTACAGTATATACTATATATTTGGTGTAATTTTTGATATTTTATGTACAGTATATTAAATATAATTACTGTAGTTTTTGATAGTCTATTTACAGTATATATAACACATATTTGGTGTACTTTTTTATATTTTATGTACAGTATGTCATATATATTTACTGTACTTTTTGATATTTTATTTACAGTATATAAAATGTATTTGGTGTTCTTTTAGTTAATATTATATGTACAATATATGAAATATATTTACTGTACTTTCTGATATTTTACGTACAGTATATAAGATATATTTGGTGTCCTTTTGATATTTTATATAAATTATATAATATATATTTGGTGTAGTTTTTGATATTTTACATAGGGTGTGTAGTATATATTTACTGTCCTTATTGATATTTTATTAACAGTGTATAATATACATTTGGTGTAATTTTTGATATTTTATGTACAGTATATTAAATATAATTACTGTAGTATTTGATCGTTTATTTACAGTATATATAACACATGTTTGGTTTACTTTTTGATATTTTATGTAGATTATGTCATATATATTTACTGTACTTTTTGATATTTTATTTACAGTATATAAAATGTATTTGGTGTACTTTTAGTTAATATTATATGTACAATATATGAAATATATTTACTGTACTTTCTGATATTTTACGTACAGTATATAAGATATATTTGGTGTCCTTTTGATATTTTATATAAATTATATAATATATATTTGGTGTAGTTTTTGATATTTTACATAGGGTGTGTAGTATATACTTACTGTCCTTATTGATATTTTATTTACAGTGTTTAATATACATTTGGTGTAATTTTTGATAGTTTATGTACAGTATATTAAATATAATTACAATAGTATTTGATCATTTATTTACAGTATATATAACACATATTTGGTTTACTTTTTGATATTTTATGTACAGTATGTCATATATATTTACTGTACTTTTTGATATTTTATTTACAGTATATAAAATGTATTTGGTGTACTTTCAGTTAATATTATATGTACAATATATGAAATATATTTACTGTACTTTTTGATATTTTATGTACAGTATATAAGATATATTTGGTGTCCTTTTGATATTTTATGTAAATTATATAATACATATTTGCTGTAGTTTTTGATATTTTACATAGGGTGTGTCGTATATAGTTACTGTTCTTTTTGATATATTATTTACAGTATATAATATACATTTGGTGTAATTTTTGATATTTTGTGTACAGTTTATTAAATATAATTACTGTAGTTTTTGATAGTCTATTTACAGTATATATAACACATATTTGGTGTACTTTTTTATATTTTATGTACAGTATGTCATATATATTTACTGTACTTTTTTATATTTTATTTACAGTATATAAAATGTATTTGGTGTACTTTTAGTTAATATTATATGTACAATATATGAAATATATTTACTGTACTTTCTGATATTTTACGTACAGTATATAAGATATATTTGGTGTCCTTTTGATATTTTATATAAATTATATAATATATATTTGGTGTAGTTTTTGATATTTTACATAGGGTGTGTAGTATATACTTAGAGTCCTTATTGATATTTTATTTACAGTGTATAATATACATTTGGTGTAATTTTTGATAGTTTATGTACAGTATATTAAATATAATTACAATAGTATTTGATCATTTATTTACAGTATATATAACACATATTTGGTTTACTTTTTGATATTTTATGTACAGTATGTCATATATATTTACTGTACTTTTTGATATTTTATTTACAGTATATAAAATGTATTTGGTGTACTTTCAGTTAATATTATATGTACAATATATGAAATATATTTCCTGTACTTTTTGATATTTTATGTACAGTATATAAGATATATTTGGTGTCCTTTTGATATTTTATGTAAATTATATAATACATATTTGCTGTAGTTTTTGATATTTTACATAGGGTGTGTCATATATATTGACGGTACTTTTTGATATTTTATTTACAGTATATAATATACATTTGGTGTAATTTTTGATATTTTATGTAGAGTATATTAAATATAATTACTGTAGTATTTGATACTTTATTTACAGTATATATAACACATATTGGGTGTACTTTTTGATATTTTATGTACAGTATGTAATATATATTTACTGTCCTTTTTGATAATTTGTTTACAGTATATAAAGTGTATTTGGTGTACTTTCAGTTAATATTATATGTACAATATATGAAATATATTTACTGTACTTTTTGATATTTTATGTACAGTATATAAGATATATTTGGTGTCCTTTTGATATTTTATGTAAATTATATAATACATATTTGGTGTAGTTTTTGATATTTTACATAGCGTGTGTCATATATATTGACTGTCCTTTTTGATATTTTATTTACAGTATATAATATACATTTCGTGTAATTTTTGATATTTTATGTACAGTATATTAAATATAATTACTGTAGTTTTCATACTCTATTTACAGTATATATAACACATATTTGGTGTACTTTTTGATATTTTATGTACAGTATGTCATATATATTTACTGTATTTTTGATATTTTATTTACAGTATATAAAATGTATTTGGTGTACCTTCAGTTAATATTATATGTACAATATATGAAATATATTTACTGTTCTTTTTGATATTTTATGTACAGTATATAAGATATATTTGGTGTCCTTTTGATATTTTATATGAATTATATAATATATATTTGGTGTAGTTTTTGATATCTTACATAGGGTGTGTAGAATATTGTTACTGTCTTTTTGATATTTTATTTACAGTATATAATATACATTTGGTGTAATTTTTGATATTTTATGTACAGTATATTAAATATAATTACTGTAGTATTTGATAGTTTATTTACAGTATATGTAACACATATTTGATGTACTTTTTGATATTTTATGTACAGTATGTAATATATATTTACTGTACTTTTTGATAATTTATTTACAGTATATCAAATGTATTTGGTGTACTTTCAGTTAATATTATATGTACAATATATGAAATATATTTACTGTACTTTCTGATATTTTACGTACAGTATATAAGATATATTTGGTGTCCTTTTGATATTTTATATAAATTATATAATATATATTTGGTGTAGTTTTTGATATTTTACATAGCGTGTGTAGTATATATTTACTGTCCTTTTTGATATTTTATTTACAGTGTATAATATACATTTGGTGTAATTTTTGATATTTTATGTACAGTATATTAAATACAATTACTGTAGTATTTGATCGTTTATTTACAGTATATATAACACATATTTGGTTTACTTTTTGATATTTTATGTACAGTATGTCATATATATTTACTGTACTTTTTGATATTTTATTTACAGTATATAAAGTGTATTTGGTGTACTTTCAGTTAGTATTATATGTACAATATATGAAATATATTTACTGTACTTTTTGATATTTTATGTACAGTATATAAGATATATTTGGTGTCCTTTTGATATTTTATGTAAATTATATAATACATATTTGCTGTAGTTTTTGATATTTTACATAGGGTGTGTCATATATATTGACGGTACTTTTTGATATTTTATTTACAGTATATAATATACATTTGGTGTAATTTTTGATATTTTATGTAGAGTATATTAAATATAATTACTGTAGTATTTGATACTTTATTTACAGTATATATAACACATATTTGGTGTACTTTTTGATATTTTATGTACAGTATGTAATATATATTTACTGTACTTTTTGATAATTTATTTACAGTATATAAAGTGTATTTGGTGTACTTTCAGTTAATATTATATGTACAATATATGAAATATATTTACTGTACTTTTTGATATTTTATGTACAGTATATAAGATATATTTGGTGTCCTTTTGATATTTTATTTAAATTATATAATACATATTTGGTGTAGTTTTTGATATTTTACATAGGGTGTGTCATATATATTGACTGTCCTTTTTGATATTTTATTTACAGTATATAATATACATTTCGTGTAATTTTTGATATTTTATGTACAGTATATTAAATATAATTACTGTAGTTTTCATACTCTATTTACAGTATATATAACACATATTTGGTGTACTTTTTGATATTTTATGTACAGTATGTCATATATATTTACTGTACTTTTTGATATTTTATGTACAGTCTATAAAATGTATTTGGTGTACTTTCAGTTAATATTATATGTACAATATATGAAATATATTTACTGTACTTTTTGATATTTTATGTACAGTATATAAGATATATTTGGTGTCCTTTTGATATTTTATATAAATTATATAATATATATTTGGTGTAGTTTTGGTATTTTACATAGGGTGTGTAATATATATTTACTGTTTTTGATATTTTATTTACAGTATATAATATACATTTGGTGTAATTTTTGATATTTTATGTACAGTATATTAAATACTATTACTGTAGTTTTTGATAGTCTATTTACAGTATATATAACACATATTTGGTGTACTTTTTGATATTTTATGTACAGTATGTCATATATATTTACTGTACTTTTTGATAATTTATTTACAGTATATAAAGTGTATTTGGTGTACTTTCCGTTAATATTATATGTACAATATATGAAATATATTTACCGTACTCTTTGATATTTTATGTACAGTATATAAGATATATTTGGTGTCCTTTTGATATTTTATGTAAATTATATAATACATATTTGGTGTAGTTTTTGATATTTTACATAGGGTGTGTGATATATATTGACTGTCCTTTTTGATATTTTATTTACAGTATATAATATACATTTGGTGTAATTTTTGATATTTTATGTACAGTATATTAAATATAATTACTGTAGTTTTTGATAGTCTATTTACAGTATATATAACACATATTTGGTGTACTTTTTGATATTTTATGTACAGTATGTCATATATATTTACTGTACTTTTTGATATTTTATTTACAGTATATAAAATGTATTTGGTGTACCTTCAGTTAATATTATATGTACAATATATGAAATATATTTACTGTACTTTTTGATATTTTATGTACAGTATATAAGATATATTTGGTGTCCTTTTGATATTTTATATAAATTATATAATATATATTTGGTGTAGTTTTGGTATTTTACATAGGGTGTGTAATATATATTTACTGTCTTTTTGATATTTTATTTACAGTATATAATATACATTTGGTGTAATTTTTGATATTTTATGTACAGCATATTAAATACTATTACTGTAGTTTTTGATAGTCTATTTACAGTATATATAACACATGTTTGGTGTACTTTTTGATATTTTATGTACAGTATGTCATATGTATTTACTGTACTTTTTGATATTTTATTTACAGTATATAAAATGTATTTGGTGTACTTTTAGTTAATATTATATGTACAATATATGAAATATATTTACTGTACTTTTTGATATTTTATGTACAGTATATAAGATATATTTGGTGTCCTTTTGATATTTTATGTAAATTATATAATACATATTTGGTGTAGTTTTTGATATTTTACATAGGGTGTGTCATATATATTGACTGTCGTTTTTGATATTTTATTTACAGTATATACTATATATTTGGTGTAATTTTTGATATTTTATGTACAGTATATTAAATATAATTACTGTAGTTTTTGATAGTCTATTTACAGTATATATAACACATATTTGGTGTACTTTTTTATATTTTATGTACAGTATGTCATATATATTTACTGTACTTTTTGATATTTTATTTACAGTATATAAAATGTATTTGGTGTTCTTTTAGTTAATATTATATGTACAATATATGAAATATATTTACTGTACTTTCTGATATTTTACGTACAGTATATAAGATATATTTGGTGTCCTTTTGATATTTTATATAAATTATATAATATATATTTGGTGTAGTTTTTGATATTTTACATAGGGTGTGTAGTATATATTTACTGTCCTTATTGATATTTTATTAACAGTGTATAATATACATTTGGTGTAATTTTTGATATTTTATGTACAGTATATTAAATATAATTACTGTAGTATTTGATCGTTTATTTACAGTATATATAACACATGTTTGGTTTACTTTTTGATATTTTATGTAGATTATGTCATATATATTTACTGTACTTTTTGATATTTTATTTACAGTATATAAAATGTATTTGGTGTACTTTTAGTTAATATTATATGTACAATATATGAAATATATTTACTGTACTTTCTGATATTTTACGTACAGTATATAAGATATATTTGGTGTCCTTTTGATATTTTATATAAATTATATAATATATATTTGGTGTAGTTTTTGATATTTTACATAGGGTGTGTAGTATATACTTACTGTCCGTATTGATATTTTATTTACAGTGTTTAATATACATTTGGTGTAATTTTTGATAGTTTATGTACAGTATATTAAATATAATTACAATAGTATTTGATCATTTATTTACAGTATATATAACACATATTTGGTTTACTTTTTGATATTTTATGTACAGTATGTCATATATATTTACTGTACTTTTTGATATTTTATTTACAGTATATAAAATGTATTTGGTGTACTTTCAGTTAATATTATATGTACAATATATGAAATATATTTACTGTACTTTTTGATATTTTATGTACAGTATATAAGATATATTTGGTGTCCTTTTGATATTTTATGTAAATTATATAATATATATTTGGTGAAGTTTTTGATATTTTACATAGGGTGTGTCATATATGTTGACGGTATTTTTGATATTTTATTTACAGAATATAATATACATTTGGAGTAATTTTGGATATTTTATGTACAGTATATTAAATATAATTACTGTAGTATTTGATACTTTATTTACAGTATATATAAAACATATTTGGTGTACTTTTTGATATTTTATGTACAGTATGTAATATATATTTACTGTACTTATTGATAATTTATTTACAGTATATAAAGTGTATTTGGTGTACTTTCAGTTAATATTATATGTACAATATATGAAATATATTTACTGTACTTTTTGATAGTTTATGTACAGTATATAAGATATATTTGGTGTCCTTTTGATATTTTATGTAAATTATATAATACATAATTGGTGTAGTTTTTGATATTTTACATAGGGTGTGTCATATATATTGACTGTCCTTTTTGATATTTTATTTACAGTTTATAATATACATTTGGTGTAATTTTTTATATTTTATGTACAGTATATTAAATATAATTACTGTAGTTTTCATAGTCTGTTTACAGTATATATAACACATATTTGGTGTACTTTTTGATATTTTATGTACAGTATGTCATATATATTTACTGTACTGTTTTATATTTTATTTACAGTATATAAAATGTATTTGGTGTACTTTTAGTTAATATTATATGTATAATATATGAAATATATTTACTGTACTTTCTGATATTTTATTTTCAGTATATAAGATATATTTGGTGTCCTTTTGATATTTTATATAAATTATATAATATATATTAGGTGTAGTTTTTTATATTTTACATTGGGTGTGTCATATATATTTACTGTCTTTTTGATATTTTATTTACAGTATATAATATACATTTGGTGTAATTGTTGATATTTTATGTACAGTATATTAAATATAATTACTGCAGTTTTTGATAGTCTATTTACAGTATATATAACACATATTTGGTGTACTTTTTGATATTTTATGTACAGTATGTCATATATATTTACTGTACTTTTTGATAATTTATTTACAGTATATAAAGTGTATTTGGTGTACTTTCAGTTAATATTATATGTACAATATATGAAATATATTTACCGTACTCTTTGATATTTTATGTACAGTATATAAGATATATTTGGTGTCCTTTTGATATTTTATGTAAATTATATAATACATATTTGGTGTAGTTTTTGATATTTTACATAGGGTGTGTGATATATATTGACTGTCCTTTTTGATATTTTATTTACAGTATATAATATACATTTGGTGTAATTTTTGATATTTTATGTACAGTATATTAAATATAATTACTGTAGTTTTTGATAGTCTATTTACAGTATATATAACACATATTTGGTGTACTTCTTGATATTTTATGTACAGTATGTCATATATATTTATTGTACTTTTTGATATTTTATTTACAGTATATAAAATGTATTTGGTGTACCTTCAGTTAATATTATATGCACAATATATGAAATATATTTACTGTACATTTTGATATTTTATGTACAGTATATAAGATATATTTGGTGTCCTTTTGATATTTTATATAAATTATATAATATATATTTGGTGTAGTTTTTGATATCTTACATAGGGTGTGTAGTATATTGTTACTGTACTTTTTGATATTTTATTTACAGTATATAATATACATTTGGTGTAATTTTTGATATTTTATGTACAGTATATTAAATATAATTACTGTAGTATTTGATAGTTTATTTACAGTATATATAACAGATATTTGATGTACTTTTTGATATTTTATGTACAGTATGTAATATATATTTACTGTAATTTTTGATATTTTATTTACAGTATATCAAATGTATTTGGTGTACTTTCAGTTAATATTATATGTACAATATATGAAATATATTTACTGTACTTTTTGATATTTTATGTACAGTATATAAGATATATTTGGTGTCCTTTTGATATTTTATTTAAATTATATAATACATATTTGGTGTAGTTTTTGATATTTTACATAGGGTGTGTCACATATATTGATGGTCCTTTTTGATATTTTATTTACAGTATATAATATACATTTGGTGTAATTTTTGATATTTTATGTACAGTACATTAAATATAATTACTGTAGTTTTTGATAGTTTATTTACAGTATATATAACACATATTTGGTGTATTTTTGATATTTTATGTACAGTATGTCATATATATTTACTGTACTTTTTGATATTTTATGTACAGTATATAAAATGTATTTGGTGTACTTTCAGTTAATATTATATGTACAATATATGAAATATATTTACTGTACTTTCTGATATTTTATGTACAGTATATAAGATATATTTGGTTTCCTTTTGATATTTTATATAAATTATATAATATATATTTGCTGAAGTTTTTGATATTTTACATAGGGTGTGTAGTATATAGTTACTGTCCTTTTTGATATTTTATTTAGAGTATATAATATACATTTGGTGTAATTTTTGATATTTTATGTACAGTATATTAAATATAATTACTGTAGTATTTGATACTTTATTTACAGTATATATAACACATATTTGGTGTACTTTTTGATATTTTATGTACAGTATGTAATATATATTTACTGTACTTTTTGATATTTTATTTACAGTATATAAAGTGTATTTGGTGTACTTTCAGTTAATATTATATGTACAATATATGAAATATATTTACTGTACTTTTTGATATTTTATGTACAGTATATAAGATATATTTGGGGTCCTTTTGATATTTTGTGTAAATTATATGATACAAATTTGGTGTAGTTTTTGATATTTTACATAGGGTGTGTCATATATATTGACTGTCCTTTTTGATATTTTATTTACAGTATATAATATACATTTGGTGTAATTTTTGATATTTTATGTACAGTATATTAAATATAATTACTGTAGTTTTTGATAGTCTATTTACAGTATATATAACACATATTTGGTGTACTTTTTTATATTTTATGTACAGTATGTCATATATATTTACTGTACTTTTTGATATTTTATTTACAGTATATAAAATGTATTTGGTGTACTTTTAGTTAATATTATATGTACAATATATGAAATATATTTACTGTACTTTCTGATATTTTACGTACAGTATATAAGATATATTTGGTGTCCTTTTGATATTTTATATAAATTATATAATATATATTTGGTGAAGTTTTTGATATTTTACATAGGGTGTGTAGTATATATTTACTGTCCTTATTGATATTTTATTTACAGTGTATAATATACATTTGGTGTAATTTTTGATATTTTATGTACAGTATATTAAATATAATTACCGTAGTATTTGATACTTTATTTACAGTATATATAACACATATTTGGTGTACTTTTTGATATTTTATGTACAGTCTGTAATATATATTTACAGTACATTTTGATAATTTATTTACAGTATATAAAGTGTATTTGCTGTACTTTCAGTTAATATTATATGTACAATATATGAAATATATTTACTGTACTTTTTGATATTTTATGTACAGTATATAAGATATATTTGGTGTCCTTTTGATATTTTATGTAAATTACATAAAACATATTTGGTGTAGTTTTTGATATTTTACATAGGGTGTGTCGTATATATTGACTGTCCTTTTTGATATTTTATTTACAGTATATAATATACATTTGGTGTAATTTTTGATATTTTATGTACAGTATATTAAATATAATTACTGTAGTTTTTCATAGTCTATTTACAGTATATATAACACATATTTGGTGTACTTATTGATATTTTATGTACAGTATGTCATATATATTTACTGTACTTTTTGATATTTTATTTACAGTATATAAAATGTATTTGGTGTACCTTCAGTTAATATTATATGTACAATATATGAAATATATTTACTGTACTTTTTGATATTTTATGTACAGTATATAAGATATATTTGGTGTCCTTTTGATATTTTATATAAATTATATAATATATATTTGGTGTAGTTTTTGATATCTTACATAGGATGTGTAGTATATTGTTACTGTCCTTTTTGATATTTTATTTACAGCATATAATATACATTTGGTGTAATTTTTGATATTTTATGTACAGTATATTAAATATAATTACTGTAGTATTTGATAGTTTATTTACAGTATATATAACAGATATTTGATGTACTTTTTGATATTTTATGTACAGTATGTAATATATATTTACTGTACTTTTTGATATTTTATTTACAGTATATCAAATGTATTTGGTGTACTTTCAGTTAATATTATATGTACAATATATGAAATATATTTACTGTACTTTTTGATATTTCATGTACAGTATATAAGATATATTTGTTGTCCTTTTGATATTTTATTTAAATTATATAATACATATTTGGTGTAGTTTTTGATATTTTACATAGGGTGTGTCACATATATTGACGGTCTTTTTGATATTTTATTTACAGTATATAAAATGTATTTGGTGTACTTTCAGTTAATATTATATGTACAATATATGAAATATATTTACTGTACTTTTTGATATTTTATGTACAGTATATAAGATATATTTGGTGTCCTTTTGATATTTTATGTAAATTATATAATACATATTTGCTGTAGTTTTTGATATTTTACATAGGGTGTGTCGTATATATTGACGGTACTTTTTGATATTTTATTTACAGTGTATAATATACATTTGGTGTAATTTTTGATATTTTATGTACAGTATATTAAATATAATTACTGTAGTATTTGATCATTTATTTACAGTATATATAAAACATATTTGGTTTACTTTTTGATATTTTATGTACAGTATGTCATATATATTTACTGTACTTTTTGATATTTTATTTACAGTATATAAAATGTATTTGGTGTACTTTTAGTTAATATTATATGTACAATATATGAAATATATTTACTGTAATTTCTGATATTTTATGTTCAGTATATAAGATATATTTGGTGTCCTTTTGATATTTTATATAAATTATATAATATATATTAGGTGTAGTTTTTATATTTTACCTTGGGTGTGTCATATATATTTACTGTGTTTTTGATATTTTATTTACAGTATATAATATACATTTGGTGTAATTGTTGATATTTTATGTACAGTATATTAAATATAATTACTGTAGTTTTTGATAGTCTATTTACAGTATATATAAAACATATCTGGTGTACTTTTTGATATTTTATGTACTGTATGTCATATGTATTTACTGTACATTTTGATATTTTATTTACAGTATATAAAATGTATTTGGTGTACTTTTAGTTAATATTATATGTACAATATATGAAATATATTTACTGTACTTTTTGATATTTTATGTACAGTATATAAGATATATTTGGTGTCCTTTTGATATTTTATATAAAATATATAATATATATTTGGTGAAGTTTTTGATATTTTACATAGGGTGTGTAGTATATAGTTACTGTCCTTTTTGATATTTTTTTTACAGTATATAATATACGTTTGGTGTAATTTTTGATATTTTATGTGCAGTATATTAAATATAATTACTGTAGTATTTGATACTTTATTTACAGTATATATAACACATATTTGGTGTACTTTTTGATATTTTATGTACAGTATGTAATATATATTTTCTGCACTTTTTGATAATTTATTTACAGTATATAAAGTGTATTTGGTGTACTTTCAGTTAATATTATATGTACAATATATGAAATATATTTACTGTACTTTTTGATATTTTATGTACAGTATATAAGATATATTTGGTGTCCTTTAGATATTTTATGTAAATTATATAATACATATTTGGTGTAGTTTTTGATATTTTACATAGGGTGTGTCATATATATTGACTGTCCTTTTTGATATTTTATTTACAGTATATAATATACATTTGGTGTAATTTTTGATATTTTATGTACAGTATATTAAATATAATTACTGTAGTAATAGATAGTTTATTTACAGTATATATAACACATATTTGATGTACTATTTGATATTTTATGTACATTATGTAACATATATTTACTGTACTTTTTGATATTTCATCTACAGTATATCAAATGTATTTGGTGTACTTTCAGTTAATATTATATGTACAATATATGAAATATATTTACTGTACTTTTTGATATTTTATGTACAGTATATAAGATATATTTGGTGTTCTTTTGATATTTTATTTAAATTATATAATACATATTTGGTGTAGTTTTTGATATTTTACATAGGGTGTGTCACATATATTGACGGTCCTTTTTGATATTTTATTTACAGTATATAATATACATTTGGTGTAATTTTTGATATTTTATGTACAGTATATTAAATATAATTACTGTAGTATTTGATACATTATTTACAGTATATATAACACATATTTGGTGTACTTTTTGAAATTTTATGTACAGTATGTCATATATATTTACTGTAATTTTTGATATTTTATCTACAGTATATAAAGTGTATTTGGTGTACTTTCAGTTAATATTATATGTACAATATATGAAATATATTTACTGTACTTTTTGATATTTTATGTACAGTATATAAGATATATTTGGTGTCCTTTTGATATTTAATGTAAATTATATAATACATATTTGCTGTAGTTTTTGATATTTTACTTAGGGTGTGTCGTATATAGTTACTGTCTTTTTGATATTTTATTTACAGTATATAATATACATTTGGTGTAATTTTTGATATTTTATGTACAGTATATTAAATATAATTACTGTAGTTTTTGATAGTCTATTTACAGTATATATAACACATATGTGGTGTACTTTTTTATATTTTATGTACAGTATGTCATATATATTTACTGTACTTTTTGATATTTTATTTACAGTATATAAAATGTATTTGGTGTACTTTTAGTTAATATTATATGTACAATATATGAAATATATTTACTGTACTTTCTGATATTTTACGTACAGTATATAAGATATATTTGGTGTCCTTTTGATATTTTATATAAATTATATAATATATATTTGGTGTAGTTTTTGATATTTTACATAGGGTGTGTAGTATATATTTACTGTCCTTATTGATATTTTATTTACAGTGTATAATATTCATTTGCTGTAATATTTGATATTTTATGTACAGTATATTAAATATAATTACTGTAGTATTTGATCATTTATTTACAGTATATATAACACATATTTGGTTTACTTTTTGATATTTTATGTACAGTATGTCATATATATTTACTGTACTTTTTGATATTTTATTTACAGTATATAAAATGTATTTGGTGTACTTTCAGTTAATATTATATGTACAATATATGAAATATATTTACTGTACTTTTTGATATTTTATGTACAGTATATAAGATATATTTGGTGTCCTTTTGATATTTTATGTAAATTATATAATACATATTTGGTGTAGTTTTTGATATTTTACATAGGATGTGTCATATATATTGACGGTACTTTTTGATATTTTATTTACAGTATATAATATACATTTGGTGTAATTTTTGATATTTTATGTACAGTATATTAAATATAATTACTGTAGTTTTTCATAGTCTATTTACAGTATATATAAAACATATTTGGTGTACTTTTTGATATTTTATGTACAGTATGTCATATATATTTACTGTACTTTTTGATATTTTATTAAGAGTATATAAAATGTATTTGGTGTACTTTAAGTTAATATTATATGTACAATATATGAAATATATTTACTGTACTTTCTGATATTTTATGTTCAGTATATAAGATATATTTGGTGTCCTTTTGATATTTTATATAAATTATATAATATATATTAGGTGTAGTTTTTTATATTTTACATTGGGTGTGTCATATATATTTACTGTCTTTTTGATATTTTATTTACAGTATATAATATACATTTGGTGTAATTGTTGATATTTTATGTACAGTATATTAAATATAATTACTGTAGATTTTGATAGTCTATTTACAGTATATATAACACATATTTGGTGTACTTTTTGATATTTTATGTACAGTATGTCATATATATTTACTGTACTTTTTGATATTTTATTTACAGTATATAATATACATTTGGTGTAATTTTTGATATTTTATGTACAGTATATTAAATATAATTACTGTAGATTTTCATAGTCTATTTACAGTATATATAACACATATTTGGTGTACTTTTTGATATTTTATGTATAGTATGTCATATATATTTACTGTAATTTTTGATATTTTATTTACAGTATATAAAATGTATTTGGTGTACTTTTAGTTAATATTATATGTACAATGTATGAAATATATTTACTGTACTTTCTGATACTTTATGTACAGTATATAAAATATATTTGGTGTCCTTTTGATATTTTATATAAATTATATAATATATATTAGGTGTAGTTTTTGATATTTTACATTGGGTGTGTCATACATATTTACTGTCTTTTTGATATTTTATTTACAGTATATAATATACATTTGGTGTAATTTTTGATATTTTATGTACAGTATATTAAATATAATTACTGTAGTTTTTGATAGTCTAATTACGGTATATATAACACATATTTGGTGTACTTTTTGATATTTTATGTACAGTATGTCATATATATTTACTGTACTTTTTGATATTTTATTTACAGTATATAAAATGTATTTGGTGTACTTTTAGTTAATATTATATGTACAATATATGAAATATATTTACTGTAATTTCTGATATTTTATGTTCAGTATATAAGATATATTTGGTGTCCTTTTGATATTTTATATAAATTATATAATATATATTAGGTGTAGTTTTTATATTTTACCTTGGGTGTGTCATATATATTTACTGTGTTTTTGATATTTTATTTACAGTATATAATATACATTTGGTGTAATTGTTGATATTTTATGTACAGTATATTAAATATAATTACTGTAGTTTTTGATAGTCTATTTACAGTATATATAAAACATATCTGGTGTACTTTTTGATATTTTATGTACTGTATGTCATATGTATTTACTGTACATTTTGATATTTTATTTACAGTATATAAAATGTATTTGGTGTACTTTTAGTTAATATTATATGTACAATATATGAAATATATTTACTGTACTTTTTGATATTTTATGTACAGTATATAAGATATATTTGGTGTCCTTTTGATATTTTATATAAAATATATAATATATATTTGGTGAAGTTTTTGATATTTTACATAGGGTGTGTAGTATATAGTTACTGTCCTTTTTGATATTTTTTTTACAGTATATAATATACGTTTGGTGTAATTTTTGATATTTTATGTGCAGTATATTAAATATAATTACTGTAGTATTTGATACTTTATTTACAGTATATATAACACATATTTGGTGTACTTTTTGATATTTTATGTACAGTATGTAATATATATTTTCTGCACTTTTTGATAATTTATTTACAGTATATAAAGTGTATTTGGTGTACTTTCAGTTAATATTATATGTACAATATATGAAATATATTTACTGTACTTTTTGATATTTTATGTACAGTATATAAGATATATTTGGTGTCCTTTAGATATTTTATGTAAATTATATAATACATATTTGGTGTAGTTTTTGATATTTTACATAGGGTGTGTCATATATATTGACTGTCCTTTTTGATATTTTATTTACAGTATATAATATACATTTGGTGTAATTTTTGATATTTTATGTACAGTATATTAAATATAATTACTGTAGTAATAGATAGTTTATTTACAGTATATATAACACATATTTGATGTACTATTTGATATTTTATGTACATTATGTAACATATATTTACTGTACTTTTTGATATTTCATCTACAGTATATCAAATGTATTTGGTGTACTTTCAGTTAATATTATATGTACAATATATGAAATATATTTACTGTACTTTTTGATATTTTATGTACAGTATATAAGATATATTTGGTGTTCTTTTGATATTTTATTTAAATTATATAATACATATTTGGTGTAGTTTTTGATATTTTACATAGGGTGTGTCACATATATTGACGGTCCTTTTTGATATTTTATTTACAGTATATAATATACATTTGGTGTAATTTTTGATATTTTATGTACAGTATATTAAATATAATTACTGTAGTATTTGATACATTATTTACAGTATATATAACACATATTTGGTGTACTTTTTGAAATTTTATGTACAGTATGTCATATATATTTACTGTAATTTTTGATATTTTATCTACAGTATATAAAGTGTATTTGGTGTACTTTCAGTTAATATTATATGTACAATATATGAAATATATTTACTGTACTTTTTGATATTTTATGTACAGTATATAAGATATATTTGGTGTCCTTTTGATATTTAATGTAAATTATATAATACATATTTGCTGTAGTTTTTGATATTTTACTTAGGGTGTGTCGTATATAGTTACTGTCTTTTTGATATTTTATTTACAGTATATAATATACATTTGGTGTAATTTTTGATATTTTATGTACAGTATATTAAATATAATTACTGTAGTTTTTGATAGTCTATTTACAGTATATATAACACATATGTGGTGTACTTTTTTATATTTTATGTACAGTATGTCATATATATTTACTGTACTTTTTGATATTTTATTTACAGTATATAAAATGTATTTGGTGTACTTTTAGTTAATATTATATGTACAATATATGAAATATATTTACTGTACTTTCTGATATTTTACGTACAGTATATAAGATATATTTGGTGTCCTTTTGATATTTTATATAAATTATATAATATATATTTGGTGTAGTTTTTGATATTTTACATAGGGTGTGTAGTATATATTTACTGTCCTTATTGATATTTTATTTACAGTGTATAATATTCATTTGCTGTAATATTTGATATTTTATGTACAGTATATTAAATATAATTACTGTAGTATTTGATCATTTATTTACAGTATATATAACACATATTTGGTTTACTTTTTGATATTTTATGTACAGTATGTCATATATATTTACTGTACTTTTTGATATTTTATTTACAGTATATAAAATGTATTTGGTGTACTTTCAGTTAATATTATATGTACAATATATGAAATATATTTACTGTACTTTTTGATATTTTATGTACAGTATATAAGATATATTTGGTGTCCTTTTGATATTTTATGTAAATTATATAATACATATTTGGTGTAGTTTTTGATATTTTACATAGGATGTGTCATATATATTGACGGTACTTTTTGATATTTTATTTACAGTATATAATATACATTTGGTGTAATTTTTGATATTTTATGTACAGTATATTAAATATAATTACTGTAGTTTTTCATAGTCTATTTACAGTATATATAAAACATATTTGGTGTACTTTTTGATATTTTATGTACAGTATGTCATATATATTTACTGTACTTTTTGATATTTTATTAAGAGTATATAAAATGTATTTGGTGTACTTTAAGTTAATATTATATGTACAATATATGAAATATATTTACTGTACTTTCTGATATTTTATGTTCAGTATATAAGATATATTTGGTGTCCTTTTGATATTTTATATAAATTATATAATATATATTAGGTGTAGTTTTTTATATTTTACATTGGGTGTGTCATATATATTTACTGTCTTTTTGATATTTTATTTACAGTATATAATATACATTTGGTGTAATTGTTGATATTTTATGTACAGTATATTAAATATAATTACTGTAGATTTTGATAGTCTATTTACAGTATATATAACACATATTTGGTGTACTTTTTGATATTTTATGTACAGTATGTCATATATATTTACTGTACTTTTTGATATTTTATTTACAGTATATAATATACATTTGGTGTAATTTTTGATATTTTATGTACAGTATATTAAATATAATTACTGTAGATTTTCATAGTCTATTTACAGTATATATAACACATATTTGGTGTACTTTTTGATATTTTATGTATAGTATGTCATATATATTTACTGTAATTTTTGATATTTTATTTACAGTATATAAAATGTATTTGGTGTACTTTTAGTTAATATTATATGTACAATGTATGAAATATATTTACTGTACTTTCTGATACTTTATGTACAGTATATAAAATATATTTGGTGTCCTTTTGATATTTTATATAAATTATATAATATATATTAGGTGTAGTTTTTGATATTTTACATTGGGTGTGTCATACATATTTACTGTCTTTTTGATATTTTATTTACAGTATATAATATACATTTGGTGTAATTTTTGATATTTTATGTACAGTATATTAAATATAATTACTGTAGTTTTTGATAGTCTAATTACGGTATATATAACACATATTTGGTGTACTTTTTGATATTTTATGTACAGTATGTCATATATATTTACTGTACTTTTTGATATTTTATTTACAGTATATAAAATGTATTTGGTGTACTTTTAGTTAATATTATATGTACAATATATGAAATACATTTACTGTACTTTTTGATATTTTATGTACAGTATATAAGATATATTTGGTGTCCTTTTGATATTTTATATAAATTATATAATATATATTTGGTGAACTTTTTGATATTTTACATAGGGTGTGTAGTATATAGTTACTGTCCTTTTTGATATTTTATTTACAGTATATAATATACGTTTGGTGTAATTTTTGATATTTTATGTACAGTATATTAAATATAATTACTGTAGTATTTGATACTTTATTTACAGTATATATAACACATATTTGGTGTACTTTTTGATATTTTATGTACAGTATGTAATATATATTTACTGTACTTTTTGATAATTTATTTACAGTATATAAAGTGTATTTGGTGTACTTTCAGTTAATATTATATGTACAATATATGAAATATATTTACTGTACATTTTGATATTTTATGTACAGTATATAAGATATATTTGGTGTCCTTTTGATATTTTATATAAATTATATAATATATATTTGGTGTAGTTTTTGATATTTTACATAGGGTGTGTAGTATATTGTTACTGTCCTTTTTGATATTTTATTTACAGTATATAATATACATTTGGTGTAATTTTTGATATTTTATGTACAGTATATTAATTATAATTACTGTAGTATTTGATACTTTATTTACAGTATACATAACACATATTTGGTGTACTTTTTGATATTTTATGTACAGTATATCATATATATTTACTGTACTTTTTGATATTTTATTTACAGTATATAAAATGTATTTGGTGTACTTTTAGTTAATATTATATGTACAATATGTGAAATATATTTACTGTACTTTCTGATATTTTATGTTCAGTATATAAGATATATTTGGTGTCCTTTTGATATTTGATAAAAATTATATAATATATATTAGGTGTAGTTTTTTATATTTTACATTGGGTGTGTCATATATATTTACTGTCTTTTTGATATTTTATTTACAGTATATAATATACATTTGGTGTAATTGTTGATATTTTATGTACAGTATATTAAATATAATTACTGTAGATTTTGATAGTCTATTTACAGTATATATAACACATATTTGGTGTACTTTTTGATATTTTATGTACAGTATGTCATATATATTTACTGTAATTTTTGATATTTTATTTACAGTATATAAAATGTATTTGGTGTACTTTTAGTTAATATTATATGTACAATGTATGAAATATATTTACTGTACTTTCTAATATTTTATGTACAGTATATAAAATATATTTGGTGTCCTTTTGATATTTTATATAAATTATATAATATATATTAGGTGTAGTTTTTGATATTTTACATTGGGTGTGTCATATATATTTACTGTCTTTTTGATATTTTATTTACAGTATATAATATACATTTGGTGTAATTTTTGATATTTTATGTACAGTATATTAAATATAATTACTGGAGTTTTTGATAGTCTAATTACAGTATATATAACACATATTTGGTGTACTTTTTGATATTTTATGTACAGTATGTCATATATATTTACTGTACATTTTGATATTTTATTTACAGTATATAAAATATATTTGGTGTCCTTTTGATATTTTATATAAATTATATAATATATATTTGGTGTAGTTTTTGATATTTTACATAGGGTGTGTAGTATATACTTAGAGTCCTTATTGATATTTTATTTACAGTGTATAATATACATTTGGTGTAATTTTTGATAGTTTATGTACAGTATATTAAATATAATTACAATAGTATTTGATCATTTATTTACAGTATATATAACACATATTTGGTTTACTTTTTGATATTTTAGGTACAGTATGTCACATATATTTACTGTACTTTTTGATAATTTATTTACAGTATATAAAGTGTATTTGGTGTACTTTCAGTTAATATTATATGTACAATATATGAAATATATTTACTGTACTTTTTGATATTTTATGTACAGTATATAAGATATATTTGGTGTCCTTTTGATATTTTATGTTAATTAAATAATACATATTTGGTGTAGTTTTTGATATTTTACATAGGGTGTGTCATATATATTGACTGTCCTTTTTGATATTTTATTTACAGTATATAATATACATTTCGTGTAATTTTTGATATTTTATGTCCAGTATATTAAATATTATTACTGTAGTTTTCATACTCTATTTACAGTATATATAACACATATTTGGTGTACTTTTTGATATTTTATGTACAGTATGTCATATATATTTACTGTATTTTTGACATTTTATTTACAGTATATAAAATGTATTTGGTGTACCTTCAGTTAATATTATATGTACAATATATGAAATACATTTACTGTTCTTTTTGATATTTTATGTACAGTATATAAGATATATTTGGTGTCCTTTTGATATTTTATATAAATTATATAATATATATTTGGTGTAGTTTTTGATATCTTACATAGGGTGTGTAGTATATTGTTACTGTCCTTTTTGATATTTTATTTACAGTATATAATATACATTTGGTGTAATTTTTGATATTTTATGTACAGTACATTAAATATAATTACTGTAGTATTTGATAGTTTATTTACAGTATATATAACACATATTTGATGTAGTTTTTGATATTTTATGTACAGTATGTAATATATATTTACTGTACTTTTTGATAATTTATTTACAGTATATAAAATGTATTTGGTGTACATTCAGTTAATATTATATGTACAATATATGAAATATATTTACTGTACTTTTTGATATTTTATGTACAGTATATAAGTTATATTTGGTGTCCTTTTGATATTTTATTTAAATTATATAATACATATTTGGTGTAGTTTTTGATATTTTACATAGGGTGTGTCACATATATTGACGGTCCTTTTTGATATTTTATTTGCAGTATATAATATAAATTTGGTGTAATTTTTGATATTTTCTGTACAGTACATTAAATATAATTACTGTAGTTTTTGATAGTTTATTTACAGTATATATAACACATATTTGGTGTATTTTTGATACTTTATGTACAGTATGTCATATATATTTACTGTACTTTTTGATATTTTATGTACAGTATATAAAATGTTTTTGGTGTACTTTCAGTTAATATTATATGTACAATATATGAAATATATTTACTGTACTTTTTGATATTTTATGTACAGTATATAAGATATATTTGGTGTCCTTTTGATATTTTATATAAATTATATAATATATATTTGGTGTAGTTTTGGTATTTTACATAGGGTGTGTAATATATATTTACTGTCTTTTTGATATTTTATTTACAGTATATAATATACATTTGGTGTAATTTTTGATATTTTATTTACAGTATATTAAATACTATTACTGTAGTTTTTGATAGTCTATTTACAGTATATATAACACATATTTGGTGTACTTTTTGATATTTTATGTACAGTATGTCATATATATTTACTGTACTTTTTGATATTTTATTTACAGTATATAAAATGTATTTGGTGTACTTTTAGTTAATATTATATGTACAATATATGAAATATATTTACTGTACTTTCTGATATTTTATGTACAGTATATAAGATATATTTGTTGTCCTTTTGATATTTTATAGAAATTATATAATATATATTTGCTGAAGTTTTTGATATTTTACATAGGGTGTGTAGTATATAGTTACTGTCCTTTTTGATATTTTATTTACAGTATATAATATACATTTGGTGTAATTTTTGATATTTTATGTACAGTATATTAAATATAATTACTGTAGTATTTGATACTTTATTTACAGTATATATAACACATATTTGGTGTACTTTTTGATACTTTATGTACAGTATGTAATATATATTTACTGTACTTTTTGATATTTTATTTACAGTATATAAAGTGTATTTGGTGTACTTTCAGTTAATATTATATGTACAATATATGAAATATATTTACTGTACTTTTTGATATTTTATGTACAGTATATAAGATATATTTGGTGTCCTTTTGATATTTTATATAAATTATATAATACATATTTGGTGTAGTTTTGATATTTTACATAGCGTGTGTCATATATATGGACTGTCCTTTTTGATATTTTATTTACAGTATATACTATACATTTGGTGTGATTTTTGATATTTTATGTACAGTATATTAAATATAATTACTGTAGTTTTTGATAGTCTATTTACAGTATATATAACACATATTTGGTGTACTTTTTTATATTTTATGTACAGTATGTCATATATATTTACTGTACTTTTTGATATTTTATTTACAATATATAAAATGTATTTGGTGTTCTTTTAGTTAATATTATATGTACAATATATGAAATATATTTACTGTACTTTCTGATATTTTACGTACAGTATATAAGATATATTTGGTGTCCTTTTGATATTTTATATAAATTATATAATATATATTTGGTGTAGTTTTTGATATTTTACATAGGGTGTGTAGTATATATTTACTGTCCTTTTTGATATTTTATTTACAGTGTATAATATACATTTGGTGTAATTTTTGATATTTTATGTACAGTATATTAAATATAATTACTGTAGTATTTGATCGTTTATTTACAGTATATATAACACATATTTGGTTTACTTTTTGATATTTTATGTACAGTATGTCATATATATTTACTGTACTTTTTGATATTTTATTTACAGTATATAAAGTGTATTTGGTGTACTTTCAGTTAGTATTATATGTACAATATATGAAATATATTTACTGTACTTTTTGATATTTTATGTACAGTATATAAGATATATTTGGTGTCCTTTTGATATTTTATGTAAATTATATAATACATATTTGCTGTAGTTTTTGATATTTTACATAGGGTGTGTCATATATATTGACGGTATTTTTGATATTTTATTTACAGTATATAATATACATTTGGTGTAATTTTTGATATTTTATGTACAGTATATTAAATATAATTACTGTAGTATTTGATACTTTATTTACAGTATATATAAAACATATTTGGTGTACTTTTTGATATTTTATGTACAGTATGTAATATATATTTACTGTACTTTTTGATAATTTATTTACAGTATATAAAGTGTATTTGGTGTACTTTCAGTTAATATTATATGTACAATATATGAAATATATTTACTGTACTTTTTGATATTTTATGTAGAGCATATAAGATATATTTGGTGTCCTTTTGATATTTTATGTAAATTATATAATACATATTTGCTGTAGTTTTTGATATTTTACATAGGGTGTGTCGTATATACTTACTGTCCTTTTTGATATTTTATTTACAGTATATACTATACATTTGGTGTAATTTTTGATATTTTATGTACAGTATATTAAATATAATTACTGTAGTTTTTGATAGTCTATTGACAGTTTATATAACACATATTTGGTGTACTTTTTTATATTTTATGTACAGTATGTCATAGATATTTACTGTACTTTTTCATATTTTATTTACAGTATATAAAATGTATTTGGTGTACTTTTAGTTAATATTATATGTACAATATATGAAATATATTTACTGTACTTTCTGATATTTTACGTACACTATATAAGATATATTTGGTGTCCTTTTGATATTTTATATAAATTATATAATATATATTTGGAGTAGTTTTTGATATTTTACATAGGGTGAGTAGTATATACTTACTGTCCTTATTGATATTTTATTTACAGTGTATAATATACATTTGGTGTAATTTTTGATAGTTTATGTACAGTATATTAAATATAATTACAATAGTATTTGATCATTTATTTACAGTATATATAACACATATTTGGTTTACTTTTTGATATTTTATGTACAGTATGTCATATATATTTACTGTACTTTTTCATATTTTATTTACAGTATATAAAATGTATTTGGTGTACTTTCAGTTAATATTATATGTACAATATATGAAATATATTTACTGTCCTTTTTGATATTTTATGTACAGTATATAAGATATATTTGGTGTCCTTTTGATATTTTATGTAAATTATATAATACATATTTGCTGTAGTTTTTGATATTTTACATAGGGTGTGTCATATATATTGACGGTATTTTTGATATTTTATTTACAGTATATAATATACATTTGGTGTAATTTTTGATATTTTATGTACAGTATATTAAATATAATTACTGTAGTATTTGATACTTTATTTACAGTATATATAACACATATTTGGTGTACTTTTTGATATTTTATGTACAGTATGTAATATATATTTACTGTACTTTTTGATAATTTATTTACAGTATATAAAGTGTATTTGGTGTACTTTCAGTTAATATTATATGTACAATATATGAAATATATTTACTGTACTTTTTGATATTTTATGTACAGTATATAAGATATATTTGGTGTCCTTTTGATTTTTTATGTAAATTATATAATACATATTTGGTGTAGTTTTTGATATTTTACATAGGGTGTGTCATATATATTGACTGTCCTTTTTGATATTTTATTTACAGTATATAATATACATTTGGTGTAATTTTTTATATTTTATGTACAGTATATTAAATATAATTACTGGAGTTTTTGATAGTCTAATTACAGTATATATAACACATATTTGGTGTACTTTTTGATATTTTATGTACAGTATGTCATATATATTTACTGTACATTTTGATATTTTATTTACAGTATATAAAATATATTTGGTGTCCTTTTGATATTTTATATAAATTATATAATATATATTTGGTGTAGTTTTTGATATTTTACATAGGGTGTGTAGTATATACTTAGAGTCCTTATTGATATTTTATTTACAGTGTATAATATACATTTGGTGTAATTTTTGATAGTTTATGTACAGTATATTAAATATAATTACAATAGTATTTGATCATTTATTTACAGTATATATAACACATATTTGGTTTACTTTTTGATATTTTATGTACAGTATGTCACATATATTTACTGTACTTTTTGATAATTTATTTACAGTATATAAAGTGTATTTGGTGTACTTTCAGTTAATATTATATGTACAATATATGAAATATATTTACTGTACTTTTTGATATTTTATGTACAGTATATAAGATATATTTGGTGTCCTTTTGATATTTTATGTTAATTAAATAATACATATTTGGTGTAGTTTTTGATATTTTACATAGGGTGTGTCATATATATTGACTGTCCTTTTTGATATTTTATTTACAGTATATAATATACATTTCGTGTAATTTTTGATATTTTATGTCCAGTATATTAAATATTATTACTGTAGTTTTCATACTCTATTTACAGTATATATAACACATATTTGGTGTACTTTTTGATATTTTATGTACAGTATGTCATATATATTTACTGTATTTTTGACATTTTATTTACAGTATATAAAATGTATTTGGTGTACCTTCAGTTAATATTATATGTACAATATATGAAATACATTTACTGTTCTTTTTGATATTTTATGTACAGTATATAAGATATATTTGGTGTCCTTTTGATATTTTATATAAATTATATAATATATATTTGGTGTAGTTTTGGTATTTTACATAGGGTGTGTAATATATATTTACTGTCTTTTTGATATTTTATTTACAGTATATAATATACATTTGGTGTAATTTTTGATATTTTATGTACAGCATATTAAATACTATTACTGTAGTTTTTGATAGTCTATTTACAGTATATATAACACATATTTGGTGTACTTTTTGATATTTTATGTACAGTATGTCATATATATTTACTGTACTTTTTGATATTTTATTTACAGTATATAAAATGTATTTGGTGTACTTTTAGTTAATATTATATGTACAATATATGAAATATATTTACTGTACTTTTTGATATTTTATGTACAGTATATAAGATATATTTGGTGTCCTTTTGTTATTTAATGTAAATTATATAATACATATTTGGTGTAGTTTTTGATATTTTACATAGGGTGTGTCATATATATTGACTGTCCTTTTTGATATTTTATTTACAGTATATACTATACATTTGGTGTAATTTTTGATATTTTATGTACAGTATATTAAATATAATTACTGTAGTTTTTGATAGTCTATTTACAGTATATATAACACATATTTGGTGTACTTTTTTATATTTTATGTACAGTATGTCATATATATTTACTGTACTTTTTGATATTTTATTTACAGTATATAAAATGTATTTGGTGTTCTTTTAGTTAATATTATATGTACAATATATGAAATATATTTACTGTACTTTCTGATATTTTACGTACAGTATATAAGATATATTTGGTGTCCTTTTGATATTTTATATAAATTATATAATATATATTTGGTGTAGTTTTTGATATTTTACATAGGGTGTGTAGTATATACTTACAGTCCTTATTGATATTTTATTTACAGTGTATAATATACATTTGGTGTAATTTTTGATAGTTTATGTACAGTATATTAAATATAATTACAATAGTATTTGATCATTTATTTACAGTATATATAACACATATTTGGTTTACTTTTTGATATTTTATGTACAGTATGTCATATATATTTACTGTACTTTTTCATATTTTATTTACAGTATATAAAATGTATTTGGTGTACTTTCAGTTAATATTATATGTACAATATATGAAATATATTTACTGTCCTTTTTGATATTTTATGTACAGTATATAAGATATATTTGGTGTCCTTTTGATATTTTATGTAAATTATATAATACATATTTGCTGTAGTTTTTGATATTTTACATAGGGTGTGTCATATATATTGACGGTATTTTTGATATTTTATTTACAGTATATAATATACATTTGGTGTAATTTTTGATATTTTATGTACAGTATATTAAATATAATTACTGTAGTATTTGATACTTTATTTACAGTATATATAACACATATTTGGTGTACTTTTTGATATTTTATGTACAGTATGTAATACATATTTACTGTACTTTTTGATAATTTATGTACAGTATATAAGTTATATTTGGTGTCCTTTTGATATTTTATTTAAATTATATAATACATATTTGGTGTAGTTTTTGATATTTTACATAGGGTGTGTCACATATATTGACGGTCCTTTTTGATATTTTATTTGCAGTATATAATATAAATTTGGTGTAATTTTTGATATTTTATGTACAGTACATTAAATATAATTACTGTAGTTTTTGATAGTTTATTTACAGTATATATAACACATATTTGGTGTATTTTTGATACTTTATGTACAGTATGTCATATATATTTACTGTACTTTTTGATATTTTATTTACAGTATATAAAATGTATTTGGTGTACTTTTAGTTAATATTATATGTACAATATATGAAATATATTTACTGTACTTTTTGATATTTTATGTACAGTATATAAGATATATTTGGTGTCCTTTTGATTTTTTATGTAAATTATATAATACATATTTGGTGTAGTTTTTGATATTTTACATAGGGTGTGTCATATATATTGACTGTCCTTTTTGATATTTTATTTACAGTATATAATATACATTTGGTGTAATTTTTGATATTTTATGTACAGTATATTAAATATAATTACTGTAGTTTTCATAGTCTATTTACAGTATATATCACACATATTTGGTGTACTTTTTGATATTTTATGTACAGTATGTCATATATATTTACTGTACTGTTTTATATTTTATTTACAGTATATAAAATGTATTTGGTGTACTTTTAGTTAATATTATATGTATAATATATGAAATATATTTACTGTACTTTCTGATATTTTATGTTCAGTATATGAGATATATTTGGTGTCCTTTTGATATTTTATATAAATTATATATTATATATTAGGTGTAGTTTTTTATATTTTACATTGGGTGTGTCATATATATTTACTGTTTTTTGATATTTTATTTACCGTATATAATATACATTTGTTGTAATTGTTGATATTTTATGTACAGTATATTAAATATAATTACTGTAGTTTTTGATAGTCTATTTACAGTATATATTACACATATTTGGTGTACTTTTTGATATTTTATGTACAGTATGTCATATATATTTACTGTACTTTTTGATAATTTATTTACAGTATATCAAATGTATTTGGTGTACTTTCAGTTAATATTATATGTACAATATATGAAATATATTTACCGTACTCTTTGATATTTTATGTACAGTATATAAGATATATTTGGTGTCCTTTTGATATTTTATGTAAATTATATATACATATTTGGTGTAGTTTTTGATATTTTACATAGGGTGTGTGATATATATTGACTGTCCTTTTTGATATTTTATTTACAGTATATAATATACATTTGGTGTAATTTTTGATATTTTATGTACAGTATATCAAATATAATTACTGTAGTTTTTGATAGTCTATTTACAGTATATATAACACATATTTGGTGTACTTTTTGATATTTTATGTACAGTATGTCATATATATTTACTGTACTTTTTGATATTTTATTTACAGTATATAAAATGTATTTGGTGTACCTTCAGTTAATATTATATGTACAATATATGAAATATATTTACTGTACTTTTTGATATTTTATGTACAGTATATAAGATATATTTGGTGTCCTTTTGATATTTTATATAAATTATATAATATATATTTGGTGTAGTTTTGGTATTTTACATAGGGTGTGTAAAATATATTTACTGTCTTTTTGATATTTTATTTACAGTATATAATATACATTTGGTGTAATTTTTGATATTTTATGTACAGCATATTAAATACTATTACTGTAGTTTTTGATATTCTATTTACAGTATATATAACACATATTTGGTGTACTTTTTGATATTTTATGTACAGTATGTCATATATATTTACTGTACTTTTTGATATTTTATTTACAGTATATAAAATGTATTCGGTGTACTTTTAGTTAATATTATATGTACAATATATGAAATATATTTACTGTACTTTTTGATATTTTATGTACAGTATATAAGATATATTTGGTGTCCTTTTGATTTTTTATGTAAATTATATAATACATATTTGGTGTAGTTTTTGATATTTTACATAGGGTGTGTCATATATATTGACTGTCCTTTTTGATATTTTATTTACAGTATATAATATACATTTGGTGTAATTTTTTATATTTTATGTACAGTATATTAAATATAATTACTGGAGTTTTTGATAGTCTAATTACAGTATATATAACACATATTTGGTGTACTTTTTGATATTTTATGTACAGTATGTCATATATATTTACTGTACATTTTGATATTTTATTTACAGTATATAAAATATATTTGGTGTCCTTTTGATATTTTATATAAATTATATAATATATATTTGGTGTAGTTTTTGATATTTTACATAGGGTGTGTAGTATATACTTAGAGTCCTTATTGATATTTTATTTACAGTGTATAATATACATTTGGTGTAATTTTTGATAGTTTATGTACAGTATATTAAATATAATTACAATAGTATTTGATCATTTATTTACAGTATATATAACACATATTTGGTTTACTTTTTGATATTTTATGTACAGTATGTCACATATATTTACTGTACTTTTTGATAATTTATTTACAGTATATAAAGTGTATTTGGTGTACTTTCAGTTAATATTATATGTACAATATATGAAATATATTTACTGTACTTTTTGATATTTTATGTACAGTATATAAGATATATTTGGTGTCCTTTTGATATTTTATGTTAATTAAATAATACATATTTGGTGTAGTTTTTGATATTTTACATAGGGTGTGTCATATATATTGACTGTCCTTTTTGATATTTTATTTACAGTATATAATATACATTTCGTGTAATTTTTGATATTTTATGTCCAGTATATTAAATATTATTACTGTAGTTTTCATACTCTATTTACAGTATATATAACACATATTTGGTGTACTTTTTGATATTTTATGTACAGTATGTCATATATATTTACTGTATTTTTGACATTTTATTTACAGTATATAAAATGTATTTGGTGTACCTTCAGTTAATATTATATGTACAATATATGAAATACATTTACTGTTCTTTTTGATATTTTATGTACAGTATATAAGGTATATTTGGTGTCCTTTTGATATTTTATATAAATTATATAATATATATTTGGTGTAGTTTTGGTATTTTACATAGGGTGTGTAATATATATTTACTGTCTTTTTGATATTTTATTTACAGTATATAATATACATTTGGTGTAATTTTTGATATTTTATGTACAGCATATTAAATACTATTACTGTAGTGTTTCATAGTCTATTTACAGTATATATAACACATATTTGGTGAACTTTTTGATATTTTATGTACAGTATGTCATATATATTTACTGTACTTTTTGATATTTTATTTACAGTATATAAAATGTATTTGGTGTACTTTTAGTTAATATTATATGTACAATATATGAAATATATTTACTGTACTTTTTGATATTTTATGTACAGTATATAAGATATATTTGGTGTCCTTTTGTTATTTAATGTAAATTATATAATACATATTTGGTGTAGTTTTTGATATTTTACATAGGGTGTGTCATATATATTGACTGTCCTTTTTGATATTTTATTTACAGTATATACTATACATTTGGTGTAATTTTTGATATTTTATGTACAGTATATTAAATATAATTACTGTAGTTTTTGATAGTCTATTTACAGTATATATAACACATATTTGGTGTACTTTTTTATATTTTATGTACAGTATGTCATATATATTTACTGTATTTTTGATATTTTATTTACAGTATATAAAATGTATTTGGTGTTCTTTTAGTTAATATTATATGTACAATATATGAAATATATTTACTGTACTTTCTGATATTTTACGTACAGTATATAAGATATATTTGGTGTCCTTTTGATATTTTATATAAATTATATAATATATATTTGGTGTAGTTTTTGATATTTTACATAGGGTGTGTAGTATATACTTACAGTCCTTATTGATATTTTATTTACAGTGTATAATATACATTTGGTGTAATTTTTGATAGTTTATGTACAGTATATTAAATATAATTACAATAGTATTTGATCATTTATTTACAGTATATATAACACATATTTGGTTTACTTTTTGATATTTTATGTACAGTATGTCATATATATTTACTGTACTTTTTCATATTTTATTTACAGTATATAAAATGTATTTGGTGTACTTTCAGTTAATATTATATGTACAATATATGAAATATATTTACTGTCCTTTTTGATATTTTATGTACAGTATATAAGATATATTTGGTGTCCTTTTGATATTTTATGTAAATTATATAATACATATTTGCTGTAGTTTTTGATATTTTACATAGGGTGTGTCATATATATTGACGGTATTTTTGATATTTTATTTACAGTATATAATATACATTTGGTGTAATTTTTGATATTTTATGTACAGTATATTAAATATAATTACTGTAGTATTTGATACTTTATTTACAGTATATATAACACATATTTGGTGTACTTTTTGATATTTTATGTACAGTATGTAATACATATTTACTGTACTTTTTGATAATTTATGTACAGTATATAAGTTATATTTGGTGTCCTTTTGATATTTTATTTAAATTATATAATACATATTTGGTGTAGTTTTTGATATTTTACATAGGGTGTGTCACATATATTGACGGTCCTTTTTGATATTTTATTTGCAGTATATAATATAAATTTGGTGTAATTTTTGATATTTTATGTACAGTACATTAAATATAATTACTGTAGTTTTTGATAGTTTATTTACAGTATATATAACACATATTTGGTTTATTTTTGATACTTTATGTACAGTATGTCATATATATTTACTGTACTTTTTGATATTTTATTTACAGTATATAAAATGTATTTGGTGTACTTTTAGTTAATATTATATGTACAATATATGAAATATATTTACTGTACTTTTTGATATTTTATGTACAGTATATAAGATATATTTGGTGTCCTTTTGATTTTTTATGTAAATTATATAATACATATTTGGTGTAGTTTTTGATATTTTACATAGGGTGTGTCATATATATTGACTGTCCTTTTTGATATTTTATTTACAGTATATAATATACATTTGGTGTAATTTTTGATATTTTATGTACAGTATATTAAATATAATTACTGTAGTTTTCATAGTCTATTTACAGTATATATCACACATATTTGGTGTACTTTTTGATATTTTATGTACAGTATGTCATATATATTTACTGTACTGTTTTATATTTTATTTACAGTATATAAAATGTATTTGGTGTACTTTTAGTTAATATTATATGTATAATATATGAAATATATTTACTGTACTTTCTGATATTTTATGTTCAGTATATGAGATATATTTGGTGTCCTTTTGATATTTTATATAAATTATATATTATATATTAGGTGTAGTTTTTTATATTTTACATTGGGTGTGTCATATATATTTACTGTTTTTTGATATTTTATTTACCGTATATAATATACATTTGTTGTAATTGTTGATATTTTATGTACAGTATATTAAATATAATTACTCTAGTTTTTGATAGTCTATTTACAGTATATATTACACATATTTGGTGTACTTTTTGATATTTTATGTACAGTATGTCATATATATTTACTGTACTTTTTGATAATTTATTTACAGTATATCAAATGTATTTGGTGTACTTTCAGTTAATATTATATGTACAATATATGAAATATATTTACCGTACTCTTTGATATTTTATGTACAGTATATAAGATATATTTGGTGTCCTTTTGATATTTTATGTAAATTATATAATACATATTTGGTGTAGTTTTTGATATTTTACATAGGGTGTGTGATATATATTGACTGTCCTTTTTGATATTTTATTTACAGTATATAATATACATTTGGTGTAATTTTTGATATTTTATGTACAGTATATCAAATATAATTACTGTAGTTTTTGATAGTCTATTTACAGTATATATAACACATATTTGGTGTACTTTTTGATATTTTATGTACAGTATGTCATATATATTTACTGTACTTTTTGATATTTTATTTACAGTATATAAAATGTATTTGGTGTACCTTCAGTTAATATTATATGTACAATATATGAAATATATTTACTGTACTTTTTGATATTTTATGTACAGTATATAAGATATATTTGGTGTCCTTTTGATATTTTATATAAATTATATAATATATATTTGGTGTAGTTTTGGTATTTTACATAGGGTGTGTAAAATATATTTACTGTCTTTTTGATATTTTATTTACAGTATATAATATACATTTGGTGTAATTTTTGATATTTTATGTACAGCATATTAAATACTATTACTGTAGTTTTTGATATTCTATTTACAGTATATATAACACATATTTGGTGTACTTTTTGATATTTTATGTACAGTATGTCATATATATTTACTGTACTTTTTGATATTTTATTTACAGTATATAAAATGTATTCGGTGTACTTTTAGTTAATATTATATGTACAATATATGAAATATATTTACTGTACTTTTTGATATTTTATGTACAGTATATAAGATATATTTGGTGTCCTTTTGATATTTTATGTAAATTATATAATACATATTTGGTGTAGTTTTTGATATTTTACATAGGGTGTGTCATATATATTGACTGTCGTTTTTGATATTTTATTTACAGTATATACTATACATTTGGTGTAATTTTTGATATTTTATGTACAGTATATTAAATATAATTACTGTAGTTTTTGATAGTCTATTTACAGTATATATAACACATATTTGGTGTACTTTTTGATATTTTATGTACAGTATGTCATATATATTTACTGTACTTTTTGATATTTTATTTACAGTATATAAAATGTATTTGGTGTTCTTTTAGTTAATATTATATGTACAATATATGAAATATATTTACTGTACTTTCTGATATTTTACGTACAGTATATAAGATATATTTGGTGTCCTTTTGATATTTTATATAAATTATATAATATATATTTGGTGTAGTTTTTGATATTTTACATAGGGTGTGTAGTATATATTTACTGTCCTTATTGATATTTTATTAACAGTGTATAATATACATTTGGTGTAATTTTTGATATTTTATGTACAGTATATTAAATATAATTACTGTAGTATTTGATACTTTATTTACAGTATATATAACACATGTTTGGTTTACTTTTTGATATTTTATGTAGAGTATGTCATATATATTTACTGTACTTTTTGATATTTTATTTACAGTATATAAAGTGTATTTGGTGTACTTTCAGTTAATATTATATGTACAATATATGAAATATATTTACTGTACTTTTTGATATTTTATGTACAGTATATAAGATATATTTGGTGTCCTTTTGATATTTTATGTAAATTATATAATACATATTTGCTGTAGTTTTTGATATTTTACATAGGGTGTGTCATATATATTGACGGTATTTTTGATATTTTATTTACAGTATATAATATACATTTGGTGTAATTTTTGATATTTTATGTACAGTATATTAAATATAATTACTGTAGTATTTGATACTTTATTTACAGTATATATAACACATATTTGGTGTACTTTTTGATATTTTATGTACAGTATGTAATATATATTTACTGTACTTTTTGATAATTTATTTACAGTATATAAAGTGTATTTGGTGTACTTTCAGTTAATATTATATGTACAATATATGAAATATATTTACTGTACTTTTTGATATTTTATGTAGAGTATATAAGATATATTTGGTGTCCTTTTGATATTTTATGTAAATTATATAATACATATTTGCTGTAGTTTTTGATATTTTACATAGGGTGTGTCGTATATACTTACTGTCCTTTTTGATATTTTATTTACAGTATAAAATAGACATTTGGTGTAATTTTTGATATTTTATGTACAGTATATTAAATATAATTACTGTAGTTTTTGATAGTCTATTGAGAGTATATATAACACATATTTGGTGTACTTTTTTATATTTTATGTACAGTATGTCATATATATTTACTGTACTTTTTGATATTTTATTTACAGTATATAAAATGTATTTGGTGTACTTTTAGTTAATATTATATGTACAATATATGAAATATATTTACTGTACTTTCTGATATTTTACGTACAGTATATAAGATATATTTGGTGTCCTTTTGATATTTTATATAAATTATATAATATATATTTGGTGTAGTTTTTGATATTTTACATAGGGTGTGTAGTATATACTTACTGTCCTTATTGATATTTTATTTACAGTGTATAATATACATTTGGTGTAATTTTTGATAGTTTATGTACAGTATATAAAATATAATTACAATAGTATTTGATCATTTATTTACAGTATATATAACACATATTTGGTTTACTTTTTGATATTTTATGTACAGTATGTCATATATATTTACTGTACTTTTTGATATTTTATTTACAGTATATAAAATGTATTTGGTGTACTTTCAGTTAATATTATATGTACAATATATGAAATATATTTAGTGTACTTTTTGATATTTTATGTACAGTATATAAGATATATTTGGTGTCCTTTTGATATTTTATGTAAATTATATAATATATATTTGGTGAAGTTTTTGATATTTTACATAGGGTGTGTCATATATATTGACGGTATTTTTGATATTTTATTTACAGAATATAATATACATTTGGAGTAATTTTGGATATTTTATGTACAGTATATTAAATATAATTACTGTAGTATTTGATACTTTATTTACAGTATATATAAAACATATTTGGTGTACTTTTTGATATTTTATGTACAGTATGTAATATATATTTACTGTACTTTTTGATAATTTATTTACAGTATATAAAGTGTATTTGGTGTACTTTCAGTTAATATTAAATGTACAATATATGAAATATATTTACTGTACTTTTTGATAGTTTATGTACAGTATATAAGATATATTTGGTGTCCTTTTGATATTTTATGTAAATTATATAATACATATTTGGTGTAGTTTTTGATATTTTACATAGGGTGTGTCATATATATTGACTGTCCTTTTTGATATTTTATTTACAGTTTATAATATACATTTGGTGTAATTTTTTATATTTTATGTACAGTATATTAAATATAATTACTGTAGTTTTCATAGTCTGTTTACAGTATATATAACACATATTTGGTGTACTTTTTGATATTTTATGTACAGTATGTCATATATATTTACTGTACTGTTTTATATTTTATTTACAGTATATAAAATGTATTTGGTGTACTTTTAGTTAATATTATATGTATAATATATGAAATATATTTACTGTACTTTCTGATATTTTATGTTCAGTATATAAGATATATTTGGTGTCCTTTTGATATTTTATATAAATTATATAATATATATTAGGTGTAGTTTTTTATATTTTACATTGGGTGTGTCATATATATTTACTGTCTTTTTGATATTTTATTTGCAGTATATAATATACATTTGGTGTAATTGTTGATATTGTATGTACAGTATAGTAAATATAATTACTGTAGTTTTTGATAGTCTATTTACAGTATATATAACACATATTTGGTGTACTTTTTGATATTTTATGTACAGTATGTCATATATATTTACTGTACTTTTTGATAATTTATTTACAGTATATAAAGTGTATTTGGTGTACTTTCAGTTAATATTATATGTACAATATATGAAATATATTTACCGTACTCTTTGATATTTTACGTACAGTATATAAGATATATTTGGTGTCCTTTTGATATTTTATGTAAATTATATAATACATATTTGGTGTAGTTTTTGATATTTTACATAGGGTGTGTGATATATATTGACTGTCCTTTTTGATATTTTATTTACAGTATATAATATACATTTGGTGTAATTTTTGATATTTTATGTACAGTATATTAAATATAATTACTGTAGTTTTTGATAGTCTATTTACAGTATATATAACACATATTTGGTGTACTTTTTGATATTTTATGTACAGTATGTCATATATATTTACTGTACTTTTTGATATTTTATTTACAGTATATAAAATGTATTTGGTGTACCTTCAGTTAATATTATATGTACAATATATGAAATATATTTACTGTACTTTTTGATATTTTATGTACAGTATATAAGATATATTTGGTGTCCTTTTGATATTTTATATAAATTAAATAATATATATTTGCTGAAGTTTTTGATATTTTACATAGGGTGTGTAGTATATAGTTACTGTCCTTTTTGATATTTTATTTAGAGTATATAATATACATTTGGTGTAATTTTTGATATTTTATGTACAGTATATTAAATATAATTACTGTAGTATTTGATACTTTATTTACAGTATATATAACACATATTTGGTGTACTTTTTGATATTTTATGTACAGTCTGTCATATATATTTACTGTACTTTTTGATATTTTATTTACAGTATATAAAGTGTATTTGCTGTACTTTCAGTTAATATTATATGTACAATATATGAAATATATTTACTGTACTTTTTGATATTTTATGTACAGTATATAAGATATATTTGGTGTCCTTTTGATATTTTATGTAAATTATATAATACATATTTGGTGTAGTTTTTGATATTTTACATAGGGTGTGTGATATATATTGACTGTCCTTTTTGATATTTTATTTACAGTATATAATATACATTTGGTGTAATTTTTGATATTTTCTGTACAGTATATTAAATATAATTACTGTAGTTTTTGATAGTCTATTTACAGTATATATAACACATATTTGGTGTACTTTTTTATATTTTATGTACAGTATGTCAAATATATTTACTATACTTTTTGATATTTTATTTACAGTATATAAAATGTATTTGGTGTACCTTCAGTTAATATTATATGTACAATATATGAAATATATTTACTGTACTTTTTGATATTTTATGTAGAGTATATAAGATATATTTGGTGTCCTTTTGATATTTTATATAAATTATATAATATATATTTGGTGTAGTTTTTGATATCTTACATAGGGTGTGTAGTATATTGTTACTGTCCTTTTTGATATTTTATTTACAGTATATAATATACATTTGGTGTAATTTTTGATATTTTATGTACAGTATATTAAATATAATTACTGTAGTATTTGATAGTTTATTTAGAGTATATATAACAGATATTTGATGTACTTTTTGATATTTTATGTACAGTATGTAATATATATTTACTGTAATTTTTGATATTTTATTTACAGTATATCAAATGTATTTGGTGTACTTTCAGTTAATATTATATGTACAACATGTGAAATATATTTACTGTACTTTTTGATATTTTATGTACAGTATATAAGATATATTTGGTGTCCTTTTCATATTTTATTTAAATTATATAATACATATTTGGTGTAGTTTTTGATATTTTACATAGGGTGTGTCACATATATTGACGGTCCTTTTTGATATTTTATTTACAGTATATAATATACATTTGGTGTAATTTTTGATATTTTATGTACAGTACATTAAATATAATTACTGTAGTTTTTGATAGTTTATTTAAAGTATATATAACACATATTTGGTGTATTTTTGATATTTTATGTACCGTATGTCATATATATTTACTGTACTTTTTGATATTTTATGTACAGTATATAAAATGTATTTGGTGTACTTTCAGTTAATATTATATGTACAATATATGAAATATATTTACTGTACTTTCTGATATTTTATGTACAGTATATAACATATATTTGGTGTCCTTTTGATATTTTATATAAATTATATAATATATATTTGCTGAAGTTTTTGATATTTTACATAGGGTGTGTAGTATATAGTTACTGTCCTTTTTGATATTTTATTTAGAGTATATAATATACATTTGGTGTAATTTTTGATATTTTATGTACAGTATATTAAATATAATTACTGTAGTATTTGATACTTTATTTACAGTATATATAACACATATTTGGTGTACTTTTTGATATTTTATGTACAGTATGTAATATATATTTACTGTACTTTTTGATATTTTATTTACAGTACATAAAGTGTATTTGGTGTACTTTCAGTTAATAATATATGTACAATATATGAAATATATTTACTGTACTTTTTGATATTTTATGTACAGTATATAAAATATATTTGGTGTCCTTTTGATATTTTATGTAAATTATATGATACAAATTTGGTGTAGTTTTTGATATTTTACATAGGGTGTGTCATATATATTGACTGTCCTTTTTGATATTTTATTTACAGTATATAATATACATTTGGTGTAATTTTTGATATTTTATGTACAGTATATTAAATATAATTACTGTAGTTTTTGATAGTCTATTTACAGTATATATAACACATATTTGGTGTACTTTTTTATATTTTATGTACAATATGTCATATATATTTACTGTACTTTTTGATACTTTATTTACAGTATATAAAATGTATTTGGTGTACTTTTAGTTATTATTATATGTACAATATATGAAATATATTTACTGTACTTTCTGATATTTTACGTACAGTATATAAGATATATTTGGTTTCCTTTTGATATTTTATATAAATTATATAATATATATTTGGTGTAGTTTTTGATATTTTACATAGGGTGTGTAGTATATATTTACTGTCCTTATTGATATTTTATTAACAGTGTATAATATACATTTGGTGTAATTTTTGATATTTTATGTACAGTATATTAAATATAATTACTGTAGTATTTGATCGTTTATTTACAGTATATATAACACATATTTGGTGTACTTTTTGATATTTTATGTACAGTCTGTCATATATATTTACTGTACTTTTTGATATTTTATTTACAGTATATAAAGTGTATTTGCTGTACTTTCAGTTAATATTATATGTACAATATATGAAATATATTTACTGTACTTTTTGATATTTTATGTACAGTATATAAGATATATTTGGTGTCCTTTTGATATTTTATGTAAATTATATAATACATATTTGGTGTAGTTTTTGATATTTTACATAGGGTGTGTCATATATATTGACGGTACTTTTTGATATTTTATTTACAGTATATAATATACATTTGGTGTAATTTTTGATATTTTATGTACAGTATATTAAATAAAATTACTGTAGTATTTGATACTTTATTTACAGTATATATAACACATATTTGGTGTACTTTTTGATATTTTATGTACAGTATGTAATATATATTTACTGTACTTTTTGATAATTTATTTACAGTATATAAAGTGTATTTGGTGTACTTTCAGTTAATATTATATGTACAATATATGAAATATATTTACTGTACTTTCTGATATTTTATGTACAGTATATAAGATATATTTGGTGTCCTTTTGAAATTTTATGTAAATTATATAATACATATTTGGTGTAGTTTTTGATATTTTACATAGGGTGTGTCATATATATTGACTGTCTTTTTGATATTTTATTTACAGTATATAATATACATTTGGTGTAATTTTTGATATTTTATGTACAGTATATTAAATATAATTACTGTAGTATTTGATAGTTTATTTACAGTATATATAACACATATTTGATGTACTTTTTGATATTTTATGTACAGTATGTAATATACATTTACTGTAGTTTTTGATAATTTATTTACAGTATATCAAATGTATTTGGTGTACTTTCAGTTAATATTATATGTACAATATATGAAATATATTTACTGTACTTTTTGATATTTTATGTACAGTATATAAGTTATATTTGGTGTCCTTTTGATATTTTATTTAAATTATATAATACATATTTGGTGTAGTTTTTGATATTTTACATAGGGTGTGTCACATATATTGACGGTCCTTTTTGATATTTATTTGCAGTATATAATATAAATTTGGTGTAATTTTTGATATTTTATGTACAGTACATTAAATATAATTACTGTAGTTTTTGATAGTTTATTTACAGTATATATAACACATATTTGGTGTATTTTTGATACTTTATGTACAGTATGTCATATATATTTACTGTACTTTTTGATATTTTATTTACAGTATATAAAATGTATTTGGTGTACTTTTAGTTAATATTATATGTACAATATATGAAATATATTTACTGTACTTTTTGATATTTTATGTACAGTATATAAGATATATTTGGTGTCCTTTTGATATTTTATGTAAATTATATAATACATATTTGGTGTAGTTTTTGATATTTTACATAGGGTGTGTCATATATATTGACTGTCGTTTTTGATATTTTACTTACAGTATATACTATACATTTGGTGTAATTTTTGATATTTTATGTACAGTATATTAAATATAATTACTGTAGTTTTTGATAGTCTATTTACAGTATATATAACACATATTTGGTGTACTTTTTTATATTTTATGTACAGTATGTCATATATATTTACTGTACTTTTTGATATTTTATTTACAGTATATAAAGTGTATTTGGTGTACTTTCAGTTAATATTATATGTACAATATATGAAATATATTTACCGTACTCTTTGATATTTTATGTACAGTATATAAGATATATTTGGTGTCCTTTTGATATTTTATGTAAATTATATAATACATATTTGGTGTAGTTTTTGATATTTTACATAGGGTGTGTGATATATATTGACTGTCCTTTTTGATATTTTATTTACAGTATATAATATACATTTGGTGTAATTTTTGATATTTTATGTACAGTATATTAAATATAATTACTGTAGTTTTTGATAGTCTATTTACAGTATATATAACACATATTTGGTGTACTTTTTGATATTTTATGTACCGTATGTCATATATATTTACTGTACTTTTTGATATTTTATTTACAGTATATAAAATGTATTTGGTGTACCTTCAGTTAATATTATATGTACAATATATGAAATATATTTACTGTACTTTTTGATATTTTATGTACAGTATATAAGATATATTTGGTGTCCTTTTGATATTTTTTATAAATTATATAATATATATTTGGTGTAGTTTTGGTATTTTACATAGGGTGTGTAATATATATTTACTGTCTTTTTGATATTTTATTTACAGTATATAATATACATTTGGTGTAATTTTTGATATTTTATGTACAGCATATTAAATACTATTACTGTAGTTTTTGATAGTCTATTTACAGTATATATAACACATATTTGGTGTACTTATTGATATTTTATGTACAGTATGTCATATATATTTACTGTACTTTTTGATATTTTATTTACAGTATATAAAATGTACTCGGTGTACTTTTAGTTAATATTATATGTACAATATATGAAATATATTTACTGTACTTTTTGATATTTTATGTACAGTATATAAGATATATTTGGTGTCCTTTTGATATTTTATGTAAATTATATAATACATATTTGGTGTAGTTTTTGATATTTTACATAGGGTGTGTCATATATATTGACTGTCGTTTTTGATATTTTATTTACAGTATATACTATACATTTGGTGTAATTTTTGATATTTTATGTACAGTATATTAAATATAATTACTGTAGTTTTTGATAGTCTATTTACAGTATATATAACACATATTTGGTGTACTTTTTTATATTTTATGTACAGTATGTCATATATATTTACTGTACTTTTTGATATTTTATTTACAGTATATAAAATGTGTTTGGTGTTCTTTTAGTTAATATTATATGTACAATATATGAAATATATTTACTGTACTTTCTGATATTTTACGTACAGTATATAAGATATATTTGGTGTCCTTTTGATATTTTATATAAATTATATAATATATATTTGGTGTAGTTTTTGATATTTTACATAGGGTGTGTAGTATATATTTACTGTCCTTATTGATATTTTATTAACAGTGTATAATATACATTTGGTGTAATTTTTGATATTTTATGTACAGTATATTAAATATAATTACTGTAGTATTTGATCGTTTATTTACAGTATATATAACACATGTTTGGTTTACTTTTTGATATTTTATGTAGAGTATGTCATATATATTTACTGTACTTTTTGATATTTTATTTACAGTATATAAAGTGTATTTGGTGTACTTTCAGTTAATATTATATGTACAATATATGAAATATATTTACTGTACTTTTTGATATTTTATGTACAGTATATAAGATATATTTGGTGTCCTTTTGATATTTTATGTAAATTATATAATACATATTTGCTGTAGTTTTTGATATTTTACATAGGGTGTGTCATATATATTGACGGTATTTTTGATATTTTATTTACAGTATATAATATACATTTGGTGTAATTTTTGATATTTTATGTACAGTATATTAAATATAATTACTGTAGTATTTGATACTTTATTTACAGTATATATAAAACATATTTGGTGTACTTTTCGATATTTTATGTACAGTATGTAATATATATTTACTGTACTTTTTGATAATTTATTTACAGTATATAAAGTGTATTTGGTGTACTTTCAGTTAATATTATATGTACAATATATGAAATATATTTACTGTACTTTTTGATATTTTATGTAGAGTATATAAGATATATTTGGTGTCCTTTTGATATTTTATGTAAATTATATAATACATATTTGCTGTAGTTTTTGATATTTTACATAGGGTGTGTCGTATATACTTACTGTCCTTTTTGATATTTTATTTACAGTATAAAATATACATTTGGTGTAATTTTTGATATTTTATGTACAGTATATTAAATATAATTACTGTAGTTTTCATAGTCTGTTTACAGTATATATAACACATATTTGGTGTACTTTTTGATATTTTATGTACAGTATGTCATATATATTTACTGTACTGTTTTATATTTTATTTACAGTATATAAAATGTATTTGGTGTACTTTTAGTTAATATTATATGTATAATATATGAAATATATTTACTGTACTTTCTGATATTTTATGTTCAGTATATAAGATATATTTGGTGTCCTTTTGATATTTTATATAAATTATATAATATATATTAGGTGTAGTTTTTTATATTTTACATTGGGTGTGTCATATATATTTACTGTCTTTTTGATATTTTATTTGCAGTATATAATATACATTTGGTGTAATTGTTGATATTGTATGTACAGTATAGTAAATATAATTACTGTAGTTTTTGATAGTCTATTTACAGTATATATAACACATATTTGGTGTACTTTTTGATATTTTATGTACAGTATGTCATATATATTTACTGTACTTTTTGATAATTTATTTACAGTATATAAAGTGTATTTGGTGTACTTTCAGTTAATATTATATGTACAATATATGAAATATATTTACCGTACTCTTTGATATTTTATGTACAGTATATAAGATATATTTGGTGTCCTTTTGATATTTTATGTAAATTATATAATACATATTTGGTGTAGTTTTTGATATTTTACATAGGGTGTGTGATATATATTGACTGTCCTTTTTGATATTTTATTTACAGTATATAATATACATTTGGTGTAATATTTGATATTTTATGTACAATATATTAAATATAATTACTGTAGTTTTTGATAGTCTATTTACAGTATATATAACACATATTTGGTGTACTTTTTGATATTTTATGTACAGTATGTCATATATATTTACTGTACTTTTTGATATTTTATTTACAGTATATAAAATGTATTTGGTGTACCTTCAGTTAATATTATATGTACAATATATGAAATATATTTACTGTACTTTTTGATATTTTATGTACAGTATATAAGATATATTTGGTGTCCTTTTGATATTTTATATAAATTAAATAATATATATTTGCTGAAGTTTTTGATATTTTACATAGGGTGTGTAGTATATAGTTACTGTCCTTTTTGATATTTTATTTAGAGTATATAATATACATTTGGTGTAATTTTTGATATTTTATGTACAGTATATTAAATATAATTACTGTAGTATTTGATACTTTATTTACAGTATATATAACACATATTTGGTGTACTTTTTGATATTTTATGTACAGTATGTAATATATATTTACTGTACTTTTTGATATTTTATTTACAGTACATAAAGTGTATTTGGTGTACTTTCAGTTAATATTATATGTACAATATATGAAATATATTTACTGTACTTTTTGATACTTTATGTACAGTATATAAAATATATTTGGTGTCCTTTTGATATTTTATGTAAATTATATGATACAAATTTGGTGTAGTTTTTGATATTTTACATAGGGTGTGTCATATATATTGACTGTCCTTTTTGATATTTTATTTACAGTATATAATATACATTTGGTGTAATTTTTGATATTTTATGTACAGTATATTAAATATAATTACTGTAGTTTTTGATAGTCTATTTACAGTATATATAACACATATTTGGTGTACTTTTTTATATTTTATGTACAGTATGTCATATATATTTACTGTACTTTTTGATACTTTATTTACAGTATATAAAATGTATTTGGTGTACTTTTAGTTAATATTATATGTACAATATATGAAATATATTTACTGTACTTTCTGATATTTTACGTACAGTATATAAGATATATTTGGTTTCCTTTTGATATTTTATATAAATTATATAATATATATTTGGTGTAGTTTTTGATATTTTACATAGGGTGTGTAGTATATATTTACTGTCCTTATTGATATTTTATTTACAGTGTATAATATACATTTGGTGTAATTTTTGATATTTTATGTACAGTATATTAAATATAATTACTGTAGTATTTGATCGTTTATTTACAGTATATATAACACATATTTGGTGTACTTTTTGATATTTTATGTACAGTCTGTCATATATATTTACTGTACTTTTTGATATTTTATTTACAGTATATAAAGTGTATTTGCTGTACTTTCAGTTAATATTATATGTACAATATATGAAATATATTTACTGTACTTTTTGATATTTTATGTACAGTATATAAGATATATTTGGTGTCCTTTTGATATTTTATGTAAATTATATAATACATATTTGGTGTAGTTTTTGATATTTTACATAGGGTGTGTCATATATATTGACGGTACTTTTTGATATTTTATTTACAGTATATAATATACATTTGGTGTAATTTTTGATATTTTATGTACAGTATATTAAATAAAATTACTGTAGTATTTGATACTTTATTTACAGTATATATAACACATATTTGGTGTACTTTTTGATATTTTATGTACAGTATGTAATATATATTTACTGTACTTTTTGATAATTTATTTACAGTATATAAAGTGTATTTGGTGTACTTTCAGTTAATATTATATGTACAATATATGAAATATATTTACTGTACTTTCTGATATTTTATGTACAGTATATAAGATATATTTGGTGTCCTTTTGAAATTTTATGTAAATTATATAATACATATTTGGTGTAGTTTTTGATATTTTACATAGGGTGTGTCATATATATTGACTGTCTTTTTGATATTTTATTTACAGTATATAATATACATTTGGTGTAATTTTTGATATTTTATGTACAGTATATTAAATATAATTACTGTAGTTTTTCATAGTCTATTTACAGTATATATAAAACATATTTGGTGTACTTTTTGATATTTTATGTACAGTATGTCATATATATTTACTGTACTTTTTGATATTTTATTTACAGTATATAAAATGTATTTGGTGTAATTTAAGTTAATATTATATGTACAATATATGAAATATATTTACTGTACTTTCTGATATTTTATGTTCAGTATATAAGATATATTTGGTGTCCTTTTGATATTTTATAGAAATTATATAATATATATTAGGTGTAGTTTTTTATATTTTACATTGGGTGTGTCATATATATTTACTGTCTTTTTGATATTTTATTTACAGTATATAATATACATTTGGTGTAATTTTTGATATTTTATGTACAGTATATTAAATATAATTACTGTAGATTTTGATAGTCTATTTACAGTATATATAACACATATTTGGTGTACTTTTTGATATTTTATGTACAGTATGTCATACATATTTACTGTACTTTTTGATATTTTATTTACAGTATATAATATACATTTGGTGTAATTTTTGATATTTTATGTACAGTATATTAAATATAATTACTGTAGTTTTTCATAGTCTATTTACAGTATATATAACACATATTTGGTGTACTTTTTGATATTTTATGTACAGTATGTCATATATATTTACTGTAATTTTTGATATTTTATTTACAGTATATAAAATGTATTTGGTGTACTTTTAGTTAATATTATATGTACAATGTATGAAATATATTTACTGTACTTTCTGATACTTTATGTACAGTATATAAAATATCTTTGGTGTCCTTTTGATATTTTATATAAATTATATAATATATATTAGGTGTATTTTTTGATATTTTACATTGGGTGTGTCATACATATTTACTGTCTTTTTGATATTTTATTTACAGTATATAATATACATTTGGTGTAATTTTTGATATTTTATGTACAGTATATTAAATATAATTACTGTAGGTTTTGATAGTCTAATTACAGTATATATAACACATATTTGGTGTACTTTTTGATATTTTATGTACAGTATGTCATATATATTTACTGTACTGTTTGATATTTTATTTACAGTATATAAAATGTATTTTGTGTACTTTTAGTTAATATTATATGTACAATATATGAAATATATTTACTGTACTTTTTGATATTTTATGAACAGTATATAAGATATATTTGGTGTCCTTTTGATATTTTATATAAATTATACAATATATATTTCGTGTAGTTTTGGTATTTTACATAGGGTGTGTAATATATATTTACTGTCTTTTTGATATTTTATTTACAGTATATAATATACATTTGGTGTAATTTTTGATATTTTATGTACAGTATATTAAATACTATTACTGTAGTTTTTGATAGTCTATTTACAGTATATATAACACATATTTGGTGTACTTTTTGATATTTTATGTGCAGTGTGTCATATATATTTACTGTACTTTTTGATATTTTATTTACAGTATATAAAATGTATTTGGTGTACTTTTAGTTAATATTATATGTACAATATATGAAATATATTTACTGTACTTTCTGATATTTTATGTACAGTATATAAGATATATTTGTTGTCCTTTTGATATTTTATATAAATTATATAATATATATTTGCTGAAGTTTTTGATATTTTACATAGGGTGTGTAGTATATAGTTACTGTCCTTTTTGATATTTTATTTACAGTATATAATATACATTTGGTGTAATTTTTGATATTTTATGTACAGTATATTAAATATAATTACTGTAGTATTTGATACTTTATTTACAGTATATATAACACATATTTGGTGTACTTTTTGATATTTTATGTACAGTATGTAATATATATTTACTGTAATTTTTGATATTTTATTTACAGTATATAAAGTGTATTTGGTGTACTTTCAGTTAATATTATATGTACAATATATGAAATATATTTACTGAACTTTTTGATATTTTATGTACAGTATATAAGTTATATTTTTTGTCCTTTTGATATTTTATTTAAATTATATAATACATATTTGGTGTAGTTTTTGATATTTTACATAGGGTGTGTCACATATATTGACGGTCCTTTTTGATATTTTATTTACAGTATATACTATACATTTGGTGTGATTTTTGATATTTTATGTACAGTACATTAAATATAATTACTGTAGTTTTTGATAGTCTATTTACAGTATATATAACACATATTTGGTGTATTTTTGATATTTTATGTACAGTATGTCATATATATTTACTGTACTTTTTGATATTTTATGTACAGTATATAAAATGTATTTGGTGTACTTTCAGTTAATATTATATGTACAATATATGAAATATATTTACTGTACTTTCTGATATTTTACGTACAGTATATAAGATATATTTGGTGTCCTTTTGATATTTTATATAAATTATATAATATATATTTGCTGAAGTTTTTGATATTTTACATAGGGTGTGTAGTATATAGTTACTGTCCTTTTTGATATTTTATTAACAGTGTATAATATACATTTGGTGTAATTTTTGATATTTTATGTACAGTATATTAAATAAAATTACTGTAGTATTTGATACTTTATTTACAGTATATATAACACATATTTGGTGTACTTTTTGATATTTTATGTACAGTATGTAATATATATTTACTGTACTTTTTGATAATTTATTTACAGTATATAAAGTGTATTTGGTGTACTTTCAGTTAATATTATATGTACAATATATGAAATATATTTACTGTACTTTCTGATATTTTATGTACAGTATATAAGATATATTTGGTGTCCTTTTGAAATTTTATGTAAATTATATAATACATATTTGGTGTAGTTTTTGATATTTTACATAGGGTGTGTCATATATATTGACTGTCTTTTTGATATTTTATTTACAGTATATAATATACATTTGGTGTAATTTTTGATATTTTATGTACAGTATATTAAATATAATTACTGTAGTTTTTCATAGTCTATTTACAGTATATATAAAACATATTTGGTGTACTTTTTGATATTTTATGTACAGTATGTCATATATATTTACTGTACTTTTTGATATTTTATTTACAGTATATAAAATGTATTTGGTGTAATTTAAGTTAATATTATATGTACAATATATGAAATATATTTACTGTACTTTCTGATATTTTATGTTCAGTATATAAGATATATTTGGTGTCCTTTTGATATTTTATATAAATTATATAATATATATTAGGTGTAGTTTTTTATATTTTACATTGGGTGTGTCATATATATTTACTCTCTTTTTGATATTTTATTTACAGTATATAATATACATTTGGTGTAATTTTTGATATTTTATGTACAGTATATTAAATATAATTACTGTAGATTTTGATAGTCTATTTACAGTATATATAACACATATTTGGTGTACTTTTTGATATTTTATGTACAGTATGTCATACATATTTACTGTACTTTTTGATATTTTATTTACAGTATATAATATACATTTGGTGTAATTTTTGATATTTTATGTACAGTATATTAAATATAATTACTGTAGTTTTTCATAGTCTATTTACAGTATATATAACACATATTTGGTGTACTTTTTGATATTTTATGTACAGTATGTCATATATATTTACTGTAATTTTTGATATTTTATTTACAGTATATAAAATGTATTTGGTGTACTTTTAGTTAATATTATATGTACAATGTATGAAATATATTTACTGTACTTTCTGATACTTTATGTACAGTATATAAAATATCTTTGGTGTCCTTTTGATATTTTATATAAATTATATAATATATATTAGGTGTATTTTTTGATATTTTACATTGGGTGTGTCATACATATTTACTGTCTTTTTGATATTTTATTTACAGTATATAATATACATTTGGTGTAATTTTTGATATTTTATGTACAGTATATTAAATATAATTACTGTAGGTTTTGATAGTCTAATTACAGTATATATAACACATATTTGGTGTACTTTTTGATATTTTATGTACAGTATGTCATATATATTTACTGTACTGTTTGATATTTTATTTACAGTATATAAAATGTATTTTGTGTACTTTTAGTTAATATTATATGTACAATATATGAAATATATTTACTGTACTTTTTGATATTTTATGTACAGTATATAAGATATATTTGGTGTCCTTTAGATATTTTATGTAAATTATATAATACATATTTGCTGTAGTTTTTGATATTTTACATAGGGTGTGTCGTATATAGTTACTGTCCTTTTTGATATTTTATTTACAGTATATAATATACATTTGGTGTAATTTTTGATATTTTATGTACAGTATATTAAATATAATTACTGTAGTTTTTGATATTGTATTTACAGTATATATAACACATATTTGGTGTACTTTTTTATATTTTATGTACAGTATGTCATATATATTTACTGTACTTTTTGATATTTTATTTACAGTATATAAAATGTATTTGGTGTACTTTTAGTTAATATTATATGTACAATATATGAAATATATTTACTGTACTTTCTGATATTTTACGTACAGTATATAAGATATATTTGGTGTCCTTTTGATATTTTATATAAATTATATAATATATATTTGGTGTAGTTTTTGATATTTTACATAGGGTGTGTAGTATATACTTACGGTCCTTATTGATATTTTATTTACAGTGTATAATATACATTTCGTGTAATTTTTGATAGTTTATGTACAGTATATTAAATATAATTACAATAGTATTTGATCATTTATTTACAGTATATATAACACATATTTGGTTTACTTTTTGATATTTTATGTACAGTATGTCATATATATTTACTGTACTTTTTGATATTTTATTTACAGTATATAATATACATTTGGTGAAATTTTTGATATTTTATGTACAGTATATTAAATATAATTACTGTAGTATTTGATACTTTATTTACAGTATATATAACACATATTTGGTGTACTTTTTGATATTTTATGTACAGTATGTAATATATATTTACTGTACTTTTTGATATTTTATTTACAGTATATAAAGTGTATGTGGTGTACTTTCAGTTAATATTATATGTACATTATATGAAATATATTTACTGTACTTTTTGATATTTTATGTACAGTATATAAGATATATTTGGTGTCCTTTTGATATTTTATGTAAATTATATAATACATATTTGGTGTAGTTTTTGATATTTTACATAGGGTGTGTCACATATATTGACTGTCCTTTTTGATATTTTTTTTACAGTATATAATATACATTTGGTGTAATTTTTGATATTTTATGTACAGTATATTAAATATAATTACTGTAGTTTTTGATAGTCTATTTACAGTGTATATAACACATATTTGGTGTACTTTTTTATATTTTATGTACAGTATGTCATATATATTTACTGTACTGTTTGATATTTTATTTACAGTATATAAAATGTATTTGGTGTACTTTTAGTTAATATTATATGTACAATATATGAAATATATTTACTGTACTTTCTGATATTTTACGTACAGTATATAAGATATATTTGGTGTCCTTTTGATATTTTATATAAATTATATAATATATCTTTGGTGTAGTTTTTGATATTTTACATAGGGTATATAGTATATATTTACTGTCCTTATTGATATTTTATTTACTGTGTATAATATACATTTGGTGTAATTTTTGATATTTTATGTACAGTATATTAAATATAATTACTGTAGTATTTGATACTTTATTTACAGTATATATAACACATATTTGGTGTACTTTTTGATATTTTATGTACAGTATGTAATATATATTTACTGTACTTTTTGATAATTTATTTGCAGTATATAAAGTGTATTTGGTGTACTTTCAGTTAATATTATATGTACAATATATGAAATATATTTACTGTACTTTTTGATATTTTATGTACAGTATATAAGATATATTTGGTGTCCTTTAGATATTTTATGTAAATTATATAACACATATTTGCTGTAGTTTTTGATATTTTACATACGGTGTGTCGTATATAGTTACTGTCCTTTTTGATATTTTATTTACAGTATATAATATACATTTGGTGTAATTTTTGATATTTTATGTACAGTATATTAAATATAATTACTGTAGTTTTTGATAGTCTATTTACAGTATATATAACACATATTTGGTGTACTTTTTTATATTTTATGTACCGTATGTCATATATATTTACTGTACTTTTTGATATATTATTTACAGTATATAAAATGTATTTGGTGTACTTTTAGTTAATATTATATGTACAATATATGAAATATATTTACTGTACTTTCTGATATTTTACGTACAGTATATAAGATATATTTGGTGTCCTTTTGATATTTTATATAAATTATATAATATATATTTGGTGTAGTTCTTGATATTTTACATAGGGTGTGTAGTATATAGTTACTGTCCTTTTTGATATTTTATTTACACTATATAATATACATTTGGTGTAATTTTTGATATTTTATGTACAGTATATTAAATATAATTACTGTAGTATTTGATACTTTATTTACAGTATATATAACCCATATTTGGTGTACTTTTTGATATTTTATGTACAGTATGTAATATATATTTACTGTACTTTTTGATATTTTATTTACAGTATATAAAGTGTATTTGGTGTACTTTCAGTTAATATTATATGTACAATATATGAAATATATTTACTGTACTTTTTGATATTTTATGTACAGTATATAAGATATATTTGGTGTCCTTTTGATATTTTATGTAAATTATATAATACATATTTGGTGTAGTTTTTGATATTTTACAGAGGGTGTGTCATATATACTGACTGTCCTTTTTGATATTTTATTTACAGTATATAATATACATTTGGTGTAATTTTTGATATTTTATGTACAGTATATTAAATATAATTACTGTAGTTTTTGATAGTCTGTTTACAGTATATATAACACATATTTGGTGTACATTTTGATATTTTATGTACAGTATGTAATATATATTTACTGTACTTTTTGATATTTTATTTACAGTATATAAAATGTATTTGGTGTACTTTTAGTTAATATTATATGTACAATATATGAAATATATTTACTGTACTTTCTGATATTTTATGTACAGTATATAAGATATATTTGTTGTCCTTTTGATATTTTATATAAATTATATAATATATATTTGCTGAAGTTTTTGATATTTTACATAGGGTGTGTAGTATATACTTACTGTCCTTTTTGATATTTTATTTAGAGTATATAATATACATTTGGTGTAATTTTTGATATTTTATGTACAGTATATTAAATATAATTACTGTAGTATTTGATACTTTATTTACAGTATATATAACCCATATTTGGTGTACTTTTTGATATTTTATGTACAGTATGTAATATATATTTACTGTACTTTTTGATATTTTATTTACAGTATATAAAGTGTATTTGGTGTACTTTCAGTTAATATTATATGTACAATATATGAAATATATTTACTGTACTTTTTGATATTTTATGTACAGTATATAAGATATATTTGGTGTCCTTTTGATATTTTATGTAAATTATATAATACATATTTGGTGTAGTTTTTGATATTTTACATAGGGTGTGTCATATATATTGACTGTCCTTTTTGATATTTTATTTACAGTATATAATATAAATTTGGTGTAATTTTTGATATTTTAAGTACAGTATATTAAATATAATTACTGTAGTTTTTGATAGTCTATTTACAGTATATATAACACATATTTGGTGTACTTTTTTATATCTTATGTACAGTATGTCATATATATATACTGTACTTTTTGATATTTTATTTACAGTATATAATATACATTTGGTGTAATTTTTGATATTTTATGTACAGTACATTAAATATAATTACTGTAGTTTTTGATAGTTTATTTACAGTATATATAACACATATTTGGTGTATTTTTGATATTTTATGTACAGTATGTCATATATATTTACTGTACTTTTTGATATTTTATTTACAGTATATAAAGTGTATTTGGTGTACTTTCAGTTAATATTATATGTACAATATATGAAATATATTTACTGTACTTTTTTATATTTTATGTACAGTATATAAGATATATTTGGTGTCCTTTTGATATTTTATGTAAATTATATGATACATATTTGGTGTAGTTTTTGATATTTTACATAGGGTGTGTCATATATATTGACTGTCCTTTTTGATATTTTATTTACAGTATATAATATACATTTGGTGTAATTTTTGATATTTTATGTACAGTATATTAAATACAATTACTGTAGTTTTTGATAGTTTATTTACAGTATATATAACACATATTTGGTGTACTTTTTGATATTTTATGTACAGTATGTCATATATACTTACTGTACTTTTTGATATTTTATTTACAGTATATAAAATGTATTTGGTGTACTTTTAGTTAATATTATATGTACAATATATGAAATATATTTACTGAACTTTCTGATATTTTACGTACAGTATATAAGATATATTTGGTGTCCTTTTGATATTTTATATAAATTATATAATATATATTTGGTGTAGTTTTTGATATTTTACATAGGTTGTGTAGTATATATTTACTGTCCTTATTGATATTTTATTTACAGTGTATAATATACATTTGGTGTAATTTTTGATATTTTTTGTACAGTATATTAGATATAATTACTGTAGTATTTGATCGTTTATTTACAGTATATATAACACATATTTGGTGTACTTTTTGATATTTTATGTACAGTATGTAATATATATTTACTGTACATTTTGATATTTTATTAAAGTATATAAAGTGTATTTGGTGTAATTTCAGTTAATATTATATGTAGAATATATGAAATATATTTACTGTACTTTTTGATATTTTATGTACAGTATATAAGATATATTTGGTGTCCTTTTGATATTTTATGTAAATTATATGATACATATTTGGTGTAGTTTTTGATATTTTACATAGGGTGTGTCGTATATATTGACTGCCCTTTTTGATATTTTATTTACACTATATAATATACATTTGGTGTAATTTTTGATATTTTCTGTACAGTATATTAAATATAATTACTGTAGTTTTTGATAGTCTATTTACAGTATATATACCACATATTTGGTGTACTTTTTGATATTTTATGTACAGTATGTCATATATATTTACTGTAATTTTGATAATTTATTTACAGTATATAAAGTGTATTTGCTGTACTTTTAGTTAATATTATATGTACAATATATGAAATATATTTACTGTACTTTCTGATATTTTATGTACAGTATATAAGATATATTTGGTGTCCTTTTGATATTTTATATAAATTATATAATATATATTTGGTGAAGTTTTTGATATTTTACATAGGGTGTGTAGTATATAGTTACTGTCCTTTTTGATATTTTATTTACAGTATATAATATACGTTTGGTGTAATTTTTGATATTTAATGTACAGTATATTAAATATAATTACTGTAGTATTTGATACTTTATTTACAGTATATATAACACATATTTGGTGTACTTTTTGATATTTTATGTACAGTATGTAATATATATTTACTGTACTTTTTGATAATTTATTTACAGTATATAAAGTGTATTTGGTGTACTTTCAGTTAATATTATATGTACAATATATGAAATATATTTACTGTACTTTTTGATATTTTATGTACAGTATATAAGATATATTTGGTGTCCTTTTGATGTTTTATGTAAATTATATAATACACATTTGCTGTAGTTTTTGATATTTTACATAGGGTGTGTCGCATATAGTTACTGTCCTTTTTGATATTTTATTTACAGTATATAATATACATTTGGTGTAATTTTTGATATTTTATGTACAGTATATCAAATATAATTACTGTAGTTTTTGATAGTCTATTTACAGTATATATAACACATATTTGGTGTACTTTTTTATATTTTATGTACAGTATGTCATATATATTTACTGTACATTTTGATATTTTATTTACAGTATATAAAATGTATTTTGTGTACTTTTAGTTAATATTATATGTACAATATATGAAATATATTTACTGTACTTTTTGATATTTTATGTAAAGTATATAAGATATATTTGGTGTCCTTTTGATATTTTATATAAATTATATAATATATATTTGGTGTAGTTTTTGATATTTTACATAGGGTGTGTAGTATATTGTTACTGTCATTTTTGATACATTATTTACAGTATATAATACACATTTGGTGTAATTTTTGATATTTTATGTACAGTATATTAAATATAATTACTGTAGTAATAGATAGTTTATTTACAGTATATATAACACATATTTGATGTACTATTTGATATTTTATGTATATTATGTAACATATATTTACTGTACTTTTTGATATTTTATTTACAGTATATCAAATGTATTTGGTGTACTTTCAGTTAATATTATGTGAACAATATATGAAATATCTTTACTGTACTTTTTGATATTTTATGTACAGTATATAAGATATATTTGGTGTTCTTTTGATATTTTATTTAAATTATATAATACATATTTGGTGTAGTTTTTGATATTTTACATAGGGTGTGTCACATATATTGACGGTCCTTTTTGATATTTTATTTACAGTGTATAATATACATTTGCTGTAATTTGTGATATTTTATGTACAGTATATTAAATATAATTACTGTAGTGTTTGATACATTATTTACAGTATATATAACACATATTTGGTGTACTTTTTTATATTTTATGTACAGTATGTCATATTTATTTACTGTACTTTTTGATATTTTATTTACAGTATATAAAATGTATTTGGTGTACTTTTAGTTAATATTATATATACAATATATGAAATATATTTACTGTACTTTCTGATATTTTACGTACAGTATATAAGATATATTTGGTGTCCTTTTGATATTTTATATAAATTATATAATATATATTTGGTGTAGTTTTTGATATTTTACATACGGTGTGTAGTATATATTTACTGTCCTTATTGATATTTTATTTACAGTGTATAATATACATTTGGTGTAATTTTTGATATTTTATGTACAGTATATTAAATATAATTACTGTAGCATTTGATCGTTTATTTACAGTATATATAACACATATTTGGTTTACTTTTTGATATTTTATGTACAGTATGTCATATATATTTACTGTAATTTTTGATATTTTATTTACAGTATATAAAGTGTATTTGGTGTACTTTCAGTTAATATTATATGTACAATATATGAAATATATTTACTGTATTTTTGATATTTTATGTACAGTATATAAGATATATTTGGTGTCCTTTTGATATTTAATGTAAATTATATAATACATATATGCTGTAGTTTTTGATCTTTTACATAGGGTGTGTCGTAAATAGTTACTGTCCTTTTTGATATTTTATTTACAGTATATAATATACATTTGGTGTAATTTTTGATATTTTATGTACATTATATTAAATATAATTACTGTAGTTTTTGATAGTCTATTTACAGTATATATAACACATATTTGGTGTACTTTTTGATATTTTATGTACAGTATGTCATATATATTTACTGTACTTTTTGATATTTTATTTACAGTATATAAAATGTATTTGGTGTACTTTTAGTTAATATTATATGTACAATATATGAAATATATTTACTGTACTTTCTGATATTTTACGTACAGTATATAAGATATATTTGGTGTCCTTTTGATATTTTATATAAATTATATAATATATATTTGTTGTAGTTTTTATATTTTACATAGGGTGTGTAGTATATATTTACTGTACTTATTGATATTTTATTTACAGTGTATAATATACATTTGCTCTAATTTTTGTTATTTTATGTACAGTATATTAAATATAATTACTGTAGTATTTGATCATTTATTTACAGTATATATAACACATATTTGGTTTACTTTTTGATATTTTATGTACAGTATGTCATATATATTTACTGTACTTTTTGATATTTTATTTACAGTATATAAAATGTATTTGGTGTACTTTCAGTTAATATTATATGTACAATATATGAAATATATTTACTGTACTTTTTGATATTTTATGTACAGTATATAAGATATATTTGGTGTCCTTTTGATATATTATATAAATTATATAATATATATTTGGTGTAGTTTTTGATATTTTACATAGGGTGTGTAGTATATATTTACTGTCCTTATTGATATTTTATTTACAGTATATAATATACATTTGGTGTAATTTTTGATATTGTATGTACAGTAAATTAAATATAATTACTGTAGTTTTTCATAGTCTATTTACAGTATATATAACACATATTTGGTGTACTTTTTGATATTTTATGTACAGTATGTCATATATATTTACTGTACTTTTTGATATTTTATTTACAGTATATAAAATGTATTTGGTGTACTTTTAGTTAATATTATATGTACAATATATGAAATATATTTACTGTACTTTCTGATATTTTATGTTCAGTATATAAGATATATTTGGTGTCTTTTGATATTTTATATAAATTATATAATATATATTAGGTGTAGTTTTTTATATTTTACCTTGGGTGTGTCATATATATTTACTGTCTTTTTGATATTTTATTTACAGTATATAATATACATTTGGTGTAATTGTTGATATTTTATGTACAGTATATGAAATATAATTACTGTAGTTTTTGATAGTCTATTTACAGTATATATAACACATATTTGGTGTACTTTTTGATATTTTATGTACAGTATGTCATATATATTTACTGTACTTTTTGATATTTTATTCACAGTATATAATATACATTTGGTGTAATTTTTGATATTTTATGTACAGTATATTAAATATAATTACTGTAGTTTTTCATAGTCTATTTACAGTATATATAACACATATTTGGTGTACTTTTTGATATTTTATGTACAGTATGTCATATATATTTACTGTACTGTTTTATATTTTATTTACGGTATATAAAATGTATTTGGTGTACTTTCAGTTAATATTATATGTACAATATATGAAATATATTTACTGTACATTTTGATATTTTATGTACAGTATATAAGATATATTTGGTGTCCTTTTGATATTTTATGTAAATTATATAATACATATTTCGTTTAGTTTTTGATATTTTACATAGGGTGTGTCATATATATTGACTGTCCTTTTTGATATTTTATTTACAGTATATAATATACGTTTTGTGTAATTTTTGATATTTTATGTACAATATATTAAATATAATTACTGTAGTTTTTCATAGTCTATTTACAGTATATATAACACATATTTGGTGTACTTTTTGATATTTTATGTACAGTATGTCATATATATTTACTGTATTTTTGATATTTTATTTACAGTATATAAAATGTATTTGGTGTACTTTTAGTTAATATTATATGTACAATATATGAAATATATTTACTATACTTTTTGATATTTTATGTACAGTATATAAGATATATTTGGTGTCCTTTTGATATTTTATATAAATTATATAATATATATTTGGTGAAGTTTTTGATATTTTACATAGGGTGTGTAGTATATATTTACTGTCGTTTTTGATATTTTATTTACAGTGTATAATATACATTTGGTGTAATTTTTGATATTTTATGTACAGTATATTAAATATAATTACTGTAGTATTTGATCGTTTATTTACAGTATATATAACACATATTTGGTTTACTTTTTGATATTTTATGTACAGTATGTCATATATATTTACTGTACATTTTGATATTTTATTTACAGTATATAAAATGTATTTGGTGTACTTTCAGTTAATATTATATGTACAATATATGAAATATATTTACTGTACTTTTTGATATTTTATGTACAGTATATAAGATATATTTGGTGTCCTTTTGATATTTTATGTAAATTATAAAATACATATTTGCTGTAGCTTTTGATATTTTACATAGGGTGTGTCATATATATTGACGGTACTTTTTGATATTTTATTTACAGTATATAATATACATTTGGTGTAATTTTTGATATTTTATGTACAGTATATTAAATATAATTACTGTAGTATTTGATATTTTATTTACAGTATATATAACACATATTTGGTTTACTTTTTGATATTTTATGTACAGTACATCATATATATTTACTGTAGTTTTTGATAATTTATTTACAGTATATAAAGTGTATTTGGTGTACTTTCAGTTAATATTATATGTACAATATATGAAATATATTTACTGAACTTTTTGATATTTTATGTACAGTATATAAGATATATTTGGTGTCCTTTTGATATTTTATGCAAATTATATAATACATATTTGGTGTAGTTTTTGATATTTTACATAGGGTGTGTCATATATATTTACTGTCTTTTTGATATTTTATTTACAGTATATAATATACATTTGGTGTAATTTTTGATATTTTATGTACAGTATATTAAATATAATTACTGTAGTTTTTGATAGTCTATTTACAGTATAAATAACACATATTTGGTGTACTTTTTGATATTTTATGTACAGTATGTCATATATATTTACTGTACTTTTTGATATTTTATTTACAATATATAAAATGTATTTGGTGTACTTTTAGTTAATATTATATGTACAATATATGAAATATATTTACTGTTCTTTTTGATATTTTATGTACAGTATATAAGATATATTTGGTGTCCTTTTGATATTTTATATAAATTATATAATATATATTTGGTGAAGTTTTTGATATTTTACATAGGGTGTGTAGTATATAGTTACTGTCCTTTTTGATATTTTATTTACAGTATATAATATATGCTTGGTGTAATTTTTGATATTTAATGTACAGTATATTAAATATAATTACTGTAGTATTTGATACTTTATTTACAGTATATATAACACATATTTGGTGTACTTTTTGATATTTTATGTACAGTATGTAATATATATTTATTGTACTTTTTGATAATTTATTTACAGTATATAAAGTGTATTTGGTGTACTTTCAGTTAATATTATATGTACAATATATGAAATATATTTACTGTACTTTTTGATATTTTATGTACAGTATATAAGATATATTTGGTGTCCTTTTGATATTTTAGGTAAATTATAAAATACATATTTGCTGTAGCTTTTGATATTTTACATAGGGTGTGTCATATATATTGATGGTACTTTTTGATATTTTATTTACAGTATATAATATACATTTGGTGTAATTTTTGATATTTTATGTACAGTATATTAAATATAATTACTGTAGTATTTGATACTTTATTTACAGTATATATAACACATATTTGGTGTACTTTTTGATATTTTATGTACAGTATGTAATATATATTTACTGTACTTTTTGATAATTTATTTACAGTATATAAAGTGTATTTGCTGTACTTTCAGTTAATATTATATGTACAATATATGAAATATATTTACTGTACTTTTTGATACTTTATGTACAGTATATAAGATATATTTGGTGTCCTTTTGATATTTTATGTAAATTATATAATACATATTTGGTGTAGTTTTTGATATTTTACATAGGGTTTGTCATATACATTGACTGTCCTTTTTGATATTTTATTTACAGTATATAATATACATTTCGTGTAATTTTTGATATTTTATGTACAGTATATTAAATATAATTACTGTAGTTTTCATAGTCTATTTACAGTATATATAACACATATTTGGTGTACTTTTTGATATTTTATGTACAGTATGTCATATATATTTACTGTACTTTTTGATATTTTATTTACAGTATATAAAATGTATTTGGTGTACTTTTAGTTAATAGTATATGTACAATATATGAAATATATTTACTGTACTTTCTGATATTTTATGTACAGTATATAAGACATATTTGGTGTCCTTTTGATATTTTATATAAATTATATAATATATATTTGGTGTTGTTTTTGATATTTTACATAGGGTGTGTCATATATATTTACTGTCTTTTTGATATTTTATTTACAGTATATAATATACATTTGGTGTAATTTTTTGATATTTTATGTACAGTATATTAAAAATAATTACTGTAGTTTTTGATAGTCTATTTACAGTATATATAACACATATTTGGTGTACTTTTTGATATTTTATGTACAGTATGTCATATATATTTACTGTACATTTTGATATTTAATTTACAGTATATAAAATGTATTTGGTGTACTTTTAGTTAATATTATATGTACAATATATGAAATATATTTACTGTACTTTTTGATATTTTACGTACAGTATATAAGATATATTTGGTGTCCTTTTCATATTTTATATAAATTATATAATATACTTTTGGTGTAGTTTTTGATATTTTACATAGGGTGTGTAGTATATAGTTACTGTCTTTTTGATATGTTAATTACAGTATATAATATACGTTTGGTGTAATATTTGATATTTTATGTACAGTATATTAAATATAATTACTGTAGTATTTGATACTTTATTTACAGTATATATAACACATATTTGGTGTACTTTTTGATATTTTATGTACAATATGTCATATATATTTACTGTAATTTTGATAATTTATTTACAGTATATAAAGTGTATTTGGTGTACTTTCAGTTAATATTATATGTACAATATATGAAATATATTTACTGTACTTTTTGATATTTTATGTACAGTATATAAGATATATTTGGTGTCCTTTTGATATTTTATGTAAATTATATAATACATATTTGGTGTAGTTTTCGATATTTTACATAGGGTGTGTCATATATATTGACTGTCCTTTTTGATATTTTATTTACAGTATATAATATACATTTGGTGTAATTTTTGATATTTTATGTACAGTATATTAAATATAATTACTGTAGTTTTTGATAGGCTATTTACAGTATATATAACACATATTTGGTGTACGTTTTGATATTTTATGTACAGTATGTCATATATATTTACTGTACTTTTTGATAATTTATTTACAGTATATAAAGTGTATTTGGTGTACTTTCAGTTAATATTATATGTACAATATATGAAATATATTTACTGTACTTTTTGATATTTTATGTACAGTATATAAGATATATTTGGTGTCCTTTTGATATTTTATGTAAATTATATAATACATATTTGGTGTAGTTTTTGATATTTTACATATGGTGTGTCATATATTTTGACGGTCCTTTTTGATATTTTATTTACAGTATATAATATACATTTGGTGTAATTTTTGATATTTTAAGAACAGTATATTAAATATAATTACTGTAGTTTTTGATAGTCTATTTACAGTATATATAACACATATTTGGTGTACTTTTTGATATTTTATGTACAGTATGTCATATATATTTAGTGTACTTTTTGATATTTTTTTTACAGTATATAAAATGTATTTGGTGTACTTTTAGTTAATATTATATGTACAATATATGAAATATATTTACTGTACTTTCTGATATTTTATCTACAGTATATAAGATATATTTGGTGTCCTTTTGATATTTTATATAAATTATATAATATATATTAGGTGTAGTTTTTGATATTTTACATAGGGTGTGTCATATATATTTACTGTATTTCTGATATTTTATTTACAGTATATAATATACATTTGGTGTAATTTTTGATATTTTTTGTACAGTATATTAAATATAATTACTGTAGTTTTTGATAGTCTATTTACAGTATAAATAACACATATTTGGTGTACTTTTTGATATTTTATGTACAGTATGTCATATATATTTACTGTACTTTTTGATATTTTATTTACAATATATAAAATGTATTTGGTGTACTTTTAGTTAATATTATATGTAGAATATATGAAATATATTTACTGTACTTTTTGATATTTTATGTACAGTATATAAGATATATTTGGTGTCCTTTTGATATTTTATATAAATTATATAATATATATTTGGTGAAGTTTTTGATATTTTACATAGGGTGTGTAGTATATAGTTACTGTCCTTTTTGATATTTTATTTACAGTATATAATATACATTTGGTGTAATTTTTGATATTTTATGTACAGTATATTAAATATAATTACTGTAGTATTTGATACTTTATTTACAGTATATATAACACATATTTGGTGTACTTTTTGATATTTTATGTACAGTATGTAATACATATTTACTGTACTTTTTGATAATTTATTTACAGTATATAAAGTGTATTTGGTGTACTTTCAGTTAATATTATATGTACAATATATGAAATATATTTACTGTACTTTTTGATATTTTATGTAAGTATATAAGATATATTTGGTGTCCTTTTGATATTTTATGTAAATTATATAATACATATTTGGTGTAGTTTTTGATATTTTACATAGGGTGTGTCATATATATTGACTGTCCTTTTTCAAATTTTATTTACAGTATATAATATACATTTGGTGTAATTTTTGATATTTTATGTACAGTATATTAAATATAATTACTGTAGTTTTTGATAGTCTATTTACAGTATATATAACACATATTTGGTGTACTTTTTGATATTTTATGTACAGTATGTAATATATATTTACTGTACTTTTTGATATTTTTTTTACAGTATATAAAATGTATTTGGTGTACTTTTAGTTAATATTATATGTACAATATATGAAATATATTTACTGTATTTTTTGATATTTTACATACAGTATATAAGATATATTTGGTGTCCTTTTGATATTTTATATAAATTATATAATATATATTTGGTGTAGTTTTTGATATTTTACATAGGGTGTGTAGTATATATTTACTGTCGTTTTTGACATTTTATTTACAGTGTATAATATACATTTGGTGTAATTTTTGATATTTTATGTACAGTATATTAAATATAATTACTGTAGTATTTGATCGTTTATTTACAGTTTATATAACACATATTTGGTTTACTTTTTGATATTTTATGTACAGTATGTCATATATATTTACTGTACTTTTTGATATTTTATTTACAGTATATAAAATGTATTTGGTGTAGTTTCAGTTAATATTATATGTACAATATATGAAATACATTTACTGTACTTTTTGATATTTTATGTACAGTATATAAGATATATTTGGTGTCCTTTTGATATTTTATGTAAATTATATAATACATATTTGCTGTAGCTTTTGATATTTTACATAGGGTGTGTCATATATATTGACGGTACTTTTTGATATTTTATTTGCAGTATATAATATACATTTGGTGTAATTTTTGATATTTTATGTACAGTATATTAAATATAATTACTGTAGTATTTGATACTTTATTTACAGTATATATAACACATATTTGGTGTACTTTTTGATATTTTATGTACAGTATGTCATATATATTTACTGTACTTTTTGATAATTTATTTACAGTATATAAAGTGTATTTGGTGTACTTTCAGTTAACAGTATATGTACAATATATGAAATATATTTACTGTACTTTTTGATATTTTATGTACAGTGTATAATATATATTTGGTGTCCTTTTGATATTTTATGTAAATTATATAATACATATTTGGTGTAGTTTTTGATATTTTACATAGGGTGTGTCATATATATTGACTGTCCTTTTTGATATTTTATTTACAGTATATAATATACTTTTGGTGTAATTTTTGATATTTTATGTACAGTATATTAAATATAATTACTGTAGTTTTCATAGTCTATTTACAGTATATATAACACATATTTGGTGTACTTTTTGATATTTTATGTACAGTATGTCATATATATTTACTGTACTTTTTGATATTTTATTTACAGTATATAAAATGTATTTGGTGTGCTTTTAGTTAATATTATATGTACAATATATGAAATATATTTACTGTACTTTTTGATATTTTACGTACAGTATATAAGATATATTTGGTGTCCTTTTGATATTTTATATAAATTATATAATATATATTTGGTGTAGTTTTTGATATTTTACATAGGGTGTGTAGTATGTATTTACTGTCCTTATTGATATTTTATTTACAGTGTATAATATACATTTGGTGTAATTTTTGATATTTTATGTACAGTATATTAAATATAATTACTGTAGTATTTGATCATTTATTTACAGTATATATAACACATATTTGGTTTACTTTTTGATATTTTATGTACAGTATGTCATATATATTTACTGTACTTTTTGATATTTTATTTACAGTATACAAAATGTATTTGGTGTACTTTCTGTTAATATTATATGTACAATATATGAAATATATTTACTGTAACTTTTGATATTTTATGTACAGTATATAAGATATATTTGGTGTTCTTTTGATATTTTATGTAAATTATATAATACATATTTGCTGTTGTTTTTGATATTTTACATAGGGTGTGTCATATATATTGACGGTACTTTTTGATATTTTATTTACAGTATATAATGTACATTTGGTGTAATTTTTGATATTTTATGTACAGTATATTAAATATAATTACTGTAGTATTTGATACTTTATTTACAGTATATATAACACATATTTGGTCTACTTTTTGATATTTTATGTACAGTATGTAATATATATTTACTGTACTTTTTGATAATTTATTTACAGTATATGAAGTGTATTTGGTGTACTTTCACTTAATATTATATGTACAATATATGAAATATATTTACTGTACATTCTGATATTTTATGTACAGTATATAAGATATATTTGGTGTCCTTTTGATATTTTATATAAATTATATAATATATATTTGGTGAAGTTTTTGATATTTTACATAGGGTGTGTAGTATATAGTTACTGTCCTTTTTGATATTTTATTTACAGTATATAATATATGCTTGGTGTAATTTTTGATATTTAATGTACAGTATATTAAATATAATTACTGTAGTATTTGATACTTTATTTACAGTATATATAACACATATTTGGTGTACTTTTTGATATTTTATGTACAGTATGTAATATATATTTATTGTACTTTTTGATAATTTATTTACAGTATATAAAGTGTATTTGGTGTACTTTCAGTTAATATTATATGTACAATATATGAAATATATTTACTGTACATTTTGATATTTTATGTACAGTATATAAGATATATTTGGTGTCCTTTTGATATTTTATGTAAATTATATAATACATATTTCGTTTAGTTTTTGATATTTTACATAGGGTGTGTCATATATATTGACTGTCCTTTTTGATATTTTATTTACAGTATATAATATACGTTTGGTGTAATTTTTGATATTTTATGTACAGTATATAAAATATAATTACTGTAGTTTTTCATAGTCTATTTACAGTATATATAACACATATTTTGTGTACTTTTTGATATTTTATGTACAGTATGTCATATATATTTACTGTATTTTTGATATTTTATTTACAGTATATAAAATGTATTTGGTGTACTTTTAGTTAATATTATATGTACAATATATGAAATATATTTACTGTACTTTTTGATATTTTATGTACAGTATATAAGATATATTTGGTGTCCTTTTGATATTTTATATAAATTATATAATATATATTTGGTGAAGTTTTTGATATTTTACATAGGGTGTGTAGTATAAATTTACTGTCGTTTTTGATATTTTATTTACAGTGTATAATATACATTTGGTGTAATTTTTGATATTTTATGTACAGTATATTAAATATAATTACTGTAGTATTTGATCGTTTATTTACAGTATATATAACACATATTTGGTTTACTTTTTGATATTTTATGTGCAGTATGTCATATATATTTACTGTACATTTTGATATTTTATTTACAGTATATAAAATGTATTTGGTGTACTTTCAGTTAATATTATATGTACAATATATGAAATATATTTACTGTACTTTTTGATATTTTATGTACAGTATATAAGATATATTTGGTGTCCTTTTGATATTTTATGTAAATTATAAAATACATATTTGCTGTAGCTTTTGATATTTTACATAGGGTGTGTCATATATATTGACGGTACTTTTTGATATTTTATTTACAGTATATAATATACATTTGGTGTAATTTTTGATATTTTATGTACAGTATATTAAATATAATTACTGTAGTATTTGATACTTTATTTACAGTATATATAACACATATTTGGTGTACTTTTTGATATTTTATGTACAGTACATCATATATATTTACTGTACTTTTTGATAATTTATTTACAGTATATAAAGTGTATTTGGTGTACTTTCAGTTAATATTATATGTACAATATATGAAATATATTTACTGTACTTTTTGATATTTTATGTACAGTATATAAGATATATTTGGTGTCCTTTTGATATTTTATGTAAATTATATAATACATATTTGGTGTAGTTTTTGATATTTTACATAGGGTGTGTCATATATATTTACTGTCTTTTTGATATTTTATTTACAGTATATAATATACATTTGGTGTAATTTTTGATATTTTATGTACAGTATATTAAATATAATTACTGTAGTTTTTGATAGTCTATTTACAGTATAAATAACACATATTTGGTGTACTTTTTGATATTTTATGTACAGTATGTCATATATATTTACTATACTTTTTGATATTTTATTTACAATATATAAAATGTATTTGGTGTACTTTTAGTTAATATTATATGTACAATATATGAAATATATTTACTGTACTTTTTGATATTTTATGTACAGTATATAAGATATATTTGGTGTCCTTTTGATATTTTATATAAATTATATAATATATATTTGGTGAAGTTTTTGATATTTTACATAGGGTGTGTAGTATATAGTTACTGTCCTTTTTGATATTTTATTTACAGTATATAATACACATTTGGTGTAATTTTTGATATTTTATGTACAGTATATTAAAAATAATTACTGTAGTATTTGATACTTTATTTACAGTATATATAACACATATTTGGTGTACTTTTTGATATTTTATGTACAGTATGTAATATATATTTACTGTACATTTTGATAATTTATTTACAGTATATAAAGTGTATTTGGTGTACTTTCAGTTAATATTATATGGACAATATATGAAATATATTTACTGTACTTTTTGATATTTTATGTACAGTATATAAGATATATTTGGTGTCCTTTTGATATTTTATGTAAATTATATAATACATATTTGGTGTAGTTTTTGATATTTTACATAGGGATTGTCATATATATTGACTGTCCTTTTTGATATTTTATTTACAGTATATAATATACATTTGGTGTAATTTTTGATATTTTATGTACAGTACATTAAATATAATTACTGTAGTTTTCATAGTCTATTTACAGTATATATAACACATATTTGGTGTACTTTTTGATATTTTATGTACAGTATGTCATATATATTTACTGTACTTTTTGATATATTATTTACAGTATATAAAATGTATTTGGTGTACTTTTAGTTAATATTATATGTACAATATATGAAATATATTTACTGTACTTTCTGATATTTTATGTACTGTATATAAGACATATTTGGTGTCCTTTTGATATTTTATATAAATTATATAATATATATTTGGTGTTGTTTTTGATATTTTACATAGGGTGTGTCATATATATTTACTGTCTTTTTGATATTTTATTTACAGTATATAATATACATTTGGTGTAATTTTTTGATATTTTATGTACAGTATATTAAAAATAATTACTGTAGTTTTTGATAGTCTATTTACAGTATATATAACACATATTTGGTGTACTTTTTGATATTTTATGTACAGTATGTCACATATATTTACTGTACTTTTTGATAATTTATTTACAGTATATAAAGTGTATTTTGTGTACTTTCAGTTAATATTATATGTACAATATATGAAATATATTTACCGTACTTTTTGATATTTTATGTACAGTATATAAGATACATTTGGTGTCCTTTTGATATTTTATGTAAATTATATAATACATATTTGGTGTAGTTTTTGATATTTTACATAGGGTGTGTGATATATATTGACTGTCCTTTTTGATATTTTATTTACAGTATATAATATACATTTGGTGTAATTTTTGATATTTTATGTACAGTATATTAAATATAATTACTGTAGTTTTTGATAGTCTATTTACAGTATATATAACACATATTTGGTGTACTTTTTGATATTTTATGTACAGTATGTCATATATATTTACTGTATTTTTGATATTTTATTTACAGTATATAAAATGTATTTGGTGTACTTTCAGTTAATATTATATGTACAATATATGAAATATATTTACTGTACTTTTTGATATTTTATGTACAGTATATAAGTTATATTTGGTGTCCTTTTGATATTTTATTTAAATTATATGATACATATTTGGTGTAGTTTTTGATATTTTACATAGGGTGTGTCACATATATTGACGGTCCTTTTTGATATTTTATTTGCAGTATATAATATAAATTTGGTGTAATTTTTGATATTTTATGTACAGTACATTAAATAAAATTACTGTAGTTTTTGATAGTTTATTTACAGTATATATAACACATATTTGGTGTATTTTTGATACTTTATGTACAGTATGTCATATATATTTACTGTACTTTTTGATATTTTATGTACAGTATATAAAATGTATTTGGTGTACTTTCAGTTAATATTATATGTACAATATATGAAATATATTTACTGTACTTTTTGATATTTTATGTACAGTATATAAGATATATTTGTTGTCCTTTTGATATTTTATATAAATTATATAATATATATTTGGTGTAGTTTTGGTATTTTACATAGGGTGTGTAATATATATTTACTGTCTTTTTGATATTTTATTTACAGTATATAATATACATTTGGTGTAATTTTTGATATTTTATGTACAGTATATTAAATACTATTACTGTAGTTTTTGATAGTCTATTTACAGTATATATAACACATATTTGCTGTACTTTTTGATATTTTATATACAGTATGTCATATATATTTACTGTAGTTTTTGATATTTTATGTACAGTATATAAAATGTATTTGGTGTACTTTCAGTTAATATTATATGTACAATATATGAAATATATTTACTGTACTTTTTGATATTTTATTTACAGTATATAAGATATATTTGGTGTCCTTTTGATATTTTATATAAATTATATAATATATATTTGGTGTAGTTTTGGTATTTTACATAGGGTGTGTAATATATATTTACTGTCTTTTTGATATTTTATTTACAGTATATAATATACATTTGGTGTAATTTTTGATATTTTATGTACAGTATATTAAATACTATTACTGTAGTTTTTGATAGTCTATTTACAGTATATATAACACATATTTGGTGTACTTTTTGATATTTTATGTACACTATGTCATATATATTTACTGTAGTTTTTGATATTTTATTTACAGTATATAAAATGTATTTGGTGTACTTTTAGTTAATATTATATGTACAATATATGAAATATATTTACTGTACTTTCTGATATTTTATGTACAGTATATAAGATATATTTGTTGTCCTTTTGATATTTTATATAAATTATATAATATATATTTGCTGAAGTTTTTGATATTTTACATAGGGTGTGTAGTATATAGTTACTGTCTTTTTGATATTTTATTTACAGTATATAATATACATTTGGTGTAATTTTTGATATTTTATGTACAGTATATTAAATATAATTACTGTAGTATTTGATACTTTATTTACAGTATATATAACACATATTTGGTGTACTTTTTGATATTTTATGTACAGTATGTAATGTATATTTACTGTACTTTTTGATATTTGATTTACAGTATATAAAGTGTATTTGGTGTACTTTCAGTTAATATTATATGTACAATATATGAAATATATTTACTGTACTTTTTGATATTTTATGTACAGTATATAAGATATATTTGGTGTCCTTTTGATATTTTATGTAAATTATATAATACATATTTGGTGTAGTTTTTGATATTTTACATAGGGTTTGTCATATATATTGACTGTCCTTTTTGTTATTTTATTTACAGTATATAATATACATTTGGTGTAATTTTTGATATTTTATGTACAGTATATTAAATATAATTACTGTAGTTTTTGATAGTCTATTTACAGTATATATAACACATATTTGGTGTACTTTTTGATATTTTATGTACAGTATGTCATATATATTTACTGTAATTTTTGATATTTTATTTACAGTATATAAAATGTATTTGGTGTACTTTTAGTTAATATTATATGTACAATATATGAAATATATTTACTGTACTTTCTGATATTTTACGTACAGTATATAAGATATATTTGGTGTCCTTTTGATATTTTATATAAATTATATAATATATATTTGGTGTAGTTTTTGATATTTTACATAGGGTGTGTAGTATATATTTACTGTCCTTATTGATATTTTATTTACAGTGTATAATATACATTTGCTGTAATTTTTGATATTTTATGTACAGTATATTAAATATAATTACTGTAGTATTTGATCGTTTATTTACAGTATATATAACACATATTTGGTTAACTTTTTGATATTTTATGTACAGTATGTCATATATATTTACTGTACTTTTTGATATTTTATTTACAGTATATAAAGTGTATTTGGTGTACTTTCAGTTAATATTATATGTACAATATATGAAATATATTTACTGTACTTTTTGATATTTTATGTACAGTATATAAGATATATTTGGTGTCCTTTTGATATTTTATGTAAATTATATAATACATATTTGCTGTAGTTTTTGATATTTTACATATGGTGTGTCGTATATTGTTACTGTCCTTTTTGATATATTATTTACAGTATATAATATACATTTGGTGTAATTTTTGATATTTTATGTACAGTATATTAAATATAATTACTGTAGTTTTTGATAGTCTATTTACAGTATATATAACACATATTTGGTGTACTTTTTTATATTTTATGTACAGTATGTCATATATATTTACTGTACTTTTTGATATTTTATTTACAGTATATAAAATGTATTTGGTGTACTTTTAGTTAATATTATATGTACAATATATGAAATATATTTACTGTACTTTCTGATATTTTACGTACAGTATGTAAGATATATTTGGTGTCCTTTTGATATTTTATATAAATTATATAATATATATTTGGTGTAGTTTTTGATATTTTACATAGGGTGTGTAGTATATACCTAGAGTCCTTATTGATATTTTATTTACAGTGTATAATATACATTTGGTGTAATTTTTGATAGTTTATGTACAGTATATTAAATATAATTACAATAGTATTTGATCATTTATTTACAGTATATATAACACATATTTGGTTTACTTTTTGATATTTTATGTACACTATGTCATATATATTTACTGTACTTTTTGATATTTTATTTACAGTATATAAAATGTATTTGGTGTACTTTCATTTAATATTATATGTACAATATATGAAATATATTTCCTGTACTTTTTGATATTTTATGTACAGTATATAAGATATATTTGGTGTCCTTTTGATATTTTATGTTAATTATATAATACATATTTGCTGTAGTTTTTGATATTTTACATAGGGTGTGTCATATATATTGACGGTACTTTTTGATATTTTATTTACAGTATATAATATACATTTGGTGTAATTTGTGATATTTTATGTACAGTATATTAAATATAATTACTGTAGTTTTTGATAGTCTATTTACAGTATATATAACACATATTTGCTGTACTTTTTGATATTTTATGTACAGTATGTCATATATATTTACTGTAGTTTTTGATATTTTATGTACAGTATATAAAATGTATTTGGTGTACTTTCAGTTAATATTATATGTACAATATATGAAATATATTTACTGTACTTTTTGATATTTTATTTACAGTATATAAGATATATTTGGTGTCCTTTTGATATTTTATATAAATTATATAATATATATTTGGTGTAGTTTTGGTATTTTACATAGGGTGTGTAATATATATTTACTGTCTTTTTGATATTTTATTTACAGTATATAATATACATTTGGTGTAATTTTTGATATTTTATGTACAGTATATTAAATACTATTACTGTAGTTTTTGATAGTCTATTTACAGTATATATAACACATATTTGGTGTACTTTTTGATATTTTATGTACACTATGTCATATATATTTACTGTAGTTTTTGATATTTTATTTACAGTATATAAAATGTATTTGGTGTACTTTTAGTTAATATTATATGTACAATATATGAAATATATTTACTGTACTTTCTGATATTTTATGTACAGTATATAAGATATATTTGTTGTCCTTTTGATATTTTATATAAATTATATAATATATATTTGCTGAAGTTTTTGATATTTTACATAGGGTGTGTAGTATATAGTTACTGTCTTTTTGATATTTTATTTACAGTATATAATATACATTTGGTGTAATTTTTGATATTTTATGTACAGTATATTAAATATAATTACTGTAGTATTTGATACTTTATTTACAGTATATATAACACATATTTGGTGTACTTTTTGATATTTTATGTACAGTATGTAATGTATATTTACTGTACTTTTTGATATTTGATTTACAGTATATAAAGTGTATTTGGTGTACTTTCAGTTAATATTATATGTACAATATATGAAATATATTTACTGTACTTTTTGATATTTTATGTACAGTATATAAGATATATTTGGTGTCCTTTTGATATTTTATGTAAATTATATAATACATATTTGGTGTAGTTTTTGATATTTTACATAGGGTTTGTCATATATATTGACTGTCCTTTTTGTTATTTTATTTACAGTATATAATATACATTTGGTGTAATTTTTGATATTTTATGTACAGTATATTAAATATAATTACTGTAGTTTTTGATAGTCTATTTACAGTATATATAACACATATTTGGTGTACTTTTTGATATTTTATGTACAGTATGTCATATATATTTACTGTAATTTTTGATATTTTATTTACAGTATATAAAATGTATTTGGTGTACTTTTAGTTAATATTATATGTACAATATATGAAATATATTTACTGTACTTTCTGATATTTTACGTACAGTATATAAGATATATTTGGTGTCCTTTTGATATTTTATATAAATTATATAATATATATTTGGTGTAGTTTTTGATATTTTACATAGGGTGTGTAGTATATATTTACTGTCCTTATTGATATTTTATTTACAGTGTATAATATACATTTGCTGTAATTTTTGATATTTTATGTACAGTATATTAAATATAATTACTGTAGTATTTGATCGTTTATTTACAGTATATATAACACATATTTGGTTTACTTTTTGATATTTTATGTACAGTATGTCATATATATTTACTGTACTTTTTGATATTTTATTTACAGTATATAAAGTGTATTTGGTGTACTTTCAGTTAATATTATATGTACAATATATGAAATATATTTACTGTACTTTTTGATATTTTATGTACAGTATATAAGATATATTTGGTGTCCTTTTGATATTTTATGTAAATTATATAATACATATTTGCTGTAGTTTTTGATATTTTACATATGGTGTGTCGTATATTGTTACTGTCCTTTTTGATATATTATTTACAGTATATAATATACATTTGGTGTAATTTTTGATATTTTATGTACAGTATATTAAATATAATTACTGTAGTTTTTGATAGTCTATTTACAGTATATATAACACATATTTGGTGTACTTTTTTATATTTTATGTACAGTATGTCATATATATTTACTGTACTTTTTGATATTTTATTTACAGTATATAAAATGTATTTGGTGTACTTTTAGTTAATATTATATGTACAATATATGAAATATATTTACTGTACTTTCTGATATTTTACGTACAGTATGTAAGATATATTTGGTGTCCTTTTGATATTTTATATAAATTATATAATATATATTTGGTGTAGTTTTTGATATTTTACATAGGGTGTGTAGTATATACCTAGAGTCCTTATTGATATTTTATTTACAGTGTATAATATACATTTGGTGTAATTTTTGATAGTTTATGTACAGTATATTAAATATAATTACAATAGTATTTGATCATTTATTTACAGTATATATAACACATATTTGGTTTACTTTTTGATATTTTATGTACACTATGTCATATATATTTACTGTACTTTTTGATATTTTATTTACAGTATATAAAATGTATTTGGTGTACTTTCATTTAATATTATATGTACAATATATGAAATATATTTCCTGTACTTTTTGATATTTTATGTACAGTATATAAGATATATTTGGTGTCCTTTTGATATTTTATGTTAATTATATAATACATATTTGCTGTAGTTTTTGATATTTTACATAGGGTGTGTCATATATATTGACGGTACTTTTTGATATTTTATTTACAGTATATAATATACATTTGGTGTAATTTTTGATATTTTATGTACAGTATATTAAATATAATTACTGTAGTTTTTGATAGTCTATTTACAGTATATATAACACATATTTGGTGTACTTTTTGATATTTTATGTACAGTATGTCATATATATTTACTCTACTTTTTGATATTTTATTCACAGTATATAAAATGTATTTGGTGTACTTTTAGTTAATATTATATGTACAATATATGAAATATATTTACTGTACTTTCTGATATTTTACGTACAGTATATAAGATATATTTGGTGTCCTTTTGATATTTTATATAAATTATATAATATATATTTGGTGTAGTTTTTGATATTTTACATAGGGTGTGTAGTTTATATTTACTGTCCTTATTGATATTTTATTTACAGTGTATAATATACATTTGGTGTAATTTTTGATATTTTATGTACAGTATATTAAATATAATTACTGTAGTATTTGATCGTTTATTTACAGTATATATAACACATATTTGGTTTACTTTTTGATATTTTATGTACAGTATGTCATATATATTTACTGTACTTTTTGATATTTTATTTACAGTATATAAAGTGTATTTGGTGTACTTTCAGTTAATATTATATGTACAATATATGAAATATATTTACTGTACTTTTTGTTATTTTATGTACAGTATATAAGATATATTTGGTGTCCTTTTGATATTTTATGTAAATTATATAATACATATTTGCTGTAGTTTTTGATATTTTACATAGGGTGTGTCGTATATAGTTACTGTTCTTTTTGATATATTATTTACAGTATATAATATACATTTGGTGTAATTTTTGATATTTTATGTACAGTTTATTAAATATAATTACTGTAGTTTTTGATAGTCTATTTACAGTATATATAACACATATTTGGTGTACTTTTTTATATTTTATGTACAGTATGTCATATATATTTACTGTACTTTTTGATATTTTATTTACAGTATATAAAATGTATTTGGTGTACTTTTAGTTAATATTATATGTACAATATATGAAATATATTTACTGTACTTTCTGATATTTTACGTACAGTATATAAGATATATTTGGTGTCCTTTTGATATTTTATATAAATTATATAATATATATTTGGTGTAGTTTTTGATATTTTACATAGGGTGTGTAGTATATACTTAGAGTCCTTATTGATATTTTATTTACAGTGTATAATATACATTTGGTGTAATTTTTGATAGTTTATGTACAGTATATTAAATATAATTACAATAGTATTTGATCATTTATTTACAGTATATATAACACATATTTGGTTTACTTTTTGATATTTTATGTACAGTATGTCATATATATTTACTGTACTTTTTGATATTTTATTTACAGTATATAAAATGTATTTGGTGTACTTTCAGTTAATATTATATGTACAATATATGAAATATATTTCCTGTACTTTTTGATATTTTATGTACAGTATATAAGATATATTTGGTATCCTTTTGATATTTTATGTAAATTATATAATACATATTTGCTGTAGTTTTTGATATTTTACATAGGGTGTGTCATATATATTGACGGTACTTTTTGATATTTTATTTACAGTATATAATATACATTTGGTGTAATTTTTGATATTTTATGTAGAGTATATTAAATATAATTACTGTAGTATTTGATACTTTATTTACAGTATATATAACACATATTGTGTGTACTTTTTGATATTTTATGTACAGTATATAATATATATTTACTGTACTTTTTGATAATTTATTTACAGTATATAAAGTGTATTTGGTGTACTTTCAGTTAATATTATATGTACAATATATGAAATATATTTACTGTACTTTTTGATATTTTATGTACAGTATATAAGATATATTTGGTGTCCTTTTGATATTTTATGTAAATTATATAATACATACTTGGTGTAGTTTTTGATATTTTACATAGCGTGTGTCATATATATTGACTGTCCTTTTTGATATTTTATTTACAGTATATAATATACATTTCGTGTAATTTTTGATATTTTATGTACAGTATATTAAATATAATTACTGTAGTTTTCATACTCTATTTACAGTATATATAACACATATTTGGTGTACTTTTTGATATTTTATGTACAGTATGTCATATATATTTACTGTATTTTTGATATTTTATTTACAGTATATAAAATGTATTTGGTGTACCTTCAGTTAATATTATATGTACAATATATGAAATATATTTACTGTTCTTTTTGATATTTTATGTACAGTATATAAGATATATTTGGTGTCCTTTTGATATTTTATATAAATTATATAATATATATATGGTGTAGTTTTTGATATCTTACATAGGGTGTGTAGTATATTGTTACTGTACTTTTTGATATTTTATTTACAGTATATAATATACATTTGGTGTAATTTTTGATATTTTATGTACAGTATATTAAATATAATTACTGTAGTATTTGATAGTTTATTTACAGTATATATAACACATATTTGATGTACTTTTTGATATTTTATGTACAGTATGTAATACATATTTACTGTACTTTTTGATAATTTATTTACAGTATATCAAATGTATTTGGTGTACTTTCAGTTAATATTATATGTACAATATATGAAATATATTTACTGTACTTTTTGATATTTTATGTACAGTATATAAGTTATATTTGGTGTCCTTTTGATATTTTATTTAAATTATATAATACATATTTGGTGTAGTTTTTGATATTTTACATAGGGTGTGTCATATATATTGACTGTCCTTTTTGATATTTTATTTACAGTATATACTATACATTTGGTGTGATTTTTGATATTTTATGTACAGTATATTAAATATAATTACTGTAGCTTTTGATAGTATATTTACAGTATATATAACACATATTTGGTGTACTTTTTTATATTTTATGTACAGTATGTCATATATATTTACTGTACATTTTGATATTTTATTTACAGTATATAAAATGTATTTGGTGTTCTTTTAGTTAATATTATATGTACAATATATGAAATATATTTACTGTACTTTCTGATATTTTACGTACAGTATATAAGATATATTTGGTGTCCTTTTGATATTTTATATAAATTATATAATATATATTTGGTGTAGTTTTTGATATTTCACATAGCGTGTGTAGTATATATTTACTGTCCTTTTTGATATTTTATTTACAGTGTATAATATACATTTGGTGTAATTTTTGGTATTTTATGTACAGTATATTAAATACAATTACTGTAGTTTTCATACTCTATTTACAGTATATATAACACATATTTGGTGTACTTTTGATATTTTATGTACAGTATGTCATATATATTTACTGTAATTTTTGATATTTTATTTACAGTATATAAAATGTATTTGGTGTACTTTTAGTTAATATTATATGTACAATATATGAAATATATTTACTGTACTTTCTGATATTTTATGTACAGTATATAAGATATATTTGTTGTCCTTTTGATATTTTATATAAATTATATAATATATATTTGCTGAAGTTTTTGATATTTTACATAGGGTGTGTAGTATATAGTTACTGTCCTTTTTGATATTTTATTTACAGTATATAATATACATTTGGTGTAATTTTTGATATTTTATGTACAGTATATTAAATATAATTACTGTAGTATTTGATACTTTATTTACAGTATATATAACACATATTTGGTGTACTTTTTGATATTTTATGTACAGTATGTAATATATATTTACTGTACTTTTTGATATTTTATTTACAGTATATAAAGTGTATTTGGTGTACTTTCAGTTAATATTATATGTACAATATATGAAATATATTTACTGTACTTTTTGATATTTTATGTACAGTATATAAGATATATTTGGTGTCCTTTTGATATTTTATATAAATTATATAATACATATTTGGTGTAGTTTTTGATATTTTACATAGCGTGTGTCATATATATTGACTGTCCTTTTTGATATTTTATTTACAGTATATACTATACATTTGGTGTGATTTTTGATATTTTATGTACAGTATATTAAATATAATTACTGTAGTTTTTGATAGTCTATTTACAGTATATATAACACATATTTGGTGTACTTTTTTATATTTTATGTACAGTATGTCATATATATTTACTGTACTTTTTGATATTTTATTTACAGTATATAAAATGTATTTGGTGTTCTTTTAGTTAATACTATATGTACAATATATGAAATATATTTACTGTACTTTCTGATATTTTACGTACAGTATATAAGATATATTTGGTGTCCTTTTGATATTTTATATAAATTATATAATATATATTTGGTGTAGTTTTTGATATTTTACATAGCGTGTGTAGTATATATTTACTGTCCTTTTTGATATTTTATTTACAGTGTATAATATACATTTGGTGTAATTTTTGGTATTTTATGTACAGTATATTAAATACAATTACTGTAGTTTTCATACTCTATTTACAGTATATATAACACATATTTGGTGTACTTTTGATATTTTATGTACAGTATGTCATATATATTTACTGTAATTTTTGATATTTTATTTACAGTATATAAAATGTATTTGGTGTACTTTTAGTTAATATTATATGTACAATATATGAAATATATTTACTGTACTTTCTGATATTTTATGTACAGTATATAAGATATATTTGTTGTCCTTTTGATATTTTATATAAATTATATAATATATATTTGCTGAAGTTTTTGATATTTTACATAGGGTGTGTAGTATATAGTTACTGTCCTTTTTGATATTTTATTTACAGTATATAATATACATTTGGTGTAATTTTTGATATTTTATGTACAGTATATTAAATATAATTACTGTAGTATTTGATACTTTATTTACAGTATATATAACACATATTTGGTGTACTTTTTGATATTTTATGTACAGTATGTAATATATATTTACTGTACTTTTTGATATTTTATTTACAGTATATAAAGTGTATTTGGTGTACTTTCAGTTAATATTATATGTACAATATATGAAATATATTTACTGTACTTTTTGATATTTTATGTACAGTATATAAGATATATTTGGTGTCCTTTTGATATTTTATATAAATTATATAATACATATTTGGTGTAGTTTTTGATATTTTACATAGCGTGTGTCATATATATTGACTGTCCTTTTTGATATTTTATTTACAGTATATACTATACATTTGGTGTGATTTTTGATATTTTATGTACAGTATATTAAATATAATTACTGTAGTTTTTGATAGTCTATTTACAGTATATATAACACATATTTGGTGTACTTTTTTATATTTTATGTACAGTATGTCATATATATTTACTGTACTTTTTGATATTTTATTTACAGTATATAAAATGTATTTGGTGTTCTTTTAGTTAATACTATATGTACAATATATGAAATATATTTACTGTACTTTCTGATATTTTACGTACAGTATATAAGATATATTTGGTGTCCTTTTGATATTTTATATAAATTATATAATATATATTTGGTGTAGTTTTTGATATTTTACATAGCGTGTGTAGTATATATTTACTGTCCTTTTTGATATTTTATTTACAGTGTATAATATACATTTGGTGTAATTTTTGATATTTTATGTACAGTATATTAAATATAATTACTGTAGTATTTGATCGTTTATTTACAGTATATATAACACATATTTGGTTTACTTTTTGATATTTTATGTACAGTATGTCATATATATTTACTGTACTTTTTGATATTTTATTTACAGTATATAAAGTGTATTTGGTGTACTTTCAGTTAGTATTATATGTACAATATATGAAATATATTTACTGTACTTTTTGATATTTTATGTACAGTATATAAGATATATTTGGTGTCCTTTTGATATTTTATGTAAATTATATAATACATATTTGCTGTAGTTTTTGATATTTTACATAGGGTGTGTCATATATATTGACGGTACTTTTTGATATTTTATTTACAGTATATAATATACATTTGGTGTAATTTTTGATATTTTATGTAGAGTATATTAAATATAATTACTGTAGTATTTGATACTTTATTTACAGTATATATAACACATATTTGGTGTACTTTTTGATATTTTATGTACAGTATGTAATATATATTTACTGTACTTTTTGATAATTTATTTACAGTACATAAAGTGTATTTGGTGTACTTTCAGTTAATATTATATGTACAATATATGAAATATATTTACTGCACTTTTTGATATTTTATGTACAGTATATAAGATATATTTGGTGTCCTTTTGATATTTTATGTAAATTATATAATACATATTTGGTGTAGTTTTTGATATTTTACATAGGGTGTGTCATATATATTGACTGTCCTTTTTGATATTTTATTTACAGTATATAATATACATTTCGTGTAATTTTTGATATTTTATGTACAGTATATTAAATATAATTACTGTAGTTTTCATACTGTATTTACAGTATATATAACACATATTTGGTGTACTTTTTGATATTTTATGTACAGTATGTCATATATATTTACTGTATTTTTGATATTTTATTTACAGTATATAAAATGTATTTGGTGTACCTTCAGTTAATATTATATGTACAATATATGAAATATATTTACTGTTCTTTTTGATATTTTATGTACAGTATGTAAGATATATTTGGTGTCCTTTTGATATTTTATATAAATTATATAATATATATTTGGTGTAGTTTTTGATATCTTACATAGGGTGTGTAGTATATTGTTACTGTCTTTTTGATATTTTATTTACAGTATATAATATACATTTGGTGTAATTTTTGATATTTTATGTACAGTATATTAAATATAATTACTGTAGTATTTGATAGTTTATTTAAAGTATATATAACACATATTTGATGTGCTTTTTGATATTTTATGTACAGTATGTAGTATATATTTACTGTACTTTTTGATAATTTATTTACAGTATATCAAATGTATTTGGTGTACTTTCAGTTAATATTATATGTACAATATATGAAATATATTTACTGTACTTTTTGATATTTTATGTACAGTATATAAGTTATATTTGGTGTCCTTTTGATATTTTATTTAAATTATATAATACATATTTGGTGTAGTTTTTGATATTTTACATAGGGTGTGTCACATATATTGACGGTCCTTTTTGATATTTTATTTGCAGTATATAATATAAATTTGGTGTAATTTTTGATATTTTATGTACAGTACATTAAATATAATTACTGTAGTTTTTGATAGTTTCTTTACAGTATATATAACACATATTTGGTGTATTTTTGATACTTTATGTACAGTATGTCATATATATTTACTGTACTTTTTGATATTTTATGTACAGTATATAAAATGTATTTGGTGTACTTTCAGTTAATATTATATGTACAATATATGAAATATATTTACTGTACTTTTTGATATTTTATGTACAGTATATAAGATATATTTGGTGTCCTTTTGATATTTTATGTAAATTATATAATACATATTTGGTGTAGTTTTTGATATTTTACATAGGGATTGTCATATATTTTGACTGTCCTTTTTGATATTTTATTTACAGTATATAATATACATTTGGTGTAATTTTTGATATTTTATGTACAGTACATTAAATATAATTACTGTAGTTTTCATAGTCTATTTACAGTATATATAACACATATTTGGTGTACTTTTTGATATTTTATGTACAGTATGTCATATATATTTACTGTACTTTTTGATATTTTATGTACAGTATATAAAATGTATTTGGTGTACTTTCAGTTAATATTATATGTACAATATATGAAATATATTTACTGTACTTTTTGATATTTTATGTACAGTATATAAGATATATTTGGTGTCCTTTTGATATTTTATATAAATTATATAATATATATTTGGTGTAGTTTTGGTATTTTACATAGGGTGTGTAATATATATTTACTGTCTTTTTGATATTTTATTTACAGTATATAATATACATTTGGTGTAATTTTTGATCTTTTATGTACAGTATATTAAATACTATTACTGTAGTTTTTGATAGTCTATTTACAGTATATATAACACATATTTGGTGTACTTTTTGATATTTTATGTACAGTATGTCATATATATTTACTGTAGTTTTTGATATTTTATGTACAGTATATAAAATGTATTTGGTGTACTTTCAGTTAATATTATATGTACAATATATGAAATATATTTACTGTACTTTTTGATATTTTATTTACAGTATATAAGATATATTTGGTGTCCTTTTGATATTTTATATAAATTATATAATATATATTTGGTGTAGTTTTGGTATTTTACATAGGGTGTGTAATATATATTTACTGTCTTTTTGATATTTTATTTACAGTATATAATATACATTTGGTGTAATTTTTGATATTTTATGTACAGTATATTAAATACTATTACTGTAGTTTTTGATAGTCTATTTACAGTATATATAACACATATTTGGTGTACTTTTTGATATTTTATGTACAGTATGTCATATATATTTACTGTAGTTTTTGATATTTTATTTACAGTATATAAAATGTATTTGGTGTACTTTTAGTTAATATTATATGTACAATATATGAAATATATTTACTGTACTTTCTGATATTTTACGTACAGTATATAAGATATATTTGTTGTCCTTTTGATATTTTATATAAATTATATAATATATATTTGCTGAAGTTTTTGATATTTTACATAGGGTGTGTAGTATATAGTTACTGTCCTTTTTGATATTTTATTTACAGTGTATAATATACATTTGGTGTAATTTTTGATATTTTATGTACAGTATATTAAATATAATTACTGTAGTATTTGATCGTTTATTTACAGTATATATAACACATATTTGGTTTACTTTTTGATATTTTATGTACAGTATGTCATATATATTTACTGTACTTTTTGATATTTTATTTACAGTATATAAAGTGTATTTGGTGTACTTTCAGTTAATATTATATGTACAATATATGAAATATATTTACTGTACTTTTTGTTATTTTATGTACAGTATATAAGATATATTTGGTGTCCTTTTGATATTTTATGTAAATTATATAATACATATTTGCTGTAGTTTTTGATATTTTACATAGGGTGTGTCGTATATAGGTACTGTTCTTTTTGATATATTATTTACAGTATATAATATACATTTGGTGTAATTTTTGATATTTTATGTACAGTTTATTAAATATAATTACTGTAGTTTTTGATAGTCTATTTACAGTATATATAACACATATTTGGTGTACTTTTTTATATTTTATGTACAGTATGTCATATATATTTACTGTAATTTTTTATATTTTATTTACAGTATATAAAATGTATTTGGTGTACTTTTAGTTAGTATTATATGTACAATATATGAAATATATTTACTGTACTTTCTGATATTTTACGTACAGTATATAAGATATATTTGGTGTCCTTTTGATATTTTATATAAATTATATAATATATATTTGGTGTAGTTTTTGATATTTTACATAGGGTGTGTAGTATATACTTAGAGTCCTTATTGATATTTTATTTACAGTGTATAATATACATTTGGTGTAATTTTTGATAGTTTATGTACAGTATATTAAATATAATTACAATAGTATTTGACCATTTATTTACAGTATATATAACACATATTTGGTTTACTTTTTGATATTTTATGTACAGTATGTCATATATATTTACTGTACTTTTTGATATTTTATTTACAGTATATAAAGTGTATTTGGTGTACTTTCAGTTAGTATTATATGTACAATATATGAAATATATTTACTGTACTTTTTGATATTTTATGTATAGTATATAAGATATATTTGGTGTCCTTTTGATATTTTATGTAAATTATATAATACATATTTGCTGTAGTTTTTGATATTTTACATAGGGTGTGTCATATATATTGATGGTACTTTTTGATATTTTATTTACAGTATATAATATACATTTGGTGTAATTTTTGATATTTTATGTAGAGTATATTAAATATAATTACTGTAGTATTTGATACTTTATTTACAGTATATATAACACATATTGGGTGTACTTTTTGATATTTTATGTACAGTATGTAATATATATTTACTGTACTTTTTGATAATTTATTTACAGTATATAAAGTGTATTTGGTGTACTTTCAGTTAATATTATATGTACAATATATGAAATATATTTACTGTACTTTTTGATATTTTATGTACAGTATATAAGATATATTTGGTGTCCTTTTGATATTTTATGTAAATTATATAATACATATTTGGTGTAGTTTTTGATATTTTACATAGCGTGTGTCATATATATTGACTGTCCTTTTTGATATTTTATTTACAGTATATAATATACATTTCGTGTAATTTTTGATATTTTATGTACAGTATATTAAATATAATTACTGTAGTTTTCATACTCTATTTACAGTATATATAACACATATTTGGTGTACTTTTTGATATTTTATGTACAGTATGTCATATATATTTACTGTATTTTTGATATTTTATTTACAGTATATAAAATGTATTTGGTGTACCTTCAGTTAATATTATATGTACAATATATGAAATATATTTACTGTTCTTTTTGATATTTTATGTACAGTATATAAGATATATTTGGTGTCCTTTTGATATTTTATATAAATTATATAATATATATTTGATGTAGTTTTTGATATCTTACATAGGGTGTGTAGAATATTGTTACTGTCTTTTTGATATTTTATTTACAGTATATAATATACATTTGGTGTAATTTTTGATATTTTATGTACAGTATATTAAATATAATTACTGTAGTATTTGATAGTTTATTTACAGTATATATAACACATATTTGATGTACTTTTTGATATTTTATGTACAGTATGTAATATATATTTACTGTACTTTTTGATAATTTATTTACAGTATATCAAATGTATTTGGTGTACTTTCAGTTAATATTATATGTACAATATATGAAATATATTTACTGTACTTTTTGATATTTTATGTACAGTATATAAGTTATATTTGGTGTCCTTTTGATATTTTATTTAAATTATATAATACATATTTGGTGTAGTTTTTGATATTTTACATAGGGTGTGTCACATATATTGACGGTCCTTTTTGATATTTTATTTGCAGTATATAATATAAATTTGGTGTAATTTTTGATATTTTATGTACAGTACATTAAATATAATTACTGTAGTTTTTGATAGTTTCTTTACAGTATATATAACACATATTTGGTGTATTTTTGATACTTTATGTACAGTATGTCATATATATTTACTGTACTTTTTGATATTTTATGTACAGTATATAAAATGTATTTGGTGTACTTTCAGTTAATATTATATGTACAATATATGAAATATATTTACTGTACTTTTTGATATTTTATGTACAGTATATAAGATATATTTGGTGTCCTTTTGATATTTTATATAAATTATATAATATATATTTGGTGTAGTTTTGGTATTTTACATAGGGTGTGTAATATATATTTACTGTCTTTTTGATATTTTATTTACAGTATATAATATACATTTGGTGTAATTTTTGATATTTTATGTACAGTATATTAAATATAATTACTGTAGTATTTGATCGTTTATTTACAGTATATATAACACATATTTGGTTTACTTTTTGATATTTTATGTACAGTATGTCATATATATTTACTGTACTTTTTGATATTTTATTTACAGTATATAAAGTGTATTTGGTGTACTTTCAGTTAGTATTATATGTACAATATATGAAATATATTTACTGTACTTTTTGATATTTTATGTACAGTATATAAGATATATTTGGTGTCCTTTTGATATTTTATGTAAATTATATAATACATATTTGCTGTAGTTTTTGATATTTTACATAGGGTGTGTCATATATATTGACGGTACTTTTTGATATTTTATTTACAGTATATAATATACATTTGGTGTAATTTTTGATATTTTATGTAGAGTATATTAAATATAATTACTGTAGTATTTGATACTTTATTTACAGTATATATAACACATATTTGGTGTACTTTTTGATATTTTATGTACAGTATGTAATATATATTTACTGTACTTTTTGATAATTTATTTACAGTATATAAAGTGTATTTGGTGTACTTTCAGTTAATATTATATGTACAATATATGAAATATATTTACTGTACTTTTTGATATTTTATGTACAGTATATAAGATATATTTGGTGTCCTTTTGATATTTTATATAAATTATATAATACATATTTGGTGTAGTTTTTGATATTTTACATAGGGTGTGTCATATATATTGACTGTCCTTTTTGATATTTTATTTACAGTATATAATATACATTTCGTGTAATTTTTGATATTTTATGTACAGTATATTAAATATAATTACTGTAGTTTTCATACTCTATTTACAGTATATATAACACATATTTGGTGTACTTTTTGATATTTTATGTACAGTATGTCATATATATTTACTGTACTTTTTGATATTTTATGTACAGTATATAAAATGTATTTGGTGTAATTTCAGTTAATATTATATGTACAATATATGAAATATATTTACTGTACTTTTTGATATTTTATGTACAGTATATAAGATATATTTGGTGTCCTTTTGATATTTTATATAAATTATATAATATATATTTGGTGTAGTTTTGGTATTTTACATAGGGTGTGTAATATATATTTACTGTTTTTGATATTTTATTTACAGTATATAATATACATTTGGTGTAATTTTTGATATTTTATGTACAGTATATTAAATACTATTACTGTAGTTTTTGATAGTCTATTTACAGTATATATAACACATATTTGGTGTACTTTTTGATATTTTATGTACAGTATGTCATATATATTTACTGTACTTTTTGATATTTTATTTACAGTATATAAAATGTATTTGGTGTACTTTTAGTTAATATTATATGTACAATATATGAAATATATTTACTGTACTTTCTGATATTTTATGTACAGTATATAAGATATATTTGTTGTCCTTTTGATATTTTATATAAATTATATAATATATATTTGCTGAAGTTTTTGATATTTTACATAGGGTGTGTAGTATATAGTTACTGTCCTTTTTGATATTTTATTTACAGTATATAATATACATTTGGTGTAATTTTTGATATTTTATGTACAGTATATTAAATATAATTACTGTAGTATTTGATACTATATTTACAGTATATATAACACATATTTGGTGTACTTTTTGATATTTTATGTACAGTATGTAATATATATTTACTGTACTTTTTGATATTTTATTTACAGTATATAAAGTGTATTTGGTGTACTTTCAGTTAATATTATATGTACAATATATGAAATATATTTACTGTACTTTTTGATATTTTATGTACAGTATATAAGATATATTTGGTGTCCTTTTGATATTTTATATAAATTATATAATACATATTTGGTGTAGTTTTTGATATTTTACATAGCGTGTGTCATATATATTGACTGTCCTTTTTGATATTTTATTTACAGTATATACTATACATTTGGTGTGATTTTTGATATTTTATGTACAGTATATTAAATATAATTACTGTAGTTTTTGATAGTCTATTTACAGTATATATAACACATATTTGGTGTACTTTTTGATATTTTATGTACAGTATGTCATATATATTTACTGTACTTTTTGATATTTTATTTACAGTATATAAAATGTATTTGGTGTTCTTTTAGTTAATATTATATGTACAATATATGAAATATATTTACTCTACTTTCTGATATTTTACGTACAGTATATAAGATATATTTGGTGTCCTTTTGATATTTTATATAAATTATATAATATATATTTGGTGTAGTTTTTGATATTTTACATAGGGTGTGTAGTATATATTTACTGTCCTTTTTGATATTTTATTTACACTGTATAATATACATTTGGTGTAATTTTTGATATTTTATGTACAGTATATTAAATATAATTACTGTAGTATTTGATCGTTTATTTACAGTATATATAACACATATTTGGTTTACTTTTTGATATTTTATGTACAGTATGTCATATATATTTACTGTACTTTTTGATATTTTATTTACAGTATATAAAGTGTATTTGGTGTACTTTCAGTTAGTATTATATGTACAATATATGAAATATATTTACTGTACTTTTTGATAGTTTATGTACAGTATATAAGATATATTTGGTGTCCTTTTGATATTTTATGTAAATTATATAATACATATTTGCTGTAGTTTTTGATATTTTACATAGGGTGTGTCATATATATTGACGGTATTTTTGATATTTTATTTACAGTATATAATATACATTTGGTGTAATTTTTGATATTTAATGTACAGTATATTAAATATAATTACTGTAGTATTTGATACTTTATTTACAGTATATATAAAACATATTTGGTGTACTTTTTGATATTTAATGTACAGTATGTAATATATATTTACTGTACTTTTTGATAATTTATTTACAGTATATAAAGTGTGTTTGGTGTACTTTCAGTTAATATTATATGTACAATATATGAAATATATTTACTGTACTTTTTGATATTTTATGTAGAGTATATAAGATATATTTGGTGTCCTTTTGATATTTTCTGTAAATTATATAATACATATTTGCTGTAGTTTTTGATATTTTACATAGGGTGTGTCGTATATACTTACTGTCCTTTTTGATATTTTATTTACAGTATAAAATATACATTTGGTGTAATTTTTGATATTTTATGTACAGTATATTAAATATAATTACTGTAGTTTTTGATAGTCTATTGACAGTATATATAACACATATTTGGTGTACTTTTTTATATTTTATGTACAGTATGTCATAGATATTTACTGTACTTTTTGATATTTTATTTACAGTATATAAAATGTATTTGGTGTACTTTTAGTTAATATTATATGTACAATATATGAAATATATTTACTGTACTTTCTGATATTTTACGTACAGTATATAAGATATATTTGGTGTCCTTTTGTTATTTTATATAAATTATATAATATATATTTGGTGTAGTTTTTGATATTTTACATAGGGTGTGTAGTATATACTTACTGTCCTTATTGATATTTTATTTACAGTGTATAATATACATTTGGTGTAATTTTTGATAGTTTATGTACAGTATATTAAATATAATTACAATAGTAGTTGATCATTTATTTACAGTATATATAACACATATTTGGTTTACTTTTTGATATTTTATGTACAGTATGTCATATATATTTACTGTACTTTTTGATATTTTATTTACAGTATATAAAGTGTATTTGGTGTACTTTCAGTTAGTATTATATGTACAATATATGAAATATATTTACTGTACTTTTTGATATTTTATGTATAATATATAAGATATATTTGGTGTCCTTTTGATATTTTATGTAAATTATATAATACATATTTGCTGTAGTTTTTGATATTTTACATAGGGTGTGTCATATATATTGACGGTACTTTTTGATATTTTATTTACAGTATATAATATACATTTGGTGTAATTTTTGATATTTTATGTAGAGTATATTAAATATAATTACTGTAGTATTTGATACTTTATTTACAGTATATATAACACATATTTGGTGTACTTTTTGATATTTTATGTACAGTATGTAATATATATTTACTGTACTTTTTGATAATTTATTTACAGTATATAAAGTGTATTTGGTGTACTTTCAGTTAATATTATATGTACAATATATGAAATATATTTACTGTACTTTTTGATATTTTATGTACAGTATATAAGATATATTTGGTGTCCTTTTGATATTTTATGTAAATTATATAATACATATTTGGTGTAGTTTTTGATATTTTACATAGGGTGTGTCATATATATTGACTGTCCTTTTTGATATTTTATTTACAGTATATAATATACATTTCGTGTAATTTTTGATATTTTATGTACAGTATATTAAATATAATTACTGTAGTTTTCATACTGTATTTACAGTATATATAACACATATTTGGTGTACTTTTTGATATTTTATGTACAGTATGTCATATATATTTACTGTATTTTTGATATTTTATTTACAGTATATAAAATGCATTTGGTGTACCTTCAGTTAATATTATATGTACAATATATGAAATATATTTACTGTTCTTTTTGATATTTTATGTACAGTATGTAAGATATATTTGGTGTCCTTTTGATATTTTATATAAATTATATAATATATATTTGGTGTAGTTTTTGATATCTTACATAGGGTGTGTAGTATATTGTTACTGTCTTTTTGATATTTTATTTACAGTATATAATATACATTTGGTGTAATTTTTGATATTTTATGTACAGTATATTAAATATAATTACTGTAGTATTTGATAGTTTATTTACAGTATATATAACACATATTTGATGTACTTTTTGATATTTTATGTACAGTATGTAATATATATTTACTGTACTTTTTGATAATTTATTTACAGTATATCAAATGTATTTGGTGTACTTTCAGTTAATATTATATGTACAATATATGAAATATATTTACTGTACTTTTTGATATTTTATGTACAGTATATAAGTTATATTTGGTGTCCTTTTGATATTTTATTTAAATTATATAATACATATTTGGTGTAGTTTTTGATATTTTACATAGGGTGTGTCACATATATTGACGGTCCTTTTTGATATTTTATTTGCAGTATATAATATAAATTTGGTGTAATTTTTGATATTTTATGTACAGTACATTAAATATAATTACTGTAGTTTTTGATAGTTTATTTACAGTATATATAACACATATTTGGTGTATTTTTGATACTTTATGTACAGTATGTCATATATATTTACTGTACTTTTTGATATTTTATGTACAGTATATAAAATGTATTTGGTGTACTTTCAGTTAATATTATATGTACAATATATGAAATATATTTACTGTACTTTTTGATATTTTATGTACAGTATATAAGATATATTTGGTGTCCTTTTGATATTTTATGTAAATTATATAATACATATTTGGTGTAGTTTTTGATATTTTACATAGGGATTGTCATATATATTGACTGTCCTTTTTGATATTTTATTTACAGTATATAATATACATTTGGTGTAATTTTTGATATTTTATGTACAGTATATTAAATATAATTACTGTAGTTTTCATAGTCTATTTACAGTATATATAACACATATTTGGTGTACTTTTTGATATTTTATGTACAGTATGTCATATATATTTACTGTACTTTTTGATATATTATTTACTGTATATAAAATGTATTTGGTGTACTTTTAGTTAATATTATATGTACAATATATGAAATATATTTACTGTACTTTCTGATATTTTATGTACAGTATATAAGACATATTTGGTGTCCTTTTGATATTTTATATAAATTATATAATATATATTTGGTGTTGTTTTTGATATTTTACATAGGGTGTGTCATATATATTTACTGTCCTTTTGATATTTTATTTACAGTATATAATATACATTTGGTGTAATTTTTTGATATTTTATGTACAGTATATTAAAAATAATTACTGTAGTTTTTGATAGTCTATTTACAGTATATATAACACATATTTGGTGTACTTTTTGATATTTTATGTACAGTATGTCACATATATTTACTGTACTTTTTGATAATTTATTTTCAGTATATAAAGTGTATTTTGTGTACTTTCAGTTAATATTATATGTACAATATATGAAATATATTTACCGTACTTTTTGATATTTTATGTACAGTATATAAGATACATTTGGTGTCCTTTTGATATTTTATGTAAATTATATAATACATATTTGCTGTAGTTTTTGATATTTTACATAGGGTGTGTCGTATATACTTACTGTCCTTTTTGATATTTTATTTACAGTATAAAATATACATTTGGTGTAATTTTTGATATTTTATGTACAGTATATTAAATATAATTACTGTAGTTTTTGATAGTCTATTGACAGTATATATAACACATATTTGGTGTACTTTTTTATATTTTATGTACAGTATGTCATAGATATTTACTGTACTTTTTGATATTTTATTTACAGTATATAAAATGTATTTGGTGTACTTTTAGTTAATATTATATGTACAATATATGAAATATATTTACTGTACTTTCTGATATTTTACGTACAGTATATAAGATATATTTGGTGTCCTTTTGATATTTTATATAAATTATATAATATATATTTGGTGTAGTTTTTGATATTTTACATAGGGTGTGTAGTATATACTTACTGTCCTTATTGATATTTTATTTACAGTGTATAATATACATTTGGTGTAATTTTTGATAGTTTATGTACAGTATATTAAATATAATTACAATAGTATTTTATCATTTATTTACAGTATATATAACACATATTTGGTTTACTTTTTGATATTTTATGTACAGTATGTCATATATATTTACTGTACTTTTTGATATTTTATTTACAGTATATAAAGTGTATTTGGTGTACTTTCAGTTAGTATTATATGTACAATATATGAAATATATTTACTGTACTTTTTGATATTTTATGTACAGTATATAAGATATATTTGGTGTCCTTTTGATATTTTATGTAAATTATATAATACATATTTGCTGTAGTTTTTGATATTTTACATAGGGTGTGTCATATATATTGACGGTACTTTTTGATATTTTATTTACAGTATATAATATACATTTGGTGTAATTTTTGATATTTTATGTAGAGTATATTAAATATAATTACTGTAGTATTTGATACTTTATTTACAGTATATATAACACATATTTGGTGTACTTTTTGATATTTTATGTACAGTATGTAATATATATTTACTGTACTTTTTGATAATTTATTTACAGTATATAAAGTGTATTTGGTGTACTTTCAGTTAATATTATATGTACAATATATGAAATATATTTACTGTACTTTTTGATATTTTATGTACAGTATATAAGATATATTTGGTGTCCTTTTGATATTTTATGTAAATTATATAATACATATTTGGTGTAGTTTTTGATATTTTACATAGCGTGTGTCATATATATTGACTGTCCTTTTTGATATTTTATTTACAGTATATAATATACATTTCGTGTAATTTTTGATATTTTATGTACAGTATATTAAATATAATTACTGTAGTTTTCATACTGTATTTACAGTATATATAACACATATTTGGTGTACTTTTTGATATTTTATGTACAGTATGTCATATATATTTACTGTATTTTTGATATTTTATTTACAGTATATAAAATGTATTTGGTGTACCTTCAGTTAATATTATATGTACAATATATGAAATATATTTACTGTTCTTTTTGATATTTTATGTACAGTATGTAAGATATATTTGGTGTCCTTTTGATATTTTATATAAATTATATAATATATATTTGGTGTAGTTTTTGATATCTTATATAGGGTGTGTAGTATATTGTTACTGTCTTTTTGATATTTTATTTACAGTATATAATATACATTTGGTGTAATTTTTGATATTTTATGTACAGTATATTAAATATAATTACTGTAGTATTTGATAGTTTATTTACAGTATATATAACACATATTTGATGTACTTTTTGATATTTTATGTACAGTATGTAATATATATTTACTGTACTTTTTGATAATTTATTTACAGTATATCAAATGTATTTGGTGTACTTTCAGTTAATATTATATGTACAATATATGAAATATATTTACTGTACTTTTTGATATTTTATGTACAGTATATAAGTTATATTTGGTGTCCTTTTGATATTTTATTTAAATTATATAATACATATTTGGTGTAGTTTTTGATATTTTACATAGGGTGTGTCACATATATTGACGGTCCTTTTTGATATTTTATTTGCAGTATATAATATAAATTTGGTGTAATTTTTGATATTTTATGTACAGTACATTAAATATAATTACTGTAGTTTTTGATAGTTTATTTACAGTATATATAACACATATTTGGTGTATTTTTGATACTTTATGTACAGTATGTCATATATATTTACTGTACTTTTTGATATTTTATGTACAGTATATAAAATGTATTTGGTGTACTTTCAGTTAATATTATATGTACAATATATGAAATATATTTACTGTACTTTTTGATATTTTATGTACAGTATATAAGATATATTTGGTGTCCTTTTGATATTTTATGTAAATTATATAATACATATTTGGTGTAGTTTTTGATATTTTACATAGGGATTGTCATATATATTGACTGTCCTTTTTGATATTTTATTTACAGTATATAATATACATTTGGTGTAATTTTTGATATTTTATGTACAGTATATTAAATATAATTACTGTAGTTTTCATAGTCTATTTACAGTATATATAACACATATTTGGTGTACTTTTTGATATTTTATGTACAGTATGTCATATATATTTACTGTACTTTTTGATATATTATTTACTGTATATAAAATGTATTTGGTGTACTTTTAGTTAATATTATATGTACAATATATGAAATATATTTACTGTACTTTCTGATATTTTATGTACAGTATATAAGACATATTTGGTGTCCTTTTGATATTTTATATAAATTATATAATATATATTTGGTGTTGTTTTTGATATTTTACATAGGGTGTGTCATATATATTTACTGTCCTTTTGATATTTTATTTACAGTATATAATATACATTTGGTGTAATTTTTTGATATTTTATGTACAGTATATTAAAAATAATTACTGTAGTTTTTGATAGTCTATTTACAGTATATATAACACATATTTGGTGTACTTTTTGATATTTTATGTACAGTATGTCACATATATTTACTGTACTTTTTGATAATTTATTTTCAGTATATAAAGTGTATTTTGTGTACTTTCAGTTAATATTATATGTACAATATATGAAATATATTTACCGTACTTTTTGATATTTTATGTACAGTATATAAGATACATTTGGTGTCCTTTTGATATTTTATGTAAATTATATAATACATATTTGGTGTAGTTTTTGATATTTTACATAGGGTGTGTCGTATATACTTACTGTCCTTTTTGATATTTTATTTACAGTATAAAATATACATTTGGTGTAATTTTTGATATTTTATGTACAGTATATTAAATATAATTACTGTAGTTTTTGATAGTCTATTGACAGTATATATAACACATATTTGGTGTACTTTTTTATATTTTATGTACAGTATGTCATAGATATTTACTGTACTTTTTGATATTTTATTTACAGTATATAAAATGTATTTGGTGTACTTTTAGTTAATATTATATGTACAATATATGAAATATATTTACTGTACTTTCTGATATTTTACGTACAGTATATAAGATATATTTGGTGTCCTTTTGATATTTTATATAAATTATATAATATATATTTGGTGTAGTTTTTGATATTTTACATAGGGTGTGTAGTATATACTTACTGTCCTTATTGATATTTTATTTACAGTGTATAATATACATTTGGTGTAATTTTTGATATTTTATGTACAGTATATTAAATATAATTACAATAGTATTTGATCATTTATTTACAGTATATATAACACATATTTGGTTTACTTTTTGATATTTTATGTACAGTATGTCATATATATTTACTGTACTTTTTGATATTTTATTTACAGTATATAAAGTGTATTTGGTGTACTTTCAGTTAGTATTATATGTACAATATATGAAATATATTTACTGTACTTTTTGATATTTTATGTACAGTATATAAGATATATTTGGTGTCCTTTTGATATTTTATGTAAATTATATAATACATATTTGCTGTAGTTTTTGATATTTTACATAGGGTGTGTCATATATATTGACGGTACTTTTTGATATTTTATTTACAGTATATAATATACATTTGGTGTAATTTTTGATATTTTATGTAGAGTATATTAAATATAATTACTGTAGTATTTGATACTTTATTTACAGTATATATAACACATATTTGGTGTACTTTTTGATATTTTATGTACAGTATGTAATATATATTTACTGTACTTTTTGATAATTTATTTACAGTATATAAAGTGTATTTGGTGTACTTTCAGTTAATATTATATGTACAATATATGAAATATATTTACTGTACTTTTTGATATTTTATGTACAGTATATAAGATATATTTGGTGTCCTTTTGATATTTTATGTAAATTATATAATACATATTTGGTGTAGTTTTTGATATTTTACATAGCGTGTGTCATATATATTGACTGTCCTTTTTGATATTTTATTTACAGTATATAATATACATTTCGTGTAATTTTTGATATTTTATGTACAGTATATTAAATATAATTACTGTAGTTTTCATACTCTATTTACAGTATATATAACACATATTTGGTGTACTTTTTGATATTTTATGTACAGTATGTCATATATATTTACTGTACTTTTTCATATTTTATGTACAGTATATAAAATGTATTTGGTGTACTTTCAGTTAATATTATATGTACAATATATGAAATATATTTACTGTACTTTTTGATATTTTATGTACAGTATATAAGATATATTTGGTGTCCTTTTGATATTTTATATAAATTATATAATATATATTTGGTGTAGTTTTGGTATTTTACATAGGGTGTGTAATATATATTTACTGTTTTTGATATTTTATTTACAGTATATAATATACATTTGGTGTAATTTTTGATATTTTATGTACAGTATATTAAATACTATTACTGTAGTTTTTGATAGTCTATTTACAGTATATATAACACATATTTGGTGTACTTTTTGATATTTTATGTACAGTATGTCATATATATTTACTGTACTTTTTGATAATTTATTTACAGTATATAAAGTGTATTTGGTGTACTTTCCGTTAATATTATATGTACAATATATGAAATATATTTACCGTACTCTTTGATATTTTATGTACAGTATATAAGATATATTTGGTGTCCTTTTGATATTTTATGTAAATTATATAATACATATTTGGTGTAGTTTTTGATATTTTACATAGGGTGTGTGATATATATTGACTGTCCTTTTTGATATTTTATTTACAGTATATAATATACATTTGGTGTAATTTTTGATATTTTATGTACAGTATATTAAATATAATTACTGTAGTTTTTGATAGTCTATTTACAGTATATATAACACATATTTGGTGTACTTTTTGATATTTTATGTACAGTATGTCATATATATTTACTGTACTTTTTGATATTTTATTTACAGTATATAAAATGTATTTGGTGTACCTTCAGTTAATATTATATGTACAATATATGAAATATATTTACTGTACTTTTTGATATTTTATGTACAGTATATAAGATATATTTGGTGTCCTTTTGATATTTTATATAAATTATATAATATATATTTGGTGTAGTTTTGGTATTTTACATAGGGTGTGTAATATATATTTACTGTCTTTTTGATATTTTATTTACAGTATATAATATACATTTGGTGTAATTTTTGATATTTTATGTACAGCATATTAAATACTATTACTGTAGTTTTTGATAGTCTATTTACAGTATATATAACACATGTTTGGTGTACTTTTTGATATTTTATGTACAGTATGTCATATGTATTTACTGTACTTTTTGATATTTTATTTACAGTATATAAAATGTATTTGGTGTACTTTTAGTTAATATTATATGTACAATATATGAAATATATTTACTGTACTTTTTGATATTTTATGTACAGTATATAAGATATATTTGGTGTCCTTTTGATATTTTATGTAAATTATATAATACATATTTGGTGTAGTTTTTGATATTTTACATAGGGTGTGTCATATATATTGACTGTCATTTTTGATATTTTATTTACAGTATATACTATATATTTGGTGTAATTTTTGATATTTTATGTACAGTATATTAAATATAATTACTGTAGTTTTTGATAGTCTATTTACAGTATATATAACACATATTTGGTGTACTTTTTTATATTTTATGTACAGTATGTCATATATATTTACTGTACTTTTTGATATTTTATTTACAGTATATAAAATGTATTTGGTGTTCTTTTAGTTAATATTATATGTACAATATATGAAATATATTTACTGTACTTTCTGATATTTTACGTACAGTATATAAGATATATTTGGTGTCCTTTTGATATTTTATATAAATTATATAATATATATTTGGTGTAGTTTTTGATATTTTACATAGGGTGTGTAGTATATATTTACTGTCCTTATTGATATTTTATTAACAGTGTATAATATACATTTGGTGTAATTTTTGATATTTTATGTACAGTATATTAAATATAATTACTGTAGTATTTGATCGTTTATTTACAGTATATATAACACATGTTTGGTTTACTTTTTGATATTTTATGTAGATTATGTCATATATATTTACTGTACTTTTTGATATTTTATTTACAGTATATAAAATGTATTTGGTGTACTTTTAGTTAATATTATATGTACAATATATGAAATATATTTACTGTACTTTCTGATATTTTACGTACAGTATATAAGATATATTTGGTGTCCTTTTGATATTTTATATAAATTATATAATATATATTTGGTGTAGTTTTTGATATTTTACATAGGGTGTGTAGTATATACTTACTGTCCTTATTGATATTTTATTTACAGTGTTTAATATACATTTGGTGTAATTTTTGATAGTTTATGTACAGTATATTAAATATAATTACAATAGTATTTGATCATTTATTTACAGTATATATAACACATATTTGGTTTACTTTTTGATATTTTATGTACAGTATGTCATATATATTTACTGTACTTTTTGATATTTTATTTACAGTATATAAAATGTATTTGGTGTACTTTCAGTTAATATTATATGTACAATATATGAAATATATTTACTGTACTTTTTGATATTTTATGTACAGTATATAAGATATATTTGGTGTCCTTTTGATATTTTATGTAAATTATATAATACATATTTGCTGTAGTTTTTGATATTTTACATAGGGTGTGTCGTATATAGTTACTGTTCTTTTTGATATATTATTTACAGTATATAATATACATTTGGTGTAATTTTTGATATTTTATGTACAGTTTATTAAATATAATTACTGTAGTTTTTGATAGTCTATTTACAGTATATATAACACATATTTGGTGTACTTTTTTATATTTTATGTACAGTATGTCATATATATTTACTGTACTTTTTTATATTTTATTTACAGTATATAAAATGTATTTGGTGTACTTTTAGTTAATATTATATGTACAATATATGAAATATATTTACTGTACTTTCTGATATTTTACGTACAGTATATAAGATATATTTGGTGTCCTTTTGATATTTTATATGAATTATATAATATATATTTGGTGTAGTTTTTGATATCTTACATAGGGTGTGTAGAATATTGTTACTGTCTTTTTGATATTTTATTTACAGTATATAATATACATTTGGTGTAATTTTTGATATTTTATGTACAGTATATTAAATATAATTACTGTAGTATTTGATAGTTTATTTACAGTATATGTAACACATATTTGATGTACTTTTTGATATTTTATGTACAGTATGTAATATATATTTACTGTACTTTTTGATAATTTATTTACAGTATATCAAATGTATTTGGTGTACTTTCAGTTAATATTATATGTACAATATATGAAATATATTTACTGTACTTTCTGATATTTTACGTACAGTATATAAGATATATTTGGTGTCCTTTTGATATTTTATATAAATTATATAATATATATTTGGTGTAGTTTTTGATATTTTACATAGCGTGTGTAGTATATATTTACTGTCCTTTTTGATATTTTATTTACAGTGTATAATATACATTTGGTGTAATTTTTGATATTTTATGTACAGTATATTAAATACAATTACTGTAGTATTTGATCGTTTATTTACAGTATATATAACACATATTTGGTTTACTTTTTGATATTTTATGTACAGTATGTCATATATATTTACTGTACTTTTTGATATTTTATTTACAGTATATAAAGTGTATTTGGTGTACTTTCAGTTAGTATTATATGTACAATATATGAAATATATTTACTGTACTTTTTGATATTTTATGTACAGTATATAAGATATATTTGGTGTCCTTTTGATATTTTATGTAAATTATATAATACATATTTGCTGTAGTTTTTGATATTTTACATAGGGTGTGTCATATATATTGACGGTACTTTTTGATATTTTATTTACAGTATATAATATACATTTGGTGTAATTTTTGATATTTTATGTAGAGTATATTAAATATAATTACTGTAGTATTTGATACTTTATTTACAGTATATATAACACATATTTGGTGTACTTTTTGATATTTTATGTACAGTATGTAATATATATTTACTGTACTTTTTGATAATTTATTTACAGTATATAAAGTGTATTTGGTGTACTTTCAGTTAATATTATATGTACAATATATGAAATATATTTACTGTACTTTTTGATATTTTATGTACAGTATATAAGATATATTTGGTGTCCTTTTGATATTTTATTTAAATTATATAATACATATTTGGTGTAGTTTTTGATATTTTACATAGGGTGTGTCATATATATTGACTGTCCTTTTTGATATTTTATTTACAGTATATAATATACATTTCGTGTAATTTTTGATATTTTATGTACAGTATATTAAATATAATTACTGTAGTTTTCATACTCTATTTACAGTATATATAACACATATTTGGTGTACTTTTTGATATTTTATGTACAGTATGTCATATATATTTACTGTACTTTTTGATATTTTATGTACAGTATATAAAATGTATTTGGTGTACTTTCAGTTAATATTATATGTACAATATATGAAATATATTTACTGTACTTTTTGATATTTTATGTACAGTATATAAGATATATTTGGTGTCCTTTTGATATTTTATATAAATTATATAATATATATTTGGTGTAGTTTTGGTATTTTACATAGGGTGTGTAATATATATTTACTGTTTTTGATATTTTATTTACAGTATATAATATACATTTGGTGTAATTTTTGATATTTTATGTACAGTATATTAAATACTATTACTGTAGTTTTTGATAGTCTATTTACAGTATATATAACACATATTTGGTGTACTTTTTGATATTTTATGTACAGTATGTCATATATATTTACTGTACTTTTTGATAATTTATTTACAGTATATAAAGTGTATTTGGTGTACTTTCCGTTAATATTATATGTACAATATATGAAATATATTTACCGTACTCTTTGATATTTTATGTACAGTATATAAGATATATTTGGTGTCCTTTTGATATTTTATGTAAATTATATAATACATATTTGGTGTAGTTTTTGATATTTTACATAGGGTGTGTGATATATATTGACTGTCCTTTTTGATATTTTATTTACAGTATATATTATACATTTGGTGTAATTTTTGATATTTTATGTACAGTATATTAAATATAATTACTGTAGTTTTTGATAGTCTATTTACAGTATATATAACACATATTTGGTGTACTTTTTGATATTTTATGTACAGTATGTCATATATATTTACTGTACTTTTTGATATTTTATTTACAGTATATAAAATGTATTTGGTGTACCTTCAGTTAATATTATATGTACAATATATGAAATATATTTACTGTACTTTTTGATATTTTATGTACAGTATATAAGATATATTTGGTGTCCTTTTGATATTTTATATAAATTATATAATATATATTTGGTGTAGTTTTGGTATTTTACATAGGGTGTGTAATATATATTTACTGTCTTTTTGATATTTTATTTACAGTATATAATATACATTTGGTGTAATTTTTGATATTTTATGTACAGCATATTAAATACTATTACTGTAGTTTTTGATAGTCTATTTACAGTATATATAACACATGTTTGGTGTACTTTTTGATATTTTATGTACAGTATGTCATATGTATTTACTGTACTTTTTGATATTTTATTTACAGTATATAAAATGTATTTGGTGTACTTTTAGTTAATATTATATGTACAATATATGAAATATATTTACTGTACTTTTTGATATTTTATGTACAGTATATAAGATATATTTGGTGTCCTTTTGATATTTTATGTAAATTATATAATACATATTTGGTGTAGTTTTTGATATTTTACATAGGGTGTGTCATATATATTGACTGTCGTTTTTGATATTTTATTTACAGTATATACTATATATTTGGTGTAATTTTTGATATTTTATGTACAGTATATTAAATATAATTACTGTAGTTTTTGATAGTCTATTTACAGTATATATAACACATATTTGGTGTACTTTTTTATATTTTATGTACAGTATGTCATATATATTTACTGTACTTTTTGATATTTTATTTACAGTATATAAAATGTATTTGGTGTTCTTTTAGTTAATATTATATGTACAATATATGAAATATATTTACTGTACTTTCTGATATTTTACGTACAGTATATAAGATATATTTGGTGTCCTTTTGATATTTTATATAAATTATATAATATATATTTGGTGTAGTTTTTGATATTTTACATAGGGTGTGCAGTATATATTTACTGTCCTTATTGATATTTTATTAACAGTGTATAATATACATTTGGTGTAATTTTTGATATTTTATGTACAGTATATTAAATATAATTACTGTAGTATTTGATCATTTATTTACAGTATATATAACACATGTTTGGTTTACTTTTTGATATTTTATGTAGATTATGTCATATATATTTACTGTACTTTTTGATATTTTATTTACAGTATATAAAATGTATTTGGTGTACTTTTAGTTAATATTATATGTACAATATATGAAATATATTTACTGTACTTTCTGATATTTTACGTACAGTATATAAGATATATTTGGTGTCCTTTTGATATTTTATATAAATTATATAATATATATTTGGTGTAGTTTTTGATATTTTACATAGGGTGTGTAGTATATACTTACTGTCCTTATTGATATTTTATTTACAGTGTTTAATATACATTTGGTGTAATTTTTGATAGTTTATGTACAGTATATTAAATATAATTACAATAGTATTTGATCATTTATTTACAGTATATATAACACATATTTGGTTTACTTTTTGATATTTTATGTACAGTATGTCATATATATTTACTGTACTTTTTGATATTTTATTTACAGTATATAAAATGTATTTGGTGTACTTTCAGTTAATATTATATGTACAATATATGAAATATATTTACTGTACTTTTTGATATTTTATGTACAGTATATAAGATATATTTGGTGTCCTTTTGATATTTTATGTAAATTATATAATATATATTTGGTGAAGTTTTTGATATTTTACATAGGGTGTGTCATATATGTTGACGGTATTTTTGATATTTTATTTACAGAATATAATATACATTTGGAGTAATTTTGGATATTTTATGTACAGTATATTAAATATAATTACTGTAGTATTTGATACTTTATTTACAGTATATATAAAACATATTTGGTGTACTTTTTGATATTTTATGTACAGTATGTAATATATATTTACTGTACTTATTGATAATTTATTTACAGTATATAAAGTGTATTTGGTGTACTTTCAGTTAATATTATATGTACAATATATGAAATATATTTACTGTACTTTTTGATATTTTATGTACAGTATATAAGATATATTTGGTGTCCTTTTGATATTTTATGTAAATTATATAATACATAATTGGTGTAGTTTTTGATATTTTACATAGGGTGTGTCATATATATTGACTGTCCTTTTTGATATTTTATTTACAGTTTATAATATACATTTGGTGTAATTTTTTATATTTTATGTACAGTATATTAAATATAATTACTGTAGTTTTCATAGTCTGTTTACAGTATATATAACACATATTTGGTGTACTTTTTGATATTTTATGTACAGTATGTCATATATATTTACTGTACTGTTTTATATTTTATTTACAGTATATAAAATGTATTTGGTGTACTTTTAGTTAATATTATATGTATAATATATGAAATATATTTACTGTACTTTCTGATATTTTATTTTCAGTATATAAGATATATTTGGTGTCCTTTTGATATTTTATATAAATTATATAATATATATTAGGTGTAGTTTTTTATATTTTACATTGGGTGTGTCATATATATTTACTGTCTTTTTGATATTTTATTTACAGTATATAATATACATTTGGTGTAATTGTTGATATTTTATGTACAGTATATTAAATATAATTACTGCAGTTTTTGATAGTCTATTTACAGTATATATAACACATATTTGGTGTACTTTTTGATATTTTATGTACAGTATGTCATATATATTTACTGTACTTTTTGATAATTTATTTACAGTATATAAAGTGTATTTGGTGTACTTTCAGTTAATATTATATGTACAATATATGAAATATATTTACCGTACTCTTTGATATTTTATGTACAGTATATAAGATATATTTGGTGTCCTTTTGATATTTTATGTAAATTATATAATACATATTTGGTGTAGTTTTTGATATTTTACATAGGGTGTGTGATATATATTGACTGTCCTTTTTGATATTTTATTTACAGTATATAATATACATTTGGTGTAATTTTTGATATTTTATGTACAGTATATTAAATATAATTACTGTAGTTTTTGATAGTCTATTTACAGTATATATAACACATATTTGGTGTACTTCTTGATATTTTATGTACAGTATGTCATATATATTTATTGTACTTTTTGATATTTTATTTACAGTATATAAAATGTATTTGGTGTACCTTCAGTTAATATTATATGCACAATATATGAAATATATTTACTGTACATTTTGATATTTTATGTACAGTATATAAGATATATTTGGTGTCCTTTTGATATTTTATATAAATTATATAATATATATTTGGTGTAGTTTTTGATATCTTACATAGGGTGTGTAGTATATTGTTACTGTCCTTTTTGATATTTTATTTACAGTATATAATATACATTTGGTGTAATTTTTGATATTTTATGTACAGTATATTAAATATAATTACTGTAGTATTTGATAGTTTATTTACAGTATATATAACAGATATTTGATGTACTTTTTGATATTTTATGTACAGTATGTAAAATATATTTACTGTAATTTTTGATATTTTATTTACAGTATATCAAATGTATTTGGTGTACTTTCAGTTAATATTATATGTACAATATATGAAATATATTTACTGTACTTTTTGATATTTTATGTACAGTATATAAGATATATTTGGTGTCCTTTTGATATTTTATTTAAATTATATAATACATATTTGGTGTAGTTTTTGATATTTTACATAGGGTGTGTCACATATATTGATGGTCCTTTTTGATATTTTATTTACAGTATATAATATACATTTGGTGTAATTTTTGATATTTTATGTACAGTACATTAAATATAATTACTGTAGTTTTTGATAGTTTATTTACAGTATATATAACACATATTTGGTGTATTTTTGATATTTTATGTACAGTATGTCATATATATTTACTGTACTTTTTGATATTTTATGTACAGTATATAAAATGTATTTGGTGTACTTTCAGTTAATATTATATGTACAATATATGAAATATATTTACTGTACTTTCTGATATTTTATGTACAGTATATAAGATATATTTGGTTTCCTTTTGATATTTTATATAAATTATATAATATATATTTGCTGAAGTTTTTGATATTTTACATAGGGTGTGTAGTATATAGTTACTGTCCTTTTTGATATTTTATTTAGAGTATATAATATACATTTGGTGTAATTTTTGATATTTTATGTACAGTATATTAAATATAATTACTGTAGTATTTGATACTTTATTTACAGTATATATAACAAATATTTGGTGTACTTTTTGATATTTTATGTACAGTATGTAATATATATTTACTGTACTTTTTGATATTTTATTTACAGTATATAAAGTGTATTTGGTGTACTTTCAGTTAATATTATATGTACAATATATGAAATATATTTACTGTACTTTTTGATATTTTATGTACAGTATATAAGATATATTTGGGGTCCTTTTGATATTTTGTGTAAATTATATGATACAAATTTGGTGTAGTTTTTGATATTTTACATAGGGTGTGTCATATATATTGACTGTCCTTTTTGATATTTTATTTACAGTATATAATATACATTTGGTGTAATTTTTGATATTTTATGTACAGTATATTAAATATAATTACTGTAGTTTTTGATAGTCTATTTACAGTATATATAACACATATTTGGTGTACTTTTTTATATTTTATGTACAGTATGTCATATATATTTACTGTACTTTTTGATATTTTATTTACAGTATATAAAATGTATTTGGTGTACTTTTAGTTAATATTATATGTACAATATATGAAATATATTTACTGTACTTTCTGATATTTTACGTACAGTATATAAGATATATTTGTTGTCCTTTTGATATTTTATATAAATTATATAATATATATTTGGTGAAGTTTTTGATATTTTACATAGGGTGTGTAGTATATATTTACTGTCCTTATTGATATTTTATTTACAGTGTATAATATACATTTGGTGTAATTTTTGATATTTTATGTACAGTATATTAAATATAATTACCGTAGTATTTGATACTTTATTTACAGTATATATAACACATATTTGGTGTACTTTTTGATATTTTATGTACAGTCTGTAATATATATTTACTGTACATTTTGATAATTTATTTACAGTATATAAAGTGTATTTGCTGTACTTTCAGTTAATATTATATGTACAATATATGAAATATATTTACTGTACTTTTTGATATTTTATGTACAGTATATAAGATATATTTGGTGTCCTTTTGATATTTTATGTAAATTACATAATACATATTTGGTGTAGTTTTTGATATTTTACATAGGGTGTGTCGTATATATTGACTGTCCTTTTTGATATTTTATTTACAGTATATAATATACATTTGGTGTAATTTTTGATATTTTATGTACAGTATATTAAATATAATTACTGTAGTTTTTCATAGTCTATTTACAGTATATATAACACATATTTGGTGTACTTATTGATATTTTATGTACAGTATGTCATATATATTTACTGTACTTTTTGATATTTTATTTACAGTATATAAAATGTATTTGGTGTACCTTCAGTTAATATTATATGTACAATATATGAAATATATTTACTGTACTTTTTGATATTTTATGTACAGTATATAAGATATATTTGGTGTCCTTTTGATATTTTATATAAATTATATAATATATATTTGGTGTAGTTTTTGATATCTTACATAGGATGTGTAGTATATTGTTACTGTCCTTTTTGATATTTTATTTACAGCATATAATATACATTTGGTGTAATTTTTGATATTTTATGTACAGTATATTAAATATAATTACTGTAGTATTTGATAGTTTATTTACAGTATATATAACAGATATTTGATGTACTTTTTGATATTTTATGTACAGTATGTAATATATATTTACTGTACTTTTTGATATTTTATTTACAGTATATCAAATGTATTTGGTGTACTTTCAGTTAATATTATATGTACAATATATGAAATATATTTACTGTACTTTTTGATATTTCATGTACAGTATATAAGATATATTTGTTGTCCTTTTGATATTTTATTTAAATTATATAATACATATTTGGTGTAGTTTTTGATATTTTACATAGGGTGTGTCACATATATTGACGGTCTTTTTGACATTTTATTTACAGTATATAAAATGTATTTGGTGTACTTTCAGTTAATATTATATGTACAATATATGAAATATATTTACTGTACTTTTTGATATTTTATGTACAGTATATAAGATATATTTGGTGTCCTTTTGATATTTTATGTAAATTATATAATACATATTTGCTGTAGTTTTTGATATTTTACATAGGGTGTGTCGTATATATTGACGGTACTTTTTGATATTTTATTTACAGTGTATAATATACATTTGGTGTAATTTTTGATATTTTATGTACAGTATATTAAATATAATTACTGTAGTATTTGATCATTTATTTACAGTATATATAAAACATATTTGGTTTACTTTTTGATATTTTATGTACAGTATGTCATATATATTTACTGTACTTTTTGATATTTTATTTACAGTATATAAAATGTATTTGGTGTACTTTTAGTTAATATTATATGTACAATATATGAAATATATTTACTGTAATTTCTGATATTTTATGTTCAGTATATAAGATATATTTGGTGTCCTTTTGATATTTTATATAAATTATATAATATATATTAGGTGTAGTTTTTATATTTTACCTTGGGTGTGTCATATATATTTACTGTGTTTTTGATATTTTATTTACAGTATATAATATACATTTGGTGTAATTGTTGATATTTTATGTACAGTATATTAAATATAATTACTGTAGTTTTTGATAGTCTATTTACAGTATATATAAAACATATCTGGTGTACTTTTTGATATTTTATGTACTGTATGTCATATGTATTTACTGTACATTTTGATATTTTATTTACAGTATATAAAATGTATTTGGTGTACTTTTAGTTAATATTATATGTACAATATAAGAAATATATTTACTGTACTTTTTGATATTTTATGTACAGTATATAAGATATATTTGGTGTCCTTTGATATTTTATATAAAATATATAATATATATTTGGTGAAGTTTTTGATATTTTACATAGGGTGTGTAGTATATAGTTACTGTCCTTTTTGATATTTTTTTTACAGTATATAATATACGTTTGGTGTAATTTTTGATATTTTATGTGCAGTATATTAAATATAATTACTGTAGTATTTGATACTTTATTTACAGTATATATAACACATATTTGGTGTACTTTTTGATATTTTATGTACAGTATGTAATATATATTTTCTGCACTTTTTGATAATTTATTTACAGTATATAAAGTGTATTTGGTGTACTTTCAGTTAATATTATATGTACAATATATGAAATATATTTACTGTACTTTTTGATATTTTATGTACAGTATATAAGATATATTTGGTGTCCTTTAGATATTTTATGTAAATTATATAATACATATTTGGTGTAGTTTTTGATATTTTACATAGGGTGTGTCATATATATTGACTGTCCTTTTTGATATTTTATTTACAGTATATAATATACATTTGGTGTAATTTTTGATATTTTATGTACAGTATATTAAATATAATTACTGTAGTAATAGATAGTTTATTTACAGTATATATAACACATATTTGATGTACTATTTGATATTTTATGTACATTATGTAACATATATTTACTGTACTTTTTGATATTTCATTTACAGTATATCAAATGTATTTGGTGTACTTTCAGTTAATATTATATGTACAATATATGAAATATATTTACTGTACTTTTTGATATTTTATGTACAGTATATAAGATATATTTGGTGTTCTTTTGATATTTTATTTAAATTATATAATACATATTTGGTGTAGTTTTTGATATTTTACATAGGGTGTGTCACATATATTGACGGTCCTTTTTGATATTTTATTTACAGTATATAATATACATTTGGTGTAATTTTTGATATTTTATGTACAGTATATTAAATATAATTACTGTAGTATTTGATACATTATTTACAGTATATATAACACATATTTGGTGTACTTTTTGAAATTTTATGTACAGTATGTCATATATATTTACTGTAATTTTTGATATTTTATCTACAGTATATAAAGTGTATTTGGTGTACTTTCAGTTAATATTATATGTACAATATATGAAATATATTTACTGTACTTTTTGATATTTTATGTACAGTATATAAGATATATTTGGTGTCCTTTTGATATTTAATGTAAATTATATAATACATATTTGCTGTAGTTTTTGATATTTTACTTAGGGTGTGTCGTATATAGTTACTGTCTTTTTGATATTTTATTTACAGTATATAATATACATTTGGTGTAATTTTTGATATTTTATGTACAGTATATTAAATATAATTACTGTAGTTTTTGATAGTCTATTTACAGTATATATAACACATATGTGGTGTACTTTTTTATATTTTATGTACAGTATGTCATATATATTTACTGTACTTTTTGATATTTTATTTACAGTATATAAAATGTATTTGGTGTACTTTTAGTTAATATTATATGTACAATATATGAAATATATTTACTGTACTTTCTGATATTTTACGTACAGTATATAAGATATATTTGGTGTCCTTTTGATATTTTATATAAATTATATAATATATATTTGGTGTAGTTTTTGATATTTTACATAGGGTGTGTAGTATATATTTACTGTCCTTATTGATATTTTATTTACAGTGTATAATATTCATTTGCTGTAATATTTGATATTTTATGTACAGTATATTAAATATAATTACTGTAGTATTTGATCATTTATTTACAGTATATATAACACATATTTGGTTTACTTTTTGATATTTTATGTACAGTATGTCATATATATTTACTGTACTTTTTGATATTTTATTTACAGTATATAAAATGTATTTGGTGTACTTTCAGTTAATATTATATGTACAATATATGAAATATATTTACTGTACTTTTTGATATTTTATGTACAGTATATAAGATATATTTGGTGTCCTTTTGATATTTTATGTAAATTATATAATACATATTTGGTGTAGTTTTTGATATTTTACATAGGATGTGTCATATATATTGACGGTACTTTTTGATATTTTATTTACAGTATATAATATACTTTTGGTGTAATTTTTGATATTTTATGTACAGTATATTAAATATAATTACTGTAGTTTTTCATAGTCTATTTACAGTATATATAAAACATATTTGGTGTACTTTTTGATATTTTATGTACAGTATGTCATATATATTTACTGTACTTTTTGATATTTTATTAAGAGTATATAAAATGTATTTGGTGTACTTTAAGTTAATATTATATGTACAATATATGAAATATATTTACTGTACTTTCTGATATTTTATGTTCAGTATATAAGATATATTTGGTGTCCTTTTGATATTTTATATAAATTATATAATATATATTAGGTGTAGTTTTTTATATTTTACATTGGGTGTGTCATATATATTTACTGTCTTTTTGATATTTTATTTACAGTATATAATATACATTTGGTGTAATTGTTGATATTTTATGTACAGTATATTAAATATAATTACTGTAGATTTTGATAGTCTATTTACAGTATATATAACACATATTTGGTGTACTTTTTGATATTTTATGTACAGTATGTCATATATATTTACTGTACTTTTTGATATTTTATTTACAGTATATAATATACATTTGGTGTAATTTTTGATATTTTATGTACAGTATATTAAATATAATTACTGTAGATTTTCATAGTCTATTTACAGTATATATAACACATATTTGGTGTACTTTTTGATATTTTATGTATAGTATGTCATATATATTTACTGTAATTTTTGATATTTTATTTACAGTATATAAAATGTATTTGGTGTACTTTTAGTTAATATTATATGTACAATGTATGAAATATATTTACTGTACTTTCTGATACTTTATGTACAGTATATAAAATATATTTGGTGTCCTTTTGATATTTTATATAAATTATATAATATATATTAGGTGTAGTTTTTGATATTTTACATTGGGTGTGTCATACATATTTACTGTCTTTTTGATATTTTATTTACAGTATATAATATACATTTGGTGTAATTTTTGATATTTTATGTACAGTATATTAAATATAATTACTGTAGTTTTTGATAGTCTAATTACGGTATATATAACACATATTTGGTGTACTTTTTGATATTTTATGTACAGTATGTCATATATATTTACTGTACTTTTTGATATTTTATTTACAGTATATAAAATGTATTTGGTGTACTTTTAGTTAATATTATATGTACAATATATGAAATACATTTACTGTACTTTTTGATATTTTATGTACAGTATATAAGATATATTTGGTGTCCTTTTGATATTTTATATAAATTATATAATATATATTTGGTGAACTTTTTGATATTTTACATAGGGTGTGTAGTATATAGTTACTGTCCTTTTTGATATTTTATTTACAGTATATAATATACGTTTGGTGTAATTTTTGATATTTTATGTACAGTATATTAAATATAATTACTGTAGTATTTGATACTTTATTTACAGTATATATAACACATATTTGGTGTACTTTTTGATATTTTATGTACAGTATGTAATATATATTTACTGTACTTTTTGATAATTTATTTACAGTATATAAAGTGTATTTGGTGTACTTTCAGTTAATATTATATGTACAATATATGAAATATATTTACTGTACATTTTGATATTTTATGTACAGTATATAAGATATATTTGGTGTCCTTTTGATATTTTATATAAATTATATAATATATATTTGGTGTAGTTTTTGATATTTTACATAGGGTGTGTAGTATATTGTTACTGTCCTTTTTGATATTTTATTTACAGTATATAATATACATTTGGTGTAATTTTTGATATTTTATGTACAGTATATTAATTATAATTACTGTAGTATTTGATACTTTATTTACAGTATACATAACACATATTTGGTGTACTTTTTGATATTTTATGTACAGTATATCATATATATTTACTGTACTTTTTGATATTTTATTTACAGTATATAAAATGTATTTGGTGTACTTTTAGTTAATATTATATGTACAATATGTGAAATATATTTACTGTACTTTCTGATATTTTATGTTCAGTATATAAGATATATTTGGTGTCCTTTTGATATTTGATAAAAATTATATAATATATATTAGGTGTAGTTTTTTATATTTTACATTGGGTGTGTCATATATATTTACTGTCTTTTTGATATTTTATTTACAGTATATAATATACATTTGGTGTAATTGTTGATATTTTATGTACAGTATATTAAATATAATTACTGTAGATTTTGATAGTCTATTTACAGTATATATAACACATATTTGGTGTACTTTTTGATATTTTATGTACAGTATGTCATATATATTTACTGTAATTTTTGATATTTTATTTACAGTATATAAAATGTATTTGGTGTACTTTTAGTTAATATTATATGTACAATGTATGAAATATATTTACTGTACTTTCTAATATTTTATGTACAGTATATAAAATATATTTGGTGTCCTTTTGATATTTTATATAAATTATATAATATATATTAGGTGTAGTTTTTGATATTTTACATTGGGTGTGTCATATATATTTACTGTCTTTTTGATATTTTATTTACAGTATATAATATACATTTGGTGTAATTTTTGATATTTTATGTACAGTATATTAAATATAATTACTGGAGTTTTTGATAGTCTAATTACAGTATATATAACACATATTTGGTGTACTTTTTGATATTTTATGTACAGTATGTCATATATATTTACTGTACATTTTGATATTTTATTTACAGTATATAAAATATATTTGGTGTCCTTTTGATATTTTATATAAATTATATAATATATATTTGGTGTAGTTTTTGATATTTTACATAGGGTGTGTAGTATATACTTACTGTTTTATTGATATTTTATTTACAGTGTATAATATACATTTGGTGTAATTTTTGATAGTTTATGTACAGTATATTAAATATAATTACAATAGTATTTGATCATTTATTTACAGTATATATAACACATATTTGGTTTACTTTTTGATATTTTATGTACAGTATGTCACATATATTTACTGTACTTTTTGATAATTTATTTACAGTATATAAAGTGTATTTGGTGTACTTTCAGTTAATATTATATGTACAATATATGAAATATATTTACTGCACTTTTTGATATTTTATGTACAGTATATAAGATATATTTGGTGTCCTTTTGATATTTTATGTTAATTAAATAATACATATTTGGTGTAGTTTTTGATATTTTACATAGGGTGTGTCATATATATTGACTGTCCTTTTTGATATTTTATTTACAGTATATAATATACATTTCGTGTAATTTTTGATATTTTATGTCCAGTATATTAAATATTATTACTGTAGTTTTCATACTCTATTTACAGTATATATAACACATATTTGGTGTACTTTTTGATATTTTATGTACAGTATGTCATATATATTTACTGTATTTTTGACATTTTATTTACAGTATATAAAATGTATTTGGTGTACCTTCAGTTAATATTATATGTACAATATATGAAATACATTTACTGTTCTTTTTGATATTTTATGTACAGTATATAAGATATATTTGGTGTCCTTTTGATATTTTATATAAATTATATAATATATATTTGGTGTAGTTTTTGATATCTTACATAGGGTGTGTAGTATATTGTTACTGTCCTTTTTGATATTTTATTTACAGTATATAATATACATTTGGTGTAATTTTTGATATTTTATGTACAGTACATTAAATATAATTACTGTAGTATTTGATAGTTTATTTACAGTATATATAACACATATTTGATGTAGTTTTTGATATTTTATGTACAGTATGTAATATATATTTACTGTACTTTTTGATAATTTATTTACAGTATATAAAATGTATTTGGTGTACATTCAGTTAATATTATATGTACAATATATGAAATATATTTACTGTACTTTTTGATATTTTATGTACAGTATATAAGTTATATTTGGTGTCCTTTTGATATTTTATTTAAATTATATAATACATATTTGGTGTAGTTTTTGATATTTTACATAGGGTGTGTCACATATATTGATGGTCATTTTTGATATTTTATTTGCAGTATATAATATAAATTTGGTGTAATTTTTGATATTTTATGTACAGTACATTAAATATAATTACTGTAGTTTTTGATAGTTTATTTACAGTATATATAACACATATTTGGTGTATTTTTGATACTTTATGTACAGTATGTCATATATATTTACTGTACTTTTTGATATTTTATGTACAGTATGTAAAATGTTTTTGGTGTACTTTCAGTTAATATTATATGTACAATATATGAAATATATTTACTGTACTTTTTGATATTTTATGTACAGTATATAAGATATATTTGGTGTCCTTTTGATATTTTATATAAATTATATAATATATATTTGGTGTAGTTTTGGTATTTTACATAGGGTGTGTAATATATATTTACTGTCTTTTTGATATTTTATTTACAGTATATAATATACATTTGGTGTAATTTTTGATATTTTATTTACAGTATATTAAATACTATTACTGTAGTTTTTGATAGTCTATTTACAGTATATATAACACATATTTGGTGTACTTTTTGATATTTTATGTACAGTATGTCATATATATTTACTGTACTTTTTGATATTTTATTTACAGTATATAAAATGTATTTGGTGTACTTTTAGTTAATATTATATGTACAATATATGAAATATATTTACTGTACTTTCTGATATTTTATGTACAGTATATAAGATATATTTGTTGTCCTTTTGATATTTTATATAAATTATATAATATATATTTGCTGAAGTTTTTGATATTTTACATAGGGTGTGTAGTATATAGTTACTGTCCTTTTTGATATTTTATTTACAGTATATAATATACATTTGGTGTAATTTTTGATATTTTATGTACAGTATATTAAATATAATTACTGTAGTATTTGATACTTTATTTACAGTATATATAACACATATTTGGTGTACTTTTTGATACTTTATGTACAGTATGTAATATATATTTACTGTACTTTTTGATATTTTATTTACAGTATATAAAGTGTATTTGGTGTACTTTCAGTTAATATTATATGTACAATATATGAAATATATTTACTGTACTTTTTGATATTTTATGTACAGTATATAAGATATATTTGGTGTCCTTTTGATATTTTATATAAATTATATAATACATATTTGGTGTAGTTTTTGATATTTTACATAGCGTGTGTCATATATATGGACTGTCCTTTTTGATATTTTATTTACAGTATATACTATACATTTGGTGTGATTTTTGATATTTTATTTACAGTATATTAAATATAATTACTGTAGTTTTTGATAGTCTATTTACAGTATATATAACACATATTTGGTGTACTTTTTTATATTTTATGTACAGTATGTCATATATATTTACTGTACTTTTTGATATTTTATTTACAATATATAAAATGTATTTGGTGTTCTTTTAGTTAATATTATATGTACAATATATGAAATATATTTACTGTACTTTCTGATATTTTACGTACAGTATATAAGATATATTTGGTGTCCTTTTGATATTTTATATAAATTATATAATATATATTTGGTGTAGTTTTTGATATTTTACATAGGGTGTGTAGTATATATTTACTGTCCTTTTTGATATTTTATTTACAGTGTATAATATACATTTGGTGTAATTTTTGATATTTTATGTACAGTATATTAAATATAATTACTGTAGTATTTGATCGTTTATTTACAGTATATATAACACATATTTGGTTTACTTTTTGATATTTTATGTACAGTATGTCATATATATTTACTGTACTTTTTGATATTTTATTTACAGTATATAAAGTGTATTTGGTGTACTTTCAGTTAGTATTATATGTACAATATATGAAATATATTTACTGTACTTTTTGATATTTTATGTACAGTATATAAGATATATTTGGTGTCCTTTTGATATTTTATGTAAATTATATAATACATATTTGCTGTAGTTTTTGATATTTTACATAGGGTGTGTCATATATATTGACGGTATTTTTGATATTTTATTTACAGTATATAATATACATTTGGTGTAATTTTTGATATTTTATGTACAGTATATTAAATATAATTACTGTAGTATTTGATACTTTATTTACAGTATATATAAAACATATTTGGTGTACTTTTTGATATTTTATGTACAGTATGTAATATATATTTACTGTACTTTTTGATAATTTATTTACAGTATATAAAGTGTATTTGGTGTACTTTCAGTTAATATTTTATGTACAATATATGAAATATATTTACTGTACTTTTTGATATTTTATGTAGAGCATATAAGATATATTTGGTGTCCTTTTGATATTTTATGTAAATTATATAATACATATTTGCTGTAGTTTTTGATATTTTACATAGGGTGTGTCGTATATACTTACTGTCCTTTTTGATATTTTATTTACAGTATATACTATACATTTGGTGTAATTTTTGATATTTTATGTACAGTATATTAAATATAATTACTGTAGTTTTTGATAGTCTATTGACAGTTTATATAACACATATTTGGTGTACTTTTTTATATTTTATGTACAGTATGTCATAGATATTTACTGTACTTTTTGATATTTTATTTACAGTATATAAAATGTATTTGGTGTACTTTTAGTTAATATTATATGTACAATATATGAAATATATTTACTGTACTTTCTGATATTTTACGTACACTATATAAGATATATTTGGTGTCCTTTTGATATTTTATATAAATTATATAATATATATTTGGAGTAGTTTTTGATATTTTACATAGGGTGAGTAGTATATACTTACTGTCCTTATTGATATTTTATTTACAGTGTATAATATACATTTGGTGTAATTTTTGATAGTTTATGTACAGTATATTAAATATAATTACAATAGTATTTGATCATTTATTTACAGTATATATAACACATATTTGGTTTACTTTTTGATATTTTATGTACAGTATGTCATATATATTTACTGTACTTTTTCATATTTTATTTACAGTATATAAAATGTATTTGGTGTACTTTCAGTTAATATTATATGTACAATATATGAAATATATTTACTGTCCTTTTTGATATTTTATGTACAGTATATAAGATATATTTGGTGTCCTTTTGATATTTTATGTAAATTATATAATACATATTTGCTGTAGTTTTTGATATTTTACATAGGGTGTGTCATATATATTGACGGTATTTTTGATATTTTATTTACAGTATATAATATACATTTGGTGTAATTTTTGATATTTTATGTACAGTATATTAAATATAATTACTGTAGTATTTGATACTTTATTTACAGTATATATAAAACATATTTGGTGTACTTTTTGATATTTTATGTACAGTATGTAATATATATTTACTGTACTTTTTGATAATTTATTTACAGTATATAAAGTGTATTTGGTGTACTTTCAGTTAATATTATATGTACAATATATGAAATATATTTACTGTACTTTTTGATATTTTATGTACAGTATATAAGATATATTTGGTGTCCTTTTGATTTTTTATGTAAATTATATAATACATATTTGGTGTAGTTTTTGATATTTTACATAGGGTGTGTCATATATATTGACTGTCCTTTTTGATATTTTATTTACAGTATATAATATACATTTGGTGTAATTTTTTATATTTTATGTACAGTATATTAAATATAATTACTGGAGTTTTTGATAGTCTAATTACAGTATATATAACACATATTTGGTGTACTTTTTGATATTTTATGTACAGTATGTCATATATATTTACTGTACATTTTGATATTTTATTTACAGTATATAAAATATATTTGGTGTCCTTTTGATATTTTATATAAATTATATAATATATATTTGGTGTAGTTTTTGATATTTTACATAGGGTGTGTAGTATATACTTAGAGTCCTTATTGATATTTTATTTACAGTGTATAATATACATTTGGTGTAATTTTTGATAGTTTATGTACAGTATATTAAATATAATTACAATAGTATTTGATCATTTATTTACAGTATATATAACACATATTTGGTTTACTTTTTGATATTTTATGTACAGTATGTCACATATATTTACTGTACTTTTTGATAATTTATTTACAGTATATAAAGTGTATTTGGTGTACTTTCAGTTAATATTATATGTACAATATATGAAATATATTTACTGTACTTTTTGATATTTTATGTACAGTATATAAGATATATTTGGTGTCCTTTTGATATTTTATGTTAATTAAATAATACATATTTGGTGTAGTTTTTGATATTTTACATAGGGTGTGTCATATATATTGACTGTCCTTTTTGATATTTTATTTACAGTATATAATATACATTTCGTGTAATTTTTGATATTTTATGTCCAGTATATTAAATATTATTACTGTAGTTTTCATACTCTATTTACAGTATATATAACACATATTTGGTGTACTTTTTGATATTTTATGTACAGTATGTCATATATATTTACTGTATTTTTGACATTTTATTTACAGTATATAAAATGTATTTGGTGTACCTTCAGTTAATATTATATGTACAATATATGAAATACATTTACTGTTCTTTTTGATATTTTATGTACAGTATATAAGATATATTTGGTGTCCTTTTGATATTTTATATAAATTATATAATATATATTTGGTGTAGTTTTGGTATTTTACATAGGGTGTGTAATATATATTTACTGTCTTTTTGATATTTTATTTACAGTATATAATATACATTTGGTGTAATTTTTGATATTTTATGTACAGCATATTAAATACTATTACTGTAGTTTTTGATAGTCTATTTACAGTATATATAACACATATTTGGTGTACTTTTTGATATTTTATGTACAGTATGTCATATATATTTACTGTACTTTTTGATATTTTATTTACAGTATATAAAATGTATTTGGTGTACTTTTAGTTAATATTATATGTACAATATATGAAATATATTTACTGTACTTTTTGATATTTTATGTACAGTATATAAGATATATTTGGTGTCCTTTTGTTATTTAATGTAAATTATATAATACATATTTGGTGTAGTTTTTGATATTTTACATAGGGTGTGTCATATATATTGACTGTCCTTTTTGATATTTTATTTACAGTATATACTATACATTTGGTGTAATTTTTGATATTTTATGTACAGTATATTAAATATAATTACTGTAGTTTTTGATAGTCTATTTACAGTATATATAACACATATTTGGTGTACTTTTTTATATTTTATGTACAGTATGTCATATATATTTACTGTACTTTTTGATATTTTATTTACAGTATATAAAATGTATTTGGTGTTCTTTTAGTTAATATTATATGTACAATATATGAAATATATTTACTGTACTTTCTGATATTTTACGTACAGTATATAAGATATATTTGGTGTCCTTTTGATATTTTATATAAATTATATAATATATATTTGGTGTAGTTTTTGATATTTTACATAGGGTGTGTAGTATATACTTACAGTCCTTATTGATATTTTATTTACAGTGTATAATATACATTTGGTGTAATTTTTGATAGTTTATGTACAGTATATTAAATATAATTACAATAGTATTTGATCATTTATTTACAGTATATATAACACATATTTGGTTTACTTTTTGATATTTTATGTACAGTATGTCATATATATTTACTGTACTTTTTCATATTTTATTTACAGTATATAAAATGTATTTGGTGTACTTTCAGTTAATATTATATGTACAATATATGAAATATATTTACTGTCCTTTTTGATATTTTATGTACAGTATATAAGATATATTTGGTGTCCTTTTGATATTTTATGTAAATTATATAATACATATTTGGTGTAGTTTTTGATATTTTACATAGGGTGTGTCATATATATTGACGGTATTTTTGATATTTTATTTACAGTATATAATATACATTTGGTGTAATTTTTGATATTTTATGTACAGTATATTAAATATAATTACTGTAGTATTTGATACTTTATTTACAGTATATATAACACATATTTGGTGTACTTTTTGATATTTTATGTACAGTATGTAATACATATTTACTGTACTTTTTGATAATTTATGTACAGTATATAAGTTATATTTGGTGTCCTTTTGATATTTTATTTAAATTATATAATACATATTTGGTGTAGTTTTTGATATTTTACATAGGGTGTGTCACATATATTGACGGTCCTTTTTGATATTTTATTTGCAGTATATAATATAAATTTGGTGTAATTTTTGATATTTTATGTACAGTACATTAAATATAATTACTGTAGTTTTTGATAGTTTATTTACAGTATATATAACACATATTTGGTGTATTTTTGATACTTTATGTACAGTATGTCATATATATTTACTGTACTTTTTGATATTTTATTTACAGTATATAAAATGTATTTGGTGTACTTTTAGTTAATATTATATGTACAATATATGAAATATATTTACTGTACTTTTTGATATTTTATGTACAGTATATAAGATATATTTGGTGTCCTTTTGATTTTTTATGTAAATTATATAATACATATTTGGTGTAGTTTTTGATATTTTACATAGGGTGTGTCATATATATTGACTGTCCTTTTTGATATTTTATTTACAGTATATAATATACATTTGGTGTAATTTTTGATATTTTATGTACAGTATATTAAATATAATTACTGTAGTTTTCATAGTCTATTTACAGTATATATCACACATATTTGGTGTACTTTTTGATATTTTATGTACAGTATGTCATATATATTTACTGTACTGTTTTATATTTTATTTACAGTATATAAAATGTATTTGGTGTACTTTTAGTTAATATTATATGTATAATATATGAAATATATTTACTGTACTTTCTGATATTTTATGTTCAGTATATGAGATATATTTGGTGTCCTTTTGATATTTTATATAAATTATATATTATATATTAGGTGTAGTTTTTTATATTTTACATTGGGTGTGTCATATATATTTACTGTTTTTTGATATTTTATTTACCGTATATAATATACATTTGTTGTAATTGTTGATATTTTATGTACAGTATATTAAATATAATTACTGTAGTTTTTGATAGTCTATTTACAGTATATATTACACATATTTGGTGTACTTTTTGATATTTTATGTACAGTATGTCATATATATTTACTGTACTTTTTGATATTTTATTTACAGTATATAAAATGTATTCGGTGTACTTTTAGTTAATATTATATGTACAATATATGAAATATATTTACTGTACTTTTTGATATTTTATGTACAGTATATAAGATATATTTGGTGTCCTTTTGATATTTTATGTAAATTATATAATACATATTTGGTGTAGTTTTTGATATTTTACATAGGGTGTGTCATATATATTGACTGTCGTTTTTGATATTTTATTTACAGTATATACTATACATTTGGTGTAATTTTTGATATTTTATGTACAGTATATTAAATATAATTACTGTAGTTTTTGATAGTCTATTTACAGTATATATAACACATATTTGGTGTACTTTTTGATATTTTATGTACAGTATGTCATATATATTTACTGTACTTTTTGATATTTTATTTACAGTATATAAAATGTATTTGGTGTTCTTTTAGTTAATATTATATGTACAATATATGAAATATATTTACTGTACTTTCTGATATTTTACGTACAGTATATAAGATATATTTGGTGTCCTTTTGATATTTTATATAAATTATATAATATATATTTGGTGTAGTTTTTGATATTTTACATAGGGTGTGTAGTATATATTTACTGTCCTTATTGATATTTTATTAACAGTGTATAATATACATTTGGTGTAATTTTTGATATTTTATGTACAGTATATTAAATATAATTACTGTAGTATTTGATACTTTATTTACAGTATATATAACACATGTTTGGTTTACTTTTTGATATTTTATGTAGAGTATGTCATATATATTTACTGTACTTTTTGATATTTTATTTACAGTATATAAAGTGTATTTGGTGTACTTTCAGTTAATATTATATGTACAATATATGAAATATATTTACTGTACTTTTTGATATTTTATGTACAGTATATAAGATATATTTGGTGTCCTTTTGATATTTTATGTAAATTATATAATACATATTTGCTGTAGTTTTTGATATTTTACATAGGGTGTGTCATATATATTGACGGTATTTTTGATATTTTATTTACAGTATATAATATACATTTGGTGTAATTTTTGATATTTTATGTACAGTATATTAAATATAATTACTGTAGTATTTGATACTTTATTTACAGTATATATAACACATATTTGGTGTACTTTTTGATATTTTATGTACAGTATGTAATACATATTTACTGTACTTTTTGATAATTTATGTACAGTATATAAGTTATATTTGGTGTCCTTTTGATATTTTATTTAAATTATATAATACATATTTGGTGTAGTTTTTGATATTTTACATAGGGTGTGTCACATATATTGACGGTCCTTTTTGATATTTTATTTGCAGTATATAATATAAATTTGGTGTAATTTTTGATATTTTATGTACAGTACATTAAATATAATTACTGTAGTTTTTGATAGTTTATTTACAGTATATATAACACATATTTGGTGTATTTTTGATACTTTATGTACAGTATGTCATATATATTTACTGTACTTTTTGATATTTTATTTACAGTATATAAAATGTATTTGGTGTACTTTTAGTTAATATTATATGTACAATATATGAAATATATTTACTGTACTTTTTGATATTTTATGTACAGTATATAAGATATATTTGGTGTCCTTTTGATTTTTTATGTAAATTATATAATACATATTTGGTGTAGTTTTTGATATTTTACATAGGGTGTGTCATATATATTGACTGTCCTTTTTGATATTTTATTTACAGTATATAATATACATTTGGTGTAATTTTTGATATTTTATGTACAGTATATTAAATATAATTACTGTAGTTTTCATAGTCTATTTACAGTATATATCACACATATTTGGTGTACTTTTTGATATTTTATGTACAGTATGTCATATATATTTACTGTACTGTTTTATATTTTATTTACAGTATATAAAATGTATTTGGTGTACTTTTAGTTAATATTATATGTATAATATATGAAATATATTTACTGTACTTTCTGATATTTTATGTTCAGTATATGAGATATATTTGGTGTCCTTTTGATATTTTATATAAATTATATATTATATATTAGGTGTAGTTTTTTATATTTTACATTGGGTGTGTCATATATATTTACTGTTTTTTGATATTTTATTTACCGTATATAATATACATTTGTTGTAATTGTTGATATTTTATGTACAGTATATTAAATATAATTACTGTAGTTTTTGATAGTCTATTTACAGTATATATAACACATATTTGGTGTACTTTTTGATATTTTATGTACAGTATGTCATATATATTTACTGTACTTTTTGATATTTTATTTACAGTATATAAAATGTATTCGGTGTACTTTTAGTTAATATTATATGTACAATATATGAAATATATTTACTGTACTTTTTGATATTTTATGTACAGTATATAAGATATATTTGGTGTCCTTTTGATATTTTATGTAAATTATATAATACATATTTGGTGTAGTTTTTGATATTTTACATAGGGTGTGTCATATATATTGACTGTCGTTTTTGATATTTTATTTACAGTATATACTATACATTTGGTGTAATTTTTGATATTTTATGTACAGTATATTAAATATAATTACTGTAGTTTTTGATAGTCTATTTACAGTATATATAACACATATTTGGTGTACTTTTTGATATTTTATGTACAGTATGTCATATATATTTACTGTACTTTTTGATATTTTATTTACAGTATATAAAATGTATTTGGTGTTCTTTTAGTTAATATTATATGTACAATATATGAAATATATTTACTGTACTTTCTGATATTTTACGTACAGTATATAAGATATATTTGGTGTCCTTTTGATATTTTATATAAATTATATAATATATATTTGGTGTAGTTTTTGATATTTTACATAGGGTGTGTAGTATATATTTACTGTCCTTATTGATATTTTATTAACAGTGTATAATATACATTTGGTGTAATTTTTGATATTTTATGTACAGTATATTAAATATAATTACTGTAGTATTTGATACTTTATTTACAGTATATATAACACATGTTTGGTTTACTTTTTGATATTTTATGTAGAGTATGTCATATATATTTACTGTACTTTTTGATATTTTATTTACAGTATATAAAGTGTATTTGGTGTACTTTCAGTTAATATTATATGTACAATATATGAAATATATTTACTGTACTTTTTGATATTTTATGTACAGTATATAAGATATATTTGGTGTCCTTTTGATATTTTATGTAAATTATATAATACATATTTGCTGTAGTTTTTGATATTTTACATAGGGTGTGTCATATATATTGACGGTATTTTTGATATTTTATTTACAGTATATAATATACATTTGGTGTAATTTTTGATATTTTATGTACAGTATATTAAATATAATTACTGTAGTATTTGATACTTTATTTACAGTATATATAACACATATTTGGTGTACTTTTTGATATTTTATGTACAGTATGTAATATATATTTACTGTACTTTTTGATAATTTATTTACAGTATATAAAGTGTATTTGGTGTACTTTCAGTTAATATTATATGTACAATATATGAAATATATTTACTGTACTTTTTGATATTTTATGTAGAGTATATAAGATATATTTGGTGTCCTTTTGATATTTTATGTAAATTATATAATACATATTTGCTGTAGTTTTTGATATTTTACATAGGGTGTGTCGTATATACTTACTGTCCTTTTTGATATTTTATTTACAGTATAAAATAGACATTTGGTGTAATTTTTGATATTTTATGTACAGTATATTAAATATAATTACTGTAGTTTTTGATAGTCTATTGAGAGTATATATAACACATATTTGGTGTACTTTTTTATATTTTATGTACAGTATGTCATATATATTTACTGTACTTTTTGATATTTTATTTACAGTATATAAAATGTATTTGGTGTACTTTTAGTTAATATTATATGTACAATATATGAAATATATTTACTGTACTTTCTGATATTTTACGTACAGTATATAAGATATATTTGGTGTCCTTTTGATATTTTATATAAATTATATAATATATATTTGGTGTAGTTTTTGATATTTTACATAGGGTGTGTAGTATATACTTACTGTCCTTATTGATATTTTATTTACAGTGTATAATATACATTTGGTGTAATTTTTGATAGTTTATGTACAGTATATAAAATATAATTACAATAGTATTTGATCATTTATTTACAGTATATATAACACATATTTGGTTTACTTTTTGATATTTTATGTACAGTATGTCATATATATTTACTGTACTTTTTGATATTTTATTTACAGTATATAAAATGTATTTGGTGTACTTTCAGTTAATATTATATGTACAATATATGAAATATATTTAGTGTACTTTTTGATATTTTATGTACAGTATATAAGATATATTTGGTGTCCTTTTGATATTTTATGTAAATTATATAATATATATTTGGTGAAGTTTTTGATATTTTACATAGGGTGTGTCATATATATTGACGGTATTTTTGATATTTTATTTACAGAATATAATATACATTTGGAGTAATTTTGGATATTTTATGTACAGTATATTAAATATATTTACTGTAGTATTTGATACTTTATTTACAGTATATATAAAACATATTTGGTGTACTTTTTGATATTTTATGTACAGTATGTAATATATATTTACTGTACTTTTTGATAATTTATTTACAGTATATAAAGTGTATTTGGTGTACTTTCAGTTAATATTAAATGTACAATATATGAAATATATTTACTGTACTTTTTGATAGTTTATGTACAGTATATAAGATATATTTGGTGTCCTTTTGATATTTTATGTAAATTATATAATACATATTTGGTGTAGTTTTTGATATTTTACATAGGGGGTGTCATATATATTGACTGTCCTTTTTGATATTTTATTTACAGTTTATAATATACATTTGGTGTAATTTTTTATATTTTATGTACAGTATATTAAATATAATTACTGTAGTTTTCATAGTCTGTTTACAGTATATATAACACATATTTGGTGTACTTTTTGATATTTTATGTACAGTATGTCATATATATTTACTGTACTGTTTTATATTTTATTTACAGTATATAAAATGTATTTGGTGTACTTTTAGTTAATATTATATGTATAATATATGAAATATATTTACTGTACTTTCTGATATTTTATGTTCAGTATATAAGATATATTTGGTGTCCTTTTGATATTTTATATAAATTATATAATATATATTAGGTGTAGTTTTTTATATTTTACATTGGGTGTGTCATATATATTTACTGTCTTTTTGATATTTTATTTGCAGTATATAATATACATTTGGTGTAATTGTTGATATTGTATGTACAGTATAGTAAATATAATTACTGTAGTTTTTGATAGTCTATTTACAGTATATATAACACATATTTGGTGTACTTTTTGATATTTTATGTACAGTATGTCATATATATTTACTGTACTTTTTGATAATTTATTTACAGTATATAAAGTGTATTTGGTGTACTTTCAGTTAATATTATATGTACAATATATGAAATATATTTACCGTACTCTTTGATATTTTACGTACAGTATATAAGATATATTTGGTGTCCTTTTGATATTTTATGTAAATTATATAATACATATTTGGTGTAGTTTTTGATATTTTACATAGGGTGTGTGATATATATTGACTGTCCTTTTTGATATTTTATTTACAGTATATAATATACATTTGGTGTAATTTTTGATATTTTATGTACAGTATATTAAATATAATTACTGTAGTTTTTGATAGTCTATTTACAGTATATATAACACATATTTGGTGTACTTTTTGATATTTTATGTACAGTCTGTCATATATATTTACTGTACTTTTTGATATTTTATTTACAGTATATAAAATGTATTTGGTGTACCTTCAGTTAATATTATATGTACAATATATGAAATATATTTACTGTACTTTTTGATATTTTATGTACAGTATATAAGATATATTTGGTGTCCTTTTGATATTTTATGTAAATTATATAATACATATTTGGTGTAGTTTTTGATATTTTACATAGGGTGTGTGATATATATTGACTGTCCTTTTTGATATTTTATTTACAGTATATAATATACATTTGGTGTAATTTTTGATATTTTATGTACAGTATATTAAATATAATTACTGTAGTTTTTGATAGTCTATTTACAGTATATATAACACATATTTGGTGTACTTTTTTATATTTTATGTACAGTATGTCAAATATATTTACTATACTTTTTGATATTTTATTTACAGTATATAAAATGTATTTGGTGTACCTTCAGTTAATATTATATGTACAATATATGAAATATATTTACTGTACTTTTTGATATTTTATGTACAGTATATAAGATATATTTGGTGTCCTTTTGATATTTTATATAAATTATATAATATATATTTGGTGTAGTTTTTGATATCTTACATAGGGTGTGTAGTATATTGTTACTGTCCTTTTTGATATTTTATTTACAGTATATAATATACATTTGGTGTAATTTTTGATATTTTATGTACAGTATATTAAATATAATTACTGTAGTATTTGATAGTTTATTTAGAGTATATATAACAGATATTTGATGTACTTTTTGATATTTTATGTACAGTATGTAATATATATTTACTGTAATTTTTGATATTTTATTTACAGTATATCAAATGTATTTGGTGTACTTTCAGTTAATATTATATGTACAACATGTGAAATATATTTACTGTACTTTTTGATATTTTATGTACAGTATATAAGATATATTTGGTGTCCTTTTCATATTTTATTTAAATTATATAATACATATTTGGTGTAGTTTTTGATATTTTACATAGGGTGTGTCACATATATTGACGGTCCTTTTTGATATTTTATTTACAGTATATAATATACATTTGGTGTAATTTTTGATATTTTATGTACAGTACATTAAATATAATTACTGTAGTTTTTGATAGTTTATTTAAAGTATATATAACACATATTTGGTGTATTTTTGATATTTTATGTACCGTATGTCATATATATTTACTGTACTTTTTGATATTTTATGTACAGTATATAAAATGTATTTGGTGTACTTTCAGTTAATATTATATGTACAATATATGAAATATATTTACTGTACTTTCTGATATTTTATGTACAGTATATAAGATATATTTGGTGTCCTTTTGATATTTTATATAAATTATATAATATATATTTGCTGAAGTTTTTGATATTTTACATAGGGTGTGTAGTATATAGTTACTGTCCTTTTTGATATTTTATTTAGAGTATATAATATACATTTGGTGTAATTTTTGATATTTTATGTACAGTATATTAAATATAATTACTGTAGTATTTGATACTTTATTTACAGTATATATAACACATATTTGGTGTACTTTTTGATATTTTATGTACAGTATGTAATATATATTTACTGTACTTTTTGATATTTTATTTACAGTACATAAAGTGTATTTGGTGTACTTTCAGTTAATAATATATGTACAATATATGAAATATATTTACTGTACTTTTTGATATTTTATGTACAGTATATAAAATATATTTGGTGTCCTTTTGATATTTTATGTAAATTATATGATACAAATTTGGTGTAGTTTTTGATATTTTACATAGGGTGTGTCATATATATTGACTGTCCTTTTTGATATTTTATTTACAGTATATAATATACATTTGGTGTAATTTTTGATATTTTATGTACAGTATATTAAATATAATTACTGTAGTTTTTGATAGTCTATTTACAGTATATATAACACATATTTGGTGTACTTTTTTATATTTTATGTACAATATGTCATATATATTTACTGTACTTTTTGATACTTTATTTACAGTATATAAAATGTATTTGGTGTACTTTTAGTTATTATTATATGTACAATATATGAAATATATTTACTGTACTTTCTGATATTTTACGTACAGTATATAAGATATATTTGGTTTCCTTTTGATATTTTATATAAATTATATAATATATATTTGGTGTAGTTTTTGATATTTTACATAGGGTGTGTTGTATATATTTACTGTCCTTATTGATATTTTATTAACAGTGTATAATATACATTTGGTGTAATTTTTGATATTTTATGTACAGTATATTAAATATAATTACTGTAGTATTTGATCGTTTATTTACAGTATATATAACACATATTTGGTGTACTTTTTGATATTTTATGTACAGTCTGTCATATATATTTACTGTACTTTTTGATATTTTATTTACAGTATATAAAGTGTATTTGCTGTACTTTCAGTTAATATTATATGTACAATATATGAAATATATTTACTGTACTTTTTGATATTTTATGTACAGTATATAAGATATATTTGGTGTCCTTTTGATATTTTATGTAAATTATATAATACATATTTGGTGTAGTTTTTGATATTTTACATAGGGTGTGTCATATATATTGACGGTACTTTTTGATATTTTATTTAGAGTATATAATATACATTTGGTGTAATTTTTGATATTTTATGTACAGTATATTAAATAAAATTACTGTAGTATTTGATACTTTATTTACAGTATATATAACACATATTTGGTGTACTTTTTGATATTTTATGTACAGTATGTAATATATATTTACTGTACTTTTTGATAATTTATTTACAGTATATAAAGTGTATTTGGTGTACTTTCAGTTAATATTATATGTACAATATATGAAATATATTTACTGTACTTTCTGATATTTTATGTACAGTATATAAGATATATTTGGTGTCCTTTTGAAAATTTATGTAAATTATATAATACATATTTGGTGTAGTTTTTGATATTTTACATAGGGTGTGTCATATATATTGACTGTCTTTTTGATATTTTATTTACAGTATATAATATACATTTGGTGTAATTTTTGATATTTTATGTACAGTATATTAAATATAATTACTGTAGTATTTGATAGTTTATTTACAGTATATATAACACATATTTGATGTACTTTTTGATATTTTATGTACAGTATGTAATATATATTTACTGTAGTTTTTGATAATTTATTTACAGTATATCAAATGTATTTGGTGTACTTTCAGTTAATATTATATGTACAATATATGAAATATATTTACTGTACTTTTTGATATTTTATGTACAGTTTATAAGTTATATTTGGTGTCCTTTTGATATTTTATTTAAATTATATAATACATATTTGGTGTAGTTTTTGATATTTTACATAGGGTGTGTCACATATATTGACGGTCCTTTTTGATATTTATTTGCAGTATATAATATAAATTCGGTGTAATTTTTGATATTTTATGTACAGTACATTAAATATAATTACTGTAGTTTTTGATAGTTTATTTACAGTATATATAACACATATTTGGTGTATTTTTGATACTTTATGTACAGTATGTCATATATATTTACTGTACTTTTTGATATTTTATTTACAGTATATAAAATGTATTTGGTGTACTTTTAGTTAATATTATATGTACAATATATGAAATATATTTACTGTACTTTTTGATATTTTATGTACAGTATATAAGATATATTTGGTGTCCTTTTGATATTTTATGTAAATTATATAATACATATTTGGTGTAGTTTTTGATATTTTACATAGGGTGTGTCATATATATTGACTGTCGTTTTTGATATTTTATTTACAGTATATACTATACATGTGGTGTAATTTTTGATATTTTATGTACAGTATATTAAATATAATTACTGTAGTTTTTGATAGTCTATTTACAGTATATATAACACATATTTGGTGTACTTTTTTATATTTTATGTACAGTATGTCATATATATTTACTGTACTTTTTGATATTTTATTTACAGTATATAAAGTGTATTTGGTGTACTTTCAGTTAATATTATATGTACAATATATGAAATATATTTACCGTACTCTTTGATATTTTATGTACAGTATATAAGATATATTTGGTGTCCTTTTGATATTTTATGTAAATTATATAATACATATTTGGTGTAGTTTTTGATATTTTACATAGGGTGTGTGATATATATTGACTGTCCTTTTTGATATTTTATTTACAGTATATAATATACATTTGGTGTAATTTTTGATATTTTATGTACAGTATATTAAATATAATTACTGTAGTTTTTGATAGTCTATTTACAGTATATATAACACATATTTGGTGTACTTTTTGATATTTTATGTACCGTATGTCATATATATTTACTGTACTTTTTGATATTTTATTTACAGTATATAAAATTTATTTGGTGTACCTTCAGTTAATATTATATGTACAATATATGAAATATATTTACTGTACTTTTTGATATTTTATGTACAGTATATAAGATATATTTGGTGTCCTTTTGATATTTTATATAAATTATATAATATATATTTGGTGTAGTTTTGGTATTTTACATAGGGTGTGTAATATATATTTACTGTCTTTTTGATATTTTATTTACAGTATATAATATACATTTGGTGTAATTTTTGATATTTTATGTACAGCATATTAAATACTATTACTGTAGTTTTTGATAGTCTATTTACAGTATATATAACACATATTTGGTGTACTTATTGATATTTTATGTACAGTATGTCATATATATTTACTGTACTTTTTGATATTTTATTTACAGTATATAAAATGTACTCGGTGTACTTTTAGTTAATATTATATGTACAATATATGAAATATATTTACTGTACTTTTTGATATTTTATGTACAGTATATAAGATATATTTGGTGTCCTTTTGATATTTTATGTAAATTATATAATACATATTTGGTGTAGTTTTTGATATTTTACATAGGGTGTGTCATATATATTGACTGTCGTTTTTGATATTTTATTTACAGTATATACTATACATTTGGTGTAATTTTTGATATTTTATGTACAGTATATTAAATATAATTACTGTAGTTTTTGATAGTCTATTTACAGTATATATAACACATATTTGGTGTACTTTTTTATATTTTATGTACAGTATGTCATATATATTTACTGTACTTTTTGATATTTTATTTACAGTATATAAAATGTATTTGGTGTTCTTTTAGTTAATATTATATGTACAATATATGAAATATATTTACTGTACTTTCTGATATTTTACGTACAGTATATAAGATATATTTGGTGTCCTTTTGATATTTTATATAAATTATATAATATATATTTGGTGTAGTTTTTGATATTTTACATAGGGTGTGTAATATATATTTACTGTCCTTATTGATATTTTATTAACAGTGTATAATATACATTTGGTGTAATTTTTGATATTTTATGTACAGTATATTAAATATAATTACTGTAGTATTTGATCGTTTATTTACAGTATATATAACACATGTTTGGTTTACTTTTTGATATTTTATGTAGAGTATGTCATATATATTTACTGTACTTTTTGATATTTTATTTACAGTATATAAAGTGTATTTGGTGTACTTTCAGTTAATATTATATGTACAATATATGAAATATATTTACTGTACTTTTTGATATTTTATGTACAGTATATAAGATATATTTGGTGTCCTTCTGATATTTTATGTAAATTATATAATACATATTTGCTGTAGTTTTTGATATTTTACATAGGGTGTGTCATATATATTGACGGTATTTTTGATATTTTATTTACAGTATATAATATACATTTGGTGTAATTTTTGATATTTTATGTACAGTATATTAAATATAATTACTGTAGTATTTGATACTTTATTTACAGTATATATAAAACATATTTGGTGTACTTTTCGATATTTTATGTACAGTATGTAATATATATTTACTGTACTTTTTGATAATTTATTTACAGTATATAAAGTGTATTTGGTGTACTTTCAGTTAATATTATATGTACAATATATGAAATATATTTACTGTACTTTTTGATATTTTATGTAGAGTATATAAGATATATTTGGTGTCCTTTTGATATTTTATGTAAATTATATAATACATATTTGCTGTAGTTTTTGATATTTTACATAGGGTGTGTCGTATATACTTACTGTCCTTTTTGATATTTTATTTACAGTATAAAATATACATTTGGTGTAATTTTTGATATTTTATGTACAGTATATTAAATAAAATTACTGTAGTATTTGATACTTTATTTACAGTATATATAACACATATTTGGTGTACTTTTTGATATTTTATGTACAGTATGTCATATATATTTACTGTACTTTTTGATAATTTATTTACAGTATATAAAGTGTATTTGGTGTACTTTCAGTTAATATTATATGTACAATATATGAAATATATTTACTGTACTTTCTGATATTTTATGTACAGTATATAAGATATATTTGGTGTCCTTTTGAAATTTTATGTAAATTATATAATACATATTTGGTGTAGTTTTTGATATTTTACATAGGGTGTGTCATATATATTGACTGTCTTTTTGATATTTTATTTACAGTATATAATATACATTTGGTGTAATTTTTGATATTTTATGTACAGTATATTAAATATAATTACTGTAGTATTTGATAGTTTATTTACAGTATATATAACACATATTTGATGTACTTTTTGATATTTTATGTACAGTATGTAATATATATTTACTGTAGTTTTTGATAATTTATTTACAGTATATCAAATGTATTTGGTGTACTTTCAGTTAATATTATATGTACAATATATGAAATATATTTACTGTACTTTTTGATATTTTATGTACAGTTTATAAGTTATATTTGGTGTCCTTTTGATATTTTATTTAAATTATATAATACATATTTGGTGTAGTTTTTGATATTTTACATAGGGTGTGTCACATATATTGACGGTCCTTTTTGATATTTATTTGCAGTATATAATATAAATTTGGTGTAATTTTTGATATTTTATGTACAGTACATTAAATATAATTACTGTAGTTTTTGATAGTTTATTTACAGTATATATAACACATATTTGGTGTATTTTTGATACTTTATGTACAGTATGTCATATATATTTACTGTACTTTTTGATATTTTATTTACAGTATATAAAATGTATTTGGTGTACTTTTAGTTAATATTATATGTACAATATATGAAATATATTTACTGTACTTTTTGATATTTTATGTACAGTATATAAGATATATTTGGTGTCCTTTTGATATTTTATGTAAATTATATAATACATATTTGGTGTAGTTTTTGATATTTTACATAGGGTGTGTCATATATATTGACTGTCGTTTTTGATATTTTATTTACAGTATATACTATACATGTGGTGTAATTTTTGATATTTTATGTACAGTATATTAAATATAATTACTGTAGTTTTTGATAGTCTATTTACAGTATATATAACACATATTTGGTGTACTTTTTTATATTTTATGTACAGTATGTCATATATATTTACTGTACTTTTTGATATTTTATTTACAGTATATAAAGTGTATTTGGTGTACTTTCAGTTAATATTATATGTACAATATATGAAATATATTTACCGTACTCTTTGATATTTTATGTACAGTATATAAGATATATTTGGTGTCCTTTTGATATTTTATGTAAATTATATAATACATATTTGGTGTAGTTTTTGATATTTTACATAGGGTGTGTGATATATATTGACTGTCCTTTTTGATATTTTATTTACAGTATATAATATACATTTGGTGTAATTTTTGATATTTTATGTACAGTATATTAAATATAATTACTGTAGTTTTTGATAGTCTATTTACAGTATATATAACACATATTTGGTGTACTTTTTGATATTTTATGTACCGTATGTCATATATATTTACTGTACTTTTTGATATTTTATTTACAGTATATAAAATGTATTTGGTGTACCTTCAGTTAATATTATATGTACAATATATGAAATATATTTACTGTACTTTTTGATATTTTATGTACAGTATATAAGATATATTTGGTGTCCTTTTGATATTTTATATAAATTATATAATATATATTTGGTGTAGTTTTGGTATTTTACATAGGGTGTGTAATATATATTTACTGTCTTTTTGATATTTTATTTACAGTATATAATATACATTTGGTGTAATTTTTGATATTTTATGTACAGCATATTAAATACTATTACTGTAGTTTTTGATAGTCTATTTACAGTATATATAACACATATTTGGTGTACTTATTGATATTTTATGTACAGTATGTCATATATATTTACTGTACTTTTTGATATTTTATTTACAGTATATAAAATGTACTCGGTGTACTTTTAGTTAATATTATATGTACAATATATGAAATATATTTACTGTACTTTTTGATATTTTATGTACAGTATATAAGATATATTTGGTGTCCTTTTGATATTTTATGTAAATTATATAATACATATTTGGTGTAGTTTTTGATATTTTACATAGGGTGTGTCATATATATTGACTGTCGTTTTTGATATTTTATTTACAGTATATACTATACATTTGGTGTAATTTTTGATATTTTATGTACAGTATATTAAATATAATTACTGTAGTTTTTGATAGTCTATTTACAGTATATATAACACATATTTGGTGTACTTTTTTATATTTTATGTACAGTATGTCATATATATTTACTGTACTTTTTGATATTTTATTTACAGTATATAAAATGTATTTGGTGTTCTTTTAGTTAATATTATATGTACAATATATGAAATATATTTACTGTACTTTCTGATATTTTACGTACAGTATATAAGATATATTTGGTGTCCTTTTGATATTTTATATAAATTATATAATATATATTTGGTGTAGTTTTTGATATTTTACATAGGGTGTGTAGTATATACTTAGAGTCCTTATTGATATTTTATTTACAGTGTATAATATACATTTGGTGTAATTTTTGATAGTTTATGTACAGTATATTAAATATAATTACTGTAGTATTTGATCGTTTATTTACAGTATATATAACACATGTTTGGTTTACTTTTTGATATTTTATGTAGAGTATGTCATATATATTTACTGTACTTTTTGATATTTTATTTACAGTATATAAAGTGTATTTGGTGTACTTTCAGTTAATATTATATGTACAATATATGAAATATATTTACTGTACTTTTTGATATTTTATGTACAGTATATAAGATATATTTGGTGTCCTTCTGATATTTTATGTAAATTATATAATACATATTTGCTGTAGTTTTTGATATTTTACATAGGGTGTGTCATATATATTGATGGTATTTTTGATATTTTATTTACAGTATATAATATACATTTGGTGTAATTTTTGATATTTTATGTACAGTATATTAAATATAATTACTGTAGTATTTGATACTTTATTTACAGTATATATAAAACATATTTGGTGTACTTTTCGATATTTTATGTACAGTATGTAATATATATTTACTGTACTTTTTGATAATTTATTTACAGTATATAAAGTGTATTTGGTGTACTTTCAGTTAATATTATATGTACAATATATGAAATATATTTACTGTACTTTTTGATATTTTATGTAGAGTATATAAGATATATTTGGTGTCCTTTTGATATTTTATGTAAATTATATAATACATATTTGCTGTAGTTTTTGATATTTTACATAGGGTGTGTCGTATATACTTACTGTCCTTTTTGATATTTTATTTACAGTATAAAATATACATTTGGTGTAATTTTTGATATTTTATGTACAGTATATTAAATATAATTACTGTAGTTTTTGATAGTCTATTGACAGTATATATAACACATATTTGGTGTACTTTTTTATATTTTATGTACAGTATGTCATATATATTTACTGTACTTTTTGATATTTTATTTACAGTATATAAAATGTATTTGGTGTATTTTAGTTAATATTATATGTACAATATATGAAATATATTTACTGTACTTTCTGATATTTTACGTACAGTATATAAGATATATTTGGTGTCCTTTTGATATTTTATATAAATTATATAATATATATTTGGTGTAGTTTTTGATATTTTACATAGGGTGTGTAGTATATACTTACTGTCTTATTGATATTTTATTTACAGTGTATAATATACATTTGGTGTAATTTTTGATAGTTTATGTACAGTATATAAAATATAATTACAATAGTATTTGATCATTTATTTACAGTATATATAACACATATTTGGTTTACTTTTTGATATTTTATGTACAGTATGTCATATATATTTACTGTACTTTTTGATATTTTATTTACAGTATATAAAATGTATTTGGTGTACTTTCAGTTAATATTATATGTACAATATATGAAATATATTTACTGTACTTTTTGATATTTTATGTACTGTATATAAGATATATTTGGTGTCCTTTTGATATTTTATGTAAATTATATAATATATATTTGGTGAAGTTTTTGATATTTTACATAGGGTGTGTCATATATATTGACGGTATTTTTGATATTTTATTTACAGAATATAATATACATTTGGAGTAATTTTGGATATTTTATGTACAGTATATTAAATATAATTACTGTAGTATTTGATACTTTATTTACAGTATATATAAAACATATTTGGTGTACTTTTTGATATTTTATGTACAGTATGTAATATATATTTACTGTACTTTTTGATAATTTATTTACAGTATATAAAGTGTATTTGGTGTACTTTCAGTTAATATTATATGTACAATATATGAAATATATTTACTGTACTTTTTGATATTTTATGTACAGTATATAAGATATATTTGGTGTCCTTTTGATTTTTTATGTAAATTATATAATACATATTTGGTGTAGTTTTTGATATTTTACATAGGGTGTGTCATATATATTGACTGTCCTTTTTGATATTTTATTTACAGTATATAATATACATTTGGTGTAATTTTTGATATTTTATGTACAGTATATTAAATATAATTACTGTAGTTTTCATAGTCTATTTACAGTATATATCACACATATTTGGTGTACTTTTTGATATTTTATGTACAGTATGTCATATATATTTACTGTACTGTTTTATATTTTATTTACAGTATATAAAATGTATTTGGTGTACTTTTAGTTAATATTATATGTATAATATATGAAATATATTTACTGTACTTTCTGATATTTTATGTTCAGTATATAAGATATATTTGGTGTCCTTTTGATATTTTATATAAATTATATAATATATATTAGGTGTAGTTTTTTATATTTTACATTGGGTGTGTCATATATATTTACTGTCTTTTTGATATTTTATTTACAGTATATAATATACATTTGTTGTAATTGTTGATATTTTATGTACAGTATATTAAATATAATTACTGTAGTTTTTGATAGTCTATTTACAGTATATATTACACATATTTGGTGTACTTTTTGATATTTTATGTACAGTATGTCATATATATTTACTGTACTTTTTGATAATTTATTTACAGTATATCAAATGTATTTGGTGTACTTTCAGTTAATATTATATGTACAATATATGAAATATATTTACCGTACTCTTTGATATTTTATGTACAGTATATAAGATATATTTGGTGTCCTTTTGATATTTTATGTAAATTATATAATACATATTTGGTGTAGTTTTTGATATTTTACATAGGGTGTGTGATATATATTGACTGTCCTTTTTGATATTATATTTACAGTATATAATATACATTTGGTGTAATTTTTGATATTTTATGTACAGTATATTAAATATAATTACTGTAGTATTTGATCGTTTATTTACAGTATATATAACACATATTTGGTGTACTTTTTGATATTTTATGTACAGTCTGTCATATATATTTACTGTACTTTTTGATATTTTATTTACAGTATATAAAGTGTATTTGCTGTACTTTCAGTTAATATTATATGTACAATATATGAAATATATTTACTGTACTTTTTGATATTTTATGTACAGTATATAAGATATATTTGGTGTCCTTTTGATATTTTATGTAAATTATATAATACATATTTGGTGTAGTTTTTGATATTTTACATAGGGTGTGTCATATATATTGACGGTACTTTTTGATATTTTATTTACAGTATATAATATACATTTGGTGTAATTTTTGATATTTTATGTACAGTATATTAAATAAAATTACTGTAGTATTTGATACTTTATTTACAGTATATATAACACATATTTGGTGTACTTTTTGATATTTTATGTACAGTATGTAATATATATTTACTGTACTTTTTGATAATTTATTTACAGTATATAAAGTGTATTTGGTGTACTTTCAGTTAATATTATATGTACAATATATGAAATATATTTACTGTACTTTCTGATATTTTATGTACAGTATATAAGATATATTTGGTGTCCTTTTGAAATTTTATGTAAATTATATAATACATATTTGGTGTAGTTTTTGATATTTTACATAGGGTGTGTCATATATATTGACTGTCTTTTTGATATTTTATTTACAGTATATAATATACATTTGGTGTAATTTTTGATATTTTATGTACAGTATATTAAATATAATTACTGTAGTATTTGATAGTTTATTTACAGTATATATAACACATATTTGATGTACTTTTTGATATTTTATGTACAGTATGTAATATATATTTACTGTACTTTTTGATAATTTATTTACAGTATATCAAATGTATTTGGTGTACTTTCAGTTAATATTATATGTACAATATATGAAATATATTTACTGTACTTTTTGATATTTTATGTACAGTATATAAGTTATATTTGGTGTCCTTTTGATATTTTACTTAAATTATATAATACATATTTGGTGTAGTTTTTGATATTTTACATAGGGTGTGTCACATATATTGACGGTCCTTTTTGATATTTTATTTGCAGTATATAATATAAATTTGGTGTAATTTTTGATATTTTATGTACAGTACATTAAATATAATTACTGTAGTTTTTGATAGTTTATTTACAGTATATATAACACATATTTGGTGTATTTTTGATACTTTATGTACAGTATGTCATATATATTTACTGTACTTTTTGATATTTTATTTACAGTATATAAAATGTATTTGGTGTACTTTTAGTTAATATTATATGTACAATATATGAAATATATTTACTGTACTTTTTGATATTTTATGTACAGTATATAAGATATATTTGGTGTCCTTTTGATATTTTATGTAAATTATATAATACATATTTGGTGTAGTTTTTGATATTTTACATAGGGTGTGTCATATATATTGACTGTCGTTTTTGATATTTTATTTACAGTATATACTATACATTTGGTGTAATTTTTGATATTTTATGTACAGTATATTAAATATAATTACTGTAGTTTTTGATAGTCTATTTACAGTATATATAACACATATTTGGTGTACTTTTTTATATTTTATGTACAGTATGTCATATATATTTACTGTACTTTTTGATATTTTATTTACAGTATATAAAGTGTATTTGGTGTACTTTCAGTTAATATTATATGTACAATATATGAAATATATTTACCGTACTCTTTGATATTTTATGTACAGTATATAAGATATATTTGGTGTCCTTTTGATATTTTATGTAAATTATATAATACATATTTGGTGTAGTTTTTGATATTTTACATAGGGTGTGTGATATATATTGACTGTCCTTTTTGATATTTTATTTACAGTATATAATATACATTTGGTGTAATTTTTGATATTTTATGTACAGTATATTAAATATAATTACTGTAGTTTTTGATAGTCTATTTACAGTATATATAACACATATTTGGTGTACTTTTTGATATTTTATGTACCGTATGTCATATATATTTACTGTACTTTTTGATATTTTATTTACAGTATATAAAATGTATTTGGTGTACCTTCAGTTAATATTATATGTACAATATATGAAATATATTTACTGTACTTTTTGATATTTTATGTACAGTATATAAGATATATTTGGTGTCCTTTTGATATTTTATATAAATTATATAATATATATTTGGTGTAGTTTTGGTATTTTACATAGGGTGTGTAATATATATTTACTGTCTTTTTGATATTTTATTTACAGTATATAATATACATTTGGTGTAATTTTTGATATTTTATGTACAGCATATTAAATACTATTACTGTAGTTTTTGATAGTCTATTTACAGTATATATAACACATATTTGGTGTACTTATTGATATTTTATGTACAGTATGTCATATATATTTACTGTACTTTTTGATATTTTATTTACAGTATATAAAATGTACTCGGTGTACTTTTAGTTAATATTATATGTACAATATATGAAATATATTTACTGTACTTTTTGATATTTTATGTACAGTATATAAGATATATTTGGTGTCCTTTTGATATTTTATGTAAATTATATAATACATATTTGGTGTAGTTTTTGATATTTTACATAGGGTGTGTCATATATATTGACTGTCGTTTTTGATATTTTATTTACAGTATATACTATACATTTGGTGTAATTTTTGATATTTTATGTACAGTATATTAAATATAATTACTGTAGTTTTTGATAGTCTATTTACAGTATATATAACACATATTTGGTGTACTTTTTTATATTTTATGTACAGTATGTCATATATATTTACTGTACTTTTTGATATTTTATTTACAGTATATAAAATGTGTTTGGTGTTCTTTTAGTTAATATTATATGTACAATATATGAAATATATTTACTGTACTTTCTGATATTTTACGTACAGTATATAAGATATATTTGGTGTCCTTTTGATATTTTATATAAATTATATAATATATATTTGGTGTAGTTTTTGATATTTTACATAGGGTGTGTAGTATATATTTACTGTCCTTATTGATATTTTATTAACAGTGTATAATATACATTTGGTGTAATTTTTGATATTTTATGTACAGTATATTAAATATAATTACTGTAGTATTTGATCGTTTATTTACAGTATATATAACACATGTTTGGTTTACTTTTTGATATTTTATGTAGAGTATGTCATATATATTTACTGTACTTTTTGATATTTTGTTTACAGTATATAAAGTGTATTTGGTGTACTTTCAGTTAATATTATATGTACAATATATGAAATATATTTACTGTACTTTTTGATATTTTATGTACAGTATATAAGATATATTTGGTGTCCTTTTGATATTTTATGTAAATTATATAATACATATTTGCTGTAGTTTTTGATATTTTACATAGGGTGTGTCATATATATTGACGGTATTTTTGATATTTTATTTACAGTATATAATATACATTTGGTGTAATTTTTGATATTTTATGTACAGTATATTAAATATAATTACTGTAGTATTTGATACTTTATTTACAGTATATATAAAACATATTTGGTGTACTTTTCGATATTTTATGTACAGTATGTAATATATATTTACTGTACTTTTTGATAATTTATTTACAGTATATAAAGTGTATTTGGTGTACTTTCAGTTAATATTATATGTACAATATATGAAATATATTTACTGTACTTTTTGATATTTTATGTAGAGTATATAAGATATATTTGGTGTCCTTTTGATATTTTATGTAAATTATATAATACATATTTGCTGTAGTTTTTGATATTTTACATAGGGTGTGTCGTATATACTTACTGTCCTTTTTGATATTTTATTTACAGTATAAAATATACATTTGGTGTAATTTTTGATATTTTATGTACAGTATATTAAATATAATTACTGTAGTTTTCATAGTCTGTTTACAGTATATATAACACATATTTGGTGTACTTTTTGATATTTTATGTACAGTATGTCATATATATTTACTGTACTGTTTTATATTTTATTTACAGTATATAAAATGTATTTGGTGTACTTTTAGTTAATATTATATGTATAATATATGAAATATATTTACTGTACTTTCTGATATTTTATGTTCAGTATATAAGATATATTTGGTGTCCTTTTGATATTTTATATAAATTATATAATATATATTAGGTGTAGTTTTTTATATTTTACATTGGGTGTGTCATATATATTTACTGTCTTTTTGATATTTTATTTGCAGTATATAATATACATTTGGTGTAATTGTTGATATTGTATGTACAGTATAGTAAATATAATTACTGTAGTTTTTGATAGTCTATTTACAGTATATATAACACATATTTGGTGTACTTTTTGATATTTTATGTACAGTATGTCATATATATTTACTGTACTTTTTGATAATTTATTTACAGTATATAAAGTGTATTTGGTGTACTTTCAGTTAATATTATATGTACAATATATGAAATATATTTACCGTACTCTTTGATATTTTATGTACAGTATATAAGATATATTTGGTGTCCTTTTGATATTTTATGTAAATTATATAATACATATTTGGTGTAGTTTTTGATATTTTACATAGGGTGTGTGATATATATTGACTGTCCTTTTTGATATTTTATTTACAGTATATAATATACATTTGGTGTAATATTTGATATTTTATGTACAATATATTAAATATAATTACTGTAGTTTTTGATAGTCTATTTACAGTATATATAACACATATTTGGTGTACTTTTTGATATTTTATGTACAGTATGTCATATATATTTACTGTACTTTTTGATATTTTATTTACAGTATATAAAATGTATTTGGTGTACCTTCAGTTAATATTATATGTACAATATATGAAATATATTTACTGTACTTTTTGATATTTTATGTACAGTATATAAGATATATTTGGTGTCCTTTTGATATTTTATATAAATTAAATAATATATATTTGCTGAAGTTTTTGATATTTTACATAGGGTGTGTAGTATATAGTTACTGTCCTTTTTGATATTTTATTTAGAGTATATAATATACATTTGGTGTAATTTTTGATATTTTATGTACAGTATATTAAATATAATTACTGTAGTATTTGATACTTTATTTACAGTATATATAACACATATTTGGTGTACTTTTTGATATTTTATGTACAGTATGTAATATATATTTACTGTACTTTTTGATATTTTATTTACAGTACATAAAGTGTATTTGGTGTACTTTCAGTTAATATTATATGTACAATATATGAAATATATTTACTGTACTTTTTGATACTTTATGTACAGTATATAAAATATATTTGGTGTCCTTTTGATATTTTATGTAAATTATATGATACAAATTTGGTGTAGTTTTTGATATTTTACATAGGGTGTGTCATATATATTGACTGTCCTTTTTGATATTTTATTTACAGTATATAATATACATTTGGTGTAATTTTTGATATTTTATGTACAGTATATTAAATATAATTACTGTAGTTTTTGATAGTCTATTTACAGTATATATAACACATATTTGGTGTACTTTTTTATATTTTATGTACAGTATGTCATATATATTTACTGTACTTTTTGATACTTTATTTACAGTATATAAAATGTATTTGGTGTACTTTTAGTTAATATTATATGTACAATATATGAAATATATTTACTGTACTTTCTGATATTTTACGTACAGTATATAAGATATATTTGGTTTCCTTTTGATATTTTATATAAATTATATAATATATATTTGGTGTAGTTTTTGATATTTTACATAGGGTGTGTAGTATATATTTACTGTCCTTATTGATATTTTATTTACAGTGTATAATATACATTTGGTGTAATTTTTGATATTTTATGTACAGTATATTAAATATAATTACTGTAGTATTTGATCGTTTATTTACAGTATATATAACACATATTTGGTGTACTTTTTGATATTTTATGTACAGTCTGTCATATATATTTACTGTACTTTTTGATATTTTATTTACAGTATATAAAGTGTATTTGCTGTACTTTCAGTTAATATTATATGTACAATATATGAAATATATTTCCTGTACTTTTTGATATTTTATGTACAGTATATAAGATATATTTGGTGTCCTTTTGATATTTTATGTAAATTATATAATACATATTTGGTGTAGTTTTTGATATTTTACATAGGGTGTGTCATATATATTGACGGTACTTTTTGATATTTTATTTACAGTATATAATATACATTTGGTGTAATTTTTGATATTTTATGTACAGTATATTAAATAAAATTACTGTAGTATTTGATACTTTATTTACAGTATATATAACACATATTTGGTGTACTTTTTGATATTTTATGTACAGTATGTAATATATATTTACTGTACTTTTTGATAATTTATTTACAGTATATAAAGTGTATTTGGTGTACTTTCAGTTAATATTATATGTACAATATATGAAATATATTTACTGTACTTTCTGATATTTTATGTACAGTATATAAGATATATTTGGTGTCCTTTTGAAATTTTATGTAAATTATATAATACATATTTGGTGTAGTTTTTGATATTTTACATAGGGTGTGTCATATATATTGACTGTCTTTTTGATATTTTATTTACAGTATATAATATACATTTGGTGTAATTTTTGATATTTTATGTACAGTATATTAAATATAATTACTGTAGTTTTTCATAGTCTATTTACAGTATATATAAAACATATTTGGTGTACTTTTTGATATTTTATGTACAGTATGTCATATATATTTACTGTACTTTTTGATATTTTATTTACAGTATATAAAATGTATTTGGTGTAATTTAAGTTAATATTATATGTACAATATATGAAATATATTTACTGTACTTTCTGATATTTTATGTTCAGTATATAAGATATATTTGGTGTCCTTTTGATATTTTATAGAAATTATATAATATATATTAGGTGTAGTTTTTTATATTTTACATTGGGTGTGTCATATATATTTACTGTCTTTTTGATATTTTATTTACAGTATATAATATACATTTGGTGTAATTTTTGATATTTTATGTACAGTATATTAAATATAATTACTGTAGATTTTGATAGTCTATTTACAGTATATATAACACATATTTGGTGTACTTTTTGATATTTTATGTACAGTATGTCATACATATTTACTGTACTTTTTGATATTTTATTTACAGTATATAATATACATTTGGTGTAATTTTTGATATTTTATGTACAGTATATTAAATATAATTACTGTAGTTTTTCATAGTCTATTTACAGTATATATAACACATATTTGGTGTACTTTTTGATATTTTATGTACAGTATGTCATATATATTTACTGTAATTTTTGATATTTTATTTACAGTATATAAAATGTATTTGGTGTACTTTTAGTTAATATTATATGTACAATGTATGAAATATATTTACTGTACTTTCTGATACTTTATGTACAGTATATAAAATATCTTTGGTGTCCTTTTGATATTTTATATAAATTATATAATATATATTAGGTGTATTTTTTGATATTTTACATTGGGTGTGTCATACATATTTACTGTCTTTTTGATATTTTATTTACAGTATATAATATACATTTGGTGTAATTTTTGATATTTTATGTACAGTATATTAAATATAATTACTGTAGGTTTTGATAGTCTAATTACAGTATATATAACACATATTTGGTGTACTTTTTGATATTTTATGTACAGTATGTCATATATATTTACTGTACTTTTTGATATTTTATTTACAGTATATAAAATGTATTTTGTGTACTTTTAGTTAATATTATATGTACAATATATGAAATATATTTACTGTACTTTTTGATATTTTATGAACAGTATATAAGATATATTTGGTGTCCTTTTGATATTTTATATAAATTATACAATATATATTTCGTGTAGTTTTGGTATTTTACATAGGGTGTGTAATATATATTTACTGTCTTTTTGATATTTTATTTACAGTATATAATATACATTTGGTGTAATTTTTGATATTTTATGTACAGTATATTAAATACTATTACTGTAGTTTTTGATAGTCTATTTACAGTATATATAACACATATTTGGTGTACTTTTTGATATTTTATGTGCAGTGTGTCATATATATTTACTGTACTTTTTGATATTTTATTTACAGTATATAAAATGTATTTGGTGTACTTTTAGTTAATATTATATGTACAATATATGAAATATATTTACTGTACTTTCTGATATTTTATGTACAGTATATAAGATATATTTGTTGTCCTTTTGATATTTTATATAAATTATATAATATATATTTGCTGAAGTTTTTGATATTTTACATAGGGTGTGTAGTATATAGTTACTGTCCTTTTTGATATTTTATTTACAGTATATAATATACATTTGGTGTAATTTTTGATATTTTATGTACAGTATATTAAATATAATTACTGTAGTATTTGATACTTTATTTACAGTATATATAACACATATTTGGTGTACTTTTTGATATTTTATGTACAGTATGTAATATATATTTACTGTACTTTTTGATATTTTATTTACAGTATATAAAGTGTATTTGGTGTACTTTCAGTTAATATTATATGTACAATATATGAAATATATTTACTGAACTTTTTGATATTTTATGTACAGTATATAAGTTATATTTTTTGTCCTTTTGATATTTTATTTAAATTATATAATACATATTTGGTGTAGTTTTTGATATTTTACATAGGGTGTGTCACGTATATTGACGGTCCTTTTTGATATTTTATTTACAGTATATACTATACATTTGGTGTGATTTTTGATATTTTATGTACAGTACATTAAATATAATTACTGTAGTTTTTGATAGTCTATTTACAGTATATATAACACATATTTGGTGTATTTTTGATATTTTATGTACAGTATGTCATATATATTTACTGTACTTTTTGATATTTTATGTACAGTATATAAAATGTATTTGGTGTACTTTCAGTTAATATTATATGTACAATATATGAAATATATTTACTGTACTTTCTGATATTTTACGTACAGTATATAAGATATATTTGGTGTCCTTTTGATATTTTATATAAATTATATAATATATATTTGCTGAAGTTTTTGATATTTTACATAGGGTGTGTAGTATATAGTTACTGTCCTTTTTGATATTTTATTAACAGTGTATAATATACATTTGGTGTAATTTTTGATATTTTATGTACAGTATATTAAATATAATTAGTGTAGTATTTGATACTTTATTTACAGTATATATAACACATATTTGGTGTACTTTTTGATATTTTATGTACACTATGTAATATATATTTACTGTACTTTTTGATATTTTATTTACAGTATATAAAGTGTATTTGGTGTACTTTCAGTTAATATTATATGTACAATATATGAAATATATTTACTGTACATTTTGATATTTTATGTACAGTATATAAGATATATTTGGTGTCCTTTTGATATTTTATGTAAATTATATGATACAAATTTGGTGTAGTTTTTGATATTTTAAATAGGGTGTGTCATATATATTGACTGACCTTTTTGATATTTTATTTACAGTATATAATATACATTTGGTGTAATTTTTGATATTTTATGTACAGTATATTAAATATAATTACTGTAGTATTTGATACTTTATTTACAGTATATATAAAACATATTTGGTGTACTTTTTGATATTTTATGTACAGTATGTAATATATATTTACTGTACTTTTTGATAATTTATTTACAGTATATAAAGTGTATTTGGTGTACTTTCAGTTAATATTATATGTACAATATATGAAATATATTTACTGTACTTTTTGATATTTTATGTAGGGTATATAAGATATATTTGGTGTCCTTTTGATATTTTATGTAAATTATATAATACATATTTGCTGTAGTTTTTGATATTTTACATAGCGTGTGTCGTATATACTTACTGTCCTTTTTGATATTTTATTTACAGTATAAAATAGACATTTGGTGTAATTTTTGATATTTTATGTACAGTATATTAAATATAATTACTGTAGTTTTTGATAGTCTATTGACAGTATATATAACACATATTTGGTGTACTTTTTTATATTTTATGTACAGTATGTCATATATATTTACTGTACTTTTTGATATTTTATTTACAGTATATAAAATGTATTTGGTGTACTTTTAGTTAATATTATATGTACAATATATGAAATATATTTACTGTACTTTCTGATATTTTACGTACAGTATATAAGATATATTTGGTGTCCTTTTGATATTTTATATAAATTATATAATATATATTTGGTGTAGTTTTTGATATTTTACATAGGGTGTGTAGTATATACTTAGAGTCCTTATTGATATTTTATTTACAGTGTATAATATACATTTGGTGTAATTTTTGATAGTTTATGTACAGTATATTAAATATAATTACAATAGTATTTGATCATTTATTTACAGTATATATAACACACATTTGGTTTACTTTTTGATATTTTATGTACAGTATGTCATATATATTTACTGTACTTTTTGATATTTTATTTACAGTATATAAAATGTATTTGGTGTACTTTCAGTTAATATTATATGTACAATATATGAAATATATTTCCTGTACTTTTTGATATTTTATGTACAGTATATAAGATATATTTGGTGTCCTTTTGATATTTTATGTAAATTATATAATACATATTTGCTGTAGTTTTTGATATTTTACATAGGGTGTGTCATATATATTGACGGTACTTTTTGATATTTTATTTACAGTATATAATATACATTTGGTGTAATTATTGATATTTTATGTAGAGTATATTAAATATAATTACTGTAGTATTTGATACTTTATTTACAGTATATATAACACATATTTGGTGTACTTTTTGATATTTTATGTACAGTATGTAATATATATTTACTGTACTTTTTGATAATTTATTTACAGTATATAAAGTGTATTTGGTGTACTTTCAGTTAATATTATATGTACAATATATGAAATATATTTACTGTACTTTTTGATATTTTATGTACAGTATATAAGATATATTTGGTGTCCTTTTGATATTTTATGTAAATTATATAATACATATTTGGTGTAGTTTTTGATATTTTACATAGGGTGTGTCATATATATTGACTGTCCTTTTTGATATTTTATTTACAGTATATAATATACATTTCGTGTAATTTTTGATATTTTATGTACAGTATATTAAATATAATTACTGTAGTTTTCATACTCTATTTACAGTATATATAACACATATTTGGTGTACTTTTTGATATTTTATGTACAGTATGTCATATATATTTACTGTACTTTTTGATATTTTATTTACAGTATATAAAATGTATTTTGTGTACTTTTAGTTAATATTATATGTACAATATATGAAATATATTTACTGTACTTTTTGATATTTTATGAACAGTATATAAGATATATTTGGTGTCCTTTTGATATTTTATATTAATTATATAATATATATTTCGTGTAGTTTTGGTATTTTACATAGGGTGTGTAATATATATTTACTGTCTTTTTGATATTTTATTTACAGTATATAATATACATTTGGTGTAATTTTTGATATTTTATGTACAGTATATTAAATACTATTACTGTAGTTTTTGATAGTCTATTTACAGTATATATAACACATATTTGGTGTACTTTTTGATATTTTATGTGCAGTGTGTCATATATATTTACTGTACTTTTTGATATTTTATTTACAGTATATAAAATGTATTTGGTGTACTTTTAGTTAATATTATATGTACAATATATGAAATATATTTACTGTACTTTCTGATATTTTATGTACAGTATATAAGATATATTTGTTGTCCTTTTGATATTTTATATAAATTATATAATATATATTTGCTGAAGTTTTTGATATTTTACATAGGGTGTGTAGTATATAGTTACTGTCCTTTTTGATATTTTATTTACAGTATATAATATACATTTGGTGTAATTTTTGATATTTTATGTACAGTATATTAAATATAATTACTGTAGTATTTGATACTTTATTTACAGTATATATAACACATATTTGGTGTACTTTTTGATATTTTATGTACAGTATGTAATATATATTTACTGTACTTTTTGATATTTTATTTACAGTATATAAAGTGTATTTGGTGTACTTTCAGTTAATATTATATGTACAATATATGAAATATATTTACTGAACTTTTTGATATTTTATGTACAGTATATAAGTTATATTTTTTGTCCTTTTGATATTTTATTTAAATTATATAATACATATTTGGTGTAGTTTTTGATATTTTACATAGGGTGTGTCACATATATTGACGGTCCTTTTTGATATTTTATTTACAGTATATACTATACATTTGGTGTGATTTTTGATATTTTATGTACAGTACATTAAATATAATTACTGTAGTTTTTGATAGTCTATTTACAGTATATATAACACATATTTGGTGTATTTTTGATATTTTATGTACAGTATGTCATATATATTTACTGTACTTTTTGATATTTTATGTACAGTATATAAAATGTATTTGGTGTACTTTCAGTTAATATTATATGTACAATATATGAAATATATTTACTGTACTTTCTGATATTTTACGTACAGTATATAAGATATATTTGGTGTCCTTTTGATATTTTATATAAATTATATAATATATATTTGCTGAAGTTTTTGATATTTTACATAGGGTGTGTAGTATATAGTTACTGTCCTTTTTGATATTTTATTAACAGTGTATAATATACATTTGGTGTAATTTTTGATATTTTATGTACAGTATATTAAATATAATTAGTGTAGTATTTGATACTTTATTTACAGTATATATAACACATATTTGGTGTACTTTTTGATATTTTATGTACACTATGTAATATATATTTACTGTACTTTTTGATATTTTATTTACAGTATATAAAGTGTATTTGGTGTACTTTCAGTTAATATTATATGTACAATATATGAAATATATTTACTGTACATTTTGATATTTTATGTACAGTATATAAGATATATTTGGTGTCCTTTTGATATTTTATGTAAATTATATGATACAAATTTGGTGTAGTTTTTGATATTTTAAATAGGGTGTGTCATATATATTGACTGACCTTTTTGATATTTTATTTACAGTATATAATATACATTTGGTGTAATTTTTGATATTTTATGTACAGTATATTAAATATAATTACTGTAGTTTTTGATAGTCTATTTACAGTATATATAACACATATTTGGTGTACTTTTTTATATTTTATGTACAGTATGTAATATATATTTACTGTACTTTTTGATAATTTATTTACAGTATATAAAGTGTATTTGGTGTACTTTTAGTTAATATTATATGTACAATGTATGAAATATATTTACTGTACTTTCTGATACTTTATGTACAGTATATAAAATATCTTTGGTGTCCTTTTGATATTTTATATAAATTATATAATATATATTAGGTGTATTTTTTGATATTTTACATTGGGTGTGTCATACATATTTACTGTCTTTTTGATATTTTATTTACAGTATATAATATACATTTGGTGTAATTTTTGATATTTTATGTACAGTATATTAAATATAATTACTGTAGGTTTTGATAGTCTAATTACAGTATATATAACACATATTTGGTGTACTTTTTGATATTTTATGTACAGTATGTCATATATATTTACTGTACTTTTTGATATTTTATTTACAGTATATAAAATGTATTTTGTGTACTTTTAGTTAATATTATATGTACAATATATGAAATATATTTACTGTACTTTTTGATATTTTATGAACAGTATATAAGATATATTTGGTGTCCTTTTGATATTTTATATTAATTATATAATATATATTTCGTGTAGTTTTGGTATTTTACATAGGGTGTGTAATATATATTTACTGTCTTTTTGATATTTTATTTACAGTATATAATATACATTTGGTGTAATTTTTGATATTTTATGTACAGTATATTAAATACTATTACTGTAGTTTTTGATAGTCTATTTACAGTATATATAACACATATTTGGTGTACTTTTTGATATTTTATGTGCAGTGTGTCATATATATTTACTGTACTTTTTGATATTTTATTTACAGTATATAAAATGTATTTGGTGTACTTTTAGTTAATATTATATGTACAATATATGAAATATATTTACTGTACTTTCTGATATTTTATGTACAGTATATAAGATATATTTGTTGTCCTTTTGATATTTTATATAAATTATATAATATATATTTGCTGAAGTTTTTGATATTTTACATAGGGTGTGTAGTATATAGTTACTGTCCTTTTTGATATTTTATTTACAGTATATAATATACATTTGGTGTAATTTTTGATATTTTATGTACAGTATATTAAATATAATTACTGTAGTATTTGATACTTTATTTACAGTATATATAACACATATTTGGTGTACTTTTTGATATTTTATGTACAGTATGTAATATATATTTACTGTACTTTTTGATATTTTATTTACAGTATATAAAGTGTATTTGGTGTACTTTCAGTTAATATTATATGTACAATATATGAAATATATTTACTGAACTTTTTGATATTTTATGTACAGTATATAAGTTATATTTTTTGTCCTTTTGATATTTTATTTAAATTATATAATACATATTTGGTGTAGTTTTTGATATTTTACATAGGGTGTGTCACATATATTGACGGTCCTTTTTGATATTTTATTTACAGTATATACTATACATTTGGTGTGATTTTTGATATTTTATGTACAGTACATTAAATATAATTACTGTAGTTTTTGATAGTCTATTTACAGTATATATAACACATATTTGGTGTATTTTTGATATTTTATGTACAGTATGTCATATATATTTACTGTACTTTTTGATATTTTATGTACAGTATATAAAATGTATTTGGTGTACTTTCAGTTAATATTATATGTACAATATATGAAATATATTTACTGTACTTTCTGATATTTTACGTACAGTATATAAGATATATTTGGTGTCCTTTTGATATTTTATATAAATTATATAATATATATTTGCTGAAGTTTTTGATATTTTACATAGGGTGTGTAGTATATAGTTACTGTCCTTTTTGATATTTTATTAACAGTGTATAATATACATTTGGTGTAATTTTTGATATTTTATGTACAGTATATTAAATATAATTAGTGTAGTATTTGATACTTTATTTACAGTATATATAACACATATTTGGTGTACTTTTTGATATTTTATGTACACTATGTAATATATATTTACTGTACTTTTTGATATTTTATTTACAGTATATAAAGTGTATTTGGTGTACTTTCAGTTAATATTATATGTACAATATATGAAATATATTTACTGTACATTTTGATATTTTATGTACAGTATATAAGATATATTTGGTGTCCTTTTGATATTTTATGTAAATTATATGATACAAATTTGGTGTAGTTTTTGATATTTTAAATAGGGTGTGTCATATATATTGACTGACCTTTTTGATATTTTATTTACAGTATATAATATACATTTGGTGTAATTTTTGATATTTTATGTACAGTATATTAAATATAATTACTGTAGTATTTGATACTTTATTTACAGTATATATAAAACATATTTGGTGTACTTTTTGATATTTTATGTACAGTATGTAATATATATTTACTGTACTTTTTGATAATTTATTTACAGTATATAAAGTGTATTTGGTGTACTTTCAGTTAATATTATATGTACAATATATGAAATATATTTACTGTACTTTTTGATATTTTATGTAGGGTATATAAGATATATTTGGTGTCCTTTTGATATTTTATGTAAATTATATAATACATATTTGCTGTAGTTTTTGATATTTTACATAGCGTGTGTCGTATATACTTACTGTCCTTTTTGATATTTTATTTACAGTATAAAATAGACATTTGGTGTAATTTTTGATATTTTATGTACAGTATATTAAATATAATTACTGTAGTTTTTGATAGTCTATTGACAGTATATATAACACATATTTGGTGTACTTTTTTATATTTTATGTACAGTATGTCATATATATTTACTGTACTTTTTGATATTTTATTTACAGTATATAAAATGTATTTGGTGTACTTTTAGTTAATATTATATGTACAATATATGAAATATATTTACTGTACTTTCTGATATTTTACGTACAGTATATAAGATATATTTGGTGTCCTTTTGATATTTTATATAAATTATATAATATATATTTGGTGTAGTTTTTGATATTTTACATAGGGTGTGTAGTATATACTTAGAGTCCTTATTGATATTTTATTTACAGTGTATAATATACATTTGGTGTAATTTTTGATAGTTTATGTACAGTATATTAAATATAATTACAATAGTATTTGATCATTTATTTACAGTATATATAACACACATTTGGTTTACTTTTTGATATTTTATGTACAGTATGTCATATATATTTACTGTACTTTTTGATATTTTATTTACAGTATATAAAATGTATTTGGTGTACTTTCAGTTAATATTATATGTACAATATATGAAATATATTTCCTGTACTTTTTGATATTTTATGTACAGTATATAAGATATATTTGGTGTCCTTTTGATATTTTATGTAAATTATATAATACATATTTGCTGTAGTTTTTGATATTTTACATAGGGTGTGTCATATATATTGACGGTACTTTTTGATATTTTATTTACAGTATATAATATACATTTGGTGTAATTATTGATATTTTATGTAGAGTATATTAAATATAATTACTGTAGTATTTGATACTTTATTTACAGTATATATAACACATATTTGGTGTACTTTTTGATATTTTATGTACAGTATGTAATATATATTTACTGTACTTTTTGATAATTTATTTACAGTATATAAAGTGTATTTGGTGTACTTTCAGTTAATATTATATGTACAATATATGAAATATATTTACTGTACTTTTTGATATTTTATGTACAGTATATAAGATATATTTGGTGTCCTTTTGATATTTTATGTAAATTATATAATACATATTTGGTGTAGTTTTTGATATTTTACATAGGGTGTGTCATATATATTGACTGTCCTTTTTGATATTTTATTTACAGTATATAATATACATTTCGTGTAATTTTTGATATTTTATGTACAGTATATTAAATATAATTACTGTAGTTTTCATACTCTATTTACAGTATATATAACACATATTTGGTGTACTTTTTGATATTTTATGTACAGTATGTCATATATATTTACTGTATTTTTGATATTTTATTTACAGTATATAAAATGTATTTGGTGTACCTTCAGTTAATATTATATGTACAATATATGAAATATATTTACTGTACTTTTTGATATTTTATGTACAGTATATAAGATATATTTGGTGTCCTTTTGATATTTTATATAAATTATAGAATATATATTTCGTGTAGTTTTGGTATTTTACATAGTGTGTGTAATATATATTTACTGTGTTTTTGATATTTTATTTACAGTATATAATATACATTTGGTGTAATTTTTGATATTTTATGTACAGTATATTAAATACTATTACTGTAGTTTTTGATAGTCTATTTACAGTATATATAACACATATTTGGTGTACTTTTTGATATTTTATGTGCAGTGTGTCATATATATTTACTGTACTTTTTGATATTTTATTTACAGTATATAAAATGTATTTGGTGTACCTTCAGTTAATATTATATGTACAATATATGAAATATATTTACTGTACTTTTTGATATTTTATGTACAGTATATAAGATATATTTGGTGTCCTTTTGATATTTTATATAAATTATATAATATATATTTGCTGAAGTTTTTGATATTTTACATAGGGTGTGTAGTATATAGTTACTGTCCTTTTTGATATTTTATTTACAGTATATAATATACATTTGGTGTAATTTTTGATATTTTATGTACAGTATATTAAATATAATTACTGTAGTTTTCATACTCTATTTACAGTATATATAACACATATTTGGTGTACTTTTTGATATTTTATGTACAGTATGTCATATATATTTACTGTATTTTTGATATTTTATTTACAGTATATAAAATGTATTTGGTGTACCTTCAGTTAATATTATATGTACAATATATGAAATATATTTACTGTACTTTTTGATATTTTATGTACAGTATATAAGATATATTTGGTGTCCTTTTGATATTTTATATAAATTATAGAATATATATTTCGTGTAGTTTTGTTATTTTACATAGTGTGTGTAATATATATTTACTGTGTTTTTGATATTTTATTTACAGTATATAATATACATTTGGTGTAATTTTTGATATTTTATGTACAGTATATTAAATACTATTACTGTAGTTTTTGATAGTCTATTTACAGTATATATAACACATATTTGGTGTACTTTTTGATATTTTATGTGCAGTGTGTCATATATATTTACTGTACTTTTTGATATTTTATTTACAGTATATAAAATGTATTTGGTGTACCTTCAGTTAATATTATATGTACAATATATGAAATATATTTACTGTACTTTTTGATATTTTATGTACAGTATATAAGATATATTTGGTGTCCTTTTGATATTTTATATAAATTATATAATATATATTTGCTGAAGTTTTTGATATTTTACATAGGGTGTGTAGTATATAGTTACTGTCCTTTTTGATATTTTATTTACAGTATATAATATACATTTGGTGTAATTTTTGATATTTTATGTACAGTATATTAAATATAATTACTGTAGTATTTGATACTTTATTTACAGTATATATAACACATATTTGGTGTACTTTTTGATATTTTATGTACAGTATGTAATATATATTTACTGTACTTTTTGATATTTTATTTACAGTATATAAAGTGTATTTGGTGTACTTTCAGTTAATATTATATGTACAATATATGAAATATATTTACTGAACTTTTTGATATTTTATGTACAGTATATAAGATATATTTGTTGTCCTTTTGATATTTTATTTAAATTATATAATACATATTTGGTGTAGTTTTTGATATTTTACATAGGGTGTGTCACATATATTGACGGTCCTTTTTGATATTTTATTTACAGTATATACCATACATTTGGTGTGATTTTTGATATTTTATGTACAGTACATTAAATATAATTACTGTAGTTTTTGATAGTCTATTTACAGTATATATAACACATATTTGGTGTATTTTTGATATTTTATGTACAGTATGTCATATATATTTACTGTACTTTTTGATATTTTATGTACAGTATATAAAATGTATTTGGTGTACTTTCAGTTAATATTATATGTACAATATATGAAATATATTTACTGTACTTTCTGATATTTTACGTACAGTATATAAGATATATTTGGTGTCCTTTTGATATTTTATATAAATTATATAATATATATTTGCTGAAGTTTTTGATATTTTACATAGGGTGTGTAGTATATAGTTACTGTCCTTTTTGATATTTTATTTAGAGTATATAATATACATTTGGTGTAATTTTTGATATTTTATGTACAGTATATTAAATATAATTACTGTAGTATTTGATACTTCATTTACAGTATATATAACACATATTTGGTGTACTTTTTGATATTTTATGTACAGTATGTAATATATATTTACTGTACTTTTTGATATTTTATTTACAGTATATAAAGTGTATTTGGTGTACTTTCAGTTAATATTATATGTACAATATATGAAATATATTTACTGTACTTTTTGATATTTTAGGTACAGTATATAAGATATATTTGGTGTCCTTTTGATATTTTATGTAAATTATATGATACAAATTTGGTGTAGTTTTTGATATTTTACATAGGGTGTGTCATATATATTGACTGACCTTTTTGATATTTTATTTACAGTATATAATATACATTTGGTGTAATTTTTGATATTTTATGTACAGTATATTAAATATAATTACTGTAGTTTTTGATAGTCTATTTACAGTATATATAACACATATTTGGTGTACTTTTTTATATTTTATGTACAGTATGTAATATATATTTACTGTACTTTTTGATAATTTATTTACAGTATATAAAGTGTATTTGGTGTACTTTCAGTTAATATTATATGTACAATATATGAAATATATTTACTGTACTTTTTGATATTTTATGTAGAGTATCTAAGATATATTTGGTGTCCTTTTGATATTTTATGTAAATTATATAATATATATTTGGTGTAGTTTTGGTATTTTACATAGGGTGTGTAATATATATTTACTGTCTTTTTGATATTTTATTTACAGTATATAATATACATTTGGTGTAATTTTTGATATTTTATGTACAGCATATTAAATACTATTACTGTAGTTTTTGATAGTCTATTTACAGTATATATAACACATATTTGGTGTACTTATTGATATTTTATGTACAGTATGTCATATATATTTACTGTACTTTTTGATATTTTATTTACAGTATATAAAATGTACTCGGTGTACTTTTAGTTAATATTATATGTACAATATATGAAATATATTTACTGTACTTTTTGATATTTTATGTACAGTATATAAGATATATTTGGTGTCCTTTTGATATTTTATGTAAATTATATAATACATATTTGGTGTAGTTTTTGATATTTTACATAGGGTGTGTCGTATATATTGACTGTCCTTTTTGATATTTTATTTACAGTATATAATATACATTTGGTGTAATTTTTGATATTTTATGTACAGTATATTAAATATAATTACTGTAGTTTTTCATAGTCTATTTACAGTATATATAACACATATTTGGTTTACTTTTTGATATTTTATGTACAGTATATCATATATATTTACTGTACTTTTTGATATTTTATTTACAGTATATAAAATGTATTTGGTGTACTTTTAGTTAATATTATATGTACAATATATGAAATATATTTACTGTACTTTCTGATATTTTATGTTCAGTATATAAGATATATTTGGTGTCCTTTTGATATTTTATATAAATTATATAATATATATTAGGTGTAGTTTTTTATATTTTACCTGTGTGTGTCATATATATTTACTGTCTTTTTGATATTTTATTTACAGTATATAATATACATTTGGTGTAATTGTTGATATTTTATGTACAGTATATTAAATATAATTACTGTAGTTTTTGATAGTCTATTTACAGTATATATAACACATATTTGGTGTACTTTATGATATTTTATGTACAGTATGTCATATATATTTACTGTACTTTTTGATATTTTATTTACAGTATATAATATACATTTGGTGTAATATTTGATATTTTATGTACAGTATATTAAATATAATTACTGTAGTTTTTCATAGTCTATTTACAGTATATATAACACATATTTGGTGTAGTTTTTGATATTTTATGTACAGTATGTCATATATATTTACTGTACTTTTTGATATTTTATTTACAGTTTATAAAATGTATTTGGTGTACTTTTAGTTAATATTATATGTACAATATATGAAATATATTTACTGTACTTTCTGATATTTTACGTACAGTATATAAGATATATTTGGTGTCCTTTTGATATTTTATATAAATTATATAATATATATTTGGTGTAGTTTTTGATATTTTACATAGGGTGTGTAGTATATACTTACTGTCCTTATTGATATTTTAGTTACAGTGTATAATATACATTTGGTGTAATTTTTGATAGTTTATGTACAGTATATTAAATATAATTACAATAGTATTTGATCATTTATTTACAGTATATATAACACATATTTGGTGTACTTTTTGATATTTTATGTACAATATGTCATATATATTTACTGTACTTTTTGATATTTTATTTACAGTATATAAAATGTATTTGGTGTACTTTCAGTTAATATTATATGTACAATATATGAAATATATTTACTGTACTTTTTGATATTTTAAGTACAGTATATAAGATATATTTGGTGTCCTTTTGATATTTTATGTAAATTATATAATACATATTTGGTGTAGTTTTTGATATTTTACATAGGGTGTGTCATATATATTGACTGTCCTTTTTGATATTTTATTTACAGTATATAATATACATTTGGTGTAATTTTTGATATTTTATGTACAGTATATTAAATATAATTACTGTAGCTTTCATAGTCTATTTACAGTATATATAACACATATTTGGTGTACTTTTTGATATTTTATGTACAGTATGTCATATACATTTACTGTACTTTTTGATATTTTATTTACAGTATATAAAATGTATTTGGTGTACTTTTAGTTAATATTATATGTATAATATATGAAATATATTTACTGTACTTTCTGATATTTTATGTTTAGTATATAAGATATATTTGGTGTCCTTTTGATATTTTAGATAAATTATATAATATATATTAAGTGTAGTTTTTTATATTTTACATTGGGTGTGTCATATATATTTACTGTCTTTTTGATATTTTATTTACAGTATATAATATACATTTGGTGTAATTGTTGATATTTTATGTACAGTATATTAAATATAATTACTGTAGTTTTTGATAGTCTCTTTACAGTATATATAACACATATTTGGTGTACTTTTTGATATTTTATGTACAGTATGTCATATATATTTACTGTACTTTTTGATAATTTATTTACAGTATATAAAGTGTATTTGGTGTACTTTCAGTTAATATTATATGTACAATATATGAAATATATTTACCGTACTCTTTGATATTTTATGTACAGTATATAAGATATATTTGGTGTCCTTTTGATATTTTATGTAAATTATATAATACATATTTGGTGTAGTTTTTGATATTTTACATAGGGTGTGTGATATATATTTACTGTCATTTTTGATATTTTATTTACAGTATATAATATACATTTGGTGTAATTTTTGATATTTTATGTACAGTATATTAAATATAATTACTGTAGTTTTTGATAGTTTATTTACAGTATATATAACACATATTTGGTGTATTTTTGATATTTTATGTACAGTATGTCATATATATTTACTGTACTTTTTGATATTTTATGTACAGTATATAAAATGTATTTGGTGTACTTTCAGTTAATATTATATGTACAATATATGAAATATCTTTACTGTACTTTTTGATATTTTATGTACAGTATATAAGATATATTTGGTGTCCTTTTGATATTTTATATAAATTATATAATATATATTTCGTGTAGTTTTGGTATTTTACATAGGGTGTGTAATATATATTTACTGTATTTTTGGTATTTTATTTACAGTATATAATATACATTTGGTGTAATTTTTGATATTTTATGTACAGTATATTAAATACTATTACTGTAGTTTTTGATAGTCTATTTACAGTATATATAACACATATTTGGTGTACTTTTTGATATTTTATGTACAGTATGTAATATATATTTGCTGTACTTTTTGATATTTTATTTACAGTATATAAAATGTATTTGGTGTACTTTTAGTTAATATTATATGTACAATATATGAAATATATTTACTGTACTTTCTGATATTTTATGTTCAGTATATAAGATATATTTGGTGTCCTTTTGATATTTTATATAAATTATATAATATATATTTGGTGTAGTTTTTTATATTTTACCTTGGGTGTGTCATATATATTTACTGTCTTTTTGATATTTTATTTACAGTATATAATATACATTTGGTGTAATTGTTGATATTTTATGTACAGTACATTAAATATAATTACTGTAGTTTTTGATAGTCTATTTACAGTATATATAACACATATTTGGTGTACTTTTTGATATTTTATGTACAGTATGTCATATATATTTACTGTACATTTTGATATTTTATTTACAGTATATAAAATGTATTTGGTGTACTTTTAGTTAATATTATATGTACAATATATGAAATATATTTACTGTACTTTTTGATATTTTATGTACAGTATATAAGATATATTTGGTGTCCTTTTGATATTTTATATAAAACATATAATATATATTTGGTGAAGTTTTTGATATTTTACATAGGGTGTGTAGTATATAGTTACTGTCCTTTTTGATATTTTTTTTACAGTATATAATATACGTTTGGTGTAATTTTTGATATTTTATGTGCAGTATATTAAATATAATTTCTGTAGTATTTGATACTTTATTTACAGTATATATAACACATATTTGGTGTACTTTTTGATATTTTATGTACAGTATGTAATATATATTTACTGTACTTTTTGATATTTTATTTACAGTATGTAAAGTGTATTTGGTGTACTTTCAGTTAATATTATATGTGCAATATATGAAATATATTTACTGTACTTTTTGATATTTTATGTACAGTATATAAGATATATTTGGTGTCCTTTAGATATTTTATGTAAATTATATAATACATATTTGGTGTAGTTTTTGATATTTTACATAGGGTGTGTCATATATATTGACTGTCCTTTTTGATATTTTATTTACAGTATATAATATACATTTGGTGTAATTTTTGATATTTTATGTACAGTATATTAAATATAATTACTGTAGTATTTGATACTTCATTTACAGTATATATAACACATATTTGGTGTACTTTTTGATATTTTATGTACAGTATGTAATATATATTTACTGTACTTTTTGATATTTTATTTACAGTATATAAAGTGTATTTGGTGTACTTTCAGTTAATATTATATGTACAATATATGAAATATATTTACTGTACTTTTTGATATTTTAGGTACAGTATATAAGATATATTTGGTGTCCTTTTGATATTTTATGTAAATTATATGATACAAATTTGGTGTAGTTTTTGATATTTTACATAGGGTGTGTCATATATATTGACTGACCTTTTTGATATTTTATTTACAGTATATAATATACATTTGGTGTAATTTTTGATATTTTATGTACAGTATATTAAATATAATTACTGTAGTTTTTGATAGTCTATTTACAGTATATATAACACATATTTGGTGTACTTTTTTATATTTTATGTACAGTATGTAATATATATTTACTGTACTTTTTGATAATTTATTTACAGTATATAAAGTGTATTTGGTGTACTTTCAGTTAATATTATATGTACAATATATGAAATATATTTACTGTACTTTTTGATATTTTATGTAGAGTATCTAAGATATATTTGGTGTCCTTTTGATATTTTATGTAAATTATATAATATATATTTGGTGTAGTTTTGGTATTTTACATAGGGTGTGTAATATATATTTACTGTCTTTTTGATATTTTATTTACAGTATATAATATACATTTGGTGTAATTTTTGATATTTTATGTACAGCATATTAAATACTATTACTGTAGTTTTTGATAGTCTATTTACAGTATATATAACACATATTTGGTGTACTTATTGATATTTTATGTACAGTATGTCATATATATTTACTGTACTTTTTGATATTTTATTTACAGTATATAAAATGTACTCGGTGTACTTTTAGTTAATATTATATGTACAATATATGAAATATATTTACTGTACTTTTTGATATTTTATGTACAGTATATAAGATATATTTGGTGTCCTTTTGATATTTTATGTAAATTATATAATACATATTTGGTGTAGTTTTTGATATTTTACATAGGGTGTGTCGTATATATTGACTGTCCTTTTTGATATTTTATTTACAGTATATAATATACATTTGGTGTAATTTTTGATATTTTATGTACAGTATATTAAATATAATTACTGTAGTTTTTCATAGTCTATTTACAGTATATATAACACATATTTGGTTTACTTTTTGATATTTTATGTACAGTATATCATATATATTTACTGTACTTTTTGATATTTTATTTACAGTATATAAAATGTATTTGGTGTACTTTTAGTTAATATTATATGTACAATATATGAAATATATTTACTGTACTTTCTGATATTTTATGTTCAGTATATAAGATATATTTGGTGTCCTTTTGATATTTTATATAAATTATATAATATATATTAGGTGTAGTTTTTTATATTTTACCTGTGTGTGTCATATATATTTACTGTCTTTTTGATATTTTATTTACAGTATATAATATACATTTGGTGTAATTGTTGATATTTTATGTACAGTATATTAAATATAATTACTGTAGTTTTTGATAGTCTATTTACAGTATATATAACACATATTTGGTGTACTTTATGATATTTTATGTACAGTATGTCATATATATTTACTGTACTTTTTGATATTTTATTTACAGTATATAATATACATTTGGTGTAATATTTGATATTTTATGTACAGTATATTAAATATAATTACTGTAGTTTTTCATAGTCTATTTACAGTATATATAACACATATTTGGTGTACTTTTTGATATTTTATGTACAGTATGTCATATATATTTACTGTACTTTTTGATATTTTATTTACAGTTTATAAAATGTATTTGGTGTACTTTTAGTTAATATTATATGTACAATATATGAAATATATTTACTGTACTTTCTGATATTTTACGTACAGTATATAAGATATATTTGGTGTCCTTTTGATATTTTATATAAATTATATAATATATATTTGGTGTAGTTTTTGATATTTTACATAGGGTGTGTAGTATATACTTACTGTCCTTATTGATATTTTAGTTACAGTGTATAATATACATTTGGTGTAATTTTTGATAGTTTATGTACAGTATATTAAATATAATTACAATAGTATTTGATCATTTATTTACAGTATATATAACACATATTTGGTGTACTTTTTGATATTTTATGTACAATATGTCATATATATTTACTGTACTTTTTGATATTTTATTTACAGTATATAAAATGTATTTGGTGTACTTTCAGTTAATATTATATGTACAATATATGAAATATATTTACTGTACTTTTTGATATTTTATGTACAGTATATAAGATATATTTGGTGTCCTTTTGATATTTTATGTAAATTATATAATACATATTTGGTGTAGTTTTTGATATTTTACATAGGGTGTGTCATATATATTGACTGTCCTTTTTGATATTTTATTTACAGTATATAATATACATTTGGTGTAATTTTTGATATTTTATGTACAGTATATTAAATATAATTACTGTAGCTTTCATAGTCTATTTACAGTATATATAACACATATTTGGTGTACTTTTTGATATTTTATGTACAGTATGTCATATATATTTACTGTACTTTTTGATATTTTATTTACAGTATATAAAATGTATTTGGTGTACTTTTAGTTAATATTATATGTATAATATATGAAATATATTTACTGTACTTTCTGATATTTTATGTTTAGTATATAAGATATATTTGGTGTCCTTTTGATATTTTAGATAAATTATATAATATATATTAAGTGTAGTTTTTTATATTTTACATTGGGTGTGTCATATATATTTACTGTCTTTTTGATATTTTATTTACAGTATATAATATACATTTGGTGTAATTGTTGATATTTTATGTACAGTATATTAAATATAATTACTGTAGTTTTTGATAGTCTCTTTACAGTATATATAACACATATTTGGTGTACTTTTTGATATTTTATGTACAGTATGTCATATATATTTACTGTACTTTTTGATAATTTATTTACAGTATATAAAGTGTATTTGGTGTACTTTCAGTTAATATTATATGTACAATATATGAAATATATTTACCGTACTCTTTGATATTTTATGTACAGTATATAAGATATATTTGGTGTCCTTTTGATATTTTATGTAAATTATATAATACATATTTGGTGTAGTTTTTGATATTTTACATAGGGTGTGTGATATATATTTACTGTCATTTTTGATATTTTATTTACAGTATATAATATACATTTGGTGTAATTTTTGATATTTTATGTACAGTATATTAAATATAATTACTGTAGTATTTGATAGTTTATTTACAGTATATATAACACATATTTGGTGTATTTTTGATATTTTATGTACAGTATGTCATATATATTTACTGTACTTTTTGATATTTTATGTACAGTATATAAAATGTATTTGGTGTACTTTCAGTTAATATTATATGTACAATATATGAAATATCTTTACTGTACTTTTTGATATTTTATGTACAGTATATAAGATATATTTGGTGTCCTTTTGATATTTTATATAAATTATATAATATATATTTCGTGTAGTTTTGGTATTTTACATAGGGTGTGTAATATATATTTACTGTATTTTTGGTATTTTATTTACAGTATATAATATACATTTGGTGTAATTTTTGATATTTTATGTACAGTATATTAAATACTATTACTGTAGTTTTTGATAGTCTATTTACAGTATATATAACACATATTTGGTGTACTTTTTGATATTTTATGTACAGTATGTAATATATATTTGCTGTACTTTTTGATATTTTATTTACAGTATATAAAATGTATTTGGTGTACTTTTAGTTAATATTATATGTACAATATATGAAATATATTTACTGTACTTTCTGATATTTTATGTTCAGTATATAAGATATATTTGGTGTCCTTTTGATATTTTATATAAATTATATAATATATATTTGGTGTAGTTTTTTATATTTTACCTTGGGTGTGTCATATATATTTACTGTCTTTTTGATATTTTATTTACAGTATATAATATACATTTGGTGTAATTGTTGATATTTTATGTACAGTACATTAAATATAATTACTGTAGTTTTTGATAGTCTATTTACAGTATATATAACACATATTTGGTGTACTTTTTGATATTTTATGTACAGTATGTCATATATATTTACTGTACATTTTGATATTTTATTTACAGTATATAAAATGTATTTGGTGTACTTTTAGTTAATATTATATGTACAATATATGAAATATATTTACTGTACTTTTTGATATTTTATGTACAGTATATAAGATATATTTGGTGTCCTTTTGATATTTTATATAAAACATATAATATATATTTGGTGAAGTTTTTGATATTTTACATAGGGTGTGTAGTATATAGTTACTGTCCTTTTTGATATTTTTTTTACAGTATATAATATACGTTTGGTGTAATTTTTGATATTTTATGTGCAGTATATTAAATATAATTTCTGTAGTATTTGATACTTTATTTACAGTATATATAACACATATTTGGTGTACTTTTTGATATTTTATGTACAGTATGTAATATATATTTACTGTACTTTTTGATATTTTATTTACAGTATGTAAAGTGTATTTGGTGTACTTTCAGTTAATATTATATGTGCAATATATGAAATATATTTACTGTACTTTTTGATATTTTATGTACAGTATATAAGATATATTTGGTGTCCTTTAGATATTTTATGTAAATTATATAATACATATTTGGTGTAGTTTTTGATATTTTACATAGGGTGTGTCATATATATTGACTGTCCTTTTTGATATTTTATTTACAGTATATAGTATACATTTGGTGTAATTTTTGATATTTTATGTACAGTATATTAAATATAATTACTGTAGTAATAGATAGTTTATTTACAGTATATATAACACATATTTGGTGTACTTTTTGATATTTTATGTACAGTATGTAATATATATTTACTGTAATTTTTGATATTTTTTCTACAGTATATAAAGTGTATTTGGTGTACTTTCAGTTAATATTATATGTACAATATATGAAATATATTTACTGTACTTTTTGATATTTTATGTACAGTATATAAGATATATTTGGTGTCCTTTTGTTATTTTATGTAAATTATATAATACATATTTGGTGTAGTTTTTGATATTTTACATAGGGTGTGTCATATATATTGACTGTCCTTTTTGATATTTTATTTACAGTATATAATATACATTTGGTGTAATTTTTGATATTTTATGTACAGTATATTAAATATAATTACTGTAGTTTTTGATAGTCTATTTACAGTATATATAACACATATTTGGTGTACTTTTTTATATTTTATGTACAGTATGTCATATATATTTACTGTACTTTTTGATATTTTATTTACAGTATATAAAATGTATTTGGTGTACTTTTAGTTAATATTATATATACAATATATGAAATATATTTACTGTACTTTCTGATATTTTACGTACAGTATATAAGATATATTTGGTGTCCTTTTGATATTTTATGTAAATTATATAATATATATTTGTTGTAGTTTTTGATATTTTACATACGGTGTGTAGTATATATTTACTGTCCTTATTGATATTTTATTTACAGTGTATAATATACATTTGGTGTAATTTTTGATATTTTATGTACAGTATATTAAGTATAATTACTGTAGTATTTGATCATTTATTTACAGTATATATAACACATATTTGGTTTACTTTTTGATATTTTATGTACAGTATCTCATATATATTTACTGTACTTTTTGATATTTTATTTACAGTATATAAAGTGTATTTGGTGTACTTTCAGTTAATATTATATGTACAATATAAGAAATATATTTACTGTACTTTTTGATATTTTATGTACAGTATATAAGATATATTTGGTGTCCTTTTGATATTTAATGTAAATTATATAATACATATTTGCTGTAGTTTTTGATATTTTACTTAGGGTGTGTCATATATATTTACTGTCTTTTTGATATTTTATTTACAGTATATAATATACATTTGGTGTAATTGTTGATATTTTATGTACAGTATATTAAATATAATTACTGTAGTTTTTGATAGTCTCTTTACAGTATATATAACACATATTTGGTGTACTTTTTGATATTTTATGTACAGTATGTCATATATATTTACTGTACTTTTTGATAATTTATTTACAGTATATAAAGTGTATTTGGTGTACTCTCAGTTAATATTATATGTACAATATATGAAATATATTTACCGTACTCTTTGATATTTTATGTACAGTATATAAGATATATTTGGTGTCCTTTTGATATTTTATGTAAATTATATAATACATATTTGGTTTAGTTTTTGATATTTTACATAGGGTGTGTGATATATATTTACTGTCCTTTTTGATATTTTATTTACAGTATATAATATACATTTGGTGTAATTTTTGATATTTTATGTACAGTATATTAAATATAATTACTGTAGTTTTTGATAGTTTATTTACAGTATATATAACACATATTTGGTGTATTTTTGATATTTTATGTACAGTATGTCATATATATTTACTGTACTTTTTGATATTTTATGTACAGTATATAAAATGTATTTGGTGTACTTTCAGTTAATATTATATGTACAATATATGAAATATCTTTACTGTACTTTTTGATATTTTATGTACAGTATATAAGATATATTTGGTGTCCTTTTGATATTTTATATAAATTATATAATATATATTTCGTGTAGTTTTGGTATTTTACATAGGGTGTGTAATATATATTTACTGTATTTTTGGTATTTTATTTACAGTATATAATATACATTTGGTGTAATTTTTGATATTTAATGTACAGTATATTGAGTATAATTACTGTAGTATTTGATACTTTATTTACAGTATATATAACACATATTTGGTGTAGTTTTTGATATTTTATGTACAGTATGTAATATATATTTACTGTACTTTTTGATAATTTATTTATAGTATATAAAGTGTATTTGGTGTACTTTCAGTTAATATTATATGTATAATATATGAAATATATTTACTGTACTTTTTGACATTTTATGTACAGTATATAAGATATATTTGGTGTCCTTTTGATATTTTATGTAAATTATATAATATATATTTGGTGAAGTTTTTGATATTTTACATAGGGTGTGTACTATATAGTTACTGTCCTTTTTGATAGTTTATTTACAGTATATAATATACGTTTGGTGTAATTTTTGATATTTTATGTACAGTATATTAAATATAATTACTGTAGTATTTGATACTTTATTTACAGTATATATAACACATATTTGGTGTACTTTTTGATATTTTATGTACAGTATGTAATATATATTTACTGTACTTTTTGATAATTTATTTACAGTATATAAAGTGTATTTGGTGTACTTTCAGTTAATATTATATGTACAATATATGAAATATATTTACTGTATTTTTGATATTTTATGTACAGTATATAAGATATATTTGGTGTCCTTTTGATATTTTATATAAATTATATAATACATATTTGGTGTTTTTTTTGACATTTTACATAGGGTGTGTCATATATATTGACTGTCCTTTTTGATATTTTATTTACAGTATATAATATACCTTTGGTGTAATTTTTGATATTTTATGTACAGTATTTTAAATATAATTACTGTAGTATTTGATACTTTATTTACAGTATATATAACACATATTTGGTGTACTTTTTGATGTTTTATGTACAGTATGTCATATATATTTACTGTACTTTTTGATAATTTATTTACAGTATGTAAAGTGTATTTGGTGTACTTTTAGTTAATATTATATGTACAATATATGAAATATATTTACTGTACTTTTTGATATTTTATGTACAGTATATAAGATATATTTGGTGTCCTTTTGATATTTTATATAAATTATATAATATATATTTGGTGAAGTTTTTGATATTTTACATAGGGTGTGTAGTATATTGTTACTGTCCTTTTTGATATTTTATTTACAGTATATAATATACGTTTGGTGTAATTTTTGATATTTTATGTACAGTATATTAATTATAATTACTGTAGTATTTGATACTTTATTTACAGTATACATAACACATATTTGGTGTACTTTTTGATATTTTATGTACAGCATATCATATATATTTACTGTACTTTTTGATATTTTATTTACAGTATATAAAATGTATTTGGTGTACTTTTAGTTAATATTATATGTACAATATGTGAAATATATTTACTGTACTTTCTGATATTTTATGTTCAGTATATAAGATATATTTGGTGTCCTTTTGATATTTGATATAAATTATATAATATATATTAGGTGTAGTTTTTTATATTTTACATTGGGTGTGTCATATATATTTACTGTCTTTTTGATATTTTATTTACAGTATATAATATACATTTGGTGTAATTGTTGATATTTTATGTACAGTATATTACATATAATTACTGTAGATTTTGATAGTCTATTTACAGTATATATAACACATACTTGGTGTACTTTTTGATATTTTATGTACAGTATGTCATATATATTTACTGTAATTTTTGATATTTTATTTACAGTATATAAAATGTATTTGGTGTACTTTTAGTTAATATTATATGTACAATGTATGAAATATATTTACTGTACGTTCTGATATTTTATGTACAGTATATAAAATATATTTGGTGTCCTTTTGATATTTTATATAAATTATATAATATATATTAGGTGTAGTTTTTGATATTTTACATTGGGTGTGTCATATATATTTACTGTCTTTTTGATATTTTATTTACAGTATATAATACACATTTGCTGTAATTTTTGATATTTTATGTACAGTATATTAAATATAATTACTGGAGTTTTTGATAGTCTAATTACAGTATATATAACACATATTTGGTGTACTTTTTGATATTTTATGTACAGTATGTCATATATATTTACTGTATTTTTGATATTTTATTTACAGTATATAAAATGTATTTGGTGTACTTTTAGTTAATATTATATGTACAATATATGAAACATATTTACTGTACTTTTTGATATTTTATGTACAGTATATAAGATATATTTGGTGTCCTTTTGATATTTTATATAAATTATATATTATATATTTGGTGAAGTTTTTGATATTTTACATAGGGTGTGTAGTATATAGTTACTGTCCTTTTTGATATTTTATTTACAGTATATAATATACGTTTGGTGTAATTTTTGATATTTAATGTACAGTATATTGAATATAATTACTGTAGTATTTGATACTTTATTTACAGTATATATAACACATATTTGGTGTACTTTTTGTTATTTTATGTACAGTATGTAATATATATTTACTGTACTTTTTGATAATTTATTTATAGTATATAAAGTGTATTTGGTGTACTTTCAGTTAATATTATATGTACAATATATGAAATATATTTACTGTACTTTTTGATATTTTATGTACAGTATATAAGATATATTTGGTGTCCTTTTGATATTTTATGTAAATTATATAATATATATTTGGTGAAGTTTTTGATATTTTACATAGGGTGTGTACTATATAGTTACTGTCCTTTTTGATAGTTTATTTACAGTATATAATATACGTTTGGTGTAATTTTTGATATTTTATGTACAGTATATTAAATATAATTACTGTAGTATTTGATACTTTATTTACAGTATATATAACACATATTTGGTGTACTTTTTGATATTTTATGTACAGTATGTAATATATATTTACTGTACTTTTTGATAATTTATTTACAGTATATAAAGTGTATTTGGTGTACTTTCAGTTAATATTATATGTACAATATATGAAATATATTTACTGTATTTTTGATATTTTATGTACAGTATATAAGATATATTTGGTGTCCTTTTGATATTTTATGTAAATTATATAATATATATTTGGTGAAGTTTTTGATATTTTACATAGGGTGTGTACTATATAGTTACTGTCCTTTTTGATAGTTTATTTACAGTATATAATATACGTTTGGTGTAATTTTTGATATTTTATGTACAGTATATTAAATATAATTACTGTAGTATTTGATACTTTATTTACAGTATATATAACACATATTTGGTGTACTTTTTGATATTTTATGTACAGTATGTAATATATATTTACTGTACTTTTTGATAATTTATTTACAGTATATAAAGTGTATTTGGTGTACTTTCAGTTAATATTATATGTACAATATATGAAATATATTTACTGTACTTTTTGATATTTTATGTACAGTATATAAGATATATTTGGTGTCCTTTTGATATTTTATATAATTTATATAATATATATTTGGTGTAGTTTTTGATATTTTACATAGGGTGTGTCATATGTATTTACTGTCTTTTTGATATTTTATTTACAGTATATAATATACATTTGGTGTAATTTTTGATATTTTATGTACATTATATTAAATATAATTACTGAAGTATTTGATACTTTATTTACAGTATATATAACACATATTTGGTGTACTTTTTGATATTTTATGTACAGTATGTCATATATATTTACTGTATTTTTGATAATTTATTTACAGTATAAAAAGTGTATTTGGTGTACTTTCAGTTAATATTATATGTACAATATATGAAATATATTTACTGTACTTTTAGATATTTTATGTACAGTATATAAGATATATTTGGTGTCCTTTTGATATTTTATGTAAATTATATAATACATATTTGGTATAGTTTTTGATATTTTACATAGGGTGTGTCATATATATTGACTGTCCTTTTTGATATTTTATTTACCGTATATAATATACATTTGGTGTAATCTTTGATATTTTATGTACAGTATATTAAATATAATTACTGTAGTTTTCATAGTCTATTTACAGTATATATAACACATATTTGGTGTACTTTTTGATATTTTATGTACAGTATGTCATATATATTTACTGTACTTTTTGATATTTTATTTACAGTATATAAAATGTATTTGGTGTACTTTTAGTTAATATTATATGTACAATATATGAAATATATTTACTGTACTTTCTGATATTTTATGTACAGTATATAAGATATATTTGGTGTCCTTTTGATATTTTATATAAATTATATAGTATATATTTGGTGAAGTTTTGATATTTTACATAGGGTGTGTAGTATATAGTTACTGTCCTTTTTGATATTTTATTTACAGTCTATAATAGACTTTTCGTGTAATTTTTGATATTTTATGTACAGTATATTAAATATAATTACTGTAGTATTTGATACTTTATTTACAGTATATATAACACATATTTGGTGTACTTTTTGATATTTTATGTACAGTATGTAATATATATTTACTGTAATTTTTGATAATTTATTTACAGTATATAAAGTGTATTTGGTGTAATTTCAGTTAATATTATATGTACAATATATGAAATATATTTACTGTACTTTTTGATATTTTATGTGCAGTATATAAGATATATTTGGTGTCCTTTTGATATTTTATGAAAATTATATAATACATATTTGGTGTAGTTTTTGATATTTTATATAGGGTGTGTCATATATATTGACTGTCCTTTTTGATATTTTATTTACAGTATATAATATACATTTGGTGTAATTTTTGATATTTTATGTACAGTATATTAAATATAATTACTGTAGTATTTGATACTTTATTTACAGTATATATAACACATATTTGGTGTACTTTTTGATATTTTATGTACAGTATGTCATATATATTTACTGTAATTTTTGATAATTTATTTACAGTATATAAAGTGTATTTGGTGTACTTTCAGTTAATATTATATGTACAATATATGAAATATATTTACTGTACTTTTTGATATTTTATGTACAGTATATAAGATATATTTGGTGTCCTTTTGATATTTTATGTAAATTATATAATACATATTTGGTATAGTTTTTGATATTCCACATAGGGTGTGTCGTATATATTGACTGTCCTTTTTGATATTTTATTTACAGTATATAATATACGTTTGGTGTAATTTTTGATATTTAATGTACAGTATATTAAATATAATTACTGTAGTATTTGATACTTTATTTACAGTATATATAACACATATTTGGTGTACTTTTTGATATTTTATGTACAGTATGTCATATATATTTACTGTACTGTTTTATATTTTATTTACAGTATATAAAATATATTTGGTGTACTTTTAGTTAATATTATATGTACAATATATGAAATATATTTACTGTACTTTCTGATATTTTATGTACAGTATATAAGATATATTTGGTGTCCTTTTGATATTTTATATAATTTATATAATATATATTTGGTGTAGTTTTTGATATTTTACATAGGGTGTGTCATATGTATTTACTGTCTTTTTGATATTTTATTTACAGTATATAATATACATTTGGTGTAATTTTTGATATTTTATGTACATTATATTAAATATAATTACTGAAGTATTTGATACTTTATTTACAGTATATATAACACATATTTGGTGTACTTTTTGATATTTTATGTACAGTATGTCATATATATTTACTGTATTTTTGATAATTTATTTACAGTATATAAAGTGTATTTGGTGTACTTTCAGTTAATATTATATGTACAATATATGAAATATATTTACTGTACTTTTAGATATTTTATGTACAGTATATAAGATATATTTGGTGTCCTTTTGATATTTTATGTAAATTATATAATACATATTTGGTATAGTTTTTGATATTTTACATAGGGTGTGTCATATATATTGACTGTCCTTTTTGATATTTTATTTACCGTATATAATATACATTTGGTGTAATCTTTGATATTTTATGTACAGTATATTAAATATAATTACTGTAGTTTTCATAGTCTATTTACAGTATATATAACACATATTTGGTGTACTTTTTGATATTTTATGTACAGTATGTCATATATATTTACTGTACTTTTTGATATTTTATTTACAGTATATAAAATGTATTTGGTGTACTTTTAGTTAATATTATATGTACAATATATGAAATATATTTACTGTACTTTCTGATATTTTATGTACAGTATATAAGATATATTTGGTGTCCTTTTGATATTTTATATAAATTATATAATATATATTTGGTGAAGTTTTGATATTTTACATAGGGTGTGTAGTATATAGTTACTGTCCTTTTTGATATTTTATTTACAGTCTATAATAGACTTTTCGTGTAATTTTTGATATTTTATGTACAGTATATTAAATATAATTACTGTAGTATTTGATACTTTATTTACAGTATATATAACACATATTTGGTGTACTTTTTGATATTTTATGTACAGTATGTAATATATATTTACTGTACTTTTTGATAATTTATTTACAGTATATAAAGTGTATTTGGTGTAATTTCAGTTAATATTATATGTACAATATATGAAATATATTTACTGTACTTTTTGATATTTTATGTGCAGTATATAAGATATATTTGGTGTCCTTTTGATATTTTATGAAAATTATATAATACATATTTGGTGTAGTTTTTGATATTTTATATAGGGTGTGTCATATATATTGACTGTCCTTTTTGATATTTTATTTACAGTATATAATATACATTTGGTGTAATTTTTGATATTTTATGTACAGTATATTAAATATAATTACTGTAGTATTTGATACTTTATTTACAGTATATATAACACATATTTGGTGTACTTTTTGATATTTTATGTACAGTATGTCATATATATTTACTGTACTTTTTGATAATTTATTTACAGTATATAAAGTGTATTTGGTGTACTTTCAGTTAATATTATATGTACAATATATGAAATATATTTACTGTACTTTTTGATATTTTATGTACAGTATATAAGATATATTTGGTGTCCTTTTGATATTTTATGTAAATTATATAATACATATTTGGTATAGTTTTTGATATTCCACATAGGGTGTGTCGTATATATTGACTGTCCTTTTTGATATTTTATTTACAGTATATAATATACGTTTGGTGTAATTTTTGATATTTTATGTACAGTATATTAAATATAATTACTGTAGTATTTGATACTTTATTTACAGTATATATAACACATATTTGGTGTACTTTTTGATATTTTATGTACAGTATGTCATATATATTTACTGTACTGTTTTATATTTTATTTACAGTATATAAAATATATTTGGTGTACTTTTAGTTAATATTATATGTACAATATATGAAATATATTTACTGTACTTTCTGATATTTTATGTACAGTATATAAGATATATTTGCTGTCCTTTTGATATTTTATATAAATTATATAATATATATTTGGTGAAGTTTTTGATATTTTACATAGGGTGTGTAGTATATACTTACTGTCCTTTTTGATATTTTATTTACAGTATATAATATACATTTGGTGTAATTTTTGATATTTTACGTACAGTATATTAAATATAATGACTGTAGTATTTGATACTTTCTTTACAGTATATATAACATATATTTGGTGTACTTTTTGATATTTTATGTACAGTATGTCATATATATTTACTGTACTTTTTGATATTTTATTTACAGTATATAAAATGTATTTGGTGTACTTTTAGTTAATATTATATGTACACTATATGAAATATATTTACTCTACTTTCTGATATTTTATGTACAGTATATAATATATATTTGGTGTCCTTTTGATATTTTATATAAATTATATAATATATATTTGGTGTAGTTTTTGATATTTTATATAGGGTGTGTCATATGTATTTACTGTCTTTTTGATATTTTATTTACAGTATATAATATACATTTGGTGTAATTTTTGATATTTTATGTACAGTATATTAAATATAATTACAGTAGTCTTTGATAGTCAATTTACAGTATATATAACACATATTTGGCGTACTTTTTGATATTTTATGTACAGTATGTAATGTATATTTACTGTACTTTTTTATATTTTATTTACAGTATATAAAGTGTATTTGGTGTACTTTCAGTTAATATTATATGTACAATATATGAAATATATTTACTGTACTTTCTGATATTTTATGTACAGTATATAAGATATATTTGGTGTCCTTTTGATATTTTATATAAATTATATAATATATATTTCGTGAAGTTTTTGATATTTTACATAGGGTGTGTAGTATATACTTACTGTCCTTTTTGATATTTTATTTACAGTATATAATATACATTTGGTGTAATTTTTGATATTTTATGTACAGTATATTAAACACAATTACTGTAGTATTTGATACTTTATTTACAGTATATATAACACATATTTGGTGTAGTTTTTGATATTTTATGTACAGTATGTCATATATATTTACCGTACTTTTTGATATTTTATTTACAGTATATAAAATGTATTTGGTGTACTTTCAGTAAATATTATATGTACAATATATGAAATATATTTACTGTACTTTCTCATATTTTATGTACAGTATATAAGATATATTTTGTGTCCTTTTGATATTTTATATAAATTATATAATATATATTAAGTGTAGTTTTTGATATTTTACATAGGGTGTGTCATATATATTTACTGTCTTTTTGATATTTTATTTACAGTATATAATATACATTTGGTGTAATTTTTGATATTTTATGTACAGTATATTAAATATAATTACTGTAGTTTTTCATAGTCTATTTACAGTATATATAACACATATTTGGTGTACTTTTTGATATTTTATGTACAGTATGTCATATATTTACTGTACTTTTTGATATTTTATTTACAGTATATAAACTGTATTTGGTGTACTTTTAGTTAATATTATATGTACACTATATGAAATATATTTACTCTACTTTCTGATATTTTATGTACAGTATATAATATATATTTGGTGTCCTTTTGATATTTTATATAAATTATATAATATATATTTGGTGAAGTTTTTGATATTTTACATAGGATGTGTAGTATATAGTTACTGTCCTTTTTGATATTTTATTTACAGTATATAATATACGTTTGGTGTAATTTTTGATATTTAATGTACAGTATATTAAATATAATTACTGTAGTATTTGATACTTTATTTACAGTATATATAACACATATTTGGTGTACTTTTTGATATTTTATGTACAGTATGTAATGTATATTTACTGTACTTTTTGATATTTTATTTACAGTATATAAAGTGTATTTGGTGTACTTTCAGTTAATATTATATGTACAATATATGAAATATATTTACTGTACTTTCTGATATTTTATGTACAGTATATAAGATATATTTGGTGTCCTTTTGATATTTTATATAAATTATATAATATATATTAAGTGTAGTTTTTGATATTTTACATAGGGTGTGTCATATATATTTACTGTCTTTTTGATATTTTATTTACAGTATATAATATACATTTGGTGTAATTTTTGATATTTTATGTACAGTATATTAAATATAATTACTGTAGTTTTTCATTGTCTATTTACAGTATATATAACACATATTTGGTGTACTTTTTGATATTTTATGTACAGTATGTCATATATATTTACTGTATTTTTGATAATTTATTTACAGTATATAAAGTGTATTTGGTGTACTTTCAGTTAATATTATATGTACAATATATGAAATATATTTACTGTACTTTTAGATATTTTATGTACAGTATATAAGATATATTTGGTGTCCTTTTGATATTTTATGTAAATTATATAATACATATTTGGTATAGTTTTTGATATTTTACATAGGGTGTGTCATATATATTGACTGTCCTTTTTGATATTTTATTTACCGTATATAATATACATTTGGTGTAATCTTTGATATTTTATGTACAGTATATTAAATATAATTACTGTAGTTTTCATAGTCTATTTACAGTATATATAACACATATTTGGTGTACTTTTTGATATTTTATGTACAGTATGTCATATATATTTACTGTACTTTTTGATATTTTATTTACAGTATATAAAATGTATTTGGTGTACTTTTAGTTAATATTATATGTACAATATATGAAATATATTTACTGTACTTTCTGATATTTTATGTACAGTATATAAGATATATTTGGTGTCCTTTTGATATTTTATATAAATTATATAATATATATTTGGTGAAGTTTTGATATTTTACATAGGGTGTGTAGTATATAGTTACTGTCCTTTTTGATATTTTATTTACAGTCTATAATAGACTTTTCGTGTAATTTTTGATATTTTATGTACAGTATATTAAATATAATTACTGTAGTATTTGATACTTTATTTACAGTATATATAACACATATTTGGTGTACTTTTTGATATTTTATGTACAGTATGTAATATATATTTACTGTACTTTTTGATAATTTATTTACAGTATATAAAGTGTATTTGGTGTAATTTCAGTTAATATTATATGTACAATATATGAAATATATTTACTGTACTTTTTGATATTTTATGTGCAGTATATAAGATATATTTGGTGTCCTTTTGATATTTTATGAAAATTATATAATACATATTTGGTGTAGTTTTTGATATTTTATATAGGGTGTGTCATATATATTGACTGTCCTTTTTGATATTTTATTTACAGTATATAATATACATTTGGTGTAATTTTTGATATTTTATGTACAGTATATTAAATATAATTACTGTAGTATTTGATACTTTATTTACAGTATATATAACACATATTTGGTGTACTTTTTGATATTTTATGTACAGTATGTCATATATATTTACTGTACTTTTTGATAATTTATTTACAGTATATAAAGTGTATTTGGTGTACTTTCAGTTAATATTATATGTACAATATATGAAATATATTTACTGTACTTTTTGATATTTTATGTACAGTATATAAGATATATTTGGTGTCCTTTTGATATTTTATGTAAATTATATAATACATATTTGGTATAGTTTTTGATATTCCACATAGGGTGTGTCGTATATATTGACTGTCCTTTTTGATATTTTATTTACAGTATATAATATACGTTTGGTGTAATTTTTGATATTTTATGTACAGTATATTAAATATAATTACTGTAGTATTTGATACTTTATTTACAGTATATATAACACATATTTGGTGTACTTTTTGATATTTTATGTACAGTATGTCATATATATTTACTGTACTGTTTTATATTTTATTTACAGTATATAAAATATATTTGGTGTACTTTTAGTTAATATTATATGTACAATATATGAAATATATTTACTGTACTTTCTGATATTTTATGTACAGTATATAAGATATATTTGCTGTCCTTTTGATATTTTATATAAATTATATAATATATATTTGGTGAAGTTTTTGATATTTTACATAGGGTGTGTAGTATATACTTACTGTCCTTTTTGATATTTTATTTACAGTATATAATATACATTTGGTGTAATTTTTGATATTTTACGTACAGTATATTAAATATAATGACTGTAGTATTTGATACTTTCTTTACAGTATATATAACACATATTTGGTGTACTTTTTGATATTTTATGTACAGTATGTCATATATATTTACTGTACTTTTTGATATTTTATTTACAGTATATAAAATGTATTTGGTGTACTTTTAGTTAATATTATATGTACACTATATGAAATATATTTACTCTACTTTCTGATATTTTATGTACAGTATATAATATATATTTGGTGTCCTTTTGATATTTTATATAAATTATATAATATATATTTGGTGTAGTTTTTGATATTTTATATAGGGTGTGTCATATGTATTTACTGTCTTTTTGATATTTTATTTACAGTATATAATATACATTTGGTGTAATTTTTGATATTTTATGTACAGTATATTAAATATAATTACAGTAGTCTTTGATAGTCAATTTACAGTATATATAACACATATTTGGCGTACTTTTTGATATTTTATGTACAGTATGTAATGTATATTTACTGTACTTTTTGATATTTTATTTACAGTATATAAAGTGTATTTGGTGTACTTTCAGTTAATATTATATGTACAATATATGAAATATATTTACTGTACTTTCTGATATTTTATGTACAGTATATAAGATATATTTGGTGTCCTTTTGATATTTTATATAAATTATATAATATATATTTCGTGAAGTTTTTGATATTTTACATAGGGTGTGTAGTATATACTTACTGTCCTTTTTGATATTTTATTTACAGTATATAATATACATTTGGTGTAATTTTTGATATTTTATGTACAGTATATTAAACACAATTACTGTAGTATTTGATACTTTATTTACAGTATATATAACACATATTTGGTGTAGTTTTTGATATTTTATGTACAGTATGTCATATATATTTACCGTACTTTTTGATATTTTATTTACAGTATATAAAATGTATTTGGTGTACTTTCAGTAAATATTATATGTACAATATATGAAATATATTTACTGTACTTTCTCATATTTTATGTACAGTATATAAGATATATTTTGTGTCCTTTTGATATTTTATATAAATTATATAATATATATTAAGTGTAGTTTTTGATATTTTACATAGGGTGTGTCATATATATTTACTGTCTTTTTGATATTTTATTTACAGTATATAATATACATTTGGTGTAATTTTTGATATTTTATGTACAGTATATTAAATATAATTACTGTAGTTTTTCATAGTCTATTTACAGTATATATAACACATATTTGGTGTACTTTTTGATATTTTATGTACAGTATGTCATATATATTTACTGTATTTTTGATAATTTATTTACAGTATATAAAGTGTATTTGGTGTACTTTCAGTTAATATTATATGTACAATATATGAAATATATTTACTGTACTTTTAGATATTTTATGTACAGTATATAAGATATATTTGGTGTCCTTTTGATATTTTATGTAAATTATATAATACATATTTGGTATAGTTTTTGATATTTTACATAGGGTGTGTCATATATATTGACTGTCCTTTTTGATATTTTATTTACCGTATATAATATACATTTGGTGTAATCTTTGATATTTTATGTACAGTATATTAAATATAATTACTGTAGTTTTCATAGTCTATTTACAGTATATATAACACATATTTGGTGTACTTTTTGATATTTTATGTACAGTATGTCATATATATTTACTGTACTTTTTGATATTTTATTTACAGTATATAAAATGTATTTGGTGTACTTTTAGTTAATATTATATGTACAATATATGAAATATATTTACTGTACTTTCTGATATTTTATGTACAGTATATAAGATATATTTGGTGTCCTTTTGATATTTTATATAAATTATATAATATATATTTGGTGAAGTTTTGATATTTTACATAGGGTGTGTAGTATATAGTTACTGTCCTTTTTGATATTTTATTTACAGTCTATAATAGACTTTTCGTGTAATTTTTGATATTTTATGTACAGTATATTAAATATAATTACTGTAGTATTTGATACTTTATTTACAGTATATATAACACATATTTGGTGTACTTTTTGATATTTTATGTACAGTATGTAATATATATTTACTGTACTTTTTGATAATTTATTTACAGTATATAAAGTGTATTTGGTGTAATTTCAGTTAATATTATATGTACAATATATGAAATATATTTACTGTACTTTTTGATATTTTATGTGCAGTATATAAGATATATTTGGTGTCCTTTTGATATTTTATGAAAATTATATAATACATATTTGGTGTAGTTTTTGATATTTTATATAGGGTGTGTCATATATATTGACTGTCCTTTTTGATATTTTATTTACAGTATATAATATACATTTGGTGTAATTTTTGATATTTTATGTACAGTATATTAAATATAATTACTGTAGTATTTGATACTTTATTTACAGTATATATAACACATATTTGGTGTACTTTTTGATATTTTATGTACAGTATGTCATATATATTTACTGTACTTTTTGATAATTTATTTACAGTATATAAAGTGTATTTGGTGTACTTTCAGTTAATATTATATGTACAATATATGAAATATATTTACTGTACTTTTTGATATTTTATGTACAGTATATAAGATATATTTGGTGTCCTTTTGATATTTTATGTAAATTATATAATACATATTTGGTATAGTTTTTGATATTCCACATAGGGTGTGTCGTATATATTGACTGTCCTTTTTGATATTTTATTTACAGTATATAATATACGTTTGGTGTAATTTTTGATATTTTATGTACAGTATATTAAATATAATTACTGTAGTATTTGATACTTTATTTACAGTATATATAACACATATTTGGTGTACTTTTTGATATTTTATGTACAGTATGTCATATATATTTACTGTACTGTTTTATATTTTATTTACAGTATATAAAATATATTTGGTGTACTTTTAGTTAATATTATATGTACAATATATGAAATATATTTACTGTACTTTCTGATATTTTATGTACAGTATATAAGATATATTTGCTGTCCTTTTGATATTTTATATAAATTATATAATATATATTTGGTGAAGTTTTTGATATTTTACATAGGGTGTGTAGTATATACTTACTGTCCTTTTTGATATTTTATTTACAGTATATAATATACATTTGGTGTAATTTTTGATATTTTACGTACAGTATATTAAATATAATGACTGTAGTATTTGATACTTTCTTTACAGTATATATAACACATATTTGGTGTACTTTTTGATATTTTATGTACAGTATGTCATATATATTTACTGTACTTTTTGATATTTTATTTACAGTATATAAAATGTATTTGGTGTACTTTTAGTTAATATTATATGTACACTATATGAAATATATTTACTCTACTTTCTGATATTTTATGTACAGTATATAATATATATTTGGTGTCCTTTTGATATTTTATATAAATTATATAATATATATTTGGTGTAGTTTTTGATATTTTATATAGGGTGTGTCATATGTATTTACTGTCTTTTTGATATTTTATTTACAGTATATAATATACATTTGGTGTAATTTTTGATATTTTATGTACAGTATATTAAATATAATTACAGTAGTCTTTGATAGTCAATTTACAGTATATATAACACATATTTGGCGTACTTTTTGATATTTTATGTACAGTATGTAATGTATATTTACTGTACTTTTTGATATTTTATTTACAGTATATAAAGTGTATTTGGTGTACTTTCAGTTAATATTATATGTACAATATATGAAATATATTTACTGTACTTTCTGATATTTTATGTACAGTATATAAGATATATTTGGTGTCCTTTTGATATTTTATATAAATTATATAATATATATTTCGTGAAGTTTTTGATATTTTACATAGGGTGTGTAGTATATACTTACTGTCCTTTTTGATATTTTATTTACAGTATATAATATACATTTGGTGTAATTTTTGATATTTTATGTACAGTATATTAAACACAATTACTGTAGTATTTGATACTTTATTTACAGTATATATAACACATATTTGGTGTAGTTTTTGATATTTTATGTACAGTATGTCATATATATTTACCGTACTTTTTGATATTTTATTTACAGTATATAAAATGTATTTGGTGTACTTTCAGTAAATATTATATGTACAATATATGAAATATATTTACTGTACTTTCTCATATTTTATGTACAGTATATAAGATATATTTTGTGTCCTTTTGATATTTTATATAAATTATATAATATATATTAAGTGTAGTTTTTGATATTTTACATAGGGTGTGTCATATATATTTACTGTCTTTTTGATATTTTATTTACAGTATATAATATACATTTGGTGTAATTTTTGATATTTTATGTACAGTATATTAAATATAATTACTGTAGTTTTTCATAGTCTATTTACAGTATATATAACACATATTTGGTGTACTTTTTGATATTTTATGTACAGTATGTCATATATTTACTGTACTTTTTGATATTTTATTTACAGTATATAAACTGTATTTGGTGTACTTTTAGTTAATATTATATGTACACTATATGAAATATATTTACTCTACTTTCTGATATTTTATGTACAGTATATAATATATATTTGGTGTCCTTTTGATATTTTATATAAATTATATAATATATATTTGGTGAAGTTTTTGATATTTTACATAGGATGTGTAGTATATAGTTACTGTCCTTTTTGATATTTTATTTACAGTATATAATATACGTTTGGTGTAATTTTTGATATTTAATGTACAGTATATTATATATAATTACTGTAGTATTTGATACTTTATTTACAGTATATATAACACATATTTGGTGTACTTTTTGATATTTTATGTACAGTATGTAATGTATATTTACTGTACTTTTTGATATTTTATTTACAGTATATAAAGTGTATTTGGTGTACTTTCAGTTAATATTATATGTACAATATATGAAATATATTTACTGTACTTTCTGATATTTTATGTACAGTATATAAGATATATTTGGTGTCCTTTTGATATTTTATATAAATTATATAATATATATTAAGTGTAGTTTTTGATATTTTACATAGGGTGTGTCATATATATTTACTGTCTTTTTGATATTTTATTTACAGTATATAATATACATTTGGTGTAATTTTTGATATTTTATGTACAGTATATTAAATATAATTACTGTAGTTTTTCATTGTCTATTTACAGTATATATAACACATATTTGGTGTACTTTTTGATATTTTATGTACAGTATATCATATATATTTACTGTATTTTTGATAATTTATTTACAGTATATAAAGTGTATTTGGTGTACTTTCAGTTAATATTATATGTACAATATATGAAATATATTTACTGTACTTTTAGATATTTTATGTACAGTATATAAGATATATTTGGTGTCCTTTTGATATTTTATGTAAATTATATAATACATATTTGGTATAGTTTTTGATATTTTACATAGGGTGTGTCATATATATTGACTGTCCTTTTTGATATTTTATTTACAGTATATAATATACATTTGGTGTAATCTTTGATATTTTATGTACAGTATATTAAATATAATTACTGTAGTTTTCATAGTCTATTTACAGTATATATAACACATATTTGGTGTACTTTTTGATATTTTCTGTACAGTATGTCATATATATTTACTGTACTTTTTGATATTTTATTTACAGTATATAAAATGTATTTGGTGTACTTTTAGTTAATATTATATGTACAATATATGAAATATATTTACTGTACTTTCTGATATTTTATGTACAGTATATAAGATATATTTGGTGTCCTTTTGATATTTTATATAAATTATATAATATATATTTGGTGAAGTTTTTCATATTTTACATAGGGGGTGTAGTATATAGTTACTGTCCTTTTTGATATTTTATTTACAGTATATAATATACGTTTGGTGTAATTTTTGATATTTAATGTACAGTATATTAAATATAATTACTGTAGTATTTGATACTTTACTTACAGTATATATAACACACATTTGGTGTACTTTTTGATATTTTATGTACAGTATGTCATATATATTTACTGTACTTTTTGATAATTTATTTACAGTATATAAAGTGTATTTGGTGTACTTTCAGTTAATATTATATGTACAATATATGAAATATATTTACTGTACTTTATGATATTTTATGTACAGTATATAAGATATATTTGGTGTCCTTTTGATATTTTATGTAAATTATATAATATATATTTGGTGAAGTTTTTGATATTTTACATAGGGTGTGTAGTATATAGTTACTGTCCTTTTTGATATTTTATTTACAGTATATAATATACGTTTGGTGTAATTTTTGATATTTTATGTACAGTATATTAAATATAATTACTGTAGTATTTGATACTTTATTTACAGTATATATAACACATATTTGGTGTACTTTTTGATATTTTATGTACAGTATGTCATATATATTTACTGTACTGTTTTATATTTTATTTACAGTATATAAAATGTATTTGGTGTACTTTTAGTTAATATTATTTGTACAATATATGAAATATATTTACTGTACTTTCTGATATATTATGTACAGTATATAAGATATATTTGGTGTCCTTTTCATATTTTATACAAATTATATAATATATATTTGGTGAAGTTTTTGATATTTTACATAGGGTGTGTAGTATATACTTACTGTCCTTTTTGATATTTTATTTACAGTATATAATATACATTTGGTGTAATTTTTGTTATTTTATGTACAGTATATTAAATATAATTACTGTAGTATTTGATACTTTATTTACAGTATATATAACACATATTTGGTGTACTTTTTGATATTTTATGTATAGTATGTAATATATATTTACTGTACTTTTGATAATTTATTTACAGTATATAAAGTGTATTTGGTGTAATTTCAGTTAATATTATATGTACAATATATGAAATATATTTACTGTACTTTTTGATATTTTATGTACAGTATATAAGATATATTTGGTGTCCTTTTGATATTTTATGAAAATTATATAATACATATTTGGTGTAGTTTTTGATATTTTATATAGGGTGTGTCATATATATTGACTGTCCTTTTGATATTTTATTTACAGTATATAATATACATTTGGTGTAATTTTTGATATTTTATGTACAGTATATTAAATATAATTACTGTAGTATTTGATACTTTATTTACAGTATATATAACACATATTTGGTGTACTTTTTGATATTTTATGTACAGTATGTCATATATATTTACTGTACTTTTTGATATTTTATTTACAGTATATAAAATGTATTTGGTGTACTTTTAGTTAATATTATATGTACACTATATGAAATATATTTACTCTACTTTCTGATATTTTATGTACAGTATATAATATATATTTGGTGTCCTTTTGATATTTTATATAAATTATATAATATATGTTTGGTGTAGTTTTTGATATTTTATATAGGGTGTGTCATATGTATTTACTGTCTTTTTGATATTTTATTTACAGTATATAATATACATTTGGTGTAATTTTTGATATTTTATGTACAGTATATTAAATATAATTACAGTAGTCTTTGATAGTCAATTTACAGTATATATAACACATATTTGGTGTACTTTTTGATATTTTATGTACAGTATGTAATGTATATTTACTGTACTTTTTGATAATTTATTTACAGTATATAAAGTGTATTTGGTGTACTTTCAGTTAATATTATATGTACAATATATGAAATATATTTACTGTACTTTTTGATATTTTATGTACAGTATATAAGATATATTTGTGTCCTTTTGATATTTTATGTAAATTATATAATATATATTTTGTGAAGTTTTTGATATTTTACATAGGGTGTGTAGTATATACTTACTGTCCTTTTTGATATTTTATTTACAGTATATAATATAAGTTTGGTGTAATTTTTGATATTTTATGTACAGTATATTAAATATAATTACTGTAGTATTTGATACTTTATTTACAGTATATATAACACATATTTGGTGTACTTTTTGATATTTTATGTACAGTATGTAATATATATTTACTGTACGTTTTGATAATTTATTTACAGTATATAAAGTGTATTTGGTGTACTTTCGGTTAATATTATATGTACAATATATGAAATATATTTACTGTATTTTTGATATTTTATGTACAGTATATAAGATATATTTCGTGTCCTTTTGATATTTTATGTAAATTATATAATACATATTTGGTGTTGTTTTTGATATTTTACATAGGGTGTGTCATATATATTGACTGTCCTTTTTGATATTTTATTTACAGTATATAATATACATTTGGTGTAATTTTTGATATTTTATGTACAGTATATTAAATATAATTACTGTAGTTTTTCATAGTCTATTTACAGTATATATAACACATATTTGGTGTACTTTTTGATATTTTATGTACAGTATGTCATATATATTTACTGTACTGTTTTATATTTTATTTACAGTATATAAAATGTATTTGGTGTACTTTTAGTTAATATTATATGTACAATATATGAAATATATTTACTGTACTTTCTGATATTTTATATACAGTATATAAGATATATTTGGTGTCCTTTTGATATTTTATATAAATTATATAATATATATTTGGTGAAGTTTTTGATATTTTACGTAGGGTGTGTATTATATACTTACTGTCCTTTTTGATATTTTATTTACAGTATATAATATACATTTGGTGTAATTTTTGATATTTTATGTACAGTATATTAAATATAATTACTGCAGTTTTTGATTGTCTATTTACAGTATATATAACACATATTTGGTGTACTTTTTGATATTTTATGTACAGTATGTCATATATATTTACTGTACTTTTTGATATTTTATTTACAGTATATAAAATGTATTTGGTGTACTTTTAGTTAATATTATATATACAATATATGTAATATATTTACTGTATTTTTGATATTTTATGTACAGTATATAAGATATATTTGGTGTCCTTTTGATATTTTATATAAATTATATAATATATATTTGGTGAAGTTTTTGATATTTTACATAGGGTGTGTAGTATATACTTACTGTCCTTTTTGATATTTTATTTACAGTATATAATATACGTTTGGTGTAATTTTTGATATTTAATGTACAGTATATTAAATATAATTACTGTAGTATTTGATACTTTATTTACAGTATATATAACACATATTTGGTGTACTTTTTGATATTTTATGTACAGTATGTAATATATATTTACTGTACTTTTTGATAATTTATTTACAGTATATAAAGTGTATTTGGTGTACTTTCAGTTAATATTATATGTACAATATATGAAATGTATTTACTGTAATTTTTGATATTTTATGTACAGTATATAAGATATATTTGTGTCCTTTTGATATTTTATGTAAATTATATAATATATATTTGGTGAAGTTTTTGATATTTTACATAGGTGTGTAGTATATAGTTACTGTCCTTTTTGATATTTTATTTACAGTATATAATATACGTTTGGTGTAATTTTTGATATTTTATGTACAGTATATTAAATATAATTACTGTAGTATTTGATACTTTATTTACAGTATATATAACACATATTTGGTGTACTTTTTGATATTTTATGTACAGTATGTAATATATATTTACTGTACGTTTTGATAATTTATTTACAGTATATAAACTGTATTTGGTGTACTTTCGGTTAATATTATATATACAATATATGAAATATATTTACTGTATTTTTGATATTTTATGTACAGTATATAATATATATTTCGTGTCCTTTTGATATTTTATGTAAATTATATAATACATATTTGGTGTTGTTTTTGATATTTTACATAGGGTGTGTCATATATATTGACTGTCCTTTTTGATATTTTATTTACAGTATATAATATACATTTGGTGTAATTTTTGATATTTTATGTACAGTATATTAAATATAATTACTGTAGTTTTTCATAGTCTATTTACAGTATATATAACACATATTTGGTGTACTTTTTGATATTTTATGTACAGTATGTCATATATATTTACTGTACTGTTTTATATTTTATTTACAGTATATAAAATGTATTTGGTGTACTTTTAGTTAATATTATATGTACAATATATGAAATATATTTACTGTACTTTCTGATATTTTATATACAGTATATAAGATATATTTGGTGTCCTTTTGATATTTTATATAAATTATATAATATATAATTGGTGAAGTTTTTGATATTTTACATAGGGTGTGTATTATATACTTACTGTCCTTTTTGATATTTTATTTACAGTATATAATATACATTTGGTGTAATTTTTATATTTTATGTACAGTATATTAAATATAATTACTGCAGTTTTTGATAGTCTATTTACAGTATATATAACACATATTTGGTGTACTTTTTGATATTTTATGTACAGTATGTCATATATATTTACTGTACTTTTGATATTTTATTTACAGTATATAAAATGTATTTGGTGTACTTTTAGTTAATATTATATGTACAATATATGAAATATATTTACTGTACTTTTTGATATTTTATGTACAGTATATAAGATATATTTGGTGTCCTTTTGATATTTTATATAAATTATATAATATATATTTGGTGAAGTTTTTGATATTTTACATAGGGTGTGTAGTATATAGTTACTGTCCTTTTTGATATTTTATTTACAGTATATAATATACGTTTGGTGTAATTTTTGATATTTAATGTACAGTATATTAAATATAATTACTGTAGTATTTGATACTTTATTTACAGTATATATAACACATATTTGGTGTACTTTTTGATATTTTATGTACAGTATGTAATATATATTTACTGTACGTTTCGATAATTTATTTACAGTATATAAACTGTATTTGGTGTACTTTCGGTTAATATTATATATACAATATATGAAATATATTTACTATATTTTTGATATTTTATGTACAGTATATAATATATATTTCGTGTCCTTTTGATATTTTATGTAAATTATATAATACATATTTGGTGTTGTTTTTGATATTTTACATAGGGTGTGTCATATATATTGACTGTCCTTTTTGATATTTTATTTACAGTATATAATATACATTTGGTGTAATTTTTGATATTTTATGTACAGTATATTAAATATAATTACTGTAGTTTTTCATAGTCTATTTACAGTATATATAACACATATTTGGTGTACTTTTTGATATTTTATGTACAGTATGTCATATATATTTACTGTACTGTTTTATATTTTATTTACAGTATATAAAATGTATTTGGTGTACTTTTAGTTAATATTATATGTACAATATATTAAATATATTTACTGTACTTTCTGATATTTTATATACAGTATATAAGATATATTTGGTGTCCTTTTGATATTTTATATAAATTATATAATATATATTTGGTGAAGTTTTTGATATTTTACATAGGGTGTGTATTATATACTTACTGTCCTTTTTGATATTTTATTTACAGTATATAATATACATTTGGTGTAATTTTTATATTTTATGTACAGTATATTAAATATAATTACTGCAGTTTTTGATAGTCTATTTACAGTATATATAACACATATTTGGTGTACTTTTTGATATTTTATGTACAGTATGTCATATATATTTACTGTACTTTTGATATTTTATTTACAGTATATAAAATGTATTTGGTGTACTTTTAGTTAATATTATATGTACAATATATGAAATATATTTACTGTACTTTTTGATATTTTATGTACAGTATATAAGATATATTTGGTGTCCTTTTGATATTTTATATAAATTATATAATATATATTTGGTGAAGTTTTTGATATTTTACATAGGGTGTGTAGTATATAGTTACTGTCCTTTTTGATATTTTATTTACAGTATATAATATACGTTTGGTGTAATTTTTGATATTTAATGTACAGTATATTAAATATAATTACTGTAGTATTTGATACTTTATTTACAGTATATATAACACATATTTGGTGTACTTTTTGATATTTTATGTACAGTATGTAATATATATTTACTGTACTTTTTGATAATTTATTTACAGTATATAAACTGTATTTGGTGTACTTTCAGTTAATATTATATGTACAATATATGAAATATATTTACTGTACTTTTTGATATTTTATGTACAGTATATAAGATATATTTGGTGTCCTTTTGATATTTTATGTAAATTATATAATATATATTTGGTGAAGTTTTTGATATTTTACATAGGGTGTGTACTATATAGTTACTGTCCTTTTTGATATTTTATTTACAGTATATAAAATACGTTTGGTGTAATTTTTGATATTTTATGTACAGTATATTAAATATAATTACTGTAGTATTTGATACTTTATTTACAGTATATATAACACATATTTGGTGTACTTTTTGATATTTTATGTACAGTATGTCATATATATTTACTGTATTTTGATAATTTATTTACAGTATATAAAGTGTATTTGGTGTACTTTCAGTTAATATTCTATGTACAATATATGAAATATATTTACTGTACTTTCTGATATTTTATGTACAGTATATAAGATATATTTGGTGTCCTTTTGATATTTTATATAAGTTATATAATATATATTTGGTGAAGATTTTGATATTTTACATAGGGTGTGTAGTATATACTTACTGTCTTTTTGATATTTTATTTACAGTATATAATATACATTTGGGGAAATTTTTGATATTTTATGTACAGTATATTAAATATAATTACTGCAGTTTTTGATAGTCTATTTACAGTATATATAACACATATTTGGTGTACTTTTTGATATTTTATGTACAGTATGTCATATATATTTACTGTACTTTTTGATATTTTATTTACACTATATAAAATGTATTTGGTGTACTTTTAGTTAATATTATATGTACAATATATGAAATATATTTAGTGTACTTTTTGATATTTTATGTACAGTATATAAGATATATTTGGTGTCCTTTTGATATTTTATATAAATTATATAATATATATATGGTGAAGTTTTTGATATTTTACATAGGGTGTGTAGTATATAGTTACTGTCCTTTTTGATATTTTATTTACAGTATATAATATACGTTTGGTGTAATTTTTGATATTTAATGTACAGTATATTAAATATAATTACTGTAGTATTTGATACTTTATTTACAGTATATATAACACATATTTGGTGTACTTTTTGATATTTTATGTACAGTATGTCATATATATTTACTGTACTTTTTGATATTTTATTTACAGTATATAAAATGTATTTGGTGTACTTTAAGTTAATATTATATGTACAATATATGAAATATATTTACTGTACTTTTTGATATTTTATGTACAGTATATAAGATATATTTGGTGTCCTTTTGATATTTTATATAAATTATATAATATATATTTGGTGTAGTTTTTGATATTTTACATAGGGTGTGTCATATGTATTTACTGTCTTTTTGATATTTTATTTACAGTATATAATATACATTTGGTGTAATTTTTGATATTTTATGTACAGTATATTAAATATAATTACTGAAGTATTTGATACTTTATTTACAGTATATATAACACATATTTGGTGTACTTTTTGATATTTTATGTACAGTATGTCATATATATTTACTGTATTTTTGATAATTTATTTACAGTATATAAAGCGTATTTGGTGTACTTTCAGTTAATATTATATGTACAATATATGAAATATATTTACTGTACTTTTAGATATTTTATGTACAGTATATAAGATATATTCGGTGTCCTTTTGATATTTTATGTAAATTATATAATACATATTTGGTATAGTTTTTGATATTTTACATAGGGTGTGTCATATATATTGACTGTCCTTTTTGATATTTTATTTACAGTATATAATATACATTTGGTGTAATCTTTGATATTTTATGTACAGTATATTAAATATAATTACTGTAGTTTTCATAGTCTATTTACAGTATATATAACACATATTTGGTGTACTTTTTGATATTTTATGTACAGTATGTCATATATATTTACTGTACTTTTTGATATTTTATTTACAGTATATAAAATGTATTTGGTGTACTTTTAGTTAATATTATATGTACAATATATGAAATATATTTACTGTACTTTCTGATATTTTATGTACAGTATATAAGATATATTTGGTGTCCTTTTGATATTTTATATAAATTATATAATATATATTTGGTGAAGTTTTGATATTTTACATAGGGTGTGTAGTATATAGTTACTATCCTTTTTGATATTTCATTTACAGTCTATAATAGACGTTTCATGTAATTTTTGATATTTTATGTACAGTATATTAAGTATAATTACTGTAGTATTTGATACTTTATTTACAGTATATATAACACATATTTGGTGTACTTTTTGATATTTTATGTACAGTATGTAATATATATTTACTGTACTTTTTGATAATTTATTTACAGTATATAAAGTGTATTTGGTGTAATTTCAGTTAATATTATATGTACAATATATGAAATATATTTACTGTACTTTTTGATATTTTATGTGCAGTATATAAGATATATTTGGTGTCCTTTTGATATTTTATGAAAATTATATAATACATATTTGGTGTAGTTTTTGATATTTTATATAGGGTGTGTCATATATATTGACTGTCCTTTTTGATATTTTATTTACAGTATATAATATACATTTGGTGTAATTTTTGATATTTTATGTACAGTATATTAAATATAATTACTGTAGTATTTGATACTTTATTTACAGTATATATAACACATATTTGGTGTACTTTTTGATATTTTATGTACAGTATGTCATATATATTTACTGTACTTTTTGATAATTTATTTACAGTATATAAAGTGTATTTGGTGTACTTTCAGTTAATATTATATGTACAATATATGAAATATATTTACTGTACTTTTTGATATTTTATGTACAGTATATAAGATATATTTGGTGTCCTTTTGATATTTTATGTAAATTATATAATATATATTTGGTGAAGTTTTTGATATTTTACATAGGGTGTGTAGTATATAGTTACTGTCCTTTTTGATATTTTATTTACAGTATATAATATACGTTTGGTGTAATTTTTGATATTTTATGTACAGTATATTAAATATAATTACTGTAGTATTTGATACTTTATTTACAGTATATATAACACATATTTGGTGTACTTTTTGATATTTTATGTACAGTATGTCATATATATTTACTGTACTGTTTTATATTTTATTTACAGTATATAAAATGTATTTGGTGTAATTTTAGTTAATATTATATGTACAATATATGAAATATACTTACTGTACTTTCTGATATTTTATGTACAGTATATAAGATATATTTGGTGTCCTTTTGATATTTTATATAAATTATATAATATATATTTGGTGAAGTTTTTGATATTTTACATAGGGTGTGTAGTATATACTTACCGTCCATTTTGATATTTTATTTACAGTATATAATATACATTTGGTGTAATTTTTGATATTTTATGTACAGTATATTAAATATAATTACTGTATTTGATACTTTCTTTACAGTATATATAACACATGTTTGGTGTACTTTTTGATATTTTATGTACAGTATGTCATATATATTTACTGTAATTTTTGATAATTTATTTACAGTATATAAAGTGTATTTGGTGTACTTTCAGTTAATATTATATGTACAATATATGAAATATATTTACTGTACTTTTTGATATTTTATGTACAGTATATAAGATATATTTGGTGTCCTTTTGATATTTTATATAAATTATATAATATATATTTGGTGTAGTTTTTGATATTTTACATAGGGTGTGTCATATGTATTTACTGTCTTTTTGATATTTTATTTACAGTATATAATATACATTTGGTGTAATTTTTGATATTTTATGTACATTATATTAAATATAATTACTGAAATATTTGATACTTTATTTACAGTATATATAACACATATTTGGTGTACTTTTTGATATTTTATGTACAGTATGTCATATATATTTACTGTATTTTTGATAATTTATTTACAGTATATAAAGTGTATTTGGTGTACTTTCAGTTAATATTATATGTACAATATATGAAATATATTTACTGTACTTTTAGATATTTTATGTACAGTATATAAGATATATTTGGTGTCCTTTTGATATTTTATGTAAATTATATAATACATATTTGGTATAGTTTTTGATATTTTACATAGGGTGTGTCATATATATTGACTGTCCTTTTTGATATTTTATTTACAGTATATAATATACATTTGGTGTAATCTTTGATATTTTATGTACAGTATATTAAATATAATTACTGTAGTTTTCATAGTCTATTTACAGTATATATAACACATATTTGGTGTACTTTTTGATATTTTATGTACAGTATGTCATATATATTTACTGTACTTTTTGATATTTTGTTTACAGTATATAAAATGTATTTGGTGTACTTTTAGTTAATATTATATGTACAATATATGAAATATATTTACTGTACTTTCTGATATTTTATGTACAGTATATAAGATATATTTGGTGTCCTTTTGATATTTTATATAAATTATATAATATATATTTGGTGAAGTTTTGATATTTTACATAGGGTGTGTAGTATATAGTTACTGTCCTTTTTGATATTTTATTTACAGTCTATAATAGACGTTTCGTGTAATTTTTGATATTTTATGTACAGTATATTAAATATAATTACTGTAGTATTTGATACTTTATTTACAGTATATATAACACATATTTGGTGTACTTTTTGATATTTTATGTACAGTATGTAATATATATTTACTGTACTTTTGATAATTTATTTACAGTATATAAAGTGTATTTGGTGTACTTTCAGTTAATATTATATGTACAATATATGAAATATATTTACTGTACTTTTTGATATTTTATGTACAGTATATAAGATATATTTGGTGTCCTTTTGATATTTTATGAAAATTATATAATACATATTTGGTGTAGTTTTTGATATTTTATATAGGGTGTGTCATATATATTGACTGTCCTTTTGATATTTTATTTACAGTATATAATATACATTTGGTGTAATTTTTGATATTTTATGTACGGTATATTAAATATAATTACTGTAGTATTTCATACTTTATTTACAGTATATATAACACATATTTGGTGTACTTTTTGATATTTTATGTACAGTATGTCATATATATTTACTGTACTTTTTGATATTTTATTTACAGTATATAAAATGTATTTGGTGTACTTTTAGTTAATATTATATGTACAATATATGAAATATATTTACTGTACTTTTTGATATTTTATGTAGAGTATATAAGATATATTTGGTGTCCTTTTGATATTTTATATAAATTATATAATATATATTTGGTGAAGTTTTTGATATTTTACATAGGGTGTGTAGTATTTACTTACTGTCCTTTTTGATCTTTTATTTACAGTATATAATATACATTTGGTGTAATTTTTGATATTTTATGTACAGTATATTAAACACAATTACTGTAGTATTTGATACTTTATTTACAGTATATATAACACATATTTGGTGTACTTTTTGATATTTTATGTACAGTATGTCATATATATTTACCGTACTTTTTGATATTTTATTTACAGTATATAAAATGTATTTGGTGTACTTTCAGTTAATATTATATGTACAATATATGAAATATATTTACTGTACTTTCTCATATTTTATGTACAGTATATAAGATATATTTTGTGTCCTTTTGATATTTTATATAAATTATATAATATATATTGAGTGTAGTTTTTGATATTTTACATAGGGTGTGTCATATATATTTACTGTCTTTTTGATATTTTATTTACAGTATATAATATACATTTGGTGTAATTTTTGATATTTTATGTACAGTAAATTAAATATAATTACTGTAGTTTTTCATAGTCTATTTACAGTATATATAACACATATTTGGTGTACTTTTTGATATTTTATGTACAGTATGTCATATATATTTACTGTTCTTTTTGATATTTTATTTACAGTATATAAACTGTATTTGGTGTACTTTTAGTTAATATTATATTTACACTATATGAAATATATTTACTCTACTTTCTGATATTTTATGTACAGTATATAATATATATTTGGTGTCCTTTTGATATTTTATATAAATTATATAATATATATTTGGTATAGTTTTTGATATTTTACATAGGGTGTGTCATATGTATTTACTGTCTTTTTTATATTTTATTTACAGTATATAATATACATTTGGTGTAATTTTTGATATTTTATGTACAGTATATTAAATATAATTACTGAAGTATTTGATACTTTATTTACAGTATATATAACACATATTTGGTGTACTTTTTGATATTTTATGTACAGTATGTCATATATATTTACTGTACTTTTTGATATTTTATTTACAGTATATGAAATGTATTTGGTGTACTTTTAGTTAATATTATATGTACAATATATGAAATATATTTACTGTGCTTTTTGATATTTTATGTACAGTATATAAGATATATTTGGTGTCCTTTTGATATTTTATGTAAATTATATAATATATATTTGGTGAAGTTTTTGATATTTTACATAGGGTGTGTCATATATATTGACTGTCCTTTTTGATATTTTATTTACAGTATATAATATACATTTGGTGTAATTGTTGATATTTTATGTACAGTATATTAAATATAATTACTGTAGTATTTGATAATTTATTTACAGTATATATAACACATATTTGGTGTACTTTTTGATATTTTATGTACAGTATGTAATATATATTTACTGTACGTTTTGATAATTTATTTACAGTATATAAACTGTATTTGGTGTACTTTCGGTTAATATTATATGTACAATATATGAAATATATTTACTGTATTTTTGATATTTTATGTACAGTATATAAGATATATTTGGTGTCCTTTTGATATTTTATGTAAATTATATAATACATATTTGGTGTAGTTTTTGATATTTTACATAGGGTGTGTCATATATATTGACTGTCCTTTTTGATATTTTATTTACAGTATATAATATACATTTGGTGTAATTGTTGATATTTTATGTACAGTATATTAAAAATAATTACTGTAGTTTTTGATAGTCTATTTACAGTATATATAACACATATTTGGTGTACTTTTTTATATTTTATGTACAGTATGTCATATATATTTACTGTACTTTTTGATATTTTATTTACAGTATATAAAATGTATTTGGTGTACTTTTAGTTAATATTATATGTACAATATATGAAATATATTTACTGAACATTCTGATATTTTACGTACAGTATATAAGATATATTTTGTGTCCTTTTGATATTTTATATAAATTATATAATATATATTTGGTGTAGTTTTTGATATTTTACATAGGGTGTGTAGTATATATTTACTGTCCTTATTGATATTTTATTTACAGTGTATAATATACATTTGGTGTAATTTTTGATATTTTATGTACAGTATATTAAATATAATTACTGTAGTATTTGATAGTCTATTTACAGTATATATAACACATATTTGGTGTACTTTTTGATATTTTATGTACAGTATGTCATATACATTTACTGTATTTTTGATATTTTATTTACAGTATATAAAATGTATTTGGTGTACTTTTAGTTAATATTATATGTACAATATATGAAATACATTTACTGTACTTTTTGATATTTTATGTAGAGTATATAAGATATATTTGGTGTCCTTTTGATATTTTATATAAATTATATAATATATATTTGGTGAAGTTTTTGATATTTTACATAGGGTGTGTAGTATTTACTTACTGTCCTTTTTGATCTTTTATTTACAGTATATAATATACATTTGGTGTAATTTTTGATATTTTATGTACAGTATATTAAACACAATTACTGTAGTATTTGATACTTTATTTACAGTATATATAACACATATTTGGTGTACTTTTTGATATTTTATGTACAGTATGTCATATATATTTACCGTACTTTTTGATATTTTATTTACAGTATTTAAAATGTATTTGGTGTAATTTCAGTTAATATTATATGTACAATATATGAAATATATTTACTGTACTTTCTCATATTTTATGTACAGTATATAAGATATATTTTGTGTCCTTTTGATATTTTATATAAATTATATAATATATATTAAGTGTAGTTTTTGATATTTTACATAGGGTGTGTCATATATATTTACTGTCTTTTTGATATTTTATTTACAGTATATAATATACATTTGGTGTAATTTTTGATATTTTATGTACAGTATATTAAATATAATTACTGTAGTTTTTCATAGTCTATTTACAGTATATATAACACATATTTGGTGTACTTTTTGATATTTTATGTACAGTATGTCATATATATTTACTGTATTTTGATATTTTATTTACAGTATATAAACTGTATTTGGTGTACTTTTATTTAATATTATATGTACACTATATGAAATATATTTACTCTACTTTCTGATATTTTATGTACAGTATATAATATATATTTGTTGTCCTTTTGATATTTTATATAAATTATATAATATATATTTGGTGAAGTTTTTGATATTTTACATAGGATGTGTAGTATATAGTTACTGTCCTTTTTGATATTTTATTTACAGTATATATTATACGCTTGCTGTAATTTTTGATATTTAATGTACAGTATATTAAATATAATTACTGTAGAATTTGATACTTTATTTACAGTATACATAACACATATTTGGTGTACTTTTTGATATTTTATGTACAGTATGTAATATATATTTATTGTACTTTTTGATAATTTATTTACAGTATATAAAGTGTATTTGGTGTACTTTCAGTTAATATTATATGTACAATATATGAAATATATTTACTCTACTTTCTGATATTTTATGTACAGTATATAAGATATATTTCGTGTCCTTTTGATATTTTATATAAATTATATAATACATACTTGGTGTAGTTTTTGATATTTTACATAGGGTGTGTCATATATATTGACTGTCCTTTTTGATATTTTATTTACAGTATATAATATACTTTTGGTGTAATTTTTGATATTTTATGTACAGTATATTAAATATAATTACTGTAGTTTTCATAGTCTATTTACAGTATATATAACACATATTTGGTGTACTTTTTGATATTTTATGTACAGTATGTCATATATATTTACTGTACTTTTTGATATTTTATGTACAGTATATAAAATGTATTTGGTGTACTTTTAGTTAATATTATATGTACAATATATGAAATATATTTACTGTACTTTCTGATATCTTATGTACATTATATAAGATATATTTCGTGTCCTTTTGATATTTTATATAAATTATATAATATATATTTGGTGTAGTTTTTGATATTTTACATAGGGTGTGTCATATATATTTACTGTCTTTTTGATATTTTATTTACAGTATATAATATACATTTGGTGTAATTTTTGATATTTTATATACAGTATATTAAAAATAATTACTGCAGTTTTTGATAGTCTATTTACAGTATATATAACACATATTTGGTGTACTTTTTGATATTTTATGTACAGTATGTCATATATATTTACTGTATTTTTGATATTTTATTTACAGTATATAAAATGTATTTGGTGTACTTTTAGTTAATATTATATGTACAATATATGAAATATATTTACTGTACTTTTTGATATTTTATGTACAGTATATAAGATATATTTGGTGTCCTTTTGATATTTTATATAAATTATAAAATATACATTTGGTGTAGTTTTTAATATTTTACATAGGGTGTGTAGTATATAGTTACTGTTTTTTGATATTTTATTTACAGTATATAATATACGTTTCGGGTAATTTTTGATATTTTATGTACAGTATATTAAATATAATTACTGTAGTATTTGATACTTTATTTACAGTATATATAACACATATTTGGTGTACTTTTTGATATTTTATGTACAATATGTCATATATATTTACTGTAATTTTGATAATTTATTTACAGTATATAAAGTGTATTTGGTGTACTTTCAGTTAATATTATATGTACAATATATGAAATATATTTACTGTACTTTTTGATATTTTATGTACAGTATATAAGATATATTTGGTGTCCTTTTGATATTTTATGTAAATTATATAATACATATTTGGTGTAGTTTTTGATATTTTACATAGGGTGTGTCATATATATTGACTGTCCTTTTTGATATTTTATTTACAGTATATATTATACATTTGGTGTAATTTTTGATATTTTATGTACAGTATATTAAATATAATTACTGTAGTATTTGATACTTTATTTACAGTATATATAACACATATTTGGTGTACTTTTTGATATTTTATGTACAGTATGTCATATATATTTACTGTACTTTTTGATATTTTATTTACAGTATATAAAATGTATTTGGTGTACTTTTAGTTAATATTATATGTACTATATATGAAATATATTTACTGTACTTTCTGATATTTTATGTACAGTATATAAGATATATTTGGTGTCCTTTTGATATTTTATATAAATTATATAATATATATTTGGTGAAGTTTTGATATTTTACATAGGGTGTGTAGTATATAGTTACTGTCCTTTTTGATATTTTATTTACAGTCTATAATAGACGTTTTGTGTAATTTTTGATATTTTATGTACAGTATATTAAATATAATTACTGTAGTATTTGATACTTTATTTACAGTATATATAACACATATTTGGTGTACTTTTTGATATTTTATGTACAGTATGTAATATATATTTACTGTACTTTTTATAATTTATTTACAGTATATAAAGTGTATTTGGTGTAATTTCAGTCAATATTATATGTACAATATATGAAATATATTTACTGTACTTTTTGATATTTTATGTACAGTATATAAGATATATTTGGTGTCCTTTTGATATTTTATGAAAATTATATAATACATATTTGGTGTAGTTTTTGATATTTTATATAGGGTGTGTCATATATATTGACTGTCCTTTTTGATATTTTATTTACAGTATATAATATACATTTGGTGTAATTTTTGATATGTTATGTACAGTATATTAAATATAATTACTGTAGTATTTGATACTTTATTTACAGTATATATAACACATATTTGGTGTACTTTTTGATATTTTATGTACAGTATGTCATATATATTTACTGTACTTTTTGATATTTTATTTACAGTATATAAAATGTATTTGGTGTACTTTTAGTTAATATTATATGTACACTATATGAAATATATTTACTGTACTTTTAGATATTTTATGTACAGTATATAAGATATATTTGGTGTCCTTTTGATATTTTATGTAAATTATATAATACATATTTGGTGTAGTTTTTGATATTTTACATAGGGTGTGTCATATATATTGACTGTCCTTTTTGATATTTTATTTACAGTATATAATATACATTTGGTGTAATTGTTGATATTTTATGTACAGTATATTAAAAATAATTACTGTAGTTTTTGATAGTCTATTTACAGTATATATAACACATATTTGGTGTACTTTTTTATATTTTATGTACAGTATGTCATATATATTTACTGTACTTTTTGATATTTTATTTACAGTATATAAAATGTATTTGGTGTACTTTTAGTTAATATTATATGTACAATATATGAAATATATTTACTGAACTTTCTGATATTTTACGTACAGTATATAAGATATATTTGGTGTCCTTTTGATATTTTATATAAATTATATAATATATATTTGGTGTAGTTTTTGATATTTTACATAGGGTGTGTAGTATATATTTACTGTCCTTATTGATATTTTATTTACAGTGTATAATATACATTTGGTGTAATTTTTGATATTTTATGTACAGTATATTAAATATAATTACTGTAGTATTTGATCGTTTATTTACTGTATATATATCACATATTTGGTTTACTTTTTGATATTTTATGTACAGTATGTCATATACATTTACTGTATTTTTGATATTTTATTTACAGTATATAATGTACATTTGGTGTAATTTTTGATATTTTATGTACAGTATAGTAAATATAATTACTGTAGTTTTTGATAGTCTATTTACAGTATATATAACACATATTTGGTGTACTTTTTGATATTTTATGTACAGTATGTAATATATATTTACTGTACATTTTGATATTTTATTTACAGTATATAAAATGTATTTGGTGTACTTTTAGTTAATATTATATGTACAATATATGAAATATATTTACTGTACTTTTTGATATTTTACGTACAGTATATAAGATATATTTGGTGTCCTTTTGATATTTTATATAAATTATATAATATATATTTGGTGTAGTTTTTGATATTTTACATAGGGTGTGTAGTATATATTTACTGCCCTTATTGATATTTTATTTGCAGTGTATAATATACATTTGGTGTAATTTTTGATATTTTATGTACAGTATATTAAATATAATTACTGTAGTATTTGATACTTTATTTACAGTATATATAACACATATTTGGTGTACTTTTTGATATTTTATGTACAGTATGTCATATATATTTACTGTACTTTTTGATATTTTATTTACAGTATACAAAATGTATTTGGTGTACTTTCTGTTAATATTATATGTACAATATATGATATATATTTACTGTACCTTTTGATATTTTATGTACAGTATATAAGATATATTTGGTGTCCTTTTGATATTTTATGTAAATTATATAATACATATTTGCTGTTGTTTTTGATATTTTACATAGGGTGTGTCATATATATTGACGGTACTTTTTGATATTTTATTTACAGTATATAATATACATTTGGTGTAATTTTTGATATTTTATGTACAGTATATTAAATATAGTTACTGTAGTATTTGATACTTTATTTACAGTATATATAACACATATTTGGTCTACTTTTTGATATTTTATGTACAGTATGTCATATATATTTACTGTACTTTTTGATAATTTATTTACAGTATATGAAGTGTATTTGGTGTACTTTCAGTTAATATTATATGTACAATATATGAAATGTATTTACTGTACATTCTGATATTTTATGTACAGTATATAAGATATATTTGGTGTCCTTTTGATATTTTATATAAATTACATAATATATATTTGGTGAAGTTTTTGATATTTTACATAGGGTGTGTAGTATATAGTTACTGTCCTTTTTGATATTTTATTTACAGTATATATTATACGCTTGCTGTAATTTTTGATATTTAATGTACAGTATATTAAATATAATTACTGTAGAATTTGATACTTTATTTACAGTATACATAACACATATTTGGTGTACTTTTTGATATTTTATGTACAGTATGTAATATATATTTATTGTACTTTTTGATAATTTATTTACAGTATATAAAGTGTATTTGGTGTACTTTCAGATAATATTATATGTACAATATATGAAATATATTTACTCTACTTTCTGATATTTTATGTACAGTATATAATATATATTTGGTGTCCTTTTGATATTTTATATAAATTATATAATACATATTTGGTGTAGTTTTTGATATTTTACATAGGGTGTGTCATATATATTGACTGTCCTTTTTGATATTTTATTTACAGTATATAATATACTTTTGGTGTAATTTTTGATATTTTATGTACAGTATATTAAATATAATTACTGTAGTTTTCATAGTCTATTTACAGTATATATAACACATATTTGGTGTACTTTTTGATATTTTATGTACAGTATGTCATATATATTTACTGTACTTTTTGATATTTTATGTACAGTATATAAAATGTATTTGGTGTACTTTTAGTTAATATTATATGTACAATATATGAAATATATTTACTGTACTTTCTGATATCTTATGTACATTATATAAGATATATTTCGTGTCCTTTTGATATTTTATATAAATTATATAATATATATTTGGTGTAGTTTTTGATATTTTACATAGGGTGTGTCATATATATTTGCTGTCTTTTTGATATTTTATTTACAGTATATAATATACATTTGGTGTAATTTTTGATATTTTATATACAGTATATTAAAAATAATTACTGCAGTTTTTGATAGTCTATTTACAGTATATATAACACATATTTGGTGTACTTTTTGATATTTTATGTACAGTATGTCATATATATTTACTGTACTTTTTGATATTTTATTTACAGTATATAAAATGTATTTGGTGTACTTTTAGTTAATATTATATGTACAATATATGAAATATATTTACTGTACTTTTTGATATTTTATGTACAGTATATAAGATATATTTGGTGTCCTTTTGATATTTTATATAAATTATATAATATACATTTGGTGTAGTTTTTAATATTTTACATAGGGTGAGTAGTATATAGTTACTGTTTTTTGATATTTTATTTACAGTATATAATATACGTTTCGGGTAATTTTTGATATTTTATGTACAGTATATTAAATATAATTACTGTAGTATTTGATACTTTATTTACAGTATATATAACACATATTTGGTGTACTTTTTGATATTTTATGTACAATATGTCATATATATTTACTGTAATTTTGATAATTTATTTACAGTATATAAAGTGTATTTGGTGTACTTTCAGTTAATATTATATGTACAAAATATGAAATATATTTACTGTACTTTTTGATATTTTATGTACAGTATATAAGATATATTTGGTGTCCTTTTGATATTTTATGTAAATTATATAATACATATTTGGTGTAGTTTTTGATATTTTACATAGGGTGTGTCATATATATTGACTGTCCTTTTTGATATTTTATTTACAGTATATATTATACATTTGGTGTAATTTTTGATACTTTATGTACAGTATATTAAATATAATTACTGTAGTATTTGATACTTTATTTACAGTATATATAACACATATTTGGTGTACTTTTTGATATTTTATGTACAGTATGTCATATATATTTACTGTACTTTTTGATAATTTATTTACAGTATATAAAGTGTATTTGGTGTACTTTCAGTTAATATTATATGTACAATATATGAAATATATTTACTGTACTTTTTGATATTTTATGTACCGTATATAAGATATATTTGGTGTCCTTTTGATATTTTATGTAAATTATATAATATATATTTGGTGAAGTTTTTGATATTTTACATAGGGTGTGTAGTATATAGTTACTGTCCTTTTTGATATTTTATTTACAGTATATAATATACGTTTGGTGTAATTTTTGATATTTTATGTACAGTATATTAAATATAATTACTGTAGTATTTGATACTTTATTTACAGTATATATAACACATATTTGGTGTACTTTTTGATATTTTATGTACAGTATGTCATATATATTTACTGTACTGTTTTATATTTTATTTACAGTATATAAAATGTATTTGGTGTACTTTTAGTTAATATTATATGTACAATATATGAAATATATTTACTGTACTTTCTGATATTTTATGTACAGTATATAAGATATATTTGGTGTCCTTTTGATATTTTATATAAATTATATAATATATATTTGGTGAAGTTTTTGATATTTTACATAGGGTGTGTAGTATATACTTACTGTCCTTTTTGAGATTTTTTTTACAGTATATAATATACATTTGGTGTAATTTTTGATATTTTATGTACAGTATATTAAATATAATTACTGTAGTATTTGATACTTTCTTTACAGTATATATAACACATATTTGGTGTACTTTTTGATATTTTATGTACAGTATGTCATATATATTTACTGTAATTTTTGATAATTTATTTACAGTATATAAAGTGTATTTGGTGTACTTTCAGTTAATATTATATGTACAATATATGAAATATATTTACTGTACTTTTTGATATTTTATGTACAGTATATAAGATATATTTTGTGTCCTTTTTATATTTTATATAAATTATATAATATATATTTGGTGTAGTTTTTGATATTTTACATAGGGTGTGTCATATGTATTTACTGTCTTTTTGATATTTTATTTACAGTATATAATATACATTTGGTGTAATTTTTGATATTTTATGTACAGTATATTAAATATAATTAATGAAGTATTTGATACTTTATTTACAGTATATATAACACATATTTGGTGTACTTTTTGATATTTTATGTACAGTATGTCATATATATTTACTGTATTTTTCATAATTTATTTACAGTATATAAAGTGTATTTGGTGTACTTTCAGTTAATATTATATGTACAATATATGAAATATATTTACTGTACTTTTAGATATTTTATGTACAGTATATAAGATATATTTGGTGTCCTTTTGATATTTTATGTAAATTATATAATACATATTTGGTATAGTTTTTGATATTTTACGTAGGGTGTGTCATATATATTGACTGTCCTTTTTGATATTTTATTTACAGTATATAATATACATTTGGTGTAATCATTGATATTTTATGTACAGTATATTAAATATAATTACTGTAGTTTTCATAGTCTATTTACAGTATATATAACACATATTTGGTGTACTTTTTGATATTTTATGTACAGTATGTCATATATATTTACTGTACTTTTTGATATTTTATTTACAGTATATAAAATGTGTTTGGTGTACTTTTAGTTAATATTATATGTACTATATATGAAATATATTTACTGTACTTTCTGATATTTTATGTACAGTATATAAGATATATTTGGTGTCCTTTTGATATTTTATATAAATTATATAATATATATTTAGTGAAGTTTTGATATTTTACATAGGGTGTGTAGTATATAGTTACTGTCCTTTTTGATATTTTATTTACAGTCTATAATAGACGTTTCGTGTAATTTTTGATATTTTATGTACAGTATATTAAATATAATTACTGTAGTATTTGATACTTTATTTACAGTATATATAACACATATTTGGTGTACTTTTTGATATTTTATGTACAGTATGTAATATATATTTACTGTACTTTTGATAATTTATTTACAGTATATAAAGTGTATTTGGTGTAATTTCAGTTAATATTATATGTACAATATATGAAATATATTTACTGTACTTTTTGATATTTTATGTACAGTATATAAGATATATTTGGTGTCCTTTTGATATTTTATGAAAATTATATAATACATATTTGGTGTAGTTTTTGATATTTTATATAGGGTGTGTCATATATATTGACAGTCCTTTTTGATATTTTATTTACAGTATATAATATACATTTGGTGTAATTTTTGATATTTTATGTACAGTATATTAAATATAATTACTGTAGTATTTGATACTTTATTTACAGTATATATAACACATATTTGGTGTACTTTTTGATATTTTCTGTACAGTATGTCATATATATTTACTGTACTTTTTGATATTTTATTTACAGTATATAAAATGTATTTGGTGTACTTTTAGTTAATATTATATGTACACTATATGAAATATATTTACTCTACTTTCTGATATTTTATGTACAGTATATAATATATATTTGGTGTCCTTTTGATATTTTATATAAATTATATAATATATATTTGGTGTAGTTTTTGATATTTTACATAGGGTGTGTCATATGTATTTACTGTCTTTTTGATATTTTATTTACAGTATATAATATACATTTGGTGTAATTTTTGATATTTTATGTACAGTATATTAAATATAATTACTGAAGTATTTGATACTTTATTTACAGTATATATAACACATATTTGGTGTACTTTTTGATATTTTATGTACAGTATGTCATATATATTTACTGTATTTTTCATAATTTATTTACAGTATATAAAGTGTATTTGGTGTACTTTCAGTTAATATTATATGTACAATATATGAAATATATTTACTGTACTTTTAGATATTTTATGTACAGTATATAAGATATATTTGGTGTCCTTTTGATATTTTATGTAAATTATATAATACATATTTGGTATAGTTTTTGATATTTTACATAGGGTGTGTCATATATATTGACTGTCCTTTTTGATATTTTATTTACAGTATATAATATACATTTGGTGTAATCATTGATATTTTATGTACAGTATATTAAATATAATTACTGTAGTTTTCATAGTCTATTTACAGTATATATAAAACATATTTGGTGTACTTTTTGATATTTTATGTACAGTATGTCATATATATTTACTGTACTTTTTGATATTTTATTTACAGTATATAAAATGTGTTTGGTGTACTTTTAGTTAATATTATATGTACTATATATGAAATATATTTACTGTACTTTCTGATATTTTATGTACAGTATATAAGATATATTTGGTGTCCTTTTGATATTTTATATAAATTATATAATATATATTTAGTGAAGTTTTGATATTTTACATAGGGTGTGTAGTATATAGTTACTGTCCTTTTTGATATTTTATTTACAGTCTATAATAGACGTTTCGTGTAATTTTTGATATTTTATGTACAGTATATTAAATATAATTACTGTAGTATTTGATACTTTATTTACAGTATATATAACACATATTTGGTGTACTTTTTGATATTTTATGTACAGTATGTAATATATATTTACTGTACTTTTGATAATTTATTTACAGTATATAAAGTGTATTTGGTGTAATTTCAGTTAATATTATATGTACAATATATGAAATATATTTACTGTACTTTTTGATATTTTATGTACAGTATATAAGATATATTTGGTGTCCTTTTGATATTTTATGAAAATTATATAATACATATTTGGTGTAGTTTTTGATATTTTATATAGGGTGTGTCATATATATTGACAGTCCTTTTTGATATTTTATTTACAGTATATAATATACATTTGGTGTAATTTTTGATATTTTATGTACAGTATATTAAATATAATTACTGTAGTATTTGATACTTTATTTACAGTATATATAACACATATTTGGTGTACTTTTTGATATTTTATGTACAGTATGTCATATATATTTACTGTACCTTTTGATATTTTATTTACAGTATATAAAATGTATTTGGTGTACTTTTAGTTAATATTATATGTACACTATATGAAATATATTTACTCTACTTTCTGATATTTTATGTACAGTATATAATATATATTTGGTGTCCTTTTGATATTTTATATAAATTATATAATATATATTTGGTGTAGTTTTTGATATTTTACATAGGGTGTGTCATATGTATTTACTGTCTTTTTGATATTTTATTTACAGTATATAATATACATTTGGTGTAATTTTTGATATTTTATGTACAGTATATTAAATATAATTACTGAAGTATTTGATACTTTATTTACAGTATATATAACACATATTTGGTGTACTTTTTGATATTTTATGTACAGTATGTCATATATATTTACTGAATTTTTGATAATTTATTTACAGTATATAAAGTGTATTTGGTGTACTTTCAGTTAATATTATATGTACAATATATGAAATATATTTACTGTACTTTTAGATATTTTATGTACAGTATATAAGATATATTTGGTGTCCTTTTGATATTTTATGTAAATTATATAATACATATTTGGTGTAGTTTTTGATATTTTACATAGGGTGTGTCATATATATTGACTGTCCTTTTTGATATTTTATTTACAGTATATAATATACATTTGGTGTAATTTTTGATATTTTATGTACAGTATATTAAATATAATTACAGTAGTCTTTGATAGTCTATTTACAGTATATATAACACATATTTGGTGTACTTTTTGATATTTTATGTACAGTATGTAATGTATATTTACTGTACTTTTTGATATTTTATTTACAGTATATAAAGTGTATTTGGTGTACTTTCAGTTACTATTATATGTACAATATATGAATTATATTTACTGTACTTTCTGATATTTTATGTACAGTATATAAGATATATTTGGTGTCCTTTTGATATTTTATATAAATTATATAATATATATTAAGTGTAGTTTTTGATATTTTACATAGGGTGTGTCATATATATTTACTGTCTTTTTGATATTTTATTTACAGTATATAATATACATTTGGTGTAATTTTTGATATTTTATGTACAGTATATTAAATATAATTACTGAAGTATTTGATACTTTATTTACAGTATATATAACACATATTTGGTGTACTTTTTGATATTTTATGTACAGTATGTCATATATATTTACTGTACTTTTTGATATTTTATTTACAGTATATAAAATGTATTTGGTGTACTTTTAGTTAATATTATATGTACAATATATGAAATATATTTACTGTACTTTTTGATATTTTATGTAGAGTATATAAGATATATTTGGTGTCCTTTTGATATTTTATATAAATTATATAATATATATTTGGTGAAGTTTTTGATATTTTACATAGGGTGTGTAGTATTTACTTACTGTCCTTTTTGATCTTTTATTTACAGTATATAATATACATTTGGTGTAATTTTTGATATTTTATGTACAGTATATTAAACACAATTACTGTAGTATTTGATACTTTATTTACAGTATATATAACACATATTTGGTGTACTTTTTGATATTTTATGTACAGTATGTCATATATATTTACCGTACTTTTTGATATTTTATTTACAGTATATAAAATGTATTTGGTGTACTTTCAGTTAATATTATATGTACAATATATGAAATATATTTACTGTACTTTCTCATATTTTATGTACAGTATATAAGATATATTTTGTGTCCTTTTGATATTTTATATAAATTATATAATATATATTAAGTGTAGTTTTTGATATTTTACATAGGGTGTGTCATATATATTTACTGTCTTTTTGATATTTTATTTACAGTATATTATATACATTTGGTGTAATTTTTGATATTTTATGTACAGTATATTAAATATAATTACTGTAGTTTTTCATAGTCTATTTACAGTATATATAACACATATTTGGTGTACTTTTTGATATTTTATGTACAGTATGTCATATATATTTACTGTATTTTGATATTTTTTTTACAGTATATAAACTGTATTTGGTGTACTTTTAGTTAATATTATATGTACACTATATGAAATATATTTACTCTACTTTCTGATATTTTATGTACAGTATATAATATATATTTGTTGTCCTTTTGATATTTTATATAAATTATATAATATATATTTGGTGAAGTTTTTGATATTTTACATAGGATGTGTAGTATATAGTTACTGTCCTTTTTGATATTTTATTTACAGTATATAATATACGTTTGGTGTAATTTCTGATATTTAATGTACAGTATATTAAATATAATTACTGTAGTATTTGATACTTTATTTACAGTATATATAACACATATTTGGTGTACTTTTTGATATTTTATGTACAGTATGTAATGTATATTTACTGTACTTTTTGATATTTTATGTACAGTATATAAAGTGTATTTGGTGTACTTTCAGTTAATATTATATGTACAATATATGAAATATATTTACTGTACTTTCTGATATTTTATGTACAGTATATAAGATATATTTTGTGTCCTTTTGATATTTTATATAAATTATATAATATATATTATGTGTAGTTTTTGATATTTTACATAGGGTGTGTCATATATTTTTACTGTCTTTTTGATATTTTATTTACAGTATATCATATACATTTGGTGTAATTTTTGATATTTTATGTACACTATATTAAATATAATTACTGTAGTTTTTCATAGTCTATTTACAGTATATATAACACATATTTGGTGTACTTTTTGATATTTTATGTACAGTATGTCGTATATATTTACTGTACTTTTTGATATTTTATTTACAGTATATAAAATGTATTTGGTGTACTTTTAGTTAATATTATATGTACACTATCTGAAATATATTTACTCTACTTTCTGATATTTTATGTACAGTATATAATATATATTTGGTGTCCTTTTGATATTTTATATAAATTATATAATATATATTTGGTGTAGTTTTTGATATTTTACATAGGGTGTGTCATATGTATTTACTGTCTTTTTGATATTTTATTTACAGTATATAATATACATTTGGTGTAATCTTTGATATTTTATGTACAGTATATTAAATATAATTACTGTAGTTTTCATAGTCTATTTAGAGTATATATAACACATATTTGGTGTACTTTTTGATATTTTATGTACAGTATGTCATATATATTTACTGTACTTTTTGATATTTTATTTACAGTATATAAAATGTATTTGGTGTACTTTCAGTTAATATTATATGTACTATATATGAAATATATTTACTGTACTTTCTGATATTTTATGTAGAGTATATAAGATATATTTGGTGTCCTTTTGATATTTTATATAAATTATATAATATATATTTGGTGAAGTTTTGATATTTTACATAGGGTGTGTAGTATATAGTTACTGTCCTTTTTGATATTTTATTTACAGTCTATAATAGACGTTTTGTGTAATTTTTGATATTTTATGTACAGTATATTAAATATAATTACTGTAGTATTTGATACTTTATTTACAGTATATATAACACATATTTGGTGTACTTTTTGATATTTTATGTACAGTATGTAATATATATTTACTGTACTTTTTATAATTTATTTACAGTATATAAAGTGTATTTGGTGTAATTTCAGTCAATATTATATGTACAATATATGAAATATATTTACTGTACTTTTTGATATTTTATGTACAGTATATAAGATATATTTGGTGTCCTTTTGATATTTTATGAAAATTATATAATACATATTTGGTGTAGTTTTTGATATTTTATATAGGGTGTGTCATATATATTGACTGTCCTTTTTGATATTTTACTTACAGTATATAATATACATTTGGTGTAATTTTTGATATGTTATGTACAGTATATTAAATATAATTACTGTAGTATTTGATACTTTATTTACAGTATATATAACACATATTTGGTGTACTTTTTGATATTTTATGTACAGTATGTCATATATATTTACTGTACTTTTTGATATTTTATTTACAGTATATAAAATGTATTTGGTGTACTTTTAGTTAATATTATATGTACACTATATGAAATATATTTACTGTACTTTTAGATATTTTATGTACAGTATATAAGATATATTTGGTGTCCTTTTGATATTTTATGTAAATTATATAATACATATTTGGTGTAGTTTTTGATATTTTACATAGGGTGTGTCATATATATTGACTGTCCTTTTTGATATTTTATTTACAGTATATAATATACATTTGGTGTAATTTTTGATATTTTATGTACAGTATATTAAATATAATTACAGTAGTCTTTGATAGTCTATTTACAGTATATATAACACATATTTGGTGTACTTTTTGATATTTTATGTACAGTATGTAATGTATATTTACTGTACTTTTTGATATTTTATTTACAGTATATAAAGTGTATTTGGTGTACTTTCAGTTAATATTATATGTACAATATATGAAATATATTTACTGTACTTTCTGATATTTTATGTACAGTATATAAGATATATTTGGTGTCCTTTTGATATTTTATATAAATTATATAATATATATTAAGTGTAGTTTTTGATATTTTACATAGGGTGTGTCATATATATTTACTGTCTTTTTGATATTTTATTTACAGTATATAATATACATTTGGTGTAATTTTTGATATTTTATGTACAGTATATTAAATATAATTACTGAAGTATTTGATACTTTATTTACAGTATATATAACACATATTTGGTGTATTTTTGATATTTTATGTACAGTATGTCATATATATACTGTACTTTTTGATATTTTATTTACAGTATATAAAATGTATTTGGTGTACTTTTATTTAATATTATATGTACACTATATGAAATATATTTACTCTACTTTCTGATATTTTATGTACAGTATATAATATATATTTGTTGTCCTTTTGATATTTTATATAAATTATATAATATATATTTGGTGAAGTTTTTGATATTTTACATAGGGTGTGTAGTATTTACTTACTGTCCTTTTTGATCTTTTATTTACAGTATATAATATACATTTGGTGTAATTTTTGATATTTTATGTACAGTATATTAAACACAATTACTGTAGTATTTGATACTTTATTTACAGTATATATAACACATATTTGGTGTACTTTTTGATATTTTATGTACAGTATGTCATATATATTTACCGTACTTTTTGATATTTTATTGACAGTATATAAAATGTATTTGGTGTACTTTCAGTTAATATTATATGTACAATATATGAAATATATTTACTGTACTTTCTGATATTTTATGTACAGTATATAAAATATATTTTGTGTCCTTTTGATATTTTATATAAATTATATAATATACATTAAGTGTAGTTTTTGATATTTTACATAGGGTGTGTCATATATATTTACTGTCTTTTTGATATTTTATTTACAGTATATAATATACATTTGATGTAATTTTTGATATTTTATGTACAGTAAATTAAATATAATTACTGTAGTTTTTCATAGTCTATTTACAGTATATATAACACATATTTGGTGTACTTTTTGATATTTTATGTACAGTATGTCATATATATTTACTGTACTTTTTGATATTTTATTTACAGTATATAAAATGTATTTGGTGTACTTTTAGTTAATATTATATGAACACTATATGAAATATATTTACTCTACTTTCTGATATTTTATGTACAGTATATAATATATATTTGGTGTCCTTTTGATATTTAAATAAATTATATAATATATATTTGGTGAAGTTTTTGATATTTTACATAGGGTGTGTCATATATATTGACTGTCCTTTTTGATATTTTATTTACAGTATATAATATACATTTGGTGTAATTTTTGATATTTTATGTACAGTATATTAAATATAATTACAGTAGTCTTTGATAGTCTATTTACAGTATATATAACACATATTTGGTGTACTTTTTGATATTTTATGTACAGTATGTAATGTATATTTACTGTACTTTTTGATATTTTATTTACAGTATATAAAGTGTATTTGGTGTACTTTCAGTTAATATTATATGTACAATATATGAAATATATTTACTGTACTTTCTGATATTTTATGTACAGTATATAAGATATATTTGGTGTCCTTTTGATATTTTATATAAATTATATAATATATATTAAGTGTAGTTTTTGATATTTTACATAGGGTGTGTCATATATATTTACTGTCTTTTTGATATTTTATTTACAGTATATAATATACATTTGGTGTAATTTTTGATATTTTATGTACAGTATATTAAATATAATTACTGAAGTATTTGATACTTTATTTACAGTATATATAACACATATTTGGTGTACTTTTTGATATTTTATGTACAGTATGTCATATATATTTACTGTACTTTTTGATATTTTATTTACAGTATATAAAATGTATTTGGTGTACTTTTAGTTAATATTATATGTACAATATATGAAATATATTTACTGTACTTTTTGATATTTTATGTAGAGTATATAAGATATATTTGGTGTCCTTTTGATATTTTATATAAATTATATAATATATATTTGGTGAAGTTTTTGATATTTTACATAGGGTGTGTAGTATTTACTTACTGTCCTTTTTGATCTTTTATTTACAGTATATAATATACATTTGGTGTAATTTTTGATATTTTATGTACAGTATATTAAACACAATTACTGTAGTATTTGATACTTTATTTACAGTATATATAACACATATTTGGTGTACTTTTTGATATTTTATGTACAGTATGTCATATATATTTACCGTACTTTTTGATATTTTATTTACAGTATATAAAATGTATTTGGTGTACTTTCAGTTAATATTATATGTACAATATATGAAATATATTTACTGTACTTTCTCATATTTTATGTACAGTATATAAGATATATTTTGTGTCCTTTTGATATTTTATATAAATTATATAATATATATTAAGTGTAGTTTTTGATATTTTACATAGGGTGTGTCATATATATTTACTGTCTTTTTGATATTTTATTTACAGTATATAATATACATTTGGTGTAATTTTTGATATTTTATGTACAGTATATTAAATATAATTACTGTAGTTTTTCATAGTCTATTTACAGTATATATAACACATATTTGGTGTACTTTTTGATATTTTATGTACAGTATGTCATATATATTTACTGTATTTTGATATTTTTTTTACAGTATATAAACTGTATTTGGTGTACTTTTAGTTAATATTATATGTACACTATATGAAATATATTTACTCTACTTTCTGATATTTTATGTACAGTATATAATATATATTTGTTGTCCTTTTGATATTTTATATAAATTATATAATATATATTTGGTGAAGTTTTTGATATTTTACATAGGATGTGTAGTATATAGTTACTGTCCTTTTTGATATTTTATTTACAGTATATAATATACGTTTGGTGTAATTTCTGATATTTAATGTACAGTATATTAAATATAATTACTGTAGTATTTGATACTTTATTTACAGTATATATAACACATATTTGGTGTACTTTTTGATATTTTATGTACAGTATGTAATATATATTTACTGTACTTTTTGATATTTTATGTACAGTATATAAAGTGTATTTGGTGTACTTTCAGTTAATATTATATGTACAATATATGAAATATATTTACTGTACTTTCTGATATTTTATGTACAGTATATAAGATATATTTTGTGTCCTTTTGATATTTTATATAAATTATATAATATATATTATGTGTAGTTTTTGATATTTTACATAGGGTGTGTCATATATTTTTACTGTCTTTTTGATATTTTATTTACAGTATATCATATACATTTGGTGTAATTTTTGATATTTTATGTACAGTATATTAAATATAATTACTGTAGTTTTTCATAGTCTATTTACAGTATATATAACACATATTTGGTGTACTTTTTGATATTTTATGTACAGTATGTCGTATATATTTACTGTACTTTTTGATATTTTATTTACAGTATATAAAATGTATTTGGTGTACTTTTAGTTAATATTATATGTACACTATCTGAAATATATTTACTCTACTTTCTGATATTTTATGTACAGTATATAATATATATTTGGTGTCCTTTTGATATTTTATATAAATTATATAATATATATTTGGTGTAGTTTTTGATATTTTACATAGGGTGTGTCATATGTATTTACTGTCTTTTTGATATTTTATTTACAGTATATAATATACATTTGGTGTAATTTTTGATATTTTATGTACAGTATATTAAATATAATTACTGAAGTATTTGATACTTTATTTACAGTATATATAACACATATTTGGTGTACTTTTTGATATTTTATGTACAGTATGTCATATATATTTACTGTATTTTTGATAATTTATTTACAGTATATAAAGTGTATTTGGTGTACTTTCAGTTAATATTATATGTACAATATATGAAATATATTTACTGTACTTTTAGATATTTTATGTACAGTATATAAGATATATTTGGTGTCCTTTTGATATTTTATGTAAATTATATAATACATATTTGGTATAGTTTTTGATATTTTACATAGGGTGTGTCATATATATTGACTGTCCTTTTTGATATTTTATTTACAGTATATAATATACATTTGGTGTAATCTTTGATATTTTATGTACAGTATATTAAATATAATTACTGTAGTTTTCATAGTCTATTTAGAGTATATATAACACATATTTGGTGTACTTTTTGATATTTTATGTACAGTATGTCATATATATTTACTGTACTTTTTGATATTTTATTTACAGTATATAAAATGTATTTGGTGTACTTTCAGTTAATATTATATGTACTATATATGAAATATATTTACTGTACTTTCTGATATTTTATGTAGAGTATATAAGATATATTTGGTGTCCTTTTGATATTTTATATAAATTATATAATATATATTTGGTGAAGTTTTGATATTTTACATAGGGTGTGTAGTATATAGTTACTGTCCTTTTTGATATTTTATTTACAGTCTATAATAGACGTTTTGTGTAATTTTTGATATTTTATGTACAGTATATTAAATATAATTACTGTAGTATTTGGTACTTTATTTACAGTATATATAACACATATTTGGTGTACTTTTTGATATTTTATGTACAGTATGTAATATATATTTACTGTACTTTTTATAATTTATTTACAGTATATAAAGTGTATTTGGTGTAATTTCAGTCAATATTATATGTACAATATATGAAATATATTTACTGTACTTTTTGATATTTTATGTACAGTATATAAGATATATTTGGTGTCCTTTTGATATTTTATGAAAATTATATAATACATATTTGGTGTAGTTTTTGATATTTTATATAGGGTGTGTCATATATATTGACTGTCCTTTTTGATATTTTACTTACAGTATATAATATACATTTGGTGTAATTTTTGATATGTTATGTACAGTATATTAAATATAATTACTGTAGTATTTGATACTTTATTTACAGTATATATAACACATATTTGGTGTACTTTTTGATATTTTATGTACAGTATGTCATATATATTTACTGTACTTTTTGATATTTTATTTACAGTATATAAAATGTATTTGGTGTACTTTTAGTTAATATTATATGTACACTATATGAAATATATTTACTGTACTTTTAGATATTTTATGTACAGTATATAAGATATATTTGGTGTCCTTTTGATATTTTATGTAAATTATATAATACATATTTGGTGTAGTTTTTGATATTTTACATAGGGTGTGTCATATATATTGACTGTCCTTTTTGATATTTTATTTACAGTATATAATATACATTTGGTGTAATTTTTGATATTTTATGTACAGTATATTAAATATAATTACAGTAGTCTTTGATAGTCTATTTACAGTATATATAACACATATTTGGTGTACTTTTTGATATTTTATGTACAGTATGTAATGTATATTTACTGTACTTTTTGATATTTTATTTACAGTATATAAAGTGTATTTGGTGTACTTTCAGTTAATATTATATGTACAATATATGAAATATATTTACTGTACTTTCTGATATTTTATGTACAGTATATAAGATATATTTGGTGTCCTTTTGATATTTTATATAAATTATATAATATATATTAAGTGTAGTTTTTGATATTTTACATAGGGTGTGTCATATATATTTACTGTCTTTTTGATATTTTATTTACAGTATATAATATACATTTGGTGTAATTTTTGATATTTTATGTACAGTATATTAAATATAATTACTGAAGTATTTGATACTTTATTTACAGTATATATAACACATATTTGGTGTATTTTTGATATTTTATGTACAGTATGTCATATATATACTGTACTTTTTGATATTTTATTTACAGTATATAAAATGTATTTGGTGTACTTTTATTTAATATTATATGTACACTATATGAAATATATTTACTCTACTTTCTGATATTTTATGTACAGTATATAATATATATTTGTTGTCCTTTTGATATTTTATATAAATTATATAATATATATTTGGTGAAGTTTTTGATATTTTACATAGGGTGTGTAGTATTTACTTACTGTCCTTTTTGATCTTTTATTTACAGTATATAATATACATTTGGTGTAATTTTTGATATTTTATGTACAGTATATTAAACACAATTACTGTAGTATTTGATACTTTATTTACAGTATATATAACACATATTTGGTGTACTTTTTGATATTTTATGTACAGTATGTCATATATATTTACCGTACTTTTTGATATTTTATTGACAGTATATAAAATGTATTTGGTGTACTTTCAGTTAATATTATATGTACAATATATGAAATATATTTACTGTACTTTCTGATATTTTATGTACAGTATATAAGATATATTTTGTGTCCTTTTGATATTTTATATAAATTATATAATATACATTAAGTGTAGTTTTTGATATTTTACATAGGGTGTGTCATATATATTTACTGTCTTTTTGATATTTTATTTACAGTATATAATATACATTTGATGTAATTTTTGATATTTTATGTACAGTAAATTAAATATAATTACTGTAGTTTTTCATAGTCTATTTACAGTATATATAACACATATTTGGTGTACTTTTTGATATTTTATGTACAGTATGTCATATATATTTACTGTACTTTTTGATATTTTATTTACAGTATATAAAATGTATTTGGTGTACTTTTAGTTAATATTATATGAACACTATATGAAATATATTTACTCTACTTTCTGATATTTTATGTACAGTATATAATATATATTTGGTGTCCTTTTGATATTTTATATAAATTATATAATATATATTTGGTGAAGTTTTTGATATTTTACATAGGATGTGTAGTATATAGTTACTGTCCTTTTTGATATTTTATTTACAGTATATAATATACGTTTGGTGTAATTTTTGATATTTAATGTACAGTATATTAAATATAATTACTGTAGTTTTTGATAGTCTATTTACAGTATATATAACACATATTTGGTGTACTTTTTGATATTTTATGTACAGTATGTAATGTATATTTACTGTACTTTTTGATATTTTATTTACAGTATATAAAGTGTATTTGGTGTACTTTCAGTTAATATTATATGTAGAATATATGAAATATATTTACTGTACTTTTTGATATTTTATGTACAGTATATAAGATATATTTGGTGTCCTTTTGATATTTTATGTAAATTATATAATACATATTTGGTGTAGTTTTTGATATTTTACATAGGGTGTGTCATATATATTTACTGTCCTTTTTGATATTTTATTTACAGTATATAATATACATTTGGTGTAATTGTTGATATTTTATGTACAGTATATTAAAAATAATTACTGTAGTTTTTGATAGTCTATTTACAGTATATATAACACATATTTGGTGTACTTTTTTATATTTTATGTACAGTATGTCATATATATTTACTGTACTTTTTGATATTTTATTTACAGTATATAAAATGTATTTGGTGTACTTTTAGTTAATATTATATGTACAATATATGAAATATATTTACTGAACTTTCTGATATTTTACGTACAGTATATAAGATATATTTGGTGTCCTTTTGATATTTTATATAAATTATATAATATATATTTGGTGTAGTTTTTGATATTTTACATAGGGTGTGTACTATATATTTACTGTCCTTATTGATATTTTATTTACAGTGTATAATATACATTTGGTGTAATTTTTGATATTTTATGTACAGTATATTAAATATAATTACTGTAGTATTTGATCGTTTATTTACTGTATATATAACACATATTTGGTTTACTTTTTGATATTTTATGTACAGTATGTCATATACATTTACTGTATTTTTGATATTTAATTTACAGTATATAATGTACATTTGGTGTAATTTTTGATATTTTATGTACAGTATAGTAAATATAATTACTGTAGTTTTTGATAGTCTATTTACAGTATATATAACACATATTTGGTGTACTTTTTGATATTTTATGTACAGTATGTAATATATATTTACTGTACATTTTGATATTTTATGTACAGTATATAAAATGTATTTGGTGTACTTTTAGTTAATATTATATGTACAATATATGAAATATATTTACTGTACTTTTTGATATTTTACGTACAGTATATAAAATATATTTGGTGTCCTTTTGATATTTTATATAAATTATATAATATATATTTGGTGTAGTTTTTGATATTTTACATAGGGTGTGTAGTATATATTTATTGTCCTTATTGATATTTTATTTGCAGTGTATAATATACATTTGGTGTAATTTTTGATATTTAATGTACAGTATATTAAATATAATTACTGTAGTATTTGATCGTTTATTTACAGTATATATAACACATATTTGGTGTACTTTTTGATATTTTATGTACAGTATGTCATATATATTTACTGTAGTTTTTGATATTTTATTTACAGTATACAAAATGTATTTGGTGTACTTTCTGTTAATATTATATGTACAATATATGATATATATTTACTGTACCTTTTGATATTTTATGTACAGTATATAAGATATATTTGGTGTCCTTTTGATATTTTATGTAAATTATATAATACATATTTGGTGTAGTTTTTGATATTTTACATAGGGTGTGTCATATATATTGACTGTCCTTTTTGATATTTTATTTACAGTATATAATATACTTTTGGTGTAATTTTTGATATTTTATGTACAGTATATTAAATATAATTACTGTAGTTTTCATAGTCTATTTACAGTATATATAACACATATTTGGTGTACTTTTTGTTATTTTATGTACAGTATGTCATATATATTTACTGTAATTTTTGATATTTTATTTACAGTATATAAAATGTATTTGGTGTACTTTTAGTTAATATTATATGTACAATATATGAAATATATTTACTGTACTTTCTGATATCTTATGTACATTATATAAGATATATTTCGTGTCCTTTTGATATTTTATATAAATTATATAATATATATTTGGTGTAGTTTTTGATATTTTACATAGGGTGTGTCATATATATTTACTGTCTTTTTGATATTTTATTTACAGTATATAATATACATTTGGTGTAATTTTTGATATTTTATATACAGTATATTAAAAATAATTACTGTAGTTTTTGATAGTCTATTTACAGTATATATAACACATATTTGGTGTACTTTTTGATATTTTATGTACAGTATGTCATATATATTTACTGTATTTTTTGATATTTTATTTACAGTATATAAAATGTATTTGGTGTACTTTTAGTTAATATTATATGTACAATATATGAAATATATTTACTGTACTTTTTGATATTTTATGTACAGTATATAAGATATATTTGGTGTCCTTTTGATATTTTATATAAATTGTAAAATATACATTTGGTGTAGTTTTTAATATTTTACATAGGGTGTGTAGTATATAGTTACTGTTTTTTGATATTTTATTTACAGTATATAATATACGTTTCGGGTAATTTTTGATATTTTATGTACAGTATATTAAATATAATTACTGTAGTATTTGATACTTTATTTACAGTATATATAACACATATTTGGTGTACTTTTGATATTTTATGTACAGTATGTAATATATATTTACTGTACTTTTTGATAATTTATTTACAGTATATAAAGTATATTTATTGTACTTTCAGTTAATATTATATGTACAATATATGAAATATATTTACTGTACTTTTTGATATTTTATGTACAGTATATAAGATATATTTGGTGTCCTTTTGATATTTTATGTAAATTATATAATATATATTTGGTGAAGTTTTTGATATTTTACATAGGGTGTGTACTATATAGTTACTGTCCTTTTTGATATTTTATTTACAGTATATAATATACATTTGGTGTAATTTTTGATATTTTATGTACAGTATATTAAATATAATTACTGTAGTATTTGATACTTTATTTACAGTATATATAACACATATTTGGTGTACTTTTTGATATTTTATGTACAGTATGTAATATATATTTACTGTACTTTTTGATAATTTATTTACAGTATATAAAGTGTATTTGGTGTACTTTCAGTTAATATTATATGTACAATATATGAAATACATTTACTGTACTTTCTGATATTTTATGTACAGTATATAAGATATATTTGGTGTCCTTTTGATATTTTATGTAAATTATATAATACATATTTGCTGTAGCTTTTGATATTTTACATAGGGTGTGTCATATATATTGACGGTAGTTTTTGATATTTTATTTACAGTATATAATATACATTTGGTGCAATTTTTGATATTTTATGTACAGTATTTTAAATATAATTACTGTAGTATTTGATACTTTATTTACAGTATATATAACACATATTTGGTGTACTTTTTGATGTTTTATGTACAGTATGTCATATATATTTACTGTACTTTTTGATAATTTATTTACAGTATATAAAGTGTATTTGGTGTACTTTTAGTTAATATTATATGTACAATATATGAAATATATTTACTGTACTTTTTGATATTTTATGTACAGTATATAAGATATATTTGGTGTCCTTTTGATATTTTATGTAAATTATATAATACATATTTGCTGTAGCTTTTGATATTTTACATAGGGTGTGTCATATATATTGACGGTAGTTTTTGATATTTTATTTATAGTATATAATATACATTTGGTGTAATTTTTGATATTTTATGTACAGTATATTAAATATAATTACTGAAGTATTTGATACTTTATTTACAGTATATATAACACATATTTGGTGTACTTTTTGATATTTTATGTACAGTATGTCATATATATTTACTGTACTTTTTGATAATTTATTTACAGTATATAAAGAGTATTTGGTGTACTTTCAGTTAATATTATATGTACAATATATGAAATATGTTTACTGTATTTTTGATATTTTATGTACAGTATATAAGATATATTTGGTGTCCTTTTGATATTTTATGTAAATTATATAATATATATTTGGTGAAGTTTTTGATATTTTACATAGGGTGTGTAGTATATAGTTACTGTCCTTTTTGATATTTTATTTACAGTATATAATATACGTTTGGTGTAATTTTTGATATTTTATGTACAGTATATTAAATATAATTACTGTAGTATTTGATACTTTATTTACAGTATATATAACACATATTTGGTGTACTTTTTGATATTTTATGTACAGTATGTCATATATATTTACTGTACTTTTTGATAATTTATTTACAGTATATAAAGTATATTTGTTGTACTTTCAGTTAATATTATATGTACAATATATGAAATATATTTACTGTACTTTTTGATATTTTATGTACAGTATATAAGATATATTTGGTGTCCTTTTGATATTTTATGTAAATTATATAATATATATTTGGTGAAGTTTTTGATATTTTACATAGGGTGTGTACTATATAGTTACTGTCCTTTTTGATATTTTATTTACAGTATATAATATACATTTGGTGTAATTTTTGATATTTTATGTACAGTATATTAAATATAATTACTGTAGTATTTGATACTTTATTTACAGTATATATAACACATATTTGGTGTACTTTTTGATATTTTATGTACAGTATGTAATATATATTTACTGTACTTTTTGATAATTTATTTACAGTATATAAAATGTATTTGGTGTACCTTCAGTTAATATTATATGTACAATATATGAAATATATTTACTGTACTTTTTGATATTTTATGTACAGTATATAAGATATATGTGGTGTCCTTTTGATATTTTATATAAATTATATAATATATATTTGGTGTAGTTTTTGATATCTTACATAGGGTGTGTAGTATATTGTTACTGTACTTTTTGATATTTTATTTACAGTATATAATATACATTTGGTGTAATTTTTGATATTTTATGTACAGTATATTAAATATAATTACTGTAGTATTTGATAGTTTACAGTATATATAACACATATTTGATGTACTTTTTGATATTTTATGTACAGTATGTAATATATATTTACTGTACTTTTTGATATTTTATTTACAGTATATCAAATGTATTTGGTGTACTTTCAGTTAATATTATATGTACAATATATGAAATATATTTACTGTAATTTTTGATATTTTATGTGCAGTATATAAGTTATGTTTGGTGTCCTTTTGATATTTTATTTAAATTATATAATACATATTTGGTGTAGTTTTTGATATTTTACATAGGGTGTGTCACATATATTGACGGTCCTTTTTGATATTTTATTTACAGTATATAATATACATTTGGTGTAATTTTTGATATTTTATGTACAGTACATTAAATATAATTACGGTAGTTTTTGATAGTTTATTTACAGTATATATAACACATATTTGGTGTATTTTTGACATTTTATGTACAGTATGTCATATATATTTACTGTAATATTTGATATTTTATGTACAGTATTTAAAATGTATTTGGTGTACTTTCAGTTAATATTATATGTAGAATATATGAAATATATTTACTGTACTTTTTGATATTTTATGTACAGTATATAAGATATATTTGGTGTCCTTTTGATATTTTATATAAATTATATAGTATATATTTGGTGTAGTTTTGGTATTTTACATAGGGTGTGTGATATATATTTACTGTCTTTTTGATATTTTATTTACAGTATATAATATACATTTGGTGTAATTTTTGATATTTTATGTACAGTATATCAAATACTATTACTGTAGTTTTTGATAGTCTATTTACAGTATATATAACACATATTTGGTGTACTTTTTGATATTTTATGTACAGTATGTAATATATATTTACTGTACTTTTTGATATTTTATTTACAGTATATAAAATGTATTTGATGTACTTTTAGTTAATATTATATGTACAATATATGAAATATATTTACTGTACTTTCTGATATTTTATGTAGAGTATATAAGATATATTTGTTATCCTTTTGATATTTTATGTAAATTATATAATATATATTTGCTGAAGTTTTTGATATTTTACATAGGGTGTGTAGTATATAGTTACTGTCCTTTTTGATATTTTATTTACAGTATATAGTATACATTTGGTGTAATTTTTGATATTTTATGTACAGTATATTAAATATAATTACTGTAGTATTTGATACTTTATTTACAGTATATATAACACATATTTGGTGTACTTTTTGATATTTTATGTACAGTATGTAATATATATTTACTGTACTTTTTGATATTTTATTTACATTATATAAAGTGTATTTGGTGTACTTTCAGTTAATATTATATGTACAATATATGAAATATATTTACTGTACTTTTTGATATTTTATGTACAGTATATAAGATATATTTGGTGTCCTTTTGATATTTTATGTAAATTATATAATACATATTTGGTGTAGTTTTTGATATTTTACATAGGGTGTGTCATATATATTGACTGTCCTTTTTGATATTTTATTTACAGTATATAATATACATTTGGTGTAATTTCTGATATTTTATGTACAGTATATTAAATATAATTACTGTAGTTTTTGATAGTCTATTTACAGTATATATAACACATATTTGGTGTACTTTTTTATATTTTATGTACAGTATGTCATATATATTTACTGTACTTTTTGATATTTTATTTACAGTATATAAAATGTATTTGGTGTACTTTCAGTTAATATTATATGTACAATATATGAAATATATTTACTGTACTTTTTGATATTTTATGTACAGTATATAAGATATATTTGGTGTCCTTTTGATATTTTTTGTAAATTATATAATACATATGTGCTGTAGTTTTTGATATTTTACATAGGGTGTGTCATATATATTGACGGTACTTTTTGATATTTTATTTACAGTATATAATATACATTTGGTGTAATTGTTGATATTTTATGTACAGTATATTAAATATAATTACTGTAGTTTTTGATAGTCTATTTATAGTATATATAACACATATTTGGTGTACTTTTTGATATTTTATGTACAGTATGTCATATATATTTACTGTACTTTTTGATAATTTGTTTACAGTATATTAAGTGTATTTGGTGTACTTTCAGTTAATATTATATGTACAATATATGTAATATATTTACCGTACTCTTTGATATTTTATGTACAGTATATAAGATATATTTGGTGTCCTTTTGATATTTTATGTAAATTATATAATACATATTTGGTGTAGTTTTTGATATTTTACATAGGGTGTGTGATATATATTGACTGTCCTTTTTGATATTTTATTTACAGTATATAATATATATTTGGTGTAATTTTTGATATTTTATGTACAGTATATTAAATACAATTACTGTAGTTTTTGATAGTCTATTTACAGTATATATAACACGTATTTGGTGTACTTTTTGATATTTTATGTACAGTATGTCATATATATTTACTGTATTTTTGATATTTTATTTACACTATATAAAATGTATTTGGTGTACTTTTAGTTAATATTATATATACAATATATGAAATATATTTACTGTACTTTTTGATATTTTATGTACAGTATATAAGATATATTTGGTGTCCTTTTGATATTTTATATAAATTATATAATATATATTTGGTGTAGTTTTTGAGTATATAAAATGTATTTGGTGTACTTTCAGTTAATATTATATGTACAATATATGGAATATATTTACTGTACTTTTTGATATTTTATGTACAGTATATAAGATATATTTGGTGTCCTTTTGATATTTTATATAAATTATATAATATATATTTGGTGAAGTTTTTGATATTTTACATAGGGTGTGTAGTATATAGTTACTGTCCTTTTTGATATTTTATTTACAGTATATAATATACGTTTGATGTAATTTTTGATATTTAATGTACAGTATATTAAATATAATTACTGTAGTATTTGATACTTTATTTACAGTATATATAACACATATTTGGTGTACTTTTTGATATTTTATGTACAGTATGTAATATATATTTACTGTACTTTTTGATAATTTATTTACAGTATATAAAGTGTATTTGGTGTACTTTCAGTTAATATTATATGTAAAATATATGAAATATATTTACTGTACTTTTTGATATTTTATGTACAGTATATAAGATATATTTGGTGTCCTTTTGATATTTTATGTAAATTATATAATATATATTTGGTGAAGTTTTTGATATTTTACATAGGGTGTGTATTATATAGTTACTGTCCTTTTTGATATTTTATTTACAGTATATAATATACGTTTGGTGTAATTTTTTATATTTTATGTACAGTATATTAAATATAATTACTGTAGTATTTGATACTTTATTTACAGTATATATAACACATATTTGGTGTACTTTTTGATATTTTATGTACAGTATGTAATATATATTTACTGTACTTTTTGATAATTTATTTACAGTATATAAAGTGTATTTGGTGTACTTTCGGTTAATATTATATGTACAATATATGAAATATATATACTGTATTTTTGATATTTTATGTACAGTATATAAGATATATTTCGTGTCCTTTTGATATTTTATGTAAATTATATAATACATATTTGGTGTTGTTTTTGATATTTTACATAGGGTGTGTCATCTATATTGACTGTCCTTTTTAATATTTTATTTACAGTATATAATATACATTTGGTGTAATTTTTGATATTTTATGTACAGTATATTAAATATAATTACTGTAGTTTTTCATAGTCTATTTACAGTATATATAACACATATTTGGTGTACTTTTTGATATTTTATGTACAGTATGTCATATATATTTACTGTACTATTTGATATTTTATTTACAGTATATAAAATGTATTTGGTGTACTTTTAGTTAATATTATATGTACAATATATGAAATATATTTACTGTACTTTCTGATATTTTATATACATTATATAAGATATATTTGGTGTCATTTTGATATTTTATATAAATTATATAATATATATTTTGTGCAGTTTTTGATATTTTACATAGGGTGTGTAGTATATACTTACTGTCCTTTTTGATATTTTATTTACAGTATATAATATACATTTGGTGTAATTTTTGATATTTTATGTACAGTATATTAAATATAATTACTGCAGTTTTTGATAGTCTATTTACAGTATATACAACACATATTTGGTGTACTTTTTGATATTTTATGTACAGTATGTCATATATATTTACTGTACTTTTTGATATTTTATTTACAGTATATAAAATGTATTTGGTGTACTTTTAGTTAATATTATATGTACAATATATGAAATATATTTACTGTACTTTTTGATATTTTATGTACAGTATATAAGATATACTTGGTGTCCTTTTGATATTTTATATAAATTACATAATATATATTTGGTGAAGTTTTTGATATTTTACATAGGGTGTGTAGTATATAGTTACTGTCCTTTTTGATATTTTATTTACAGTATATAATATACGTTTGGTGTAATTTTTGATATTTAATGTACAGTATATTAATATAATTACTGTAGTATTTGATACTTTATTTACAGTATATATAACACATATTTGGTGTACTTTTTGATATTTTATGTACAGTATGTCATATATATTTACTGTACTTTTTGATAATTTATTTACAGTATATAAAGTGTATTTGGTGTACTTTCAGTTAATATTATATGTACAATATATGAAATATATTTACTGTACTTTTTGATATTTTATGTACAGTATATAAGATATATTTGGTGTCCTTTTGATATTTTATGTAAATTATATAATATATATTTGGTGAAGTTTTTGATATTTTACATAGGGTGTGTAGTATATAGTTACTGTCCTTTTTGATATTTTATTTACAGTATATAATATACGTTTGGTGTAATTTTTTATATTTTATGTACAGTATATTAAATATAATTAGTGTAGTATTTGATACTTTATTTACAGTATATATAACACATATTTGGTGTACTTTTTGATATTTTATGTACAGTATGTAATATATATTTACTGTACTTTTTGATAATTTATTTACAGTATATAAAGTGTATTTGGTGTACTTTCGGTTAATATTATATGTACAATATATGAAATATATATACTGTATTTTTGATATTTTATGTACAGTATATAAGATATATTTCGTGTCCTTTTGATATTTTATGTAAATTATATAATACATATTTGGTGTTGTTTTTGATATTTTACATAGGGTGTGTCATCTATATTGACTGTCCTTTTTAATATTTTATTTACAGTATATAATATACATTTGGTGTAATTTTTGATATTTTATGTACAGTATATTAAATATAATTACTGTAGTTTTTCATAGTCTATTTACAGTATATATAACACATATTTGGTGTACTTTTTGATATTTTATGTACAGTATGTCATATGTATTTACTGTACTATTTGATATTTTATTTACAGTATATAAAATGTATTTGGTGTACTTTTAGTTAATATTATATGTACAATATATGAAATATATTTACTGTACTTTTTGATATTTTATGTACAGTATATAAGATATATTTGGTGTCCTTTTGATATTTTATGTAAATTATATAATACATATTTGGTGTAGTTTTTGATATTTTACATAGGGTGTGTCATATATATTGACTGTCCTTTTTGATATTTTATTTACTGTATATAATATACATTTGGTGTAATTTCTGATATTTTATGTACAGTATATTAAATATAATTACTGTAGTTTTTCATAGTCTATTTACAGTATATACAACACATATTTGGTGTACTTTTTTATATTTTATGTACAGTATGTCATATATATTTACTGTACTTTTTGATATTTTATTTACAGTATATAATATACATTTGGTGTAATTTTTGATATTTTATGTACAGTATATTAAATACTATTACTGTAGTTTTGATAGTCTATTTACAGTATATATAACACATATTTGGTTTACTTTTTGATATTTTATGTACAGTATGTCATATATATTTACTGTACTTTTTGATATTTTATTTACAGTATATAAAATGTATGTGGTGTACTTTCAGTTAATATTATATGTATAATATATGAAATATATTTACTGTACTTTTTGATATTTTATGTACAGTATATAAGATATATTTGGTGTCCTTTTGATATTTTATGTAAATTATATAATACATATGTGCTGTAGTTTTTGATATTTTACATAGGGTGTGTCATATATATTGACGGTACTTTTTGATATTTTATTTACAGTATATAATATACGTTTGGTGTAATTGTTGATATTTTATGTACAGTATATTAAATATAATTACTGTAGTTTTTGATAGTCTATTTATAGTATATATAACACATATTTGGTGTACTTTTTGATATTTTATGTACAGTATGTCATATATATTTACTGTACTTTTTGATAATTTGTTTACAGTATATTAAGTGTATTTGGTGTACTTTCAGTTAATATTATATGTACAATATATGTAATATATTTACCGTACTCTTTGATATTTTATGTACAGTATATAAGATATATTTGGTGTCCTTTTGATATTTTATGTAAATTATATAATACATATTTGGTGTAGTTTTTGATATTTTACATAGGGTGTGTGATATATATTGACTGTCCTTTTTGATATTTTATTTACAGTATATAATATACATTTGGTGTAATTTTTGATATTTTATGTACAGTATATTAAATACAATTACTGTAGTTTTTGATAGTCTATTTACAGTATATAAAACTCGTATTTGGTGTACTTTTTGACATTTTATGTACAGTATGTCATATATATTTACTGTACTTTTTGATAATTTATTTACAGTATATAAAATGTATTTGGTGTACCTTCAGTTAATATTATATGTACAATATATGAAATATATTTACTGTACTTTTTGATATTTTATGTACAGTATGTCATATATATTTACTGTATTTTTGATATTTTATTTACAGTATATAAAATGTATTTGGTGTACTTTTAGTTAATATTATATACACAATATATGAAATATATTTACTGTACTTTTTGATATTTTATGTACAGTATATAAGATATATTTGGTGTCCTTATGATATTTTATATAAATTATATAATATATATTTGGTGTAGTTTTTGAGTATATAAAATGTATTTGGTGTACTTTCAGTTAATATTATATGTACAATATATGGAATATATTTACTGTACTTTTTGATATTTTATGTACAGTATAGAACATATATTTGGTGTCCTTTTGATATTTTATATAAATTATATAATATATATTTGGTGAAGTTTTTGATATTTAACATAGGGTGTGTAGTATATAGTTACTGTCCTTTTTGATATTTTATTTACAGTATATAATATACGTTTGGTGTAATTTTTGATATTTAATGTACAGTATATTAAATATAATTACTGTAGTATTTGATACTTTATTTACAGTATATATAACACATATTTGGTGTACTTTTTGATATTTTATGTACAGTATGTAATATATATTTACTGTACTTTTTGATAATTTATTTACAGTATATAAAGTGTATTTGGTGTACTTTCAGTTAATATTATATGTACAATATATGAAATATATTTACTGTACTTTTTGATATTTTATGTACAGTATATAAGATATATTTGGTGTCCTTTTGATATTTTATGTAAATTATATAATATATATTTGGTGAAGTTTTTGATATTTTACATAGGGTGTGTAGTATATAGTTACTGTCCTTTTTGATATTTTATTTACAGTATATAATATACGTTTGGTGTAATTTTTGATATTTAATGTACAGTATATTAAATATAATTACTGTAGTATTTGATACTTTATTTACAGTATATATAACACATATTTGGTGTACTTTTTGATATTTTATGTACAGTATGTAATATATATTTACTGTACTTTTTGATAATTTATTTACAGTATATAAAGTGTATTTGGTGTACTTTCAGTTAATATTATATGTAAAATATATGAAATATATTTACTGTACTTTTTGATATTTTATGTACAGTATATAAGATATATTTGGTGTCCTTTTGATATTTTATGTAAATTATATAATATATATTTGGTGAAGTCTTTGATATTTTACATAGGGTGTGTAGTATATAGTTATTGTCCTTTTTGATATTTTATTTACAGTATATAATATACGTTTGGTGTAATTTTTTATATTTTATGTACAGTATATTATATATAATTACTGTAGTATTTGATACTTTATTTACAGTATATATAACACATATTTGGTGTACTTTTTGATATTTTCTGTACAGTATGTAATATATATTTACTGTACTTTTTGATAATTTATTTACAGTATATAAAGTGTATTTGGTGTACTTTCGGTTAATATTATATGTACAATATATGAAATATATATACTGTATTTTTGATATTTTATGTACAGTATATAAGATATATTTCGTGTCCTTTTGATATTTTATGTAAATTATATAATACATATTTGGTGTTGTTTTTGATATTTTACATAGGGTGTGTCATCTATATTGACTGTCCTTTTTAATATTTTATTTACAGTATATAATATACATTTGGTGTAATTTTTGATATTTTATGTACAGTATATTAAATATAATTACTGTAGTTTTTCATAGTCTATTTACAGTATATATAACACATATTTGGTGTACTTTTTGATATTTTATGTACAGTATGTCATATATATTTACTGTACTATTTGATATTTTATTTACAGTATATAAAATGTATTTGGTGTACTTTTAGTTAATATTATATGTACAATATATGAAATATATTTACTGTACTTTCTGATATTTTATATACAGTATATAAGATATATTTGGTGTCCTTTTGATATTTTATATAAATTATATAATATATATTTTGTGCAGTTTTTGATATTTTACATAGGGTGTGTAGTATATACTTACTGTCCTTTTTGATATTTTATTTACAGTATATAATATACATTTGGTGTAATTTTTGATATTTTATGTACAGTATATTAAATATAATTACTGCAGTTTTTGATAGTCTATTTACAGTATATACAACACATATTTGGTGTACTTTTTGATATTTTATGTACAGTATGTCATATATATTTACTGTACTTTTTGATATTTTATTTACAGTATATAAAATGTATTTGGTGTACTTTTAGTTAATATTATATGTACAATATATGAAATAAATTTACTGTACTTTTTGATATTTTATGTACAGTATATAAGATATATTTGGTGTCCTTTTGATATTTTATATAAATTACATAATATATATTTGGTGAAGTTTTTGATATTTTACATAGGGTGTGTAGTATATAGTTACTGTCCTTTTTGATATTTTATTTACAGTATATAATATACGTTTGGTGTAATTTTTGATATTTAATGTACAGTATATTAATATAATTACTGTAGTATTTGATACTTTATTTACAGTATATATAACACATATTTGGTGTACTTTTTGATATTTTATGTACAGTATGTCATATATATTTACTGTACTTTTTGATAATTTATTTACAGTATATAAAGTGTATTTGGTGTACTTTTAGTTAATATTATATGTACAATATATGAAATATATTTACTGTACTTTTTGATATTTTATGTACAGTATATAAGATATATTTGGTGTCCTTTTGATATTTTATGTAAATTATATAATATATATTTGGTGAAGTTTTTGATATTTTACATAGGGTGTGTAGTATATAGTTACTGTCCTTTTTGATATTTTATTTACAGTATATAATATACGTTTGGTGTAATTTTTTATATTTTATGTACAGTATATTAAATATAATTACTGTAGTATTTGATACTTTATTTACAGTATATATAACACATATTTGGTGTACTTTTTGATATTTTATGTACAGTATGTAATATATATTTACTGTACTTTTTGATAATTTATTTACAGTATATAAAGTGTATTTGGTGTACTTTCGGTTAATATTATATGTACAATATATGAAATATATATACTGTATTTTTGATATTTTATGTACAGTATATAAGATATATTTCGTGTCCTTTTGATATTTTATGTAAATTATATAATACATATTTGGTGTTGTTTTTGATATTTTACATAGGGTGTGTCATCTATATTGACTGTCCTTTTTAATATTTTATTTACAGTATATAATATACATTTGGTGTAATTTTTGATATTTTATGTACAGTATATTAAATATAATTACTGTAGTTTTTCATAGTCTATTTACAGTATATATAACACATATTTGGTGTACTTTTTGATATTTTATGTACAGTATGTCATATATATTTACTGTACTATTTGATATTTTATTTACAGTATATAAAATGTATTTGGTGTACTTTTAGTTAATATTATATGTACAATATATGAAATATATTTACTGTACTTTCTGATATTTTATATACAGTATATAAGATATATTTGGTGTCCTTTTGATATTTTATATAAATTATATAATATATATTTTGTGAAGTTTTTGATATTTTACATAGGGTGTGTAGTATATACTTACTGTCCTTTTTGATATTTTATTTAGAGTATATAATATACATTTGGTGTAATTTTTGATATTTTATGTACAGTATATTAAATATAATTACTGCAGTTTTTGATAGTCTATTTACAGTATATACAACACATATTTGGTGTACTTTTTGATATTTTATGTACAGTATGTCATATATATTTACTGTACTTTTTGATATTTTATTTACAGTATATAAAATGTATTTGGTGTACTTTTAGTTAATATTATATGTACAATATATGAAATATATTTACTGTACTTTTTGATATTTTATGTACAGTATATAAGATATATTTGGTGTCCTTTTGATATTTTATATAAATTACATAATATATATTTGGTGAAGTTTTTGATATTTTACATAGGGTGTGTAGTATATAGTTACTGTCCTTTTTGATATTTTATTTACAGTATATAATATACGTTTGGTGTAATTTTTGATATTTAATGTACAGTATATTAAATATAATTACTGTAGTATTTGATACTTTATTTACAGTATATATAACACATATTTGGTGTACTTTTTGATATTTTATGTACAGTATGTCATATATATTTACTGTACTTTTTGATAATTTATTTACAGTATATAAAGTGTATTTGGTGTACTTTCAGTTAATATTATATGTACAATATATGAAATATATTTACTGTACTTTTTGATATTTTAGGTACAGTATATAAGATATATTTGGTGTCCTTTTGATATTTTATGTAAATTATATAATATATATTTGGTGAAGTTTTTGATATTTTACATAGGGTGTGTAGTATATAGTTACTGTCCTTTTTGATATTTTATTTACAGTATATAATATACGTTTGGTGTAATTTTTGATATTTTATGTACAGTATATTAAATATAATTACTGTAGTATTTGATACTTTATTTACAGTATATATAACACATATTTGGTGTACTTTTTGATATTTTATGTACAGTATGTAATATATATTTACTGTACTTTTTGATAATTTATTTACAGTATATAAAGTGTATTTGGTGTACTTTCGGTTAATATTATATGTACAATATATGAAATATATATACTGTATTTTTGATATTTTATGTACAGTATATAAGATATATTTCGTGTCCTTTTGATATTTTATGTAAATTATATAATACATATTTGGTGTTGTTTTTGATATTTTACATAGGGTGTGTCATCTATATTGACTGTCCTTTTTAATATTTTATTTACAGTATATAATATACATTTGGTGTAATTTTTGATATTTTATGTACAGTATATTAAATATAATTACTGTAGTTTTTCATAGTCTATTTACAGTATATATAACACATATTTGGTGTACTTTTTGATATTTTATGTACGGTATGTCATATATATTTACTGTACTATTTGATATTTTATTTACAGTATATAAAATGTATTTGGTGTACTTTTAGTTAATATTATATGTACAATATATGAAATATATTTACTGTACTTTCTGATATTTTATATACAGTATATAAGATATATTTGGTGTCCTTTTGATATTTTATATAAATTATATAATATATATTTTGTGAAGTTTTTGATATTTTACATAGGGTGTGTAGTATATACTTACTGTCCTTTTTGATATTTTATTTAGAGTATATAATATACATTTGGTGTAATTTTTGATATTTTATGTACAGTATATTAAATATAATTACTGCAGTTTTTGATAGTCTATTTACAGTATATACAACACATATTTGGTGTACTTTTTGATATTTTATGTACAGTATGTCATATATATTTACTGTACTTTTTGATATTTTATTTACAGTATATAAAATGTATTTGGTGTACTTTTAGTTAATATTATATGTACAATATATGAAATATATTTACTGTACTTTTTGATATTTTATGTACAGTATATAAGATATATTTGGTGTCCTTTTGATATTTTATATAAATTACATAATATATATTTGGTGAAGTTTTTGATATTTTACATAGGGTGTGTAGTATATAGTTACTGTCCTTTTTGATATTTTATTTACAGTATATAATATACGTTTGGTGTAATTTTTGATATTTAATGTACAGTATATTAAATATAATTACTGTAGTATTTGATACTTTATTTACAGTATATATAACACATATTTGGTGTACTTTTTGATATTTTATGTACAGTATGTCATATATATTTACTGTACTTTTTGATAATTTATTTACAGTATATAAAGTGTATTTGGTGTACTTTCAGTTAATATTATATGTACAATATATGAAATATATTTACTGTACTTTTTGATATTTTAGGTACAGTATATAAGATATATTTGGTGTCCTTTTGATATTTTATGTAAATTATATAATATATATTTGGTGAAGTTTTTGATATTTTACATAGGGTGTGTAGTATATAGTTACTGTCCTTTTTGATATTTTATTTACAGTATATAATATACGTTTGGTGTAATTTTTGATATTTTATGTACAGTATATTAAATATAATTACTGTAGTATTTGATACTTTATTTACAGTATATATAACACATATTTGGTGTACTTTTTGATATTTTATGTACAGTATGTAATATATATTTACTGTACTTTTTGATAATTTATTTACAGTATATAAAGTGTATTTGGTGTACTTTCGGTTAATATTATATGTACAATATATGAAATATATATACTGTATTTTTGATATTTTATGTACAGTATATAAGATATATTTCGTGTCCTTTTGATATTTTATGTAAATTATATAATACATATTTGGTGTTGTTTTTGATATTTTACATAGGGTGTGTCATCTATATTGACTGTCCTTTTTAATATTTTATTTACAGTATATAATATACATTTGGTGTAATTTTTGATATTTTATGTTCAGTATATTAAATATAATTACTGTAGTTTTTCACAGTCTATTTACAGTATATATAACACATATTTGGTGTACTTTTTGATATTTTATGTACGGTATGTCATATATATTTACTGTACTATTTGATATTTTATTTACAGTATATAAAATGTATTTGGTGTACTTTTAGTTAATATTATATGTACAATATATGAAATATATTTACTGTACTTTCTGATATTTTATATACAGTATATAAGATATATTTGGTGTCCTTTTGATATTTTATATAAATTATATAATATATATTTTGTGCAGTTTTTGATATTTTACATAGGGTGTGTAGTATATACTTACTGTCCTTTTTGATATTTTATTTACAGTATATAATATACATTTGGTGTAATTTTTGATATTTTATGTACAGTATATTAAATATAATTACTGCAGTTTTTGATAGTCTATTTACAGTATATACAACACATATTTGGTGTACTTTTTGATATTTTATGTACAGTATGTCATATATATTTACTGTACTTTTTGATATTTTATTTACAGTATATAAAATGTATTTGGTGTACTTTTAGTTAATATTATATGTACAATATATGAAATATATTTACTGTACTTTTTGATATTTTATGTACAGTATATAAGATATACTTGGTGTCCTTTTGATATTTTATATAAATTACATAATATATATTTGGTGAAGTTTTTGATATTTTACATAGTGTGTGTAGTATATAGTTACTGTCCTTTTTGATATTTTATTTACAGTATATAATATACGTTTGGTGTAATTTTTGATATTTAATGTACAGTATATGAAATATAATTACTGTAGTATTTGATACTTTATTTACATTATATATAACACATATTTGGTGTACTTTTTGATATTTTATGTACAGTGTGTCATATATATTTACTGTACTTTTTGATAATTTATTTACAGTATATAAAGTGTATTTGGTGTACTTTCAGTTAATATTATATGTACAATATATGAAATATATTTACTGTACTTTCTGATATTTTATGTACAGTATATAAGATATATTTGGTGTCCTTTTGATATTTTATATAAATTATATAATATATATTAAGTGTAGTTTTTGATATTTTACATAGGGTGTGTCATATATATTTACTGTCTTTTTGATATTTTATTTACAGTATATAATATACATTTGGTGTAATTTTTGATATTTTATGTACAGTATATTAAATATAATTACTGAAGTATTTGATACTTTATTTACAGTATATATAACACATATTTGGTGTATTTTTGATATTTTATGTACAGTATGTCATATATATACTGTACTTTTTGATATTTTATTTACAGTATATAAAATGTATTTGGTGTACTTTTATTTAATATTATATGTACACTATATGAAATATATTTACTCTACTTTCTGATATTTTATGTACAGTATATAATATATATTTGTTGTCCTTTTGATATTTTATATAAATTATATAATATATATTTGGTGAAGTTTTTGATATTTTACATAGGGTGTGTAGTATTTACTTACTGTCCTTTTTGATCTTTTATTTACAGTATATAATATACATTTGGTGTAATTTTTGATATTTTATGTACAGTATATTAAACACAATTACTGTAGTATTTGATACTTTATTTACAGTATATATAACACATATTTGGTGTACTTTTTGATATTTTATGTACAGTATGTCATATATATTTACCGTACTTTTTGATATTTTATTGACAGTATATAAAATGTATTTGGTGTACTTTCAGTTAATATTATATGTACAATATATGAAATATATTTACTGTACTTTCTGATATTTTATGTACAGTATATAAGATATATTTTGTGTCCTTTTGATATTTTATATAAATTATATAATATACATTAAGTGTAGTTTTTGATATTTTACATAGGGTGTGTCATATATATTTACTGTCTTTTTGATATTTTATTTACAGTATATAATATACATTTGATGTAATTTTTGATATTTTATGTACAGTAAATTAAATATAATTACTGTAGTTTTTCATAGTCTATTTACAGTATATATAACACATATTTGGTGTACTTTTTGATATTTTATGTACAGTATGTCATATATATTTACTGTACTTTTTGATATTTTATTTACAGTATATAAAATGTATTTGGTGTACTTTTAGTTAATATTATATGAACACTATATGAAATATATTTACTCTACTTTCTGATATTTTATGTACAGTATATAATATATATTTGGTGTCCTTTTGATATTTTATATAAATTATATAATATATATTTGGTGAAGTTTTTGATATTTTACATAGGATGTGTAGTATATAGTTACTGTCCTTTTTGATATTTTATTTACAGTATATAATATACGTTTGGTGTAATTTTTGATATTTAATGTACAGTATATTAAATATAATTACTGTAGTTTTTGATAGTCTATTTACAGTATATATAACACATATTTGGTGTACTTTTTGATATTTTATGTACAGTATGTAATGTATATTTACTGTACTTTTTGATATTTTATTTACAGTATATAAAGTGTATTTGGTGTACTTTCAGTTAATATTATATGTAGAATATATGAAATATATTTACTGTACTTTTTGATATTTTATGTACAGTATATAAGATATATTTGGTGTCCTTTTGATATTTTATGTAAATTATATAATACATATTTGGTGTAGTTTTTGATATTTTACATAGGGTGTGTCATATATATTTACTGTCCTTTTTGATATTTTATTTACAGTATATAATATACATTTGGTGTAATTGTTGATATTTTATGTACAGTATATTAAAAATAATTACTGTAGTTTTTGATAGTCTATTTACAGTATATATAACACATATTTGGTGTACTTTTTTATATTTTATGTACAGTATGTCATATATATTTACTGTACTTTTTGATATTTTATTTACAGTATATAAAATGTATTTGGTGTACTTTTAGTTAATATTATATGTACAATATATGAAATATATTTACTGAACTTTCTGATATTTTACGTACAGTATATAAGATATATTTGGTGTCCTTTTGATATTTTATATAAATTATATAATATATATTTGGTGTAGTTTTTGATATTTTACATAGGGTGTGTACTATATATTTACTGTCCTTATTGATATTTTATTTACAGTGTATAATATACATTTGGTGTAATTTTTGATATTTTATGTACAGTATATTAAATATAATTACTGTAGTATTTGATCGTTTATTTACTGTATATATAACACATATTTGGTTTACTTTTTGATATTTTATGTACAGTATGTCATATACATTTACTGTATTTTTGATATTTAATTTACAGTATATAATGTACATTTGGTGTAATTTTTGATATTTTATGTACAGTATAGTAAATATAATTAGTGTAGTTTTTGATAGTCTATTTACAGTATATATAACACATATTTGGTGTACTTTTTGATATTTTATGTACAGTATGTAATATATATTTACTGTACATTTTGATATTTTATGTACAGTATATAAAATGTATTTGGTGTACTTTTAGTTAATATTATATGTACAATATATGAAATATATTTACTGTACTTTTTGATATTTTACGTACAGTATATAAAATATATTTGGTGTCCTTTTGATATTTTATATAAATTATATAATATATATTTGGTGTAGTTTTTGATATTTTACATAGGGTGTGTAGTATATATTTATTGTCCTTATTGATATTTTATTTGCAGTGTATAATATACATTTGGTGTAATTTTTGATATTTAATGTACAGTATATTAAATATAATTACTGTAGTATTTGATCGTTTATTTACAGTATATATAACACATATTTGGTGTACTTTTTGATATTTTATGTACAGTATGTCATATATATTTACTGTAGTTTTTGATATTTTATTTACAGTATACAAAATGTATTTGGTGTACTTTCTGTTAATATTATATGTACAATATATGATATATATTTACTGTACCTTTTGATATTTTATGTACAGTATATAAGATATATTTGGTGTCCTTTTGATATTTTATGTAAATTATATAATACATATTTGGTGTAGTTTTTGATATTTTACATAGGGTGTGTCATATATATTGACTGTCCTTTTTGATATTTTATTTACAGTATATAATATACTTTTGGTGTAATTTTTGATATTTTATGTACAGTATATTAAATATAATTACTGTAGTTTTCATAGTCTATTTACAGTATATATAACACATATTTGGTGTACTTTTTGTTATTTTATGTACAGTATGTCATATATATTTACTGTAATTTTTGATATTTTATTTACAGTATATAAAATGTATTTGGTGTACTTTTAGTTAATATTATATGTACAATATATGAAATATATTTACTGTACTTTCTGATATCTTATGTACATTATATAAGATATATTTCGTGTCCTTTTGATATTTTATATAAATTATATAATATATATTTGGTGTAGTTTTTGATATTTTACATAGGGTGTGTCATATATATTTACTGTCTTTTTGATATTTTATTTACAGTATATAATATACATTTGGTGTAATTTTTGATATTTTATATACAGTATATTAAAAATAATTACTGTAGTTTTTGATAGTCTATTTACAGTATATATAACACATATTTGGTGTACTTTTTGATATTTTATGTACAGTATGTCATATATATTTACTGTATTTTTTGATATTTTATTTACAGTATATAAAATGTATTTGGTGTACTTTTAGTTAATATTATATGTACAATATATGAAATATATTTACTGTACTTTTTGATATTTTATGTACAGTATATAAGATATATTTGGTGTCCTTTTGATATTTTATATAAATTGTAAAATATACATTTGGTGTAGTTTTTAATATTTTACATAGGGTGTGTAGTATATAGTTACTGTTTTTTGATATTTTATTTACAGTATATAATATACGTTTCGGGTAATTTTTGATATTTTATGTACAGTATATTAAATATAATTACTGTAGTATTTGATACTTTATTTACAGTATATATAACACATATTTGGTGTACTTTTGATATTTTATGTACAGTATGTAATATATATTTACTGTACTTTTTGATAATTTATTTACAGTATATAAAGTATATTTATTGTACTTTCAGTTAATATTATATGTACAATATATGAAATATATTTACTGTACTTTTTGATATTTTATGTACAGTATATAAGATATATTTGGTGTCCTTTTGATATTTTATGTAAATTATATAATATATATTTGGTGAAGTTTTTGATATTTTACATAGGGTGTGTACTATATAGTTACTGTCCTTTTTGATATTTTATTTACAGTATATAATATACATTTGGTGTAATTTTTGATATTTTATGTACAGTATATTAAATATAATTACTGTAGTATTTGATACTTTATTTACAGTATATATAACACATATTTGGTGTACTTTTTGATATTTTATGTACAGTATGTAATATATATTTACTGTACTTTTTGATAATTTATTTACAGTATATAAAGTGTATTTGGTGTACTTTCAGTTAATATTATATGTACAATATATGAAATACATTTACTGTACTTTCTGATATTTTATGTACAGTATATAAGATATATTTGGTGTCCTTTTGATATTTTATGTAAATTATATAATACATATTTGCTGTAGCTTTTGATATTTTACATAGGGTGTGTCATATATATTGACGGTAGTTTTTGATATTTTATTTACAGTATATAATATACATTTGGTGCAATTTTTGATATTTTATGTACAGTATTTTAAATATAATTACTGTAGTATTTGATACTTTATTTACAGTATATATAACACATATTTGGTGTACTTTTTGATGTTTTATGTACAGTATGTCATATATATTTACTGTACTTTTTGATAATTTATTTACAGTATATAAAGTGTATTTGGTGTACTTTTAGTTAATATTATATGTACAATATATGAAATATATTTACTGTACTTTTTGATATTTTATGTACAGTATATAAGATATATTTGGTGTCCTTTTGATATTTTATGTAAATTATATAATACATATTTGCTGTAGCTTTTGATATTTTACATAGGGTGTGTCATATATATTGACGGTAGTTTTTGATATTTTATTTATAGTATATAATATACATTTGGTGTAATTTTTGATATTTTATGTACAGTATATTAAATATAATTACTGAAGTATTTGATACTTTATTTACAGTATATATAACACATATTTGGTGTACTTTTTGATATTTTATGTACAGTATGTCATATATATTTACTGTACTTTTTGATAATTTATTTACAGTATATAAAGAGTATTTGGTGTACTTTCAGTTAATATTATATGTACAATATATGAAATATGTTTACTGTATTTTTGATATTTTATGTACAGTATATAAGATATATTTGGTGTCCTTTTGATATTTTATGTAAATTATATAATATATATTTGGTGAAGTTTTTGATATTTTACATAGGGTGTGTAGTATATAGTTACTGTCCTTTTTGATATTTTATTTACAGTATATAATATACGTTTGGTGTAATTTTTGATATTTTATGTACAGTATATTAAATATAATTACTGTAGTATTTGATACTTTATTTACAGTATATATAACACATATTTGGTGTACTTTTTGATATTTTATGTACAGTATGTCATATATATTTACTGTACTTTTTGATAATTTATTTACAGTATATAAAGTATATTTGTTGTACTTTCAGTTAATATTATATGTACAATATATGAAATATATTTACTGTACTTTTTGATATTTTATGTACAGTATATAAGATATATTTGGTGTCCTTTTGATATTTTATGTAAATTATATAATATATATTTGGTGAAGTTTTTGATATTTTACATAGGGTGTGTACTATATAGTTACTGTCCTTTTTGATATTTTATTTACAGTATATAATATACATTTGGTGTAATTTTTGATATTTTATGTACAGTATATTAAATATAATTACTGTAGTATTTGATACTTTATTTACAGTATATATAACACATATTTGGTGTACTTTTTGATATTTTATGTACAGTATGTAATATATATTTACTGTACTTTTTGATAATTTATTTACAGTATATAAAATGTATTTGGTGTACCTTCAGTTAATATTATATGTACAATATATGAAATATATTTACTGTACTTTTTGATATTTTATGTACAGTATATAAGATATATGTGGTGTCCTTTTGATATTTTATATAAATTATATAATATATATTTGGTGTAGTTTTTGATATCTTACATAGGGTGTGTAGTATATTGTTACTGTACTTTTTGATATTTTATTTACAGTATATAATATACATTTGGTGTAATTTTTGATATTTTATGTACAGTATATTAAATATAATTACTGTAGTATTTGATAGTTTACAGTATATATAACACATATTTGATGTACTTTTTGATATTTTATGTACAGTATGTAATATATATTTACTGTACTTTTTGATATTTTATTTACAGTATATCAAATGTATTTGGTGTACTTTCAGTTAATATTATATGTACAATATATGAAATATATTTACTGTAATTTTTGATATTTTATGTGCAGTATATAAGTTATGTTTGGTGTCCTTTTGATATTTTATTTAAATTATATAATACATATTTGGTGTAGTTTTTGATATTTTACATAGGGTGTGTCACATATATTGACGGTCCTTTTTGATATTTTATTTACAGTATATAATATACATTTGGTGTAATTTTTGATATTTTATGTACAGTACATTAAATATAATTACGGTAGTTTTTGATAGTTTATTTACAGTATATATAACACATATTTGGTGTATTTTTGACATTTTATGTACAGTATGTCATATATATTTACTGTAATTTTTGATATTTTATGTACAGTATTTAAAATGTATTTGGTGTACTTTCAGTTAATATTATATGTAGAATATATGAAATATATTTACTGTACTTTTTGATATTTTATGTACAGTATATAAGATATATTTGGTGTCCTTTTGATATTTTATATAAATTATATAGTATATATTTGGTGTAGTTTTGGTATTTTACATAGGGTGTGTGATATATATTTACTGTCTTTTTGATATTTTATTTACAGTATATAATATACATTTGGTGTAATTTTTGATATTTTATGTACAGTATATCAAATACTATTACTGTAGTTTTTGATAGTCTATTTACAGTATATATAACACATATTTGGTGTACTTTTTGATATTTTATGTACAGTATGTAATATATATTTACTGTACTTTTTGATATTTTATTTACAGTATATAAAATGTATTTGATGTACTTTTAGTTAATATTATATGTACAATATATGAAATATATTTACTGTACTTTCTGATATTTTATGTAGAGTATATAAGATATATTTGTTATCCTTTTGATATTTTATGTAAATTATATAATATATATTTGCTGAAGTTTTTGATATTTTACATAGGGTGTGTAGTATATAGTTACTGTCCTTTTTGATATTTTATTTACAGTATATAGTATACATTTGGTGTAATTTTTGATATTTTATGTACAGTATATTAAATATAATTACTGTAGTATTTGATACTTTATTTACAGTATATATAACACATATTTGGTGTACTTTTTGATATTTTATGTACAGTATGTAATATATATTTACTGTACTTTTTGATATTTTATTTACATTATATAAAGTGTATTTGGTGTACTTTCAGTTAATATTATATGTACAATATATGAAATATATTTACTGTACTTTTTGATATTTTATGTACAGTATATAAGATATATTTGGTGTCCTTTTGATATTTTATGTAAATTATATAATACATATTTGGTGTAGTTTTTGATATTTTACATAGGGTGTGTCATATATATTGACTGTCCTTTTTGATATTTTATTTACAGTATATAATATACATTTGGTGTAATTTCTGATATTTTATGTACAGTATATTAAATATAATTACTGTAGTTTTTGATAGTCTATTTACAGTATATATAACACATATTTGGTGTACTTTTTTATATTTTATGTACAGTATGTCATATATATTTACTGTACTTTTTGATATTTTATTTACAGTATATAAAATGTATTTGGTGTACTTTCAGTTAATATTATATGTACAATATATGAAATATATTTACTGTACTTTTTGATATTTTATGTACAGTATATAAGATATATTTGGTGTCCTTTTGATATTTTTTGTAAATTATATAATACATATGTGCTGTAGTTTTTGATATTTTACATAGGGTGTGTCATATATATTGACGGTACTTTTTGATATTTTATTTACAGTATATAATATACATTTGGTGTAATTGTTGATATTTTATGTACAGTATATTAAATATAATTACTGTAGTTTTTGATAGTCTATTTATAGTATATATAACACATATTTGGTGTACTTTTTGATATTTTATGTACAGTATGTCATATATATTTACTGTACTTTTTGATAATTTGTTTACAGTATATTAAGTGTATTTGGTGTACTTTCAGTTAATATTATATGTACAATATATGTAATATATTTACCGTACTCTTTGATATTTTATGTACAGTATATAAGATATATTTGGTGTCCTTTTGATATTTTATGTAAATTATATAATACATATTTGGTGTAGTTTTTGATATTTTACATAGGGTGTGTGATATATATTGACTGTCCTTTTTGATATTTTATTTACAGTATATAATATATATTTGGTGTAATTTTTGATATTTTATGTACAGTATATTAAATACAATTACTGTAGTTTTTGATAGTCTATTTACAGTATATATAACACGTATTTGGTGTACTTTTTGATATTTTATGTACAGTATGTCATATATATTTACTGTATTTTTGATATTTTATTTACACTATATAAAATGTATTTGGTGTACTTTTAGTTAATATTATATATACAATATATGAAATATATTTACTGTACTTTTTGATATTTTATGTACAGTATATAAGATATATTTGGTGTCCTTTTGATATTTTATATAAATTATATAATATATATTTGGTGTAGTTTTTGAGTATATAAAATGTATTTGGTGTACTTTCAGTTAATATTATATGTACAATATATGGAATATATTTACTGTACTTTTTGATATTTTATGTACAGTATATAAGATATATTTGGTGTCCTTTTGATATTTTATATAAATTATATAATATATATTTGGTGAAGTTTTTGATATTTTACATAGGGTGTGTAGTATATAGTTACTGTCCTTTTTGATATTTTATTTACAGTATATAATATACGTTTGGTGTAATTTTTGATATTTAATGTACAGTATATTAAATATAATTACTGTAGTATTTGATACTTTATTTACAGTATATATAACACATATTTGGTGTACTTTTTGATATTTTATGTACAGTATGTAATATATATTTACTGTACTTTTTGATAATTTATTTACAGTATATAAAGTGTATTTGGTGTACTTTCAGTTAATATTATATGTACAATATATGAAATATATTTACTGTACTTTTTGATATTTTATGTACAGTATATAAGATATATTTGGTGTCCTTTTGATATTTTATGTAAATTATATAATATATATTTGGTGAAGTTTTTGATATTTTACATAGGGTGTGTAGTATATAGTTACTGTCCTTTTTGATATTTTATTTACAGTATATAATATACGTTTGGTGTAATTTTTGATATTTTATGTACAGTATATTAAATATAATTACTGTAGTATTTGATACTTTATTTACAGTATATATAACACATATTTGGTGTACTTTTTGATATTTTATGTACAGTATGTCATATATATTTACTGTACTTTTTGATAATTTATTTACAGTATATAAAGTATATTTGTTGTACTTTCAGTTAATATTATATGTACAATATATGAAATATATTTACTGTACTTTTTGATATTTTATGTACAGTATATAAGATATATTTGGTGTCCTTTTGATATTTTATGTAAATTATATAATATATATTTGGTGAAGTTTTTGATATTTTACATAGGGTGTGTACTATATAGTTACTGTCCTTTTTGATATTTTATTTACAGTATATAATATACATTTGGTGTAATTTTTGATATTTTATGTACAGTATATTAAATATAATTACTGTAGTATTTGATACTTTATTTACAGTATATATAACACATATTTGGTGTACTTTTTGATATTTTATGTACAGTATGTAATATATATTTACTGTACTTTTTGATAATTTATTTACAGTATATAAAATGTATTTGGTGTACCTTCAGTTAATATTATATGTACAATATATGAAATATATTTACTGTACTTTTTGATATTTTATGTACAGTATATAAGATATATGTGGTGTCCTTTTGATATTTTATATAAATTATATAATATATATTTGGTGTAGTTTTTGATATCTTACATAGGGTGTGTAGTATATTGTTACTGTACTTTTTGATATTTTATTTACAGTATATAATATACATTTGGTGTAATTTTTGATATTTTATGTACAGTATATTAAATATAATTACTGTAGTATTTGATAGTTTACAGTATATATAACACATATTTGATGTACTTTTTGATATTTTATGTACAGTATGTAATATATATTTACTGTACTTTTTGATATTTTATTTACAGTATATCAAATGTATTTGGTGTACTTTCAGTTAATATTATATGTACAATATATGAAATATATTTACTGTAATTTTTGATATTTTATGTGCAGTATATAAGTTATGTTTGGTGTCCTTTTGATATTTTATTTAAATTATATAATACATATTTGGTGTAGTTTTTGATATTTTACATAGGGTGTGTCACATATATTGACGGTCCTTTTTGATATTTTATTTACAGTATATAATATACATTTGGTGTAATTTTTGATATTTTATGTACAGTACATTAAATATAATTACGGTAGTTTTTGATAGTTTATTTACAGTATATATAACACATATTTGGTGTATTTTTGACATTTTATGTACAGTATGTCATATATATTTACTGTAATTTTTGATATTTTATGTACAGTATTTAAAATGTATTTGGTGTACTTTCAGTTAATATTATATGTAGAATATATGAAATATATTTACTGTACTTTTTGATATTTTATGTACAGTATATAAGATATATTTGGTGTCCTTTTGATATTTTATATAAATTATATAGTATATATTTGGTGTAGTTTTGGTATTTTACATAGGGTGTGTGATATATATTTACTGTCTTTTTGATATTTTATTTACAGTATATAATATACATTTGGTGTAATTTTTGATATTTTATGTACAGTATATCAAATACTATTACTGTAGTTTTTGATAGTCTATTTACAGTATATATAACACATATTTGGTGTACTTTTTGATATTTTATGTACAGTATGTAATATATATTTACTGTACTTTTTGATATTTTATTTACAGTATATAAAATGTATTTGATGTACTTTTAGTTAATATTATATGTACAATATATGAAATATATTTACTGTACTTTCTGATATTTTATGTAGAGTATATAAGATATATTTGTTATCCTTTTGATATTTTATGTAAATTATATAATATATATTTGCTGAAGTTTTTGATATTTTACATAGGGTGTGTAGTATATAGTTACTGTCCTTTTTGATATTTTATTTACAGTATATAGTATACATTTGGTGTAATTTTTGATATTTTATGTACAGTATATTAAATATAATTACTGTAGTATTTGATACTTTATTTACAGTATATATAACACATATTTGGTGTACTTTTTGATATTTTATGTACAGTATGTAATATATATTTACTGTACTTTTTGATATTTTATTTACATTATATAAAGTGTATTTGGTGTACTTTCAGTTAATATTATATGTACAATATATGAAATATATTTACTGTACTTTTTGATATTTTATGTACAGTATATAAGATATATTTGGTGTCCTTTTGATATTTTATGTAAATTATATAATACATATTTGGTGTAGTTTTTGATATTTTACATAGGGTGTGTCATATATATTGACTGTCCTTTTTGATATTTTATTTACAGTATATAATATACATTTGGTGTAATTTCTGATATTTTATGTACAGTATATTAAATATAATTACTGTAGTTTTTGATAGTCTATTTACAGTATATATAACACATATTTGGTGTACTTTTTTATATTTTATGTACAGTATGTCATATATATTTACTGTACTTTTTGATATTTTATTTACAGTATATAAAATGTATTTGGTGTACTTTCAGTTAATATTATATGTACAATATATGAAATATATTTACTGTACTTTTTGATATTTTATGTACAGTATATAAGATATATTTGGTGTCCTTTTGATATTTTTTGTAAATTATATAATACATATGTGCTGTAGTTTTTGATATTTTACATAGGGTGTGTCATATATATTGACGGTACTTTTTGATATTTTATTTACAGTATATAATATACATTTGGTGTAATTGTTGATATTTTATGTACAGTATATTAAATATAATTACTGTAGTTTTTGATAGTCTATTTATAGTATATATAACACATATTTGGTGTACTTTTTGATATTTTATGTACAGTATGTCATATATATTTACTGTACTTTTTGATAATTTGTTTACAGTATATTAAGTGTATTTGGTGTACTTTCAGTTAATATTATATGTACAATATATGTAATATATTTACCGTACTCTTTGATATTTTATGTACAGTATATAAGATATATTTGGTGTCCTTTTGATATTTTATGTAAATTATATAATACATATTTGGTGTAGTTTTTGATATTTTACATAGGGTGTGTGATATATATTGACTGTCCTTTTTGATATTTTATTTACAGTATATAATATATATTTGGTGTAATTTTTGATATTTTATGTACAGTATATTAAATACAATTACTGTAGTTTTTGATAGTCTATTTACAGTATATATAACACGTATTTGGTGTACTTTTTGATATTTTATGTACAGTATGTCATATATATTTACTGTATTTTTGATATTTTATTTACACTATATAAAATGTATTTGGTGTACTTTTAGTTAATATTATATATACAATATATGAAATATATTTACTGTACTTTTTGATATTTTATGTACAGTATATAAGATATATTTGGTGTCCTTTTGATATTTTATATAAATTATATAATATATATTTGGTGTAGTTTTTGAGTATATAAAATGTATTTGGTGTACTTTCAGTTAATATTATATGTACAATATATGGAATATATTTACTGTACTTTTTGATATTTTATGTACAGTATATAAGATATATTTGGTGTCCTTTTGATATTTTATATAAATTATATAATATATATTTGGTGAAGTTTTTGATATTTTACATAGGGTGTGTAGTATATAGTTACTGTCCTTTTTGATATTTTATTTACAGTATATAATATACGTTTGGTGTAATTTTTGATATTTAATGTACAGTATATTAAATATAATTACTGTAGTATTTGATACTTTATTTACAGTATATATAACACATATTTGGTGTACTTTTTGATATTTTATGTACAGTATGTAATATATATTTACTGTACTTTTTGATAATTTATTTACAGTATATAAAGTGTATTTGGTGTACTTTCAGTTAATATTATATGTAAAATATATGAAATATATTTACTGTACTTTTTGATATTTTATGTACAGTATATAAGATATATTTGGTGTCCTTTTGATATTTTATGTAAATTATATAATATATATTTGGTGAAGTTTTTGATATTTTACATAGGGTGTGTAGTATATAGTTACTGTCCTTTTTGATATTTTATTTACAGTATATAATATACGTTTGGTGTAATTTTTTATATTTTATGTACAGTATATTAAATATAATTACTGTAGTATTTGATACTTTATTTACAGTATATATAACACATATTTGGTGTACTTTTTGATATTTTATGTACAGTATGTAATATATATTTACTGTACTTTTTGATAATTTATTTACAGTATATAAAGTGTATTTGGTGTACTTTCGGTTAATATTATATGTACAATATATGAAATATATATACTGTATTTTTGATATTTTATGTACAGTATATAAGATATATTTCGTGTCCTTTTGATATTTTATGTAAATTATATAATACATATTTGGTGTTGTTTTTGATATTTTACATAGGGTGTGTCATCTATATTGACTGTCCTTTTTAATATTTTATTTACAGTATATAATATACATTTGGTGTAATTTTTGATATTTTATGTACAGTATATTAAATATAATTACTGTAGTTTTTCATAGTCTATTTACAGTATATATAACACATATTTGGTGTACTTTTTGATATTTTATGTACAGTATGTCATATATATTTACTGTACTATTTGATATTTTATTTACAGTATATAAAATGTATTTGGTGTACTTTTAGTTAATATTATATGTACAATATATGAAATATATTTACTGTACTTTCTGATATTTTATATACATTATATAAGATATATTTGGTGTCATTTTGATATTTTATATAAATTATATAATATATATTTTGTGCAGTTTTTGATATTTTACATAGGGTGTGTAGTATATACTTACTGTCCTTTTTGATATTTTATTTACAGTATATAATATACATTTGGTGTAATTTTTGATATTTTATGTACAGTATATTAAATATAATTACTGCAGTTTTTGATAGTCTATTTACAGTATATACAACACATATTTGGTGTACTTTTTGATATTTTATGTACAGTATGTCATATATATTTACTGTACTTTTTGATATTTTATTTACAGTATATAAAATGTATTTGGTGTACTTTTAGTTAATATTATATGTACAATATATGAAATATATTTACTGTACTTTTTGATATTTTATGTACAGTATATAAGATATACTTGGTGTCCTTTTGATATTTTATATAAATTACATAATATATATTTGGTGAAGTTTTTGATATTTTACATAGGGTGTGTAGTATATAGTTACTGTCCTTTTTGATATTTTATTTACAGTATATAATATACGTTTGGTGTAATTTTTGATATTTAATGTACAGTATATTAATATAATTACTGTAGTATTTGATACTTTATTTACAGTATATATAACACATATTTGGTGTACTTTTTGATATTTTATGTACAGTATGTCATATATATTTACTGTACTTTTTGATAATTTATTTACAGTATATAAAGTGTATTTGGTGTACTTTCAGTTAATATTATATGTACAATATATGAAATATATTTACTGTACTTTTTGATATTTTATGTACAGTATATAAGATATATTTGGTGTCCATTTGATATTTTATGTAAATTATATAATATATATTTGGTGAAGTTTTTGATATTTTACATAGGGTGTGTAGTATATAGTTACTGTCCTTTTTGATATTTTATTTACAGTATATAATATACGTTTGGTGTAATTTTTTATATTTTATGTACAGTATATTAAATATAATTAGTGTAGTATTTGATACTTTATTTACAGTATATATAACACATATTTGGTGTACTTTTTGATATTTTATGTACAGTATGTAATATATATTTACTGTACTTTTTGATAATTTATTTACAGTATATAAAGTGTATTTGGTGTACTTTCGGTTAATATTATATGTACAATATATGAAATATATATACTGTATTTTTGATATTTTATGTACAGTATATAAGATATATTTCGTGTCCTTTTGATATTTTATGTAAATTATATAATACATATTTGGTGTTGTTTTTGATATTTTACATAGGGTGTGTCATCTATATTGACTGTCCTTTTTAATATTTTATTTACAGTATATAATATACATTTGGTGTAATTTTTGATATTTTATGTACAGTATATTAAATATAATTACTGTAGTTTTTCATAGTCTATTTACAGTATATATAACACATATTTGGTGTACTTTTTGATATTTTATGTACAGTATGTCATATGTATTTACTGTACTATTTGATATTTTATTTACAGTATATAAAATGTATTTGGTGTACTTTTAGTTAATATTATATGTACAATATATGAAATATATTTACTGTACTTTTTGATATTTTATGTACAGTATATAAGATATATTTGGTGTCCTTTTGATATTTTATGTAAATTATATAATACATATTTGGTGTAGTTTTTGATATTTTACATAGGGTGTGTCATATATATTGACTGTCCTTTTTGATATTTTATTTACTGTATATAATATACATTTGGTGTAATTTCTGATATTTTATGTACAGTATATTAAATATAATTACTGTAGTTTTTCATAGTCTATTTACAGTATATACAACACATATTTGGTGTACTTTTTTATATTTTATGTACAGTATGTCATATATATTTACTGTACTTTTTGATATTTTATTTACAGTATATAATATACATTTGGTGTAATTTTTGATATTTTATGTACAGTATATTAAATACTATTACTGTAGTTTTGATAGTCTATTTACAGTATATATAACACATATTTGGTTTACTTTTTGATATTTTATGTACAGTATGTCATATATATTTACTGTACTTTTTGATATTTTATTTACAGTATATAAAATGTATGTGGTGTACTTTCAGTTAATATTATATGTATAATATATGAAATATATTTACTGTACTTTTTGATATTTTATGTACAGTATATAAGATATATTTGGTGTCCTTTTGATATTTTATGTAAATTATATAATACATATGTGCTGTAGTTTTTGATATTTTACATAGGGTGTGTCATATATATTGACGGTACTTTTTGATATTTTATTTACAGTATATAATATACGTTTGGTGTAATTGTTGATATTTTATGTACAGTATATTAAATATAATTACTGTAGTTTTTGATAGTCTATTTATAGTATATATAACACATATTTGGTGTACTTTTTGATATTTTATGTACAGTATGTCATATATATTTACTGTACTTTTTGATAATTTGTTTACAGTATATTAAGTGTATTTGGTGTACTTTCAGTTAATATTATATGTACAATATATGTAATATATTTACCGTACTCTTTGATATTTTATGTACAGTATATAAGATATATTTGGTGTCCTTTTGATATTTTATGTAAATTATATAATACATATTTGGTGTAGTTTTTGATATTTTACATAGGGTGTGTGATATATATTGACTGTCCTTTTTGATATTTTATTTACAGTATATAATATACATTTGGTGTAATTTTTGATATTTTATGTACAGTATATTAAATACAATTACTGTAGTTTTTGATAGTCTATTTACAGTATATAAAACTCGTATTTGGTGTACTTTTTGATATTTTATGTACAGTATGTCATATATATTTACTGTACTTTTTGATAATTTATTTACAGTATATAAAATGTATTTGGTGTACCTTCAGTTAATATTATATGTACAATATATGAAATATATTTACTGTACTTTTTGATATTTTATGTACAGTATGTCATATATATTTACTGTATTTTTGATATTTTATTTACAGTATATAAAATGTATTTGGTGTACTTTTAGTTAATATTATATACACAATATATGAAATATATTTACTGTACTTTTTGATATTTTATGTACAGTATATAAGATATATTTGGTGTCCTTATGATATTTTATATAAATTATATAATATATATTTGGTGTAGTTTTTGAGTATATAAAATGTATTTGGTGTACTTTCAGTTAATATTATATGTACAATATATGGAATATATTTACTGTACTTTTTGATATTTTATGTACAGTATAGAAGATATATTTGGTGTCCTTTTGATATTTTATATAAATTATATAATATATATTTGGTGAAGTTTTTGATATTTAACATAGGGTGTGTAGTATATAGTTACTGTCCTTTTTGATATTTTATTTACAGTATATAATATACGTTTGGTGTAATTTTTGATATTTAATGTACAGTATATTAAATATAATTACTGTAGTATTTGATACTTTATTTACAGTATATATAACACATATTTGGTGTACTTTTTGATATTTTATGTACAGTATGTAATATATATTTACTGTACTTTTTGATAATTTATTTACAGTATATAAAGTGTATTTGGTGTACTTTCAGTTAATATTATATGTACAATATATGAAATATATTTACTGTACTTTTTGATATTTTATGTACAGTATATAAGATATATTTGGTGTCCTTTTGATATTTTATGTAAATTATATAATATATATTTGGTGAAGTTTTTGATATTTTACATAGGGTGTGTAGTATATAGTTACTGTCCTTTTTGATATTTTATTTACAGTATATAATATACGTTTGGTGTAATTTTTGATATTTAATGTACAGTATATTAAATATAATTACTGTAGTATTTGATACTTTATTTACAGTATATATAACACATATTTGGTGTACTTTTTGATATTTTATGTACAGTATGTAATATATATTTACTGTACTTTTTGATAATTTATTTACAGTATATAAAGTGTATTTGGTGTACTTTCAGTTAATATTATATGTAAAATATATGAAATATATTTACTGTACTTTTTGATATTTTATGTACAGTATATAAGATATATTTGGTGTCCTTTTGATATTTTATGTAAATTATATAATATATATTTGGTGAAGTCTTTGATATTTTACATAGGGTGTGTAGTATATAGTTATTGTCCTTTTTGATATTTTATTTACAGTATATAATATACGTTTGGTGTAATTTTTTATATTTTATGTACAGTATATTATATATAATTACTGTAGTATTTGATACTTTATTTACAGTATATATAACACATATTTGGTGTACTTTTTGATATTTTCTGTACAGTATGTAATATATATTTACTGTACTTTTTGATAATTTATTTACAGTATATAAAGTGTATTTGGTGTACTTTCGGTTAATATTATATGTACAATATATGAAATATATATACTGTATTTTTGATATTTTATGTACAGTATATAAGATATATTTCGTGTCCTTTTGATATTTTATGTAAATTATATAATACATATTTGGTGTTGTTTTTGATATTTTACATAGGGTGTGTCATCTATATTGACTGTCCTTTTTAATATTTTATTTACAGTATATAATATACATTTGGTGTAATTTTTGATATTTTATGTACAGTATATTAAATATAATTACTGTAGTTTTTCATAGTCTATTTACAGTATATATAACACATATTTGGTGTACTTTTTGATATTTTATGTACAGTATGTCATATATATTTACTGTACTATTTGATATTTTATTTACAGTATATAAAATGTATTTGGTGTACTTTTAGTTAATATTATATGTACAATATATGAAATATATTTACTGTACTTTCTGATATTTTATATACAGTATATAAGATATATTTGGTGTCCTTTTGATATTTTATATAAATTATATAATATATATTTTGTGCAGTTTTTGATATTTTACATAGGGTGTGTAGTATATACTTACTGTCCTTTTTGATATTTTATTTACAGTATATAATATACATTTGGTGTAATTTTTGATATTTTATGTACAGTATATTAAATATAATTACTGCAGTTTTTGATAGTCTATTTACAGTATATACAACACATATTTGGTGTACTTTTTGATATTTTATGTACAGTATGTCATATATATTTACTGTACTTTTTGATATTTTATTTACAGTATATAAAATGTATTTGGTGTACTTTTAGTTAATATTATATGTACAATATATGAAATAAATTTACTGTACTTTTTGATATTTTATGTACAGTATATAAGATATATTTGGTGTCCTTTTGATATTTTATATAAATTACATAATATATATTTGGTGAAGTTTTTGATATTTTACATAGGGTGTGTAGTATATAGTTACTGTCCTTTTTGATATTTTATTTACAGTATATAATATACGTTTGGTGTAATTTTTGATATTTAATGTACAGTATATTAATATAATTACTGTAGTATTTGATACTTTATTTACAGTATATATAACACATATTTGGTGTACTTTTTGATATTTTATGTACAGTATGTCATATATATTTACTGTACTTTTTGATAATTTATTTACAGTATATAAAGTGTATTTGGTGTACTTTTAGTTAATATTATATGTACAATATATGAAATATATTTACTGTACTTTTTGATATTTTATGTACAGTATATAAGATATATTTGGTGTCCTTTTGATATTTTATGTAAATTATATAATATATATTTGGTGAAGTTTTTGATATTTTACATAGGGTGTGTAGTATATAGTTACTGTCCTTTTTGATATTTTATTTACAGTATATAATATACGTTTGGTGTAATTTTTTATATTTTATGTACAGTATATTAAATATAATTACTGTAGTATTTGATACTTTATTTACAGTATATATAACACATATTTGGTGTACTTTTTGATATTTTATGTACAGTATGTAATATATATTTACTGTACTTTTTGATAATTTATTTACAGTATATAAAGTGTATTTGGTGTACTTTCGGTTAATATTATATGTACAATATATGAAATATATATACTGTATTTTTGATATTTTATGTACAGTATATAAGATATATTTCGTGTCCTTTTGATATTTTATGTAAATTATATAATACATATTTGGTGTTGTTTTTGATATTTTACATAGGGTGTGTCATCTATATTGACTGTCCTTTTTAATATTTTATTTACAGTATATAATATACATTTGGTGTAATTTTTGATATTTTATGTACAGTATATTAAATATAATTACTGTAGTTTTTCATAGTCTATTTACAGTATATATAACACATATTTGGTGTACTTTTTGATATTTTATGTACAGTATGTCATATATATTTACTGTACTATTTGATATTTTATTTACAGTATATAAAATGTATTTGGTGTACTTTTAGTTAATATTATATGTACAATATATGAAATATATTTACTGTACTTTCTGATATTTTATATACAGTATATAAGATATATTTGGTGTCCTTTTGATATTTTATATAAATTATATAATATATATTTTGTGAAGTTTTTGATATTTTACATAGGGTGTGTAGTATATACTTACTGTCCTTTTTGATATTTTATTTAGAGTATATAATATACATTTGGTGTAATTTTTGATATTTTATGTACAGTATATTAAATATAATTACTGCAGTTTTTGATAGTCTATTTACAGTATATACAACACATATTTGGTGTACTTTTTGATATTTTATGTACAGTATGTCATATATATTTACTGTACTTTTTGATATTTTATTTACAGTATATAAAATGTATTTGGTGTACTTTTAGTTAATATTATATGTACAATATATGAAATATATTTACTGTACTTTTTGATATTTTATGTACAGTATATAAGATATATTTGGTGTCCTTTTGATATTTTATATAAATTACATAATATATATTTGGTGAAGTTTTTGATATTTTACATAGGGTGTGTAGTATATAGTTACTGTCCTTTTTGATATTTTATTTACAGTATATAATATACGTTTGGTGTAATTTTTGATATTTAATGTACAGTATATTAAATATAATTACTGTAGTATTTGATACTTTATTTACAGTATATATAACACATATTTGGTGTACTTTTTGATATTTTATGTACAGTATGTCATATATATTTACTGTACTTTTTGATAATTTATTTACAGTATATAAAGTGTATTTGGTGTACTTTCAGTTAATATTATATGTACAATATATGAAATATATTTACTGTACTTTTTGATATTTTAGGTACAGTATATAAGATATATTTGGTGTCCTTTTGATATTTTATGTAAATTATATAATATATATTTGGTGAAGTTTTTGATATTTTACATAGGGTGTGTAGTATATAGTTACTGTCCTTTTTGATATTTTATTTACAGTATATAATATACGTTTGGTGTAATTTTTGATATTTTATGTACAGTATATTAAATATAATTACTGTAGTATTTGATACTTTATTTACAGTATATATAACACATATTTGGTGTACTTTTTGATATTTTATGTACAGTATGTAATATATATTTACTGTACTTTTTGATAATTTATTTACAGTATATAAAGTGTATTTGGTGTACTTTCGGTTAATATTATATGTACAATATATGAAATATATATACTGTATTTTTGATATTTTATGTACAGTATATAAGATATATTTCGTGTCCTTTTGATATTTTATGTAAATTATATAATACATATTTGGTGTTGTTTTTGATATTTTACATAGGGTGTGTCATCTATATTGACTGTCCTTTTTAATATTTTATTTACAGTATATAATATACATTTGGTGTAATTTTTGATATTTTATGTTCAGTATATTAAATATAATTACTGTAGTTTTTCACAGTCTATTTACAGTATATATAACACATATTTGGTGTACTTTTTGATATTTTATGTACGGTATGTCATATATATTTACTGTACTATTTGATATTTTATTTACAGTATATAAAATGTATTTGGTGTACTTTTAGTTAATATTATATGTACAATATATGAAATATATTTACTGTACTTTCTGATATTTTATATACAGTATATAAGATATATTTGGTGTCCTTTTGATATTTTATATAAATTATATAATATATATTTTGTGCAGTTTTTGATATTTTACATAGGGTGTGTAGTATATACTTACTGTCCTTTTTGATATTTTATTTACAGTATATAATATACATTTGGTGTAATTTTTGATATTTTATGTACAGTATATTAAATATAATTACTGCAGTTTTTGATAGTCTATTTACAGTATATACAACACATATTTGGTGTACTTTTTGATATTTTATGTACAGTATGTCATATATATTTACTGTACTTTTTGATATTTTATTTACAGTATATAAAATGTATTTGGTGTACTTTTAGTTAATATTATATGTACAATATATGAAATATATTTACTGTACTTTTTGATATTTTATGTACAGTATATAAGATATACTTGGTGTCCTTTTGATATTTTATATAAATTACATAATATATATTTGGTGAAGTTTTTGATATTTTACATAGTGTGTGTAGTATATAGTTACTGTCCTTTTTGATATTTTATTTACAGTATATAATATACGTTTGGTGTAATTTTTGATATTTAATGTACAGTATATGAAATATAATTACTGTAGTATTTGATACTTTATTTACATTATATATAACACATATTTGGTGTACTTTTTGATATTTTATGTACAGTGTGTCATATATATTTACTGTACTTTTTGATAATTTATTTACAGTATATAAAGTGTATTTGGTGTACTTTCAGTTAATATTATATGTACAATATATGAAATATATTTACTGTACTTTTTGATATTTTATGTACAGTATATAAGATATATTTGGTGTCCTTTTGATATTTTATGTAAATTATATAATATATATTTGGTGAAGTTTTTGATATTTTACATAGGGTGTGTAGTATATAGTTACTGTCCTTTTTGATATTTTATTTACAGTATATAATATACGTTTGGTGTAATTTTTGATGTTTTATGTACAGTATATTAAATATAATTACTGTAGTATTTGATACTTTATTTACAGTATATATAACACATATTTGGTGTACTTTTTGATATTTTATGTACAGTATGTAATATATATTTACTGTACTTTTTGATAATTTATTTACAGTATATAAAGTGTATTTGGTGTACTTTCGGTTAATATTATATGTACAATATATGAAATATATATACTGTATTTTTGATATTTTATGTACAGTGTATAAGATATATTTCGTGTCCTTTTGATATTTTATGTAAATTATATAATACATATTTGGTGTTGTTTTTGATATTTTACATAGGGTGTGTCATCTATATTGACTGTCCTTTTTAATATTTTATTTACAGTATATAATATACATTTGGTGTAATTTTTGATATTTTATGTACAGTATATTAAATATAATTACTGTAGTTTTTCATAGTCTATTTACAGTATATATAACACATATTTGGTGTACTTTTTGATATTTTATGTACAGTATGTCATATATATTTACTGTACTTTTTGATATTTTATTTACAGTATATAAAATGTATTTGGTGTACTTTTAGTTAATATTATATGTACAATATATGAAATATATTTACTGTACTTTCTGATATTTTATATACAGTATATAAGATATATTTGGTGTCCTTTTGATATTTTATATAAATTATATAATATATATTTTGTGAAGTTTTTGATATTTTACATAGGGTGTGTAGTATATACTTACTGTCCTTTTTGATATTTTATTTACAGTATATAATATACATTTGGTGTAATTTTTGATATTTTATGTACAGTATATTAAATATAATTACTGCAGTTTTTGATAGTCTATTTACAGTATATACAACACATATTTGGTGTACTTTTTGATATTTTATGTACAGTATGTCATATATATTTACTGTACTTTTTGATATTTTATTTACAGTATATAAAATGTATTTGGTGTACTTTTAGTTAATATTATATGTACAATATATGAAATATATTTACTGTACTTTTTGATATTTTATGTACAGTATATAAGATATATTTGGTGTCCTTTTGATATTTTATATAAATTACATAATATATATTTGGTGAAGTTTTTGATATTTTACATAGGGTGTGTAGTATATAGTTACTGTCCTTTTTGATATTTTATTTACAGTATATAATATACGTTTGGTGTAATTTTTGATATTTAATGTACAGTATATTAAATATAATTACTGTAGTATTTGATACTTTATTTACAGTATATATAACACATATTTGGTGTACTTTTTGATATTTTATGTACAGTATGTCATATATATTTACTGTACTTTTTGATAATTTATTTACAGTATATAAAGTGTATTTGGTGTACTTTCAGTTAATATTATATGTACAATATATGAAATATATTTACTGTACTTTTTGATATTTTATGTACAGTATATAAGATATATTTGGTGTCCTTTTGATATTTTATGTAAATTATATAATATATATTTGGTGAAGTTTTTGATATTTTACATAGGGTGTGTAGTATATAGTTACTGTCCTTTTTGATATTTTATTTACAGTATATAATATACGTTTGGTGTAATTTTTGATATTTTATGTACAGTATATTAAATATAATTACTGTAGTATTTGATACTTTATTTACAGTATATATAACACATATTTGGTGTACTTTTTGATATTTTATGTACAGTATGTAATATATATTTACTGTACTTTTTGATAATTTATTTACAGTATATAAAGTGTATTTGGTGTACTTTTGGTTAATATTATATGTACAATATATGAAATATATATACTGTATTTTTGATATTTTATGTACAGTGTATAAGATATATTTCGTGTCCTTTTGATATTTTATGTAAATTATATAATACATATTTGGTGTTGTTTTTGATATTTTACATAGGGTGTGTCATCTATATTGACTGTCCTTTTTAATATTTTATTTACAGTATATAATATACATTTGGTGTAATTTTTGATATTTTATGTACAGTATATTAAATATAATTACTGTAGTTTTTTATAGTCTATTTACAGTATATATAACACATATTTGGTGTACTTTTTGATATCTTATGTACAGTATGTCATATATATTTACTGTACTATTTGATATTTTATTTACAGTATATAAAATGTATTTGGTGTACTTTTAGTTAATATTATATGTACAATATATGAAATATATTTACTGTACTTTCTGATATTTTATATACAGTATATAAGATATATTTGGTGTCCTTTTGATATTTTATATAAATTATATAATATATATTTTGTGAAGTTTTTGATATTTTACATAGGGTGTGTAGTATATACTTACTGTCCTTTTTGATATTTTATTTACAGTATATAATATACATTTGGTGTAATTTTTGATATTTTATGTACAGTATATTAAATATAATTACGGCAGTTTTTGATAGTCTATTTACAGTATATACAACACATATTTGGTGTACTTTTTGATATTTTATGTACAGTATGTCATATATATTTACTGTACTTTTTGATATTTTATTTACAGTATATAAAATGTATTTGGTGTACTTTCAGTTAATATTATATGTACAATATATGAAATATATTTACTGTACTTTTTGATATTTTATGTACAGTATATAAGATATATTTGGTGTCCTTTTGATATTTTATGTAAATTATATGATATATATTTGGTGAAGTTTTTGATATTTTACATAGGGTGTGTAGTATATAGTTACTGTCTTTTTTGATATTTTATTTACAGTATATAATATACGTTTGGTGTAATTTTTGATATTTAATGTACAGTATATTAAATATAATTACTGTAGTATTTGATACTTTATTTACAGTATATATAACACATATTTGGTGAACTTTTTGATATTTTATGTACAGTATGTCATATATATTTACTGTACTTTTTGATAATTTATTTACAGTATATAAAGTGTATTTGGTGTACTTTCAGTTAATATTATATGTACAATATATGAAATATATTTACTGTACTTTTTGATATTTTATGTACAGTATATAAGATATATTTGGTGTCCTTTTGATATTTTATGTAAATTATATAATATATATTTGGTGAAGTTTTTGATATTTTACATAGGGTGTGTAGTATATAGTTACTGTCCTTTTTGATATTTTATTTACAGTATATAATATACGTTTGGTGTAATTTTTGATATTTTATGTACAGTATATTAAATATAATTACTGTAGTATTTGATACTTTATTTACAGTATATATAACACATATTTGGTGTACTTTTTGATATTTTATGTACAGTATGTAATATATATTTACTGTACTTTTTGATAATTTATTTACAGTATATAAAGTGTATTTGGTGTACTTTCGGTTAATATTATATGTACAATATATGAAATATATATACTGTATTTTTGATATTTTATGTACAGTGTATAAGATATATTTCGTGTCCTTTTGATATTTTATGTAAATTATATAATACATATTTGGTGTTGTTTTTGATATTTTACATAGGGTGTGTCATCTATATTGACTGTCCTTTTTAATATTTTATTTACAGTATATAATATACATTTGGTGTAATTTTTGATATTTTATGTACACTATATTAAATATAATTACTGTAGTTTTTTATAGTCTATTTACAGTATATATAACACATATTTGGTGTACTTTTTGATATCTTATGTACAGTATGTCATATATATTTACTGTACTATTTGATATTTTATTTACAGTATATAAAATGTATTTGGTGTACTTTTAGTTAATATTATATGTACAATATATGAAATATATTTACTGTACTTTCTGATATTTTATATACAGTATATAAGATATATTTGGTGTCCTTTTGATATTTTATATAAATTATATAATATATATTTTGTGAAGTTTTTGATATTTTACATAGGGTGTGTAGTATATACTTACTGTCCTTTTTGATATTTTATTTACAGTATATAATATACATTTGGTGTAATTTTTGATATTTTATGTACAGTATATTAAATATAATTACGGCAGTTTTTGATAGTCTATTTACAGTATATACAACACATATTTGGTGTACTTTTTGATATTTTATGTACAGTATGTCATATATATTTACTGTACTTTTTGATATTTTATTTACAGTATATAAAATGTATTTGGTGTACTTTCAGTTAATATTATATGTACAATATATGAAATATATTTACTGTACTTTTTGATATTTTATGTACAGTATATAAGATATATTTTGTGTCCTTTTGATATTTTATGTAAATTATATGATATATATTTGGTGAAGTTTTTGATATTTTACATAGGGTGTGTAGTATATAGTTACTGTCTTTTTTGATATTTTATTTACAGTATATAATATACGTTTGGTGTAATTTTTGATATTTAATGTACAGTATATTAAATATAATTACTGTAGTATTTGATACTTTATTTACAGTATATATAACACATATTTGGTGAACTTTTTGATATTTTATGTACAGTATGTCATATATATTTACTGTACTTTTTGATAATTTATTTACAGTATATAAAGTGTATTTGGTGTACTTTCAGTTAATATTATATGTACAATATATGAAATATATTTACTGTACTTTTTGATATTTTATGTACAGTATATAAGATATATTTGGTGTCCTTTTGATATTTTATGTAAATTATATAATATATATTTGGTGAAGTTTTTGATATTTTACTTAGGGTGTGTAGTATATAGTTACTGTCCTTTTTGATATTTTATTTACAGTATATAATATACGTTTGGTGTAATTTTTGATATTTTATGTACAGTATATTAAATATAATTACTGTAGTATTTGATACTTTATTTACAGTATATATAACACATATTTGGTGTACTTTTTGATATTTTATGTACAGTATGTAATATATATTTACTGTACTTTTTGATAATTTATTTACAGTATATAAAGTGTATTTGGGGTACTTTCGGTTAATATTATATGTACAATATATGAAATATATATACTGTATTTTTGATATTTTATGTACAGTATATAAGATATATTTCGTGTCCTTTTGATATTTTATGTAAATTATATAATACATATTTGGTGTTGTTTTTGATATTTTACATAGGGTGTGTCATCTATATTGACTGTCCTTTTTAATATTTTATTTACAGTATATAATATACATTTGGTGTAATTTTTGATATTTTATGTACAGTATATTAAATATAATTACTGTAGTTTTTCATAGTCTATTTACAGTATATATAACACATATTTGGTGTACTTTTTGATATTTTATGTACAGTATGTCATATATATTTACTGTAGTATTTGATATTTTATTTACAGTATATAAAATGTATTTGGTGTACTTTTAGTTAATATTATATGTACAATATATGAAATATATTTACTGTACTTTCTGATATTTTATATACAGTATATAAGATATATTTGGTGTCCTTTTGATATTTTATATAAATTATATAATATATATTTTGTGCAGTTTTTGATATTTTACATAGGGTGTGTAGTATATACTTACTGTCCTTTTTGATATTTTATTTACAGTATATAATATACATTTTGTGTAATTTTTGATATTTTATGTACAGTATATTAAATATAATTACTGCAGTTTTTGATAGTCTATTTACAGTATATACAACACATATTTGGTGTACTTTTTGATATTTTATGTACAGTATGTCATATATATTTACTGTACTTTTTGATATTTTATTTACAGTATATAAAATGTATTTGGTGTACTTTTAGTTAATATTATATGTACAATATATGAAATATATTTACTGTACTTTTTGATATTTTATGTACAGTATATAAGATATATTTGGTGTCCTTTTGATATTTTATATAAATTACATAATATATATTTGGTGAAGTTTTTGATATTTTACATAGGGTGTGTAGTATATAGTTACTGTCCTTTTTGATATTTTATTTACAGTATATAATATACGTTTGGTGTAATTTTTGATATTTAATGTACAGTATATTAAATATAATTACTGTAGTATTTGATACTTTATTTACAGTATATATAACACATATTTGGTGTACTTTTTGATATTTTATGTACAGTATGTCATATATATTTACTGTACTTTTTGATAATTTATTTACAGTATATAAAGTGTATTTGGTGTACTTTCAGTTAATATTATATGTACAATATATGAAATATATTTACTGTACTTTTTGATATTTTATGTACAGTATATAAGATATATTTGGTGTCCTTTTGATATTTTATGTAAATTATATAATATATATTTGGTGAAGTTTTTGATATTTTACATAGGGTGTGTAGTATATAGTTACTGTCCTTTTTGATATTTTATTTACAGTATATAATATACGTTTGGTGTAATTTTTGATATTTTATGTACAGTATATTAAATATAATTACTGTAGTATTTGATACTTTATTTACAGTATATATAACACATATTTGGTGTACTTTTTGATATTTTATGTACAGTATGTCATATATATTTACTGTACTTTTTCATAATTTATTTACAGTATATAAAGTGTATTTGGTGTACTTTCGGTTAATATTATATGTACAATATATGAAATATATATACTGTATTTTTGATATTTTATGTACAGTATATAAGATATATTTCGTGTCCTTTTGATATTTTATGTAAATTATATAATACATATTTGGTGTTGTTTTTGATATTTTACATAGGGTGTGTCATCTATATTGACTGTCCTTTTTAATATTTTATTTACAGTATATAATATACATTTGGTGTAATTTTTGATATTTTATCTACAGTATATTAAATATAATTACTGTAGTTTTTCATAGTCTATTTACAGTATATATAACACATATTTGGTGTACTTTTTGATATTTTATGTACAGTATGTCATATATATTTACTGTACTATTTGATATTTTATTTACAGTATATAAAATGTATTTGGTGTACTTTTAGTTAATATTATATGTACAATATATGAAATATATTTACTGTACTTTCTGATATTTTATATACAGTATATAAGATATATTTGGTGTCCTTTTGATATTTTATATAAATTATATAATATATATTTTGTGCAGTTTTTGATATTTTACATAGGGTGTGTAGTATATACTTACTGTCCTTTTTGATATTTTATTTACAGTATATAATATACATTTGGTGTAATTTTTGATATTTTATGTACAGTATATTAAATATAATTACTGCAGTTTTTGATAGTCTATTTACAGTATATACAACACATATTTGGTGTACTTTTTGATATTTTATGTACAGTATGTCATATATATTTACTGTACTTTTTGATATTTTATTTACAGTATATAAAATGTATTTGGTGTACTTTTAGTTAATATTATATGTACAATATATGAAATATATTTACTGTACTTTTTGATATTTTATGTACAGTATATAAGATATATTTGGTGTCCTTTTGATATTTTATATAAATTACATAATATATATTTGGTGAAGTTTTTGATATTTTACATAGGGTGTGTAGTATATAGTTACTGTCCTTTTTGATATTTTATTTACAGTATATAATATACGTTTGGTGTAATTTTTGATATTTAATGTACAGTATATTAAATATAATTACTGTAGTATTTGATACTTTATTTACAGTATATATAACACATATTTGGTGTACTTTTTGATATTTTATGTACAGTATGTCATATATATTTACTGTACTTTTTGATAATTTATTTACAGTATATAAAGTGTATTTGGTGTACTTTCAGTTAATATTATATGTACAATATATGAATTATATTTACTGTACTTTTTGATATTTTATGTACAGTATATAAGATATATTTGGTGTCCTTTTGATATTTTATGTAAATTATATAATATATATTTGGTGAAGTTTTTGATATTTTACATAGGGTGTGTAGTATATAGTTACTGTCCTTTTTGATATTTTATTTACAGTATATAATATACGTTTGGTGTAATTTTTGATATTTTATGTACAGTATATTAAATATAATTACTGTAGTATTTGATACTTTATTTACAGTATATATAACACATATTTGGTGTACTTTTTGATATTTTATGTACAGTATGTCATATATATTTACTGTACTTTTTCATAATTTATTTACAGTATATAAAGTGTATTTGGTGTACTTTCGGTTAATATTATATGTACAATATATGAAATATATATACTGTATTTTTGATATTTTATGTACAGTATATAAGATATATTTCGTGTCCTTTTGATATTTTATGTAAATTATATAATACATATTTGGTGTTGTTTTTGATATTTTACATAGGGTGTGTCATCTATATTGACTGTCCTTTTTAATATTTTATTTACAGTATATAATATACATTTGGTGTAATTTTTGATATTTTATCTACAGTATATTAAATATAATTACTGTAGTTTTTCATAGTCTATTTACAGTATATATAACACATATTTGGTGTACTTTTTGATATTTTATGTACAGTATGTCATATATATTTACTGTACTATTTGATATTTTATTTACAGTATATAAAATGTATTTGGTGTACTTTTAGTTAATATTATATATACAATATATGAAATATATTTACTGTACTTTCTGATATTTTATATACAGTATATAAGATATATTTGGTGTCCTTTTGATATTTTATATAAATTATATAATATATATTTTGTGCAGTTTTTGATATTTTACATAGGGTGTGTAGTATATACTTACTGTCCTTTTTGATATTTTATTTACAGTATATAATATACATTTTGTGTAATTTTTGATATTTTATGTACAGTATATTAAATATAATTACTGCAGTTTTTGATAGTCTATTTACAGTATATACAACACATATTTGGTGTACTTTTTGATATTTTATGTACAGTATGTCATATATATTTACTGTACTTTTTGATATTTTATTTACAGTATATAAAATGTATTTGGTGTACTTTTAGTTAATATTATATGTACAATATATGAAATATATTTACTGTACTTTTTGATATTTTATGTACAGTATATAAGATATATTTGGTGTCCTTTTGATATTTTATATAAATTACATAATATATATTTGGTGAAGTTTTTGATATTTTACATAGGGTGTGTAGTATATAGTTACTGTCCTTTTTGATATTTTATTTACAGTATATAATATACGTTTGGTGTAATTTTTGATATTTAATGTACAGTATATTAAATATAATTACTGTAGTATTTGATACTTTATTTACAGTATATATAACACATATTTGGTGTACTTTTTGATATTTTATGTACAGTATGTCATATATATTTACTGTACTTTTTGATAATTTATTTACAGTATATAAAGTGTATTTGGTGTACTTTCAGTTAATATTATATGTACAATATATGAAATATATTTACTGTACTTTTTGATATTTTATGTACAGTATATAAGATATATTTGGTGTCCTTTTGATATTTTATGTAAATTATATAATATATATTTGGTGAAGTTTTTGATATTTTACATAGGGTGTGTAGTATATAGTTACTGTCCTTTTTGATATTTTATTTACAGTATATAATATACGTTTGGTGTAATTTTTGATATTTTATGTACAGTATATTAAATATAATTACTGTAGTATTTGATACTTTATTTACAGTATATATAACACATATTTGGTGTACTTTTTGATATTTTATGTACAGTATGTAATATATATTTACTGTACTTTTTGATAATTTATTTACAGTATATAAAGTGTATTTGGTGTACTTTCGGTTAATATTATATGTACAATATATGAAATATATATACTGTATTTTTGATATTTTATGTACAGTATATAAGATATATTTCGTGTCCTTTTGATATTTTATGTAAATTATATAATACATATTTGGTGTTGTTTTTGATATTTTACATAGGGTGTGTCTATATTGACTGTCCTTTTTAATATTTTATTTACAGTATATAATATACATTTGGTGTAATTTTTGATATTTTATGTACAGTATATTAAATATAATTACTGTAGTTTTTTATAGTCTATTTACAGTATATATAACACATATTTGGTGTACTTTTTGATATTTTATGTACAGTATGTCATATATATTTACTGTACTTTTTCATAATTTATTTACAGTATATAAAGTGTATTTGGTGTACTTTCGGTTAATATTATATGTACAATATATGAAATATATATACTGTATTTTTGATATTTTATGTACAGTGTATAAGATATATTTCGTGTCCTTTTGATATTTTATGTAAATTATATAATACATATTTGGTGTTGTTTTTGATATTTTACATAGGGTGTGTCATCTATATTGACTGTCCTTTTTAATATTTTATTTACAGTATATAATATACATTTGGTGTAATTTTTGATATTTTATGTACAGTATATTAAATATAATTACTGTAGTTTTTTATAGTCTATTTACAGTATATATAACACATATTTGCTGTACTTTTTGATATTTTATGTACAGTATGTCATATATATTTACTGTACTATTTGATATTTTATTTACAGTATATAAAATGTATTTGGTGTACTTTTAGTTAATATTATATGTACAATATATGAAATATATTTACTGTACTTTCTGATATTTTATATACAGTATATAAGATATATTTGGTGTCCTTTTGATATTTTATATAAATTATATAATATATATTTTGTGAAGTTTTTGATATTTTACATAGGGTGTGTAGTATATACTTACTGTCCTTTTTGATATTTTATTTACAGTATATAATATACATTTGGTGTAATTTTTGATATTTTATGTACAGTATATTAAATATAATTACTGCAGTTTTTGATAGTCTATTTACAGTATATACAACACATATTTGGTGTACTTTTTGATATTTTATGTACAGTATGTCATATATATTTACTGTACTTTTTGATATTTTATTTACAGTATATGAAATGTATTTGGTGTACTTTTAGTTAATATTATATGTACAATATATGAAATATATTTACTGTACTTTTTGATATTTTATGTACAGTATATAAGATATATTTGGTGTCCTTTTGATATTTTATATAAATTACATAATATATATTTGGTGAAGTTTTTGATATTTTACATAGGGTGTGTAGTATATAGTTACTGTCCTTTTTGATATTTTATTTACAGTATATAATATACGTTTGGTGTAATTTTTGATATTTAATGTACAGTATATTAAATATAATTACTGTAGTATTTGATACTTTATTTACAGTATATATAACACATATTTGGTGTACTTTTTGATATTTTATGTACAGTATGTCATATATATTTACTGTACTTTTTGATAATTTATTTACAGTATATAAAGTGTATTTGGTGTACTTTCAGTTAATATTATATGTACAATATATGAATTATATTTACTGTACTTTTTGATATTTTATGTACAGTATATAAGATATATTTGGTGTCCTTTTGATATTTTATGTAAATTATATAATATATATTTGGTGAAGTTTTTGATATTTTACATAGGGTGTGTAGTATATAGTTACTGTCCTTTTTGATATTTTATTTACAGTATATAATATACGTTTGGTGTAATTTTTGATATTTTATGTACAGTATATTAAATATAATTACTGTAGTATTTGATACTTTATTTACAGTATATATAACACATATTTGGTGTACTTTTTGATATTTTATGTACAGTATGTAATATATATTTACTGTACTTTTTCATAATTTATTTACAGTATATAAAGTGTATTTGGTGTACTTTCGGTTAATATTATATGTACAATATATGAAATATATATACTGTATTTTTGATATTTTATGTACAGTATATAAGATATATTTCGTGTCCTTTTGATATTTTATGTAAATTATATAATACATATTTGGTGTTGTTTTTGATATTTTACATAGGGTGTGTCATCTATATTGACTGTCCTTTTTAATATTTTATTTACAGTATATAATATACATTTGGTGTAATTTTTGATATTTTATGTACAGTATATTAAATATAATTACTGTAGTTTTTCATAGTCTATTTACAGTATATATAACACATATTTGGTGTACTTTTTGATATTTTATGTACAGTATGTCATATATATTTACTGTACTATTTGATATTTTATTTACAGTATATAAAATGTATTTGGTGTACTTTTAGTTAATATTATATGTACAATATATGAAATATATTTACTGTACTTTCTGATATTTTATATACAGTATATAAGATATATTTGGTGTCCTTTTGATATTTTATATAAATTATATAATATATATTTTGTGCAGTTTTTGATATTTTACATAGGGTGTGTAGTATATACTTACTGTCCTTTTTGATATTTTATTTACAGTATATAATATACATTTGGTGTAATTTTTGATATTTTATGTACAGTATATTAAATATAATTACTGCAGTTTTTGATAGTCTATTTACAGTATATACAACACATATTTGGTGTACTTTTTGATATTTTATGTAAAGTATGTCATATATATTTACTGTACTTTTTGATATTTTATTTACAGTATATAAAATGTATTTGGTGTACTTTTAGTTAATATTATATGTACAATATATGAAATATATTTACTGTACTTTTTGATATTTTATGTACAGTATATAAGATATATTTGGTGTCCTTTTGATATTTTATATAAATTACATAATATATATTTGGTGAAGTTTTTGATATTTTACATAGGGTGTGTAGTATATAGTTACTGTCCTTTTTGATATTTTATTTACAGTATATAATATACGTTTGGTGTAATTTTTGATATTTAATGTACAGTATATTAAATATAATTACTGTAGTATTTGATACTTTATTTACAGTATATATAACACATATTTGGTGTACTTTTTGATATTTTATGTACAGTATGTCATATATATTTACTGTACTTTTTGATAATTTATTTACAGTATATAAAGTGTATTTGGTGTACTTTCCGTTAATATTATATGTACAATATATGAAATATATTTACTGTACTTTTTGATATTTTATGTACAGTATATAAGATATATTTGGTGTCCTTTTGATATTTTATGTAAATTATATAATATATATTTGGTGAAGTTTTTGATATTTTACATAGGGTGTGTAGTATATAGTTACTGTCCTTTTTGATATTTTATTTACAGTATATAATATACGTTTGGTGTAATTTTTGATATTTTATGTACAGTATATTAAATATAATTACTGTAGTATTTGATACTTTATTTACAGTATATATAACACATATTTGGTGTACTTTTTGATATTTTATGTACAGTATGTAATATATATTTACTGTACTTTTTGATAATTTATTTACAGTATATAAAGTGTATTTGGTGTACTTTCGGTTAATATTATATGTACAATATATGAAATATATATACTGTATTTTTGATATTTTATGTACAGTATATAAGATATATTTCGTGTCCTTTTGATATTTTATGTAAATTATATAATACATATTTGGTGTTGTTTTTGATATTTTACATAGGGTGTGTCTATATTGACTGTCTTTTTAATATTTTATTTACAGTATATAATATACATTTGGTGTAATTTTTGATATTTTATGTACAGTATATTAAATATAATTACTGTAGTTTTTTATAGTCTATTTACAGTATATATAACACATATTTGGTGTACTTTTTGATATTTTATGTACAGTATGTCATATATATTTACTGTACTATTTGATATTTTATTTACAGTATATAAAATGTATTTGGTGTACTTTTAGTTAATATTATATGTACAATATATGAAATATATTTACTGTACTTTCTGATATTTTATATACAGTATATAAGATATATTTGGTTTCCTTTTGATATTTTATATAAATTATATAATATATATTTTGTGAAGTTTTTGATATTTTACATAGGGTGTGTAGTATATACTTACTGTCCTTTTTGATATTTTATTTACAGTATATAATATACATTTGGTGTAATTTTTGATATTTTATGTACAGTATATTAAATATAATTACTGCAGTTTTTGATAGTCTATTTACAGTATATACAACACATATTTGGTGTACTTTTTGATATTTTATGTACAGTATGTCATATATATTTAGTGTACTTTTTGATATTTTATTTACAGTATATAAAATGTATTTGGTGTACTTTTAGTTAATATTATATGTACAATATATGAAATATATTTACTGTACTTTTTGATATTTTATGTACAGTATATAAGATATATTTGGTGTCCTTTTGATATTTTATATAAATTACATAATATATATTTGGTGAAGTTTTTGATATTTTACATAGGGTGTGTAGTATATAGTTACTGTCCTTTTTGATATTTTATTTACAGTATATAATATACGTTTGGTGTAATTTTTGATATTTAATGTACAGTATATTAAATATAATTACTGTAGTATTTGATACTTTATTTACAGTATATATAACACATATTTGGTGTACTTTTTGATATTTTATGTACAGTATGTCATATATATTTACTGTACTTTTTGAGAATTTATTTACAGTATATAAAGTGTATTTGGTGTACTTTCAGTTAATATTATATGTACAATATATGAAATATATTTACTGTACTTTTTGATATTTTATGTACAGTATATAAGATATATTTGGTGTCCTTTTGATATTTTATGTAAATTATATAATATATATTTGGTGAAGTTTTTGATATTTTACATAGGGTGTGTAGTATATAGTTACTGTCCTTTTTGATATTTTATTTACAGTATATAATATACGTTTGGTGTAATTTTTGATATTTTATGTACAGTATATTAAATATAATTACTGTAGTATTTGATACTTTATTTACAGTATATATAACACATATTTGGTGTACTTTTTGATATTTTATGTACAGTATGTAATATATATTTACTGTACTTTTTGATAATTTATTTACAGTATATAAAGTGTATTTGGTGTACTTTCGGTTAATATTATATGTACAATATATGAAATATATATACTGTATTTTTGATATTTTATGTACAGTATATAAGATATATTTCGTGTCCTTTTGATATTTTATGTAAATTATATAATACATATTTGGTGTTGTTTTTGATATTTTACATAGGGTGTGTCATCTATATTGACTGTCCTTTTTAATATTTTATTTACAGTATATAATATACATTTGGTGTAATTTTTGATATTTTATGTACAGTATATTAAATATAATTACTGTAGTTTTTCATAGTCTATTTACAGTATATATAACACATATTTGGTGTACTTTTTGATATTTTATGTACAGTATGTCATATATATTTACTGTACTATTTGATATTTTATTTACAGTATATAAAATGTATTTGGTGTACTTTTAGTTAATATTATATGTACAATATATGAAATATATTTACTGTACTTTCTGATATTTTATATACAGTATATAAGATATATTTGGTGTCCTTTTGATATTTTATATAAATTATATAATATATATTTTGTGCAGTTTTTGATATTTTACATAGGGTGTGTAGTATATACTTACTGTCCTTTTTGATATTTTATTTACAGTATATAATATACATTTGGTGTAATTTTTGATATTTTATGTACAGTATATTAAATATAATTACTGCAGTTTTTGATAGTCTATTTACAGTATATACAACACATATTTGGTGTACTTTTTGATATTTTATGTACAGTATGTCATATATATTTACTGTACTTTTTGATATTTTATTTACAGTATATAAAATGTATTTGGTGTACTTTTAGTTAATATTATATGTACAATATATGAAATATATTTACTGTACTTTTTGATATTTTATGTACAGTATATAAGATATATTTGGTGTCCTTTTGATATTTTATATAAATTACATAATATATATTTGGTGAAGTTTTTGATATTTTACATAGGGTGTGTAGTATATAGTTACTGTCCTTTTTATTTTATTTACAGTATATAATATACGTTTGGTGTAATTTTTGATATTTAATGTACAGTATATTAAATATAATTACTGTAGTATTTGATACTTTATTTACAGTATATATAACACATATTTGGTGTACTTTTTGATATTTTATGTACAGTATGTCATATATATTTACTGTACTTTTTGATAATTTATTTACAGTATATAAAGTGTATTTGGTGTACTTTCAGTTAATATTATATGTACAATATATGAAATATATTTACTGTACTTTGTGATATTTTATGTACAGTATATAAGATATATTTGGTGTCCTTTTGATATTTTATGTAAATTATATAATATATATTTGGTGAAGTTTTTGATATTTTACATAGGGTGTGTAGTATATAGTTACTGTCCTTTTTCATATTTTATTTACAGTATATAATATACGTTTGGTGTAATTTTTGATATTTTATGTACAGTATATTAAATATAATTACTGTAGTATTTGATACTTTATTTACAGTATATATAACACATATTTGGTGTACTTTTTGATATTTTATGTACAGTATGTAATATATATTTGCTGTACTTTTTCATAATTTATTTACAGTATATAAAGTGTATTTGGTGTACTTTCGGTTAATATTATATGTACAATATATGAAATATATATACTGTATTTTTGATATTTTATGTACAGTGTATAAGATATATTTCGTGTCCTTTTGATACTTTATGTAAATTATATAATACATATTTGGTGTTGTTTTTGATATTTTACATAGGGTGTGTCATCTATATTGACTGTCCTTTTTAATATTTTTTTTACAGTATATAATATACATTTGGTGTAATTTTTGATATTTTATGGACAGTATATTAAATATAATTACTGTAGTTTTTTATAGTCTATTTACAGTATATATAACACATATTTGGTGTACTTTTTGATATTTTATGTACAGTATGTCATATATATTTACTGTACTATTTGATATTTTATTTACAGTATATAAAATGTATTTGGTGTACTTTTAGTTAATATTATATGTACAATATATGAAATATATTTACTGTACTTTCTGATATTTTATATACAGTATATAAGATATATTTGGTGTCCTTTTGATATTTTATATAAATTATATAATATATATTTTGTGAAGTTTTTGATATTTTACATAGGGTGTGTAGTATATACTTACTGTCCTTTTTGATATTTTATTTACAGTATATAATATACATTTGGTGTAATTTTTGATATTTTATGTACAGTATATTAAATATAATTACTGCAGTTTTTGATAGTCTATTTACAGTATATACAACACATATTTGGTGTACTTTTTGATATTTTATGTACAGTATGTCATATATATTTACTGTACTTTTTGATATTTTATTTACAGTATATGAAATGTATTTGGTGTACTTTTAGTTAATATTATATGTACAATATATGAAATATATTTACTGTACTTTTTGATATTTTATGTACAGTATATAAGATATATTTGGTGTCCTTTTGATATTTTATATAAATTACATAATATATATTTGGTGAAGTTTTTGATATTTTACATAGGGTGTGTAGTATATAGTTACTGTCCTTTTTGATATTTTATTTACAGTATATAATATACGTTTGGTGTAATTTTTGATATTTAATGTACAGTATATTAAATATAATTACTGTAGTATTTGATACTTTATTTACAGTATATATAACACATATTTGGTGTACTTTTTGATATTTTATGTACAGTATGTCATATATATTTACTGTACTTTTTGATAATTTATTTACAGTATATAAAGTGTATTTGGTGTACTTTCAGTTAATATTATATGTACAATATATGAAATATATTTACTGTACTTTTTGATATTTTATGTACAGTATATAAGATATATTTGGTGTCCTTTTGATATTTTATGTAAATTATATAATATATATTTGGTGAAGTTTTTGATATTTTACATAGGGTGTGTAGTATATAGGTACTGTCCTTTTTGATATTTTATTTACAGTATATAATATACGTTTGGTGTAATTTTTGATATTTTATGTACAGTATATTAAATATAATTACTGTAGTATTTGATACTTTATTTACAGTATATATAACACATATTTGGTGTACTTTTTGATATTTTATGTACAGTATGTAATATATATTTACTGTACTTTTTCATAATTTATTTACAGTATATAAAGTGTATTTGGTGTACTTTCGGTTAATATTATATGTACAATATATGAAATATATATACTGTATTTTTGATATTTTATGTACAGTATATAAGATATATTTCGTGTCCTTTTGATATTTTATGTAAATTATATAATACATATTTGGTGTTGTTTTTGATATTTTACATAGGGTGTGTCTATATTGACTGTCCTTTTTAATATTTTATTTACAGTATATAATATACATTTGGTGTAATTTTTGATATTTTATGTACAGTATATTAAATATAATTACTGTAGTTTTTTATAGTCTATTTACAGTATATATAACACATATTTGGTGTACTTTTTGATATTTTATGTACAGTATGTCATATATATTTACTGTACTATTTGATATTTTATTTACAGTATATAAAATGTATTTGGTGTACTTTTAGTTAATATTATATGTACAATATATGAAATATATTTACTGTACTTTCTGATATTTTATATACAGTATATAAGATATATTTGGTGTCCTTTTGATATTTTATATAAATTATATAATATATATTTGGTGAAGTTTTTGATATTTTACATAGGGTGTGTAGTATATAGTTACTGTCCTTTTTGATATTTTATTTACAGTATATAATATACGTTTGGTGTAATTTTTGATATTTAATGTACAGTATATTAAATATAATTACTGTAGTATTTGATACTTTATTTACAGTATATATAACACATATTTGGTGTACTTTTTGATATTTTATGTACAGTATGTCATATATATTTACTGTACTTTTTGAGAATTTATTTACAGTATATAAAGTGTATATGGTGTACTTTCAGTTAATATTATATGTACAATATATGAAATATATTTACTGTACTTTTTGATATTTTATGTACAGTATATAAGATATATTTGGTGTCCTTTTGATATTTTATGTAAATTATATAATATATATTTGGTGAAGTTTTTGATATTTTACATAGGGTGTGTAGTATATAGTTACTGTCCTTTTTGATATTTTATTTACAGTATATAATATACGTTTGGTGTAATTTTTGATATTTTATGTACAGTATATTAAATATAATTACTGTAGTATTTGATACTTTATTTACAGTATATATAACACATATTTGGTGTACTTTTTGATATTTTATGTACAGTATGTAATATATATTTACTGTACTTTTTGATAATTTATTTACAGTATATAAAGTGTATTTGGTGTACTTTCGGTTAATATTATATGTACAATATATGAAATATATATACTGTATTTTTGATATTTTATCTACAGTATATAAGACATATTTCGTGTCCTTTTGATATTTTATGTAAATTATATAATACATATTTGGTGTTGTTTTTGATATTTTACATAGGGTGTGTCATCTATATTGACTGTCCTTTTTAATATTTTATTTACAGTATATAATATACATTTGGTGTAATTTTTGATATTTTATGTACAGTATATTAAATATAATTACTGTAGTTTTTCATAGTCTATTTACAGTATATATAACACATATTTGGTGTACTTTTTGATATTTTATGTACAGTATGTCATATATATTTACTGTACTATTTGATATTTTATTTACAGTATATAAAATGTATTTGGTGTACTTTTAGTTAATATTATATGTACAATATATGAAATATATTTACTGTACTTTCTGATATTTTATATACAGTATATAAGATATATTTGGTGTCCTTTTGATATTTTATATAAATTATATAATATATATTTTGTGAAGTTTTTGATATTTTACATAGGGTGTGTAGTATATACTTACTGTCCTTTTTGATATTTTATTTACAATATATAATATACATTTGGTGTAATTTTTGATATTTTATGTACAGTATATTAAATATAATTACTGCAGTTTTTGATAGTCTATTTACAGTATATACAACACATATTTGGTGTACTTTTTGATATTTTATGTACAGTATGTCATATATATTTACTGTACTTTTTGATATTTTATTTACAGTATATAAAATGTATTTGGTGTACTTTTAGTTAATATTATATGTACAATATATGAAATATATTTACTGTACTTTTTGATATTTTATGTACAGTATATAAGATATATTTGGTGTCCTTTTGATATTTTATATAAATTACATAATATATATTTGGTGAAGTTTTTGATATTTTACATAGGGTGTGTAGTATATAGTTACTGTCCTTTTTGATATTTTATTTACAGTATATAATATACGTTTGGTGTAATTTTTGATATTTAATGTACAGTATATTAAATATAATTACTGTAGTATTTGATACTTTATTTACAGTATATATAACACATATTTGCTGTACTTTTTGATATTTTATGTACAGTATGTCATATATATTTACTGTACTTTTTGATAATTTATTTACAGTATATAAAGTGTATTTGGTGTACTTTCAGTTAATATTATATGTACAATATATGAAATATATTTACTGTACTTTTTGATATTTTATGTACAGTATATAAGATATATTTGGTGTCCTTTTGATATTTTATGTAAATTATATAATATATATTTGGTGAAGTTTTTGATATTTTACATAGGGTGTGTAGTATATAGTTACTGTCCTTTTTGATATTTTATTTACAGTATATAATATACGTTTGGTGTAATTTTTGATATTTTATGTACAGTATATTAAATATAATTACTGTAGTATTTGATACTTTATTTACAGTATATATAACACATATTTGGTGTACTTTTTGATATTTTATGTACAGTATGTAATATATATTTACTGTACTTTTTGATAATTTATTTACAGTATATAAAGTGTATTTGGTGTACTTTCGGTTAATATTATATGTACAATATATGAAATATATATACTGTATTTTTGATATTTTATGTACAGTGTATAAGATATATTTCGTGTCCTTTTGATATTTTATGTAAATTATATAATACATATTTGGTGTTGTTTTTGATATTTTACATAGGGTGTGTCATCTATATTGACTGTCCTTTTTAATATTTTATTTACAGTATATAATATACATTTGGTGTAATTTTTGATATTTTATGTACAGTATATTAAATATAATTACTGTAGTTTTTTATAGTCTATTTACAGTATATATAACACATATTTGGTGTACTTTTTGATATTTTATGTACAGTATGTCATATATATTTACTGTACTATTTGATATTTTATTTACAGTATATAAAATGTATTTGGTGTACTTTTAGTTAATATTATATGTACAATATATGAAATATATTTACTGTACTTTCTGATATTTAATATACAGTATATAAGATATATTTGGTGTCCTTTTGATATTTTATATAAATTATATAATATATATTTTGTGAAGTTTTTGATATTTTACATAGGGTGTGTAGTATATACTTACTGTACTTTTTGATATTTTATTTACAGTATATAATATACATTTGGTGTAATTTTTGATATTTTATGTACAGTATATTAAATATAATTACTGCAGTTTTTGATAGTCTATTTACAGTATATACAACACATATTTGGTGTACTTTTTGATATTTTATGTACAGTATGTCATATATATTTACTGTACTTTTTGATATTTTATTTACAGTATATGAAATGTATTTGGTGTACTTTTAGTTAATATTATATGTACAATATATGAAATATATTTACTGTACTTTTTGATATTTTATGTACAGTATATAAGATATATTTGGTGTCCTTTTGATATTTTATATAAATTACATAATATATATTTGGTGAAGTTTTTGATATTTTACATAGGGTGTGTAGTATATAGTTACTGTCCTTTTTGATATTTTATTTACAGTATATAATATACGTTTGGTGTAATTTTTGATATTTAATGTACAGTATATTAAATATAATTACTGTAGTATTTGATACTTTATTTACAGTATATATAACACATATTTGGTGTACTTTTTGATATTTTATGTACAGTATATCATATATATTTACTGTACTTTTTGATAATTTATTTACAGTATATAAAGTGTATTTGGTGTACTTTCAGTTAATATTATATGTACAATATATGAAATATATTTACTGTACTTTTTGATATTTTATGTACAGTATATAAGATATATTTGGTGTCCTTTTGATATTTTATGTAAATTATATAATATATATTTGGTGAAGTTTTTGATATTTTACATAGGGTGTGTAGTATATAGTTACTGTCCTTTTTGATATTTTATTTACAGTATATAATATACGTTTGGTGTAATTTTTGATATTTTATGTACAGTATATTAAATATAATTACTGTAGTATTTGATACTTTATTTACAGTATATATAACACATATTTGGTGTACTTTTTGATATTTTATGTACAGTATGTCATATATATTTACTGTACTTTTTGATAATTTATTTACAGTATATAAAGTGTATTTGGTGTACTTTCGGTTAATATTATATGTACAATATATGAAATATATATACTGTATTTTTGATATTTTATGTACAGTATATAAGATATATTTCGTGTCCTTTTGATATTTTATGTAAATTATATAATACATATTTGGTGTTGTTTTTGATATTTTACATAGGGTGTGTCATCTATATTGACTGTCCTTTTTAATATTTTATTTACAGTATATAATATACATTTGGTGTAATTTTTGATATTTTATGTACAGTATATTAAATATAATTACTGTAGTTTTTCATAGTCTATTTACAGTATATATAACACATATTTGGTGTACTTTTTGATATTTTATGTACAGTATGTCATATATATTTACTGTACTATTTGATATTTTATTTACAGTATATAAAATGTATTTGGTGTACTTTTAGTTAATATTATATGTACAATATATGAAATATATTTACTGTACTTTCTGATATTTTATATACAGTATATAAGATATATTTGGTGCCCTTTTGATATTTTATATAAATTATATAATATATATTTGGTGAAGTTTTTGATATTTTACATAGGGTGTGTAGTATATACTTACTGTCCTTTTTGATATTTTATTTACAGTATATAATATACATTTGGTGTAATTTTTGATATTTTATGTACAGTATATTAAATATAATTACTGCAGTTTTTTATAGACTATTTGCAGTATATACAACACATATTTGGTGTACTTTTTGATATTTTATGTACAGTATATCATATATATTTACTGTACTATTTGATATTTTATTTTCAGTATATAAAATGTATTTGGTGTACTTTTAGTTAATATTATATGTACAATATATGAAATATATTTACTGTACTTTTTGATATTTTATGTACAGTATATAAGATATATTTGGTGTCCTTTTGATATTTTATATAAATTACATAATATATATTTGGTGAAGTTTTTGATATTTTACATAGGGTGTGTAGTATATAGTTACTGTCCTTTTTGATATTTTATTTACAGTATATAATATACGTTTGGTGTAATTTTTGATATTTAATGTACAGTATATTAAATATAATTACTGTAGTATTTGATACTTTATTTACAGTATATATAACACATATTTGGTGTACTTTTTGATATTTTATGTACAGTATGTCATATATATTTACTGTACTTTTTGATAATTTATTTACAGTATATAAAGTGTATTTGGTGTACTTTCAGTTAATATTATATGTACAATATATGAAATATATTTACTGTACTTTTTGATATTTTATGTACAGTATATAAGATATATTTGGTGTCCTTTTGATATTTTATGTAAATTATATAATATATATTTGGTGAAGTTTTTGATATTTTACATAGGGTGTGTACTATATAGTTACTGTCCTTTTTGATATTTTATTTACAGTATATAATATACGTTTGGTGTAATTTTTGATATTTTATGTACAGTATATTAAATATAATTACTGTAGTATTTGATACTTTATTTACAGTATATATAACACATATTTGGTGTACCTTTTGATATTTTATGTACAGTATGTAATGTATATTTACTGTACTTTTTGATAATTTATTTACAGTATATAAAGTGTATTTGGTGTACTTTCAGTTAATATTATATGTACAATATATGAAATATATTTACTGTACTTTTTGATATTTTATGTACAGTATATAAGATATATTTCGTGTCCTTTTGATATTTTATGTAAATTATAAAATATATATTTGGTGAAGTTTTTGATATTTTACATAGGGTGTGTAGTATATAGTTACTGTCCTTTTTGATATTTTATTTACAGTATGTAATATACGTTTGGTGTAATTTTTGATATTTTATGTACAGTATATTAAATATAATTACTGTAGTATTTGATACTTTATTTACAGTATATATAACACATATTTGGTGTACTTTTTGATATTTTATGTACAGTATGTAATATATATTTACTGTACTTTTTGATAATTTATTTACAGTATATAAAGTGTATTTGGTGTACTTTCGGTTAATATTATATGTACAATATATGAAATATATATACTGTATTTTTGATATTTTATGTACAGTATATAAGATATATTTCGTGTCCTTTTGATATTTTATGTAAATTATATAATACATATTTGGTGTTGTTTTTGATATTTTACATAGGGTGTGTCATCTATATTGACTGTCCTTTTTAATATTTTATTTACAGTATATAATATACATTTGGTGTAATTTTTGATATTTTATGTACAGTATATTAAATATAATTACTGTAGTTTTTCATAGTCTATTTACAGTATATATAACACATATTTGGTGTACTTTTTGATATTTTATGTACAGTATGTCATATATATTTACTGTACTATTTGATATTTTATTTACAGTATATAAAATGTATTTGGTGTACTTTTAGTTAATATTATATGTACAATATATGAAATATATTTACTGTACTTTCTGATATTTTATATACAGTATATAAGATATATTTGGTGCCCTTTTGATATTTTATATAAATTATATAATATATATTTGGTGAAGTTTTTGATATTTTACATAGGGTGTGTAGTATATAGTTACTGTCCTTTTTGATATTTTATTTACAGTATATAATATACGTTTGGTGTAATTTTTGATATTTAATGTACAGTATATTAAATATAATTACTGTAGTATTTGATACTTTATTTACAGTATATATAACCCATATTTGGTGTACTTTTTGATATTTTATGTACAGTATGTAATATATATTTACTGTACTTTTTGATAATTTATTTACAGTATATAAAGTGTATTTGGTGTACTTTCAGTTAATATTATATGTACAATATATGAAATATATTTACTGTACTTTTTGATATTTTATGTACAGTATATAAGATATATTTGGTGTCCTTTTGATATTTTATGTAAATTATAAAATATATATTTGGTGAAGTTTTTGATATTTTACATAGGGTGTGTAGTATATAGTTACTGTCCTTTTTGATATTTTATTTACAGTATGTAATATACGTTTGGTGTAATTTTTGATATTTTATGTACAGTATATTAAATATAATTACTGTAGTATTTGATACTTTATTTACAGTATATATAACACATATTTGGTGTACTTTTTGATATTTTATGTACAGTATGTAATATATATTTACTGTACTTTTTGATAATTTATTTACAGTATATAAAGTGTATTTGGTGTACTTTCGGTTAATATTATATGTACAATATATGAAATATATATACTGTATTTTTGATATTTTATGTACAGTATATAAGATATATTTCGTGTCCTTTTGATATTTTATGTAAATTATATAATACATATTTGGTGTTGTTTTTGATATTTTACATAGGGTGTGTCATCTATATTGACTGTCCTTTTTAATATTTTATTTACAGTATATAATATACATTTGGTGTAATTTTTGATATTTTATGTACAGTATATTAAATATAATTACTGTAGTTTTTCATAGTCTATTTACAGTATATATAACACATATTTGGTGTACTTTTTGATATTTTATGTACAGTATGTCATATATATTTACTGTACTATTTGATATTTTATTTACAGTATATAAAATGTATTTGGTGTACTTTTAGTTAATATTATATGTACAATATATGAAATATATTTACTGTACTTTCTGATATTTTATATACAGTATATAAGATATATTTGGTGTCTTTTTGATATTTTATATAAATTATATAATATATATTTTGTGCAGTTTTTGATATTTTACATAGGGTGTGTAGTATATACTTACTGTCCTTTTTGATATTTTATTTACAGTATATAATATACATTTGGTGTAATTTTTGATATTTTATGTACAGTATATTAAATATAATTACTGCAGTTTTTGATAGTCTATTTGCAGTATATACAACACATATTTGGTGTACTTTTTGATATTTTATGTACAGTATGTCATATATATTTACTGTATTTTTGATATTTTATTTACAGTATATAAAATGTATTTGGTGTACTTTTAGTTAATATTATATGTACAATATATGAAATATATTTACTGTACTTTTTGATATTTTATGTACAGTATATAAGATATATTTGGTGTCCTTTTGATATTTTATATAAATTACATAATATATATTTGGTGAAGTTTTTGATATTTTACATAGGGTGTGTAGTATATAGTTACTGTCCTTTTTGATATTTTATTTACAGTATATAATATACGTTTGGTGTAATTTTTGATATTTAATGTACAGTATATTAAATATAATTACTGTAGTATTTGATACTTTATTTACAGTATATATAACACATATTTGGTGTACTTTTTGATATTTTATGTACAGTATGTCATATATATTTACTGTACTTTTTGATAATTTATTTACAGTATATAAAGTGTATTTGGTGTACTTTCAGTTAATATTATATGTACAATATATGAAATATATTTACTGTACTTTTTGATATTTTATGTACAGTATATAAGATATATTTGGTGTCCTTTTGATATTTTATGTAAATTATATAATATATATTTGGTGAAGTTTTTGATATTTTACATAGGGTGTGTAGTATATAGTTACTGTCCTTTTTGATATTTTATTTACAGTATATAATATACGTTTGGTGTAATTTTCGATATTTTATGTACAGTATATTAAATATAATTACTGTAGTATTTGATACTTTATTTACAGTATATATAACACATATTTGGTGTACTTTTTGATATTTTATGTACAGTATGTAATATATATTTACTGTACTTTTTGATAATTTGTTTACAGTATATAAAGTGTATTTGGTGTACTTTCGGTTAATATTATATGTACAATATATGAAATATATATACTGTATTTTTGATATTTTATGTACAGTATATAAGATATATTTCGTGTCCTTTTGATATTTTATGTAAATTATATAATACATATTTGGTGTTGTTTTTGATATTTTACATAGGGTGTGTCTATATTGACTGTCCTTTTTAATATTTTATTTACAGTATATAATATACATTTGGTGTAATTTTTGATATTTTATGTACAGTATATTAAATATAATTACTGTAGTTTTTTATAGTCTATTTACAGTATATATAACACATATTTGGTGTACTTTTTGATATTTTATGTACAGTATGTCATATATATTTACTGTACTATTTGATATTTTATTTACAGTATATAAAATGTATTTGGTGTACTTTTAGTTAATATTATATGTACAATATATGAAATATATTTACTGTACTTTCTGATATTTTATATACAGTATATAAGATATATTTGGTTTCCTTTTGATATTTTATATAAATTATATAATATATATTTTGTGAAGTTTTTGATATTTTTCATAGGGTGTGTAGGATATACTTACTGTCCTTTTTGATATTTTATTTACAGTATATAATATACATTTGGTGTAATTTTTGATATTTTATGTACAGTATATTAAATATAATTACTGCAGTTTTTGATAGTCTATTTACAGTATATACAACACATATTTGGTGTACTTTTTGATATTTTATGTACAGTATGTCATATATATTTAGTGTACTTTTTGATATTTTATTTACAGTATATAAAATGTATTTGGTGTACTTTTAGTTAATATTATATGTACAATATATGAAATATATTTACTGTACTTTTTGATATTTTATGTACAGTATATAAGATATATTTGGTGTCCTTTTGATATTTTATATAAATTACATAATATATATTTGGTGAAGTTTTTGATATTTTACATAGGGTGTGTAGTATATAGTTACTGTCCTTTTTGATATTTTATTTACAGTATATAATATACGTTTGGTGTAATTTTTGATATTTAATGTACAGTATATTAAATATAATTACTGTAGTATTTGATACTTTATTTACAGTATATATAACACATATTTGGTGTACTTTTTGATATTTTATGTACAGTATGTCATATATATTTACTGTACTTTTTGATAATTTATTTACAGTATATAAAGTGTATTTGGTGTACTTTCCGTTAATATTATATGTACAATATATGAAATATATTTACTGTACTTTTTGATATTTTATGTACAGTATATAAGATATATTTGGTGTCCTTTTGATATTTTATGTAATTTATATAATATATATTTGGTGAAGTTTTTGATATTTTACATAGGGTGTGTAGTATATAGTTACTGTCCTTTTTGATATTTTATTTACAGTATATATTATATGTTTGGTGTAATTTTTGATATTTTATGTACAGTATATTAAATATAATTACTGTAGTATTTGATACTTTATTTACAGTATATATAACACATATTTGGTGTACTTTTTGATATTTTATGTACAGTATGTAATATATATTTACTGTACTTTTTGATAATTTATTTACAGTATATAAAGTGTATTTGGTGTACTTTCGGTTAATATTATATGTACAATATATGAAATATATATACTGTATTTTTGATATTTTATGTACAGTATATAAGATATATTTCGTGTCCTTTTGATATTTTATGTAAATTATATAATACATATTTGGTGTTGTTTTTGATATTTTACATAGGGTGTGTCATCTATATTGACTGTCCTTTTTAATATTTTATTTACAGTATATAATATACATTTGGTGTAATTTTTGATATTTTATGTACAGTATATTAAATATAATTACTGTAGTTTTTCATAGTCTATTTACAGTATATATAACACATATTTGGTGTACTTTTTGATATTTTATGTACAGTATGTCATATATATTTACTGTACTATTTGATATTTTATTTACAGTATATAAAATGTATTTGGTGTACTTTTAGTTAATATTATATGTACAATATATGAAATATATTTACTGTACTTTCTGATATTTTATATACAGTATATAAGATATATTTGGTGTCCTTTTGATATTTTATATAAATTATATAATATATATTTTGTGCAGTTTTTGATATTTTACATAGGGTGTGTAGTATATACTTACTGTCCTTTTTGATATTTTATTTACAGTATATAATATACATTTGGTGTAATTTTTGATATTTTATGTACAGTATATTAAATATAATTACTGCAGTTTTTGATAGTCTATTTGCAGTATATACAACACATATTTGGTGTACTTTTTGATATTTTATGTACAGTATGTCATATATATTTACTGTACTTTTTGATATTTTATTTACAGTATATAAAATGTATTTGGTGTACTTTTAGTTAATATTATATGTACAATATATGAAATATATTTACTGTACTTTTTGATATTTTATGTACAGTATATAAGATATATTTGGTGTCCTTTTGATATTTTATATAAATTACATAATATATATTTGGTGAAGTTTTTGATATTTTACATAGGGTGTGTAGTATATAGTTACTGTCCTTTTTGATATTTTATTTACAGTATATAATATACGTTTGGTGTAATTTTTGATATTTAATGTACAGTATATTAAATATAATTACTGTAGTATTTGATACTTTATTTACAGTATATATAACACATATTTGGTGTACTTTTTGATATTTTATGTACAGTATGTCATATATATTTACTGTACTTTTTGATAATTTATTTACAGTATATAAAGTGTATTTGGTGTACTTTCAGTTAATATTATATGTACAATATATGAAATATATTTACTGTACTTTTTGATATTTTATGTACAGTATATAAGATATATTTGGTGTCCTTTTGATATTTTATGTAAATTATATAATATATATTTGGTGAAGTTTTTGATATTTTACATAGGGTGTGTAGTATATAGTTACTGTCCTTTTTGATATTTTATTTACAGTATATAATATACGTTTGGTGTAATTTTTGATATTTTATGTACAGTATATTAAATATAATTACTGTAGTATTTGATACTTTATTTACAGTATATATAACACATATTTGGTGTACTTTTTGATATTTTATGTACAGTATGTAATATATATTTACTGTACTTTTTGATAATTTGTTTACAGTATATAAAGTGTATTTGGTGTACTTTCGGTTAATATTATATGTACAATATATGAAATATATATACTGTATTTTTGATATTTTATGTACAGTATATAAGATATATTTCGTGTCCTTTTGATATTTTATGTAAATTATATAATACATATTTGGTGTTGTTTTTGATATTTTACCTAGGGTGTGTCTATATTGACTGTCCTTTTTAATATTTTATTTACAGTATATAATATACATTTGGTGTAATTTTTGATATTTTATGTACAGTATATTAAATATAATTACTGTAGTTTTTTATAGTCTATTTACAGTATATATAACACATATTTGGTGTACTTTTTGATATTTTATGTACAGTATGTCATATATATTTACTGTACTATTTGATATTTTATTTACAGTATATAAAATGTATTTGGTGTACTTTTAGTTAATATTATATGTACAATATATGAAATATATTTACTGTACTTTCTGATATTTTATATACAGTATATAAGATATATTTGGTTTCCTTTTGATATTTTATATAAATTATATAATATATATTTTGTGAAGTTTTTGATATTTTTCATAGGGTGTGTAGGATATACTTACTGTCCTTTTTGATATTTTATTTACAGTATATAATATACATTTGGTGTAATTTTTGATATTTTATGTACAGTATATTAAATATAATTACTGCAGTTTTTGATAGTCTATTTACAGTATATACAACACATATTTGGTGTACTTTTTGATATTTTATGTACAGTATGTCATATATATTTAGTGTACTTTTTGATATTTTATTTACAGTATATAAAATGTATTTGGTGTACTTTTAGTTAATATTATATGTACAATATATGAAATATATTTACTGTACTTTTTGATATTTTATGTACAGTATATAAGATATATTTGGTGTCCTTTTGATATTTTATATAAATTACATAATATATATTTGCTGAAGTTTTTGATATTTTACATAGGGTGTGTAGTATATAGTTACTGTCCTTTTTGATATTTTATTTACAGTATATAATATACGTTTGGTGTAATTTTTGATATTTAATGTACAGTATATTAAATATAATTACTGTAGTATTTGATACTTTATTTACAGTATATATAACACATATTTGGTGTACTTTTTGATATTTTATGTACAGTATGTCATATATATTTACTGTACTTTTTGAGAATTTATTTACAGTATATAAAGTGTATTTGGTGTACTTTCAGTTAATATTATATGTACAATATATGAAATATATTTACTGTACTTTTTCATATTTTATGTACAGTATATAAGATATATTTGGTGTCCTTTTGATATTTTATGTAAATTATATAATATATATTTGGTGAAGTTTTTGATATTTTACATAGGGTGTGTAGTATATAGTTACTGTCCTTTTTGATATTTTATTTACAGTATATAATATACGTTTGGTGTAATTTTTGATATTTTATGTACAGTATATTAAATATAATTACTGTAGTATTTGATACTTTATTTACAGTATATATAACACATATTTGGTGTACTTTTTGATATTTTATGTACAGTATGTAATATATATTTACTGTACTTTTTGATAATTTATTTACAGTATATAAAGTGTATTTGGTGTACTTTCGGTTAATATTATATGTACAATATATGAAATATATATACTGTATTTTTGATATTTTATGTACAGTATATAAGATATATTTCGTGTCCTTTTGATATTTTATGTAAATTATATAATACATATTTGGTGTTGTTTTTGATATTTTACATAGGGTGTGTCATCTATATTGACTGTCCTTTTTAATATTTTATTTACAGTATATAATATACATTTGGTGTAATTTTTGATATTTTATGTACAGTATATTAAATATAATTACTGTAGTTTTTCATAGTCTATTTACAGTATATATAACACATATTTGGTGTACTTTTTGATATTTTATGTACAGTATGTCATATATATTTACTGTACTATTTGATATTTTATTTACAGTATATAAAATGTATTTGGTGTACTTTTAGTTAATATTATATGTACAATATATGAAATATATTTACTGTACTTTCTGATATTTTATATACAGTATATAAGATATATTTGGTGTCCTTTTGATATTTTATATAAATTATATAATATATATTTTGTGCAGTTTTTGATATTTTACATAGGGTGTGTAGTATATACTTACTGTCCTTTTTGATATTTTATTTACAGTATATAATATACATTTGGTGTAATTTTTGATATTTTATGTACAGTATATTAAATATAATTACTGCAGTTTTTGATAGTCTATTTACAGTATATACAACACATATTTGGTGTACTTTTTGATATTTTATGTACAGTATGTCATATATATTTACTGTAATTTTTGATATTTTATTTACAGTATATAAAATGTATTTGGTGTACTTTTAGTTAATATTATATGTACAATATATGAAATATATTTACTGTACTTTTTGATATTTTATGTACAGTATATAAGATATATTTGGTGTCCTTTTGATATTTTATATAAATTACATAATATATATTTGGTGAAGTTTTTGATATTTTACATAGGGTGTGTAGTATATAGTTACTGTCCTTTTTGATATTTTATTTACAGTATATAATATACGTTTGGTGTAATTTTTGATATTTAATGTACAGTATATTAAATATAATTACTGTAGTATTTGATACTTTATTTACAGTATATATAACACATATTTGGTGTACTTTTTGATATTTTATGTACAGTATGTCATATATATTTACTGTACTTTTTGATAATTTATTTACAGTATATAAAGTGTATTTGGTGTACTTTCAGTTAATATTATATGTACAATATATGAAATATATTTACTGTACTTTTTGATATTTTATGTACAGTATATAAGATATATTTGGTGTCCTTTTGATATTTTATGTAAATTATATAATATATATTTGGTGAAGTTTTTGATATTTTACATAGGGTGTGTAGTATATAGTTACTGTCCTTTTTGATATTTTATTTACAGTATATAATATACGTTTGGTGTAATTTTTGATATTTTATGTACAGTATATTAAATATAATTACTGTAGTATTTGATACTTTATTTACAGTATATATAACACATATTTGGTGTACTTTTTGATATTTTATGTACAGTATGTAATATATATTTCCTGTACTTTTTCATAATTTATTTACAGTATATAAAGTGTATTTGGTGTACTTTCGGCTAATATTATATGTACAATATATGAAATATATATACTGTATTTTTGATATTTTATGTACAGTGTATAAGATATATTTCGTGTCCTTTTGATATTTTATGTAAATTATATAATACATATTTGGTGTTGTTTTTGATATTTTACATAGGGTGTGTCATCTATATTGACTGTCCTTTTTAATATTTTATTTACAGTATATAATATACATTTGGTGTAATTTTTGATATTTTATGTACAGTATATTAAATATAATTACTGTAGTTTTTTATAGTCTATTTACAGTATATATAACACATATTTGGTGTACTTTTTGATATTTTATGTACAGTATGTCATATATATTTACTGTACTATTTGATATTTTATTTACAGTATATAAAATGTATTTGGTGTACTTTTAGTTAATATTATATGTACAATATATGAAATATATTTACTGTACTTTCTGATATTTTATATACAGTATATAAGATATATTTGGTGTCCTTTTGATATTTTATATAAATTATATAATATATATTTTGTGAAGTTTTTGATATTTTACATAGGGTGTGTAGTATATACTTACTGTCCTTTTTGATATTTTATTTACAGTATATAATATACATTTGGTGTAATTTTTGATATTTTATGTACAGTATATTAAATATAATTACTGCAGTTTTTGATAGTCTATTTACAGTATATACAACACATATTTGGTGTACTTTTTGATATTTTATGTACAGTATGTCATATATATTTACTGTACTTTTTGATATTTTATTTACAGTATATGAAATGTATTTGGTGTACTTTTAGTTAATATTATATGTACAATATATGAAATATATTTACTGTACTTTTTGATATTTTATGTACAGTATATAAGATATATTTGGTGTCCTTTTGATATTTTATATAAATTACATAATATATATTTGGTGAAGTTTTTGATATTTTACATAGGGTGTGTAGTATATAGTTACTGTCCTTTTTGATATTTTATTTACAGTATATAATATACGTTTGGTGTAATTTTTGATATTTAATGTACAGTATATTAAATATAATTACTGTAGTATTTGATACTTTATTTACAGTATATATAACACATATTTGGTGTACTTTTTGATATTTTATGTACAGTATGTCATATATATTTACTGTACTTTTTGATAATTTATTTACAGTATATAAAGTGTATTTGGTGTACTTTCAGTTAATATTATATGTACAATATATGAAATATATTTACTGTACTTTTTGATATTTTATGTACAGTATATAAGATATATTTGGTGTCCTTTTGATATTTTATGTAAATTATATAATATATATTTGGTGAAGTTTTTGATATTTTACATAGGGTGTGTAGTATATAGTTACTGTCCTTTTTGATATTTTATTTACAGTATATAATATACGTTTGGTGTAATTTTTGATATTTTATGTACAGTATATTAAATATAATTACTGTAGTATTTGATACTTTATTTACAGTATATATAACACATATTTGGTGTACTTTTTGATATTTTATGTACAGTATGTAATATATATTTACTGTACTTTTTCATAATTTATTTACAGTATATAAAGTGTATTTGGTGTACTTTCGGTTAATATTATATGTACAATATATGAAATATATATACTGTATTTTTGATATTTTATGTACAGTATATAAGATATATTTCGTGTCCTTTTGATATTTTATGTAAATTATATAATACATATTTGGTGTTGTTTTTGATATTTTACATAGGGTGTGTCATCTATATTGACTGTCCTTTTTAATATTTTATTTACAGTATATAATATACATTTGGTGTAATTTTTGATATTTTATGTACAGTATATTAAATATAATTACTGTAGTTTTTCATAGTCTATTTACAGTATATATAACACATATTTGGTGTACTTTTTGATATTTTATGTACAGTATGTCATATATATTTACTGTACTATTTGATATTTTATTTACAGTATATAAAATGTATTTGGTGTACTTTTAGTTAATATTATATGTACAATATATGAAATATATTTACTGTACTTTCTGATATTTTATATACAGTATATAAGATATATTTGGTGCCCTTTTGATATTTTATATAAATTATATAATATATATTTGGTGAAGTTTTTGATATTTTACATAGGGTGTGTAGTATATAGTTACTGTCCTTTTTGATATTTTATTTACAGTATATAATATACGTTTGGTGTAATTTTTGATATTTAATGTACAGTATATTAAATATAATTACTGTAGTATTTGATACTTTATTTACAGTATATATAACACATATTTGGTGTACTTTTTGATATTTTATGTACAGTACGTAATATATATTTACTGTACTTTTTGATAATTTATTTACAGTATATAAAGTGTATTTGATGTACTTTCAGTTAATATTATATGTAAAATATATGAAATATATTTACTGTACTTTGTGATATTTTATGTACAGTATATAAGATATATTTGGTGTCCTTTTGATATTTTATGTAAATTATATAATATATATGTGGTGAAGTTTTTGATATTTTACATAGGGTGTGTAGTATATAGTTACTGTCCTTTTTGATATTTTATTTACAGTATATAATATACGTTTGGTGTAATTTTTGATATTTTATGTACAGTATATTAAATATAATTACTGTAGTATTTGATACTTTATTTACAGTATATATAACACATATTTGGTGTACTTTTTGATATTTTATGTACAGTATGTAATATATATTTACTGTACTTTTTGATAATTTATTTACAGTATATAAAGTGTATTTGGGGTACTTTCGGTTAATATTATATGTACAATATATGAAATATATATACTGTATTTTTGATATTTTATGTACAGTATATAAGATATATTTCGTGTCCTTTTGATATTTTATGTAAATTATATAATACATATTTGGTGTTGTTTTTGATATTTTACATAGGGTGTGTCATCTATATTGACTGTCCTTTTTAATATTTTATTTACAGTATATAATATACATTTGGTGTAATTTTTGATATTTTATGGACAGTATATTAAATATAATTACTGTAGTTTTTCATAGTCTATTTACAGTATATATAACACATATTTGGTGTACTTTTTGATATTTTATGTACAGTATGTCATATATATTTACTGTACTATTTGATAATTTATTTACAGTATATAAAATGTATTTGGTGTACTTTTAGTTAATATTAAATGTACAATATATGAAATATATTTACTGTACTTCTGATATTTTATATACAGTATATAAGATATATTTGGTGTCCTTTTGATATTTTATATAAATTATATAATATATATTTGGTGAAGTTTTTGATATTTTACATAGGGTGTGTAGTATATAGTTACTGTCCTTTTTGATATTTTATTTACAGTATATAATATACGTTTGGTGTAATTTTTGATATTTAATGTACAGTATATTAAATATAATTACTGTAGTATTTGATACTTTATTTACAGTATATATAACACATATTTGGTGTACTTTTTGATATTTTATGTACAGTATGTCATATATATTTACTGTACTTTTTGATAATTTATTTACAGTATATAAAGTGTATTTGGTGTACTTTCAGTTAATATTATATGTAAAATATATGAAATATTTTTACTGTACTTTGTGATATTTTATGTACAGTATATAAGATATATTTGGTGTCCTTTTGATATTTTATGTAAATTATATAATATATATTTGGTGAAGTTTTTGATATTTTACATAGGGTGTGTAGTATATAGTTACTGTCCTTTTTGATATTTTATTTACAGTATATAATATACGTTTGGTGTAATTTTTGATATTTTATGTACAGTATATTAAATATAATTACTGTAGTATTTGATACTTTATTTACAGTATATATAACACATATTTGGTGTACTTTTTGATATTTTATGTACAGTATGTAATATATATTTACTGTACTTTTTGATAATTTATTTACAGTATATAAAGTGTATTTGGTGTACTTTCGGTTAATATTATATGTACAATATATGAAATATATATACTGTATTTTTGATATTTTATGTACAGTATATAAGATATATTTCGTGTCCTTTTGATATTTTATGTAAATTATATAATACATATTTGGTGTTGTTTTTGATATTTTACATAGAGTGTGTCATCTATATTGACTGTCCTTTTTAATATTTTATTTACAGTATATAATATACATTTGGTGTAATTTTTGATATTTTATGTACAGTATATTAAATATAATTACTGTAGTTTTTCATAGTCTATTTACAGTATATATAACACATATTTGGTGTACTTTTTGATATTTTATGTACAGTATGTCATATATATTTACTGTACTATTTGATATTTTATTTACAGTATATAAAATGTATTTGGTGTACTTTTAGTTAATATTATATGTACAATATATGAAATATATTTACTGTACTTTCTGATATTTTATATACAGTATAAAAGATATATTTGGTGTCCTTTTGATATTTTATATAAATTATATAATATATATTTGGTGAAGTTTTTGATATTTTACATAGGGTGTGTAGTATATAGTTACTGTTCTTTTTGATATTTTATTTACAGTATATAATATACGTTTGGTGTAATTTTTGATATTTAATGTACAGTATATTAAATATAATTACTGTAGTATTTGATACTTTATTTACAGTATATATAACACATATTTCGTGTACTTTTTGATATTTTATGTACAGTATATCATATATATTTACTGTACTTTTTGATAATTTATTTACAGTATATAAAGTGTATTTGGTGTACTTTCAGTTAATATTATATGTAAAATATATGAAATATATTTACTGTACTTTTTGATATTTTATGTACAGTATATAAGATATATTTGGTGTCCTTTTGATATTTTATGTAAATTATATAATATATATTTGGTGAAGTTTTTCATATTTTACATAGGGTGTGTAGTATATAGTTACTGTCCTTTTTGATATTTTATTTACAGTATATAATATACGTTTGGTGTAATTTTTGATATTTTATGTACAGTATATTAAATATAATTACTGTAGTATTTGATACTTTATTTACAGTATATATAACACATATTTGGTGTACTTTTTGATATTTTATGTACAGTATGTAATATATATTTACTGTACTTTTTGATAATTTATTTACAGTATATAAAGTGTATTTGGTGTACTTTCGGTTAATATTATATGTACAATATATGAAATATATATACTGTATTTTTGATATTTTATGTACAGTATATAAGATATATTTCGTGTCCTTTTGATATTTTATGTAAATTATATAATACATATTTGCTGTTGTTTTTGATATTTTACATAGAGTGTGTCATCTATATTGACTGTCCTTTTTAATATTTTATTTACAGTATATAATATACATTTGGTGTAATTTTTGATATTTTATGTACAGTATATTAAATATAATTACTGTAGTTTTTCATAGTCTATTTACAGTATATATAACACATATTTGGTGTACTTTTTGATATTTTATGTACAGTATGTCATATATATTTACTGTACTATTTGATATTTTATTTTCAGTATATAAAATGTATTTGGTGTACTTTTAGTTAATATTATATGTACAATATATGAAATATATTTACTGTACTTTCTGATATTTTATATACAGTATATAAGATATATTTGGTGTCCTTTTGATATTTTATATAAATTATATAATATATATTTGGTGAAGTTTTTGATATTTTACATAGGGTGTGTAGTATATAGTTACTGTCCTTTTTGATATTTTATTTACAGTATATAATATACGTTTGGTGTAATTTTTGATATTTAATGTACAGTATATTAAATATAATTACTGTAGTATTTGATACTTTATTTACAGTATATATAACACATATTTGGTGTACTTTTTGATATTTTATGTATAGTATGTAATATATATTTACTGTACTTTTTGATAATTTATTTACAGTATATAAAGTGTATTTGGTGTACTTTCAGTTAATATTATATGTAAAATATATGAAATATATTTACTGTACTTTTTGATATTTTATGTACAGTATATAAGATATATTTCGTGTCCTTTTGATATTTTATGTAAATTTTATAATACATATTTGGTGTTGTTTTTGATATTTTACATAGAGTGTGTCATCTATATTGACTGTCCTTTTTAATATTTTATTTACAGTATATAATATACATTTGGTGTAATTTTTGATATTTTATGGACAGTATATTAAATATAATTACTGTAGTTTTTCATAGTCTATTTACAGTATATATAACACATATTTGGTGTACTTTTTGATATTTTATGTACAGTATGTCATATATATTTACTGTACTTTTTGATAATTTATTTACAGTATATAAAGTGTATTTGGTGTACTTTCAGTTAATATTATATGTACAATATATGAAATATATTTACTGTACTTTTTGATATTTTATGTACAGTATATAAGATATATTTGGTGTCCTTTTGATATTTTATGTAAATTATATAATATATATTTGGTGAAGTTTTTGATATTTTACATAGGGTGTGTAGTATATAGTTACTGTCCTTTTTGATATTTTATTTACAGTATATAATATACGTTTGGTGTAATTTTTGATATTTAATGTACAGTATATTAAATATAATTACTGTAGTATTTGATACTTTATTTACAGTATATATAACACATATTTGGTGTACTTTTTGATATTTTATGTACAGTATGTAATATATATTTACTGTACTTTTTGATAATTTATTTACAGTATATAAAGTGTATTTGGTGTACTTTCAGTTAATATTATATGTAAAATATATGAAATATATTTACTGTACTTTTTGATATTTTATGTACAGTATATAAGATATATTTGGTGTCCTTTTGATATTTTATGTAAATTATATAATATATATTTGGTGAAGTTTTTGATATTTGACATAGGGTGTGTAGTATATAGTTACTGTCCTTTTTGATATTTTATTTACAGTATATAATATACGTTTGGTGTAATTTTTTATATTTTATGTACAGTATATTAAATATAATTACTGTAGTATTTGATACTTTATTTACAGTATATATAACACATATTTGGTGTACTTTTTGATATTTTATGTACAGTATGTAATATATATTTACTGTACTTTTTGATAATTTATTTACAGTATATAAAGTGTATTTGGTGTACTTTTGGTTAATATTATATGTACAATATATGAAATATATATACTGTATTTTTGATATTTTATGTACAGTATATAAGATATATTTCGTGTCCTTTTGATATTTTATGTAAATTATATAATACATATTTGGTGTTGTTTTTGATATTTTACATAGGGTGTGTCATCTATATTGACTGTCCTTTTTAATATTTTATTTACAGTATATAATATACATTTGGTGTAATTTTTGATATTTTATGTACAGTATATTAAATATAATTACTGTAGTTTTTCATAGTCTATTTACAGTATATATAACACATATTTGGTGTACTTTTTGATATTTTATGTACAGTATGTCATATATATTTACTGTACTATTTGATATTTTATTTACAGTATATAAAATGTATTTGGTGTACTTTTAGTTAATATTATATGTACAATATATGAAATATATTTACTGTACTTTCTGATATTTTATGTACAGTATATAAGATATATTTCGTGTCCTTTTGATATTTTATGTAAATTATATAATACATATTTGGTGTTGTTTTTGATATTTTACATAGGGTGTGTCATCTATATTGACTGTCCTTTTTAATATTTTATTTACAGTATATAATATACATTTGGTGTAATTTTTGATATTTTATGGACAGTATATTAAATATAATTACTGTAGTTTTTCATAGTCTATTTACAGTATATATAACACATATTTGGTGTACTTTTTGATATTTTATGTACAGTATGTCATATATATTTACTGTACTATTTGATAATTTATTTACAGTATATAAAATGTATTTGGTGTACTTTTAGTTAATATTAAATGTACAATATATGAAATATATTTACTGTACTTCTGATATTTTATATACAGTATATAAGATATATTTGGTGTCCTTTTGATATTTTATATAAATTATATAATATATATTTGGTGAAGTTTTTGATATTTTACATAGGGTGTGTAGTATATAGTTACTGTCCTTTTTGATATTTTATTTACAGTATATAATATACGTTTGGTGTAATTTTTGATATTTAATGTACAGTATATTAAATATAATTACTGTAGTATTTGATACTTTATTTACAGTATATATAACACATATTTGGTGTACTTTTTGATATTTTATGTACAGTATGTCATATATATTTACTGTACTTTTTGATAATTTATTTACAGTATATAAAGTGTATTTGGTGTACTTTCAGTTAATATTATATGTAAAATATATGAAATATTTTTACTGTACTTTGTGATATTTTATGTACAGTATATAAGATATATTTGGTGTCCTTTTGATATTTTATGTAAATTATATAATATATATTTGGTGAAGTTTTTGATATTTTACATAGGGTGTGTAGTATATAGTTACTGTCCTTTTTGATATTTTATTTACAGTATATAATATACGTTTGGTGTAATTTTTGATATTTTATGTACAGTATATTAAATATAATTACTGTAGTATTTGATACTTTATTTACAGTATATATAACACATATTTGGTGTACTTTTTGATATTTTATGTACAGTATGTAATATATATTTACTGTACTTTTTGATAATTTATTTACAGTATATAAAGTGTATTTGGTGTACTTTCGGTTAATATTATATGTACAATATATGAAATATATATACTGTATTTTTGATATTTTATGTACAGTATATAAGATATATTTCGTGTCCTTTTGATATTTTATGTAAATTATATAATACATATTTGGTGTTGTTTTTGATATTTTACATAGAGTGTGTCATCTATATTGACTGTCCTTTTTAATATTTTATTTACAGTATATAATATACATTTGGTGTAATTTTTGATATTTTATGTACAGTATATTAAATATAATTACTGTAGTTTTTCATAGTCTATTTACAGTATATATAACACATATTTGGTGTACTTTTTGATATTTTATGTACAGTATGTCATATATATTTACTGTACTATTTGATATTTTATTTACAGTATATAAAATGTATTTGGTGTACTTTTAGTTAATATTATATGTACAATATATGAAATATATTTACTGTACTTTCTGATATTTTATATACAGTATAAAAGATATATTTGGTGTCCTTTTGATATTTTATATAAATTATATAATATATATTTGGTGAAGTTTTTGATATTTTACATAGGGTGTGTAGTATATAGTTACTGTTCTTTTTGATATTTTATTTACAGTATATAATATATGTTTGGTGTAATTTTTGATATTTAATGTACAGTATATTAAATATAATTACTGTAGTATTTGATACTTTATTTACAGTATATATAACACATATTTCGTGTACTTTTTGATATTTTATGTACAGTATGTCATATATATTTACTGTACTTTTTGATAATTTATTTACAGTATATAAAGTGTATTTGGTGTACTTTCAGTTAATATTATATGTAAAATATATGAAATATATTTACTGTACTTTTTGATATTTTATGTACAGTATATAAGATATATTTGGTGTCCTTTTGATATTTTATGTAAATTATATAATATATATTTGGTGAAGTTTTTCATATTTTACATAGGGTGTGTAGTATATAGTTACTGTCCTTTTTGATATTTTATTTACAGTATATAATATACGTTTGGTGTAATTTTTGATATTTTATGTACAGTATATTAAATATAATTACTGTAGTATTTGATACTTTATTTACAGTATATATAACACATATTTGGTGTACTTTTTGATATTTTATGTACAGTATGTAATATATATTTACTGTACTTTTTGATAATTTATTTACAGTATATAAAGTGTATTTGGTGTACTTTCGGTTAATATTATATGTACAATATATGAAATATATATACTGTATTTTTGATATTTTATGTACAGTATATAAGATATATTTCGTGTCCTTTTGATATTTTATGTAAATTATATAATACATATTTGCTGTTGTTTTTGATATTTTACATAGAGTGTGTCATCTATATTGACTGTCCTTTTTAATATTTTATTTACAGTATATAATATACATTTGGTGTAATTTTTGATATTTTATGTACAGTATATTAAATATAATTACTGTAGTTTTTCATAGTCTATTTACAGTATATATAACACATATTTGGTGTACTTTTTGATATTTTATGTACAGTATGTCATATATATTTACTGTACTATTTGATATTTTATTTTCAGTATATAAAATGTATTTGGTGTACTTTTAGTTAATATTATATGTACAATATATGAAATATATTTACTGTACTTTCTGATATTTTATATACAGTATATAAGATATATTTGGTGTCCTTTTGATATTTTATATAAATTATATAATATATATTTGGTGAAGTTTTTGATATTTTACATAGGGTGTGTAGTATATAGTTACTGTCCTTTTTGATATTTTATTTACAGTATATAATATACGTTTGGTGTAATTTTTGATATTTAATGTACAGTATATTAAATATAATTACTGTAGTATTTGATACTTTATTTACAGTATATATAACACATATTTGGTGTACTTTTTGATATTTTATGTATAGTATGTAATATATATTTACTGTACTTTTTGATAATTTATTTACAGTATATAAAGTGTATTTGGTGTACTTTCAGTTAATATTATATGTAAAATATATGAAATATATTTACTGTACTTTTTGATATTTTATGTACAGTATATAAGATATATTTCGTGTCCTTTTGATATTTTATGTAAATTTTATAATACATATTTGGTGTTGTTTTTGATATTTTACATAGAGTGTGTCATCTATATTGACTGTCCTTTTTAATATTTTATTTACAGTATATAATATACATTTGGTGTAATTTTTGATATTTTATGTACAGTATATTAAATATAATTACTGTAGTTTTTCATAGTCTATTTACAGTATATATAACACATATTTGGTGTACTTTTTGATATTTTATGTACAGTATGTCATATATATTTACTGTACTTTTTGATAATTTATTTACAGTATATAAAGTGTATTTGGTGTACTTTCAGTTAATATTATATGTACAATATATGAAATATATTTACTGTACTTTTTGATATTTTATGTACAGTATATAAGATATATTTGGTGTCCTTTTGATATTTTATGTAAATTATATAATATATATTTGGTGAAGTTTTTGATATTTTACATAGGGTGTGTAGTATATAGTTACTGTCCTTTTTGATATTTTATTTACAGTATATAATATACGTTTGGTGTAATTTTTGATATTTAATGTACAGTATATTAAATATAATTACTGTAGTATTTGATACTTTATTTACAGTATATATAACACATATTTGGTGTACTTTTTGATATTTTATGTACAGTATGTAATATATATTTACTGTACTTTTTGATAATTTATTTACAGTATATAAAGTGTATTTGGTGTACTTTCAGTTAATATTATATGTAAAATATATGAAATATATTTACTGTACTTTTTGATATTTTATGTACAGTATATAAGATATATTTGGTGTCCTTTTGATATTTTATGTAAATTATATAATATATATTTGGTGAAGTTTTTGATATTTGACATAGGGTGTGTAGTATATAGTTACTGTCCTTTTTGATATTTTATTTACAGTATATAATATACGTTTGGTGTAATTTTTTATATTTTATGTACAGTATATTAAATATAATTACTGTAGTATTTGATACTTTATTTACAGTATATATAACACATATTTGGTGTACTTTTTGATATTTTATGTACAGTATGTAATATATATTTACTGTACTTTTTGATAATTTATTTACAGTATATAAAGTGTATTTGGTGTACTTTTGGTTAATATTATATGTACAATATATGAAATATATATACTGTATTTTTGATATTTTATGTACAGTATATAAGATATATTTCGTGTCCTTTTGATATTTTATGTAAATTATATAATACATATTTGGTGTTGTTTTTGATATTTTACATAGGGTGTGTCATCTATATTGACTGTCCTTTTTAATATTTTATTTACAGTATATAATATACATTTGGTGTAATTTTTGATATTTTATGTACAGTATATTAAATATAATTACTGTAGTTTTTCATAGTCTATTTACAGTATATATAACACATATTTGGTGTACTTTTTGATATTTTATGTACAGTATGTCATATATATTTACTGTACTATTTGATATTTTATTTACAGTATATAAAATGTATTTGGTGTACTTTTAGTTAATATTATATGTACAATATATGAAATATATTTACTGTACTTTCTGATATTTTATATACAGTATATAAGATATATTTGGTGTCCTTTTGATATTTTATATAAATTATATAATATATATTTTGTGCAGTTTTTGATATTTTACATAGGGTGTGTAGTATATACTTACTGTCCTTTTTGATATTTTATTTACAGTATATAATATACATTTGGTGTAATTTTTGATATTTTATGTACAGTATATTAAATATAATTACTGCAGTTTTTGATAGTCTATTTACAGTATATACAACACATATTTGGTGTACTTTTTGATATTTTATGTACAGTATGTCATATATATTTACTGTACTTTTTGATAATTTATTTACAGTATATAAAGTGTATTTGGTGTACTTTCCGTTAATATTATATGTACAATATATGAAATATATTTACTGTACTTTTTGATATTTTATGTACAGTATATAAGATATATTTGGTGTCCTTTTGATATTTTATGTAAATTATATAATATATATTTGGTGAAGTTTTTGATATTTTACATAGGGTGTGTAGTATATAGTTACTGTCCTTTTTGATATTTTATTTACAGTATATAATATACGTTTGGTGTAATTTTTGATATTTTATGTACAGTATATTAAATATAATTACTGTAGTATTTGATACTTTATTTACAGTATATATAACACATATTTGGTGTACTTTTTGATATTTTATGTACAGTATGTAATATATATTTACTGTACTTTTTGATAATTTATTTACAGTATATAAAGTGTATTTGGTGTACTTTCGGTTAATATTATATGTACAATATATGAAATATATATACTGTATTTTTGATATTTTATGTACAGTATATAAGATATATTTCGTGTCCTTTTGATATTTTATGTAAATTATATAATACATATTTGGTGTTGTTTTTGATATTTTACATAGGGTGTGTCATCTATATTGACTGTCCTTTTTAATATTTTATTTACAGTATATAATATACATTTGGTGTAATTTTTGATATTTTATGTACAGTATATTAAATATAATTACTGTAGTTTTTCATAGTCTATTTACAGTATATATAACACATATTTGGTGTACTTTTTGATATTTTATGTACAGTATGTCATATATATTTACTGTACTATTTGATATTTTATTTACAGTATATAAAATGTATTTGGTGTACTTTTAGTTAATATTATATGTACAATATATGAAATATATTTACTGTACTTTCTGATATTTTATATACAGTATATAAGATATATTTGGTGTCTTTTTGATATTTTATATAAATTATATAATATATATTTTGTGCAGTTTTTGATATTTTACATAGGGTGTGTAGTATATACTTACTGTCCTTTTTGATATTTTATTTACAGTATATAATATACATTTGGTGTAATTTTTGATATTTTATGTACAGTATATTAAATATAATTACTGCAGTTTTTGATAGTCTATTTGCAGTATATACAACACATATTTGGTGTACTTTTTGATATTTTATGTACAGTATGTCATATATATTTACTGTACTTTTTGATATTTTATTTACAGTATATAAAATGTATTTGGTGTACTTTTAGTTAATATTATATGTACAATATATGAAATATATTTACTGTACTTTTTGATATTTTATGTACAGTATATAAGATATATTTGGTGTCCTTTTGATATTTTATATAAATTACATAATATATATTTGGTGAAGTTTTTGATATTTTACATAGGGTGTGTAGTATATAGTTACTGTCCTTTTTGATATTTTATTTACAGTATATAATATACGTTTGGTGTAATTTTTGATATTTAATGTACAGTATATTAAATATAATTACTGTAGTATTTGATACTTTATTTACAGTATATATAACACATATTTGGTGTACTTTTTGATATTTTATGTACAGTATGTCATATATATTTACTGTACTTTTTGATAATTTATTTACAGTATATAAAGTGTATTTGGTGTACTTTCAGTTAATATTATATGTACAATATATGAAATATATTTACTGTACTTTTTGATATTTTATGTACAGTATATAAGATATATTTGGTGTCCTTTTGATATTTTATGTAAATTATATAATATATATTTGGTGAAGTTTTTGATATTTTACATAGGGTGTGTAGTATATAGTTACTGTCCTTTTTGATATTTTATTTACAGTATATAATATACGTTTGGTGTAATTTTTGATATTTTATGTACAGTATATTAAATATAATTACTGTAGTATTTGATACTTTATTTACAGTATATATAACACATATTTGGTGTACTTTTTGATATTTTATGTACAGTATGTAATATATATTTACTGTACTTTTTGATAATTTGTTTACAGTATATAAAGTGTATTTGGTGTACTTTCGGTTAATATTATATGTACAATATATGAAATATATATACTGTATTTTTGATATTTTATGTACAGTATATAAGATATATTTCGTGTCCTTTTGATATTTTATGTAAATTATATAATACATATTTGGTGTTGTTTTTGATATTTTACATAGGGTGTGTCTATATTGACTGTCCTTTTTAATATTTTATTTACAGTATATAATATACATTTGGTGTAATTTTTGATATTTTATGTACAGTATATTAAATATAATTACTGTAGTTTTTTATAGTCTATTTACAGTATATATAACACATATTTGGTGTACTTTTTGATATTTTATGTACAGTATGTCATATATATTTACTGTACTATTTGATATTTTATTTACAGTATATAAAATGTATTTGGTGTACTTTTAGTTAATATTATATGTACAATATATGAAATATATTTACTGTACTTTCTGATATTTTATATACAGTATATAAGATATATTTGGTTTCCTTTTGATATTTTATATAAATTATATAATATATATTTTGTGAAGTTTTTGATATTTTTCATAGGGTGTGTAGGATATACTTACTGTCCTTTTTGATATTTTATTTACAGTATATAATATACATTTGGTGTAATTTTTGATATTTTATGTACAGTATATTAAATATAATTACTGCAGTTTTTGATAGTCTATTTACAGTATATACAACACATATTTGGTGTACTTTTTGATATTTTATGTACAGTATGTCATATATATTTAGTGTACTTTTTGATATTTTATTTACAGTATATAAAATGTATTTGGTGTACTTTTAGTTAATATTATATGTACAATATATGAAATATATTTACTGTACTTTTTGATATTTTATGTACAGTATATAAGATATATTTGGTGTCCTTTTGATATTTTATATAAATTACATAATATATATTTGGTGAAGTTTTTGATATTTTACATAGGGTGTGTAGTATATAGTTACTGTCCTTTTTGATATTTTATTTACAGTATATAATATACGTTTGGTGTAATTTTTGATATTTAATGTACAGTATATTAAATATAATTACTGTAGTATTTGATACTTTATTTACAGTATATATAACACATATTTGGTGTACTTTTTGATATTTTATGTACAGTATGTCATATATTTACTGTACTTTTTGATAATTTATTTACAGTATATAAAGTGTATTTGGTGTACTTTCCGTTAATATTATATGTACAATATATGAAATATATTTACTGTACTTTTTGATATTTTATGTACAGTATATAAGATATATTTGGTGTCCTTTTGATATTTTATGTAAATTATATAATATATATTTGGTGAAGTTTTTGATATTTTACATAGGGTGTGTAGTATATAGTTACTGTCCTTTTTGATATTTTATTTACAGTATATATTATACGTTTGGTGTAATTTTTGATATTTTATGTACAGTATATTAAATATAATTACTGTAGTATTTGATACTTTATTTACAGTATATATAACACATATTTGGTGTACTTTTTGATATTTTATGTACAGTATGTAATATATATTTACTGTACTTTTTGATAATTTATTTACAGTATATAAAGTGTATTTGGTGTACTTTCGGTTAATATTATATGTACAATATATGAAATATATATACTGTATTTTTGATATTTTATGTACAGTATATAAGATATATTTCGTGTCCTTTTGATATTTTATGTAAATTATATAATACATATTTGGTGTTGTTTTTGATATTTTACATAGGGTGTGTCATCTATATTGACTGTCCTTTTTAATATTTTATTTACAGTATATAATATACATTTGGTGTAATTTTTGATATTTTATGTACAGTATATTAAATATAATTACTGTAGTTTTTCATAGTCTATTTACAGTATATATAACACATATTTGGTGTACTTTTTGATATTTTATGTACAGTATGTCATATATATTTACTGTACTATTTGATATTTTATTTACAGTATATAAAATGTATTTGGTGTACTTTTAGTTAATATTATATGTACAATATATGAAATATATTTACTGTACTTTCTGATATTTTATATACAGTATATAAGATATATTTGGTGTCCTTTTGATATTTTATATAAATTATATAATATATATTTTGTGCAGTTTTTGATATTTTACATAGGGTGTGTAGTATATACTTACTGTCCTTTTTGATATTTTATTTACAGTATATAATATACATTTGGTGTAATTTTTGATATTTTATGTACAGTATATTAAATATAATTACTGCAGTTTTTGATAGTCTATTTGCAGTATATACAACACATATTTGGTGTACTTTTTGATATTTTATGTACAGTATGTCATATATATTTACTGTACTTTTTGATATTTTATTTACAGTATATAAAATGTATTTGGTGTACTTTTAGTTAATATTATATGTACAATATATGAAATATATTTACTGTACTTTTTGATATTTTATGTACAGTATATAAGATATATTTGGTGTCCTTTTGATATTTTATATAAATTACATAATATATATTTGGTGAAGTTTTTGATATTTTACATAGGGTGTGTAGTATATAGTTACTGTCCTTTTTGATATTTTATTTACAGTATATAATATACGTTTGGTGTAATTTTTGATATTTAATATACAGTATATTAAATATAATTACTGTAGTATTTGATACTTTATTTACAGTATATATAACACATATTTGGTGTACTTTTTGATATTTTATGTACAGTATGTCATATATATTTACTGTACTTTTTGATAATTTATTTACAGTATATAAAGTGTATTTGGTGTACTTTCAGTTAATATTATATGTACAATATATGAAATATATTTACTGTACTTTTTGATATTTTATGTACAGTATATAAGATATATTTGGTGTCCTTTTGATATTTTATGTAAATTATATAATATATATTTGGTGAAGTTTTTGATATTTTACATAGGGTGTGTAGTATATAGTTACTGTCCTTTTTGATATTTTATTTACAGTATATAATATACGTTTGGTGTAATTTTTGATATTTTATGTACAGTATATTAAATATAATTACTGTAGTATTTGATACTTTATTTACAGTATATATAACACATATTTGGTGTACTTTTTGATATTTTATGTACAGTATGTAATATATATTTACTGTACTTTTTGATAATTTGTTTACAGTATATAAAGTGTATTTGGTGTACTTTCGGTTAATATTATATGTACAATATATGAAATATATATACTGTATTTTTGATATTTTATGTACAGTATATAAGATATATTTCGTGTCCTTTTGATATTTTATGTAAATTATATAATACATATTTGGTGTTGTTTTTGATATTTTACCTAGGGTGTGTCTATATTGACTGTCCTTTTTAATATTTTATTTACAGTATATAATATACATTTGGTGTAATTTTTGATATTTTATGTACAGTATATTAAATATAATTACTGTAGTTTTTTATAGTCTATTTACAGTATATATAACACATATTTGGTGTACTTTTTGATATTTTATGTACAGTATGTCATATATATTTACTGTACTATTTGATATTTTATTTACAGTATATAAAATGTATTTGGTGTACTTTTAGTTAATATTATATGTACAATATATGAAATATATTTACTGTACTTTCTGATATTTTATATACAGTATATAAGATATATTTGGTTTCCTTTTGATATTTTATATAAATTATATAATATATATTTTGTGAAGTTTTTGATATTTTTCATAGGGTGTGTAGGATATACTTACTGTCCTTTTTGATATTTTATTTACAGTATATAATATACATTTGGTGTAATTTTTGATATTTTATGTACAGTATATTAAATATAATTACTGCAGTTTTTGATAGTCTATTTACAGTATATACAACACATATTTGGTGTACTTTTTGATATTTTATGTACAGTATGTCATATATATTTAGTGTACTTTTTGATATTTTATTTACAGTATATAAAATGTATTTGGTGTACTTTTAGTTAATATTATATGTACAATATATGAAATATATTTACTGTACTTTTTGATATTTTATGTACAGTATATAAGATATATTTGGTGTCCTTTTGATATTTTATATAAATTACATAATATATATTTGCTGAAGTTTTTGATATTTTACATAGGGTGTGTAGTATATAGTTACTGTCCTTTTTGATATTTTATTTACAGTATATAATATACGTTTGGTGTAATTTTTGATATTTAATGTACAGTATATTAAATATAATTACTGTAGTATTTGATACTTTATTTACAGTATATATAACACATATTTGGTGTACTTTTTGATATTTTATGTACAGTATGTCATATATATTTACTGTACTTTTTGAGAATTTATTTACAGTATATAAAGTGTATTTGGTGTACTTTCAGTTAATATTATATGTACAATATATGAAATATATTTACTGTACTTTTTCATATTTTATGTACAGTATATAAGATATATTTGGTGTCCTTTTGATATTTTATGTAAATTATATAATATATATTTGGTGAAGTTTTTGATATTTCACATAGGGTGTGTAGTATATAGTTACTGTCCTTTTTGATATTTTATTTACAGTATATAATATACGTTTGGTGTAATTTTTGATATTTTATGTACAGTATATTAAATATAATTACTGTAGTATTTGATACTTTATTTACAGTATATATAACACATATTTGGTGTACTTTTTGATATTTTATGTACAGTATGTAATATATATTTACTGTACTTTTTGATAATTTATTTACAGTATATAAAGTGTATTTGGTGTACTTTCGGTTAATATTATATGTACAATATATGAAATATATATACTGTATTTTTGATATTTTATGTACAGTATATAAGATATATTTCGTGTCCTTTTGATATTTTATGTAAATTATATAATACATATTTGGTGTTGTTTTTGATATTTTACATAGGGTGTGTCATCTATATTGACTGTCCTTTTTAATATTTTATTTACAGTATATAATATACATTTGGTGTAATTTTTGATATTTTATGTACAGTATATTAAATATAATTACTGTAGTTTTTCATAGTCTATTTACAGTATATATAACACATATTTGGTGTACTTTTTGATATTTTATGTACAGTATGTCATATATATTTACTGTACTATTTGATATTTTATTTACAGTATATAAAATGTATTTGGTGTACTTTTAGTTAATATTATATGTACAATATATGAAATATATTTACTGTACTTTCTGATATTTTATATACAGTATATAAGATATATTTGGTGTCCTTTTGATATTTTATATAAATTATATAATATATATTTTGTGCAGTTTTTGATATTTTACATAGGGTGTGTAGTATATACTTACTGTCCTTTTTGATATTTTATTTACAGTATATAATATACATTTGGTGTAATTTTTGATATTTTATGTACAGTATATTAAATATAATTACTGCAGTTTTTGATAGTCTATTTACAGTATATACAACACATATTTGGTGTACTTTTTGATATTTTATGTACAGTATGTCATATATATTTACTGTACTTTTTGATATTTTATTTACAGTATATAAAATGTATTTGGTGTACTTTTAGTTAATATTATATGTACAATATATGAAATATATTTACTGTACTTTTTGATATTTTATGTACAGTATATAAGATATATTTGGTGTCCTTTTGATATTTTATATAAATTACATAATATATATTTGGTGAAGTTTTTGATATTTTACATAGGGTGTGTAGTATATAGTTACTGTCCTTTTTGATATTTTATTTACAGTATATAATATACGTTTGGTGTAATTTTTGATATTTAATGTACAGTATATTAAATATAATTACTGTAGTATTTGATACTTTATTTACAGTATATATAACACATATTTGGTGTACTTTTTGATATTTTATGTACAGTATGTCATATATATTTACTGTACTTTTTGATAATTTATTTACAGTATATAAAGTGTATTTGGTGTACTTTCAGTTAATATTATATGTACAATATATGAAATATATTTACTGTACTTTTTGATATTTTATGTACAGTATATAAGATATATTTGGTGTCCTTTTGATATTTTATGTAAATTATATAATATATATTTGGTGAAGTTTTTGATATTTTACATAGGGTGTGTAGTATATAGTTACTGTCCTTTTTGATATTTTATTTACAGTATATAATATACGTTTGGTGTAATTTTTGATATTTTATGTACAGTATATTAAATATAATTACTGTAGTATTTGATACTTTATTTACAGTATATATAACACATATTTGGTGTACTTTTTGATATTTTATGTACAGTATGTAATATATATTTACTGTACTTTTTCATAATTTATTTACAGTATATAAAGTGTATTTGGTGTACTTTCGGCTAATATTATATGTACAATATATGAAATATATATACTGTATTTTTGATATTTTATGTACAGTGTATAAGATATATTTCGTGTCCTTTTGATATTTTATGTAAATTATATAATACATATTTGGTGTTGTTTTTGATATTTTACATAGGGTGTGTCATCTATATTGACTGTCCTTTTTAATATTTTATTTACAGTATATAATATACATTTGGTGTAATTTTTGATATTTTATGTACAGTATATTAAATATAATTACTGTAGTTTTTTATAGTCTATTTACAGTATATATAACACATATTTGGTGTACTTTTTGATATTTTATGTACAGTATGTCATATATATTTACTGTACTATTTGATATTTTATTTACAGTATATAAAATGTATTTGGTGTACTTTTAGTTAATATTATATGTACAATATATGAAATATATTTACTGTACTTTCTGATATTTTATATACAGTATATAAGATATATTTGGTGTCCTTTTGATATTTTATATAAATTATATAATATATATTTTGTGAAGTTTTTGATATTTTACATAGGGTGTGTAGTATATACTTACTGTCCTTTTTGATATTTTATTTACAGTATATAATATACATTTGGTGTAATTTTTGATATTTTATGTACAGTATATTAAATATAATTACTGCAGTTTTTGATAGTCTATTTACAGTATATACAACACATATTTGGTGTACTTTTTGATATTTTATGTACAGTATGTCATATATATTTACTGTACTTTTTGATATTTTATTTACAGTATATGAAATGTATTTGGTGTACTTTTAGTTAATATTATATGTACAATATATGAAATATATTTACTGTACTTTTTGATATTTTATGTACAGTATATAAGATATATTTGGTGTCCTTTTGATATTTTATATAAATTACATAATATATATTTGGTGAAGTTTTTGATATTTTACATAGGGTGTGTAGTATATAGTTACTGTCCTTTTTGATATTTTATTTACAGTATATAATATACGTTTGGTGTAATTTTTGATATTTAATGTACAGTATATTAAATATAATTACTGTAGTATTTGATACTTTATTTACAGTATATATAACACATATTTGGTGTACTTTTTGATATTTTATGTACAGTATGTCATATATATTTACTGTACTTTTTGATAATTTATTTACAGTATATAAAGTGTATTTGGTGTACTTTCAGTTAATATTATATGTACAATATATGAAATATATTTACTGTACTTTTTGATATTTTATGTACAGTATATAAGATATATTTGGTGTCCTTTTGATATTTTATGTAAATTATATAATATATATTTGGTGAAGTTTTTGATATTTTACATAGGGTGTGTAGTATATAGTTACTGTCCTTTTTGATATTTTATTTACAGTATATAATATACGTTTGGTGTAATTTTTGATATTTTATGTACAGTATATTAAATATAATTACTGTAGTATTTGATACTTTATTTACAGTATATATAACACATATTTGGTGTACTTTTTGATATTTTATGTACAGTATGTAATATATATTTACTGTACTTTTTCATAATTTATTTACAGTATATAAAGTGTATTTGGTGTACTTTCGGTTAATATTATATGTACAATATATGAAATATATATACTGTATTTTTGATATTTTATGTACAGTATATAAGATATATTTCGTGTCCTTTTGATATTTTATGTAAATTATATAATACATATTTGGTGTTGTTTTTGATATTTTACATAGGGTGTGTCATCTATATTGACTGTCCTTTTTAATATTTTATTTACAGTATATAATATACATTTGGTGTAATTTTTGATATTTTATGTACAGTATATTAAATATAATTACTGTAGTTTTTCATAGTCTATTTACAGTATATATAACACATATTTGGTGTACTTTTTGATATTTTATGTACAGTATGTCATATATATTTACTGTACTATTTGATATTTTATTTACAGTATATAAAATGTATTTGGTGTACTTTTAGTTAATATTATATGTACAATATATGAAATATATTTACTGTACTTTCTGATATTTTATATACAGTATATAAGATATATTTGGTGTCCTTTTGATATTTTATATAAATTATATAATATATATTTTGTGCAGTTTTTGATATTTTACATAGGGTGTGTAGTATATACTTACTGTCCTTTTTGATATTTTATTTACAGTATATAATATACATTTGGTGTAATTTTTGATATTTTATGTACAGTATATTAAATATAATTACTGCAGTTTTTGATAGTCTATTTACAGTATATACAACACATATTTGGTGTACTTTTTGATATTTTATGTACACTATGTCATATATATTTACTGTACTTTTTGATATTTTATTTACAGTATATAAAATGTATTTGGTGTACTTTTAGTTAATATTATATGTACAATATATGAAATATATTTACTGTACTTTTTGATATTTTATGTACAGTATATAAGATATATTTGGTGTCCTTTTGATATTTTATATAAATTACATAATATATATTTGGTGAAGTTTTTGATATTTTACATAGGGTGTGTAGTATATAGTTACTGTCCTTTTTGATATTTTATTTACAGTATATAATATACGTTTGGAGTAATTTTTGATATTTAATGTACAGTATATTAAATATAATTACTGTAGTATTTGATACTTTATTTACAGTATATATAACACATATTTGGTGTACTTTTTGATATTTTATGTACAGTATGTCATATATATTTACTGTACTTTTTGATAATTTATTTACAGTATATAAAGTGTATTTGGTGTACTTTCAGTTAATATTATATGTACAATATATGAAATATATTTACTGTACTTTTTGATATTTTATGTACAGTATATAAGATATATTTGGTGTCCTTTTGATATTTTATGTAAATTATATAATATATATTTGGTGAAGTTTTTGATATTTTACATAGGGTGTGTAGTATATAGTTACTGTCCTTTTTGATATTTTATTTACAGTATATAATATACGTTTGGTGTAATTTTTGATATTTTATGTACAGTATATTAAATATAATTACTGTAGTATTTGATACTTTATTTACAGTATATATAACACATATTTGGTGTACTTTTTGATATTTTATATACAGTATGTAATATATATTTACTGTACTTTTTGATAATTTATTTACAGTATATAAAGTGTATTTGGTGTACTTTCGGTTAATATTATATGTACAATATATGAAATATATATACTGTATTTTTGATATTTTATGTACAGTATATAAGATATATTTCGTGTCCTTTTGATATTTTATGTAAATTATATAATACATATTTGGTGTTGTTTTTGATATTTTACATAGGGTGTGTCTATATTGACTGTCCTTTTTAATATTTTATTTACAGTATATAATATACATTTGGTGTAATTTTTGATATTTTATGTACAGTATATTAAATATAATTACTGTAGTTTTTTATAGTCTATTTACAGTATATATAACACATATTTGGTGTACTTTTTGATATTTTATGTACAGTATGTCATATATATTTACTGTACTATTTGATATTTTATTTACAGTATATAAAATGTATTTGGTGTACTTTTAGTTAATATTATATGTACAATATATGAAATATATTTACTGTACTTTCTGATATTTTATATACAGTATATAAGATATATTTGGTTTCCTTTTGATATTTTATATAAATTATATAATATATATTTTGTGAAGTTTTTGATATTTTACATAGGGTGTGTAGTATATACTTACTGTCCTTTTTGATATTTTATTTACAGTATATAATATACATTTGGTGTAATTTTTGATATTTTACGTGCAGTATATTAAATATAATTACTGCAGTTTTTGATAGTCTATTTACAGTATATACAACACATATTTGGTGTACTTTTTGATATTTTATGTACAGTATGTCATATATATTTAGTGTACTTTTTGATATTTTATTTACAGTATATAAAATGTATTTGGTGTACTTTTAGTTAATATTATATGTACAATATATGAAATATATTTACTGTACTTTTTGATATTTTATGTACAGTATATAAGATATATTTGGTGTCCTTTTGATATTTTATATAAATTACATAATATATATTTGGTGAAGTTTTTGATATTTTACATAGGGTGTGTAGTATATAGTTACTGTCCTTTTTGATATTTTATTTACAGTATATAATATACGTTTGGTGTAATTTTTGATATTTAATGTACAGTATATTAGATATAATTACTGTAGTATTTGATACTTTATTTACAGTATATATAACACATATTTGGTGTACTTTTTGATATTTTATGTACAGTATGTCATATATATTTACTGTACTTTTTGAGAATTTATTTACAGTATATAAAGTGTATTTGGTGTACTTTCAGTTAATATTATATGTACAATATATGAAATATATTTACTGTACTTTTTGATATTTTATGTACAGTATATAAGATATATTTGGTGTCCTTTTGATATTTTATGTAAATTATATAATATATATTTGGTGAAGTTTTTGATATTTTACATAGGGTGTGTAGTATATAGTTACTGTCCTTTTTGATATTTTATTTACAGTATATAATATACGTTTGGTGTAATTTTTGATATTTTATGTACAGTATATTAAATATAATTACTGTAGTATTTGATACTTTATTTACAGTATATATAACACATATTTGGTGTACTTTTTGATATTTTATGTACAGTATGTAATATATATTTACTGTACTTTTTGATAATTTATTTACAGTATATAAAGTGTATTTGGTGTACTTTCGGTTAATATTATATGTACAATATATGAAATATATATACTGTATTTTTGTTATTTTATGTACAGTATATAAGATATATTTCGTGTCCTTTTGATATTTTATGTAAATTATATAATACATATTTGGTGTTGTTTTTGATATTTTACATAGGGTGTGTCATCTATATTGACTGTCCTTTTTAATATTTTATTTACAGTATATAATATACATTTGGTGTAATTTTTGATATTTTATGTACAGTATATTAAATATAATTACTGTAGTTTTTCATAGTCTATTTACAGTATATATAACACATATTTGGTGTACTTTTTGATATTTTATGTACAGTATGTCATATATATTTACTGTACTATTTGATATTTTATTTACAGTATATAAAATGTAGTTGGTGTACTTTTAGTTAATATTATATGTACAATATATGAAATATATTTACTGTACTTTCTGATATTTTATATACAGTATGTAAGATATATTTGGTGTCCTTTTGATATTTTATATAAATTATATAATATATATTTTGTGCAGTTTTTGATATTTTACATAGGGTGTGTAGTATATACTTACTGTCCTTTTTGATATTTTATTTACAGTATATAATATACATTTGGTGTAATTTTTGATATTTTATGTACAGTATATTAAATATAATTACTGCAGTTTTTGATAGTCTATTTACAGTATATACAACACATATTTGGTGTACTTTTTGATATTTTATGTACAGTATGTCATATATATTTACTGTAATTTTTGATATTTTATTTACAGTATATAAAATGTATTTGGTGTACTTTTAGTTAATATTATATGTACAATATATGAAATATATTTACTGTACTTTTTGATATTTTATGTACAGTATATAAGATATATTTGGTGTCCTTTTGATATTTTATATAAATTACATAATATATATTTGGTGAAGTTTTTGATATTTTACATAGGGTGTGTAGTATATAGTTACTGTCCTTTTTGATATTTTATTTACAGTATATAATATACGTTTGGTGTAATTTTTGATATTTAATGTACAGTATATTAAATATAATTACTGTAGTATTTGATACTTTATTTACAGTATATATAACACATATTTGGTGTACTTTTTGATATTTTATGTACAGTATGTCATATATATTTACTGTACTTTTTGATAATTTATTTACAGTATATAAAGTGTATTTGGTGTACTTTCAGTTAATATTATATGTACAATATATGAAATATATTTACTGTACTTTTTGATATTTTATGTACAGTATATAAGATATATTTGGTGTCCTTTTGATATTTTATGTAAATTATATAATATATATTTGGTGAAGTTTTTGATATTTTACATAGGGTGTGTAGTATATAGTTACTGTCCTTTTTGATATTTTATTTACAGTATATAATATACGTTTGGTGTAATTTTTGATATTTTATGTACAGTATATTAAATATAATTACTGTAGTATTTGATACTTTATTTACAGTATATATAACACATATTTGGTGTACTTTTTGATATTTTATGTACAGTATGTAATATATATTTACTGTACTTTTTCATAATTTATTTACAGTATATAAAGTGTATTTGGTGTACTTTCGGTTAATATTATATGTACAATATATGAAATATATATACTGTATTTTTGATATTTTATGTACAGTGTATAAGATATATTTCGTGTCCTTTTGATATTTTATGTAAATTATATAATACATATTTGGTGTTGTTTTTGATATTTTACATAGGGTGTGTCATCTATATTGACTGTCCTTTTTAATATTTTATTTACAGTATATAATATACATTTGGTGTAATTTTTGATATTTTATGTACAGTATATTAAATATAATTACTGTAGTTTTTTATAGTCTATTTACAGTATATATAACACATATTTGGTGTACTTTTTGATATTTTATGTACAGTATGTCATATATATTTACTGTACTTTTTGATATTTTATTTACAGTATATGAAATGTATTTGGTGTACTTTTAGTTAATATTATATGTACAATATATGAAATATATTTACTGTACTTTTTGATATTTTATGTACAGTATATAAGATATATTTGGTGTCCTTTTGATATTTTATATAAATTACATAATATATATTTGGTGAAGTTTTTGATATTTTACATAGGGTGTGTAGTATATAGTTACTGTCCTTTTTGATATTTTATTTACAGTATATAATATACGTTTGGTGTAATTTTTGATATTTAATGTACAGTATATTAAATATAATTACTGTAGTATTTGATACTTTATTTACAGTATATATAACACATATTTGGTGTACTTTTTGATATTTTATGTACAGTATGTAATATATATTTACTGTACTTTTTGATAATTTATTTACAGTATATAAAGTGTATTTGGTGTACTTTCGGTTAATATTATATGTACAATATATGAAATATATATACTGTATTTTTGATATTTTATGTACAGTATATAAGATATATTTCGTGTCCTTTTGATATTTTATGTAAATTATATAATACATATTTGGTGTTGTTTTTGATATTTTACATAGGGTGTGTCATCTATATTGACTGTCCTTTTTAATATTTTATTTACAGTATATAATATACATTTGGTGTAATTTTTGATATTTTATGTACAGTATATTAAATATAATTACTGTAGTTTTTCATAGTCTATTTACAGTATATATAACACATATTTGGTGTACTTTTTGATATTTTATGTACAGTATGTCATATATATTTACTGTACTATTTGATATTTTATTTACAGTATATAAAATGTATTTGGTGTACTTTTAGTTAATATTATATGTACAATATATGAAATATATTTACTGTACTTTCTGATATTTTATATACAGTATGTAAGATATATTTGGTGTCCTTTTGATATTTTATATAAATTATATAATATATATTTTGTGCAGTTTTTGATATTTTACATAGGGTGTGTAGTATATACTTACTGTCCTTTTTGATATTTTATTTACAGTATATAATATACATTTGGTGTAATTTTTGATATTTTATGTACAGTATATTAAATATAATTACTGCAGTTTTTGATAGTCTATTTACAGTATATACAACACATATTTGGTGTACTTTTTGATATTTTATGTACAGTATGTCATATATATTTACTGTACTTTTTGATATTTTATTTACAGTATATAAAATGTATTTGGTGTACTTTTAGTTAATATTATATGTACAATATATGAAATATATTTACTGTACTTTTTGATATTTTATGTACAGTATATAAGATATATTTGGTGTCCTTTTGATATTTTATATAAATTACATAATATATATTTGGTGAAGTTTTTGATATTTTACATAGGGTGTGTAGTATATAGTTACTGTCCTTTTTGATATTTTATTTACAGTATATAATATACGTTTGGTGTAATTTTTGATATTTAATGTACAGTATATTAAATATAATTACTGTAGTATTTGATACTTTATTTACAGTATATATAACACATATTTGGTGTACTTTTTGATATTTTATGTACAGTATGTCATATATATTTACTGTACTTTTTGATAATTTATTTACAGTATATAAAGTGTATTTGGTGTACTTTCAGTTAATATTATATGTACAATATATGAAATATATTTACTGTACTTTTTGATATTTTATGTACAGTATATAAGATATATTTGGTGTCCTTTTGATATTTTATGTAAATTATATAATATATATTTGGTGAAGTTTTTGATATTTTACATAGGGTGTGTAGTATATAGTTACTGTCCTTTTTGATATTTTATTTACAGTATATAATATACGTTTGGTGTAATTTTTGATATTTTATGTACAGTATATTAAATATAATTACTGTAGTATTTGATACTTTATTTACAGTATATATAACACATATTTGGTGTACTTTTTGATATTTTATGTACAGTATGTAATATATATTTACTGTACTTTTTCATAATTTATTTACAGTATATAAAGTGTATTTGGTGTACTTTCGGTTAATATTATATGTACAATATATGAAATATATATACTGTATTTTTGATATTTTATGTACAGTGTATAAGATATATTTCGTGTCCTTTTGATATTTTATGTAAATTATATAATACATATTTGGTGTTGTTTTTGATATTTTACATAGGGTGTGTCATCTATATTGACTGTCCTTTTTAATATTTTATTTACAGTATATAATATACATTTGGTGTAATTTTTGATATTTTATGTACAGTATATTAAATATAATTACTGTAGTTTTTCATAGTCTATTTACAGTATATATAACACATATTTGGTGTACTTTTTGATATTTTATGTACAGTATGTCATATATATTTACTGTACTATTTGATATTTTATTTACAGTATATAAAATGTATTTGGTGTACTTTTAGTTAATATTATATGTACAATATATGAAATATATTTACTGTACTTTCTGATATTTTATATACAGTATGTAAGATATATTTGGTGTCCTTTTGATATTTTATATAAATTATATAATATATATTTTGTGCAGTTTTTGATATTTTACATAGGGTGTGTAGTATATACTTACTGTCCTTTTTGATATTTTATTTACAGTATATAATATACATTTGGTGTAATTTTTGATATTTTATGTACAGTATATTAAATATAATTACTGCAGTTTTTGATAGTCTATTTACAGTATATACAACACATATTTGGTGTACTTTTTGATATTTTATGTACAGTATGTCATATATATTTACTGTACTTTTTGATATTTTATTTACAGTATATGAAATGTATTTGGTGTACTTTTAGTTAATATTATATGTACAATATATGAAATATATTTACTGTACTTTTTGATATTTTATGTACAGTATATAAGATATATTTGGTGTCCTTTTGATATTTTATATAAATTACATAATATATATTTGGTGAAGTTTTTGATATTTTACATAGGGTGTGTAGTATATAGTTACTGTCCTTTTTGATATTTTATTTACAGTATATAATATACGTTTGGTGTAATTTTTGATATTTAATGTACAGTATATTAAATATAATTACTGTAGTATTTGATACTTTATTTACAGTATATATAACACATATTTGGTGTACTTTTTGATATTTTATGTACAGTATGTCATATATATTTACTGTACTTTTTGATAATTTATTTACAGTATATAAAGTGTATTTGGTGTACTTTCAGTTAATATTATATGTACAATATATGAAATATATTTACTGTACTTTTTGATATTTTATGTACAGTATATAAGATATATTTGGTGTCCTTTTGATATTTTATGTAAATTATATAATATATATTTGGTGAAGTTTTTGATATTTTACATAGGGTGTGTTGTATATAGTTACTGTCCTTTTTGATATTTTATTTACAGTATATAATATACGTTTGGTGTAATTTTTGATATTTTATGTACAGTATATTAAATATAATTACTGTAGTATTTGATACTTTATTTACAGTATATATAACACATATTTTGTGTACTTTTTGATATTTTATGTACAGTATGTAATATATATTTACTGTACTTTTTCATAATTTATTTACAGTATATAAAGTGTATTTGGTGTACTTTCGGTTAATATTATATGTACAATATATGAAATATATATACTGTATTTTTGATATTTTATGTACAGTATATAAGATATATTTCGTGTCCTTTTGATATTTTATGTAAATTATATAATACATATTTGGTGTTGTTTTTGATATTTTACATAGGGTGTGTCTATATTGACTGTCCTTTTTAATATTTTATTTACAGTATATAATATACATTTGGTGTAATTTTTGATATTTTATGTACAGTATATTAAATATAATTACTGTAGTTTTTTATAGTCTATTTACAGTATATATAACACATATTTGGTGTACTTTTTGATATTTTATGTACAGTATGTCATATATATTTACTGTACTATTTGATATTTTATTTACAGTATATAAAATGTATTTGGTGTACTTTTAGTTAATATTATATGTACAATATATGAAATATATTTACTGTACTTTCTGATATTTTATATACAGTATATAAGATATATTTGGTGTCCTTTTGATATTTTATATAAATTATATAATATATATTTTGTGAAGTTTTTGATATTTTACATAGGGTGTGTAGTATATACTTACTGTCCTTTTTGATATTTTATTTACTGTATATAATATGCATTTGGTGTAATTTTTGATATTTTATGTACAGTATATTAAATATAATTACTGCAGTTTTTGATAGTCTATTTACAGTATATACAACACATATTTGGTGTACTTTTTGATATTTTATGTACAGTATGTCATATATATTTAGTGTACTTTTTGATATTTTATTTACAGTATATAAAATGTATTTGGTGTACTTTTAGTTAATATTATATGTACAATATATGAAATATATTTACTGTACTTTTTGATATTTTATGTACAGTATATAAGATATATTTGGTGTCCTTTTGATATTTTATATAAATTACATAATATATATTTGGTGAAGTTTTTGATATTTTACATAGGGTGTGTAGTATATAGTTACTGTCCTTTTTGATATTTTATTTACAGTATATAATATACGTTTGGTGTAATTTTTGATATTTAATGTACAGTATATTAAATATAATTACTGTAGTATTTGATACTTTATTTACAGTATATATAACACATATTTGGTGTACTTTTTGATATTTTATGTACAGTATGTCATATATATTTACTGTACTTTTTGAGAATTTATTTACAGTATATAAAGTGTATATGGTGTACTTTCAGTTAATATTATATGTACAATATATGAAATATATTTACTGTACTTTTTGATATTTTATGTACAGTATATAAGATATATTTGGTGTCCTTTTGATATTTTATGTAAATTATATAATATATATTTGGTGAAGTTTTTGATATTTTACATAGGGTGTGTAGTATATAGTTACTGTCCTTTTTGATATTTTATTTACAGTATATAATATACGTTTGGTGTAATTTTTGATATTTTATGTACAGTATATTAAATATAATTACTGTAGTATTTGATACTTTATTTACAGTATATATAACACATATTTGGTGTACTTTTTGATATTTTATATACAGTATGTAATATATATTTACTGTACTTTTTGATAATTTATTTACAGTATATAAAGTGTATTTGGTGTACTTTCGGTTAATATTATATGTACAATATATGAAATATATATACTGTATTTTTGATATTTTATGTACAGTATATAAGACATATTTCGTGTCCTTTTGATATTTTATGTAAATTATATAATACATATTTGGTGTTGTTTTTGATATTTTACATAGGGTGTGTCATCTATATTGACTGTCCTTTTTAATATTTTATTTACAGTATATAATATACATTTGGTGTAATTTTTGATATTTTATGTACAGTATATTAAATATAATTACTGTAGTTTTTCATAGTCTATTTACAGTATATATAACACATATTTGGTGTACTTTTTGATATTTTATGTACAGTATGTCATATATATTTACTGTACTATTTGATATTTTATTTACAGTATATAAAATGTATTTGGTGTACTTTTAGTTAATATTATATGTACAATATATGAAATATATTTACTGTACTTTCTGATATTTTATATACAGTATATAAGATATATTTGGTGTCCTTTTGATATTTTATATAAATTATATAATATATATTTTGTGAAGTTTTTGATATTTTACATAGGGTGTGTAGTATATACTTACTGTCCTTTTTGATATTTTATTTACAGTATATAATATACATTTGGTGTAATTTTTGATATTTTATGTACAGTATATTAAATATAATTACTGCAGTTTTTGATAGTCTATTTACAGTATATACAACACATATTTGGTGTACTTTTTGATATTTTATGTACAGTATGTCATATATATTTACTGTACTTTTTGATATTTTATTTACAGTATATAAAATGTATTTGGTGTACTTTTAGTTAATATTATATGTACAATATATGAAATATATTTACTGTACTTTTTGATATTTTATGTACAGTATATAAGATATATTTGGTGTCCTTTTGATATTTTATATAAATTACATAATATATATTTGGTGAAGTTTTTGATATTTTACATAGGGTGTGTAGTATATAGTTACTGTCCTTTTTGATATTTTATTTACAGTATATAATATACGTTTGGTGTAATTTTTGATATTTAATGTACAGTATATTAAATATAATTACTGTAGTATTTGATACTTTATTTACAGTATATATAACACATATTTGCTGTACTTTTTGATATTTTATGTACAGTATGTCATATATATTTACTGTACTTTTTGATAATTTATTTACAGTATATAAAGTGTATTTGGTGTACTTTCAGTTAATATTATATGTACAATATATGAAATATATTTACTGTACTTTTTGATATTTTATGTACAGTATATAAGATATATTTGGTGTCCTTTTGATATTTTATGTAAATTATATAATATATATTTGGTGAAGTTTTTGATATTTTACATAGGGTGTGTAGTATATAGTTACTGTCCTTTTTGATATTTTATTTACAGTATATAATATACGTTTGGTGTAATTTTTGATATTTTATGTACAGTATATTAAATATAATTACTGTAGTATTTGATACTTTATTTACAGTATATATAACACATATTTGGTGTACTTTTTGATATTTTATGTACAGTATGTAATATATATTTACTGTACTTTTTGATAATTTATTTACAGTATATAAAGTGTATTTGGTGTACTTTCGGTTAATATTATATGTACAATATATGAAATATATATACTGTATTTTTGATATTTTATGTACAGTGTATAAGATATATTTCGTGTCCTTTTGATATTTTATGTAAATTATATAATACATATTTGGTGTTGTTTTTGATATTTTACATAGGGTGTGTCATCTATATTGACTGTCCTTTTTAATATTTTATTTACAGTATATAATATACATTTGGTGTAATTTTTGATATTTTATGTACAGTATATTAAATATAATTACTGTAGTTTTTTATAGTCTATTTACAGTATATATAACACATATTTGGTGTACTTTTTGATATTTTATGTACAGTATGTCATATATATTTACTGTACTATTTGATATTTTATTTACAGTATATAAAATGTATTTGGTGTACTTTTAGTTAATATTATATGTACAATATATGAAATATATTTACTGTACTTTCTGATATTTAATATACAGTATATAAGATATATTTGGTGTCCTTTTGATATTTTATATAAATTATATAATATATATTTTGTGAAGTTTTTGATATTTTACATAGGGTGTGTAGTATTTACTTACTGTCCTTTTTGATATTTTATTTACAGTATATAATATACATTTGGTGTAATTTTTGATATTTTATGTACAGTATATTAAATATAATTACTGCAGTTTTTGATAGTCTATTTACAGTATATACAACACATATTTGGTGTACTTTTTGATATTTTATGTACAGTATGTCATATATATTTACTGTACTTTTTGATATTTTATTTACAGTATATGAAATGTATTTGGTGTACTTTTAGTTAATATTATATGTACAATATATGAAATATATTTACTGTACTTTTTGATATTTTATGTACAGTATATAAGATATATTTGGTGTCCTTTTGATATTTTATATAAATTACATAATATATATTTGGTGAAGTTTTTGATATTTTACATAGGGTGTGTAGTATATAGTTACTGTCCTTTTTGATATTTTATTTACAGTATATAATATACGTTTGGTGTAATTTTTGATATTTAATGTACAGTATATTAAATATAATTACTGTAGTATTTGATACTTTATTTACAGTATATATAACACATATTTGGTGTACTTTTTGATATTTTATGTACAGTATATCATATATATTTACTGTACTTTTTGATAATTTATTTACAGTATATAAAGTGTATTTGGTGTACTTTCGGTTAATATTATATGTACAATATATGAAATATATATACTGTATTTTTGATATTTTATGTACAGTATATAAGACATATTTCGTGTCCTTTTGATATTTTATGTAAATTATATAATACATATTTGGTGTTGTTTTTGATATTTTACATAGGGTGTGTCATCTATATTGACTGTCCTTTTTAATATTTTATTTACAGTATATAATATACATTTGGTGTAATTTTTGATATTTTATGTACAGTATATTAAATATAATTACTGTAGTTTTTCATAGTCTATTTACAGTATATATAACACATATTTGGTGTACTTTTTGATATTTTATGTACAGTATGTCATATATATTTACTGTACTATTTGATATTTTATTTACAGTATATAAAATGTATTTGGTGTACTTTTAGTTAATATTATATGTACAATATATGAAATATATTTACTGTACTTTCTGATATTTTATATACAGTATATAAGATATATTTGGTGTCCTTTTGATATTTTATATAAATTATATAATATATATTTTGTGAAGTTTTTGATATTTTACATAGGGTGTGTAGTATATACTTACTGTCCTTTTTGATATTTTATTTACAGTATATAATATACATTTGGTGTAATTTTTGATATTTTATGTACAGTATATTAAATAAAATTACTGCAGTTTTTGATAGTCTATTTGCAGTATATACAACACATATTTGGTGTACTTTTTGATATTTTATGTACAGTATGTCATATATATTTACTGTACTTTTTGATATTTTATTTACAGTATATAAAATGTATTTGGTGTACTTTTAGTTAATATTATATGTACAATATATGAAATATATTTACTGTACTTTTTGATATTTTATGTACAGTATATAAGATATATTTGGTGTCCTTTTGATATTTTATATAAATTACATAATATATATTTGGTGAAGTTTTTGATATTTTACATAGGGTGTGTAGTATATAGTTACTGTCCTTTTTGATATTTTATTTACAGTATATAATATACGTTTGGTGTAATTTTTGATATTTAATGTACAGTATATTAAATATAATTACTGTAGTATTTGATACTTTATTTACAGTATATATAACACATATTTGGTGTACTTTTTGATATTTTATGTACAGTATGTAATATATATTTACTGTACTTTTTGATAATTTATTTACAGTATATAAAGTGTATTTGGTGTACTTTCAGTTAAGATTATATGTACAATATATGAAATATATTTACTGTACTTCTTGATATTTTATGTACAGTATATAAGATATATTTCGTGTCCTTTTGATATTTTATGTAAATTATAAAATATATATTTGGTGAAGTTTTTGATATTTTACATAGGGTGTGTAGTATATAGTTACTGTCCTTTTTGATATTTTATTTACAGTATGTAATATACGTTTGGTGTAATTTTTGATATTTTATGTACAGTATATTAAATATAATTACTGTAGTATTTGATACTTTATTTACAGTATATATAACACATATTTGGTGTACTTTTTGATATTTTATGTACAGTATGTAATATATATTTACTGTACTTTTTGATAATTTATTTACAGTATATAAAGTGTATTTGGTGTACTTTCGGTTAATATTATATGTACAATATATGAAATATATATACTGTATTTTTGATATTTTATGTACAGTATATAAGATATATTTCGTGTCCTTTTGATATTTTATGTAAATTATATAATACATATTTGGTGTTGTTTTTGATATTTTACATAGGGTGTGTCATCTATATTGACTGTCCTTTTTAATATTTTATTTACAGTATATAATATACATTTGGTGTAACTTTTGATATTTTATGTACAGTATATTAAATATAATTACTGTAGTTTTTCATAGTCTATTTACAGTATATATAACACATATTTGGTGTACTTTTTGATATTTTATGTACAGTATGTCATATATATTTACTGTACTATTTGATATTTTATTTACAGTATATAAAATGTATTTGGTGTACTTTTAGTTAATATTATATGTACAATATATGAAATATATTTACTGTACTTTCTGATATTTTATATACAGTATATAAGATATATTTGGTGCCCTTTTGATATTTTATATAAATTATATAATATATATTTGGTGAAGTTTTTGATATTTTACATAGGGTGTGTAGTATATAGTTACTGTCCTTTTTGATATTTTATTTACAGTATATAATATACGTTTGGTGTAATTTTTGATATTTAATGTACAGTATATTAAATATAATTACTGTAGTATTTGATACTTTATTTACAGTATATATAACACATATTTGGTGTACTTTTTGATATTTTATGTACAGTATGTAATATATATTTACTGTACTTTTTGATAATTTATTTACAGTATATAAAGTGTATTTGATGTACTTTCAGTTAATATTATATGTAAAATATATGAAATATATTTACTGTACTTTGTGATATTTTATGTACAGTATATAAGATATATTTGGTGTCCTTTTGATATTTTATGTAAATTATATAATATATATTTGGTGAAGTTTTTGATATTTTACATAGGGTGTGTAGTATATAGTTACTGTCCTTTTTGATATTTTATTTACAGTATATAATATACGTTTGGTGTAATTTTTGATATTTTATGTACAGTATATTAAATATAATTACTGTAGTATTTGATACTTTATTTACAGTATATATAACACATATTTGGTGTACTTTTTGATATTTTATGTACAGTATGTAATATATATTTACTGTACTTTTTGATAATTTATTTACAGTATATAAAGTGTATTTGGTGTACTTTCGGTTAATATTATATGTACAATATATGAAATATATATACTGTATTTTTGATATTTTATGTACAGTATATAAGATATATTTCGTGTCCTTTTGATATTTTATGTAAATTATATAATACATATTTGGTGTTGTTTTTGATATTTTACATAGGGTGTGTCATCTATATTGACTGTCCTTTTTAATATTTTATTTACAGTATATAATATACATTTGGTGTAATTTTTGATATTTTATGGACAGTATATTAAATATAATTACTGTAGTTTTTCATAGTCTATTTACAGTATATATAACACATATTTGGTGTACTTTTTGATATTTTATGTACAGTATGTCATATATATTTACTGTACTATTTGATATTTTATTTACAGTATATAAAATGTATTTGGTGTACTTTTAGTTAATATTATATGTACAATATATGAAATATATTTACTGTACTTCTGATATTTTATATACAGTATATAAGATATATTTGGTGTCCTTTTGATATTTTATATAAATTATATAATATATATTTGGTGAAGTTTTTGGTATTTTACATAGGGTGTGCAGTATATAGTTACTGTCCTTTTTGATATTTTATTTACAGTATATAATATACGTTTGGTGTAATTTTTGATATTTAATGTACAGTATATTAAATATAATTACTGTAGTATTTGATACTTTATTTACAGTATATATAACACATATTTGGTGTACTTTTTGATATTTTATGTACAGTATGTAATATATATTTACTGTACTTTTTGATAATTTATTTACAGTATATAAAGTGTATTTGGTGTACTTTCAGTTAATATTATATGTAAAATATATGAAATATTTTTACTGTACTTTGTGATATTTTATGTACAGTAAATAAGATATATTTGGTGTCCTTTTGATATTTTATGTAAATTATATAATATATATTTGGTGAAGTTTTTGATATTTTACATAGGGTGTGTAGTATATAGTTACTGTCCTTTTTGATATTTTATTTACAGTATATAATATACGTTTGGTGTAATTTTTGATATTTTATGTACAGTATATTGAATATAATTACTGTAGTATTTGATACTTTATTTACATTATATATAACACATATTTGGTGTACTTTTTGATATTTTATGTACAGTATGTAATATATATTTACTGTACTTTTTGATAATTTATTTACAGTATATAAAGTGTATTTGGTGTACTTTCGGTTAATATTATATGTACAATATATGAAATATATATACTGTATTTTTGATATTTTATGTACAGTATATAAGATATATTTCGTGTCCTTTTGATATTTTATGTAAATTATATAATACATATTTGGTGTTGTTTTTGATATTTTACATAGGGTGTGTCATCTATATTGACTGTCCTTTTTAATATTTTATTTACAGTATATAATATACATTTGGTGTAACTTTTGATATTTTATGTACAGTATATTAAATATAATTACTGTAGTTTTTCATAGTCTATTTACAGTATATATAACACATATTTGGTGTACTTTTTGATATTTTATGTACAGTATGTCATATATATTTACTGTACTATTTGATATTTTATTTACAGTATATAAAATGTATTTGGTGTACTTTTAGTTAATATTATATGTACAATATATGAAATATATTTACTGTACTTTCTGATATTTTATATACAGTATATAAGATATATTTGGTGCCCTTTTGATATTTTATATAAATTATATAATATATATTTGGTGAAGTTTTTGATATTTTACATAGGGTGTGTAGTATATAGTTACTGTCATTTTTGATATTTTATTTACAGTATATAATATACGTTTGGTGTAATTTTTGATATTTAATGTACAGTATATTAAATATAATTACTGTAGTATTTGATACTTTATTTACAGTATATATAACACATATTTGGTGTACTTTTTGATATTTTATGTACAGTATGTAATATATATTTACTGTACTTTTTGATAATTTATTTACAGTATATAAAGTGTATTTGATGTACTTTCAGTTAATATTATATGTAAAATATATGAAATATATTTACTGTACTTTGTGATATTTTATGTACAGTATATAAGATATATTTGGTGTCCTTTTGATATTTTATGTAAATTATATAATATATATTTGGTGAAGTTTTTGATATTTTACATAGGGTGTGTAGTATATAGTTACTGTCCTTTTTGATATTTTATTTACAGTATATAATATACGTTTGGTGTAATTTTTGATATTTTATGTACAGTATATTAAATATAATTACTGTAGTATTTGATACTTTATTTACAGTATATATAACACATATTTGGTGTACTTTTTGATATTTTATGTACAGTATGTAATATATATTTACTGTACTTTTTGATAATTTATTTACAGTATATAAAGTGTATTTGGTGTACTTTCGGTTAATATTATATGTACAATATATGAAATATATATACTGTATTTTTGATATTTTATGTACAGTATATAAGATATATTTCGTGTCCTTTTGATATTTTATGTAAATTATATAATACATATTTGGTGTTGTTTTTGATATTTTACATAGGGTGTGTCATCTATATTGACTGTCCTTTTTAATATTTTATTTACAGTATATAATATACATTTGGTGTAATTTTTGATATTTTATGGACAGTATATTAAATATAATTACTGTAGTTTTTCATAGTCTATTTACAGTATATATAACACATATTTGGTGTACTTTTTGATATTTTATGTACAGTATGTCATATATATTTACTGTACTATTTGATATTTTATTTACAGTATATAAAATGTATTTGGTGTACTTTTAGTTAATATTATATGTACAATATATGAAATATATTTACTGTACTTCTGATATTTTATATACAGTATATAAGATATATTTGGTGTCCTTTTGATATTTTATATAAATTATATAATATATATTTGGTGAAGTTTTTGGTATTTTACATAGGGTGTGCAGTATATAGTTACTGTCCTTTTTGATATTTTATTTACAGTATATAATATACGTTTGGTGTAATTTTTGATATTTAATGTACAGTATATTAAATATAATTACTGTAGTATTTGATACTTTATTTACAGTATATATAACACATATTTGGTGTACTTTTTGATATTTTATGTACAGTATGTAATATATATTTACTGTACTTTTTGATAATTTATTTACAGTATATAAAGTGTATTTGGTGTACTTTCAGTTAATATTATATGTAAAATATATGAAATATTTTTACTGTACTTTGTGATATTTTATGTACAGTAAATAAGATATATTTGGTGTCCTTTTGATATTTTATGTAAATTATATAATATATATTTGGTGAAGTTTTTGATATTTTACATAGGGTGTGTAGTATATAGTTACTGTCCTTTTTGATATTTTATTTACAGTATATAATATACGTTTGGTGTAATTTTTGATATTTTATGTACAGTATATTGAATATAATTACTGTAGTATTTGATACTTTATTTACAGTATATATAACACATATTTGGTGTACTTTTTGATATTTTATGTACAGTATGTAATATATATTTACTGTACTTTTTGATAATTTATTTACAGTATATAAAGTGTATTTGGTGTACTTTCGGTTAATATTATATGTACAATATATGAAATATATATACTGTATTTTTGATATTTTATGTACAGTATATAAGATATATTTCGTGTCCTTTTGATATTTTATGTAAATTATATAATACATATTTGGTGTTGTTTTTGATATTTTACATAGGGTGTGTCATCTATATTGACTGTCCTTTTTAATATTTTATTTACAGTATATAATATACATTTGGTGTAACTTTTGATATTTTATGTACAGTATATTAAATATAATTACTGTAGTTTTTCATAGTCTATTTACAGTATATATAACACATATTTGGTGTACTTTTTGATATTTTATGTACAGTATGTCATATATATTTACTGTACTATTTGATACTTTATTTACAGTATATAAAATGTATTTGGTGTACTTTCAGTTAATATTATATGTACAATATATGAAATATATTTACTGTACTTTCTGATATTTTATATACAGTATATAAGATATATTTGGTGCCCTTTTGATATTTTATATAAATTATATAATATATATTTGGTGAAGTTTTTGATATTTTACATAGGGTGTGTAGTATATAGTTACTGTCCTTTTTGATATTTTATTTACAGTATATAATATACGTTTGGTGTAATTTTTGATATTTAATGTACAGTATATTAAATATAATTACTGTAGTATTTGATACTTTATTTACAGTATATATAACACATATTTGGTGTACTTTTTGATATTTTATGTACAGTATGTAATATATATTTACTGTACTTTTTGATAATTTATTTACAGTATATAAAGTGTATTTGATGTACTTTCAGTTAATATTATATGTAAAATATATGAAATATATTTACTGTACTTTGTGATATTTTATGTACAGTATATAAGATATATTTGGTGTCCTTTTGATATTTTATGTAAATTATATAATATATATTTGGTGAAGTTTTTGATATTTTACATAGGGTGTGTAGTATATAGTTACTGTCCTTTTTGATATTTTATTTACAGTATATAATATACGTTTGGTGTAATTTTTGATATTTTATGTACAGTATATTAAATATAATTACTGTAGTATTTGATACTTTATTTACAGTATATATAACACATATTTGGTGTACTTTTTGATATTTTATGTACAGTATGTAATATATATTTACTGTACTTTTTGATAATTTATTTACAGTATATAAAGTGTATTTGGTGTACTTTCGGTTAATATTATATGTACAATATATGAAATATATATACTGTATTTTTGATATTTTATGTACAGTATATAAGATATATTTCGTGTCCTTTTGATATTTTATGTAAATTATATAATACATATTTGGTGTTGTTTTTGATATTTTACATAGGGTGTGTCATCTATATTGACTGTCCTTTTTAATATTTTATTTACAGTATATAATATACATTTGGTGTAATTTTTGATATTTTATGGACAGTATATTAAATATAATTACTGTAGTTTTTCATAGTCTATTTACAGTATATATAACACATATTTGGTGTACTTTTTGATATTTTATGTACAGTATGTCATATATATTTACTGTACTATTTGATATTTTATTTACAGTATATAAAATGTATTTGGTGTACTTTTAGTTAATATTATATGTACAATATATGAAATATATTTACTGTACTTCTGATATTTTATATACAGTATATAAGATATATTTGGTGTCCTTTTGATATTTTATATAAATTATATAATATATATTTGGTGAAGTTTTTGATATTTTACATAGGGTGTGTAGTATATAGTTACTGTCCTTTTTGATATTTTATTTACAGTATATAATATACGTTTGGTGTAATTTTTGATATTTAATGTACAGTATATTAAATATAATTACTGTAGTATTTGATACTTTATTTACAGTATATATAACACATATTTGGTGTACTTTTTGATATTTTATGTACAGTATGTAATATATATTTACTGTACTTTTTGATAATTTATTTACAGTATATAAAGTGTATTTGGTGTACTTTCAGTTAATATTATATGTAAAATATATGAAATATTTTTACTGTACTTTGTGATATTTTATGTCCAGTATATAAGATATATTTGGTGTCCTTTTGATATTTTATGTAAATTATATAATATATATTTGGTGAAGTTTTTGATATTTTACATAGGGTGTGTAGTATATAGTTACTGTCCTTTTTGATATTTTATTTACAGTATATAATATACGTTTGGTGTAATTTTTGATATTTTATGTACAGTATATTAAATATAATTACTGTAGTATTTGATACTTTATTTACAGTATATATAACACATATTTGGTGTACTTTTTGATATTTTATGTACAGTATGTAATATATATTTACTGTACTTTTTGATAATTTATTTACAGTATATAAAGTGTATTTGGTGTACTTTCGGTTAATATTATATGTACAATATATGAAATATATATACTGTATTTTTGATATTTTATGTACAGTATATAAGATATATTTCGTGTCCTTTTGATATTTTATGTAAATTATATAATACATATTTGGTGTTGTTTTTGATATTTTACATAGAGTGTGTCATCTATATTGACTGTCCTTTTTAATATTTTATTTACAGTATATAATATACATTTGGTGTAATTTTTGATATTTTATGTACAGTATATTAAATATAATTACTGTAGTTTTTCATAGTCTATTTACAGTATATATAACACATATTTGGTGTACTTTTTGATATTTTATGTACAGTATGTCATATATATTTACTGTACTATTTGATACTTTATTTACAGTATATAAAATGTATTTGGTGTACTTTCAGTTAATATTATATGTACAATATATGAAATATATTTACTGTACTTTCTGATATTTTATATACAGTATATAAGATATATTTGGTGCCCTTTTGATATTTTATATAAATTATATAATATATATTTGGTGAAGTTTTTGATATTTTACATAGGGTGTGTAGTATATAGTTACTGTCCTTTTTGATATTTTATTTACAGTATATAATATACGTTTGGTGTAATTTTTGATATTTAATGTACAGTATATTAAATATAATTACTGTAGTATTTGATACTTTATTTACAGTATATATAACACATATTTGGTGTACTTTTTGATATTTTATGTACAGTATGTAATATATATTTACTGTACTTTTTGATAATTTATTTACAGTATATAAAGTGTATTTGATGTACTTTCAGTTAATATTATATGTAAAATATATGAAATATATTTACTGTATTTTGTGATATTTTATGTACAGTATATAAGATATATTTGGTGTCCTTTTGATATTTTATGTAAATTATATAATATATATTTGGTGAAGTTTTTGATATTTTACATAGGGTGTGTAGTACATAGTTACTGTCCTTTTTGATATTTTATTTACAGTATATAATATACGTTTGGTGTAATTTTTGATATTTTATGTACAGTATATTAAATATAATTACTGTAGTATTTGATACTTTATTTACAGTATATATAACACATATTTGGTGTACTTTTTGATATTTTATGTACAGTATGTAATATATATTTACTGTACTTTTTGATAATTTATTTACAGTATATAAAGTGTATTTGGTGTACTTTCGGTTAATATTATATGTACAATATATGAAATATATATACTGTATTTTTGATATTTTATGTACAGTATATAAGATATATTTCGTGTCCTTTTGATATTTTATGTAAATTATATAATACATATTTGGTGTTGTTTTTGATATTTTACATAGGGTGTGTCATCTATATTGACTGTCCTTTTTAATATTTTATTTACAGTATATAATATACATTTGGTGTAATTTTTGATATTTTATGTACAGTATATTAAATATAATTACTGTAGTTTTTCATAGTCTATTTACAGTATATATAACACATATTTGGTGTACTTTTTGATATTTTATGTACAGTATGTCATATATATTTACTGTACTTTTTGATAATTTATTTACAGTATATAAAGTGTATTTGGTGTACTTTCGGTTAATATTATATGTACAATATATGAAATATATTTACTGTACTTTTTGATATTTTATGTACAGTATATAAGATATATTTGGTGTCCTTTTGATATTTTATATAAATTATATAATATATATTTGGTGAAGTTTTTGATATTTTACATAGGGTGTGTAGTATATACTTACTGTCCTTTTTGATATTTTATTTACAGTATATAATATACATTTGGTGTAATTTTTGATATTTTATCTACAGTATATTAAATATAATTACTGCAGTTTTTGATAGTCTATTTACAGTATATATAACACATATTTGGTGTACTTTTTGATATTTTATGTACAGTATGTCATATATATTTACTGTACTTTTTGATATTTTATTTACAGTATATAAAATGTATTTGGTGTACTTTTAGTTAATATTATATGTACAATATATGAAATATATTTACTGTATTTTTGATATTTTATGTACAGTATATAAGATATATTTGGTGTCCTTTTGATATTTTATATAAATTATATAATATACATTTGGTGAAGTTTTTGATATTTTACATAGGGTGTGTAGTATATAGTTACTGTCCTTTTTGATATTTTATTTACAGTATATAATATACGTTAGGTGTAATTTTTGATATTTAATGTACAGTATATTAAATATAATTACTGTAGTGTTTGATACTTTATTTACAGTATATATAACACATATTTGGTGTACTTTTTGATATTTTATGTACAGTATGTCATATATATTTACTGTACTTTTTGATAATTTATTTACAGTATATAAAGTGTATTTGGTGTACTTTCAGTTAATATTATATGTACAATATATGAAATATATTTACTGTACTTTTTGATATTTTATGTACAGTATATAAGATATATTTGGTGTCCTTTTGATATTTTATGTAAATTATATAATATATATTTGGTGAAGTTTTTGATATTTTACATAGGGTGTGTACTATATAGTTACTGTCCTTTTTGATATTTTATTTACAGTATATAATATACGTTTGGTGTAATTTTTGATATTTTATGTACAGTATATTAAATATAATTACTGTAGTATTTGATACTTTATTTACAGTATATATAACACATATTTGGTGTACTTTTTGATATTTTATGTACAGTATGTAATATATATTTACTGTACTTTTTGATAATTTATTTACAGTATATAAAGTGTATTTGGTGTACTTTCAGTTAATATTATATGTAAAATATATGAAATATATTTACTGTACTTTTTGATATTTTAGGTACAGTATATAAGATATATTTGGAGTCCTTTTGATATTTTATGTAAATTATATAATATATATTTGGTGAAGTTTTTGATATTTTACATAGGGTGTGTAGTATATAGTTACTGTCCTTTTTGATATTTTATTTACAGTATATAATATACGTTTGGTGTAATTTTCGATATTTTATGTACAGTATATTAAATATAATTACTGTAGTATTTGATACTTTATTTACAGTATATATAACACATATTTGGTGTACTTTTTGATATTTTATGTACAGTATGTAATATATATTTACTGTACTTTTTGATAATTTATTTACAGTATATAAAGTGTATTTGGTGTACTTTCGGTTAATATTATATGTACAATATATGAAATATATATACTGTATTTTTGATATTTTATGTACAGTATATAAGATATATTTCGTGTCCTTTTGATATTTTATGTAAATTATATAATACATATTTGGTGTTGTTTTTGATATTTTACATAGGGTGTGTCATCTATATTGACTGTCCTTTTTAATATTTTATTTACAGTATATAATATACATTTGGTGTAATTTTTGATATTTTATGGACAGTATATTAAATATAATTACTGTAGTTTTTCATAGTCTATTTACAGTATATATAACACATATTTGGTGTACTTTTTGATATTTTATGTACAGTATGTCATATATATTTACTGTACTATTTGATATTTTATTTACAGTATATAAAATGTATTTGGTGTACTTTTAGTTAATATTATATGTACAATATATGAAATATATTTACTGTACTTTCTGATATTTTATATACAGTATATAAGATATATTTGGTGTCCTTTTGATATTTTATATGAATTATATAATATATATTTGGTGAAGTTTTTGATATTTTACATAGGGTGTGTAGTATATAGTTACTGTCCTTTTTGATATTTTATTTACAGTATATAATATACGTTAGGTGTAATTTTTGATATTTAATGTACAGTATATTAAATATAATTACTGTAGTGTTTGATACTTTATTTACAGTATATATAACACATATTTGGTGTACTTTTTGATATTTTATGTACAGTATGTCATATATATTTACTGTACTTTTTGATAATTTATTTACAGTATATAAAGTGTATTTGGTGTACTTTCAGTTAATATTATATGTACAATATATGAAATATATTTACTGTACTTTTTGATATTTTATGTACAGTATATAAGATATATTTGGTGTCCTTTTGATATTTTATGTAAATTATATAATATATATTTTGTGAAGTTTTTGATATTTTACATAGGGTGTGTAGTATATACTTACTGTCCTTTTTGATATTTTATTTACAGTATATAATATACATTTGGTGTAATTTTTGATATTTTATGTACAGTATATTAAATATAATTACTGCAGTTTTTGATAGTCTATTTGCAGTATATACAACACATATTTGGTGTACTTTTTGATATTTTATGTACAGTATGTCATATATATTTACTGTACTTTTTGATATTTTATTTACAGTATATAAAATGTATTTGGTGTACTTTTAGTTAATATTATATGTACAATATATGAAATATATTTACTGTACTTTTTGATATTTTATGTACAGTATATAAGATATATTTGGTGTCCTTTTGATATTTTATATAAATTACATAATATATATTTGGTGAAGTTTTTGATATTTTACATAGGGTGTGTAGTATATAGTTACTGTCCTTTTTGATATTTTATTTACAGTATATAATATACGTTTGGTGTAATTTTTGATATTTAATGTACAGTATATTAAATATAATTACTGTAGTATTTGATACTTTATTTACAGTATATATAACACATATTTGGTGTACTTTTTGATATTTTATGTACAGTATGTCATATATATTTACTGTACTTTTTGATAATTTATTTACAGTATATAAAGTGTATTTGGTGTACTTTCAGTTAATATTATATGTACAATATATGAAATATATTTACTGTACTTTTTGATATTTTATGTACAGTATATAAGATATATTTGGTGTCCTTTTGATATTTTATGTAAATTATATAATATATATTTGGTGAAGTTTTTGATATTTTACATAGGGTGTGTACTATATAGTTACTGTCCTTTTTGATATTTTATTTACAGTATATAATATACGTTTGGTGTAATTTTTGATATTTTATGTACAGTATATTAAATATAATTACTGTAGTATTTGATACTTTATTTACAGTATATATAACACATATTTGGTGTACTTTTTGATATTTTATGTACAGTATGTCATATATATTTACTGTACTTTTTGATAATTTATTTACAGTATATAAAGTGTATTTGGTGTACTTTCAGTTAATATTATATGTACAATATATGAAATATATTTACTGTACTTTTTGATATTTTATGTACAGTATATAAGATATATTTGGTGTCCTTTTGATATTTTATGTAAATTATATAATATATATTTGGTGAAGTTTTTGATATTTTACATAGGGTGTGTAGTATATAGTTACTGTCCTTTTTGATATTTTATTTACAGTATATAATATACGTTTGGTGTAATTTTTGATATTTTATGTACAGTATATTAAATATAATTACTGTAGTATTTGATACTTTATTTACAGTATATATAACACATATTTGGTGTACTTTTTGATATTTTATGTACAGTATGTAATATATATTTACTGTACTTTTTCATAATTTATTTACAGTATATAAAGTGTATTTGGTGTACTTTCGGTTAATATTATATGTACAATATATGAAATATATATACTGTATTTTTGATATTTTATGTACAGTGTATAAGATATATTTCGTGTCCTTTTGATATTTTATGTAAATTATATAATACATATTTGGTGTTGTTTTTGATATTTTACATAGGGTGTGTCATCTATATTGACTGTCCTTTTTAATATTTTATTTACAGTATATAATATACATTTGGTGTAATTTTTGATATTTTATGTACAGTATATTAAATATAATTACTGTAGTTTTTTATAGTCTATTTACAGTATATATAACACATATTTGGTGTACTTTTTGATATTTTATGTACAGTATGTCATATATATTTACTGTACTATTTGATATTTTATTTACAGTATATAAAATGTATTTGGTGTACTTTTAGTTAATATTATATGTACAATATATGAAATATATTTACTGTACTTTCTGATATTTTATATACAGTATATAAGATATATTTGGTGTCCTTTTGATATTTTATATAAATTATATAATATATATTTTGTGAAGTTTTTGATATTTTACATAGGGTGTGTAGTATATACTTACTGTCCTTTTTGATATTTTATTTACAGTATATAATATACATTTGGTGTAATTTTTGATATTTTATGTACAGTATATTAAATATAATTACTGCAGTTTTTGATAGTCTATTTACAGTATATACAACACATATTTGGTGTACTTTTTGATATTTTATGTACAGTATGTCATATATATTTACTGTACTTTTTGATATTTTATTTACAGTATATGAAATGTATTTGGTGTACTTTTAGTTAATATTATATGTACAATATATGAAATATATTTACTGTACTTTTTGATATTTTATGTACAGTATATAAGATATATTTGGTGTCCTTTTGATATTTTATATAAATTACATAATATATATTTGGTGAAGTTTTTGATATTTTACATAGGGTGTGTAGTATATAGTTACTGTCCTTTTTGATATTTTATTTACAGTATATAATATACGTTTGGTGTAATTTTTGATATTTAATGTACAGTATATTAAATATAATTACTGTAGTATTTGATACTTTATTTACAGTATATATAACACATATTTGGTGTACTTTTTGATATTTTATGTACAGTATGTCATATATATTTGCTGTACTTTTTGATAATTTATTTACAGTATATAAAGTGTATTTGGTGTACTTTCAGTTAATATTATATGTACAATATATGAAATATATTTACTGTACTTTTTGATATTTTATGTACAGTATATAAGATATATTTGGTGTCCTTTTGATATTTTATGTAAATTATATAATATATATTTGGTGAAGTTTTTGATATTTTACATAGGGTGTGTACTATATAGTTACTGTCCTTTTTGATATTTTATTTACAGTATATAATATACGTTTGGTGTAATTTTTGATATTTTATGTACAGTATATTAAATATAATTACTGTAGTATTTGATACTTTATTTACAGTATATATAACACATATTTGGTGTACTTTTTGATATTTTATGTACAGTATGTAATATATATTTACTGTACTTCTCATAATTTATTTACATTACATAAAGTGTATTTGGTGTACTTTCAGTTAATAGTATATGTACAATATATGAAATATATTTACTGTACTTTTTGATATTTTATGTACAGTATATAAGATATATTTCGTGTCCTTTTGATATTTTATGTAAATTATATAATACATATTTGGTGTTGTTTTTGATATATTACATAGGGTGTGTCTATATTGACTGTCCTTTTTAATATTTTATTTACAGTATATAATATACATTTGGTGTAATTTTTGATATTTTATGTACAGTATATTAAATATAATTACTGTAGTTTTTTATAGTCTATTTACAGTATATATAACACATATTTGGTGTACTTTTTGATATTTTATGTACAGTATGTCATATATATTTACTGTACTATTTGATATTTTATTTACAGTATATAAAATGTATTTGGTGTACTTTTAGTTAATATTATATGTACAATATATGAAATATATTTACTGTACTTCTGATATTTTATGTACAGTATATAAGATATATTTGGTGTCCTTTTGATATTTTATATAAATTATATAATATATATTTGGTGAAGTTTTTGATATTTTACATAGGGTGTGTAGTATATAGTTACTGTCCTTTTTGATATTTTATTTAGAGTATATAATATACGTTTGGTGTAATTTTTGATATTTAATGTACAGTATATTAAATATAATTACTGTAGTATTTGATACTTTATTTACAGTATATATAACACATATTTGGTGTACTTTTTGATATTTTATGTACAGTATGTAATATATATTTACTGTACTTTTTGATAATTTATTTACAGTATATAAAGTGTATTTGGTGTACTTTCAGTTAATATTATATGTAAAATATATGAAATATTTTTACTGTACTTTTTGATATTTTATGTAGAGTATATAAGATATATTTGGTGTCCTTTTGATATTTTATGTAAATTATATAATATATATTTGGTGAAGTTTTTCATATTTTACATAGGGTGTGTAGTATATAGTTACTGTCCTTTTTGATATTTTATTTACAGTATATAATATACGTTTGGTGTAATTTTTGATATTTTATGTACAGTATATTAAATATAATTACTGTAGTTTTTCATAGTCTATTTACAGTATATATAACACATATTTGGTGTACTTTTTGATATTTTATGTACAGTATGTCATATATATTTACTGTACTTTTTGATAATTTATTTACAGTATATAAAGTGTATTTGGTGTACTTTCGGTTAATATTATATGTACAATATATGAAATATATTTACTGTACTTTTTGATATTTTATGTACAGTATATAAGATATATTTGGTGTCCTTTTGATATTTTATATAAATTATATAATATATATTTGGTGAAGTTTTTGATATTTTACATAGGGTGTGTAGTATATACTTACTGTCCTTTTTGATATTTTATTTACAGTATATAATATACATTTGGTGTAATTTTTGATATTTTATCTACAGTATATTAAATATAATTACTGCAGTTTTTGATAGTCTATTTACAGTATATATAACACATATTTGGTGTACTTTTTGATATTTTATGTACAGTATGTCATATATATTTACTGTACTTTTTGATATTTTATTTACAGTATATAAAATGTATTTGGTGTACTTTTAGTTAATATTATATGTACAATATATGAAATATATTTACTGTACTTTTTGATATTTTATGTACAGTATATAAGATATATTTGGTGTCCTTTTGATATTTTATATAAATTATATAATATACATTTGGTGAAGTTTTTGATATTTTACATAGGGTGTGTAGTATGTAGTTACTGTCCTTTTTGATATTTTATTTACAGTATATAATATACGTTAGGTGTAATTTTTGATATTTAATGTACAGTATATTAAATATAATTACTGTAGTGTTTGATACTTTATTTACAGTATATATAACACATATTTGGTGTACTTTTTGATATTTTATGTACAGTATGTCATATATATTTACTGTACTTTTTGATAATTTATTTACAGTATATAAAGTGTATTTGGTGTACTTTCAGTTAATATTATATGTACAATATATGAAATATATTTACTGTACTTTTTGATATTTTATGTACAGTATATAAGATATATTTGGTGTCCTTTTGATATTTTATGTAAATTATATAATATATATTTGGTGAAGTTTTTGATATTTTACATAGGGTGTGTACTATATAGTTACTGTCCTTTTTGATATTTTATTTACAGTATATAATATACGTTTGTTGTAATTTTTGATATTTTATGTACAGTATATTAAATATAATTACTGTAGTATTTGATACTTTATTTACAGTATATATAACACATATTTGGTGTACTTTTTGATATTTTATGTACAGTATGTAATATATATTTACTGTACTTTTTGATAATTTATTTACAGTATATAAAGTGTATTTGGTGTACTTTCAGTTAATATTATATGTAAAATATAGGAAATATATTTACTGTACTTTTTGATATTTTAGGTACAGTATATAAGATATATTTGGTGTCCTTTTGATATTTTATGTAAATTATATAATATATATTTGGTGAAGTTTTTGATATTTTACATAGGGTGTGTAGTATATAGTTACTGTCCTTTTTGATATTTTATTTACAATATATAATATACGTTTGGTGTAATTTTCGATATTTTATGTACAGTATATTAAATATAATTACTGTAGTATTTGATACTTTATTTACAGTATATATAACACATATTTGGTGTACTTTTTGATATTTTATGTACAGTATGTAATATATATTTACTGTACTTTTTGATAATTTATTTACAGTATATAAAGTGTATTTGGTGTACTTTCGGTTAATATTATATGTACAATATATGAAATATATATACTGTATTTTTGATATTTTATGTACAGTATATAAGATATATTTCGTGTCCTTTTGATATTTTATGTAAATTATATAATACATATTTGGTGTTGTTTTTGATATTTTACATAGGGTGTGTCATCTATATTGACTGTCCTTTTTAATATTTTATTTACAGTATATAATATACATTTGGTGTAATTTTTGATATTTTATGGACAGTATATTAAATATAATTACTGTAGTTTTTCATAGTCTATTTACAGTATATATAACACATATTTGGTGTACTTTTTGATATTTTATGTACAGTATGTCATATATATTTACTGTACTATTTGATATTTTATTTACAGTATATAAAATGTATTTGGTGTACTTTTAGTTAATATTATATGTACAATATATGAAATATATTTACTGTACTTTCTGATATTTTATATACAGTATATAAGATATATTTGGTGTCCTTTTGATATTTTATATAAATTATATAATATATATTTGGTGAAGTTTTTGATATTTTACATAGGGTGTGTAGTATATAGTTACTGTCCTTTTTGATATTTTATTTACAGTATATAATATACGTTAGGTGTAATTTTTGATATTTAATGTACAGTATATTAAATATAATTACTGTAGTGTTTGATACTTTATTTACAGTATATATAACACATATTTGGTGTACTTTTTGATATTTTATGTACAGTATGTAATATATATTTACTGTACTTTTTGGTAATTTATTTACAGTATATAAAGTGTATTTGGTGTACTTTCAGTTAATATTATATGTAAAATATATGAAATATATTTACTGTACTTTTTGATATTTTAGGTACAGTATATAAGATATATTTGGTGTCCTTTTGATATTTTATGTAAATTATATAATATATATTTGGTGAAGTTTTTGATATTTTACATAGGGTGTGTAGTATATAGTTACTGTCCTTTTTGATATTTTATTTACAGTATATAATATACGTTTGGTGTAATTTTTGATATTTTATGTACAGTATATTAAATATAATTACTGTAGTATTTGATACTTTATTTACAGTATATATAACACATATTTGGTGTACTTTTTGATATTTTATGTACAGTATGTAATATATATTTACTGTACTTTTTGATAATTTATTTACAGTATATAAAGTGTATTTGGTGTACTTTCGGTTAATATTATATGTACAATATATGAAATATATATACTGTATTTTTGATATTTTATGTACAGTATATAAGATATATTTCGTGTCCTTTTGATATTTTATGTAAATTATATAATACATATTTGGTGTTGTTTTTGATATTTTACATAGGGTGTGTCATCTATATTGACTGTCCTTTTTAATATTTTATTTACAGTATATAATATACATTTGGTGTAATTTTTGATATTTTATGTACAGTATATTAAATATAATTACTGTAGTTTTTCATAGTCTATTTACAGTATATATAACACATATTTGGTGTACTTTTTGATATTTTATGTACAGTATGTCATATATATTTACTGTACTATTTGATACTTTATTTACAGTATATAAAATGTATTTGGTGTACTTTTAGTTAATATTATATGTACAATATATGAAATATATTTACTGTACTTTCTGATATTTTATATACAGTATATAAGATATATTTGGTGTCCTTTTGATATTTTATATAAATTATATAATATATATTTTGTGAAGTTTTTGATATTTTACATAGGGTGTGTAGTATATACTTACTGTCCTTTTTGATATTTTATTTACAGTATATAATATACATTTGGTGTAATTTTTGATATTTTATGTACAGTATATTAAATATAATTACTGCAGTTTTTGATAGTCTATTTGCAGTATATACAACACATATTTGGTGTACTTTTTGATATTTTATGTACAGTATGTCATATATATTTACTGTACTTTTTGATATTTTATTTACAGTATATAAAATGTATTTGGTGTACTTTTAGTTAATATTATATGTACAATATATGAAATATATTTACTGTACTTTTTGATATTTTATGTACAGTATATAAGATATATTTGGTGTCCTTTTGATATTTTATATAAATTACATAATATATATTTGGTGAAGTTTTTGATATTTTACATAGCGTGTGTAGTATATAGTTACTGTCCTTTTTGATATTTTATTTACAGTATATAATATACGTTTGGTGTAATTTTTGATATTTAATGTACAGTATATTAAATATAATTACTGTAGTATTTGATACTTTATTTACAGTATATATAACACATATTTGGTGTACTTTTTGATATTTTATGTACAGTATGTCTTATATATTTACTGTACTTTTTGATAATTTATTTACAGTATATAAAGTGTATTTGGTGTACTTTCAGTTAATATTATATGTACAATATATGAAATATATTTACTGTACTTTTTGATATTTTATGTACAGCATATAAGATATATTTGGTGTCCTTTTGATATTTTATGTAAATTATATAATATATATTTGGTGAAGTTTTTGATATTTTACATAGGGTGTGTACTATATAGTTACTGTCCTTTTTGATATTTTATTTACAGTATATAATATACGTTTGGTGTAATTTTTGATATTTTATGTACAGTATATTAAATATAATTACTGTAGTATTTGATACTTTATTTACAGTATATATAACACATATTTGGTGTACTTTTTGATATTTTATGTACAGTATGTAATATATATTTACTGTACTTTTTGATAATTTATTTACAGTATATAAAGTGTATTTGGTGTACTTTCAGTTAATATTATATGTACAATATATGAAATATATTTACTGTACTTTTTGATATTTTATGTACAGTATATAAGATATATTTCGTGTCCTTTTGATATTTTATGTAAATTATAAAATATATATTTGGTGAAGTTTTTGATATTTTACATAGGGTGTGTAGTATATAGTTACTGTCCTTTTTGATATTTTATTTACAGTATGTAATATACGTTTGGTGTAATTTTTGATATTTTATGTACAGTATATTAAATATAATTACTGTAGTATTTGATACTTTATTTACAGTATATATAACACATATTTGGTGTACTTTTTGATATTTTATGTACAGTATGTAATATATATTTACTGTACTTTTTGATAATTTATTTACAGTATATAAAGTGTATTTGATGTACTTTCAGTTAATATTATATGTAAAATATATGAAATATATTTACTGTACTTTGTGATATTTTATGTACAGTATATAAGATATATTTGGTGTCCTTTTGATATTTTATGTAAATTATATAATATATATTTGGTGAAGTTTTTGATATTTTACATAGGGTGTGTAGTATATAGTTACTGTCCTTTTTGATATTTTATTTACAGTATATAATATACGTTTGGTTTGATTTTTGATATTTTATGTACAGTATATTAAATATAATTACTGTAGTATTTGATACTTTATTTACAGTATATATAACACATATTTGGTGTACTTTTTGATATTTTATGTACAGTATGTAATATATATTTACTGTACTTTTTGATAATTTATTTACAGTATATAAAGTGTATTTGGTGTACTTTCGGTTAATATTATATGTACAATATATGAAATATATATACTGTATTTTTGATATTTTATGTACAGTATATAAGATATATTTCGTGTCCTTTTGATATTTTATGTAAATTATATAATACATATTTGGTGTTGTTTTTGATATTTTACATAGGGTGTGTCATCTATATTGACTGTCCTTTTTAATATTTTATTTACAGTATATAATATACATTTGGTGTAATTTTTGATATTTTATGTACAGTATATTAAATATAATTACTGTAGTTTTTCATAGTCTATTTACAGTATATATAACACATATTTGGTGTACTTTTTGATATTTTATGTACAGTATGTCATATATATTTACTGTACTATTTGATACTTTATTTACAGTATATAAAATGTATTTGGTGTACTTTTAGTTAATATTATATGTACAATATATGAAATATATTTACTGTACTTTCTGATATTTTATATACAGTATATAAGATATATTTGGTGTCCTTTTGATATTTTATATAAATTATATAATATATATTTTGTGAAGTTTTTGATATTTTACATAGGGTGTGTAGTATATACTTACTGTCCTTTTTGATATTTTATTTACAGTATATAATATACATTTGGTGTAATTTTTGATATTTTATGTACAGTATATTAAATATAATTACTGCAGTTTTTGATAGTCTATTTGCAGTATATACAACACATATTTGGTGTACTTTTTGATATTTTATGTACAGTATGTCATATATATTTACTGTACTTTTTGATATTTTATTTACAGTATATAAAATGTATTTGGTGTACTTTTAGTTAATATTATATGTACAATATATGAAATATATTTACTGTACTTTTTGATATTTTATGTACAGTATATAAGATATATTTGGTGTCCTTTTGATATTTTATATAAATTACATAATATATATTTGGTGAAGTTTTTGATATTTTACATAGCGTGTGTAGTATATAGTTACTGTCCTTTTTGATATTTTATTTACAGTATATAATATACGTTTGGTGTAATTTTTGATATTTAATGTACAGTATATTAAATATAATTACTGTAGTATTTGATACTTTATTTACAGTATATATAACACATATTTGGTGTACTTTTTGATATTTTATGTACAGTATGTCTTATATATTTACTGTACTTTTTGATAATTTATTTACAGTATATAAAGTGTATTTGGTGTACTTTCAGTTAATATTATATGTACAATATATGAAATATATTTACTGTACTTTTTGATATTTTATGTACAGCATATAAGATATATTTGGTGTCCTTTTGATATTTTATGTAAATTATATAATATATATTTGGTGAAGTTTTTGATATTTTACATAGGGTGTGTACTATATAGTTACTGTCCTTTTTGATATTTTATTTACAGTATATAATATACGTTTGGTGTAATTTTTGATATTTTATGTACAGTATATTAAATATAATTACTGTAGTATTTGATACTTTATTTACAGTATATATAACACATATTTGGTGTACTTTTTGATATTTTATGTACAGTATGTAATATATATTTACTGTACTTTTTGATAATTTATTTACAGTATATAAAGTGTATTTGGTGTACTTTCAGTTAATATTATATGTACAATATATGAAATATATTTACTGTACTTTTTGATATTTTATGTACAGTATATAAGATATATTTCGTGTCCTTTTGATATTTTATGTAAATTATAAAATATATATTTGGTGAAGTTTTTGATATTTTACATAGGGTGTGTAGTATATAGTTACTGTCCTTTTTGATATTTTATTTACAGTATGTAATATACGTTTGGTGTAATTTTTGATATTTTATGTACAGTATATTAAATATAATTACTGTAGTATTTGATACTTTATTTACAGTATATATAACACATATTTGGTGTACTTTTTGATATTTTATGTACAGTATGTAATATATATTTACTGTACTTTTTGATAATTTATTTACAGTATATAAAGTGTATTTGGTGTACTTTCGGTTAATATTATATGTACAATATATGAAATATATATACTGTATTTTTGATATTTTATGTACAGTATATAAGATATATTTCGTGTCCTTTTGATATTTTATGTAAATTATATAATACATATTTGGTGTTGTTTTTGATATTTTACATAGGGTGTGTCATCTATATTGACTGTCCTTTTTAATATTTTATTTCCAGTATATAATATACATTTGGTGTAATTTTTGATATTTTATGTACAGTATATTAAATATAATTACTGTAGTTTTTCATAGTCTATTTACAGTATATATAACACATATTTGGTGTACTTTTTGATATTTTATGTACAGTATGTCATATATATTTACTGTACTATTTGATATTTTATTTACAGTATATAAAATGTATTTGGTGTACTTTTAGTTAATATTATATGTACAATATATGAAATATATTTACTGTACTTTCTGATATTTTATATACAGTATATAAGATATATTTGGTGCCCTTTTGATATTTTATATAAATTATATAATATATATTTGGTGAAGTTTTTGATATTTTACATAGGGTGTGTAGTATATAGTTACTGTCCTTTTTGATATTTTATTTACAGTATATAATATACGTTTGGTGTAATTTTTGATATTTAATGTACAGTATATTAAATATAATTACTGTAGTATTTGATACTTTATTTACAGTATATATAACGAATATTTGGTGTACTTTTTGATATTTTATGTACAGTATGTAATATATATTTACTGTACTTTTTGATAATTTATTTACAGTATATAAAGTGTATTTGATGTACTTTCAGTTAATATTATATGTAAAATATATGAAATATATTTACTGTATTTTGTGATATTTTATGTACAGTATATAAGATATATTTGGTGTCCTTTTGATATTTTATGTAAATTATATAATATATATTTGGTGAAGTTTTTGATATTTTACATAGGGTGTGTAGTACATAGTTACTGTCCTTTTTGATGTTTTATTTACAGTATATAATATACGTTTGGTGTAATTTTTGATATTTTATGTACAGTATATTAAATATAATTACTGTAGTATTTGATACTTTATTTACAGTATATATAACACATATTTGGTGTACTTTTTGATATTTTATGTACAGTATGTAATATATATTTACTGTACTTTTTGATAATTTATTTACAGTATATAAAGTGTATTTGGTGTACTTTCGGTTAATATTATATGTACAATATATGAAATATATATACTGTATTTTTGATATTTTATGTACAGTATATAAGATATATTTCGTGTCCTTTTGATATTTTATGTAAATTATATAATACATATTTGGTGTTGTTTTTGATATTTTACATAGGGTGTGTCATCTATATTGACTGTCCTTTTTAATATTTTATTTACAGTATATAATATACATTTGGTGTAATTTTTGATATTTTATGGACAGTATATTAAATATAATTACTGTAGTTTTTCATAGTCTATTTACAGTATATATAACACATATTTGGTGTACTTTTTGATATTTTATGTACAGTATGTCATATATATTTACTGTACTATTTGATATTTTATTTACAGTATATAAAATGTATTTGGTGTACTTTTAGTTAATATTATATGTACAATATATGAAATATATTTACTGTACTTCTGATATTTTATATACAGTATATAAGATATATTTGGTGTCCTTTTGATATTTTATATAAATTATATAATATATATTTGGTGAAGTTTTTGATATTTTACATAGGGTGTGTAGTATATAGTTACTGTCCTTTTTGATATTTTATTTACAGTATATAATATACGTTTGGTGTAATTTTTGATATTTAATGTACAGTATATTAAATATAATTACTGTAGTATTTGATACTTTATTTACAGTATATATAACACATATTTGGTGTACTTTTTGATATTTTATGTACAGTATGTAATATATATTTACTGTACTTTTTGATAATTTATTTACAGTATATAAAGTGTATTTGGTGTACTTTCAGTTAATATTATATGTAAAATATATGAAATATTTTTACTGTACTTTGTGATATTTTATGTACAGTATATAAGATATATTTGGTGTCCTTTTGATATTTTATGTAAATTATATAATATATATTTGGTGAAGTTTTTGATATTTTACATAGGGTGTGTAGTATATAGTTACTGTCCTTTTTGATATTTTATTTACAGTATATAATATACGTTTGGTGTAATTTTTGATATTTTATGTACAGTATATTAAATATAATTACTGTAGTATTTGATACTTTATTTACAGTATATATAACACATATTTGGTGTACTTTTTGATATTTTATGTACAGTATGTAATATATATTTACTGTACTTTTTGATAATTTATTTACAGTATATAAAGTGTATTTGGTGTACTTTCGGTTAATATTATATGTACAATCTATGAAATATATATACTGTATTTTTGATATTTTATGTACAGTATATAAGATATATTTCGTGTCCTTTTGATATTTTATGTAAATTATATAATACATATTTGGTGTTGTTTTTGATATTTTACATAGAGTGTGTCATCTATATTGACTGTCCCTTTTAATATTTTATTTACAGTATATAATATACATTTGGTGTAATTTTTGATATTTTATGTACAGTATATTAAATATAATTACTGTAGTTTTTCATAGTCTATTTACAGTATATATAACACATATTTGGTGTACTTTTTGATATTTTATGTACAGTATGTCATATATATTTACTGTACTATTTGATATTTTATTTACAGTATATAAAATGTATTTGGTGTACTTTCAGTTAATATTATATGTACAATATATGAAATATATTTACTGTACTTTCTGATATTTTATATACAGTATATAAGATATATTTGGTGCCCTTTTGATATTTTATATAAATTATATAATATATATTTGGTGAAGTTTTTGATATTTTACATAGGGTGTGTAGTATATTGTTACTGTCCTTTTTGATATTTTATTTACAGTATATAATATACGTTTGGTGTAATTTTTGATATTTAATGTACAGTATATTAAATATAATTACTGTAGTATTTGATACTTTATTTACAGTATATATAACACATATTTGGTGTACTTTTTGATATTTTATGTACAGTATGTAATATATATTTACTGTACTTTTTGATAATTTATTTACAGTATATAAAGTGTATTTGATGTACTTTCAGTTAATATTATATGTAAAATATATGAAATATATTTACTGTATTTTGTGATATTTTATGTACAGTATATAAGATATATTTGGTGTCCTTTTGATATTTTATGTAAATTATATAATATATATTTGGTGAAGTTTTTGATATTTTACATAGGGTGTGTAGTACATAGTTACTGTCCTTTTTGATATTTTATTTACAGTATATAATATACGTTTGGTGTAATTTTTGATATTTTATGTACAGTATATTAAATATAATTACTGTAGTATTTGATACTTTATTTACAGTATATATAACACATATTTGGTGTACTTTTTGATATTTTATGTACAGTATGTAATATATATTTACTGTACTTTTTGATAATTTATTTACAGTATATAAAGTGTATTTGGTGTACTTTCGGTTAATATTATATGTACAATATATGAAATATATATACTGTATTTTTGATATTTTATGTACAGTATATAAGATATATTTCGTGTCCTTTTGATATTTTATGTAAATTATATAATACATATTTGGTGTTGTTTTTGATATTTTACATAGGGTGTGTCATCTATATTGACTGTCCTTTTTAATATTTTATTTACAGTATATAATATACATTTGGTGTAATTTTTGATATTTTATGGACAGTATATTAAATATAATTACTGTAGTTTTTCATAGTCTATTTACAGTATATATAACACATATTTGGTGTACTTTTTGATATTTTATGTACAGTATGTCATATATATTTACTGTACTATTTGATATTTTATTTACAGTATATAAAATGTATTTGGTGTACTTTTAGTTAATATTATATGTACAATATATGAAATATATTTACTGTACTTCTGATATTTTATATACAGTATATAAGATATATTTGGTGTCCTTTTGATATTTTATATAAATTATATAATATATATTTGGTGAAGTTTTTGATATTTTACATAGGGTGTGTAGTATATAGTTACTGTCCTTTTTGATATTTTATTTACAGTATATAATATACGTTTGGTGTAATTTTTGATATTTAATGTACAGTATATTAAATATAATTACTGTAGTATTTGATACTTTATTTACAGTATATATAACACATATTTGGTGTACTTTTTGATATTTTATGTACAGTATGTAATATATATTTACTGTACTTTTTGATAATTTATTTACAGTATATAAAGTGTATTTGGTGTACTTTCAGTTAATATTATATGTAAAATATATGAAATATTTTTACTGTACTTTGTGATATTTTATGTACAGTATATAAGATATATTTGGTGTCCTTTTGATATTTTATGTAAATTATATAATATATATTTGGTGAAGTTTTTGATATTTTACATAGGGTGTGTAGTATATAGTTACTGTCCTTTTTGATATTTTATTTACAGTATATAATATACGTTTGGTGTAATTTTTGATATTTTATGTACAGTATATTAAATATAATTACTGTAGTATTTGATACTTTATTTACAGTATATATAACACATATTTGGTGTACTTTTTGATATTTTATGTACAGTATGTAATATATATTTACTGTACTTTTTGATAATTTATTTACAGTATATAAAGTGTATTTGGTGTACTTTCGGTTAATATTATATGTACAATATATGAAATATATATACTGTATTTTTGATATTTTATGTACAGTATATAAGATATATTTCGTGTCCTTTTGATATTTTATGTAAATTATATAATACATATTTGGTGTTGTTTTTGATATTTTACATAGAGTGTGTCATCTATATTGACTGTCCTTTTTAATATTTTATTTACAGTATATAATATACATTTGGTGTAATTTTTGATATTTTATGTACAGTATATTAAATATAATTACTGTAGTTTTTCATAGTCTATTTACAGTATATATAACACATATTTGGTGTACTTTTTGATATTTTATGTACAGTATGTCATATATATTTACTGTACTATTTGATATTTTATTTACAGTATATAAAATGTATTTGGTGTACTTTTAGTTAATATTATATGTACAATATATGAAATATATTTACTGTACTTTCTGATATTTTATATACAGTATATAAGATATATTTGGTGTCCTTTTGATATTTTATATAAATTATATAATATATATTTGGTGAAGTTTTTGATATTTTACATAGGGTGTGTAGTATATAGTTACTGTTCTTTTTGATATTTTATTTACAGTATATAATATACGTTTGGTGTAATTTTTGATATTTAATGTACAGTATATTAAATATAATTACTGTAGTATTTGATACTTTATTTACAGTATATATAACACATATTTCGTGTACTTTTTGATATTTTATGTACAGTATGTCATATATATTTACTGTACTTTTTGATAATTTATTTACAGTATATAAAGTGTATTTGGTGTACTTTCAGTTAATATTATATGTAAAATATATGAAATATATTTACTGTACTTTTTGATATTTTATGTACAGTATATAAGATATATTTGGTGTCCTTTTGATATTTTATGTAAATTATATAATATATATTTGGTGAAGTTTTTCATATTTTACATAGGGTGTGTAGTATATAGTTACTGTCCTTTTTGATATTTTATTTACAGTATATAATATACGTTTGGTGTAATTTTTGATATTTTATGTACAGTATATTAAATATAATTACTGTAGTATTTGATACTTTATTTACAGTATATATAACACATATTTGGTGTACTTTTTGATATTTTATGTACAGTATGTAATATATATTTACTGTACTTTTTGATAATTTATTTACAGTATATAAAGTGTATTTGGTGTACTTTCGGTTAATATTATATGTACAATATATGAAATATATATACTGTATTTTTGATATTTTATGTACAGTATATAAGATATATTTCGTGTCCTTTTGATATTTTATGTAAATTATATAATACATATTTGGTGTTGTTTTTGATATTTTACATAGAGTGTGTCATCTATATTGACTGTCCTTTTTAATATTTTATTTACAGTATATAATATACATTTGGTGTAATTTTTGATATTTTATGTACAGTATATTAAATATAATTACTGTAGTTTTTCATAGTCTATTTGCAGTATATATAACACATATTTGGTGTACTTTTTGATATTTTATGTACAGTATGTCATATATATTTACTGTACTATTTGATATTTTATTTTCAGTATATAAAATGTATTTGGTGTACTTTTAGTTAATATTATATGTACAATATATGAAATATATTTACTGTACTTTCTGATATTTTATATACAGTATATAAGATATATTTGGTGTCCTTTTGATATTTTATATAAATTATATAATATATATTTGGTGAAGTTTTCGATATTTTACATAGGGTGTGTAGTATATACTTACTGTCCTTTTTGATATTTTATTTACAGTATATAATATACGTTTGGTGTAATTTTTGATATTTAATGTACAGTATATTAAATATAATTACTGTAGTATTTGATACTTTATTTACAGTATATATAACACATATTTGGTGTACTTTTTGATATTTTATGTACAGTATGTAATATATATTTACTGTACTTTTTGATAATTTATTTACAGTATATAAAGTGTATTTGGTGTACTTTCAGTTAATATTATATGTAAAATATATGAAATATTTTTACTGTACTTTGTGATATTTTATGTACAGTATATAAGATATATTTGGTGTCCTTTTGATATTTTATGTAAATTATATAATATATATTTGGTGAAGTTTTTGATATTTTACATAGGGTGTGTAGTATATAGTTACTGTCCTTTTTGATATTTTATTTACAGTATATAATATACGTTTGGTGTAATTTTTGATATTTTATGTACAGTATATTAAATATAATTACTGTAGTATTTGATACTTTATTTACAGTATATATAACACATATTTGGTGTACTTTTTGATATTTTATGTACAGTATGTAATATATATTTACTGTACTTTTTGATAATTTATTTACAGTATATAAAGTGTATTTGGTGTACTTTCGGTTAATATTATATGTACAATCTATGAAATATATATACTGTATTTTTGATATTTTATGTACAGTATATAAGATATATTTCGTGTCCTTTTGATATTTTATGTAAATTATATAATACATATTTGGTGTTGTTTTTGATATTTTACATAGAGTGTGTCATCTATATTGACTGTCCCTTTTAATATTTTATTTACAGTATATAATATACATTTGGTGTAATTTTTGATATTTTATGTACAGTATATTAAATATAATTACTGTAGTTTTTCATAGTCTATTTACAGTATATATAACACATATTTGGTGTACTTTTTGATATTTTATGTACAGTATGTCATATATATTTACTGTACTATTTGATATTTTATTTACAGTATATAAAATGTATTTGGTGTACTTTCAGTTAATATTATATGTACAATATATGAAATATATTTACTGTACTTTCTGATATTTTATATACAGTATATAAGATATATTTGGTGCCCTTTTGATATTTTATATAAATTATATAATATATATTTGGTGAAGTTTTTGATATTTTACATAGGGTGTGTAGTATATTGTTACTGTCCTTTTTGATATTTTATTTACAGTATATAATATACGTTTGGTGTAATTTTTGATATTTAATGTACAGTATATTAAATATAATTACTGTAGTATTTGATACTTTATTTACAGTATATATAACACATATTTGGTGTACTTTTTGATATTTTATGTACAGTATGTAATATATATTTACTGTACTTTTTGATAATTTATTTACAGTATATAAAGTGTATTTGATGTACTTTCAGTTAATATTATATGTAAAATATATGAAATATATTTACTGTATTTTGTGATATTTTATGTACAGTATATAAGATATATTTGGTGTCCTTTTGATATTTTATGTAAATTATATAATATATATTTGGTGAAGTTTTTGATATTTTACATAGGGTGTGTAGTACATAGTTACTGTCCTTTTTGATATTTTATTTACAGTATATAATATACGTTTGGTGTAATTTTTGATATTTTATGTACAGTATATTAAATATAATTACTGTAGTATTTGATACTTTATTTACAGTATATATAACACATATTTGGTGTACTTTTTGATATTTTATGTACAGTATGTAATATATATTTACTGTACTTTTTGATAATTTATTTACAGTATATAAAGTGTATTTGGTGTACTTTCGGTTAATATTATATGTACAATATATGAAATATATATACTGTATTTTTGATATTTTATGTACAGTATATAAGATATATTTCGTGTCCTTTTGATATTTTATGTAAATTATATAATACATATTTGGTGTTGTTTTTGATATTTTACATAGGGTGTGTCATCTATATTGACTGTCCTTTTTAATATTTTATTTACAGTATATAATATACATTTGGTGTAATTTTTGATATTTTATGGACAGTATATTAAATATAATTACTGTAGTTTTTCATAGTCTATTTACAGTATATATAACACATATTTGGTGTACTTTTTGATATTTTATGTACAGTATGTCATATATATTTACTGTACTATTTGATATTTTATTTACAGTATATAAAATGTATTTGGTGTACTTTTAGTTAATATTATATGTACAATATATGAAATATATTTACTGTACTTCTGATATTTTATATACAGTATATAAGATATATTTGGTGTCCTTTTGATATTTTATATAAATTATATAATATATATTTGGTGAAGTTTTTGATATTTTACATAGGGTGTGTAGTATATAGTTACTGTCCTTTTTGATATTTTATTTACAGTATATAATATACGTTTGGTGTAATTTTTGATATTTAATGTACAGTATATTAAATATAATTACTGTAGTATTTGATACTTTATTTACAGTATATATAACACATATTTGGTGTACTTTTTGATATTTTATGTACAGTATGTAATATATATTTACTGTACTTTTTGATAATTTATTTACAGTATATAAAGTGTATTTGGTGTACTTTCAGTTAATATTATATGTAAAATATATGAAATATTTTTACTGTACTTTGTGATATTTTATGTACAGTATATAAGATATATTTGGTGTCCTTTTGATATTTTATGTAAATTATATAATATATATTTGGTGAAGTTTTTGATATTTTACATAGGGTGTGTAGTATATAGTTACTGTCCTTTTTGATATTTTATTTACAGTATATAATATACGTTTGGTGTAATTTTTGATATTTTATGTACAGTATATTAAATATAATTACTGTAGTATTTGATACTTTATTTACAGTATATATAACACATATTTGGTGTACTTTTTGATATTTTATGTACAGTATGTAATATATATTTACTGTACTTTTTGATAATTTATTTACAGTATATAAAGTGTATTTGGTGTACTTTCGGTTAATATTATATGTACAATATATGAAATATATATACTGTATTTTTGATATTTTATGTACAGTATATAAGATATATTTCGTGTCCTTTTGATATTTTATGTAAATTATATAATACATATTTGGTGTTGTTTTTGATATTTTACATAGAGTGTGTCATCTATATTGACTGTCCTTTTTAATATTTTATTTACAGTATATAATATACATTTGGTGTAATTTTTGATATTTTATGTACAGTATATTAAATATAATTACTGTAGTTTTTCATAGTCTATTTACAGTATATATAACACATATTTGGTGTACTTTTTGATATTTTATGTACAGTATGTCATATATATTTACTGTACTATTTGATATTTTATTTACAGTATATAAAATGTATTTGGTGTACTTTTAGTTAATATTATATGTACAATATATGAAATATATTTACTGTACTTTCTGATATTTTATATACAGTATATAAGATATATTTGGTGTCCTTTTGATATTTTATATAAATTATATAATATATATTTGGTGAAGTTTTTGATATTTTACATAGGGTGTGTAGTATATAGTTACTGTTCTTTTTGATATTTTATTTACAGTATATAATATACGTTTGGTGTAATTTTTGATATTTAATGTACAGTATATTAAATATAATTACTGTAGTATTTGATACTTTATTTACAGTATATATAACACATATTTCGTGTACTTTTTGATATTTTATGTACAGTATGTCATATATATTTACTGTACTTTTTGATAATTTATTTACAGTATATAAAGTGTATTTGGTGTACTTTCAGTTAATATTATATGTAAAATATATGAAATATATTTACTGTACTTTTTGATATTTTATGTACAGTATATAAGATATATTTGGTGTCCTTTTGATATTTTATGTAAATTATATAATATATATTTGGTGAAGTTTTTCATATTTTACATAGGGTGTGTAGTATATAGTTACTGTCCTTTTTGATATTTTATTTACAGTATATAATATACGTTTGGTGTAATTTTTGATATTTTATGTACAGTATATTAAATATAATTACTGTAGTATTTGATACTTTATTTACAGTATATATAACACATATTTGGTGTACTTTTTGATATTTTATGTACAGTATGTAATATATATTTACTGTACTTTTTGATAATTTATTTACAGTATATAAAGTGTATTTGGTGTACTTTCGGTTAATATTATATGTACAATATATGAAATATATATACTGTATTTTTGATATTTTATGTACAGTATATAAGATATATTTCGTGTCCTTTTGATATTTTATGTAAATTATATAATACATATTTGGTGTTGTTTTTGATATTTTACATAGAGTGTGTCATCTATATTGACTGTCCTTTTTAATATTTTATTTACAGTATATAATATACATTTGGTGTAATTTTTGATATTTTATGTACAGTATATTAAATATAATTACTGTAGTTTTTCATAGTCTATTTGCAGTATATATAACACATATTTGGTGTACTTTTTGATATTTTATGTACAGTATGTCATATATATTTACTGTACTATTTGATATTTTATTTTCAGTATATAAAATGTATTTGGTGTACTTTTAGTTAATATTATATGTACAATATATGAAATATATTTACTGTACTTTCTGATATTTTATATACAGTATATAAGATATATTTGGTGTCCTTTTGATATTTTATATAAATTATATAATATATATTTGGTGAAGTTTTCGATATTTTACATAGGGTGTGTAGTATATACTTACTGTCCTTTTTGATATTTTATTTACAGTATATAATATACATTTGGTGTAATTTTTGATATTTTATGTACAGTATATTAAATATAATTACTGCAGTTTTTGATAGTCTATTTACAGTATATATAACACATATTTGGTGTACTTTTTGATATTTTATGTACAGTATGTCATATATATTTACTGTACTTTTTGATATTTTATTTACAGTATATAAAATGTATTTGGTGTACTTTTAGTTAATATTATATGTACAATATATGAAATATATTTACTGTACTTTTTGATATTTTATGTACAGTATATAAGATATATTTGGTGTCCTTTTGATATTTTATATAAATTATATAATATACATTTGGTGAAGTTTTTGATATTTTACATAGGGTGTGTAGTATATAGTTACTGTCCTTTTTGATATTTTATTTACAGTATATAATATACGTTAGGTGTAATTTTTGATATTTAATGTACAGTATATTAAATATAATTACTGTAGTGTTTGATACTTTATTTACAGTATATATAACACATATTTGGTGTACTTTTTGATATTTTATGTACAGTATGTCATATATATTTACTGTACTTTTTGATAATTTATTTACAGTATATAAAGTGTATTTGGTGTACTTTCAGTTAATATTATATGTACAATATATGAAATATATTTACTGTACTTTTTGATATTTTATGTACAGTATATAAGATATATTTGGTGTCCTTTTGATATTTTATGTAAATTATATAATATATATTTGGTGAAGTTTTTGATATTTTACATAGGGTGTGTACTATATAGTTACTGTCCTTTTTGATATTTTATTTACAGTATATAATATACGTTTGGTGTAATTTTTGATATTTTATGTACAGTATATTAAATATAATTACTGTAGTATTTGATACTTTATTTACAGTATATATAACACATATTTGGTGTACTTTTTGATATTTTATGTACAGTATGTCATATATATTTACTGTACTTTTTGATAATTTATTTACAGTATATAAAGTGTATTTGGTGTACTTTCAGTTAATATTATATGTACAATATATGAAATATATTTACTGTACTTTTTGATATTTTATGTACAGTATATAAGATATATTTGGTGTCCTTTTGATATTTTATGTAAATTATATAATATATATTTGGTGAAGTTTTTGATATTTTACATAGGGTGTGTAGTATATAGTTACTGTCCTTTTTGATATTTTATTTACAGTATATAATATACGTTTGGTGTAATTTTTGATATTTTATGTACAGTATATTAAATATAATTACTGTAGTATTTGATACTTTATTTACAGTATATATAACACATATTTGGTGTACTTTTTGATATTTTATGTACAGTATGTAATATATATTTACTGTACTTTTTCATAATTTATTTACAGTATATAAAGTGTATTTGGTGTACTTTCGGTTAATATTATATGTACAATATATGAAATATATATACTGTATTTTTGATATTTTATGTACAGTGTATAAGATATATTTCGTGTCCTTTTGATATTTTATGTAAATTATATAATACATATTTGGTGTTGTTTTTGATATTTTACATAGGGTGTGTCATCTATATTGACTGTCCTTTTTAATATTTTATTTACAGTATATAATATACATTTGGTGTAATTTTTGATATTTTATGTACAGTATATTAAATATAATTACTGTAGTTTTTTATAGTCTATTTACAGTATATATAACACATATTTGGTGTACTTTTTGATATTTTATGTACAGTATGTCATATATATTTACTGTACTATTTGATATTTTATTTACAGTATATAAAATGTATTTGGTGTACTTTTAGTTAATATTATATGTACAATATATGAAATATATTTACTGTACTTTCTGATATTTTATATACAGTATATAAGATATATTTGGTGTCCTTTTGATATTTTATATAAATTATATAATATATATTTTGTGAAGTTTTTGATATTTTACATAGGGTGTGTAGTATATACTTACTGTCCTTTTTGATATTTTATTTACAGTATATAATATACATTTGGTGTAATTTTTGATATTTTATGTACAGTATATTAAATATAATTACTGCAGTTTTTGATAGTCTATTTACAGTATATACAACACATATTTGGTGTACTTTTTGATATTTTATGTACAGTATGTCATATATATTTACTGTACTTTTTGATATTTTATTTACAGTATATAAAATGTATTTGGTGTACTTTTAGTTAATATTATATGTACAATATATGAAATATATTTACTGTACTTTTTGATATTTTATGTACAGTATATAAGATATATTTGGTGTCCTTTTGATATTTTATATAAATTATATAATATACATTTGGTGAAGTTTTTGATATTTTACATAGGGTGTGTAGTATATAGTTACTGTCCTTTTTGATATTTTATTTACAGTATATAATATACGTTAGGTGTAATTTTTGATATTTAATGTACAGTATATTAAATATAATTACTGTAGTGTTTGATACTTTATTTACAGTATATATAACACATATTTGGTGTACTTTTTGATATTTTATGTACAGTATGTCATATATATTTACTGTACTTTTTGATAATTTATTTACAGTATATAAAGTGTATTTGGTGTACTTTCAGTTAATATTATATGTACAATATATGAAATATATTTACTGTACTTTTTGATATTTTATGTACAGTATATAAGATATATTTGGTGTCCTTTTGATATTTTATGTAAATTATATAATATATATTTGGTGAAGTTTTTGATATTTTACATAGGGTGTGTACTATATAGTTACTGTCCTTTTTGATATTTTATTTACAGTATATAATATACGTTTGGTGTAATTTTTGATATTTTATGTACAGTATATTAAATATAATTACTGTAGTATTTGATACTTTATTTACAGTATATATAACACATATTTGGTGTACTTTTTGATATTTTATGTACAGTATGTAATATATATTTACTGTACTTTTTGATAATTTATTTACAGTATATAAAGTGTATTTGGTGTACTTTCAGTTAATATTATATGTAAAATATATGAAATATATTTACTGTACTTTTTGATATTTTAGGTACAGTATATAAGATATATTTGGTGTCCTTTTGATATTTTATGTAAATTATATAATATATATTTGGTGAAGTTTTTGATATTTTACATAGGGTGTGTAGTATATAGTTACTGTCCTTTTTGATATTTTATTTACAGTATATAATATACGTTTGGTGTAATTTTTGATATTTTATGTACAGTATATTAAATATAATTACTGTAGTATTTGATACTTTATTTACAGTATATATAACACATATTTGGTGTACTTTTTGATATTTTATGTACAGTATGTAATATATATTTACTGTACTTTTTGATAATTTATTTACAGTATATAAAGTGTATTTGGTGTACTTTCGGTTAATATTATATGTACAATATATGAAATATATATACTGTATTTTTGATATTTTATGTACAGTATATAAGATATATTTCGTGTCCTTTTGATATTTTATGTAAATTATATAATACATATTTGGTGTTGTTTTTGATATTTTACATAGGGTGTGTCATCTATATTGACTGTCCTTTTTAATATTTTATTTACAGTATATAATATACATTTGGTGTAATTTTTGATATTTTATGGACAGTATATTAAATATAATTACTGTAGTTTTTCATAGTCTATTTACAGTATATATAACACATATGTGGTGTACTTTTTGATATTTTATGTACAGTATGTCATATATATTTACTGTACTATTTGATATTTTATTTACAGTATATAAAATGTATTTGGTGTACTTTTAGTTAATATTATATGTACAATATATGAAATATATTTACTGTACTTTCTGATATTTTATATACAGTATATAAGATATATTTGGTGTCCTTTTGATATTTTATATAAATTATATAATATATATTTGGTGAAGTTTTTGATATTTTACATAGGGTGTGTAGTATATAGTTACTGTCCTTTTTGATATTTTATTTACAGTATATAATATACGTTAGGTGTAATTTTTGATATTTAATGTACAGTATATTAAATATAATTACTGTAGTGTTTGATACTTTATTTACACTATATATAACACATATTTGGTGTACTTTTTGATATTTTATGTACAGTATGTCATATATATTTACTGTACTTTTTGATAATTTATTTACAGTATATAAAGTGTATTTGGTGTACTTTCAGTTAATATTATATGTACAATATATGAAATATATTTACTGTACTTTTTGATATTTTATGTACAGTATATAAGATATATTTGGTGTCCTTTTGATATTTTATGTAAATTATATAATATATATTTGGTGAAGTTTTTGATATTTTACATAGGGTGTGTACTATATAGTTACTGTCTTTTTTGATATTTTATTTACAGTATATAATATACGTTTGGTGTAATTTTTGATATTTTATGTACAGTATATTAAATATAATTACTGTAGTTTTTCATAGTCTATTTACAGTATATATAACACATATTTGGTGTACTTTTTGATATTTTATGTACAGTATGTCATATATATTTACTGTACTATTTGATATTTTATTTACAGTATATAAAATGTATTTGGTGTACTTTCAGTTAATATTATATGTACAATATATGAAATATATTTACTGTACTTTCTGATATTTTATATACAGTATATAAGATATATTTGGTGCCCTTTTGATATTTTATATAAATTATATAATATATATTTGGTGAAGTTTTTGATATTTTACATAGGGTGTGTAGTATATTGTTACTGTCCTTTTTGATATTTTATTTACAGTATATAATATACGTTTGGTGTAATTTTTGATATTTAATGTACAGTATATTAAATATAATTACTGTAGTATTTGATACTTTATTTACAGTATATATAACACATATTTGGTGTACTTTTTGATATTTTATGTACAGTATGTAATATATATTTACTGTACTTTTTGATAATTTATTTACAGTATATAAAGTGTATTTGATGTACTTTCAGTTAATATTATATGTAAAATATATGAAATATATTTACTGTATTTTGTGATATTTTATGTACAGTATATAAGATATATTTGGTGTCCTTTTGATATTTTATGTAAATTATATAATATATATTTGGTGAAGTTTTTGATATTTTACATAGGGTGTGTAGTACATAGTTACTGTCCTTTTTGATATTTTATTTACAGTATATAATATACGTTTGGTGTAATTTTTGATATTTTATGTACAGTATATTAAATATAATTACTGTAGTATTTGATACTTTATTTACAGTATATATAACACATATTTGGTGTACTTTTTGATATTTTATGTACAGTATGTAATATATATTTACTGTACTTTTTCATAATTTATTTGCAGTATATAAAGTGTATTTGGTGTACTTTCGGTTAATATTATATGTACAATATATGAAATATATATACTGTATTTTTGATATTTTATGTACAGTATATAAGATATATTTCGTGTCCTTTTGATATTTTATGTAAATTATATAATACATATTTGGTGTTGTTTTTGATATTTTACATAGGGTGTGTCATCTATATTGACTGTCCTTTTTAATATTTTATTTACAGTATATAATATACGTTTGGTGTAATTTTTGATATTTTATGTACAGTATATTAAATATAATTACTGTAGTTTTTCATAGTCTATTTACAGTATATATAACACATATTTGGTGTACTTTTTGATATTTTATGTACAGTATGTCATATATATTTACTGTACTATTTGATATTTTATTTACAGTATATAAAATGTATTTGGTGTACTTTCAGTTAATATTATATGTACAATATATGAAATATATTTACTGTACTTTCTGATATTTTATATACAGTATATAAGATATATTTGGTGCCCTTTTGATATTTTATATAAATTATATAATATATATTTGGTGAAGTTTTTGATATTTTACATAGGGTGTGTAGTATATTGTTACTGTCCTTTTTGATATTTTATTTACAGTATATAATATACGTTTGGTGTAATTTTTGATATTTAATGTACAGTATATTAAATATAATTACTGTAGTATTTGATACTTTATTTACAGTATATATAACACATATTTGGTGTACTTTTTGATATTTTATGTACAGTATGTAATATATATTTACTGTACTTTTTGATAATTTATTTACAGTATATAAAGTGTATTTGATGTACTTTCAGTTAATATTATATGTAAAATATATGAAATATATTTACTGTATTTTGTGATATTTTATGTACAGTATATAAGATATATTTGGTGTCCTTTTGATATTTTATGTAAATTATATAATATATATTTGGTGAAGTTTTTGATATTTTACATAGGGTGTGTAGTACATAGTTACTGTCCTTTTTGATATTTTATTTACAGTATATAATATACGTTTGGTGTAATTTTTGATATTTTATGTACAGTATATTAAATATAATTACTGTAGTATTTGATACTTTATTTACAGTATATATAACACATATTTGGTGTACTTTTTGATATTTTATGTACAGTATGTAATATATATTTACTGTACTTTTTGATAATTTATTTACAGTATATAAAGTGTATTTGGTGTACTTTCGGTTAATATTATATGTACAATATATGAAATATATATACTGTATTTTTGATATTTTATGTACAGTATATAAGATATATTTCGTGTCCTTTTGATATTTTATGTAAATTATATAATACATATTTGGTGTTGTTTTTGATATTTTACATAGGGTGTGTCATCTATATTGACTGTCCTTTTTAATATTTTATTTACAGTATATAATATACATTTGGTGTAATTTTTGATATTTTATGGACAGTATATTAAATATAATTACTGTAGTTTTTCATAGTCTATTTACAGTATATATAACACATATTTGGTGTACTTTTTGATATTTTATGTACAGTATGACATATATATTTACTGTACTATTTGATATTTTATTTACAGTATATAAAATGTATTTGGTGTACTTTTAGTTAATATTATATGTACAATATATGAAATATATTTACTGTACTTCTGATATTTTATATACAGTATATAAGATATATTTGGTGTCCTTTTGATATTTTATATAAATTATATAATATATATTTGGTGAAGTTTTTGATATTTTACATAGGGTGTGTAGTATATAGTTACTGTCCTTTTTGATATTTTATTTACAGTATATAATATACGTTTGGTGTAATTTTTGATATTTAATGTACAGTATATTAAATATAATTACTGTAGTATTTGATACTTTATTTACAGTATATATAACACATATTTGGTGTACTTTTTGATATTTTATGTACAGTATGTAATATATATTTACTGTACTTTTTGATAATTTATTTACAGTATATAAAGTGTATTTGGTGTACTTTCAGTTAATATTATATGTAAAATATATGAAATATTTTTACTGTACTTTGTGATATTTTATGTACAGTATATAAGATATATTTGGTGTCCTTTTGATATTTTATGTAAATTATATAATATATATTTGGTGAAGTTTTTGATATTTTACATAGGGTGTGTAGTATATAGTTACTGTCCTTTTTGATATTTTATTTACAGTATATAATATACGTTTGGTGTAATTTTTGATATTTTATGTACAGTATATTAAATATAATTACTGTAGTATTTGATACTTTATTTACAGTATATATAACACATATTTGGTGTACTTTTTGATATTTTATGTACAGTATGTAATATATATTTACTGTACTTTTTCATAATTTATTTACAGTATATAAAGTGTATTTGGTGTACTTTCGGTTAATATTATATGTACAATATATGAAATATATATACTGTATTTTTGATATTTTATGTACAGTATATAAGATATATTTCGTGTCCTTTTGATATTTTATGTAAATTATATAATACATATTTGGTGTTGTTTTTGATATTTTGCATAGAGTGTGTCATCTATATTGACTGTCCTTTTTAATATTTTATTTACAGTATATAATATACATTTGGTGTAATTTTTGATATTTTATGTACAGTATATTAAATATAATTACTGTAGTTTTTCATAGTCTATTTACAGTATATATAACACATATTTGGTGTACTTTTTGATATTTTATGTACAGTATGTCATATATATTTACTGTACTATTTGATATTTTATTTACAGTATATAAAATGTATTTGGTGTACTTTTAGTTAATATTATATGTACAATATATGAAATATATTTACTGTACTTTCTGATATTTTATATACAGTATATAAGATATATTTGGTGTCCTTTTGATATTTTATATAAATTATATAATATATATTTGGTGAAGTTTTTGATATTTTACATAGGGTGTGTAGTATATAGTTACTGTTCTTTTTGATATTTTATTTACAGTATATAATATACGTTTGGTGTAATTTTTGATATTTAATGTACAGTATATTAAATATAATTACTGTAGTATTTGATACTTTATTTACAGTATATATAACACATATTTCGTGTACTTTTTGATATTTTATGTACAGTATGTCATATATATTTACTGTACTTTTTGATAATTTATTTACAGTATATAAAGTGTATTTGGTGTACTTTCAGTTAATATTATATGTAAAATATATGAAATATATTTACTGTACTTTTTGATATTTTATGTACAGTATATAAGATATATTTGGTGTCCTTTTGATATTTTATGTAAATTATATAATATATATTTGGTGAAGTTTTTCATATTTTACATAGGGTGTGTAGTATATAGTTACTGTCCTTTTTGATATTTTATTTACAGTATATAATATACGTTTGGTGTAATTTTTGATATTTTATGTACAGTATATTAAATATAATTACTGTAGTATTTGATACTTTATTTACAGTATATATAACACATATTTGGTGTACTTTTTGATATTTTATGTACAGTATGTAATATATATTTACTGTACTTTTTGATAATTTATTTACAGTATATAAAGTGTATTTGGTGTACTTTCGGTTAATATTATATGTACAATATATGAAATATATATACTGTATTTTTGATATTTTATGTACAGTATATAAGATATATTTCGTGTCCTTTTGATATTTTATGTAAATTATATAATACATATTTGGTGTTGTTTTTGATATTTTACATAGAGTGTGTCATCTATATTGACTGTCCTTTTTAATATTTTATTTACAGTATATAATATACATTTGGTGTAATTTTTGATATTTTATGTACAGTATATTAAATATAATTACTGTAGTTTTTCATAGTCTATTTACAGTATATATAACACATATTTGGTGTACTTTTTGATATTTTATGTACAGTATGTCATATATATTTACTGTACTATTTGATATTTTATTTTCAGTATATAAAATGTATTTGGTGTACTTTTAGTTAATATTATATGTACAATATATGAAATATATTTACTGTACTTTCTGATATTTTATATACAGTATATAAGATATATTTGGTGTCCTTTTGATATTTTATATAAATTATATAATATATATTTGGTGAAGTTTTTGATATTTTACATAGGGTGTGTAGTATATACTTACTGTCCTTTTTGATATTTTATTTAAAGTATATAATATACATTTGGTGTAATTTTTGATATTTTATGTACAGTATATTAAATATAATTACTGCAGTTTTTGATAGTCTATTTACAGTATATATAACACATATTTGGTGTACTTTTTGATATTTTATGTACAGTATGTCATATATATTTACTGTACTTTTTGATATTTTATTTACAGTATATAAAATGTATTTGGTGTACTTTTAGTTAATATTATATGTACAATATATGAAATATATTTACTGTACTTTTTGATATTTTATGTACAGTATATAAGATATATTTGGTGTCCTTTTGATATTTTATATAAATTATATAATATACATTTGGTGAAGTTTTTGATATTTTACATAGGGTGTGTAGTATATAGTTACTGTCCTTTTTGATATTTTATTTACAGTATATAATATACGTTAGGTGTAATTTTTGATATTTAATGTACAGTATATTAAATATAATTACTGTAGTGTTTGATACTTTATTTACAGTATATATAACACATATTTGGTGTACTTTTTGATATTTTATGTACAGTATGTCATATATATTTACTGTACTTTTTGATAATTTATTTACAGTATATAAAGTGTATTTGGTGTACTTTCAGTTAATATTATATGTACAATATATGAAATATATTTACTGTACTTTTTGATATTTTATGTACAGTATATAAGATATATTTGGTGTCCTTTTGATATTTTATGTAAATTATATAATATATATTTGGTGAAGTTTTTGATATTTTACATAGGGTGTGTACTATATAGTTACTGTCCTTTTTGATATATTATTTACAGTATATAATATACGTTTGGTGTAATTTTTGATATTTTATGTACAGTATATTAAATATAATTACTGTAGTATTTGATACTTTATTTACAGTATATATAACACATATTTGGTGTACTTTTTGATATTTTATGTACAGTATGTCATATATATTTACTGTACTTTTTGATAATTTATTTACAGTATATAAAGTGTATTTGGTGTACTTTCAGTTAATATTATATGTACAATATATGAAATATATTTACTGTACTTTTTGATATTTTATGTACAGTATATAAGATATATTTGGTGTCCTTTTGATATTTTATGTAAATTATATAATATATATTTGGTGAAGTTTTTGATATTTTACATAGGGTGTGTAGTATATAGTTACTGTCCTTTTTGATATTTTATTTACAGTATATAATATACGTTTGGTGTAATTTTTGATATTTTATGTACAGTATATTAAATATAATTACTGTAGTATTTGATACTTTATTTACAGTATATATAACACATATTTGGTGTACTTTTTGATATTTTATGTACAGTATGTAATATATATTTACTGTACTTTTTCATAATTTATTTACAGTATATAAAGTGTATTTGGTGTACTTTCGGTTAATATTATATGTACAATATATGAAATATATATACTGTATTTTTGATATTTTATGTACAGTGTATAAGATATATTTCGTGTCCTTTTGATATTTTATGTAAATTATATAATACATATTTGGTGTTGTTTTTGATATTTTACATAGGGTGTGTCATCTATATTGACTGTCCTTTTTAATATTTTATTTACAGTATATAATATACATTTGGTGTAATTTTTGATATTTTATGTACAGTATATTAAATATAATTACTGTAGTTTTTTATAGTCTATTTACAGTATATATAACACATATTTGGTGTACTTTTTGATATTTTATGTACAGTATGTCATATATATTTACTGTACTATTTGATATTTTATTTACAGTATATAAAATGTATTTGGTGTACTTTTAGTTAATATTATATGTACAATATATGAAATATATTTACTGTACTTTCTGATATTTTATATACAGTATATAAGATATATTTGGTGTCCTTTTGATATTTTATATAAATTATATAATATATATTTTGTGAAGTTTTTGATATTTTACATAGGGTGTGTAGTATATACTTACTGTCCTTTTTGATATTTTATTTACAGTATATAATATACATTTGGTGTAATTTTTGATATTTTATGTACAGTATATTAAATATAATTACTGCAGTTTTTGATAGTCTATTTACAGTATATACAACACATATTTGGTGTACTTTTTGATATTTTATGTACAGTATGTCATATATATTTACTGTACTTTTTGATATTTTATTTACAGTATATGAAATGTATTTGGTGTACTTTTAGTTAATATTATATGTACAATATATGAAATATATTTACTGTACTTTTTGATATTTTATGTACAGTATATAAGATATATTTGGTGTCCTTTTGATATTTTATATAAATTACATAATATATATTTGGTGAAGTTTTTGATATTTTACATAGGGTGTGTAGTATATAGTTACTGTTCTTTTTGATATTTTATTTACAGTATATAATATACGTTTGGTGTAATTTTTGATATTTAATGTACAGTATATTAAATATAATTACTGTAGTATTTGATACTTTATTTACAGTATATATAACACATATTTGGTGTACTTTTTGATATTTTATGTACAGTATGTCATATATATTTACTGTAATTTTTGATAATTTATTTACAGTATATAAAGTGTATTTGGTGTACTTTCAGTTAATATTATATGTACAATATATGAAATATATTTACTGTACTTTTTGATATTTTATGTACAGTATATAAGATATATTTGGTGTCCTTTTGATATTTTATGTAAATTATATAATATATATTTGGTGAAGTTTTTGATATTTTACATAGGGTGTGTAGTATATAGTTACTGTCCTTTTTGATATTTTATTTACAGTATATAATATACGTTTGGTGTAATTTTTGATATTTTATGTACAGTATATTAAATATAATTACTGTAGTATTTGATACTTTATTTACAGTATATATAACACATATTTGGTGTACTTTTTGATATTTTATGTACAGTATGTAATATATATTTACTGTACTTTTTCATAATTTATTTACAGTATATAAAGTGTATTTGGTGTACTTTCGGTTAATATTATATGTACAATATATGAAATATATATACTGTATTTTTGATATTTTATGTACAGTGTATAAGATATATTTCGTGTCCTTTTGATATTTTATGTAAATTATATAATACATATTTGGTGTTGTTTTTGATATTTTACATAGGGTGTGTCATCTATATTGACTGTCCTTTTTAATATTTTATTTACAGTATATAATATACATTTGGTGTAATTTTTGATATTTTATGTACAGTATATTAAATATAATTACTGTAGTTTTTTATAGTCTATTTACAGTATATATAACACATATTTGGTGTACTTTTTGATATTTTATGTACAGTATGTCATATATATTTACTGTACTATTTGATATTTTATTTACAGTATATAAAATGTATTTGGTGTACTTTTAGTTAATATTATATGTACAATATATGAAATATATTTACTGTACTTTCTGATATTTTATATACAGTATATAAGATATATTTGGTGTCCTTTTGATATTTTATATAAATTATATAATATATATTTTGTGAAGTTTTTGATATTTTACATAGGGTGTGTAGTATATACTTACTGTCCTTTTTGATATTTTATTTACAGTATATAATATACATTTGGTGTAATTTTTGATATTTTATGTACAGTATATTAAATATAATTACTGCAGTTTTTGATAGTCTATTTACAGTATATACAACACATATTTGGTGTGCTTTTTGATGTTTTATGTACAGTATGTCATATATATTTACTGTACTTTTTGATATTTTATTTACAGTATATGAAATGTATTTGGTGTACTTTTAGTTAATATTATATGTACAATATATGAAATATATTTACTGTACTTTTTGATATTTTATGTACAGTATATAAGATATATTTGGTGTCCTTTTGATATTTTATATAAATTACATAATATATATTTGGTGAAGTTTTTGATATTTTACATAGGGTGTGTAGTATATAGTTACTGTCCTTTTTGATATTTTATTTACAGTATATAATATACGTTTGGTGTAATTTTTGATATTTAATGTACAGTATATTAAATATAATTACTGTAGTATTTGATACTTTATTTACAGTATATATAACACATATTTGGTGTACTTTTTGATATTTTATGTACAGTATGTCATATATATTTACTGTACTTTTTGATAATTTATTTACAGTATATAAAGTGTATTTGGTGTACTTTCAATTAATATTATATGTACAATATATGAAATATATTTACTGTACTTTTTGATATTTTATGTACAGTATATAAGATATATTTGGTGTCCTTTTGATATTTTATGTAAATTATATAATATATATTTGGTGAAGTTTTTGATATTTTACATAGGGTGTGTAGTATATAGTTACTGTCCTTTTTGATATTTTATTTACAGTATATAATATACGTTTGGTGTAATTTTTGATATTTTATGTACAGTATATTAAATATAATTACTGTAGTATTTGATACTTTATTTACAGTATATATAACACATATTTGGTGTACTTTTTGATATTTTATGTACAGTATGTAATATATATTTACTGTACTTTTTCATAATTTATTTACAGTATATAAAGTGTATTTGGTGTACTTTCGGTTAATATTATATGTACAATATATGAAATATATATACTGTATTTTTGATATTTTATGTACAGTATATAAGATATATTTCGTGTCCTTTTGATATTTTATGTAAATTATATAATACATATTTGGTGTTGTTTTTGATATTTTACATAGAGTGTGTCATCTATATTGACTGTCCTTTTTAATATTTTATTTACAGTATATAATATACATTTGGTGTAATTTTTGATATTTTATGTACAGTATATTAAATATAATTACTGTAGTTTTTCATAGTCTATTTACAGTATATATAACACATATTTGGTGTACTTTTTGATATTTTATGTACAGTATGTCATATATATTTACTGTACTATTTGATATTTTATTTTCAGTATATAAAATGTATTTGGTGTACTTTTAGTTAATATTATATGTACAATATATGAAATATATTTACTGTACTTTCTGATATTTTATATACAGTATATAAGATATATTTGGTGTCCTTTTGATATTTTATATAAATTATATAATATATATTTGGTGAAGTTTTTGATATTTTACATAGGGTGTGTAGTATATAGTTACTGTCCTTTTTGATATTTTATTTACAGTATATAATATACGTTTGGTGTAATTTTTGATATTTAATGTACAGTATATTAAATATAATTACTGTAGTATTTGATACTTTATTTACAGTATATATAACACATATTTGGTGTACTTTTTGATATTTTATGTATAGTATGTAATATATATTTACTGTACTTTTTGATAATTTATTTACAGTATATAAAGTGTATTTGGTGTACTTTCAGTTAATATTATATGTAAAATATATGAAATATATTTACTGTACTTTTTGATATTTTATGTACAGTATATAAGATATATTTCGTGTCCTTTTGTTATTTTATGTAAATTATATAATACATATTTGGTGTTGTTTTTGATATTTTACATAGGGTGTGTAGTATATAGTTACTGTCCTTTTTGATATTTTATTTACAGTATATAATATACGTTTGGTGTAATTTTTGATATTTAATGTACAGTATATTAAATATAATTACTGCAGTTTTTGATAGTCTATTTACAGTATATATAACACATATTTGGTGTACTTTTTGATATTTTATGTACAGTATGTCATATATATTTACTGTACTTTTTGATATTTTATTTACAGTATATAAAATGTATTTGGTGTACTTTTAGTTAATATTATATGTACAATATATGAAATATATTTACTGTACTTTTTGATATTTTATGTACAGTATATAAGATATATTTGGTGTCCTTTTGATATTTTATATAAATTATATAATATACATTTGGTGAAGTTTTTGATATTTTACATAGGGTGTGTAGTATATAGTTACTGTCCTTTTTGATATTTTATTTACAGTATATAATATACGTTAGGTGTAATTTTTGATATTTTATGTACAGTATATTAAATATAATTACTGTAGTGTTTGATACTTTATTTACAGTATATATAACACATATTTGGTGTACTTTTTGATATTTTATGTACAGTATGTCATATATATTTACTGTACTTTTTGATAATTTATTTACAGTATATAAAGTGTATTTGGTGTACTTTCAGTTAATATTATATGTACAATATATGAAATATATTTACTGTACTTTTTGATATTTTATGTACAGTATATAAGATATATTTGGTGTCCTTTTGATATTTTATGTAAATTATATAATATATATTTGGTGAAGTTTTTGATATTTTACATAGGGTGTGTACTATATAGTTACTGTCCTTTTTGATATTTTATTTACAGTATATAATATACGTTTGGTGTAATTTTTGATATTTTATGTACAGTATATTAAATATAATTACTGTAGTATTTGATACTTTATTTACAGTATATATAACACATATTTGGTGTACTTTTTGATATTTTATGTACAGTATGTCATATATATTTACTGTACTTTTTGATAATTTATTTACAGTATATAAAGTGTATTTGGTGTACTTTCAATTAATATTATATGTACAATATATGAAATATATTTACTGTACTTTTTGATATTTTATGTACAGTATATAAGATATATTTGGTGTCCTTTTGATATTTTATGTAAATTATATAATATATATTTGGTGAAGTTTTTGATATTTTACATAGGGTGTGTAGTATATAGTTACTGTCCTTTTTGATATTTTATTTACAGTATATAATATACGTTTGGTGTAATTTTTGATATTTTATGTACAGTATATTAAATATAATTACTGTAGTATTTGATACTTTATTTACAGTATATATAACACATATTTGGTGTACTTTTTGATATTTTATGTACAGTATGTAATATATATTTACTGTACTTTTTCATAATTTATTTACAGTATATAAAGTGTATTTGGTGTACTTTCGGTTAATATTATATGTACAATATATGAAATATATATACTGTATTTTTGATATTTTATGTACAGTATATAAGATATATTTCGTGTCCTTTTGATATTTTATGTAAATTATATAATACATATTTGGTGTTGTTTTTGATATTTTACATAGGGTGTGTCTATATTGACTGTCCTTTTTAATATTTTATTTACAGTATATAATATACATTTGGTGTAATTTTTGATATTTTATGTACAGTATATTAAATATAATTACTGTAGTTTTTTATAGTCTATTTACAGTATATATAACACATATTTGGTGTACTTTTTGATATTTAATGTACAGTATGTCATATATATTTACTGTACTATTTGAAATTTTATTTACAGTATATAAAATGTATTTGGTGTACTTTTAGTTAATATTATATGTACAATATATGAAATATATTTACTGTACTTCTGATATTTTATGTACAGTATATAAGATATATTTGGTGTCCTTTTGATATTTTATATAAATTATATAATATATATTTGGTGAAGTTTTTGATATTTTACATAGGGTGTGTATTATATAGTTACTGTCCTTTTTGATATTTTATTTACAGTATATAATATACGTTTGGTGTAATTTTTGATATTTAATGTACAGTATATTAAATATAATTACTGTAGTATTTGATACTTTATTTACAGTATATATAACACATATTTGGTGTACTTTTTGATATTTTATGTACAGTATGTAACATATATTTACTGTACTTTTTGATAATTTATTTACAGTATATAAAGTGTATTTGGTGTACTTTCAGTTAATATTATATGTAAAATATATGAAATATATTTACTGTACTTTTTGATATTTTAGGTACAGTATATAAGATATATTTGGTGTCCTTTTGATATTTTATGTAAATTATATAATATATATTTGGTGAAGTTTTTCATATTTTACATAGGGTGTGTAGTATATAGTTACTGTCCTTTTTGATATTTTATTTACAGTATATAATATACGTTTGGTGTAATTTTTGATATTTTATGTACAGTATATTAAATATAATTACTGTAGTATTTGATACTTTATTTACAGTATATATAACACATATTTGGTGTACTTTTTGATATTTTATGTACAGTATGTAATATATATTTACTGTACTTTTTGATAATTTATTTACAGTATATAAAGTGTATTTGGTGTACTTTCGGTTAATATTATATGTACAATATATGAAATATATATACTGTATTTTTGATATTTTATGTACAGTATATAAGATATATTTCGTGTCCTTTTGATATTTTATGTAAATTATATAATACATATTTGGTGTTGTTTTTGATATTTTACATAGGGTGTGTCATCTATATTGACTGTCCTTTTTAATATTTTATTTACAGTATATAATATACATTTGGTGTAATTTTTGATATTTTATGGACAGTATATTAAATATAATTACTGTAGTTTTTCATAGTCTATTTACAGTATATATAACACATATTTGGTGTACTTTTTGATATTTTATGTACAGTATGTCATCTATATTTACTGTACTATTTGATATTTTATTTACAGTATGTAAAATGTATTTGGTGTACTTTTAGTTAATATTATATGTACAATATATGAAATATATTTACTGTACTTTCTGATATTTTATATACAGTATATAAGATATATTTGGTGTCCTTTTGATATTTTATATAAATTATATAATATATATTTGGTGAAGTTTTTGATATTTTACATAGGGTGTGTAGTATATAGTTACTGTCCTTTTTGATATTTTATTTACAGTATATAATATACGTTAGGTGTAATTTTTGATATTTAATGTACAGTATATTAAATATAATTACTGTAGTGTTTGATACTTTATTTACACTATATATAACACATATTTGGTGTACTTTTTGATATTTTATGTACAGTATGTCATATATATTTACTGTACTTTTTGATAATTTATTTACAGTATATAAAGTGTATTTGGTGTACTTTCAGTTAATATTATATGTACAATATATGAAATATATTTACTGTACTTTTTGATATTTTATGTACAGTATATAAGATATATTTGGTGTCCTTTTGATATTTTATGTAAATTATATAATATATATTTGGTGAAGTTTTTGATATTTTACATAGGGTGTGTACTATATAGTTACTGTCTTTTTTGATATTTTATTTACAGTATATAATATACGTTTGGTGTAATTTTTGATATTTTATGTACAGTATATTAAATATAATTACTGTAGTATTTGATACTTTATTTACAGTATATATAACACATATTTGGTGTACTTTTTGATATTTTATGTACAGTATGTAATATATATTTACTGTACTTTTTGATAATTTATTTACAGTATATAAAGTGTATTTGGTGTACTTTCAGTTAATATTATATGTAAAATATATGAAATATATTTACTGTACTTTTTGATATTTTAGGTACAGTATATAAGATATATTTGGTGTCCTTTTGATATTTTATGTAAATTATATAATATATATTTGGTGAAGTTTTTGATACTTTACATAGGGTGTGTAGTATATAGTTACTGTCCTTTTTGATATTTTATTTACAGTATATAATATACGTTTGGTGTAATTTTTGATATTTTATGTACAGTATATTAAATATAATTACTGTAGTATTTGATACTTTATTTACAGTATATATAACACATATTTGGTGTACTTTTTGATATTTTATGTACAGTATGTAATATATATTTACTGTACTTTTTGATAATTTATTTACAGTATATAAAGTGTATTTGGTGTACTTTCGGTTAATATTATATGTACAATATATGAAATATATATACTGTATTTTTGATATTTTATGTACAGTATATAAGATATATTTCGTGTCCTTTTGATATTTTATGTAAATTATATAATACATATTTGGTGTTGTTTTTGATATTTTACATAGGGTGTGTCATCTATATTGACTGTCCTTTTTAATATTTTATTTACAGTATATAATATACGTTTGGTGTAATTTTTGATATTTTATGTACAGTATATTAAATATAATTACTGTAGTTTTTCATAGTCTATTTACAGTATATATAACACATATTTGGTGTACTTTTTGATATTTTATGTACAGTATGTCATATATATTTACTGTACTATTTGATATTTTATTTACAGTATATAAAATGTATTTGGTGTACTTTTAGTTAATATTATATGTACAATATATGAAATATATTTACTGTACTTTCTGATATTTTATATACAGTATATAAGATATATTTGGTGCCCTTTTGATATTTTATATAAATTATATAATATATATTTGGTGAAGTTTTTGATATTTTACATAGGGTGTGTATTATATAGTTACTGTCCTTTTTGATATTTTATTTACAGTATATAATATACGTTTGGTGTAATTTTTGATATTTAATGTACAGTATATTAAATATAATTACTGTAGTATTTGATACTTTATTTACAGTATATATAACACATATTTGGTGTACTTTTTGATATTTTATGTACAGTATGTAACATATATTTACTGTACTTTTTGATAATTTATTTACATTATATAAAGTGTATTTGGTGTACTTTCAGTTAATATTATATGTAAAATATATGAAATATTTTTACTGTACTTTGTGATATTTTATGTACAGTATATAAGATATATTTGGTGTCCTTTTGATATTTTATGTAAATTATATAATATATATTTGGTGAAGTTTTTCATATTTTACATAGGGTGTGTAGTATATAGTTACTGTCCTTTTTGATATTTTATTTACAGTATATAATATACGTTTGGTGTAATTTTTGATATTTTATGTACAGTATATTAAATATAATTACTGTAGTATTTGATACTTTATTTACAGTATATATAACACATATTTGGTGTACTTTTTGATATTTTATGTACAGTATGTAATATATATTTACTGTACTTTTTGATAATTTATTTACAGTATATAAAGTGTATTTGGTGTACTTTCGGTTAATATTATATGTACAATATATGAAATATATATACTGTATTTTTGATATTTTATGTACAGTATATAAGATATATTTCGTGTCCTTTTGATATTTTATGTAAATTATATAATACATATTTGGTGTTGTTTTTGATATTTTACATAGAGTGTGTCATCTATATTGACTGTCATTTTTAATATTTTATTTACAGTATATAATATACATTTGGTGTAATTTTTGATATTTTATGTACAGTATATTAAATATAATTACTGTAGTTTTTCATAGTCTATTTACAGTATATATAACACATATTTGGTGTACTTTTTGATATTTTATGTACAGTATGTCATATATATTTACTGTACTATTTGATATTTTATTTTCAGTATATAAAATGTATTTGGTGTACTTTTAGTTAATATTATATGTACAATATATGAAATATATTTACTGTACTTTCTGATATTTTATATACAGTATATAAGATATATTTGGTGTCCTTTTGATATTTTATATAAATTATATAATATATATTTGGTGAAGTTTTTGATATTTTACATAGGGTGTGTAGTATATAGTTACTGTCCTTTTTGATATTTTATTTACAGTATATAATATACGTTTGGTGTAATTTTTGATATTTAATGTACAGTATATTAAATATAATTACTGTAGTATTTGATACTTTATTTACAGTATATATAACACATATTTGGTGTACTTTTTGATATTTTATGTATAGTATGTAATATATATTTACTGTACTTTTTGATAATTTATTTACAGTATATAAAGTGTATTTGGTGTACTTTCAGTTAATATTATATGTAAAATATATGAAATATATTTACTGTACTTTTTGATATTTTATGTACAGTATATAAGATATATTTCGTGTCCTTTTGATATTTTATGTAAATTATATAATACATATTTGGTGTTGTTTTTGATATTTTACATAGAGTGTGTCATCTATATTGACTGTCCTTTTTAATATTTTATTTACAGTATATAATATACATTTGGTGTAATTTTTGATATTTTATGTACAGTATATTAAATATAATTACTGTAGTTTTTCATAGTCTATTTACAGTATATATAACACATATTTGGTGTACTTTTTGATATTTTATGTACAGTATGTCATATATATTTACTGTACTTTTTGATAATTTATTTACAGTATATAAAGTGTATTTGGTGTACTTTCAGTTAATATTATATGTACAATATATGAAATATATTTACTGTACTTTTTGATATTTTATGTACAGTATATAAGATATATTTGGTGTCCTTTTGATATTTTATATAAATTATGTAATATACATTTGGTGAAGTTTTTGATATTTTACATAGGGTGTGTAGTATATAGTTACTGTCCTTTTTGATATTTTATTTACAGTATATAATATACGTTAGGTGTAATTTTTGATATTTAATGTACAGTATATTAAATATAATTACTGTAGTGTTTGATACTTTATTTACAGTATATATAACACATATTTGGTGTCCTTTTTGATATTTTATGTATAGTATGTCATATATATTTACTGTACTTTTTGATAATTTATTTACAGTATATAAAGTGTATTTGGTGTACTTTCAGTTAATATTATATGTAAAATATATGAAATATATTTACTGTACTTTTTGATATTTTATGTACAGTATATAAGATATATTTCGTGTCCTTTTGATATTTTATGTAAATTATATAATACATATTTGGTGTTGTTTTTGATATTTTACATAGAGTGTGTCATCTATATTGACTGTCCTTTTTAATATTGTATTTACAGTATATAATATACATTTGGTGTAATTTTTGATATTTTATGTACAGTATATTAAATATAATTACTGTAGTTTTTCATAGTCTATTTACAGTATATATAACACATATTTGGTGTACTTTTTGATATTTTATGTACAGTATGTCATATATATTTACTGTACTTTTTGATAATTTATTTACAGTATATAAAGTGTATTTGATGTACTTTCAGTTAATATTATATGTAAAATATATGAAATATATTTACTGTATTTTGTGATATTTTATGTACAGTATATAAGATATATTTGGTGTCCTTTTGATATTTTGTGTAAATTATATAATATATATTTGGTGAAGTTTTTGATATTTTACATAGGGTGTGTAGTACATAGTTACTGTCCTTTTGGATATTTTATTTACAGTATATAATATACCTTTGGTGTAATTTTTGATATTTTATGTACAGTATATTAAATATAATTACTGTAGTATTTGATACTTTATTTACAGTATATATAACACATATTTGGTGTACTTTTTGATATTTTATGTACAGTATGTAATATATATTTACTGTACTTTTTGATAATTTATTTACAGTATATAAAGTGTATTTGGTGTACTTTCAGTTAATATTATATGTAAAATATATGAAATATATTTACTGTACTTTTTGATATTTTAGGTACAGTATATAAGATATATTTGGTGTCCTTTTGATATTTTATGTAAATTATATAATATATATTTGGTGAAGTTTTTGATATTTTACATAGGGTGTGTAGTATATAGTTACTGTCCTTTTTGATATTTTATTTACAGTATATAATATACGTTTGGTGTAATTTTTGATATTTTATGTACAGTATATTAAATATAATTACTGTAGTATTTGATACTTTATTTACAGTATATATAACACATATTTGGTGTACTTTTTGATATTTTATGTACAGTATGTAATATATATTTACTGTACTTTTTGATAATTTATTTACAGTATATAAAGTGTATTTGGTGTACTTTCGGTTAATATTATATGTACAATATATGAAATATATATACTGTATTTTTGATATTTTATGTACAGTATATAAGATATATTTCGTGTCCTTTTGATATTTTATGTAAATTATATAATACATATTTGGTGTTGTTTTTGATATTTTACATAGGGTGTGTCATCTATATTGACTGTCCTTTTTAATATTTTATTTACAGTATATAATATACATTTGGTGTAATTTTTGATATTTTATGGACAGTATATTAAATATAATTACTGTAGTTTTTCATAGTCTATTTACAGTATATATAACACATATTTGGTGTACTTTTTGATATTTTATGTACAGTATGTCATATATATTTACTGTACTATTTGATATTTTATTTACAGTATATAAAATGTATTTGGTGTACTTTTAGTTAATATTATATGTACAATATATGAAATATATTTACTGTACTTTCTGATATTTTATATACAGTATATAAGATATATTTGGTGTCCTTTTGATATTTTATATAAATTATATAATATATATTTGGTGAAGTTTTTGATATTTTACATAGGGTGTGTAGTATATAGTTACTGTCCTTTTTGATATTTTATTTACAGTATATAATATACGTTAGGTGTAATTTTTGATATTTAATGTACAGTATATTAAATATAATTACTGTAGTGTTTGATACTTTATTTACACTATATATAACACATATTTGGTGTACTTTTTGATATTTTATGTACAGTATGTCATATATATTTACTGTACTTTTTGATAATTTATTTACAGTATATAAAGTGTATTTGGTGTACTTTCAGTTAATATTATATGTACAATATATGAAATATATTTACTGTACTTTTTGATATTTTATGTACAGTATATAAGATATATTTGGTGTCCTTTTGATATTTTATGTAAATTATATAATATATATTTGGTGAAGTTTTTGATATTTTACATAGGGTGTGTACTATATAGTTACTGTCTTTTTTGATATTTTATTTACAGTATATAATATACGTTTGGTGTAATTTTTGATATTTTATGTACAGTATATTAAATATAATTACTGTAGTTTTTCATAGTCTATTTACAGTATATATAACACATATTTGGTGTACTTTTTGATATTTTATGTACAGTATGTCATATATATTTACTGTACTATTTGATATTTTATTTACAGTATATAAAATGTATTTGGTGTACTTTCAGTTAATATTATATGTACAATATATGAAATATATTTACTGTACTTTCTGATATTTTATATACAGTATATAAGATATATTTGGTGCCCTTTTGATATTTTATATAAATTATATAATATATATTTGGTGAAGTTTTTGATATTTTACATAGGGTGTGTAGTATATTGTTACTGTCCTTTTTGATATTTTATTTACAGTATATAATATACGTTTGGTGTAATTTTTGATATTTAATGTACAGTATATTAAATATAATTACTGTAGTATTTGATACTTTATTTACAGTATATATAACACATATTTGGTGTACTTTTTGATATTTTATGTACAGTATGTAATATATATTTACTGTACTTTTTGATAATTTATTTACAGTATATAAAGTGTATTTGATGTACTTTCAGTTAATATTATATGTAAAATATATGAAATATATTTACTGTATTTTGTGATATTTTATGTACAGTATATAAGATATATTTGGTGTCCTTTTGATATTTTGTGTAAATTATATAATATATATTTGGTGAAGTTTTTGATATTTTACATAGGGTGTGTAGTACATAGTTACTGTCCTTTTTGATATTTTATTTACAGTATATAATATACGTTTGGTGTAATTTTTGATATTTTATGTACAGTATATTAAATATAATTACTGTAGTATTTGATACTTTATTTACAGTATATATAACACATATTTGGTGTACTTTTTGATATTTTATGTACAGTATGTAATATATATTTACTGTACTTTTTGATAATTTATTTACAGTATATAAAGTGTATTTGGTGTACTTTCGGTTAATATTATATGTACAATATATGAAATATATATACTGTATTTTTGATATTTTATGTACAGTATATAAGATATATTTCGTGTCCTTTTGATATTTTATGTAAATTATATAATACATATTTGGTGTTGTTTTTGATATTTTACATAGGGTGTGTCATCTATATTGACTGTCCTTTTTAATATTTTATTTACAGTATATAATATACGTTTGGTGTAATTTTTGATATTTTATGTACAGTATATTAAATATAATTACTGTAGTTTTTCATAGTCTATTTACAGTATATATAACACATATTTGGTGTACTTTTTGATATTTTATGTACAGTATGTCATATATATTTACTGTACTATTTGATATTTTATTTACAGTATATAAAATGTATTTGGTGTACTTTCAGTTAATATTATATGTACAATATATGAAATATATTTACTGTACTTTCTGATATTTTATATACAGTATATAAGATATATTTGGTGCCCTTTTGATATTTTATATAAATTATATAATATATATTTGGTGAAGTTTTTGATATTTTACATAGGGTGTGTAGTATATTGTTACTGTCCTTTTTGATATTTTATTTACAGTATATAATATACGTTTGGTGTAATTTTTGATATTTAATGTACAGTATATTAAATATAATTACTGTAGTATTTGATACTTTATTTACAGTATATATAACACATATTTGGTGTACTTTTTGATATTTTATGTACAGTATGTAATATATATTTACTGTACTTTTTGATAATTTATTTACAGTATATAAAGTGTATTTGATGTACTTTCAGTTAATATTATATGTAAAATATATGAAATATATTTACTGTATTTTGTGATATTTTATGTACAGTATATAAGATATATTTGGTGTCCTTTTGATATTTTATGTAAATTATATAATATATATTTGGTGAAGTTTTTGATATTTTACATAGGGTGTGTAGTACATAGTTACTGTCCTTTTTGATATTTTATTTACAGTATATAATATACGTTTGGTGTAATTTTTGATATTTTATGTACAGTATATTAAATATAATTACTGTAGTATTTGATACTTTATTTACAGTATATATAACACATATTTGGTGTACTTTTTGATATTTTATGTACAGTATGTAATATATATTTACTGTACTTTTTGATAATTTATTTACAGTATATAAAGTGTATTTGGTGTACTTTCGGTTAATATTATATGTACAATATATGAAATATATATACTGTATTTTTGATATTTTATGTACAGTATATAAGATATATTTCGTGTCCTTTTGATATTTTATGTAAATTATATAATACATATTTGGTGTTGTTTTTGATATTTTACATAGGGTGTGTCATCTATATTGACTGTCCTTTTTAATATTTTATTTACAGTATATAATATACATTTGGTGTAATTTTTGATATTTTATGGACAGTATATTAAATATAATTACTGTAGTTTTTCATAGTCTATTTACAGTATATATAACACATATTTGGTGTACTTTTTGATATTTTATGTACAGTATGACATATATATTTACTGTACTATTTGATATTTTATTTACAGTATATAAAATGTATTTGGTGTACTTTTAGTTAATATTATATGTACAATATATGAAATATATTTACTGTACTTCTGATATTTTATATACAGTATATAAGATATATTTGGTGTCCTTTTGATATTTTATATAAATTATATAATATATATTTGGTGAAGTTTTTGATATTTTACATAGGGTGTGTAGTATATAGTTACTGTCCTTTTTGATATTTTATTTACAGTATATAATATACGTTTGGTGTAATTTTTGATATTTAATGTACAGTATATTAAATATAATTACTGTAGTATTTGATACTTTATTTACAGTATATATAACACATATTTGGTGTACTTTTTGATATTTTATGTACAGTATGTAATATATATTTACTGTACTTTTTGATAATTTATTTACAGTATATAAAGTGTATTTGGTGTACTTTCAGTTAATATTATATGTAAAATATATGAAATATTTTTACTGTACTTTGTGATATTTTATGTACAGTATATAAGATATATTTGGTGTCCTTTTGATATTTTATGTAAATTATATAATATATATTTGGTGAAGTTTTTGATATTTTACATAGGGTGTGTAGTATATAGTTACTGTCCTTTTTGATATTTTATTTACAGTATATAATATACGTTTGGTGTAATTTTTGATATTTTATGTACAGTATATTAAATATAATTACTGTAGTATTTGATACTTTATTTACAGTATATATAACACATATTTGGTGTACTTTTTGATATTTTATGTACAGTATGTAATATATATTTACTGTACTTTTTGATAATTTATTTACAGTATATAAAGTGTATTTGGTGTACTTTCGGTTAATATTATATGTACAATATATGAAATATATATACTGTATTTTTGATATTTTATGTACAGTATATAAGATATATTTCGTGTCCTTTTGATATTTTATGTAAATTATATAATACATATTTGGTGTTGTTTTTGATATTTTACATAGAGTGTGTCATCTATATTGACTGTCCTTTTTAATATTTTATTTACAGTATATAATATACATTTGGTGTAATTTTTGATATTTTATGTACAGTATATTAAATATAATTACTGTAGTTTTTCATAGTCTATTTACAGTATATATAACACATATTTGGTGTACTTTTTGATATTTTATGTACAGTATGTCATATATATTTACTGTACTATTTGATATTTTATTTACAGTATATAAAATGTATTTGGTGTACTTTTAGTTAATATTATATGTACAATATATGAAATATATTTACTGTACTTTCTGATATTTTATATACAGTATATAAGATATATTTGGTGTCCTTTTGATATTTTATATAAATTATATAATATATATTTGGTGAAGTTTTTGATATTTTACATAGGGTGTGTAGTATATAGTTACTGTTCTTTTTGATATTTTATTTACAGTATATAATATACGTTTGGTGTAATTTTTGATATTTAATGTACAGTATATTAAATATAATTACTGTAGTATTTGATACTTTATTTACAGTATATATAACACATATTTCGTGTACTTTTTGATATTTTATGTACAGTATGTCATATATATTTACTGTACTTTTTGATAATTTATTTACAGTATATAAAGTGTATTTGGTGTACTTTCAGTTAATATTATATGTAAAATATATGAAATATATTTACTGTACTTTTTGATATTTTATGTACAGTATATAAGATATATTTGGTGTCCTTTTGATATTTTATGTAAATTATATAATATATATTTGGTGAAGTTTTTCATATTTTACATAGGGTGTGTAGTATATAGTTACTGTCCTTTTTGATATTTTATTTACAGTATATAATATACGTTTGGTGTAATTTTTGATATTTTATGTACAGTATATTAAATATAATTACTGTAGTATTTGATACTTTATTTACAGTATATATAACACATATTTGGTGTACTTTTTGATATTTTATGTACAGTATGTAATATATATTTACTGTACTTTTTGATAATTTATTTACAGTATATAAAGTGTATTTGGTGTACTTTCGGTTAATATTATATGTACAATATATGAAATATATATACTGTATTTTTGATATTTTATGTACAGTATATAAGATATATTTCGTGTCCTTTTGATATTTTATGTAAATTATATAATACATATTTGGTGTTGTTTTTGATATTTTACATAGAGTGTGTCATCTATATTGACTGTCCTTTTTAATATTTTATTTACAGTATATAATATACATTTGGTGTAATTTTTGATATTTTATGTACAGTATATTAAATATAATTACTGTAGTTTTTCATAGTCTATTTACAGTATATATAACACATATTTGGTGTACTTTTTGATATTTTATGTACAGTATGTCATATATATTTACTGTACTATTTGATATTTTATTTTCAGTATATAAAATGTATTTGGTGTACTTTTAGTTAATATTATATGTACAATATATGAAATATATTTACTGTACTTTCTGATATTTTATATACAGTATATAAGATATATTTGGTGTCCTTTTGATATTTTATATAAATTATATAATATATATTTGGTGAAGTTTTTGATATTTTACATAGGGTGTGTAGTATATACTTACTGTCCTTTTTGATATTTTATTTACAGTATATAATATACATTTGGTGTAATTTTTGATATTTTATGTACAGTATATTAAATATAATTACTGCAGTTTTTGATAGTCTATTTACAGTATATATAACACATATTTGGTGTACTTTTTGATATTTTATGTACAGTATGTCATATATATTTACTGTACTTTTTGATATTTTATTTACAGTATATAAAATGTATTTGGTGTACTTTTAGTTAATATTATATGTACAATATATGAAATATATTTACTGTACTTTTTGATATTTTATGTACAGTATATAAGATATATTTGGTGTCCTTTTGATATTTTATATAAATTATATAATATACATTTGGTGAAGTTTTTGATATTTTACATAGGGTGTGTAGTATATAGTTACTGTCCTTTTTGATATTTTATTTACAGTATATAATATACGTTAGGTGTAATTTTTGATATTTAATGTACAGTATATTAAATATAATTACTGTAGTGTTTGATACTTTATTTACAGTATATATAACACATATTTGGTGTACTTTTTGATATTTTATGTACAGTATGTCATATATATTTACTGTACTTTTTGATAATTTATTTACAGTATATAAAGTGTATTTGGTGTACTTTCAGTTAATATTATATGTACAATATATGAAATATATTTACTGTACTTTTTGATATTTTATGTACAGTATATAAGATATATTTGGTGTCCTTTTGATATTTTATGTAAATTATATAATATATATTTGGTGAAGTTTTTGATATTTTACATAGGGTGTGTACTATATAGTTACTGTCCTTTTTGATATATTATTTACAGTATATAATATACGTTTGGTGTAATTTTTGATATTTTATGTACAGTATATTAAATATAATTACTGTAGTATTTGATACTTTATTTACAGTATATATAACACATATTTGGTGTACTTTTTGATATTTTATGTACAGTATGTCATATATATTTACTGTACTTTTTGATAATTTATTTACAGTATATAAAGTGTATTTGGTGTACTTTCAGTTAATATTATATGTACAATATATGAAATATATTTACTGTACTTTTTGATATTTTATGTACAGTATATAAGATATATTTGGTGTCCTTTTGATATTTTATGTAAATTATATAATATATATTTGGTGAAGTTTTTGATATTTTACATAGGGTGTGTAGTATATAGTTACTGTCCTTTTTGATATTTTATTTACAGTATATAATATACGTTTGGTGTAATTTTTGATATTTTATGTACAGTATATTAAATATAATTACTGTAGTATTTGATACTTTATTTACAGTATATATAACACATATTTGGTGTACTTTTTGATATTTTATGTACAGTATGTAATATATATTTACTGTACTTTTTCATAATTTATTTACAGTATATAAAGTGTATTTGGTGTACTTTCGGTTAATATTATATGTACAATATATGAAATATATATACTGTATTTTTGATATTTTATGTACAGTGTATAAGATATATTTCGTGTCCTTTTGATATTTTATGTAAATTATATAATACATATTTGGTGTTGTTTTTGATATTTTACATAGGGTGTGTCATCTATATTGACTGTCCTTTTTAATATTTTATTTACAGTATATAATATACATTTGGTGTAATTTTTGATATTTTATGTACAGTATATTAAATATAATTACTGTAGTTTTTTATAGTCTATTTACAGTATATATAACACATATTTGGTGTACTTTTTGATATTTTATGTACAGTATGTCATATATATTTACTGTACTATTTGATATTTTATTTACAGTATATAAAATGTATTTGGTGTACTTTTAGTTAATATTATATGTACAATATATGAAATATATTTACTGTACTTTCTGATATTTTATATACAGTATATAAGATATATTTGGTGTCCTTTTGATATTTTATATAAATTATATAATATATATTTTGTGAAGTTTTTGATATTTTACATAGGGTGTGTAGTATATACTTACTGTCCTTTTTGATATTTTATTTACAGTATATAATATACATTTGGTGTAATTTTTGATATTTTATGTACAGTATATTAAATATAATTACTGCAGTTTTTGATAGTCTATTTACAGTATATACAACACATATTTGGTGTACTTTTTGATATTTTATGTACAGTATGTCATATATATTTACTGTACTTTTTGATATTTTATTTACAGTATATGAAATGTATTTGGTGTACTTTTAGTTAATATTATATGTACAATATATGAAATATATTTACTGTACTTTTTGATATTTTATGTACAGTATATAAGATATATTTGGTGTCCTTTTGATATTTTATATAAATTACATAATATATATTTAGTGAAGTTTTTGATATTTTACATAGGGTGTGTAGTATATAGTTACTGTCCTTTTTGATATTTTATTTACAGTATATAATATACGTTTGGTGTAATTTTTGATATTTAATGTACAGTATATTAAATATAATTACTGTAGTATTTGATACTTTATTTACAGTATATATAACACATATTTGGTGTACTTTTTGATATTTTATGTACAGTATGTCATATATATTTACTGTACTTTTTGATAATTTATTTACAGTATATAAAGTGTATTTGGTGTACTTTCAGTTAATATTATATGTACAATATATGAAATATATTTACTGTACTTTTTGATATTTTATGTACAGTATATAAGATATATTTGGTGTCCTTTTGATATTTTATGTAAATTATATAATATATATTTGGTGAAGTTTTTGATATTTTACATAGGGTGTGTAGTATATAGTTACTGTCCTTTTTGATATTTTATTTACAGTATATAATATACGTTTGGTGTAATTTTTGATATTTTATGTACAGTATATTAAATATAATTACTGTAGTATTTGATACTTTATTTACAGTATATATAACACATATTTGGTGTACTTTTTGATATTTTATGTACAGTATGTAATATATATTTACTGTACTTTTTCATAATTTATTTACAGTATATAAAGTGTATTTGGTGTACTTTCGGTTAATATTATATGTACAATATATGAAATATATATACTGTATTTTTGATATTTTATGTACAGTATATAAGATATATTTCGTGTCCTTTTGATATTTTATGTAAATTATATAATACATATTTGGTGTTGTTTTTGATATTTTACATAGGGTGTGTCTATATTGACTGTCCTTTTTAATATTTTATTTACAGTATATAATATACATTTGGTGTAATTTTTGATATTTTATGTACAGTGTATTAAATATAATTACTGTAGTTTTTTATAGTCTATTTACAGTATATATAACACATATTTGGTGTACTTTTTGATATTTAATGTACAGTATGTCATATATATTTACTGTACTATTTGAAATTTTATTTACAGTATATAAAATGTATTTGGTGTACTTTTAGTTAATATTATATGTACAATATATGAAATATATTTACTGTACTTCTGATATTTTATGTACAGTATATAAGATATATTTGGTGTCCTTTTGATATTTTATATAAATTATATAATATATATTTGGTGAAGTTTTTGATATTTTACATAGGGTGTGTATTATATAGTTACTGTCCTTTTTGATATTTTATTTACAGTATATAATATACGTTTGGTGTAATTTTTGATATTTAATGTACAGTATATTAAATATAATTACTGTAGTATTTGATACTTTATTTACAGTATATATAACACATATTTGGTGTACTTTTTGATATTTTATGTACAGTATGTAACATATATTTACTGTACTTTTTGATAATTTATTTACAGTATATAAAGTGTATTTGGTGTACTTTCAGTTAATATTATATGTAAAATATATGAAATATTTTTACTGTACTTTGTGATATTTTATGTACAGTATATAAGATATATTTGGTGTCCTTTTGATATTTTATGTAAATTATATAATATATATTTGGTGAAGTTTTTCATATTTTACATAGGGTGTGTAGTATATAGTTACTGTCCTTTTTGATATTTTATTTACAGTATATAATATACGTTTGGTGTAATTTTTGATATTTTATGTACAGTATATTAAATATAATTACTGTAGTATTTGATACTTTATTTACAGTATATATAACACATATTTGGTGTACTTTTTGATATTTTATGTACAGTATGTAATATATATTTACTGTACTTTTTGATAATTTATTTACAGTATATAAAGTGTATTTGGTGTACTTTCGGTTAATATTATATGTACAATATATGAAATATATATACTGTATTTTTGATATTTTATGTACAGTATATAAGATATATTTCGTGTCCTTTTGATATTTTATGTAAATTATATAATACATATTTGGTGTTGTTTTTGATATTTTACATAGAGTGTGTCATCTATATTGACTGTCCTTTTTAATATTTTATTTACAGTATATAATATACATTTGGTGTAATTTTTGATATTTTATGTACAGTATATTAAATATAATTACTGTAGTTTTTCATAGTCTATTTACAGTATATATAACACATATTTGGTGTACTTTTTGATATTTTATGTACAGTATGTCATATATATTTACTGTACTATTTGATATTTTATTTTCAGTATATAAAATGTATTTGGTGTACTTTTAGTTAATATTATATGTACAATATATGAAATATATTTACTGTACTTTCTGATATTTTATATACAGTATATAAGATATATTTGGTGTCCTTTTGATATTTTATATAAATTATATAATATATATTTGGTGAAGTTTTTGATATTTTACATAGGGTGTGTAGTATATAGTTACTGTCCTTTTTGATATTTTATTTACAGTATATAATATACGTTTGGTGTAATTTTTGATATTTAATGTACAGTATATTAAATATAATTACTGTAGTATTTGATACTTTATTTACAGTATATATAACACATATTTGGTGTACTTTTTGATATTTTATGTATAGTATGTAATATATATTTACTGTACTTTTTGATAATTTATTTACAGTATATAAAGTGTATTTGGTGTACTTTCAGTTAATATTATATGTAAAATATATGAAATATATTTACTGTACTTTTTGATATTTTATGTACAGTATATAAGATATATTTCGTGTCCTTTTGATATTTTATGTAAATTATATAATACATATTTGGTGTTGTTTTTGATATTTTACATAGAGTGTGTCATCTATATTGACTGTCCTTTTTAATATTTTATTTACAGTATATAATATACATTTGGTGTAATTTTTGATATTTTATGTACAGTATATTAAATATAATTACTGTAGTTTTTCATAGTCTATTTACAGTATATATAACACATATTTGGTGTACTTTTTGATATTTTATGTACAGTATGTCATATATATTTACTGTACTTTTTGATAATTTATTTACAGTATATAAAGTGTATTTGGTGTACTTTCAGTTAATATTATATGTACAATATATGAAATATATTTACTGTACTTTTTGATATTTTATGTACAGTATATAAGATATATTTGGTGTCCTTTTGATATTTTATATAAATTATATAATATATATTTGGTGAAGTTTTTGATATTTTACATAGGGTGTGTAGTATATACTTACTGTCCTTTTTGATATTTTATTTACAGTATATAATATACATTTGGTGTAATTTTTGATATTTTATGTACAGTATATTAAATATAATTACTGCAGTTTTTGATAGTCTATTTACAGTATATATAACACATATTTGGTGTACTTTTTGATATTTTATGTACAGTATGTCATATATATTTACTGTACTTTTTGATATTTTATTTACAGTATATAAAATGTATTTGGTGTACTTTTAGTTAATATTATATGTACAATATATGAAATATATTTACTGTACTTTTTGATATTTTATGTACAGTATATAAGATATATTTGGTGTCCTTTTGATATTTTATATAAATTATATAATATACATTTGGTGAAGTTTTTGATATTTTACATAGGGTGTGTAGTATATAGTTACTGTCCTTTTTGATATTTTATTTACAGTATATAATATACGTTAGGTGTAATTTTTGATATTTAATGTACAGTATATTAAATATAATTACTGTAGTGTTTGATACTTTATTTACAGTATATATAACACATATTTGGTGTACTTTTTGATATTTTATGTACAGTATGTCATATATATTTACTGTACTTTTTGATAATTTATTTACAGTATATAAAGTGTATTTGGTGTACTTTCAGTTAATATTATATGTACAATATATGAAATATATTTACTGTACTTTTTGATATTTTATGTACAGTATATAAGATATATTTGGTGTCCTTTTGATATTTTATGTAAATTATATAATATATATTTGGTGAAGTTTTTGATATTTTACATAGGGTGTGTACTATATAGTTACTGTCCTTTTTGATATTTTATTTACAGTATATAATATACGTTTGGTGTAATTTTTGATATTTTATGTACAGTATATTAAATATAATTACTGTAGTATTTGATACTTTATTTACAGTATATATAACACATATTTGGTGTACTTTTTGATATTTTATGTACAGTATGTAATATATATTTACTGTACTTTTTGATAATTTATTTACAGTATATAAAGTGTATTTGGTGTACTTTCAGTTAATATTATATGTAAAATATATGAAATATATTTACTGTACTTTTTGATATTTTAGGTACAGTATATAAGATATATTTGGTGTCCTTTTGATATTTTATGTAAATTATATAATATATATTTGGTGAAGTTTTTGATATTTTACATAGGGTGTGTAGTATATAGTTACTGTCCTTTTTGATATTTTATTTACAGTATATAATATACGTTTGGTGTAATTTTTGATATTTTATGTACAGTATATTAAATATAATAACTGTAGTATTTGATACTTTATTTACAGTATATATAACACATATTTGGTGTACTTTTTGATATTTTATGTACAGTATGTAATATATATTTACTGTACTTTTTGATAATTTATTTACAGTATATAAAGTGTATTTGGTGTACTTTCGGTTAATATTATATGTACAATATATGAAATATATATACTGTATTTTTGATATTTTATGTACAGTATATAAGATATATTTCGTGTCCTTTTGATATTTTATGTAAATTATATAATACGTATTTGGTGTTGTTTTTGATATTTTACATAGGGTGTGTCATCTATATTGACTGTCCTTTTTAATATTTTATTTACAGTATATAATATACATTTGGTGTAATTTTTGATATTTTATGGACAGTATATTAAATATAATTACTGTAGTTTTTCATAGTCTATTTACAGTATATATAACACATATTTGGTGTACTTTTTGATATTTTATGTACAGTATGTCATCTATATTTACTGTACTATTTGATATTTTATTTACAGTATATAAAATGTATTTGGTGTACTTTTAGTTAATATTATACGTACAATATATGAAATATATTTACTGTACTTTCTGATATTTTATATACAGTATATAAGATATATTTGGTGTCCTTTTGATATTTTATATAAATTATATAATATATATTTGGTGAAGTTTTTGATATTTTACATAGGGTGTGTAGTATATAGTTACTGTCCTTTTTGATATTTTATTTACAGTATATAATATACGTTAGGTGTAATTTTTGATATTTAATGTACAGTATATTAAATATAATTACTGTAGTGTTTGATACTTTATTTACACTATATATAACACATATTTGGTGTACTTTTTGATATTTTATGTACAGTATGTCATATATATTTACTGTACTTTTTGATAATTTATTTACAGTATATAAAGTGTATTTGGTGTACTTTCAGTTAATATTATATGTACAATATATGAAATATATTTACTGTACTTTTTGATATTTTATGTACAGTATATAAGATATATTTGGTGTCCTTTTGATATTTTATGTAAATTATATAATATATATTTGGTGAAGTTTTTGATATTTTACATAGGGTGTGTACTATATAGTTACTGTCTTTTTTGATATTTTATTTACAGTATATAATATACGTTTGGTGTAATTTTTGATATTTTATGTACAGTATATTAAATATAATTACTGTAGTATTTGATACTTTATTTACAGTATATATAACACATATTTGGTGTACTTTTTGATATTTTATGTACAGTATGTAATATATATTTACTGTACTTTTTGATAATTTATTTACAGTATATAAAGTGTATTTGGTGTACTTTCAGTTAATATTATATGTAAAATATATGAAATATATTTACTGTACTTTTTGATATTTTAGGTACAGTATATAAGATATATTTGGTGTCCTTTTGATATTTTATGTAAATTATATAATATATATTTGGTGAAGTTTTTGATACTTTACATAGGGTGTGTAGTATATAGTTACTGTCCTTTTTGATATTTTATTTACAGTATATAATATACGTTTGGTGTAATTTTTGATATTTTATGTACAGTATATTAAATATAATTACTGTAGTATTTGATACTTTATTTACAGTATATATAACACATATTTGGTGTACTTTTTGATATTTTATGTACAGTATGTAATATATATTTACTGTACTTTTTGATAATTTATTTACAGTATATAAAGTGTATTTGGTGTACTTTCGGTTAATATTATATATACAATATATGAAATATATATACTGTATTTTTGATATTTTATGTACAGTATATAAGATATATTTCGTGTCCTTTTGATATTTTATGTAAATTATATAATACATATTTGGTGTTGTTTTTGATATTTTACATAGGGTGTGTCTATATTGACTGTCCTTTTTAATATTTTATTTACAGTATATAATATACATTTGGTGTAATTTTTGATATTTTATGTACAGTATATTAAATATAATTACTGTAGTTTTTTATAGTCTATTTACAGTATATATAACACATATTTGGTGTACTTTTTGATATTTAATGTACAGTATGTCATATATATTTACTGTACTATTTGAAATTTTATTTACAGTATATAAAATGTATTTGGTGTACTTTTAGTTAATATTATATGTACAATATATGAAATATATTTACTGTACTTCTGATATTTTATGTACAGTATATAAGATATATTTGGTGTCCTTTTGATATTTTATATAAATTATATAATATATATTTGGTGAAGTTTTTGATATTTTACATAGGGTGTGTATTATATAGTTACTGTCCTTTTTGATATTTTATTTACAGTATATAATATACGTTTGGTGTAATTTTTGATATTTAATGTACAGTATATTAAATATAATTACTGTAGTATTTGATACTTTATTTACAGTATATATAACACATATTTGGTGTACTTTTTGATATTTTATGTACAGTATGTAACATATATTTACTGTACTTTTTGATAATTTATTTACAGTATATAAAGTGTATTTGGTGTACTTTCAGTTAATATTATATGTAAAATATATGAAATATTTTTACTGTACTTTGTGATATTTTATGTACAGTATATAAGATATATTTGGTGTCCTTTTGATATTTTATGTAAATTATATAATATATATTTGGTGAAGTTTTTCATATTTTACATAGGGTGTGTAGTATATAGTTACTGTCCTTTTTGATATTTTATTTACAGTATATAATATACGTTTGGTGTAATTTTTGATATTTTATGTACAGTATATTAAATATAATTACTGTAGTATTTGATACTTTATTTACAGTATATATAACACATATTTGGTGTACTTTTTGATATTTTATGTACAGTATGTAATATATATTTACTGTACTTTTTGATAATTTATTTACAGTATATAAAGTGTATTTGGTGTACTTTCGGTTAATATTATATGTACAATATATGAAATATATATACTGTATTTTTGATATTTTATGTACAGTATATAAGATATATTTCGTGTCCTTTTGATATTTTATGTAAATTATATAATACATATTTGGTGTTGTTTTTGATATTTTACATAGAGTGTGTCATCTATATTGACTGTCCTTTTTAATATTTTATTTACAGTATATAATATACATTTGGTGTAATTTTTGATATTTTATGTACAGTATATTAAATATAATTACTGTAGTTTTTCATAGTCTATTTACAGTATATATAACACATATTTGGTGTACTTTTTGATATTTTATGTACAGTATGTCATATATATTTACTGTACTATTTGATATTTTATTTTCAGTATATAAAATGTATTTGGTGTACTTTTAGTTAATATTATATGTACAATATATGAAATATATTTACTGTACTTTCTGATATTTTATATACAGTATATAAGATATATTTGGTGTCCTTTTGATATTTTATATAAATTATATAATATATATTTGGTGAAGTTTTTGATATTTTACATAGAGTGTGTAGTATATAGTTACTGTCCTTTTTGATATTTTATTTACAGTATATAATATACGTTTGGTGTAATTTTTTATATTTAATGTACAGTATATTAAATATAATTACTGTAGTATTTGATACTTTATTTACAGTATATATAACACATATTTGGTGTACTTTTTGATATTTTATGTATAGTATGTAATATATATTTACTGTACTTTTTGATAATTTATTTACAGTATATAAAGTGTATTTGGTGTACTTTCAGTTAATATTATATGTAAAATATATGAAATATATTTACTGTACTTTTTGATATTTTATGTACAGTATATAAGATATATTTCGTGTCCTTTTGATATTTTATGTAAATTATATAATACATATTTGGTGTTGTTTTTGATATTTTACATAGAGTGTGTCATCTATATTGACTGTCCTTTTTAATATTTTATTTACAGTATATAATATACATTTGGTGTAATTTTTGATATTTTATGTACAGTATATTAAATATAATTACTGTAGTTTTTCATAGTCTATTTACAGTATATATAACACATATTTGGTGTACTTTTTGATATTTTATGTACAGTATGTCATATATATTTACTGTACTTTTTGATAATTTATTTACAGTATATAAAGTGTATTTGGTGTACTTTCAGTTAATATTATATGTACAATATATGAAATATATTTACTGTACTTTTTGATATTTTATGTACAGTATATAAGATATATTTGGTGTCCTTTTGATATTTTATATAAATTATATAATATATATTTGGTGAAGTTTTTGATATTTTACATAGGGTGTGTAGTATATACTTACTGTCCTTTTTGATATTTTATTTACAGTATATAATATACATTTGGTGTAATTTTTGATATTTTATGTACAGTATATTAAATATAATTACTGCAGTTTTTGATAGTCTATTTACAGTATATATAACACATATTTGGTGTACTTTTTGACATTTTATGTACAGTATGTCATATATATTTACTGTACTTTTTGATATTTTGTTTACAGTATATAAAATGTATTTGGTGTACTTTTAGTTAATATTATATGTACAATATATGAAATATATTTACTGTACTTTTTGATATTTTATGTACAGTATATAAGATATATTTGGTGTCCTTTTGATATTTTATATAAATTATATAATATACATTTGGTGAAGTTTTTGATATTTTACATAGGGTGTGTAGTATATAGTTACTGTCCTTTTTGATATTTTATTTACAGTATATAATATACGTTAGGTGTAATTTTTGATATTTAATGTACAGTATATTAAATATAATTACTGTAGTGTTTGATACTTTATTTACAGTATATATAACACATATTTGGTGTACTTTTTGATATTTTATGTACAGTATGTCATATATATTTACTGTACTTTTTGATAATTTATTTACAGTATATAAAGTGTATTTGGTGTACTTTCAGTTAATATTATATGTACAATATATGAAATATATTTACTGTACTTTTTGATATTTTATGTACAGTATATAAGATATATTTGGTGTCCTTTTGATATTTTATGTAAATTATATAATATATATTTGGTGAAGTTTTTGATATTTTACATAGGGTGTGTACTATATAGTTACTGTCCTTTTTGATATTTTATTTACAGTATATAATATACGTTTGGTGTAATTTTTGATATTTTATGTACAGTATATTAAATATAATTACTGTAGTATTTGATACTTTATTTACAGTATATATAACACATATTTGGTGTACTTTTTGATATTTTATGTACAGTATGTAATATATATTTACTGTACTTTTTGATAATTTATTTACAGTATATAAAGTGTATTTGGTGTACTTTCGGTTAATATTATATGTACAATATATGAAATATATATACTGTATTTTTGATATTTTATGTACAGTATATAAGATATATTTCGTGTCCTTTTGATATTTTATGTAAATTATATAATACATATTTGGTGTTGTTTTTGATATTTTACATAGGGTGTGTCATCTATATTGACTGTCCTTTTTAATATTTTATTTACAGTATATAATATACATTTGGTGTAATTTTTGATATTTTATGGACAGTATATTAAATATAATTACTGTAGTTTTTCATAGTCTATTTACAGTATATATAACACATATTTGGTGTACTTTTTGATATTTTATGTACAGTATGTCATCTATATTTACTGTACTATTTGATATTTTATTTACAGTATATAAAATGTATTTGGTGTACTTTTAGTTAATATTATATGTACAATATATGAAATATATTTACTGTACTTTCTGATATTTTATATACAGTATATAAGATATATTTGGTGTCCTTTTGATATTTTATATAAATTATATAATATATATTTGGTGAAGTTTTTGATATTTTACATAGGGTGTGTAGTATATAGTTACTGTCCTTTTTGATATTTTATTTACAGTATATAATATACGTTAGGTGTAATTTTTGATATTTAATGTACAGTATATTAAATATAATTACTGTAGTGTTTGATACTTTATTTACACTATATATAACACATATTTGGTGTACTTTTTGATATTTTATGTACAGTATGTCATATATATTTACTGTACTTTTTGATAATTTATTTACAGTATATAAAGTGTATTTGGTGTACTTTCAGTTAATATTATATGTACAATATATGAAATATATTTACTGTACTTTTTGATATTTTATGTACAGTATATAAGATATATTTGGTGTCCTTTTGATATTTTATGTAAATTATATAATATATATTTGGTGAAGTTTTTGATATTTTACATAGGGTGTGTACTATATAGTTACTGTCTTTTTTGATATTTTATTTACAGTATATAATATACGTTTGGTGTAATTTTTGATATTTTATGTACAGTATATTAAATATAATTACTGTAGTATTTGATACTTTATTTACAGTATATATAACACATATTTGGTGTACTTTTTGATATTTTATGTACAGTATGTAATATATATTTACTGTACTTTTTGATAATTTATTTACAGTATATAAAGTGTATTTGGTGTACTTTCAGTTAATATTATATGTAAAATATATGAAATATATTTACTGTACTTTTTGATATTTTAGGTACAGTATATAAGATATATTTGGTGTCCTTTTGATATTTTATGTAAATTATATAATATATATTTGGTGAAGTTTTTGATACTTTACATAGGGTGTGTAGTATATAGTTACTGTCCTTTTTGATATTTTATTTACAGTATATAATATACGTTTGGTGTAATTTTTGATATTTTATGTACAGTATATTAAATATAATTACTGTAGTATTTGACACTTTATTTACAGTATATATAACACATATTTGGTGTACTTTTTGATATTTTATGTACAGTATGTAATATATATTTACTGTACTTTTTGATAATTTATTTACAGTATATAAAGTGTATTTGGTGTACTTTCGGTTAATATTATATGTACAATATATGAAATATATATACTGTATTTTTGATATTTTATGTACAGTATATAAGATATATTTCGTGTCCTTTTGATATTTTATGTAAATTATATAATACATATTTGGTGTTGTTTTTGATATTTTACATAGGGTGTGTCATCTATATTGACTGTCCTTTTTAATATTTTATTTACAGTATATAATATACATTTGGTGTAATTTTTGATATTTTATGGACAGTATATTAAATATAATTACTGTAGTTTTTCATAGTCTATTTACAGTATATATAACACATATTTGGTGTACTTTTTGATATTTTATGTACAGTATGTCATATATATTTACTGTACTATTTGATATTTTATTTACAGTATATAAAATGTATTTGGTGTACTTTTAGTTAATATTATATGTACAATATATGAAATATATTTACTGTACTTTCTGATATTTTATATACAGTATATAAGATATATTTGGTGTCCTTTTGATATTTTATATAAATTATATAATATATATTTGGTGAAGTTTTTGATATTTTACATAGGGTGTGTAGTATATAGTTACTGTTCTTTTTGATATTTTATTTACAGTATATAATATACGTTTGGTGTAATTTTTGATATTTAATGTTCAGTATATTAAATATAATTACTGTAGTATTTGATACTTTATTTACAGTATATATAACACATATTTGGTGTACTTTTTGATATTTTATGTACAGTATGTAATATATATTTACTGTACTTTTTGATAATTTATTTACAGTATATAAAGTGTATTTGGTGTACTTTCAGTTAATATTATATGTAAAATATATGAAATATATTTACTGTACTTTTTGATATTTTATGTACAGTATATAAGATATATTTGGTGTCCTTTTCATATTTTATGTAAATTATATAATATATATTTGGTGAAGTTTTTCATATTTTACATAGGGTGTGTAGTATATAGTTACTGTCCTTTTTGATATTTTATTTACAGTATATAATATACGTTTGGTGTAATTTTTGATATTTTATGTACAGTATATTAAATATAATTACTGTAGTATTTGATACTTTATTTACAGTATATATAACACATATTTGGTGTACTTTTTGATATTTTATGTACAGTATGTAATATATATTTACTGTACTTTTTGATAATTTATTTACAGTATATAAAGTGTATTTGGTGTACTTTCGGTTAATATTATATGTACAATATATGAAATATATATACTGTATTTTTGATATTTTATGTACAGTATATAAGATATATTTCGTGTCCTTTTGATATTTTATGTAAATTATATAATACATATTTGGTGTTGTTTTTGATATTTTACATAGAGTGTGTCATCTATATTGACTGTCCTTTTTAATATTTTATTTACAGTATATAATATACATTTGGTGTAATTTTTGATATTTTATGTACAGTATATTAAATATAATTACTGTAGTTTTTCATAGTCTATTTACAGTATATATAACACATATTTGGTGTACTTTTTGATATTTTATGTACAGTATGTCATATATATTTACTGTACTATTTGATATATTATTTACAGTATATAAAATGTATTTGGTGTACTTTTAGTTAATATTATATGTACAATATATGAAATATATTTACTGTACTTTCTGATATTTTATATACAGTATATAAGATATATTTGGTGTCCTTTTGATATTTTATATAAATTATATAATATATATTTGGTGAAGTTTTTGATATTTTACATAGGGTGTGTAGTATATACTTACTGTCCTTTTTGATATTTTATTTACAGTATATAATATACATTTGGTGTAATTTTTGATATTTTATGTACAGTATATTAAATATAGTTACTGCAGTTTTTGATAGTCTATTTACAGTATATATAACACATATTTGGTGTACTTTTTGATATTTTATGTACAGTATGTCATATATATTTACTGTACCTTTTGATATTTTATTTACAGTATATAAAATGTATTTGGTGTACTTTTAGTTAATATTATATGTACAATATATGAAATATATTTACTGTACTTTCTGATATTTTATGTACAGTATATAAGATATATTTGGTGTCCTTTTGATATTTTATATAAATTATATAATATATATTTGGTGAAGTTTTTGATATTTTACATAGGGTGTGTAGTATATAGTTACTGTCCTTTTTGATATTTTATTTACAGTATATAATATACGTTTGGTGTAATTTTTGATATTCAATGTACAGTATATTAAATATAATTACTGTAGTATTTGATACTTTATTTACAGTATATATAACACATATTTGGTGTACTTTTTGATATTTTATGTACAGTATGTCATATATATTTACTGTACTTTTTGATAATTTATTTACAGTATATAAAGTGTATTTGGTGTACTTTCAGTTAAGATTATATGTACAATATATGAAATATATTTACTGTACTTTTTGATATTTTATGTACAGTTTATAAGATATATTTGGTGTCCTTTTGATATTTTATATAAATTATATAATATATATTTGGTGAAGTTTTTGATATTTTACATAGGGTGTGTAGTATATAGTTACTGTCCTTTTTGATATTTTATTTACAGTATATAATATACGTTTGGTGTAATTTTTGATATTTAATATACAGTATATTAAATATAATTACTGTAGTATTTGATACTTTATTTACAGTATATATAACACATATTTGGTGTACTTTTTGATATTTTATGTACAGTATGTCATATATATTTACTGTACTTTTTGATAATTTATTTACAGTATATAAAGTGTATTTGGTGTACTTTCAGTTAATATTATATGTACAATATATGAAATATATTTACTGTACTTTTTGATATTTTATGTACAGTATATAAGATATATTTGGTGTCCTTTTGATATTTTATGTAAATTATATAATATATATTTGGTGAAGTTTTTGATATTTTACATAGGGTGTGTAGTATATAGTTACTGTCCTTTTTGATATTTTATTTACAGTATATAATATACGTTTGGTGTAATTTTTGATATTTTATGTACAGTATATTAAATATAATTACTGTAGTATTTGATACTTTATTTACAGTATATATAACACATATTTGGTGTACTTTTTGATATTTTATGTACAGTATGTAATATATATTTACTGTACTTTTTGATAATTTATTTACAGTATATAAAGTGTATTTGGTGTACTTTCGGTTAATATTATATGTACAATATATGAAATATATATACTGTATTTTTGATATTTTATGTACAGTATATAAGATATATTTCGTGTCCTTTTGATATTTTATGTAAATTATATAATACATATTTGGTGTTGTTTTTGATATTTTACATAGGGTGTGTCATCTATATTGACTGTCCTTTTTAATATTTTATTTACAGTATATAATATACATTTGGTGTAATTTTTGATATTTTATGTACAGTATATTAAATATAATTACTGTAGTTTTTTATAGTCTATTTACAGTATATATAACACATATTTGGTGTACTTTTTGATATTTAATGTACAGTATGTCATATATATTTACTGTACTATTTGAAATTTTATTTACAGTATATAAAATATATTTGGTGTACTTTTAGTTAATATTATATGTACAATATATGAAATATATTTACTGTACTTTCTGATATTTTATATACAGTATATAAGATATATTTGGTGTCCTTTTGATATTTTATATAAATTATATAATATATATTTTGTGAAGTTTTTGATATTTTACATAGGGTGTGTACTATATACTTACTGTCCTTTTTGATATTTTATTTACAGTATATAATATACATTTGGTGTAATTTTTGATATTTTATGTACAGTATATTAAATATAATTACTGCAGTTTTTGATAGTCTATTTGCAGTATATACAACACATATTTGGTGTACTTTTTGATATTTTATGTACAGTATGTCATATATATTTACTGTACTTTTTGATATTTTATTTACAGTATATAAAATGTATTTGGTGTACTTTTAGTTAATATTATATGTACAATATATGAAATATATTTACTGTACTTTTTGATATTTTATGTACAGTATATAAGATATATTTGGTGTCCTTTTGATATTTTATATAAATTACATAATATATATTTGGTGAAGTTTTTGATATTTTACATAGGGTGTGTAGTATATAGTTACTGTCCTTTTTGATATTTTATTTACAGTATATAATATACGTTTGGTGTAATTTTTGATATTTAATGTACAGTATATTAAATATAATTACTGTAGTATTTGATACTTTATTTACAGTATATATAACACATATTTGGTGTACTTTTTGATATTTTATGTACAGTATGTCATATATATTTACTGTACTTTTTGATAATTTATTTACAGTATATAAAGTGTATTTGGTGTACTTTCAGTTAATATTATATGTACAATATATGAAATATATTTACTGTACTTTTTGATATTTTATGTACAGTATATAAGATATATTTGGTGTCCTTTTGATATTTTATGTAAATTATATAATATATATTTGGTGAAGTTTTTGATATTTTACATAGGGTGTGTACTATATAGTTACTGTCCTTTTTGATATTTTATTTACAGTATATAATATACGTTTGGTGTAATTTTTGATATTTTATGTACAGTATATTAAATATAATTACTGTAGTATTTGATACTTTATTTACAGTATATATAACACATATTTGGTGTACTTTTTGATATTTTATGTACAGTATGTCATATATATTTACTGTACTTTTTGATAATTTATTTACAGTATATAAAGTGTATTTGGTGTACTTTCAGTTAATATTATATGTACAATATATGAAATATATTTACTGTACTTTTTGATATTTTATGTACAGTATATAAGATATATTTCGTGTCCTTTTGATATTTTATGTAAATTATAAAATATATATTTGGTGAAGTTTTTGATATTTTACATAGGGTGTGTAGTATATAGTTACTGTCCTTTTTGATATTTTATTTACAGTATGTAATATACGTTTGGTGTAATTTTTGATATTTTATGTACAGTATATTAAATATAATTACTGTAGTATTTGATACTTTATTTACAGTATATATAACACATATTTGGTGTACTTTTTGATATTTTATGTACAGTATGTAATATATATTTACTGTACTTTTTGATAATTTATTTACAGTATATAAAGTGTATTTGGTGTACTTTCGGTTAATATTATATGTACAATATATGAAATATATATACTGTATTTTTGATATTTTATGTACAGTATATAAGATATATTTCGTGTCCTTTTGATATTTTATGTAAATTATATAATACATATTTGGTGATGTTTTTGATATTTTACATAGGGTGTGTCATCTATATTGACTGTCCTTTTTAATATTTTATTTACAGTATATAATATACATTTGGTGTAATTTTTGATATTTTATGTACAGTATATTAAATATAATTACTGTAGTTTTTCATAGTCTATTTACAGTATATATAACACATATTTGGTGTACTTTTTGATATTTTATGTACAGTATGTCATATATATTTACTGTACTATTTGATATTTTATTTACAGTATATAAAATGTATTTGGTGTACTTTTAGTTAATATTATATGTACAATATATGAAATATATTTACTGTACTTTCTGATATTTTATATACAGTATATAAGATATATTTGGTGTCCTTTTGATATTTTATATAAATTATATAATATATACTTTGTGAAGTTTTTGATATTTTACATAGGGTGTGTAGTATATAGTTACTGTCCTTTTTGATATTTTATTTACAGTATATAATATACGTTTGGTGTAATTTTTGATATTTAATGTACAGTATATTAAATATAATTACTGTAGTATTTGATACTTTATTTACAGTATATATAACACATATTTGGTGTACTTTTTGATATTTTATGTACAGTATGTAATATATATTTACTGTACTTTTTGATAATTTATTTACAGTATATAAAGTGTATTTGGTGTACTTTCGGTTAATATTATATGTACAATATATGAAATATATATACTGTATTTTTGATATTTTATGTACAGTATATAAGATATATTTCGTGTCCTTTTGATATTTTATGTAAATTATATAATACATATTTGGTGTTGTTTTTGATATTTTACATAGGGTGTGTCATCTATATTGACTGTCCTTTTTAATATTTTATTTACAGTATATAATATACATTTGGTGTAATTTTTGATATTTTATGGACAGTATATTAAATATAATTACTGTAGTTTTTCATAGTCTATTTACAGTATATATAACACATATTTGGTGTACTTTTTGATATTTTATGTACAGTATGTCATATATATTTACTGTACTATTTGATATTTTATTTACAGTATATAAAATGTATTTGGTGTACTTTTAGTTAATATTATATGTACAATATATGAAATATATTTACTGTACTTTCTGATATTTTATATACAGTATATAAGATATATTTGGTGTCCTTTTGATATTTTATATAAATTATATAATATATATTTGGTGAAGTTTTTGATATTTTACATAGGGTGTGTAGTATATAGTTACTGTTCTTTTTGATATTTTATTTACAGTATATAATATACGTTTGGTGTAATTTTTGATATTTAATGTTCAGTATATTAAATATAATTACTGTAGTATTTGATACTTTATTTACAGTATATATAACACATATTTGGTGTACTTTTTGATATTTTATGTACAGTATGTAATATATATTTACTGTACTTTTTGATAATTTATTTACAGTATATAAAGTGTATTTGGTGTACTTTCAGTTAAAATTATATGTAAAATATATGAAATATATTTACTGTACTTTTTGATATTTTATGTACAGTATATAAGATATATTTGGTGTCCTTTTCATATTTTATGTAAATTATATAATATATATTTGGTGAAGTTTTTCATATTTTACATAGGGTGTGTAGTATATAGTTACTGTCCTTTTTGATATTTTATTTACAGTATATAATATACGTTTGGTGTAATTTTTGATATTTTATGTACAGTATATTAAATATAATTACTGTAGTATTTGATACTTTATTTACAGTATATATAACACATATTTGGTGTACTTTTTGATATTTTATGTACAGTATGTAATATATATTTACTGTACTTTTTGATAATTTATTTACAGTATATAAAGTGTATTTGGTGTACTTTCGGTTAATATTATATGTACAATATATGAAATATATATACTGTATTTTTGATATTTTATGTACAGTATATAAGATATATTTCGTGTCCTTTTGATATTTTATGTAAATTATATAATACATATTTGGTGTTGTTTTTGATATTTTACATAGAGTGTGTCATCTATATTGACTGTCCTTTTTAATATTTTATTTACAGTATATAATATACATTTGGTGTAATTTTTGATATTTTATGTACAGTATATTAAATATAATTACTGTAGTTTTTCATAGTCTATTTACAGTATATATAACACATATTTGGTGTACTTTTTGATATTTTATGTACAGTATGTCATATATATTTACTGTACTATTTGATATATTATTTACAGTATATAAAATGTATTTGGTGTACTTTTAGTTAATATTATATGTACAATATATGAAATATATTTACTGTACTTTCTGATATTTTATATACAGTATATAAGATATATTTGGTGTCCTTTTGATATTTTATATAAATTATATAATATATATTTGGTGAAGTTTTTGATATTTTACATAGGGTGTGTAGTATATACTTACTGTCCTTTTTGATATTTTATTTACAGTATATAATATACATTTGGTGTAATTTTTGATATTTTATGTACAGTATATTAAATATAGTTACTGCAGTTTTTGATAGTCTATTTACAGTATATATAACACATATTTGGTGTACTTTTTGATATTTTATGTACAGTATGTCATATATATTTACTGTACCTTTTGATATTTTATTTACAGTATATAAAATGTATTTGGTGTACTTTTAGTTAATATTATATGTACAATATATGAAATATATTTACTGTACTTTCTGATATTTTATGTACAGTATATAAGATATATTTGGTGTCCTTTTGATATTTTATATAAATTATATAATATATATTTGGTGAAGTTTTTGATATTTTACATAGGGTGTGTAGTATATAGTTACTGTCCTTTTTGATATTTTATTTACAGTATATAATATACGTTTGGTGTAATTTTTGATATTCAATGTACAGTATATTAAATATAATTACTGTAGTATTTGATACTTTATTTACAGTATATATAACACATATTTGGTGTACTTTTTGATATTTTATGTACAGTATGTCATATATATTTACTGTACTTTTTGATAATTTATTTACAGTATATAAAGTGTATTTGGTGTACTTTCAGTTAAGATTATATGTACAATATATGAAATATATTTACTGTACTTTTTGATATTTTATGTACAGTTTATAAGATATATTTGGTGTCCTTTTGATATTTTATATAAATTATATAATATATATTTGGTGAAGTTTTTGATATTTTACATAGGGTGTGTGGTATATAGTTACTGTCCTTTTTGATATTTTATTTACAGTATATAATATACGTTTGGTGTAATTTTTGATATTTAATATACAGTATATTAAATATAATTACTGTAGTATTTGATACTTTATTTACAGTATATATAACACATATTTGGTGTACTTTTTGATATTTTATGTACAGTATGTAATATATATTTACTGTACTTTTTGATAATTTATTTACAGTATATAAAGTGTATTTGGTGTACTTTCAGTTAATATTATATGTACAATATATGAAATATATTTACTGTACTTTTTGATATTTTATGTACAGTATATAAGATATATTTCGTGTCCTTTTGATATTTTATGTAAATTATATAATATATATTTGGTGAAGTTTTTGATATTTTACATAGGGTGTGTAGTATATAGTTACTGTCCTTTTTGATATTTTATTTACAGTATATAATATACGTTTGGTGTAATTTTTGATATTTTATGTACAGTATATTAAATATAATTACTGTAGTATTTGATACTTTATTTACAGTATATATAACACATATTTGGTGTACTTTTTGATATTTTATGTACAGTATGTAATATATATTTACTGTACTTTTTGATAATTTATTTACAGTATATAAAGTGTATTTGGTGTACTTTCGGTTAATATTATATGTACAATATATGAAATATATATACTGTATTTTTGATATTTTATGTACAGTGTATAAGATATATTTCGTGTCCTTTTGATATTTTATGTAAATTATATAATACATATTTGGTGTTGTTTTTGATATTTTACATAGGGTGTGTCATCTATATTGACTGTCCTTTTTAATATTTTATTTACAGTATATAATATACATTTGGTGTAATTTTTGATATTTTATGTACAGTATATTAAATATAATTACTGTAGTTTTTTATAGTCTATTTACAGTATATATAACACATATTTGGTGTACTTTTTGATATTTTATGTACAGTATGTCATATATATTTACTGTACTATTTGATATTTTATTTACAGTATATAAAATGTATTTGGTGTACTTTTAGTTAATATTATATGTACAATATATGAAATATATTTACTGTACTTTCTGATATTTTATATACAGTATATAAGATATATTTGGTGTCCTTTTGATATTTTATATAAATTATATAATATATATTTTGTGAAGTTTTTGATATTTTACATAGGGTGTGTAGTATATACTTACTGTCCTTTTTGATATTTTATTTACAGTATATAATATACATTTGGTGTAATTTTTGATATTTTATGTACAGTATATTAAATATAATTACTGCAGTTTTTGATAGTCTATTTACAGTATATACAACACATATTTGGTGTACTTTTTGATATTTTATGTACAGTATGTCATATATATTTACTGTACTTTTTGATATTTTATTTACAGTATATGAAATGTATTTGGTGTACTTTTAGTTAATATTATATGTACAATATATGAAATATATTTACTGTACTTTTTGATATTTTATGTACAGTATATAAGATATATTTGGTGTCCTTTTGAAATTTTATATAAATTACATAATATATATTTGGTGAAGTTTTTGATATTTTACATAGGGTGTGTAGTATATAGTTACTGTCCTTTTTGATATTTTATTTACAGTATATAATATACGTTTGGTGTAATTTTTGATATTTAATGTACAGTATATTAAATATAATTACTGTAGTATTTGATACTTTATTTACAGTATATATAACACATATTTGGTGTACTTTTTGATATTTTATGTACAGTATGTCATATATATTTACTGTACTTTTTGATAATTTATTTACAGTATATAAAGTGTATTTGGTGTACTTTCAGTTAATATTATATGTACAATATATGAAATATATTTACTGTACTTTTTGATATTTTATGTACAGTATATAAGATATATTTGGTGTCCTTTTGATATTTTATGTAAATTATATAATATATATTTGGTGAAGTTTTTGATATTTTACATAGGGTGTGTAGTATATAGTTACTGTCCTTTTTGATATTTTATTTACAGTATATAATATACGTTTGGTGTAATTTTTGATATTTTATGTACAGTATATTAAATATAATTACTGTAGTATTTGATACTTTATTTACAGTATATATAACACATATTTGGTGTACTTTTTGATATTTTATGTACAGTATGTAATATATATTTACTGTACTTTTTGATAATTTATTTACAGTATATAAAGTGTATTTGGTGTACTTTCGGTTAATATTATATGTACAATATATGAAATATATATACTGTATTTTTGATATTTTATGTACAGTATATAAGATATATTTCGTGTCCTTTTGATATTTTATGTAAATTATATAATACATATTTGGTGTTGTTTTTGATATTTTACATAGGGTGTGTCATCTATATTGACTGTCCTTTTTAATATTTTATTTACAGTATATAATATACATTTGGTGTAATTTTTGATATTTTATGTACAGTATATTAAATATAATTACTGTAGTTTTTTATAGTCTATTTACAGTATATATAACACATATTTGGTGTACTTTTTGATATTTAATGTACAGTATGTCATATATATTTACTGTACTATTTGAAATTTTATTTACAGTATATAAAATATATTTGGTGTACTTTTAGTTAATATTATATGTACAATATATGAAATATATTTACTGTACTTTCTGATATTTTATATACAGTATATAAGATATATTTGGTGTCCTTTTGATATTTTATATAAATTATATAATATATATTTTGTGAAGTTTTTGATATTTTACATAGGGTGTGTACTATATACTTACTGTCCTTTTTGATATTTTATTTACAGTATATAATATACATTTGGTGTAATTTTTGATATTTTATGTACAGTATATTAAATATAATTACTGCAGTTTTTGATAGTCTATTTGCAGTATATACAACACATATTTGGTGTACTTTTTGATATTTTATGTACAGTATGTCATATATATTTACTGTACTTTTTGATATTTTATTTACAGTATATAAAATGTATTTGGTGTACTTTTAGTTAATATTATATGTACAATATATGAAATATATTTACTGTACTTTTTGATATTTTATGTACAGTATATAAGATATATTTGGTGTCCTTTTGATATTTTATATAAATTACATAATATATATTTGGTGAAGTTTTTGATATTTTACATAGGGTGTGTAGTATATAGTTACTGTCCTTTTTGATATTTTATTTACAGTATATAATATACGTTTGGTGTAATTTTTGATATTTAATGTACAGTATATTAAATATAATTACTGTAGTATTTGATACTTTATTTACAGTATATATAACACATATTTGGTGTACTTTTTGATATTTTATGTACAGTATGTCATATATATTTACTGTACTTTTTGATAATTTATTTACAGTATATAAAGTGTATTTGGTGTACTTTCAGTTAATATTATATGTACAATATATGAAATATATTTACTGTACTTTTTGATATTTTATGTACAGTATATAAGATATATTTGGTGTCCTTTTGATATTTTATGTAAATTATATAATATATATTTGGTGAAGTTTTTGATATTTTACATAGGGTGTGTAGTATATAGTTACTGTCCTTTTTGATATTTTATTTACAGTATATAATATACGTTTGGTGTAATTTTTGATATTTTATGTACAGTATATTAAATATAATTACTGTAGTATTTGATACTTTATTTACAGTATATATAACACATATTTGGTGTACTTTTTGATATTTTATGTACAGTATGTCATATATATTTACTGTACTTTTTGATAATTTATTTACAGTATATAAAGTGTATTTGGTGTACTTTCAGTTAATATTATATGTACAATATATGAAATATATTTACTGTACTTTTTGATATTTTATGTACAGTATATAAGATATATTTCGTGTCCTTTTGATATTTTATGTAAATTATAAAATATATATTTGGTGAAGTTTTTGATATTTTACATAGGGTGTGTAGTATATAGTTACTGTCCTTTTTGATATTTTATTTACAGTATGTAATATACGTTTGGTGTAATTTTTGATATTTTATGTACAGTATATTAAATATAATTACTGTAGTATTTGATACTTTATTTACAGTATATATAACACATATTTGGTGTACTTTTTGATATTTTATGTACAGTATGTAATATATATTTACTGTACTTTTTGATAATTTATTTACAGTATATAAAGTGTATTTGGTGTACTTTCGGTTAATATTATATGTACAATATATGAAATATATATACTGTATTTTTGATATTTTATGTACAGTATATAAGATATATTTCGTGTCCTTTTGATATTTTATGTAAATTATATAATACATATTTGGTGATGTTTTTGATATTTTACATAGGGTGTGTCATCTATATTGACTGTCCTTTTTAATATTTTATTTACAGTATATAATATACATTTGGTGTAATTTTTGATATTTTATGGACAGTATATTAAATATAATTACTGTAGTTTTTCATAGTCTATTTACAGTATATATAACACATATTTGGTGTACTTTTTGATATTTTATGTACAGTATGTCATATATATTTACTGTACTATTTGATATTTTATTTACAGTATATAAAATGTATTTGGTGTACTTTTAGTTAATATTATATGTACAATATATGAAATATATTTACTGTACTTTCTGATATTTTATATACAGTATATAAGATATATTTGGTGTCCTTTTGATATTTTATATAAATTATATAATATATACTTTGTGAAGTTTTTGATATTTTACATAGGGTGTGTAGTATATAGTTACTGTCCTTTTTGATATTTTATTTACAGTATATAATATACGTTTGGTGTAATTTTTGATATTTAATGTACAGTATATTAAATATAATTACTGTAGTATTTGATACTTTATTTACAGTATATATAACACATATTTGGTGTACTTTTTGATATTTTATGTACAGTATGTAATATATATTTACTGTACTTTTTGATAATTTATTTACAGTATATAAAGTGTATTTGATGTACTTTCAGTTAATATTATATGTAAAATATATGAAATATATTTACTGTACTTTGTGATATTTTATGTACAGTATATAAGATATATTTGGTGTCCTTTTGATATTTTATGTAAATTATATAATATATATTTGGTGAAGTTTTTGATATTTTACATAGGGTGTGTAGTATATAGTTACTGTCCTTTTTGATATTTTATTTACAGTATATAATATACGTTTGGTGTAATTTTTGATATTTTATGTACAGTATATTAAATATAATTACTGTAGTATTTGATACTTTATTTACAGTATATATAACACATATTTGGTGTACTTTTTGATATTTTATGTACAGTATGTAACATATATTTACTGTACTTTTTGATAATTTATTTACAGTATATAAAGTGTATTTGGTGTACTTTCAGTTAATATTATATGTACAATATATGAAATATATTTACTGTACTTTTTGATATTTTATGTACAGTATATAAGATATATTTGGTGTCCTTTTGATATTTTATATAAATTATATAATATATATTTGGTGAAGTTTTTGATATTTTACATAGGGTGTGTAGTATATAGTTACTGTCCTTTTTGATATTTTATTTACAGTATATAATATACGTTTGGTGTAATTTTTGATATTTTATGTACAGTATATTAAATATAATTACTGTAGTATTTGATACTTTATTTACAGTATATATAACACATATTTGGTGTACTTTTTGATATTTTATGTACAGTATGTAATACATATTTACTGTACTTTTTGATAATTTATTTACAGTATATAAAGTGTATTTGGTGTACTTTCGGTTAATATTATATGTACAATATATGAAATATATATACTGTATTTTTGATATTTTATGTACAGTATATAAGATATATTTCGTGTCCTTTTGATATTTTATGTAAATTATATAATACATATTTGGTGTTGTTTTTGATATTTTACATAGAGTGTGTCATCTATATTGACTGTCCTTTTTAATATTTTATTTACAGTATATAATATACATTTGGTGTAATTTTTGATATTTTATGTACAGTATATTAAATATAATTACTGTAGTTTTTCATAGTCTATTTACAGTATATATAACACATATTTGGTGTACTTTTTGATATTTTATGTACAGTATGTCATCTATATTTACTGTACTATTTGATATTTTATTTTCAGTATATAAAATGTATTTGGTGTACTTTTAGTTAATATTATATGTACAATATAGGAAATATATTTACTGTACTTTCTGATATTTTATATACAGTATATAAGATATATTTGGTGTCCTTTTGATATTTTATATAAATTATATAATATATATTTGGTGAAGTTTTTGATATTTTACATAGGGTGTGTAGTATATACTTACTGTCCTTTTTGATATTTTATTTACAGTATATAATATACATTTGGTGTAATTTTTGATATTTTATGTACAGTATATTAAATATAATTACTGCAGTTTTTGATAGTCTATTTACAGTATATATAACACATATTTGGTGTACTTTTTGATATTTTATGTACAGTATGTCATATATATTTACTGTACTTTTTGATATTTTATTTACAGTATATAAAATGTATTTGGTGTACTTTTAGTTAATATTATATGTACAATATAGGAAATATATTTACTGTACTTTTTGATATTTTATGTACAGTATATAAGATATATTTGGTGTCCTTTTGATATTTTATATAAATTATATAATATATATTTGGTGAAGTTTTTGATATTTTACATAGGGTGTGTAGTATATAGTTACTGTCCTTTTTGATATTTTATTTACAGTATATAATATACGTTTGGTGTAATTTTTGATATTTAATGTACAGTATATTAAATATAATTACTGTAGTATTTGATACTTTATTTACAGTATATATAACACATATTTGGTGTACTTTTTGATATTTTATGTACAGTATGTAATATATATTTACTGTACTTTTTGATAATTTATTTACAGTATATAAAGTGTATTTGGTGTACTTTCAGTTAATATTATATGTACAATATATGAAATATATTTACTGTACTTTTTGATATTTTATGTACAGTATATAAGATATATTTGGTGTCCTTTTGATATTTTATGTAAATTATATAATATATATTTGGTGAAGTTTTTGATATTTTACATAGGGTGTGTAGTGTATACTTACTGTCCTTTTTGATATTTTATTTACAGTATATAATATACGTTTGGTGTAATTTTTGATATTTTATGTACAGTATATTAAATATAATTACTGTAGTATTTGATACTTTATTTACAGTATATATAACACATATTTGGTGTACTTTTTGATATTTTATGTACAGTATGTAATATATATTTACTGTACTTTTTGATAATTTATTTACAGTATATAAAGTGTATTTGGTGTACTTTCGGTTAATATTATATGTACAATATATGAAATATATATACTGTATTTTTGATATTTTATGTACAGTATATAAGATATATTTCGTGTCCTTTTGATATTTTATGTAAATTATATAATACATATTTGGTGTTGTTTTTGATATTTTACATAGGGTGTGTCATCTATATTGACTGTCCTTTTTAATATTTTATTTACAGTATATAATATACATTTGGTGTAATTTTTGATATTTTATGGACAGTATATTAAATATAATTACTGTAGTTTTTCATAGTCTATTTACAGTATATATAACACATATTTGGTGTACTTTTTGATATTTTATGTACAGTATGTCATCTATATTTACTGTACTATTTGATATTTTATTTACAGTATATAAAATGTATTTGGTGTACTTTTAGTTAATATTATATGTACAATATATGAAATATATTTACTGTACTTTCTGATATTTTATATACAGTATATAAGATATATTTGGTGTCCTTTTGATATTTTATATAAATTATATAATATATATTTGGTGAAGTTTTTGATATTTTACATAGGGTGTGTAGTATATAGTTACTGTCCTTTTTGATATTTTATTTACAGTATATAATATACGTTAGGTGTAATTTTTGATATTTAATGTACAGTATATTAAATATAATTACTGTAGTATTTGATACTTTATTTACAGTATATATAACACATATTTGGTGTACTTTTTGATATTTTATGTACAGTATGTCATATATATTTACTGTACTTTTTGATAATTTATTTACAGTATATAAAGTGTATTTGGTGTACTTTCAGTTAATATTATATGTACAATATATGAAATATATTTACTGTACTTTTTGATATTTTATGTACAGTATATAAGATATATTTGGTGTCCTTTTGATATTTTATGTAAATTATATAATATATATTTGGTGAAGTTTTTGATATTGTACATAGGGTGTGTACCATATAGTTACTGTCCTTTTTGATATTTTATTTACAGTATATAATATACGTTTGGTGTAATTTTTGATATTTTATGTACAGTATATTAAATATAATTACTGTAGTATTTGATACTTTATTTACAGTATATATAACACATATTTGGTGTACTTTTTGATATTTTATGTACAGTATGTCATATATATTTACTGTACTTTTTGATAATTTATTTACAGTATATAAAGTGTATTTGGTGTACTTTCAGTTAATATTATATGTACAATATATGAAATATATTTACTGTACTTTTTGATATTTTATGTACAGTATATAAGATATATTTCGTGTCCTTTTGATATTTTATGTAAATTATATAATATATATTTGGTGAAGTTTTTGATATTTTACATAGGGTGTGTAGTATATAGTTACTGTCCTTTTTGATATTTTATTTACAGTATATAATATACGTTTGGTGTAATTTTTGATATTTTATGTACAGTATATTAAATATAATTACTGTAGTATTTGATACTTTATTTACAGTATATATAACACATATTTGGTGTACTTTTTGATATTTTATGTACAGTATGTAATATATATTTACTGTACTTTTTGATAATTTATTTACAGTATATAAAGTGTATTTGGTGTACTTTCGGTTAATATTATATGTACAATATATGAAATATATACTGTATTTTTGATATTTTATGTACAGTATATAAGATATATTTCGTGTCCTTTTGATATTTTATGTAAATTATATAATACATATTTGGTGTTGTTTTTGATATTTTACATAGGGTGTGTCATCTATATTGACTGTCCTTTTTGATATTTTATTTACAGTATATAATATACATTTGGTGTAATTTTTGATATTTTATGTACAGTATATTAAATATAATTACTGTAGTTTTTCATAGTCTATTTACAGTATATATAACACATATTTGGTGTACTTTTTGATATTTTATGTACAGTATGTCATATATATTTACTGTACTTTTTGATAATTTATTTACAGTATATAAAGTGTATTTGGTGTACTTTCAGTTAATATTATATGTACAATATATGAAATATATTTACTGTACTTTTTGATATTTTATGTACAGTATATAAGATATATTTGGTGTCCTTTTGATATTTTATGTAAATTATATAATATATATTTGGTGAAGTTTTTGATATTTTACATAGGGTGTGTAGTATATAGTTACTGTCCTTTTTGATATTTTATTTACAGTATATAATATACGTTTGGTGTAATTTTTGATATTTTATGTACAGTATATTAAATGTAATTACTGTAGTATTTGATACTTTATTTACAGTATATATAACACATATTTGGTGTACTTTTTGATATTTTATGTACAGTATGTAATATATATTTACTGTACTTTTTGATAATTTATTTACAGTATATAAAGTGTATTTGGTGTACTTTCGGTTAATATTATATGTACAATATATGAAATATATATACTGTATTTTTGATATTTTATGTACAGTATATAAGATATATTTCGTGTCCTTTTGATATTTTATGTAAATTATATAATACATATTTGGTGTTGTTTTTGATATTTTACATAGGGTGTGTCATCTATATTGACTGTCCTTTTTAATATTTTATTTACAGTATATAATATACATTTGGTGTAATTTTTGATATTTTATGTACAGTATATTAAATATAATTACTGTAGTTTTTCATAGTCTATTTACAGTATATATAACACATATTTGGTGTACTTTTTGATATTTTATGTACAGTATGTCATATATATTTACTGTACTATTTGATATTTTATTTACAGTATATAAAATGTATTTGGTGTACTTTTAGTTAATATTATATGTACAATATATGAAATATATTTACTGTACTTTCTGATATTTTATATACAGTATATAAGATATATTTGGTGTCCTTTTGATATTTTATATAAATTATATAATATATATTTTGTGCAGTTTTTGATATTTTACATAGGGTGTGTAGTATATACTTACTGTCCTTTTTGATATTTTATTTACAGTATATAATATACATTTGGTGTAATTTTTGATATTTTATGTACAGTATATTAAATATAATTACTGCAGTTTTTGATAGTCTATTTACAGTATATACAACACATATTTGGTGTACTTTTTGATATTTTATGTACAGTATGTCATATATATTTACTGTACTTTTTGATATTTTATTTACAGTATATAAAATGTATTTGGTGTACTTTTAGTTAATATTATATGTACAATATATGAAATATATTTACTGTACTTTTTGATATTTTATGTACAGTATATAAGATATATTTGGTGTCCTTTTGATATTTTATATAAATTACATAATATATATTTGGTGAAGTTTTTGATATTTTACATAGGGTGTGTAGTATATAGTTACTGTCCTTTTTGATATTTTATTTACAGTATATAATATACGTTTGGTGTAATTTTTGATATTTTATGTACAGTATATTAAATATAATTACTGTAGTATTTGATACTTTATTTACAGTATATATAACACATATTTGGTGTACTTTTTGATATTTTATGTACAGTATGTAATATATATTTACTGTACTTTTTGATAATTTATTTACAGTATATAAAGTGTATTTGGTGTACTTTCGGTTAATATTATATGTACAATATATGAAATATATATACTGTATTTTTGATATTTTATGTACAGTATATAAGATATATTTCGTGTCCTTTTGATATTTTATGTAAATTATATAATACATATTTGGTGTGGTTTTTGATATTTTACATAGGGTGTGTCATCTATATTGACTGTCCTTTTTAATATTTTATTTACAGTATATAATATACATTTGGTGTAATTTTTGATATTTTATGTACAGTATATTAAATATAATTACTGTAGTTTTTCATAGTCTATTTACAGTATATATAACACATATTTGGTGTACTTTTTGATATTTTATGTACAGTATGTCATATATATTTACTGTACTATTTGATATTTTATTTACAGTATATAAAATGTATTTGGTGTACTTTTAGTTAATATTATATGTACAATATATGAAATATATTTACTGTACTTTCTGATATTTTATATACAGTATATAAGATATATTTGGTGTCCTTTTGATATTTTATATAAATTATATAATATATATTTTGTGCAGTTTTTGATATTTTACATAGGGTGTGTAGTATATACTTACTGTCCTTTTTGATATTTTATTTACAGTATATAATATACGTTTGGTGTAATTTTTGATATTTTATGTACAGTATATTAAATATAATTACTGCAGTTTTTGATAGTCTATTTACAGTATATACAACACATATTTGGTGTACTTTTTGATATTTTATGTACAGTATGTCATATATATTTACTGTACTTTTTGATATTTTATTTACAGTATATAAAATGTATTTGGTGTACTTTTAGTTAATATTATATGTACAATATATGAAATATATTTACTGTACTTTTTGATATTTTATGTACAGTATATAAGATATATTTGGTGTCCTTTTGATATTTTATATAAATTACATAATATATATTTGGTGAAGTTTTTGATATTTTACATAGGGTGTGTAGTATATAGTTACTGTCCTTTTTGATATTTTATTTACAGTATATAATATACGTTTGGTGTAATTTTTGATATTTAATGTACAGTATATTAAATATAATTACTGTAGTATTTGATACTTTATTTACAGTATATATAACACATATTTGGTGTACTTTTTGATATTTTATGTACAGTATGTCATATATATTTACTGTACTTTTTGATAATTTATTTACAGTATATAAAGTGTATTTGGTGTACTTTCAGTTAATATTATATGTACAATATATGAAATATATTTACTGTACTTTTTGATATTTTATGTACAGTATATAAGATATATTTGGTGTCCTTTTGATATTTTATGTAAATTATATAATATATATTTGGTGAAGTTTTTGATATTTTACATAGGGTGTGTAGTATATAGTTACTGTCCTTTTTGATATTTTATTTACAGTATATAATATACGTTTGGTGTAATTTTTGATATTTTATGTACAGTATATTAAATGTAATTACTGTAGTATTTGATACTTTATTTACAGTATATATAACACATATTTGGTGTACTTTTTGATATTTTATGTACAGTATGTAATATATATTTACTGTACTTTTTGATAATTTATTTACAGTATATAAAGTGTATTTGGTGTACTTTCGGTTAATATTATATGTACAATATATGAAATATATATACTGTATTTTTGATATTTTATGTACAGTATATAAGATATATTTCGTGTCCTTTTGATATTTTATGTAAATTATATAATACATATTTGGTGTTGTTTTTGATATTTTACATAGGGTGTGTCATCTATATTGACTGTCCTTTTTAATATTTTATTTACAGTATATAATATACATTTGGTGTAATTTTTGATATTTTATGTACAGTATATTAAATATAATTACTGTAGTTTTTCATAGTCTATTTACAGTATATATAACACATATTTGGTGTACTTTTTGATATTTTATGTACAGTATGTCATATATATTTACTGTACTATTTGATATTTTATTTACAGTATATAAAATGTATTTGGTGTACTTTTAGTTAATATTATATGTACAATATATGAAATATATTTACTGTACTTTCTGATATTTTATATACAGTATATAAGATATATTTGGTGTCCTTTTGATATTTTATATAAATTATATAATATATATTTGGTGAAGTTTTTGATATTTTACATAGGGTGTGTAGTATATACTTACTGTCCTTTTTGATATTTTATTTACAGTATATAATATACATTTGGTGTAATTTTTGATATTTTATGTACAGTATATTAAATATAATTACTGCAGTTTTTGATAGTCTATTTACAGTATATACAACACATATTTGGTGTACTTTTTGATATTTTATGTACAGTATGTCATATATATTTACTGTACTTTTTGATATTTTATTTACAGTATATAAAATGTATTTGGTGTACTTTTAGTTAATATTATATGTACAATATATGAAATATATTTACTGTACTTTTTGATATTTTATGTACAGTATATAAGATATATTTGGTGTCCTTTTGATATTTTATATAAATTACATAATATATATTTGGTGAAGTTTTTGATATTTTACATAGGGTGTGTAGTATATAGTTACTGTCCTTTTTGATATTTTATTTACAGTATATAATATACGTTTGGTGTAATTTTTGATATTTAATGTACAGTATATTAAATATAATTACTGTAGTATTTGATACTTTATTTACAGTATATATAACACATATTTGGTGTACTTTTTGATATTTTATGTACAGTATGTCATATATATTTACTGTACTTTTTGATAATTTATTTACAGTATATAAAGTGTATTTGGTGTACTTTCAGTTAATATTATATGTACAATATATGAAATATATTTACTGTACTTTTTGATATTTTATGTACAGTATATAAGATATATTTGGTGTCCTTTTGATATTTTATGTAAATTATATAATATATATTTGGTGAAGTTTTTGATATTTTACATAGGGTGTGTAGTATATAGTTACTGTACTTTTTGATATTTTATTTACAGTATATAATATACGTTTGGTGTAATTTTTGATATTTTATGTACAGTATATTAAATATAATTACTGTAGTATTTGATACTTTATTTACAGTATATATAACACATATTTGGTGTACTTTTTGATATTTTATGTACAGTATGTAATATATATTTACTGTACTTTTTGACAATTTATTTACAGTATATAAAGTGTATTTGGTGTACTTTCGGTTAATATTATATGTACAATATATGAAATATATATACTGTATTTTTGATATTTTATGTACAGTATATAAGATATATTTCGTGTCCTTTTGATATTTTATGTAAATTATATAATACATATTTGGTGTTGTTTTTGATATTTTACATAGGGTGTGTCATCTATATTGACTGTCCTTTTTAATATTTTATTTACAGTATATAATATACATTTGGTGTAATTTTTGATATTTTATGGACAGTATATTAAATATAATTACTGTAGTTTTTCATAGTCTATTTACAGTATATATAACACATATTTGGTGTACTTTTTGATATTTTATGTACAGTATGTCATATATATTTACTGTACTATTTGATATTTTATTTACAGTATATAAAATGTATTTGGTGTACTTTTAGTTAATATTATATGTACAATATATGAAATATATTTACTGTACTTTCTGATATTTTATATACAGTATATAAGATATATTTGGTGTCCTTTTGATATTTTATATAAATTATATAATATATATTTGGTGAAGTTTTTGATATTTTACATAGGGTGTGTAGTATATACTTACTGTCCTTTTTGATATTTTATTTACAGTATATAATATACATTTGGTGTAATTTTTGATATTTTATGTACAGTATATTAAATATAATTACTGCAGTTTTTGATAGTCTATTTACAGTATATACAACACATATTTGGTGTACTTTTTGATATTTTATGTACAGTATGTCATATATATTTACTGTACTTTTTGATATTTTATTTACAGTATATAAAATGTATTTGGTGTACTTTTAGTTAATATTATATATACAATATATGAAATACATTTACTGTACTTTTTGATATTTTATGTACAGTATATAAGATATATTTGGTGTCCTTTTGATATTTTATATAAATTATATAATATACATTTGGTGAAGTTTTTGATATTTTACATAGGGTGTGTAGTATATAGTTACTGTCCTTTTTGATATTTTATTTACAGTATATAATATACGTTTGGTGTAATTTTTGATATTTAATGTACAGTATATTAAATATAATTACTGTAGTATTTGATACTTTATTTACAGTATATATAACACATATTTGGTGTACTTTTTGATATTTTATGTACAGTATGTCATATATATTTACTGTACTTTTTGATAATTTATTTACAGTATATAAAGTGTATTTGGTGTACTTTCAGTTAATATTATATGTACAATATATGAAATATATTTACTGTACTTTTTGATATTTTATGTACAGTATATAAGATATATTTGGTGTCCTTTTGATATTTTATGTAAATTATATAATATATATTTGGTGAAGTTTTTGATATTTTACATAGCGTGTGTACTATATAGTTACTGTCCTTTTTGATATTTTATTTACAGTATATAATATACGTTTGGTGTAATTTTTGATATTTTATGTACAGTATATTAAATATAATTACTGTAGTATTTGATACTTTATTTACAGTATATATAACACATATTTGGTGTACTTTTTGATATTTTATGTACAGTATGTAATATATATTTACTGTACTTTTTGATAATTTATTTACAGTATATAAAGTGTATTTGGTGTACTTTCAGTTAATATTATATGTACAATATATGAAATATATTTACTGTACTTTCTGATATTTTATATACAGTATATAAGATATATTTGGTGTCCTTTTGATATTTTATATAAATTATATAATATATATTTGGTGAAGTTTTTGATATTTTACATAGGGTGTGTAGTATATAGTTACTGTCCTTTTTGATATTTTATTTACAGTATATAATATACGTTTGGTGTAATTTTTGATATTTAATGTACAGTATATTAAATATAATTACTGTAGTATTTGATACTTTATTTACAGTATATATAACACATATTTGGTGTACTTTTTGATATTTTATGTACAGTATGTCATATATATTTACTGTACTTTTTGATAATTTATTTACAGAATATAAAGTGTATTTGGTGTACTTTCAGTTAATATTATATGTACAATATATGAAATATATTTACTGTACTTTTTGATATTTTATGTACAGTTTATAAGATATATTTGGTGTCCTTTTGATATTTTATATAAATTATATAATATATATTTGGTGAAGTTTTTGATATTTTACATAGGGTGTGTAGTATATAGTTACTGTCCTTTTTGATATTTTATTTACAGTATATAATATACGTTTGGTGTAATTTTTGATATTTAATATACAGTATATTAAATATAATTACTGTAGTATTTGATACTTTATTTACAGTATATACAACACATATTTGGTGTACTTTTTGATATTTTATGTACAGTATGTCATATATATTTACTGTACTTTTTGATAATTTACAGTATATAAAGTGTATTTGGTGTACTTTCAGTTAATATTATATATACAATATATGAAATATATTTACTGTACTTTTTGATATTTTATGTACAGTATATAAGATATATTTCGTGTCCTTTTGATATTTTATGTAAATTATATAATATATATTTGGTGAAGTTTTTGATATTTTACATAGGGTGTGTAGTATATAGTTACTGTCCTTTTTGATATTTTATTTACAGTATATAATATACGTTTGGTGTAATTTTTGATATTTTATGTACAGTATATTAAATATAATTACTGTAGTATTTGATACTTTATTTACAGTATATATAACACATATTTGGTGTACTTTTTGATATTTTATGTACAGTATGTAATATATATTTACTGTACTTTTTGATAATTTATTTACAGTATATAAAGTGTATTTGGTGTACTTTCGGTTAATATTATATGTACAATATATGAAATATATACTGTATTTTTGATATTTTATGTACAGTATATAAGATATATTTCGTGTCCTTTTGATATTTTATGTAAATTATATAATACATATTTGGTGTTGTTTTTGATATTTTACATAGGGTGTGTCATCTATATTGACTGTCTTTTGATATTTTATTTACAGTATATAATATACATTTGGTGTAATTTTTGATATTTTATGTACAGTATATTAAATATAATTACTGTAGTTTTTAATAGTCTATTTACAGTATATATAACACATATTTGGTGTACTTTTTGATATTTTATGTACAGTATGTCATCTATATTTACTGTACTATTTGATATTTTATTTACAGTATATAAAATGTATTTGGTGTACTTTTAGTTAATATTATATGTACAATATATGAAATATATTTACTGTACTTTCTGATATTTTATATACAATATATAAGATATATTTGGTGTCCTTTTGATATTTTATATAAATTATATAATATATATTTGTTGAAGTTTTTGATATTTTACATAGGGTGTGTAGTATATACTTACTGTCCTTTTTGATATTTTATTTACAGTATATAATATACATTTGGTGTAATTTTTGATATTTTATGTACAGTATATTAAATATAATTACTGCAGTTTTTGATAGTCTATTTACAGTATATATAACACATATTTGGTGTACTTTTTGATATTTTATGTACAGTATGTCATATATATTTACTGTACTTTTTGATATTTTATTTACAGTATATAAAATGTATTTGGTGTACTTTTAGTTAATATTATATGTACAATATATGAAATATATTTACTGTACTTTTTGATATTTTATGTACAGTATATAAGATATATTTGGTGTCCTTTTGATATTTTATATAAATTATATAATATATATTTGGTGAAGTTTTTGATATTTTACATAGGGTGTGTAGTATATAGTTACTGTCCTTTTTGATATTTTATTTACAGTATATAATATACGTTTGGTGTAATTTTTGATATTTTATGTACAGTATATTAAATATAATTACTGTAGTATTTGATACTTTATTTACAGTATATATAACACATATTTGGTGTACTTTTTGATATTTTATGTACAGTATGTAATACATATTTACTGTACTTTTTGATAATTTATTTACAGTATATAAAGTGTATTTGGTGTACTTTCGGTTAATATTATATGTACAATATATGAAATATATATACTGTATTTTTGATATTTTATGTACAGTATATAAGATATATTTCGTGTCCTTTTGATATTTTATGTAAATTATATAATACATATTTGGTGTTGTTTTTGATATTTTACATAGGGTGTGTCATCTATATTGACTGTCCTTTTTAATATTTTATTTACAGTATATAATATACATTTGGTGTAATTTTTGATATTTTATGTACAGTATATTAAATATAATTACTGTAGTTTTTCATAGTATATTTACAGTATATATAACACATATTTGGTGTACTTTTTGATATTTTATGTACAGTATGTCATCTATATTTACTGTACTATTTGATATTTTATTTACAGTATATAAAATGTATTTGGTGTACTTTTAGTTAATATTATATGTACAATATATGAAATATATTTACTGTACTTTCTGATATTTTATATACAGTATATAAGATATATTTGGTGTCCTTTTGATATTTTATATAAATTATATAATATATATTTGGTGAAGTTTTTGATATTTTACATAGGGTGTGTAGTATATACTTACTGTCCTTTTTGATATTTTATTTACAGTATATAATATACATTTGGTGTAATTTTTGATATTTTATGTACAGTATATTAAATATAATTACTGCAGTTTTTGATAGTCTATTTACAGTATATATAACACATATTTGGTGTACTTTTTGATATTTTATGTACAGTATGTCATATATATTTACTGTACTTTTTGATATTTTATTTACAGTATATAAAATGTATTTGGTGTACTTTTAGTTAATATTATATGTACAATATAGGAAATATATTTACTGTACTTTTTGATATTTTATGTACAGTATATAAGATATATTTGGTGTCCTTTTGATATTTTATATAAATTATATAATATATATTTGGTGAAGTTTTTGATATTTTACATAGGGTGTGTAGTATATAGTTACTGTCCTTTTTGATATTTTATTTACAGTATATAATATACGTTTGGTGTAATTTTTGATATTTAATGTACAGTATATTAAATATAATTACTGTAGTATTTGATACTTTATTTACAGTATATATAACACATATTTGGTGTACTTTTTGATATTTTATGTACAGTATGTAATATATATTTACTGTACTTTTTGATAATTTATTTACAGTATATAAAGTGTATTTGGTGTACTTTCAGTTAATATTATATGTACAATATATGAAATATATTTACTGTACTTTTTGATATTTTATGTACAGTATATAAGATATATTTGGTGTCCTTTTGATATTTTATGTAAATTATATAATATATATTTGGTGAAGTTTTTGATATTTTACATAGGGTGTGTAGTGTATACTTACTGTCCTTTTTGATATTTTATTTACAGTATATAATATACGTTTGGTGTAATTTTTGATATTTTATGTACAGTATATTAAATATAATTACTGTAGTATTTGATACTTTATTTACAGTATATATAACACATATTTGGTGTACTTTTTGATATTTTATGTACAGTATGTAATATATATTTACTGTACTTTTTGATAATTTATTTACAGTATATAAAGTGTATTTGGTGTACTTTCGGTTAATATTATATGTACAATATATGAAATATATATACTGTATTTTTGATATTTTATGTACAGTATATAAGATATATTTCGTGTCCTTTTGATATTTTATGTAAATTATATAATACATATTTGGTGTTGTTTTTGATATTTTACATAGGGTGTGTCATCTATATTGACTGTCCTTTTTGATATTTTATTTACAGTATATAATATACATTTGGTGTAATTTTTGATATTTTATGTACAGTATATTAAATATAATTACTGTAGTTTTTCATAGTCTATTTACAGTATATATAACACATATTTGGTGTACTTTTTGATATTTTATGTACAGTATGTCATCTATATTTACTGTACTATTTGATATTTTATTTACAGTATATAAAATGTATTTGGTGTACTTTTAGTTAATATTATATGTACAATATATGAAATATATTTACTGTACTTTTTGATATTTTATGTACAGTATATAAGATATATTTGGTGTCCTTTTGATATTTTATATAAATTATATAATATATATTTGGTGAAGTTTTTGATATTTTACATAGGGTGTGTAGTATATAGTTTCTGTCCTTTTTGATATTTTATTTACAGTATATAATATACGTTTGGTGTAATTTTTGATATTTAATGTACAGTATATTAAATATAATTACTGTAGTATTTGATACTTTATTTACAGTATATATAACACATATTTGGTGTACTTTTTGATATTTTATGTACAGTATGTCATATATATTTACTGTACTTTTTGATAATTTATTTACAGTATATAAAGTGTATTTGGTGTACTTTCAGTTAATATTATATGTACAATATATGAAATATATTTACTGTACTTTTTGATATTTTATGTACAGTATATAAGATATATTTGGTGTCCTTTTGATATTTTATGTAAATTATATAATATATATTTGGTGAAGTTTTTGATATTGTACATAGGGTGTGTACCATATAGTTACTGTCCTTTTTGATATTTTATTTACAGTATATAATATACGTTTGGTGTAATTTTTGATATTTTATGTACAGTATATTAAATATAATTACTGTAGTATTTGATACTTTATTTACAGTATATATAACACATATTTGGTGTACTTTTTGATATTTTATGTACAGTATGTCATATATATTTACTGTACTTTTTGATAATTTATTTACAGTATATAAAGTGTATTTGGTGTACTTTCAGTTAATATTATATGTACAATATATGAAATATATTTACTGTACTTTTTGATATTTTATGTACAGTATATAAGATATATTTCGTGTCCTTTTGATATTTTATGTAAATTATATAATATATATTTGGTGAAGTTTTTGATATTTTACATAGGGTGTGTAGTATATAGTTACTGTCCTTTTTGATATTTTATTTACAGTATATAATATACGTTTGGTGTAATTTTTGATATTTTATGTACAGTATATTAAATATAATTACTGTAGTATTTGATACTTTATTTACAGTATATATAACACATATTTGGTGTACTTTTTGATATTTTATGTACAGTATGTAATATATATTTACTGTACTTTTTGATAATTTATTTACAGTATATAAAGTGTATTTGGTGTACTTTCGGTTAATATTATATGTACAATATATGAAATATATACTGTATTTTTGATATTTTATGTACAGTATATAAGATATATTTCGTGTCCTTTTGATATTTTATGTAAATTATATAATACATATTTGGTGTTGTTTTTGATATTTTACATAGGGTGTGTCATCTATATTGACTGTCCTTTTTGATATTTTATTTACAGTATATAATATACATTTGGTGTAATTTTTGATATTTTATGTACAGTATATTAAATATAATTACTGTAGTTTTTCATAGTCTATTTACAGTATATATAACACATATTTGGTGTACTTTTTGATATTTTATGTACAGTATGTCATATATATTTACTGTACTATTTGATATTTTATTTACAGTATATAAAATGTATTTGGTGTACTTTTAGTTAATATTATATGTTCAATATATGAAATATATTTACTGTACTTTCTGATATTTTATATACAGTATATAAGATATATTTGGTGTCCTTTTGATATTTTATATAAATTATATAATATATATTTGTTGAAGTTTTTGATATTTTACATAGGGTGTGTAGTATATACTTACTGTCCTTTTTGATATTTTATTTACAGTATATAATATACATTTGGTGTAATTTTTGATATTTTATGTACAGTATATTAAATATAATTACTGCAGTTTTTGATAGTCTATTTACAGTATATATAACACATATTTGGTGTACTTTTTGATATTTTATGTACAGTATGTCATATATATTTACTGTACTTTTTGATATTTTATTTACAGTATATAAAATGTATTTGGTGTACTTTTAGTTAATATTATATGTACAATATATGAAATATATTTACTGTACTTTTTGATATTTTATGTACAGTATATAAGATATATTTGGTGTCCTTTTGATATTTTATATAAATTATATAATATATATTTGGTGAAGTTTTTGATATTTTACATAGGGTGTGTAGTATATAGTTACTGTCCTTTTTGATATTTTATTTACAGTATATAATATACGTTTGGTGTAATTTTTGATATTTTATGTACAGTATATTAAATATAATTACTGTAGTATTTGATACTTTATTTACAGTATATATAACACATATTTGGTGTACTTTTTGATATTTTATGTACAGTATGTAATATATATTTACTGTACTTTTTGATAATTTATTTACAGTATATAAAGTGTATTTGGTGTACTTTCGGTTAATATTATATGTACAATATATGAAATATATATACTGTATTTTTGATATTTTATGTACAGTATATAAGATATATTTCGTGTCCTTTTGATATTTTATGTAAATTATATAATACATATTTGGTGTTGTTTTTGATATTTTACATAGGGTGTGTCATCTATATTGACTGTCCTTTTTAATATTTTATTTACAGTATATAATATACATTTGGTGTAATTTTTGATATTTTATGTACAGTATATTAAATATAATTACTGTAGTTTTTCATAGTCTATTTACAGTATATATAACACATATTTGGTGTACTTTTTGATATTTTATGTACAGTATGTCATCTATATTTACTGTACTATTTGATATTTTATTTACAGTATATAAAATGTATTTTGTGTACTTTTAGTTAATATTATATGTACAATATATGAAATATATTTACTGTACTTTCTGATATTTTATATACAGTATATAAGATATATTTGGTGTCCTTTTGATATTTTATATAAATTATATAATATATATTTGTTGAAGTTTTTGATATTTTACATAGGGTGTGTAGTATATACTTACTGTCCTTTTTAATATTTTATTTACAGTATATAATATACATTTGGTGTAATTTTTGATATTTTATGTACAGTATATTAAATATAATTACTGTAGTTTTTCATAGTCTATTTACAGTATATATAACACATATTTGGTGTACTTTTTGATATTTTATGTACAGTATGTCATCTATATTTACTGTACTTTTTGATATTTTATTTACAGTATATAAAATGTATTTGGTGTACTTTTAGTTAATATTATATGTACAATATATGAAATATATTTACTGTACTTTTTGATATTTTATGTACAGTATATAAGATATATTTGGTGTCCTTTTGATATTTTATATAAATTATATAATATATATTTGGTGAAGTTTTTGATATTTTACATAGGGTGTGTAGTATATAGTTACTGTCCTTTTTGATATTTTATTTACAGTATATAATATACGTTTGGTGTAATTTTTGATATTTTATGTACAGTATATTAAATATAATTACTGTAGTATTTGATACTTTATTTACAGTATATATAACACATATTTGGTGTACTTTTTGATATTTTATGTACAGTATGTAATACATATTTACTGTACTTTTTGATAATTTATTTACAGTATATAAAGTGTATTTGGTGTACTTTCGGTTAATATTATATGTACAATATATGAAATATATATACTGTATTTTTGATATTTTATGTACAGTATATAAGATATATTTCGTGTCCTTTTGATATTTTATGTAAATTATATAATACATATTTGGTGTTGTTTTTGATATTTTACATAGGGTGTGTAGTATATAGTTACTGTCCTTTTTGATATTTTATTTACAGTATATAATATACATTTGGTGTAATTTTTGATATTTTATGTACAGTATATTAAATATAATTACTGTAGTATTTGATACTTTATTTACAGTATATATAACACATATTTGGTGTACTTTTTGATATTTTATGTACAGTATGTAATATATATTTACTGTACTTTTTGATAATTTATTTACAGTATATAAAGTGTATTTGGTGTACTTTCGGTTAATATTATATGTACAATATATGAAATATATACTGTATTTTTGATATTTTATGTACAGTATATAAGATATATTTCGTGTCCTTTTGATATTTTATGTAAATTATATAATACATATTTGGTGTTGTTTTTGATATTTTACATAGGGTGTGTCATCTATATTGACTGTCCTTTTTGATATTTTATTTACAGTATATAATATACATTTGGTGTAATTTTTGATATTTTATGTACAGTATATTAAATATAATTACTGTAGTTTTTCATAGTCTATTTACAGTATATATAACACATATTTGGTGTACTTTTTGATATTTTATGTACAGTATGTCATCTATATTTACTGTACTATTTGATATTTTATTTACAGTATATAAAATGTATTTTGTGTACTTTTAGTTAATATTATATGTACAATATATGAAATATATTTACTGTACTTTCTGATATTTTATATACAGTATATAAGATATATTTGGTGTCCTTTTGATATTTTATATAAATTATATAATATATATTTGTTGAAGTTTTTGATATTGTACATAGGGTGTGTACCATATACTTACTGTCCTTTTTGATATTTTATTTACAGTATATAATATACATTTGGTGTAATTTTTGATATTTTATGTACAGTATATTAAATATAATTACTGCAGTTTTTGATAGTCTATTTACAGTATACATAACACATATTTGGTGTACTTTTTGATATTTTATGTACAGTATGTCATATATATTTACTGTACTTCTTGATATTTTATTTACAGTATATAAAATGTATTTGGTGTACTTTTAGTTAATATTATATGTACAATATATGAAATATATTTACTGTACTTTTTGATATTTTATGTACAGTATATAAGATATATTTCGTGTCCTTTTGATATTTTATGTAAATTATATAATATATATTTGGTGAAGTTTTTGATATTTTACATAGGGTGTGTAGTATATAGTTACTGTCCTTTTTGATATTTTATTTACAGTATATAATATACGTTTGGTGTAATTTTTGATATTTTATGTACAGTATATTAAATATAATTACTGTAGTATTTGATACTTTATTTACAGTATATATAACACATATTTGGTGTACTTTTTGATATTTTATGTACAGTATGTAATATATATTTACTGTACTTTTTGATAATTTATTTACAGTATATAAAGTGTATTTGGTGTACTTTCGGTTAATATTATATGTACAATATATGAAATATATATACTGTATTTTTGATATTTTATGTACAGTATATAAGATATATTTCGTGTCCTTTTGATATTTTATGTAAATTATATAATACATATTTGGTGTTGTTTTTGATATTTTACATAGGGTGTGTCATCTATATTGACTGTCCTTTTTGATATTTTATTTACAGTATATAATATACATTTGGTGTAATTTTTGATATTTTATGTACAGTATATTAAATATAATTACTGTAGTTTTTCATAGTCTATTTACAGTATATATAACACATATTTGGTGTACTTTTTGATATTTTATGTACAGTATGTCATCTATATTTACTGTACTATTTGATATTTTATTTACAGTATATAAAATGTATTTGGTGTACTTTTAGTTAATATTATATGTTCAATATATGAAATATATTTACTGTACTTTCTGATATTTTATATACAGTATATAAGATATATTTGGTGTCCTTTTGATATTTTATATAAATTATATAATATATATTTGTTGAAGTTTTTGATATTTTACATAGGGTGTGTAGTATATACTTACTGTCCTTTTTGATATTTTATTTACAGTATATAATATACATTTGGTGTAATTTTTGATATTTTATGTACAGTATATTAAATATAATTACTGCAGTTTTTGATAGTCTATTTACAGTATACATAACACATATTTGGTGTACTTTTTGATATTTTATGTACAGTATGTCATATATATTTACTGTACTTTTTGATATTTTATTTACAGTATATAAAATGTATTTGGTGTACTTTTAGTTAATATTATATGTACAATATATGAAATATATTTACTGTACTTTTTGATATTTTATGTACAGTATATAAGATATATTTGGTGTCCTTTTGATATTTTATATAAATTATATAATATATATTTGGTGAAGTTTTTGATATTTTACATAGGGTGTGTAGTATATAGTTACTGTCCTTTTTGATATTTTATTTACAGTATATAATATACGTTTGGTGTAATTTTTGATATTTTATGTACAGTATATTAAATATAATTACTGTAGTATTTGATACTTTATTTACAGTATATATAACACATATTTGGTGTACTTTTTGATATTTTATGTACAGTATGTAATATATATTTACTGTACTTTTTGATAATTTATTTACAGTATATAAAGTGTATTTGGTGTACTTTCGGTTAATATTATATGTACAATATATGAAATATATATACTGTATTTTTGATATTTTATGTACAGTATATAAGATATATTTCGTGTCCTTTTGATATTTTATGTAAATTATATAATACATATTTGGTGTTGTTTTTGATATTTTACATAGGGTGTGTCATCTATATTGACTGTCCTTTTTAATATTTTATTTACAGTATATAATATACATTTGGTGTAATTTTTGATATTTTATGTACAGTATATTAAATATAATTACTGCAGTTTTTGATAGTCTATTTACAGTATATATAACACATATTTGGTGTACTTTTTGATATTTTATGTACAGTATGTCATATATATTTACTGTACTTTTTGATATTTTATTTACAGTATATAAAATGTATTTGGTGTACTTTTAGTTAATATTATATGTACAATATAGGAAATATATTTACTGTACTTTTTGATATTTTATGTACAGTATATAAGATATATTTGGTGTCCTTTTGATATTTTATGTAAATTATATAATATATATTTGGTGAAGTTTTTGATATTGTACATAGGGTGTGTACCATATAGTTACTGTCCTTTTTGATATTTTATTTACAGTATATAATATACGTTTGGTGTAATTTTTGATATTTTATGTACAGTATATTAAATATAATTACTGTAGTATTTGATACTTTATTTACAGTATATATAACACATATTTGGTGTACTTTTTGATATTTTATGTACAGTATGTCATATATATTTACTGTACTTTTTGATAATTTATTTACAGTATATAAAGTGTATTTGGTGTACTTTCAGTTAATATTATATGTACAATATATGAAATATATTTACTGTACTTTTTGATATTTTATGTACAGTATATAAGATATATTTCGTGTCCTTTTGATATTTTATGTAAATTATATAATATATATTTGGTGAAGTTTTTGATATTTTACATAGGGTGTGTAGTATATAGTTACTGTCCTTTTTGATATTTTATTTACAGTATATAATATACGTTTGGTGTAATTTTTGATATTTTATGTACAGTATATTAAATATAATTACTGTAGTATTTGATACTTTATTTACAGTATATATAACACATATTTGGTGTACTTTTTGATATTTTATGTACAGTATGTAATATATATTTACTGTACTTTTTGATAATTTATTTACAGTATATAAAGTGTATTTGGTGTACTTTCGGTTAATATTATATGTACAATATATGAAATATATACTGTATTTTTGATATTTTATGTACAGTATATAAGATATATTTCGTGTCCTTTTGATATTTTATGTAAATTATATAATACATATTTGGTGTTGTTTTTGATATTTTACATAGGGTGTGTCATCTATATTGACTGTCCTTTTTGATATTTTATTTACAGTATATAATATACATTTGGTGTAATTTTTGATATTTTATGTACAGTATATTAAATATAATTACTGTAGTTTTTCATAGTCTATTTACAGTATATATAACACATATTTGGTGTACTTTTTGATATTTTATGTACAGTATGTCATATATATTTACTGTACTATTTGATATTTTATTTACAGTATATAAAATGTATTTGGTGTACTTTTAGTTAATATTATATGTTCAATATATGAAATATATTTACTGTACTTTCTGATATTTTATATACAGTATATAAGATATATTTGGTGTCCTTTTGATATTTTATATAAATTATATAATATATATTTGTTGAAGTTTTTGATATTTTACATAGGGTGTGTAGTATATACTTACTGTCCTTTTTGATATTTTATTTACAGTATATAATATACATTTGGTGTAATTTTTGATATTTTATGTACAGTATATTAAATATAATTACTGCAGTTTTTGATAGTCTATTTACAGTATATATAACACATATTTGGTGTACTTTTTGATATTTTATGTACAGTATGTCATATATATTTACTGTACTTTTTGATATTTTATTTACAGTATATAAAATGTATTTGGTGTACTTTTAGTTAATATTATATGTACAATATATGAAATATATTTACTGTACTTTTTGATATTTTATGTACAGTATATAAGATATATTTGGTGTCCTTTTGATATTTTATATAAATTATATAATATATATTTGGTGAAGTTTTTGATATTTTACATAGGGTGTGTAGTATATAGTTACTGTCCTTTTTGATATTTTATTTACAGTATATAATATACGTTTGGTGTAATTTTTGATATTTTATGTACAGTATATTAAATATAATTACTGTAGTATTTGATACTTTATTTACAGTATATATAACACATATTTGGTGTACTTTTTGATATTTTATGTACAGTATGTAATATATATTTACTGTACTTTTTGATAATTTATTTACAGTATATAAAGTGTATTTGGTGTACTTTCGGTTAATATTATATGTACAATATATGAAATATATATACTGTATTTTTGATATTTTATGTACAGTATATAAGATATATTTCGTGTCCTTTTGATATTTTATGTAAATTATATAATACATATTTGGTGTTGTTTTTGATATTTTACATAGGGTGTGTCATCTATATTGACTGTCCTTTTTAATATTTTATTTACAGTATATAATATACATTTGGTGTAATTTTTGATATTTTATGTACAGTATATTAAATATAATTACTGTAGTTTTTCATAGTCTATTTACAGTATATATAACACATATTTGGTGTACTTTTTGATATTTTATGTACAGTATGTCATCTATATTTACTGTACTATTTGATATTTTATTTACAGTATATAAAATGTATTTTGTGTACTTTTAGTTAATATTATATGTACAATATATGAAATATATTTACTGTACTTTCTGATATTTTATATACAGTATATAAGATATATTTGGTGTCCTTTTGATATTTTATATAAATTATATAATATATATTTGTTGAAGTTTTTGATATTTTACATAGGGTGTGTAGTATATACTTACTGTCCTTTTTGATATTTTATTTACAGTATATAATATACATTTGGTGTAATTTTTGATATTTTATGTACAGTATATTAAATATAATTACTGCAGTTTTTGATAGTCTATTTACAGTATACATAACACATATTTGGTGTACTTTTTGATATTTTATGTACAGTATGTCATATATATTTACTGTACTTTTTGATATTTTATTTACAGTATATAAAATGTATTTGGTGTACTTTTAGTTAATATTATATGTACAATATATGAAATATATTTACTGTACTTTTTGATATTTTATGTACAGTATATAAGATATATTTGGTGTCCTTTTGATATTTTATATAAATTATATAATATATATTTGGTGAAGTTTTTGATATTTTACATAGGGTGTGTAGTATATAGTTACTGTCCTTTTTGATATTTTATTTACAGTATATAATATACGTTTGGTGTAATTTTTGATATTTTATGTACAGTATATTAAATATAATTACTGTAGTATTTGATACTTTATTTACAGTATATATAACACATATTTGGTGTACTTTTTGATATTTTATGTACAGTATGTAATATATATTTACTGTACTTTTTGATAATTTATTTACAGTATATAAAGTGTATTTGGTGTACTTTCGGTTAATATTATATGTACAATATATGAAATATATATACTGTATTTTTGATATTTTATGTACAGTATATAAGATATATTTCGTGTCCTTTTGATATTTTATGTAAATTATATAATACATATTTGGTGTTGTTTTTGATATTTTACATAGGGTGTGTCATCTATATTGACTGTCCTTTTTAATATTTTATTTACAGTATATAATATACATTTGGTGTAATTTTTGATATTTTATGTACAGTATATTAAATATAATTACTGTAGTTTTTCATAGTCTATTTACAGTATATATAACACATATTTGGTGTACTTTTTGATATTTTATGTACAGTATGTCATCTATATTTACTGTACTATTTGATATTTTATTTACAGTATATAAAATGTATTTTGTGTACTTTTAGTTAATATTATATGTACAATATATGAAATATATTTACTGTACTTTCTGATATTTTATATACAGTATATAAGATATATTTGGTGTTCTTTTGATATTTTATATAAATTATATAATATATATTTGTTGAAGTTTTTGATATTTTACATAGGGTGTGTAGTATATACTTACTGTCCTTTTTGATATTTTATTTACAGTATATAATATACATTTGGTGTAATTTTTGATATTTTATGTACAGTATATTAAATATAATTACTGCAGTTTTTGATAGTCTATTTACAGTATATATAACACATATTTGGTGTACTTTTTGATATTTTATGTACAGTATGTCATATATATTTACTGTACTTTTTGATATTTTATTTACAGTATATAAAATGTATTTGGTGTACTTTTAGTTAATATTATATGTACAATATATGAAATATATTTACTGTACTTTTTGATATTTTATGTACAGTATATAAGATATATTTGGTGTCCTTTTGATATTTTATATAAATTATATAATATATATTTGGTGAAGTTTTTGATATTTTACATAGGGTGTGTAGTATATAGTTACTGTCCTTTTTGATATTTTATTTACAGTATATAATATACGTTTGGTGTAATTTTTGATATTTTATGTACAGTATATTAAATATAATTACTGTAGTATTTGATACTTTATTTACAGTATATATAACACATATTTGGTGTACTTTTTGATATTTTATGTACAGTATGTAATACATATTTACTGTACTTTTTGATAATTTATTTACAGTATATAAAGTGTATTTGGTGTACTTTCGGTTAATATTATATGTACAATATATGAAATATATATACTGTATTTTTGATATTTTATGTACAGTATATAAGATATATTTCGTGTCCTTTTGATATTTTATGTAAATTATATAATACATATTTGGTGTTGTTTTTGATATTTTACATAGGGTGTGTCATCTATATTGACTGTCCTTTTTAATATTTTATTTACAGTATATAATATACATTTGGTGTAATTTTTGATATTTTATGTACAGTATATTAAATATAATTACTGTAGTTTTTCATAGTCTATTTACAGTATATATAACACATATTTGGTGTACTTTTTGATATTTTATGTACAGTATGTCATCTATATTTACTGTACTATTTGATATTTTATTTACAGTATATAAAATGTATTTGGTGTACTTTTAGTTAATATTATATGTACAATATATGAAATATATTTACTGTACTTTCTGATATTTTATATACAGTATATAAGATATATTTGGTGTCCTTTTGATATTTTATATAAATTATATAATATATATTTGGTGAAGTTTTTGATATTTTACATAGGGTGTGTAGTATATACTTACTGTCCTTTTTGATATTTTATTTACAGTATATAATATACATTTGGTGTAATTTTTGATATTTTATGTACAGTATATTAAATATAATTACTGCAGTTTTTGATAGTCTATTTACAGTATATATAACACATATTTGGTGTACTTTTTGATATTTTATGTACAGTATGTCATATATATTTACTGTATTTTTGATAATTTATTTACAGTATATAAAGTGTATTTGGTGTACTTTCAGTTAATATTATATGTACAATATATGAAATATATTTACTGTACTTTTTGATATTTTATGTACAGTATATAAGATATATTTCGTGTCCTTTTGATATTTTATGTAAATTATATAATATATATTTGGTGAAGTTTTTGATATTTTACATAGGGTGTGTACTATATAGTTACTGTCTTTTTTGATATTTTATTTACAGTATATAATATACGTTTGGTGTAATTTTTGATATTTTATGTACAGTATATTAAATATAATTACTGTAGTATTTGATACTTTATTTACAGTATATATAACACATATTTGGTGTACTTTTTGATATTTTATGTACAGTATGTAATATATATTTACTGTACTTTTTGATAATTTATTTACAGTATATAAAGTGTATTTGGTGTACTTTCAGTTAATATTATATGTAAAATATATGAAATATATTTACTGTACTTTTTGATATTTTAGGTACAGTATATAAGATATATTTGGTGTCCTTTTGATATTTTATGTAAATTATATAATATATATTTGGTGAAGTTTTTGATACTTTACATAGGGTGTGTAGTATATAGTTACTGTCCTTTTTGATATTTTATTTACAGTATATAATATACGTTTGGTGTAATTTTTGATATTTTATGTACAGTATATTAAATATAATTACTGTAGTATTTGATACTTTATTTACAGTATATATAACACATATTTGGTGTACTTTTTGATATTTTATGTACAGTATGTAATATATATTTACTGTACTTTTTGATAATTTATTTACAGTATATAAAGTGTATTTGGTGTACTTTCGGTTAATATTATATGTACAATATATGAAATATATATACTGTATTTTTGATATTTTATGTACAGTATATAAGATATATTTCGTGTCCTTTTGATATTTTATGTAAATTATATAATACATATTTGGTGTTGTTTTTGATATTTTACATAGGGTGTGTCATCTATATTGACTGTCCTTTTTAATATTTTATTTACAGTATATAATATACATTTGGTGTAATTTTTGATATTTTATGTACAGTATATTAAATATAATTACTGTAGTTTTTCATAGTCTATTTACAGTATATATAACACATATTTGGTGTACTTTTTGATATTTTATGTACAGTATGTCATCTATATTTACTGTACTATTTGATATTTTATTTACAGTATATAAAATGTATTTGGTGTACTTTTAGTTAATATTATATGTACAATATATGAAATATATTTACTGTACTTTCTGATATTTTATATACAGTATATAAGATATATTTGGTGTCCTTTTGATATTTTATATAAATTATATAATATATATTTGGTGAAGTTTTTGATATTTTACATAGGGTGTGTAGTATATACTTACTGTCCTTTTTGATATTTTATTTACAGTATATAATATACATTTGGTGTAATTTTTGATATTTTATGTACAGTATATTAAATATAATTACTGCAGTTTTTGATAGTCTATTTACAGTATATATAACACATATTTGGTGTACTTTTTGATATTTTATGTACAGTATGTCATATATATTTACTGTACTTTTTGATATTTTATTTACAGTATATAAAATGTATTTGGTGTACTTTTAGTTAATATTATATGTACAATATAGGAAATATATTTACTGTACTTTTTGATATTTTATGTACAGTATATAAGATATATTTGGTGTCCTTTTGATATTTTATGTAAATTATATAATATATATTTGGTGAAGTTTTTGATATTGTACATAGGGTGTGTACCATATAGTTACTGTCCTTTTTGATATTTTATTTACAGTATATAATATACGTTTGGTGTAATTTTTGATATTTTATGTACAGTATATTAAATATAATTACTGTAGTATTTGATACTTTATTTACAGTATATATAACACATATTTGGTGTACTTTTTGATATTTTATGTACAGTATGTCATATATATTTACTGTACTTTTTGATAATTTATTTACAGTATATAAAGTGTATTTGGTGTACTTTCAGTTAATATTATATGTACAATATATGAAATATATTTACTGTACTTTTTGATATTTTATGTACAGTATATAAGATATATTTCGTGTCCTTTTGATATTTTATGTAAATTATATAATATATATTTGGTGAAGTTTTTGATATTTTACATAGGGTGTGTAGTATATAGTTACTGTCCTTTTTGATATTTTATTTACAGTATATAATATACGTTTGGTGTAATTTTTGATATTTTATGTACAGTATATTAAATATAATTACTGTAGTATTTGATACTTTATTTACAGTATATATAACACATATTTGGTGTACTTTTTGATATTTTATGTACAGTATGTAATATATATTTACTGTACTTTTTGATAATTTATTTACAGTATATAAAGTGTATTTGGTGTACTTTCGGTTAATATTATATGTACAATATATGAAATATATACTGTATTTTTGATATTTTATGTACAGTATATAAGATATATTTCGTGTCCTTTTGATATTTTATGTAAATTATATAATACATATTTGGTGTTGTTTTTGATATTTTACATAGGGTGTGTCATCTATATTGACTGTCCTTTTTGATATTTTATTTACAGTATATAATATACATTTGGTGTAATTTTTGATATTTTATGTACAGTATATTAAATATAATTACTGTAGTTTTTCATAGTCTATTTACAGTATATATAACACATATTTGGTGTACTTTTTGATATTTTATGTACAGTATGTCATATATATTTACTGTACTATTTGATATTTTATTTACAGTATATAAAATGTATTTGGTGTACTTTTAGTTAATATTATATGTTCAATATATGAAATATATTTACTGTACTTTCTGATATTTTATATACAGTATATAAGATATATTTGGTGTCCTTTTGATATTTTATATAAATTATATAATATATATTTGTTGAAGTTTTTGATATTTTACATAGGGTGTGTAGTATATACTTACTGTCCTTTTTGATATTTTATTTACAGTATATAATATACATTTGGTGTAATTTTTGATATTTTATGTACAGTATATTAAATATAATTACTGCAGTTTTTGATAGTCTATTTACAGTATATATAACACATATTTGGTGTACTTTTTGATATTTTATGTACAGTATGTCATATATATTTACTGTACTTTTTGATATTTTATTTACAGTATATAAAATGTATTTGGTGTACTTTTAGTTAATATTATATGTACAATATATGAAATATATTTACTGTACTTTTTGATATTTTATGTACAGTATATAAGATATATTTGGTGTCCTTTTGATATTTTATATAAATTATATAATATATATTTGGTGAAGTTTTTGATATTTTACATAGGGTGTGTAGTATATAGTTACTGTCCTTTTTGATATTTTATTTACAGTATATAATATACGTTTGGTGTAATTTTTGATATTTTATGTACAGTATATTAAATATAATTACTGTAGTATTTGATACTTTATTTACAGTATATATAACACATATTTGGTGTACTTTTTGATATTTTATGTACAGTATGTAATATATATTTACTGTATTTTTTGATAATTTATTTACAGTATATAAAGTGTATTTGGTGTACTTTCGGTTAATATTATATGTACAATATATGAAATATATATACTGTATTTTTGATATTTTATGTACAGTATATAAGATATATTTCGTGTCCTTTTGATATTTTATGTAAATTATATAATACATATTTGGTGTTGTTTTTGATATTTTACATAGGGTGTGTCATCTATATTGACTGTCCTTTTTAATATTTTATTTACAGTATATAATATACATTTGGTGTAATTTTTGATATTTTATGTACAGTATATTAAATATAATTACTGTAGTTTTTCATAGTCTATTTACAGTATATATAACACATATTTGGTGTACTTTTTGATATTTTATGTACAGTATGTCATCTATATTTACTGTACTATTTGATATTTTATTTACAGTATATAAAATGTATTTTGTGTACTTTTAGTTAATATTATATGTACAATATATGAAATATATTTACTGTACTTTCTGATATTTTATATACAGTATATAAGATATATTTGGTGTCCTTTTGATATTTTATATAAATTATATAATATATATTTGTTGAAGTTTTTGATATTTTACATAGGGTGTGTAGTATATACTTACTGTCCTTTTTGATATTTTATTTACAGTATATAATATACATTTGGTGTAATTTTTGATATTTTATGTACAGTATATTAAATATAATTACTGCAGTTTTTGATAGTCTATTTACAGTATACATAACACATATTTGGTGTACTTTTTGATATTTTATGTACAGTATGTCATATATATTTACTGTACTTTTTGATATTTTATTTACAGTATATAAAATGTATTTGGTGTACTTTTAGTTAATATTATATGTACAATATATGAAATATATTTACTGTACTTTTTGATATTTTATGTACAGTATATAAGATATATTTGGTGTCCTTTTGATATTTTATATAAATTATATAATATATATTTGGTGAAGTTTTTGATATTTTACATAGGGTGTGTAGTATATAGTTACTGTCCTTTTTGATATTTTATTTACAGTATATAATATACGTTTGGTGTAATTTTTGATATTTTATGTACAGTATATTAAATATAATTACTGTAGTATTTGATACTTTATTTACAGTATATATAACACATATTTGGTGTACTTTTTGATATTTTATGTACAGTATGTAATATATATTTACTGTACTTTTTGATAATTTATTTACAGTATATAAAGTGTATTTGGTGTACTTTCGGTTAATATTATATGTACAATATATGAAATATATATACTGTATTTTTGATATTTTATGTACAGTATATAAGATATATTTCGTGTCCTTTTGATATTTTATGTAAATTATATAATACATATTTGGTGTTGTTTTTGATATTTTACATAGGGTGTGTCATCTATATTGACTGTCCTTTTTAATATTTTATTTACAGTATATAATATACATTTGGTGTAATTTTTGATATTTTATGTACAGTATATTAAATATAATTACTGCAGTTTTTGATAGTCTATTTACAGTATATATAACACATATTTGGTGTACTTTTTGATATTTTATGTACAGTATGTCATATATATTTACTGTACTTTTTGATATTTTATTTACAGTATATAAAATGTATTTGGTGTACTTTTAGTTAATATTATATGTACAATATAGGAAATATATTTACTGTACTTTTTGATATTTTATGTACAGTATATAAGATATATTTGGTGTCCTTTTGATATTTTATGTAAATTATATAATATATATTTGGTGAAGTTTTTGATATTGTACATAGGGTGTGTACCATATAGTTACTGTCCTTTTTGATATTTTATTTACAGTATATAATATACGTTTGGTGTAATTTTTGATATTTTATGTACAGTATATTAAATATAATTACTGTAGTATTTGATACTTTATTTACAGTATATATAACACATATTTGGTGTACTTTTTGATATTTTATGTACAGTATGTCATATATATTTACTGTACTTTTTGATAATTTATTTACAGTATATAAAGTGTATTTGGTGTACTTTCAGTTAATATTATATGTACAATATATGAAATATATTTACTGTACTTTTTGATATTTTATGTACAGTATATAAGATATATTTCGTGTCCTTTTGATATTTTATGTAAATTATATAATATATATTTGGTGAAGTTTTTGATATTTTACATAGGGTGTGTAGTATATAGTTACTGTCCTTTTTGATATTTTATTTACAGTATATAATATACGTTTGGTGTAATTTTTGATATTTTATGTACAGTATATTAAATATAATTACTGTAGTATTTGATACTTTATTTACAGTATATATAACACATATTTGGTGTACTTTTTGATATTTTATGTACAGTATGTAATATATATTTACTGTACTTTTTGATAATTTATTTACAGTATATAAAGTGTATTTGGTGTACTTTCGGTTAATATTATATGTACAATATATGAAATATATACTGTATTTTTGATATTTTATGTACAGTATATAAGATATATTTCGTGTCCTTTTGATATTTTATGTAAATTATATAATACATATTTGGTGTTGTTTTTGATATTTTACATAGGGTGTGTCATCTATATTGACTGTCCTTTTTAATATTTTATTTACAGTATATAATATACATTTGGTGTAATTTTTGATATTTTATGTACAGTATATTAAATATAATTACTGTAGTTTTTCATAGTCTATTTACAGTATATATAACACATATTTGGTGTACTTTTTGATATTTTATGTACAGTATGTCATCTATATTTACTGTACTATTTGATATTTTATTTACAGTATATAAAATGTATTTTGTGTACTTTTAGTTAATATTATATGTACAATATATGAAATATATTTACTGTACTTTCTGATATTTTATATACAGTATATAAGATATATTTGGTGTCCTTTTGATATTTTATATAAATTATATAATATATATTTGTTGAAGTTTTTGATATTTTACATAGGGTGTGTAGTATATACTTACTGTCCTTTTTGATATTTTATTTACAGTATATAATATACATTTGGTGTAATTTTTGATATTTTATGTACAGTATATTAAATATAATTACTGCAGTTTTTGATAGTCTATTTACAGTATATATAACACATATTTGGTGTACTTTTTGATATTTTATGTACAGTATGTCATATATATTTACTGTACTTTTTGATATTTTATTTACAGTATATAAAATGTATTTGGTGTACTTTTAGTTAATATTATATGTACAATATATGAAATATATTTACTGTACTTTTTGATATTTTATGTACAGTATATAAGATATATTTGGTGTCCTTTTGATATTTTATATAAATTATATAATATATATTTGGTGAAGTTTTTGATATTTTACATAGGGTGTGTAGTATATAGTTACTGTCCTTTTTGATATTTTATTTACAGTATATAATATACGTTTGGTGTAATTTTTGATATTTTATGTACAGTATATTAAATATAATTACTGTAGTATTTGATACTTTATTTACAGTATATATAACACATATTTGGTGTACTTTTTGATATTTTATGTACAGTATGTAATACATATTTACTGTACTTTTTGATAATTTATTTACAGTATATAAAGTGTATTTGGTGTACTTTCGGTTAATATTATATGTACAATATATGAAATATATATACTGTATTTTTGATATTTTATGTACAGTATATAAGATATATTTCGTGTCCTTTTGATATTTTATGTAAATTATATAATACATATTTGGTGTTGTTTTTGATATTTTACATAGGGTGTGTCATCTATATTGACTGTCCTTTTTAATATTTTATTTACAGTATATAATATACATTTGGTGTAATTTTTGATATTTTATGTACAGTATATTAAATATAATTACTGTAGTTTTTCATAGTCTATTTACAGTATATATAACACATATTTGGTGTACTTTTTGATATTTTATGTACAGTATGTCATCTATATTTACTGTACTATTTGATATTTTATTTACAGTATATAAAATGTATTTTGTGTACTTTTAGTTAATATTATATGTACAATATATGAAATATATTTACTGTACTTTCTGATATTTTATATACAGTATATAAGATATATTTGGTGTCCTTTTGATATTTTATATAAATTATATAATATATATTTGTTGAAGTTTTTGATATTTTACATAGGGTGTGTAGTATATACTTACTGTCCTTTTTGATATTTTATTTACAGTATATAATATACATTTGGTGTAATTTTTGATATTTTATGTACAGTATATTAAATATAATTACTGCAGTTTTTGATAGTCTATTTACAGTATACATAACACATATTTGGTGTACTTTTTGATATTTTATGTACAGTATGTCATATATATTTACTGTACTTTTTGATATTTTATTTACAGTATATAAAATGTATTTGGTGTACTTTTAGTTAATATTATATGTACAATATATGAAATATATTTACTGTACTTTTTGATATTTTATGTACAGTATATAAGATATATTTGGTGTCCTTTTGATATTTTATATAAATTATATAATATATATTTGGTGAAGTTTTTGATATTTTACATAGGGTGTGTAGTATATAGTTACTGTCCTTTTTGATATTTTATTTACAGTATATAATATACGTTTGGTGTAATTTTTGATATTTTATGTACAGTATATTAAATATAATTACTGTAGTATTTGATACTTTATTTACAGTATATATAACACATATTTGGTGTACTTTTTGATATTTTATGTACAGTATGTAATATATATTTACTGTACTTTTTGATAATTTATTTACAGTATATAAAGTGTATTTGGTGTACTTTCGGTTAATATTATATGTACAATATATGAAATATATATACTGTATTTTTGATATTTTATGTACAGTATATAAGATATATTTCGTGTCCTTTTGATATTTTATGTAAATTATATAATACATATTTGGTGTTGTTTTTGATATTTTACATAGGGTGTGTCATCTATATTGACTGTCCTTTTTAATATTTTATTTACAGTATATAATATACATTTGGTGTAATTTTTGATATTTTATGGACAGTATATTAAATATAATTACTGTAGTTTTTCATAGTCTATTTACAGTATATATAACACATATTTGGTGTACTTTTTGATATTTTATGTACAGTATGTCATATATATTTACTGTACTATTTGATATTTTATTTACAGTATATAAAATGTATTTGGTGTACTTTTAGTTAATATTATATGTACAATATATGAAATATATTTACTGTACTTTCTGATATTTTATATACAGTATATAAGATATATTTGGTGTCCTTTTGATATTTTATATAAATTATATAATATATATTTGGTGAAGTTTTTGATATTTTACATAGGGTGTGTAGTATATAGTTACTGTTCTTTTTGATATTTTATTTACAGTATATAATATACGTTTGGTGTAATTTTTGATATTTAATGTTCAGTATATTAAATATAATTACTGTAGTATTTGATACTTTATTTACAGTATATATAACACATATTTGGTGTACTTTTTGATATTTTATGTACAGTATGTAATATATATTTACTGTACTTTTTGATAATTTATTTACAGTATATAAAGTGTATTTGGTGTACTTTCAGTTAATATTATATGTAAAATATATGAAATATATTTACTGTACTTTTTGATATTTTATGTACAGTATATAAGATATATTTGGTGTCCTTTTCATATTTTATGTAAATTATATAATATATATTTGGTGAAGTTTTTCATATTTTACATAGGGTGTGTAGTATATAGTTACTGTCCTTTTTGATATTTTATTTACAGTATATAATATACGTTTGGTGTAATTTTTGATATTTTATGTACAGTATATTAAATATAATTACTGTAGTATTTGATACTTTATTTACAGTATATATAACACATATTTGGTGTACTTTTTGATATTTTATGTACAGTATGTAATATATATTTACTGTACTTTTTGATAATTTATTTACAGTATATAAAGTGTATTTGGTGTACTTTCGGTTAATATTATATGTACAATATATGAAATATATATACTGTATTTTTGATATTTTATGTACAGTATATAAGATATATTTCGTGTCCTTTTGATATTTTATGTAAATTATATAATACATATTTGGTGTTGTTTTTGATATTTTACATAGAGTGTGTCATCTATATTGACTGTCCTTTTTAATATTTTATTTACAGTATATAATATACATTTGGTGTAATTTTTGATATTTTATGGACAGTATATTAAATATAATTACTGTAGTTTTTCATAGTCTATTTACAGTATATATAACACATATTTGGTGTACTTTTTGATATTTTATGTACAGTATGTCATATATATTTACTGTACTATTTGATATATTATTTACAGTATATAAAATGTATTTGGTGTACTTTTAGTTAATATTATATGTACAATATATGAAATATATTTACTGTACTTTCTGATATTTTATATACAGTATATAAGATATATTTGGTGTCCTTTTGATATTTTATATAAATTATATAATATATATTTGGTGAAGTTTTTGATATTTTACATAGGGTGTGTAGTATATACTTACTGTCCTTTTTGATATTTTATTTACAGTATATAATATACATTTGGTGTAATTTTTGATATTTTATGTACAGTATATTAAATATAGTTACTGCAGTTTTTGATAGTCTATTTACAGTATATATAACACATATTTGGTGTACTTTTTGATATTTTATGTACAGTATGTCATATATATTTACTGTACCTTTTGATATTTTATTTACAGTATATAAAATGTATTTGGTGTACTTTTAGTTAATATTATATGTACAATATATGAAATATATTTACTGTACTTTCTGATATTTTATGTACAGTATATAAGATATATTTGGTGTCCTTTTGATATTTTATATAAATTATATAATATATATTTGGTGAAGTTTTTGATATTTTACATAGGGTGTGTAGTATATAGTTACTGTCCTTTTTGATATTTTATTTACAGTATATAATATACGTTTGGTGTAATTTTTGATATTCAATGTACAGTATATTAAATATAATTACTGTAGTATTTGATACTTTATTTACAGTATATATAACACATATTTGGTGTACTTTTTGATATTTTATGTACAGTATGTCATATATATTTACTGTACTTTTTGATAATTTATTTACAGTATATAAAGTGTATTTGGTGTACTTTCAGTTAAGATTATATGTACAATATATGAAATATATTTACTGTACTTTTTGATATTTTATGTACAGTTTATAAGATATATTTGGTGTCCTTTTGATATTTTATATAAATTATATAATATATATTTGGTGAAGTTTTTGATATTTTACATAGGGTGTGTAGTATATAGTTACTGTCCTTTTTGATATTTTATTTACAGTATATAATATACGTTTGGTGTAATTTTTGATATTTAATATACAGTATATTAAATATAATTACTGTAGTATTTGATACTTTATTTACAGTATATATAACACATATTTGGTGTACTTTTTGATATTTTATGTACAGTATGTAATATATATTTACTGTACTTTTTGATAATTTATTTACAGTATATAAAGTGTATTTGGTGTACTTTCAGTTAATATTATATGTACAATATATGAAATATATTTACTGTACTTTTTGATATTTTATGTACAGTATATAAGATATATTTCGTGTCCTTTTGATATTTTATGTAAATTATATAATATATATTTGGTGAAGTTTTTGATATTTTACATAGGGTGTGTAGTATATAGTTACTGTCCTTTTTGATATTTTATTTACAGTATATAATATACGTTTGGTGTAATTTTTGATATTTTATGTACAGTATATTAAATATAATTACTGTAGTATTTGATACTTTATTTACAGTATATATAACACATATTTGGTGTACTTTTTGATATTTTATGTACAGTATGTAATATATATTTACTGTACTTTTTGATAATTTATTTACAGTATATAAAGTGTATTTGGTGTACTTTCGGTTAATATTATATGTACAATATATGAAATATATATACTGTATTTTTGATATTTTATGTACAGTGTATAAGATATATTTCGTGTCCTTTTGATATTTTATGTAAATTATATAATACATATTTGGTGTTGTTTTTGATATTTTACATAGGGTGTGTCATCTATATTGACTGTCCTTTTTAATATTTTATTTACAGTATATAATATACATTTGGTGTAATTTTTGATATTTTATGTACAGTATATTAAATATAATTACTGTAGTTTTTTATAGTCTATTTACAGTATATATAACACATATTTGGTGTACTTTTTGATATTTTATGTACAGTATGTCATATATATTTACTGTACTATTTGATATTTTATTTACAGTATATAAAATGTATTTGGTGTACTTTTAGTTAATATTATATGTACAATATATGAAATATATTTACTGTACTTTCTGATATTTTATATACAGTATATAAGATATATTTGGTGTCCTTTTGATATTTTATATAAATTATATAATATATATTTTGTGAAGTTTTTGATATTTTACATAGGGTGTGTAGTATATACTTACTGTCCTTTTTGATATTTTATTTACAGTATATAATATACATTTGGTGTAATTTTTGATATTTTATGTACAGTATATTAAATATAATTACTGCAGTTTTTGATAGTCTATTTACAGTATATACAACACATATTTGGTGTACTTTTTGATATTTTATGTACAGTATGTCATATATATTTACTGTACTTTTTGATATTTTATTTACAGTATATGAAATGTATTTGGTGTACTTTTAGTTAATATTATATGTACAATATATGAAATATATTTACTGTACTTTTTGATATTTTATGTACAGTATATAAGATATATTTGGTGTCCTTTTGAAATTTTATATAAATTACATAATATATATTTGGTGAAGTTTTTGATATTTTACATAGGGTGTGTAGTATATAGTTACTGTCCTTTTTGATATTTTATTTACAGTATATAATATACGTTTGGTGTAATTTTTGATATTTAATGTACAGTATATTAAATATAATTACTGTAGTATTTGATACTTTATTTACAGTATATATAACACATATTTGGTGTACTTTTTGATATTTTATGTACAGTATGTCATATATATTTACTGTACTTTTTGATAATTTATTTACAGTATATAAAGTGTATTTGGTGTACTTTCAGTTAATATTATATGTACAATATATGAAATATATTTACTGTACTTTTTGATATTTTATGTACAGTATATAAGATATATTTGGTGTCCTTTTGATATTTTATGTAAATTATATAATATATATTTGGTGAAGTTTTTGATATTTTACATAGGGTGTGTAGTATATAGTTACTGTCCTTTTTGATATTTTATTTACAGTATATAATATACGTTTGGTGTAATTTTTGATATTTTATGTACAGTATATTAAATATAATTACTGTAGTATTTGATACTTTATTTACAGTATATATAACACATATTTGGTGTACTTTTTGATATTTTATGTACAGTATGTAATATATATTTACTGTACTTTTTGATAATTTATTTACAGTATATAAAGTGTATTTGGTGTACTTTCGGTTAATATTATATGTACAATATATGAAATATATATACTGTATTTTTGATATTTTATGTACAGTATATAAGATATATTTCGTGTCCTTTTGATATTTTATGTAAATTATATAATACATATTTGGTGTTGTTTTTGATATTTTACATAGGGTGTGTCATCTATATTGACTGTCCTTTTTAATATTTTATTTACAGTATATAATATACATTTGGTGTAATTTTTGATATTTTATGTACAGTATATTAAATATAATTACTGTAGTTTTTTATAGTCTATTTACAGTATATATAACACATATTTGGTGTACTTTTTGATATTTAATGTACAGTATGTCATATATATTTACTGTACTATTTGAAATTTTATTTACAGTATATAAAATATATTTGGTGTACTTTTAGTTAATATTATATGTACAATATATGAAATATATTTACTGTACTTTCTGATATTTTATATACAGTATATAAGATATATTTGGTGTCCTTTTGATATTTTATATAAATTATATAATATATATTTTGTGAAGTTTTTGATATTTTACATAGGGTGTGTACTATATACTTACTGTCCTTTTTGATATTTTATTTACAGTATATAATATACATTTGGTGTAATTTTTGATATTTTATGTACAGTATATTAAATATAATTACTGCAGTTTTTGATAGTCTATTTGCAGTATATACAACACATATTTGGTGTACTTTTTGATATTTTATGTACAGTATGTCATATATATTTACTGTACTTTTTGATATTTTATTTACAGTATATAAAATGTATTTGGTGTACTTTTAGTTAATATTATATGTACAATATATGAAATATATTTACTGTACTTTTTGATATTTTATGTACAGTATATAAGATATATTTGGTGTCCTTTTGATATTTTATATAAATTACATAATATATATTTGGTGAAGTTTTTGATATTTTACATAGGGTGTGTAGTATATAGTTACTGTCCTTTTTGATATTTTATTTACAGTATATAATATACGTTTGGTGTAATTTTTGATATTTAATGTACAGTATATTAAATATAATTACTGTAGTATTTGATACTTTATTTACAGTATATATAACACATATTTGGTGTACTTTTTGATATTTTATGTACAGTATGTCATATATATTTACTGTACTTTTTGATAATTTATTTACAGTATATAAAGTGTATTTGGTGTACTTTCAGTTAATATTATATGTACAATATATGAAATATATTTACTGTACTTTTTGATATTTTATGTACAGTATATAAGATATATTTGGTGTCCTTTTGATATTTTATGTAAATTATATAATATATATTTGGTGAAGTTTTTGATATTTTACATAGGGTGTGTACTATATAGTTACTGTCCTTTTTGATATTTTATTTACAGTATATAATATACGTTTGGTGTAATTTTTGATATTTTATGTACAGTATATTAAATATAATTACTGTAGTATTTGATACTTTATTTACAGTATATATAACACATATTTGGTGTACTTTTTGATATTTTATGTACAGTATGTCATATATATTTACTGTACTTTTTGATAATTTATTTACAGTATATAAAGTGTATTTGGTGTACTTTCAGTTAATATTATATGTACAATATATGAAATATATTTACTGTACTTTTTGATATTTTATGTACAGTATATAAGATATATTTCGTGTCCTTTTGATATTTTATGTAAATTATAAAATATATATTTGGTGAAGTTTTTGATATTTTACATAGGGTGTGTAGTATATAGTTACTGTCCTTTTTGATATTTTATTTACAGTATGTAATATACGTTTGGTGTAATTTTTGATATTTTATGTACAGTATATTAAATATAATTACTGTAGTATTTGATACTTTATTTACAGTATTTATAACACATATTTGGTGTACTTTTTGATATTTTATGTACAGTATGTAATATATATTTACTGTACTTTTTGATAATTTATTTACAGTATATAAAGTGTATTTGGTGTACTTTCGGTTAATATTATATGTACAATATATGAAATATATATACTGTATTTTTGATATTTTATGTACAGTATATAAGATATATTTCGTGTCCTTTTGATATTTTATGTAAATTATATAATACATATTTGGTGATGTTTTTGATATTTTACATAGGGTGTGTCATCTATATTGACTGTCCTTTTTAATATTTTATTTACAGTATATAATATACATTTGGTGTAATTTTTGATATTTTATGTACAGTATATTAAATATAATTACTGTAGTTTTTCATAGTCTATTTACAGTATATATAACACATATTTGGTGTACTTTTTGATATTTTATGTACAGTATGTCATATATATTTACTGTACTATTTGATATTTTATTTACAGTATATAAAATGTATTTGGTGTACTTTTAGTTAATATTATATGTACAATATATGAAATATATTTACTGTACTTTCTGATATTTTATATACAGTATATAAGATATATTTGGTGTCCTTTTGATATTTTATATAAATTATATAATATATACTTTGTGAAGTTTTTGATATTTTACATAGGGTGTGTAGTATATAGTTACTGTCCTTTTTGATATTTTATTTACAGTATATAATATACGTTTGGTGTAATTTTTGATATTTAATGTACAGTATATTAAATATAATTACTGTAGTATTTGATACTTTATTTACAGTATATATAACACATATTTGGTGTACTTTTTGATATTTTATGTACAGTATGTAATATATATTTACTGTACTTTTTGATAATTTATTTACAGTATATAAAGTGTATTTGGTGTACTTTCGGTTAATATTATATGTACAATATATGAAATATATATACTGTATTTTTGATATTTTATGTACAGTATATAAGATATATTTCGTGTCCTTTTGATATTTTATGTAAATTATATAATACATATTTGGTGTTGTTTTTGATATTTTACATAGGGTGTGTCATCTATATTGACTGTCCTTTTTAATATTTTATTTACAGTATATAATATACATTTGGTGTAATTTTTGATATTTTATGGACAGTATATTAAATATAATTACTGTAGTTTTTCATAGTCTATTTACAGTATATATAACACATATTTGGTGTACTTTTTGATATTTTATGTACAGTATGTCATATATATTTACTGTACTATTTGATATTTTATTTACAGTATATAAAATGTATTTGGTGTACTTTTAGTTAATATTATATGTACAATATATGAAATATATTTACTGTACTTTCTGATATTTTATATACAGTATATAAGATATATTTGGTGTCCTTTTGATATTTTATATAAATTATATAATATATATTTGGTGAAGTTTTTGATATTTTACATAGGGTGTGTAGTATATAGTTACTGTTCTTTTTGATATTTTATTTACAGTATATAATATACGTTTGGTGTAATTTTTGATATTTAATGTTCAGTATATTAAATATAATTACTGTAGTATTTGATACTTTATTTACAGTATATATAACACATATTTGGTGTACTTTTTGATATTTTATGTACAGTATGTAATATATATTTACTGTACTTTTTGATAATTTATTTACAGTATATAAAGTGTATTTGGTGTACTTTCAGTTAATATTATATGTAAAATATATGAAATATATTTACTGTACTTTTTGATATTTTATGTACAGTATATAAGATATATTTGGTGTCCTTTTCATATTTTATGTAAATTATATAATATATATTTGGTGAAGTTTTTCATATTTTACATAGGGTGTGTAGTATATAGTTACTGTCCTTTTTGATATTTTATTTACAGTATATAATATACGTTTGGTGTAATTTTTGATATTTTATGTACAGTATATTAAATATAATTACTGTAGTATTTGATACTTTATTTACAGTATATATAACACATATTTGGTGTACTTTTTGATATTTTATGTACAGTATGTAATATATATTTACTGTACTTTTTGATAATTTATTTACAGTATATAAAGTGTATTTGGTGTACTTTCGGTTAATATTATATGTACAATATATGAAATATATATACTGTATTTTTGATATTTTATGTACAGTATATAAGATATATTTCGTGTCCTTTTGATATTTTATGTAAATTATATAATACATATTTGGTGTTGTTTTTGATATTTTACATAGAGTGTGTCATCTATATTGACTGTCCTTTTTAATATTTTATTTACAGTATATAATATACATTTGGTGTAATTTTTGATATTTTATGTACAGTATATTAAATATAATTACTGTAGTTTTTCATAGTCTATTTACAGTATATATAACACATATTTGGTGTACTTTTTGATATTTTATGTACAGTATGTCATATATATTTACTGTACTATTTGATATATTATTTACAGTATATAAAATGTATTTGGTGTACTTTTAGTTAATATTATATGTACAATATATGAAATATATTTACTGTACTTTCTGATATTTTATATACAGTATATAAGATATATTTGGTGTCCTTTTGATATTTTATATAAATTATATAATATATATTTGGTGAAGTTTTTGATATTTTACATAGGGTGTGTAGTATATACTTACTGTCCTTTTTGATATTTTATTTACAGTATATAATATACATTTGGTGTAATTTTTGATATTTTATGTACAGTATATTAAATATAGTTACTGCAGTTTTTGATAGTCTATTTACAGTATATATAACACATATTTGGTGTACTTTTTGATATTTTATGTACAGTATGTCATATATATTTACTGTACCTTTTGATATTTTATTTACAGTATATAAAATGTATTTGGTGTACTTTTAGTTAATATTATATGTACAATATATGAAATATATTTACTGTACTTTCTGATATTTTATGTACAGTATATAAGATATATTTGGTGTCCTTTTGATATTTTATATAAATTATATAATATATATTTGGTGAAGTTTTTGATATTTTACATAGGGTGTGTAGTATATAGTTACTGTCCTTTTTGATATTTTATTTACAGTATATAATATACGTTTGGTGTAATTTTTGATATTCAATGTACAGTATATTAAATATAATTACTGTAGTATTTGATACTTTATTTACAGTATATATAACACATATTTGGTGTACTTTTTGATATTTTATGTACAGTATGTCATATATATTTACTGTACTTTTTGATAATTTATTTACAGTATATAAAGTGTATTTGGTGTACTTTCAGTTAAGATTATATGTACAATATATGAAATATATTTACTGTACTTTTTGATATTTTATGTACAGTTTATAAGATATATTTGGTGTCCTTTTGATATTTTATATAAATTATATAATATATATTTGGTGAAGTTTTTGATATTTTACATAGGGTGTGTAGTATATAGTTACTGTCCTTTTTGATATTTTATTTACAGTATATAATATACGTTTGGTGTAATTTTTGATATTTAATATACAGTATATTAAATATAATTACTGTAGTATTTGATACTTTATTTACAGTATATATAACACATATTTGGTGTACTTTTTGATATTTTATGTACAGTATGTAATATATATTTACTGTACTTTTTGATAATTTATTTACAGTATATAAAGTGTATTTGGTGTACTTTCAGTTAATATTATATGTACAATATATGAAATATATTTACTGTACTTTTTGATATTTTATGTACAGTATATAAGATATATTTCGTGTCCTTTTGATATTTTATGTAAATTATATAATATATATTTGGTGAAGTTTTTGATATTTTACATAGGGTGTGTAGTATATAGTTACTGTCCTTTTTGATATTTTATTTACAGTATATAATATACGTTTGGTGTAATTTTTGATATTTTATGTACAGTATATTAAATATAATTACTGTAGTATTTGATACTTTATTTACAGTATATATAACACATATTTGGTGTACTTTTTGATATTTTATGTACAGTATGTAATATATATTTACTGTACTTTTTGATAATTTATTTACAGTATATAAAGTGTATTTGGTGTACTTTCGGTTAATATTATATGTACAATATATGAAATATATATACTGTATTTTTGATATTTTATGTACAGTGTATAAGATATATTTCGTGTCCTTTTGATATTTTATGTAAATTATATAATACATATTTGGTGTTGTTTTTGATATTTTACATAGGGTGTGTCATCTATATTGACTGTCCTTTTTAATATTTTATTTACAGTATATAATATACATTTGGTGTAATTTTTGATATTTTATGTACAGTATATTAAATATAATTACTGTAGTTTTTTATAGTCTATTTACAGTATATATAACACATATTTGGTGTACTTTTTGATATTTTATGTACAGTATGTCATATATATTTACTGTACTATTTGATATTTTATTTACAGTATATAAAATGTATTTGGTGTACTTTTAGTTAATATTATATGTACAATATATGAAATATATTTACTGTACTTTCTGATATTTTATATACAGTATATAAGATATATTTGGTGTCCTTTTGATATTTTATATAAATTATATAATATATATTTTGTGAAGTTTTTGATATTTTACATAGGGTGTGTAGTATATACTTACTGTCCTTTTTGATATTTTATTTACAGTATATAATATACATTTGGTGTAATTTTTGATATTTTATGTACAGTATATTAAATATAATTACTGCAGTTTTTGATAGTCTATTTACAGTATATACAACACATATTTGGTGTACTTTTTGATATTTTATGTACAGTATGTCATATATATTTACTGTACTTTTTGATATTTTATTTACAGTATATGAAATGTATTTGGTGTACTTTTAGTTAATATTATATGTACAATATATGAAATATATTTACTGTACTTTTTGATATTTTATGTACAGTATATAAGATATATTTGGTGTCCTTTTGAAATTTTATATAAATTACATAATATATATTTGGTGAAGTTTTTGATATTTTACATAGGGTGTGTAGTATATAGTTACTGTCCTTTTTGATATTTTATTTACAGTATATAATATACGTTTGGTGTAATTTTTGATATTTAATGTACAGTATATTAAATATAATTACTGTAGTATTTGATACTTTATTTACAGTATATATAACACATATTTGGTGTACTTTTTGATATTTTATGTACAGTATGTCATATATATTTACTGTACTTTTTGATAATTTATTTACAGTATATAAAGTGTATTTGGTGTACTTTCAGTTAATATTATATGTACAATATATGAAATACATTTACTGTACTTTTTGATATTTTATGTACAGTATATAAGATATATTTGGTGTCCTTTTGATATTTTATGTAAATTATATAATATATATTTGGTGAAGTTTTTGATATTTTACATAGGGTGTGTAGTATATAGTTACTGTCCTTTTTGATATTTTATTTACAGTATATAATATACGTTTGGTGTAATTTTTGATATTTTATGTACAGTATATTAAATATAATTACTGTAGTATTTGATACTTTATTTACAGTATATATAACACATATTTGGTGTACTTTTTGATATTTTATGTACAGTATGTAATATATATTTACTGTACTTTTTGATAATTTATTTACAGTATATAAAGTGTATTTGGTGTACTTTCGGTTAATATTATATGTACAATATATGAAATATATATACTGTATTTTTGATATTTTATGTACAGTATATAAGATATATTTCGTGTCCTTTTGATATTTTATGTAAATTATATAATACATATTTGGTGTTGTTTTTGATATTTTACATAGGGTGTGTCATCTATATTGACTGTCCTTTTTAATATTTTATTTACAGTATATAATATACATTTGGTGTAATTTTTGATATTTTATGTACAGTATATTAAATATAATTACTGTAGTTTTTCATAGTCTATTTACAGTATATATAACACATATTTGGTGTACTTTTTGATATTTTATGTACAGTATGTCATATATATTTACTGTACTATTTGATATATTATTTACAGTATATAAAATGTATTTGGTGTACTTTTAGTTAATATTATATGTACAATATATGAAATATATTTACTGTACTTTCTGATATTTTATATACAGTATATAAGATATATTTGGTGTCCTTTTGATATTTTATATAAATTATATAATATATATTTGGTGAAGTTTTTGATATTTTACATAGGGTGTGTAGTATATACTTACTGTACTTTTTGATATTTTATTTACAGTATATAATATACATTTGGTGTAATTTTTGATATTTTATGTACAGTATATTAAATATAGTTACTGCAGTTTTTGATAGTCTATTTACAGTATATATAACACATATTTGGTGTACTTTTTGATATTTTATGTACAGTATGTCATATATATTTACTGTACTTTTTGATATTTTATTTACAGTATATAAAATGTATTTGGTGTACTTTTAGTTAATATTATATGTACAATATATGAAATATATTTACTGTACTTTCTGATATTTTATGTACAGTATATAAGATATATTTGGTGTCCTTTTGATATTTTATATAAATTACATAATATATATTTGGTGAAGTTTTTGATATTTTACATAGGGTGTGTAGTATATAGTTACTGTCCTTTTTGATATTTTATTTACAGTATATAATATACGTTTGGTGTAATTTTTGATATTTAATGTACAGTATATTAAATATAATTACTGTAGTATTTGATACTTTATTTACAGTATATATAACACATATTTGGTGTACTTTTTGATATTTTATGTACAGTATGTCATATATATTTACTGTACTTTTTGATAATTTATTTACAGTATATAAAGTGTATTTGGTGTACTTTCAGTTAATATTATATGTACAATATATGAAATATATTTACTGTACTTTTTGATATTTTATGTACAGTATATAAGATATATTTGGTGTCCTTTTGATATTTTATGTAAATTATATAATATATATTTGGTGAAGTTTTTGATATTTTACATAGGGTGTGTACTATATAGTTACTGTCCTTTTTGATATTTTATTTACAGTATATAATATACGTTTGGTGTAATTTTTGATATTTTATGTACAGTATATTAAATATAATTACTGTAGTATTTGATACTTTATTTACAGTATATATAACACATATTTGGTGTACTTTTTGATATTTTATGTACAGTATGTCATATATATTTACTGTACTTTTTGATAATTTATTTACAGTATATAAAGTGTATTTGGTGTACTTTCAGTTAATATTATATGTACAATATATGAAATATATTTACTGTACTTTTTGATATTTTATGTACAGTATATAAGATATATTTCGTGTCCTTTTGATATTTTATGTAAATTATAAAATATATATTTGGTGAAGTTTTTGATATTTTACATAGGGTGTGTAGTATATAGTTACTGTCCTTTTTGATATTTTATTTACAGTATGTAATATACGTTTGGTGTAATTTTTGATATTTTATGTACAGTATATTAAATATAATTACTGTAGTATTTGATACTTTATTTACAGTATATATAACACATATTTGGTGTACTTTTTGATATTTTATGTACAGTATGTAATATATATTTACTGTACTTTTTGATAATTTATTTACAGTATATAAAGTGTATTTGGTGTACTTTCGGTTAATATTATATGTACAATATATGAAATATATATACTGTATTTTTGATATTTTATGTACAGTATATAAGATATATTTCGTGTCCTTTTGATATTTTATGTAAATTATATAATACATATTTGGTGATGTTTTTGATATTTTACATAGGGTGTGTCATCTATATTGACTGTCCTTTTTAATATTTTATTTACAGTATATAATATACATTTGGTGTAATTTTTGATATTTTATGTACAGTATATTAAATATAATTACTGTAGTTTTTCATAGTCTATTTACAGTATATATAACACATATTTGGTGTACTTTTTGATATTTTATGTACAGTATGTCATATATATTTACTGTACTATTTGATATTTTATTTACAGTATATAAAATGTATTTGGTGTACTTTTAGTTAATATTATATGTACAATATATGAAATATATTTACTGTACTTTCTGATATTTTATATACAGTATATAAGATATATTTGGTGTCCTTTTGATATTTTATATAAATTATATAATATATACTTTGTGAAGTTTTTGATATTTTACATAGGGTGTGTAGTATATAGTTACTGTCCTTTTTGATATTTTATTTACAGTATATAATATACGTTTGGTGTAATTTTTGATATTTAATGTACAGTATATTAAATATACTTACTGTAGTATTTGATACTTTATTTACAGTATATATAACACATATTTGGTGTACTTTTTGATATTTTATGTACAGTATGTGATATATATTTACTGTACTTTTTGATAATTTATTTACAGTATATAAAGTGTATTTGATGTACTTTCAGTTAATATTATATGTAAAATATATGAAATATATTTACTGTACTTTGTGATATTTTATGTACAGTATATAAGATATATTTGGTGTCCTTTTGATATTTTATGTAAATTATATAATATATATTTGGTGAAGTTTTTGATATTTTACATAGGGTGTGTAGTATATAGTTACTGTCCTTTTTGATATTTTATTTACAGTATATAATATACGTTTGGTGTAATTTTTGATATTTTATGTACAGTATATTAAATATAATTACTGTAGTATTTGATACTTTATTTACAGTATATATAACACATATTTGGTGTACTTTTTGATATTTTATGTACAGTATGTCATATATATTTACTGTACTTTTTGATAATTTATTTACAGTATATAAAGTGTATTTGGTGTACTTTCGGTTAATATTATATGTACAATATATGAAATATATATACTGTATTTTTGATATTTTATGTACAGTATATAAGATATATTTCGTGTCCTTTTGATATTTTATGTAAATTATATAATACATATTTGGTGTTGTTTTTGATATTTTACATAGGGTGTGTCATCTATATTGACTGTCCTTTTTAATATTTTATTTACAGTATATAATATACATTTGGTGTAATTTTTGATATTTTATGGACAGTATATTAAATATAATTACTGTAGTTTTTCATAGTCTATTTACAGTATATATAACACATATTTGGTGTACTTTTTGATATTTTATGTACAGTATGTCATATATATTTACTGTACTATTTGATATTTTATTTACAGTATATAAAATGTATTTGGTGTACTTTTAGTTAATATTATATGTACAATATATGAAATATATTTACTGTACTTTCTGATATTTTATATACAGTATATAAGATATATTTGGTGTCCTTTTGATATTTTATATAAATTATATAATATATATTTGGTGAAGTTTTTGATATTTTACATAGGGTGTGTAGTATATAGTTACTGTCCTTTTTGATATTTTATTTACAGTATATAATATACGTTTGGTGTAATTTTTGATATTTAATGTACAGTATATTAAATATAATTACTGTAGTATTTGATACTTTATTTACAGTATATATAACACATATTTGGTGTACTTTTTGATATTTTATGTACAGTATGTAATATATATTTACTGTACTTTTTGATAATTTATTTACAGTATATAAAGTGTATTTGGTGTACTTTCAGTTAATATTATATGTAAAATATATGAAATATTTTTACTGTACTTTGTGATATTTTATGTACAGTATATAAGATATATTTGGTGTCCTTTTGATATTTTATGTAAATTATATAATATATATTTGGTGAAGTTTTTGATATTTTACATAGGGTGTGTAGTATATAGTTACTGTCCTTTTTGATATTTTATTTACAGTATATAATATACGTTTGGTGTAATTTTTGATATTTTATGTACAGTATATTAAATATAATTACTGTAGTATTTGATACTTTATTTACAGTATATATAACACATATTTGGTGTACTTTTTGATATTTTATGTACAGTATGTAATATATATTTACTGTACTTTTTGATAATTTATTTACAGTATATAAAGTGTATTTGGTGTACTTTCGGTTAATTTTATATGTACAATATATGAAATATATATACTGTATTTTTGATATTTTATGTACAGTATATAAGATATATTTCGTGTCCTTTTGATATTTTATGTAAATTATATAATACATATTTGGTGTTGTTTTTGATATTTTACATAGAGTGTGTCATCTATATTGACTGTCCTTTTTAATATTTTATTTACAGTATATAATATACATTTGGTGTAATTTTTGATATTTTATGTACAGTATATTAAATATAATTACTGTAGTTTTTCATAGTCTATTTACAGTATATATAACACATATTTGGTGTACTTTTTGATATTTTATGTACAGTATGTCATATATATTTACTGTACTATTTGATATTTTATTTACAGTATATAAAATGTATTTGGTGTACTTTTAGTTAATATTATATGTACAATATATGAAATATATTTACTGTACTTTCTGATATTTTATATACAGTATATAAGATATATTTGGTGTCCTTTTGATATTTTATATAAATTATATAATATATATTTGGTGAAGTTTTTGATATTTTACATAGGGTGTGTAGTATATAGTTACTGTTCTTTTTGATATTTTATTTACAGTATATAATATACGTTTGGTGTAATTTTTGATATTTAATGTACAGTATATTAAATATAATTACTGTAGTATTTGATACTTTATTTACAGTATATATAACACATATTTCGTGTACTTTTTGATATTTTATGTACAGTATGTAATATATATTTACTGTACTTTTTGATAATTTATTTACAGTATATAAAGTGTATTTGGTGTACTTTCAGTTAATATTATATGTAAAATATATGAAATATATTTACTGTACTTTTTGATATTTTATGTACAGTATATAAGATATATTTGGTGTCCTTTTGATATTTTATGTAAATTATATAATATATATTTGGTGAAGTTTTTCATATTTTACATAGGGTGTGTAGTATATAGTTACTGTCCTTTTTGATATTTTATTTACAGTATATAATATACGTTTGGTGTAATTTTTGATATTTTATGTACAGAATATTAAATATAATTACTGTAGTATTTGATACTTTATTTACAGTATATATAACACATATTTGGTGTACTTTTTGATATTTTATGTACAGTATGTAATATATATTTACTGTACTTTTTGATAATTTATTTACAGTATATAAAGTGTATTTGGTGTACTTTCGGTTAATATTATATGTACAATATATGAAATATATTTACTGTACTTTTTGATATTTTATGTACAGTATATAAGATATATTTCGTGTCCTTTTGATATTTTATGTAAATTATATAATACATATTTGGGGTTGTTTTTGATATTTTACATAGAGTGTGTCATCTATATTGACTGTCCTTTTTAATATTTTATTTACAGTATATAATATACATTTGGTGTAATTTTTGATATTTTATGTACAGTATATTAAATATAATTACTGTAGTTTTTCATAGTCTATTTACAGTATATATAACACATATTTGGTGTACTTTTTGATATTTTATGTACAGTATGTCATATATATTTACTGTACTTTTTGATAATTTATTTACAGTATATAAAGTGTATTTGGTGTACTTTCATTTAATATTATATGTACAATATATGAAATATATTTACTGTACTTTTTGATATTTTATGTACAGTATATAAGATATATTTGGTGTCCTTTTGATATTTTATATAAATTATATAATATATATTTGGTGAAGTTTTTGATATTTTACATAGGGTGTGTAGTATATACTTACTGTCCTTTTTGATATTTTATTTACAGTATATAATATACATTTGGTGTAATTTTTGATATTTTATGTACAGTATATTAAATATAATTACTGCAGTTTTTGATAGTCTATTTACAGTATATATAACACATATTTGGTGTACTTTTTGATATTTTATGTACAGTATGTCATATATATTTACTGTACTTTTTGATATTTTATTTACGGTATATAAAATGTATTTGGTGTACTTTTAGTTAATATTATATGTACAATATATGAAATATATTTACTGTATTTCTTGATATTTTATGTACAGTATATAAGATATATTTGGTGTCCTTTTGATATTTTATATAAATTATATAATATACATTTGGTGAAGTTTTTGATATTTTACATAGGGTGTGTAGTATATAGTTACTGTCCTTTTTGATATTTTATTTACAGTATATAATATACGTTAGGTGTAATTTTTGATATTTAATGTACAGTATATTAAATATAATTACTGTAGTGTTTGATACTTTATTTACAGTATATATAACACATATTTGGTGTACTTTTTGATATTTTATGTACAGTATGTCATATATATTTACTGTACTTTTTGATAATTTATTTACAGTATATAAAGTGTATTTGGTGTACTTTCAGTTAATATTATATGTACAATATATGAAATATATTTACTGTACTTTTTGATATTTTATGTACAGTATATAAGATATATTTGGTGTCCTTTTGATATTTTATGTAAATTATATAATATATATTTGGTGAAGTTTTTGATATTTTACATAGGGTGTGTACTATATAGTTACTGTCCTTTTTGATATTTTATTTACAGTATATAATATACGTTAGGTGTAATTTTTGATATTTAATGTACAGTATATTAAATATAATTACTGTAGTGTTTGATACTTTATTTACAGTATATATAACACATATTTGGTGTACTTTTTGATATTTTATGTACAGTATGTAATATATATTTACTGTACTTTTTGATAATTTATTTACAGTATATAAAGTGTATTTGGTGTACTTTCAGTTAATATTATATGTAAAATATATGAAATATATTTACTGTACTTTTTGATATTTTAGGTACAGTATATAAGATATATTTGGTGTCCTTTTGATATTTTATGTAAATTATATAATATATATTTGGTGAAGTTTTTGATATTTTACATAGGGTGTGTAGTATATAGTTACTGTCCTTTTTGATATTTTATTTACAGTATATAATATACGTTTGGTGTAATTTTTGATATTTTATGTACAGTATATTAAATATAATTACTGTAGTATTTGATACTTTATTTACAGTATATATAACACATATTTGGTGTACTTTTTGATATTTTATGTACAGTATGTAATATATATTTACTGTACTTTTTGATAATTTATTTACAGTATATAAAGTGTATTTGGTGTACTTTCGGTTAATATTATATGTACAATATATGAAATATATATACTGTATTTTTGATATTTTATGTACAGTATATAAGATATATTTCGTGTCCTTTTGATATTTTATGTAAATTATATAATACATATTTGGTGTTGTTTTTGATATTTTACATAGGGTGTGTCATCTATATTGACTGTCCTTTTTAATATTTTATTTACAGTATATAATATACATTTGGTGTAATTTTTGATATTTTATGGACAGTATATTAAATATAATTACTGTAGTTTTTCATAGTCTATTTACAGTATATATAACACATATTTGGTGTACTTTTTGATATTTTATGTACAGTATGTCATCTATATTTACTGTACTATTTGATATTTTATTTACAGTATATAAAATGTATTTGGTGTACTTTTAGTTAATATTATATGTACAATATATGAAATATATTTACTGTACTTTCTGATATTTTATATACAGTATATAAGATATATTTGGTGTCCTTTTGATATTTTATATAAATTATATAATATATATTTGGTGAAGTTTTTGATATTTTACATAGGGTGTGTAGTATATAGTTACTGTCCTTTTTGATATTTTATTTACAGTATATAATATACGTTTGGTGTAATTTTTGATATTTTATGTACAGTATATTAAATATAATTACTGTAGTATTTGATACTTTATTTACAGTATATATAACACATATTTGGTGTACTTTTTGATATTTTATGTACAGTATGTAATATATATTTACTGTACTTTTTGATAATTTATTTACAGTATATAAAGTGTATTTGGTGTACTTTCGGTTAATATTATATGTACAATATATGAAATATATATACTGTATTTTTGATATTTTATGTACAGTATATAAGATATATTTCGTGTCCTTTTGATATTTTATGTAAATTATATAATACATATTTGGTGTTGTTTTTGATATTTTACATAGAGTGTGTCATCTATATTGACTGTCCTTTTTAATATTTTATTTACAGTATATAATATACATTTGGTGTAATTTTTGATATTTTATGTACAGTATATTAAATATAATTACTGTAGTTTTTCATAGTCTATTTACAGTATATATAACACATATTTGGTGTACTTTTTGATATTTTATGTACAGTATGTCATATATATTTACTGTACTATTTGATATTTTATTTACAGTATATAAAATGTATTTGGTGTACTTTTAGTTAATATTATATGTACAATATATGAAATATATTTACTGTACTTTCTGATATTTTATATACAGTATATAAGATATATTTGGTGTCCTTTTGATATTTTATATAAATTATATAATATATATTTGGTGAAGTTTTTGATATTTTACATAGGGTGTGTAGTATATAGTTACTGTCCTTTTTGATATTTTATTTACAGTATATAATATACGTTTGGTGTAATTTTTGATATTTAATGTACAGTATATTAAATATAATTACTGTAGTATTTGATACTTTATTTACAGTATATATAACACATATTTGGTGTACTTTTTGATATTTTATGTACAGTATGTAATATATATTTACTGTACTTTTTGATAATTTATTTACAGTATATAAAGTGTATTTGGTGTACTTTCAGTTAATATTATATGTAAAATATATGAAATATATTTACTGTACTTTTTGATATTTTAGGTACAGTATATAAGATATATTTGGTGTCCTTTTGATATTTTATGTAAATTATATAATATATATTTGGTGAAGTTTTTGATATTTTACATAGGGTGTGTAGTATATAGTTACTGTCCTTTTTGATATTTTATTTACAGTATATAATATACGTTTGGTGTAATTTTTGATATTTTATGTACAGTATATTAAATATAATTACTGTAGTATTTGATACTTTATTTACAGTATATATAACACATATTTGGTGTACTTTTTGATATTTTATGTACAGTATGTAATATATATTTACTGTAGTTTTTGACAATTTATTTACAGTATATAAAGTGTATTTGGTGTACTTTCGGTTAATATTATATGTACAATATATGAAATATATATACTGTATTTTTGATATTTTATGTACAGTATATAAGATATATTTCGTGTCCTTTTGATATTTTATGTAAATTATATAATACATATTTGGTGTTGTTTTTGATATTTTACATAGAGTGTGTCATCTATATTGACTGTCCTTTTTAATATTTTATTTACAGTATATAATATACATTTGGTGTAATTTTTGATATTTTATGTACAGTATATTAAATATAATTACTGTAGTTTTTCATAGTCTATTTACAGTATATATAACACATATTTGGTGTACTTTTTGATATTTTATGTACAGTATGTCATATATATTTACTGTACTATTTGATATTTTATTTTCAGTATATAAAATGTATTTGGTGTACTTTTAGTTAATATTATATGTACAATATATGAAATATATTTACTGTACTTTCTGATATTTTATATACAGTATATAAGATATATTTGGTGTCCTTTTGATATTTTATATAAATTATATAATATATATTTGGTGAAGTTTTTGATATTTTACATAGGGTGTGTAGTATATAGTTACTGTCCTTTTTGATATTTTATTTACAGTATATAATATACGTTTGGTGTAATTTTTGATATTTAATGTACAGTATATTAAATATAATTACTGTAGTATTTGGTACTTTATTTACAGTATATATAACACATATTTGGTGTACTTTTTGATATTTTATGTATAGTATGTAATATATATTTACTGTACTTTTTGATAATTTATTTACAGTATATAAAGTGTATTTGGTGTACTTTCAGTTAATATTATATGTAAAATATATGAAATATATTTACTGTACTTTTTGATATTTTATGTACAGTATATAAGATATATTTCGTGTCCTTTTGATATTTTATGTAAATTATATAATACATATTTGGTGTTGTTTTTGATATTTTACATAGAGTGTGTCATCTATATTGACTGTCCTTTTTAATATTTTATTTACAGTATATAATATACATTTGGTGTAATTTTTGATATTTTATGTACAGTATATTAAATATAATTACTGTAGTTTTTCATAGTCTATTTACAGTATATATAACACATATTTGGTGTACTTTTTGATATTTTATGTACAGTATGTCATATATATTTACTGTACTTTTTGATAATTTATTTACAGTATATAAAGTGTATTTGGTGTACTTTCAGTTAATATTATATGTACAATATATGAAATATATTTACTGTACTTTTTGATATTTTATGTACAGTATATAAGATATATTTGGTGTCCTTTTGATATTTTATATAAATTATATAATATATATTTGGTGAAGTTTTTGATATTTTACATAGGGTGTGTAGTATATACTTACTGTCCTTTTTGATATTTTATTTACAGTATATAATATACATTTGGTGTAATTATTGATATTTTATGTACAGTATATTAAATATAATTACTGCAGTTTTTGATAGTCTATTTACAGTATATATAACACATATTTGGTGTACTTTTTGATATTTTATGTACAGTATGTCATATATATTTACTGTACTTTTTGATATTTTATTTACAGTATATAAAATGTATTTGGTGTACTTTTAGTTAATATTATATGTACAATATATGAAATATATTTACTGTACTTTTTGATATTTTATGTACAGTATATAAGATATATTTGGTGTCCTTTTGATATTTTATATAAATTATATAATATACATTTGGTGAAGTTTTTGATATTTTACATAGGGTGTGTAGTATATAGTTACTGTCCTTTTTGATATTTTATTTACAGTATATAATATACGTTAGGTGTAATTTTTGATATTTAATGTACAGTATATTAAATATAATTACTGTAGTGTTTGATACTTTATTTACAGTATATATAACACATATTTGGTGTACTGTTTGATATTTTATGTACAGTATGTCATATATATTTACTGTACTTTTTGATAATTTATTTACAGTATATAAAGTGTATTTGGTGTACTTTCAGTTAATATTATATGTACAATATATGAAATATATTTACTGTACTTTTTGATATTTTATGTACAGTATATAAGATATATTTGGTGTCCTTTTGATATTTTATGTAAATTATATAATATATATTTGGTGAAGTTTTTGATATTTTACATAGGGTGTGTACTATATAGTTACTGTCCTTTTTGATATTTTATTTACAGTATATAATATACGTTTGGTGTAATTTTTGATATTTTATGTACAGTATATTAAATATAATTACTGTAGTATTTGATACTTTATTTACAGTATATATAACACATATTTGGTGTACTTTTTGATATTTTATGTACAGTATGTAATATATATTTACTGTACTTTTTGATAATTTATTTACAGTATATAAAGTGTATTTGGTGTACTTTCAGTTAATATTATATGTAAAATATATGAAATATATTTACTGTACTTTTTGATATTTTAGGTACAGTATATAAGATATATTTGGTGTCCTTTTGATATTTTATGTAAATTATATAATATATATTTGGTGAAGTTTTTGATATTTTACATAGGGTGTGTAGTATATAGTTACTGTCCTTTTTGATATTTTATTTACAGTATATAATATACGTTTGGTGTAATTTTTGATATTTTATGTACAGTATATTAAATATAATTACTGTAGTATTTGATACTTTATTTACAGTATATATAACACATATTTGGTGTACTTTTTGATATTTTATGTACAGTATGTAATATATATTTACTGTACTTTTTGATAATTTATTTACAGTATATAAAGTGTATTTGGTGTACTCTCGGTTAATATTATATGTACAATATATGAAATATATATACTGTATTTTTGATATTTTATGTACAGTATATAAGATATATTTCGTGTCCTTTTGATATTTTATGTAAATTATATAATACATATTTGGTGTTGTTTTTGATATTTTACATAGGGTGTGTCATCTATATTGGCTGTCCTTTTTAATATTTTATTTACAGTATATAATATACATTTGGTGTAATTTTTGATATTTTATGTACAGTATATTAAATATAATTACTGTAGTTTTTCATAGTCTATTTACAGTATATATAACACATATTTGGTGTACTTTTTGATATTTTATGTACAGTATGTCATATATATTTACTGTACTATTTGATATATTATTTACAGTATATTAAATGTATTTGGTGTACTTTTAGTTAATATTATATGTACAATATATGAAATATATTTACTGTACTTTCTGATATTTTATATACAGTATATAAGATATATTTGGTGTCCTTTTGATATTTTATATAAATTATATAATATATATTTGGAGAAGTTTTTGATATTTTACATAGGGTGTGTAGTATATACTTACTGTCCTTTTTGATATTTTATTTACAGTATATAATATACATTTGGTGTAATTTTTGATATTTTATGTACAGTATATTAAATATAGTTACTGCAGTTTTTGATAGTCTATTTACAGTATATATAACACATATTTGGTGTACTTTTTGATATTTTATGTACAGTATGTCATATATATTTACTCTACCTTTTGATATTTTATTTACAGTATATAAAATGTATTTGGTGTACTTTTAGTTAATATTATATGTACAATATATGAAATATATTTACTGTACTTTCTGATATTTTATGTACAGTATATAAGATATATTTGGTGTCCTTTTGATATTTTATATAAATTATATAATATATATTTGGTGAAGTTTTTGATATTTTACATAGGGTGTGTAGTATATAGTTACTGTCCTTTTTGATATTTTATTTACATTATATAATATACGTTTGGTGTAATTTTTGATATTTAATGTACAGTATATTAAATATAATTACTGTAGTATTTGATACTTTATTTACAGTATATATAACACATATTTGGTGTACTTTTTGATATTTTATGTACAGTATGTCATATATATTTACTGTACTTTTTGATAATTTATTTACAGTATATAAAGTGTATTTGGTGTACTTTCAGTTAAGATTATATGTACAATATATGAAATATATTTACTGTACTTTTTGATATTTTATGTACATTTTATAAGATATATTTGGTGTCCTTTTGATATTTTATATAAATTATATAATATATATTTGGTGAAGTTTTTGATATTTTACATAGGGTGTGTAGTATATAGTTACTGTCCTTTTTGATATTTTATTTACAGTATATAATATACGTTTGGTGTAATTTTTGATATTTAATATACAGTATATTAAATATAATTACTGTAGTATTTGATACTTTATTTACAGTATATATAACACATATTTGGTGTACTTTTTGATATTTTATGTACAGTATGTAATATATATTTACTGTACTTTTTGATAATTTATTTACAGTATATAAAGTGTATTTGGTGTACTTTCAGTTAATATTATATGTACAATATATGAAATATATTTACTGTACTTTTTGATATTTTATGTACAGTATATAAGATATATTTCGTGTCCTTTTGATATTTTATGTAAATTATATAATATATATTTGGTGAAGTTTTTGATATTTTACATAGGGTGTGTAGTATATAGTTACTGTCCTTTTTGATATTTTATTTACAGTATATAATATACGTTTGGTGTAATTTTTGATATTTTATGTACAGTATATTAAATATAATTACTGTAGTATTTGATACTTTATTTACAGTATATATAACACATATTTGGTGTACTTTTTGATATTTTATGTACAGTATGTAATATATATTTACTGTACTTTTTGATAATTTATTTACAGTATATAAAGTGTATTTGGTGTACTTTCGGTTAATATTACATGTACAATATATGAAATATATATACTGTATTTTTGATATTTTATGTACAGTATATAAGATATATTTCGTGTCCTTTTTATATTTTATGTAAATTATATAATACATATTTGGTGTTGTTTTTGATATTTTACATAGGGTGTGTCATCTATATTGACTGTCCTTTTTGATATTTTATTTACAGTATATAATATACATTTGGTGTGATTTTTGATATTTTATGTACAGTATATTAAATATAATTACTGTAGTTTTTCATAGTCTATTTACAGTATATATAACACATATTTGGTGTACTTTTGATATTTTATGTACAGTATGTCATCTATATTTACTGTACTATTTGATATTTTATTTACAGTATATAAAATGTATTTGGTGTACTTTTAGTTAATATTATATGTACAATATATGAAATATATTTACTGTACTTTCTGATATTTTATATACAGTATATAAGATATATTTGGTGTCCTTTTGATATTTTATATAAATTATATAATATATATTTGGTGAAGTTTTTGATATTTTACATAGGGTGTGTAGTATATAGTTACTGTCCTTTTTGATATTTTATTTACAGTATATAATATACGTTTGGTGTAATTTTTGATATTTAATGTACAGTATATTAAATATAATTACTGTAGTATTTGATACTTTATTTACAGTATATATAACACATATTTGGTGTACTTTTTGATATTTTATGTACAGTATGTAATATATATTTACTGTACTTTTTGATAATTTATTTACAGTATATAAAGTGTATTTGGTGTACTTTCAGTTAATCTTATATGTAAAATATATGAAATATATTTACTGTACTTTTTGATATTTTATGTACAGTATATAAGATATATTTCGTGTCCTTTTGATATTTTATGTAAATTATATAATACATATTTGGTGTTGTTTTTGATATTTTACATAGAGTGTGTCATCTATATTGACTGTCCTTTTTAATATTTTATTTACAGTATATAATATACATTTGGTGTAATTTTTGATATTTTATGTACAGTATATTAAATATAATTACTGTAGTTTTTCATAGTCTATTTACAGTATATATAACACATATTTGGTGTACTTTTTGATATTTTATGTACAGTATGTCATATATATTTACTGTACTTTTTGATAATTTATTTACAGTATATAAAGTCTATTTGGTGTACTTTCAGTTAATATTATATGTACAATATATGAAATATATTTACTGTACTTTTTGATATTTTATGTACAGTATATAAGATATATTTGGTGTCCTTTTGATATTTTATATAAATTATATAATATATATTTGGTGAAGATTTTGATATTTTACATAGGGTGTGTAGTATATACTTACTGTCCTTTTTGATATTTTATTTACAGTATATAATATACATTTGGTGTAATTTTTGATATTTTATGTACAGTATATTAAATATAATTACTGCAGTTTTTGATAGTCTATTTACAGTATATATAACACATATTTGGTGTACTTTTTGATATTTTATGTACAGTATGTCATATATATTTACTGTACTATTTGATATATTATTTACAGTATATAAAATGTATTTGGTGTACTTTTAGTTAATATTATATGTACAATATATGAAATATATTTACTGTACTTTCTGATATTTTATATACAGTATATAAGATATATTTGGTGTCCTTTTGATATTTTATATAAATTATATAATATATATTTGGTGAAGTTTTTGATATTTTACATAGGGTGTGTAGTATATACTTACTGTCCTTTTTGATATTTTATTTACAGTATATAATATACATTTGGTGTAATTTTTGATATTTTATGTACAGTATATTAAATATAGTTACTGCAGTTTTTGATAGTCTATTTACAGTATATATAACACATATTTGGTGTACTTTTTGATATTTTATGTACAGTATGTCATATATATTTACTGTACTTTTTGATATTTTATTTACAGTATATAAAATGTATTTGGTGTACTTTTAGTTAATATTATATGTACAATATATGAAATATATTTACTGTACTTTCTGATATTTTATGTACAGTATATAAGATATATTTGGTGTCCTTTTGATATTTTATATAAATTATATAATATATATTTGGTGAAGTTTTTGATATTTTACATAGGGTGTGTAGTATATAGTTACTGTCCTTTTTGATATTTTATTTACAGTATATAATATACGTTTGGTGTAATTTTTGATATTTAATGTACAGTATATTAAATATAATTACTGTAGTATTTGATACTTTATTTACAGTATATATAACACATATTTGGTGTACTTTTTGATATTTTATGTACAGTATGTCATATATATTTACTGTACTTTTTGATAATTTATTTACAGTATATAAAGTGTATTTGGTGTACTTTCAGTTAAGATTATATGTACAATATATGAAATATATTTACTGTACTTTTTGATATTTTATGTACAGTTTATAAGATATATTTGGTGTCCTTTTGATATTTTATATAAATTATATAATATATATTTGGTGAAGTTTTTGATATTTTACATAGGGTGTGTAGTATATAGTTACTGTCCTTTTTGATATTTTATTTACAGTATATAATATACGTTTGGTGTAATTTTTGATATTTAATATACAGTATATTAAATATAATTACTGTAGTATTTGATACTTTATTTACAGTATATATAACACATATTTGGTGTACTTTTTGATATTTTATGTACAGTATGTAATATATATTTACTGTACTTTTTGATAATTTATTTACAGTATATAAAGTGTATTTGGTGTACTTTCAGTTAATATTATATGTACAATATATGAAATATATTTACTGTACTTTTTGATATTTTATGTACAGTATATAAGATATATTTCGTGTCCTTTTGATATTTTATGTAAATTATATAATATATATTTGGTGAAGTTTTTGATATTTTACATAGGGTGTGTAGTATATAGTTACTGTCCTTTTTGATATTTTATTTACAGTATATAATATACGTTTGGTGTAATTTTTGATATTTTATGTACAGTATATTAAATATAATTACTGTAGTATTTGATACTTTATTTACAGTATATATAACACATATTTGGTGTACTTTTTGATATTTTATGTACAGTATGTAATATATATTTACTGTACTTTTTGATAATTTATTTACAGTATATAAAGTGTATTTGGTGTACTTTCGGTTAATATTATATGTACAATATATGAAATATATATACTGTATTTTCGATATTTTATGTACAGTATATAAGATATATTTCGTGTCCTTTTGATATTTTATGTAAATTATATAATACATATTTGGTGTTGTTTTTGATATTTTACATAGGGTGTGTCATCTATATTGACTGTCCTTTTTGATATTTTATTTACAGTATATAATATACATTTGGTGTAATTTTTGATATTTTATGTACAGTATATTAAATATAATTACTGTAGTTTTTCATAGTCTATTTACAGTATATATAACACATATTTGGTGTACTTTTTGATATTTTATGTACAGTATGTCATATATATTTACTGTACTATTTGATATATTATTTACAGTATATAAAATGTATTTGGTGTACTTTTAGTTAATATTATATGTACAATATATGAAATATATTTACTGTACTTTCTGATATTTTATATACAGTATATAAGATATATTTGGTGTCCTTTTGATATTTTATATAAATTATATAATATATATTTGGTGAAGTTTTTGATATTTTACATAGGGTGTGTAGTATATACTTACTGTCCTTTTTGATATTTTATTTACAGTATATAATATACATTTGGTGTAATTTTTGGTATTTTATGTACAGTATATTAAATATAATTACTGCAGTTTTTGATAGTCTATTTACAGTATATATAACACATATTTGGTGTACTTTTTGATATTTTATGTACAGTATGTCATATATATTTACTGTACTTTTTGATATTTTATTTACAGTATATAAAATGTATTTGGTGTACTTTTAGTTAATATTAGATGTACAATATAGGAAATATATTTACTGTACTTTTTGATATTTTATGTACAGTATATAAGATATATTTGGTGTCCTTTTGATATTTTATATAAATTATATAATATATATTTGGTGAAGTTTTTGATATTTTACATAGGGTGTGTAGTATATAGTTACTGTCCTTTTTGATATTTTATTTACAGTATATAATATACGTTTGGTGTAATTTTTGATATTTAATGTACAGTATATTAAATATAATTACTGTAGTATTTGATACTTTATTTACAGTATATATAACACATATTTGGTGTACTTTTTGATATTTTATGTACAGTATGTCATATATATTTACTGTACTTTTTGATAATTTATTTACAGTATATAAAGTGTATTTGGTGTACTTTCAGTTAATATTATATGTACAATATATGAAATATATTTACTGTACTTTTTGATATTTTATGTACAGTATATAAGATATATTTGGTGTCCTTTTGATATTTTATGTAAATTATATAATATATATTTGGTGAAGTTTTTGATATTTTACATAGGGTGTGTAGTATATAGTTACTGTCTTTTTTGATATTTTATTTACAGTATATAATATACGTTTGGTGTAATTTTTGATATTTAATGTACAGTATATTAAATATAATTACTGTAGTATTTGATACTTTATTTACAGTATATATAACACATATTTGGTGTACTTTTTGATATTTTATGTACAGTATGTAATATATATTTACTGTACTTTTTGATAATTTATTTACAGTATATAAAGTGTATTTGGTGTACTTTCAGTTAATATTATATGTAAAATATATGAAATATATTTACTGTACTTTTTGATATTTTATGTACAGTATATAAGATATATTTGGTGTCCTTTTGATATTTTATGTAAATTATATAATATATATTTGGTGAAGTTTTTGATATTTTACATAGGGTGTGTAGTATATAGTTACTCTCCTTTTTGATATTTTATTTACAGTATATAATATACGTTTGGTGTAATTTTTGATATTTTATGTACAGTATATTAAATATAATTACTGTAGTATTTGATACTTTATTTACAGTATATATAACACATATTTGGTGTACTTTTTGATATTTTATGTACAGTATGTAATATATATTTACTGTACTTTTTGATAATTTATTTACAGTATATAAAGTGTATTTGGTGTACTTTCGGTTAATATTATATGTACAATATATGAAATATATATACTGTATTTTTGATATTTTATGTACACTATATAAGATATATTTCGTGTCCTTTTGATATTTTATGTAAATTATATAATACATATTTGGTGTTGTTTTTGATATTTTACATAGGGTGTGTCATCTATATTGACTGTCCTTTTTGATATTTTATTTACAGTATATAATATACATTTGGTGTAATTTTTGATATTTTATGTACAGTATATTAAATATAATTACTGTAGTTTTTCATAGTCTATTTACAGTATATATAACACATATTTGGTGTACTTTTTGATATTTTATGTACAGTATGTCATATATATTTACTGTACTATTTGATATTTTATTTACAGTATATAAAATGTATTTGGTGTACTTTTAGTTAATATTATATGTACAATATATGAAATATATTTACTGTACTTTCTGATATTTTATATACAGTATATAAGATATATTTGGTGTCCTTTTGATATTTTATATAAATTATATAATATATATTTTGTGAAGTTTTTGATATTTTACATAGGGTGTGTAGTATATACTTACTGTCCTTTTTGATATTTTATTTACAGTATATAATATACACTTGGTGTAATTTTTGATATTTTATGTACAGTATATTAAATATAATTACTGCAGTTTTTGATAGTCTATTTACAGTATATACAACACATATTTGGTGTACTTTTTGATATTTTATGTACAGTATGTCATATATTTACTGTACTTTTTGATATTTTATTTACAGTATATAAAATGTATTTGGTGTACTTTTAGTTAATATTATATGTACAATATATGAAATATATTTACTGTACTTTTTGATATTTTATGTACAGTATATAAGATATATTTGGTGTCCTTTTGATATTTTATATAAATTATATAATATATATTTGGTGAAGTTTTTGATATTTTACATAGGGTGTGTACTATATAGTTACTGTCCTTTTTGATATTTTATTTACAGTATATAAAATACGTTTGGTGTAATTTTTGATATTTTATGTACAGTATATTAAATATAATTACTGTAGTATTTGATACTTTATTTACAGTATATATAACACATATTTGGTGTACTTTTTGATATTTTATGTACAGTATGTCATATATATTTACTGTACTTTTTGATAATTTATTTACAGTATACAAAGTGTATTTGGTGTACTTTCAGTTAATATTATATGTACAATATATGAAATATATTTACTGTACTTTTTGATATTTTATGTACAGTATATAAGATATATTTGGTGTCCTTTTGATATTTTATGTAAATTATATAATATATATTTGGTGAAGTTTTTGATATTTTACATAGGGTGTGTAGTATATAGTTACTGTCCTTTTTGATATTTTATTTACAGTATATAATATACGTTTGGTGTAATTTTTGATATTTTATGTACAGTATATTAAATATAATTACTGTAGTATTTGATACTTTATTTACAGTATATATGACACATATTTGGTGTACTTTTTGATATTTTATGTACAGTATGTAATATATATTTACTGTACTTTTTGATAATTTATTTACAGTATATAAAGTGTATTTGGTGTACTTTCGGTTAATATTATATGTACAATATATGAAATATATATACTGTATTTTTGATATTTTATGTACAGTATATAAGATATATTTCGTGTCCTTTTGATATTTTATGTAAATTATATAATACATATTTGGTGTTGTTTTTGATATTTTACATAGGGTGTGTCATCTATATTGACTGTCCTTTTTAATATTTTATTTACAGTATATAATATACATTTGGTGTAATTTTTGATATTTTATGTACAGTATATTAAATATAATTACTGTAGTTTTTCATATTCTATTTACAGTATATATAACACATATTTGGTGTACTTTTTGATATTTTATGTACAGTATGTCATATATATTTACTGTACTATTTGATATTTTATTTACAGTATATAAAATGTATTTGGTGTACTTTTAGTTAATATTATATGTACAATATATGAAATATATTTACTGTACTTTTTGATATTTTATGTACAGTATATAAGATATATTTGGTGTCCTTTTGATATTTTATGTAAATTATATAATACATATTTGGTGTAGTTTTTGATATTTTACATAGGGTGTGTCATATATATTGACTGTCCTTTTTGATATTTTATTTACAGTATATAATATACATTTGGTGTAATTTCTGATATTTTATGTACAGTATATTAAATATAATTACTGTAGTTTTTGATAGTCTATTTACAGTATATATAACACATATTTGGTGTACTTTTTTATATTTTATGTACAGTATGTCATATATATTTACTGTACTTTTTGATATTTTATTTACAGTATATAATATACATTTGGTGTAATTTTTGATATTTTATGTACAGTATATTAAATACTATTACTGTAGTTTTTGATAGTCTATTTACAGTATATATAACACATATTTGGTTTACTTTTTGATATTTTATGTACAGTATGTCATATATATTTACTGTACTTTTTGATATTTTATTTACAGTATATAAAATGTATTTGGTGTACTTTCAGTTAATATTATATGTATAATATATGAAATATATTTACTGTACTTTTTGATATTTTATGTACAGTATATAAGATATATTTGGTGTCCATTTGATATTTTATGTAAATTATATAATACATATGTGCTGTAGTTTTTGATATTTTACATAGGGTGTGTCATATATATTGACGGTACTTTTTGATATTTTATTTACAGTATATAATATACATTTGGTGTAATTGTTGATATTTTATGTACAGTATATTAAATATAATTACTGTAGTTTTTCATAGTCTATTTATAGTATATATAACACATATTTGGTGTACTTTTTGATATTTTATGTACAGTATGTCATATATATTTACTGTACTTTTTGATAATTTGTTTACAGTATATTAAGTGTATTTGGTGTACTTTCAGTTAATATTATATGTACAATATATGTAATATATTTACCGTACTCTTTGATATTTTATGTACAGTATATAAGATATATTTGGTGTCCTTTTGATATTTTATGTAAATTATATAATACATATTTGGTGTAGTTTTTGATATTTTACATAGGGTGTGTGATATATATTGACTGTCCTTTTTGATATTTTATTTACAGTATATAATATACATTTGGTGTAATTTTTGATATTTTATGTACAGTATATTAAATACAATTACTGTAGTTTTTGATAGTCTATTTACAGTATATATAACACGTATTTGGTGTACTTTTTGATATTTTATGTACAGTATGTCATATATATTTACTGTACTTTTTGATAATTTATTTACAGTATATAAAATGTATTTGGTGTACCTTCAGTTGATATTATATGTACAATATATGAAATATATTTACTGTACTTTTTGATATTTTATGTACAGTATGTCATATATATTTACTGTATTTTTGATATTTTATTTACAGTATATAAAATGTATTTGGTGTACTTTTAGTTAATATTATATACACAATATATGAAATATATTTACTGTACTTTTTGATATTTTATGTACAGTATATAAGATATATTTGGTGTCCTTTTGATATTTTATATAAATTATATAATATATATTTGGTGTAGTTTTTGAGTATATAAAATGTATTTGGTGTACTTTCAGTTAATATTATATGTACAATATATGGAATATATTTACTGTACTTTTTGATATTTTATGTACAGTATAGAAGATATATTTGGTGTCCTTTTGATATTTTATATAAATTATATAATATATATTTGGTGAAGTTTTTGATATTTTACATAGGGTGTGTAGTATATAGTTACTGTCCTTTTTGATATTTTATTTACAGTATATAATATACGTTTGGTGTAATTTTTGATATTTAATGTACAGTATATTAAATATAATTACTGTACTATTTGATACTTTATTTACAGTATATATAACACATATTTGGTGTACTTTCTGATATTTTATGTACAGTATGTAATATATATTTACTGTACTTTTTGATAATTTATTTACAGTATATAAAGTGTATTTGGTGTACTTTCGGTTAATATTATATGTACAATATATGAAATATATTTACTGTACTTTTTGATATTTTATGTACAGTATATAAGATATATTTGGTGTCCTTTTGATATTTTATGTAAATTATATAATATATATTTGGTGAAGTTTTTGATATTTTACATAGGGTGTGCAGTATATAGTTACTGTCCTTTTTGATATTTTATTTACAGTATATAATATACGTTTGGTGTAATTTTTGATATTTAATGTACAGTATATTAAATATAATTACTGTAGTATTTGATACTTTATTTACAGTATATATAACACATATTTGGTGTACTTTTTGATATTTTATGTACATTATGTCATATATATTTACTGTACTTTTTGATAATTTATTTACAGTATATAAAGTGTATTTGGTGTACTTTCAGTTAATATTATATGTACAATATATGAAATATATTTACTGTACTTTTTGATATTTTATGTACAGTATATAAGATATATTTGGTGTCCTTTTGATATTTTATGTAAATTATATAATATATATTTGGTGAAGTTTTTGATATTTTACATAGGGTGTGTAGTATATAGTTACTGTCCTTTTTGATATTTTATTTACAGTATATAATATACGTTTGGTGTAATTTTTGATATTTTATGTACAGTATATTAAATATAATTACTGTAGTATTTGATACTTTATTTACAGTATATATAACACATATTTGGTGTACTTTTTGATATTTTATGTACAGTATGTAATATATATTTACTGTACTTTTTGATAATTTATTTACAGTATATAAAGTGTATTTGGTGTACTTTCGGTTAATATTATATGTACAATATATGAAATATATATACTGTATTTTTGATATTTTATGTACAGTATATAAGGTATATTTCGTGTCCTTTTGATATTTTATGTAAATTATATAATACATATTTGGTGTTGTTTTTGATATTTTACATAGGGTGTGTCATCTATATTGACTGTCCTTTTTAATATTTTATTTACAGTATATAATATACATTTGGTGTAATTTTTGATATTTTATGTACAGTATATTAAATATAATTACTGTAGTTTTTCATAGTCTATTTACAGTATATATAACACATATTTGGTGTACTTTTTGATATTTTATGTACAGTATGTCATATATATTTACTGTACTATTTGATATTTTATTTACAGTATATAAAATGTATTTGGTGTACTTTTAGTTAATATTATATGTACAATATATGAAATATATTTACTGTACTTTCTGATATTTTATATACAGTATATAAGATATATTTGGTGTCCTTTTGATATTTTATATAAATTATATAATATATATTTTGTGAAGTTTTTGATGTTTTACATAGGGTGTGTAGTATATACTTACTGTCCTTTTTGATATTTTATTTACAGTATATAATATACATTTGGTGTAATTTTTGATATTTTATGTACAGTATATTAAATATAATTACTGCAGTTTTTGATAGTCTATTTACAGTATATACAACACATATTTGGTGTACTTTTTGATATTTTATGTACAGTATGTCATATATATTTACTGTACTTTTTGATATTTTATTTACAGTATATAAAATGTATTTGGTGTACTTTTAGTTAATATTAGATGTACAATATAGGAAATATATTTACTGTACTTTTTGATATTTTATGTACAGTATATAAGATATATTTGGTGTCCTTTTGATATTTTATATAAATTATATAATATATATTTGGTGAAGTTTTTGATATTTTACATAGGGTGTGTAGTATATAGTTACTGTCCTTTTTGATATTTTATTTACAGTATATAATATACGTTTGGTGTAATTTTTGATATTTAATGTACAGTATATTAAATATAATTACTGTAGTATTTGATACTTTATTTACAGTATATATAACACATATTTGGTGTACTTTTTGATATTTTATGTACAGTATGTCATATATATTTACTGTACTTTTTGATAATTTATTTACAGTATATAAAGTGTATTTGGTGTACTTTCAGTTAATATTATATGTACAATATATGAAATATATTTACTGTACTTTTTGATATTTTATGTACAGTATATAAGATATATTTGGTGTCCTTTTGATATTTTATGTAAATTATATAATATATATTTGGTGAAGTTTTTGATATTTTACATAGGGTGTGTAGTATATAGTTACTGTCTTTTTTGATATTTTATTTACAGTATATAATATACGTTTGGTGTAATTTTTGATATTTAATGTACAGTATATTAAATATAATTACTGTAGTATTTGATACTTTATTTACAGTATATATAACACATATTTGGTGTACTTTTTGATATTTTATGTACAGTATGTAATATATATTTACTGTACTTTTTGATAATTTATTTACAGTATATAAAGTGTATTTGGTGTACTTTCAGTTAATATTATATGTAAAATATATGAAATATATTTACTGTACTTTTTGATATTTTATGTACAGTATATAAGATATATTTGGTGTCCTTTTGATATTTTATGTAAATTATATAATATATATTTGGTGAAGTTTTTGATATTTTACATAGGGTGTGTAGTATATAGTTACTGTCCTTTTTGATATTTTATTTACAGTATATAATATACGTTTGGTGTAATTTTTGATATTTTATGTACAGTATATTAAATATAATTACTGTAGTATTTGATACTTTATTTACAGTATATATGACACATATTTGGTGTACTTTTTGATATTTTATGTACAGTATGTAATATATATTTACTGTACTTTTTGATAATTTATTTACAGTATATAAAGTGTATTTGGTGTACTTTCGGTTAATATTATATGTACAATATATGAAATATATATACTGTATTTTTGATATTTTATGTACACTATATAAGATATATTTCGTGTCCTTTTGATATTTTATGTAAATTATATAATACATATTTGGTGTTGTTTTTGATATTTTACATAGGGTGTGTCATCTATATTGACTGCCCTTTTTGATATTTTATTTACAGTATATAATATACATTTGGTGTAATTTTTGATATTTTATGTACAGTATATTAAATATAATTACTGTAGTTTTTCATAGTCTATTTACAGTATATATAACACATATTTGGTGTACTTTTTGATATTTTATGTACAGTATGTCATATATATTTACTGTACTATTTGATATTTTATTTACAGTATATAAAATGTATTTGGTGTACTTTTAGTTAATATTATATGTACAATATATGAAATATATTTACTGTACTTTCTGATATTTTATATACAGTATATAAGATATATTTGGTGTCCTTTTGATATTTTATATAAATTATATAATATATATTTTGTGAAGTTTTTGATATTTTACATAGGGTGTGTAGTATATACTTACTGTCCTTTTTGATATTTTATTTACAGTATATAATATACACTTGGTGTAATTTTTGATATTTTATGTACAGTATATTAAATATAATTACTGCAGTTTTTGATAGTCTATTTACAGTATATACAACACATATTTGGTGTACTTTTTGATATTTTATGTACAGTATGTCATATATTTACTGTACTTTTTGATATTTTATTTACAGTATATAAAATGTATTTGGTGTACTTTTAGTTAATATTATATGTACAATATATGAAATATATTTACTGTACTTTTTGATATTTTATGTACAGTATATAAGATATATTTGGTGTCCTTTTGATATTTTATATAAATTATATAATATATATTTGGTGAAGTTTTTGATATTTTACATAGGGTGTGTACTATATAGTTACTGTCCTTTTTGATATTTTATTTACAGTATATAAAATACGTTTGGTGTAATTTTTGATATTTTATGTACAGTATATTAAATATAATTACTGTAGTATTTGATACTTTATTTACAGTATATATAACACATATTTGGTGTACTTTTTGATATTTTATGTACAGTATGTCATATATATTTACTGTACTTTTTGATAATTTATTTACAGTATACAAAGTGTATTTGGTGTACTTTCAGTTAATATTATATGTACAATATATGAAATATATTTACTGTACTTTTTGATATTTTATGTACAGTATATAAGATATATTTGGTGTCCTTTTGATATTTTATGTAAATTATATAATATATATTTGGTGAAGTTTTTGATATTTTACATAGGGTGTGTAGTATATAGTTACTGTCCTTTTTGATATTTTATTTACAGTATATAATATACGTTTGGTGTAATTTTTGATATTTTATGTACAGTATATTAAATATAATTACTGTAGTATTTGATACTTTATTTACAGTATATATGACACATATTTGGTGTACTTTTTGATATTTTATGTACAGTATGTAATATATATTTACTGTACTTTTTGATAATTTATTTACAGTATATAAAGTGTATTTGGTGTACTTTCGGTTAATATTATATGTACAATATATGAAATATATATACTGTATTTTTGATATTTTATGTACAGTATATAAGATATATTTCGTGTCCTTTTGATATTTTATGTAAATTATATAATACATATTTGGTGTTGTTTTTGATATTTTACATAGGGTGTGTCATCTATATTGACTGTCCTTTTTAATATTTTATTTACAGTATATAATATACATTTGGTGTAATTTTTGATATTTTATGTACAGTATATTAAATATAATTACTGTAGTTTTTCATATTCTATTTACAGTATATATAACACATATTTGGTGTACTTTTTGATATTTTATGTACAGTATGTCATATATATTTACTGTACTATTTGATATTTTATTTACAGTATATAAAATGTATTTGGTGTACTTTTAGTTAATATTATATGTACAATATATGAAATATATTTACTGTACTTTTTGATATTTTATGTACAGTATATAAGATATATTTGGTGTCCTTTTGATATTTTATGTAAATTATATAATACATATTTGGTGTAGTTTTTGATATTTTACATAGGGTGTGTCATATATATTGACTGTCCTTTTTGATATTTTATTTACAGTATATAATATACATTTGGTGTAATTTCTGATATTTTATGTACAGTATATTAAATATAATTACTGTAGTTTTTGATAGTCTATTTACAGTATATATAACACATATTTGGTGTACTTTTTTATATTTTATGTACAGTATGTCATATATATTTACTGTACTTTTTGATATTTTATTTACAGTATATAATATACATTTGGTGTAATTTTTGATATTTTATGTACAGTATATTAAATACTATTACTGTAGTTTTTGATAGTCTATTTACAGTATATATAACACATATTTGGTTTACTTTTTGATATTTTATGTACAGTATGTCATATATATTTACTGTACTTTTTGATATTTTATTTACAGTATATAAAATGTATTTGGTGTACTTTCAGTTAATATTATATGTATAATATATGAAATATATTTACTGTACTTTTTGATATTTTATGTACAGTATATAAGATATATTTGGTGTCCATTTGATATTTTATGTAAATTATATAATACATATGTGCTGTAGTTTTTGATATTTTACATAGGGTGTGTCATATATATTGACGGTACTTTTTGATATTTTATTTACAGTATATAATATACATTTGGTGTAATTGTTGATATTTTATGTACAGTATATTAAATATAATTACTGTAGTTTTTCATAGTCTATTTATACTATATATAACACATATTTGGTGTACTTTTTGATATTTTATGTACAGTATGTCATATATATTTACTGTACTTTTTGATAATTTGTTTACAGTATATTAAGTGTATTTGGTGTACTTTCAGTTAATATTATATGTACAATATATGTAATATATTTACCGTACTCTTTGATATTTTATGTACAGTATATAAGATATATTTGGTGTCCTTTTGATATTTTATGTAAATTATATAATACATATTTGGTGTAGTTTTTGATATTTTACATAGGGTGTGTGATATATATTGACTGTCCTTTTTGATATTTTATTTACAGTATATAATATACATTTGGTGTAATTTTTGATATTTTATGTACAGTATATTAAATACAATTACTGTAGTTTTTGATAGTCTATTTACAGTATATATAACACGTATTTGGTGTACTTTTTGATATTTTATGTACAGTATGTCATATATATTTACTGTACTTTTTGATAATTTATTTACAGTATATAAAATGTATTTGGTGTACCTTCAGTTGATATTATATGTACAATATATGAAATATATTTACTGTACTTTTTGATATTTTATGTACAGTATGTCATATATATTTACTGTATTTTTGATATTTTATTTACAGTATATAAAATGTATTTGGTGTACTTTTAGTTAATATTATATACACAATATATGAAATATATTTACTGTACTTTTTGATATTTTATGTACAGTATATAAGATATATTTGGTGTCCTTTTGATATTTTATATAAATTATATAATATATATTTGGTGTAGTTTTTGAGTATATAAAATGTATTTGGTGTACTTTCAGTTAATATTATATGTACAATATATGGAATATATTTACTGTACTTTTTGATATTTTATGTACAGTATAGAAGATATATTTGGTGTCCTTTTGATATTTTATATAAATTATATAATATATATTTGGTGAAGTTTTTGATATTTTACATAGGGTGTGTAGTATATAGTTACTGTCCTTTTTGATATTTTATTTACAGTATATAATATACGTTTGGTGTAATTTTTGATATTTAATGTACAGTATATTAAATATAATTACTGTACTATTTGATACTTTATTTACAGTATATATAACACATATTTGGTGTACTTTCTGATATTTTATGTACAGTATGTAATATATATTTACTGTACTTTTTGATAATTTATTTACAGTATATAAAGTGTATTTGGTGTACTTTCGGTTAATATTATATGTACAATATATGAAATATATTTACTGTACTTTTTGATATTTTATGTACAGTATATAAGATATATTTGGTGTCCTTTTGATATTTTATGTAAATTATATAATATATATTTGGTGAAGTTTTTGATATTTTACATAGGGTGTGCAGTATATAGTTACTGTCCTTTTTGATATTTTATTTACAGTATATAATATACGTTTGGTGTAATTTTTGATATTTAATGTACAGTATATTAAATATAATTACTGTAGTATTTGATACTTTATTTACAGTATATATAACACATATTTGGTGTACTTTTTGATATTTTATGTACATTATGTCATATATATTTACTGTACTTTTTGATAATTTATTTACAGTATATAAAGTGTATTTGGTGTACTTTCAGTTAATATTATATGTACAATATATGAAATATATTTACTGTACTTTTTGATATTTTATGTACAGTATATAAGATATATTTGGTGTCCTTTTGATATTTTATGTAAATTATATAATATATATTTGGTGAAGTTTTTGATATTTTACATAGGGTGTGTAGTATATAGTTACTGTCCTTTTTGATATTTTATTTACAGTATATAATATACGTTTGGTGTAATTTTTGATATTTTATGTACAGTATATTAAATATAATTACTGTAGTATTTGATACTTTATTTACAGTATATATAACACATATTTGGTGTACTTTTTGATATTTTATGTACAGTATGTAATATATATTTACTGTACTTTTTGATAATTTATTTACAGTATATAAAGTGTATTTGGTGTACTTTCGGTTAATATTATATGTACAATATATGAAATATATATACTGTATTTTTGATATTTTATGTACAGTATATAAGATATATTTCGTGTCCTTTTGATATTTTATGTAAATTATATAATACATATTTGGTGTTGTTTTTGATATTTTACATAGGGTGTGTCATCTATATTGACTGTCCTTTTTAATATTTTATTTACAGTATATAATATACATTTGGTGTAATTTTTGATATTTTATGTACAGTATATTAAATATAATTACTGTAGTTTTTCATAGTCTATTTACAGTATATATAACACATATTTGGTGTACTTTTTGATATTTTATGTACAGTATGTCATATATATTTACTGTACTATTTGATATTTTATTTACAGTATATAAAATGTATTTGGTGTACTTTTAGTTAATATTATATGTACAATATATGAAATATATTTACTGTACTTTCTGATATTTTATATACAGTATATAAGATATATTTGGTGTCCTTTTGATATTTTATATAAATTATATAATATATATTTTGTGAAGTTTTTGATGTTTTACATAGGGTGTGTAGTATATACTTACTGTCCTTTTTGATATTTTATTTACAGTATATAATATACATTTGGTGTAATTTTTGATATTTTATGTACAGTATATTAAATATAATTACTGCAGTTTTTGATAGTCTATTTACAGTATATACAACACATATTTGGTGTACTTTTTGATATTTTATGTACAGTATGTCATATATATTTACTGTACTTTTTGATATTTTATTTACAGTATATAAAATGTATTTGGTGTACTTTTAGTTAATATTATATGTACAATATATGAAATATATTTACTGTACTTTTTGATATTTTATGTACAGTATATAAGATATATTTGGTGTCCTTTTGATATTTTATATAAATTACATAATATATATTTGCTGAAGTTTTTGATATTTTACATAGGGTGTGTAGTATATAGTTACTGTCCTTTTTGATATTTTATTTACAGTATATAATATACGTTTGGTGTAATTTTTGATATTTAATGTACAGTATATTAAATATAATTACTGTAGTATTTGATACTTTATTTACAGTATATATAACACATATTTGGTGTACTTTTTGATATTTTATGTACAGTATGTCATATATATTTACTGTACTTTTTGATAATTTATTTACAGTATATAAAGTGTATTTGGTGTATTTTCAGTTAATATTATATGTACAATATATGAAATATATTTACTGTACTTTTTGATATTTTATGTACAGTATATAAGATATATTTGGTGTCCTTTTGATATTTTATGTAAATTATATAATATATATTTGGTGAAGTTTTTGATATATTACATAGGGTGTGTAGTATATAGTTACTGTCCTTTTTGATATTTTATTTACAGTATATAATATACGTTTGGTGTAATTTTTGATATTTTATGTACAGTATATTAAATATAATTACTGTAGTATTTGCTACTTTATTTACAGTATATATAACACATATTTGGTGTACTTTTTGATATTTTATGTACAGTATGTAATATATATTTACTGTACTTTTTGATAATTTATTTACAGTATATAAAGTGTATTTGGTGTACTTTCGGTTAATATTATATGTACAATATATGAAATATATATACTGTATTTTTGATATTTTATGTACAGTATATAAGATATATTTCGTGTCCTTTTGATATTTTATGTAAATTATATAATACATATTTGGTGTGGTTTTTGATATTTTACATAGGGTGTGTCATCTATATTGACTGTCCTTTTTAATATTTTATTTACAGTATATAATATACATTTGGTGTAATTTTTGATATTTTATGTACAGTATATTAAATATAATTACTGTAGTTTTTTATAGTCTATTTACAGTATATATAACACATATTTGGTGTACTTTTTGATATTTTATGTACAGTATGTCATCTATATTTACTGTACTATTTGATATTTTATTTACAGTATATAAAATGTATTTGGTGTAATTTTAGTTAATATTATATGTACAATATATGAAATATATTTACTGTACTTTCTGATATTTTATATACAGTATATAAGATATATTTGGTGTCCTTTTGATATTTTATATAAATTATATAATATATATTTGGTGAAGTTTTTGATATTTTACATAGGGTGTGTAGTATATAGTTTCTGTCCTTTTTGATATTTTATTTACAGTATATAATATACGTTTGGTGTAATTTTTGATATTTAATGTACAGTATATTAAATATAATTACTGTAGTATTTGATACTTTATTTACAGTATATATAACACATATTTGGTGTACTTTTTGATATTTTATGTACAGTATGTAATATATATTTACTGTACTTTTTGATAATTTATTTACAGTATATAAAGTGTATTTGGGGTACTTTCGGTTAATATTATATGTACAATATATGAAATATATTTACTGTATTTTTGATATTTTATGTACAGTATATAAGATGTATTTCGTATCCTTTTGATATTTTATGTAAATTATATAATACATATTTGGTGTTGTTTTTGATATTTTACATAGGGTGTGTCATATATATTGACTGTCCTTTTTTATATTTTATTTACAGTATATAATATACATTTGGTGTAATTTTTGATATTTTATGTACAGTATATTAAATATAATTACTGTAGTTTTTCATAGTCTATTTACAGTATATATAACACATATTTGGTGTACTTTTTGATATTTTATGTACAGTATGTCATATATATTTACTGTACTGTTTTATATTTTATTTACAGTATATAAAATGTATTTGGTGTACTTTTAGTTAATATTATATGTACAATATATGAAATATATTTACTGTACCTTCTGATATTTTATATACAGTATATAAGATATATTTGGTGTCCGTTTGATATTTTATACAAATTATATAATATATATTTGGTGAAGTTTTTCATATTTTACATAGGGGGTGTAGTATATAGTTACTGTCCTTTTTGATATTTTATTTACAGTATATAATATACGTTTGGTGTAATTTTTGATATTTAATGTACAGTATATTAAATATAATTACTGTAGTATTTGATACTTTATTTACAGTATATATAACACATATTTGGTGTACTTTTTGATATTTTATGTACAGTATGTAATATATATTTACTGTACTTTTTGATAATTTATTTACAGTATATAAAGTGTATTTGGTGTACTTTCAGTTAATATTATATGTACAATATATGAAATATATTTACTGTACTTTTTGATATTTTATGTACAGTATATAAGATATATTTGGTGTCCTTTTGATATTTTATGTAAATTATATAATATATATTTGGTGAAGTTTTTGATATTTTACATAGGGTGTGTAGTATATAGTTACTGTCCTTTTTGATATTTTATTTACAGTATATAATATACGTTTGGTGTAATTTTTGATATTTTATGTACAGTATATTAAATGTAATTACTGTAGTATTTGATACTTTATTTACAGTATATATAACACATATTTGGTGTACTTTTTGATATTTTATGTACAGTATGTAATATATATTTACTGTACTTTTTGATAATTTATTTACAGTATATAAAGTGTATTTGGTGTACTTTCGGTTAATATTATATGTACAATATATGAAATATATATACTGTATTTTTGATATTTTATGTACAGTATATAAGATATATTTCGTGTCCTTTTGATATTTTATGTAAATTATATAATACATATTTGGTGTTGTTTTTGATATTTTACATAGGGTGTGTCATCTATATTGACTGTCCTTTTTAATATTTTATTTACAGTATATAATATACGTTTGGTGTAATTTTTGATATTTTATGTACAGTATATTAAATATAATTACTGTAGTTTTTCATAGTCTATTTACAGTATATATAACACATATTTGGTGTACTTTTTGATATTTTATGTACAGTATGTCATATATATTTACTGTACTATTTGATATTTTATTTACAGTATATAAAATGTATTTGGTGTACTTTTAGTTAATATTATATGTACAATATATGAAATATATTTACTGTACTTTCTGATATTTTATATACAGTATATAAGATATATTTGGTGTCCTTTTGATATTTTATATAAATTATATAATATATATTTTGTGCAGTTTTTGATATTTTACATAGGGTGTGTAGTATATACTTACTGTCCTTTTTGATATTTTATTTACAGTATATAATATACATTTGGTGTAATTTTTGATATTTTATGTACAGTATATTAAATATAATTACTGCAGTTTTTGATAGTCTATTTACAGTATATACAACACATATTTGGTGTACTTTTTGATATTTTATGTACAGTATGTCATATATATTTACTGTACTTTTTGATATTTTATTTACAGTATATAAAATGTATTTGGTGTACTTTTAGTTAATATTATATGTACAATATATGAAATATATTTACTGTACTTTTTGATATTTTATGTACAGTATATAAGATATATTTGGTGTCCTTTTGATATTTTATATAAATTATATAATATATATTTGGTGAAGTTTTTGATATTTTACATAGGGTGTGTAGTATATAGTTACTGTCCTTTTTGATATTTTATTTACAGTATATAATATACGTTTGGTGTAATTTTTGATATTTTATGTACAGTATATTAAATATAATTACTGTAGTATTTGATACTTTATTTACAGTATATATAACACATATTTGGTGTACTTTTTGATATTTTATGTACAGTATGTAATATATATTTACTGTACTTTTTGATAATTTATTTACAGTATATAAAGTGTATTTGGTGTACTTTCGGTTAATATTATATGTACAATATATGAAATATATATACTGTATTTTTGATATTTTATGTACAGTATATAAGATATATTTCGTGTCCTTTTGATATTTTATGTAAATTATATAATACATATTTGGTGTTGTTTTTGATATTTTACATAGGGTGTGTCATCTATATTGACTGTCCTTTTTAATATTTTATTTACAGTATATAATATACATTTGGTGTAATTTTTGATATTTTATGTACAGTATATTAAATATAATTACTGTAGTTTTTCATAGTCTATTTACAGTATATATAACACATATTTGGTGTACTTTTTGATATTTTATGTACAGTATGTCATCTATATTTACTGTACTATTTGATATTTTATTTACAGTATATAAAATGTATTTTGGGTACTTTTAGTTAATATTATATGTACAATATATGAAATATATTTACTGTACTTTCTGATATTTTATATACAGTATATAAGATATATTTGGTGTCCTTTTGATATTTTATATAAATTATATAATATATATTTGGTGCAGTTTTTGATATTTTACATAGGGTGTGTAGTATATACTTACTGTCCTTTTTGATATTTTATTTACAGTATATAATATACATTTGGTGTAATTTTTGATATTTTATGTACAGTATATTAAATATAATTACTGCAGTTTTTGATAGTCTATTTACAGTATATACAACACATATTTGGTGTACTTTTTGATATTTTATGTACAGTATGTCATATATATTTACTGTACTTTTTGATATTTTATTTACAGTATATAAAATGTATTTGGTGTACTTTTAGTTAATATTATATGTACAATATATGAAATATATTTACTGTACTTTTTGATATTTTATGTACAGTATATAAGATATATTTGGTGTCCTTTTGATATTTTATATAAATTACATAATATATATTTGGTGAAGTTTTTGATATTTTACATAGGGTGTGTAGTATATAGTTACTGTCCTTTTTGATATTTTATTTACAGTATATAATATACGTTTGGTGTAATTTTTGATATTTTATGTACAGTATATTAAATGTAATTACTGTAGTATTTGATACTTTATTTACAGTATATATAACACATATTTGGTGTACTTTTTGATATTTTATGTACAGTATGTAATATATATTTACTGTACTTTTTGATAATTTATTTACAGTATATAAAGTGTATTTGGTGTACTTTCGGTTAATATTATATGTACAATATATGAAATATATTTACTGTACTTTCTGATATTTTATATACAGTATATAAGATATATTTCGTGTCCTTTTGATATTTTATGTAAATTATATAATACATATTTGGTGAAGTTTTTGATATTTTACATAGAGTGTGTAGTATATAGTTACTGTCCTTTTTGATATTTTATTTACAGTATATAATATACGTTTGGTGTAATTTTTGATATTTAATGTACAGTATATTAAATATAATTACTGTAGTATTTGATACTTTATTTACAGTATATATAACACATATTTGGTGTACTTTTTGATATTTTATGTATAGTATGTAATATATATTTACTGTACTTTTTGATAATTTATTTACAGTATATAAAGTGTATTTGGTGTACTTTCAGTTAATATTATATGTAAAATATATGAAATATATTTACTGTACTTTTTGATATTTTATATACAGTATATAAGATATATTTCGTGTCCTTTTGATATTTTATGTAAATTATATAATACATATTTGGTGTTGTTTTTGATATTTTACATAGAGTGTGTCATCTATATTGACTGTCCTTTTTAATATTTTATTTACAGTATATAATATACATTTGGTGTAATTTTTGATATTTTATGTACAGTATATTAAATATAATTACTGTAGTTTTTCATAGTCTATTTACAGTATATATAACACATATTTGGTGTACTTTTTGATATTTTATGTACAGTATGTAATATATATTTACTGTACTTTTTGATATTTTATTTACAGTATATAAAGTGTATTTGGTGTACTTTCAGTTAATATTATATGTACAATATATGAAATATATTTACTGTACTTTTTGATATTTTATGTACAGTATATAAGATATATTTGGTGTCCTTTTGATATTTTATATAAATTATATAATATATATTTGGTGAAGTTTTTGATATTTTACATAGGGTGTGTAGTATATACTTACTGTCCTTTTTGATATTTTATTTACAGTATATAATATACATTTGGTGTAATTTTTGATATTTTATGTACAGTATATTAAATATAATTACTGCAGTTTTTGATAGTCTATTTACAGTATATATAACACATATTTGGTGTACTTTTTGACATTTTATGTACAGTATGTCATATATATTTACTGTACTTTTTGATATTTTATTTACAGTATATAAAATGTATTTGGTGTACTTTTAGTTAATATTATATGTACAATATATGAAATATATTTACTGTACTTTTTGATATTTTATGTACAGTATATAAGATATATTTCGTGTCCTTTTGATATTTTATATAAATTATATAATATACATTTGGTGAAGTTTTTGATATTTTACATAGGGTGTGTAGTATATAGTTACTGTCCTTTTTGATATTTTATTTACAGTATATAATATACGTTAGGTGTAATTTTTGATATTTTATGTACAGTATATTAAATATAATTACTGTAGTGTTTGATACTTTATTTACAGTATATATAACACATATTTGGTGTACTTTTTGATATTTTATGTACAGTATGTCATATATATTTACTGTACTTTTTGATAATTTATTTACAGTATATAAAGTGTATTTGGTGTACTTTCAGTTAATATTATATGTACAATATATGAAATATATTTACTGTACTTTTTGATATTTTATGTACAGTATATAAGATATATTTGGTGTCCTTTTGATATTTTATGTAAATTATATAATATATATTTGGTGAAGTTTTTGATATTTTACATAGGGTGTGTACTATATAGTTACTGTCCTTTTTGATATTTTATTTACAGTATATAATATACGTTTGGTGTAATTTTTGATATTTTATGTACAGTATATTAAATATAATTACTGTAGTATTTGATACTTTATTTACAGTATATATAACACATATTTGGTGTACTTTTTGATATTTTATGTACAGTATGTAATATATATTTACTGTACTTTTTGATAATTTATTTACAGTATATAAAGTGTATTTGGTGTACTTTCGGTTAATATTATATGTACAATATATGAAATATATATACTGTATTTTTGATATTTTATGTACAGTATATAAGATATATTTCGTGTCCTTTTGATATTTTATGTAAATTATATAATACATATTTGGTGTTGTTTTTGATATTTTACATAGGGTGTGTCATCTATATTGACTGTCCTTTTTTATATTTTATTTACAGTATATAATATACATTTGGTGTAATTTTTGATATTTTATGTACAGTATATTAAATATAATTACTGTAGTTTTTCATAGTCTATTTACAGTATATATAACACATATTTGGTGTACTTTTTGATATTTTATGTACAGTATGTCATATATATTTACTGTACTGTTTTATATTTTATTTACAGTATATAAAATGTATTTGGTGTACTTTTAGTTAATATTATATGTACAATATATGAAATATATTTACTGTACTTTCTGATATTTTATATACAGTATATAAGATATATTTGGTGTCCGTTTGATATTTTATACAAATTATATAATATATATTTGGTGAAGTTTTTCATATTTTACATAGGGGGTGTAGTATATAGTTACTGTCCTTTTTGATATTTTATTTACAGTATATAATATACGTTTGGTGTAATTTTTGATATTTAATGTACAGTATATTAAATATAATTACTGTAGTGTTTGATACTTTATTTACACTATATATAACACATATTTGGTGTACTTTTTGATATTTTATGTACAGTATGTCATATATATTTACTGTACTTTTTGATAATTTATTTACAGTATATAAAGTGTATTTGGTGTACTTTCAGTTAATATTATATGTACAATATATGAAATATATTTACTGTACTTTTTGATATTTTATGTACAGTATATAAGATATATTTGGTGTCCTTTTGATATTTTATGTAAATTATATAATATATATTTGGTGAAGTTTTTGATATTTTACATAGGGTGTGTACTATATAGTTACTGTCTTTTTTGATATTTTATTTACAGTATATAATATACGTTTGGTGTAATTTTTGATATTTTATGTACAGTATATTAAATGTAATTACTGTAGTATTTGATACTTTATTTACAGTATATATAACACATATTTGGTGTACTTTTTGATATTTTATGTACAGTATGTAATATATATTTACTGTACTTTTTGATAATTTATTTACAGTATATAAAGTGTATTTGGTGTACTTTCGGTTAATATTATATGTACAATATATGAAATATATATACTGTATTTTTGATATTTTATGTACAGTATATAAGATATATTTCGTGTCCTTTTGATATTTTATGTAAATTATATAATACATATTTGGTGTTGTTTTTGATATTTTACATAGGGTGTGTCATCTATATTGACTGTCCTTTTTAATATTTTATTTACAGTATATAATATACATTTGGTGTAATTTTTGATATTTTATGTACAGTATATTAAATATAATTACTGTAGTTTTTCATAGTCTATTTACAGTATATATAACACATATTTGGTGTACTTTTTGATATTTTATGTACAGTATGTCATATATATTTACTGTACTATTTGATATTTTATTTACAGTATATAAAATGTATTTGGTGTACTTTTAGTTAATATTATATGTACAATATATGAAATATATTTACTGTACTTTCTGATATTTTATATACAGTATATAAGATATATTTGGTGTCCTTTTGATATTTTATGTAAATTATATAATACATATTTGGTGTTGTTTTTGATATTTTACATAGGGTGTGTCATCTATATTGACTGTCCTTTTTAATATTTTATTTACAGTATATAATATACATTTGGTGTAATTTTTGATATTTTATGGACAGTATATTAAATATAATTACTGTAGTTTTTCATAGTCTATTTACAGTATATATAACACATATTTGGTGTACTTTTTGATATTTTATGTACAGTATGTCATATATATTTACTGTACTATTTGATATTTTATTTACAGTATATAAAATGTATTTGGTGTACTTTTAGTTAATATTATATGTACAATATATGAAATATATTTACTGTACTTTCTGATATTTTATATACAGTATATAAGATATATTTGGTGTCCTTTTGATATTTTATATAAATTATATAATATATATTTGGTGAAGTTTTTGATATTTTACATAGGGTGTGTAGTATATAGTTACTGTTCTTTTTGATATTTTATTTACAGTATATAATATACGTTTGGTGTAATTTTTGATATTTAATGTTCAGTATATTAAATATAATTACTGTAGTATTTGATACTTTATTTACAGTATATATAACACATATTTGGTGTACTTTTTGATATTTTATGTACAGTATGTAATATATATTTACTGTACTTTTTGATAATTTATTTACAGTATATAAAGTGTATTTGGTGTACTTTCAGTTAATATTATATGTAAAATATATGAAATATATTTACTGTACTTTTTGATATTTTATGTACAGTATATAAGATATATTTGGTGTCCTTTTCATATTTTATGTAAATTATATAATATATATTTGGTGAAGTTTTTCATATTTTACATAGGGTGTGTAGTATATAGTTACTGTCCTTTTTGATATTTTATTTACAGTATATAATATACGTTTGGTGTAATTTTTGATATTTTATGTACAGTATATTAAATATAATTACTGTAGTATTTGATACTTTATTTACAGTATATATAACACATATTTGGTGTACTTTTTGATATTTTATGTACAGTATGTAATATATATTTACTGTACTTTTTGATAATTTATTTACAGTATATAAAGTGTATTTGGTGTACTTTCGGTTAATATTATATGTACAATATATGAAATATATATACTGTATTTTTGATATTTTATGTACAGTATATAAGATATATTTCGTGTCCTTTTGATATTTTATGTAAATTATATAATACATATTTGGTGTTGTTTTTGATATTTTACATAGAGTGTGTCATCTATATTGACTGTCCTTTTTAATATTTTATTTACAGTATATAATATACATTTGGTGTAATTTTTGATATTTTATGTACAGTATATTAAATATAATTACTGTAGTTTTTCATAGTCTATTTACAGTATATATAACACATATTTGGTGTACTTTTTGATATTTTATGTACAGTATGTCATATATATTTACTGTACTATTTGATATTTTATTTTCAGTATATAAAATGTATTTGGTGTACTTTTAGTTAATATTATATGTACAATATATGAAATATATTTACTGTACTTTCTGATATTTTATATACAGTATATAAGATATATTTGGTGTCCTTTTGATATTTTATATGAATTATATAATATATATTTGGTGAAGTTTTTGATATTTTACATAGGGTGTGTAGTATATAGTTACTGTCCTTTTTGATATTTTATTTACAGTATATAATATACGTTTGGTGTAATTTTTGATATTTAATGTACAGTATATTAAATATAATTACTGTAGTATTTGATACTTTATTTACAGTATATATAACACATATTTGGTGTACTTTTTGATATTTTATGTATAGTATGTAATATATATTTACTGTACTTTTTGATAATTTATTTACAGTATATAAAGTGTATTTGGTGTACTTTCAGTTAATATTATATGTAAAATATATGAAATATATTTACTGTACTTTTTGATATTTTATATACAGTATATAAGATATATTTCGTGTCCTTTTGATATTTTATGTAAATTATATAATACATATTTGGTGTTGTTTTTGATATTTTACATAGAGTGTGTCATCTATATTGACTGTCCTTTTTAATATTTTATTTACAGTATATAATATACATTTGGTGTAATTTTTGATATTTTATGTACAGTATATTAAATATAATTACTGTAGTTTTTCATAGTCTATTTACAGTATATATAACACATATTTGGTGTACTTTTTGATATTTTATGTACAGTATGTCATATATATTTACTGTACTTTTTGATATTTTATTTACAGTATATAAAGTGTATTTGGTGTACTTTCAGTTAATATTATATGTACAATATATGAAATATATTTACTGTACTTTTTGATATTTTATGTACAGTATATAAGATATATTTGGTGTCCTTTTGATATTTTATATAAATTATATAATATATATTTGGTGAAGTTTTTGATATTTTACATAGGGTGTGTAGTATATACTTACTGTCCTTTTTGATATTTTATTTACAGTATATAATATACATTTGGTGTAATTTTTGATATTTTATGTACAGTATATTAAATATAATTACTGCAGTTTTTGATAGTCTATTTACAGTATATATAACACATATTTGGTGTACTTTTTGACATTTTATGTACAGTATGTCATATATATTTACTGTACTTTTTGATATTTTATTTACAGTATATAAAATGTATTTGGTGTACTTTTAGTTAATATTATATGTACAATATATGAAATATATTTACTGTACTTTTTGATATTTTATGTACAGTATATAAGATATATTTCGTGTCCTTTTGATATTTTATATAAATTATATAATATACATTTGGTGAAGTTTTTGATATTTTACATAGGGTGTGTAGTATATAGTTACTGTCCTTTTTGATATTTTATTTACAGTATATAATATACGTTAGGTGTAATTTTTGATATTTTATGTACAGTATATTAAATATAATTACTGTAGTGTTTGATACTTTATTTACAGTATATATAACACATATTTGGTGTACTTTTTGATATTTTATGTACAGTATGTCATATATATTTACTGTACTTTTTGATAATTTATTTACAGTATATAAAGTGTATTTGGTGTACTTTCAGTTAATATTATATGTACAATATATGAAATATATTTACTGTACTTTTTGATATTTTATGTACAGTATATAAGATATATTTGGTGTCCTTTTGATATTTTATGTAAATTATATAATATATATTTGGTGAAGTTTTTGATATTTTACATAGGGTGTGTACTATATAGTTACTGTCCTTTTTGATATTTTATTTACAGTATATAATATACGTTTGGTGTAATTTTTGATATTTTATGTACAGTATATTAAATATAATTACTGTAGTATTTGATACTTTATTTACAGTATATATAACACATATTTGGTGTACTTTTTGATATTTTATGTACAGTATGTAATATATATTTACTGTACTTTTTGATAATTTATTTACAGTATATAAAGTGTATTTGGTGTACTTTCGGTTAATATTATATGTACAATATATGAAATATATATACTGTATTTTTGATATTTTATGTACAGTATATAAGATATATTTCGTGTCCTTTTGATATTTTATGTAAATTATATAATACATATTTGGTGTTGTTTTTGATATTTTACATAGGGTGTGTCATCTATATTGACTGTCCTTTTTTATATTTTATTTACAGTATATAATATACATTTGGTGTAATTTTTGATATTTTATGTACAGTATATTAAATATAATTACTGTAGTTTTTCATAGTCTATTTACAGTATATATAACACATATTTGGTGTACTTTTTGATATTTTATGTACAGTATGTCATATATATTTACTGTACTGTTTTATATTTTATTTACAGTATATAAAATGTATTTGGTGTACTTTTAGTTAATATTATATGTACAATATATGAAATATATTTACTGTACTTTCTGATATTTTATATACAGTATATAAGATATATTTGGTGTCCGTTTGATATTTTATACAAATTATATAATATATATTTGGTGAAGTTTTTCATATTTTACATAGGGGGTGTAGTATATAGTTACTGTCCTTTTTGATATTTTATTTACAGTATATAATATACGTTTGGTGTAATTTTTGATATTTAATGTACAGTATATTAAATATAATTACTGTAGTGTTTGATACTTTATTTACACTATATATAACACATATTTGGTGTACTTTTTGATATTTTATGTACAGTATGTCATATATATTTACTGTACTTTTTGATAATTTATTTACAGTATATAAAGTGTATTTGGTGTACTTTCAGTTAATATTATATGTACAATATATGAAATATATTTACTGTACTTTTTGATATTTTATGTACAGTATATAAGATATATTTGGTGTCCTTTTGATATTTTATGTAAATTATATAATATATATTTGGTGAAGTTTTTGATATTTTACATAGGGTGTGTACTATATAGTTACTGTCTTTTTTGATATTTTATTTACAGTATATAATATACGTTTGGTGTAATTTTTGATATTTTATGTACAGTATATTAAATGTAATTACTGTAGTATTTGATACTTTATTTACAGTATATATAACACATATTTGGTGTACTTTTTGATATTTTATGTACAGTATGTAATATATATTTACTGTACTTTTTGATAATTTATTTACAGTATATAAAGTGTATTTGGTGTACTTTCGGTTAATATTATATGTACAATATATGAAATATATATACTGTATTTTTGATATTTTATGTACAGTATATAAGATATATTTCGTGTCCTTTTGATATTTTATGTAAATTATATAATACATATTTGGTGTTGTTTTTGATATTTTACATAGGGTGTGTCATCTATATTGACTGTCCTTTTTAATATTTTATTTACAGTATATAATATACATTTGGTGTAATTTTTGATATTTTATGTACAGTATATTAAATATAATTACTGTAGTTTTTCATAGTCTATTTACAGTATATATAACACATATTTGGTGTACTTTTTGATATTTTATGTACAGTATGTCATATATATTTACTGTACTATTTGATATTTTATTTACAGTATATAAAATGTATTTGGTGTACTTTTAGTTAATATTATATGTACAATATATGAAATATATTTACTGTACTTTCTGATATTTTATATACAGTATATAAGATATATTTGGTGTCCTTTTGATATTTTATGTAAATTATATAATACATATTTGGTGTTGTTTTTGATATTTTACATAGGGTGTGTCATCTATATTGACTGTCCTTTTTAATATTTTATTTACAGTATATAATATACATTTGGTGTAATTTTTGATATTTTATGGACAGTATATTAAATATAATTACTGTAGTTTTTCATAGTCTATTTACAGTATATATAACACATATTTGGTGTACTTTTTGATATTTTATGTACAGTATGTCATATATATTTACTGTACTATTTGATATTTTATTTACAGTATATAAAATGTATTTGGTGTACTTTTAGTTAATATTATATGTACAATATATGAAATATATTTACTGTACTTTCTGATATTTTATATACAGTATATAAGATATATTTGGTGTCCTTTTGATATTTTATATAAATTATATAATATATATTTGGTGAAGTTTTTGATATTTTACATAGGGTGTGTAGTATATAGTTACTGTTCTTTTTGATATTTTATTTACAGTATATAATATACGTTTGGTGTAATTTTTGATATTTAATGTTCAGTATATTAAATATAATTACTGTAGTATTTGATACTTTATTTACAGTATATATAACACATATTTGGTGTACTTTTTGATATTTTATGTACAGTATGTAATATATATTTACTGTACTTTTTGATAATTTATTTACAGTATATAAAGTGTATTTGGTGTACTTTCAGTTAATATTATATGTAAAATATATGAAATATATTTACTGTACTTTTTGATATTTTATGTACAGTATATAAGATATATTTGGTGTCCTTTTCATATTTTATGTAAATTATATAATATATATTTGGTGAAGTTTTTCATATTTTACATAGGGTGTGTAGTATATAGTTACTGTCCTTTTTGATATTTTATTTACAGTATATAATATACGTTTGGTGTAATTTTTGATATTTTATGTACAGTATATTAAATATAATTACTGTAGTATTTGATACTTTATTTACAGTATATATAACACATATTTGGTGTACTTTTTGATATTTTATGTACAGTATGTAATATATATTTACTGTACTTTTTGATAATTTATTTACAGTATATAAAGTGTATTTGCTGTACTTTCGGTTAATATTATATGTACAATATATGAAATATATATACTGTATTTTTGATATTTTATGTACAGTATATAAGATATATTTCGTGTCCTTTTGATATTTTATGTAAATTATATAATACATATTTGGTGTTGTTTTTGATATTTTACATAGAGTGTGTCATCTATATTGACTGTCCTTTTTAATATTTTATTTACAGTATATAATATACATTTGGTGTAATTTTTGATATTTTATGTACAGTATATTAAATATAATTACTGTAGTTTTTCATAGTCTATTTACAGTATATATAACACATATTTGGTGTACTTTTTGATATTTTATGTACAGTATGTCATATATATTTACTGTACTATTTGATATTTTATTTTCAGTATATAAAATGTATTTGGTGTACTTTTAGTTAATATTATATGTACAATATATGAAATATATTTACTGTACTTTCTGATATTTTATATACAGTATATAAGATATATTTGGTGTCCTTTTGATATTTTATATAAATTATATAATATATATTTGGTGAAGTTTTTGATATTTTACATAGGGTGTGTAGTATATAGTTACTGTCCTTTTTGATATTTTATTTACAGTATATAATATACGTTTGGTGTAATTTTTGATATTTAATGTACAGTATATTAAATATAATTACTGTAGTATTTGATACTTTATTTACAGTATATATAACACATATTTGGTGTACTTTTTGATATTTTATGTATAGTATGTAATATATATTTACTGTACTTTTTGATAATTTATTTACAGTATATAAAGTGTATTTGGTGTACTTTCAGTTAATATTATATGTAAAATATATGAAATATATTTACTGTACTTTTTGATATTTTATGTACAGTATATAAGATATATTTCGTGTCCTTTTGATATTTTATGTAAATTATATAATACATATTTGGTGTTGTTTTTGATATTTTACATAGAGTGTGTCATCTATATTGACTGTTCTTTTTAATATTTTATTTACAGTATATAATATACATTTGGTGTAATTTTTGATATTTTATGTACAGTATATTAAATATAATTACTGTAGTTTTTCATAGTCTATTTACAGTATATATAACACATATTTGGTGTACTTTTTGATATTTTATGTACAGTATGTCATATATATTTACTGTACTTTTTGATAATTTATTTACAGTATATAAAGTGTATTTGGTGTACTTTCAGTTAATATTATATGTACAATATATGAAATATATTTACTGTACTTTTTGATATTTTATGTACAGTATATAAGATATATTTGGTGTCCTTTTGATATTTTATATAAATTATATAATATATATTTGGTGAAGTTTTTGATATTTTACATAGGGTGTGTAGTATATACTTACTGTCCTTTTTGATATTTTATTTACAGTATATGATATACATTTGGTGTAATTTTTGATATTTTATGTACAGTATATTAAATATAATTACTGCAGTTTTTGATAGTCTATTTACAGTATATATAACACATATTTGGTGTACTTTTTGATATTTTATGTACAGTATGTCATATATATTTACTGTACTTTTTGATAATTTATTTACAGTATATAAAATGTATTTGGTGTACTTTTAGTTAATATTATATGTACAATATATGAAATATATTTACTGTACTTTTTGATATTTTATGTACAGTATATAAGATATATTTGGTGTCCTTTTGATATTTTATATAAATTATATAATATACATTTGGTGAAGTTTTTGATATTTTACATAGGGTGTGTAGTATATAGTTACTGTCCTTTTTGATATTTTATTTACAGTATATAATATACGTTTGGTGTAATTTTTGATATTTTATGTACAGTATATTAAATATAATTACTGTAGTATTTGATACTTTATTTACAGTATATATAACACATATTTGGTGTACTTTTTGATATTTTATGTACAGTATGTAATATATATTTACTGTACTTTTTGATAATTTATTTACAGTATATAAAGTGTATTTGGTGTACTTTCAGTTAATATTATATGTAAAATATATGAAATATATTTACTGTACTTTTTGATATTTTAGGTACAGTATATAAGATATATTTGGTGTCCTTTTGATATTTTATGTAAATTATATAATATATATTTGGTGAAGTTTTTGATATTTTACATAGGGTGTGTAGTATATAGTTACTGTCCTTTTTGATATTTTATTTACAGTATATAATATACGTTTGGTGTAATTTTTGATATTTTATGTACAGTATATTAAATATAATTACTGTAGTATTTGATACTTTATTTACAGTATATATAACACATATTTGGTGTACTTTTTGATATTTTATGTACAGTATGTAATATATATTTACTGTACTTTTTGATAATTTATTTACAGTATATAAAGTGTATTTGGTGTACTTTCGGTTAATATTATATGTACAATATATGAAATATATATACTGTATTTTTGATATTTTATGTACAGTATATAAGATATATTTCGTGTCCTTTTGATATTTTATGTAAATTATATAATACATATTTGGTGTTGTTTTTGATATTTTACATAGGGTGTGTCATCTATATTGACTGTCCTTTTTAATATTTTATTTACACTATATAATATACATTTGGTGTAATTTTTGATATTTTATGTACAGTATATTAAATATAATTACTGTAGTTTTTCATAGTCTATTTACAGTATATATAACACATATTTGGTGTACTTTTTGATATTTTATGTACAGTATGTCATATATATTTACTGTACTATTTGATATTTTATTTACAGTATATAAAATGTATTTGGTGTACTTTTAGTTAATATTATATGTACAATATATGAAATATATTTACTGTACTTTCTGATATTTTATATACAGTATATAAGATATATTTGGTGTCCTTTTGATATTTTATATAAATTATATAATATATATTTTGTGAAGTTTTTGATGTTTTACATAGGGTGTGTAGTATATACTTACTGTCCTTTTTGATATTTTATTTCCAGTATATAATATACATTTGGTGTAATTTTTGATATTTTATGTACAGTATATTAAATATAATTACTGCAGTTTTTGATAGTCTATTTACAGTATATACAACACATATTTGGTGTACTTTTTGATATTTTATGTACAGTATGTCATATATATTTACTGTACTTTTTGATATTTTATTTACAGTATATAAAATGTATTTGGTGTACTTTTAGTTAATATTAGATGTACAATATAGGAAATATATTTACTGTACTTTTTGATATTTTATGTACAGTATATAAGATATATTTGGTGTCCTTTTGATATTTTATATAAATTATATAATATATATTTGGTGAAGTTTTTGATATTTTACATAGGGTGTGTAGTATATAGTTACTGTCCTTTTTGATATTTTATTTACAGTATATAATATACGTTTGGTGTAATTTTTGATATTTAATGTACAGTATATTAAATATAATTACTGTAGTATTTGATACTTTATTTACAGTATATATAACACATATTTGGTGTACTTTTTGATATTTTATGTACAGTATGTCATATATATTTACTGTACTTTTTGATAATTTATTTACAGTATATAAAGTGTATTTGGTGTACTTTCAGTTAATATTATATGTACAATATATGAAATATATTTACTGTACTTTTTGATATTTTATGTACAGTATATAAGATATATTTGGTGTCCTTTTGATATTTTATGTAAATTATATAATATATATTTGGTGAAGTTTTTGATATTTTACATAGGGTGTGTAGTATATAGTTACTGTCTTTTTTGATATTTTATTTACAGTATATAATATACGTTTGGTGTAATTTTTGATATTTAATGTACAGTATATTAAATATAATTACTGTAGTATTTGATACTTTATTTACAGTATATATAACACATATTTGGTGTACTTTTTGATATTTTATGTACAGTATGTAATATATATTTACTGTACTTTTTGATAATTTATTTACAGTATATAAAGTGTATTTGGTGTACTTTCAGTTAATATTATATGTAAAATATATGAAATATATTTACTGTACTTTTTGATATTTTATGTACAGTATATAAGATATATTTGGTGTCCTTTTGATATTTTATGTAAATTATATAATATATATTTGGTGAAGTTTTTGATATTTTACATAGGGTGTGTAGTATATAGTTACTCTCCTTTTTGATATTTTATTTACAGTATATAATATACGTTTGGTGTAATTTTTGATATTTTATGTACAGTATATTAAATATAATTACTGTAGTATTTGATACTTTATTTACAGTATATATAACACATATTTGGTGTACTTTTTGATATTTTATGTACAGTATGTAATATATATTTACTGTACTTTTTGATAATTTATTTACAGTATATAAAGTGTATTTGGTGTACTTTCGGTTAATATTATATGTACAATATATGAAATATATATACTGTATTTTTGATATTTTATGTACACTATATAAGATATATTTCGTGTCCTTTTGATATTTTATGTAAATTATATAATACATATTTGGTGTTGTTTTGATATTTTACATAGGGTGTGTCATCTATATTGACTGCCCTTTTTGATATTTTATTTACAGTATATAATATACATTTGGTGTAATTTTTGATATTTTATGTACAGTATATTAAATATAATTACTGTAGTTTTTCATAGTCTATTTACAGTATATATAACACATATTTGGTGTACTTTTTGATATTTTATGTACAGTATGTCATATATATTTACTGTACTATTTGATATTTTATTTACAGTATATAAAATGTATTTGGTGTACTTTTAGTTAATATTATATGTACAATATATGAAATATATTTACTGTACTTTCTGATATTTTATATACAGTATATAAGATATATTTGGTGTCCTTTTGATATTTTATATAAATTATATAATATATATTTTGTGAAGTTTTTGATATTTTACATAGGGTGTGTAGTATATACTTACTGTCCTTTTTGATATTTTATTTACAGTATATAATATACGTTTGGTGTAATTTTTGATATTTTATGTACAGTATATTAAATATAATTACTGTAGTATTTGATACTTTATTTACAGTATATATAACACATATTTGGTGTACTTTTTGATATTTTATGTACAGTATGTCATATATATTTACTGTACTTTTTGATAATTTATTTACAGTATACAAAGTGTATTTGGTGTACTTTCAGTTAATATTATATGTACAATATATGAAATATATTTACTGTACTTTTTGATATTTTATGTACAGTATATAAGATATATTTGGTGTCCTTTTGATATTTTATGTAAATTATATAATATATATTTGGTGAAGTTTTTGATATTTTACATAGGGTGTGTAGTATATAGTTACTGTCCTTTTTGATATTTTATTTACAGTATATAATATACGTTTGGTGTAATTTTTGATATTTTATGTACAGTATATTAAATATAATTACTGTAGTATTTGATACTTTATTTACAGTATATATGACACATATTTGGTGTACTTTTTGATATTTTATGTACAGTATGTAATATATATTTACTGTACTTTTTGATAATTTATTTACAGTATATAAAGTGTATTTGGTGTACTTTCGGTTAATATTATATGTACAATATATGAAATATATATACTGTATTTTTGATATTTTATGTACAGTATATAAGATATATTTCGTGTCCTTTTGATATTTTATGTAAATTATATAATACATATTTGGTGTTGTTTTTGATATTTTACATAGGGTGTGTCATCTATATTGACTGTCCTTTTTAATATTTTATTTACAGTATATAATATACATTTGGTGTAATTTTTGATATTTTATGTACAGTATATTAAATATAATTACTGTAGTTTTTCATATTCTATTTACAGTATATATAACACATATTTGGTGTACTTTTTGATATTTTATGTACAGTATGTCATATATATTTACTGTACTATTTGATATTTTATTTACAGTATATAAAATGTATTTGGTGTACTTTTAGTTAATATTATATGTACAATATATGAAATATATTTACTGTACTTTTTGATATTTTATGTACAGTATATAAGATATATTTGGTGTCCTTTTGATATTTTATGTAAATTATATAATACATATTTGGTGTAGTTTTTGATATTTTACATAGGGTGTGTCATATATATTGACTGTCCTTTTTGATATTTTATTTACAGTATATAATATACATTTGGTGTAATTTCTGATATTTTATGTACAGTATATTAAATATAATTACTGTAGTTTTTGATAGTCTATTTACAGTATATATAACACATATTTGGTGTACTTTTTTATATTTTATGTACAGTATGTCATATATATTTACTGTACTTTTTGATATTTTATTTACAGTATATAATATACATTTGGTGTAATTTTTGATATTTTATGTACAGTATATTAAATACTATTACTGTAGTTTTTGATAGTCTATTTACAGTATATATAACACATATTTGGTTTACTTTTTGATATTTTATGTACAGTATGTCATATATATTTACTGTACTTTTTGATATTTTATTTACAGTATATAAAATGTATTTGGTGTACTTTCAGTTAATATTATATGTATAATATATGAAATATATTTACTGTACTTTTTGATATTTTATGTACAGTATATAAGATATATTTGGTGTCCATTTGATATTTTATGTAAATTATATAATACATATGTGCTGTAGTTTTTGATATTTTACATAGGGTGTGTCATATATATTGACGGTACTTTTTGATATTTTATTTACAGTATATAATATACATTTGGTGTAATTGTTGATATTTTATGTACAGTATATTAAATATAATTACTGTAGTTTTTCATAGTCTATTTATAGTATATATAACACATATTTGGTGTACTTTTTGATATTTTATGTACAGTATGTCATATATATTTACTGTACTTTTTGATAATTTGTTTACAGTATATTAAGTGTATTTGGTGTACTTTCAGTTAATATTATATGTACAATATATGTAATATATTTACCGTACTCTTTGATATTTTATGTACAGTATATAAGATATATTTGGTGTCCTTTTGATATTTTATGTAAATTATATAATACATATTTGGTGTAGTTTTTGATATTTTACATAGGGTGTGTGATATATATTGACTGTCCTTTTTGATATTTTATTTACAGTATATAATATACATTTGGTGTAATTTTTGATATTTTATGTACAGTATATTAAATACAATTACTGTAGTTTTTGATAGTCTATTTACAGTATATATAACACGTATTTGGTGTACTTTTTGATATTTTATGTACAGTATGTCATATATATTTACTGTACTTTTTGATAATTTATTTACAGTATATAAAATGTATTTGGTGTACCTTCAGTTGATATTATATGTACAATATATGAAATATATTTACTGTACTTTTTGATATTTTATGTACAGTATGTCATATATATTTACTGTATTTTTGATATTTTATTTACAGTATATAAAATGTATTTGGTGTACTTTTAGTTAATATTATATACACAATATATGAAATATATTTACTGTACTTTTTGATATTTTATGTACAGTATATAAGATATATTTGGTGTCCTTTTGATATTTTATATAAATTATATAATATATATTTGGTGTAGTTTTTGAGTATATAAAATGTATTTGGTGTACTTTCAGTTAATATTATATGTACAATATATGGAATATATTTACTGTACTTTTTGATATTTTATGTACAGTATAGAAGATATATTTGGTGTCCTTTTGATATTTTATATAAATTATATAATATATATTTGGTGAAGTTTTTGATATTTTACATAGGGTGTGTAGTATATAGTTACTGTCCTTTTTGATATTTTATTTACAGTATATAATATACGTTTGGTGTAATTTTTGATATTTAATGTACAGTATATTAAATATAATTACTGTACTATTTGATACTTTATTTACAGTATATATAACACATATTTGGTGTACTTTCTGATATTTTATGTACAGTATGTAATATATATTTACTGTACTTTTTGATAATTTATTTACAGTATATAAAGTGTATTTGGTGTACTTTCGGTTAATATTATATGTACAATATATGAAATATATTTACTGTACTTTTTGATATTTTATGTACAGTATATAAGATATATTTGGTGTCCTTTTGATATTTTATGTAAATTATATAATATATATTTGGTGAAGTTTTTGATATTTTACATAGGGTGTGCAGTATATAGTTACTGTCCTTTTTGATATTTTATTTACAGTATATAATATACGTTTGGTGTAATTTTTGATATTTAATGTACAGTATATTAAATATAATTACTGTAGTATTTGATACTTTATTTACAGTATATATAACACATATTTGGTGTACTTTTTGATATTTTATGTACATTATGTCATATATATTTACTGTACTTTTTGATAATTTATTTACAGTATATAAAGTGTATTTGGTGTACTTTCAGTTAATATTATATGTACAATATATGAAATATATTTACTGTACTTTTTGATATTTTACGTACAGTATATAAGATATATTTGGTGTCCTTTTGATATTTTATGTAAATTATATAATATATATTTGGTGAAGTTTTTGATATTTTACATAGGGTGTGTAGTATATAGTTACTGTCCTTTTTGATATTTTATTTACAGTATATAATATACGTTTGGTGTAATTTTTGATATTTTATGTACAGTATATTAAATATAATTACTGTAGTATTTGATACTTTATTTACAGTATATATAACACATATTTGGTGTACTTTTTGATATTTTATGTACAGTATGTAATATATATTTACTGTACTTTTTGATAATTTATTTACAGTATATAAAGTGTATTTGGTGTACTTTCGGTTAATATTATATGTACAATATATGAAATATATATACTGTATTTTTGATATTTTATGTACAGTATATAAGATATATTTCGTGTCCTTTTGATATTTTATGTAAATTATATAATACATATTTGGTGTTGTTTTTGATATTTTACATAGGGTGTGTCATCTATATTGACTGTCCTTTTTAATATTTTATTTACAGTATATAATATACATTTGGTGTAATTTTTGATATTTTATGTACAGTATATTAAATATAATTACTGTAGTTTTTCATAGTCTATTTACAGTATATATAACACATATTTGGTGTACTTTTTGATATTTTATGTACAGTATGTCATATATATTTACTGTACTATTTGATATTTTATTTACAGTATATAAAATGTATTTGGTGTACTTTTAGTTAATATTATATGTACAATATATGAAATATATTTACTGTACTTTCTGATATTTTATATACAGTATATAAGATATATTTGGTGTCCTTTTGATATTTTATATAAATTATATAATATATATTTTGTGAAGTTTTTGATGTTTTACATAGGGTGTGTAGTATATACTTACTGTCCTTTTTGATATTTTATTTACAGTATATAATATACATTTGGTGTAATTTTTGATATTTTATGTACAGTATATTAAATATAATTACTGCAGTTTTTGATAGTCTATTTACAGTATATACAACACATATTTGGTGTACTTTTTGATATTTTATGTACAGTATGTCATATATATTTACTGTACTTTTTGATATTTTATTTACAGTATATAAAATGTATTTGGTGTACTTTTAGTTAATATTATATGTACAATATATGAAATATATTTACTGTACTTTTTGATATTTTATGTACAGTATATAAGATATATTTGGTGTCCTTTTGATATTTTATATAAATTACATAATATATATTTGCTGAAGTTTTTGATATTTTACATAGGGTGTGTAGTATATAGTTACTGTCCTTTTTGATATTTTATTTACAGTATATAATATACGTTTGGTGTAATTTTTGATATTTAATGTACAGTATATTAAATATAATTACTGTAGTATTTGATACTTTATTTACAGTATATATAACACATATTTGGTGTACTTTTTGATATTTTATGTACAGTATGTCATATATATTTACTGTACTTTTTGATAATTTATTTACAGTATATAAAGTGTATTTGGTGTATTTTCAGTTAATATTATATGTACAATATATGAAATATATTTACTGTACTTTTTGATATTTTATGTACAGTATATAAGATATATTTGGTGTCCTTTTGATATTTTATGTAAATTATATAATATATATTTGGTGAAGTTTTTGATATATTACATAGGGTGTGTAGTATATAGTTACTGTCCTTTTTGATATTTTATTTACAGTATATAATATACGTTTGGTGTAATTTTTGATATTTTATGTACAGTATATTAAATATAATTACTGTAGTATTTGCTACTTTATTTACAGTATATATAACACATATTTGGTGTACTTTTTGATATTTTATGTACAGTATGTAATATATATTTACTGTACTTTTTGATAATTTATTTACAGTATATAAAGTGTATTTGGTGTACTTTCGGTTAATATTATATGTACAATATATGAAATATATATACTGTATTTTTGATATTTTATGTACAGTATATAAGATATATTTCGTGTCCTTTTGATATTTTATGTAAATTATATAATACATATTTGGTGTGGTTTTTGATATTTTACATAGGGTGTGTCATCTATATTGACTGTCCTTTTTAATATTTTATTTACAGTATATAATATACATTTGGTGTAATTTTTGATATTTTATGTACAGTATATTAAATATAATTACTGTAGTTTTTTATAGTCTATTTACAGTATATATAACACATATTTGGTGTACTTTTTGATATTTTATGTACAGTATGTCATCTATATTTACTGTACTATTTGATATTTTATTTACAGTATATAAAATGTATTTGGTGTAATTTTAGTTAATATTATATGTACAATATATGAAATATATTTACTGTACTTTCTGATATTTTATATACAGTATATAAGATATATTTGGTGTCCTTTTGATATTTTATATAAATTATATAATATATATTTGGTGAAGTTTTTGATATTTTACATAGGGTGTGTAGTATATAGTTTCTGTCCTTTTTGATATTTTATTTACAGTATATAATATACGTTTGGTGTAATTTTTGATATTTAATGTACAGTATATTAAATATAATTACTGTAGTATTTGATACTTTATTTACAGTATATATAACACATATTTGGTGTACTTTTTGATATTTTATGTACAGTATGTAATATATATTTACTGTACTTTTTGATAATTTATTTACAGTATATAAAGTGTATTTGGGGTACTTTCGGTTAATATTATATGTACAATATATGAAATATATTTACTGTATTTTTGATATTTTATGTACAGTATATAAGATATATTTCGTATCCTTTTGATATTTTATGTAAATTATATAATACATATTTGGTGTTGTTTTTGATATTTTACATAGGGTGTGTCATATATATTGACTGTCCTTTTTTATATTTTATTTACAGTATATAATATACATTTGGTGTAATTTTTGATATTTTATGTACAGTATATTAAATATAATTACTGTAGTTTTTCATAGTCTATTTACAGTATATATAACACATATTTGGTGTACTTTTTGATATTTTATGTACAGTATGTCATATATATTTACTGTACTGTTTTATATTTTATTTACAGTATATAAAATGTATTTGGTGTACTTTTAGTTAATATTATATGTACAATATATGAAATATATTTACTGTACCTTCTGATATTTTATATACAGTATATAAGATATATTTGGTGTCCGTTTGATATTTTATACAAATTATATAATATATATTTGGTGAAGTTTTTCATATTTTACATAGGGGGTGTAGTATATAGTTACTGTCCTTTTTGATATTTTATTTACAGTATATAATATACGTTTGGTGTAATTTTTGATATTTAATGTACAGTATATTAAATATAATTACTGTAGTATTTGATACTTTATTTACAGTATATATAACACATATTTGGTGTACTTTTTGATATTTTATGTACAGTATGTAATATATATTTACTGTACTTTTTGATAATTTATTTACAGTATATAAAGTGTATTTGGTGTACTTTCAGTTAATATTATATGTACAATATATGAAATATATTTACTGTACTTTTTGATATTTTATGTACAGTATATAAGATATATTTGGTGTCCTTTTGATATTTTATGTAAATTATATAATATATATTTGGTGAAGTTTTTGATATTTTACATAGGGTGTGTAGTATATAGTTACTGTCCTTTTTGATATTTTATTTACAGTATATAATATACGTTTGGTGTAATTTTTGATATTTTATGTACAGTATATTAAATGTAATTACTGTAGTATTTGATACTTTATTTACAGTATATATAACACATATTTGGTGTACTTTTTGATATTTTATGTACAGTATGTAATATATATTTACTGTACTTTTTGATAATTTATTTACAGTATATAAAGTGTATTTGGTGTACTTTCGGTTAATATTATATGTACAATATATGAAATATATATACTGTATTTTTGATATTTTATGTACAGTATATAAGATATATTTCGTGTCCTTTTGATATTTTATGTAAATTATATAATACATATTTGGTGTTGTTTTTGATATTTTACATAGGGTGTGTCATCTATATTGACTGTCCTTTTTAATATTTTATTTACAGTATATAATATACGTTTGGTGTAATTTTTGATATTTTATGTACAGTATATTAAATATAATTACTGTAGTTTTTCATAGTCTATTTACAGTATATATAACACATATTTGGTGTACTTTTTGATATTTTATGTACAGTATGTCATATATATTTACTGTACTATTTGATATTTTATTTACAGTATATAAAATGTATTTGGTGTACTTTTAGTTAATATTATATGTACAATATATGAAATATATTTACTGTACTTTCTGATATTTTATATACAGTATATAAGATATATTTGGTGTCCTTTTGATATTTTATATAAATTATATAATATATATTTTGTGCAGTTTTTGATATTTTACATAGGGTGTGTAGTATATACTTACTGTCCTTTTTGATATTTTATTTACAGTATATAATATACATTTGGTGTAATTTTTGATATTTTATGTACAGTATATTAAATATAATTACTGCAGTTTTTGATAGTCTATTTACAGTATATACAACACATATTTGGTGTACTTTTTGATATTTTATGTACAGTATGTCATATATATTTACTGTACTTTTTGATATTTTATTTACAGTATATAAAATGTATTTGGTGTACTTTTAGTTAATATTATATGTACAATATATGAAATATATTTACTGTACTTTTTGATATTTTATGTACAGTATATAAGATATATTTGGTGTCCTTTTGATATTTTATATAAATTATATAATATATATTTGGTGAAGTTTTTGATATTTTACATAGGGTGTGTAGTATATAGTTACTGTCCTTTTTGATATTTTATTTACAGTATATAATATACGTTTGGTGTAATTTTTGATATTTTATGTACAGTATATTAAATATAATTACTGTAGTATTTGATACTTTATTTACAGTATATATAACACATATTTGGTGTACTTTTTGATATTTTATGTACAGTATGTAATATATATTTACTGTACTTTTTGATAATTTATTTACAGTATATAAAGTGTATTTGGTGTACTTTCGGTTAATATTATATGTACAATATATGAAATATATATACTGTATTTTTGATATTTTATGTACAGTATATAAGATATATTTCGTGTCCTTTTGATATTTTATGTAAATTATATAATACATATTTGGTGTTGTTTTTGATATTTTACATAGGGTGTGTCATCTATATTGACTGTCCTTTTTAATATTTTATTTACAGTATATAATATACATTTGGTGTAATTTTTGATATTTTATGTACAGTATATTAAATATAATTACTGTAGTTTTTCATAGTCTATTTACAGTATATATAACACATATTTGGTGTACTTTTTGATATTTTATGTACAGTATGTCATCTATATTTACTGTACTATTTGATATTTTATTTACAGTATATAAAATGTATTTTGTGTACTTTTAGTTAATATTATATGTACAATATATGAAATATATTTACTGTACTTTCTGATATTTTATATACAGTATATAAGATATATTTGGTGTCCTTTTGATATTTTATATAAATTATATAATATATATTTGGTGCAGTTTTTGATATTTTACATAGGGTGTGTAGTATATACTTACTGTCCTTTTTGATATTTTATTTACAGTATATAATATACATTTGGTGTAATTTTTGATATTTTATGTACAGTATATTAAATATAATTACTGCAGTTTTTGATAGTCTATTTACAGTATATACAACACATATTTGGTGTACTTTTTGATATTTTATGTACAGTATGTCATATATATTTACTGTACTTTTTGATATTTTATTTACAGTATATAAAATGTATTTGGTGTACTTTTAGTTAATATTATATGTACAATATATGAAATATATTTACTGTACTTTTTGATATTTTATGTACAGTATATAAGATATATTTGGTGTCCTTTTGATATTTTATATAAATTACATAATATATATTTGGTGAAGTTTTTGATATTTTACATAGGGTGTGTAGTATATAGTTACTGTCCTTTTTGATATTTTATTTACAGTATATAATATACGTTTGGTGTAATTTTTGATATTTTATGTACAGTATATTAAATGTAATTACTGTAGTATTTGATACTTTATTTACAGTATATATAACACATATTTGGTGTACTTTTTGATATTTTATGTACAGTATGTAATATATATTTACTGTACTTTTTGATAATTTATTTACAGTATATAAAGTGTATTTGGTGTACTTTCGGTTAATATTATATGTACAATATATGAAATATATTTACTGTACTTTCTGATATTTTATATACAGTATATAAGATATATTTCGTGTCCTTTTGATATTTTATGTAAATTATATAATACATATTTGGTGAAGTTTTTGATATTTTACATAGAGTGTGTAGTATATAGTTACTGTCCTTTTTGATATTTTATTTACAGTATATAATATACGTTTGGTGTAATTTTTGATATTTAATGTACAGTATATTAAATATAATTACTGTAGTATTTGATACTTTATTTACAGTATATATAACACATATTTGGTGTACTTTTTGATATTTTATGTATAGTATGTAATATATATTTACTGTACTTTTTGATAATTTATTTACAGTATATAAAGTGTATTTGGTGTACTTTCAGTTAATATTATATGTAAAATATATGAAATATATTTACTGTACTTTTTGATATTTTATATACAGTATATAAGATATATTTCGTGTCCTTTTGATATTTTATGTAAATTATATAATACATATTTGGTGTTGTTTTTGATATTTTACATAGAGTGTGTCATCTATATTGACTGTCCTTTTTAATATTTTATTTACAGTATATAATATACATTTGGTGTAATTTTTGATATTTTATGTACAGTATATTAAATATAATTACTGTAGTTTTTCATAGTCTATTTACAGTATATATAACACATATTTGGTGTACTTTTTGATATTTTATGTACAGTATGTCATATATATTTACTGTACTTTTTGATATTTTATTTACAGTATATAAAGTGTATTTGGTGTACTTTCAGTTAATATTATATGTACAATATATGAAATATATTTACTGTACTTTTTGATATTTTATGTACAGTATATAAGATATATTTGGTGTCCTTTTGATATTTTATATAAATTATATAATATATATTTGGTGAAGTTTTTGATATTTTACATAGGGTGTGTAGTATATACTTACTGTCCTTTTTGATATTTTATTTACAGTATATAATATACATTTGGTGTAATTTTTGATATTTTATGTACAGTATATTAAATATAATTACTGCAGTTTTTGATAGTCTATTTACAGTATATATAACACATATTTGGTGTACTTTTTGACATTTTATGTACAGTATGTCATATATATTTACTGTACTTTTTGATATTTTATTTACAGTATATAAAATGTATTTGGTGTACTTTTAGTTAATATTATATGTACAATATATGAAATATATTTACTGTACTTTTTGATATTTTATGTACAGTATATAAGATATATTTCGTGTCCTTTTGATATTTTATATAAATTATATAATATACATTTGGTGAAGTTTTTGATATTTTACATAGGGTGTGTAGTATATAGTTACTGTCCTTTTTGATATTTTATTTACAGTATATAATATACGTTAGGTGTAATTTTTGATATTTTATGTACAGTATATTAAATATAATTACTGTAGTGTTTGATACTTTATTTACAGTATATATAACACATATTTGGTGTACTTTTTGATATTTTATGTACAGTATGTCATATATATTTACTGTACTTTTTGATAATTTATTTACAGTATATAAAGTGTATTTGGTGTACTTTCAGTTAATATTATATGTACAATATATGAAATATATTTACTGTACTTTTTGATATTTTATGTACAGTATATAAGATATATTTGGTGTCCTTTTGATATTTTATGTAAATTATATAATATATATTTGGTGAAGTTTTTGATATTTTACATAGGGTGTGTACTATATAGTTACTGTCCTTTTTGATATTTTATTTACAGTATATAATATACGTTTGGTGTAATTTTTGATATTTTATGTACAGTATATTAAATATAATTACTGTAGTATTTGATACTTTATTTACAGTATATATAACACATATTTGGTGTACTTTTTGATATTTTATGTACAGTATGTAATATATATTTACTGTACTTTTTGATAATTTATTTACAGTATATAAAGTGTATTTGGTGTACTTTCGGTTAATATTATATGTACAATATATGAAATATATATACTGTATTTTTGATATTTTATGTACAGTATATAAGATATATTTCGTGTCCTTTTGATATTTTATGTAAATTATATAATACATATTTGGTGTTGTTTTTGATATTTTACATAGGGTGTGTCATCTATATTGACTGTCCTTTTTTATATTTTATTTACAGTATATAATATACATTTGGTGTAATTTTTGATATTTTATGTACAGTATATTAAATATAATTACTGTAGTTTTTCATAGTCTATTTACAGTATATATAACACATATTTGGTGTACTTTTTGATATTTTATGTACAGTATGTCATATATATTTACTGTACTGTTTTATATTTTATTTACAGTATATAAAATGTATTTGGTGTACTTTTAGTTAATATTATATGTACAATATATGAAATATATTTACTGTACTTTCTGATATTTTATATACAGTATATAAGATATATTTGGTGTCCGTTTGATATTTTATACAAATTATATAATATATATTTGGTGAAGTTTTTCATATTTTACATAGGGGGTGTAGTATATAGTTACTGTCCTTTTTGATATTTTATTTACAGTATATAATATACGTTTGGTGTAATTTTTGATATTTAATGTACAGTATATTAAATATAATTACTGTAGTGTTTGATACTTTATTTACACTATATATAACACATATTTGGTGTACTTTTTGATATTTTATGTACAGTATGTCATATATATTTACTGTACTTTTTGATAATTTATTTACAGTATATAAAGTGTATTTGGTGTACTTTCAGTTAATATTATATGTACAATATATGAAATATATTTACTGTACTTTTTGATATTTTATGTACAGTATATAAGATATATTTGGTGTCCTTTTGATATTTTATGTAAATTATATAATATATATTTGGTGAAGTTTTTGATATTTTACATAGGGTGTGTACTATATAGTTACTGTCTTTTTTGATATTTTATTTACAGTATATAATATACGTTTGGTGTAATTTTTGATATTTTATGTACAGTATATTAAATGTAATTACTGTAGTATTTGATACTTTATTTACAGTATATATAACACATATTTGGTGTACTTTTTGATATTTTATGTACAGTATGTAATATATATTTACTGTACTTTTTGATAATTTATTTACAGTATATAAAGTGTATTTGGTGTACTTTCGGTTAATATTATATGTACAATATATGAAATATATATACTGTATTTTTGATATTTTATGTACAGTATATAAGATATATTTCGTGTCCTTTTGATATTTTATGTAAATTATATAATACATATTTGGTGTTGTTTTTGATATTTTACATAGGGTGTGTCATCTATATTGACTGTCCTTTTTAATATTTTATTTACAGTATATAATATACATTTGGTGTAATTTTTGATATTTTATGTACAGTATATTAAATATAATTACTGTAGTTTTTCATAGTCTATTTACAGTATATATAACACATATTTGGTGTACTTTTTGATATTTTATGTACAGTATGTCATATATATTTACTGTACTATTTGATATTTTATTTACAGTATATAAAATGTATTTGGTGTACTTTTAGTTAATATTATATGTACAATATATGAAATATATTTACTGTACTTTCTGATATTTTATATACAGTATATAAGATATATTTGGTGTCCTTTTGATATTTTATGTAAATTATATAATACATATTTGGTGTTGTTTTTGATATTTTACATAGGGTGTGTCATCTATATTGACTGTCCTTTTTAATATTTTATTTACAGTATATAATATACATTTGGTGTAATTTTTGATATTTTATGGACAGTATATTAAATATAATTACTGTAGTTTTTCATAGTCTATTTACAGTATATATAACACATATTTGGTGTACTTTTTGATATTTTATGTACAGTATGTCATATATATTTACTGTACTATTTGATATTTTATTTACAGTATATAAAATGTATTTGGTGTACTTTTAGTTAATATTATATGTACAATATATGAAATATATTTACTGTACTTTCTGATATTTTATATACAGTATATAAGATATATTTGGTGTCCTTTTGATATTTTATATAAATTATATAATATATATTTGGTGAAGTTTTTGATATTTTACATAGGGTGTGTAGTATATAGTTACTGTTCTTTTTGATATTTTATTTACAGTATATAATATACGTTTGGTGTAATTTTTGATATTTAATGTTCAGTATATTAAATATAATTACTGTAGTATTTGATACTTTATTTACAGTATATATAACACATATTTGGTGTACTTTTTGATATTTTATGTACAGTATGTAATATATATTTACTGTACTTTTTGATAATTTATTTACAGTATATAAAGTGTATTTGGTGTACTTTCAGTTAATATTATATGTAAAATATATGAAATATATTTACTGTACTTTTTGATATTTTATGTACAGTATATAAGATATATTTGGTGTCCTTTTCATATTTTATGTAAATTATATAATATATATTTGGTGAAGTTTTTCATATTTTACATAGGGTGTGTAGTATATAGTTACTGTCCTTTTTGATATTTTATTTACAGTATATAATATACGTTTGGTGTAATTTTTGATATTTTATGTACAGTATATTAAATATAATTACTGTAGTATTTGATACTTTATTTACAGTATATATAACACATATTTGGTGTACTTTTTGATATTTTATGTACAGTATGTAATATATATTTACTGTACTTTTTGATAATTTATTTACAGTATATAAAGTGTATTTGGTGTACTTTCGGTTAATATTATATGTACAATATATGAAATATATATACTGTATTTTTGATATTTTATGTACAGTATATAAGATATATTTCGTGTCCTTTTGATATTTTATGTAAATTATATAATACATATTTGGTGTTGTTTTTGATATTTTACATAGAGTGTGTCATCTATATTGACTGTCCTTTTTAATATTTTATTTACAGTATATAATATACATTTGGTGTAATTTTTGATATTTTATGTACAGTATATTAAATATAATTACTGTAGTTTTTCATAGTCTATTTACAGTATATATAACACATATTTGGTGTACTTTTTGATATTTTATGTACAGTATGTCATATATATTTACTGTACTATTTGATATTTTATTTTCAGTATATAAAATGTATTTGGTGTACTTTTAGTTAATATTATATGTACAATATATGAAATATATTTACTGTACTTTCTGATATTTTATATACAGTATATAAGATATATTTGGTGTCCTTTTGATATTTTATATAAATTATATAATATATATTTGGTGAAGTTTTTGATATTTTACATAGGGTGTGTAGTATATAGTTACTGTCCTTTTTGATATTTTATTTACAGTATATAATATACGTTTGGTGTAATTTTTGATATTTAATGTACAGTATATTAAATATAATTACTGTAGTATTTGATACTTTATTTACAGTATATATAACACATATTTGGTGTACTTTTTGATATTTTATGTATAGTATGTAATATATATTTACTGTACTTTTTGATAATTTATTTACAGTATATAAAGTGTATTTGGTGTACTTTCAGTTAATATTATATGTAAAATATATGAAATATATTTACTGTACTTTTTGATATTTTATGTACAGTATATAAGATATATTTCGTGTCCTTTTGATATTTTATGTAAATTATATAATACATATTTGGTGTTGTTTTTGATATTTTACATAGAGTGTGTCATCTATATTGACTGTTCTTTTTAATATTTTATTTACAGTATATAATATACATTTGGTGTAATTTTTGATATTTTATGTACAGTATATTAAATATAATTACTGTAGTTTTTCATAGTCTATTTACAGTATATATAACACATATTTGGTGTACTTTTTGATATTTTATGTACAGTATGTCATATATATTTACTGTACTTTTTGATAATTTATTTACAGTATATAAAGTGTATTTGGTGTACTTTCAGTTAATATTATATGTACAATATATGAAATATATTTACTGTACTTTTTGATATTTTATGTACAGTATATAAGATATATTTGGTGTCCTTTTGATATTTTATATAAATTATATAATATATATTTGGTGAAGTTTTTGATATTTTACATAGGGTGTGTAGTATATACTTACTGTCCTTTTTGATATTTTATTTACAGTATATGATATACATTTGGTGTAATTTTTGATATTTTATGTACAGTATATTAAATATAATTACTGCAGTTTTTGATAGTCTATTTACAGTATATATAACACATATTTGGTGTACTTTTTGATATTTTATGTACAGTATGTCATATATATTTACTGTACTTTTTGATAATTTATTTACAGTATATAAAATGTATTTGGTGTACTTTTAGTTAATATTATATGTACAATATATGAAATATATTTACTGTACTTTTTGATATTTTATGTACAGTATATAAGATATATTTGGTGTCCTTTTGATATTTTATATAAATTATATAATATACATTTGGTGAAGTTTTTGATATTTTACATAGGGTGTGTAGTATATAGTTACTGTCCTTTTTGATATTTTATTTACAGTATATAATATACGTTTGGTGTAATTTTTGATATTTTATGTACAGTATATTAAATATAATTACTGTAGTATTTGATACTTTATTTACAGTATATATAACACATATTTGGTGTACTTTTTGATATTTTATGTACAGTATGTAATATATATTTACTGTACTTTTTGATAATTTATTTACAGTATATAAAGTGTATTTGGTGTACTTTCAGTTAATATTATATGTAAAATATATGAAATATATTTACTGTACTTTTTGATATTTTAGGTACAGTATATAAGATATATTTGGTGTCCTTTTGATATTTTATGTAAATTATATAATATATATTTGGTGAAGTTTTTGATATTTTACATAGGGTGTGTAGTATATAGTTACTGTCCTTTTTGATATTTTATTTACAGTATATAATATACGTTTGGTGTAATTTTTGATATTTTATGTACAGTATATTAAATATAATTACTGTAGTATTTGATACTTTATTTACAGTATATATAACACATATTTGGTGTACTTTTTGATATTTTATGTACAGTATGTAATATATATTTACTGTACTTTTTGATAATTTATTTACAGTATATAAAGTGTATTTGGTGTACTTTCGGTTAATATTATATGTACAATATATGAAATATATATACTGTATTTTTGATATTTTATGTACAGTATATAAGATATATTTCGTGTCCTTTTGATATTTTATGTAAATTATATAATACATATTTGGTGTTGTTTTTGATATTTTACATAGGGTGTGTCATCTATATTGACTGTCCTTTTTAATATTTTATTTACACTATATAATATACATTTGGTGTAATTTTTGATATTTTATGTACAGTATATTAAATATAATTACTGTAGTTTTTCATAGTCTATTTACAGTATATATAACACATATTTGGTGTACTTTTTGATATTTTATGTACAGTATGTCATATATATTTACTGTACTATTTGATATATTATTTACAGTATATAAAATGTATTTGGTGTACTTTTAGTTAATATTATATGTACAATATATGAAATATATTTACTGTACTTTCTGATACTTTATATACAGTATATAAGATATATTTGGTGTCCTTTTGATATTTTATATAAATTATATAATATATATTTGGTGAAGTTTTTGATATTTTACATAGGGTGTGTAGTATATACTTACTGTCCTTTTTGATATTTTATTTACAGTATATAATATACATTTGGTGTAATTTTTGATATTTTATGTACAGTATATTAAATATAGTTACTGCAGTTTTTGATAGTCTATTTACAGTATATATAACACATATTTGGTGTACTTTTTGATATTTTATGTACAGTATGTCATATATATTTACTGTACCTTTTGATATTTTATTTACAGTATATAAAATGTATTTGGTGTACTTTTAGTTAATATTATATGTACAATATATGAAATATATTTACTGTACTTTCTGATATTTTATGTACAGTATATAAGATATATTTGGTGTCCTTTTGATATTTTATATAAATTATATAATATATATTTGGTGAAGTTTTTGATATTTTACATAGGGTGTGTAGTATATAGTTACTGTCCTTTTTGATATTTTATTTACAGTATATAATATACGTTTGGTGTAATTTTTGATATTCAATGTACAGTATATTAAATATAATTACTGTAGTATTTGATACTTTATTTACAGTATATATAACACATATTTGGTGTACTTTTTGATATTTTATGTACAGTATGTCATATATATTTACTGTACTTTTTGATAATTTATTTACAGTATATAAAGTGTATTTGGTGTACTTTCAGTTAAGATTATATGTACAATATATGAAATATATTTACTGTACTTTTTGATATTTTATGTACAGTTTATAAGATATATTTGGTGTCCTTTTGATATTTTATATAAATTATATAATATATATTTGGTGAAGTTTTTGATATTTTACATAGGGTGTGTAGTATATAGTTACTGTCCTTTTTGATATTTTATTTACAGTATATAATATACGTTTGGTGTAATTTTTGATATTTAATATACAGTATATTAAATATAATTACTGTAGTATTTGATACTTTATTTACAGTATATATAACACATATTTGGTGTACTTTTTGATATTTTATGTACAGTATGTAATATATATTTACTGTACTTTTTGATAATTTATTTACAGTATATAAAGTGTATTTGGTGTACTTTCAGTTAATATTATATGTACAATATATGAAATATATTTACTGTACTTTTTGATATTTTATGTACAGTATATAAGATATATTTCGTGTCCTTTTGATATTTTATGTAAATTATATAATATATATTTGGTGAAGTTTTTGATATTTTACATAGGGTGTGTAGTATATAGTTACTGTCCTTTTTGATATTTTATTTACAGTATATAATATACGTTTGGTGTAATTTTTGATATTTTATGTACAGTATATTAAATATAATTACTGTAGTATTTGATACTTTATTTACAGTATATATAACACATATTTGGTGTACTTTTTGATATTTTATGTACAGTATGTAATATATATTTACTGTACTTTTTGATAATTTATTTACAGTATATAAAGTGTATTTGGTGTACTTTCGGTTAATATTATATGTACAATATATGAAATATATATACTGTATTTTTGATATTTTATGTACAGTGTATAAGATATATTTCGTGTCCTTTTGATATTTTATGTAAATTATATAATACATATTTGGTGTTGTTTTTGATATTTTACATAGGGTGTGTCATCTATATTGACTGTCCTTTTTAATATTTTATTTACAGTATATAATATACATTTGGTGTAATTTTTGATATTTTATGTACAGTATATTAAATATAATTACTGTAGTTTTTTATAGTCTATTTACAGTATATATAACACATATTTGGTGTACTTTTTGATATTTTATGTACAGTATGTCATATATATTTACTGTACTATTTGATATTTTATTTACAGTATATAAAATGTATTTGGTGTACTTTTAGTTAATATTATATGTACAATATATGAAATATATTTACTGTACTTTCTGATATTTTATATACAGTATATAAGATATATTTGGTGTCCTTTTCATATTTTATATAAATTATATAATATATATTTTGTGAAGTTTTTGATATTTTACATAGGGTGTGTAGTATATACTTACTGTCCTTTTTGATATTTTATTTACAGTATATAATATACATTTGGTGTAATTTTTGATATTTTATGTACAGTATATTAAATATAATTACTGCAGTTTTTGATAGTCTATTTACAGTATATACAACACATATTTGGTGTACTTTTTGATATTTTATGTACAGTATGTCATATATATTTACTGTACTTTTTGATATTTTATTTACAGTATATGAAATGTATTTGGTGTACTTTTAGTTAATATTATATGTACAATATATGAAATATATTTACTGTACTTTTTGATATTTTATGTACAGTATATAAGATATATTTGGTGTCCTTTTGAAATTTTATATAAATTACATAATATATATTTGGTGAAGTTTTTGATATTTTACATAGGGTGTGTAGTATATAGTTACTGTCCTTTTTGATATTTTATTTACAGTATATAATATACGTTTGGTGTAATTTTTGATATTTAATGTACAGTATATTAAATATAATTACTGTAGTATTTGATACTTTATTTACAGTATATATAACACATATTTGGTGTACTTTTTGATATTTTATGTACAGTATGTCATATATATTTACTGTACTTTTTGATAATTTATTTACAGTATATAAAGTGTATTTGGTGTACTTTCAGTTAATATTATATGTACAATATATGAAATATATTTACTGTACTTTTTGATATTTTATGTACAGTATATAAGATATATTTGGTGTCCTTTTGATATTTTATGTAAATTATATAATATATATTTGGTGAAGTTTTTGATATTTTACATAGGGTGTGTAGTATATAGTTACTGTCCTTTTTGATATTTTATTTACAGTATATAATATACGTTTGGTGTAATTTTTGATATTTTATGTACAGTATATTAAATATAATTACTGTAGTATTTGATACTTTATTTACAGTATATATAACACATATTTGGTGTACTTTTTGATATTTTATGTACAGTATGTAATATATATTTACTGTACTTTTTGATAATTTATTTACAGTATATAAAGTGTATTTGGTGTACTTTCGGTTAATATTATATGTACAATATATGAAATATATATACTGTATTTTTGATATTTTATGTACAGTATATAAGATATATTTCGTGTCCTTTTGATATTTTATGTAAATTATATAATACATATTTGGTGTTGTTTTTGATATTTTACATAGGGTGTGTCATCTATATTGACTGTCCTTTTTAATATTTTATTTACAGTATATAATATACATTTGGTGTAATTTTTGATATTTTATGTACAGTATATTAAATATAATTACTGTAGTTTTTTATAGTCTATTTACAGTATATATAACACATATTTGGTGTACTTTTTGATATTTAATGTACAGTATGTCATATATATTTACTGTACTATTTGAAATTTTATTTACAGTATATAAAATATATTTGGTGTACTTTTAGTTAATATTATATGTACAATATATGAAATATATTTACTGTACTTTCTGATATTTTATATACAGTATATAAGATATATTTGGTGTCCTTTTGATATTTTATATAAATTATATAATATATATTTTGTGAAGTTTTTGATATTTTACATAGGGTGTGTACTATATACTTACTGTCCTTTTTGATATTTTATTTACAGTATATAATATACATTTGGTGTAATTTTTGATATTTTATGTACAGTATATTAAATATAATTACTGCAGTTTTTGATAGTCTATTTGCAGTATATACAACACATATTTGGTGTACTTTTTGATATTTTATGTACAGTATGTCATATATATTTACTGTACTTTTTGATATTTTATTTACAGTATATAAAATGTATTTGGTGTAATTTTAGTTAATATTATATGTACAATATATGAAATATATTTACTGTACTTTTTGATATTTTATGTACAGTATATAAGATATATTTGGTGTCCTTTTGATATTTTATATAAATTACATAATATATATTTGGTGAAGTTTTTGATATTTTACATAGGGTGTGTAGTATATAGTTACTGTCCTTTTTGATATTTTATTTACAGTATATAATATACGTTTGGTGTAATTTTTGATATTTAATGTACAGTATATTAAATATAATTACTGTAGTATTTGATACTTTATTTACAGTATATATAACACATATTTGGTGTACTTTTTGATATTTTATGTACAGTATGTCATATATATTTACTGTACTTTTTGATACTTTATTTACAGTATATAAAGTGTATTTGGTGTACTTTCAGTTAATATTATATGTACAATATATGAAATATATTTACTGTACTTTTTGATATTTTATGTACAGTATATAAGATATATTTGGTGTCCTTTTGATATTTTATGTAAATTATATAATATATATTTGGTGAAGTTTTTGATATTTTACATAGGGTGTGTACTATATAGTTACTGTCCTTTTTGATATTTTATTTACAGTATATAATATACGTTTGGTGTAATTTTTGATATTTTATGTACAGTATATTAAATATAATTACTGTAGTATTTGATACTTTATTTACAGTATATATAACACATATTTGGTGTACTTTTTGATATTTTATGTACAGTATGTCATATATATTTACTGTACTTTTTGATAATTTATTTACAGTATATAAAGTGTATTTGGTGTACTTTCAGTTAATATTATATGTACAATATATGAAATATATTTACTGTACTTTTTGATATTTTATGTACAGTATATAAGATATATTTCGTGTCCTTTTGATATTTTATGTAAATTATAAAATATATATTTGGTGAAGTTTTTGATATTTTACATAGGGTGTGTAGTATATAGTTACTGTCCTTTTTGATATTTTATTTACAGTATGTAATATACGTTTGGTGTAATTTTTGATATTTTATGTACAGTATATTAAATATAATTACTGTAGTATTTGATACTTTATTTACAGTATATATAACACATATTTGGTGTACTTTTTGATATTTTATGTACAGTATGTAATATATATTTACTGTACTTTTTGATAATTTATTTACAGTATATAAAGTGTATTTGGTGTACTTTCGGTTAATATTATATGTACAATATATGAAATATATATACTGTATTTTTGATATTTTATGTACAGTATATAAGATATATTTCGTGTCCTTTTGATATTTTATGTAAATTATATAATACATATTTGGTGATGTTTTTGATATTTTACATAGGGTGTGTCATCTATATTGACTGTCCTTTTTAATATTTTATTTACAGTATATAATATACATTTGGTGTAATTTTTGATATTTTATGTACAGTATATTAAATATAATTACTGTAGTTTTTCATAGTCTATTTACAGTATATATAACACATATTTGGTGTACTTTTTGATATTTTATGTACAGTATGTCATATATATTTACTGTACTATTTGATATTTTATTTACAGTATATAAAATGTATTTGGTGTACTTTTAGTTAATATTATATGTACAATATATGAAATATATTTACTGTACTTTCTGATATTTTATATACAGTATATAAGATATATTTGGTGTCCTTTTGATATTTTATATAAATTATATAATATATACTTTGTGAAGTTTTTGATATTTTACATAGGGTGTGTAGTATATAGTTACTGTCCTTTTTGATATTTTATTTACAGTATATAATATACGTTTGGTGTAATTTTTGATATTTAATGTACAGTATATTAAATATAATTACTGTAGTATTTGATACTTTATTTACAGTATATATAACACATATTTGGTGTACTTTTTGATATTTTATGTACAGTATGTAATATATATTTACTGTACTTTTTGATAATTTATTTACAGTATATAAAGTGTATTTGATGTACTTTCAGTTAATATTATATGTAAAATATATGAAATATATTTACTGTACTTTGTGATATTTTATGTACAGTATATAAGATATATTTGGTGTCCTTTTGATATTTTATGTAAATTATATAATATATATTTGGTGAAGTTTTTGATATTTTACATAGGGTGTGTAGTATATAGTTACTGTCCTTTTTGATATTTTATTTACAGTATATAATATACGTTTGGTGTAATTTTTGATATTTTATGTACAGTATATTAAATATAATTACTGTAGTATTTGATACTTTATTTACAGTATATATAACACATATTTGGTGTACTTTTTGATATTTTATGTACAGTATGTAATATATATTTACTGTACTTTTTGATAATTTATTTACAGTATATAAAGTGTATTTGGTGTACTTTCGGTTAATATTATATGTACAATATATGAAATATATATACTGTATTTTTGATATTTTATGTACAGTATATAAGATATATTTCGTGTCCTTTTGATATTTTATGTAAATTATATAATACATATTTGGTGTTGTTTTTGATATTTTACATAGGGTGTGTCATCTATATTGACTGTCCTTTTTAATATTTTATTTACAGTATATAATATACATTTGGTGTAATTTTTGATATTTTATGGACAGTATATTAAATATAATTACTGTAGTTTTTCATAGTCTATTTACAGTATATATAACACATATTTGGTGTACTTTTTGATATTTTATGTACAGTATGTCATATATATTTACTGTACTATTTGATATTTTATTTACAGTATATAAAATGTATTTGGTGTACTTTTAGTTAATATTATATGTACAATATATGAAATATATTTACTGTACTTTCTGATATTTTATATACAGTATATAAGATATATTTGGTGTCCTTTTGATATTTTATATAAATTATATAATATATATTTGGTGAAGTTTTTGATATTTTACATAGGGTGTGTAGTATATAGTTACTGTCCTTTTTGATATTTTATTTACAGTATATAATATACGTTTGGTGTAATTTTTGATATTTAATGTACAGTATATTAAATATAATTACTGTAGTATTTGATACTTTATTTACAGTATATATAACACATATTTGGTGTACTTTTTGATATTTTATGTACAGTATGTAATATATATTTACTGTACTTTTTGATAATTTATTTACAGTATATAAAGTGTATTTGGTGTACTTTCAGTTAATATTATATGTAAAATATATGAAATATTTTTACTGTACTTTGTGATATTTTATGTACAGTATATAAGATATATTTGGTGTCCTTTTGATATTTTATGTAAATTATATAATATATATTTGGTGAAGTTTTTGATATTTTACATAGGGTGTGTAGTATATAGTTACTGTCCTTTTTGATATTTTATTTACAGTATATAATATACGTTTGGTGTAATTTTTGATATTTTATGTACAGTATATTAAATATAATTACTGTAGTATTTGATACTTTATTTACAGTATATATAACACATATTTGGTGTACTTTTTGATATTTTATGTACAGTATGTAATATATATTTACTGTACTTTTTGATAATTTATTTACAGTATATAAAGTGTATTTGGTGTACTTTCGGTTAATTTTATATGTACAATATATGAAATATATATACTGTATTTTTGATATTTTATGTACAGTATATAAGATATATTTCGTGTCCTTTTGATATTTTATGTAAATTATATAATACATATTTGGTGTTGTTTTTGATATTTTACATAGAGTGTGTCATCTATATTGACTGTCCTTTTTAATATTTTATTTACAGTATATAATATACATTTGGTGTAATTTTTGATATTTTATGTACAGTATATTAAGTATAATTACTGTAGTTTTTCATAGTCTATTTACAGTATATATAACACATATTTGGTGTACTTTTTGATATTTTATGTACAGTATGTCATATATATTTACTGTACTATTTGATATTTTATTTACAGTATATAAAATGTATTTGGTGTACTTTTAGTTAATATTATATGTACAATATATGAAATATATTTACTGTACTTTCTGATATTTTATATACAGTATATAAGATATATTTGGTGTCCTTTTGATATTTTATATAAATTATATAATATATATTTGGTGAAGTTTTTGATATTTTACATAGGGTGTGTAGTATATAGTTACTGTTCTTTTTGATATTTTATTTACAGTATATAATATACGTTTGGTGTAATTTTTGATATTTAATGTACAGTATATTAAATATAATTACTGTAGTATTTGATACTTTATTTACAGTATATATAACACATATTTGGTGTACTTTTTGATATTCTATGTACAGTATGTAATATATATTTACTGTACTTTTTGATAATTTATTTACAGTATATAAAGTGTATTTGGTGTACTTTCAGTTAATATTATATGTAAAATATATGAAATATATTTACTGTACTTTTTGATATTTTATGTACAGTATATAAGATATATTTGGTGTCCTTTTGATATTTTATGTAAATTATATAATATATATTTGGTGAAGTTTTTCATATTTTACATAGGGTGTGTAGTATATAGTTACTGTCCTTTTTGATATTTTATTTACAGTATATAATATACGTTTGGTGTAATTTTTGATATTTTATGTACAGAATATTAAATATAATTACTGTAGTATTTGATACTTTATTTACAGTATATATAACACATATTTGGTGTACTTTTTGATATTTTATGTACAGTATGTAATATATATTTACTGTACTTTTTGATAATTTATTTACAGTATATAAAGTGTATTTGGTGTACTTTCGGTTAATATTATATGTACAATATATGAAATATATTTACTGTACTTTTTGATATTTTATGTACAGTATATAAGATATATTTCGTGTCCTTTTGATATTTTATGTAAATTATATAATACATATTTGGGGTTGTTTTTGATATTTTACATAGAGTGTGTCATCTATATTGACTGTCCTTTTTAATATTTTATTTACAGTATATAATATACATTTGGTGTAATTTTTGATATTTTATGTACAGTATATTAAATATAATTACTGTAGTTTTTCATAGTCTATTTACAGTATATATAACACATATTTGGTGTACTTTTTGATATTTTAAGTACAGTATGTCATATATATTTACTGTACTTTTTGATAATTTATTTACAGTATATAAAGTGTATTTGGTGTACTTTCAGTTAATATTATATGTACAATATATGAAATATATTTACTGTACTTTTTGATATTTTATGTACAGTATATAAGATATATTTGGTGTCCTTTTGATATTTTATATAAATTATATAATATATATTTGGTGAAGTTTTTGATATTTTACATAGGGTGTGTAGTATATACTTACTGTCCTTTTTGATATTTTATTTACAGTATATAATATACATTTGGTGTAATTTTTGATATTTTATGTACAGTATATTAAATATAATTACTGCAGTTTTTGATAGTCTATTTACAGTATATATAACACATATTTGGTGTACTTTTTGATATTTTATGTACAGTATGTCATATATATTTACTGTACTTTTTGATATTTTATTTACAGTATATAAAATGTATTTGGTGTACTTTTAGTTAATATTATATGTACAATATATGAAATATATTTACTGTATTTTTTGATATTTTATGTACAGTATATAAGATATATTTGGTGTCCTTTTGATATTTTATATAAATTATATAATATACATTTGGTGAAGTTTTTGATATTTTACATAGGGTGTGTAGTATATAGTTACTGTCCTTTTTGATATTTTATTTACAGTATATAATATACGTTAGGTGTAATTTTTGATATTTAATGTACAGTATATTAAATATAATTACTGTAGTGTTTGATACTTTATTTACAGTATATATAACACATATTTGGTGTACTTTTTGATATTTTATGTACAGTATGTCATATATATTTACTGTACTTTTTGATAATTTATTTACAGTATATAAAGTGTATTTGGTGTACTTTCAGTTAATATTATATGTACAATATATGAAATATATTTACTGTACTTTTTGATATTTTATGTACAGTATATAAGATATATTTGGTGTCCTTTTGATATTTTATGTAAATTATATAATATATATTTGGTGAAGTTTTTGATATTTTACATAGGGTGTGTACTATATAGTTACTGTCCTTTTTGATATTTTATTTACAGTATATAATATACGTTTGGTGTAATTTTTGATATTTTATGTACAGTATATTAAATATAATTACTGTAGTATTTGATACTTTATTTACAGTATATATAACACATATTTGGTGTACTTTTTGATATTTTATGTACAGTATGTCATATATATTTACTGTACTTTTTGATAATTTATTTACAGTATATAAAGTGTATTTGGTGTACTTTCAGTTAATATTATATGTACAATATATGAAATATATTTACTGTACTTTTTGATATTTTATGTACAGTATATAAGATATATTTGGTGTCCTTTTGATATTTTATGTAAATTATATAATATATATTTGGTGAAGTTTTTGATATTTTACATAGGGTGTGTAGTATATAGTTACTGTCCTTTTTGATATTTTATTTACAGTATATAATATACGTTTGGTGTAATTTTTGATATTTTATGTACAGTATATTAAATATAATTACTGTAGTATTTGATACTTTATTTACAGTAAATATAACACATATTTGGTGTACTTTTTGATATTTTATGTACAGTATGTAATATATATTTACTGTACTTTTTGATAATTTATTTACAGTATATAAAGTGTATTTGGTGTACTTTCGGTTAATATTATATGTACAATATATGAAATATATATACTGTATTTTTGATATTTTATGTACAGTATATAAGATATATTTCGTGTCCTTTTGATATTTTATGTAAATTATATAATACATATTTGGTGTTGTTTTTGATATTTTACATAGGGTGTGTCATCTATATTGACTGTCCTTTTTAATATTTTATTTACAGTATATAATATACATTTGGTGTAATTTTTGATATTTTATGTACAGTATATTAAATATAATTACTGTAGTTTTTTATAGTCTATTTACAGTATATATAACACATATTTGGTGTACTTTTTGATATTTAATGTACAGTATGTCATATATATTTACTGTACTATTTGAAATTTTATTTACAGTATATAAAATATATTTGGTGTACTTTTAGTTAATATTATATGTACAATATATGAAATATATTTACTGTACTTTCTGATATTTTATATACAGTATATAAGATATATTTGGTGTCCTTTTGATATTTTATATAAATTATATAATATATATTTTGTGAAGTTTTTGATATTTTACATAGGGTGTGTACTATATACTTACTGTCCTTTTTGATATTTTATTTACAGTATATAATATACATTTGGTGTAATTTTTGATATTTTATGTACAGTATATTAAATATAATTACTGCAGTTTTTGATAGTCTATTTGCAGTATATACAACACATATTTGGTGTACTTTTTGATATTTTATGTACAGTATGTCATATATATTTACTGTACTTTTTGATATTTTATTTACAGTATATAAAATGTATTTGGTGTACTTTTAGTTAATATTATATGTACAATATATGAAATATATTTACTGTACTTTTTGATATTTTATGTACAGTATATAAGATATATTTTGTGTCCTTTTGATATTTTATATAAATTACATAATATATATTTGGTGAAGTTTTTGATATTTTACATAGGGTGTGTAGTATATAGTTACTGTCCTTTTTGATATTTTATTTACAGTATATAATATACGTTTGGTGTAATTTTTGATATTTAATGTACAGTATATTAAATATAATTACTGTAGTATTTGATACTTTATTTACAGTATATATAACACATATTTGGTGTACTTTTTGATATTTTATGTACAGTATGTCATATATATTTACTGTACTTTTTGATAATTTATTTACAGTATATAAAGTGTATTTGGTGTACTTTCAGTTAATATTATATGTACAATATATGAAATATATTTACTGTACTTTTTGATATTTTATGTACAGTATATAAGATATATTTGGTGTCCTTTTGATATTTTATGTAAATTATATAATATATATTTGGTGAAGTTTTTGATATTTTACATAGGGTGTGTACTATATAGTTACTGTCCTTTTTGATATTTTATTTACAGTATATAATATACGTTTGGTGTAATTTTTGATATTTTATGTACAGTATATTAAATATAATTACTGTAGTATTTGATACTTTATTTACAGTATATATAACACATATTTGGTGTACTTTTTGATATTTTATGTACAGTATGTCATATATATTTACTGTACTTTTTGATAATTTATTTACAGTATATAAAGTGTATTTGGTGTACTTTCAGTTAATATTATATGTACAATATATGAAATATATTTACTGTACTTTTTGATATTTTATGTACAGTATATAAGATATATTTCGTGTCCTTTTGATATTTTATGTAAATTATAAAATATATATTTGGTGAAGTTTTTGATATTTTACATAGGGTGTGTAGTATATAGTTACTGTCCTTTTTGATATTTTATTTACAGTATGAAATATACGTTTGGTGTAATTTTTGATATTTTATGTACAGTATATTAAATATAATTACTGTAGTATTTGATACTTTATTTACAGTATATATAACACATATTTGGTGTACTTTTTGATATTTTATGTACAGTATGTAATATATATTTACTGTACTTTTTGATAATTTATTTACAGTATATAAAGTGTATTTGGTGTACTTTCGGTTAATATTATATGTACAATATATGAAATATATATACTGTATTTTTGATATTTTATGTACAGTATATAAGATATATTTCGTGTCCTTTTGATATTTTATGTAAATTATATAATACATATTTGGTGATGTTTTTGATATTTTACATAGGGTGTGTCATCTATATTGACTGTCCTTTTTAATATTTTATTTACAGTATATAATATACATTTGGTGTAATTTTTGATATTTTATGTACAGTATATTAAATATAATTACTGTAGTTTTTCATAGTCTATTTACAGTATATATAACACATATTTGGTGTACTTTTTGATATTTTATGTACAGTATGTCATATATATTTACTGTACTATTTGATATTTTATTTACAGTATATAAAATGTATTTGGTGTACTTTTAGTTAATATTATATGTACAATATATGAAATATATTTACTGTACTTTCTGATATTTTATATACAGTATATAAGATATATTTGGTGTCCTTTTGATATTTTATATAAATTATATAATATATACTTTGTGAAGTTTTTGATATTTTACATAGGGTGTGTAGTATATAGTTACTGTCCTTTTTGATATTTTATTTACAGTATATAATATACGTTTGGTGTAATTTTTGATATTTAATGTACAGTATATTAAATATAATTACTGTAGTATTTGATACTTTATTTACAGTATATATAACACATATTTGGTGTACTTTTTGATATTTTATGTACAGTATGTAATATATATTTACTGTACTTTTTGATAATTTATTTACAGTATATAAAGTGTATTTGATGTACTTTCAGTTAATATTATATGTAAAATATATGAAATATATTTACTGTACTTTGTGATATTTTATGTACAGTATATAAGATATATTTGGTGTCCTTTTGATATTTTATGTAAATTATATAATATATATTTGGTGAAGTTTTTGATATTTTACATAGGGTGTGTAGTATATAGTTACTGTCCTTTTTGATATTTTATTTACAGTATATAATATACGTTTGGTGTAATTTTTGATATTTTATGTACAGTATATTAAATATAATTACTGTAGTATTTGATACTTTATTTACAGTATATATAACACATATTTGGTGTACTTTTTGATATTTTATGTACAGTATGTAATATATATTTACTGTACTTTTTGATAATTTATTTACAGTATATGAAGTGTATTTGGTGTACTTTCGGTTAATATTATATGTACAATATATGAAATATATATACTGTATTTTTGATATTTTATTTACAGTATATAAGATATATTTCGTGTCCTTTTGATATTTTATGTAAATTATATAATACATATTTGGTGTTGTTTTTGATATTTTACATAGGGTGTGTCATCTATATTGACTGTCCTTTTTAATATTTTATTTACAGTATATAATATACATTTGGTGTAATTTTTGATATTTTATGGACAGTATATTAAATATAATTACTGTAGTTTTTCATAGTCTATTTACAGTATATATAACACATATTTGGTGTACTTTTTGATATTTTATGTACAGTATGTCATATATATTTACTGTACTATTTGATATTTTATTTACAGTATATAAAATGTATTTGGTGTACTTTTAGTTAATATTATATGTACAATATATGAAATATATTTACTGTACTTTCTGATATTTTATATACAGTATATAAGATATATTTGGTGTCCTTTTGATATTTTATATAAATTATATAATATATATTTGGTGAAGTTTTTGATATTTTACATAGGGTGTGTAGTATATAGTTACTGTCCTTTTTGATATTTTATTTACAGTATATAATATACGTTTGGTGTAATTTTTGATATTTAATGTACAGTATATTAAATATAATTACTGTAGTATTTGATACTTTATTTACAGTATATATAACACATATTTGGTGTACTTTTTGATATTTTATGTACAGTATGTAATATATATTTACTGTACTTTTTGATAATTTATTTACAGTATATAAAGTGTATTTGGTGTACTTTCAGTTAATATTATATGTAAAATATATGAAATATTTTTACTGTACTTTGTGATATTTTATGTACAGTATATAAGATATATTTGGTGTCCTTTTGATATTTTATGTAAATTATATAATATATATTTGGTGAAGTTTTTCATATTTTACATAGGGTGTGTAGTATATAGTTACTGTCCTTTTTGATATTATATTTACAGTATATAATATACGTTTGGTGTAATTTTTGATATTTTATGTACAGAATATTAAATATAATTACTGTAGTATTTGATACTTTATTTACAGTATATATAACACATATTTGGTGTACTTTTTGATATTTTATGTACAGTATGTAATATATATTTACTGTACTTTTTGATAATTTATTTACAGTATATAAAGTGTATTTGGTGTACTTTCGGTTAATATTATATGTACAATATATGAAATATATTTACTGTACTTTTTGATATTTTATGTACAGTATATAAGATATATTTCGTGTCCTTTTGATATTTTATGTAAATTATATAATACATATTTGGGGTTGTTTTTGATATTTTACATAGAGTGTGTCATCTATATTGACTGTCCTTTTTAATATTTTATTTACAGTATATAATATACATTTGGTGTAATTTTTGATATTTTATGTACAGTATATTAAATATAATTACTGTAGTTTTTCATAGTCTATTTACAGTATATATAACACATATTTGGTGTACTTTTTGATATTTTATGTACAGTATGTCATATATATTTACTGTACTTTTTGATAATTTATTTACAGTATATAAAGTGTATTTGGTGTACTTTCAGTTAATATTATATGTACAATATATGAAATATATTTACTGTACTTTTTGATATTTTATGTACAGTATATAAGATATATTTGGTGTCCTTTTGATATTTTATATAAATTATATAATATATATTTGGTGAAGTTTTTGATATTTTACATAGGGTGTGTAGTATATACTTACTGTCCTTTTTGATATTTTATTTACAGTATATAATATACATTTGGTGTAATTTTTGATATTTTATGTACAGTATATTAAATATAATTACTGCAGTTTTTGATAGTCTATTTACAGTATATATAACACATATTTGGTGTACTTTTTGATATTTTATGTACAGTATGTCATATATATTTACTGTACTTTTTGATATTTTATTTACAGTATATAAAATGTATTTGGTGTACTTTTAGTTAATATTATATGTACAATATATGAAATATATTTACTGTATTTTTTGATATTTTATGTACAGTATATAAGATATATTTGGTGTCCTTTTGATATTTTATATAAATTATATAATATACATTTGGTGAAGTTTTTGATATTTTACATAGGGTGTGTAGTATATAGTTACTGTCCTTTTTGATATTTTATTTACAGTATATAATATACGTTAGGTGTAATTTTTGATATTTAATGTACAGTATATTAAATATAATTACTGTAGTGTTTGATACTTTATTTACAGTATATATAACACATATTTGGTGTACTTTTTGATATTTTATGTACAGTATGTCATATATATTTACTGTACTTTTTGATAATTTATTTACAGTATATAAAGTGTATTTGGTGTACTTTCAGTTAATATTATATGTACAATATATGAAATATATTTACTGTACTTTTTGATATTTTATGTACAGTATATAAGATATATTTGGTGTCCTTTTGATATTTTATGTAAATTATATAATATATATTTGGTGAAGTTTTTGATATTTTACATAGGGTGTGTACTATATAGTTACTGTCCTTTTTGATATTTTATTTACAGTATATAATATACGTTTGGTGTAATTTTTGATATTTTATGTACAGTATATTAAATATAATTACTGTAGTATTTGATACTTTATTTACAGTATATATAACACATATTTGGTGTACTTTTTGATATTTTATGTACAGTATGTAATATATATTTACTGTACTTTTTGATAATTTATTTACAGTATATAAAGTGTATTTGGTGTACTTTCAGTTAATATTATATGTAAAATATATGAAATATATTTACTGTACTTTTTGATATTTTAGGTACAGTATATAAGATATATTTGGTGTCCTTTTGATATTTTATGTAAATTATATAATATATATTTGGTGAAGTTTTTGATATTTTACATAGGGTGTGTAGTATATAGTTACTGTCCTTTTTGATATTTTATTTACAGTATATAATATACGTTTGGTGTAATTTTTGATATTTTATGTACAGTATATTAAATATAATTACTGTAGTATTTGATACTTTATTTACAGTATATATAACACATATTTGGTGTACTTTTTGATATTTTATGTACAGTATGTAATATATATTTACTGTACTTTTTGATAATTTATTTACAGTATATAAAGTGTATTTGGTGTACTTTCGGTTAATATTATATGTACAATATATGAAATATATATACTGTATTTTTGATATTTTATGTACAGTATATAAGATATATTTCGTGTCCTTTTGATATTTTATGTAAATTATATAATACATATTTGGTGTTGTTTTTGATATTTTACATAGGGTGTGTCATCTATATTGACTGTCCTTTTTAATATTTTATTTACAGTATATAATATACATTTGGTGTAATTTTTGATATTTTATGGACAGTATATTAAATATAATTACTGTAGTTTTTCATAGTCTATTTACAGTATATATAACACATATTTGGTGTACTTTTTGATATTTTATGTACAGTATGTCATCTATATTTACTGTACTATTTGATATTTTATTTACAGTATATAAAATGTATTTGGTGTACTTTTAGTTAATATTATATGTACAATATATGAAATATATTTACTGTACTTTCTGATATTTTATATACAGTATATAAGATATATTTGGTGTCCTTTTGATATTTTATATAAATTATATAATATATATTTGGTGAAGTTTTTGATATTTTACATAGGGTGTGTATTATATAGTTACTGTCCTTTTTGATATTTTATTTACAGTATATAATATACGTTTGGTGTAATTTTTGATATTTTATGTACAGTATATTAAATATAATTACTGTAGTATTTGATACTTTATTTACAGTATATATAACACATATTTGGTGTACTTTTTGATATTTTATGTACAGTATGTAATATATATTTACTGTACTTTTTGATAGTTTATTTACAGTATATAAAGTGTATTTGGTGTACTTTCGGTTAATATTATATGTACAATATATGAAATATATATACTGTATTTTTGATATTTTATGTACAGTATATAAGATATATTTCGTGTCCTTTTGATATTTTATGTAAATTATATAATACATATTTGGTGTTGTTTTTGATATTTTACATAGAGTGTGTCATCTATATTGACTGTCCTTTTTAATATTTTATTTACAGTATATAATATACATTTGGTGTAATTTTTGATATTTTATGTACAGTATATTAAATATAATTACTGTAGTTTTTCATAGTCTATTTACAGTATATATAACACATATTTGGTGTACTTTTTGATATTTTATGTACAGTATGTCATATATTTACTGTACTATTTGATATTTTATTTACAGTATATAAAATGTATTTGGTGTACTTTTAGTTAATATTATATGTACAATATATGAAATATATTTACTGTACTTTCTGATATTTTATATACAGTATATAAGATATATTTGGTGTCCTTTTGATATTTTATATAAATTATATAATATATATTTGGTGAAGTTTTTGATATTTTACATAGGGTGTGTAGTATATAGTTACTGTCCTTTTTGATATTTTATTTACAGTATATAATATACGTTTGGTGTAATTTTTGATATTTAATGTACAGTATATTAAATATAATTACTGTAGTATTTGATACTTTATTTACAGTATATATAACACATATTTGGTGTACTTTTTGATATTTTATGTACAGTATGTAATATATATTTACTGTACTTTTTGATAATTTATTTACAGTATATAAAGTGTATTTGGTGTACTTTCAGTTAATATTATATGTAAAATATATGAAATATATTTACTGTACTTTCTGATATTTTATGTACAGTATATAAGATATATTTGGTGTCCTTTTGATATTTTATGTAAATTATATAATATATATTTGGTGAAGTTTTTCATATTTTACATAGGGTGTGTAGTATATAGTTACTGTCCTTTTTGATATTTTATTTACAGTATATAATATACGTTTGGTGTAATTTTTGATATTTTATGTACAGTATATTAAATATAATTACTGTAGTATTTGATACTTTATTTACAGTATATATAACACATATTTGGTGTACTTTTTGATATTTTATGTACAGTATGTAATATATATTTACTGTACTTTTTGATAATTTATTTACAGTATATAAAGTGTATTTGGTGTACTTTCGGTTAATATTATATGTACAATATATGAAATATATATACTGTATTTTTGATATTTTATGTACAGTATATAAGATATATTTCGTGTCCTTTTGATATTTTATGTAAATTATATAATACATATTTGGTGTTGTTTTTGATATTTTACATAGAGTGTGTCATCTATATTGACTGTCCTTTTTAATATTTTATTTACAGTATATAATATACATTTGGTGTAATTTTTGATATTTTATGTACAGTATATTAAATATAATTACTGTAGTTTTTCATAGTCTATTTACAGTATATATAACACATATTTGGTGTACTTTTTGATATTTTATGTACAGTATGTCATATATATTTACTGTACTATTTGATATTTTATTTTCAGTATATAAAATGTATTTGGTGTACTTTTAGTTAATATTATATGTACAATATATGAAATATATTTACTGTACTTTCTGATATTTTATATACAGTATATAAGATATATTTGGTGTCCTTTTGATATTTTATATAAATTATATAATATATATTTGGTGAAGTTTTTGATATTTTACATAGGGTGTGTAGTATATAGTTACTGTCCTTTTTGATATTTTATTTACAGTATATAATATACGTTTGATGTAATTTTTGATATTTAATGTACAGTATATTAAATATAATTACTGTAGTATTTGATACTTTATTTACAGTATATATAACACATATTTGGTGTACTTTTTGATATTTTATGTATAGTATGTAATATATATTTACTGTACTTTTTGATAATTTATTTACAGTATATAAAGTGTATTTGGTGTACTTTCAGTTAATATTATATGTAAAATATATGAAATATATTTACTGTACTTTTTGATATTTTATGTACAGTATATAAGATATATTTCGTGTCCTTTTGATATTTTATGTAAATTATATAATACATATTTGGTGTTGTTTTTGATATTTTACATAGAGTGTGTCATCTATATTGACTGTCCTTTTTAATATTTTATTTACAGTATATAATATACATTTGGTGTAATTTTTGATATTTTATGTACAGTATATTAAATATAATTACTGTAGTTTTTCATAGTCTATTTACAGTATATATAACACATATTTGGTGTACTTTTTGATATTTTATGTACAGTATGTCATATATATTTACTGTACTTTTTGATAATTTATTTACAGTATATAAAGTGTATTTGGTGTACTTTCAGTTAATATTATATGTACAATATATGAAATATATTTACTGTACTTTTTGATATTTTATGTACAGTATATAAGATATATTTGGTGTCCTTTTGATATTTTATATAAATTATATAATATATATTTGGTGAAGTTTTTGATATTTTACATAGGGTGTGTAGTATATACTTACTGTCCTTTTTGATATTTTATTTACAGTATATAATATACATTTGGTGTAATTATTGATATTTTATGTACAGTATATTAAATATAATTACTGCAGTTTTTGATAGTCTATTTACAGTATATATAACACATATTTGGTGTACTTTTTGATATTTTATGTACAGTATGTCATATATATTTACTGTACTTTTTGATATTTTATTTACAGTATATAAAATGTATTTGGTGTACTTTTAGTTAATATTATATGTACAATATATGAAATATATTTACTGTACTTTTTGATATTTTATGTACAGTATATAAGATATATTTGGTGTCCTTTTGATATTTTATATAAATTATATAATATACATTTGGTGAAGTTTTTGATATTTTACATAGGGTGTGTAGTATATAGTTACTGTCCTTTTTGATATTTTATTTACAGTATATAATATACGTTAGGTGTAATTTTTGATATTTAATGTACAGTATATTAAATATAATTACTGTAGTGTTTGATACTTTATTTACAGTATATATAACACATATTTGGTGTACTGTTTGATATTTTATGTACAGTATGTCATATATATTTACTGTACTTTTTGATAATTTATTTACAGTATATAAAGTGTATTTGGTGTACTTTCAGTTAATATTATATGTACAATATATGAAATATATTTACTGTACTTTTTGATATTTTATGTACAGTATATAAGATATATTTGGTGTCCTTTTGATATTTTATGTAAATTATATAATATATATTTGGTGAAGTTTTTGATATTTTACATAGGGTGTGTACTATATAGTTACTGTCCTTTTTGATATTTTATTTACAGTATATAATATACGTTTGGTGTAATTTTTGATATTTTATGTACAGTATATTAAATATAATTACTGTAGTATTTGATACTTTATTTACAGTATATATAACACATATTTGGTGTACTTTTTGATATTTTATGTACAGTATGTAATATATATTTACTGTACTTTTTGATAATTTATTTACAGTATATAAAGTGTATTTGGTGTACTTTCAGTTAATATTATATGTAAAATATATGAAATATATTTACTGTACTTTTTGATATTTTAGGTACAGTATATAAGATATATTTGGTGTCCTTTTGATATTTTATGTAAATTATATAATATATATTTGGTGAAGTTTTTGATATTTTACATAGGGTGTGTAGTATATAGTTACTGTCCTTTTTGATATTTTATTTACAGTATATAATATACGTTTGGTGTAATTTTTGATATTTTATGTACAGTATATTAAATATAATTACTGTAGTATTTGATACTTTATTTACAGTATATATAACACATATTTGGTGTACTTTTTGATATTTTATGTACAGTATGTAATATATATTTACTGTACTTTTTGATAATTTATTTACAGTATATAAAGTGTATTTGGTGTACTCTCGGTTAATATTATATGTACAATATATGAAATATATATACTGTATTTTTGATATTTTATGTACAGTTTATAAGATATATTTCGTGTCCTTTTGATATTTTATGTAAATTATATAATACATATTTGGTGTTGTTTTTGATATTTTACATAGGGTGTGTCATCTATATTGGCTGTCCTTTTTAATATTTTATTTACAGTATATAATATACATTTGGTGTAATTTTTGATATTTTATGTACAGTATATTAAATATAATTACTGTAGTTTTTCATAGTCTATTTACAGTATATATAACACATATTTGGTGTACTTTTTGATATTTTATGTACAGTATGTCATATAAATTTACTGTACTATTTGATATATTATTTACAGTATATTAAATGTATTTGGTGTACTTTTAGTTAATATTATATGTACAATATATGAAATATATTTACTGTACTTTCTGATATTTTATATACAGTATATAAGATATATTTGGTGTCCTTTTGATATTTTATATAAATTATATAATATATATTTGGAGAAGTTTTTGATATTTTACATAGGGTGTGTAGTATATACTTACTGTCCTTTTTGATATTTTATTTACAGTATATAATATACATTTGGTGTAATTTTTGATATTTTATGTACAGTATATTAAATATAGTTACTGCAGTTTTTGATAGTCTATTTACAGTATATATAACACATATTTGGTGTACTTTTTGATATTTTATGTACAGTATGTCATATATATTTACTGTACCTTTTGATATTTTATTTACAGTATATAAAATGTATTTGGTGTACTTTTAGTTAATATTATATGTACAATATATGAAATATATTTACTGTACTTTCTGATATTTTATGTACAGTATATAAGATATATTTGGTGTCCTTTTGATATTTTATATAAATTATATAATATATATTTGGTGAAGTTTTTGATATTTTACATAGGGTGTGTAGTATATAGTTACTGTCCTTTTTGATATTTTATTTACATTATATAATATACGTTTGGTGTAATTTTTGATATTTAATGTACAGTATATTAAATATAATTACTGTAGTATTTGATACTTTATTTACAGTATATATAACACATATTTGGTGTACTTTTTGATATTTTATGTACAGTATGTCATATATATTTACTGTACTTTTTGATAATTTATTTACAGTATATAAAGTGTATTTGGTGTACTTTCTGTTAAGATTATATGTACAATATATGAAATATATTTACTGTACTTTTTGATATTTTATGTACATTTTATAAGATATATTTGGTGTCCTTTTGATATTTTATATAAATTATATAATATATATTTGGTGAAGTTTTTGATATTTTACATAGGGTGTGTAGTATATAGTTACTGTCCTTTTTGATATTTTATTTACAGTATATAATATACGTTTGGTGTAATTTTTGATATTTAATATACAGTATATTAAATATAATTACTGTAGTATTTGATACTTTATTTACAGTATATATAACACATATTTGGTGTACTTTTTGATATTTTATGTACAGTATGTAATATATATTTACTGTACTTTTTGATAATTTATTTACAGTATATAAAGTGTATTTGGTGTACTTTCAGTTAATATTATATGTACAATATATGAAATATATTTACTGTACTTTTTGATATTTTATGTACAGTATATAAGATATATTTGGTGTCCTTTTGATATTTTATATAAATTATATAATATATATTTGGTGAAGATTTTGATATTTTACATAGGGTGTGTAGTATATAGTTACTGTCCTTTTTGATATTTTATTTACAGTATATAATATACGTTTGGTGTAATTTTTGATATTTTATGTACAGTATATTAAATATAATTACTGTAGTATTTGATACTTTATTTACAGTATATATAACACATATTTGGTGTACTTTTTGATATTTTATGTACAGTATGTCATATATATTTACTGTACTTTTTGATAATTTATTTACAGTATATAAAGTGTATTTGGTGTACTTTCAGTTAAGATTATATGTACAATATATGAAATATATTTACTGTACTTTTTGATATTTTATGTACATTTTATAAGATATATTTGGTGTCCTTTTGATATTTTATATAAATTATATAATATATATTTGGTGAAGTTTTTGATATTTTACATAGGGTGTGTAGTATATAGTTACTGTCCTTTTTGATATTTTATTTACAGTATATAATATACGTTTGGTGAAATTTTTGATATTTAATATACAGTATATTAAATATAATTACTGTAGTATTTGATACTTTATTTACAGTATATATAACACATATTTGGTGTACTTTTTGATATTTTATGTACAGTATGTAATATATATTTACTGTACTTTTTGATAATTTATTTACAGTATATAAAGTGTATTTGGTGTACTTTCAGTTAATATTATATGTACAATATATGAAATATATTTACTGTACTTTTTGATATTTTATGTACAGTATATAAGATATATTTCGTGTCCTTTTGATATTTTATGTAAATTATATAATATATATTTGGTGAAGTTTTTGATATTTTACATAGGGTGTGTAGTATATAGTTACTGTCCTTTTTGATATTTTATTTACAGTATATAATATACGTTTGGTGTAATTTTTGATATTTTATGTACAGTATATTAAATATAATTACTGTAGTATTTGATACTTTATTTACAGTATATATAACACATATTTGGTGTACTTTTTGATATTTTATGTACAGTATGTAATATATATTTACTGTACTTTTTGATAATTTATTTACAGTATATAAAGTGTATTTGGTGTACTTTCGGTTAATATTATATGTACAATATATGAAATATATATACTGTATTTTTGATATTTTATGTACAGTATATAAGATATATTTCGTGTCCTTTTTATATTTTATGTAAATTATATAATACATATTTGGTGTTGTTTTTGATATTTTACATAGGGTGTGTCATCTATATTGACTGTCCTTTTTGATATTTTATTTACAGTATATAATATACATTTGGTGTAATTTTTGATATTTTATGTACAGTATATTAAATATAATTACTGTAGTTTTTCATAGTCTATTTACAGTATATATAACACATATTTGGTGTACTTTTGATATTTTATGTACAGTATGTCATATATATTTACTGTACTATTTGATATTTTATTTACAGTATATAAAATGTATTTGGTGTACTTTTAGTTAATATTATATGTACAATATATGAAATATATTTACTGTACTTTCTGATATTTTATATACAGTATATAAGATATATTTGGTGTCCTTTTGATATTTTATATAAATTATATAATATATATTTGGTGAAGTTTTTGATATTTTACATAGGGTGTGTAGTATATAGTTACTGTCCTTTTTGATATTTTATTTACAGTATATAATATACGTTTGGTGTAATTTTTGATATTTAATGTACAGTATATTAAATATAATTACTGTAGTATTTGATACTTTATTTACAGTATATATAACACATATTTGGTGTACTTTTTGATATTTTATGTACAGTATGTAATATATATTTACTGTACTTTTTGATAATTTATTTACAGTATATAAAGTGTATTTGGTGTACTTTCAGTTAATCTTATATGTAAAATATATGAAATATATTTACTGTACTTTTTGATATTTTATGTACAGTATATAAGATATATTTCGTGTCCTTTTGATATTTTATGTAAATTATATAATACATATTTGGTGTTGTTTTTGATATTTTACATAGAGTGTGTCATCTATATTGACTGTCCTTTTTAATATTTTATTTACAGTATATAATATACATTTGGTGTAATTTTTGATATTTTATGTACAGTATATTAAATATAATTACTGTAGTTTTTCATAGTCTATTTACAGTATATATAACACATATTTGGTGTACTTTTTGATATTTTATGTACAGTATGTCATATATATTTACTGTACTTTTTGATAATTTATTTACAGTATATAAAGTCTATTTGGTGTACTTTCAGTTAATATTATATGTACAATATATGAAATATATTTACTGTACTTTTTGATATTTTATGTACAGTATATAAGATATATTTGGTGTCCTTTTGATATTTTATATAAATTATATAATATATATTTGGTGAAGATTTTGATATTTTACATAGGGTGTGTAGTATATACTTACTGTCCTTTTTGATATTTTATTTACAGTATATAATATACATTTGGTGTAATTTTTGATATTTTATGTACAGTATATTAAATATAATTACTGCAGTTTTTGATAGTCTATTTACAGTATATATAACACATATTTGGTGTACTTTTTGATATTTTATGTACAGTATGTCATATATATTTACTGTACTATTTGATATATTATTTACAGTATATAAAATGTATTTGGTGTACTTTTAGTTAATATTATATGTACAATATATGAAATATATTTACTGTACTTTCTGATATTTTATATACAGTATATAAGATATATTTGGTGTCCTTTTGATATTTTATATAAATTATATAATATATATTTGGTGAAGTTTTTGATATTTTACATAGGGTGTGTAGTATATACTTACTGTCCTTTTTGATATTTTATTTACAGTATATAATATACATTTGGTGTAATTTTTGATATTTTATGTACAGTATATTAAATATAGTTACTGCAGTTTTTGATAGTCTATTTACAGTATATATAACACATATTTGGTGTACTTTTTGATATTTTATGTACAGTATGTCATATATATTTACTGTACTTTTTGATATTTTATTTACAGTATATAAAATGTATTTGGTGTACTTTTAGTTAATATTATATGTACAATATATGAAATATATTTACTGTACTTTCTGATATTTTATGTACAGTATATAAGATATATTTGGTGTCCTTTTTATATTTTATATAAATTATATAATATATATTTGGTGAAGTTTTTGATATTTTACATAGGGTGTGTAGTATATAGTTACTGTCCTTTTTGATATTTTATTTACAGTATATAATATACGTTTGGTGTAATTTTTGATATTTAATGTACAGTATATTAAATATAATTACTGTAGTATTTGATACTTTATTTACAGTATATATAACACATATTTGGTGTACTTTTTGATATTTTATGTACAGTATGTCATATATATTTACTGTACTTTTTGATAATTTATTTACAGTATATAAAGTGTATTTGGTGTACTTTCAGTTAAGATTATATGTACAATATATGAAATATATTTACTGTACTTTTTGATATTTTATGTACAGTTTATAAGATATATTTGGTGTCCTTTTGATATTTTATATAAATTATATAATATATATTTGGTGAAGTTTTTGATATTTTACATAGGGTGTGTAGTATATAGTTACTGTCCTTTTTGATATTTTATTTACAGTATATAATATACGTTTGGTGTAATTTTTGATATTTAATATACAGTATATTAAATATAATTACTGTAGTATTTGATACTTTATTTACAGTATATATAACACATATTTGGTGTACTTTTTGATATTTTATGTACAGTATGTAATATATATTTACTGTACTTTTTGATAATTTATTTACAGTATATAAAGTGTATTTGGTGTACTTTCAGTTAATATTATATGTACAATATATGAAATATATTTACTGTACTTTTTGATATTTTATGTACAGTATATAAGATATATTTCGTGTCCTTTTGATATTTTATGTAAATTATATAATATATATTTGGTGAAGTTTTTGATATTTTACATAGGGTGTGTAGTATATAGTTACTGTCCTTTTTGATATTTTATTTACAGTATATAATATACGTTTGGTGTAATTTTTGATATTTTATGTACAGTATATTAAATATAATTACTGTAGTATTTGATACTTTATTTACAGTATATATAACACATATTTGGTGTACTTTTTGATATTTTATGTACAGTATGTAATATATATTTACGGTACTTTTTGATAATTTATTTACAGTATATAAAGTGTATTTGGTGTACTTTCGGTTAATATTATATGTACAATATATGAAATATATATACTGTATTTTTGATATTTTATGTACAGTATATAAGATATATTTCGTGTCCTTTTGATATTTTATGTAAATTATATAATACATATTTGGTGTTGTTTTTGATATTTTACATAGGGTGTGTCATCTATATTGACTGTCCTTTTTGATATTTTATTTACAGTATATAATATACATTTGGTGTAATTTTTGATATTTTATGTACAGTATATTAAATATAATTACTGTAGTTTTTCATAGTCTATTTACAGTATATATAACACATATTTGGTGTACTTTTTGATATTTTATGTACAGTATGTCATATATATTTACTGTACTATTTGATATATTATTTACAGTATATAAAATGTATTTGGTGTACTTTTAGTTAATATTATATGTACAATATATGAAATATATTTACTGTACTTTCTGATATTTTATATACAGTATATAAGATATATTTGGTGTCCTTTTGATATTTTATATAAATTATATAATATATATTTGGTGAAGTTTTTGATATTTTACATAGGGTGTGTAGTATATACTTACTGTCCTTTTTGATATTTTATTTACAGTATATAATATACATTTGGTGTAATTTTTGGTATTTTATGTACAGTATATTAAATATAATTACTGCAGTTTTTGATAGTCTATTTACAGTATATATAACACATATTTGGTGTACTTTTTGATATTTTATGTACAGTATGTCATATATATTTACTGTACTTTTTGATATTTTATTTACAGTATATAAAATGTATTTGGTGTACTTTTAGTTAATATTAGATGTACAATATAGGAAATATATTTACTGTACTTTTTGATATTTTATGTACAGTATATAAGATATATTTGGTGTCCTTTTGATATTTTATATAAATTATATAATATATATTTGGTGAAGTTTTTGATATTTTACATAGGGTGTGTAGTATATAGTTACTGTCCTTTTTGATATTTTATTTACAGTATATAATATACGTTTGGTGTAATTTTTGATATTTAATGTACAGTATATTAAATATAATTACTGTAGTATTTGATACTTTATTTACAGTATATATAACACATATTTGGTGTACTTTTTGATATTTTATGTACAGTATGTCATATATATTTACTGTACTTTTTGATAATTTATTTACAGTATATAAAGTGTATTTGGTGTACTTTCAGTTAATATTATATGTACAATATATGAAATATATTTACTGTACTTTTTGATATTTTATGTACAGTATATAAGATATATTTGGTGTCCTTTTGATATTTTATGTAAATTATATAATATATATTTGGTGAAGTTTTTGATATTTTACATAGGGTGTGTAGTATATAGTTACTGTCTTTTTTGATATTTTATTTACAGTATATAATATACGTTTGGTGTAATTTTTGATATTTAATGTACAGTATATTAAATATAATTACTGTAGTATTTGATACTTTATTTACAGTATATATAACACATATTTGGTGTACTTTTTGATATTTTATGTACAGTATGTAATATATATTTACTGTACTTTTTGATAATTTATTTACAGTATATAAAGTGTATTTGGTGTACTTTCAGTTAATATTATATGTAAAATATATGAAATATATTTACTGTACTTTTTTATATTTTATTTACAGTATATAAGATATATTTGGTGTCCTTTTGATATTTTATGTAAATTATATAATATATATTTGGTGAAGTTTTTGATATTTTACATAGGGTGTGTAGTATATAGTTACTCTCCTTTTTGATATTTTATTTACAGTATATAATATACGTTTGGTGTAATTTTTGATATTTTATGTACAGTATATTAAATATAATTACTGTAGTATTTGATACTTTATTTACAGTATATATAACACATATTTGGTGTACTTTTTGATATTTTATGTACAGTATGTAATATATATTTACTGTACTTTTTGATAATTTATTTACAGTATATAAAGTGTATTTGGTGTACTTTCGGTTAATATTATATGTACAATATATGAAATATATATACTGTATTTTTGATATTTTATGTACACTATATAAGATATATTTCGTGTCCTTTTGATATTTTATGTAAATTATATAATACATATTTGGTGTTGTTTTTGATATTTTACATAGGGTGTGTCATCTATATTGACTGTCCTTTTTGATATTTTATTTACAGTATATAATATACATTTGGTGTAATTTTTGATATTTTATGTACAGTATATTAAATATAATTACTGTAGTTTTTCATAGTCTATTTACAGTATATATAACACATATTTGGTGTACTTTTTGATATTTTATGTACAGTATGTCATATATATTTACTGTACTATTTGATATTTTATTTACAGTATATAAAATGTATTTGGTGTACTTTTAGTTAATATTATATGTACAATATATGAAATATATTTACTGTACTTTCTGATATTTTATATACAGTATATAAGATATATTTGGTGTCCTTTTGATATTTTATATAAATTATATAATATATATTTTGTGAAGTTTTTGATATTTTACATAGGGTGTGTAGTATATACTTACTGTCCTTTTTGATATTTTATTTACAGTATATAATATACACTTGGTGTAATTTTTGATATTTTATGTACAGTATATTAAATATAATTACTGCAGTTTTTGATAGTCTATTTACAGTATATACAACACATATTTGGTGTACTTTTTGATATTTTATGTACAGTATGTCATATATTTACTGTACTTTTTGATATTTTATTTACAGTATATAAAATGTATTTGGTGTACTTTTAGTTAATATTATATGTACAATATATGAAATATATTTACTGTACTTTTTGATATTTTATGTACAGTATATAAGATATATTTGGTGTCCTTTTGATATTTTATATAAATTATATAATATATATTTGGTGAAGTTTTTGATATTTTACATAGGGTGTGTACTATATAGTTACTGTCCTTTTTGATATTTTATTTACAGTATATAATATACGTTTGGTGTAATTTTTGATATTTTATGTACAGTATATTAAATATAATTACTGTAGTATTTGATACTTTATTTACAGTATATATAACACATATTTGGTGTACTTTTTGATATTTTATGTACAGTATGTAATATATATTTACTGTACTTTTTGATAATTTATTTACAGTATACAAAGTGTATTTGGTGTACTTTCAGTTAATATTATATGTACAATATATGAAATATATTTACTGTACTTTTTGATATTTTATGTACAGTATATAAGATATATTTGGTGTCCTTTTGATATTTTATGTAAATTATATAATATATATTTGGTGAAGTTTTTGATATTTTACATAGGGTGTGTAGTATATAGTTACTGTCCTTTTTGATATTTTATTTACAGTATATAATATACGTTTGGTGTAATTTTTGATATTTTATGTACAGTATATTAAATATAATTACTGTAGTATTTGATACTTTATTTACAGTATATATAACACATATTTGGTGTACTTTTTGATATTTTATGTACAGTATGTAATATATATTTACTGTACTTTTTGATAATTTATTTACAGTATATAAAGTGTATTTGGTGTACTTTCGGTTAATATTATATGTACAATATATGAAATATATATACTGTATTTTTGATATTTTATGTACAGTATATAAGATATATTTCGTGTCCTTTTGATATTTTATGTAAATTATATAATACATATTTGGTGTTGTTTTTGATATTTTACATAGGGTGTGTCATCTATATTGACTGTCCTTTTTAATATTTTATTTACAGTATATAATATACATTTGGTGTAATTTTTGATATTTTATGTACAGTATATTAAATATAATTACTGTAGTTTTTCATATTCTATTTACAGTATATATAACACATATTTGGTGTACTTTTTGATATTTTATGTACAGTATGTCATATATATTTACTGTACTATTTGATATTTTATTTACAGTATATAAAATGTATTTGGTGTACTTTTAGTTAATATTATATGTACAATATATGAAATATATTTACTGTACTTTTTGATATTTTATGTACAGTATATAAGATATATTTGGTGTCCTTTTGATATTTTATGTAAATTATATAATACATATTTGGTGTAGTTTTTGATATTTTACATAGGGTGTGTCATATATATTGACTGTCCTTTTTGATATTTTATTTACAGTATATAATATACATTTGGTGTAATTTCTGATATTTTATGTACAGTATATTAAATATAATTACTGTAGTTTTTGATAGTCTATTTACAGTATATATAACACATATTTGGTGTACTTTTTTATATTTTATGTACAGTATGTCATATATATTTACTGTACTTTTTGATATTTTATTTACAGTATATAATATACATTTGGTGTAATTTTTGATATTTTATGTACAGTATATTAAATACTATTACTGTAGTTTTTGATAGTCTATTTACAGTATATATAACACATATTTGGTTTACTTTTTGATATTTTATGTACAGTATGTCATATATATTTACTGTACTTTTTGATATTTTATTTACAGTATATAAAATGTATTTGGTGTACTTTCAGTTAATATTATATGTATAATATATGAAATATATTTACTGTACTTTTTGATATTTTATGTACAGTATATAAGATATATTTGGTGTCCATTTGATATTTTATGTAAATTATATAATACATATGTGCTGTAGTTTTTGATATTTTACATAGGGTGTGTCATATATATTGACGGTACTTTTTGATATTTTATTTACAGTATATAATATACATTTGGTGTAATTGTTGATATTTTATGTACAGTATATTAAATATAATTACTGTAGTTTTTCATAGTCTATTTATAGTATATATAACACATATTTGGTGTACTTTTTGATATTTTATGTACAGTATGTCATATATATTTACTGTACTTTTTGATAATTTGTTTACAGTATATTAAGTGTATTTGGTGTACTTTCAGTTAATATTATATGTACAATATATGTAATATATTTACCGTACTCTTTGATATTTTATGTACAGTATATAAGATATATTTGGTGTCCTTTTGATATTTTATGTAAATTATATAATACATATTTGGTGTAGTTTTTGATATTTTACATAGGGTGTGTGATATATATTGACTGTCCTTTTTGATATTTTATTTACAGTATATAATATACATTTGGTGTAATTTTTGATATTTTATGTACAGTATATTAAATACAATTACTGTAGTTTTTGATAGTCTATTTACAGTATATATAACACGTATTTGGTGTACTTTTTGATATTTTATGTACAGTATGTCATATATATTTACTGTACTTTTTGATAATTTATTTACAGTATATAAAATGTATTTGGTGTACCTTCAGTTAATATTATATGTACAATATATGAAATATATTTACTGTACTTTTTGATATTTTATGTACAGTATGTCATATATATTTACTGTATTTTTGATATTTTATTTACAGTATATAAAATGTATTTGGTGTACTTTTAGTTAATATTATATACACAATATATGAAATATATTTACTGTACTTTTTGATATTTTATGTACAGTATATAAGATATATTTGGTGTCCTTTTGATATTTTATATAATTTATATAATATATATTTGGTGTAGTTTTTGAGTATATAAAATGTATTTGGTGTACTTTCAGTTAATATTATATGTACAATATATGGAATATATTTACTGTACTTTTTGATATTTTATGTACAGTATAGAAGATATATTTGGTGTCCTTTTGATATTTTATATAAATTATATAATATATATTTGGTGAAGTTTTTGATATTTTACATAGGGTGTGTAGTATATAGTTACTGTCCTTTTTGATATTTTATTTACAGTATATAATATACGTTTGGTGTAATTTTTGATATTTAATGTACAGTATATTAAATATAATTACTGTACTATTTGATACTTTATTTACAGTATATATAACACATATTTGGTGTACTTTCTGATATTTTATGTACAGTATGTAATATATATTTACTGTACTTTTTGATAATTTATTTACAGTATATAAAGTGTATTTGGTGTACTTTCAGTTAATATTATATGTACAATATATGAAATATATTTACTGTACTTTTTGATATTTTATGTACAGTATATAAGATATATTTGGTGTCCTTTTGATATTTTATGTAAATTATATAATATATATTTGGTGAAGTTTTTGATATTTTACATAGGGTGTGTAGTATATAGTTACTGTCCTTTTTGATATTTTATTTACAGTATATAATATACGTTTGGTGTAATTTTTGATATTTAATGTACAGTATATTAAATATAATTACTGTAGTATTTGATACTTTATTTACAGTATATATAACACATATTTGGTGTACTTTTTGATATTTTATGTACATTATGTCATATATATTTACTGTACTTTTTGATAATTTATTTACAGTATATAAAGTGTATTTGGTGTACTTTCAGTTAATATTATATGTACAATATATGAAATATATTTACTGTACTTTTTGATATTTTATGTACAGTATATAAGATATATTTGGTGTCCTTGTGATATTTTATGTAAATTATATAATATATATTTGGTGAAGTTTTTGATATTTTACATAGGGTGTGTAGTATATAGTTACTGTCCTTTTTGATATTTTATTTACAGTATATAATATACGTTTGGTGTAATTTTTGATATTTTATGTACAGTATATTAAATATAATTACTGTAGTATTTGATACTTTATTTACAGTATATATAACACATATTTGGTGTACTTTTTGATATTTTATGTACAGTATGTAATATATATTTACTGTACTTTTTGATAATTTATTTACAGTATATAAAGTGTATTTGGTGTACTTTCGGTTAATATTATATGTACAATATATGAAATATATATACTGTATTTTTGATATTTTATGTACAGTATATAAGATATATTTCGTGTCCTTTTGATATTTTATGTAAATTATATAATACATATTTGGTGTTGTTTTTGATATTTTACATAGGGTGTGTCATCTATATTGACTGTCCTTTTTAATATTTTATTTACAGTATAAAATATACATTTGGTGTAATTTTTGATATTTTATGTACAGTATATTAAATATAATTACTGTAGTTTTTCATAGTCTATTTACAGTATATATAACACATATTTGGTGTACTTTTTGATATTTTATGTACAGTATGTCATATATATTTACTGTACTATTTGATATTTTATTTACAGTATATAAAATGTATTTGGTGTACTTTTAGTTAATATTATATGTCCAATATATGAAATATATTTACTGTACTTTCTGATATTTTATATACAGTATATAAGATATATTTGGTGTCCTTTTGATATTTTATATAAATTATATAATATATATTTTGTGAAGTTTTTGATGTTTTACATAGGGTGTGTAGTATATACTTACTGTCCTTTTTGATATTTTATTTACAGTATATAATATACATTTGGTGTAATTTTTGATATTTTATGTACAGTATATTAAATATAATTACTGCAGTTTTTGATAGTCTATTTACAGTATATACAACACATATTTGGTGTACTTTTTGATATTTTATGTACAGTATGTCATATATATTTACTGTACTTTTTGATATTTTATTTACAGTATATAAAATGTATTTGGTGTACTTTTAGTTAATATTATATGTACAATATATGAAATATATTTACTGTACTTTTTGATATTTTATGTACAGTATATAAGATATATTTGGTGTCCTTTTGATATTTTATATAAATTACATAATATATATTTGCTGAAGTTTTTGATATTTTACATAGGGTGTGTAGTATATAGTTACTGTCCTTTTTGATATTTTATTTACAGTATATAATATACGTTTGGTGTAATTTTTGATATTTAATGTACAGTATATTAAATATAATTACTGTAGTATTTGATACTTTATTTACAGTATATATAACACATATTTGGTGTACTTTTTGATATTTTATGTACAGTATGTCATATATATTTACTGTACTTTTTGATAATTTATTTACAGTATATAAAGTGTATTTGGTGTATTTTCAGTTAATATTATATGTACAATATATGAAATATATTTACTGTACTTTTTGATATTTTATGTACAGTATATAAGATATATTTGGTGTCCTTTTGATATTTTATGTAAATTATATAATATATATTTGGTGAAGTTTTTGATATATTACATAGGGTGTGTAGTATATAGTTACTGTCCTTTTTGATATTTTATTTACAGTATATAATATACGTTTGGTGTAATTTTTGATATTTTATGTACAGTATATTAAATATAATTACTGTAGTATTTGATACTTTATTTACAGTATATATAACACATATTTGGTGTACTTTTTGATATTTTATGTACAGTATGTAATATATATTTACTGTACTTTTTGATAATTTATTTACAGTATATAAAGTGTATTTGGTGTACTTTCGGTTAATATTATATGTACAATATATGAAATATATATACTGTATTTTTGATATTTTATGTACAGTATATAAGATATATTTCGTGTCCTTTTGATATTTTATGTAAATTATATAATACATATTTGGTGTGGTTTTTGATATTTTACATAGGGTGTGTCATCTATATTGACTGTCCTTTTTAATATTTTATTTACAGTATATAATATACATTTGGTGTAATTTTTGATATTTTATGTACAGTATATTAAATATAATTACTGTAGTTTTTTATAGTCTATTTACAGTATATATAACACATATTTGGTGTACTTTTTGATATTTTATGTACAGTATGTCATATATATTTACTGTACTATTTGATATTTTATTTACAGTATATAAAATGTATTTGGTGTACTTTTAGTTAATATTATATGTACAATATATGAAATATATTTACTGTACTTTCTGATATTTTATATACAGTATATAAGATATATTTGGTGTCCTTTTGATATTTTATATAAATTATATAATATATATTTTGTGAAGTTTTTGATATTTTACATAGGGTGTGTAGTATATACTTACTGTCCTTTTTGATATTTTATTTACAGTATATAATATACGTTTGGTGTAATTTTTGATATTTTATGTACAGTATATTAAATATAATTACTGTAGTATTTGATACTTTATTTACAGTATATATAACACATATTTGGTGTACTTTTTGATATTTTATGTACAGTATGTAATATATATTTACTGTACTTTTTGATAATTTATTTACAGTATATAAAGTGTATTTGGGGTACTTTCGGTTAATATTATATGTACAATATATGAAATATATTTACTGTATTTTTGATATTTTATGTACAGTATATAAGATATATTTCGTATCCTTTTGATATTTTATGTAAATTATATAATACATATTTGGTGTTGTTTTTGATATTTTACATAGGGTGTGTCATATATATTGACTGTCCTTTTTTATATTTTATTTACAGTATATAATATACATTTGGTGTAATTTTTGATATTTTATGTACAGTATATTAAATATAATTACTGTAGTTTTTCATAGTCTATTTACAGTATATATAACACATATTTGGTGTACTTTTTGATATTTTATGTACAGTATGTCATATATATTTACTGTACTGTTTTATATTTTATTTACAGTATATAAAATGTATTTGGTGTACTTTTAGTTAATATTATATGTACAATATATGAAATATATTTACTGTACCTTCTGATATTTTATATACAGTATATAAGATATATTTGGTGTCCGTTTGATATTTTATACAAATTATATAATATATATTTGGTGAAGTTTTTCATATTTTACATAGGGGGTGTAGTATATAGTTACTGTCCTTTTTGATATTTTATTTACAGTATATAATATACGTTTGGTGTAATTTTTGATATTTAATGTACAGTATATTAAATATAATTACTGTAGTATTTGATACTTTATTTACAGTATATAAACCACATATTTGGTGTACTTTTTGATATTTTATGTACAGTATGTAATATATATTTACTGTACTTTTTGATAATTTATTTACAGTATATAAAGTGTATTTGGTGTACTTTCAGTTAATATTATATGTACAATATATGAAATATATTTACTGTACTTTTTGATATTTTATGTACAGTATATAAGATATATTTGGTGTCCTTTTGATATTTTATGTAAATTATATAATATATATTTGGTGAAGTTTTTGATATTTTACATAGGGTGTGTAGTATATAGTTACTGTCCTTTTTGATATTTTATTTACAGTATATAATATACGTTTGGTGTAATTTTTGATATTTTATGTACAGTATATTAAATGTAATTACTGTAGTATTTGATACTTTATTTACAGTATATATAACACATATTTGGTGTACTTTTTGATATTTTATGTACAGTATGTAATATATATTTACTGTACTTTTTGATAATTTATTTACAGTATATAAAGTGTATTTGGTGTACTTTCGGTTAATATTATATGTACAATATATGAAATATATATACTGTATTTTTGATATTTTATGTACAGTATATAAGATATATTTCGTGTCCTTTTGATATTTTATGTAAATTATATAATACATATTTGGTGTTGTTTTTGATATTTTACATAGGGTGTGTCATCTATATTGACTGTCCTTTTTAATATTTTATTTACAGTATATAATATACATTTGGTGTAATTTTTGATATTTTATGTACAGTATATTAAATATAATTACTGTAGTTTTTCATAGTCTATTTACAGTATATATAACACATATTTGGTGTACTTTTTGATATTTTATGTACAGTATGTCATATATATTTACTGTACTATTTGATATTTTATTTACAGTATATAAAATGTATTTGGTGTACTTTTAGTTAATATTATATGTACAATATATGAAATATATTTACTGTACTTTCTGATATTTTATATACAGTATATAAGATATATTTGGTGTCCTTTTGATATTTTATATAAATTATATAATATATATTTTGTGCAGTTTTTGATATTTTACATAGGGTGTGTAGTATATACTTACTGTCCTTTTTGATATTTTATTTACAGTATATAATATACATTTGGTGTAATTTTTGATATTTTATGTACAGTATATTAAATATAATTACTGCAGTTTTTGATAGTCTATTTACAGTATATACAACACATATTTGGTGTACTTTTTGATATTTTATGTACAGTATGTCATATATATTTACTGTACTTTTTGATATTTTATTTACAGTATATAAAATGTATTTGGTGTACTTTTAGTTAATATTATATGTACAATATATGAAATATATTTACTGTACTTTTTGATATTTTATGTACAGTATATAAGATATATTTGGTGTCCTTTTGATATTTTATATAAATTACATAATATATATTTGGTGAAGTTTTTGATATTTTACATAGGGTGTGTAGTATATAGTTAGTGTCCTTTTTGATATTTTATTTACAGTATATAATATACGTTTGGTGTAATTTTTGATATTGAATGTACAGTATATTAAATATAATTACTGTAGTATTTGATACTTTATTTACAGTATATATAACACATATTTGGTGTACTTTTTGATATTTTATGTACAGTATGTCATATATATTTACTGTACTTTTTGATAATTTATTTACAGTATATAAAGTGTATTTGGTGTACTTTCAGTTAATATTATATGTACAATATATGAAATATATTTACTGTACTTTTTGATATTTTATGTACAGTATATAAGATATATTTGGTGTCCTTTTGATATTTTATGTAAATTATATAATATATATTTGGTGAAGTTTTTGATATTTTACATAGGGTGTGTAGTATATAGTTACTGTCCTTTTTGATATTTTATTTACAGTATATAATATACGTTTGGTGTAATTTTTGATATTTTATGTACAGTATATTAAATGTAATTACTGTAGTATTTGATACTTTATTTACAGTATATATAACACATATTTGGTGTACTTTTTGATATTTTATGTACAGTATGTAATATATATTTACTGTACTTTTTGATAATTTATTTACAGTATATAAAGTGTATTTGGTGTACTTTCGGTTAATATTATATGTACAATATATGAAATATATATACTGTATTTTTGATATTTTATGTACAGTATATAAGATATATTTCGTGTCCTTTTGATATTTTATGTAAATTATATAATACATATTTGGTGTTGTTTTTGATATTTTACATAGGGTGTGTCATCTATATTGACTGTCCTTTTTAATATTTTATTTACAGTATATAATATACATTTGGTGTAATTTTTGATATTTTATGTACAGTATATTAAATATAATTACTGTAGTTTTTCATAGTCTATTTACAGTATATATAACACATATTTGGTGTACTTTTTGATATTTTATGTACAGTATGTCATATATATTTACTGTACTATTTGATATTTTATTTACAGTATATAAAATGTATTTGGTGTACTTTTAGTTAATATTATATGTACAATATATGAAATATATTTACTGTACTTTCTGATATTTTATATACAGTATATAAGATATAATTGGTGTCCTTTTGATATTTTATATAAATTATATAATATATATTTTGTGCAGTTTTTGATATTTTACATAGGGTGTGTAGTATATACTTACTGTCCTTTTTGATATTTTATTTACAGTATATAATATACATTTGGTGTAATTTTTGATATTTTATGTACAGTATATTAAATATAATTACTGCAGTTTTTGATAGTCTATTTACAGTATATACAACACATATTTGGTGTACTTTTTGATATTTTATGTACAGTATGTCATATATATTTACTGTACTTTTTGATATTTTATTTACAGTATATAAAATGTATTTGGTGTACTTTTAGTTAATATTATATGTACAATATATGAAATATATTTACTATACTTTTTGATATTTTATGTAGAGTATATAAGATATATTTGGTGTCCTTTTGATATTTTATATAAATTACATAATATATATTTGGTGAAGTTTTTGATATTTTACATAGGGTGTGTAGTATATAGTTACTGTCCTTTTTGATATTTTATTTACAGTATATAATATACGTTTGGTGTAATTTTTGATATTTAATGTACAGTATATTAAATATAATTACTGTAGTATTTGATACTTTATTTACAGTATATATAACACATATTTGGTGTACTTTTTGATATTTTATGTACAGTATGTCATATATATTTACTGTACTTTTTGATAATTTATTTACAGTATATAAAGTGTATTTGGTGTACTTTCAGTTAATATTATATGTACAATATATGAAATATATTTACTGTACTTTTTGATATTTTATGTACAGTATATAAGATATATTTGGTGTCCTTTTGATATTTTATGTAAATTATATAATATATATTTGGTGAAGTTTTTGATATTTTACATAGGGTGTGTAGTATATAGTTACTGTACTTTTTGATATTTTATTTACAGTATATAATATACGTTTGGTGTAATTTTTGATATTTTATGTACAGTATATTAAATATAATTACTGTAGTATTTGATACTTTATTTACAGTATATATAACACATATTTGGTGTACTTTTTGATATTTTATGTACAGTATGTAATATATATTTACTGTACTTTTTGACAATTTATTTACAGTATATAAAGTGTATTTGGTGTACTTTCGGTTAATATTATATGTACAATATATGAAATATATATACTGTATTTTTGATATTTTATGTACAGTATATAAGATATATTTCGTGTCCTTTTGATATTTTATGTAAATTATATAATACATATTTGGTGTTGTTTTTGATATTTTACATAGGGTGTGTCATCTATATTGACTGTCCTTTTTAATATTTTATTTACAGTATATAATATACATTTGGTGTAATTTTTGATATTTTATGTACAGTATATTAAATATAATTACTGTAGTTTTTAATAGTCTATTTACAGTATATATAACACATATTTGGTGTACTTTTTGATATTTTATGTACAGTATGTCATATATATTTACTGTACTATTTGATATTTTATTTACAGTATATAAAATGTATTTGGTGTACTTTTAGTTAATATTATATGTACAATATATGAAATATATTTACTGTACTTTCTGATATTTTATATACAGTATATAAGATATATTTGGTGTCCTTTTGATATTTTATATAAATTATATAATATATATTTGGTGAAGTTTTTGATATTTTACATAGGGTGTGTAGTATATACTTACTGTCCTTTTTGATATTTTATTTACAGTATATAATATACATTTGGTGTAATTTTTGATATTTTATGTACAGTATATTAAATATAATTACTGCAGTTTTTGATAGTCTATTTACAGTATATACAACACATATTTGGTGTACTTTTTGATATTTTATGTACAGTATGTCATATATATTTACTGTACTTTTTGATATTTTATTTACAGTATATAAAATGTATTTGGTGTACTTTTAGTTAATATTATATATACAATATATGAAATACATTTACTGTACTTTTTGATATTTTATGTACAGTATATAAGATATATTTGGTGTCCTTTTGATATTTTATATAAATTATATAATATACATTTGGTGAAGTTTTTGATATTTTACATAGGGTGTGTAGTATATAGTTACTGTCCTTTTTCATATTTTATTTACAGTATATAATATACGTTTGGTGTAATTTTTGATATTTAATGTACAGTATATTAAATATAATTACTGTAGTATTTGATACTTTATTTACAGTATATATAACACATATTTGGTGTACTTTTTGATATTTTATGTACAGTATGTCATATATATTTACTGTACTTTTTGAGAATTTATTTACAGTATATAAAGTGTATTTGGTGTACTTTCAGTTAATATTATATGTACAATATATGAAATATATTTACTGTACTTTTTGATATTTTATGTACAGTATATAAGATATATTTGGTGTCCTTTTGATATTTTATGTAAATTATATAATATATATTTGGTGAAGTTTTTGATATTTTACATAGGGTGTGTAGTATATAGTTACTGTCCTTTTTGATATTTTATTTACAGTATATAATATACGTTTGGTGTAATTTTTGATATTTTATGTACAGTATATTAAATACAATTACTGTAGTATTTGATACTTTATTTACAGTATATATAACACATATTTGGTGTACTTTTTGATATTTTATGTACAGTATGTAATATATATTTACTGTACTTTTTGATAATTTATTTACAGTATATAAAGTGTATTTGGTGTACTTTCAGTTAATATTATATGTAAAATATATGAAATATATTTACTGCACTTTTTGATATTTTAGGTACAGTATATAAGATATATTTGGTGTCCTTTTGATATTTTATGTAAATTATATAATATATATTTGGTGAAGTTTTTGATATTTTACATAGGGTGTGTAGTATATAGTTACTGTCCTTTTTGATATTTTATTTACAGTATATAATATACGTTTGGTGTAATTTTTGATATTTTATGTACAGTATATTAAATATAATTACTGTAGTATTTGATACTTTATTTACAGTATATATAACACATATTTGGTGTACTTTTTGATATTTTATGTACAGTATGTAATATATATTTACTGTACTTTTTGATAATTTATTTACAGTATATAAAGTGTATTTGGTGTACTTTCGGTTAATATTATATGTACAATATATGAAATATATATACTGTATTTTTGATATTTTATGTACAGTATATAAGATATATTTCGTGTCCTTTTGATATTTTATGTAAATTATATAATACATATTTGGTGTTGTTTTTGATATTTTACATAGGGTGTGTCATCTATATTGACTGTCCTTTTTAATATTTTATTTACAGTATATAATATACATTTGGTGTAATTTTTGATATTTTATGTACAGTATATTAAATATAATTACTGTAGTTTTTCATAGTCTATTTACAGTATATATAACACATATTTGGTGTACTTTTTGATATTTTATGTACAGTATGTCATCTATATTTACTGTACTATTTGATATATTATTTACAGTATATAAAATGTATTTGGTGTACTTTTAGTTAATATTATATGTACAATATATGAAATATATTTACTGTACTTTCTGATATTTTATATACAGTATATAAGATATATTTGGTGTCCTTTTGATATTTTATATAAATTATATAATATATATTTGGTGAAGTTTTTGATATTTTACATAGGGTGTGTAGTATATACTTACTGTCCTTTTTGATATTTTATTTACAGTATATAATATACATTTGGTGTAATTTTTGATATTTTATGTACAGTATATTAAATATAGTTACTGCAGTTTTTGATAGTCTATTTACAGTATATATATCACATATTTGGTGTACTTTTTGATATTTTATGTACAGTATGTCATATATATTTACTGTACTTTTTGATATTTTATTTACAGTATATAAAATGTATTTGGTGTACTTTTAGTTAATATTATATGTACAATATAGGAAATATATTTACTGTACTTTCTGATATTTTATGTACAGTATATAAGATATATTTGGTGTCCTTTTGATATTTTATATAAATTATATAATATATATTTGGTGAAGTTTTTGATATTTTACATAGGGTGTGTAGTATATAGTTACTGTCCTTTTTGATATTTTATTTACAGTATATAATATACGTTTGGTGTAATTTTTGATATTTAATGTACAGTATATTAAATATAATTACTGTAGTATTTGATACTTTATTTACAGTATATATAACACATATTTGGTGTACTTTTTGATATTTTATGTACAGTATGTCATATATATTTACTGTACTTTTTGATAATTTATTTACAGAATATAAAGTGTATTTGGTGTACTTTCAGTTAATATTATATGTACAATATATGAAATATATTTACTGTACTTTTTGATATTTTATGTGCAGTTTATAAGATATATTTGGTGTCCTTTTGATATTTTATATAAATTATATAATATATATTTGGTGAAGTTTTTGATATTTTACATAGGGTGTGTAGTATATAGTTACTGTCCTTTTTGATATTTTATTTACAGTATATAATATACGTTTGGTGTAATTTTTGATATTTAATATACAGTATATTAAATATAATTACTGTAGTATTTGATACTTTATTTACAGTATATACAACACATATTTGGTGTACTTTTTGATATTTTATGTACAGTATGTCATATATATTTACTGTACTTTTTGATAATTTACAGTATATAAAGTGTATTTGGTGTACTTTCAGTTAATATTATATATACAATATATGAAATATATTTACTGTACTTTTTGATATTTTATGTACAGTATATAAGATATATTTCGTGTCCTTTTGATATTTTATGTAAATTATATAATATATATTTGGTGAAGTTTTTGATATTTTACATAGGGTGTGTAGTATATAGTTACTGTCCTTTTTGATATTTTATTTACAGTATATAATATACGTTTGGTGTAATTTTTGATATTTTATGTACAGTATATTAAATATAATTACTGTAGTATTTGATACTTTATTTACAGTATATATAACACATATTTGGTGTACTTTTTGATATTTTATGTACAGTATGTAATATATATTTACTGTACTTTTTGATAATTTATTTACAGTATATAAAGTGTATTTGGTGTACTTTCGGTTAATATTATATGTACAATATATGAAATATATACTGTATTTTTGATATTTTATGTACAGTATATAAGATATATTTCGTGTCCTTTTGATATTTTATGTAAATTATATAATACATATTTGGTGTTGTTTTTGATATTTTACATAGGGTGTGTCATCTATATTGACTGTCCTTTTTGATATTTTATTTACAGTATATAATATACATTTGGTGTAATTTTTGATATTTTATGTACAGTATATTAAATATAATTACTGTAGTTTTTCATAGTCTATTTACAGTATATATAACACATATTTGGTGTACTTTTTGATATTTTATGTACAGTATGTCATCTATATTTACTGTACTATTTGATATTTTATTTACAGTATATAAAATGTATTTGGTGTACTTTTAGTTAATATTATATGTACAATATATGAAATATATTTACTGTACTTTCTGATATTTTATATACAATATATAAGATATATTTGGTGTCCTTTTGATATTTTATATAAATTATATAATATATATTTGTTGAAGTTTTTGATATTTTACATAGGGTGTGTAGTATATACTTACTGTCCTTTTTGATATTTTATTTACAGTATATAATATACATTTGGTGTAATTTTTGATATTTTATGTACAGTATATTAAATATAATTACTGTAGTTTTTGATAGTCTATTTACAGTATATATAACACATATTTGGTGTACTTTTTGATATTTTATGTACAGTATGTCATATATATTTACTGTACTTTTTGATATTTTATTTACAGTATATAAAATGTATTTGGTGTACTTTTAGTTAATATTATATGTACAATATATGAAATATATTTACTGTACTTTTTGATATTTTATGTACAGTATATAAGATATATTTGGTGTCCTTTTGATATTTTATATAAATTATATAATATATATTTGGTGAAGTTTTTGATATTTTACATAGGGTGTGTAGTATATAGTTACTGTCCTTTTTGATATTTTATTTACAGTATATAATATACGTTTGGTGTAATTTTTGATATTTTATGTACAGTATATTAAATATAATTACTGTAGTATTTGATACTTTATTTACAGTATATATAACACATATTTGGTGTACTTTTTGATATTTTATGTACAGTATGTAATACATATTTACTGTACTTTTTGATAATTTATTTACAGTATATAAAGTGTATTTGGTGTACTTTCGGTTAATATTATATGTACAATATATGAAATATATATACTGTATTTTTGATATTTTATGTACAGTATATAAGATATATTTCGTGTCCTTTTGATATTTTATGTAAATTATATAATACATATTTGGTGTTGTTTTTGATATTTTACATAGGGTGTGTCATCTATATTGACTGTCCTTTTTAATATTTTATTTACAGTATATAATATACATTTGGTGTAATTTTTGATATTTTATGTACAGTATATTAAATATAATTACTGTAGTTTTTCATAGTCTATTTACAGTATATATAACACATATTTGGTGTACTTTTTGATATTTTATGTACAGTATGTCATCTATATTTACTGTACTATTTGATATTTTATTTACAGTATATAAAATGTATTTGGTGTACTTTTAGTTAATATTATATGTACAATATATGAAATATATTTACTGTACTTTCTGATATTTTATATACAGTATATAAGATATATTTGGTGTCCTTTTGATATTTTATATAAATTATATAATATATATTTGGTGAAGTTTTTGATATTTTACATAGGGTGTGTAGTATATACTTACTGTCCTTTTTGATATTTTATTTACAGTATATAATATACATTTGGTGTAATTTTTGATATTTTATGTACAGTATATTAAATATAATTACTGCAGTTTTTGATAGTCTATTTACAGTATATGTAACACATATTTGGTGTACTTTTTGATATTTTATGTACAGTATGTCATATATATTTACTGTACTTTTTGATATTTTATTTACAGTATATAAAATGTATTTGGTGTACTTTTAGTTAATATTATATGTACAATATAGGAAATATATTTACTGTACTTTTTGATATTTTATGTACAGTATATAAGATATATTTGGTGTCCTTTTGATATTTTATATAAATTATATAATATATATTTGGTGAAGTTTTTGATATTTTACATAGGGTGTGTAGTATATAGTTACTGTCCTTTTTGATATTTTATTTACAGTATATAATATACGTTTGGTGTAATTTTTGATATTTAATGTACAGTATATTAAATATAATTACTGTAGTATTTGATACTTTATTTACAGTATATATAACACATATTTGGTGTACTTTTTGATATTTTATGTACAGTATGTAATATATATTTACTGTACTTTTTGATAATTTATTTACAGTATATAAAGTGTATTTGGTGTACTTTCAGTTAATATTATATGTACAATATATGAAATATATTTACTGTACTTTTTGATATTTTATGTACAGTATATAAGATATATTTGGTGTCCTTTTGATATTTTATGTAAATTATATAATATATATTTGGTGAAGTTTTTGATATTTTACATAGGGTGTGTAGTGTATACTTACTGTCCTTTTTGATATTTTATTTACAGTATATAATATACGTTTGGTGTAATTTTTGATATTTTATGTACAGTATATTAAATATAATTACTGTAGTATTTGATACTTTATTTACAGTATATATAACACATATTTGGTGTACTTTTTGATATTTTATGTACAGTATGTAATATATATTTACTGTACTTTTTGATAATTTATTTACAGTATATAAAGTGTATTTGGTGTACTTTCGGTTAATATTATATGTACAATATATGAAATATATATACTGTATTTTTGATATTTTATGTACAGTATATAAGATATATTTCGTGTCCTTTTGATATTTTATGTAAATTATATAATACATATTTGGTGTTGTTTTTGATATTTTACCTAGGGTGTGTCATCTATATTGACTGTCCTTTTTGATATTTTATTTACAGTATATAATATACATTTGGTGTAATTTTTGATATTTTATGTACAGTATATTAAATATAATTACTGTAGTTTTTCATAGTCTATTTACAGTATATATAACACATATTTGGTGTACTTTTTGATATTTTATGTACAGTATGTCATCTATATTTACTGTACTATTTGATATTTTATTTACAGTATATAAAATGTATTTGGTGTACTTTTAGTTAATATTATATGTACAATATATGAAATATATTTACTGTACTTTTTGATATTTTATGTACAGTATATAAGATATATTTGGTGTCCTTTTGATATTTTATATAAATTATATAATATATATTTGGTGAAGTTTTTGATATTTTACATAGGGTGTGTAGTATATAGTTTCAGTCCTTTTTGATATTTTATTTACAGTATATAATATACGTTTGGTGTAATTTTTGATATTTAATGTACAGTATATTAAATATAATTACTGTAGTATTTGATACTTTATTTACAGTATATATAACACATATTTGGTGTACTTTTTGATATTTTATGTACAGTATGTCATATATATTTACTGTACTTTTTGATAATTTATTTACAGTATATAAAGTGTATTTGGTGTACTTTCAGTTAATATTATATGTACAATATATGAAATATATTTACTGTACTTTTTGATATTTTATGTACAGTATATAAGATATATTTGGTGTCCTTTTGATATTTTATGTAAATTATATAATATATATTTGGTGAAGTTTTTGATATTGTACATAGGGTGTGTACCATATAGTTACTGTCCTTTTTGATATTTTATTTACAGTATATAATATACGTTTGGTGTAATTTTTGATATTTTATGTACAGTATATTAAATATAATTACTGTAGTATTTGATACTTTATTTACAGTATATATAACACATATTTGGTGTACTTTTTGATATTTTATGTACAGTATGTCATATATATTTACTGTACTTTTTGATAATTTATTTACAGTATATAAAGTGTATTTGGTGTACTTTCAGTTAATATTATATGTACAATATATGAAATATATTTACTGTACTTTTTGATATTTTATGTACAGTATATAAGATATATTTCGTGTCCTTTTGATATTTTATGTAAATTATATAATATATATTTGGTGAAGTTTTTGATATTTTACATAGGGTGTGTAGTATATAGTTACTGTCATTTTGATATTTTATTTACAGTATATAATATACGTTTGGTGTAATTTTTGATATTTTATGTACAGTATATTAAATATAATTACTGTAGTATTTGATACTTTATTTACAGTATATATAACACATATTTGGTGTACTTTTTGATATTTTATGTACAGTATGTAATATATATTTACTGTACTTTTTGATAATTTATTTACAGTATATAAAGTGTATTTGGTGTACTTTCGGTTAATATTATATGTACAATATATGAAATATATACTGTATTTTTGATATTTTATGTACAGTATATAAGATATATTTCGTGTCCTTTTGATATTTTATGTAAATTATATAATACATATTTGGTGTTGTTTTTGATATTTTACATAGGGTGTGTCATCTATATTGACTGTCCTTTTTGATATTTTATTTACAGTATATAATATACATTTGGTGTAATTTTTGATATTTTATGTACAGTATATTAAATATAATTACTGTAGTTTTTCATAGTCTATTTACAGTATATATAACACATATTTGGTGTACTTTTTGATATTTTATGTACAGTATGTCATATATATTTACTGTACTATTTGATATTTTATTTACAGTATATAAAATGTATTTGGTGTACTTTTAGTTAATATTATATGTTCAATATATGAAATATATTTACTGTACTTTCTGATATTTTATATACAGTATATAAGATATATTTGGTGTCCTTTTGATATTTTATATAAATTATATAATATATATTTGTTGAAGTTTTTGATATTTTACATAGGGTGTGTAGTATATACTTACTGTCCTTTTTGATATTTTATTTACAGTATATAATATACATTTGGTGTAATTTTTGATATTTTATGTACAGTGTATTAAATATAATTACTGCAGTTTTTGATAGTCTATTTACAGTATATATAACACATATTTGGTGTACTTTTTGATATTTTATGTACAGTATGTCATATATATTTACTGTACTTTTTGATATTTTATTTACAGTATATAAAATGTATTTGGTGTACTTTTAGTTAATATTATATGTACAATATATGAAATATATTTACTGTACTTTTTGATATTTTATGTACAGTATATAAGATATATTTGGTGTCCTTTTGATATTTTATATAAATTATATAATATATATTTGGTGAAGTTTTTGATATTTTACATAGGGTGTGTAGTATATAGTTACTGTCCTTTTTGATATTTTATTTACAGTATATAATATACGTTTGGTGTAATTTTTGATATTTTATGTACAGTATATTAAATATAATTACTGTAGTATTTGATACTTTATTTACAGTATATATAACACATATTTGGTGTACTTTTTGATATTTTATGTACAGTATGTAATATATATTTACTGTACTTTTTGATAATTTATTTACAGTATATAAAGTGTATTTGGTGTACTTTCGGTTAATATTATATGTACAATATATGAAATATATATACTGTATTTTTGATATTTTATGTACAGTATATAAGATATATTTCGTGTCCTTTTGATATTTTATGTAAATTATATAATACATATTTGGTGTTGTTTTTGATATTTTACATAGGGTGTGTCATCTATATTGACTGTCCTTTTTAATATTTTATTTACAGTATATAATATACATTTGGTGTAATTTTTGATATTTTATGTACAGTATATTAAATATAATTACTGTAGTTTTTCATAGTCTATTTACAGTATATATAACACATATTTGGTGTACTTTTTGATATTTTATGTACAGTATGTCATCTATATTTACTGTACTATTTGATATTTTATTTACAGTATATAAAATGTATTTTGTGTACTTTTAGTTAATATTATATGTACAATATATGAAATATATTTACTGTACTTTCTGATATTTTATATACAGTATATAAGATATATTTGGAGTCCTTTTGATATTTTATATAAATTATATAATATATATTTGGTGAAGTTTTTGATATTTTACATAGGGTGTGTAGTATATACTTACTGTCCTTTTTGATATTTTATTTACAGTATATAATATACATTTGGTGTAATTTTTGATATTTTATGTACAGTATATTAAATATAATTACTGCAGTTTTTGATAGTCTATTTACAGTATATATAACACATATTTGGTGTACTTTTTGATATTTTATGTACAGTATGTCATATATATTTACTGTACATTTTGATATTTTATTTACAGTATATAAAATGTATTTGGTGTACTTTTAGTTAATATTATATGTACAATATAGGAAATATATTTACTGTACTTTTTGATATTTTATGTACAGTATATAAGATATATTTGGTGTCCTTTTGATATTTTATATAAATTATATAATATATATTTGGTGAAGTTTTTGATATTTTACATAGGGTGTGTAGTATATAGTTACTGTCCTTTTTGATATTTTATTTACAGTATATAATATACGTTTGGTGTAATTTTTGATATTTAATGTACAGTATATTAAATATAATTACTGTAGTATTTGATACTTTATTTACAGTATATATAACACATATTTGGTGTACTTTTTGATATTTTATGTACAGTATGTAATATATATTTACTGTACTTTTTGATAATTTATTTACAGTATATAAAGTGTATTTGGTGTACTTTCAGTTAATATTATATGTACAATATATGAAATATATTTACTGTACTTTTTGATATTTTATGTACAGTATATAAGATATATTTCGTGTCCTTTTGATATTTTATGTAAATTATATAATATATATTTGGTGAAGTTTTTGATATTTTACATAGGGTGTGTAGTGTATACTTACTGTCCTTTTTGATATTTTATTTACAGTATATAATATACGTTTGGTGTAATTTTTGATATTTTATGTACAGTATATTAAATATAATTACTGTAGTATTTGATACTTTATTTACAGTATATATAACACATATTTGGTGTACTTTTTGATATTTTATGTACAGTATGTAATATATATTTACTGTACTTTTTGATAATTTATTTACAGTATATAAAGTGTATTTGGTGTACTTTCGGTTAATATTATATGTACAATATATGAAATATATATACTGTATTTTTGATATTTTATGTACAGTATATAAGATATATTTCGTGTCCTTTTGATATTTTATGTAAATTATATAATACATATTTGGTGTTGTTTTTGATATTTTACATAGGGTGTGTCATCTATATTGACTGTCCTTTTTGATATTTTATTTACAGTATTTAATATACATTTGGTGTAATTTTTGATATTTTATGTACAGTATATTAAATATAATTACTGTAGTTTTTCATAGTCTATTTACAGTATATATAACACATATTTGGTGTACTTTTTGATATTTTATGTACAGTATGTCATCTATATTTACTGTACTATTTGATATTTTATTTACAGTATATACAATGTATTTTGTGTACTTTTAGTTAATATTATATGTACAATATATGAAATATATTTACTGTACTTTCTGATATTTTATATACAGTATATAAGATATATTTGGTGTCCTTTTGATATTTTATATAAATTATATAATATATATTTGGTGAAGTTTTTGATATTTTACATAGGGTGTGTAGTATATACTTACTGTCCTTTTTGATATTTTATTTACAGTATATAATATACATTTGGTGTAATTTTTGATATTTTATGTACAGTATATTAAATATAATTACTGCAGTTTTTGATAGTCTATTTACAGTATATATAACACATATTTGGTGTACTTTTTGATATTTTATGTACAGTATGTCATATATATTTACTGTACTTTTTGATATTTTATTTACACTATATAAAATGTATTTGGTGTACTTTTAGTTAATATTATATGTACAATATAGGAAATATATTTACTGTACTTTTTGATATTTTATGTACAGTATATAAGATATATTTGGTGTCCTTTTGATATTTTATATAAATTATATAATATATATTTGGTGAAGTTTTTGATATTTTACATAGGGTGTGTAGTATATAGTTACTGTCCTTTTTGATATTTTATTTACAGTATATAATATACGTTTGGTGTAATTTTTGATATTTAATGTACAGTATATTAAATATAATTACTGTAGTATTTGATACTTTATTTACAGTATATATAACACATATTTGGTGTACTTTTTGATATTTTATGTACAGTATGTAATATATATTTACTGTACTTTTTGATAATTTATTTACAGTATATAAAGTGTATTTGGTGTACTTTCAGTTAATATTATATGTACAATATATGAAATATATTTACTGTACTTTTTGATATTTTATGTACAGTATATAAGATATATTTCGTGTCCTTTTGATATTTTATGTAAATTATATAATATATATTTGGTGAAGTTTTTGATATTTTACATAGGGTGTGTAGTGTATACTTACTGTCCTTTTTGATATTTTATTTACAGTATATAATATACGTTTGGTGTAATTTTTGATATTTTATGTACAGTATATTAAATATAATTACTGTAGTATTTGATACTTTATTTACAGTATATATAACACATATTTGGTGTACTTTTTGATATTTTATGTACAGTATGTAATATATATTTACTGTACTTTTTGATAATTTATTTACAGTATATAAAGTGTATTTGGTGTACTTTCGGTTAATATTATATGTACAATATATGAAATATATATACTGTATTTTTGATATTTTATGTACAGTATATAAGATATATTTCGTGTCCTTTTGATATTTTATGTAAATTATATAATACATATTTGGTGTTGTTTTTGATATTTTACATAGGGTGTGTCATCTATATTGACTGTCCTTTTTGATATTTTATTTACAGTATTTAATATACATTTGGTGTAATTTTTGATATTTTATGTACAGTATATTAAATATAATTACTGTAGTTTTTCATAGTCTATTTACAGTATATATAACACATATTTGGTGTACTTTTTGATATTTTATGTACAGTATGTCATATATATTTACTGTACTATTTGATATTTTATTTACACTATATAAAATGTATTTGGTGTACTTCTAGTTAATATTATATGTACAATATATGAAATATATTTACTGTACTTTCTGATATTTTATATACAGTATATAAGATATATTTGGTGTCCTTTTGATATTTTATATAAATTATATAATATATATTTGGTGAAGTTTTTGATATTTTACATAGGGTGTGTAGTATATACTTACTGTCCTTTTTGATATTTTATTTACAGTATATAATATACATTTGGTGTAATTTTTGATATTTTATGTACAGTATATTAAATATAATTACTGCAGTTTTTGATAGTCTATTTACAGTATATATAACACATATTTGGTGTACTTTTTGATATTTTATGTACAGTATGTCATATATATTTACTGTACATTTTGATATTTTATTTACGGTATATAAAATGTATTTGGTGTACTTTTAGTTAATATTATATGTACAATATATGAAATATATTTACTGTACTTTTTGATATTTTATGTACAGTATATAAGATATATTTGGTGTCCTTTTGATATTTTATATAAATTATATAATATATATTTGGTGAAGTTTTTATATTTTACATAGGGTGTGTAGTACATAGTTACTGTCCTTTTTGATATTTTATTTACAGTATATAATATACGTTTGGTGTAATTTTTGATATTTAATGTACAGTATATTAAATATAATTACTGCAGTTTTTGATAGTCTATTTACAGTATATATAACACATATTTGGTGTACTTTTTGATATTTTATGTACAGTATGTCATATATATTTACTGTACTTTTTGATATTTTATTTACAGTATATAAAATGTATTTGGTGTACTTTTAGTTAATATTATATGTACAATATATGAAATATATTTACTGTACTTTTTGATATTTTATGTACAGTATATAAGATATATTTGGTGTCCTTTTGTTATTTTATATAAATTATATAATATATATTTGGTGAAGTTTTTGATATTTTACATAGGGTGTGTAGTATATAGTTACTGTACTTTTTGATATTTTATTTACAGTATATAATATACGTTTGGTGTAATTTTTGATATTTAATGTACAGTATATTAAATATAATTACTGTAGTATTTGATACTTTATTTACAGTATATATAACACATATTTGGTGTACTTTTTGATATTTTATGTACAGTATGTAATATATATTTACTGTATTTTTGATAATTTATTTACAGTATATAAAGTGTATTTGGTGTACTTTCAGTTAATATTATATGTACAATATATGAAATATATTTACTGTACTTTTTGATATTTTATGTACAGTATATAAGATATATTTCGTGTCCTTTTGATATTTTATGTAAATTATATAATATATATTTGGTGAAGTTTTTGATATTTTACATAGGGTGTGTAGTATATAGTTACTGTCCTTTTTGATATTTTATTTACAGTATATAATATACGTTTGGTGTAATTTTTGATATTTTATGTACAGTATATTAAATATAATTACTGTAGTATTTGATACTTTATTTACAGTATATATAACACATATTTGGTGTACTTTTTGATATTTTATGTACAGTATGTAATATATATTTACTGTACTTTTTGATAATTTATTTACAGTATATAAAGTGTATTTGGTGTACTTTCGGTTAATATTATATGTACAATATATGAAATATATATACTGTATTTTTGATATTTTATGTACAGTATATAAGATATATTTCGTGTCCTTTTGATATTTTATGTAAATTATATAATACATATTTGGTGTTGTTTTTGATATTTTACATAGGGTGTGTCATCTATATTGACTGTCCTTTTTAATATTTTATTTACAGTATATAATATACATTTGGTGTAATTTTTGATATTTTATGTACAGTATATTAAATATAATTACTGTAGTATTTCATAGTCTATTTACAGTATATATAACACATATTTGGTGTACTTTTTGATATTTTATGTACAGTATGTCATATATATTTACTGTACTATTTGATATTTTATTTACAGTATATAAAATGTATTTGGTGTACTTTTAGTTAATATTATATGTACAATATATGAAATATATTTACTGTACTTTCTGATATTTTATATACAGTATATAAGATATATTTGGTGTCCTTTTGATATTTTATATAAATTATATAAGATATATTTGGTGAAGTTTTTGATATTTTACATAGGGTGTGTAGTATATAGTTACTGTCCTTTTTGATATTTTATTTACAGTATATAATATACGTTTGGTGTAATTTTTGATATTTAATGTACAGTATATTAAATATAATTACTGTAGTATTTGATACTTTATTTACAGTATATATAACACATATTTGGTGTACTATTTGATATTTTATGTACAGTATGTCATATATATTTACTGTACTTTTTGATAATTTATTTACAGTATATAAAGTGTATTTGGTGTACTTTCAGTTAATATTATATGTAAAATATATGAAATATATTTACTGTACTTTTTGATATTTTATGTACAGTATATAAGATATATTTCGTGTGCTTTTGATATTTTATGTAAATTATATAATACATATTTGGTGTTGTTTTTGATATTTTACATAGAGTGTGTCATCTATATTGACTGTCCTTTTTAATATTTTATTTACAGTATATAATATACATTTGGTGTAATTTTTGATATTTTATGTACAGTATATTAAATATAATTACTGTAGTTTTTCATAGTCTATTTACAGTATATATAACACATATTTGGTGTACTTTTTGATATTTTATGTACAGTATGTCATATATATTTACTGTACTTTTTGATAATTTATTTACAGTATATAAATTGTATTTGGTGTACTTTCAGTTAATATTATATGTACAATATATGAAATATATTTACTGTACTTTTTGATATTTTATGTACAGTATATAAGATATATTTGGTGTCCTTTTGATATTTTATGTAAATTATATAATATATATTTGGTGAAGTTTTTGATATTTTACATAGGGTGTGTAGTATATAGTTACTGTCCTTTTTGATATTTTATTTACAGTATATAATATACGTTTGGTGTAATTTTTCATATTTTATGTACAGTATATTAAATATAATTACTGTAGTATTTGATACTTTATTTACAGTATATATAACACATATTTGGTGTACTTTTTGATATTTTATGTACAGTATGTAATATATATTTACTGTACTTTTTCATAATTTATTTACAGTATATAAAGTGTATTTGGTGTACTTTCGGTTAATATTATATGTACAATATATGAAATATATATACTGTATTTTTGATATTTTATGTACAGTATATAAGATATATTTCGTGTCCTTTTCATATTTTATGTAAATTATATAATACATATTTGGTGTTGTTTTTGATATTTTACATAGGGTGTGTCATCTATATTGACTGTCCTTTTTAATATTTTATTTACAGTATATAATATACATTTGGTGTAATTTTTGATATTTTATGTACAGTATATTAAATATAATTACTGTAGTTTTTCATATTCTATTTACAGTATATATAACACATATTTGGTGTACTTTTTGATATTTTATGTACAGTATGTCATATATATTTACTGTACTATTTGATATTTTATTTACAGTATATAAAATGTATTTGGTGTACTTTTAGTTAATATTATATATACAATATATGAAATATATTTACTGTACTTTTTGATATTTTATGTACAGTATATAAGATATATTTGGTGTCCTTTTGATATTTTATGTAAATTATATAATACATATTTGGTGTAGTTTTTGATATTTTACATAGGGTGTGTCATATATATTGACTGTCCTTTTTGATATTTTATTTACAGTATATAATATACATTTGGTGTAATTTCTGATATTTTATGTACAGTATATTAAATATAATTACTGTAGTTTTTGATAGTCTATTTACAGTATATATAACACATATTTGGTGTACTTTTTTATATTTTATGTACAGTATGTCATATATATTTACTGTACTTTTTGATATTTTATTTACAGTATATAATATACATTTGGTGTAATTTTTGATATTTTATGTACAGTATATTAAATAGTATTACTGTAGTTTTTGATAGTCTATTTACAGTATATATAACACATATTTGGTTTACTTTTTGATATTTTATGTACAGTATGTCATATATATTTACTGTAGTTTTTCATAGTCTATTTACAGTATATATAACACATATTTGGTGTACTTTTTGATATTTTATGTACAGTATGTCATATATATTTACTGTACTATTTGATATTTTATTTACAGTATATAAAATATATTTGGTGTACTTTTAGTTAATATTATATGTACAATATATGAAATATATTTACTGTACTTTCTGATATTTTATATACAGTATATAAGATATATTTGGTGTCCTTTTGATATTTTATCTAAATTATATAATATATATTTTGTGAAGTTTTTGATATTTTACATAGGGTGTGTAGTATATACTTACTGTCCTTTTTGATATTTTATTTACAGTATATAATATACGTTTGGTGTAATTTTTGATATTTAATGTACAGTATATTAAATATAATTACTGTAGTATTTGATACTTTATTTACAGTATATATAACACATATTTGGTGTACTTTTTGATATTTTATGTACAGTATGTAATATATATTTACTGTATTTTTGATAATTTATTTACAGTATATAAAGTGTATTTGGTGTACTTTCAGTTAATATTATATGTACAATATATGAAATATATTTACTGTACTTTTTGATATTTTATGTACAGTATATAAGATATATTTCGTGTCCTTTTGATATTTTATGTAAATTATATAATATATATTTGGTGAAGTTTTTGATATTTTACATAGGGTGTGTAGTATATAGTTACTGTCCTTTTTGATATTTTATTTACAGTATATAATATACGTTTGGTGTAATTTTTGATATTTTATGTACAGTATATTAAATATAATTACTGTAGTATTTGATACTTTATTTACAGTATATATAACACATATTTGGTGTACTTTTTGATATTTTATGTACAGTATGTAATATATATTTACTGTACTTTTTGATAATTTATTTACAGTATATAAAGTGTATTTGGTGTACTTTCGGTTAATATTATATGTACAATATATGAAATATATATACTGTATTTTTGATATTTTATGTACAGTATATAAGATATATTTCGTGTCCTTTTGATATTTTATGTAAATTATATAATACATATTTGGTGTTGTTTTTGATATTTTACATAGGGTGTGTCATCTATATTGACTGTCCTTTTTAATATTTTATTTACAGTATATAATATACATTTGGTGTAATTTTTGATATTTTATGTACAGTATATTAAATATAATTACTGTAGTATTTCATAGTCTATTTACAGTATATATAACACATATTTGGTGTACTTTTTGATATTTTATGTACAGTATGTCATATATATTTACTGTACTATTTGATATTTTATTTACAGTATATAAAATGTATTTGGTGTACTTTTAGTTAATATTATATGTACAATATATGAAATATATTTACTGTACTTTCTGATATTTTATATACAGTATATAAGATATATTTGGTGTCCTTTTGATATTTTATATAAATTATATAAGATATATTTGGTGAAGTTTTTGATATTTTACATAGGGTGTGTAGTATATAGTTACTGTCCTTTTTGATATTTTATTTACAGTATATAATATACGTTTGGTGTAATTTTTGATATTTAATGTACAGTATATTAAATATAATTACTGTAGTATTTGATACTTTATTTACAGTATATATAACACATATTTGGTGTACTATTTGATATTTTATGTACAGTATGTCATATATATTTACTGTACTTTTTGATAATTTATTTACAGTATATAAAGTGTATTTGGTGTACTTTCAGTTAATATTATATGTAAAATATATGAAATATATTTACTGTACTTTTTGATATTTTATGTACAGTATATAAGATATATTTCGTGTGCTTTTGATATTTTATGTAAATTATATAATACATATTTGGTGTTGTTTTTGATATTTTACATAGAGTGTGTCATCTATATTGACTGTCCTTTTTAATATTTTATTTACAGTATATAATATACATTTGGTGTAATTTTTGATATTTTATGTACAGTATATTAAATATAATTACTGTAGTTTTTCATAGTCTATTTACAGTATATATAACACATATTTGGTGTACTTTTTGATATTTTATGTACAGTATGTCATATATATTTACTGTACTTTTTGATAATTTATTTACAGTATATAAATTGTATTTGGTGTACTTTCAGTTAATATTATATGTACAATATATGAAATATATTTACTGTACTTTTTGATATTTTATGTACAGTATATAAGATATATTTGGTGTCCTTTTGATATTTTATGTAAATTATATAATATATATTTGGTGAAGTTTTTGATATTTTACATAGGGTGTGTAGTATATAGTTACTGTCCTTTTTGATATTTTATTTACAGTATATAATATACGTTTGGTGTAATTTTTCATATTTTATGTACAGTATATTAAATATAATTACTGTAGTATTTGATACTTTATTTACAGTATATATAACACATATTTGGTGTACTTTTTGATATTTTATGTACAGTATGTAATATATATTTACTGTACTTTTTCATAATTTATTTACAGTATATAAAGTGTATTTGGTGTACTTTCGGTTAATATTATATGTACAATATATGAAATATATATACTGTATTTTTGATATTTTATGTACAGTATATAAGATATATTTCGTGTCCTTTTCATATTTTATGTAAATTATATAATACATATTTGGTGTTGTTTTTGATATTTTACATAGGGTGTGTCATCTATATTGACTGTCCTTTTTAATATTTTATTTACAGTATATAATATACATTTGGTGTAATTTTTGATATTTTATGTACAGTATATTAAATATAATTACTGTAGTTTTTCATATTCTATTTACAGTATATATAACACATATTTGGTGTACTTTTTGATATTTTATGTACAGTATGTCATATATATTTACTGTACTATTTGATATTTTATTTACAGTATATAAAATGTATTTGGTGTACTTTTAGTTAATATTATATATACAATATATGAAATATATTTACTGTACTTTTTGATATTTTATGTACAGTATATAAGATATATTTGGTGTCCTTTTGATATTTTATGTAAATTATATAATACATATTTGGTGTAGTTTTTGATATTTTACATAGGGTGTGTCATATATATTGACTGTCCTTTTTGATATTTTATTTACAGTATATAATATACATTTGGTGTAATTTCTGATATTTTATGTACAGTATATTAAATATAATTACTGTAGTTTTTGATAGTCTATTTACAGTATATATAACACATATTTGGTGTACTTTTTTATATTTTATGTACAGTATGTCATATATATTTACTGTACTTTTTGATATTTTATTTACAGTATATAATATACATTTGGTGTAATTTTTGATATTTTATGTACAGTATATTAAATAGTATTACTGTAGTTTTTGATAGTCTATTTACAGTATATATAACACATATTTGGTTTACTTTTTGATATTTTATGTACAGTATGTCATATATATTTACTGTAGTTTTTCATAGTCTATTTACAGTATATATAACACATATTTGGTGTACTTTTTGATATTTTATGTACAGTATGTCATATATATTTACTGTACTATTTGATATTTTATTTACAGTATATAAAATATATTTGGTGTACTTTTAGTTAATATTATATGTACAATATATGAAATATATTTACTGTACTTTCTGATATTTTATATACAGTATATAAGATATATTTGGTGTCCTTTTGATATTTTATCTAAATTATATAATATATATTTTGTGAAGTTTTTGATATTTTACATAGGGTGTGTAGTATATACTTACTGTCCTTTTTGATATTTTATTTACAGTATATAATATACATTTGGTGTAATTTTTGATATTTTATGTACAGTATATTAAATATAATTACTGCAGTTTTTGATAGTCTATTTACAGTATATACAACACATATTTGGTGTACTTTTTGATATTTTATGTACAGTATGTCATATATATTTACTGTACTTTTTGATATTTTATTTACAGTATATAAAATGTATTTGGTGTACTTTTAGTTAATATTATATGTACAATATATGAAATATATTTACTGTACTTTTTGATATTTTATGTACAGTATATAAGATATATTTGGTGTCCTTTTGATATTTTATATAAATTACATAATATATATTTGGTGAAGTTTTTGATATTTTACATAGGGTGTGTAGTATATAGTTACTGTCCTTTTTGATATTTTATTTACAGTATATAATATACGTTTGGTGTAATTTTTGATATTTAATGTACAGTATATTAAATATAATTACTGTAGTATTTGATACTTTATTTACAGTATATATAACACATATTTGCTGTACTTTTTGAAATTTTATGTACAGTATGTCATATATATTTACTGTACTTTTTGATAATTTATTTACAGTATATAAAGTGTATTTGGTGTACTTTCAGTTAATATTATATGTACAATATATGAAATATATTTACTGTACTTTTTGATATTTTATGTACAGTATATAAGATATATTTGGTGTCCTTTTGATATTTTATGTAAATTATATAATATATATTTGGTGAAGTTTTTGATATTTTACATAGGGTGTGTAGTATATAGTTACTGTCCTTTTTGATATTTTATTTACAGTATATAATATACGTTTGGTGTAATTTTTGATATTTTATGTACAGTATATTAAATATAATTACTGTAGTATTTGATACTTTATTTACAGTATATATAACACATATTTGGTGTACTTTTTGATATTTTATGTACAGTATGTAATATATATTTACTGTACTTTTTGATAATTTATTTACAGTATATAAAGTGTATTTGGTGTACTTTCGGTTAATATTATATGTACAATATATGAAATATATATACTGTATTTTTGATATTTTATGTACAGTATATAAGATATATTTCGTGTCCTTTTGATATTTTATGTAAATTATATAATACATATTTGGTGTTGTTTTTGATATTTTACATAGGGTGTGTCATCTATATTGACTGTCCTTTTTAATATTTTATTTACAGTATATAATATACATTTGGTGTAATTTTTGATATTTTATGTACAGTATATTAAATATAATTACTGTAGTTTTTCATAGTCTATTTACAGTATATATAACACATATTTGGTGTACTTTTTGATATTTTATGTACAGTATGTCATATATATTTACTGTACTATTTGATATTTTATTTACAGTATATAAAATGTATTTGGTGTACTTTTAGTTAATATTATATGTACAATATATGAAATATATTTACTGTACTTTCTGATATTTTATATACAGTATATAAGATATATTTGGTGTCCTTTTGATATTTTATATAAATTATATAATATATATTTTGTGAAGTTTTTGATATTTTACATAGGGTGTGTAGTATATACTTACTGTCCTTTTTGATATTTTATTTACAGTATATAATATACATTTGGTGTAATTTTTGATATTTTATGTACAGTATATTAAATATAATTACTGCAGTTTTTGATAGTCTATTTACAGTATATACAACACATATTTGGTGTACTTTTGATATTTTATGTACAGTATGTCATATATATTTACTGTACTTTTTGATATTTTATTTACAGTATATAAAATGTATTTGGTGTGATTTTAGTTAATATTATATGTACAATATATGAAATATATTTACTGTACATTTTGATATTTTATGTACAGTATATAAGATATATTTGGTGTCCTTTTGATATTTTATATAAATTACATAATATATATTTGGTGAAGTTTTTGATATTTTACATAGGGTGTGTAGTATATAGTTACTGTCCTTTTTGATATTTTATTTACAGTATATAATATACGTTTGGTGTAATTTTTGATATTTAATGTACAGTATATTAAATATAATTACTGTAGTATTTGATACTTTATTTACAGTATATATAACACATATTTGGTGTACTTTTTGATATTTTATGTACAGTATGTCATATATATTTACTGTACTTTTTGATAATTTATTTACAGTATATAAAGTGTATTTGGTGTACTTTCAGTTAATATTATATGTACAATATATGAAATATATTTACTGTACTTTTTGATATTTTATGTACAGTATATAAGATATATTTGGTGTCCTTTTGATATTTTATGTAAATTATATAATATATATTTGGTGAAGTTTTTGATATTTTACATAGGGTGTGTAGTATATAGTTACTGTCCTTTTTGATATTTTATTTACAGTATATAATATACGTTTGGTGTAATTTTTCATATTTTATGTACAGTATATTAAATATAATTACTGTAGTATTTGATACTTTATTTACAGTATATATAACACATATTTGGTCTACTTTTTGATATTTTATGTACAGTATGTAATATATATTTACTGTACTTTTTGATAATTTATTTACAGTATATAAAGTGTATTTGGTGTACTTTCGGTTAATATTATATGTACAATATATGAAATATATATACTGTATTTTTGATATTTTATGTACAGTATATAAGATATATTTCGTGTCCTTTTGATATTTTATGTAAATTATATAATACATATTTGGTGTTGTTTTTGATATTTTACATAGGGTGTGTCATCTATATTGACTGTCCTTTTTAATATTTTATTTACAGTATATAATATACATTTGGTGTAATTTTTGATATTTTATGTACAGTATATTAAATATAATTACTGTAGTTTTTCATAGTCTATTTACAGTATATATAACACATATTTGGTGTACTTTTTGATATTTTATGTACAGTATGTCATATATATTTACTGTACTTTTTGATATTTTATTTACAGTATATAAGATATATTTCGTGTCCTTTTGATATTTTATGTAAATTATATAATATATATTTGGTGAAGTTTTTGATATTTTACATAGGGTGTGTAGTATATAGTTACTGTCCTTTTTGATATTTTATTTACAGTATGTAATATACGTTTGGTGTAATTTTTGATATTTTATGTACAGTATATTAAATATAATTACTGTAGTATTTGATACTTTATTTACAGTATATATAACACATATTTGGTGTACTTTTTGATATTTTATGTACAGTATGTAATATATATTTACTGTACTTTTTGATAATTTATTTACAGTATATAAAGTGTATTTGGTGTACTTTCGGTTAATATTATATGTACAATATATGAAATATATATACTGTATTTTTGATATTTTATGTACAGTATATAAGATATATTTCGTGTCCTTTTGATATTTTATGTAAATTATATAATACATATTTGGTGTTGTTTTTGATATTTTACATAGGGTGTGTCATCTATATTGACTGTCCTTTTTAATATTTTATTTACAGTATATAATATACATTTGGTGTAATTTTTGATATTTTATGTACAGTATATTAAATATAATTACTGTAGTTTTTCATAGTCTATTTACAGTATATATAACACATATTTGGTGTACTTTTTGATATTTTATGTACAGTATGTCATATATATTTACTGTACTATTTGATATTTTATTTACAGTATATAAAATGTATTTGGTGTACTTTTAGTTAATATTATATGTACAATATATGAAATATATTTACTGTACTTTCTGATATTTTATATACAGTATATAAGATATATTTGGTGTCCTTTTGATATTTTATATAAATTATATAATATATATTTTGTGAAGTTTTTGATATTTTACATAGGGTGTGTAGTATATAGTTACTGTCCTTTTTGATATTTTATTTACAGTATATAATATACATTTGGTGTAATTTTTGATATTTTATGTACAGTATATTAAATATAATTACTGCAGTTTTTGATAGTCTATTTACAGTATATACAACACATATTTGGTGTACTTTTGATATTTTATGTACAGTATGTCATATATATTTACTGTACTTTTTGATATTTTATTTACAGTATATAAAATGTATTTGGTGTACTTTTAGTTAATATTATATGTACAATATATGAAATATATTTACTGTACTTTCTGATATTTTATGTACAGTATATAAGATATATTTGGTGTCCTTTTGATATTTTATATAAATTACATAATATATATTTGGTGAAGTTTTTGATATTTTACATAGGGTGTGTAGTATATAGTTACTGTCCTTTTTGATATTTTATTTACAGTATATAATATACGTTTGGTGTAATTTTTGATATTTAATGTACAGTATATTAAATATAATTACTGTAGTATTTGATACTTTATTTACAGTATATATAACACATATTTGGTGTACTTTTTGATATTTTATGTACAGTATGTCATATATATTTACTGTACTTTTTGATAATTTATTTACAGTATATAAAGTGTATTTGGTGTACTTTCAGTTAATATTATATGTACAATATATGAAATATATTTACTGTACTTTTTGATATTTTATGTACAGTATATAAGATATATTTCGTGTCCTTTTGATATTTTATGTAAATTATATAATATATATTTGGTGAAGTTTTTGATATTTTACATAGGGTGTGTAGTATATAGTTACTGTCCTTTTTGATATTTTATTTACAGTATATAATATACGTTTGGTGTAATTTTTCATATTTTATGTACAGTATATTAAATATAATTACTGTAGTATTTGATACTTTATTTACAGTATATATAACACATATTTGGTGTACTTTTTGATATTTTATGTACAGTATGTAATATATATTTACTGTACTTTTTGATAATTTATTTACAGTATATAAAGTGTATTTGGTGTACTTTCGGTTAATACTATATGTACAATATATGAAATATATATACTGTATTTTTGATATTTTATGTACAGTATATAAGATATATTTCGTGTCCTTTTGATATTTTATGTAAATTATATAATACATATTTGGTGTTGTTTTTGATATTTTACATAGGGTGTGTCATCTATATTGACTGTCCTTTTTAATATTTTATTTACAGTATATAATATACATTTGGTGTAATTTTTGATATTTTATGTACAGTATATTAAATATAATTACTGTAGTTTTTCATAGTCTATTTACAGTATATATAACACATATTTGGTGTACTTTTTGATATTTTATGTACAGTATGTCATATATATTTACTGTACTATTTGATATTTTATTTACAGTATATAAAATATATTTGGTGTACTTTTAGTTAATATTATATGTACAATATATGAAATATATTTACTGTACTTTCTGATATTTTATATACAGTATATAAGATATATTTGGTGTCCTTTTGATATTTTATATAAATTATATAATATATATTTTGTGAAGTTTTTGATATTTTACATAGGGTGTGTAGTATATACTTACTGTCCTTTTTGATATTTTATTTACAGTATATAATATACATTTGGTGTAATTTTTGATATTTTATGTACAGTATATTAAATATAATTACTGCAGTTTTTGATAGTCTATTTACAGTATATACAACACATATTTGGTGTACTTTTTGATATTTTATGTACAGTATGTCATATATATTTACTGTACTATTTGATATTTTATTTACAGTATATAAAATGTATTTGGTGTACTTTTAGTTAATATTATATGTACAATATATGAAATATATTTACTGTACTTTCTGATATTTTATATACAGTATATAAGATATATTTGGTGTCCTTTTGATATTTTATATAAATTATATAATATATATTTTGTGAAGTTTTTGATATTTTACATAGGGTGTGTAGTATATACTTACTGTCCTTTTTGATATTTTATTTACAGTATATAATATACATTTGGTGTAATTTTTGATATTTTATGTACAGTATATTAAATATAATTACTGCAGTTTTTGATAGTCTATTTACAGTATATACAACACATATTTGGTGTACTTTTGGTATTTTATGTACAGTATGTCATATATATTTACTGTACTTTTTGATATTTTATTTACAGTATATAAAATGTATTTGGTGTACTTTTAGTTAATATTATATGTACAATATATGAAATATATTTACTGTACTTTTTGATATTTTATGTACAGTATATAAGATATATTTGGTGTCCTTTTGATATTTTATATAAATTACATAATATATATTTGGTGAAGTTTTTGATATTTTACATAGGGTGTGTAGTATATAGTTACTGTCCTTTTTGATATTTTATTTACAGTATATAATATACGTTTGGTGTAATTTTTGATATTTAATGTACAGTATATTAAATATAATTACTGTAGTATTTGATACTTTATTTACAGTATATATAACACATATTTGGTGTACTTTTTGATATTTTATGTACAGTATGTCATATATATTTACTGTACTTTTTGATAATTTATTTACAGTATATAAAGTGTATTTGGTGTACTTTCAGTTAATATTATATGTACAATATATGAAATATATTTACTGTACTTTTTGATATTTTAGGTACAGTATATAAGATATATTTGGTGTCCTTTTGATATTTTATGTAAATTATATAATATATATTTGGTGAAGTTTTTGATATTTTACATAGGGTGTGTAGTATATAGTTACTGTCCTTTTTGATATTTTATTTACAGTATATAATATACGTTTGGTGTAATTTTTCATATTTTATGTACAGTATATTAAATATAATTACTGTAGTATTTGATACTTTATTTACAGTATATATAACACATATTTGGTGTACTTTTTGATATTTTATGTACAGTATGTAATATATATTTACTGTACTTTTTGATAATTTATTTACAGTATATAAAGTGTATTTGGTGTACTTTCGGTTAATATTATATGTACAATATATGAAATATATATACTGTATTTTTGATATTTTATGTACAGTATATAAGATATATTTCGTGTCCTTTTGATATTTTATGTAAATTATATAATACATATTTGGTGTTGTTTTTGATATTTTACATAGGGTGTGTCATCTATATTGACTGTCCTTTTTAATATTTTATTTACAGTATATAATATACATTTGGTGTAATTTTTGATATTTTATATACAGTATATTAAATATAATTACTGTAGTTTTTCATAGTCTATTTACAGTATATATAACACATATTTGGTGTACTTTTTGATATTTTATGTACAGTATGTCATATATATTTACTGTACTTTTTGATACTTTATTTACAGTATATAAGATATATTTCGTGTCCTTTTGATATTTTATGTAAATTATATAATATATATTTGGTGAAGTTTTTGATATTTTACATAGGGTGTGTAGTATATAGTTACTGTCCTTTTTGATATTTTATTTACAGTATGTAATATATGTTTGGTGTAATTTTTGATATTTTATGTACAGTATATTAAATATAATTACTGTAGTATTTGATACTTTATTTACAGTATATATAACACATATTTGGTGTACTTTTTGATATTTTATGTACAGTATGTAATATATATTTACTGTACTTTTTGATAATTTATTTACAGTATATAAAGTGTATTTGGTGTACTTTCGGTTAATATTATATGTACAATATATGAAATATATATACTGTATTTTTGATATTTTATGTACAGTATATAAGATATATTTCGTGTCCTTTTGATATTTTATGTAAATTATATAATACATATTTGGTGTTGTTTTTGATATTTTACATAGGGTGTGTCATCTATATTGACTGTCCTTTTTAATATTTTATTTACAGTATATAATATACATTTGGTGTAATTTTTGATATTTTATGTACAGTATATTAAATATAATTACTGTAGTTTTTCATAGTCTATTTACAGTATATATAACACATATTTGGTGTACTTTTTGATATTTTATGTACAGTATGTCATATATATTTACTGTACTATTTGATATTTTATTTACAGTATATAAAATGTATTTGGTGTACTTTTAGTTAATATTATATGTACAATATATGAAATATATTTACTGTACTTTCTGATATTTTATATACAGTATATAAGATATATTTGGTGTCCTTTTGATATTTTATATAAATTATATAATATATATTTTGTGAAGTTTTTGATATTTTACATAGGGTGTGTAGTATATAGTTACTGTCCTTTTTGATATTTTATTTACAGTATATAATATACATTTGGTGTAATTTTTGATATTTTATGTACAGTATATTAAATATAATTACTGCAGTTTTTGATAGTCTATTTACAGTATATACAACACATATTTGGTGTACTTTTGATATTTTATGTACAGTATGTCATATATATTTACTGTACTTTTTGATATTTTATTTACAGTATATAAAATGTATTTGGTGTACTTTTAGTTAATATTATATGTACAATATATGAAATATATTTACTGTACTTTTTGATATTTTATGTACAGTATATAAGATATATTTGGTGTCCTTTTGATATTTTATATAAATTACATAATATATATTTGGTGAAGTTTTTGATATTTTACATAGGGTGTGTAGTATATAGTTACTGTCCTTTTTGATATTTTATTTACAGTATATAATATACGTTTGGTGTAATTTTTGATATTTAATGTACAGTATATTAAATATAATTACTGTAGTATTTGATACTTTATTTACAGTATATATAACACATATTTGGTGTACTTTTTGATATTTTATGTACAGTATGTCATATATATTTACTGTACTTTTTGATAATTTATTTACAGTATATAAAGTGTATTTGGTGTACTTTCAGTTAATATTATATGTACAACATATGAAATATATTTACTGTACTTTTTGATATTTTATGTACAGTATATAAGATATATTTGGTGTCCTTTTGATATTTTATGTAAATTATATAATATATATTTGGTGAAGTTTTTGATATTTTACATAGGGTGTGTAGTATATAGTTACTGTCCTTTTTGATATTTTATTTACAGTATATAATATACGTTTGGTGTAATTTTTCATATTTTATGTACAGTATATTAAATATAATTACTGTAGTATTTGATACTTTATTTACAGTATATATAACACATATTTGGTGTACTTTTTGATATTTTATGTACAGTATGTAATATATATTTACTGTACTTTTTGATAATTTATTTACAGTATATAAAGTGTATTTGGTGTACTTTCGGTTAATACTATATGTACAATATATGAAATATATATACTGTATTTTTGATATTTTATGTACAGTATATAAGATATATTTCGTGTCCTTTTGATATTTTATGTAAATTATATAATACATATTTGGTGTTGTTTTTGATATTTTACATAGGGTGTGTCATCTATATTGACTGTCCTTTTTAATATTTTATTTACAGTATATAATATACATTTGGTGTAATTTTTGATATTTTATGTACAGTATATTAAATATAATTACTGTAGTTTTTCATAGTCTATTTACAGTATATATAACACATATTTGGTGTACTTTTTGATATTTTATGTACAGTATGTCATATATATTTACTGTACTATTTGATATTTTATTTACAGTATATAAAATATATTTGGTGTACTTTTAGTTAATATTATATGTACAATATATGAAATATATTTACTGTACTTTCTGATATTTTATATACAGTATATAAGATATATTTGGTGTCCTTTTGATATTTTATATAAATTATATAATATATATTTTGTGAAGTTTTTGATATTTTACATAGGGTGTGTAGTATATACTTACTGTCCTTTTTGATATTTTATTTACAGTATATAATATACATTTGGTGTAATTTTTGATATTTTATGTACAGTATATTAAATATAATTACTGCAGTTTTTGATAGTCTATTTACAGTATATACAACACATATTTGGTGTACTTTTTGATATTTTATGTACAGTATGTCATATATATTTACTGTACTTTTTGATATTTTATTTACAGTATATAAAATGTATTTGGTGTACTTTTAGTTAATATTATATGTACAATATATGAAATATATTTACTGTACTTTTTGATATTTTATGTACAGTATATAAGATATATTTGGTGTCCTTTTGATATTTTATATAAATTACATAATATATATTTGGTGAAGTTTTTGATATTTTACATCGGGTGTGTAGTATATAGTTACTGTCCTTTTTGATATTTTATTTACAGTATATAATATACGTTTGGTGTAATTTTTGATATTTAATGTACAGTATATTAAATATAATTACTGTAGTATTTGATACTTTATTTACAGTATATATAACACATATTTGCTGTACTTTTTGATATTTTATGTACAGTATGTCATATATATTTACTGTACTTTTTGATAATTTATTTACAGTATATAAAGTGTATTTGGTGTACTTTCAGTTAATATTATATGTACAATATATGAAATATATTTACTGTACTTTTTGATATTTTATGTACAGTATATAAGATATATTTGGTGTCCTTTTGATATTTTATGTAAATTATATAATATATATTTGGTGAAGTTTTTGATATTTTACATAGGGTGTGTAGTATATAGTTACTGTCCTTTTTGATATTTTATTTACAGTATATAATATACGTTTGGTGTAATTTTTGATATTTTATGTACAGTATATTAAATATAATTACTGTAGTATTTGATACTTTATTTACAGTATATATAACACATATTTGGTGTACTTTTTGATATTTTATGTACAGTATGTAATATACATTTACTGTACTTTTTGATAATTTATTTACAGTATATAAAGTGTATTTGGTGTACTTTCAGTTAATATTATATGTACAATATATGAAATATATTTACTGTACTTTTTGATATTTTATGTACAGTATATAAGATATATTTCGTGTCCTTTTGATATTTTATGTAAATTATACAATATATATTTGGTGAAGTTTTTGATATTTTACATAGGGTGTGTAGTATATAGTTACTGTCCTTTTTGATATTTTATTTACAGTATGTAATATACGTTTGGTGTAATTTTTGATATTTTATGTACAGTATATTAAATATAATTACTGTAGTATTTGATACTTTATTTACAGTATATATAACACATATTTGGTGTACTTTTTGATATTTTATGTACAGTATGTAATATATATTTACTGTACTTTTTGATAATTTATTTACAGTATATAAAGTGTATTTGGTGTACTTTCGGTTAATATTATATGTACAATATATGAAACATATTTACTGTACTTTTTGATATTTTATGTACAGTATATAAGATATATTTCGTGTCCTTTTGATATTTTATGTAAATTATATAATATATATTTGGTGAAGTTTTTGATATTTTACATAGGGTGTGTAGTATATAGTTACTGTCCTTTTTGATATTTTATTTACAGTATGTAATATATGTTTGGTGTAATTTTTGATATTTTATGTACAGTATATTAAATATAATTACTGTAGTATTTGATACTTTATTTACAGTATATATAACACATATTTGGTGTACTTTTTGATATTTTATGTACAGTATGTAATATATATTTACTGTACTTTTTGATAATTTATTTACAGTATATAAAGTGTATTTGGTGTACTTTCGGTTAATATTATATGTACAATATATGAAATATATATACTGTATTTTTGATATTTTATGTACAGTATATAAGATATATTTCGTGTCCTTTTGATATTTTATGTAAATTATATAATACATATTTGGTGTTGTTTTTGATATTTTACATAGGGTGTGTCATCTATATTGACTGTCCTTTTTAATATTTTATTTACAGTATATAATATACATTTGGTGTAATTTTTGATATTTTATGTACAGTATATTAAATATAATTACTGTAGTTTTTCATAGTCTATTTACAGTATATATAACACATATTTGGTGTACTTTTTGATATTTTATGTACAGTATGTCATATATATTTACTGTACTATTTGATATTTTATTTACAGTATATAAAATGTATTTGGTGTACTTTTAGTTAATATTATATGTACAATATATGAAATATATTTACTGTACTTTCTGATATTTTATATACAGTATATAAGATATATTTGGTGTCCTTTTGATATTTTATATAAATTATATAATATATATTTGGTGAAGTTTTTGATATTTTACATAGGGTGTGTAGTATATAGTTACTGTCCTTTTTGATATTTTATTTACAGTATATAATATACGTTTGGTGTAATTTTTGATATTTAATGTACAGTATATTAAATATAATTACTGTAGTATTTGATACTTTATTTACAGTATATATAACACATATTTGGTGTACTTTTTGATATTTTATGTACAGTATGTAATATATATTTACTGTACTTTTTGATAATTTATTTACAGTATATAAAGTGTATTTGGTGTACTTTCAGTTAATATTAAATGTAAAATATATGAAATATATTTACTGTACTTTGTGATATTTTATGTACAGTATATAAGATATATTTGGTGTCCTTTTGATATTTTATGTAAATTATATAATATATATTTGGTGAAGTTTTTGATATTTTACATAGGGTGTGTAGTATATAGTTACTGTCCTTTTTGATATTTTATTTACAGTATATAATATACGTTTGGTGTAATTTTTGATATTTTATGTACAGTATATTAAATATAATTACTGTAGTATTTGATAATTTATTTACAGTATATATAACACATATTTGGTGTACTTTTTGATATTTTATGTACAGTATGTAATATATATTTACTGTAGTTTTTGATAATTTATTTACAGTATATAAAGTGTATGTGGTGTACTTTCGGTTAATATTATATGTACAATATATGAAATATATATACTGTATTTTTGATATTTTATGTACAGTATATAAGATATATTTCGTGTCCTTTTGATATTTTATGTAAATTATATAATACATATTTGGTGTTGTTTTTGATATTTTACATAGGGTGTGTCATCTATATTGACTGTCCTTTTTAATATTTTATTTACAGTATATAATATACATTTGGTGTAATTTTTGATATTTTATGGACAGTATATTAAATATAATTACTGTAGTTTTTCATAGTCTATTTACAGTATATATAACACATATTTGGTGTACTTTTTGATATTTTATGTACAGTATGTCATATATATTTACTGTACTATTTGATATTTTATTTACAGTATATAAAATGTATTTGGTGTACTTTTAGTTAATATTATATGTACAATATATGAAATATATTTACTGTACTTTCTGATATTTTATATACAGTATATAAGATATATTTGGTGTCCTTTTGATATTTTATATAAATTACATAATATATATTTGGTGAAGTTTTTGATATTTTACATAGGGTGTGTAGTATATAGTTACTGTTCTTTTTGATATTTTATTTACAGTATATAATATACGTTTGGTGTAATTTTTGATATTTAATGTACAGTATATTAAATATAATTACTGTAGTATTTGATACTTTATTTACAGTATATATAACACATATTTGGTGTACTTTTTGATATTTTATGTACAGTATGTAATATATATTTACTGTACTTTTTGATAATTTATTTACAGTATATAAAGTGTATTTGGTGTACTTTCAGTTAATATTATATGTAAAATATATGAAATATATTTACTGTACTTTTTGATATTTTATGTACAGTATATAAGATATATTTGGTGTCCTTTTGATATTTTATGTAAATTATATAATATATATTTGGTGAAGTTTTTCATATTTTACATAGGGTGTGTAGTATATAGTTACTGTCCTTTTTGATATTTTATTTACAGTATATAATATACGTTTGGTGTAATTTTTGATATTTTATGTACAGTATATTAAATATAATTACTGTAGTATTTGATACTTTATTTACAGTATATATAACACATATTTGGTGTACTTTTTGATATTTTATGTACAGTATGTAATATATATTTACTGTACTTTTTGATAATTTATTTACAGTATATAAAGTGTATTTGGTGTACTTTCGGTTAATATTATATGTACAATATATGAAATATATATACTGTATTTTTGATATTTTATGTACAGTATATAAGATATATTTCGTGTCCTTTTGATATTTTATGTAAATTATATAATACATATTTGGTGTTGTTTTTGATATTTTACATAGAGTGTGTCATCTATATTGACTGTCCTTTTTAATATTTTATTTACAGTATATAATATACATTTGGTGTAATTTTTGATATTTTATGTACAGTATATTAAATATAATTACTGTAGTTTTTCATAGTCTATTTACAGTATATATAACACATATTTGGTGTACTTTTTGATATTTTATGTACAGTATGTCATATATATTTACTGTACTATTTGATATTTTATTTTCAGTATATAAAATGTATTTGGTGTACTTTTAGTTAATATTATATGTACAATATATGAAATATATTTACTGTACTTCCTGATATTTTATATACAGTATATAAGATATATTTGGTGTCCTTTTGATATTTTATATAAATTATATAATATATATTTGGTGAAGTTTTTGATATTTTACATAGGGTGTGTAGTATATAGTTACTGTTCTTTTTGATATTTTATTTACAGTATATAATATACGTTTGGTGTAATTTTTGATATTTAATGTACAGTATATTAAATATAATTACTGTAGTATTTGATACTTTATTTACAGTATATATAACACATATTTGGTGTACTTTTTGATATTTTATGTACAGTATGTAATATATATTTACTGTACTTTTTGATAATTTATTTACAGTATATAAAGTGTATTTGGTGTACTTTCAGTTAATATTATATGTAAAATATATGAAATATATTTACTGTACTTTTTGATATTTTATGTACAGTATATAAGATATATTTGTTGTCCTTTTGATATTTTATGTAAATTATATAATATATATTTGGTGAAGTTTTTCATATTTTACATAGGGTGTGTAGTATATAGTTACTGTCCTTTTTGATACTTTATTTACAGTATATAATATACGTTTGGTGTAATTTTTGATATTTTATGTACAGTATATTAAATATAATTACTGTAGTATTTGATACTTTATTTAGAGTATATATAACACATATTTGGTGTACTTTTTGATATTTTATGTACAGTATGTAATATATATTTACTGTACTTTTTGATAATTTATTTACAGTATATAAAGTGTATTTGGTGTACTTTCGGTTAATATTATATGTACAATATATGAAATATATTTACTGTACTTTTTGATATTTTATGTACAGTATATAAGATATATTTGGTGTCCTTTTGATATTTTATGTAAATTATATAATATATATTTGGTGAAGTTTTTCATATTTTACATAGGGTGTGTAGTATATAGTTACTGTCCTTTTTGATACTTTATTTACAGTATATAATATACGTTTGGTGTAATTTTTGATATTTTATGTACAGTATATTAAATATAATTACTGTAGTATTTGATACTTTATTTAGAGTATATATAACACATATTTGGTGTACTTTTTGATATTTTATGTACAGTATGTAATATATATTTACTGTACTTTTTGATAATTTATTTACAGTATATAAAGTGTATTTGGTGTACTTTCGGTTAATATTATATGTACAATATATGAAATATATATACTGTATTTTTGATATTTTATGTACAGTATATAAGATATATTTCGTGTCCTTTTGATATTTTATGTAAATTATATAATACATATTTGGTGTTGTTTTTGATATTTTACATAGGGTGTGTCATCTATATTGACTGTCCTTTTTGATATTTTATTTACAGTATATAATATACATTTGGTGTAATTTTTGATATTTTATGTACAGTATATTAAATATAATTACTGTAGTTTTTCATAGTCTATTTACAGTATATATAACACATATTTGGTGTACTTTTTGATATTTTATGTACAGTATGTCATATATATTTACTGTACTATTTGATATTTTATTTACAGTATATAAAATGTATTTGGTGTACTTTTAGTTAATATTATATGTACAATATATGAAATATATTTACTGTACTTTCTGATATTTTATATACAGTATATAAGATATATTTGGTGTCCTTTTGATATTTTATATAAATTATATAATATATATTTGGTGAAGTTTTTGATATTTTACATAGGGTGTGTAGTATATAGTTACTGTTCTTTTTGATATTTTATTTACAGTATATAATATACGTTTGGTGTAATTTTTGATATTTAATGTACAGTATATTAAATATAATTACTGTAGTATTTGATACTTTATTTACAGTATATATAACACATATTTGGTGTACTTTTTGATATTTTATGTACAGTATGTAATATATATTTACTGTACTTTTTGATAATTTATTTACAGTATATAAAGTGTATTTGGTGTACTTTCAGTTAATATTATATGTAAAATATATGAAATATATTTACTGTACTTTTTGATATTTTATGTACAGTATATAAGATATATTTGGTGTCCTTTTGATATTTTATGTAAATTATATAATATATATTTGGTGAAGTTTTTCATATTTTACATAGGGTGTGTAGTATATAGTTACTGTCCTTTTTGATACTTTATTTACAGTATATAATATACGTTTGGTGTAATTTTTGATATTTTATGTACAGTATATTAAATATAATTACTGTAGTATTTGATACTTTATTTAGAGTATATATAACACATATTTGGTGTACTTTTTGATATTTTATGTACAGTATGTAATATATATTTACTGTACTTTTTGATAATTTATTTACAGTATATAAAGTGTATTTGGTGTACTTTCGGTTAATATTATATGTACAATATATGAAATATATTTACTGTACTTTTTGATATTTTATGTACAGTATATAAGATATATTTGGTGTCCTTTTGATATTTTATGTAAATTATATAATATATATTTGGTGAAGTTTTTCATATTTTACATAGGGTGTGTAGTATATAGTTACTGTCCTTTTTGATACTTTATTTACAGTATATAATATACGTTTGGTGTAATTTTTGATATTTTATGTACAGTATATTAATTATAATTACTGTAGTATTTGATACTTTATTTAGAGTATATATAACACATATTTGGTGTACTTTTTGATATTTTATGTACAGTATGTAATATATATGTATTGTACTTTTTGATAATTTATTTACAGTATATAAAGTGTATTTGGTGTACTTTCGGTTAATATTATATGTACAATATATGAAATATATATACTGTATTTTTGATATTTTATGTACAGTATATAAGATATATTTCGTGTCCTTTTGATATTTTATGTAAATTATATAATACATATTTGGTGTTGTTTTTGATATTTTACATAGGGTGTGTCATCTATATTGACTGTCCTTTTTGATATTTTATTTACAGTATATAATATACATTTGGTGTAATTTTTGATATTTTATGTACAGTATATTAAATATAATTACTGTAGTTTTTCATAGTCTATTTACAGTATATATAACACATATTTGGTGTACTTTTTGATATTTTATGTACAGTATGTCATATATATTTACTGTACTATTTGATATTTTATTTACAGTATATAAAATGTATTTGGTGTACTTTTAGTTAATATTATATGTACAATATATGAAATATATTTACTGTACTTTCTGATATTTTATATACAGTATATAAGATATATTTGGTGTCCTTTTGATATTTTATATAAATTATATAATATATATTTGGTGAAGTTTTTGATATTTTACATAGGGTGTGTAGTATATAGTTACTGTTCTTTTTGATATTTTATTTACAGTATATAATACACGTTTGGTGTAATTTTTGATATTTAATGTACAGTATATTAAATATAATTACTGTAGTATTTGATACTTTATTTACAGTATATATAACACATATTTGGTGTACTTTTTGATATTTTATGTACAGTATGTAATATATATTTACTGTACTTTTTGATAATTTATTTACAGTATATAAAGTGTATTTGGTGTACTTTCAGTTAATATTATATGTAAAATATATGAAATATATTTACTGTACTTTTTGATATTTTATGTACAGTATATAAGATATATTTGGTGTCCTTTTGATATTTTATGTAAATTATATAATATATATTTGGTGAAGTTTTTCATATTTTACATAGGGTGTGTAGTATATAGTTACTGTCCTTTTTGATATTTTATTTACAGTATATAATATACGTTTGGTGTAATTTTTGATATTTTATGTACAGTATATTAAATATAATTACTGTAGTATTTGATACTTTATTTACAGTATATATAACACATATTTGGTGTACTTTTTGATATTTTATGTACAGTATGTAATATATATTTACTGTACTTTTTGATAATTTATTTACAGTATATAAAGTGTATTTGGTGTACTTTCGGTTAATATTATATGTACAATATATGAAATATATATACTGTATTTTTGATATTTTATGTACAGTATATAAGATATATTTCGTGTCCTTTTGATATTTTATGTAAATTATATAATACATATTTGGTGTTGTTTTTGATATTTTACATAGGGTGTGTCATCTATATTGACTGTCCTTTTTGATATTTTATTTACAGTATATAATATACATTTGGTGTAATTTTTGATATTTTATGTACAGTATATTAAATATAATTACTGTAGTTTTTCATAGTCTATTTACAGTATATATAACACATATTTGGTGTACTTTTTGATATTTTATGTACAGTATGTCATATATATTTACTGTACTATTTGATATTTTATTTTCAGTATATAAAATGTATTTGGTGTACTTTTAGTTAATATTATATGTACAATATATGAAATATATTTACTGTACTTTCTGATATTTTATATACAGTATATAAGATATATTTGGTGTCCTTTTGATATTTTATATAAATTATATAATATATATTTGGTGAAGTTTTTGATATTTTACATAGGGTGTGTAGTATATAGTTACTGTTCTTTTTGATATTTTATTTACAGTATATAATATACGTTTGGTGTAATTTTTGATATTTAATGTACAGTATATTAAATATAATTACTGTAGTATTTGATACTTTATTTACAGTATATATAACACATATTTGGTGTACTTTTTGATATTTTATGTACAGTATGTAATATATATTTACTGTACTTTTTGATAATTTATTTACAGTATATAAAGTGTATTTGGTGTACTTTCAGTTAATATTATATGTAAAATATATGAAATATATTTACTGTACTTTTTGATATTTTATGTACAGTATATAAGATATATTTGGTGTCCTTTTGATATTTTATGTAAATTATATAATATATATTTGGTGAAGTTTTTCATATTTTACATAGGGTGTGTAGTATATAGTTACTGTCCTTTTTGATATTTTATTTACAGTATATAATATACGTTTGGTGTAATTTTTGATATTTTATGTACAGTATATTAAATATAATTACTGTAGTATTTGATACTTTATTTACAGTATATATAACACATATTTGGTGTACTTTTTGATATTTTATGTACAGTATGTAATATATATTTACTGTACTTTTTGATAATTTATTTACAGTATATAAAGTGTATTTGGTGTACTTTCGGTTAATATTATATGTACAATATATGAAATATATATACTGTATTTTTGATATTTTATGTACAGTATATAAGATATATTTCGTGTCCTTTTGATATTTTATGTAAATTATATAATACATATTTGGTGTTGTTTTTGATATTTTACATAGAGTGTGTCATCTATATTGACTGTCCTTTTTAATATTTTATTTACAGTATATAATATACATTTGGTGTAATTTTTGATATTTTATGTACAGTATATTAAATATAATTACTGTAGTTTTTCATAGTCTATTTACAGTATATATAACACATATTTGGTGTACTTTTTGATATTTTATGTACAGTATGTCATATATATTTACTGTACTATTTGATATTTTATTTTCAGTATATAAAATGTATTTGGTGTACTTTTAGTTAATATTATATGTACAATATATGAAATATATTTACTGTACTTTCTGATATTTTATATACAGTATATAAGATATATTTGGTGTCCTTTTGATATTTTATATAAATTATATAATATATATTTGGTGAAGTTTTTGATATTTTACATAGGGTGTGTAGTATATAGTTACTGTTCTTTTTGATATTTTATTTACAGTATATAATATACGTTTGGTGTAATTTTTGATATTTAATGTACAGTATATTAAATATAATTACTGTAGTATTTGATACTTTATTTACAGAATATATAACACATATTTGGTGTACTTTTTGATATTTTATGTACAGTATGTAATATATATTTACTGTACTTTTTGATAATTTATTTACAGTATATAAAGTGTATTTGGTGTACTTTCGGTTAATATTATATGTACAATATATGAAATATATTTACTGTACTTTTTGATATTTTATGTACAGTATATAAGATATATTTGGTGTCCTTTTGATATTTTATGTAAATTATATAATATATATTTGGTGAAGTTTTTCATATTTTACATAGGGTGTGTAGTATATAGTTACTGTCCTTTTTGATACTTTATTTACAGTATATAATATACGTTTGGTGTAATTTTTGATATTTTATGTACAGTATATTAAATATAATTACTGTAGTATTTGATACTTTATTTAGAGTATATATAACACATATTTGGTGTACTTTTTGATATTTTATGTACAGTATGTAATATATATTTACTGTACTTTTTGATAATTTATTTACAGTATATAAAGTGTATTTGGTGTACTTTCGGTTAATATTATATGTACAATATATGAAATATATATACTGTATTTTTGATATTTTATGTACAGTATATAAGATATATTTCGTGTCCTTTTGATATTTTATGTAAATTATATAATACATATTTGGTGTTGTTTTTGATATTTTACATAGGGTGTGTCATCTATATTGACTGTCCTTTTTGATATTTTATTTACAGTATATAATATACATTTGGTGTAATTTTTGATATTTTATGTACAGTATATTAAATATAATTACTGTAGTTTTTCATAGTCTATTTACAGTATATATAACACATATTTGGTGTACTTTTTGATATTTTATGTACAGTATGTCATATATATTTACTGTACTATTTGATATTTTATTTACAGTATATAAAATGTATTTGGTGTACTTTTAGTTAATATTATATGTACAATATATGAAATATATTTACTGTACTTTCTGATATTTTATATACAGTATATAAGATATATTTGGTGTCCTTTTGATATTTTATATAAATTATATAATATATATTTGGTGAAGTTTTTGATATTTTACATAGGGTGTGTAGTATATAGTTACTGTTCTTTTTGATATTTTATTTACAGTATATAATATACGTTTGGTGTAATTTTTGATATTTAATGTACAGTATATTAAATATAATTACTGTAGTATTTGATACTTTATTTACAGTATATATAACACATATTTGGTGTACTTTTTGATATTTTATGTACAGTATGTAATATATATTTACTGTACTTTTTGATAATTTATTTACAGTATATAAAGTGTATTTGGTGTACTTTCAGTTAATATTATATGTAAAATATATGAAATATATTTACTGTACTTTTTGATATTTTATGTACAGTATATAAGATATATTTGGTGTCCTTTTGATATTTTATGTAAATTATATAATATATATTTGGTGAAGTTTTTCATATTTTACATAGGGTGTGTAGTATATAGTTACTGTCCTTTTTGATACTTTATTTACAGTATATAATATACGTTTGGTGTAATTTTTGATATTTTATGTACAGTATATTAAATATAATTACTGTAGTATTTGATACTTTATTTAGAGTATATATAACACATATTTGGTGTACTTTTTGATATTTTATGTACAGTATGTAATATATATTTACTGTACTTTTTGATAATTTATTTACAGTATATAAAGTGTATTTGGTGTACTTTCGGTTAATATTATATGTACAATATATGAAATATATTTACTGTACTTTTTGATATTTTATGTACAGTATATAAGATATATTTGGTGTCCTTTTGATATTTTATGTAAATTATATAATATATATTTGGTGAAGTTTTTCATATTTTACATAGGGTGTGTAGTATATAGTTACTGTCCTTTTTGATACTTTATTTACAGTATATAATATACGTTTGGTGTAATTTTTGATATTTTATGTACAGTATATTAATTATAATTACTGTAGTATTTGATACTTTATTTAGAGTATATATAACACATATTTGGTGTACTTTTTGATATTTTATGTACAGTATGTAATATATATTTACTGTACTTTTTGATAATTTATTTACAGTATATAAAGTGTATTTGGTGTACTTTCGGTTAATATTATATGTACAATATATGAAATATATATACTGTATTTTTGATATTTTATGTACAGTATATAAGATATATTTCGTGTCCTTTTGATATTTTATGTAAATTATATAATACATATTTGGTGTTGTTTTTGATATTTTACATAGGGTGTGTCATCTATATTGACTGTCCTTTTTGATATTTTATTTACAGTATATAATATACATTTGGTGTAATTTTTGATATTTTATGTACAGTATATTAAATATAATTACTGTAGTTTTTCATAGTCTATTTACAGTATATATAACACATATTTGGTGTACTTTTTGATATTTTATGTACAGTATGTCATATATATTTACTGTACTATTTGATATTTTATTTACAGTATATAAAATGTATTTGGTGTACTTTTAGTTAATATTATATGTACAATATATGAAATATATTTACTGTACTTTCTGATATTTTATATACAGTATATAAGATATATTTGGTGTCCTTTTGATATTTTATATAAATTATATAATATATATTTGGTGAAGTTTTTGATATTTTACATAGGGTGTGTAGTATATAGTTACTGTTCTTTTTGATATTTTATTTACAGTATATAATATACGTTTGGTGTAATTTTTGATATTTAATGTACAGTATATTAAATATAATTACTGTAGTATTTGATACTTTATTTACAGTATATATAACACATATTTGGTGTACTTTTTGATATTTTATGTACAGTATGTAATATATATTTACTGTACTTTTTGATAATTTATTTACAGTATATAAAGTGTATTTGGTGTACTTTCAGTTAATATTATATGTAAAATATATGAAATATATTTACTGTACTTTTTGATATTTTATGTACAGTATATAAGATATATTTGGTGTCCTTTTGATATTTTATGTAAATTATATAATATATATTTGGTGAAGTTTTTCATATTTTACATAGGGTGTGTAGTATATAGTTACTGTCCTTTTTGATATTTTATTTACAGTATATAATATACGTTTGGTGTAATTTTTGATATTTTATGTACAGTATATTAAATATAATTACTGTAGTATTTGATACTTTATTTACAGTATATATAACACATATTTGGTGTACTTTTTGATATTTTATGTACAGTATGTAATATATATTTACTGTACTTTTTGATAATTTATTTACAGTATATAAAGTGTATTTGGTGTACTTTCGGTTAATATTATATGTACAATATATGAAATATATATACTGTATTTTTGATATTTTATGTACAGTATATAAGATATATTTCGTGTCCTTTTGATATTTTATGTAAATTATATAATACATATTTGGTGTTGTTTTTGATATTTTACATAGGGTGTGTCATCTATATTGACTGTCCTTTTTGATATTTTATTTACAGTATATAATATACATTTGGTGTAATTTTTGATATTTTATGTACAGTATATTAAATATAATTACTGTAGTTTTTCATAGTCTATTTACAGTATATATAACACATATTTGGTGTACTTTTTGATATTTTATGTACAGTATGTCATATATATTTACTGTACTATTTGATATTTTATTTTCAGTATATAAAATGTATTTGGTGTACTTTTAGTTAATATTATATGTACAATATATGAAATATATTTACTGTACTTTCTGATATTTTATATACAGTATATAAGATATATTTGGTGTCCTTTTGATATTTTATATAAATTATATAATATATATTTGGTGAAGTTTTTGATATTTTACGTAGGGTGTGTAGTATATAGTTACTGTTCTTTTTGATATTTTATTTACAGTATATAATATACGTTTGGTGTAATTTTTGATATTTAATGTACAGTATATTAAATATAATTACTGTAGTATTTGATACTTTATTTACAGTATATATAACACATATTTGGTGTACTTTTTGATATTTTATGTACAGTATGTAATATATATTTACTGTACTTTTTGATAATTTATTTACAGTATATAAAGTGTATTTGGTGTACTTTCAGTTAATATTATATGTAAAATATATGAAATATATTTACTGTACTTTTTGATATTTTATGTACAGTATATAAGATATATTTGGTGTCCTTTTGATATTTTATGTAAATTATATAATATATATTTGGTGAAGTTTTTCATATTTTACATAGGGTGTGTAGTATATAGTTACTGTCCTTTTTGATATTTTATTTACAGTATATAATATACGTTTGGTGTAATTTTTGATATTTTATGTACAGTATATTAAATATAATTACTGTAGTATTTGATACTTTATTTACAGTATATATAACACATATTTGGTGTACTTTTTGATATTTTATGTACAGTATGTAATATATATTTACTGTACTTTTTGATAATTTATTTACAGTATATAAAGTGTATTTGGTGTACTTTCGGTTAATATTATATGTACAATATATGAAATATATATACTGTATTTTTGATATTTTATGTACAGTATATAAGATATATTTCGTGTCCTTTTGATATTTTATGTAAATTATATAATACATATTTGGTGTTGTTTTTGATATTTTACATAGAGTGTGTCATCTATATTGACTGTCCTTTTTAATATTTTATTTACAGTATATAATATACATTTGGTGTAATTTTTGATATTTTATGTACAGTATATTAAATATAATTACTGTAGTTTTTCATAGTCTATTTACAGTATATATAACACATATTTGGTGTACTTTTTGATATTTTACGTACAGTATGTCATATATATTTACTGTACTATTTGATATTTTATTTTCAGTATATAAAATGTATTTGGTGTACTTTTAGTTAATATTATATGTACAATATATGAAATATATTTACTGTACTTTCTGATATTTTATATACAGTATATAAGATATATTTGGTGTCCTTTTGATATTTTATATAAATTATATAATATATATTTGGTGAAGTTTTTGATATTTTACATAGGGTGTGTAGTATATAGTTACTGTTCTTTTTGATATTTTATTTACAGTATATAATATACGTTTGGTGTAATTTTTGATATTTAATGTACAGTATATTAAATATAATTACTGTAGTATTTGATACTTTATTTACAGAATATATAACACATATTTGGTGTACATTTTGATATTTTATGTACAGTATGTAATATATATTTACTGTACTTTTTGATAATTTATTTACAGTATATAAAGTGTATTTGGTGTACTTTCAGTTAATATTATATGTAAAATATATGAAATATATTTACTGTACTTTTTGATATTTTATGTACAGTATATAAGATATATTTGGTGTCCTTTTGATATTTTATGTAAATTATATAATATATATTTGGTGAAGTTTTTCATATTTTACATAGGGTGTGTAGTATATAGTTACTGTCCTTTTTGATACTTTATTTACAGTATATAATATACGTTTGGTGTAATTTTTGATATTTTATGTACAGTATATTAAATATAATTACTGTAGTATTTGATACTTTATTTAGAGTATATATAACACATATTTGGTGTACTTTTTGATATTTTATGTACAGTATGTAATATATATTTACTGTACTTTTTGATAATTTATTTACAGTATATAAAGTGTATTTGGTGTACTTTCGGTTAATATTATATGTACAATATATGAAATATATATACTGTATTTTTGATATTTTATGTACAGTATATAAGATATATTTCGTGTCCTTTTGATATTTTATGTAAATTATATAATACATATTTGGTGTTGTTTTTGATATTTTACATAGGGTGTGTCATCTATATTGACTGTCCTTTTTGATATTTTATTTACAGTATATAATATACATTTGGTGTAATTTTTGATGTTTTATGTACAGTATATTAAATATAATTACTGTAGTTTTTCATAGTCTATTTACAGTATATATAACACATATTTGGTGTACTTTTTGATATTTTATGTACAGTATGTCATATATATTTACTGTACTATTTGATATTTTATTTACAGTATATAAAATGTATTTGGTGTACTTTTAGTTAATATTATATGTACAATATATGAAATATATTTACTGTACTTTCTGATATTTTATATACAGTATATAAGATATATTTGGTGTCCTTTTGATATTTTATATAAATTATATAATATATATTTGGTGAAGTTTTTGATATTTTACATAGGGTGTGTAGTATATAGTTACTGTTCTTTTTGATATTTTATTTACAGTATATAATATACGTTTGGTGTAATTTTTGATATTTAATGTACAGTATATTAAATATAATTACTGTAGTATTTGATACTTTATTTACAGTATATATAACACATATTTGGTGTACTTTTTGATATTTTATGTACAGTATGTAATATATATTTACTGTACTTTTTGATAATTTATTTACAGTATATAAAGTGTATTTGGTGTACTTTCAGTTAATATTATATGTAAAATATATGAAATATATTTACTGTACTTTTTGATATTTTATGTACAGTATATAAGATATATTTGGTGTCCTTTTGATATTTTATGTAAATTATATAATATATATTTGGTGAAGTTTTTCATATTTTACATAGGGTGTGTAGTATATAGTTACTGTCCTTTTTGATACTTTATTTACAGTATATAATATACGTTTGGTGTAATTTTTGATATTTTATGTACAGTATATTAAATATAATTACTGTAGTATTTGATACTTTATTTAGAGTATATATAACACATATTTGGTGTACTTTTTGATATTTTATGTACAGTATGTAATATATATTTACTGTACTTTTTGATAATTTATTTACAGTATATAAAGTGTATTTGGTGTACTTTCGGTTAATATTATATGTACAATATATGAAATATATTTACTGTACTTTTTGATATTTTATGTACAGTATATAAGATATATTTGGTGTCCTTTTGATATTTTATGTAAATTATATAATATATATTTGGTGAAGTTTTTCATATTTTACATAGGGTGTGTAGTATATAGTTACTGTCCTTTTTGATACTTTATTTACAGTATATAATATACGTTTGGTGTAATTTTTGATATTTTATGTACAGTATATTAATTATAATTACTGTAGTATTTGATACTTTATTTAGAGTATATATAACACATATTTGGTGTACTTTTTGATATTTTATGTACAGTATGTAATATATATTTACTGTACTTTTTGATAATTTATTTACAGTATATAAAGTGTATTTGGTGTACTTTCGGTTAATATTATATGTACAATATATGAAATATATATACTGTATTTTTGATATTTTATGTACAGTATATAAGATATATTTCGTGTCCTTTTGATATTTTATGTAAATTATATAATACATATTTGGTGTTGTTTTTGATATTTTACATAGGGTGTGTCATCTATATTGACTGTCCTTTTTGATATTTTATTTACAGTATATAATATACATTTGGTGTAATTTTTGATATTTTATGTACAGTATATTAAATATAATTACTGTAGTTTTTCATAGTCTATTTACAGTATATATAACACATATTTGGTGTACTTTTTGATATTTTATGTACAGTATGTCATATATATTTACTGTACTATTTGATATTTTATTTACAGTATATAAAATGTATTTGGTGTACTTTTAGTTAATATTATATGTACAATATATGAAATATATTTACTGTACTTTCTGATATTTTATATACAGTATATAAGATATATTTGGTGTCCTTTTGATATTTTATATAAATTATATAATATATATTTGGTGAAGTTTTTGATATTTTACATAGGGTGTGTAGTATATAGTTACTGTTCTTTTTGATATTTTATTTACAGTATATAATATACGTTTGGTGTAATTTTTGATATTTAATGTACAGTATATTAAATATAATTACTGTAGTATTTGATACTTTATTTACAGTATATATAACACATATTTGGTGTACTTTTTGATATTTTATGTACAGTATGTAATATATATTTACTGTACTTTTTGATAATTTATTTACAGTATATAAAGTGTATTTGGTGTACTTTCAGTTAATATTATATGTAAAATATATGAAATATATTTACTGTACTTTTTGATATTTTATGTACAGTATATAAGATATATTTGGTGTCCTTTTGATATTTTATGTAAATTATATAATATATATTTGGTGAAGTTTTTCATATTTTACATAGGGTGTGTAGTATATAGTTACTGTCCTTTTTGATATTTTATTTACAGTATATAATATACGTTTGGTGTAATTTTTGATATTTTATGTACAGTATATTAAATATAATTACTGTAGTATTTGATACTTTATTTACAGTATATATAACACATATTTGGTGTACTTTTTGATATTTTATGTACAGTATGTAATATATATTTACTGTACTTTTTGATAATTTATTTACAGTATATAAAGTGTATTTGGTGTACTTTCGGTTAATATTATATGTACAATATATGAAATATATATACTGTATTTTTGATATTTTATGTACAGTATATAAGATATATTTCGTGTCCTTTTGATATTTTATGTAAATTATATAATACATATTTGGTGTTGTTTTTGATATTTTACATAGGGTGTGTCATCTATATTGACTGTCCTTTTTGATATTTTATTTACAGTATATAATATACATTTGGTGTAATTTTTGATATTTTATGTACAGTATATTAAATATAATTACTGTAGTTTTTCATAGTCTATTTACAGTATATATAACACATATTTGGTGTACTTTTTGATATTTTATGTACAGTATGTCATATATATTTACTGTACTATTTGATATTTTATTTTCAGTATATAAAATGTATTTGGTGTACTTTTAGTTAATATTATATGTACAATATATGAAATATATTTACTGTACTTTCTGATATTTTATATACAGTATATAAGATATATTTGGTGTCCTTTTGATATTTTATATAAATTATATAATATATATTTGGTGAAGTTTTTGATATTTTACATAGGGTGTGTAGTATATAGTTACTGTTCTTTTTGATATTTTATTTACAGTATATAATATACGTTTGGTGTAATTTTTGATATTTAATGTACAGTATATTAAATATAATTACTGTAGTATTTGATACTTTATTTACAGTATATATAACACATATTTGGTGTACTTTTTGATATTTTATGTACAGTATGTAATATATATTTACTGTACTTTTTGATAATTTATTTACAGTATATAAAGTGTATTTGGTGTACTTTCAGTTAATATTATATGTAAAATATATGAAATATATTTACTGTACTTTTTGATATTTTATGTACAGTATATAAGATATATTTGGTGTCCTTTTGATATTTTATGTAAATTATATAATATATATTTGGTGAAGTTTTTCATATTTTACATAGGGTGTGTAGTATATAGTTACTGTCCTTTTTGATATTTTATTTACAGTATATAATATACGTTTGGTGTAATTTTTGATATTTTATGTACAGTATATTAAATATAATTACTGTAGTATTTGATACTTTATTTACAGTATATATAACACATATTTGGTGTACTTTTTGATATTTTATGTACAGTATGTAATATATATTTACTGTACTTTTTGATAATTTATTTACAGTATATAAAGTGTATTTGGTGTACTTTCGGTTAATATTATATGTACAATATATGAAATATATATACTGTATTTTTGATATTTTATGTACAGTATATAAGATATATTTCGTGTCCTTTTGATATTTTATGTAAATTATATAATACATATTTGGTGTTGTTTTTGATATTTTACATAGGGTGTGTCATCTATATTGACTGTCCTTTTTGATATTTTATTTACAGTATATAATATACATTTGGTGTAATTTTTGATATTTTATGTACAGTATATTAAATATAATTACTGTAGTTTTTCATAGTCTATTTACAGTATATATAACACATATTTGGTGTACTTTTTGATATTTTATGTACAGTATGTCATATATATTTACTGTACTATTTGATATTTTATTTTCAGTATATAAAATGTATTTGGTGTACTTTTAGTTAATATTATATGTACAATATATGAAATATATTTACTGTACTTTCTGATATTTTATATACAGTATATAAGATATATTTGGTGTCCTTTTGATATTTTATATAAATTATATAATATATATTTGGTGAAGTTTTTGATATTTTACATAGGGTGTGTAGTATATAGTTACTGTTCTTTTTGATATTTTATTTACAGTATATAATATACGTTTGGTGTAATTTTTGATATTTAATGTACAGTATATTAAATATAATTACTGTAGTATTTGATACTTTATTTACAGTATATATAACACATATTTGGTGTACTTTTTGATATTTTATGTACAGTATGTAATATATATTTACTGTACTTTTTGATAATTTATTTACAGTATATAAAGTGTATTTGGTGTACTTTCAGTTAATATTATATGTAAAATATATGAAATATATTTACTGTACTTTTTGATATTTTATGTACAGTATATAAGATATATTTGGTGTCCTTTTGATATTTTATGTAAATTATATAATATATATTTGGTGAAGTTTTTCATATTTTACATAGGGTGTGTAGTATATAGTTACTGTCCTTTTTGATATTTTATTTACAGTATATAATATACGTTTGGTGTAATTTTTGATATTTTATGTACAGTATATTAAATATAATTACTGTAGTATTTGATACTTTATTTACAGTATATATAACACATATTTGGTGTACTTTTTGATATTTTATGTACAGTATGTAATATATATTTACTGTACTTTTTGATAATTTATTTACAGTATATAAAGTGTATTTGGTGTACTTTCGGTTAATATTATATGTACAATATATGAAATATATATACTGTATTTTTGATATTTTATGTACAGTATATAAGATATATTTCGTGTCCTTTTGATATTTTATGTAAATTATATAATACATATTTGGTGTTGTTTTTGATATTTTACATAGAGTGTGTCATCTATATTGACTGTCCTTTTTAATATTTTATTTACAGTATATAATATACATTTGGTGTAATTTTTGATATTTTATGTACAGTATATTAAATATAATTACTGTAGTTTTTCATAGTCTATTTACAGTATATATAACACATATTTGGTGTACTTTTTGATATTTTATGTACAGTATGTCATATATATTTACTGTACTATTTGATATTTTATTTTCAGTATATAAAATGTATTTGGTGTACTTTTAGTTAATATTATATGTACAATATATGAAATATATTTACTGTACTTTCTGATATTTTATATACAGTATATAAGATATATTTGGTGTCCTTTTGATATTTTATATAAATTATATAATATATATTTGGTGAAGTTTTTGATATTTTACATAGGGTGTGTAGTATATAGTTACTGTTCTTTTTGATATTTTATTTACAGTATATAATATACGTTTGGTGTAATTTTTGATATTTAATGTACAGTATATTAAATATAATTACTGTAGTATTTGATACTTTATTTACAGAATATATAACACATATTTGGTGTACATTTTGATATTTTATGTACAGTATGTAATATATATTTACTGTACTTTTTGATAATTTATTTACAGTATATAAAGTGTATTTGGTGTACTTTCAGTTAATATTATATGTAAAATATATGAAATATATTTACTGTACTTTTTGATATTTTATGTACAGTATATAAGATATATTTGGTGTCCTTTTGATATTTTATGTAAATTATATAATATATATTTGGTGAAGTTTTTCATATTTTACATAGGGTGTGTAGTATATAGTTACTGTCCTTTTTGATACTTTATTTACAGTATATAATATACGTTTGGTGTAATTTTTGATATTTTATGTACAGTATATTAAATATAATTACTGTAGTATTTGATACTTTATTTAGAGTATATATAACACATATTTGGTGTACTTTTTGATATTTTATGTACAGTATGTAATATATATTTACTGTACTTTTTGATAATTTATTTACAGTATATAAAGTGTATTTGGTGTACTTTCGGTTAATATTATATGTACAATATATGAAATATATATACTGTATTTTTGATATTTTATGTACAGTATATAAGATATATTTCGTGTCCTTTTGATATTTTATGTAAATTATATAATACATATTTGGTGTTGTTTTTGATATTTTACATAGGGTGTGTCATCTATATTGACTGTCCTTTTTGATATTTTATTTACAGTATATAATATACATTTGGTGTAATTTTTGATATTTTATGTACAGTATATTAAATATAATTACTGTAGTTTTTCATAGTCTATTTACAGTATATATAACACATATTTGGTGTACTTTTTGATATTTTATGTACAGTATGTCATATATATTTACTGTACTATTTGATATTTTATTTACAGTATATAAAATGTATTTGGTGTACTTTTAGTTAATATTATATGTACAATATATGAAATATATTTACTGTACTTTCTGATATTTTATATACAGTATATAAGATATATTTGGTGTCCTTTTGATATTTTATATAAATTATATAATATATAATTGGTGAAGTTTTTGATATTTTACATAGGGTGTGTAGTATATACTTACTGTCCTTTTTGATATTTTATTTACAGTATATAATATACATTTGGTGTAATTTTTGATATTTTTTGTACAGTATATTAAATATAATTACTGCAGTTTTTGATAGTCTATTTACAGTATATATAACACATATTTGGTGTACTTTTTGATATTTTATGTACAGTATGTCATATATATTTACTGTACTTTTTGATATTTTATTTACAGTATATTAAATGTATTTGGTGTACTTTTATTTAATATTATATGTACAATATAGGAAATATATTTACTGTACTTTTTGATATTTTATGTACAGTATATAAGATATATTTGGTGTCCTTTTGATATTTTATATAAATTATATAATGTATATTTGGTGAAGTTTTTGATATTTTACATAGGGTGTGTAGTATATAGTTACTGTCTTTTTGATATTTTATTTACAGTATATAATATACGTTTGGTGTAATTTTTGATATTTAATGTACAGTATATTAAATATAATTACTGCAGTTTTTGATAGTCTATTTACAGTATATATAACACATATTTGGTGTACTTTTTGATATTTTATGTACAGTATGTCATATATATTTACTGTACTTTTTGATATTTTATTTACAGTATATAAAATGTATTTGGTGTACTTTTAGTTAATATTATATGTACAATATATGAAATATATTTACTGTACTTTTTGATATTTTATGTACAGTAGATAAGATATATTTGGTGTCCTTTTGTTATTTTATATAAATTATATAATATATATTTGGTGAAGTTTTTGATATTTTACATAGGGTGTGTAGTATATAGTTACTGTCCTTTTTGATATTTTATTTACTGTATATAATATACGTTTGGTGTAATTTTTGATATTTAATGTACAGTATATTAAATATAATTACTGTAGTATTTGATACTTTATTTAGAGTATATATAACACATATTTGGTGTACTTTTTGATATTTTATGTACAGTATGTAATATATATTTACTGTACTTTTGGTAATTTATTTACAGTATATAAAGTGTATTTGGTGTACTTTCAGTTAATATTATATGTACAATATATGAAATATATTTACTGTACTTTTTGATATTTTATGTACAGTATATAAGATATATTTGGTGTCCTTTTGATATTTTATATAAATTATATAATATATATTTGGTGAAGTTTTTGATATTTTACATAGGGTGTGTAGTATATAGTTACTGCCTTTTTGATATTTTATTTACAGTATATAATATACGTTTGGTGTAATTTTTGATATTTAATATACAGTATATTAAATATAATTACTGTAGTATTTGATACTTTATTTACAGTATATATAACACATATTTGGTGTACTTTTTGATATTTTATGTACAGTATGTCATATATATTTACTGTACTTTTTGATAATTTATTTACAGTATATAAAGTGTATTTGGTGTACTTTCAGTTAATATTATATGTACAATATATGAAATATATTTACTGTACTTTTTGATATTTTATGTACAGTATATAAGATATATTTCGTGTCCTTTTGATATTTTATGTAAATTATATAATATATATTTGGTGAAGTTTTTGATATTTTACATAGGGTGTGGAGTATATAGTTACTGTCCTTTTTGATATTTTATTTACAGTATATAATATACGCTTGGTGTAATTTTTGATATTTTATGTACAGTATATTAAATATAATTACTGTAGTATTTGATACTTTATTTACAGTATATATAACACATATTTGGTGTACTTTTTGATATTTTATGTACAGTATGTAATATATATTTACTGTACTTTTTGATAATTTATTTACAGTATATAAAGTGTATTTGGTGTACTTTCGGTTAATATTATATGTACAATATATGAAATATATATACTGTATTTTTGATATTTTATGTACAGTATATAAGATATATTTCGTGTCCTTTTGATATTTTATGTAAATTATATAATACATATTTGGTGTTGTTTTTGATATTTTACATAGGGTGTGTCATCTATATTGACTGTCCTTTTTGATATTTTATTTACAGTTTATAATATACATTTGGTGTAATTTTTGATATTTTATGTACAGTATATTAAATATAATTACTGTAGTTTTTCATAGTCTATTTACAGTATATATAACACATATTTGGTGTACTTTTTGATATTTTATGTACAGTATGTCATATATATTTACTGTACTATTTGATATTTTATTTACAGTATATAAAATGTATTTGGTGTACTTTTAGTTAATATTATATGTACAATATATGAAATATATTTACTGTACTTTCTGATATTTTATATACAGTATATAAGATATATTTGGTGTCCTTTTGATATTTTATATAAATTATATAAGATATATTTGGTGAAGTTTTTGATATTTTACATAGGGTGTGTAGTATATACTTACTGTCCTTTTTGATATTTTATTTACAGTATATAATATACATTTGGTGTAATTTTTGATATTTTATGTACAGTATATTAAATATAATTACTGCAGTTTTTGATCTTCTATTTACAGTATATATAACACATATTTGGTGTACTTTTTGATATTTTATGTACAGTATGTCATATATATTTACTGTACTTTTTGATATTTTATTTACAGTATATAAAATGTATTTGGTGTACTTTTAGTTAATATTATATGTACAATATATGAAATATATTTACTGTACTTTTTGATATTTTATGTACAGTATATAAGATATATTTGGTGTCCTTTTGATATTTTATATAAATTATATAATATATATTTGGTGAAGTTTTTGATATTTTACATAGGGTGTGTAGTATATAGTTACTGTCCTTTTTGATATTTTATTTACAGTATATAATATACGTTTGGTGTAATTTTTGATATTTAATGTACAGTATATTAAATATAATTACTGTAGTATTTGATACTTTATTTAGAGTATATATAACACATATTTGGTGTACTTTTTGATATTTTATGTACAGTATGTAATATATATTTACTGTACTTTTGGTAATTTATTTACAGTATATAAAGTGTATTTGGTGTACTTTCAGTTAATATTATATGTACAATATATGAAATATATTTACTGTACTTTTTGATATTTTATGTAGAGTATATAAGATATATTTGGTGTCCTTTTGATATTTTATATAAATTATATAATATATATTTGGTGAAGTTTTTGATATTTTACATAGGGTGTGTAGTATATAGTTACTGTCCTTTTTGATATTTTATTTACAGTATATAATATACGTTTGGTGTAATTTTTGATATTTAATGTACAGTATATTAAATATAATTACTGTAGTATTTGATACTTTATTTACAGTATATATAACACATATTTGGTGTACTTTTTGATATTTTATGTACAGTATGTCATATATATTTACTGTAATTTTTGATAATTTGTTTACAGTATATAAAGTGTATTTGGTGTACTTTCAGTTAATATTATATGTACAATATATGAAATATATTTACTGTACTTTTTGATATTTTATGTACAGTATATAAGATATATTTGGTGTCCTTTTGATATTTTATGTAAATTATATAATATATATTTGGTGAAGTTTTTGATATTTTACATAGGGTGTGTACTATATAGTTACTGTCCTTTTTGATATTTTATTTACAGTATATAATATACGTTTGGTGTAATTTTTGATATTTTATGTACAGTATATTAAATATAATTACTGTAGTATTTGATACTTTATTTACAGTATATATAACACATATTTGGTGTACTTTTTGATATTTTATGTACAGTATGTCATATATATTTACTGTACTTTTTGATAATTTATTTACAGTATATAAAGTGTATTTGGTGTACTTTCAGTTAATATTATATGTACAATATATGAACTATATTTACTGTACTTTCTGATATTTTATGTACAGTATATAAGATATATTTGGTGTCCTTTTGATATTTTATATAAATTATATAATATATATTTGGTGAAGTTTTTGATATTTTACATAGGGTGTGTAGTATATACTTACTCTCCTTTTTGATATTTTATTTACAGTATATAATATACATTTGGTGTAATTTTTGATATTTTATGTACAGTATATTAAACATAATTACTGCAGTTTTTGATAGTCTATTTACAGTATATATAACATATATTTGGTGTACTTTTTGATATTTTATGTACAGTATGTCATATATATTTACTGTACTTTTTGATATTTTATTTACAGTATATAAAATGTATTTGGTGTACTTTTAGTTAATATTATATGTACAATATAGGAAATATATTTACTGTACTTTTTGATATTTTATGTACAGTATATAAGATATATTTGGTGTCCTTTTGATATTTTATATAAATTATATAATATATATTTGGTGAAGTTTTTGATATTTTACATAGGGTGTGTAGTATATAGTTACTGTCCTTTTTGATATTTTATTTACAGTATATAATATACGTTTGGTGTAATTTTTGATATTTAATGTACAGTATATTAAATATAATTACTGTAGTATTTGATACTTTATTTACAGTATATATAACACATATTTGGTGTACTTTTTGATATTTTATGTACAGTATGTCATATATATTTACTGTACATTTTGATAATTTATTTACAGTATATAAAGTGTATTTGGTGTACTTTCAGTTAAGATTATATGTACAATATATGAAATATATTTACTGTACTTTTTGATATTTTATGTACAGTATATAAGATATATTTGGTGTCCTTTTGATATTTTATGTAAATTATATAATATATATTTGGTGAAGTTTTTGATATTTTACATAGGGTGTGTACTATATAGTTACTGTCCTTTTTGATATTTTATTTACAGTATATAATATACGTTTGGTGTAATTTTTGATATTTAATGTACAGTATATTAAATATAATTACTGTAGTATTTGATACTTTATTTACAGTATATATAACACATATTTGGTGTACTTTTTGATATTTTATGTACAGTATGTAATATATATTTACTGTACTTTTTGATAATTTATTTACAGTATATAAAGTGTATTTGGTGTACTTTCAGTTAAGATTATATGTACAATATATGAAATATATTTACTGTACTTTTTGATATTTTATGTACAGTATATAAGATATATTTGGTGTCCTTTTGATATTTTATGTAAATTATATAATATATATTTGGTGAAGTTTTTGATATTTTACATAGGGTGTGTACTATATAGTTACTGTCCTTTTTGATATTTTATTTACAGTATATAATATACGTTTGGTGTGATTTTTGATATTTTATGTACAGTATATTATATATAATTACTGTAGTATTTGATACTTTATTTACAGTATATATAACACATATTTGGTGTACTTTTTGATATTTTATGTACAGTATGTCATATATATTTACTGTACTTTTTGATAATTTATTTACAGTATATAAAGTGTATTTGGTGTACTTTCAGTTAAGATTATATGTACAATATATGAAATATATTTACTGTACTTTTTGATATTTTATGTACAGTATATAAGATATATTTGGTGTCCTTTTGATATTTTATGTAAATTATATAATATATATTTGGTGAAGTTTTTGATATTTTACATAGGGTGTGTACTATATAGTTACTGTCCTTTTTGATATTTTATTTACAGTATATAATATACGTTTGGTGTGATTTTTGATATTTTATGTACAGTATATTAAATATAATTACTGTAGTATTTGATACTTTATTTACAGTATATATAACACATATTTGGTGTACTTTTTGATATTTTATGTACAGTATGTCATATATATTTACTGTAATTTTTGATAATTTGTTTACAGTATATAAAGTGTATTTGGTGTACTTTCAGTTAATATTATATGTACAATATATGAAATATATTTACTGTACTTTTTGATATTTTATGTACAGTATATAAGATATATTTGGTGTCCTTTTGATATTTTATGTAAATTATATAATATATATTTGGTGAAGTTTTTGATATTTTACATAGGGTGTGTACTATATAGTTACTGTCCTTTTTGATATTTTATTTACAGTATATAATATACGTTTGGTGTAATTTTTGATATTTTATGTACAGTATATTAAATATAATTACTGTAGTATTTGATACTTTATTTACAGTATATATAACACATATTTGGTGTACTTTTTGATATTTTATGTACAGTATGTCATATATATTTACTGTACTTTTTGATAATTTATTTACAGTATATAAAGTGTATTTGGTGTACTTTCAGTTAATATTATATGTACAATATATGAACTATATTTACTGTACTTTCTGATATTTTATGTACAGTATATAAGATATATTTGGTGTCCTTTTGATATTTTATATAAATTATATAATATATATTTGGTGAAGTTTTTGATATTTTACATAGGGTGTGTAGTATATACTTACTCTCCTTTTTGATATTTTATTTACAGTATATAATATACATTTGGTGTAATTTTTGATATTTTATGTACAGTATATTAAACATAATTACTGCAGTTTTTGATAGTCTATTTACAGTATATATAACATATATTTGGTGTACTTTTTGATATTTTATGTACAGTATGTCATATATATTTACTGTACTTTTTGATATTTTATTTACAGTATATAAAATGTATTTGGTGTACTTTTAGTTAATATTATATGTACAATATATGAAATATATTTACTGTACTTTTTGATATTTTATGTACAGTATATAAGATATATTTGGTGTCCTTTTGATATTTTATATAAATTATATAATATATATTTGGTGAAGTTTTTGATATTTTACATAGGGTGTGTAGTATATAGTTACTGTCCTTTTTGATATTTTATTTACAGTATATAATATACGTTTGGTGTAATTTTTGATATTTAATGTACAGTATATTAAATATAATTACTGTAGTATTTGATACTTTATTTACAGTATATATAACACATATTTGGTGTACTTTTTGATATTTTATGTACAGTATGTCATATATATTTACTGTACATTTTGATAATTTATTTACAGTATATAAAGTGTATTTGGTGTACTTTCAGTTAAGATTATATGTACAATATATGAAATATATTTACTGTACTTTTTGATATTTTATGTACAGTATATAAGATATATTTGGTGTCCTTTTGATATTTTATGTAAATTATATAATATATATTTGGTGAAGTTTTTGATATTTTACATAGGGTGTGTACTATATAGTTACTGTCCTTTTTGATATTTTATTTACAGTATATAATATACGTTTGGTGTAATTTTTGATATTTAATGTACAGTATATTAAATATAATTACTGTAGTATTTGATACTTTATTTACAGTATATATAACACATATTTGGTGTACTTTTTGATATTTTATGTACAGTATGTAATATATATTTACTGTACTTTTTGATAATTTATTTACAGTATATAAAGTGTATTTGGTGTACTTTCAGTTAAGATTATATGTACAATATATGAAATATATTTACTGTACTTTTTGATATTTTATGTACAGTATATAAGATATATTTGGTGTCCTTTTGATATTTTATGTAAATTATATAATATATATTTGGTGAAGTTTTTGATATTTTACATAGGGTGTGTACTATATAGTTACTGTCCTTTTTGATATTTTATTTACAGTATATAATATACGTTTGGTGTGATTTTTGATATTTTATGTACAGTATATTATATATAATTACTGTAGTATTTGATACTTTATTTACAGTATATATAACACATATTTGGTGTACTTTTTGATATTTTATGTACAGTATGTCATATATATTTACTGTACTTTTTGATAATTTATTTACAGTATATAAAGTGTATTTGGTGTACTTTCAGTTAAGATTATATGTACAATATATGAAATATATTTACTGTACTTTTTGATATTTTATGTACAGTATATAAGATATATTTGGTGTCCTTTTGATATTTTATGTAAATTATATAATATATATTTGGTGAAGTTTTTGATATTTTACATAGGGTGTGTACTATATAGTTACTGTCCTTTTTGATATTTTATTTACAGTATATAATATACGTTTGGTGTGATTTTTGATATTTTATGTACAGTATATTAAATATAATTACTGTAGTATTTGATACTTTATTTACAGTATATATAACACATATTTGGTGTACTTTTTGATATTTTATGTACAGTATGTCATATATATTTACTGTACTTTTTGATAATTTATTTACAGTATATAAAGTGTATTTGGTGTACTTTCAGTTAATATTATATGTACAATATATGAAATATATTTACTGTACTTTTTGATATTTTATGTACAGTATATAATATATATTTGGTGTCCTTTTGATATTTTATGTAAATTATATAATATATATTTGGTGAAGTTTTTGATATTTTACATAGGGTGTGTACTATATAGTTACTGTCCTTTTTGATATTTTATTTACAGTATATAATATACGTTTGGTGTAATTTTTGATATTTTATGTACAGTATATTAAATATAATTACTGTAATATTTGATACTTTATTTACAGTATATATAACACATATTTGGTGTACTTTTTGATATTTTATGTACAGTATGTCATATATATTTACTGTACTTTTTGATATTTTATTTACAGTATATAAAATGTATTTGGTGTACTTTCAGTTAATATTATATGTACAATATATGAAATATATTTACTGTACTTTTTGATATTTTATGTACTGTATATAAGATATATTTGGTGTCCTTTTGATATTTTATGTAAATTATATAATATATATTTGGTGAAGTTTTTGATATTTTACATAGGGTGTGTCATATATATTGACGGTATTTTTGATATTTTATTTACAGAATATAATATACATTTGGAGTAATTTTGGATATTTTATGTACAGTATATTAAATATAATTACTGTAGTATTTGATACTTTATTTACAGTATATATAAAACATATTTGGTGTACTTTTTGATATTTTATGTACAGTATGTAATATATATTTACTGTACTTTTTGATAATTTATTTACAGTATATAAAGTGTATTTGGTGTACTTTCAGTTAATATTATATGTACAATATATGAAATATATTTACTGTACTTTTTGATAGTTTATGTACAGTATATAAGATATATTTGGTGTCCTTTTGATATTTTATGTAAATTATATAATACATATTTGGTGTAGTTTTTGATATTTTACATAGGGTGTGTCATCTATATTGACTGTCCTTTTTGATATTTTATTTACAGTTTATAATATACATTTGGTGTAATTTTTTATATTTTATGTACAGTATATTAAATATAATTACTGTAGTTTTCATAGTCTGTTTACAGTATATATAACACATATTTGGTGTACTTTTTGATATTTTATGTACAGTATGTCATATATATTTACTGTACTGTTTTATATTTTATTTACAGTATATAAAATGTATTTGGTGTACTTTTAGTTAATATTATATGTATAATATATGAAATATATTTACTGTACTTTCTGATATTTTATGTTCAGTATATAAGATATATTTGGTGTCCTTTTGATATTTTATATAAATTATATAATATATATTAGGTGTAGTTTTTTATATTTTACATTGGGTGTGTCATATATATTTACTGTCTTTTTGATATTTTATTTGCAGTATATAATATACATTTGGTGTAATTGTTGATATTGTATGTACAGTATAGTAAATATAATTACTGTAGTTTTTGATAGTCTATTTACAGTATATATAACACATATTTGGTGTACTTTTTGATATTTTATGTACAGTATGTCATATATATTTACTGTACTTTTTGATAATTTATTTACAGTATATAAAGTGTATTTGGTGTACTTTCAGTTAATATTATATGTACAATATATGAAATATATTTACCGTACTCTTTGATATTTTATGTACAGTATATAAGATATATTTGGTGTCCTTTTGATATTTTATGTAAATTATATAATACATATTTGGTGTAGTTTTTGATATTTTACATAGGGTGTGTGATATATATTGACTGTCCTTTTTGATATTTTATTTACAGTATGTAATATACATTTGGTGTAATTTTTGATATTTTATGTACAGTATATTAAATATAATTACTGTAGTTTTTGATAGTCTATTTACAGTATATATAACACATATTTGGTGTACTTTTTGATATTTTATGTACAGTATGTCATATATATTTACTGTACTTTTTGATATTTTATTTACAGTATATAAAATGTATTTGGTGTACCTTCAGTTAATATTATATGTACAATATATGAAATATATTTACTGTACTTTTTGATATTTTATGTACAGTATATAAGATATATTTGGTGTCCTTTTGATATTTTATATAAATTAAATAATATATATTTGCTGAAGTTTTTGTATTTTACATAGGGTGTGTAGTATATAGTTACTGTCCTTTTTGATATTTTATTTAGAGTATATAATATACATTTGGTGTAATTTTTGATATTTTATGTACAGTATATTAAATATAATTACTGTAGTATTTGATACTTTATTTACAGTATATATAACACATATTTGGTGTACTTTTTGATATTTTATGTACAGTATGTAATATATATTTACTGTACTTTTTGATATTTTATTTACAGTATATAAAGTGTATTTGGTGTACTTTCAGTTAATATTATATGTACAATATATGAAATATATTTACTGTACTTTTTGATATTTTATGTACAGTATATAAGATATATTTGGTGTCCTTTTGATATTTTATGTAAATTATATGATACAAATTTGGTGTAGTTTTTGATATTTTACATAGGGTGTGTCATATATATTGACTGTCCTTTTTGATATTTTATTTACAGTATATAATATACATTTGGTGTAATTTTTGATATTTTATGTACAGTATATTAAATATAATTACTGTAGTTTTTGATAGTCTATTTACAGTATATATAACACATATTTGGTGTACTTTTTTATATTTTATGTACAGTATGTCATATATATTTACTGTACTTTTTGATATTTTATTTACAGTATATAAAATGTATTTGGTGTACTTTTAGTTAATATTATATGTACAATATATGAAATATATTTACTGTACTTTCTGATATTTTACGTACAGTATATAAGATATATTTGGTGTCCTTTTGATATTTTATATAAATTATATAATATATATTTGGTGTAGTTTTTGATATTTTACATAGGGTGTGTAGTATATATTTACTGTCCTTATTGATATTTTATTTACAGTGTATAATATACATTTGGTGTAATTTTTGATATTTTATGTACAGTATATTAAATATAATTACTGTAGTATTTGTTAGTTTATTTACAGTATATATAACACATGTTTGGTGTACTTTTTGATATTTTATGTACAGTCTGTCATATATATTTACTGTACTTTTTGATATTTTATTTACAGTATATAAAGTGTATTTGCTGTACTTTCAGTTAATATTATATGTACAATATATGAAATATATATACTGTACTTTTTGATATTTTATGTACAGTATATAAGATATATTTGGTGTCCTTTTGATACTTTATGTAAATTATATAATACATATTTGGTGTAGTTTTTGATATTTTACATAGGGTGTGTGATATATATTGACTGTCCTTTTTGATATTTTATTTACAGTATATAATATACATTTGGTGTAATTTTTGATATTTTATGTACAGTATATTAAATATAATTACTGTAGTTTTTGATAGTCTATTTACAGTATATATAACACATATTTGGTGTACTTTTTGATATTTTATGTACAGTATGTCATATATATTTACTGTACTTTTTGATATTTTATTTACAGTATATAAAATGTATTTGGTGTACCTTCAGTTAATATTATATGTACAATATATGAAATATATTTACTGTACTTTTTGATATTTTATGTACAGTATATAAGATATATTTGGTGTCCTTTTGATATTTTATATAAATTATATAATATATATTTGGTGTAGTTTTTGATATCTTACATAGGGTGTGTAGTATATTGTTACTGTCCTTTTTGATATTTTATTTACAGTATATAATATACATTTGGTGTAATTTTTGATATTTTATGTACAGTATATTAAATAAAATTACTGTAGTATTTGATACTTTATTTACAGTATATATAACACATATTTGGTGTACTTTTTGATATTTTATGTACAGTATGTAATATATATTTACTGTACTTTTTGATAATTTATTTACAGTATATAAAGTGTATTTGGTGTACTTTCAGTTAATATTATATGTACAATATATGAAATATATTTACTGTACTTTCTGATATTTTATGTACAGTATATAAGACATATTTGGTGTCCTTTTGAAATTTTATGTAAATTATATAATACATATTTGGTGTAGTTTTTGATATTTTACATAGGGTGTGTCATATATATTGACTGTCTTTTTGATATTTTATTTACAGTATATAATATACATTTGGTGTAATTTTTGATATTTTATGTACAGTATATTAAATATAATTACTGTAGTATTTGATAGTTTATTTACAGTATATATAACACATATTTGATGTACTTTTTGATATTTTATGTACAGTATGTAATATATATTTACTGTAGTTTTTGATAATTTATTTACAGTATATCAAATGTATTTGGTGTACTTTCAGTTAATATTATATGTACAATATATGAAATATATTTACTGTACTTTTTGATATTTTATGTACAGTATATAAGTTATATTTGGTGTCCTTTTGATATTTTATTTAAATTATATAATACATATTTGGTGTAGTTTTTGATATTTTACATAGGGTGTGTCACATATATTGACGGTCCTTTTTGATATTTTATTTGCAGTATATAATATAAATTTGGTGTAATTTTTGATATTTTATGTACAGTACATTAAATATAATTACTGTAGTTTTTGATAGTTTATTTACCGTATATATAACACATATTTGGTGTATTTTTGATACTTTATGTACAGTATGTCATATATATTTACTGTACTTTTTGATATTTTATTTACAGTATATAAAATGTATTTGGTGTACTTTTAGTTAATATTATATGTACAATATATGAAATATATTTACTGTACTTTTTGATATTTTATGTACAGTATATAAGATATATTTGGTGTCCTTTTGATATTTTATGTAAATTATATAATACATATTTGGTGTAGTTTTTGATATTTTACATAGGGTGTGTCATATATATTGACTGTCGTTTTTGATATTTTATTTACAGTATATACTATACATTTGGTGTAATTTTTGATATTTTATGTACAGTATATTAAATATAATTACTGTAGTTTTTGATAGTCTATTTACAGTATATATAACACATATTTGGTGTACTTTTTTATATTTTATGTACAGTATGTCATATATATTTACTGTATTTTTTGATATTTTATTTACAGTATATAAAGTGTATTTGGTGTACTTTCAGTTAATATTATATGTACAATATATGAAATATATTTACCGTACTCTTTGATATTTTATGTACAGTATATAAGATATATTTGGTGTCCTTTTGATATTTTATGTAAATTATATAATACATATTTGGTGTAGTTTTTGATATTTTACATAGGGTGTGTGATATATATTGACTGTCCTTTTTGATATTTTATTTACAGTATATAATATACATTTGGTGTAATTTTTGATATTTTATGTACAGTATATTAAATATAATTACTGTAGTTTTTGATAGTCTATTTACAGTATATATAACACATATTTGGTGTACTTTTTGATATTTTATGTACCGTATGTCATATATATTTACTGTACTTTTTGATATTTTATTTACAGTATATAAAATGTATTTGGTGTACCTTCAGTTAATATTATATGTACAATATATGAAATATATTTACTGTACTTTTTGATATTTTATGTACAGTATATAAGATATATTTGGTGTCCTTTTGATATTTTATATAAATTATATAATATATATTTGGTGTAGTTTTGGTATTTTACATAGGGTGTGTAATATATATTTACTGTCTTTTTGATATTTTATTTACAGTATATAATATACATTTGGTGTAATTTTTGATATTTTATGTACAGCATATTAAATACTATTACTGTAGTTTTTGATAGTCTATTTACAGTATATATAACACATATTTGGTGTACTTATTGATATTTTATGTACATTATGTCATATATATTTACTGTACTTTTTGATATTTTATTTACAGTATATAAAATGTATTCGGTGTACTTTTAGTTAATATTATATGTACAATATATGAAATATATTTACTGTGCTTTTTGATATTTTATGTACAGTATATAAGATATATTTGGTGTCCTTTTGATATTTTATGTAAATTATATAATACATATTTGGTGTAGTTTTTGATATTTTACATAGGGTGTGTCATATATATTGACTGTCGTTTTTGATATTTTATTTACAGTATATACTATACATTTGGTGTAATTTTTGATATTTTATGTACAGTATATTAAATATAATTACTGTAGTTTTTGATAGTCTATTTACAGTATATATAACACATATTTGGTGTACTTTTTTATATTTTATGTACAGTATGTCATATATATTTACTGTACTTTTTGATATTTTATTTACAGTATATAAAATGTATTTGGTGTTCTTTTAGTTAATATTATATGTACAATATATGAAATATATTTACTGTACTTTCTGGTATTTTACGTACAGTATATAAGATATATTTGGTGTCCTTTTGATATTTTATATAAATTATATAATATATATTTGGTGTAGTTTTTGATATTTTACATAGGGTGTGTAGTATATATTTACTGTCCTTATTGATATTTTATTAACAGTGTATAATATACATTTGGTGTAATTTTTGATATTTTATGTACAGTATATTAAATATAATTACTGTAGTATTTGATCGTTTATTTACAGTATATATAACACATGTTTGGTTTACTTTTTGATATTTTATGTGGAGTATGTCATATATATTTACTGTACTTTTTGATATTTTATTTACAGTATATAAAGTGTATTTGGTGTACTTTCAGTTAATATTATATGTACAATATATGAAATATATTTACTGTACTTTTTGATATTTTATGTACAGTATATAAGATATATTTGGTGTCCTTTTGATATTTTATGTAAATTATATAATACATATTTGCTGTAGTTTTTGATATTTTACATAGGGTGTGTCATATATATTGACGGTATTTTTGATATTTTATTTACAGTATATAATATACATTTGGTGTAATTTTTGATATTTTATGTACAGTATATTAAATATAATTACTGTAGTATTTGATACTTTATTTACAGTATATATAAAACATATTTGGTGTACTTTTTGATATTTTATGTACAGTATGTAATATATATTTACTGTACTTTTTGATAATTTATTTACAGTGTATAAAGTGTATTTGGTGTACTTTCAGTTAATATTATATGTACAATATATGAAATATATTTACTGTACTTTTTGATATTTTATGTAGAGTATATAAGATATATTTGGTGTCCTTTTGATATTTATTTAAATTATATAATACATATTTGCTGTAGTTTTTGATATTTTACATAGGGTGTGTCGTATATACTTACTGTCCTTTTTGATATTTTATTTACAGTATAAAATATACATTTAGTGTAATTTTTGATATTTTATGTACAGTATATTAAATATAATTACTGTAGTTTTTGATAGTCTATTGACAGTATATATAACACATATTTGGTGTACTTTTTTATATTTTATGTACAGTATGTCATATATATTTACTGTACTTTTTGATATTTTATTTACAGTATATAAAGTGTATTTGGTGTACTTTCAGTTAATATTATAAGTACAATATATGAAATATATTTACTATATTTTTGATATTTTATGTACAGTATATAAGATATATTTGGTGTCCTTTTGATATTTTATGTAAATTATATGATACAAATTTGGTGTAGTTTTTGATATTTTACATAGGGTGTGTCATATATATTGACTGACTTTTTGATATTTTATTTACAGTATATAATATACATTTGGTGTAATTTTTGATATTTTATGTACAGTATATTAAATATAATTACTGCAGTTTTTGATAGTCTATTTACAGTATATATAACACATATTTGGTGTACTTTTTTATATTTTATGTACAGTATGTAATATATATTTACTGTACTTTTTGATAATTTATTTACAGTATATAAAGTGTATTTGGTGTACTTTCAGTTAATATTATATGTACAAAATATGAAATATATTTACTGTACTTTTTGATATTTTATGTAGAGTATCTAAGATATATTTGGTGTCCTTTTGATATTTTATGTAAATTATATAATGCATATTTGCTGTAGTTTTTGATATTTTACATAGGGTGTGTCGTATATACTTACTGTCCTTTTTGATATTTTATTTACAGTATAAAATATACATTTGGTATAATTTTTGATATTTTATGTACAGTATATTAAATATAATTACCGTAGTATTTGATACTTTATTTACAGTATATATAACACATATTTGGTGTACTTTTTGATATTTTATGTACAGTATGTTATATATATTTACTGTACTTTTTGATAATTTATTTACAGTATATAAAGTGTATTTGCTGTACTTTCAGTTAATATTATATGTACAACATATGAAATATATTTACTGTACTTTTTGATATTTTATGTACAGTATATAAGATATATTTGGTGTCCTTTTGATATTTTATGTAAATTATATAATACATATTTGGTGTAGTTTTTGATATTTTACATAGGGTGTGTCGTATATATTGACTGTCCTTTTTGATATTTTATTTACAGTATATAATATACATTTGGTGTAATTTTTGATATTTTATGTACAGTATATTAAATATAATTACTGTAGTTTTTCATAGTCTATTTACAGTATATATAACACGTATTTGGTTTACTTTTTGATATTTTATGTACAGTATGTCATATATATTTACTGTACTTTTTGATATTTTATTTACAGTATATAAAATGTATTTGGTGTACTTTTAGTTAATATTATATGTACAATATATGAAATATATTTACTGTACTTTCTGATATTTTATGTTCAGTATATAAGATATATTTGGTGTCCTTTTGATATTTTATATAAATTATATAATATATATTAGGTGTAGTTTTTTATATTTTACCTTGTGTGTGTCATATATATTTACTGTCTTTTTGATATTTTATTTACAGTATATAATATACATTTGGTGTAATTGTTGATATTTTATGTACAGTATATTAAATATAATTACTGTAGTTTTTGATAGTCTATTTACAGTATATATAACACATATTTGGTGTACTTTTTGATATTTTATGTACAGTATGTCATATATATTTACTGTACTTTTTGATATTTTATTTACAGTATATAATATACATTTGGTGTAATATTTGATATTTTATGTACAGTATATTAAATATAATTACTGTAGTTTTTCATAGTCTATTTACAGTATATATAACACATATTTGGTGTACTTTTTGATATTTTATGTACAGTATGTCATATATATTTACTGTACTTTTTGATATTTTATTTACAGTATATAAAATGTATTTGGTGTACATTTAGTTAATATTATATGTACAATATAGGAAATATATTTACTGTACTTTCTGATATTTTACGTACAGTATATAAGATATATTTGGTGTCCTTTTGATATTTTATATAAATTATATAATATATATTTGGTGTAGTTTTTGATATTTTACATAGGGTGTGTAGTATATACTTACTGTCCTTATTGATATTTTAGTTACAGTGTATAATATACATTTGGTGTAATTTTTGATAGTTTATGTACAGTATATTAAATATAATTACAATAGTATTTGATCATTTATTTACAGTATATATAACACATATTTGGTGTACTTTTTGATATTTTATGTACAATATGTCATATATATTTACTGTACTTTTTGATATTTTATTTACAGTATATAAAATGTATTTGGTGTACTTTCAGTTAATATTATATGTACAATATATGAAATATATTTACTGTACTTTTTGATATTTTATGTACAGTATATAAGATATATTTGGTGTCCTTTTGATATTTTATGCAAATTATATAATACATATTTGGTGTAGTTTTTGATATTTTACATAGGGTGTGTCATATATATTGACTGTCCTTTTTGATATTTTATTTACAGTATATAATATACATTTGGTGTAATTTTTGATATTTTATGTACAGTATATTAAATATAATTACTGTAGCTTTCATAGTCTATTTACAGTATATATAACACATATTTGGTGTACTTTTTGATATTTTATGTACAGTATGTAATATATATTTACTGTACTTTTTGATATTTTATTTACAGTATATAAAGTGTATTTGGTGTACTTTCAGTTAATATTATATGTACAATATATGAAATATATTTACTGTACATTTTGATATTTTATGTACAGTATATAAGATATATTTGGTGTCCTTTTGATATTTTATATAAATTATATAATATATATTTGGTGAAGTTTTTGATATTTTACATAGGGTGTGTAGTATATAGTTACTGTCCTTTTTGATATTTTATTTACAGTATATAATATACGTTTGGTGTAATTTTTGATATTTAATGTACAGTATATTGAGTATAATTACTGTAGTATTTGATACTTTATTTACAGTATATATAACACATATTTGGTGTACTTTTTGATATTTTATGTACAGTATGTCATATATATTTACTGTACTTTTTGATAATTTATTTATAGTATATAAAGTGTATTTGGTGTACTTTCAGTTAATATTATATGTACAATATATGAAATATATTTACTGTACTTTTTGACATTTTATGTACAGTATATAAGATATATTTGGTGTCCTTTTGATATTTTATGTAAATTATATAATATATAATTGGTGAAGTTTTTGATATTTTACATAGGGTGTGTACTATATAGTTACTGTCCTTTTTGATATTTTATTTACAGTATATAATATACGTTTGGTGTAATTTTTGATATTTTATGTACAGTATATTAAATATAATTACTGTAGTATTTGATACTTTATTTACAGTATATATAACACATATTTGGTGTACTTTTTGATATTTTATGTACAGTATGTAATATATATTTACTGTACTTTTTGATAATTTATTTACAGTATATAAAGTGTATTTGGTGTACTTTCAGTTAATATTATATGTACAATATATGAAATATATTTACTGTATTTTTGATATTTTATGTACAGTATATAAGATATATTTGGTGTCCTTTTGATATTTTATATAAATTATATAATACATATTTGGTGTTGTTTTTGATATTTTACATAGGGTGTGTCATATATATTGACTGTCCTTTTTGATATTTTATTTACAGTATATAATATACATTTGGTGTAATTTTTGATATTTTATGTACAGTATATTAAATATAATTACTGTAGTATTTGATCATTTATTTACAGTATATATAACACATATTTGGTTTACTTTTTGATATTTTATGTACAGTATGTCATATATATTTACTGTACTTTTTGATATTTTATTTACAGTATATAAAGTGTATTTGGTGTACTTTCAGTTAATATTATATGTACAATATATGAAATATATTTACTGTACTTTTTGATATTTTATGTACAGTATATAAGATATATTTGGTGTCCTTTTGATATTTAATGTAAATTATATAATACATATTTGCTGTAGTTTTTGATATTTTACTTAGGGTGTGTCGTATATAGTTACTGTCCTTTTTGATATTTTATTTACAGTATATAATATACATTTGGTGTAATTTTTGATATTTTATGTACAGTATATTAAATATAATTACTGTAGTTTTTGATAGTCTATTTACAGTATATATAACACATATGTGGTGTACTTTTTTATATTTTATGTACAGTATGTCATATATATTTACTGTACTTTTTGATATTTTATTTACAGTATATAAAATGTATTTGGTGTACTTTTAGTTAATATTATATGTACAATATATGAAATATATTTACTGTATTTTCTGATATTTTACGTACAGTATATAAGATATATTTGGTGTCCTTTTGATATTTTATATAAATTATATAATATATATTTGGTGTAGTTTTTGATATTTTACATAGGGTGTGTAGTATATATTTACTGTCCTTATTGATATTTTATTTACAGTGTATAATATTCATTTGCTGTAATTTTTGATATTTTATGTACAGTATATTAAATATAATTACTGTAGTATTTGATCATATATTTACAGTATATATAACACATATTTGGTTTACTTTTTGGTATTTTATGTACAGTATGTCATATATATTTACTGTACTTTTTGATATTTTATTTACAGTATATAAAATGTATTTGGTGTACTTTCAGTTAATATTATATGTACACTATATGAAATATATTTACTGTACTTTTTGATATTTTATGTACAGTATATAAGATATATTTGGTGTCCTTTTGATATTTTATGTAAATTATATAATACATATTTGGTGTAGATTCTGATATTTTACATAGGGTGTGTCATATATATTGACGGTACTTTTTGATATTTTATTTACAGTATATAATATACATTTGGTGTAATTTTTGATATTTTATGTACAGTATATTAAATATAATTACTGTAGTTTTTGATAGTCTATTTACAGTATATATAACACATATTTGGTTTACTTTTTGATATTTTATGTACAGTATGTCATATATATTTACTGTAATTTTTGATATTTTATTTACAGTATATAAAATATATTTGGTGTACTTTTAGTTAATATTATATGTACAATGTATGAAATATATTTACTGTACTTTCTGATACTTTATGTACAGTATATAAAATATATTTGGTGTCCTTTTGATATTTTATATAAATTATATAATATATATTAGGTGTAGATTTGATATTTTACATTGGGTGTGTCATACATATTTACTGTCTTTTTGATATTTTATTTACAGTATATAATATACATTTGGTGTAATTGTTGATATTTTATGTACAGTATATTAATTATAATTACTGTAGTATTTGATACTTTATTTACAGTATACATAACACATATTTGGTGTACTTTTTGATATTTTATGTACAGTATATCATATATATTTACTGTACTTTTTGATATTTTATTTACAGTATATAAACTGTATTTGGTGTACTTTTAGTTAATATTATATGTACACTATATGAAATATATTTACTCTACTTTCTGATATTTTATGTACAGTATATAATATATATTTGGTGTCCTTTTGATATTTTATATAAATTATATAATATATATTTGGTGTAGTTTTTGATATTTTATATAGGGTGTGTCATATGTATTTACTGTCTTTTTGATATTTTATTTACAGTATATAATATACATTTGGTGTAATTTTTGATATTTTATGTACAGTATATTAAATATAATTACAGTAGTCTTTGATAGTCAATTTACAGTATATATAACACATATTTGGTGTACTTTTTGATATTTTATGTACAGTATGTAATGTATATTTACTGAACTTTTTGATATTTTATTTACAGTATATAAAGTGTATTTGGTGTACTTTCAGTTAATATTATATGTACAATATATGAAATATATTTACTGTACTTTCTGATATTTTATGTACAGTATATAAGATATATTTGGTGTCCTTTTGATATTTTATATAAATTATATAATATATATTTCGTGAAGTTTTTGATATTTTACATAGGGTGTGTAGTATTTACTTACTGTCCTTTTTGATCTTTTATTTACAGTATATAATATACATTTGGTGTAATTTTTGATATTTTATGTACAGTATATTAAACACAATTACTGTAGTATTTGATACTTTATTTACAGTATATATAACACATATTTGGTGTAGTTTTTGATATTTTATGTACAGTATGTCATATATATTTACCGTAATTTTTGATATTTTATTTACAGTATATAAAATGTATTTGGTGTACTTTCAGTAAATATTATATGTACAATATATGAAATATATTTACTGTACTTTCTCATATTTTATGTACAGTATATAAGATATATTTTGTGTCCTTTTGATATTTTATATAAATTATATAATATATATTAAGTGTAGTTTTTGATATTTTACATAGGGTGTGTCATATATATTTACTGTCTTTTTGATATTTTATTTACAGTATATAATATACATTTGGTGTAATTTTTGATATTTTATGTACAGTATATTAAATATAATTACTGTAGTTTTTCATAGTCTATTTACAGTATATATAACACATATTTGGTGTACTTTTTGATATTTTATGTACAGTATGTCATATATTTACTGTACTTTTTGATATTTTATTTACAGTATATAAAATGTATTTGGTGTACTTTTAGTTAATATTATATGTACACTATATGAAATATATTTACTCTACTTTCTGATATTTTATGTACAGTATATAATATATATTTGGTGTCCTGTTGATATTTTATATAAATTACATAATATATATTTGGTGAAGTTTTTGATATTTTACATAGGATGTGTAGTATATAGTTACTGTCCTTTTTGATATTTTATTTACAGTATATAATATACGTTTGGTGTAATTTTTGATATTTAATGTACAGTATATTAAATATAATTACTGTAGTATTTGATACTTTATTTACAGTATATATAACACATATTTGGTGTACTTTTTGATATTTTATGTACAGTATGTAATGTATATTTACTGTACTTTTTGATATTTTATTTACAGTATATAAAGTGTATTTGGTGTACTTTCAGTTAATATTATATGTACAATATATGAAATATATTTACTGTACTTTCTGATATTTTATGTACAGTATATAAGATATATTTGGTGTCCTTTTGATATTTTATATAAATTATATAATATATATTAAGTGTATTTTTTGATATTTTACATAGGGTGTGTCATATATATTTACTGTCTTTTTGATATTTTATTTACAGTATATAATATACATTTGGTGTAATTTTTGATATTTTATGTACAGTATATTAAATATAATTACTGTAGTTTTTCATAGTCTATTTACAGTATATATAACACATATTTGGTGTACTTTTTGATATTTTATGTACAGTATGTCATATATATTTACTGTATTTTTGATAATTTATTTACAGTATATAAAGTGTATTTGGTGTACTTTTAGTTAATATTATATGTACAATATATGAAATATATTTATTGTACTTTTAGATATTTTATGTACAGTATATAAGATATATTTGGTGTCCTTTTGATATTTTATGTAAATTATATAATACATATTTGGTATAGTTTTTGATATATTACATAGGGTGTGTCATATATATTGACTGTCCTTTTTGATATTTTATTTACAGTATATAATATACATTTGGTGTAATCTTTGATATTTTATGTACAGTATATTAAATATAATTACTGTAGTTTTCATAGTCTATTTATAGTATATATAACACATATTTGGTGTACTTTTTGATATTTTATGTACAGTATGTCATATATATTTACTGTACTTTTTGATATTTTATTTGCACTATATAAAATGTATTTGGTGTACTTTTAGTTAATATTATATGTACAATATATGAAATATATTTACTGTACTTTCTGATATTTTATGTACAGTATATAAGATATATTTGGTGTCCTTTTGATATTTTATATAAATTATATAATATATATTTTGGTGAAGTTTTTCATATTTTACATAGGGGGTGTAGTATATAGTTACTGTCCTTTTTGATATTTTATTTACAGTATATAATATACGTTTGGTGTAATTTTTGATATTTAATGTACAGTATATTAAATATAATTACTGTAGTATTTGATACTTTATTTACAGTATATATAACACATATTTGGTGTACTTTTTGATATTTTATGTACAGTATGTAATATATATTTACTGTACTTTTTGATAATTTATTTACAGTATATAAAGTGTATTTGGTGTACTTTCAGTTAATATTATATGTACAATATATGAAATATATTTACTGTACTTTTTGATATTTTATGTACAGTATATAAGATATATTTGTGTCCTTTTGATATTTTATGTTAATTATATAATATATATTTGGTGAAGTTTTTGATATTTTACATAGGGTGTGTAGTATATAGTTACTGTCCTTTTTGATATTTTATTTACAGTATATAATATACATTTGGTGTAATTTTTGATATTTTATGTACAGTATATTAAATATAATTACTGTAGTATTTGCTACTTTATTTACAGTATATATAACACATATTTGGTGTACTTTTTGATATTTTATGTACAGTATGTAATATATATTTACTGTACTTTTTGATAATTTATTTACAGTATATAAAGTGTATTTGGTGTACTTTCGGTTAATATTATATGTACAATATATGAAATATATTTACTGTATTTTTGATATTTTATGTACAGTATATAAGATATATTTCGTGTCCTTTTGATATTTTATGTAAATTATATAATACATATTTGGTGTTGTTTTTGATATTTTACATAGGGTGTGTCATATATATTGACTGTCCTTTTTGATATTTTATTTACAGTATATAATATACATTTGGTGTAATTTTTGATATTTTATGTACAGTATATTAAATATAATTACTGTAGTTTTTCATAGTCTATTTACAGTATATATAACACATATTTGGTGTACTTTTTGATATTTTATGTACAGTATGTCATATATATTTACTGTACTGTTTTATATTTTATTTACAGTATATAAAATGTATTTGGTGTACTTTTAGTTAATATTATATGTACAATATATGAAATATATTTACTGTACTTTCTGACATTTTATATACAGTATATGAGATATATTTGGTGTCCTTTTGATATTTTATATAAATTATATAATATATATTTGGTGAAGTTTTTGATATTTTACATAGGGTGTGTATTATATACTTACTGTCCTTTTTGATATTTTATTTACAGTATATAATATACATTTGGTGTAATTTTTGATATTTTATGTACAGTATATTAAATATAATTACTGCAGTTTTTGATTGTCTATTTACAGTATATATAACACATATTTGGTGTACTTTTTGATATTTTATGTACAGTATGTCATATATATTTACTGTACTTTTTGATATTTTATTTACAGTATATAAAATGTATTTGGTGTACTTTTAGTTAATATTATATGTACAATATATGAAATATATTTACTGTACTTTTTGATATTTTATGTACAGTATATAAGATATATTTGGTGTCCTTTTGATATTTTATATAAATTATATAATATATATTTGGTGAAGTTTTTGATATTTTACATAGGGTGTGTAGTATATACTTACTGTCCTTTTTGATATTTTATTTACAGTATATAATATACGTTTGGTGTAATTTTTGATATTTAATGTACAGTATATTAAATATAATTACTGTAGTATTTGATACTTTATTTACAGTATATATAACACATATTTGGTGTACTTTTTGATATTTTATGTACAGTATGTAATATATATTTACTGTACTTTTTGATAATTTATTTACAGTATATAAAGTGTATTTGGTGTACTTTCAGTTAATATTATATGTACAATATATGAAATATATTAACTGTACTTTTTGATATTTTATGTACAGTATATAAGATATATTTGTGTCCTTTTGATATTTTATGTAAATTATATAATATATATTTGGTGAAGTTTTTGATATTTTACATAGGGTGTGTAGTATATAGTTACTGTCCTTTTTGATATTTTATTTACAGTATATAGTATACGTTTGGTGTAATTTTTGATATTTAATGTACAGTATATTAAATATAATTACTGTAGTATTTGATACTTTATTTACAGTATATATAACACATATTTGGTGTACTTTTTGATATTTTATGTACAGTATGTAATATATATTTACTGTAATTTTTGATAATTTATTTACAGTATATAAAGTGTATTTGGTGTACTTTCAGTTAATATTATATGTAAAATATATGAAATATATTTACTGTACTTTTTGATATTTTATGTACAGTATATAAGATATATTTGTGTCCTTTTGATATTTTATGTAAATTATATAATATATATTTGGTGAAGTTTTTGATATTTTACATAGGGTGTGTAGTATATAGTTACTGTCCTTTTTGATATTTTATTTACAGTATATAATATACGTTTGGTGTAATTTTTGATATTTTATGTACAGTATATTAAATATAATTACTGTAGTATTTGATACTTTATTTACAGTATATATAACACATATTTGGTGTACTTTTTGATATTTTATGTACAGTATGTAATATATATTTACTGTACGTTTTGATAATTTATTTACAGTATATAAAGTGTATTTGGTGTACTTTCGGTTAATATTATATGTACAATATATGAAATATATTTACTGTATTTTTGATATTTTATGTACAGTATATAAGATATATTTCGTGTCCTTTTGATATTTTATGTAAATTATATAATACATATTTGGTGTTGTTTTTGATATTTTACATAGGGTGTGTCATATATATTGACTGTCCTTTTTGATATTTTATTTACAGTATATAATATACATTTGGTGTAATTTTTGATATTTTATGTACAGTATATTAAATATAATTACTGTAGTTTTTCATAGTCTATTTACAGTGTATATAACACATATTTGGTGTACTTTTTGATATTTTATGTACAGTATGTCATATATATTTACTGTACTGTTTTATATTTTATTTACAGTATATAAAATGTATTTGGTGTACTTTTAGTTAATATTATATGTACAATATATGAAATATATTTACTGTACTTTCTGATATTTTATATACAGTATATAAGATATATTTGGTGTCCTTTTGATATTTTATATAAATTATATTATATATATTTGGTGTAGTTTTTGATATTTTATATAGGGTGTGTCATATGTATTTACTGTCTTTTTGATATTTTATTTACAGTATATAATATACATTTGGTGTAATTTTTGATATTTTATGTACAGTATATGAAATATAATTACAGTAGTCTTTGATAGTCAATTTACAGTATATATAAAACATATTTGGTGTACTTTTTGATATTTTATGTACAGTATGTAATGTATATTTACTGAACTTTTTGATATTTTATTTACAGTATATAAAGTGTATTTGGTGTACTTTCAGTTAATATTATATGTACAATATATGAAATATATTTACTGTACTTTCTGATATTTTATGTACAGTATATAAGATATATTTGGTGTCCTTTTGATATTTTATATAAATTATATAATATATATTTCGTGAAGTTTTTGATATTTTACATAGGGTGTGTAGTATTTACTTACTGTCCTTTTTGATCTTTTATTTACAGTATATAATATACATTTGGTGTAATTTTTGATATTTTATGTACAGTATATTAAACACAATTACTGTAGTATTTGATACTTTATTTACAGTATATATAACACATATTTGGTGTAGTTTTTGATATTTTATGGACAGTATGTCATATATATTTACTGTAATTTTTGATATTTTATTTACAGTATATAAAATGTATTTGGTGTACTTTCAGTAAATATTATATGTACAATATATGAAATATATTTACTGTACTTTCTCATATTTTATGTACAGTATATAAGATATATTTTGTGTCCTTTTGATATTTTATATAAATTATATAATATATATTAAGTGTAGTTTTTGATATTTTACATAGGGTGTGTCATATATATTTACTGTCTTTTTGATATTTTATTTACAGTATATAATATACATTTGGTGTAATTTTTGATATTTTATGTACAGTATATTAAATATAATTACTGTAGTTTTTCATAGTCTATTTACAGTATATATAACACATATTTGGTGTACTTTTTGATATTTTATGTACAGTATGTCATATATTTACTGTACTTTTTGATATTTTATTTACAGTATATAAAATGTATTTGGTGTACTTTTAGTTAATATTATATGTACACTATATGAAATATATTTACTCTACTTTCTGATATTTTATGTACAGTTTATAATATATATTTGGTGTCCTGTTGATATTTTATATAAATTATATAATATATATTTGGTGAAGTTTTTGATATTTTACATAGGATGTGTAGTATATAGTTACTGTCCTTTTTGATATTTTATTTACAGTATATAATATACGTTTGGTGTAATTTTTGATATTTAATGTACAGTATATTAAATATAATTACTGTAGTATTTGATACTTTATTTACAGTATATATAACACATATTTGGTGTACTTTTTGATATTTTATGTACAGTATGTAATGTATATTTACTGTACTTCTTGATATTTTATTTACAGTATATAAAGTGTATTTGGTGTACTTTCAGTTAATATTATATGTACAATATATGAAATATATTTACTGTACTTTCTGATATTTTATGTACAGTATATAAGATATATTTGGTGTCCTTTTGATATTTTATATAAATTATATAATATATATTAAGTGTAGTTTTTGATATTTTACATAGGGTGTGTCATATATATTTACTGTCTTTTTGATATTTTATTTACAGTATATAATATACATTTGGTGTAATTTTTGATATTTTATGTACAGTATATTAAATATAATTACTGTAGTTTTTCATAGTCTATTTACAGTATATATAACACATATTTGGTGTACTTTTTGATATTTTATGTACAGTATGTCATATATATTTACTGTATTTTTGATAATTTATTTACAGTATATAAAGTGTATTTGGTGTACTTTCAGTTAATATTATATGTACAATATATGAAATATATTTACTGTACTTTTAGATATTTTATGTACAGTATATAAGATATATTTGGTGTCCTTTTGATATTTTATGTAAATTATATAATACATATTTGGTATAGTTTTTGATATTTTACATAGGGTGTGTCATATATATTGACTGTCCTTTTTGATATTTTATTTACAGTATATAATATACATTTGGTGTAATCTTTGATATTTTATGTACAGTATATTAAATATAATTACTGTAGTTTTCATAGTCTATTTACAGTATATATAACACATATTTGGTGTACTTTTTGATATTTTATGTACAGTATGTAATATATATTTACTGTACTTTTTGATAATTTATTTACAGTATATAAAGTGTATTTGGTGTACTTTCGGTTAATATTATATGTACAATATATGAAATATATTTACTGTATTTTTGATATTTTATGTACAGTATATAAGATATATTTCGTGTCCTTTTGATATTTTATGTAAATTATATAATACATATTTGGTGTTGTTTTTGATATTTTACATAGGGTGTGTCATATATATTGACTGTCCTTTTTGATATTTTATTTACAGTATATAATATACATTTGGTGTAATTTTTGATATTTTATGTACAGTATATTAAATATAATTACTGTAGTTTTTCATAGTCTATTTACAGTATATATAACACATATTTGGTGTACTTTTTGATATTTTATGTACAGTATGTCATATATATTTACTGTACTGTTTTATATTTTATTTACAGTATATAAAATGTATTTGGTGTACTTTTAGTTAATATTATATGTACAATATATGAAATATATTTACTGTACTTTCTGACATTTTATATACAGTATATAAGATATATTTGGTGTCCTTTTGATATTTTATATAAATTATATAATATATATTTGGTGAAGTTTTTGATATTTTACATAGGGTGTGTATTATATACTTACTGTCCTTTTTGATATTTTATTTACAGTATATAATATACATTTGGTGTAATTTTTGATATTTTATGTACAGTATATTAAATATAATTACTGCAGTTTTTGATTGTCTATTTACAGTATATATAACACATATTTGGTGTACTTTTTGATATTTTATGTACAGTATGTCATATATATTTACTGTACTTTTTGATATTTTATTTACAGTATATAAAATGTATTTGGTGTACTTTTAGTTAATATTATATGTACAATATATGAAATATATTTACTGTACTTTTTGATATTTTATGTACAGTATATAAGATATATTTGGTGTCCTTTTGATATTTTATATAAATTATATAATATATATTTGGTGAAGTTTTTGATATTTTACATAGGGTGTGTAGTATATACTTACTGTCCTTTTTGATATTTTATTTACAGTATATAATATACGTTTGGTGTAATTTTTGATATTTAATGTACAGTATATTAAATATAATTACTGTAGTATTTGATACTTTATTTACAGTATATATAACACATATTTGGTGTACTTTTTGATATTTTATGTACAGTATGTAATATATATTTACTGTACTTTTTGATAATTTATTTACAGTATATAAAGTGTATTTGGTGTACTTTCAGTTAATATTATATGTACAATATGTGAAATATATTAACTGTACTTTTTGATATTTTATGTACAGTATATAAGATATATTTGTGTCCTTTTGATATTTTATGTAAATTATATAATATATATTTGGTGAAGTTTTTGATATTTTACATAGGGTGTGTAGTATATAGTTACTGTCCTTTTTGATATTTTATTTACAGTATATAGTATACGTTTGGTGTAATTTTTGATATTTAATGTACAGTATATTAAATATAATTACTGTAGTATTTGATACTTTATTTACAGTATATATAACACATATTTGCTGTACTTTTTGGTATTTTATGTACAGTATGTAATATATATTTACTGTAATTTTTGATAATTTATTTACAGTATATAAAGTGTATTTGGTGTACTTTCAGTTAATATTATATGTAAAATATATGAAATATATTTACTGTACTTTTTGATATTTTATGTACAGTATATAAGATATATTTGTGTCCTTTTGATATTTTATGTAAATTATATAATATATATTTGGTGAAGTTTTTGATATTTTACATAGGGTGTGTAGTATATAGTTACTGTCCTTTTTGATATTTTATTTACAGTATATAATATACGTTTGGTGTAATTTTTGATATTTTATGTACAGTATATTAAATATAATTACTGTAGTATTTGATAGTTTATTTACAGTATATATAACACATATTTGGTGTACTTTTTGATATTTTATGTACAGTATGTAATATATATTTACTGTACGTTTTGATAATTTATTTACAGTATATAAAGTGTATTTGGTGTACTTTCGGTTAATATTATATGTACAATATATGAAATATATTTACTGTATTTTTGATATTTTATGTACAGTATATAAGATATATTTCGTGTCCTTTTGATATTTTATGTAAATTATATAATACATATTTGGTGTTGTTTTTGATATTTTACATAGGGTGTGTCATATATATTGACTGTCCTTTTTGATATTTTATTTACAGTATATAATATACATTTGGTGTAATTTTTGATATTTTATGTACAGTATATTAAATATAATTACTGTAGTTTTTCATAGTCTATTTACAGTGTATATAACACATATTTGGTGTACTTTTTGATATTTTATGTACAGTATGTCATATATATTTACTGTACTGTTTTATATTTTATTTACAGTATATAAAATGTATTTGGTGTACTTTTAGTTAATATTATATGTACAATATATGAAATATATTTACTGTACTTTCTGATATTTTATATACAGTATATAAGATATATTTGGTGTCCTTTTGATATTTTATATAAATTATATAATATATATTTGGTGTAGTTTTTGATATTTTACATAGGGTGTGTCATATGTATTTACTGTCTTTTTGATATTTTATTTACAGTATATAATATACATTTGGTGTAATTTTTGATATTTTATGTACAGTATATTAAATATAATTACTGAAGTATTTGATACTTTATTTACAGTATATATAACACATATTTGGTGTACTTTTTGATATTTTATGTACAGTATGTCATATATATTTACTGTATTTTTGATAATTTATTTACAGTATATAAAGTGTATTTGGTGTACTTTCAGTTAATATTATATGTACAATATATGAAATATATTTACTGTACTTTTAGATATTTTATGTACAGTATATAAGATATATTTGGTGTCCTTTTGATATTTTATGTAAATTATATAATACATATTTGGTATAGTTTTTGATATTTTACATAGGGTGTGTCATATATATTGACTGTCCTTTTTGATATTTTATTTACAGTATATAATATACATTTGGTGTAATCTTTGATATTTTATGTACAGTATATTAAATATAATTACTGTAGTTTTCATAGTCTATTTAGAGTATATATAACACATATTTGGTGTACTTTTTGATATTTTATGTACAGTATGTCATATATATTTACTGTACTTTTTGATATTTTATTTACAGTATATAAAATGTATTTGGTGTACTTTCAGTTAATATTATATGTACTATATATGAAATATATTTACTGTACTTTCTGATATTTTATGTAGAGTATATAAGATATATTTGGTGTCCTTTTGATATTTTATATAAATTATATAATATATATTTGGTGAAGTTTTGATATTTTACATAGGGTGTGTAGTATATAGTTACTGTCCTTTTTGATATTTTATTTACAGTCTATAATAGACGTTTTGTGTAATTTTTGATATTTTATGTACAGTATATTAAATATAATTACTGTAGTATTTGATACTTTATTTACAGTATATATAACACATATTTGGTGTACTTTTTGATATTTTATGTACAGTATGTAATATATATTTACTGTACTTTTTATAATTTATTTACAGTATATAAAGTGTATTTGGTGTAATTTCAGTCAATATTATATGTACAATATATGAAATATATTTACTGTACTTTTTGATATTTTATGTACAGTATATAAGATATATTTGGTGTCCTTTTGATATTTTATGAAAATTATATAATACATATTTGGTGTAGTTTTTGATATTTTATATAGGGTGTGTCATATATATTGACTGTCCTTTTTGATATTTTACTTACAGTATATAATATACATTTGGTGTAATTTTTGATATGTTATGTACAGTATATTAAATATAATTACTGTAGTATTTGATACTTTATTTACAGTATATATAACACATATTTGGTGTACTTTTTGATATTTTATGTACAGTATGTCATATATATTTACTGTACTTTTTGATATTTTATTTACAGTATATAAAATGTATTTGGTGTACTTTTAGTTAATATTATATGTACACTATATGAAATATATTTACTGTACTTTTAGATATTTTATGTACAGTATATAAGATATATTTGGTGTCCTTTTGATATTTTATGTAAATTATATAATACATATTTGGTGTAGTTTTTGATATTTTACATAGGGTGTGTCATATATATTGACTGTCCTTTTTGATATTTTATTTACAGTATATAATATACATTTGGTGTAATTTTTGATATTTTATGTACAGTATATTAAATATAATTACAGTAGTCTTTGATAGTCTATTTACAGTATATATAACACATATTTGGTGTACTTTTTGATATTTTATGTACAGTATGTAATGTATATTTACTGTACTTTTTGATATTTTATTTACAGTATATAAAGTGTATTTGGTGTACTTTCAGTTAATATTATATGTACAATATATGAAATATATTTACTGTACTTTCTGATATTTTATGTACAGTATATAAGATATATTTGGTGTCCTTTTGATATTTTATATAAATTATATAATATATATTAAGTGTAGTTTTTGATATTTTACATAGGGTGTGTCATATATATTTACTGTCTTTTTGATATTTTATTTACAGTATATAATATACATTTGGTGTAATTTTTGATATTTTATGTACAGTATATTAAATATAATTACTGAAGTATTTGATACTTTATTTACAGTATATATAACACATATTTGGTGTATTTTTGATATTTTATGTACAGTATGTCATATATATACTGTACTTTTTGATATTTTATTTACAGTATATAAAATGTATTTGGTGTACTTTTATTTAATATTATATGTACACTATATGAAATATATTTACTCTACTTTCTGATATTTTATGTACAGTATATAATATATATTTGTTGTCCTTTTGATATTTTATATAAATTATATAATATATATTTGGTGAAGTTTTTGATATTTTACATAGGGTGTGTAGTATTTACTTACTGTCCTTTTTGATCTTTTATTTACAGTATATAATATACATTTGGTGTAATTTTTGATATTTTATGTACAGTATATTAAACACAATTACTGTAGTATTTGATACTTTATTTACAGTATATATAACACATATTTGGTGTACTTTTTGATATTTTATGTACAGTATGTCATATATATTTACCGTACTTTTTGATATTTTATTGACAGTATATAAAATGTATTTGGTGTACTTTCAGTTAATATTATATGTACAATATATGAAATATATTTACTGTACTTTCTGATATTTTATGTACAGTATATAAGATATATTTTGTGTCCTTTTGATATTTTATATAAATTATATAATATACATTAAGTGTAGTTTTTGATATTTTACATAGGGTGTGTCATATATATTTACTGTCTTTTTGATATTTTATTTACAGTATATAATATACATTTGATGTAATTTTTGATATTTTATGTACAGTAAATTAAATATAATTACTGTAGTTTTTCATAGTCTATTTACAGTATATATAACACATATTTGGTGTACTTTTTGATATTTTATGTACAGTATGTCATATATATTTACTGTACTTTTTGATATTTTATTTACAGTATATAAAATGTATTTGGTGTACTTTTAGTTAATATTATATGAACACTATATGAAATATATTTACTCTACTTTCTGATATTTTATGTACAGTATATAATATATATTTGGTGTCCTTTTGATATTTTATATAAATTATATAATATATATTTGGTGAAGTTTTTGATATTTTACATAGGATGTGTAGTATATAGTTACTGTCCTTTTTGATATTTTATTTACAGTATATAATATACGTTTGGTGTAATTTTTGATATTTAATGTACAGTATATTAAATATAATTACTGTAGTTTTTGATAGTCTATTTACAGTATATATAACACATATTTGGTGTACTTTTTGATATTTTATGTACAGTATGTAATGTATATTTACTGTACTTTTTGATATTTTATTTACAGTATATAAAGTGTATTTGGTGTACTTTCAGTTAATATTATATGTACAATATATGAAATATATTTACTGTACTTTTTGATATTTTATGTACAGTATATAAGATATATTTGGTGTCCTTTTGATATTTTATGTAAATTATATAATACATATTTGGTGTAGTTTTTGATATTTTACATAGGGTGTGTCATATATATTTACTGTCCTTTTTGATATTTTATTTACAGTATATAATATACATTTGGTGTAATTGTTGATATTTTATGTACAGTATATTAAAAATAATTACTGTAGTTTTTGATAGTCTATTTACAGTATATATAACACATATTTGGTGTACTTTTTTATATTTTATGTACAGTATGTCATATATATTTACTGTACTTTTTGATATTTTATTTACAGTATATAAAATGTATTTGGTGTACTTTTAGTTAATATTATATGTACAATATATGAAATATATTTACTGAACTTTCTGATATTTTACGTACAGTATATAAGATATATTTGGTGTCCTTTTGATATTTTATATAAATTATATAATATATATTTGGTGTAGTTTTTGATATTTTACATAGGGTGTGTACTATATATTTACTGTCCTTATTGATATTTTATTTACAGTGTATAATATACATTTGGTGTAATTTTTGATATTTTATGTACAGTATATTAAATATAATTACTGTAGTATTTGATCGTTTATTTACTGTATATATAACACATATTTGGTTTACTTTTTGATATTTTATGTACAGTATGTCATATACATTTACTGTATTTTTGATATTTAATTTACAGTATATAATGTACATTTGGTGTAATTTTTGATATTTTATGTACAGTATAGTAAATATAATTACTGTAGTTTTTGATAGTCTATTTACAGTATATATAACACATATTTGGTGTACTTTTTGATATTTTATGTACAGTATATAAGATATATTTGGTGTCCTTTTGATATTTTATGTAAATTATATAATATATATTTGGTGAAGTTTTTGATATTTTACATAGGGTGTGTACTATATAGTTACTGTCCTTTTTGATATTTTATTTACAGTATATAATATACATTTGGTGTAATTTTTGATATTTTATGTACAGTATATTAAATATAATTACTGTAGTATTTGATACTTTATTTACAGTATATATAACACATATTTGGTGTACTTTTTGATATTTTATGTACAGTATGTAATATATATTTACTGTACTTTTTGATAATTTATTTACAGTATATAAAATGTATTTGGTGTACCTTCAGTTAATATTATATGTACAATATATGAAATATATTTACTGTACTTTTTGATATTTTATGTACAGTATATAAGATATATGTGGTGTCCTTTTGATATTTTATATAAATTATATAATATATATTTGGTGTAGTTTTTGATATCTTACATAGGGTGTGTAGTATATTGTTACTGTACTTTTTGATATTTTATTTACAGTATATAATATACATTTGGTGTAATTTTTGATATTTTATGTACAGTATATTAAATATAATTACTGTAGTATTTGATAGTTTACAGTATATATAACACATATTTGATGTACTTTTTGATATTTTATGTACAGTATGTAATATATATTTACTGTACTTTTTGATATTTTATTTACAGTATATCAAATGTATTTGGTGTACTTTCAGTTAATATTATATGTACAATATATGAAATATATTTACTGTAATTTTTGATATTTTATGTGCAGTATATAAGTTATGTTTGGTGTCCTTTTGATATTTTATTTAAATTATATAATACATATTTGGTGTAGTTTTTGATATTTTACATAGGGTGTGTCACATATATTGACGGTCCTTTTTGATATTTTATTTACAGTATATAATATACATTTGGTGTAATTTTTGATATTTTATGTACAGTACATTAAATATAATTACGGTAGTTTTTGATAGTTTATTTACAGTATATATAACACATATTTGGTGTATTTTTGACATTTTATGTACAGTATGTCATATATATTTACTGTAATTTTTGATATTTTATGTACAGTATTTAAAATGTATTTGGTGTACTTTCAGTTAATATTATATGTAGAATATATGAAATATATTTACTGTACTTTTTGATATTTTATGTACAGTATATAAGATATATTTGGTGTCCTTTTGATATTTTATATAAATTATATAGTATATATTTGGTGTAGTTTTGGTATTTTACATAGGGTGTGTGATATATATTTACTGTCTTTTTGATATTTTATTTACAGTATATAATATACATTTGGTGTAATTTTTGATATTTTATGTACAGTATATCAAATACTATTACTGTAGTTTTTGATAGTCTATTTACAGTATATATAACACATATTTGGTGTACTTTTTGATATTTTATGTACAGTATGTAATATATATTTACTGTACTTTTTGATATTTTATTTACAGTATATAAAATGTATTTGATGTACTTTTAGTTAATATTATATGTACAATATATGAAATATATTTACTGTACTTTCTGATATTTTATGTAGAGTATATAAGATATATTTGTTATCCTTTTGATATTTTATGTAAATTATATAATATATATTTGCTGAAGTTTTTGATATTTTACATAGGGTGTGTAGTATATAGTTACTGTCCTTTTTGATATTTTATTTACAGTATATAGTATACATTTGGTGTAATTTTTGATATTTTATGTACAGTATATTAAATATAATTACTGTAGTATTTGATACTTTATTTACAGTATATATAACACATATTTGGTGTACTTTTTGATATTTTATGTACAGTATGTAATATATATTTACTGTACTTTTTGATATTTTATTTACATTATATAAAGTGTATTTGGTGTACTTTCAGTTAATATTATATGTACAATATATGAAATATATTTACTGTACTTTTTGATATTTTATGTACAGTATATAAGATATATTTGGTGTCCTTTTGATATTTTATGTAAATTATATAATACATATTTGGTGTAGTTTTTGATATTTTACATAGGGTGTGTCATATATATTGACTGTCCTTTTTGATATTTTATTTACAGTATATAATATACATTTGGTGTAATTTCTGATATTTTATGTACAGTATATTAAATATAATTACTGTAGTTTTTGATAGTCTATTTACAGTATATATAACACATATTTGGTGTACTTTTTTATATTTTATGTACAGTATGTCATATATATTTACTGTACTTTTTGATATTTTATTTACAGTATATAAAATGTATTTGGTGTACTTTCAGTTAATATTATATGTACAATATATGAAATATATTTACTGTACTTTTTGATATTTTATGTACAGTATATAAGATATATTTGGTGTCCTTTTGATATTTTTTGTAAATTATATAATACATATGTGCTGTAGTTTTTGATATTTTACATAGGGTGTGTCATATATATTGACGGTACTTTTTGATATTTTATTTACAGTATATAATATACATTTGGTGTAATTGTTGATATTTTATGTACAGTATATTAAATATAATTACTGTAGTTTTTGATAGTCTATTTATAGTATATATAACACATATTTGGTGTACTTTTTGATATTTTATGTACAGTATGTCATATATATTTACTGTACTTTTTGATAATTTGTTTACAGTATATTAAGTGTATTTGGTGTACTTTCAGTTAATATTATATGTACAATATATGTAATATATTTACCGTACTCTTTGATATTTTATGTACAGTATATAAGATATATTTGGTGTCCTTTTGATATTTTATGTAAATTATATAATACATATTTGGTGTAGTTTTTGATATTTTACATAGGGTGTGTGATATATATTGACTGTCCTTTTTGATATTTTATTTACAGTATATAATATATATTTGGTGTAATTTTTGATATTTTATGTACAGTATATTAAATACAATTACTGTAGTTTTTGATAGTCTATTTACAGTATATATAACACGTATTTGGTGTACTTTTTGATATTTTATGTACAGTATGTCATATATATTTACTGTATTTTTGATATTTTATTTACACTATATAAAATGTATTTGGTGTACTTTTAGTTAATATTATATATACAATATATGAAATATATTTACTGTACTTTTTGATATTTTATGTACAGTATATAAGATATATTTGGTGTCCTTTTGATATTTTATATAAATTATATAATATATATTTGGTGTAGTTTTTGAGTATATAAAATGTATTTGGTGTACTTTCAGTTAATATTATATGTACAATATATGGAATATATTTACTGTACTTTTTGATATTTTATGTACAGTATATAAGATATATTTGGTGTCCTTTTGATATTTTATATAAATTATATAATATATATTTGGTGAAGTTTTTGATATTTTACATAGGGTGTGTAGTATATAGTTACTGTCCTTTTTGATATTTTATTTACAGTATATAATATACGTTTGGTGTAATTTTTGATATTTAATGTACAGTATATTAAATATAATTACTGTAGTATTTGATACTTTATTTACAGTATATATAACACATATTTGGTGTACTTTTTGATATTTTATGTACAGTATGTAATATATATTTACTGTACTTTTTGATAATTTATTTACAGTATATAAAGTGTATTTGGTGTACTTTCAGTTAATATTATATGTAAAATATATGAAATATATTTACTGTACTTTTTGATATTTTATGTACAGTATATAAGATATATTTGGTGTCCTTTTGATATTTTATGTAAATTATATAATATATATTTGGTGAAGTTTTTGATATTTTACATAGGGTGTGTAGTATATAGTTACTGTCCTTTTTGATATTTTATTTACAGTATATAATATACGTTTGGTGTAATTTTTTATATTTTATGTACAGTATATTAAATATAATTACTGTAGTATTTGATACTTTATTTACAGTATATATAACACATATTTGGTGTACTTTTTGATATTTTATGTACAGTATGTAATATATATTTACTGTACTTTTTGATAATTTATTTACAGTATATAAAGTGTATTTGGTGTACTTTCGGTTAATATTATATGTACAATATATGAAATATATATACTGTATTTTTGATATTTTATGTACAGTATATAAGATATATTTCGTGTCCTTTTGATATTTTATGTAAATTATATAATACATATTTGGTGTTGTTTTTGATATTTTACATAGGGTGTGTCATCTATATTGACTGTCCTTTTTAATATTTTATTTACAGTATATAATATACATTTGGTGTAATTTTTGATATTTTATGTACAGTATATTAAATATAATTACTGTAGTTTTTCATAGTCTATTTACAGTATATATAACACATATTTGGTGTACTTTTTGATATTTTATGTACAGTATGTCATATATATTTACTGTACTATTTGATATTTTATTTACAGTATATAAAATGTATTTGGTGTACTTTTAGTTAATATTATATGTACAATATATGAAATATATTTACTGTACTTTCTGATATTTTATATACATTATATAAGATATATTTGGTGTCATTTTGATATTTTATATAAATTATATAATATATATTTTGTGCAGTTTTTGATATTTTACATAGGGTGTGTAGTATATACTTACTGTCCTTTTTGATATTTTATTTACAGTATATAATATACATTTGGTGTAATTTTTGATATTTTATGTACAGTATATTAAATATAATTACTGCAGTTTTTGATAGTCTATTTACAGTATATACAACACATATTTGGTGTACTTTTTGATATTTTATGTACAGTATGTCATATATATTTACTGTACTTTTTGATATTTTATTTACAGTATATAAAATGTATTTGGTGTACTTTTAGTTAATATTATATGTACAATATATGAAATATATTTACTGTACTTTTTGATATTTTATGTACAGTATATAAGATATACTTGGTGTCCTTTTGATATTTTATATAAATTACATAATATATATTTGGTGAAGTTTTTGATATTTTACATAGGGTGTGTAGTATATAGTTACTGTCCTTTTTGATATTTTATTTACAGTATATAATATACGTTTGGTGTAATTTTTGATATTTAATGTACAGTATATTAATATAATTACTGTAGTATTTGATACTTTATTTACAGTATATATAACACATATTTGGTGTACTTTTTGATATTTTATGTACAGTATGTCATATATATTTACTGTACTTTTTGATAATTTATTTACAGTATATAAAGTGTATTTGGTGTACTTTCAGTTAATATTATATGTACAATATATGAAATATATTTACTGTACTTTTTGATATTTTATGTACAGTATATAAGATATATTTGGTGTCCTTTTGATATTTTATGTAAATTATATAATATATATTTGGTGAAGTTTTTGATATTTTACATAGGGTGTGTAGTATATAGTTACTGTCCTTTTTGATATTTTATTTACAGTATATAATATACGTTTGGTGTAATTTTTTATATTTTATGTACAGTATATTAAATATAATTAGTGTAGTATTTGATACTTTATTTACAGTATATATAACACATATTTGGTGTACTTTTTGATATTTTATGTACAGTATGTAATATATATTTACTGTACTTTTTGATAATTTATTTACAGTATATAAAGTGTATTTGGTGTACTTTCGGTTAATATTATATGTACAATATATGAAATATATATACTGTATTTTTGATATTTTATGTACAGTATATAAGATATATTTCGTGTCCTTTTGATATTTTATGTAAATTATATAATACATATTTGGTGTTGTTTTTGATATTTTACATAGGGTGTGTCATCTATATTGACTGTCCTTTTTAATATTTTATTTACAGTATATAATATACATTTGGTGTAATTTTTGATATTTTATGTACAGTATATTAAATATAATTACTGTAGTTTTTCATAGTCTATTTACAGTATATATAACACATATTTGGTGTACTTTTTGATATTTTATGTACAGTATGTCATATGTATTTACTGTACTATTTGATATTTTATTTACAGTATATAAAATGTATTTGGTGTACTTTTAGTTAATATTATATGTACAATATATGAAATATATTTACTGTACTTTTTGATATTTTATGTACAGTATATAAGATATATTTGGTGTCCTTTTGATATTTTATGTAAATTATATAATACATATTTGGTGTAGTTTTTGATATTTTACATAGGGTGTGTCATATATATTGACTGTCCTTTTTGATATTTTATTTACTGTATATAATATACATTTGGTGTAATTTCTGATATTTTATGTACAGTATATTAAATATAATTACTGTAGTTTTTCATAGTCTATTTACAGTATATACAACACATATTTGGTGTACTTTTTTATATTTTATGTACAGTATGTCATATATATTTACTGTACTTTTTGATATTTTATTTACAGTATATAATATACATTTGGTGTAATTTTTGATATTTTATGTACAGTATATTAAATACTATTACTGTAGTTTTGATAGTCTATTTACAGTATATATAACACATATTTGGTTTACTTTTTGATATTTTATGTACAGTATGTCATATATATTTACTGTACTTTTTGATATTTTATTTACAGTATATAAAATGTATGTGGTGTACTTTCAGTTAATATTATATGTATAATATATGAAATATATTTACTGTACTTTTTGATATTTTATGTACAGTATATAAGATATATTTGGTGTCCTTTTGATATTTTATGTAAATTATATAATACATATGTGCTGTAGTTTTTGATATTTTACATAGGGTGTGTCATATATATTGACGGTACTTTTTGATATTTTATTTACAGTATATAATATACGTTTGGTGTAATTGTTGATATTTTATGTACAGTATATTAAATATAATTACTGTAGTTTTTGATAGTCTATTTATAGTATATATAACACATATTTGGTGTACTTTTTGATATTTTATGTACAGTATGTCATATATATTTACTGTACTTTTTGATAATTTGTTTACAGTATATTAAGTGTATTTGGTGTACTTTCAGTTAATATTATATGTACAATATATGTAATATATTTACCGTACTCTTTGATATTTTATGTACAGTATATAAGATATATTTGGTGTCCTTTTGATATTTTATGTAAATTATATAATACATATTTGGTGTAGTTTTTGATATTTTACATAGGGTGTGTGATATATATTGACTGTCCTTTTTGATATTTTATTTACAGTATATAATATACATTTGGTGTAATTTTTGATATTTTATGTACAGTATATTAAATACAATTACTGTAGTTTTTGATAGTCTATTTACAGTATATAAAACTCGTATTTGGTGTACTTTTTGATATTTTATGTACAGTATGTCATATATATTTACTGTACTTTTTGATAATTTATTTACAGTATATAAAATGTATTTGGTGTACCTTCAGTTAATATTATATGTACAATATATGAAATATATTTACTGTACTTTTTGATATTTTATGTACAGTATGTCATATATATTTACTGTATTTTTGATATTTTATTTACAGTATATAAAATGTATTTGGTGTACTTTTAGTTAATATTATATACACAATATATGAAATATATTTACTGTACTTTTTGATATTTTATGTACAGTATATAAGATATATTTGGTGTCCTTATGATATTTTATATAAATTATATAATATATATTTGGTGTAGTTTTTGAGTATATAAAATGTATTTGGTGTACTTTCAGTTAATATTATATGTACAATATATGGAATATATTTACTGTACTTTTTGATATTTTATGTACAGTATAGAAGATATATTTGGTGTCCTTTTGATATTTTATATAAATTATATAATATATATTTGGTGAAGTTTTTGATATTTAACATAGGGTGTGTAGTATATAGTTACTGTCCTTTTTGATATTTTATTTACAGTATATAATATACGTTTGGTGTAATTTTTGATATTTAATGTACAGTATATTAAATATAATTACTGTAGTATTTGATACTTTATTTACAGTATATATAACACATATTTGGTGTACTTTTTGATATTTTATGTACAGTATGTAATATATATTTACTGTACTTTTTGATAATTTATTTACAGTATATAAAGTGTATTTGGTGTACTTTCAGTTAATATTATATGTACAATATATGAAATATATTTACTGTACTTTTTGATATTTTATGTACAGTATATAAGATATATTTGGTGTCCTTTTGATATTTTATGTAAATTATATAATATATATTTGGTGAAGTTTTTGATATTTTACATAGGGTGTGTAGTATATAGTTACTGTCCTTTTTGATATTTTATTTACAGTATATAATATACGTTTGGTGTAATTTTTGATATTTAATGTACAGTATATTAAATATAATTACTGTAGTATTTGATACTTTATTTACAGTATATATAACACATATTTGGTGTACTTTTTGATATTTTATGTACAGTATGTAATATATATTTACTGTACTTTTTGATAATTTATTTACAGTATATAAAGTGTATTTGGTGTACTTTCAGTTAATATTATATGTAAAATATATGAAATATATTTACTGTACTTTTTGATATTTTATGTACAGTATATAAGATATATTTGGTGTCCTTTTGATATTTTATGTAAATTATATAATATATATTTGGTGAAGTCTTTGATATTTTACATAGGGTGTGTAGTATATAGTTATTGTCCTTTTTGATATTTTATTTACAGTATATAATATACGTTTGGTGTAATTTTTTATATTTTATGTACAGTATATTATATATAATTACTGTAGTATTTGATACTTTATTTACAGTATATATAACACATATTTGGTGTACTTTTTGATATTTTCTGTACAGTATGTAATATATATTTACTGTACTTTTTGATAATTTATTTACAGTATATAAAGTGTATTTGGTGTACTTTCGGTTAATATTATATGTACAATATATGAAATATATATACTGTATTTTTGATATTTTATGTACAGTATATAAGATATATTTCGTGTCCTTTTGATATTTTATGTAAATTATATAATACATATTTGGTGTTGTTTTTGATATTTTACATAGGGTGTGTCATCTATATTGACTGTCCTTTTTAATATTTTATTTACAGTATATAATATACATTTGGTGTAATTTTTGATATTTTATGTACAGTATATTAAATATAATTACTGTAGTTTTTCATAGTCTATTTACAGTATATATAACACATATTTGGTGTACTTTTTGATATTTTATGTACAGTATGTCATATATATTTACTGTACTATTTGATATTTTATTTACAGTATATAAAATGTATTTGGTGTACTTTTAGTTAATATTATATGTACAATATATGAAATATATTTACTGTACTTTCTGATATTTTATATACAGTATATAAGATATATTTGGTGTCCTTTTGATATTTTATATAAATTATATAATATATATTTTGTGCAGTTTTTGATATTTTACATAGGGTGTGTAGTATATACTTACTGTCCTTTTTGATATTTTATTTACAGTATATAATATACATTTGGTGTAATTTTTGATATTTTATGTACAGTATATTAAATATAATTACTGCAGTTTTTGATAGTCTATTTACAGTATATACAACACATATTTGGTGTACTTTTTGATATTTTATGTACAGTATGTCATATATATTTACTGTACTTTTTGATATTTTATTTACAGTATATAAAATGTATTTGGTGTACTTTTAGTTAATATTATATGTACAATATATGAAATAAATTTACTGTACTTTTTGATATTTTATGTACAGTATATAAGATATATTTGGTGTCCTTTTGATATTTTATATAAATTACATAATATATATTTGGTGAAGTTTTTGATATTTTACATAGGGTGTGTAGTATATAGTTACTGTCCTTTTTGATATTTTATTTACAGTATATAATATACGTTTGGTGTAATTTTTGATATTTAATGTACAGTATATTAATATAATTACTGTAGTATTTGATACTTTATTTACAGTATATATAACACATATTTGGTGTACTTTTTGATATTTTATGTACAGTATGTCATATATATTTACTGTACTTTTTGATAATTTATTTACAGTATATAAAGTGTATTTGGTGTACTTTTAGTTAATATTATATGTACAATATATGAAATATATTTACTGTACTTTTTGATATTTTATGTACAGTATATAAGATATATTTGGTGTCCTTTTGATATTTTATGTAAATTATATAATATATATTTGGTGAAGTTTTTGATATTTTACATAGGGTGTGTAGTATATAGTTACTGTCCTTTTTGATATTTTATTTACAGTATATAATATACGTTTGGTGTAATTTTTTATATTTTATGTACAGTATATTAAATATAATTACTGTAGTATTTGATACTTTATTTACAGTATATATAACACATATTTGGTGTACTTTTTGATATTTTATGTACAGTATGTAATATATATTTACTGTACTTTTTGATAATTTATTTACAGTATATAAAGTGTATTTGGTGTACTTTCGGTTAATATTATATGTACAATATATGAAATATATATACTGTATTTTTGATATTTTATGTACAGTATATAAGATATATTTCGTGTCCTTTTGATATTTTATGTAAATTATATAATACATATTTGGTGTTGTTTTTGATATTTTACATAGGGTGTGTCATCTATATTGACTGTCCTTTTTAATATTTTATTTACAGTATATAATATACATTTGGTGTAATTTTTGATATTTTATGTACAGTATATTAAATATAATTACTGTAGTTTTTCATAGTCTATTTACAGTATATATAACACATATTTGGTGTACTTTTTGATATTTTATGTACAGTATGTCATATATATTTACTGTACTATTTGATATTTTATTTACAGTATATAAAATGTATTTGGTGTACTTTTAGTTAATATTATATGTACAATATATGAAATATATTTACTGTACTTTCTGATATTTTATATACAGTATATAAGATATATTTGGTGTCCTTTTGATATTTTATATAAATTATATAATATATATTTTGTGAAGTTTTTGATATTTTACATAGGGTGTGTAGTATATACTTACTGTCCTTTTTGATATTTTATTTAGAGTATATAATATACATTTGGTGTAATTTTTGATATTTTATGTACAGTATATTAAATATAATTACTGCAGTTTTTGATAGTCTATTTACAGTATATACAACACATATTTGGTGTACTTTTTGATATTTTATGTACAGTATGTCATATATATTTACTGTACTTTTTGATATTTTATTTACAGTATATAAAATGTATTTGGTGTACTTTTAGTTAATATTATATGTACAATATATGAAATATATTTACTGTACTTTTTGATATTTTATGTACAGTATATAAGATATATTTGGTGTCCTTTTGATATTTTATATAAATTACATAATATATATTTGGTGAAGTTTTTGATATTTTACATAGGGTGTGTAGTATATAGTTACTGTCCTTTTTGATATTTTATTTACAGTATATAATATACGTTTGGTGTAATTTTTGATATTTAATGTACAGTATATTAAATATAATTACTGTAGTATTTGATACTTTATTTACAGTATATATAACACATATTTGGTGTACTTTTTGATATTTTATGTACAGTATGTCATATATATTTACTGTACTTTTTGATAATTTATTTACAGTATATAAAGTGTATTTGGTGTACTTTCAGTTAATATTATATGTACAATATATGAAATATATTTACTGTACTTTTTGATATTTTAGGTACAGTATATAAGATATATTTGGTGTCCTTTTGATATTTTATGTAAATTATATAATATATATTTGGTGAAGTTTTTGATATTTTACATAGGGTGTGTAGTATATAGTTACTGTCCTTTTTGATATTTTATTTACAGTATATAATATACGTTTGGTGTAATTTTTGATATTTTATGTACAGTATATTAAATATAATTACTGTAGTATTTGATACTTTATTTACAGTATATATAACACATATTTGGTGTACTTTTTGATATTTTATGTACAGTATGTAATATATATTTACTGTACTTTTTGATAATTTATTTACAGTATATAAAGTGTATTTGGTGTACTTTCGGTTAATATTATATGTACAATATATGAAATATATATACTGTATTTTTGATATTTTATGTACAGTATATAAGATATATTTCGTGTCCTTTTGATATTTTATGTAAATTATATAATACATATTTGGTGTTGTTTTTGATATTTTACATAGGGTGTGTCATCTATATTGACTGTCCTTTTTAATATTTTATTTACAGTATATAATATACATTTGGTGTAATTTTTGATATTTTATGTTCAGTATATTAAATATAATTACTGTAGTTTTTCACAGTCTATTTACAGTATATATAACACATATTTGGTGTACTTTTTGATATTTTATGTACGGTATGTCATATATATTTACTGTACTATTTGATATTTTATTTACAGTATATAAAATGTATTTGGTGTACTTTTAGTTAATATTATATGTACAATATATGAAATATATTTACTGTACTTTCTGATATTTTATATACAGTATATAAGATATATTTGGTGTCCTTTTGATATTTTATATAAATTATATAATATATATTTTGTGCAGTTTTTGATATTTTACATAGGGTGTGTAGTATATACTTACTGTCCTTTTTGATATTTTATTTACAGTATATAATATACATTTGGTGTAATTTTTGATATTTTATGTACAGTATATTAAATATAATTACTGCAGTTTTTGATAGTCTATTTACAGTATATACAACACATATTTGGTGTACTTTTTGATATTTTATGTACAGTATGTCATATATATTTACTGTACTTTTTGATATTTTATTTACAGTATATAAAATGTATTTGGTGTACTTTTAGTTAATATTATATGTACAATATATGAAATATATTTACTGTACTTTTTGATATTTTATGTACAGTATATAAGATATATTTGGTGTCCTTTTGATATTTTATATAAATTACATAATATATATTTGGTGAAGTTTTTGATATTTTACATAGTGTGTGTAGTATATAGTTACTGTCCTTTTTGATATTTTATTTACAGTATATAATATACGTTTGGTGTAATTTTTGATATTTAATGTACAGTATATTAAATATAATTACTGTAGTATTTGATACTTTATTTACATTATATATAACACATATTTGGTGTACTTTTTGATATTTTATGTACAGTGTGTCATATATATTTACTGTACTTTTTGATAATTTATTTACAGTATATAAAGTGTATTTGGTGTACTTTCAGTTAATATTATATGTACAATATATGAAATATATTTACTGTACTTTTTGATATTTTATGTACAGTATATAAGATATATTTGGTGTCCTTTTGATATTTTATGTAAATTATATAATATATATTTGGTGAAGTTTTTGATATTTTACATAGGGTGTGTAGTATATAGTTACTGTCCTTTTTGATATTTTATTTACAGTATATAATATACGTTTGGTGTAATTTTTGATGTTTTATGTACAGTATATTAAATATAATTACTGTAGTATTTGATACTTTATTTACAGTATATATAACACATATTTGGTGTACTTTTTGATATTTTATGTACAGTATGTAATATATATTTACTGTACTTTTTGATAATTTATTTACAGTATATAAAGTGTATTTGGTGTACTTTCGGTTAATATTATATGTACAATATATGAAATATATATACTGTATTTTTGATATTTTATGTACAGTGTATAAGATATATTTCTTGTCCTTTTGATATTTTATGTAAATTATATAATACATATTTGGTGTTGTTTTTGATATTTTACATAGGGTGTGTCATCTATATTGACTGTCCTTTTTAATATTTTATTTACAGTATATAATATACATTTGGTGTAATTTTTGATATTTTATGTACAGTATATTAAATATAATTACTGTAGTTTTTCATAGTCTATTTACAGTATATATAACACATATTTGGTGTACTTTTTGATATTTTATGTACAGTATGTCATATATATTTACTGTACTTTTTGATATTTTATTTACAGTATATAAAATGTATTTGGTGTACTTTTAGTTAATATTATATGTACAATATATGAAATATATTTACTGTACTTTCTGATATTTTATATACAGTATATAAGATATATTTGGTGTCCTTTTGATATTTTATATAAATTATATAATATATATTTTGTGAAGTTTTTGATATTTTACATAGGGTGTGTAGTATATACTTACTGTCCTTTTTGATATTTTATTTACAGTATATAATATACATTTGGTGTAATTTTTGATATTTTATGTACAGTATATTAAATATAATTACTGCAGTTTTTGATAGTCTATTTACAGTATATACAACACATATTTGGTGTACTTTTTGATATTTTATGTACAGTATGTCATATATATTTACTGTACTTTTTGATATTTTATTTACAGTATATAAAATGTATTTGGTGTACTTTTAGTTAATATTATATGTACAATATATGAAATATATTTACTGTACTTTTTGATATTTTATGTACAGTATATAAGATATATTTGGTGTCCTTTTGATATTTTATATAAATTACATAATATATATTTGGTGAAGTTTTTGATATTTTACATAGGGTGTGTAGTATATAGTTACTGTCCTTTTTGATATTTTATTTACAGTATATAATATACGTTTGGTGTAATTTTTGATATTTAATGTACAGTATATTAAATATAATTACTGTAGTATTTGATACTTTATTTACAGTATATATAACACATATTTGGTGTACTTTTTGATATTTTATGTACAGTATGTCATATATATTTACTGTACTTTTTGATAATTTATTTACAGTATATAAAGTGTATTTGGTGTACTTTCAGTTAATATTATATGTACAATATATGAAATATATTTACTGTACTTTTTGATATTTTATGTACAGTATATAAGATATATTTGGTGTCCTTTTGATATTTTATGTAAATTATATAATATATATTTGGTGAAGTTTTTGATATTTTACATAGGGTGTGTAGTATATAGTTACTGTCCTTTTTGATATTTTATTTACAGTATATAATATACGTTTGGTGTAATTTTTGATATTTTATGTACAGTATATTAAATATAATTACTGTAGTATTTGATACTTTATTTACAGTATATATAACACATATTTGGTGTACTTTTTGATATTTTATGTACAGTATGTAATATATATTTACTGTACTTTTTGATAATTTATTTACAGTATATAAAGTGTATTTGGTGTACTTTCGGTTAATATTATATGTACAATATATGAAATATATATACTGTATTTTTGATATTTTATGTACAGTGTATAAGATATATTTCGTGTCCTTTTGATATTTTATGTAAATTATATAATACATATTTGGTGTTGTTTTTGATATTTTACATAGGGTGTGTCATCTATATTGACTGTCCTTTTTAATATTTTATTTACAGTATATAATATACATTTGGTGTAATTTTTGATATTTTATGTACAGTATATTAAATATAATTACTGTAGTTTTTTATAGTCTATTTACAGTATATATAACACATATTTGGTGTACTTTTTGATATCTTATGTACAGTATGTCATATATATTTACTGTACTATTTGATATTTTATTTACAGTATATAAAATGTATTTGGTGTACTTTTAGTTAATATTATATGTACAATATATGAAATATATTTACTGTACTTTCTGATATTTTATATACAGTATATAAGATATATTTGGTGTCCTTTTGATATTTTATATAAATTATATAATATATATTTTGTGAAGTTTTTGATATTTTACATAGGGTGTGTAGTATATACTTACTGTCCTTTTTGATATTTTATTTACAGTATATAATATACATTTGGTGTAATTTTTGATATTTTATGTACAGTATATTAAATATAATTACGGCAGTTTTTGATAGTCTATTTACAGTATATACAACACATATTTGGTGTACTTTTTGATATTTTATGTACAGTATGTCATATATATTTACTGTACTTTTTGATATTTTATTTACAGTATATAAAATGTATTTGGTGTACTTTCAGTTAATATTATATGTACAATATATGAAATATATTTACTGTACTTTTTGATATTTTATGTACAGTATATAAGATATATTTGGTGTCCTTTTGATATTTTATGTAAATTATATGATATATATTTGGTGAAGTTTTTGATATTTTACATAGGGTGTGTAGTATATAGTTACTGTCTTTTTTGATATTTTATTTACAGTATATAATATACGTTTGGTGTAATTTTTGATATTTAATGTACAGTATATTAAATATAATTACTGTAGTATTTGATACTTTATTTACAGTATATATAACACATATTTGGTGAACTTTTTGATATTTTATGTACAGTATGTCATATATATTTACTGTACTTTTTGATAATTTATTTACAGTATATAAAGTGTATTTGGTGTACTTTCAGTTAATATTATATGTACAATATATGAAATATATTTACTGTACTTTTTGATATTTTATGTACAGTATATAAGATATATTTGGTGTCCTTTTGATATTTTATGTAAATTATATAATATATATTTGGTGAAGTTTTTGATATTTTACTTAGGGTGTGTAGTATATAGTTACTGTCCTTTTTGATATTTTATTTACAGTATATAATATACGTTTGGTGTAATTTTTGATATTTTATGTACAGTATATTAAATATAATTACTGTAGTATTTGATACTTTATTTACAGTATATATAACACATATTTGGTGTACTTTTTGATATTTTATGTACAGTATGTAATATATATTTACTGTACTTTTTGATAATTTATTTACAGTATATAAAGTGTATTTGGGGTACTTTCGGTTAATATTATATGTACAATATATGAAATATATATACTGTATTTTTGATATTTTATGTACAGTATATAAGATATATTTCGTGTCCTTTTGATATTTTATGTAAATTATATAATACATATTTGGTGTTGTTTTTGATATTTTACATAGGGTGTGTCATCTATATTGACTGTCCTTTTTAATATTTTATTTACAGTATATAATATACATTTGGTGTAATTTTTGATATTTTATGTACAGTATATTAAATATAATTACTGTAGTTTTTCATAGTCTATTTACAGTATATATAACACATATTTGGTGTACTTTTTGATATTTTATGTACAGTATGTCATATATATTTACTGTAGTATTTGATATTTTATTTACAGTATATAAAATGTATTTGGTGTACTTTTAGTTAATATTATATGTACAATATATGAAATATATTTACTGTACTTTCTGATATTTTATATACAGTATATAAGATATATTTGGTGTCCTTTTGATATTTTATATAAATTATATAATATATATTTTGTGCAGTTTTTGATATTTTACATAGGGTGTGTAGTATATACTTACTGTCCTTTTTGATATTTTATTTACAGTATATAATATACATTTTGTGTAATTTTTGATATTTTATGTACAGTATATTAAATATAATTACTGCAGTTTTTGATAGTCTATTTACAGTATATACAACACATATTTGGTGTACTTTTTGATATTTTATGTACAGTATGTCATATATATTTACTGTACTTTTTGATATTTTATTTACAGTATATAAAATGTATTTGGTGTACTTTTAGTTAATATTATATGTACAATATATGAAATATATTTACTGTACTTTTTGATATTTTATGTACAGTATATAAGATATATTTGGTGTCCTTTTGATATTTTATATAAATTACATAATATATATTTGGTGAAGTTTTTGATATTTTACATAGGGTGTGTAGTATATAGTTACTGTCCTTTTTGATATTTTATTTACAGTATATAATATACGTTTGGTGTAATTTTTGATATTTAATGTACAGTATATTAAATATAATTACTGTAGTATTTGATACTTTATTTACAGTATATATAACACATATTTGGTGTACTTTTTGATATTTTATGTACAGTATGTCATATATATTTACTGTACTTTTTGATAATTTATTTACAGTATATAAAGTGTATTTGGTGTACTTTCAGTTAATATTATATGTACAATATATGAAATATATTTACTGTACTTTTTGATATTTTATGTACAGTATATAAGATATATTTGGTGTCCTTTTGATATTTTATGTAAATTATATAATATATATTTGGTGAAGTTTTTGATATTTTACATAGGGTGTGTAGTATATAGTTACTGTCCTTTTTGATATTTTATTTACAGTATATAATATACGTTTGGTGTAATTTTTGATATTTTATGTACAGTATATTAAATATAATTACTGTAGTATTTGATACTTTATTTACAGTATATATAACACATATTTGGTGTACTTTTTGATATTTTATGTACAGTATGTCATATATATTTACTGTACTTTTTCATAATTTATTTACAGTATATAAAGTGTATTTGGTGTACTTTCGGTTAATATTATATGTACAATATATGAAATATATATACTGTATTTTTAATATTTTATGTACAGTATATAAGATATATTTCGTGTCCTTTTGATATTTTATGTAAATTATATAATACATATTTGGTGTTGTTTTTGATATTTTACATAGGGTGTGTCATCTATATTGACTGTCCTTTTTAATATTTTATTTACAGTATATAATATACATTTGGTGTAATTTTTGATATTTTATGTACAGTATATTAAATATAATTACTGTAGTTTTTCATAGTCTATTTACAGTATATATAACACATATTTGGTGTACTTTTTGATATTTTATGTACAGTATGTCATATATATTTACTGTACTATTTGATATTTTATTTACAGTATATAAAATGTATTTGGTGTACTTTTAGTTAATATTATATGTACAATATATGAAATATATTTACTGTACTTTCTGATATTTTATATACAGTATATAAGATATATTTGGTGTCCTTTTGATATTTTATATAAATTATATAATATATATTTTGTGCAGTTTTTGATATTTTACATAGGGTGTGTAGTATATACTTACTGTCCTTTTTGATATTTTATTTACAGTATATAATATACATTTGGTGTAATTTTTGATATTTTATGTACAGTATATTAAATATAATTACTGCAGTTTTTGATAGTCTATTTACAGTATATACAACACATATTTGGTGTACTTTTTGATATTTTATGTACAGTATGTCATATATATTTACTGTACTTTTTGATATTTTATTTACAGTATATAAAATGTATTTGGTGTACTTTTAGTTAATATTATATGTACAATATATGAAATATATTTACTGTACTTTTTGATATTTTATGTACAGTATATAAGATATATTTGGTGTCCTTTTGATATTTTATATAAATTACATAATATATATTTGGTGAAGTTTTTGATATTTTACATAGGGTGTGTAGTATATAGTTACTGTCCTTTTTGATATTTTATTTACAGTATATAATATACGTTTGGTGTAATTTTTGATATTTAATGTACAGTATATTAAATATAATTACTGTAGTATTTGATACTTTATTTACAGTATATATAACACATATTTGGTGTACTTTTTGATATTTTATGTACAGTATGTCATATATATTTACTGTACTTTTTGATAATTTATTTACAGTATATAAAGTGTATTTGGTGTACTTTCAGTTAATATTATATGTACAATATATGAATTATATTTACTGTACTTTTTGATATTTTATGTACAGTATATAAGATATATTTGGTGTCCTTTTGATATTTTATGTAAATTATATAATATATATTTGGTGAAGTTTTTGATATTTTACATAGGGTGTGTAGTATATAGTTACTGTCCTTTTTGATATTTTATTTACAGTATATAATATACGTTTGGTGTAATTTTTGATATTTTATGTACAGTATATTAAATATAATTACTGTAGTATTTGATACTTTATTTACAGTATATATAACACATATTTGGTGTACTTTTTGATATTTTATGTACAGTATGTCATATATATTTACTGTACTTTTTCATAATTTATTTACAGTATATAAAGTGTATTTGGTGTACTTTCGGTTAATATTATATGTACAATATATGAAATATATATACTGTATTTTTGATATTTTATGTACAGTATATAAGATATATTTCGTGTCCTTTTGATATTTTATGTAAATTATATAATACATATTTGGTGTTGTTTTTGATATTTTACATAGGGTGTGTCATCTATATTGACTGTCCTTTTTAATATTTTATTTACAGTATATAATATACATTTGGTGTAATTTTTGATATTTTATGTACAGTATATTAAATATAATTACTGTAGTTTTTCATAGTCTATTTACAGTATATATAACACATATTTGGTGTACTTTCTGATATTTTATGTACAGTATGTCATATATATTTACTGTACTATTTGATATTTTATTTACAGTATATAAAATGTATTTGGTGTACTTTTAGTTAATATTATATATACAATATATGAAATATATTTACTGTACTTTCTGATATTTTATATACAGTATATAAGATATATTTGGTGTCCTTTTGATATTTTATATAAATTATATAATATATATTTTGTGCAGTTTTTGATATTTTACATAGGGTGTGTAGTATATACTTACTGTCCTTTTTGATATTTTATTTACAGTATATAATATACATTTTGTGTAATTTTTGATATTTTATGTACAGTATATTAAATATAATTACTGCAGTTTTTGATAGTCTATTTACAGTATATACAACACATATTTGGTGTACTTTTTGATATTTTATGTACAGTATGTCATATATATTTACTGTACTTTTTGATATTTTATTTACAGTATATAAAATGTATTTGGTGTACTTTTAGTTAATATTATATGTACAATATATGAAATATATTTACTGTACTTTTTGATATTTTATGTACAGTATATAAGATATATTTGGTGTCCTTTTGATATTTTATATAAATTACATAATATATATTTGGTGAAGTTTTTGATATTTTACATAGGGTGTGTAGTATATAGTTACTGTCCTTTTTGATATTTTATTTACAGTATATAATATACGTTTGGTGTAATTTTTGATATTTAATGTACAGTATATTAAATATAATTACTGTAGTATTTGATACTTTATTTACAGTATATATAACACATATTTGGTGTACTTTTTGATATTTTATGTACAGTATGTCATATATATTTACTGTACTTTTTGATAATTTATTTACAGTATATAAAGTGTATTTGGTGTACTTTCAGTTAATATTATATGTACAATATATGAAATATATTTACTGTACTTTTTGATATTTTATGTACAGTATATAAGATATATTTGGTGTCCTTTTGATATTTTATGTAAATTATATAATATATATTTGGTGAAGTTTTTGATATTTTACATAGGGTGTGTAGTATATAGTTACTGTCCTTTTTGATATTTTATTTACAGTATATAATATACGTTTGGTGTAATTTTTGATATTTTATGTACAGTATATTAAATATAATTACTGTAGTATTTGATACTTTATTTACAGTATATATAACACATATTTGGTGTACTTTTTGATATTTTATGTACAGTATGTAATATATATTTACTGTACTTTTTGATAATTTATTTACAGTATATAAAGTGTATTTGGTGTACTTTCGGTTAATATTATATGTACAATATATGAAATATATATACTGTATTTTTGATATTTTATGTACAGTATATAAGATATATTTCGTGTCCTTTTGATATTTTATGTAAATTATATAATACATATTTGGTGTTGTTTTTGATATTTTACATAGGGTGTGTCTATATTGACTGTCCTTTTTAATATTTTATTTACAGTATATAATATACATTTGGTGTAATTTTTGATATTTTATGTACAGTATATTAAATATAATTACTGTAGTTTTTTATAGTCTATTTACAGTATATATAACACATATTTGGTGTACTTTTTGATATTTTATGTACAGTATGTCATATATATTTACTGTACTTTTTCATAATTTATTTACAGTATATAAAGTGTATTTGGTGTACTTTCGGTTAATATTATATGTACAATATATGAAATATATATACTGTATTTTTGATATTTTATGTACAGTGTATAAGATATATTTCGTGTCCTTTTGATATTTTATGTAAATTATATAATACATATTTGGTGTTGTTTTTGATATTTTACATAGGGTGTGTCATCTATATTGACTGTCCTTTTTAATATTTTATTTACAGTATATAATATACATTTGGTGTAATTTTTGATATTTTATGTACAGTATATTAAATATAATTACTGTAGTTTTTTATAGTCTATTTACAGTATATATAACACATATTTGGTGTACTTTTTGATATTTTATGTACAGTATGTCATATATATTTACTGTACTATTTGATATTTTATTTACAGTATATAAAATGTATTTGGTGTACTTTTAGTTAATATTATATGTACAATATATGAAATATATTTACTGTACTTTCTGATATTTTATATACAGTATATAAGATATATTTGGTGTCCTTTTGATATTTTATATAAATTATATAATATATATTTTGTGAAGTTTTTGATATTTTACATAGGGTGTGTAGTATATACTTACTGTCCTTTTTGATATTTTATTTACAGTATATAATATACATTTGGTGTAATTTTTGATATTTTATGTACAGTATATTAAATATAATTACTGCAGTTTTTGATAGTCTATTTACAGTATATACAACACATATTTGGTGTACTTTTTGATATTTTATGTACAGTATGTCATATATATTTACTGTACTTTTTGATATTTTATTTACAGTATATGAAATGTATTTGGTGTACTTTTAGTTAATATTATATGTACAATATATGAAATATATTTACTGTACTTTTTGATATTTTATGTACAGTATATAAGATATATTTGGTGTCCTTTTGATATTTTATATAAATTACATAATATATATTTGGTGAAGTTTTTGATATTTTACATAGGGTGTGTAGTATATAGTTACTGTCCTTTTTGATATTTTATTTACAGTATATAATATACGTTTGGTGTAATTTTTGATATTTAATGTACAGTATATTAAATATAATTACTGTAGTATTTGATACTTTATTTACAGTATATATAACACATATTTGGTGTACTTTTTGATATTTTATGTACAGTATGTCATATATATTTACTGTACTTTTTGATAATTTATTTACAGTATATAAAGTGTATTTGGTGTACTTTCAGTTAATATTATATGTACAATATATGAATTATATTTACTGTACTTTTTGATATTTTATGTACAGTATATAAGATATATTTGGTGTCCTTTTGATATTTTATGTAAATTATATAATATATATTTGGTGAAGTTTTTGATATTTTACATAGGGTGTGTAGTATATAGTTACTGTCCTTTTTGATATTTTATTTACAGTATATAATATACGTTTGGTGTAATTTTTGATATTTTATGTACAGTATATTAAATATAATTACTGTAGTATTTGATACTTTATTTACAGTATATATAACACATATTTGGTGTACTTTTTGATATTTTATGTACAGTATGTAATATATATTTACTGTACTTTTTCATAATTTATTTACAGTATATAAAGTGTATTTGGTGTACTTTCGGTTAATATTATATGTACAATATATGAAATATATATACTGTATTTTTGATATTTTATGTACAGTATATAAGATATATTTCGTGTCCTTTTGATATTTTATGTAAATTATATAATACATATTTGGTGTTGTTTTTGATATTTTACATAGGGTGTGTCATCTATATTGACTGTCCTTTTTAATATTTTATTTACAGTATATAATATACATTTGGTGTAATTTTTGATATTTTATGTACAGTATATTAAATATAATTACTGTAGTTTTTCATAGTCTATTTACAGTATATATAACACATATTTGGTGTACTTTTTGATATTTTATGTACAGTATGTCATATATATTTACTGTACTATTTGATATTTTATTTACAGTATATAAAATGTATTTGGTGTACTTTTAGTTAATATTATATGTACAATATATGAAATATATTTACTGTACTTTCTGATATTTTATATACAGTATATAAGATATATTTGGTGTCCTTTTGATATTTTATATAAATTATATAATATATATTTTGTGCAGTTTTTGATATTTTACATAGGGTGTGTAGTATATACTTACTGTCCTTTTTGATATTTTATTTACAGTATATAATATACATTTGGTGTAATTTTTGATATTTTATGTACAGTATATTAAATATAATTACTGCAGTTTTTGATAGTCTATTTACAGTATATACAACACATATTTGGTGTACTTTTTGATATTTTATGTAAAGTATGTCATATATATTTACTGTACTTTTTGATATTTTATTTACAGTATATAAAATGTATTTGGTGTACTTTTAGTTAATATTATATGTACAATATATGAAATATATTTACTGTACTTTTTGATATTTTATGTACAGTATATAAGATATATTTGGTGTCCTTTTGATATTTTATATAAATTACATAATATATATTTGGTGAAGTTTTTGATATTTTACATAGGGTGTGTAGTATATAGTTACTGTCCTTTTTGATATTTTATTTACAGTATATAATATACGTTTGGTGTAATTTTTGATATTTAATGTACAGTATATTAAATATAATTACTGTAGTATTTGATACTTTATTTACAGTATATATAACACATATTTGGTGTACTTTTTGATATTTTATGTACAGTATGTCATATATATTTACTGTACTTTTTGATAATTTATTTACAGTATATAAAGTGTATTTGGTGTACTTTCCGTTAATATTATATGTACAATATATGAAATATATTTACTGTACTTTTTGATATTTTATGTACAGTATATAAGATATATTTGGTGTCCTTTTGATATTTTATGTAAATTATATAATATATATTTGGTGAAGTTTTTGATATTTTACATAGGGTGTGTAGTATATAGTTACTGTCCTTTTTGATATTTTATTTACAGTATATAATATACGTTTGGTGTAATTTTTGATATTTTATGTACAGTATATTAAATATAATTACTGTAGTATTTGATACTTTATTTACAGTATATATAACACATATTTGGTGTACTTTTTGATATTTTATGTACAGTATGTAATATATATTTACTGTACTTTTTGATAATTTATTTACAGTATATAAAGTGTATTTGGTGTACTTTCGGTTAATATTATATGTACAATATATGAAATATATATACTGTATTTTTGATATTTTATGTACAGTATATAAGATATATTTCGTGTCCTTTTGATATTTTATGTAAATTATATAATACATATTTGGTGTTGTTTTTGATATTTTACATAGGGTGTGTCTATATTGACTGTCTTTTTAATATTTTATTTACAGTATATAATATACATTTGGTGTAATTTTTGATATTTTATGTACAGTATATTAAATATAATTACTGTAGTTTTTTATAGTCTATTTACAGTATATATAACACATATTTGGTGTACTTTTTGATATTTTATGTACAGTATGTCATATATATTTACTGTACTATTTGATATTTTATTTACAGTATATAAAATGTATTTGGTGTACTTTTAGTTAATATTATATGTACAATATATGAAATATATTTACTGTACTTTCTGATATTTTATATACAGTATATAAGATATATTTGGTGTCCTTTTGATATTTTATATAAATTATATAATATATATTTTGTGAAGTTTTTGATATTTTACATAGGGTGTGTAGTATATAGTTACTGTCCTTTTTGATATTTTATTTACAGTATATAATATACGTTTGGTGTAATTTTTGATATTTTATGTACAGTATATTAAATATAATTACTGTAGTATTTGATACTTTATTTACAGTATATATAACACATATTTGGTGTACTTTTTGATATTTTATGTACAGTATGTCATATATATTTACTGTACTTTTTCATAATTTATTTACAGTATATAAAGTGTATTTGGTGTACTTTCGGTTAATATTATATGTACAATATATGAAATATATATACTGTATTTTTAATATTTTATGTACAGTATATAAGATATATTTCGTGTCCTTTTGATATTTTATGTAAATTATATAATACATATTTGGTGTTGTTTTTGATATTTTACATAGGGTGTGTCATCTATATTGACTGTCCTTTTTAATATTTTATTTACAGTATATAATATACATTTGGTGTAATTTTTGATATTTTATGTACAGTATATTAAATATAATTACTGTAGTTTTTCATAGTCTATTTACAGTATATATAACACATATTTGGTGTACTTTTTGATATTTTATGTACAGTATGTCATATATATTTACTGTACTATTTGATATTTTATTTACAGTATATAAAATGTATTTGGTGTACTTTTAGTTAATATTATATGTACAATATATGAAATATATTTACTGTACTTTCTGATATTTTATATACAGTATATAAGATATATTTGGTGTCCTTTTGATATTTTATATAAATTATATAATATATATTTTGTGCAGTTTTTGATATTTTACATAGGGTGTGTAGTATATACTTACTGTCCTTTTTGATATTTTATTTACAGTATATAATATACATTTGGTGTAATTTTTGATATTTTATGTACAGTATATTAAATATAATTACTGCAGTTTTTGATAGTCTATTTACAGTATATACAACACATATTTGGTGTACTTTTTGATATTTTATGTACAGTATGTCATATATATTTACTGTACTTTTTGATATTTTATTTACAGTATATAAAATGTATTTGGTGTACTTTTAGTTAATATTATATGTACAATATATGAAATATATTTACTGTACTTTTTGATATTTTATGTACAGTATATAAGATATATTTGGTGTCCTTTTGATATTTTATATAAATTACATAATATATATTTGGTGAAGTTTTTGATATTTTACATAGGGTGTGTAGTATATAGTTACTGTCCTTTTTGATATTTTATTTACAGTATATAATATACGTTTGGTGTAATTTTTGATATTTAATGTACAGTATATTAAATATAATTACTGTAGTATTTGATACTTTATTTACAGTATATATAACACATATTTGGTGTACTTTTTGATATTTTATGTACAGTATGTCATATATATTTACTGTACTTTTTGATAATTTATTTACAGTATATAAAGTGTATTTGGTGTACTTTCAGTTAATATTATATGTACAATATATGAATTATATTTACTGTACTTTTTGATATTTTATGTACAGTATATAAGATATATTTGGTGTCCTTTTGATATTTTATGTAAATTATATAATATATATTTGGTGAAGTTTTTGATATTTTACATAGGGTGTGTAGTATATAGTTACTGTCCTTTTTGATATTTTATTTACAGTATATAATATACGTTTGGTGTAATTTTTGATATTTTATGTACAGTATATTAAATATAATTACTGTAGTATTTGATACTTTATTTACAGTATATATAACACATATTTGGTGTACTTTTTGATATTTTATGTACAGTATGTCATATATATTTACTGTACTTTTTCATAATTTATTTACAGTATATAAAGTGTATTTGGTGTACTTTCGGTTAATATTATATGTACAATATATGAAATATATATACTGTATTTTTGATATTTTATGTACAGTATATAAGATATATTTCGTGTCCTTTTGATATTTTATGTAAATTATATAATACATATTTGGTGTTGTTTTTGATATTTTACATAGGGTGTGTCATCTATATTGACTGTCCTTTTTAATATTTTATTTACAGTATATAATATACATTTGGTGTAATTTTTGATATTTTATGTACAGTATATTAAATATAATTACTGTAGTTTTTCATAGTCTATTTACAGTATATATAACACATATTTGGTGTACTTTCTGATATTTTATGTACAGTATGTCATATATATTTACTGTACTATTTGATATTTTATTTACAGTATATAAAATGTATTTGGTGTACTTTTAGTTAATATTATATATACAATATATGAAATATATTTACTGTACTTTCTGATATTTTATATACAGTATATAAGATATATTTGGTGTCCTTTTGATATTTTATATAAATTATATAATATATATTTTGTGCAGTTTTTGATATTTTACATAGGGTGTGTAGTATATACTTACTGTCCTTTTTGATATTTTATTTACAGTATATAATATACATTTTGTGTAATTTTTGATATTTTATGTACAGTATATTAAATATAATTACTGCAGTTTTTGATAGTCTATTTACAGTATATACAACACATATTTGGTGTACTTTTTGATATTTTATGTACAGTATGTCATATATATTTACTGTACTTTTTGATATTTTATTTACAGTATATAAAATGTATTTGGTGTACTTTTAGTTAATATTATATGTACAATATATGAAATATATTTACTGTACTTTTTGATATTTTATGTACAGTATATAAGATATATTTGGTGTCCTTTTGATATTTTATATAAATTACATAATATATATTTGGTGAAGTTTTTGATATTTTACATAGGGTGTGTAGTATATAGTTACTGTCCTTTTTGATATTTTATTTACAGTATATAATATACGTTTGGTGTAATTTTTGATATTTAATGTACAGTATATTAAATATAATTACTGTAGTATTTGATACTTTATTTACAGTATATATAACACATATTTGGTGTACTTTTTGATATTTTATGTACAGTATGTCATATATATTTACTGTACTTTTTGATAATTTATTTACAGTATATAAAGTGTATTTGGTGTACTTTCAGTTAATATTATATGTACAATATATGAAATATATTTACTGTACTTTTTGATATTTTATGTACAGTATATAAGATATATTTGGTGTCCTTTTGATATTTTATGTAAATTATATAATATATATTTGGTGAAGTTTTTGATATTTTACATAGGGTGTGTAGTATATAGTTACTGTCCTTTTTGATATTTTATTTACAGTATATAATATACGTTTGGTGTAATTTTTGATATTTTATGTACAGTATATTAAATATAATTACTGTAGTATTTGATACTTTATTTACAGTATATATAACACATATTTGGTGTACTTTTTGATATTTTATGTACAGTATGTAATATATATTTACTGTACTTTTTGATAATTTATTTACAGTATATAAAGTGTATTTGGTGTACTTTCGGTTAATATTATATGTACAATATATGAAATATATATACTGTATTTTTGATATTTTATGTACAGTATATAAGATATATTTCGTGTCCTTTTGATATTTTATGTAAATTATATAATACATATTTGGTGTTGTTTTTGATATTTTACATAGGGTGTGTCTATATTGACTGTCCTTTTTAATATTTTATTTACAGTATATAATATACATTTGGTGTAATTTTTGATATTTTATGTACAGTATATTAAATATAATTACTGTAGTTTTTTATAGTCTATTTACAGTATATATAACACATATTTGGTGTACTTTTTGATATTTTATGTACAGTATGTCATATATATTTACTGTACTTTTTCATAATTTATTTACAGTATATAAAGTGTATTTGGTGTACTTTCGGTTAATATTATATGTACAATATATGAAATATATATACTGTATTTTTGATATTTTATGTACAGTGTATAAGATATATTTCGTGTCCTTTTGATATTTTATGTAAATTATATAATACATATTTGGTGTTGTTTTTGATATTTTACATAGGGTGTGTCATCTATATTGACTGTCCTTTTTAATATTTTATTTACAGTATATAATATACATTTGGTGTAATTTTTGATATTTTATGTACAGTATATTAAATATAATTACTGTAGTTTTTTATAGTCTATTTACAGTATATATAACACATATTTGGTGTACTTTTTGATATTTTATGTACAGTATGTCATATATATTTACTGTACTATTTGATATTTTATTTACAGTATATAAAATGTATTTGGTGTACTTTTAGTTAATATTATATGTACAATATATGAAATATATTTACTGTACTTTCTGATATTTTATATACAGTATATAAGATATATTTGGTGTCCTTTTGATATTTTATATAAATTATATAATATATATTTTGTGAAGTTTTTGATATTTTACATAGGGTGTGTAGTATATACTTACTGTCCTTTTTGATATTTTATTTACAGTATATAATATACATTTGGTGTAATTTTTGATATTTTATGTACAGTATATTAAATATAATTACTGCAGTTTTTGATAGTCTATTTACAGTATATACAACACATATTTGGTGTACTTTTTGATATTTTATGTACAGTATGTCATATATATTTACTGTACTTTTTGATATTTTATTTACAGTATATGAAATGTATTTGGTGTACTTTTAGTTAATATTATATGTACAATATATGAAATATATTTACTGTACTTTTTGATATTTTATGTACAGTATATAAGATATATTTGGTGTCCTTTTGATATTTTATATAAATTACATAATATATATTTGGTGAAGTTTTTGATATTTTACATAGGGTGTGTAGTATATAGTTACTGTCCTTTTTGATATTTTATTTACAGTATATAATATACGTTTGGTGTAATTTTTGATATTTAATGTACAGTATATTAAATATAATTACTGTAGTATTTGATACTTTATTTACAGTATATATAACACATATTTGGTGTACTTTTTGATATTTTATGTACAGTATGTCATATATATTTACTGTACTTTTTGATAATTTATTTACAGTATATAAAGTGTATTTGGTGTACTTTCAGTTAATATTATATGTACAATATATGAATTATATTTACTGTACTTTTTGATATTTTATGTACAGTATATAAGATATATTTGGTGTCCTTTTGATATTTTATGTAAATTATATAATATATATTTGGTGAAGTTTTTGATATTTTACATAGGGTGTGTAGTATATAGTTACTGTCCTTTTTGATATTTTATTTACAGTATATAATATACGTTTGGTGTAATTTTTGATATTTTATGTACAGTATATTAAATATAATTACTGTAGTATTTGATACTTTATTTACAGTATATATAACACATATTTGGTGTACTTTTTGATATTTTATGTACAGTATGTAATATATATTTACTGTACTTTTTCATAATTTATTTACAGTATATAAAGTGTATTTGGTGTACTTTCGGTTAATATTATATGTACAATATATGAAATATATATACTGTATTTTTGATATTTTATGTACAGTATATAAGATATATTTCGTGTCCTTTTGATATTTTATGTAAATTATATAATACATATTTGGTGTTGTTTTTGATATTTTACATAGGGTGTGTCATCTATATTGACTGTCCTTTTTAATATTTTATTTACAGTATATAATATACATTTGGTGTAATTTTTGATATTTTATGTACAGTATATTAAATATAATTACTGTAGTTTTTCATAGTCTATTTACAGTATATATAACACATATTTGGTGTACTTTTTGATATTTTATGTACAGTATGTCATATATATTTACTGTACTATTTGATATTTTATTTACAGTATATAAAATGTATTTGGTGTACTTTTAGTTAATATTATATGTACAATATATGAAATATATTTACTGTACTTTCTGATATTTTATATACAGTATATAAGATATATTTGGTGTCCTTTTGATATTTTATATAAATTATATAATATATATTTTGTGCAGTTTTTGATATTTTACATAGGGTGTGTAGTATATACTTACTGTCCTTTTTGATATTTTATTTACAGTATATAATATACATTTGGTGTAATTTTTGATATTTTATGTACAGTATATTAAATATAATTACTGCAGTTTTTGATAGTCTATTTACAGTATATACAACACATATTTGGTGTACTTTTTGATATTTTATGTAAAGTATGTCATATATATTTACTGTACTTTTTGATATTTTATTTACAGTATATAAAATGTATTTGGTGTACTTTTAGTTAATATTATATGTACAATATATGAAATATATTTACTGTACTTTTTGATATTTTATGTACAGTATATAAGATATATTTGGTGTCCTTTTGATATTTTATATAAATTACATAATATATATTTGGTGAAGTTTTTGATATTTTACATAGGGTGTGTAGTATATAGTTACTGTCCTTTTTGATATTTTATTTACAGTATATAATATACGTTTGGTGTAATTTTTGATATTTAATGTACAGTATATTAAATATAATTACTGTAGTATTTGATACTTTATTTACAGTATATATAACACATATTTGGTGTACTTTTTGATATTTTATGTACAGTATGTCATATATATTTACTGTACTTTTTGATAATTTATTTACAGTATATAAAGTGTATTTGGTGTACTTTCCGTTAATATTATATGTACAATATATGAAATATATTTACTGTACTTTTTGATATTTTATGTACAGTATATAAGATATATTTGGTGTCCTTTTGATATTTTATGTAAATTATATAATATATATTTGGTGAAGTTTTTGATATTTTACATAGGGTGTGTAGTATATAGTTACTGTCCTTTTTGATATTTTATTTACAGTATATAATATACGTTTGGTGTAATTTTTGATATTTTATGTACAGTATATTAAATATAATTACTGTAGTATTTGATACTTTATTTACAGTATATATAACACATATTTGGTGTACTTTTTGATATTTTATGTACAGTATGTAATATATATTTACTGTACTTTTTGATAATTTATTTACAGTATATAAAGTGTATTTGGTGTACTTTCGGTTAATATTATATGTACAATATATGAAATATATATACTGTATTTTTGATATTTTATGTACAGTATATAAGATATATTTCGTGTCCTTTTGATATTTTATGTAAATTATATAATACATATTTGGTGTTGTTTTTGATATTTTACATAGGGTGTGTCTATATTGACTGTCTTTTTAATATTTTATTTACAGTATATAATATACATTTGGTGTAATTTTTGATATTTTATGTACAGTATATTAAATATAATTACTGTAGTTTTTTATAGTCTATTTACAGTATATATAACACATATTTGGTGTACTTTTTGATATTTTATGTACAGTATGTCATATATATTTACTGTACTATTTGATATTTTATTTACAGTATATAAAATGTATTTGGTGTACTTTTAGTTAATATTATATGTACAATATATGAAATATATTTACTGTACTTTCTGATATTTTATATACAGTATATAAGATATATTTGGTGTCCTTTTGATATTTTATATAAATTATATAATATATATTTTGTGAAGTTTTTGATATTTTACATAGGGTGTGTAGTATATACTTACTGTCCTTTTTGATATTTTATTTACAGTATATAATATACATTTGGTGTAATTTTTGATATTTTATGTACAGTATATTAAATATAATTACTGCAGTTTTTGATAGTCTATTTACAGTATATACAACACATATTTGGTGTACTTTTTGATATTTTATGTACAGTATGTCATATATATTTACTGTACTTTTTGATATTTTATTTACAGTATATGAAATGTATTTGGTGTACTTTTAGTTAATATTATATGTACAATATATGAAATATATTTACTGTACTTTTTGATATTTTATGTACAGTATATAAGATATATTTGGTGTCCTTTTGATATTTTATATAAATTACATAATATATATTTGGTGAAGTTTTTGATATTTTACATAGGGTGTGTAGTATATAGTTACTGTCCTTTTTGATATTTTATTTACAGTATATAATATACGTTTGGTGTAATTTTTGATATTTAATGTACAGTATATTAAATATAATTACTGTAGTATTTGATACTTTATTTACAGTATATATAACACATATTTGGTGTACTTTTTGATATTTTATGTACAGTATGTCATATATATTTACTGTACTTTTTGAGAATTTATTTACAGTATATAAAGTGTATTTGGTGTACTTTCAGTTAATATTATATGTACAATATATGAAATATATTTACTGTACTTTTTGATATTTTATGTACAGTATATAAGATATATTTGGTGTCCTTTTGATATTTTATGTAAATTATATAATATATATTTGGTGAAGTTTTTGATATTTTACATAGGGTGTGTAGTATATAGTTACTGTCCTTTTTGATATTTTATTTACAGTATATAATATACGTTTGGTGTAATTTTTGATATTTTATGTACAGTATATTAAATATAATTACTGTAGTATTTGATACTTTATTTACAGTATATATAACACATATTTGGTGTACTTTTTGATATTTTATGTACAGTATGTAATATATATTTACTGTACTTTTTGATAATTTATTTACAGTATATAAAGTGTATTTGGTGTACTTTCGGTTAATATTATATGTACAATATATGAAATATATATACTGTATTTTTGATATTTTATGTACAGTATATAAGACATATTTCGTGTCCTTTTGATATTTTATGTAAATTATATAATACATATTTGGTGTTGTTTTTGATATTTTACATAGGGTGTGTCATCTATATTGACTGTCCTTTTTAATATTTTATTTACAGTATATAATATACATTTGGTGTAATTTTTGATATTTTATGTACAGTATATTAAATATAATTACTGTAGTTTTTCATAGTCTATTTACAGTATATATAACACATATTTGGTGTACTTTTTGATATTTTATGTACAGTATGTCATATATATTTACTGTACTATTTGATATTTTATTTACAGTATATAAAATGTATTTGGTGTACTTTTAGTTAATATTATATGTACAATATATGAAATATATTTACTGTACTTTCTGATATTTTATATACAGTATATAAGATATATTTGGTGTCCTTTTGATATTTTATATAAATTATATAATATATATTTTGTGCAGTTTTTGATATTTTACATAGGGTGTGTAGTATATACTTACTGTCCTTTTTGATATTTTATTTACAGTATATAATATACATTTGGTGTAATTTTTGATATTTTATGTACAGTATATTAAATATAATTACTGCAGTTTTTGATAGTCTATTTACAGTATATACAACACATATTTGGTGTACTTTTTGATATTTTATGTACAGTATGTCATATATATTTACTGTACTTTTTGATATTTTATTTACAGTATATAAAATGTATTTGGTGTACTTTTAGTTAATATTATATGTACAATATATGAAATATATTTACTGTACTTTTTGATATTTTATGTACAGTATATAAGATATATTTGGTGTCCTTTTGATATTTTATATAAATTACATAATATATATTTGGTGAAGTTTTTGATATTTTACATAGGGTGTGTAGTATATAGTTACTGTCCTTTTTATTTTATTTACAGTATATAATATACGTTTGGTGTAATTTTTGATATTTAATGTACAGTATATTAAATATAATTACTGTAGTATTTGATACTTTATTTACAGTATATATAACACATATTTGGTGTACTTTTTGATATTTTATGTACAGTATGTCATATATATTTACTGTACTTTTTGATAATTTATTTACAGTATATAAAGTGTATTTGGTGTACTTTCAGTTAATATTATATGTACAATATATGAAATATATTTACTGTACTTTGTGATATTTTATGTACAGTATATAAGATATATTTGGTGTCCTTTTGATATTTTATGTAAATTATATAATATATATTTGGTGAAGTTTTTGATATTTTACATAGGGTGTGTAGTATATAGTTACTGTCCTTTTTCATATTTTATTTACAGTATATAATATACGTTTGGTGTAATTTTTGATATTTTATGTACAGTATATTAAATATAATTACTGTAGTATTTGATACTTTATTTACAGTATATATAACACATATTTGGTGTACTTTTTGATATTTTATGTACAGTATGTAATATATATTTGCTGTACTTTTTCATAATTTATTTACAGTATATAAAGTGTATTTGGTGTACTTTCGGTTAATATTATATGTACAATATATGAAATATATATACTGTATTTTTGATATTTTATGTACAGTGTATAAGATATATTTCGTGTCCTTTTGATACTTTATGTAAATTATATAATACATATTTGGTGTTGTTTTTGATATTTTACATAGGGTGTGTCATCTATATTGACTGTCCTTTTTAATATTTTTTTTACAGTATATAATATACATTTGGTGTAATTTTTGATATTTTATGGACAGTATATTAAATATAATTACTGTAGTTTTTTATAGTCTATTTACAGTATATATAACACATATTTGGTGTACTTTTTGATATTTTATGTACAGTATGTCATATATATTTACTGTACTATTTGATATTTTATTTACAGTATATAAAATGTATTTGGTGTACTTTTAGTTAATATTATATGTACAATATATGAAATATATTTACTGTACTTTCTGATATTTTATATACAGTATATAAGATATATTTGGTGTCCTTTTGATATTTTATATAAATTATATAATATATATTTTGTGAAGTTTTTGATATTTTACATAGGGTGTGTAGTATATACTTACTGTCCTTTTTGATATTTTATTTACAGTATATAATATACATTTGGTGTAATTTTTGATATTTTATGTACAGTATATTAAATATAATTACTGCAGTTTTTGATAGTCTATTTACAGTATATACAACACATATTTGGTGTACTTTTTGATATTTTATGTACAGTATGTCATATATATTTACTGTACTTTTTGATATTTTATTTACAGTATATGAAATGTATTTGGTGTACTTTTAGTTAATATTATATGTACAATATATGAAATATATTTACTGTACTTTTTGATATTTTATGTACAGTATATAAGATATATTTGGTGTCCTTTTGATATTTTATATAAATTACATAATATATATTTGGTGAAGTTTTTGATATTTTACATAGGGTGTGTAGTATATAGTTACTGTCCTTTTTGATATTTTATTTACAGTATATAATATACGTTTGGTGTAATTTTTGATATTTAATGTACAGTATATTAAATATAATTACTGTAGTATTTGATACTTTATTTACAGTATATATAACACATATTTGGTGTACTTTTTGATATTTTATGTACAGTATGTCATATATATTTACTGTACTTTTTGATAATTTATTTACAGTATATAAAGTGTATTTGGTGTACTTTCAGTTAATATTATATGTACAATATATGAAATATATTTACTGTACTTTTTGATATTTTATGTACAGTATATAAGATATATTTGGTGTCCTTTTGATATTTTATGTAAATTATATAATATATATTTGGTGAAGTTTTTGATATTTTACATAGGGTGTGTAGTATATAGGTACTGTCCTTTTTGATATTTTATTTACAGTATATAATATACGTTTGGTGTAATTTTTGATATTTTATGTACAGTATATTAAATATAATTACTGTAGTATTTGATACTTTATTTACAGTATATATAACACATATTTGGTGTACTTTTTGATATTTTATGTACAGTATGTAATATATATTTACTGTACTTTTTCATAATTTATTTACAGTATATAAAGTGTATTTGGTGTACTTTCGGTTAATATTATATGTACAATATATGAAATATATATACTGTATTTTTGATATTTTATGTACAGTATATAAGATATATTTCGTGTCCTTTTGATATTTTATGTAAATTATATAATACATATTTGGTGTTGTTTTTGATATTTTACATAGGGTGTGTCTATATTGACTGTCCTTTTTAATATTTTATTTACAGTATATAATATACATTTGGTGTAATTTTTGATATTTTATGTACAGTATATTAAATATAATTACTGTAGTTTTTTATAGTCTATTTACAGTATATATAACACATATTTGGTGTACTTTTTGATATTTTATGTACAGTATGTCATATATATTTACTGTACTATTTGATATTTTATTTACAGTATATAAAATGTATTTGGTGTACTTTTAGTTAATATTATATGTACAAAATATGAAATATATTTACTGTACTTTCTGATATTTTATATACAGTATATAAGATATATTTGGTGTCCTTTTGATATTTTATATAAATTATATAATATATATTTGGTGAAGTTTTTGATATTTTACATAGGGTGTGTAGTATATAGTTACTGTCCTTTTTGATATTTTATTTACAGTATATAATATACGTTTGGTGTAATTTTTGATATTTAATGTACAGTATATTAAATATAATTACTGTAGTATTTGATACTTTATTTACAGTATATATAACACATATTTGGTGTACTTTTTGATATTTTATGTACAGTATGTCATATATATTTACTGTACTTTTTGAGAATTTATTTACAGTATATAAAGTGTATATGGTGTACTTTCAGTTAATATTATATGTACAATATATGAAATATATTTACTGTACTTTTTGATATTTTATGTACAGTATATAAGATATATTTGGTGTCCTTTTGATATTTTATGTAAATTATATAATATATATTTGGTGAAGTTTTTGATATTTTACATAGGGTGTGTAGTATATAGTTACTGTCCTTTTTGATATTTTATTTACAGTATATAATATACGTTTGGTGTAATTTTTGATATTTTATGTACAGTATATTAAATATAATTACTGTAGTATTTGATACTTTATTTACAGTATATATAACACATATTTGGTGTACTTTTTGATATTTTATGTACAGTATGTAATATATATTTACTGTACTTTTTGATAATTTATTTACAGTATATAAAGTGTATTTGGTGTACTTTCGGTTAATATTATATGTACAATATATGAAATATATATACTGTATTTTTGATATTTTATCTACAGTATATAAGACATATTTCGTGTCCTTTTGATATTTTATGTAAATTATATAATACATATTTGGTGTTGTTTTTGATATTTTACATAGGGTGTGTCATCTATATTGACTGTCCTTTTTAATATTTTATTTACAGTATATAATATACATTTGGTGTAATTTTTGATATTTTATGTACAGTATATTAAATATAATTACTGTAGTTTTTCATAGTCTATTTACAGTATATATAACACATATTTGGTGTACTTTTTGATATTTTATGTACAGTATGTCATATATATTTACTGTACTATTTGATATTTTATTTACAGTATATAAAATGTATTTGGTGTACTTTTAGTTAATATTATATGTACAATATATGAAATATATTTACTGTACTTTCTGATATTTTATATACAGTATATAAGATATATTTGGTGTCCTTTTGATATTTTATATAAATTATATAATATATATTTTGTGAAGTTTTTGATATTTTACATAGGGTGTGTAGTATATACTTACTGTCCTTTTTGATATTTTATTTACAATATATAATATACATTTGGTGTAATTTTTGATATTTTATGTACAGTATATTAAATATAATTACTGCAGTTTTTGATAGTCTATTTACAGTATATACAACACATATTTGGTGTACTTTTTGATATTTTATGTACAGTATGTCATATATATTTACTGTACTTTTTGATATTTTATTTACAGTATATAAAATGTATTTGGTGTACTTTTAGTTAATATTATATGTACAATATATGAAATATATTTACTGTACTTTTTGATATTTTATGTACAGTATATAAGATATATTTGGTGTCCTTTTGATATTTTATATAAATTACATAATATATATTTGGTGAAGTTTTTGATATTTTACATAGGGTGTGTAGTATATAGTTACTGTCCTTTTTGATATTTTATTTACAGTATATAATATACGTTTGGTGTAATTTTTGATATTTAATGTACAGTATATTAAATATAATTACTGTAGTATTTGATACTTTATTTACAGTATATATAACACATATTTGCTGTACTTTTTGATATTTTATGTACAGTATGTCATATATATTTACTGTACTTTTTGATAATTTATTTACAGTATATAAAGTGTATTTGGTGTACTTTCAGTTAATATTATATGTACAATATATGAAATATATTTACTGTACTTTTTGATATTTTATGTACAGTATATAAGATATATTTGGTGTCCTTTTGATATTTTATGTAAATTATATAATATATATTTGGTGAAGTTTTTGATATTTTACATAGGGTGTGTAGTATATAGTTACTGTCCTTTTTGATATTTTATTTACAGTATATAATATACGTTTGGTGTAATTTTTGATATTTTATGTACAGTATATTAAATATAATTACTGTAGTATTTGATACTTTATTTACAGTATATATAACACATATTTGGTGTACTTTTTGATATTTTATGTACAGTATGTAATATATATTTACTGTACTTTTTGATAATTTATTTACAGTATATAAAGTGTATTTGGTGTACTTTCGGTTAATATTATATGTACAATATATGAAATATATATACTGTATTTTTGATATTTTATGTACAGTGTATAAGATATATTTCGTGTCCTTTTGATATTTTATGTAAATTATATAATACATATTTGGTGTTGTTTTTGATATTTTACATAGGGTGTGTCATCTATATTGACTGTCCTTTTTAATATTTTATTTACAGTATATAATATACATTTGGTGTAATTTTTGATATTTTATGTACAGTATATTAAATATAATTACTGTAGTTTTTTATAGTCTATTTACAGTATATATAACACATATTTGGTGTACTTTTTGATATTTTATGTACAGTATGTCATATATATTTACTGTACTATTTGATATTTTATTTACAGTATATAAAATGTATTTGGTGTACTTTTAGTTAATATTATATGTACAATATATGAAATATATTTACTGTACTTTCTGATATTTAATATACAGTATATAAGATATATTTGGTGTCCTTTTGATATTTTATATAAATTATATAATATATATTTTGTGAAGTTTTTGATATTTTACATAGGGTGTGTAGTATATACTTACTGTCCTTTTTGATATTTTATTTACAGTATATAATATACATTTGGTGTAATTTTTGATATTTTATGTACAGTATATTAAATATAATTACTGCAGTTTTTGATAGTCTATTTACAGTATATACAACACATATTTGGTGTACTTTTTGATATTTTATGTACAGTATGTCATATATATTTACTGTACTTTTTGATATTTTATTTACAGTATATGAAATGTATTTGGTGTACTTTTAGTTAATATTATATGTACAATATATGAAATATATTTACTGTACTTTTTGATATTTTATGTACAGTATATAAGATATATTTGGTGTCCTTTTGATATTTTATATAAATTACATAATATATATTTGGTGAAGTTTTTGATATTTTACATAGGGTGTGTAGTATATAGTTACTGTCCTTTTTGATATTTTATTTACAGTATATAATATACGTTTGGTGTAATTTTTGATATTTAATGTACAGTATATTAAATATAATTACTGTAGTATTTGATACTTTATTTACAGTATATATAACACATATTTGGTGTACTTTTTGATATTTTATGTACAGTATATCATATATATTTACTGTACTTTTTGATAATTTATTTACAGTATATAAAGTGTATTTGGTGTACTTTCAGTTAATATTATATGTACAATATATGAAATATATTTACTGTACTTTTTGATATTTTATGTACAGTATATAAGATATATTTGGTGTCCTTTTGATATTTTATGTAAATTATATAATATATATTTGGTGAAGTTTTTGATATTTTACATAGGGTGTGTAGTATATAGTTACTGTCCTTTTTGATATTTTATTTACAGTATATAATATACGTTTGGTGTAATTTTTGATATTTTATGTACAGTATATTAAATATAATTACTGTAGTATTTGATACTTTATTTACAGTATATATAACACATATTTGGTGTACTTTTTGATATTTTATGTACAGTATGTCATATATATTTACTGTACTTTTTGATAATTTATTTACAGTATATAAAGTGTATTTGGTGTACTTTCGGTTAATATTATATGTACAATATATGAAATATATATACTGTATTTTTGATATTTTATGTACAGTATATAAGATATATTTCGTGTCCTTTTGATATTTTATGTAAATTATATAATACATATTTGGTGTTGTTTTTGATATTTTACATAGGGTGTGTCATCTATATTGACTGTCCTTTTTAATATTTTATTTACAGTATATAATATACATTTGGTGTAATTTTTGATATTTTATGTACAGTATATTAAATATAATTACTGTAGTTTTTCATAGTCTATTTACAGTATATATAACACATATTTGGTGTACTTTTTGATATTTTATGTACAGTATGTCATATATATTTACTGTACTATTTGATATTTTATTTACAGTATATAAAATGTATTTGGTGTACTTTTAGTTAATATTATATGTACAATATATGAAATATATTTACTGTACTTTCTGATATTTTATATACAGTATATAAGATATATTTGGTGTCCTTTTGATATTTTATATAAATTATATAATATATATTTTGTGAAGTTTTTGATATTTTACATAGGGTGTGTAGTATATACTTACTGTCCTTTTTGATATTTTATTTACAGTATATAATATACATTTGGTGTAATTTTTGATATTTTATGTACAGTATATTAAATATAATTACTGCAGTTTTTTATAGACTATTTGCAGTATATACAACACATATTTGGTGTACTTTTTGATATTTTATGTACAGTATATCATATATATTTACTGTACTATTTGATATTTTATTTTCAGTATATAAAATGTATTTGGTGTACTTTTAGTTAATATTATATGTACAATATATGAAATATATTTACTGTACTTTTTGATATTTTATGTACAGTATATAAGATATATTTGGTGTCCTTTTGATATTTTATATAAATTACATAATATATATTTGGTGAAGTTTTTGATATTTTACATAGGGTGTGTAGTATATAGTTACTGTCCTTTTTGATATTTTATTTACAGTATATAATATACGTTTGGTGTAATTTTTGATATTTAATGTACAGTATATTAAATATAATTACTGTAGTATTTGATACTTTATTTACAGTATATATAACACATATTTGGTGTACTTTTTGATATTTTATGTACAGTATGTCATATATATTTACTGTACTTTTTGATAATTTATTTACAGTATATAAAGTGTATTTGGTGTACTTTCAGTTAATATTATATGTACAATATATGAAATATATTTACTGTACTTTTTGATATTTTATGTACAGTATATAAGATATATTTGGTGTCCTTTTGATATTTTATGTAAATTATATAATATATATTTGGTGAAGTTTTTGATATTTTACATAGGGTGTGTACTATATAGTTACTGTCCTTTTTGATATTTTATTTACAGTATATAATATACGTTTGGTGTAATTTTTGATATTTTATGTACAGTATATTAAATATAATTACTGTAGTATTTGATACTTTATTTACAGTATATATAACACATATTTGGTGTACCTTTTGATATTTTATGTACAGTATGTAATATATATTTACTGTACTTTTTGATAATTTATTTACAGTATATAAAGTGTATTTGGTGTACTTTCAGTTAATATTATATGTACAATATATGAAATATATTTACTGTACTTTTTGATATTTTATGTACAGTATATAAGATATATTTCGTGTCCTTTTGATATTTTATGTAAATTATAAAATATATATTTGGTGAAGTTTTTGATATTTTACATAGGGTGTGTAGTATATAGTTACTGTCCTTTTTGATATTTTATTTACAGTATGTAATATACGTTTGGTGTAATTTTTGATATTTTATGTACAGTATATTAAATATAATTACTGTAGTATTTGATACTTTATTTACAGTATATATAACACATATTTGGTGTACTTTTTGATATTTTATGTACAGTATGTAATATATATTTACTGTACTTTTTGATAATTTATTTACAGTATATAAAGTGTATTTGGTGTACTTTCGGTTAATATTATATGTACAATATATGAAATATATATACTGTATTTTTGATATTTTATGTACAGTATATAAGATATATTTCGTGTCCTTTTGATATTTTATGTAAATTATATAATACATATTTGGTGTTGTTTTTGATATTTTACATAGGGTGTGTCATCTATATTGACTGTCCTTTTTAATATTTTATTTACAGTATATAATATACATTTGGTGTAATTTTTGATATTTTATGTACAGTATATTAAATATAATTACTGTAGTTTTTCATAGTCCATTTACAGTATATATAACACATATTTGGTGTACTTTTTGATATTTTATGTACAGTATGTCATATATATTTACTGTACTATTTGATATTTTATTTACAGTATATAAAATGTATTTGGTGTACTTTTAGTTAATATTATATGTACAATATATGAAATATATTTACTGTACTTTCTGATATTTTATATACAGTATATAAGATATATTTGGTGCCCTTTTGATATTTTATATAAATTATATAATATATATTTGGTGAAGTTTTTGATATTTTACATAGGGTGTGTAGTATATAGTTACTGTCCTTTTTGATATTTTATTTACAGTATATAATATACGTTTGGTGTAATTTTTGATATTTAATGTACAGTATATTAAATATAATTACTGTAGTATTTGATACTTTATTTACAGTATATATAACCCATATTTGGTGTACTTTTTGATATTTTATGTACAGTATGTAATATATATTTACTGTACTTTTTGATAATTTATTTACAGTATATAAAGTGTATTTGGTGTACTTTCAGTTAATATTATATGTACAATATATGAAATATATTTACTGTACTTTTTGATATTTTATGTACAGTATATAAGATATATTTGGTGTCCTTTTGATATTTTATGTAAATTATAAAATATATATTTGGTGAAGTTTTTGATATTTTACATAGGGTGTGTAGTATATAGTTACTGTCCTTTTTGATATTTTATTTACAGTATGTAATATACGTTTGGTGTAATTTTTGATATTTTATGTACAGTATATTAAATATAATTACTGTAGTATTTGATACTTTATTTACAGTATATATAACACATATTTGGTGTACTTTTTGATATTTTATGTACAGTATGTAATATATATTTACTGTACTTTTTGATAATTTATTTACAGTATATAAAGTGTATTTGGTGTACTTTCGGTTAATATTATATGTACAATATATGAAATATATATACTGTATTTTTGATATTTTATGTACAGTATATAAGATATATTTCGTGTCCTTTTGATATTTTATGTAAATTATATAATACATATTTGGTGTTGTTTTTGATATTTTACATAGGGTGTGTCATCTATATTGACTGTCCTTTTTAATATTTTATTTACAGTATATAATATACATTTGGTGTAATTTTTGATATTTTATGTACAGTATATTAAATATAATTACTGTAGTTTTTCATAGTCTATTTACAGTATATATAACACATATTTGGTGTACTTTTTGATATTTTATGTACAGTATGTCATATATATTTACTGTACTATTTGATATTTTATTTACAGTATATAAAATGTATTTGGTGTACTTTTAGTTAATATTATATGTACAATATATGAAATATATTTACTGTACTTTCTGATATTTTATATACAGTATATAAGATATATTTGGTGTCTTTTTGATATTTTATATAAATTATATAATATATATTTTGTGCAGTTTTTGATATTTTACATAGGGTGTGTAGTATATACTTACTGTCCTTTTTGATATTTTATTTACAGTATATAATATACATTTGGTGTAATTTTTGATATTTTATGTACAGTATATTAAATATAATTACTGCAGTTTTTGATAGTCTATTTGCAGTATATACAACACATATTTGGTGTACTTTTTGATATTTTATGTACAGTATGTCATATATATTTACTGTATTTTTGATATTTTATTTACAGTATATAAAATGTATTTGGTGTACTTTTAGTTAATATTATATGTACAATATATGAAATATATTTACTGTACTTTTTGATATTTTATGTACAGTATATAAGATATATTTGGTGTCCTTTTGATATTTTATATAAATTACATAATATATATTTGGTGAAGTTTTTGATATTTTACATAGGGTGTGTAGTATATAGTTACTGTCCTTTTTGATATTTTATTTACAGTATATAATATACGTTTGGTGTAATTTTTGATATTTAATGTACAGTATATTAAATATAATTACTGTAGTATTTGATACTTTATTTACAGTATATATAACACATATTTGGTGTACTTTTTGATATTTTATGTACAGTATGTCATATATATTTACTGTACTTTTTGATAATTTATTTACAGTATATAAAGTGTATTTGGTGTACTTTCAGTTAATATTATATGTACAATATATGAAATATATTTACTGTACTTTTTGATATTTTATGTACAGTATATAAGATATATTTGGTGTCCTTTTGATATTTTATGTAAATTATATAATATATATTTGGTGAAGTTTTTGATATTTTACATAGGGTGTGTAGTATATAGTTACTGTCCTTTTTGATATTTTATTTACAGTATATAATATACGTTTGGTGTAATTTTCGATATTTTATGTACAGTATATTAAATATAATTACTGTAGTATTTGATACTTTATTTACAGTATATATAACACATATTTGGTGTACTTTTTGATATTTTATGTACAGTATGTAATATATATTTACTGTACTTTTTGATAATTTGTTTACAGTATATAAAGTGTATTTGGTGTACTTTCGGTTAATATTATATGTACAATATATGAAATATATATACTGTATTTTTGATATTTTATGTACAGTATATAAGATATATTTCGTGTCCTTTTGATATTTTATGTAAATTATATAATACATATTTGGTGTTGTTTTTGATATTTTACATAGGGTGTGTCTATATTGACTGTCCTTTTTAATATTTTATTTACAGTATATAATATACATTTGGTGTAATTTTTGATATTTTATGTACAGTATATTAAATATAATTACTGTAGTTTTTTATAGTCTATTTACAGTATATATAACACATATTTGGTGTACTTTTTGATATTTTATGTACAGTATGTCATATATATTTACTGTACTATTTGATATTTTATTTACAGTATATAAAATGTATTTGGTGTACTTTTAGTTAATATTATATGTACAATATATGAAATATATTTACTGTACTTTCTGATATTTTATATACAGTATATAAGATATATTTGGTTTCCTTTTGATATTTTATATAAATTATATAATATATATTTTGTGAAGTTTTTGATATTTTTCATAGGGTGTGTAGGATATACTTACTGTCCTTTTTGATATTTTATTTACAGTATATAATATACATTTGGTGTAATTTTTGATATTTTATGTACAGTATATTAAATATAATTACTGCAGTTTTTGATAGTCTATTTACAGTATATACAACACATATTTGGTGTACTTTTTGATATTTTATGTACAGTATGTCATATATATTTAGTGTACTTTTTGATATTTTATTTACAGTATATAAAATGTATTTGGTGTACTTTTAGTTAATATTATATGTACAATATATGAAATATATTTACTGTACTTTTTGATATTTTATGTACAGTATATAAGATATATTTGGTGTCCTTTTGATATTTTATATAAATTACATAATATATATTTGGTGAAGTTTTTGATATTTTACATAGGGTGTGTAGTATATAGTTACTGTCCTTTTTGATATTTTATTTACAGTATATAATATACGTTTGGTGTAATTTTTGATATTTAATGTACAGTATATTAAATATAATTACTGTAGTATTTGATACTTTATTTACAGTATATAAAACACATATTTGGTGTACTTTTTGATATTTTATGTACAGTATGTCATATATATTTACTGTACTTTTTGATAATTTATTTACAGTATATAAAGTGTATTTGGTGTACTTTCCGTTAATATTATATGTACAATATATGAAATATATTTACTGTACTTTTTGATATTTTATGTACAGTATATAAGATATATTTGGTGTCCTTTTGATATTTTATGTAATTTATATAATATATATTTGGTGAAGTTTTTGATATTTTACATAGGGTGTGTAGTATATAGTTACTGTCCTTTTTGATATTTTATTTACAGTATATATTATACGTTTGGTGTAATTTTTGATATTTTATGTACAGTATATTAAATATAATTACTGTAGTATTTGATACTTTATTTACAGTATATATAACACATATTTGGTGTACTTTTTGATATTTTATGTACAGTATGTAATATATATTTACTGTACTTTTTGATAATTTATTTACAGTATATAAAGTGTATTTGGTGTACTTTCGGTTAATATTATATGTACAATATATGAAATATATATACTGTATTTTTGATATTTTATGTACAGTATATAAGATATATTTCGTGTCCTTTTGATATTTTATGTAAATTATATAATACATATTTGGTGTTGTTTTTGATATTTTACATAGGGTGTGTCATCTATATTGACTGTCCTTTTTAATATTTTATTTACAGTATATAATATACATTTGGTGTAATTTTTGATATTTTATGTACAGTATATTAAATATAATTACTGTAGTTTTTCATAGTCTATTTACAGTATATATAACACATATTTGGTGTACTTTTTGATATTTTATGTACAGTATGTCATATATATTTACTGTACTATTTGATATTTTATTTACAGTATATAAAATGTATTTGGTGTACTTTTAGTTAATATTATATGTACAATATATGAAATATATTTACTGTACTTTCTGATATTTTATATACAGTATATAAGATATATTTGGTGTCCTTTTGATATTTTATATAAATTATATAATATATATTTTGTGCAGTTTTTGATATTTTACATAGGGTGTGTAGTATATACTTACTGTCCTTTTTGATATTTTATTTACAGTATATAATATACATTTGGTGTAATTTTTGATATTTTATGTACAGTATATTAAATATAATTACTGCAGTTTTTGATAGTCTATTTGCAGTATATACAACACATATTTGGTGTACTTTTTGATATTTTATGTACAGTATGTCATATATATTTACTGTACTTTTTGATATTTTATTTACAGTATATAAAATGTATTTGGTGTACTTTTAGTTAATATTATATGTACAATATATGAAATATATTTACTGTACTTTTTGATATTTTATGTACAGTATATAAGATATATTTGGTGTCCTTTTGATATTTTATATAAATTACATAATATATATTTGGTGAAGTTTTTGATATTTTACATAGGGTGTGTAGTATATAGTTACTGTCCTTTTTGATATTTTATTTACAGTATATAATATACGTTTGGTGTAATTTTTGATATTTAATGTACAGTATATTAAATATAATTACTGTAGTATTTGATACTTTATTTACAGTATATATAACACATATTTGGTGTACTTTTTGATATTTTATGTACAGTATGTCATATATATTTACTGTACTTTTTGATAATTTATTTACAGTATATAAAGTGTATTTGGTGTACTTTCAGTTAATATTATATGTACAATATATGAAATATATTTACTGTACTTTTTGATATTTTATGTACAGTATATAAGATATATTTGGTGTCCTTTTGATATTTTATGTAAATTATATAATATATATTTGGTGAAGTTTTTGATATTTTACATAGGGTGTGTAGTATATAGTTACTGTCCTTTTTGATATTTTATTTACAGTATATAATATACGTTTGGTGTAATTTTTGATATTTTATGTACAGTATATTAAATATAATTACTGTAGTATTTGATACTTTATTTACAGTATATATAACACATATTTGGTGTACTTTTTGATATTTTATGTACAGTATGTAATATATATTTACTGTACTTTTTGATAATTTGTTTACAGTATATAAAGTGTATTTGGTGTACTTTCGGTTAATATTATATGTACAATATATGAAATATATATACTGTATTTTTGATATTTTATGTACAGTATATAAGATATATTTCGTGTCCTTTTGATATTTTATGTAAATTATATAATACATATTTGGTGTTGTTTTTGATATTTTACCTAGGGTGTGTCTATATTGACTGTCCTTTTTAATATTTTATTTACAGTATATAATATACATTTGGTGTAATTTTTGATATTTTATGTACAGTATATTAAATATAATTACTGTAGTTTTTTATAGTCTATTTACAGTATATATAACACATATTTGGTGTACTTTTTGATATTTTATGTACAGTATGTCATATATATTTACTGTACTATTTGATATTTTATTTACAGTATATAAAATGTATTTGGTGTACTTTTAGTTAATATTATATGTACAATATATGAAATATATTTACTGTACTTTCTGATATTTTATATACAGTATATAAGATATATTTGGTTTCCTTTTGATATTTTATATAAATTATATAATATATATTTTGTGAAGTTTTTGATATTTTTCATAGGGTGTGTAGGATATACTTACTGTCCTTTTTGATATTTTATTTACAGTATATAATATACATTTGGTGTAATTTTTGATATTTTATGTACAGTATATTAAATATAATTACTGCAGTTTTTGATAGTCTATTTACAGTATATACAACACATATTTGGTGTACTTTTTGATATTTTATGTACAGTATGTCATATATATTTAGTGTACTTTTTGATATTTTATTTACAGTATATAAAATGTATTTGGTGTACTTTTAGTTAATATTATATGTACAATATATGAAATATATTTACTGTACTTTTTGATATTTTATGTACAGTATATAAGATATATTTGGTGTCCTTTTGATATTTTATATAAATTACATAATATATATTTGCTGAAGTTTTTGATATTTTACATAGGGTGTGTAGTATATAGTTACTGTCCTTTTTGATATTTTATTTACAGTATATAATATACGTTTGGTGTAATTTTTGATATTTAATGTACAGTATATTAAATATAATTACTGTAGTATTTGATACTTTATTTACAGTATATATAACACATATTTGGTGTACTTTTTGATATTTTATGTACAGTATGTCATATATATTTACTGTACTTTTTGAGAATTTATTTACAGTATATAAAGTGTATTTGGTGTACTTTCAGTTAATATTATATGTACAATATATGAAATATATTTACTGTACTTTTTCATATTTTATGTACAGTATATAAGATATATTTGGTGTCCTTTTGATATTTTATGTAAATTATATAATATATATTTGGTGAAGTTTTTGATATTTTACATAGGGTGTGTAGTATATAGTTACTGTCCTTTTTGATATTTTATTTACAGTATATAATATACGTTTGGTGTAATTTTTGATATTTTATGTACAGTATATTAAATATAATTACTGTAGTATTTGATACTTTATTTACAGTATATATAACACATATTTGGTGTACTTTTTGATATTTTATGTACAGTATGTAATATATATTTACTGTACTTTTTGATAATTTATTTACAGTATATAAAGTGTATTTGGTGTACTTTCGGTTAATATTATATGTACAATATATGAAATATATATACTGTATTTTTGATATTTTATGTACAGTATATAAGATATATTTCGTGTCCTTTTGATATTTTATGTAAATTATATAATACATATTTGGTGTTGTTTTTGATATTTTACATAGGGTGTGTCATCTATATTGACTGTCCTTTTTAATATTTTATTTACAGTATATAATATACATTTGGTGTAATTTTTGATATTTTATGTACAGTATATTAAATATAATTACTGTAGTTTTTCATAGTCTATTTACAGTATATATAACACATATTTGGTGTACTTTTTGATATTTTATGTACAGTATGTCATATATATTTACTGTACTATTTGATATTTTATTTACAGTATATAAAATGTATTTGGTGTACTTTTAGTTAATATTATATGTACAATATATGAAATATATTTACTGTACTTTCTGATATTTTATATACAGTATATAAGATATATTTGGTGTCCTTTTGATATTTTATATAAATTATATAATATATATTTTGTGCAGTTTTTGATATTTTACATAGGGTGTGTAGTATATACTTACTGTCCTTTTTGATATTTTATTTACAGTATATAATATACATTTGGTGTAATTTTTGATATTTTATGTACAGTATATTAAATATAATTACTGCAGTTTTTGATAGTCTATTTACAGTATATACAACACATATTTGGTGTACTTTTTGATATTTTATGTACAGTATGTCATATATATTTACTGTAATTTTTGATATTTTATTTACAGTATATAAAATGTATTTGGTGTACTTTTAGTTAATATTATATGTACAATATATGAAATATATTTACTGTACTTTTTGATATTTTATGTACAGTATATAAGATATATTTGGTGTCCTTTTGATATTTTATATAAATTACATAATATATATTTGGTGAAGTTTTTGATATTTTACATAGGGTGTGTAGTATATAGTTACTGTCCTTTTTGATATTTTATTTACAGTATATAATATACGTTTGGTGTAATTTTTGATATTTAATGTACAGTATATTAAATATAATTACTGTAGTATTTGATACTTTATTTACAGTATATATAACACATATTTGGTGTACTTTTTGATATTTTATGTACAGTATGTCATATATATTTACTGTACTTTTTGATAATTTATTTACAGTATATAAAGTGTATTTGGTGTACTTTCAGTTAATATTATATGTACAATATATGAAATATATTTACTGTACTTTTTGATATTTTATGTACAGTATATAAGATATATTTGGTGTCCTTTTGATATTTTATGTAAATTATATAATATATATTTGGTGAAGTTTTTGATATTTTACATAGGGTGTGTAGTATATAGTTACTGTCCTTTTTGATATTTTATTTACAGTATATAATATACGTTTGGTGTAATTTTTGATATTTTATGTACAGTATATTAAATATAATTACTGTAGTATTTGATACTTTATTTACAGTATATATAACACATATTTGGTGTACTTTTTGATATTTTATGTACAGTATGTAATATATATTTACTGTACTTTTTCATAATTTATTTACAGTATATAAAGTGTATTTGGTGTACTTTCGGCTAATATTATATGTACAATATATGAAATATATATACTGTATTTTTGATATTTTATGTACAGTGTATAAGATATATTTCGTGTCCTTTTGATATTTTATGTAAATTATATAATACATATTTGGTGTTGTTTTTGATATTTTACATAGGGTGTGTCATCTATATTGACTGTCCTTTTTAATATTTTATTTACAGTATATAATATACATTTGGTGTAATTTTTGATATTTTATGTACAGTATATTAAATATAATTACTGTAGTTTTTTATAGTCTATTTACAGTATATATAACACATATTTGGTGTACTTTTTGATATTTTATGTACAGTATGTCATATATATTTACTGTACTATTTGATATTTTATTTACAGTATATAAAATGTATTTGGTGTACTTTTAGTTAATATTATATGTACAATATATGAAATATATTTACTGTACTTTCTGATATTTTATATACAGTATATAAGATATATTTGGTGTCCTTTTGATATTTTATATAAATTATATAATATATATTTTGTGAAGTTTTTGATATTTTACATAGGGTGTGTAGTATATACTTACTGTCCTTTTTGATATTTTATTTACAGTATATAATATACATTTGGTGTAATTTTTGATATTTTATGTACAGTATATTAAATATAATTACTGCAGTTTTTGATAGTCTATTTACAGTATATACAACACATATTTGGTGTACTTTTTGATATTTTATGTACAGTATGTCATATATATTTACTGTACTTTTTGATATTTTATTTACAGTATATGAAATGTATTTGGTGTACTTTTAGTTAATATTATATGTACAATATATGAAATATATTTACTGTACTTTTTGATATTTTATGTACAGTATATAAGATATATTTGGTGTCCTTTTGATATTTTATATAAATTACATAATATATATTTGGTGAAGTTTTTGATATTTTACGTAGGGTGTGTAGTATATAGTTACTGTCCTTTTTGATATTTTATTTACAGTATATAATATACGTTTGGTGTAATTTTTGATATTTAATGTACAGTATATTAAATATAATTACTGTAGTATTTGATACTTTATTTACAGTATATATAACACATATTTGGTGTACTTTTTGATATTTTATGTACAGTATGTCATATATATTTACTGTACTTTTTGATAATTTATTTACAGTATATAAAGTGTATTTGGTGTACTTTCAGTTAATATTATATGTACAATATATGAAATATATTTACTGTACTTTTTGATATTTTATGTACAGTATATAAGATATATTTGGTGTCCTTTTGATATTTTATGTAAATTATATAATATATATTTGGTGAAGTTTTTGATATTTTACATAGGGTGTGTAGTATATAGTTACTGTCCTTTTTGATATTTTATTTACAGTATATAATATACGTTTGGTGTAATTTTTGATATTTTATGTACAGTATATTAAATATAATTACTGTAGTATTTGATACTTTATTTACAGTATATATAACACATATTTGGTGTACTTTTTGATATTTTATGTACAGTATGTAATATATATTTACTGTACTTTTTCATAATTTATTTACAGTATATAAAGTGTATTTGGTGTACTTTCGGTTAATATTATATGTACAATATATGAAATATATATACTGTATTTTTGATATTTTATGTACAGTATATAAGATATATTTCGTGTCCTTTTGATATTTTATGTAAATTATATAATACATATTTGGTGTTGTTTTTGATATTTTACATAGGGTGTGTCATCTATATTGACTGTCCTTTTTAATATTTTATTTACAGTATATAATATACATTTGGTGTAATTTTTGATATTTTATGTACAGTATATTAAATATAATTACTGTAGTTTTTCATAGTCTATTTACAGTATATATAACACATATTTGGTGTACTTTTTGATATTTTATGTACAGTATGTCATATATATTTACTGTACTATTTGATATTTTATTTACAGTATATAAAATGTATTTGGTGTACTTTTAGTTAATATTATATGTACAATATATGAAATATATTTACTGTACTTTCTGATATTTTATATACAGTATATAAGATATATTTGGTGTCCTTTTGATATTTTATATAAATTATATAATATATATTTTGTGCAGTTTTTGATATTTTACATAGGGTGTGTAGTATATACTTACTGTCCTTTTTGATATTTTATTTACAGTATATAATATACATTTGGTGTAATTTTTGATATTTTATGTACAGTATATTAAATATAATTACTGCAGTTTTTGATAGTCTATTTACAGTATATACAACACATATTTGGTGTACTTTTTGATATTTTATGTACACTATGTCATATATATTTACTGTACTTTTTGATATTTTATTTACAGTATATAAAATGTATTTGGTGTACTTTTAGTTAATATTATATGTACAATATATGAAATATATTTACTGTACTTTTTGATATTTTATGTACAGTATATAAGATATATTTGGTGTCCTTTTGATATTTTATATAAATTACATAATATATATTTGGTGAAGTTTTTGATATTTTACATAGGGTGTGTAGTATATAGTTACTGTCCTTTTTGATATTTTATTTACAGTATATAATATACGTTTGGTGTAATTTTTGATATTTAATGTACAGTATATTAAATATAATTACTGTAGTATTTGATACTTTATTTACAGTATATATAACACATATTTGGTGTACTTTTTGATATTTTATGTACAGTATGTCATATATATTTACTGTACTTTTTGATAATTTATTTACAGTATATAAAGTGTATTTGGTGTACTTTCAGTTAATATTATATGTACAATATATGAAATATATTTACTGTACTTTTTGATATTTTATGTACAGTATATAAGATATATTTGGTGTCCTTTTGATATTTTATGTAAATTATATAATATATATTTGGTGAAGTTTTTGATATTTTACATAGGGTGTGTAGTATATAGTTACTGTCCTTTTTGATATTTTATTTACAGTATATAATATACGTTTGGTGTAATTTTTGATATTTTATGTACAGTATATTAAATATAATTACTGTAGTATTTGATACTTTATTTACAGTATATATAACACATATTTGGTGTACTTTTTGATATTTTATGTACAGTATGTAATATATATTTACTGTACTTTTTCATAATTTATTTACAGTATATAAAGTGTATTTGGTGTACTTTCGGCTAATATTATATGTACAATATATGAAATATATATACTGTATTTTTGATATTTTATGTACAGTGTATAAGATATATTTCGTGTCCTTTTGATATTTTATGTAAATTATATAATACATATTTGGTGTTGTTTTTGATATTTTACATAGGGTGTGTCATCTATATTGACTGTCCTTTTTAATATTTTATTTACAGTATATAATATACATTTGGTGTAATTTTTGATATTTTATGGACAGTATATTAAATATAATTACTGTAGTTTTTCATAGTCTATTTACAGTATATATAACACATATTTGGTGTACTTTTTGATATTTTATGTACAGTATGTCATATATATTTACTGTACTATTTGATATTTTATTTACAGTATATAAAATGTATTTGGTGTACTTTTAGTTAATATTATATGTACAATATATGAAATATATTTACTGTACTTCTGATATTTTATATACAGTATATAAGATATATTTGGTGTCCTTTTGATATTTTATATAAATTATATAATATATATCTGGTGAAGTTTTTGATAGTTTACATAGGGTGTGTAGTATATAGTTACTGTCCTTTTTGATATTTTATTTACAGTATATAATATACGTTTGGTGTAATTTTTGATATTTAATGTACAGTATATTAAATATAATTACTGTAGTATTTGATACTTTATTTACAGTATATATAACACATATTTGGTCTACTTTTTGATATTTTATGTACAGTATGTAATATATATTTACTGTACTTTTTGATAATTTATTTACAGTATATAAAGTGTATTTGGTGTACTTTCAGTTAATATTATATGTAAAATATATGAAATATTTTTACTGTACTTTGTGATATTTTATGTACAGTATATAAGATATATTTGGTGTCCTTTTGATATTTTATGTAAATTATATAATATATATTTGGTGAAGTTTTTGATATTTTACATAGGGTGTGTAGTATATAGTTACTGTCCTTTTTGATATTTTATTTACAGTATATAATATACGTTTGGTGTAATTTTTGATATTTTATGTACAGTATATTAAATATAATTACTGTAGTATTTGATACTTTATTTACAGTATATATAACACATATTTGGTGTACTTTTTGATATTTTATGTACAGTATGTAATATATATTTACTGTACTTTTTGATAATTTATTTACAGTATATAAAGTGTATTTGGTGTACTTTCGGTTAATATTATATGTACAATATATGAAATATATATACTGTATTTTTGATATTTTATGTACAGTATATAAGATATATTTCGTGTCCTTTTGATATTTTATGTAAATTATATAATACATATTTGGTGTTGTTTTTGATATTTTACATAGAGTGTGTCATCTATATTGACTGTCCTTTTTAATATTTTATTTACAGTATATAATATACATTTGGTGTAATTTTTGATATTTTATGTACAGTATATTAAATATAATTACTGTAGTTTTTCATAGTCTATTTACAGTATATATAACACATATTTGGTGTACTTTTTGATATTTTATGTACAGTATGTCATATATATTTACTGTACTATTTGATATTTTATTTACAGTATATAAAATGTATTTGGTGTACTTTTAGTTAATATTATATGTACAATATATGAAATATATTTACTGTACTTTCTGATATTTTATATACAGTATATAAGATATATTTGGTGCCCTTTTGATATTTTATATAAATTATATAATATATATTTGGTGAAGTTTTTGATATTTTACATAGGGTGTGTAGTATATAGTTACTGTCCTTTTTGATATTTTATTTACAGTATATAATATACGTTTGGTGTAATTTTTGATATTTAATGTACAGTATATTAAATATAATTACTGTAGTATTTGATACTTTATTTACAGTATATATAACACATATTTGGTGTACTTTTTGATATTTTATGTACAGTACGTAATATATATTTACTGTACTTTTTGATAATTTATTTACAGTATATAAAGTGTATTTGATGTACTTTCAGTTAATATTATATGTAAAATTTATGAAATATATTTACTGTACTTTGTGATATTTTATGTACAGTATATAAGATATATTTGGTGTCCTTTTGATATTTTATGTAAATTATATAATATATATGTGGTGAAGTTTTTGATATTTTACATAGGGTGTGTAGTATATAGTTACTGTCCTTTTTGATATTTTATTTACAGTATATAATATACGTTTGGTGTAATTTTTGATATTTTATGTACAGTATATTAAATATAATTACTGTAGTATTTGATACTTTATTTACAGTATATATAACACATATTTGGTGTACTTTTTGATATTTTATGTACAGTATGTAATATATATTTACTGTACTTTTTGATAATTTATTTACAGTATATAAAGTGTATTTGGGGTACTTTCGGTTAATATTATATGTACAATATATGAAATATATATACTGTATTTTTGATATTTTATGTACAGTATATAAGATATATTTCGTGTCCTTTTGATATTTTATGTAAATTATATAATACATATTTGGTGTTGTTTTTGATATTTTACATAGGGTGTGTCATCTATATTGACTGTCCTTTTTAATATTTTATTTACAGTATATAATATACATTTGGTGTAATTTTTGATATTTTATGGACAGTATATTAAATATAATTACTGTAGTTTTTCATAGTCTATTTACAGTATATATAACACATATTTGGTGTACTTTTTGATATTTTATGTACAGCATGTCATATATATTTACTGTACTATTTGATAATTTATTTACAGTATATAAAATGTATTTGGTGTACTTTTAGTTAATATTAAATGTACAATATATGAAATATATTTACTGTACTTCTAATATTTTATATACAGTATATAAGATATATTTGGTGTCCTTTTGATATTTTATATAAATTATATAATATATATTTGGTGAAGTTTTTGATATTTTACATAGGGTGTGTAGTATATAGTTACTGTCCTTTTTGATATTTTATTTACAGTATATAATATACGTTTGGTGTAATTTTTGATATTTAATGTACAGTATATTAAATATAATTACTGTAGTATTTGATACTTTATTTACAGTATATATAACACATATTTGGTGTACTTTTTGATATTTTATGTACAGTATGTCATATATATTTACTGTACTTTTTGATAATTTATTTACAGTATATAAAGTGTATTTGGTGTACTTTCAGTTAATATTATATGTAAAATATATGAAATATTTTTACTGTACTTTGTGATATTTTATGTACAGTATATAAGATATATTTGGTGTCCTTTTGATATTTTATGTAAATTATATAATATATATTTGGTGAAGTTTTTGATATTTTACATAGGGTGTGTAGTATATAGTTACTGTCCTTTTTGATATTTTATTTACAGTATATAATATACGTTTGGTGTAATTTTTGATATTTTATGTACAGTATATTAAATATAATTACTGTAGTATTTGATACTTTATTTACAGTATATATAACACATATTTGGTGTACTTTTTGATATTTTATGTACAGTATGTAATATATATTTACTGTACTTTTTGATAATTTATTTACAGTATATAAAGTGTATTTGGTGTACTTTCGGTTAATATTATATGTACAATATATGAAATATATATACTGTATTTTTGATATTTTATGTACAGTATATAAGATATATTTCGTGTCCTTTTGATATTTTATGTAAATTATATAATACATATTTGGTGTTGTTTTTGATATTTTACATAGAGTGTGTCATCTATATTGACTGTCCTTTTTAATATTTTATTTACAGTATATAATATACATTTGGTGTAATTTTTGATATTTTATGTACAGTATATTAAATATAATTACTGTAGTTTTTCATAGTCTATTTACAGTATATATAACACATATTTGGTGTACTTTTTGATATTTTATGTACAGTATGTCATATATATTTACTGTACTATTTGATATTTTATTTACAGTATATAAAATGTATTTGGTGTACTTTTAGTTAATATTATATGTACAATATATGAAATATATTTACTGTACTTTCTGATATTTTATATACAGTATAAAAGATATATTTGGTGTCCTTTTGATATTTTATATAAATTATATAATATATATTTGGTGAAGTTTTTGATATTTTACATAGGGTGTGTAGTATATAGTTACTGTTCTTTTTGATATTTTATTTACAGTATATAATATACGTTTGGTGTAATTTTTGATATTTAATGTACAGTATATTAAATATAATTACTGTAGTATTTGATACTTTATTTACAGTATATATAACACATATTTCGTGTACTTTTTGATATTTTATGTACAGTATATCATATATATTTACTGTACTTTTTGATAATTTATTTACAGTATATAAAGTGTATTTGGTGTACTTTCAGTTAATATTATATGTAAAATATATGAAATATATTTACTGTACTTTTTGATATTTTATGTACAGTATATAAGATATATTTGGTGTCCTTTTGATATTTTATGTAAATTATATAATATATATTTGGTGAAGTTTTTCATATTTTACATAGGGTGTGTAGTATATAGTTACTGTCCTTTTTGATATTTTATTTACAGTATATAATATACGTTTGGTGTAATTTTTGATATTTTATGTACAGTATATTAAATATAATTACTGTAGTATTTGATACTTTATTTACAGTATATATAACACATATTTGGTGTACTTTTTGATATTTTATGTACAGTATGTAATATATATTTACTGTACTTTTTGATAATTTATTTACAGTATATAAAGTGTATTTGGTGTACTTTCGGTTAATATTATATGTACAATATATGAAATATATATACTGTATTTTTGATATTTTATGTACAGTATATAAGATATATTTCGTGTCCTTTTGATATTTTATGTAAATTATATAATACATATTTGCTGTTGTTTTTGATATTTTACATAGAGTGTGTCATCTATATTGACTGTCCTTTTTAATATTTTATTTACAGTATATAATATACATTTGGTGTAATTTTTGATATTTTATGTACAGTATATTAAATATAATTACTGTAGTTTTTCATAGTCTATTTACAGTATATATAACACATATTTGGTGTACTTTTTGATATTTTATGTACAGTATGTCATATATATTTACTGTACTATTTGATATTTTATTTTCAGTATATAAAATGTATTTGGTGTACTTTTAGTTAATATTATATGTACAATATATGAAATATATTTACTGTACTTTCTGATATTTTATGTACAGTATATAAGATATATTTGGTGTCCTTTTGATATTTTATATAAATTATATAATATATATTTGGTGAAGTTTTTGATATTTTACATAGGGTGTGTAGTATATAGTTACTGTCCTTTTTGATATTTTATTTACAGTATATAATATACGTTTGGTGTAATTTTTGATATTTAATGTACAGTATATTAAATATAATTACTGTAGTATTTGATACTTTATTTACAGTATATATAACACATATTTGGTGTACTTTTTGATATTTTATGTATAGTATGTAATATATATTTACTGTACTTTTTGATAATTTATTTACAGTATATAAAGTGTATTTGGTGTACTTTCAGTTAATATTATATGTAAAATATATGAAATATATTTACTGTACTTTTTGATATTTTATGTACAGTATATAAGATATATTTCGTGTCCTTTTGATATTTTATGTAAATTTTATAATACATATTTGGTGTTGTTTTTGATATTTTACATAGAGTGTGTCATCTATATTGACTGTCCTTTTTAATATTTTATTTACAGTATATAATATACATTTGGTGTAATTTTTGATATTTTATGTACAGTATATTAAATATAATTACTGTAGTTTTTCATAGTCTATTTACAGTATATATAACACATATTTGGTGTACTTTTTGATATTTTATGTACAGTATGTCATATATATTTACTGTACTTTTTGATAATTTATTTACAGTATATAAAGTGTATTTGGTGTACTTTCAGTTAATATTATATGTACAATATATGAAATATATTTACTGTACTTTTTGATATTTTATGTACAGTATATAAGATATATTTGGTGTCCTTTTGATATTTTATGTAAATTATATAATACATATTTGGTGTTGTTTTTGATATTTTACATAGAGTGTGTCATCTATATTGACTGTCCTTTTTAATATTTTATTTACAGTATATAATATACATTTGGTGTAATTTTTGATATTTTATGTACAGTATATTAAATATAATTACTGTAGTTTTTCATAGTCTATTTACAGTATATATAACACATATTTGGTGTACTTTTTGATATTTTATGTACAGTATGTCATATATATTTACTGTACTATTTGATATTTTATTTACAGTATATAAAATGTATTTGGTGTACTTTTAGTTAATATTATATGTACAATATATGAAATATATTTACTGTACTTTCTGATATTTTATATACAGTATAAAAGATATATTTGGTGTCCTTTTGATATTTTATATAAATTATATAATATATATTTGGTGAAGTTTTTGATATTTTACATAGGGTGTGTAGTATATAGTTACTGTTCTTTTTGATATTTTATTTACAGTATATAATATACGTTTGGTGTAATTTTTGATATTTAATGTACAGTATATTAAATATAATTACTGTAGTATTTGATACTTTATTTACAGTATATATAACACATATTTCGTGTACTTTTTGATATTTTATGTACAGTATATCATATATATTTACTGTACTTTTTGATAATTTATTTACAGTATATAAAGTGTATTTGGTGTACTTTCAGTTAATATTATATGTAAAATATATGAAATATATTTACTGTACTTTTTGATATTTTATGTACAGTATATAAGATATATTTGGTGTCCTTTTGATATTTTATGTAAATTATATAATATATATTTGGTGAAGTTTTTCATATTTTACATAGGGTGTGTAGTATATAGTTACTGTCCTTTTTGATATTTTATTTACAGTATATAATATACGTTTGGTGTAATTTTTGATATTTTATGTACAGTATATTAAATATAATTACTGTAGTATTTGATACTTTATTTACAGTATATATAACACATATTTGGTGTACTTTTTGATATTTTATGTACAGTATGTAATATATATTTACTGTACTTTTTGATAATTTATTTACAGTATATAAAGTGTATTTGGTGTACTTTCGGTTAATATTATATGTACAATATATGAAATATATATACTGTATTTTTGATATTTTATGTACAGTATATAAGATATATTTCGTGTCCTTTTGATATTTTATGTAAATTATATAATACATATTTGCTGTTGTTTTTGATATTTTACATAGAGTGTGTCATCTATATTGACTGTCCTTTTTAATATTTTATTTACAGTATATAATATACATTTGGTGTAATTTTTGATATTTTATGTACAGTATATTAAATATAATTACTGTAGTTTTTCATAGTCTATTTACAGTATATATAACACATATTTGGTGTACTTTTTGATATTTTATGTACAGTATGTCATATATATTTACTGTACTATTTGATATTTTATTTTCAGTATATAAAATGTATTTGGTGTACTTTTAGTTAATATTATATGTACAATATATGAAATATATTTACTGTACTTTCTGATATTTTATGTACAGTATATAAGATATATTTGGTGTCCTTTTGATATTTTATATAAATTATATAATATATATTTGGTGAAGTTTTTGATATTTTACATAGGGTGTGTAGTATATAGTTACTGTCCTTTTTGATATTTTATTTACAGTATATAATATACGTTTGGTGTAATTTTTGATATTTAATGTACAGTATATTAAATATAATTACTGTAGTATTTGATACTTTATTTACAGTATATATAACACATATTTGGTGTACTTTTTGATATTTTATGTATAGTATGTAATATATATTTACTGTACTTTTTGATAATTTATTTACAGTATATAAAGTGTATTTGGTGTACTTTCAGTTAATATTATATGTAAAATATATGAAATATATTTACTGTACTTTTTGATATTTTATGTACAGTATATAAGATATATTTCGTGTCCTTTTGATATTTTATGTAAATTTTATAATACATATTTGGTGTTGTTTTTGATATTTTACATAGAGTGTGTCATCTATATTGACTGTCCTTTTTAATATTTTATTTACAGTATATAATATACATTTGGTGTAATTTTTGATATTTTATGTACAGTATATTAAATATAATTACTGTAGTTTTTCATAGTCTATTTACAGTATATATAACACATATTTGGTGTACTTTTTGATATTTTATGTACAGTATGTCATATATATTTACTGTACTTTTTGATAATTTATTTACAGTATATAAAGTGTATTTGGTGTACTTTCAGTTAATATTATATGTACAATATATGAAATATATTTACTGTACTTTTTGATATTTTATGTACAGTATATAAGATATATTTGGTGTCCTTTTGATATTTTATGTAAATTATATAATATATATTTGGTGAAGTTTTTGATATTTTACATAGGGTGTGTAGTATATAGTTACTGTCCTTTTTGATATTTTATTTACAGTATATAATATACGTTTGGTGTAATTTTTGATATTTAATGTACAGTATATTAAATATAATTACTGTAGTATTTGATACTTTATTTACAGTATATCTAACACATATTTGGTGTACTTTTTGATATTTTATGTACAGTATGTAATATATATTTACTGTACTTTTTGATAATTTATTTACAGTATATAAAGTGTATTTGGTGTACTTTCAGTTAATATTATATGTAAAATATATGAAATATATTTACTGTACTTTTTGATATTTTATGTACAGTATATAAGATATATTTGGTGTCCTTTTGATATTTTATGTAAATTATATAATATATATTTGGTGAAGTTTTTGATATTTGACATAGGGTGTGTAGTATATAGTTACTGTCCTTTTTGATATTTTATTTACAGTATATAATATACGTTTGGTGTAATTTTTTATATTTTATGTACAGTATATTAAATATAATTACTGTAGTATTTGATACTTTATTTACAGTATATATAACACATATTTGGTGTACTTTTTGATATTTTATGTACAGTATGTAATATATATTTACTGTACTTTTTGATAATTTATTTACAGTATATAAAGTGTATTTGGTGTACTTTTGGTTAATATTATATGTACAATATATGAAATATATATACTGTATTTTTGATATTTTATGTACAGTATATAAGATATATTTCGTGTCCTTTTGATATTTTATGTAAATTATATAATACATATTTGGTGTTGTTTTTGATATTTTACATAGGGTGTGTCATCTATATTGACTGTCCTTTTTAATATTTTATTTACAGTATATAATATACATTTGGTGTAATTTTTGATATTTTATGTACAGTATATTAAATATAATTACTGTAGTTTTTCATAGTCTATTTACAGTATATATAACACATATTTGGTGTACTTTTTGATATTTTATGTACAGTATGTCATATATATTTACTGTACTATTTGATATTTTATTTACAGTATATAAAATATATTTGGTGTACTTTTAGTTAATATTATATGTACAATATATGAAATATATTTACTGTACTTTCTGATATTTTATGTACAGTATATAAGATATATTTCGTGTCCTTTTGATATTTTATGTAAATTATATAATACATATTTGGTGTTGTTTTTGATATTTTACATAGGGTGTGTCATCTATATTGACTGTCCTTTTTAATATTTTATTTACAGTATATAATATACATTTGGTGTAATTTTTGATATTTTATGGACAGTATATTAAATATAATTACTGTAGTTTTTCATAGTCTATTTACAGTATATATAACACATATTTGGTGTACTTTTTGATATTTTATGTACAGTATGTCATATATATTTACTGTACTATTTGATAATTTATTTACAGTATATAAAATGTATTTGGTGTACTTTTAGTTAATATTAAATGTACAATATATGAAATATATTTACTGTACTTCTGATATTTTATATACAGTATATAAGATATATTTGGTGTCCTTTTGATATTTTATATAAATTATATAATATATATTTGGTGAAGTTTTTGATATTTTACATAGGGTGTGTAGTATATAGTTACTGTCCTTTTTGATATTTTATTTACAGTATATAATATACGTTTGGTGTAATTTTTGATATTTAATGTACAGTATATTAAATATAATTACTGTAGTATTTGATACTTTATTTACAGTATATATAACACATATTTGGTGTACTTTTTGATATTTTATGTACAGTATGTCATATATATTTACTGTACTTTTTGATAATTTATTTACAGTATATAAAGTGTATTTGGTGTACTTTCAGTTAATATTATATGTAAAATATATGAAATATTTTTACTGTACTTTGTGATATTTTATGTACAGTATATAAGATATATTTGGTGTCCTTTTGATATTTTATGTAAATTATATAATATATATTTGGTGAAGTTTTTGATATTTTACATAGGGTGTGTAGTATATAGTTACTGTCCTTTTTGATATTTTATTTACAGTATATAATATACGTTTGGTGTAATTTTTGATATTTTATGTACAGTATATTAAATATAATTACTGTAGTATTTGATACTTTATTTACAGTATATATAACACATATTTGGTGTACTTTTTGATATTTTATGTACAGTATGTAATATATATTTACTGTACTTTTTGATAATTTATTTACAGTATATAAAGTGTATTTGGTGTACTTTCGGTTAATATTATATGTACAATATATGAAATATATATACTGTATTTTTGATATTTTATGTACAGTATATAAGATATATTTCGTGTCTTTTGATATTTTATGTAAATTATATAATACATATTTGGTGTTGTTTTTGATATTTTACATAGAGTGTGTCATCTATATTGACTGTCCTTTTTAATATTTTATTTACAGTATATAATATACATTTGGTGTAATTTTTGATATTTTATGTACAGTATATTAAATATAATTACTGTAGTTTTTCATAGTCTATTTACAGTATATATAACACATATTTGGTGTACTTTTTGATATTTTATGTACAGTATGTCATATATATTTACTGTACTATTTGATATTTTATTTACAGTATATAAAATGTATTTGGTGTACTTTTAGTTAATATTATATGTACAATATATGAAATATATTTACTGTACTTTCTGATATTTTATATACAGTATAAAAGATATATTTGGTGTCCTTTTGATATTTTATATAAATTATATAATATATATTTGGTGAAGTTTTTGATATTTTACATAGGGTGTGTAGTATATAGTTACTGTTCTTTTTGATATTTTATTTACAGTATATAATATACGTTTGGTGTAATTTTTGATATTTAATGTACAGTATATTAAATATAATTACTGTAGTATTTGATACTTTATTTACAGTATATATAACACATATTTCGTGTACTTTTTGATATTTTATGTACAGTATGTCATATATATTTACTGTACTTTTTGATAATTTATTTACAGTATATAAAGTGTATTTGGTGTACTTTCAGTTAATATTATATGTAAAATATATGAAATATATTTACTGTACTTTTTGATATTTTATGTACAGTATATAAGATATATTTGGTGTCCTTTTGATATTTTATGTAAATTATATAATATATATTTGGTGAAGTTTTTCATATTTTACATAGGGTGTGTAGTATATAGTTACTGTCCTTTTTGATATTTTATTTACAGTATATAATATACGTTTGGTGTAATTTTTGATATTTTATGTACAGTATATTAAATATAATTACTGTAGTATTTGATACTTTATTTACAGTATATATAACACATATTTGGTGTACTTTTTGATATTTTATGTACAGTATGTAATATATATTTACTGTACTTTTTGATAATTTATTTACAGTATATAAAGTGTATTTGGTGTACTTTCGGTTAATATTATATGTACAATATATGAAATATATATACTGTATTTTTGATATTTTATGTACAGTATATAAGATATATTTCGTGTCCTTTTGATATTTTATGTAAATTATATAATACATATTTGCTGTTGTTTTTGATATTTTACATAGAGTGTGTCATCTATATTGACTGTCCTTTTTAATATTTTATTTACAGTATATAATATACATTTGGTGTAATTTTTGATATTTTATGTACAGTATATTAAATATAATTACTGTAGTTTTTCATAGTCTATTTACAGTATATATAACACATATTTGGTGTACTTTTTGATATTTTATGTACAGTATGTCATATATATTTACTGTACTATTTGATATTTTATTTTCAGTATATAAAATGTATTTGGTGTACTTTTAGTTAATATTATATGTACAATATATGAAATATATTTACTGTACTTTCTGATATTTTATATACAGTATATAAGATATATTTGGTGTCCTTTTGATATTTTATATAAATTATATAATATATATTTGGTGAAGTTTTTGATATTTTACATAGGGTGTGTAGTATATAGTTACTGTCCTTTTTGATATTTTATTTACAGTATATAATATACGTTTGGTGTAATTTTTGATATTTAATGTACAGTATATTAAATATAATTACTGTAGTATTTGATACTTTATTTACAGTATATATAACACATATTTGGTGTACTTTTTGATATTTTATGTATAGTATGTAATATATATTTACTGTACTTTTTGATAATTTATTTACAGTATATAAAGTGTATTTGGTGTACTTTCAGTTAATATTATATGTAAAATATATGAAATATATTTACTGTACTTTTTGATATTTTATGTACAGTATATAAGATATATTTCGTGTCCTTTTGATATTTTATGAAAATTATATAATACATATTTGGTGTAGTTTTTGATATTTTATATAGGGTGTGTCATATATATTGACTGTCCTTTTTGATATTTTACTTACAGTATATAATATACATTTGGTGTAATTTTTGATATGTTATGTACAGTATATTAAATATAATTACTGTAGTATTTGATACTTTATTTACAGTATATATAACACATATTTGGTGTACTTTTTGATATTTTATGTACAGTATGTCATATATATTTACTGTACTTTTTGATATTTTATTTACAGTATATAAAATGTATTTGGTGTACTTTTAGTTAATATTATATGTACACTATATGAAATATATTTACTGTACTTTTAGATATTTTATGTACAGTATATAAGATATATTTGGTGTCCTTTTGATATTTTATGTAAATTATATAATACATATTTGGTGTAGTTTTTGATATTTTACATAGGGTGTGTCATATATATTGACTGTCCTTTTTGATATTTTATTTACAGTATATAATATACATTTGGTGTAATTTTTGATATTTTATGTACAGTATATTAAATATAATTACAGTAGTCTTTGATAGTCTATTTACAGTATATATAACACATATTTGGTGTACTTTTTGATATTTTATGTACAGTATGTAATGTATATTTACTGTACTTTTTGATATTTTATTTACAGTATATAAAGTGTATTTGGTGTACTTTCAGTTAATATTATATGTACAATATATGAAATATATTTACTGTACTTTCTGATATTTTATGTACAGTATATAAGATATATTTGGTGTCCTTTTGATATTTTATATAAATTATATAATATATATTAAGTGTAGTTTTTGATATTTTACATAGGGTGTGTCATATATATTTACTGTCTTTTTGATATTTTATTTACAGTATATAATATACATTTGGTGTAATTTTTGATATTTTATGTACAGTATATTAAATATAATTACTGAAGTATTTGATACTTTATTTACAGTATATATAACACATATTTGGTGTATTTTTGATATTTTATGTACAGTATGTCATATATATACTGTACTTTTTGATATTTTATTTACAGTATATAAAATGTATTTGGTGTACTTTTATTTAATATTATATGTACACTATATGAAATATATTTACTCTACTTTCTGATATTTTATGTACAGTATATAATATATATTTGTTGTCCTTTTGATATTTTATATAAATTATATAATATATATTTGGTGAAGTTTTTGATATTTTACATAGGGTGTGTAGTATTTACTTACTGTCCTTTTTGATCTTTTATTTACAGTATATAATATACATTTGGTGTAATTTTTGATATTTTATGTACAGTATATTAAACACAATTACTGTAGTATTTGATACTTTATTTACAGTATATATAACACATATTTGGTGTACTTTTTGATATTTTATGTACAGTATGTCATATATATTTACCGTACTTTTTGATATTTTATTGACAGTATATAAAATGTATTTGGTGTACTTTCAGTTAATATTATATGTACAATATATGAAATATATTTACTGTACTTTCTGATATTTTATGTACAGTATATAAGATATATTTTGTGTCCTTTTGATATTTTATATAAATTATATAATATACATTAAGTGTAGTTTTTGATATTTTACATAGGGTGTGTCATATATATTTACTGTCTTTTTGATATTTTATTTACAGTATATAATATACATTTGATGTAATTTTTGATATTTTATGTACAGTAAATTAAATATAATTACTGTAGTTTTTCATAGTCTATTTACAGTATATATAACACATATTTGGTGTACTTTTTGATATTTTATGTACAGTATGTCATATATATTTACTGTACTTTTTGATATTTTATTTACAGTATATAAAATGTATTTGGTGTACTTTTAGTTAATATTATATGAACACTATATGAAATATATTTACTCTACTTTCTGATATTTTATGTACAGTATATAATATATATTTGGTGTCCTTTTGATATTTTATATAAATTATATAATATATATTTGGTGAAGTTTTTGATATTTTACATAGGATGTGTAGTATATAGTTACTGTCCTTTTTGATATTTTATTTACAGTATATAATATACGTTTGGTGTAATTTTTGATATTTAATGTACAGTATATTAAATATAATTACTGTAGTTTTTGATAGTCTATTTACAGTATATATAACACATATTTGGTGTACTTTTTGATATTTTATGTACAGTATGTAATGTATATTTACTGTACTTTTTGATATTTTATTTACAGTATATAAAGTGTATTTGGTGTACTTTCAGTTAATATTATATGTACAATATATGAAATATATTTACTGTACTTTTTGATATTTTATGTACAGTATATAAGATATATTTGGTGTCCTTTTGATATTTTATGTAAATTATATAATACATATTTGGTGTAGTTTTTGATATTTTACATAGGGTGTGTCATATATATTTACTGTCCTTTTTGATATTTTATTTACAGTATATAATATACATTTGGTGTAATTGTTGATATTTTATGTACAGTATATTAAAAATAATTACTGTAGTTTTTGATAGTCTATTTACAGTATATATAACACATATTTGGTGTACTTTTTTATATTTTATGTACAGTATGTCATATATATTTACTGTACTTTTTGATATTTTATTTACAGTATATAAAATGTATTTGGTGTACTTTTAGTTAATATTATATGTACAATATATGAAATATATTTACTGAACTTTCTGATATTTTACGTACAGTATATAAGATATATTTGGTGTCCTTTTGATATTTTATATAAATTATATAATATATATTTGGTGTAGTTTTTGATATTTTACATAGGGTGTGTACTATATATTTACTGTCCTTATTGATATTTTATTTACAGTGTATAATATACATTTGGTGTAATTTTTGATATTTTATGTACAGTATATTAAATATAATTACTGTAGTATTTGATCGTTTATTTACTGTATATATAACACATATTTGGTTTACTTTTTGATATTTTATGTACAGTATGTCATATACATTTACTGTATTTTTGATATTTAATTTACAGTATATAATGTACATTTGGTGTAATTTTTGATATTTTATGTACAGTATAGTAAATATAATTACTGTAGTTTTTGATAGTCTATTTACAGTATATATAACACATATTTGGTGTACTTTTTGATATTTTATGTACAGTATGTAATATATATTTACTGTACATTTTGATATTTTATGTACAGTATATAAAATGTATTTGGTGTACTTTTAGTTAATATTATATGTACAATATATGAAATATATTTACTGTACTTTTTGATATTTTACGTACAGTATATAAAATATATTTGGTGTCCTTTTGATATTTTATATAAATTATATAATATATATTTGGTGTAGTTTTTGATATTTTACATAGGGTGTGTAGTATATATTTATTGTCCTTATTGATATTTTATTTGCAGTGTATAATATACATTTGGTGTAATTTTTGATATTTAATGTACAGTATATTAAATATAATTACTGTAGTATTTGATCGTTTATTTACAGTATATATAACACATATTTGGTGTACTTTTTGATATTTTATGTACAGTATGTCATATATATTTACTGTAGTTTTTGATATTTTATTTACAGTATACAAAATGTATTTGGTGTACTTTCTGTTAATATTATATGTACAATATATGATATATATTTACTGTACCTTTTGATATTTTATGTACAGTATATAAGATATATTTGGTGTCCTTTTGATATTTTATGTAAATTATATAATACATATTTGGTGTAGTTTTTGATATTTTACATAGGGTGTGTCATATATATTGACTGTCCTTTTTGATATTTTATTTACAGTATATAATATACTTTTGGTGTAATTTTTGATATTTTATGTACAGTATATTAAATATAATTACTGTAGTTTTCATAGTCTATTTACAGTATATATAACACATATTTGGTGTACTTTTTGTTATTTTATGTACAGTATGTCATATATATTTACTGTAATTTTTGATATTTTATTTACAGTATATAAAATGTATTTGGTGTACTTTTAGTTAATATTATATGTACAATATATGAAATATATTTACTGTACTTTCTGATATCTTATGTACATTATATAAGATATATTTCGTGTCCTTTTGATATTTTATATAAATTATATAATATATATTTGGTGTAGTTTTTGATATTTTACATAGGGTGTGTCATATATATTTACTGTCTTTTTGATATTTTATTTACAGTATATAATATACATTTGGTGTAATTTTTGATATTTTATATACAGTATATTAAAAATAATTACTGTAGTTTTTGATAGTCTATTTACAGTATATATAACACATATTTGGTGTACTTTTTGATATTTTATGTACAGTATGTCATATATATTTACTGTATTTTTTGATATTTTATTTACAGTATATAAAATGTATTTGGTGTACTTTTAGTTAATATTATATGTACAATATATGAAATATATTTACTGTACTTTTTGATATTTTATGTACAGTATATAAGATATATTTGGTGTCCTTTTGATATTTTATATAAATTGTAAAATATACATTTGGTGTAGTTTTTAATATTTTACATAGGGTGTGTAGTATATAGTTACTGTTTTTTGATATTTTATTTACAGTATATAATATACGTTTCGGGTAATTTTTGATATTTTATGTACAGTATATTAAATATAATTACTGTAGTATTTGATACTTTATTTACAGTATATATAACACATATTTGGTGTACTTTTGATATTTTATGTACAGTATGTAATATATATTTACTGTACTTTTTGATAATTTATTTACAGTATATAAAGTATATTTATTGTACTTTCAGTTAATATTATATGTACAATATATGAAATATATTTACTGTACTTTTTGATATTTTATGTACAGTATATAAGATATATTTGGTGTCCTTTTGATATTTTATGTAAATTATATAATATATATTTGGTGAAGTTTTTGATATTTTACATAGGGTGTGTACTATATAGTTACTGTCCTTTTTGATATTTTATTTACAGTATATAATATACATTTGGTGTAATTTTTGATATTTTATGTACAGTATATTAAATATAATTACTGTAGTATTTGATACTTTATTTACAGTATATATAACACATATTTGGTGTACTTTTTGATATTTTATGTACAGTATGTAATATATATTTACTGTACTTTTTGATAATTTATTTACAGTATATAAAGTGTATTTGGTGTACTTTCAGTTAATATTATATGTACAATATATGAAATACATTTACTGTACTTTCTGATATTTTATGTACAGTATATAAGATATATTTGGTGTCCTTTTGATATTTTATGTAAATTATATAATACATATTTGCTGTAGCTTTTGATATTTTACATAGGGTGTGTCATATATATTGACGGTAGTTTTTGATATTTTATTTACAGTATATAATATACATTTGGTGCAATTTTTGATATTTTATGTACAGTATTTTAAATATAATTACTGTAGTATTTGATACTTTATTTACAGTATATATAACACATATTTGGTGTACTTTTTGATGTTTTATGTACAGTATGTCATATATATTTACTGTACTTTTTGATAATTTATTTACAGTATATAAAGTGTATTTGGTGTACTTTTAGTTAATATTATATGTACAATATATGAAATATATTTACTGTACTTTTTGATATTTTATGTACAGTATATAAGATATATTTGGTGTCCTTTTGATATTTTATGTAAATTATATAATACATATTTGCTGTAGCTTTTGATATTTTACATAGGGTGTGTCATATATATTGACGGTAGTTTTTGATATTTTATTTATAGTATATAATATACATTTGGTGTAATTTTTGATATTTTATGTACAGTATATTAAATATAATTACTGAAGTATTTGATACTTTATTTACAGTATATATAACACATATTTGGTGTACTTTTTGATATTTTATGTACAGTATGTCATATATATTTACTGTACTTTTTGATAATTTATTTACAGTATATAAAGAGTATTTGGTGTACTTTCAGTTAATATTATATGTACAATATATGAAATATGTTTACTGTATTTTTGATATTTTATGTACAGTATATAAGATATATTTGGTGTCCTTTTGATATTTTATGTAAATTATATAATATATATTTGGTGAAGTTTTTGATATTTTACATAGGGTGTGTAGTATATAGTTACTGTCCTTTTTGATATTTTATTTACAGTATATAATATACGTTTGGTGTAATTTTTGATATTTTATGTACAGTATATTAAATATAATTACTGTAGTATTTGATACTTTATTTACAGTATATATAACACATATTTGGTGTACTTTTTGATATTTTATGTACAGTATGTCATATATATTTACTGTACTTTTTGATAATTTATTTACAGTATATAAAGTATATTTGTTGTACTTTCAGTTAATATTATATGTACAATATATGAAATATATTTACTGTACTTTTTGATATTTTATGTACAGTATATAAGATATATTTGGTGTCCTTTTGATATTTTATGTAAATTATATAATATATATTTGGTGAAGTTTTTGATATTTTACATAGGGTGTGTACTATATAGTTACTGTCCTTTTTGATATTTTATTTACAGTATATAATATACATTTGGTGTAATTTTTGATATTTTATGTACAGTATATTAAATATAATTACTGTAGTATTTGATACTTTATTTACAGTATATATAACACATATTTGGTGTACTTTTTGATATTTTATGTACAGTATGTAATATATATTTACTGTACTTTTTGATAATTTATTTACAGTATATAAAATGTATTTGGTGTACCTTCAGTTAATATTATATGTACAATATATGAAATATATTTACTGTACTTTTTGATATTTTATGTACAGTATATAAGATATATGTGGTGTCCTTTTGATATTTTATATAAATTATATAATATATATTTGGTGTAGTTTTTGATATCTTACATAGGGTGTGTAGTATATTGTTACTGTACTTTTTGATATTTTATTTACAGTATATAATATACATTTGGTGTAATTTTTGATATTTTATGTACAGTATATTAAATATAATTACTGTAGTATTTGATAGTTTACAGTATATATAACACATATTTGATGTACTTTTTGATATTTTATGTACAGTATGTAATATATATTTACTGTACTTTTTGATATTTTATTTACAGTATATCAAATGTATTTGGTGTACTTTCAGTTAATATTATATGTACAATATATGAAATATATTTACTGTAATTTTTGATATTTTATGTGCAGTATATAAGTTATGTTTGGTGTCCTTTTGATATTTTATTTAAATTATATAATACATATTTGGTGTAGTTTTTGATATTTTACATAGGGTGTGTCACATATATTGACGGTCCTTTTTGATATTTTATTTACAGTATATAATATACATTTGGTGTAATTTTTGATATTTTATGTACAGTACATTAAATATAATTACGGTAGTTTTTGATAGTTTATTTACAGTATATATAACACATATTTGGTGTATTTTTGACATTTTATGTACAGTATGTCATATATATTTACTGTAATTTTTGATATTTTATGTACAGTATTTAAAATGTATTTGGTGTACTTTCAGTTAATATTATATGTAGAATATATGAAATATATTTACTGTACTTTTTGATATTTTATGTACAGTATATAAGATATATTTGGTGTCCTTTTGATATTTTATATAAATTATATAGTATATATTTGGTGTAGTTTTGGTATTTTACATAGGGTGTGTGATATATATTTACTGTCTTTTTGATATTTTATTTACAGTATATAATATACATTTGGTGTAATTTTTGATATTTTATGTACAGTATATCAAATACTATTACTGTAGTTTTTGATAGTCTATTTACAGTATATATAACACATATTTGGTGTACTTTTTGATATTTTATGTACAGTATGTAATATATATTTACTGTACTTTTTGATATTTTATTTACAGTATATAAAATGTATTTGATGTACTTTTAGTTAATATTATATGTACAATATATGAAATATATTTACTGTACTTTCTGATATTTTATGTAGAGTATATAAGATATATTTGTTATCCTTTTGATATTTTATGTAAATTATATAATATATATTTGCTGAAGTTTTTGATATTTTACATAGGGTGTGTAGTATATAGTTACTGTCCTTTTTGATATTTTATTTACAGTATATAGTATACATTTGGTGTAATTTTTGATATTTTATGTACAGTATATTAAATATAATTACTGTAGTATTTGATACTTTATTTACAGTATATATAACACATATTTGGTGTACTTTTTGATATTTTATGTACAGTATGTAATATATATTTACTGTACTTTTTGATATTTTATTTACATTATATAAAGTGTATTTGGTGTACTTTCAGTTAATATTATATGTACAATATATGAAATATATTTACTGTACTTTTTGATATTTTATGTACAGTATATAAGATATATTTGGTGTCCTTTTGATATTTTATGTAAATTATATAATACATATTTGGTGTAGTTTTTGATATTTTACATAGGGAGTGTCATATATATTGACTGTCCTTTTTGATATTTTATTTACAGTATATAATATACATTTGGTGTAATTTCTGATATTTTATGTACAGTATATTAAATATAATTACTGTAGTTTTTGATAGTCTATTTACAGTATATATAACACATATTTGGTGTACTTTTTTATATTTTATGTACAGTATGTCATATATATTTACTGTACTTTTTGATATTTTATTTACAGTATATAAAATGTATTTGGTGTACTTTCAGTTAATATTATATGTACAATATATGAAATATATTTACTGTACTTTTTGATATTTTATGTACAGTATATAAGATATATTTGGTGTCCTTTTGATATTTTTTGTAAATTATATAATACATATGTGCTGTAGTTTTTGATATTTTACATAGGGTGTGTCATATATATTGACGGTACTTTTTGATATTTTATTTACAGTATATAATATACATTTGGTGTAATTGTTGATATTTTATGTACAGTATATTAAATATAATTACTGTAGTTTTTGATAGTCTATTTATAGTATATATAACACATATTTGGTGTACTTTTTGATATTTTATGTACAGTATGTCATATATATTTACTGTACTTTTTGATAATTTGTTTACAGTATATTAAGTGTATTTGGTGTACTTTCAGTTAATATTATATGTACAATATATGTAATATATTTACCGTACTCTTTGATATTTTATGTACAGTATATAAGATATATTTGGTGTCCTTTTGATATTTTATGTAAATTATATAATACATATTTGGTGTAGTTTTTGATATTTTACATAGGGTGTGTGATATATATTGACTGTCCTTTTTGATATTTTATTTACAGTATATAATATATATTTGGTGTAATTTTTGATATTTTATGTACAGTATATTAAATACAATTACTGTAGTTTTTGATAGTCTATTTACAGTATATATAACACGTATTTGGTGTACTTTTTGATATTTTATGTACAGTATGTCATATATATTTACTGTATTTTTGATATTTTATTTACACTATATAAAATGTATTTGGTGTACTTTTAGTTAATATTATATATACAATATATGAAATATATTTACTGTACTTTTTGATATTTTATGTACAGTATATAAGATATATTTGGTGTCCTTTTGATATTTTATATAAATTATATAATATATATTTGGTGTAGTTTTTGAGTATATAAAATGTATTTGGTGTACTTTCAGTTAATATTATATGTACAATATATGGAATATATTTACTGTACTTTTTGATATTTTATGTACAGTATATAAGATATATTTGGTGTCCTTTTGATATTTTATATAAATTATATAATATATATTTTGTGCAGTTTTTGATATTTTACATAGGGTGTGTAGTATATACTTACTGTCCTTTTTGATATTTTATTTACAGTATATAATATACATTTGGTGTAATTTTTGATATTTTATGTACAGTATATTAAATATAATTACTGCAGTTTTTGATAGTCTATTTACAGTATATACAACACATATTTGGTGTACTTTTTGATATTTTATGTACAGTATGTCATATATATTTACTGTACTTTTTGATATTTTATTTACAGTATATAAAATGTATTTGTTGTACTTTTAGTTAATATTATATGTACAATATATGAAATATATTTACTGTACTTTTTGATATTTTATGTACAGTATATAAGATATATTTGGTGTCCTTTTGATATTTTATATAAATTACATAATATATATTTGGTGAAGTTTTTGATATTTTACATAGGGTGTGTAGTATATAGTTACTGTCCTTTTTGATATTTTATTTACAGTATATAATATACGTTTGGTGTAATTTTTGATATTTAATGTACAGTATATTAAATATAATTACTGTAGTATTTGATACTTTATTTACAGTATATATAACACATATTTGGTGTACTTTTTGATATTTTATGTACAGTATGTCATATATATTTACTGTACTTTTTGATAATTTATTTACAGTATATAAAGTGTATTTGGTGTACTTTCAGTTAATATTATATGTACAATATATGAATTATATTTACTGTACTTTTTGATATTTTATGTACAGTATATAAGATATATTTGGTGTCCTTTTGATATTTTATGTAAATTATATAATATATATTTGGTGAAGTTTTTGATATTTTACATAGGGTGTGTAGTATATAGTTACTGTCCTTTTTGATATTTTATTTACAGTATATAATATACGTTTGGTGTAATTTTTGATATTTTATGTACAGTATATTAAATATAATTACTGTAGTATTTGATACTTTATTTACAGTATATATAACACATATTTGGTGTACTTTTTGATATTTTATGTACAGTATGTCATATATATTTACTGTACTTTTTCATAATTTATTTACAGTATATAAAGTGTATTTGGTGTACTTTCGGTTAATATTATATGTACAATATATGAAATATATATACTGTATTTTTGATATTTTATGTACAGTATATAAGATATATTTCGTGTCCTTTTGATATTTTATGTAAATTATATAATACATATTTGGTGTTGTTTTTGATATTTTACATAGGGTGTGTCATCTATATTGACTGTCCTTTTTAATATTTTATTTACAGTATATAATATACATTTGGTGTAATTTTTGATATTTTATGTACAGTATATTAAATATAATTACTGTAGTTTTTCATAGTCTATTTACAGTATATATAACACATATTTGGTGTACTTTTTGATATTTTATGTACAGTATGTCATATATATTTACTGTACTATTTGATATTTTATTTACAGTATATAAAATGTATTTGGTGTACTTTTAGTTAATATTATATATACAATATATGAAATATATTTACTGTACTTTCTGATATTTTATATACAGTATATAAGATATATTTGGTGTCCTTTTGATATTTTATATAAATTATATAATATATATTTTGTGCAGTTTTTGATATTTTACATAGGGTGTGTAGTATATACTTACTGTCCTTTTTGATATTTTATTTACAGTATATAATATACATTTTGTGTAATTTTTGATATTTTATGTACAGTATATTAAATATAATTACTGCAGTTTTTGATAGTCTATTTACAGTATATACAACACATATTTGGTGTACTTTTTGATATTTTATGTACAGTATGTCATATATATTTACTGTACTTTTTGATATTTTATTTACAGTATATAAAATGTATTTGGTGTACTTTTAGTTAATATTATATGTACAATATATGAAATATATTTACTGTACTTTTTGATATTTTATGTACAGTATATAAGATATATTTGGTGTCCTTTTGATATTTTATATAAATTACATAATATATATTTGGTGAAGTTTTTGATATTTTACATAGGGTGTGTAGTATATAGTTACTGTCCTTTTTGATATTTTATTTACAGTATATAATATACGTTTGGTGTAATTTTTGATATTTAATGTACAGTATATTAAATATAATTACTGTAGTATTTGATACTTTATTTACAGTATATATAACACATATTTGGTGTACTTTTTGATATTTTATGTACAGTATGTCATATATATTTACTGTACTTTTTGATAATTTATTTACAGTATATAAAGTGTATTTGGTGTACTTTCAGTTAATATTATATGTACAATATATGAAATATATTTACTGTACTTTGTGATATTTTATGTACAGTATATAAGATATATTTGGTGTCCTTTTGATATTTTATGTAAATTATATAATATATATTTGGTGAAGTTTTTGATATTTTACATAGGGTGTGTAGTATATAGTTACTGTCCTTTTTCATATTTTATTTACAGTATATAATATACGTTTGGTGTAATTTTTGATATTTTATGTACAGTATATTAAATATAATTACTGTAGTATTTGATACTTTATTTACAGTATATATAACACATATTTGGTGTACTTTTTGATATTTTATGTACAGTATGTAATATATATTTACTGTACTTTTTGATAATTTATTTACAGTATATAAAGTGTATTTGGTGTACTTTCGGTTAATATTATATGTACAATATATGAAATATATATACTGTATTTTTGATATTTTATGTACAGTGTATAAGATATATTTCGTGTCCTTTTGATATTTTATGTAAATTATATAATACATATTTGGTGTTGTTTTTGATATTTTACATAGGGTGTGTCATCTATATTGACTGTCCTTTTTAATATTTTATTTACAGTATATAATATACATTTGGTGTAATTTTTGATATTTTATGTACAGTATATTAAATATAATTACTGTAGTTTTTCATAGTCTATTTACAGTATATATAACACATATTTGGTGTACTTTTTGATATTTTATGTACAGTATGTCATATATATTTACTGTACTATTTGATATTTTATTTACAGTATATAAAATGTATTTGGTGTACTTTTAGTTAATATTATATGTACAATATATGAAATATATTTACTGTACTTTCTGATATTTTATATACAGTATATAAGATATATTTGGTGTCCTTTTGATATTTTATATAAATTATATAATATATATTTTGTGAAGTTTTTGATATTTTACATAGGGTGTGTAGTATATACTTACTGTCCTTTTTGATATTTTATTTACAGTATATAATATACATTTGGTGTAATTTTTGATATTTTATGTACAGTATATTAAATATAATTACTGCAGTTTTTGATAGTCTATTTACAGTATATACAACACATATTTGGTGTACTTTTTGATATTTTATGTACAGTATGTCATATATATTTACTGTACTTTTTGATATTTTATTTACAGTATATGAAATGTATTTGGTGTACTTTTAGTTAATATTATATGTACAATATATGAAATATATTTACTGTACTTTTTGATATTTTATGTACAGTATATAAGATATATTTGGTGTCCTTTTGATATTTTATATAAATTACATAATATATATTTGGTGAAGTTTTTGATATTTTACATAGGGTGTGTAGTATATAGTTACTGTCCTTTTTGATATTTTATTTACAGTATATAATATACGTTTGGTGTAATTTTTGATATTTAATGTACAGTATATTAAATATAATTACTGTAGTATTTGATACTTTATTTACAGTATATATAACACATATTTGGTGTACTTTTTGATATTTTATGTACAGTATGTCATATATATTTACTGTACTTTTTGATAATTTATTTACAGTATATAAAGTGTATTTGGTGTACTTTCAGTTAATATTATATGTACAATATATGAATTATATTTACTGTACTTTTTGATATTTTATGTACAGTATATAAGATATATTTGGTGTCCTTTTGATATTTTATGTAAATTATATAATATATATTTGGTGAAGTTTTTGATATTTTACATAGGGTGTGTAGTATATAGTTACTGTCCTTTTTGATATTTTATTTACAGTATATAATATACGTTTGGTGTAATTTTTGATATTTTATGTACAGTATATTAAATATAATTACTGTAGTATTTGATACTTTATTTACAGTATATATAACACATATTTGGTGTACTTTTTGATATTTTATGTACAGTATGTAATATATATTTACTGTACTTTTTCATAATTTATTTACAGTATATAAAGTGTATTTGGTGTACTTTCGGTTAATATTATATGTACAATATATGAAATATATATACTGTATTTTTGATATTTTATGTACAGTATATAAGATATATTTCGTGTCCTTTTGATATTTTATGTAAATTATATAATACATATTTGGTGTTGTTTTTGATATTTTACATAGGGTGTGTCATCTATATTGACTGTCCTTTTTAATATTTTATTTACAGTATATAATATACATTTGGTGTAATTTTTGATATTTTATGTACAGTATATTAAATATAATTACTGTAGTTTTTCATAGTCTATTTACAGTATATATAACACATATTTGGTGTACTTTTTGATATTTTATGTACAGTATGTCATATATATTTACTGTACTATTTGATATTTTATTTACAGTATATAAAATGTATTTGGTGTACTTTTAGTTAATATTATATGTACAATATATGAAATATATTTACTGTACTTTCTGATATTTTATATACAGTATATAAGATATATTTGGTGTCCTTTTGATATTTTATATAAATTATATAATATATATTTTGTGCAGTTTTTGATATTTTACATAGGGTGTGTAGTATATACTTACTGTCCTTTTTGATATTTTATTTACAGTATATAATATACATTTGGTGTAATTTTTGATATTTTATGTACAGTATATTAAATATAATTACTGCAGTTTTTGATAGTCTATTTACAGTATATACAACACATATTTGGTGTACTTTTTGATATTTTATGTAAAGTATGTCATATATATTTACTGTACTTTTTGATATTTTATTTACAGTATATAAAATGTATTTGGTGTACTTTTAGTTAATATTATATGTACAATATATGAAATATATTTACTGTACTTTTTGATATTTTATGTACAGTATATAAGATATATTTGGTGTCCTTTTGATATTTTATATAAATTACATAATATATATTTGGTGAAGTTTTTGATATTTTACATAGGGTGTGTAGTATATAGTTACTGTCCTTTTTGATATTTTATTTACAGTATATAATATACGTTTGGTGTAATTTTTGATATTTAATGTACAGTATATTAAATATAATTACTGTAGTATTTGATACTTTATTTACAGTATATATAACACATATTTGGTGTACTTTTTGATATTTTATGTACAGTATGTCATATATATTTACTGTACTTTTTGATAATTTATTTACAGTATATAAAGTGTATTTGGTGTACTTTCCGTTAATATTATATGTACAATATATGAAATATATTTACTGTACTTTTTGATATTTTATGTACAGTATATAAGATATATTTGGTGTCCTTTTGATATTTTATGTAAATTATATAATATATATTTGGTGAAGTTTTTGATATTTTACATAGGGTGTGTAGTATATAGTTACTGTCCTTTTTGATATTTTATTTACAGTATATAATATACGTTTGGTGTAATTTTTGATATTTTATGTACAGTATATTAAATATAATTACTGTAGTATTTGATACTTTATTTACAGTATATATAACACATATTTGGTGTACTTTTTGATATTTTATGTACAGTATGTAATATATATTTACTGTACTTTTTGATAATTTATTTACAGTATATAAAGTGTATTTGGTGTACTTTCGGTTAATATTATATGTACAATATATGAAATATATATACTGTATTTTTGATATTTTATGTACAGTATATAAGATATATTTCGTGTCCTTTTGATATTTTATGTAAATTATATAATACATATTTGGTGTTGTTTTTGATATTTTACATAGGGTGTGTCTATATTGACTGTCTTTTTAATATTTTATTTACAGTATATAATATACATTTGGTGTAATTTTTGATATTTTATGTACAGTATATTAAATATAATTACTGTAGTTTTTTATAGTCTATTTACAGTATATATAACACATATTTGGTGTACTTTTTGATATTTTATGTACAGTATGTCATATATATTTACTGTACTATTTGATATTTTATTTACAGTATATAAAATGTATTTGGTGTACTTTTAGTTAATATTATATGTACAATATATGAAATATATTTACTGTACTTTCTGATATTTTATATACAGTATATAAGATATATTTGGTTTCCTTTTGATATTTTATATAAATTATATAATATATATTTTGTGAAGTTTTTGATATTTTACATAGGGTGTGTAGTATATACTTACTGTCCTTTTTGATATTTTATTTACAGTATATAATATACATTTGGTGTAATTTTTGATATTTTATGTACAGTATATTAAATATAATTACTGCAGTTTTTGATAGTCTATTTACAGTATATACAACACATATTTGGTGTACTTTTTGATATTTTATGTACAGTATGTCATATATATTTAGTGTACTTTTTGATATTTTATTTACAGTATATAAAATGTATTTGGTGTACTTTTAGTTAATATTATATGTACAATATATGAAATATATTTACTGTACTTTTTGATATTTTATGTACAGTATATAAGATATATTTGGTGTCCTTTTGATATTTTATATAAATTACATAATATATATTTGGTGAAGTTTTTGATATTTTACATAGGGTGTGTAGTATATAGTTACTGTCCTTTTTGATATTTTATTTACAGTATATAATATACGTTTGGTGTAATTTTTGATATTTAATGTACAGTATATTAAATATAATTACTGTAGTATTTGATACTTTATTTACAGTATATATAACACATATTTGGTGTACTTTTTGATATTTTATGTACAGTATGTCATATATATTTACTGTACTTTTTGAGAATTTATTTACAGTATATAAAGTGTATTTGGTGTACTTTCAGTTAATATTATATGTACAATATATGAAATATATTTACTGTACTTTTTGATATTTTATGTACAGTATATAAGATATATTTGGTGTCCTTTTGATATTTTATGTAAATTATATAATATATATTTGGTGAAGTTTTTGATATTTTACATAGGGTGTGTAGTATATAGTTACTGTCCTTTTTGATATTTTATTTACAGTATATAATATACGTTTGGTGTAATTTTTTATATTTTATGTACAGTATATTAAATATAATTACTGTAGTATTTGATACTTTATTTACAGTATATATAACACATATTTGGTGTACTTTTTGATATTTTATGTACAGTATGTAATATATATTTACTGTACTTTTTGATAATTTATTTACAGTATATAAAGTGTATTTGGTGTACTTTCGGTTAATATTATATGTACAATATATGAAATATATATACTGTATTTTTGATATTTTATGTACAGTATATAAGATATATTTCGTGTCCTTTTGATATTTTATGTAAATTATATAATACATATTTGGTGTTGTTTTTGATATTTTACATAGGGTGTGTCATCTATATTGACTGTCCTTTTTAATATTTTATTTACAGTATATAATATACATTTGGTGTAATTTTTGATATTTTATGTACAGTATATTAAATATAATTACTGTAGTTTTTCATAGTCTATTTACAGTATATATAACACATATTTGGTGTACTTTTTGATATTTTATGTACAGTATGTCATATATATTTACTGTACTATTTGATATTTTATTTACAGTATATAAAATGTATTTGGTGTACTTTTAGTTAATATTATATGTACAATATATGAAATATATTTACTGTACTTTCTGATATTTTATATACAGTATATAAGATATATTTGGTGTCCTTTTGATATTTTATATAAATTATATAATATATATTTTGTGCAGTTTTTGATATTTTACATAGGGTGTGTAGTATATACTTACTGTCCTTTTTGATATTTTATTTACAGTATATAATATACATTTGGTGTAATTTTTGATATTTTATGTACAGTATATTAAATATAATTACTGCAGTTTTTGATAGTCTATTTACAGTATATACAACACATATTTGGTGTACTTTTTGATATTTTATGTACAGTATGTCATATATATTTACTGTACTTTTTGATATTTTATTTACAGTATATAAAATGTATTTGGTGTACTTTTAGTTAATATTATATGTACAATATATGAAATATATTTACTGTACTTTTTGATATTTTATGTACAGTATATAAGATATATTTGGTGTCCTTTTGATATTTTATATAAATTACATAATATATATTTGGTGAAGTTTTTGATATTTTACATAGGGTGTGTAGTATATAGTTACTGTCCTTTTTATTTTATTTACAGTATATAATATACGTTTGGTGTAATTTTTGATATTTAATGTACAGTATATTAAATATAATTACTGTAGTATTTGATACTTTATTTACAGTATATATAACACATATTTGGTGTACTTTTTGATATTTTATGTACAGTATGTCATATATATTTACTGTACTTTTTGATAATTTATTTACAGTATATAAAGTGTATTTGGTGTACTTTCAGTTAATATTATATGTACAATATATGAAATATATTTACTGTACTTTGTGATATTTTATGTACAGTATATAAGATATATTTGGTGTCCTTTTGATATTTTATGTAAATTATATAATATATATTTGGTGAAGTTTTTGATATTTTACATAGGGTGTGTAGTATATAGTTACTGTCCTTTTTCATATTTTATTTACAGTATATAATATACGTTTGGTGTAATTTTTGATATTTTATGTACAGTATATTAAATATAATTACTGTAGTATTTGATACTTTATTTACAGTATATATAACACATATTTGGTGTACTTTTTGATATTTTATGTACAGTATGTAATATATATTTACTGTACTTTTTGATAATTTATTTACAGTATATAAAGTGTATTTGGTGTACTTTCGGTTAATATTATATGTACAATATATGAAATATATATACTGTATTTTTGATATTTTATGTACAGTGTATAAGATATATTTCGTGTCCTTTTGATATTTTATGTAAATTATATAATACATATTTGGTGTTGTTTTTGATATTTTACATAGGGTGTGTCATCTATATTGACTGTCCTTTTTAATATTTTATTTACAGTATATAATATACATTTGGTGTAATTTTTGATATTTTATGGACAGTATATTAAATATAATTACTGTAGTTTTTTATAGTCTATTTACAGTATATATAACACATATTTGGTGTACTTTTTGATATTTTATGTACAGTATGTCATATATATTTACTGTACTATTTGATATTTTATTTACAGTATATAAAATGTATTTGGTGTACTTTTAGTTAATATTATATGTACAATATATGAAATATATTTACTGTACTTTCTGATATTTTATATACAGTATATAAGATATATTTGGTGTCCTTTTGATATTTTATATAAATTATATAATATATATTTTGTGAAGTTTTTGATATTTTACATAGGGTGTGTAGTATATACTTACTGTCCTTTTTGATATTTTATTTACAGTATATAATATACATTTGGTGTAATTTTTGATATTTTATGTACAGTATATTAAATATAATTACTGCAGTTTTTGATAGTCTATTTACAGTATATACAACACATATTTGGTGTACTTTTTGATATTTTATGTACAGTATGTCATATATATTTACTGTACTTTTTGATATTTTATTTACAGTATATGAAATGTATTTGGTGTACTTTTAGTTAATATTATATGTACAATATATGAAATATATTTACTGTACTTTTTGATATTTTATGTACAGTATATAAGATATATTTGGTGTCCTTTTGATATTTTATATAAATTACATAATATATATTTGGTGAAGTTTTTGATATTTTACATAGGGTGTGTAGTATATAGTTACTGTCCTTTTTGATATTTTATTTACAGTATATAATATACGTTTGGTGTAATTTTTGATATTTAATGTACAGTATATTAAATATAATTACTGTAGTATTTGATACTTTATTTACAGTATATATAACACATATTTGGTGTACTTTTTGATATTTTATGTACAGTATGTCATATATATTTACTGTACTTTTTGATAATTTATTTACAGTATATAAAGTGTATTTGGTGTACTTTCAGTTAATATTATATGTACAATATATGAAATATATTTACTGTACTTTTTGATATTTTATGTACAGTATATAAGATATATTTGGTGTCCTTTTGATATTTTATGTAAATTATATAATATATATTTGGTGAAGTTTTTGATATTTTACATAGGGTGTGTAGTATATAGGTACTGTCCTTTTTGATATTTTATTTACAGTATATAATATACGTTTGGTGTAATTTTTGATATTTTATGTACAGTATATTAAATATAATTACTGTAGTATTTGATACTTTATTTACAGTATATATAACACATATTTGGTGTACTTTTTGATATTTTATGTACAGTATGTAATATATATTTACTGTACTTTTTCATAATTTATTTACAGTATATAAAGTGTATTTGGTGTACTTTCGGTTAATATTATATGTACAATATATGAAATATATATACTGTATTTTTGATATTTTATGTACAGTATATAAGATATATTTCGTGTCCTTTTGATATTTTATGTAAATTATATAATACATATTTGGTGTTGTTTTTGATATTTTACATAGGGTGTGTCTATATTGACTGTCCTTTTTAATATTTTATTTACAGTATATAATATACATTTGGTGTAATTTTTGATATTTTATGTACAGTATATTAAATATAATTACTGTAGTTTTTTATAGTCTATTTACAGTATATATAACACATATTTGGTGTACTTTTTGATATTTTATGTACAGTATGTCATATATATTTACTGTACTATTTGATATTTTATTTACAGTATATAAAATGTATTTGGTGTACTTTTAGTTAATATTATATGTACAAAATATGAAATATATTTACTGTACTTTCTGATATTTTATATACAGTATATAAGATATATTTGGTGTCCTTTTGATATTTTATATAAATTATATAATATATATTTGGTGAAGTTTTTGATATTTTACATAGGGTGTGTAGTATATAGTTACTGTCCTTTTTGATATTTTATTTACAGTATATAATATACGTTTGGTGTAATTTTTGATATTTAATGTACAGTATATTAAATATAATTACTGTAGTATTTGATACTTTATTTACAGTATATATAACACATATTTGGTGTACTTTTTGATATTTTATGTACAGTATGTCATATATATTTACTGTACTTTTTGAGAATTTATTTACAGTATATAAAGTGTATATGGTGTACTTTCAGTTAATATTATATGTACAATATATGAAATATATTTACTGTACTTTTTGATATTTTATGTACAGTATATAAGATATATTTGGTGTCCTTTTGATATTTTATGTAAATTATATAATATATATTTGGTGAAGTTTTTGATATTTTACATAGGGTGTGTAGTATATAGTTACTGTCCTTTTTGATATTTTATTTACAGTATATAATATACGTTTGGTGTAATTTTTGATATTTTATGTACAGTATATTAAATATAATTACTGTAGTATTTGATACTTTATTTACAGTATATATAACACATATTTGGTGTACTTTTTGATATTTTATGTACAGTATGTAATATATATTTACTGTACTTTTTGATAATTTATTTACAGTATATAAAGTGTATTTGGTGTACTTTCGGTTAATATTATATGTACAATATATGAAATATATATACTGTATTTTTGATATTTTATCTACAGTATATAAGACATATTTCGTGTCCTTTTGATATTTTATGTAAATTATATAATACATATTTGGTGTTGTTTTTGATATTTTACATAGGGTGTGTCATCTATATTGACTGTCCTTTTTAATATTTTATTTACAGTATATAATATACATTTGGTGTAATTTTTGATATTTTATGTACAGTATATTAAATATAATTACTGTAGTTTTTCATAGTCTATTTACAGTATATATAACACATATTTGGTGTACTTTTTGATATTTTATGTACAGTATGTCATATATATTTACTGTACTATTTGATATTTTATTTACAGTATATAAAATGTATTTGGTGTACTTTTAGTTAATATTATATGTACAATATATGAAATATATTTACTGTACTTTCTGATATTTTATATACAGTATATAAGATATATTTGGTGTCCTTTTGATATTTTATATAAATTATATAATATATATTTTGTGAAGTTTTTGATATTTTACATAGGGTGTGTAGTATATACTTACTGTCCTTTTTGATATTTTATTTACAATATATAATATACATTTGGTGTAATTTTTGATATTTTATGTACAGTATATTAAATATAATTACTGCAGTTTTTGATAGTCTATTTACAGTATATACAACACATATTTGGTGTACTTTTTGATATTTTATGTACAGTATGTCATATATATTTACTGTACTTTTTGATATTTTATTTACAGTATATAAAATGTATTTGGTGTACTTTTAGTTAATATTATATGTACAATATATGAAATATATTTACTGTACTTTTTGATATTTTATGTACAGTATATAAGATATATTTGGTGTCCTTTTATTATTTTATATAAATTACATAATATATATTTGGTGAAGTTTTTGATATTTTACATAGGGTGTGTAGTATATAGTTACTGTCCTTTTTGATATTTTATTTACAGTATATAATATACGTTTGGTGTAATTTTTGATATTTAATGTACAGTATATTAAATATAATTACTGTAGTATTTGATACTTTATTTACAGTATATATAACACATATTTGCTGTACTTTTTGATATTTTATGTACAGTATGTCATATATATTTACTGTACTTTTTGATAATTTATTTACAGTATATAAAGTGTATTTGGTGTACTTTCAGTTAATATTATATGTACAATATATGAAATATATTTACTGTACTTTTTGATATTTTATGTACAGTATATAAGATATATTTGGTGTCCTTTTGATATTTTATGTAAATTATATAATATATATTTGGTGAAGTTTTTGATATTTTACATAGGGTGTGTAGTATATAGTTACTGTCCTTTTTGATATTTTATTTACAGTATATAATATACGTTTGGTGTAATTTTTGATATTTTATGTACAGTATATTAAATATAATTACTGTAGTATTTGATACTTTATTTACAGTATATATAACACATATTTGGTGTACTTTTTGATATTTTATGTACAGTATGTAATATATATTTACTGTACTTTTTGATAATTTATTTACAGTATATAAAGTGTATTTGGTGTACTTTCGGTTAATATTATATGTACAATATATGAAATATATATACTGTATTTTTGATATTTTATGTACAGTGTATAAGATATATTTCGTGTCCTTTTGATATTTTATGTAAATTATATAATACATATTTGGTGTTGTTTTTGATATTTTACATAGGGTGTGTCATCTATATTGACTGTCCTTTTTAATATTTTATTTACAGTATATAATATACATTTGGTGTAATTTTTGATATTTTATGTACAGTATATTAAATATAATTACTGTAGTTTTTTATAGTCTATTTACAGTATATATAACACATATTTGGTGTACTTTTTGATATTTTATGTACAGTATGTCATATATATTTACTGTACTATTTGATATTTTATTTACAGTATATAAAATGTATTTGGTGTACTTTTAGTTAATATTATATGTACAATATATGAAATATATTTACTGTACTTTCTGATATTTAATATACAGTATATAAGATATATTTGGTGTCCTTTTGATATTTTATATAAATTATATAATATATATTTTGTGAAGTTTTTGATATTTTACATAGGGTGTGTAGTATATACTTACTGTCCTTTTTGATATTTTATTTACAGTATATAATATACATTTGGTGTAATTTTTGATATTTTATGTACAGTATATTAAATATAATTACTGCAGTTTTTGATAGTCTATTTACAGTATATACAACACATATTTGGTGTACTTTTTGATATTTTATGTACAGTATGTCATATATATTTACTGTACTTTTTGATATTTTATTTACAGTATATGAAATGTATTTGGTGTACTTTTAGTTAATATTATATGTACAATATATGAAATATATTTACTGTACTTTTTGATATTTTATGTACAGTATATAAGATATATTTGGTGTCCTTTTGATATTTTATATAAATTACATAATATATATTTGGTGAAGTTTTTGATATTTTACATAGGGTGTGTAGTATATAGTTACTGTCCTTTTTGATATTTTATTTACAGTATATAATATACGTTTGGTGTAATTTTTGATATTTAATGTACAGTACATTAAATATAATTACTGTAGTATTTGATACTTTATTTACAGTATATATAACACATATTTGGTGTACTTTTTGATATTTTATGTACAGTATATCATATATATTTACTGTACTTTTTGATAATTTATTTACAGTATATAAAGTGTATTTGGTGTACTTTCAGTTAATATTATATGTACAATATATGAAATATATTTACTGTACTTTTTGATATTTTATGTACAGTATATAAGATATATTTGGTGTCCTTTTGATATTTTATGTAAATTATATAATATATATTTGGTGAAGTTTTTGATATTTTACATAGGGTGTGTAGTATATAGTTACTGTCCTTTTTGATATTTTATTTACAGTATATAATATACGTTTGGTGTAATTTTTGATATTTTATGTACAGTATATTAAATATAATTACTGTAGTATTTGATACTTTATTTACAGTATATATAACACATATTTGGTGTACTTTTTGATATTTTATGTACAGTATGTAATATATATTTACTGTACTTTTTGATAATTTATTTACAGTATATAAAGTGTATTTGGTGTACTTTCGGTTAATATTATATGTACAATATATGAAATATATATACTGTATTTTTGATATTTTATGTACAGTGTATAAGATATATTTCGTGTCCTTTTGATATTTTATGTAAATTATATAATACATATTTGGTGTTGTTTTTGATATTTTACATAGGGTGTGTCATCTATATTGACTGTCCTTTTTAATATTTTATTTACAGTATATAATATACATTTGGTGTAATTTTTGATATTTTATGTACAGTATATTAAATATAATTACTGTAGTTTTTTATAGTCTATTTACAGTATATATAACACATATTTGGTGTACTTTTTGATATTTTATGTACAGTATGTCATATATATTTACTGTACTATTTGATATTTTATTTACAGTATATAAAATGTATTTGGTGTACTTTTAGTTAATATTATATGTACAATATATGAAATATATTTACTGTACTTTCTGATATTTAATATACAGTATATAAGATATATTTGGTGTCCTTTTGATATTTTATATAAATTATATAATATATATTTTGTGAAGTTTTTGATATTTTACATAGGGTGTGTAGTATATACTTACTGTCCTTTTTGATATTTTATTTACAGTATATAATATACATTTGGTGTAATTTTTGATATTTTATGTACAGTATATTAAATATAATTACTGCAGTTTTTGATAGTCTATTTACAGTATATACAACACATATTTGGTGTACTTTTTGATATTTTATGTACAGTATGTCATATATATTTACTGTACTTTTTGATATTTTATTTACAGTATATGAAATGTATTTGGTGTACTTTTAGTTAATATTATATGTACAATATATGAAATATATTTACTGTACTTTTTGATATTTTATGTACAGTATATAAGATATATTTGGTGTCCTTTTGATATTTTATATAAATTACATAATATATATTTGGTGAAGTTTTTGATATTTTACATAGGGTGTGTAGTATATAGTTACTGTCCTTTTTGATATTTTATTTACAGTATATAATATACGTTTGGTGTAATTTTTGATATTTAATGTACAGTACATTAAATATAATTACTGTAGTATTTGATACTTTATTTACAGTATATATAACACATATTTGGTGTACTTTTTGATATTTTATGTACAGTATATCATATATATTTACTGTACTTTTTGATAATTTATTTACAGTATATAAAGTGTATTTGGTGTACTTTCAGTTAATATTATATGTACAATATATGAAATATATTTACTGTACTTTTTGATATTTTATGTACAGTATATAAGATATATTTGGTGTCCTTTTGATATTTTATGTAAATTATATAATATATATTTGGTGAAGTTTTTGATATTTTACATAGGGTGTGTAGTATATAGTTACTGTCCTTTTTGATATTTTATTTACAGTATATAATATACGTTTGGTGTAATTTTTGATATTTTATGTACAGTATATTAAATATAATTACTGTAGTATTTGATACTTTATTTACAGTATATATAACACATATTTGGTGTACTTTTTGATATTTTATGTACAGTATGTCATATATATTTACTGTACTTTTTGATAATTTATTTACAGTATATAAAGTGTATTTGGTGTACTTTCGGTTAATATTATATGTACAATATATGAAATATATATACTGTATTTTTGATATTTTATGTACAGTATATAAGATATATTTCGTGTCCTTTTGATATTTTATGTAAATTATATAATACATATTTGGTGTTGTTTTTGATATTTTACATAGGGTGTGTCATCTATATTGACTGTCCTTTTTAATATTTTATTTACAGTATATAATATACATTTGGTGTAATTTTTGATATTTTATGTACAGTATATTAAATATAATTACTGTAGTTTTTCATAGTCTATTTACAGTATATATAACACATATTTGGTGTACTTTTTGATATTTTATGTACAGTATGTCATATATATTTACTGTACTATTTGATATTTTATTTACAGTATATAAAATGTATTTGGTGTACTTTTAGTTAATATTATATGTACAATATATGAAATATATTTACTGTACTTTCTGATATTTTATATACAGTATATAAGATATATTTGGTGTCCTTTTGATATTTTATATAAATTATATAATATATATTTTGTGAAGTTTTTGATATTTTACATAGGGTGTGTAGTATATACTTACTGTCCTTTTTGATATTTTATTTACAGTATATAATATACATTTGGTGTAATTTTTGATATTTTATGTACAGTATATTAAATATAATTACTGCAGTTTTTTATAGACTATTTGCAGTATATACAACACATATTTGGTGTACTTTTTGATATTTTATGTACAGTATATCATATATATTTACTGTACTATTTGATATTTTATTTTCAGTATATAAAATGTATTTGGTGTACTTTTAGTTAATATTATATGTACAATATATGAAATATATTTACTGTACTTTTTGATATTTTATGTACAGTATATAAGATATATTTGGTGTCCTTTTGATATTTTATATAAATTACATAATATATATTTGGTGAAGTTTTTGATATTTTACATAGGGTGTGTAGTATATAGTTACTGTCCTTTTTGATATTTTATTTACAGTATATAATATACGTTTGGTGTAATTTTTGATATTTAATGTACAGTATATTAAATATAATTACTGTAGTATTTGATACTTTATTTACAGTATATATAACACATATTTGGTGTACTTTTTGATATTTTATGTACAGTATGTCATATATATTTACTGTACTTTTTGATAATTTATTTACAGTATATAAAGTGTATTTGGTGTACTTTCAGTTAATATTATATGTACAATATATGAAATATATTTACTGTACTTTTTGATATTTTATGTACAGTATATAAGATATATTTGGTGTCCTTTTGATATTTTATGTAAATTATATAATATATATTTGGTGAAGTTTTTGATATTTTACATAGGGTGTGTACTATATAGTTACTGTCCTTTTTGATATTTTATTTACAGTATATAATATACGTTTGGTGTAATTTTTGATATTTTATGTACAGTATATTAAATATAATTACTGTAGTATTTGATACTTTATTTACAGTATATATAACACATATTTGGTGTACCTTTTGATATTTTATGTACAGTATGTAATATATATTTACTGTACTTTTTGATAATTTATTTACAGTATATAAAGTGTATTTGGTGTACTTTCAGTTAATATTATATGTACAATATATGAAATATATTTACTGTACTTTTTGATATTTTATGTACAGTATATAAGATATATTTCGTGTCCTTTTGATATTTTATGTAAATTATAAAATATATATTTGGTGAAGTTTTTGATATTTTACATAGGGTGTGTAGTATATAGTTACTGTCCTTTTTGATATTTTATTTACAGTATGTAATATACGTTTGGTGTAATTTTTGATATTTTATGTACAGTATATTAAATATAATTACTGTAGTATTTGATACTTTATTTACAGTATATATAACACATATTTGGTGTACTTTTTGATATTTTATGTACAGTATGTAATATATATTTACTGTACTTTTTGATAATTTATTTACAGTATATAAAGTGTATTTGGTGTACTTTCGGTTAATATTATATGTACAATATATGAAATATATATACTGTATTTTTGATATTTTATGTACAGTATATAAGATATATTTCGTGTCCTTTTGATATTTTATGTAAATTATATAATACATATTTGGTGTTGTTTTTGATATTTTACATAGGGTGTGTCATCTATATTGACTGTCCTTTTTAATATTTTATTTACAGTATATAATATACATTTGGTGTAATTTTTGATATTTTATGTACAGTATATTAAATATAATTACTGTAGTTTTTCATAGTCTATTTACAGTATATATAACACATATTTGGTGTACTTTTTGATATTTTATGTACAGTATGTCATATATATTTACTGTACTATTTGATATTTTATTTACAGTATATAAAATGTATTTGGTGTACTTTTAGTTAATATTATATGTACAATATATGAAATATATTTACTGTACTTTCTGATATTTTATATACAGTATATAAGATATATTTGGTGCCCTTTTGATATTTTATATAAATTATATAATATATATTTGGTGAAGTTTTTGATATTTTACATAGGGTGTGTAGTATATAGTTACTGTCCTTTTTGATATTTTATTTACAGTATATAATATACGTTTGGTGTAATTTTTGATATTTAATGTACAGTATATTAAATATAATTACTGTAGTATTTGATACTTTATTTACAGTATATATAACCCATATTTGGTGTACTTTTTGATATTTTATGTACAGTATGTAATATATATTTACTGTACTTTTTGATAATTTATTTACAGTATATAAAGTGTATTTGGTGTACTTTCAGTTAATATTATATGTACAATATATGAAATATATTTACTGTACTTTTTGATATTTTATGTACAGTATATAAGATATATTTGGTGTCCTTTTGATATTTTATGTAAATTATAAAATATATATTTGGTGAAGTTTTTGATATTTTACATAGGGTGTGTAGTATATAGTTACTGTCCTTTTTGATATTTTATTTACAGTATGTAATATACATTTGGTGTAATTTTTGATATTTTATGTACAGTATATTAAATATAATTACTGTAGTATTTGATACTTTATTTACAGTATATATAACACATATTTGGTGTACTTTTTGATATTTTATGTACAGTATGTAATATATATTTACTGTACTTTTTGATAATTTATTTACAGTATATAAAGTGTATTTGGTGTACTTTCGGTTAATATTATATGTACAATATATGAAATATATATACTGTATTTTTGATATTTTATGTACAGTATATAAGATATATTTCGTGTCCTTTTGATATTTTATGTAAATTATATAATACATATTTGGTGTTGTTTTTGATATTTTACATAGGGTGTGTCATCTATATTGACTGTCCTTTTTAATATTTTATTTACAGTATATAATATACATTTGGTGTAATTTTTGATATTTTATGTACAGTATATTAAATATAATTACTGTAGTTTTTCATAGTCTATTTACAGTATATATAACACATATTTGGTGTACTTTTTGATATTTTATGTACAGTATGTCATATATATTTACTGTACTATTTGATATTTTATTTACAGTATATAAAATGTATTTGGTGTACTTTTAGTTAATATTATATGTACAATATATGAAATATATTTACTGTACTTTCTGATATTTTATATACAGTATATAAGATATATTTGGTGTCTTTTTGATATTTTATATAAATTATATAATATATATTTTGTGCAGTTTTTGATATTTTACATAGGGTGTGTAGTATATACTTACTGTCCTTTTTGATATTTTATTTACAGTATATAATATACATTTGGTGTAATTTTTGATATTTTATGTACAGTATATTAAATATAATTACTGCAGTTTTTGATAGTCTATTTGCAGTATATACAACACATATTTGGTGTACTTTTTGATATTTTATGTACAGTATGTCATATATATTTACTGTATTTTTGATATTTTATTTACAGTATATAAAATGTATTTGGTGTACTTTTAGTTAATATTATATGTACAATATATGAAATATATTTACTGTACTTTTTGATATTTTATGTACAGTATATAAGATATATTTGGTGTCCTTTTGATATTTTATATAAATTACATAATATATATTTGGTGAAGTTTTTGATATTTTACATAGGGTGTGTAGTATATAGTTACTGTCCTTTTTGATATTTTATTTACAGTATATAATATACGTTTGGTGTAATTTTTGATATTTAATGTACAGTATATTAAATATAATTACTGTAGTATTTGATACTTTATTTACAGTATATATAACACATATTTGGTGTACTTTTTGATATTTTATGTACAGTATGTCATATATATTTACTGTACTTTTTGATAATTTATTTACAGTATATAAAGTGTATTTGGTGTACTTTCAGTTAATATTATATGTACAATATATGAAATATATTTACTGTACTTTTTGATATTTTATGTACAGTATATAAGATATATTTGGTGTCCTTTTGATATTTTATGTAAATTATATAATATATATTTGGTGAAGTTTTTGATATTTTACATAGGGTGTGTAGTATATAGTTACTGTCCTTTTTGATATTTTATTTACAGTATATAATATACGTTTGGTGTAATTTTCGATATTTTATGTACAGTATATTAAATATAATTACTGTAGTATTTGATACTTTATTTACAGTATATATAACACATATTTGGTGTACTTTTTGATATTTTATGTACAGTATGTAATATATATTTACTGTACTTTTTGATAATTTGTTTACAGTATATAAAGTGTATTTGGTGTACTTTCGGTTAATATTATATGTACAATATATGAAATATATATACTGTATTTTTGATATTTTATGTACAGTATATAAGATATATTTCGTGTCCTTTTGATATTTTATGTAAATTATATAATACATATTTGGTGTTGTTTTTGATATTTTACATAGGGTGTGTCTATATTGACTGTCCTTTTTAATATTTTATTTACAGTATATAATATACATTTGGTGTAATTTTTGATATTTTATGTACAGTATATTAAATATAATTACTGTAGTTTTTTATAGTCTATTTACAGTATATATAACACATATTTGGTGTACTTTTTGATATTTTATGTACAGTATGTCATATATATTTACTGTACTATTTGATATTTTATTTACAGTATATAAAATGTATTTGGTGTACTTTTAGTTAATATTATATGTACAATATATGAAATATATTTACTGTACTTTCTGATATTTTATATACAGTATATAAGATATATTTGGTTTCCTTTTGATATTTTATATAAATTATATAATATATATTTTGTGAAGTTTTTGATATTTTTCATAGGGTGTGTAGGATATACTTACTGTCCTTTTTGATATTTTATTTACAGTATATAATATACATTTGGTGTAATTTTTGATATTTTATGTACAGTATATTAAATATAATTACTGCAGTTTTTGATAGTCTATTTACAGTATATACAACACATATTTGGTGTACTTTTTGATATTTTATGTACAGTATGTCATATATATTTAGTGTACTTTTTGATATTTTATTTACAGTATATAAAATGTATTTGGTGTACTTTTAGTTAATATTATATGTACAATATATGAAATATATTTACTGTACTTTTTGATATTTTATGTACAGTATATAAGATATATTTGGTGTCCTTTTGATATTTTATATAAATTACATAATATATATTTGGTGAAGTTTTTGATATTTTACATAGGGTGTGTAGTATATAGTTACTGTCCTTTTTGATATTTTATTTACAGTATATAATATACGTTTGGTGTAATTTTTGATATTTAATGTACAGTATATTAAATATAATTACTGTAGTATTTGATACTTTATTTACAGTATATATAACACATATTTGGTGTACTTTTTGATATTTTATGTACAGTATGTCATATATATTTACTGTACTTTTTGATAATTTATTTACAGTATATAAAGTGTATTTGGTGTACTTTCCGTTAATATTATATGTACAATATATGAAATATATTTACTGTACTTTTTGATATTTTATGTACAGTATATAAGATATATTTGGTGTCCTTTTGATATTTTATGTAATTTATATAATATATATTTGGTGAAGTTTTTGATATTTTACATAGGGTGTGTAGTATATAGTTACTGTCCTTTTTGATATTTTATTTACAGTATATATTATACGTTTGGTGTAATTTTTGATATTTTATGTACAGTATATTAAATATAATTACTGTAGTATTTGATACTTTATTTACAGTATATATAACACATATTTGGTGTACTTTTTGATATTTTATGTACAGTATGTAATATATATTTACTGTACTTTTTGATAATTTATTTACAGTATATAAAGTGTATTTGGTGTACTTTCGGTTAATATTATATGTACAATATATGAAATATATATACTGTATTTTTGATATTTTATGTACAGTATATAAGATATATTTCGTGTCCTTTTGATATTTTATGTAAATTATATAATACATATTTGGTGTTGTTTTTGATATTTTACATAGGGTGTGTCATCTATATTGACTGTCCTTTTTAATATTTTATTTACAGTATATAATATACATTTGGTGTAATTTTTGATATTTTATGTACAGTATATTAAATATAATTACTGTAGTTTTTCATAGTCTATTTACAGTATATATAACACATATTTGGTGTACTTTTTGATATTTTATGTACAGTATGTCATATATATTTACTGTACTATTTGATATTTTATTTACAGTATATAAAATGTATTTGGTGTACTTTTAGTTAATATTATATGTACAATATATGAAATATATTTACTGTACTTTCTGATATTTTATATACAGTATATAAGATATATTTGGTGTCCTTTTGATATTTTATATAAATTATATAATATATATTTTGTGCAGTTTTTGATATTTTACATAGGGTGTGTAGTATATACTTACTGTCCTTTTTGATATTTTATTTACAGTATATAATATACATTTGGTGTAATTTTTGATATTTTATGTACAGTATATTAAATATAATTACTGCAGTTTTTGATAGTCTATTTGCAGTATATACAACACATATTTGGTGTACTTTTTGATATTTTATGTACAGTATGTCATATATATTTACTGTACTTTTTGATATTTTATTTACAGTATATAAAATGTATTTGGTGTACTTTTAGTTAATATTATATGTACAATATATGAAATATATTTACTGTACTTTTTGATATTTTATGTACAGTATATAAGATATATTTGGTGTCCTTTTGATATTTTATATAAATTACATAATATATATTTGGTGAAGTTTTTGATATTTTACATAGGGTGTGTAGTATATAGTTACTGTCCTTTTTGATATTTTATTTACAGTATATAATATACGTTTGGTGTAATTTTTGATATTTAATGTACAGTATATTAAATATAATTACTGTAGTATTTGATACTTTATTTACAGTATATATAACACATATTTGGTGTACTTTTTGATATTTTATGTACAGTATGTCATATATATTTACTGTACTTTTTGATAATTTATTTACAGTATATAAAGTGTATTTGGTGTACTTTCAGTTAATATTATATGTACAATATATGAAATATATTTACTGTACTTTTTGATATTTTATGTACAGTATATAAGATATATTTGGTGTCCTTTTGATATTTTATGTAAATTATATAATATATATTTGGTGAAGTTTTTGATATTTTACATAGGGTGTGTAGTATATAGTTACTGTCCTTTTTGATATTTTATTTACAGTATATAATATACGTTTGGTGTAATTTTTGATATTTTATGTACAGTATATTAAATATAATTACTGTAGTATTTGATACTTTATTTACAGTATATATAACACATATTTGGTGTACTTTTTGATATTTTATGTACAGTATGTAATATATATTTACTGTACTTTTTGATAATTTGTTTACAGTATATAAAGTGTATTTGGTGTACTTTCGGTTAATATTATATGTACAATATATGAAAAATATATACTGTATTTTTGATATTTTATGTACAGTATATAAGATATATTTCGTGTCCTTTTGATATTTTATGTAAATTATATAATACATATTTGGTGTTGTTTTTGATATTTTACCTAGGGTGTGTCTATATTGACTGTCCTTTTTAATATTTTATTTACAGTATATAATATACATTTGGTGTAATTTTTGATATTTTATGTACAGTATATTAAATATAATTACTGTAGTTTTTTATAGTCTATTTACAGTATATATAACACATATTTGGTGTACTTTTTGATATTTTATGTACAGTATGTCATATATATTTACTGTACTATTTGATATTTTATTTACAGTATATAAAATGTATTTGGTGTACTTTTAGTTAATATTATATGTACAATATATGAAATATATTTACTGTACTTTCTGATATTTTATATACAGTATATAAGATATATTTGGTTTCCTTTTGATATTTTATATAAATTATATAATATATATTTTGTGAAGTTTTTGATATTTTTCATAGGGTGTGTAGGATATACTTACTGTCCTTTTTGATATTTTATTTACAGTATATAATATACATTTGGTGTAATTTTTGATATTTTATGTACAGTATATTAAATATAATTACTGCAGTTTTTGATAGTCTATTTACAGTATATACAACACATATTTGGTGTACTTTTTGATATTTTATGTACAGTATGTCATATATATTTAGTGTACTTTTTGATATTTTATTTACAGTATATAAAATGTATTTGGTGTACTTTTAGTTAATATTATATGTACAATATATGAAATATATTTACTGTACTTTTTGATATTTTATGTACAGTATATAAGATATATTTGGTGTCCTTTTGATATTTTATATAAATTACATAATATATATTTGCTGAAGTTTTTGATATTTTACATAGGGTGTGTAGTATATAGTTACTGTCCTTTTTGATATTTTATTTACAGTATATAATATACGTTTGGTGTAATTTTTGATATTTAATGTACAGTATATTAAATATAATTACTGTAGTATTTGATACTTTATTTACAGTATATATAACACATATTTGGTGTACTTTTTGATATTTTATGTACAGTATGTCATATATATTTACTGTACTTTTTGAGAATTTATTTACAGTATATAAAGTGTATTTGGTGTACTTTCAGTTAATATTATATGTACAATATATGAAATATATTTACTGTACTTTTTCATATTTTATGTACAGTATATAAGATATATTTGGTGTCCTTTTGATATTTTATGTAAATTATATAATATATATTTGGTGAAGTTTTTGATATTTTACATAGGGTGTGTAGTATATAGTTACTGTCCTTTTTGATATTTTATTTACAGTATATAATATACGTTTGGTGTAATTTTTGATATTTTATGTACAGTATATTAAATATAATTACTGTAGTATTTGATACTTTATTTACAGTATATATAACACATATTTGGTGTACTTTTTGATATTTTATGTACAGTATGTAATATATATTTACTGTACTTTTTGATAATTTATTTACAGTATATAAAGTGTATTTGGTGTACTTTCGGTTAATATTATATGTACAATATATGAAATATATATACTGTATTTTTGATATTTTATGTACAGTATATAAGATATATTTCGTGTCCTTTTGATATTTTATGTAAATTATATAATACATATTTGGTGTTGTTTTTGATATTTTACATAGGGTGTGTCATCTATATTGACTGTCCTTTTTAATATTTTATTTACAGTATATAATATACATTTGGTGTAATTTTTGATATTTTATGTACAGTATATTAAATATAATTACTGTAGTTTTTCATAGTCTATTTACAGTATATATAACACATATTTGGTGTACTTTTTGATATTTTATGTACAGTATGTCATATATATTTACTGTACTATTTGATATTTTATTTACAGTATATAAAATGTATTTGGTGTACTTTTAGTTAATATTATATGTACAATATATGAAATATATTTACTGTACTTTCTGATATTTTATATACAGTATATAAGATATATTTGGTGTCCTTTTGATATTTTATATAAATTATATAATATATATTTTGTGCAGTTTTTGATATTTTACATAGGGTGTGTAGTATATACTTACTGTCCTTTTTGATATTTTATTTACAGTATATAATATACATTTGGTGTAATTTTTGATATTTTATGTACAGTATATTAAATATAATTACTGCAGTTTTTGATAGTCTATTTACAGTATATACAACACATATTTGGTGTACTTTTTGATATTTTATGTACAGTATGTCATATATATTTACTGTAATTTTTGATATTTTATTTACAGTATATAAAATGTATTTGGTGTACTTTTAGTTAATATTATATGTACAATATATGAAATATATTTACTGTACTTTTTGATATTTTATGTACAGTATATAAGATATATTTGGTGTCCTTTTGATATTTTATATAAATTACATAATATATATTTGGTGAAGTTTTTGATATTTTACATAGGGTGTGTAGTATATAGTTACTGTCCTTTTTGATATTTTATTTACAGTATATAATATACGTTTGGTGTAATTTTTGATATTTAATGTACAGTATATTAAATATAATTACTGTAGTATTTGATACTTTATTTACAGTATATATAACACATATTTGGTGTACTTTTTGATATTTTATGTACAGTATGTCATATATATTTACTGTACTTTTTGATAATTTATTTACAGTATATAAAGTGTATTTGGTGTACTTTCAGTTAATATTATATGTACAATATATGAAATATATTTACTGTACTTTTTGATATTTTATGTACAGTATATAAGATATATTTGGTGTCCTTTTGATATTTTATGTAAATTATATAATATATATTTGGTGAAGTTTTTGATATTTTACATAGGGTGTGTAGTATATAGTTACTGTCCTTTTTGATATTTTATTTACAGTATATAATATACGTTTGGTGTAATTTTTGATATTTTATGTACAGTATATTAAATATAATTACTGTAGTATTTGATACTTTATTTACAGTATATATAACACATATTTGGTGTACTTTTTGATATTTTATGTACAGTATGTAATATATATTTACTGTACTTTTTCATAATTTATTTACAGTATATAAAGTGTATTTGGTGTACTTTCGGCTAATATTATATGTACAATATATGAAATATATATACTGTATTTTTGATATTTTATGTACAGTGTATAAGATATATTTCGTGTCCTTTTGATATTTTATGTAAATTATATAATACATATTTGGTGTTGTTTTTGATATTTTACATAGGGTGTGTCATCTATATTGACTGTCCTTTTTAATATTTTATTTACAGTATATAATATACATTTGGTGTAATTTTTGATATTTTATGTACAGTATATTAAATATAATTACTGTAGTTTTTTATAGTCTATTTACAGTATATATAACACATATTTGGTGTACTTTTTGATATTTTATGTACAGTATGTCATATATATTTACTGTACTATTTGATATTTTATTTACAGTATATAAAATGTATTTGGTGTACTTTTAGTTAATATTATATGTACAATATATGAAATATATTTACTGTACTTTCTGATATTTTATATACAGTATATAAGATATATTTGGTGTCCTTTTGATATTTTATATAAATTATATAATATATATTTTGTGAAGTTTTTGATATTTTACATAGGGTGTGTAGTATATACTTACTGTCCTTTTTGATATTTTATTTACAGTATATAATATACATTTGGTGTAATTTTTGATATTTTATGTACAGTATATTAAATATAATTACTGCAGTTTTTGATAGTCTATTTACAGTATATACAACACATATTTGGTGTACTTTTTGATATTTTATGTACAGTATGTCATATATATTTACTGTACTTTTTGATATTTTATTTACAGTATATGAAATGTATTTGGTGTACTTTTAGTTAATATTATATGTACAATATATGAAATATATTTACTGTACTTTTTGATATTTTATGTACAGTATATAAGATATATTTGGTGTCCTTTTGATATTTTATATAAATTACATAATATATATTTGGTGAAGTTTTTGATATTTTACATAGGGTGTGTAGTATATAGTTACTGTCCTTTTTGATATTTTATTTACAGTATATAATATACGTTTGGTGTAATTTTTGATATTTAATGTACAGTATATTAAATATAATTACTGTAGTATTTGATACTTTATTTACAGTATATATAACACATATTTGGTGTACTTTTTGATATTTTATGTACAGTATGTCATATATATTTACTGTACTTTTTGATAATTTATTTACAGTATATAAAGTGTATTTGGTGTACTTTCAGTTAATATTATATGTACAATATATGAAATATATTTACTGTACTTTTTGATATTTTATGTACAGTATATAAGATATATTTGGTGTCCTTTTGATATTTTATGTAAATTATATAATATATATTTGGTGAAGTTTTTGATATTTTACATAGGGTGTGTAGTATATAGTTACTGTCCTTTTTGATATTTTATTTACAGTATATAATATACGTTTGGTGTAATTTTTGATATTTTATGTACAGTATATTAAATATAATTACTGTAGTATTTGATACTTTATTTACAGTATATATAACACATATTTGGTGTACTTTTTGATATTTTATGTACAGTATGTAATATATATTTACTGTACTTTTTCATAATTTATTTACAGTATATAAAGTGTATTTGGTGTACTTTCGGTTAATATTATATGTACAATATATGAAATATATATACTGTATTTTTGATATTTTATGTACAGTATATAAGATATATTTCGTGTCCTTTTGATATTTTATGTAAATTATATAATACATATTTGGTGTTGTTTTTGATATTTTACATAGGGTGTGTCATCTATATTGACTGTCCTTTTTAATATTTTATTTACAGTATATAATATACATTTGGTGTAATTTTTGATATTTTATGTACAGTATATTAAATATAATTACTGTAGTTTTTCATAGTCTATTTACAGTATATATAACACATATTTGGTGTACTTTTTGATATTTTATGTACAGTATGTCATATATATTTACTGTACTATTTGATATTTTATTTACAGTATATAAAATGTATTTGGTGTACTTTTAGTTAATATTATATGTACAATATATGAAATATATTTACTGTACTTTCTGATATTTTATATACAGTATATAAGATATATTTGGTGTCCTTTTGATATTTTATATAAATTATATAATATATATTTTGTGCAGTTTTTGATATTTTACATAGGGTGTGTAGTATATACTTACTGTCCTTTTTGATATTTTATTTACAGTATATAATATACATTTGGTGTAATTTTTGATATTTTATGTACAGTATATTAAATATAATTACTGCAGTTTTTGATAGTCTATTTACAGTATATACAACACATATTTGGTGTACTTTTTGATATTTTATGTACACTATGTCATATATATTTACTGTACTTTTTGATATTTTATTTACAGTATATAAAATGTATTTGGTGTACTTTTAGTTAATATTATATGTACAATATATGAAATATATTTACTGTACTTTTTGATATTTTATGTACAGTATATAAGATATATTTGGTGTCCTTTTGATATTTTATATAAATTACATAATATATATTTGGTGAAGTTTTTGATATTTTACATAGGGTGTGTAGTATATAGTTACTGTCCTTTTTGATATTTTATTTACAGTATATAATATACGTTTGGTGTAATTTTTGATATTTAATGTACAGTATATTAAATATAATTACTGTAGTATTTGATACTTTATTTACAGTATATATAACACATATTTGGTGTACTTTTTGATATTTTATGTACAGTATGTCATATATATTTACTGTACTTTTTGATAATTTATTTACAGTATATAAAGTGTATTTGGTGTACTTTCAGTTAATATTATATGTACAATATATGAAATATATTTACTGTACTTTTTGATATTTTATGTACAGTATATAAGATATATTTGGTGTCCTTTTGATATTTTATGTAAATTATATAATATATATTTGGTGAAGTTTTTGATATTTTACATAGGCTGTGTAGTATATAGTTACTGTCCTTTTTGATATTTTATTTACAGTATATAATATACGTTTGGTGTAATTTTTGATATTTTATGTACAGTATATTAAATATAATTACTGTAGTATTTGATACTTTATTTACAGTATATATAACACATATTTGGTGTACTTTTTGATATTTTATGTACAGTATGTAATATATATTTACTGTACTTTTTCATAATTTATTTACAGTATATAAAGTGTATTTGGTGTACTTTCGGCTAATATTATATGTACAATATATGAAATATATATACTGTATTTTTGATATTTTATGTACAGTGTATAAGATATATTTCGTGTCCTTTTGATATTTTATGTAAATTATATAATACATATTTGGTGTTGTTTTTGATATTTTACATAGGGTGTGTCATCTATATTGACTGTCCTTTTTAATATTTTATTTACAGTATATAATATACATTTGGTGTAATTTTTGATATTTTATGGACAGTATATTAAATATAATTACTGTAGTTTTTCATAGTCTATTTACAGTATATATAACACATATTTGGTGTACTTTTTGATATTTTATGTACAGTATGTCATATATATTTACTGTACTATTTGATATTTTATTTACAGTATATAAAATGTATTTGGTGTACTTTTAGTTAATATTATATGTACAATATATGAAATATATTTACTGTACTTCTGATATTTTATATACAGTATATAAGATATATTTGGTGTCCTTTTGATATTTTATATAAATTATATAATATATATTTGGTGAAGTTTTTGATAGTTTACATAGGGTGTGTAGTATATAGTTACTGTCCTTTTTGATATTTTATTTACAGTATATAATATACGTTTGGTGTAATTTTTGATATTTAATGTACAGTATATTAAATATAATTACTGTAGTATTTGATACTTTATTTACAGTATATATAACACATATTTGGTCTACTTTTTGATATTTTATGTACAGTATGTAATATATATTTACTGTACTTTTTGATAATTTATTTACAGTATATAAAGTGTATTTGGTGTACTTTCAGTTAATATTATATGTAAAATATATGAAATATTTTTACTGTACTTTGTGATATTTTATGTACAGTATATAAGATATATTTGGTGTCCTTTTGATATTTTATGTAAATTATATAATATATATTTGGTGAAGTTTTTGATATTTTACATAGGGTGTGTAGTATATAGTTACTGTCCTTTTTGATATTTTATTTACAGTATATAATATACGTTTGGTGTAATTTTTGATATTTTATGTACAGTATATTAAATATAATTACTGTAGTATTTGATACTTTATTTACAGTATATATAACACATATTTGGTGTACTTTTTGATATTTTATGTACAGTATGTAATATATATTTACTGTACTTTTTGATAATTTATTTACAGTATATAAAGTGTATTTGGTGTACTTTCGGTTAATATTATATGTACAATATATGAAATATATATACTGTATTTTTGATATTTTATGTACAGTATATAAGATATATTTCGTGTCCTTTTGATATTTTATGTAAATTATATAATACATATTTGGTGTTGTTTTTGATATTTTACATAGAGTGTGTCATCTATATTGACTGTCCTTTTTAATATTTTATTTACAGTATATAATATACATTTGGTGTAATTTTTGATATTTTATGTACAGTATATTAAATATAATTACTGTAGTTTTTCATAGTCTATTTACAGTATATATAACACATATTTGGTGTACTTTTTGATATTTTATGTACAGTATGTCATATATATTTACTGTACTATTTGATATTTTATTTACAGTATATAAAATGTATTTGGTGTACTTTTAGTTAATATTATATGTACAATATATGAAATATATTTACTGTACTTTCTGATATTTTATATACAGTATATAAGATATATTTGGTGCCCTTTTGATATTTTATATAAATTATATAATATATATTTGGTGAAGTTTTTGATATTTTACATAGGGTGTGTAGTATATAGTTACTGTCCTTTTTGATATTTTATTTACAGTATATAATATACGTTTGGTGTAATTTTTGATATTTAATGTTCAGTATATTAAATATAATTACTGTAGTATTTGATACTTTATTTACAGTATATATAACACATATTTGGTGTACTTTTTGATATTTTATGTACAGTACGTAATATATATTTACTGTACTTTTTGATAATTTATTTACAGTATATAAAGTGTATTTGATGTACTTTCAGTTAATATTATATGTAAAATATATGAAATATATTTACTGTACTTTGTGATATTTTATGTACAGTATATAAGATATATTTGGTGTCCTTTTGATATTTTATGTAAATTATATAATATATATGTGGTGAAGTTTTTGATATTTTACATAGGGTGTGTAGTATATAGTTACTGTCCTTTTTGATATTTTATTTACAGTATATAATATACGTTTGGTGTAATTTTTGATATTTTATGTACAGTATATTAAATATAATTACTGTAGTATTTGATACTTTATTTACAGTATATATAACACATATTTGGTGTACTTTTTGATATTTTATGTACAGTATGTAATATATATTTACTGTACTTTTTGATAATTTATTTACAGTATATAAAGTGTATTTGGGGTACTTTCGGTTAATATTATATGTACAATATATGAAATATATATACTGTATTTTTGATATTTTATGTACAGTATATAAGATATATTTCGTGTCCTTTTGATATTTTATGTAAATTATATAATACATATTTGGTGTTGTTTTTGATATTTTACATAGGGTGTGTCATCTATATTGACTGTCCTTTTTAATATTTTATTTACAGTATATAATATACATTTGGTGTAATTTTTGATATTTTATGGACAGTATATTAAATATAATTACTGTAGTTTTTCATAGTCTATTTACAGTATATATAACACATATTTGGTGTACTTTTTGATATTTTATGTACAGTATGTCATATATATTTACTGTACTATTTGATAATTTATTTACAGTATATAAAATGTATTTGGTGTACTTTTAGTTAATATTAAATGTACAATATATGAAATATATTTACTGTACTTCTGATATTTTATATACAGTATATAAGATATATTTGGTGTCCTTTTGATATTTTATATAAATTATATAATATATATTTGGTGAAGTTTTTGATATTTTACATAGGGTGTGTAGTATATAGTTACTGTCCTTTTTGATATTTTATTTACAGTATATAATATACGTTTGGTGTAATTTTTGATATTTAATGTACAGTATATTAAATATAATTACTGTAGTATTTGATACTTTATTTACAGTATATATAACACATATTTGGTGTACTTTTTGATATTTTATGTACAGTATGTCATATATATTTACTGTACTTTTTGATAATTTATTTACAGTATATAAAGTGTATTTGGTGTACTTTCAGTTAATATTATATGTAAAATATATGAAATATTTTTACTGTACTTTGTGATATTTTATGTACAGTATATAAGATATATTTGGTGTCCTTTTGATATTTTATGTAAATTATATAATATATATTTGGTGAAGTTTTTGATATTTTACATAGGGTGTGTAGTATATAGTTACTGTCCTTTTTGATATTTTATTTACAGTATATAATATACGTTTGGTGTAATTTTTGATATTTTATGTACAGTATATTAAATATAATTACTGTAGTATTTGATACTTTATTTACAGTATATATAACACATATTTGGTGTACTTTTTGATATTTTATGTACAGTATGTAATATATATTTACTGTACTTTTTGATAATTTATTTACAGTATATAAAGTGTATTTGGTGTACTTTCGGTTAATATTATATGTACAATATATGAAATATATATACTGTATTTTTGATATTTTATGTACAGTATATAAGATATATTTCGTGTCCTTTTGATATTTTATGTAAATTATATAATACATATTTGGTGTTGTTTTTGATATTTTACATAGAGTGTGTCATCTATATTGACTGTCCTTTTTAATATTTTATTTACAGTATATAATATACATTTGGTGTAATTTTTGATATTTTATGTACAGTATATTAAATATAATTACTGTAGTTTTTCATAGTCTATTTACAGTATATATAACACATATTTGGTGTACTTTTTGATATTTTATGTACAGTATGTCATATATATTTACTGTACTATTTGATATTTTATTTACAGTATATAAAATGTATTTGGTGTACTTTTAGTTAATATTATATGTACAATATATGAAATATATTTACTGTACTTTCTGATATTTTATATACAGTATAAAAGATATATTTGGTGTCCTTTTGATATTTTATATAAATTATATAATATATATTTGGTGAAGTTTTTGATATTTTACATAGGGTGTGTAGTATATAGTTACTGTTCTTTTTGATATTTTATTTACAGTATATAATATACGTTTGGTGTAATTTTTGATATTTAATGTACAGTATATTAAATATAATTACTGTAGTATTTGATACTTTATTTACAGTATATATAACACATATTTCGTGTACTTTTTGATATTTTATGTACAGTATATCATATATATTTACTGTACTTTTTGATAATTTATTTACAGTATATAAAGTGTATTTGGTGTACTTTCAGTTAATATTATATGTAAAATATATGAAATATATTTACTGTACTTTTTGATATTTTATGTACAGTATATAAGATATATTTGGTGTCCTTTTGATATTTTATGTAAATTATATAATATATATTTGGTGAAGTTTTTCATATTTTACATAGGGTGTGTAGTATATAGTTACTGTCCTTTTTGATATTTTATTTACAGTATATAATATACGTTTGGTGTAATTTTTGATATTTTATGTACAGTATATTAAATATAATTACTGTAGTATTTGATACTTTATTTACAGTATATATAACACATATTTGGTGTACTTTTTGATATTTTATGTACAGTATGTAATATATATTTACTGTACTTTTTGATAATTTATTTACAGTATATAAAGTGTATTTGGTGTACTTTCGGTTAATATTATATGTACAATATATGAAATATATATACTGTATTTTTGATATTTTATGTACAGTATATAAGATATATTTCGTGTCCTTTTGATATTTTATGTAAATTATATAATACATATTTGCTGTTGTTTTTGATATTTTACATAGAGTGTGTCATCTATATTGACTGTCCTTTTTAATATTTTATTTACAGTATATAATATACATTTGGTGTAATTTTTGATATTTTATGTACAGTATATTAAATATAATTACTGTAGTTTTTCATAGTCTATTTACAGTATATATAACACATATTTGGTGTACTTTTTGATATTTTATGTACAGTATGTCATATATATTTACTGTACTATTTGATATTTTATTTTCAGTATATAAAATGTATTTGGTGTACTTTTAGTTAATATTATATGTACAATATATGAAATATATTTACTGTACTTTCTGATATTTTATATACAGTATATAAGATATATTTGGTGTCCTTTTGATATTTTATATAAATTATATAATATATATTTGGTGAAGTTTTTGATATTTTACATAGGGTGTGTAGTATATAGTTACTGTCCTTTTTGATATTTTATTTACAGTATATAATATACGTTTGGTGTAATTTTTGATATTTAATGTACAGTATATTAAATATAATTACTGTAGTATTTGATACTTTATTTACAGTATATATAACACATATTTGGTGTACTTTTTGATATTTTATGTATAGTATGTAATATATATTTACTGTACTTTTTGATAATTTATTTACAGTATATAAAGTGTATTTGGTGTACTTTCAGTTAATATTATATGTAAAATATATGAAATATATTTACTGTACTTTTTGATATTTTATGTACAGTATATAAGATATATTTCGTGTCCTTTTGATATTTTATGTAAATTTTATAATACATATTTGGTGTTGTTTTTGATATTTTACATAGAGTGTGTCATCTATATTGACTGTCCTTTTTAATATTTTATTTACAGTATATAATATACATTTGGTGTAATTTTTGATATTTTATGTACAGTATATTAAATATAATTACTGTAGTTTTTCATAGTCTATTTACAGTATATATAACACATATTTGGTGTACTTTTTGATATTTTATGTACAGTATGTCATATATATTTACTGTACTTTTTGATAATTTATTTACAGTATATAAAGTGTATTTGGTGTACTTTCAGTTAATATTATATGTACAATATATGAAATATATTTACTGTACTTTTTGATATTTTATGTACAGTATATAAGATATATTTGGTGTCCTTTTGATATTTTATGTAAATTATATAATATATATTTGGTGAAGTTTTTGATATTTTACATAGGGTGTGTAGTATATAGTTACTGTCCTTTTTGATATTTTATTTACAGTATATAATATACGTTTGGTGTAATTTTTGATATTTAATGTACAATATATTAAATATAATTACTGTAGTATTTGATACTTTATTTACAGTATATATAACACATATTTGGTGTACTTTTTGATATTTTATGTACAGTATGTAATATATATTTACTGTACTTTTTGATAATTTATTTACAGTATATAAAGTGTATTTGGTGTACTTTCAGTTAATATTATATGTAAAATATATGAAATATATTTACTGTACTTTTTGATATTTTATGTACAGTATATAAGATATATTTGGTGTCCTTTTGATATTTTATGTAAATTATATAATATATATTTGGTGAAGTTTTTGATATTTGACATAGGGAGTGTAGTATATAGTTACTGTCCTTTTTGATATTTTATTTACAGTATATAATATACGTTTGGTGTAATTTTTTATATTTTATGTACAGTATATTAAATATAATTACTGTAGTATTTGATACTTTATTTACAGTATATATAACACATATTTGGTGTACTTTTTGATATTTTATGTACAGTATGTAATATATATTTACTGTACTTTTTGATAATTTATTTACAGTATATAAAGTGTATTTGGTGTACTTTTGGTTAATATTATATGTACAATATATGAAATATATATACTGTATTTTTGATATTTTATGTACAGTATATAAGATATATTTCGTGTCCTTTTGATATTTTATGTAAATTATATAATACATATTTGGTGTTGTTTTTGATATTTTACATAGGGTGTGTCATCTATATTGACTGTCCTTTTTAATATTTTATTTACAGTATATAATATACATTTGGTGTAATTTTTGATATTTTATGTACAGTATATTAAATATAATTACTGTAGTTTTTCATAGTCTATTTACAGTATATATAACACATATTTGGTGTACTTTTTGATATTTTATGTACAGTATGTCATATATATTTACTGTACTATTTGATATTTTATTTACAGTATATAAAATGTATTTGGTGTACTTTTAGTTAATATTATATGTACAATATATGAAATATATTTACTGTACTTTCTGATATTTTATGTACAGTATATAAGATATATTTCGTGTCCTTTTGATATTTTATGTAAATTATATAATACATATTTGGTGTTGTTTTTGATATTTTACATAGGGTGTGTCATCTATATTGACTGTCCTTTTTAATATTTTATTTACAGTATATAATATACATTTGGTGTAATTTTTGATATTTTATGGACAGTATATTAAATATAATTACTGTAGTTTTTCATAGTCTATTTACAGTATATATAACACATATTTGGTGTACTTTTTGATATTTTATGTACAGTATGTCATATATATTTACTGTACTATTTGATAATTTATTTACAGTATATAAAATGTATTTGGTGTACTTTTAGTTAATATTAAATGTACAATATATGAAATATATTTACTGTACTTCTGATATTTTATATACAGTATATAAGATATATTTGGTGTCCTTTTGATATTTTATATAAATTATATAATATATATTCGGTGAAGTTTTTGATATTTTACATAGGGTGTGTAGTATATAGTTACTGTCCTTTTTGATATTTTATTTACAGTATATAATATACGTTTGGTGTAATTTTTGATATTTAATGTACAGTATATTAAATATAATTACTGTAGTATTTGATACTTTATTTACAGTATATATAACACATATTTGGTGTACTTTTTGATATTTTATGTACAGTATGTCATATATATTTACTGTACTTTTTGATAATTTATTTACAGTATATAAAGTGTATTTGGTGTACTTTCAGTTAATATTATATGTAAAATATATGAAATATTTTTACTGTACTTTGTGATATTTTATGTACAGTATATAAGATATATTTGGTGTCCTTTTGATATTTTATGTAAATTATATAATATATATTTGGTGAAGTTTTTGATATTTTACATAGGGTGTGTAGTATATAGTTACTGTCCTTTTTGATATTTTATTTACAGTATATAATATACGTTTGGTGTAATTTTTGATATTTTATGTACAGTATATTAAATATAATTACTGTAGTATTTGATACTTTATTTACAGTATATATAACACATATTTGGTGTACTTTTTGATATTTTATGTACAGTATGTAATATATATTTACTGTACTTTTTGATAATTTATTTACAGTATATAAAGTGTATTTGGTGTACTTTCGGTTAATATTATATGTACAATATATGAAATATATATACTGTATTTTTGATATTTTATGTACAGTATATAAGATATATTTCGTGTCCTTTTGATATTTTATGTAAATTATATAATACATATTTGGTGTTGTTTTTGATATTTTACATAGAGTGTGTCATCTATATTGACTGTCCTTTTTAATATTTTATTTACAGTATATAATATACATTTGGTGTAATTTTTGATATTTTATGTACAGTATATTAAATATAATTACTGTAGTTTTTCATAGTCTATTTACAGTATATATAACACATATTTGGTGTACTTTTTGATATTTTATGTACAGTATGTCATATATATTTACTGTACTATTTGATATTTTATTTACAGTATATAAAATGTATTTGGTGTACTTTTAGTTAATATTATATGTACAATATATGAAATATATTTACTGTACTTTCTGATATTTTATATACAGTATAAAAGATATATTTGGTGTCCTTTTGATATTTTATATAAATTATATAATATATATTTGGTGAAGTTTTTGATATTTTACATAGGGTGTGTAGTATATAGTTACTGTTCTTTTTGATATTTTATTTACAGTATATAATATACGTTTGGTGTAATTTTTGATATTTAATGTACAGTATATTAAATATAATTACTGTAGTATTTGATACTTTATTTACAGTATATATAACACATATTTCGTGTACTTTTTGATATTTTATGTACAGTATGTCATATATATTTACTGTACTTTTTGATAATTTATTTACAGTATATAAAGTGTATTTGGTGTACTTTCAGTTAATATTATATGTAAAATATATGAAATATATTTACTGTACTTTTTGATATTTTATGTACAGTATATAAGATATATTTGGTGTCCTTTTGATATTTTATGTAAATTATATAATATATATTTGGTGAAGTTTTTCATATTTTACATAGGGTGTGTAGTATATAGTTACTGTCCTTTTTGATATTTTATTTACAGTATATAATATACGTTTGGTGTAATTTTTGATATTTTATGTACAGTATATTAAATATAATTACTGTAGTATTTGATACTTTATTTACAGTATATATAACACATATTTGGTGTACTTTTTGATATTTTATGTACAGTATGTAATATATATTTACTGTACTTTTTGATAATTTATTTACAGTATATAAAGTGTATTTGGTGTACTTTCGGTTAATATTATATGTACAATATATGAAATATATATACTGTATTTTTGATATTTTATGTACAGTATATAAGATATATTTCGTGTCCTTTTGATATTTTATGTAAATTATATAATACATATTTGCTGTTGTTTTTGATATTTTACATAGAGTGTGTCATCTATATTGACTGTCCTTTTTAATATTTTATTTACAGTATATAATATACATTTGGTGTAATTTTTGATATTTTATGTACAGTATATTAAATATAATTACTGTAGTTTTTCATAGTCTATTTACAGTATATATAACACATATTTGGTGTACTTTTTGATATTTTATGTACAGTATGTCATATATATTTACTGTACTATTTGATATTTTATTTTCAGTATATAAAATGTATTTGGTGTACTTTTAGTTAATATTATATGTACAATATATGAAATATATTTACTGTACTTTCTGATATTTTATATACAGTATATAAGATATATTTGGTGTCCTTTTGATATTTTATATAAATTATATAATATATATTTGGTGAAGTTTTTGATATTTTACATAGGGTGTGTAGTATATAGTTACTGTCCTTTTTGATATTTTATTTACAGTATATAATATACGTTTGGTGTAATTTTTGATATTTAATGTACAGTATATTAAATATAATTACTGTAGTATTTGATACTTTATTTACAGTATATATAACACATATTTGGTGTACTTTTTGATATTTTATGTATAGTATGTAATATATATTTACTGTACTTTTTGATAATTTATTTACAGTATATAAAGTGTATTTGGTGTACTTTCAGTTAATATTATATGTAAAATATATGAAATATATTTACTGTACTTTTTGATATTTTATGTACAGTATATAAGATATATTTCGTGTCCTTTTGATATTTTATGTAAATTTTATAATACATATTTGGTGTTGTTTTTGATATTTTACATAGAGTGTGTCATCTATATTGACTGTCCTTTTTAATATTTTATTTACAGTATATAATATACATTTGGTGTAATTTTTGATATTTTATGTACAGTATATTAAATATAATTACTGTAGTTTTTCATAGTCTATTTACAGTATATATAACACATATTTGGTGTACTTTTTGATATTTTATGTACAGTATGTCATATATATTTACTGTACTTTTTGATAATTTATTTACAGTATATAAAGTGTATTTGGTGTACTTTCAGTTAATATTATATGTACAATATATGAAATATATTTACTGTACTTTTTGATATTTTATGTACAGTATATAAGATATATTTGGTGTCCTTTTGATATTTTATGTAAATTATATAATATATATTTGGTGAAGTTTTTGATATTTTACATAGGGTGTGTAGTATATAGTTACTGTCCTTTTTGATATTTTATTTACAGTATATAATATACGTTTGGTGTAATTTTTGATATTTAATGTACAGTATATTAAATATAATTACTGTAGTATTTGATACTTTATTTACAGTATATATAACACATATTTGGTGTACTTTTTGATATTTTATGTACAGTATGTAATATATATTTACTGTACTTTTTGATAATTTATTTACAGTATATAAAGTGTATTTGGTGTACTTTCAGTTAATATTATATGTAAAATATATGAAATATATTTACTGTACTTTTTGATATTTTATGTACAGTATATAAGATATATTTGGTGTCCTTTTGATATTTTATGTAAATTATATAATATATATTTGGTGAAGTTTTTGATATTTGACATAGGGTGTGTAGTATATAGTTACTGTCCTTTTTGATATTTTATTTACAGTATATAATATACGTTTGGTGTAATTTTTTATATTTTATGTACAGTATATTAAATATAATTACTGTAGTATTTGATACTTTATTTACAGTATATATAACACATATTTGGTGTACTTTTTGATATTTTATGTACAGTATGTAATATATATTTACTGTACTTTTTGATAATTTATTTACAGTATATAAAGTGTATTTGGTGTACTTTTGGTTAATATTATATGTACAATATATGAAATATATATACTGTATTTTTGATATTTTATGTACAGTATATAAGATATATTTCGTGTCCTTTTGATATTTTATGTAAATTATATAATACATATTTGGTGTTGTTTTTGATATTTTACATAGGGTGTGTCATCTATATTGACTGTCCTTTTTAATATTTTATTTACAGTATATAATATACATTTGGTGTAATTTTTGATATTTTATGTACAGTATATTAAATATAATTACTGTAGTTTTTCATAGTCTATTTACAGTATATATAACACATATTTGGTGTACTTTTTGATATTTTATGTACAGTATGTCATATATATTTACTGTACTATTTGATATTTTATTTACAGTATATAAAATGTATTTGGTGTACTTTTAGTTAATATTATATGTACAATATATGAAATATATTTACTGTACTTTCTGATATTTTATATACAGTATATAAGATATATTTGGTGTCCTTTTGATATTTTATATAAATTATATAATATATATTTTGTGCAGTTTTTGATATTTTACATAGGGTGTGTAGTATATACTTACTGTCCTTTTTGATATTTTATTTACAGTATATAATATACATTTGGGGTAATTTTTGATATTTTATGTACAGTATATTAAATATAATTACTGCAGTTTTTGATAGTCTATTTACAGTATATACAACACATATTTGGTGTACTTTTTGATATTTTATGTACAGTATGTCATATATATTTACTGTACTTTTTGATAATTTATTTACAGTATATAAAGTGTATTTGGTGTACTTTCCGTTAATATTATATGTACAATATATGAAATATATTTACTGTACTTTTTGATATTTTATGTACAGTATATAAGATATATTTGGTGTCCTTTTGATATTTTATGTAAATTATATAATATATATTTGGTGAAGTTTTTGATATTTTACATAGGGTGTGTAGTATATAGTTACTGTCCTTTTTGATATTTTATTTACAGTATATAATATACGTTTGGTGTAATTTTTGATATTTTATGTACAGTATATTAAATATAATTACTGTAGTATTTGATACTTTATTTACAGTATATATAACACATATTTGGTGTACTTTTTGATATTTTATGTACAGTATGTAATATATATTTACTGTACTTTTTGATAATTTATTTACAGTATATAAAGTGTATTTGGTGTACTTTCGGTTAATATTATATGTACAATATATGAAATATATATACTGTATTTTTGATATTTTATGTACAGTATATAAGATATATTTCGTGTCCTTTTGATATTTTATGTAAATTATATAATACATATTTGGTGTTGTTTTTGATATTTTACATAGGGTGTGTCATCTATATTGACTGTCCTTTTTAATATTTTATTTACAGTATATAATATACATTTGGTGTAATTTTTGATATTTTATGTACAGTATATTAAATATAATTACTGTAGTTTTTCATAGTCTATTTACAGTATATATAACACATATTTGGTGTACTTTTTGATATTTTATGTACAGTATGTCATATATATTTACTGTACTATTTGATATTTTATTTACAGTATATAAAATGTATTTGGTGTACTTTTAGTTAATATTATATGTACAATATATGAAATATATTTACTGTACTTTCTGATATTTTATATACAGTATATAAGATATATTTGGTGTCTTTTTGATATTTTATATAAATTATATAATATATATTTTGTGCAGTTTTTGATATTTTACATAGGGTGTGTAGTATATACTTACTGTCCTTTTTGATATTTTATTTACAGTATATAATATACATTTGGTGTAATTTTTGATATTTTATGTACAGTATATTAAATATAATTACTGCAGTTTTTGATAGTCTATTTACAGTATATACAACACATATTTGGTGTACTTTTTGATATTTTATGTACAGTATGTCATATATATTTAGTGTACTTTTTGATATTTTATTTACAGTATATAAAATGTATTTGGTGTACTTTTAGTTAATATTATATGTACAATATATGAAATATATTTACTGTACTTTTTGATATTTTATGTACAGTATATAAGATATATTTGGTGTCCTTTTGATATTTTATATAAATTACATAATATATATTTGGTGAAGTTTTTGATATTTTACATAGGGTGTGTAGTATATAGTTACTGTCCTTTTTGATATTTTATTTACAGTATATAATATACGTTTGGTGTAATTTTTGATATTTAATGTACAGTATATTAAATATAATTACTGTAGTATTTGATACTTTATTTACAGTATATATAACACATATTTGGTGTACTTTTTGATATTTTATGTACAGTATGTCATATATATTTACTGTACTTTTTGATAATTTATTTACAGTATATAAAGTGTATTTGGTGTACTTTCCGTTAATATTATATGTACAATATATGAAATATATTTACTGTACTTTTTGATATTTTATGTACAGTATATAAGATATATTTGGTGTCCTTTTGATATTTTATGTAAATTATATAATATATATTTGGTGAAGTTTTTGATATTTTACATAGGGTGTGTAGTATATAGTTACTGTCCTTTTTGATATTTTATTTACAGTATATATTATACGTTTGGTGTAATTTTTGATATTTTATGTACAGTATATTAAATATAATTACTGTAGTATTTGATACTTTATTTACAGTATATATAACACATATTTGGTGTACTTTTTGATATTTTATGTACAGTATGTAATATATATTTACTGTACTTTTTGATAATTTATTTACAGTATATAAAGTGTATTTGGTGTACTTTCGGTTAATATTATATGTACAATATATGAAATATATATACTGTATTTTTGATATTTTATGTACAGTATATAAGATATATTTCGTGTCCTTTTGATATTTTATGTAAATTATATAATACATATTTGGTGTTGTTTTTGATATTTTACATAGGGTGTGTCATCTATATTGACTGTCCTTTTTAATATTTTATTTACAGTATATAATATACATTTGGTGTAATTTTTGATATTTTATGTACAGTATATTAAATATAATTACTGTAGTTTTTCATAGTCTATTTACAGTATATATAACACATATTTGGTGTACTTTTTGATATTTTATGTACAGTATGTCATATATATTTACTGTACTATTTGATATTTTATTTACAGTATATAAAATGTATTTGGTGTACTTTTAGTTAATATTATATGTACAATATATGAAATATATTTACTGTACTTTCTGATATTTTATATACAGTATATAAGATATATTTGGTGTCCTTTTGATATTTTATATAAATTATATAATATATATTTTGTGCAGTTTTTGATATTTTACATAGGGTGTGTAGTATATACTTACTGTCCTTTTTGATATTTTATTTACAGTATATAATATACATTTGGTGTAATTTTTGATATTTTATGTACAGTATATTAAATATAATTACTGCAGTTTTTGATAGTCTATTTGCAGTATATACAACACATATTTGGTGTACTTTTTGATATTTTATGTACAGTATGTCATATATATTTACTGTACTTTTTGATATTTTATTTACAGTATATAAAATGTATTTGGTGTACTTTTAGTTAATATTATATGTACAATATATGAAATATATTTACTGTACTTTTTGATATTTTATGTACAGTATATAAGATATATTTGGTGTCCTTTTGATATTTTATATAAATTACATAATATATATTTGGTGAAGTTTTTGATATTTTACATAGGGTGTGTAGTATATAGTTACTGTCCTTTTTGATATTTTATTTACAGTATATAATATACGTTTGGTGTAATTTTTGATATTTAATATACAGTATATTAAATATAATTACTGTAGTATTTGATACTTTATTTACAGTATATATAACACATATTTGGTGTACTTTTTGATATTTTATGTACAGTATGTCATATATATTTACTGTACTTTTTGATAATTTATTTACAGTATATAAAGTGTATTTGGTGTACTTTCAGTTAATATTATATGTACAATATATGAAATATATTTACTGTACTTTTTGATATTTTATGTACAGTATATAAGATATATTTGGTGTCCTTTTGATATTTTATGTAAATTATATAATATATATTTGGTGAAGTTTTTGATATTTTACATAGGGTGTGTAGTATATAGTTACTGTCCTTTTTGATATTTTATTTACAGTATATAATATACGTTTGGTGTAATTTTTGATATTTTATGTACAGTATATTAAATATAATTACTGTAGTATTTGATACTTTATTTACAGTATATATAACACATATTTGGTGTACTTTTTGATATTTTATGTACAGTATGTAATATATATTTACTGTACTTTTTGATAATTTGTTTACAGTATATAAAGTGTATTTGGTGTACTTTCGGTTAATATTATATGTACAATATATGAAATATATATACTGTATTTTTGATATTTTATGTACAGTATATAAGATATATTTCGTGTCCTTTTGATATTTTATGTAAATTATATAATACATATTTGGTGTTGTTTTTGATATTTTACCTAGGGTGTGTCTATATTGACTGTCCTTTTTAATATTTTATTTACAGTATATAATATACATTTGGTGTAATTTTTGATATTTTATGTACAGTATATTAAATATAATTACTGTAGTTTTTTATAGTCTATTTACAGTATATATAACACATATTTGGTGTACTTTTTGATATTTTATGTACAGTATGTCATATATATTTACTGTACTATTTGATATTTTATTTACAGTATATAAAATGTATTTGGTGTACTTTTAGTTAATATTATATGTACAATATATGAAATATATTTACTGTACTTTCTGATATTTTATATACAGTATATAAGATATATTTGGTTTCCTTTTGATATTTTATATAAATTATATAATATATATTTTGTGAAGTTTTTGATATTTTTCATAGGGTGTGTAGGATATACTTACTGTCCTTTTTGATATTTTATTTACAGTATATAATATACATTTGGTGTAATTTTTGATATTTTATGTACAGTATATTAAATATAATTACTGCAGTTTTTGATAGTCTATTTACAGTATATACAACACATATTTGGTGTACTTTTTGATATTTTATGTACAGTATGTCATATATATTTAGTGTACTTTTTGATATTTTATTTACAGTATATAAAATGTATTTGGTGTACTTTTAGTTAATATTATATGTACAATATATGAAATATATTTACTGTACTTTTTGATATTTTATGTACAGTATATAAGATATATTTGGTGTCCTTTTGATATTTTATATAAATTACATAATATATATTTGCTGAAGTTTTTGATATTTTACATAGGGTGTGTAGTATATAGTTACTGTCCTTTTTGATATTTTATTTACAGTATATAATATACGTTTGGTGTAATTTTTGATATTTAATGTACAGTATATTAAATATAATTACTGTAGTATTTGATACTTTATTTACAGTATATATAACACATATTTGGTGTACTTTTTGATATTTTATGTACAGTATGTCATATATATTTACTGTACTTTTTGAGAATTTATTTACAGTATATAAAGTGTATTTGGTGTACTTTCAGTTAATATTATATGTACAATATATGAAATATATTTACTGTACTTTTTCATATTTTATGTACAGTATATAAGATATATTTGGTGTCCTTTTGATATTTTATGTAAATTATATAATATATATTTGGTGAAGTTTTTGATATTTTACATAGGGTGTGTAGTATATAGTTACTGTCCTTTTTGATATTTTATTTACAGTATATAATATACGTTTGGTGTAATTTTTGATATTTTATGTACAGTATATTAAATATAATTACTGTAGTATTTGATACTTTATTTACAGTATATATAACACATATTTGGTGTACTTTTTGATATTTTATGTACAGTATGTAATATATATTTACTGTACTTTTTGATAATTTATTTACAGTATATAAAGTGTATTTGGTGTACTTTCGGTTAATATTATATGTACAATATATGAAATATATATACTGTATTTTTGATATTTTATGTACAGTATATAAGATATATTTCGTGTCCTTTTGATATTTTATGTAAATTATATAATACATATTTGGTGTTGTTTTTGATATTTTACATAGGGTGTGTCATCTATATTGACTGTCCTTTTTAATATTTTATTTACAGTATATAATATACATTTGGTGTAATTTTTGATATTTTATGTACAGTATATTAAATATAATTACTGTAGTTTTTCATAGTCTATTTACAGTATATATAACACATATTTGGTGTACTTTTTGATATTTTATGTACAGTATGTCATATATATTTACTGTACTATTTGATATTTTATTTACAGTATATAAAATGTATTTGGTGTACTTTTAGTTAATATTATATGTACAATATATGAAATATATTTACTGTACTTTCTGATATTTTATATACAGTATATAAGATATATTTGGTGTCCTTTTGATATTTTATATAAATTATATAATATATATTTTGTGCAGTTTTTGATATTTTACATAGGGTGTGTAGTATATACTTACTGTCCTTTTTGATATTTTATTTACAGTATATAATATACATTTGGTGTAATTTTTGATATTTTATGTACAGTATATTAAATATAATTACTGCAGTTTTTGATAGTCTATTTACAGTATATACAACACATATTTGGTGTACTTTTTGATATTTTATGTACAGTATGTCATATATATTTACTGTACTTTTTGATATTTTATTTACAGTATATAAAATGTATTTGGTGTACTTTTAGTTAATATTATATGTACAATATATGAAATATATTTACTGTACTTTTTGATATTTTATGTACAGTATATAAGATATATTTGGTGTCCTTTTGATATTTTATATAAATTACATAATATATATTTGGTGAAGTTTTTGATATTTTACATAGGGTGTGTAGTATATAGTTACTGTCCTTTTTGATATTTTATTTACAGTATATAATATACGTTTGGTGTAATTTTTGATATTTAATGTACAGTATATTAAATATAATTACTGTAGTATTTGATACTTTATTTACAGTATATATAACACATATTTGGTGTACTTTTTGATATTTTATGTACAGTATGTCATATATATTTACTGTACTTTTTGATAATTTATTTACAGTATATAAAGTGTATTTGGTGTACTTTCAGTTAATATTATATGTACAATATATGAAATATATTTACTGTACTTTTTGATATTTTATGTACAGTATATAAGATATATTTGGTGTCCTTTTGATATTTTATGTAAATTATATAATATATATTTGGTGAAGTTTTTGATATTTTACATAGGGTGTGTAGTATATAGTTACTGTCCTTTTTGATATTTTATTTACAGTATATAATATACGTTTGGTGTAATTTTTGATATTTTATGTACAGTATATTAAATATAATTACTGTAGTATTTGATACTTTATTTACAGTATATATAACACATATTTGGTGTACTTTTTGATATTTTATGTACAGTATGTAATATATATTTACTGTACTTTTTCATAATTTATTTACAGTATATAAAGTGTATTTGGTGTACTTTCGGCTAATATTATATGTACAATATATGAAATATATATACTGTATTTTTGATATTTTATGTACAGTGTATAAGATATATTTCGTGTCCTTTTGATATTTTATGTAAATTATATAATACATATTTGGTGTTGTTTTTGATATTTTACATAGGGTGTGTCATCTATATTGACTGTCCTTTTTAATATTTTATTTACAGTATATAATATACATTTGGTGTAATTTTTGATATTTTATGTACAGTATATTAAATATAATTACTGTAGTTTTTTATAGTCTATTTACAGTATATATAACACATATTTGGTGTACTTTTTGATATTTTATGTACAGTATGTCATATATATTTACTGTACTATTTGATATTTTATTTACAGTATATAAAATGTATTTGGTGTACTTTTAGTTAATATTATATGTACAATATATGAAATATATTTACTGTACTTTCTGATATTTTATATACAGTATATAAGATATATTTGGTGTCCTTTTGATATTTTATATAAATTATATAATATATATTTTGTGAAGTTTTTGATATTTTACATAGGGTGTGTAGTATATACTTACTGTCCTTTTTGATATTTTATTTACAGTATATAATATACATTTGGTGTAATTTTTGATATTTTATGTACAGTATATTAAATATAATTACTGCAGTTTTTGATAGTCTATTTACAGTATATACAACACATATTTGGTGTACTTTTTGATATTTTATGTACAGTATGTCATATATATTTACTGTACTTTTTGATATTTTATTTACAGTATATGAAATGTATTTGGTGTACTTTTAGTTAATATTATATGTACAATATATGAAATATATTTACTGTACTTTTTGATATTTTATGTACAGTATATAAGATATATTTGGTGTCCTTTTGATATTTTATATAAATTACATAATATATATTTGGTGAAGTTTTTGATATTTTACATAGGGTGTGTAGTATATAGTTACTGTCCTTTTTGATATTTTATTTACAGTATATAATATACGTTTGGTGTAATTTTTGATATTTAATGTACAGTATATTAAATATAATTACTGTAGTATTTGATACTTTATTTACAGTATATATAACACATATTTGGTGTACTTTTTGATATTTTATGTACAGTATGTCATATATATTTACTGTACTTTTTGATAATTTATTTACAGTATATAAAGTGTATTTGGTGTACTTTCAGTTAATATTATATGTACAATATATGAAATATATTTACTGTACTTTTTGATATTTTATGTACAGTATATAAGATATATTTGGTGTCCTTTTGATATTTTATGTAAATTATATAATATATATTTGGTGAAGTTTTTGATATTTTACATAGGGTGTGTAGTATATAGTTACTGTCCTTTTTGATATTTTATTTACAGTATATAATATACGTTTGGTGTAATTTTTGATATTTTATGTACAGTATATTAAATATAATTACTGTAGTATTTGATACTTTATTTACAGTATATATAACACATATTTGGTGTACTTTTTGATATTTTATGTACAGTATGTAATATATATTTACTGTACTTTTTCATAATTTATTTACAGTATATAAAGTGTATTTGGTGTACTTTCGGTTAATATTATATGTACAATATATGAAATATATATACTGTATTTTTGATATTTTATGTACAGTATATAAGATATATTTCGTGTCCTTTTGATATTTTATGTAAATTATATAATACATATTTGGTGTTGTTTTTGATATTTTACATAGGGTGTGTCATCTATATTGACTGTCCTTTTTAATATTTTATTTACAGTATATAATATACATTTGGTGTAATTTTTGATATTTTATGTACAGTATATTAAATATAATTACTGTAGTTTTTCATAGTCTATTTACAGTATATATAACACATATTTGGTGTACTTTTTGATATTTTATGTACAGTATGTCATATATATTTACTGTACTATTTGATATTTTATTTACAGTATATAAAATGTATTTGGTGTACTTTTAGTTAATATTATATGTACAATATATGAAATATATTTACTGTACTTTCTGATATTTTATATACAGTATATAAGATATATTTGGTGTCCTTTTGATATTTTATATAAATTATATAATATATATTTTGTGCAGTTTTTGATATTTTACATAGGGTGTGTAGTATATACTTACTGTCCTTTTTGATATTTTATTTACAGTATATAATATACATTTGGTGTAATTTTTGATATTTTATGTACAGTATATTAAATATAATTACTGCAGTTTTTGATAGTCTATTTACAGTATATACAACACATATTTGGTGTACTTTTTGATATTTTATGTACACTATGTCATATATATTTACTGTACTTTTTGATATTTTATTTACAGTATATAAAATGTATTTGGTGTACTTTTAGTTAATATTATATGTACAATATATGAAATATATTTACTGTACTTTTTGATATTTTATGTACAGTATATAAGATATATTTGGTGTCCTTTTGATATTTTATATAAATTACATAATATATATTTGGTGAAGTTTTTGATATTTTACATAGGGTGTGTAGTATATAGTTACTGTCCTTTTTGATATTTTATTTACAGTATATAATATACGTTTGGTGTAATTTTTGATATTTAATGTACAGTATATTAAATATAATTACTGTAGTATTTGATACTTTATTTACAGTATATATAACACATATTTGGTGTACTTTTTGATATTTTATGTACAGTATGTCATATATATTTACTGTACTTTTTGATAATTTATTTACAGTATATAAAGTGTATTTGGTGTACTTTCAGTTAATATTATATGTACAATATATGAAATATATTTACTGTACTTTTTGATATTTTATGTACAGTATATAAGATATATTTGGTGTCCTTTTGATATTTTATGTAAATTATATAATATATATTTGGTGAAGTTTTTGATATTTTACATAGGGTGTGTAGTATATAGTTACTGTCCTTTTTGATATTTTATTTACAGTATATAATATACGTTTGGTGTAATTTTTGATATTTTATGTACAGTATATTAAATATAATTACTGTAGTATTTGATACTTTATTTACAGTATATATAACACATATTTGGTGTACTTTTTGATATTTTATATACAGTATGTAATATATATTTACTGTACTTTTTGATAATTTATTTACAGTATATAAAGTGTATTTGGTGTACTTTCGGTTAATATTATATGTACAATATATGAAATATATATACTGTATTTTTGATATTTTATGTACAGTATATAAGATATATTTCGTGTCCTTTTGATATTTTATGTAAATTATATAATACATATTTGGTGTTGTTTTTGATATTTTACATAGGGTGTGTCTATATTGACTGTCCTTTTTAATATTTTATTTACAGTATATAATATACATTTGGTGTAATTTTTGATATTTTATGTACAGTATATTAAATATAATTACTGTAGTTTTTTATAGTCTATTTACAGTATATATAACACATATTTGGTGTACTTTTTGATATTTTATGTACAGTATGTCATATATATTTACTGTACTATTTGATATTTTATTTACAGTATATAAAATGTATTTGGTGTACTTTTAGTTAATATTATATGTACAATATATGAAATATATTTACTGTACTTTCTGATATTTTATATACAGTATATAAGATATATTTGGTTTCCTTTTGATATTTTATATAAATTATATAATATATATTTTGTGAAGTTTTTGATATTTTACATAGGGTGTGTAGTATATACTTACTGTCCTTTTTGATATTTTATTTACAGTATATAATATACATTTGGTGTAATTTTTGATATTTTACGTACAGTATATTAAATATAATTACTGCAGTTTTTGATAGTCTATTTACAGTATATACAACACATATTTGGTGTACTTTTTGATATTTTATGTACAGTATGTCATATATATTTAGTGTACTTTTTGATATTTTATTTACAGTATATAAAATGTATTTGGTGTACTTTTAGTTAATATTATATGTACAATATATGAAATATATTTACTGTACTTTTTGATATTTTATGTACAGTATATAAGATATATTTGGTGTCCTTTTGATATTTTATATAAATTACATAATATATATTTGGTGAAGTTTTTGATATTTTACATAGGGTGTGTAGTATATAGTTACTGTCCTTTTTGATATTTTATTTACAGTATATAATATACGTTTGGTGTAATTTTTGATATTTAATGTACAGTATATTAGATATAATTACTGTAGTATTTGATACTTTATTTACAGTATATATAACACATATTTGGTGTACTTTTTGATATTTTATGTACAGTATGTCATATATATTTACTGTACTTTTTGAGAATTTATTTACAGTATATAAAGTGTATTTGGTGTACTTTCAGTTAATATTATATGTACAATATATGAAATATATTTACTGTACTTTTTGATATTTTATGTACAGTATATAAGATATATTTGGTGTCCTTTTGATATTTTATGTAAATTATATAATATATATTTGGTGAAGTTTTTGATATTTTACATAGGGTGTGTAGTATATAGTTACTGTCCTTTTTGATATTTTATTTACAGTATATAATATACGTTTGGTGTAATTTTTGATATTTTATGTACAGTATATTAAATATAATTACTGTAGTATTTGATACTTTATTTACAGTATATATAACACATATTTGGTGTACTTTTTGATATTTTATGTACAGTATGTAATATATATTTACTGTACTTTTTGATAATTTATTTACAGTATATAAAGTGTATTTGGTGTACTTTCGGTTAATATTATATGTACAATATATGAAATATATATACTGTATTTTTGTTATTTTATGTACAGTATATAAGATATATTTCGTGTCCTTTTGATATTTTATGTAAATTATATAATACATATTTGGTGTTGTTTTTGATATTTTACATAGGGTGTGTCATCTATATTGACTGTCCTTTTTAATATTTTATTTACAGTATATAATATACATTTGGTGTAATTTTTGATATTTTATGTACAGTATATTAAATATAATTACTGTAGTTTTTCATAGTCTATTTACAGTATATATAACACATATTTGGTGTACTTTTTGATATTTTATGTACAGTATGTCATATATATTTACTGTACTATTTGATATTTTATTTACAGTATATAAAATGTAGTTGGTGTACTTTTAGTTAATATTATATGTACAATATATGAAATATATTTACTGTACTTTCTGATATTTTATATACAGTATGTAAGATATATTTGGTGTCCTTTTGATATTTTATATAAATTATATAATATATATTTTGTGCAGTTTTTGATATTTTACATAGGGTGTGTAGTATATACTTACTGTCCTTTTTGATATTTTATTTACAGTATATAATATACATTTGGTGTAATTTTTGATATTTTATGTACAGTATATTAAATATAATTACTGCAGTTTTTGATAGTCTATTTACAGTATATACAACACATATTTGGTGTACTTTTTGATATTTTATGTACAGTATGTCATATATATTTACTGTACTTTTTGATATTTTATTTACAGTATATAAAATGTATTTGGTGTACTTTTAGTTAATATTATATGTACAATATATGAAATATATTTACTGTACTTTTTGATATTTTATGTACAGTATATAAGATATATTTGGTGTCCTTTTGATATTTTATATAAATTACATAATATATATTTGGTGAAGTTTTTGATATTTTACATAGGGTGTGTAGTATATAGTTACTGTCCTTTTTGATATTTTATTTACAGTATATAATATACGTTTGGTGTAATTTTTGATATTTAATGTACAGTATATTAAATATAATTACTGTAGTATTTGATACTTTATTTACAGTATATATAACACATATTTGGTGTACTTTTTGATATTTTATGTACAGTATGTCATATATATTTACTGTACTTTTTGATAATTTATTTACAGTATATAAAGTGTATTTGGTGTACTTTCAGTTAATATTATATGTACAATATATGAAATATATTTACTGTACTTTTTGATATTTTATGTACAGTATATAAGATATATTTGGTGTCCTTTTGATATTTTATGTAAATTATATAATATATATTTGGTGAAGTTTTTGATATTTTACATAGGGTGTGTAGTATATAGTTACTGTCCTTTTTGATATTTTATTTACAGTATATAATATACGTTTGGTGTAATTTTTGATATTTTATGTACAGTATATTAAATATAATTACTGTAGTATTTGATACTTTATTTACAGTATATATAACACATATTTGGTGTACTTTTTGATATTTTATGTACAGTATGTAATATATATTTACTGTACTTTTTCATAATTTATTTACAGTATATAAAGTGTATTTGGTGTACTTTCGGTTAATATTATATGTACAATATATGAAATATATATACTGTATTTTTGATATTTTATGTACAGTGTATAAGATATATTTCGTGTCCTTTTGATATTTTATGTAAATTATATAATACATATTTGGTGTTGTTTTTGATATTTTACATAGGGTGTGTCATCTATATTGACTGTCCTTTTTAATATTTTATTTACAGTATATAATATACATTTGGTGTAATTTTTGATATTTTATGTACAGTATATTAAATATAATTACTGTAGTTTTTTATAGTCTATTTACAGTATATATAACACATATTTGGTGTACTTTTTGATATTTTATGTACAGTATGTCATATATATTTACTGTACTTTTTGATATTTTATTTACAGTATATGAAATGTATTTGGTGTACTTTTAGTTAATATTATATGTACAATATATGAAATATATTTACTGTACTTTTTGATATTTTATGTACAGTATATAAGATATATTTGGTGTCCTTTTGATATTTTATATAAATTACATAATATATATTTGGTGAAGTTTTTGATATTTTACATAGGGTGTGTAGTATATAGTTACTGTCCTTTTTGATATTTTATTTACAGTATATAATATACGTTTGGTGTAATTTTTGATATTTAATGTACAGTATATTAAATATAATTACTGTAGTATTTGATACTTTATTTACAGTATATATAACACATATTTGGTGTACTTTTTGATATTTTATGTACAGTATGTAATATATATTTACTGTACTTTTTGATAATTTATTTACAGTATATAAAGTGTATTTGGTGTACTTTCGGTTAATATTATATGTACAATATATGAAATATATATACTGTATTTTTGATATTTTATGTACAGTATATAAGATATATTTCGTGTCCTTTTGATATTTTATGTAAATTATATAATACATATTTGGTGTTGTTTTTGATATTTTACATAGGGTGTGTCATCTATATTGACTGTCCTTTTTAATATTTTATTTACAGTATATAATATACATTTGGTGTAATTTTTGATATTTTATGTACAGTATATTAAATATAATTACTGTAGTTTTTCATAGTCTATTTACAGTATATATAACACATATTTGGTGTACTTTTTGATATTTTATGTACAGTATGTCATATATATTTACTGTACTATTTGATATTTTATTTACAGTATATAAAATGTATTTGGTGTACTTTTAGTTAATATTATATGTACAATATATGAAATATATTTACTGTACTTTCTGATATTTTATATACAGTATGTAAGATATATTTGGTGTCCTTTTGATATTTTATATAAATTATATAATATATATTTTGTGCAGTTTTTGATATTTTACATAGGGTGTGTAGTATATACTTACTGTCCTTTTTGATATTTTATTTACAGTATATAATATACATTTGGTGTAATTTTTGATATTTTATGTACAGTATATTAAATATAATTACTGCAGTTTTTGATAGTCTATTTACAGTATATACAACACATATTTGGTGTACTTTTTGATATTTTATGTACAGTATGTCATATATATTTACTGTACTTTTTGATATTTTATTTACAGTATATAAAATGTATTTGGTGTACTTTTAGTTAATATTATATGTACAATATATGAAATATATTTACTGTACTTTTTGATATTTTATGTACAGTATATAAGATATATTTGGTGTCCTTTTGATATTTTATATAAATTACATAATATATATTTGGTGAAGTTTTTGATATTTTACATAGGGTGTGTAGTATATAGTTACTGTCCTTTTTGATATTTTATTTACAGTATATAATATACGTTTGGTGTAATTTTTGATATTTAATGTACAGTATATTAAATATAATTACTGTAGTATTTGATACTTTATTTACAGTATATATAACACATATTTGGTGTACTTTTTGATATTTTATGTACAGTATGTCATATATATTTACTGTACTTTTTGATAATTTATTTACAGTATATAAAGTGTATTTGGTGTACTTTCAGTTAATATTATATGTACAATATATGAAATATATTTACTGTACTTTTTGATATTTTATGTACAGTATATAAGATATATTTGGTGTCCTTTTGATATTTTATGTAAATTATATAATATATATTTGGTGAAGTTTTTGATATTTTACATAGGGTGTGTAGTATATAGTTACTGTCCTTTTTGATATTTTATTTACAGTATATAATATACGTTTGGTGTAATTTTTGATATTTTATGTACAGTATATTAAATATAATTACTGTAGTATTTGATACTTTATTTACAGTATATATAACACATATTTGGTGTACTTTTTGATATTTTATGTACAGTATGTAATATATATTTACTGTACTTTTTCATAATTTATTTACAGTATATAAAGTGTATTTGGTGTACTTTCGGTTAATATTATATGTACAATATATGAAATATATATACTGTATTTTTGATATTTTATGTACAGTGTATAAGATATATTTCGTGTCCTTTTGATATTTTATGTAAATTATATAATACATATTTGGTGTTGTTTTTGATATTTTACATAGGGTGTGTCATCTATATTGACTGTCCTTTTTAATATTTTATTTACAGTATATAATATACATTTGGTGTAATTTTTGATATTTTATGTACAGTATATTAAATATAATTACTGTAGTTTTTCATAGTCTATTTACAGTATATATAACACATATTTGGTGTACTTTTTGATATTTTATGTACAGTATGTCATATATATTTACTGTACTATTTGATATTTTATTTACAGTATATAAAATGTATTTGGTGTACTTTTAGTTAATATTATATGTACAATATATGAAATATATTTACTGTACTTTCTGATATTTTATATACAGTATGTAAGATATATTTGGTGTCCTTTTGATATTTTATATAAATTATATAATATATATTTTGTGCAGTTTTTGATATTTTACATAGGGTGTGTAGTATATACTTACTGTCCTTTTTGATATTTTATTTACAGTATATAATATACATTTGGTGTAATTTTTGATATTTTATGTACAGTATATTAAATATAATTACTGCAGTTTTTGATAGTCTATTTACAGTATATACAACACATATTTGGTGTACTTTTTGATATTTTATGTACAGTATGTCATATATATTTACTGTACTTTTTGATATTTTATTTACAGTATATGAAATGTATTTGGTGTACTTTTAGTTAATATTATATGTACAATATATGAAATATATTTACTGTACTTTTTGATATTTTATGTACAGTATATAAGATATATTTGGTGTCCTTTTGATATTTTATATAAATTACATAATATATATTTGGTGAAGTTTTTGATATTTTACATAGGGTGTGTAGTATATAGTTACTGTCCTTTTTGATATTTTATTTACAGTATATAATATACGTTTGGTGTAATTTTTGATATTTAATGTACAGTATATTAAATATAATTACTGTAGTATTTGATACTTTATTTACAGTATATATAACACATATTTGGTGTACTTTTTGATATTTTATGTACAGTATGTCATATATATTTACTGTACTTTTTGATAATTTATTTACAGTATATAAAGTGTATTTGGTGTACTTTCAGTTAATATTATATGTACAATATATGAAATATATTTACTGTACTTTTTGATATTTTATGTACAGTATATAAGATATATTTGGTGTCCTTTTGATATTTTATGTAAATTATATAATATATATTTGGTGAAGTTTTTGATATTTTACATAGGGTGTGTTGTATATAGTTACTGTCCTTTTTGATATTTTATTTACAGTATATAATATACGTTTGGTGTAATTTTTGATATTTTATGTACAGTATATTAAATATAATTACTGTAGTATTTGATACTTTATTTACAGTATATATAACACATATTTTGTGTACTTTTTGATATTTTATGTACAGTATGTAATATATATTTACTGTACTTTTTGATAATTTATTTACAGTATATAAAGTGTATTTGGTGTACTTTCGGTTAATATTATATGTACAATATATGAAATATATATACTGTATTTTTGATATTTTATGTACAGTATATAAGATATATTTCGTGTCCTTTTGATATTTTATGTAAATTATATAATACATATTTGGTGTTGTTTTTGATATTTTACATAGGGTGTGTCTATATTGACTGTCCTTTTTAATATTTTATTTACAGTATATAATATACATTTGGTGTAATTTTTGATATTTTATGTACAGTATATTAAATATAATTACTGTAGTTTTTTATAGTCTATTTACAGTATATATAACACATATTTGGTGTACTTTTTGATATTTTATATACAGTATGTCATATATATTTACTGTACTATTTGATATTTTATTTACAGTATATAAAATGTATTTGGTGTACTTTTAGTTAATATTATATGTACAATATATGAAATATATTTACTGTACTTTCTGATATTTTATATACAGTATATAAGATATATTTGGTGTCCTTTTGATATTTTATATAAATTATATAATATATATTTTGTGAAGTTTTTGATATTTTACATAGGGTGTGTAGTATATACTTACTGTCCTTTTTGATATTTTATTTACTGTATATAATATGCATTTGGTGTAATTTTTGATATTTTATGTACAGTATATTAAATATAATTACTGCAGTTTTTGATAGTCTATTTACAGTATATACAACACATATTTGGTGTACTTTTTGATATTTTATGTACAGTATGTCATATATATTTAGTGTACTTTTTGATATTTTATTTACAGTATATAAAATGTATTTGGTGTACTTTTAGTTAATATTATATGTACAATATATGAAATATATTTACTGTACTTTTTGATATTTTATGTACAGTATATAAGATATATTTGGTGTCCTTTTGATATTTTATATAAATTACATAATATATATTTGGTGAAGTTTTTGATATTTTACATAGGGTGTGTAGTATATAGTTACTGTCCTTTTTGATATTTTATTTACAGTATATAATATACGTTTGGTGTAATTTTTGATATTTAATGTACAGTATATTAAATATAATTACTGTAGTATTTGATACTTTATTTACAGTATATATAACACATATTTGGTGTACTTTTTGATATTTTATGTACAGTATGTCATATATATTTACTGTACTTTTTGAGAATTTATTTACAGTATATAAAGTGTATATGGTGTACTTTCAGTTAATATTATATGTACAATATATGAAATATATTTACTGTACTTTTTGATATTTTATGTACAGTATATAAGATATATTTGGTGTCCTTTTGATATTTTATGTAAATTATATAATATATATTTGGTGAAGTTTTTGATATTTTACATAGGGTGTGTAGTATATAGTTACTGTCCTTTTTGATATTTTATTTACAGTATATAATATACGTTTGGTGTAATTTTTGATATTTTATGTACAGTATATTAAATATAATTACTGTAGTATTTGATACTTTATTTACAGTATATATAACACATATTTGGTGTACTTTTTGATATTTTATATACAGTATGTAATATATATTTACTGTACTTTTTGATAATTTATTTACAGTATATAAAGTGTATTTGGTGTACTTTCGGTTAATATTATATGTACAATATATGAAATATATATACTGTATTTTTGATATTTTATGTACAGTATATAAGACATATTTCGTGTCCTTTTGATATTTTATGTAAATTATATAATACATATTTGGTGTTGTTTTTGATATTTTACATAGGGTGTGTCATCTATATTGACTGTCCTTTTTAATATTTTATTTACAGTATATAATATACATTTGGTGTAATTTTTGATATTTTATGTACAGTATATTAAATATAATTACTGTAGTTTTTCATAGTCTATTTACAGTATATATAACACATATTTGGTGTACTTTTTGATATTTTATGTACAGTATGTCATATATATTTACTGTACTATTTGATATTTTATTTACAGTATATAAAATGTATTTGGTGTACTTTTAGTTAATATTATATGTACAATATATGAAATATATTTACTGTACTTTCTGATATTTTATATACAGTATATAAGATATATTTGGTGTCCTTTTGATATTTTATATAAATTATATAATATATATTTTGTGAAGTTTTTGATATTTTACATAGGGTGTGTAGTATATACTTACTGTCCTTTTTGATATTTTATTTACAGTATATAATATACATTTGGTGTAATTTTTGATATTTTATGTACAGTATATTAAATATAATTACTGCAGTTTTTGATAGTCTATTTACAGTATATACAACACATATTTGGTGTACTTTTTGATATTTTATGTACAGTATGTCATATATATTTACTGTACTTTTTGATATTTTATTTACAGTATATAAAATGTATTTGGTGTACTTTTAGTTAATATTATATGTACAATATATGAAATATATTTACTGTACTTTTTGATATTTTATGTACAGTATATAAGATATATTTGGTGTCCTTTTGATATTTTATATAAATTACATAATATATATTTGGTGAAGTTTTTGATATTTTACATAGGGTGTGTAGTATATAGTTACTGTCCTTTTTGATATTTTATTTACAGTATATAATATACGTTTGGTGTAATTTTTGATATTTAATGTACAGTATATTAAATATAATTACTGTAGTATTTGATACTTTATTTACAGTATATATAACACATATTTGCTGTACTTTTTGATATTTTATGTACAGTATGTCATATATATTTACTGTACTTTTTGATAATTTATTTACAGTATATAAAGTGTATTTGGTGTACTTTCAGTTAATATTATATGTACAATATATGAAATATATTTACTGTACTTTTTGATATTTTATGTACAGTATATAAGATATATTTGGTGTCCTTTTGATATTTTATGTAAATTATATAATATATATTTGGTGAAGTTTTTGATATTTTACATAGGGTGTGTAGTATATAGTTACTGTCCTTTTTGATATTTTATTTACAGTATATAATATACGTTTGGTGTAATTTTTGATATTTTATGTACAGTATATTAAATATAATTACTGTAGTATTTGATACTTTATTTACAGTATATATAACACATATTTGGTGTACTTTTTGATATTTTATGTACAGTATGTAATATATATTTACTGTACTTTTTGATAATTTATTTACAGTATATAAAGTGTATTTGGTGTACTTTCGGTTAATATTATATGTACAATATATGAAATATATATACTGTATTTTTGATATTTTATGTACAGTGTATAAGATATATTTCGTGTCCTTTTGATATTTTATGTAAATTATATAATACATATTTGGTGTTGTTTTTGATATTTTACATAGGGTGTGTCATCTATATTGACTGTCCTTTTTAATATTTTATTTACAGTATATAATATACATTTGGTGTAATTTTTGATATTTTATGTACAGTATATTAAATATAATTACTGTAGTTTTTTATAGTCTATTTACAGTATATATAACACATATTTGGTGTACTTTTTGATATTTTATGTACAGTATGTCATATATATTTACTGTACTATTTGATATTTTATTTACAGTATATAAAATGTATTTGGTGTACTTTTAGTTAATATTATATGTACAATATATGAAATATATTTACTGTACTTTCTGATATTTAATATACAGTATATAAGATATATTTGGTGTCCTTTTGATATTTTATATAAATTATATAATATATATTTTGTGAAGTTTTTGATATTTTACATAGGGTGTGTAGTATTTACTTACTGTCCTTTTTGATATTTTATTTACAGTATATAATATACATTTGGTGTAATTTTTGATATTTTATGTACAGTATATTAAATATAATTACTGCAGTTTTTGATAGTCTATTTACAGTATATACAACACATATTTGGTGTACTTTTTGATATTTTATGTACAGTATGTCATATATATTTACTGTACTTTTTGATATTTTATTTACAGTATATGAAATGTATTTGGTGTACTTTTAGTTAATATTATATGTACAATATATGAAATATATTTACTGTACTTTTTGATATTTTATGTACAGTATATAAGATATATTTGGTGTCCTTTTGATATTTTATATAAATTACATAATATATATTTGGTGAAGTTTTTGATATTTTACATAGGGTGTGTAGTATATAGTTACTGTCCTTTTTGATATTTTATTTACAGTATATAATATACGTTTGGTGTAATTTTTGATATTTAATGTACAGTATATTAAATATAATTACTGTAGTATTTGATACTTTATTTACAGTATATATAACACATATTTGGTGTACTTTTTGATATTTTATGTACAGTATATCATATATATTTACTGTACTTTTTGATAATTTATTTACAGTATATAAAGTGTATTTGGTGTACTTTCGGTTAATATTATATGTACAATATATGAAATATATATACTGTATTTTTGATATTTTATGTACAGTATATAAGATATATTTCGTGTCCTTTTGATATTTTATGTAAATTATATAATACATATTTGGTGTTGTTTTTGATATTTTACATAGGGTGTGTCATCTATATTGACTGTCCTTTTTAATATTTTATTTACAGTATATAATATACATTTGGTGTAATTTTTGATATTTTATGTACAGTATATTAAATATAATTACTGTAGTTTTTCATAGTCTATTTACAGTATATATAACACATATTTGGTGTACTTTTTGATATTTTATGTACAGTATGTCATATATATTTACTGTACTATTTGATATTTTATTTACAGTATATAAAATGTATTTGGTGTACTTTTAGTTAATATTATATGTACAATATATGAAATATATTTACTGTACTTTCTGATATTTTATATACAGTATATAAGATATATTTGGTGTCCTTTTGATATTTTATATAAATTATATAATATATATTTTGTGAAGTTTTTGATATTTTACATAGGGTGTGTAGTATATACTTACTGTCCTTTTTGATATTTTATTTACAGTATATAATATACATTTGGTGTAATTTTTGATATTTTATGTACAGTATATTAAATATAATTACTGCAGTTTTTGATAGTCTATTTGCAGTATATACAACACATATTTGGTGTACTTTTTGATATTTTATGTACAGTATGTCATATATATTTACTGTACTTTTTGATATTTTATTTACAGTATATAAAATGTATTTGGTGTACTTTTAGTTAATATTATATGTACAATATATGAAATATATTTACTGTACTTTTTGATATTTTATGTACAGTATATAAGATATATTTGGTGTCCTTTTGATATTTTATATAAATTACATAATATATATTTGGTGAAGTTTTTGATATTTTACATAGGGTGTGTAGTATATAGTTACTGTCCTTTTTGATATTTTATTTACAGTATATAATATACGTTTGGTGTAATTTTTGATATTTAATGTACAGTATATTAAATATAATTACTGTAGTATTTGATACTTTATTTACAGTATATATAACACATATTTGGTGTACTTTTTGATATTTTATGTACAGTATGTAATATATATTTACTGTACTTTTTGATAATTTATTTACAGTATATAAAGTGTATTTGGTGTACTTTCAGTTAAGATTATATGTACAATATATGAAATATATTTACTGTACTTCTTGATATTTTATGTACAGTATATAAGATATATTTCGTGTCCTTTTGATATTTTATGTAAATTATAAAATATATATTTGGTGAAGTTTTTGATATTTTACATAGGGTGTGTAGTATATAGTTACTGTCCTTTTTGATATTTTATTTACAGTATGTAATATACGTTTGGTGTAATTTTTGATATTTTATGTACAGTATATTAAATATAATTACTGTAGTATTTGATACTTTATTTACAGTATATATAACACATATTTGGTGTACTTTTTGATATTTTATGTACAGTATGTAATATATATTTACTGTACTTTTTGATAATTTATTTACAGTATATAAAGTGTATTTGGTGTACTTTCGGTTAATATTATATGTACAATATATGAAATATATATACTGTATTTTTGATATTTTATGTACAGTATATAAGATATATTTCGTGTCCTTTTGATATTTTATGTAAATTATATAATACATATTTGGTGTTGTTTTTGATATTTTACATAGGGTGTGTCATCTATATTGACTGTCCTTTTTAATATTTTATTTACAGTATATAATATACATTTGGTGTAACTTTTGATATTTTATGTACAGTATATTAAATATAATTACTGTAGTTTTTCATAGTCTATTTACAGTATATATAACACATATTTGGTGTACTTTTTGATATTTTATGTACAGTATGTCATATATATTTACTGTACTATTTGATATTTTATTTACAGTATATAAAATGTATTTGGTGTACTTTTAGTTAATATTATATGTACAATATATGAAATATATTTACTGTACTTTCTGATATTTTATATACAGTATATAAGATATATTTGGTGCCCTTTTGATATTTTATATAAATTATATAATATATATTTGGTGAAGTTTTTGATATTTTACATAGGGTGTGTAGTATATAGTTACTGTCCTTTTTGATATTTTATTTACAGTATATAATATACGTTTGGTGTAATTTTTGATATTTAATGTACAGTATATTAAATATAATTACTGTAGTATTTGATACTTTATTTACAGTATATATAACACATATTTGGTGTACTTTTTGATATTTTATGTACAGTATGTAATATATATTTACTGTACTTTTTGATAATTTATTTACAGTATATAAAGTGTATTTGATGTACTTTCAGTTAATATTATATGTAAAATATATGAAATATATTTACTGTACTTTGTGATATTTTATGTACAGTATATAAGATATATTTGGTGTCCTTTTGATATTTTATGTAAATTATATAATATATATTTGGTGAAGTTTTTGATATTTTACATAGGGTGTGTAGTATATAGTTACTGTCCTTTTTGATATTTTATTTACAGTATATAATATACGTTTGGTGTAATTTTTGATATTTTATGTACAGTATATTAAATATAATTACTGTAGTATTTGATACTTTATTTACAGTATATATAACACATATTTGGTGTACTTTTTGATATTTTATGTACAGTATGTAATATATATTTACTGTACTTTTTGATAATTTATTTACAGTATATAAAGTGTATTTGGTGTACTTTCGGTTAATATTATATGTACAATATATGAAATATATATACTGTATTTTTGATATTTTATGTACAGTATATAAGATATATTTCGTGTCCTTTTGATATTTTATGTAAATTATATAATACATATTTGGTGTTGTTTTTGATATTTTACATAGGGTGTGTCATCTATATTGACTGTCCTTTTTAATATTTTATTTACAGTATATAATATACATTTGGTGTAATTTTTGATATTTTATGGACAGTATATTAAATATAATTACTGTAGTTTTTCATAGTCTATTTACAGTATATATAACACATATTTGGTGTACTTTTTGATATTTTATGTACAGTATGTCATATATATTTACTGTACTATTTGATATTTTATTTACAGTATATAAAATGTATTTGGTGTACTTTTAGTTAATATTATATGTACAATATATGAAATATATTTACTGTACTTCTGATATTTTATATACAGTATATAAGATATATTTGGTGTCCTTTTGATATTTTATATAAATTATATAATATATATTTGGTGAAGTTTTTGATATTTTACATAGGGTGTGCAGTATATAGTTACTGTCCTTTTTGATATTTTATTTACAGTATATAATATACGTTTGGTGTAATTTTTGATATTTAATGTACAGTATATTAAATATAATTACTGTAGTATTTGATACTTTATTTACAGTATATATAACACATATTTGGTGTACTTTTTGATATTTTATGTACAGTATGTAATATATATTTACTGTACTTTTTGATAATTTATTTACAGTATATAAAGTGTATTTGGTGTACTTTCAGTTAATATTATATGTAAAATATATGAAATATTTTTACTGTACTTTGTGATATTTTATGTACAGTAAATAAGATATATTTGGTGTCCTTTTGATATTTTATGTAAATTATATAATATATATTTGGTGAAGTTTTTGATATTTTACATAGGGTGTGTAGTATATAGTTACTGTCCTTTTTGATATTTTATTTACAGTATATAATATACGTTTGGTGTAATTTTTGATATTTTATGTACAGTATATTGAATATAATTACTGTAGTATTTGATACTTTATTTACATTATATATAACACATATTTGGTGTACTTTTTGATATTTTATGTACAGTATGTAATATATATTTACTGTACTTTTTGATAATTTATTTACAGTATATAAAGTGTATTTGGTGTACTTTCGGTTAATATTATATGTACAATATATGAAATATATATACTGTATTTTTGATATTTTATGTACAGTATATAAGATATATTTCGTGTCCTTTTGATATTTTATGTAAATTATATAATACATATTTGGTGTTGTTTTTGATATTTTACATAGGGTGTGTCATCTATATTGACTGTCCTTTTTAATATTTTATTTACAGTATATAATATACATTTGGTGTAACTTTTGATATTTTATGTACAGTATATTAAATATAATTACTGTAGTTTTTCATAGTCTATTTACAGTATATATAACACATATTTGGTGTACTTTTTGATATTTTATGTACAGTATGTCATATATATTTACTGTACTATTTGATATTTTATTTACAGTATATAAAATGTATTTGGTGTACTTTTAGTTAATATTATATGTACAATATATGAAATATATTTACTGTACTTTCTGATATTTTATATACAGTATATAAGATATATTTGGTGCCCTTTTGATATTTTATATAAATTATATAATATATATTTGGTGAAGTTTTTGATATTTTACATAGGGTGTGTAGTATATAGTTACTGTCATTTTTGATATTTTATTTACAGTATATAATATACGTTTGGTGTAATTTTTGATATTTAATGTACAGTATATTAAATATAATTACTGTAGTATTTGATACTTTATTTACAGTATATATAACACATATTTGGTGTACTTTTTGATATTTTATGTACAGTATGTAATATATATTTACTGTACTTTTTGATAATTTATTTACAGTATATAAAGTGTATTTGATGTACTTTCAGTTAATATTATATGTAAAATATATGAAATATATTTACTGTACTTTGTGATATTTTATGTACAGTATATAAGATATATTTGGTGTCCTTTTGATATTTTATGTAAATTATATAATATATATTTGGTGAAGTTTTTGATATTTTACATAGGGTGTGTAGTATATAGTTACTGTCCTTTTTGATATTTTATTTACAGTATATAATATACGTTTGGTGTAATTTTTGATATTTTATGTACAGTATATTAAATATAATTACTGTAGTATTTGATACTTTATTTACAGTATATATAACACATATTTGGTGTACTTTTTGATATTTTATGTACAGTATGTAATATATATTTACTGTACTTTTTGATAATTTATTTACAGTATATAAAGTGTATTTGGTGTACTTTCGGTTAATATTATATGTACAATATATGAAATATATATACTGTATTTTTGATATTTTATGTACAGTATATAAGATATATTTCGTGTCCTTTTGATATTTTATGTAAATTATATAATACATATTTGGTGTTGTTTTTGATATTTTACATAGGGTGTGTCATCTATATTGACTGTCCTTTTTAATATTTTATTTACAGTATATAATATACATTTGGTGTAATTTTTGATATTTTATGGACAGTATATTAAATATAATTACTGTAGTTTTTCATAGTCTATTTACAGTATATATAACACATATTTGGTGTACTTTTTGATATTTTATGTACAGTATGTCATATATATTTACTGTACTATTTGATATTTTATTTACAGTATATAAAATGTATTTGGTGTACTTTTAGTTAATATTATATGTACAATATATGAAATATATTTACTGTACTTCTGATATTTTATATACAGTATATAAGATATATTTGGTGTCCTTTTGATATTTTATATAAATTATATAATATATATTTGGTGAAGTTTTTGATATTTTACATAGGGTGTGTAGTATATAGTTACTGTCCTTTTTGATATTTTATTTACAGTATATAATATACGTTTGGTGTAATTTTTGATATTTAATGTACAGTATATTAAATATAATTACTGTAGTATTTGATACTTTATTTACAGTATATATAACACATATTTGGTGTACTTTTTGATATTTTATGTACAGTATGTAATATATATTTACTGTACTTTTTGATAATTTATTTACAGTATATAAAGTGTATTTGGTGTACTTTCAGTTAATATTATATGTAAAATATATGAAATATTTTTACTGTACTTTGTGATATTTTATGTCCAGTATATAAGATATATTTGGTGTCCTTTTGATATTTTATGTAAATTATATAATATATATTTGGTGAAGTTTTTGATATTTTACATAGGGTGTGTAGTATATAGTTACTGTCCTTTTTGATATTTTATTTACAGTATATAATATACGTTTGGTGTAATTTTTGATATTTTATGTACAGTATATTAAATATAATTACTGTAGTATTTGATACTTTATTTACAGTATATATAACACATATTTGGTGTACTTTTTGATATTTTATGTACAGTATGTAATATATATTTACTGTACTTTTTGATAATTTATTTACAGTATATAAAGTGTATTTGGTGTACTTTCGGTTAATATTATATGTACAATATATGAAATATATATACTGTATTTTTGATATTTTATGTACAGTATATAAGATATATTTCGTGTCCTTTTGATATTTTATGTAAATTATATAATACATATTTGGTGTTGTTTTTGATATTTTACATAGAGTGTGTCATCTATATTGACTGTCCTTTTTAATATTTTATTTACAGTATATAATATACATTTGGTGTAATTTTTGATATTTTATGTACAGTATATTAAATATAATTACTGTAGTTTTTCATAGTCTATTTACAGTATATATAACACATATTTGGTGTACTTTTTGATATTTTATGTACAGTATGTCATATATATTTACTGTACTATTTGATACTTTATTTACAGTATATAAAATGTATTTGGTGTACTTTCAGTTAATATTATATGTACAATATATGAAATATATTTACTGTACTTTCTGATATTTTATATACAGTATATAAGATATATTTGGTGCCCTTTTGATATTTTATATAAATTATATAATATATATTTGGTGAAGTTTTTGATATTTTACATAGGGTGTGTAGTATATAGTTACTGTCCTTTTTGATATTTTATTTACAGTATATAATATACGTTTGGTGTAATTTTTGATATTTAATGTACAGTATATTAAATATAATTACTGTAGTATTTGATACTTTATTTACAGTATATATAACACATATTTGGTGTACTTTTTGATATTTTATGTACAGTATGTAATATATATTTACTGTACTTTTTGATAATTTATTTACAGTATATAAAGTGTATTTGATGTACTTTCAGTTAATATTATATGTAAAATATATGAAATATATTTACTGTATTTTGTGATATTTTATGTACAGTATATAAGATATATTTGGTGTCCTTTTGATATTTTATGTAAATTATATAATATATATTTGGTGAAGTTTTTGATATTTTACATAGGGTGTGTAGTACATAGTTACTGTCCTTTTTGATATTTTATTTACAGTATATAATATACGTTTGGTGTAATTTTTGATATTTTATGTACAGTATATTAAATATAATTACTGTAGTATTTGATACTTTATTTACAGTATATATAACACATATTTGGTGTACTTTTTGATATTTTATGTACAGTATGTAATATATATTTACTGTACTTTTTGATAATTTATTTACAGTATATAAAGTGTATTTGGTGTACTTTCGGTTAATATTATATGTACAATATATGAAATATATATACTGTATTTTTGATATTTTATGTACAGTATATAAGATATATTTCGTGTCCTTTTGATATTTTATGTAAATTATATAATACATATTTGGTGTTGTTTTTGATATTTTACATAGGGTGTGTCATCTATATTGACTGTCCTTTTTAATATTTTATTTACAGTATATAATATACATTTGGTGTAATTTTTGATATTTTATGTACAGTATATTAAATATAATTACTGTAGTTTTTCATAGTCTATTTACAGTATATATAACACATATTTGGTGTACTTTTTGATATTTTATGTACAGTATGTCATATATATTTACTGTACTTTTTGATAATTTATTTACAGTATATAAAGTGTATTTGGTGTACTTTCGGTTAATATTATATGTACAATATATGAAATATATTTACTGTACTTTTTGATATTTTATGTACAGTATATAAGATATATTTGGTGTCCTTTTGATATTTTATATAAATTATATAATATATATTTGGTGAAGTTTTTGATATTTTACATAGGGTGTGTAGTATATACTTACTGTCCTTTTTGATATTTTATTTACAGTATATAATATACATTTGGTGTAATTTTTGATATTTTATCTACAGTATATTAAATATAATTACTGCAGTTTTTGATAGTCTATTTACAGTATATATAACACATATTTGGTGTACTTTTTGATATTTTATGTACAGTATGTCATATATATTTACTGTACTTTTTGATATTTTATTTACAGTATATAAAATGTATTTGGTGTACTTTTAGTTAATATTATATGTACAATATATGAAATATATTTACTGTATTTTTGATATTTTATGTACAGTATATAAGATATATTTGGTGTCCTTTTGATATTTTATATAAATTATATAATATACATTTGGTGAAGTTTTTGATATTTTACATAGGGTGTGTAGTATATAGTTACTGTCCTTTTTGATATTTTATTTACAGTATATAATATACGTTAGGTGTAATTTTTGATATTTAATGTACAGTATATTAAATATAATTACTGTAGTGTTTGATACTTTATTTACAGTATATATAACACATATTTGGTGTACTTTTTGATATTTTATGTACAGTATGTCATATATATTTACTGTACTTTTTGATAATTTATTTACAGTATATAAAGTGTATTTGGTGTACTTTCAGTTAATATTATATGTACAATATATGAAATATATTTACTGTACTTTTTGATATTTTATGTACAGTATATAAGATATATTTGGTGTCCTTTTGATATTTTATGTAAATTATATAATATATATTTGGTGAAGTTTTTGATATTTTACATAGGGTGTGTACTATATAGTTACTGTCCTTTTTGATATTTTATTTACAGTATATAATATACGTTTGGTGTAATTTTTGATATTTTATGTACAGTATATTAAATATAATTACTGTAGTATTTGATACTTTATTTACAGTATATATAACACATATTTGGTGTACTTTTTGATATTTTATGTACAGTATGTAATATATATTTACTGTACTTTTTGATAATTTATTTACAGTATATAAAGTGTATTTGGTGTACTTTCAGTTAATATTATATGTAAAATATATGAAATATATTTACTGTACTTTTTGATATTTTAGGTACAGTATATAAGATATATTTGGAGTCCTTTTGATATTTTATGTAAATTATATAATATATATTTGGTGAAGTTTTTGATATTTTACATAGGGTGTGTAGTATATAGTTACTGTCCTTTTTGATATTTTATTTACAGTATATAATATACGTTTGGTGTAATTTTCGATATTTTATGTACAGTATATTAAATATAATTACTGTAGTATTTGATACTTTATTTACAGTATATATAACACATATTTGGTGTACTTTTTGATATTTTATGTACAGTATGTAATATATATTTACTGTACTTTTTGATAATTTATTTACAGTATATAAAGTGTATTTGGTGTACTTTCGGTTAATATTATATGTACAATATATGAAATATATATACTGTATTTTTGATATTTTATGTACAGTATATAAGATATATTTCGTGTCCTTTTGATATTTTATGTAAATTATATAATACATATTTGGTGTTGTTTTTGATATTTTACATAGGGTGTGTCATCTATATTGACTGTCCTTTTTAATATTTTATTTACAGTATATAATATACATTTGGTGTAATTTTTGATATTTTATGGACAGTATATTAAATATAATTACTGTAGTTTTTCATAGTCTATTTACAGTATATATAACACATATTTGGTGTACTTTTTGATATTTTATGTACAGTATGTCATATATATTTACTGTACTATTTGATATTTTATTTACAGTATATAAAATGTATTTGGTGTACTTTTAGTTAATATTATATGTACAATATATGAAATATATTTACTGTACTTTCTGATATTTTATATACAGTATATAAGATATATTTGGTGTCCTTTTGATATTTTATATGAATTATATAATATATATTTGGTGAAGTTTTTGATATTTTACATAGGGTGTGTAGTATATAGTTACTGTCCTTTTTGATATTTTATTTACAGTATATAATATACGTTAGGTGTAATTTTTGATATTTAATGTACAGTATATTAAATATAATTACTGTAGTGTTTGATACTTTATTTACAGTATATATAACACATATTTGGTGTACTTTTTGATATTTTATGTACAGTATGTCATATATATTTACTGTACTTTTTGATAATTTATTTACAGTATATAAAGTGTATTTGGTGTACTTTCAGTTAATATTATATGTACAATATATGAAATATATTTACTGTACTTTTTGATATTTTATGTACAGTATATAAGATATATTTGGTGTCCTTTTGATATTTTATGTAAATTATATAATATATATTTTGTGAAGTTTTTGATATTTTACATAGGGTGTGTAGTATATACTTACTGTCCTTTTTGATATTTTATTTACAGTATATAATATACATTTGGTGTAATTTTTGATATTTTATGTACAGTATATTAAATATAATTACTGCAGTTTTTGATAGTCTATTTGCAGTATATACAACACATATTTGGTGTACTTTTTGATATTTTATGTACAGTATGTCATATATATTTACTGTACTTTTTGATATTTTATTTACAGTATATAAAATGTATTTGGTGTACTTTTAGTTAATATTATATGTACAATATATGAAATATATTTACTGTACTTTTTGATATTTTATGTACAGTATATAAGATATATTTGGTGTCCTTTTGATATTTTATATAAATTACATAATATATATTTGGTGAAGTTTTTGATATTTTACATAGGGTGTGTAGTATATAGTTACTGTCCTTTTTGATATTTTATTTACAGTATATAATATACGTTTGGTGTAATTTTTGATATTTAATGTACAGTATATTAAATATAATTACTGTAGTATTTGATACTTTATTTACAGTATATATAACACATATTTGGTGTACTTTTTGATATTTTATGTACAGTATGTCATATATATTTACTGTACTTTTTGATAATTTATTTACAGTATATAAAGTGTATTTGGTGTACTTTCAGTTAATATTATATGTACAATATATGAAATATATTTACTGTACTTTTTGATATTTTATGTACAGTATATAAGATATATTTGGTGTCCTTTTGATATTTTATGTAAATTATATAATATATATTTGGTGAAGTTTTTGATATTTTACATAGGGTGTGTACTATATAGTTACTGTCCTTTTTGATATTTTATTTACAGTATATAATATACGTTTGGTGTAATTTTTGATATTTTATGTACAGTATATTAAATATAATTACTGTAGTATTTGATACTTTATTTACAGTATATATAACACATATTTGGTGTACTTTTTGATATTTTATGTACAGTATGTCATATATATTTACTGTACTTTTTGATAATTTATTTACAGTATATAAAGTGTATTTGGTGTACTTTCAGTTAATATTATATGTACAATATATGAAATATATTTACTGTACTTTTTGATATTTTATGTACAGTATATAAGATATATTTGGTGTCCTTTTGATATTTTATGTAAATTATATAATATATATTTGGTGAAGTTTTTGATATTTTACATAGGGTGTGTAGTATATAGTTACTGTCCTTTTTGATATTTTATTTACAGTATATAATATACGTTTGGTGTAATTTTTGATATTTTATGTACAGTATATTAAATATAATTACTGTAGTATTTGATACTTTATTTACAGTATATATAACACATATTTGGTGTACTTTTTGATATTTTATGTACAGTATGTAATATATATTTACTGTACTTTTTCATAATTTATTTACAGTATATAAAGTGTATTTGGTGTACTTTCGGTTAATATTATATGTACAATATATGAAATATATATACTGTATTTTTGATATTTTATGTACAGTGTATAAGATATATTTCGTGTCCTTTTGATATTTTATGTAAATTATATAATACATATTTGGTGTTGTTTTTGATATTTTACATAGGGTGTGTCATCTATATTGACTGTCCTTTTTAATATTTTATTTACAGTATATAATATACATTTGGTGTAATTTTTGATATTTTATGTACAGTATATTAAATATAATTACTGTAGTTTTTTATAGTCTATTTACAGTATATATAACACATATTTGGTGTACTTTTTGATATTTTATGTACAGTATGTCATATATATTTACTGTACTATTTGATATTTTATTTACAGTATATAAAATGTATTTGGTGTACTTTTAGTTAATATTATATGTACAATATATGAAATATATTTACTGTACTTTCTGATATTTTATATACAGTATATAAGATATATTTGGTGTCCTTTTGATATTTTATATAAATTATATAATATATATTTTGTGAAGTTTTTGATATTTTACATAGGGTGTGTAGTATATACTTACTGTCCTTTTTGATATTTTATTTACAGTATATAATATACATTTGGTGTAATTTTTGATATTTTATGTACAGTATATTAAATATAATTACTGCAGTTTTTGATAGTCTATTTACAGTATATACAACACATATTTGGTGTACTTTTTGATATTTTATGTACAGTATGTCATATATATTTACTGTACTTTTTGATATTTTATTTACAGTATATGAAATGTATTTGGTGTACTTTTAGTTAATATTATATGTACAATATATGAAATATATTTACTGTACTTTTTGATATTTTATGTACAGTATATAAGATATATTTGGTGTCCTTTTGATATTTTATATAAATTACATAATATATATTTGGTGAAGTTTTTGATATTTTACATAGGGTGTGTAGTATATAGTTACTGTCCTTTTTGATATTTTATTTACAGTATATAATATACGTTTGGTGTAATTTTTGATATTTAATGTACAGTATATTAAATATAATTACTGTAGTATTTGATACTTTATTTACAGTATATATAACACATATTTGGTGTACTTTTTGATATTTTATGTACAGTATGTCATATATATTTGCTGTACTTTTTGATAATTTATTTACAGTATATAAAGTGTATTTGGTGTACTTTCAGTTAATATTATATGTACAATATATGAAATATATTTACTGTACTTTTTGATATTTTATGTACAGTATATAAGATATATTTGGTGTCCTTTTGATATTTTATGTAAATTATATAATATATATTTGGTGAAGTTTTTGATATTTTACATAGGGTGTGTACTATATAGTTACTGTCCTTTTTGATATTTTATTTACAGTATATAATATACGTTTGGTGTAATTTTTGATATTTTATGTACAGTATATTAAATATAATTACTGTAGTATTTGATACTTTATTTACAGTATATATAACACATATTTGGTGTACTTTTTGATATTTTATGTACAGTATGTAATATATATTTACTGTACTTTTTCATAATTTATTTACATTACATAAAGTGTATTTGGTGTACTTTCAGTTAATAGTATATGTACAATATATGAAATATATTTACTGTACTTTTTGATATTTTATGTACAGTATATAAGATATATTTCGTGTCCTTTTGATATTTTATGTAAATTATATAATACATATTTGGTGTTGTTTTTGATATATTACATAGGGTGTGTCTATATTGACTGTCCTTTTTAATATTTTATTTACAGTATATAATATACATTTGGTGTAATTTTTGATATTTTATGTACAGTATATTAAATATAATTACTGTAGTTTTTTATAGTCTATTTACAGTATATATAACACATATTTGGTGTACTTTTTGATATTTTATGTACAGTATGTCATATATATTTACTGTACTATTTGATATTTTATTTACAGTATATAAAATGTATTTGGTGTACTTTTAGTTAATATTATATGTACAATATATGAAATATATTTACTGTACTTCTGATATTTTATGTACAGTATATAAGATATATTTGGTGTCCTTTTGATATTTTATATAAATTATATAATATATATTTGGTGAAGTTTTTGATATTTTACATAGGGTGTGTAGTATATAGTTACTGTCCTTTTTGATATTTTATTTAGAGTATATAATATACGTTTGGTGTAATTTTTGATATTTAATGTACAGTATATTAAATATAATTACTGTAGTATTTGATACTTTATTTACAGTATATATAACACATATTTGGTGTACTTTTTGATATTTTATGTACAGTATGTAATATATATTTACTGTACTTTTTGATAATTTATTTACAGTATATAAAGTGTATTTGGTGTACTTTCAGTTAATATTATATGTAAAATATATGAAATATTTTTACTGTACTTTTTGATATTTTATGTAGAGTATATAAGATATATTTGGTGTCCTTTTGATATTTTATGTAAATTATATAATATATATTTGGTGAAGTTTTTCATATTTTACATAGGGTGTGTAGTATATAGTTACTGTCCTTTTTGATATTTTATTTACAGTATATAATATACGTTTGGTGTAATTTTTGATATTTTATGTACAGTATATTAAATATAATTACTGTAGTTTTTCATAGTCTATTTACAGTATATATAACACATATTTGGTGTACTTTTTGATATTTTATGTACAGTATGTCATATATATTTACTGTACTTTTTGATAATTTATTTACAGTATATAAAGTGTATTTGGTGTACTTTCGGTTAATATTATATGTACAATATATGAAATATATTTACTGTACTTTTTGATATTTTATGTACAGTATATAAGATATATTTGGTGTCCTTTTGATATTTTATATAAATTATATAATATATATTTGGTGAAGTTTTTGATATTTTACATAGGGTGTGTAGTATATACTTACTGTCCTTTTTGATATTTTATTTACAGTATATAATATACATTTGGTGTAATTTTTGATATTTTATCTACAGTATATTAAATATAATTACTGCAGTTTTTGATAGTCTATTTACAGTATATATAACACATATTTGGTGTACTTTTTGATATTTTATGTACAGTATGTCATATATATTTACTGTACTTTTTGATATTTTATTTACAGTATATAAAATGTATTTGGTGTACTTTTAGTTAATATTATATGTACAATATATGAAATATATTTACTGTACTTTTTGATATTTTATGTACAGTATATAAGATATATTTGGTGTCCTTTTGATATTTTATATAAATTATATAATATACATTTGGTGAAGTTTTTGATATTTTACATAGGGTGTGTAGTATGTAGTTACTGTCCTTTTTGATATTTTATTTACAGTATATAATATACGTTAGGTGTAATTTTTGATATTTAATGTACAGTATATTAAATATAATTACTGTAGTGTTTGATACTTTATTTACAGTATATATAACACATATTTGGTGTACTTTTTGATATTTTATGTACAGTATGTCATATATATTTACTGTACTTTTTGATAATTTATTTACAGTATATAAAGTGTATTTGGTGTACTTTCAGTTAATATTATATGTACAATATATGAAATATATTTACTGTACTTTTTGATATTTTATGTACAGTATATAAGATATATTTGGTGTCCTTTTGATATTTTATGTAAATTATATAATATATATTTGGTGAAGTTTTTGATATTTTACATAGGGTGTGTACTATATAGTTACTGTCCTTTTTGATATTTTATTTACAGTATATAATATACGTTTGTTGTAATTTTTGATATTTTATGTACAGTATATTAAATATAATTACTGTAGTATTTGATACTTTATTTACAGTATATATAACACATATTTGGTGTACTTTTTGATATTTTATGTACAGTATGTAATATATATTTACTGTACTTTTTGATAATTTATTTACAGTATATAAAGTGTATTTGGTGTACTTTCAGTTAATATTATATGTAAAATATAGGAAATATATTTACTGTACTTTTTGATATTTTAGGTACAGTATATAAGATATATTTGGTGTCCTTTTGATATTTTATGTAAATTATATAATATATATTTGGTGAAGTTTTTGATATTTTACATAGGGTGTGTAGTATATAGTTACTGTCCTTTTTGATATTTTATTTACAATATATAATATACGTTTGGTGTAATTTTCGATATTTTATGTACAGTATATTAAATATAATTACTGTAGTATTTGATACTTTATTTACAGTATATATAACACATATTTGGTGTACTTTTTGATATTTTATGTACAGTATGTAATATATATTTACTGTACTTTTTGATAATTTATTTACAGTATATAAAGTGTATTTGGTGTACTTTCGGTTAATATTATATGTACAATATATGAAATATATATACTGTATTTTTGATATTTTATGTACAGTATATAAGATATATTTCGTGTCCTTTTGATATTTTATGTAAATTATATAATACATATTTGGTGTTGTTTTTGATATTTTACATAGGGTGTGTCATCTATATTGACTGTCCTTTTTAATATTTTATTTACAGTATATAATATACATTTGGTGTAATTTTTGATATTTTATGGACAGTATATTAAATATAATTACTGTAGTATTTGATACTTTATTTACAGTATATATAACACATATTTGGTGTACTTTTTGATATTTTATGTACAGTATGTCTTATATATTTACTGTACTTTTTGATAATTTATTTACAGTATATAAAGTGTATTTGGTGTACTTTCAGTTAATATTATATGTACAATATATGAAATATATTTACTGTACTTTTTGATATTTTATGTACAGCATATAAGATATATTTGGTGTCCTTTTGATATTTTATGTAAATTATATAATATATATTTGGTGAAGTTTTTGATATTTTACATAGGGTGTGTACTATATAGTTACTGTCCTTTTTGATATTTTATTTACAGTATATAATATACGTTTGGTGTAATTTTTGATATTTTATGTACAGTATATTAAATATAATTACTGTAGTATTTGATACTTTATTTACAGTATATATAACACATATTTGGTGTACTTTTTGATATTTTATGTACAGTATGTAATATATATTTACTGTACTTTTTGATAATTTATTTACAGTATATAAAGTGTATTTGGTGTACTTTCAGTTAATATTATATGTACAATATATGAAATATATTTACTGTACTTTTTGATATTTTATGTACAGTATATAAGATATATTTCGTGTCCTTTTGATATTTTATGTAAATTATAAAATATATATTTGGTGAAGTTTTTGATATTTTACATAGGGTGTGTAGTATATAGTTACTGTCCTTTTTGATATTTTATTTACAGTATGTAATATACGTTTGGTGTAATTTTTGATATTTTATGTACAGTATATTAAATATAATTACTGTAGTATTTGATACTTTATTTACAGTATATATAACACATATTTGGTGTACTTTTTGATATTTTATGTACAGTATGTAATATATATTTACTGTACTTTTTGATAATTTATTTACAGTATATAAAGTGTATTTGATGTACTTTCAGTTAATATTATATGTAAAATATATGAAATATATTAACTGTACTTTGTGATATTTTATGTACAGTATATAAGATATATTTGGTGTCCTTTTGATATTTTATGTAAATTATATAATATATATTTGGTGAAGTTTTTGATATTTTACATAGGGTGTGTAGTATATAGTTACTGTCCTTTTTGATATTTTATTTACAGTATATAATATACGTTTGGTGTGATTTTTGATATTTTATGTACAGTATATTAAATATAATTACTGTAGTATTTGATACTTTATTTACAGTATATATAACACATATTTGGTGTACTTTTTGATATTTTATGTACAGTATGTAATATATATTTACTGTACTTTTTGATAATTTATTTACAGTATATAAAGTGTATTTGGTGTACTTTCGGTTAATATTATATGTACAATATATGAAATATATATACTGTATTTTTGATATTTTATGTACAGTATATAAGATATATTTCGTGTCCTTTTGATATTTTATGTAAATTATATAATACATATTTGGTGTTGTTTTTGATATTTTACATAGGGTGTGTCATCTATATTGACTGTCCTTTTTAATATTTTATTTACAGTATATAATATACATTTGGTGTAATTTTTGATATTTTATGTACAGTATATTAAATATAATTACTGTAGTTTTTCATAGTCTATTTACAGTATATATAACACATATTTGGTGTACTTTTTGATATTTTATGTACAGTATGTCATATATATTTACTGTACTATTTGATACTTTATTTACAGTATATAAAATGTATTTGGTGTACTTTTAGTTAATATTATATGTACAATATATGAAATATATTTACTGTACTTTCTGATATTTTATATACAGTATATAAGATATATTTGGTGTCCTTTTGATATTTTATATAAATTATATAATATATATTTTGTGAAGTTTTTGATATTTTACATAGGGTGTGTAGTATATACTTACTGTCCTTTTTGATATTTTATTTACAGTATATAATATACATTTGGTGTAATTTTTGATATTTTATGTACAGTATATTAAATATAATTACTGCAGTTTTTGATAGTCTATTTGCAGTATATACAACACATATTTGGTGTACTTTTTGATATTTTATGTACAGTATGTCATATATATTTACTGTACTTTTTGATATTTTATTTACAGTATATAAAATGTATTTGGTGTACTTTTAGTTAATATTATATGTACAATATATGAAATATATTTACTGTACTTTTTGATATTTTATGTACAGTATATAAGATATATTTGGTGTCCTTTTGATATTTTATATAAATTACATAATATATATTTGGTGAAGTTTTTGATATTTTACATAGCGTGTGTAGTATATAGTTACTGTCCTTTTTGATATTTTATTTACAGTATATAATATACGTTTGGTGTAATTTTTGATATTTAATGTACAGTATATTAAATATAATTACTGTAGTATTTGATACTTTATTTACAGTATATATAACACATATTTGGTGTACTTTTTGATATTTTATGTACAGTATGTCTTATATATTTACTGTACTTTTTGATAATTTATTTACAGTATATAAAGTGTATTTGGTGTACTTTCAGTTAATATTATATGTACAATATATGAAATATATTTACTGTACTTTTTGATATTTTATGTACAGCATATAAGATATATTTGGTGTCCTTTTGATATTTTATGTAAATTATATAATATATATTTGGTGAAGTTTTTGATATTTTACATAGGGTGTGTACTATATAGTTACTGTCCTTTTTGATATTTTATTTACAGTATATAATATACGTTTGGTGTAATTTTTGATATTTTATGTACAGTATATTAAATATAATTACTGTAGTATTTGATACTTTATTTACAGTATATATAACACATATTTGGTGTACTTTTTGATATTTTATGTACAGTATGTAATATATATTTACTGTACTTTTTGATAATTTATTTACAGTATATAAAGTGTATTTGGTGTACTTTCAGTTAATATTATATGTACAATATATGAAATATATTTACTGTACTTTTTGATATTTTATGTACAGTATATAAGATATATTTCGTGTCCTTTTGATATTTTATGTAAATTATAAAATATATATTTGGTGAAGTTTTTGATATTTTACATAGGGTGTGTAGTATATAGTTACTGTCCTTTTTGATATTTTATTTACAGTATGTAATATACGTTTGGTGTAATTTTTGATATTTTATGTACAGTATATTAAATATAATTACTGTAGTATTTGATACTTTATTTACAGTATATATAACACATATTTGGTGTACTTTTTGATATTTTATGTACAGTATGTAATATATATTTACTGTACTTTTTGATAATTTATTTACAGTATATAAAGTGTATTTGGTGTACTTTCGGTTAATATTATATGTACAATATATGAAATATATATACTGTATTTTTGATATTTTATGTACAGTATATAAGATATATTTCGTGTCCTTTTGATATTTTATGTAAATTATATAATACATATTTGGTGTTGTTTTTGATATTTTACATAGGGTGTGTCATCTATATTGACTGTCCTTTTTAATATTTTATTTCCAGTATATAATATACATTTGGTGTAATTTTTGATATTTTATGTACAGTATATTAAATATAATTACTGTAGTTTTTCATAGTCTATTTACAGTATATATAACACATATTTGGTGTACTTTTTGATATTTTATGTACAGTATGTCATATATATTTACTGTACTATTTGATATTTTATTTACAGTATATAAAATGTATTTGGTGTACTTTTAGTTAATATTATATGTACAATATATGAAATATATTTACTGTACTTTCTGATATTTTATATACAGTATATAAGATATATTTGGTGCCCTTTTGATATTTTATATAAATTATATAATATATATTTGGTGAAGTTTTTGATATTTTACATAGGGTGTGTAGTATATAGTTACTGTCCTTTTTGATATTTTATTTACAGTATATAATATACGTTTGGTGTAATTTTTGATATTTAATGTACAGTATATTAAATATAATTACTGTAGTATTTGATACTTTATTTACAGTATATATAACGAATATTTGGTGTACTTTTTGATATTTTATGTACAGTATGTAATATATATTTACTGTACTTTTTGATAATTTATTTACAGTATATAAAGTGTATTTGATGTACTTTCAGTTAATATTATATGTAAAATATATGAAATATATTTACTGTATTTTGTGATATTTTATGTACAGTATATAAGATATATTTGGTGTCCTTTTGATATTTTATGTAAATTATATAATATATATTTGGTGAAGTTTTTGATATTTTACATAGGGTGTGTAGTACATAGTTACTGTCCTTTTTGATGTTTTATTTACAGTATATAATATACGTTTGGTGTAATTTTTGATATTTTATGTACAGTATATTAAATATAATTACTGTAGTATTTGATACTTTATTTACAGTATATATAACACATATTTGGTGTACTTTTTGATATTTTATGTACAGTATGTAATATATATTTACTGTACTTTTTGATAATTTATTTACAGTATATAAAGTGTATTTGGTGTACTTTTGGTTAATATTATATGTACAATATATGAAATATATATACTGTATTTTTGATATTTTATGTACAGTATATAAGATATATTTCGTGTCCTTTTGATATTTTATGTAAATTATATAATACATATTTGGTGTTGTTTTTGATATTTTACATAGGGTGTGTCATCTATATTGACTGTCCTTTTTAATATTTTATTTACAGTATATAATATACATTTGGTGTAATTTTTGATATTTTATGGACAGTATATTAAATATAATTACTGTAGTTTTTCATAGTCTATTTACAGTATATATAACACATATTTGGTGTACTTTTTGATATTTTATGTACAGTATGTCATATATATTTACTGTACTATTTGATATTTTATTTACAGTATATAAAATGTATTTGGTGTACTTTTAGTTAATATTATATGTACAATATATGAAATATATTTACTGTACTTCTGATATTTTATATACAGTATATAAGATATATTTGGTGTCCTTTTGATATTTTATATAAATTATATAATATATATTTGGTGAAGTTTTTGATATTTTACATAGGGTGTGTAGTATATAGTTACTGTCCTTTTTGATATTTTATTTACAGTATATAATATACGTTTGGTGTAATTTTTGATATTTAATGTACAGTATATTAAATATAATTACTGTAGTATTTGATACTTTATTTACAGTATATATAACACATATTTGGTGTACTTTTTGATATTTTATGTACAGTATGTAATATATATTTACTGTACTTTTTGATAATTTATTTACAGTATATAAAGTGTATTTGGTGTACTTTCAGTTAATATTATATGTAAAATATATGAAATACTTTTACTGTACTTTGTGATATTTTTTGTACAGTATATAAGATATATTTGGTGTCCTTTTGATATTTTATGTAAATTATATAATATATATTTGGTGAAGTTTTTGATATTTTACATAGGGTGTGTAGTATATAGTTACTGTCCTTTTTGATATTTTATTTACAGTATATAATATACGTTTGGTGTAATTTTTGATATTTTATGTACAGTATATTAAATATAATTACTGTAGTATTTGATACTTTATTTACAGTATATATAACACATATTTGGTGTACTTTTTGATATTTTATGTACAGTATGTAATATATATTTACTGTACTTTTTGATAATTTATTTACAGTATATAAAGTGTATTTGGTGTACTTTCGGTTAATATTATATGTACAATCTATGAAATATATATACTGTATTTTTGATATTTTATGTACAGTATATAAGATATATTTCGTGTCCTTTTGATATTTTATGTAAATTATATAATACATATTTGGTGTTGTTTTTGATATTTTACATAGAGTGTGTCATCTATATTGACTGTCCCTTTTAATATTTTATTTACAGTATATAATATACATTTGGTGTAATTTTTGATATTTTATGTACAGTATATTAAATATAATTACTGTAGTTTTTCATAGTCTATTTACAGTATATATAACACATATTTGGTGTACTTTTTGATATTTTATGTACAGTATGTCATATATATTTACTGTACTATTTGATATTTTATTTACAGTATATAAAATGTATTTGGTGTACTTTCAGTTAATATTATATGTACAATATATGAAATATATTTACTGTACTTTCTGATATTTTATATACAGTATATAAGATATATTTGGTGCCCTTTTGATATTTTATATAAATTATATAATATATATTTGGTGAAGTTTTTGATATTTTACATAGGGTGTGTAGTATATTGTTACTGTCCTTTTTGATATTTTATTTACAGTATATAATATACGTTTGGTGTAATTTTTGATATTTAATGTACAGTATATTAAATATAATTACTGTAGTATTTGATACTTTATTTACAGTATATATAACACATATTTGGTGTACTTTTTGATATTTTATGTACAGTATGTAATATATATTTACTGTACTTTTTGATAATTTATTTACAGTATATAAAGTGTATTTGATGTACTTTCAGTTAATATTATATGTAAAATATATGAAATATATTTACTGTATTTTGTGATATTTTATGTACAGTATATAAGATATATTTGGTGTCCTTTTGATATTTTATGTAAATTATATAATATATATTTGGTGAAGTTTTTGATATTTTACATAGGGTGTGTAGTACATAGTTACTGTCCTTTTTGATATTTTATTTACAGTATATAATATACGTTTGGTGTAATTTTTGATATTTTATGTACAGTATATTAAATATAATTACTGTAGTATTTGATACTTTATTTACAGTATATATAACACATATTTGGTGTACTTTTTGATATTTTATGTACAGTATGTAATATATATTTACTGTACTTTTTGATAATTTATTTACAGTATATAAAGTGTATTTGGTGTACTTTCGGTTAATATTATATGTACAATATATGAAATATATATACTGTATTTTTGATATTTTATGTACAGTATATAAGATATATTTCGTGTCCTTTTGATATTTTATGTAAATTATATAATACATATTTGGTGTTGTTTTTGATATTTTACATAGGGTGTGTCATCTATATTGACTGTCCTTTTTAATATTTTATTTACAGTATATAATATACATTTGGTGTAATTTTTGATATTTTATGGACAGTATATTAAATATAATTACTGTAGTTTTTCATAGTCTATTTACAGTATATATAACACATATTTGGTGTACTTTTTGATATTTTATGTACAGTATGTCATATATATTTACTGTACTATTTGATATTTTATTTACAGTATATAAAATGTATTTGGTGTACTTTTAGTTAATATTATATGTACAATATATGAAATATATTTACTGTACTTCTGATATTTTATATACAGTATATAAGATATATTTGGTGTCCTTTTGATATTTTATATAAATTATATAATATATATTTGGTGAAGTTTTTGATATTTTACATAGGGTGTGTAGTATATAGTTACTGTCCTTTTTGATATTTTATTTACAGTATATAATATACGTTTGGTGTAATTTTTGATATTTAATGTACAGTATATTAAATATAATTACTGTAGTATTTGATACTTTATTTACAGTATATATAACACATATTTGGTGTACTTTTTGATATTTTATGTACAGTATGTAATATATATTTACTGTACTTTTTGATAATTTATTTACAGTATATAAAGTGTATTTGGTGTACTTTCAGTTAATATTATATGTAAAATATATGAAATATTTTTACTGTACTTTGTGATATTTTATGTACAGTATATAAGATATATTTGGTGTCCTTTTGATATTTTATGTAAATTATATAATATATATTTGGTGAAGTTTTTGATATTTTACATAGGGTGTGTAGTATATAGTTACTGTCCTTTTTGATATTTTATTTACAGTATATAATATACGTTTGGTGTAATTTTTGATATTTTATGTACAGTATATTAAATATAATTACTGTAGTATTTGATACTTTATTTACAGTATATATAACACATATTTGGTGTACTTTTTGATATTTTATGTACAGTATGTAATATATATTTACTGTACTTTTTGATAATTTATTTACAGTATATAAAGTGTATTTGGTGTACTTTCGGTTAATATTATATGTACAATATATGAAATATATATACTGTATTTTTGATATTTTATGTACAGTATATAAGATATATTTCGTGTCCTTTTGATATTTTATGTAAATTATATAATACATATTTGGTGTTGTTTTTGATATTTTACATAGAGTGTGTCATCTATATTGACTGTCCTTTTTAATATTTTATTTACAGTATATAATATACATTTGGTGTAATTTTTGATATTTTATGTACAGTATATTAAATATAATTACTGTAGTTTTTCATAGTCTATTTACAGTATATATAACACATATTTGGTGTACTTTTTGATATTTTATGTACAGTATGTCATATATATTTACTGTACTATTTGATATTTTATTTACAGTATATAAAATGTATTTGGTGTACTTTTAGTTAATATTATATGTACAATATATGAAATATATTTACTGTACTTTCTGATATTTTATATACAGTATATAAGATATATTTGGTGTCCTTTTGATATTTTATATAAATTATATAATATATATTTGGTGAAGTTTTTGATATTTTACATAGGGTGTGTAGTATATAGTTACTGTTCTTTTTGATATTTTATTTACAGTATATAATATACGTTTGGTGTAATTTTTGATATTTAATGTACAGTATATTAAATATAATTACTGTAGTATTTGATACTTTATTTACAGTATATATAACACATATTTCGTGTACTTTTTGATATTTTATGTACAGTATGTCATATATATTTACTGTACTTTTTGATAATTTATTTACAGTATATAAAGTGTATTTGGTGTACTTTCAGTTAATATTATATGTAAAATATATGAAATATATTTACTGTACTTTTTGATATTTTATGTACAGTATATAAGATATATTTGGTGTCCTTTTGATATTTTATGTAAATTATATAATATATATTTGGTGAAGTTTTTCATATTTTACATAGGGTGTGTAGTATATAGTTACTGTCCTTTTTGATATTTTATTTACAGTATATAATATACGTTTGGTGTAATTTTTGATATTTTATGTACAGTATATTAAATATAATTACTGTAGTATTTGATACTTTATTTACAGTATATATAACACATATTTGGTGTACTTTTTGATATTTTATGTACAGTATGTAATATATATTTACTGTACTTTTTGATAATTTATTTACAGTATATAAAGTGTATTTGGTGTACTTTCGGTTAATATTATATGTACAATATATGAAATATATATACTGTATTTTTGATATTTTATGTACAGTATATAAGATATATTTCGTGTCCTTTTGATATTTTATGTAAATTATATAATACATATTTGGTGTTGTTTTTGATATTTTACATAGAGTGTGTCATCTATATTGACTGTCCTTTTTAATATTTTATTTACAGTATATAATATACATTTGGTGTAATTTTTGATATTTTATGTACAGTATATTAAATATAATTACTGTAGTTTTTCATAGTCTATTTGCAGTATATATAACACATATTTGGTGTACTTTTTGATATTTTATGTACAGTATGTCATATATATTTACTGTACTATTTGATATTTTATTTTCAGTATATAAAATGTATTTGGTGTACTTTTAGTTAATATTATATGTACAATATATGAAATATATTTACTGTACTTTCTGATATTTTATATACAGTATATAAGATATATTTGGTGTCCTTTTGATATTTTATATAAATTATATAATATATATTTGGTGAAGTTTTCGATATTTTACATAGGGTGTGTAGTATATACTTACTGTCCTTTTTGATATTTTATTTACAGTATATAATATACATTTGGTGTAATTTTTGATATTTTATGTACAGTATATTAAATATAATTACTGCAGTTTTTGATAGTCTATTTACAGTATATATAACACATATTTGGTGTACTTTTTGATATTTTATGTACAGTATGTCATATATATTTACTGTACTTTTTGATATTTTATTTACAGTATATAAAATGTATTTGGTGTACTTTTAGTTAATATTATATGTACAATATATGAAATATATTTACTGTACTTTTTGATATTTTATGTACAGTATATAAGATATATTTGGTGTCCTTTTGATATTTTATATAAATTATATAATATACATTTGGTGAAGTTTTTGATATTTTACATAGGGTGTGTAGTATATAGTTACTGTCCTTTTTGATATTTTATTTACAGTATATAATATACGTTAGGTGTAATTTTTGATATTTAATGTACAGTATATTAAATATAATTACTGTAGTGTTTGATACTTTATTTACAGTATATATAACACATATTTGGTGTACTTTTTGATATTTTATGTACAGTATGTCATATATATTTACTGTACTTTTTGATAATTTATTTACAGTATATAAAGTGTATTTGGTGTACTTTCAGTTAATATTATATGTACAATATATGAAATATATTTACTGTACTTTTTGATATTTTATGTACAGTATATAAGATATATTTGGTGTCCTTTTGATATTTTATGTAAATTATATAATATATATTTGGTGAAGTTTTTGATATTTTACATAGGGTGTGTACTATATAGTTACTGTCCTTTTTGATATTTTATTTACAGTATATAATATACGTTTGGTGTAATTTTTGATATTTTATGTACAGTATATTAAATATAATTACTGTAGTATTTGATACTTTATTTACAGTATATATAACACATTTTTGGTGTACTTTTTGATATTTTATGTACAGTATGTCATATATATTTACTGTACTTTTTGATAATTTATTTACAGTATATAAAGTGTATTTGGTGTACTTTCAGTTAATATTATATGTACAATATATGAAATATATTTACTGTACTTTTTGATATTTTATGTACAGTATATAAGATATATTTGGTGTCCTTTTGATATTTTATGTAAATTATATAATATATATTTGGTGAAGTTTTTGATATTTTACATAGGGTGTGTAGTATATAGTTACTGTCCTTTTTGATATTTTATTTACAGTATATAATATACGTTTGGTGTAATTTTTGATATTTTATGTACAGTATATTAAATATAATTACTGTAGTATTTGATACTTTATTTACAGTATATATAACACATATTTGGTGTACTTTTTGATATTTTATGTACAGTATGTAATATATATTTACTGTACTTTTTCATAATTTATTTACAGTATATAAAGTGTATTTGGTGTACTTTCGGTTAATATTATATGTACAATATATGAAATATATATACTGTATTTTTGATATTTTATGTACAGTGTATAAGATATATTTCGTGTCCTTTTGATATTTTATGTAAATTATATAATACATATTTGGTGTTGTTTTTGATATTTTACATAGGGTGTGTCATCTATATTGACTGTCCTTTTTAATATTTTATTTACAGTATATAATATACATTTGGTGTAATTTTTGATATTTTATGTACAGTATATTAAATATAATTACTGTAGTTTTTTATAGTCTATTTACAGTATATATAACACATATTTGGTGTACTTTTTGATATTTTATGTACAGTATGTCATATATATTTACTGTACTATTTGATATTTTATTTACAGTATATAAAATGTATTTGGTGTACTTTTAGTTAATATTATATGTACAATATATGAAATATATTTACTGTACTTTCTGATATTTTATATACAGTATATAAGATATATTTGGTGTCCTTTTGATATTTTATATAAATTATATAATATATATTTTGTGAAGTTTTTGATATTTTACATAGGGTGTGTAGTATATACTTACTGTCCTTTTTGATATTTTATTTACAGTATATAATATACATTTGGTGTAATTTTTGATATTTTATGTACAGTATATTAAATATAATTACTGCAGTTTTTGATAGTCTATTTACAGTATATACAACACATATTTGGTGTACTTTTTGATATTTTATGTACAGTATGTCATATATATTTACTGTACTTTTTGATATTTTATTTACAGTATATAAAATGTATTTGGTGTACTTTTAGTTAATATTATATGTACAATATATGAAATATATTTACTGTACTTTTTGATATTTTATGTACAGTATATAAGATATATTTGGTGTCCTTTTGATATTTTATATAAATTATATAATATACATTTGGTGAAGTTTTTGATATTTTACATAGGGTGTGTAGTATATAGTTACTGTCCTTTTTGATATTTTATTTACAGTATATAATATACGTTAGGTGTAATTTTTGATATTTAATGTACAGTATATTAAATATAATTACTGTAGTGTTTGATACTTTATTTACAGTATATATAACACATATTTGGTGTACTTTTTGATATTTTATGTACAGTATGTCATATATATTTACTGTACTTTTTGATAATTTATTTACAGTATATAAAGTGTATTTGGTGTACTTTCAGTTAATATTATATGTACAATATATGAAATATATTTACTGTACTTTTTGATATTTTATGTACAGTATATAAGATATATTTGGTGTCCTTTTGATATTTTATGTAAATTATATAATATATATTTGGTGAAGTTTTTGATATTTTACATAGGGTGTGTACTATATAGTTACTGTCCTTTTTGATATTTTATTTACAGTATATAATATACGTTTGGTGTAATTTTTGATATTTTATGTACAGTATATTAAATATAATTACTGTAGTATTTGATACTTTATTTACAGTATATATAACACATATTTGGTGTACTTTTTGATATTTTATGTACAGTATGTAATATATATTTACTGTACTTTTTGATAATTTATTTACAGTATATAAAGTGTATTTGGTGTACTTTCAGTTAATATTATATGTAAAATATATGAAATATATTTACTGTACTTTTTGATATTTTAGGTACAGTATATAAGATATATTTGGTGTCCTTTTGATATTTTATGTAAATTATATAATATATATTTGGTGAAGTTTTTGATATTTTACATAGGGTGTGTAGTATATAGTTACTGTCCTTTTTGATATTTTATTTACAGTATATAATATACGTTTGGTGTAATTTTTGATATTTTATGTACAGTATATTAAATATAATTACTGTAGTATTTGATACTTTATTTACAGTATATATAACACATATTTGGTGTACTTTTTGATATTTTATGTACAGTATGTAATATATATTTACTGTACTTTTTGATAATTTATTTACAGTATATAAAGTGTATTTGGTGTACTTTCGGTTAATATTATATGTACAATATATGAAATATATATACTGTATTTTTGATATTTTATGTACAGTATATAAGATATATTTCGTGTCCTTTTGATATTTTATGTAAATTATATAATACATATTTGGTGTTGTTTTTGATATTTTACATAGGGTGTGTCATCTATATTGACTGTCCTTTTTAATATTTTATTTACAGTATATAATATACATTTGGTGTAATTTTTGATATTTTATGGACAGTATATTAAATATAATTACTGTAGTTTTTCATAGTCTATTTACAGTATATATAACACATATTTGGTGTACTTTTTGATATTTTATGTACAGTATGTCATATATATTTACTGTACTATTTGATATTTTATTTACAGTATATAAAATGTATTTGGTGTACTTTTAGTTAATATTATATGTACAATATATGAAATATATTTACTGTACTTTCTGATATTTTATATACAGTATATAAGATATATTTGGTGTCCTTTTGATATTTTATATAAATTATATAATATATATTTGGTGAAGTTTTTGATATTTTACATAGGGTGTGTAGTATATAGTTACTGTCCTTTTTGATATTTTATTTACAGTATATAATATACGTTAGGTGTAATTTTTGATATTTAATGTACAGTATATTAAATATAATTACTGTAGTGTTTGATACTTTATTTACACTATATATAACACATATTTGGTGTACTTTTTGATATTTTATGTACAGTATGTCATATATATTTACTGTACTTTTTGATAATTTATTTACAGTATATAAAGTGTATTTGGTGTACTTTCAGTTAATATTATATGTACAATATATGAAATATATTTACTGTACTTTTTGATATTTTATGTACAGTATATAAGATATATTTGGTGTCCTTTTGATATTTTATGTAAATTATATAATATATATTTGGTGAAGTTTTTGATATTTTACATAGGGTGTGTACTATATAGTTACTGTCTTTTTTGATATTTTATTTACAGTATATAATATACGTTTGGTGTAATTTTTGATATTTTATGTACAGTATATTAAATATAATTACTGTAGTTTTTCATAGTCTATTTACAGTATATATAACACATATTTGGTGTACTTTTTGATATTTTATGTACAGTATGTCATATATATTTACTGTACTATTTGATATTTTATTTACAGTATATAAAATGTATTTGGTGTACTTTCAGTTAATATTATATGTACAATATATGAAATATATTTACTGTACTTTCTGATATTTTATATACAGTATATAAGATATATTTGGTGCCCTTTTGATATTTTATATAAATTATATAATATATATTTGGTGAAGTTTTTGATATTTTACATAGGGTGTGTAGTATATTGTTACTGTCCTTTTTGATATTTTATTTACAGTATATAATATACGTTTGGTGTAATTTTTGATATTTAATGTACAGTATATTAAATATAATTACTGTAGTATTTGATACTTTATTTACAGTATATATAACACATATTTGGTGTACTTTTTGATATTTTATGTACAGTATGTAATATATATTTACTGTACTTTTTGATAATTTATTTACAGTATATAAAGTGTATTTGATGTACTTTCAGTTAATATTATATGTAAAATATATGAAATATATTTACTGTATTTTGTGATATTTTATGTACAGTATATAAGATATATTTGGTGTCCTTTTGATATTTTATGTAAATTATATAATATATATTTGGTGAAGTTTTTGATATTTTACATAGGGTGTGTAGTACATAGTTACTGTCCTTTTTGATATTTTATTTACAGTATATAATATACGTTTGGTGTAATTTTTGATATTTTATGTACAGTATATTAAATATAATTATTGTAGTATTTGATACTTTATTTACAGTATATATAACACATATTTGGTGTACTTTTTGATATTTTATGTACAGTATGTAATATATATTTACTGTACTTTTTCATAATTTATTTGCAGTATATAAAGTGTATTTGGTGTACTTTCGGTTAATATTATATGTACAATATATGAAATATATATACTGTATTTTTGATATTTTATGTACAGTATATAAGATATATTTCGTGTCCTTTTGATATTTTATGTAAATTATATAATACATATTTGGTGTTGTTTTTGATATTTTACATAGGGTGTGTCATCTATATTGACTGTCCTTTTTAATATTTTATTTACAGTATATAATATACGTTTGGTGTAATTTTTGATATTTTATGTACAGTATATTAAATATAATTACTGTAGTTTTTCATAGTCTATTTACAGTATATATAACACATATTTGGTGTACTTTTTGATATTTTATGTACAGTATGTCATATATATTTACTGTACTATTTGATATTTTATTTACAGTATATAAAATGTATTTGGTGTACTTTCAGTTAATATTATATGTACAATATATGAAATATATTTACTGTACTTTCTGATATTTTATATACAGTATATAAGATATATTTGGTGCCCTTTTGATATTTTATATAAATTATATAATATATATTTGGTGAAGTTTTTGATATTTTACATAGGGTGTGTAGTATATTGTTACTGTCCTTTTTGATATTTTATTTACAGTATATAATATACGTTTGGTGTAATTTTTGATATTTAATGTACAGTATATTAAATATAATTACTGTAGTATTTGATACTTTATTTACAGTATATATAACACATATTTGGTGTACTTTTTGATATTTTATGTACAGTATGTAATATATATTTACTGTACTTTTTGATAATTTATTTACAGTATATAAAGTGTATTTGATGTACTTTCAGTTAATATTATATGTAAAATATATGAAATATATTTACTGTATTTTGTGATATTTTATGTACAGTATATAAGATATATTTGGTGTCCTTTTGATATTTTATGTAAATTATATAATATATATTTGGTGAAGTTTTTGATATTTTACATAGGGTGTGTAGTACATAGTTACTGTCCTTTTTGATATTTTATTTACAGTATATAATATACGTTTGGTGTAATTTTTGATATTTTATGTACAGTATATTAAATATAATTACTGTAGTATTTGATACTTTATTTACAGTATATATAACACATATTTGGTGTACTTTTTGATATTTTATGTACAGTATGTAATATATATTTACTGTACTTTTTGATAATTTATTTACAGTATATAAAGTGTATTTGGTGTACTTTCGGTTAATATTATATGTACAATATATGAAATATATATACTGTATTTTTGATATTTTATGTACAGTATATAAGATATATTTCGTGTCCTTTTGATATTTTATGTAAATTATATAATACATATTTGGTGTTGTTTTTGATATTTTACATAGGGTGTGTCATCTATATTGACTGTCCTTTTTAATATTTTATTTACAGTATATAATATACATTTGGTGTAATTTTTGATATTTTATGGACAGTATATTAAATATAATTACTGTAGTTTTTCATAGTCTATTTACAGTATATATAACACATATTTGGTGTACTTTTTGATATTTTATGTACAGTATGACATATATATTTACTGTACTATTTGATATTTTATTTACAGTATATAAAATGTATTTGGTGTACTTTTAGTTAATATTATATGTACAATATATGAAATATATTTACTGTACTTCTGATATTTTATATACAGTATATAAGATATATTTGGTGTCCTTTTGATATTTTATATAAATTATATAATATATATTTGGTGAAGTTTTTGATATTTTACATAGGGTGTGTAGTATATAGTTACTGTCCTTTTTGATATTTTATTTACAGTATATAATATACGTTTGGTGTAATTTTTGATATTTAATGTACAGTATATTAAATATAATTACTGTAGTATTTGATACTTTATTTACAGTATATATAACACATATTTGGTGTACTTTTTGATATTTTATGTACAGTATGTAATATATATTTACTGTACTTTTTGATAATTTATTTACAGTATATAAAGTGTATTTGGTGTACTTTCAGTTAATATTATATGTAAAATATATGAAATATTTTTACTGTACTTTGTGATATTTTATGTACAGTATATAAGATATATTTGGTGTCCTTTTGATATTTTATGTAAATTATATAATATATATTTGGTGAAGTTTTTGATATTTTACATAGGGTGTGTAGTATATAGTTACTGTCCTTTTTGATATTTTATTTACAGTATATAATATACGTTTGGTGTAATTTTTGATATTTTATGTACAGTATATTAAATATAATTACTGTAGTATTTGATACTTTATTTACAGTATATATAACACATATTTGGTGTACTTTTTGATATTTTATGTACAGTATGTAATATATATTTACTGTACTTTTTCATAATTTATTTACAGTATATAAAGTGTATTTGGTGTACTTTCGGTTAATATTATATGTACAATATATGAAATATATATACTGTATTTTTGATATTTTATGTACAGTATATAAGATATATTTCGTGTCCTTTTGATATTTTATGTAAATTATATAATACATATTTGGTGTTGTTTTTGATATTTTGCATAGAGTGTGTCATCTATATTGACTGTCCTTTTTAATATTTTATTTACAGTATATAATATACATTTGGTGTAATTTTTGATATTTTATGTACAGTATATTAAATATAATTACTGTAGTTTTTCATAGTCTATTTACAGTATATATAACACATATTTGGTGTACTTTTTGATATTTTATGTACAGTATGTCATATATATTTACTGTACTATTTGATATTTTATTTACAGTATATAAAATGTATTTGGTGTACTTTTAGTTAATATTATATGTACAATATATGAAATATATTTACTGTACTTTCTGATATTTTATATACAGTATATAAGATATATTTGGTGTCCTTTTGATATTTTATATAAATTATATAATATATATTTGGTGAAGTTTTTGATATTTTACATAGGGTGTGTAGTATATAGTTACTGTTCTTTTTGATATTTTATTTACAGTATATAATATACGTTTGGTGTAATTTTTGATATTTAATGTACAGTATATTAAATATAATTACTGTAGTATTTGATACTTTATTTACAGTATATATAACACATATTTCGTGTACTTTTTGATATTTTATGTACAGTATGTCATATATATTTACTGTACTTTTTGATAATTTATTTACAGTATATAAAGTGTATTTGGTGTACTTTCAGTTAATATTATATGTAAAATATATGAAATATATTTACTGTACTTTTTGATATTTTATGTACAGTATATAAGATATATTTGGTGTCCTTTTGATATTTTATGTAAATTATATAATATATATTTGGTGAAGTTTTTGATATTTTACATAGGGTGTGTAGTATATAGTTACTGTCCTTTTTGATATTTTATTTACAGTATATAATATACGTTTGGTGTAATTTTTGATATTTTATGTACAGTATATTAAATATAATTACTGTAGTATTTGATACTTTATTTACAGTATATATAACACATATTTGGTGTACTTTTTGATATTTTATGTACAGTATGTAATATATATTTACTGTACTTTTTGATAATTTATTTACAGTATATAAAGTGTATTTGGTGTACTTTCGGTTAATATTATATGTACAATATATGAAATATATATACTGTATTTTTGATATTTTATGTACAGTATATAAGATATATTTCGTGTCCTTTTGATATTTTATGTAAATTATATAATACATATTTGGTGTTGTTTTTGATATTTTACATAGAGTGTGTCATCTATATTGACTGTCCTTTTTAATATTTTATTTACAGTATATAATATACATTTGGTGTAATTTTTGATATTTTATGTACAGTATATTAAATATAATTACTGTAGTTTTTCATAGTCTATTTACAGTATATATAACACATATTTGGTGTACTTTTTGATATTTTATGTACAGTATGTCATATATATTTACTGTACTATTTGATATTTTATTTTCAGTATATAAAATGTATTTGGTGTACTTTTAGTTAATATTATATGTACAATATATGAAATATATTTACTGTACTTTCTGATATTTTATATACAGTATATAAGATATATTTGGTGTCCTTTTGATATTTTATATAAATTATATAATATATATTTGGTGAAGTTTTTGATATTTTACATAGGGTGTGTAGTATATACTTACTGTCCTTTTTGATATTTTATTTAAAGTATATAATATACATTTGGTGTAATTTTTGATATTTTATGTACAGTATATTAAATATAATTACTGCAGTTTTTGATAGTCTATTTACAGTATATATAACACATATTTGGTGTACTTTTTGATATTTTATGTACAGTATGTCATATATATTTACTGTACTTTTTGATATTTTATTTACAGTATATAAAATGTATTTGGTGTACTTTTAGTTAATATTATATGTACAATATATGAAATATATTTACTGTACTTTTTGATATTTTATGTACAGTATATAAGATATATTTGGTGTCCTTTTGATATTTTATATAAATTATATAATATACATTTGGTGAAGTTTTTGATATTTTACATAGGGTGTGTAGTATATAGTTACTGTCCTTTTTGATATTTTATTTACAGTATATAATATACGTTAGGTGTAATTTTTGATATTTAATGTACAGTATATTAAATATAATTACTGTAGTGTTTGATACTTTATTTACAGTATATATAACACATATTTGGTGTACTTTTTGATATTTTATGTACAGTATGTCATATATATTTACTGTACTTTTTGATAATTTATTTACAGTATATAAAGTGTATTTGGTGTACTTTCAGTTAATATTATATGTACAATATATGAAATATATTTACTGTACTTTTTGATATTTTATGTACAGTATATAAGATATATTTGGTGTCCTTTTGATATTTTATGTAAATTATATAATATATATTTGGTGAAGTTTTTGATATTTTACATAGGGTGTGTACTATATAGTTACTGTCCTTTTTGATATATTATTTACAGTATATAATATACGTTTGGTGTAATTTTTGATATTTTATGTACAGTATATTAAATATAATTACTGTAGTATTTGATACTTTATTTACAGTATATATAACACATATTTGGTGTACTTTTTGATATTTTATGTACAGTATGTCATATATATTTACTGTACTTTTTGATAATTTATTTACAGTATATAAAGTGTATTTGGTGTACTTTCAGTTAATATTATATGTACAATATATGAAATATATTTACTGTACTTTTTGATATTTTATGTACAGTATATAAGATATATTTGGTGTCCTTTTGATATTTTATGTAAATTATATAATATATATTTGGTGAAGTTTTTGATATTTTACATAGGGTGTGTAGTATATAGTTACTGTCCTTTTTGATATTTTATTTACAGTATATAATATACGTTTGGTGTAATTTTTGATATTTTATGTACAGTATATTAAATATAATTACTGTAGTATTTGATACTTTATTTACAGTATATATAACACATATTTGGTGTACTTTTTGATATTTTATGTACAGTATGTAATATATATTTACTGTACTTTTTCATAATTTATTTACAGTATATAAAGTGTATTTGGTGTACTTTCGGTTAATATTATATGTACAATATATGAAATATATATACTGTATTTTTGATATTTTATGTACAGTGTATAAGATATATTTCGTGTCCTTTTGATATTTTATGTAAATTATATAATACATATTTGGTGTTGTTTTTGATATTTTACATAGGGTGTGTCATCTATATTGACTGTCCTTTTTAATATTTTATTTACAGTATATAATATACATTTGGTGTAATTTTTGATATTTTATGTACAGTATATTAAATATAATTACTGTAGTTTTTTATAGTCTATTTACAGTATATATAACACATATTTGGTGTACTTTTTGATATTTTATGTACAGTATGTCATATATATTTACTGTACTATTTGATATTTTATTTACAGTATATAAAATGTATTTGGTGTACTTTTAGTTAATATTATATGTACAATATATGAAATATATTTACTGTACTTTCTGATATTTTATATACAGTATATAAGATATATTTGGTGTCCTTTTGATATTTTATATAAATTATATAATATATATTTTGTGAAGTTTTTGATATTTTACATAGGGTGTGTAGTATATACTTACTGTCCTTTTTGATATTTTATTTACAGTATATAATATACATTTGGTGTAATTTTTGATATTTTATGTACAGTATATTAAATATAATTACTGCAGTTTTTGATAGTCTATTTACAGTATATACAACACATATTTGGTGTACTTTTTGATATTTTATGTACAGTATGTCATATATATTTACTGTACTTTTTGATATTTTATTTACAGTATATGAAATGTATTTGGTGTACTTTTAGTTAATATTATATGTACAATATATGAAATATATTTACTGTACTTTTTGATATTTTATGTACAGTATATAAGATATATTTGGTGTCCTTTTGATATTTTATATAAATTACATAATATATATTTGGTGAAGTTTTTGATATTTTACATAGGGTGTGTAGTATATAGTTACTGTCCTTTTTGATATTTTATTTACAGTATATAATATACGTTTGGTGTAATTTTTGATATTTAATGTACAGTATATTAAATATAATTACTGTAGTATTTGATACTTTATTTACAGTATATATAACACATATTTGGTGTACTTTTTGATATTTTATGTACAGTATGTCATATATATTTACTGTAATTTTTGATAATTTATTTACAGTATATAAAGTGTATTTGGTGTACTTTCAGTTAATATTATATGTACAATATATGAAATATATTTACTGTACTTTTTGATATTTTATGTACAGTATATAAGATATATTTGGTGTCCTTTTGATATTTTATGTAAATTATATAATATATATTTGGTGAAGTTTTTGATATTTTACATAGGGTGTGTAGTATATAGTTACTGTCCTTTTTGATATTTTATTTACAGTATATAATATACGTTTGGTGTAATTTTTGATATTTTATGTACAGTATATTAAATATAATTACTGTAGTATTTGATACTTTATTTACAGTATATATAACACATATTTGGTGTACTTTTTGATATTTTATGTACAGTATGTAATATATATTTACTGTACTTTTTCATAATTTATTTACAGTATATAAAGTGTATTTGGTGTACTTTCGGTTAATATTATATGTACAATATATGAAATATATATACTGTATTTTTGATATTTTATGTACAGTGTATAAGATATATTTCGTGTCCTTTTGATATTTTATGTAAATTATATAATACATATTTGGTGTTGTTTTTGATATTTTACATAGGGTGTGTCATCTATATTGACTGTCCTTTTTAATATTTTATTTACAGTATATAATATACATTTGGTGTAATTTTTGATATTTTATGTACAGTATATTAAATATAATTACTGTAGTTTTTTATAGTCTATTTACAGTATATATAACACATATTTGGTGTACTTTTTGATATTTTATGTACAGTATGTCATATATATTTACTGTACTATTTGATATTTTATTTACAGTATATAAAATGTATTTGGTGTACTTTTAGTTAATATTATATGTACAATATATGAAATATATTTACTGTACTTTCTGATATTTTATATACAGTATATAAGATATATTTGGTGTCCTTTTGATATTTTATATAAATTATATAATATATATTTTGTGAAGTTTTTGATATTTTACATAGGGTGTGTAGTATATACTTACTGTCCTTTTTGATATTTTATTTACAGTATATAATATACATTTGGTGTAATTTTTGATATTTTATGTACAGTATATTAAATATAATTACTGCAGTTTTTGATAGTCTATTTACAGTATATACAACACATATTTGGTGTGCTTTTTGATGTTTTATGTACAGTATGTCATATATATTTACTGTACTTTTTGATATTTTATTTACAGTATATGAAATGTATTTGGTGTACTTTTAGTTAATATTATATGTACAATATATGAAATATATTTACTGTACTTTTTGATATTTTATGTACAGTATATAAGATATATTTGGTGTCCTTTTGATATTTTATATAAATTACATAATATATATTTGGTGAAGTTTTTGATATTTTACATAGGGTGTGTAGTATATAGTTACTGTCCTTTTTGATATTTTATTTACAGTATATAATATACGTTTGGTGTAATTTTTGATATTTAATGTACAGTATATTAAATATAATTACTGTAGTATTTGATACTTTATTTACAGTATATATAACACATATTTGGTGTACTTTTTGATATTTTATGTACAGTATGTCATATATATTTACTGTACTTTTTGATAATTTATTTACAGTATATAAAGTGTATTTGGTGTACTTTCAGTTAATATTATATGTACAATATATGAAATATATTTACTGTACTTTTTGATATTTTATGTACAGTATATAAGATATATTTGGTGTCCTTTTGATATTTTATGTAAATTATATAATATATATTTGGTGAAGTTTTTGATATTTTACATAGGGTGTGTAGTATATAGTTACTGTCCTTTTTGATATTTTATTTACAGTATATAATATACGTTTGGTGTAATTTTTGATATTTTATGTACAGTATATTAAATATAATTACTGTAGTATTTGATACTTTATTTACAGTATATATAACACATATTTGGTGTACTTTTTGATATTTTATGTACAGTATGTAATATATATTTACTGTACTTTTTCATAATTTATTTACAGTATATAAAGTGTATTTGGTGTACTTTCGGTTAATATTATATGTACAATATATGAAATATATATACTGTATTTTTGATATTTTATGTACAGTATATAAGATATATTTCGTGTCCTTTTGATATTTTATGTAAATTATATAATACATATTTGGTGTTGTTTTTGATATTTTACATAGGGTGTGTCTATATTGACTGTCCTTTTTAATATTTTATTTACAGTATATAATATACATTTGGTGTAATTTTTGATATTTTATGTACAGTATATTAAATATAATTACTGTAGTTTTTTATAGTCTATTTACAGTATATATAACACATATTTGGTGTACTTTTTGATATTTTATGTACAGTATGTCATATATATTTACTGTACTATTTGATATTTTATTTACAGTATATAAAATGTATTTGGTGTACTTTTAGTTAATATTATATGTACAATATATGAAATATATTTACTGTACTTTCTGATATTTTATATACAGTATATAAGATATATTTGGTGTCCTTTTGATATTTTATATAAATTATATAATATATATTTTGTGAAGTTTTTGATATTTTACATAGGGTGTGTAGTATATACTTACTGTCCTTTTTGATATTTTATTTACAGTATATAATATACATTTGGTGTAATTTTTGATATTTTATGTACAGTATATTAAATATAATTACTGCAGTTTTTGATAGTCTATTTACAGTATATACAACACATATTTGGTGTACTTTTTGATATTTTATGTACAGTATGTCATATATATTTACTGTACTTTTTGATATTTTATTTACAGTATATGAAATGTATTTGGTGTACTTTTAGTTAATATTATATGTACAATATATGAAATATATTTACTGTACTTTTTGATATTTTATGTACAGTATATAAGATATATTTGGTGTCCTTTTGATATTTTATATAAATTACATAATATATATTTGGTGAAGTTTTTGATATTTTACATAGGGTGTGTAGTATATAGTTACTGTCCTTTTTGATATTTTATTTACAGTATATAATATACGTTTGGTGTAATTTTTGATATTTAATGTACAGTATATTAAATATAATTACTGTAGTATTTGATACTTTATTTACAGTATATATAACACATATTTGGTGTACTTTTTGATATTTTATGTACAGTATGTCATATATATTTACTGTAATTTTTGATAATTTATTTACAGTATATAAAGTGTATTTGGTGTACTTTCAGTTAATATTATATGTACAATATATGAAATATATTTACTGTACTTTTTGATATTTTATGTACAGTATATAAGATATATTTGGTGTCCTTTTGATATTTTATGTAAATTATATAATATATATTTGGTGAAGTTTTTGATATTTTACATAGGGTGTGTAGTATATAGTTACTGTCCTTTTTGATATTTTATTTACAGTATATAATATACGTTTGGTGTAATTTTTGATATTTTATGTACAGTATATTAAATATAATTACTGTAGTATTTGATACTTTATTTACAGTATATATAACACATATTTGGTGTACTTTTTGATATTTTATGTACAGTATGTAATATATATTTACTGTACTTTTTCATAATTTATTTACAGTATATAAAGTGTATTTGGTGTACTTTCGGTTAATATTATATGTACAATATATGAAATATATATACTGTATTTTTGATATTTTATGTACAGTGTATAAGATATATTTCGTGTCCTTTTGATATTTTATGTAAATTATATAATACATATTTGGTGTTGTTTTTGATATTTTACATAGGGTGTGTCATCTATATTGACTGTCCTTTTTAATATTTTATTTACAGTATATAATATACATTTGGTGTAATTTTTGATATTTTATGTACAGTATATTAAATATAATTACTGTAGTTTTTTATAGTCTATTTACAGTATATATAACACATATTTGGTGTACTTTTTGATATTTTATGTACAGTATGTCATATATATTTACTGTACTATTTGATATTTTATTTACAGTATATAAAATGTATTTGGTGTACTTTTAGTTAATATTATATGTACAATATATGAAATATATTTACTGTACTTTCTGATATTTTATATACAGTATATAAGATATATTTGGTGTCCTTTTGATATTTTATATAAATTATATAATATATATTTTGTGAAGTTTTTGATATTTTACATAGGGTGTGTAGTATATACTTACTGTCCTTTTTGATATTTTATTTACAGTATATAATATACATTTGGTGTAATTTTTGATATTTTATGTACAGTATATTAAATATAATTACTGCAGTTTTTGATAGTCTATTTACAGTATATACAACACATATTTGGTGTGCTTTTTGATGTTTTATGTACAGTATGTCATATATATTTACTGTACTTTTTGATATTTTATTTACAGTATATGAAATGTATTTGGTGTACTTTTAGTTAATATTATATGTACAATATATGAAATATATTTACTGTACTTTTTGATATTTTATGTACAGTATATAAGATATATTTGGTGTCCTTTTGATATTTTATATAAATTACATAATATATATTTGGTGAAGTTTTTGATATTTTACATAGGGTGTGTAGTATATAGTTACTGTCCTTTTTGATATTTTATTTACAGTATATAATATACGTTTGGTGTAATTTTTGATATTTAATGTACAGTATATTAAATATAATTACTGTAGTATTTGATACTTTATTTACAGTATATATAACACATATTTGGTGTACTTTTTGATATTTTATGTACAGTATGTCATATATATTTACTGTACTTTTTGATAATTTATTTACAGTATATAAAGTGTATTTGGTGTACTTTCAGTTAATATTATATGTACAATATATGAAATATATTTACTGTACTTTTTGATATTTTATGTACAGTATATAAGATATATTTGGTGTCCTTTTGATATTTTATGTAAATTATATAATATATATTTGGTGAAGTTTTTGATATTTTACATAGGGTGTGTAGTATATAGTTACTGTCCTTTTTGATATTTTATTTACAGTATATAATATACGTTTGGTGTAATTTTTGATATTTTATGTACAGTATATTAAATATAATTACTGTAGTATTTGATACTTTATTTACAGTATATATAACACATATTTGGTGTACTTTTTGATATTTTATGTACAGTATGTAATATATATTTACTGTACTTTTTCATAATTTATTTACAGTATATAAAGTGTATTTGGTGTACTTTCGGTTAATATTATATGTACAATATATGAAATATATATACTGTATTTTTGATATTTTATGTACAGTATATAAGATATATTTCGTGTCCTTTTGATATTTTATGTAAATTATATAATACATATTTGGTGTTGTTTTTGATATTTTACATAGGGTGTGTCTATATTGACTGTCCTTTTTAATATTTTATTTACAGTATATAATATACATTTGGTGTAATTTTTGATATTTTATGTACAGTATATTAAATATAATTACTGTAGTTTTTTATAGTCTATTTACAGTATATATAACACATATTTGGTGTACTTTTTGATATTTAATGTACAGTATGTCATATATATTTACTGTACTATTTGAAATTTTATTTACAGTATATAAAATGTATTTGGTGTACTTTTAGTTAATATTATATGTACAATATATGAAATATATTTACTGTACTTCTGATATTTTATGTACAGTATATAAGATATATTTGGTGTCCTTTTGATATTTTATATAAATTATATAATATATATTTGGTGAAGTTTTTGATATTTTACATAGGGTGTGTATTATATAGTTACTGTCCTTTTTGATATTTTATTTACAGTATATAATATACGTTTGGTGTAATTTTTGATATTTAATGTACAGTATATTAAATATAATTACTGTAGTATTTGATACTTTATTTACAGTATATATAACACATATTTGGTGTACTTTTTGATATTTTATGTACAGTATGTAACATATATTTACTGTACTTTTTGATAATTTATTTACAGTATATAAAGTGTATTTGGTGTACTTTCAGTTAATATTATATGTAAAATATATGAAATATTTTTACTGTACTTTGTGATATTTTATGTACAGTATATAAGATATATTTGGTGTCCTTTTGATATTTTATGTAAATTATATAATATATATTTGGTGAAGTTTTTCATATTTTACATAGGGTGTGTAGTATATAGTTACTGTCCTTTTTGATATTTTATTTACAGTATATAATATACGTTTGGTGTAATTTTTGATATTTTATGTACAGTATATTAAATATAATTACTGTAGTATTTGATACTTTATTTACAGTATATATAACACATATTTGGTGTACTTTTTGATATTTTATGTACAGTATGTAATATATATTTACTGTACTTTTTGATAATTTATTTACAGTATATAAAGTGTATTTGGTGTACTTTCGGTTAATATTATATGTACAATATATGAAATATATATACTGTATTTTTGATATTTTATGTACAGTATATAAGATATATTTCGTGTCCTTTTGATATTTTATGTAAATTATATAATACATATTTGGTGTTGTTTTTGATATTTTACATAGAGTGTGTCATCTATATTGACTGTCCTTTTTAATATTTTATTTACAGTATATAATATACATTTGGTGTAATTTTTGATATTTTATGTACAGTATATTAAATATAATTACTGTAGTTTTTCATAGTCTATTTACAGTATATATAACACATATTTGGTGTACTTTTTGATATTTTATGTACAGTATGTCATATATATTTACTGTACTATTTGATATTTTATTTTCAGTATATAAAATGTATTTGGTGTACTTTTAGTTAATATTATATGTACAATATATGAAATATATTTACTGTACTTTCTGATATTTTATATACAGTATATAAGATATATTTGGTGTCCTTTTGATATTTTATATAAATTATATAATATATATTTGGTGAAGTTTTTGATATTTTACATAGGGTTTGTAGTATATAGTTACTGTCCTTTTTGATATTTTATTTACAGTATATAATATACGTTTGGTGTAATTTTTGATATTTAATGTACAGTATATTAAATATAATTACTGTAGTATTTGATACTTTATTTACAGTATATATAACACATATTTGGTGTACTTTTTGATATTTTATGTATAGTATGTAATATATATTTACTGTACTTTTTGATAATTTATTTACAGTATATAAAGTGTATTTGGTGTACTTTCAGTTAATATTATATGTAAAATATATGAAATATATTTACTGTACTTTTTGATATTTTATGTACAGTATATAAGATATATTTCGTGTCCTTTTGTTATTTTATGTAAATTATATAATACATATTTGGTGTTGTTTTTGATATTTTACATAGGGTGTGTAGTATATAGTTACTGTCCTTTTTGATATTTTATTTACAGTATATAATATACGTTTGGTGTAATTTTTGATATTTAATGTACAGTATATTAAATATAATTACTGCAGTTTTTGATAGTCTATTTACAGTATATATAACACATATTTGGTGTACTTTTTGATATTTTATGTACAGTATGTCATATATATTTACTGTACTTTTTGATATTTTATTTACAGTATATAAAATGTATTTGGTGTACTTTTAGTTAATATTATATGTACAATATATGAAATATATTTACTGTACTTTTTGATATTTTATGTACAGTATATAAGATATATTTGGTGTCCTTTTGATATTTTATATAAATTATATAATATACATTTGGTGAAGTTTTTGATATTTTACATAGGGTGTGTAGTATATAGTTACTGTCCTTTTTGATATTTTATTTACAGTATATAATATACGTTAGGTGTAATTTTTGATATTTTATGTACAGTATATTAAATATAATTACTGTAGTGTTTGATACTTTATTTACAGTATATATAACACATATTTGGTGTACTTTTTGATATTTTATGTACAGTATGTCATATATATTTACTGTACTTTTTGATAATTTATTTACAGTATATAAAGTGTATTTGGTGTACTTTCAGTTAATATTATATGTACAATATATGAAATATATTTACTGTACTTTTTGATATTTTATGTACAGTATATAAGATATATTTGGTGTCCTTTTGATATTTTATGTAAATTATATAATATATATTTGGTGAAGTTTTTGATATTTTACATAGGGTGTGTACTATATAGTTACTGTCCTTTTTGATATTTTATTTACAGTATATAATATACGTTTGGTGTAATTTTTGATATTTTATGTACAGTATATTAAATATAATTACTGTAGTATTTGATACTTTATTTACAGTATATATAACACATATTTGGTGTACTTTTTGATATTTTATGTACAGTATGTAATATATATTTACTGTACTTTTTGATAATTTATTTACAGTATATAAAGTGTATTTGGTGTACTTTCAGTTAATATTATATGTAAAATATATGAAATATATTTACTGTACTTTTTGATATTTTAGGTACAGTATATAAGATATATTTGGTGTCCTTTTGATATTTTATGTAAATTATATAATATATATTTGGTGAAGTTTTTGATATTTTACATAGGGTGTGTAGTATATAGTTACTGTCCTTTTTGATATTTTATTTACAGTATATAATATACGTTTGGTGTAATTTTTGATATTTAATGTACAGTATATTAAATATAATTACTGTAGTATTTGATACTTTATTTACAGTATATATAACACATATTTGGTGTACTTTTTGATATTTTATGTACAGTATGTAATATATATTTACTGTACTTTTTGATAATTTATTTACAGTATATAAAGTGTATTTGGTGTACTTTCGGTTAATATTATATGTACAATATATGAAATATATATACTGTATTTTTGATATTTTATGTACAGTATATAAGATATATTTCGTGTCCTTTTGATATTTTATGTAAATTATATAATACATATTTGGTGTTGTTTTTGATATTTTACATAGGGTGTGTCATCTATATTGACTGTCCTTTTTAATATTTTATTTACAGTATATAATATACATTTGGTGTAATTTTTGATATTTTATGGACAGTATATTAAATATAATTACTGTAGTTTTTCATAGTCTATTTACAGTATATATAACACATATTTGGTGTACTTTTTGATATTTTATGTACAGTATGTCATCTATATTTACTGTACTATTTGATATTTTATTTACAGTATGTAAAATGTATTTGGTGTACTTTTAGTTAATATTATATGTACAATATATGAAATATATTTACTGTACTTTCTGATATTTTATATACAGTATATAAGATATATTTGGTGTCCTTTTGATATTTTATATAAATTATATAATATATATTTGGTGAAGTTTTTGATATTTTACATAGGGTGTGTAGTATATAGTTACTGTCCTTTTTGATATTTTATTTACAGTATATAATATACGTTAGGTGTAATTTTTGATATTTAATGTACAGTATATTAAATATAATTACTGTAGTGTTTGATACTTTATTTACACTATATATAACACATATTTGGTGTACTTTTTGATATTTTATGTACAGTATGTCATATATATTTACTGTACTTTTTGATAATTTATTTACAGTATATAAAGTGTATTTGGTGTACTTTCAGTTAATATTATATGTACAATATATGAAATATATTTACTGTACTTTTTGATATTTTATGTACAGTATATAAGATATATTTGGTGTCCTTTTGATATTTTATGTAAATTATATAATATATATTTGGTGAAGTTTTTGATATTTTACATAGGGTGTGTACTATATAGTTACTGTCTTTTTTGATATTTTATTTACAGTATATAATATACGTTTGGTGTAATTTTTGATATTTTATGTACAGTATATTAAATATAATTACTGTAGTATTTGATACTTTATTTACAGTATATATAACACATATTTGGTGTACTTTTTGATATTTTATGTACAGTATGTAATATATATTTACTGTACTTTTTGATAATTTATTTACAGTATATAAAGTGTATTTGGTGTACTTTCAGTTAATATTATATGTAAAATATATGAAATATATTTACTGTACTTTTTGATATTTTAGGTACAGTATATAAGATATATTTGGTGTCCTTTTGATATTTTATGTAAATTATATAATATATATTTGGTGAAGTTTTTGATACTTTACATAGGGTGTGTAGTATATAGTTACTGTCCTTTTTGATATTTTATTTACAGTATATAATATACGTTTGGTGTAATTTTTGATATTTTATGTACAGTATATTAAATATAATTACTGTAGTATTTGATACTTTATTTACAGTATATATAACACATATTTGGTGTACTTTTTGATATTTTATGTACAGTATGTAATATATATTTACTGTACTTTTTGATAATTTATTTACAGTATATAAAGTGTATTTGGTGTACTTTCGGTTAATATTATATGTACAATATATGAAATATATATACTGTATTTTTGATATTTTATGTACAGTATATAAGATATATTTCGTGTCCTTTTGATATTTTATGTAAATTATATAATACATATTTGGTGTTGTTTTTGATATTTTACATAGGGTGTGTCATCTATATTGACTGTCCTTTTTAATATTTTATTTACAGTATATAATATACGTTTGGTGTAATTTTTGATATTTTATGTACAGTATATTAAATATAATTACTGTAGTTTTTCATAGTCTATTTACAGTATATATAACACATATTTGGTGTACTTTTTAATATTTTATGTACAGTATGTCATATATATTTACTGTACTATTTGATATTTTATTTACAGTATATAAAATGTATTTGGTGTACTTTTAGTTAATATTATATGTACAATATATGAAATATATTTACTGTACTTTCTGATATTTTATATACAGTATATAAGATATATTTGGTGCCCTTTTGATATTTTATATAAATTATATAATATATATTTGGTGAAGTTTTTGATATTTTACATAGGGTGTGTATTATATAGTTACGGTCCTTTTTGATATTTTATTTACAGTATATAATATACGTTTGGTGTAATTTTTGATATTTAATGTACAGTATATTAAATATAATTACTGTAGTATTTGATACTTTATTTACAGTATATATAACACATATTTGGTGTACTTTTTGATATTTTATGTACAGTATGTAACATATATTTACTGTACTTTTTGATAATTTATTTACATTATATAAAGTGTATTTGGTGTACTTTCAGTTAATATTATATGTAAAATATATGAAATATTTTTACTGTACTTTGTGATATTTTATGTACAGTATATAAGATATATTTGGTGTCCTTTTGATATTTTATGTAAATTATATAATATATATTTGGTGAAGTTTTTCATATTTTACATAGGGTGTGTAGTATATAGTTACTGTCCTTTTTGATATTTTATTTACAGTATATAATATACGTTTGGTGTAATTTTTGATATTTTATGTACAGTATATTAAATATAATTACTGTAGTATTTGATACTTTATTTACAGTATATATAACACATATTTGGTGTACTTTTTGATATTTTATGTACAGTATGTAATATATATTTACTGTACTTTTTGATAATTTATTTACAGTATATAAAGTGTATTTGGTGTACTTTCGGTTAATATTATATGTACAATATATGAAATATATATACTGTATTTTTGATATTTTATGTACAGTATATAAGATATATTTCGTGTCCTTTTGATATTTTATGTAAATTATATAATACATATTTGGTGTTGTTTTTGATATTTTACATAGAGTGTGTCATCTATATTGACTGTCCTTTTTAATATTTTATTTACAGTATATAATATACATTTGGTGTAATTTTTGATATTTTATGTACAGTATATTAAATATAATTACTGTAGTTTTTCATAGTCTATTTACAGTATATATAACACATATTTGGTGTACTTTTTGATATTTTATGTACAGTATGTCATATATATTTACTGTACTATTTGATATTTTATTTTCAGTATATAAAATGTATTTGGTGTACTTTTAGTTAGTATTATATGTACAATATATGAAATATATTTACTGTACTTTCTGATATTTTATATACAGTATATAAGATATATTTGGTGTCCTTTTGATATTTTATATAAATTATATAATATATATTTGGTGAAGTTTTTGATATTTTACATAGGGTGTGTAGTATATAGTTACTGTCCTTTTTGATATTTTATTTACAGTATATAATATACGTTTGGTGTAATTTTTGATATTTAATGTACAGTATATTAAATATAATTACTGTAGTATTTGATACTTTATTTACAGTATATATAACACATATTTGGTGTACTTTTTGATATTTTATGTATAGTATGTAATATATATTTACTGTACTTTTTGATAATTTATTTACAGTATATAAAGTGTATTTGGTGTACTTTCAGTTAATATTATATGTAAAATATATGAAATATATTTACTGTACTTTTTGATATTTTATGTACAGTATATAAGATATATTTCGTGTCCTTTTGATATTTTATGTAAATTATATAATACATATTTGGTGTTGTTTTTGATATTTTACATAGAGTGTGTCATCTATATTGACTGTCCTTTTTAATATTTTATTTACAGTATATAATATACATTTGGTGTAATTTTTGATATTTTATGTACAGTATATTAAATATAATTACTGTAGTTTTTCATAGTCTATTTACAGTATATATAACACATATTTGGTGTACTTTTTGATATTTTATGTACAGTATGTCATATATATTTACTGTACTTTTTGATAATTTATTTACAGTATATAAAGTGTATTTGGTGTACTTTCAGTTAATATTATATGTACAATATATGAAATATATTTACTGTACTTTTTGATATTTTATGTACAGTATATAAGATATATTTGGTGTCCTTTTGATATTTTATATAAATTATGTAATATACATTTGGTGAAGTTTTTGATATTTTACATAGGGTGTGTAGTATATAGTTACTGTCCTTTTTGATATTTTATTTACAGTATATAATATACGTTAGGTGTAATTTTTGATATTTAATGTACAGTATATTAAATATAATTACTGTAGTGTTTGATACTTTATTTACAGTATATATAACACATATTTGGTGTCCTTTTTGATATTTTATGTATAGTATGTCATATATATTTACTTTACTTTTTGATAATTTATTTACAGTATATAAAGTGTATTTGGTGTACTTTCAGTTAATATTATATGTAAAATATATGAAATATATTTACTGTACTTTTTGATATTTTATGTACAGTATATAAGATATATTTCGTGTCCTTTTGATATTTTATGTAAATTATATAATACATATTTGGTGTTGTTTTTGATATTTTACATAGAGTGTGTCATCTATATTGACTGTCCTTTTTAATATTGTATTTACAGTATATAATATACATTTGGTGTAATTTTTGATATTTTATGTACAGTATATTAAATATAATTACTGTAGTTTTTCATAGTCTATTTACAGTATATATAACACATATTTGGTGTACTTTTTGATATTTTATGTACAGTATGTCATATATATTTACTGTACTTTTTGATAATTTATTTACAGTATATAAAGTGTATTTGATGTACTTTCAGTTAATATTATATGTAAAATATATGAAATATATTTACTGTATTTTGTGATATTTTATGTACAGTATATAAGATATATTTGGTGTCCTTTTGATATTTTGTGTAAATTATATAATATATATTTGGTGAAGTTTTTGATATTTTACATAGGGTGTGTAGTACATAGTTACTGTCCTTTTGGATATTTTATTTACAGTATATAATATACCTTTGGTGTAATTTTTGATATTTTATGTACAGTATATTAAATATAATTACTGTAGTATTTGATACTTTATTTACAGTATATATAACACATATTTGGTGTACTTTTTGATATTTTATGTACAGTATGTAATATATATTTACTGTACTTTTTGATAATTTATTTACAGTATATAAAGTGTATTTGGTGTACTTTCAGTTAATATTATATGTAAAATATATGAAATATATTTACTGTACTTTTTGATATTTTAGGTACAGTATATAAGATATATTTGGTGTCCTTTTGATATTTTATGTAAATTATATAATATATATTTGGTGAAGTTTTTGATATTTTACATAGGGTGTGTAGTATATAGTTACTGTCCTTTTTGATATTTTATTTACAGTATATAATATACGTTTGGTGTAATTTTTGATATTTTATGTACAGTATATTAAATATAATTACTGTAGTATTTGATACTTTATTTACAGTATATATAACACATATTTGGTGTACTTTTTGATATTTTATGTACAGTATGTAATATATATTTACTGTACTTTTTGATAATTTATTTACAGTATATAAAGTGTATTTGGTGTACTTTCGGTTAATATTATATGTACAATATATGAAATATATATACTGTATTTTTGATATTTTATGTACAGTATATAAGATATATTTCGTGTCCTTTTGATATTTTATGTAAATTATATAATACATATTTGGTGTTGTTTTTGATATTTTACATAGGGTGTGTCATCTATATTGACTGTCCTTTTTAATATTTTATTTACAGTATATAATATACATTTGGTGTAATTTTTGATATTTTATGGACAGTATATTAAATATAATTACTGTAGTTTTTCATAGTCTATTTACAGTATATATAACACATATTTGGTGTACTTTTTGATATTTTATGTACAGTATGTCATCTATATTTACTGTACTATTTGATATTTTATTTACAGTATATAAAATGTATTTGGTGTACTTTTAGTTAATATTATATGTACAATATATGAAATATATTTACTGTACTTTCTGATATTTTATATACAGTATATAAGATATATTTGGTGTCCTTTTGATATTTTATATAAATTATATAATATATATTTGGTGAAGTTTTTGATATTTTACATAGGGTGTGTAGTATATAGTTACTGTCCTTTTTGATATTTTATTTACAGTATATAATATACGTTAGGTGTAATTTTTGATATTTAATGTACAGTATATTAAATATAATTACTGTAGTGTTTGATACTTTATTTACACTATATATAACACATATTTGGTGTACTTTTTGATATTTTATGTACAGTATGTCATATATATTTACTGTACTTTTTGATAATTTATTTACAGTATATAAAGTGTATTTGGTGTACTTTCAGTTAATATTATATGTACAATATATGAAATATATTTACTGTACTTTTTGATATTTTATGTACAGTATATAAGATATATTTGGTGTCCTTTTGATATTTTATGTAAATTATATAATATATATTTGGTGAAGTTTTTGATATTTTACATAGGGTGTGTACTATATAGTTACTGTCTTTTTTGATATTTTATTTACAGTATATAATATACGTTTGGTGTAATTTTTGATATTTTATGTACAGTATATTAAATATAATTACTGTAGTTTTTCATAGTCTATTTACAGTATATATAACACATATTTGGTGTACTTTTTGATATTTTATGTACAGTATGTCATATATATTTACTGTACTATTTGATATTTTATTTACAGTATATAAAATGTATTTGGTGTACTTTCAGTTAATATTATATGTACAATATATGAAATATATTTACTGTACTTTCTGATATTTTATATACAGTATATAAGATATATTTGGTGCCCTTTTGATATTTTATATAAATTATATAATATATATTTGGTGAAGTTTTTGATATTTTACATAGGGTGTGTAGTATATTGTTACTGTCCTTTTTGATATTTTATTTACAGTATATAATATACGTTTGGTGTAATTTTTGATATTTAATGTACAGTATATTAAATATAATTACTGTAGTATTTGATACTTTATTTACAGTATATATAACACATATTTGGTGTACTTTTTGATATTTTATGTACAGTATGTAATATATATTTACTGTACTTTTTGATAATTTATTTACAGTATATAAAGTGTATTTGATGTACTTTCAGTTAATATTATATGTAAAATATATGAAATATATTTACTGTATTTTGTGATATTTTATGTACAGTATATAAGATATATTTGGTGTCCTTTTGATATTTTGTGTAAATTATATAATATATATTTGGTGAAGTTTTTGATATTTTACATAGGGTGTGTAGTACATAGTTACTGTCCTTTTTGATATTTTATTTACAGTATATAATATACGTTTGGTGTAATTTTTGATATTTTATGTACAGTATATTAAATATAATTACTGTAGTATTTGATACTTTATTTACAGTATATATAACACATATTTGGTGTACTTTTTGATATTTTATGTACAGTATGTAATATATATTTACTGTACTTTTTGATAATTTATTTACAGTATATAAAGTGTATTTGGTGTACTTTCGGTTAATATTATATGTACAATATATGAAATATATATACTGTATTTTTGATATTTTATGTACAGTATATAAGATATATTTCGTGTCCTTTTGATATTTTATGTAAATTATATAATACATATTTGGTGTTGTTTTTGATATTTTACATAGGGTGTGTCATCTATATTGACTGTCCTTTTTAATATTTTATTTACAGTATATAATATACGTTTGGTGTAATTTTTGATATTTTATGTACAGTATATTAAATATAATTACTGTAGTTTTTCATAGTCTATTTACAGTATATATAACACATATTTGGTGTACTTTTTGATATTTTATGTACAGTATGTCATATATATTTACTGTACTATTTGATATTTTATTTACAGTATATAAAATGTATTTGGTGTACTTTCAGTTAATATTATATGTACAATATATGAAATATATTTACTGTACTTTCTGATATTTTATATACAGTATATAAGATATATTTGGTGCCCTTTTGATATTTTATATAAATTATATAATATATATTTGGTGAAGTTTTTGATATTTTACATAGGGTGTGTAGTATATTGTTACTGTCCTTTTTGATATTTTATTTACAGTATATAATATACGTTTGGTGTAATTTTTGATATTTAATGTACAGTATATTAAATATAATTACTGTAGTATTTGATACTTTATTTACAGTATATATAACACATATTTGGTGTACTTTTTGATATTTTATGTACAGTATGTAATATATATTTACTGTACTTTTTGATAATTTATTTACAGTATATAAAGTGTATTTGATGTACTTTCAGTTAATATTATATGTAAAATATATGAAATATATTTACTGTATTTTGTGATATTTTATGTACAGTATATAAGATATATTTGGTGTCCTTTTGATATTTTATGTAAATTATATAATATATATTTGGTGAAGTTTTTGATATTTTACATAGGGTGTGTAGTACATAGTTACTGTCCTTTTTGATATTTTATTTACAGTATATAATATACGTTTGGTGTAATTTTTGATATTTTATGTACAGTATATTAAATATAATTACTGTAGTATTTGATACTTTATTTACAGTATATATAACACATATTTGGTGTACTTTTTGATATTTTATGTACAGTATGTAATATATATTTACTGTACTTTTTGATAATTTATTTACAGTATATAAAGTGTATTTGGTGTACTTTCGGTTAATATTATATGTACAATATATGAAATATATATACTGTATTTTTGATATTTTATGTACAGTATATAAGATATATTTCGTGTCCTTTTGATATTTTATGTAAATTATATAATACATATTTGGTGTTGTTTTTGATATTTTACATAGGGTGTGTCATCTATATTGACTGTCCTTTTTAATATTTTATTTACAGTATATAATATACATTTGGTGTAATTTTTGATATTTTATGGACAGTATATTAAATATAATTACTGTAGTTTTTCATAGTCTATTTACAGTATATATAACACATATTTGGTGTACTTTTTGATATTTTATGTACAGTATGACATATATATTTACTGTACTATTTGATATTTTATTTACAGTATATAAAATGTATTTGGTGTACTTTTAGTTAATATTATATGTACAATATATGAAATATATTTACTGTACTTCTGATATTTTATATACAGTATATAAGATATATTTGGTGTCCTTTTGATATTTTATATAAATTATATAATATATATTTGGTGAAGTTTTTGATATTTTACATAGGGTGTGTAGTATATAGTTACTGTCCTTTTTGATATTTTATTTACAGTATATAATATACGTTTGGTGTAATTTTTGATATTTAATGTACAGTATATTAAATATAATTACTGTAGTATTTGATACTTTATTTACAGTATATATAACACATATTTGGTGTACTTTTTGATATTTTATGTACAGTATGTAATATATATTTACTGTACTTTTTGATAATTTATTTACAGTATATAAAGTGTATTTGGTGTACTTTCAGTTAATATTATATGTAAAATATATGAAATATTTTTACTGTACTTTGTGATATTTTATGTACAGTATATAAGATATATTTGGTGTCCTTTTGATATTTTATGTAAATTATATAATATATATTTGGTGAAGTTTTTGATATTTTACATAGGGTGTGTAGTATATAGTTACTGTCCTTTTTGATATTTTATTTACAGTATATAATATACGTTTGGTGTAATTTTTGATATTTTATGTACAGTATATTAAATATAATTACTGTAGTATTTGATACTTTATTTACAGTATATATAACACATATTTGGTGTACTTTTTGATATTTTATGTACAGTATGTAATATATATTTACTGTACTTTTTGATAATTTATTTACAGTATATAAAGTGTATTTGGTGTACTTTCGGTTAATATTATATGTACAATATATGAAATATATATACTGTATTTTTGATATTTTATGTACAGTATATAAGATATATTTCGTGTCCTTTTGATATTTTATGTAAATTATATAATACATATTTGGTGTTGTTTTTGATATTTTACATAGAGTGTGTCATCTATATTGACTGTCCTTTTTAATATTTTATTTACAGTATATAATATACATTTGGTGTAATTTTTGATATTTTATGTACAGTATATTAAATATAATTACTGTAGTTTTTCATAGTCTATTTACAGTATATATAACACATATTTGGTGTACTTTTTGATATTTTATGTACAGTATGTCATATATATTTACTGTACTATTTGATATTTTATTTACAGTATATAAAATGTATTTGGTGTACTTTTAGTTAATATTATATGTACAATATATGAAATATATTTACTGTACTTTCTGATATTTTATATACAGTATATAAGATATATTTGGTGTCCTTTTGATATTTTATATAAATTATATAATATATATTTGGTGAAGTTTTTGATATTTTACATAGGGTGTGTAGTATATAGTTACTGTTCTTTTTGATATTTTATTTACAGTATATAATATACGTTTGGTGTAATTTTTGATATTTAATGTACAGTATATTAAATATAATTACTGTAGTATTTGATACTTTATTTACAGTATATATAACACATATTTCGTGTACTTTTTGATATTTTATGTACAGTATGTCATATATATTTACTGTACTTTTTGATAATTTATTTACAGTATATAAAGTGTATTTGGTGTACTTTCAGTTAATATTATATGTAAAATATATGAAATATATTTACTGTACTTTTTGATATTTTATGTACAGTATATAAGATATATTTGGTGTCCTTTTGATATTTTATGTAAATTATATAATATATATTTGGTGAAGTTTTTCATATTTTACATAGGGTGTGTAGTATATAGTTACTGTCCTTTTTGATATTTTATTTACAGTATATAATATACGTTTGGTGTAATTTTTGATATTTTATGTACAGTATATTAAATATAATTACTGTAGTATTTGATACTTTATTTACAGTATATATAACACATATTTGGTGTACTTTTTGATATTTTATGTACAGTATGTAATATATATTTACTGTACTTTTTGATAATTTATTTACAGTATATAAAGTGTATTTGGTGTACTTTCGGTTAATATTATATGTACAATATATGAAATATATATACTGTATTTTTGATATTTTATGTACAGTATATAAGATATATTTCGTGTCCTTTTGATATTTTATGTAAATTATATAATACATATTTGGTGTTGTTTTTGATATTTTACATAGAGTGTGTCATCTATATTGACTGTCCTTTTTAATATTTTATTTACAGTATATAATATACATTTGGTGTAATTTTTGATATTTTATGTACAGTATATTAAATATAATTACTGTAGTTTTTCATAGTCTATTTACAGTATATATAACACATATTTGGTGTACTTTTTGATATTTTATGTACAGTATGTCATATATATTTACTGTACTATTTGATATTTTATTTTCAGTATATAAAATGTATTTGGTGTACTTTTAGTTAATATTATATGTACAATATATGAAATATATTTACTGTACTTTCTGATATTTTATATACAGTATATAAGATATATTTGGTGTCCTTTTGATATTTTATATAAATTATATAATATATATTTTGTGAAGTTTTTGATATTTTACATAGGGTGTGTAGTATATACTTACTGTCCTTTTTGATATTTTATTTACAGTATATAATATACATTTGGTGTAATTTTTGATATTTTATGTACAGTATATTAAATATAATTACTGCAGTTTTTGATAGTCTATTTACAGTATATACAACACATATTTGGTGTACTTTTTGATATTTTATGTACAGTATGTCATATATATTTACTGTACTTTTTGATATTTTATTTACAGTATATGAAATGTATTTGGTGTACTTTTAGTTAATATTATATGTACAATATATGAAATATATTTACTGTACTTTTTGATATTTTATGTACAGTATATAAGATATATTTGGTGTCCTTTTGATATTTTATATAAATTACATAATATATATTTGGTGAAGTTTTTGATATTTTACATAGGGTGTGTAGTATATAGTTACTGTCCTTTTTGATATTTTATTTACAGTATATAATATACGTTTGGTGTAATTTTTGATATTTAATGTACAGTATATTAAATATAATTACTGTAGTATTTGATACTTTATTTACAGTATATATAACACATATTTGGTGTACTTTTTGATATTTTATGTACAGTATGTCATATATATTTACTGTACTTTTTGATAATTTATTTACAGTATATAAAGTGTATTTGGTGTACTTTCAGTTAATATTATATGTACAATATATGAAATATATTTACTGTACTTTTTGATATTTTATGTACAGTATATAAGATATATTTGGTGTCCTTTTGATATTTTATGTAAATTATATAATATATATTTGGTGAAGTTTTTGATATTTTACATAGGGTGTGTAGTATATAGTTACTGTCCTTTTTGATATTTTATTTACAGTATATAATATACGTTTGGTGTAATTTTTGATATTTTATGTACAGTATATTAAATATAATTACTGTAGTATTTGATACTTTATTTACAGTATATATAACACATATTTGGTGTACTTTTTGATATTTTATGTACAGTATGTAATATATATTTACTGTACTTTTTCATAATTTATTTACAGTATATAAAGTGTATTTGGTGTACTTTCGGTTAATATTATATGTACAATATATGAAATATATATACTGTATTTTTGATATTTTATGTACAGTATATAAGATATATTTCGTGTCCTTTTGATATTTTATGTAAATTATATAATACATATTTGGTGTTGTTTTTGATATTTTACATAGGGTGTGTCTATATTGACTGTCCTTTTTAATATTTTATTTACAGTATATAATATACATTTGGTGTAATTTTTGATATTTTATGTACAGTGTATTAAATATAATTACTGTAGTTTTTTATAGTCTATTTACAGTATATATAACACATATTTGGTGTACTTTTTGATATTTAATGTACAGTATGTCATATATATTTACTGTACTATTTGAAATTTTATTTACAGTATATAAAATGTATTTGGTGTACTTTTAGTTAATATTATATGTACAATATATGAAATATATTTACTGTACTTCTGATATTTTATGTACAGTATATAAGATATATTTGGTGTCCTTTTGATATTTTATATAAATTATATAATATATATTTGGTGAAGTTTTTGATATTTTACATAGGGTGTGTATTATATAGTTACTGTCCTTTTTGATATTTTATTTACAGTATATAATATACGTTTGGTGTAATTTTTGATATTTAATGTACAGTATATTAAATATAATTACTGTAGTATTTGATACTTTATTTACAGTATATATAACACATATTTGGTGTACTTTTTGATATTTTATGTACAGTATGTAACATATATTTACTGTACTTTTTGATAATTTATTTACAGTATATAAAGTGTATTTGGTGTACTTTCAGTTAATATTATATGTAAAATATATGAAATATTTTTACTGTACTTTGTGATATTTTATGTACAGTATATAAGATATATTTGGTGTCCTTTTGATATTTTATGTAAATTATATAATATATATTTGGTGAAGTTTTTCATATTTTACATAGGGTGTGTAGTATATAGTTACTGTCCTTTTTGATATTTTATTTACAGTATATAATATACGTTTGGTGTAATTTTTGATATTTTATGTACAGTATATTAAATATAATTACTGTAGTATTTGATACTTTATTTACAGTATATATAACACATATTTGGTGTACTTTTTGATATTTTATGTACAGTATGTAATATATATTTACTGTACTTTTTGATAATTTATTTACAGTATATAAAGTGTATTTGGTGTACTTTCGGTTAATATTATATGTACAATATATGAAATATATATACTGTATTTTTGATATTTTATGTACAGTATATAAGATATATTTCGTGTCCTTTTGATATTTTATGTAAATTATATAATACATATTTGGTGTTGTTTTTGATATTTTACATAGAGTGTGTCATCTATATTGACTGTCCTTTTTAATATTTTATTTACAGTATATAATATACATTTGGTGTAATTTTTGATATTTTATGTACAGTATATTAAATATAATTACTGTAGTTTTTCATAGTCTATTTACAGTATATATAACACATATTTGGTGTACTTTTTGATATTTTATGTACAGTATGTCATATATATTTACTGTACTATTTGATATTTTATTTTCAGTATATAAAATGTATTTGGTGTACTTTTAGTTAATATTATATGTACAATATATGAAATATATTTACTGTACTTTCTGATATTTTATATACAGTATATAAGATATATTTGGTGTCCTTTTGATATTTTATATAAATTATATAATATATATTTGGTGAAGTTTTTGATATTTTACATAGGGTGTGTAGTATATAGTTACTGTCCTTTTTGATATTTTATTTACAGTATATAATATACGTTTGGTGTAATTTTTGATATTTAATGTACAGTATATTAAATATAATTACTGTAGTATTTGATACTTTATTTACAGTATATATAACACATATTTGGTGTACTTTTTGATATTTTATGTATAGTATGTAATATATATTTACTGTACTTTTTGATAATTTATTTACAGTATATAAAGTGTATTTGGTGTACTTTCAGTTAATATTATATGTAAAATATATGAAATATATTTACTGTACTTTTTGATATTTTATGTACAGTATATAAGATATATTTCGTGTCCTTTTGATATTTTATGTAAATTATATAATACATATTTGGTGTTGTTTTTGATATTTTACATAGAGTGTGTCATCTATATTGACTGTCCTTTTTAATATTTTATTTACAGTATATAATATACATTTGGTGTAATTTTTGATATTTTATGTACAGTATATTAAATATAATTACTGTAGTTTTTCATAGTCTATTTACAGTATATATAACACATATTTGGTGTACTTTTTGATATTTTATGTACAGTATGTCATATATATTTACTGTACTTTTTGATAATTTATTTACAGTATATAAAGTGTATTTGGTGTACTTTCAGTTAATATTATATGTACAATATATGAAATATATTTACTGTACTTTTTGATATTTTATGTACAGTATATAAGATATATTTGGTGTCCTTTTGATATTTTATATAAATTATATAATATATATTTGGTGAAGTTTTTGATATTTTACATAGGGTGTGTAGTATATACTTACTGTCCTTTTTGATATTTTATTTACAGTATATAATATACATTTGGTGTAATTTTTGATATTTTATGTACAGTATATTAAATATAATTACTGCAGTTTTTGATAGTCTATTTACAGTATATATAACACATATTTGGTGTACTTTTTGATATTTTATGTACAGTATGTCATATATATTTACTGTACTTTTTGATATTTTATTTACAGTATATAAAATGTATTTGGTGTACTTTTAGTTAATATTATATGTACAATATATGAAATATATTTACTGTACTTTTTGATATTTTATGTACAGTATATAAGATATATTTGGTGTCCTTTTGATATTTTATATAAATTATATAATATACATTTGGTGAAGTTTTTGATATTTTACATAGGGTGTGTAGTATATAGTTACTGTCCTTTTTGATATTTTATTTACAGTATATAATATACGTTAGGTGTAATTTTTGATATTTAATGTACAGTATATTAAATATAATTACTGTAGTGTTTGATACTTTATTTACAGTATATATAACACATATTTGGTGTACTTTTTGATATTTTATGTACAGTATGTCATATATATTTACTGTACTTTTTGATAATTTATTTACAGTATATAAAGTGTATTTGGTGTACTTTCAGTTAATATTATATGTACAATATATGAAATATATTTACTGTACTTTTTGATATTTTATGTACAGTATATAAGATATATTTGGTGTCCTTTTGATATTTTATGTAAATTATATAATATATATTTGGTGAAGTTTTTGATATTTTACATAGGGTGTGTACTATATAGTTACTGTCCTTTTTGATATTTTATTTACAGTATATAATATACGTTTGGTGTAATTTTTGATATTTTATGTACAGTATATTAAATATAATTACTGTAGTATTTGATACTTTATTTACAGTATATATAACACATATTTGGTGTACTTTTTGATATTTTATGTACAGTATGTAATATATATTTACTGTACTTTTTGATAATTTATTTACAGTATATAAAGTGTATTTGGTGTACTTTCAGTTAATATTATATGTAAAATATATGAAATATATTTACTGTACTTTTTGATATTTTAGGTACAGTATATAAGATATATTTGGTGTCCTTTTGATATTTTATGTAAATTATATAATATATATTTGGTGAAGTTTTTGATATTTTACATAGGGTGTGTAGTATATAGTTACTGTCCTTTTTGATATTTTATTTACAGTATATAATATACGTTTGGTGTAATTTTTGATATTTTATGTACAGTATATTAAATATAATAACTGTAGTATTTGATACTTTATTTACAGTATATATAACACATATTTGGTGTACTTTTTGATATTTTATGTACAGTATGTAATATATATTTACTGTACTTTTTGATAATTTATTTACAGTATATAAAGTGTATTTGGTGTACTTTCGGTTAATATTATATGTACAATATATGAAATATATATACTGTATTTTTGATATTTTATGTACAGTATATAAGATATATTTCGTGTCCTTTTGATATTTTATGTAAATTATATAATACGTATTTGGTGTTGTTTTTGATATTTTACATAGGGTGTGTCATCTATATTGACTGTCCTTTTTAATATTTTATTTACAGTATATAATATACATTTGGTGTAATTTTTGATATTTTATGGACAGTATATTAAATATAATTACTGTAGTTTTTCATAGTCTATTTACAGTATATATAACACATATTTGGTGTACTTTTTGATATTTTATGTACAGTATGTCATCTATATTTACTGTACTATTTGATATTTTATTTACAGTATATAAAATGTATTTGGTGTACTTTTAGTTAATATTATATGTACAATATATGAAATATATTTACTGTACTTTCTGATATTTTATATACAGTATATAAGATATATTTGGTGTCCTTTTGATATTTTATATAAATTATATAATATATATTTGGTGAAGTTTTTGATATTTTACATAGGGTGTGTAGTATATAGTTACTGTCCTTTTTGATATTTTATTTACAGTATATAATATACGTTAGGTGTAATTTTTGATATTTAATGTACAGTATATTAAATATAATTACTGTAGTGTTTGATACTTTATTTACACTATATATAACACATATTTGGTGTACTTTTTGATATTTTATGTACAGTATGTCATATATATTTACTGTACTTTTTGATAATTTATTTACAGTATATAAAGTGTATTTGGTGTACTTTCAGTTAATATTATATGTACAATATATGAAATATATTTACTGTACTTTTTGATATTTTATGTACAGTATATAAGATATATTTGGTGTCCTTTTGATATTTTATGTAAATTATATAATATATATTTGGTGAAGTTTTTGATATTTTACATAGGGTGTGTACTATATAGTTACTGTCTTTTTTGATATTTTATTTACAGTATATAATATACGTTTGGTGTAATTTTTGATATTTTATGTACAGTATATTAAATATAATTACTGTAGTATTTGATACTTTATTTACAGTATATATAACACATATTTGGTGTACTTTTTGATATTTTATGTACAGTATGTAATATATATTTACTGTACTTTTTGATAATTTATTTACAGTATATAAAGTGTATTTGGTGTACTTTCAGTTAATATTATATGTAAAATATATGAAATATATTTACTGTACTTTTTGATATTTTAGGTACAGTATATAAGATATATTTGGTGTCCTTTTGATATTTTATGTAAATTATATAATATATATTTGGTGAAGTTTTTGATACTTTACATAGGGTGTGTAGTATATAGTTACTGTCCTTTTTGATATTTTATTTACAGTATATAATATACGTTTGGTGTAATTTTTGATATTTTATGTACAGTATATTAAATATAATTACTGTAGTATTTGATACTTTATTTACAGTATATATAACACATATTTGGTGTACTTTTTGATATTTTATGTACAGTATGTAATATATATTTACTGTACTTTTTGATAATTTATTTACAGTATATAAAGTGTATTTGGTGTACTTTCGGTTAATATTATATATACAATATATGAAATATATATACTGTATTTTTGATATTTTATGTACAGTATATAAGATATATTTCGTGTCCTTTTGATATTTTATGTAAATTATATAATACATATTTGGTGTTGTTTTTGATATTTTACATAGGGTGTGTCTATATTGACTGTCCTTTTTAATATTTTATTTACAGTATATAATATACATTTGGTGTAATTTTTGATATTTTATGTACAGTATATTAAATATAATTACTGTAGTTTTTTATAGTCTATTTACAGTATATATAACACATATTTGGTGTACTTTTTGATATTTAATGTACAGTATGTCATATATATTTACTGTACTATTTGAAATTTTATTTACAGTATATAAAATGTATTTGGTGTACTTTTAGTTAATATTATATGTACAATATATGAAATATATTTACTGTACTTCTGATATTTTATGTACAGTATATAAGATATATTTGGTGTCCTTTTGATATTTTATATAAATTATATAATATATATTTGGTGAAGTTTTTGATATTTTACATAGGGTGTGTATTATATAGTTACTGTCCTTTTTGATATTTTATTTACAGTATATAATATACGTTTGGTGTAATTTTTGATATTTAATGTACAGTATATTAAATATAATTACTGTAGTATTTGATACTTTATTTACAGTATATATAACACATATTTGGTGTACTTTTTGATATTTTATGTACAGTATGTAACATATATTTACTGTACTTTTTGATAATTTATTTACAGTATATAAAGTGTATTTGGTGTACTTTCAGTTAATATTATATGTAAAATATATGAAATATTTTTACTGTACTTTGTGATATTTTATGTACAGTATATAAGATATATTTGGTGTCCTTTTGATATTTTATGTAAATTATATAATATATATTTGGTGAAGTTTTTCATATTTTACATAGGGTGTGTAGTATATAGTTACTGTCCTTTTTGATATTTTATTTACAGTATATAATATACGTTTGGTGTAATTTTTGATATTTTATGTACAGTATATTAAATATAATTACTGTAGTATTTGATACTTTATTTACAGTATATATAACACATATTTGGTGTACTTTTTGATATTTTATGTACAGTATGTAATATATATTTACTGTACTTTTTGATAATTTATTTACAGTATATAAAGTGTATTTGGTGTACTTTCGGTTAATATTATATGTACAATATATGAAATATATATACTGTATTTTTGATATTTTATGTACAGTATATAAGATATATTTCGTGTCCTTTTGATATTTTATGTAAATTATATAATACATATTTGGTGTTGTTTTTGATATTTTACATAGAGTGTGTCATCTATATTGACTGTCCTTTTTAATATTTTATTTACAGTATATAATATACATTTGGTGTAATTTTTGATATTTTATGTACAGTATATTAAATATAATTACTGTAGTTTTTCATAGTCTATTTACAGTATATATAACACATATTTGGTGTACTTTTTGATATTTTATGTACAGTATGTCATATATATTTACTGTACTATTTGATATTTTATTTTCAGTATATAAAATGTATTTGGTGTACTTTTAGTTAATATTATATGTACAATATATGAAATATATTTACTGTACTTTCTGATATTTTATATACAGTATATAAGATATATTTGGTGTCCTTTTGATATTTTATATAAATTATATAATATATATTTGGTGAAGTTTTTGATATTTTACATAGAGTGTGTAGTATATAGTTACTGTCCTTTTTGATATTTTATTTACAGTATATAATATACGTTTGGTGTAATTTTTTATATTTAATGTACAGTATATTAAATATAATTACTGTAGTATTTGATACTTTATTTACAGTATATATAACACATATTTGGTGTACTTTTTGATATTTTATGTATAGTATGTAATATATATTTACTGTACTTTTTGATAATTTATTTACAGTATATAAAGTGTATTTGGTGTACTTTCAGTTAATATTATATGTAAAATATATGAAATATATTTACTGTACTTTTTGATATTTTATGTACAGTATATAAGATATATTTCGTGTCCTTTTGATATTTTATGTAAATTATATAATACATATTTGGTGTTGTTTTTGATATTTTACATAGAGTGTGTCATCTATATTGACTGTCCTTTTTAATATTTTATTTACAGTATATAATATACATTTGGTGTAATTTTTGATATTTTATGTACAGTATATTAAATATAATTACTGTAGTTTTTCATAGTCTATTTACAGTATATATAACACATATTTGGTGTACTTTTTGATATTTTATGTACAGTATGTCATATATATTTACTGTACTTTTTGATAATTTATTTACAGTATATAAAGTGTATTTGGTGTACTTTCAGTTAATATTATATGTACAATATATGAAATATATTTACTGTACTTTTTGATATTTTATGTACAGTATATAAGATATATTTGGTGTCCTTTTGATATTTTATATAAATTATATAATATATATTTGGTGAAGTTTTTGATATTTTACATAGGGTGTGTAGTATATACTTACTGTCCTTTTTGATATTTTATTTACAGTATATAATATACATTTGGTGTAATTTTTGATATTTTATGTACAGTATATTAAATATAATTACTGCAGTTTTTGATAGTCTATTTACAGTATATATAACACATATTTGGTGTACTTTTTGACATTTTATGTACAGTATGTCATATATATTTACTGTACTTTTTGATATTTTATTTACAGTATATAAAATGTATTTGGTGTACTTTTAGTTAATATTATATGTACAATATATGAAATATATTTACTGTACTTTTTGATATTTTATGTACAGTATATAAGATATATTTGGTGTCCTTTTGATATTTTATATAAATTATATAATATACATTTGGTGAAGTTTTTGATATTTTACATAGGGTGTGTAGTATATAGTTACTGTCCTTTTTGATATTTTATTTACAGTATATAATATACGTTAGGTGTAATTTTTGATATTTAATGTACAGTATATTAAATATAATTACTGTAGTGTTTGATACTTTATTTACAGTATATATAACACATATTTGGTGTACTTTTTGATATTTTATGTACAGTATGTCATATATATTTACTGTACTTTTTGATAATTTATTTACAGTATATAAAGTGTATTTGGTGTACTTTCAGTTAATATTATATGTACAATATATGAAATATATTTACTGTACTTTTTGATATTTTATGTACAGTATATAAGATATATTTGGTGTCCTTTTGATATTTTATGTAAATTATATAATATATATTTGGTGAAGTTTTTGATATTTTACATAGGGTGTGTACTATATAGTTACTGTCCTTTTTGATATTTTATTTACAGTATATAATATACGTTTGGTGTAATTTTTGATATTTTATGTACAGTATATTAAATATAATTACTGTAGTATTTGATACTTTATTTACAGTATATATAACACATATTTGGTGTACTTTTTGATATTTTATGTACAGTATGTAATATATATTTACTGTACTTTTTGATAATTTATTTACAGTATATAAAGTGTATTTGGTGTACTTTCGGTTAATATTATATGTACAATATATGAAATATATATACTGTATTTTTGATATTTTATGTACAGTATATAAGATATATTTCGTGTCCTTTTGATATTTTATGTAAATTATATAATACATATTTGGTGTTGTTTTTGATATTTTACATAGGGTGTGTCATCTATATTGACTGTCCTTTTTAATATTTTATTTACAGTATATAATATACATTTGGTGTAATTTTTGATATTTTATGGACAGTATATTAAATATAATTACTGTAGTTTTTCATAGTCTATTTACAGTATATATAACACATATTTGGTGTACTTTTTGATATTTTATGTACAGTATGTCATCTATATTTACTGTACTATTTGATATTTTATTTACAGTATATAAAATGTATTTGGTGTACTTTTAGTTAATATTATATGTACAATATATGAAATATATTTACTGTACTTTCTGATATTTTATATACAGTATATAAGATATATTTGGTGTCCTTTTGATATTTTATATAAATTATATAATATATATTTGGTGAAGTTTTTGATATTTTACATAGGGTGTGTAGTATATAGTTACTGTCCTTTTTGATATTTTATTTACAGTATATAATATACGTTAGGTGTAATTTTTGATATTTAATGTACAGTATATTAAATATAATTACTGTAGTGTTTGATACTTTATTTACACTATATATAACACATATTTGGTGTACTTTTTGATATTTTATGTACAGTATGTCATATATATTTACTGTACTTTTTGATAATTTATTTACAGTATATAAAGTGTATTTGGTGTACTTTCAGTTAATATTATATGTACAATATATGAAATATATTTACTGTACTTTTTGATATTTTATGTACAGTATATAAGATATATTTGGTGTCCTTTTGATATTTTATGTAAATTATATAATATATATTTGGTGAAGTTTTTGATATTTTACATAGGGTGTGTACTATATAGTTACTGTCTTTTTTGATATTTTATTTACAGTATATAATATACGTTTGGTGTAATTTTTGATATTTTATGTACAGTATATTAAATATAATTACTGTAGTATTTGATACTTTATTTACAGTATATATAACACATATTTGGTGTACTTTTTGATATTTTATGTACAGTATGTAATATATATTTACTGTACTTTTTGATAATTTATTTACAGTATATAAAGTGTATTTGGTGTACTTTCAGTTAATATTATATGTAAAATATATGAAATATATTTACTGTACTTTTTGATATTTTAGGTACAGTATATAAGATATATTTGGTGTCCTTTTGATATTTTATGTAAATTATATAATATATATTTGGTGAAGTTTTTGATACTTTACATAGGGTGTGTAGTATATAGTTACTGTCCTTTTTGATATTTTATTTACAGTATATAATATACGTTTGGTGTAATTTTTGATATTTTATGTACAGTATATTAAATATAATTACTGTAGTATTTGACACTTTATTTACAGTATATATAACACATATTTGGTGTACTTTTTGATATTTTATGTACAGTATGTAATATATATTTACTGTACTTTTTGATAATTTATTTACAGTATATAAAGTGTATTTGGTGTACTTTCGGTTAATATTATATGTACAATATATGAAATATATATACTGTATTTTTGATATTTTATGTACAGTATATAAGATATATTTCGTGTCCTTTTGATATTTTATGTAAATTATATAATACATATTTGGTGTTGTTTTTGATATTTTACATAGGGTGTGTCATCTATATTGACTGTCCTTTTTAATATTTTATTTACAGTATATAATATACATTTGGTGTAATTTTTGATATTTTATGGACAGTATATTAAATATAATTACTGTAGTTTTTCATAGTCTATTTACAGTATATATAACACATATTTGGTGTACTTTTTGATATTTTATGTACAGTATGTCATATATATTTACTGTACTATTTGATATTTTATTTACAGTATATAAAATGTATTTGGTGTACTTTTAGTTAATATTATATGTACAATATATGAAATATATTTACTGTACTTTCTGATATTTTATATACAGTATATAAGATATATTTGGTGTCCTTTTGATATTTTATATAAATTATATAATATATATTTGGTGAAGTTTTTGATATTTTACATAGGGTGTGTAGTATATAGTTACTGTTCTTTTTGATATTTTATTTACAGTATATAATATACGTTTGGTGTAATTTTTGATATTTAATGTTCAGTATATTAAATATAATTACTGTAGTATTTGATACTTTATTTACAGTATATATAACACATATTTGGTGTACTTTTTGATATTTTATGTACAGTATGTAATATATATTTACTGTACTTTTTGATAATTTATTTACAGTATATAAAGTGTATTTGGTGTACTTTCAGTTAATATTATATGTAAAATATATGAAATATATTTACTGTACTTTTTGATATTTTATGTACAGTATATAAGATATATTTGGTGTCCTTTTCATATTTTATGTAAATTATATAATATATATTTGGTGAAGTTTTTCATATTTTACATAGGGTGTGTAGTATATAGTTACTGTCCTTTTTGATATTTTATTTACAGTATATAATATACGTTTGGTGTAATTTTTGATATTTTATGTACAGTATATTAAATATAATTACTGTAGTATTTGATACTTTATTTACAGTATATATAACACATATTTGGTGTACTTTTTGATATTTTATGTACAGTATGTAATATATATTTACTGTACTTTTTGATAATTTATTTACAGTATATAAAGTGTATTTGGTGTACTTTCGGTTAATATTATATGTACAATATATGAAATATATATACTGTATTTTTGATATTTTATGTACAGTATATAAGATATATTTCGTGTCCTTTTGATATTTTATGTAAATTATATAATACATATTTGGTGTTGTTTTTGATATTTTACATAGAGTGTGTCATCTATATTGACTGTCCTTTTTAATATTTTATTTACAGTATATAATATACATTTGGTGTAATTTTTGATATTTTATGTACAGTATATTAAATATAATTACTGTAGTTTTTCATAGTCTATTTACAGTATATATAACACATATTTGGTGTACTTTTTGATATTTTATGTACAGTATGTCATATATATTTACTGTACTATTTGATATATTATTTACAGTATATAAAATGTATTTGGTGTACTTTTAGTTAATATTATATGTACAATATATGAAATATATTTACTGTACTTTCTGATATTTTATATACAGTATATAAGATATATTTGGTGTCCTTTTGATATTTTATATAAATTATATAATATATATTTGGTGAAGTTTTTGATATTTTACATAGGGTGTGTAGTATATACTTACTGTCCTTTTTGATATTTTATTTACAGTATATAATATACATTTGGTGTAATTTTTGATATTTTATGTACAGTATATTAAATATAGTTACTGCAGTTTTTGATAGTCTATTTACAGTATATATAACACATATTTGGTGTACTTTTTGATATTTTATGTACAGTATGTCATATATATTTACTGTACCTTTTGATATTTTATTTACAGTATATAAAATGTATTTGGTGTACTTTTAGTTAATATTATATGTACAATATATGAAATATATTTACTGTACTTTCTGATATTTTATGTACAGTATATAAGATATATTTGGTGTCCTTTTGATATTTTATATAAATTATATAATATATATTTGGTGAAGTTTTTGATATTTTACATAGGGTGTGTAGTATATAGTTACTGTCCTTTTTGATATTTTATTTACAGTATATAATATACGTTTGGTGTAATTTTTGATATTCAATGTACAGTATATTAAATATAATTACTGTAGTATTTGATACTTTATTTACAGTATATATAACACATATTTGGTGTACTTTTTGATATTTTATGTACAGTATGTCATATATATTTACTGTACTTTTTGATAATTTATTTACAGTATATAAAGTGTATTTGGTGTACTTTCAGTTAAGATTATATGTACAATATATGAAATATATTTACTGTACTTTTTGATATTTTATGTACAGTTTATAAGATATATTTGGTGTCCTTTTGATATTTTATATAAATTATATAATATATATTTGGTGAAGTTTTTGATATTTTACATAGGGTGTGTAGTATATAGTTACTGTCCTTTTTGATATTTTATTTACAGTATATAATATACGTTTGGTGTAATTTTTGATATTTAATATACAGTATATTAAATATAATTACTGTAGTATTTGATACTTTATTTACAGTATATATAACACATATTTGGTGTACTTTTTGATATTTTATGTACAGTATGTCATATATATTTACTGTACTTTTTGATAATTTATTTACAGTATATAAAGTGTATTTGGTGTACTTTCAGTTAATATTATATGTACAATATATGAAATATATTTACTGTACTTTTTGATATTTTATGTACAGTATATAAGATATATTTGGTGTCCTTTTGATATTTTATGTAAATTATATAATATATATTTGGTGAAGTTTTTGATATTTTACATAGGGTGTGTAGTATATAGTTACTGTCCTTTTTGATATTTTATTTACAGTATATAATATACGTTTGGTGTAATTTTTGATATTTTATGTACAGTATATTAAATATAATTACTGTAGTATTTGATACTTTATTTACAGTATATATAACACATATTTGGTGTACTTTTTGATATTTTATGTACAGTATGTCATATATATTTACTGTACTTTTTGATAATTTATTTACAGTATATAAAGTGTATTTGGTGTACTTTCGGTTAATATTATATGTACAATATATGAAATATATATACTGTATTTTTGATATTTTATGTACAGTATATAAGATATATTTCGTGTCCTTTTGATATTTTATGTAAATTATATAATACATATTTGGTGTTGTTTTTGATATTTTACATAGGGTGTGTCATCTATATTGACTGTCCTTTTTAATATTTTATTTACAGTATATAATATACATTTGGTGTAATTTTTGATATTTTATGTACAGTATATTAAATATAATTACTGTAGTTTTTTATAGTCTATTTACAGTATATATAACACATATTTGGTGTACTTTTTGATATTTAATGTACAGTATGTCATATATATTTACTGTACTATTTGAAATTTTATTTACAGTATATAAAATATATTTGGTGTACTTTTAGTTAATATTATATGTACAATATATGAAATATATTTACTGTACTTTCTGATATTTTATATACAGTATATAAGATATATTTGGTGTCCTTTTGATATTTTATATAAATTACATAATATATATTTGGTGAAGTTTTTGATATTTTACATAGGGTGTGTAGTATATAGTTACTGTCCTTTTTGATATTTTATTTACAGTATATAATATACGTTTGGTGTAATTTTTGATATTTAATGTACAGTATATTAAATATAATTACTGTAGTATTTGATACTTTATTTACAGTATATATAACACATATTTGGTGTACTTTTTGATATTTTATGTACAGTATGTCATATATATTTACTGTACTTTTTGATAATTTATTTACAGTATATAAAGTGTATTTGGTGTACTTTCAGTTAATATTATATGTACAATATATGAAATATATTTACTGTACTTTTTGATATTTTATGTACAGTATATAAGATATATTTGGTGTCCTTTTGATATTTTATGTAAATTATATAATATATATTTGGTGAAGTTTTTGATATTTTACATAGGGTGTGTACTATATAGTTACTGTCCTTTTTGATATTTTATTTACAGTATATAATATACGTTTGGTGTAATTTTTGATATTTTATGTACAGTATATTAAATATAATTACTGTAGTATTTGATACTTTATTTACAGTATATATAACACATATTTGGTGTACTTTTTGATATTTTATGTACAGTATGTCATATATATTTACTGTACTTTTTGATAATTTATTTACAGTATATAAAGTGTATTTGGTGTACTTTCAGTTAATATTATATGTACAATATATGAAATATATTTACTGTACTTTTTGATATTTTATGTACAGTATATAAGATATATTTCGTGTCCTTTTGATATTTTATGTAAATTATAAAATATATATTTGGTGAAGTTTTTGATATTTTACATAGGGTGTGTAGTATATAGTTACTGTCCTTTTTGATATTTTATTTACAGTATGTAATATACGTTTGGTGTAATTTTTGATATTTTATGTACAGTATATTAAATATAATTACTGTAGTATTTGATACTTTATTTACAGTATATATAACACATATTTGGTGTACTTTTTGATATTTTATGTACAGTATGTAATATATATTTACTGTACTTTTTGATAATTTATTTACAGTATATAAAGTGTATTTGGTGTACTTTCGGTTAATATTATATGTACAATATATGAAATATATATACTGTATTTTTGATATTTTATGTACAGTATATAAGATATATTTCGTGTCCTTTTGATATTTTATGTAAATTATATAATACATATTTGGTGATGTTTTTGATATTTTACATAGGGTGTGTCATCTATATTGACTGTCCTTTTTAATATTTTATTTACAGTATATAATATACATTTGGTGTAATTTTTGATATTTTATGTACAGTATATTAAATATAATTACTGTAGTTTTTCATAGTCTATTTACAGTATATATAACACATATTTGGTGTACTTTTTGATATTTTATGTACAGTATGTCATATATATTTACTGTACTATTTGATATTTTATTTACAGTATATAAAATGTATTTGGTGTACTTTTAGTTAATATTATATGTACAATATATGAAATATATTTACTGTACTTTCTGATATTTTATATACAGTATATAAGATATATTTGGTGTCCTTTTGATATTTTATATAAATTATATAATATATACTTTGTGAAGTTTTTGATATTTTACATAGGGTGTGTAGTATATAGTTACTGTCCTTTTTGATATTTTATTTACAGTATATAATATACGTTTGGTGTAATTTTTGATATTTAATGTACAGTATATTAAATATAATTACTGTAGTATTTGATACTTTATTTACAGTATATATAACACATATTTGGTGTACTTTTTGATATTTTATGTACAGTATGTAATATATATTTACTGTACTTTTTGATAATTTATTTACAGTATATAAAGTGTATTTGGTGTACTTTCGGTTAATATTATATGTACAATATATGAAATATATATACTGTATTTTTGATATTTTATGTACAGTATATAAGATATATTTCGTGTCCTTTTGATATTTTATGTAAATTATATAATACATATTTGGTGTTGTTTTTGATATTTTACATAGGGTGTGTCATCTATATTGACTGTCCTTTTTAATATTTTATTTACAGTATATAATATACATTTGGTGTAATTTTTGATATTTTATGGACAGTATATTAAATATAATTACTGTAGTTTTTCATAGTCTATTTACAGTATATATAACACATATTTGGTGTACTTTTTGATATTTTATGTACAGTATGTCATATATATTTACTGTACTATTTGATATTTTATTTACAGTATATAAAATGTATTTGGTGTACTTTTAGTTAATATTATATGTACAATATATGAAATATATTTACTGTACTTTCTGATATTTTATATACAGTATATAAGATATATTTGGTGTCCTTTTGATATTTTATATAAATTATATAATATATATTTGGTGAAGTTTTTGATATTTTACATAGGGTGTGTAGTATATAGTTACTGTTCTTTTTGATATTTTATTTACAGTATATAATATACGTTTGGTGTAATTTTTGATATTTAATGTTCAGTATATTAAATATAATTACTGTAGTATTTGATACTTTATTTACAGTATATATAACACATATTTGGTGTACTTTTTGATATTTTATGTACAGTATGTAATATATATTTACTGTACTTTTTGATAATTTATTTACAGTATATAAAGTGTATTTGGTGTACTTTCAGTTAATATTATATGTAAAATATATGAAATATATTTACTGTACTTTTTGATATTTTATGTACAGTATATAAGATATATTTGGTGTCCTTTTCATATTTTATGTAAATTATATAATATATATTTGGTGAAGTTTTTCATATTTTACATAGGGTGTGTAGTATATAGTTACTGTCCTTTTTGATATTTTATTTACAGTATATAATATACGTTTGGTGTAATTTTTGATATTTTATGTACAGTATATTAAATATAATTACTGTAGTATTTGATACTTTATTTACAGTATATATAACACATATTTGGTGTACTTTTTGATATTTTATGTACAGTATGTAATATATATTTACTGTACTTTTTGATAATTTATTTACAGTATATAAAGTGTATTTGGTGTACTTTCGGTTAATATTATATGTACAATATATGAAATATATATACTGTATTTTTGATATTTTATGTACAGTATATAAGATATATTTCGTGTCCTTTTGATATTTTATGTAAATTATATAATACATATTTGGTGTTGTTTTTGATATTTTACATAGAGTGTGTCATCTATATTGACTGTCCTTTTTAATATTTTATTTACAGTATATAATATACATTTGGTGTAATTTTTGATATTTTATGTACAGTATATTAAATATAATTACTGTAGTTTTTCATAGTCTATTTACAGTATATATAACACATATTTGGTGTACTTTTTGATATTTTATGTACAGTATGTCATATATATTTACTGTACTATTTGATATATTATTTACAGTATATAAAATGTATTTGGTGTACTTTTAGTTAATATTATATGTACAATATATGAAATATATTTACTGTACTTTCTGATATTTTATATACAGTATATAAGATATATTTGGTGTCCTTTTGATATTTTATATAAATTATATAATATATATTTGGTGAAGTTTTTGATATTTTACATAGGGTGTGTAGTATATACTTACTGTCCTTTTTGATATTTTATTTACAGTATATAATATACATTTGGTGTAATTTTTGATATTTTATGTACAGTATATTAAATATAGTTACTGCAGTTTTTGATAGTCTATTTACAGTATATATAACACATATTTGGTGTACTTTTTGATATTTTATGTACAGTATGTCATATATATTTACTGTACCTTTTGATATTTTATTTACAGTATATAAAATGTATTTGGTGTACTTTTAGTTAATATTATATGTACAATATATGAAATATATTTACTGTACTTTCTGATATTTTATGTACAGTATATAAGATATATTTGGTGTCCTTTTGATATTTTATATAAATTATATAATATATATTTGGTGAAGTTTTTGATATTTTACATAGGGTGTGTAGTATATAGTTACTGTCCTTTTTGATATTTTATTTACAGTATATAATATACGTTTGGTGTAATTTTTGATATTCAATGTACAGTATATTAAATATAATTACTGTAGTATTTGATACTTTATTTACAGTATATATAACACATATTTGGTGTACTTTTTGATATTTTATGTACAGTATGTCATATATATTTACTGTACTTTTTGATAATTTATTTACAGTATATAAAGTGTATTTGGTGTACTTTCAGTTAAGATTATATGTACAATATATGAAATATATTTACTGTACTTTTTGATATTTTATGTACAGTTTATAAGATATATTTGGTGTCCTTTTGATATTTTATATAAATTATATAATATATATTTGGTGAAGTTTTTGATATTTTACATAGGGTGTGTAGTATATAGTTACTGTCCTTTTTGATATTTTATTTACAGTATATAATATACGTTTGGTGTAATTTTTGATATTTAATATACAGTATATTAAATATAATTACTGTAGTATTTGATACTTTATTTACAGTATATATAACACATATTTGGTGTACTTTTTGATATTTTATGTACAGTATGTAATATATATTTACTGTACTTTTTGATAATTTATTTACAGTATATAAAGTGTATTTGGTGTACTTTCAGTTAATATTATATGTACAATATATGAAATATATTTACTGTACTTTTTGATATTTTATGTACAGTATATAAGATATATTTCGTGTCCTTTTGATATTTTATGTAAATTATATAATATATATTTGGTGAAGTTTTTGATATTTTACATAGGGTGTGTAGTATATAGTTACTGTCCTTTTTGATATTTTATTTACAGTATATAATATACGTTTGGTGTAATTTTTGATATTTTATGTACAGTATATTAAATATAATTACTGTAGTATTTGATACTTTATTTACAGTATATATAACACATATTTGGTGTACTTTTTGATATTTTATGTACAGTATGTAATATATATTTACTGTACTTTTTGATAATTTATTTACAGTATATAAAGTGTATTTGGTGTACTTTCGGTTAATATTATATGTACAATATATGAAATATATATACTGTATTTTTGATATTTTATGTACAGTGTATAAGATATATTTCGTGTCCTTTTGATATTTTATGTAAATTATATAATACATATTTGGTGTTGTTTTTGATATTTTACATAGGGTGTGTCATCTATATTGACTGTCCTTTTTAATATTTTATTTACAGTATATAATATACATTTGGTGTAATTTTTGATATTTTATGTACAGTATATTAAATATAATTACTGTAGTTTTTTATAGTCTATTTACAGTATATATAACACATATTTGGTGTACTTTTTGATATTTTATGTACAGTATGTCATATATATTTACTGTACTATTTGATATTTTATTTACAGTATATAAAATGTATTTGGTGTACTTTTAGTTAATATTATATGTACAATATATGAAATATATTTACTGTACTTTCTGATATTTTATATACAGTATATAAGATATATTTGGTGTCCTTTTGATATTTTATATAAATTATATAATATATATTTTGTGAAGTTTTTGATATTTTACATAGGGTGTGTAGTATATACTTACTGTCCTTTTTGATATTTTATTTACAGTATATAATATACATTTGGTGTAATTTTTGATATTTTATGTACAGTATATTAAATATAATTACTGCAGTTTTTGATAGTCTATTTACAGTATATACAACACATATTTGGTGTACTTTTTGATATTTTATGTACAGTATGTCATATATATTTACTGTACTTTTTGATATTTTATTTACAGTATATGAAATGTATTTGGTGTACTTTTAGTTAATATTATATGTACAATATATGAAATATATTTACTGTACTTTTTGATATTTTATGTACAGTATATAAGATATATTTGGTGTCCTTTTGAAATTTTATATAAATTACATAATATATATTTGGTGAAGTTTTTGATATTTTACATAGGGTGTGTAGTATATAGTTACTGTCCTTTTTGATATTTTATTTACAGTATATAATATACGTTTGGTGTAATTTTTGATATTTAATGTACAGTATATTAAATATAATTACTGTAGTATTTGATACTTTATTTACAGTATATATAACACATATTTGGTGTACTTTTTGATATTTTATGTACAGTATGTCATATATATTTACTGTACTTTTTGATAATTTATTTACAGTATATAAAGTGTATTTGGTGTACTTTCAGTTAATATTATATGTACAATATATGAAATATATTTACTGTACTTTTTGATATTTTATGTACAGTATATAAGATATATTTGGTGTCCTTTTGATATTTTATGTAAATTATATAATATATATTTGGTGAAGTTTTTGATATTTTACATAGGGTGTGTAGTATATAGTTACTGTCCTTTTTGATATTTTATTTACAGTATATAATATACGTTTGGTGTAATTTTTGATATTTTATGTACAGTATATTAAATATAATTACTGTAGTATTTGATACTTTATTTACAGTATATATAACACATATTTGGTGTACTTTTTGATATTTTATGTACAGTATGTAATATATATTTACTGTACTTTTTGATAATTTATTTACAGTATATAAAGTGTATTTGGTGTACTTTCGGTTAATATTATATGTACAATATATGAAATATATATACTGTATTTTTGATATTTTATGTACAGTATATAAGATATATTTCGTGTCCTTTTGATATTTTATGTAAATTATATAATACATATTTGGTGTTGTTTTTGATATTTTACATAGGGTGTGTCATCTATATTGACTGTCCTTTTTAATATTTTATTTACAGTATATAATATACATTTGGTGTAATTTTTGATATTTTATGTACAGTATATTAAATATAATTACTGTAGTTTTTTATAGTCTATTTACAGTATATATAACACATATTTGGTGTACTTTTTGATATTTAATGTACAGTATGTCATATATATTTACTGTACTATTTGAAATTTTATTTACAGTATATAAAATATATTTGGTGTACTTTTAGTTAATATTATATGTACAATATATGAAATATATTTACTGTACTTTCTGATATTTTATATACAGTATATAAGATATATTTGGTGTCCTTTTGATATTTTATATAAATTATATAATATATATTTTGTGAAGTTTTTGATATTTTACATAGGGTGTGTACTATATACTTACTGTCCTTTTTGATATTTTATTTACAGTATATAATATACATTTGGTGTAATTTTTGATATTTTATGTACAGTATATTAAATATAATTACTGCAGTTTTTGATAGTCTATTTGCAGTATATACAACACATATTTGGTGTACTTTTTGATATTTTATGTACAGTATGTCATATATATTTACTGTACTTTTTGATATTTTATTTACAGTATATAAAATGTATTTGGTGTACTTTTAGTTAATATTATATGTACAATATATGAAATATATTTACTGTACTTTTTGATATTTTATGTACAGTATATAAGATATATTTGGTGTCCTTTTGATATTTTATATAAATTACATAATATATATTTGGTGAAGTTTTTGATATTTTACATAGGGTGTGTAGTATATAGTTACTGTCCTTTTTGATATTTTATTTACAGTATATAATATACGTTTGGTGTAATTTTTGATATTTAATGTACAGTATATTAAATATAATTACTGTAGTATTTGATACTTTATTTACAGTATATATAACACATATTTGGTGTACTTTTTGATATTTTATGTACAGTATGTCATATATATTTACTGTACTTTTTGATAATTTATTTACAGTATATAAAGTGTATTTGGTGTACTTTCAGTTAATATTATATGTACAATATATGAAATATATTTACTGTACTTTTTGATATTTTATGTACAGTATATAAGATATATTTGGTGTCCTTTTGATATTTTATGTAAATTATATAATATATATTTGGTGAAGTTTTTGATATTTTACATAGGGTGTGTACTATATAGTTACTGTCCTTTTTGATATTTTATTTACAGTATATAATATACGTTTGGTGTAATTTTTGATATTTTATGTACAGTATATTAAATATAATTACTGTAGTATTTGATACTTTATTTACAGTATATATAACACATATTTGGTGTACTTTTTGATATTTTATGTACAGTATGTCATATATATTTACTGTACTTTTTGATAATTTATTTACAGTATATAAAGTGTATTTGGTGTACTTTCAGTTAATATTATATGTACAATATATGAAATATATTTACTGTACTTTTTGATATTTTATGTACAGTATATAAGATATATTTCGTGTCCTTTTGATATTTTATGTAAATTATAAAATATATATTTGGTGAAGTTTTTGATATTTTACATAGGGTGTGTAGTATATAGTTACTGTCCTTTTTGATATTTTATTTACAGTATGTAATATACGTTTGGTGTAATTTTTGATATTTTATGTACAGTATATTAAATATAATTACTGTAGTATTTGATACTTTATTTACAGTATATATAACACATATTTGGTGTACTTTTTGATATTTTATGTACAGTATGTAATATATATTTACTGTACTTTTTGATAATTTATTTACAGTATATAAAGTGTATTTGGTGTACTTTCGGTTAATATTATATGTACAATATATGAAATATATATACTGTATTTTTGATATTTTATGTACAGTATATAAGATATATTTCGTGTCCTTTTGATATTTTATGTAAATTATATAATACATATTTGGTGATGTTTTTGATATTTTACATAGGGTGTGTCATCTATATTGACTGTCCTTTTTAATATTTTATTTACAGTATATAATATACATTTGGTGTAATTTTTGATATTTTATGTACAGTATATTAAATATAATTACTGTAGTTTTTCATAGTCTATTTACAGTATATATAACACATATTTGGTGTACTTTTTGATATTTTATGTACAGTATGTCATATATATTTACTGTACTATTTGATATTTTATTTACAGTATATAAAATGTATTTGGTGTACTTTTAGTTAATATTATATGTACAATATATGAAATATATTTACTGTACTTTCTGATATTTTATATACAGTATATAAGATATATTTGGTGTCCTTTTGATATTTTATATAAATTATATAATATATACTTTGTGAAGTTTTTGATATTTTACATAGGGTGTGTAGTATATAGTTACTGTCCTTTTTGATATTTTATTTACAGTATATAATATACGTTTGGTGTAATTTTTGATATTTAATGTACAGTATATTAAATATAATTACTGTAGTATTTGATACTTTATTTACAGTATATATAACACATATTTGGTGTACTTTTTGATATTTTATGTACAGTATGTAATATATATTTACTGTACTTTTTGATAATTTATTTACAGTATATAAAGTGTATTTGATGTACTTTCAGTTAATATTATATGTAAAATATATGAAATATATTTACTGTACTTTGTGATATTTTATGTACAGTATATAAGATATATTTGGTGTCCTTTTGATATTTTATGTAAATTATATAATATATATTTGGTGAAGTTTTTGATATTTTACATAGGGTGTGTAGTATATAGTTACTGTCCTTTTTGATATTTTATTTACAGTATATAATATACGTTTGGTGTAATTTTTGATATTTTATGTACAGTATATTAAATATAATTACTGTAGTATTTGATACTTTATTTACAGTATATATAACACATATTTGGTGTACTTTTTGATATTTTATGTACAGTATGTAACATATATTTACTGTACTTTTTGATAATTTATTTACAGTATATAAAGTGTATTTGGTGTACTTTCAGTTAATATTATATGTAAAATATATGAAATATTTTTACTGTACTTTGTGATATTTTATGTACAGTATATAAGATATATTTGGTGTCCTTTTGATATTTTATGTAAATTATATAATATATATTTGGTGAAGTTTTTCATATTTTACATAGGGTGTGTAGTATATAGTTACTGTCCTTTTTGATATTTTATTTACAGTATATAATATACGTTTGGTGTAATTTTTGATATTTTATGTACAGTATATTAAATATAATTACTGTAGTATTTGATACTTTATTTACAGTATATATAACACATATTTGGTGTACTTTTTGATATTTTATGTACAGTATGTAATATATATTTACTGTACTTTTTGATAATTTATTTACAGTATATAAAGTGTATTTGGTGTACTTTCGGTTAATATTATATGTACAATATATGAAATATATATACTGTATTTTTGATATTTTATGTACAGTATATAAGATATATTTCGTGTCCTTTTGATATTTTATGTAAATTATATAATACATATTTGGTGTTGTTTTTGATATTTTACATAGAGTGTGTCATCTATATTGACTGTCCTTTTTAATATTTTATTTACAGTATATAATATACATTTGGTGTAATTTTTGATATTTTATGTACAGTATATTAAATATAATTACTGTAGTTTTTCATAGTCTATTTACAGTATATATAACACATATTTGGTGTACTTTTTGATATTTTATGTACAGTATGTCATATATATTTACTGTACTATTTGATATTTTATTTTCAGTATATAAAATGTATTTGGTGTACTTTTAGTTAATATTATATGTACAATATATGAAATATATTTACTGTACTTTCTGATATTTTATATACAGTATATAAGATATATTTGGTGTCCTTTTGATATTTTATATAAATTATATAATATATATTTGGTGAAGTTTTTGATATTTTACATAGAGTGTGTAGTATATAGTTACTGTCCTTTTTGATATTTTATTTACAGTATATAATATACGTTTGGTGTAATTTTTTATATTTAATGTACAGTATATTAAATATAATTACTGTAGTATTTGATACTTTATTTACAGTATATATAACACATATTTGGTGTACTTTTTGATATTTTATGTATAGTATGTAATATATATTTACTGTACTTTTTGATAATTTATTTACAGTATATAAAGTGTATTTGGTGTACTTTCAGTTAATATTATATGTAAAATATATGAAATATATTTACTGTACTTTTTGATATTTTATGTACAGTATATAAGATATATTTCGTGTCCTTTTGATATTTTATGTAAATTATATAATACATATTTGGTGTTGTTTTTGATATTTTACATAGAGTGTGTCATCTATATTGACTGTCCTTTTTAATATTTTATTTACAGTATATAATATACATTTGGTGTAATTTTTGATATTTTATGTACAGTATATTAAATATAATTACTGTAGTTTTTCATAGTCTATTTACAGTATATATAACACATATTTGGTGTACTTTTTGATATTTTATGTACAGTATGTCATATATATTTACTGTACTTTTTGATAATTTATTTACAGTATATAAAGTGTATTTGGTGTACTTTCAGTTAATATTATATGTACAATATATGAAATATATTTACTGTACTTTTTGATATTTTATGTACAGTATATAAGATATATTTGGTGTCCTTTTGATATTTTATGTAAATTATATAATATATATTTGGTGAAGTTTTTGATATTTTACATAGGGTGTGTACTATATAGTTACTGTCCTTTTTGATATTTTATTTACAGTATATAATATACGTTTGGTGTAATTTTTGATATTTTATGTACAGTATATTAAATATAATTACTGTAGTATTTGATACTTTATTTACAGTATATATAACACATATTTGGTGTACTTTTTGATATTTTATGTACAGTATGTAATATATATTTACTGTACTTTTTGATAATTTATTTACAGTATATAAAGTGTATTTGGTGTACTTTCGGTTAATATTATATGTACAATATATGAAATATATATACTGTATTTTTGATATTTTATGTACAGTATATAAGATATATTTCGTGTCCTTTTGATATTTTATGTAAATTATATAATACATATTTGGTGTTGTTTTTGATATTTTACATAGGGTGTGTCATCTATATTGACTGTCCTTTTTAATATTTTATTTACAGTATATAATATACATTTGGTGTAATTTTTGATATTTTATGGACAGTATATTAAATATAATTACTGTAGTTTTTCATAGTCTATTTACAGTATATATAACACATATTTGGTGTACTTTTTGATATTTTATGTACAGTATGTCATCTATATTTACTGTACTATTTGATATTTTATTTACAGTATATAAAATGTATTTGGTGTACTTTTAGTTAATATTATATGTACAATATATGAAATATATTTACTGTACTTTCTGATATTTTATATACAGTATATAAGATATATTTGGTGTCCTTTTGATATTTTATATAAATTATATAATATATATTTGGTGAAGTTTTTGATATTTTACATAGGGTGTGTAGTATATAGTTACTGTCCTTTTTGATATTTTATTTACAGTATATAATATACGTTAGGTGTAATTTTTGATATTTAATGTACAGTATATTAAATATAATTACTGTAGTGTTTGATACTTTATTTACACTATATATAACACATATTTGGTGTACTTTTTGATATTTTATGTACAGTATGTCATATATATTTACTGTACTTTTTGATAATTTATTTACAGTATATAAAGTGTATTTGGTGTACTTTCAGTTAATATTATATGTACAATATATGAAATATATTTACTGTACTTTTTGATATTTTATGTACAGTATATAAGATATATTTGGTGTCCTTTTGATATTTTATGTAAATTATATAATATATATTTGGTGAAGTTTTTGATATTTTACATAGGGTGTGTACTATATAGTTACTGTCTTTTTTGATATTTTATTTACAGTATATAATATACGTTTGGTGTAATTTTTGATATTTTATGTACAGTATATTAAATATAATTACTGTAGTATTTGATACTTTATTTACAGTATATATAACACATATTTGGTGTACTTTTTGATATTTTATGTACAGTATGTAATATATATTTACTGTACTTTTTGATAATTTATTTACAGTATATAAAGTGTATTTGGTGTACTTTCAGTTAATATTATATGTAAAATATATGAAATATATTTACTGTACTTTTTGATATTTTAGGTACAGTATATAAGATATATTTGGTGTCCTTTTGATATTTTATGTAAATTATATAATATATATTTGGTGAAGTTTTTGATACTTTACATAGGGTGTGTAGTATATAGTTACTGTCCTTTTTGATATTTTATTTACAGTATATAATATACGTTTGGTGTAATTTTTGATATTTTATGTACAGTATATTAAATATAATTACTGTAGTATTTGACACTTTATTTACAGTATATATAACACATATTTGGTGTACTTTTTGATATTTTATGTACAGTATGTAATATATATTTACTGTACTTTTTGATAATTTATTTACAGTATATAAAGTGTATTTGGTGTACTTTCGGTTAATATTATATGTACAATATATGAAATATATATACTGTATTTTTGATATTTTATGTACAGTATATAAGATATATTTCGTGTCCTTTTGATATTTTATGTAAATTATATAATACATATTTGGTGTTGTTTTTGATATTTTACATAGGGTGTGTCATCTATATTGACTGTCCTTTTTAATATTTTATTTACAGTATATAATATACATTTGGTGTAATTTTTGATATTTTATGGACAGTATATTAAATATAATTACTGTAGTTTTTCATAGTCTATTTACAGTATATATAACACATATTTGGTGTACTTTTTGATATTTTATGTACAGTATGTCATATATATTTACTGTACTATTTGATATTTTATTTACAGTATATAAAATGTATTTGGTGTACTTTTAGTTAATATTATATGTACAATATATGAAATATATTTACTGTACTTTCTGATATTTTATATACAGTATATAAGATATATTTGGTGTCCTTTTGATATTTTATATAAATTATATAATATATATTTGGTGAAGTTTTTGATATTTTACATAGGGTGTGTAGTATATAGTTACTGTTCTTTTTGATATTTTATTTACAGTATATAATATACGTTTGGTGTAATTTTTGATATTTAATGTTCAGTATATTAAATATAATTACTGTAGTATTTGATACTTTATTTACAGTATATATAACACATATTTGGTGTACTTTTTGATATTTTATGTACAGTATGTAATATATATTTACTGTACTTTTTGATAATTTATTTACAGTATATAAAGTGTATTTGGTGTACTTTCAGTTAATATTATATGTAAAATATATGAAATATATTTACTGTACTTTTTGATATTTTATGTACAGTATATAAGATATATTTGGTGTCCTTTTCATATTTTATGTAAATTATATAATATATATTTGGTGAAGTTTTTCATATTTTACATAGGGTGTGTAGTATATAGTTACTGTCCTTTTTGATATTTTATTTACAGTATATAATATACGTTTGGTGTAATTTTTGATATTTTATGTACAGTATATTAAATATAATTACTGTAGTATTTGATACTTTATTTACAGTATATATAACACATATTTGGTGTACTTTTTGATATTTTATGTACAGTATGTAATATATATTTACTGTACTTTTTGATAATTTATTTACAGTATATAAAGTGTATTTGGTGTACTTTCGGTTAATATTATATGTACAATATATGAAATATATATACTGTATTTTTGATATTTTATGTACAGTATATAAGATATATTTCGTGTCCTTTTGATATTTTATGTAAATTATATAATACATATTTGGTGTTGTTTTTGATATTTTACATAGAGTGTGTCATCTATATTGACTGTCCTTTTTAATATTTTATTTACAGTATATAATATACATTTGGTGTAATTTTTGATATTTTATGTACAGTATATTAAATATAATTACTGTAGTTTTTCATAGTCTATTTACAGTATATATAACACATATTTGGTGTACTTTTTGATATTTTATGTACAGTATGTCATATATATTTACTGTACTATTTGATATATTATTTACAGTATATAAAATGTATTTGGTGTACTTTTAGTTAATATTATATGTACAATATATGAAATATATTTACTGTACTTTCTGATATTTTATATACAGTATATAAGATATATTTGGTGTCCTTTTGATATTTTATATAAATTATATAATATATATTTGGTGAAGTTTTTGATATTTTACATAGGGTGTGTAGTATATACTTACTGTCCTTTTTGATATTTTATTTACAGTATATAATATACATTTGGTGTAATTTTTGATATTTTATGTACAGTATATTAAATATAGTTACTGCAGTTTTTGATAGTCTATTTACAGTATATATAACACATATTTGGTGTACTTTTTGATATTTTATGTACAGTATGTCATATATATTTACTGTACCTTTTGATATTTTATTTACAGTATATAAAATGTATTTGGTGTACTTTTAGTTAATATTATATGTACAATATATGAAATATATTTACTGTACTTTCTGATATTTTATGTACAGTATATAAGATATATTTGGTGTCCTTTTGATATTTTATATAAATTATATAATATATATTTGGTGAAGTTTTTGATATTTTACATAGGGTGTGTAGTATATAGTTACTGTCCTTTTTGATATTTTATTTACAGTATATAATATACGTTTGGTGTAATTTTTGATATTCAATGTACAGTATATTAAATATAATTACTGTAGTATTTGATACTTTATTTACAGTATATATAACACATATTTGGTGTACTTTTTGATATTTTATGTACAGTATGTCATATATATTTACTGTACTTTTTGATAATTTATTTACAGTATATAAAGTGTATTTGGTGTACTTTCAGTTAAGATTATATGTACAATATATGAAATATATTTACTGTACTTTTTGATATTTTATGTACAGTTTATAAGATATATTTGGTGTCCTTTTGATATTTTATATAAATTATATAATATATATTTGGTGAAGTTTTTGATATTTTACATAGGGTGTGTAGTATATAGTTACTGTCCTTTTTGATATTTTATTTACAGTATATAATATACGTTTGGTGTAATTTTTGATATTTAATATACAGTATATTAAATATAATTACTGTAGTATTTGATACTTTATTTACAGTATATATAACACATATTTGGTGTACTTTTTGATATTTTATGTACAGTATGTAATATATATTTACTGTACTTTTTGATAATTTATTTACAGTATATAAAGTGTATTTGGTGTACTTTCAGTTAATATTATATGTACAATATATGAAATATATTTACTGTACTTTTTGATATTTTATGTACAGTATATAAGATATATTTCGTGTCCTTTTGATATTTTATGTAAATTATATAATATATATTTGGTGAAGTTTTTGATATTTTACATAGGGTGTGTAGTATATAGTTACTGTCCTTTTTGATATTTTATTTACAGTATATAATATACGTTTGGTGTAATTTTTGATATTTTATGTACAGTATATTAAATATAATTACTGTAGTATTTGATACTTTATTTACAGTATATATAACACATATTTGGTGTACTTTTTGATATTTTATGTACAGTATGTAATATATATTTACTGTACTTTTTGATAATTTATTTACAGTATATAAAGTGTATTTGGTGTACTTTCGGTTAATATTATATGTACAATATATGAAATATATATACTGTATTTTTGATATTTTATGTACAGTGTATAAGATATATTTCGTGTCCTTTTGATATTTTATGTAAATTATATAATACATATTTGGTGTTGTTTTTGATATTTTACATAGGGTGTGTCATCTATATTGACTGTCCTTTTTAATATTTTATTTACAGTATATAATATACATTTGGTGTAATTTTTGATATTTTATGTACAGTATATTAAATATAATTACTGTAGTTTTTTATAGTCTATTTACAGTATATATAACACATATTTGGTGTACTTTTTGATATTTTATGTACAGTATGTCATATATATTTACTGTACTATTTGATATTTTATTTACAGTATATAAAATGTATTTGGTGTACTTTTAGTTAATATTATATGTACAATATATGAAATATATTTACTGTACTTTCTGATATTTTATATACAGTATATAAGATATATTTGGTGTCCTTTTGATATTTTATATAAATTATATAATATATATTTTGTGAAGTTTTTGATATTTTACATAGGGTGTGTAGTATATACTTACTGTCCTTTTTGATATTTTATTTACAGTATATAATATACATTTGGTGTAATTTTTGATATTTTATGTACAGTATATTAAATATAATTACTGCAGTTTTTGATAGTCTATTTACAGTATATACAACACATATTTGGTGTACTTTTTGATATTTTATGTACAGTATGTCATATATATTTACTGTACTTTTTGATATTTTATTTACAGTATATGAAATGTATTTGGTGTACTTTTAGTTAATATTATATGTACAATATATGAAATATATTTACTGTACTTTTTGATATTTTATGTACAGTATATAAGATATATTTGGTGTCCTTTTGAAATTTTATATAAATTACATAATATATATTTGGTGAAGTTTTTGATATTTTACATAGGGTGTGTAGTATATAGTTACTGTCCTTTTTGATATTTTATTTACAGTATATAATATACGTTTGGTGTAATTTTTGATATTTAATGTACAGTATATTAAATATAATTACTGTAGTATTTGATACTTTATTTACAGTATATATAACACATATTTGGTGTACTTTTTGATATTTTATGTACAGTATGTCATATATATTTACTGTACTTTTTGATAATTTATTTACAGTATATAAAGTGTATTTGGTGTACTTTCAGTTAATATTATATGTACAATATATGAAATATATTTACTGTACTTTTTGATATTTTATGTACAGTATATAAGATATATTTGGTGTCCTTTTGATATTTTATGTAAATTATATAATATATATTTGGTGAAGTTTTTGATATTTTACATAGGGTGTGTAGTATATAGTTACTGTCCTTTTTGATATTTTATTTACAGTATATAATATACGTTTGGTGTAATTTTTGATATTTTATGTACAGTATATTAAATATAATTACTGTAGTATTTGATACTTTATTTACAGTATATATAACACATATTTGGTGTACTTTTTGATATTTTATGTACAGTATGTAATATATATTTACTGTACTTTTTGATAATTTATTTACAGTATATAAAGTGTATTTGGTGTACTTTCGGTTAATATTATATGTACAATATATGAAATATATATACTGTATTTTTGATATTTTATGTACAGTATATAAGATATATTTCGTGTCCTTTTGATATTTTATGTAAATTATATAATACATATTTGGTGTTGTTTTTGATATTTTACATAGGGTGTGTCATCTATATTGACTGTCCTTTTTAATATTTTATTTACAGTATATAATATACATTTGGTGTAATTTTTGATATTTTATGTACAGTATATTAAATATAATTACTGTAGTTTTTTATAGTCTATTTACAGTATATATAACACATATTTGGTGTACTTTTTGATATTTAATGTACAGTATGTCATATATATTTACTGTACTATTTGAAATTTTATTTACAGTATATAAAATATATTTGGTGTACTTTTAGTTAATATTATATGTACAATATATGAAATATATTTACTGTACTTTCTGATATTTTATATACAGTATATAAGATATATTTGGTGTCCTTTTGATATTTTATATAAATTATATAATATATATTTTGTGAAGTTTTTGATATTTTACATAGGGTGTGTACTATATACTTACTGTCCTTTTTGATATTTTATTTACAGTATATAATATACATTTGGTGTAATTTTTGATATTTTATGTACAGTATATTAAATATAATTACTGCAGTTTTTGATAGTCTATTTGCAGTATATACAACACATATTTGGTGTACTTTTTGATATTTTATGTACAGTATGTCATATATATTTACTGTACTTTTTGATATTTTATTTACAGTATATAAAATGTATTTGGTGTACTTTTAGTTAATATTATATGTACAATATATGAAATATATTTACTGTACTTTTTGATATTTTATGTACAGTATATAAGATATATTTGGTGTCCTTTTGATATTTTATATAAATTACATAATATATATTTGGTGAAGTTTTTGATATTTTACATAGGGTGTGTAGTATATAGTTACTGTCCTTTTTGATATTTTATTTACAGTATATAATATACGTTTGGTGTAATTTTTGATATTTAATGTACAGTATATTAAATATAATTACTGTAGTATTTGATACTTTATTTACAGTATATATAACACATATTTGGTGTACTTTTTGATATTTTATGTACAGTATGTCATATATATTTACTGTACTTTTTGATAATTTATTTACAGTATATAAAGTGTATTTGGTGTACTTTCAGTTAATATTATATGTACAATATATGAAATATATTTACTGTACTTTTTGATATTTTATGTACAGTATATAAGATATATTTGGTGTCCTTTTGATATTTTATGTAAATTATATAATATATATTTGGTGAAGTTTTTGATATTTTACATAGGGTGTGTACTATATAGTTACTGTCCTTTTTGATATTTTATTTACAGTATATAATATACGTTTGGTGTAATTTTTGATATTTTATGTACAGTATATTAAATATAATTACTGTAGTATTTGATACTTTATTTACAGTATATATAACACATATTTGGTGTACTTTTTGATATTTTATGTACAGTATGTCATATATATTTACTGTACTTTTTGATAATTTATTTACAGTATATAAAGTGTATTTGGTGTACTTTCAGTTAATATTATATGTACAATATATGAAATATATTTACTGTACTTTTTGATATTTTATGTACAGTATATAAGATATATTTCGTGTCCTTTTGATATTTTATGTAAATTATAAAATATATATTTGGTGAAGTTTTTGATATTTTACATAGGGTGTGTAGTATATAGTTACTGTCCTTTTTGATATTTTATTTACAGTATGTAATATACGTTTGGTGTAATTTTTGATATTTTATGTACAGTATATTAAATATAATTACTGTAGTATTTGATACTTTATTTACAGTATATATAACACATATTTGGTGTACTTTTTGATATTTTATGTACAGTATGTAATATATATTTACTGTACTTTTTGATAATTTATTTACAGTATATAAAGTGTATTTGGTGTACTTTCGGTTAATATTATATGTACAATATATGAAATATATATACTGTATTTTTGATATTTTATGTACAGTATATAAGATATATTTCGTGTCCTTTTGATATTTTATGTAAATTATATAATACATATTTGGTGATGTTTTTGATATTTTACATAGGGTGTGTCATCTATATTGACTGTCCTTTTTAATATTTTATTTACAGTATATAATATACATTTGGTGTAATTTTTGATATTTTATGTACAGTATATTAAATATAATTACTGTAGTTTTTCATAGTCTATTTACAGTATATATAACACATATTTGGTGTACTTTTTGATATTTTATGTACAGTATGTCATATATATTTACTGTACTATTTGATATTTTATTTACAGTATATAAAATGTATTTGGTGTACTTTTAGTTAATATTATATGTACAATATATGAAATATATTTACTGTACTTTCTGATATTTTATATACAGTATATAAGATATATTTGGTGTCCTTTTGATATTTTATATAAATTATATAATATATACTTTGTGAAGTTTTTGATATTTTACATAGGGTGTGTAGTATATAGTTACTGTCCTTTTTGATATTTTATTTACAGTATATAATATACGTTTGGTGTAATTTTTGATATTTAATGTACAGTATATTAAATATAATTACTGTAGTATTTGATACTTTATTTACAGTATATATAACACATATTTGGTGTACTTTTTGATATTTTATGTACAGTATGTAATATATATTTACTGTACTTTTTGATAATTTATTTACAGTATATAAAGTGTATTTGGTGTACTTTCGGTTAATATTATATGTACAATATATGAAATATATATACTGTATTTTTGATATTTTATGTACAGTATATAAGATATATTTCGTGTCCTTTTGATATTTTATGTAAATTATATAATACATATTTGGTGTTGTTTTTGATATTTTACATAGGGTGTGTCATCTATATTGACTGTCCTTTTTAATATTTTATTTACAGTATATAATATACATTTGGTGTAATTTTTGATATTTTATGGACAGTATATTAAATATAATTACTGTAGTTTTTCATAGTCTATTTACAGTATATATAACACATATTTGGTGTACTTTTTGATATTTTATGTACAGTATGTCATATATATTTACTGTACTATTTGATATTTTATTTACAGTATATAAAATGTATTTGGTGTACTTTTAGTTAATATTATATGTACAATATATGAAATATATTTACTGTACTTTCTGATATTTTATATACAGTATATAAGATATATTTGGTGTCCTTTTGATATTTTATATAAATTATATAATATATATTTGGTGAAGTTTTTGATATTTTACATAGGGTGTGTAGTATATAGTTACTGTTCTTTTTGATATTTTATTTACAGTATATAATATACGTTTGGTGTAATTTTTGATATTTAATGTTCAGTATATTAAATATAATTACTGTAGTATTTGATACTTTATTTACAGTATATATAACACATATTTGGTGTACTTTTTGATATTTTATGTACAGTATGTAATATATATTTACTGTACTTTTTGATAATTTATTTACAGTATATAAAGTGTATTTGGTGTACTTTCAGTTAATATTATATGTAAAATATATGAAATATATTTACTGTACTTTTTGATATTTTATGTACAGTATATAAGATATATTTGGTGTCCTTTTCATATTTTATGTAAATTATATAATATATATTTGGTGAAGTTTTTCATATTTTACATAGGGTGTGTAGTATATAGTTACTGTCCTTTTTGATATTTTATTTACAGTATATAATATACGTTTGGTGTAATTTTTGATATTTTATGTACAGTATATTAAATATAATTACTGTAGTATTTGATACTTTATTTACAGTATATATAACACATATTTGGTGTACTTTTTGATATTTTATGTACAGTATGTAATATATATTTACTGTACTTTTTGATAATTTATTTACAGTATATAAAGTGTATTTGGTGTACTTTCGGTTAATATTATATGTACAATATATGAAATATATATACTGTATTTTTGATATTTTATGTACAGTATATAAGATATATTTCGTGTCCTTTTGATATTTTATGTAAATTATATAATACATATTTGGTGTTGTTTTTGATATTTTACATAGAGTGTGTCATCTATATTGACTGTCCTTTTTAATATTTTATTTACAGTATATAATATACATTTGGTGTAATTTTTGATATTTTATGTACAGTATATTAAATATAATTACTGTAGTTTTTCATAGTCTATTTACAGTATATATAACACATATTTGGTGTACTTTTTGATATTTTATGTACAGTATGTCATATATATTTACTGTACTATTTGATATATTATTTACAGTATATAAAATGTATTTGGTGTACTTTTAGTTAATATTATATGTACAATATATGAAATATATTTACTGTACTTTCTGATATTTTATATACAGTATATAAGATATATTTGGTGTCCTTTTGATATTTTATATAAATTATATAATATATATTTGGTGAAGTTTTTGATATTTTACATAGGGTGTGTAGTATATACTTACTGTCCTTTTTGATATTTTATTTACAGTATATAATATACATTTGGTGTAATTTTTGATATTTTATGTACAGTATATTAAATATAGTTACTGCAGTTTTTGATAGTCTATTTACAGTATATATAACACATATTTGGTGTACTTTTTGATATTTTATGTACAGTATGTCATATATATTTACTGTACCTTTTGATATTTTATTTACAGTATATAAAATGTATTTGGTGTTCTTTTAGTTAATATTATATGTACAATATATGAAATATATTTACTGTACTTTCTGATATTTTATGTACAGTATATAAGATATATTTGGTGTCCTTTTGATATTTTATATAAATTATATAATATATATTTGGTGAAGTTTTTGATATTTTACATAGGGTGTGTAGTATATAGTTACTGTCCTTTTTGATATTTTATTTACAGTATATAATATACGTTTGGTGTAATTTTTGATATTCAATGTACAGTATATTAAATATAATTACTGTAGTATTTGATACTTTATTTACAGTATATATAACACATATTTGGTGTACTTTTTGATATTTTATGTACAGTATGTCATATATATTTACTGTACTTTTTGATAATTTATTTACAGTATATAAAGTGTATTTGGTGTACTTTCAGTTAAGATTATATGTACAATATATGAAATATATTTACTGTACTTTTTGATATTTTATGTACAGTTTATAAGATATATTTGGTGTCCTTTTGATATTTTATATAAATTATATAATATATATTTGGTGAAGTTTTTGATATTTTACATAGGGTGTGTAGTATATAGTTACTGTCCTTTTTGATATTTTATTTACAGTATATAATATACGTTTGGTGTAATTTTTGATATTTAATATACAGTATATTAAATATAATTACTGTAGTATTTGATACTTTATTTACAGTATATATAACACATATTTGGTGTACTTTTTGATATTTTATGTACAGTATGTAATATATATTTACTGTACTTTTTGATAATTTATTTACAGTATATAAAGTGTATTTGGTGTACTTTCAGTTAATATTATATGTACAATATATGAAATATATTTACTGTACTTTTTGATATTTTATGTACAGTATATAAGATATATTTCGTGTCCTTTTGATATTTTATGTAAATTATATAATATATATTTGGTGAAGTTTTTGATATTTTACATAGGGTGTGTAGTATATAGTTACTGTCCTTTTTGATATTTTATTTACAGTATATAATATACGTTTGGTGTAATTTTTGATATTTTATGTACAGTATATTAAATATAATTACTGTAGTATTTGATACTTTATTTACAGTATATATAACACATATTTGGTGTACTTTTTGATATTTTATGTACAGTATGTAATATATATTTACTGTACTTTTTGATAATTTATTTACAGTATATAAAGTGTATTTGGTGTACTTTCGGTTAATATTATATGTACAATATATGAAATATATATACTGTATTTTTGATATTTTATGTACAGTGTATAAGATATATTTCGTGTCCTTTTGATATTTTATGTAAATTATATAATACATATTTGGTGTTGTTTTTGATATTTTACATAGGGTGTGTCATCTATATTGACTGTCCTTTTTAATATTTTATTTACAGTATATAATATACATTTGGTGTAATTTTTGATATTTTATGTACAGTATATTAAATATAATTACTGTAGTTTTTTATAGTCTATTTACAGTATATATAACACATATTTGGTGTACTTTTTGATATTTTATGTACAGTATGTCATATATATTTACTGTACTATTTGATATTTTATTTACAGTATATAAAATGTATTTGGTGTACTTTTAGTTAATATTATATGTACAATATATGAAATATATTTACTGTACTTTCTGATATTTTATATACAGTATATAAGATATATTTGGTGTCCTTTTGATATTTTATATAAATTATATAATATATATTTTGTGAAGTTTTTGATATTTTACATAGGGTGTGTAGTATATACTTACTGTCCTTTTTGATATTTTATTTACAGTATATAATATACATTTGGTGTAATTTTTGATATTTTATGTACAGTATATTAAATATAATTACTGCAGTTTTTGATAGTCTATTTACAGTATATACAACACATATTTGGTGTACTTTTTGATATTTTATGTACAGTATGTCATATATATTTACTGTACTTTTTGATATTTTATTTACAGTATATGAAATGTATTTGGTGTACTTTTAGTTAATATTATATGTACAATATATGAAATATATTTACTGTACTTTTTGATATTTTATGTACAGTATATAAGATATATTTGGTGTCCTTTTGAAATTTTATATAAATTACATAATATATATTTGGTGAAGTTTTTGATATTTTACATAGGGTGTGTAGTATATAGTTACTGTCCTTTTTGATATTTTATTTACAGTATATAATATACGTTTGGTGTAATTTTTGATATTTAATGTACAGTATATTAAATATAATTACTGTAGTATTTGATACTTTATTTACAGTATATATAACACATATTTGGTGTACTTTTTGATATTTTATGTACAGTATGTCATATATATTTACTGTACTTTTTGATAATTTATTTACAGTATATAAAGTGTATTTGGTGTACTTTCAGTTAATATTATATGTACAATATATGAAATATATTTACTGTACTTTTTGATATTTTATGTACAGTATATAAGATATATTTGGTGTCCTTTTGATATTTTATGTAAATTATATAATATATATTTGGTGAAGTTTTTGATATTTTACATAGGGTGTGTAGTATATAGTTACTGTCCTTTTTGATATTTTATTTACAGTATATAATATACGTTTGGTGTAATTTTTGATATTTTATGTACAGTATATTAAATATAATTACTGTAGTATTTGATACTTTATTTACAGTATATATAACACATATTTGGTGTACTTTTTGATATTTTATGTACAGTATGTAATATATATTTACTGTACTTTTTGATAATTTATTTACAGTATATAAAGTGTATTTGGTGTACTTTCGGTTAATATTATATGTACAATATATGAAATATATATACTGTATTTTTGATATTTTATGTACAGTATATAAGATATATTTCGTGTCCTTTTGATATTTTATGTAAATTATATAATACATATTTGGTGTTGTTTTTGATATTTTACATAGGGTGTGTCATCTATATTGACTGTCCTTTTTAATATTTTATTTACAGTATATAATATACATTTGGTGTAATTTTTGATATTTTATGTACAGTATATTAAATATAATTACTGTAGTTTTTTATAGTCTATTTACAGTATATATAACACATATTTGGTGTACTTTTTGATATTTAATGTACAGTATGTCATATATATTTACTGTACTATTTGAAATTTTATTTACAGTATATAAAATATATTTGGTGTACTTTTAGTTAATATTATATGTACAATATATGAAATATATTTACTGTACTTTCTGATATTTTATATACAGTATATAAGATATATTTGGTGTCCTTTTGATATTTTATATAAATTATATAATATATATTTTGTGAAGTTTTTGATATTTTACATAGGGTGTGTACTATATACTTACTGTCCTTTTTGATATTTTATTTACAGTATATAATATACATTTGGTGTAATTTTTGATATTTTATGTACAGTATATTAAATATAATTACTGCAGTTTTTGATAGTCTATTTGCAGTATATACAACACATATTTGGTGTACTTTTTGATATTTTATGTACAGTATGTCATATATATTTACTGTACTTTTTGATATTTTATTTACAGTATATAAAATGTATTTGGTGTACTTTTAGTTAATATTATATGTACAATATATGAAATATATTTACTGTACTTTTTGATATTTTATGTACAGTATATAAGATATATTTGGTGTCCTTTTGATATTTTATATAAATTACATAATATATATTTGGTGAAGTTTTTGATATTTTACATAGGGTGTGTAGTATATAGTTACTGTCCTTTTTGATATTTTATTTACAGTATATAATATACGTTTGGTGTAATTTTTGATATTTAATGTACAGTATATTAAATATAATTACTGTAGTATTTGATACTTTATTTACAGTATATATAACACATATTTGGTGTACTTTTTGATATTTTATGTACAGTATGTCATATATATTTACTGTACTTTTTGATAATTTATTTACAGTATATAAAGTGTATTTGGTGTACTTTCAGTTAATATTATATGTACAATATATGAAATATATTTACTGTACTTTTTGATATTTTATGTACAGTATATAAGATATATTTGGTGTCCTTTTGATATTTTATGTAAATTATATAATATATATTTGGTGAAGTTTTTGATATTTTACATAGGGTGTGTACTATATAGTTACTGTCCTTTTTGATATTTTATTTACAGTATATAATATACGTTTGGTGTAATTTTTGATATTTTATGTACAGTATATTAAATATAATTACTGTAGTATTTGATACTTTATTTACAGTATATATAACACATATTTGGTGTACTTTTTGATATTTTATGTACAGTATGTCATATATATTTACTGTACTTTTTGATAATTTATTTACAGTATATAAAGTGTATTTGGTGTACTTTCAGTTAATATTATATGTACAATATATGAAATATATTTACTGTACTTTTTGATATTTTATGTACAGTATATAAGATATATTTCGTGTCCTTTTGATATTTTATGTAAATTATAAAATATATATTTGGTGAAGTTTTTGATATTTTACATAGGGTGTGTAGTATATAGTTACTGTCCTTTTTGATATTTTATTTACAGTATGTAATATACGTTTGGTGTAATTTTTGATATTTTATGTACAGTATATTAAATATAATTACTGTAGTATTTGATACTTTATTTACAGTATATATAACACATATTTGGTGTACTTTTTGATATTTTATGTACAGTATGTAATATATATTTACTGTACTTTTTGATAATTTATTTACAGTATATAAAGTGTATTTGGTGTACTTTCGGTTAATATTATATGTACAATATATGAAATATATATACTGTATTTTTGATATTTTATGTACAGTATATAAGATATATTTCGTGTCCTTTTGATATTTTATGTAAATTATATAATACATATTTGGTGATGTTTTTGATATTTTACATAGGGTGTGTCATCTATATTGACTGTCCTTTTTAATATTTTATTTACAGTATATAATATACATTTGGTGTAATTTTTGATATTTTATGTACAGTATATTGAATATAATTACTGTAGTTTTTCATAGTCTATTTACAGTATATATAACACATATTTGGTGTACTTTTTGATATTTTATGTACAGTATGTCATATATATTTACTGTACTATTTGATATTTTATTTACAGTATATAAAATGTATTTGGTGTACTTTTAGTTAATATTATATGTACAATATATGAAATATATTTACTGTACTTTCTGATATTTTATATACAGTATATAAGATATATTTGGTGTCCTTTTGATATTTTATATAAATTATATAATATATACTTTGTGAAGTTTTTGATATTTTACATAGGGTGTGTAGTATATAGTTACTGTCCTTTTTGATATTTTATTTACAGTATATAATATACGTTTGGTGTAATTTTTGATATTTAATGTACAGTATATTAAATATAATTACTGTAGTATTTGATACTTTATTTACAGTATATATAACACATATTTGGTGTACTTTTTGATATTTTATGTACAGTATGTGATATATATTTACTGTACTTTTTGATAATTTATTTACAGTATATAAAGTGTATTTGATGTACTTTCAGTTAATATTATATGTAAAATATATGAAATATATTTACTGTACTTTGTGATATTTTATGTACAGTATATAAGATATATTTGGTGTCCTTTTGATATTTTATGTAAATTATATAATATATATTTGGTGAAGTTTTTGATATTTTACATAGGGTGTGTAGTATATAGTTACTGTCCTTTTTGATATTTTATTTACAGTATATAATATACGTTTGGTGTAATTTTTGATATTTTATGTACAGTATATTAAATATAATTACTGTAGTATTTGATACTTTATTTACAGTATATATAACACATATTTGGTGTACTTTTTGATATTTTATGTACAGTATGTAATATATATTTACTGTACTTTTTGATAATTTATTTACAGTATATAAAGTGTATTTGGTGTACTTTCGGTTAATATTATATGTACAATATATGAAATATATATACTGTATTTTTGATATTTTATGTACAGTATATAAGATATATTTCGTGTCCTTTTGATATTTTATGTAAATTATATAATACATATTTGGTGTTGTTTTTGATATTTTACATAGGGTGTGTCATCTATATTGACTGTCCTTTTTAATATTTTATTTACAGTATATAATATACATTTGGTGTAATTTTTGATATTTTATGGACAGTATATTAAATATAATTACTGTAGTTTTTCATAGTCTATTTACAGTATATATAACACATATTTGGTGTACTTTTTGATATTTTATGTACAGTATGTCATATATATTTACTGTACTATTTGATATTTTATTTACAGTATATAAAATGTATTTGGTGTACTTTTAGTTAATATTATATGTACAATATATGAAATATATTTACTGTACTTTCTGATATTTTATATACAGTATATAAGATATATTTGGTGTCCTTTTGATATTTTATATAAATTATATAATATATATTTGGTGAAGTTTTTGATATTTTACATAGGGTGTGTAGTATATAGTTACTGTCCTTTTTGATATTTTATTTACAGTATATAATATACGTTTGGTGTAATTTTTGATATTTAATGTACAGTATATTAAATATAATTACTGTAGTATTTGATACTTTATTTACAGTATATATAACACATATTTGGTGTACTTTTTGATATTTTATGTACAGTATGTAATATATATTTACTGTACTTTTTGATAATTTATTTACAGTATATAAAGTGTATTTGGTGTACTTTCAGTTAATATTATATGTAAAATATATGAAATATTTTTACTGTACTTTGTGATATTTTATGTACAGTATATAAGATATATTTGGTGTCCTTTTGATATTTTATGTAAATTATATAATATATATTTGGTGAAGTTTTTGATATTTTACATAGGGTGTGTAGTATATAGTTACTGTCCTTTTTGATATTTTATTAACAGTATATAATATACGTTTGGTGTAATTTTTGATATTTTATGTACAGTATATTAAATATAATTACTGTAGTATTTGATACTTTATTTACAGTATATATAACACATATTTGGTGTACTTTTTGATATTTTATGTACAGTATGTAATATATATTTACTGTACTTTTTGATAATTTATTTACAGTATATAAAGTGTATTTGGTGTACTTTCGGTTAATTTTATATGTACAATATATGAAATATATATACTGTATTTTTGATATTTTATGTACAGTATATAAGATATATTTCGTGTCCTTTTGATATTTTATGTAAATTATATAATACATATTTGGTGTTGTTTTTGATATTTTACATAGAGTGTGTCATCTATATTGACTGTCCTTTTTAATATTTTATTTACAGTATATAATATACATTTGGTGTAATTTTTGATATTTTATGTACAGTATATTAAATATAATTACTGTAGTTTTTCATAGTCTATTTACAGTATATATAACACATATTTGGTGTACTTTTTGATATTTTATGTACAGTATGTCATATATATTTACTGTACTATTTGATATTTTATTTACAGTATATAAAATGTATTTGGTGTACTTTTAGTTAATATTATATGTACAATATATGAAATATATTTACTGTACTTTCTGATATTTTATATACAGTATATAAGATATATTTGGTGTCCTTTTGATATTTTATATAAATTATATAATATATATTTGGTGAAGTTTTTGATATTTTACATAGGGTGTGTAGTATATAGTTACTGTTCTTTTTGATATTTTATTTACAGTATATAATATACGTTTGGTGTAATTTTTGATATTTAATGTACAGTATATTAAATATAATTACTGTAGTATTTGATACTTTATTTACAGTATATATAACACATATTTCGTGTACTTTTTGATATTTTATGTACAGTATGTAATATATATTTACTGTACTTTTTGATAATTTATTTACAGTATATAAAGTGTATTTGGTGTACTTTCAGTTAATATTATATGTAAAATATATGAAATATATTTACTGTACTTTTTGATATTTTATGTACAGTATATAAGATATATTTGGTGTCCTTTTGATATTTTATGTAAATTATATAATATATATTTGGTGAAGTTTTTCATATTTTACATAGGGTGTGTAGTATATAGTTACTGTCCTTTTTGATATTTTATTTACAGTATATAATATACGTTTGGTGTAATTTTTGATATTTTATGTACAGAATATTAAATATAATTACTGTAGTATTTGATACTTTATTTACAGTATATATAACACATATTTGGTGTACTTTTTGATATTTTATGTACAGTATGTAATATATATTTACTGTACTTTTTGATAATTTATTTACAGTATATAAAGTGTATTTGGTGTACTTTCGGTTAATATTATATGTACAATATATGAAATATATTTACTGTACTTTTTGATATTTTATGTACAGTATATAAGATATATTTCGTGTCCTTTTGATATTTTATGTAAATTATATAATACATATTTGGGGTTGTTTTTGATATTTTACATAGAGTGTGTCATCTATATTGACTGTCCTTTTTAATATTTTATTTACAGTATATAATATACATTTGGTGTAATTTTTGATATTTTATGTACAGTATATTAAATATAATTACTGTAGTTTTTCATAGTCTATTTACAGTATATATAACACATATTTGGTGTACTTTTTGATATTTTATGTACAGTATGTCATATATATTTACTGTACTTTTTGATAATTTATTTACAGTATATAAAGTGTATTTGGTGTACTTTCATTTAATATTATATGTACAATATATGAAATATATTTACTGTACTTTTTGATATTTTATGTACAGTATATAAGATATATTTGGTGTCCTTTTGATATTTTATATAAATTATATAATATATATTTGGTGAAGTTTTTGATATTTTACATAGGGTGTGTAGTATATACTTACTGTCCTTTTTGATATTTTATTTACAGTATATAATATACATTTGGTGTAATTTTTGATATTTTATGTACAGTATATTAAATATAATTACTGCAGTTTTTGATAGTCTATTTACAGTATATATAACACATATTTGGTGTACTTTTTGATATTTTATGTACAGTATGTCATATATATTTACTGTACTTTTTGATATTTTATTTACGGTATATAAAATGTATTTGGTGTACTTTTAGTTAATATTATATGTACAATATATGAAATATATTTACTGTATTTCTTGATATTTTATGTACAGTATATAAGATATATTTGGTGTCCTTTTGATATTTTATATAAATTATATAATATACATTTGGTGAAGTTTTTGATATTTTACATAGGGTGTGTAGTATATAGTTACTGTCCTTTTTGATATTTTATTTACAGTATATAATATACGTTAGGTGTAATTTTTGATATTTAATGTACAGTATATTAAATATAATTACTGTAGTGTTTGATACTTTATTTACAGTATATATAACACATATTTGGTGTACTTTTTGATATTTTATGTACAGTATGTCATATATATTTACTGTACTTTTTGATAATTTATTTACAGTATATAAAGTGTATTTGGTGTACTTTCAGTTAATATTATATGTACAATATATGAAATATATTTACTGTACTTTTTGATATTTTATGTACAGTATATAAGATATATTTGGTGTCCTTTTGATATTTTATGTAAATTATATAATATATATTTGGTGAAGTTTTTGATATTTTACATAGGGTGTGTACTATATAGTTACTGTCCTTTTTGATATTTTATTTACAGTATATAATATACGTTAGGTGTAATTTTTGATATTTAATGTACAGTATATTAAATATAATTACTGTAGTGTTTGATACTTTATTTACAGTATATATAACACATATTTGGTGTACTTTTTGATATTTTATGTACAGTATGTAATATATATTTACTGTACTTTTTGATAATTTATTTACAGTATATAAAGTGTATTTGGTGTACTTTCAGTTAATATTATATGTAAAATATATGAAATATATTTACTGTACTTTTTGATATTTTAGGTACAGTATATAAGATATATTTGGTGTCCTTTTGATATTTTATGTAAATTATATAATATATATTTGGTGAAGTTTTTGATATTTTACATAGGGTGTGTAGTATATAGTTACTGTCCTTTTTGATATTTTATTTACAGTATATAATATACGTTTGGTGTAATTTTTGATATTTTATGTACAGTATATTAAATATAATTACTGTAGTATTTGATACTTTATTTACAGTATATATAACACATATTTGGTGTACTTTTTGATATTTTATGTACAGTATGTAATATATATTTACTGTACTTTTTGATAATTTATTTACAGTATATAAAGTGTATTTGGTGTACTTTCGGTTAATATTATATGTACAATATATGAAATATATATACTGTATTTTTGATATTTTATGTACAGTATATAAGATATATTTCGTGTCCTTTTGATATTTTATGTAAATTATATAATACATATTTGGTGTTGTTTTTGATATTTTACATAGGGTGTGTCATCTATATTGACTGTCCTTTTTAATATTTTATTTACAGTATATAATATACATTTGGTGTAATTTTTGATATTTTATGGACAGTATATTAAATATAATTACTGTAGTTTTTCATAGTCTATTTACAGTATATATAACACATATTTGGTGTACTTTTTGATATTTTATGTACAGTATGTCATATATATTTACTGTACTATTTGATATTTTATTTACAGTATATAAAATGTATTTGGTGTACTTTTAGTTAATATTATATGTACAATATATGAAATATATTTACTGTACTTTCTGATATTTTATATACAGTATATAAGATATATTTGGTGTCCTTTTGATATTTTATATAAATTATATAATATATATTTGGTGAAGTTTTTGATATTTTACATAGGGTGTGTAGTATATAGTTACTGTCCTTTTTGATATTTTATTTACAGTATATAATATACGTTTGGTGTAATTTTTGATATTTTATGTACAGTATATTAAATATAATTACTGTAGTATTTGATACTTTATTTACAGTATATATAACACATATTTGGTGTACTTTTTGATATTTTATGTACAGTATGTAATATATATTTACTGTACTTTTTGATAATTTATTTACAGTATATAAAGTGTATTTGGTGTACTTTCGGTTAATATTATATGTACAATATATGAAATATATATACTGTATTTTTGATATTTTATGTACAGTATATAAGATATATTTCGTGTCCTTTTGATATTTTATGTAAATTATATAATACATATTTGGTGTTGTTTTTGATATTTTACATAGAGTGTGTCATCTATATTGACTGTCCTTTTTAATATTTTATTTACAGTATATAATATACATTTGGTGTAATTTTTGATATTTTATGTACAGTATATTAAATATAATTACTGTAGTTTTTCATAGTCTATTTACAGTATATATAACACATATTTGGTGTACTTTTTGATATTTTATGTACAGTATGTCATATATATTTACTGTACTATTTGATATTTTATTTACAGTATATAAAATGTATTTGGTGTACTTTTAGTTAATATTATATGTACAATATATGAAATATATTTACTGTACTTTCTGATATTTTATATACAGTATATAAGATATATTTGGTGTCCTTTTGATATTTTATATAAATTATATAATATATATTTGGTGAAGTTTTTGATATTTTACATAGGGTGTGTAGTATATAGTTACTGTCCTTTTTGATATTTTATTTACAGTATATAATATACGTTTGGTGTAATTTTTGATATTTAATGTACAGTATATTAAATATAATTACTGTAGTATTTGATACTTTATTTACAGTATATATAACACATATTTGGTGTACTTTTTGATATTTTATGTACAGTATGTAATATATATTTACTGTACTTTTTGATAATTTATTTACAGTATATAAAGTGTATTTGGTGTACTTTCAGTTAATATTATATGTAAAATATATGAAATATATTTACTGTACTTTTTGATATTTTAGGTACAGTATATAAGATATATTTGGTGTCCTTTTGATATTTTATGTAAATTATATAATATATATTTGGTGAAGTTTTTGATATTTTACATAGGGTGTGTAGTATATAGTTACTGTCCTTTTTGATATTTTATTTACAGTATATAATATACGTTTGGTGTAATTTTTGATATTTTATGTACAGTATATTAAATATAATTACTGTAGTATTTGATACTTTATTTACAGTATATATAACACATATTTGGTGTACTTTTTGATATTTTATGTACAGTATGTAATATATATTTACTGTAGTTTTTGACAATTTATTTACAGTATATAAAGTGTATTTGGTGTACTTTCGGTTAATATTATATGTACAATATATGAAATATATATACTGTATTTTTGATATTTTATGTACAGTATATAAGATATATTTCGTGTCCTTTTGATATTTTATGTAAATTATATAATACATATTTGGTGTTGTTTTTGATATTTTACATAGAGTGTGTCATCTATATTGACTGTCCTTTTTAATATTTTATTTACAGTATATAATATACATTTGGTGTAATTTTTGATATTTTATGTACAGTATATTAAATATAATTACTGTAGTTTTTCATAGTCTATTTACAGTATATATAACACATATTTGGTGTACTTTTTGATATTTTATGTACAGTATGTCATATATATTTACTGTACTATTTGATATTTTATTTTCAGTATATAAAATGTATTTGGTGTACTTTTAGTTAATATTATATGTACAATATATGAAATATATTTACTGTACTTTCTGATATTTTATATACAGTATATAAGATATATTTGGTGTCCTTTTGATATTTTATATAAATTATATAATATATATTTTGTGAAGTTTTTGATATTTTACATAGGGTGTGTAGTATATAGTTACTGTCCTTTTTGATATTTTATTTACAGTATATAATATACGTTTGGTGTAATTTTTGATATTTAATGTACAGTATATTAAATATAATTACTGTAGTATTTGGTACTTTATTTACAGTATATATAACACATATTTGGTGTACTTTTTGATATTTTATGTATAGTATGTAATATATATTTACTGTACTTTTTGATAATTTATTTACAGTATATAAAGTGTATTTGGTGTACTTTCAGTTAATATTATATGTAAAATATATGAAATATATTTACTGTACTTTTTGATATTTTATGTACAGTATATAAGATATATTTCGTGTCCTTTTGATATTTTATGTAAATTATATAATACATATTTGGTGTTGTTTTTGATATTTTACATAGAGTGTGTCATCTATATTGACTGTCCTTTTTAATATTTTATTTACAGTATATAATATACATTTGGTGTAATTTTTGATATTTTATGTACAGTATATTAAATATAATTACTGTAGTTTTTCATAGTCTATTTACAGTATATATAACACATATTTGGTGTACTTTTTGATATTTTATGTACAGTATGTCATATATATTTACTGTACTTTTTGATAATTTATTTACAGTATATAAAGTGTATTTGGTGTACTTTCAGTTAATATTATATGTACAATATATGAAATATATTTACTGTACTTTTTGATATTTTATGTACAGTATATAAGATATATTTGGTGTCCTTTTGATATTTTATATAAATTATATAATATATATTTGGTGAAGTTTTTGATATTTTACATAGGGTGTGTAGTATATACTTACTGTCCTTTTTGATATTTTATTTACAGTATATAATATACATTTGGTGTAATTATTGATATTTTATGTACAGTATATTAAATATAATTACTGCAGTTTTTGATAGTCTATTTACAGTATATATAACACATATTTGGTGTACTTTTTGATATTTTATGTACAGTATGTCATATATATTTACTGTACTTTTTGATATTTTATTTACAGTATATAAAATGTATTTGGTGTACTTTTAGTTAATATTATATGTACAATATATGAAATATATTTACTGTACTTTTTGATATTTTATGTACAGTATATAAGATATATTTGGTGTCCTTTTGATATTTTATATAAATTATATAATATACATTTGGTGAAGTTTTTGATATTTTACATAGGGTGTGTAGTATATAGTTACTGTCCTTTTTGATATTTTATTTACAGTATATAATATACGTTAGGTGTAATTTTTGATATTTAATGTACAGTATATTAAATATAATTACTGTAGTGTTTGATACTTTATTTACAGTATATATAACACATATTTGGTGTACTGTTTGATATTTTATGTACAGTATGTCATATATATTTACTGTACTTTTTGATAATTTATTTACAGTATATAAAGTGTATTTGGTGTACTTTCAGTTAATATTATATGTACAATATATGAAATATATTTACTGTACTTTTTGATATTTTATGTACAGTATATAAGATATATTTGGTGTCCTTTTGATATTTTATGTAAATTATATAATATATATTTGGTGAAGTTTTTGATATTTTACATAGGGTGTGTACTATATAGTTACTGTCCTTTTTGATATTTTATTTACAGTATATAATATACGTTTGGTGTAATTTTTGATATTTTATGTACAGTATATTAAATATAATTACTGTAGTATTTGATACTTTATTTACAGTATATATAACACATATTTGGTGTACTTTTTGATATTTTATGTACAGTATGTAATATATATTTACTGTACTTTTTGATAATTTATTTACAGTATATAAAGTGTATTTGGTGTACTTTCAGTTAATATTATATGTAAAATATATGAAATATATTTACTGTACTTTTTGATATTTTAGGTACAGTATATAAGATATATTTGGTGTCCTTTTGATATTTTATGTAAATTATATAATATATATTTGGTGAAGTTTTTGATATTTTACATAGGGTGTGTAGTATATAGTTACTGTCCTTTTTGATATTTTATTTACAGTATATAATATACGTTTGGTGTAATTTTTGATATTTTATGTACAGTATATTAAATATAATTACTGTAGTATTTGATACTTTATTTACAGTATATATAACACATATTTGGTGTACTTTTTGATATTTTATGTACAGTATGTAATATATATTTACTGTACTTTTTGATAATTTATTTACAGTATATAAAGTGTATTTGGTGTACTCTCGGTTAATATTATATGTACAATATATGAAATATATATACTGTATTTTTGATATTTTATGTACAGTATATAAGATATATTTCGTGTCCTTTTGATATTTTATGTAAATTATATAATACATATTTGGTGTTGTTTTTGATATTTTACATAGGGTGTGTCATCTATATTGGCTGTCCTTTTTAATATTTTATTTACAGTATATAATATACATTTGGTGTAATTTTTGATATTTTATGTACAGTATATTAAATATAATTACTGTAGTTTTTCATAGTCTATTTACAGTATATATAACACATATTTGGTGTACTTTTTGATATTTTATGTACAGTATGTCATATATATTTACTGTACTATTTGATATATTATTTACAGTATATTAAATGTATTTGGTGTACTTTTAGTTAATATTATATGTACAATATATGAAATATATTTACTGTACTTTCTGATATTTTATATACAGTATATAAGATATATTTGGTGTCCTTTTGATATTTTATATAAATTATATAATATATATTTGGAGAAGTTTTTGATATTTTACATAGGGTGTGTAGTATATACTTACTGTCCTTTTTGATATTTTATTTACAGTATATAATATACATTTGGTGTAATTTTTGATATTTTATGTACAGTATATTAAATATAGTTACTGCAGTTTTTGATAGTCTATTTACAGTATATATAACACATATTTGGTGTACTTTTTGATATTTTATGTACAGTATGTCATATATATTTACTCTACCTTTTGATATTTTATTTACAGTATATAAAATGTATTTGGTGTACTTTTAGTTAATATTATATGTACAATATATGAAATATATTTACTGTACTTTCTGATATTTTATGTACAGTATATAAGATATATTTGGTGTCCTTTTGATATTTTATATAAATTATATAATATATATTTGGTGAAGTTTTTGATATTTTACATAGGGTGTGTAGTATATACTTACTGTCCTTTTTGATATTTTATTTACATTATATAATATACGTTTGGTGTAATTTTTGATATTTAATGTACAGTATATTAAATATAATTACTGTAGTATTTGATACTTTATTTACAGTATATATAACACATATTTGGTGTACTTTTTGATATTTTATGTACAGTATGTCATATATATTTACTGTACTTTTTGATAATTTATTTACAGTATATAAAGTGTATTTGGTGTACTTTCAGTTAAGATTATATGTACAATATATGAAATATATTTACTGTACTTTTTGATATTTTATGTACATTTTATAAGATATATTTGGTGTCCTTTTGATATTTTATATAAATTATATAATATATATTTGGTGAAGTTTTTGATATTTTACATAGGGTGTGTAGTATATAGTTACTGTCCTTTTTGATATTTTATTTACAGTATATAATATACGTTTGGTGTAATTTTTGATATTTAATGTACAGTATATTAAATATAATTACTGTAGTATTTGATACTTTATTTACAGTATATATAACACATATTTGGTGTACTTTTTGATATTTTATGTACAGTATGTAATATATATTTACTGTACTTTTTGATAATTTATTTACAGTATATAAAGTGTATTTGGTGTACTTTCAGTTAATATTATATGTACAATATATGAAATATATTTACTGTACTTTTTGATATTTTATGTACAGTATATAAGATATATTTCGTGTCCTTTTGATATTTTATGTAAATTATATAATATATATTTGGTGAAGTTTTTGATATTTTACATAGGGTGTGTAGTATATAGTTACTGTCCTTTTTGATATTTTATTTACAGTATATAATATACGTTTGGTGTAATTTTTGATATTTTATGTACAGTATATTAAATATAATTACTGTAGTATTTGATACTTTATTTACAGTATATATAACACATATTTGGTGTACTTTTTGATATTTTATGTACAGTATGTAATATATATTTACTGTACTTTTTGATAATTTATTTACAGTATATAAAGTGTATTTGGTGTACTTTCGGTTAATATTATATGTACAATATATGAAATATATATACTGTATTTTTGATATTTTATGTACAGTATATAAGATATATTTCGTGTCCTTTTTATATTTTATGTAAATTATATAATACATATTTGGTGTTGTTTTTGATATTTTACATAGGGTGTGTCATCTATATTGACTGTCCTTTTTGATATTTTATTTACAGTATATAATATACATTTGGTGTGATTTTTGATATTTTATGTACAGTATATTAAATATAATTACTGTAGTTTTTCATAGTCTATTTACAGTATATATAACACATATTTGGTGTACTTTTGATATTTTATGTACAGTATGTCATATATATTTACTGTACTATTTGATATTTTATTTACAGTATATAAAATGTATTTGGTGTACTTTTAGTTAATATTATATGTACAATATATGAAATATATTTACTGTACTTTCTGATATTTTATATACAGTATATAAGATATATTTGGTGTCCTTTTGATATTTTATATAAATTATATAATATATATTTGGTGAAGTTTTTGATATTTTACATAGGGTGTGTAGTATATAGTTACTGTCCTTTTTGATATTTTATTTACAGTATATAATATACGTTTGGTGTAATTTTTGATATTTAATGTACAGTATATTAAATATAATTACTGTAGTATTTGATACTTTATTTACAGTATATATAACACATATTTGGTGTACTTTTTGATATTTTATGTACAGTATGTAATATATATTTACTGTACTTTTTGATAATTTATTTACAGTATATAAAGTGTATTTGGTGTACTTTCAGTTAATCTTATATGTAAAATATATGAAATATATTTACTGTACTTTTTGATATTTTATGTACAGTATATAAGATATATTTCGTGTCCTTTTGATATTTTATGTAAATTATATAATACATATTTGGTGTTGTTTTTGATATTTTACATAGAGTGTGTCATCTATATTGACTGTCCTTTTTAATATTTTATTTACAGTATATAATATACATTTGGTGTAATTTTTGATATTTTATGTACAGTATATTAAATATAATTACTGTAGTTTTTCATAGTCTATTTACAGTATATATAACACATATTTGGTGTACTTTTTGATATTTTATGTACAGTATGTCATATATATTTACTGTACTTTTTGATAATTTATTTACAGTATATAAAGTCTATTTGGTGTACTTTCAGTTAATATTATATGTACAATATATGAAATATATTTACTGTACTTTTTGATATTTTATGTACAGTATATAAGATATATTTGGTGTCCTTTTGATATTTTATATAAATTATATAATATATATTTGGTGAAGATTTTGATATTTTACATAGGGTGTGTAGTATATACTTACTGTCCTTTTTGATATTTTATTTACAGTATATAATATACATTTGGTGTAATTTTTGATATTTTATGTACAGTATATTAAATATAATTACTGCAGTTTTTGATAGTCTATTTACAGTATATATAACACATATTTGGTGTACTTTTTGATATTTTATGTACAGTATGTCATATATATTTACTGTACTATTTGATATATTATTTACAGTATATAAAATGTATTTGGTGTACTTTTAGTTAATATTATATGTACAATATATGAAATATATTTACTGTACTTTCTGATATTTTATATACAGTATATAAGATATATTTGGTGTCCTTTTGATATTTTATATAAATTATATAATATATATTTGGTGAAGTTTTTGATATTTTACATAGGGTGTGTAGTATATACTTACTGTCCTTTTTGATATTTTATTTACAGTATATAATATACATTTGGTGTAATTTTTGATATTTTATGTACAGTATATTAAATATAGTTACTGCAGTTTTTGATAGTCTATTTACAGTATATATAACACATATTTGGTGTACTTTTTGATATTTTATGTACAGTATGTCATATATATTTACTGTACTTTTTGATATTTTATTTACAGTATATAAAATGTATTTGGTGTACTTTTAGTTAATATTATATGTACAATATATGAAATATATTTACTGTACTTTCTGATATTTTATGTACAGTATATAAGATATATTTGGTGTCCTTTTGATATTTTATATAAATTATATAATATATATTTGGTGAAGTTTTTGATATTTTACATAGGGTGTGTAGTATATAGTTACTGTCCTTTTTGATATTTTATTTACAGTATATAATATACGTTTGGTGTAATTTTTGATATTTAATGTACAGTATATTAAATATAATTACTGTAGTATTTGATACTTTATTTACAGTATATATAACACATATTTGGTGTACTTTTTGATATTTTATGTACAGTATGTCATATATATTTACTGTACTTTTTGATAATTTATTTACAGTATATAAAGTGTATTTGGTGTACTTTCAGTTAAGATTATATGTACAATATATGAAATATATTTACTGTACTTTTTGATATTTTATGTACAGTTTATAAGATATATTTGGTGTCCTTTTGATATTTTATATAAATTATATAATATATATTTGGTGAAGTTTTTGATATTTTACATAGGGTGTGTAGTATATAGTTACTGTCCTTTTTGATATTTTATTTACAGTATATAATATACGTTTGGTGTAATTTTTGATATTTAATATACAGTATATTAAATATAATTACTGTAGTATTTGATACTTTATTTACAGTATATATAACACATATTTGGTGTACTTTTTGATATTTTATGTACAGTATGTAATATATATTTACTGTACTTTTTGATAATTTATTTACAGTATATAAAGTGTATTTGGTGTACTTTCAGTTAATATTATATGTACAATATATGAAATATATTTACTGTACTTTTTGATATTTTATGTACAGTATATAAGATATATTTCGTGTCCTTTTGATATTTTATGTAAATTATATAATATATATTTGGTGAAGTTTTTGATATTTTACATAGGGTGTGTAGTATATAGTTACTGTCCTTTTTGATATTTTATTTACAGTATATAATATACGTTTGGTGTAATTTTTGATATTTTATGTACAGTATATTAAATATAATTACTGTAGTATTTGATACTTTATTTACAGTATATATAACACATATTTGGTGTACTTTTTGATATTTTATGTACAGTATGTAATATATATTTACTGTACTTTTTGATAATTTATTTACAGTATATAAAGTGTATTTGGTGTACTTTCGGTTAATATTATATGTACAATATATGAAATATATATACTGTATTTTCGATATTTTATGTACAGTATATAAGATATATTTCGTGTCCTTTTGATATTTTATGTAAATTATATAATACATATTTGGTGTTGTTTTTGATATTTTACATAGGGTGTGTCATCTATATTGACTGTCCTTTTTGATATTTTATTTACAGTATATAATATACATTTGGTGTAATTTTTGATATTTTATGTACAGTATATTAAATATAATTACTGTAGTTTTTCATAGTCTATTTACAGTATATATAACACATATTTGGTGTACTTTTTGATATTTTATGTACAGTATGTCATATATATTTACTGTACTATTTGATATATTATTTACAGTATATAAAATGTATTTGGTGTACTTTTAGTTAATATTATATGTACAATATATGAAATATATTTACTGTACTTTCTGATATTTTATATACAGTATATAAGATATATTTGGTGTCCTTTTGATATTTTATATAAATTATATAATATATATTTGGTGAAGTTTTTGATATTTTACATAGGGTGTGTAGTATATACTTACTGTCCTTTTTGATATTTTATTTACAGTATATAATATACATTTGGTGTAATTTTTGGTATTTTATGTACAGTATATTAAATATAATTACTGCAGTTTTTGATAGTCTATTTACAGTATATATAACACATATTTGGTGTACTTTTTGATATTTTATGTACAGTATGTCATATATATTTACTGTACTTTTTGATATTTTATTTACAGTATATAAAATGTATTTGGTGTACTTTTAGTTAATATTAGATGTACAATATAGGAAATATATTTACTGTACTTTTTGATATTTTATGTACAGTATATAAGATATATTTGGTGTCCTTTTGATATTTTATATAAATTATATAATATATATTTGGTGAAGTTTTTGATATTTTACATAGGGTGTGTAGTATATAGTTACTGTCCTTTTTGATATTTTATTTACAGTATATAATATACGTTTGGTGTAATTTTTGATATTTAATGTACAGTATATTAAATATAATTACTGTAGTATTTGATACTTTATTTACAGTATATATAACACATATTTGGTGTACTTTTTGATATTTTATGTACAGTATGTCATATATATTTACTGTACTTTTTGATAATTTATTTACAGTATATAAAGTGTATTTGGTGTACTTTCAGTTAATATTATATGTACAATATATGAAATATATTTACTGTACTTTTTGATATTTTATGTACAGTATATAAGATATATTTCGTGTCCTTTTGATATTTTATGTAAATTATATAATATATATTTGGTGAAGTTTTTGATATTTTACATAGGGTGTGTAGTATATAGTTACTGTCCTTTTTGATATTTTATTTACAGTATATAATATACGTTTGGTGTAATTTTTGATATTTTATGTACAGTATATTAAATATAATTACTGTAGTATTTGATACTTTATTTACAGTATATATAACACATATTTGGTGTACTTTTTGATATTTTATGTACAGTATGTAATATATATTTACTGTACTTTTTGATAATTTATTTACAGTATATAAAGTGTATTTGGTGTACTTTCGGTTAATATTATATGTACAATATATGAAATATATATACTGTATTTTCGATATTTTATGTACAGTATATAAGATATATTTCGTGTCCTTTTGATATTTTATGTAAATTATATAATACATATTTGGTGTTGTTTTTGATATTTTACATAGGGTGTGTCATCTATATTGACTGTCCTTTTTGATATTTTATTTACAGTATATAATATACATTTGGTGTAATTTTTGATATTTTATGTACAGTATATTAAATATAATTACTGTAGTTTTTCATAGTCTATTTACAGTATATATAACACATATTTGGTGTACTTTTTGATATTTTATGTACAGTATGTCATATATATTTACTGTACTATTTGATATATTATTTACAGTATATAAAATGTATTTGGTGTACTTTTAGTTAATATTATATGTACAATATATGAAATATATTTACTGTACTTTCTGATATTTTATATACAGTATATAAGATATATTTGGTGTCCTTTTGATATTTTATATAAATTATATAATATATATTTGGTGAAGTTTTTGATATTTTACATAGGGTGTGTAGTATATACTTACTGTCCTTTTTGATATTTTATTTACAGTATATAATATACATTTGGTGTAATTTTTGGTATTTTATGTACAGTATATTAAATATAATTACTGCAGTTTTTGATAGTCTATTTACAGTATATATAACACATATTTGGTGTACTTTTTGATATTTTATGTACAGTATGTCATATATATTTACTGTACTTTTTGATATTTTATTTACAGTATATAAAATGTATTTGGTGTACTTTTAGTTAATATTAGATATACAATATAGGAAATATATTTACTGTACTTTTTGATATTTTATGTACAGTATATAAGATATATTTGGTGTCCTTTTGATATTTTATATAAATTATATAATATATATTTGGTGAAGTTTTTGATATTTTACATAGGGTGTGTAGTATATAGTTACTGTCCTTTTTGATATTTTATTTACAGTATATAATATACGTTTGGTGTAATTTTTGATATTTAATGTACAGTATATTAAATATAATTACTGTAGTATTTGATACTTTATTTACAGTATATATAACACATATTTGGTGTACTTTTTGATATTTTATGTACAGTATGTCATATATATTTACTGTACTTTTTGATAATTTATTTACAGTATATAAAGTGTATTTGGTGTACTTTCAGTTAATATTATATGTACAATATATGAAATATATTTACTGTACTTTTTGATATTTTATGTAGAGTATATAAGATATATTTGGTGTCCTTTTGATATTTTATGTAAATTATATAATATATATTTGGTGAAGTTTTTGATATTTTACATAGGGTGTGTAGTATATAGTTACTGTCTTTTTTGATATTTTATTTACAGTATATAATATACGTTTGGTGTAATTTTTGATATTTAATGTACAGTATATTAAATATAATTACTGTAGTATTTGATACTTTATTTACAGTATATATAACACATATTTGGTGTACTTTTTGATATTTTATGTACAGTATGTAATATATATTTACTGTACTTTTTGATAATTTATTTACAGTATATAAAGTGTATTTGGTGTACTTTCAGTTAATATTATATGTAAAATATATGAAATATATTTACTGTACTTTTTGATATTTTATGTACAGTATATAAGATATATTTGGTGTCCTTTTGATATTTTATGTAAATTATATAATATATATTTGGTGAAGTTTTTGATATTTTACATAGGGTGTGTAGTATATAGTTACTCTCCTTTTTGATATTTTATTTACAGTATATAATATACGTTTGGTGTAATTTTTGATATTTTATGTACAGTATATTAAATATAATTACTGTAGTATTTGATACTTTATTTACAGTATATATAACACATATTTGGTGTACTTTTTGATATTTTATGTACAGTATGTAATATATATTTACTGTACTTTTTGATAATTTATTTACAGTATATAAAGTGTATTTGGTGTACTTTCGGTTAATATTATATGTACAATATATGAAATATATATACTGTATTTTTGATATTTTATGTACACTATATAAGATATATTTCGTGTCCTTTTGATATTTTATGTAAATTATATAATACATATTTGGTGTTGTTTTTGATATTTTACATAGGGTGTGTCATCTATATTGACTGTCCTTTTTGATATTTTATTTACAGTATATAATATACATTTGGTGTAATTTTTGATATTTTATGTACAGTATATTAAATATAATTACTGTAGTTTTTCATAGTCTATTTACAGTATATATAACACATATTTGGTGTACTTTTTGATATTTTATGTACAGTATGTCATATATATTTACTGTACTATTTGATATTTTATTTACAGTATATAAAATGTATTTGGTGTACTTTTAGTTAATATTATATGTACAATATATGAAATATATTTACTGTACTTTCTGATATTTTATATACAGTATATAAGATATATTTGGTGTCCTTTTGATATTTTATATAAATTATATAATATATATTTTGTGAAGTTTTTGATATTTTACATAGGGTGTGTAGTATATACTTACTGTCCTTTTTGATATTTTATTTACAGTATATAATATACACTTGGTGTAATTTTTGATATTTTATGTACAGTATATTAAATATAATTACTGCAGTTTTTGATAGTCTATTTACAGTATATACAACACATATTTGGTGTACTTTTTGATATTTTATGTACAGTATGTCATATATTTACTGTACTTTTTGATATTTTATTTACAGTATATAAAATGTATTTGGTGTACTTTTAGTTAATATTATATGTACAATATATGAAATATATTTACTGTACTTTTTGATATTTTATGTACCGTATATAAGATATATTTGGTGTCCTTTTGATATTTTATATAAATTATATAATATATATTTGGTGAAGTTTTTGATATTTTACATAGGGTGTGTACTATATAGTTACTGTCCTTTTTGATATTTTATTTACAGTATATAAAATACGTTTGGTGTAATTTTTGATATTTTATGTACAGTATATTAAATATAATTACTGTAGTATTTGATACTTTATTTACAGTATATATAACACATATTTGGTGTACTTTTTGATATTTTATGTACAGTATGTCATATATATTTACTGTACTTTTTGATAATTTATTTACAGTATACAAAGTGTATTTGGTGTACTTTCAGTTAATATTATATGTACAATATATGAAATATATTTACTGTACTTTTTGATATTTTATGTACAGTATATAAGATATATTTGGTGTCCTTTTGATATTTTATGTAAATTATATAATATATATTTGGTGAAGTTTTTGATATTTTACATAGGGTGTGTAGTATATAGTTACTGTCCTTTTTGATATTTTATTTACAGTATATAATATACGTTTGGTGTAATTTTTGATATTTTATGTACAGTATATTAAATATAATTACTGTAGTATTTGATACTTTATTTACAGTATATATGACACATATTTGGTGTACTTTTTGATATTTTATGTACAGTATGTAATATATATTTACTGTACTTTTTGATAATTTATTTACAGTATATAAAGTGTATTTGGTGTACTTTCGGTTAATATTATATGTACAATATATGAAATATATATACTGTATTTTTGATATTTTATGTACAGTATATAAGATATATTTCGTGTCCTTTTGATATTTTATGTAAATTATATAATACATATTTGGTGTTGTTTTTGATATTTTACATAGGGTGTGTCATCTATATTGACTGTCCTTTTTAATATTTTATTTACAGTATATAATATACATTTGGTGTAATTTTTGATATTTTATGTACAGTATATTAAATATAATTACTGTAGTTTTTCATATTCTATTTACAGTATATATAACACATATTTGGTGTACTTTTTGATATTTTATGTACAGTATGTCATATATATTTACTGTACTATTTGATATTTTATTTACAGTATATAAAATGTATTTGGTGTACTTTTAGTTAATATTATATGTACAATATATGAAATATATTTACTGTACTTTTTGATATTTTATGTACAGTATATAAGATATATTTGGTGTCCTTTTGATATTTTATGTAAATTATATAATACATATTTGGTGTAGTTTTTGATATTTTACATAGGGTGTGTCATATATATTGACTGTCCTTTTTGATATTTTATTTACAGTATATAATATACATTTGGTGTAATTTCTGATATTTTATGTACAGTATATTAAATATAATTACTGTAGTTTTTGATAGTCTATTTACAGTATATATAACACATATTTGGTGTACTTTTTTATATTTTATGTACAGTATGTCATATATATTTACTGTACTTTTTGATATTTTATTTACAGTATATAATATACATTTGGTGTAATTTTTGATATTTTATGTACAGTATATTAAATACTATTACTGTAGTTTTTGATAGTCTATTTACAGTATATATAACACATATTTGGTTTACTTTTTGATATTTTATGTACAGTATGTCATATATATTTACTGTACTTTTTGATATTTTATTTACAGTATATAAAATGTATTTGGTGTACTTTCAGTTAATATTATATGTATAATATATGAAATATATTTACTGTACTTTTTGATATTTTATGTACAGTATATAAGATATATTTGGTGTCCATTTGATATTTTATGTAAATTATATAATACATATGTGCTGTAGTTTTTGATATTTTACATAGGGTGTGTCATATATATTGACGGTACTTTTTGATATTTTATTTACAGTATATAATATACATTTGGTGTAATTGTTGATATTTTATGTACAGTATATTAAATATAATTACTGTAGTTTTTCATAGTCTATTTATAGTATATATAACACATATTTGGTGTACTTTTTGATATTTTATGTACAGTATGTCATATATATTTACTGTACTTTTTGATAATTTGTTTACAGTATATTAAGTGTATTTGGTGTACTTTCAGTTAATATTATATGTACAATATATGTAATATATTTACCGTACTCTTTGATATTTTATGTACAGTATATAAGATATATTTGGTGTCCTTTTGATATTTTATGTAAATTATATAATACATATTTGGTGTAGTTTTTGATATTTTACATAGGGTGTGTGATATATATTGACTGTCCTTTTTGATATTTTATTTACAGTATATAATATACATTTGGTGTAATTTTTGATATTTTATGTACAGTATATTAAATACAATTACTGTAGTTTTTGATAGTCTATTTACAGTATATATAACACGTATTTGGTGTACTTTTTGATATTTTATGTACAGTATGTCATATATATTTACTGTACTTTTTGATAATTTATTTACAGTATATAAAATGTATTTGGTGTACCTTCAGTTGATATTATATGTACAATATATGAAATATATTTACTGTACTTTTTGATATTTTATGTACAGTATGTCATATATATTTACTGTATTTTTGATATTTTATTTACAGTATATAAAATGTATTTGGTGTACTTTTAGTTAATATTATATACACAATATATGAAATATATTTACTGTACTTTTTGATATTTTATGTACAGTATATAAGATATATTTGGTGTCCTTTTGATATTTTATATAAATTATATAATATATATTTGGTGTAGTTTTTGAGTATATAAAATGTATTTGGTGTACTTTCAGTTAATATTATATGTACAATATATGGAATATATTTACTGTACTTTTTGATATTTTATGTACAGTATAGAAGATATATTTGGTGTCCTTTTGATATTTTATATAAATTATATAATATATATTTGGTGAAGTTTTTGATATTTTACATAGGGTGTGTAGTATATAGTTACTGTCCTTTTTGATATTTTATTTACAGTATATAATATACGTTTGGTGTAATTTTTGATATTTAATGTACAGTATATTAAATATAATTACTGTACTATTTGATACTTTATTTAAAGTATATATAACACATATTTGGTGTACTTTCTGATATTTTATGTACAGTATGTAATATATATTTACTGTACTTTTTGATAATTTATTTACAGTATATAAAGTGTATTTGGTGTACTTTCAGTTAATATTATATGTACAATATATGAAATATATTTACTGTACTTTTTGATATTTTATGTACAGTATATAAGATATATTTGGTGTCCTTTTGATATTTTATGTAAATTATATAATATATATTTGGTGAAGTTTTTGATATTTTACATAGGGTGTGCAGTATATAGTTACTGTCCTTTTTGATATTTTATTTACAGTATATAATATACGTTTGGTGTAATTTTTGATATTTAATGTACAGTATATTAAATATAATTACTGTAGTATTTGATACTTTATTTACAGTATATATAACACATATTTGGTGTACTTTTTGATATTTTATGTACATTATGTCATATATATTTACTGTACTTTTTGATAATTTATTTACAGTATATAAAGTGTATTTGGTGTACTTTCAGTTAATATTATATGTACAATATATGAAATATATTTACTGTACTTTTTGATATTTTATGTACAGTATATAAGATATATTTGGTGTCCTTTTGATATTTTATGTAAATTATATAATATATATTTGGTGAAGTTTTTGATATTTTACATAGGGTGTGTAGTATATAGTTACTGTCCTTTTTGATATTTTATTTACAGTATATAATATACGTTTGGTGTAATTTTTGATATTTTATGTACAGTATATTAAATATAATTACTGTAGTATTTGATACTTTATTTACAGTATATATAACACATATTTGGTGTACTTTTTGATATTTTATGTACAGTATGTAATATATATTTACTGTACTTTTTGATAATTTATTTACAGTATATAAAGTGTATTTGGTGTACTTTCGGTTAATATTATATGTACAATATATGAAATATATATACTGTATTTTTGATATTTTATGTACAGTATATAAGGTATATTTCGTGTCCTTTTGATATTTTATGTAAATTATATAATACATATTTGGTGTTGTTTTTGATATTTTACATAGGGTGTGTCATCTATATTGACTGTCCTTTTTCATATTTTATTTACAGTATATAATATACATTTGGTGTAATTTTTGATATTTTATGTACAGTATATTAAATATAATTACTGTAGTTTTTCATAGTCTATTTACAGTATATATAACACATATTTGGTGTACTTTTTGATATTTTATGTACAGTATGTCATATATATTTACTGTACTATTTGATATTTTATTTACAGTATATAAAATGTATTTGGTGTACTTTTAGTTAATATTATATGTACAATATATGAAATATATTTACTGTACTTTCTGATATTTTATATACAGTATATAAGATATATTTGGTGTCCTTTTGATATTTTATATAAATTATATAATATATATTTTGTGAAGTTTTTGATGTTTTACATAGGGTGTGTAGTATATACTTACTGTCCTTTTTGATATTTTATTTACAGTATATAATATACATTTGGTGTAATTTTTGATATTTTATGTACAGTATATTAAATATAATTACTGCAGTTTTTGATAGTCTATTTACAGTATATACAACACATATTTGGTGTACTTTTTGATATTTTATGTACAGTATGTCATATATATTTACTGTACTTTTTGATATTTTATTTACAGTATATAAAATGTATTTGGTGTACTTTTAGTTAATATTAGATGTACAATATAGGAAATATATTTACTGTACTTTTTGATATTTTATGTACAGTATATAAGATATATTTGGTGTCCTTTTGATATTTTATATAAATTATATAATATATATTTGGTGAAGTTTTTGATATTTTACATAGGGTGTGTAGTATATAGTTACTGTCCTTTTTGATATTTTATTTACAGTATATAATATACGTTTGGTGTAATTTTTGATATTTAATGTACAGTATATTAAATATAATTACTGTAGTATTTGATACTTTATTTACAGTATATATAACACATATTTGGTGTACTTTTTGATATTTTATGTACAGTATGTCATATATATTTACTGTACTTTTTGATAATTTATTTACAGTATATAAAGTGTATTTGGTGTACTTTCAGTTAATATTATATGTACAATATATGAAATATATTTACTGTACTTTTTGATATTTTATGTACAGTATATAAGATATATTTGGTGTCCTTTTGATATTTTATGTAAATTATATAATATATATTTGGTGAAGTTTTTGATATTTTACATAGGGTGTGTAGTATATAGTTACTGTCTTTTTTGATATTTTATTTACAGTATATAATATACGTTTGGTGTAATTTTTGATATTTAATGTACAGTATATTAAATATAATTACTGTAGTATTTGATACTTTATTTACAGTATATATAACACATATTTGGTGTACTTTTTGATATTTTATGTACAGTATGTAATATATATTTACTGTACTTTTTGATAATTTATTTACAGTATATAAAGTGTATTTGGTGTACTTTCAGTTAATATTATATGTAAAATATATGAAATATATTTACTGTACTTTTTGATATTTTATGTACAGTATATAAGATATATTTGGTGTCCTTTTGATATTTTATGTAAATTATATAATATATATTTGGTGAAGTTTTTGATATTTTACATAGGGTGTGTAGTATATAGTTACTCTCCTTTTTGATATTTTATTTACAGTATATAATATACGTTTGGTGTAATTTTTGATATTTTATGTACAGTATATTAAATATAATTACTGTAGTATTTGATACTTTATTTACAGTATATATAACACATATTTGGTGTACTTTTTGATATTTTATGTACAGTATGTAATATATATTTACTGTACTTTTTGATAATTTATTTACAGTATATAAAGTGTATTTGGTGTACTTTCGGTTAATATTATATGTACAATATATGAAATATATATACTGTATTTTTGATATTTTATGTACACTATATAAGATATATTTCGTGTCCTTTTGATATTTTATGTAAATTATATAATACATATTTGGTGTTGTTTTTGATATTTTACATAGGGTGTGTAGTATATAGTTACTGTCCTTTTTGATATTTTATTTACAGTATATAATATACGTTTGGTGTAATTTTTGATATTTAATGTACAGTATATTAAATATAATTACTGTAGTATTTGATACTTTATTTACAGTATATATAACACATATTTGGTGTACTTTTTGATATTTTATGTACAGTATGTCATATATATTTACTGTACTTTTTGATAATTTATTTACAGTATATAAAGTGTATTTGGTGTACTTTCAGTTAATATTACATGTACAATATATGAAATATATTTACTGTACTTTTTGATATTTTATGTACAGTATATAAGATATATTTGGTGTCCTTTTGATATTTTATGTAAATTATATAATATATATTTGGTGAAGTTTTTGATATTTTACATAGGGTGTGTAGTATATACTTACTGTCCTTTTTGATATTTTATTTACAGTATATAATATACATTTGGTGTAATTTTTGATATTTTATGTACAGTATATTAAATATAGTTACTGCAGTTTTTGATAGTCTATTTACAGTATATATAACACATATTTGGTGTACTTTTTGATATTTTATGTACAGTATGTCATATATATTTACTGTACTTTTTGATATTTTATTTACAGTATATAAAATGTATTTGGTGTACTTTTAGTTAATATTATATGTACAATATATGAAATATATTTACTGTACTTTCTGATATTTTATGTACAGTATATAAGATATATTTGGTGTCCTTTTGATATTTTATATAAATTATATAATATATATTTGGTGAAGTTTTTGATATTTTACATAGGGTGTGTAGTATATAGTTACTGTCCTTTTTGATATTTTATTTACAGTATATAATATACGTTTGGTGTAATTTTTGATATTTAATGTACAGTATATTAAATATAATTACTGTAGTATTTGATACTTTATTTACAGTATATATAACACATATTTGGTGTACTTTTTGATATTTTATGTACAGTATGTCATATATATTTACTGTACTTTTTGATAATTTATTTACAGTATATAAAGTGTATTTGGTGTACTTTCAGTTAAGATTATATGTACAATATATGAAATATATTTACTGTACTTTTTGATAATTTATGTACAGTTTATAAGATATATTTGGTGTCCTTTTGATATTTTATATAAATTATATAATATATATTTGGTGAAGTTTTTGATATTTTACATAGGGTGTGTAGTATATAGTTACTGTCCTTTTTGATATTTTATTTACAGTATATAATATACGTTTGGTGTAATTTTTGATATTTAATATACAGTATATTAAATATAATTACTGTAGTATTTGATACTTTATTTACAGTATATATAACACATATTTGGTGTACTTTTTGATATTTTATGTACAGTATGTAATGTATATTTACTGTACTTTTTGATAATTTATTTACAGTATATAAAGTGTATTTGGTGTACTTTCAGTTAATATTATATGTACAATATATGAAATATATTTACTGTACTTTTTGATATTTTATGTACAGTATATAAGATATATTTCGTGTCCTTTTGATATTTTATGTAAATTATATAATATATATTTGGTGAAGTTTTTGATATTTTACATAGGGTGTGTAGTATATAGTTACTGTCCTTTTTGATATTTTATTTACAGTATATAATATACGTTTGGTGTAATTTTTGATATTTTATGTACAGTATTTTAAATATAATTACTGTAGTATTTGATACTTTATTTACACTATATATACAACATATTTGGTGTACTTTTTGATATTTTATGTACAGTATGTAATATATATTTACTGTACTTTTTGATAATTTATTTACAGTATATAAAGTGTATTTGGTGTACTTTCGGTTAATATTATATGTACAATATATGAAATATATATACTGTATTTTTGATATTTTATGTACAGTATATAAGATATATTTCGTGTCCTTTTGATATTTTATGTAAATTATATAATACATATTTGGTGTTGTTTTTGATATTTTACATAGGGTGTGTCATCTATATTGACTGTCCTTTTTGATATTTTATTTACAGTATATAATATACATTTGGTGTAATTTTTGATATTTTATGTACAGTATATTAAATATAATTACTGTAGTTTTTCATAGTCTATTTACAGTATATATAACACATATTTGGTGTACTTTTTGATATTTTATGTACAGTATGTCATCTATATTTACTGTACTATTTGATATTTTATTTACAGTATATAAAATGTATTTGGTGTACTTTTAGTTAATATTATATGTACAATATATGAAATATATTTACTGTACTTTCTGATATTTTATATACAGTATATAAGATATATTTGGTGTCCTTTTGATATTTTATATAAATTATATAATATATATTTGGTGAAGTTTTTGATATTTTACATAGGGTGTGTAGTATATACTTACTGTCCTTTTTGATATTTTATTTACAGTATATAATATACATTTGGTGTAATTTTTGGTATTTTATGTACAGTATATTAAATATAATTACTGCAGTTTTTGATAGTCTATTTACAGTATATATAACACATATTTGGTGTACTTTTTGATATTTTATGTACAGTATGTCATATATATTTACTGTACTTTTTGATATTTTATTTACAGTATATAAAATGTATTTGGTGTACTTTTAGTTAATATTATATGTACAATATAGGAAATATATTTACTGTACTTTTTGATATTTTATGTACAGTATATAAGATATATTTGGTGTCCTTTTGATATTTTATATAAATTATATAATATATATTTGGTGAAGTTTTTGATATTTTACATAGGGTGTGTAGTATATAGTTACTGTCCTTTTTGATATTTTATTTACAGTATATAATATACGTTTGGTGTAATTTTTGATATTTAATGTACAGTATATTAAATATAATTACTGTAGTATTTGATACTTTATTTACAGTATATATAACACATATTTGGTGTACTTTTTGATATTTTATGTACAGTATGTCATATATATTTACTGTACTTTTTGATAATTTATTTACAGTATATAAAGTGTATTTGGTGTACTTTCAGTTAATATTACATGTACAATATATGAAATATATTTACTGTACTTTCTGATATTTTATGTACAGTATATAAGATATATTTGGTGTCCTTTTGATATTTTATGTAAATTATATAATATATATTTGGTGAAGTTTTTGATATTTTACATAGGGTGTGTAGTATATAGTTACTGTCCTTTTTGATATTTTATTTACAGTATATAATATACGTTTGGTGTAATTTTTGATATTTAATGTACAGTATATTAAATATAATTACTGTAGTATTTGATACTTTATTTACAGTATATAAACCACATATTTGGTGTACTTTTTGATATTTTATGTACAGTATGTAATATATATTTACTGTACTTTTTGATAATTTATTTACAGTATATAAAGTGTATTTGGTGTACTTTCAGTTAATATTATATGTACAATATATGAAATATATTTACTGTACTTTTTGATATTTTATGTACAGTATATAAGATATATTTGGTGTCCTTTTGATATTTTATGTAAATTATATAATATATATTTGGTGAAGTTTTTGATATTTTACATAGGGTGTGTAGTATATAGTTACTGTCCTTTTTGATATTTTATTTACAGTATATAATATACGTTTGGTGTAATTTTTGATATTTTATGTACAGTATATTAAATATAATTACTGTAGTATTTGATACTTTATTTACAGTATATATAACACATATTTGGTGTACTTTTTGATATTTTATGTACAGTATGTAATATATATTTACTGTACTTTTTGATAATTTATTTACAGTATATAAAGTGTATTTGGTGTACTTTCGGTTAATATTATATGTACAATATATGAAATATATATACTGTATTTTTGATATTTTATGTACAGTATATAAGATATATTTCGTGTCCTTTTGATATTTTATGTAAATTATATAATACATATTTGGTGTTGTTTTTGATATTTTACATAGGGTGTGTCATCTATATTGACTGTCCTTTTTAATATTTTATTTACAGTATATAATATACATTTGGTGTAATTTTTGATATTTTATGTACAGTATATTAAATATAATTACTGTAGTTTTTCATAGTCTATTTACAGTATATATAACACATATTTGGTGTACTTTTTGATATTTTATGTACAGTATGTCATATATATTTACTGTACTATTTGATATTTTATTTACAGTATATAAAATGTATTTGGTGTACTTTTAGTTAATATTATATGTACAATATATGATATATATTTACTGTACTTTCTGATATTTTATATACAGTATATAAGATATATTTGGTGTCCTTTTGATATTTTATATAAATTATATAATATATATTTTGTGCAGTTTTTGATATTTTACATAGGGTGTGTAGTATATACTTACTGTCCTTTTTGATATTTTATTTACAGTATATAATATACATTTGGTGTAATTTTTGATATTTTATGTACAGTATATTAAATATAATTACTGCAGTTTTTGATAGTCTATTTACAGTATATACAACACATATTTGGTGTACTTTTTGATATTTTATGTACAGTATGACATATATATTTACTGTACTTTTTGATATTTTATTTACAGTATATAAAATGCATTTGGTGTACTTTTAGTTAATATTATATGTACAATATATGAAATATATTTACTGTACTTTTTGATATTTTATGTACAGTATATAAGATATATTTGGTGTCCTTTTGATATTTTATATAAATTACATAATATATATTTGGTGAAGTTTTTGATATTTTACATAGGGTGTGTAGTATATAGTTACTGTCCTTTTTGATATTTTATTTACAGTATATAATATACGTTTGGTGTAATTTTTGATATTTAATGTACAGTATATTAAATATAATTACTGTAGTATTTGATACTTTATTTACAGTATATATAACACATATTTGGTGTACTTTTTGATATTTTATGTACAGTATGTCATATATATTTACTGTACTTTTTGATAATTTATTTACAGTATATAAAGTGTATTTGGTGTACTTTCAGTTAATATTATATGTACAATATATGAAATATATTTACTGTACTTTTTGATATTTTATGTACAGTATATAAGATATATTTGGTGTCCTTTTGATATTTTATGTAAATTATATAATATATATTTGGTGAAGTTTTTGATATTTTACATAGGGTGTGTAGTATATAGTTACTGTCCTTTTTGATATTTTATTTACAGTATATAATATACGTTTGGTGTAATTTTTGATATTTTATGTACAGTATATTAAATATAATTACTGCAGTTTTTGATAGTCTATTTACAGTATATACAACACATATTTGGTGTACTTTTTGATATTTTATGTACAGTATGTCATATATATTTACTGTACTTTTTGATAATTTATTTACAGTATATAAAGTGTATTTGGTGTACTTTCGGTTAATATTATATGTACAATATATGAAATATATATACTGTATTTTTGATATTTTATGTACAGTATATAAGATATATTTCGTGTCCTTTTGATATTTTATGTAAATTATATAATACATATTTGGTGTTGTTTTTGATATTTTACATAGGGTGTGTCATCTATATTGACTGTCCTTTTTAATATTTTATTTACAGTATATAATATACATTTGGTGTAATTTTTGATATTTTATGTACAGTATATTAAATATAATTACTGTAGTTTTTTATAGTCTATTTACAGTATATATAACACATATTTGGTGTACTTTTTGATATTTTATGTACAGTATGTCATATATATTTACTGTACTATTTGATATTTTATTTACAGTATATAAAATGTATTTGGTGTACTTTTAGTTAATATTATATGTACAATATATGAAATATATTTACTGTACTTTCTGATATTTTATATACAGTATATAAGATATATTTGGTGTCCTTTTGATATTTTATATAAATTATATAATATATATTTTGTGAAGTTTTTGATATTTTACATAGGGTGTGTAGTATATACTTACTGTCCTTTTTGATATTTTATTTACAGTATATAATATACATTTGGTGTAATTTTTGATATTTTATGTACAGTATATTAAATATAATTACTGAAGTATTTGATACTTTATTTACAGTATATATAACACATATTTGGTGTACTTTTTGATATTTTATGTACAGTATGTCTTATATATTTACTGTACTTTTTGATAATTTATTTACTGTATATAAAGAGTATTTGGTGTACTTTCAGTTAATATTACATGTACAATATATGAAATATGTTTCCTGTATTTTTGATATTTTATGTACAGTATATAAGATATATTTGGTGTCCTTTTGATATTTTATGTAAATTATATAATATATATTTGGTGAAGTTTTAGATATTTTACATAGGGTGTGTAGTATATAGTTACTGTCCTTTTTGATATTTTATTTACAGTATATAATATACGTTTGGTGTAATTTTTGATATTTTATGTACAGTATATTAAATATAATTACTGTAGTATTTGATACTTTATTTACAGTATATATAACACATATTTGGTGTACTTTTTGATATTTTATGTACAGTATGTAATATATATTTACTGTACTTTTTGATAATTTATTTACAGTATATAAAGTGTATTTGGGGTACTTTCGGTTAATATTATATGTACAATATATGAAATATATTTACTGTATTTTTGATATTTTATGTACAGTATATAAGATATATTTCGTATCCTTTTGATATTTTATGTAAATTATATAATACATATTTGGTGTTGTTTTTGATATTTTACATAGGGTGTGTCATATATATTGACTGTCCTTTTTTATATTTTATTTACAGTATATAATATACATTTGGTGTAATTTTTGATATTTTATGTACAGTATATTAAATATAATTACTGTAGTTTTTCATAGTCTATTTACAGTATATATAACACATATTTGGTGTACTTTTTGATATTTTATGTACAGTATGTCATATATATTTACTGTACTGTTTTATATTTTATTTACAGTATATAAAATGTATTTGGTGTACTTTTAGTTAATATTATATGTACAATATATGAAATATATTTACTGTACCTTCTGATATTTTATATAGAGTATATAAGATATATTTGGTGTCCGTTTGATATTTTATACAAATTATATAATATATATTTGGTGAAGTTTTTCATATTTTACATAGGGGGTGTAGTATATAGTTACTGTCCTTTTTGATATTTTATTTACAGTATATAATATACGTTTGGTGTAATTTTTGATATTTAATGTACAGTATATTAAATATAATTACTGTAGTATTTGATACTTTATTTACAGTATATAAACCACATATTTGGTGTACTTTTTGATATTTTATGTACAGTATGTAATATATATTTACTGTACTTTTTGATAATTTATTTACAGTATATAAAGTGTATTTGGTGTACTTTCAGTTAATATTATATGTACAATATATGAAATATATTTACTGTACTTTTTGATATTTTATGTACAGTATATAAGATATATTTGGTGTCCTTTTGATATTTTATGTAAATTATATAATATATATTTGGTGAAGTTTTTGATATTTTACATAGGGTGTGTAGTATATAGTTACTGTCCTTTTTGATATTTTATTTACAGTATATAATATACGTTTGGTGTAATTTTTGATATTTTATGTACAGTATATTAAATATAATTACTGTAGTATTTGATACTTTATTTACAGTATATATAACACATATTTGGTGTACTTTTTGATATTTTATGTACAGTATGTAATATATATTTACTGTACTTTTTGATAATTTATTTACAGTATATAAAGTGTATTTGGTGTACTTTCGGTTAATATTATATGTACAATATATGAAATATATATACTGTATTTTTGATATTTTATGTACAGTATATAAGATATATTTCGTGTCCTTTTGATATTTTATGTAAATTATATAATACATATTTGGTGTTGTTTTTGATATTTTACATAGGGTGTGTCATCTATATTGACTGTCCTTTTTAATATTTTATTTACAGTATATAATATACATTTGGTGTAATTTTTGATATTTTATGTACAGTATATTAAATATAATTACTGTAGTTTTTCATAGTCTATTTACAGTATATATAACACATATTTGGTGTACTTTTTGATATTTTATGTACAGTATGTCATATATATTTACTGTACTATTTGATATTTTATTTACAGTATATAAAATGTATTTGGTGTACTTTTAGTTAATATTATATGTACAATATATGATATATATTTACTGTACTTTCTGATATTTTATATACAGTATATAAGATATATTTGGTGTCCTTTTGATATTTTATATAAATTATATAATATATATTTTGTGCAGTTTTTGATATTTTACATAGGGTGTGTAGTATATACTTACTGTCCTTTTTGATATTTTATTTACAGTATATAATATACATTTGGTGTAATTTTTGATATTTTATGTACAGTATATTAAATATAATTACTGCAGTTTTTGATAGTCTATTTACAGTATATACAACACATATTTGGTGTACTTTTTGATATTTTATGTACAGTATGTCATATATATTTACTGTACTTTTTGATATTTTATTTACAGTATATAAAATGTATTTGGTGTACTTTTAGTTAATATTATATGTACAATATATGAAATATATTTACTGTACTTTTTGATATTTTATGTACAGTATATAAGATATATTTGGTGTCCTTTTGATATTTTATATAAATTACATAATATATATTTGGTGAAGTTTTTGATATTTTACATAGGGTGTGTAGTATATAGTTACTGTCCTTTTTGATATTTTATTTACAGTATATAATATACGTTTGGTGTAATTTTTGATATTTAATGTACAGTATATTAAATATAATTACTGTAGTATTTGATACTTTATTTACAGTATATATAACACATATTTGGTGTACTTTTTGATATTTTATGTACAGTATGTAATATATATTTACTGTACTTTTTGATAATTTATTTACAGTATATAAAGTGTATTTGGTGTACTTTCAGTTAATATTATATGTAAAATATATGAAATATATTTACTGTACTTTGTGATATTTTAGGTACAGTATATAAGATATATTTGGTGTCCTTTTGATATTTTATGTAAATTATATAATATATATTTGGTGAAGTTTTTGATATTTTACATAGGGTGTGTAGTATATAGTTACTGTCCTTTTTGATATTTTATTTACAGTATATAATATACGTTTGGTGTGATTTTTGATATTTTATGTACAGTATATTAAATATAATTACTGTAGTATTTGATACTTTATTTACAGTATATATAACACATATTTGGTGTACTTTTTGATATTTTATGTACAGTATGTAATATATATTTACTGTACTTTTTGACAATTTATTTACAGTATATAAAGTGTATTTGGTGTACTTTCGGTTAATATTATATGTACAATATATGAAATATATATACTGTATTTTTGATATTTTATGTACAGTATATAAGATATATTTCGTGTCCTTTTGATATTTTATGTAAATTATATAATACATATTTGGTGTTGTTTTTGATATTTTACATAGGGTGTGTCATCTATATTGACTGTCCTTTTTAATATTTTATTTACAGTATATAATATACATTTGGTGTAATTTTTGATATTTTATGTACAGTATATTAAATATAATTACTGTAGTTTTTTATAGTCTATTTACAGTATATATAACACATATTTGGTGTACTTTTTGATATTTTATGTACAGTATGTCATATATATTTACTGTACTATTTGATATTTTATTTACAGTATATAAAATGTATTTGGTGTACTTTTAGTTAATATTATATGTACAATATATGAAATATATTTACTGTACTTTCTGATATTTTATATACAGTATATAAGATATATTTGGTGTCCTTTTGATATTTTATATAAATTATATAATATATATTTTGTGAAGTTTTTGATATTTTACATAGGGTGTGTATTATATACTTACTGTCCTTTTTGATATTTTATTTACAGTATATAATATACATTTGGTGTAATTTTTGATATTTTATGTACAGTATATTAAATATAATTACTGCAGTTTTTGATAGTCTATTTACAGTATATACAACACATATTTGGTGTACTTTTTGATATTTTATGTACAGTATGTCATATATATTTACTGTACTTTTTGATATTTTATTTACAGTATATAAAATGTATTTGGTGTACTTTTAGTTAATATTATATATACAATATATGAAATACATTTACTGTACTTTTTGATATTTTATGTACAGTATATAAGATATATTTGGTGTCCTTTTGATATTTTATATAAATTATATAATATACATTTGGTGAAGTTTTTGATATTTTACATAGGGTGTGTAGTATATAGTTACTGTCCTTTTTGATATTTTATTTACAGTATATAATATACGTTTGGTGTAATTTTTGATATTTAATGTACAGTATATTAAATATAATTACTGTAGTATTTGATACTTTATTTACAGTATATATAACACATATTTGGTGTACTTTTTGATATTTTATGTACAGTATGTAATATATATTTACTGTACTTTTTGATAATTTATTTACAGTATATAAAGTGTATTTGGTGTACTTTCAGTTAATATTATATGTACAATATATGAAATATATTTACTGTACTTTTTGATATTTTATGTACAGTATATAAGATATATTTGGTGTCCTTTTGATATTTTATGTAAATTATATAATATATATTTGGTGAAGTTTTTGATATTTTACATAGGGTGTGTACTATATAGTTACTGTCCTTTTTGATATTTTATTTACAGTATATAATATACGTTTGGTGTAATTTTTGATATTTTATGTACAGTATATTAAATATAATTACTGTAGTATTTGATACTTTATTTACAGTATATATAACACATATTTGGTGTACTTTTTGATATTTTATGTACAGTATGTAATATATATTTACTGTACTTTTTGATAATTTATTTACAGTATATAAAGTGTATTTGGTGTACTTTCAGTTAATATTATATGTACAATATATGAAATATATTTACTGTACTTTTTGATATTTTATGTACAGTATATAAGATATATTTCGTGTCCTTTTGATATTTTATGTAAATTATAAAATATATATTTGGTGAAGTTTTTGATATTTTACATAGGGTGTGTAGTATATAGTTACTGTCTTTTTGATATTTTATTTACAGTATGTAATATACGTTTGGTGTAATTTTTGATATTTTATGTACAGTATATTAAATATAATTACTGTAGTATTTGATACTTTATTTACAGTATATATAACACATATTTGGTGTACTTTTTGATATTTTATGTACAGTATGTAATATATATTTACTGTACTTTTTGATAATTTATTTACAGTATATAAAGTGTATTTGGTGTACTTTCGGTTAATATTATATGTACAATATATGAAATATATATACTGTATTTTTGATATTTTATGTACAGTATATAAGATATATTTCGTGTCCTTTTGATATTTTATGTAAATTATATAATACATATTTGGTGTTGTTTTTGATATTTTACATAGGGTGTGTCATCTATATTGACTGTCCTTTTTAATATTTTATTTACAGTATATAATATACATTTGGTGTAATTTTTGATATTTTATGGACAGTATATTAAATATAATTACTGTAGTTTTTCATAGTCTATTTACAGTATATATAACACATATTTGGTGTACTTTTTGATATTTTATGTACAGTATGTCATATATATTTACTGTACTATTTGATATTTTATTTACAGTATATAAAATGTATTTGGTGTACTTTTAGTTAATATTATATGTACAATATATGAAATATATTTACTGTACTTTCTGATATTTTATATACAGTATATAAGATATATTTGGTGTCCTTTTGATATTTTATATAAATTATATAATATATATTTGGTGAAGTTTTTGATATTTTACATAGGGTGTGTAGTATATAGTTACTGTCCTTTTTGATATTTTATTTACAGTATATAATATACGTTTGGTGTAATTTTTGATATTTAATGTACAGTATATTAAATATAATTACTGTAGTATTTGATACTTTATTTACAGTATATATAACACATATTTGGTGTACTTTTTGATATTTTATGTACAGTATGTAATATATATTTACTGTACTTTTTGATAATTTATTTACAGTATATAAAGTGTATTTGATGTACTTTCAGTTAATATTATATGTAAAATATATGAAATATATTTACTGTACTTTGTGATATTTTATGTACAGTATATAAGATATATTTGGTGTCCTTTTGATATTTTATATAAATTATATAATATATATTTGGTGAAGTTTTTGATATTTTACATAGGGTGTGTAGTATATAGTTACTGTCCTTTTTGATATTTTATTTACAGTATATAATATACGTTTGGTGTGATTTTTGATATTTTATGTACAGTATATTAAATATAATTACTGTAGTATTTGATACTTTATTTACAGTATATATAACACATATTTGGTGTACTTTTTGATATTTTATGTACAGTATGTAATATATATTTACTGTACTTTTTGATAATTTATTTACAGTATATAAAGTGTATTTGGTGTACTTTCGGTTAATATTATATGTACAATATATGAAATATATATACTGTATTTTTGATATTTTATGTACAGTATATAAGATATATTTCGTGTCCTTTTGATATTTTATGTAAATTATATAATACATATTTGGTGTTGTTTTTGATATTTTACATAGGGTGTGTCATCTATATTGACTGTCCTTTTTAATATTTTATTTACAGTATATAATATACATTTGGTGTAATTTTTGATATTTTATGGACAGTATATTAAATATAATTACTGTAGTTTTTCATAGTCTATTTACAGTATATATAACACATATTTGGTGTACTTTTTGATATTTTATGTACAGTATGTCATATATATTTACTGTACTATTTGATATTTTATTTACAGTATATAAAATGTATTTGGTGTACTTTTAGTTAATATTATATGTACAATATATGAAATATATTTACTGTACTTTCTGATATTTTATATACAGTATATAAGATATATTTGGTGTCCTTTTGATATTTTATATAAATTATATAATATATATTTGGTGAAGTTTTTGATATTTTACATAGGGTGTGTAGTATATAGTTACTGTCCTTTTTGATATTTTATTTACAGTATATAATATACGTTTGGTGTAATTTTTGATATTTAATGTACAGTATATTAAATATAATTACTGTAGTATTTGATAATTTATTTACAGTATATATAACACATATTTGGTGTACTTTTTGATATTTTATGTACAGTATGTAATATATATTTACTGTACTTTTTGATAATTTATTTACAGTATATAAAGTGTATTTGGTGTACTTTCAGTTAAGATTATATGTAAAATATATGAAATATTTTTACTGTACTTTGTGATATTTTATGTACAGTATATAAGATATATTTGGTGTCCTTTTGATATTTTATGTAAATTATATAATATATATTTGGTGAAGTTTTTGATATTTTACATAGGGTGTGTAGTATATAGTTACTGTCCTTTTTGATATTTTATTTACAGTATATAATATACGTTTGGTGTAATTTTTGATATTTTATGTACAGTATATTAAATATAATTACTGTAGTATTTGATACTTTATTTACAGTATATATAACACATATTTGGTGTACTTTTTGATATTTTATGTACAGTATGTAATATATATTTACTGTACTTTTTGATAATTTATTTACAGTATATAAAGTGTATTTGGTGTACTTTCAGTTAATATTATATGTACAATATATGAAATATATTTACTGTACTTTTTGATATTTTATGTACAGTATATAAGATATATTTGGTGTCCTTTTGATATTTTATGTAAATTATATAATATATATTTGGTGAAGTTTTTGATATTTTACATAGGGTGTGTACTATATAGTTACTGTCCTTTTTGATATTTTATTTACAGTATATAATATACGTTTGGTGTAATTTTTGATATTTTATGTACAGTATATTAAATATAATTACTGTAGTATTTGATACTTTATTTACAGTATATATAACACATATTTGGTGTACTTTTTGATATTTTATGTACAGTATGTAATATATATTTACTGTACTTTTTGATAATTTATTTACAGTATATAAAGTGTATTTGGTGTACTTTCAGTTAATATTATATGTACAATATATGAAATATATTTACTGTACTTTTTGATATTTTATGTACAGTATATAAGATATATTTGGTGTCCTTTTGATATTTTATGTAAATTATATAATATATATTTGGTGAAGTTTTTGATATTTTACATAGGGTGTGTACTATATAGTTACTGTCCTTTTTGATATTTTATTTACAGTATGTAATATACGTTTGGTGTAATTTTTGATATTTTATGTACAGTATATTAAATATAATTACTGTAGTATTTGATACTTTATTTACAGTATATATAACACATATTTGGTGTACTTTTTGATATTTTATGTACAGTATGTCATATATATTTACTGTACTTTTTGATAATTTATTTACAGTATATAAAGTGTATTTGGTGTACTTTCAGTTAATATTATATGTACAATATATGAAATATATTTACTGTACTTTTTGATATTTTATGTACAGTATATAAGATATATTTCGTGTCCTTTTGATATTTTATGTAAATTATATAATACATATTTGCTGTAGCTTTTGATATTTTACATAGGGTGTGTCATATATATTGACGGTACTTTTTGATATTTTATTTACAGTATATAATATACATTTGGTGTAATTTTTGATATTTTATGTACAGTATATTAAATATAATTACTGTAGTATTTGATACTTTATTTACAGTATATATAACACATATTTGGTGTACTTTTTGATATTTTATGTACAGTATGTCATATATATTTACTGTACTTTTTGATAATTTATTTACAGTATATAAAGTGTATTTGGTGTACTTTCAGTTAATTTTATATGTACAATATATGAAATATATTTACTGTACTTTCTGATATTTTATGTACAGTATATAAGATATATTTCGTGTACTTTTGATATTTTATGTAAATTATATAATATATATTTGGTGAAGTTTTTGATATTTTACATAGGGTGTGTAGTATATAGTTACTGTCCTTTTTGATATTTTATTTACAGTATATAATATACGTTTGGTGTAATTTTTGATATTTTATGTACAGTATATTAAATATAATTACTGTAGTATTTGATACTTTATTTACAGTATATATAACACATATTTGGTGTACTTTTTGATATTTTATGTACAGTATGTCATATATATTTACTGTACTTTTTGATAATTTATTTACAGTATATAAAGTGTATTTGGTGTACTTTCAGTTAATATTATATGTACAATATATGAAATATATTTACTGTACTTTTTGATATTTTATGTGCAGTATATAAGATATATTTGGTGTCCTTTTGATATTTTATGTAAATTATATAATACATATTTGGTGAAGTTTTTGATATTTTACATAGGGTGTGTACTATATAGTTACTGTCCTTTTTGATATTTTATTCACAGTATATAATATACGTTTGGTGTAATTTTTGATATTTTATGTACAGTATATTAAATATAATTACTGTAGTATTTGATACTTTATTTACAGTATATATAACACATATTTGGTGTACTTTTTGATATTTTATGTACAGTATGTCATATATAATTACTGTACTGTTTTATATTTTATTTACAGTATATAAAATGTATTTGGTGTATTTTAGTTAATATTATATGGACAATATATGAAATATATTTACTGTACTTTCTGATATTTTATGTACAGTATATAAGATATATTTGGTGTCCTTTTGATATTTTATATAAATTATATAATATATATTTGGTGAAGTTTTTGATATTTTACATAGGTTGTGTAGTATATACTTACTGTCCTTTTTGATATTTTATTTACAGTATATAATATACATTTGGTGTAATTTTTGATATTTTATGTACAGTATATTAAATATAATTACTGCAGTTTTCATAGTCTATTTACAGTATATATAACACATATTTGGTGTACTTTTTGATATTTTATGTACAGTATGTCATATATATTTACTGTACTTTTTGATATTTTATTTACAGTATATAAAATGTATTTGGTGTACTTTTAGTTAATATTATATGTACAATATATGAAATATATTTACTGTACTTTTTGATATTTTATGTACAGTATATAAGATATATTTGGTGTCCTTTTGATATTTTATATAAATTATATAATATATATTTGGTGAAGTTTTTGATATTTTACATAGGGTGTGTAGTATATAGTTACTGTCCTTTTTGATATTTTATTTACAGTATATAATATACGTTTGGTGTAATTTTTGATATTTAATGTACAGTATATTAAATATAATTACTGTAGTATTTGATACTTTATTTACAGTATATATAACACATATTTGGTGTACTTTTTGATATTTTATGTACAGTATGTCATATATATTTACTCTACTTTTTGATGATTTATTTACAGTATCTAAAGTGTATTTGGTGTACTTTCAGTTAATATTATATGTACAATATATGAAATATATTTACTGTACTTTTTGATATTTTATGTACAGTATATAAGATATATTTGGTGTCCTTTTGATATTTTATGTAAATTATATAATATATATTTGGTGAAGTTTTTGATATTTTACATAGGGTGTGTACTATATAGTTACTGTCTTTTTGATATTTTATTTACAGTATATAATATACGTTTGGTGTAATTTTTGATATTTTATGTACAGTATATTAAATATAATTACTGTAGTATTTGATACTTTATTTACAGTATATATAACACATATTTGGTGTACTTTTTGATATTTTATGTACAGTATGTAATATATATTTACTGTACTTTTTGATAATTTATTTACAGTATATAAAGTGTATTTGGTGTACTTTCAGTTAATATTATATGTACAATATATGAAATATATTTACTGTACTTTTTGATATTTTATGTACAGTATATAAGATATATTTCGTGTCCTTTTGATATTTTATGTAAATTATATAATACATATCTGCTGTAGCTTTTGATATTTTACATAGGGTGTGTCATATATATTGACGGTACTTTTTGATATTTTATTTACAGTATATAATATACATTTGGTGTAATTTTTGATATTTTATGTACAGTATATTAAATATAATTACTGTAGTATTTGATACTTTATTTACAGTATATATAACACATATTTGGTGTACTTTTTGATATTTTATGTACAGTATGTCATATATATTTACTGTACTTTTTGATAATTTATTTGCAGTATATAAAGTGTATTTGGTGTACTTTCAGTTAATTTTATATGTACAATATATGAAATATATTTACTGTACTTTCTGATATTTTATGTACAGTATATAAGATATATTTGGTGTCCTTTTGATATTTTATATAAATTATATAATATATATTTGGTGAAGTTTTTGATATTTTACATAGGGTGTGTAGTATATACTTACTGTCCTTTTTGATATTTTATTTACAGTATATAATATACATTTGGTGTAATTTTTGATATTTTATGTACAGTATATTAAATATAATTACTGCAGTTTTTGATAGTCTATTTACAGTATATATAACACATATTTGGTGTACTTTTTGATATTTTATGTACAGTATGTAATATATATTTACTGTACTTTTTGATAATTTATTTACAGTATATAAAGTGTATTTGGTGTACTTTCGGTTAATATTATATGTACAATATATGAAATATATATACTGTATTTTTGATATTTTATGTACAGTATATAAGATATATTTCGTGTCCTTTTGATATTTTATGTAAATTATATAATACATATTTGGTGTTGTTTTTGATATTTTACATAGGGTGTGTCATCTATATTGACTGTCCTTTTTAATATTTTATTTACAGTATATAATATACATTTGGTGTAATTTTTGATATTTTATGGACAGTATATTAAATATAATTACTGTAGTTTTTCATAGTCTATTTACAGTATATATAACACATATTTGGTGTACTTTTTGATATTTTATGTACAGTATGTCATATATATTTACTGTACTATTTGATATTTTATTTACAGTATATAAAATGTATTTGGTGTACTTTTAGTTAATATTATATGTACAATATATGAAATATATTTACTGTACTTTCTGATATTTTATATACAGTATATAAGATATATTTGGTGTCCTTTTGATATTTTATATAAATTATATAATATATATTTGGTGAAGTTTTTGATATTTTACATAGGGTGTGTAGTATATAGTTACTGTCCTTTTTGATATTTTATTTACAGTATATAATATACGTTTGGTGTAATTTTTGATATTTAATGTACAGTATATTAAATATAATTACTGTAGTATTTGATACTTTATTTACAGTATATATAACACATATTTGGTGTACTTTTTGATATTTTATGTACAGTATGTAATATATATTTACTGTACTTTTTGATAATTTATTTACAGTATATAAAGTGTATTTGGTGTACTTTCAGTTAAGATTATATGTAAAATATATGAAATATTTTTACTGTACTTTGTGATATTTTATGTACAGTATATAAGATATATTTGGTGTCCTTTTGATATTTTATGTAAATTATATAATATATATTTGGTGAAGTTTTTGATATTTTACATAGGGTGTGTAGTATATAGTTACTGTCCTTTTTGATATTTTATTTACAGTATATAATATACGTTTGGTGTAATTTTTGATATTTTATGTACAGTATATTAAATATAATTACTGTAGTATTTGATACTTTATTTACAGTATATATAACACATATTTGGTGTACTTTTTGATATTTTATGTACAGTATGTAATATATATTTACTGTACTTTTTGATAATTTATTTACAGTATATAAAGTGTATTTGGTGTACTTTTAGTTAATATTATATGTACAATATATGAAATATATTTACTGTACTTTTTGATATTTTATGTACAGTATATAAGATATATTTGGTGTCCTTTTGATATTTTATGTAAATTATATAATATATATTTGGTGAAGTTTTTGATATTTTACATAGGGTGTGTACTATATAGTTACTGTCCTTTTTGATATTTTATTTACAGTATATAATATACGTTTGGTGTAATTTTTGATATTTTATGTACAATATATTAAATATAATTACTGTAGTATTTGATACTTTATTTACAGTATATATAACACATATTTGGTGTACTTTTTGATATTTTATGTACAGTATGTAATATATATTTACTGTACTTTTTGATAATTTATTTACAGTATATAAAGTGTATTTGGTGTACTTTCAGTTAATATTATATGTACAATATATGAAATATATTTACTGTACTTTTTGATATTTTATGTACAGTATATAAGATATATTTCGTGTCCTTTTGATATTTTATGTAAATTATAAAATATATATTTGGTGAAGTTTTTGATATTTTACATAGGGTGTGTAGTATATAGTTACTGTCTTTTTGATATTTTATTTACAGTATGTAATATACGTTTGGTGTAATTTTTGATATTTTATGTACAGTATATTAAATATAATTACTGTAGTATTTGATACTTTATTTACAGTATATATAACACATATTTGGTGTACTTTTTGATATTTTATGTACAGTATGTAATATATATTTACTGTACTTTTTGATAATTTATTTACAGTATATAAAGTGTATTTGGTGTACTTTCGGTTAATATTATATGTACAATATATGAAATATATATACTGTATTTTTGATATTTTATGTACAGTATATAAGATATATTTCGTGTCCTTTTGATATTTTATGTAAATTATATAATACATATTTGGTGTTGTTTTTGATATTTTACATAGGGTGTGTCATCTATATTGACTGTCCTTTTTAATATTTTATTTACAGTATATAATATACATTTGGTGTAATTTTTGATATTTTATGGACAGTATATTAAATATAATTACTGTAGTTTTTCATAGTCTATTTACAGTATATATAACACATATTTGGTGTACTTTTTAATATTTTATGTACAGTATGTCATATATATTTACTGTACTATTTGATATTTTATTTACAGTATATAAAATGTATTTGGTGTACTTTTAGTTAATATTATATGTACAATATATGAAATATATTTACTGTACTTTCTGATATTTTATATACAGTATATAAGATATATTTGGTGTCCTTTTGATATTTTATATAAATTATATAATATATATTTGGTGAAGTTTTTGATATTTTACATAGGGTGTGTAGTATATAGTTACTGTCCTTTTTGATATTTTATTTACAGTATATAATATACGTTTGGTGTAATTTTTGATATTTAATGTACAGTATATTAAATATAATTACTGTAGTATTTGATACTTTATTTACAGTATATATAACACATATTTGGTGTACTTTTTGATATTTTATGTACAGTATGTAATATATATTTACTGTACTTTTTGATAATTTATTTACAGTATATAAAGTGTATTTGATGTACTTTCAGTTAATATTATATGTAAAATATATGAAATATATTTACTGTACTTTGTGATATTTTATGTACAGTATATAAGATATATTTGGTGTCCTTTTGATATTTTATATAAATTATATAATATATATTTGGTGAAGTTTTTGATATTTTACATAGGGTGTGTAGTATATAGTTACTGTCCTTTTTGATATTTTATTTACAGTATACAATATACGTTTGGTGTGATTTTTGATATTTTATGTACAGTATATTAAATATAATTACTGTAGTATTTGATACTTTATTTACAGTATATATAACACATATTTGGTGTACTTTTTGATATTTTATGTACAGTATGTAATATATATTTACTGTACTTTTTGATAATTTATTTACAGTATATAAAGTGTATTTGGTGTACTTTCGGTTAATATTATATGTACAATATATGAAATATATATACTGTATTTTTGATATTTTATGTACAGTATATAAGATATATTTCGTGTCCTTTTGATATTTTATGTAAATTATATAATACATATTTGGTGTTGTTTTTGATATTTTACATAGGGTGTGTCATCTATATTGACTGTCCTTTTTAATATTTTATTTACAGTATATAATATACATTTGGTGTAATTTTTGATATTTTATGGACAGTATATTAAATATAATTACTGTAGTTTTTCATAGTCTATTTACAGTATATATAACACATATTTGGTGTACTTTTTGATATTTTATGTACAGTATGTCATATATATTTACTGTACTATTTGATATTTTATTTACAGTATATAAAATGTATTTGGTGTACTTTTAGTTAATATTATATGTACAATATATGAAATATATTTACTGTACTTTCTGATATTTTATATACAGTATATAAGATATATTTGGTGTCCTTTTGATATTTTATATAAATTATATAATATATATTTGGTGAAGTTTTTGATATTTTACATAGGGTGTGTAGTATATAGTTACTGTCCTTTTTGATATTTTATTTACAGTATATAATATACGTTTGGTGTAATTTTTGATATTTAATGTACAGTATATTAAATATAATTACTGTAGTATTTGATACTTTATTTACAGTATATATAACACATATTTGGTGTACTTTTTGATATTTTATGTACAGTATGTAATATATATTTACTGTACTTTTTGATAATTTATTTACAGTATATAAAGTGTATTTGGTGTACTTTCAGTTAAGATTATATGTAAAATATATGAAATATTTTTACTGTACTTTGTGATATTTTATGTACAGTATATAAGATATATTTGGTGTCCTTTTGATATTTTATGTAAATTATATAATATATATTTGGTGAAGTTTTTGATATTTTACATAGGGTGTGTAGTATATAGTTACTGTCCTTTTTGATATTTTATTTACAGTATATAATATACGTTTGGTGTAATTTTTGATATTTTATGTACAGTATATTAAATATAATTACTGTAGTATTTGATACTTTATTTACAGTATATATAACACATATTTGGTGTACTTTTTGATATTTTATGTACAGTATGTAATATATATTTACTGTACTTTTTGATAATTTATTTACAGTATATAAAGTGTATTTGGTGTACTTTCAGTTAATATTATATGTACAATATATGAAATATATTTACTGTACTTTTTGATATTTTATGTACAGTATATAAGATATATTTGGTGTCCTTTTGATATTTTATGTAAATTATATAATATATATTTGGTGAAGTTTTTGATATTTTACATAGGGTGTGTACTATATAGTTACTGTCCTTTTTGATATTTTATTTACAGTATATAATATACGTTTGGTGTAATTTTTGATATTTTATGTACAGTATATTAAATATAATTACTGTAGTATTTGATACTTTATTTACAGTATATATAACACATATTTGGTGTACTTTTTGATATTTTATGTACAGTATGTAATATATATTTACTGTACTTTTTGATAATTTATTTACAGTATATAAAGTGTATTTGGTGTACTTTCAGTTAATATTATATGTACAATATATGAAATATATTTACTGTACTTTTTGATATTTTATGTACAGTATATAAGATATATTTGGTGTCCTTTTGATATTTTATGTAAATTATATAATATATATTTGGTGAAGTTTTTGATATTTTACATAGGGTGTGTACTATATAGTTACTGTCCTTTTTGATATTTTATTTACAGTATGTAATATACGTTTGGTGTAATTTTTGATATTTTATGTACAGTATATTAAATATAATTACTGTAGTATTTGATACTTTATTTACAGTATATATAACACATATTTGGTGTACTTTTTGATATTTTATGTACAGTATGTCATATATATTTACTGTACTTTTTGATAATTTATTTACAGTATATAAAGTGTATTTGGTGTACTTTCAGTTAATATTATATGTACAATATATGAAATATATTTACTGTACTTTTTGATATTTTATGTACAGTATATAAGATATATTTCGTGTCCTTTTGATATTTTATGTAAATTATATAATACATATTTGCTGTAGCTTTTGATATTTTACATAGGGTGTGTCATATATATTGACGGTACTTTTTGATATTTTATTTACAGTATATAATATACATTTGGTGTAATTTTTGATATTTTATGTACAGTATATTAAATATAATTACTGTAGTATTTGATACTTTATTTACAGTATATATAACACATATTTGGTGTACTTTTTGATATTTTATGTACAGTATGTCATATATATTTACTGTACTTTTTGATAATTTATTTACAGTATATAAAGTGTATTTGGTGTACTTTCAGTTAATTTTATATGTACAATATATGAAATATATTTACTGTACTTTCTGATATTTTATGTACAGTATATAAGATATATTTCGTGTACTTTTGATATTTTATGTAAATTATATAATATATATTTGGTGAAGTTTTTGATATTTTACATAGGGTGTGTAGTATATAGTTACTGTCCTTTTTGATATTTTATTTACAGTATATAATATACGTTTGGTGTAATTTTTGATATTTTATGTACAGTATATTAAATATAATTACTGTAGTATTTGATACTTTATTTACAGTATATATAACACATATTTGGTGTACTTTTTGATATTTTATGTACAGTATGTCATATATATTTACTGTACTTTTTGATAATTTATTTACAGTATATAAAGTGTATTTGGTGTACTTTCAGTTAATATTATATGTACAATATATGAAATATATTTACTGTACTTTTTGATATTTTATGTGCAGTATATAAGATATATTTGGTGTCCTTTTGATATTTTATGTAAATTATATAATACATATTTGGTGAAGTTTTTGATATTTTACATAGGGTGTGTACTATATAGTTACTGTCCTTTTTGATATTTTATTCACAGTATATAATATACGTTTGGTGTAATTTTTGATATTTTATGTACAGTATATTAAATATAATTACTGTAGTATTTGATACTTTATTTACAGTATATATAACACATATTTGGTGTACTTTTTGATATTTTATGTACAGTATGTCATATATAATTACTGTACTGTTTTATATTTTATTTACAGTATATAAAATGTATTTGGTGTATTTTAGTTAATATTATATGGACAATATATGAAATATATTTACTGTACTTTCTGATATTTTATGTACAGTATATAAGATATATTTGGTGTCCTTTTGATATTTTATATAAATTATATAATATATATTTGGTGAAGTTTTTGATATTTTACATAGGTTGTGTAGTATATACTTACTGTCCTTTTTGATATTTTATTTACAGTATATAATATACATTTGGTGTAATTTTTGATATTTTATGTACAGTATATTAAATATAATTACTGCAGTTTTCATAGTCTATTTACAGTATATATAACACATATTTGGTGTACTTTTTGATATTTTATGTACAGTATGTCATATATATTTACTGTACTTTTTGATATTTTATTTACAGTATATAAAATGTATTTGGTGTACTTTTAGTTAATATTATATGTACAATATATGAAATATATTTACTGTACTTTTTGATATTTTATGTACAGTATATAAGATATATTTGGTGTCCTTTTGATATTTTATATAAATTATATAATATATATTTGGTGAAGTTTTTGATATTTTACATAGGGTGTGTAGTATATAGTTACTGTCCTTTTTGATATTTTATTTACAGTATATAATATACGTTTGGTGTAATTTTTGATATTTAATGTACAGTATATTAAATATAATTACTGTAGTATTTGATACTTTATTTACAGTATATATAACACATATTTGGTGTACTTTTTGATATTTTATGTACAGTATGTCATATATATTTACTGTACTTTTTGATGATTTATTTACAGTATCTAAAGTGTATTTGGTGTACTTTCAGTTAATATTATATGTACAATATATGAAATATATTTACTGTACTTTTTGATATTTTATGTACAGTATATAAGATATATTTGGTGTCCTTTTGATATTTTATGTAAATTATATAATATATATTTGGTGAAGTTTTTGATATTTTACATAGGGTGTGTACTATATAGTTACTGTCTTTTTGATATTTTATTTACAGTATATAATATACGTTTGGTGTAATTTTTGATATTTTATGTACAGTATATTAAATATAATTACTGTAGTATTTGATACTTTATTTACAGTATATATAACACATATTTGGTGTACTTTTTGATATTTTATGTACAGTATGTAATATATATTTACTGTACTTTTTGATAATTTATTTACAGTATATAAAGTGTATTTGGTGTACTTTCAGTTAATATTATATGTACAATATATGAAATATATTTACTGTACTTTTTGATATTTTATGTACAGTATATAAGATATATTTCGTGTCCTTTTGATATTTTATGTAAATTATATAATACATATCTGCTGTAGCTTTTGATATTTTACATAGGGTGTGTCATATATATTGACGGTACTTTTTGATATTTTATTTACAGTATATAATATACATTTGGTGTAATTTTTGATATTTTATGTACAGTATATTAAATATAATTACTGTAGTATTTGATACTTTATTTACAGTATATATAACACATATTTGGTGTACTTTTTGATATTTTATGTACAGTATGTCATATATATTTACTGTACTTTTTGATAATTTATTTGCAGTATATAAAGTGTATTTGGTGTACTTTCAGTTAATTTTATATGTACAATATATGAAATATATTTACTGTACTTTCTGATATTTTATGTACAGTATATAAGATATATTTGGTGTCCTTTTGATATTTTATATAAATTATATAATATATATTTGGTGAAGTTTTTGATATTTTACATAGGGTGTGTAGTATATACTTACTGTCCTTTTTGATATTTTATTTACAGTATATAATATACATTTGGTGTAATTTTTGATATTTTATGTACAGTATATTAAATATAATTACTGCAGTTTTTGATAGTCTATTTACAGTATATATAACACATATTTGGTGTACTTTTTGATATTTTATGTACAGTATGTAATATATATTTACTGTACTTTTTGATAATTTATTTACAGTATATAAAGTGTATTTGGTGTACTTTCAGTTAATATTATATGTACAATATATGAAATATATTTACTGTACTTTTTGATATTTTATGTACAGTATATAAGATATATTTGGTGTCCTTTTGATATTTTATGTAAATTATATAATATATATTTGGTGAAGTTTTTGATATTTTACATAGGGTGTGTACTATATAGTTACTGTCCTTTTTGATATTTTATTTACAGTATATAATATACGTTTAGTGTAATTTTTGATATTTTATGTACAGTATATTAAATATAATTACTGTAGTATTTGATACTTTATTTACAGTATATATAACACATATTTGGTGTACTTTTTGATATTTTATGTACAGTATGTAATATATATTTACTGTAATTTTGATAATTTATTTACAGTATATAAAGTGTATTTGGTGTACTTTCAGTTAATATTATATGTACAATATATGAAATATATTTACTGTACTTTTTGATATTTTATGTACAGTATATAAGATATATTTGGTGTCCTTTTAATATTTTATGAAAATTATATAATACATATTTGGTGTAGTTTTTGATATTTTATATAGGGTGTGTCATATATATTGACAGTCCTTTTTGATATTTTATTTAGAGTATATAATATACATTTGGTGTAATTTTTGATATTTTATGTACAGTATATTAAATATAATTACTGTAGTATTTGATAGTTTATTTACAGTATATATAACACATATTTGGTGTAATTTTTGATATTTTATGTACAGTATGTCATATATATTTACTGTACTTTTTGATATTTTATTTACAGTATATAAAATGTATTTGGTGTACTTTTATTTAATATTATATGTACACTATATGAAATATATTTACTCTACTTTCTGATATTTTATGTACAGTATATAATATATATTTGGTGTCCTTTTGATATTTTATATAAATTATATAATATATATTTGGTGTAGTGTTTGATATTTTACATAGGGTGTGTCATATGTATTTACTGTCTTTTTGATATTTTATTTACAGTATATAATATACATTTGGTGTAATTTTTGATATTTTATGTACAGTATATTAAATATAATTACTGAAGTATTTGATACTTTATTTACAGTATATATAACACATATTTGGTGTACTTTTTGATATTTTATGTACAGTATGTCATATATATTTACTGTATTTTTGATAATTTATTTACAGTATATAAAGTGTATTTGGTGTACTTTCAGTTAATATTATATGTACAATATATGAAATATATTTACTGAACTTTTAGATATTTTATGTACAGTATATAAGATATATTTGGTGTCCTTTTGATATTTTATGTAAATTATATAATACATATTTGGTGTAGTTTTTGATATTTTACATAGCGTGTGTCATATATATTGACTGTACTTTTTGATATTTTATTTACAGTATATAATATACATTTGGTGTAATTTTTGATATTTTATGTACAGTATATTAAATATAATTACAGTAGTCTTTGATAGTCTATTTACAGTATATATAACACATATTTGGTGTACTTTTTGATATTTTATGTACAGTATGTAATGAATATTTACTGTACTTTTTGATATTTTATTTACAGTATATAAAGTGTATTTGGTGTACTTTCAGTTAATATTATATGTACAATATATGAAATATATTTACTGTACTTTCTGATATTTTATGTACTGTATATAAGATATATTTGGTGTCCTTTTGATATTTTATATAAATTATATAATATATATTAAGTGTAGTTTTTGATATTTTACATAGGGTGTGTCATATATATTTACTGTCTTTTTGATATTTTATTTACAGTATATAATATACATTTGGTGTAATTTTTGATATTTTATGTACAGTATATTAAATATAATTACTGAAGTATTTGATACTTTATTTACAGTATATATAACACATTTTTGGTGTACTTTTTGATATTTTATGTACAGTATGTCATATATATTTACTGTACTTTTTGATATTTTATTTACAGTATATAAAATGTATTTGGTGTACTTTTAGTTAATATTATATGTACAATATATGAAATATATTTACTGTACTTTTTGATATTTTATGTAGAGTATATAAGATATATTTGGTGTCCTTTTCATATTTTATATAAATTATATAATATATATTTGGTGAAGTTTTTGATATTTTACATAGGGTGTGTAGTATTTACTTACTGTCCTTTTTGATCTTTTATTTACAGTATATAATATACATTTGGTGTAATTTTTGATATTTTATGTACAGTATATTAAACACAATTACTGTAGTATTTGATACTTTATTTACAGTATATATAACACATATTTGGTGTACTTTTTGATATTTTATGTACAGTATGTCATATATATTTACCGTACTTTTTGATATTTTATTTACAGTATATAAAATGTATTTGGTGTACTTTCAGTTAATATTATATGTACAATATATGAAATATATTTACTGTACTTTCTCATATTTTATGTACAGTATATAAGATATATTTTGTGTCCTTTTGATATTTTATATAAATTATATAATATATATTAAGTGTAGTTTTTGATATTTTACATAGGGTGTGTCATATATATTTACTGTCTTTTTGATATTTTATTTACAGTATATAATATACATTTGGTGTAATTTTTGATATTTTATGTACAGTATATTAAATATAATTACTGTAGTTTTTCATAGTCTATTTACAGTATATATAACACATATTTGGTGTACATTTTGATATTTTATGTACAGTATGTCATATATATTTACTGTATTTTGATATTTTATTTACAGTATATAAACTGTATTTGGTGTACTTTTAGTTAATATTATATGTACACTATATGAAATATATTTACTCTACTTTCTGATATTTTATGTACAGTATATAATATATATTTGTTGTCCTTTTGATATTTTATATAAATTATATAATATATATTTGGTGAAGTTTTTGATATTTTACATAGGATGTGTAGTATATAGTTACTGTCCTTTTTGATATTTTATTTACAGTATATAATATACGTTTGGTGTAATTTTTGATATTTAATGTACAGTATATTAAATATAATTACTGTAGTATTTGATACTTTATTTACAGTATATATAACACATATTTGGTGTACTTTTTGATATTTTATGTGCAGTATGTAATGTATATTTACTGTACTTTTTGATATTTTATGTACAGTATATAAAGTGTATTTGGTGTACTTTCAGTTAATATTATATGTACAATATATGAAATATATTTACTGTACTTTCTGATATTTTATGTAGAGTATATAAGATATATTTTGTGTCCTTTTGATATTTTATATAAATTATATAATATATATTAAGTGTAGTTTTTGATATTTTACATAGGGTGTGTCATATATTTTTACTGTCTTTTTGATATTTTATTTACAGTATATCATATACATTTGGTGTAATTTTTGATATTTTATGTACAGTATATTAAATATAATTACTGTAGTTTTTCATAGTCTATTTACAGTATATATAACACATATTTGGTGTACTTTTTGATATTTTATGTACAGTATGTCGTATATATTTACTGTACATTTTGATATTTTATTTACAGTATATAAAATGTATTTGGTGTACTTTTAGTTAATATTATATGTACACTATCTGAAATATATTTACTCTACTTTCTGATATTTTATGTACAGTATATAATATATATTTGGTGTCCTTTTGATATTTTATATAAATTATATAATATATATTTGGTGTAGTTTTTGATATTTTACATAGGGTGTGTCATATGTATTTACTGTCTTTTTGATATTTTATTTACAGTATATAATATACATTTGGTGTAATTTTTGATATTTTATGTACAGTATATTAAATATAATTACTGAAGTATTTGATACTTTATTTACAGTATATATAACACATATTTGGTGTACTTTTTGATATTTTATGTACAGTATGTCATATATATTTACTGTATTTTTGATAATTTATTTACAGTATATAAAGTTTATTTGGTGTACTTTCAGTTAATATTATATGTACAATATATGAAATATATTTACTGTACTTTTAGATATTTTATGTACAGTATATAAGATATATTTGGTGTCCTTTTGATATTTTATGTAAATTATATAATACATATTTGGTATAGTTTTTGATATTTTACATAGGGTGTGTCATATATATTGACTGTCCTTTTTGATATTTTATTTACAGTATATAATATACATTTGGTGTAATCTTTGATATTTTATGTACAGTATATTAAATATAATTACTGTAGTTTTCATAGTCTATTTAGAGTATATATAACACATATTTGGTGTACTTTTTGATATTTTATGTACAGTATGTCATATATATTTACTGTACTTTTTGATATTTTATTTACAGTATATAAAATGTATTTGGTGTACTTTTAGTTAATATTATATGTACTATATATGAAATATATTTACTGTACTTTCTGATATTTTATGTACAGTATATAAGATATATTTGGTGTCCTTTTGATATTTTATATAAATTATATAATATATATTTGGTGAAGTTTTGATATTTTACATAGGGTGTGTAGTATATAGTTACTGTCCTTTTTGATATTTTATTTACAGTCTATAATAGACGTTTTGTGTAATTTTTGATATTTTATGTACAGTATATTAAATATAATTACTGTAGTATTTGATACTTTATTTACACTATATATAACACATATTTGGTGTACTTTTTGATATTTTATGTACAGTATGTAATATATATTTACTGTACTTTTTATAATTTATTTACAGTATATAAAGTGTATTTGGTGTAAATTCAGTCAATATTATATGTACAATATATGAAATATATTTACTGTACTTTTTGATATTTTATGTACAGTATATAAGATATATTTGGTGTCCTTTTGATATTTTATGAAAATTATATAATACATATTTGGTGTAGTTTTTGATATTTTATATAGGGTGTGTCATATATATTGACTGTCCTGTTTGATATTTTATTTACAGTATATAATATACATTTGGTGTAATTTTTGATATTTTATGTACAGTATATTAAATATAATTACTGTAGTATTTGATACTTTATTTACAGTATATATAACACATATTTGGTGTACTTTTTGATATTTTATGTACAGTATGTCATATATATTTACTGTATTTTGATATTTTATTTACAGTATATAAACTGTATTTGGTGTACTTTTAGTTAATATTATATGTACACTATATGAAATATATTTACTCTACTTTCTGATATTTTATGTACAGTATATAATATATATTTGTTGTCCTTTTGATATTTTATATAAATTATATAATATATATTTGGTGAAGTTTTTGATATTTTACATAGGATGTGTAGTATATAGTTACTGTCCTTTTTGATATTTTATTTACAGTATATAATATACGTTTGGTGTAATTTTTGATATTTAATGTACAGTATATTAAATATAATTACTGTAGTATTTGATACTTTATTTACAGTATATATAACACATATTTGGTGTACTTTTTGATATTTTATGTGCAGTATGTAATGTATATTTACTGTACTTTTTGATATTTTATGTACAGTATATAAAGTGTATTTGGTGTACTTTCAGTTAATATTATATGTACAATATATGAAATATATTTACTGTACTTTCTGATATTTTATGTAGAGTATATAAGATATATTTTGTGTCCTTTTGATATTTTATATAAATTATATAATATATATTAAGTGTAGTTTTTGATATTTTACATAGGGTGTGTCATATATTTTTACTGTCTTTTTGATATTTTATTTACAGTATATCATATACATTTGGTGTAATTTTTGATATTTTATGTACAGTATATTAAATATAATTACTGTAGTTTTTCATAGTCTATTTACAGTATATATAACACATATTTGGTGTACTTTTTGATATTTTATGTACAGTATGTCGTATATATTTACTGTACATTTTGATATTTTATTTACAGTATATAAAATGTATTTGGTGTACTTTTAGTTAATATTATATGTACACTATCTGAAATATATTTACTCTACTTTCTGATATTTTATGTACAGTATATAATATATATTTGGTGTCCTTTTGATATTTTATATAAATTATATAATATATATTTGGTGTAGTGTTTGATATTTTACATAGGGTGTGTCATATGTATTTACTGTCTTTTTGATATTTTATTTACAGTATATAATATACATTTGGTGTAATTTTTGATATTTTATGTACAGTATATTAAATATAATTACTGAAGTATTTGATACTTTATTTACAGTATATATAACACATATTTGGTGTACTTTTTGATATTTTATGTACAGTATGTCATATATATTTACTGTATTTTTGATAATTTATTTACAGTATATAAAGTGTATTTGGTGTACTTTCAGTTAATATTATATGTACAATATATGAAATATATTTACTGAACTTTTAGATATTTTATGTACAGTATATAAGATATATTTGGTGTCCTTTTGATATTTTATGTAAATTATATAATACATATTTGGTGTAGTTTTTGATATTTTACATAGCGTGTGTCATATATATTGACTGTACTTTTTGATATTTTATTTACAGTATATAATATACATTTGGTGTAATTTTTGATATTTTATGTACAGTATATTAAATATAATTACAGTAGTCTTTGATAGTCTATTTACAGTATATATAACACATATTTGGTGTACTTTTTGATATTTTATGTACAGTATGTAATGAATATTTACTGTACTTTTTGATATTTTATTTACAGTATATAAAGTGTATTTGGTGTACTTTCAGTTAATATTATATGTACAATATATGAAATATATTTACTGTACTTTCTGATATTTTATGTACAGTATATAAGATATATTTGGTGTCCTTTTGATATTTTATATAAATTATATAATATATATAAAGTGTAGTTTTTGATATTTTACATAGGGTGTGTCATATATATTTACTGTCTTTTTGATATTTTATTTACAGTATATAATATACATTTGGTGTAATTTTTGATATTTTATGTACAGTATATTAAATATAATTACTGAAGTATTTGATACTTTATTTACAGTATATATAACACATTTTTGGTGTACTTTTTGATATTTTATGTACAGTATGTCATATATATTTACTGTACTTTTTGATATTTTATTTACAGTATATAAAATGTATTTGGTGTACTTTTAGTTAATATTATATGTACAATATATGAAATATATTTACTGTACTTTTTGATATTTTATGTAGAGTATATAAGATATATTTGGTGTCCTTTTCATATTTTATATAAATTATATAATATATATTTGGTGAAGTTTTTGATATTTTACATAGGGTGTGTAGTATTTACTTACTGTCCTTTTTGATCTTTTATTTACAGTATATAATATACATTTGGTGTAATTTTTGATATTTTATGTACAGTATATTAAACACAATTACTGTAGTATTTGATACTTTATTTACAGTATATATAACACATATTTGGTGTACTTTTTGATATTTTATGTACAGTATGTCATATATATTTACTGTACTTTTTGATATTTTATTTACAGTATATAAAATGTATTTGGTGTACTTTCAGTTAATATTATATGTACAATATATGAAATATATTTACTGTACTTTCTCATATTTTATGTACAGTATATAAGATATATTTTGTGTCCTTTTGATATTTTATATAAATTATATAATATATATTAAGTGTAGTTTTTGATATTTTACATAGGGTGTGTCATATATATTTACTGTCTTTTTGATATTTTATTTACAGTATATAATATACATTTGGTGTAATTTTTGATATTTTATGTACAGTATATTAAATATAATTACTGTAGTTTTTCATAGTCTATTTACAGTATATATAACACATATTTGGTGTACATTTTGATATTTTATGTACAGTATGTCATATATATTTACTGTATTTTGATATTTTATTTACAGTATATAAACTGTATTTGGTGTACTTTTAGTTAATATTATATGTACACTATATGAAATATATTTACTCTACTTTCTGATATTTTATGTACAGTATATAATATATATTTGTTGTCCTTTTGATATTTTATATAAATTATATAATATATATTTGGTGAAGTTTTTGATATTTTACATAGGATGTGTAGTATATAGTTACTGTCCTTTTTGATATTTTATTTACAGTATATAATATACGTTTGGTGTAATTTTTGATATTTAATGTACAGTATATTAAATATAATTACTGTAGTATTTGATACTTTATTTACAGTATATATAACACATATTTGGTGTACTTTTTGATATTTTATGTGCAGTATGTAATGTATATTTACTGTACTTTTTGATATTTTATGTACAGTATATAAAGTGTATTTGGTGTACTTTCAGTTAATATTATATGTACAATATATGAAATATATTTACTGTACTTTCTGATATTTTATGTAGAGTATATAAGATATATTTTGTGTCCTTTTGATATTTTATATAAATTATATAATATATATTAAGTGTAGTTTTTGATATTTTACATAGGGTGTGTCATATATTTTTACTGTCTTTTTGATATTTTATTTACAGTATATCATATACATTTGGTGTAATTTTTGATATTTTATGTACAGTATATTAAATATAATTACTGTAGTTTTTCATAGTCTATTTACAGTATATATAACACATATTTGGTGTACTTTTTGATATTTTATGTACAGTATGTCGTATATATTTACTGTACATTTTGATATTTTATTTACAGTATATAAAATGTATTTGGTGTACTTTTAGTTAATATTATATGTACACTATCTGAAATATATTTACTCTACTTTCTGATATTTTATGTACAGTATATAATATATATTTGGTGTCCTTTTGATATTTTATATAAATTATATAATATATATTTGGTGTAGTTTTTGATATTTTACATAGGGTGTGTCATATGTATTTACTGTCTTTTTGATATTTTATTTACAGTATATAATATACATTTGGTGTAATTTTTGATATTTTATGTACAGTATATTAAATATAATTACTGAAGTATTTGATACTTTATTTACAGTATATATAACACATATTTGGTGTACTTTTTGATATTTTATGTACAGTATGTCATATATATTTACTGTATTTTTGATAATTTATTTACAGTATATAAAGTTTATTTGGTGTACTTTCAGTTAATATTATATGTACAATATATGAAATATATTTACTGTACTTTTAGATATTTTATGTACAGTATATAAGATATATTTGGTGTCCTTTTGATATTTTATGTAAATTATATAATACATATTTGGTATAGTTTTTGATATTTTACATAGGGTGTGTCATATATATTGACTGTCCTTTTTGATATTTTATTTACACTATATAATATACATTTGGTGTAATCTTTGATATTTTATGTACAGTATATTAAATATAATTACTGTAGTTTTCATAGTCTATTTAGAGTATATATAACACATATTTGGTGTACTTTTTGATATTTTATGTACAGTATGTCATATATATTTACTGTACTTTTTGATATTTTATTTACAGTATATAAAATGTATTTGGTGTACTTTTAGTTAATATTATATGTACTATATATGAAATATATTTACTGTACTTTCTGATATTTTATGTACAGTATATAAGATATATTTGGTGTCCTTTTGATATTTTATATAAATTATATAATATATATTTGGTGAAGTTTTGATATTTTACATAGGGTGTGTAGTATATAGTTACTGTCCTTTTTGATATTTTATTTACAGTCTATAATAGACGTTTTGTGTAATTTTTGATATTTTATGTACAGTATATTAAATATAATTACTGTAGTATTTGATACTTTATTTACACTATATATAACACATATTTGGTGTACTTTTTGATATTTTATGTACAGTATGTAATATATATTTACTGTACTTTTTATAATTTATTTACAGTATATAAAGTGTATTTGGTGTAAATTCAGTCAATATTATATGTACAATATATGAAATATATTTACTGTACTTTTTGATATTTTATGTACAGTATATAAGATATATTTGGTGTCCTTTTGATATTTTATGAAAATTATATAATACATATTTGGTGTAGTTTTTGATATTTTATATAGGGTGTGTCATATATATTGACTGTCCTGTTTGATATTTTATTTACAGTATATAATATACATTTGGTGTAATTTTTGATATTTTATGTACAGTATATTAAATATAATTACTGTAGTATTTGATACTTTATTTACAGTATATATAACACATATTTGGTGTACTTTTTGATATTTTATGTACAGTATGTCATATATATTTACTGTATTTTGATATTTTATTTACAGTATATAAACTGTATTTGGTGTACTTTTAGTTAATATTATATGTACACTATATGAAATATATTTACTCTACTTTCTGATATTTTATGTACAGTATATAATATATATTTGTTGTCCTTTTGATATTTTATATAAATTATATAATATATATTTGGTGAAGTTTTTGATATTTTACATAGGATGTGTAGTATATAGTTACTGTCCTTTTTGATATTTTATTTACAGTATATAATATACGTTTGGTGTAATTTTTGATATTTAATGTACAGTATATTAAATATAATTACTGTAGTATTTGATACTTTATTTACAGTATATATAACACATATTTGGTGTACTTTTTGATATTTTATGTGCAGTATGTAATGTATATTTACTGTACTTTTTGATATTTTATGTACAGTATATAAAGTGTATTTGGTGTACTTTCAGTTAATATTATATGTACAATATATGAAATATATTTACTGTACTTTCTGATATTTTATGTAGAGTATATAAGATATATTTTGTGTCCTTTTGATATTTTATATAAATTATATAATATATATTAAGTGTAGTTTTTGATATTTTACATAGGGTGTGTCATATATTTTTACTGTCTTTTTGATATTTTATTTACAGTATATCATATACATTTGGTGTAATTTTTGATATTTTATGTACAGTATATTAAATATAATTACTGTAGTTTTTCATAGTCTATTTACAGTATATATAACACATATTTGGTGTACTTTTTGATATTTTATGTACAGTATGTCGTATATATTTACTGTACATTTTGATATTTTATTTACAGTATATAAAATGTATTTGGTGTACTTTTAGTTAATATTATATGTACACTATCTGAAATATATTTACTCTACTTTCTGATATTTTATGTACAGTATATAATATATATTTGGTGTCCTTTTGATATTTTATATAAATTATATAATATATATTTGGTGTAGTTTTTGATATTTTACATAGGGTGTGTCATATGTATTTACTGTCTTTTTGATATTTTATTTACAGTATATAATATACATTTGGTGTAATTTTTGATATTTTATGTACAGTATATTAAATATAATTACTGAAGTATTTGATACTTTATTTACAGTATATATAACACATATTTGGTGTACTTTTTGATATTTTATGTACAGTATGTCATATATATTTACTGTATTTTTGATAATTTATTTACAGTATATAAAGTTTATTTGGTGTACTTTCAGTTAATATTATATGTACAATATATGAAATATATTTACTGTACTTTTAGATATTTTATGTACAGTATATAAGATATATTTGGTGTCCTTTTGATATTTTATGTAAATTATATAATACATATTTGGTATAGTTTTTGATATTTTACATAGGGTGTGTCATATATATTGACTGTCCTTTTTGATATTTTATTTACACTATATAATATACATTTGGTGTAATCTTTGATATTTTATGTACAGTATATTAAATATAATTACTGTAGTTTTCATAGTCTATTTAGAGTATATATAACACATATTTGGTGTACTTTTTGATATTTTATGTACAGTATGTCATATATATTTACTGTACTTTTTGATATTTTATTTACAGTATATAAAATGTATTTGGTGTACTTTTAGTTAATATTATATGTACTATATATGAAATATATTTACTGTACTTTCTGATATTTTATGTACAGTATATAAGATATATTTGGTGTCCTTTTGATATTTTATATAAATTATATAATATATATTTGGTGAAGTTTTGATATTTTACATAGGGTGTGTAGTATATAGTTACTGTCCTTTTTGATATTTTATTTACAGTCTATAATAGACGTTTTGTGTAATTTTTGATATTTTATGTACAGTATATTAAATATAATTACTGTAGTATTTGATACTTTATTTACACTATATATAACACATATTTGGTGTACTTTTTGATATTTTATGTACAGTATGTAATATATATTTACTGTACTTTTTATAATTTATTTACAGTATATAAAGTGTATTTGGTGTAAATTCAGTCAATATTATATGTACAATATATGAAATATATTTACTGTACTTTTTGATATTTTATGTACAGTATATAAGATATATTTGGTGTCCTTTTGATATTTTATGAAAATTATATAATACATATTTGGTGTAGTTTTTGATATTTTATATAGGGTGTGTCATATATATTGACTGTCCTGTTTGATATTTTATTTACAGTATATAATATACATTTGGTGTAATTTTTGATATTTTATGTACAGTATATTAAATATAATTACTGTAGTATTTGATACTTTATTTACAGTATATATAACACATATTTGGTGTACTTTTTGATATTTTATGTACAGTATGTCATATATATTTACTGTACTTTTTGATATTTTATTTACAGTATATAAAATGTATTTGGTGTACTTTTAGTTAATATTATATGTACACTATATGAAATATATTTACTGTACTTTTAGATATTTTATGTACAGTATATAAGATATATTTGGTGTCCTTTTGATATTTTATGTAAATTATATAATACATATTTGGTGTAGTTTTTGATATTTTACATAGGGTGTGTCATATATATTGACTGTCCTTTTTGATATTTTATTTACAGTATATAATATACATTTGGTGTAATTTTTGATATTTTATGTACAGTATATTAAATATAATTACAGTAGTCTTTGATAGTCTATTTACAGTATATATAACACATATTTGGTGTACTTTTTGATATTTTATGTACAGTATGTAATGTATATTTACTGTACTATTTGATATTTTATTTACAGTATATAAAGTGTATTTGGTGTACTTTGTTAATATTATATGTACAATATATGAAATATATTTACTGTACTTTCTGATATTTTATGTACAGTATATAAGATATATTTGGTGTCCTTTTGATATTTTATATAAATTATATAATATATATTAAGTGTAGTTTTTGATATTTTACATAGGGTGTGTCATATATATTTACTGTCTTTTTGATATTTTATTTACAGTATATAATATACATTTGGTGTAATTTTTGATATTTTATGTACAGTATATTAAATATAATTACTGAAGTATTTGATACTTTATTTACAGTATATATAACACATATTTGGTGTACTTTTTGATATTTTATGTACAGTATGTCATATATATTTACTGTACTTTTTGATATTTTATTTACAGTATATAAAATGTATTTGGTGTACTTTTAGTTAATATTATATGTACAATATATGAAATATATTTACTGTACTTTTTGATATTTTATGTAGAGTATATAAGATATATTTGGTGTCCTTTTGATATTTTATATAAATTATATAATATATATTTGGTGAAGTTTTTGATATTTTACATAGGGTGTGTAGTATTTACTTACTGTCCTTTTTGATCTTTTATTTACAGTATATAATATACATTTGGTGTAATTTTTGATATTTTATGTACAGTATATTAAACACAATTACTGTAGTATTTGATACTTTATTTACAGTATATATAACACATATTTGGTGTACTTTTTGATATTTTATGTACAGTATGTCATATAGATTTACCGTACTTTTTGATATTTTATTGACAGTATATAAAATGTATTTGGTGTACTTTCAGTTAATATTATATGTACAATATATGAAATATATTTACTGTACTTTCTGATATTTTATGTACAGTATATAAGATATATTTTGTGTCCTTTTGATATTTTATATAAATTATATAATATATATTAAGTGTAGTTTTTGATATTTTACATAGGGTGTGTCATATATATTTACTGTCTTTTTGATATTTTATTTACAGTATATAATATACATTTGGTGTAATTTTTGATATTTTATGTACAGTAAATTAAATATAATTACTGTAGTTTTTCATAGTCTATTTACAGTATATATAACACATATTTGGTGTACTTTTTGATATTTTATGTACAGTATGTCATATATATTTACTGTACTGTTTGATATTTTATTTACAGTATATAAAATGTATTTGGTGTACTTTTAGTTAATATTATATGAACACTATATGAAATATATTTACTCTACTTTCTGATATTTTATGTACAGTATATAATATATATTTGGTGTCCTTTTGATATTTTATATAAATTATATAATATATATTTGGTGAAGTTTTTGATATTTTACATAGGATGTGTAGTATATAGTTACTGTCCTTTTTGATATTTTATTTACAGTATATAATATACGTTTGGTGTAATTTTTGATATTTAATGTACAGTATATTAAATATAATTACTGTAGTTTTTGATAGTCTATTTACAGTATATATAACACATATTTGGTGTACTTTTTGATATTTTATGTACAGTATGTAATGTATATTTACTGTACTTTTTGATATTTTATTTACAGTATATAAAGTGTATTTGGTGTACTTTCAGTTAATATTATATGTACAATATATGAAATATATTTACTGTACTTTTTGATATTTTATGTACAGTATATAAGATATATTTGGTGTCCTTTTGATATTTTATGTAAATTATATAATACATATTTGGTGTAGTTTTTGATATTTTACATAGGGTGTGTCATATATATTGACTGTCCTTTTTGATATTTTATTTACAGTATATAATATACATTTGGTGTAATTGTTGATATTTTATGTACAGTATATTAAAAATAATTACTGTAGTTTTTGATAGTCTATTTACAGTATATATAACACATATTTGGTGTACTTTTTTATATTTTATGTACAGTATGTCATATATATTTACTGTACTTTTTGATATTTTATTTACAGTATATAAAATGTATTTGGTGTACTTTTAGTTAATATTATATGTACAATATATGAAATATATTTACTGTACTTTCTGATATTTTACGTACAGTATATAAGATATATTTGGTGTCCTTTTGATATTTTATATAAATTATATAATATATATTTGGTGTAGTTTTTGATATTTTACATAGGGTGTGTAGTATATATTTACTGTCCTTATTGATATTTTATTTACAGTGTATAATATACATTTGGTGTAATTTTTGATATTTTATGTACAGTATATTAAATATAATTACTGTAGTATTTGATCGTTTATTTACTGTATATATAACACATATTTGGTTTACTTTTTGATATTTTATGTACAGTATGTCGTATACATTTACTGTATTTTTGATATTTAATTTACAGTATATAATGTACATTTGGTGTAATTTTTGATATTTTATGTACAGTATAGTAAATATAATTACTGTAGTTTTTGATAGTCTATTTACAGTATATATAACACATATTTGGTGTACTTTTTGATATTTTATGTACAGTATGTAATATATATTTACTGTACATTTTGATATTTTATTTACAGTATATAAAATGTATTTGGTGTACTTTTAGTTAATATTATATGTACAATATATGAAATATATTTACTGTACTTTTTGATATTTTACGTACAGTATATAAGATATATTTGGTGTCCTTTTGATATTTTATATAAATTATATAATATATATTTGGTGTAGTTTTTGATATTTTACATAGGGTGTGTAGTATATATTTATTGTCCTTATTGATATTTTATTTGCAGTGTATAATATACATTTGGTGTAATTTTTGATATTTTATGTACAGTATATTAAATATAATTACTGTAGTATTTGATCGTTTATTTACAGTATATATAACACATATTTGGTGTACTTTTTGATATTTTATGTACAGTATGTCATATATATTTACTGTAGTTTTTGATATTTTATTTACAGTATACAAAATGTATTTGGTGTACTTTCTGTTAATATTATATGTACAATATATGATATATATTTACTGTACCTTTTGATATTTTATGTACAGTATATAAGATATATTTGGTGTCCTTTTGATATTTTATGTAAATTATATAATACATATTTGCTGTTGTTTTTGATATTTTACATAGGGTGTGTCATATATATTGACGGTACTATTTGATATTTTATTTACAGTATATAATATACATTTGGTGTAATTTTTGATATTTTATGTACAGTATATTAAATATACTTACTGTAGTATTTGATAATTTATTTACAGTATATGTAACACATATTTGGTCTACTTTTTGATATTTTATGTACAGTATGTAATATATATTTACTGTACTTTTTGATAATTTATTTACAGTATATGAAGTGTATTTTGTGTACTTTCAGTTAATATTATATGTACAATATATGAAATATATTTACTGTACATTCTGATATTTTATGTACAGTATATAAGATATATTTGGTGTCCTTTTGATATTTTTTATAAATTATATAATATATATTTGGTGAAGTTTTTGATATTTTACATAGGGTGTGTAGTATATAGTTACTGTCCTTTTTGATATTTTATTTACAGTATATAATATACGCTTGCTGTAATTTTTGATATTTAATGTACAGTATATTAAATATAATTACTGTAGAATTTGATACTTTATTTACAGTATACATAACACATATTTGGTGTACTTTTTGATATTTTATGTACAGTATGTAATATAAATTTACTGTACTTTCTGATAATTTATTTACAGTATATAAAGTGTATTTGGTGTACTTTCAGTTAATATTATATGTACAATATATGAAATATATTTACTCTACTTTCTGATATTTTATGTACAGTATATAATATATATTTGGTGTCCTTTTGATATTTTATATAAATTATATAATACATATTTGGTGTAGTTTTTGATATTTTACATAGGGTGTGTCATATATATTGACTGTCCTTTTTGATATTTTATTTACAGTATATAATATACTTTTGGTGTAATTTTTGATATTTTATGTACAGTATATTAAATATAATTACTGTAGTTTTCATAGTCTATTTACAGTATATATAACACATATTTGGTGTACTTTTTGATATTTTATGTACAGTATGTCATATATATTTACTGTAATTTTTGATATTTTATTTACAGTATATAAAATGTATTTGGTGTACTTTTAGTTAATATTATATGTACAATATATGAAATATATTTACGGTACTTTCTGATATCTTATGTACATTATATAAGATATATTTCGTGTCCTTTTGATATTTTATATAAATTATATAATATATATTTGGTGTAGTTTTTGATATTTTACATAGGGTGTGTCATATATATTTACTGTCTTTTTGATATTTTATTTACAGTATATAATATACATTTGGTGTAATTTTTGATATTTTATATACAGTATATTAAAAATAATTACTGTAGTTTTTGATAGTCTATTTACAGTATATATAACACATATTTGGTGTACTTTTTGATGTTTTATGTACAGTATGTCATATATATTTACTGTATTTTTTGATATTTTATTTACAGTATATAAAATGTATTTGGTGTACTTTTAGTTAATATTATATGTACAATATATGAAATATATTTACTGTACTTTTTGATATTTTATGTACAGTATATAAGATATATTTGGTGTCCTTTTGATATTTTATATAAATTATAAAATATACATTTGGTGTAGTTTTTAATATTTTACATAGGGTGTGTAGTATATAGTTACTGTTTTTGATATTTTATTTACAGTATATAATATACGTTTGGTGTAATTTTTGATATTTTATGTACAGTATATTAAATATAATTACTGTAGTATTTGATACTTTATTTACAGTATATATAACACATATTTGGTGTACTTTTTGATATTTTATGTACAGTATGTAATATATATTTACTGTACTTTTTGATAATTTATTTACAGTTTATAAAGTGTATTTGGTGTAGTTTCAGTTAATATTATATGTACAATATATGAAATATATTTACTGTACTTTTTGATATTTTATGTACAGTATATAAGATATATTTGGTGTCCTTTTGATATTTTATGTAAATTATATAATACATATTTGGTGTAGTTTTTGATATTTTACATAGGGTGTGTCATATATATTGACTGTCCTTTTGATATTTTATTTACAGTATATAATATACATTTGGTGTAATTTTTGATATTTTATGTACAGTATATTAAATATAATTACTGTAGTTTTTGAGAGTCTATTTACAGTATATATAACACATATTTGGTGTACTTTTTGATATTTTATGTACAGTATGTAATATATATTTACTGTACTTTTTGATATTTTATTTACAGTATATAAAATGTATTTTGTGTACCTTCAGTTAATATTATATGTACAATATATGAAATATATTTACTGTACTTTTTGATATTTTATGTACAGTATATAAGATATATTTGGTGTCCTTTTGATATTTTATATAAATTATATAATATATATTTGGTGTAGTTTTTGATATTTTACATACGGTTTGTAGTATATATTTAGTGTCCTTTTTGATATTTTATTTACAGTGTATAATATACATTTGGTGTAATTTTTGATATTTTATGTACAGTATATTAAATATAATTACTGTAGTATTTGATCGTTTATTTACTATATATAACACATATTTGGTGTAATTTTTGATATTTTATGTACAGTATCTCATATATATTTACTGTACATTTTGATATTTTATTTACAGTATATAAAATGTATTTGGTGTACTTTCAGTTAATATTATATGTACAATATATGAAATACATTTACTGTACTTTTAGATATTTTATGTAGAGTATATAAGATATATTTGGTGTCCTTTTGAAATTTTATGTAAATTATATAATACATATTTGCTGTAGCTTCTGATATTTTACATAGGGTGTGTCATATAGATTGACTGTCTTTTTGATATTTTATTTACAGTATATAATATACATTTGGTGTAATTTTTGATATTTTATATACAGTATATTAAATATAATTAGTGTAGTTTTTCATAGTCTATTTACAGTATATATAACACATATTTGGTGTACTTTTTGATATTTAATGTACAGTATGTCATATATATTTACTGTACTTTTTGATATTTTATTTACAGTATATAAAATGTATTTGGTGTACTTTCAGTTAATATTATATGTACAATATATGAAATATATTTACTGTACTTTCTGATATTTTATGTACAGTATATCAGATATGTTTGGTGTCCTTTTGAAATTTTATATAAATTATATAATATATATTAGGTGTAGTTTTTGATATTTTACATAGGGTGTGTCATATATATTTACTGTAGTTTTTGATAATTTATTTACAGTATATAAAGTGTATTTGGTGTACTTTCAGTTAATATTATATGTACAATATATGAAATATATTTACTGTACTTTTTGATATTTTATGTACAGTATATAAGATATATTTGTGTCCTTTTGATATTTTATGTAAATTATATAATATATATTTGGTGAAGTATTTGATATTTTACATAGGGTGTGTAGTATATAGTTACTGTCCTTTTTGATATTTTATTTACAGTATATAATATACGTTTGGTGTAATTTTTGATATTTTATGTACAGTATATTAAATATAATTACTGTAGTATTTGATACTTTATTTACAGTATATATAACACATATTTGGTGTACTTTTTGATATTTTATGTACAGTATATAATATATATTTACTGTACTTTTTGATAATTTATTTACAGTATATAAAGTGTATTTGGTGTACTTTCGGTTAATATTATATGTACAATATATGAAATATATTTACTGTATTTTTGATATTTTATGTACAGTATATAAGATATATTTCGTGTCCTTTTGATATTTTATGTAAATTATATAATACATATTTGGTGTTGTTTTTGATATTTTACATAGGGTGTGTCATATATATTGACTGTCCTTTTCGATATTTTATTTACAGTATATAATATACATTTGGTGTAATTTTTGATATTTTATGTACAGTATATTAAATATAATTACTGTAGTTTTTCATAGTCTATTTACAGTATATATAACACATATTTGGTGTACTTTTTGATATTTTATGTACAGTATGTCATATATATTTACTGTACTGTTTTATATTTTATTTACATTATATAAAATGTATTTGGTGTACTTTCAGTTAATATTATATGTACAATATATGAAATACATTTACTGTACTTTCTGATATTTTATGTACAGTATATAAGATATATTTGGTGTCCTTTTGATATTTTATGTAAATTATATAATACATATTTGCTGTAGCTTTTGATATTTTACATAGGGTGTGTCATATATATTGATGGTAGTTTTTGATATTTTATTTACAGTATATAATATACATATGGTGTAATTTTTGATATTTTATGTACAGTATTTTAAATATAATTACTGTAGTATTTGATACTTTATTTACAGTATATATAACACATATTTGGTGTACTTTTTGATGTTTTATGTACAGTATGTCATATATATTTACTGTACTTTTTGATTATTTACAGTATATAAAGTGTATTTGGTGTACTTTTAGTTAATATTATATGTACAATATATGAAATATATTTACTGTACTTTTTGATATTTTATGTACAGTATATAAGATATATTTGGTGTCCTTTTGATATTTTATATAAATTATATAATATATATTTGGTGAAGTTTTTCATATTTTACATAGGGGGTGTAGTATATAGTTACTGTCCTTTTTGATATTTTATTTACAGTATATAATATACGTTTGGTGTAATTTTTGATATTTAATGTACAGTATATTAAATATAATTACTGTAGTATTTGATACTTTATTTACAGTATATAAACCACATATTTGGTGTACTTTTTGATATTTTATGTACAGTATGTAATATATATTTACTGTACTTTTTGATAATTTATTTACAGCATATAAAGTGTATTTGGTGTACTTTCAGTTAATATTATATGTACAATATATGAAATATATTTACTGTACTTTTTGATATTTTATGTACAGTATATAAGATATATTTGTGTCCTTTTGATATTTTATGTAAATTATATAATATATATTTGGTGAAGTTTTTGATATTTTACATAGGGTGTGTAGTATATAGTTACTGTCCTTTTTGATATTTTATTTACAATATATAATATACGTTTGGTGTAATTTTTGATATTTTATGTACAGTATATTAAATATAATTACTGTAGTATTTGATACTTTATTTACAGTATATATAACACATATTTGGTGTACTTTTTGATATTTTATGTACAGTATGTAATATATATTTACTGTACTTTTTGATAATTTATTTACAGTATATAAAGTGTATTTGGTGTACTTTCGGTTAATATTATATGTACAATATATGAAATATATATACTGTATTTTTGATATTTTATGTACAGTATATAAGATATATTTCGTGTCCTTTTGATATTTTATGTAAATTATATAATACATATTTGGTGTTGTTTTTGATATTTTACATAGGGTGTGTCATCTATATTGACTGTCCTTTTTAATATTTTATTTACAGTATATAATATACATTTGGTGTAATTTTTGATATTTTATGTACAGTATATTAAATATAATTACTGTAGTTTTTCATAGTCTATTTACAGTATATATAACACATATTTGGTGTACTTTTTGATATTTTATGTACAGTATGTCATATATATTTACTGTACTATTTGATATTTTATTTACAGTATATAAAATGTATTTGGTGTACTTTTAGTTAATATTATATGTACAATATATGATATATATTTACTGTACTTTCTGATATTTTATATACAGTATATAAGATATATTTGGTGTCCTTTTGATATTTTATATAAATTATATAATATATATTTTGTGCAGTTTTTGATATTTTACATAGGGTGTGTAGTATATACTTACTGTCCTTTTTGATATTTTATTTACAGTATATAATATACATTTGGTGTAATTTTTGATATTTTATGTACAGTATATTAAATATAATTACTGCAGTTTTTGATAGTCTATTTACAGTATATACAACACATATTTGGTGTACTTTTTGATATTTTATGTACAGTATGTCATATATATTTACTGTACTTTTTGATATTTTATTTACAGTATATAAAATGTATTTGGTGTACTTTTAGTTAATATTATATGTACAATATATGAAATATATTTACTGTACTTTTTGATATTTTATGTACAGTATATAAGATATATTTGGTGTCCTTTTGATATTTTATATAAATTACATAATATATATTTGGTGAAGTTTTTGATATTTTACATAGGGTGTGTAGTATATAGTTACTGTCCTTTTTAATATTTTATTTACAGCATATAATATACGTTTGGTGTAATTTTTGATATTTAATGTACAGTATATTAAATATAATTACTGTAGTATTTGATACTTTATTTACAGTATATATAACACATATTTGGTGTACTTTTTGATATTTTATGTACAGTATGTCATATATATTTACTGTACTTTTTGATAATTTATTTACAGTATATAAAGTGTATTTGGTGTACTTTCAGTTAATATTATATGTACAATATATGAAATATATTTACTGTACTTTTTGATATTTTATGTACAGTATAAAAGATATATTTGGTGTCCTTTTGATATTTTATGTAAATTATATAATATATATTTGGTGAAGTTTTTGATATTTTACATAGGGTGTGTAGTATATAGTTACTGTCCTTTTTGATATTTTATTTACAGTATATAATATACGTTTGGTGTAATTTTTGATATTTTATGTACAGTATATTAAATATAATTACTGTAGTATTTGATACTTTATTTACAGTATATATAACACATATTTGGTGTACTTTTTGATATTTTATGTACAGTATGTAATATATATTTACTGTACTTTTTGACAATTTATTTACAGTATATAAAGTGTATTTGGTGTACTTTCGGTTAATATTATATGTACAATATATGAAATATATATACTGTATTTTTGATATTTTATGTACAGTATATAAGATATATTTCGTGTCCTTTTGATATTTTATGTAAATTATATAATACATATTTGGTGTTGTTTTTGATATTTTACATAGGGTGTGTCATCTATATTGACTGTCCTTTTTAATATTTTATTTACAGTATATAATATACATTTGGTGTAATTTTTGATATTTTATGTACAGTATATTAAATATAATTACTGTAGTTTTTCATAGTCTATTTACAGTATATATAACACATATTTGGTGTACTTTTTGATATTTTATGTACAGTATGTCATATATATTTACTGTACTATTTGATATTTTATTTACAGTATATAAAATGTATTTGGTGTACTTTTAGTTAATATTATATGTACAATATATGAAATATATTTACTGTACTTTCTGATATTTTATATACAGTATATAAGATATATTTGGTGTCCTTTTGATATTTTATATAAATTATATAATATATATTTTGTGAAGTTTTTGATATTTTACATAGGGTGTGTAGTATATACTTACTGTCCTTTTTGATATTTTATTTACAGTATATAATATACATTTGGTGTAATTTTTGATATTTTATGTACAGTATATTAAATATAATTACTGCAGTTTTTGATAGTCTATTTACAGTATATACAACACATATTTGGTGTACTTTTTGATATTTTATGTACAGTATGTCATATATATTTACTGTACTTTTTGATATTTTATTTACAGTATATAAAATGTATTTGGTGTACTTTTAGTTAATATTATATATACAATATATGAAATACATTTACTGTACTTTTTGATATTTTATGTACAGTATATAAGATATATTTGGTGTCCTTTTGATATTTTATATAAATTATATAATATACATTTGGTGAAGTTTTTGATATTTTACATAGGGTGTGTAGTATATAGTTACTGTCCTTTTTGATATTTTATTTACAGTATATAATATACGTTTGGTGTAATTTTTGATATTTAATGTACAGTATATTAAATATAATTACTGTAGTATTTGATACTTTATTTACAGTATATATAACACATATTTGGTGTACTTTTTGATATTTTATGTACAGTATGTCATATATATTTACTGTACTTTTTGATAATTTATTTACAGTATATAAAGTGTATTTGGTGTACTTTCAGTTAATATTATATGTACAATATATGAAATATATTTACTGTACTTTTTGATATTTTATGTACAGTATATAAGATATATTTGGTGTCCTTTTGATATTTTATGTAAATTATATAATATATATTTGGTGAAGTTTTTGATATTTTACATAGGGTGTGTACTATATAGTTACTGTCCTTTTTGATATTTTATTTACAGTATATAATATACGTTTGGTGTAATTTTTGATATTTAATGTACAGTATATTAAATATAATTACTGTAGTATTTGATACTTTATTTACAGTATATATAACACATATTTGTTGTACTTTTTGATATTTTATGTACAGTATGTAATATATATTTACTGTACTTTTTGATAATTTATTTACAGTATATAAAGTGTATTTGGTGTACTTTCAGTTAATATTATATGTAAAATATATGAAATATATTTACTGTACTTTGTGATATTTTAGGTACAGTATATAAGATATATTTGGTGTCCTTTTGATATTTTATGTAAATTATATAATATATATTTGGTGAAGTTTTTGATATTTTACATAGGGTGTGTAGTATATAGTTACTGTCCTTTTTGATATTTTATTTACAGTATATAATATACGTTTGGTGTGATTTTTGATATTTTATGTACAGTATATTAAATATAATTACTGTAGTATTTGATACTTTATTTACAGTATATATAACACATATTTGGTGTACTTTTTGATATTTTATGTACAGTATGTAATATATATTTACTGTACTTTTTGATAATTTATTTACAGTATATAAAGTGTATTTGGTGTACTTTCGGTTAATTTTATATGTACAATATATGAAATATATATACTGTATTTTTGATATTTTATGTACAGTATATAAGATATATTTCGTGTCCTTTTGATATTTTATGTAAATTATATAATACATATTTGGTGTTGTTTTTGATATTTTACATAGGGTGTGTCATCTATATTGACTGTCCTTTTTAATATTTTATTTACAGTATATAATATACATTTGGTGTAATTTTTGATATTTTATGGACAGTATATTAAATATAATTACTGTAGTTTTTCATAGTCTATTTACAGTATATATAACACATATTTGGTGTACTTTTTGATATTTTATGTACAGTATGTCATATATATTTACTGTACTATTTGATATTTTATTTACAGTATATAAAATGTATTTGGTGTACTTTTAGTTAATATTATATGTACAATATATGAAATATATTTACTGTACTTTCTGATATTTTATATACAGTATATAAGATATATTTGGTGTCCTTTTGATATTTTATATAAATTATATAATATATATTTGGTGAAGTTTTTGATATTTTACATAGGGTGTGTAGTATATAGTTACTGTCCTTTTTGATATTTTATTTACAGTATATAATATACGTTTCGTGTGATTTTTGATATTTTATGTACAGTATATTAAATATAATTACTGTAGTATTTGATACTTTATTTACAGTATATATAACACATATTTGGTGTACTTTTTGATATTTTATGTACAGTATGTAATATATATTTACTGTACTTTTTGATAATTTATTTACAGTATATAAAGTGTATTTGGTGTACTTTCGGTTAATTTTATATGTACAATATATGAAATATATATACTGTATTTTTGATATTTTATGTACAGTATATAAGATATATTTCGTGTCCTTTTGATATTTTATGTAAATTATATAATACATATTTGGTGTTGTTTTTGATATTTTACATAGGGTGTGTCATCTATATTGACTGTCCTTTTTAATATTTTATTTACAGTATATAATATACATTTGGTGTAATTTTTGATATTTTATGGACAGTATATTAAATATAATTACTGTAGTTTTTCATAGTCTATTTACAGTATATATAACACATATTTGGTGTACTTTTTGATATTTTATGTACAGTATGTCATATATATTTACTGTACTATTTGATATTTTATTTACAGTATATAAAATGTATTTGGTGTACTTTTAGTTAATATTATATGTACAATATATGAAATATATTTACTGTACTTTCTGATATTTTATATACAGTATATAAGATATATTTGGTGTCCTTTTGATATTTTATATAAATTATATAATATATATTTGGTGAAGTTTTTGATATTTTACATAGGGTGTGTAGTATATAGTTACTGTCCTTTTTGATATTTTATTTACAGTATATAATATACGTTTGGTGTAATTTTTGATATTTAATGTACAGTATATTAAATATAATTACTGTAGTATTTGATACTTTATTTACAGTATATATAACACATATTTGGTGTACTTTTTGATATTTTATGTACAGTATGTAATATATATTTACTGTACTTTTTGATAATTTATTTACAGTATATAAAGTGTATTTGATGTACTTTCAGTTAATATTATATGTAAAATATATGAAATATATTTACTGTACTTTGTGATATTTTATGTACAGTATATAAGATATATTTGGTGTCCTTTTGATATTTTATATAAATTATATAATATATATTTGGTGAAGTTTTTGATATTTTACATAGGGTGTGTAGTATATAGTTACTGTCCTTTTTGATATTTTATTTACAGTATATAATATACGTTTGGTGTGATTTTTGATATTTTATGTACAGTATATTAAATATAATTACTGTAGTATTTGATACTTTATTTACAGTATATATAACACATATTTGGTGTACTTTTTGATATTTTATGTACAGTATGTAATATATATTTACTGTACTTTTTGATAATTTATTTACAGTATATAAAGTGTATTTGGTGTACTTTCGGTTAATATTATATGTACAATATATGAAATATATATACTGTATTTTTGATATTTTATGTACAGTATATAAGATATATTTCGTGTCCTTTTGATATTTTATGTAAATTATATAATACATATTTGGTGTTGTTTTTGATATTTTACATAGGGTGTGTCATCTATATTGACTGTCCTTTTTAATATTTTATTTACAGTATATAATATACATTTGGTGTAATTTTTGATATTTTATGGACAGTATATTAAATATAATTACTGTAGTTTTTCATAGTCTATTTACAGTATATATAACACATATTTGGTGTACTTTTTGATATTTTATGTACAGTATGTCATATATATTTACTGTACTATTTGATATTTTATTTACAGTATATAAAATGTATTTGGTGTACTTTTAGTTAATATTATATGTACAATATATGAAATATATTTACTGTACTTTCTGATATTTTATATACAGTATATAAGATATATTTGGTGTCCTTTTGATATTTTATATAAATTATATAATATATATTTGGTGAAGTTTTTGATATTTTACATAGGGTGTGTAGTATATAGTTACTGTCCTTTTTGATATTTTATTTACAGTATATAATATACGTTTGGTGTAATTTTTGATATTTAATGTACAGTATATTAAATATAATTACTGTAGTATTTGATACTTTATTTACAGTATATATAACACATATTTGGTGTACTTTTTGATATTTTATGTACAGTATGTAATATATATTTACTGTACTTTTTGATAATTTATTTACAGTATATAAAGTGTATTTGGTGTACTTTCAGTTAAGATTATATGTAAAATATATGAAATATTTTTACTGTACTTTGTGATATTTTATGTACAGTATATAAGATATATTTGGTGTCCTTTTGATATTTTATGTAAATTATATAATATATATTTGGTGAAGTTTTTGATATTTTACATAGGGTGTGTAGTATATAGTTACTGTCCTTTTTGATATTTTATTTACAGTATATAATATACGTTTGGTGTAATTTTTGATATTTTATGTACAGTATATTAAATATAATTACTGTAGTATTTGATACTTTATTTACAGTATATATAACACATATTTGGTGTACTTTTTGATATTTTATGTACAGTATGTAATATATATTTACTGTACTTTTTGATAATTTATTTACAGTATATAAAGTGTATTTGGTGTACTTTCAGTTAAGATTATATGTAAAATATATGAAATATTTTTACTGTACTTTGTGATATTTTATGTACAGTATATAAGATATATTTGGTGTCCTTTTGATATTTTATGTAAATTATATAATATATATTTGGTGAAGTTTTTGATATTTTACATAGGGTGTGTAGTATATAGTTACTGTCCTTTTTGATATTTTATTTACAGTATATAATATACGTTTGGTGTAATTTTTGATATTTTATGTACAGTATATTAAATATAATTACTGTAGTATTTGATACTTTATTTACAGTATATATAACGCATATTTGGTGTACTTTTTGATATTTTATGTACAGTATGTAATATATATTTACTGTACTTTTTGATAATTTATTTACAGTATATAAAGTGTATTTGGTGTACTTTCAGTTAATATTATATGTACAATATATGAAATATATTTACTGTACTTTTTGATATTTTATGTACAGTATATAAGATATATTTGGTGTCCTTTTGATATTTTATGTAAATTATATAATATATATTTGGTGAAGTTTTTGATATTTTACATAGGGTGTGTACTATATAGTTACTGTCCTTTTTGATATTTTATTTACAGTATGTAATATACGTTTGGTGTAATTTTTGATATTTTATGTACAGTATATTAAATATAATTACTGTAGTATTTGATACTTTATTTACAGTATATATAACACATATTTGGTGTACTTTTTGATATTTTATGTACAGTATGTAATATATATTTACTGTACTTTTTGATAATTTATTTACAGTATATAAAGTGTATTTGGTGTACTTTCAGTTAATATTATATGTACAATATATGAAATATATTTACTGTACTTTTTGATATTTTATGTACAGTATATAAGATATATTTGGTGTCCTTTTGATATTTTATGTAAATTATATAATATATATTTGGTGAAGTTTTTGATATTTTACATAGGGTGTGTACTATATAGTTACTGTCCTTTTTGATATTTTATTTACAGTATGTAATATACGTTTGGTGTAATTTTTGATATTTTATGTACAGTATATTAAATATAATTACTGTAGTATTTGATACTTTATTTACAGTATATATAACACATATTTGGTGTACTTTTTGATATTTTATGTACAGTATGTAATATATATTTACTGTACTTTTTGATAATTTATTTACAGTATATAAAGTGTATTTGGTGTACTTTCAGTTAATATTATATGTACAATATATGAAATATATTTACTGTACTTTTTGATATTTTATGTACAGTATATAAGATATATTTCGTGTCCTTTTGATATTTTATGTAAATTATATAATACATATTTGCTGTAGCTTTTGATATTTTACATAGGGTGTGTCATATATATTGACGGTACTTTTTGATATTTTATTTACAGTATATAATATACATTTGGTGTAATTTTTGATATTTTATGTACAGTATATTAAATATAATTACTGTAGTATTTGATACTTTATTTACAGTATATATAACACATATTTGGTGTACTTTTTGATATTTTATGTACAGTATGTCATACATATTTACTGTACTTTTTGATAATTTATTTACAGTATATAAAGTGTATTTGGTGTACTTTCAGTTAATATTATATGTACAATATATGAAATATATTTACTGTACATTTTGATATTTTATGTGCAGTATATAAGATATATTTGGTGTCCTTTTGATATTTTATGTAAATTATATAATACATATTTGGTGAAGCTTTTGATATTTTACATAGGGTGTGTAGTATATACTTACTGTCCTTTTTGATATTTTATTCACAGTATATAATATACGTTTGGTGTAATTTTTGATATTTTATGTACAGTATATTAAATATAATTACTGTAGTATTTGATACTTTATTTACAGTATATATAACACATATTTGGTGTACTTTTTGATATTTTATGTACAGTATGTCATATATAATTACTGTACTGTTTTATATTTTATTTACAGTATATAAAATGTATTTGGTGTATTTTAGTTAATATTATATGGACAATATATGAAATATATTTACTGTACTTTCTGATATTTTATGTACAGTATATAAGATATATTTGGTGTCCTTTTGATATTTTATATAAATTATATAATATATATTTGGTGAAGTTTCTGATATTTTACATAGGTTGTGTAGTATATACTTACTGTCCTTTTTGATATTTTATTTACAGTATATAATATACATTTGGTGTAATTTTTGATATTTTATGTACAGTATATTAAATATAATTACTGCAGTTTTCATAGTCTATTTACAGTATATATAACACATATTTGGTGTACTTTTTGATATTTTATGTACAGTATGTCATATATATTTACTGTACTTTTTGATAATTTATTTACAGTATATAAAGTGTATTTGGTGTACTTTCAGTTAATATTATATGTACAATATATGAAATATATTTACTGTACTTTTTGATATTTTATGTACAGTATATAAGATATATTTCGTGTCCTTTTGATATTTTACGTAAATTATAAAATATATATTTGGTGAAGTTTTTGATATTTTACATAGGGTGTGTAGTATATAGTTACTGTCTTTTTGATATTTTATTTACAGTATGTAATATACGTTTGGTGTAATTTTTGATATTTTATGTACAGTATATTAAATATAATTACTGTAGTATTTGATACTTTATTTACAGTATATATAACACATATTTGGTGTACTTTTTGATATTTTATGTACAGTATGTAATATATATTTACTGTACTTTTTGATAATTTATTTACAGTATATAAAGTGTATTTGGTGTACTTTCGGTTAATATTATATGTACAATATATGAAATATATATACTGTATTTTTGATATTTTATGTACAGTATATAAGATATATTTCGTGTCCTTTTGATATTTTATGTAAATTATATAATACATATTTGGTGTTGTTTTTGATATTTTACATAGGGTGTGTCATCTATATTGACTGTCCTTTTTAATATTTTATTTACAGTATATAATATACATTTGGTGTAATTTTTGATATTTTATGGACAGTATATTAAATATAATTACTGTAGTTTTTCATAGTCTATTTACAGTATATATAACACATATTTGGTGTACTTTTTGATATTTTATGTACAGTATGTCATATATATTTACTGTACTATTTGATATTTTATTTACAGTATATAAAATGTATTTGGTGTACTTTTAGTTAATATTATATGTACAATATATGAAATATATTTACTGTACTTTCTGATATTTTATATACAGTATATAAGATATATTTGGTGTCCTTTTGATATTTTATATAAATTATATAATATATATTTTGTGAAGTTTTTGATATTTTACATAGGGTGTGTAGTATATACTTACTGTCCTTTTTGATATTTTATTTACAGTATATAATATACATTTGGTGTAATTTTTGATATTTTATGTACAGTATATTAAATATAATTACTGCAGTTTTTGATAGTCTATTTACAGTATATACAACACATATTTGGTGTACTTTTTGATATTTTATGTACAGTATGTCATATATATTTACTGTACTTTTTGATATTTTATTTACAGTGTATAAAATGTATTTGGTGTACTTTTAGTTAATATTATATGTACAATATATGAAATATATTTACTGTACTTTTTGATATTTTATGTACAGTATATAAGATATATTTGGTGTCCTTTTGATATTTTATATAAATTACATAATATATATTTGGTGAAGTTTTTGATATTTTACATAGGGTGTGTAGTATATAGTTACTGTCCTTTTTGATATTTTATTTACAGTATATAATATACGTTTGGTGTAATTTTTGATATTTAATGTACAGTATATTAAATATAATTACTGTAGTATTTGATACTTTATTTACAGTATATATAACACATATTTGCTGTACTTTTTGATATTTTATGTACAGTATGTCATATATATTTACTGTACTTTTTGATAATTTATTTACAGTATATAAAGTGTATTTGGTGTACTTTCAGTTAATATTATATGTACAATATATGAAATATATTTACTGTACTTTTTGATATTTTATGTACAGTATATAAGATATATTTGGTGTCCTTTTGATATTTTATGTAAATTATATAATATATATTTGGTGAAGTTTTTGATATTTTACATAGGGTGTGTAGTATATAGTTACTGTCCTTTTTGATATTTTATTTACAGTATATAATATACGTTTGGTGTAATTTTTGATATTTTATGTACAGTATATTAAATATAATTACTGTAGTATTTGATACTTTATTTACAGTATATATAACACATATTTGGTGTACTTTTTCATATTTTATGTACAGTATGTAATATATATTTACTGTACTTTTTGATAATTTATTTACAGTATATAAAGTGTATTTGGTGTACTTTCGGTTAATATTATATGTACAATATATGAAATATATATACTGTATTTTTGATATTTTATGTACAGTGTATAAGATATATTTCGTGTCCTTTTGATATTTTATGTAAATTATATAATACATATTTGGTGTTGTTTTTGATATTTTACATAGGGTGTGTCATCTATATTGACTGTCCTTTTTAATATTTTATTTACAGTATATAATATACATTTGGTGTAATTTTTGATATTTTATGTACAGTATATTAAATATAATTACTGTAGTTTTTTATACTCTATTTACAGTATATATAACACATATTTGGTGTACTTTTTGATATTTTATGTACAGTATGTCATATATATTTACTGTACTATTTGATATTTTATTTACAGTATATAAAATGTATTTGGTGTACTTTTAGTTAATATTATATGTACAATATATGAAATATATTTACTGTACTTTCTGATATTTTATATACAGTATATAAGATATATTTGGTGTCCTTTTGATATTTTATATAAATTATATAATATATATTTTGTGAAGTTTTTGATATTTTACATAGGGTGTGTAGTATATACTTACTGTCCTTTTTGATATTTTATTTACAGTATATAATATACATTTGGTGTAATTTTTGATATTTTATGTACAGTATATTAAATATAATTACTGCAGTTTTTGATAGTCTATTTACAGTATATACAACACATATTTGGTGTACTTTTTGATATTTTATGTACAGTATGTAATATATATTTACTGTACTTTTTATAATTTATTTACAGTATATAAAGTGTATTTGGTGTAAATTCAGTCAATATTATATGTACAATATATGAAATATATTTACTGTACTTTTTGATATTTTATGTACAGTATATAAGATATATTTGGTGTCCTTTTGATATTTTATGAAAATTATATAATACATATTTGGTGTAGTTTTTGATATTTTATATAGGGTGTGTCATATATATTGACTGTCCTGTTTGATATTTTATTTACAGTATATAATATACATTTGGTGTAATTTTTGATATTTTATGTACAGTATATTAAATATAATTACTGTAGTATTTGATACTTTATTTACAGTATATATAACACATATTTGGTGTACTTTTTGATATTTTATGTACAGTATGTCATATATATTTACTGTACTTTTTGATATTTTATTTACAGTATATAAAATGTATTTGGTGTACTTTTAGTTAATATTATATGTACACTATATGAAATATATTTACTGTACTTTTAGATATTTTATGTACAGTATATAAGATATATTTGGTGTCCTTTTGATATTTTATGTAAATTATATAATACATATTTGGTGTAGTTTTTGATATTTTACATAGGGTGTGTCATATATATTGACTGTCCTTTTTGATATTTTATTTACAGTATATAATATACATTTGGTGTAATTTTTGATATTTTATGTACAGTATATTAAATATAATTACAGTAGTCTTTGATAGTCTATTTACAGTATATATAACACATATTTGGTGTACTTTTTGATATTTTATGTACAGTATGTAATGTATATTTACTGTACTATTTGATATTTTATTTACAGTATATAAAGTGTATTTGGTGTACTTTCAGTTAATATTATATGTACAATATATGAAATATATTTACTGTACTTTCTGATATTTTATGTACAGTATATAAGATATATTTGGTGTCCTTTTGATATTTTATATAAATTATATAATATATATTAAGTGTAGTTTTTGATATTTTACATAGGGTGTGTCATATATATTTACTGTCTTTTTGATATTTTATTTACAGTATATAATATACATTTGGTGTAATTTTTGATATTTTATGTACAGTATATTAAATATAATTACTGAAGTATTTGATACTTTATTTACAGTATATATAACACATATTTGGTGTACTTTTTGATATTTTATGTACAGTATGTCATATATATTTACTGTACTTTTTGATATTTTATTTACAGTATATAAAATGTATTTGGTGTACTTTTAGTTAATATTATATGTACAATATATGAAATATATTTACTGTACTTTTTGATATTTTATGTAGAGTATATAAGATATATTTGGTGTCCTTTTGATATTTTATATAAATTATATAATATATATTTGGTGAAGTTTTTGATATTTTACATAGGGTGTGTAGTATTTACTTACTGTCCTTTTTGATCTTTTATTTACAGTATATAATATACATTTGGTGTAATTTTTGATATTTTATGTACAGTATATTAAACACAATTACTGTAGTATTTGATACTTTATTTACAGTATATATAACACATATTTGGTGTACTTTTTGATATTTTATGTACAGTATGTCATATATATTTACCGTACTTTTTGATATTTTATTGACAGTATATAAAATGTATTTGGTGTACTTTCAGTTAATATTATATGTACAATATATGAAATATATTTACTGTACTTTCTGATATTTTATGTACAGTATATAAGATATATTTTGTGTCCTTTTGATATTTTATATAAATTATATAATATATATTAAGTGTAGTTTTTGATATTTTACATAGGGTGTGTCATATATATTTACTGTCTTTTTGATATTTTATTTACAGTATATAATATACATTTGGTGTAATTTTTGATATTTTATGTACAGTAAATTAAATATAATTACTGTAGTTTTTCATAGTCTATTTACAGTATATATAACACATATTTGGTGTACTTTTTGATATTTTATGTACAGTATGTCATATATATTTACTGTACTGTTTGATATTTTATTTACAGTATATAAAATGTATTTGGTGTACTTTTAGTTAATATTATATGAACACTATATGAAATATATTTACTCTACTTTCTGATATTTTATGTACAGTATATAATATATATTTGGTGTCCTTTTGATATTTTATATAAATTATATAATATATATTTGGTGAAGTTTTTGATATTTTACATAGGATGTGTAGTATATAGTTACTGTCCTTTTTGATATTTTATTTACAGTATATAATATACGTTTGGTGTAATTTTTGATATTTAATGTACAGTATATTAAATATAATTACTGTAGTTTTTGATAGTCTATTTACAGTATATATAACACATATTTGGTGTACTTTTTGATATTTTATGTACAGTATGTAATGTATATTTACTGTACTTTTTGATATTTTATTTACAGTATATAAAGTGTATTTGGTGTACTTTCAGTTAATATTATATGTACAATATATGAAATATATTTACTGTACTTTTTGATATTTTATGTACAGTATATAAGATATATTTGGTGTCCTTTTGATATTTTATGTAAATTATATAATACATATTTGGTGTAGTTTTTGATATTTTACATAGGGTGTGTCATATATATTGACTGTCCTTTTTGATATTTTATTTACAGTATATAATATACATTTGGTGTAATTGTTGATATTTTATGTACAGTATATTAAAAATAATTACTGTAGTTTTTGATAGTCTATTTACAGTATATATAACACATATTTGGTGTACTTTTTTATATTTTATGTACAGTATGTCATATATATTTACTGTACTTTTTGATATTTTATTTACAGTATATAAAATGTATTTGGTGTACTTTTAGTTAATATTATATGTACAATATATGAAATATATTTACTGTACTTTCTGATATTTTACGTACAGTATATAAGATATATTTGGTGTCCTTTTGATATTTTATATAAATTATATAATATATATTTGGTGTAGTTTTTGATATTTTACATAGGGTGTGTAGTATATATTTACTGTCCTTATTGATATTTTATTTACAGTGTATAATATACATTTGGTGTAATTTTTGATATTTTATGTACAGTATATTAAATATAATTACTGTAGTATTTGATCGTTTATTTACTGTATATATAACACATATTTGGTTTACTTTTTGATATTTTATGTACAGTATGTCGTATACATTTACTGTATTTTTGATATTTAATTTACAGTATATAATGTACATTTGGTGTAATTTTTGATATTTTATGTACAGTATAGTAAATATAATTACTGTAGTTTTTGATAGTCTATTTACAGTATATATAACACATATTTGGTGTACTTTTTGATATTTTATGTACAGTATGTAATATATATTTACTGTACATTTTGATATTTTATTTACAGTATATAAAATGTATTTGGTGTACTTTTAGTTAATATTATATGTACAATATATGAAATATATTTACTGTACTTTTTGATATTTTACGTACAGTATATAAGATATATTTGGTGTCCTTTTGATATTTTATATAAATTATATAATATATATTTGGTGTAGTTTTTGATATTTTACATAGGGTGTGTAGTATATATTTATTGTCCTTATTGATATTTTATTTGCAGTGTATAATATACATTTGGTGTAATTTTTGATATTTTATGTACAGTATATTAAATATAATTACTGTAGTATTTGATCGTTTATTTACAGTATATATAACACATATTTGGTGTACTTTTTGATATTTTATGTACAGTATGTCATATATATTTACTGTAGTTTTTGATATTTTATTTACAGTATACAAAATGTATTTGGTGTACTTTCTGTTAATATTATATGTACAATATATGATATATATTTACTGTACCTTTTGATATTTTATGTACAGTATATAAGATATATTTGGTGTCCTTTTGATATTTTATGTAAATTATATAATACATATTTGCTGTTGTTTTTGATATTTTACATAGGGTGTGTCATATATATTGACGGTACTATTTGATATTTTATTTACAGTATATAATATACATTTGGTGTAATTTTTGATATTTTATGTACAGTATATTAAATATACTTACTGTAGTATTTGATAATTTATTTACAGTATATGTAACACATATTTGGTCTACTTTTTGATATTTTATGTACAGTATGTAATATATATTTACTGTACTTTTTGATAATTTATTTACAGTATATGAAGTGTATTTTGTGTACTTTCAGTTAATATTATATGTACAATATATGAAATATATTTACTGTACATTCTGATATTTTATGTACAGTATATAAGATATATTTGGTGTCCTTTTGATATTTTTTATAAATTATATAATATATATTTGGTGAAGTTTTTGATATTTTACATAGGGTGTGTAGTATATAGTTACTGTCCTTTTTGATATTTTATTTACAGTATATAATATACGCTTGCTGTAATTTTTGATATTTAATGTACAGTATATTAAATATAATTACTGTAGAATTTGATACTTTATTTACAGTATACATAACACATATTTGGTGTACTTTTTGATATTTTATGTACAGTATGTAATATAAATTTACTGTACTTTCTGATAATTTATTTACAGTATATAAAGTGTATTTGGTGTACTTTCAGTTAATATTATATGTACAATATATGAAATATATTTACTCTACTTTCTGATATTTTATGTACAGTATATAATATATATTTGGTGTCCTTTTGATATTTTATATAAATTATATAATACATATTTGGTGTAGTTTTTGATATTTTACATAGGGTGTGTCATATATATTGACTGTCCTTTTTGATATTTTATTTACAGTATATAATATACTTTTGGTGTAATTTTTGATATTTTATGTACAGTATATTAAATATAATTACTGTAGTTTTCATAGTCTATTTACAGTATATATAACACATATTTGGTGTACTTTTTGATATTTTATGTACAGTATGTCATATATATTTACTGTAATTTTTGATATTTTATTTACAGTATATAAAATGTATTTGGTGTACTTTTAGTTAATATTATATGTACAATATATGAAATATATTTACGGTACTTTCTGATATCTTATGTACATTATATAAGATATATTTCGTGTCCTTTTGATATTTTATATAAATTATATAATATATATTTGGTGTAGTTTTTGATATTTTACATAGGGTGTGTCATATATATTTACTGTCTTTTTGATATTTTATTTACAGTATATAATATACATTTGGTGTAATTTTTGATATTTTATATACAGTATATTAAAAATAATTACTGTAGTTTTTGATAGTCTATTTACAGTATATATAACACATATTTGGTGTACTTTTTGATATTTTATGTACAGTATGTCATATATATTTACTGTATTTTTTGATATTTTATTTACAGTATATAAAATGTATTTGGTGTACTTTTAGTTAATATTATATGTACAATATATGAAATATATTTACTGTACTTTTTGATATTTTATGTACAGTATATAAGATATATTTGGTGTCCTTTTGATATTTTATATAAATTATAAAATATACATTTGGTGTAGTTTTTAATATTTTACATAGGGTGTGTAGTATATAGTTACTGTTTTTGATATTTTATTTACAGTATATAATATACGTTTGGTGTAATTTTTGATATTTTATGTACAGTATATTAAATATAATTACTGTAGTATTTGATACTTTATTTACAGTATATATAACACATATTTGGTGTACTTTTTGATATTTTATGTACAGTATGTAATATATATTTACTGTACTTTTTGATAATTTATTTACAGTTTATAAAGTGTATTTGGTGTAGTTTCAGTTAATATTATATGTACAATATATGAAATATATTTACTGTACTTTTTGATATTTTATGTACAGTATATAAGATATATTTGGTGTCCTTTTGATATTTTATGTAAATTATATAATACATATTTGGTGTAGTTTTTGATATTTTACATAGGGTGTGTCATATATATTGACTGTCCTTTTGATATTTTATTTACAGTATATAATATACATTTGGTGTAATTTTTGATATTTTATGTACAGTATATTAAATATAATTACTGTAGTTTTTGAGAGTCTATTTACAGTATATATAACACATATTTGGTGTACTTTTTGATATTTTATGTACAGTATGTAATATATATTTACTGTACTTTTTGATATTTTATTTACAGTATATAAAATGTATTTTGTGTACCTTCAGTTAATATTATATGTACAATATATGAAATATATTTACTGTACTTTTTGATATTTTATGTACAGTATATAAGATATATTTGGTGTCCTTTTGATATTTTATATAAATTATATAATATATATTTGGTGTAGTTTTTGATATTTTACATACGGTTTGTAGTATATATTTAGTGTCCTTTTTGATATTTTATTTACAGTGTATAATATACATTTGGTGTAATTTTTGATATTTTATGTACAGTATATTAAATATAATTACTGTAGTATTTGATCGTTTATTTACTATATATAACACATATTTGGTGTAATTTTTGATATTTTATGTACAGTATCTCATATATATTTACTGTACATTTTGATATTTTATTTACAGTATATAAAATGTATTTGGTGTACTTTCAGTTAATATTATATGTACAATATATGAAATACATTTACTGTACTTTTAGATATTTTATGTAGAGTATATAAGATATATTTGGTGTCCTTTTGAAATTTTATGTAAATTATATAATACATATTTGCTGTAGCTTCTGATATTTTACATAGGGTGTGTCATATAGATTGACTGTCTTTTTGATATTTTATTTACAGTATATAATATACATTTGGTGTAATTTTTGATATTTTATATACAGTATATTAAATATAATTAGTGTAGTTTTTCATAGTCTATTTACAGTATATATAACACATATTTGGTGTACTTTTTGATATTTAATGTACAGTATGTCATATATATTTACTGTACTTTTTGATATTTTATTTACAGTATATAAAATGTATTTGGTGTACTTTCAGTTAATATTATATGTACAATATATGAAATATATTTACTGTACTTTCTGATATTTTATGTACAGTATATCAGATATGTTTGGTGTCCTTTTGAAATTTTATATAAATTATATAATATATATTAGGTGTAGTTTTTGATATTTTACATAGGGTGTGTCATATATATTTACTGTAGTTTTTGATAATTTATTTACAGTATATAAAGTGTATTTGGTGTACTTTCAGTTAATATTATATGTACAATATATGAAATATATTTACTGTACTTTTTGATATTTTATGTACAGTATATAAGATATATTTGTGTCCTTTTGATATTTTATGTAAATTATATAATATATATTTGGTGAAGTATTTGATATTTTACATAGGGTGTGTAGTATATAGTTACTGTCCTTTTTGATATTTTATTTACAGTATATAATATACGTTTGGTGTAATTTTTGATATTTTATGTACAGTATATTAAATATAATTACTGTAGTATTTGATACTTTATTTACAGTATATATAACACATATTTGGTGTACTTTTTGATATTTTATGTACAGTATATAATATATATTTACTGTACTTTTTGATAATTTATTTACAGTATATAAAGTGTATTTGGTGTACTTTCGGTTAATATTATATGTACAATATATGAAATATATTTACTGTATTTTTGATATTTTATGTACAGTATATAAGATATATTTCGTGTCCTTTTGATATTTTATGTAAATTATATAATACATATTTGGTGTTGTTTTTGATATTTTACATAGGGTGTGTCATATATATTGACTGTCCTTTTCGATATTTTATTTACAGTATATAATATACATTTGGTGTAATTTTTGATATTTTATGTACAGTATATTAAATATAATTACTGTAGTTTTTCATAGTCTATTTACAGTATATATAACACATATTTGGTGTACTTTTTGATATTTTATGTACAGTATGTCATATATATTTACTGTACTGTTTTATATTTTATTTACATTATATAAAATGTATTTGGTGTACTTTCAGTTAATATTATATGTACAATATATGAAATACATTTACTGTACTTTCTGATATTTTATGTACAGTATATAAGATATATTTGGTGTCCTTTTGATATTTTATGTAAATTATATAATACATATTTGCTGTAGCTTTTGATATTTTACATAGGGTGTGTCATATATATTGATGGTAGTTTTTGATATTTTATTTACAGTATATAATATACATATGGTGTAATTTTTGATATTTTATGTACAGTATTTTAAATATAATTACTGTAGTATTTGATACTTTATTTACAGTATATATAACACATATTTGGTGTACTTTTTGATGTTTTATGTACAGTATGTCATATATATTTACTGTACTTTTTGATTATTTACAGTATATAAAGTGTATTTGGTGTACTTTTAGTTAATATTATATGTACAATATATGAAATATATTTACTGTACTTTTTGATATTTTATGTACAGTATATAAGATATATTTGGTGTCCTTTTGATATTTTATATAAATTATATAATATATATTTGGTGAAGTTTTTCATATTTTACATAGGGGGTGTAGTATATAGTTACTGTCCTTTTTGATATTTTATTTACAGTATATAATATACGTTTGGTGTAATTTTTGATATTTAATGTACAGTATATTAAATATAATTACTGTAGTATTTGATACTTTATTTACAGTATATAAACCACATATTTGGTGTACTTTTTGATATTTTATGTACAGTATGTAATATATATTTACTGTACTTTTTGATAATTTATTTACAGCATATAAAGTGTATTTGGTGTACTTTCAGTTAATATTATATGTACAATATATGAAATATATTTACTGTACTTTTTGATATTTTATGTACAGTATATAAGATATATTTGTGTCCTTTTGATATTTTATGTAAATTATATAATATATATTTGGTGAAGTTTTTGATATTTTACATAGGGTGTGTAGTATATAGTTACTGTCCTTTTTGATATTTTATTTACAATATATAATATACGTTTGGTGTAATTTTTGATATTTTATGTACAGTATATTAAATATAATTACTGTAGTATTTGATACTTTATTTACAGTATATATAACACATATTTGGTGTACTTTTTGATATTTTATGTACAGTATGTAATATATATTTACTGTACTTTTTGATAATTTATTTACAGTATATAAAGTGTATTTGGTGTACTTTCGGTTAATATTATATGTACAATATATGAAATATATATACTGTATTTTTGATATTTTATGTACAGTATATAAGATATATTTCGTGTCCTTTTGATATTTTATGTAAATTATATAATACATATTTGGTGTTGTTTTTGATATTTTACATAGGGTGTGTCATCTATATTGACTGTCCTTTTTAATATTTTATTTACAGTATATAATATACATTTGGTGTAATTTTTGATATTTTATGTACAGTATATTAAATATAATTACTGTAGTTTTTCATAGTCTATTTACAGTATATATAACACATATTTGGTGTACTTTTTGATATTTTATGTACAGTATGTCATATATATTTACTGTACTATTTGATATTTTATTTACAGTATATAAAATGTATTTGGTGTACTTTTAGTTAATATTATATGTACAATATATGATATATATTTACTGTACTTTCTGATATTTTATATACAGTATATAAGATATATTTGGTGTCCTTTTGATATTTTATATAAATTATATAATATATATTTTGTGCAGTTTTTGATATTTTACATAGGGTGTGTAGTATATACTTACTGTCCTTTTTGATATTTTATTTACAGTATATAATATACATTTGGTGTAATTTTTGATATTTTATGTACAGTATATTAAATATAATTACTGCAGTTTTTGATAGTCTATTTACAGTATATACAACACATATTTGGTGTACTTTTTGATATTTTATGTACAGTATGTCATATATATTTACTGTACTTTTTGATATTTTATTTACAGTATATAAAATGTATTTGGTGTACTTTTAGTTAATATTATATGTACAATATATGAAATATATTTACTGTACTTTTTGATATTTTATGTACAGTATATAAGATATATTTGGTGTCCTTTTGATATTTTATATAAATTACATAATATATATTTGGTGAAGTTTTTGATATTTTACATAGGGTGTGTAGTATATAGTTACTGTCCTTTTTAATATTTTATTTACAGCATATAATATACGTTTGGTGTAATTTTTGATATTTAATGTACAGTATATTAAATATAATTACTGTAGTATTTGATACTTTATTTACAGTATATATAACACATATTTGGTGTACTTTTTGATATTTTATGTACAGTATGTCATATATATTTACTGTACTTTTTGATAATTTATTTACAGTATATAAAGTGTATTTGGTGTACTTTCAGTTAATATTATATGTACAATATATGAAATATATTTACTGTACTTTTTGATATTTTATGTACAGTATATAAGATATATTTGGTGTCCTTTTGATATTTTATGTAAATTATATAATATATATTTGGTGAAGTTTTTGATATTTTACATAGGGTGTGTAGTATATAGTTACTGTCCTTTTTGATATTTTATTTACAGTATATAATATACGTTTGGTGTAATTTTTGATATTTTATGTACAGTATATTAAATATAATTACTGTAGTATTTGATACTTTATTTACAGTATATATAACACATATTTGGTGTACTTTTTGATATTTTATGTACAGTATGTAATATATATTTACTGTACTTTTTGACAATTTATTTACAGTATATAAAGTGTATTTGGTGTACTTTCGGTTAATATTATATGTACAATATATGAAATATATATACTGTATTTTTGATATTTTATGTACAGTATATAAGATATATTTCGTGTCCTTTTGATATTTTATGTAAATTATATAATACATATTTGGTGTTGTTTTTGATATTTTACATAGGGTGTGTCATCTATATTGACTGTCCTTTTTAATGTTTTATTTACAGTATATAATATACATTTGGTGTAATTTTTGATATTTTATGTACAGTATATTAAATATAATTACTGTAGTTTTTCATAGTCTATTTACAGTATATATAACACATATTTGGTGTACTTTTTGATATTTTATGTACAGTATGTCATATATATTTACTGTACTATTTGATATTTTATTTACAGTATATAAAATGTATTTGGTGTACTTTTAGTTAATATTATATGTACAATATATGAAATATATTTACTGTACTTTCTGATATTTTATATACAGTATATAAGATATATTTGGTGTCCTTTTGATATTTTATATAAATTATATAATATATATTTTGTGAAGTTTTTGATATTTTACATAGGGTGTGTAGTATATACTTACTGTCCTTTTTGATATTTTATTTACAGTATATAATATACATTTGGTGTAATTTTTGATATTTTATGTACAGTATATTAAATATAATTACTGCAGTTTTTGATAGTCTATTTACAGTATATACAACACATATTTGGTGTACTTTTTGATATTTTATGTACAGTATGTCATATATATTTACTGTACTTTTTGATATTTTATTTACAGTATATAAAATGTATTTGGTGTACTTTTAGTTAATATTATATATACAATATATGAAATACATTTACTGTACTTTTTGATATTTTATGTACAGTATATAAGATATATTTGGTGTCCTTTTGATATTTTATATAAATTATATAATATACATTTGGTGAAGTTTTTGATATTTTACATAGGGTGTGTAGTATATAGTTACTGTCCTTTTTGATATTTTATTTACAGTATATAATATACGTTTGGTGTAATTTTTGATATTTAATGTACAGTATATTAAATATAATTACTGTAGTATTTGATACTTTATTTACAGTATATATAACACATATTTGGTGTACTTTTTGATATTTTATGTACAGTATGTCATATATATTTACTGTACTTTTTGATAATTTATTTACAGTATATAAAGTGTATTTGGTGTACTTTCAGTTAATATTATATGTACAATATATGAAATATATTTACTGTACTTTTTGATATTTTATGTACAGTATATAAGATATATTTGGTGTCCTTTTGATATTTTATGTAAATTATATAATATATATTTGGTGAAGTTTTTGATATTTTACATAGGGTGTGTACTATATAGTTACTGTCCTTTTTGATATTTTATTTACAGTATATAATATACGTTTGGTGTAATTTTTGATATTTAATGTACAGTATATTAAATATAATTACTGTAGTATTTGATACTTTATTTACAGTATATATAACACATATTTGGTGTACTTTTTGATATTTTATGTACAGTATGTAATATATATTTACTGTACTTTTTGATAATTTATTTACAGTATATAAAGTGTATTTGGTGTACTTTCAGTTAATATTATATGTAAAATATATGAAATATATTTACTGTACTTTGTGATATTTTAGGTACAGTATATAAGATATATTTGGTGTCCTTTTGATATTTTATGTAAATTATATAATATATATTTGGTGAAGTTTTTGATATTTTACATAGGGTGTGTAGTATATAGTTACTGTCCTTTTTGATATTTTATTTACAGTATATAATATACGTTTGGTGTGATTTTTGATATTTTATGTACAGTATATTAAATATAATTACTGTAGTATTTGATACTTTATTTACAGTATATATAACACATATTTGGTGTACTTTTTGATATTTTATGTACAGTATGTAATATATATTTACTGTACTTTTTGATAATTTATTTACAGTATATAAAGTGTATTTGGTGTACTTTCGGTTAATTTTATATGTACAATATATGAAATATATATACTGTATTTTTGATATTTTATGTACAGTATATAAGATATATTTCGTGTCCTTTTGATATTTTATGTAAATTATATAATACATATTTGGTGTTGTTTTTGATATTTTACATAGGGTGTGTCATCTATATTGACTGTCCTTTTTAATATTTTATTTACAGTATATAATATACATTTGGTGTAATTTTTGATATTTTATGGACAGTATATTAAATATAATTACTGTAGTTTTTCATAGTCTATTTACAGTATATATAACACATATTTGGTGTACTTTTTGATATTTTATGTACAGTATGTCATATATATTTACTGTACTATTTGATATTTTATTTACAGTATATAAAATGTATTTGGTGTACTTTTAGTTAATATTATATGTACAATATATGAAATATATTTACTGTACTTTCTGATATTTTATATACAGTATATAAGATATATTTGGTGTCCTTTTGATATTTTATATAAATTATATAATATATATTTGGTGAAGTTTTTGATATTTTACATAGGGTGTGTAGTATATAGTTACTGTCCTTTTTGATATTTTATTTACAGTATATAATATACGTTTGGTGTGATTTTTGATATTTTATGTACAGTATATTAAATATAATTACTGTAGTATTTGATACTTTATTTACAGTATATATAACACATATTTGGTGTACTTTTTGATATTTTATGTACAGTATGTAATATATATTTACTGTACTTTTTGATAATTTATTTACAGTATATAAAGTGTATTTGGTGTACTTTCGGTTAATTTTATATGTACAATATATGAAATATATATACTGTATTTTTGATATTTTATGTACAGTATATAAGATATATTTCGTGTCCTTTTGATATTTTATGTAAATTATATAATACATATTTGGTGTTGTTTTTGATATTTTACATAGGGTGTGTCATCTATATTGACTGTCCTTTTTAATATTTTATTTACAGTATATAATATACATTTGGTGTAATTTTTGATATTTTATGGACAGTATATTAAATATAATTACTGTAGTTTTTCATAGTCTATTTACAGTATATATAACACATATTTGGTGTACTTTTTGATATTTTATGTACAGTATGTCATATATATTTACTGTACTATTTGATATTTTATTTACAGTATATAAAATGTATTTGGTGTACTTTTAGTTAATATTATATGTACAATATATGAAATATATTTACTGTACTTTCTGATATTTTATATACAGTATATAAGATATATTTGGTGTCCTTTTGATATTTTATATAAATTATATAATATATATTTGGTGAAGTTTTTGATATTTTACATAGGGTGTGTAGTATATAGTTACTGTCCTTTTTGATATTTTATTTACAGTATATAATATACGTTTGGTGTAATTTTTGATATTTAATGTACAGTATATTAAATATAATTACTGTAGTATTTGATACTTTATTTACAGTATATATAACACATATTTGGTGTACTTTTTGATATTTTATGTACAGTATGTAATATATATTTACTGTACTTTTTGATAATTTATTTACAGTATATAAAGTGTATTTGATGTACTTTCAGTTAATATTATATGTAAAATATATGAAATATATTTACTGTACTTTGTGATATTTTATGTACAGTATATAAGATATATTTGGTGTCCTTTTGATATTTTATATAAATTATATAATATATATTTGGTGAAGTTTTTGATATTTTACATAGGGTGTGTAGTATATAGTTACTGTCCTTTTTGATATTTTATTTACAGTATATAATATACGTTTGGTGTGATTTTTGATATTTTATGTACAGTATATTAAATATAATTACTGTAGTATTTGATACTTTATTTACAGTATATATAACACATATTTGGTGTACTTTTTGATATTTTATGTACAGTATGTAATATATATTTACTGTACTTTTTGATAATTTATTTACAGTATATAAAGTGTATTTGGTGTACTTTCGGTTAATATTATATGTACAATATATGAAATATATATACTGTATTTTTGATATTTTATGTACAGTATATAAGATATATTTCGTGTCCTTTTGATATTTTATGTAAATTATATAATACATATTTGGTGTTGTTTTTGATATTTTACATAGGGTGTGTCATCTATATTGACTGTCCTTTTTAATATTTTATTTACAGTATATAATATACATTTGGTGTAATTTTTGATATTTTATGGACAGTATATTAAATATAATTACTGTAGTTTTTCATAGTCTATTTACAGTATATATAACACATATTTGGTGTACTTTTTGATATTTTATGTACAGTATGTCATATATATTTACTGTACTATTTGATATTTTATTTACAGTATATAAAATGTATTTGGTGTACTTTTAGTTAATATTATATGTACAATATATGAAATATATTTACTGTACTTTCTGATATTTTATATACAGTATATAAGATATATTTGGTGTCCTTTTGATATTTTATATAAATTATATAATATATATTTGGTGAAGTTTTTGATATTTTACATAGGGTGTGTAGTATATAGTTACTGTCCTTTTTGATATTTTATTTACAGTATATAATATACGTTTGGTGTAATTTTTGATATTTAATGTACAGTATATTAAATATAATTACTGTAGTATTTGATACTTTATTTACAGTATATATAACACATATTTGGTGTACTTTTTGATATTTTATGTACAGTATGTAATATATATTTACTGTACTTTTTGATAATTTATTTACAGTATATAAAGTGTATTTGGTGTACTTTCAGTTAAGATTATATGTAAAATATATGAAATATTTTTACTGTACTTTGTGATATTTTATGTACAGTATATAAGATATATTTGGTGTCCTTTTGATATTTTATGTAAATTATATAATATATATTTGGTGAAGTTTTTGATATTTTACATAGGGTGTGTAGTATATAGTTACTGTCCTTTTTGATATTTTATTTACAGTATATAATATACGTTTGGTGTAATTTTTGATATTTTATGTACAGTATATTAAATATAATTACTGTAGTATTTGATACTTTATTTACAGTATATATAACGCATATTTGGTGTACTTTTTGATATTTTATGTACAGTATGTAATATATATTTACTGTACTTTTTGATAATTTATTTACAGTATATAAAGTGTATTTGGTGTACTTTCAGTTAATATTATATGTACAATATATGAAATATATTTACTGTACTTTTTGATATTTTATGTACAGTATATAAGATATATTTGGTGTCCTTTTGATATTTTATGTAAATTATATAATATATATTTGGTGAAGTTTTTGATATTTTACATAGGGTGTGTACTATATAGTTACTGTCCTTTTTGATATTTTATTTACAGTATGTAATATACGTTTGGTGTAATTTTTGATATTTTATGTACAGTATATTAAATATAATTACTGTAGTATTTGATACTTTATTTACAGTATATATAACACATATTTGGTGTACTTTTTGATATTTTATGTACAGTATGTAATATATATTTACTGTACTTTTTGATAATTTATTTACAGTATATAAAGTGTATTTGGTGTACTTTCAGTTAATATTATATGTACAATATATGAAATATATTTACTGTACTTTTTGATATTTTATGTACAGTATATAAGATATATTTGGTGTCCTTTTGATATTTTATGTAAATTATATAATATATATTTGGTGAAGTTTTTGATATTTTACATAGGGTGTGTACTATATAGTTACTGTCCTTTTTGATATTTTATTTACAGTATGTAATATACGTTTGGTGTAATTTTTGATATTTTATGTACAGTATATTAAATATAATTACTGTAGTATTTGATACTTTATTTACAGTATATATAACACATATTTGGTGTACATTTTGATATTTTATGTACAGTATGTAATATATATTTACTGTACTTTTTGATAATTTATTTACAGTATATAAAGTGTATTTGGTGTACTTTCAGTTAATATTATATGTACAATATATGAAATATATTTACTGTACTTTTTGATATTTTATGTACAGTATATAAGATATATTTCGTGTCCTTTTGATATTTTATGTAAATTATATAATACATATTTGCTGTAGCTTTTGATATTTTACATAGGGTGTGTCATATATATTGACGGTACTTTTTGATATTTTATTTACAGTATATAATATACATTTGGTGTAATTTTTGATATTTTATGTACAGTATATTAAATATAATTACTGTAGTATTTGATACTTTATTTACAGTATATATAACACATATTTGGTGTACTTTTTGATATTTTATGTACAGTATGTCATATATATTTACTGTACTTTTTGATAATTTATTTACAGTATATAAAGTGTATTTGGTGTACTTTCAGTTAATATTATATGTACAATATATGAAATATATTTACTGTACATTTTGATATTTTATGTGCAGTATATAAGATATATTTGGTGTCCTTTTGATATTTTATGTAAATTATATAATACATATTTGGTGAAGCTTTTGATATTTTACATAGGGTGTGTACTATATAGTTACTGTCCTTTTTGATATTTTATTCACAGTATATAATATACGTTTGGTGTAATTTTTGATATTTTATGTACAGTATATTAAATATAATTACTGTAGTATTTGATACTTTATTTACAGTATATATAACACATATTTGGTGTACTTTTTGATATTTTATGTACAGTATGTCATATATAATTACTGTACTGTTTTATATTTTATTTACAGTATATAAAATGTATTTGGTGTATTTTAGTTAATATTATATGGACAATATATGAAATATATTTACTGTACTTTCTGATATTTTATGTACAGTATATAAGATATATTTGGTGTCCTTTTGATATTTTATATAAATTATATAATATATATTTGGTGAAGTTTCTGATATTTTACATAGGTTGTGTAGTATATACTTACTGTCCTTTTTGATATTTTATTTACAGTATATAATATACATTTGGTGTAATTTTTGATATTTTATGTACAGTATATTAAATATAATTACTGCAGTTTTCATAGTCTATTTACAGTATATATAACACATATTTGGTGTACTTTTTGATATTTTATGTACAGTATGTCATATATATTTACTGTACTTTTTGATAATTTATTTACAGTATATAAAGTGTATTTGGTGTACTTTCAGTTAATATTATATGTACAATATATGAAATATATTTACTGTACTTTTTGATATTTTATGTACAGTATATAAGATATATTTCGTGTCCTTTTGATATTTTACGTAAATTATAAAATATATATTTGGTGAAGTTTTTGATATTTTACATAGGGTGTGTAGTATATAGTTACTGTCTTTTTGATATTTTATTTACAGTATGTAATATACGTTTGGTGTAATTTTTGATATTTTATGTACAGTATATTAAATATAATTACTGTAGTATTTGATACTTTATTTACAGTATATATAACACATATTTGGTGTACTTTTTGATATTTTATGTACAGTATGTAATATATATTTACTGTACTTTTTGATAATTTATTTACAGTATATAAAGTGTATTTGGTGTACTTTCGGTTAATATTATATGTACAATATATGAAATATATATACTGTATTTTTGATATTTTATGTACAGTATATAAGATATATTTCGTGTCCTTTTGATATTTTATGTAAATTATATAATACATATTTGGTGTTGTTTTTGATATTTTACATAGGGTGTGTCATCTATATTGACTGTCCTTTTTAATATTTTATTTACAGTATATAATATACATTTGGTGTAATTTTTGATATTTTATGGACAGTATATTAAATATAATTACTGTAGTTTTTCATAGTCTATTTACAGTATATATAACACATATTTGGTGTACTTTTTGATATTTTATGTACAGTATGTCATATATATTTACTGTACTATTTGATATTTTATTTACAGTATATAAAATGTATTTGGTGTACTTTTAGTTAATATTATATGTACAATATATGAAATATATTTACTGTACTTTCTGATATTTTATATACAGTATATAAGATATATTTGGTGTCCTTTTGATATTTTATATAAATTATATAATATATATTTGGTGAAGTTTTTGATATTTTACATAGGGTGTGTAGTATATAGTTACTGTCCTTTTTGATATTTTATTTACAGTATATAATATACGTTTGGTGTAATTTTTGATATTTAATGTACAGTATATTAAATATAATTACTGTAGTATTTGATACTTTATTTACAGTATATATAACACATATTTGGTGTACTTTTTGATATTTTATGTACAGTATGTAATATATATTTACTGTACTTTTTGATAATTTATTTACAGTATATAAAGTGTATTTGATGTACTTTCAGTTAATATTATATGTAAAATATATGAAATATATTTACTGTACTTTGTGATATTTTATGTACAGTATATAAGATATATTTGGTGTCCTTTTGATATTTTATGTAAATTATATAATATATATTTGGTGAAGTTTTTGATATTTTACATAGGGTGTGTAGTATATAGTTACTGTCCTTTTTGATATTTTATTTACAGTATATAATATATGTTTGGTGTGATTTTTGATATTTTATGTACAGTATATTAAATATAATTACTGTAGTATTTGATACTTTATTTACAGTATATATAACACATATTTGGTGTACTTTTTGATATTTTATGTACAGTATGTAATATATATTTACTGTACTTTTTGATAATTTATTTACAGTATATAAAGTGTAGTTGGTGTACTTTCGGTTAATATTATATGTACAATATATGAAATATATATACTGTATTTTTGATATTTTATGTACAGTATATAAGATATATTTCGTGTCCTTTTGATATTTTATGTAAATTATATAATACATATTTGGTGTTGTTTTTGATATTTTACATAGGGTGTGTCATCTATATTGACTGTCCTTTTTAATATTTTATTTACAGTATATAATATACATTTGGTGTAATTTTTGATATTTTATGGACAGTATATTAAATATAATTACTGTAGTATTTGATACTTTATTTACAGTATATATAACACATATTTGGTGTACTTTTTGATATTTTATGTACAGTATGTCATATATATTTACTGTACTTTTTGATAATTTATTTGCAGTATATAAAGTGTATTTGGTGTACTTTCAGTTAATTTTATATGTACAATATATGAAATATATTTACTGTACTTTCTGATATTTTATGTACAGTATATAAGATATATTTGGTGTCCTTTTGATATTTTATATAAATTATATAATATATATTTGGTGAAGTTTTTGATATTTTACATAGGGTGTGTAGTATATACTTACTGTCCTTTTTGATATTTTATTTACAGTATATAATATACATTTGGTGTAATTTTTGATATTTTATGTACAGTATATTAAATATAATTACTGCAGTTTTTGATAGTCTATTTACAGTATATATAACACATATTTGGTGTACTTTTTGATATTTTATTTACAGTATGTAATATATATTTACTGTACTTTTTGATAATTTATTTACAGTATATAAAGTGTATTTGGTGTACTTTCAGTTAATATTATATGTACAATATATGAAATATATTTACTGTACTTTTTGATATTTTATGTACAGTATATAAGATATATTTGGTGTCCTTTTGATATTTTATGTAAATTATATAATATATATTTGGTGAAGTTTTTGATATTTTACATAGGGTGTGTACTATATAGTTACTGTCCTTTTTGATATTTTATTTACAGTATATAATATACGTTTAGTGTAATTTTTGATATTTTATGTACAGTATATTAAATATAATTACTGTAGTATTTGATACTTTATTTACAGTATATATAACACATATTTGGTGTACTTTTTGATATTTTATGTACAGTATGTAATATATATTTACTGTAATTTTGATAATTTATTTACAGTATATAAAGTGTATTTGGTGTAATTTCAGTTAATATTATATGTACAATATATGAAATATATTTACTGTACTTTTTGATATTTTATGTACAGTATATAAGATATATTTGGTGTCCTTTTGATATTTTATGAAAATTATATAATACATATTTGGTGTAGTTTTTGATATTTTATATAGGGTGTGTCATATATATTGACAGTCCTTTTTGATATTTTATTTAGAGTATATAATATACATTTGGTGTAATTTTTGATATTTTATGTACAGTATATTAAATATAATTACTGTAGTATTTGATAGTTTATTTACAGTATATATAACACATATTTGGTGTACTTTTTGATATTTTATGTACAGTATGTCATATATATTTACTGTACTTTTTGATATTTTATTTACAGTATATAAAATGTATTTGGTGTACTTTTATTTAATATTATATGTACACTATATGAAATATATTTACTCTACTTTCTGATATTTTATGTACAGTATATAATATATATTTGGTGTCCTTTTGATATTTTATATAAATTATATAATATATATTTGGTGTAGTGTTTGATATTTTACATAGGGTGTGTCATATGTATTTACTGTCTTTTTGATATTTTATTTACAGTATATAATATACATTTGGTGTAATTTTTGATATTTTATGTACAGTATATTAAATATAATTACTGAAGTATTTGATACTTTATTTACAGTATATATAACACATATTTGGTGTACTTTTTGATATTTTATGTACAGTATGTCATATATATGTACTGTATTTTTGATAATTTATTTACAGTATATAAAGTGTATTTGGTGTACATTCAGTTAATATTATATGTACAATATATGAAATATATTTACTGAACTTTTAGATATTTTATGTACAGTATATAAGATATATTTGGTGTCCTTTTGATATTTTATGTAAATTATATAATACATATTTGGTGTAGTTTTTGATATTTTACATAGCGTGTGTCATATATATTGACTGTCCTTTTTGATATTTTATTTACAGTATATAATATACATTTGGTGTAATTTTTGATATTTTATGTACAGTATATTAAATATAATTACAGTAGTCTTTGATAGTCTATTTACAGTATATATAACACATATTTGGTGTACTTTTTGATATTTTATGTACAGTATGTAATGTATATTTACTGTACTTTTTGATATTTTATTTACAGTATATAAAGTGTATTTGGTGTACTTTCAGTTAATATTATATGTACAATATATGAAATATATTTACTGTACTTTCTGATATTTTATGTACAGTATATAAGATATATTTGGTGTCCTTTTGATATTTTATATAAATTATATAATATATATTAAGTGTAGGTTTTGATATTTTACATAGGGTGTGTCATATATATTTACTGTCTTTTTGATATTTTATTTACAGTATATAATATACATTTGGTGTAATTTTTGATATTTTATGTACAGTATATTAAATATAATTACTGAAGTATTTGATACTTTATTTACAGTATATATAACACATATTTGGTGTACTTTTTGATATTTTATGTACAGTATGTCATATATATTTACTGTACTTTTTGATATTTTATTTACAGTATATAAAATGTATTTGGTGTACTTTTAGTTAATATTATATGTACAATATATGAAATATATTTACTGTACTTTTTGATATTTTATGTAGAGTATATAAGATATATTTGGTGTCCTTTTCATATTTTATATAAATTATATAATATATATTTGGTGAAGTTTTTGATATTTTACATAGGGTGTGTAGTATTTACTTACTGTCCTTTTTGATCTTTTATTTACAGTATATAATATACATTTGGTGTAATTTTTGATATTTTATGTACAGTATATTAAACACAATTACTGTAGTATTTGATACTTTATTTACAGTATATATAACACATATTTGGTGTACTTTTTGATATTTTATGTACAGTATGTCATATATATTTACCGTACTTTTTGATATTTTATTTACAGTATATAAAATGTATTTGGTGTACTTTCAGTTAATATTATATGTACAATATATGAAATATATTTACTGTACTTTCTCATATTTTATGTACAGTATATAAGATATATTTTGTGTCCTTTTGATATTTTATATAAATTATATAATATATATTAAGTGTAGTTTTTGATATTTCACATAGGGTGTGTCATATATATTTACTGTCTTTTTGATATTTTATTTACAGTATATAATATACATTTGGTGTAATTTTTGATATTTTATGTACAGTATATTAAATATAATTACTGTAGTTTTTCATAGTCTATTTACAGTATATATAACACATATTTGGTGTACTTTTTGATATTTTATGTACAGTATGTCATATATATTTACTGTATTTTGATATTTTATTTACAGTATATAAACTGTATTTGGTGTACTTTTAGTTAATATTATATGTACACTATATGAAATATATTTACTCTACTTTCTGATATTTTATGTACAGTATATAATATATATTTGTTGTCCTTTTGATATTTTATATAAATTATATAATATATATTTGGTGAAGTTTTTGATATTTTACATAGGATGTGTAGTATATAGTTACTGTCCTTTTTGATATTTTATTTACAGTATATAATATACGTTTGGTGTAATTTTTGATATTTAATGTACAGTATATTAAATATAATTACTGTAGTATTTGATACTTTATTTACAGTATATATAACACATATTTGGTGTACTTTTTGATATTTTATGTGCAGTATGTAATGTATATTTACTGTACTTTTTGATATTTTATGTACAGTATATAAAGTGTATTTGGTGTACTTTCAGTTAATATTATATGTACAATATATGAAATATATTTACTGTACTTTCTGATATTTTATGTAGAGTATATAAGATATATTTTGTGTCCTTTTGATATTTTATATAAATTATATAATATATATTAAGTGTAGTTTTTGATATTTTACATAGGGTGTGTCATATATTTTTACTGTCTTTTTGATATTTTATTTACAGTATATCATATACATTTGGTGTAATTTTTGATATTTTATGTACAGTATATTAAATATAATTACTGTAGTTTTTCATAGTCTATTTACAGTATATATAACACATATTTGGTGTACTTTTTGATATTTTATGTACAGTATGTCGTATATATTTACTGTACATTTTGATATTTTATTTACAGTATATAAAATGTATTTGGTGTACTTTTAGTTAATATTATATGTACACTATCTGAAATATATTTACTCTACTTTCTGATATTTTATGTACAGTATATAATATATATTTGGTGTCCTTTTGATATTTTATATAAATTATATAATATATATTTGGTGTAGTTTTTGATATTTTACATAGGGTGTGTCATATGTATTTACTGTCTTTTTGATATTTTATTTACAGTATATAATATACATTTGGTGTAATTTTTGATATTTTATGTACAGTATATTAAATATAATTACTGAAGTATTTGATACTTTATTTACAGTATATATAACACATATTTGGTGTACTTTTTGATATTTTATGTACAGTATGTCATATATATTTACTGTATTTTTGATAATTTATTTACAGTATATAAAGTGTATTTGGTGTACTTTCAGTTAATATTATATGTACAATATATGAAATATATTTACTGTACTTTTAGATATTTTATGTACAGTATATAAGATATATTTGGTGTCCTTTTGATATTTTATGTAAATTATATAATACATATTTGGTATAGTTTTTGATATTTTACATAGGGTGTGTCATATATATTGACTGTCCTTTTTGATATTTTATTTACACTATATAATATACATTTGGTGTAATCTTTGATATTTTATGTACAGTATATTAAATATAATTACTGTAGTTTTCATAGTCTATTTAGAGTATATATAACACATATTTGGTGTACTTTTTGATATTTTATGTACAGTATATAAAATGTATTTGGTGTACTTTTAGTTAATATTATATGTACTATATATGAAATATATTTACTGTACTTTCTGATATTTTATGTACAGTATATAAGATATATTTGGTGTCCTTTTGATAATTTATATAAATTATATAATATATATTTGGTGAAGTTTTGATATTTTACATAGGGTGTGTAGTATATAGTTACTGTCCTTTTTGATATTTTATTTACAGTCTATAATAGACGTTTTGTGTAATTTTTGATATTTTATGTACAGTATATTAAATATAATTACTGTAGTATTTGATACTTTATTTACACTATATATAACACATATTTGGTGTACTTTTTGATATTTTATGTACAGTATGTAATATATATTTACTGTACTTTTTATAATTTATTTACAGTATATAAAGTGTATTTGGTGTAAATTCAGTCAATATTATATGTACAATATATGAAATATATTTACTGTACTTTTTGATATTTTATGTACAGTATATAAGATATATTTGGTGTCCTTTTGATATTTTATGAAAATTATATAATACATATTTGGTGTAGTTTTTGATATTTTATATAGGGTGTGTCATATATATTGACTGTCCTGTTTGATATTTTATTTACAGTATATAATATACATTTGGTGTAATTTTTGATATTTTATGTACAGTATATTAAATATAATTACTGTAGTATTTGATACTTTATTTACAGTATATATAACACATATTTGGTTTACTTTTTGATATTTTATGTACAGTATGTCATATATATTTACTGTACTTTTTGATATTTTATTTACAGTACATAAAATGTATTTGGTGTACTTTTAGTTAATATTATATGTACACTATATGAAATATATTTACTGTACTTTTAGATATTTTATGTACAGTATATAAGATATATTTGGTGTCCTTTTGATATTTTATGTAAATTATATAATACATATTTGGTGTAGTTTTTGATATTTTACATAGGGTGTGTCATATATATTGACTGTCCTTTTTGATATTTTATTTACAGTATATAATATACATTTGGTGTAATTTTTGATATTTTATGTACAGTATATTAAATATAATTACAGTAGTCTTTGATAGTCTATTTACAGTATATATAACACATATTTGGTGTACTTTTTGATATTTTATGTACAGTATGTAATGTATATTTACTGTACTTTTTGATATTTTATTTACAGTATATAAAGTGTATTTGGTGTACTTTCAGTTAATATTATATGTACAATATATGAAATATATTTACTGTACTTTCTGATATTTTATGTACAGTATATAAGATATATTTGGTGTCCTTTTGATATTTTATATAAATTATATAATATATATTAAGTGTAGTTTTTGATATTTTACATAGGGTGTGTCATATATATTTACTGTCTTTTTGATATTTTATTTACAGTATATAATATACATTTGGTGTAATTTTTGATATTTTATGTACAGTATATTAAATATAATTACTGAAGTATTTGATACTTTATTTACAGTATATATAACACATATTTGGTGTACTTTTTGATATTTTATGTACAGTATGTCATATATATTTACTGTACTTTTTGATATTTTATTTACAGTATATAAAATGTATTTGGTGTACTTTTAGTTAATATTATATGAACACTATATGAAATATATTTACTCTACTTTCTGATATTTTATGTACAGTATATAATATATATTTGGTGTCCTTTTGATATTTTATATAAATTATATAATATATATTTGGTGAAGTTTTTGATATTTTACATAGGATGTGTAGTATATAGTTACTGTCCTTTTTGATATTTTATTTACAGTATATAATATACGTTTGGTGTAATTTTTGATATTTAATGTACAGTATATTAAATATAATTACTGTAGTTTTTGATAGTCTATTTACAGTATATATAACACATATTTGGTGTACTTTTTGATATTTTATGTACAGTATGTAATGTATATTTACTGTACTTTTTGATATTTTATTTACAGTATATAAAGTGTATTTGGTGTACTTTCAGTTAATATTATATGTACAATATATGAAATATATTTACTGTACTTTTTGATATTTTATGTACAGTATATAAGATATATTTGGTGTCCTTTTGATATTTTATGTAAATTATATAATACATATTTGGTGTAGTTTTTGATATTTTACATAGGGTGTGTCATATATATTGACTGTCCTTTTTGATATTTTATTTACAGTATATAATATACATTTGGTGTAATTGTTGATATTTTATGTACAGTATATTAAAAATAATTACTGTAGTTTTTGATAGTCTATTTACAGTATATATAACACATATTTGGTGTACTTTTTTATATTTTATGTACAGTATGTCATATATATTTACTGTCCTTATTGATATTTTATTTACAGTGTATAATATACATTTGGTGTAATTTTTGATATTTTATGTACAGTATATTAAATATAATTACTGTAGTATTTGATCTTTTATTTACTTTATATATAACACATATTTGGTTTACTTTTTGATATTTTATGTACAGTATGTCGTATACATTTACTGTATTTTTGATATTTAATTTACAGTATATAATGTACATTTGGTGTAATTTTTGATATTTTATGTACAGTATAGTAAATATAATTACTGTAGTTTTTGATAGTCTATTTACAGTATATATAACACATATTTGGTGTACTTTTTGATATTTTATGTACAGTATGTAATATATATTTACTGTACATTTTGATATTTTATTTACAGTATTTAAAATGTATTTGGTGTACTTTTAGTTAATATTATATGTACAATATATGAAATATATTTACTGTACTTTTTGATATTTTACGTACAGTATATAAGATATATTTGGTGTCCTTTTGATATTTTATATAAATTATATAATATATATTTGGTGTAGTTTTTGATATTTTACATAGGGTGTGTAGTATATATTTATTGTCCTTATTGATATTTTATTTGCAGTGTATAATATACATTTGGTGTAATTTTTGATATTTTATGTACAGTATATTAAATATAATTACTGTAGTATTTGATCGTTTATTTACAGTATATATAACACATATTTGGTGTACTTTTTGATATTTTATGTACAGTATGTCATATATATTTACTGTAGTTTTTGATATTTTATTTACAGTATACAAAATGTATTTGGTGTACTTTCTGTTAATATTATATGTACAATATATGATATATATTTACTGTACCTTTTGATATTTTATGTACAGTATATAAGATATATTTGGTGTCCTTTTGATATTTTATGTAAATTATATAATACATATTTGCTGTTGTTTTTGATATTTTACATAGGGTGTGTCATATATATTGACGGTACTATTTGATATTTTATTTACAGTATATAATATACATTTGGTGTAATTTTTGATATTTTATGTACAGTATATTAAATATACTTACTGTAGTATTTGATAATTTATTTACAGTATATATAACACATATTTGGTCTACTTTTTGATATTTTATGTACAGTATGTAATATATATTTACTGTACTTTATGATAATTTATTTACAGTATATGAAGTGTATTTTGTGTACTTTCAGTTAATATTATATGTACAATATATGAAATATATTTACTGTACATTCTGATATTTTATGTACAGTATATAAGATATATTTGGTGTCCTTTTGATATTTTTTATAAATTATATAATATATATTTGGTGAAGTTTTTGATATTTTACATAGGGTGTGTAGTATATAGTTACTGTCCTTTTTGATATTTTATTTACAGTATATAATATACGCTTGCTGTAATTTTTGATATTTAATGTACAGTATATTAAATATAATTACTGTAGAATTTGATACTTTATTTACAGTATACATAACACATATTTGGTGTACTTTTTGATATTTTATGTACAGTATGTAATATATATTTACTGTACTTTCTGATAATTTATTTACAGTATATAAAATGTATTTGGTGTACTTTCAGTTAATATTATATGTACAATATATGAAATATATTTACTCTACTTTCTGATATTTTATGTACAGTATATAATATATATTTGGTGTCCTTTTGATATTTTATATAAATTATATAATACATATTTGGTGTAGTTTTTGATATTTTACATAGGGTGTGTCATATATATTGACTGTCCTTTTTGATATTTTATTTACAGTATATAATATACTTTTGGTGTAATTTTTGATATTTTATGTACAGTATATTAAATATAATTACTGTAGTTTTCATAGTCTATTTACAGTATATATAACACATATTTGGTGTACTTTTTGATATTTTATGTACAGTATGTCATATATATTTACTGTAATTTTTGATATTTTATTTACAGTATATAAAATGTATTTGGTGTACTTTTAGTTAATATTATATGTACAATATATGAAATATATTTACGGTACTTTCTGATATCTTATGTACATTATATAAGATATATTTCGTGTCCTTTTGATATTTTATATAAATTATATAATATATATTTGGTGTAGTTTTTGATATTTTACATAGGGTGTGTCATATATATTTACTGTCTTTTTGATATTTTATTTACAGTATATAATATACATTTGGTGTAATTTTTGATATTTTATATACAGTATATTAAAAATAATTACTGTAGTTTTTGATAGTCTATTTACAGTATATATAACACATATTTGGTGTACTTTTTGATATTTTATGTACAGTATGTCATATATATTTACTGTATTTTTTGATATTTTATTTACAGTATATAAAATGTATTTGGTGTACTTTTAGTTAATATTATATGTACAATATATGAAATATATTTACTGTACTTTTTGATATTTTATGTACAGTATATAAGATATATTTGGTGTCCTTTTGATATTTTATATAAATTATAAAATATACATTTGGTGTAGTTTTTAATATTTTACATAGGGTGTGTAGTATATAGTTACTGTTTTTTGATATTTTATTTACAGTATATAATATACGTTTCGGGTAATTTTTGATATTTTATGTACAGTATATTAAATATAATTACTGTAGTATTTGATACTTTATTTACAGTATATATAACACATATTTGGTGTACTTTTTGATATTTTATGTACAGTATGTAATATATATTTACTGTACTTTTTGATAATTTATTTACAGTTTATAAAGTGTATTTGGTGTAGTTTCAGTTAATATTATATGTACAATATATGAAATATATTTACTGTACTTTTTGATATTTTATGTACAGTATATAAGATATATTTGGTGTCCTTTTGATATTTTATGTAAATTATATAATACATATTTGGTGTAGTTTTTGATATTTTACATAGGGTGTGTCATATATATTGACTGTCCTTTTGATATTTTATTTACAGTATATAATATACATTTGGTGTAATTTTTGATATTTTATGTACAGTATATTAAATATAATTACTGTAGTTTTTGAGAGTCTATTTACAGTATATATAACACATATTTGGTGTACTTTTTGATATTTTATGTACAGTATGTAATATATATTTACTGTACTTTTTGATATTTTATTTACAGTATATAAAATGTATTTTGTGTACCTTCAGTTAATATTATATGTACAATATATGAAATATATTTACTGTACTTTTTGATATTTTATGTACAGTATATAAGATATATTTGGTGTCCTTTTGATATTTTATATAAATTATACAATATATATTTGGTGTAGTTTTTGATATTTTACATAGGGTTTGTAGTATATATTTAGTGTCCTTTTTGATATTTTATTTACAGTGTATAATATACATTTGGTGTAATTTTTGATATTTTATGTACAGTATATTAAATATAATTACTGTAGTATTTGATCGTTTATTTACTATATATAACACATATTTGGTGTACTTTTTGATATTTTATGTACAGTATCTCATATATATTTACTGTACATTTTGATATTTTATTTACAGTATATAAAATGTATTTGGTGTACTTTCAGTTAATATTATATGTACAATATATGAAATACATTTACTGTACTTTTAGATATTTTATGTACAGTATATAAGATATATTTGGTGTCCTTTTGAAATTTTATGTAAATTATATAATACATATTTGCTGTAGCTTCTGATATTTTACATAGGGTGTGTCATATAGATTGACTGTCCTTTTTGATATTTTATTTACAGTATATAATATACATTTGGTGTAATTTTTGATATTTTATATACAGTATATTAAATATAATTAGTGTAGTTTTTCATAGTCTATTTACAGTATATATAACACATATTTGGTGTACTTTTTGATATTTAATGTACAGTATGTCATATATATTTACTGTACTTTTTGATAATTTATTTACAGTATATAAAATGTATTTGGTGTACTTTCAGTTAATATTATATGTACAATATATGAAATATATTTACTGTACTTTCTGATATTTTATGTACAGTATATCAGATATGTTTGGTGTCCTTTTGAAATTTTATATAAATTATAGAATATATATTAGGTGTAGTTTTTGATATTTTACATAGGGTGTGTCATATATATTTACTGTAGTTTTTGATAATTTATTTACAGTATATAAAGTGTATTTGGTGTACTTTCAGTTAATATTATATGTACAATATATGAAATATATTTACTGTACTTTTTGATATTTTATGTACAGTATATAAGATATATTTGTGTCCTTTTGATATTTTATGTAAATTATATAATATATATTTGGTGAAGTATTTGATATTTTACATAGGGTGTGTAGTATATAGTTACTGTCCTTTTTGATATTTACAGTATATAATATACGTTTGGTGTAATTTTTGATATTTTATGTACAGTATATTAAATATAATTACTGTAGTATTTGATACTTTATTTACAGTATATATAACACATATTTGGTGTACTTTTTGATATTTTATGTACAGTATATAATATATATTTACTGTACTTTTTGATAATTTATTTACAGTATATAAAGTGTATTTGGTGTACTTTCGGTTAATATTATATGTACAATATATGAAATATATTTACTGTATTTTTGATATTTTATGTACAGTATATAAGATATATTTCGTGTCCTTTTGATATTTTATGTAAATTATATAATACCTATTTGGTGTTGTTTTTGATATTTTACATAGGGTGTGTCATATATATTGACTGTCCTTTTTGATATTTTATTTACAGTATATAATATACATTTGGTGTAATTTTTGATATTTTATGTACAGTATATTAAATATAATTACTGTAGTTTTTCATAGTCTATTTACAGTATATATAACACATATTTGGTGTACTTTTTGATATTTTATGTACAGTATGTCATATATATTTACTGTACAGTTTTATATTTTATTTACATTATATAAAATGTATTTGGTGTACTTTCAGTTAATATTATATGTACAATATATGAAATACATTTACTGTACTTTCTGATATTTTATGTACAGTATATAAGATATATTTGGTGTCCTTTTGATATTTTATGTAAATTATATAATACATATTTGCTGTAGCTTTTGAAATTTTACATAGGGTGTGTCATATATATTGATGGTAGTTTTTGATATTTTATTTACAGTATATAATATACATTTGGTGTAATTTTTGATATTTTATGTACAGTATTTTAAATATAATTACTGTAGTATTTGATACTTTATTTACAGTATATATAACACATATTTGGTGTACTTTTTGATGTTTTATGTACAGTATGTCATATATATTTACTGTACCTTTTGATTATTTACAGTATATAAAGTGTATTTGATGTACTTTTAGTTAATATTATATGTACAATATATGAAATATATTTACTGTACTTTTTGATATTTTATGTACAGTATATAAGATATATTTGGTGTCCTTTTGATATTTTATATAAATTATATAATATATATTTGGTGAAGTTTTTCATATTTTACATAGGGGGTGTAGTATATAGTTACTGTCCTTTTTGATATTTTATTTACAGTATATAATATACGTTTGGTGTAATTTTTCATATTTAATGTACAGTATATTAAATATAATTACTGTAGTATTTGATACTTTATTTACAGTATATAAAACACATATTTGGTGTACTTTTTGATATTTTATGTACAGTATGTAATATATATTTACTGTACTTTTTGATAATTTATTTACAGTATATAAAGTGTATTTGGTGTACTTTCAGTTAATATTATATGTACAATATATGAAATATATTTACTGTACTTTTTGATATTTTATGTACAGTATATAAGATATATTTGTGTCCTTTTGATATTTTATGTAAATTATATAATATATATTTGGTGAAGTTTTTGATATTTTACATAGGGAGTGTAGTATATACTTACTGTCCTTTTTGATATTTTATTTACAGTATATAATATATGTTTGGTGTAATTTTTGATATTTTATGTACAGTATATTAAATATAATTACTGTAGTATTTGATACTTTATTTACAGTATATATAACACATATTTGGTGTACTTTTTGATATTTTATGTACAGTATATAATATATATTTACTGTACTTTTTGATAATTTATTTACAGTATATAAAGTGTATTTGGTGTACTTTCGGTTAATATTATATGTACAATATATGAAATATATTTACTGTATTTTTGATATTTTATGTACAGTATATAAGATATATTTCGTGTCCTTTTGATATTTTATGTAAATTATATAATACATATTTGGTGTTGTTTTTGATATTTTACATAGGGTGTGTCATATATATTGACTGTCCTTTTCGATATTTTATTTACAGTATATAATATACATTTGGTGTAATTTTTGATATTTTATGTACAGTATATTAAATATAATTACTGTAGTTTTTCATAGTCTATTTACAGTATATATAACACATATTTGGTGTACTTTTTGATATTTTATGTACAGTATGTCATATATATTTACTGTACTGTTTTATATTTTATTTACATTATATAAAATGTATTTGGTGTACTTTCAGTTAATATTATATGTACAATATATGAAATACATTTACTGTACTTTCTGATATTTTATGTACAGTATATAAGATATATTTGGTGTCCTTTTGATATTTTATGTAAATTATATAATACATATTTGCTGTAGCTTTTGATATTTTACATAGGGTGTGTCATATATATTGATGGTAGTTTTTGATATTTTATTTACAGTATATAATATACATATGGTGTAATTTTTGATATTTTATGTACAGTATTTTAAATATAATTACTGTAGTATTTGATACTTTATTTACAGTATATATAACACATATTTGGTGTACTTTTTGATGTTTTATGTACAGTATGTCATATATATTTACTGTACTTTTTGATTATTTACAGTATATAAAGTGTATTTGGTGTACTTTTAGTTAATATTATATGTACAATATATGAAATATATTTACTGTACTTTTTGATATTTTATGTACAGTATATAAGATATATTTGGTGTCCTTTTGATATTTTATATAAATTATATAATATATATTTGGTGAAGTTTTTCATATTTTACATAGGGGGTGTAGTATATAGTTACTGTCCTTTTTGATATTTTATTTACAGTATATAATATACGTTTGGTGTAATTTTTGATATTTAATGTACAGTATATTAAATATAATTACTGTAGTATTTGATACTTTATTTACAGTATATATAACACATATTTGGTGTACTTTTTGATGTTTTATGTACAGTATGTCATATATATTTACTGTACTTTTTGATTATTTACAGTATATAAAGTGTATTTGGTGTACTTTCAGTTAATATTATATGTACAATATATGAAATATATTTACTGTACTTTTTGATATTTTATGTACAGTATATAAGATATATTTGTGTCCTTTTCATATTTTATGTAAATTATATAATATATATTTGGTGAAGTTTTTGATATTTTACATAGGGTGTGTAGCAGTATATAATATACATATGGTGTAATTTTTGATATTTTATGTACAGTATATTAAATATAATTACTGTAGTTTTTCATAGTCTATTTACAGTATATATAACACATATTTGGTGTACTTTTTGATATTTTATGTACAGTATGTCATATATATTTACTGTACTATTTGATATTTTATTTACAGTATATAAAATGTATTTGGTGTACTTTTAGTTAATATTATATGTACAATATATGAAATATATTTACTGTACTTTCTGATATTTTATATACAGTATATAAGATATATTTGGTGTCCTTTTGATATTTTATATAAATTATATAATATATATTTTGTGAAGTTTTTGATATTTTACATAGGGTGTGTAGTATATACTTACTGTCCTTTTTGATATTTTATTTACAGTATATAATATACATTTGGTGTAATTTTTGATATTTTATGTACAGTATATTAAATATAATTACTGCAGTTTTTGATAGTCTATTTACAGTATATACAACACATATTTGGTGTACTTTTTGATATTTTATGTACAGTATGTCATATATATTTACTGTACTTTTTGATATTTTATTTACAGTGTATAAAATGTATTTGGTGTACTTTTAGTTAATATTATATGTACAATATATGAAATATATTTACTGTACTTTTTGATATTTTATGTACAGTATATAAGATATATTTGGTGTCCTTTTGATATTTTATATAAATTACATAATATATATTTGGTGAAGTTTTTGATATTTTACATAGGGTGTGTAGTATATAGTTACTGTCCTTTTTGATATTTTATTTACAGTATATAATATACGTTTGGTGTAATTTTTGATATTTAATGTACAGTATATTAAATATAATTACTGTAGTATTTGATACTTTATTTACAGTATATATAACACATATTTGCTGTACTTTTTGATATTTTATGTACAGTATGTCATATATATTTACTGTACTTTTTGATAATTTATTTACAGTATATAAAGTGTATTTGGTGTACTTTCAGTTAATATTATATGTACAATATATGAAATATATTTACTGTACTTTTTGATATTTTATGTACAGTATATAAGATATATTTGGTGTCCTTTTGATATTTTATGTAAATTATATAATATATATTTGGTGAAGTTTTTGATATTTTACATAGGGTGTGTAGTATATAGTTACTGTCCTTTTTGATATTTTATTTACAGTATATAATATACGTTTGGTGTAATTTTTGATATTTTATGTACAGTATATTAAATATAATTACTGTAGTATTTGATACTTTATTTACAGTATATATAACACATATTTGGTGTACTTTTTCATATTTTATGTACAGTATGTAATATATATTTACTGTACTTTTTGATAATTTATTTACAGTATATAAAGTGTATTTGGTGTACTTTCGGTTAATATTATATGTACAATATATGAAATATATATACTGTATTTTTGATATTTTATGTACAGTGTATAAGATATATTTCGTGTCCTTTTGATATTTTATGTAAATTATATAATACATATTTGGTGTTGTTTTTGATATTTTACATAGGGTGTGTCATCTATATTGACTGTCCTTTTTAATATTTTATTTACAGTATATAATATACATTTGGTGTAATTTTTGATATTTTATGTACAGTATATTAAATATAATTACTGTAGTTTTTTATACTCTATTTACAGTATATATAACACATATTTGGTGTACTTTTTGATATTTTATGTACAGTATGTCATATATATTTACTGTACTATTTGATATTTTATTTACAGTATATAAAATGTATTTGGTGTACTTTTAGTTAATATTATATGTACAATATATGAAATATATTTACTGTACTTTCTGATATTTTATATACAGTATATAAGATATATTTGGTGTCCTTTTGATATTTTATATAAATTATATAATATATATTTTGTGAAGTTTTTGATATTTTACATAGGGTGTGTAGTATATACTTACTGTCCTTTTTGATATTTTATTTACAGTATATAATATACATTTGGTGTAATTTTTGATATTTTATGTACAGTATATTAAATATAATTACTGCAGTTTTTGATAGTCTATTTACAGTATATACAACACATATTTGGTGTACTTTTTGATATTTTATGTACAGTATGTCATATATATTTACTGTACTTTTTGATATTTTATTTACAGTATATGAAATGTATTTGGTGTACTTTTAGTTAATATTATATGTACAATATATGAAATATATTTACTGTACTTTTTGATATTTTATGTACAGTATATAAGATATATTTGGTGTCCTTTTGATATTTTATATAAATTACATAATATATATTTGGTGAAGTTTTTGATATTTTACATAGGGTGTGTAGTATATAGTTACTGTCCTTTTTGATATTTTATTTACAGTATATAATATACGTTTGGTGTAATTTTTGATATTTAATGTACAGTATATTAAATATAATTACTGTAGTATTTGATACTTTATTTACAGTATATATAACACATATTTGGTGTACTTTTTGATATTTTATGTACAGTATGTCATATATATTTACTGTACTTTTTGAGAATTTATTTACAGTATATAAAGTGTATTTGGTGTACTTTCAGTTAATATTATATGTACAATATATGAAATATATTTACTGTACTTTTTGATATTTTATGTACAGTATATAAGATATATTTGGTGTCCTTTTGATATTTTATGTAAATTATATAATATATATTTGGTGAAGTTTTTGATATTTTACATAGGGTGTGTAGTATATAGTTACTGTCCTTTTTGATATTTTATTTACAGTATATAATATACGTTTGGTGTAATTTTTGATATTTTATGTACAGTATATTAAATATAATTACTGTAGTATTTGATACTTTATTTACAGTATATATAACACATATTTGGTGTACTTTTTGATATTTTATGTACAGTATGTAATATATATTTACTGTACTTTTTGATAATTTATTTACAGTATATAAAGTGTATTTGGTGTACTTTCGGTTAATATTATATGTACAATATATGAAATATATATACTGTATTTTTGATATTTTATGTACAGTATATAAGATATATTTCGTGTCCTTTTGATATTTTATGTAAATTATATAATACATATTTGGTGTTGTTTTTGATATTTTACATAGGGTGTGTCATCTATATTGACTGTCCTTTTTAATATTTTATTTACAGTATATAATATACATATGGTGTAATTTTTGATATTTTATGTACAGTATATTAAATATAATTACTGTAGTTTTTCATAGTCTATTTACAGTATATATAACACATATTTGGTGTACTTTTTGATATTTTATGTACAGTATGTCATATATATTTACTGTACTATTTGATATTTTATTTACAGTATATAAAATGTATTTGGTGTACTTTTAGTTAATATTATATGTACAATATATGAAATATATTTACTGTACTTTCTGATATTTTATATACAGTATATAAGATATATTTGGTGTCCTTTTGATATTTTATATAAATTATATAATATATATTTTGTGAAGTTTTTGATATTTTACATAGGGTGTGTAGTATATACTTACTGTCCTTTTTGATATTTTATTTACAGTATATAATATACATTTGGTGTAATTTTTGATATTTTATGTACAGTATATTAAATATAATTACTGCAGTTTTTGATAGTCTATTTACAGTATATACAACACATATTTGGTGTACTTTTTGATATTTTATGTACAGTATGTCATATATATTTACTGTACTTTTTGATATTTTATTTACACTATATAAAATGTATTTGGTGTACTTTTAGTTAATATTATATGTACAATATATGAAATATATTTACTGTACTTTCTGATATTTTATGTACAGTATATAAGATATATTTGGTGTCCTTTTGATATTTTATATAAATTACATAATATATATTTGGTGAAGTTTTTGATATTTTACATAGGGTGTGTAGTATATAGTTACTGTCCTTTTTGATATTTTATTTACAGTATATAATATACGTTTGGTGTAATTTTTGATATTTAATGTACAGTATATTAAATATAATTACTGTAGTATTTGATACTTTATTTACAGTATATATAACACATATTTGCAGTACTTTTTGATATTTTATGTACAGTATGTCATATATATTTACTGTACTTTTTGATAATTTATTTACAGTATATAAAGTGTATTTGGTGTACTTTCAGTTAATATTATATGTACAATATATGAAATATATTTACTGTACTTTTTGATATTTTATGTACAGTATATAAGATATATTTGGTGTCCTTTTGATATTTTATGTAAATTATATAATATATATTTGGTGAAGTTTTTGATATTTTACATAGGGTGGGTACTATATAGTTACTGTCCTTTTTGATATTTTATTTACAGTATATAATATACGTTTGGTGTAATTTTTGATATTTTATGTACAGTATATTAAATATAATTACTGTAGTATTTGATACTTTATTTACAGTATATATAACACATATTTGGTGTACTTTTTGATATTTTATGTACAGTATGTAATATATATTTACTGTACTTTTTGATAATTTATTTACAGTATATAAAGTGTATTTGGTGTACTTTCGGTTAATATTATATGTACAATATATGAAATATATATACTGTATTTTTGATATTTTATGTACAGTGTATAAGATATATTTCGTGTGCTTTTGATATTTTATGTAAATTATATAATACATATTTGGTGTTGTTTTTGATATTTTACATAGGGTGTGTCATCTATATTGACTGTCCTTTTTAATATTTTATTTACAGTATATAATATACATTTGGTGTAATTTTTGATATTTTATGTACAGTATATTAAATATAATTACTGTAGTTTTTTATAGTCTATTTACAGTATATATAACACATATTTGGTGTACTTTTTGATATTTTATGTACAGTATGTCATATATATTTACTGTACTATTTGATATTTTATTTACAGTATATAAAATGTATTTGGTGTACTTTTAGTTAATATTATATGTACAATATATGAAATATATTTACTGTACTTTCTGATATTTTATATACAGTATATAAGATATATTTGGTGTCCTTTTGATATTTTATATAAATTATATAATGTATATTTTGTGAAGTTTTTGATATTTTACATAGGGTGTGTAGTATATACTTACTGTCCTTTTTGATATTTTATTTACAGTATATAATATACATTTGGTGTAATTTTTGATATTTTATGTACAGTATATTAAATATAATTACTGCAGTTTTTGATAGTCTATTTGCAGTATATACAACACATATTTGGTGTACTTTTTGATATTTTATGTACAGTATGTCATATATATTTACTGTACTTTTTGATATTTTATTTACAGTATATAAAATGTATTTGGTGTACTTTTAGTTAATATTATATGTACAATATATGAAATATATTTACTGTACTTTTTGATATTTTATGTACAGTATATAAGATATATTTGGTGTCCTTTTGATATTTTATATAAATTACATAATATATATTTGGTGAAGTTTTTGATATTTTACATAGGGTGTGTAGTATATAGTTACTGTCCTTTTTGATATTTTATTTACAGTATATAATATACGTTTGGTGTAATTTTTGATATTTAATGTACAGTATATTAAATATAATTACTGTAGTATTTGATACTTTATTTACAGTATATATAACACATATTTGGTGTACTTTTTGATATTTTATGTACAGTATGTAATATATATTTACTGTACTTTTTGATAATTTATTTACAGTATATAAAGTGTATTTGGTGTACTTTCAGTTAATATTATATGTACAATATATGAAATATATTTACTGTACTTTTTGATATTTTATGTACAGTATATAAGATATATTTCGTGTCCTTTTGATATTTTATGTAAATTATAAAATATATATTTGGTGAAGTTTTTGATATTTTACATAGGGTGTGTAGTATATAGTTACTGTCCTTTTTGATATTTTATTTACAGTATGTAATATACGTTTGGTGTAATTTTTGATATTTTATGTACAGTATATTAAATATAATTACTGTAGTATTTGATACTTTATTTACAGTATATATAACACATATTTGGTGTACTTTTTGATATTTTATGTACAGTATGTACTATATATTTACTGTACTTTTTGATAATTTATTTACAGTATATAAAGTGTATTTGGTGTACTTTCGGTTAATATTATATGTACAATATATGAAATATATATACTGCATTTTTGATATTTTATGTACAGTATATAAGATATATTTCGTGTCCTTTTGATATTTTATGTAAATTATATAATACATATTTGGTGTTGTTTTTGATATTTTACATAGGGTGTGTCATCTATATTGACTGTCCTTTTTAATATTTTATTTACAGTATATAATATACATTTGGTGTAATTTTTGATATTTTATGTACAGTATATTAAATATAATTACTGTAGTTTTTCATAGTCTATTTACAGTATATATAACACATATTTGGTGTACTTTTTGATATTTTATGTACAGTATGTCATATATATTTACTGTACTATTTGATATTTTATTTACAGTATATAAAATGTATTTGGTGTACTTTTAGTTAATATTATATGTACAATATATGAAATATATTTACTGTACTTTCTGATATTTTATATACAGTATATAAGATATATTTGGTGTCCTTTTGATATTTTATATAAATTATATAATATATATTTGGTGAAGTTTTTGATATTTTACATAGGGTGTGTAGTATATAGTTACTGTCCTTTTTGATATTTTATTTACAGTATATAATATACGTTTGGTGTAATTTTTGATATTTAATGTACAGTATATTAAATATAATTACTGTAGTATTTGATACTTTATTTACAGTATATATAACACATATTTGGTGTACTTTTTGATATTTTATGTACAGTATGTAATATATATTTACTGTACTTTTTGATAATTTATTTACAGTATATAAAGTGTATTTGGTGTACTTTCAGTTAATATTATATGTAAAATATATGAAATATTTTTACTGTACTTTGTGATATTTTATGTACAGTATATAAGATATATTTGGTGTCCTTTTGATATTTTATGTAAATTATATAATATATATTTGGTGAAGTTTTTGATATTTTACATAGGGTGTGTAGTATATAGTTACTGTCCTTTTTGATATTTTATTTACAGTATATAATATACGTTTGGTGTAATTTTTGATATTTTATGTACAGTATATTAAATATAATTACTGTAGTATTTGATACTTTATTTACAGTATATATAACACATATTTGGTGTACTTTTTGATATTTTATGTACAGTATGTACTATATATTTACTGTACTTTTTGATAATTTATTTACAGTATATAAAGTGTATTTGGTGTACTTTCGGTTAATATTATATGTACAATATATGAAATATATATACTGTATTTTTGATATTTTATGTACAGTATATAAGATATATTTCGTGTCCTTTTGATATTTTATGTAAATTATATAATACATATTTGGTGTTGTTTTTGATATTTTACATAGGGTGTGTCATCTATATTGACTGTCCTTTTTAATATTTTATTTACAGTATATAATATACATTTGGTGTAATTTTTGATATTTTATGGACAGTATATTAAATATAATTACTGTAGTTTTTCATAGTCTATTTACAGTATATATAACACATATTTGGTGTACTTTTTGATATTTTATGTACAGTATGTCATATATATTTACTGTACTATTTGATATTTTATTTACAGTATATAAAATGTATTTGGTGTACTTTTAGTTAATATTATATGTACAATATATGAAATATATTTACTGTACTTTCTGATATTTTATATACAGTATATAAGATATATTTGGTGTCCTTTTGATATTTTATATAAATTATATAATATATATTTGGTGAAGTTTTTGATATTTTACATAGGGTGTGTAGTATATAGTTACTGTCCTTTTTGATATTTTATTTACAGTATATAATATACGTTTGGTGTAATTTTTGATATTTAATGTACAGTATATTAAATATAATTACTGTAGTATTTGATACTTTATTTACAGTATATATAACACATATTTGGTGTACTTTTTGATATTTTATGTACAGTATGTAATATATATTTACTGTACTTTTTGATAATTTATTTACAGTATATAAAGTGTATTTGGTGTACTTTCAGTTAATATTATATGTAAAATATATGAAATATTTTTACTGGACTTTGTGATATTTTATGTACAGTGTATAAGATATATTTGGTGTCCTTTTGATATTTTATGTAAATTATATAATATATATTTGGTGAAGTTTTTGATATTTTACATAGGGTGTGTAGTATATAGTTACTGTCCTTTTTGATATTTTATTTACAGTATATAATATACGTTTGGTGTAATTTTTGATATTTTATGTACAGTATATTAAATATAATTACTGTAGTATTTGATACTTTATTTACAGTATATATAACACATATTTGGTGTACTTTTTGATATTTTATGTACAGTATGTACTATATATTTACTGTACTTTTTGATAATTTATTTACAGTATATAAAGTGTATTTGGTGTACTTTCGGTTAATATTATATGTACAATATATGAAATATATATACTGTATTTTTGATATTTTATGTACAGTATATAAGATATATTTCGTGTCCTTTTGATATTTTATGTAAATTATATAATACATATTTGGTGTTGTTTTTGATATTTTACATAGGGTGTGTCATCTATATTGACTGTCCTTTTTAATATTTTATTTACAGTATATAATATACATTTGGTGTAATTTTTGATATTTTATGGACAGTATATTAAATATAATTACTGTAGTTTTTCATAGTCTATTTACAGTATATATAACACATATTTGGTGTACTTTTTGATATTTTATGTACAGTATGTCATATATATTTACTGTACTATTTGATATTTTATTTACAGTATATAAAATGTATTTGGTGTACTTTTAGTTAATATTATATGTACAATATATGAAATATATTTACTGTACTTTCTGATATTTTATATACAGTATATAAGATATATTTGGTGTCCTTTTGATATTTTATATAAATTATATAATATATATTTGGTGAAGTTTTTGATATTTTACATAGGGTGTGTAGTATATAGTTACTGTCCTTTTTGATATTTTATTTACAGTATATAATATACGTTTGGTGTAATTTTTGATATTTAATGTACAGTATATTAAATATAATTACTGTAGTATTTGATACTTTATTTACAGTATATATAACACATATTTGGTGTACTTTTTGATATTTTATGTACAGTATGTAATATATATTTACTGTACTTTTTGATAATTTATTTACAGTATATAAAGTGTATTTGGTGTACTTTCAGTTAATATTATATGTAAAATATATGAAATATTTTTACTGGACTTTGTGATATTTTATGTACAGTGTATAAGATATATTTGGTGTCCTTTTGATATTTTATGTAAATTATATAATATATATTTGGTGAAGTTTTTGATATTTTACATAGGGTGTGTAGTATATAGTTACTGTCCTTTTTGATATTTTATTTACAGTATATAATATACGTTTGGTGTAATTTTTGATATTTTATGTACAGTATATTAAATATAATTACTGTAGTATTTGATACTTTATTTACAGTATATATAACACATATTTGGTGTACTTTTTGATATTTTATGTACAGTATGTAATATATATTTACTGTACTTTTTGATAATTTATTTACAGTATATAAAGTGTATTTGGTGTACTTTCGGTTAATATTATATGTACAATATATGAAATATATATACTGTATTTTTGATATTTTATGTACAGTATATAAGATATATTTCGTGTCCTTTTGATATTTTATGTAAATTATATAATACATATTTGGTGTTGTTTTTGATATTTTACATAGAGTGTGTCATCTATATTTACTGTCCTTTTTAATATTTTATTTACACTATATAATATACATTTGGTGTAATTTTTGATATTTTATGTACAGTATATTAAATATAATTACTGTAGTTTTTCATAGTCTATTTACAGTATATATAACACATATTTGGTGTACTTTTTGATATTTTATGTACAGTATGTCCTATATATTTACTGTACTATTTGATATTTTATTTTCAGTATATAAAATGTATTTGGTGTACTTTTAGTTAATATTATATGTACAATATATGAAATATATTTACTGTACTTTCTGATATTTTATATACAGTATATTAGATATATTTGGTGTCCTTTTGACATTTTATATAAATTATATAATATATATTTGGTGAAGTTTTTGATATTTTACATAGGGTGTGTAGTATATAGTTACTGTCCTTTTTGATATTTTATTTACAGTATATAATATACGTTTGGTGTAATTTTTGATATTTAATGTACAGTATATTAAATATAATTACTGTAGTATTTGATACTTTATTTACAGTATATATAACACATATTTGGTGTACTTTTTGATATTTTATGTATAGTATGTAATATATATTTACTGTACTTTTTGATAATTTATTTACAGTATATAAAGTGTATTTGGTGTACTTTCAGTTAATATTATATGTAAAATATATGAAATATATTTACTGTACTTTTTGATATTTTATGTACAGTATATAAGATATATTTCGTGTCCTTTTGATATTTTATGTAAATTATATAATACATATTTGGTGTTGTTTTTGATATTTTACATAGAGTGTGTCATCTATATTGACTGTCCTTTTTAATATTTTATTTACAGTATATAATATACATTTGGTGTAATTTTTGATATTTTATGTACAGTATATTAAATATAATTACTGTAGTTTTTCATAGTCTATTTACAGTATATATAACACATATTTGGTGTACTTTTTGATATTTTATGTACAGTATGTCATATATATTTACTGTACTTTTTGATAATTTATTTACAGTATATAAAGTGTATTTGGTGTACTTTCAGTTAATATTATATGTACAATATATGAAATATATTTACTGTACTTTTTGATATTTTATGTACAGTATATAAGATATATTTGGTGTCCTTTTGATATTTTATATAAATTATATAATATATATTTGGTGAAGTTTTTGATATTTTACATAGGGTGTGTAGTATATACTTACTGTCCTTTTTGATATTTTATTTACAGTATATAATATACATTTGGTGTAATTTTTGATATTTTATGTACAGTATATTAAATATAATTACTGCAGTTTTTGATAGTCTATTTACAGTATATATAACACATATTTGGTGTACTTTTTGATATTTTATGTACAGTATGTCATATATATTTACTGTACTTTTTGATATTTTAATTACAGTATATAAAATGTATTTGGTGTACTTTTAGTTAATATTATATGTACAATATATGAAATATATTTACTGTACTTTTTGATATTTTATGTACAGTATATAAGATATATTTGGTGTCCTTTTGATATTTTATATAAATTATATAATATACATTTGGTAAAGTTTTTGATATTTTACATAGGGTGTGTAGTATATAGTTACTGTCCTTTTTGATATTTTATTTACAGTATATAATATACGTTAGGTGTAATTTTTGATATTTAATGTACAGTATATTAAATATAATTACTGTAGTGTTTGATACTTTATTTACAGTATATATAACACATATTTGGTGTACTTTTTGATATTTTATGTACAGTATGTCATATATATTTACTGTACTTTTTGATAATTTATTTACAGTATATAAAGTGTATTTGGTGTACTTTCAGTTAATATTATATGTACAATATATGAAATATATTTACTGTACTTTTTGATATTTTATGTACAGTATATAAGATATATTTGGTGTCCTTTTGATATTTTATGTAAATTATATAATATATATTTGGTGAAGTTTTTGATATTTTACATAGGGTGTGTACTATATAGCTACTGTCCTTTTTGATATTTTATTTACAGTATATAATATACGTTTGGTGTAATTTTTGATATTTTATGTACAGTATATTAAATATAATTACTGTAGTATTTGATACTTTATTTACAGTATATATAACACATATTTGGTGTACTTTTTGATATTTTATGTACAGTATGTAATATATATTTACTGTACTTTTTGATAATTTATTTACAGTATATAAAGTGTATTTGGTGTACTTTCAGTTAATATTATATGTAAAATATATGAAATATATTTACTGTACTTTTTGATATTTTAGGTACAGTATGTAAGATATATTTGGTGTCCTTTTGATATTTTATGTAAATTATATAATATATATTTGGTGAAGTTTTTGATATTTTACATAGGGTGTGTAGTATATAGTTACTGTACTTTTTGATATTTTATTTACAGTATATAATATACGTTTGGTGTAATTTTTGATATTTTATGTACAGTATATTAAATATAATTACTGTAGTATTTGATACTTTATTTACAGTATATATAACACATATTTGGTGTACTTTTTGATATTTTATGTACAGTATGTAATATATATTTACTGTACTTTTTGATAATTTATTTACAGTATATAAAGTGTATTTGGTGTACTTTCGGTTAATATTATATGTACAATATATGAAATATATATACTGTATTTTTGATATTTTATGTACAGTATATAAGATATATTTCGTGTCCTTTTGATATTTTATGTAAATTATATAATACATATTTGGTGTTGTTTTTGATATTTTACATAGGGTGTGTCATCTATATTGACTGTCCTTTTTAATATTTTATTTACAGTATATAATATACATTTGGTGTAATTTTTGATATTTTATGGACAGTATATTAAATATAATTACTGTAGTTTTTCATAGTCTATTTACAGTATATATAACACATATTTGGTGTACTTTTTGATATTTTATGTACAGTATGTCATATATATTTACTGTACTATTTGATATTTTATTTACAGTATATAAAATGTATTTGGTGTACTTTTAGTTAATATTATATGTACAATATATGAAATATATTTACTGTACTTTCTGATATTTTATATACAGTATATAAGATATATTTGGTGTCCTTTTGATATTTTATATAAATTATATAATATATATTTGGTGAAGTTTTTGATATTTTACATAGGGTGTGTAGTATATAGTTACTGTCCTTTTTGATATTTTATTTACAGTATATAATATACGTTTGGTGTAATTTTTGATATTTAATGTACAGTATATTAAATATAATTACTGTAGTATTTGATACTTTATTTACAGTATATATAACACATATTTGGTGTACTTTTTGATATTTTATGTACAGTATGTAATATATATTTACTGTACTTTTTGATAATTTATTTACAGTATATAAAGTGTATTTGGTGTACTTTCAGTTAATATTATATGTAAAATATATGAAATATATTTACTGTACTTTGTGATATTTTATGTACAGTATATAAGATATATTTGGTGTCCTTTTGATATTTTATGTAAATTATATAATATATATTTGGTGAAGTTTTTGATATTTTACATAGGGTGTGTAGTATATAGTTACTGTCCTTTTTAATATTTTATTTACAGTATATAATATACGTTTGGTGTAATTTTTGATATTTTATGTACAGTATATTAAATATAATTACTGTAGTATTTGATACTTTATTTACAGTATATATAACACATATTTGGTGTACTTTTTGATATTTTATGTACAGTATGTAATATATATTTACTGTACTTTTTGATAATTTATTTACAGTATATAAAGTGTATTTGGTGTACTTTCGGTTAATATTATATGTACAATATATGAAATATATATACTGTATTTTTGATATTTTATGTACAGTATATAAGATATATTTCGTGTCCTTTTGATATTTTATGTAAATTATATAATACATATTTGGTGTTGTTTTTGATATTTTACATAGAGTGTGTCATCTATATTGACTGTCCTTTTTAATATTTTATTTACAGTATATAATATACATTTGGTGTAATTTTTGATATTTTATGTACAGTATATTAAATATAATTACTGTAGTTTTTCATAGTCTATTTACAGTATATATAACACATATTTGGTGTACTTTTTGATATTTTATGTACAGTATGTCATATATTTACTGTAATATTTGATATTTTATTTACAGTATATAAAATGTATTTGGTGTACTTTTAGTTAATATTATATGTACAATATATGAAATATATTTACTGTACTTTCTGATATTTTATATACAGTATATAAGATATATTTGGTGTCCTTTTGATATTTTATATAAATTATATAATATATATTTGGTGAAGTTTTTGATATTTTACATAGGGTGTGTAGTATATAGTTACTGTTCTTTTTGATATTTTATTTACAGTATATAATATACGTTTGGTGTAATTTTTGATATTTAATGTACAGTATATTAAATATAATTACTGTAGTGTTTGATACTTTATTTACAGTATATATAACACATATTTGGTGTACTTTTTGATATTTTATGTACAGTATGTCATATATATTTACTGTACTTTTTGATAATTTATTTACAGTATATAAAGTGTATTTGGTGTACTTTCAGTTAATATTATATGTACAATATATGAAATATATTTACTGTACTTTTTGATATTTTATGTACAGTATATAAGATATATTTGGTGTCCTTTTGATATTTTATGTAAATTATATAATATATATTTGGTGAAGTTTTTGATATTTTACATAGGGTGTGTACTATATAGTTACTGTCCTTTTTGATATTTTATTTACAGTATATAATATACGTTTGGTGTAATTTTTGATATTTTATGTACAGTATATTAAATATAATTACTGTAGTATTTGATACTTTATTTACAGTATATATAACACATATTTGGTGTACTTTTTGATATTTTATGTACAGTATGTAATATATATTTACTGTACTTTTTGATAATTTATTTACAGTATATAAAGTGTATTTGGTGTACTTTCGGTTAATATTATATGTACAATATATGAAATATATATACTGTATTTTTGATATTTTATGTACAGTATATAAGATATATTTCGTGTCCTTTTGATATTTTATGTAAATTATATAATACATATTTGGTGTTGTTTTTGATATTTTACATAGAGTGTGTCATCTATATTGACTGTCCTTTTTAATATTTTATTTACAGTATATAATATACATTTGGTGTAATTTTTGATATTTTATGTACAGTATATTAAATATAATTACTGTAGTTTTTCATAGTCTATTTACAGTATATATAACACATATTTGGTGTACTTTTTGATATTTTATGTACAGTATGTCATATATATTTACTGTACTATTTGATATTTTATTTACAGTATATAAAATGTATTTGGTGTACTTTTAGTTAATATTATATGTACAATATATGAAATATATTTACTGTACTTTCTGATATTTTATATACAGTATATAAGATATATTTAGTGTCCTTTTGATATTTTATATAAATTATATAATATATATTTGGTGAAGTTTTTGATATTTTACATAGGGTGTGTAGTATATAGTTACTGTCCTTTTTGATATTTTATTTACAGTATATAATATACGTTTGGTGTAATTTTTGATATTTAATGTACAGTATATTAAATATAATTACTGTAGTATTTGATACTTTATTTACAGTATATATAACACATATTTGGTGTACTTTTTGATATTTTATGTACAGTATGTAATATATATTTACTGTACTTTTTGATAATTTATTTACAGTATATAAAGTGTATTTGGTGTACTTTCAGTTAATATTATATGTAAAATATATGAAATATATTTACTGTACTTTTTGATATTTTATGTACAGTATATAAGATATATTTGGTGTCCTTTTGATATTTTATGTAAATTATATAATATATATTTGGTGAAGTTTTTCATATTTTACATAGGGTGTGTAGTATATAGTTACTGTCCTTTTTGATATTTTATTTACAGTATATAATATACGTTTGGTGTAATTTTTGATATTTTATGTACAGTGTATTAAATATAATTACTGTAGTATTTGATACTTTATTTACAGTATATATAACACATATTTGGTGTACTTTTTGATATTTTATGTACAGTATGTAATATATATTTACTGTACTTTTTGATAATTTATTTACAGTATATAAAGTGTATTTGGTGTACTTTCGGTTAATATTATATGTACAATATATGAAATATATATACTGTATTTTTGATATTTTATGTACAGTATATAAGATATATTTCATGTCCTTTTGATATTTTATGTAAATTATATAATACATATTTGGTGTTGTTTTTGATATTTTACATAGAGTGTGTCATCTATATTGACTGTCCTTTTTAATATTTTATTTACAGTATATAATATACATTTGGTGTAATTTTTGATATTTTATGTACAGTATATTAAATATAATTACTGTAGTTTTTCATAGTCTATTTACAGTATATATAACACATATTTGGTGTACTTTTTGATATTTTATGTACAGTATGTCATATATATTTACTGTACTATTTGATATTTTATTTTCAGTATATAAAATGTATTTGGTGTACTTTTAGTTAATATTATATGTACAATATATGAAATATATTTACTGTACTTTCTGATATTTTATATACAGTATATAAGATATATTTGGTGTCCTTTTGATATTTTATATAAATTATATAATATATATTTGGTGAAGTTTTTGATATTTTACATAGGGTGTGTAGTATATAGTTACTGTCCTTTTTGATATTTTATTTACAGTATATAATATACGTTTGGTGTAATTTTTGATATTTAATGTACAGTATATTAAATATAATTACTGTAGTATTTGATACTTTATTTACAGTATATATAACACATATTTGGTGTACTTTTTGATATTTTATGTATAGTATGTAATATATATTAACTGTACTTTTTGATAATTTATTTACAGTATATAAAGTGTATTTGGTGTACTTTCAGTTAATATTATATGTAAAATATATGAAATATATTTACTGTACTTTTTGATATTTTATGTACAGTATATAAGATATATTTCGTGTCCTTTTGATATTTTATGTAAATTATATAATACATATTTGGTGTTGTTTTTGATATTTTACATAGAGTGTGTCATCTATATTGACTGTCCTTTTTAATATTTTATTTACAGTATATAATATACATTTGGTGTAATTTTTGATATTTTATGTACAGTATATTAAATATAATTACTGTAGTTTTTCATAGTCTATTTACAGTATATATAACACATATTTGGTGTACTTTTTGATATTTTATGTACAGTATGTCATATATATTTACTGTACTTTTTGATAATTTATTTACAGTATATAAAGTGTATTTGGTGTACTTTCAGTTAATATTATATGTACAATATATGAAATATATTTACTGTACTTTTTGATATTTTATGTACAGTATATAAGATATATTTGGTGTCCTTTTGATATTTTATATAAATTATATAATATATATTTGGTGAAGTTTTTGATATTTTACATAGGGTGTGTAGTATATACTTACTGTCCTTTTTGATATTTTATTTACAGTATATAATATACATTTGGTGTAATTTTTGATATTTTATGTACAGTATATTAAATATAATTACTGCAGTTTTTGATAGTCTATTTACAGTATATATAACACATATTTGGTGTACTTTTTGATATTTTATGTACAGTATGTCATATATATTTACTGTACTTTTTGATATTTTATTTACAGTATATAAAATGTATTTGGTGTACTTTTAGTTAATATTATATGTACAATATATGAAATATATTTACTGTACTTTTTGATATTTTATGTACAGTATATAAGATATATTTGGTGTCCTTTTGATATTTTATATAAATTATATAATATACATTTGGTGAAGTTTTTGATATTTTACATAGGGTGTGTAGTATATAGTTACTGTCCTTTTTGATATTTTATTTACAGTATATAATATACGTTAGGTGTAATTTTTGATATTTAATGTACAGTATATTAAATATAATTACTGTAGTGTTTGATACTTTATTTACAGTATATATAACACATATTTGGTGTACTTTTTGATATTTTATGTACAGTATGTCATATATATTTACTGTATTTTTGATAATTTATTTACAGTATATAAAGTGTATTTGGTGTACTTTCAGTTAATATTATATGTACAATATATGAAATATATTTACTGTACTTTTTGATATTTTATGTACAGTATATAAGATATATTTGGTGTCCTTTTGATATTTTATATAAATTATATAATATACATTTGGTGAAGTTTTTGATATTTTACATAGGGTGTGTAGTATATAGTTACTGTCCTTTTTGATATTTTATTTACAGTATATAATATACGTTAGGTGTAATTTTTGATATTTAATGTACAGTATATTCAATATAATTACTGTAGTGTTTGATACTTTATTTACAGTATATATAACACATATTTGGTGTACTTTTTGATATTTTATGTACAGTATGTCATATATATTTACTGTACTTTTTGATAATTTATTTACAGTATATAAAGTGTATTTGGTGTACTTTCAGTTAATATTATATGTACAATATATGAAATATATTTACTGTACTTTTTGATATTTTATGTACAGTATATAAGATATATTTGGTGTCCTTTTGATATTTTATGTAAATTATATAATATATATTTGGTGAAGTTTTTGATATTTTACATAGGGTGTGTACTATATAGTTACTGTCCTTTTTGATATTTTATTTACAGTATATAATATACGTTTGGTGTAATTTTTGATATTTTATGTACAGTATATTAAATATAATTACTGTAGTATTTGATACTTTATTTACAGTATATATAACACATATTTGGTGTACTTTTTGATATTTTATGTACAGTATGTAATATATATTTACTGTACTTTTTGATAATTTATTTACAGTATATAAAGTGTATTTGGTGTACTTTCAGTTAATATTATATGTAAAATATATGAAATATATTTACTGTACTTTTTGATATTTTAGGTACAGTATATAAGATATATTTGGTGTCCTTTTGATATTTTATGTAAATTATATAATATATATTTGGTGAAGTTTTTGATATTTTACATAGGGTGTGTAGTATATAGTTACTGTCCTTTTTGATATTTTATTTACAGTATATAATATACGTTTGGTGTAATTTTTGATATTTTATGTACAGTATATTAAATATAATTACTGTAGTATTTGATACTTTATTTACAGTATATATAACACATATTTGGTGTACTTTTTGATATTTTATGTACAGTATGTAATATATATTTACTGTACTTTTTGATAATTTATTTACAGTATATAAAGTGTATTTGGTGTACTTTCGGTTAATATTATATGTACAATATATGAAATATATATACTATATTTTTGATATTTTATGTACAGTATATAAGATATATTTCGTGTCCTTTTGATATTTTATGTAAATTATATAATACATATTTGGTGTTGTTTTTGATATTTTACATAGGGTGTGTCATCTATATTGACTGTCCTTTTTAATATTTTATTTACAGTATATAATATACATTTGGTGTAATTTTTGATATTTTATGTACAGTATATTAAATATAATTACTGTAGTTTTTCATAGTCTATTTACAGTATATATAACACATATTTGGTGTACTTTTTGATATTTTATGTACAGTATGTCATATATATTTACTGTACTATTTGATATATTATTTACAGTATATAAAATGTATTTGGTGTACTTTTAGTTAATATTATATGTACAATATATGAAATATATTTACTGAACTTTCTGATATTTTATATACAGTATATAAGATATATTTGGTGTCCTTTTGATATTTTATATAAATTATATAATATATATTTGGTGAAGTTTTTGATATTTTACATAGGGTGTGTAGTATATACTTACTGTCCTTTTTGATATTTTATTTACAGTATATAATATACATTTGGTGTAATTTTTGATATTTTATGTACAGTATATTAAATATAATTACTGTAGTATTTGATACTTTATTTACAGTATATATAACACATATTTGGTGTACTTTTTGATATTTTATGTACAGTATGTCATATATATTTACTGTACTTTTTGATAATTTATTTACAGTATATAAAGTGTATTTGGTGTACTTTCAGTTAATATTATATGTAAAATATATGAAATATATTTACTGTACTTTTTGATATTTTATGTACAGTATATAAGATATATTTGGTGTCCTTTTGATATTTTATGTAAATTATATAATACATATTTGGTGTTGTTTTTGATATTTTACATAGAGTGTGTCATCTATATTGACTGTCCTTTTTAATATTTTATTTACAGTATATAATATACATTTGGTGTAATTTTTGATATTTTATGTACAGTATATTAAATATAATTACTGTAGTTTTTCATAGTCTATTTACAGTATATATAACACATATTTGGTGTACTTTTTGATATTTTATGTACAGTATGTCATATATATTTACTGTACTTTTTGATAATTTATTTACAGTATATAAAGTGTATTTGGTGTACTTTCAGTTAATATTATATGTACAATATATGAAATATATTTACTGTACTTTTTGATATTTTATGTACAGTATATAAGATATATTTGGTGTCCTTTTTATATTTTATATAAATTATATAATATATATTTGGTGAAGTTTTTGATATTTTACATAGGGTGTGTAGTATATACTTACTGTCCTTTTTGATATTTTATTTACAGTATATAATATACATTTGGTGTAATTTTTGATATTTTATGTACAGTATATTAAATATAATTACTGCAGTTTTTGATAGTCTATTTACAGTATATATAACACATATTTGGTGTACTTTTTGATATTTTATGTACAGTATGTCATATATATTTACTGTACTATTTGATATATTATTTACAGTATATAAAATGTATTTGGTGTACTTTTAGTTAATATTATATGTACAATATATGAAATATATTTACTGTACTTTCTGATATTTTATATAGAGTATATAAGATATATTTGGTGTCCTTTTGATATTTTATATAAATTATATAATATATATTTGGTGAAGTTTTTGATATTTTACATAGGGTGTGTAGTATATACTTACTGTCCTTTTTGATATTTTATTTACAGTATATAATATACATTTGGTGTAATTTTTGATATTTTATGTACAGTATATTAAATATAGTTACTGCAGTTTTTGATAGTCTATTTACAGTATATATAACACATATTTGGTGTACTTTTTGATATTTTATGTACAGTATGTCATATATATTTACTGTACTTTTTGATATTTTATTTACAGTATATAAAATGTATTTGGTGTACTTTTAGTTAATATTATATGTACAATATATGAAATATATTTACTGTACTTTCTGATATTTTATGTACAGTATATAAGATATATTTGGTGTCCTTTTGATATTTTATATAAATTATATAATATATATTTGGTGAAGTTTTTGATATTTTACATAGGGTGTGTAGTATATAGTTACTGTCCTTTTTGATATTTTATTTACAGTATATAATATACGTTTGGTGTAATTTTTGATATTTAATGTACAGTATATTAAATATAATTACTGTAGTATTTGATACTTTATTTACAGTATATATAACACATATTTGGTGTACTTTTTGATATTTTATGTACAGTATGTCATATATATTTACTGTACTTTTTGATAATTTATTTACAGTATATAAAGTGTATTTGGTGTACTTTCAGTTAAGATTATATGTACAATATATGAAATATATTTACTGTACTTTTTGATATTTTATGTACAGTTTATAAGATATATTTGGTGTCCTTTTGATATTTTATATAAATTATATAATATATATTTGGTGAAGTTTTTGATATTTTACATAGGGTGTGTAGTATATAGTTACTGTCCTTTTTGATATTTTATTTACAGTATATAATATACGTTTGGTGTAATTTTTGATATTTAATATACAGTATATTAAATATAATTACTGTAGTATTTGATACTTTATTTACAGTATATATAACACATATTTGGTGTACTTTTTGATATTTTATGTACAGTATGTAATATATATTTACTGTATTTTTTGATAATTTATTTACAGTATATAAAGTTTATTTGGTGTACTTTCAGTTAATATTATATGTACAATATATGAAATATATTTACTGTACTTTTTGATATTTTATGTACAGTATATAAGATATATTTCGTGTCCTTTTGATATTTTATGTAAATTATATAATATATATTTGGTGAAGTTTTTGATATTTTACATAGGGTGTGTAGTATATAGTTACTGTCCTTTTTGATATTTTATTTACAGTATATAATATACGTTTGGTGTAATTTTTGATATTTTATGTACAGTATAGTAAATATAATTACGGTAGTATTTGATACTTTATTTACAGTATATATAACACATATTTGGTGTACTTTTTGATATTTTATGTACAGTATGTAATATATATTTACTGTACTTTTTGATAATTTATTTACAGTATATAAAGTGTATTTGGTGTACTTTCGGTTAATATTATATGTACAATATATGAAATATATATACTGTATTTTTGATATTTTATGTACAGTATATAAGATATATTTCGTGTCCTTTTGATATTTTATGTAAATTATATAATACATATTTGGTGTTGTTTTTGATATTTTACATAGAGTGTGTCATCTATATTGACTGTCCTTTTTGATATTTTATTTACAGTATATAATATACATTTGGTGTAATTTTTGATATTTTATGTACAGTATATTAAATATAATTACTGTAGTTTTTCATAGTCTATTTACAGTATATATAACACATATTTCGTGTACTTTTTGATATTTTATGTACAGTATGTCATCTATATTTACTGTACTATTTGATATTTTATTTACAGTATATAAAATGTATTTGGTGTACTTTTAGTTAATATTATATGTACAATATATGAAATATATTTACTGTACTTTCTGATATTTTATATACAGTATATAAGATATATTTGGTGTCCGTTTGATATTTTATATAAATTATATAATATATATTTGGTGAAGTTTTTGATATTTTACATAGGGTGTGTAGTATATAGTTACTGTCCTTTTTGATATTTTATTTACAGTATATAATATACGTTTGGTGTAATTTTTGATATTTAATGTACAGTATATTAAATATAATTACTGTAGTATTTGATACTTTATTTACAGTATATATAACACATATTTGGTGTACTTTTTGATATTTTATGTACAGTATGTCATGTATATTTACTGTACTTTTTGATAATTTATTTACAGTATATAAAGTGTATTTGGTGTACTTTCAGTTAATATTATATGTACAATATATGAAATATATTTACTGTACTTTTTGATATTTTATGTACAGTATATAAGATATATTTGGTGTCCTTTTGATATTTTATGTAAATTATATAATATATATTTGGTGAAGTTTTTGATATTTTACATAGGGTGTGTACTATATAGTTACTGTCCTTTTTGATATTTTATTTACAGTATATAATATACGTTTGGTGTAATTTTTGATATTTTATGTACAGTATATTAAATATAATTACTGTAGTATTTGATACTTTATTTACAGTATATATAACACATATTTGGTGTACTTTTTGATATTTTATGTACAGTATGTAATATATATTTACTGTACTTTTTGATAATTTATTTACAGTATATAAAGTGTATTTGGTGTTCTTTCAGTTAATATTATATGTACAATATATGAAATATATTTACTGTACTTTTTGATATTTTATGTACAGTATATAAGATATATTTCGTGTCCTTTTGATATTTTATGTAAATTATATAATACATATTTGCTGTAGCTTTTGATATTTTACATAGGTTGTGTCATATATATTGACGGTACTTTTTGATATTTTATTTACAGTATATAATATACATTTGGTGTAATTTTTGATATTTTATGTACAGTATATTAAATATAATTACTGTAGTATTTGATACTTTATTTACAGTATATATAACACATATTTGGTGTACTTTTTGATATTTTATGTACAGTATGTCATATATATTTACTGTACTTTTTGATAATTTATTTGCAGTATATAAAGTGTATTTGGTGTACTTTCAGTTAATTTTATATGTACAATATATGAAATATATTTACTGTACTTTCTGATATTCTATGTACAGTATATAAGATATATTTGGTGTCCTTTTGATATTTTATATAAATTATATAATATATATTTGGTGAAGTTTTTGATATTTTACATAGGGTGTGTAGTATATACTTACTGTCCTTTTTGATATTTTATTTACAGTATATAATATACATTTGGTGTAATTTTTGATATTTTATGTACAGTATATTAAATATAATTACTGCAGTTTTTGATAGTCTATTTACAGTATATATAACACATATTTGGTGTACTTTTTGATATTTTATGTACAGTATGTAATATATATTTACTGTACATTTTGATAATTTATTTACAGTATATAAAGTGTATTTGGTGTACTTTCAGTTAATATTATATGTACAATATATGAAATATATTTACTGTACTTTTTGATATTTTATGTACAGTATATAAGATATATTTGGTGTCCTTTTGATATTTTATGTAAATTATATAATATATATTTGGTGAAGTTTTTGATATTTTACATAGGGTGTGTACTATATAGTTACTGTCCTTTTTGATATTTTATTTACAGTATATAATATACGTTTAGTGTAATTTTTGATATTTTATGTACAGTATATTAAATATAATTACTGTAGTATTTGATACTTTATTTACAGTATATATAACACATATTTGGTGTACTTTTTGATATTTTATGTACAGTATGTAATATATATTTACTGTAATTTTGATAATTTATTTACAGTATATAAAATGTATTTGGTGTACTTTTAGTTAATATTATATGTACAATATATGAAATATATTTACTGTACTTTTTGATATTTTATGTACAGTATATAAGATATATTTCGTGTCCTTTTGATATTTTATGTAAATTATATAATACATATTTGGTGTTGTTTTTGATATTTTACATAGGGTGTGTCATATATGTTGACTGTCCTTTTTGATATTTTATTTACAGTATATAATATACATTTGGTGTAATTTTTGATATTTTATGTACAGTATATTAAATATAATTACTGTAGTTTTTGATAGTCTATTTACAGTATATATAACACATATCTGGTGTACTTTTTGATATTTTATGTACAGTATGTCATATATATTTACTGTACTTTTTGATATTTTTTTTACAGTATATAAAATGTATTTGATGTACTTTTAGTTAATATTATATGTACAATATATGAAATATATTTACTGTACTTTTTGATATTTTATGTACAGTATATAAGATATATTTGGTGTCCTTTTGGTATTTTATATAAATTATATAATATATATTTGGTGAAGTTTTTGATATTTTACATAGGGTGTGTAGTATATAGTTACTGTCCTTTTTGATATTTTATTTACAGTATATAATATACGTTTGGTGTAATTTTTGATATTTAATGTACAGTATATTAAATATAATTACTGTAGTATTTGATACTTTATTTACAGTATATATAACACATATTTGGTGTACTTTTTGATATTTTATGTACAGTATGTCATGTATATTTACTGTACTTTTTGATAATTTATTTACAGTATATAAAGTGTATTTGGTGTACTTTCAGTTAATATTATATGTACAATATATGAAATATATTTACTGTACTTTCTGATATTTTATGTACAGTATATAAGATATATTTGGTGTCCTTTTGATATTTTATATAAATTATATAATATATATTTGGTGAAGTTTTTGATATTTTACATAGGTTGTGTAGTATATACTTACTGTCCTTTTTGATATTTTATTTACATTATATAATATACATTTGGTGTAATTTTTGATATTTTATGTACAGTATATTAAATATAATTACTGTAGTTTTCATAGTCTATTTACAGTATATATAACACATATTTGGTGTACTTTTTGATATTTTATGTACAGTATGTCATATATATTTACTGTACTTTTTGATATTTTATTTACAGTATATAAAATGTATTTGGTGTACTTTTAGTTAATATTATATGTACAATATATGAAATATATTTACTGTACTTTCTGATATTTTATGTACAGTATATAAGATATATTTGGTGTCCTTTTGATATTTTATATAAATTATATAATATATATTTGGTGTAGTTTTTGATATTTTACATAGTGTGTGTCATATATATTTACTGTGTTTTTGATATTTTATTTACAGTATATAATATACATTTGGTGTAATTTTTGATAGTTTATGTACAGTATATTAAATATAATTACTGTAGTTTTTGATAGTCTATTTACAGTATATACAACACATATTTGGTGTACTTTTTGATATTTTATGTACAGTATGTCATATATATTTACTGTACTTTTTGATATTTTATTTACAGTATATAAAATGTATTTGGTGTACTTTTAGTTAATATTATATGTACAATATATGAAATATATTTACTGTACTTTTTGATATTTTATGTACAGTATATAAGATATATTTGGTGTCCTTTTGATATTTTATATAAATTATATAATATATATTTGCTGAAGTTTTTGATATTTTACATAGGGTGTGTAGTATATAGTTACTGTCCTTTTTGATATTTTATTTACAGTATATAATATACGTTTGGTGTAATTTTTGATATTTAATGTACAGTATATTAAATATAATTACTGTAGTATTTGATACTTTATTTACAGTATATATAACACATATTTGGTGTACATTTTGATATTTTATGTACAATATGTAATATATATTTACTGTAATTTTGATAATTTATTTACAGTATATAAAGTGTATTTGGTGTACATTCAGTTAATATTATATGTACAATATATGAAATATATTTACTGTACTTTTTGATATTTTATGTACAGTATATAAGATATATTTGGTGTCCTTTTGATATTTTATGTAAATTATATAATATATATTTGGTGAAGTTTTTGATATTATACATAGGGTGTGTACTATATAGTTACTGTCCTTTTTGATATTTTATTTACAGTATATAATATACGTTTGGTGTAATTTTTGATATTTTATGTACAGTATATTAAATGTAATTACTGTAGTATTTGATACTTTATTTACAGTATATATAACACATATTTCGTGTACTTTTTGATATTTTATGTACAGTATGTCATATATATTTACTGTACTTTTTGATAATTTATTTACAGTATATAAAGTGTATTTGGTGTACTTTCAGTTAATATTATATATACAATATATGAAATAAATTTACTGTACTTTCTGATATTTTATGTACAGTATATAAGATATATTTGGTGTCCTTTTGATATTTTATATAAATTATATAATATATATTTGGTGAAGTTTTTGATATTTTACATAGGGTGTGTAGTATATACTTACTGTCCTTTTTGATATTTTATTTACAGTATATAATATACATTTGGTGTAATTTTTGATATTTTATGTACAGTATATTAAACATAATTACTGCAGTTTTTGATAGTCTATTTACAGTATATATAACATATATTTGGTGTACTTTTTGATATTTTATGTACAGTATGTCATATATATTTACTGTAGTTTTTGATATTTTATTTACAGTATATAAAATGTATTTGGTGTACTTTTAGTTAATATTATATGTACAATATATGAAATATATTTACTGTACTTTTTGATATTTTATGTACAGTATATAAGATATATTTGGTGTCCTTTTGATATTTTATATAAATTATATAATATATATTTGGTGAAGTTTTTGATATTTTACATAGGGTGTGTAGTATATAGTTACTGTCCTTTTTGATATTTTATTTACAGTATATAATATACGTTTGGTGTAATTTTTGATATTTAATGTACAGTATATTAAATATAATTACTGTAGTATTTGATACTTTATTTACAGTATATATAACACATATTTGGTGTACTTTTTGATATTTTATGTACAGTATGTAATATATATTTACTGTACTTTTTGATAATTTATTTACAGTATATAAAATGTATTTGGTGTACTTTCAGTTAATATTATATGTACAATATATGAAATATATTTACTGTACTTTTTGATATTTTATGTACAGTATATAAGATATATTTGGTGTCCTTTTGATATTTTATGTAAATTATATAATATATATTTGGTGAAGTTTTTGATATTTTACATAGGGTGTGTACTATATAGTTACTGTCCTTTTTGATATTTTATTTACAGTATATAATATACGTTTGGTGTGATTTTTGATATTTTATGTACAGTATATTAAATATAATTACTGTAGTATTTGATACTTTATTTACAGTATATATAACACATATTTGGTGTACTTTTTGATATTTTATGTACAGTATGTCATATATATTTACTGTACTTTTTGATAATTTATTTACAGTATATAAAGTGTATTTGGTGTACTTTCAGTTAAGATTATATGTACAATATATGAAATATATTTACTGTACTTTTTGATATTTTATGTACAGTATATAAGATATATTTGGTGTCCTTTTGATATTTTATGTAAATTATATAATATATATTTGGTGAAGTTTTTGATATTTTACATAGGGTGTGTACTATATAGTTACTGTCCTTTTTGATATTTTATTTACAGTATATAATATACGTTTGGTGTGATTTTTGATATTTTATGTACAGTATATTAAATATAATTACTGTAGTATTTGATACTTTATTTACAGTATATATAACACATATTTGGTGTACTTTTTGATATTTTATGTACAGTATGTAATATATATTTACTGTACTTTTTGATAATTTATTTACAGTATATAAAGTGTATTTGGTGTACTTTCAGTTAAGATTATATGTACAATATATGAAATATATTTACTGTACTTTTTGATATTTTATGTACAGTATATAAGATATATTTGGTGTCCTTTTGATATTTTATGTAAATTATATAATATATATTTGGTGAAGTTTTTGATATTTTACATAGGGTGTGTACTATATAGTTACTGTCCTTTTTGATATTTTATTTACAGTATATAATATACGTTTGGTGTGATTTTTGATATTTTATGTACAGTATATTAAATATAATTACTGTAGTATTTGATACTTTATTTACAGTATATATAACACATATTTGGTGTACTTTTTGATATTTTATGTACAGTATGTCATATATATTTACTGTACTTTTTGATAATTTATTTACAGTATATAAAGTGTATTTGGTGTACTTTCAGTTAAGATTATATGTACAATATATGAAATATATTTACTGTACTTTTTGATATTTTATGTACAGTATATAAGATATATTTGGTGTCCTTTTGATATTTTATGTAAATTATATAATATATATTTGGTGAAGTTTTTGATATTTTACATAGGGTGTGTACTATATAGTTACTGTCCTTTTTGATATTTTATTTACAGTATATAATATACGTTTGGTGTGATTTTTGATATTTTATGTACAGTATATTAAATATAATTACTGTAGTATTTGATACTTTATTTACAGTATATATAACACATATTTGGTGTACTTTTTGATATTTTATGTACAGTATGTCATATATATTTACTGTACTTTTTGATAATTTATTTACAGTATATAAAGTGTATTTGGTGTACTTTCAGTTAATATTATATGTACAATATATGAAATATATTTACTGTACTTTTTGATATTTTATGTACAGTATATAAGATATATTTGGTGTCCTTTTGATATTTTATGTAAATTATATAATATATATTTGGTGAAGTTTTTGATATTTTACATAGGGTGTGTACTATATAGTTACTGTCCTTTTTGATATTTTATTTACAGTATATAATATACGTTTGGTGTAATTTTTGATATTTTATGTACAGTATATTAAATATAATTACTGTAATATTTGATACTTTATTTACAGTATATATAACACATATTTGGTGTACTTTTTGATATTTTATGTACAGTATGTCATATATATTTACTGTACTTTTTGATAATTTTTTTACAGTATATAAAGTGTATTTGGTGTACTTTCAGTTAATATTATATGTACAATATATGAAATATATTTACTGTACTTTTTGATATTTTATGTACAGTATATAAGATATATTTCGTGTCCTTTTGATATTTTATGTAAATTATATAATACATATTTGGTGTTGTTTTTGATATTTTACATAGGGTGTGTCATATATATTGACTGTCTTTTTTGATGTTTTATTTACAGTATACAATATACATTTGGTGTAATTTTTGATATTTTATGTACAGTATATTAAATATAATTACTGTAGTTTTTGATAGTTTATTTACAGTATATATAACACATATATGGTGTACTTTTTGATATTTTATGTACAGTATGTAATATATATTTACTGTATTTTTGATATTTTATTTACAGTATATAAAATGTATTTGGTGCACTTTTAGTTAATATTATATGTACAATATATGAAATATATTTACTGTACTTTCTGATATTTTATGTACAGTATATAAGATATATTTGGTGTCCTTTTGATATTTTATATAAATTATATAATATATATTTGGTGTAGTTTTTCATATTTTACATAGGGTGTGTCATATATATTTACTGTCTTTTTGATATTTTATTTACAGTATATAATATACATTTGGTGTAATTTTTGATATTTTATGTACAGTATATTAAATATAATTACTGTAGTTTTTGATAGTCTATTTACAGTATATATAACACATATTTGGTGTACTTTTTGATATTTTATGTACAGTATGTCATATATATTTACTGTACTTTTTGATATTTTATTTACAGTATATAAAATGTATTTGGTGTACTTTTAGTTAATATTATATGTACAATATATGAAATATATTTACTGTACTTTTTGATATTTTGTGTACAGTATATAAGATATATTTGGTGTCCTTTTGATATTTTATATAAATTATATAATATATATTTGGTGAAGTTTTTGATATTTTACATAGGGTGTGTAGTATATAGTTACTGTCCTTTTTGATATTTTATTTACAGTATATAATATACGTTTGGTGTAATTTTTGATATTTAATGTACAGTATATTAAATATAATTACTGTAGTATTTGATACTTTATTTACAGTATATATAACACATATTTGGTGTACTTTTTGATATTTTATGTACAGTATGTCATATATATTTACTGTACTTTTTGATAATTTATTTACAGTATATAAAGTGTATTTGGTGTACTTTCAGTTAATATTATATGTACAATATATGAAATATATTTACTGTACTTTTTGATATTTTATGTGCAGTATATAAGATATATTTGGTGTCCTTTTGATATTTTATGTAAATTATATAATATATATTTGGTGAAGTTTTTGATATTTTACATAGGGTGTGTACTATATAGTTACTGTCCTTTTTGATATTTTATTTACAGTATATAATATACGTTTGGTGTAATTTTTGATATTTTATGTACAGTATATTAAATATAATTACTGTAGTATTTGATACTTTATTTACAGTATATATAACACATATTTGGTGTACTTTTTGATATTTTATGTACAGTATGTCATATATAATTACTGTACTGTTTTATATTTTATTTACAGTATATAAAATGTATTTGGTGTATTTTAGTTAATATAATATGTACAATATATGAAATATATTTACTGTACTTTCTGATATTTTATGTACAGTATATAAGATATATTTGGTGTCCTTTTGATATTTTATATAAATTATATAATATATATTTGGTGAAGTTTTTGATATTTTACATAGGTTGTGTAGTATATACTTACTGTCCTTTTTGATATTTTATTTACAGTATATAATATACATTTGGTGTAATTTTTGATATTTTATGTACAGTATATTAAATATAATTACTGTAGTTTTTGATAGTCTATTTACAGTATATATAACACATATTTGGTGTACTTTTTGATATTTTATGTACAGTATGTCATATATATTTACTGTACTTTTTGATATTTTATTTACAGTATATAAAATGTATTTGGTGTACTTTTAGTTAATATTATATGTACAATATATGAAATATATTTACTGTACTTTTTGATATTTTATGTACAGTATATAAGATATATTTGGTGTCCTTTTGATATTTTATATAAATTATATAATATATATTTGCTGAAGTTTTTGATATTTTACATAGGGTATGTAGTATATAGTTACTGTCCTTTTTGATATTTTATTTACAGTATATAATATACATTTGGTGTAATTTTTGATATTTTATGTACAGTATATTAAATATAATTACTGTAGTTTTCATAGTCTATTTACAGTATATATAACACATATTTGGTGTACTTTTTGATATTTTATGTACAGTATGTCATATATATTTACTGTACTTTTTGATATTTTATTTACAGTATATAAAATGTATTTGGTGTACTTTTAGTTAATATTATATGTACAATATATGAAATATATTTACTGTACTTTTTGATATTTTATGTACAGTATATAAGATATATTTGGTGTCCTTTTGATATTTTATATAAATTATATAATATATATTTGCTGAAGTTTTTGATATTTTACATAGGGTGTGTAGTATATAGTTACTGTCCTTTTTGATATTTTATTTACAGTATATAATATACGTTTGGTGTAATTTTTGATATTTAATGTACAGTATATTAAATATAATTACTGTAGTATTTGATACTTTATTTACACTATATATATCACATATTTGGTGTACTTTTTGATATTTTATGTACAGTATGTAATATATATTTACTGTAATTTTGATAATTTATTTACAGTATATAAAGTGTATTTGGTGTACATTCAGTTAATATTATATGTACAATATATGAAATATATTTACTGTACTTTTTGATATTTTATGTACAGTATATAAGATATATTTGGTGTCCTTTTGATATTTTATGTAAATTATATAATATATATTTGGTGAAGTTTTTGATATTATACATAGGGTGTGTACTATATAGTTACTGTCCTTTTTGATATTTTATTTACAGTATATAATATACGTTTGGTGTAATTTTTGATATTTTATGTACAGTATATTAAATATAATTACTGTAGTATTTGATACTTTATTTACAGTATATATAACACATATTTGGTGTACTTTTTGATATTTTATGTACAGTATGTCATATATATTTACTGTAATTTTTGATAATTTATTTACAATATATAAAGTGTATTTGGTGTACTTTCAGTTAATATTATATGCACAATATATGAAATATATTTACTGTACTTCTGATATTTTATGTACAGTATATAAGATATATTTGGTGTCCTTTTGATATTTTATATAAATTATATAATATATATTTGGTGAAGTTTTTGATATTTTACATAGGGTGTGTAGTATATACTTACTGTCCTTTTTGATATTTTATTTACAGTATATAATACACATTTGGTGTAATTTTTGATATTTTATGTACAGTATACTAAACATAATTACTGCAGTTTTTGATAGTCTATTTACAGTATATATAACATATATTTGGTGTACTTTTTGATATTTTATGTACAGTATGTCATATATATTTACTGTACTTTCTGATATTTTATTTACAGTATATAAAATGTATTTGGTGTACTTTTAGTTAATATTATATGTACAATATATGAAATATATTTACTGTACATTTTGATATTTTATGTACAGTATATAAGATATATTTGGTGTCCTTTTGATATTTTATATAAATTATATAATATATATTTGGTGAAGTTTTTGATATTTTACATAGGGTGTGTAGTATATAGTTACTGTCCTTTTTGATATTTTATTTACAGTATATAATATATATTTGGTGTAATTTTTGATATTTTATGTACAGTGTATTAAATATAATTACTGTAGTTTTGATAGTTTACAGTATATATAACACATATTTGGTGTACTTTTTGATATTTTATGTACAGTATGTAATATATATTTACTGTACTTTTTGATATTTTATTTACTGTATATAAAATGTATTTGGTGTACTTTAGTTAATATTATTTGTACAATATATGAAATATATTTACTGTACTTTTTGATATTTTATGTACAGTATATAAGATATATTTGGTGTCCTTTTGATATTTTATGTAAATTATATAATATATATTTGGTGTAGTTTTTGATATTTTACATGGGGTGTGTCATATATATTTACCGTCCTTTTTGATATTATATTTACAGTATATAATATACATTGGGTGTAATTTTTGATATTTTATGTACAGTATATTAAATATAATTACTGTAGATTTTGATAGTTTATTTACAGTATATATAACACATATTTGGTGTACTTTTTGATATTTTATGTACAGTATGTAATATATATTTACTGTACTTTTTGATATTTTATTTACAGTATATAAAATGTAATTGGTGTACTTTTAGTTAATATTATATGTACAATATATGAAATATATTTACTGTACTTTTTGATATTTTATGTACAGTATATAAGATATATTTGGTGTCCTTTTGATATTTTATGTAAATTATATAATATATATTGGGTGTAGTTTTTGATATTTTACATGGGGTGTGTCACATATATTTACCGTCCTTTTTGATATTATATTTACAGTATATAATATACATTGGGTGTAATTTTTGATATTCTATTTACAGTATATTAAATATAATTACTGTTGTTTTTGATAGTTTATTTACAGTATATATAACACATATTTGGTGTACTTTTGATATTTTATGTACAGTATGTAATATATATTTACTGTATTTTTGATATATTATTTACAGCATATAAAATGTATTTGGTCTACTTTTAGTTAATATTATATGTACAATATATGAAATATATTTACTGTACTTTTTGATATTTTATGTACAGTATATAAGATATATTTGCTGTCCTTTGGATATTTTATGTAAATTATATAATATATATTTGGTGTAGTTTTTGATATTTTACATGGGGTGTGTCATATATATTTACCGTCTTTTTTGATGTTTTATTTACAGTATATAATATACATGTGGTGTAATTTTTGATATTTTATGTACAGTATATTAAATATAATTACTGTAGCTTTTGAGAGTTTATTTACAGTATATATAACACATATTTGGTGTACTTTTTGATATTTTATGTACAGTATGTAATATATATTTACTGTATTTTTGATATATTATTTACAGTATATAAAATGTATTTGGTGCACTTTTAGTTAATATTATATGTACAATATATGAAATATATTTACTGTACTTTTTGACATTTTATGTACAGTATATAAGATATATTTGTTGTCCTTTTGATATTTTATGTAAATTATATAATATATATTTGGTGTAGTTTTTGATATTTTACATGGGGTGTGTCATATATATTTACTGTCCTTTTTGATATTTTATTTACGGTATATAATATACATTTGGCGTAATTTTGGATATTTTATGTACAGTATATTAAATATAATTACTGTAGATTTTGATAGTTTATTTACAGTATATATAACACATATTTGGTGTACTTTTTGATATTTTATGTACAGTATGTAATATATATTTACTGTACTTTTTGATATTTTATTTACAGTATATAAAATGTAATTGGTGTACTTTTAGTTAATATTATATGTACAATGTATGAAATATATTTACTGTACTTTTTGATATTTTATGTACAGTATATAAGATATATTTGGTGTCCTTTTGATATTTTATGTAAATTATATAATATATATTTGGTGTAGTTGTTGATATTTTACATGGGTTGTGTCATATATATTTACCGTCCTTTTTGATATTATATTTACAGTATATAATATACATTGGGTGTAATTTTTGATATTCTCTTTACAGTATATTAAATATAATTACTGTTGTTTTTGATAGTTTATTTACAGTATATATAACACATATTTGGTGTACTTTTGAAATTTTATGTACAGTATGTAATATATATTTACTGTATTTTTAATATTTTATTTACAGTATATAAAATGTATTTGGTGTACTTTTAGTTAATATTATATGTACAATATATGAAATATATTTACTGTACTTTTTGATATTTTATGTACAGTATATAAGATATATTTGGTGTCCTTTTGATATTTTATGTAAATTATATAATATATATATGTTGTAGTTTTTGATATTTTACATGGGGTGTGTCATATATATTTACTGTCTTTTTTGATGTTTTATTTACAGTATATAATATACATGTGGTGTAATTTTTGATATTTTATGTACAGTATATTAAATATAATTACTGTAGTTTTTGATAGTTTATTTACAGTATATATAACACATATTTGGTGTACTTTTTGTTATTTTATGTACAGTATGCAATATATATTTACTGTATTTTTGATATTTTATTTACAGTATATAAAATGTATTTGGTGCACTTTTAGTTAATATTATATTTACAATATATGAAATATATTTACTGTACTTTTTGACATTTTATGTACAGTATATAAGATATATTTGGTGTCCTTTTGATATTTTATGTAAATTATATAATATATATTTGGTGTAGTTTTTGATATTTTACATGGGGTGTGTCATATATATTTACCGTCCTTTTTGATATTATATTTACAGTATATAATATACATTGGGTGTAATTTTTGATATTTTATGTACAGTATATTAAATATAATTACTGTAGATTTTGATAGTTTATTTACAGTATATATAACACATATTTGGTGTACTTTTTGATATTTTATGTACAGTATGTAATATATATTTACTGTACTTTTTGATATTTTATTTACAGTATATAAAATGTAATTGGTGTACTTTTAGTTAATATTATATGTACAATATATGAAATATATTTACTGTACTTTTTGATATTTTATGTACAGAATATAAGATATATTTGGTGTCCTTTTGATATTTTATGTAAATTATATAATATATATTGGGTGTAGTTTTTGATATTTTACATGGGGTGTGTCACATATATTTACCGTCCTTTTTGATATTATATTTACAGTATATAATATACATTGGGTGTAATTTTTGATATTCTATTTACAGTATATTAAATATAATTACTGTTGTTTTTGATAGTTTATTTACAGTATATATAACACATATTTGGTGTACTTTTGATATTTTATGTACAGTATGTAATATATATTTACTGTATTTTTGATATTTTATTTACAGTATATAAAATGTAATTGGTGTACTTTTAGTTAATATTATATGTACAATATATGAAATATATTTACTGTACTTTTTGATATTTTATGTACAGTATATAAGATATATTTGGTGTCCTTTTGATATTTTATGTAAATTATATAATATATATTTGGTGTAGTTTTTGATTTTTTACATGGGGTGTGTCATATATATTTACTGTCCTTTTTGATATTTTATTTACAGTATATAATATATATTTGGTGTAATTTTTGATATTTTATGTACAGTGTATTAAATATAATTACTGTAGTTTTGATAGTTTACAGTATATATAACACATATTTGGTGTACTTTTTGATATTTTATGTACAGTATGTAATATATATTTACTGTACTTTTTGATATTTTATTTACTGTATATAAAATGTATTTGGTGTACTTTAGTTAATATTATTTGTACAATATATGAAATATATTTACTGTACTTTTTGATATTTTATGTACAGTATATAAGATATATTTGGTGTCCTTTTGATATTTTATGTAAATTATATAATATATATTTGGTGTAGTTTTTGATATTTTACATGGGGTGTGTCATATATATTTACCGTCCTTTTTGATATTATATTTACAGTATATAATATACATTGGGTGTAATTTTTGATATTTTATGTACAGTATATTAAATATAATTACTGTAGATTTTGATAGTTTATTTACAGTATATATAACACATATTTGGTGTACTTTTTGATATTTTATGTACAGTATGTAATATATATTTACTGTACTTTTTGATATTTTATTTACAGTATATAAAATGTAATTGGTGTACTTTTAGTTAATATTATATGTACAATATATGAAATATATTTACTGTACTTTTTGATATTTTATGTACAGTATATAAGATATATTTGGTGTCCTTTTGATATTTTATGTAAATTATATAATATATATTGGGTGTAGTTTTTGATATTTTACATGGGGTGTGTCACATATATTTACCGTCCTTTTTGATATTATATTTACAGTATATAATATACATTGGGTGTAATTTTTGATATTCTATTTACAGTATATTAAATATAATTACTGTTGTTTTTGATAGTTTATTTACAGTATATATAACACATATTTGGTGTACTTTTGATATTTTATGTACAGTATGTAATATATATTTACTGTATTTTTGATATTTTATTTACAGCATATAAAATGTATTTGGTCTACTTTTAGTTAATATTATATGTACAATATATGAAATATATTTACTGTACTTTTTGATATTTTATGTACAGTATATAAGATATATTTGCTGTCCTTTGGATATTTTATGTAAATTATATAATATATATTTGGTGTAGTTTTTGATATTTTACATGGGGTGTGTCATATATATTTACCGTCTTTTTTGATGTTTTATTTACAGTATATAATATACATGTGGTGTAATTTTTGATATTTTATGTACAGTATATTAAATATAATTACTGTAGTTTTTGAGAGTTTATTTACAGTATATATAACACATATTTGGTGTACTTTTTGATATTTTATGTACAGTATGTAATATATATTTACTGTATTTTTGATATATTATTTACAGTATATAAAATGTATTTGGTGCACTTTTAGTTAATATTATATGTACAATATATGAAATATATTTACTGTACTTTTTGACATTTTATGTACAGTATATAAGATATATTTTTTGTCCTTTTGATATTTTATGTAAATTATATAATATATATTTGGTGTAGTTTTTGATATTTTACATGGGGTGTGTCATATATATTTACTGTCCTTTTTGATATTTTATTTACGGTATATAATATACATTTGGCGTAATTTTGGATATTTTATGTACAGTATATTAAATATAATTACTGTAGATTTTGATAGTTTATTTACAGTATATATAACACATATTTGGTGTACTTTTTGATATTTTATGTACAGTATGTAATATATATTTACTGTACTTTTTGATATTTTATTTACAGTATATAAAATGTAATTGGTGTACTTTTAGTTAATATTATATGTACAATGTATGAAATATATTTACTGTACTTTTTGATATTTTATGTACAGTATATAAGATATATTTGGTGTCCTTTTGATATTTTATGTAAATTATATAATATATATTTGGTGTAGTTGTTGATATTTTACATGGGTTGTGTCATATATATTTACCGTCCTTTTTGATATTATATTTACAGTATATAATATACATTGGGTGTAATTTTTGATATTCTCTTTACAGTATATTAAATATAATTACTGTTGTTTTTGATAGTTTATTTACAGTATATATAACACATATTTGGTGTACTTTTGATATTTTATGTACAGTATGTAATATATATTTACTGTATTTTTAATATTTTATTTACAGTATATAAAATGTATTTGGTGTACTTTTAGTTAATATTTTATGTACAATATATGAAATATATTTACTGTACTTTTTGATATTTTATGTACAGTATATAAGATATATTTGGTGTCCTTTTGATATTTTATGTAAATTATATAATATATATTTGTTGTAGTTTTTGATATTTTACATGGGGTGTGTCATATATATTTACTGTCTTTTTTGATGTTTTATTTACAGTATATAATATACATGTGGTGTAATTTTTGATATTTTATGTACAGTATATTAAATATAATTACTGTAGTTTTTGATAGTTTATTTACAGTATATATAACACATATTTGGTGTACTTTTTGTTATTTTATGTACAGTATGCAATATATATTTACTGTATTTTTGATATTTTATTTACAGTATATAAAATGTATTTGGTGCACTTTTAGTTAATATTATATTTACAATATATGAAATATATTTACTGTACTTTTTGACATTTTATGTACAGTATATAAGATATATTTGGTGTCCTTTTGATATTTTATGTAAATTATATAATATATATTTGGTGTAGTTTTTGATATTTTACATGGGGTGTGTCATATATATTTACCGTCCTTTTTGATATTATATTTACAGTATATAATATACATTGGGTGTAATTTTTGATATTTTATGTACAGTATATTAAATATAATTACTGTAGATTTTGATAGTTTATTTACAGTATATATAACACATATTTGGTGTACTTTTTGATATTTTATGTACAGTATGTAATATATATTTACTGTACTTTTTGATATTTTATTTACAGTATATAAAATGTAATTGGTGTACTTTTAGTTAATATTATATGTACAATATATGAAATATATTTACTGTACTTTTTGATATTTTATGTACAGAATATAAGATATATTTGGTGTCCTTTTGATATTTTATGTAAATTATATAATATATATTGGGTGTAGTTTTTGATATTTTACATGGGGTGTGTCACATATATTTACCGTCCTTTTTGATATTATATTTACAGTATATAATATACATTGGGTGTAATTTTTGATATTCTATTTACAGTATATTAAATATAATTACTGTTGTTTTTGATAGTTTATTTACAGTATATATAACACATATTTGGTGTACTTTTGATATTTTATGTACAGTATGTAATATATATTTACTGTATTTTTGATATTTTATTTACAGTATATAAAATGTAATTGGTGTACTTTTAGTTAATATTATATGTACAATATATGAAATATATTTACTGTACTTTTTGATATTTTATGTACAGTATATAAGATATATTTGGTGTCCTTTTGATATTTTATGTAAATTATATAATATATATTTGGTGTAGTTGTTGATATTTTACATGCGTTGTGTCATATATATTTACCGTCCTTTTTGATATTATATTTACAGTATATAATATACATTGGGTGTAATTTTTGATATTCTATTTACAGTATATTAAATATAATTACTGTTGTTTTTGATAGTTTATTTACAGTATATATAACACATATTTGGTGTACTTTTGATATTTTATGTACAGTATGTAATATATATTTACTGTATTTTTGATATTTTATTTACAGTATATAAAATGTATTTGGTGTACTTTTAGTTAATATTATATGTACAATATATGAAATATATTTACTGTACTTTTTGATATTTTATGTACAGTATATAAGATATATTTGGTGTCCTTTTGATATTTTATGTAAATTATATAATATATATTTGTTGTAGTTTTTGATATATTACATGGGGTGTGTCATATATATTTACTGTCTTTTTTGATGTTTTATTTACAGTATATAATATACATGTGGTGTAATTTTTGATATTTTATGTACAGTATATTAAATATAATTACTGTAGTTTTTGATAGTTTATTTACAGTATATATGACACATATTTGGTGTACTTTTTGATATTTTATGTACAGTATGCAATATATATTTACTGTATTTTTGATATTTTATTTACAGTATATAAAATGTATTTGGTGCACTTTTAGTTAATATTATATGTACAATATATGAAATATATTTACTGCACTTTTTGACATTTTATGTACAGTATATAAGATATATTTGGTGTCCTTTTGATATTTTATGTAAATTATATAATATATATTTGGTGTAGTTTTTGATATTTTACATGGTGTGTGTCATATATATTTACTGTCTTTTTTGATGTTTTATTTACAGTATATAATATACATGTGGTGTAATTTTTGATATTTTATGTACAGTATATTAAATATAATTACTGTAGTTTTTGATAGTTTATTTACAGTATATATAACACATATTTGGTGTACTTTTGATATTTTATGTACAGTATGTAATATATATTTACTGTATTTTTGATATTTTATTTACAGTATATAAAATGTATTTGGTGTAATTTTAGTTAATATTATATGTACAATATATGAAATATATTTACTGTACTTTTTGATATTTTATGTACACGATATAAGATATATTTGGTGTCCTTTTGATATTTTATGTAAATTATATAATATATATTTGGTGTAGTTTTTGATATTTTACATGGGGTGTGTCATATATATTTACTGTCCTTTTTGATATTTTATTTACAGTATATAATATACATTTGGTGTAATTTTTGATATTTTATGTACAGTGTATTAAATATAATTACTGTAGTTTTGATAGTTTACAGTATATATAACACATATTTGGTGTACTTTTTGATATTTTATGTACAGTATGTCATATATATTTACTGTAGTTTTTGATATTTTATTTACAGTATATAAAATGTATTTGGTGTACTTTTAGTTAATATTATATGTACAATATATGAAATATATTTACTGTACTTTTTGATATTTTATGTACAGTATATAAGATATATTTGGTGTCCTTTTGATATTTTATATAAATTATATAATATATATTTGCTGAAGTTTTTGATATTTTACATAGGGTGTGTAGTATATAGTTACTGTCCTTTTTGATATTTTGTTTACAGTTTATAATATACGTTTGGTGTAATTTTTGATATTTAATGTACAGTATATTAAATATAATTACTGTAGTATTTGATGCTTTATTTACACTATATATATCACATATTTGGTGTACTTTTTGATATTTTATGTACAGTATGTAATATATATTTACTGTAATTTTGATAATTTATTTACAGTATATAAAGTGTATTTGGTGTACATTCAGTTAATATTATATGTACAATATATGAAATATATTTACTGTACTTTTTGATATTTTATGTACAGTATATAAGATATATTTGGTGTCCTTTTGATATTTTATGTAAATTATATAATATATATTTGGTGAAGTTTTTGATATTATACATAGGGTGTGTACTATATAGTTACTGTCCTTTTTGATATTTTATTTACATTATATAATATACGTTTGGTGTAATTTTTGATATTTTATGTACAGTATATTAAATATAATTACTGTAGTATTTGATACTTTATTTACAGTATATGTAACACATATTTGGTGTACTTTTTGATATTTTATGTACAGTATGTCATATATATTTACTGTACTTTTTGATAATTTATTTACAGTATATAAAGTGTATTTGGTGTACTTTCAGTTAATATTATATGTACAATATATGAAATATATTTACTGTACTTTCTGATATTTTATGTACAGTATATAAGATATATTTGGTGTCCTTTTGATATTTTATATAAATTATATAATATATATTTGGTGAAGTTTTTGATATTTTACATAGGGTGTGTAGTATATACTTACTGTCCTTTTTGATATTTTATTTACAGTATATAATATACATTTGGTGTAATTTTTGATATTTTATGTACAGTATATTAAACATAATTACTGCAGTTTTTGATAGTCTATTTACAGTATATATAACATATATTTGGTGTACTTTTTGATATTTTATGTACAGTATGTCATATACATTTACTGTACTTTCTGATATTTTATTTACAGTATATAAAATGTATTTGGTGTACTTTTAGTTAATATTATATGTACAATATATGAAATATATTTACTGTACATTTTGATATTTTATGTACAGTATATAAGATATATTTGGTGTCCTTTTGATATTTTATATAAATTATATAATATATATTTGGTGAAGTTTTTGATATTTTACATAGGGTGTGTAGTATATAGTTACTGTCCTTTTTGATATTTTATTTACAGTATATAATATACGTTTGGTGTGATTTTTGATATTTAATGTACAGTATATTAAATATAATTACTGTAGTATTTGATACTTTATTTACAGTATATATAACACATATTTGGTGTACTTTTTGATATTTTATGTACAGTATGTAATATATATTTACTGTACTTTTTGATAATTTATTTACAGTATATAAAGTGTATTTGGTGTACTTTCAGTTAAGATTATATGTACAATATATGAAATATATTTACTGTACTTTTTGATATTTTATGTACAGTATATAAGATATATTTGGTGTCCTTTTGATATTTTATGTAAATTATATAACATATATTTGGTGAAGTTTTTGATATTTTACATAGGGTGTGTACTATATAGTTACTGTCCTTTTTGATATTTTATTTACAGTATATAATATACGTTTGGTGTGATTTTGATATTTTATGTACAGTATATTAAATATAATTACTGTAGTATTTGATACTTTATTTACAGTATATATAACACATATTTGGTGTACTTTTTGATATTTTATGTACAGTATGTCATATATATTTACTGTACTTTTTGATAATTTATTTACAGTATATAAAGTGTATTTGGTGTACTTTCAGTTAATATTATATGTACAATATATGAAATATATTTACTGTACTTTTTGATATTTTATGTACAGTATATAAGATATATTTGGTGTCCTTTTGATATTTTATGTAAATTATATAATATATATTTGGTGAAGTTTTTGATATTTTACATAGGGTGTGTACTATATAGTTACTGTCCTTTTTGATATTTTATTTACAGTATATAATATACGTTTGGTGTAATTTTTGATATTTTATGTACAGTATATTAAATATAATTACTGTAATATTTGATACTTTATTTACAGTATATATAACACATATTTGGTGTACTTTTTGATATTTTATGTACAGTATGTCATATATATTTACTGTACTTTTTGATAATTTATTTACAGTATATAAAGTGTATTTGGTGTACTTTCAGTTAATATTATATGTACAATATATGAAATATATTTACTGTACTTTTTGATATTTTATGTACAGTATATAAGATATATTTCGTGTCCTTTTGATATTTTATGTAAATTATATAATACATATTTGGTGTTGTTTTTGATATTTTACATAGGGTGTGTCATATATATTGACTGTCTTTTTTGATGTTTTATTTACAGTATACAATATACATTTGGTGTAATTTTTGATATTTTATGTACAGTATATTAAATATAATTACTGTAGTTTTTGATAGTTTATTTACAGTATATATAACACATATATGGTGTACTTTTTGATATTTTATGTACAGTATGTAATATATATTTACTGTATTTTTGATATTTTATTTACAGTATATAAAATGTATTTGGTGCACTTTTAGTTAATATTATATGTACAATATATGAAATATATTTACTGTACTTTTTGACATTTTATGTACAGTATATAAGATATATTTGGTGTCCTTTTGATATTTTATGTAAATTATATAATATATATTTGGTGTAGTTTTTGATTTTTTACATGGGGTGTGTCATATATATTTACTGTCCTTTTTGATATTTTATTTACAGTATATAATATACATTTGGTGTAATTTTTGGTATTTTATGTACAGTATATTAAATATAATTACTGTAGATTTTGATAGTTTATTTACAGTATATATAACACATATTTGGTGTACTTTTTGATATTTTATGTACAGTATGTCATATATATTTACTGTACTTTTTGATATTTTATTTACTGTATATAAAATGTATTTGGTGTACTTTTAGTTAATATTATATGTACAATATATGAAATATATTTACTGTACTTTCTGATATTTTATGTACAGTATATAAGATATATTTGGTGTCCTTTTGATATTTTATATAAATTATATAATATATATTTGGTGTAGTTTTTCATATTTTACATAGGGTGTGTCATATATATTTACTGTCTTTTTGATATTTTATTTACAGTATACAATATACATTTGGTGTAATTTTTGATATTTTATGTACAGTATATTAAATATAATTACTGTAGTTTTTGATAGTCTATTTACAGTATATATAACACATATTTGGTGTACTTTTTGATATTTTATGTACACTATGTCATATATATTTACTGTAGTTTTTGATATTTTATTTACAGTATATAAAATGTATTTGGTGTACTTTTAGTTAATATTATATGTACAATATATGAAATGTATTTACTGTACTTTTTGATATTTTATGTACAGTATATAAGATATATTTGGTGTCCTTTTGATATTTTATATAAATTATATAATATATATTTGGTGAAGTTTTTGGTATTTTACATAGGGTGTGTAGTATATAGTTACTGTCCTTTTTGATATTTTATTTACAGTATATAATATACGTTTGGTGTAATTTTTGATATTTAATGTACAGTATATTAAATATAATTACTGTAGTATTTGATACTTTATTTACAGTATATATAACACATATTTGGTGTACTTTTTGATATTTTATGTACAGTATGTCATATATATTTACTGTACTTTTTGATAATTTATTTACAGTATATAATGTGTATTTGGTGTACTTTCAGTTAATATTATTTCTACAATATATGAAATATATTTACTGTACTTTTTGATATTTTATGTACAGTAAATAAGATATATTTGGTGTCCTTTTGATATTTTATGTAAATTATATAATATATATTTGGTGAAGTTTTTGATATTTTACATAGGGTGTGTACTATATAGTTACTGTCCTTTTTGATATTTTATTTACAGTATATAATATACGTTTGGTGTAATTTTTGATATTTTATGTACAGTATATTAAATATAATTACTGTAGTATTTGATACTTTATTTACAGTATATATAACACATATTTGGTGTACTTTTTGATATTTTATGTACAGTATGTCATATATATTTACTGTACTTTTTGATAATTTATTTACAGTATATAAAGTGTATTTGGTGTACTTTCAGTTAATATTATTTCTACAATATATGAAATATATTTACTGTACTTTTTGATATTTTATGTACAGTATATAAGATATATTTGGTGTCCTTTTGATATTTTATGTAAATTATATAATATATATTTGGTGAAGTTTTTGATATTTTACATAGGGTGTGTACTATATAGTTACTGTCCTTTTTGATATTTTATTTACAGTATATAATATACGTTTGGTGTAATTTTTGATATTTTATGTACAGTATATTAAATATAATTACTGTAGTATTTGATACTTTATTTACAGTATATATAACACATATTTGGTGTACTTTTTGATATTTTATGTACAGTATGTCATATATAATTACTGTACTGTTTTATATTTTATTTACAGTATATAAAATGTATTTGGTGTATTTTAGTTAATATTATATGTACAATATATGAAATATATTTACTGTACTTTCTGATATTTTATGTACAGTATATAAGATATATTTGGTGTCCTTTTGATATTTTATATAAATTATATAATATATATTTGGTGAAGTTTTTGATATTTTACATAGGTTGTGTAGTATATACTTACTGTCCTTTTTGATATTTTATTTACAGTATATAATATACATTTGGTGTAATTTTTGATATTTTATGTACAGTATATTAAATATAATTACTGTAGTTTTCATAGTCTATTTACAGTATATATAACACATATTTGGTGTACTTTTTGATATTTTATGTACAGTATGTCATATATATTTACTGTACTTTTTGATATTTTATTTACAGTATATAAAATGTATTTGGTGTACTTTTAGTTAATATTATATGTACAATATATGAAATATATTTACTGTACTTTCTGATATTTTATGTACAGTATATAAGATATATTTGGTGTCCTTTTGATATTTTATATAAATTATATAATATATATTTGGTGTAGTTTTTGATATTTTACATAGGGTGTGTCATATATATTTACTGTGTTTTTGATATTTTATTTACAGTATGTAATATACATTTGGTGTAATTTTTGATAGTTTATGTACAGTATATTAAATATAATTACTGTAGTTTTTGATAGTCTATTTACAGTATATATAACACATATTTGGTGTACTTTTTAATATTTTATGTACAGTATGTCATATATATTTACTGTAGTTTTTGATATTTTATTTACAGTATATAAAATGTATTTGGTGTACTTTTAGTTAATATTATATGTACAATATATGAAATATATTTACTGTACTTTTTGATATTTTATGTACAGTATATAAGATATATTTGGTGTCCTTTTGATATTTTATATAAATTATATAATATATATTTGCTGAAGTTTTTGATATTTTACATAGGGTGTGTAGTATATAGTTACTGTCCTTTTTGATATTTTATTTACAGTATATAATATACGTTTGGTGTAATTTTTGATATTTAATGTACAGTATATTAAATATAATTACTGTAGTATTTGATACTTTATTTACAGTATATGTAACACATATTTGGTGTACTTTTTGATATTTTATGTACAGTATGTCATATATATTTACTGTACTTTTTGATAATTTATTTACAGTATATAAAGTGTATTTGGTGTACTTTCAGTTAATATTATATGTACAATATATGAAATATATTTACTGTACTTTCTGATATTTTATGTACAGTATATAAGATATATTTGGTGTCCTTTTGATATTTTATATAAATTATATAATATATATTTGGTGAAGTTTTTGATATTTTACATAGGGTGTGTAGTATATACTTACTGTCCTTTTTGATATTTTATTTACAGTATATAATATACATTTGGTGTAATTTTTGATATTTTATGTACAGTATATTAAACATAATTACTGCAGTTTTTGATAGTCTATTTACAGTATATATAACATATATTTGGTGTACTTTTTGATATTTTATGTACAGTATGTCATATACATTTACTGTACTTTCTGATATTGTATTTACAGTATATAAAATGTATTTGGTGTACTTTTAGTTAATATTATATGTACAATATATGAAATATATTTACTGTACATTTTGATATTTTATGTACAGTATATAAGATATATTTGGTGTCCTTTTGATATTTTATATAAATTATATAATATATATTTGGTGAAGTTTTTGATATTTTACATAGGGTGTGTAGTATATAGTTACTGTCCTTTTTGATATTTTATTTACAGTATATAATATACGTTTGGTGTGATTTTTGATATTTAATGTACAGTATATTAAATATAATTACTGTAGTATTTGATACTTTATTTACAGTATATATAACACATATTTGGTGTACTTTTTGATATTTTATGTACAGTATGTAATATATATTTACTGTACTTTTTGATAATTTATTTACAGTATATAAAGTGTATTTGGTGTACTTTCAGTTAAGATTATATGTACAATATATGAAATATATTTACTGTACTTTTTGATATTTTATGTACAGTATATAAGATATATTTGGTGTCCTTTTGATATTTTATGTAAATTATATAACATATATTTGGTGAAGTTTTTGATATTTTACATAGGGTGTGTACTATATAGTTACTGTCCTTTTTGATATTTTATTTACAGTATATAATATACGTTTGGTGTGATTTTGATATTTTATGTACAGTATATTAAATATAATTACTGTAGTATTTGATACTTTATTTACAGTATATATAACACATATTTGGTGTACTTTTTGATATTTTATGTACAGTATGTCATATATATTTACTGTACTTTTTGATAATTTATTTACAGTATATAAAGTGTATTTGGTGTACTTTCAGTTAATATTATATGTACAATATATGAAATATATTTACTGTACTTTTTGATATTTTATGTACAGTATATAAGATATATTTGGTGTCCTTTTGATATTTTATGTAAATTATATAATATATATTTGGTGAAGTTTTTGATATTTTACATAGGGTGTGTACTATATAGTTACTGTCCTTTTTGATATTTTATTTACAGTATATAATATACGTTTGGTGTAATTTTTGATATTTTATGTACAGTATATTAAATATAATTACTGTAATATTTGATACTTTATTTACAGTATATATAACACATATTTGGTGTACTTTTTGATATTTTATGTACAGTATGTCATATATATTTACTGTACTTTTTGATAATTTATTTACAGTATATAAAGTGTATTTGGTGTACTTTCAGTTAATATTATATGTACAATATATGAAATATATTTACTGTACTTTTTGATATTTTATGTACAGTATATAAGATATATTTCGTGTCCTTTTGATATTTTATGTAAATTATATAATACATATTTGGTGTTGTTTTTGATATTTTACATAGGGTGTGTCATATATATTGACTGTCTTTTTTGATGTTTTATTTACAGTATACAATATACATTTGGTGTAATTTTTGATATTTTATGTACAGTATATTAAATATAATTACTGTAGTTTTTGATAGTTTATTTACAGTATATATAACACATATATGGTGTACTTTTTGATATTTTATGTACAGTATGTAATATATATTTACTGTATTTTTGATATTTTATTTACAGTATATAAAATGTATTTGGTGCACTTTTAGTTAATATTATATGTACAATATATGAAATATATTTACTGTACTTTTTGACATTTTATGTACAGTATATAAGATATATTTGGTGTCCTTTTGATATTTTATGTAAATTATATAATATATATTTGGTGTAGTTTTTGATTTTTTACATGGGGTGTGTCATATATATTTACTGTCCTTTTTGATATTTTATTTACAGTATATAATATACATTTGGTGTAATTTTTGGTATTTTATGTACAGTATATTAAATATAATTACTGTAGATTTTGATAGTTTATTTACAGTATATATAACACATATTTGGTGTACTTTTTGATATTTTATGTACAGTATGTCATATATATTTACTGTACTTTTTGATATTTTATTTACTGTATATAAAATGTATTTGGTGTACTTTTAGTTAATATTATATGTACAATATATGAAATATATTTACTGTACTTTCTGATATTTTATGTACAGTATATAAGATATATTTGGTGTCCTTTTGATATTTTATATAAATTATATAATATATATTTGGTGTAGTTTTTCATATTTTACATAGGGTGTGTCATATATATTTACTGTCTTTTTGATATTTTATTTACAGTATACAATATACATTTGGTGTAATTTTTGATATTTTATGTACAGTATATTAAATATAATTACTGTAGTTTTTGATAGTCTATTTACAGTATATATAACACATATTTGGTGTACTTTTTGATATTTTATGTACACTATGTCATATATATTTACTGTAGTTTTTGATATTTTATTTACAGTATATAAAATGTATTTGGTGTACTTTTAGTTAATATTATATGTACAATATATGAAATGTATTTACTGTACTTTTTGATATTTTATGTACAGTATATAAGATATATTTGGTGTCCTTTTGATATTTTATATAAATTATATAATATATATTTGGTGAAGTTTTTGGTATTTTACATAGGGTGTGTAGTATATAGTTACTGTCCTTTTTGATATTTTATTTACAGTATATAATATACGTTTGGTGTAATTTTTGATATTTAATGTACAGTATATTAAATATAATTACTGTAGTATTTGATACTTTATTTACAGTATATATAACACATATTTGGTGTACTTTTTGATATTTTATGTACAGTATGTCATATATATTTACTGTACTTTTTGATAATTTATTTACAGTATATAATGTGTATTTGGTGTACTTTCAGTTAATATTATTTCTACAATATATGAAATATATTTACTGTACTTTTTGATATTTTATGTACAGTATATAAGATATATTTGGTGTCCTTTTGATATTTTATGTAAATTATATAATATATATTTGGTGAAGTTTTTGATATTTTACATAGGGTGTGTACTATATAGTTACTGTCCTTTTTGATATTTTATTTACAGTATATAATATACGTTTGGTGTAATTTTTGATATTTTATGTACAGTATATTAAATATAATTACTGTAGTATTTGATACTTTATTTACAGTATATATAACACATATTTGGTGTACTTTTTGATATTTTATGTACAGTATGTCATATATATTTACTGTACTTTTTGATAATTTATTTACAGTATATAAAGTGTATTTGGTGTACTTTCAGTTAATATTATTTCTACAATATATGAAATATATTTACTGTACTTTTTGATATTTTATGTACAGTATATAAGATATATTTGGTGTCCTTTTGATATTTTATGTAAATTATATAATATATATTTGGTGAAGTTTTTGATATTTTACATAGGGTGTGTACTATATAGTTACTGTCCTTTTTGATATTTTATTTACAGTATATAATATACGTTTGGTGTAATTTTTGATATTTTATGTACAGTATATTAAATATAATTACTGTAGTATTTGATACTTTATTTACAGTATATATAACACATATTTGGTGTACTTTTTGATATTTTATGTACAGTATGTCATATATAATTACTGTACTGTTTTATATTTTATTTACAGTATATAAAATGTATTTGGTGTATTTTAGTTAATATTATATGTACAATATATGAAATATATTTACTGTACTTTCTGATATTTTATGTACAGTATATAAGATATATTTGGTGTCCTTTTGATATTTTATATAAATTATATAATATATATTTGGTGAAGTTTTTGATATTTTACATAGGTTGTGTAGTATATACTTACTGTCCTTTTTGATATTTTATTTACAGTATATAATATACATTTGGTGTAATTTTTGATATTTTATGTACAGTATATTAAATATAATTACTGTAGTTTTCATAGTCTATTTACAGTATATATAACACATATTTGGTGTACTTTTTGATATTTTATGTACAGTATGTCATATATATTTACTGTACTTTTTGATATTTTATTTACAGTATATAAAATGTATTTGGTGTACTTTTAGTTAATATTATATGTACAATATATGAAATATATTTACTGTACTTTCTGATATTTTATGTACAGTATATAAGATATATTTGGTGTCCTTTTGATATTTTATATAAATTATATAATATATATTTGGTGTAGTTTTTGATATTTTACATAGGGTGTGTCATATATATTTACTGTGTTTTTGATATTTTATTTACAGTATGTAATATACATTTGGTGTAATTTTTGATAGTTTATGTACAGTATATTAAATATAATTACTGTAGTTTTTGATAGTCTATTTACAGTATATATAACACATATTTGGTGTACTTTTTAATATTTTATGTACAGTATGTCATATATATTTACTGTAGTTTTTGATATTTTATTTACAGTATATAAAATGTATTTGGTGTACTTTTAGTTAATATTATATGTACAATATATGAAATATATTTACTGTACTTTTTGATATTTTATGTACAGTATATAAGATATATTTGGTGTCCTTTTGATATTTTATATAAATTATATAATATATATTTGCTGAAGTTTTTGATATTTTACATAGGGTGTGTAGTATATAGTTACTGTCCTTTTTGATATTTTATTTACAGTATATAATATACGTTTGGTGTAATTTTTGATATTTAATGTACAGTATATTAAATATAATTACTGTAGTATTTGATACTTTATTTACAGTATATATAACACATATTTGGTGTACTTTTTGATATTTTATGTACAGTATGTAATATATATTTACTGTAATTTTGATAATTTATTTACAGTATATAAAGTGTATTTGGTGTACATTCAGTTAATATTATATGTACAATATATGAAATATATTTACTGTACTTTTTGATATTTTATGTACAGTATATAAGATATATTTGGTGTCCTTTTGATATTTTATGTAAATTATATAATATATATTTGGTGAAGTTTTTGATATTATACATAGGGTGTGTACTATATAGTTACTGTCCTTTTTGATATTTTATTTACAGTATATAATATACGTTTGGTGTAATTTTTGATATTTTATGTACAGTATATTAAATATAATTACTGTAGTATTTGATACTTTATTTACAGTATATATAACACATATTTGGTGTACTTTTTGATATTTTATGTACAGTATGTCATATATATTTACTGTACTTTTTGATAATTTATTTACAGTATATAAAGTGTATTTGGTGTACTTTCAGTTAATATTATATGTACAATATATGAAATATATTTACTGTACTTTTTGATATTTTATGTACAGTATATAAGATATATTTCGTGTCCTTTTGATATTTTATGTAAATTATATAATACATATTTGGTGTTGTTTTTGATATTTTACATAGGGTGTGTCATATATATTGACTGTCTTTTTTGATGTTTTATTTACAGTATACAATATACATTTGGTGTAATTTTTGATATTTTATGTACAGTATATTAAATATAATTACTGTAGTTTTTGATAGTTTATTTACAGTATATATAACACATATATGGTGTACTTTTTGATATTTTATGTACAGTATGTAATATATATTTACTGTATTTTTGATATTTTATTTACAGTATATAAAATGTATTTGGTGCACTTTTAGTTAATATTATATGTACAATATATGAAATATATTTACTGTACTTTTTGACATTTTATGTACAGTATATAAGATATATTTGGTGTCCTTTTGATATTTTATGTAAATTATATAATATATATTTGGTGTAGTTTTTGATTTTTTACATGGGGTGTGTCATATATATTTACTGTCCTTTTTGATATTTTATTTACAGTATATAATATACATTTGGTGTAATTTTTGGTATTGTATGTACAGTATATTAAATATAATTACTGTAGATTTTGATAGTTTATTTACAGTATATATAACACATATTTGGTGTACTTTTTGATATTTTATGTACAGTATGTCATATATATTTACTGTACTTTTTGATATTTTATTTACAGTATATAAAATGTATTTGGTGTACTTTTAGTTAATATTATATGTACAATATATGAAATATATTTACTGTACTTTCTGATATTTTATGTACAGTATATAAGATATATTTGGTGTCCTTTTGATATTTTATATAAATTATATAATATATATTTGGTGTAGTTTTTCATATTTTACATAGGGTGTGTCATATATATTTACTGTCTTTTTGATATTTTATTTACAGTATACAATATACATTTGGTGTAATTTTTGATATTTTATGTACAGTATATTAAATATAATTACTGTAGTTTTTGATAGTCTATTTACAGTATATATAACACATATTTGGTGTACTTTTTGATATTTTATGTACACTATGTCATATATATTTACTGTACTTTTTGATATTTTATTTACAGTATATAAAATGTATTTGGTGTACTTTTAGTTAATATTATATGTACAATATATGAAATATATTTACTGTACTTTTTGATATTTTATGTACAGTATATAAGATATATTTGGTGTCCTTTTGATATTTTATATAAATTATATAATATATATTTGGTGAAGTTTTTGGTATTTTACATAGGGTGTGTAGTATATAGTTACTGTCCTATTTGATATTTTATTTACAGTATATAATATACGTTTGGTGTAATTTTTGATATTTAATGTACAGTATATTAAATATAATTACTGTAGTATTTGATACTTTATTTACAGTATATATAACACATATTTGGTGTACTTTTTGATATTTTATGTACAGTATGTCATATATATTTACTGTACTTTTTGATAATTTATTTACAGTATATAAAGTGTATTTGGTGTACTTTCAGTTAATATTATTTCTACAATATATGAAATATATTTACTGTACTTTTTGATATTTTATGTACAGTATATAAGATATATTTGGTGTCCTTTTGATATTTTATGTAAATTATATAATATATATTTGGTGAAGTTTTTGATATTTTACATAGGGTGTGTACTATATAGTTACTGTCCTTTTTGATATTTTATTTACAGTATATAATATACGTTTGGTGTAATTTTTGATATTTTATGTACAGTATATTAAATATAATTACTGTAGTATTTGATACTTTATTTACAGTATATATAACACATATTTGGTGTACTTTTTGATATTTTATGTACAGTATGTCATATATATTTACTGTACTTTTTGATAATTTATTTACAGTATATAAAGTGTATTTGGTGTATTTTCAGTTAATATTATTTCTACAATATATGAAATATATTTACTGTACTTTTTGATATTTTATGTACAGTATATAAGATATATTTGGTGTCCTTTTGATATTTTATGTAAATTATATAATATATATTTGGTGAAGTTTTTGATATTTTACATAGGGTGTGTACTATATAGTTACTGTCCTTTTTGATATTTTATTTACAGTATATAATATACGTTTGGTGTAATTTTTGATATTTTATGTACAGTATATTAAATATAATTACTGTAGTATTTGATACTTTATTTACAGTATATATAACACATATTTGGTGTACTTTTTGATATTTTATGTACAGAATGTCATATATAATTACTGTACTGTTTTATATTTTATTTACAGTATATAAAATGTATTTGGTGTATTTTAGTTAATATTATATGTACAATATATGAAATATATTTACTGTACTTTCTGATATTTTATGTACAGTGTATAAGATATATTTGGTGTCCTTTTGATATTTTATATAAATTATATAATATATATTTGGTGAAGTTTTTGATATTTTACATAGGTTGTGTAGTATATACTTACTGTCCTTTTTGATATTTTATTTACAGTATATAATATACATTTGGTGTAATTTTTGATATTTTATGTACAGTATATTAAATATAATTACTGTAGTTTTCATAGTCTATTTACAGTATATATAACACATATTTGGTGTACTTTTTGATATTTTATGTACAGTATGTCATATATATTTACTGTACTTTTTGATATTTTATTTACAGTATATAAAATGTATTTGGTGTACTTTTAGTTAATATTATATGTACAGTATATGAAATATATTTACTGTACTTTCTGATATTTTATGTACAGTATATAAGATATATTTGGTGTCCTTTTGATATTTTATATAAATTATATAATATATATTTGGTGTAGTTTTTGATATTTTACATAGGGTGTGTCATATATATTTACTGTGTTTTTGATATTTTATTTACAGTATGTAATATACATTTGGTGTAATTTTTGATAGTTTATGTACAGTATATTAAATATAATTACTGTAGTTTTTGATAGTCTATTTACAGTATATATAACACATATTTGGTGTACTTTTTAATATTTTATGTACAGTATGTCATATATATTTACTGTAGTTTTTGATATTTTATTTACAGTATATAAAATGTATTTGGTGTACTTTTAGTTAATATTATATGTACAATATATGAAATATATTTACTGTACTTTTTGATATTTTATGTACAGTATATAAGATATATTTGGTGTCCTTTTGATATTTTATATAAATTATATAATATATATTTGGTGAAGTTTTTGATATTTTACATAGGGTGTGTAGTATATAGTTACTGTCTTTTTGATATTTTATTTACAGTATATAATATACGTTTGGTGTAATTTTTGATATTTAATGTACAGTATATTAAATATAATTACTGTAGTATTTGATACTTTATTTACAGTATATATAACACATATGTGGTGTACTTTTTGATATTTTATGTACAGTATGTAATATATATTTACTGTAATTTTGATAATTTATTTACAGTATATAAAGTGTATTTGGTGTACTTTCAGTTAAGATTATATGTACAATATATGAAATATATTTACTGTACTTTTTGATATTTTATGTACAGTATATAAGATATATTTGGTGTCCTTTTGATATTTTATGTAAATTATATAATATATATTTGGTGAAGTTTTTGATATTTTACATAGGGTGTGTACTATATAGTTACTGTCCTTTTTGATATTTTATTTACAGTATATAATATACGTTTGGTGTGATTTTTGATATTTTATGTACAGTATATTAAATATAATTACTGTAGTATTTGATACTTTATTTACAGTATATATAACACATATTTGGTGTACTTTTTGATATTTTATGTACAGTATGTCACATATATTTACTGTACTTTTTGATAATTTATTTACAGTATATAAACTGTATTTGGTGTACTTTCAGTTAATATTATATGTACAATATATGAAATATATTTACTGTACTTTTTGATATTTTATGTACAGTATATAAGATATATTTGGTGTCCTTTTGATATTTTATATAAATTATATAATATATAAATGGTGAAGTTTTTGATATTTTACATAGGGTGTGTAGTATATACTTACTGTCCTTTTTGATATTTTATTTACAGTATATAATATACATTTGGTGTAATTTTTGATATTTAATGTACAGTATATTAAACATAATTACTGCAGTTTTTGATAGTCTATTTACAGTATATATAATATATATTTGGTGTACTTTTTGATACTTTATTTACAGTATGTCATATATATTTACTGTACTTTTTGATATTTTATTTACAGTATATAAAATGTATTTGGTGTACTTTTAGTTAATATTATATGTACAATATATGAAATATATTTACTGTACTTTTTGATATTTTATGTACAGTATATAAGATATATTTGGTGTCCTTTTGATATTTTATATAAATTATATAATATATATTTGGTGAAGTTTTTGATATTTTACATAGGGTGTGTAGTATATAGTTACTGTCCTTTTTGATATTTTATTTACAGTATATAATATACGTTTGGTGTGATTTTTGATATTTAATGTACAGTATATTAAATATAATTACTGTAGTATTTGATACTTTATTTACAGTATATATAACACATATTTGGTGTACTTTTTGATATTTTATGTACAGTATGTAATATATATTTACTGTACTTTTTGATAATTTATTTACAGTATATAAAGTGTATTTGGTGTACTTTCAGTTAAGATTATATGTACAATATATGAAATATATTTACTGTACTTTTTGATATTTTATGTACAGTATATAAGATATATTTGGTGTCCTTTTGATATTTTATGTAAATTATATAATATATATTTGGTGAAGTTTTTGATATTTTACATAGGGTGTGTACTATATAGTTACTGTCCTTTTTGATATTTTATTTACAGTATATAATATACGTTTGGTGTGATTTTTGATATTTTATGTACAGTATATTAAATATAATTACTGTAGTATTTGATACTTTATTTACAGTATATATAACACATATTTGGTGTACTTTTTGATATTTTATGTACAGTATGTCACATATATTTACTGTACTTTTTGATAATTTATTTACAGTATATAAAGTGTATTTGGTGTACTTTCAGTTAATATTATATGTACAATATATGAAATATATTTACTGTACTTTTTGATATTTTATGTACAGTATATAAGATATATTTGGTGTCCTTTTGATATTTTATGTAAATTATATAATATATATTTAGTGAAGTTTTCGATATTTTACATAGGGTGTGTACTATATAGTTACTGTCCTTTTTGATATTTTATTTACAGTATATAATATACGTTTGGTGTAATTTTTGATATTTTATGTACAGTATATTAAATATAATTACTGTAATATTTGATACTTTATTTACAGTATATATAACACTTATTTGGTGTACTTTTTGATATTTTATGTACAGTATGTCATATATATTTACTGTACTTTTTGATAATTTATTTACAGTATATAAAGTGTATTTGGTGTACTTTCAGTTAATATTATATGTACAATATATGAAATATATTTACTGTACTATTTGATATTTTATGTACAGTATATAAGATATATTTTGTGTCCTTTTGATATTTTATGTAAATTATATAATACATATTTGGTGTTGTTTTTGATATTTTACATAGGGTGTGTCATATATATTGACTGTCTTTTTTGATGTTTTATTTACAGTATACAATATACATTTGGTGTAATTTTTGATATTTTATGTACAGTATATTAAATATAATTACTGTAGTTTTTGATAGTTTATTTACAGTATATATAACACATATATGGTGTACTTTTTGATATTTTATGTACAGTATATAATATATATTTACTGTATTTTTGATATTTTATTGACAGTATATAAAATGTATTTGGTGCACTTTTAGTTAATATTATATGTACAATATATGAAATATATTTACTGTACTTTTTGACATTTTATGTACAGTATATAAGATATATTTGGTGTCCTTTTGATATTTTATGTAAATTATATAATATATATTTGGTGTAGTTTTTGATTTTTTACATGGGGTGTGTCATATATATTTACGGTCTTTTTGATATTTTATTTACAGTATGTAATATACATTTGGTGTAATTTTTGATATTTTATGTACAGTATATTAAATATAATTACTGTAGATTTTGATAGTTTATTTACAGTATATATAACACATATTTGGTGTACTTTTTGATATTTTATGTACAGTATGTAATATATATTTACTGTATTTTGATAATTTATTTACAGCATATAAAGTGTATTTGGTGTACTTTCAGTTAAGATTATATGTACAATATATGAAATATATTTACTGTACTTTTTGATATTTTATGTACAGTATATAAGATATATTTGGTGTCCTTTTGATATTTTATGTAAATTATATAATATATATTTGGTGAAGTTTTTGATATTTTACATAGGGTGTGTACTATATAGTTACTGTCCTTTTTGATATTTTATTTACAGTATATAATATACGTTTGGTGTGATTTTTGATATTTTATGTACAGTATATTAAATATAATTACTGTAGTATTTGATACTTTATTTACAGTATATATAACACATATTTGGTGTACTTTTTGATATTTTATGTACAGTATGTCACATATATTTACTGTACTTTTTGATAATTTATTTACAGTATATAAAGTGTATTTGGTGTACTTTCAGTTAATATTATATGCACAATATATGAAATATATTTACTGTACATTTGATATTTTATGTACAGTATATAAGATATATTTGGTGTCCTTTTGATATTTTATGTAAATTATATAATATATATTTAGTGAAGTTTTCGATATTTTACATAGGGTGTGTACTATATAGTTACTGTCCTTTTTGATATTTTATTTACAGTATATAATATACGTTTGGTGTAAATTTTGATATTTTATGTACAGTATATTAAATATAATTACTGTAATATTTGATACTTTATTTACAGTATATATAACACTTATTTGGTGTACTTTTTGATATTTTATGTACAGTATGTCATATATATTTACTGTACTTTTTGATAATTTATTTACAGTATATAAAGTGTATTTGGTGTACTTTCAGTTAATATTATATGTACAATATATGAAATATATTTACTGTACTATTTGATATTTTATGTACAGTATATAAGATATATTTCGTGTCCTTTTGATATTTTATGTAAATTATATAATACATATTTGGTGTTGTTTTTGATATTTTACATAGGGTGTGTCATATATATTGACTGTCTTTTTTGATGTTTTATTTACAGTATACAATATACATTTGGTGTAATTTTTGATATTTTATGTACAGTATATTAAATATAATTACTGTAGATTTTGATAGTTTATTTACAGTATATATAACACATATTTGGTGTACTTTTTGATATTTTATGTACAGTATGTAATATATATTTACTGTACTTTTTGATATTTTATTTACAGTATATAAAATGTAATTGGTGTACTTTTAGTTAATATTATATGTACAATATATGAAATATATTTACTGTACTTTTTGATATTTTATGTACAGTATATAAGATATATTTGGTGTCCTTTTGATATTTTATGTAAATTATATAATATATATTTGGTGTAGTTTTTGATATTTTACATGGGGTGTGTCACATATATTTACCGTCCTTTTTGATATTATATTTACAGTATATAATATACATTGGGTGTAATTTTTGATATTCTATTTACAGTATATTAAATATAATTACTGTTGTTTTTGATAGTTTATTTACAGTATACATAACACATATTTGGTGTACTTTTGATATTTTATGTACAGTATGTAATATATATTTACTGTATTTTTGATATTTTATTTACAGTATATAAAATGTAATTGGTGTACTTTTAGTTAATATTATATGTACAATATATGAAATATATTTACTGTACTTTTTGATATTTTATGTACAGTATATAAGATATATTTGGTGTCCTTTTGATATTTTATGTAAATTATATAATATATATTTGGTGTAGTTGTTGATATTTTACATGGGTTGTGTCATATATATTTACCGTCCTTTTTGATATTATATTTACAGTATATAATATACATTGGGTGTAATTTTTGATATTCTATTTACAGTATATTAAATATAATTACTGTTGTTTTTGATAGTTTATTTACAGTATATATAACACATATTTGGTGTACTTTTGATATTTTATGTACAGTATGTAATATATATTTACTGTATTTTTGATATTTTATTTACAGTATATAAAATGTATTTGGTGTACTTTTAGTTAATATTATAAGTACAATATATGAAATATATTTACTGTACTTTTTGATATTTTATGTACAGTATATAAGATATATTTGGTGTCCTTTTGATATTTTATGTAAATTATATAATATATATTTGTTGTAGTTTTTGATATATTACATGTGGTGTGTCATATATATTTACTGTCTTTTTTGATGTTTTATTTACAGTATATAATATACATGTGGTGTAATTTTTGATATTTTATGTACAGTATATTAAATATAATTACTGTAGTTTTTGATAGTTTATTTACAGTATATATAACACATATTTGGTGTACTTTTTGATATTTTATGTACAGTATGCAATATATATTTACTGTATTTTTGATATTTTATTTACAGTATATAAAATGTATTTGGTGCACTTTTAGTTAATATTATATGTACAATATATGAAATATATTTACTGTACTTTTTGACATTTTATGTACAGTATATAAGATATATTTGGTGTCCTTTTGATATTTTATGTAAATTATATAATATATATTTGGTGTAGTTTTTGATATTTTACATGGTGTGTGTCATATATATTTACTGTCTTTTTTGATGTTTTATTTACAGCATATAATATACATGTGGTGTAATTTTTGATATTTTATGTACAGTATATTAAATATAATTACTGTAGTTTTTGATAGTTTATTTACAGTATATATAACACATATTTGGTGTACTTTTGATATTTTATGTACAGTATGTAATATATATTTACTGTATTTTTGATATTTTATTTACAGTATATAAAATGTATTTGGTGTAATTTTAGTTAATATTATATGTACAATATATGAAATATATTTACTGTACTTTTTGATATTTTATGTACACGATATAAGATATATTTGGTGTCCTTTTGATATTTTATGTAAATTATATAATATATATTTGGTGTAGTTTTTGATATTTTACATGGGGTGTGTCATATATATTTACTGTCCTTTTTGATATTTTATTTACAGTATATAATATACATTTGGTGTAATTTTTGATATTTCATGTACAGTGTATTAAATATAATTACTGTAGTTTTGATAGTTTACAATATATATAACACATATTTGGTGTACTTTTTGATATTTTATGTACAGTATGTAATATATATTTACTGTACTTTTTGATATTTTATTTACAGTATATAAAATGTAATTGGTGTACTTTTAGTTAATATTATATGTACAATATATGAAATATATTTACTGTACTTTTTGATATTTTATGTACAGTATATAAGATATATTTGGTGTCCTTTTGATATTTTATATAAATTATATAATATATATTTGCTGAAGTTTTTGATATTTTACATAGGGTGTGTACTATATAGTTACTGTCCTTTTTGATATTTTATTTACAGTATATAATATACGTTTGGTGTAATTTTTGATATTTAATGTACAGTATATTAAATATAATTACTGTAGTATTTGATACTTTATTTACACTATATATATCACATATTTGGTGTACTTTTTGATATTTTATGTACAGTATGTAATATATATTTACTGTAATTTTGATAATTTATTTACAGTATATAAAGTGTATTTGGTGTACATTCAGTTAATATTATATGTACAATATATGAAATATATTTACTGTACTTTTTGATATTTTATGTACAGTATATAAGATATATTTCGTGTCCTTTTGATATTTTATGTAAATTATATAATATATATTTGGTGAAGTTTTGATATTATACATAGGGTGTGTACTATATAGTTACTGTCCTTTTTGATATTTTATTTACAGTATATAATATACGTTTGGTGTAATTTTTGATATTTTATGTACAGTATATTAAATATAATTACTGTAGTATTTGATACTTTATTTACAGTATATATAACACATATTTGGTGTACTTTTTGATATTTTATGTACAGTATGTCATATATATTTACTGTACTTTTTGATAATTTATTTACAGTATATAAAGTGTATTTGGTGTACTTTCAGTTAATATTATATGTACAATATATGAAATATATTTACTGTACTTTTTGATATTTTATGTACAGTATATAAGATATATTTGGTGTCCTTTTGATATTTTATGTAAATTATATACTATATATTTGGTGAAGTTTTTGATATTTTACATAGGGTGTGTGCTATATAGTTACTGTCCTTTTTGATATTTTATTTACAGTATATAATATACGTTTGGTGTGATTTTTGATATTTTATGTACAGTATATTAAATATAATTACTGTAGTATTTGATACTTTATTTACAGTATATATAACACATATTTGGTGTACTTTTTGATATTTTATGTACAGTATGTCATATATATTTACTGTACTTTTTGATTTTTATTTACAGTATATAAAATGTATTTGGTGTACTTTTAGTTAATATTATATGTACAATATATGAAATATATTTACTGTACTTTTTGATATTTTATGTACAGTATATAAGATATATTTGGTGTCCTTTTGATATTTTATATAAATTATATAATATATATTTGGTGAAGTTTTTGATATTTTACATAGTGTGTGTAGTATATAGTTACTGTCCTTTTTGATATTTTATTTACAGTATATAATATACGTTTGGTGTGATTTTTGATATTTAATGTACAGTATATTAAATATAATTACTGTAGTATTTAATACTTTATTTACAGTATATATAACACATATTTGGTGTTCTTTTTGATATTTTATGTACAGTATGTAATATATATTTACTGTACTTTTTGATAATTTATTTACAGTATATAAAGTGTATTTGGTGTACTTTCAGTTAAGATTATATGTACAATATATGAAATATATTTACTGTACTTTTTGATATTTTATGTACAGTATATATGATATATTTGGTGTCCTTTTGATATTTTATGTAAATTATATACTATATATTTGGTGAAGTTTTTGATATTTTACATAGGGTGTGTGCTATATAGTTACTGTCCTTTTTGATATTTTATTTACAGTATATAATATACGTTTGGTGTGATTTTTGATATTTTATGTACAGTATATTAAATATAATTACTGTAGTATTTGATACTTTATTTACAGTATATATTACACATATTTGGTGTACTTTTTGATATTTTATGTACAGTATGTCATATATATTTACTGTACTTTTTGATAATTTATTTACAGTATATAAAGTGTATTTGGTGTACTTTCAGTTAATATTATATGTACAATATATGAAATATATTTACTGTACTTTTTGATATTTTATGTACAGTATATAAGATATATTTGGTGTCCTTTTGATATTTTATGTAAATTATATAATATATATTTGGTGAAGTTTTTGATATTTTACATAGGGTGTGTACTATATAGTTACTGTCCTTTTTGATATTTTATTTACAGTATATAATATACGTTTGGTGTAATTTTTGATATTTTATGTACAGTATATTAAATATAATTACTGTAATATTTGATACTTTATTTACAGTATATATAACACATATTTGGTGTACTTTTTGATATTTTATGTAGAGTATGTCATATATATTTACTGTACTTTTTGATAATTTATTTACAGTATATAAAGTGTATTTGGTGTACTTTCAGTTAATATTATATGTACAATATATGAAATATATTTACTGTACTGTTTGATATTTTATGTACAGTATATAAGATATATTTCGTGTCCTTTTGATATTTTATGTAAATTATATAATACATATTTGGTGTTGTTTTTGATATTTTACATAGGGTGTGTGATATATATTGACTGTCTTTTTGATGTTTTATTTACAGTATACCATATACATTTGGTGTAATTTTTGATATTTTATTTACAGTATATTAAATATAATTACTGTAGTTTTTGATAGTTTATTTACAGTATATATAACACATATATGGTGTACTTTTTGATATTTTATGTACAGTATGTAATATATATTTACTGTATTTTTGATATTTTATTTACAGTATATAAAATGTATTTGGTGCACTTTTAGTTAATATTATATGTACAATATATGAAATATATTTACTGTACTTTTTGACAGTTTATGTACAGTATATAAGATATATTTGGTGTCCTTTTGATATTTTATGTAAATTATATAATATATATTTGGTGTAGTTTTTGATTTTTTACATGGGGTGTGTCATATATATTTACGGTCTTTTTGATATTTTATTTACAGTATGTAATATACATTTGGTGTAATTTTTGATATTTTATGTACAGTATATTAAATATAATTACTGTAGATTTTGATAGTTTATTTACAGTATATATAACACATATTTGGTGTACTTTTTGATATTTTATGTACAGTATGTAATATATATTTACTGTATTTTGATAATTTATTTACAGCATATAAAGTGTATTTGGTGTACTTTCAGTTAAGATTATATGTACAATATATGAAATATATTTACTGTACTTTTTGATATTTTATGTACAGTATATAAGATATATTTGGTGTCCTTTTGATATTTTATGTAAATTATATAATATATATTTGGTGAAGTTTTTGATATTTTACATAGGGTGTGTACTATATAGTTACTGTCCTTTTTGATATTTTATTTACAGTATATAATATACGTTTGGTGTGATTTTTGATATTTTATGTACAGTATATTAAATATAATTACTGTAGTATTTGATACTTTATTTACAGTATATATAACACATATTTGGTGTACTTTTTGATATTTTATGTACAGTATGTCACATATATTTACTGTACTTTTTGATAATTTATTTACAGTATATAAAGTGTATTTGGTGTACTTTCAGTTAATATTATATGCACAATATATGAAATATATTTACTGTACATTTGATATTTTATGTACAGTATATAAGATATATTTGGTGTCCTTTTGATATTTTATGTAAATTATATAATATATATTTAGTGAAGTTTTCGATATTTTACATAGGGTGTGTACTATATAGTTACTGTCCTTTTTGATATTTTATTTACAGTATATAATATACGTTTGGTGTAATTTTTGATATTTTATGTACAGTATATTAAATATAATTACTGTAATATTTGATACTTTATTTACAGTATATATAACACTTATTTGGTGTACTTTTTGATATTTTATGTACAGTATGTCATATATATTTACTGTACTTTTTGATAATTTATTTACAGTATATAAAGTGTATTTGGTGTACTTTCAGTTAATATTATATGTACAATATATGAAATATATTTACTGTACTGTTTGATATTTTATGTACAGTATATAAGATATATTTCGTGTCCTTTTGATATTTTATGTAAATTATATAATACATATTTGGTGTTGTTTTTGATATTTTACATAGGGTGTGTGATATATATTGACTGTCTTTTTGATGTTTTATTTACAGTATACCATATACATTTGGTGTAATTTTTGATATTTTATTTACAGTATATTAAATATAATTACTGTAGTTTTTGATAGTTTATTTACAGTATATATAACACATATATGGTGTACTTTTTGATATTTTATGTACAGTATGTAATATATATTTACTGTATTTTTGATATTTTATTTACAGTATATAAAATGTATTTGGTGCACTTTTAGTTAATATTATATGTACAATATATGAAATATATTTACTGTACTTTTTGACAGTTTATGTACAGTATATAAGATATATTTGGTGTCCTTTTGATATTTTATGTAAATTATATAATATATATTTGGTGAAGTTTTTGATATTTTACATAGGGTGTGTACTATATAGTTACTGTCCTTTTTGATATTTTATTTACAGTATGTAATATACGTTTGGTGTGATTTTTGATATTTTATGTACAGTATATTAAATATAATTACTGTAGTATTTGATACTTTATTTACAGTATATATAACACATATTTGGTGTACTTTTTGATATTTTATGTACAGTATGTCACATATATTTACTGTACTTTTTGATAATTTATTTACAGTATATAAAGTGTATTTGGTGTACTTTCAGTTAATATTATATGCACAATATATGAAATATATTTACTGTACATTTGATATTTTATGTACAGTATATAAGATATATTTGGTGTCCTTTTGATATTTTATGTAAATTATATAATATATATTTAGTGAAGTTTTCGATATTTTACATAGGGTGTGTACTATATAGTTACTGTCCTTTTTGATATTTTATTTACAGTATATAATATACGTTTGGTGTAATTTTTGATATTTTATGTACAGTATATTAAATATAATTACTGTAATATTTGATACTTTATTTACAGTATATATAACACTTATTTGGTGTACTTTTTGATATTTTATGTACAGTATGTCATATATATTTACTGTACTTTTTGATAATTTATTTACAGTATATAAAGTGTATTTGGTGTACTTTCAGTTAATATTATATGTACAATATATGAAATATATTTACTGTACTGTTTGATATTTTATGTACAGTATATAAGATATATTTCGTGTCCTTTTGATATTTTATGTAAATTATATAATACATATTTGGTGTTGTTTTTGATATTTTACATAGGGTGTGTGATATATATTGACTGTCTTTTTGATGTTTTATTTACAGTATACCATATACATTTGGTGTAATTTTTGATATTTTATTTACAGTATATTAAATATAATTACTGTAGTTTTTGATAGTTTATTTACAGTATATATAACACATATATGGTGTACTTTTTGATATTTTATGTACAGTATGTAATATATATTTACTGTATTTTTGATATTTTATTTACAGTATATAAAATGTATTTGGTGCACTTTTAGTTAATATTATATGTACAATATATGAAATATATTTACTGTACTTTTTGACAGTTTATGTACAGTATATAAGATATATTTGGTGTCCTTTTGATATTTTATGTAAATTATATAATATATATTTGGTGTAGTTTTTGATTTTTTACATGGGGTGTGTCATATATATTTACGGTCTTTTTGATATTTTATTTACAGTATGTAATATACATTTGGTGTAATTTTTGATATTTTATGTACAGTATATTAAATATAATTACTGTAGATTTTGATAGTTTATTTACAGTATATATAACACATATTTGGTGTACTTTTTGATATTTTATGTACAGTATGTAATATATATTTACTGTATTTTGATAATTTATTTACAGCATATAAAGTGTATTTGGTGTACTTTCAGTTAAGATTATATGTACAATATATGAAATATATTTACTGTACTTTTTGATATTTTATGTACAGTATATAAGATATATTTGGTGTCCTTTTGATATTTTATGTAAATTATATAATATATATTTGGTGAAGTTTTTGATATTTTACATAGGGTGTGTACTATATAGTTACTGTCCTTTTTGATATTTTATTTACAGTATATAATATACGTTTGGTGTGATTTTTGATATTTTATGTACAGTATATTAAATATAATTACTGTAGTATTTGATACTTTATTTACAGTATATATAACACATATTTGGTGTACTTTTTGATATTTTATGTACAGTATGTCACATATATTTACTGTACTTTTTGATAATTTATTTACAGTATATAAAGTGTATTTGGTGTACTTTCAGTTAATATTATATGCACAATATATGAAATATATTTACTGTACATTTGATATTTTATGTACAGTATATAAGATATATTTGGTGTCCTTTTGATATTTTATGTAAATTATATAATATATATTTAGTGAAGTTTTCGATATTTTACATAGGGTGTGTACTATATAGTTACTGTCCTTTTTGATATTTTATTTACAGTATATAATATACGTTTGGTGTAATTTTTGATATTTTATGTACAGTATATTAAATATAATTACTGTAATATTTGATACTTTATTTACAGTATATATAACACTTATTTGGTGTACTTTTTGATATTTTATGTACAGTATGTCATATATATTTACTGTACTTTTTGATAATTTATTTACAGTATATAAAGTGTATTTGGTGTACTTTCAGTTAATATTATATGTACAATATATGAAATATATTTACTGTACTGTTTGATATTTTATGTACAGTATATAAGATATATTTCGTGTCCTTTTGATATTTTATGTAAATTATATAATACATATTTGGTGTTGTTTTTGATATTTTACATAGGGTGTGTGATATATATTGACTGTCTTTTTGATGTTTTATTTACAGTATACCATATACATTTGGTGTAATTTTTGATATTTTATTTACAGTATATTAAATATAATTACTGTAGTTTTTGATAGTTTATTTACAGTATATATAACACATATATGGTGTACTTTTTCATATTTTATGTACAGTATGTAATATATATTTACTGTATTTTTGATATTTTATTTACAGTATATAAAATGTATTTGGTGCACTTTTAGTTAATATTATATGTACAATATATGAAATATATTTACTGTACTTTTTGACAGTTTATGTACAGTATATAAGATATATTTGGTGTCCTTTTGATATTTTATGTAAATTATATAATATATATTTGGTGTAGTTTTTGATTTTTTACATGGGGTGTGTCATATATATTTACGGTCTTTTTGATATTTTATTTACAGTATGTAATATACATTTGGTGTAATTTTTGATATTTTATGTACAGTATATTAAATATAATTACTGTAGATTTTGATAGTTTATTTACAGTATATATAACACATATTTGGTGTACTTTTTGATATTTTATGTACAGTATGTAATATATATTTACTGTATTTTGATAATTTATTTACAGCATATAAAGTGTATTTGGTGTACTTTCAGTTAAGATTATATGTACAATATATGAAATATATTTACTGTACTTTTTGATATTTTATGTACAGTATATAAGATATATTTCGTGTCCTTTTGATATTTTATGTAAATTATATAATACATATTTGGTGTTGTTTTTGATATTTTACATAGGGTGTGTGATATATATTGACTGTCTTTTTGATGTTTTATTTACAGTATACCATATACATTTGGTGTAATTTTTGATATTTTATTTACAGTATATTAAATATAATTACTGTAGTTTTTGATAGTTTATTTACAGTATATATAACACATATATGGTGTACTTTTTGATATTTTATGTACAGTATGTAATATATATTTACTGTATTTTTGATATTTTATTTACAGTATATAAAATGTATTTGGTGCACTTTTAGTTAATATTATATGTACAATATATGAAATATATTTACTGTACTTTTTGACAGTTTATGTACAGTATATAAGATATATTTGGTGTCCTTTTGATATTTTATGTAAATTATATAATATATATTTGGTGTAATTTTTTGATTTTTTACATGGGGTATGTCATATATATTTACTGTCATTTTTGATATTTTATTTACAGTATATAATATACATTTGGTGTAATTTTTATATTTTATGTACAGTATATTAAATATAATTACTGTAGATTTTGATAGTTTATTTACAGTATATATAACACATATTTGGTGCACTTTTTGATATTTTATGTACAGTATGTAATATATATTTACTGTACTTTTTGATATTTTATTTACAGTATATAAAATGTATTTGGTGCACTTTTAGTTAATATTATATGTACAATATATGAAATATATTTACTGTACTTTTTGACATTTTATGTACAGTATATAAGATATATTTGTTGTCCTTTTGATATTTTATGTAAATTATATAATATATATTTGGTGTAGTTTTTGATATTTTACATGGGGTGTGTCATATATATTTACTGTCCTTTTTGATATTTTATTTACGGTATATAATATACATTTGGTGTAATTTTGGATATTTTATGTACAGTATATTAAATATAATTACTGTAGATTTTGATAGTTTATTTACAGTATATATAACACATATTTGGTGTACTTTTTGATATTTTATGTACAGTATGTAATATATATTTACTGTACTTTTTGATATTTTATTTACAGTATATAAAATGTAATTGGTGTACTTTTAGTTAATATTATATGTACAATGTATGAAATATATTTACTGTACTTTTTGATATTTTATGTACAGTATATAAGATATATTTGGTGTCCTTTTGATATTTTATGTAAATTATATAATATATATTTGGTGTAGTTGTTGATATTTTACATGGGTTGTGTCATATATATTTACCGTCCTTTTTGATATTATATTTACAGTATATAATATACATTGGGTGTAATTTTTGATATTCTCTTTACAGTATATTAAATATAATTACTGTTGTTTTTGATAGTTTATTTACAGTATATATAACACATATTTGGTGTACTTTTGATATTTTATGTACAGTATGTAATATATATTTACTGTATTTTTAATATTTTATTTACAGTATATAAAATGTATTTGGTGTACTTTTAGTTAATATTATATGTACAATATATGAAATATATTTACTGTACTTTTTGATATTTTATGTACAGTATATAAGATATATTTGGTGTCCTTTTGATATTTTATGTAAATTATATAATATATATTTGTTGTAGTTTTTGATATTTTACATGGGGTGTGTCATATATATTTACTGTCTTTTTTGATGTTTTATTTACAGTATATAATATACATGTGGTGTAATTTTTGATATTTTATGTACAGTATATTAAATATAATTAGTGTAGTTTTTGATAGTTTATTTACAGTATATATAACACATATTTGGTGTACTTTTTGATATTTTATGTACAGTATGCAATATATATTTACTGTATTTTTGATATTTTATTTACAGTATATAAAATGTATTTGGTGCACTTTTAGTTAATATTATATTTACAATATATGAAATATATTTACTGTACTTTTTGACATTTTATGTACAGTATATAAGATATATTTCGTGTCCTTTTGATATTTTATGTAAATTATATAATATATATTTGGTGTAGTTTTTGATATTTTACATGGGGTGTGTCATATATATTTACCGTCCTTTTTGATATTATATTTACAGTATATAATATACATTGGGTGTAATTTTTGATATTTTATGTACAGTATACTAAATATAATTACTGTAGATTTTGATAGTTTATTTACAGTATATATAACACATATTTGGTGTACTTTTTGATATTTTATGTACAGTATGTAATATATATTTACTGTACTTTTTGATATTTTATTTACAGTATATAAAATGTAATTGGTGTACTTTTAGTTAATATTATATGTACAATATATGAAATATATTTACTGTACTTTTTGATATTTTATGTACAGTATATAAGATATATTTGGTGTCCTTTTGATATTTTATGTAAATTATATAATATATATTTGGTGTAGTTTTTGATATTTTACACGGGGTGTGTCACATATATTTACCGTCCTTTTTGATATTATATTTACAGTATATAATATACATTGGGTGTAATTTTTGATATTCTATTTACAGTATATTAAATATAATTACTGTTGTTTTTGATAGTTTATTTACAGTATATATAACACATATTTGGTGTACTTTTGATATTTTATGTACAGTATGTAATATATATTTACTGTATTTTTGATATTTTATTTACAGTATATAGAATGTAATTGGTGTACTTTTAGTTAATATTATATGTACAATATATGAAATATATTTACTCTACTTTTTGATATTTTATGTACAGTATATAAGATATATTTGGTGTCCTTTTGATATTTTATGTAAATTATATAATATATATTTGGTGTAGTTGTTGATATTTTACATGGGTTGTGTCATATATATTTACCGTCCTTTTTGATATTATATTTACAGTATATAATATACATTGGGTGTAATTTTTGATATTCTATTTACAGTATATTAAATATAATTACTGTTGTTTTTGATAGTTTATTTACAGTATATATAACACATATTTGGTGTACTTTTGATATTTTATGTACAGTATGTAATATATATTTACTGTATTTTTGATATTTTATTTACAGTATATAAAATGTATTTGGTGTACTTTTAGTTAATATTATATGTACAATATATGAAATATATTTACTGTACTTTTTGATATTTTATGTACAGTATATAAGATATATTTGGTGTCCTTTTGATATTTTATATAAATTATATAATATATATTTTGTGAAGTTTTTGATATTTTACATAGGGTGTGTAGTATATACTTACTGTCCTTTTTGATATTTTATTTACAGTATATAATATACATTTGGTGTAATTTTTGATATTTTATGTACAGTATATTAAATATAATTACTGCAGTTTTTGATAGTCTATTTACAGTATATACAACACATATTTGGTGTACTTTTTGATATTTTATGTACAGTATGTCATATATATTTAGTGTACTTTTTGATATTTTATTTACAGTATATAAAATCTATTTGGTGTACTTTTAGTTAATATTATATGTACAATATATGAAATATATTTACTGTACTTTTTGATATTTTATGTACAGTATATAAGATATATTTGGTGTCCTTTTGATATTTTATATAAATTACATAATATATATTTGGTGAAGTTTTTGATATTTTACATAGGGTGTGTAGTATATAGTTACTGTCCTTTTTGATATTTTATTTACAGTATATAATATACGTTTGGTGTAATTTTTGATATTTAATGTACAGTATATTAAATATAATTACTGTTGTTTTTGATAGTTTATTTACAGTATATATAACACATATTTGGTGTACTTTTGATATTTTATGTACAGTATGTAATATATATTTACTGTATTTTTAATATTTTATTTACAGTATATAAAATGTATTTGGTGTACTTTTAGTTAATATTATATGTACAATATATGAAATATATTTACTGTACTTTTTGATATTTTATGTACAGTATATAAGATATATTTGGTGTCCTTTTGATATTTTATGTAAATTATATAATATATATTTGTTGTCGTTTTTGATATTTTACATGGGGTGTGTCATATATATTTACTGTCTTTTTTGATGTTTTATTTACAGTATATAATATACATGTGGTGTAATTTTTGATATTTTATGTACAGTATATTAAATATAATTACTGTAGTTTTTGATAGTTTATTTACAGTATATATAACACATATTTGGTGTACTTTTTGATATTTTATGTACAGTATGCAATATATATTTACTGTATTTTTGATATTTTATTTACAGTATATAAAATGTATTTGGTGCACTTTTAGTTAATATTATATTTACAATATATGAAATATATTTACTGTACTTTTTGACATTTTATGTACAGTATATAAGATATATTTGGTGTCCTTTTGATATTTTATGTAAATTATATAATATATATTTGGTGTAGTTTTTGATATTTTACATGGGGTGTGTCATATATATTTACCGTCCTTTTTGATATTATATTTACAGTATATAATATACATTGGGTGTAATTTTTGATATTTTATGTACAGTATATTAAATATAATTACTGTAGATTTTGATAGTTTATTTACAGTATATATAACACATATTTGGTGTACTTTTTGATATTTTATGTACAGTATGTAATATATATTTACTGTACTTTGTGATATTTTATTTACAGTATATAAAATGTAATTGGTGTACTTTTAGTTAATATTATATGTACAATATATGAAATATATTTACTGTACTTTTTGATATTTTATGTACAGTATATAAGATATATTTGGTGTCCTTTTGATATTTTATATAAATTATATAATATATATTTTGTGAAGTTTTTGATATTTTACATAGGGTGTGTAGTATATACTTACTGTCCTTTTTGATATTTTATTTACAGTATATAATATACATTTGGTGTAATTTTTGATATTTTATGTACAGTATATTAAATATAGTTACTGCAGTTTTTGATAGTCTATTTACAGTATATACAACACATATTTGGTGTACTTTTTGATATTTTATGTACAGTATGTCATATATCTTTACTGTACTTTTTGATATTTTATTTACAGTATATAAAATGTATTTGGTGTACTTTTAGTTAATATTATATGTACAATATATGAAATATATTTACTGTACTTTTTGATATTTTATGTACAGTATATAAGATATATTTGGTGTCCTTTTGATATTTTATATAAATTACATAATATATATTTGGTGAAGTTTTTGATATTTTACATAGGGTGTGTAGTATATAGTTACTGTCCTTTTTGATATTTTATTTACAGTATATAATATACGTTTGGTGTAATTTTTGATATTTAATGTACAGTATATTAAATATAATTACTGTAGTATTTGATACTTTATTTACAGTATATATAACACATATTTGCTGTACTTTTTCATATTTTATGTACAGTATGTCATATATATTTACTGTACTTTTTGATAATTTATTTACAGTATATAAAGTGTATTTGGTGTACTTTCAGTTAATATTATATGTACAATATATGAAATATATTTACTGTACTTTTTGATATTTTATGTACAGTATATAAGATATATTTGGTGTCCTTTTGATATTTTATGTAAATTATATAATATATATTTGGTGAAGTTTTTGATATTTTACATAGGGTGTGTAGTATATAGTTACTGTCCTTTTTGATATTTTATTTACAGTATATAATATACGTTTGGTGTAATTTTTGATATTTTATGTACAGTATATTAAATATAATTACTGTAGTATTTGATACTTTATTTACAGTATATATAACACATATTTGGTGTACTTTTTGATATTTTATGTACAGTATGTAATATATATTTACTGTACTTTTTGATAATTTATTTACAGTATATGAAGTGTATTTGGTGTACTTTCAGTTAATATTATATGTACAATATATGAAATATATTTACTGTACTTTTTGATATTTTATGTACAGTATATAAGATATATTTGGTGTCCTTTTGATATTTTATGTAAATTATATAATATATATTTGGTGAAGTTTTTGATATTTTACATAGGGTGTGTAGTATATAGTTACTGTCCTTTTTGATATTTTATTTACAGTATATAATATACGTTTGGTGTAATTTTTGATATTTTATGTACAGTATATTAAATATAATTACTGTAGTATTTGATACTTTATTTACAGTATATATAACACATATTTGGTGTACTTTTTGTTATTTTATGTACAGTATGTAATATATATTTACTGTACTTTTTGATAATTTATTTACAGTATATAAAGTGTATTTGGTGTACTTTCGGTTAATATTATATGTACAATATATGAAATATATATACTGTATTTTTGATATTTTATGTACAGTATATAAGATATATTTCGTGTCCTTTTGATATTTTATGTAAATTATATAATACATATTTGGTGTTGTTTTTGATATTTTACATAGGGTGTGTCTATATTGACTGTCATTTTAATATTTTATTTACAGTATATAATATACATTTGGTGTAATTTTTGATATTTTATGTACAGTATATTAAATATAATTACTGTAGTTTTTTATAGTCTATTTACAGTATATATAACACATATTTGGTGTACTTTTTGATATTTTATGTACAGTATGTCATATATATTTACTGTACTATTTGATATTTTATTTACAGTATATAAAATGTATTTGGTGTACTTTTAGTTAATATTATATGTACAATATATGAAATATATTTACTGTACTTTCTGATATTTTATATACAGTATATAAGATATATTTGGTGTCCTTTTGATATTTTATATAAATTATATAATATATATTTTGTGAAGTTTTTGATATTTTACATAGGGTGTGTAGTATATACTTACTGTCCTTTTTGATATTTTATTTACAGTATATAATATACATTTGGTGTAATTTTTGATATTTTATGTACAGTATATTAAATATAATTACTGCAGTTTTTGATAGTCTATTTACAGTATATACAACACATATTTGGTGTACTTTTTGATATTTTATGTACAGTATGTCATATATATTTAGTGTACTTTTTGATATTTTATTTACAGTATATAAAATGTATTTGGTGTACTTTCAGTTAATATTATATGTACAATATATGAAATATATTTACTGTACTTTTTGATATTTTATGTACAGTATATAAGATATATTTGGTGTCCTTTTGATATTTTATGTAAATTACATAATATATATTTGGTGAAGTTTTTGATATTTTACATAGGGTGTGTAATATATAGTTACTGTCCTTTTTGATATTTTATTTACAGTATATAATATACGTTTGGTGTAATTTTTGATATTTAATGTACAGTATATTAAATATAATTACTGTTGTTTTTGATAGTTTATTTACAGTATATATAACACATATTTGGTGTACTTTTGATATTTTACGTACAGTATGTAATATATATTTACTGTATTTTTAATATTTTATTTACAGTATATAAAATGTATTTGGTGTACTTTTAGTTAATATTATATGTACAATATATGAAATATATTTACTGTACTTTTTGATATTTTATGTACAGTATATAAGATATATTTGGTGTCCTTTTGATATTTTATGTAAATTATATAATATATATTTGTTGTAGTTTTTGATATTTTACATGGGGTGTGTCATATATATTTACTGTCTTTTTTGATTTTTTATTTACAGTATATAATATACATGTGGTGTAATTTTTGATATTTTATGTACAGTATATTAAATATAATTACTGTAGTTTTTGATAGTTTATTTACAGTATATATAACACATATTTGGTGTACTTTTTGATATTTTATGTACAGTATGCAATATATATTTACCGTATTTTTGATATTTTATTTACAGTATATAAAATGTATTTGGTGCACTTTTAGTTAATATTATATTTACAATATATGAAATATATTTACTGTACTTTTTGACATTTTATGTACAGTATATAAGATATATTTGGTGTCCTTTTGATATTTTATGTAAATTATATAATATATATTTGGTGTAGTTTTTGATATTTTACATGGGGTGTGTCATATATATTTACTGTCCTTTTTGATATTTTATTTACAGTATATAATATACATTTGGTGTAATTTTTGATATTTTATGTACAGTATATTAATTATAATTACTGTAGATTTTGATAGTTTATTTACAGTATATATAACACATATTTGGTGTACTTTTTGATATTTTATGTACAGTATGTAATATATATTTACTGTAGTTTTTGATATTTTATTTACAGTATATAAAATGTAATTGGTGTACTTTTAGTTAATATTATATGTACAATATATGAAATATATTTACTGTACTTTTTGATATTTTATGTACAGTGTATAAGATATATTTGGTGTCCTTTGGTATTTTATGTTAATTATATAATATATATTTGGTGTAGTTTTTGATATTTTACATGGGGTGTGTCATATATATTTACCGTCCTTTTTGATATTATATTTACAGTATATAATATACATTGGGTGTAATTTTTGATATTCTATTTACAGTATATTAAATATAATTACTGTTGTTTTTGATAGTTTATTTACAGTATATATAACACATATTTGGTGTACTTTTGATATTTTATGTACAGTATGTAATATATATTTACTGTATTTTTGATATTTTATTTACAGTATATAAAATGTATTTGGTCTACTTTTAGTTAATATTATATGTACAATATATGAAATATATTTACTGTACTTTTTGATATTTTATGTACAGTATATAAGATATATTTGCTGTCCTTTTGATATTTTATGTAAATTATATAATATATATTTGTTGTAGTTTTTGATATTTTACATGGGTGTGTCATATATATTTACTGTCTTTTTTGATGTTTTATTTACAGTATATAATATACATTTGGTGTAATTTTTGATATTTTATGTACAGTATGTTAAATATAATTACTGTAGTTTTTGATAGTTTATTTACAGTATATATAGCACATATTTGGTGTACTTTTGATATTTAATATACAGTATGTAATATATATTTACTGTACTTTTTGACATTTTATTTACAGTATATAAAATGTATTTGGTGTACTTTTAGTTAATATTATATGCACAATATATGAAATATATTTACTGTACTTTCTGAGATTTTATTTACAGTATATAATATACATTTGGTGTAATTTTTGATATTCTATTTACAGTATGTTAAATATAATTACTGTAGTTTTTGATAGTTTATTTACAGTATATATAACACATATTTGGTGTACTTTTGATATTTTATGTACAGTATGTAATATATATTTACTGTATTTTTGATATTTTATTTACAGTATATAAAATGTATTTGGTGTACTTTTAGTTAATATTATATCTACAATATATGAAATATATTTACTGTACTTTTTGATATTTTATGTACAGTATATAAGATATATTTGGTGTCCTTTTGATATTTTATGTAAATTATATAATATATATTTGGTGTAGTTTTTGATATTTTACATGGGGTGTGTCATATATATTTACTGTCCTTTTTGATATTTTATTTACAGTATATAATATACATTTGGTGTAATTTTTGATATTTTATGTACAGTATATTAAATATAATTACTGTAGTATTTGATAGTTTATTTAAGGTATATATGACACATATTTGGTGTACTTTTTGATATTTTATGTACAGTATGTAATATATATTTACTGTATTTTTGATATTTTATTTACTGTATATAAAATGTATTTGGTGTACTTTTAGTTAATATTATATGTACAATATATGAAATATATTTACTGTACTTTTTGATATTTTATGTACAGTATATAAGATATATTTGGTGTCCTTTGGATATTTTATGTAAATTATATAATATATATTTGTTGTAGTTTTTGATATTATACATGGGTCTGTCATATATATTTACTGTCTTTTTTGATGTTTTATTTACAGTATATAATATACATTTGGTGTAATTTTTAATATTTTATGTACAGTATGTTAAATATAATTACTGTAGTTTTTGATAGTTTATTTACAGTATATATAACACATATTTGGTGTACTTTTGATATTTTATGTACAGTATGTAATATATATTTACTGTATTTTTGATATTTTATTTACAGTATATAAAATGTATTTGGTGTAATTTTAGTTAATATTATATGTACAATATATGAAATATATTTACTGTACTTTTTGATATTTTATGTACACGATATAAGATATATTTGGTGTCCTTTTGATATTTTATGTAAACTATATAATATATATTTGGTGTAGTTTTTGATATTTTACATAGGTTGTGTCATATATATTTACTGTCATTTTGATATTTTATTTACAGTATATAATATACATTTGGTGTAATTTTTGATATTTTATGTACAGTATATTAAATATAATTACTGTAGTTTTTGATAGTTTATTTACAGTATATATAATACATATTTGGTGTACTTTTTGATATTTTATGTACAGTATGTAATATATATTTACTGTACTTTTTGATATTTTATTTACAGTATATAAAATGTATTTGGTGTACTTTTAGTTAATATTATATGTACAATATATGAAATATATTTACTGTACCTTTTGATATTTTATGTACAGTATATAAGATATATTTGGTGTCCTTTTGATATTTTATGTAAATTATATAATATATATTTGGTGTAGTTTTTGATATTTTACATGGGTGTGTCATATATATTTACTGTCCTTTTTGATATTTTATTTACAGTATATAATATACATTTGGTGTAATTTTTGATATTTTATGTACAGTGTATTAAATATAATTACTGTAGTTTTGATAGTTTACAGTATATATAACACATATTTGGTGTACTTTTTGATATTTTATGTACAGTATGTAATATATATTTACTGTACTTTTTGATATTTTATTTACAGTATATAAAATGTAATTGGTGTACTTTTAGTTAATATTATATGTACAATATATGAAATATATTTACTGTACTTTTTGATATTTTATGTACAGTATATAAGATATATTTGGTGTCCTTTTGATATTTTATGTAAATTATATAATATATATTTGGTGTAGTTTTTGATATTTTACATGCGGTGTGTCATATATATTTACCGTACTTTTTAATATTTTATTTACAGTATATAATATACATTGGGTGTAATTTTTGATATTCTATTTACAATATGTTAAATATAATTACTGTAGTTTTTGAGAGTTTATTTACAGTATATATAACACATATTTGGTGTACTTTTGATATTTTATGTACAGTATGTAATATATATTTACTGTATTTTGGATATTTTATTTACAGTATATAAAATGTATTTGGTGTACTTTTAGTTAATATTATATGTACAATATATGAAATATATTTACTGTACATTTTGATATTTTATGTACAGTATATAAGATATATTTGGTGTCCTTTTGATATTTTATGTAAACTATATAATATATATTTGGTGTAGTTTTTGATATTTTACATAGGTTGTGTCATATATATTTAATGTCATTTTGATATTTTATTTACAGTATATAATATACATTTGGTGTAATTTTTGATATTTTATGTACAGTATATTAAATATAATTACTGTAGTTTTTGATAGTTTATTTACAGTATATATAACACATATTTGGTGTACTTTTTGATATTTTATATACAGTATGTAATATATATTTACTGTCCTTTTTGATATTTTATTTACAGTATATAAAATGTATTTGGTGTAATTTAGTTAATATTATATGTACAATATATGAAATATATTTACTGTACCTTTTGATATTTTATATACAGTATATAAGATATATTTGGTGTCCTTTTGATATTTTATGTAAATTATATAATATATATTTGGTGTAGTTTTTGATATTTTACATGGGGTGTGTCATATATATTTACTGTCCTTTTTGATATTTTATTTACAGTATATAATATACATTTGGTGTTATTTTTGATATTTTATGTACAGTGTATTAAATATAATTACTGTAGTTTTGATAGTTTACAGTATATATAACACATATTTGGTGTACTTTTTGATATTTTATGTACAGTATGTAATATATATTTACTGTATTTTGGATATTTTATTTACAGTATATAAAATGTATTTGGTGTACTTTTAGTTAATATTATATGTACAATATATGAAATATATTTACTGTACCTTTTGATATTTTATGTACAGTATATAAGATATATTTGGTGTCCTTTTGATATGTTATGTAAACTATATAATATATATTTGGTATAGTTTTTGATATTTTACATAGGTTGTGTCATATATATTTACTGTCATTTTGATATTTTATTTACAGTATATAATATACATTTGGTGTAATTTTTGATATTTTATCTACAGTATATTAAATATAATTACTGAAGTTTTTGATAGTTTATTTACAGTATATATAACACATATTTGGTGTACTTTTTGATATTTTATGTACAGTATGTAATATATATTTACTATACTTTTTGATATTTATTTACAGTATATAAAATGTATTTGGTGTACTTTTAGTTAATATTATATGTACAATATATGAAATATATTTACTGTACCTTTTGATATTTTATGTACAGTATATAAGATATATTTGGTGTCCTTTTGATATTTTATGTAAATTATATAATATATATTTGGTGTAGTTTTTGATATTTTACATTGGGTGTGTCATATATATTTACTGTCCTTTTTGATATTTTATTTACAGTATATAATATATATTTGGTGTAATTTTTGATATTTTATGTACAGTGTATTAAATATAATTACTGTAATTTTGATAGTTTACAGTATATATAACACATATTTGGTGTACTTTTTGATATTTTATGTACAGTATGTAATATATATTTACTGTACTTTTTGATATTTTATTTACAGTATATAAAATGTAATTGGTGTACTTTTAGCTAATATTATATGTACAATATATGAAATATATTTACTGTACTTTTTGATATTTTATGTACAGTATATAAGATATATTTGGTGTCCTTTTGATATTTTATGTAAATTATATAATATATATTTGGTGTAGTTTTTGATATTTTACATGGGGTGTGTCATATATATTTACCGTCATTTTTGATATTATATTTACAGTATATAATATACATTTGGTGTAATTTTTGATATTTTATGTACAGTATATTAAATATAATTACTGTAGTTTTTGATAGTTTATTTACAGTATATATAACACATATTTGGTGTACTTTTTGATATTTTATATACAGTATGTAATATATATTTACTGTCCTTTTTGATATTTTATTTACAGTATATAAAATGTATTTGGTGTAATTTAGTTAATATTATATGTACAATATACGAAATATATTTACTGTACCTTTTGATATTTTATGTACAGTATATAAGATATATTTGGTGTCCTTTTGATATTTTATGTAAATTATATAATATATATTTGGTGTAGTTTTTGATATTTTACATGGGGTGTGTCATATATATTTACTGTCCTTTTTGATATTTTATTTACAGTATATAATATACATTTGGTGTAATTTTTGATATTTTATGTACAGTATATTAAATATAATTACTGTAGTATTTGATACTTTATTTACAGTATATATAACACATATTTGGTGTACTTTTTGATATTTTATGTACAGTATGTAATATATATTTACTGTACTTTTTGATAATTTATTTACAGTATATAAAGTGTATTTGGTGTACTTTCAGTTAATATTATATGTACAATATATGAAATACATTTACTGTACTTTCTGATATTTTATGTACAGTATATAAGATATATTTGGTGTCCTTTTGATATTTTATGTAAATTATATAATACATATTTGCTGTAGCTTTTGATATTTTACATAGGGTGTGTCATATATATTGACGGTAGTTTTTGATATTTTATTTACAGTATATAATATACATTTGGTGTAATTTTTGATATTTTATGTACAGTATTTTAAATATAATTACTGTAGTATTTGATACTTTATTTACAGTATATATAACACATATTTGGTGTACTTTTTGATGTTTTATGTACAGTATGTCATATATATTTACTGTACTTTTTGATAATTTATTTACAGTATATAAAGTGTATTTGGTGTACTTTTAGTTAATATTATATGTACAATATATGAAATATATTTACTGTACTTTTTGATATTTTATGTACAGTATATAAGATATATTTGGTGTCCTTTTGATATTTTATGTAAATTATATAATACATATTTGCTGTAGCTTTTGATATTTTACATAGGGTGTGTCATATATATTGACGGTAGTTTTTGATATTTTATTTATAGTATATAATATACATTTGGTGTAATTTTTGATATTTTATGTACAGTATATTAAATATAATTACTGAAGTATTTGATACTTTATTTACAGTATATATAACACATATTTGGTGTACTTTTTGATATTTTATGTACAGTATGTCATATATATTTACTGTACTTTTTGATAATTTATTTACAGTATATAAAGAGTATTTGGTGTACTTTCAGTTAATATTATATGTACAATATATGAAATATGTTTACTGTATTTTTGATATTTTATGTACAGTATATAAGATATATTTGGTGTCCTTTTGATATTTTATGTAAATTATATAATATATATTTGGTGAAGTTTTTGATATTTTACATAGGGTGTGTAGTATATAGTTACTGTCCTTTTTGATATTTTATTTACAGTATATAATATACGTTTGGTGTAATTTTTGATATTTTATGTACAGTATATTAAATATAATTACTGTAGTATTTGATACTTTATTTACAGTATATATAACACATATTTGGTGTACTTTTTGATATTTTATGTACAGTATATAATATATATTTACTGTACTTTTTGATAATTTATTTACAGTATATAAAGTGTATTTGGTGTACTTTCGATTAATATTATATGTACAATATATGAAATATATTTACTGTATTTTTGATATTTTATGTACAGTATATAAGATATATTTCGTGTCCTTTTGATATTTTATGTAAATTATATAATACATATTTGGTGTTGTTTTTGATATTTTACATAGGGTGTGTCATATATATTGACTGTCCTTTTTGATATTTTATTTACAGTATATAATATACATTTGGTGTAATTTTTGATATTTTATGTACAGTATATTAAATATAATTACTGTAGTTTTTCATAGTCTATTTACAGTATATATAACACATATTTGGTGTACTTTTTGATATTTTATGTACAGTATGTCATATATATTTACTGTACTGTTTTATATTTTATTTACATTATATAAAATGTATTTGGTGTACTTTCAGTTAATATTATATGTACAATATATGAAATACATTTTCTGTACTTTCTGATATTTTATGTACAGTATATAAGATATATTTGTGTCCTTTTGATATTTTATGTAAATTATATAATACATATTTGCTGTAGCTTTTGAAATTTTACATAAGGTGTGTCATATATATTGATGGTAGTTTTTGATATTTTATTTACAGTATATAATATACATTTGGTGTAATTTTTGATATTTTATGTACAGTATTTTAAATATAATTACTGTAGTATTTGATACTTTATTTACAGTATATATAACACATATTTGGTGTACTTTTTGATGTTTTATGTACAGTATGTCATATATATTTACTGTACTTTTTGATTATTTACAGTATATAAAGTGTATTTGGTGTACTTTTAGTTAATATTATATGTACAATATATGAAATATATTTACTGTACTTTTTGATATTTTATGTACAGTATATAAGATATATTTGGTGTCCTTTTGATATTTTATATAAATTATATAATATATATTTGGTGAAGTTTTTCATATTTTACATAGGGGGTGTAGTATATAGTTACTGTCCTTTTTGATATTTTATTTACAGTATATAATATACGTTTGGTGTAATTTTTGATATTTAATGTACAGTATATTAAATATAATTACTGTAGTATTTGATACTTTATTTACAGTATATAAAACACATATTTGGTGTACTTTTTGATATTTTATGTACAGTATGTAATATATATTTACTGTACTTTTTGATAATTTATTTACAGTATATAAAGTGTATTTGGTGTACTTTCAGTTAATATTATATGTACAATATATGAAATATATTTACTGTACTTTTTGATATTTTATGTACAGTATATAAGATATATTTGTGTCCTTTTGATATTTTATGTAAATTATATAATATATATTTGGTGAAGTTTTTGATATTTTACATAGGGAGTGTAGTATATAGTTACTGTCCTTTTTGATATTTTATTTACAGTATATAATATATGTTTGGTGTAATTTTTGATATTTTATGTACAGTATATTAAATATAATTACTGTAGTATTTGATACTTTATTTACAGTATATATAACACATATTTGGTGTACTCTTTGATATTTTATGTACAGTATATAATATATATTTACTGTACTTTTTGATAATTTATTTACAGTATATAAAGTGTATTTGGTGTACTTTCGGTTAATATTATATGTACAATATATGAAATATATTTACTGTATTTTTGATATTTTATGTACAGTATATAAGATATATTTTGTGTCCTTTTGATATTTTATGTAAATTATATAATACATATTTGGTGTTGTTTTTGATATTTTACATAGGGTGTGTCATATATATTGACTGTCCTTTTTGATATTTTATTTACAGTATATAATATACATTTGGTGTAATTTTTGATATTTTATGTACAGTATATTAAATATAATTACTGTAGTTTTTCATAGTCTATTTACAGTATATATGACACATATTTGGTGTACTTTTTGATATTTTACGTACAGTATGTCATATATATTTACTGTACTGTTTTATATTTTATTTACATTATATAAAATGTATTTGGTGTACTTTCAGTTAATATTATATGTACAATATATGAAATACATTTACTGTACTTTTTGATATTTTATGTACAGTATATAAGATATATTTGGTGTCCTTTTGATATTTTATGTAAATTATATAATACATATTTGCTGTAGCTTTTGATATTTTACATAGGGTGTGTCATATATATTGATGGTAGTTTTTGATATTTTATTTACAGTATATAATATACATTTGGTGTAATTTTTGATATTTTATGTACAGTATTTTAAATATAATTACTGTAGTATTTGATACTTTATTTACAGTATATATAACACATATTTGGTGTACTTTTTGATGTTTTATGTACAGTATGTCATATATATTTACTGTACTTTTTGATTATTTACAGTATATAAAGTGTATTTGGTGTACTTTTAGTTAATATTATATGTACAATATATGAAATATATTTACTGTACTTTTTGATATTTTATGTACAGTATATAAGATATATTTGGTGTCCTTTTGATATTTTATATAAATTATATAATATATATTTGGTGAAGTTTTTCATATTTTACATAGGGGGTGTAGTATATAGTTACTGTCCTTTTTGATATTTTATTTACAGTATATAATATACGTTTGGTGTAGTTTTTGATATTTAATGTACAGTATATTAAATATAATTACTGTAGTATTTGATACTTTATTTACAGTATATAAAAGACATATTTGGTGTACTTTTTGATATTTTATGTACAGTATGTAATATATATTTACTGTACTTTTTGATAATTTATTTACAGCATATAAAGTGTATTTGGTGTACTTTCAGTTAATATTATATGTACAATATATGAAATATATTTACTGTACTTTTTGATATTTTATGTACAGTTTATAAGATATATTTGTGTCCTTTGATATTTTATGTAAATTATATAATATATATTTGGTGAAGTTTTTGATATTTTACATAGGGTGTGTAGTATATAGTTACTGTCCTTTTTGATATTTTATTTACAGTATATAATATATGTTTGGTGTAATTTTTGATATTTTATGTACAGTATATTAAATATAATTACTGTAGTATTTGATACTTTATTTACAGTATATATAACACATATTTGGTGTACTTTTTGATATTTTATGTACAGTATATAATATATATTTACTGTACTTTTTGATAATTTATTTACAGTATATAAAGTGTATTTGGTGTACTTTCGGTTAATATTATATGTACAATATATGAAATATATTTACTGTATTTTTGATATTTTATGTACAGTATATAAGATATATTTCGTGTCCTTTTGATATTTTATGTAAATTACATAATACATATTTGGTGTTGTTTTTGATATTTTACATAGGGTGTGTCATATATATTGACTGTCCTTTTTGATATTTTATTTACAGTATATAATATACATTTGGTGTAATTTTTGATATTTTATGTACAGTATTTTAAATATAATTACTGTAGTATTTGATACTTTATTTACAGTATATATAACACATATTTGGTGTACTTTTTGATGTTTTATGTACAGTATGTCATATATATTTACTGTACTTTTTGATTATTTACAGTATATAAAGTGTATTTGGTGTACTTTTAGTTAATATTATATGTACAATATATGAAATATATTTACTGTACTTTTTGATATTTTATGTACAGTATGTAAGATATATTTGGTGTCCTTTTGATATTTTATATAAATTATATAATATATATTTGGTGAAGTTTTTCATATTTTACATAGGGGGTGTAGTATATAGTTACTGTCCTTTTTGATATTTTATTTACAGTATATAGTATACGTTTGGTGTAATTTTTGATATTTAATGTACAGTATATTAAATATAATTACTGTAGTATTTGATACTTTATTTACAGTATATATAACACATATTTGGTGTACTATTTGATATTTTATGTACAGTATGTAATATATATTTACTGTACTTTTTGATAATTTATTTACAGTATATAAGGTGTATTTGGTGTACTTTCAGTTAATATTATATGTACAATATATGAAATATATTTACTGTACTTTTTGATATTTTATGTACAGTATATAAGATATATTTCTGTCCTTTTGATATTTTATGTAAATTATATAATATATATTTGGTGAAGTTTTTGATATTTTACATACGGTGTGTAGTATATACTTACTGTCCTTTTTGATATTTTATTTACAGTATATAATATACGTTTGGTGTAATTTTTGATATTTTTTGTACAGTATATTAAATATAATTACTGTAGTATTTGATACTTTATTTACAGTATATATAACACATATTTGGTGTACTTTTTGATATTTTATGTACAGTATGTAATATATATTTACTGTACTTTTTGATAATTTATTTACAGTATATAAAGTATATTTGTTGTACTTTCAGTTAATATTATATGTACAATATATGAAATATATTTACTGTACTTTTTGATATTTTATGTACAGTATATAAGATATATTTGGTGTCCTTTTGATATTTTATGTAAATTATATAATATATATTTGGTGAAGCTTTTGATATTTTACATAGGGTGTGTACTATATAGTTACTGTCCTTTTTGATATTTTATTTACAGTATATAATATACATTTGGTGTAATTTTTGATATTTTATGTACAGTATATTAAATATAATTACTGTAGTATTTGATACTTTATTTACAGTATATATAACACATATTTGGTGTACTTTTTGATATTTTATGTACAGTATTTAATATATATTTACTGTACTTTTTGATAATTTATTTACAGTATATAAAGTGTATTTGGTGTACTTTCAGTTAATATTATATGTACAATATATGAAATACATTTACTGTACTTTCTGATATTTTATGTACAGTATATAAGATATATTTGGTGTCCTTTTGATATTTTATGTAAATTATATAATACATATTTGCTGTAGCTTTTGATATTTTACATAGGGTGTGTCATATATATTGACGGTAGTTTTTGATATTTTATTTACAGTATATAATATACATTTGGTGTAATTTTTGATATTTTATGTACAGTATTTTAAATATAATTACTGTAGTATTTGATACTTTATTTACAGTATATATAACACATATTTGGTGTACTTTTTGATGTTTTATGTACAGTATGTCATATATATTTACTGTACTTTTTGATAATTTATTTACAGTATATAAAGTGTATTTGGTGTACTTTTAGTTAATATTATATGTACAATATATGAAATATATTTACTGTACTTTTTGATATTTTATGTACAGTATATAAGATATATTTGGTGTCCTTTTGATATTTTATGTAAATTATATAATACATATTTGCTGTAGCTTTTGATATTTTACATAGGGTGTGTCATATATATTGACGGTAGTTTTTGATATTTTATTTATAGTATATAATATACATTTGGTGTAATTTTTGATATTTTATGTACAGTATATTAAATATAATTACTGAAGTATTTGATACTTTATTTACAGTATATATAACACATATTTGGTGTACTTTTTGATATTTTATGTACAGTATGTCATATATATTTACTGTACTTTTTGATAATTTATTTACAGTATATAAAGAGTATTTGGTGTACTTTCAGTTAATATTATATGTACAATATATGAAATATGTTTACTGTATTTTTGATATTTTATGTACAGTATATAAGATATATTTGGTGTCCTTTTGATATTTTATGTAAATTATATAATATATATTTGGTGAAGTTTTTGATATTTTACATAGGGTGTGTAGTATATAGTTACTGTCCTTTTTGATATTTTATTTACAGTATATAATATACGTTTGGTGTAATTTTTGATATTTTATGTACAGTATATTAAATATAATTACTGTAGTATTTGATACTTTATTTACAGTATATATAACACATATTTGGTGTACTTTTTGATATTTTATGTACAGTATATAATATATATTTACTGTACTTTTTGATAATTTATTTACAGTATATAAAGTGTATTTGGTGTACTTTCGATTAATATTATATGTACAATATATGAAATATATTTACTGTATTTTTGATATTTTATGTACAGTATATAAGATATATTTCGTGTCCTTTTGATATTTTATGTAAATTATATAATACATATTTGGTGTTGTTTTTGATATTTTACATAGGGTGTGTCATATATATTGACTGTCCTTTTTGATATTTTATTTACAGTATATAATATACATTTGGTGTAATTTTTGATATTTTATGTACAGTATATTAAATATAATTACTGTAGTTTTTCATAGTCTATTTACAGTATATATAACACATATTTGGTGTACTTTTTGATATTTTATGTACAGTATGTCATATATATTTACTGTACTGTTTTATATTTTATTTACATTATATAAAATGTATTTGGTGTACTTTCAGTTAATATTATATGTACAATATATGAAATACATTTTCTGTACTTTCTGATATTTTATGTACAGTATATAAGATATATTTCTGTCCTTTTGATATTTTATGTAAATTATATAATACATATTTGCTGTAGCTTTTGAAATTTTACATAAGGTGTGTCATATATATTGATGGTAGTTTTTGATATTTTATTTACAGTATATAATATACATTTGGTGTAATTTTTGATATTTTATGTACAGTATTTTAAATATAATTACTGTAGTATTTGATACTTTATTTACAGTATATATAACACATATTTGGTGTACTTTTTGATGTTTTATGTACAGTATGTCATATATATTTACTGTACTTTTTGATTATTTACAGTATATAAAGTGTATTTGGTGTACTTTTAGTTAATATTATATGTACAATATATGAAATATATTTACTGTACTTTTTGATATTTTATGTACAGTATATAAGATATATTTGGTGTCCTTTTGATATTTTATATAAATTATATAATATATATTTGGTGAAGTTTTTCATATTTTACATAGGGGGTGTAGTATATAGTTACTGTCCTTTTTGATATTTTATTTACAGTATATAATATACGTTTGGTGTAATTTTTGATATTTAATGTACAGTATATTAAATATAATTACTGTAGTATTTGATACTTTATTTACAGTATATAAAACACATATTTGGTGTACTTTTTGATATTTTATGTACAGTATGTAATATATATTTACTGTACTTTTTGATAATTTATTTACAGTATATAAAGTGTATTTGGTGTACTTTCAGTTAATATTATATGTACAATATATGAAATATATTTACTGTACTTTTTGATATTTTATGTACAGTATATAAGATATATTTGTGTCCTTTTGATATTTTATGTAAATTATATAATATATATTTGGTGAAGTTTTTGATATTTTACATAGGGAGTGTAGTATATAGTTACTGTCCTTTTTGATATTTTATTTACAGTATATAATATATGTTTGGTGTAATTTTTGATATTTTATGTACAGTATATTAAATATAATTACTGTAGTATTTGATACTTTATTTACAGTATATATAACACATATTTGGTGTACTCTTTGATATTTTATGTACAGTATATAATATATATTTACTGTACTTTTTGATAATTTATTTACAGTATATAAAGTGTATTTGGTGTACTTTCGGTTAATATTATATGTACAATATATGAAATATATTTACTGTATTTTTGATATTTTATGTACAGTATATAAGATATATTTTGTGTCCTTTTGATATTTTATGTAAATTATATAATACATATTTGGTGTTGTTTTTGATATTTTACATAGGGTGTGTCATATATATTGACTGTCCTTTTTGATATTTTATTTACAGTATATAATATACATTTGGTGTAATTTTTGATATTTTATGTACAGTATATTAAATATAATTACTGTAGTTTTTCATAGTCTATTTACAGTATATATAACACATATTTGGTGTACTTTTTGATATTTTATGTACAGTATGTCATATATATTTACTGTACTGTTTTATATTTTATTTACATTATATAAAATGTATTTGGTGTACTTTCAGTTAATATTATATGTACAATATATGAAATACATTTACTGTACTTTCTGATATTTTATGTACAGTATATAAGATATATTTGTGTCCTTTTGATATTTTATGTAAATTATATAATACATATTTGCTGTAGCTTTTGAAATTTTACATAGGGTGTGTCATATATATTGATGGTAGTTTTTGATATTTTATTTACAGTATATAATATATATTTGGTGTAATTTTTGATATTTTATGTACAGTATTTTAAATATAATTACTCTAGTATTTGATACTTTATTTACAGTATATATAACACATATTTGGTGTACTTTTTGATGTTTTATGTACAGTATGTCATATATATTTACTGTACTTTTTGATTATTTACAGTATGTAAAGTGTATTTGGTGTACTTTTAGTTAATATTATATGTACAATATATGAAATATGTTTACTGTACTTTTTGATATTTTATGTACAGTATATAAGATATATTTGGTGTCCTTTTGATATTTTATATAAATTATATAATATATATTTGGTGAAGTTTTTCATATTTTACATAGGGGGTGTAGTATATAGTTACTGTCCTTTTTGATATTTTATTTACAGTATATAGTATACGTTTGGAGTAATTTTTGATATTTAATGTACAGTATATTAAATATAATTACTGTAGTATTTGATACTTTATTTACAGTATATATAACACATATTTGGTGTACTTTTTGATATTTTATGTACAGTATGTAATATATATTTACTGTACTTTTTGATAATTTATTTACAGTATATAAAGTGTATTTGGTGTACTTTCAGTTAATATTATATGTACAATATATGAAATATATTTACTGTACTTTTTGATATTTTATGTACAGTATATAAGATATATTTGTGTCCTTTTGATATTTTATGTAAATTATATAATATATATTTGGTGAAGTTTTTGATATTTTACATAGGGTGTGTAGTATATAGTTACTGTCCTTTTTGATATTTTATTTACAGTATATAATATACGTTTGGTGTAATTTTTGATATTTTATGTACAGTATATTAAATATAATTACTGTAGTATTTGATACTTTATTTACAGTATATATAACACATATTTGGTGTACTTTTTGATATTTTATGTACAGTATATAATATATATTTACTGTACTTTTTGATAATTTATTTACAGTATATAAAGTGTATTTGGTGTACTTTCGGTTAATATTATATGTACAATATATGAAATATATTTACTGTATTTTTGATATTTTATGTACGGTATATAAGATATATTTCGTGTCCTTTTGATATTTTATGTAAATTACATAATACATATTTGGTGTTGTTTTTGATATTTTACATAGGGTGTGTCATATATATTGACTGTCCTTTTTGATATTTTATTTACAGTATATAATATACATTTGGTGTAATTTTTGATATTTTATGTACAGTATTTTAAATATAATTACTGTAGTATTTGATACTTTATTTACAGTATATATAACACATATTTGGTGTACTTTTTGATGTTTTATGTACAGTATGTCATATATATTTACTGTACTTTTTGATTATTTACAGTATATAAAGTGTATTTGGTGTACTTTTAGTTAATATTATATGTACAATATATGAAATATATTTACTGTACTTTTTGATATTTTATGTACAGTATGTAAGATATATTTGGTGTCCTTTTGATATTTTATATAAATTATATAATATATATTTGGTGAAGTTTTTCATATTTTACATAGGGGGTGTAGTATATAGTTACTGTCCTTTTTGATATTTTATTTACAGTATATAGTATACGTTTGGTGTAATTTTTGATATTTAATGTACAGTATATTAAATATAATTACTGTAGTATTTGATACTTTATTTACAGTATATATAACACATATTTGGTGTACTATTTGATATTTTATGTACAGTATGTAATATATATTTACTGTACTTTTTGATAATTTATTTACAGTATATAAGGTGTATTTGGTGTACTTTCAGTTAACATTATATGTACAATATATGAAATATATTTACTGTACTTTTTGATATTTTATGTACAGTATATAAGATATATTTCTGTCCTTTTGATATTTTATGTAAATTATATAATATATATTTGGTGAAGTTTTTGATATTTTACATACGGTGTGTAGTATATACTTACTGTCCTTTTTGATATTTTATTTACAGTATATAATATACGTTTGGTGTAATTTTTGATATTTTTTGTACAGTATATTAAATATAATTACTGTAGTATTTGATACTTTATTTACAGTATATATAACACATATTTGGTGTACTTTTTGATATTTTATGTACAGTATGTAATATATATTTACTGTACTTTTTGATAATTTATTTACAGTATATAAAGTGTATTTGGTGTACTTTCAGTTAATATTATATGTACAATATATGAAATATATTTACTGTATTTTTGATATTTTATGTACAGTATATAAGATATATTTCGTGTCCTTTTGATATTTTATGTAAATTATATGATACATATTTGGTGTTGTTTTTGATATTTAACATAGGGTGTGTCATATATATTGACTGTCCTTTTTGATATTTTATTTACAGTATATAATATACATTTGGTGTAATTTTTGATATTTTATGTACAGTATATTAAATATAATTACTGTAGTTTTTCATTGTCTATTTACAGTATATATAACACATATTTGGTGTACTTTTTGATATTTTATGTACAGTATGTCACATATATTTACTGTGCTGTTTTATATTTTATTTACAGTATATAAAATGTATTTGGTGTACTTTTAGTTAATATTATATGTACAATATATGAAATATATTTACTGTACTTTCTGATATTTTATATACAGCATATAAGATATATTTGGTGTCCTTTTGATATTTTATATAAATTATATAATATATATTTGGTGAAGTTTTTGATATTTTACATAGGGTGTGTATTATATACTTACTGTCTTTTTGATATTTTATTTACAGTATATAAAGTGTATTTGGTGTACTTTCGGTTAATATTATATGTACAATATATGAAATATATTTACTGTATTTTTGATATTTTATGTACAGTATATAAGATATATTTCGTGTCCTTTTGATATTTTATGTAAATTATATACTACATATTTGGTGTTGTTTTTGATATTTTACATAGGGTGTGTCATATATATTGACTGTCCTTTTTGATATTTTATTTACAGTATATAATATACATATGGTGTAATTTTTGATATTTTATGTACAGTATATTAAATATAATTACTGTAGTTTTTCATAGTCTATTTACAGTATATATAACACATATTTGGTGTACTTTTTGATATTTTATGTACAGTATGTCATATATATTTACTGTACTGTTTTATATTTTATTTACAGTATATAATATACATTTGGTGTAATTTTTGATATTTTATGTACAGTATATTAAATACTATTACTGTAGTTTTTGGTAGTCTATTTACAGTATATATAACACATATTTGGTGTACTTTTTGATATTTTATGTACAGTATGTCATATATATTTACTGTACTTTTTGATAATTTATTTACAGTATATAAAGTGTATTTGGTGTACTTTCAGTTAATATTATATGTACAATATATGAAATATATTTACTGTACTTTTTGATATTTTATGTACAGTATATAAGATATATTTGGTGTCCTTTTGATATTTTATGTAAATTATATAATATATATTTGGTGAAGTTTTTGATATTTTACATAGGGTGTGTAGTATATAGTTACTGTCCTTTTTGATATTTTATTTACAGTATATAATATACCTTTGGTGTAATTTTTGATATTTTATGTACAGTATATTAAATATAATTACTGTAGTATTTGATACTTTATTTAGAGTATATATAACACATATTTGGTGTACTTTTTGATATTTTATGTACAGTATGTAATATATATTTACTGTACTTTTTGATAATTTATTTACAGTATATAAAGTGTATTTGGTGTACTTTCGGTTAATATTATATGTACAATATATGAAATATATATACTGTATTTTTGATATTTTATGTACAGTATATAAGATATATTTCGTGTCCTTTTGATATTTTATGTAAATTATATAATACATATTTGGTGTTGTTTTTGATATTTTACATAGGGTGTGTCATCTATATTGACTGTCCGTTTTAATATTTTATTTACAGTATATAATATACATTTGGTGTAATTTTTGATATTTTATGTACAGTATATTAAATATAATTACTGTAGTTTTTTATAGTCTATTTACAGTATATATAACACATATTTGGTGTACTTTTTGATATTTTATGTACAGTATGTCATATATATTTACTGTACTATTTGATATTTTATTTACAGTATATAAAATGTATTCGGTGTACTTTTAGTTAATATTATATGTACAATATATGAAATATATTTACTGTACTTTCTGATATTTTATATACAGTATATAAGATATATTTGGTGTCCTTTTGATATTTTATATAAATTATATAATATATATTTTGTGAAGTTTTTGATATTTTACATAGGGTGTGTAGTATATACTTACTGTACTTTTTGATATTTTATTTACAGTATATAATATACATTTGGTGTAATTTTTGATATTTTATGTACAGTATATTAAATATAATTACTGCAGTTTTTGATAGTCTATTTACAGTATATACAACACATATTTGGTGTACTTTTTGATATTTTATGTACAGTATGTCATATATATTTACTGTACTTTTTGATATTTTATTTACAGTATATAAAATGTATTTGGTGTACTTTTAGTTAATATTATATGTACAATATATGAAATATATTTACTGTACTTTTTGATATTTTATGTACAGTATATAAGATATATTTGGTGTCCTTTTGATATTTTATATAAATTACATAATATATATTTGGTGAAGTTTTTGATATTTTATATAGGGTGTGTAGTATATAGTTACTGTCCTTTTTGATATTTTATTTACAGTATATAATATACGTTTGGTGTAATTTTTGATATTTAATGTACAGTATATTAAATATAATTACTGTAGTATTTGATACTTTATTTACAGTATATATAACACATATTTGGTGTACTTTTTGATATTTTATGTACAGTATGTCATATATATTTACTGTACTTTTTGATAATTTATTTACAGTATATAAAGTGTATTTGGTGTACTTTCAGTTAATATTATATGTACAATATATGAAATATATTTACTGTACTTTTTGATATTTTATGTACAGTATATAAGATATATTTGGTGTCCTTTTGATATTTTATATAAATTATATAATATATATTTGGTGAAGTTTTTGATATTTTACATAGGGTGTGTAGTATATACTTACTGTCCTTTTTGATATTTTATTTACAGTATATAATATACATTTGGTGTAATTTTTGATATTTTATGTACAGTATATTAAATATAATTACTGCAGTTTTTGATTGTCTATTTACAGTATATATAACACATATTTGGTGTACTTTTTGATATTTTATGTACAGTATGTCATATATATTTACTGTACTATTTGATATATTATTTACAGTATATAAAATGTATTTGGTGTACTTTTAGTTAATATTATATGTACAATATATGAAATATATTTACTGTACTTTCTGATATTTTATATACAGTATATAAGATATATTTGGTGTCCTTTTGATATTTTATATAAATTATATAATATATATTTGGTGAAGTTTTTGATATTTTACATAGGGTGTGTAGTATATACTTACTGTCCTTTTTGATATTTTATTTACAGTATATAATATACATTTGGTGTAATTTTTGATATTTTATGTACAGTATATTAAATATAGTTACTGCAGTTTTTGATAGTCTATTTACAGTATATATAACACATATTTGGTGTACTTTTTGATATTTTATGTACAGTATGTCATATATATTTACTGTACTTTTTGATATTTTATTTACAGTATATAAAATGTATTTGGTGTACTTTTAGTTAATATTATATGTACAATATATGAAATATATTTACTGTACTTTCTGATATTTTATGTACAGTATATAAGATATATTTTGTGTCCTTTTGATATTTTATATAAATTATATAATATATATTTGGTGAAGTTTTTGATATTTTACATAGGGTGTGTACTATATAGTTACTGTCCTTTTTGATATTTTATTTACAGTATATAATATACGTTTGGTGTAATTTTTGATATTTAATGTACAGTATATTAAATATAATTACTGTAGTATTTGATACTTTATTTACAGTATATATAACACATATTTGGTGTACTTTTTGATATTTTATGTACAGTATGTCATATATATTTACTGTACTTTTTGATAATTTATTTACAGTATATAAAGTGTATTTGGTGTACTTTCAGTTAATATTATATGTACAATATATGAAATATATTTACTGTACTTTTTGATATTTTATGTACAGTTTATAAGATATATTTGGTGTCCTTTTGATATTTTATATAAATTATATAATATATATTTGGTGAAGTTTTTGATATTTTACATAGGGTGTGTAGTATATAGTTACTGTCCTTTTTGATATTTTATTTACAGTATATAATATACGTTTGGTGTAATTTTTGATATTTAATATACAGTATATTAAATATAATTACTGTAGTATTTGATACTTTATTTACAGTATATATAACACATATTTGGTGTACTTTTTGATATTTTATGTACAGTATGTAATATATATTTACTGTACTTTTTGATAATTTATTTACAGTATATAAAGTTTATTTGGTGTACTTTCAGTTAATATTATATGTACAATATATGAAATATATTTACTGTACTTTTTGATATTTTATGTACAGTATATAAGATATATTTCGTGTCCTTTTGATATTTTATGTAAATTATATAATATATATTTGGTGAAGTTTTTGATATTTTACATAGGGTGTGTAGTATATAGTTACTGTCCTTTTTGATATTTTATTTACAGTATATAATATACGTTTGGTGTAATTTTTGATATTTTATGTACAGTATATTAAATATAATTACTGTAGTATTTGATACTTTATTTACAGTATATATAACACATATTTGGTGTACTTTTTGATATTTTATGTACAGTATGTAATATATATTTACTGTACTTTTTGATAATTTATTTACAGTATATAAAGTGTATTTGGTGTACTTTCGGTTAATATTATATGTACAATATATGAAATATATATACTGTATTTTTGATATTTTATGTACAGTATATAAGATATATTTCGTGTCCTTTTGATATTTTATGTAAATTATATAATACATATTTGGTGTTGTTTTTGATATTTTACATAGGGTGTGTCATCTATATTGACTGTCCTTTTTGATATTTTATATACAGTATATAATATACATTTGGTGTAATTTTTGATATTTTATGTACAGTATATTAAATATAATTACTGTAGTTTTTCATAGTCTATTTACAGTATATATAACACATATTTGGTGTACTTTTTGATATTTTATGTACAGTATGTCATCTATATTTACTGTACTATTTGATATTTTATTTACAGTATATAAAATGTATTTGGTGTACTTTTAGTTAATATTATATGTACAATATATGAAATATATTTACTGTACTTTCTGATATTTTATATACAGTATATAAGATATATTTGGTGTCCTTTTGATATTTTATATAAATTATATAATATATATTTGGTGAAGTTTTTGATATTTTACATAGGGTGTGTAGTATATAGTTACTGTCCTTTTTGATATTTTATTTACAGTATATAATATACGTTTGGTGTAATTTTTGATATTTAATGTACAGTATATTAAATATAATTACTGTAGTATTTGATACTTTATTTACAGTATATATAACACATATTTGGTGTACTTTTTGATATTTTATGTACAGTATGTAATATATATTTACTGTACTTTTTGATAATTTATTTACAGTATATAAAGTGTATTTGGTGTACTTTCAGTTAATATTATATGTAAAATATATGAAATATATTTACTGTACTTTTTGATATTTTATGTACAGTATATAAGATATATTTCGTGTCCTTTTGATATTTTATGTAAATTATATAATACATATTTGGTGATGTTTTTGATATTTTACATAGAGTGTGTCATCTATATTGACTGTCCTTTTTAATATTTTATTTACAGTATATAATATACATTTGGTGTAATTTTTGATATTTTATGTACAGTATATTAAATATAATTACTGTAGTTTTTCATAGTCTATTTAAAGTATATATAACACATATTTGGTGTACTTTTTGATATTTTATGTACAGTATGTCATATATATTTACTGTACTTTTTGATAATTTATTTACAGTATATAAAGTGTATTTGGTGTACTTTCAGTTAATATTATATGTACAATATATGAAATATATTTACTGTACTTTTTGATATTTTATGGACAGTATATAAGATATATTTGGTGTCCTTTTGATATTTTATATAAATTATATAATATATATTTGGTGAAGTTTTTGATATTTTACATAGGGTGTGTAGTATATAGTTACTCTCCTTTTTGATATTTTATTTACAGTATATAATATACGTTTGGTGTAATTTTTGATATTTTATGTACAGTATATTAAATATAATTACTGTAGTATTTGATACTTTATTTACAGTATATATAACACATATTTGGTGTACTTTTTGATATTTTATGTACAGTATGTAATATATATTTACTGTACTTTTTGATAATTTATTTACAGTATATAAAGTGTATTTGGTGTACTTTCAGTTAATATTATATGTAAAATATATGAAATATATTTACTGTACTTTTTGATATTTTAGGTACAGTATATAAGATATATTTGGTGTCCTTTTGATATTTTATGTAAATTATATAATATATATTTGGTGAAGTTTTTGATATTTTACATAGGGTGTGTAGTATATAGTTACTGTCCTTTTTGATATTTTATTTACAGTATATAATATACGTTTGGTGTAATTTTTGATATTTTATGTACAGTATATTAAATATAATTACTGTAGTATTTGATACTTTATTTACAGTATATATAACACATATTTGGTGTACTTTTTGATATTTTATGTACAGTATGTAATATATATTTACTGTACTTTTTGATAATTTATTTACAGTATATAAAGTGTGTTTGGTGTACTTTCGGTTAATATTATATGTACAATATATGAAATATATATACTGTATTTTTGATATTTTATGTACAGTATATAAGATATATTTCGTGTCCTTTTGATATTTTATGTAAATTATATAATACATATTTGGTGTTGTTTTTGATATTTTACATAGGGTGTGTCATCTATATTGACTGTCCTTTTTGATATTTTATTTACAGTATATAATATACATTTGGTGTAATTTTTGATATTTTATGTACAGTATATTAAATATAATTACTGTAGTTTTTCATAGTCTATTTACAGTATATATAACACATATTTGGTGTACTTTTTGATATTTTATGTACAGTATGTCATCTATATTTACTGTACTATTTGATATTTTATTTACAGTATATAAAATGTATTTGGTGTACTTTTAGTTAATATTATATGTACAATATATGAAATATATTTACTGTACTTTCTGATATTTTATATACAGTATATAAGATATATTTGGTGTCCTTTTGATATTTTATATAAATTATATAATATATATTTGGTGAAGTTTTTGATATTTTACATAGGGTGTGTAGTATATAGTTACTGTCCTTTTTGATATTTTATTTACAGTATATAATATACGTTTGGTGTAATTTTTGATATTTAATGTACAGTATATTAAATATAATTATTGTAGTATTTGATACTTTATTTACAGTATATATAACACATATTTGGTGTACTTTTTGATATTTTATGTACAGTATGTAATATATATTTACTGTACTTTTTGATAATTTATTTACAGTATATAAAGTGTATTTGGTGTACTTTCAGTTAATATTATATGTAAAATATATGAAATATATTTACTGTACTTTTTGATATTTTATGTACAGTATATAAGATATATTTCGTGTCCTTTTGATATTTTATGTAAATTATATAATACATATTTGGTGATGTTTTTGATATTTTACATAGAGTGTGTCATCTATATTGACTGTCCTTTTTAATATTTTATTTACAGTATATAATATACATTTGGTGTAATTTTTGATATTTTATGTACAGTATATTAAATATAATTACTGTAGTTTTTCATAGTCTATTTAAAGTATATATAACACATATTTGGTGTACTTTTTGATATTTTATGTACAGTATGTCATATATATTTACTGTACTTTTTGATAATTTATTTACAGTATATAAAGTGTATTTGGTGTACTTTCAGTTAATATTATATGTACAATATATGAAATATATTTACTGTACTTTTTGATATTTTATGTACAGTATATAAGATATATTTGGTGTCCTTTTGATATTTTATATAAATTATATAATATATATTTGGTGAAGTTTTTGATATTTTACATAGGGTGTGTAGTATATACTTACTGTCCTTTTTGATATTTTATTTACAGTATATAATATACATTTGGTGTAATTTTTGATATTTTATGTACAGTATATTAAATATAATTACTGCAGTTTTTGATAGTCTATTTACAGTATATATAACACATATTTGGTGTACTTTTTGATATTTTATGTACAGTATGTCATATATATTTACTGTACTTTTTGATAATTTATTTACAGTATATAAAGTGTATTTGGTGTACTTTCAGTTAATATTATATGTAAAATATATGAAATATATTTACTGTACATTTTGATATTTTAGGTACAGTATATAAGGTATATTTGGTGTCCTTTTGATATTTTATGTAAATTATATAATATATATTTGGTGAAGTTTTTGATATTTTACATAGGGTGTGTAGTACATAGTTACTGTCCTTTTTGATATTTTATTTACAGTATATAATATACGTTTGGTGTAATTTTTGATATTTTATGTACAGTATATTAAATATAATTACTGTAGTATTTGATACTTTATTTACAGTATATATAACACATATTTGGTGTACTTTTTGATATTTTATGTACAGTATGTAATATATATTTACTGTACTTTTTGATAATTTATTTACAGTATATAAAGTGTATTTGGTGTACTTTCGGTTAATATTATATGTACAATATATGAAATATATATACTGTATTTTTGATATTTTATGTACAGTATATAAGATATATTTCGTGTCCTTTTGATATTTTATGTAAATTATATAATACATATTTGGTGTTGTTTTTGATATTTTACATAGGGTGTGTCATCTATATTGACTGTCCTTTTTAATATTTTATTTACAGTATATAATATACATTTGGTGTAATTTTTGATATTTTATGTACAGTATATTAAATATAATTACTGTAGTTTTTCATAGTCTATTTACAGTATATATAACACATATTTGGTGTACTTTTTGATATTTTATGTACAGTATGTCATATATATTTACTGTACTATTTGATATATTATTTACAGTATATAAAATGTATTTGGTGTACTTTTAGTTAATATTATATGTACAATATATGAAATATATTTACTGTACTTTCTGATATTTTAGGTACAGTATATAAGATATATTTGGTGTCCTTTTGATATTTTATATAAATTATATAATATATATTTGGTGAAGTTTTTGATATTTTACATAGGGTGTGTAGTATATACTTACTGTCCTTTTTGATATTTTATTTACAGTATATAATATACATTTGGTGTAATTTTTGATATTTTATGTACAGTATATTAAATATAATTACTGCAGTTTTTGATAGTCTATTTACAGTATATATAACACATATTTGGTGTACTTTTTGATATTTTATGTACAGTATGTCATTTATATTTACTGTACTTTTTGATATTTTATTTACAGTATATAAAATGTATTTGGTGTACTTTTAGTTAATATTATATGTACAATATAGGAAATATATTTACTGTACTTTTTGATATTTTATGTACAGTATATAAGATATATTTGGTGTCCTTTTGATATTTTATATAAATTATATAATATATATTTGGTGAAGTTTTTGATATTTTACATAGGGTGTGTAGTATATAGTTACTGTCCTTTTTGATATTTTATTTACAGTATATAATATACGTTTGGTGTAATTTTTGATATTTAATGTACAGTATATTAAATATAATTACTGTAGTATTTGATACTTTATTTACAGTATATATAACACATATTTGGTGTACTTTTTGATATTTTATGTACAGTATGTAATATATATTTACTGTACTTTTTGATAATTTATTTACAGTATATAAAGTGTATTTGGTGTACTTTCAGTTAATATTATATGTACAATATATGAAATATATTTACTGTACTTTTTGATATTTTATGGACAGTATATAAGATATATTTGGTGTCCTTTTGATATTTTATGTAAATTATATAATATATATTTGGTGAAGTTTTTGATATTTTACATAGGGTGTGTAGTATATAGTTACTGTCTTTTTTGATATTTTATTTACAGTATATAATATACGTTTGGTGTAATTTTTGATATTTAATGTACAGTATATTAAATATAATTACTCTAGTATTTGATACTTTATTTACAGTATATATAACACATATTTGGTGTACTTTTTGATATTTTATGTACAGTATGTAATATATATTTACTGTACTTTTTGATAATTTATTTACAGTATATAAAGTGTATTTGGTGTACTTTCAGTTAATATTATATGTAAAATATATGAAATATATTTACTGTACTTTTTGATATTTTATGTACAGTATATAAGATATATTTGGTGTCCTTTTGATATTTTATGTAAATTATATAATATATATTTGGTGAAGTTTTTGATATTTTACATAGGGTGTGTAGTATATAGTTACTGTCCTTTTTGATATTTTATTTACAGTATATAATATACGTTTGGTGTAATTTTTGATATTTAATGTACAGTATATTAAATATAATTACTGTAGTATTTGATACTTTATTTACAGTATATATAACACATATTTGGTGTACTTTTTGATATTTTATGTACAGTATGTAATATATATTTACTGTACTTTTTGATAATTTATTTACAGTATATAAAGTGTATTTGGTGTACTTTCAGTTAATATTATATGTACAATATATGAAATATATTTACTGTACTTTTTGATATTTTATGTACAGTATATAAGATATATTTCGTGTCCTTTTGATATTTTATGTAAATTATATAATATATATTTGGTGAAGTTTTTGATATTTTACATAGGGTGTGTAGTATATAGTTACTGTCCTTTTTGATATTTTATTTACAGTATATAATATACGTTTGGTGTAATTTTTGATATTTTATGTACAGTATATTAAATATAATTACTGTAGTATTTGATACTTTATTTACAGTATATATAACACATATTTGGTGTACTTTTTGATATTTTATGTACAGTATGTAATATATATTTACTGTACTTTTTGATAATTTATTTACAGTATATAAAGTGTATTTGGTGTACTTTCGGTTAATATTATATGTACAATATATGAAATATATATACTGTATTTTTGATATTTTATGTACAGTATATAAGATATATTTCGTGTCCTTTTGATATTTTATGTAAATTATATAATACATATTTGGTGTTGTTTTTGATATTTTACATAGGGTGTGTCATCTATATTGACTGTCCTTTTTGATATTTTATTTACAGTATATAATATACATTTGGTGTAATTTTTGATATTTTATGTACAGTATATTAAATATAATTACTGTAGTTTTTCATAGTCTATTTACAGTATATATAACACATATTTGGTGTACTTTTTGATATTTTATGTACAGTATGTCATCTATATTTACTGTACTATTTGATATTTTATTTACAGTATATAAAATGTATTTGGTGTACTTTTAGTTAATATTATATGTACAATATATGAAATATATTTACTGTACTTTCTGATATTTTATATACAGTATATAAGATATATTTGGTGTCCTTTTGATATTTTATATAAATTATATAATATATATTTGGTGAAGTTTTTGATATTTTACATAGGGTGTGTAGTATATAGTTACTGTCCTTTTTGATATTTTATTTACAGTATATAATATACGTTTGGTGTAATTTTTGATATTTAATGTACAGTATATTAAATATAATTACTGTAGTATTTGATACTTTATTTACAGTATATATAACACATATTTGGTGTACTTTTTGATATTTTATGTACAGTATGTAATATATATTTACTGTACTTTTTGATAATTTATTTACAGTATATAAAGTGTATTTGGTGTACTTTCAGTTAATATTATATGTAAAATATATGAAATATATTTACTGTACTTTTTGATATTTTATGTACAGTATATAAGATATATTTCGTGTCCTTTTGATATTTTATGTAAATTATATAATACATATTTGGTGATGTTTTTGATATTTTACATAGAGTGTGTCATCTATATTGACTGTCCTTTTTAATATTTTATTTACAGTATATAATATACATTTGGTGTAATTTTTGATATTTTATGTACAGTATATTAAATATAATTACTGTAGTTTTTCATAGTCTATTTAAAGTATATATAACACATATTTGGTGTACTTTTTGATATTTTATGTACAGTATGTCATATATATTTACTGTACTTTTTGATAATTCATTTACAGTATATAAAGTGTATTTGGTGTACTTTCAGTTAATATTATATGTACAATATATGAAATATATTTACTGTACTTTTTGATATTTTATGTACAGTATATAAGATATATTTGGTGTCCTTTTGATATTTTATATAAATTATATAATATATATTTGGTGAAGTTTTTGATATTTTACATAGGGTGTGTAGTATATAGTTACTGTCCTTTTTGATATTTTATTTACAGTATATAATATACGTTTGGTGTAATTTTTGATATTTTATGTACAGTATATTAAATATAATTACTGTAGTATTTGATACTTTATTTACAGTATATATAACACATATTTGGTGTACTTTTTGATATTTTATGTACAGTATGTAATATATATTTACTGTACTTTTTGATAATTTATTTACAGTATATAAAGTGTATTTGGTGTACTTTCAGTTAATATTATATGTAAAATATATGAAATATATTTACTGTACTTTTTGATATTTTAGGTACAGTATATAAGATATATTTGGTGTCCTTTTGATATTTTATGTAAATTATATAATATATATTTGGTGAAGTTTTTGATATTTTACATAGGGTGTGTAGTATATAGTTACTGTCCTTTTTGATATTTTATTTACAGTATATAATATACGTTTGGTGTAATTTTTGATATTTTATGTACAGTATATTAAATATAATTACTGTAGTATTTGATACTTTATTTACAGTATATATAACACATATTTGGTGTACTTTTTGATATTTTATGTACAGTATGTAATATATATTTACTGTACTTTTTGATAATTTATTTACAGTATATAAAGTGTATTTGGTGTACTTTCGGTTAATATTATATGTACAATATATGAAATATATATACTGTATTTTTGATATTTTATGTACAGTATATAAGATATATTTCGTGTCCTTTTGATATTTTATGTAAATTATATAATACATATTTGGTGTTGTTTTTGATATTTTACATAGGGTGTGTCATCTATATTGACTGTCCTTTTTAATATTTTATTTACAGTATATAATATACATTTGGTGTAATTTTTGATATTTTATGTACAGTATATTAAATATAATTACTGTAGTTTTTCATAGTCTATTTACAGTATATATAACACATATTTGGTGTACTTTTTGATATTTTATGTACAGTATGTCATATATATTTACTGTACTATTTGATATATTATTTACAGTATATAAAATGTATTTGGTGTACTTTTAGTTAATATTATATGTACAATATATGAAATATATTTACTGAACTTTCTGATATTTTATATACAGTATATAAGATATATTTGGTGTCCTTTTGATATTTTATATAAATTATATAATATATATTTGGTGAAGTTTTTGATATTTTACATAGGGTGTGTAGTATATACTTACTGTCCTTTTTGATATTTTATTTACAGTATATAATATACATTTGGTGTAATTTTTGATATTTTATGTACAGTATATTAAATATAGTTACTGCAGTTTTTGATAGTCTATTTACAGTATATATAACACATTTGGTGTACTTTTTGATATTTTATGTACAGTATGTCATATATATTTACTGTACCTTTTGATATTTTATTTACAGTATATAAAATGTATTTGGTGTACTTTTAGTTAATATTATATGTACAATATATGAAATATATTTACTGTACTTTCTGATATTTTATGTACAGTATATAAGATATATTTGGTGTCCTTTTGATATTTTATATAAATTATATAATATATATTTGGTGAAGTTTTTGATATTTTACATAGGGTGTGTAGTATATAGTTACTGTCCTTTTTGATATTTTATTTACAGTATATAATATACGTTTGGTGAAATTTTTGATATTTTATGTACAGTATATTAAATATAATTACTGTAGTATTTGATACTTTATTTACAGTATATATAACACATATTTGGTGTACTTTTTGATATTTTATGTACAGTATGTCATATATATTTACTGTACTTTTTGATAATTTATTTACAGTATATAAAGTGTATTTGGTATACTTTCAGTTAAGATTATATGTACAATATATGAAATATATTTACTGTATTTTTGATATTTTATGTACAGTTTATAAGATATATTTGGTGTCCTTTTGATATTTTATATAAATTATATAATATATATTTGGTGAAGTTTTTGATATTTTACATAGGGTGTGTAGTATATAGTTACTGTCCTTTTTGATATTTTATTTACAGTATATAATATACGTTTGGTGTAATTTTTGATATTTAATATACAGTATATTAAATATAATTACTGTAGTATTTGATACTTTATTTACAGTATATATAACACATATTTGGTGTACTTTTTGATATTTTATGTACAGTATGTAATATATATTTACTGTACTTTTTGATAATTTATTTACAGTATATAAAGTGTATTTGGTGTACTTTCAGTTAATATTATATGTACAATATATGAAATATATTTACTGTACTTTTTGATATTTTATGTACAGTATATAAGATATATTTCGTGTCCTTTTGATATTTTATGTAAATTATATAATATATATTTGGTGAAGTTTTTGATATTTTACATAGGGTGTGTAGTATATAGTTACTGTCCTTTTTGATATTTTATTTACAGTATATAATATACGTTTGGTGTAATTTTTGATATTTTATGTACAGTATATTAAATATAATTACTGTAGTATTTGATACTTTATTTACAGTATATATAACACATATTTGGTGTACTTTTTGATATTTTATGTACAGTATGTAATATATATTTACTGTACTTTTTGATAATTTATTTACAGTATATAAAGTGTATTTGGTGTACTTTCGGTTAATATTATATGTACAATACATGAAATATATATACTGTATTTTTGATATTTTATGTACAGTATATAAGATATATTTCGTGTCCTTTTGATATTTTATGTAAATTATATAATACATATTTGGTGTTGTTTTTGATATTTTACATAGGGTGTGTCATCTATATTGACTGTCCTTTTTGATATTTTATTTACAGTATATAATATACATTTGGTGTAATTTTTGATATTTTATGTACAGTATATTAAATATAATTACTGTAGTTTTTCATAGTCTATTTACAGTATATATAACACATATTTGGTGTACTTTTTGATATTTTATGTACAGTATGTCATCTATATTTACTGTACTATTTGATATTTTATTTACAGTATATAAAATGTATTTGGTGTACTTTTAGTTAATATTATATGTACAATATATGAAATATATTTACTGTACTTTCTGATATTTTATATACAGTATATAAGATATATTTGGTATCCTTTTGATATTTTATATAAATTATATAATATATATTTGGTGAAGTTTTTGATATTTTACATAGGGTGTGTAGTATATAGTTACTGTCCTTTTTGATATTTTATTTACAGTATATAATATACGTTTGGTGTAATTTTTGATATTTAATGTACAGTATATTAAATATAATTACTGTAGTATTTGATACTTTATTTACAGTATATATAACACATATTTGGTGTACTTTTTGATATTTTATGTACAGTATGTAATATATATTTACTGTACTTTTTGATAATTTATTTACAGTATATAAAGTGTATTTGGTGTACTTTCAGTTAATATTATATGTAAAATATATGAAATATATTTACTGTACTTTTTGATATTTTATATACAGTATATAAGATATATTTCGTGTCCTTTTGATATTTTATGTAAATTATATAATACATATTTGGTGTTGTTTTTGATATTTTACATAGAGTGTGTCATCTATATTGACTGTCCTTTTTAATATTTTATTTACAGTATATAATATACATTTGGTGTAATTTTTGATATTTTATGTACAGTATATTAAATATAATTACTGTAGTTTTTCATAGTCTATTTACAGTATATATAACACATATTTGGTGTACTTTTTGATATTTTATGTACAGTATGTCATATATATTTACTGTACTTTTTGATAATTTATTTACAGTATATAAAGTGTATTTGGTGTACTTTCAGTTAATATTATATGTACAATATATGAAATATATTTACTGTACTTTTTGATATTTTATGTACATTATATAAGATATATTTGGTGTCCTTTTGATATTTTATATAAATTATATAATATATATTTGGTGAAGTTTTTGATATTTTACATAGGGTGTGTAGTATATACTTACTGTCCTTTTTGATATTTTATTTACAGTATATAATATACATTTGGTGTAATTTTTGATATTTTATGTACAGTATATTAAATATAATTACTGCAGTTTTTGATTGTCTATTTACAGTATATATAACACATATTTGGTGTACTTTTTGATATTTTATGTACAGTATGTCATATATATTTACTGTACTATTTGATATATTATTTACAGTATATAAAATGTATTTGGTGTACTTTTAGTTAATATTATATGTACAATATATGAAATATATTTACTGTACTTTCTGATATTTTATATACAGTATATAAGATATATTTGGTGTCCTTTTGATATTTTATATAAATTATATAATATATATTTGGTGAAGTTTTTGATATTTTACATAGGGTGTGTAGTATATACTTACTGTCCTTTTTGATATTTTATTTACAGTATATAATATACATTTGGTGTAATTTTTGATATTTTATGTACAGTATATTAAATATAGTTACTGCAGTTTTTGATAGTCTATTTACAGTATATATAACACATATTTGGTGTACTTTTTGATATTTTATGTACAGTATGTCATATATATTTACTGTACTTTTTGATATTTTATTTACAGTATATAAAATGTATTTGGTGTACTTTTAGTTAATATTATATGTACAATATATGAAATATATTTACTGTACTTTCTGATATTTTATGTACAGTATATAAGATATATTTTGTGTCCTTTTGATATTTTATATAAATTATATAATATATATTTGGTGAAGTTTTTGATATTTTACATAGGGTGTGTACTATATAGTTACTGTCCTTTTTGATATTTTATTTACAGTATATAATATACGTTTGGTGTAATTTTTGATATTTAATGTACAGTATATTAAATATAATTACTGTAGTATTTGATACTTTATTTACAGTATATATAACACATATTTGGTGTACTTTTTGATATTTTATGTACAGTATGTCATATATATTTACTGTACTTTTTGATAATTTATTTACAGTATATAAAGTGTATTTGGTGTACTTTCAGTTAAGATTATATGTACAATATATGAAATATATTTACTGTACTTTTTGATATTTTATGTACAGTTTATAAGATATATTTGGTGTCCTTTTGATATTTTATATAAATTATATAATATATATTTGGTGAAGTTTTTGATATTTTACATAGGGTGTGTAGTATATAGTTACTGTCCTTTTTGATATTTTATTTACAGTATATAATATACGTTTGGTGTAATTTTTGATATTTAATATACAGTATATTAAATATAATTACTGTAGTATTTGATACTTTATTTACAGTATATATAACACATATTTGGTGTACTTTTTGATATTTTATGTACAGTATGTCATATATATTTACTGTACTTTTTGATAATTTATTTACAGTATATAAATTTTATTTGGTGTACTTTCAGTTAATATTATATGTACAATATATGAAATATATTTACTGTACTTTTTGATATTTTATGTACAGTATATAAGATATATTTCGTGTCCTTTTGATATTTTATGTAAATTATATAATATATATTTGGTGAAGTTTTTGATATTTTACATAGGGTGTGTAGTATATAGTTACTGTCCTTTTTGATATTTTATTTACAGTATATAATATACGTTTGGTGTAATTTTTGATATTTTATGTACAGTATATTAAATATAATTACTGTAGTATTTGATACTTTATTTACAGTATATATAACACATATTTGGTGTACTTTTTGATATTTTATGTACAGTATGTAATATATATTTACTGTACTTTTTGATAATTTATTTACAGTATATAAAGTGTATTTGGTGTACTTTCGGTTAATATTATATGTACAATATATGAAATATATATACTGTATTTTTGATATTTTATGTACAGTATATAAGATATATTTCGTGTCCTTTTGATATTTTATGTAAATTATATAATACATATTTGGTGTTGTTTTTGATATTTTACATAGGGTGTGTCATCTATATTGACTGTCCTTTTTGATATTTTATTTACAGTATATAATATACATTTGGTGTAATTTTTGATATTTTATGTACAGTATATTAAATATAATTACTGTAGTTTTTCATAGTCTATTTACAGTATATATAACACATATTTGGTGTACTTTTTGATATTTTATGTACAGTATGTCATCTATATTTACTGTACTATTTGATATTTTATTTACAGTATATAAAATGTATTTGGTGTACTTTTAGTTAATATTATATGTACAATATATGAAATATATTTACTGTACTTTCTGATATTTTATATACAGTATATAAGATATATTTGGTGTCCTTTTGATATTTTATATAAATTATATAATATATATTTGGTGAAGTTTTTGATATTTTACATAGGGTGTGTAGTATATAGTTACTGTCCTTTTTGATATTTTATTTACAGTATATAATATACGTTTGGTGTAATTTTTGATATTTAATGTACAGTATATTAAATATAATTATTGTAGTATTTGATACTTTATTTACAGTATATATAACACATATTTGGTGTACTTTTTGATATTTTATGTACAGTATGTAATATATATTTACTGTACTTTTTGATAATTTATTTACAGTATATAAAGTGTATTTGGTGTACTTTCAGTTAATATTATATGTAAAATATATGAAATATATTTACTGTACTTTTTGATATTTTATGTACAGTATATAAGATATATTTCGTGTCCTTTTGATATTTTATGTAAATTATATAATACATATTTGGTGATGTTTTTGATATTTTACATAGAGTGTGTCATCTATATTGACTGTCCTTTTTAATATTTTATTTACAGTATATAATATACATTTGGTGTAATTTTTGATATTTTATGTACAGTATATTAAATATAATTACTGTAGTTTTTCATAGTCTATTTAAAGTATATATAACACATATTTGGTGTACTTTTTGATATTTTATGTACAGTATGTCATATATATTTACTGTACTTTTTGATAATTTATTTACAGTATATAAAGTGTATTTGGTGTACTTTCAGTTAATATTATATGTACAATATATGAAATATATTTACTGTACTTTTTGATATTTTATGTACAGTATATAAGATATATTTGGTGTCCTTTTGATATTTTATATAAATTATATAATATATATTTGGTGAAGTTTTTGATATTTTACATAGGGTGTGTAGTATATACTTACTGTCCTTTTTGATATTTTATTTACAGTATATAATATACATTTGGTGTAATTTTTGATATTTTATGTACAGTATATTAAATATAATTACTGCAGTTTTTGATAGTCTATTTACAGTATATATAACACATATTTGGTGTACTTTTTGATATTTTATGTACAGTATGTCATATATTTACAGTAATTTTTGATATTTTATTTACAGTATATAAAATGTATTTGGTGTACTTTTAGTTAATATTATATGTACAATATATGAAATATATTTACTGTACTTTTTGATATTTTATGTACAGTATATAAGATATATTTGGTGTCCTTTTGATATTTTATATAGATTATATAATATACATTTGGTGAAGTTTTTGATATTTTACATAGGGTGTGTAGTATATAGTTATTGTCCTTTTTGACATTTTATTTACAGTATATAATATACGTTTGGTGTAATTTTTGATATTTAATGTACAGTATATTAAATATAATTACTGTAGTGTTTGATACTTTATTTACAGTATATATAACACATATTTGGTGTACTTTTTGATATTTTATGTACAGTATGTCATATATATTTACTGTACTTTTTGATAATTTATTTACAGTATATAAAGTGTATTTGGTGTACTTTCAGTTAATATTATATGTACAATATATGAAATATATTTACTGTACTTTTTGATATTTTATGTACAGTATATAAGATATATTTGGTGTCCTTTTGATATTTTATGTAAATTATATAATATATATTTGGTGAAGTTTTTGATATTTTACATAGGGTGTGTACTATATAGTTACTGTCCTTTTTGATATTTTATTTACAGTATATAATATACGTTTGGTGTAATTTTTGATATTTTATGTACAGTATATTAAATATAATTACTGTAGTATTTGATACTTTATTTACAGTATATATAACACATATTTGGTGTACTTTTTGATATTTTATGTACAGTATGTCATATATATTTACTGTACTTTTTGATAATTTATTTACAGTATATAAAGTGTATTTGGTGTACTTTCAGTTAATATTATATGTAAAATATATGAAATATATTTACTGTACATTTTGATATTTTAGGTACAGTATATAAGATATATTTGGTGTCCTTTTGATATTTTATGTAAATTATATAATATATATTTGGTGAAGTTTTTGATATTTTACATAGGGTGTGTAGTACATAGTTACTGTCCTTTTTGATATTTTATTTACAGTATATAATATACGTTTGGTGTAATTTTTGATATTTTATGTACAGTATATTAAATATAATTACTGTAGTATTTGATACTTTATTTACAGTATATATAACACATATTTGGTGTACTTTTTGATATTTTATGTACAGTATGTAATATATATTTACTGTACTTTTTGATAATTTATTTACAGTATATAAAGTGTATTTGGTGTACTTTCGGTTAATATTATATGTACAATATATGAAATATATATACTGTATTTTTGATATTTTATGTACAGTATATAAGATATATTTCGTGTCCTTTTGATATTTTATGTAAATTATATAATACATATTTGGTGTTGTTTTTGATATTTTACATAGGGTGTGTCATCTATATTGACTGTCCTTTTTAATATTTTATTTACAGTATATAATATACATTTGGTGTAATTTTTGATATTTTATGTACAGTATATTAAATATAATTACTGTAGTTTTTCATAGTCTATTTACAGTATATATAACACATATTTGGTGTACTTTTTGATATTTTATGTACAGTATGTCATATATATTTACTGTACTATTTGATATATTATTTACAGTATATAAAATGTATTTGGTGTACTTTTAGTTAATATTATATGTACAATATATGAAATATATTTACTGTACTTTCTGATATTTTAGGTACAGTATATAAGATATATTTGGTGTCCTTTTGATATTTTATATAAATTATATAATATATATTTGGTGAAGTTTTTGATATTTTACATAGGGTGTGTAGTATATACTTACTGTCCTTTTTGATATTTTATTTACAGTATATAATATACATTTGGTGTAATTTTTGATATTTTATGTACAGTATATTAAATATAATTACTGCAGTTTTTGATAGTCTATTTACAGTATATATAACACATATTTGGTGTACTTTTTGATATTTTATGTACAGTATGTCATTTATATTTACTGTACTTTTTGATATTTTATTTACAGTATATAAAATGTATTTGGTGTACTTTTAGTTAATATTATATGTACAATATAGGAAATATATTTACTGTACTTTTTGATATTTTATGTACAGTATATAAGATATATTTGGTGTCCTTTTGATATTTTATATAAATTATATAATATATATTTGGTGAAGTTTTTGATATTTTACATAGGGTGTGTAGTATATAGTTACTGTCCTTTTTGATATTTTATTTACAGTATATAATATACGTTTGGTGTAATTTTTGATATTTAATGTACAGTATATTAAATATAATTACTGTAGTATTTGATACTTTATTTACAGTATATATAACACATATTTGGTGTACTTTTTGATATTTTATGTACAGTATGTAATATATATTTACTGTACTTTTTGATAATTTATTTACAGTATATAAAGTGTATTTGGTGTACTTTCAGTTAATATTATATGTACAATATATGAAATATATTTACTGTACTTTTTGATATTTTATGTACAGTATATAAGATATATTTGGTGTCCTTTTGATATTTTATGTAAATTATATAATATATATTTGGTGAAGTTTTTGATATTTTACATAGGGTTGTAGTATATAGTTACTGTCTTTTTTGATATTTTATTTACAGTATATAATATACGTTTGGTGTAATTTTTGATATTTAATGTACAGTATATTAAATATAATTACTCTAGTATTTGATACTTTATTTACAGTATATATAACACATATTTGGTGTACTTTTTGATATTTTATGTACAGTATGTAATATATATTTACTGTACTTTTTGATAATTTATTTACAGTATATAAAGTGTATTTGGTGTACTTTCAGTTAATATTATATGTAAAATATATGAAATATATTTACTGTACTTTTTGATATTTTATGTACAGTATATAAGATATATTTGGTGTCCTTTTGATATTTTATGTAAATTATATAATATATATTTGGTGAAGTTTTTGATATTTTACATAGGGTGTGTAGTATATAGTTACTGTCCTTTTTGATATTTTATTTACAGTATATAATATACGTTTGGTGTAATTTTTGATATTTTATGTACAGTATATTAAATATAATTACTGTAGTATTTGATACTTTATTTACAGTATATATAACACATATTTGGTGTACTTTTTGATATTTTATGTACAGTATGTAATATATATTTACTGTACTTTTTGATAATTTATTTACAGTATATAAAGTGTATTTGGTGTACTTTCGGTTAATATTATATGTACAATATATGAAATATATATACTGTATTTTTGATATTTTATGTACAGTATATAAGATATATTTCGTGTCCTTTTGATATTTTATGTAAATTATATAATACATATTTGGTGTTGTTTTTGATATTTTACATAGGGTGTGTCATCTATATTGACTGTCCTTTTTGATATTTTATTTACAGTATATAATATACATTTGGTGTAATTTTTGATATTTTATGTACAGTATATTAAATATAATTACTGTAGTTTTTCATAGTCTATTTACAGTATATATCACACATATTTGGTGTACTTTTTGATATTTTATGTACAGTATGTCATATATATTTACTGTACTATTTGATATTTTATTTACAGTATATAAAATGTATTTGGTGTACTTTTAGTTAATATTATATGTACAATATATGAAATATATTTACTGTACTTTCTGATATTTTATATACAGTATATAAGATATATTTGGTGTCCTTTTGATATTTTATATAAATTATATAATATATATTTTGTGAAGTTTTTGATATTTTACATAGGGTGTGTAGTATATACTTACTGTCCTTTTTGATATTTTATTTACAGTATATAATATACATTTGGTGTAATTTTTGATATTTTATGTACAGTATATTAAATATAATTACTGCAGTTTTTGATAGTCTATTTACAGTATATACAACACATATTTGGTGTACTTTTTGATATTTTATGTACAGTATGTCATATATTTACTGTACTTTTTGATATTTTATTTACAGTATATAAAATGTATTTGGTGTACTTTTAGTTAATATTATATGTACAATATATGAAATATATTTACTGTACTTTTTGATATTTTATGTACAGTATATAAGATATATTTGGTGTCCTTTTGATATTTTATGTAAATTATATAATATATATTTGGTGAAGTTTTTGATATTTTACATAGGGTGTGTACTATATAGTTACTGTCCTTTTTGATATTTTATTTACAGTATATAATATACGTTTGGTGTAATTTTTGATATTTTATGTACAGTATATTAAATATAATTACTGTAGTATTTGATACTTTATTTACAGTATATATAACACATATTTGGTGTACTTTTTGATATTTTATGTACAGTATGTAATATATATTTACTGTACTTTTTGATAATTTATTTACAGTATATAAAGTGTATTTGGTGTACTTTCAGTTAATATTATATGTACAATATATGAAATATATTTACTGTACTTTGTGATATTTTATGTACAGTATATAAGATATATTTGGTGTCCTTTTGATATTTTATGTAAATTATATAATATATATTTGGTGAAGTTTTTGATATTTTACATAGGGTGTGTAGTATATAGTTACTGTCCTTTTTGATATTTTATTTACAGTATATAATATACGTTTGGTGTAATTTTTGATATTTTATGTACAGTATATTAAATATAATTACTGTAGTATTTGATACTTTATTTACAGTATATATAACACATATTTGGTGTACTTTTTGATATTTTATGTACAGTATGTAATATATATTTACTGTACTTTTTGATAATTTATTTACAGTATATAAAGTGTATTTGGTGTACTTTCGGTTAATATTATATGTACAATATATGAAATATATATACTGTATTTTTGATATTTTATGTACAGTATATAAGATATATTTCGTGTCCTTTTGATATTTTATGTAAATTATATAATACATATTTGGTGTTGTTTTTGATATTTTACATAGGGTGTGTCATCTATATTGACTGTCCTTTTTAATATTTTATTTACAGTATATAATATACATTTGGTGTAATTTTTGATATTTTATGCACAGTATATTAAATATAATTACTGTAGTTTTTCATAGTCTATTTACAGTATATATAACACATATTTGGTGTACTTTTTGATATTTTATGTACAGTATGTCATATATATTTACTGTACTATTTGATATTTTATTTACAGTATATAAAATGTATTTGGTGTACTTATAGTTAATATTATATGTACAATATATGAAATATATTTACTGTACTTTTGATATTTTATGTACAGTATATAAGATATATTTGGTGTCCTTTTGATATTTTATGTAAATTATATAATACATATTTGGTGTAGTTTTTGATATTTTACATAGGGTGTGTCATATATATTGACTGTCCTTTTTGATATTTTATTTACAGTATATAATATACATTTGGTGTAATTTCTGATATTTTATGTACAGTATATTAAATATAATTACTGTAGTTTTTGATAGTCTATTTACAGTATATATAACACATATTTGGTGTACTTTTTTATATTTTATGTACAGTATGTCATATATATTTACTGTACTTTTTGATATTTTATTTACAGTATATAATATACATTTGGTGTAATTTTTGATATTTTATGTACAGTATATTAAATACTATTACTGTAGTTTTTGATAGTCTATTTACAGTATATATAACACATATTTGGTTTACTTTTTGATATTTTATGTACAGTATGTCATATATATTTACTGTACTTTTTGATATTTTATTTACAGTATATAAAATGTATTTGGTGTACTTTCAGTTAATATTATATGTATAATATATGAAATATATTTACTGTACTTTTTGATATTTTATTTACAGTATATAAGATATATTTGGTGTCCTTTTGATATTTTATGTAAATTATATAATACATATGTGCTGTAGTTTTTGATATTTTACATAGGGTGTGTCATATATATTGACGGTACCTTTTGATATTTTATTTACAGTATATAATATACATTTGGTGTAATTGTTGATATTTTATGTACAGTATATTAAATATAATTACTGTAGTTTTTCATAGTCTATTTATAGTATATATAACAGATATTTGGTGTACTTTTTGATATTTTATGTACAGTATGTCATATATATTTACTGTACTTTTTGATAATTTGTTTACATTATATTAAGTGTATTTGGTGTACTTTCAGTTAATATTATATGTACAATATATGTAATATATTTACCGTACTCTTTGATATTTTATGTACAGTATATAAGATATATTTGGTGTCCTTTTGATATTTTATGTAAATTATATAATACATATTTGGTGTAGTTTTTGATATTTTACATAGGGTGTGATATATATATTGACTGTCCTTTTTGATAATTTATTTACAGTATATAATATACATTTGGTGTAATTTTTGATATTTTATGTACAGTATATTAAATACAATTACTGTAGTTTTTGATAGTCTATTTACAGTATATATAACACGTATTTGGTGTACTTTTTGATATTTTATGTACAGTATGTCATATATATTTACTGTACTTTTTGATAATTTATTTACAGTATATAAAATGTATTTGGTGTACCTTCAGTTAATATTATATGTACAATATATGAAATATATTTACTGTACTTTTTGATATTTTATGTACAGTATGTCATATATATTTACTGTATTTTTGATATTTTATTTACAGTATATAAAATGTATTTGGTCTACTTTTAGTTAATATTATATACACAATATATGAAATATATTTACTGTACTTTTTGATATTTTATGTACAGTATATAAGATATATTTGGTGTCCTTTTGATATTTTATATAAATTATATAATATATATTTGGTGTAGTTTTTGAGTATATAAAATGTATTTGGTGTACTTTCAGTTAATATTATATGTACAATATATGGAATATATTTACTGTAATTTTTGATATTTTATGTACAGTATAGAAGATATATTTGGTGTCCTTTTGATATTTTATATAAATTATATAATATATATTTGGTGAAGTTTTTGATATTTTACATAGGGTGTGTAGTATATAGTTACTGTCCTTTTTGATATTTTATTTACAGTATATAATATACGTTTGGTGTAATTTTTGATATTTAATGTACAGTATATTAAATATAATTACTGTACTATTTGATACTTTATTTACAGTATATATAACACATATTTGGTGTACTTTCTGATATTTTATGTACAGTATGTAATATATATTTACTGTACTTTTTGATAATTTATTTACAGTATATAAAGTGTATTTGGTGTACTTTCAGTTAATATTATATGTACAATATATGAAATATATTTACTGTACTTTTTGATATTTTATGTACAGTATATAAGATATATTTGGTGTCCTTTTGATATTTTATGTAAATTATATAATATATATTTGGTGAAGTTTTTGATATTTTACATAGGGTGTGTAGTATACAGTTACTGTCCTTTTTGATATTTTATTTACAGTATATAATATACGTTTGGTGTAATTTTTGATATTTAATGTACAGTATATTAAATATAATTACTGTAGTATTTGATACTTTATTTACAGTATATATAACACATATTTGGTGTACTTTTTGATATTTTATGTACATTATGTCATATATATTTACTGTACTTTTTGATAATTTATTTACAGTATATAAAGTGTATTTGGTGTACTTTCAGTTAATATTATATGTACAATATATGAAATATATTTACTGTACTTTTTGATATTTTATGTACAGTATATAAGATATATTTGGTGTCCTTTTGATATTTTATGTAAATTATATAATATATATTTGGTGAAGTTTTTGATATTTTACATAGGGTGTGTAGTATATAGTTACTGTCCTTTTTGATATTTTATTTACAGTATATAATATACGTTTGGTGTAATTTTTGATATTTTATGTACAGTATATTAAATATAATTACTGTAGTATTTGATACTTTATTTACAGTATATATAACAGATATTTGGTGTACTTTTTGATATTTTATGTACAGTATGTAATATATATTTACTGTACTTTTTGATAATTTATTTACAGTATATAAAGTGTATTTGGTGTACTTTCGGTTAATATTATATGTACAATATATGAAATATATATACTGTATTTTTGATATTTTATGTACAGTATATAAGATATATTTCGTGTCCTTTTGATATTTTATGTAAATTATATAATACATATTTGGTGTTGTTTTTGATATTTTACATAGGGTGTGTCATCTATATTGACTGTCCTTTTTAATATTTTATTTACAGTATATAATATACATTTGGTGTAATTTTTGATATTTTATGTACAGTATATTAAATATAATTACTGTAGTTTTTTATAGTCTATTTACAGTATATATAACACATATTTGGTGTACTTTTTGATATTTTATGTACAGTATGTCATATATATTTACTGTACTATTTGATATTTTATTTACAGTATATAAAATGTATTTGGTGTACTTTTAGTTAATATTATATGTACAATATATGAAATATATTTACTGTACTTTCTGATATTTTATATACAGTATATAAGATATATTTGGTGTCCTTTTGATATTTTATATAAATTATATAATATATATTTTGTGAAGTTTTTGATATTTTACATAGGGTGTGTAGTATATACTTACTGTCCTTTTTGATATTTTATTTACAGTATATAATATACATTTGGTGTAATTTTTGGTATTTTATGTACAGTATATTAAATATAATTACTGCAGTTTTTGATAGTCTATTTACAGTATATACAACACATATTTGGTGTACTTTTTGATATTTTATGTACAGTATGTCATATATATTTACTGTACTTTTTGATATTTTATTTACAGTATATAAAATGTATTTGGTGTACTTTTAGTTAATATTATATGTACAATATATGAAATATATTTACTGTACTTTTTGATATTTTATGTACAGTATATAAGATATATTTGGTGTCCTTTTGATATTTTATATAAATTACATAATATATATTTGCTGAAGTTTTTGATATTTTACATAGGGTGTGTAGTATATAGTTACTGTCCTTTTTGATATTTTATTTACAGTATATAATATACGTTTGGTGTAATTTTTGATATTTTATGTACAGTATATTAAATATAATTACTGTAGTATTTGATACTTTATTTACAGTATATATAACACATATTTGGTGTACTTTTTGATATTTTATGTACAGTATGTAATATATATTTACTGTACTTTTTGATAATTTATTTACAGTATATAAAGTGTATTTGGTGTACTTTCGGTTAATATTATATGTACAATATATGAAATATATATACTGTATTTTTGATATTTTATGTACAGTATATAAGATATATTTCGTGTCCTTTTGATATTTTATGTCAATTATATAATACATATTTGGTGTTGTTTTTGATATTTTACATAGGGTGTGTCATATATATTGACTGTCCTTTTTAATATTTTATTTACAGTATATAATATACATTTGGTGTAATTTTTGATATTTTATGTACAGTATATAAAATATAATTACTGTAGTTTTTTATAGTCTATTTACAGTATATATAACACATATTTGGTGTACTTTTTGATATTTTATGTACAGTATGTCATATATATTTACTGTACTATTTGATATTTTATTTACAGTATATAAAATGTATTTGGTGTACTTTTAGTTAATATTATATGTACAATATATGAAATATATTTACTGTACTTTCTGATATTTTATATACAGTATATAAGATATATTTGGTGTCCTTTTGATATTTTATATAAATTATATAATATATATTTTGTGAAGTTTTTGATATTTTACATAGGGTGTGTAGTATATACTTACTGTCCTTTTTGATATTTTATTTACAGTATATAATATACATTTGGTGTAATTTTTGGTATTTTATGTACAGTATATTAAATATAATTACTGCAGTTTTTGATAGTCTATTTACAGTATATACAACACATATTTGGTGTACTTTTTGATATTTTATGTACAGTATGTCATATATATTTACTGTACTTTTTGATATTTTATTTACAGTATATAAAATGTATTTGGTGTACTTTTAGTTAATATTATATGTACAATATATGAAATATATTTACTGTACTTTTTGATATTTTATGTACAGTATATAAGATATATTTGGTGTCCTTTTGATATTTTATATAAATTACATAATATATATTTGCTGAAGTTTTTGATATTTTACATAGGGTGTGTAGTATATAGTTACTGTCCTTTTTGATATTTTATTTACAGTATATAATATACGTTTGGTGTAATTTTTGATATTTAATGTACAGTATATTAAATATAATTACTGTAGTATTTGATACTTTATTTACAGTATATATAACACATATTTGGTGTACTTTTTGATATTTTATGTACAGTATGTCATATATATTTACTGTACTTTTTGATAATTTATTTACAGTATATAAAGTGTATTTGGTGTATTTTCAGTTAATATTATATGTACAATATATGAAATATATTTACTGTACTTTTTGATATTTTATGTACAGTATATAAGATATATTTGGTGTCCTTTTGATATTTTATGTAAATTATATAATATATATTTGGTGAAGTTTTTGATATTTTACATAGGGTGTGTAGTATATAGTTACTGTCCTTTTTGATATTTTATTTACAGTATATAATATACGTTTGGTGTAATTTTTGATATTTTATGTACAGTATATTAAATATAATTACTGTTGTATTTGATACTTTATTTACAGTATATATAACACATATTTGGTGTACTTTTTGATATTTTATGTACAGTATGTAATATATATTTACTGTACTTTTTGATAATTTATTTACAGTATATAAAGTGTATTTGGTGTACTTTCGGTTAATATTATATGTACAATATATGAAATATATATACTGTATTTTTGATATTTTATGTACAGTATATAAGATATATTTCGTGTCCTTTTGATATTTTATGTAAATTATATAATACATATTTGGTGTTGTTTTTGATATTTTACATAGGGTGTGTCATCTATATTGACTGTCCTTTTTAATATTTTATTTACAGTATATAATATACATTTGGTGTAATTTTTGATATTTTATGTACAGTATATTAAATATAATTACTGTAGTTTTTTATAGTCTATTTACAGTATATATAACACATATTTGGTGTACTTTTTGATATTTTATGTACAGTATGTCATATATATTTACTGTACTATTTGATATTTTATTTACAGTATATAAAATGTATTTGGTGTACTTTTAGTTAATATTATATGTACAATATATGAAATATATTTACTGTACTTTCTGATATTTTATATACAGTATATAAGATATATTTGGTGTCCTTTTGATATTTTATATAAATTATATAATATATATTTTGTGAAGTTTTTGATATTTTACATAGGGTGTGTAGTATATACTTACTGTCCTTTTTGATATTTTATTTACAGTATATAATATACGTTTGGTGTAATTTTTGATATTTTATGTACAGTATATTAAATATAATTACTGTAGTATTTGATACTTTATTTACAGTATATATAACACACATTTGGTGTACTTTTTGATATTTTATGTACAGTATGTAATATATATTTACTGTACTTTTTGATAATTTATTTACAGTATATAAAGTGTATTTGGGGTACTTTCGGTTAATATTATATGTACAATATATGAAATATATTTACTGTATTTTTGATATTTTATGTACAGTATATAAGATATATTTGGTGTCCTTTTGATATTTTATATAAATTATATAATATACATTTGGTGAAGTTTTTGATATTTTACATAGGGTGTGTAGTATATAGTTACTATCCTTTTTGATATTTTATTTACAGTATATAATATACGTTTGCTGTAATTTTTGATATTTAATGTACAGTATATTAAATATAATTACTGTAGAATTTGATACTTTATTTACAGTATATATAACACATATTTGGTGTACTTTTTGATATTTTATGTACAGTATGTCATATATATTTACTGTACTTTTTGATAATTTATTTACAGTATATAAAGTGTATTTGGTGTACTTTCAGTTAATATTATATGTACAATATATGAAATATATTTACTGTACTTTTTGATATTTTATGTACAGTATATAAGATATATTTGGTGTCCTTTTGATATTTTATGTAAATTATATAATATATATTTGGTGAAGTTTTTGATATTTTACATAGGGTGTGTACTATATAGTTACTGTCCTTTTTGATATTTTATTTACAGTATATAATATACGTTTGGTGTAATTTTTGATATTTTATGTACAGTATATTAAATATAATTACTGTAGTATTTGATACTTTATTTACAGTATATATAACACATATTTGGTGTACTTTTTGATATTTTATGTACAGTATGTAATATATATTTACTGTACTTTTTGATAATTTATTTACAGTATATAAAGTGTATTTGGTGTACTTTCAGTTAATATTATATGTAAAATATATGAAATATATTTACTGTACTTTTTGATATTTTAGGTACAGTATATAAGATATATTTGGTGTCCTTTTGATATTTTATGTAAATTATATAATATATATTTGGTGAAGTTTTTGATATTTTACATAGGGTGTGTAGTATATAGTTACTGTCCTTTTTGATATTTTATTTACAGTATATAATATACCTTTGGTGTAATTTTTGATATTTTATGTACAGTATATTAAATATAATTACTGTAGTATTTGATACTTTATTTACAGTATATATAACACATATTTGGTGTACTTTTTGATATTTTATGTACAGTATGTAATATATATTTACTGTACTTTTTGATAATTTATTTACAGTATATAAAGTGTATTTGGTGTACTTTCGGTTAATATTATATGTACAATATATGAAATATATATACTGTATTTTTGATATTTTATGTACAGTATATAAGATACATTTCGTGTCCTTTTGATATTTTATGTAAATTATATAATACATATTTGGTGTTGTTTTTGATATTTTACATAGGGTGTGTCATCTATATTGACTGTCCTTTTTAATATTTTATTTACAGTATATAATATACATTTGGTGTAATTTTTGATATTTTATGTACAGTATATTAAATATAGTTACTGCAGTTTTTGATAGTCTATTTACAGTATATATAACACATATTTGGTGTACTTTTTGATATTTTATGTACAGTATGTCATATATATTTACTGTACTTTTTGATATTTTATTTACAGTATATAAAATGTATTTGGTGTACTTTTAGTTAATATTATATGTACAATATATGAAATATATTTACTGTACTTTCTGATATTTTATGTACAGTATATAAGATATATTTGGTGTCCTTTTGATATTTTATATAAATTATATAATATATATTTGGTGAAGTTTTTGATATTTTACATAGGGTGTGTAGTATATAGTTACTGTCCTTTTTGATATTTTATTTACAGTATATAATATACGTTTGGTGTAATTTTTGATATTTAATGTACAGTATATTAAATATAATTACTGTAGTATTTGATACTTTATTTACAGTATATATAACACATATTTGGTGTACTTTTTGATATTTTATGTACAGTATGTCATATATATTTACTGTACTTTTTGATAATTTATTTACAGTATATAAAGTGTATTTGGTGTACTTTCAGTTAAGATTATATGTACAATATATGAAATATATTTACTGTACTTTTTGATATTTTATGTACAGTTTATAAGATATATTTGGTGTCCTTTTGATATTTTATATAAATTATATAATATATATTTGGTGAAGTTTTTGATATTTTACATAGGGTGTGTAGTATATAGTTACTGTCCTTTTTGATATTTTATTTACAGTATATAATATACGTTTGGTGTAATTTTTGGTATTTAATATACAGTATATTAAATATAATTACTGTAGTATTTGATACTTTATTTACAGTATATATAACACATATTTGGTGTACTTTTTGATATTTTATGTACAGTATGTAATATATATTTACTGTACTTTTTGATAATTTATTTACAGTATATAAAGTGTATTTGGTGTACTTTCAGTTAATATTATATGTACAATATATGAAATATATTTACTGTACGTTTTGATATTTTATGTACAGTATATAAGATATATTTCGTGTCCTTTTGATATTTTATGTAAATTATATAATATATATTTGGTGAAGTTTTTGATATTTTACATAGGGTGTGTAGTATATAGTTACTGTCCTTTTTGATATTTTATTTACAGTATATAATATACGTTTGGTGTAATTTTTGATATTTTATGTACAGTATATTAAATATAATTACTGTAGTATTTGATACTTTATTTACAGTATATATAACACATATTTGGTGTACTTTTTGATATTTTATGTACAGTATGTAATATATATTTACTGTACTTTTTGATAATTTATTTACAGTATATAAAGTGTATTTGGTGTACTTTCGGTTAATATTATATGTACAATATATGAAATATATATACTGTATTTTTGATATTTTATGTACAGTATATAAGATATATTTCGTGTCCTTTTGATATTTTATGTAAATTATATAATACATATTTGGTGTTGTTTTTGATATTTTACATAGGGTGTGTCATCTATATTGACTGTCCTTTTTGATATTTTATTTACAGTATATAATATACATTTGGTGTAATTTTTGATATTTTATGTGCAGTATATTAAATATAATTACTGTAGTTTTTCATAGTCTATTTACAGTATATATAACACATATTTGGTGTACTTTTTGATATTTTATGTACAGTATGTCATCTATATTTACTGTACTATTTGATATTTTATTTACAGTATATAAAATGTATTTGGTGTACTTTTAGTTAATATTATATGTACAATATATGAAATATATTTACTGTACTTTCTGATATTTTATATACAGTATATAAGATATATTTGGTGTCCTTTTGATATTTTATATAAATTATATAATATATATTTGGTGAAGTTTTTGATATTTTACATAGGGTGTGTAGTATATACTTACTGTCCTTTTTGATATTTTATTTACAGTATATAATATACATTTGGTGTAATTTTTGATACTTTATGTACAGTATATTAAATATAATTACTGCAGTTTTTGATAGTCTATTTACAGTATATATTACACATATTTGGTGTACTTTTTGATATTTTATGTACAGTATGTCATATATATTTACTGTACTTTTTGATATTTTATTTACAGTATATAAAATGTATTTGGTGTACTTTTAGTTAATATTATATGTACAATATAGGAAATATATTTACTGTACTTTTTGATATTTTATGTACAGTATATAAGATATATTTGGTGTCCTTTTGATATTTTATATAAATTATATAATATATATTTGGTGAAGTTTTTGATATTTTACATAGGGTGTGTAGTATATAGTTACTGTCCTTTTTGATATTTTATTTACAGTATATAATATACGTTTGGTGTAATTTTTGATATTTAATGTACAGTATATTAAATATAATTACTGTAGTATTTGATACTTTATTTACAGTATATATAACACATATTTGGTGTACTTTTTGATATTTTATGTACAGTATGTCATATATATTTACTGTACTTTTTGATAATTTATTTACAGTATATAAAGTGTATTTGGTGTACTTTCAGTTAATATTATATGTACAATATATGAAATATATTTACTGTACTTTTTGATATTTTATGTACAGTATATAAGATATATTTGGTGTCCTTTTGATATTTTATGTAAATTATATAATATATATTTGGTGAAGTTTTTGATATTTTACATAGGGTGTGTAGTATATAGTTACTGTCTTTTTTGATATTTTATTTACAGTATATAATATACGTTTGGTGTAATTTTTGATATTTAATGTACAGTATATTAAATATAATTACTGTAGTATTTGATACTTTATTTACAGTATATATAACACATATTTGGTGTACTTTTTGATATTTTATGTACAGTATGTAATATATATTTACTGTACTTTTTGATAATTTATTTACAGTATATAAAGTGTATTTGGTGTACTTTCAGTTAATATTATATGTACAATATATGAAATATATTTACTGTACTTTTTGATATTTTATGTACAGTATATAAGATATATTTGGTGTCCTTTTGATATTTTATGTAAATTATATAATATATATTTGGTGAAGTTTTTGATATTTTACATAGGGTGTGTAGTATATAGTTACTGTCCTTTTTGATATTTTATTTACAGTATATAATATACGTTTGGTGTAATTTTTGATATTTTATGTACAGTATATTAAATATAATTACTGTAGTATTTGATACTTTATTTACAGTATATATAACACATATTTGGTGTACTTTTTGATATTTTATGTACAGTATGTAATATATATTTACTGTACTTTTTGATAATTTATTTACAGTATATAAAGTGTATTTGGTGTACTTTCGGTTAATATTATATGTACAATATATGAAATATATATACTGTATTTTTGATATTTTATGTACAGTATATAAGATATATTTCGTGTCCTTTTGATATTTTATGTAAATTATATAATACATATTTGGTGTTGTTTTTGATATTTTACATAGGGTGTGTCATCTATATTGACTGTCCTTTTTGATATTTTATTTACAGTATATAATATACATTTGGTGTAATTTTTGATATTTTATGTACAGTATATTAAATATAATTACTGTAGTTTTTCATAGTCTATTTACAGTATATATAACACATATTTGGTGTACTTTTTGATATTTTATGTACAGTATGTCATATATATTTACTGTATTATTTGATATTTTATTTACAGTATATAAAATGTATTTGGTGTACTTTTAGTTAATATTATATGTACAATATATGAAATATATTTACTGTACTTTCTGATATTTTATATACAGTATATAAGATATATTTGGTGTCCTTTTGATATTTTATATAAATTATATAATATATATTTTGTGAAGTTTTTGATATTTTACATAGGGTGTGTAGTATATACTTACTGTCCTTTTTGATATTTTATTTACAGTATATAATATACATTTGGTGTAATTTTTGATATTTTATGTACAGTATATTAAATATAATTACTGCAGTTTTTGATAGCCTATTTACAGTATATACAACACATATTTGGTGTACTTTTTGATATTTTATGTACAGTATGTCATATATTTACTGTACTTTTTGATATTTTATTTACAGTATATAAAATGTATTTGGTGTACTTTTAGTTAATATTATATGTACAATATATGAAATATATTTACTGTACTTTTTGATATTTTATGTACAGTATATAAGATATATTTGGTGTCCTTTTGATATTTTATGTAAATTATATAATATATATTTGGTGAAGTTTTTGATATTTTACATAGGGTGTGTACTATATAGTTACTGTCCTTTTTGATATTTTATTTACAGTATATAATATACGTTTGGTGTAATTTTTGATATTTTATGTACAGTATATTAAATATAATTACTGTAGTATTTGATACTTTATTTACAGTATATATAACACATATTTGGTGTACTTTTTGATATTTTATGTACAGTATGTAATATATATTTACTGTACTTTTTGATAATTTATTTACAGTATATAAAGTGTATTTGGTGTACTTTCAGTTAATATTATATGTACAATATATGAAATATATTTACTGTACTTTGTGATATTTTATGTACAGTATATAAGATATATTTGGTGTCCTTTTGATATTTTATGTAAATTATATAATATATATTTGGTGAAGTTTTTGATATTTTACATAGGGTGTGTAGTATATACTTACTGTCCTTTTTGATATTTTATTTACAGTATATAATATACATTTGGTGTAATTTTTGATATTTTATGTACAGTATATTAAATACTATTACTGTAGTTTTTGATAGTCTATTTACAGTATATATAACACATATTTCGTTTACTTTTTGATATTTTATGTACAGTATGTCATATATATTTACTGTACTTTTTGATATTTTATTTACAGTATATAAAATGTATTTGGTGTACTTTCAGTTAATATTATATGTATAATATATGAAATATATTTACTGTACTTTTTGATATTTTATGTACAGTATATAAGATATATTTGGTGTCCTTTTGATATTTTATGTAAATTATATAATACATATGTGCTGTAGTTTTTGATATTTTACATAGGGTGTGTCATATATATTGACGGTACTTTTTGATATTTTATTTACAGTATATAATATACATTTGGTGTAATTGTTGATATTTTATGTACAGTATATTAAATATAATTACTGTAGTTTTTCATAGTCTATTTATAGTATATATAACACATATTTGGTGTACTTTTTGATATTTTATGTACAGTATGTCATATATATTTACTGTACTTTTTGATAATTTGTTTACAGTATAAAAAGTGTATTTGGTGTACTTTCAGTTAATATTATATGTACAATATATGTAATATATTTACCGTACTCTTTGATATTTTATGTACAGTATATAAGATATATTTGGTGTCCTTTTGATATTTTATGTAAATTATATAATACATATTTGGTGTAGTTTTTGATATTTTACATAGGGTGTGTGATATATATTGACTGTCCTTTTTGATATTTTATTTACAGTATATAATATACATTTGGTGTAATTTTTGATATTTTATGTACAGTATATTAAATACAATTACTGTAGTTTTTGATAGTCTATTTACAGTATATATAACACGTATTTGGTGTACTTTTTGATATTTTATGTACAGTATGTCATATATATTTACTGTACTTTTTGATAATTTATTTACAGTATATAAAATGTATTTGGTGTACCTTCAGTTAATATTATATGTACAATATATGAAATATATTTACTGTACTTTTTGATATTTTATGTACAGTATGTCATATATATTTACTGTATTTTTGATATTTTATTTACAGTATATAAAATGTATTTGGTGTACTTTTAGTTAATATTATATACACAATATATGAAATATGTTTACTGTACTTTCTGATATTTTATATACAGTATATAAGATATATTTGGTGTCCTTTTGATATTTTATATAAATTATATAATATATATTTGGTGAAGTTTTTGATATTTTACATAGGGTGTGTAGTATATAGTTACTGTCCTTTTTGATATTTTATTTACAGTATATAATATACGTTTGGTGTAATTTTTGATATTTAATGTACAGTATATTAAATATAATTACTGTAGTATTTGATACTTTATTTACAGTATATATAACACATATTTGGTGTACTTTTTGATATTTTATGTATAGTATGTAATATATATTTACTGTACTTTTTGATAATTTATTTACAGTATATAAAGTGTATTTGGTGTATTTTCAGTTAATATTATATGTAAAATATATGAAATACATTTACTGTACTTTTTGATATTTTATGTACAGTATATAAGATATATTTCGTGTCCTTTTGATATTTTATGTAAATTATATAATACATATTTGGTGTTGTTTTTGATATTTTACATAGAGTGTGTCATCTATATTGACTGTCCTTTTTAATATTTTATTTACAGTATATAATATACATTTGGTGTAATTTTTGATATTTTATGTACAGTATATTAAATATAATTACTGTAGTTTTTCATAGTCTATTTACAGTATATATAACACATATTTGGTGTACTTTTTGATATTTTATGTACAGTATGTCATATATATTTACTGTACTTTTTGATAATTTATTTACAGTATATAAAGTGTATTTGGTGTACTTTCAGTTAATATTATATGTACAATATATGAAATATATTTACTGTACTTTTTGATATTTTATGTACAGTATATAAGATATATTTGGTGTCCTTTTGATATTTTATATAAATTATATAATATATATTTGGTGAAGTTTTTGATATTTTACATAGGGTGTGTAGTATATACTTACTGTCCTTTTTGATATTTTATTTACAGTATATAATATACATTTGGTGTAATTTTTGATATTTTATGTACAGTATATTAAATATAATTACTGCAGTTTTTGATAGTCTATTTACAGTATATATAACACATATTTGGTGTACTTTTTGATATTTTATGTACAGTATGTCATATATATTTACTGTACTTTTTGATATTTTATTTACAGTATATAAAATGTATTTGGTGTACTTTTAGTTAATATTATATGTACAATATATGAAATATATTTACTGTACCTTTTGATATTTTATGTACAGTATATAAGATATATTTGGTGTCCTTTTGATATTTTATATAAATTATATAATATACATTTGGTGAAGTTTTTGATATTTTACATAGGGTGTGTAGTATATAGTTACTGTCCTTTTTGATATTTTATTTACAGTATATAATATACGTTAGGTGTAATTTTTGATATTTAATGTACAGTATATTAAATATAATTACTGTAGTGTTTGATACTTTATTTACAGTATATATGACACATATTTGGTGTACTTTTTGATATTTTATGTACAGTATGTCATATATATTTACTGTACTTTTTGATAATTTATTTACAGTATATAAAGTGTATTTGGTGTACTTTCAGTTAATATTATATGTACAATATATGAAATATATTTACTGTACTTTTTGATATTTTATGTACATTATATAAGATATATTTGGTGTCCTTTTGATATTTTATGTAAATTATATAATATATATTTGGTGAAGTTTTTGATATTTTACATAGGGTGTGTACTATATAGTTACTGTCCTTTTTGATATTTTATTTACAGTATATAATATACGTTTGGTGTAATTTTTATATTTTATGTACAGTATATTAAATATAATTACTGTAGTATTTGATACTTTATTTACAGTATATATAACACATATTTGGTGTACTTTTTGATATTTTATGTACAGTATGTCATATATATTTACTGTACTATTTGATATTTTATTTACAGTATATAAAATGTATTTGGTGTACTTTTAGTTAATATTATATGTACAATATATGAAATATATTTACTGTACTTTCTGATATTTTATATCCAGTATATAAGATATATTTGGTGTCCTTTTGATATTTTATATAAATTATATAATATATATTTGGTGAAGTTTTTGATATTTTACATAGGGTGTGTAGTATATAGTTACTGTCCTTTTTGATATTTTATTTACAGTATATAATATACGTTTGGTGAAATTTTTGATATTTTATGTACAGTATATTAAATATAATTACTGTAGTATTTGATACTTTATTTACAGTATATATAACACATATTTGGTGTACTTTTTGATATTTTATGTACAGTATGTCATATATATTTACTGTACTTTTTGATAATTTATTTACAGTATATAAAGTGTATTTGGTATACTTTCAGTTAAGATTATATGTACAATATATGAAATATATTTACTGTATTTTTGATATTTTATGTACAGTTTATAAGATATATTTGGTGTCCTTTTGATATTTTATATAAATTATATAATATATATTTGGTGAAGTTTTTGATATTTTACATAGGGTGTGTAGTATATAGTTACTGTCCTTTTTGATATTTTATTTACAGTATATAATATACGTTTGGTGTAATTTTTGATATTTAATATACAGTATATTAAATATAATTACTGTAGTATTTGATACTTTATTTACAGTATATATAACACATATTTGGTGTACTTTTTGATATTTTATGTACAGTATGTAATATATATTTACTGTACTTTTTGATAATTTATTTACAGTATATAAAGTGTATTTGGTGTACTTTCAGTTAATATTATATGTACAATATATGAAATATATTTACTGTACTTTTTGATATTTTATGTACAGTATATAAGATATATTTCGTGTCCTTTTGATATTTTATGTAAATTATATAATATATATTTGGTGAAGTTTTTGATATTTTACATAGGGTGTGTAGTATATAGTTACTGTCCTTTTTGATATTTTATTTACAGTATATAATATACGTTTGGTGTAATTTTTGATATTTTATGTACAGTATATTAAATATAATTACTGTAGTATTTGATACTTTATTTACAGTATATATAACACATATTTGGTGTACTTTTTGATATTTTATGTACAGTATGTAATATATATTTACTGTACTTTTTGATAATTTATTTACAGTATATAAAGTGTATTTGGTGTACTTTCGGTTAATATTATATGTACAATACATGAAATATATATACTGTATTTTTGATATTTTATGTACAGTATATAAGATATATTTCGTGTCCTTTTGATATTTTATGTAAATTATATAATACATATTTGGTGTTGTTTTTGATATTTTACATAGGGTGTGTCATCTATATTGACTGTCCTTTTTGATATTTTATTTACAGTATATAATATACATTTGGTGTAATTTTTGATATTTTATGTACAGTATATTAAATATAATTACTGTAGTTTTTCATAGTCTATTTACAGTATATATAACACATATTTGGTGTACTTTTTGATATTTTATGTACAGTATGTCATCTATATTTACTGTACTATTTGATATTTTATTTACAGTATATAAAATGTATTTGGTGTACTTTTAGTTAATATTATATGTACAATATATGAAATATATTTACTGTACTTTCTGATATTTTATATACAGTATATAAGATATATTTGGTATCCTTTTGATATTTTATATAAATTATATAATATATATTTGGTGAAGTTTTTGATATTTTACATAGGGTGTGTAGTATATAGTTACTGTCCTTTTTGATATTTTATTTACAGTATATAATATACGTTTGGTGTAATTTTTGATATTTAATGTACAGTATATTAAATATAATTACTGTAGTATTTGATACTTTATTTACAGTATATATAACACATATTTGGTGTACTTTTTGATATTTTATGTACAGTATGTAATATATATTTACTGTACTTTTTGATAATTTATTTACAGTATATAAAGTGTATTTGGTGTACTTTCAGTTAATATTATATGTAAAATATATGAAATATATTTACTGTACTTTTTGATATTTTATATACAGTATATAAGATATATTTCGTGTCCTTTTGATATTTTATGTAAATTATATAATACATATTTGGTGTTGTTTTTGATATTTTACATAGAGTGTGTCATCTATATTGACTGTCCTTTTTAATATTTTATTTACAGTATATAATATACATTTGGTGTAATTTTTGATATTTTATGTACAGTATATTAAATATAATTACTGTAGTTTTTCATAGTCTATTTACAGTATATATAACACATATTTGGTGTACTTTTTGATATTTTATGTACAGTATGTCATATATATTTACTGTACTTTTTGATAATTTATTTACAGTATATAAAGTGTATTTGGTGTACTTTCAGTTAATATTATATGTACAATATATGAAATATATTTACTGTACTTTTTGATATTTTATGTACATTATATAAGATATATTTGGTGTCCTTTTGATATTTTATATAAATTATATAATATATATTTGGTGAAGTTTTTGATATTTTACATAGGGTGTGTAGTATATACTTACTGTCCTTTTTGATATTTTATTTACAGTATATAATATACATTTGGTGTAATTTTTGATATTTTATGTACAGTATATTAAATATAATTACTGCAGTTTTTGATTGTCTATTTACAGTATATATAACACATATTTGGTGTACTTTTTGATATTTTATGTACAGTATGTCATATATATTTACTGTACTATTTGATATATTATTTACAGTATATAAAATGTATTTGGTGTACTTTTAGTTAATATTATATGTACAATATATGAAATATATTTACTGTACTTTCTGATATTTTATATACAGTATATAAGATATATTTGGTGTCCTTTTGATATTTTATATAAATTATATAATATATATTTGGTGAAGTTTTTGATATTTTACATAGGGTGTGTAGTATATACTTACTGTCCTTTTTGATATTTTATTTACAGTATATAATATACATTTGGTGTAATTTTTGATATTTTATGTACAGTATATTAAATATAGTTACTGCAGTTTTTGATAGTCTATTTACAGTATATATAACACATATTTGGTGTACTTTTTGATATTTTATGTACAGTATGTCATATATATTTACTGTACTTTTTGATATTTTATTTACAGTATATAAAATGTATTTGGTGTACTTTTAGTTAATATTATATGTACAATATATGAAATATATTTACTGTACTTTCTCATATTTTATGTACAGTATATAAGATATATTTTGTGTCCTTTTGATATTTTATATAAATTATATAATATATATTTGGTGAAGTTTTTGATATTTTACATAGGGTGTGTACTATATAGTTACTGTCCTTTTTGATATTTTATTTACAGTATATAATATACGTTTGGTGTAATTTTTGATATTTAATGTACAGTATATTAAATATAATTACTGTAGTATTTGATACTTTATTTACAGTATATATAACACATATTTGGTGTACTTTTTGATATTTTATGTACAGTATGTCATATATATTTACTGTACTTTTTGATAATTTATTTACAGTATATAAAGTGTATTTGGTGTACTTTCAGTTAAGATTATATGTACAATATATGAAATATATTTACTGTACTTTTTGATATTTTATGTACAGTTTATAAGATATATTTGGTGTCCTTTTGATATTTTATATAAATTATATAATATATATTTGGTGAAGTTTTTGATATTTTACATAGGGTGTGTAGTATATAGTTACTGTCCTTTTTGATATTTTATTTACAGTATATAATATACGTTTGGTGTAATTTTTGATATTTAATATACAGTATATTAAATATAATTACTGTAGTATTTGATACTTTATTTACAGTATATATAACACATATTTGGTGTACTTTTTGATATTTTATGTACAGTATGTAATATATATTTACTGTACTTTTTGATAATTTATTTACAGTATATAAATTTTATTTGGTGTACTTTCAGTTAATATTATATGTACAATATATGAAATATATTTACTGTACTTTTTGATATTTTATGTACAGTATATAAGATATATTTCGTGTCCTTTTGATATTTTATGTAAATTATATAATATATATTTGGTGAAGTTTTTGATATTTTACATAGGGTGTGTAGTATATAGTTACTGTCCTTTTTGATATTTTATTTACAGTATATAATATACGTTTGGTGTAATTTTTGATATTTTATGTACAGTATATTAAATATAATTACTGTAGTATTTGATACTTTATTTACAGTATATATAACACATATTTGGTGTACTTTTTGATATTTTATGTACAGTATGTAATATATATTTACTGTACTTTTTGATAATTTATTTACAGTATATAAAGTGTATTTGGTGTACTTTCGGTTAATATTATATGTACAATATATGAAATATATATACTGTATTTTTGATATTTTATGTACAGTATATAAGATATATTTCGTGTCCTTTTGATATTTTATGTAAATTATATAATACATATTTGGTGTTGTTTTTGATATTTTACATAGGGTGTGTCATCTATATTGACTGTCCTTTTTGATATTTTATTTACAGTATATAATATACATTTGGTGTAATTTTTGATATTTTATGTACAGTATATTAAATATAATTACTGTAGTTTTTCATAGTCTATTTACAGTATATATAACACATATTTGGTGTACTTTTTGATATTTTATGTACAGTATGTCATCTATATTTACTGTACTATTTGATATTTTATTTACAGTATATAAAATGTATTTGGTGTACTTTTAGTTAATATTATATGTACAATATATGAAATATATTTACTGTACTTTCTGATATTTTATATACAGTATATAAGATATATTTGGTGTCCTTTTGATATTTTATATAAATTATATAATATATATTTGGTGAAGTTTTTGATATTTTACATAGGGTGTGTAGTATATAGTTACTGTCCTTTTTGATATTTTATTTACAGTATATAATATACGTTTGGTGTAATTTTTGATATTTAATGTACAGTATATTAAATATAATTATTGTAGTATTTGATACTTTATTTACAGTATATATAACACATATTTGGTGTACTTTTTGATATTTTATGTACAGTATGTAATATATATTTACTGTACTTTTTGATAATTTATTTACAGTATATAAAGTGTATTTGGTGTACTTTCAGTTAATATTATATGTAAAATATATGAAATATATTTACTGTACTTTTTGATATTTTATGTACAGTATATAAGATATATTTCGTGTCCTTTTGATATTTTATGTAAATTATATAATACATATTTGGTGATGTTTTTGATATTTTACATAGAGTGTGTCATCTATATTGACTGTCCTTTTTAATATTTTATTTACAGTATATAATATACATTTGGTGTAATTTTTGATATTTTATGTACAGTATATTAAATATAATTACTGTAGTTTTTCATAGTCTATTTAAAGTATATATAACACATATTTGGTGTACTTTTTGATATTTTATGTACAGTATGTCATATATATTTACTGTACTTTTTGATAATTTATTTACAGTATATAAAGTGTATTTGGTGTACTTTCAGTTAATATTATATGTACAATATATGAAATATATTTACTGTACTTTTTGATATTTTATGTACAGTATATAAGATATATTTGGTGTCCTTTTGATATTTTATATAAATTATATAATATATATTTGGTGAAGTTTTTGATATTTTACATAGGGTGTGTAGTATATACTTACTGTCCTTTTTGATATTTTATTTACAGTATATAATATACATTTGGTGTAATTTTTGATATTTTATGTACAGTATATTAAATATAATTACTGCAGTTTTTGATAGTCTATTTACAGTATATATAACACATATTTGGTGTACTTTTTGATATTTTATGTACAGTATGTCATATATTTACAGTAATTTTTGATATTTTATTTACAGTATATAAAATGTATTTGGTGTACTTTTAGTTAATATTATATGTACAATATATGAAATATATTTACTGTACTTTTTGATATTTTATGTACAGTATATAAGATATATTTGGTGGCCTTTTGATATTTTATATAGATTATATAATATACATTTGGTGAAGTTTTTGATATTTTACATAGGGTGTGTAGTATATAGTTATTGTCCTTTTTGACATTTTATTTACAGTATATAATATACGTTTGGTGTAATTTTTGATATTTAATGTACAGTATATTAAATATAATTACTGTAGTGTTTGATACTTTATTTACAGTATATATAACACATATTTGGTGTACTTTTTGATATTTTATGTACAGTATGTCATATATATTTACTGTACTTTTTGATAATTTATTTACAGTATATAAAGTGTATTTGGTGTACTTTCAGTTAATATTATATGTACAATATATGAAATATATTTACTGTACTTTTTGATATTTTATGTACAGTATATAAGATATATTTGGTGTCCTTTTGATATTTTATGTAAATTATATAATATATATTTGGTGAAGTTTTTGATATTTTACATAGGGTGTGTACTATATAGTTACTGTCCTTTTTGATATTTTATTTACAGTATATAATATACGTTTGGTGTAATTTTTGATATTTTATGTACAGTATATTAAATATAATTACTGTAGTATTTGATACTTTATTTACAGTATATATAACACATATTTGGTGTACTTTTTGATATTTTATGTACAGTATGTCATATATATTTACTGTACTTTTTGATAATTTATTTACAGTATATAAAGTGTATTTGGTGTACTTTCAGTTAATATTATATGTAAAATATATGAAATATATTTACTGTACATTTTGATATTTTAGGTACAGTATATAAGATATATTTGGTGTCCTTTTGATATTTTATGTAAATTATATAATATATATTTGGTGAAGTTTTTGATATTTTACATAGGGTGTGTAGTACATAGTTACTGTCCTTTTTGATATTTTATTTACAGTATATAATATACGTTTGGTGTAATTTTTGATATTTTATGTACAGTATATTAAATATAATTACTGTAGTATTTGATACTTTATTTACAGTATATATAACACATATTTGGTGTACTTTTTGATATTTTATGTACAGTATGTAATATATATTTACTGTACTTTTTGATAATTTATTTACAGTATATAAAGTGTATTTGGTGTACTTTCGGTTAATATTATATGTACAATATATGAAATATATATACTGTATTTTTGATATTTTATGTACAGTATATAAGATATATTTCGTGTCCTTTTGATATTTTATGTAAATTATATAATACATATTTGGTGTTGTTTTTGATATTTTACATAGGGTGTGTCATCTATATTGACTGTCCTTTTTAATATTTTATTTACAGTATATAATATACATTTGGTGTAATTTTTGATATTTTATGTACAGTATATTAAATATAATTAATGTAGTTTTTCATAGTCTATTTACAGTATATATAACACATATTTGGTGTACTTTTTGATATTTTATGTACAGTATGTCATATATATTTACTGTACTATTTGATATATTATTTACAGTATATAAAATGTATTTGGTGTACTTTTAGTTAATATTATATGTACAATATATGAAATATATTTACTGTACTTTCTGATATTTTAGGTACAGTATATAAGATATATTTGGTGTCCTTTTGATATTTTATATAAATTATATAATATATATTTGGTGAAGTTTTTGATATTTTACATAGGGTGTGTAGTATATACTTACTGTCCTTTTTGATATTTTATTTACAGTATATAATATACATTTGGTGTAATTTTTGATATTTTATGTACAGTATATTAAATATAATTACTGCAGTTTTTGATAGTCTATTTACAGTATATATAACACATATTTGGTGTACTTTTTGATATTTTATGTACAGTATGTCATTTATATTTACTGTACTTTTTGATATTTTATTTACAGTATATAAAATGTATTTGGTGTACTTTTAGTTAATATTATATGTACAATATAGGAAATATATTTACTGTACTTTTTGATATTTTATGTACAGTATATAAGATATATTTGGTGTCCTTTTGATATTTTATATAAATTATATAATATATATTTGGTAAAGTTTTTGATATTTTACATAGGGTGTGTAGTATATAGTTACTGTCCTTTTTGATATTTTATTTACAGTATATAATATACGTTTGGTGTAATTTTTGATATTTAATGTACAGTATATTAAATATAATTACTGTAGTATTTGATACTTTATTTACAGTATATATAACACATATTTGGTGTACTTTTTGATATTTTATGTACAGTATGTAATATATATTTACTGTACTTTTTGATAATTTATTTACAGTATATAAAGTGTATTTGGTGTACTTTCAGTTAATATTATATGTACAATATATGAAATATATTTACTGTACTTTTTGATATTTTATGTACAGTATATAAGATATATTTGGTGTCCTTTTGATATTTTATGTAAATTATATAATATATATTTGGTGAAGTTTTTGATATTTTACATAGGGTGTGTAGTATATAGTTACTGTCTTTTTTGATATTTTATTTACAGTATATAATATACGTTTGGTGTAATTTTTGATATTTAATGTACAGTATATTAAATATAATTACTCTAGTATTTGATACTTTATTTACAGTATATATAACACATATTTGGTGTACTTTTTGATATTTTATGTACAGTATGTAATATATATTTACTGTACTTTTTGATAATTTATTTACAGTATATAAAGTGTATTTGGTGTACTTTCAGTTAATATTATATGTAAAATATATGAAATATATTTACTGTACTTTTTGATATTTTATGTACAGTATATAAGATATATTTGGTGTCCTTTTGATATTTTATGTAAATTATATAATATATATTTGGTGAAGTTTTTGATATTTTACATAGGGTGTGTAGTATATAGTTACTGTCCTTTTTGATATTTTATTTACAGTATATAATATACGTTTGGTGTAATTTTTGATATTTTATGTACAGTATATTAAATATAATTACTGTAGTATTTGATACTTTATTTACAGTATATATAACACATATTTGGTGTACTTTTTGATATTTTATGTACAGTATGTAATATATATTTACTGTACTTTTTGATAATTTATTTACAGTATATAAAGTGTATTTGGTGTACTTTCGGTTAATATTATATGTACAATATATGAAATATATATACTGTATTTTTGATATTTTATGTACAGTATATAAGATATATTTCGTGTCCTTTTGATATTTTATGTAAATTATATAATACATATTTGGTGTTGTTTTTGATATTTTACATAGGGTGTGTCATCTATATTGACTGTCCTTTTTGATATTTTATTTACAGTATATAATATACATTTGGTGTAATTTTTGATATTTTATGTACAGTATATTAAATATAATTACTGTAGTTTTTCATAGTCTATTTACAGTATATATCACACATATTTGGTGTACTTTTTGATATTTTATGTACAGTATGTCATATATATTTACTGTACTATTTGATATTTTATTTACAGTATATAAAATGTATTTGGTGTACTTTTAGTTAATATTATATGTACAATATATGAAATATATTTACTGTACTTTCTGATATTTTATATACAGTATATAAGATATATTTGGTGTCCTTTTGATATTTTATATAAATTATATAATATATATTTTGTGAAGTTTTTGATATTTTACATAGGGTGTGTAGTATATACTTACTGTCCTTTTTGATATTTTATTTACAGTATATAATATACATTTGGTGTAATTTTTGATATTTTATGTACAGTATATTAAATATAATTACTGCAGTTTTTGATAGTCTATTTACAGTATATACAACACATATTTGGTGTACTTTTTGATATTTTATGTACAGTATGTCATATATTTACTGTACTTTTTGATATTTTATTTACAGTATATAAAATGTATTTGGTGTACTTTTAGTTAATATTATATGTACAATATATGAAATATATTTACTGTACTTTTTGATATTTTATGTACAGTATATAAGATATATTTGGTGTCCTTTTGATATTTTATGTAAATTATATAATATATATTTGGTGAAGTTTTTGATATTTTACATAGGGTGTGTACTATATAGTTACTGTCCTTTTTGATATTTTATTTACAGTATATAATATACGTTTGGTGTAATTTTTGATATTTTATGTACAGTATATTAAATATAATTACTGTAGTATTTGATACTTTATTTACAGTATATATAACACATATTTGGTGTACTTTTTGATATTTTATGTACAGTATGTAATATATATTTACTGTACTTTTTGATAATTTATTTACAGTATATAAAGTGTATTTGGTGTACTTTCAGTTAATATTATATGTACAATATATGAAATATATTTACTGTACTTTGTGATATTTTATGTACAGTATATAAGATATATTTGGTGTCCTTTTGATATTTTATGTAAATTATATAATATATATTCGGTGAAGTTTTTGATATTTTACATAGGGTGTGTATTATATAGTTACTGTCCTTTTTGATATTTTATTTACAGTATATAATATACGTTTGGTGTAATTTTTGATATTTTATGTACAGTATATTAAATATAATTACTGTAGTATTTGATACTTTATTTACAGTATATATAACACATATTTGGTGTACTTTTTGATATTTTATGTACAGTATGTAATATATATTTACTGTACTTTTTGATAATTTATTTACAGTATATAAAGTGTATTTGGTGTACTTTCGGTTAATATTATATGTACAATATATGAAATATATATACTGTATTTTTGATATTTTATGTACAGTATATAAGATATATTTCGTGTCCTTTTGATATTTTATGTAAATTATATAATACATATTTGGTGTTGTTTTTGATATTTTACATAGGGTGTGTCATCTATATTGACTGTCCTTTTTAATATTTTATTTACAGTATATAATATACATTTGGTGTAATTTTTGATATTTTATGCACAGTATATTAAATATAATTACTGTAGTTTTTCATAGTCTATTTACAGTATATATAACACATATTTGGTGTACTTTTTGATATTTTATGTACAGTATGTCATATATATTTACTGTACTATTTGATATTTTATTTACAGTATATAAAATGTATTTGGTGTACTTATAGTTAATATTATATGTACAATATATGAAATATATTTACTGTACTTTTGATATTTTATGTACAGTATATAAGATATATTTGGTGTCCTTTTGATATTTTATGTAAATTATATAATACATATTTGGTGTAGTTTTTGATATTTTACATAGGGTGTGTCATATATATTGACTGTCCTTTTTGATATTTTATTTACAGTATATAATATACATTTGGTGTAATTTCTGATATTTTATGTACAGTATATTAAATATAATTACTGTAGTTTTTGATAGTCTATTTACAGTATATATAACACATATTTGGTGTACTTTTTTATATTTTATGTACAGTATGTCATATATATTTACTGTACTTTTTGATATTTTATTTACAGTATATAATATACATTTGGTGTAATTTTTGATATTTTATGTACAGTATATTAAATACTATTACTGTAGTTTTTGATAGTCTATTTACAGTATATATAACACATATTTGGTTTACTTTTTGATATTTTATGTACAGTATGTCATATATATTTACTGTACTTTTTGATATTTTATTTACAGTATATAAAATGTATTTGGTGTACTTTCAGTTAATATTATATGTATAATATATGAAATATATTTACTGTACTTTTTGATATTTTATTTACAGTATATAAGATATATTTGGTGTCCTTTTGATATTTTATGTAAATTATATAATACATATGTGCTGTAGTTTTTGATATTTTACATAGGGTGTGTCATATATATTGACGGTACCTTTTGATATTTTATTTACAGTATATAATATACATTTGGTGTAATTGTTGATATTTTATGTACAGTATATTAAATATAATTACTGTAGTTTTTCATAGTCTATTTATAGTATATATAACAGATATTTGGTGTACTTTTTGATATTTTATGTACAGTATGTCATATATATTTACTGTACTTTTTGATAATTTGTTTACATTATATTAAGTGTATTTGGTGTACTTTCAGTTAATATTATATGTACAATATATGTAATATATTTACCGTACTCTTTGATATTTTATGTACAGTATATAAGATATATTTGGTGTCCTTTTGATATTTTATGTAAATTATATAATACATATTTGGTGTAGTTTTTGATATTTTACATAGGGTGTGATATATATATTGACTGTCCTTTTTGATAATTTATTTACAGTATATAATATACATTTGGTGTAATTTTTGATATTTTATGTACAGTATATTAAATACAATTACTGTAGTTTTTGATAGTCTATTTACAGTATATATAACACGTATTTGGTGTACTTTTTGATATTTTATGTACAGTATGTCATATATATTTACTGTACTTTTTGATAATTTATTTACAGTATATAAAATGTATTTGGTGTACCTTCAGTTAATATTATATGTACAATATATGAAATATATTTACTGTACTTTTTGATATTTTATGTACAGTATGTCATATATATTTACTGTATTTTTGATATTTTATTTACAGTATATAAAATGTATTTGGTCTACTTTTAGTTAATATTATATACACAATATATGAAATATATTTACTGTACTTTTTGATATTTTATGTACAGTATATAAGATATATTTGGTGTCCTTTTGATATTTTATATAAATTATATAATATATATTTGGTGTAGTTTTTGAGTATATAAAATGTATTTGGTGTACTTTCAGTTAATATTATATGTACAATATATGGAATATATTTACTGTACTTTTTGATATTTTATGTACAGTATAGAAGATATATTTGGTGTCCTTTTGATATTTTATATAAATTATATAATATATATTTGGTGAAGTTTTTGATATTTTACATAGGGTGTGTAGTATATAGTTACTGTCCTTTTTGATATTTTATTTACAGTATATAATATACGTTTGGTGTAATTTTTGATATTTAATGTACAGTATATTAAATATAATTACTGTACTATTTGATACTTTATTTACAGTATATATAACACATATTTGGTGTACTTTCTGATATTTTATGTACAGTATGTAATATATATTTACTGTACTTTTTGATAATTTATTTACAGTATATAAAGTGTATTTGGTGTACTTTCAGTTAATATTATATGTACAATATATGAAATATATTTACTGTACTTTTTGATATTTTATGTACAGTATATAAGATATATTTGGTGTCCTTTTGATATTTTATGTAAATTATATAATATATATTTGGTGAAGTTTTTGATATTTTACATAGGGTGTGTAGTATACAGTTACTGTCCTTTTTGATATTTTATTTACAGTATATAATATACGTTTGGTGTAATTTTTGATATTTAATGTACAGTATATTAAATATAATTACTGTAGTATTTGATACTTTATTTACAGTATATATAACACATATTTGGTGTACTTTTTGATATTTTATGTACATTATGTCATATATATTTACTGTACTTTTTGATAATTTATTTACAGTATATAAAGTGTATTTGGTGTACTTTCAGTTAATATTATATGTACAATATATGAAATATATTTACTGTACTTTTTGATATTTTATGTACAGTATATAAGATATATTTGGTGTCCTTTTGATATTTTATGTAAATTATATAATATATATTTGGTGAAGTTTTTGATATTTTACATAGGGTGTGTAGTATATAGTTACTGTCCTTTTTGATATTTTATTTACAGTATATAATATACGTTTGGTGTAATTTTTGATATTTTATGTACAGTATATTAAATATAATTACTGTAGTATTTGATACTTTATTTACAGTATATATAACAGATATTTGGTGTACTTTTTGATATTTTATGTACAGTATGTAATATATATTTACTGTACTTTTTGATAATTTATTTACAGTATATAAAGTGTATTTGGTGTACTTTCGGTTAATATTATATGTACAATATATGAAATATATATACTGTATTTTTGATATTTTATGTACAGTATATAAGATATATTTCGTGTCCTTTTGATATTTTATGTAAATTATATAATACATATTTGGTGTTGTTTTTGATATTTTACATAGGGTGTGTCATCTATATTGACTGTCCTTTTTAATATTTTATTTACAGTATATAATATACATTTGGTGTAATTTTTGATATTTTATGTACAGTATATTAAATATAATTACTGTAGTTTTTTATAGTCTATTTACAGTATATATAACACATATTTGGTGTACTTTTTGATATTTTATGTACAGTATGTCATATATATTTACTGTACTATTTGATATTTTATTTACAGTATATAAAATGTATTTGGTGTACTTTTAGTTAATATTATATGTACAATATATGAAATATATTTACTGTACTTTCTGATATTTTATATACAGTATATAAGATATATTTGGTGTCCTTTTGATATTTTATATAAATTATATAATATATATTTTGTGAAGTTTTTGATATTTTACATAGGGTGTGTAGTATATACTTACTGTCCTTTTTGATATTTTATTTACAGTATATAATATACATTTGGTGTAATTTTTGGTATTTTATGTACAGTATATTAAATATAATTACTGCAGTTTTTGATAGTCTATTTACAGTATATACAACACATATTTGGTGTACTTTTTGATATTTTATGTACAGTATGTCATATATATTTACTGTACTTTTTGATATTTTATTTACAGTATATAAAATGTATTTGGTGTACTTTTAGTTAATATTATATGTACAATATATGAAATATATTTACTGTACTTTTTGATATTTTATGTACAGTATATAAGATATATTTGGTGTCCTTTTGATATTTTATATAAATTACATAATATATATTTGCTGAAGTTTTTGATATTTTACATAGGGTGTGTAGTATATAGTTACTGTCCTTTTTGATATTTTATTTACAGTATATAATATACGTTTGGTGTAATTTTTGATATTTTATGTACAGTATATTAAATATAATTACTGTAGTATTTGATACTTTATTTACAGTATATATAACACATATTTGGTGTACTTTTTGATATTTTATGTACAGTATGTAATATATATTTACTGTACTTTTTGATAATTTATTTACAGTATATAAAGTGTATTTGGTGTACTTTCGGTTAATATTATATGTACAATATATGAAATATATATACTGTATTTTTGATATTTTATGTACAGTATATAAGATATATTTCGTGTCCTTTTGATATTTTATGTAAATTATATAATACATATTTGGTGTTGTTTTTGATATTTTACATAGGGTGTGTCATCTATATTGACTGTCCTTTTTAATATTTTATTTACAGTATATAATATACATTTGGTGTAATTTTTGATATTTTATGTACAGTATATAAAATATAATTACTGTAGTTTTTTATAGTCTATTTACAGTATATATAACACATATTTGGTGTACTTTTTGATATTTTATGTACAGTATGTCATATATATTTACTGTACTATTTGATATTTTATTTACAGTATATAAAATGTATTTGGTGTACTTTTAGTTAATATTATATGTACAATATATGAAATATATTTACTGTACTTTCTGATATTTTATATACAGTATATAAGATATATTTGGTGTCCTTTTGATATTTTATATAAATTATATAATATATATTTTGTGAAGTTTTTGATATTTTACATAGGGTGTGTAGTATATACTTACTGTCCTTTTTGATATTTTATTTACAGTATATAATATACATTTGGTGTAATTTTTGGTATTTTATGTACAGTATATTAAATATAATTACTGCAGTTTTTGATAGTCTATTTACAGTATATACAACACATATTTGGTGTACTTTTTGATATTTTATGTACAGTATGTCATATATATTTACTGTACTTTTTGATATTTTATTTACAGTATATAAAATGTATTTGGTGTACTTTTAGTTAATATTATATGTACAATATATGAAATATATTTACTGTACTTTTTGATATTTTATGTACAGTATATAAGATATATTTGGTGTCCTTTTGATATTTTATATAAATTACATAATATATATTTGCTGAAGTTTTTGATATTTTACATAGGGTGTGTAGTATATAGTTACTGTCCTTTTTGATATTTTATTTACAGTATATAATATACGTTTGGTGTAATTTTTGATATTTAATGTACAGTATATTAAATATAATTACTGTAGTATTTGATACTTTATTTACAGTATATATAACACATATTTGGTGTACTTTTTGATATTTTATGTACAGTATGTCATATATATTTACTGTACTTTTTGATAATTTATTTACAGTATATAAAGTGTATTTGGTGTATTTTCAGTTAATATTATATGTACAATATATGAAATATATTTACTGTACTTTTTGATATTTTATGTACAGTATATAAGATATATTTGGTGTCCTTTTGATATTTTATGTAAATTATATAATATATATTTGGTGAAGTTTTTGATATTTTACATAGGGTGTGTAGTATATAGTTACTGTCCTTTTTGATATTTTATTTACAGTATATAATATACGTTTGGTGTAATTTTTGATATTTTATGTACAGTATATTAAATATAATTACTGTTGTATTTGATACTTTATTTACAGTATATATAACACATATTTGGTGTACTTTTTGATATTTTATGTACAGTATGTAATATATATTTACTGTACTTTTTGATAATTTATTTACAGTATATAAAGTGTATTTGGTGTACTTTCGGTTAATATTATATGTACAATATATGAAATATATATACTGTATTTTTGATATTTTATGTACAGTATATAAGATATATTTCGTGTCCTTTTGATATTTTATGTAAATTATATAATACATATTTGGTGTTGTTTTTGATATTTTACATAGGGTGTGTCATCTATATTGACTGTCCTTTTTAATATTTTATTTACAGTATATAATATACATTTGGTGTAATTTTTGATATTTTATGTACAGTATATTAAATATAATTACTGTAGTTTTTTATAGTCTATTTACAGTATATATAACACATATTTGGTGTACTTTTTGATATTTTATGTACAGTATGTCATATATATTTACTGTACTATTTGATATTTTATTTACAGTATATAAAATGTATTTGGTGTACTTTTAGTTAATATTATATGTACAATATATGAAATATATTTACTGTACTTTCTGATATTTTATATACAGTATATAAGATATATTTGGTGTCCTTTTGATATTTTATATAAATTATATAATATATATTTTGTGAAGTTTTTGATATTTTACATAGGGTGTGTAGTATATACTTACTGTCCTTTTTGATATTTTATTTACAGTATATAATATACGTTTGGTGTAATTTTTGATATTTTATGTACAGTATATTAAATATAATTACTGTAGTATTTGATACTTTATTTACAGTATATATAACACACATTTGGTGTACTTTTTGATATTTTATGTACAGTATGTAATATATATTTACTGTACTTTTTGATAATTTATTTACAGTATATAAAGTGTATTTGGGGTACTTTCGGTTAATATTATATGTACAATATATGAAATATATTTACTGTATTTTTGATATTTTATGTACAGTATATAAGATATATTTGGTGTCCTTTTGATATTTTATATAAATTATATAATATACATTTGGTGAAGTTTTTGATATTTTACATAGGGTGTGTAGTATATAGTTACTATCCTTTTTGATATTTTATTTACAGTATATAATATACGTTTGCTGTAATTTTTGATATTTAATGTACAGTATATTAAATATAATTACTGTAGAATTTGATACTTTATTTACAGTATATATAACACATATTTGGTGTACTTTTTGATATTTTATGTACAGTATGTCATATATATTTACTGTACTTTTTGATAATTTATTTACAGTATATAAAGTGTATTTGGTGTACTTTCAGTTAATATTATATGTACAATATATGAAATATATTTACTGTACTTTTTGATATTTTATGTACAGTATATAAGATATATTTGGTGTCCTTTTGATATTTTATGTAAATTATATAATATATATTTGGTGAAGTTTTTGATATTTTACATAGGGTGTGTACTATATAGTTACTGTCCTTTTTGATATTTTATTTACAGTATATAATATACGTTTGGTGTAATTTTTGATATTTTATGTACAGTATATTAAATATAATTACTGTAGTATTTGATACTTTATTTACAGTATATATAACACATATTTGGTGTACTTTTTGATATTTTATGTACAGTATGTAATATATATTTACTGTACTTTTTGATAATTTATTTACAGTATATAAAGTGTATTTGGTGTACTTTCAGTTAATATTATATGTAAAATATATGAAATATATTTACTGTACTTTTTGATATTTTAGGTACAGTATATAAGATATATTTGGTGTCCTTTTGATATTTTATGTAAATTATATAATATATATTTGGTGAAGTTTTTGATATTTTACATAGGGTGTGTAGTATATAGTTACTGTCCTTTTTGATATTTTATTTACAGTATATAATATACCTTTGGTGTAATTTTTGATATTTTATGTACAGTATATTAAATATAATTACTGTAGTATTTGATACTTTATTTACAGTATATATAACACATATTTGGTGTACTTTTTGATATTTTATGTACAGTATGTAATATATATTTACTGTACTTTTTGATAATTTATTTACAGTATATAAAGTGTATTTGGTGTACTTTCGGTTAATATTATATGTACAATATATGAAATATATATACTGTATTTTTGATATTTTATGTACAGTATATAAGATACATTTCGTGTCCTTTTGATATTTTATGTAAATTATATAATACATATTTGGTGTTGTTTTTGATATTTTACATAGGGTGTGTCATCTATATTGACTGTCCTTTTTAATATTTTATTTACAGTATATAATATACATTTGGTGTAATTTTTGATATTTTATGTACAGTATATTAAATATAGTTACTGCAGTTTTTGATAGTCTATTTACAGTATATATAACACATATTTGGTGTACTTTTTGATATTTTATGTACAGTATGTCATATATATTTACTGTACTTTTTGATATTTTATTTACAGTATATAAAATGTATTTGGTGTACTTTTAGTTAATATTATATGTACAATATATGAAATATATTTACTGTACTTTCTGATATTTTATGTACAGTATATAAGATATATTTGGTGTCCTTTTGATATTTTATATAAATTATATAATATATATTTGGTGAAGTTTTTGATATTTTACATAGGGTGTGTAGTATATAGTTACTGTCCTTTTTGATATTTTATTTACAGTATATAATATACGTTTGGTGTAATTTTTGATATTTAATGTACAGTATATTAAATATAATTACTGTAGTATTTGATACTTTATTTACAGTATATATAACACATATTTGGTGTACTTTTTGATATTTTATGTACAGTATGTCATATATATTTACTGTACTTTTTGATAATTTATTTACAGTATATAAAGTGTATTTGGTGTACTTTCAGTTAAGATTATATGTACAATATATGAAATATATTTACTGTACTTTTTGATATTTTATGTACAGTTTATAAGATATATTTGGTGTCCTTTTGATATTTTATATAAATTATATAATATATATTTGGTGAAGTTTTTGATATTTTACATAGGGTGTGTAGTATATAGTTACTGTCCTTTTTGATATTTTATTTACAGTATATAATATACGTTTGGTGTAATTTTTGGTATTTAATATACAGTATATTAAATATAATTACTGTAGTATTTGATACTTTATTTACAGTATATATAACACATATTTGGTGTACTTTTTGATATTTTATGTACAGTATGTAATATATATTTACTGTACTTTTTGATAATTTATTTACAGTATATAAAGTGTATTTGGTGTACTTTCAGTTAATATTATATGTACAATATATGAAATATATTTACTGTACGTTTTGATATTTTATGTACAGTATATAAGATATATTTCGTGTCCTTTTGATATTTTATGTAAATTATATAATATATATTTGGTGAAGTTTTTGATATTTTACATAGGGTGTGTAGTATATAGTTACTGTCCTTTTTGATATTTTATTTACAGTATATAATATACGTTTGGTGTAATTTTTGATATTTTATGTACAGTATATTAAATATAATTACTGTAGTATTTGATACTTTATTTACAGTATATATAACACATATTTGGTGTACTTTTTGATATTTTATGTACAGTATGTAATATATATTTACTGTACTTTTTGATAATTTATTTACAGTATATAAAGTGTATTTGGTGTACTTTCGGTTAATATTATATGTACAATATATGAAATATATATACTGTATTTTTGATATTTTATGTACAGTATATAAGATATATTTCGTGTCCTTTTGATATTTTATGTAAATTATATAATACATATTTGGTGTTGTTTTTGATATTTTACATAGGGTGTGTCATCTATATTGACTGTCCTTTTTGATATTTTATTTACAGTATATAATATACATTTGGTGTAATTTTTGATATTTTATGTGCAGTATATTAAATATAATTACTGTAGTTTTTCATAGTCTATTTACAGTATATATAACACATATTTGGTGTACTTTTTGATATTTTATGTACAGTATGTCATCTATATTTACTGTACTATTTGATATTTTATTTACAGTATATAAAATGTATTTGGTGTACTTTTAGTTAATATTATATGTACAATATATGAAATATATTTACTGTACTTTCTGATATTTTATATACAGTATATAAGATATATTTGGTGTCCTTTTGATATTTTATATAAATTATATAATATATATTTGGTGAAGTTTTTGATATTTTACATAGGGTGTGTAGTATATACTTACTGTCCTTTTTGATATTTTATTTACAGTATATAATATACATTTGGTGTAATTTTTGATACTTTATGTACAGTATATTAAATATAATTACTGCAGTTTTTGATAGTCTATTTACAGTATATATTACACATATTTGGTGTACTTTTTGATATTTTATGTACAGTATGTCATATATATTTACTGTACTTTTTGATATTTTATTTACAGTATATAAAATGTATTTGGTGTACTTTTAGTTAATATTATATGTACAATATAGGAAATATATTTACTGTACTTTTTGATATTTTATGTACAGTATATAAGATATATTTGGTGTCCTTTTGATATTTTATATAAATTATATAATATATATTTGGTGAAGTTTTTGATATTTTACATAGGGTGTGTAGTATATAGTTACTGTCCTTTTTGATATTTTATTTACAGTATATAATATACGTTTGGTGTAATTTTTGATATTTAATGTACAGTATATTAAATATAATTACTGTAGTATTTGATACTTTATTTACAGTATATATAACACATATTTGGTGTACTTTTTGATATTTTATGTACAGTATGTCATATATATTTACTGTACTTTTTGATAATTTATTTACAGTATATAAAGTGTATTTGGTGTACTTTCAGTTAATATTATATGTACAATATATGAAATATATTTACTGTACTTTTTGATATTTTATGTACAGTATATAAGATATATTTGGTGTCCTTTTGATATTTTATGTAAATTATATAATATATATTTGGTGAAGTTTTTGATATTTTACATAGGGTGTGTAGTATATAGTTACTGTCTTTTTTGATATTTTATTTACAGTATATAATATACGTTTGGTGTAATTTTTGATATTTAATGTACAGTATATTAAATATAATTACTGTAGTATTTGATACTTTATTTACAGTATATATAACACATATTTGGTGTACTTTTTGATATTTTATGTACAGTATGTAATATATATTTACTGTACTTTTTGATAATTTATTTACAGTATATAAAGTGTATTTGGTGTACTTTCAGTTAATATTATATGTACAATATATGAAATATATTTACTGTACTTTTTGATATTTTATGTACAGTATATAAGATATATTTGGTGTCCTTTTGATATTTTATGTAAATTATATAATATATATTTGGTGAAGTTTTTGATATTTTACATAGGGTGTGTAGTATATAGTTACTGTCCTTTTTGATATTTTATTTACAGTATATAATATACGTTTGGTGTAATTTTTGATATTTTATGTACAGTATATTAAATATAATTACTGTAGTATTTGATACTTTATTTACAGTATATATAACACATATTTGGTGTACTTTTTGATATTTTATGTACAGTATGTAATATATATTTACTGTACTTTTTGATAATTTATTTACAGTATATAAAGTGTATTTGGTGTACTTTCGGTTAATATTATATGTACAATATATGAAATATATATACTGTATTTTTGATATTTTATGTACAGTATATAAGATATATTTCGTGTCCTTTTGATATTTTATGTAAATTATATAATACATATTTGGTGTTGTTTTTGATATTTTACATAGGGTGTGTCATCTATATTGACTGTCCTTTTTGATATTTTATTTACAGTATATAATATACATTTGGTGTAATTTTTGATATTTTATGTACAGTATATTAAATATAATTACTGTAGTTTTTCATAGTCTATTTACAGTATATATAACACATATTTGGTGTACTTTTTGATATTTTATGTACAGTATGTCATATATATTTACTGTATTATTTGATATTTTATTTACAGTATATAAAATGTATTTGGTGTACTTTTAGTTAATATTATATGTACAATATATGAAATATATTTACTGTACTTTCTGATATTTTATATACAGTATATAAGATATATTTGGTGTCCTTTTGATATTTTATATAAATTATATAATATATATTTTGTGAAGTTTTTGATATTTTACATAGGGTGTGTAGTATATACTTACTGTCCTTTTTGATATTTTATTTACAGTATATAATATACATTTGGTGTAATTTTTGATATTTTATGTACAGTATATTAAATATAATTACTGCAGTTTTTGATAGCCTATTTACAGTATATACAACACATATTTGGTGTACTTTTTGATATTTTATGTACAGTATGTCATATATTTACTGTACTTTTTGATATTTTATTTACAGTATATAAAATGTATTTGGTGTTCTTTTAGTTAATATTATATGTACAATATATGAAATATATTTACTGTACTTTTTGATATTTTATGTACAGTATATAAGATATATTTGGTGTCCTTTTGATATTTTATGTAAATTATATAATATATATTTGGTGAAGTTTTTGATATTTTACATAGGGTGTGTACTATATAGTTACTGTCCTTTTTGATATTTTATTTACAGTATATAATATACGTTTGGTGTAATTTTTGATATTTTATGTACAGTATATTAAATATAATTACTGTAGTATTTGATACTTTATTTACAGTATATATAACACATATTTGGTGTACTTTTTGATATTTTATGTACAGTATGTAATATATATTTACTGTACTTTTTGATAATTTATTTACAGTATATAAAGTGTATTTGGTGTACTTTCAGTTAATATTATATGTACAATATATGAAATATATTTACTGTACTTTGTGATATTTTATGTACAGTATATAAGATATATTTGGTGTCCTTTTGATATTTTATGTAAATTATATAATATATATTTGGTGAAGTTTTTGATATTTTACATAGGGTGTGTAGTATATAGTTACTGTCCTTTTTGATATTTTATTTACAGTATATAATATACATTTGGTGTAATTTTTGATATTTTATGTACAGTATATTAAATACTATTACTGTAGTTTTTGATAGTCTATTTACAGTATATATAACACATATTTGGTTTACTTTTTGATATTTTATGTACAGTATGTCATATATATTTACTGTACTTTTTGATATTTTATTTACAGTATATAAAATGTATTTGGTGTACTTTCAGTTAATATTATATGTATAATATATGAAATATATTTACTGTACTTTTTGATATTTTATGTACAGTATATAAGATATATTTGGTGTCCTTTTGATATTTTATGTAAATTATATAATACATATGTGCTGTAGTTTTTGATATTTTACATAGGGTGTGTCATATATATTGACGGTACTTTTTGATATTTTATTTACAGTATATAATATACATTTGGTGTAATTGTTGATATTTTATGTACAGTATATTAAATATAATTACTGTAGTTTTTCATAGTCTATTTATAGTATATATAACACATATTTGGTGTACTTTTTGATATTTTATGTACAGTATGTCATATATATTTACTGTACTTTTTGATAATTTGTTTACAGTATAAAAAGTGTATTTGGTGTACTTTCAGTTAATATTATATGTACAATATATGTAATATATTTACCGTACTCTTTGATATTTTATGTACAGTATATAAGATATATTTGGTGTCCTTTTGATATTTTATGTAAATTATATAATACATATTTGGTGTAGTTTTTGATATTTTACATAGGGTGTGTGATATATATTGACTGTCCTTTTTGATATTTTATTTACAGTATATAATATACATTTGGTGTAATTTTTGATATTTTATGTACAGTATATTAAATACAATTACTGTAGTTTTTGATAGTCTATTTACAGTATATATAACACGTATTTGGTGTACTTTTTGATATTTTATGTACAGTATGTCATATATATTTACTGTACATTTGATAATTTATTTACAGTATATAAAATGTATTTGGTGTACCTTCAGTTAATATTATATGTACAATATATGAAATATATTTACTGTACTTTTTGATATTTTATGTACAGTATGTCATATATATTTACTGTATTTTTGATATTTTATTTACAGTATATAAAATGTATTTGGTGTACTTTTAGTTAATATTATATACACAATATATGAAATATGTTTACTGTACTTTCTGATATTTTATATACAGTATATAAGATATATTTGGTGTCCTTTTGATATTTTATATAAATTATATAATATATATTTGGTGAAGTTTTTGATATTTTACATAGGGTGTGTAGTATATAGTTACTGTCCTTTTTGATATTTTATTTACAGTATATAATATACGTTTGGTGTAATTTTTGATATTTAATGTACAGTATATTAAATATAATTACTGTAGTATTTGATACTTTATTTACAGTATATATAACACATATTTGGTGTACTTTTTGATATTTTATGTATAGTATGTAATATATATTTACTGTACTTTTTGATAATTTATTTACAGTATATAAAGTGTATTTGGTGTATTTTCAGTTAATATTATATGTAAAATATATGAAATACATTTACTGTACTTTTTGATATTTTATGTACAGTATATAAGATATATTTCGTGTCCTTTTGATATTTTATGTAAATTATATAATACATATTTGGTGTTGTTTTTGATATTTTACATAGAGTGTGTCATCTATATTGACTGTCCTTTTTAATATTTTATTTACAGTATATAATATACATTTGGTGTAATTTTTGATATTTTATGTACAGTATATTAAATATAATTACTGTAGTTTTTCATAGTCTATTTACAGTATATATAACACATATTTGGTGTACTTTTTGATATTTTATGTACAGTATGTCATATATATTTACTGTACTTTTTGATAATTTATTTACAGTATATAAAGTGTATTTGGTGTACTTTCAGTTAATATTATATGTACAATATATGAAATATATTTACTGTACTTTTTGATATTTTATGTACAGTATATAAGATATATTTGGTGTCCTTTTGATATTTTATATAAATTATATAATATATATTTGGTGAAGTTTTTGATATTTTACATAGGGTGTGTAGTATATACTTACTGTCCTTTTTGATATTTTATTTACAGTATATAATATACATTTGGTGTAATTTTTGATATTTTATGTACAGTATATTAAATATAATTACTGCAGTTTTTGATAGTCTATTTACAGTATATATAACACATATTTGGTGTACTTTTTGATATTTTATGTACAGTATGTCATATATATTTACTGTACTTTTTGATATTTTATTTACAGTATATAAAATGTATTTGGTGTACTTTTAGTTAATATTATATGTACAATATATGAAATATATTTACTGTACCTTTTGATATTTTATGTACAGTATATAAGATATATTTGGTGTCCTTTTGATATTTTATATAAATTATATAATATACATTTGGTGAAGTTTTTGATATTTTACATAGGGTGTGTAGTATATAGTTACTGTCCTTTTTGATATTTTATTTACAGTATATAATATACGTTAGGTGTAATTTTTGATATTTAATGTACAGTATATTAAATATAATTACTGTAGTGTTTGATACTTTATTTACAGTATATATGACACATATTTGGTGTACTTTTTGATATTTTATGTACAGTATGTCATATATATTTACTGTACTTTTTGATAATTTATTTACAGTATATAAAGTGTATTTGGTGTACTTTCAGTTAATATTATATGTACAATATATGAAATATATTTACTGTACTTTTTGATATTTTATGTACATTATATAAGATATATTTGGTGTCCTTTTGATATTTTATGTAAATTATATAATATATATTTGGTGAAGTTTTTGATATTTTACATAGGGTGTGTACTATATAGTTACTGTCCTTTTTGATATTTTATTTACAGTATATAATATACGTTTGGTGTAATTTTTATATTTTATGTACAGTATATTAAATATAATTACTGTAGTATTTGATACTTTATTTACAGTATATATAACACATATTTGGTGTACTTTTTGATATTTTATGTACAGTATGTCATATATATTTACTGTACTATTTGATATTTTATTTACAGTATATAAAATGTATTTGGTGTACTTTTAGTTAATATTATATGTACAATATATGAAATATATTTACTGTACTTTCTGATATTTTATATCCAGTATATAAGATATATTTGGTGTCCTTTTGATATTTTATATAAATTATATAATATATATTTGGTGAAGTTTTTGATATTTTACATAGGGTGTGTAGTATATAGTTACTGTCCTTTTTGATATTTTATTTACAGTATATAATATACGTTTGGTGTAATTTTTGATATTTAATGTACAGTATATTAAATATAATTACTGTAGTATTTGATACTTTATTTACAGTATATATAACACATATTTGGTGTACTTTTTGATATTTTATGTACAGTATGTAATATATATTTACTGTACTTTTTGATAATTTATTTACAGTATATAAAGTGTATTTGGTGTACTTTCAGTTAATATTATATGTAAAATATATGAAATATTTTTACTGTACTTTGTGATATTTTATGTACAGTATATAAGATATATTTGGTGTCCTTTTGATATTTTATGTAAATTATATAATATATATTTGGTGAAGTTTTTGATATTTTACATAGGGTGTGTAGTATATAGTTACTGTCCTTTTTGATATTTTATTTACAGTATATAATATACGTTTGGTGTAATTTTTGATATTTTATGTACAGTATATTAAATATAATTACTGTAGTATTTGATACTTTATTTACAGTATATATAACACATATTTGGTGTACTTTTTGATATTTTATGTACAGTATGTAATATATATTTACTGTACTTTTTGATAATTTATTTACAGTACATAAAGTGTATTTGGTGTACTTTCGGTTAATATTATATGTACAATATATGAAATATATATACTGTATTTTTGATATTTTATGTACAGTATATAAGATATATTTCGTGTCCTTTTGATATTTTATGTAAATTATATAATACATATTTGGTGTTGTTTTTGATATTTTACATAGAGTGTGTCATCTATATTGACTGTCCTTTTTAATATTTTATTTACAGTATATAATATACATTTGGTGTAATTTTTGATATTTTATGTACAGTATATTAAATATAATTACTGTAGTTTTTCATAGTCTATTTACAGTATATATAACACATATTTGGTGTACTTTTTGATATTTTATGTACAGTATGTCATATATATTTACTGTACTATTTGATATTTTATTTACAGTATATAAAATGTATTTGGTGTACTTTTAGTTAATATTATATGTACAATATATGAAATATATTTACTGTACTTTCTGATATTTTATATACAGTATATAAGATATATTTGGTGTCCTTTTGATATTTTATATAAATTATATAATATATATTTGGTGAAGTTTTTGATATTTTACATAGGGTGTGTAGTATATAGTTACTGTTCTTTTTGATATTTTATTTACAGTATATAATATACGTTTGGTGTAATTTTTGATATTTAATGTACAGTATATTAAATATAATTACTGTAGTATTTGATACTTTATTTACAGTATATATAACACATATTTGGTGTACTTTTTGATATTTTATGTACAGTATGTAATATATATTTACTGTACTTTTTGATAATTTATTTACAGTATATAAAGTGTATTTGGTGTACTTTCAGTGAATATTATATGTAAAATATATGAAATATATTTACTGTACTTTTTGATATTTTATGTACAGTATATAAGATATATTTGGTGTCCTTTTGATATTTTATGTAAATTATATAATATATATTTGGTGAAGTTTTTCATATTTTACATAGGGTGTGTAGTATATAGTTACTGTCCTTTTTGATATTTTATTTACAGTATATAATATACGTTTGGTGTAATTTTTGATATTTTATGTACAGTATATTAAATATAATTACTGTAGTATTTGATACTTTATTTACAGTATATATAACACATATTTGGTGTACTTTTTGATATTTTATGTACAGTATGTAATATATATTTACTGTACTTTTTGATAATTTATTTACAGTATATAAAGTGTATTTGGTGTACTTTTGGTTAATATTATATGTACAATATATGAAATATATATACTGTATTTTTGATATTTTATGTACAGTATATAAGATATATTTCGTGTCCTTTTGATATTTTATGTAAATTATATAATACATATTTGGTGTTGTTTTTGATATTTTACATAGAGTGTGTCATCTATTTTGACTGTCCTTTTTAATATTTTATTTACAGTATATAATATACATTTGGTGTAATTTTTGATATTTTATGTACAGTATATTAAATATAATTACTGTAGTTTTTCATAGTCTATTTACAGTATATATAACACATATTTGGTGTACTTTTTGATATTTTATGTACAGTATGTCATATATATTTACTGTATTATTTGATATTTTATTTTCAGTATATAAAATGTATTTGGTGTACTTTTAGTTAATATTATATGTACAATATATGAAATATATTTACTGTACTTTCTGATATTTTATATACAGTATATAAGATATATTTGGTGTCCTTTTGATATTTTATATAAATTATATAATATATATTTGGTGACGTTTTTGATATTTTACATAGGGTGTGTAGTATATAGTTACTGTCCTTTTTGATATTTTATTTACAGTATATAATATACGTTTGGTGTAATTTTTGATATTTAATGTACAGTATATTAAATATAATTACTGTAGTATTTGATACTTTATTTACAGTATATATAACACATATTTGGTGTACTTTTTGATATTTTATGTATAGTATGTAATATATATTTACTGTACTTTTTGATAATTTATTTACAGTATATAAAGTGTATTTGGTGTACTTTCAGTTAATATTATATGTAAAATATATGAAATATATTTACTGTACTTTTTGATATTTTATGTACAGTATATAAGATATATTTCGTGTCCTTTTGATATTTTATGTAAATTATATAATACATATTTGGTGTTGTTTTTGATATTTTACATAGAGTGTGTCATCTATATTGACTGTCCTTTTTAATATTTTATTTACAGTATATAATATACATTTGGTGTAATTTTTGATATTTTATGTACAGTATATTAAATATAATTACTGTAGTATTTGATACTTTATTTACAGTATATATAACACATATTTGGTGTACTTTTTGATATTTTATGTACAGTATGTCATATATATTTACTGTATTTTTGATAATTTATTTACAGTATATAAAGTGTATTTGGTGTACTTTCAGTTAATATTATATGTAAAATATATGAAATATATTTACTGTACTTTTTGATATTTTAGGTACAGTATATAAGATATATTTGGTGTCCTTTTGATATTTTATGTAAATTATATAATATATATTTGGTGAAGTTTTTGATATTTTACATAGGGTGTGTAGTATATAGTTACTGTCCTTTTTGATATTTTATTTACAGTATATAATATACGTTTGGTGTAATTTTTGATATTTTATGTACAGTATATTAAATATAATTACTGTAGTATTTGATACTTTATTTACAGTATATATAACACATATTTGGTGTACTTTTTGATATTTTATGTACAGTATGTAATATATATTTACTGTACTTTTTGATAATTTATTTACAGTATATAAAGTGTATTTGGTGTACTTTCGGTTAATATTATATGTACAATATATGAAATATATATACTGTATTTTTGATATTTTATGTACAGCATATAAGATATATTTCGTGTCCTTTTGATATTTTATGTAAATTATATAATACATATTTGGTGTTGTTTTTGATATTTTACATAGGGTGTGTCATCTATATTGACTGTCCTTTTTAATATTTTATTTACAGTATATAATATACATTTGGTGTAATTTTTGATATTTTATGTACAGTATATTAAATATAATTACTGTAGTATTTGATAATTTATTTACAGTATATATAACACATATTTGGTGTACTTTTTGATATTTTATGTACAGTATGTAATATATATTTACTGTACTTTTTGATAATTTATTTACAGTATATAAAGTGTATTTGGTGTACTTTCGGTTAATATTATATGTACAATATATGAAATATATATACTGTATTTTTGATATTTTATGTACAGTATATAAGATATATTTCGTGTCCTTTTGATATTTTATGTAAATTATATAATACATATTTGGTGTTGTTTTTGATATTTTACATAAGGTGTGTCATCTATATTGACTGTCCTTTTTGATATTTTATTTACAGTATATAATATACATTTGGTGTAATTTTTGATATTTTATGTACAGTATATTAAATATAATTACTGTAGTTTTTCATAGTCTATTTACAGTATATATAACACATATTTGGTGTACTTTTTGATATTTTATGTACAGTATGTCATCTATATTTACTGTACTATTTGATATTTTATTTACAGTATATAAAATGTATTTGGTGTACTTTTAGTTAATATTATATGTACAATATATGAAATATATTTACTGAACTTTCTGATATTTTATATACAGTATATAAGATATATTTGGTGTCCTTTTGATATTTTATATAAATTATATAATATATATTTGGTGAAGTTTTTGATATTTTACATAGGGTGTGTAGTATATACTTACTGTCCTTTTTGATATTTTATTTACAGTATATAATATACATTTGGTGTAATTTTTGATATTTTATGTACAGTATATTAAATATAGTTACTGCAGTTTTTGATAGTCTATTTACAGTATATATAACACATTTGGTGTACTTTTTGATATTTTATGTACAGTATGTCATATATATTTACTGTACCTTTTGATATTTTATTTACAGTATATAAAATGTATTTGGTGTACTTTTAGTTAATATTATATGTACAATATATGAAATATATTTACTGTACTTTCTGATATTTTATGTACAGTATATAAGATATATTTGGTGTCCTTTTGATATTTTATATAAATTATATAATATATATTTGGTGAAGTTTTTGATATTTTACATAGGGTGTGTAGTATATAGTTACTGTCCTTTTTGATATTTTATTTACAGTATATAATATACGTTTGGTGTAATTTTTGATATTTAATGTACAGTATATTAAATATAATTACTGTAGTATTTGATACTTTATTTACAGTATATATAACACATATTTGGTGTACTTTTTGATATTTTATGTACAGTATGTCATATATATTTACTGTACTTTTTGATAATTTATTTACAGTATATAAAGTGTATTTGGTGTACTTTCAGTTAAGATTATATGTACAATATATGAAATATATTTACTGTACTTTTTGATATTTTATGTACAGTTTATAAGATATATTTGGTGTCCTTTTGATATTTTATATAAATTATATAATATATATTTGGTGAAGTTTTTGATATTTTACATAGGGTGTGTAGTATATAGTTACTGTCCTTTTTGATATTTTATTTACAGTATATAATATACGTTTGGTGTAATTTTTGATATTTAATAGACAGTATATTAAATATAATTACTGTAGTATTTGATACTTTATTTACAGTATATATAACACATATTTGGTGTACTTTTTGATATTTTATGTACAGTATGTCATATATATTTACTGTACTTTTTGATAATTTATTTACAGTATATAAAGTGTATTTGGTGTACTTTCAGTTAATATTATATGTACAATATATGAAATATATTTACTGTACTTTTTGATATTTTATGTACAGTATATAAGATATATTTCGTGTCCTTTTGATATTTTATGTAAATTATATAATATATATTTGGTGAAGTTTTTGATATTTTACATAGGGTGTGTAGTATATAGTTACTGTCCTTTTTGATATTTTATTTACAGTATATAATATACGTTTGGTGTAATTTTTGATATTTTATGTACAGTATATTAAATATAATTACTGTAGTTTTTCATAGTCTATTTACAGTATATATAACACATATTTGGTGTACTTTTTGATATTTTATGTACAGTATGTCATCTATATTTACTGTACTATTTGATATTTTATTTACAGTATATAAAGTGTATTTGGTGTACTTTCAGTTAAGATTATATGTACAATATATGAAATATATTTACTGTACTTTTTGATATTTTATGTACAGTTTATAAGATATATTTGGTGTCCTTTTGATATTTTATATAAATTATATAATATATATTTGGTGAAGTTTTTGATATTTTACATAGGGTGTGTAGTATATAGTTACTGTCCTTTTTGATATTTTATTTACAGTATATAATATACGTTTGGTGTAATTTTTGATATTTAATATACAGTATATTAAATATAATTACTGTAGTATTTGATACTTTATTTACAGTATACATAACACATATTTGGTGTACTTTTTGATATTTTATGTACAGTATGTAATATATATTTACTGTACTTTTTGATAATTTATTTACAGTATATAAAGTTTATTTGGTGTACTTTCAGTTAATATTATATGTACAATATATGAAATATATTTACTGTACTTTTTGATATTTTATGTACAGTATATAAGATATATTTCGTGTCCTTTTGATATTTTATGTAAATTATATAATATATATTTGGTGAAGTTTTTGATATTTTACATAGGGTGTGTACTATATAGTTACTGTCCTTTTTGATATTTTATTTACAGTATATAATATACGTTTGGTGTAATTTTTGATATTTAATGTACAGTATATTAAATATAATTACTGTAGTATTTGATACTTTATTTACAGTATATATAACACATATTTGGTGTACTTTTTGATATTTTATGTACAGTATGTAATATATATTTACTGTACTTTTTGATAATTTATTTACAGTATATAAAGTGTATTTGGTGTACTTTCGGTTAATTTTATATGTACAATATATGAAATATATATACTGTATTTTTGATATTTTATGTACAGTATATAAGATATATTTCGTGTCCTTTTGATATTTTATGTAAATTATATAATACATATTTGGTGTTGTTTTTGATATTTTACATAGGGTGTGTCATCTATATTGACTGTCCTTTTTGATATTTTATTTACAGTATATAATATACATTTGGTGTAATTTTTGATATTTTATGTACAGTATATTAAATATAATTACTGTAGTTTTTCATAGTCTATTTACAGTATATATAACACATATTTGGTGTACTTTTTGATATTTTATGTACAGTATGTCATCTATATTTACTGTACTATTTGATATTTTATTTACAGTATATAAAATGTATTTGGTGTACTTTTAGTTAATATTATATGTACAATATATGAAATATATTTACTGTACTTTCTGATATTTTATATACAGTATATAAGATATATTTGGTGTCCTTTTGATATTTTATATAAATTATATAATATATATTTGGTGAAGTTTTTGATATTTTACATAGGGTGTGTACTATATAGTTACTGTCCTTTTTGATATTTTATTTACAGTATATAATATACGTTTGGTGTAATTTTTGATATTTAATGTACAGTATATTAAATATAATTACTGTAGTATTTGATACTTTATTTACAGTATATATAACACATATTTGGTGTACTTTTTGATATTTTATGTACAGTATGTAATATATATTTACTGTACATTTGATAATTTATTTACAGTATATAAAGTGTATTTGGTGTACTTTCAGTTAATATTATATGTAAAATATATGAAATATATTTACTGTACTTTTTGATATTTTTTGTACAGTATATAAGATATATTTCGTGTCCTTTTGATATTTTATGTAAATTATATAATACATATTTGGTGTTGTTTTTGATATTTTACATAGAGTGTGTCATCTATATTGACTGTCCTTTTTAATATTTTATTTACAGTATATAATATACATTTGGTGTAATTTTTGATAATTTATTTACAGTATATTACATATAATTACTGTAGTTTTTCATAGTCTATTTACAGTATATATAACACATATTTGGTGTACTTTTTGATATTTTATGTACAGTATGTCATATATATTTACTGTACTTTTTGATAATTTATTTACAGTATATAAAGTGTATTTGGTGTACTTTCAGTTAATATTATATGTACAATATATGAAATATATTTACTGTACTTTTTGATATTTTATGTACGGTATATAAGATATATTTGGTGTCCTTTTGATATTTTATATAAATTATATAATATATATTTGGTGAAGTTTTTGATATTTTACATAGGGTGTGTAGTATATACTTACTGTCCTTTTTGATATTTTATTTACAGTATATAATATACATTTGGTGTAATTTTTGATATTTTATGTACAGTATATTAAATATAATTACTGCAGTTTTTGATAGTCTATTTACAGTATATATAACACATATTTGGTGTACTTTTTGATATTTTATGTGCAGTATGTCATATATATTTACTGTACTTTTTGATATTTTATTTACAGTATATAAAATGTATTTGGTGTACTTTTAGTTAATATTATATGTACAATATATGAAATATATTTACTGTACTTTTTGATATTTTATGTACAGTATATAAGATATATTTGGTGTCCTTTTGATATTTTATATAAATTATATAATATACATTTGGTGAAGTTTTTGATATTTTACATAGGGTGTGTAGTATATAGTTACTGTCCTTTTTGATATTTTATTTACAGTATATAATATACGTTTGGTGTAATTTTTGATATTTAATGTACAGTATATTAAATATAATTACTGTAGTGTTTGATACTTTATTTACAGTATATATAACACATATTTGGTGTACTTTTTGATATTTTATGTACAGTATGTCATATATATTTACTGTACTTTTTGATAATTTATTTACAGTATATAAAGTGTATTTGGTGTACTTTCAGTTAATATTATATGTACAATATATGAAATATATTTACTGTACTTTTTGATATTTTATGTACAGTATATAAGATATATTTGGTGTCCTTTTGATATTTTATGTAAATTATATAATATATATTTGGTGAAGTTTTTGATATTTTACATAGGGTGTGTACTATATAGTTACTGTCCTTTTTGATATTTTATTTACAGTATATAATATACGTTTGGTGTAATTTTTGATATTTTATGTACAGTATATTAAATATAATTACTGTAGTATTTGATACTTTATTTACAGTATATATAACACATATTTGGTGTACTTTTTGATATTTTATGTACAGTATGTAATATATATTTACTGTACTTTTTGATAATTTATTTACAGTATATAAGGTGTATTTGGTGTACTTTCAGTTAATATTATATGTAAAATATATGAAATATATTTACTGTACTTTTTGATATTTTAGGTACAGTATATAAGATATATTTGGTGTCCTTTTGATATTTTATGTAAATTATATAATATATATTTGGTGAAGTTTTTGATATTTTACATAGGGTGTGTAGTATATAGTTACTGTCCTTTTTGATATTTTATTTACAGTATATAATATACGTTTGGTGTAATTTTTGATATTTTATGTACAGTATATTAAATATAATTACTGTAGTATTTGATAATTTATTTACAGTATATATAACACATATTTGGTGTACTTTTTGATATTTTATGTACAGTATGTAATATATATTTACTGTACTTTTTGATAATTTATTTACAGTATATAAAGTGTATTTGGTGTACTTTCGGTTAATATTATATGTACAATATATGAAATATATATACTGTATTTTTGATATTTTATGTACAGTATATAAGATATATTTCGTGTCCTTTTGATATTTTATGTAAATTATATAATACATATTTGGTGTTGTTTTTGATATTTTACATAGGGTGTGTCATCTATATTGACTGTCCTTTTTGATATTTTATTTACAGTATATAATATACATTTGGTGTAATTTTTGATATTTTATGTACAGTATATTAAATATAATTACTGTAGTTTTTCATAGTCTATTTACAGTATATATAACACATATTTGGTGTACTTTTTGATATTTTATGTACAGTATGTCATCTATATTTACTGTACTATTTGATATTTTATTTACAGTATATAAAATGTATTTGGTGTACTTTTAGTTAATATTATATGTACAATATATGAAATATATTTACTGAACTTTCTGATATTTTATGTACAGTATATAAGATATATTTGGTGTCCTTTTGATATTTTATATAAATTATATAATATATATTTGGTGAAGTTTTTGATATTTTACATAGGGTGTGTAGTATATACTTACTGTCCTTTTTGATATTTTATTTACAGTATATAATATACATTTGGTGTAATTTTTGATATTTTATGTACAGTATATTAAATATAGTTACTGCAGTTTTTGATAGTCTATTTACAGTATATATAACACATTTGGTGTACTTTTTGATATTTTATGTACAGTATGTCATATATATTTACTGTACCTTTTGATATTTTATTTACAGTATATAAAATGTATTTGGTGTACTTTTAGTTAATATTATATGTACAATATATGAAATATATTTACTGTACTTTCTGATATTTTATGTACAGTATATAAGATATATTTGGTGTCCTTTTGATATTTTATATAAATTATATAATATATATTTGGTGAAGTTTTTGATATTTTACATAGGGTGTGTAGTATATAGTTACTGTCCTTTTTGATATTTTATTTACAGTATATAATATACGTTTGGTGTAATTTTTGATATTTAATGTACAGTATATTAAATATAATTACTGTAGTATTTGATACTTTATTTACAGTATATATAACACATATTTGGTGTACTTTTTGATATTTTATGTACAGTATGTCATATATATTTACTGTACTTTTTGATAATTTATTTACAGTATATAAAGTGTATTTGGTGTACTTTCAGTTAAGATTATATGTACAATATATGAAATATATTTACTGTACTTTTTGATATTTTATGTACAGTATATAAGATATATTTCGTGTCCTTTTGATATTTTATGTAAATTATATAATATATATTTGGTGAAGTTTTTGATATTTTACATAGGGTGTGTAGTATATAGTTACTGTCCTTTTTGATATTTTATTTACAGTATATAATATACGTTTGGTGTAATTTTTGATATTTTATGTACAGTATATTAAATATAATTACTGTAGTTTTTCATAGTCTATTTACAGTATATATAACACATATTTGGTGTACTTTTTGATATTTTATGTACAGTATGTCATCTATATTTACTGTACTATTTGATATTTTATTTACAGTATATAAAGTGTATTTGGTGTACTTTCAGTTAAGATTATATGTACAATATATGAAATATATTTACTGTACTTTTTGATATTTTATGTACAGTTTATAAGATATATTTGGTGTCCTTTTGATATTTTATATAAATTATATAATATATATTTGGTGAAGTTTTTGATATTTTACATAGGGTGTGTAGTATATAGTTACTGTCCTTTTTGATATTTTATTTACAGTATATAATATACGTTTGGTGTAATTTTTGATATTTAATATACAGTATATTAAATATAATTACTGTAGTATTTGATACTTTATTTACAGTATACATAACACATATTTGGTGTACTTTTTGATATTTTATGTACAGTATGTAATATATATTTACTGTACTTTTTGATAATTTATTTACAGTATATAAAGTTTATTTGGTGTACTTTCAGTTAATATTATATGTACAATATATGAAATATATTTACTGTACTTTTTGATATTTTATGTACAGTATATAAGATATATTTCGTGTCCTTTTGATATTTTATGTAAATTATATAATATATATTTGGTGAAGTTTTTGATATTTTACATAGGGTGTGTACTATATAGTTACTGTCCTTTTTGATATTTTATTTACAGTATATAATATACGTTTGGTGTAATTTTTGATATTTAATGTACAGTATATTAAATATAATTACTGTAGTATTTGATACTTTATTTACAGTATATATAACACATATTTGGTGTACTTTTTGATATTTTATGTACAGTATGTAATATATATTTACTGTACTTTTTGATAATTTATTTACAGTATATAAAGTGTATTTGGTGTACTTTCGGTTAATTTTATATGTACAATATATGAAATATATATACTGTATTTTTGATATTTTATGTACAGTATATAAGATATATTTCGTGTCCTTTTGATATTTTATGTAAATTATATAATACATATTTGGTGTTGTTTTTGATATTTTACATAGGGTGTGTCATCTATATTGACTGTCCTTTTTGATATTTTATTTACAGTATATAATATACATTTGGTGTAATTTTTGATATTTTATGTACAGTATATTAAATATAATTACTGTAGTTTTTCATAGTCTATTTACAGTATATATAACACATATTTGGTGTACTTTTTGATATTTTATGTACAGTATGTCATCTATATTTACTGTACTATTTGATATTTTATTTACAGTATATAAAATGTATTTGGTGTACTTTTAGTTAATATTATATGTACAATATATGAAATATATTTACTGTACTTTCTGATATTTTATATACAGTATATAAGATATATTTGGTGTCCTTTTGATATTTTATATAAATTATATAATATATATTTGGTGAAGTTTTTGATATTTTACATAGGGTGTGTACTATATAGTTACTGTCCTTTTTGATATTTTATTTACAGTATATAATATACGTTTGGTGTAATTTTTGATATTTAATGTACAGTATATTAAATATAATTACTGTAGTATTTGATACTTTATTTACAGTATATATAACACATATTTGGTGTACTTTTTGATATTTTATGTACAGTATGTAATATATATTTACTGTACATTTGATAATTTATTTACAGTATATAAAGTGTATTTGGTGTACTTTCAGTTAATATTATATGTAAAATATATGAAATATATTTACTGTACTTTTTGATATTTTTTGTACAGTATATAAGATATATTTCGTGTCCTTTTGATATTTTATGTAAATTATATAATACATATTTGGTGTTGTTTTTGATATTTTACATAGAGTGTGTCATCTATATTGACTGTCCTTTTTAATATTTTATTTACAGTATATAATATACATTTGGTGTAATTTTTGATAATTTATTTACAGTATATTACATATAATTACTGTAGTTTTTCATAGTCTATTTACAGTATATATAACACATATTTGGTGTACTTTTTGATATTTTATGTACAGTATGTCATATATATTTACTGTACTTTTTGATAATTTATTTACAGTATATAAAGTGTATTTGGTGTACTTTCAGTTAATATTATATGTACAATATATGAAATATATTTACTGTACTTTTTGATATTTTATGTACGGTATATAAGATATATTTGGTGTCCTTTTGATATTTTATATAAATTATATAATATATATTTGGTGAAGTTTTTGATATTTTACATAGGGTGTGTAGTATATACTTACTGTCCTTTTTGATATTTTATTTACAGTATATAATATACATTTGGTGTAATTTTTGATATTTTATGTACAGTATATTAAATATAATTACTGCAGTTTTTGATAGTCTATTTACAGTATATATAACACATATTTGGTGTACTTTTTGATATTTTATGTACAGTATGTCATATATATTTACTGTACTTTTTGATATTTTATTTACAGTATATAAAATGTATTTGGTGTACTTTTAGTTAATATTATATGTACAATATATGAAATATATTTACTGTACTTTTTGATATTTTATGTACAGTATATAAGATATATTTGGTGTCCTTTTGATATTTTATATAAATTATATAATATACATTTGGTGAAGTTTTTGATATTTTACATAGGGTGTGTAGTATATAGTTACTGTCCTTTTTGATATTTTATTTACAGTATATAATATACGTTTGGTGTAATTTTTGATATTTAATGTACAGTATATTAAATATAATTACTGTAGTGTTTGATACTTTATTTACAGTATATATAACACATATTTGGTGTACTTTTTGATATTTTATGTACAGTATGTCATATATATTTACTGTACTTTTTGATAATTTATTTACAGTATATAAAGTGTATTTGGTGTACTTTCAGTTAATATTATATGTACAATATATGAAATACATTTACTGTACTTTTTGATATTTTATGTACAGTATATAAGATATATTTGGTGTCCTTTTGATATTTTATGTAAATTATATAATATATATTTGGTGAAGTTTTTGATATTTTACATAGGGTGTGTACTATATAGTTACTGTCCTTTTTGATATTTTATTTACAGTATATAATATACGTTTGGTGTAATTTTTGATATTTTATGTACAGTATATTAAATATAATTACTGTAGTATTTGATACTTTATTTACAGTATATATAACACATATTTGGTGTACTTTTTGATATTTTATGTACAGTATGTAATATATATTTACTGTACTTTTTGATAATTTATTTACAGTATATAAGGTGTATTTGGTGTACTTTCAGTTAATATTATATGTAAAATATATGAAATATATTTACTGTACTTTTTGATATTTTAGGTACAGTATATAAGATATATTTGGTGTCCTTTTGATATTTTATGTAAATTATATAATATATATTTGGTGAAGTTTTTGATATTTTACATAGGGTGTGTAGTATATAGTTACTGTCCTTTTTGATATTTTATTTACAGTATATAATATACGTTTGGTGTAATTTTTGATATTTTATGTACAGTATATTAAATATAATTACTGTAGTTTTTCATAGTCTATTTACAGTATATATAACACATATTTGGTGTACTTTTTGATATTTTATGTACAGTATGTCATATATATTTACTGTACTATTTGATATATTATTTACAGTATATAAAATGTATTTGGTGTACTTTTAGTTAATATTATATGTACAATATATGAAATATATTTACTGTACTTTCTGATATTTTAGGTACAGTATATAAGATATATTTGGTGTCCTTTTGATATTTTATATAAATTATATAATATATATTTGGTGAAGTTTTTGATATTTTACATAGGGTGTGTAGTATATAGTTACTGTCCTTTTTGATATTTTATTTACAGTATATAATATACATTTGGTGTAATTTTTGATATTTTATGTACAGTATATTAAATATAGTTACTGCAGTTTTTGATAGTCTATTTACAGTATATATAACACATATTTGGTGTACTTTTTGATATTTTATGTACAGTATGTCATATATATTTACTGCACTTTTTGATATTTTATTTACAATATATAAAATGTATTTGGTGTACTTTTAGTTAATATTATATGTACAATATATGAAATATATTTACTGTACTTTCTGATATTTTATGTACAGTATATAAGATATATTTGGTGTCCTTTTGATATTTTATATAAATTATATAATATATATTTGGTGAAGTTTTTGATATTTTACATAGGGTGTGTAGTATATAGTTACTGTCCTTTTTGATATTTTATTTACAGTATATAATATACGTTTGGTGTAATTTTTGATATTTAATGTACAGTATATTAAATATAATTACTGTAGTATTTGATACTTTATTTACAGTATATATAACACATATTTGGTGTACTTTTTGATATTTTATGTACAGTATGTCATATATATTTACTGTACTTTTTGATAATTTATTTACAGTATATAAAGTGTATTTGGTGTACTTTCAGTTAAGATTATATGTACAATATATGAAATATATTTACTGTACTTTTTGATATTTTATGTACAGTTTATAAGATATATTTGGTGTCCTTTTGATATTTTATATAAATTATATAATATATATTTGGTGAAGTTTTTGATATTTTACATAGGGTGTGTAGTATATAGTTACTGTCCTTTTTGATATTTTATTTACAGTATATAATATACGTTTGGTGTAATTTTTGATATTTAATATACAGTATATTAAATATAATTACTGTAGTATTTGATACTTTATTTACAGTATATATAACACATATTTGGTGTACTTTTTGATATTTTATGTACAGTATGTAATATATATTTACTGTACTTTTTGATAATTTATTTACAGTATATAAAGTGTATTTGGTGTACTTTCAGTTAATATTATATGTACAATATATGAAATATATTTACTGTACGTTTTGATATTTTATGTACAGTATATAAGATATATTTCGTGTCCTTTTGATATTTTATGTAAATTATATAATATATATTTGGTGAAGTTTTTGATATTTTACATAGGGTGTGTAGTATATAGTTACTGTCCTTTTTGATATTTTATTTACAGTATATAATATACGTTTGGTGTAATTTTTGATATTTTATGTACAGTATATTAAATATAATTACTGTAGTATTTGATACTTTATTTACAGTATATATAACACATATTTGGTGTACTTTTTGATATTTTATGTACAGTATGTAATATATATTTACTGTACTTTTTGATAATTTATTTACAGTATATAAAGTGTATTTGGTGTACTTTCGGTTAATATTATATGTACAATATATGAAATATATATACTGTATTTTTGATATTTTATGTACAGTATATAAGATATATTTCGTGTCCTTTTGATATTTTATGTAAATTATATAATACATATTTGGTGTTGTTTTTGATATTTTACATACGGTGTGTCATCTATATTGACTGTCCTTTTTGATATTTTATTTACAGTATATAATATACATTTGGTGTAATTTTTGATATTTAATGTACAGTATATTAAATATAATTACTGTAGTTTTTCATAGTCTATTTACACTATATATAACACATATTTGGTGTACTTTTTGATATTTTATGTACAGTATGTCATCTATATTTACTGTACAATTTGATATTTTATTTACAGTATATAAAATGTATTTGGTGTACTTTTAGTTAATATTATATGTACAATATATGAAATATATTTACTGTACTTTCTGATATTTTATATACAGTATATAAGATATATTTGGTGTCCTTTTGATATTTTATATAAATTATATAATATATATTTGGTGAAGTTTTTGATATTTTACATAGGGTGTGTAGTATATACTTACTGTCCTTTTTGATATTTTATTTACAGTATATAATATACATTTGGTGTAATTTTTGATATTTTATGTACAGTATATTAAATATAATTACTGCAGTTTTTGATAGTCTATTTACAGTATATATAACACATATTTGGTGTACTTTTTGATATTTTATGTACAGTATGTCATATATATTTACTGTACTTTTTGATATTTTATTTACAGTATATAAAATGTATTTGGTGTACTTTTAGTTAATGTTATATGTACAATATAGGAAATATATTTACTGTACTTTCTGATATTTTATGTACAGTATATAAGATATATTTGGTGTCCTTTTGATATTTTATATAAATTATATAATATATATTTGGTGAAGTTTTTGATATTTTACATAGGGTGTGTAGTATATAGTTACTGTCCTTTTTGATATTTTATTTACAGTATATAATATACGTTTGGTGTAATTTTTGATATTTAATGTACAGTATATTAAATATAATTACTGTAGTATTTGATACTTTATTTACAGTATATATAACACATATTTGGTGTACTTTTTGATATTTTATGTACAGTATGTCATCTATATTTACTGTACTATTTGATATTTTATTTACAGTATATAAAGTGTATTTGGTGTACTTTCAGTTAAGATTATATGTACAATATATGAAATATATTTACTGTACTTTTTGATATTTTATGTACAGTTTATAAGATATATTTGGTGTCCTTTTGATATTTTATATAAATTATATAATATATATTTGGTGAAGTTTTTGATATTTTACGTAGGGTGTGTAGAATATAGTTACTGTCCTTTTTGATATTTTATTTACAGTATATAATATACGTTTGGTGTAATTTTTGATATTTAATATACAGTATATTAAATATAATTACTGTAGTATTTGATACTTTATTTACAGTATATATAACACATATTTGGTGTACTTTTTGATATTTTATGTACAGTATGTAATATATATTTACTGTACTTTTTGATAATTTATTTACAGTATATAAAGTTTATTTGGTGTACTTTCAGTTAATATTATATGTACAATATATGAAATATATTTACTGTACTTTTTGATATTTTATGTACAGTATATAAGATATATTTCGTGTCCTTTTGATATTTTATGTAAATTATATAATATATATTTGGTGAAGTTTTTGATATTTTACATAGGGTGTGTACTATATAGTTACTGTCCTTTTTGATATTTTATTTACAGTATATAATATACGTTTGGTGTAATTTTTGATATTTTATGTACAGTATATTTAATATAATTACTGTAGTATTTGATACTTTATTTACAGTATATATAACACATATTTGGTGTACTTTTTGATATTTTATGTACAGTATGTAATATATATTTACTGTACTTTTTGATAATTTATTTACAGTATATAAAGTGTATTTGGTGTACTTTCGGTTAATATTATATGTACAATATATGAAATATATATACTGTATTTTTGATATTTTATGTACAGTATATAAGATATATTTCGTGTCCTTTTGATATTTTATGTAAATTATATAATACATATTTGGTGTTGTTTTTGATATTTTACATAGGGTGTGTCATCTATATTGACTGTCCTTTTTGATATTTTATTTACAGTATATAATATACATTTGGTGTAATTTTTGATATTTTATGTACAGTATATTAAATATAATTACTGTAGTTTTTCATAGTCTATTTACAGTATATATAACACATATTTGGTGTACTTTTTGATATTTTATGTACAGTATGTCATCTATATTTACTGTACTATTTGATATTTTATTTACAGTATATAAAATGTATTTGGTGTACTTTTAGTTAATATTATATGTACAATATAGGAAATATATTTACTGTACTTTCTGATATTTTATATACAGTATATAAGATATATTTGGTGTCCTTTTGATATTTTATATAAATTATATAATATATATTTGGTGAAGTTTTTGATATTTTACATAGGGTGTGTAGTATATAGTTACTGTCCTTTTTGATATTTTATTTACAGTATATAATATACGTTTGGTGTAATTTTTGATATTTAATGTACAGTATATTAAATATAATTACTGTAGTATTTCATACTTTATTTACAGTATATATAACACATATTTGGTGTACTTTTTGATATTTTATGTACAGTATGTAATATATATTTACTGTACATTTGATAATTTATTTACAGTATATAAAGTGTATTTGGTGTACTTTCAGTTAATATTATATGTAAAATATATGAAATATATTTACTGTACTTTTTGATATTTTATGTACAGTATATAAGATATATTTCGTGTCCTTTTGATATTTTATGTAAATTATATAATACATATTTGGTGTTGTTTTTGATATTTTACATAGAGTGTGTCATCTATATTGACTGTCCTTTTTAATATTTTATTTACAGTATATAATATACATTTGGTGTAATTTTTGATATTTTATGTACAGTATATTAAATATAATTACTGTAGTTTTTCATAGTCTATTTACAGTATATATAACACATATTTGGTGTACTTTTTGATATTTTATGTACAGTATGTCATATATATTTACTGTACTTTTTGATAATTTATTTACAGTATATAAAGTGTATTTGGTGTACTTTCAGTTAATATTATATGTACAATATATGAAATATATTTACTGTACTTTTTGATATTTTATGTACGGTATATAAGATATATTTGGTGTCCTTTTGATATTTTATATAAATTATATAATATATATTTGGTGAAGTTTTTGATATTTTACATAGGGTGTGTAGTATATACTTACTGTCCTTTTTGATATTTTATTTACAGTATATAATATACATTTGGTGTACTTTTTGATATTTTATGTACAGTATATTAAATATAATTACTGCAGTTTTTGATAGTCTATTTACAGTATATATAACACATATTTGGTGTACTTTTTGATATTTTATGTACAGTATGTCATATATATTTACTGTACTTTTTGATATTTTATTTACAGTATATAAAATGTATTTGGTGTACTTTTAGTTAATATTATATGTACAATATATGAAATATATTTACTGTACTTTTTGATATTTTATGTACAGTATATAAGATATATTTGGTGTCCTTTTGATATTTTATATAAATTATATAATATACATTTGGTGAAGTTTTTGATATTTTACATAGGGTGTGTAGTATATAGTTACTGTCCTTTTTGATATTTTATTTACAGTATATAATATACGTTTGGTGTAATTTTTGATATTTAATGTACAGTATATTAAATATAATTACTGTAGTGTTTGATACTTTATTTACAGTATATATAACACATATTTGGTGTACTTTTTGATATTTTATGTACAGTATGTCATATATATTTACTGTACTTTTTGATAATTTATTTACAGTATATAAAGTGTATTTGGTGTACTTTCAGTTAATATTATATGTACAATATATGAAATATATTTACTGTACTTTTTGATATTTTATGTACAGTATATAAGATATATTTGGTGTCCTTTTGATATTTTATGTAAATTATATAATATATATTTGGTGAAGTTTTTGATATTTTACATAGGGTGTGTACTATATAGTTACTGTCCTTTTTGATATTTTATTTACAGTATATAATATACGTTTGGTGTAATTTTTGATATTTTATGTACAGTATATTAAATATAATTACTGTAGTATTTGATACTTTATTTACAGTATATATAACACATATTTGGTGTACTTTTTGATATTTTATGTACAGTATGTAATATATATTTACTGTACTTTTTGATAATTTATTTACAGTATATAAAGTGTATTTGGTGTACTTTCAGTTAATATTATATGTAAAATATATGAAATATATTTACTGTACTTTTTGATATTTTAGGTACAGTATATAAGATATATTTGGTGTCCTTTTGATATTTTATGTAAATTATATAATATATATTTGGTGAAGTTTTTGATATTTTACATAGGGTGTGTAGTATATAGTTACTGTCCTTTTTGATATTTTATTTACAGTATATAATATACGTTTGGTGTAATTTTTGATATTTTATGTACAGTATATTAAATATAATTACTGTAGTATTTGATACTTTATTTACAGTATATATAACACATATTTGGTGTACTTTTTGATATTTTATGTACAGTATGTAATATATATTTACTGTACTTTTTGATAATTTATTTACAGTATATAAAGTGTATTTGGTGTACTTTCGGTTAATATTATATGTACAATATATGAAATATATATACTGTATTTTTGATATTTTATGTACAGTATATAAGATATATTTCGTGTCCTTTTGATATTTTATGTAAATTATATAATACATATTTGGTGTTGTTTTTGATATTTTACATAGGGTGTGTCATCTATATTGACTGTCCTTTTTAATATTTTATTTACAGTATATAATATACATTTGGTGTAATTTTTGATATTTTATGTACAGTATATTAAATATAATTACTGTAGTTTTTCATAGTCTATTTACAGTATATATAACACATATTTGGTGTACTTTTTGATATTTTATGTACAGTATGTCATATATATTTACTGTACTATTTGATATATTATTTACAGTATATAAAATGTATTTGGTGTACTTTTAGTTAATGTTATATGTACAATATATGAAATATATTTACTGTACTTTCTGATATTTTAGGTACAGTATATAAGATATATTTGGTGTCCTTTTGATATTTTATATAAATTATATAATATATATTTGGTGAAGTTTTTGATATTTTACATAGGGTGTGTAGTATATAGTTACTGTCCTTTTTGATATTTTATTTACAGTATATAATATACATTTGGTGTAATTTTTGATATTTTATGTACAGTATATTAAATATAGTTACTGCAGTTTTTGATAGTCTATTTACAGTATATATAACACATATTTGGTGTACTTTTTGATATTTTATGTACAGTATGTCATATATATTTACTGCACTTTTTGATATTTTATTTACAGTATATAAAATGTATTTGGTGTACTTTTAGTTAATATTATATGTACAATATATGAAATATATTTACTGTACTTTCTGATATTTTATGTACAGTATATAAGATATATTTGGTGTCCTTTTGATATTTTATATAAATTATATAATATATATTTGGTGAAGTTTTTGATATTTTACATAGGGTGTGTAGTATATAGTTACTGTCCTTTTTGATATTTTATTTACAGTATATAATATACGTTTGGTGTAATTTTTGATATTTAATGTACAGTATATTAAATATAATTACTGTAGTATTTGATACTTTATTTACAGTATATATAACACATATTTGGTGTACTTTTTGATATTTTATGTACAGTATGTCATATATATTTACTGTACTTTTTGATAATTTATTTACAGTATATAAAGTGTATTTGGTGTACTTTCAGTTAAGATTATATGTACAATATATGAAATATATTTACTGTACTTTTTGATATTTTATGTACAGTTTATAAGATATATTTGGTGTCCTTTTGATATTTTATATAAATTATATAATATATATTTGGTGAAGTTTTTGATATTTTACATAGGGTGTGTAGTATATAGTTACTGTCCTTTTTGATATTTTATTTACAGTATATAATATACGTTTGGTGTAATTTTTGATATTTAATATACAGTATATTAAATATAATTACTGTAGTATTTGATACTTTATTTACAGTATATATAACACATATTTGGTGTACTTTTTGATATTTTATGTACAGTATGTAATATATATTTACTGTACTTTTTGATAATTTATTTACAGTATATAAAGTGTATTTGGTGTACTTTCAGTTAATATTATATGTACAATATATGAAATATATTTACTGTACGTTTTGATATTTTATGTACAGTATATAAGATATATTTCGTGTCCTTTTGATATTTTATGTAAATTATATAATATATATTTGGTGAAGTTTTTGATATTTTACATAGGGTGTGTAGTATATAGTTACTGTCCTTTTTGATATTTTATTTACAGTATATAATATATGTTTGGTGTAATTTTTGATATTTTATGTACAGTATATTAAATATAATTACTGTAGTATTTGATACTTTATTTACAGTATATATAACACATATTTGGTGTACTTTTTGATATTTTATGTACAGTATGTAATATATATTTACTGTACTTTTTGATAATTTATTTACAGTATATAAAGTGTATTTGGTGTACTTTCGGTTAATATTATATGTACAATATATGAAATATATATACTGTATTTTTGATATTTTATGTACAGTATATAAGATATATTTCGTGTCCTTTTGATATTTTATGTAAATTATATAATACATATTTGGTGTTGTTTTTGATATTTTACATAGGGTGTGTCATCTATATTGACTGTCCTTTTTGATATTTTATTTACAGTATATAATATACATTTGGTGTAATTTTTGATATTTTATGTACAGTATATTAAATATAATTACTGTAGTTTTTCATAGTCTATTTACAGTATATATAACACATATTTGGTGTACTTTTTGATATTTTATGTACAGTATGTCATCTATATTTACTGTACTATTTGATATTTTATTTACAGTATATAAAATGTATTTGGTGTACTTTTAGTTAATATTATATGTACAATATATGAAATATATTTACTGTACTTTCTGATATTTTATATACAGTATATAAGATATATTTGGTGTCCTTTTGATATTTTATATAAATTATATAATATATATTTGGTGAAGTTTTTGATATTTTACATAGGGTGTGTAGTATATACTTACTGTCCTTTTTGATATTTTATTTACAGTATATAATATACATTTGGTGTAATTTTTGATATTTTATGTACAGTATATTAAATATAATTACTGCAGTTTTTGATAGTCTATTTACAGTATATATAACACATATTTGGTGTACTTTTTGATATTTTATGTACAGTATGTCATATATATTTACTGTACTTTTTGATATTTTATTTACAGTATATAAAATGTATTTGGTGTACTTTTAGTTAATATTATATGTACAATATAGGAAATATATTTACTGTACTTTCTGATATTTTATGTACAGTATATAAGATATATTTGGTGTCCTTTTGATATTTTATATAAATTATATAATATATATTTGGTGAAGTTTTTGATATTTTACATAGGGTGTGTAGTATATAGTTACTGTCCTTTTTGATATTTTATTTACAGTATATAATATACGTTTGGTGTAATTTTTGATATTTAATGTACAGTATATTAAATATAATTACTGTAGTATTTGATACTTTATTTACAGTATATATAACACATATTTGGTGTACTTTTTGATATTTTATGTACAGTATGTCATATATATTTACTGTACTTTTTGATAATTTATTTACAGTATATAAAGTGTATTTGGTGTACTTTCAGTTAAGATTATATGTACAATATATGAAATATATTTACTGTACTTTTTGATATTTTATGTACAGTTTATAAGATATATTTGGTGTCCTTTTGATATTTTATATAAATTATATAATATATATTTGGTGAAGTTTTTGATATTTTACATAGGGTGTGTAGTATATAGTTACTGTCCTTTTTGATATTTTATTTACAGTATATAATATACGTTTGGTGTAATTTTTGATATTTAATATACAGTATATTAAATATAATTACTGTAGTATTTGATACTTTATTTACAGTATATATAACACATATTTGGTGTACTTTTTGATATTTTATGTACAGTATGTAATATATATTTACTGTACTTTTTGATAATTTATTTACAGTATATAAAGTGTATTTGGTGTACTTTCGGTTAATATTATATGTACAATATATGAAATATATATACTGTATTTTTGATATTTTATGTACAGTATATAAGATATATTTCGTGTCCTTTTGATATTTTATGTAAATTATATAATACATATTTGGTGTTGTTTTTGATATTTTACATAGGGTGTGTCATCTATATTGACTGTCCTTTTTGATATTTTATTTACAGTATATAATATACATTTGGTGTAATTTTTGATATTTTATGTACAGTATATTAAATATAATTACTGTAGTTTTTCATAGTCTATTTACAGTATATATAACACATATTTGGTGTACTTTTTGATATTTTATGTACAGTATGTCATCTATATTTACTGTACTATTTGATATTTTATTTACAGTATATAAAATGTATTTGGTGTACTTTTAGTTAATATTATATGTACAATATATGAAATATATTTACTGTACATTCTGATATTTTATATACAGTATATAAGATATATTTGGTGTCCTTTTGATATTTTATATAAATTATATAATATATATTTGGTGAAGTTTTTGATATTTTACATAGGGTGTGTAGTATATAGTTACTGTCCTTTTTGATATTTTATTTACAGTATATAATATACGTTTGGTGTAATTTTTGATATTTAATGTACAGTATATTAAATATAATTACTGTAGTATTTGATACTTTATTTACAGTATATATAACACATATTTGGTGTACTTTTTGATATTTTATGTACAGTATGTAATATATATTTACTGTACATTTGATAATTTATTTACAGTATATAAAGTGTATTTGGTGTACTTTCAGTTAATATTATATGTAAAATATATGAAATATATTTACTGTACTTTTTGATATTTTATGTACAGTATATAAGATATATTTCGTGTCCTTTTGATATTTTATGTAAATTATATAATACATATTTGGTGTTGTTTTTGATATTTTACATAGAGTGTGTCATCTATATTGACTGTCCTTTTTAATATTTTATTTACAATATATAATATACATTTGGTGTAATTTTTGATATTTTATGTACAGTATATTAAATATAATTACTGTAGTTTTTCATAGTCTATTTACAGTATATATAACACATATTTGGTGTACTTTTTGATATTTTATGTACAGTATGTCATATATATTTACTGTACTATTTGATATATTATTTACAGTATATAAAATGTATTTGGTGTACTTTTAGTTAATATTATATGTACAATATATGAAATATATTTACTGTACTTTCTGATATTTTATATACAGTATATAAGATATATTTGGTGTCCTTTTGATATTTTATATAAATTATATAATATATATTTGGTGAAGTTTTTGATATTTTACATAGGGTGTGTAGTATATACTTACTGTCCTTTTTGATATTTTATTTACAGTATATAATATACATTTGGTGTAATTTTTGATATTTTATGTACAGTATATTAAATATAATTACTGCAGTTTTTGATAGTCTATTTACAGTATATATAACACATATTTGGTGTACTTTTTGATATTTTATGTACAGTATGTCATCTATATTTACTGTACTTTTTGATATTTTATTTACAGTATATAAAATGTATTTGGTGTACTTTTAGTTAATATTATATGTACAATATAGGAAATATATTTACTGTACTTTTTGATATTTTATGTACAGTATATAAGATATATTTGGTGTCCTTTTGATATTTTATATAAATTATATAATATATATTTGGTGAAGTTTTTGATATTTTACATAGGGTGTGTAGTATATAGTTACTGTCCTTTTTGATATTTTATTTACAGTATATAATATACGTTTGGTGTAATTTTTGATATTTAATGTACAGTATATTAAATATAATTACTGTAGTGTTTGATACTTTATTTACAGTATATATAACACATATTTGGTGTACTTTTTGATATTTTATGTACAGTATGTCATATATATTTACTGTACTTTTTGATAATTTATTTACAGTATATAAAGTGTATTTGGTGTACTTTCAGTTAATATTATATGTACAATATATGAAATATATTTACTGTACTTTTTGATATTTTATGTACAGTATATAAGATATATTTCGTGTCCTTTTGATATTTTATGTAAATTATATAATACATATTTGGTGTTGTTTTTGATATTTTACATAGAGTGTGTCATCTATATTGACTGTCCTTTTTAATATTTTATTTACAGTATATAATATACATTTGGTGTAATTTTTGATATTTTATGTACAGTATATTAAATATAATTACTGTAGTTTTTCATAGTCTATTTACAGTATATATAACACATATTTGGTGTACTTTTTGATATTTTATGTACAGTATGTCATATATATTTACTGTACTATTTGATATATTATTTACAGTATATAAAATGTATTTGGTGTACTTTTAGTTAATATTATATGTACAATATATGAAATATATTTACTGTACTTTCTGATATTTTATATACAGTATATAAGATATATTTGGTGTCCTTTTGATATTTTATATAAATTATATAATATATATTTGGTGAAGTTTTTGATATTTTACATAGGGTGTGTAGTATATACTTACTGTCCTTTTTGATATTTTATTTACAGTATATAATATACATTTGGTGTAATTTTTGATATTTTATGTACAGTATATTAAATATAATTACTGCAGTTTTTGATAGTCTATTTACAGTATATATAACACATATTTGGTGTACTTTTTGATATTTTATGTACAGTATGTCATATATATTTACTGTACTTTTTGATATTTTATTTACAGTATATAAAATGTATTTGGTGTACTTTTAGTTAATATTATATGTACAATATAGGAAATATATTTACTGTACTTTTTGATATTTTATGTACAGTATATAAGATATATTTGGTGTCCTTTTGATATTTTATATAAATTATATAATATATATTTGGTGAAGTTTTTGATATTTTACATAGGGTGTGTAGTATATAGTTACTGTCCTTTTTGATATTTTATTTACAGTATATAATATACGTTTGGTGTAATTTTTGATATTTAATGTACAGTATATTAAATATAATTACTGTAGTGTTTGATACTTTATTTACAGTATATATAACACATATTTGGTGTACTTTTTGATATTTTATGTACATTATGTCATATATATTTACTGTACTTTTTGATAATTTATTTACAGTATATAAAGTGTATTTGGTGTACTTTCAGTTAATATTATATGTACAATATATGAAATATATTTACTGTACTTTTTGATATTTTATGTACAGTATATAAGATATATTTGGTGTCCTTTTGATATTTTATGTAAATTATATAATATATATTTGGTGAAGTTTTTGATATTTTACATAGGGTGTGTACTATATAGTTACTGTCCTTTTTGATATTTTATTTACAGTATATAATATACGTTTGGTGTAATTTTTGATATTTTATGTACAGTATATTAAATATAATTACTGTAGTATTTGATACTTTATTTACAGTATATATAACACATATTTGGTGTACTTTTTGATATTTTATGTACAGTATGTAATATATATTTACTGTACTTTTTGATAATTTATTTACAGTATATAAAGTGTATTTGGTGTACTTTCAGTTAATATTATATGTAAAATATATGAAATATATTTACTGTACTTTTTGATATTTTAGGTACAGTATATAAGATATATTTGGTGTCCTTTTGATATTTTATGTAAATTATATAATATATATTTGGTGAAGTTTTTGATATTTTACATAGGGTGTGTAGTATATAGTTACTGTCCTTTTTGATATTTTATTTACAGTATATAATATACGTTTGGTGTAATTTTTGATATTTTATGTACAGTATATTAAATATAATTACTGTAGTATTTGATACTTTATTTACAGTATATATAACACATATTTGGTGTACTTTTTGATATTTTATGTACAGTATGTAATATATATTTACTGTACTTTTTGATAATTTATTTACAGTATATAAAGTGTATTTGGTGTACTTTCGGTTAATATTATATGTACAATATATGAAATATATATACTGTATTTTTGATATTTTATGTACAGTATATAAGATATATTTCGTGTCCTTTTGATATTTTATGTAAATTATATAATACATATTTGGTGTTGTTTTTGATATTTTACATAGGGTGTGTCATCTATATTGACTGTCCTTTTTAATATTTTATTTACAGTATATAATATACATTTGGTGTAATTTTTGATATTTAATGTACAGTATATTAAATATAATTACTGTAGTTTTTCATAGTCTATTTACAGTATATATAACACATATTTGGTGTACTTTTTGATATTTTATGTACAGTATGTCATATATATTTACTGTACTATTTGATATATTATTTACAGTATATAAAATGTATTTGGTGTACTTTTAGTTAATATTATATGTACAATATATGAAATATATTTACTGTACTTTCTGATATTTTAGGTACAGTATATAAGATATATTTGGTGTCCTTTTGATATTTTATATAAATTATATAATATATATTTGGTGAAGTTTTTGATATTTTACATAGGGTGTGTAGTATATAGTTACTGTCCTTTTTGATATTTTATTTACAGTATATAATATACATTTGGTGTAATTTTTGATATTTTATGTACAGTATATTAAATATAGTTACTGCAGTTTTTGATAGTCTATTTACAGTATATATAACACATATTTGGTGTACTTTTTGATATTTTATGTACAGTATGTCATATATATTTACTGTACTTTTTGATATTTTATTTACAGTATATAAAATGTATTTGGTGTACTTTTAGTTAATATTATATGTACAATATAGGAAATATATTTACTGTACTTTCTGATATTTTAGGTACAGTATATAAGATATATTTGGTGTCCTTTTGATATTTTATATAAATTATATAATATATATTTGGTGAAGTTTTTGATATTTTACATAGGGTGTGTAGTATATAGTTACTGTCCTTTTTGATATTTTATTTACAGTATATAATATACATTTGGTGTAATTTTTGATATTTTATGTACAGTATATTAAATATAGTTACTGCAGTTTTTGATAGTCTATTTACAGTATATATAACACATATTTGGTGTACTTTTTGATATTTTATGTACAGTATGTCATATATATTTACTGTACTTTTTGATATTTTATTTACAGTATATAAAATGTATTTGGTGTACTTTTAGTTAATATTATATGTACAATATAGGAAATATATTTACTGTACTTTTTGATATTTTATGTACAGTATATAAGATATATTTGGTGTCCTTTTGATATTTTATATAAATTATATAATATATATTTGGTGAGGTTTTTGATATTTTACATAGGGTGTGTAGTATATAGTTACTGTCCTTTTTGATATTTTATTTACAGTATATAATATACGTTTGGTGTAATTTTTGATATTTAATGTACAGTATATTAAATATAATTACTGTAGTATTTGATACTTTATTTACAGTATATATAACACATATTTGGTGTACTTTTTGATATTTTATGTACAGTATGTCATATATATTTACTGTACTTTTTGATAATTTATTTACAGTATATAAAGTGTATTTGGTGTACTTTCAGTTAATATTATATGTACAATATATGAAATATATTTACTGTACTTTTTGATATTTTATGTACAGTATATAAGATATATTTGGTGTCCTTTTGATATTTTATGTAAATTATATAATATATATTTGGTGAAGTTTTTGATATTTTACATAGGGTGTGTAGTATATAGTTACTGTCTTTTTTGATATTTTATTTACAGTATATAATATACGTTTGGTGTAATTTTTGATATTTAATGTACAGTATATTAAATATAATTACTGTAGTATTTGATACTTTATTTACAGTATATATAACACATATTTGGTGTACTTTTTGATATTTTATGTACAGTATGTAATATATATTTACTGTACTTTTTGATAATTTATTTACAGTATATAAAGTGTATTTGGTGTACTTTCAGTTAATATTATATGTACAATATATGAAATATATTTACTGTACTTTTTGATATTTTATGTACAGTATATAAGATATATTTCGTGTCCTTTTGATATTTTATGTAAATTATATAATATATATTTGGTGAAGTTTTTGATATTTTACCTAGGGTGTGTAGTATATAGTTACTGTCCTTTTTGATATTTTATTTACAGTATATAATATACGTTTGGTGTAATTTTTGATATTTTATGTACAGTATATTAAATATAATTACTGTAGTATTTGATACTTTATTTACAGTATATATAACACATATTTGGTGTACTTTTTGATATTTTATGTACAGTATGTAATATATATTTACTGTACTTTTTGATAATTTATTTACAGTATATAAAGTGTATTTGGTGTACTTTCGGTTAATATTATATGTACAATATATGAAATATATATACTGTATTTTTGATATTTTATGTACAGTATATAAGATATATTTCGTGTCCTTTTGATATTTTATGTAAATTATATAATACATATTTGGTGTTGTTTTTGATATTTTACATAGGGTGTGTCATCTATATTGACTGTCCTTTTTGATATTTTATTTACAGTATATAATATACATTTGGTGTAATTTTTGATATTTAATGTACAGTATATTAAATATAATTACTGTAGTTTTTCATAGTCTATTTACAGTATATATAACACATATTTGGTGTACTTTTTGATATTTTATGTACAGTATGTCATCTATATTTACTGTACTATTTGATATTTTATTTACAGTATATAAAATGTATTTGGTGTACTTTTAGTTAATATTATATGTACAATATATGAAATATATTTACTGTACTTTCTGATATTTTATATACAGTATATAAGATATATTTGGTGTCCTTTTGATATTTTATATAAATTATATAATATATATTTGGTGAAGTTTTTGATATTTTACATAGGGTGTGTAGTATATACTTACTGTCCTTTTTGATATTTTATTTACAGTATATAATATACATTTGGTGTAATTTTTGATATTTTATGTACAGTATATTAAATATAATTACTGCAGTTTTTGATAGTCTATTTACAGTATATATAACACATATTTGGTGTACTTTTTGATATTTTATGTACAGTATGTCATATATATTTACTGTACTTTTTGATATTTTATTTACAGTATATAAAATGTATTTGGTGTACTTTTAGTTAATATTATATGTACAATATAGGAAATATATTTACTGTACTTTTTGATATTTTATGTACAGTATATAAGATATATTTGGTGTCCTTTTGATATTTTATATAAATTATATAATATATATTTGGTGAAGTTTTTGATATTTTACATAGGGTGTGTAGTATATAGTTACTGTCCTTTTTGATATTTTATTTACAGTATATAATATACGTTTGGTGTAATTTTTGATATTTAATGTACAGTATATTAAATATAATTACTGTAGTATTTGATACTTTATTTACAGTATATATAACACATATTTGGTGTACTTTTTGATATTTTATGTACAGTATGTCATATATATTTACTGTACTTTTTGATAATTTATTTACAGTATATAAAGTGTATTTGGTGTACTTTCAGTTAATATTATATGTACAATATATGAAATATATTTACTGTACTTTTTGATATTTTATGTACAGTATATAAGATATATTTGGTGTCCTTTTGATATTTTATGTAAATTATATAATATATATTTGGTGAAGTTTTTGATATTTTACATAGGGTGTGTAGTATATAGTTACTGTCTTTTTTGATATTTTATTTACAGTATATAATATACGTTTGGTGTAATTTTTGATATTTAATGTACAGTATATTAAATATAATTACTGTAGTATTTGATACTTTATTTACAGTATATATAACACATATTTGGTGTACTTTTTGATATTTTATGTACAGTATGTAATATATATTTACTGTACTTTTTGATAATTTATTTACAGTATATAAAGTGTATTTGGTGTACTTTCAGTTAATATTATATGTAAAATATATGAAATATATTTACTGTACTTTTTGATATTTTATGTACAGTATATAAGATATATTTGGTGTCCTTTTGATATTTTATGTAAATTATATAATATATATTTGGTGAAGTTTTTGATATTTTACATAGGGTGTGTAGTATATAGTTACTGTCCTTTTTGATATTTTATTTACAGTATATAATATACGTTTGGTGTAATTTTTGATATTTTATGTACAGTATATTAAATATAATTACTGTAGTATTTGATACTTTATTTACAGTATATATAACACATATTTGGTGTACTTTTTGATATTTTATGTACAGTATGTAATATATATTTACTGTACTTTTTGATAATTTATTTACAGTATATAAAGTGTATTTGGTGTACTTTCGGTTAATATTATATGTACAATATATGAAATATATTTACTGTATTTTTGATATTTTATGTACAGTATATAAGATATATTTCGTGTCCTTTTGATATTTTATGTAAATTATATAATACATATTTGGTGTTGTTTTTGATATTTTACATAGGGTGTGTCATCTATATTGACTGTCCTTTTTGATATTTTATTTACAGTATATAATATACATTTGGTGTAATTTTTGATATTTTATGTACAGTATATTAAATATAATTACTGTAGTTTTTCATAGTCTATTTACAGTATATATAACACATATTTGGTGTACTTTTTGATATTTTATGTACAGTATGTCATCTATATTTACTGTACTATTTGATATTTTATTTACAGTATATAAAATGTATTTGGTGTACTTTTAGTTAATATTATATGTACAATATATGAAATATATTTACTGTACTTTCTGATATTTTATATACAGTATATAAGATATATTTGGTGTCCTTTTGATATTTTATATAAATTATATAATATATATTTTGTGAAGTTTTTGATATTTTACATAGGGTGTGTAGTATATACTTACTGTCCTTTTTGATATTTTATTTACAGTATATAATATACATTTGGTGTAATTTTTGATATTTTATGTACAGTATATTAAATATAATTACTGCAGTTTTTGATAGTCTATTTACAGTATATACAACACATATTTGGTGTACTTTTTGATATTTTATGTACAGTATGTCATATATTTACTGTACTTTTTGATATTTTATTTACAGTATATAAAATGTATTTGGTGTACTTTTAGTTAATATTATATGTACAATATATGAAATATATTTACTGTACTTTTTGATATTTTATGTACAGTATATAAGATATATTTGGTGTCCTTTTGATATTTTATGTAAATTATATAATATATATTTGGTGAAGTTTTTGATATTTTACATAGGGTGTGTACTATATAGTTACTGTCCTTTTTGATATTTTATTTACAGTATATAATATACGTTTGGTGTAATTTTTGATATTTTATGTACAGTATATTAAATATAATTACTGTAGTATTTGATACTTTATTTACAGTATATATAACACATATTTGGTGTACTTTTTGATATTTTATGTACAGTATGTCATATATATTTACTGTACTTTTTGATAATTTATTTACAGTATATAAAGTGTATTTGGTGTACTTTCAGTTAATATTATATGTACAATATATGAAATATATTTACTGTACTTTGTGATATTTTATGTACAGTATATAAGATATATTTGGTGTCCTTTTGATATTTTATGTAAATTATATAATATATATTTGGTGAAGTTTTTGATATTTTACATAGGGTGTGTAGTATATAGTTACTGTCCTTTTTGATATTTTATTTACAGTATATAATATACGTTTGGTGTAATTTTTGATATTTTATGTACAGTATATTAAATATAATTACTGTAGTATTTGATACTTTATTTACAGTATATATAACACATATTTGGTGTACTTTTTGATATTTTATGTACAGTATGTAATATATATTTACTGTACTTTTTGATAATTTATTTACAGTATATAAAGTGTATTTGGTGTACTTTCGGTTAATATTATATGTACAATATATGAAATATATATACTGTATTTTTGATAATTTATGTACAGTATATAAGATATATTTCGTGTCCTTTTGATATTTTATGTAAATTATATAATACATATTTGGTGTTGTTTTTGATATTTTACATAGGGTGTGTCATCTATATTGACTGTCCTTTTTAATATTTTATTTACAGTATATAATATACATTTGGTGTAATTTTTGATATTTTATGTACAGTATATTAAATATAATTACTGTAGTTTTTCATAGTCTATTTACAGTATATATAACACATATTTGGTGTACTTTTTGATATTTTATGTACAGTATGTCATATATATTTACTGTACTATTTGATATTTTATTTACAGTATATAAAATGTATTTGGTGTGCTTTTAGTTAATATTATATGTACAATATATGAAATATATTTACTGTACTTTTTGATATTTTATGTATAGTATATAAGATATATTTGGTGTCCTTTTGATATTTTATGTAAATTATATAATACATATTTGGTGTAGTTTTTGATATTTTACATAGGGTGTGTCATATATATTGACTGTCCTTTTTGATATTTTATTTACAGTATATAATATACATTTGGTGTAATTTCTGATATTTTATGTACAGTATATTAAATATAATTACTGTAGTTTTTGATAGTCTATTTACAGTATATATAACACATATTTGGTGTACTTTTTTATATTTTATGTACAGTATGTCATATATATTTACTGTACTTTTTGATATTTTATTTACAATATATAATATACATTTGGTGTAATTTTTGATATTTTATGTACAGTATATTAAATACTATTACTGTAGTTTTTGATAGTCTATTTACAGTATATATAACACATATTTGGTTTACTTTTTGATATTTTATGTACAGTATGTCATATATATTTACTGTACTTTTTGATATTTTATTTACAGTATATAAAATGTATTTGGTGTACTTTCAGTTAATATTATATGTATAATATATGAAATATATTTACTGTACTTTTTGATATTTTATGTACAGTATATAAGATATATTTGGTGTCCTTTTGATATTTTATGTAAATTATATAATACATATGTGCTGTAGTTTTTGATATTTTACATAGGGTGTGTCATATATATTGACGGTACTTTTTGATATTTTATTTACAGTATATAATATACATTTGGTGTAATTGTTGATATTTTATGTACAGTATAATAAATATAATTACTGTAGTTTTTCATAGTCTATTTATAGTATATATAACACATATTTGGTGTACTTTTTGATATTTTATGTACAGTATGTCATATATATTTACTGTACTTTTTGATAATTTGTTTACAGTATATTAAGTGTATTTGGTGTACTTTCAGTTAATATTATATGTACAATATATGTAATATATTTACCGTACTCTTTGATATTTTATGTACAGTATATAAGATATATTTGGTGTCCTTTTGATATTTTATGTAAATTATATAATACATATTTGGTGTAGTTTTTGATATTTTACATAGGGTGTGTGATATATATTGACTGTCCTTTTTGATAATTTATTTACAGTATATAATATACATTTGCTGTAATTTTTGATATTTTATGTACAGTATATTAAATACAATTACTGTAGTTTTTGATAGTCTATTTACAGTATATATAACACGTATTTGGTGTACTTTTTGATATTTTATGTACAGTATGTCATATATATTTACTGTACTTTTTGATAATTTATTTACAGTATATAAAATGTATTTGGTGTACCTTCAGTTAATATTATATGTACAATATATGAAATATATTTACTGTACTTTTTGATATTTTATGTACAGTATGTCATATATATTTACTGTATTTTTGATATTTTATTTACAGTATATAAAATGTATTTGGTGTACTTTTAGTTAATATTATATACACAATATATGAAATATATTTACTGTACTTTTTGATATTTTATGTACAGTATATAAGATATATTTGGTGTCCTTTTGATATTTTATATAAATTATATAATATATATTTGGTGTAGTTTTTGAGTATATAAAATGTATTTGGTGTAATTTTAGTTAATATTATATGTACAATATATGAAATATATTTACTGTACTTTCTGATATTTTATATACAGTATATAAGATATATTTGGTGTCCTTTTGATATTTTATATAAATTATATAATATATATTTGTTGAAGTTTTTGATATTTTACATAGGGTGTGTAGTATATACTTACTGTCCTTTTTGATATTTTATTTACAGTATATAATATACATTTGGTGTAATTTTTGATATTTTATGTACAGTATATTAAATATAATTACTGCAGTTTTTGATAGTCTATTTACAGTATATATAACACATATTTGGTGTACTTTTTGATATTTAATGTACAGTATGTCATATATATTTACTGTACTTTTTGATATTTTATTTACAGTATATAAAATGTATTTGGTGTACTTTTGGTTAATATTATATGTACAATATATGAAATATATTTACTGTACTTTTTGATATTTTATGTACAGTATATAAGATATATTTGGTGTCCTTTTGATATTTTATATAAATTATATAATATATATTTGGTGAAGTTTTTGATATTTTACATAGGGTGTGTAGTATATAGTTACTGTCCTTTTTGATATTTTATTTACAGTATATAATATACGTTTGGTGTAATTTTTGATATTTTATGTACAGTATATTAAATATAATTACTGTAGTATTTGATACTTTATTTACAGTATATATAACACATATTTGGTGTACTTTTTGATATTTTATGTACAGTATGTAATATATATTTACTGTACTTTTTGATAATTTATTTACAGTATATAAAGTGTATTTGGTGTACTTTCGGTTAATATTATATGTACAATATATGAAATATATATACTGTATTTTTGATATTTTATGTACAGTATATAAGATATATTTCGTGTCCTTTTGATATTTTATGTAAATTATATAATACATATTTGGTGTTGTTTTTGATATTTTACATAGGGTGTGTCATCTATATTGACTGTCCTTTTTAATATTTTATTTACAGTATATAATATACATTTGGTGTAATTTTTGATATTTTATGTACAGTATATTAAATATAATTACTGTAGTTTTTCATAGTCTATTTACAGTATATATATCACATATTTGGTGTACTTTTTGATATTTTATGTACAGTATGTCATCTATATTTACTGTACTATTTGATATTTTATTTACAGTATATAAAATGTATTTGGTGTACTTTTAGTTAATATTATATGTACAATATATGAAATATATTTACTGTACTTTCTGATATTTTATATACAGTATATAAGATATATTTGGTGTCCTTTTGATATTTTATATAAATTATATAATATATATTTGGTGAAGTTTTTGATATTTTACATAGGGTGTGTAGTATATACTTACTGTCTTTTTGATATTTTATTTACAGTATATAATATACATTTGGTGTACTTTTTGATATTTTATGTACAGTATATTAAATATAATTACTGCAGTTTTTGATAGTCTATTTACAGTATATATAACACATATTTGGTGTACTTTTTGATATTTTATGTACAGTATGTCATATATATTTACTGTACTTTTTGATATTTTATTTACAGTATATAAAATGTATTTGGTGTACTTTTAGTTAATATTATATGTACAATATAGGAAATATATTTACTGTACTTTTTGATATTTTATGTACAGTATATAAGATATATTTGGTGTCCTTTTGATATTTTATATAAATTATATAATATATATTTGGTGAAGTTTTTGATATTTTACATAGGGTGTGTAGTATATAGTTACTGTCCTTTTTGATATTTTATTTACAGTATATAATATACGTTTGGTGTAATTTTTGATATTTAATGTACAGTATATTAAATATAATTACTGTAGTATTTGATACTTTATTTACAGTATATATAACACATATTTGGTGTACTTTTTGATATTTTATGTACAGTATGTAATATATATTTACTGTACTTTTTGATAATTTATTTACAGTATATAAAGTGTATTTGGTGTACTTTCAGTTAATATTATATGTACAATATATGAAATATATTTACTGTACTTTTTGATATTTTATGTACAGTATATAAGATATATTTCGTGTCCTTTTGATATTTTATGTAAATTATATAATATATATTTGGTGAAGTTTTTGATATTTTACATAGGGTGTGTAGTGTATAGTTACTGTCCTTTTTGATATTTTATTTACAGTATATAATATACGTTTGGTGTAATTTTTGATATTTTATGTACAGTATATTAAATATAATTACTGTAGTATTTGATACTTTATTTACAGTATATATAACACATATTTGGTGTACTTTTTGATATTTTATGTACAGTATGTAATATATATTTACTGTACTTTTTGAGAATTTATTTACAGTATATAAAGTGTATTTGGTGTACTTTCGGTTAATATTATATGTACAATATATGAAATATATATACTGTATTTTTGATATTTTATGTACAGTATATAAGATATATTTCGTGTCCTTTTGATATTTTATGTAAATTATATAATACATATTTGGTGTTGTTTTTGATATTTTACATAGGGTGTGTCATCTATATTGACTGTCCTTTTTGATATTTTATTTACAGTATATAATATACATTTGGTGTAATTTTTGATATTTTATGTACAGTATATTAAATATAATTACTGTAGTTTTTCATAGTCTATTTACAGTATATATAACACATATTTGGTGTACTTTTTGATATTTTATGTACAGTATGTCATATATATTTACTGTACTATTTGATATTTTATTTACAGTATATAAAATGTATTTGGTGTACTTTTAGTTAATATTATATGTACAATATATGAAATATATTTACTGTACTTTCTGATATTTTATATACAGTATATAAGATATATTTGGTGTCCTTTTGATATTTTATATAAATTATATAATATATATTTGGTGAAGTTTTTGATATTTTACATAGGGTGTGTAGTATGTACTTACTGTCCTTTTTGATATTTTATTTACAGTATATAATATACATTTGGTGTAATTTTTGATATTTTATGTACAGTATATTAAATATAATTACTGTAGTATTTGATACTTTATTTACAGTATATATAACACATATTTGGTGTACTTTTTGATATTTTATGTACAGTATGTCATATATATTTACTGTACTTTTTGATAATTTATTTACAGTATATAAAGTGTATTTGGTGTACTTTCAGTTAATATTATATGTACAATATATGAAATATATTTACTGTACTTTTTGATATTTTATATACAGTATATAAGATATATTTGGTGTCCTTTTGATATTTTATGTAAATTATATAATATATATTTGGTGAAGTTTTTGATATTTTACATAGGGTGTGTAGTATATAGTTACTGTCTTTTTTGATATTTTATTTACAGTATATAATATACGTTTGGTGTAATTTTTGATATTTAAAGTACAGTATATTAAATATAATTACTGTAGTATTTGATACTTTATTTACAGTATATATAACACATATTTGGTGTACTTTTTGATATTTTATGTACAGTATGTAATATATATTTACTGTACTTTTTGATAATTTATTTACAGTATATAAAGTGTATTTGGTGTACTTTCAGTTAATATTATATGTAAAATATATGAAATATATTTACTGTACTTTTTGATATTTTATGTACAGTATATAAGATATATTTCGTGTCCTTTTGATATTTTATGTAAATTATATAATATATATTTGGTGAAGTTTTTGATATTTTACATAGGGTGTGTAGTATATAGTTACTGTCCTTTTTGATATTTTATTTACAGTATATAATATACGTTTGGTGTAATTTTTGATATTTTATGTACAGTATATTAAATATAATTACTGTAGTATTTGATACTTTATTTACAGTATATATAACACATATTTGGTGTACTTTTTGATATTTTATGTACAGTATGTAATATATATTTACTGTACTTTTTGATAATTTATTTACAGTATATAAAGTGTATTTGGTGTACTTTCGGTTAATATTATATGTACAATATATGAAATATATATACTGTATTTTTGATATTTTATGTACAGTATATAAGATATATTTCGTGTCCTTTTGATATTTTATGTAAATTATATAATACATATTTGGTGTTGTTTTTGATATTTTACATAGGGTGTGTCATCTATATTGACTGTCCTTTTTGATATTTTATTTACAGTATATAATATACATTTGGTGTAATTTTTGATATTTAATGTACAGTATATTAAATATAATTACTGTAGTTTTTCATAGTCTATTTACAGTATATATAACACATATTTGGTGTACTTTTTGATATTTTATGTACAGTATGTCATCTATATTTACTGTACTATTTGATATTTTATTTACAGTATATAAAATGTATTTGGTGTACTTTTAGTTAATATTATATGTACAATATATGAAATATATTTACTGTACTTTCTGATATTTTATATACAGTATATAAGATATATTTGGTGTCCTTTTGATATTTTATATAAATTATATAATATATATTTGGTGAAGTTTTTGATATTTTACATAGGGTGTGTAGTATATACTTACTGTCCTTTTTGATATTTTATTTACAGTATATAATATACATTTGGTGTAATTTTTGATATTTTATGTACAGTATATTAAATATAATTACTGCAGTTTTTGATAGTCTATTTACAGTATATATAACACATATTTGGTGTACTTTTTGATATTTTATGTACAGTATGTCATATATATTTACTGTACTTTTTGATATTTTATTTACAGTATATAAAATGTATTTGGTGTACTTTTAGTTAATATTATATGTACAATATAGGAAATATATTTACTGTACTTTTTGATATTTTATGTACAGTATATAAGATATATTTGGTGTCCTTTTGATATTTTATATAAATTATATAATATATATTTGGTGAAGTTTTTGATATTTTACATAGGGTGTGTAGTATATAGTTACTGTCCTTTTTGATATTTTATTTACAGTATATAATATACGTTTGGTGTAATTTTTGATATTTAATGTACAGTATATTAAATATAATTACTGTAGTATTTGATACTTTATTTACAGTATATATAACACATATTTGGTGTACTTTTTGATATTTTATGTACAGTATGTCATATATATTTACTGTACTTTTTGATAATTTATTTACAGTATATAAAGTGTATTTGGTGTACTTTCAGTTAATATTATATGTACAATATATGAAATATATTTACTGTACTTTTTGATATTTTATGTACAGTATATAAGATATATTTGGTGTCCTTTTGATATTTTATGTAAATTATATAATATATATTTGGTGAAGTTTTTGATATTTTACATAGGGTGTGTAGTATATAGTTACTGTCTTTTTTGATATTTTATTTACAGTATATAATATACGTTTGGTGTAATTTTTGATATTTAATGTACAGTATATTAAATATAATTACTGTAGTATTTGATACTTTATTTACAGTATATATAACACATATTTGGTGTACTTTTTGATATTTTATGTACAGTATGTAATATATATTTACTGTACTTTTTGATAATTTATTTACAGTATATAAAGTGTATTTGGTGTACTTTCAGTTAATATTATATGTAAAATATATGAAATATATTTACTGTACTTTTTGATATTTTATGTACAGTATATAAGATATATTTCGTGTCCTTTTGATATTTTATGTAAATTATATAATATATATTTGGTGAAGTTTTTGATATTTTACATAGGGTGTGTAGTATATAGTTACTGTCCTTTTTGATATTTTATTTACAGTATATAATATACGTTTGGTGTAATTTTTGATATTTTATGTACAGTATATTAAATATAATTACTGTAGTATTTGATACTTTATTTACAGTATATATAACACATATTTGGTGTACTTTTTGATATTTTATGTACAGTATGTAATATATATTTACTGTACTTTTTGATAATTTATTTACAGTATATAAAGTGTATTTGGTGTACTTTCGGTTAATATTATATGTACAATATATGAAATATATATACTGTATTTTTGATATTTTATGTACAGTATATAAGATATATTTCGTGTCCTTTTGATATTTTATGTAAATTATATAATACATATTTGGTGTTGTTTTTGATATTTTACATAGGGTGTGTCATCTATATTGACTGTCCTTTTTGATATTTTATTTACAGTATATAATATACATTTGGTGTAATTTTTGATATTTTATGTACAGTATATTAAATATAATTACTGTAGTTTTTCATAGTCTATTTACAGTATATATAACACATATTTGGTGTACTTTTTGATATTTTATGTACAGTATGTCATCTATATTTACTGTACTATTTGATATTTTATTTACAGTATATAAAATGTATTTGGTGTACTTTTAGTTAATATTATATGTACAATATATGAAATATATTTACTGTACTTTCTGATATTTTATATACAGTATATAAGATATATTTGGTGTCCTTTTGATATTTTATATAAATTATATAATATATATTTTGTGAAGTTTTTGATATTTTACATAGGGTGTGTAGTATATACTTACTGTCCTTTTTGATATTTTATTTACAGTATATAATATACATTTGGTGTAATTTTTGATATTTTATGTACAGTATATTAAATATAATTACTGCAGTTTTTGATAGTCTATTTACAGTATATACAACACATATTTGGTGTACTTTTTGATATTTTATGTACAGTATGTCATATATTTACTGTACTTTTTGATATTTTATTTACAGTATATAAAATGTATTTGGTGTACTTTTAGTTAATATTATATGTACAATATATGAAATATATTTACTGTACTTTTTGATATTTTATGTACAGTATATAAGATATATTTGGTGTCCTTTTGATATTTTATGTAAATTATATAATATATATTTGGTGAAGTTTTTGATATTTTACATAGGGTGTGTACTATATAGTTACTGTCCTTTTTGATATTTTATTTACAGTATATAATATACGTTTGGTGTAATTTTTGATATTTTATGTACAGTATATTAAATATAATTACTGTAGTATTTGATACTTTATTTACAGTATATATAACACATATTTGGTGTACTTTTTGATATTTTATGTACAGTATGTCATATATATTTACTGTACTTTTTGATAATTTATTTACAGTATATAAAGTGTATTTGGTGTACTTTCAGTTAATATTATATGTACAATATATGAAATATATTTACTGTACTTTGTGATATTTTATGTACAGTATATAAGATATATTTGGTGTCCTTTTGATATTTTATGTAAATTATATAATATATATTTGGTGAAGTTTTTGATATTTTACATAGGGTGTGTAGTATATAGTTACTGTCCTTTTTGATATTTTATTTACAGTATATAATATACGTTTGGTGTAATTTTTGATATTTTATGTACAGTATATTAAATATAATTACTGTAGTATTTGATACTTTATTTACAGTATATATAACACATATTTGGTGTACTTTTTGATATTTTATGTACAGTATGTCATATATATTTACTGTACTTTTTGATATTTTATTTACAATATATAATATACATTTGGTGTAATTTTTGATATTTTATGTACAGTATATTAAATACTATTACTGTAGTTTTTGATAGTCTATTTACAGTATATATAACACATATTTGGTTTACTTTTTGATATTTTATGTACAGTATGTCATATATATTTACTGTACTTTTTGATATTTTATTTACAGTATATAAAATGTATTTGGTGTACTTTCAGTTAATATTATATGTATAATATATGAAATATATTTACTGTACTTTTTGATATTTTATGTACAGTATATAAGATATATTTGGTGTCCTTTTGATATTTTATGTAAATTATATAATACATATGTGCTGTAGTTTTTGATATTTTACATAGGGTGTGTCATATATATTGACGGTACTTTTTGATATTTTATTTACAGTATATAATATACATTTGGTGTAATTGTTGATATTTTATGTACAGTATAATAAATATAATTACTGTAGTTTTTCATAGTCTATTTATAGTATATATAACACATATTTGGTGTACTTTTTGATATTTTATGTACAGTATGTCATATATATTTACTGTACTTTTTGATAATTTGTTTACAGTATATTAAGTGTATTTGGTGTACTTTCAGTTAATATTATATGTACAATATATGTAATATATTTACCGTACTCTTTGATATTTTATGTACAGTATATAAGATATATTTGGTGTCCTTTTGATATTTTATGTAAATTATATAATACATATTTGGTGTAGTTTTTGATATTTTACATAGGGTGTGTGATATATATTGACTGTCCTTTTTGATAATTTATTTACAGTATATAATATACATTTGCTGTAATTTTTGATATTTTATGTACAGTATATTAAATACAATTACTGTAGTTTTTGATAGTCTATTTACAGTATATATAACACGTATTTGGTGTACTTTTTGATATTTTATGTACAGTATGTCATATATATTTACTGTACTTTTTGATAATTTATTTACAGTATATAAAATGTATTTGGTGTACCTTCAGTTAATATTATATGTACAATATATGAAATATATTTACTGTACTTTTTGATATTTTATGTACAGTATGTCATATATATTTACTGTATTTTTGATATTTTATTTACAGTATATAAAATGTATTTGGTGTACTTTTAGTTAATATTATATACACAATATATGAAATATATTTACTGTACTTTTTGATATTTTATGTACAGTATATAAGATATATTTGGTGTCCTTTTGATATTTTATATAAATTATATAATATATATTTGGTGTAGTTTTTGAGTATATAAAATGTATTTGGTGTAATTTTAGTTAATATTATATGTACAATATATGAAATATATTTACTGTACTTTCTGATATTTTATATACAGTATATAAGATATATTTGGTGTCCTTTTGATATTTTATATAAATTATATAATATATATTTGTTGAAGTTTTTGATATTTTACATAGGGTGTGTAGTATATACTTACTGTCCTTTTTGATATTTTATTTACAGTATATAATATACATTTGGTGTAATTTTTGATATTTTATGTACAGTATATTAAATATAATTACTGCAGTTTTTGATAGTCTATTTACAGTATATATAACACATATTTGGTGTACTTTTTGATATTTAATGTACAGTATGTCATATATATTTACTGTACTTTTTGATATTTTATTTACAGTATATAAAATGTATTTGGTGTACTTTTGGTTAATATTATATGTACAATATATGAAATATATTTACTGTACTTTTTGATATTTTATGTACAGTATATAAGATATATTTGGTGTCCTTTTGATATTTTATATAAATTATATAATATATATTTGGTGAAGTTTTTGATATTTTACATAGGGTGTGTAGTATATAGTTACTGTCCTTTTTGATATTTTATTTACAGTATATAATATACGTTTGGTGTAATTTTTGATATTTTATGTACAGTATATTAAATATAATTACTGTAGTATTTGATACTTTATTTACAGTATATATAACACATATTTGGTGTACTTTTTGATATTTTATGTACAGTATGTAATATATATTTACTGTACTTTTTGATAATTTATTTACAGTATATAAAGTGTATTTGGTGTACTTTCGGTTAATATTATATGTACAATATATGAAATATATATACTGTATTTTTGATATTTTATGTACAGTATATAAGATATATTTCGTGTCCTTTTGATATTTTATGTAAATTATATAATACATATTTGGTGTTGTTTTTGATATTTTACATAGGGTGTGTCATCTATATTGACTGTCCTTTTTAATATTTTATTTACAGTATATAATATACATTTGGTGTAATTTTTGATATTTTATGTACAGTATATTAAATATAATTACTGTAGTTTTTCATAGTCTATTTACAGTATATATATCACATATTTGGTGTACTTTTTGATATTTTATGTACAGTATGTCATCTATATTTACTGTACTATTTGATATTTTATTTACAGTATATAAAATGTATTTGGTGTACTTTTAGTTAATATTATATGTACAATATATGAAATATATTTACTGTACTTTCTGATATTTTATATACAGTATATAAGATATATTTGGTGTCCTTTTGATATTTTATATAAATTATATAATATATATTTGGTGAAGTTTTTGATATTTTACATAGGGTGTGTAGTATATACTTACTGTCTTTTTGATATTTTATTTACAGTATATAATATACATTTGGTGTACTTTTTGATATTTTATGTACAGTATATTAAATATAATTACTGCAGTTTTTGATAGTCTATTTACAGTATATATAACACATATTTGGTGTACTTTTTGATATTTTATGTACAGTATGTCATATATATTTACTGTACTTTTTGATATTTTATTTACAGTATATAAAATGTATTTGGTGTACTTTTAGTTAATATTATATGTACAATATAGGAAATATATTTACTGTACTTTTTGATATTTTATGTACAGTATATAAGATATATTTGGTGTCCTTTTGATATTTTATATAAATTATATAATATATATTTGGTGAAGTTTTTGATATTTTACATAGGGTGTGTAGTATATAGTTACTGTCCTTTTTGATATTTTATTTACAGTATATAATATACGTTTGGTGTAATTTTTGATATTTAATGTACAGTATATTAAATATAATTACTGTAGTATTTGATACTTTATTTACAGTATATATAACACATATTTGGTGTACTTTTTGATATTTTATGTACAGTATGTAATATATATTTACTGTACTTTTTGATAATTTATTTACAGTATATAAAGTGTATTTGGTGTACTTTCAGTTAATATTATATGTACAATATATGAAATATATTTACTGTACTTTTTGATATTTTATGTACAGTATATAAGATATATTTCGTGTCCTTTTGATATTTTATGTAAATTATATAATATATATTTGGTGAAGTTTTTGATATTTTACATAGGGTGTGTAGTGTATAGTTACTGTCCTTTTTGATATTTTATTTACAGTATATAATATACGTTTGGTGTAATTTTTGATATTTTATGTACAGTATATTAAATATAATTACTGTAGTATTTGATACTTTATTTACAGTATATATAACACATATTTGGTGTACTTTTTGATATTTTATGTACAGTATGTAATATATATTTACTGTACTTTTTGAGAATTTATTTACAGTATATAAAGTGTATTTGGTGTACTTTCGGTTAATATTATATGTACAATATATGAAATATATATACTGTATTTTTGATATTTTATGTACAGTATATAAGATATATTTCGTGTCCTTTTGATATTTTATGTAAATTATATAATACATATTTGGTGTTGTTTTTGATATTTTACATAGGGTGTGTCATCTATATTGACTGTCCTTTTTGATATTTTATTTACAGTATATAATATACATTTGGTGTAATTTTTGATATTTTATGTACAGTATATTAAATATAATTACTGTAGTTTTTCATAGTCTATTTACAGTATATATAACACATATTTGGTGTACTTTTTGATATTTTATGTACAGTATGTCATATATATTTACTGTACTATTTGATATTTTATTTACAGTATATAAAATGTATTTGGTGTACTTTTAGTTAATATTATATGTACAATATATGAAATATATTTACTGTACTTTCTGATATTTTATATACAGTATATAAGATATATTTGGTGTCCTTTTGATATTTTATATAAATTATATAATATATATTTGGTGAAGTTTTTGATATTTTACATAGGGTGTGTAGTATGTACTTACTGTCCTTTTTGATATTTTATTTACAGTATATAATATACATTTGGTGTAATTTTTGATATTTTATGTACAGTATATTAAATATAATTACTGCAGTTTTTGATAGTCTATTTACAGTATATATAACACATATTTGGTGTACTTTTTGATATTTTATGTACAGTATGTCATATATATTTACTGTACTTTTTGATATTTTATTTACGGTATATAAAGTGTATTTGGTGTACTTTTAGTTAATATTATATGTACAATATATGAAATATATTTACTGTACTTTTTGATATTTTATGTACAGTATATAAGATATATTTGGTGTCCTTTTGATATTTTATATAAATTATATAATATATATTTGGTGAAGTTTTTGATATTTTACATAGGGTGTGTAGTATATAGTTACTGTCCTTTTTGATATTTTATTTACAGTATATAATATACGTTTGGTGTAATTTTTGATATTTAATGTACAGTATATTAAATATAATTACTGCAGTTTTTGATAGTCTATTTACAGTATATATAACACATATTTGGTGTACTTTTTGATATTTTATGTACAGTATGTCATATATATTTACTGTACTTTTTGATATTTTATTTACAGTATATAAAATGTATTTGGTGTACTTTTAGTTAATATTATATGTACAATATATGAAATATATTTACTGTACTTTTTGATATTTTATGTACAGTATATAAGATATATTTGGTGTCCTTTTGTTATTTTATATAAATTATATAATATATATTTGGTGAAGTTTTTGATATTTTACATAGGGTGTGTAGTATATAGTTACTGTCCTTTTTGATATTTTATTTACAGTATATAATATACGTTTGGTGTAATTTTTGATATTTAATGTACAGTATATTAAATATAATTACTGTAGTATTTGATACTTTATTTACAGTATATATAACACATATTTGGTGTACTTTTTGATATTTTATGTACAGTATGTAATATATATTTACTGTACTTTTTGATAATTTATTTACAGTATATAAAGTGTATTTGGTGTACTTTCAGTTAATATTATATGTACAATATATGAAATATATTTACTGTACTTTTTGATATTTTATGTACAGTATATAAGATATATTTCGTGTCCTTTTGATATTTTATGTAAATTATATAATATATATTTGGTGAAGTTTTTGATATTTTACATAGGGTGTGTAGTATATAGTTACTGTCCTTTTTGATATTTTATTTACAGTATATAATATACGTTTGGTGTAATTTTTGATATTTTATGTACAGTATATTAAATATAATTACTGTAGTATTTGATACTTTATTTACAGTATATATAACACATATTTGGTGTACTTTTTGATATTTTATGTACAGTATGTAATATATATTTACTGTACTTTTTGATAATTTATTTACAGTATATAAAGTGTATTTGGTGTACTTTCAGTTAATATTATATGTACAATATATGAAATATATTTACTGTACTTTTTGATATTTTAGGTACAGTATATAAGATATATTTGGTGTCCTTTTGATATTTTATGTAAATTATATAATATATATTTGGTGAAGTTTTTGATATTTTACATAGGGTGTGTAGTATATAGTTACTGTCCTTTTTGATATTTTATTTACAGTATATAATATACGTTTGGTGTAATTTTTGATATTTTATGTACAGTATATTAAATATAATTACTGTAGTATTTGATACTTTATTTACAGTATATATAACACATATTTGGTGTACTTTTTGATATTTTATGTACAGTATGTAATATATATTTACTGTACTTTTTGATAATTTATTTACAGTATATAAAGTGTATTTGGTGTACTTTCAGTTAATATTATATGTACAATATATGAAATATATTTACTGTACTTTTTGATATTTTATGTACAGTATATAAGATATATTTGGTGTCCTTTTGATATTTTATGTAAATTATATAATATATATTTGGTGAAGTTTTTGATATTTTACATAGGGTGTGTAGTATATAGTTACTGTCCTTTTTGATATTTTATTTACAGTATATAATATACGTTTGGTGTAATTTTTGATATTTAATGTACAGTATATTAAATATAATTACTGTAGTATTTGATACTTTATTTACAGTATATATAACACATATTTGGTGTACTTTTTGATATTTTATGTACAGTATGTAATATATATTTACTGTACTTTTTGACAATTTATTTACAGTATATAAAGTGTATTTGGTGTACTTTCGGTTAATATTATATGTACAATATATGAAATATATATACTGTATTTTTGATATTTTATGTACAGTATATAAGATATATTTCGTGTCCTTTTGATATTTTATGTAAATTATATAATACATATTTGGTGTTGTTTTTGATATTTTACATAGGGTGTGTCATCTATATTGACTGTCCTTTTTAATATTTTATTTACAGTATATAATATACATTTGGTGTAATTTTTGATATTTTATGTACAGTATATTAAATATAATTACTGTAGTTTTTTATAGTCTATTTACAGTATATATAACACATATTTGGTGTACTTTTTGATATTTTATGTACAGTATGTCATATATATTTACTGTACTATTTGATATTTTATTTACAGTATATAAAATGTATTTGGTGTACTTTTAGTTAATATTATATGTACAATATATGAAATATATTTACTGTACTTTCTGATATTTTATATACAGTATATAAGATATATTTGGTGTCCTTTTGATATTTTATATAAATTATATAATATATATTTGGTGAAGTTTTTGATATTTTACATAGGGTGTGTAGTATATACTTACTGTCCTTTTTGATATTTTATTTACAGTATATAATATACATTTGGTGTAATTTTTGATATTTTATGTACAGTATATTAAATATAATTACTGCAGTTTTTGATAGTCTATTTACAGTATATACAACACATATTTGGTGTACTTTTTGATATTTTATGTACAGTATGTCATATATATTTACTGTACTTTTTGATATTTTATTTACAGTATATAAAATGTATTTGGTGTACTTTTAGTTAATATTATATATACAATATATGAAATATATTTACTGTACTTTTTGATATTTTATGTACAGTATATAAGATATATTTGGTGTCCTTTTGATATTTTATATAAATTATATAATATACATTTGGTGAAGTTTTTGATATTTTACATAGGGTGTGTAGTATATAGTTACTGTCCTTTTTGATATTTTATTTACAGTATATAATATACGTTTGCTGTAATTTTTGATATTTAATGTACAGTATATTAAATATAATTACTGTAGTATTTGATACTTTATTTACAGTATATATAACACATATTTGGTGTACTTTTTGATATTTTATGTACAGTATGTCATATATATTTACTGTACTTTTTGATAATTTATTTACAGTATATAAAGTGTATTTGGTGTACTTTCAGTTAATATTATATGTACAATATATGAAATATATTTACTGTACTTTTTGATATTTTATGTACAGTATATAAGATATATTTGGTGTCCTTTTGATATTTTATGTAAATTATATAATATATATTTGGTGAAGTTTTTGATATTTTACATAGGGTGTGTACTATATAGTTACTGTCCTTTTTGATATTTTATTTACAGTATATAATATACGTTTGGTGTAATTTTTGATATTTTATGTACAGTATATTAAATATAATTACTGTAGTATTTGATACTTTATTTACAGTATATATAACACATATTTGGTGTACTTTTTGATATTTTATGTACAGTATGTAATATATATTTACTGTACTTTTTGATAATTTATTTACAGTATATAAAGTGTATTTGGTGTACTTTCAGTTAATATTATATGTAAAATATATGAAATATATTTACTGTACTTTTTGATATTTTATGTACAGTATATAAGATATATTTGGTGTCCTTTTGATATTTTATGTAAATTATATAATATATATTTGGTGAAGTTTTTGATATTTTACATAGGGTGTGTAGTATATAGTTACTGTCCTTTTTGATATTTTATTTACAGTATATAATATACGTTTGGTGTAATTTTTGATATTTTATGTACAGTATATTAAATATAATTACTGTAGTATTTGATACTTTATTTACAGTATATATAACACATATTTGGTGTACTTTTTGATATTTTATGTACAGTATGTAATATATATTTACTGTACTTTTTGATAATTTATTTACAGTATATAAAGTGTATTTGGTGTACTTTCTGTTAATATTATATGTACAATATATGAAATATATATACTGTATTTTTGATATTTTATGTACAGTATATAAGATATATTTCGTGTCCTTTTGATATTTTATGTAAATTATATAATACATATTTGGTGTTGTTTTTGATATTTTACATAGGGTGTGTCATCTATATTGACTGTCCTTTTTAATATTTTATTTACAGTATATAATATACATTTGGTGTAATTTTTGATATTTTATGTACAGTATATTAAATATAATTACTGTAGTTTTTCATAGTCTATTTACAGTATATATAACACATATTTGGTGTACTTTTTGATATTTTATGTACAGTATGTCATCTATATTTACTGTACTATTTGATATTTTATTTACAGTATATAAAATGTATTTGGTGTACTTTCAGTTAATATTATATGTACAATATATGAAATATATTTACTGTACTTTCTGATATTTTATATACAGTATATAAGATATATTTGGTGTCCTTTTGATATTTTATATAAATTATATAATATATATTTGGTGAAGTTTTTGATATTTTACATAGGGTGTGTAGTATATACTTACTGTCCTTTTTGATATTTTATTTACAGTATATAATATACATTTGGTGTACTTTTTGATATTTTATGTACAGTATATTAAATATAATTACTGCAGTTTTTGATAGTCTATTTACAGTATATATAACACATATTTGGTGTACTTTTTGATATTTTATGTACAGTATGTCATATATATTTACTGTACTTTTTGATATTTTATTTACAGTATATAAAATGTATTTGGTGTACTTTTAGTTAATATTATATGTACAATATAGGAAATATATTTACTGTACTTTTTGATATTTTATGTACAGTATATAAGATATATTTGGTGTCCTTTTGATATTTTATATAAATTATATAATATATATTTGGTGAAGTTTTTGATATTTTACATAGGGTGTGTAGTATATAGTTACTGTCCTTTTTGATATTTTATTTACAGTATATAATATACGTTTGGTGTAATTTTTGATATTTAATGTACAGTATATTAAATATAATTACTGTAGTATTTGATACTTTATTTACAGTATATATAACACATATTTGGTGTACTTTTTGATATTTTATGTACAGTATGTAATATATATTTACTGTACTTTTTGATAATTTATTTACAGTATATAAAGTGTATTTGGTGTACTTTCAGTTAATATTATATGTACAATATATGAAATATATTTACTGTACTTTTTGATATTTTATGTACAGTATATAAGATATATTTCGTGTCCTTTTGATATTTTATGTAAATTATATAATATATATTTGGTGAAGTTTTTGATATTTTACATAGGGTGTGTAGTGTATAGTTACTGTCCTTTTTGATATTTTATTTACAGTATATAATATACGTTTGGTGTAATTTTTGATATTTTATGTACAGTATATTAAATATAATTACTGTAGTATTTGATACTTTATTTACAGTATATATAACACATATTTGGTGTACTTTTTGATATTTTATGTACAGTATGTAATATATATTTACTGTACTTTTTGATAATTTATTTACAGTATATAAAGTGTATTTGGTGTACTTTCGGTTAATATTATATGTACAATATATGAAATATATATACTGTATTTTTGATATTTTATGTACAGTATATAAGATATATTTCGTGTCCTTTTGATATTTTATGTAAATTATATAATACATATTTGGTGTTGTTTTTGATATTTTACATAGGGTGTGTCATCTATATTGACTGTCCTTTTTGATATTTTATTTACAGTATATAATATACATTTGGTGTAATTTTTGATATTTTATGTACAGTATATTAAATATAATTACTGTAGTTTTTCATAGTCTATTTACAGTATATATAACACATATTTGGTGTACTTTTTGATATTTTATGTACAGTATGTCATATATATTTACTGTACTATTTGATATTTTATTTACAGTATATAAAATGTATTTGGTGTACTTTTAGTTAATATTATATGTACAATATATGAAATATATTTACTGTACTTTCTGATATTTTATATACAGTATATAAGATATATTTGGTGTCCTTTTGATATTTTATATAAATTATATAATATATATTTGGTGAAGTTTTTGATATTTTACATAGGGTGTGTAGTATGTACTTACTGTCCTTTTTGATATTTTATTTACAGTATATAATATACATTTGGTGTAATTTTTGATATTTTATGTACAGTATATTAAATATAATTACTGCAGTTTTTGATAGTCTATTTACAGTATATATAACACATATTTGGTGTACTTTTTGATATTTTATGTACAGTATGTAATATATATTTACTGTACTTTTTGATAATTTATTTACAGTATATAAAGTGTATTTGGTGTACTTTCAGTTAATATTATATGTACAATATATGAAATATATTTACTGTACTTTTTGATAATTTATTTACAGTATATAAAGTGTATTTGGTGTACTTTCGGTTAATATTATATGTACAATATATGAAATATATACTGTATTTTTGATATTTTATGTACAGTATATAAGATATATTTCGTGTCCTTTTGATATTTTATGTAAATTATATAATACATATTTGGTGTTGTTTTTGATATTTTACATAGGGTGTGTCATCTATATTGACTGTCCTTTTTGATATTTTATTTACAGTATATAATATACATTTGGTGTAATTCTTGATATTTTATGTACAGTATATTAAATATAATTACTGTAGTTTTTCATAGTCTATTTACAGTATATATAACACATATTTGGTGTACTTTTTGATATTTTATGTACAGTATGTCATATATATTTACTGTACTATTTGATATTTTATTTACAGTATATAAAATGTATTTGGTGTACTTTTAGTTAATATTATATGTACAATATATGAAATATATTTACTGTACTTTCTGATATTTTATATACAGTATATAAGATATATTTGGTGTCCTTTTGATATTTTATATAAATTATATAATATATATTTGGTGAAGTTTTTGATATTTTACATAGGGTGTGTAGTATATACTTACTGTCCTTTTTGATATTTTATTTACAGTATATAATATACATTTGGTGTAATTTTTGATATTTTATGTACAGTATATTAAATATAATTACTGCAGTTTTTGATAGTCTATTTACAGTATATATAACACATATTTGGTGTACTTTTTGATATTTTATGTACAGTATGTCATATATATTTACTGTACTTTTTGATATTTTATTTACAGTATATAAAATGTATTTGGTGTACTTTTAGTTAATATTATATGTACAATATATGAAATATATTTACTGTACTTTTTGATATTTTATGTACAGTATATAAGATATATTTGGTGTCCTTTTGATATTTTATATAAATTATATAATATATATTTGGTGAAGTTTTTGATATTTTACATAGGGTGTGTAGTATATAGTTACTGTCCTTTTTGATATTTTATTTACAGTATATAATATACGTTTGGTGTAATTTTTGATATTTTATGTACAGTATATTAAATATAATTACTGTAGTATTTGATACTTTATTTACAGTATATATAACACATATTTGGTGTACTTTTTGATATTTTATGTACAGTATGTAATATATATTTACTGTACTTTTTGATAATTTATTTACAGTATATAAAGTGTATTTGGTGTACTTTCGGTTAATATTATATGTACAATATATGAAATATATATACTGTATTTTTGATATTTTATGTACAGTATATAAGATATATTTCGTGTCCTTTTGATATTTTATGTAAATTATATAATACATATTTGGTGTTGTTTTTGATATTTTACATAGGGTGTGTCATCTATATTGACTGTCCTTTTTAATATTTTATTTACAGTATATAATATACATTTGGTGTAATTTTTGATATTTTATGTACAGTATATTAAATATAATTACTGTAGTTTTTCATAGTCTATTTACAGTATATATAACACATATTTGGTGTACTTTTTGATATTTTATGTACAGTATGTCATCTATATTTACTGTACTATTTGATATTTTATTTACAGTATATAAAATGTATTTGGTGTACTTTTAGTTAATATTATATGTACAATATATGAAATATATTTACTGTACTTTCTGATATTTTATGTACAGTATATAAGATATATTTGGTGTCCTTTTGATATTTTATATAAATTATATAATATATATTTGGTGAAGTTTTTGATATTTTACATAGGGTGTGTAGTATATACTTACTGTCCTTTTTGATATTTTATTTACAGTATATAATATACATTTGGTGTACTTTTTGATATTTTATGTACAGTATATTAAATATAATTACTGCAGTTTTTCATAGTCTATTTACAGTATATATAACACATATTTGGTGTACTTTTTGATATTTTATGTACAGTATGTCATATATATTTACTGTACTTTTTGATATTTTATTTACAGTATATAAAATGTATTTGGTGTACTTTTAGTTAATATTATATGTACAATATAGGAAATATATTTACTGTACTTTTTGATATTTTATGTACAGTATATAAGATATATTTGGTGTCCTTTTGATATTTTATATAAATTATATAATATATATTTGGGGAAGTTTTTGATATTTTACATAGGGTGTGTAGTATATAGTTACTGTCCTTTTTGATATTTTATTTACAGTATATAATATACGTTTGGTGTAATTTTTGATATTTAATGTACAGTATATTAAATATAATTACTGTAGTATTTGATACTTTATTTACAGTATATATAACACATATTTGGTGTACTTTTTGATATTTTATGTACAGTATGTCATATATATTTACTGTACTTTTTGATAATTTATTTACAGTATATAAAGTGTATTTGGTGTACTTTCAGTTAATATTATATGTACAATATATGAAATATATTTACTGTACTTTTTGATATTTTATGTACAGTATATAAGATATATTTCGTGTCCTTTTGATATTTTATGTAAATTATATAATATATATTTGGTGAAGTTTTTGATATTTTACATAGGGTGTGTAGTGTATAGTTACTGTCCTTTTTGATATTTTATTTACAGTATATAATATACGTTTGGTGTAATTTTTGATATTTTATGTACAGTATATTAAATATAATTACTGTAGTATTTGATACTTTATTTACAGTATATATAACACATATTTGGTGTACTTTTTGATATTTTATGTACAGTATATTAAATATAATTACTGCAGTTTTTGATAGTCTATTTACAGTATATATAACACATATTTGGTGTACTTTTTGATATTTTATGTACAGTATGTCATATATATTTACTGTACTTTTTGATATTTTATTTACAGTATATAAAATGTATTTGGTGTACTTTTAGTTAATATTATATGTACAATATAGGAAATATATTTACTGTACTTTTTGATATTTTATGTACAGTATATAAGATATATTTGGTGTCCTTTTGATATTTTATATAAATTATATAATATATATTTGGTGAAGTTTTTGATATTTTACATAGGGTGTGTAGTATATAGTTACTGTCCTTTTTGATATTTTATTTACAGTATATAATATACGTTTGGTGTAATTTTTGATATTTAATGTACAGTATATTAAATATAATTACTGTAGTATTTGATACTTTATTTACAGTATATATAACACATATTTGGTGTACTTTTTGATATTTTATGTACAGTATGTCATATATATTTACTGTACTTTTTGATAATTTATTTACAGTATATAAAGTGTATTTGGTGTACTTTCAGTTAATATTATATGTACAATATATGAAATATATTTACTGTACTTTTTGATATTTTATGTACAGTATATAAGATATATTTCGTGTCCTTTTGATATTTTATGTAAATTATATAATATATATTTGGTGAAGTTTTTGATATTTTACATAGGGTGTGTAGTGTATAGTTACTGTCCTTTTTGATATTTTATTTACAGTATATAATATACATTTGGTGTAATTTTTGATATTTTATGTACAGTATATTAAATATAATTACTGTAGTATTTGATACTTTATTTACAGTATATATAACACATATTTGGTGTACTTTTTGATATTTTATGTACAGTATGTAATATATATTTACTGTACTTTTTGATAATTTATTTACAGTATATAAAGTGTATTTGGTGTACTTTCGGTTAATATTATATGTACAATATATGAAATATATATACTGTATTTTTGATATTTTATGTACAGTATATAAGATATATTTCGTGTCCTTTTGATATTTTATGTAAATTATATAATACATATTTGGTGTTGTTTTTGATATTTTACATAGGGTGTGTCATCTATATTGACTGTCCTTTTTGATATTTTATTTACAGTATATAATATACATTTGGTGTAATTTTTGATATTTTATGTACAGTATATTAAATATAATTACTGTAGTTTTTCATAGTCTATTTACAGTATATATAACACATATTTGGTGTACTTTTTGATATTTTATGTACAGTATGTCATATATATTTACTGTACTATTTGATATTTTATTTACAGTATATAAAATGTATTTGGTGTACTTTTAGTTAATATTATATGTACAATATATGAAATATATTTACTGTACTTTCTGATATTTTATATACAGTATATAAGATATATTTGGTGTCCTTTTGATATTTTATATAAATTATATAATATATATTTGGTGAAGTTTTTGATATTTTACATAGGGTGTGTAGTATGTACTTACTGTCCTTTTTGATATTTTATTTACAGTATATAATATACATTTGGTGTAATTTTTGATATTTTATGTACAGTATATTAAATATAATTACTGCAGTTTTTGATAGTCTATTTACAGTATATATAACACATATTTGGTGTACTTTTTGATATTTTATGTACAGTATGTCATATATATTTACTGTACTTTTTGATATTTTATTTACGGTATATAAAATGTATTTGGTGTACTTTTAGTTAATATTATATGTACAATATATGAAATATATTTACTGTACTTTTTGATATTTTATGTACAGTATATAAGATATATTTGGTGTCCTTTTGATATTTTATATAAATTATATAATATATATTTGGTGAAGTTTTTGATATTTTACATAGGGTGTGTAGTATATAGTTACTGTCCTTTTTGATATTTTATTTACAGTATATAATATACGTTTGGTGTAATTTTTGATATTTAATGTACAGTATATTAAATATAATTACTGCAGTTTTTGATAGTCTATTTACAGAATATATAACACATATTTGGTGTACTTTTTGATATTTTATGTACAGTATGTCATATATATTTACTGTACTTTTTGATATTTTATTTACAGTATATAAAATGTATTTGGTGTACTTTTAGTTAATATTATATGTACAATATATGAAATATATTTACTGTACTTTTTGATATTTTATGTACAGTATATAAGATATATTTGGTGTCCTTTTGTTATTTTATATAAATTATATAATATATATTTGGTGAAGTTTTTGATATTTTACATAGGGTGTGTAGTATATAGTTACTGTCCTTTTTGATATTTTATTTACAGTATATAATATACGTTTGGTGTAATTTTTGATATTTAATGTACAGTATATTAAATATAATTACTGTAGTATTTGATACTTTATTTACAGTATATATAACACATATTTGGTGTACTTTTTGATATTTTATGTACAGTATGTAATATATATTTACTGTACTTTTTGATAATTTATTTACAGTATATAAAGTGTATTTGGTGTACTTTCAGTTAATATTATATGTACAATATATGAAATATATTTACTGTACTTTTTGATATTTTATGTACAGTATATAAGATATATTTCGTGTCCTTTTGATATTTTATGTAAATTATATAATATATATTTGGTGAAGTTTTTGATATTTTACATAGGGTGTGTAGTATATAGTTACTGTCCTTTTTGATATTTTATTTACAGTATATAATATACGTTTGGTGTAATTTTTGATATTTTATGTACAGTATATTAAATATAATTACTGTAGTATTTGATACTTTATTTACAGTATATATAACACATATTTGGTGTACTTTTTGATATTTTATGTACAGTATGTAATATATATTTACTGTACTTTTTGATAATTTATTTACAGTATATAAAGTGTATTTGGTGTACTTTTGGTTAATATTATATGTACAATATATGAAATATATATACTGTATTTTTGATATTTTATGTACAGTATATAAGATATATTTCGTGTCCTTTTGATATTTTATGTAAATTATATAATACATATTTGGTGTTGTTTTTGATATTTTACATAGGGTGTGTCATCTATATTGACTGTCCTTTCTGATATTTTATTTACAGTATATAATATACATTTGGTGTAATTTTTGATATTTTATGTACAGTATATTAAATATAATTACTGTAGTTTTTCATAGTCTATTTACAGTATATATAACACATATTTGGTGTACTTTTTGAAATTTTAATGACAGTATGTCATATATATTTACTGTACTATTTGATATTTTATTTACAGTATATAAAATGTATTTGGTGTACTTTTAGTTAATATTATATGTACAATATATGAAATATATTTACTGTACTTTCTGATATTTTATATACAGTATATAAGATATATTTGGTGTCCTTTTGATATTTTATATAAATTATATAAGATATATTTGGTGAAGTTTTTGATATTTTACATAGGGTGTGTAGTATATACTTACTGTCCTTTTTGATATTTTATTTACAGTATATAATATACATTTGGTGTAATTTTTGATATTTTATGTACAGTATATTAAATATAATTACTGCAGTTTTTGATAGTCTATTTACAGTATATACAACACATATTTGGTGTACTTTTTGATATTTTATGTACAGTATGTCATATATATTTACTGTACTTTTTGATATTTTATTTACAGTATATAAAATGTATTTGGTGTACTTTTAGTTAATATTATATGTACAATATATGAAATATATTTACTGTACTTTCTGATATTTTATGTACAGTATATAAGATATATTTGGTGTCCTTTTGATATTTTATATAAATTATATAATATATATTTGGTGAAGTTTTGATATTTTACATAGGGTGTGTAGTATATAGTTACTGTCCTTTTTGATATTTTATTTACAGTCTATAATAGACGTTTCGTGTAATTTTTGATATTTTATGTACAGTATATTAAATATAATTACTGTAGTATTTGATACTTTATTTACAGTATATATAACACATATTTGGTGTACTTTTTGATATTTTATGTACAGTATGTAATATATATTTACTGTACTTTTGATAATTTATTTACAGTATATTAAGTGTATTTGGTGTAATTTCAGTTAATATTATATGTACAATATATGAAATATATTTACTGTACTTTTTGATATTTTATGTACAGTATATAAGATATATTTGGTGTCCTTTTGATATTTTATGAAAATTATATAATACATATTTGGTGTAGTTTTTGATATTTTATATAGGGTGTGTCATATATATTGACTGTCCTTTTTGATATTTTATTTACAGTATATAATATACATTTGGTGTAATTTTTGATATTTTATGTACAGTATATTAAATATAATTACTGTAGTATTTGATACTTTATTTACAGTATATATAACACGTATTTGGTGTACTTTTTGATATTTTATGTACAGTATGTCATATATATTTACTGTACTTTTTGATATTTTATTTACAGTATATAAAATGTATTTGATGTACTTTTAGTTAATATTATATGTACACTATATGAAATATATTTACTGTACTTTTAGATATTTTATGTACAGTATATAAGATATATTTGGTGTCCTTTTGATATTTTATGTAAATTATATAATACATATTTGGTGTAGTTTTTGATATTTTACATAGGGTGTGTCATATATATTGACTGTCCTTTTTGATATTTTATTTACAGTATATAATATACATTTGGTGTAATTTTTGATATTTTATGTACAGTATATTAAATATAATTACAGTAGTCTTTGATAGTCTATTTACAGTATATATAACACATATTTGGTGTACTTTTTGATATTTTATGTACAGTATGTAATATATATTTACTGTACTTTTTGATAATTTATTTACAGTATATAAAGTGTATTTGGTGTACTTTCAGTTAATATTATATGTAAAATATATGAAATATATTTACTGTACTTTTTGATATTTTAGGTACAGTATATAAGATATATTTGGTGTCCTTTTGATATTTTATGTAAATTATATAATATATATTTGGTGAAGTTTTTGATATTTTACATAGGGTGTGTAGTATATAGTTACTGTCCTTTTTGATATTTTATTTACAGTATATAATATACGTTTGGTGTAATTTTTGATATTTTATTTACAGTATATTAAATATAATTACTGTAGTATTTGATACTTTATTTACAGTATATATAACACATATTTGGTGTACTTTTTGATATTTTATGTACAGTATGTAATATATATTTACTGTACTTTTTGATAATTTATTTACAGTATATAAAGTGTATTTGGTGTACTTTCGGTTAATATTATATGTACAATATATGAAATATATATACTGTATTTTTGATATTTTATGTACAGTATATAAGATATATTTCGTGTCCTTTTGATATTTTATGTAAATTATATAATACATATTTGGTGTTGTTTTTGATATTTTACATAGGGTGTGTCATCTATATTGACTGTCCTTTTTAATATTTTATTTACAGTATATAATATACATTTGGTGTAATTTTTGATATTTTATGTACAGTATATTAAATATAATTACTGTAGTTTTTCATAGTCTATTTACAGTATATATAACACATATTTGGTGTACTTTTTGATATTTTATGTACAGTATGTCATCTATATTTACTGTACTATTTGATATTTTATTTACAGTATATAAAATGTATTTGGTGTACTTTTAGTTAATATTATATGTACAATATATGAAATATATTTACTGTACTTTCTGATATTTTATATACAGTATATAAGATATATTTGGTGTCCTTTTGATATTTTATATAAATTATATAATATATATTTGGTGAAGTTTTTGATATTTTACATAGGGTGTGTAGTATATACTTACTGTCCTTTTTGATATTTTATTTACAGTATATAATATACATTTGGTGTAATTTTTGATATTTTATGTACAGTATATTAAATATAATTACTGCAGTTTTTGATAGTCTATTTACAGTATATATAACACATATTTGGTGTACTTTTTGATATTTTATGTACAGTATGTCATATATATTTACTGTACTTTTTGATATTTTATTTACAGTATATAAAATGTATTTGGTGTACTTTTAGTTAATATTATATGTACAATATATGAAATATATTTACTGTACTTTTTGATATTTTATGTACAGTATATAAGATATATTTGGTGTCCTTTTGATATTTTATATAAATTATATAATATATATTTGGTGAAGTTTTTGATATTTTACATAGGGTGTGTAGTATATAGTTACTGTCCTTTTTGATATTTTATTTACAGTATATAATATACGTTTGGTGTAATTTTTGATATTTAATGTACAGTATATTAAATATAATTACTGTAGTATTTGATACTTTATTTACAGTATATATAACACATATTTGGTGTACTTTTTGATATTTTATGTACAGTATGTCATATATATTTACTGTACTTTTTGATAATTTATTTACAGTATATAAAGTGTATTTGGTGTACTTTCAGTTAATATTATATGTACAATATATGAAATATATTTACTGTACTTTTTGATATTTTATGTACAGTATATAAGATATATTTGGTGTCCTTTTGATATTTTATGTAAATTATATAATATATATTTGGTGAAGTTTTTGATATTTTACATAGGGTGTGTAGTATATAGTTACTGTCTTTTTTGATATTTTATTTACAGTATATAATATACGTTTGGTGTAATTTTTGATATTTAATGTACAGTATATTAAATATAATTACTGTAGTATTTGATACTTTATTTACAGTATATATAACACATATTTGGTGTACTTTTTGATATTTTATGTACAGTATGTAATATATATTTACTGTACTTTTTGATAATTTATTTACAGTATATAAAGTGTATTTGGTGTACTTTCAGTTAATATTATATGTAAAATATATGAAATATATTTACTGTACTTTTTGATATTTTATGTACAGTATATAAGATATATTTGGTGTCCTTTTGATATTTTATGTAAATTATATAATATATATTTGGTGAAGTTTTTGATATTTTACATAGGGTGTGTAGTATATAGTTACTGTCCTTTTTGATATTTTATTTACAGTATATAATATACGTTTGGTGTAATTTTTGATATTTTATGTACAGTATATTAAATATAATTACTGTAGTATTTGATACTTTATTTACAGTATATATAACACATATTTGGTGTACTTTTTGATATTTTATGTACAGCATGTAATATATATTTACTGTACTTTTTGATAATTTATTTACAGTATATAAAGTGTATTTGGTGTACTTTCGGTTAATATTATATGTACAATATATGAAATATATATACCGTATTTTTGATATTTTATGTACAGTATATAAGATATATTTCGTGTCCTTTTGATATTTTATGTAAATTATATAATACATATTTGGTGTTGTTTTTGATATTTTACATAGGGTGTGTCATCTATATTGACTGTCCTTTTTGATATTTTATTTACAGTATATAATATACATTTGGTGTAATTTTTGATATTTTATGTACAGTATATTAAATATAATTACTGTAGTTTTTCATAGTCTATTTACAGTATATATAACACATATTTGGTGTACTTTTTGATATTTTATGTACAGTATGTCATATATATTTACTGTACTATTTGATATTTTATTTACAGTATATAAAATGTATTTGGTGTACTTTTAGTTAATATTATATGTACAATATATGAAATATATTTAATGTACTTTCTGATATTTTATATACAGTATATAAGATATATTTGGTGTCCTTTTGATATTTTATATAAATTATATAATATATATTTTGTGAAGTTTTTGATATTTTACATAGGGTGTGTAGTATATACTTACTGTCCTTTTTGATATTTTATTTACAGTATATAATATACATTTGGTGTAATTTTTGATATTTTATGTACAGTATATTAAATATAATTACTGTAGTTTTTCATAGTCTATTTACAGTATATACAACACATATTTGGTGTACTTTTTGATATTTTATGTACAGTATGTCATATATTTACTGTACTTTTTGATATTTTATTTACAGTATATAAAATGTATTTGGTGTACTTTTAGTTAATATTATATGTACAATATATGAAATATATTTACTGTACTTTTTGATATTTTATGTACAGTATATAAGATATATTTGGTGTCCTTTTGATATTTTATGTAAATTATATAATATATATTTGGTGAAGTTTTTGATATTTTACATAGGGTGTGTAGTATATAGTTACTGTCCTTTTTGATATTTTATTTACAGTATATAATATACGTTTGGTGTAATTTTTGATATTTTATGTACAGTATATTAAATATAATTACTGTAGTATTTGATACTTTATTTACAGTATATATAACACATATTTGGTGTACTTTTTGATATTTTATGTACAGTATGTAATATATATTTACTGTACTTTTTGATAATTTATTTACAGTATATAAAGTGTATTTGGTGTACTTTCAGTTAATATTATATGTACAATATATGAAATATATTTACTGTACTTTGTGATATTTTATGTACAGTATATAAGATATATTTGGTGTCCTTTTGATATTTTATGTAAATTATATAATATATATTTGGTGAAGTTTTTGATATTTTACATAGGGTGTGTAGTATATAGTTACTGTCCTTTTTGATATTTTATTTACAGTATATAATATACATTTGGTGTAATTGTTGATATCTTATGTACAGTATATTAAATATAATTACTGTAGTTTTTCATAGTCTATTTATAGTATATATAACACATATTTGGTGTACTTTTTGATATTTTATGTACAGTATGTCATATATATTTACTGTACTTTTTGATAATTTGTTTACAGTATATTAAGTGTATTTGGTGTACTTTCAGTTAATATTATATGTACAATATATGTAATATATTTACCGTACTCTTTGATATTTTATGTACAGTATATAAGATATATTTGGTGTCCTTTTGATATTTTATGTAAATTATATAATACATATTTGGTGTAGTTTTTGATATTTTACATAGGGTGTGTGATATATATTGACTGTCCTTTTTGATATTTTATTTACAGTATATAATATACATTTGGTGTAATTTTTGATATTTTATGTACAGTGTATTAAATACAATTACTGTAGTTTTTGATAGTCTATTTACAGTATATATAACACGTATTTGGTGTACTTTTTGATATTTTATGTACAGTATGTCATATATATTTACTGTACTTTTTGATAATTTATTTACAGTATATAAAATGTATTTGGTGTACCTTCAGTTAATATTATATGTACAATATATGAAATATATTTACTGTACTTTTTGATATTTTATGTACAGTATGTCATATATATTTACTGTATTTTTGATATTTTATTTACAGTATATAAAATGTATTTGGTGTACTTTTAGTTAATATTATATACACAATATATGAAATATATTTACTGTACTTTTTGATATTTTATGTACAGTATATAAGATATATTTGGTGTCCTTTTGATATTTTATATAAATTATATAATATATATTTGGTGTAGTTTTTGAGTATATAAAATGTATTTGGTGTACTTTCAGTTAATATTATATGTACAATATATGGAATATATTTACTGTACTTTTTGATATTTTATGTACAGTATAGAAGATATATTTGGTGTCCTTTTGATATTTTATATAAATTATATAATATATATTTGGTGAAGTTTTTGATATTTTACATAGGGTGTGTAGTATATAGTTTCTGTCCTTTTTGATATTTTATTTACAGTATATAATATACGTTTGGTGTAATTTTTGATATTTAATGTACAGTATATTAAATATAATTACTGTACTATTTGTTACTTTATTTACAGTATATATAACACATATTTGGTGTACTTTCTGATATTTTATGTACAGTATGTAATATATATTTACTGTACTTTTTGATAATTTATTTACAGTATATAAAGTGTATTTGGTGTACTTTCAGTTAATATTATATGTACAATATATGAAATATATTTACTGTACTTTTTGATATTTTATGTACAGTATATAAGATATATTTGGTGTCCTTTTGATATTTTATGTAAATTATATAATATATATTTGGTGAAGTTTTTGATATTTTACATAGGGTGTGTAGTATATAGTTACTGTCCTTTTTGATATTTTATTTACAGTATATAATATACGTTTGGTGTAATTTTTGATATTTAATGTACAGTATATTAAATATAATTACTGTAGTATTTGATACTTTATTTACAGTATATATAACACATATTTGGTGTACTTTTTGATATTTTATGTACAGTATGTCATATATATTTACTGTACTTTTTGATAATTTGTTTACAGTATATTAAGTGTATTTGGTGTACTTTCAGTTAATATTATATGTACAATATATGTAATATATTTACCGTACTCTTTGATATTTTATGTACAGTATATAAGATATATTTGGTGTCCTTTTGATATTTCATGTAAATTATATAATACATATTTGGTGTAGTTTTTGATATTTTACATAGGGTGTGTGATATATATTGACTGTCCTTTTTGATATTTTATTTACAGTATATAATATACGTTTGGTGTAATTTTTGATATTTTATGTACAGTGTATTAAATACAATTACTGTAGTTTTTGATAGTCTATTTACAGTATATATAACACGTATTTGGTGTACTTTTTGATATTTTATGTACAGTATGTCATATATATTTACTGTACTTTTTGATAATTTATTTACAGTATATAAAGTGTATTTGGTGTACTTTCGGTTAATATTATATGTACAATATATGAAATATATATACTGTATTTTTGATATTTTATGTACAGTATATAAGATATATTTCGTGTCCTTTTGATATTTTATGTAAATTATATAATACATATTTGGTGTTGTTTTTGATATTTTACATAGGGTGTGTCATCTATATTGACTGTCCTTTTTAATATTTTATTTACAGTATATAATATACATTTGGTGTAATTTTTGATATTTTATGTACAGTATATTAAATATAATTACTGTAGTTTTTTATAGTCTATTTACAGTATATATAACACATATTTGGTGTACTTTTTGATATTTTATGTACAGTATGTCATATATATTTACTGTACTATTTGATATTTTATTTACAGTATATAAAATGTATTTGGTGTACTTTTAGTTAATATTATATGTACAATATATGAAATATATTTACTGTACTTTCTGATATTTTATATACAGTATATAAGATATATTTGGTGTCCTTTTGATATTTTATATAAATTATATAATATATATTTTGTGAAGTTTTTGATATTTTACATAGGGTGTGTACTATATACTTACTGTCCTTTTTGATATTTTATTTACAGTATATAATATACATTTGGTGTAATTTTTGATATTTTATGTACAGTATATTAAATATAATTACTGCAGTTTTTGATAGTCTATTTACAGTATATACAACACATATTTGGTGTACTTTTTGATATTTTATGTACAGTATGTCATATATATTTACTGTACTTTTTGATATTTTATTTACAGTATATAAAATGTATTTGGTGTACTTTTAGTTAATATTATATGTACAATATATGAAATATATTTACTGTACTTTTTGATATTTTATGTACAGTATATAAGATATATTTGGTGTCCTTTTGATATTTTATATAAATTACATAATATATATTTGCTGAAGTTTTTGATATTTTACATAGGGTGTGTAGTATATAGTTACTGTCCTTTTTGATATTTTATTTACAGTATATAATATACGTTTGGTGTAATTTTTGATATTTAATGTACAGTATATTAAATATAATTACTGTAGTATTTGATACTTTATTTACAGTATATATAACACATATTTGGTGTACTTTTTGATATTTTATGTACAGTATGTCATATATATTTACTGTACTTTTTGATAATTTATTTACAGTATATAAAGTGTATTTGGTGTATTTTCAGTTAATATTATATGTACAATATATGAAATATATTTACTGTACTTTTTGATATTTTATGTACAGTATATAAGATATATTTGGTGTCCTTTTGATATTTTATGTAAATTATATAATATATATTTGGTGAAGTTTTTGATATTTTACATAGGGTGTGTAGTATATAGTTACTGTCCTTTTTGATATTTTATTTACAGTATATAATATACGTTTGGTGTAATTTTTGATATTTTATGTACAGTATATTAAATATAATTACTGTTGTATTTGATACTTTATTTACAGTATATATAACACATATTTGGTGTACTTTTTGATATATTATGTACAGTATGTAATATATATTTACTGTACTTTTTGATAATTTATTTACAGTATATAAAGTGTATTTGGTGTACTTTCGGTTAATATTATATGTACAATATATGAAATATATATACTGTATTTTTGATATTTTATGTACAGTATATAAGATATATTTCGTGTCCTTTTGATATTTTATGTAAATTATATAATACATATTTGGTGTTGTTTTTGATATTTTACATAGGGTGTGTCATCTATATTGACTGTCCTTTTTGATATTTTATTTACAGTATATAATATACATTTGGTGTAATTTTTGATATTTTATGTACAGTATATTAAATATAATTACTGTAGTTTTTTATAGTCTATTTACAGTATATATAACACATATTTGGTGTACTTTTTGATATTTTATGTACAGTATGTCATATATATTTACTGTACTATTTGATATTTTATTTACAGTATATAAAATGTATTTGGTGTACTTTTAGTTAATATTATATGTACAATATATGAAATATATTTACTGTACTTTCTGATATTTTATATACAGTATATAAGATATATTTGGTGTCCTTTTGATATTTTATATAAATTATATAATATATATTTTGTGAAGTTTTTGATATTTTACATAGGGTGTGTAGTATATACTTACTGTCCTTTTTGATATTTTATTTACAGTATATAATATACATTTGGTGTAATTTTTGATATTTTATGTACAGTATATTAAATATAATTACTGAAGTATTTGATACTTTATTTACAGTATATATAACACATATTTGGTGTACTTTTTGATATTTTATGTACAGTATGTCATATATATTTACTGTACTTTTTGATAATTTATTTACAGTATATAAAGTGTATTTGGTGTACTTTCAGTTAATATTATATGTACAATATATGAAATATGTTTACTGTATTTTTGATATTTTATGTACAGTATATAAGATATATTTGGTGTCCTTTTGATATTTTATGTAAATTATATAATATATATTTGGTGAAGTTTTTGATATTTTACATAGGGTGTGTAGTATATAGTTACTGTCCTTTTTGATATTTTATTTACAGTATATAATATACGTTTGGTGTAATTTTTGATATTTTATGTACAGTATATTAAATATAATTACTGTAGTATTTGATACTTTATTTACAGTATGTATAACACATATTTGGTGTACTTTTTGATATTTTATGTACAGTATGTAATATATATTTACTGTACTTTTTGATAATTTATTTACAGTATATAAAGTGTATTTGGGGTACTTTCAGTTAATATTATATGTACAATATATGAAATATATTTACTGTATTTTTGATATTTTATGTACAGTATATAAGATATATTTCGTATCCTTTTGATATTTTATGTAAATTATATAATACATATTTGGTGTTGTTTTTGATATTTTACATAGGGTGTGTCATATATATTGACTGTCCTTTTTTATATTTTATTTACAGTATATAATATACATTTGGTGTAATTTTTGATATTTTATGTACAGTATATTAAATATAATTACTGTAGTTTTTCATAGTCTATTTACAGTATATATAACACATATTTGGTGTACTTTTTGATATTTTATGTACAGTATGTCATATATATTTACTGTACTGTTTTATATTTTATTTACAGTATATAAAATGTATTTGGTGTACTTTTAGTTACAATATATATAACACATATTTGGTGTACTTTTTGATATTTTATGTACAGTATGTCATATATATTTACTGTACTTTTTGATATTTTATTTACAGTATATAAAATGTATTTGGTGTACTTTTAGTTAATATTATATGTACAATATATGAAATATATTTACTGTACTTTCTGATATTTTATGTACAGTATATAAGATATATTTGGTGTCCTTTTGATATTTTATATAAATTATATAATATATATTTGGTGAAGTTTTGATATTTTACATAGGGTGTGTAGTATATAGTTACTGTCCTTTTTGATATTTTATTTACAGTCTATAATAGACTTTTCGTGTAATTTTTGATATTTTATGTACAGTATATTAAATATAATTACTGTAGTATTTGATACTTTATTTACAGTATATATAACACATATTTGGTGTACTTTTTGATATTTTATGTACAGTATGTAATATATATTTACTGTAATTTTTGATAATTTATTTACAGTATATAAAGTGTATTTGGTGTAATTTCAGTTAATATTATATGTACAATATATGAAATATATTTACTGTACTTTTTGATATTTTATGTGCAGTATATAAGATATATTTGGTGTCCTTTTGATATTTTATGAAAATTATATAATACATATTTGGTGTAGTTTTTGATATTTTATATAGGGTGTGTCATATATATTGACTGTCCTTTTTGATATTTTATTTACAGTATATAATATACATTTGGTGTAATTTTTGATATTTTATGTACAGTATATTAAATATAATTACTGTAGTATTTGATACTTTATTTACAGTATATATAACACATATTTGGTGTACTTTTTGATATTTTATGTACAGTATGTCATATATATTTACTGTACTTTTTGATAATTTATTTACAGTATATAAAGTGTGTTTGGTGTACTTTCAGTTAATATTATATGTACAATATATGAAATATATTTACTGTACTTTTTGATATTTTATGTACAGTATATAAGATATATTTGGTGTCCTTTTGATATTTTATGTAAATTATATAATACATATTTGGTATAGTTTTTGATATTCCACATAGGGTGTGTCGTATATATTGACTGTCCTTTTTGATATTTTATTTACAGTATATAATATACGTTTGGTGTAATTTTTGATATTTAATGTACAGTATATTAAATATAATTACTGTAGTATTTGATACTTTATTTACAGTATATATAACACATATTTGGTGTACTTTTTGATATTTTATGTACAGTATGTCATATATATTTACTGTACTGTTTTATATTTTATTTACAGTATATAAAATATATTTGGTGTACTTTTAGTTAATATTATATGTACAATATATGAAATATATTTACTGTACTTTCTGATATTTTATGTACAGTATATAAGATATATTTGGTGTCCTTTTGATATTTTATATAAATTATATAATATATATTTGGTGAAGTTTTTGATATTTTACATAGGGTGTGTAGTATATACTTACTGTCCTTTTTGATATTTTATTTACAGTATATAATATACATTTGGTGTAATTTTTGATATTTTACGTACAGTATATTAAATATAATTACTGTAGTATTTGATACTTTCTTTACAGTATATATAACACATATTTGGTGTACTTTTTGATATTTTATGTACAGTATGTCATATATATTTACTGTAATTTTTGATAATTTATTTACAGTATATAAAGTGTATTTGGTGTACTTTCAGTTAATATTATATGTACAATATATGAAATATATTTACTGTACTTTTTGATATTTTATGTACAGTATATAAGATATATTTGGTGTCCTTTTGATATTTTATATAATTTATATAATATATATTTGGTGTAGTTTTTGATATTTTACATAGGGTGTGTCATATGTATTTACTGTCTTTTTGATATTTTATTTACAGTATATAATATACATTTGGTGTAATTTTTGATATTTTATGTACATTATATTAAATATAATTACTGAAGTATTTGATACTTTATTTACAGTATATATAACACATATTTGGTGTACTTTTTGATATTTTATGTACAGTATGTCATATATATTTACTGTATTTTTGATAATTTATTTACAGTATATAAAGTGTATTTGGTGTACTTTCAGTTAATATTATATGTACAATATATGAAATATATTTACTGTACTTTTAGATATTTTATGTACAGTATATAAGATATATTTGGTGTCCTTTTGATATTTTATGTAAATTATATAATACATATTTGGTATAGTTTTTGATATTTTACATAGGGTGTGTCATATATATTGACTGTCCTTTTTGATATTTTATTTACCGTATATAATATACATTTGGTGTAATCTTTGATATTTTAGGTACAGTATATTAAATATAATTACTGTAGTTTTCATAGTCTATTTACAGTATATATAACACATATTTGGTGTACTTTTTGATATTTTATGTACAGTATGTCATATATATTTACTGTACTTTTTGATATTTTATTTACAGTATATAAAATGTATTTGGTGTACTTTTAGTTAATATTATATGTACAATATATGAAATATATTTACTGTACTTTCTGATATTTTATGTACAGTATATAAGATATATTTGGTGTCCTTTTGATATTTTATATAAATTATATAATATATATTTGGTGAAGTTTTGATATTTTACATAGGGTGTGTAGTATATAGTTACTGTCCTTTTTGATATTTTATTTACAGTCTATAATAGACTTTTCGTGTAATTTTTGATATTTTATGTACAGTATATTAAATATAATTACTGTAGTATTTGATACTTTATTTACAGTATATATAACACATATTTGGTGTACTTTTTGATATTTTATGTACAGTATGTAATATATATTTACTGTAATTTTTGATAATTTATTTACAGTATATAAAGTGTATTTGGTGTAATTTCAGTTAATATTATATGTACAATATATGAAATATATTTACTGTACTTTTTGATATTTTATGTGCAGTATATAAGATATATTTGGTGTCCTTTTGATATTTTATGAAAATTATATAATACATATTTGGTGTAGTTTTTGATATTTTATATAGGGTGTGTCATATATATTGACTGTCCTTTTTGATATTTTATTTACAGTATATAATATACATTTGGTGTAATTTTTGATATTTTATGTACAGTATATTAAATATAATTACTGTAGTATTTGATACTTTATTTACAGTATATATAACACATATTTGGTGTACTTTTTGATATTTTATGTACAGTATGTCATATATATTTACTGTACTTTTTGATAATTTATTTACAGTATATAAAGTGTGTTTGGTGTACTTTCAGTTAATATTATATGTACAATATATGAAATATATTTACTGTACTTTTTGATATTTTATGTACAGTATATAAGATATATTTGGTGTCCTTTTGATATTTTATGTAAATTATATAATACATATTTGGTATAGTTTTTGATATTCCACATAGGGTGTGTCGTATATATTGACTGTCCTTTTTGATATTTTATTTACAGTATATAATATACGTTTGGTGTAATTTTTGATATTTAATGTACAGTATATTAAATATAATTACTGTAGTATTTGATACTTTATTTACAGTATATATAACACATATTTGGTGTACTTTTTGATATTTTATGTACAGTATGTCATATATATTTACTGTACTGTTTTATATTTTATTTACAGTATATAAAATATATTTGGTGTACTTTTAGTTAATATTATATGTACAATATATGAAATATATTTACTGTACTTTCTGATATTTTATGTACAGTATATAAGATATATTTGGTGTCCTTTTGATATTTTATATAAATTATATAATATATATTTGGTGAAGTTTTTGATATTTTACATAGGGTGTGTAGTATATACTTACTGTCCTTTTTGATATTTTATTTACAGTATATAATATACATTTGGTGTAATTTTTGATATTTTACGTACAGTATATTAAATATAATTACTGTAGTATTTGATACTTTCTTTACAGTATATATAACACATATTTGGTGTACTTTTTGATATTTTATGTACAGTATGTCATATATATTTACTGTAATTTTTGATAATTTATTTACAGTATATAAAGTGTATTTGGTGTACTTTCAGTTAATATTATATGTACAATATATGAAATATATTTACTGTACTTTTTGATATTTTATGTACAGTATATAAGATATATTTGGTGTCCTTTTGATATTTTATATAATTTATATAATATATATTTGGTGTAGTTTTTGATATTTTACATAGGGTGTGTCATATGTATTTACTGTCTTTTTGATATTTTATTTACAGTATATAATATACATTTGGTGTAATTTTTGATATTTTATGTACATTATATTAAATATAATTACTGAAGTATTTGATACTTTATTTACAGTATATATAACACATATTTGGTGTACTTTTTGATATTTTATGTACAGTATGTCATATATATTTACTGTATTTTTGATAATTTATTTACAGTATATAAAGTGTATTTGGTGTACTTTCAGTTAATATTATATGTACAATATATGAAATATATTTACTGTACTTTTAGATATTTTATGTACAGTATATAAGATATATTTGGTGTCCTTTTGATATTTTATGTAAATTATATAATACATATTTGGTATAGTTTTTGATATTTTACATAGGGTGTGTCATATATATTGACTGTCCTTTTTGATATTTTATTTACCGTATATAATATACATTTGGTGTAATCTTTGATATTTTAGGTACAGTATATTAAATATAATTACTGTAGTTTTCATAGTCTATTTACAGTATATATAACACATATTTGGTGTACTTTTTGATATTTTATGTACAGTATGTCATATATATTTACTGTACTTTTTGATATTTTATTTACAGTATATAAAATGTATTTGGTGTACTTTTAGTTAATATTATATGTACAATATATGAAATATATTTACTGTACTTTCTGATATTTTATGTACAGTATATAAGATATATTTGGTGTCCTTTTGATATTTTATATAAATTATATAATATATATTTGGTGAAGTTTTGATATTTTACATAGGGTGTGTAGTATATAGTTACTGTCCTTTTTGATATTTTATTTACAGTGTATAATAGACTTTTCGTGTAATTTTTGATATTTTATGTACAGTATATTAAATATAATTACTGTAGTATTTGATACTTTATTTACAGTATATATAACACATATTTGGTGTACTTTTTGATATTTTATGTACAGTATGTAATATATATTTACTGTAATTTTTGATAATTTATTTACAGTATATAAAGTGTATTTGGTGTAATTTCAGTTAATATTATATGTACAATATATGAAATATATTTACTGTACTTTTTGATATTTTATGTGCAGTATATAAGATATATTTGGTGTCCTTTTGATATTTTATGAAAATTATATAATACATATTTGGTGTAGTTTTTGATATTTTATATAGGGTGTGTCATATATATTGACTGTCCTTTTTGATATTTTATTTACAGTATATAATATACATTTGGTGTAATTTTTGATATTTTATGTACAGTATATTAAATATAATTACTGTAGTATTTGATACTTTATTTACAGTATATATAACACATATTTGGTGTACTTTTTGATATTTTATGTACATTATGTCATATATATTTACTGTACTTTTTGATAATTTATTTACAGTATATAAAGTGTATTTGGTGTACTTTCAGTTAATATTATATGTACAATATATGAAATATATTTACTGTACTTTTTGATATTTTATGTACAGTATATAAGATATATTTGGTGTCCTTTTGATATTTTATGTAAATTATATAATACATATTTGGTATAGTTTTTGATATTCCACATAGGGTGTGTCGTATATATTGACTGTCCTTTTTGATATTTTATTTACAGTATATAATATACGTTTGGTGTAATTTTTGATATTTTATGTACAGTATATTAAATATAATTACTGTAGTATTTGATACTTTATTTACAGTATATATAACACATATTTGGTGTACTTTTTGATATTTTATGTACAGTATGTCATATATATTTACTGTACTGTTTTATATTTTATTTACAGTATATAAAATATATTTGGTGTACCTTTAGTTAATATTATATGTACAATATATGAAATATATTTACTGTACTTTCTGATATTTTATGTACAGTATATAAGATATATTTGGTGTCCTTTTGATATTTTATATAAATTATATAATATATATTTGGTGAAGTTTTTGATATTTTACATAGGGTGTGTAGTATATACTTACTGTCCTTTTTGATATTTTATTTACAGTATATAATATACATTTGGTGTAATTTTTGATATTTTACGTACAGTATATTAAATATAATTACTGTAGTATTTGATACTTTCTTTACAGTATATATAACACATATTTGGTGTACTTTTTGATATTTTATGTACAGTATGTCATATATATTTACTGTACTTTTTGATATTTTATTTACAGTATATAAAATGTATTTGGTGTACTTTTAGTTAATATTATATGTACACTATATGAAATATATTTACTCTACTTTCTGATATTTTATGTACAGTATATAATATATATTTGGTGTCCTTTTGATATTTTATATAAATTATATAATATATATTTGGTGTAGTTTTTGATATTTTATCTAGGGTGTGTCATATGTATTTACTGTATTTTTGATATTTTATTTACAGTATATAATATACATTTGGTGTAATTTTTGATATTTTATGTACAGTATATTAAATATAATTACAGTAGTCTTTGATAGTCAATTTACAGTATATATAACACATATTTGGTGTACTTTTTGATATTTTATGTACAGTATGTAATGTATATTTACTGAACTTTTTGATATTTTATTTACAGTATATAAAGTGTATTTGGTGTACTTTCAGTTAATATTATATGTACAATATATGAAATATATTTACTGTACTTTCTGATATTTTATGTACAGTATATAAGATATATTTGGTGTCCTTTTGATATTTTATATAAATTATATAATATATATTTCGTGAAGTTTTTGATATTTTACATAGGGTGTGTAGTATTTACTTACTGTCCTTTTTGATCTTTTATTTACAGTATATAATATACATTTGGTGTAATTTTTGATGTTTTATGTACAGTATATTAAACACAATTACTGTAGTATTTGATACTTTATTTACAGTATATATAACACATATTTGGTGTAGTTTTTGATATTTTATGTACAGTATGTCATATATATTTACCGTAATTTTTGATATTTTATTTACAGTATATAAAATGTATTTGGTGTACTTTCAGTAAATATTATATGTACAATATATGAAATATATTTACTGTACTTTCTCATATTTTATGTACAGTATATAAGATATATTTTGTGTCCTTTTGATATTTTATATAAATTATATAATATATATTAAGTGTAGTTTTTGATATTTTACATAGGGTGTGTCATATATATTTACTGTCTTTTTGATATTTTATTTACAGTATATAATATACATTTGGTGTAATTTTTGATATTTTATGTACAGTATATTAAATATAATTACTGTAGTTTTTCATAGTCTATTTACAGTATATATAACACATATTTGGTGTACTTTTTGATATTTTATGTACAGTATGTCATATATTTACTGTACTTTTTGATATTTTATTTACAGTATATAAAATGTATTTGGTGTACTTTTAGTTAATATTATATGTACACTATATGAAATATATTTACTCTACTTTCTGATATTTTATGTACAGTATATAATATATATTTGGTGTCCTGTTGATATTTTATATAAATTATATAATATATATTTGGTGAAGTTTTTGATATTTTACATAGGATGTGTAGTATATAGTTACTGTCCTTTTTGATATTTTATTTACAGTATATAATATACGTTTGGTGTAATTTTTGATATTTAATGTACAGTATATTAAATATAATTACTGTAGTATTTGATACTTTATTTACAGTATATATAACACATATTTGGTGTACTTTTTGATATTATATGTACAGTATGTAATGTATATTTACTGTACTTTATGATATTTTATTTACAGTATATAAAGTGTATTTGGTGTACTTTCAGTTAATATTATATGTACAATATATGAAATATATTTACTGTACTTTCTGATATTTTATGTACAGTATATAAGATATATTTGGTGTCCTTTTGATATTTTATATAAATTATATAATATATATTAAGTGTAGTTTTTGATATTTTACATAGGGTGTGTCATATATATTTACTGTCTTGTTGATATTTTATTTACAATATATAATATACATTTGGTGTAATTTTTGATATTTTATGTACAGTATATTAAATATAATTACTGTAGTTTTTCATAGTCTATTTACAGTATATATAACACATATTTGGTGTACTTTTTGATATTTTATGTACAGTATGTCATATATATTTACTGTATTTTTGATAATTTATTTACAGTATATAAAGTGTATTTGGTGTACTTTCAGTTAATATTATATGTACAATATATGAAATATATTTACTGTACTTTTAGATATTTTATGTACAGTATATAAGATATATTTGGTGTCCTTTTGATATTTTATGTAAATTATATAATACATATTTGGTATAGTTTTTGATATTTTACATAGGGTGTGTCATATATATTGACTGTCCTTTTTGATATTTTATTTACAGTATATAATATACATTTGGTGTAATCTTTGATATTTTATGTACAGTATATTAAATATAATTACTGTAGTTTTCATAGTCTATTTACAGTATATATAACACATATTTGGTGTACTTTTTGATATTTTATGTACAGTATGTCATATATATTTACTGTACTTTTTGATATTTTATTTGCAGTATATAAAATGTATTTGGTGTACTTTTAGTTAATATTATATGTACAATATATGAAATATATTTACTGTACTTTCTGATATTTTATATACAGTATATAAGATATATTTGGTGTCCTTTTGATATTTTATATAAATTATATAATATATATTTTGGTGAAGTTTTTCATATTTTACATAGGGGGTGTAGTATATAGTTACTGTCCTTTTTGATATTTTATTTACAGTATATAATATACGTTTGGTGTAATTTTTGATATTTAATGTACAGTATATTAAATATAATTACTGTAGTATTTGATACTTTATTTACAGTATATATAACACATATTTGGTGTACTTTTTGATATTTTATGTACAGTATGTAATATATATTTACTGTACTTTTTGATAATTTATTTACAGTATATAAAGTGTATTTGGTGTACTTTCAGTTAATATTATATGTACAATATATGAAATATATTTACTGTACTTTTTGATATTTTATGTACAGTATATAAGATATATTTGGTGTCCTTTTGATATTTTATGAAAATTATATAATACATATTTGGTGTAGTTTTTGATATTTTATATAGGGTGTGTCATATATATTGACTGTCCTTTTTGATATTTTATTTACAGTATATAATATACATTTGGTGTAATTTTTGATATTTTATGTACAGTATATTAAATATAATTACTGTAGTATTTGATACTTTATTTACAGTATATATAACACATATTTGGTGTACTTTTTGATATTTTATGTACAGTATGTCATATATATTTACTGTACTTTTTGATAATTTATTTACAGTATATAAAGTGTATTTGGTGTACTTTCAGTTAATATTATATGTACAATATATGAAATATATTTACTGTACTTTATGATATTTTATGTACAGTATATAAGATATATTTGGTGTCCTTTTGATATTTTATGTAAATTATATAATATATATTTGGTGAAGTTTTTGATATTTTACATAGGGTGTGTAGTATATAGTTACTGTCCTTTTTGATATTTTATTTACAGTATATAATATACGTTTGGTGTAATTTTTGATATTTTATGTACAGTATATTAAATATAATTACTGTAGTATTTGATACTTTATTTACAGTATATATAACACATATTTGGTGTACTTTTTGATATTTTATGTACAGTATGTAATATATATTTACTGTACTTTTTCATAATTTATTTACAGTATATAAAATGTATTTGGTGTACTTTTAGTTAATATTATTTGTACAATATATGAAATATATTTACTGTACTTTCTGATATTTTATGTACAGTATATAAGATATATTTGGTGTCCTTTTCATATTTTATACAAATTATATAATATATATTTGGTGAAGTTTTTGATATTTTACATAGGGTGTGTAGTATATACTTACTGTCCTTTTTGATATTTTATTTACAGTATATAATATACGTTTGGTGTAATTTTTGATATTTAATGTACAGTATATTAAATATAATTACTGTAGTATTTGATACTTTATTTACAGTATATATAACACATATTTGGTGTACTTTTTGATATTTTATGTACAGTATGTAATATATATTTACTGTACTTTTTGATAATTTATTTACAGTATATAAAGTGTATTTGGTGTACTTTCAGTTAATATTATATGTAAAATATATGAAATATATTTACTGTACTTTTTGATATTTTATGTACAGTATATAAGATATATTTCGTGTCCTTTTGATATTTTATGTAAATTATATAATACATATTTGGTGTTGTTTTTGATATTTTACATAGAGTGTGTCATCTATATTGACTGTCCTTTTTAATATTTTATTTACAGTATATAATATACATTTGGTGTAATTTTTGATATTTTATGTACAGTATATTAAATATAATTACTGTAGTTTTTCATAGTCTATTTACAGTATATATAACACATATTTGGTGTACTTTTTGATATTTTATGTACAGTATGTCATATATATTTACTGTACTTTTTGATAATTTATTTACAGTATATAAAGTGTATTTGGTGTACTTTCAGTTAATATTATATGTACAATATATGAAATATATTTACTGTACTTTTTGATATTTTATGTACAGTATATAAGATATATTTGGTGTCCTTTTGATATTTTATATAAATTATATAATATATATTTGGTGAAGTTTTTGATATTTTACATAGGGTGTGTAGTATATACTTACTGTCCTTTTTGATATTTTATTTACAGTATATAATATACATTTGGTGTAATTTTTGATATTTTATGTACAGTATATTAAATATAATTACTGCAGTTTTTGATAGTCTATTTACAGTATATATAACACATATTTGGTGTACTTTTTGATATTTTATGTACAGTATGTCATATATATTTACTGTACTTTTTGATATTTTATTTACAGTATATAAAATGTATTTGGTGTACTTTTAGTTAATATTATATGTACAATATATGAAATATATTTACTGTACTTTTTGATATTTTATGTACAGTATATAAGATATATTTGGTGTCCTTTTGATATTTTATATAAATTATATAATATATATTTGGTGTAGTTTTTGAGTATATAAAATGTATTTGGTGTACTTTCAGTTAATATTATATGTACAATATATGGAATATATTTACTGTACTTTTTGATATTTTATGTACAGTATAGAAGATATATTTGGTGTCCTTTTGATATTTTATATAAATTATATAATATATATTTGGTGAAGTTTTTGATATTTTACATAGGGTGTGTAGTATATAGTTACTGTCCTTTTTGATATTTTATTTACAGTATATAATATACGTTTGGTGTAATTTTTGATATTTAATGTACAGTATATTAAATATAATTACTGTAGTATTTGATACTTTATTTACAGTATATATAACACATATTTGGTGTACTTTTTGATATTTTATGTACAGTATGTCATATATATTTACTGTACTTTTTGATATTTTATTTACAGTATATAAAATGTATTTGGTGTACTTTTAGTTAATATTATATGTACAATATATGAAATATATTTACTGTACTTTCTGATATTTTATGTACAGTATATAAGATATATTTGGTGTCCTTTTGATATTTTATATAAATTATATAATATATATTTGGTGAAGTTTTGATATTTTACATAGGGTGTGTAGTATATAGTTACTGTCCTTTTTGATATTTTATTTACAGTCTATAATAGACTTTTCGTGTAATTTTTGATATTTTATGTACAGTATATTAAATATAATTACTGTAGTATTTGATACTTTATTTACAGTATATATAACACATATTTGGTGTACTTTTTGATATTTTATGTACAGTATGTAATATATATTTACTGTAATTTTTGATAATTTATTTACAGTATATAAAGTGTATTTGGTGTAATTTCAGTTAATATTATATGTACAATATATGAAATATATTTACTGTACTTTTTGATATTTTATGTGCAGTATATAAGATATATTTGGTGTCCTTTTGATATTTTATGAAAATTATATAATACATATTTGGTGTAGTTTTTGATATTTTATATAGGGTGTGTCATATATATTGACTGTCCTTTTTGATATTTTATTTACAGTATATAATATACATTTGGTGTAATTTTTGATATTTTATGTACAGTATATTAAATATAATTACTGTAGTATTTGATACTTTATTTACAGTATATATAACACATATTTGGTGTACTTTTTGATATTTTATGTACAGTATGTCATATATATTTACTGTACTTTTTGATAATTTATTTACAGTATATAAAGTGTGTTTGGTGTACTTTCAGTTAATATTATATGTACAATATATGAAATATATTTACTGTACTTTTTGATATTTTATGTACAGTATATAAGATATATTTGGTGTCCTTTTGATATTTTATGTAAATTATATAATACATATTTGGTATAGTTTTTGATATTCCACATAGGGTGTGTCGTATATATTGACTGTCCTTTTTGATATTTTATTTACAGTATATAATATACGTTTGGTGTAATTTTTGATATTTAATGTACAGTATATTAAATATAATTACTGTAGTATTTGATACTTTATTTACAGTATATATAACACATATTTGGTGTACTTTTTGATATTTTATGTACAGTATGTCATATATATTTACTGTACTGTTTTATATTTTATTTACAGTATATAAAATATATTTGGTGTACTTTTAGTTAATATTATATGTACAATATATGAAATATATTTACTGTACTTTCTGATATTTTATGTACAGTATATAAGATATATTTGGTGTCCTTTTGATATTTTATATAAATTATATAATATATATTTGGTGAAGTTTTTGATATTTTACATAGGGTGTGTAGTATATACTTACTGTCCTTTTTGATATTTTATTTACAGTATATAATATACATTTGGTGTAATTTTTGATATTTTACGTACAGTATATTAAATATAATTACTGTAGTATTTGATACTTTCTTTACAGTATATATAACACATATTTGGTGTACTTTTTGATATTTTATGTACAGTATGTCATATATATTTACTGTAATTTTTGATAATTTATTTACAGTATATAAAGTGTATTTGGTGTACTTTCAGTTAATATTATATGTACAATATATGAAATATATTTACTGTACTTTTTGATATTTTATGTACAGTATATAAGATATATTTGGTGTCCTTTTGATATTTTATATAATTTATATAATATATATTTGGTGTAGTTTTTGATATTTTACATAGGGTGTGTCATATGTATTTACTGTCTTTTTGATATTTTATTTACAGTATATAATATACATTTGGTGTAATTTTTGATATTTTATGTACATTATATTAAATATAATTACTGAAGTATTTGATACTTTATTTACAGTATATATAACACATATTTGGTGTACTTTTTGATATTTTATGTACAGTATGTCATATATATTTACTGTATTTTTGATAATTTATTTACAGTATATAAAGTGTATTTGGTGTACTTTCAGTTAATATTATATGTACAATATATGAAATATATTTACTGTACTTTTAGATATTTTATGTACAGTATATAAGATATATTTGGTGTCCTTTTGATATTTTATGTAAATTATATAATACATATTTGGTATAGTTTTTGATATTTTACATAGGGTGTGTCATATATATTGACTGTCCTTTTTGATATTTTATTTACCGTATATAATATACATTTGGTGTAATCTTTGATATTTTAGGTACAGTATATTAAATATAATTACTGTAGTTTTCATAGTCTATTTACAGTATATATAACACATATTTGGTGTACTTTTTGATATTTTATGTACAGTATGTCATATATATTTACTGTACTTTTTGATATTTTATTTACAGTATATAAAATGTATTTGGTGTACTTTTAGTTAATATTATATGTACAATATATGAAATATATTTACTGTACTTTCTGATATTTTATGTACAGTATATAAGATATATTTGGTGTCCTTTTGATATTTTATATAAATTATATAATATATATTTGGTGAAGTTTTGATATTTTACATAGGGTGTGTAGTATATAGTTACTGTCCTTTTTGATATTTTATTTACAGTCTATAATAGACTTTTCGTGTAATTTTTGATATTTTATGTACAGTATATTAAATATAATTACTGTAGTATTTGATACTTTATTTACAGTATATATAACACATATTTGGTGTACTTTTTGATATTTTATGTACAGTATGTAATATATATTTACTGTAATTTTTGATAATTTATTTACAGTATATAAAGTGTATTTGGTGTAATTTCAGTTAATATTATATGTACAATATATGAAATATATTTACTGTACTTTTTGATATTTTATGTGCAGTATATAAGATATATTTGGTGTCCTTTTGATATTTTATGAAAATTATATAATACATATTTGGTGTAGTTTTTGATATTTTATATAGGGTGTGTCATATATATTGACTGTCCTTTTTGATATTTTATTTACAGTATATAATATACATTTGGTGTAATTTTTGATATTTTATGTACAGTATATTAAATATAATTACTGTAGTATTTGATACTTTATTTACAGTATATATAACACATATTTGGTGTACTTTTTGATATTTTATGTACAGTATGTCATATATATTTACTGTACTTTTTGATAATTTATTTACAGTATATAAAGTGTGTTTGGTGTACTTTCAGTTAATATTATATGTACAATATATGAAATATATTTACTGTACTTTTTGATATTTTATGTACAGTATATAAGATATATTTGGTGTCCTTTTGATATTTTATGTAAATTATATAATACATATTTGGTATAGTTTTTGATATTCCACATAGGGTGTGTCGTATATATTGACTGTCCTTTTTGATATTTTATTTACAGTATATAATATACGTTTGGTGTAATTTTTGATATTTAATGTACAGTATATTAAATATAATTACTGTAGTATTTGATACTTTATTTACAGTATATATAACACATATTTGGTGTACTTTTTGATATTTTATGTACAGTATGTCATATATATTTACTGTACTGTTTTATATTTTATTTACAGTATATAAAATATATTTGGTGTACTTTTAGTTAATATTATATGTACAATATATGAAATATATTTACTGTACTTTCTGATATTTTATGTACAGTATATAAGATATATTTGGTGTCCTTTTGATATTTTATATAAATTATATAATATATATTTGGTGAAGTTTTTGATATTTTACATAGGGTGTGTAGTATATACTTACTGTCCTTTTTGATATTTTATTTACAGTATATAATATACATTTGGTGTAATTTTTGATATTTTACGTACAGTATATTAAATATAATTACTGTAGTATTTGATACTTTCTTTACAGTATATATAACACATATTTGGTGTACTTTTTGATATTTTATGTACAGTATGTCATATATATTTACTGTAATTTTTGATAATTTATTTACAGTATATAAAGTGTATTTGGTGTACTTTCAGTTAATATTATATGTACAATATATGAAATATATTTACTGTACTTTTTGATATTTTATGTACAGTATATAAGATATATTTGGTGTCCTTTTGATATTTTATATAATTTATATAATATATATTTGGTGTAGTTTTTGATATTTTACATAGGGTGTGTCATATGTATTTACTGTCTTTTTGATATTTTATTTACAGTATATAATATACATTTGGTGTAATTTTTGATATTTTATGTACATTATATTAAATATAATTACTGAAGTATTTGATACTTTATTTACAGTATATATAACACATATTTGGTGTACTTTTTGATATTTTATGTACAGTATGTCATATATATTTACTGTATTTTTGATAATTTATTTACAGTATATAAAGTGTATTTGGTGTACTTTCAGTTAATATTATATGTACAATATATGAAATATATTTACTGTACTTTTAGATATTTTATGTACAGTATATAAGATATATTTGGTGTCCTTTTGATATTTTATGTAAATTATATAATACATATTTGGTATAGTTTTTGATATTTTACATAGGGTGTGTCATATATATTGACTGTCCTTTTTGATATTTTATTTACCGTATATAATATACATTTGGTGTAATCTTTGATATTTTAGGTACAGTATATTAAATATAATTACTGTAGTTTTCATAGTCTATTTACAGTATATATAACACATATTTGGTGTACTTTTTGATATTTTATGTACAGTATGTCATATATATTTACTGTACTTTTTGATATTTTATTTACAGTATATAAAATGTATTTGGTGTACTTTTAGTTAATATTATATGTACAATATATGAAATATATTTACTGTACTTTCTGATATTTTATGTACAGTATATAAGATATATTTGGTGTCCTTTTGATATTTTATATAAATTATATAATATATATTTGGTGAAGTTTTGATATTTTACATAGGGTGTGTAGTATATAGTTACTGTCCTTTTTGATATTTTATTTACAGTGTATAATAGACTTTTCGTGTAATTTTTGATATTTTATGTACAGTATATTAAATATAATTACTGTAGTATTTGATACTTTATTTACAGTATATATAACACATATTTGGTGTACTTTTTGATATTTTATGTACAGTATGTAATATATATTTACTGTAATTTTTGATAATTTATTTACAGTATATAAAGTGTATTTGGTGTAATTTCAGTTAATATTATATGTACAATATATGAAATATATTTACTGTACTTTTTGATATTTTATGTGCAGTATATAAGATATATTTGGTGTCCTTTTGATATTTTATGAAAATTATATAATACATATTTGGTGTAGTTTTTGATATTTTATATAGGGTGTGTCATATATATTGACTGTCCTTTTTGATATTTTATTTACAGTATATAATATACATTTGGTGTAATTTTTGATATTTTATGTACAGTATATTAAATATAATTACTGTAGTATTTGATACTTTATTTACAGTATATATAACACATATTTGGTGTACTTTTTGATATTTTATGTACATTATGTCATATATATTTACTGTACTTTTTGATAATTTATTTACAGTATATAAAGTGTATTTGGTGTACTTTCAGTTAATATTATATGTACAATATATGAAATATATTTACTGTACTTTTTGATATTTTATGTACAGTATATAAGATATATTTGGTGTCCTTTTGATATTTTATGTAAATTATATAATACATATTTGGTATAGTTTTTGATATTCCACATAGGGTGTGTCGTATATATTGACTGTCCTTTTTGATATTTTATTTACAGTATATAATATACGTTTGGTGTAATTTTTGATATTTTATGTACAGTATATTAAATATAATTACTGTAGTATTTGATACTTTATTTACAGTATATATAACACATATTTGGTGTACTTTTTGATATTTTATGTACAGTATGTCATATATATTTACTGTACTGTTTTATATTTTATTTACAGTATATAAAATATATTTGGTGTACCTTTAGTTAATATTATATGTACAATATATGAAATATATTTACTGTACTTTCTGATATTTTATGTACAGTATATAAGATATATTTGGTGTCCTTTTGATATTTTATATAAATTATATAATATATATTTGGTGAAGTTTTTGATATTTTACATAGGGTGTGTAGTATATACTTACTGTCCTTTTTGATATTTTATTTACAGTATATAATATACATTTGGTGTAATTTTTGATATTTTACGTACAGTATATTAAATATAATTACTGTAGTATTTGATACTTTCTTTACAGTATATATAACACATATTTGGTGTACTTTTTGATATTTTATGTACAGTATGTCATATATATTTACTGTACTTTTTGATATTTTATTTACAGTATATAAAATGTATTTGGTGTACTTTTAGTTAATATTATATGTACACTATATGAAATATATTTACTCTACTTTCTGATATTTTATGTACAGTATATAATATATATTTGGTGTCCTTTTGATATTTTATATAAATTATATAATATATATTTGGTGTAGTTTTTGATATTTTATCTAGGGTGTGTCATATGTATTTACTGTATTTTTGATATTTTATTTACAGTATATAATATACATTTGGTGTAATTTTTGATATTTTATGTACAGTATATTAAATATAATTACAGTAGTCTTTGATAGTCAATTTACAGTATATATAACACATATTTGGTGTACTTTTTGATATTTTATGTACAGTATGTAATGTATATTTACTGAACTTTTTGATATTTTATTTACAGTATATAAAGTGTATTTGGTGTACTTTCAGTTAATATTATATGTACAATATATGAAATATATTTACTGTACTTTCTGATATTTTATGTACAGTATATAAGATATATTTGGTGTCCTTTTGATATTTTATATAAATTATATAATATATATTTCGTGAAGTTTTTGATATTTTACATAGGGTGTGTAGTATTTACTTACTGTCCTTTTTGATCTTTTATTTACAGTATATAATATACATTTGGTGTAATTTTTGATGTTTTATGTACAGTATATTAAACACAATTACTGTAGTATTTGATACTTTATTTACAGTATATATAACACATATTTGGTGTAGTTTTTGATATTTTATGTACAGTATGTCATATATATTTACCGTAATTTTTGATATTTTATTTACAGTATATAAAATGTATTTGGTGTACTTTCAGTAAATATTATATGTACAATATATGAAATATATTTACTGTACTTTCTCATATTTTATGTACAGTATATAAGATATATTTTGTGTCCTTTTGATATTTTATATAAATTATATAATATATATTAAGTGTAGTTTTTGATATTTTACATAGGGTGTGTCATATATATTTACTGTCTTTTTGATATTTTATTTACAGTATATAATATACATTTGGTGTAATTTTTGATATTTTATGTACAGTATATTAAATATAATTACTGTAGTTTTTCATAGTCTATTTACAGTATATATAACACATATTTGGTGTACTTTTTGATATTTTATGTACAGTATGTCATATATTTACTGTACTTTTTGATATTTTATTTACAGTATATAAAATGTATTTGGTGTACTTTTAGTTAATATTATATGTACACTATATGAAATATATTTACTCTACTTTCTGATATTTTATGTACAGTATATAATATATATTTGGTGTCCTGTTGATATTTTATATAAATTATATAATATATATTTGGTGAAGTTTTTGATATTTTACATAGGATGTGTAGTATATAGTTACTGTCCTTTTTGATATTTTATTTACAGTATATAATATACGTTTGGTGTAATTTTTGATATTTAATGTACAGTATATTAAATATAATTACTGTAGTATTTGATACTTTATTTACAGTATATATAACACATATTTGGTGTACTTTTTGATATTATATGTACAGTATGTAATGTATATTTACTGTACTTTATGATATTTTATTTACAGTATATAAAGTGTATTTGGTGTACTTTCAGTTAATATTATATGTACAATATATGAAATATATTTACTGTACTTTCTGATATTTTATGTACAGTATATAAGATATATTTGGTGTCCTTTTGATATTTTATATAAATTATATAATATATATTAAGTGTAGTTTTTGATATTTTACATAGGGTGTGTCATATATATTTACTGTCTTGTTGATATTTTATTTACAATATATAATATACATTTGGTGTAATTTTTGATATTTTATGTACAGTATATTAAATATAATTACTGTAGTTTTTCATAGTCTATTTACAGTATATATAACACATATTTGGTGTACTTTTTGATATTTTATGTACAGTATGTCATATATATTTACTGTATTTTTGATAATTTATTTACAGTATATAAAGTGTATTTGGTGTACTTTCAGTTAATATTATATGTACAATATATGAAATATATTTACTGTACTTTTAGATATTTTATGTACAGTATATAAGATATATTTGGTGTCCTTTTGATATTTTATGTAAATTATATAATACATATTTGGTATAGTTTTTGATATTTTACATAGGGTGTGTCATATATATTGACTGTCCTTTTTGATATTTTATTTACAGTATATAATATACATTTGGTGTAATCTTTGATATTTTATGTACAGTATATTAAATATAATTACTGTAGTTTTCATAGTCTATTTACAGTATATATAACACATATTTGGTGTACTTTTTGATATTTTATGTACAGTATGTCATATATATTTACTGTACTTTTTGATATTTTATTTGCAGTATATAAAATGTATTTGGTGTACTTTTAGTTAATATTATATGTACAATATATGAAATATATTTACTGTACTTTCTGATATTTTATATACAGTATATAAGATATATTTGGTGTCCTTTTGATATTTTATATAAATTATATAATATATATTTTGGTGAAGTTTTTCATATTTTACATAGGGGGTGTAGTATATAGTTACTGTCCTTTTTGATATTTTATTTACAGTATATAATATACGTTTGGTGTAATTTTTGATATTTAATGTACAGTATATTAAATATAATTACTGTAGTATTTGATACTTTATTTACAGTATATATAACACATATTTGGTGTACTTTTTGATATTTTATGTACAGTATGTAATATATATTTACTGTACTTTTTGATAATTTATTTACAGTATATAAAGTGTATTTGGTGTACTTTCAGTTAATATTATATGTACAATATATGAAATATATTTACTGTACTTTTTGATATTTTATGTACAGTATATAAGATATATTTGGTGTCCTTTTGATATTTTATGAAAATTATATAATACATATTTGGTGTAGTTTTTGATATTTTATATAGGGTGTGTCATATATATTGACTGTCCTTTTTGATATTTTATTTACAGTATATAATATACATTTGGTGTAATTTTTGATATTTTATGTACAGTATATTAAATATAATTACTGTAGTATTTGATACTTTATTTACAGTATATATAACACATATTTGGTGTACTTTTTGATATTTTATGTACAGTATGTCATATATATTTACTGTACTTTTTGATAATTTATTTACAGTATATAAAGTGTATTTGGTGTACTTTCAGTTAATATTATATGTACAATATATGAAATATATTTACTGTACTTTATGATATTTTATGTACAGTATATAAGATATATTTGGTGTCCTTTTGATATTTTATGTAAATTATATAATATATATTTGGTGAAGTTTTTGATATTTTACATAGGGTGTGTAGTATATAGTTACTGTCCTTTTTGATATTTTATTTACAGTATATAATATACGTTTGGTGTAATTTTTGATATTTTATGTACAGTATATTAAATATAATTACTGTAGTATTTGATACTTTATTTACAGTATATATAACACATATTTGGTGTACTTTTTGATATTTTATGTACAGTATGTAATATATATTTACTGTACTTTTTCATAATTTATTTACAGTATATAAAATGTATTTGGTGTACTTTTAGTTAATATTATTTGTACAATATATGAAATATATTTACTGTACTTTCTGATATTTTATGTACAGTATATAAGATATATTTGGTGTCCTTTTCATATTTTATACAAATTATATAATATATATTTGGTGAAGTTTTTGATATTTTACATAGGGTGTGTAGTATATACTTACTGTCCTTTTTGATATTTTATTTACAGTATATAATATACGTTTGGTGTAATTTTTGATATTTAATGTACAGTATATTAAATATAATTACTGTAGTATTTGATACTTTATTTACAGTATATATAACACATATTTGGTGTACTTTTTGATATTTTATGTACAGTATGTAATATATATTTACTGTACTTTTTGATAATTTATTTACAGTATATAAAGTGTATTTGGTGTACTTTCAGTTAATATTATATGTAAAATATATGAAATATATTTACTGTACTTTTTGATATTTTATGTACAGTATATAAGATATATTTCGTGTCCTTTTGATATTTTATGTAAATTATATAATACATATTTGGTGTTGTTTTTGATATTTTACATAGAGTGTGTCATCTATATTGACTGTCCTTTTTAATATTTTATTTACAGTATATAATATACATTTGGTGTAATTTTTGATATTTTATGTACAGTATATTAAATATAATTACTGTAGTTTTTCATAGTCTATTTACAGTATATATAACACATATTTGGTGTACTTTTTGATATTTTATGTACAGTATGTCATATATATTTACTGTACTTTTTGATAATTTATTTACAGTATATAAAGTGTATTTGGTGTACTTTCAGTTAATATTATATGTACAATATATGAAATATATTTACTGTACTTTTTGATATTTTATGTACAGTATATAAGATATATTTGGTGTCCTTTTGATATTTTATATAAATTATATAATATATATTTGGTGAAGTTTTTGATATTTTACATAGGGTGTGTAGTATATACTTACTGTCCTTTTTGATATTTTATTTACAGTATATAATATACATTTGGTGTAATTTTTGATATTTTATGTACAGTATATTAAATATAATTACTGCAGTTTTTGATAGTCTATTTACAGTATATATAACACATATTTGGTGTACTTTTTGATATTTTATGTACAGTATGTCATATATATTTACTGTACTTTTTGATATTTTATTTACAGTATATAAAATGTATTTGGTGTACTTTTAGTTAATATTATATGTACAATATATGAAATATATTTACTGTACTTTTTGATATTTTATGTACAGTATATAAGATATATTTGGTGTCCTTTTGATATTTTATATAAATTATATAATATATATTTGGTGTAGTTTTTGAGTATATAAAATGTATTTGGTGTACTTTCAGTTAATATTATATGTACAATATATGGAATATATTTACTGTACTTTTTGATATTTTATGTACAGTATAGAAGATATATTTGGTGTCCTTTTGATATTTTATATAAATTATATAATATATATTTGGTGAAGTTTTTGATATTTTACATAGGGTGTGTAGTATATAGTTACTGTCCTTTTTGATATTTTATTTACAGTATATAATATACGTTTGGTGTAATTTTTGATATTTAATGTACAGTATATTAAATATAATTACTGTAGTATTTGATACTTTATTTACAGTATATATAACACATATTTGGTGTACTTTTTGATATTTTATGTACAGTATGTAATATATATTTACTGTACTTTTTGATAATTTATTTACAGTATATAAAGTGTATTTGGTGTACTTTCAGTTAATATTATATGTACAATATATGAAATATATTTACTGTACTTTTTGATATTTTATGTACAGTATATAAGATATATTTGGTGTCCTTTTGATATTTTATGTAAATTATATAATATATATTTGGTGAAGTTTTTGATATTTTACATAGGGTGTGTAGTATATAGTTACTGTCCTTTTTGATATTTTATTTACAGTATATAATATACGTTTGGTGTAATTTTTGATATTTGATGTACAGTATATTAAATATAATTACTGTAGTATTTGATACTTTATTTACAGTATATATAACACATATTTGGTGTACTTTTTGATATTTTATGTACAGTATGTAATATATATTTACTGTACTTTTTGATAATTTATTTACAGTATATAAAGTGTATTTGGTGTACTTTCAGTTAATATTATATGTAAAATATATGAAATATATTTACTGTACTTTTTGATATTTTATGTACAGTATATAAGATATATTTCGTGTCCTTTTGATATTTTATGTAAATTATATAATACATATTTGGTGTTGTTTTTGATATTTTACATAGAGTGTGTCATCTATATTGACTGTCCTTTTTAATATTTTATTTACAGTATATAATATACATTTGGTGTAATTTTTGATATTTTATGTACAGTATATTAAATATAATTACTGTAGTTTTTCATAGTCTATTTACAGTATATATAACACATATTTGGTGTACTTTTTGATATTTTATGTACAGTATGTCATATATATTTACTGTACTTTTTGATAATTTATTTACAGTATATAAAGTGTATTTGGTGTACTTTCAGTTAATATTATATGTACAATATATGAAATATATTTACTGTACTTTTTGATATTTTATGTACAGTATATAAGATATATTTGGTGTCCTTTTGATATTTTATATAAATTATATAATATATATTTGGTGAAGTTTTTGATATTTTACATAGGGTGTGTAGTATATACTTACTGTCCTTTTTGATATTTTATTTACAGTATATAATATACATTTGGTGTAATTTTTGATATTTTATGTACAGTATATTAAATATAATTACTGCAGTTTTTGATAGTCTATTTACAGTATATATAACACATATTTGGTGTACTTTTTGATATTTTATGTACAGTATGTCATATATATTTACTGTACTTTTTGATATTTTATTTACAGTATATAAAATGTATTTGGTGTACTTTTAGTTAATATTATATGTACAATATATGAAATATATTTACTGTACTTTTTGATATTTTATGTACAGTATATAAGATATATTTGGTGTCCTTTTGATATTTTATATAAATTATATAATATATATTTGGTGTAGTTTTTGAGTATATAAAATGTATTTGGTGTACTTTCAGTTAATATTATATGTACAATATATGGAATATATTTACTGTACTTTTTGATATTTTATGTACAGTATAGAAGATATATTTGGTGTCCTTTTGATATTTTATATAAATTATATAATATATATTTGGTGAAGTTTTTGATATTTTACATAGGGTGTGTAGTATATAGTTACTGTCCTTTTTGATATTTTATTTACAGTATATAATATACGTTTGGTGTAATTTTTGATATTTAATGTACAGTATATTAAATATAATTACTGTAGTATTTGATACTTTATTTACAGTATATATAACACATATTTGGTGTACTTTTTGATATTTTATGTACAGTATGTAATATATATTTACTGTACTTTTTGATAATTTATTTACAGTATATAAAGTGTATTTGGTGTACTTTCAGTTAATATTATATGTACAATATATGAAATATATTTACTGTACTTTTTGATATTTTATGTACAGTATATAAGATATATTTGGTGTCCTTTTGATATTTTATGTAAATTATATAATATATATTTGGTGAAGTTTTTGATATTTTACATAGGGTTTGTAGTATATAGTTACTGTCCTTTTTGATATTTTATTTACAGTATATAATATACGTTTGGTGTAATTTTTGATATTTAATGTACAGTATATTAAATATAATTACTGTAGTATTTGATACTTTATTTACAGTATATATAACACATATTTGGTGTACTTTTTGATATTTTATGTACAGTATGTCATATATATTTACTGTACTTTTTGATAATTTATTTACAGTATATAAATTGTATTTGGTGTACTTTCAGTTAATATTATATGTAAAATATATGAAATATATTTACTGTACTTTTTGATATTTTATGTAGAGTATATAAGATATATTTGGTGTCCTTTTGATATTTTATGTAAATTATATAATATATATTTGGTGAAGTTTTTGATATTTTACATAGGGTGTGTAGTATATAGTTACTGTCCTTTTTGATATTTTATTTACAGTATATAATATACGTTTGGTGTAATTTTTGATATTTTATGTACAGTATATTAAATATAATTACTGTAGTCTTTGATACTTTATTTACAGTATATATAACACATATTTGGTGTACTTTTTGATATTTTATGTACAGTATGTAATATATATTTACTGTACTTTTTCATAATTTATTTACAGTATATAAAGTGTATTTGGTGTACTTTCGGTTAATATTATATGTACAATATATGAAATATATATACTGTATTTTTGATATTTTATGTACAGTATATAAGATATATTTCGTGTCCTTTTGATATTTTATGTAAATTATATAATACATATTTGGTGTTGTTTTTCATATTTTACATAGGGTGTGTCATCTATATTGACTGTCCTTTTTAATATTTTATTTACAGTATATAATATACATTTGGTGTAATTTTTGATATTTTATGTACAGTATATTAAATATAATTACTGTAGTTTTTCATAGTCTATTTACAGTATATATACCACATATTTGGTGTACTTTTTATATTTTATGTACAGTATGTCATATATATTTACTGTACTATTTGATATTTTATTTACAGTATATAAAATGTATTTGGTGTACTTTTAGTTAATATTATATGTACAATATATGAAATATATTTACTGTACTTTCTGATATTTTATATACAGTATATAAGATATATTTGGTGTCCTTTTGATATTTTATATAAATTATATAATATATATTTTGTGCAGTTTTTGATATTTTACATAGGGTGTGTAGTATATACTTACTGTCCTTTTTGATATTTTATTTACAGTATATAATATACATTTGGTGTAATTTTTGATATTTTATGTACAGTATATTAAATATAATTACTGCAGTTTTTGATAGTCTATTTACAGTATATACAACACATATTTGGTGTACTTTTTGATATTTTATGTACAGTATGTCATATATATTTACTGTACTTTTTGATATTTTATTTACAGTATATAAAATGTATTTGGTGTACTTTCAGTTAATATTGTATGTACAATATATGAAATATATTTACTGTACTTTTTGATATTTTATGTACAGTATATAAGATATATTTGGTGTCCTTTTGATATTTTATATAAATTACATAATATATATTTGGTGAAGTTTTTGATATTTTACATAGGGTGTGTAGTATATAGTTACTGTCCTTTTTGATATTTTATTTACAGTATATAATATACGTTTGGTGTAATTTTTGATATTTAATGTACAGTATATTAAATATAATTACTGTAGTATTTGATACTTTATTTACAGTATATATAACACATATTTGGTGTACTTTTTGATATTTTATGTACAGTATGTCATATATATTTACTGTACTTTTTGATAATTTATTTACAGTATATAAAGTGTATTTGGTGTACTTTCAGTTAATATTATATGTACAATATATGAAATATATTTACTGTACTTTTTGATATTTTATGTACAGTATATAAGATATATTTGGTGTCCTTTTGATATTTTATGTAAATTATATAATATATATTTGGTGAAGTTTTTGATATTTTACATAGGGTGTGTAGTATATAGTTACTGTCCTTTTTGATATTTTATTTACAGTATATAATATACGTTTGGTGTAATTTTTGATATTTTATGTACAGTATATTAAATATAATTACTGTAGTATTTGATACTTTATTTACAGTATATATAACACATATTTGGTGTACTTTTTGATATTTTATGTACAGTATGTAATATATATTTACTGTACTTTTTGATAATTTATTTACAGTATATAAAGTGTATTTGGTGTACTTTCGGTTAATATTATATGTACAATATATGAAATATATATACTGTATTTTTGATATTTTATGTACAGTATATAAGATATATTTCGTGTCCTTTTGATATTTTATGTAAATTATATAATACATATTTGGTGTTGTTTTTCATATTTTACATAGGGTGTGTCTATATTGACTGTCCTTTTTAATATTTTATTTACAGTATATAATATACATTTGGTGTAATTTTTGATATTTTATGTACAGTATATTAAATATAATTACTGTAGTTTTTTATAGTCTATTTACAGTATATATAACACATATTTGGTGTACTTTTTGATATTTTATGTACAGTATGTCATATATATTTACTGTACTATTTGATATTTTATTTACAGTATATAAAATGTATTTGGTGTACTTTTAGTTAATATTATATGTACAATATATGAAATATATTTACTGTACTTTCTGATATTTTATATACAGTATATAAGATATATTTGGTTTCCTTTTGATATTTTATATAAATTATATAATATATATTTTGTGAAGTTTTTGATATTTTACATAGGGTGTGTAGTATATACTTACTGTCCTTTTTGATATTTTATTTACAGTATATAATATACATTTGGTGTAATTTTTGATATTTTATGTACGGTATATTAAATATAATTACTGCAGTTTTTGATAGTCTATTTACAGTATATACAACACATATTTGGTGTACTTTTTGATATTTTATGTACAGTATGTCATATATATTTAGTGTACTTTTTGATATTTTATTTACAGTATATAAAATGTATTTGGTGTACTTTTAGTTAATATTATATGTACAATATATGAAATATATTTACTGTACTTTTTGATATTTTATGTACAGTATATAAGATATATTTGGTGTCCTTTTGATATTTTATATAAATTACATACTATATATTTGGTGAAGTTTTTGATATTTTACATAGGGTGTGTAGTATATAGTTACTGTCCTTTTTGATATTTTATTTACAGTATATAATATACGTTTGGTGTAATTTTTGATATTTAATGTACAGTATATTAAATATAATTACCATAGTATTTGATACTTTTTTTACAGTATATATAACACATATTTGGTGTACTTTTTGATATTTTATGTACAGTATGTCATATATATTTACTGTACTTTTTGAGAATTTATTTACAGTATATAAAGTGTATTTGGTGTACTTTCAGTTAATATTATATGTACAATATATGAAATATATTTACTGTACTTTTTGATATTTTATGTACAGTATATAAGATATATTTGGTGTCCTTTTGATATTTTATGTAAATTATATAATATATATTTGGTGAAGTTTTTGATATTTTACATAGGGTGTGTAGTATATAGTTACTGTCCTTTTTGATATTTTATTTACAGTATATAATATACGTTTGGTGTAATTTTTGATATTTTATGTACAGTATATTAAATATAATTACTGTAGTATTTGATACTTTATTTACAGTATATATAACACATATTTGGTGTACTTTTTGATATTTTATGTACAGTATGTCATATATATTTACTGTACTTTTTGAGAATTTATTTACAGTATATAAAGTGTATTTGGTGTACTTTCAGTTAATATTATATGTACAATATATGAAATATATTTACTGTACTTTTTGATATTTTATGTACAGTATATAAGATATATTTGGTGTCCTTTTGATATTTTATGTAAATTATATAATATATATTTGGTGAAGTTTTTGATATTTTACATAGGGTGTGTAGTATATAGTTACTGTCCTTTTTGATATTTTATTTACAGTATATAATATACGTTTGGTGTAATTTTTGATATTTTATGTACAGTATATTAAATATAATTACTGTAGTATTTGATACTTTATTTACAGTATATATAACACATATTTGGTGTACTTTTTGATATTTTATGTACAGTATGTAATATATATTTACTGTACGTTTTGATAATTTATTTACAGTATATAAAGTGTATTTGGTGTACTTTCGGTTAATATTATATGTACAATATATGAAATATATATACTGTATTTTTGGTATTTTATGTACAGTATATAAGATATATTTCGTGTCCTTTTGATATTTTATGTAAATTATATAATACATATTTGGTGTTGTTTTTGATATTTTACATAGGGTGTGTCATCTATATTGACTGTCCTTTTTAATATTTTATTTACAGTATATAATATACATTTGGTGTAATTTTTGATATTTTATGTACAGTATATTAAATATAATTACTGTAGTTTTTCATAGTCTATTTACAGTATATATAACACATATTTGGTGTACTTTTTGATATTTTATGTACAGTATGTCATATATATTTACTGTATTATTTGATATTTTATTTACAGTATATAAAATGTATTTGGTGTACTTTTAGTTAATATTATATGTACAATATATGAAATATATTTACTGTACTTTCTGATATTTTATATACAGTATATAAGATATATTTGGTGTCCTTTTGATATTTTATATAAATTATATAATATATATTTTGTGCAGTTTTTGATATTTTACATAGGGTGTGTAGTATATACTTACTGTCCTTTTTGATATTTTATTTACAGTATATAATATACATTTGGTGTAATTTTTGATATTTTATGTACAGTATATTAAATATAATTACTGCAGTTTTTGATAGTCTATTTACAGTATATACAACACATATTTGGTGTACTTTTTGATATTTTATGTACAGTATGTCATATATATTTACTGTACTTTTTGATATTTTATTTACAGTATATAAAATGTATTTGGTGTACTTTTAGTTAATATTATATGTACAATATATGAAATATATTTACTGTACTTTTTGATATTTTATGTACAGTATATAAGATATATTTGGTGTCCTTTTGATATTTTATATAAATTACATAATATATATTTGGTGAAGTTTTTGATATTTTACATAGGGTGTGTAGTATATAGTTACTGTCCTTTTTGATATTTTATTTACAGTATATAATATACGTTTGGTGTAATTTTTGATATTTAATGTACAGTATATTAAATATAATTACTGTAGTATTTGATACTTTATTTACAGTATATATAACACATATTTGGTGTACTTTTTGATATTTTATGTACAGTATGTCATATATATTTACTGTACTTTTTGATAATTTATTTACAGTATATAAAGTGTATTTGGTGTACTTTCAGTTAATATTATATGTACAATATATGAAATATATTTACTGTACTTTTTGATATTTTATGTACAGTATATAAGATATATTTGGTGTCCTTTTGATATTTTATGTAAATTATATAATATATATTTGGTGAAGTTTTTGATATTTTACATAGGGTGTGTAGTATATAGTTACTGTCCTTTTTGATATTTTATTTACAGTATATAATATACGTTTGGTGTAATTTTTGATATTTTATGTACAGTATATTAAATATAATTACTGTAGTATTTGATACTTTATTTACAGTATATATAACACATATTTGGTGTACTTTTTGATATTTTATGTACAGTATGTAATATATATTTACTGTACTTTTTCATAATTTATTTACAGTATATAAAGTGTATTTGGTGTACTTTCGGTTAATATTATATGTACAATATATGAAATATATATACTGTATTTTTGATATTTTATGTACAGTGTATAAGATATATTTCGTGTCCTTTTGATATTTTATGTAAATTATATAATACATATTTGGTGTTGTTTTTGATATTTTACATAGGGTGTGTCATCAATATTGACTGTCCTTTTTAATATTTTATTTACAGTATATAATATACATTTGGTGTAATTTTTGATATTTTATGTACAGTATATTAAATATAATTACTGTAGTTTTTTATAGTCTATTTACAGTATATATAACACATATTTGGTGTACTTTTTGATATTTTATGTACAGTATGTCATATATATTTACTGTACTATTTGATATTTTATTTACAGTATATAAAATGTATTTGGTGTACTTTTAGTTAATATTATATGTACAATATATGAAATATATTTACTGTACTTTCTGATATTTTATATACAGTATATAAGATATATTTGGTGTCCTTTTGATATTTTATATAAATTATATAATATATATTTTGTGAAGTTTTTGATATTTTACATAGGGTGTGTAGTATATACTTACTGTCCTTTTTGATATTTTATTTACAGTATATAATATACATTTGGTGTAATTTTTGATATTTTATGTACAGTATATTAAATATAATTACTGCAGTTTTTGATAGTCTATTTACAGTATATACAACACATATTTGGTGTACTTTTGGATATTTTATGTACAGTATGTCATATATATTTACTGTACTTTTTGATATTTTATTTACAGTATATGAAATGTATTTGGTGTACTTTTAGTTAATATTATATGTACAATATATGAAATATATTTACTGTACTTTTTGATATTTTATGTACAGTATATAAGATATATTTGGTGAAGTTTTTGATATTTTACATAGGGTGTGTAGTATATAGTTACTGTCCTTTTTGATATTTTATTTACAGTATATAATATACGTTTGGTGTAATTTTTGATATTTAATGTACAGTATATTAAATATAATTACTGTAGTATTTGATACTTTATTTACAGTATATATAACACATATTTGGTGTACTTTTTGATATTTTATGTACAGTATGTCATATATATTTACTGTACTTTTTGATAATTTATTTACAGTATATAAAGTGTATTTGGTGTACTTTCAGTTAATATTATATGTACAATATATGAAATATATTTACTGTACTTTTTGATATTTTATGTACAGTATATAAGATATATTTCGTGTCCTTTTGATATTTTATGTAAATTATATAATATATATTTGGTGAAGTTTTTGATATTTTACATAGGGTGTGTAGTATATAGTTACTGTCCTTTTTGATATTTTATTTACAGTATATAATATACGTTTGGTGTAATTTTTGATATTTTATGTACAGTATATTAAATATAATTACTGTAGTATTTGATACTTTATTTACAGTATATATAACACATATTTGGTGTACTTTTTGATATTTTATGTACAGTATGTAATATATATTTACTGTACTTTTTCATAATTTATTTACAGTATATAAAGTGTATTTGGTGTACTTTCGGTTAATATTATATGTACAATATATGAAATATATATACTGTATTTTTGATATTTTATGTACAGTATATAAGATATATTTCGTGTCCTTTTGATATTTTATGTAAATTATATAATACATATTTGGTGTTGTTTTTGATATTTTACATAGGGTGTGTCATCTATATTGACTGTCCTTTTTAATATTTTATTTACAGTATATAATATACATTTGGTGTAATTTTTGATATTTTATGTACAGTATATTAAATATAATTACTGTAGTTTTTTATAGTCTATTTACAGTATATATAACACATATTTGGTGTACTTTTTGATATTTTATGTACAGTATGTCATATATATTTACTGTACTATTTGATATTTTATTTACAGTATATAAAATGTATTTGGTGTACTTTTAGTTAATATTATATGTACAATATATGAAATATATTTACTGTACTTTTTGATATTTTATGTACAGTATATAAGATATATTTGGTGTCCTTTTGATATTTTATATAAATTACATAATATATATTTGGTGAAGTTTTTGATATTTTACATAGGGTGTGTAGTATATAGTTACTGTCCTTTTTGATATTTTATTTACAGTATATAATATACGTTTGGTGTAATTTTTGATATTTAATGTACAGTATATTAAATATAATTACTGTAGTATTTGATACTTTATTTACAGTATATATAACACATATTTGGTGTACTTTTTGATATTTTATGTACAGTATGTCATATATATTTACTGTACTTTTTGAGAATTTATTTACAGTATATAAAGTGTATTTGGTGTACTTTCAGTTAATATTATATGTACAATATATGAAATATATTTACTGTACTTTTTGATATTTTATGTACAGTATATAAGATATATTTGGTGTCCTTTTGATATTTTATGTAAATTATATAATATATATTTGGTGAAGTTTTTGATATTTTACATAGGGTGTGTAGTATATAGTTACTGTCCTTTTTGATATTTTATTTACAGTATATAATATACGTTTGGTGTAATTTTTGATATTTTATGTACAGTATATTAAATATAATTACTGTAGTATTTGATACTTTATTTACAGTATATATAACACATATTTGGTGTACTTTTTGATATTTTATGTACAGTATGTAATATATATTTACTGTACTTTTTGATAATTTATTTACAGTATATAAAGTGTATTTGGTGTACTTTCGGTTAATATTATATGTACAATATATGAAATATATATACTGTATTTTTGATATTTTATGTACAGTATATAAGATATATTTCGTGTCCTTTTGATATTTTATGTAAATTATATAATACATATTTGGTGTGGTTTTTGATATTTTACATAGGGTGTGTCATCTATATTGACTGTCCTTTTTAATATTTTATTTACAGTATATAATATACATTTGGTGTAATTTTTGATATTTTATGTACAGTATATTAAATATAATTACTGTAGTTTTTCATAGTCTATTTACAGTATATATAACACATATTTGGTGTACTTTTTGATATTTTATGTACAGTATGTCATATATATTTACTGTACTATTTGATATTTTATTTACAGTATATAAAATGTATTTGGTGTACTTTTAGTTAATATTATATGTACAATATATGAAATATATTTACTGTACTTTCTGATATTTTATATACAGTATATAAGATATATTTGGTGTCCTTTTGATATTTTATATAAATTATATAATATATATTTTGTGAAGTTTTTGATATTTTACATAGGGTGTGTAGTATATACTTACTGTCCTTTTTGATATTTTATTTACAGTATATAATATACATTTGGTGTAATTTTTGATATTTTATGTACAGTATATTAAATATAATTACTGCAGTTTTTGATAGTCTATTTACAGTATATACAACACATATTTGGTGTACTTTTTGATATTTTATGTACAGTATGTCATATATATTTACTGTACTTTTTGATATTTTATTTACAGTATATAAAATGTATTTGGTGTACTTTTAGTTAATATTATATGTACAACATATGAAATATATTTACTGTACTTTTTGATATTTTATGTACAGTATATAAGATATATTTGGTGTCCTTTTGATATTTTATATAAATTACATAATATATATTTGGTGAAGTTTTTGATATTTTACATAGGGTGTGTAGTATATAGTTACTGTCCTTTTTGATATTTTATTTACAGTATATAATATACGTTTGGTGTAATTTTTGATATTTAATGTACAGTATATTAAATATAATTACTGTAGTATTTGATACTTTATTTACAGTATATATAACACATATTTGCTGTACTTTTTGATATTTTATGTACAGTATGTCATATATATTTACTGTACTTTTTGATAATTTATTTACAGTATATAAAGTGTATTTGGTGTACTTTCAGTTAATATTATATGTACAATATATGAAATATATTTACTGTACTTTTTGATATTTTATGTACAGTATATAAGATATATTTGGTGTCCTTTTGATATTTTATGTAAATTATATAATATATATTTGGTGAAGTTTTTGATATTTTACATAGGGTGTGTAGTATATAGTTACTGTCCTTTTTGATATTTTATTTACAGTATATAATATACGTTTGGTGTAATTTTTGATATTTTATGTACAGTATATTAAATATAATTACTGTAGTATTTGATACTTTATTTACAGTATATATAACACATATTTGGTGTACTTTTTGATATTTTATGTACAGTATGTCATATATATTTACTGTACTATTTGATATTTTATTTACAGTATATAAAATGTATTTGGTGTACTTTTAGTTAATATTATATGTACAATATATGAAATATATTTACTGTACTTTCTGATATTTTATATACAGTATATAAGATATATTTGGTGTCCTTTTGATATTTTATATAAATTATATAATATATATTTTGTGAAATTTTTGATATTTTACATAGGGTGTGTAGTATATACTTACTGTCCTTTTTGATATTTTATTTACAGTATATAATATACATTTGGTGTAATTTTTGATATTTTATGTACAGTATATTAAATATAATTACTGCAGTTTTTGATAGTCTATTTACAGTATATACAACACATATTTGGTGTACTTTTTGATATTTTATGTACAGTATGTCATATATATTTACTGTACTTTTTGATATTTTATTTACAGTATATGAAATGTATTTGGTGTACTTTTAGTTAATATTATATGTACAATATATGAAATATATTTACTGTACTTTTTGATATTTTATGTACAGTATATAAGATATATTTGGTGTCCTTTTGATATTTTATATAAATTACATAATATATATTTGGTGAAGTTTTTGATATTTTACATAGGGTGTGTAGTATATAGTTACTGTCCTTTTCGATATTTTATTTACAGTATATAATATACGTTTGGTGTAATTTTTGATATTTAATGTACAGTATATTAAATATAATTACTGTAGTATTTGATACTTTATTTACAGTATATATAACACATATTTGGTGTACTTTTTGATATTTTATGTACAGTATATCATATATATTTACTGTACTTTTTGATAATTTATTTACAGTATATAAAGTGTAGTTGGTGTACTTTCAGTTAATATTATATGTACAATATATGAAATATATTTACTGTACTTTTTGATATTTTATGTACAGTATATAAGATATATTTGGTGTCCTTTTGATATTTTATGTAAATTATATAATATATATTTGGTGAAGTTTTTGATATTTTACATAGGGTGTGTAGTATATAGTTACTGTCCTTTTTGATATTTTATTTACAGTATATAATATACGTTTGGTGTAATTTTTGATATTTTATGTACAGTATATTAAATATAATTACTGTAGTATTTGATACTTTATTTACAGTATATATAACACATATTTGGTGTACTTTTTGATATTTTATGTACAGTATGTAATATATATTTACTGTACTTTTTGATAATTTATTTACAGTATATAAAGTGTATTTGGTGTACTTTCGGTTAATATTATATGTACAATATATGAAATATATATACTGTATTTTTGATATTTTATGTACAGTATATAAGATATATTTCGTGTCGTTTTGATATTTTATGTAAATTATATAATACATATTTGGTGTTGTTTTTGATATTTTACATAGGGTGTGTCATCTATATTGACTGTCCTTTTTAATATTTTATTTACAGTATATAATATACATTTGGTGTAATTTTTGATATTTTATGTACAGTATATTAAATATAATTACTGTAGTTTTTCATAGTCTATTTACAGTATATATAACACATATTTGGTGTACTTTTTGATATTTTATGTACAGTATGTCATATATATTTACTGTACTATTTGATATTTTATTTACAGTATATAAAATGTATTTGGTGTACTTTTAGTTAATATTATATGTACAATATATGAAATATATTTACTGTACTTTCTGATATTTTATATACAGTATATAAGATATATTTGGTGTCCTTTTGATATTTTATATAAATTATATAATATATATTTTGTGAAGTTTTTGATATTTTACATAGGGTGTGTAGTATATACTTACTGTCCTTTTTGATATTTTATTTACAGTATATAATATACATTTGGTGTAATTTTTGATATTTTATGTACAGTATATTAAATATAATTACTGCAGTTTTTGATAGTCTATTTGCAGTATATACAACACATATTTGGTGTACTTTTTGATATTTTATGTACAGTATGTCATATATATTTACTGTACTTTTTGATATTTTATTTACAGTATATAAAATGTATTTGGTGTACTTTTAGTTAATATTATATGTACAATATATGAAATATATTTACTGTACTTTTTGATATTTTATGTACAGTATATAAGATATATTTGGTGTCCTTTTGATATTTTATATAAATTACATAATATATATTTGGTGAAGTTTTTGATATTTTACATAGGGTGTGTAGTATATAGTTACTGTCCTTTTTGATATTTTATTTACAGTATATAATATACGTTTGGTGTAATTTTTGATATTTTATGTACAGTATATTAAATATAATTACTGTAGTATTTGATACTTTATTTACAGTATATATAACACATATTTGGTGTACTTTTTGATATTTTATGTACAGTATGTAATATATATTTACTGTACTTTTTGATAATTTATTTACAGTATATAAAGTGTATTTGGTGTACTTTCGGTTAATATTATATGTACAATATATGAAATATATATACTGTATTTTTGATATTTTATGTACAGTATATAAGATATATTTCGTGTCCTTTTGATATTTTATGTAAATTATATAATACATATTTGGTGTTGTTTTTGATATTTTACATAGGGTGTGTCATCTATATTGACTGTCCTTTTTAATATTTTATTTACAGTATATAATATACATTTGGTGTAATTTTTGATATTTTATGGACAGTATATTAAATATAATTACTGTAGTTTTTCATAGTCTATTTACAGTATATATAACACATATTTGGTGTACTTTTTGATATTTTATGTACAGTATGTCATATATATTTACTGTACTATTTGATATTTCATTTACAGTATATAAAATGTATTTGGTGTACTTTTAGTTAATATTATATGTACAATATATGAAATATATTTACTGTACTTCTGATATTTTATATACAGTATATAAGATATATTTGGTGTCCTTTTGATATTTTATATAAATTATATAATATATATTTGGTGAAGTTTTTGATATTTTACATAGGGTGTGTAGTATATAGTTACTGTCCTTTTTGATATTTTATTTACAGTACATAATATACGTTTGGTGTAATTTTTGATATTTAATGTACAGTATATTAAATATAATTACTGTAGTATTTGATACTTTATTTACAGTATATATAACACATATTTGGTGTACTTTTTGATATTTTATGTACAGTATGTAATATATATTTACTGTACTTTTTGATAATTTATTTACAGTATATAAAGTGTATTTGGTGTACTTTCAGTTAATATAATATGTAAAATATATGAAATATTTTTACTGTACTTTGTGATATTTTATGTACAGTATATAAGATATATTTGGTGTCCTTTTGATATTTTATGTAAATTATAAAATATATATTTGGTGAAGTTTTTGATATTTTACATAGGGTGTGTAGTATATAGTTACTGTCCTTTTTGATATTTTATTTACAGTATATAATATACGTTTGGTGTAATTTTTGATATTTTATGTACAGTATATTAAATATAATTACTGTAGTATTTGATACTTTATTTACAGTATATATAACACATATTTGGTGTACTTTTTGATATTTTATGTACAGTATGTAATATATATTTACTGTACTTTTTGATAATTTATTTACAGTATATAAAGTGTATTTGGTGTACTTTCGGTTAATATTATATGTACAATATATGAAATATATATACTGTATTTTTGATATTTTATGTACAGTATATAAGATATATTTCGTGTCCTTTTGATATTTTATGTAAATTATATAATACATATTTGGTGTTGTTTTTGATATTTTACATAGGGTGTGTCATCTATATTGACTGTCCTTTTTAATATTTTATTTACAGTATATAATATACATTTGGTGTAATTTTTGATATTTTATGTACAGTATATTAAATATAATTACTGTAGTTTTTCATAGTCTATTTACAGTATATATAACACATATTTGGTGTACTTTTTGATATTTTATGTACAGTATGTCATATATATTTACTGTACTATTTGATATTTTATTTACAGTATATAAAATGTATTTGGTGTACTTTTAGTTAATATTATATGTACAATATATGAAATATATTTACTGTACTTTCTGATATTTTATATACAGTATATAAGATATATTTGGTGCCCTTTTGATATTTTATATAAATTATATAATATATATTTGGTGAAGTTTTTGATATTTTACATAGGGTGTGTAGTATATAGTTACTGTCCTTTTTGATATTTTATTTACAGTATATAATATACGTTTGGTGTAATTTTTGATATTTAATGTACAGTATATTAAATATAATTACTGTAGTATTTGATACTTTATTTACAGTATATATAACACATATTTGGTGTACTTTTTGATATTTTATGTACAGTATGTAATATATATTTACTGTACTTTTTGATAATTTATTTACAGTATATAAAGTGTATTTGATGTACTTTCAGTTAATATTATATGTAAAATATATGAAATATATTTACTGTACTTTGTGATATTTTATGTACAGTATATAAGATATATTTGGTGTCCTTTTGATATTTTATGTAAATTATATAATATATATTTGGTGAAGTTTTTGATATTTTACATAGGGTGTGTAGTATATAGTTACTGTCCTTTTTGATATTTTATTTACAGTATATAATATACGTTTGGTGTAATTTTTGATATTTTATGTACAGTATATTAAATATAATTACTGTAGTATTTGATACTTTATTTACAGTATATATAACACATATTTGGTGTACTTTTTGATATTTTATGTACAGTATGTAATATATATTTACTGTACTTTTTGATAATTTATTTACAGTATATAAAGTGTATTTGGTGTACTTTCGGTTAATATTATATGTACAATATATGAAATATATATACTGTATTTTTGATATTTTATGTACAGTATATAAGATATATTTCGTGTCCTTTTGATATTTTATGTAAATTATATAATACATATTTGGTGTTGTTTTTGATATTTTACATAGGGTGTGTCATCTATATTGACTGTCCTTTTTAATATTTTATTTACAGTATATAATATACATTTGGTGTAATTTTTGATATTTTATGGACAGTATATTAAATATAATTACTGTAGTTTTTCATAGTCTATTTACAGTATATATAACACATATTTGGTGTACTTTTTGATATTTTATGTACAGTATGTCATATATATTTACTGTACTATTTGATATTTCATTTACAGTATATAAAATGTATTTGGTGTACTTTTAGTTAATATTATATGTACAATATATGAAATATATTTACTGTACTTCTGATATTTTATATACAGTATATAAGATATATTTGGTGTCCTTTTGATATTTTATATAAATTATATAATATATATTTGGTGAAGTTTTTGATATTTTACATAGGGTGTGTAGTATATAGTTACTGTCCTTTTTGATATTTTATTTACAGTACATAATATACGTTTGGTGTAATTTTTGATATTTAATGTACAGTATATTAAATATAATTACTGTAGTATTTGATACTTTATTTACAGTATATATAACACATATTTGGTGTACTTTTTGATATTTTATGTACAGTATGTAATATATATTTACTGTACTTTTTGATAATTTATTTACAGTATATAAAGTGTATTTGGTGTACTTTCAGTTAATATAATATGTAAAATATATGAAATATTTTTACTGTACTTTGTGATATTTTATGTACAGTATATAAGATATATTTGGTGTCCTTTTGATATTTTATGTAAATTATATAATATATATTTGGTGAAGTTTTTGATATTTTACATAGGGTGTGTAGTATATAGTTACTGTCCTTTTTGATATTTTATTTACAGTATATAATATACGTTTGGTGTAATTTTTGATATTTTATGTACAGTATATTAAATATAATTACTGTAGTATTTGATACTTTATTTACAGTATATATAACACATATTTGGTGTACTTTTTGATATTTTATGTACAGTATGTAATATATATTTACTGTACTTTTTGATAATTTATTTACAGTATATAAAGTGTATTTGGTGTACTTTCGGTTAATATTATATGTACAATATATGAAATATATATACTGTATTTTTGATATTTTATGTACAGTATATAAGATATATTTCGTGTCCTTTTGATATTTTATGTAAATTATATAATACATATTTGGTGTTGTTTTTGATATTTTACATAGGGTGTGTCATCTATATTGACTGTCCTTTTTAATATTTTATTTACAGTATATAATATACATTTGGTGTAATTTTTGATATTTTATGGACAGTATATTAAATATAATTACTGTAGTTTTTCATAGTCTATTTACAGTATATATAACACATATTTGGTGTACTTTTTGATATTTTATGTACAGTATGTCATATATATTTACTGTACTATTTGATATTTTATTTACAGTATATAAAATGTATTTGGTGTACTTTTAGTTAATATTATATGTACAATATATGAAATATATTTACTGTACTTCTGATATTTTATATACAGTATATAAGATATATTTGGTGTCCTTTTGATATTTTATATAAATTATATAATATATATTTGGTGAAGTTTTTGATATTTTACATAGGGTGTGTAGTATATAGTTACTGTCCTTTTTGATATTTTATTTACAGTACATAATATACGTTTGGTGTAATTTTTGATATTTAATGTACAGTATATTAAATATAATTACTGTAGTATTTGATACTTTATTTACAGTATATATAACACATATTTGGTGTACTTTTTGATATTTTATGTACAGTATGTAATATATATTTACTGTACTTTTTGATAATTTATTTACAGTATATAAAGTGTATTTGGTGTACTTTCGGTTAATATTATATGTACAATATATGAAATATATATACTGTATTTTTGATATTTTATGTACAGTATATAAGATATATTTCGTGTCCTTTTGATATTTTATGTAAATTATATAATACATATTTGGTGTGGTTTTTGATATTTTACATAGGGTGTGTCATCTATATTGACTGTCCTTTTTAATATTTTATTTACAGTATATAATATACATTTGGTGTAATTTTTGATATTTTATGTACAGTATATTAAATATAATTACTGTAGTTTTTCATAGTCTATTTACAGTATATATAACACATATTTGGTGTACTTTTTGATATTTTATGTACAGTATGTCATATATATTTACTGTACTATTTGATATTTTATTTACAGTATATAAAATGTATTTGGTGTACTTTTAGTTAATATTATATGTACAATATATGAAATATATTTACTGTACTTTCTGATATTTTATATACAGTATATAAGATATATTTGGTGTCCTTTTGATATTTTATATAAATTATATAATATATATTTTGTGAAGTTTTTGATATTTTACATAGGGTGTGTAGTATATACTTACTGTCCTTTTTGATATTTTATTTACAGTATATAATATACATTTGGTGTAATTTTTGATATTTTATGTACAGTATATTAAATATAATTACTGCAGTTTTTGATAGTCTATTTACAGTATATACAACACATATTTGGTGTACTTTTTGATATTTTATGTACAGTATGTCATATATATTTACTGTACTTTTTGATATTTTATTTACAGTATATAAAATGTATTTGGTGTACTTTTAGTTAATATTATATGTACAACATATGAAATATATTTACTGTACTTTTTGATATTTTATGTACAGTATATAAGATATATTTGGTGTCCTTTTGATATTTTATATAAATTACATAATATATATTTGGTGAAGTTTTTGATATTTTACATAGGGTGTGTAGTATATAGTTACTGTCCTTTTTGATATTTTATTTACAGTATATAATATACGTTTGGTGTAATTTTTGATATTTAATGTACAGTATATTAAATATAATTACTGTAGTATTTGATACTTTATTTACAGTATATATAACACATATTTGCTGTACTTTTTGATATTTTATGTACAGTATGTCATATATATTTACTGTACTTTTTGATAATTTATTTACAGTATATAAAGTGTATTTGGTGTACTTTCAGTTAATATTATATGTACAATATATGAAATATATTTACTGTACTTTTTGATATTTTATGTACAGTATATAAGATATATTTGGTGTCCTTTTGATATTTTATGTAAATTATATAATATATATTTGGTGAAGTTTTTGATATTTTACATAGGGTGTGTAGTATATAGTTACTGTCCTTTTTGATATTTTATTTACAGTATATAATATACGTTTGGTGTAATTTTTGATATTTTATGTACAGTATATTAAATATAATTACTGTAGTATTTGATACTTTATTTACAGTATATATAACACATATTTGGTGTACTTTTTGATATTTTATGTACAGTATGTCATATATATTTACTGTACTATTTGATATTTTATTTACAGTATATAAAATGTATTTGGTGTACTTTTAGTTAATATTATATGTACAATATATGAAATATATTTACTGTACTTTCTGATATTTTATATACAGTATATAAGATATATTTGGTGTCCTTTTGATATTTTATATAAATTATATAATATATATTTTGTGAAATTTTTGATATTTTACATAGGGTGTGTAGTATATACTTACTGTCCTTTTTGATATTTTATTTACAGTATATAATATACATTTGGTGTAATTTTTGATATTTTATGTACAGTATATTAAATATAATTACTGCAGTTTTTGATAGTCTATTTACAGTATATACAACACATATTTGGTGTACTTTTTGATATTTTATGTACAGTATGTCATATATATTTACTGTACTTTTTGATATTTTATTTACAGTATATGAAATGTATTTGGTGTACTTTTAGTTAATATTATATGTACAATATATGAAATATATTTACTGTACTTTTTGATATTTTATGTACAGTATATAAGATATATTTGGTGTCCTTTTGATATTTTATATAAATTACATAATATATATTTGGTGAAGTTTTTGATATTTTACATAGGGTGTGTAGTATATAGTTACTGTCCTTTTCGATATTTTATTTACAGTATATAATATACGTTTGGTGTAATTTTTGATATTTAATGTACAGTATATTAAATATAATTACTGTAGTATTTGATACTTTATTTACAGTATATATAACACATATTTGGTGTACTTTTTGATATTTTATGTACAGTATATCATATATATTTACTGTACTTTTTGATAATTTATTTACAGTATATAAAGTGTAGTTGGTGTACTTTCAGTTAATATTATATGTACAATATATGAAATATATTTACTGTACTTTTTGATATTTTATGTACAGTATATAAGATATATTTGGTGTCCTTTTGATATTTTATGTAAATTATATAATATATATTTGGTGAAGTTTTTGATATTTTACATAGGGTGTGTAGTATATAGTTACTGTCCTTTTTGATATTTTATTTACAGTATATAATATACGTTTGGTGTAATTTTTGATATTTTATGTACAGTATATTAAATATAATTACTGTAGTATTTGATACTTTATTTACAGTATATATAACACATATTTGGTGTACTTTTTGATATTTTATGTACAGTATGTAATATATATTTACTGTACTTTTTGATAATTTATTTACAGTATATAAAGTGTATTTGGTGTACTTTCGGTTAATATTATATGTACAATATATGAAATATATATACTGTATTTTTGATATTTTATGTACAGTATATAAGATATATTTCGTGTCGTTTTGATATTTTATGTAAATTATATAATACATATTTGGTGTTGTTTTTGATATTTTACATAGGGTGTGTCATCTATATTGACTGTCCTTTTTAATATTTTATTTACAGTATATAATATACATTTGGTGTAATTTTTGATATTTTATGTACAGTATATTAAATATAATTACTGTAGTTTTTCATAGTCTATTTACAGTATATATAACACATATTTGGTGTACTTTTTGATATTTTATGTACAGTATGTCATATATATTTACTGTACTATTTGATATTTTATTTACAGTATATAAAATGTATTTGGTGTACTTTTAGTTAATATTATATGTACAATATATGAAATATATTTACTGTACTTTCTGATATTTTATATACAGTATATAAGATATATTTGGTGTCCTTTTGATATTTTATATAAATTATATAATATATATTTTGTGAAGTTTTTGATATTTTACATAGGGTGTGTAGTATATACTTACTGTCCTTTTTGATATTTTATTTACAGTATATAATATACATTTGGTGTAATTTTTGATATTTTATGTACAGTATATTAAATATAATTACTGCAGTTTTTGATAGTCTATTTGCAGTATATACAACACATATTTGGTGTACTTTTTGATATTTTATGTACAGTATGTCATATATATTTACTGTACTTTTTGATATTTTATTTACAGTATATAAAATGTATTTGGTGTACTTTTAGTTAATATTATATGTACAATATATGAAATATATTTACTGTACTTTTTGATATTTTATGTACAGTATATAAGATATATTTGGTGTCCTTTTGATATTTTATATAAATTACATAATATATATTTGGTGAAGTTTTTGATATTTTACATAGGGTGTGTAGTATATAGTTACTGTCCTTTTTGATATTTTATTTACAGTATATAATATACGTTTGGTGTAATTTTTGATATTTTATGTACAGTATATTAAATATAATTACTGTAGTATTTGATACTTTATTTACAGTATATATAACACATATTTGGTGTACTTTTTGATATTTTATGTACAGTATGTAATATATATTTACTGTACTTTTTGATAATTTATTTACAGTATATAAAGTGTATTTGGTGTACTTTCGGTTAATATTATATGTACAATATATGAAATATATATACTGTATTTTTGATATTTTATGTACAGTATATAAGATATATTTCGTGTCCTTTTGATATTTTATGTAAATTATATAATACATATTTGGTGTTGTTTTTGATATTTTACATAGGGTGTGTCATCTATATTGACTGTCCTTTTTAATATTTTATTTACAGTATATAATATACATTTGGTGTAATTTTTGATATTTTATGGACAGTATATTAAATATAATTACTGTAGTTTTTCATAGTCTATTTACAGTATATATAACACATATTTGGTGTACTTTTTGATATTTTATGTACAGTATGTCATATATATTTACTGTACTATTTGATATTTCATTTACAGTATATAAAATGTATTTGGTGTACTTTTAGTTAATATTATATGTACAATATATGAAATATATTTACTGTACTTCTGATATTTTATATACAGTATATAAGATATATTTGGTGTCCTTTTGATATTTTATATAAATTATATAATATATATTTGGTGAAGTTTTTGATATTTTACATAGGGTGTGTAGTATATAGTTACTGTCCTTTTTGATATTTTATTTACAGTACATAATATACGTTTGGTGTAATTTTTGATATTTAATGTACAGTATATTAAATATAATTACTGTAGTATTTGATACTTTATTTACAGTATATATAACACATATTTGGTGTACTTTTTGATATTTTATGTACAGTATGTAATATATATTTACTGTACTTTTTGATAATTTATTTACAGTATATAAAGTGTATTTGGTGTACTTTCAGTTAATATAATATGTAAAATATATGAAATATTTTTACTGTACTTTGTGATATTTTATGTACAGTATATAAGATATATTTGGTGTCCTTTTGATATTTTATGTAAATTATAAAATATATATTTGGTGAAGTTTTTGATATTTTACATAGGGTGTGTAGTATATAGTTACTGTCCTTTTTGATATTTTATTTACAGTATATAATATACGTTTGGTGTAATTTTTGATATTTTATGTACAGTATATTAAATATAATTACTGTAGTATTTGATACTTTATTTACAGTATATATAACACATATTTGGTGTACTTTTTGATATTTTATGTACAGTATGTAATATATATTTACTGTACTTTTTGATAATTTATTTACAGTATATAAAGTGTATTTGGTGTACTTTCGGTTAATATTATATGTACAATATATGAAATATATATACTGTATTTTTGATATTTTATGTACAGTATATAAGATATATTTCGTGTCCTTTTGATATTTTATGTAAATTATATAATACATATTTGGTGTTGTTTTTGATATTTTACATAGGGTGTGTCATCTATATTGACTGTCCTTTTTAATATTTTATTTACAGTATATAATATACATTTGGTGTAATTTTTGATATTTTATGTACAGTATATTAAATATAATTACTGTAGTTTTTCATAGTCTATTTACAGTATATATAACACATATTTGGTGTACTTTTTGATATTTTATGTACAGTATGTCATATATATTTACTGTACTATTTGATATTTTATTTACAGTATATAAAATGTATTTGGTGTACTTTTAGTTAATATTATATGTACAATATATGAAATATATTTACTGTACTTTCTGATATTTTATATACAGTATATAAGATATATTTGGTGCCCTTTTGATATTTTATATAAATTATATAATATATATTTGGTGAAGTTTTTGATATTTTACATAGGGTGTGTAGTATATAGTTACTGTCCTTTTTGATATTTTATTTACAGTATATAATATACGTTTGGTGTAATTTTTGATATTTAATGTACAGTATATTAAATATAATTACTGTAGTATTTGATACTTTATTTACAGTATATATAACACATATTTGGTGTACTTTTTGATATTTTATGTACAGTATGTAATATATATTTACTGTACTTTTTGATAATTTATTTACAGTATATAAAGTGTATTTGATGTACTTTCAGTTAATATTATATGTAAAATATATGAAATATATTTACTGTACTTTGTGATATTTTATGTACAGTATATAAGATATATTTGGTGTCCTTTTGATATTTTATGTAAATTATATAATATATATTTGGTGAAGTTTTTGATATTTTACATAGGGTGTGTAGTATATAGTTACTGTCCTTTTTGATATTTTATTTACAGTATATAATATACGTTTGGTGTAATTTTTGATATTTTATGTACAGTATATTAAATATAATTACTGTAGTATTTGATACTTTATTTACAGTATATATAACACATATTTGGTGTACTTTTTGATATTTTATGTACAGTATGTAATATATATTTACTGTACTTTTTGATAATTTATTTACAGTATATAAAGTGTATTTGGTGTACTTTCGGTTAATATTATATGTACAATATATGAAATATATATACTGTATTTTTGATATTTTATGTACAGTATATAAGATATATTTCGTGTCCTTTTGATATTTTATGTAAATTATATAATACATATTTGGTGTTGTTTTTGATATTTTACATAGGGTGTGTCATCTATATTGACTGTCCTTTTTAATATTTTATTTACAGTATATAATATACATTTGGTGTAATTTTTGATATTTTATGGACAGTATATTAAATATAATTACTGTAGTTTTTCATAGTCTATTTACAGTATATATAACACATATTTGGTGTACTTTTTGATATTTTATGTACAGTATGTCATATATATTTACTGTACTATTTGATATTTCATTTACAGTATATAAAATGTATTTGGTGTACTTTTAGTTAATATTATATGTACAATATATGAAATATATTTACTGTACTTCTGATATTTTATATACAGTATATAAGATATATTTGGTGTCCTTTTGATATTTTATATAAATTATATAATATATATTTGGTGAAGTTTTTGATATTTTACATAGGGTGTGTAGTATATAGTTACTGTCCTTTTTGATATTTTATTTACAGTACATAATATACGTTTGGTGTAATTTTTGATATTTAATGTACAGTATATTAAATATAATTACTGTAGTATTTGATACTTTATTTACAGTATATATAACACATATTTGGTGTACTTTTTGATATTTTATGTACAGTATGTAATATATATTTACTGTACTTTTTGATAATTTATTTACAGTATATAAAGTGTATTTGGTGTACTTTCAGTTAATATAATATGTAAAATATATGAAATATTTTTACTGTACTTTGTGATATTTTATGTACAGTATATAAGATATATTTGGTGTCCTTTTGATATTTTATGTAAATTATATAATATATATTTGGTGAAGTTTTTGATATTTTACATAGGGTGTGTAGTATATAGTTACTGTCCTTTTTGATATTTTATTTACAGTATATAATATACGTTTGGTGTAATTTTTGATATTTTATGTACAGTATATTAAATATAATTACTGTAGTATTTGATACTTTATTTACAGTATATATAACACATATTTGGTGTACTTTTTGATATTTTATGTACAGTATGTAATATATATTTACTGTACTTTTTGATAATTTATTTACAGTATATAAAGTGTATTTGGTGTACTTTCGGTTAATATTATATGTACAATATATGAAATATATATACTGTATTTTTGATATTTTATGTACAGTATATAAGATATATTTCGTGTCCTTTTGATATTTTATGTAAATTATATAATACATATTTGGTGTTGTTTTTGATATTTTACATAGGGTGTGTCATCTATATTGACTGTCCTTTTTAATATTTTATTTACAGTATATAATATACATTTGGTGTAATTTTTGATATTTTATGGACAGTATATTAAATATAATTACTGTAGTTTTTCATAGTCTATTTACAGTATATATAACACATATTTGGTGTACTTTTTGATATTTTATGTACAGTATGTCATATATATTTACTGTACTATTTGATATTTTATTTACAGTATATAAAATGTATTTGGTGTACTTTTAGTTAATATTATATGTACAATATATGAAATATATTTACTGTACTTCTGATATTTTATATACAGTATATAAGATATATTTGGTGTCCTTTTGATATTTTATATAAATTATATAATATATATTTGGTGAAGTTTTTGATATTTTACATAGGGTGTGTAGTATATAGTTACTGTCCTTTTTGATATTTTATTTACAGTACATAATATACGTTTGGTGTAATTTTTGATATTTAATGTACAGTATATTAAATATAATTACTGTAGTATTTGATACTTTATTTACAGTATATATAACACATATTTGGTGTACTTTTTGATATTTTATGTACAGTATGTAATATATATTTACTGTACTTTTTGATAATTTATTTACAGTATATAAAGTGTATTTGGTGTACTTTCAGTTAATATTATATGTAAAATATATGAAATATTTTTACTGTACTTTGTGATATTTTATGTACAGTATATAAGATATATTTGGTGTCCTTTTGATATTTTATTTAAATTATATAATATATATTTGGTGAAGTTTTTGATATTTTACATAGGGTGTGTAGTATATAGTTACTGTCCTTTTTGATATTTTATTTACAGTATATAATATACGTTTGGTGTAATTTTTGATATTTTATGTACAGTATATTAAATATAATTACTGTAGTATTTGATACTTTATTTACAGTATATATAACACATATTTGGTGTACTTTTTGATATTTTATGTACAGTATGTAATATATATTTACTGTACTTTTTGAAAATTTATTTACAGTATATAAAGTGTATTTGGTGTACTTTCGGTTAATATTATATGTACAATATATGAAATATATATACTGTATTTTTGATATTTTATGTACAGTATATAAGATATATTTCGTGTCCTTTTGATATTTTATGTAAATTATATAATACATATTTGGTGTTGTTTTTGATATTTTACATAGAGTGTGTCATCTATATTGACTGTCCTTTTTAATATTTTATTTACAGTATATAATATACATTTGGTGTAATTTTTGATATTTTATGTACAGTATATTAAATATAATTACTGTAGTTTTTCATAGTCTATTTACAGTATATATAACACATATTTGGTGTACTTTTTGATATTTTATGTACAGTATGTCATATATATTTACTGTACTATTTGATATTTTATTTACAGTATATAAAATGTATTTGGTGTACTTTTAGTTAATATTATATGTACAATATATGAAATATATTTACTGTACTTTCTGATATTTTATATACAGTATATAAGATATATTTGGTGTCCTTTTGATATTTTATATAAATTATATAATATATATTTGGTGAAGTTTTTGATATTTTACATAGGGTGTGTAGTATATAGTTACTGTTCTTTTTGATATTTTATTTACAGTATATAATATACGTTTGGTGTAATTTTTGATATTTAATGTACAGTATATTAAATATAATTACTGTAGTATTTGATACTTTATTTACAGTATATATAACACATATTTCGTGTACTTTTTGATATTTTATGTACAGTATGTAATATATATTTACTGTACTTTTTGATAATTTATTTACAGTATATAAAGTGTATTTGGTGTACTTTCAGTTAATATTATATGTAAAATATATGAAATATATTTACTGTACTTTTTGATATTTTATGTACAGTATATAAGATATATTTGGTGTCCTTTTGATATTTTATGTAAATTATATAATATATATTTGGTGAAGTTTTTCATATTTTACATAGGGTGTGTAGTATATAGTTACTGTCCTTTTTGATATTTTATTTACAGTATATAATATACGTTTGGTGTAATTTTTGATATTTTATGTACAGTATATTAAATATAATTACTGTAGTATTTGATACTTTATTTACAGTATATATAACACATATTTGGTGTACTTTTTGATATTTTATGTACAGTATGTAATATATATTTACTGTACTTTTTGATAATTTATTTACAGTATATAAAGTGTATTTGGTGTACTTTCGGTTAATATTATATGTACAATATATGAAATATATATACTGTATTTTTGATATTTTAGGTACAGTATATAAGATATATTTCGTGTCCTTTTGATATTTTATGTAAATTACATAATACATATTTGGTGTTGTTTTTGATATTTTACATAGAGTGTGTCATCTATATTGACTGTCCTTTTTAATATTTTATTTACAGTATATAATATACATTTGGTGTAATTTTTGATATTTTATGTACAGTATATTAAATATAATTACTGTAGTTTTTCATAGTCTATTTACAGTATATATAACACATATTTGGTGTACTTTTTGATATTTTATGTACAGTATGTCATATATATTTACTGTACTATTTGATATTTTATTTTCAGTATATAAAATGTATTTGGTGTACTTTTAGTTAATATTATATGTACAATATATGAAATATATTTACTGTACTTTCTGATATTTTATATACAGTATATAAGATATATTTGGTGTCCTTTTGATATTTTATATAAATTATATAATATATATTTGGTGAAGTTTTTGATATTTTACATAGGGTGTGTAGTATATAGTTACTGTCCTTTTTGATATTTTATTTACAGTATATAATATACGTTTGGTGTAATTTTTGATATTTAATGTACAGTATATTAAATATAATTACTGTAGTATTTGATACTTTATTTACAGTATATATAACACATATTTGGTGTACTTTTTGATATTTTATGTATAGTATGTAATATATATTTACTGTACTTTTTGATAATTTATTTACAGTATATAAAGTGTATTTGGTGTACTTTCAGTTAATATTATATGTAAAATATATGAAATATATTTACTGTACTTTTTGATATTTTATGTACAGTATATAAGATATATTTCGTGTCCTTTTGATATTTTATGTAAATTATATAATACATATTTGGTGTTGTTTTTGATATTTTACATAGGGTGTGTACTATATAGTTACTGTCCTTTTTGATATTTTATTTACAGTATATAATATACGTTTGGTGTAATTTTTGATATTTTATGTACAGTATATTAAATATAATTACTGTAGTATTTGATACTTTATTTACAGTATATATAACACATATTTGGTGTACTTTTTGATATTTTATGTACAGTATGTAATATATATTTACTGTACTTTTTGATAATTTATTTACAGTATATAAAGTGTATTTGGTGTACTTTCAGTTAATATTATATGTACAATATATGAAATATATTTACTGTACTTTTTGATATTTTATGTACAGTATATAAGATATATTTCGTGTCCTTTTGATATTTTATGTAAATTATAAAATATATATTTGGTGAAGTTTTTGATATTTTACATAGGGTGTGTAGTATATAGTTACTGTCCTTTTTGATATTTTATTTACAGTATATAATATACGTTTGGTGTAATTTTTGATATTTTATGTACAGTATATTAAATATAATTACTGTAGTATTTGATACTTTATTTACAGTATATATAACACATATTTGGTGTACTTTTTGATATTTTATGTACAGTATGTAATATATATTTACTGTACTTTTTGATAATTTATTTACAGTATATAAAGTGTATTTGGTGTACTTTCGGTTAATATTATATGTACAATATATGAAATATATATACTGTATTTTTGATATTTTATGTACAGTATATAAGATATATTTCGTGTCCTTTTGATATTTTATGTAAATTATATAATACATATTTGGTGTTGTTTTTGATATTTTACATAGGGTGTGTCATCTATATTGACTGTCCTTTTTAATATTTTATTTACAGTATATAATATACATTTGGTGTAATTTTTGATATTTTATGGACAGTATATTAAATATAATTACTGTAGTTTTTCATAGTCTATTTACAGTATATATAACACATATTTGGTGTACTTTTTGATATTTTATGTACAGTATGTCATATATATTTACTGTACTATTTGATATTTTATTTACAGTATATAAAATGTATTTGGTGTACTTTTAGTTAATATTATATGTACAATATATGAAATATATTTACTGTACTTCTGATATTTTATATACAGTATATAAGATATATTTGGTGTCCTTTTGATATTTTATATAAATTATATAATATATATTTGGTGAAGTTTTTGATATTTTACATAGGGTGTGTAGTATATAGTTACTGTCCTTTTTGATATTTTATTTACAGTACATAATATACGTTTGGTGTAATTTTTGATATTTAATGTACAGTATATTAAATATAATTACTGTAGTATTTGATACTTTATTTACAGTATATATAACACATATTTGGTGTACTTTTTGATATTTTATGTACAGTATGTAATATATATTTACTGTACTTTTTGATAATTTATTTACAGTATATAAAGTGTATTTGGTGTACTTTCAGTTAATATTATATGTAAAATATATGAAATATTTTTACTGTACTTTGTGATATTTTATGTACAGTATATAAGATATATTTGGTGTCCTTTTGATATTTTATTTAAATTATATAATATATATTTGGTGAAGTTTTTGATATTTTACATAGGGTGTGTAGTATATAGTTACTGTCCTTTTTGATATTTTATTTACAGTATATAATATACGTTTGGTGTAATTTTTGATATTTTATGTACAGTATATTAAATATAATTACTGTAGTATTTGATACTTTATTTACAGTATATATAACACATATTTGGTGTACTTTTTGATATTTTATGTACAGTATGTAATATATATTTACTGTACTTTTTGAAAATTTATTTACAGTATATAAAGTGTATTTGGTGTACTTTCGGTTAATATTATATGTACAATATATGAAATATATATACTGTATTTTTGATATTTTATGTACAGTATATAAGATATATTTCGTGTCCTTTTGATATTTTATGTAAATTATATAATACATATTTGGTGTTGTTTTTGATATTTTACATAGAGTGTGTCATCTATATTGACTGTCCTTTTTAATATTTTATTTACAGTATATAATATACATTTGGTGTAATTTTTGATATTTTATGTACAGTATATTAAATATAATTACTGTAGTTTTTCATAGTCTATTTACAGTATATATAACACATATTTGGTGTACTTTTTGATATTTTATGTACAGTATGTCATATATATTTACTGTACTATTTGATATTTTATTTACAGTATATAAAATGTATTTGGTGTACTTTTAGTTAATATTATATGTACAATATATGAAATATATTTACTGTACTTTCTGATATTTTATATACAGTATATAAGATATATTTGGTGTCCTTTTGATATTTTATATAAATTATATAATATATATTTGGTGAAGTTTTTGATATTTTACATAGGGTGTGTAGTATATAGTTACTGTTCTTTTTGATATTTTATTTACAGTATATAATATACGTTTGGTGTAATTTTTGATATTTAATGTACAGTATATTAAATATAATTACTGTAGTATTTGATACTTTATTTACAGTATATATAACACATATTTCGTGTACTTTTTGATATTTTATGTACAGTATGTAATATATATTTACTGTACTTTTTGATAATTTATTTACAGTATATAAAGTGTATTTGGTGTACTTTCAGTTAATATTATATGTAAAATATATGAAATATATTTACTGTACTTTTTGATATTTTATGTACAGTATATAAGATATATTTGGTGTCCTTTTGATATTTTATGTAAATTATATAATATATATTTGGTGAAGTTTTTCATATTTTACATAGGGTGTGTAGTATATAGTTACTGTCCTTTTTGATATTTTATTTACAGTATATAATATACGTTTGGTGTAATTTTTGATATTTTATGTACAGTATATTAAATATAATTACTGTAGTATTTGATACTTTATTTACAGTATATATAACACATATTTGGTGTACTTTTTGATATTTTATGTACAGTATGTAATATATATTTACTGTACTTTTTGATAATTTATTTACAGTATATAAAGTGTATTTGGTGTACTTTCGGTTAATATTATATGTACAATATATGAAATATATATACTGTATTTTTGATATTTTAGGTACAGTATATAAGATATATTTCGTGTCCTTTTGATATTTTATGTAAATTACATAATACATATTTGGTGTTGTTTTTGATATTTTACATAGAGTGTGTCATCTATATTGACTGTCCTTTTTAATATTTTATTTACAGTATATAATATACATTTGGTGTAATTTTTGATATTTTATGTACAGTATATTAAATATAATTACTGTAGTTTTTCATAGTCTATTTACAGTATATATAACACATATTTGGTGTACTTTTTGATATTTTATGTACAGTATGTCATATATATTTACTGTACTATTTGATATTTTATTTTCAGTATATAAAATGTATTTGGTGTACTTTTAGTTAATATTATATGTACAATATATGAAATATATTTACTGTACTTTCTGATATTTTATATACAGTATATAAGATATATTTGGTGTCCTTTTGATATTTTATATAAATTATATAATATATATTTGGTGAAGTTTTTGATATTTTACATAGGGTGTGTAGTATATAGTTACTGTCCTTTTTGATATTTTATTTACAGTATATAATATACGTTTGGTGTAATTTTTGATATTTAATGTACAGTATATTAAATATAATTACTGTAGTATTTGATACTTTATTTACAGTATATATAACACATATTTGGTGTACTTTTTGATATTTTATGTATAGTATGTAATATATATTTACTGTACTTTTTGATAATTTATTTACAGTATATAAAGTGTATTTGGTGTACTTTCAGTTAATATTATATGTAAAATATATGAAATATATTTACTGTACTTTTTGATATTTTATGTACAGTATATAAGATATATTTCGTGTCCTTTTGATATTTTATGTAAATTATATAATACATATTTGGTGTTGTTTTTGATATTTTACATAGGGTGTGTACTATATAGTTACTGTCCTTTTTGATATTTTATTTACAGTATATAATATACGTTTGGTGTAATTTTTGATATTTTATGTACAGTATATTAAATATAATTACTGTAGTATTTGATACTTTATTTACAGTATATATAACACATATTTGGTGTACTTTTTGATATTTTATGTACAGTATGTAATATATATTTACTGTACTTTTTGATAATTTATTTACAGTATATAAAGTGTATTTGGTGTACTTTCAGTTAATATTATATGTACAATATATGAAATATATTTACTGTACTTTTTGATATTTTATGTACAGTATATAAGATATATTTCGTGTCCTTTTGATATTTTATGTAAATTATAAAATATATATTTGGTGAAGTTTTTGATATTTTACATAGGGTGTGTAGTATATAGTTACTGTCCTTTTTGATATTTTATTTACAGTATATAATATACGTTTGGTGTAATTTTTGATATTTTATGTACAGTATATTAAATATAATTACTGTAGTATTTGATACTTTATTTACAGTATATATAACACATATTTGGTGTACTTTTTGATATTTTATGTACAGTATGTAATATATATTTACTGTACTTTTTGATAATTTATTTACAGTATATAAAGTGTATTTGGTGTACTTTCGGTTAATATTATATGTACAATATATGAAATATATATACTGTATTTTTGATATTTTATGTACAGTATATAAGATATATTTCGTGTCCTTTTGATATTTTATGTAAATTATATAATACATATTTGGTGTTGTTTTTGATATTTTACATAGGGTGTGTCATCTATATTGACTGTCCTTTTTAATATTTTATTTACAGTATATAATATACATTTGGTGTAATTTTTGATATTTTATGTACAGTATATTAAATATAATTACTGTAGTTTTTCATAGTCTATTTACAGTATATATAACACATATTTGGTGTACTTTTTGATATTTTATGTACAGTATGTCATATATATTTACTGTACTATTTGATATTTTATTTACAGTATATAAAATGTATTTGGTGTACTTTTAGTTAATATTATATGTACAATATATGAAATATATTTACTGTACTTTCTGATATTTTATATACAGTATATAAGATATATTTGGTGCCCTTTTGATATTTTATATAAATTATATAATATATATTTGGTGAAGTTTTTGATATTTTACATAGGGTGTGTAGTATATAGTTACTGTCCTTTTTGATATTTTATTTACAGTATATAATATACGTTTGGTGTAATTTTTGATATTTAATGTACAGTATATTAAATATAATTACTGTAGTATTTGATACTTTATTTACAGTATATATAACACATATTTGGTGTACTTTTTGATATTTTATGTACAGTATGTAATATATATTTACTGTACTTTTTGATAATTTATTTACAGTATATAAAGTGTATTTGATGTACTTTCAGTTAATATTATATGTAAAATATATGAAATATATTTACTGTACTTTGTGATATTTTATGTACAGTATATAAGATATATTTGGTGTCCTTTTGATATTTTATGTAAATTATATAATATATATTTGGTGAAGTTTTTGATATTTTACATAGGGTGTGTAGTATATAGTTACTGTCCTTTTTGATATTTTATTTACAGTATATAATATACGTTTGGTGTAATTTTTGATATTTTATGTACAGTATATTAAATATAATTACTGTAGTATTTGATACTTTATTTACAGTATATATAACACATATTTGGTGTACTTTTTGATATTTTATGTACAGTATGTAATATATATTTACTGTACTTTTTGATAATTTATTTACAGTATATAAAGTGTATTTGGTGTACTTTCGGTTAATATTATATGTACAATATATGAAATATATATACTGTATTTTTGATATTTTATGTACAGTATATAAGATATATTTCGTGTCCTTTTGATATTTTATGTAAATTATATAATACATATTTGGTGTTGTTTTTGATATTTTACATAGGGTGTGTCATCTATATTGACTGTCCTTTTTAATATTTTATTTACAGTATATAATATACATTTGGTGTAATTTTTGATATTTTATGGACAGTATATTAAATATAATTACTGTAGTTTTTCATAGTCTATTTACAGTATATATAACACATATTTGGTGTACTTTTTGATATTTTATGTACAGTATGTCATATATATTTACTGTACTATTTGATATTTCATTTACAGTATATAAAATGTATTTGGTGTACTTTTAGTTAATATTATATGTACAATATATGAAATATATTTACTGTACTTCTGATATTTTATATACAGTATATAAGATATATTTGGTGTCCTTTTGATATTTTATATAAATTATATAATATATATTTGGTGAAGTTTTTGATATTTTACATAGGGTGTGTAGTATATAGTTACTGTCCTTTTTGATATTTTATTTACAGTACATAATATACGTTTGGTGTAATTTTTGATATTTAATGTACAGTATATTAAATATAATTACTGTAGTATTTGATACTTTATTTACAGTATATATAACACATATTTGGTGTACTTTTTGATATTTTATGTACAGTATGTAATATATATTTACTGTACTTTTTGATAATTTATTTACAGTATATAAAGTGTATTTGGTGTACTTTCAGTTAATATAATATGTAAAATATATGAAATATTTTTACTGTACTTTGTGATATTTTATGTACAGTATATAAGATATATTTGGTGTCCTTTTGATATTTTATGTAAATTATATAATATATATTTGGTGAAGTTTTTGATATTTTACATAGGGTGTGTAGTATATAGTTACTGTCCTTTTTGATATTTTATTTACAGTATATAATATACGTTTGGTGTAATTTTTGATATTTTATGTACAGTATATTAAATATAATTACTGTAGTATTTGATACTTTATTTACAGTATATATAACACATATTTTGTGTACTTTTTGATATTTTATGTACAGTATGTAATATATATTTACTGTACTTTTTGATAATTTATTTACAGTATATAAAGTGTATTTGGTGTACTTTCGGTTAATATTATATGTACAATATATGAAATATATATACTGTATTTTTGATATTTTATGTACAGTATATAAGATATATTTCGTGTCCTTTTGATATTTTATGTAAATTATATAATACATATTTGGTGTTGTTTTTGATATTTTACATAGGGTGTGTCATCTATATTGACTGTCCTTTTTAATATTTTATTTACAGTATATAATATACATTTGGTGTAATTTTTGATATTTTATGGACAGTATATTAAATATAATTACTGTAGTTTTTCATAGTCTATTTACAGTATATATAACACATATTTGGTGTACTTTTTGATATTTTATGTACAGTATGTCATATATATTTACTGTACTATTTGATATTTTATTTACAGTATATAAAATGTATTTGGTGTACTTTTAGTTAATATTATATGTACAATATATGAAATATATTTACTGTACTTCTGATATTTTATATACAGTATATAAGATATATTTGGTGTCCTTTTGATATTTTATATAAATTATATAATATATATTTGGTGAAGTTTTTGATATTTTACATAGGGTGTGTAGTATATAGTTACTGTCCTTTTTGATATTTTATTTACAGTACATAATATACGTTTGGTGTAATTTTTGATATTTAATGTACAGTATATTAAATATAATTACTGTAGTATTTGATACTTTATTTACAGTATATATAACACATATTTGGTGTACTTTTTGATATTTTATGTACAGTATGTAATATATATTTACTGTACTTTTTGATAATTTATTTACAGTATATAAAGTGTATTTGGTGTACTTTCAGTTAATATTATATGTAAAATATATGAAATATTTTTACTGTACTTTGTGATATTTTATGTACAGTATATAAGATATATTTGGTGTCCTTTTGATATTTTATTTAAATTATATAATATATATTTGGTGAAGTTTTTGATATTTTACATAGGGTGTGTAGTATATAGTTACTGTCCTTTTTGATATTTTATTTACAGTATATAATATACGTTTGGTGTAATTTTTGATATTTTATGTACAGTATATTAAATATAATTACTGTAGTATTTGATACTTTATTTACAGTATATATAACACATATTTGGTGTACTTTTTGATATTTTATGTACAGTATGTAATATATATTTACTGTACTTTTTGAAAATTTATTTACAGTATATAAAGTGTATTTGGTGTACTTTCGGTTAATATTATATGTACAATATATGAAATATATATACTGTATTTTTGATATTTTATGTACAGTATATAAGATATATTTCGTGTCCTTTTGATATTTTATGTAAATTATATAATACATATTTGGTGTTGTTTTTGATATTTTACATAGAGTGTGTCATCTATATTGACTGTCCTTTTTAATATTTTATTTACAGTATATAATATACATTTGGTGTAATTTTTGATATTTTATGTACAGTATATTAAATATAATTACTGTAGTTTTTCATAGTCTATTTACAGTATATATAACACATATTTGGTGTACTTTTTGATATTTTATGTACAGTATGTCATATATATTTACTGTACTATTTGATATTTTATTTACAGTATATAAAATGTATTTGGTGTACTTTTAGTTAATATTATATGTACAATATATGAAATATATTTACTGTACTTTCTGATATTTTATATACAGTATATAAGATATATTTGGTGTCCTTTTGATATTTTATATAAATTATATAATATATATTTGGTGAAGTTTTTGATATTTTACATAGGGTGTGTAGTATATAGTTACTGTTCTTTTTGATATTTTATTTACAGTATATAATATACGTTTGGTGTAATTTTTGATATTTAATGTACAGTATATTAAATATAATTACTGTAGTATTTGATACTTTATTTACAGTATATATAACACATATTTCGTGTACTTTTTGATATTTTATGTACAGTATGTAATATATATTTACTGTACTTTTTGATAATTTATTTACAGTATATAAAGTGTATTTGGTGTACTTTCAGTTAATATTATATGTAAAATATATGAAATATATTTACTGTACTTTTTGATATTTTATGTACAGTATATAAGATATATTTGGTGTCCTTTTGATATTTTATGTAAATTATATAATATATATTTGGTGAAGTTTTTCATATTTTACATAGGGTGTGTAGTATATAGTTACTGTCCTTTTTGATATTTTATTTACAGTATATAATATACGTTTGGTGTAATTTTTGATATTTTATGTACAGTATATTAAATATAATTACTGTAGTATTTGATACTTTATTTACAGTATATATAACACATATTTGGTGTACTTTTTGATATTTTATGTACAGTATGTAATATATATTTACTGTACTTTTTGATAATTTATTTACAGTATATAAAGTGTATTTGGTGTACTTTCGGTTAATATTATATGTACAATATATGAAATATATATACTGTATTTTTGATATTTTAGGTACAGTATATAAGATATATTTCGTGTCCTTTTGATATTTTATGTAAATTACATAATACATATTTGGTGTTGTTTTTGATATTTTACATAGAGTGTGTCATCTATATTGACTGTCCTTTTTAATATTTTATTTACAGTATATAATATACATTTGGTGTAATTTTTGATATTTTATGTACAGTATATTAAATATAATTACTGTAGTTTTTCATAGTCTATTTACAGTATATATAACACATATTTGGTGTACTTTTTGATATTTTATGTACAGTATGTCATATATATTTACTGTACTATTTGATATTTTATTTTCAGTATATAAAATGTATTTGGTGTACTTTTAGTTAATATTATATGTACAATATATGAAATATATTTACTGTACTTTCTGATATTTTATATACAGTATATAAGATATATTTGGTGTCCTTTTGATATTTTATATAAATTATATAATATATATTTGGTGAAGTTTTTGATATTTTACATAGGGTGTGTAGTATATAGTTACTGTCCTTTTTGATATTTTATTTACAGTATATAATATACGTTTGGTGTAATTTTTGATATTTAATGTACAGTATATTAAATATAATTACTGTAGTATTTGATACTTTATTTACAGTATATATAACACATATTTGGTGTACTTTTTGATATTTTATGTATAGTATGTAATATATATTTACTGTACTTTTTGATAATTTATTTACAGTATATAAAGTGTATTTGGTGTACTTTCAGTTAATATTATATGTAAAATATATGAAATATATTTACTGTACTTTTTGATATTTTATGTACAGTATATAAGATATATTTCGTGTCCTTTTGATATTTTATGTAAATTATATAATACATATTTGGTGTTGTTTTTGATATTTTACATAGAGTGTGTCATCTATATTGACTGTCCTTTTTAATATTTTATTTACAGTATATAATATACATTTGGTGTAATTTTTGATATTTTATGTACAGTATATTAAATATAATTACTGTAGTTTTTCATAGTCTATTTACAGTATATATAACACATATTTGGTGTACTTTTTGATATTTTATGTACAGTATGTCATATATATTTACTGTACTTTTTGATAATTTATTTACAGTATATAAAGTGTATTTGGTGTACTTTCAGTTAATATTATATGTACAATATATGAAATATATTTACTGTACTTTTTGATATTTTATGTACAGTATATAAGATATATTTGGTGTCCTTTTGATATTTTATATAAATTATATAATATATATTTTGTGAAGTTTTTGATATTTTACATAGGGTGTGTAGTATATACTTACTGTCCTTTTTGATATTTTATTTACAGTATATAATATACATTTGGTGTAATTTTTGATATTTTATGTACAGTATATTAAATATAATTACTGCAGTTTTTGATAGTCTATTTACAGTATATATAACACATATTTGGTGTACTTTTTGATATTTTATGTACAGTATGTCATATATATTTACTGTACTTTTTGATATTTTATTTACAGTATATAAAATGTATTTGGTGTACTTTTAGTTAATATTATATGTACAATATATGAAATATATTTACTGTACTTTTTGATATTTTATGTACAGTATATAAGATATATTTGGTGTCCTTTTGATATTTTATATAAATTATATAATATACATTTGGTGAAGTTTTTGATATTTTACATAGGGTGTGTAGTATATAGTTACTGTCCTTTTTGATATTTTATTTACAGTATATAATATACGTTAGGTGTAATTTTTGATATTTAATGTACAGTATATTAAATATAATTACTGTAGTGTTTGATACTTTATTTACAGTATATATAACACATATTTGGTGTACTTTTTGATATTTTATGTACAGTATGTCATATATATTTACTGTACTTTTTGATAATTTATTTACAGTATATAAAGTGTATTTGGTGTACTTTCAGTTAATATTATATGTACAATATATGAAATATATTTACTGTACTTTTTGATATTTTATGTACAGTATATAAGATATATTTGGTGTCCTTTTGATATTTTATGTAAATTATATAATATATATTTGGTGAAGTTTTTGATATTTTACATAGGGTGTGTACTATATAGTTACTGTCCTTTTTGATATTTTATTTACAGTATATAATATACGTTTGGTGTAATTTTTGATATTTTATGTACAGTATATTAAATATAATTACTGTAGTATTTGATACTTTATTTACAGTATATATAACACATATTTGGTGTACTTTTTGATATTTTATGTACAGTATGTAATATATATTTACTGTACTTTTTGATAATTTATTTACAGTATATAAAGTGTATTTGGTGTACTTTCAGTTAATATTATATGTAAAATATATGAAATATATTTACTGTACTTTTTGATATTTTAGGTACAGTATATAAGATATATTTGGTGTCCTTTTGATATTTTATGTAAATTATATAATATATATTTGGTGAAGTTTTTGATATTTTACATAGGGTGTGTAGTATATAGTTACTGTCCTTTTTGATATTTTATTTACAGTATATAATATACGTTTGGTGTAATTTTTGATATTTTATGTACAGTATATTAAATATAATTACTGTAGTATTTGATACTTTATTTACAGTATATATAACACATATTTGGTGTACTTTTTGATATTTTATGTACAGTATGTAATATATATTTACTGTACTTTTTGATAATTTATTTACAGTATATAAAGTGTATTTGGTGTACTTTCAGTTAATATTATATGTAAAATATATGAAATATATTTACTGTACTTTTTGATATTTTAGGTACAGTATATAAGATATATTTGGTGTCCTTTTGATATTTTATGTAAATTATATAATATATATTTGGTGAAGTTTTTGATATTTTACATAGGGTGTGTAGTATATAGTTACTGTCCTTTTTGATATTTTATTTACAGTATATAATATACGTTTGGTGTAATTTTTGATATTTTATGTACAGTATATTAAATATAATTACTGTAGTATTTGATACTTTATTTACAGTATATATAACACATATTTGGTGTACTTTTTGATATTTTATGTACAGTATGTAATATATATTTACTGTACTTTTTGATAATTTATTTACAGTATATAAAGTGTATTTGGTGTACTTTCGGTTAATATTATATGTACAATATATGAAATATATATACTGTATTTTTGATATTTTATGTACAGTATATAAGATATATTTCGTGTCCTTTTGATATTTTATGTAAATTATATAATACATATTTGGTGTTGTTTTTGATATTTTACATAGGGTGTGTCATCTATATTGACTGTCCTTTTTAATATTTTATTTACAGTATATAATATACATTTGGTGTAATTTTTGATATTTTATGGACAGTATATTAAATATAATTACTGTAGTTTTTCATAGTCTATTTACAGTATATATAACACATATTTGGTGTACTTTTTGATATTTTATGTACAGTATGTCATATATATTTACTGTACTATTTGATATTTTATTTACAGTATATAAAATGTATTTGGTGTACTTTTAGTTAATATTAGATGTACAATATATGAAATATATTTACTGTACTTTCTGATATTTTATATACAGTATATAAGATATATTTGGTGTCCTTTTGATATTTTATATAAATTATATAATATATATTTGGTGAAGTTTTTGATATTTTACATAGGGTGTGTAGTATATAGTTACTGTCCTTTTTGATATTTTATTTACAGTATATAATATACGTTTGGTGTAATTTTTGATATTTAATGTACAGTATATTAAATATAATTACTGTAGTATTTGAAACTTTATTTACAGTATATATAACACATATTTGGTGTACTTTTTGATATTTTATGTACAGTATGTAATATATATTTACTGTACTTTTTGATAATTTATTTACAGTATGTAAAGTGTATTTGGTGTACTTTCAGTTAATATAATATGTAAAATATATGAAATATTTTTACTGTACTTTGTGATATTTTATGTACAGTATATAAGATATATTTGGTGTCCTTTTGATATTTTATGTAAATTATATAATATATATTTGCTGAAGTTTTTGATATTTTACATAGGGTGTGTAGTATATAGTTACTGTCCTTTTTGATATTTTATTTACAGTATATAATATACGTTTGGTGTAATTTTTGATATTTTATGTACAGTATATTAAATATAATTACTGTAGTATTTGATATTTTATTTACAGTATATATAACACATATTTGGTGTACTTTTTGATATTTTATGTACAGTATGTAATATATATTTACTGTACTTTTTGATAATTTATTTACAGTATATAAAGTGTATTTGGTGTACTTTCGGTTAATATTATATGTACAATATATGAAATATATATACTGTATTTTTGATATTTTATGTACAGTATATAAGATATATTTCGTGTCCTTTTGATATTTTATGTAAATTATATAATACATATTTGGTGTTGTTTTTGATATTTTACATAGAGTGTGTCATCTATATTGACTGTCCTTTTTAATATTTTATTTACAGTATATAATATACATTTGGTGTAATTTTTGATATTTTATGTACAGTATATTAAATATAATTACTGTAGTTTTTCATAGTCTATTTACAGTATATATAACACATATTTGGTGTACTTTTTGATATTTTATGTACAGTATGTCATATATATTTACTGTACTATTTGATATTTTATTTACAGTATATAAAATGTATTTGGTGTACTTTTAGTTAATATTATATGTACAATATATGAAATATATTTACTGTACTTTCTGATATTTTATATACAGTATATAAGATATATTTGGTGTCCTTTTGATATTTTATATAAATTATATAATATATATTTGGTGAAGTTTTTGATATTTTACATAGGGTGTGTAGTATATAGTTACTGTTCTTTTTGATATTTTATTTACAGTATATAATATACGTTTGGTGTAATTTTTGATATTTAATGTACAGTATATTAAATATAATTACTGTAGTATTTGATACTTTATTTACAGTATATATAACACATATTTGGTGTACTTTTTGATATTTTATGTACAGTATGTAATATATATTTACTGTACTTTTTGATAATTTATTTACAGTATATAAAGTGTATTTGGTGTACTTTCAGTTAATATTATATGTAAAATATATGAAATATATTTACTGTACTTTTTGATATTTTATGTACAGTATATAAGATATATTTGGTGTCCTTTTCATATTTTATGTAAATTATATAATATATATTTGGTGAAGTTTTTGATATTTTACATAGGGTGTGTACTATATAGTTACTGTCCTTTTTGATATTTTATTTACAGTATATAATATACGTTTGGTGTAATTTTTGATATTTTATGTACAGTATATTAAATATAATTACTGTAGTATTTGATACTTTATTTACAGTATATATAACACATATTTGGTGTACTTTTTGATATTTTATGTACAGTATGTAATATATATTTACTGTACTTTTTGATAATTTATTTACAGTATATAAAGTGTATTTGGTGTACTTTCGGTTAATATTATATGTACAATATATGAAATATATTTACTGTACTTTTTGATATTTTATGTACAGTATATAAGATATATTTGGTGTCCTTTTGATATTTTATGTAAATTATATAATATATATTTGGTGAAGTTTTTGATATTTTACATAGGGTGTGTAGTATATAGTTACTGTCCTTTTTGATATTTTATTTACAGTATATAATATACGTTTGGTGTAATTTTTGATATTTTATGTACAGTATATTAAATATAATTACTGTAGTATTTGATACTTTATTTACAGTATATATAACACATATTTGGTGTACTTTTTGATATTTTATGTACAGTATGTAATATATATTTACTGTACTTTTTGATAATTTATTTACAGTATATAAAGTGTATTTGGTGTACTTTCGGTTAATATTATATGTACAATATATGAAATATATATACTGTATTTTTGATATTTTATGTACAGTATATAAGATATATTTCGTGTCCTTTTGATATTTTATGTAAATTATATAATACATATTTGGTGTTGTTTTTGATATTTTACATAGGGTGTGTCATCTATATTGACTGTCCTTTTTAATATTTTATTTACAGTATATAATATACATTTGGTGTAATTTTTGATATTTTATGTACAGTATATTAAATATAATTACTGTAGTTTTTCATAGTCTATTTACAGTATATATAACACATATTTGGTGTACTTTTTGATATTTTATGTACAGTATGTCATACATATTTACTGTACTATTTGATATATTATTTACAGTATATAAAATGTATTTGGTGTACTTTTAGTTAATATTATATGTACAATATATGAAATATATTTACTGTACTTTCTGATATTTTCTATACAGTATATAAGATATATTTGGTGTCCTTTTGATATTTTATATAAATTATATAATATATATTTGGTGAAGTTTTTGATATTTTACATAGGGTGTGTAGTATATACTTACTGTCCTTTTTGATATTTTATTTACAGTATATAATATACATTTGGTGTAATTTTTGATATTTTATGTACAGTATATTAAATATGGTTACTGCAGTTTTTGATAGTCTATTTACAGTATATATAACACATATTTGGTGTACTTTTTGATATTTTATGTACAGTATGTCATATATATTTACTGTACCTTTTGATATATTATTTACAGTATATAAAATGTATTTGGTGTACTTTTAGTTAATATTATATGTACAATATATGAAATATATTTACTGTACTTTCTGATATTTTATGTACAGTATATAAGATATATTTGGTGTCCTTTTGATATTTTATATAAATTATATAATATATATTTGGTGAAGTTTTTGATATTTTACATAGGGTGTGTAGTATATAGTTACTGTCCTTTTTGATATTTTATTTACAGTATATAATATACGTTTGGTGTAATTTTTGATATTTAATGTACAGTATATTAAATATAATTACTGTAGTATTTGATACTTTATTTACAGTATATATAACACATATTTGGTGTACTTTTTGATATTTTATGTACAGTATGTCATATATATTTACTGTACTTTTTGATAATTTATTTACAGTATATAAAGTGTATTTGGTGTACTTTCAGTTAAGATTATATGTACAATATATGAAATATATTTACTGTACTTTTTGATATTTTATGTACAGTTTATAAGATATATTTGGTGTCCTTTTGATATTTTATATAAATTATATAATATATATTTGGTGAAGTTTTTGATATTTTACATAGGGTGTGTAGTATATAGTTACTGTCCTTTTTGATATTTTATTTACAGTATATAATATACGTTTGGTGTAATTTTTGATATTTAATATACAGTATATTAAATATAATTACTGTAGTATTTGATACTTTATTTACAGTATATATAACACATATTTGGTGTACTTTTTGATATTTTATGTACAGTATGTAATATATATTTACTGTACTTTTTGATAATTTATTTACAGTATATAAAGTGTATTTGGTGTACTTTCAGTTAATATTATATGTACAATATATGAAATATATTTACTGTACTTTTTGATATTTTATGTACAGTATATAAGATATATTTCGTGTCCTTTTGATATTTTATGTAAATTATATAATATATATTTGGTGAAGTTTTTGATATTTTACATAGGGTGTGTAGTATATAGTTACTGTCCTTTTTGATATTTTATTTACAGTATATAATATACGTTTGGTGTAATTTTTGATATTTTATGTACAGTATATTAAATATAATTACTGTAGTATTTGATACTTTATTTACAGTATATATAATATACATTTGGTGTACTTTTTGATATTTTATGTACAGTATGTAATATATATTTACTGTACTTTTTGATAATTTATTTACAGTATATAAAGTGTATTTGGTGTACTTTCGGTTAATATTATATGTACAATATATGAAATATATATACTGTATTTTTGATATTTTATGTACAGTGTATAAGATATATTTCGTGTCCTTTTGATATTTTATGTAAATTATATAATACATATTTGGTGTTGTTTTTGATATTTTACATAGGGTGTGTCATCTATATTGACTGTCCTTTTTAATATTTTATTTACAGTATATAATATACATTTGGTGTAATTTTTGATATTTTATGTACAGTATATTAAATATAATTACTGTAGTTTTTTATAGTCTATTTACAGTATATATAACACATATTTGGTGTACTTTTTGATATTTTATGTACAGTATGTCATATATATTTACTGTACTTTTTGATATTTTATTTACAGTATATAAAATGTATTTGGTGTACTTTTAGTTAATATTATATGTACAATATATGAAATATATTTACTGTACTTTCTGATATTTTATATACAGTATATAAGATATATTTGGTGTCCTTTTGATATTTTATATAAATTATATAATATATATTTTGTGAAGTTTTTGATATTTTACGTAGGGTGTGTAGTATATACTTACTGTCCTTTTTGATATTTTATTTACAGTATATAATATACATTTGGTGTAATTTTTGATATTTTATGTACAGTATATTAAATATAATTACTGCAGTTTTTGATAGTCTATTTACAGTATATACAACACATATTTGGTGTACTTTTTGATATTTTATGTACAGTATGTCATATATATTTACTGTACTTTTTGATATTTTATTTACAGTATATAAAATGTATTTGGTGTACTTTTAGTTAATATTATATGTACAATATATGAAATATATTTACTGTACTTTTTGATATTTTATGTAGAGTATATAAGATATATTTGGTGTCCTTTTGATATTTTATATAAATTACATAATATATATTTGGTGAAGTTTTTGATATTTTACATAGGGTGTGTAGTATATAGTTACTGTCCTTTTTGATATTTTATTTACAGTATATAATATACGTTTGGTGTAATTTTTGATATTTAATGTACAGTATATTAAATATAATTACTGTAGTATTTGATACTTTATTTACAGTATATATAACACATATTTGCTGTACTTTTTGATATTTTATGTACAGTATGTCATATATATTTACTGTACTTTTTGATAATTTATTTACAGTATATAAAGTGTATTTGGTGTACTTTCAGTTAATATTATATGTACAATATATGAAATATATTTACTGTACTTTTTGATATTTTATGTACAGTATATAAGATATATTTGGTGTCCTTTTGATATTTTATGTAAATTATATAATATATATTTGGTGAAGTTTTTGATATTTTACATAGGGTGTGTAGTATATAGTTACTGTCCTTTTTGATATTTTATTTACAGTATATAATATATGTTTGGTGTAATTTTTGATATTTTATGTACAGTATATTAAATATAATTACTGTAGTATTTGATAGTTTATTTACAGTATATATAACACATATTTGGTGTACTTTTTGATATTTTATGTACAGTATGTAATATATATTTACTGTACTTTTTGATAATTTATTTACAGTATATAAAGTGTATTTGGTGTACTTTCGGTTAATATTATATGTACAATATATGAAATATATATACTGTATTTTTGATATTTTATGTACAGTGTATAAGATATATTTCGTGTCCTTTTGATATTTTATGTAAATTATATAATACATATTTGGTGTTGTTTTTGATATTTTACATAGGGTGTGTCATCTATATTGACTGTCCTTTTTAATATTTTATTTACAGTATATAATATACATTTGGTGTAATTTTTGATATTTTATGTACAGTATATTAAATATAATTACTGTAGTTTTTTATAGTCTATTTACAGTATATATAACACATATTTGGTGTACTTTTTGATATTTTATGTACAGTATGTCATATATATTTACTGTACTATTTGATATTTTATTTACAGTATATAAAATGTATTTGGTGTACTTTTAGTTAATATTATATGTACAATATATGAAATATATTTACTGTACTTTCTGATATTTTATATACAGTATATAAGATATATTTGGTGTCCTTTTGATATTTTATATAAATTATATAATATATATTTGGTGAAGTTTTTGATATTTTACATAGGGTGTGTAGTATATAGTTACTGTCCTTTTTGATATTTTATTTACAGTATATAATATACGTTTGGTGTAATTTTTGATATTTAATGTACAGTATATTAAATATAATTACTGTAGTATTTGATACTTTATTTACAGTATATATAACACATATTTGGTGTACTTTTTGATATTTTATGTACAGTATGTAATATATATTTACTGTACTTTTTGATAATTTATTTACAGTATATAAAGTGTATTTGATGTACTTTCAGTTAATATTATATGTAAAATATATGAAATATATTTACTGTACTTTGTGATATTTTATGTACAGTATATAAGATATATTTGGTGTCCTTTTGATATTTTATGTAAATTATATAATATATATTTGGTGAAGTTTTTGATATTTTACATAGGGTGTGTAGTATATAGTTACTGTCCTTTTTGATATTTTATTTACAGTATATAATATACGTTTGGTGTGATTTTTGATATTTTATGTACAGTATATTAAATATAATTACTGTAGTATTTGATACTTTATTTACAGTATATATAACACATATTTGGTGTACTTTTTGATATTTTATGTACAGTATGTAATATATATTTACTGTACTTTTTGATAATTTATTTACAGTATATAAAGTGTATTTGGTGTACTTTCGGTTAATATTATATGTACAATATATGAAATATATATACTGTATTTTTGATATTTTATGTACAGTATATAAGATATATTTCGTGTCCTTTTGATATTTTATGTAAATTATATAATACATATTTGGTGTTGTTTTTGATATTTTACATAGGGTGTGTCATCTATATTGACTGTCCTTTTTAATATTTTATTTACAGTATATAATATACATTTGGTGTAATTTTTGATATTTTATGGACAGTATATTAAATATAATTACTGTAGTTTTTCATAGTCTATTTACAGTATATATAACACATATTTGGTGTACTTTTTGATATTTTATGTACAGTATGTCATATATATTTACTGTACTATTTGATATTTTATTTACAGTATATAAAATGTATTTGGTGTACTTTTAGTTAATATTATATGTACAATATATGAAATATATTTACTGTACTTTCTGATATTTTATATACAGTATATAAGATATATTTGGTGTCCTTTTGATATTTTATATAAATTATATAATATATATTTGGTGAAGTTTTTGATATTTTACATAGGGTGTGTAGTATATAGTTACTGTCCTTTTTGATATTTTATTTACAGTATATAATATACGTTTGGTGTAATTTTTGATATTTAATGTACAGTATATTAAATATAATTACTGTAGTATTTGATACTTTATTTACAGTATATATAACACATATTTGGTGTACTTTTTGATATTTTATGTACAGTATGTCATATATATTTACTGTACTTTTTGAGAATTTATTTACAGTATATAAAGTGTATTTGGTGTACTTTCAGTTAATATTATATGTACAATATATGAAATATATTTACTGTACTTTTTGATATTTTATGTACAGTATATAAGATATATTTGGTGTCCTTTTGATATTTTATGTAAATTATATAATATATATTTGGTGAAGTTTTTGATATTTTACATAGGGTGTGTAGTATATAGTTACTGTCCTTTTTGATATTTTATTTACAGTATATAATATACGTTTGGTGTAATTTTTGATATTTTATGTACAGTATATTAAATATAATTACTGTAGTATTTGATACTTTATTTACAGTATATATAACACATATTTGGTGTACTTTTTGATATTTTATGTACAGTATGTAATATATATTTACTGTACTTTTTGATAATTTATTTACAGTATATAAAGTGTATTTGGTGTACTTTCGGTTAATATTATATGTACAATATATGAAATATATATACTGTATTTTTGATATTTTATGTACAGTATATAAGATATATTTCGTGTCCTTTTGATATTTTATGTAAATTATATAATACATATTTGGTGTTGTTTTTGATATTTTACATAGGGTGTGTCATCTATATTGACTGTCCTTTTTAATATTTTATTTACAGTATATAATATACATTTGGTGTAATTTTTGATATTTTATGTACAGTATATTAAATATAATTACTGTAGTTTTTCATAGTCTATTTACAGTATATATAACACATATTTGGTGTACTTTTTGATATTTTATGTACAGTATGTCATATATATTTACTGTACTATTTGATATTTTATTTACAGTATATAAAATGTATTTGGTGTACTTTTAGTTAATATTATATGTACAATATATGAAATATATTTACTGTACTTTCTGATATTTTATATACAGTATATAAGATATATTTGGTGTCCTTTTGATATTTTATATAAATTATATAATATATATTTTGTGAAGTTTTTGATATTTTACATAGGGTGTGTAGTATATACTTACTGTCCTTTTTGATATTTTATTTACAGTATATAATATACATTTGGTGTAATTTTTGATATTTTATGTACAGTATATTAAATATAATTACTGCAGTTTTTGATAGTCTATTTACAGTATATACAACACATATTTGGTGTACTTTTTGATATTTTATGTACAGTATGTCATATATATTTACTGTACTTTTTGATATTTTATTTACAGTATATAAAATGTATTTGGTGTACTTTTAGTTAATATTATATGTACAATATATGAAATATATTTACTGTACTTTTTGATATTTTATGTACAGTATATAAGATATATTTGGTGTCCTTTTGATATTTTATATAAATTACATAATATATATTTGGTGAGGTTTTTGATATTTTACATAGGGTGTGTAGTATATAGTTACTGTCCTTTTTGATATTTTATTTACAGTATATAATATACGTTTGGTGTAATTTTTGATATTTAATGTACAGTATATTAAATATAATTACTGTAGTATTTGATACTTTATTTACAGTATATATAACACATATTTGGTGTACTTTTTGATATTTTATGTACAGTATGTCATATATATTTACTGTACTTTTTGAGAATTTATTTACAGTATATAAAGTGTATTTGGTGTACTTTCAGTTAATATTATATGTACAATATATGAAATATATTTACTGTACTTTTTGATATTTTATGTACAGTATATAAGATATATTTGGTGTCCTTTTGATATTTTATGTAAATTATAAAATATATATTTGGTGAAGTTTTTGATATTTTACATAGGGTGTGTAGTATATAGTTACTGTCCTTTTTGATATTTTATTTACAGTATATAATATACGTTTGGTGTAATTTTTGATATTTTATGTACAGTATATTAAATATAATTACTGTAGTATTTGATACTTTTTTTACAGTATATATAACACATATTTGGTGTACTTTTTGATATTTTATGTACAGTATGTAATATATATTTACTGTACTTTTTGATAATTTATTTACAGTATATAAAGTGTATTTGGTGTACTTTCGGTTAATATTATATGTACAATATATGAAATATATATACTGTATTTTTGATATTTTATGTACAGTATATAAGATATATTTCGTGTCCTTTTGATATTTTATGTAAATTATATAATACATATTTGGTGTTGTTTTTGATATTTTACATAGGGTGTGTCATCTATATTGACTGTCCTTTTTAATATTTTATTTACAGTATATAATATACATTTGGTGTAATTTTTGATATTTTATGTACAGTATATTAAATATAATTACTGTAGTTTTTCATAGTCTATTTACAGTATATATAACACATATTTGGTGTACTTTTTGATATTTTATGTACAGTATGTCATATATATTTACTGTACTTTTTGATATTTTATTTACAGTATATAAAATGTATTTGGTGTACTTTTAGTTAATATTATATGTACAATATATGAAATATATTTACTGTACTTTCTGATATTTTATATACAGTATATAAGATATATTTGGTGTCCTTTTGATATTTTATATAAATTATATAATATATATTTTGTGAAGTTTTTGATATTTTACATAGGGTGTGTAGTATATACTTACTGTCCTTTTTGATATTTTATTTACAGTATATAATATACATTTGGTGTAATTTTTGATATTTTATGTACAGTATATTAAATATAATTACTGCAGTTTTTGATAGTCTATTTACAGTATATACAACACATATTTGGTGTACTTTTTGATATTTTATGTACAGTATGTCATATATATTTACTGTACTTTTTGATATTTTATTTACAGTATATAAAATGTATTTGGTGTACTTTTAGTTAATATTATATGTACAATATATGAAATATATTTACTGTACTTTTTGATATTTTATGTACAGTATATAAGATATATTTGGTGTCCTTTTGATATTTTATATAAATTACATAATATATATTTGGTGAAGTTTTTGATATTTTACATAGGGTGTGTAGTATATAGTTACTGTCCTTTTTGATATTTTATTTACAGTATATAATATACGTTTGGTGTAATTTTTGATATTTAATGTACAGTATATTAAATATAATTACTGTAGTATTTGATACTTTATTTACAGTATATATAACACATATTTGCTGTACTTTTTGATATTTTATGTACAGTATGTCATATATATTTACTGTACTTTTTGATAATTTATTTACAGTATATAAAGTGTATTTGGTGTACTTTCAGTTAATATTATATGTACAATATATGAAATATATTTACTGTACTTTTTGATATTTTATGTACAGTATATAAGATATATTTGGTGTCCTTTTGATATTTTATGTAAATTATATAATATATATTTGGTGAAGTTTTTGATATTTTACATAGGGTGTGTAGTATATAGTTACTGTCCTTTTTGATATTTTATTTACAGTATATAATATACGTTTGGTGTAATTTTTGATATTTTATGTACAGTATATTAAATATAATTACTGTAGTATTTGATACTTTATTTACAGTATATATAACACATATTTGGTGTACTTTTTGATATTTTATGTACAGTATGTAATATATATTTACTGTACTTTTTGATAATTTATTTACAGTATATAAAGTGTATTTGGTGTACTTTCGGTTAATATTATATGTACAATATATGAAATATATATACTGTATTTTTGATATTTTATGTACAGTGTATAAGATATATTTCGTGTCCTTTTGATATTTTATGTAAATTATATAATACATATTTGGTGTTGTTTTTGATATTTTACATAGGGTGTGTCATCTATATTGACTGTCCTTTTTAATATTTTATTTACAGTATATAATATACATTTGGTGTAATTTTTGATATTTTATGTACAGTATATTAAATATAATTACTGTAGTTTTTTATAGTCTATTTACAGTATATATAACACATATTTGGTGTACTTTTTGATATTTTATGTACAGTATCTCATATATATTTACTGTACTATTTGATATTTCATTTACAGTATATAAAATGTATTTGGTGTACTTTTAGTTAATATTATATGTACAATATATGAAATATATTTACTGTATTTTCTGATATTTTATATACAGTATATAAGATATATTTGGTGTCCTTTTGATATTTTATATAAATTATATAATATATATTTTGTGAAGTTTTTGATATTTTACATAGGGTGTGTAGTATATACTTACTGTCCTTTTTGATATTTTATTTACAGTATATAATATACATTTGGTGTAATTTTTGATATTTTATGTACAGTATATTAAATATAATTACTGTAGTTTTTGATAGTCTATTTACAGTATATACAACACATATTTGGTGTACTTTTTGATATTTTATGTACAGTATGTCATATATATTTACTGTACTATTTGATATTTTATTTACAGTATATAAAATGTATTTGGTGTACTTTTAGTTAATATTATATGTACAATATATGAAATATATTTACTGTACTTTCTGATATTTTATATACAGTATATAAGATATATTTGGTGTCCTTTTGATATTTTATATAAATTATATAATATATATTTTGTGAAGTTTTTGATATTTTACATAGGGTGTGTAGTATATACTTACTGTCCTTTTTGATATTTTATTTACAGTATATAATATACATTTGGTGTAATTTTTGATATTTTATGTACAGTATATTAAATATAATTACTGCAGTTTTTGATAGTCTATTTACAGTATATACAACACATATTTGGTGTACTTTTTGATATTTTATGTACAGTATGTCATATATATTTACTGTACTTTTTGATATTTTATTTACAGTATATAAAATGTATTTGGTGTACTTTTAGTTAATATTATATGTACAATATATGAAATATATTTACTGTACTTTTTGATATTTTATGTACAGTATATAAGATATATTTGGTGTCCTTTTGATATTTTATATAAATTACATAATATATATTTGGTGAGGTTTTTGATATTTTACATAGGGTGTGTAGTATATAGTTACTGTCCTTTTTGATATTTTATTTACAGTATATAATATACGTTTGGTGTAATTTTTGATATTTAATGTACAGTATATTAAATATAATTACTGTAGTATTTGATACTTTATTTACAGTATATATAACACATATTTGGTGTACTTTTTGATATTTTATGTACAGTATGTCATATATATTTACTGTACTTTTTGAGAATTTATTTACAGTATATAAAGTGTATTTGGTGTACTTTCAGTTAATATTATATGTACAATATATGAAATATATTTACTGTACTTTTTGATATTTTATGTACAGTATATAAGATATATTTGGTGTCCTTTTGATATTTTATGTAAATTATAAAATATATATTTGGTGAAGTTTTTGATATTTTACATAGGGTGTGTAGTATATAGTTACTGTCCTTTTTGATATTTTATTTACAGTATATAATATACGTTTGGTGTAATTTTTGATATTTTATGTACAGTATATTAAATATAATTACTGTAGTATTTGATACTTTTTTTACAGTATATATAACACATATTTGGTGTACTTTTTGATATTTTATGTACAGTATGTAATATATATTTACTGTACTTTTTGATAATTTATTTACAGTATATAAAGTGTATTTGGTGTACTTTCGGTTAATATTATATGTACAATATATGAAATATATATACTGTATTTTTGATATTTTATGTACAGTATATAAGATATATTTCGTGTCCTTTTGATATTTTATGTAAATTATATAATACATATTTGGTGTTGTTTTTGATATTTTACATAGGGTGTGTCATCTATATTGACTGTCCTTTTTAATATTTTATTTACAGTATATAATATACATTTGGTGTAATTTTTGATATTTTATGTACAGTATATTAAATATAATTACTGTAGTTTTTCATAGTCTATTTACAGTATATATAACACATATTTGGTGTACTTTTTGATATTTTATGTACAGTATGTCATATATATTTACTGTACTTTTTGATATTTTATTTACAGTATATAAAATGTATTTGGTGTACTTTTAGTTAATATTATATGTACAATATATGAAATATATTTACTGTACTTTCTGATATTTTATATACAGTATATAAGATATATTTGGTGTCCTTTTGATATTTTATATAAATTATATAATATATATTTTGTGAAGTTTTTGATATTTTACATAGGGTGTGTAGTATATACTTACTGTCCTTTTTGATATTTTATTTACAGTATATAATATACATTTGGTGTAATTTTTGATATTTTATGTACAGTATATTAAATATAATTACTGCAGTTTTTGATAGTCTATTTACAGTATATACAACACATATTTGGTGTACTTTTTGATATTTTATGTACAGTATGTCATATATATTTACTGTACTTTTTGATATTTTATTTACAGTATATAAAATGTATTTGGTGTACTTTTAGTTAATATTATATGTACAATATATGAAATATATTTACTGTACTTTTTGATATTTTATGTACAGTATATAAGATATATTTGGTGTCCTTTTGATATTTTATATAAATTACATAATATATATTTGGTGAAGTTTTTGATATTTTACATAGGGTGTGTAGTATATAGTTACTGTCCTTTTTGATATTTTATTTACAGTATATAATATACGTTTGGTGTAATTTTTGATATTTAATGTACAGTATATTAAATATAATTACTGTAGTATTTGATACTTTATTTACAGTATATATAACACATATTTGGTGTACTTTTTGATATTTTATGTACAGTATGTCATATATATTTACTGTACTTTTTGAGAATTTATTTACAGTATATAAAGTGTATTTGGTGTACTTTCAGTTAATATTATATGTACAATATATGAAATATATTTACTGTACTTTTTGATATTTTATGTACAGTATATAAGATATATTTGGTGTCCTTTTGATATTTTATGTAAATTATAAAATATATATTTGGTGAAGTTTTTGATATTTTACATAGGGTGTGTAGTATATAGTTACTGTCCTTTTTGATATTTTATTTACAGTATATAATATACGTTTGGTGTAATTTTTGATATTTTATGTACAGTATATTAAATATAATTACTGTAGTATTTGATACTTTTTTTACAGTATATATAACACATATTTGGTGTACTTTTTGATATTTTATGTACAGTATGTAATATATATTTACTGTACTTTTTGATAATTTATTTACAGTATATAAAGTGTATTTGGTGTACTTTCGGTTAATATTATATGTACAATATATGAAATATATATACTGTATTTTTGATATTTTATGTACAGTATATAAGATATATTTCGTGTCCTTTTGATATTTTATGTAAATTATATAATACATATTTGGTGTTGTTTTTGATATTTTACATAGGGTGTGTCATCTATATTGACTGTCCTTTTTAATATTTTATTTACAGTATATAATATACATTTGGTGTAATTTTTGATATTTTATGTACAGTATATTAAATATAATTACTGTAGTTTTTCATAGTCTATTTACAGTATATATAACACATATTTGGTGTACTTTTTGATATTTTATGTACAGTATGTCATATATATTTACTGTACTTTTTGATATTTTATTTACAGTATATAAAATGTATTTGGTGTACTTTTAGTTAATATTATATGTACAATATATGAAATATATTTACTGTACTTTCTGATATTTTATATACAGTATATAAGATATATTTGGTGTCCTTTTGATATTTTATATAAATTATATAATATATATTTTGTGAAGTTTTTGATATTTTACATAGGGTGTGTAGTATATACTTACTGTCCTTTTTGATATTTTATTTACAGTATATAATATACATTTGGTGTAATTTTTGATATTTTATGTACAGTATATTAAATATAATTACTGCAGTTTTTGATAGTCTATTTACAGTATATACAACACATATTTGGTGTACTTTTTGATATTTTATGTACAGTATGTCATATATATTTACTGTACTTTTTGATATTTTATTTACAGTATATAAAATGTATTTGGTGTACTTTTAGTTAATATTATATGTACAATATATGAAATATATTTACTGTACTTTTTGATATTTTATGTACAGTATATAAGATATATTTGGTGTCCTTTTGATATTTTATATAAATTACATAATATATATTTGGTGAGGTTTTTGATATTTTACATAGGGTGTGTAGTATATAGTTACTGTCCTTTTTGATATTTTATTTACAGTATATAATATACGTTTGGTGTAATTTTTGATATTTAATGTACAGTATATTAAATATAATTACTGTAGTATTTGATACTTTATTTACAGTATATATAACACATATTTGGTGTACTTTTTGATATTTTATGTACAGTATGTCATATATATTTACTGTACTTTTTGAGAATTTATTTACAGTATATAAAGTGTATTTGGTGTACTTTCAGTTAATATTATATGTACAATATATGAAATATATTTACTGTACTTTTTGATATTTTATGTACAGTATATAAGATATATTTGGTGTCCTTTTGATATTTTATGTAAATTATAAAATATATATTTGGTGAAGTTTTTGATATTTTACATAGGGTGTGTAGTATATAGTTACTGTCCTTTTTGATATTTTATTTACAGTATATAATATACGTTTGGTGTAATTTTTGATATTTTATGTACAGTATATTAAATATAATTACTGTAGTATTTGATACTTTTTTTACAGTATATATAACACATATTTGGTGTACTTTTTGATATTTTATGTACAGTATGTAATATATATTTACTGTACTTTTTGATAATTTATTTACAGTATATAAAGTGTATTTGGTGTACTTTCGGTTAATATTATATGTACAATATATGAAATATATATACTGTATTTTTGATATTTTATGTACAGTATATAAGATATATTTCGTGTCCTTTTGATATTTTATGTAAATTATATAATACATATTTGGTGTTGTTTTTGATATTTTACATAGGGTGTGTCATCTATATTGACTGTCCTTTTTAATATTTTATTTACAGTATATAATATACATTTGGTGTAATTTTTGATATTTTATGTACAGTATATTAAATATAATTACTGTAGTTTTTCATAGTCTATTTACAGTATATATAACACATATTTGGTGTACTTTTTGATATTTTATGTACAGTATGTCATATATATTTACTGTACTTTTTGATATTTTATTTACAGTATATAAAATGTATTTGGTGTACTTTTAGTTAATATTATATGTACAATATATGAAATATATTTACTGTACTTTCTGATATTTTATATACAGTATATAAGATATATTTGGTGTCCTTTTGATATTTTATATAAATTATATAATATATATTTTGTGAAGTTTTTGATATTTTACATAGGGTGTGTAGTATATACTTACTGTCCTTTTTGATATTTTATTTACAGTATATAATATACATTTGGTGTAATTTTTGATATTTTATGTACAGTATATTAAATATAATTACTGCAGTTTTTGATAGTCTATTTACAGTATATACAACACATATTTGGTGTACTTTTTGATATTTTATGTACAGTATGTCATATATATTTACTGTACTTTTTGATATTTTATTTACAGTATATAAAATGTATTTGGTGTACTTTTAGTTAATATTATATGTACAATATATGAAATATATTTACTGTACTTTTTGATATTTTATGTACAGTATATAAGATATATTTGGTGTCCTTTTGATATTTTATATAAATTACATAATATATATTTGGTGAAGTTTTTGATATTTTACATAGGGTGTGTAGTATATAGTTACTGTCCTTTTTGATATTTTATTTACAGTATATAATATACGTTTGGTGTAATTTTTGATATTTAATGTACAGTATATTAAATATAATTACTGTAGTATTTGATACTTTATTTACAGTATATATAACACATATTTGCTGTACTTTTTGATATTTTATGTACAGTATGTCATATATATTTACTGTACTTTTTGATAATTTATTTACAGTATATAAAGTGTATTTGGTGTACTTTCAGTTAATATTATATGTACAATATATGAAATATATTTACTGTACTTTTTGATATTTTATGTACAGTATATAAGATATATTTGGTGTCCTTTTGATATTTTATGTAAATTATATAATATATATTTGGTGAAGTTTTTGATATTTTACATAGGGTGTGTAGTATATAGTTACTGTCCTTTTTGATATTTTATTTACAGTATATAATATACGTTTGGTGTAATTTTTGATATTTTATGTACAGTATATTAAATATAATTACTGTAGTATTTGATACTTTATTTACAGTATATATAACACATATTTGGTGTACTTTTTGATATTTTATGTACAGTATGTAATATATATTTACTGTACTTTTTGATAATTTATTTACAGTATATAAAGTGTATTTGGTGTACTTTCGGTTAATATTATATGTACAATATATGAAATATATATACTGTATTTTTGATATTTTATGTACAGTGTATAAGATATATTTCGTGTCCTTTTGATATTTTATGTAAATTATATAATACATATTTGGTGTTGTTTTTGATATTTTACATAGGGTGTGTCATCTATATTGACTGTCCTTTTTAATATTTTATTTACAGTATATAATATACATTTGGTGTAATTTTTGATATTTTATGTACAGTATATTAAATATAATTACTGTAGTTTTTTATAGTCTATTTACAGTATATATAACACATATTTGGTGTACTTTTTGATATTTTATGTACAGTATGTCATATATATTTACTGTACTATTTGATATTTCATTTACAGTATGTAAAATGTATTTGGTGTACTTTTAGTTAATATTATATGTACAATATATGAAATATATTTACTGTATTTTCTGATATTTTATATACAGTATATAAGATATATTTGGTGTCCTTTTGATATTTTATATAAATTATATAATATATATTTTGTGAAGTTTTTGATATTTTACATAGGGTGTGTAGTATATACTTACTGTCCTTTTTGATATTTTATTTACAGTATATAATATACATTTGGTGTAATTTTTGATATTTTATGTACAGTATATTAAATATAATTACTGTAGTTTTTGATAGTCTATTTACAGTATATACAACACATATTTGGTGTACTTTTTGATATTTTATGTACAGTATGTCATATATATTTACTGTACTTTTTGATATTTTATTTACAGTATATGAACTGTATTTGGTGTACTTTTAGTTAATATTATATGTACAATATATGAAATATATTTACTGTACTTTTTGATATTTTATGTACAGTATATAAGATATATTTGGTGTCCTTTTGATATTTTATATAAATTACATAATATATATTTGGTGAAGTTTTTGATATTTTACATAGGGTGTGTAGTATATAGTTACTGTCCTTTTTGATATTTTATTTACAGTATATAATATACGTTTGGTGTAATTTTTGATATTTAATGTACAGTATATTAAATATAATTACTGTAGTATTTGATACTTTATTTACAGTATATATAACACATATTTGGTGTACTTTTTGATATTTTATGTACAGTATGTCATATATATTTACTGTACTTTTTGATAATTTATTTACAGTATATAAAGTGTATTTGGTGTACTTTCAGTTAATATTATATGTACAATATATGAAATATATTTACTGTACTTTTTGATATTTTATGTACAGTATATAAGATATATTTGGTGTCCTTTTGATATTTTATGTAAATTATATAATATATATTTGGTGAAGTTTTTGATATTTTACATAGGGTGTGTAGTATATAGTTACTGTCCTTTTTGATATTTTATTTACAGTATATAATATACGTTTGGTGTAATTTTTGATATTTTATGTACAGTATATTAAATATAATTACTGTAGTATTTGATACTTTATTTACAGTATATATAACACATATTTGGTTTACTTTTTGATATTTTATGTACAGTATGTAATATATATTTACTGTAGTTTTTGATAATTTATTTACAGTATATAAAGTGTATTTGGTGTACTTTCGGTTAATATTATATGTACAATACATGAAATATATATACTGTATTTTTGATATTTTATGTACAGTGTATAAGATATATTTCGTGTCCTTTTGATATTTTATGTAAATTATATAATACATATTTGGTGTTGTTTTTGATATTTTACATAGGGTGTGTCATCTATATTGACTGTCCTTTTTAATATTTTATTTACAGTATATAATATACATTTGGTGTAATTTTTGATATTTTATGTACAGTATATTAAATATAATTACTGTAGTTTTTTATAGTCTATTTACAGTATATATAACACATATTTGGTGTACTTTTTGATATTTTATGTACAGTATGTCATATATATTTACTGTACTATTTGATATTTTATTTACAGTATATAAAATGTATTTGGTGTACTTTTAGTTAATATTATATGTACAATATATGAAATATATTTACTGTACTTTCTGATATTTTATATACAGTATATAAGATATATTTGGTGTCCTTTTGATATTTTATATAAATTATATAATATATATTTTGTGAAGTTTTTGATATTTTACATAGGGTGTGTAGTATATACTTACTGTCCTTTTTGATATTTTATTTACAGTATATAATATACATTTGGTGTAATTTTTGATATTTTATGTACAGTATATTAAATATAATTACTGCAGTTTTTGATAGTCTATTTACAGTATATACAACACATATTTGGTGTACTTTTTGATATTTTATGTACAGTATGTCATATATATTTACTGTACTTTTTGATATTTTATTTACAGTATATGAAATGTATTTGGTGTACTTTTAGTTAATATTATATGTACAATATATGAAATATATTTACTGTACTTTTTGATATTTTATGTACAGTATAGAAGATATATTTGGTGTCCTTTTGATATTTTATATAAATTACATAATATATATTTGGTGAAGTTTTTGATATTTTACATAGGGTGTGTAGTATATAGTTACTGTCCTTTTTGATATTTTATTTACAGTATATAATATACGTTTGGTGTAATTTTTGATATTTAATGTACAGTATATTAAATATAATTACTGTAGTATTTGATACTTTATTTACAGTATATATAACACATATTTGGTGTACTTTTTGATATTTTATGTACAGTATGTCATATATATTTACTGTACTTTTTGATAATTTATTTACAGTATATAAAGTGTATTTGGTGTACTTTCAGTTAATATTATATGTACAATATATGAAATATATTTACTGTACTTTTTGATATTTTATGTACAGTATATAAGATATATTTCGTGTCCTTTTGATATTTTATGTAAATTATAAAATATATATTTGGTGAAGTTTTTGATATTTTACATAGGGTGTGTAGTATATAGTTACTGTCCTTTTTGATATTTTATTTACAGTATATAATATACGTTTGGTGTAATTTTTGATATTTTATGTACAGTATATTAAATATAATTACTGTAGTATTTGATACTTTATTTACAGTATATATAACACATATTTGGTGTACTTTTTGATATTTTATGTACAGTATGTAATATATATTTACTGTACTTTTTGATAATTTATTTACAGTATATAAAGTGTATTTGGTGTACTTTCGGTTAATATTATATGTACAATATATGAAATATATATACTGTATTTTTGATATTTTATGTACAGTATATAAGATATATTTCGTGTCCTTTTGATATTTTATGTAAATTATATAATACATATTTGGTGTTGTTTTTGATATTTTACATAGGGTGTGTCATCTATATTGACTGTCCTTTTTAATATTTTATTTACAGTATATAATATACATTTGGTGTAATTTTTGATATTTTATGTACAGTATATTAAATATAATTACTGTAGTTTTTCATAGTCTATTTACAGTATATATAACACATATTTGGTGTACTTTTTGATATTTTATGTACAGTATGTCATATATATTTACTGTACTATTTGATATTTTATTTACAGTATATAAAATGTATTTGGTGTACTTTTAGTTAATATTATATGTACAATATATGAAATATATTTACTGTACTTTCTGATATTTTATATACAGTATATAAGATATATTTGGTGTCCTTTTGATATTTTATATAAATTATATAATATATATTTTGTGAAGTTTTTGATATTTTACATAGGGTGTGTACTATATACTTACTGTCCTTTTTGATATTTTATTTACAGTATATAATATACATTTGGTGTAATTTTTGATATTTTATGTACAGTATATTAAATATAATTACTGCAGTTTTTGATAGTCTATTTGCAGTATATACAACACATATTTGGTGTACTTTTTGATATTTTATGTACAGTATGTCATATATATTTACTGTACTTTTTGATATTTTATTTACAGTATATAAAATGTATTTGGTGTACTTTTAGTTAATATTATATGTACAATATATGAAATATATTTACTGTACTTTTTGATATTTTATGTACAGTATATAAGATATATTTGGTGTCCTTTTGATATTTTATATAAATGACATAATATATATTTGGTGAAGTTTTTGATATTTTACATAGGGTGTGTAGTATATAGTTACTGTCCTTTTTGATATTTTATTTACAGTATATAATATACGTTTGGTGTAATTTTTGATATTTAATGTACAGTATATTAAATATAATTACTGTAGTATTTGATACTTTATTTACAGTATATATAACACATATTTGGTGTACTTTTTGATATTTTATGTACAGTATGTCATATATATTTACTGTACTTTTTGATAATTTATTTACAGTATATAAAGTGTATTTGGTGTACTTTCAGTTAATATTATATGTACAATATATGAAATATATTTACTGTACTTTTTGATATTTTATGTACAGTATATAAGATATATTTGGTGTCCTTTTGATATTTTATGTAAATTATATAATATATATTTGGTGAAGTTTTTGATATTTTACATAGGGTGTGTACTATATAGTTACTGTCCTTTTTGATATTTTATTTACAGTATATAATATACGTTTGGTGTAATTTTTGATATTTTATGTACAGTATATTAAATATAATTACTGTAGTATTTGATACTTTATTTACAGTATATATAACACATATTTGGTGTACTTTTTGATATTTTATGTACAGTATGTAATATATATTTACTGTACTTTTTGATAATTTATTTACAGTATATAAAGTGTATTTGGTGTACTTTCAGTTAATATTATATGTACAATATATGAAATATATTTACTGTACTTTTTGATATTTTATGTACAGTATATAAGATATATTTCGTGTCCTTTTGATATTTTATGTAAATTATAAAATATATATTTGGTGAAGTTTTTGATATTTTACATAGGGTGTGTAGTATATAGTTACTGTCCTTTTTGATATTTTATTTACAGTATGTAATATACGTTTGGTGTAATTTTTGATATTTTATGTACAGTATATTAAATATAATTACTGTAGTATTTGATACTTTATTTACAGTATATATAACACATATTTGGTGTACTTTTTGATATTTTATGTACAGTATGTAATATATATTTACTGTACTTTTTGATAATTTATTTACAGTATATAAAGTGTATTTGGTGTACTTTCGGTTAATATTATATGTACAATATATGAAATATATATACTGTATTTTTGATATTTTATGTACAGTATATAAGATATATTTCGTGTCCTTTTGATATTTTATGTAAATTATATAATACATATTTGGTGTTGTTTTTGATATTTTACATAGGGTGTGTCATCTATATTGACTGTCCTTTTTAATATTTTATTTACAGTATATAATATACATTTGGTGTAATTTTTGATATTTTATGTACAGTATATTAAATATAATTACTGTAGTTTTTCATAGTCTATTTACAGTATATATAACACATATTTGGTGTACTTTTTGATATTTTATGTACAGTATGATATATATATTTACTGTACTATTTGATATTTTATTTACAGTATATAAAATGTATTTGGTGTACTTTTAGTTAATATTATATGTACAATATATGAAATATATTTACTGTACTTTCTGATATTTTATATACAGTATATAAGATATATTTGGTGTCCTTTTGATATTTTATATAAATTATATAATATATATTTGGTGAAGTTTTTGATATTTTACATAGGGTGTGTAGTATATAGTTACTGTCCTTTTTGATATTTTATTTACAGTATATAATATACGTTTGGTGTAATTTTTGATATTTAATGTACAGTATATTAAATATAATTACTGTAGTATTTGATACTTTATTTACAGTATATATAACACATATTTGGTGTACTTTTTGATATTTTATGTACAGTATGTAATATATATTTACTGTACTTTTTGATAATTTATTTACAGTATATAAAGTGTATTTGATGTACTTTCAGTTAATATTATATGTAAAATATATGAAATATATTTACTGTACTTTGTGATATTTTATGTACAGTATATAAGATATATTTGGTGTCCTTTTGATATTTTATGTAAATTATATAATATATATTTGGTGAAGTTTTTGATATTTTACATAGGGTGTGTAGTATATAGTTACTGTCCTTTTTGATATTTTATTTACAGTATATAATATACGTTTGGTGTGATTTTTGATATTTTATGTACAGTATATTAAATATAATTACTGTAGTATTTGATACTTTATTTACAGTATATATAACACATATTTGGTGTACTTTTTGATATTTTATGTACAGTATGTAATATATATTTACTGTACTTTTTGATAATTTATTTACAGTATATAAAGTGTATTTGGTGTACTTTCGGTTAATATTATATGTACAATATATGAAATATATATACTGTATTTTTGATATTTTATGTACAGTATATAAGATATATTTCGTGTCCTTTTGATATTTTATGTAAATTATATAATACATATTTGGTGTTGTTTTTGATATTTTACATAGGGTGTGTCATCTATATTGACTGTCCTTTTTAATATTTTATTTACAGTATATAATATACATTTGGTGTAATTTTTGATATTTTATGGACAGTATATTAAATATAATTACTGTAGTTTTTCATAGTCTATTTACAGTATATATAACACATATTTGGTGTACTTTTTGATATTTTATGTACAGTATGTCATATATATTTACTGTACTATTTGATATTTTATTTACAGTATATAAAATGTATTTGGTGTACTTTTAGTTAATATTATATGTACAATATATGAAATATATTTACTGTACTTTCTGATATTTTATATACAGTATATAAGATATATTTGGTGTCCTTTTGATATTTTATATAAATTATATAATATATATTTGGTGAAGTTTTTGATATTTTACATAGGGTGTGTAGTATATAGTTACTGTCCTTTTTGATATTTTATTTACAGTATATAATATACGTTTGGTGTAATTTTTGATATTTAATGTACAGTATATTAAATATAATTACTGTAGTATTTGATACTTTATTTACAGTATATATAACACATATTTGGTGTACTTTTTGATATTTTATGTACAGTATGTAATATATATTTACTGTACTTTTTGATAATTTATTTACAGTATATAAAGTGTATTTGGTGTACTTTCAGTTAATATTATATGTAAAATATATGAAATATTTTTACTGTACTTTGTGATATTTTATGTACAGTATATAAGATATATTTGGTGTCCTTTTGATATTTTATGTAAATTATATAATATATATTTGGTGAAGTTTTTGATATTTTACATAGGGTGTGTAGTATATAGTTACTGTCCTTTTTGATATTTTATTTACAGTATATAATATACGTTTGGTGTAATTTTTGATATTTTATGTACAGTATATTAAATATAATTACTGTAGTATTTGATACTTTATTTACAGTATATATAACACATATTTGGTGTACTTTTTGATATTTTATGTACAGTATGTAATATATATTTACTGTACTTTTTGATAATTTATTTACAGTATATAAAGTGTATTTGGTGTACTTTCGGTTAATATTATATGTACAATATATGAAATATATATACTGTATTTTTGATATTTTATGTACAGTATATAAGATATATTTCGTGTCCTTTTGATATTTTATGTAAATTATATAATACATATTTGGTGTTGTTTTTGATATTTTACATAGAGTGTGTCATCTATATTGACTGTCCTTTTTAATATTTTATTTACAGTATATAATATACATTTGGTGTAATTTTTGATATTTTATGTACAGTATATTAAATATAATTACTGTAGTTTTTCATAGTCTATTTACAGTATATATAACACATATTTGGTGTACTTTTTGATATTTTATGTACAGTATGTCATATATATTTACTGTACTATTTGATATTTTATTTTCAGTATATAAAATGTATTTGGTGTACTTTTAGTTAATATTATATGTACAATATATGAAATATATTTACTGTACTTTCTGATATTTTATATACAGTATATAAGATATATTTGGTGTCCTTTTGATATTTTATATAAATTATATAATATATATATGGTGAAGTTTTTGATATTTTACATAGGGTGTGTAGTATATAGTTACTGTCCTTTTTGATATTTTATTTACAGTATATAATATACGTTTGGTGTAATTTTTGATATTTAATGTACAGTATATTAAATATAATTACTGTAGTATTTGATACTTTATTTACAGTATATATAACACATATTTGGTGTACTTTTTGATATTTTATGTATAGTATGTAATATATATTTACTGTACTTTTTGAGAATTTATTTACAGTATATAAAGTGTATTTGGTGTACTTTCAGTTAATATTATATGTAAAATATATGAAATATATTTACTGTACTTTTTGATATTTTATGTACAGTATATAAGATATATTTCGTGTCCTTTTGATATTTTATGTAAATTATATAATACATATTTGGTGTTGTTTTTGATATTTTACATAGAGTGTGTCATCTATATTGACTGTCCTTTTTAATATTTTATTTACAGTATATAATATACATTTGGTGTAATTTTTGATATTTTATGTACAGTATATTAAATATAATTACTGTAGTTTTTCATAGTCTATTTACAGTATATATAACACATATTTGGTGTACTTTTTGATATTTTATGTACAGTATGTCATATATATTGACTGTACTTTTTGATAATTTATTTACAGTATATAAAGTGTATTTGGTGTACTTTCAGTTAATATTATATGTACAATATATGAAATATATTTACTGTACTTTCTGATATTTTATATACAGTATATAAGATATATTTGGTGTCCTTTTGATATTTTATATAAATTATATAATATATATTTTGTGAAGTTTTTGATATTTTACATAGGGTGTGTAGTATATACTTACTGTCCTTTTTGATATTTTATTTACAGTATATAATATACATTTGGTGTAATTTTTGATATTTTATGTACAGTATATTAAATATAATTACTGCAGTTTTTGATAGTCTATTTACAGTATATACAACACATATTTGGTGTACTTTTTGATATTTTATGTACAGTATGTCATATATATTTACTGTACTTTTTGATATTTTATTTACAGTATATGAAATGTATTTGGTGTACTTTTAGTTAATATTATATGTACAATATATGAAATATATTTACTGTACTTTTTGATATTTTATGTACAGTATATAAGATACATTTGGTGTCCTTTTGATATTTTATATAAATTACATAATATATATTTGGTGAAGTTTTTGATATTTTACATAGGGTGTGTAGTATATAGTTACTGTCCTTTTTGATATTTTATTTACAGTATATAATATACGTTTGGTGTAATTTTTGATATTTAATGTACAGTATATTAAATATAATTACTGTAGTATTTGATACTTTATTTACAGTATATATAACACATATTTGGTGTACTTTTTGATATTTTATGTACAGTATGTCATATATATTTACTGTACTTTTTGATAATTTATTTACAGTATATAAAGTGTATTTGGTGTACTTTCAGTTAATATTATATGTACAATATATGAAATATATTTACTGTACTTTTTGATATTTTATGTACAGTATATAAGATATATTTCGTGTCCTTTTGATATTTTATGTAAATTATAAAATATATATTTGGTGAAGTTTTTGATATTTTACATAGGGTGTGTAGTATATAGTTACTGTCCTTTTTGATATTTTATTTACAGTATATAATATACGTTTGGTGTAATTTTTGATATTTTATGTACAGTATATTAAATATAATTACTGTAGTATTTGATACTTTATTTACAGTATATATAACACATATTTGGTGTACTTTTTGATATTTTATGTACAGTATGTAATATATATTTACTGTACTTTTTGATAATTTATTTACAGTATATAAAGTGTATTTGGTGTACTTTCGGTTAATATTATATGTACAATATATGAAATATATATACTGTATTTTTGATATTTTATGTACAGTATATAAGATATATTTCGTGTCCTTTTGATATTTTATGTAAATTATATAATACATATTTGGTGTTGTTTTTGATATTTTACATAGAGTGTGTCATCTATATTGACTGTCCTTTTTAATATTTTATTTACAGTATATAATATACATTTGGTGTAATTTTTGATATTTTATGTACAGTATATTAAATATAATTACTGTAGTTTTTCATAGTCTATTTACAGTATATATAACACATATTTGGTGTACTTTTTGATATTTTATGTACAGTATGTCATATATATTTACTGTACTATTTGATATTTTATTTTCAGTATATAAAATGTATTTGGTGTACTTTTAGTTAATATTATATGTACAATATATGAAATATATTTACTGTACTTTCTGATATTTTATATACAGTATATAAGATATATTTGGTGTCCTTTTGATATTTTATATAAATTATATAATATATATATGGTGAAGTTTTTGATATTTTACATAGGGTGTGTAGTATATAGTTACTGTCCTTTTTGATATTTTATTTACAGTATATAATATACGTTTGGTGTAATTTTTGATATTTAATGTACAGTATATTAAATATAATTACTGTAGTATTTGATACTTTATTTACAGTATATATAACACATATTTGGTGTACTTTTTGATATTTTATGTATAGTATGTAATATATATTTATTGTACTTTTTGATAATTTATTTACAGTATATAAAGTGTATTTGGTGTACTTTCAGTTAATATTATATGTAAAATATATGAAATATATTTACTGTACTTTTTGATATTTTATGTACAGTATATAAGATATATTTCGTGTCCTTTTGATATTTTATGTAAATTATATAATACATATTTGGTGTTGTTTTTGATATTTTACATAGAGTGTGTCATCTATATTGACTGTCCTTTTTAATATTTTATTTACAGTATATAATATACATTTGGTGTAATTTTTGATATTTTATGTACAGTATATTAAATATAATTACTGTAGTTTTTCATAGTCTATTTACAGTATATATAACACATATTTGGTGTACTTTTTGATATTTTATGTACAGTATGTCATATATATTGACTGTACTTTTTGATAATTTATTTACAGTATATAAAGTGTATTTGGTGTACTTTCAGTTAATATTATATGTACAATATATGAAATATATTTACTGTACTTTCTGATATTTTATATACAGTATATAAGATATATTTGGTGTCCTTTTGATATTTTATATAAATTATATAATATATATTTTGTGAAGTTTTTGATATTTTACATAGGGTGTGTAGTATATACTTACTGTCCTTTTTGATATTTTATTTACAGTATATAATATACATTTGGTGTAATTTTTGATATTTTATGTACAGTATATTAAATATAATTACTGCAGTTTTTGATAGTCTATTTACAGTATATACAACACATATTTGGTGTACTTTTTGATATTTTATGTACAGTATGTCATATATATTTACTGTACTTTTTGATATTTTATTTACAGTATATGAAATGTATTTGGTGTACTTTTAGTTAATATTATATGTACAATATATGAAATATATTTACTGTACTTTTTGATATTTTATGTACAGTATATAAGATACATTTGGTGTCCTTTTGATATTTTATATAAATTACATAATATATATTTGGTGAAGTTTTTGATATTTTACATAGGGTGTGTAGTATATAGTTACTGTCCTTTTTGATATTTTATTTACAGTATATAATATACGTTTGGTGTAATTTTTGATATTTAATGTACAGTATATTAAATATAATTACTGTAGTATTTGATACTTTATTTACAGTATATATAACACATATTTGGTGTACTTTTTGATATTTTATGTACAGTATGTCATATATATTTACTGTACTTTTTGATAATTTATTTACAGTATATAAAGTGTATTTGGTGTACTTTCAGTTAATATTATATGTACAATATATGAAATATATTTACTGTACTTTTTGATATTTTATGTACAGTATATAAGATATATTTCGTGTCCTTTTGATATTTTATGTAAATTATAAAATATATATTTGGTGAAGTTTTTGATATTTTACATAGGGTGTGTAGTATATAGTTACTGTCCTTTTTGATATTTTATTTACAGTATATAATATACGTTTGGTGTAATTTTTGATATTTTATGTACAGTATATTAAATATAATTACTGTAGTATTTGATACTTTATTTACAGTATATATAACACATATTTGGTGTACTTTTTGATATTTTATGTACAGTATGTAATATATATTTACTGTACTTTTTGATAATTTATTTACAGTATATAAAGTGTATTTGGTGTACTTTCGGTTAATATTATATGTACAATATATGAAATATATATACTGTATTTTTGATATTTTATGTACAGTATATAAGATATATTTCGTGTCCTTTTGATATTTTATGTAAATTATATAATACATATTTGGTGTTGTTTTTGATATTTTACATAGGGTGTGTCATCTATATTGACTGTCCTTTTTAATATTTTATTTACAGTATATAATATACATTTGGTGTAATTTTTGATATTTTATGTACAGTATATTAAATATAATTACTGTAGTTTTCATAGTCTATTTACAGTATATATAACACATATTTGGTGTACTTTTTGATATTTTATGTACAGTATGTCATATATATTTACTGTACTATTTGATATTTTATTTACAGTATATAAAATGTATTTGGTGTACTTTTAGTTAATATTATATGTACAATATATGAAATATATTTACTGTACTTTCTGATATTTTATATACAGTATATAAGATATATTTGGTGTCCTTTTGATATTTTATATAAATTATATAATATATATTTTGTGAAGTTTTTGATATTTTACATAGGGTGTGTACTATATACTTACTGTCCTTTTTGATATTTTATTTACAGTATATAATATACATTTGGTGTAATTTTTGATATTTTATGTACAGTATATTAAATATAATTACTGCAGTTTTTGATAGTCTATTTGCAGTATATACAACACATATTTGGTGTACTTTTTGATATTTTATGTACAGTATGTCATATATATTTACTGTATTTTTTGATATTTTATTTACAGTATATAAAATGTATTTGGTGTACTTTTAGTTAATATTATATGTACAATATATGAAATATATTTACTGTACTTTTTGATATTTTATGTACAGTATATAAGATATATTTGGTGTCCTTTTGATATTTTATATAAATTACATAATATATATTTGGTGAAGTTTTTGATATTTTACATAGGGTGTGTAGTATATAGTTACTGTCCTTTTTGATATTTTATTTACAGTATATAATATACGTTTGGTGTAATTTTTGATATTTAATGTACAGTATATTAAATATAATTACTGTAGTATTTGATACTTTATTTACAGTATATATAACACATATTTGGTGTACTTTTTGATATTTTATGTACAGTATGTCATATATATTTACTGTACTTTTTGATAATTTATTTACACTATATAAAGTGTATTTGGTGTACTTTCAGTTAATATTATATGTACAATATATGAAATATATTTACTGTACTTTTTGATATTTTATGTACAGTATATAAGATATATTTGGTGTCCTTTTGATATTTTATGTAAATTATATAATATATATTTGGTGAAGTTTTTGATATTTTACATAGGGTGTGTACTATATAGTTACTGTCCTTTTTGATATTTTATTTACAGTATATAATATACGTTTGGTGTAATTTTTGATATTTTATGTACAGTATATTAAATATAATTACTGTAGTATTTGATACTTTATTTACAGTATATATAACACATATTTGGTGTACTTTTTGATATTTTATGTACAGTATGTAATATATATTTACTGTACTTTTTGATAATTTATTTACAGTATATAAAGTGTATTTGGTGTACTTTCAGTTAATATTATATGTACAATATATGAAATATATTTACTGTACTTTTTGATATTTTATGTACAGTATATAAGATATATTTCGTGTCCTTTTGATATTTTATGTAAATTATAAAATATATATTTGGTGAAGTTTTTGATATTTTACATAGGGTGTGTAGTATATAGTTACTGTCCTTTTTGATATTTTATTTACAGTATGTAATATACGTTTGGTGTAATTTTTGATATTTTATGTACAGTATATTAAATATAATTACTGTAGTATTTGATACTTTATTTACAGTATATATAACACATATTTGGTGTACTTTTTGATATTTTATGTACAGTATGTAATATATATTTACTGTACTTTTTGATAATTTATTTACAGTATATAAAGTGTATTTGGTGTACTTTCGGTTAATATTATATGTACAATATATGAAATATATATACTGTATTTTTGATATTTTATGTACAGTATATAAGATATATTTCGTGTCCTTTTGATATTTTATGTAAATTATATAATACATATTTGGTGTTGTTTTTGATATTTTACATAGGGTGTGTCATCTATATTGACTGTCCTTTTTAATATTTTATTTACAGTATATAATATACATTTGGTGTAATTTTTGATATTTTATGTACAGTATATTAAATATAATTACTGTAGTTTTTCATAGTCTATTTACAGTATATATAACACATATTTGGTGTACTTTTTGATATTTTATGTACAGTATGATATATATATTTACTGTACTATTTGATAATTTATTTACAGTATATAAAATGTATTTGGTGTACTTTTAGTTAATATTATATGTACAATATATGAAATATATTTACTGTACTTTCTGATATTTTATATACAGTATATAAGATATATTTGGTGTCCTTTTGATATTTTATATAAATTATATAATATATATTTGGTGAAGTTTTTGATATTTTACATAGGGTGTGTAGTATATAGTTACTGTCCTTTTTGATATTTTATTTACAGTATATAATATACGTTTGGTGTAATTTTTGATATTTAATGTACAGTATATTAAATATAATTACTGTAGTATTTGATACTTTATTTACAGTATATATAACACATATTTGGTGTACTTTTTGATATTTTATGTACAGTATGTAATATATATTTACTGTACTTTTTGATAATTTATTTACAGTATATAAAGTGTATTTGATGTACTTTCAGTTAATATTATATGTAAAATATATGAAATATATTTACTGTACTTTGTGATATTTTATGTACAGTATATAAGATATATTTGGTGTCCTTTTGATATTTTATGTAAATTATATAATATATATTTGGTGAAGTTTTTGATATTTTACATAGGGTGTGTAGTATATAGTTACTGTCCTTTTTGATATTTTATTTACAGTATATAATATACGTTTGGTGTGATTTTTGATATTTTATGTACAGTATATTAAATATAATTACTGTAGTATTTGATACTTTATTTACAGTATATATAACACATATTTGGTGTACTTTTTGATATTTTATGTACAGTATGTAATATATATTTACTGTACTTTTTGATAATTTATTTACAGTATATAAAGTGTATTTGGTGTACTTTCGGTTAATATTATATGTACAATATATGAAATATATATACTGTATTTTTGATATTTTATGTACAGTATATAAGATATATTTCGTGTCCTTTTGATATTTTATGTAAATTATATAATACATATTTGGTGTTGTTTTTGATATTTTACATAGGGTGTGTCATCTATATTGACTGTCCTTTTTAATATTTTATTTACAGTATATAATATACATTTGGTGTAATTTTTGATATTTTATGTACAGTATATTAAATATAATTACTGTAGTTTTTCATAGTCTATTTACAGTATATATAACACATATTTGGTGTACTTTTTGATATTTTATGTACAGTATGTCATATATATTTACTGTACTATTTGATATTTTATTTTCAGTATATAAAATGTATTTGGTGTACTTTTAGTTAATATTATATGTACAATATATGAAATATATTTACTGTACTTTCTGATATTTTATATACAGTATATAAGATATATTTGGTGTCCTTTTGATATTTTATATAAATTATATAATATATATTTGGTGAAGTTTTTGATATTTTACATAGGGTGTGTAGTATATAGTTACTGTCCTTTTTGATATTTTATTTACAGTATATAATATACGTTTGGTGTAATTTTTGATATTTAATGTACAGTATATTAAATATAATTACTGTAGTATTTGATACTTTATTTACAGTATATATAACACATATTTGGTGTACTTTTTGATATTTTATGTACAGTATGTAATATATATTTACTGTACTTTTTGATATTTTATTTACAGTATATAAAATGTATTTGGTGTACTTTTAGTTAATATTATATGTACAATATATGAAATATATTTACTGTACTTTTTGATATTTTATGTAGAGTATATAAGATATATTTGGTGTCCTTTTGATATTTTATATAAATTACATAATATATATTTGGTGAAGTTTTTGATATTTTACATAGGGTGTGTAGTATATAGTTACTGTCCTTTTTGATATTTTATTTACAGTATATAATATACGTTTGGTGTAATTTTTGATATTTAATGTACAGTATATTAAATATAATTACTGTAGTATTTGATACTTTATTTACAGTATATATAACACATATTTGCTGTACTTTTTGATATTTTATGTACAGTATGTCATATATATTTACTGTACTTTTTGATAATTTATTTACAGTATATAAAGTGTATTTGGTGTACTTTCAGTTAATATTATATGTACAATATATGAAATATATTTACTGTACTTTTTGATATTTTATGTACAGTATATAAGATATATTTGGTGTCCTTTTGATATTTTATGTAAATTATATAATATATATTTGGTGAAGTTTTTGATATTTTACATAGGGTGTGTAGTATATAGTTACTGTCCTTTTTGATATTTTATTTACAGTATATAATATATGTTTGGTGTAATTTTTGATATTTTATGTACAGTATATTAAATATAATTACTGTAGTATTTGATACTTTATTTACAGTATATATAACACATATTTGGTGTACTTTTTGATATTTTATGTACAGTATGTAATATATATTTACTGTACTTTTTGATAATTTATTTACAGTATATAAAGTGTATTTGGTGTACTTTCGGTTAATATTATATGTACAATATATGAAATATATATACTGTATTTTTGATATTTTATGTACAGTGTATAAGATATATTTCGTGTCCTTTTGATATTTTATGTAAATTATATAATACATATTTGGTGTTGTTTTTGATATTTTACATAGGGTGTGTCATCTATATTGACTGTCCTTTTTAATATTTTATTTACAGTATATAATATACATTTGGTGTAATTTTTGATATTTTATGTACAGTATATTAAATATAATTACTGTAGTTTTTTATAGTCTATTTACAGTATATATAACACATATTTGGTGTACTTTTTGATATTTTATGTACAGTATGTCATATATATTTACTGTACTATTTGATATTTTATTTACAGTATATAAAATGTATTTGGTGTACTTTTAGTTAATATTATATGTACAATATATGAAATATATTTACTGTACTTTCTGATATTTTATATACAGTATATAAGATATATTTGGTGTCCTTTTGATATTTTATATAAATTATATAATATATATTTGGTGAAGTTTTTGATATTTTACATAGGGTGTGTAGTATATAGTTACTGTCCTTTTTGATATTTTATTTACAGTATATAATATACGTTTGGTGTAATTTTTGATATTTAATGTACAGTATATTAAATATAATTACTGTAGTATTTGATACTTTATTTACAGTATATATAACACATATTTGGTGTACTTTTTGATATTTTATGTACAGTATGTAATATATATTTACTGTACTTTTTGATAATTTATTTACAGTATATAAAGTGTATTTGATGTACTTTCAGTTAATATTATATGTAAAATATATGAAATATATTTACTGTACTTTGTGATATTTTATGTACAGTATATAAGATATATTTGGTGTCCTTTTGATATTTTATGTAAATTATATAATATATATTTGGTGAAGTTTTTGATATTTTACATAGGGTGTGTAGTATATAGTTACTGTCCTTTTTGATATTTTATTTACAGTATATAATATACGTTTGGTGTGATTTTTGATATTTTATGTACAGTATATTAAATATAATTACTGTAGTATTTGATACTTTATTTACAGTATATATAACACATATTTGGTGTACTTTTTGATATTTTATGTACAGTATGTAATATATATTTACTGTACTTTTTGATAATTTATTTACAGTATATAAAGTGTATTTGGTGTACTTTTGGTTAATATTATATGTACAATATATGAAATATATATACTGTATTTTTGATATTTTATGTACAGTATATAAGATATATTTCGTGTCCTTTTGATATTTTATGTAAATTATATAATACATATTTGGTGTTGTTTTTGATATTTTACATAGGGTGTGTCATCTATATTGACTGTCCTTTTTAATATTTTATTTACAGTATATAATATACATTTGGTGTAATTTTTGATATTTTATGGACAGTATATTAAATATAATTACTGTAGTTTTTCATAGTCTATTTACAGTATATATAACACATATTTGGTGTACTTTTTGATATTTTATGTACAGTATGTCATATATATTTACTGTACTATTTGATATTTTATTTACAGTATATAAAATGTATTTGGTGTACTTTTAGTTAATATTATATGTACAATATATGAAATATATTTACTGTACTTTCTGATATTTTATATACAGTATATAAGATATATTTGGTGTCCTTTTGATATTTTATATAAATTATATAATATATATTTTGTGAAGTTTTTGATATTTTACATAGGGTGTGTAGTATATACTTACTGTCCTTTTTGATATTTTATTTACAGTATATAATATACATTTGGTGTAATTTTTGATATTTTATGTACAGTATATTAAATATAATTACTGCAGTTTTTGATAGTCTATTTACAGTATATACAACACATATTTGGTGTACTTTTTGATATTTTATGTACAGTATGTCATATATATTTACTGTACTTTTTGATATTTTATTTACAGTATATAAAATGTATTTGGTGTACTTTTAGTTAATATTATATGTACAATATATGAAATATATTTACTGTACTTTTTGATATTTTATGTACAGTATATAAGATATATTTGGTGTCCTTTTGATATTTTATATAAATTACATAATATATATTTGGTGAGGTTTTTGATATTTTACATAGGGTGTGTAGTATATAGTTACTGTCCTTTTTGATATTTTATTTACAGTATATAATATACGTTTGGTGTAATTTTTGATATTTAATGTACAGTATATTAAATATAATTACTGTAGTATTTGATACTTTATTTACAGTATATATAACACATATTTGGTGTACTTTTTGATATTTTATGTACAGTATGTGATATATATTTACTGTACTTTTTGAGAATTTATTTACAGTATATAAAGTGTATTTGGTGTACTTTCAGTTAATATTATATGTACAATATATGAAATATATTTACTGTACTTTTTGATATTTTATGTACAGTATATAAGATATATTTGGTGTCCTTTTGATATTTTATGTAAATTATAAAATATATATTTGGTGAAGTTTTTGATATTTTACATAGGGTGTGTAGTATATAGTTACTGTCCTTTTTGATATTTTATTTACAGTATATAATATACGTTTGGTGTAATTTTTGATATTTTATGTACAGTATATTAAATATAATTACTGTAGTATTTGATACTTTATTTACAGTATATATAACACATATTTGGTGTACTTTTTGATATTTTATGTACAGTATGTAATATATATTTACTGTACTTTTTGATAATTTATTTACAGTATATAAAGTGTATTTGGTGTACTTTCGGTTAATATTATATGTACAATATATGAAATATATATACTGTATTTTTGATATTTTATGTACAGTATATAAGATATATTTCGTGTCCTTTTGATATTTTATGTAAATTATATAATACATATTTGGTGTTGTTTTTGATATTTTACATAGGGTGTGTCATCTATATTGACTGTCCTTTTTAATATTTTATTTACAGTATATAATATACATTTGGTGTAATTTTTGATATTTTATGTACAGTATATTAAATATAATTACTGTAGTTTTTCATAGTCTATTTACAGTATATATAACACATATTTGGTGTACTTTTTGATATTTTATGTACAGTATGTCATATATATTTACTGTACTTTTTGATATTTTATTTACAGTATATAAAATGTATTTGGTGTACTTTTAGTTAATATTATATGTACAATATATGAAATATATTTACTGTACTTTCTGATATTTTATATACAGTATATAAGATATATTTGGTGTCCTTTTGATATTTTATATAAATTATATAATATATATTTTGTGAAGTTTTTGATATTTTACATAGGGTGTGTAGTATATACTTACTGTCCTTTTTGATATTTTATTTACAGTATATAATATACATTTGGTGTAATTTTTGATATTTTATGTACAGTATATTAAATATAATTACTGCAGTTTTTGATAGTCTATTTACAGTATATACAACACATATTTGGTGTACTTTTTGATATTTTATGTACAGTATGTCATATATATTTACTGTACTTTTTGATATTTTATTTACAGTATATGAACTGTATTTGGTGTACTTTTAGTTAATATTATATGTACAATATATGAAATATATTTACTGTACTTTTTGATATTTTATGTACAGTATATAAGATATATTTGGTGTCCTTTTGATATTTTATATAAATTACATAATATATATTTGGTGAAGTTTTTGATATTTTACATAGGGTGTGTAGTATATAGTTACTGTCCTTTTTGATATTTTATTTACAGTATATAATATACGTTTGGTGTAATTTTTGATATTTAATGTACAGTATATTAAATATAATTACTGTAGTATTTGATACTTTATTTACAGTATATATAACACATATTTGGTGTACTTTTTGATATTTTATGTACAGTATGTCATATATATTTACTGTACTTTTTGATAATTTATTTACAGTATATAAAGTGTATGTGGTGTACTTTCAGTTAATATTATATGTACAATATATGAAATATATTTACTGTACTTTTTGATATTTTATGTACAGTATATAAGATATATTTGGTGTCCTTTTGATATTTTATGTAAATTATATAATATATATTTGGTGAAGTTTTTGATATTTTACATAGGGTGTGTAGTATATAGTTACTGTCCTTTTTGATATTTTATTTACAGTATATAATATACGTTTGGTGTAATTTTTGATATTTTATGTACAGTATATTAAATATAATTACTGTAGTATTTGATACTTTATTTACAGTATATATAACACATATTTGGTGTACTTTTTGATATTTTATGTACAGTATGTAATATATATTTACTGTAGTTTTTGATAATTTATTTACAGTATATAAAGTGTATTTGGTGTACTTTCGGTTAATATTATATGTACAATACATGAAATATATATACTGTATTTTTGATATTTTATGTACAGTGTATAAGATATATTTCGTGTCCTTTTGATATTTTATGTAAATTATATAATACATATTTGGTGTTGTTTTTGATATTTTACATAGGGTGTGTCATCTATATTGACTGTCCTTTTTAATATTTTATTTACAGTATATAATATACATTTGGTGTAATTTTTGATATTTTATGTACAGTATATTAAATATAATTACTGTAGTTTTTTATAGTCTATTTACAGTATATATAACACATATTTGGTGTACTTTTTGATATTTTATGTACAGTATGTCATATATATTTACTGTACTATTTGATATTTTATTTACAGTATATAAAATGTATTTGGTGTACTTTTAGTTAATATTATATGTACAATATATGAAATATATTTACTGTACTTTCTGATATTTTATATACAGTATATAAGATATATTTGGTGTCCTTTTGATATTTTATATAAATTATATAATATATATTTTGTGAAGTTTTTGATATTTTACATAGGGTGTGTACTATATACTTACTGTCCTTTTTGATATTTTATTTACAGTATATAATATACATTTGGTGTAATTTTTGATATTTTATGTACAGTATATTAAATATAATTACTGCAGTTTTTGATAGTCTATTTGCAGTATATACAACACATATTTGGTGTACTTTTTGATATTTTATGTACAGTATGTCATATATATTTACTGTACTTTTTGATATTTTATTTACAGTATATAAAATGTATTTGGTGTACTTTTAGTTAATATTATATGTACAATATATGAAATATATTTACTGTACTTTTTGATATTTTATGTACAGTATATAAGATATATTTGGTGTCCTTTTGATATTTTATATAAATGACATAATATATATTTGGTGAAGTTTTTGATATTTTACATAGGGTGTGTAGTATATAGTTACTGTCCTTTTTGATATTTTATTTACAGTATATAATATACGTTTGGTGTAATTTTTGATATTTAATGTACAGTATATTAAATATAATTACTGTAGTATTTGATACTTTATTTACAGTATATATAACACATATTTGGTGTACTTTTTGATATTTTATGTACAGTATGTCATATATATTTACTGTACTTTTTGATAATTTATTTACAGTATATAAAGTGTATTTGGTGTACTTTCAGTTAATATTATATGTACAATATATGAAATATATTTACTGTACTTTTTGATATTTTATGTACAGTATATAAGATATATTTGGTGTCCTTTTGATATTTTATGTAAATTATATAATATATATTTGGTGAAGTTTTTGATATTTTACATAGGGTGTGTACTATATAGTTACTGTCCTTTTTGATATTTTATTTACAGTATATAATATACGTTTGGTGTAATTTTTGATATTTTATGTACAGTATATTAAATATAATTACTGTAGTATTTGATACTTTATTTACAGTATATATAACACATATTTGGTGTACTTTTTGATATTTTATGTACAGTATGTAATATATATTTACTGTACTTTTTGATAATTTATTTACAGTATATAAAGTGTATTTGGTGTACTTTCAGTTAATATTATATGTACAATATATGAAATATATTTACTGTACTTTTTGATATTTTATGTACAGTATATAAGATATATTTCGTGTCCTTTTGATATTTTATGTAAATTATAAAATATATATTTGGTGAAGTTTTTGATATTTTACATAGGGTGTGTAGTATATAGTTACTGTCCTTTTTGATATTTTATTTACAGTATGTAATATACGTTTGGTGTAATTTTTGATATTTTATGTACAGTATATTAAATATAATTACTGTAGTATTTGATACTTTATTTACAGTATATATAACACATATTTGGTGTACTTTTTGATATTTTATGTACAGTATGTAATATATATTTACTGTACTTTTTGATAATTTATTTACAGTATATAAAGTGTATTTGGTGTACTTTCGGTTAATATTATATGTACAATATATGAAATATATATACTGTATTTTTGATATTTTATGTACAGTATATAAGATATATTTCGTGTCCTTTTGATATTTTATGTAAATTATATAATACATATTTGGTGTTGTTTTTGATATTTTACATAGGGTGTGTCATCTATATTGACTGTCCTTTTTAATATTTTATTTACAGTATATAATATACATTTGGTGTAATTTTTGATATTTTATGTACAGTATATTAAATATAATTACTGTAGTTTTTCATAGTCTATTTACAGTATATATAACACATATTTGGTGTACTTTTTGATATTTTATGTACAGTATGATATATATATTTACTGTACTATTTGATATTTTATTTACAGTATATAAAATGTATTTGGTGTACTTTTAGTTAATATTATATGTACAATATATGAAATATATTTACTGTACTTTCTGATATTTTATATACAGTATATAAGATATATTTGGTGTCCTTTTGATATTTTATATAAATTATATAATATATATTTGGTGAAGTTTTTGATATTTTACATAGGGTGTGTAGTATATAGTTACTGTCCTTTTTGATATTTTATTTACAGTATATAATATACGTTTGGTGTAATTTTTGATATTTAATGTACAGTATATTAAATATAATTACTGTAGTATTTGATACTTTATTTACAGTATATATAACACATATTTGGTGTACTTTTTGATATTTTATGTACAGTATGTAATATATATTTACTGTACTTTTTGATAATTTATTTACAGTATATAAAGTGTATGTGGTGTACTTTCAGTTAATATTATATGTACAATATATGAAATATATTTACTGTACTTTTTGATATTTTATGTACAGTATATAAGATATATTTGGTGTCCTTTTGATATTTTATGTAAATTATATAATATATATTTGGTGAAGTTTTTGATATTTTACATAGGGTGTGTAGTATATAGTTACTGTCCTTTTTGATATTTTATTTACAGTATATAATATACGTTTGGTGTAATTTTTGATATTTTATGTACAGTATATTAAATATAATTACTGTAGTATTTGATACTTTATTTACAGTATATATAACACATATTTGGTGTACTTTTTGATATTTTATGTACAGTATGTAATATATATTTACTGTAGTTTTTGATAATTTATTTACAGTATATAAAGTGTATTTGGTGTACTTTCGGTTAATATTATATGTACAATACATGAAATATATATACTGTATTTTTGATATTTTATGTACAGTGTATAAGATATATTTCGTGTCCTTTTGATATTTTATGTAAATTATATAATACATATTTGGTGTTGTTTTTGATATTTTACATAGGGTGTGTCATCTATATTGACTGTCCTTTTTAATATTTTATTTACAGTATATAATATACATTTGGTGTAATTTTTGATATTTTATGTACAGTATATTAAATATAATTACTGTAGTTTTTTATAGTCTATTTACAGTATATATAACACATATTTGGTGTACTTTTTGATATTTTATGTACAGTATGTCATATATATTTACTGTACTATTTGATATTTTATTTACAGTATATAAAATGTATTTGGTGTACTTTTAGTTAATATTATATGTACAATATATGAAATATATTTACTGTACTTTCTGATATTTTATATACAGTATATAAGATATATTTGGTGTCCTTTTGATATTTTATATAAATTATATAATATATATTTTGTGAAGTTTTTGATATTTTACATAGGGTGTGTACTATATACTTACTGTCCTTTTTGATATTTTATTTACAGTATATAATATACATTTGGTGTAATTTTTGATATTTTATGTACAGTATATTAAATATAATTACTGCAGTTTTTGATAGTCTATTTGCAGTATATACAACACATATTTGGTGTACTTTTTGATATTTTATGTACAGTATGTCATATATATTTACTGTACTTTTTGATATTTTATTTACAGTATATAAAATGTATTTGGTGTACTTTTAGTTAATATTATATGTACAATATATGAAATATATTTACTGTACTTTTTGATATTTTATGTACAGTATATAAGATATATTTGGTGTCCTTTTGATATTTTATATAAATGACATAATATATATTTGGTGAAGTTTTTGATATTTTACATAGGGTGTGTAGTATATAGTTACTGTCCTTTTTGATATTTTATTTACAGTATATAATATACGTTTGGTGTAATTTTTGATATTTAATGTACAGTATATTAAATATAATTACTGTAGTATTTGATACTTTATTTACAGTATATATAACACATATTTGGTGTACTTTTTGATATTTTATGTACAGTATGTCATATATATTTACTGTACTTTTTGATAATTTATTTACAGTATATAAAGTGTATTTGGTGTACTTTCAGTTAATATTATATGTACAATATATGAAATATATTTACTGTACTTTTTGATATTTTATGTACAGTATATAAGATATATTTGGTGTCCTTTTGATATTTTATGTAAATTATATAATATATATTTGGTGAAGTTTTTGATATTTTACATAGGGTGTGTACTATATAGTTACTGTCCTTTTTGATATTTTATTTACAGTATATAATATACGTTTGGTGTAATTTTTGATATTTTATGTACAGTATATTAAATATAATTACTGTAGTATTTGATACTTTATTTACAGTATATATAACACATATTTGGTGTACTTTTTGATATTTTATGTACAGTATGTAATATATATTTACTGTACTTTTTGATAATTTATTTACAGTATATAAAGTGTATTTGGTGTACTTTCAGTTAATATTATATGTACAATATATGAAATATATTTACTGTACTTTTTGATATTTTATGTACAGTATATAAGATATATTTCGTGTCCTTTTGATATTTTATGTAAATTATAAAATATATATTTGGTGAAGTTTTTGATATTTTACATAGGGTGTGTAGTATATAGTTACTGTCCTTTTTGATATTTTATTTACAGTATGTAATATACGTTTGGTGTAATTTTTGATATTTTATGTACAGTATATTAAATATAATTACTGTAGTATTTGATACTTTATTTACAGTATATATAACACATATTTGGTGTACTTTTTGATATTTTATGTACAGTATGTAATATATATTTACTGTACTTTTTGATAATTTATTTACAGTATATAAAGTGTATTTGGTGTACTTTCGGTTAATATTATATGTACAATATATGAAATATATATACTGTATTTTTGATATTTTATGTACAGTATATAAGATATATTTCGTGTCCTTTTGATATTTTATGTAAATTATATAATACATATTTGGTGTTGTTTTTGATATTTTACATAGGGTGTGTCATCTATATTGACTGTCCTTTTTAATATTTTATTTACAGTATATAATATACATTTGGTGTAATTTTTGATATTTTATGTACAGTATATTAAATATAATTACTGTAGTTTTTCATAGTCTATTTACAGTATATATAACACATATTTGGTGTACTTTTTGATATTTTATGTACAGTATGATATATATATTTACTGTACTATTTGATATTTTATTTACAGTATATAAAATGTATTTGGTGTACTTTTAGTTAATATTATATGTACAATATATGAAATATATTTACTGTACTTTCTGATATTTTATATACAGTATATAAGATATATTTGGTGTCCTTTTGATATTTTATATAAATTATATAATATATATTTGGTGAAGTTTTTGATATTTTACATAGGGTGTGTAGTATATAGTTACTGTCCTTTTTGATATTTTATTTACAGTATATAATATACGTTTGGTGTAATTTTTGATATTTAATGTACAGTATATTAAATATAATTACTGTAGTATTTGATACTTTATTTACAGTATATATAACACATATTTGGTGTACTTTTTGATATTTTATGTACAGTATGTAATATATATTTACTGTACTTTTTGATAATTTATTTACAGTATATAAAGTGTATTTGATGTACTTTCAGTTAATATTATATGTAAAATATATGAAATATATTTACTGTACTTTGTGATATTTTATGTACAGTATATAAGATATATTTGGTGTCCTTTTGATATTTTATGTAAATTATATAATATATATTTGGTGAAGTTTTTGATATTTTACATAGGGTGTGTAGTATATAGTTACTGTCCTTTTTGATATTTTATTTACAGTATATAATATACGTTTGGTGTGATTTTTGATATTTTATGTACAGTATATTAAATATAATTACTGTAGTATTTGATACTTTATTTACAGTATATATAACACATATTTGGTGTACTTTTTGATATTTTATGTACAGTATGTAATATATATTTACTGTACTTTTTGATAATTTATTTACAGTATATAAAGTGTATTTGGTGTACTTTCGGTTAATATTATATGTACAATATATGAAATATATATACTGTATTTTTGATATTTTATGTACAGTATATAAGATATATTTCGTGTCCTTTTGATATTTTATGTAAATTATATAATACATATTTGGTGTTGTTTTTGATATTTTACATAGGGTGTGTCATCTATATTGACTGTCCTTTTTAATATTTTATTTACAGTATATAATATACATTTGGTGTAATTTTTGATATTTTATGGACAGTATATTAAATATAATTACTGTAGTTTTTCATAGTCTATTTACAGTATATATAACACATATTTGGTGTACTTTTTGATATTTTATGTACAGTATGTCATATATATTTACTGTACTATTTGATATTTTATTTACAGTATATAAAATGTATTTGGTGTACTTTTAGTTAATATTATATGTACAATATATGAAATATATTTACTGTACTTTCTGATATTTTATATACAGTATATAAGATATATTTGGTGTCCTTTTGATATTTTATATAAATTATATAATATATATTTGGTGAAGTTTTTGATATTTTACATAGGGTGTGTAGTATATAGTTACTGTCCTTTTTGATATTTTATTTACAGTATATAATATACGTTTGGTGTAATTTTTGATATTTAATGTACAGTATATTAAATATAATTACTGTAGTATTTGATACTTTATTTACAGTATATATAACACATATTTGGTGTACTTTTTGATATTTTATGTACAGTATGTAATATATATTTACTGTACTTTTTGATAATTTATTTACAGTATATAAAGTGTATTTGGTGTACTTTCAGTTAATATTATATGTAAAATATATGAAATATTTTTACTGTACTTTGTGATATTTTATGTACAGTATATAAGATATATTTGGTGTCCTTTTGATATTTTATGTAAATTATATAATATATATTTGGTGAAGTTTTTGATATTTTACATAGGGTGTGTAGTATATAGTTACTGTCCTTTTTGATATTTTATTTACAGTATATAATATACGTTTGGTGTAATTTTTGATATTTTATATACAGTATATTAAATATAATTACTGTAGTATTTGATACTTTATTTACAGTATATATAACACATATTTGGTGTACTTTTTGATATTTTATGTACAGTATGTAATATATATTTACTGTACTTTTTGATAATTTATTTACAGTATATAAAGTGTATTTGGTGTACTTTCGGTTAATATTATATGTACAATATATGAAATATATATACTGTATTTTTGATATTTTATGTACAGTATATAAGATATATTTCGTGTCCTTTTGATATTTTATGTAAATTATATAATACATATTTGGTGTTGTTTTTGATATTTTACATAGAGTGTGTCATCTATATTGACTGTCCTTTTTAATATTTTATTTACAGTATATAATATACATTTGGTGTAATTTTTGATATTTTATGTACAGTATATTAAATATAATTACTGTAGTTTTTCATAGTCTATTTACAGTATATATAACACATATTTGGTGTACTTTTTGATATTTTATGTACAGTATGTCATATATATTTACTGTACTATTTGATATTTTATTTTCAGTATATAAAATGTATTTGGTGTACTTTTAGTTAATATTATATGTACAATATATGAAATATATTTACTGTACTTTCTGATATTTTATATACAGTATATAAGATATATTTGGTGTCCTTTTGATATTTTATATAAATAATATAATATATATATGGTGAAGTTTTTGATATTTTACATAGGGTGTGTAGTATATAGTTACTGTCCTTTTTGATATTTTATTTACAGTATATAATATACGTTTGGTGTAATTTTTGATATTTAATGTACAGTATATTAAATATAATTACTGTAGTATTTGATACTTTATTTACAGTATATATAACACATATTTGGTGTACTTTTTGATATTTTATGTATAGTATGTAATATATATTTACTGTACTTTTTGATAATTTATTTACAGTATATAAAGTGTATTTGGTGTACTTTCAGTTAATATTATATGTAAAATATATGAAATATATTTACTGTACTTTTTGATATTTTATGTACAGTATATAAGATATATTTCGTGTCCTTTTGATATTTTATGTAAATTATATAATACATATTTGGTGTTGTTTTTGATATTTTACATAGAGTGTGTCATCTATATTGACTGTCCTTTTTAATATTTTATTTACAGTATATAATATACATTTGGTGTAATTTTTGATATTTTATGTACAGTATATTAAATATAATTACTGTAGTTTTTCATAGTCTATTTACAGTATATATAACACATATTTGGTGTACTTTTTGATATTTTATGTACAGTATGTCATATATATTGACTGTACTTTTTGATAATTTATTTACAGTATATAAAGTGTATTTGGTGTACTTTCAGTTAATATTATATGTACAATATATGAAATATATTTACTGTACTTTCTGATATTTTATATACAGTATATAAGATATATTTGGTGTCCTTTTGATATTTTATATAAATTATATAATATATATTTTGTGAAGTTTTTGATATTTTACATAGGGTGTGTAGTATATACTTACTGTCCTTTTTGATATTTTATTTACAGTATATAATATACATTTGGTGTAATTTTTGATATTTTATGTACAGTATATTAAATATAATTACTGCAGTTTTTGATAGTCTATTTACAGTATATACAACACATATTTGGTGTACTTTTTGATATTTTATGTACAGTATGTCATATATATTTACTGTACTTTTTGATATTTTATTTACAGTATATGAAATGTATTTGGTGTACTTTTAGTTAATATTATATGTACAATATATGAAATATATTTACTGTACTTTTTGATATTTTATGTACAGTATATAAGATACATTTGGTGTCCTTTTGATATTTTATATAAATTACATAATATATATTTGGTGAAGTTTTTGATATTTTACATAGGGTGTGTAGTATATAGTTACTGTCCTTTTTGATATTTTATTTACAGTATATAATATACGTTTGGTGTAATTTTTGATATTTAATGTACAGTATATTAAATATAATTACTGTAGTATTTGATACTTTATTTACAGTATATATAACACATATTTGGTGTACTTTTTGATATTTTATGTACAGTATGTCATATATATTTACTGTACTTTTTGATAATTTATTTACAGTATATAAAGTGTATTTGGTGTACTTTCAGTTAATATTATATGTACAATATATGAAATATATTTACTGTACTTTTTGATATTTTATGTACAGTATATAAGATATATTTCGTGTCCTTTTGATATTTTATGTAAATTATAAAATATATATTTGGTGAAGTTTTTGATATTTTACATAGGGTGTGTAGTATATAGTTACTGTCCTTTTTGATATTTTATTTACAGTATATAATATACGTTTGGTGTAATTTTTGATATTTTATGTACAGTATATTAAATATAATTACTGTAGTATTTGATACTTTATTTACAGTATATATAACACATATTTGGTGTACTTTTTGATATTTTATGTACAGTATGTAATATATATTTACTGTACTTTTTGATAATTTATTTACAGTATATAAAGTGTATTTGGTGTACTTTCGGTTAATATTATATGTACAATATATGAAATATATATACTGTATTTTTGATATTTTATGTACAGTATATAAGATATATTTCGTGTCCTTTTGATATTTTATGTAAATTATATAATACATATTTGGTGTTGTTTTTGATATTTTACATAGGGTGTGTCATCTATATTGACTGTCCTTTTTAATATTTTATTTACAGTATATAATATACATTTGGTGTAATTTTTGATATTTTATGTACAGTATATTAAATATAATTACTGTAGTTTTTCATAGTCTATTTACAGTATATATAACACATATTTGGTGTACTTTTTGATATTTTATGTACAGTATGTCATATATATTTACTGTACTATTTGATATTTTATTTACAGTATATAAAATGTATTTGGTGTACTTTTAGTTAATATTATATGTACAATATATGAAATATATTTACTGTACTTTCTGATATTTTATATACAGTATATAAGATATATTTGGTGTCCTTTTGATATTTTATATAAATTATATAATATATATTTTGTGAAGTTTTTGATATTTTACATAGGGTGTGTACTATATACTTACTGTCCTTTTTGATATTTTATTTACAGTATATAATATACATTTGGTGTAATTTTTGATATTTTATGTACAGTATATTAAATATAATTACTGCAGTTTTTGATAGTCTATTTGCAGTATATACAACACATATTTGGTGTACTTTTTGATATTTTATGTACAGTATGTCATATATATTTACTGTATTTTTTGATATTTTATTTACAGTATATAAAATGTATTTGGTGTACTTTTAGTTAATATTATATGTACAATATATGAAATATATTTACTGTACTTTTTGATATTTTATGTACAGTATATAAGATATATTTGGTGTCCTTTTGATATTTTATATAAATTACATAATATATATTTGGTGAAGTTTTTGATATTTTACATAGGGTGTGTAGTATATAGTTACTGTCCTTTTTGATATTTTATTTACAGTATATAATATACGTTTGGTGTAATTTTTGATATTTAATGTACAGTATATTAAATATAATTACTGTAGTATTTGATACTTTATTTACAGTATATATAACACATATTTGGTGTACTTTTTGATATTTTATGTACAGTATGTCATATATATTTACTGTACTTTTTGATAATTTATTTACAGTATATAAAGTGTATTTGGTGTACTTTCAGTTAATATTATATGTACAATATATGAAATATATTTACTGTACTTTTTGATATTTTATGTACAGTATATAAGATATATTTGGTGTCCTTTTGATATTTTATGTAAATTATATAATATATATTTGGTGAAGTTTTTGATATTTTACATAGGGTGTGTACTATATAGTTACTGTCCTTTTTGATATTTTATTTACAGTATATAATATACGTTTGGTGTAATTTTTGATATTTTATGTACAGTATATTAAATATAATTACTGTAGTATTTGATACTTTATTTACAGTATATATAACACATATTTGGTGTACTTTTTGATATTTTATGTACAGTATGTAATATATATTTACTGTACTTTTTGATAATTTATTTACAGTATATAAAGTGTATTTGGTGTACTTTCAGTTAATATTATATGTACAATATATGAAATATATTTACTGTACTTTTTGATATTTTATGTACAGTATATAAGATATATTTCGTGTCCTTTTGATATTTTATGTAAATTATAAAATATATATTTGGTGAAGTTTTTGATATTTTACATAGGGTGTGTAGTATATAGTTACTGTCCTTTTTGATATTTTATTTACAGTATGTAATATACGTTTGGTGTAATTTTTGATATTTTATGTACAGTATATTAAATATAATTACTGTAGTATTTGATACTTTATTTACAGTATATATAACACATATTTGGTGTACTTTTTGATATTTTATGTACAGTATGTAATATATATTTACTGTACTTTTTGATAATTTATTTACAGTATATAAAGTGTATTTGGTGTACTTTCGGTTAATATTATATGTACAATATATGAAATATATATACTGTATTTTTGATATTTTATGTACAGTATATAAGATATATTTCGTGTCCTTTTGATATTTTATGTAAATTATATAATACATATTTGGTGTTGTTTTTGATATTTTACATAGGGTGTGTCATCTATATTGACTGTCCTTTTTAATATTTTATTTACAGTATATAATATACATTTGGTGTAATTTTTGATATTTTATGTACAGTATATTAAATATAATTACTGTAGTTTTTCATAGTCTATTTACAGTATATATAACACATATTTGGTGTACTTTTTGATATTTTATGTACAGTATGATATATATATTTACTGTACTATTTGATATTTTATTTACAGTATATAAAATGTATTTGGTGTACTTTTAGTTAATATTATATGTACAATATATGAAATATATTTACTGTACTTTCTGATATTTTATATACAGTATATAAGATATATTTGGTGTCCTTTTGATATTTTATATAAATTATATAATATATATTTGGTGAAGTTTTTGATATTTTACATAGGGTGTGTAGTATATAGTTACTGTCCTTTTTGATATTTTATTTACAGTATATAATATACGTTTGGTGTAATTTTTGATATTTAATGTACAGTATATTAAATATAATTACTGTAGTATTTGATACTTTATTTACAGTATATATAACACATATTTGGTGTACTTTTTGATATTTTATGTACAGTATGTAATATATATTTACTGTACTTTTTGATAATTTATTTACAGTATATAAAGTGTATTTGATGTACTTTCAGTTAATATTATATGTAAAATATATGAAATATATTTACTGTACTTTGTGATATTTTATGTACAGTATATAAGATATATTTGGTGTCCTTTTGATATTTTATGTAAATTATATAATATATATTTGGTGAAGTTTTTGATATTTTACATAGGGTGTGTAGTATATAGTTACTGTCCTTTTTGATATTTTATTTACAGTATATAATATACGTTTGGTGTGATTTTTGATATTTTATGTACAGTATATTAAATATAATTACTGTAGTATTTGATACTTTATTTACAGTATATATAACACATATTTGGTGTACTTTTTGATATTTTATGTACAGTATGTAATATATATTTACTGTACTTTTTGATAATTTATTTACAGTATATAAAGTGTATTTGGTGTACTTTCGGTTAATATTATATGTACAATATATGAAATATATATACTGTATTTTTGATATTTTATGTACAGTATATAAGATATATTTCGTGTCCTTTTGATATTTTATGTAAATTATATAATACATATTTGGTGTTGTTTTTGATATTTTACATAGGGTGTGTCATCTATATTGACTGTCCTTTTTAATATTTTATTTACAGTATATAATATACATTTGGTGTAATTTTTGATATTTTATGTACAGTATATTAAATATAATTACTGTAGTTTTTCATAGTCTATTTACAGTATATATAACACATATTTGGTGTACTTTTTGATATTTTATGTACAGTATGTCATATATATTTACTGTACTATTTGATATTTTATTTTCAGTATATAAAATGTATTTGGTGTACTTTTAGTTAATATTATATGTACAATATATGAAATATATTTACTGTACTTTCTGATATTTTATATACAGTATATAAGATATATTTGGTGTCCTTTTGATATTTTATATAAATTATATAATATATATTTGGTGAAGTTTTTGATATTTTACATAGGGTGTGTAGTATATAGTTACTGTCCTTTTTGATATTTTATTTACAGTATATAATATACGTTTGGTGTAATTTTTGATATTTAATGTACAGTATATTAAATATAATTACTGTAGTATTTGATACTTTATTTACAGTATATATAACACATATTTGGTGTACTTTTTGATATTTTATGTATAGTATGTAATATATATTTACTGTACTTTTTGATAATTTATTTACAGTATATAAAGTGTATTTGGTGTACTTTCAGTTAATATTATATGTAAAATATATGAAATATATTTACTGTACTTTTTGATATTTTATGTACAGTATATAAGATATATTTCGTGTCCTTTTGATATTTTATGTAAATTATATAATACATATTTGGTGTTGTTTTTGATATTTTACATAGAGTGTGTCATCTATATTGACTGTCCTTTTTAATATTTTATTTACAGTATATAATATACATTTGGTGTAATTTTTGATATTTTATGTACAGTATATTAAATATAATTACTGTAGTTTTTCATAGTCTATTTACAGTATATATAACACATATTTGGTGTACTTTTTGATATTTTATGTACAGTATGTCATATATATTGACTGTACTTTTTGATAATTTATTTACAGTATATAAAGTGTATTTGGTGTACTTTCAGTTAATATTATATGTACAATATATGAAATATATTTACTGTACTTTTTGATATTTTATGTACAGTATATAAGATATATTTGGTGTCCTTTTGATATTTTATATAAATTATATAATATATATTTGGTGAAATTTTTGATATTTTACATAGGGTGTGTAGTATATACTTACTGTCCTTTTTGATATTTTATTTACAGTATATAATATACATTTGGTGTAATTTTTGATATTTTATGTACAGTATATTAAATATAATTACTGCAGTTTTTGATAGTCTATTTACAGTATATATAACACATATTTGGTGTACTTTTTGATATTTTATGTACAGTATGTCATATATATTTACTGTACTTTTTGATATTTTATTTACAGTATATAAAATGTATTTGGTGTACTTTTAGTTAATATTATATGTACAATATATGAAATATATTTACTGTACTTTTTGACATTTTATGTACAGTATATAAGATATATTTGGTGTCCTTTTGATATTTTATATAAATTATATAATATACATTTGGTGAAGTTTTTGATATTTTACATAGGGTGTGTAGTATATAGTTACTGTCCTTTTTGATATTTTATTTACAGTATATAATATACGTTAGGTGTAATTTTTGATATTTAATGTACAGTATATTAAATATAATTACTGTAGTGTTTGATACTTTATTTACAGTATATATAACACATATTTGGTGTACTTTTTGATATTTTATGTACAGTATGTCATATATATTTACTGTACTTTTTGATAATTTATTTACAGTATATAAAGTGTATTTGGTGTACTTTCAGTTAATATTATATGTACAATATATGGAATGTATTTACTGTACTTTTTGATATTTTATGTACAGTATATAAGATATATTTGGTGTCCTTTTGATATTTTATGTAAATTATATAATATATATTTGGTGAAGTTTTTGATATTTTACATAGGGTGTGTACTATATAGTTACTGTCCTTTTTGATATTTTATTTACAGTATATAATATACGTTTGGTGTAATTTTTGATATTTTATGTACAGTATATTAAATATAATTACTGTAGTATTTGATACTTTATTTACAGTATATATAACACATATTTGGTGTACTTTTTGATATTTTATGTACAGTATGTAATATATATTTACTGTACTTTTTGATAATTTATTTACAGTATATAAAGTGTATTTGGTGTACTTTCAGTTAATATTATATGTAAAATATATGAAATATATTTACTGTACTTTTTGATATTTTAGGTACAGTATATAAGATATATTTGGTGTCCTTTTGATATTTTATGTAAATTATATAATATATATTTGGTGAAGTTTTTGATATTTTACATAGGGTGTGTAGTATATAGTTACTGTCCTTTTTGACATTTTATTTACAGTATATAATATACGTTTGGTGTAATTTTTGATATTTTATGTACAGTATATTAAATATAATTACTGTAGTATTTGATACTTTATTTACAGTATATATAACACATATTTGGTGTACTTTTTGATATTTTATGTACAGTATGTCATATATATTTACTGTACTTTTTGATAATTTATTTACAGTATATAAAGTGTATTTGGTGTACTTTCGGTTAATATTATATGTACAATATATGAAATATATATACTGTATTTTTGATATTTTATGTACAGTATATAAGATATATTTCGTGTCCTTTTGATATTTTATGTAAATTATATAATACATATTTGGTGTTGTTTTTGATATTTTACATAGGGTGTGTCATCTATATTGACTGTCCTTTTTAATATTTTATTTACAGTATATAATATACATTTGGTGTAATTTTTGATATTTTATGTACAGTATATTAAATATAATTACTGTAGTTTTTCATAGTCTATTTACAGTATATATAACACATATTTGGTGTACTTTTTGATATTTTATGTACAGTATGTCATATATATTTACTGTACTATTTGATATTTTATTTACAGTATATAAAATGTATTTGGTGTACTTTTAGTTAATATTATATGTACAATATATGAAATATATTTACTGTACTTTCTGATATTTTATATACAGTATATAAGATATATTTGGTGTCCTTTTGATATTTTATATAAATTATATAATATATATTTGGTGAAGTTTTTGATATTTTACATAGGGTGTGTAGTATATAGTTACTGTCCTTTTTGATATTTTATTTACAGTATATAATATACGTTTGGTGTAATTTTTGATATTTAATGTACAGTATATTAAATATAATTACTGTAGTATTTGATAATTTATTTACAGTATATATAACACATATTTGGTGTACTTTTTGATATTTTATGTACAGTATGTAATATATATTTACTGTACTTTTTGATAATTTATTTACAGTATATAAAGTGTATTTGGTGTAATTTCAGTTAATATTATATGTAAAATATATGAAATATTTTTACTGTACTTTGTGATATTTTATGTACAGTATATAAGATATATTTGGTGTCGTTTTGATATTTTATGTAAATTATATAATATATATTTGGTGAAGTTTTTGATATTTTACATAGGGTGTGTAGTATATAGTTACTGTCCTTTTTGATATTTTATTTACAGTATATAATATACGTTTGGTGTAATTTTTGATATTTTATGTACAGTATATTAAATATAATTACTGTAGTATTTGATACTTTATTTACAGTATATATAACACATATTTGGTGTACTTTTTGATATTTTATGTACAGTATGTAATATATATTTACTGTACTTTTTGATAATTTATTTACAGTATATAAAGTGTATTTGGTGTACTTTCGGTTAATATTATATGTACAATATATGAAATATATATACTGTATTTTTGATATTTTATGTACAGTATATAAGATATATTTCGTGTCCTTTTGATATTTTATGTAAATTATATAATACATATTTGGTGTTGTTTTTGATATTTTACATAGAGTGTGTCATCTATATTGACTGTCCTTTTTAATATTTTATTTACAGTATATAATATACATTTGGTGTAATTTTTGATATTTTATGTACAGTATATTAAATATAATTACTGTAGTTTTTCATAGTCTATTTACAGTATATATAACACATATTTGGTGTACTTTTTGATATTTTATGTACAGTATGTCATATATATTTACTGTACTATTTGATATTTTATTTACAGTATATAAAATGTATTTGGTGTACTTTTAGTTAATATTATATGTACAATATATGAAATATATTTACTGTACTTTCTGATATTTTATATACAGTATATAAGATATATTTGGTGTCCTTTTGATATTTTATATAAATTATATAATATATATTTGGTGAAGTTTTTGATATTTTACATAGGGTGTGTAGTATATAGTTACTGTTCTTTTTGATATTATATTTACAGTATATAATATACGTTTGGTGTAATTTTTGATATTTAATGTACAGTATATTAAATATAATTACTGTAGTATTTGATACTTTATTTACAGTATATATAACACATATTTGGTGTACTTTTTGATATTTTATGTACAGTATGTAATATATATTTACTGTACTTTTTGATAATTTATTTACAGTATATAAAGTGTATTTGGTGTACTTTCAGTTAATATTATATGTAAAATATATGAAATATATTTACTGTACTTTTTGATATTTTATGTACAGTATATAAGATATATTTGGTGTCCTTTTGATATATTATGTAAATTATATAATATATATTTGGTGAAGTTTTTCATATTTTACATAGGGTGTGTAGTATATAGTTACTGTCCTTTTTGATATTTTATTTACAGTATATAATATACGTTTGGTGTAATTTTTGATATTTTATGTACAGTATATTAAATATAATTACTGTAGTATTTGATACTTTATTTACAGTATATATAACACATATTTGGTGTACTTTTTGATATTTTATGTACAGTATGTAATATATATTTACTGTACTTTTTGATAATTTATTTACAGTATATAAAGTGTATTTGGTGTACTTTCGGTTAATATTATATGTACAATATATGAAATATATATACTGTATTTTTGATATTTTATGTACAGTATATAAGATATATTTCGTGTCCTTTTGATATTTTATGTAAATTATATAATACATATTTGGTGTTGTTTTTGATATTTTACATAGAGTGTGTCATCTATATTGACTGTCCTTTTTAATATTTTATTTACAGTATATAATATACATTTGGTGTAATTTTTGATATTTTATGTACAGTATATTAAATATAATTACTGTAGTTTTTCATAGTCTATTTACAGTATATATAACACATATTTGGTGTACTTTTTGATATTTTATGTACAGTATGTCATATATATTTACTGTACTTTTTGATAATTTATTTACAGTATATAAAGTGTATTTGGTGTACTTTCAGTTAATATTATATGTACAATATATGAAATATATTTACTGTACTTTTTGATATTTTATGTACAGTATATAAGATATATTTGGTGTCCTTTTGATATTTTATATAAATTATATAATATATATTTGGTGAAGTTTTTGATATTTTACATAGGGTGTGTAGTATATACTTACTGTCCTTTTTGATATTTTATTTACAGTATATAATATACATTTGGTGTAATTTTTGATATTTTATGTACAGTATATTAAATATAATTACTGCAGTTTTTGATAGTCTATTTACAGTATATATAACACATATTTGGTGTACTTTTTGATATTTTATGTACAGTATGTCATATATATTTACTGTACTATTTGATATTTTATTTACAGTATATAAAATGTATTTGGTGTACTTTTAGTTAATATTATATGTACAATATATGAAATATATTTACTGTACTTTCTGATATTTTATATACAGTATATAAGATATATTTGGTGTCCTTTTGATATTTTATATAAATTATATAATATATATTTGGTGAAGTTTTTGATATTTTACATAGGGTGTGTAGTATATAGTTACTGTCCTTTTTGATATTTTATTTACAGTATATAATATACGTTTGGTGTAATTTTTGATATTTAATGTACAGTATATTAAATATAATTACTGTAGTATTTGATACTTTATTTACAGTATATATAACACATATTTGGTGTACTTTTTGATATTTTATGTACAGTATGTAATATATATTTACTGTACTTTTTGATAATTTATTTACAGTATATAAAGTGTATTTGATGTACTTTCAGTTAATATTATATGTAAAATATATGAAATATATTTACTGTACTTTGTGATATTTTATGTACAGTATATAAGATATATTTGGTGTCCTTTTGATATTTTATGTAAATTATATAATATATATTTGGTGAAGTTTTTGATATTTTACATAGGGTGTGTAGTATATAGTTACTGTCCTTTTTGATATTTTATTTACAGTATATAATATACGTTTGGTGTGATTTTTGATATTTTATGTACAGTATATTAAATATAATTACTGTAGTATTTGATACTTTATTTACAGTATATATAACACATATTTGGTGTACTTTTTGATATTTTATGTACAGTATGTAATATATATTTACTGTACTTTTTGATAATTTATTTACAGTATATAAAGTGTATTTGGTGTACTTTCGGTTAATATTATATGTACAATATATGAAATATATATACTGTATTTTTGATATTTTATGTACAGTATATAAGATATATTTCGTGTCCTTTTGATATTTTATGTAAATTATATAATACATATTTGGTGTTGTTTTTGATATTTTACATAGGGTGTGTCATCTATATTGACTGTCCTTTTTAATATTTTATTTACAGTATATAATATACATTTGGTGTAATTTTTGATATTTTATGGACAGTATATTAAATATAATTACTGTAGTTTTTCATAGTCTATTTACAGTATATATAACACATATTTGGTGTACTTTTTGATATTTTATGTACAGTATGTCATATATATTTACTGTACTATTTGATATTTTATTTACAGTATATAAAATGTATTTGGTGTACTTTTAGTTAATATTATATGTACAATATATGAAATATATTTACTGTACTTTCTGATATTTTATATACAGTATATAAGATATATTTGGTGTCCTTTTGATATTTTATATAAATTATATAATATATATTTGGTGAAGTTTTTGATATTTTACATAGGGTGTGTAGTATATAGTTACTGTCCTTTTTGATATTTTATTTACAGTATATAATATACGTTTGGTGTAATTTTTGATATTTAATGTACAGTATATTAAATATAATTACTGTAGTATTTGATACTTTATTTACAGTATATATAACACATATTTGGTGTACTTTTTGATATTTTATGTACAGTATGTAATATATATTTACTGTACTTTTTGATAATTTATTTACAGTATATAAAGTGTATTTGGTGTACTTTCAGTTAATATTATATGTAAAATATATGAAATATTTTTACTGTACTTTGTGATATTTTATGTACAGTATATAAGATATATTTGGTGTCCTTTTGATATTTTATGTAAATTATATAATATATATTTGGTGAAGTTTTTGATATTTTACATAGGGTGTGTAGTATATAGTTACTGTCCTTTTTGATATTTTATTTACAGTATATAATATACGTTTGGTGTAATTTTTGATATTTTATGTACAGTATATTAAATATAATTACTGTAGTATTTGATACTTTATTTACAGTATATATAACACATATTTGGTGTACTTTTTGATATTTTATGTACAGTATGTAATATATATTTACTGTACTTTTTGATAATTTATTTACAGTATATAAAGTGTATTTGGTGTACTTTCGGTTAATATTATATGTACAATATATGAAATATATATACTGTATTTTTGATATTTTATGTACAGTATATAAGATATATTTCGTGTCCTTTTGATATTTTATGTAAATTATATAATACATATTTGGTGTTGTTTTTGATATTTTACATAGAGTGTGTCATCTATATTGACTGTCCTTTTTAATATTTTATTTACAGTATATAATATACATTTGGTGTAATTTTTGATATTTTATGTACAGTATATTAAATATAATTACTGTAGTTTTTCATAGTCTATTTACAGTATATATAACACATATTTGGTGTACTTTTTGATATTTTATGTACAGTATGTCATATATATTTACTGTACTATTTGATATTTTATTTTCAGTATATAAAATGTATTTGGTGTACTTTTAGTTAATATTATATGTACAATATATGAAATATATTTACTGTACTTTCTGATATTTTATATACAGTATATAAGATATATTTGGTGTCCTTTTGATATTTTATATAAATTATATAATATATATTTGGTGAAGTTTTTGATATTTTACATAGGGTGTGTAGTATATAGTTACTGTCCTTTTTGATATTTTATTTACAGTATATAATATACGTTTGGTGTAATTTTTGATATTTAATGTACAGTATATTAAATATAATTACTGTAGTATTTGATACTTTATTTACAGTATATATAACACATATTTGGTGTACTTTTTGATATTTTATGTATAGTATGTAATATATATTTACTGTACTTTTTGATAATTTATTTACAGTATATAAAGTGTATTTGGTGTACTTTCAGTTAATATTATATGTAAAATATATGAAATATATTTACTGTACTTTTTGATATTTTATGTACAGTATATAAGATATATTTCGTGTCCTTTTGATATTTTATGTAAATTATATAATACATATTTGGTGTTGTTTTTGATATTTTACATAGAGTGTGTCATCTATATTGACTGTCCTTTTTAATATTTTATTTACAGTATATAATATACATTTGGTGTAATTTTTGATATTTTATGTACAGTATATTAAATATAATTACTGTAGTTTTTCATAGTCTATTTACAGTATATATAACACATATTTGGTGTACTTTTTGATATTTTATGTACAGTATGTCATATATATTTACTGTACTTTTTGATAATTTATTTACAGTATATAAAGTGTATTTGGTGTACTTTCAGTTAATATTATATGTACAATATATGAAATATATTTACTGTACTTTTTGATATTTTATGTACAGTATATAAGATATATTTGGTGTCCTTTTGATATTTTATTTAAATTATATAATATATATTTGGTGAAGTTTTTGATATTTTACATAGGGTGTGTAGTATATACTTACTGTCCTTTTTGATATTTTATTTACAGTATATAATATACATTTGGTGTAATTTTTGATATTTTATGTACAGTATATTAAATATAATTACTGCAGTTTTTGATAGTCTATTTACAGTATATATAACACATATTTGGTGTACTTTTTGATATTTTATGTACAGTATGTCATATATATTTACTGTACTTTTTGATATTTTATTTACAGTATATAAAATGTATTTGGTGTACTTTTAGTTAATATTATATGTACAATATATGAAATATATTTACTGTACTTTTTGATATTTTATGTACAGTATATAAGATATATTTGGTGTCCTTTTGATATTTTATATAAATTATATAATATATATTTGGTGAAGTTTTTGATATTTTACATAGGGTGTGTAGTATATAGTTACTGTCCTTTTTGGTATTTTATTTACAGTATATAATATACGGTAGGTGTAATTTTTGATATTTAATGTACAGTATATTAAATATAATTACTGTAGTGTTTGATACTTTATTTACAGTATATATAACACATATTTGGTGTACTTTTTGATATTTTATGTACAGTATGTCATATATATTTACTGTACTTTTTGATAATTTATTTACAGTATATAAAGTGTATTTGGTGTACTTTCAGTTAATATCATATGTACAATATATGGAATGTATTTACTGTACTTTTTGATATTTTATGTACAGTATATAAGATATATTTGGTGTCCTTTTGATATTTTATGTAAATTATATAATATATATTTGGTGAAGTTTTTGATATTTTACATAGGGTGTGTACTATATAGTTACTGTCCTTTTTGATATTTTATTTATAGTATATAATATACGTTTGGTGTAATTTTTGATATTTTATGTACAGTATATTAAATATAATTACTGTAGTATTTGATACTTTATTTACAGTATATATAACACATATTTGGTGTACTTTTTGATATTTTATGTACAGTATGTAATATATATTTACTGTACTTTTTGATAATTTATTTACAGTATATAAAGTGTATTTGGTGTACTTTCAGTTAATATTATATGTAAAATATATGAAATATATTTACTGTACTTTTTGATATTTTATGTACAGTATATAAGATATATTTGGTGTCCTTTTGATATTTTATGTAAATTATATAATATATATTTGGTGAAGTTTTTGATATTTTACATAGGGTGTGTAGTATATAGTTACTGTCCTTTTTGATATTTTATTTACAGTATATAATATACGTTTGGTGTAATTTTTGATATTTTATGTACAGTATATTAAATATAATTACTGTAGTATTTGATACTTTATTTACAGTATATATAACACATATTTGGTGTACTTTTTGATATTTTATGTACAGTATGTAATATATATTTACTGTACTTTTTGATAATTTATTTACAGTATATAAAGTGTATTTGGTGTACTTTCGGTTAATATTATATGTACAATATATGAAATATATATACTGTATTTTTGATATTTTATGTACAGTATATAAGATATATTTCGTGTCCTTTTGATATTTTATGTAAATTATATAATACATATTTGGTGTTGTTTTTGATATTTTACATAGGGTGTGTCATCTATATTGACTGTCCTTTTTAATATTTTATTTACAGTATATAATATACATTTGGTGTAATTTTTGATATTTTATGGACAGTATATTAAATATAATTACTGTAGTTTTTCATAGTCTATTTACAGTATATATAACACATATTTGGTGTACTTTTTGATATTTTATGTACAGTATGTCATATATATTTACTGTACTATTTGATATTTTATTTACAGTATATAAAATGTATTTGGTGTACTTTTAGTTAATATTATATGTACAATATATGAAATATATTTACTGTACTTTCTGATATTTTATATACAGTATATAAGATATATTTGGTGTCCTTTTGATATTTTATATAAATTATATAATATATATTTGGTGAAGTTTTTGATATTTTACATAGGGTGTGTAGTATATAGTTACTGTCCTTTTTGATATTTTATTTACAGTATATAATATACGTTTGGTGTAATTTTTGATATTTAATGTACAGTATATTAAATATAATTACTGTAGTATTTGATACTTTATTTACAGTATATATAACACATATTTGGTGTACTTTTTGATATTTTATGTACAGTATGTAATATATATTTACTGTACTTTTTGATAATTTATTTACAGTATATAAAGTGTATTTGGTGTACTTTCAGTTAATATTATATGTAAAATATATGAAATATTTTTACTGTACTTTGTGATATTTTATGTACAGTATATAAGATATATTTGGTGTCCTTTTGATATTTTATGTAAATTATATAATATATATTTGGTGAAGTTTTTGAAATTTTACATAGGGTGTGTAGTATATAGTTACTGTCCTTTTTGATATTTTATTTACAGTATATAATATACGTTTGGTGTAATTTTTGATATTTTATGTACAGTATATTAAATATAATTACTGCAGTATTTGATACTTTATTTACAGTATATATAACACATATTTGGTGTACTTTTTGATATTTTATGTACAGTATGTAATATATATTTACTGTACTTTTTGATAATTTATTTACAGTATATAAAGTGTATTTGGTGTACTTTCGGTTAATATTATATGTACAATATATGAAATATATATACTGTATTTTTGATATTTTATGTACAGTATATAAGATATATTTCGTGTCCTTTTGATATTTTATGTAAATTATATAATACATATTTGGTGTTGTTTTTGATATTTTACATAGAGTGTGTCATCTATATTGACTGTCCTTTTTAATATTTTATTTACAGTATATAATATACATTTGGTGTAATTTTTGATATTTTATGTACAGTATATTAAATATAATTACTGTAGTTTTTCATAGTCTATTTACAGTATATATAACACATATTTGGTGTACTTTTTGATATTTTATGTACAGTATGTCATATATATTTACTGTACTATTTGATATTTTATTTACAGTATATAAAATGTATTTGGTGTACTTTTAGTTAATATTATATGTACAATATATGAAATATATTTACTGTACTTTCTGATATTTTATATACAGTATATAAGATATATTTGGTGTCCTTTTGATATTTTATATAAATTATATAATATATATTTGGTGAAGTTTTTGATATTTTACATAGGGTGTGTAGTATATAGTTACTGTTCTTTTTGATATTTTATTTACAGTATATAATATACGTTTGGTGTAATTTTTGATATTTAATGTACAGTATATTAAATATAATTACTGTAGTATTTGATACTTTATTTACAGTATATATAACACATATTTGGTGTACTTTTTGATATTTTATGTACAGTATGTAATATATATTTACTGTACTTTTTGATAATTTATTTACAGTATATAAAGTGTATTTGGTGTACTTTCAGTTAATATTATATGTAAAATATATGAAATATATTTACTGTACTTTTTGATATTTTATGTACAGTATATAAGATATATTTGGTGTCCTTTTGATATTTTATGTAAATTATATAATATATATTTGGTGAAGTTTTTCATATTTTACATAGGGTGTGTAGTATATAGTTACTGTCCTTTTTGATATTTTATTTACAGTATATAATATACGTTTGGTGTAATTTTTGATATTTTATGTACAGTATATTAAATATAATTACTGTAGTATTTGATACTTTATTTACAGTATATATAACACATATTTGGTGTACTTTTTGATATTTTATGTACAGTATGTAATATATATTTACTGTACTTTTTGATAATTTATTTACAGTATATAAAGTGTATTTGGTGTACTTTCGGTTAATATTATATGTACAATATATGAAATATATATACTGTATTTTTGATATTTTATGTACAGTATATAAGATATATTTCGTGTCCTTTTGATATTTTATGTAAATTATATAATACATATTTGGTGTTGTTTTTGATATTTTACATAGAGTGTGTCATCTATATTGACTGTCCTTTTTAATATTTTATTTACAGTATATAATATACATTTGGTGTAATTTTTGATATTTTATGTACAGTATATTAAATATAATTACTGTAGTTTTTCATAGTCTATTTACAGTATATATAACACATATTTGGTGTACTTTTTGATATTTTATGTACAGTATGTCATATATATTTACTGTACTATTTGATATTTTATTTTCAGTATATAAAATGTATTTGGTGTACTTTTAGTTAATATTATATGTACAATATATGAAATATATTTACTGTACTTTCTGATATTTTATATACAGTATATAAGATATATTTGGTGTCCTTTTGATATTTTATATAAATTATATAATATATATTTGGTGAAGTTTTTGATATTTTACATAGGGTGTGTAGTATATAGTTACTGTCCTTTTTGATATTTTATTTACAGTATATAATATACGTTTGGTGTAATTTTTGATATTTAATGTACAGTATATTAAATATAATTACTGTAGTATTTGATACTTTGTTTACAGTATATATAACACATATTTGGTGTACTTTTTGATATTTTATGTATAGTATGTAATATATATTTACTGTACTTTTTGATAATTTATTTACAGTATATAAAGTGTATTTGGTGTACTTTCAGTTAATATTATATGTAAAATATATGAAATATATTTACTGTACTTTTTGATATTTTATGTAGAGTATATAAGATATATTTCGTGTCCTTTTGATATTTTATGTAAATTATATAATACATATTTGGTGTTGTTTTTGATATTTTACATAGAGTGTGTCATTTATATTGACTGTCCTTTTTAATATTTTATTTACAGTATATAATATACATTTGGTGTAATTTTTGATATTTTATGTACAGTATATTAAATATAATTACTGTAGTTTTTCATAGTCTATTTACAGTATATATAACACATATTTGGTGTACTTTTTGATATTTTATGTACAGTATGTCATATATATTTACTGTACTTTTTGATAATTTATTTACAGTATATAAAGTGTATTTGGTGTACTTTCAGTTAATATTATATGTACAATATATGAAATATATTTACTGTACTTTTTGATATTTTATGTACAGTATATAAGATATATTTGGTGTCCTTTTGATATTTTATATAAATTATATAATATATATTTGGTGAAGTTTTTGATATTTTACATAGGGTGTGTAGTATATACTTACTGTCCTTTTTGATATTTTATTTACAGTATATAATATACATTTGGTGTAATTTTTGATATTTTATGTACAGTATATTAAATATAATTACTGCAGTTTTTGATAGTCTATTTACAGTATATATAACACATATTTGGTGTACTTTTTGATATTTTATGTACAGTATGTCATATATATTTACTGTACTTTTTGATATTTTATTTACAGTATATAAAATGTATTTGGTGTACTTTTAGTTAATATTATATGTACAATATATGAAATATATTTACTGTACTTTTTGATATTTTATGTACAGTATATAAGATATATTTGGTGTCCTTTTGATATTTTATATAAATTATATAATATACATTTGGTGAAGTTTTTGATATTTTACATAGGGTGTGTAGTATATAATTACTGTCCTTTTTGATATTTTATTTACAGTATATAATATACGTTAGGTGTAATTTTTGATATTTAATGTACAGTATATTAAATATAATTACTGTAGTGTTTGATACTTTATTTACAGTATATATAACACATATTTGGTGTACTTTTTGATATTTTATGTACAGTATGTCATATATATTTACTGCACTTTTTGATAATTTATTTACAGTATATAAAGTGTATTTGGTGTACTTTCAGTTAATATTATATGTACAATATATGAAATATATTTACTGTACTTTTTGATATTTTATGTACAGTATATAAGATATATTTGGTGTCCTTTTGATATTTTATGTAAATTATATAATATATATTTGGTGAAGTTTTTGATATTTTACATAGGGTGTGTACTATATAGTTACTGTCCTTTTTGATATTTTATTTACAGTATATAATATACGTTTGGTGTAATTTTTGATATTTTATGTACAGTATATTAAATATAATTACTGTAGTATTTGATACTTTATTTACAGTATATATAACACATATTTGGTGTACTTTTTGATATTTTATGTACAGTATGTCATATATATTTACTGTACTTTTTGATAATTTATTTACAGTATATAAAGTGTATTTGGTGTACTTTCAGTTAATATTATATGTAAAATATATGAAATATATTTACTGTACTTTTTGATATTTTAGGTACAGTATATAAGATATATTTGGTGTCCTTTTGATATTTTATGTAAATTATATAATATATATTTGGTGAAGTTTTTGATATTTTACATAGGGTGTGTAGTATATAGTTACTGTCCTTTTTGATATTTTATTTACAGTATATAATATACGTTTGGTGTAATTTTTGATATTTTATGTACAGTATATTAAATATAATTACTGTAGTATTTGATACTTTATTTACAGTATATATAACACATATTTGGTGTACTTTTTGATATTTTATGTACAGTATGTAATATATATTTACTGTACTTTTTGATAATTTATTTACAGTATATAAAGTGTATTTGGTGTACTTTCGGTTAATATTATATGTACAATATATGAAATATATATACTGTATTTTTGATATTTTATGTACAGTATATAAGATATATTTCGTGTCCTTTTGATATTTTATGTAAATTATATAATACATATTTGGTGTTGTTTTTGATATTTTACATAGGGTGTGTCATCTATATTGACTGTCCTTTTTAATATTTTATTTACAGTATATAATATACATTTGGTGTAATTTTTGATATTTTATGTACAGTATATTAAATATAATTACTGTAGTTTTTCATAGTCTATTTACAGTATATATAACACATATTTGGTGTACTTTTTGATATTTTATGTACAGTATGTCATATATATTTACTGTACTATTTGATATATTATTTACAGTATATAAAATGTATTTGGTGTACTTTTAGTTAATATTATATGTACAATATATGAAATATATTTACTGTACTTTCTGATATTTTATATACAGTATATAAGATATATTTGGTGTCCTTTTGATATTTTATATAAATTATATAATATATATTTGGTGAAGTTTTTGATATTTTACATAGGGTGTGTAGTATATACTTACTGTCTTTTTGATATTTTATTTACAGTATATAATATACATTTGGTGTAATTTTTGATATTTTATGTACAGTATATTAAATATAGTTACTGCAGTTTTTGATAGTCTATTTACAGTATATATAACACATATTTGGTGTACTTTTTGATATTTTATGTACAGTATGTCATATATATTTACTGTACTTTTTGATATTTTATTTACAGTATATAAAATGTATTTGGTGTACTTTTAGTTAATATTATATGTACAATATAGGAAATATATTTACTGTACTTTTTGATATTTTATGTACAGTATATAAGATATATTTGGTGTCCTTTTGATATTTTATATAAATTATATAATATATATTTGGTGAAGTTTTTGATATTTTACATAGGGTGTGTAGTATATAGTTACTGTCCTTTTTGATATTTTATTTACAGTATATAATATACGTTTGGTGTAATTTTTGATATTTAATGTACAGTATATTAAATATAATTACTGTAGTATTTGATACTTTATTTACAGTATATATAACACATATTTGGTGTACTTTTTGATATTTTATGTACAGTATGTCATATATATTTACTGTACTTTTTGATAATTTATTTACAGTATATAAAGTGTATTTGGTGTACTTTCAGTTAATATTACATATACAATATATGAAATATATTTACTGTACTTTTTGATATTTTATGTACAGTATATAAGATATATTTGGTGTCCTTTTGATATTTTATGTAAATTATATAATATATATTTGGTGAAGTTTTTGATATTTTACATAGGGTGTGTAGTATATAGTTACTGTCTTTTTTGATATTTTATTTACAGTATATAATATACGTTTGGTGTAATTTTTGATATTTAATGTACAGTATATTAAATATAATTACTGTAGTATTTGATACTTTATTTACAGTATATATAACACATATTTGGTGTACTTTTTGATATTTTATGTACAGTATGTAATATATATTTACTGTACTTTTTGATAATTTATTTACAGTATATAAAGTGTATTTGGTGTACTTTCAGTTAATATTATATGTAAAATATATGAAATATATTTACTGTACTTTTTGATATTTTATGTACAGTATATAAGATATATTTGGTGTCCTTTTGATATTTTATGTAAATTATATAATATATATTTGGTGAAGTTTTTGATATTTTACATAGGGTGTGTAGTATATAGTTACTGTCCTTTTTGATATATTATTTACAGTATATAATATACGTTTGGTGTAATTTTTGATATTTTATGTACAGTATATTAAATATAATTACTGTAGTATTTGATACTTTATTTACAGTATATATAACACATATTTGGTGTACTATTTGATATTTTATGTACAGTATGTAATATATATTTACTGTACTTTTTCATAATTTATTTACAGTATATAAAGTGTATTTGGTGTACTTTCGGTTAATATTATATGTACAATATATGAAATATATATACTGTATTTTTGATATTTTATGTACAGTATATAAGATATATTTCGTGTCCTTTTGGTATTTTATGTAAATTATATAATACATATTTGGTGTTGTTTTTGATATTTTACATAGGGTGTGTCATCTATATTGACTGTCCTTTTTGATATTTTATTTACAGTATATAATATACATTTGGTGTAATTTTTGATATTTTATGTACAGTATATTAAATATAATTACTGTAGTTTTTCATAGTCTATTTACAGTATATATAACACATATTTGGTGTACTTTTTGATATTTTATGTACAGTATGTCATCTATATTTACTGTACTATTTGATATTTTATTTACAGTATATAAAATGTATTTGGTGTACTTTTAGTTAATATTATATGTACAATATATGAAATATATTTACTGTACTTTCTGATATTTTATATACAGTATATAAGATATATTTGGTGTCCTTTTGATATTTTATATAAATTATATAATATATATTTGGTGAAGTTTTTGATATTTTACATAGGGTGTGTAGTATATACTTACTGTCCTTTTTGATATTTTATTTACAGTATATAATATACATTTGGTGTAATTTTTGGTATTTTATGTACAGTATATTAAATATAATTACTGCAGTTTTTGATAGTCTATTTACAGTATATATAACACATATTTGGTGTACTTTTTGATATTTTATGTACAGTATGTCATATATATTTACTGTACTTTTTGATATTTTATTTACAGTATATAAAATGTATTTGGTGTACTTTTAGTTAATATTATATGTACAATATAGGAAATATATTTACTGTACTTTTTGATATTTTATGTACAGTATATAAGATATATTTGGTGTCCTTTTGATATTTTATATAAATTATATAATATATATTTGGTGAAGTTTTTGATATTTTACATAGGGTGTGTAGTATATAGTTACTGTCCTTTTTGATATTTTATTTACAGTATATAATATACGTTTGGTGTAATTTTTGATATTTAATGTACAGTATATTAAATATAATTACTGTAGTATTTGATACTTTATTTACAGTATATATAACACATATTTGGTGTACTTTTTGATATTTTATGTACAGTATGTCATATATATTTACTGTACTTTTTGATAATTTATTTACAGTATATAAAGTGTATTTGGTGTACTTTCAGTTAATATTACATGTACAATATATGAAATATATTTACTGTACTTTTTGATATTTTATGTACAGTATATAAGATATATTTGGTGTCCTTTTGATATTTTATGTAAATTATATAATATATATTTGGTGAAGTTTTTGATATTTTACATAGGGTGTGTAGTATATAGTTACTGTCTTTTTTGATATTTTATTTACAGTATATAATATACGTTTGGTGTAATTTTTGATATTTAATGTACAGTATATTAAATATAATTACTGTAGTATTTGATACTTTATTTACAGTATATATAACACATATTTGGTGTACTTTTTGATATTTTATGTACAGTATGTAATATATATTTACTGTACTTTTTGATAATTTATTTACAGTATATAAAGTGTATTTGGTGTACTTTCAGTTAATATTATATGTAAAATATATGAAATATATTTACTGTACTTTTTGATATTTTATGTACAGTATATAAGATATATTTGGTGTCCTTTTGATATTTTATGTAAATTATATAATATATATTTGGTGAAGTTTTTGATATTTTACATAGGGTGTGTAGTATATAGTTACTGTCCTTTTTGATATTTTATTTACAGTATATAATATACGTTTGGTGTAATTTTTGATATTTTATGTACAGTATATTAAATATAATTACTGTAGTATTTGATACTTTATTTACAGTATATATAACACATATTTGGTGTACTATTTGATATTTTATGTACAGTATGTAATATATATTTACTGTAATTTTTCATAATTTATTTACAGTATATAAAGTGTATTTGGTGTACTTTCGGTTAATATTATATGTACAATATATGAAATATATATACTGTATTTTTGATATTTTATGTACAGTATATAAGATATATTTCGTGTCCTTTTGGTATTTTATGTAAATTATATAATACATATTTGGTGTTGTTTTTGATATTTTACATAGGGTGTGTCATCTATATTGACTGTCCTTTTTGATATTTTATTTACAGTATATAATATACATTTGGTGTAATTTTTGATATTTTATGTACAGTATATTAAATATAATTACTGTAGTTTTTCATAGTCTATTTACAGTATATATAACACATATTTGGTGTACTTTTTGATATTTTATGTACAGTATGTCATATATATTTACTGTACTTTTTGATAATTTATTTACAGTATATAAAGTGTATTTGGTGTACTTTCAGTTAATATTACATGTACAATATATGAAATATATTTACTGTACTTTTTGATATTTTATGTACAGTATATAAGATATATTTGGTGTCCTTTTGATATTTTATGTAAATTATATAATATATATTTGGTGAAGTTTTTGATATTTTACATAGGGTGTGTAGTATATAGTTACTGTCTTTTTTGATATTTTATTTACAGTATATAATATACGTTTGGTGTAATTTTTCATATTTAATGTACAGTATATTAAATATAATTACTGTAGTATTTGATACTTTGTTTACAGTATATATAACACATATTTGGTGTACTTTTTGATATTTTATGTATAGTATGTAATATATATTTACTGTACTTTTTGATAATTTATTTACAGTATATAAAGTGTATTTGGTGTACTTTCAGTTAATATTATATGTAAAATATATGAAATATATTTACTGTACTTTTTGATATTTTATGTAGAGTATATAAGATATATTTCGTGTCCTTTTGATATTTTATGTAAATTATATAATACATATTTGGTGTTGTTTTTGATATTTTACATAGAGTGTGTCATTTATATTGACTGTCCTTTTTAATATTTTATTTACAGTATATAATATACATTTGGTGTAATTTTTGATATTTTATGTACAGTATATTAAATATAATTACTGTAGTTTTTCATAGTCTATTTACAGTATATATAACACATATTTGGTGTACTTTTTGATATTTTATGTACAGTATGTCATATATATTTACTGTACTTTTTGATAATTTATTTACAGTATATAAAGTGTATTTGGTGTACTTTCAGTTAATATTATATGTACAATATATGAAATATATTTACTGTACTTTTTGATATTTTATGTACAGTATATAAGATATATTTGGTGTCCTTTTGATATTTTATATAAATTATATAATATATATTTGGTGAAGTTTTTGATATTTTACATAGGGTGTGTAGTATATACTTACTGTCCTTTTTGATATTTTATTTACAGTATATAATATACATTTGGTGTAATTTTTGATATTTTATGTACAGTATATTAAATATAATTACTGCAGTTTTTGATAGTCTATTTACAGTATATATAACACATATTTGGTGTACTTTTTGATATTTTATGTACAGTATGTCATATATATTTACTGTACTTTTTGATATTTTATTTACAGTATATAAAATGTATTTGGTGTACTTTTAGTTAATATTATATGTACAATATATGAAATATATTTACTGTACTTTTTGATATTTTATGTACAGTATATAAGATATATTTGGTGTCCTTTTGATATTTTATATAAATTATATAATATACATTTGGTGAAGTTTTTGATATTTTACATAGGGTGTGTAGTATATAGTTACTGTCCTTTTTGATATTTTATTTACAGTATATAATATACGTTAGGTGTAATTTTTGATATTTAATGTACAGTATATTAAATATAATTACTGTAGTGTTTGATACTTTATTTACAGTATATATAACACATATTTGGTGTACTTTTTGATATTTTATGTACAGTATGTCATATATATTTACTGCACTTTTTGATAATTTATTTACAGTATATAAAGTGTATTTGGTGTACTTTCAGTTAATATTATATGTACAATATATGAAATATATTTACTGTACTTTTTGATATTTTATGTACAGTATATAAGATATATTTGGTGTCCTTTTGATATTTTATGTAAATTATATAATATATATTTGGTGAAGTTTTTGATATTTTACATAGGGTGTGTACTATATAGTTACTGTCCTTTTTGATATTTTATTTACAGTATATAATATACGTTTGGTGTAATTTTTGATATTTTATGTACAGTATATTAAATATAATTACTGTAGTATTTGATACTTTATTTACAGTATATATAACACATATTTGGTGTACTTTTTGATATTTTATGTACAGTATGTCATATATATTTACTGTACTTTTTGATAATTTATTTACAGTATATAAAGTGTATTTGGTGTACTTTCAGTTAATATTATATGTAAAATATATGAAATATATTTACTGTACTTTTTGATATTTTAGGTACAGTATATAAGATATATTTGGTGTCCTTTTGATATTTTATGTAAATTATATAATATATATTTGGTGAAGTTTTTGATATTTTACATAGGGTGTGTAGTATATAGTTACTGTCCTTTTTGATATTTTATTTACAGTATATAATATACGTTTGGTGTAATTTTTGATATTTTATGTACAGTATATTAAATATAATTACTGTAGTATTTGATACTTTATTTACAGTATATATAACACATATTTGGTGTACTTTTTGATATTTTATGTACAGTATGTAATATATATTTACTGTACTTTTTGATAATTTATTTACAGTATATAAAGTGTATTTGGTGTACTTTCGGTTAATATTATATGTACAATATATGAAATATATATACTGTATTTTTGATATTTTATGTACAGTATATAAGATATATTTCGTGTCCTTTTGATATTTTATGTAAATTATATAATACATATTTGGTGTTGTTTTTGATATTTTACATAGGGTGTGTCATCTATATTGACTGTCCTTTTTAATATTTTATTTACAGTATATAATATACATTTGGTGTAATTTTTGATATTTTATGTACAGTATATTAAATATAATTACTGTAGTTTTTCATAGTCTATTTACAGTATATATAACACATATTTGGTGTACTTTTTGATATTTTATGTACAGTATGTCATATATATTTACTGTACTATTTGATATATTATTTACAGTATATAAAATGTATTTGGTGTACTTTTAGTTAATATTATATGTACAATATATGAAATATATTTACTGTACTTTCTGATATTTTATATACAGTATATAAGATATATTTGGTGTCCTTTTGATATTTTATATAAATTATATAATATATATTTGGTGAAGTTTTTGATATTTTACATAGGGTGTGTAGTATATACTTACTGTCCTTTTTGATATTTTATTTACAGTATATAATATACATTTGGTGTAATTTTTGATATTTTATGTACAGTATATTAAATATAGTTACTGCAGTTTTTGATAGTCTATTTACAGTATATATAACACATATTTGGTGTACTTTTTGATATTTTATGTACAGTATGTCATATATATTTACTGTACCTTTTGATATTTTATTTACAGTATATAAAATGTATTTGGTGTACTTTTAGTTAATATTATATGTACAATATATGAAATATATTTACTGTACTTTCTGATATTTTATGTACAGTATATAAGATATATTTGGTGTCCTTTTGATATTTTATATAAATTATATAATATATATTTGGTGAAGTTTTTGATATTTTACATAGGGTGTGTAGTATATAGTTACTGTCCTTTTTGATATTTTATTTACAGTATATAATATACGTTTGGTGTAATTTTTGATATTTAATGTACAGTATATTAAATATAATTACTGTAGTATTTGATACTTTATTTACAGTATATATAACACATATTTGGTGTACTTTTTGATAATTTATGTACAGTATGTCATATATATTTACTGTACTTTTTGATAATTTATTTACAGTATATAAAGTGTATTTGGTGTACTTTCAGTTAAGATTATATGTACAATATATGAAATATATTTACTGTACTTTTTGATATTTTATGTACAGTTTATAAGATATATTTGGTGTCCTTTTGATATTTTATATAAATTATATAATATATATTTGGTGAAGTTTTTGATATTTTACATAGGGTGTGTAGTATATAGTTACTGTCCTTTTTGATATTTTATTTACAGTATATAATATACGTTTGGTGTAATTTTTGATATTTAATATACAGTATATTAAATATAATTACTGTAGTATTTGATACTTTATTTACAGTATATATAACACATATTTGGTGTACTTTTTGATATTTTATGTACAGTATGTAATATATATTTACTGTACTTTTTGATAATTTATTTACAGTATATAAAGTGTATTTGGTGTACTTTCAGTTAATATTATATGTACAATATATGAAATATATTTACTGTACTTTTTGATATTTTATGTACAGTATATAAGATATATTTCGTGTCCTTTTGATATTTTATGTAAATTATATAATATATATTTGGTGAAGTTTTTGATATTTTACATAGGGTGTGTAGTATATAGTTACTGTCCTTTTTGATATTTTATTTACAGTATATAATATACGTTTGGTGTAATTTTTGATATTTAATATACAGTATATTAAATATAATTACTGTAGTATTTGATACTTTATTTACAGTATATATAACACATATTTGGTGTACTTTTTGATATTTTATGTACAGTATGTAATATATATTTACTGTACTTTTTGATAATTTATTTACAGTATATAAAGTGTATTTGGTGTACTTTCAGTTAATATTATATGTACAATATATGAAATATATTTACTGTACTTTTTGATATTTTATGTACAGTATATAAGATATATTTCGTGTCCTTTTGATATTTTATGTAAATTATATAATATATATTTGGTGAAGTTTTTGATATTTTACATAGGGTGTGTAGTATATAGTTACTGTCCTTTTTGATATTTTATTTACAGTATATAATATACGTTTGGTGTAATTTTTGATATTTTATGTACAGTATATTAAATATAATTACTGTAGTATTTGATACTTTATTTACAGTATATATAACACATATTTGGTGTACTTTTTGATATTTTATGTACAGTATGTAATATATATTTACTGTACTTTTTGATAATTTATTTACAGTATATAAAGTGTATTTGGTGTACTTTCGGTTAATATTATATGTACAATATATGAAATATATATACTGTATTTTTGATATTTTATGTACAGTATATAAGATATATTTCGTGTCCTTTTGATATTTTATGTAAATTATATAATACATAATTGGTGTTGTTTTTGATATTTTACATAGGGTGTGTCATCTATATTGAGTGTCCTTTTCGATATTTTATTTACAGTATATAATATACATTTGGTGTAATTTTTGATATTTTATGTACAGTATATTAAATATAATTACTGTAGTTTTTCATAGTCTATTTACAGTATATATAACACATATTTGGTGTACTTTTTGATATTTTATGTACAGTATGTCATCTATATTTACTGTACTATTTGATATTTTATTTACAGTATATAAAATGTATTTGGTGTACTTTTAGTTAATATTATATGTACAATATATGAAATATATTTACTGTACTTTCTGATATTTTATATACAGTATATAAGATATATTTGGTGTCCTTTTGATATTTTATATAAATTATATAATATATATTTGGTGAAGTTTTTGATATTTTACATAGGGTGTGTAGTATATAGTTACTGTCCTTTTTGATATTTTATTTACAGTATATAATATACGTTTGGTGTAATTTTTGATATTTAATGTACAGTATATTAAATATAATTACTGTAGTATTTGATACTTTATTTACAGTATATATAACACATATTTGGTGTACTTTTTGATATTTTATGTACAGTATGTAATATATATTTACTGTACTTTTTGATAATTTATTTACAGTATATAAAGTGTATTTGGTGTACTTTCAGTTAATATTATATGTAAAATATATGAAATATATTTACTGTACTTTTTGATATTTTATGTACAGTATATAAGATATATTTCGTGTCCTTTTGATATTTTATGTAAATTATATAATACATATTTGGTGTTGTTTTTGATATTTTACATAGAGTGTGTCATCTATATTGACTGTCCTTTTTAATATTTTATTTACAGTATATAATATACATTTGGTGTAATTTTTGATATTTTATGTACAGTATATTAAATATAATTACTGTAGTTTTTCATAGTCTATTTACAGTATATATAACACATATTTGGTGTACTTTTTGATATTTTATGTACAGTATGTCATATATATTTACTGTACTTTTTGATAATTTATTTACAGTATATAAAGTCTATTTGGTGTACTTTCAGTTAATATTATATGTACAATATATGAAATATATTTACTGTACTTTTTGATATTTTATGTACAGTATATAAGATATATTTGGTGTCCTTTTGATATTTTATATAAATTATATAATATATATTTGGTGAAGTTTTTGATATTTTACATAGGGTGTGTAGTATATACTTACTGTCCTTTTTGATATTTTATTTACAGTATATAATATACATTTGGTGTAATTTTTGATATTTTATGTACAGTATATTAAATATAATTACTGCAGTTTTTGATAGTCTATTTACAGTATATATAACACATATTTGGTGTACTTTTTGATATTTTATGTACAGTATGTCATATATATTTACTGTACTATTTGATATATTATTTACAGTATATAAAATGTATTTGGTGTACTTTTAGTTAATATTATATGTACAATATATGAAATATATTTACTGTACTTTCTGATATTTTATATACAGTATATAAGATATATTTGGTGTCCTTTTGATATTATATATAAATTATATAATATATATTTGGTGAAGTTTTTGATATTTTACATAGGGTGTGTAGTATATACTTACTGTCCTTTTTGATATTTTATTTACAGTATATAATATACATTTGGTGTAATTTTTGATATTTTATGTACAGTATATTAAATATAGTTACTGCAGTTTTTGATAGTCTATTTACAGTATATATAACACATATTTGGTGTACTTTTTGATATTTTATGTACAGTATGTCATATATATTTACTGTACTTTTTGATATTTTATTTACAGTATATAAAATGTATTTGGTGTACTTTTAGTTAATATTATATGTACAATATATGAAATATATTTACTGTACTTTCTGATATTTTATGTACAGTATATAAGATATATTTGTTGTCCTTTTGATATTTTATATAAATTATATAATATATATTTGGTGAAGTTTTTGATATTTTACATAGGGTGTGTAGTATATAGTTACTGTCCTTTTTGATATTTTATTTACAGTATATAATATACGTTTGGTGTAATTTTTGATATTTAATGTACAGTATATTAAATATAATTACTGTAGTATTTGATACTTTATTTACAGTATATATAACACATATTTGGTGTACTTTTTGATATTTTATGTACAGTATGTCATATATATTTACTGTACTTTTTGATAATTTATTTACAGTATATAAAGTGTATTTGGTGTACTTTCAGTTAAGATTATATGTACAATATATGAAATATATTTACTGTACTTTTTGATATTTTATGTACAGTTTATAAGATATATTTGGTGTCCTTTTGATATTTTATATAAATTATATAATATATATTTGGTGAAGTTTTTGATATTTTACATAGGGTGTGTAGTATATAGTTACTGTCCTTTTTGATATTTTATTTACAGTATATAATATACGTTTGGTGTAATTTTTGATATTTAATATACAGTATATTAAATATAATTACTGTAGTATTTGATACTTTATTTACAGTATATATAACACATATTTGGTGTACTTTTTGATATTTTATGTACAGTATGTAATGTATATTTACTGTACTTTTTGATAATTTATTTACAGTATATAAAGTGTATTTGGTGTACTTTCAGTTAATATTATATGTACAATATATGAAATATATTTACTGTACTTTTTGATATTTTATGTACAGTATATAAGATATATTTCGTGTCCTTTTGATATTTTATGTAAATTATATAATATATATTTGGTGAAGTTTTTGATATTTTACATAGGGTGTGTAGTATATAGTTACTGTCCTTTTTGATATTTTATATACGGTATATAATATACGTTTGGTGTAATTTTTGATATTTTATGTACAGTATATTAAATATAATTACTGTAGTATTTGATACTTTATTTACAGTATATATACAACATATTTGGTGTACTTTTTGATATTTTATGTACAGTATGTAATATATATTTACTGTACTTTTTTATAATTTATTTACAGTATATAAAGTGTATTTGGTGTACTTTCGGTTAATATTATATGTACAATATATGAAATATATATACTGTATTTTTGATATTTTATGTACAGTATATAAGATATATTTCGTGTCCTTTTGATATTTTATGTAAATTATATAATACATATTTGGTGTTGTTTTTGATATTTTACATAGGGTGTGTCATCTATATTGACTGTCCTTTTTGATATTTTATTTACAGTATATAATATACATTTGGTGTAATTTTTGATATTTTATGTACAGTATATTAAATATAATTACTGTAGTTTTTCATAGTCTATTTACAGTATATATAACACATATTTGGTGTACTTTTTGATATTTTATGTACAGTATGTCATCTATATTTACTGTACAATTTGATATTTTATTTACAGTATATAAAATGTATTTGGTGTACTTTTAGTTAATATTATATGTACAATATATGAAATATATTTACTGTACTTTCTGATATTTTATATACAGTATATAAGATATATTTGGTGTCCTTTTGATATTTTATATAAATTATATAATATATATTTGGTGAAGTTTTTGATATTTTACATAGGGTGTGTAGTATATACTTACTGTCCTTTTTGATATTTTATTTACAGTATATAATATACATTTTGTGTAATTTTTGGTATTTTATGTACAGTATATTAAATATAATTACTGCAGTTTTTGATAGTCTATTTACAGTATATATAACACATATTTGGTGTACTTTTTGATATTTTATGTACAGTATGTCATATATATTTACTGTACTTTTTGATATTTTATTTACAGTATATAAAATGTATTTGGTGTACTTTTAGTTAATATTATATGTACAATATAGGAAATATATTTACTGTACTTTTTGATATTTTATGTACAGTATATAAGATATATTTGGTGTCCTTTTGATATTTTATATAAATTATATAATATATATTTGGTGAAGTTTTTGATATTTTACATAGGGTGTGTAGTATATAGTTACTGTCCTTTTTGATATTTTATTTACAGTATATAATATACGTTTGGTGTAATTTTTGATATTTAATGTACAGTATATTAAATATAATTACTGTAGTATTTGATACTTTATTTACAGTATATATAACACATATTTGGTGTACTTTTTGATATTTTATGTACAGTATGTCATATATATTTACTGTACTTTTTGATAATTTATTTACAGTATATAAAGTGTATTTGGTGTACTTTCAGTTAATATTACATGTACAATATATGAAATATATTTACTGTACTTTTTGATATTTTATGTACAGTATATAAGATATATTTGGTGTCCTTTTGATATTTTATGTAAATTATATAATATATATTTGGTGAAGTTTTTGATATTTTACATAGGGTGTGTAGTATATAGTTACTGTCTTTTTTGATATTTTATTTACAGTATATAATATACGTTTGGTGTAATTTTTGATATTTAATGTACAGTATATTAAATATAATTACTGTAGTATTTGATACTTTATTTACAGTATATATAACACATATTTGGTGTACTTTTTGATATTTTATGTACAGTATGTAATATATATTTACTGTACTTTTTGATAATTTATTTACAGTATATAAAGTGTATTTGGTGTACTTTCAGTTAATATTATATGTAAAATATATGAAATATATTTACTGTACTTTTTGATATTTTATGTACAGTATATAAGATATATTTGGTGTCCTTTTGATATTTTATGTAAATTATATAATATATATTTGGTGAAGTTTTTGATATTTTACATAGGGTGTGTAGTATATAGTTACTGTCCTTTTTGATATTTTATTTACAGTATATAATATACGTTTGGTGTAATTTTTGATATTTTATGTACAGTATATTAAATATAATTACTGTAGTATTTGATACTTTATTTACAGTATATATAACACATATTTGGTGTACTATTTGATATTTTATGTACAGTATGTAATATATATTTACTGTACTTTTTCATAATTTATTTACAGTATATAAAGTGTATTTGGTGTACTTTCGGTTAATATTATATGTACAATATATGAAATATATATACTGTATTTTTGATATTTTATGTACAGTATATAAGATATATTTCGTGTCCTTTTGGTATTTTATGTAAATTATATAATACATATTTGGTGTTGTTTTTGATATTTTACATAGGGTGTGTCATCTATATTGACTGTCCTTTTTGATATTTTATTTACAGTATATAATATACATTTGGTGTAATTTTTGATATTTTATGTACAGTATATTAAATATAATTACTGTAGTTTTTCATAGTCTATTTACAGTATATATAACACATATTTGGTGTACTTTTTGATATTTTATGTACAGTATGTCATCTATATTTACTGTACTATTTGATATTTTATTTACAGTATATAAAATGTATTTGGTGTACTTTTAGTTAATATTATATGTACAATATATGAAATATATTTACTGTACTTTCTGATATTTTATATACAGTATATAAGATATATTTGGTGTCCTTTTGATATTTTATATAAATTATATAATATATATTTGGTGAAGTTTTTGATATTTTACATAGGGTGTGTAGTATATACTTACTGTCCTTTTTGATATTTTATTTACAGTATATAATATACATTTGGTGTAATTTTTGGTATTTTATGTACAGTATATTAAATATAATTACTGCAGTTTTTGATAGTCTATTTACAGTATATATAACACATATTTGGTGTACTTTTTGATATTTTATGTACAGTATGTCATATATATTTACTGTACTTTTTGATATTTTATTTACAGTATATAAAATGTATTTGGTGTACTTTTAGTTAATATTATATGTACAATATAGGAAATATATTTACTGTACTTTTTGATATTTTATGTACAGTATATAAGATATATTTGGTGTCCTTTTGATATTTTATATAAATTATATAATATATATTTGGTGAAGTTTTTGATATTTTACATAGGGTGTGTAGTATATAGTTACTGTCCTTTTTGATATTTTATTTACAGTATATAATATACGTTTGGTGTAATTTTTGATATTTAATGTACAGTATATTAAATATAATTACTGTAGTATTTGATACTTTATTTACAGTATATATAACACATATTTGGTGTACTTTTTGATATTTTATGTACAGTATGTCATATATATTTACTGTACTTTTTGATAATTTATTTACAGTATATAAAGTGTATTTGGTGTACTTTCAGTTAATATTACATGTACAATATATGAAATATATTTACTGTACTTTTTGATATTTTATGTACAGTATATAAGATATATTTGGTGTCCTTTTGATATTTTATGTAAATTATATAATATATATTTGGTGAAGTTTTTGATATTTTACATAGGGTGTGTAGTATATAGTTACTGTCTTTTTTGATATTTTATTTACAGTATATAATATACGTTTGGTGTAATTTTTGATATTTAATGTACAGTATATTAAATATAATTACTGTAGTATTTGATACTTTATTTACAGTATATATAACACATATTTGGTGTACTTTTTGATATTTTATGTACAGTATGTAATATATATTTACTGTACTTTTTGATAATTTATTTACAGTATATAAAGTGTATTTGGTGTACTTTCAGTTAATATTATATGTAAAATATATGAAATATATTTACTGTACTTTTTGATATTTTATGTACAGTATATAAGATATATTTGGTGTCCTTTTGATATTTTATGTAAATTATATAATATATATTTGGTGAAGTTTTTGATATTTTACATAGGGTGTGTAGTATATAGTTACTGTCCTTTTTGATATTTTATTTACAGTATATAATATACGTTTGGTGTAATTTTTGATATTTTATGTACAGTATATTAAATATAATTACTGTAGTATTTGATACTTTATTTACAGTATATATAACACATATTTGGTGTACTATTTGATATTTTATGTACAGTATGTAATATATATTTACTGTAATTTTTCATAATTTTTTTACAGTATATAAAGTGTATTTGGTGTACTTTCGGTTAATATTATATGTACAATATATGAAATATATATACTGTATTTTTGATATTTTATGTACAGTATATAAGATATATTTCGTGTCCTTTTGGTATTTTATGTAAATTATATAATACATATTTGGTGTTGTTTTTGATATTTTACATAGGGTGTGTCATCTATATTGACTGTCCTTTTTGATATTTTATTTACAGTATATAATATACATTTGGTGTAATTTTTGATATTTTATGTACAGTATATTAAATATAATTACTGTAGTTTTTCATAGTCTATTTACAGTATATATAACACATATTTGGTGTACTTTTTGATATTTTATGTACAGTATGTCATATATATTTACTGTACTTTTTGATAATTTATTTACAGTATATAAAGTGTATTTGGTGTACTTTCAGTTAATATTACATGTACAATATATGAAATATATTTACTGTACTTTTTGATATTTTATGTACAGTATATAAGATATATTTGGTGTCCTTTTGATATTTTATGTAAATTATATAATATATATTTGGTGAAGTTTTTGATATTTTACATAGGGTGTGTAGTATATAGTTACTGTCTTTTTTGATATTTTATTTACAGTATATAATATACGTTTGGTGTAATTTTTGATATTTAATGTACAGTATATTAAATATAATTACTGTAGTATTTGATACTTTATTTACAGTATATATAACACATATTTGGTGTACTTTTTGATATTTTATGTACAGTATGTAATATATATTTACTGTACTTTTTGATAATTTATTTACAGTATATAAAGTGTATTTGGTGTACTTTCAGTTAATATTATATGTAAAATATATGAAATATATTTACTGTACTTTTTGATATTTTATGTACAGTATATAAGATATATTTGGTGTCCTTTTGATATTTTATGTAAATTATATAATATATATTTGGTGAAGTTTTTGATATTTTACATAGGGTGTGTAGTATATAGTTACTGTCCTTTTTGATATTTTATTTACAGTATATAATATACGTTTGGTGTAATTTTTGATATTTAATGTACAGTATATTAAATATAATTACTGTAGTATTTGATACTTTATTTACAGTATATATAACACATATTTGGTGTACTTTTTGATATTTTATGTACAGTATGTCATATATATTTACTGTACTTTTTGATAATTTATTTACAGTATATAAAGTGTATTTGGTGTACTTTCAGTTAAGATTATATGTACAATATATGAAATATATTTACTGTACTTTTTGATATTTTATGTACAGTTTATAAGATATATTTGGTGTCCTTTTGATATTTTATATAAATTATATAATATATATTTGGTGAAGTTTTTGATATTTTACATAGGGTGTGTAGTATATAGTTACTGTCCTTTTTGATATTTTATTTACAGTATATAATATACGTTTGGTGTAATTTTTGATATTTAATATACAGTATATTAAATATAATTACTGTAGTATTTGATACTTTATTTACAGTATATATAACACATATTTGGTGTACTTTTTGATATTTTATGTACAGTATGTAATGTATATTTACTGTACTTTTTGATAATTTATTTACAGTATATAAAGTGTATTTGGTGTACTTTCAGTTAATATTATATGTACAATATATGAAATATATTTACTGTACTTTTTGATATTTTATGTACAGTATATAAGATATATTTCGTGTCCTTTTGATATTTTATGTAAATTATATAATATATATTTGGTGAAGTTTTTGATATTTTACATAGGGTGTGTAGTATATAGTTACTGTCCTTTTTGATATTTTATATACGGTATATAATATACGTTTGGTGTAATTTTTGATATTTTATGTACAGTATATTAAATATAATTACTGTAGTATTTGATACTTTATTTACAGTATATATACAACATATTTGGTGTACTTTTTGATATTTTATGTACAGTATGTAATATATATTTACTGTACTTTTTTATAATTTATTTACAGTATATAAAGTGTATTTGGTGTACTTTCGGTTAATATTATATGTACAATATATGAAATATATATACTGTATTTTTGATATTTTATGTACAGTATATAAGATATATTTCGTGTCCTTTTGATATTTTATGTAAATTATATAATACATATTTGGTGTTGTTTTTGATATTTTACATAGGGTGTGTCATCTATATTGACTGTCCTTTTTGATATTTTATTTACAGTATATAATATACATTTGGTGTAATTTTTGATATTTTATGTACAGTATATTAAATATAATTACTGTAGTTTTTCATAGTCTATTTACAGTATATATAACACATATTTGGTGTACTTTTTGATATTTTATGTACAGTATGTCATCTATATTTACTGTACAATTTGATATTTTATTTACAGTATATAAAATGTATTTGGTGTACTTTTAGTTAATATTATATGTACAATATATGAAATATATTTACTGTACTTTCTGATATTTTATATACAGTATATAAGATATATTTGGTGTCCTTTTGATATTTTATATAAATTATATAATATATATTTGGTGAAGTTTTTGATATTTTACATAGGGTGTGTAGTATATACTTACTGTCCTTTTTGATATTTTATTTACAGTATATAATATACATTTTGTGTAATTTTTGGTATTTTATGTACAGTATATTAAATATAATTACTGCAGTTTTTGATAGTCTATTTACAGTATATATAACACATATTTGGTGTACTTTTTGATATTTTATGTACAGTATGTCATATATATTTACTGTACTTTTTGATATTTTATTTACAGTATATAAAATGTATTTGGTGTACTTTTAGTTAATATTATATGTACAATATAGGAAATATATTTACTGTACTTTTTGATATTTTATGTACAGTATATAAGATATATTTGGTGTCCTTTTGATATTTTATATAAATTATATAATATATATTTGGTGAAGTTTTTGATATTTTACATAGGGTGTGTAGTATATAGTTACTGTCCTTTTTGATATTTTATTTACAGTATATAATATACGTTTGGTGTAATTTTTGATATTTAATGTACAGTATATTAAATATAATTACTGTAGTATTTGATACTTTATTTACAGTATATATAACACATATTTGGTGTACTTTTTGATATTTTATGTACAGTATGTCATATATATTTACTGTACTTTTTGATAATTTATTTACAGTATATAAAGTGTATTTGGTGTACTTTCAGTTAATATTACATGTACAATATATGAAATATATTTACTGTACTTTTTGATATTTTATGTACAGTATATAAGATATATTTGGTGTCCTTTTGATATTTTATGTAAATTATATAATATATATTTGGTGAAGTTTTTGATATTTTACATAGGGTGTGTAGTATATAGTTACTGTCTTTTTTGATATTTTATTTACAGTATATAATATACGTTTGGTGTAATTTTTGATATTTAATGTACAGTATATTAAATATAATTACTGTAGTATTTGATACTTTATTTACAGTATATATAACACATATTTGGTGTACTTTTTGATATTTTATGTACAGTATGTAATATATATTTACTGTACTTTTTGATAATTTATTTACAGTATATAAAGTGTATTTGGTGTACTTTCAGTTAATATTATATGTAAAATATATGAAATATATTTACTGTACTTTTTGATATTTTATGTACAGTATATAAGATATATTTGGTGTCCTTTTGATATTTTATGTAAATTATATAATATATATTTGGTGAAGTTTTTGATATTTTACATAGGGTGTGTAGTATATAGTTACTGTCCTTTTTGATATTTTATTTACAGTATATAATATACGTTTGGTGTAATTTTTGATATTTTATGTACAGTATATTAAATATAATTACTGTAGTATTTGATACTTTATTTACAGTATATATAACACATATTTGGTGTACTATTTGATATTTTATGTACAGTATGTAATATATATTTACTGTACTTTTTCATAATTTATTTACAGTATATAAAGTGTATTTGGTGTACTTTCGGTTAATATTATATGTACAATATATGAAATATATATACTGTATTTTTGATATTTTATGTACAGTATATAAGATATATTTCGTGTCCTTTTGGTATTTTATGTAAATTATATAATACATATTTGGTGTTGTTTTTGATATTTTACATAGGGTGTGTCATCTATATTGACTGTCCTTTTTGATATTTTATTTACAGTATATAATATACATTTGGTGTAATTTTTGATATTTTATGTACAGTATATTAAATATAATTACTGTAGTTTTTCATAGTCTATTTACAGTATATATAACACATATTTGGTGTACTTTTTGATATTTTATGTACAGTATGTCATCTATATTTACTGTACTATTTGATATTTTATTTACAGTATATAAAATGTATTTGGTGTACTTTTAGTTAATATTATATGTACAATATATGAAATATATTTACTGTACTTTCTGATATTTTATATACAGTATATAAGATATATTTGGTGTCCTTTTGATATTTTATATAAATTATATAATATATATTTGGTGAAGTTTTTGATATTTTACATAGGGTGTGTAGTATATACTTACTGTCCTTTTTGATATTTTATTTACAGTATATAATATACATTTGGTGTAATTTTTGGTATTTTATGTACAGTATATTAAATATAATTACTGCAGTTTTTGATAGTCTATTTACAGTATATATAACACATATTTGGTGTACTTTTTGATATTTTATGTACAGTATGTCATATATATTTACTGTACTTTTTGATATTTTATTTACAGTATATAAAATGTATTTGGTGTACTTTTAGTTAATATTATATGTACAATATAGGAAATATATTTACTGTACTTTTTGATATTTTATGTACAGTATATAAGATATATTTGGTGTCCTTTTGATATTTTATATAAATTATATAATATATATTTGGTGAAGTTTTTGATATTTTACATAGGGTGTGTAGTATATAGTTACTGTCCTTTTTGATATTTTATTTACAGTATATAATATACGTTTGGTGTAATTTTTGATATTTAATGTACAGTATATTAAATATAATTACTGTAGTATTTGATACTTTATTTACAGTATATATAACACATATTTGGTGTACTTTTTGATATTTTATGTACAGTATGTCATATATATTTACTGTACTTTTTGATAATTTATTTACAGTATATAAAGTGTATTTGGTGTACTTTCAGTTAATATTACATGTACAATATATGAAATATATTTACTGTACTTTTTGATATTTTATGTACAGTATATAAGATATATTTGGTGTCCTTTTGATATTTTATGTAAATTATATAATATATATTTGGTGAAGTTTTTGATATTTTACATAGGGTGTGTAGTATATAGTTACTGTCTTTTTTGATATTTTATTTACAGTATATAATATACGTTTGGTGTAATTTTTGATATTTAATGTACAGTATATTAAATATAATTACTGTAGTATTTGATACTTTATTTACAGTATATATAACACATATTTGGTGTACTTTTTGATATTTTATGTACAGTATGTAATATATATTTACTGTACTTTTTGATAATTTATTTACAGTATATAAAGTGTATTTGGTGTACTTTCAGTTAATATTATATGTAAAATATATGAAATATATTTACTGTACTTTTTGATATTTTATGTACAGTATATAAGATATATTTGGTGTCCTTTTGATATTTTATGTAAATTATATAATATATATTTGGTGAAGTTTTTGATATTTTACATAGGGTGTGTAGTATATAGTTACTGTCCTTTTTGATATTTTATTTACAGTATATAATATACGTTTGGTGTAATTTTTGATATTTTATGTACAGTATATTAAATATAATTACTGTAGTATTTGATACTTTATTTACAGTATATATAACACATATTTGGTGTACTATTTGATATTTTATGTACAGTATGTAATATATATTTACTGTAATTTTTCATAATTTATTTACAGTATATAAAGTGTATTTGGTGTACTTTCGGTTAATATTATATGTACAATATATGAAATATATATACTGTATTTTTGATATTTTATGTACAGTATATAAGATATATTTCGTGTCCTTTTGGTATTTTATGTAAATTATATAATACATATTTGGTGTTGTTTTTGATATTTTACATAGGGTGTGTCATCTATATTGACTGTCCTTTTTGATATTTTATTTACAGTATATAATATACATTTGGTGTAATTTTTGATATTTTATGTACAGTATATTAAATATAATTACTGTAGTTTTTCATAGTCTATTTACAGTATATATAACACATATTTGGTGTACTTTTTGATATTTTATGTACAGTATGTCATATATATTTACTGTACTTTTTGATAATTTATTTACAGTATATAAAGTGTATTTGGTGTACTTTCAGTTAATATTACATGTACAATATATGAAATATATTTACTGTACTTTTTGATATTTTATGTACAGTATATAAGATATATTTGGTGTCCTTTTGATATTTTATGTAAATTATATAATATATATTTGGTGAAGTTTTTGATATTTTACATAGGGTGTGTAGTATATAGTTACTGTCTTTTTTGATATTTTATTTACAGTATATAATATACGTTTGGTGTAATTTTTGATATTTAATGTACAGTATATTAAATATAATTACTGTAGTATTTGATACTTTATTTACAGTATATATAACACATATTTGGTGTACTTTTTGATATTTTATGTACAGTATGTAATATATATTTACTGTACTTTTTGATAATTTATTTACAGTATATAAAGTGTATTTGGTGTACTTTCAGTTAATATTATATGTAAAATATATGAAATATATTTACTGTACTTTTTGATATTTTATGTACAGTATATAAGATATATTTGGTGTCCTTTTGATATTTTATGTAAATTATATAATATATATTTGGTGAAGTTTTTGATATTTTACATAGGGTGTGTAGTATATAGTTACTGTCCTTTTTGATATTTTATTTACAGTATATAATATACGTTTGGTGTAATTTTTGATATTTTATGTACAGTATATTAAATATAATTACTGTAGTATTTGATACTTTATTTACAGTATATATAACACATATTTGGTGTACTATTTGATATTTTATGTACAGTATGTAATATATATTTACTGTAATTTTTCATAATTTATTTACAGTATATAAAGTGTATTTGGTGTACTTTCGGTTAATATTATATGTACAATATATGAAATATATATACTGTATTTTTGATATTTTATGTACAGTATATAAGATATATTTCGTGTCCTTTTGGTATTTTATGTAAATTATATAATACATATTTGGTGTTGTTTTTGATATTTTACATAGGGTGTGTCATCTATATTGACTGTCCTTTTTGATATTTTATTTACAGTATATAATATACATTTGGTGTAATTTTTGATATTTTATGTACAGTATATTAAATATAATTACTGTAGTTTTTCATAGTCTATTTACAGTATATATAACACATATTTGGTGTACTTTTTGATATTTTATGTACAGTATGTCATATATATTTACTGTACTTTTTGATAATTTATTTACAGTATATAAAGTGTATTTGGTGTACTTTCAGTTAATATTACATGTACAATATATGAAATATATTTACTGTACTTTTTGATATTTTATGTACAGTATATAAGATATATTTGGTGTCCTTTTGATATTTTATGTAAATTATATAATATATATTTGGTGAAGTTTTTGATATTTTACATAGGGTGTGTAGTATATAGTTACTGTCTTTTTTGATATTTTATTTACAGTATATAATATACGTTTGGTGTAATTTTTGATATTTAATGTACAGTATATTAAATATAATTACTGTAGTATTTGATACTTTATTTACAGTATATATAACACATATTTGGTGTACTTTTTGATATTTTATGTACAGTATGTAATATATATTTACTGTACTTTTTGATAATTTATTTACAGTATATAAAGTGTATTTGGTGTACTTTCAGTTAATATTATATGTAAAATATATGAAATATATTTACTGTACTTTTTGATATTTTATGTACAGTATATAAGATATATTTGGTGTCCTTTTGATATTTTATGTAAATTATATAATATATATTTGGTGAAGTTTTTGATATTTTACATAGGGTGTGTAGTATATAGTTACTGTCCTTTTTGATATTTTATTTACAGTATATAATATACGTTTGGTGTAATTTTTGATATTTTATGTACAGTATATTAAATATAATTACTGTAGTATTTGATACTTTATTTACAGTATATATAACACATATTTGGTGTACTATTTGATATTTTATGTACAGTATGTAATATATATTTACTGTACTTTTTCATAATTTATTTACAGTATATAAAGTGTATTTGGTGTACTTTCGGTTAATATTATATGTACAATATATGAAATATATATACTGTATTTTTGATATTTTATGTACAGTATATAAGATATATTTCGTGTCCTTTTGGTATTTTATGTAAATTATATAATACATATTTGGTGTTGTTTTTGATATTTTACATAGGGTGTGTCATCTATATTGACTGTCCTTTTTGATATTTTATTTACAGTATATAATATACATTTGGTGTAATTTTTGATATTTTATGTACAGTATATTAAATATAATTACTGTAGTTTTTCATAGTCTATTTACAGTATATATAACACATATTTGGTGTACTTTTTGATATTTTATGTACAGTATGTCATATATATTTACTGTACTATTTGATATTTTATTTACAGTATATAAAATGTATTTGGTGTACTTTTAGTTAATATTATATGTACAATATATGAAATATATTTACTGTACTTTCTGATATTTTATATACAGTATATAAGATATATTTGGTGTCCTTTTGATATTTTATATAAATTATATAATATATATTTTGTGAAGTTTTTGATATTTTACATAGTGTGTGTAGTATATACTTACTGTCCTTTTTGATATTTTATTTACAGTATATAATATACATTTGGTGTAATTTTTGATATTTTATGTACAGTATATTAAATATAATTACTGCAGTTTTTGATAGTCTATTTACAGTATATACAACACATATTTGGTGTACTTTTTGATATTTTATGTACAGTATGTCATATATTTACTGTACTTTTTGATATTTTATTTACAGTATATAAAATGTATTTGGTGTACTTTTAGTTAATATTATATGTACAATATATGAAATATATTTACTGTACTTTTTGATATTTTATGTACAGTATATAAGATATATTTGGTGTCCTTTTGATATTTTATGTAAATTATATAATATATATTTGGTGAAGTTTTTGATATTTTACATAGGGTGTGTACTATATAGCTACTGTCCTTTTTGATATTTTATTTACAGTATATAATATATGTTTGGTGTAATTTTTGATATTTTATGTACAGTATATTAAATATAATTACTGTAGTATTTGATACTTTATTTACAGTATATATAACACATATTTGGTGTACTTTTTGATATTTTATGTACAGTATGTAATATATATTTACTGTACTTTTTGATAATTTATTTACAGTATATAAAGTGTATTTGGTGTACTTTCAGTTAATATTATATGTACAATATATGAAATATATTTACTGTACTTTGTGATATTTTATGTACAGTATATAAGATATATTTGGTGTCCTTTTGATATTTTATGTAAATTATATAATATATATTTGGTGAAGTTTTTGATATTTTACATAGGGTGTGTAGTATATAGTTACTGTCCTTTTTGATATTTTATTTACAGTATATAATATACATTTGGTGTAATTTTTGATATTTTATGTACAGTATATTAAATACTATTACTGTAGTTTTTGATAGTCTATTTACAGTATATATAACACATATTTGGTTTACTTTTTGATATTTTATGTACAGTATGTCATATATATTTACTGTAATTTTTGATATTTTATTTACAGTATATAAAATGTATTTGGTGTACTTTCAGTTAATATTATATGTATAATATATGAAATATATTTACTGTACTTTTTGATATTTTATGTACAGTATATAAGATATATTTGGTGTCCTTTTGATATTTTATGTAAATTATATAATACATATGTGCTGTAGTTTTTGATATTTTACATAGGGTGTGTCATATATATTGACGGTACTTTTTGATATTTTATTTACAGTATATAATATACATTTGGTGTAATTGTTGATATTTTATGTACAGTATATTAAATATAATTACTGTAGTTTTTCATAGTCTATTTATAGTATATATAACACATATTTGGTGTACTTTTTGATATTTTATGTACAGTATGTCATATATATTTACTGTACTTTTTGATAATTTGTTTACAGTATATTAAGTGTATTTGGTGTACTTTCAGTTAATATTATATGTACAATATATGTAATATATTTACCGTACTCTTTGATATTTTATGTACAGTATATAAGATATATTTGGTGTCCTTTTGATATTTTATGTAAATTATATAATACATATTTGGTGTAGTTTTTGATATTTTACATAGGGTGTGTGATATATATTGACTGTCCTTTTTGATATTTTATTTACAGTATATAATATACATTTGGTGTAATTTTTGATATTTTATGTACAGTATATTAAATACAATTACTGTAGTTTTTGATAGTCTATTTACAGTATATATAACACGTATTTGGTGTACTTTTTGATATTTTATGTACAGTATGTCATATATATTTACTGTACTTTTTGATAATTTATTTACAGTATATAAAATGTATTTGGTGTACCTTCAGTTAATATTATATGTACAATATATGAAATATATTTACTGTACTTTTTGATATATTATGTACAGTATGTCATATATATTTACTGTATTTTTGATATTTTATTTACAGTATATAAAATGTATTTGGTGTACTTTTAGTTAATATTATATACACAATATATGAAATATATTTACTGTACTTTTTGATATTTTATGTACAGTATATAAGATATATTTGGTGTCCTTTTGATATTTTATATAAATTATATAATATATATTTGGTGTAGTTTTTGAGTATATAAAATGTATTTGGTGTACTTTCAGTTAATATTATATGTACAATATATGGAATATATTTACTGTACTTTTTGATATTTTATGTACAGTATAGAAGATATATTTGGTGTCCTTTTGATATTTTATATAAATTATATAATATATATTTGGTGAAGTTTTTGATATTTTAAATAGGGTGTGTAGTATATAGTTACTGTCCTTTTTGATATTTTATTTACAGTATATAATATACGTTTGGTGTAATTTTTGATATTTAATGTACAGTATATTAAATATAATTACTGTACTATTTGATACTTTATTTACAGTATATATAACACATATTTGGTGTACTTTCTGATATTTTATGTACAGTATGTAATATATATTTACTGTACTTTTTGATAATTTATTTACAGTATATAAAGTGTATTTGGTGTACTTTCAGTTAATATTATATGTACAATATATGAAATATATTTACTGTACTTTTTGATATTTTATGTACAGTATATAAGATATATTTGGTGTCCTTTTGATATTTTATGTAAATTATATAATATATATTTGGTGAAGTTTTTGATATTTTACATAGGGTGTGTAGTATATAGTTACTGTCCTTTTTGATATTTTATTTACAGTATATAATATACGTTTGGTGTAATTTTTGATATTTAATGTACAGTATATTAAATATAATTACTGTAGTATTTGATACTTTATTTACAGTATATATAACACATATTTGGTGTACTTTTTGATATTTTATGTACATTATGTCATATATATTTACTGTACTTTTTGATAATTTATTTACAGTATATAAAGTGTATTTGGTGTACTTTCAGTTAATATTATATGTACAATATATGAAATATATTTACTGTACTTTTTGATATTTTATGTACAGTATATAAGATATATTTGGTGTCCTTTTGATATTTTATGTAAATTATATAATATATATTTGGTGAAGTTTTTGATATTTTACATAGGGTGTGTAGTATATAGTTACTGTCCTTTTTGATATTTTATTTACAGTATATAATATACGTTTGGTGTAATTTTTGATATTTTATGTACAGTATATTAAATATAATTACTGTAGTATTTGATACTTTATTTACAGTATATATAACACATATTTGGTGTACTTTTTGATATTTTATGTACAGTATGTAATATATATTTACTGTACTTTTTGATAATTTATTTACAGTATATAAAGTGTATTTGGTGTACTTTCGGTTAATATTATATGTACAATATATGAAATATATATACTGTATTTTTGATATTTTATGTACAGTATATAAGATATATTTCGTGTCCTTTTGATATTTTATGTAAATTATATAATACATATTTGGTGTTGTTTTTGATATTTTACATAGGGTGTGTCATCTATATTGACTGTCCTTTTTAATATTTTATTTACAGGATATAATATACATTTGGTGTAATTTTTGATATTTTATGTACAGTATATTAAATATAATTACTGTAGTTTTTTATAGTCTATTTACAGTATATATAACACATATTTGGTGTACTTTTTGATATTTTATGTACAGTATGTCATATATATTTACTGTACTATTTGATATTTTATTTACAGTATATAAAATGTATTTGGTGTACTTTTAGTTAATATTATATGTACAATATATGAAATATATTTACTGTACTTTCTGATATTTTATATACAGTATATAAGATATATTTGGTGTCCTTTTGATATTTTATATAAATTATATAATATATATTTTGTGAAGTTTTTGATGTTTTACATAGGGTGTGTAGTATATACTTACTGTCCTTTTTGATATTTTATTTACAGTATATAATATACATTTGGTGTAATTTTTGATATTTTATGTACAGTATATTAAATATAATTACTGCAGTTTTTGATAGTCTATTTACAGTATATACAACACATATTTGGTGTACTTTTTGATATTTTATGTACAGTATGTCATATATATTTACTGTACTTTTTGATATTTTATTTACAGTATATAAAATGTATTTGGTGTACTTTTAGTTAATATTATATGTACAATATATGAAATATATTTACTGTACTTTTTGATATTTTATGTACAGTATATAAGATATATTTGGTGTCCTTTTGATATTTTATATAAATTACATAATATATATTTGCTGAAGTTTTTGATATTTTACATAGGGTGTGTAGTATATAGTTACTGTCCTTTTTGATATTTTATTTACAGTATATAATATACGTTTGGTGTAATTTTTGATATTTAATGTACAGTATATTAAATATAATTACTGTAGTATTTGATACTTTATTTACAGTATATATAACACATATTTGGTGTACTTTTTGATATTTTATGTACAGTATGTCATATATATTTACTGTACTTTTTGATAATTTATTTACAGTATATAAAGTGTATTTGGTGTATTTTCAGTTAATATTATATGTACAATATATGAAATATATTTACTGTACTTTTTGATATTTTATGTACAGTATATAAGATATATTTGGTGTCCTTTTGATATTTTATGTAAATTATATAATATATATTTGGTGAAGTTTTTGATATATTACATAGGGTGTGTAGTATATAGTTACTGTCCTTTTTGATATTTTATTTACAGTATATAATATACGTTTGGTGTAATTTTTGATATTTTATGTACAGTATATTAAATATAATTACTGTTGTATTTGATACTTTATTTACAGTATATATAACACATATTTGGTGTACTTTTTGATATTTTATGTACAGTATGTAATATATATTTACTGTACTTTTTGATAATTTATTTACAGTATATAAAGTGTATTTGGTGTACTTTCGTTTAATATTATATGTACAATATAAGAAATATATACTGTATTTTTGATATTTTATGTACAGTATATAAGATATATTTCGTGTCCTTTTGATATTTTATGTAAATTATATAATACATATTTGGTGTTGTTTTTGATATTTTACATAGGGTGTGTCATCTATATTGACTGTCCTTTTTAATATTTTATTTACAGTATATAATATACATTTGGTGTAATTTTTGATATTTTATGTACAGTATATTAAATATAATTACTGTAGTTTTTTATAGTCTATTTATAGTATATATAACACATATTTGGTGTACTTTTTGATATTTTATGTACAGTATGTCATATATATTTACTGTACTATTTGATATTTTATTTACAGTATATAAAATGTATTTGGTGTACTTTTAGTTAATATTATATGTACAATATATGAAATATATTTACTGTACTTTCTGATATTTTATATACAGTATATAAGATATATTTGGTGTCCTTTTGATATTTTATATAAATTATATAATATATATTTTGTGAAGTTTTTGATATTTTACATAGGGTGTGTAGTATATACTTACTGTCCTTTTTGATATTTTATTTACAGTATATAATATACATTTGGTGTAATTTTTGATATTTTATGTACAGTATATTAAATATAATTACTGAAGTATTTGATACTTTATTTACAGTATATATAACACATATTTGGTGTACTATTTGATATTTTATGTACAGTATGTCATATATATTTACTGTACTTTTTGATAATTTATTTACAGTATATAAAGAGTATTTGGTGTACTTTCAGTTAATATTATATGTACAATATATGAAATATGTTTACTGTATTTTTGATATTTTATGTAGAGTATATAAGATATATTTGGTGTCCTTTTGATATTTTATGTAAATTATATAATATATATTTGGTGAAGTTTTTGATATTTTACATAGGGTGTGTAGTATATAGTTACTGTCCTTTTTGATATTTTATTTACAGTATATAATATACGTTTGGTGTAATTTTTGATATTTTATGTACAGTATATTAAATATAATTACTGTAGTATTTGATACTTTATTTACAGTATATATAACACATATTTGGTGTACTTTTTGATATTTTATGTACAGTATGTAATATATATTTACTGTACTTTTTGATAATTTATTTACAGTATATAAAGTGTATTTGGGGTACTTTCAGTTAATATTATATGTACAATATATGAAATATATTTACTGTATTTTTGATATTTTATGTACAGTATATAAGATATATTTCGTATCCTTTTGATATTTTATGTAAATTATATAATACATATTTGGTGTTGTTTTTGATATTTTACATAGGGTGTGTCATATATATTGACTGTCCTTTTTTATATTTTATTTACAGTATATAATATACATTTGGTGTAATTTTTGATATTTTATGTACAGTATATTAAATATAATTACTGTAGTTTTTCATAGTCTATTTACAGTATATATAACACATATTTGGTGTACTTTTTGATATTTTATGTACAGTATGTCATATATATTTACTGTACTGTTTTATATTTTATTTACAGTATATAAAATGTATTTGGTGTACTTTTAGTTAATATTATATGTACAATATATGAAATATATTTACTGTACCTTCTGATATTTTATGTACAGTATATAAGATATATTTGGTGTCCGTTTGATATTTTATACAAATTATATAATATATATTTGGTGAAGTTTTTCATATTTTACATAGGGGGTGTAGTATATAGTTACTGTCCTTTTTGATATTTTATTTACAGTATATAATATACGTTTGGTGTAATTTTTGATATTTAATGTACAGTATATTAAATATAATTACTGTAGTATTTGATACTTTATTTACAGTATATAAACCACATATTTGGTGTACTTTTTGATATTTTATGTACAGTATATAATATATATTTACTGTACTTTTTGATAATTTATTTACAGTATATAAAGTGTATTTGGTGTACTTTCAGTTAATATTATATGTACAATATATGAAATATATTTACTGTACTTTTTGATATTTTATGTACAGTATATAAGATATATTTGGTGTCCTTTTGATATTTTATGTAAATTATATAATATATATTTGGTGAAGTTTTTGATATTTTACATAGGGTGTGTAGTATATAGTTACTGTCCATTTTGATATTTTATTTACAGTATATAATATACGTTTGGTGTAATTTTTGATATTTTATGTACAGTATATTAAATATAATTACTGTAGTATTTGATACTTTATTTACAGTATATATAACACATATTTGGTGCACTTTTTGATATTTTATGTACAGTATGTAATATATATTTACTGTACTTTTTGATAATTTATTTACAGTATATAAAGTGTATTTGGTGTACTTTCGGTTAATATTATATGTACAATATATGAAATATATATACTGTATTTTTGATATTTTATGTACAGTATATAAGATATATTTCGTGTCCTTTTGATATTTTATGTAAATTATATAATACATATTTGGTGTTGTTTTTGATATTTTACATAGGGTGTGTCATCTATATTGACTGTCCTTTTTAATATTTTATTTACAGTATATAATATACATTTGGTGTAATTTTTGATATTTTATGTACAGTATATTAAATATAATTACTGTAGTTTTTCATAGTCTATTTACAGTATATATAACACATATTTGGTGTACGTTTTGATATTTTATGTACAGTATGTCATATATATTTACTGTACTATTTGATATTTTATTTACAGTATATAAAATGTATTTGGTGTACTTTTAGTTAATATTATATGTACAATATATGATATATATTTACTGTACTTTCTGATATTTTATATACAGTATATAAGATATATTTGGTGTCCTTTTGATATTTTATATAAATTATATAATATATATTTTGTGCAGTTTTTGATATTTTACATAGGGTGTGTAGTATATACTTACTGTCCTTTTTGATATTTTATTTACAGTATATAATATACATTTGGTGTAATTTTTGATATTTTATGTACAGTATATTAAATATGATTACTGCAGTTTTTGATAGTCTATTTACAGTATATACAACACATATTTGGTGTACTTTTTGATATTTTATGTACAGTATGTCATATATATTTACTGTACTTTTTGATATTTTATTTACAGTATATAAAATGTATTTGGTGTACTTTTAGTTAATATTATATGTACAATATATGAAATATATTTACTGTACTTTTTGATATTTTATGTACAGTATATAAGATATATTTGGTGTCCTTTTGATATTTTATATAAATTACCTAATATATATTTGGTGAAGTTTTTGATATTTTACATAGGGTGTGTAGTATATAGTTACTGTCCTTTTTGATATTTTATTTACAGTATATAATATACGTTTGGTGTAATTTTTGATATTTAATGTACAGTATATTAAATATAATTACTGTAGTATTTGATACTTTATTTACAGTATATATAACACATATTTGGTGTACTTTTTGATATTTTATGTACAGTATGTCATATATATTTACTGTACTTTTTGATAATTTATTTACAGTATATAAAGTGTATTTGGTGTACTTTCAGTTAATATTATATGTACAATATATGAAATATATTTACTGTACATTTTGATATTTTATGTACAGTATATAAGATATATTTCGTGTCCTTTTGATATTTTATGTAAATTATATAATATATATTTGGTGAAGTTTTTGATATTTTACATAGGGTGTGTAGTATATAGTTACTGTCCTTTTTGATATTTTATTTACAGTATAAAATATACGTTTGGTGTAATTTTTGATATTTTATGTACAGTATATTAAATATAATTACTGCAGTTTTTGATAGTCTATTTACAGTATATACAACACATATTTGGTGTACTTTTTGATATTTTATGTACAGTATGTAATATATATTTACTGTACTTTTTGATAATTTATTTACAGTATATAAAGTGTATTTGGTGTACTTTCGGTTAATATTATATGTACAATATATGAAATATATATACTGTATTTTTGATATTTTATGTAGAGTATATAAGATATATTTCGTGTCCTTTTGATATTTCATGTAAATTATATAATACATATTTGGTGTTGTTTTTGATATTTTACATAGGGTGTGTCATCTATATTGACTGTCCTTTTTAATATTTTATTTACAGTATATAATATACATTTGGTGTAATTTTTGATATTTTATGTACAGTATATTAAATATAATTACTGTAGTTTTTTATAGTCTATTTACAGTATATATAACACATATTTGGTGTACTTTTTGATATTTTATGTACAGTATGTCATATATATTTACTGTACTATTTGATATTTTATTTACAGTATATAAAATGTATTTGGTGTACTTTTAGTTAATATTATATGTACAATATATGAAATATATTTACTGTACTTTCTGATATTTTATATACAGTATATAAGATATATTTGGTGTCCTTTTGATATTTTATATAAATTATATAATATATATTTTGTGAAGTTTTTGATATTTTACATAGGGTGTGTAGTATATACTTACTGTCCTTTTTGATATTTTATTTACAGTATATAATATACATTTGGTGTAATTTTTGATATTTTATGTACAGTATATTAAATATAATTACTGAAGTATTTGATACTTTATTTACAGTATATATAACACATATTTGGTGTACTTTTTGATATTTTATGTACAGTATGTCATATATATTTACTGTACTTTTTGATAATTTATTTACAGTATATAAAGAGTATTTGGTGTACTTTCAGTTAATATTATATGTACAATATATGAAATATGTTTACTGTATTTTTGATATTTTATGTACAGTATATAAGATATATTTCGTGTCCTTTTGATATTTTATGTAAATTATATAATACATATTTGGTGTTGTTTTTGATATTTTACATAGGGTGTGTCATCTATATTGACTGTCCTTTTTAATATTTTATTTACAGTATATAATATACATTTGGTGTAATTTTTGATATTTTATGTACAGTATATTAAATATAATTACTGTAGTTTTTCATAGTCTATTTACAGTATATATAACACATATTTGGTGTACGTTTTGATATTTTATGTACAGTATGTCATATATATTTACTGTACTATTTGATATTTTATTTACAGTATATAAAATGTATTTGGTGTACTTTTAGTTAATATTATATGTACAATATATGATATATATTTACTGTACTTTCTGATATTTTATATACAGTATATAAGATATATTTGGTGTCCTTTTGATATTTTATATAAATTATATAATATATATTTTGTGCAGTTTTTGATATTTTACATAGGGTGTGTAGTATATACTTACTGTCCTTTTTGATATTTTATTTACAGTATATAATATACATTTGGTGTAATTTTTGATATTTTATGTACAGTATATTAAATATAATTACTGCAGTTTTTGATAGTCTATTTACAGTATATACAACACATATTTGGTGTACTTTTTGATATTTTATGTACAGTATGTCATATATATTTACTGTACTTTTTGATATTTTATTTACAGTATATAAAATGTATTTGGTGTACTTTTAGTTAATATTATATGTACAATATATGAAATATATTTACTGTACTTTTTGATATTTTATGTACAGTATATAAGATATATTTGGTGTCCTTTTGATATTTTATATAAATTACCTAATATATATTTGGTGAAGTTTTTGATATTTTACATAGGGTGTGTAGTATATAGTTACTGTCCTTTTTGATATTTTATTTACAGTATATAATATACGTTTGGTGTAATTTTTGATATTTAATGTACAGTATATTAAATATAATTACTGTAGTATTTGATACTTTATTTACAGTATATATAACACATATTTGGTGTACTTTTTGATATTTTATGTACAGTATGTCATATATATTTACTGTACTTTTTGATAATTTATTTACAGTATATAAAGTGTATTTGGTGTACTTTCAGTTAATATTATATGTACAATATATGAAATATATTTACTGTACATTTTGATATTTTATGTACAGTATATAAGATATATTTCGTGTCCTTTTGATATTTTATGTAAATTATATAATATATATTTGGTGAAGTTTTTGATATTTTACATAGGGTGTGTAGTATATAGTTACTGTCCTTTTTGATATTTTATTTACAGTATATAATATACGTTTGGTGTAATTTTTGATATTTTATGTACAGTATATTAAATATAATTACTGCAGTTTTTGATAGTCTATTTACAGTATATACAACACATATTTGGTGTACTTTTTGATATTTTATGTACAGTATGTAATATATATTTACTGTACTTTTTGATAATTTATTTACAGTATATAAAGTGTATTTGGTGTACTTTCGGTTAATATTATATGTACAATATATGAAATATATATACTGTATTTTTGATATTTTATGTAGAGTATATAAGATATATTTCGTGTCCTTTTGATATTTTATGTAAATTATATAATACATATTTGGTGTTGTTTTTGATATTTTACATAGGGTGTGTCATCTATATTGACTGTCCTTTTTAATATTTTATTTACAGTATATAATATACATTTGGTGTAATTTTTGATATTTTATGTACAGTATATTAAATATAATTACTGTAGTTTTTTATAGTCTATTTACAGTATATATAACACATATTTGGTGTACTTTTTGATATTTTATGTACAGTATGTCATATATATTTACTGTACTATTTGATATTTTATTTACAGTATATAAAATGTATTTGGTGTACTTTTAGTTAATATTATATGTACAATATATGAAATATATTTACTGTACTTTCTGATATTTTATATACAGTATATAAGATATATTTGGTGTCCTTTTGATATTTTATATAAATTATATAATATATATTTTGTGAAGTTTTTGATATTTTACATAGGGTGTGTAGTATATACTTACTGTCCTTTTTGATATTTTATTTACAGTATATAATATACATTTGGTGTAATTTTTGATATTTTATGTACAGTATATTAAATATAATTACTGAAGTATTTGATACTTTATTTACAGTATATATAACACATATTTGGTGTACTTTTTGATATTTTATGTACAGTATGTCATATATATTTACTGTACTTTTTGATAATTTATTTACAGTATATAAAGAGTATTTGGTGTACTTTCAGTTAATATTATATGTACAATATATGAAATATGTTTACTGTATTTTTGATATTTTATGTACAGTATATAAGATATATTTGGTGTCCTTTTGATATTTTATGTAAATTATATAATATATATTTGGTGAAGTTTTTGATATTTTACATAGGGTGTGTAGTATATAGTTACTGTCCTTTTTGATATTTTATTTACAGTATATAATATACGTTTGGTGTAATTTTTGATATTTTATGTACAGTATATTAAATATAATTACTGTAGTATTTGATACTTTATTTACAGTATATATAACACATATTTGGTGTACTTTTTGATATTTTATGTACAGTATGTAATATATATTTACTGTACTTTTTGATAATTTATTTACAGTATATAAAGTGTATTTGGGGTACTTTCGGTTAATATTATATGTACAATATATGAAATATATTTACTGTATTTTTGATATTTTATGTACAGTATATAAGATATATTTCGTATCCTTTTGATATTTTATGTAAATTATATAATACATATTTGGTGTTGTTTTTGATATTTTACATAGGGTGTGTCATATATATTGACTGTCCTTTTTTATATTTTATTTACAGTATATAATATACATTTGGTGTAATTTTTGATATTTTATGTACAGTATATTAAATATAATTACTGTAGTTTTTCATAGTCTATTTACAGTATATATAACACATATTTGGTGTACTTTTTGATATTTTATGTACAGTATGTCATATATATTTACTGTACTGTTTTATATTTTATTTACAGTATATAAAATGTATTTGGTGTACTTTTAGTTAATATTATATGTACAATATATGAAATATATTTACTGTACCTTCTGATATTTTATATACAGTATATAAGATATATTTGGTGTCCGTTTGATATTTTATACAAATTATATAATATATATTTGGTGAAGTTTTTCATATTTTACATAGGGGGTGTAGTATATAGTTACTGTCCTTTTTGATATTTTATTTACAGTATATAATATACGTTTGGTGTAATTTTTGATATTTAATGTACAGTATATTAAATATAATTACTGTAGTATTTGATACTTTATTTACAGTATATAAACCACATATTTGGTGTACTTTTTGATATTTTATGTACAGTATGTCATATATATTTACTGTACTTTTTGATATTTTATTTACAGTATATAAAATGTATTTGGTGTACTTTTAGTTAATATTATATGTACAATATATGAAATATATTTACTGTACTTTCTGATATTTTATGTACAGTATATAAGATATATTTGGTGTCCTTTTGATATTTTATATAAATTATATAATATATATTTGGTGAAGTTTTTGATATTTTACATAGGGTGTGTAGTATATAGTTACTGTCCTTTTTGATATTTTATTTACAGTATATAATATACGTTTGGTGTAATTTTTGATATTTAATGTACAGTATATTAAATATAATTACTGTAGTATTTGATACTTTATTTACAGTATATATAACACATATTTGGTGTACTTTTTGATATTTTATGTACAGTATGTAATATATATTTACTGTACTTTTTGATAATTTATTTACAGTATATAAAGTGTATTTGGTGTACTTTCAGTTAATATTAAATGTAAAATATATGAAATATATTTACTGTACTTTTTGATATTTTATGTACAGTATATAAGATATATTTGGTGTCCTTTTGATATTTTATGTAAATTATATAATATATATTTGGTGAAGTTTTTGATATTTTACATAGGGTGTGTAGTATATAGTTACTGTCCTTTTTGATATTTTATTTACAGTATATAATATACGTTTGGTGTAATTTTTGATATTTTATGTACAGTATATTAAATATAATTACTGCAGTTTTTGATAGTCTATTTACAGTATATACAACACATATTTGGTGTACTTTTTGATATTTTATGTACAGTATGTAATATATATTTACTGTACTTTTTGATAATTTATTTACAGTATATAAAGTGTATTTGGTGTACTTTCGGTTAATATTATATGTACAATATATGAAATATATATACTGTATTTTTGATATTTTATGTAGAGTATATAAGATATATTTCGTGTCCTTTTGATATTTTATGTAAATTATATAATACATATTTGGTGTTGTTTTTGATATTTTACATAGGGTGTGTCATCTATATTGACTGTCCTTTTTAATATTTTATTTACAGTATATAATATACATTTGGTGTAATTTTTGATATTTTATGTACAGTATATTAAATATAATTACTGTAGTTTTTTATAGTCTATTTACAGTATATATAACACATATTTGGTGTACTTTTTGATATTTTATGTACAGTATGTCATATATATTTACTGTACTATTTGATATTTTATTTACAGTATATAAAATGTATTTGGTGTACTTTTAGTTAATATTATATGTACAATATATGAAATATATTTACTGTACTTTCTGATATTTTATATACAGTATATAAGATATATTTGGTGTCCTTTTGATATTTTATATAAATTATATAATATATATTTTGTGAAGTTTTTGATATTTTACATAGGGTGTGTAGTATATACTTACTGTCCTTTTTGATATTTTATTTACAGTATATAATATACATTTGGTGTAATTTTTGATATTTTATGTACAGTATATTAAATATAATTACTGAAGTATTTGATACTTTATTTACAGTATATATAACACATATTTGGTGTACTTTTTGATATTTTATGTACAGTATGTCATATATATTTACTGTACTTTTTGATAATTTATTTACAGTATATAAAGAGTATTTGGTGTACTTTCAGTTAATATTATATGTACAATATATGAAATATGTTTACTGTATTTTTGATATTTTATGTACAGTATATAAGATATATTTGGTGTCCTTTTGATATTTTATGTAAATTATATAATATATATTTGGTGAAGTTTTTGATATTTTACATAGGGTGTGTAGTATATAGTTACTGTCCTTTTTGATATTTTATTTACAGTATATAATATACGTTTGGTGTAATTTTTGATATTTTATGTACAGTATATTAAATATAATTACTGTAGTATTTGATACTTTATTTACAGTATATATAACACATATTTGGTGTACTTTTTGATATTTTATGTACAGTATGTAATATATATTTACTGTACTTTTTGATAATTTATTTACAGTATATAAAGTGTATTTGGGGTACTTTCGGTTAATATTATATGTACAATATATGAAATATATTTACTGTATTTTTCATATTTTATGTACAGTATATAAGATATATTTCGTATCCTTTTGATATTTTATGTAAATTATATAATACATATTTGGTGTTGTTTTTGATATTTTACATAGGGTGTGTCATATATATTGACTGTCCTTTTTTATATTTTATTTACAGTATATAATATACATTTGGTGTAATTTTTGATATTTTATGTACAGTATATTAAATATAATTACTGTAGTTTTTCATAGTCTATTTACAGTATATATAACACATATTTGGTGTACTTTTTGATATTTTATGTACAGTATGTCATATATATTTACTGTACTGTTTTATATTTTATTTACAGTATATAAAATGTATTTGGTGTACTTTTAGTTAATATTATATGTACAATATATGAAATATATTTACTGTACCTTCTGATATTTTATATACAGTATATAAGATATATTTGGTGTCCGTTTGATATTTTATACAAATTATATAATATATATTTGGTGAAGTTTTTCATATTTTACATAGGGGGTGTAGTATATAGTTACTGTCCTTTTTGATATTTTATTTACAGTATATAATATACGTTTGGTGTAATTTTTGATATTTAATGTACAGTATATTAAATATAATTACTGTAGTATTTGATACTTTATTTACAGTATATAAACCACATATTTGGTGTACTTTTTGATATTTTATGTACAGTATGTCATATATATTTACTGTACTTTTTGATATTTTATTTACAGTATATAAAATGTATTTGGTGTACTTTTAGTTAATATTATATGTACAATATATGAAATATATTTACTGTACTTTCTGATATTTTATGTACAGTATATAAGATATATTTGGTGTCCTTTTGATATTTTATATAAATTATATAATATATATTTGGTGAAGTTTTTGATATTTTACATAGGGTGTGTAGTATATAGTTACTGTCCTTTTTGATATTTTATTTACAGTATATAATATACGTTTGGTGTAATTTTTGATATTTAATGTACAGTATATTAAATATAATTACTGTAGTATTTGATACTTTATTTACAGTATATATAACACATATTTGGTGTACTTTTTGATATTTTATGTACAGTATGTAATATATATTTACTGTACTTTTTGATAATTTATTTACAGTATATAAAGTGTATTTGGTGTACTTTCAGTTAATATTAAATGTAAAATATATGAAATATATTTACTGTACTTTTTGATATTTTATGTGCAGTATATAAGATATATTTGGTGTCCTTTTGATATTTTATGTAAATTATATAATATATATTTGGTGAAGTTTTTGATATTTTACATAGGGTGTGTAGTATATAGTTACTGTCCTTTTTGATATTTTATTTACAGTATATAATATACGTTTGGTGTAATTTTTGATATTTTATGTACAGTATATTAAATATAATTACTGTAGTATTTGATACTTTATTTACAGTATATATAACACATATTTGGTGTACTTTTTGATATTTTATGTACAGTATGTAATATATATTTACTGTACTTTTTGATAATTTATTTACAGTATATAAAGTGTATTTGGTGTACTTTCGGTTAATATTATATGTACAATATATGAAATATATATACTGTATTTTTGATATTTTATGTACAGTATATAAGATATATTTCGTGTCCTTTTGATATTTTATGTAAATTATATAATACATATTTGGTGTTGTTTTTGATATTTTACATAGGGTGTGTCATCTATATTGACTGTCCTTTTTAATATTTTATTTACAGTATATAATATACATTTGGTGTAATTTTTGATATTTTATGTACAGTATATTAAATATAATTACTGTAGTTTTTCATAGTCTATTTACAGTATATATAACACATATTTGGTGTACTTTTTGATATTTTATGTACAGTATGTCATATATATTTACTGTACTATTTGATATTTTATTTACAGTATATAAAATGTATTTGGTGTACTTTTAGTTAATATTATATGTACAATATATGAAATATATTTACTGTACTTTCTGATATTTTATATACAGTATATAAGATATATTTGGTGTCCTTTTGATATTTTATATAAATTATATAATATATATTTTGTGAAGTTTTTGATATTTTACATAGGGTGTGTACTATATACTTACTGTCCTTTTTGATATTTTATTTACAGTATATAATATACATTTGGTGTAATTTTTGATATTTTATGTACAGTATATTAAATATAATTACTGCAGTTTTTGATAGTCTATTTGCAGTATATACAACACATATTTGGTGTACTTTTTGATATTTTATGTACAGTATGTCATATATATTTACTGTACTTTTTGATATTTTATTTACAGTATATAAAATGTATTTGGTGTACTTTTAGTTAATATTATATGTACAATATATGAAATATATTTACTGTACTTTTTGATATTTTATGTACAGTATATAAGATATATTTGGTGTCCTTTTGATATTTTATATAAATTACATAATATATATTTGGTGAAGTTTTTGATATTTTACATAGGGTGTGTAGTATATAGTTACTGTCCTTTTTGATATTTTATTTACAGTATATAATATACGTTTGGTGTAATTTTTGATATTTAATGTACAGTATATTAAATATAATTACTGTAGTATTTGATACTTTATTTACAGTATATATAACACGTATTTGGTGTACTTTTTGATATTTTTTGTACAGTATGTCATATATATTTACTGTACTTTTTGATAATTTATTTACAGTATATAAAGTGTATTTGGTGTACTTTCAGTTAATATTATATGTACAATATATGAAATATATTTACTGTACTTTTTGATTTTTTATGTACAGTATATAAGATATATTTGGTGTCCTTTTGATATTTTATGTAAATTATATAATATATATTTGGTGAAGTTTTTGATATTTTACATAGGGTGTGTAGTATATAGTTACTGTCCTTTTTGATATTTTATTTACAGTATATAATATACGTTTGGTGTAATTTTTGATATTTTATGTACAGTATATTAAATATAATTACTGTAGTATTTGATACTTTATTTTCAGTATATATAACACATATTTGGTGTACTTTTTGATATTTTATGTACAGTATGTAATATATATTTACTGTACTTTTTGATAATTTATTTACAGTATATAAAGTGTATTTGGTGTACTTTCAGTTAATATTATATGTACAATATATGAAATATATATACTGTATTTTTGATATTTTATGTACAGTATATAAGATATATTTCGTGTCCTTTTGATATTTTATGTAAATTATATAATACATATTTGGTGTTGTTTTTGATATTTTACATAGGGTGTGTCATCTATATTGACTGTCCTTTTTAATATTTTATTTACAGTATATAATATACATTTGGTGTAATTTTTGATATTTTATGTACAGTATATTAAATATAATTACTGTAGTTTTTCATAGTCTATTTACAGTATATATAACACATATTTGGTGTACTTTTTGATATTTTATGTACAGTATGTCATATATATTTACTGTACTATTTGATATATTATTTACAGTATATAAAATGTATTTGGTGTACTTTTAGTTAATATTATATGTACAATATATGAAATATATTTACTGTACTTTCTGATATCTTATATACAGTATATAAGATATATTTGGTGTCCTTTTGATATTTTATATAAATTATATAATATATATTTGGTGAAGTTTTTGATATTTTACATAGGGTGTGTAGTATATACTTACTGTCCTTTTTGATATTTTATTTACAGTATATAATATACATTTGGTGTAATTTTTGATATTTTATGTACAGTATATTAAATATAGTTACTGCAGTTTTTGATAGTCTATTTACAGTATATATAACACATATTTGGTGTACTTTTTGATATTTTATGTACAGTATGTCATATATATTTACTGTACTTTTTGATAATTTATTTACAGTATATAAAGTGTATTTGGTGTACTTTCAGTTAATATTATATGTAAAATATATGAAATATTTTTACTGTACTTTGTGATATTTTATGTACAGTATATAAGATATATTTGGTGTCCTTTTGATATTTTATATAAATTACATAATATATATTTGGTGAAGTTTTTGATATTTTACATAGGGTGTGTAGTATATAGTTACTGTCCTTTTTGATATTTTATTTACAGTATATAATATACGTTTGGTGTAATTTTTGATATTTAATGTACAGTATATTAAATATAATTACTGTAGTATTTGATACTTTATTTACAGTATATATAACACATATTTGGTGTACTTTTTGATATTTTATGTACAGTATGTAATATATATTTACTGTACTTTTTGATAATTTATTTACAGTATATAAAGTGTATTTGGTGTACTTTCAGTTAATATTATATGTACAATATATGAAATATATTTACTGTACTTTTTGATATTTTATGTACAGTATATAAGATATATTTGGTGTCCTTTTGATATATTATGTAAATTATATAATATATATTTGGTGAAGTTTTTGATATTTTACATAGGGTGTGTAGTATATAGTTACTGTCCTTTTTGATATTTTATTTACAGTATATAATATACGTTTGGTGTAATTTTTGATATTTTATGTACAGTATATTAAATATAATTACTGTAGTATTTGATACTTTATTTACAGTATATATAACACATATTTGGTGTACTTTTTGATATTTTATGTACAGTATGTAATATATATTTACTGTACTTTTTGATAATTTATTTACAGTATATAAAGTGTATTTGGTGTACTTTCGGTTAATATTATATGTACAATATATGAAATATATATACTGTATTTTTGATATTTTATGTACAGTGTATAAGATATATTTCGTGTCCTTTTGATATTTTATGTAAATTATATAATACATATTTGGTGTTGTTTTTGATATTTTACATAGGGTGTGTCATCTATATTGACTGTCCTTTTTAATATTTTATTTACAGTATATAATATACATTTGGTGTAATTTTTGATATTTTATGTACAGTATATTAAATATAATTACTGTAGTTTTTTATAGTCTATTTACAGTATATATAACACATATTTGGTGTACTTTTTGATATTTTATGTACAGTATGTCATATATATACTGTACTATTTGATATTTTATTTACAGTATATAAAATGTATTTGGTGTACTTTTAGTTAATATTATATGTACAATATATGAAATATATTTACTGTACTTTCTGATATTTTATATACAGTATATAAGATATATTTGGTGTCCTTTTGATATTTTATATAAATTATATAATATATATTTTGTGAAGTTTTTGATATTTTACATAGGGTGTGTAGTATATACTTACTGTCCTTTTTGATATTTTATTTACAGTATATAATATACATTTGGTGTAATTTTTGATATTTTATGTACAGTATATTAAATATAATTACTGCAGTTTTTGATAGTCTATTTACAGTATATACAACACATATTTGGTGTACTTTTTGATATTTTATGTACAGTATGTCATATATATTTACTGTACTTTTTGATATTTTATTTACAGTATATGAAATGTATTTGGTGTACTTTTAGTTAATATTATATGTACAATATATGAAATATATTTACTGTACTTTTTGATATTTTATGTACAGTATATAAGATATATTTGGTGTCCTTTTGAAATTTTATATAAATTACATAATATATATTTGGTGAAGTTTTTGATATTTTACATAGGGTGTGTAGTATATAGTTACTGTCCTTTTTGATATTTTATTTACAGTATATAATATACGTTTGTTGTAATTTTTGATATTTAATGTACAGTATATTAAATATAATTACTGTAGTATTTGATACTTTATTTACAGTATATATAACACATATTTGGTGTACTTTTTGATATTTTATGTACAGTATGTCATATATATTTACTGTACTTTTTGAGAATTTATTTACAGTATATAAAGTGTATTTGGTGTACTTTCAGTTAATATTATATGTACAATATATGAAATATATTTACTGTACTTTTTGATATTTTATGTACAGTATATAAGATATATTTGGTGTCCTTTTGATATTTTATGTAAATTATATAATATATATTTGGTGAAGTTTTTGATATTTTACATAGGGTGTGTACTATATAGTTACTGTCCTTTTTGATATTTTATTCACAGTATATAATATACGTTTGGTGTAATTTTTGATATTTTATGTACAGTATATTAAATATAATTACTGTAGTATTTGATACTTTATTTACAGTATATATAACACATATTTGGTGTACTTTTTGATATTTTATGTACAGTATGTAATATATATTTACTGTACTTTTTGACAATTTATTTACAGTATATAAAGTGTATTTGGTGTACTTTCGGTTAATATTATATGTACAATATATGAAATATATATACTGTATTTTTGATATTTTATGTACAGTATATAAGATATATTTCGTGTCCTTTTGATATTTTATGTAAATTATATAATACATATTTGGTGTTGTTTTTGATATTTTACATAGGGTGTGTCATCTATATTGACTGTCCTTTTTAATATTTTATTTACAGTATATAATATACATTTGGTGTAATTTTTGATATTTTATGTACAGTATATTAAATATAATTACTGTAGTTTTTGATAGTCTATTTACAGTATATATAACACATATTTGGTGTACTTTTTGATATTTTATGTACAGTATGTCATATATATTTACTGTACTATTTGATATTTTATTTACAGTATATAAAATGTATTTGGTGTACTTTTAGTTAATATTATATGTACAATATATGAAATATATTTACTCTACTTTCTGATATTTTATATACAGTATATAAGATATATTTGGTGTCCTTTTGATATTTTATATAAATTATATAATATATATTTGGTGAAGTTTTTGATATTTTACATAGGGTGTGTAGTATATACTTACTGTCCTTTTTGATATTTTATTTACAGTATATAATATACGTTTGGTGTAATTTTTGATATTTTATGTACAGTATATTAAATATAATTACTGTAGTATTTGATACTTTATTTTCAGTATATATAACACATATTTGGTGTACTTTTTGATATTTTATGTACAGTATGTAATATATATTTACTGTACTTTTTGATAATTTATTTACAGTATATAAAGTGTATTTGGTGTACTTTCGGTTAATATTATATGTACAATATATGAAATATATATACTGTATTTTTGATATTTTATGTACAGTATATAAGATATATTTCGTGTCCTTTTGATATTTTATGTAAATTATATAATACATATTTGGTGTTGTTTTTGATATTTTACATAGGGTGTGTCATCTATATTGACTGTCCTTTTTAATATTTTATTTACAGTATATAATTTACATTTGGTGTAATTTTTGATATTTTATGTACAGTATATTAAATATAATTACTGTAGTTTTTCATAGTCTATTTACAGTATATATAACACATATTTGGTGTACTTTTTGATATTTTATGTACAGTATGTCATATATATTTACTGTACTATTTGATATATTATTTACAGTATATAAAATGTATTTGGTGTACTTTTAGTTAATATTATATGTACAATATATGAAATATATTTACTGTACTTTCTGATATCTTATATACAGTATATAAGATATATTTGGTGTCCTTTTGATATTTTATATAAATTATATAATATATATTTGGTGAAGTTTTTGATATTTTACATAGGGTGTGTAGTATATACTTACTGTCCTTTTTGATATTTTATTTACAGTATATAATATACATTTGGTGTAATTTTTGATATTTTATGTACAGTATATTAAATATAGTTACTGCAGTTTTTGATAGTCTATTTACAGTATATATAACACATATTTGGTGTACTTTTTGATATTTTATGTACAGTATGTCATATATATTTACTGTACTTTTTGATATTTTATTTACAGTATATAAAATGTATTTGGTGTACTTTTAGTTAATATTATATGTACAATATATGAAATATATTTACTGTACTTTCTGATATTTTATGTACAGTATATAAGATATATTTGGTGTCCTTTTGATATTTTATATAAATTACATAATATATATTTGGTGAAGTTTTTGATATTTTACATAGGGTGTGTAGTATATAGTTACTGTCCTTTTTGATATTTTATTTACAGTATATAATATACGTTTGGTGTAATTTTTGATATTTAATGTACAGTATATTAAATATAATTACTGTAGTATTTGATACTTTATTTACAGTATATATAACACATATTTGGTGTACTTTTTGATATTTTATGTACAGTATGTAATATATATTTACTGTACTTTTTGATAATTTATTTACAGTATATAAAGTGTATTTGGTGTACTTTCAGTTAATATTATATGTACAATATATGAAATATATTTACTGTACTTTTTGATATTTTATGTACAGTATATAAGATATATTTGGTGTCCTTTTGATATTTTATATAAATTACATAATATATATTTGGTGAAGTTTTTGATATTTTACATAGGGTGTGTAGTATATAGTTACTGTCCTTTTTGATATTTTATTTACAGTATATAATATACGTTTGGTGTAATTTTTGATATTTAATGTACAGTATATTAAATATAATTACTGTAGTATTTGATACTTTATTTACAGTATATATAACACGTATTTGGTGTACTTTTTGATATTTTTTGTACAGTATGTCATATATATTTACTGTACTTTTTGATAATTTATTTACAGTATATAAAGTGTATTTGGTGTACTTTCAGTTAATATTATATGTACAATATATGAAATATATTTACTGTACTTTTTGATTTTTTATGTACAGTATATAAGATATATTTGGTGTCCTTTTGATATTTTATGTAAATTATATAATATATATTTGGTGAAGTTTTTGATATTTTACATAGGGTGTGTAGTATATAGTTACTGTCCTTTTTGATATTTTATTTACAGTATATAATATACGTTTGGTGTAATTTTTGATATTTTATGTACAGTATATTAAATATAATTACTGTAGTATTTGATACTTTATTTTCAGTATATATAACACATATTTGGTGTACTTTTTGATATTTTATGTACAGTATGTAATATATATTTACTGTACTTTTTGATAATTTATTTACAGTATATAAAGTGTATTTGGTGTACTTTCGGTTAATATTATATGTACAATATATGAAATATATATACTGTATTTTTGATATTTTATGTACAGTATATAAGATATATTTCGTGTCCTTTTGATATTTTATGTAAATTATATAATACATATTTGGTGTTGTTTTTGATATTTTACATAGGGTGTGTCATCTATATTGACTGTCCTTTTTAATATTTTATTTACAGTATGTAATATACATTTGGTGTAATTTTTGATATTTTATGTACAGTATATTAAATATAATTACTGTAGTTTTTCATAGTCTATTTACAGTATATATAACACATATTTGGTGTACTTTTTGATATTTTATGTACAGTATGTCATATATATTTACTGTACTATTTGATATATTATTTACAGTATATAAAATGTATTTGGTGTACTTTTAGTTAATATTATATGTACAATATATGAAATATATTTACTGTACTTTCTGATATCTTATATACAGTATATAAGATATATTTGGTGTCCTTTTGATATTTTATATAAATTATATAATATATATTTGGTGAAGTTTTTGATATTTTACATAGGGTGTGTAGTATATACTTACTGTCCTTTTTGATATTTTATTTACAGTATATAATATACATTTGGTGTAATTTTTGATATTTTATGTACAGTATATTAAATATAGTTACTGCAGTTTTTGATAGTCTATTTACAGTATATATAACACATATTTGGTGTACTTTTTGATATTTTATGTACAGTATGTCATATATATTTACTGTACTTTTTGATAATTTATTTACAGTATATAAAGTGTATTTGGTGTACTTTCAGTTAATATTATATGTAAAGTATATGAAATATTTTTACTGTACTTTGTGATATTTTATGTACAGTATATAAGATATATTTGGTGTCCTTTTGATATTTTATATAAATTACATAATATATATTTGGTGAAGTTTTTGATATTTTACATAGGGTGTGTAGTATATAGTTACTGTCCTTTTTGATATTTTATTTACAGTATATAATATACGTTTGGTGTAATTTTTGATATTTAATGTACAGTATATTAAATATAATTACTGTAGTATTTGATACTTTATTTACAGTATATATAACACATATTTGGTGTACTTTTTGATATTTTATGTACAGTATGTAATATATATTTACTGTACTTTTTGATAATTTATTTACAGTATATAAAGTGTATTTGGTGTACTTTCAGTTAATATTATATGTACAATATATGAAATATATTTACTGTACTTTTTGATATTTTATGTACAGTATATAAGATATATTTGGTGTCCTTTTGATATATTATGTAAATTATATAATATATATTTGGTGAAGTTTTTGATATTTTACATAGGGTGTGTAGTATATAGTTACTGTCCTTTTTGATATTTTATTTACAGTATATAATATACGTTTGGTGTAATTTTTGATATTTTATGTACAGTATATTAAATATAATTACTGTAGTATTTGATACTTTATTTACAGTATATATAACACATATTTGGTGTACTTTTTGATATTTTATGTACAGTATGTAATATATATTTACTGTACTTTTTGATAATTTATTTACAGTATATAAAGTGTATTTGGTGTACTTTCGGTTAATATTATATGTACAATATATGAAATATATATACTGTATTTTTGATATTTTATGTACAGTGTATAAGATATATTTCGTGTCCTTTTGATATTTTATGTAAATTATATAATACATATTTGGTGTTGTTTTTGATATTTTACATAGGGTGTGTCATCTATATTGACTGTCCTTTTTAATATTTTATTTACAGTATATAATATACATTTGGTGTAATTTTTGATATTTTATGTACAGTATATTAAATATAATTACTGTAGTTTTTTATAGTCTATTTACAGTATATATAACACATATTTGGTGTACTTTTTGATATTTTATGTACAGTATGTCATATATATACTGTACTATTTGATATTTTATTTACAGTATATAAAATGTATTTGGTGTACTTTTAGTTAATATTATATGTACAATATATGAAATATATTTACTGTACTTTCTGATATTTTATATACAGTATATAAGATATATTTGGTGTCCTTTTGATATTTTATATAAATTATATAATATATATTTTGTGAAGTTTTTGATATTTTACATAGGGTGTGTAGTATATACTTACTGTCCTTTTTGATATTTTATTTACAGTATATAATATACATTTGGTGTAATTTTTGATATTTTATGTACAGTATATTAAATATAATTACTGCAGTTTTTGATAGTCTATTTACAGTATATACAACACATATTTGGTGTACTTTTTGATATTTTATGTACAGTATGTCATATATATTTACTGTACTTTTTGATATTTTATTTACAGTATATGAAATGTATTTGGTGTACTTTTAGTTAATATTATATGTACAATATATGAAATATATTTACTGTACTTTTTGATATTTTATGTACAGTATATAAGATATATTTGGTGTCCTTTTGAAATTTTATATGAATTACATAATATATATTTGGTGAAGTTTTTGATATTTTACATAGGGTGTGTAGTATATAGTTACTGTCCTTTTTGATATTTTATTTACAGTATATAATATACGTTTGTTGTAATTTTTGATATTTAATGTACAGTATATTAAATATAATTACTGTAGTATTTGATACTTTATTTACAGTATATATAACACATATTTGGTGTACTTTTTGATATTTTATGTACAGTATGTCATATATATTTACTGTACTTTTTGAGAATTTATTTACAGTATATAAAGTGTATTTGGTGTACTTTCAGTTAATATTATATGTACAATATATGAAATATATTTACTGTACTTTTTGATATTTTATGTACAGTATATAAGATATATTTGGTGTCCTTTTGATATTTTATGTAAATTATATAATATATATTTGGTGAAGTTTTTGATATTTTACATAGGGTGTGTACTATATAGTTACTGTCCTTTTTGATATTTTATTCACAGTATATAATATACGTTTGGTGTAATTTTTGATATTTTATGTACAGTATATTAAATATAATTACTGTAGTATTTGATACTTTATTTACAGTATATATAACACATATTTGGTGTACTTTTTGATATTTTATGTACAGTATGTAATATATATTTACTGTACTTTTTGACAATTTATTTACAGTATATAAAGTGTATTTGGTGTACTTTCGGTTAATATTATATGTACAATATATGAAATATATATACTGTATTTTTGATATTTTATGTACAGTATATAAGATATATTTCGTGTCCTTTTGATATTTTATGTAAATTATATAATACATATTTGGTGTTGTTTTTGATATTTTACATAGGGTGTGTCATCTATATTGACTGTCCTTTTTAATATTTTATTTACAGTATATAATATACATTTGGTGTAATTTTTGATATTTTATGTACAGTATATTAAATATAATTACTGTAGTTTTTGATAGTCTATTTACAGTATATATAACACATATTTGGTGTACTTTTTGATATTTTATGTACAGTATGTCATATATATTTACTGTACTATTTGATATTTTATTTACAGTATATAAAATGTATTTGGTGTACTTTTAGTTAATATTATATGTACAATATATGAAATATATTTACTCTACTTTCTGATATTTTATATACAGTATATAAGATATATTTGGTGTCCTTTTGATATTTTATATAAATTATATAATATATATTTGGTGAAGTTTTTGATATTTTACATAGGGTGTGTAGTATATACTTACTGTCCTTTTTGATATTTTATTTACAGTATATAATATACGTTTGGTGTAATTTTTGATATTTTATGTACAGTATATTAAATATAATTACTGTAGTATTTGATACTTTATTTTCAGTATATATAACACATATTTGGTGTACTTTTTGATATTTTATGTACAGTATGTAATATATATTTACTGTACTTTTTGATAATTTATTTACAGTATATAAAGTGTATTTGGTGTACTTTCGGTTAATATTATATGTACAATATATGAAATATATATACTGTATTTTTGATATTTTATGTACAGTATATAAGATATATTTCGTGTCCTTTTGATATTTTATGTAAATTATATAATACATATTTGGTGTTGTTTTTGATATTTTACATAGGGTGTGTCATCTATATTGACTGTCCTTTTTAATATTTTATTTACAGTATATAATTTACATTTGGTGTAATTTTTGATATTTTATGTACAGTATATTAAATATAATTACTGTAGTTTTTCATAGTCTATTTACAGTATATATAACACATATTTGGTGTACTTTTTGATATTTTATGTACAGTATGTCATATATATTTACTGTACTATTTGATATATTATTTACAGTATATAAAATGTATTTGGTGTACTTTTAGTTAATATTATATGTACAATATATGAAATATATTTACTGTACTTTCTGATATCTTATATACAGTATATAAGATATATTTGGTGTCCTTTTGATATTTTATATAAATTATATAATATATATTTGGTGAAGTTTTTGATATTTTACATAGGGTGTGTAGTATATACTTACTGTCCTTTTTGATATTTTATTTACAGTATATAATATACATTTGGTGTAATTTTTGATATTTTATGTACAGTATATTAAATATAGTTACTGCAGTTTTTGATAGTCTATTTACAGTATATATAACACATATTTGGTGTACTTTTTGATATTTTATGTACAGTATGTCATATATATTTACTGTACTTTTTGATATTTTATTTACAGTATATAAAATGTATTTGGTGTACTTTTAGTTAATATTATATGTACAATATATGAAATATATTTACTGTACTTTCTGATATTTTATGTACAGTATATAAGATATATTTGGTGTCCTTTTGATATTTTATATAAATTACATAATATATATTTGGTGAAGTTTTTGATATTTTACATAGGGTGTGTAGTATATAGTTACTGTCCTTTTTGATATTTTATTTACAGTATATAATATACGTTTGGTGTAATTTTTGATATTTAATGTACAGTATATTAAATATAATTACTGTAGTATTTGATACTTTATTTACAGTATATATAACACATATTTGGTGTACTTTTTGATATTTTATGTACAGTATGTAATATATATTTACTGTACTTTTTGATAATTTATTTACAGTATATAAAGTGTATTTGGTGTACTTTCAGTTAATATTATATGTACAATATATGAAATATATTTACTGTACTTTTTGATATTTTATGTACAGTATATAAGATATATTTGGTGTCCTTTTGATATTTTATATAAATTACATAATATATATTTGGTGAAGTTTTTGATATTTTACATAGGGTGTGTAGTATATAGTTACTGTCCTTTTTGATATTTTATTTACAGTATATAATATACGTTTGGTGTAATTTTTGATATTTAATGTACAGTATATTAAATATAATTACTGTAGTATTTGATACTTTATTTACAGTATATATAACACATATTTGGTGTACTTTTTGATATTTTATGTACAGTATGTAATATATATTTACTGTACTTTTTGATAATTTATTTACAGTATATAAAGTGTATTTGGTGTACTTTCAGTTAATATTATATGTACAATATATGAAATATATTTACTGTACTTTTTGATATTTTATGTACAGTATGTAATATATATTTACTGTACTTTTTGATAATTTATTTACAGTATATAAAGTGTATTTGGTGTACTTTCAGTTAATATTAAATGTAAAATATATGAAATATATTTACTGTACTTTGTGATATTTTATGTACAGTATATAAGATATATTTGGTGTCCTTTTGATATTTTATGTAAATTATATAATATATATTTGGTGAAGTTTTTGATATTTTACATAGGGTGTGTAGTATATAGTTACTGTCCTTTTTGATATTTTATTTACAGTATATAATATACGTTTGGTGTAATTTTTGATATTTTATGTACAGTATATTAAATATAATTACTGTAGTATTTGATACTTTATTTACAGTATATATAACACATATTTGGTGTACTTTTTGATATTTTATGTACAGTATGTAATATATATTTACTGTACTTTTTGATAATTTATTTACAGTATATAAAGTGTATTTGGTGTACTTTCGGTTAATATTATATGTACAATATATGAAATATATATACTGTATTTTTGATATTTTATGTACAGTATATAAGATATATTTCGTGTCCTTTTGATATTTTATGTAAATTATATAATACATATTTGGTGTTGTTTTTGATATTTTACATAGGGTGTGTCATCTATATTGACTGTCCTTTTTAATATTTTATTTACAGTATATAATATACATTTGGTGTAATTTTTGATATTTTATGGACAGTATATTAAATATAATTACTGCAGTTTTTCATAGTCTATTTACAGTATATATAACACATATTTGGTGTACTTTTTGATATTTTATGTACAGTATGTCATATATATTTACTGTACTATTTGATATTTTATTTACAGTATATAAAATGTATTTGGTGTACTTTTAGTTAATATTATATGTACAATATATGAAATATATTTACTGTACTTTCTGATATTTTATATACAGTATATAAGATATATTTGGTGTCCTTTTGATATTTTATATAAATTATATAATATATATTTGGTGAAGTTTTTGATATTTTACATAGGGTGTGTAGTATATAGTTACTGTCCTTTTTGATATTTTATTTACAGTATATAATATACGTTTGGTGTAATTTTTGATATTTAATGTACAGTATATTAAATATAATTACTGTAGTATTTGATACTTTATTTACAGTATATATAACACATATTTGGTGTACTTTTTGATATTTTATGTACAGTATGTAATATATATTTACTGTACTTTTTGATAATTTATTTACAGTATATAAAGTGTATTTGGTGTACTTTCAGTTAATATTATATGTAAAATATATGAAATATTTTTACTGTACTTTGTGATATTTTATGTACAGTATATAAGATATATTTGGTGTCCTTTTGATATTTTATATAAATTACATAATATATATTTGGTGAAGTTTTTGATATTTTACATAGGGTGTGTAGTATATAGTTACTGTCCTTTTTGATATTTTATTTACAGTATATAATATACGTTTGGTGTAATTTTTGATATTTAATGTACAGTATATTAAATATAATTACTGTAGTATTTGATACTTTATTTACAGTATATATAACACATATTTGGTGTACTTTTTGATATTTTATGTACAGTATGTAATATATATTTACTGTAATTTTTGATAATTTATTTACAGTATATAAAGTGTATTTGGTGTACTTTCAGTTAATATTATATGTACAATATATGAAATATATTTACTGTACTTTTTGATATTTTATGTACAGTATATAAGATATATTTGGTGTCCTTTTGATATTTTATATAAATTACATAATATATATTTGGTGAAGTTTTTGATATTTTACATAGGGTGTGTAGTATATAGTTACTGTCCTTTTTGATATTTTATTTACAGTATATAATATACGTTTGGTGTAATTTTTGATATTTAATGTACAGTATATTAAATATAATTACTGTAGTATTTGATACTTTATTTACAGTATATATAACACATATTTGGTGTACTTTTTGATATTTTATGTACAGTATGTAATATATATTTACTGTACTTTTTGATAATTTATTTACAGTATATAAAGTGTATTTGGTGTACTTTCAGTTAATATTATATGTACAATATATGAAATATATTTACTGTACTTTTTGATATTTTATGTACAGTATATAAGATATATTTGGTGTCCTTTTGATATTTTATGTAAATTATATAATATATATTTGGTGAAGTTTTTGATATTTTACATAGGGTGTGTAGTATATAGTTACTGTCCTTTTTGATATTTTATTTACAGTATATAATATACGTTTGGTGTAATTTTTGATATTTTATGTACAGTATATTAAATATAATTACTGTAGTATTTGATACTTTATTTACAGTATATATAACACATATTTGGTGTACTTTTTGATATTTTATGTACAGTATGTAATATATATTTACTGTACTTTTTGATAATTTATTTACAGTATATAAAGTGTATTTGGTGTACTTTCGGTTAATATTATATGTACAATATATGAAATATATATACTGTATTTTTGATATTTTATGTACAGTGTATAAGATATATTTCGTGTCCTTTTGATATTTTATGTAAATTATATAATACATATTTGGTGTTGTTTTTGATATTTTACATAGGGTGTGTCATCTATATTGACTGTCCTTTTTAATATTTTATTTACAGTATATAATATACATTTGGTGTAATTTTTGATATTTTATGTACAGTATATTAAATATAATTACTGTAGTTTTTTATAGTCTATTTACAGTATATATAACACATATTTGGTGTACTTTTTGATATTTTATGTACAGTATGTCATATATATACTGTACTATTTGATATTTTATTTACAGTATATAAAATGTATTTGGTGTACTTTTAGTTAATATTATATGTACAATATATGAAATATATTTACTGTACTTTCTGATATTTTATATACAGTATATAAGATATATTTGGTGTCCTTTTGATATTTTATATAAATTATATAATATATATTTTGTGAAGTTTTTGATATTTTACATAGGGTGTGTAGTATATACTTACTGTCCTTTTTGATATTTTATTTACAGTATATAATATACATTTGGTGTAATTTTTGATATTTTATGTACAGTATATTAAATATAATTACTGCAGTTTTTGATAGTCTATTTACAGTATATACAACACATATTTGGTGTACTTTTTGATATTTTATGTACAGTATGTCATATATATTTACTGTACTTTTTGATATTTTATTTACAGTATATGAAATGTATTTGGTGTACTTTTAGTTAATATTATATGTACAATATATGAAATATATTTACTGTACTTTTTGATATTTTATGTACAGTATATAAGATATATTTGGTGTCCTTTTGAAATTTTATATAAATTACATAATATATATTTGGTGAAGTTTTTGATATTTTACATAGGGTGTGTAGTATATAGTTACTGTCCTTTTTGATATTTTATTTACAGTATATAATATACGTTTGTTGTAATTTTTGATATTTAATGTACAGTATATTAAATATAATTACTGTAGTATTTGATACTTTATTTACAGTATATATAACACATATTTGGTGTACTTTTTGATATTTTATGTACAGTATGTCATATATATTTACTGTACTTTTTGAGAATTTATTTACAGTATATAAAGTGTATTTGGTGTACTTTCAGTTAATATTATATGTACAATATATGAAATATATTTACTGTACTTTTTGATATTTTATGTACAGTATATAAGATATATTTGGTGTCCTTTTGATATTTTATGTAAATTATATAATATATATTTGGTGAAGTTTCTGATATTTTACATAGGGTGTGTACTATATAGTTACTGTCCTTTTTGATATTTTATTCACAGTATATAATATACGTTTGGTGTAATTTTTGATATTTTATGTACAGTATATTAAATATAATTACTGTAGTATTTGATACTTTATTTACAGTATATATAACACATATTTGGTGTACTTTTTGATATTTTATGTACAGTATGTAATATATATTTACTGTACTTTTTGACAATTTATTTACAGTATATAAAGTGTATTTGGTGTACTTTCGGTTAATATTATATGTACAATATATGAAATATATATACTGTATTTTTGATATTTTATGTACAGTATATAAGATATATTTCGTGTCCTTTTGATATTTTATGTAAATTATATAATACATATTTGGTGTTGTTTTTGATATTTTACATAGGGTGTGTCATCTATATTGACTGTCCTTTTTAATATTTTATTTACAGTATATAATATACATTTGGTGTAATTTTTGATATTTTATGTACAGTATATTAAATATAATTACTGTAGTTTTTGATAGTCTATTTACAGTATATATAACACATATTTGGTGTACTTTTTGATATTTTATGTACAGTATGTCATATATATTTACTGTACTATTTGATATTTTATTTACAGTATATAAAATGTATTTGGTGTACTTTTAGTTAATATTATATGTACAATATATGAAATATATTTACTCTACTTTCTGATATTTTATATACAGTATATAAGATATATTTGGTGTCCTTTTGATATTTTATATAAATTATATAATATATATTTGGTGAAGTTTTTGATATTTTACATAGGGTGTGTAGTATATACTTACTGTCCTTTTTGATATTTTATTTACAGTATATAATATACGTTTGGTGTAATTTTTGATATTTTATGTACAGTATATTAAATATAATTACTGTAGTATTTGATAATTTATTTTCAGTATATATAACACATATTTGGTGTACTTTTTGATATTTTATGTACAGTATGTAATATATATTTACTGTACTTTTTGATAATTTATTTACAGTATATAAAGTGTATTTGGTGTACTTTCGGTTAATATTATATGTACAATATATGAAATATATATACTGTATTTTTGATATTTTATGTACAGTATATAAGATATATTTCGTGTCCTTTTGATATTTTATGTAAATTATATAATACATATTTGGTGTTGTTTTTGATATTTTACATAGGGTGTGTCATCTATATTGACTGTCCTTTTTAATATTTTATTTACAGTATATAATTTACATTTGGTGTAATTTTGATATTTTATGTACAGTATATTAAATATAATTACTGTAGTTTTTCATAGTCTATTTACAGTATATATAACACATATTTGGTGTACTTTTTGATATTTTATGTACAGTATGTCATATATATTTACTGTACTATTTGATATATTATTTACAGTATATAAAATGTATTTGGTGTACTTTTAGTTAATATTATATGTACAATATATGAAATATATTTACTGTACTTTCTGATATCTTATATACAGTATATAAGATATATTTGGTGTCCTTTTGATATTTTATATAAATTATATAATATATATTTGGTGAAGTTTTTGATATTTTACATAGGGTGTGTAGTATATACTTACTGTCCTTTTTGATATTTTATTTACAGTATATAATATACATTTGGTGTAATTTTTGATATTTTATGTACAGTATATTAAATATAGTTACTGCAGTTTTTGATAGTCTATTTACAGTATATATAACACATATTTGGTGTACTTTTTGATATTTTATGTACAGTATGTCATATATATTTACTGTACTTTTTGATATTTTATTTACAGTATATAAAATGTATTTGGTGTACTTTTAGTTAATATTATATGTACAATATATGAAATATATTTACTGTACTTTCTGATATTTTATGTACAGTATATAAGATATATTTGGTGTCCTTTTGATATTTTATATAAATTATATAATATATATTTGGTGAAGTTTTTGATATTTTACATAGGGTGTGTAGTATATAGTTACTGTCCTTTTTGATATTTTATTTACAGTATATAATATACGTTTGGTGTAATTTTTGATATTTAATGTACAGTATATTAAATATAATTACTGTAGTATTTGATACTTTATTTACAGTATATATAACACATATTTGGTGTACTTTTTGATATTTTATGTACAGTATGTAATATATATTTACTGTACTTTTTGATAATTTATTTACAGTATATAAAGTGTATTTGGTGTACTTTCAGTTAATATTAAATGTAAAATATATGAAATATATTTACTGTACTTTGTGATATTTTATGTACAGTATATAAGATATATTTGGTGTCCTTTTGATATTTTATGTAAATTATATAATATATATTTGGTGAAGTTTTTGATATTTTACATAGGGTGTGTAGTATATAGTTACTGTCCTTTTTGATATTTTATTTACAGTATATAATATACGTTTGGTGTAATTTTTGATATTTTATGTACAGTATATTAAATATAATTACTGTAGTATTTGATACTTTATTTACAGTATATATAACACATATTTGGTGTACTTTTTGATATTTTATGTACAGTATGTAATATATATTTACTGTACTTTTTGATAATTTATTTACAGTATATAAAGTGTATTTGGTGTACTTTCGGTTAATATTATATGTACAATATATGAAATATATATACTGTATTTTTGATATTTTATGTACAGTATATAAGATATATTTCGTGTCCTTTTGATATTTTATGTAAATTATATAATACATATTTGGTGTTGTTTTTGATATTTTACATAGGGTGTGTCATCTATATTGACTGTCCTTTTTAATATTTTATTTACAGTATATAATATACATTTGGTGTAATTTTTGATATTTTATGGACAGTATATTAAATATAATTACTGCAGTTTTTCATAGTCTATTTACAGTATATATAACACATATTTGGTGTACTTTTTGATATTTTATGTACAGTATGTCATATATATTTACTGTACTATTTGATATTTTATTTACAGTATATAAAATGTATTTGGTGTACTTTTAGTTAATATTATATGTACAATATATGAAATATATTTACTGTACTTTCTGATATTTTATATACAGTATATAAGATATATTTGGTGTCCTTTTGATATTTTATATAAATTATATAATATATATTTGGTGAAGTTTTTGATATTTTACATAGGGTGTGTAGTATATAGTTACTGTCCTTTTTGATATTTTATTTACAGTATATAATATACGTTTGGTGTAATTTTTGATATTTAATGTACAGTATATTAAATATAATTACTGTAGTATTTGATACTTTATTTACAGTATATATAACACATATTTGGTGTACTTTTTGATATTTTATGTACAGTATGTAATATATATTTACTGTACTTTTTGATAATTTATTTACAGTATATAAAGTGTATTTGGTGTACTTTCAGTTAATATTATATGTAAAATATATGAAATATTTTTACTGTACTTTGTGATATTTTATGTACAGTATATAAGATATATTTGGTGTCCTTTTGATATTTTATATAAATTACATAATATATATTTGGTGAAGTTTTTGATATTTTACATAGGGTGTGTAGTATATAGTTACTGTCCTTTTTGATATTTTATTTACAGTATATAATATACGTTTGGTGTAATTTTTGATATTTAATGTACAGTATATTAAATATAATTACTGTAGTATTTGATACTTTATTTACAGTATATATAACACATATTTGGTGTACTTTTTGATATTTTATGTACAGTATGTAATATATATTTACTGTACTTTTTGATAATTTATTTACAGTATATAAAGTGTATTTGGTGTACTTTCAGTTAATATTATATGTACAATATATGAAATATATTTACTGTACTTTTTGATATTTTATGTACAGTATATAAGATATATTTGGTGTCCTTTTGATATTTTATATAAATTACATAATATATATTTGGTGAAGTTTTTGATATTTTACATAGGGTGTGTAGTATATAGTTACTGTCCTTTTTGATATTTTATTTACAGTATATAATATACGTTTGGTGTAATTTTTGATATTTAATGTACAGTATATTAAATATAATTACTGTAGTATTTGATACTTTATTTACAGTATATATAACACATATTTGGTGTACTTTTTGATATTTTATGTACAGTATGTAATATATATTTACTGTACTTTTTGATAATTTATTTACAGTATATAAAGTGTATTTGGTGTACTTTCAGTTAATATTATATGTACAATATATGAAATATATTTACTGTACTTTTTGATATTTTATGTACAGTATATAAGATATATTTGGTGTCCTTTTGATATTTTATGTAAATTATATAATATATATTTGGTGAAGTTTTTGATATTTTACATAGGGTGTGTAGTATATAGTTACTGTCCTTTTTGATATTTTATTTACAGTATATAATATACGTTTGGTGTAATTTTTGATATTTTATGTACAGTATATTAAATATAATTACTGTAGTATTTGATACTTTATTTACAGTATATATAACACATATTTGGTGTACTTTTTGATATTTTATGTACAGTATGTAATATATATTTACTGTACTTTTTGATAATTTATTTACAGTATATAAAGTGTATTTGGTGTACTTTCGGTTAATATTATATGTACAATATATGAAATATATATACTGTATTTTTGATATTTTATGTACAGTGTATAAGATATATTTCGTGTCCTTTTGATATTTTATATAAATTATATAATACATATTTGGTGTTGTTTTTGATATTTTACATAGGGTGTGTCATCTATATTGACTGTCCTTTTTAATATTTTATTTACAGTATATAATATACATTTGGTGTAATTTTTGATATTTTATGTACAGTATATTAAATATAATTACTGTAGTTTTTTATAGTCTATTTACAGTATATATAACACATATTTGGTGTACTTTTTGATATTTTATGTACAGTATGTCATATATATACTGTACTATTTGATATTTTATTTACAGTATATAAAATGTATTTGGTGTACTTTTAGTTAATATTATATGTACAATATATGAAATATATTTACTGTACTTTCTGATATTTTATATACAGTATATAAGATATATTTGGTGTCCTTTTGATATTTTATATAAATTATATAATATATATTTTGTGAAGTTTTTGATATTTTACATAGGGTGTGTAGTATATACTTACTGTCTTTTTGATATTTTATTTACAGTATATAATATACATTTGGTGTAATTTTTGATATTTTATGTACAGTATATTAAATATAATTACTGCAGTTTTTCATAGTCTATTTACAGTATATACAACACATATTTGGTGTACTTTTTGATATTTTATGTACAGTATGTCATATATATTTATTGTACTTTTTGATATTTTATTTACAGTATATGAAATGTATTTGGTGTACTTTTAGTTAATATTATATGTACAATATATGAAATATATTTACTGTACTTTTTGATATTTTATGTACAGTATATAAGATATATTTGGTGTCCTTTTGAAATTTTATATAAATTACATAATATATATTTGGTGAAGTTTTTGATATTTTACATAGGGTGTGTAGTATATAGTTACTGTCCTTTTTGATATTTTATTTACAGTATATAATATACGTTTGGTGTAATTTTTGATATTTAATGTACAGTATATTAAATATAATTACTGTAGTATTTGATACTTTATTTACAGTATATATAACACATATTTGGTGTACTTTTTGATATTTTATGTACAGTATGTCATATATATTTACTGTACTTTTTGAGAATTTATTTACAGTATATAAAGTGTATTTGGTGTACTTTCAGTTAATATTATATGTACAATATATGAAATATATTTACTGTACTTTTTGATATTTTATGTACAGTATATAAGATATATTTGGTGTCCTTTTGATATTTTATGTAAATTATATAATATATATTTGGTGAAGTTTTTGATATTTTACATAGGGTGTGTACTATATAGTTACTGTCCTTTTTGATATTTTATTTACAGTATATAATATACGTTTGGTGTAATTTTTGATATTTTATGTACAGTATATTAAATATAATTACTGTAGTATTTGATACTTTATTTACAGTATATATAACACATATTTGGTGTACTTTTTGATATTTTATGTACAGTATGTAATATATATTTACTGTACTTTTTGACAATTTATTTACAGTATATAAAGTGTATTTGGTGTACTTTCGGTTAATATTATATGTACAATATATGAAATATATATACTGTATTTTTGATATTTTATGTACAGTATATAAGATATATTTCGTGTCCTTTTGATATTTTATGTAAATTATATAATACATATTTGGTGTTGTTTTTGATATTTTACATAGGGTGTGTCATCTATATTGACTGTCCTTTTTAATATTTTATTTACAGTATATAATATACATTTGGTGTAATTTTTGATATTTTATGTACAGTATATTAAATATAATTACTGTAGTTTTTTATAGTCTATTTACAGTATATATAACACATATTTGGTGTACTTTTTGATATTTTATGTACAGTATGTCATATATATTTACTGTACTATTTGATATTTTATTTACAGTATATAAAATGTATTTGGTGTACTTTTAGTTAATATTATATGTACAATATATGAAATATATTTACTGTACTTTCTGATATTTTATATACAGTATATAAGATATATTTGGTGTCCTTTTGATATTTTATATAAATTATATAATATATATTTTGTGAAGTTTTTGATATTTTACATAGGGTGTGTAGTATATACTTACTGTCCTTTTTGATATTTTATTTACAGTATATAATATACATTTGGTGTAATTTTTGATATTTTATGTACAGTATATTAAATATAATTACTGCAGTTTTTGATAGTCTATTTACAGTATATACAACACATATTTGGTGTACTTTTTGATATTTTATGTACAGTATGTCATATATATTTACTGTACTTTTTGATATTTTATTTACAGTATATAAAATGTATTTGGAGTACTTTTAGTTAATATTATATATACAATATATGAAATACATTTACTGTACTTTTTGATATTTTATGTACAGTATATAAGATATATTTGGTGTCCTTTTGATATTTTATATAAATTATATAATATACATTTGGTGAAGTTTTTGATATTTTACATAGGGTGTGTAGTATATAGTTACTGTCCTTTTTGATATTTTATTTACAGTATATAATATACGTTTGGTGTAATTTTTGATATTTAATGTACAGTATATTAAATATAATTACTGTAGTATTTGATACTTTATTTACAGTATATATAACACATATTTGGTGTACTTTTTGATATTTTATGTACAGTATGTCATATATATTTACTGTACTTTTTGATAATTTATTTACAGTATATAAAGTGTATTTGGTGTACTTTCAGTTAATATTATATGTACAATATATGAAATATATTTACTGTACTTTTTGATATTTTATGTACAGTATATAAGATATATTTGGTGTCCTTTTGATATTTTATGTAAATTATATAATATATATTTGGTGAAGTTTTTGATATTTTACATAGGGTGTGTACTATATAGTTACTGTCCTTTTTGATATTTTATTTACAGTATATAATATACGTTTGGTGTAATTTTTGATATTTAATGTACAGTATATTAAATATAATTACTGTAGTATTTGATACTTTATTTACAGTATATATAACACATATTTGGTGTACTTTTTGATATTTTATGTACAGTATGTAATATATATTTACTGTACTTTTTGATAATTTATTTACAGTATATAAAGTGTATTTGGTGTACTTTCAGTTAATATTATATGTACAATATATGAAATATATTTACTGTACTTTTTGATATTTTAGGTACAGTATATAAGATATATTTGGTGTCCTTTTGATATTTTATGTAAATTATATAATATATATTTGGTGAAGTTTTTGATATTTTACATAGGGTGTGTAGTATATAGTTACTGTCCTTTTTGATATTTTATTTACAGTATATAATATACGTTTGGTGTAATTTTTGATATTTTATGTACAGTATATTAAATATAATTACTGTAGTATTTGATACTTTATTTTCAGTATATATAACACATATTTGGTGTACTTTTTGATATTTTATGTACAGTATGTAATATATATTTACTGTACTTTTTGATAATTTATTTACAGTATATAAAGTGTATTTGGTGTACTTTCGGTTAATATTATATGTACAATATATGAAATATATATACTGTATTTTTGATATTTTATGTACAGTATATAAGATATATTTCGTGTCCTTTTGATATTTTATGTAAATTATATAATACATATTTGGTGTTGTTTTTGATATTTTACATAGGGTGTGTCATCTATATTGACTGTCCTTTTTAATATTTTATTTACAGTATATAATATACATTTGGTGTAATTTTTGATATTTTATGTACAGTATATTAAATATAATTACTGTAGTTTTTCATAGTCTATTTACAGTATATATAACACATATTTGGTGTACTTTTTGATATTTTATGTACAGTATGTCATATATATTTACTGTACTATTTGATATATTATTTACAGTATATAAAATGTATTTGGTGTACTTTTAGTTAATATTATATGTACAATATATGAAATATATTTACTGTACTTTCTGATATCTTATATACAGTATATAAGATATATTTGGTGTCCTTTTGATATTTTATATAAATTATATAATATATATTTGGTGAAGTTTTTGATATTTTACATAGGGTGTGTAGTATATACTTACTGTCCTTTTTGATATTTTATTTACAGTATATAATATACATTTGGTGTAATTTTTGATATTTTATGTACAGTATATTAAATATAGTTACTGCAGTTTTTGATAGTCTATTTACAGTATATATAACACATATTTGGTGTACTTTTTGATATTTTATGTACAGTATGTCATATATATTTACTGTACTTTTTGATATTTTATTTACAGTATATAAAATGTATTTGGTGTACTTTTAGTTAATATTATATGTACAATATATGAAATATATTTACTGTACTTTCTGATATTTTATGTACAGTATATAAGATATATTTGGTGTCCTTTTGATATTTTATATAAATTATATAATATATATTTGGTGAAGTTTTTGATATTTTACATAGGGTGTGTAGTATATAGTTACTGTCCTTTTTGATATTTTATTTACAGTATATAATATACGTTTGGTGTAATTTTTGATATTTAATGTACAGTATATTAAATATAATTACTGTAGTATTTGATACTTTATTTACAGTATATATAACACATATTTGGTGTACTTTTTGATATTTTATGTACAGTATGTCATATATATTTACTGTACTTTTTGATAATTTATTTACAGTATATAAAGTGTATTTGGTGTACTTTCAGTTAATATTAAATGTAAAATATATGAAATATATTTACTGTACTTTGTGATATTTTATGTACAGTATATAAGATATATTTGGTGTCCTTTTGATATTTTATGTAAATTATATAATATATATTTGGTGAAGTTTTTGATATTTTACATAGGGTGTGTAGTATATAGTTACTGTCCTTTTTGATATTTTATTTACAGTATGTAATATACGTTTGGTGTAATTTTTGATATTTTATGTACAGTATATTAAATATAATTACTGTAGTATTTGATACTTTATTTACAGTATATATAACACATATTTGGTGTACTTTTTGATATTTTATGTACAGTATGTAATATATATTTACTGTACTTTTTGATAATTTATTTACAGTATATAAAGTGTATTTGGTGTACTTTCGGTTAATATTATATGTACAATATATGAAATATATATACTGTATTTTTGATATTTTATGTACAGTATATAAGATATATTTCGTGTCCTTTTGATATTTTATGTAAATTATATAATACATATTTGGTGTTGTTTTTGATATTTTACATAGGGTGTGTCATCTATATTGACTGTCCTTTTTAATATTTTATTTACAGTATATAATATACATTTGGTGTAATTTTTGATATTTTATGTACAGTATATTAAATATAATTACTGTAGTTTTTCATAGTCTATTTACAGTATATATAACACATATTTGGTGTACTTTTTGATATTTTATGTACAGTATGTCATATATATTTACTGTACTATTTGATATTTTATTTACAGTATATAAAATGTATTTGGTGTACTTTTAGTTAATATTATATGTACAATATATGAAATATATTTACTGTACTTTCTGATATTTTATATACAGTATATAAGATATATTTGGTGTCCTTTTGATATTTTATATAAATTATATAATATATATTTGGTGAAGTTTTTGATATTTTACATAGGGTGTGTAGTATATAGTTACTGTCCTTTTTGATATTTTATTTACAGTATATAATATACGTTTGGTGTAATTTTTGATATTTAATGTACAGTATATTAAATATAATTACTGTAGTATTTGATACTTTATTTACAGTATATATAACACATATTTGGTGTACTTTTTGATATTTTATGTACAGTATGTAATATATATTTACTGTACTTTTTGATAATTTATTTACAGTATATAAAGTGTATTTGATGTACTTTCAGTTAATATTATATGTAAAATATATGAAATATATTTACTGTACTTTGTGATATTTTATGTACAGTATATAAGATATATTTGGTGTCCTTTTGATATTTTATGTAAATTATATAATATATATTTGGTGAAGTTTTTGATATTTTACATAGGGTGTGTAGTATATAGTTACTGTCCTTTTTGATATTTTATTTACAGTATGTAATATACGTTTGGTGTAATTTTTGATATTTTATGTACAGTATATTAAATATAATTACTGTAGTATTTGATACTTTATTTACAGTATATATAACACATATTTGGTGTACTTTTTGATATTTTATGTACAGTATGTAATATATATTTACTGTACTTTTTGATAATTTATTTACAGTATATAAAGTGTATTTGGTGTACTTTCGGTTAATATTATATGTACAATATATGAAATATATATACTGTATTTTTGATATTTTATGTACAGTATATAAGATATATTTCGTGTCCTTTTGATATTTTATGTAAATTATATAATACATATTTGGTGTTGTTTTTGATATTTTACATAGGGTGTGTCATCTATATTGACTGTCCCTTTTAATATTTTATTTACAGTATATAATATACATTTGGTGTAATTTTTGATATTTTATGTACAGTATATTAAATATAATTACTGTAGTTTTTTATAGTCTATTTACAGTATATATAACACATATTTGGTGTACTTTTTGATATTTTATGTACAGTATGTCATATATATTTACTGTACTATTTGATATTTTATTTACAGTATATAAAATGTATTTGGTGTACTTTTAGTTAATATTATATGTACAATATATGAAATATATTTACTGTACTTTCTGATATTTTATATACAGTATATAAGATATATTTGGTGTCCTTTTGATATTTTATATAAATTATATAATATATATTTTGTGAAGTTTTTGATATTTTACATAGGGTGTGTAGTATATACTTACTGTCCTTTTTGATATTTTATTTACAGTATATAATATACATTTGGTGTAATTTTTGATATTTTATGTACAGTATATTAAATATAATTACTGCAGTTTTTGATAGTCTATTTACAGTATATACAACACATATTTGGTGTACTTTTTGATATTTTATGTACAGTATGTCATATATATTTACTGTACTTTTTGATATTTTATTTACAGTATATAAAATGTATTTGGAGTACTTTTAGTTAATATTATATATACAATATATGAAATACATTTACTGTACTTTTTGATATTTTATGTACAGTATATAAGATATATTTGGTGTCCTTTTGATATTTTATATAAATTATATAATATACATTTGGTGAAGTTTTTGATATTTTACATAGGGTGTGTAGTATATAGTTACTGTCCTTTTTGATATTTTATTTACAGTATATAATATACGTTTGGTGTAATTTTTGATATTTAATGTACAGTATATTAAATATAATTACTGTAGTATTTGATACTTTATTTACAGTATATATAACACATATTTGGTGTACTTTTTGATATTTTATGTACAGTATGTCATATATATTTACTGTACTTTTTGATAATTTATTTACAGTATATAAAGTGTATTTGGTGTACTTTCAGTTAATATTATATGTACAATATATGAAATATATTTACTGTACTTTTTGATATTTTATGTACAGTATATAAGATATATTTGGTGTCCTTTTGATATTTTATGTAAATTATATAATATATATTTGGTGAAGTTTTTGATATTTTACATAGGGTGTGTACTATATAGTTACTGTCCTTTTTGATATTTTATTTACAGTATATAATATACGTTTGGTGTAATTTTTGATATTTAATGTACAGTATATTAAATATAATTACTGTAGTATTTGATACTTTATTTACAGTATATATAACACATATTTGGTGTACTTTTTGATATTTTATGTACAGTATGTAATATATATTTACTGTACTTTTTGATAATTTATTTACAGTATATAAAGTGTATTTGGTGTACTTTCAGTTAATATTATATGTACAATATATGAAATATATTTACTGTACTTTTTGATATTTTAGGTACAGTATATAAGATATATTTGGTGTCCTTTTGATATTTTATGTAAATTATATAATATATATTTGGTGAAGTTTTTGATATTTTACATAGGGTGTGTAGTATATAGTTACTGTCCTTTTTGATATTTTATTTACAGTATATAATATACGTTTGGTGTAATTTTTGATATTTTATGTACAGTATATTAAATATAATTACTGTAGTATTTGATACTTTATTTTCAGTATATATAACACATATTTGGTGTACTTTTTGATATTTTATGTACAGTATGTAATATATATTTACTGTACTTTTTGATAATTTATTTACAGTATATAAAGTGTATTTGGTGTACTTTCGGTTAATATTATATGTACAATATATGAAATATATATACTGTATTTTTGATATTTTATGTACAGTATATAAGATATATTTCGTGTCCTTTTGATATTTTATGTAAATTATATAATACATATTTGGTGTTGTTTTTGATATTTTACATAGGGTGTGTCATCTATATTGACTGTCCTTTTTAATATTTTATTTACAGTATATAATATACATTTGGTGTAATTTTTGATATTTTATGTACAGTATATTAAATATAATTACTGTAGTTTTTCATAGTCTATTTACAGTATATATAACACATATTTGGTGTACTTTTTGATATTTTATGTACAGTATGTCATATATATTTACTGTACTATTTGATATATTATTTACAGTATATAAAATGTATTTGGTGTACTTTTAGTTAATATTATATGTACAATATATGAAATATATTTACTGTACTTTCTGATATCTTATATACAGTATATAAGATATATTTGGTGTCCTTTTGATATTTTATATAAATTATATAATATATATTTGGTGAAGTTTTTGATATTTTACATAGGGTGTGTAGTATATACTTACTGTCCTTTTTGATATTTTATTTACAGTATATAATATACATTTGGTGTAATTTTTGATATTTTATGTACAGTATATTAAATATAGTTACTGCAGTTTTTGATAGTCTATTTACAGTATATATAACACATATTTGGTGTACTTTTTGATATTTTATGTACAGTATGTCATATATATTTACTGTACTTTTTGATATTTTATTTACAGTATATAAAATGTATTTGGTGTACTTTTAGTTAATATTATATGTACAATATATGAAATATATTTACTGTACTTTCTGATATTTTATGTACAGTATATAAGATATATTTGGTGTCCTTTTGATATTTTATATAAATTATATAATATATATTTGGTGAAGTTTTTGATATTTTACATAGGGTGTGTAGTATATAGTTACTGTCCTTTTTGATATTTTATTTACAGTATATAATATACGTTTGGTGTAATTTTTGATATTTAATGTACAGTATATTAAATATAATTACTGTAGTATTTGATACTTTATTTACAGTATATATAACACATATTTGGTGTACTTTTTGATATTTTATGTACAGTATGTCATATATATTTACTGTACTTTTTGATAATTTATTTACAGTATATAAAGTGTATTTGGTGTACTTTCAGTTAATATTAAATGTAAAATATATGAAATATATTTACTGTACTTTGTGATATTTTATGTACAGTATATAAGATATATTTGGTGTCCTTTTGATATTTTATGTAAATTATATAATATATATTTGGTGAAGTTTTTGATATTTTACATAGGGTGTGTAGTATATAGTTACTGTCCTTTTTGATATTTTATTTACAGTATGTAATATACGTTTGGTGTAATTTTTGATATTTTATGTACAGTATATTAAATATAATTACTGTAGTATTTGATACTTTATTTACAGTATATATAACACATATTTGGTGTACTTTTTGATATTTTATGTACAGTATGTAATATATATTTACTGTACTTTTTGATAATTTATTTACAGTATATAAAGTGTATTTGGTGTACTTTCGGTTAATATTATATGTACAATATATGAAATATATATACTGTATTTTTGATATTTTATGTACAGTATATAAGATATATTTCGTGTCCTTTTGATATTTTATGTAAATTATATAATACATATTTGGTGTTGTTTTTGATATTTTACATAGGGTGTGTCATCTATATTGACTGTCCTTTTTAATATTTTATTTACAGTATATAATATACATTTGGTGTAATTTTTGATATTTTATGTACAGTATATTAAATATAATTACTGTAGTTTTTCATAGTCTATTTACAGTATATATAACACATATTTGGTGTACTTTTTGATATTTTATGTACAGTATGTCATATATATTTACTGTACTATTTGATATTTTATTTACAGTATATAAAATGTATTTGGTGTACTTTTAGTTAATATTATATGTACAATATATGAAATATATTTACTGTACTTTCTGATATTTTATATACAGTATATAAGATATATTTGGTGTCCTTTTGATATTTTATATAAATTATATAATATATATTTGGTGAAGTTTTTGATATTTTACATAGGGTGTGTAGTATATAGTTACTGTCCTTTTTGATATTTTATTTACAGTATATAATATACGTTTGGTGTAATTTTTGATATTTAATGTACAGTATATTAAATATAATTACTGTAGTATTTGATACTTTATTTACAGTATATATAACACATATTTGGTGTACTTTTTGATATTTTATGTACAGTATGTAATATATATTTACTGTACTTTTTGATAATTTATTTACAGTATATAAAGTGTATTTGATGTACTTTCAGTTAATATTATATGTAAAATATATGAAATATATTTACTGTACTTTGTGATATTTTATGTACAGTATATAAGATATATTTGGTGTCCTTTTGATATTTTATGTAAATTATATAATATATATTTGGTGAAGTTTTTGATATTTTACATAGGGTGTGTAGTATATAGTTACTGTCCTTTTTGATATTTTATTTACAGTATATAATATACGTTTGGTGTGATTTTTGATATTTTATGTACAGTATATTAAATATAATTACTGTAGTATTTGATACTTTATTTACAGTATATATAACACATATTTGGTGTACTTTTTGATATTTTATGTACAGTATGTAATATATATTTACTGTACTTTTTGATAATTTATTTACAGTATATAAAGTGTATTTGGTGTACTTTCGGTTAATATTATATGTACAATATATGAAATATATATACTGTATTTTTGATATTTTATGTACAGTATATAAGATATATTTCGTGTCCTTTTGATATTTTATGTAAATTATATAATACATATTTGGTGTTGTTTTTGATATTTTACATAGGGTGTGTCATCTATATTGACTGTCCTTTTTAATATTTTATTTACACTATATAATATACATTTGGTGTAATTTTTGATATTTTATGGACAGTATATTAAATATAATTACTGTAGTTTTTCATAGTCTATTTACAGTATATATAACACATATTTGGTGTACTTTTTGATATTTTATGTACAGTATGTCATATATATTTACTGTACTATTTGATATTTTATTTACAGTATATAAAATGTATTTGGTGTACTTTTAGTTAATATTATATGTACAATATATGAAATATATTTACTGTACTTTCTGATATTTTATATACAGTATATAAGATATATTTGGTGTCCTTTTGATATTTTATATAAATTATATAATATATATTTGGTGAAGTTTTTGATATTTTACATAGGGTGTGTAGTATATAGTTACTGTCCTTTTTGATATTTTATTTACAGTATATAATATACGTTTGGTGTAATTTTTGATATTTAATGTACAGTATATTAAATATAATTACTGTAGTATTTGATACTTTATTTACAGTATATATAACACATATTTGGTGTACTTTTTGATATTTTATGTACAGTATGTAATATATATTTACTGTACTTTTTGATAATTTATTTACAGTATATAAAGTGTATTTGGTGTACTTTCAGTTAATATTATATGTAAAATATATGAAATATTTTTACTGTACTTTGTGATATTTTATGTACAGTATATAAGATATATTTGGTGTCCTTTTGATATTTTATATAAATTACATAATATATATTTGGTGAAGTTTTTGATATTTTACATAGGGTGTGTAGTATATAGTTACTGTCCTTTTTGATATTTTATTTACAGTATATAATATACGTTTGGTGTAATTTTTGATATTTAATGTACAGTATATTAAATATAATTACTGTAGTATTTGATACTTTATTTACAGTATATATAACACATATTTGGTGTACTTTTTGATATTTTATGTACAGTATGTAATATATATTTACTGTACTTTTTGATAATTTATTTACAGTATATAAAGTGTATTTGGTGTACTTTCAGTTAATATTATATGTACAATATATGAAATATATTTACTGTACTTTTTGATATTTTATGTACAGTATATAAGATATATTTGGTGTCCTTTTGATATTTTATGTAAATTATATAATATATATTTGGTGAAGTTTTTGATATTTTACATAGGGTGTGTAGTATATAGTTACTGTCCTTTTTGATATTTTATTTACAGTATATAATATACGTTTGGTGTAATTTTTGATATTTTATGTACAGTATATTAAATATAATTACTGTAGTATTTGATACTTTATTTACAGTATATATAACACATATTTGGTGTACTTTTTGATATTTTATGTACAGTATGTAATATATATTTACTGTACTTTTTGATAATTTATTTACAGTATATAAAGTGTATTTGGTGTACTTTCGGTTAATATTATATGTACAATATATGAAATATATATACTGTATTTTTGATATTTTATGTACAGTGTATAAGATATATTTCGTGTCCTTTTGATATTTTATGTAAATTATATAATACATATTTGGTGTTGTTTTTGATATTTTACATAGGGTGTGTCATCTATATTGACTGTCCTTTTTAATATTTTATTTACAGTATATAATATACATTTGGTGTAATTTTTGATATTTTATGTACAGTATATTAAATATAATTACTGTAGTTTTTTATAGTCTATTTACAGTATATATAACACATATTTGGTGTACTTTTTGATATTTTATGTACAGTATGTCATATATATATACTGTACTATTTGATATTTTATTTACAGTATATAAAATGTATTTGGTGTACTTTTAGTTAATATTATATGTACAATATATGAAATATATTTACTGTACTTTCTGATATTTTATATACAGTATATAAGATATATTTGGTGTCCTTTTGATATTTTATATAAATTATATAATATATATTTTGTGAAGTTTTTGATATTTTACATAGGGTGTGTAGTATATACTTACTGTCCTTTTTGATATTTTATTTACAGTATATAATATACATTTGGTGTAATTTTTGATATTTTATGTACAGTATATTAAATATAATTACTGCAGTTTTTGATAGTCTATTTACAGTATATACAACACATATTTGGTGTACTTTTTGATATTTTATGTACAGTATGTCATATATATTTACTGTACTTTTTGATATTTTATTTACAGTATATGAAATGTATTTGGTGTACTTTTAGTTAATATTATATGTACAATATATGAAATATATTTACTGTACTTTTTGATATTTTATGTACAGTATATAAGATATATTTGGTGTCCTTTTGAAATTTTATATAAATTACATAATATATATTTGGTGAAGTTTTTGATATTTTACATAGGGTGTGTAGTATATAGTTACTGTCCTTTTTGATATTTTATTTACAGTATATAATATACGTTTGGTGTAATTTTTGATATTTAATGTACAGTATATTAAATATAATTACTGTAGTATTTGATACTTTATTTACAGTATATATAACACATATTTGGTGTACTTTTTGATATTTTATGTACAGTATGTCATATATATTTACTGTACTTTTTGATAATTTATTTACAGTATATAAAGTGTATTTGGTGTACTTTCAGTTAATATTATATGTACAATATATGAAATATATTTACTGTACTTTTTGATATTTTATGTACAGTATATAAGATATATTTGGTGTCCTTTTGATATTTTATGTAAATTATATAATATATATTTGGTGAAGTTTTTGATATTTTACATAGGGTGTGTACTATATAGTTACTGTCCTTTTTGATATTTTATTTACAGTATATAATATACGTTTGGTGTAATTTTTGATATTTTATGTACAGTATATTAAATATAATTACTGTAGTATTTGATACTTTATTTACAGTATATATAACACATATTTGGTGTACTTTTTGATATTTTATGTACAGTATGTAATATATATTTACTGTACTTTTTGACAATTTATTTACAGTATATAAAGTGTATTTGGTGTACTTTCGGTTAATATTATATGTACAATATATGAAATATATATACTGTATTTTTGATATTTTATGTACAGTATATAAGATATATTTCGTGTCCTTTTGATATTTTATGTAAATTATATAATACATATTTGGTGTTGTTTTTGATATTTTACATAGGGTGTGTCATCTATATTGACTGTCCTTTTTAATATTTTATTTACAGTATATAATATACATTTGGTGTAATTTTTGATATTTTATGTACAGTATATTAAATATAATTACTGTAGTTTTTTATAGTCTATTTACAGTATATATAACACATATTTGGTGTACTTTTTGATATTTTATGTACAGTATGTCATATATATTTACTGTACTATTTGATATTTTATTTACAATATATAAAATGTATTTGGTGTACTTTTAGTTAATATTATATGTACAATATATGAAATATATTTACTGTACTTTCTGATATTTTATATACAGTATATAAGATATATTTGGTGTCCTTTTGATATTTTATATAAATTATATAATATATATTTTGTGAAGTTTTTGATATTTTACATAGGGTGTGTAGTATATACTTACTGTCCTTTTTGATATTTTATTTACAGTATATAATATACATTTGGTGTAATTTTTGATATTTTATGTACAGTATATTAAATATAATTACTGCAGTTTTTGATAGTCTATTTACAGTATATACAACACATATTTGGTGTACTTTTTGATATTTTATGTACAGTATGTCATATATATTTACTGTACTTTTTGATATTTTATTTACAGTATATAAAATGTATTTGGTGTACTTTTAGTTAATATTATATATACAATATATGAAATACATTTACTGTACTTTTTGATATTTTATGTACAGTATATAAGATATATTTGGTGTCCTTTTGATATTTTATATAAATTATATAATATACATTTGGTGAAGTTTTTGATATTTTACATAGGGTGTGTAGTATATAGTTACTGTCCTTTTTGATATTTTATTTACAGTATATAATATACGTTTGGTGTAATTTTTGATATTTAATGTACAGTATATTAAATATAATTACTGTAGTATTTGATACTTTATTTACAGTATATATAACACATATTTGGTGTACTTTTTGATATTTTATGTACAGTATGTCATATATATTTACTGTACTTTTTGATAATTTATTTACAGTATATAAAGTGTATTTGGTGTACTTTCAGTTAATATTATATGTACAATATATGAAATATATTTACTGTACTTTTTGATATTTTATGTACAGTATATAAGATATATTTGGTGTCCTTTTGATATTTTATGTAAATTATATAATATATATTTGGTGAAGTTTTTGATATTTTACATAGGGTGTGTACTATATAGTTACTGTCCTTTTTGATATTTTATTTACAGTATATAATATACGTTTGGTGTAATTTTTGATATTTAATGTACAGTATATTAAATATAATTACTGTAGTATTTGATACTTTATTTACAGTATATATAACACATATTTGGTGTACTTTTTGATATTTTATGTACAGTATGTAATATATATTTACTGTACTTTTTGATAATTTATTTACAGTATATAAAGTGTATTTGGTGTACTTTCAGTTAATATTATATGTACAATATATGAAATATATTTACTGTACTTTTTGATATTTTAAGTACAGTATATAAGATATATTTGGTGTCCTTTTGATATTTTATGTAAATTATATAATATATATTTGGTGAAGTTTTTGATATTTTACATAGGGTGTGTAGTATATAGTTACTGTCCTTTTTGATATTTTATTTACAGTATATAATATACGTTTGGTGTAATTTTTGATATTTTATGTACAGTATATTAAATATAATTACTGTAGTATTTGATACTTTATTTTCAGTATATATAACACATATTTGGTGTACTTTTTGATATTTTATGTACAGTATGTAATATATATTTACTGTACTTTTTGATAATTTATTTACAGTATATAAAGTGTATTTGGTGTACTTTCGGTTAATATTATATGTACAATATATGAAATATATATACTGTATTTTTGATATTTTATGTACAGTATATAAGATATATTTCGTGTCCTTTTGATATTTTATGTAAATTATATAATACATATTTGGTGTTGTTTTTGATATTTTACATAGGGTGTGTCATCTATATTGACTGTCCCTTTTAATATTTTATTTACAGTATATAATATACATTTGGTGTAATTTTTGATATTTTATGTACAGTATATTAAATATAATTACTGTAGTTTTTCATAGTCTATTTACAGTATATATAACACATATTTGGTGTACTTTTTGATATTTTATGTACAGTATGTCATATATATTTACTGTACTATTTGATATATTATTTACAGTATATAAAATGTATTTGGTGTACTTTTAGTTAATATTATATGTACAATATATGAAATATATTTACTGTACTTTCTGATATCTTATATACAGTATATAAGATATATTTGGTGTCCTTTTGATATTTTATATAAATTATATAATATATATTTGGTGAAGTTTTTGATATTTTACATAGGGTGTGTAGTATATACTTACTGTCCTTTTTGATATTTTATTTACAGTATATAATATACATTTGGTGTAATTTTTGATATTTTATGTACAGTATATTAAATATAGTTACTGCAGTTTTTGATAGTCTATTTACAGTATATATAACACATATTTGGTGTACTTTTTGATATTTTATGTACAGTATGTCATATATATTTACTGTACTTTTTGATATTTTATTTACAGTATATAAAATGTATTTGGTGTACTTTTAGTTAATATTATATGTACAATATATGAAATATATTTACTGTACTTTCTGATATTTTATGTACAGTATATAAGATATATTTGGTGTCCTTTTGATATTTTATATAAATTATATAATATATATTTGGTGAAGTTTTTGATATTTTACATAGGGTGTGTAGTATATAGTTACTGTCCTTTTTGATATTTTATTTACAGTATATAATATACGTTTGGTGTAATTTTTGATATTTAATGTACAGTATATTAAATATAATTACTGTAGTATTTGATACTTCATTTACAGTATATATAACACATATTTGGTGTACTTTTTGATATTTTATGTACAGTATGTAATATATATTTACTGTACTTTTTGATAATTTATTTACAGTATATAAAGTGTATTTGGTGTACTTTCAGTTAATATTAAATGTAAAATATATGAAATATATTTACTGTACTTTGTGATATTTTATGTACAGTATATAAGATATATTTGGTGTCCTTTTGATATTTTATGTAAATTATATAATATATATTTGGTGAAGTTTTTGATATTTTACATAGGGTGTGTAGTATATAGTTACTGTCCTTTTTGATATTTTATTTACAGTATATAATATACGTTTGGTGTAATTTTTGATATTTTATGTACAGTATATTAAATATAATTACTGTAGTATTTGATACTTTATTTACAGTATATATAACACATATTTGGTGTACTTTTTGATATTTTATGTACAGTATGTAATATATATTTACTGTACTTTTTGATAATTTATTTACAGTATATAAAGTGTATTTGGTGTACTTTCGGTTAATATTATATGTACAATATATGAAATATATATACTGTATTTTTGATATTTTATGTACAGTATATAAGATATATTTCGTGTCCTTTTGATATTTTATGTAAATTATATAATACATATTTGGTGTTGTTTTTGATATTTTACATAGGGTGTGTCATCTATATTGACTGTCCTTTTTAATATTTTATTTACAGTATATAATATACATTTGGTGTAATTTTTGATATTTTATGTACAGTATATTAAATATAATTACTGTAGTTTTTCATAGTCTATTTACAGTATATATAACACATATTTGGTGTACTTTTTGATATTTTATGTACAGTATGTCATATATATTTACTGTACTATTTGATATTTTATTTACAGTATATAAAATGTATTTGGTGTACTTTTAGTTAATATTATATGTACAATATATGAAATATATTTACTGTACTTTCTGATATTTTATATACAGTATATAAGATATATTTGGTGTCCTTTTGATATTTTATATAAATTATATAATATATATTTTGTGAAGTTTTTGATATTTTACATAGGGTGTGTACTATATACTTACTGTCCTTTTTGATATTTTATTTACAGTATATAATATACATTTGGTGTAATTTTTGATATTTTATGTACAGTATATTAAATATAATTACTGCAGTTTTTGATAGTCTATTTGCAGTATATACAACACATATTTGGTGTACTTTTTGATATTTTATGTACAGTATGTCATATATATTTACTGTACTTTTTGATATTTTATTTACAGTATATAAAATGTATTTGGTGTACTTTTAGTTAATATTATATGTACAATATATGAAATATATTTACTGTACTTTTTGAGATTTTATGTACAGTATATAAGATATATTTGGTGTCCTTTTGATATTTTATATAAATTACATAATATATATTTGGTGAAGTTTTTGATATTTTACATAGGGTGTGTAGTATATAGTTACTGTCCTTTTTGATATTTTATTTACAGTATATAATATACGTTTGGTGTAATTTTTGATATTTAATGTACAGTATATTAAATATAATTACTGTAGTATTTGATACTTTATTTACAGTATATATAACACGTATTTGGTGTACTTTTTGATATTTTTGTACAGTATGTCATATATATTTACTGTACTTTTTGATAATTTATTTACAGTATATAAAGTGTATTTGGTGTACTTTCAGTTAATATTATATGTACAATATATGAAATATATTTACTGTACTTTTTGATATTTTATGTACAGTATATAAGATATATTTGGTGTCCTTTTGATATTTTATGTAAATTATATAATATATATTTGGTGAAGTTTTTGATATTTTACATAGGGTGTGTACTATATAGTTACTGTCCTTTTTGATATTTTATTTACAGTATATAATATACGTTTGGTGTAATTTTTGATATTTAATGTACAGTATATTAAATATAATTACTGTAGTATTTGATACTTTATTTACAGTATATATAACACATATTTGGTGTACTTTTTGATATTTTATGTACAGTATGTAATATATATTTACTGTACTTTTTGATAATTTATTTACAGTATATAAAGTGTATTTGGTGTACTTTCAGTTAATATTATATGTACAATATATGAAATATATTTACTGTACTTTTTGATATTTTAGGTACAGTATATAAGATATATTTCGTGTCCTTTTGATATTTTATGTAAATTATAAAATATATATTTGGTGAAGTTTTTGATATTTTACATAGGGTGTGTAGTATATAGTTACTGTCCTTTTTGATATTTTATTTACAGTATGTAATATACGTTTGGTGTAATTTTTGATATTTTATGTACAGTATATTAAATATAATTACTGTAGTATTTGATACTTTATTTATAGTATATATAACACATATTTGGTGTACTTTTTGATATTTTATGTACAGTATGTAATATATATTTACTGTACTTTTTGATAATTTATTTACAGTATATAAAGTGTATTTGGTGTACTTTCGGTTAATATTATATGTACAATATATGAAATATATATACTGTATTTTTGATATTTTATGTACAGTATATAAGATATATTTCGTGTCCTTTTGATATTTTATGTAAATTATATAATACATATTTGGTGTTGTTTTTGATATTTTACATAGGGTGTGTCATCTATATTGACTGTCCTTTTTAATATTTTATTTACAGTATATAATATACATTTGGTGTAATTTTTGATATTTTATGTACAGTATATTAAATATAATTACTGTAGTTTTTCATAGTCTATTTACAGTATATATAACACATATTTGGTGTACTTTTTGATATTTTATGTACAGTATGTCATATATATTTACTGTACTATTTGATATTTTATTTACAGTATATAAAATGTATTTGGTGTACTTTTAGTTAATATTATATGTACAATATATGAAATATATTTACTGTACTTTCTGATATTTTATATACAGTATATAAGATATATTTGGTGTCCTTTTGATATTTTATATAAATTATATAATATATATTTGGTGAAGTTTTTGATATTTTACATAGGGTGTGTAGTATATAGTTACTGTCCTTTTTGATATTTTATTTACAGTATATAATATACGTTTGGTGTAATTTTTGATATTTAATGTACAGTATATTAAATATAATTACTGTAGTATTTGATACTTTATTTACAGTATATATAACACATATTTGGTGTACTTTTTGATATTTTATGTACAGTATGTAATATATATTTACTGTACTTTTTGATAATTTATTTACAGTATATAAAGTGTATTTGATGTACTTTCAGTTAATATTATATGTAAAATATATGAAATATATTTACTGTACTTTGTGATATTTTATGTACAGTATATAAGATATATTTGGTGTCCTTTTGATATTTTATGTAAATTATATAATATATATTTGGTGAAGTTTTTGATATTTTACATAGGGTGTGTAGTATATAGTTACTGTCCTTTTTGATATTTTATTTACAGTATATAATATACGTTTGGTGTAATTTTTGATATTTTATGTACAGTATATTAAATATAATTACTGTAGTATTTGATACTTTATTTACAGTATATATAACACATATTTGGTGTACTTTTTGATATTTTATGTACAGTATGTAATATATATTTACTGTACTTTTTGATAATTTATTTACAGTATATAAAGTGTATTTGGTGTACTTTCGGTTAATATTATATGTACAATATATGAAATATATATACTGTATTTTTGATATTTTATGTACAGTATATAAGATATATTTCGTGTCCTTTTGATATTTTATGTAAATTATATAATACATATTTGGTGTTGTTTTTGATATTTTACATAGGGTGTGTCATCTATATTGACTGTCCTTTTTAATATTTTATTTACAGTATATAATATACATTTGGTGTAATTTTTGATATTTTATGGACAGTATATTAAATATAATTACTGTAGTTTTTCATAGTCTATTTACAGTATATATAACACATATTTGGTGTACTTTTTGATATTTTATGTACAGTATGTCATATATATTTACTGTACTATTTGATATTTTATTTACAGTATATAAAATGTATTTGGTGTACTTTTAGTTAATATTATATGTACAATATATGAAATATATTTACTGTACTTTCTGATATTTTATATACAGTATATAAGATATATTTGGTGTCCTTTTGATATTTTATATAAATTATATAATATATATTTGGTGAAGTTTTTGATATTTTACATAGGGTGTGTAGTATATAGTTACTGTCCTTTTTGATATTTTATTTACAGTATATAATATACGTTTGGTGTAATTTTTGATATTTAATGTACAGTATATTAAATATAATTACTGTAGTATTTGATACTTTATTTACAGTATATATAACACATATTTGGTGTACTTTTTGATATTTTATGTACAGTATGTCATATATATTTACTGTACTTTTTGATAATTTATTTACAGTATATAAAGTGTATTTGGTGTACTTTCAGTTAATATTATATGTAAATTATATGAAATATTTTTACTGTACTTTGTGATATTTTATGTACAGTATATAAGATATATTTGGTGTCCTTTTGATATTTTATATAAATTACATAATATATATTTGGTGAAGTTTTTGATATTTTACATAGGGTGTGTAGTATATAGTTACTGTCCTTTTTGATATTTTATTTACAGTATATAATATACGTTTGGTGTAATTTTTGATATTTAATGTACAGTATATTAAATATAATTACTGTAGTATTTGATACTTTATTTACAGTATATATAACACATATTTGGTGTACTTTTTGATATTTTATGTACAGTATGTAATATATATTTACTGTACTTTTTGATAATTTATTTACAGTATATAAAGTGTATTTGGTGTACTTTCAGTTAATATTATATGTACAATATATGAAATATATTTACTGTACTTTTTGATATTTTATGTACAGTATATAAGATATATTTGGTGTCCTTTTGATATTTTATGTAAATTATATAATATATATTTGGTGAAGTTTTTGATATTTTACATAGGGTGTGTAGTATATAGTTACTGTCCTTTTTGATATTTTATTTACAGTATATAATATACGTTTGGTGTAATTTTTGATATTTTATGTACAGTATATTAAATATAAATACTGTAGTATTTGATACTTTATTTACAGTATATATAACACATATTTGGTGTACTTTTTGATATTTTATGTACAGTATGTAATATATATTTACTGTACTTTTTGATAATTTATTTACAGTATATAAAGTGTATTTGGTGTACTTTCGGTTAATATTATATGTACAATATATGAAATATATATACTGTATTTTTGATATTTTATGTACAGTGTATAAGATATATTTCGTGTCCTTTTGATATTTTATGTAAATTATATAATACATATTTGGTGTTGTTTTTGATATTTTACATAGGGTGTGTCATCTATATTGACTGTCCTTTTTAATATTTTATTTACAGTATATAATATACATTTGGTGTAATTTTTGATATTTTATGTACAGTATATTAAATATAATTACTGTAGTTTTTTATAGTCTATTTACAGTATATATAACACATATTTGGTGTACTTTTTGATATTTTATGTACAGTATGTCATATATATATACTGTACTATTTGATATTTTATTTACAGTATATAAAATGTATTTGGTGTACTTTTAGTTAATATTATATGTACAATATATGAAATATATTTACTGTACTTTCTGATATTTTATATACAGTATATAAGATATATTTGGTGTCCTTTTGATATTTTATATAAATTATATAATATATATTTTGTGAAGTTTTTGATATTTTACATAGGGTGTGTAGTATATACTTACTGTCCTTTTTGATATTTTATTTACAGTATATAATATACATTTGGTGTAATTTTTGATATTTTATGTACAGTATATTAAATATAATTACTGCAGTTTTTGATAGTCTATTTACAGTATATACAACACATATTTGGTGTACTTTTTGATATTTTATGTACAGTATGTCATATATATTTACTGTACTTTTTGATATTTTATTTACAGTATATGAAATGTATTTGGTGTACTTTTAGTTAATATTATATGTACAATATATGAAATATATTTACTGTACTTTTTGATATTTTATGTACAGTATATAAGATATATTTGGTGTCCTTTTGATATTTTATATAACTTACATAATATATATTTGGTGAAGTTTTTGATATTTTACATAGGGTGTGTAGTATATAGTTACTGTCCTTGTTGATATTTTATTTACAGTATATAATATACGTTTGGTGTAATTTTTGATATTTAATGTACAGTATATTAAATATAATTACTGTAGTATTTGATACTTTATTTACAGTATATATAACACATATTTGGTGTACTTTTTGATATTTTATGTACAGTATGTCATATATATTTACTGTACTTTTTGAGAATTTATTTACAGTATATAAAGTGTATTTGGTGTACTTTCAGTTAATATTATATGTACAATATATGAAATATATTTACTGTACTTTTTGATATTTTATGTACAGTATATAAGATATATTTGGTGTCCTTTTGATATTTTATGTAAATTATATAATATATATTTGGTGAAGTTTTTGATATTTTACATAGGGTGTGTAGTATATAGTTACTGTCCTTTTTGATATTTTATTTACAGTATATAATATACGTTTGGTGTAATTTTTGATATTTTATGTACAGTATATTAAATATAATTACTGTAGTATTTGATACTTTATTTACAGTATATATAACACATATTTGGTGTACTTTTTGATATTTTATGTACAGTATGTAATATATATTTACTGTACTTTTTGATAATTTATTTACAGTATATAAAGTGTATTTGGTGTACTTTCGGTTAATATTATATGTACAATATATGAAATATATATACTGTATTTTTGATATTTTATGTACAGTATATAAGATATATTTCGTGTCCTTTTGATATTTTATGTAAATTATATAATACATATTTGGTGTTGTTTTTGATATTTTACATAGGGTGTGTCATCTATATTGACTGTCCTTTTTAATATTTTATTTACAGTATATAATATACATTTGGTGTAATTTTTGATATTTTATGTACAGTATATTAAATATAATTACTGTAGTTTTTCATAGTCTATTTACAGTATATATAACACATATTTGGTGTACTTTTTGATATTTTATGTACAGTATGTCATATATATTTACTGTACTATTTGATATTTTATTTACAGTATATAAAATGTATTTGGTGTACTTTTAGTTAATATTATATGTACAATATATGAAATATATTTACTGTACTTTCTGATATTTTATATACAGTATATAAGATATATTTGGTGTCCTTTTGATATTTTATATAAATTATATAATATATATTTTGTGAAGTTTTTGATATTTTACATAGGGTGTGTAGTATATACTTACTGTCCTTTTTGATATTTTATTTACAGTATATAATATACATTTGGTGTAATTTTTGATATTTTATGTACAGTATATTAAATATAATTACTGCAGTTTTTGATAGTCTATTTACAGTATATACAACACATATTTGGTGTACTTTTTGATATTTTATGTACAGTATGTCATATATATTTACTGTACTTTTTGATATTTTATTTACAGTATATAAAATGTATTTGGTGTACTTTTAGTTAATATTATATGTACAATATATGAAATATATTTACTGTACTTTTTGATATTTTATGTACAGTATATAAGATATATTTGGTGTCCTTTTGATATTTTATATAAATTACATAATATATATTTGGTGAAGTTTTTGATATTTTACATAGGGTGTGTAGTATATAGTTACTGTCCTTTTTGATATTTTATTTACAGTATATAATATACGTTTGGTGTAATTTTTGATATTTAATATACAGTATATTAAATATAATTACTGTAGTATTTGATACTTTATTTACAGTATATATAACACATATTTGCTGTACTTTTTGATATTTTATGTACAGTATGTCATATATATTTACTGTACTTTTTGATAATTTATTTACAGTATATAAAGTGTATTTGGTGTACTTTCAGTTAATATTATATGTACAATATATGAAATATATTTACTGTACTTTTTGATATTTTATGTACAGTATATAAGATATATTTGGTGTCCTTTTGATATTTTATGTAAATTATATAATATATATTTGGTGAAGTTTTTGATATTTTACATAGGGTGTGTAGTATATAGTTACTGTCCTTTTTGATATTTTATTTACAGTATATAATATACGTTTGGTGTAATTTTTGATATTTTATGTACAGTATATTAAATATAATTACTGTAGTATTTGATACTTTATTTACAGTATATATAACACATATTTGGTGTACTTTTTGATATTTTATGTACAGTATGTAATATATATTTACTGTACTTTTTGATAATTTATTTACAGTATATAAAGTGTATTTGGTGTACTTTCGGTTAATATTATATGTACAATATATGAAATATATATACTGTATTTTTGATATTTTATGTACAGTGTATAAGATATATTTCGTGTCCTTTTGATATTTTATGTAAATTATATAATACATATTTGGTGTTGTTTTTGATATTTTACATAGGGTGTGTCATCTATATTGACTGTCCTTTTTAATATTTTATTTACAGTATATAATATACATTTGGTGTAATTTTTGATATTTTATGTACAGTATATTAAATATAATTACTGTAGTTTTTTATAGTCTATTTACAGTATATATAACACATATTTGGTGTACTTTTTGATATTTTATGTACAGTATGTCATATATATTTACTGTACTATTTGATATTTTATTTACAGTATATAAAATGTATTTGGTGTACTTTTAGTTAATATTATATGTACAATATATGAAATATATTTACTGTACTTTCTGATATTTTATATACAGTATATAAGATATATTTGGTGTCCTTTTGATATTTTATATAAATTATATAATATATATTTTGTGAAGTTTTTGATATTTTACATAGGGTGTGTAGTATATACTTACTGTCCTTTTTGATATTTTATTTACAGTATATAATATACATTTGGTGTAATTTTTGATATTTTATGTACAGTATATTAAATATAATTACTGCAGTTTTTGATAGTCTATTTACAGTATATACAACACATATTTGGTGTACTTTTTGATATTTTATGTACAGTATGTCATATATATTTACTGTACTTTTTGATAATTTATTTACAGTATATAAAGTGTATTTGGTGTACTTTCAGTTAATATTAAATGTAAAATATATGAAATATATTTACTGTACTTTGTGATATTTTATGTACAGTATATAAGATATATTTGGTGTCCTTTTGATATTTTATGTAAATTATATAATATATATTTGGTGAAGTTTTTGATATTTTACATAGGGTGTGTAGTATATAGTTACTGTCCTTTTTGATATTTTATTTACAGTATGTAATATACGTTTGGTGTAATTTTTGATATTTTATGTACAGTATATTAAATATAATTACTGTAGTATTTGATACTTTATTTACAGTATATATAACACATATTTGGTGTACTTTTTGATATTTTATGTACAGTATGTAATATATATTTACTGTACTTTTTGATAATTTATTTACAGTATATAAAGTGTATTTGGTGTACTTTCGGTTAATATTATATGTACAATATATGAAATATATATACTGTATTTTTGATATTTTATGTACAGTATATAAGATATATTTCGTGTCCTTTTGATATTTTATGTAAATTATATAATACATATTTGGTGTTGTTTTTGATATTTTACATAGGGTGTGTCATCTATATTGACTGTCCTTTTTAATATTTTATTTACAGTATATAATATACATTTGGTGTAATTTTTGATATTTTATGTACAGTATATTAAATATAATTACTGTAGTTTTTCATAGTCTATTTACAGTATATATAACACATATTTGGTGTACTTTTTGATATTTTATGTACAGTATGTCATATATATTTACTGTACTATTTGATATTTTATTTACAGTATATAAAATGTATTTGGTGTACTTTTAGTTAATATTATATGTACAATATATGAAATATATTTACTGTACTTTCTGATATTTTATATACAGTATATAAGATATATTTGGTGTCCTTTTGATATTTTATATAAATTATATAATATATATTTGGTGAAGTTTTTGATATTTTACATAGGGTGTGTAGTATATAGTTACTGTCCTTTTTGATATTTTATTTACAGTATATAATATACGTTTGGTGTAATTTTTGATATTTAATGTACAGTATATTAAATATAATTACTGTAGTATTTGATACTTTATTTACAGTATATATAACACATATTTGGTGTACTTTTTGATATTTTATGTACAGTATGTAATATATATTTACTGTACTTTTTGATAATTTATTTACAGTATATAAAGTGTATTTGATGTACTTTCAGTTAATATTATATGTAAAATATATGAAATATATTTACTGTACTTTGTGATATTTTATGTACAGTATATAAGATATATTTGGTGTCCTTTTGATATTTTATATAAATTATATAATATACATTTGGTGAAGTTTTTGATATTTTACATAGGGTGTGTAGTATATAGTTACTGTCCTTTTTGATATTTTATTTACAGTATATAATATACGTTTGGTGTAATTTTTGATATTTAATGTACAGTATATTAAATATAATTACTGTAGTATTTGATACTTTATTTACAGTATATATAACACATATTTGGTGTACTTTTTGATATTTTATGTACAGTATGTCATATATATTTACTGTACTTTTTGATAATTTATTTACAGTATATAAAGTGTATTTGGTGTACTTTCAGTTAATATTATATGTACAATATATGAAATATATTTACTGTACTTTTTGATATTTTATGTACAGTATATAAGATATATTTCGTGTCCTTTTGATATTTTATGTAAATTATATAATATATATTTGGTGAAGTTTTTGATATTTTACATAGGGTGTGTACTATATAGTTACTGTCCTTTTTGATATTTTATTTACAGTATATAATATACGTTTGGTGTAATTTTTGATATTTAATGTACAGTATATTAAATATAACTACTGTAGTATTTGATACTTTATTTACAGTATATATAACACATATTTGGTGTACTTTTTGATATTTTATGTACAGTATGTAATATATATTTACTGTACTTTTTGATAATTTATTTACAGTATATAAAGTGTATTTGGTGTACTTTCAGTTAATATTATATGTACAATATATGAAATATATTTACTGTACTTTTTGATATTTTAGGTACAGTATATAAGATATATTTGGTGTCCTTTTGATATTTTATGTAAATTATATAATATATATTTGGTGAAGTTTTTGATATTTTACATAGGGTGTGTAGTATATAGTTACTGTCCTTTTTGATATTTTATTTACAGTATATAATATACGTTTGGTGTAATTTTTGATATTTTATGTACAGTATATTAAATATAATTACTGTAGTATTTGATACTTTATTTTCAGTATATATAACACATATTTGGTGTACTTTTTGATATTTTATGTACAGTATGTAATATATATTTACTGTACTTTTTGATAATTTATTTACAGTATATAAAGTGTATTTGGTGTACTTTCGGTTAATATTATATGTACAATATATGAAATATATATACTGTATTTTTGATATTTTATGTACAGTATATAAGATATATTTCGTGTCCTTTTGATATTTTATGTAAATTATATAATACATATTTGGTGTTGTTTTTGATATTTTACATAGGGTGTGTCATCTATATTGACTGTCCTTTTTAATATTTTATTTACAGTATATAATATACATTTGGTGTAATTTTTGATATTTTATGTACAGTATATTAAATATAATTACTGTAGTTTTTCATAGTCTATTTACAGTATATATAACACATATTTGGTGTACTTTTTGATATTTTATGTACAGTATGTCATATATATTTACTGTACTATTTGATATATTATTTACAGTATATAAAATGTATTTGGTGTACTTTTAGTTAATATTATATGTACAATATATGAAATATATTTACTGTACTTTCTGATATCTTATATACAGTATATAAGATATATTTGGTGTCCTTTTGATATTTTATATAAATTATATAATATATATTTGGTGAAGTTTTTGATATTTTACATAGGGTGTGTAGTATATACTTACTGTCCTTTTTGATATTTTATTTACAGTATATAATATACATTTGGTGTAATTTTTGATATTTTATGTACAGTATATTAAATATAGTTACTGCAGTTTTTGATAGTCTATTTACAGTATATATAACACATATTTGGTGTACTTTTTGATATTTTATGTACAGTATGTCATATATATTTACTGTACTTTTTGATATTTTATTTACAGTATATAAAATGTATTTGGTGTACTTTTAGTTAATATTATATGTACAATATATGAAATATATTTACTGTACTTTCTGATATTTTATGTACAGTATATAAGATATATTTGGTGTCCTTTTGATATTTTATATAAATTATATAATATATATTTGGTGAAGTTTTTGATATTTTACATAGGGTGTGTAGTATATAGTTACTGTCCTTTTTGATATTTTATTTACAGTATATAATATACGTTTGGTGTAATTTTTGATATTTAATGTACAGTATATTAAATATAATTACTGTAGTATTTGATACTTTATTTACAGTATATATAACACATATTTGGTGTACTTTTTGATATTTTATGTACAGTATGTAATATATATTTACTGTACTTTTTGATAATTTATTTACAGTATATAAAGTGTATTTGGTGTACTTTCAGTTAATATTAAATGTAAAATATATGAAATATATTTACTGTACTTTGTGATATTTTATGTACAGTATATAAGATATATTTGGTGTCCTTTTGATATTTTATGTAAATTATATAATATATATTTGGTGAAGTTTTTGATATTTTACATAGGGTGTGTAGTATATAGTTACTGTCCTTTTTGATATTTTATTTACAGTATATAATATACGTTTGGTGTAATTTTTGATATTTTATGTACAGTATATTAAATATAATTACTGTAGTATTTGATACTTTATTTACAGTATATATAACACATATTTGGTGTACTTTTTGATATTTTATGTACAGTATGTAATATATATTTACTGTACTTTTTGATAATTTATTTACAGTATATAAAGTGTATTTGGTGTACTTTCGGTTAATATTATATGTACAATATATGAAATATATATACTGTATTTTTGATATTTTATGTACAGTATATAAGATATATTTCGTGTCCTTTTGATATTTTATGTAAATTATATAATACATATTTGGTGTTGTTTTTGATATTTTACATAGGGTGTGTCATCTATATTGACTGTCCTTTTTAATATTTTATTTACAGTATATAATATACATTTGGTGTAATTTTTGATATTTTATGTACAGTATATTAAATATAATTACTGTAGTTTTTCATAGTCTATTTACAGTATATATAACACATATTTGGTGTACTTTTTGATATTTTATGTACAGTATGTCATATATATTTACTGTACTATTTGATATTTTATTTACAGTATATAAAATGTATTTGGTGTACTTTTAGTTAATATTATATGTACAATATATGAAATATATTTACTGTACTTTCTGATATTTTATATACAGTATATAAGATATATTTGGTGTCCTTTTGATATTTTATATAAATTATATAATATATATTTTGTGAAGTTTTTGATATTTTACATAGGGTGTGTACTATATACTTACTGTCCTTTTTGATATTTTATTTACAGTATATAATATACATTTGGTGTAATTTTTGATATTTTATGTACAGTATATTAAATATAATTACTGCAGTTTTTGATAGTCTATTTGCAGTATATACAACACATATTTGGTGTACTTTTTGATATTTTATGTACAGTATGTCATATATATTTACTGTACTTTTTGATATTTTATTTACAGTATATAAAATGTATTTGGTGTACTTTTAGTTAATATTATATGTACAATATATGAAATATATTTACTGTACTTTTTGATATTTTATGTACAGTATATAAGATATATTTGGTGTCCTTTTGATATTTTATATAAATTACATAATATATATTTGGTGAAGTTTTTGATATTTTACATAGGGTGTGTAGTATATAGTTACTGTCCTTTTTGATATTTTATTTACAGTATATAATATACGTTTGGTGTAATTTTTGATATTTAATGTACAGTATATTAAATATAATTACTGTAGTATTTGATACTTTATTTACAGTATATATAACACGTATTTGGTGTACTTTTTGATATTTTTTGTACAGTATGTCATATATATTTACTGTACATTTTGATAATTTATTTACAGTATATAAAGTGTATTTGGTGTACTTTCAGTTAATATTATATGTACAATATATGAAATATATTTACTGTACTTTTTGATATTTTATGTACAGTATATAAGATATATTTGGTGTCCTTTTGATATTTTATGTAAATTATATAATATATATTTGGTGAAGTTTTTGATATTTTACATAGGGTGTGTAGTATATAGTTACTGTCCTTTTTGATATTTTATTTACAGTATATAATATACGTTTGGTGTAATTTTTGATATTTAATGTACAGTATATTAAATATAATTACTGTAGTATTTGATACTTTATTTACAGTATATATAACACATATTTGGTGTACTTTTTGATATTTTATGTACAGTATGTAATATATATTTACTGTACTTTTTGATAATTTATTTACAGTATATAAAGTGTATTTGGTGTACTTTCAGTTAATATTATATGTACAATATATGAAATATATTTACTGTACTTTTTGATATTTTAGGTACAGTATATAAGATATATTTCGTGTCCTTTTGATATTTTATGTAAATTATAAAATATATATTTGGTGAAGTTTTTGATATTTTACATAGGGTGTGTAGTATATAGTTACTGTCCTTTTTGATATTTTATTTACAGTATGTAATATACGTTTGGTGTAATTTTTGATATTTTATGTACAGTATATTAAATATAATTACTGTAGTATTTGATACTTTATTTACAGTATATATAACACATATTTGGTGTACTTTTTGATATTTTATGTACAGTATGTAATATATATTTACTGTAGTTTTTGATAATTTATTTACAGTATATAAAGTGTATTTGGTGTACTTTCAGTTAATATTATATGTAAAATATATGAAATATATTTACTGTACTTTGTGATATTTTATGTACAGTATATAAGATATATTTGGTGTCCTTTTGATATTTTATGTAAATTATATAATATATATTTGGTGAAGTTTTTGATATTTTACATAGGGTGTGTAGTATATAGTTACTGTCCTTTTTGATATTTTATTTACAGTATATAATATACGTTTGGTGTAATTTTTGATATTTTATGTACAGTATATTAAATATAATTACTGTAGTATTTGATACTTTATTTACAGTATATATAACACATATTTGGTGTACTTTTTGATATTTTATGTACAGTATGTAATATATATTTACTGTACTTTTTGATAATTTATTTACAGTATATAAAGTGTATTTGGTGTACTTTCGGTTAATATTATATGTACAATATATGAAATATATATACTGTATTTTTGATATTTTATTTACAGTATATAAGATATATTTCGTGTCCTTTTGATATTTTATGTAAATTATATAATACATATTTGGTGTTGTTTTTGATATTTTACATAGGGTGTGTCATCTATATTGACTGTCCTTTTTAATATTTTATTTACAGTATATAATATACATTTGGTGTAATTTTTGATATTTTATGGACAGTATATTAAATATAATTACTGTAGTTTTTCATAGTCTATTTACAGTATATATAACACATATTTGGTGTACTTTTTGATATTTTATGTACAGTATGTCATATATATTTACTGTACTATTTGATATTTTATTTACAGTATATAAAATGTATTTGGTGTACTTTTAGTTAATATTATATGTACAATATATGAAATATATTTACTGTACTTTCTGATATTTTATATACAGTATATAAGATATATTTGGTGTCCTTTTGATATTTTATATAAATTATATAATATATATTTGGTGAAGTTTTTGATATTTTACATAGGGTGTGTAGTATATAGTTACTGTCCTTTTTGATATTTTATTTACAGTATATAATATACGTTTGGTGTAATTTTTGATATTTAATGTACAGTATATTAAATATAATTACTGTAGTATTTGATACTTTATTTACAGTATATATAACACATATTTGGTGTACTTTTTGATATTTTATGTACAGTATGTAATATATATTTACTGTACTTTTTGATAATTTATTTACAGTATATAAAGTGTATTTGGTGTACTTTCAGTTAATATTATATGTAAAATATATGAAATATTTTTACTGTACTTTGTGATATTTTATGTACAGTATATAAGATATATTTGGTGTCCTTTTGATATTTTATATAAATTACATAATATATATTTGGTGAAGTTTTTGATATTTTACATAGGGTGTGTAGTATATAGTTACTGTCCTTTTTGATATTTTATTTACAGTATATAATATACGTTTGGTGTAATTTTTGATATTTAATGTACAGTATATTAAATATAATTACTGTAGTATTTGATACTTTATTTACAGTATATATAACACATATTTGGTGTACTTTTTGATATTTTATGTACAGTATGTAATATATATTTACTGTACTTTTTGATAATTTATTTACAGTATATAAAGTGTATTTGGTGTACTTTCAGTTAATATTATATGTACAATATATGAAATATATTTACTGTACTTTTTGATATTTTATGTACAGTATATAAGATATATTTGGTGTCCTTTTGATATTTTATGTAAATTATATAATATATATTTGGTGAAGTTTTTGATATTTTACATAGGGTGTGTAGTATATAGTTACTGTCCTTTTTGATATTTTATTTACAGTATATAATATACGTTTGGTGTAATTTTTGATATTTTATGTACAGTATATTAAATATAATTACTGTAGTATTTGATACTTTATTTACAGTATATATAACACATATTTGGTGTACTTTTTGATATTTTATGTACAGTATGTAATATATATTTACTGTAGTTTTTGATAATTTATTTACAGTATATAAAGTGTATTTGGTGTACTTTCGGTTAATATTATATGTACAATATATGAAATATATATACTGTATTTTTGATATTTTATGTACAGTGTATAAGATATATTTCGTGTCCTTTTGATATTTTATGTAAATTATATAATACATATTTGGTGTTGTTTTTGATATTTTACATAGGGTGTGTCATCTATATTGACTGTCCTTTTTAATATTTTATTTACAGTATATAATATACATTTGGTGTAATTTTTGATATTTTATGTACAGTATATTAAATATAATTACTGTAGTTTTTTATAGTCTATTTACAGTATATATAACACATATTTGGTCTACTTTTTGATATTTTATGTACAGTATGTCATATATATTTACTGTACTATTTGATATTTTATTTACAGTATATAAAATGTATTTGGTGTACTTTTAGTTAATATTATATGTACAATATATGAAATATATTTACTGTACTTTCTGATATTTTATATACAGTATATAAGATATATTTGGTGCCCTTTTGATATTTTATATAAATTATATAATATATATTTGGTGAAGTTTTTGATATTTTACATAGGGTGTGTAGTATATAGTTACTGTCCTTTTTGATATTTTATTTACAGTATATAATATACGTTTGGTGTAATTTTTGATATTTAATGTACAGTATATTAAATATAATTACTGTAGTATTTGATACTTTATTTACAGTATATATAACGAATATTTGGTGTACTTTTTGATATTTTATGTACAGTATGTAATATATATTTACTGTACTTTTTGATAATTTATTTACAGTATATAAAGTGTATTTGATGTACTTTCAGTTAATATTATATGTAAAATATATGAAATATATTTACTGTATTTTGTGATATTTTATGTACAGTATATAAGATATATTTGGTGTCCTTTTGATATTTTATGTAAATTATATAATATATATTTGGTGAAGTTTTTGATATTTTACATAGGGTGTGTAGTACATAGTTACTGTCCTTTTTGATGTTTTATTTACAGTATATAATATACGTTTGGTGTAATTTTTGATATTTTATGTACAGTATATTAAATATAATTACTGTAGTATTTGATACTTTATTTACAGTATATATAACACATATTTGGTGTACTTTTTGATATTTTATGTACAGTATGTAATATATATTTACTGTACTTTTTGATAATTTATTTACAGTATATAAAGTGTATTTGGTGTACTTTCGGTTAATATTATATGTACAATATATGAAATATATATACTGTATTTTTGATATTTTATGTACAGTATATAAGATATATTTCGTGTCCTTTTGATATTTTATGTAAATTATATAATACATATTTGGTGTTGTTTTTGATATTTTACATAGGGTGTGTCATCTATATTGACTGTCCTTTTTAATATTTTATTTACAGTATATAATATACATTTGGTGTAATTTTTGATATTTTATGTACAGTATATTAAATATAATTACTGTAGTTTTTCATAGTCTATTTACAGTATATATAACACATATTTGGTGTACTTTTTGATATTTTATGTACAGTATGTCATATATATTTACTGTACTATTTGATATTTTATTTACAGTATATAAAATGTATTTGGTGTACTTTCAGTTAATATTATATGTACAATATATGAAATATATTTACTGTACTTTCTGATATTTTATATACAGTATATAAGATATATTTGGTGCCCTTTTGATATTTTATATAAATTATATAATATATATTTGGTGAAGTTTTTGATATTTTACATAGGGTGTGTAGTATATTGTTACTGTCCTTTTTGATATTTTATTTACAGTATATAATATACGTTTGGTGTAATTTTTGATATTTAATGTACAGTATATTAAATATAATTACTGTAGTATTTGATACTTTATTTACAGTATATATAACACATATTTGGTGTACTTTTTGATATTTTATGTACAGTATGTAATATATATTTACTGTACTTTTTGATAATTTATTTACAGTATATAAAGTGTATTTGATGTACTTTCAGTTAATATTATATGTAAAATATATGAAATATATTTACTGTATTTTGTGATATTTTATGTACAGTATATAAGATATATTTGGTGTCCTTTTGATATTTTATGTAAATTATATAATATATATTTGGTGAAGTTTTTGATATTTTACATAGGGTGTGTAGTACATAGTTACTGTCCTTTTTGATATTTTATTTACAGTATATAATATACGTTTGGTGTAATTTTTGATATTTTATGTACAGTATATTAAATATAATTACTGTAGTATTTGATACTTTATTTACAGTATATATAACACATATTTGGTGTACTTTTTGATATTTTATGTACAGTATGTAATATATATTTACTGTACTTTTTGATAATTTATTTACAGTATATAAAGTGTATTTGGTGTACTTTCGGTTAATATTATATGTACAATATATGAAATATATATACTGTATTTTTGATATTTTATGTACAGTATATAAGATATATTTCGTGTCCTTTTGATATTTTATGTAAATTATATAATACATATTTGGTGTTGTTTTTGATATTTTACATAGGGTGTGTCATCTATATTGACTGTCCTTTTTAATATTTTATTTACAGTATATAATATACATTTGGTGTAATTTTTGATATTTTATGGACAGTATATTAAATATAATTACTGTAGTTTTTCATAGTCTATTTACAGTATATATAACACATATTTGGTGTACTTTTTGATATTTTATGTACAGTATGTCATATATATTTACTGTACTATTTGATATTTTATTTACAGTATATAAAATGTATTTGGTGTACTTTTAGTTAATATTATATGTACAATATATGAAATATATTTACTGTACTTCTGATATTTTATATACAGTATATAAGATATATTTGGTGTCCTTTTGATATTTTATATAAATTATATAATATATATTTGGTGAAGTTTTTGATATTTTACATAGGGTGTGTAGTATATAGTTACTGTCCTTTTTGATATTTTATTTACAGTATATAATATACGTTTGGTGTAATTTTTGATATTTAATGTACAGTATATTAAATATAATTACTGTAGTATTTGATACTTTATTTACAGTATATATAACACATATTTGGTGTACTTTTTGATATTTTATGTACAGTATGTAATATATATTTACTGTACTTTTTGATAATTTATTTACAGTATATAAAGTGTATTTGGTGTACTTTCAGTTAATATTATATGTAAAATATATGAAATATTTTTACTGTACTTTGTGATATTTTATGTACAGTATATAAGATATATTTGGTGTCCTTTTGATATTTTATGTAAATTATATAATATATATTTGGTGAAGTTTTTGATATTTTACATAGGGTGTGTAGTATATAGTTACTGTCCTTTTTGATATTTTATTTACAGTATATAATATACGTTTGGTGTAATTTTTGATATTTTATGTACAGTATATTAAATATAATTACTGTAGTATTTGATACTTTATTTACAGTATATATAACACATATTTGGTGTACTTTTTGATATTTTATGTACAGTATGTAATATATATTTACTGTACTTTTTGATAATTTATTTACAGTATATAAAGTGTATTTGGTGTACTTTCGGTTAATATTATATGTACAATATATGAAATATATATACTGTATTTTTGATATTTTATGTACAGTATATAAGATATATTTCGTGTCCTTTTGATATTTTATGTAAATTATATAATACATATTTGGTGTTGTTTTTGATATTTTACATAGAGTGTGTCATCTATATTGACTGTCCTTTTTGATATTTTATTTACAGTATATAATATACGTTTGGTGTAATTTTTGATATTTAATGTACAGTATATTAAATATAATTACTGTAGTTTTTTATAGTCTATTTACAGTATATATAACACATATTTGGTGTACTTTTTGATATTTTATGTACAGTATGTCATATATATTTACTGTACTATTTGATATTTTATTTACAGTATATAAAATGTATTTGGTGTACTTTTAGTTAATATTATATGTACAATATATGAAATATATTTACTGTACTTTCTGATATTTTATATACAGTATATAAGATATATTTGGTGTCCTTTTGATATTTTATATAAATTATATAATATATATTTTGTGAAGTTTTTGATATTTTACATAGGGTGTGTAGTATATACTTACTGTCCTTTTTGATATTTTATTTACAGTATATAATATACATTTGGTGTAATTTTTGATATTTTATGTACAGTATATTAAATATAATTACTGCAGTTTTTGATAGTCTATTTACAGTATATACAACACATATTTGGTGTACTTTTTGATATTTTATGTACAGTATGTCATATATATTTACTGTACTTTTTGATATTTTATTTACAGTATATAAAATGTATTTGGTGTACTTTTAGTTAATATTATATATACAATATATGAAATACATTTACTGTACTTTTTGATATTTTATGTACAGTATATAAGATATATTTGGTGTCCTTTTGATATTTTATATAAATTATATAATATACATTTGGTGAAGTTTTTGATATTTTACATAGGGTGTGTAGTATATAGTTACTGTCCTTTTTGATATTTTATTTACAGTATATAATATACGTTTGGTGTAATTTTTGATATTTAATGTACAGTATATTAAATATAACTACTGTAGTATTTGATACTTTATTTACAGTATATATAACACATATTTGGTGTACTTTTTGATATTTTATGTACAGTATGTAATATATATTTACTGTACTTTTTGATAATTTATTTACAGTATATAAAGTGTATTTGGTGTACTTTCAGTTAATATTATATGTACAATATATGAAATATATTTACTGTACTTTTTGATATTTTAGGTACAGTATATAAGATATATTTGGTGTCCTTTTGATATTTTATGTAAATTATATAATATATATTTGGTGAAGTTTTTGATATTTTACATAGGGTGTGTAGTATATAGTTACTGTCCTTTTTGATATTTTATTTACAGTATATAATATACGTTTGGTGTAATTTTTGATATTTTATGTACAGTATATTAAATATAATTACTGTAGTATTTGATACTTTATTTTCAGTATATATAACACATATTTGGTGTACTTTTTGATATTTTATGTACAGTATGTAATATATATTTACTGTACTTTTTGATAATTTATTTACAGTATATAAAGTGTATTTGGTGTACTTTCGGTTAATATTATATGTACAATATATGAAATATATATACTGTATTTTTGATATTTTATGTACAGTATATAAGATATATTTCGTGTCCTTTTCATATTTTATGTAAATTATATAATACATATTTGGTGTTGTTTTTGACATTTTACATAGGGTGTGTCATCTATATTGACTGTCCTTTTTAATATTTTATTTACAGTATATAATATACATTTGGTGTAATTTTTGATATTTTATGTACAGTATATTAAATATAATTACTGTAGTTTTTCATAGTCTATTTACAGTATATATAACACATATTTGGTGTACTTTTTGATATTTTATGTACAGTATGTCATATATATTTACTGTACTATTTGATATATCATTTACAGTATATAAAATGTATTTGGTGTACTTTTAGTTAATATTATATGTACAATATATGAAATATATTTACTGTACTTTCTGATATCTTATATACAGTATATAAGATATATTTGGTGTCCTTTTGATATTTTATATAAATTATATAATATATATTTGGTGAAGTTTTTGATATTTTACATAGGGTGTGTAGTATATACTTACTGTCCTTTTTGATATTTTATTTACAGTATATAATATACATTTGGTGTAATTTTTGATATTTTATGTACAGTATATTAAATATAGTTACTGCAGTTTTTGATAGTCTATTTACAGTATATATAACACATATTTGGTGTACTTTTTGATATTTTATGTACAGTATGTCATATATATTTACTGTACTTTTTGATATTTTATTTACAGTATATAAAATGTATTTGGTGTACTTTTAGTTAATATTATATGTACAATATATGAAATATATTTACTGTACTTTCTGATATTTTATGTACAGTATATAAGATATATTTGGTGTCCTTTTGATATTTTATATAAATTATATAATATATATTTGGTGAAGTTTTTGATATTTTACATAGGGTGTGTAGTATATAGTTACTGTCCTTTTTGATATTTTATTTACAGTATATAATATACGTTTGGTGTAATTTTTGATATTTAATGTACAGTATATTAAATATAATTACTGTAGTATTTGATACTTTATTTACAGTATATATAACACATATTTGGTGTACTTTTTGATATTTTATGTACAGTATGTAATATATATTTACTGTACTTTTTGATAATTTATTTACAGTATATAAAGTGTATTTGGTGTACTTTCAGTTAATATTAAATGTAAAATATATGAAATATATTTACTGTACTTTGTGATATTTTATGTACAGTATATAAGATATATTTGGTGTCCTTTTGATATTTTATGTAAATTATATAATATATATTTGGTGAAGTTTTTGATATTTTACATAGGGTGTGTAGTATATAGTTACTGTCCTTTTTGATATTTTATTTACAGTATATAATATACGTTTGGTGTAATTTTTGATATTTTATGTACAGTATATTAAATATAATTACTGTAGTATTTGATACTTTATTTACAGTATATATAACACATATTTGGTGTACTTTTTGATATTTTATGTACAGTATGTAATATATATTTACTGTACTTTTTGATAATTTATTTACAGTATATAAAGTGTATTTGGTGTACTTTCGGTTAATATTATATGTACAATATATGAAATATATATACTGTATTTTTGATATTTTATGTACAGTATATAAGATATATTTCGTGTCCTTTTGATATTTTATGTAAATTATATAATACATATTTGGTGTTGTTTTTGATATTTTACATAGGGTGTGTCATCTATATTGACTGTCCTTTTTAATATTTTATTTACAGTATATAATATACATTTGGTGTAATTTTTGATATTTTATGTACAGTATATTAAATATAATTACTGTAGTTTTTCATAGTCTATTTACAGTATATATAACACATATTTGGTGTACTTTTTGATATTTTATGTACAGTATGTCATATATATTTACTGTACTATTTGATATTTTATTTACAGTATATAAAATGTATTTGGTGTACTTTTAGTTAATATTATATGTACAATATATGAAATATATTTACTGTACTTTCTGATATTTTATATACAGTATATAAGATATATTTGGTGTCCTTTTGATATTTTATATAAATTATATAATATATATTTTGTGAAGTTTTTGATATTTTACATAGGGTGTGTACTATATACTTACTGTCCTTTTTGATATTTTATTTACAGTATATAATATACATTTGGTGTAATTTTTGATATTTTATGTACAGTATATTAAATATAATTACTGCAGTTTTTGATAGTCTATTTGCAGTATATACAACACATATTTGGTGTACTTTTTGATATTTTATGTACAGTATGTCATATATATTTACTGTACTTTTTGATATTTTATTTACAGTATATAAAATGTATTTGGTGTACTTTTAGTTAATATTATATGTACAATATATGAAATATATTTACTGTACTTTTTGATATTTTATGTACAGTATATAAGATATATTTGGTGTCCTTTTGATATTTTATATAAATTACATAATATATATTTGGTGAAGTTTTTGATATTTTACATAGGGTGTGTAGTATATAGTTACTGTCCTTTTTGATATTTTATTTACAGTATATAATATACGTTTGGTGTAATTTTTGATATTTAATGTACAGTATATTAAATATAATTACTGTAGTATTTGATACTTTATTTACAGTATATATAACACGTATTTGGTGTACTTTTTGATATTTTTTGTACAGTATGTCATATATATTTACTGTACATTTTGATAATTTATTTACAGTATATAAAGTGTATTTGGTGTACTTTCAGTTAATATTATATGTACAATATATGAAATATATTTACTGTACTTTTTGATATTTTATGTACAGTATATAAGATATATTTGGTGTCCTTTTGATATTTTATGTAAATTATATAATATATATTTGGTGAAGTTGTTGATATTTTACATAGGGTGTGTAGTATATAGTTACTGTCCTTTTTGATATTTTATTTACAGTATATAATATACGTTTGGTGTAATTTTTGATATTTAATGTACAGTATATTAAATATAATTACTGTAGTATTTGATACTTTATTTACAGTATATATAACACATATTTGGTGTACTTTTTGATATTTTATGTACAGTATGTAATATATATTTACTGTACTTTTTGATAATTTATTTACAGTATATAAAGTGTATTTGGTGTACTTTCGGTTAATATTATATGTACAATATATGAAATATATATACTGTATTTTTGATATTTTATGTACAGTATATAAGATATATTTCGTGTCCTTTTGATATTTTATGTAAATTATATAATACATATTTGGTGTTGTTTTTGATATTTTACATAGGGTGTGTCATCTATATTGACTGTCCTTTTTAATATTTTATTTACAGTATATAATATACATTTGGTGTAATTTTTGATATTTTATGTACAGTATATTAAATATAATTACTGTAGTTTTTCATAGTCTATTTACAGTATATATAACACATATTTGGTGTACTTTTTGATATTTTATGTACAGTATGTCATATATATTTACTGTACTATTTGATATTTTATTTACAGTATATAAAATGTATTTGGTGTACTTTTAGTTAATATTATATGTACAATATATGAAATATATTTACTGTACTTTCTGATATTTTATATACAGTATATAAGATATATTTGGTGTCCTTTTGATATTTTATATAAATTATATAATATATATTTTGTGAAGTTTTTGATATTTTACATAGGGTGTGTACTATATACTTACTGTCCTTTTTGATATTTTATTTACAGTATATAATATACATTTGGTGTAATTTTTGATATTTTATGTACAGTATATTAAATATAATTACTGCAGTTTTTGATAGTCTATTTGCAGTATATACAACACATATTTGGTGTACTTTTTGATATTTTATGTACAGTATGTCATATATATTTACTGTACTTTTTGATATTTTATTTACAGTATATAAAATGTATTTGGTGTACTTTTAGTTAATATTATATGTACAATATATGAAATATATTTACTGTACTTTTTGATATTTTATGTACAGTATATAAGATATATTTGGTGTCCTTTTGATATTTTATATAAATTACATAATATATATTTGGTGAAGTTTTTGATATTTTACATAGGGTGTGTAGTATATAGTTACTGTCCTTTTTGATATTTTATTTACAGTATATAATATACGTTTGGTGTAATTTTTGATATTTAATGTACAGTATATTAAATATAATTACTGTAGTATTTGATACTTTATTTACAGTATATATAACACGTATTTGGTGTACTTTTTGATATTTTTTGTACAGTATGTCATATATATTTACTGTACATTTTGATAATTTATTTACAGTATATAAAGTGTATTTGGTGTACTTTCAGTTAATATTATATGTACAATATATGAAATATATTTACTGTACTTTTTGATATTTTATGTACAGTATATAAGATATATTTGGTGTCCTTTTGATATTTTATGTAAATTATATAATATATATTTGGTGAAGTTTTTGATATTTTACATAGGGTGTGTAGTATATAGTTACTGTCCTTTTTGATATTTTATTTACAGTATATAATATACGTTTGGTGTAATTTTTGATATTTAATGTACAGTATATTAAATATAATTACTGTAGTATTTGATACTTTATTTACAGTATATATAACACATATTTGGTGTACTTTTTGATATTTTATGTACAGTATGTAATATATATTTACTGTACTTTTTGATAATTTATTTACAGTATATAAAGTGTATTTGGTGTACTTTCAGTTAATATTATATGTACAATATATGAAATATATTTACTGTACTTTTTGATATTTTAGGTACAGTATATAAGATATATTTCGTGTCCTTTTGATATTTTATGTAAATTATAAAATATATATTTGGTGAAGTTTTTGATATTTTACATAGGGTGTGTAGTATATAGTTACTGTCCTTTTTGATATTTTATTTACAGTATGTAATATACGTTTGGTGTAATTTTTGATATTTTATGTACAGTATATTAAATATAATTACTGTAGTATTTGATACTTTATTTACAGTATATATAACACATATTTGGTGTACTTTTTGATATTTTATGTACAGTATGTAATATATATTTACTGTACTTTTTGATAATTTATTTACAGTATATAAAGTGTATTTGGTGTACTTTCCGTTAATATTATATGTACAATATATGAAATATATATACTGTATTTTTGATATTTTATGTACAGTATATAAGATATATTTCATGTCCTTTTGATATTTTATGTAAATTATATAATACATATTTGGTGTTGTTTTTGATATTTTACATAGGGTGTGTCATCTATATTGACTGTCCTTTTTAATATTTTATTTACAGTATATAATATACATTTGGTGTAATTTTTGATATTTTATGTACAGTATATTAAATATAATTACTGTAGTTTTTCATAGTCTATTTACAGTATATATAACACATATTTGGTGTACTTTTTGATATTTTATGTACAGTATGTCATATATATTTACTGTACTATTTGATATTTTATTTACAGTATATAAAATGTATTTGGTGTACTTTTAGTTAATATTATATGTACAATATATGAAATATATTTACTGTACTTTCTGATATTTTATATACAGTATATAAGATATATTTGGTGTCCTTTTGATATTTTATATAAATTATATAATATATATTTGGTGAAGTTTTTGATATTTTACATAGGGTGTGTAGTATATAGTTACTGTCCTTTTTGATATTTTATTTACAGTATATAATATACGTTTGGTGTAATTTTTGATATTTAATGTACAGTATATTAAATATAATTACTGTAGTATTTGATACTTTATTTACAGTATATATAACACATATTTGGTGTACTTTTTGATATTTTATGTACAGTATGTAATATATATTTACTGTAGTTTTTGATAATTTATTTACAGTATATAAAGTGTATTTGATATACTTTCAGTTAATATTATATGTAAAATATATGAAATATATTTACTGTACTTTGTGATATTTTATGTACAGTATATAAGATATATTTGGTGTCCTTTTGATATTTTATGTAAATTATATAATATATATTTGGTGAAGTTTTTGATATTTTACATAGGGTGTGTAGTATATAGTTACTGTCCTTTTTGATATTTTATTTACAGTATATAATATACGTTTGGTGTGATTTTTGATATTTTATGTACAGTATATTAAATATAATTACTGTAGTATTTGATACTTTATTTACAGTATATATAACACATATTTGGTGTACTTTTTGATATTTTATGTACAGTATGTAATATATATTTACTGTACTTTTTGATAATTTATTTACAGTATATAAAGTGTATTTGGTGTACTTTCGGTTAATATTATATGTACAATATATGAAATATATATACTGTATTTTTGATATTTTATGTACAGTATATAAGATATATTTCGTGTCCTTTTGATATTTTATGTAAATTATATAATACATATTTGGTGTTGTTTTTGATATTTTACATAGGGTGTGTCATCTATATTGACTGTCCTTTTTAATATTTTATTTACAGTATATAATATACATTTGGTGTAATTTTTGATATTTTATGGACAGTATATTAAATATAATTACTGTAGTTTTTCATAGTCTATTTACAGTATATATAACACATATTTGGTGTACTTTTTGATATTTTATGTACAGTATGTCATATATATTTACTGTACTATTTGATATTTTATTTACAGTATATAAAATGTATTTGGTGTACTTTTAGTTAATATTATATGTACAATATATGAAATATATTTACTGTACTTTCTGATATTTTATATACAGTATATAAGATATATTTGGTGTCCTTTTGATATTTTATATAAATTATATAATATATATTTGGTGAAGTTTTTGATATTTTACATAGGGTGTGTAGTATATAGTTACTGTCCTTTTTGATATTTTATTTACAGTATATAATATACGTTTGGTGTAATTTTTGATATTTAATGTACAGTATATTAAATATAATTACTGTAGTCTTTGATACTTTATTTAGAGTATATATAACACATATTTGGTGTACTTTTTGATATTTTATGTACAGTATGTAATATATATTTACTGTACTTTTTGATAATTTATTTACAGTATATAAAGTGTATTTGGTGTACTTTCAGTTAATATTATATGTAAAATATATGAAATATTTTTACTGTACTTTGTGATATTTTATGTACAGTATATAAGATATATTTGGTGTCCTTTTGATATTTTATATAAATTACATAATATATATTTGGTGAAGTTTTTGATATTTTACATAGGGTGTGTAGTATATAGTTACTGTCCTTTTTGATATTTTATTTACAGTATATAATATACGTTTGGTGTAATTTTTGATATTTAATGTACAGTATATTAAATATAATTACTGTAGTATTTGATACTTTATTTACAGTATATATAACACATATTTGGTGTACTTTTTGATATTTTATGTACAGTATGTAATATATATTTACTGTACTTTTTGATAATTTATTTACAGTATATAAAGTGTATTTGGTGTACTTTCAGTTAATATTATATGTACAATATATGAAATATATTTACTGTACTTTTTGATATTTTATGTACAGTATATAAGATATATTTGGTGTCCTTTTGATATTTTATGTAAATTATATAATATATATTTGGTGAAGTTTTTGATATTTTACATAGGGTGTGTAGTATATAGTTACTGTCCTTTTTGATATTTTATTTACAGTATATAATATACGTTTGGTGTAATTTTTGATATTTTATGTACAGTATATTAAATATAATTACTGTAGTATTTGATACTTTATTTACAGTATATATAACACATATTTGGTGTACTTTTTGATATTTTATGTACAGTATGTAATATATATTTACTGTAGTTTTTGATAATTTATTTACAGTATATAAAGTGTATTTGGTGTACTTTCGGTTAATATTATATGTACAATATATGAAATATATATACTGTATTTTTGATATTTTATGTACAGTGTATAAGATATATTTCGTGTCCTTTTGATATTTTATGTAAATTATATAATACATATTTGGTGTTGTTTTTGATATTTTACATAGGGTGTGTCATCTATATTGACTGTCCTTTTTAATATTTTATTTACAGTATATAATATACATTTGGTGTAATTTTTGATATTTTATGTACAGTATATTAAATATAATTACTGTAGTTTTTTATAGTCTATTTACAGTATATATAACACATATTTGGTCTACTTTTTGATATTTTATGTACAGTATGTCATATATATATACTGTACTATTTGATATTTTATTTACAGTATATAAAATGTATTTGGTGTACTTTTAGTTAATATTATATGTACAATATATGAAATATATTTACTGTACTTTCTATTTTTATATACAGTATATAAGATATATTTGGTGTCCTTTTGATATTTTATATAAATTATATAATATATATTTTGTGAAGTTTTTGATATTTTACATAGGGTGTGTAGTATATACTTACTGTCCTTTTTGATATTTTATTTACAGTATATAATATACATTTGGTGTAATTTTTGATATTTTATGTACAGTATATTAAATATAATTACTGCAGTTTTTGATAGTCTATTTACAGTATATACAACACATATTTGGTGTACTTTTTGATATTTTATGTACAGTATGTCATATATATTTACTGTACTTTTTGATATTTTATTTACAGTATATGAAATGTATTTGGTGTACTTTTAGTTAATATTATATGTACAATATATGAAATATATTTACTGTACTTTTTGATATTTTATGTACAGTATATAAGATATATTTGGTGTCCTTTTGATATTTTATATAACTTACATAATATATATTTGGTGAAGTTTTTGATATTTTACATAGGGTGTGTAGTATATAGTTACTGTCCTTTTTGATATTTTATTTACAGTATATAATATACGTTTGGTGTAATTTTTGATATTTAATGTACAGTATATTAAATATAATTACTGTAGTATTTGATACTTTATTTACAGTATATATAACACATATTTGGTGTACTTTTTGATATTTTATGTACAGTATGTCATATATATTTACTGTACTTTTTGAGAATTTATTTACAGTATATAAAGTGTATTTGGTGTACTTTCAGTTAATATTATATGTACAATATATGAAATATATTTACTGTACTTTTTGATATTTTATGTACAGTATATAAGATATATTTGGTGTCCTTTTGATATTTTATGTAAATTATATAATATATATTTGGTGAAGTTTTTGATATTTTACATAGGGTGTGTAGTATATAGTTACTGTCCTTTTTGATATTTTATTTACAGTATATAATATACGTTTGGTGTAATTTTTGATATTTTATGTACAGTATATTAAATATAATTACTGTAGTATTTGATACTTTATTTACAGTATATATAACACATATTTGGTGTACTTTTTGATATTTTATGTACAGTATGTAATATATATTTACTGTAGTTTTTGATAATTTATTTACAGTATATAAAGTGTATTTGGTGTACTTTCGGTTAATATTATATGTACAATATATGAAATATATATACTGTATTTTTGATATTTTATGTACAGTATATAAGATATATTTCGTGTCCTTTTGATATTTTATGTAAATTATATAATACATATTTGGTGTTGTTTTTGATATTTTACATAGGGTGTGTCATCTATATTGACTGTCCTTTTTAATATTTTATTTACAGTATATAATATACATTTGGTGTAATTTTTGATATTTTATGTACAGTATATTAAATATAATTACTGTAGTTTTTCATAGTCTATTTACAGTATATATAACACATATTTGGTGTACTTTTTGATATTTTATGTACAGTATGTCATATATATTTACTGTACTATTTGATATTTTATTTACAGTATATAAAATGTATTTGGTGTACTTTTAGTTAATATTATATGTACAATATATGAAATATATTTACTGTACTTTCTGATATTTTATATACAGTATATAAGATATATTTGGTGTCCTTTTGATATTTTATATAAATTATATAATATATATTTTGTGAAGTTTTTGATATTTTACATAGGGTGTGTAGTATATACTTACTGTCCTTTTTGATATTTTATTTACAGTATATAATATACATTTGGTGTAATTTTTGATATTTTATGTACAGTATATTAAATATAATTACTGCAGTTTTTGATAGTCTATTTACAGTATATACAACACATATTTGGTGTACTTTTTGATATTTTATGTACAGTATGTCATATATATTTACTGTACTTTTTGATATTTTATTTACAGTATACGAAATGTATTTGGTGTACTTTTAGTTAATATTATATGTACAATATATGAAATATATTTACTGTACTTTTTGATATTTTATGTACAGTATATAAGATATATTTGGTGTCCTTTTGATATTTTATATAACTTACATAATATATATTTGGTGAAGTTTTTGATATTTTACATAGGGTGTGTAGTATATAGTTACTGTCCTTTTTGATATTTTATTTACAGTATATAATATACGTTTGGTGTAATTTTTGATATTTAATGTACAGTATATTAAATATAATTACTGTAGTATTTGATACTTTATTTACAGTATATATAACACATATTTGGTGTACTTTTTGATATTTTATGTACAGTATGTCATATATATTTACTGTACTTTTTGAGAATTTATTTACAGTATATAAAGTGTATTTGGTGTACTTTCAGTTAATATTATATGTACAATATATGAAATATATTTACTGTACTTTTTGATATTTTATGTACAGTATATAAGATATATTTGGTGTCCTTTTGATATTTTATGTAAATTATATAATATATATTTGGTGAAGTTTTTGATATTTTACATAGGGTGTGTAGTATATAGTTACTGTCCTTTTTGATATTTTATTTACAGTATATAATATACGTTTGGTGTAATTTTTGATATTTTATGTACAGTATATTAAATATAATTACTGTAGTATTTGATACTTTATTTACAGTATATATAACACATATTTGGTGTACTTTTTGATATTTTATGTACAGTATGTAATATATATTTACTGTACTTTTTGATAATTTATTTACAGTATATAAAGTGTATTTGGTGTACTTTCGGTTAATATTATATGTACAATATATGAAATATATATACTGTATTTTTGATATTTTATGTACAGTATATAAGATATATTTCGTGTCCTTTTGATATTTTATGTAAATTATATAATACATATTTGGTGTTGTTTTTGATATTTTACATAGGGTGTGTCATCTATATTGACTGTCCTTTTTAATATTTTATTTACAGTATATAATATACATTTGGTGTAATTTTTGATATTTTATGTACAGTATATTAAATATAATTACTGTAGTTTTTCATAGTCTATTTACAGTATATATAACACATATTTGGTGTACTTTTTGATATTTTATGTACAGTATGTCATATATATTTACTGTACTATTTGATATTTTATTTACAGTATATAAAATGTATTTGGTGTACTTTTAGTTAATATTATATGTACAATATATGAAATATATTTACTGTACTTTCTGATATTTTATATACAGTATATAAGATATATTTGGTGTCCTTTTGATATTTTATATAAATTATATAATATATATTTTGTGAAGTTTTTGATATTTTACATAGGGTGTGTAGTATATACTTACTGTCCTTTTTGATATTTTATTTACAGTATATAATATACATTTGGTGTAATTTTTGATATTTTATGTACAGTATATTAAATATAATTACTGCAGTTTTTGATAGTCTATTTACAGTATATACAACACATATTTGGTGTACTTTTTGATATTTTATGTACAGTATGTCATATATATTTACTGTACTTTTTGATATTTTATTTACAGTATACGAAATGTATTTGGTGTACTTTTAGTTAATATTATATGTACAATATATGAAATATATTTACTGTACTTTTTGATATTTTATGTACAGTATATAAGATATATTTGGTGTCCTTTTGATATTTTATATAACTTACATAATATATATTTGGTGAAGTTTTTGATATTTTACATAGGGTGTGTAGTATATAGTTACTGTCCTTTTTGATATTTTATTTACAGTATATAATATACGTTTGGTGTAATTTTTGATATTTAATGTACAGTATATTAAATATAATTACTGTAGTATTTGATACTTTATTTACAGTATATATAACACATATTTGGTGTACTTTTTGATATTTTATGTACAGTATGTCATATATATTTACTGTACTTTTTGAGAATTTATTTACAGTATATAAAGTGTATTTGGTGTACTTTCAGTTAATATTATATGTACAATATATGAAATATATTTACTGTACTTTTTGATATTTTATGTACAGTATATAAGATATATTTGGTGTCCTTTTGATATTTTATGTAAATTATATAATATATATTTGGTGAAGTTTTTGATATTTTACATAGGGTGTGTAGTATATAGTTACTGTCCTTTTTGATATTTTATTTACAGTATATAATATACGTTTGGTGTAATTTTTGATATTTTATGTACAGTATATTAAATATAATTACTGTAGTATTTGATACTTTATTTACAGTATATATAACACATATTTGGTGTACTTTTTGATATTTTATGTACAGTATGTAATATATATTTACTGTACTTTTTGATAATTTATTTACAGTATATAAAGTGTATTTGGTGTACTTTCGGTTAATATTATATGTACAATATATGAAATATATATACTGTATTTTTGATATTTTATGTACAGTATATAAGATATATTTCGTGTCCTTTTTGATATTTTATGTAAATTATATAATACATATTTGGTGTTGTTTTTGATATTTTACATAGGGTGTGTCATCTATATTGACTGTCCTTTTTAATATTTTATTTACAGTATATAATATACATTTGGTGTAATTTTTGATATTTTATGTACAGTATATTAAATATAATTACTGTAGTTTTTCATAGTCTATTTACAGTATATATAACACATATTTGGTGTACTTTTTGATATTTTATGTACAGTATGTCATATATATTTACTGTACTATTTGATATTTTATTTACAGTATATAAAATGTATTTGGTGTACTTTTAGTTAATATTATATGTACAATATATGAAATATATTTACTGTACTTTCTGATATTTTATATACAGTATATAAGATATATTTGGTGTCCTTTTGATATTTTATATAAATTATATAATATATATTTTGTGAAGTTTTTGATATTTTACATAGGGTGTGTAGTATATACTTACTGTCCTTTTTGATATTTTATTTACAGTATATAATATACATTTGGTGTAATTTTTGATATTTTATGTACAGTATATTAAATATAATTACTGCAGTTTTTGATAGTCTATTTACAGTATATACAACACATATTTGGTGTACTTTTTGATATTTTATGTACAGTATGTCATATATATTTACTGTACTTTTTGATATTTTATTTACAGTATATAAAATGTATTTGGTGTACTTTTAGTTAATATTATATGTACAATATATGATATATATTTACTGTACTTTTTGATATTTTATGTACAGTATATAAGATATATTTGGTGTCCTTTTGATATTTTATATAAATTACATAATATATATTTGGTGAAGTTTTTGATATTTTACATAGGGTGTGTAGTATATAGTTACTGTCCTTTTTGATATTTTATTTACAGTATATAATATACGTTTGGTGTAATTTTTGATATTTAATATACAGTATATTAAATATAATTACTGTAGTATTTGATACTTTATTTACAGTATATATAACACATATTTGCTGTACTTTTTGATATTTTATGTACAGTATGTCATATATATTTACTGTACTTTTTGATAATTTATTTACAGTATATAAAGTGTATTTGGTGTACTTTCAGTTAATATTATATGTACAATATATGAAATATATTTACTGTACTTTTTGATATTTTATGTACAGTATATAAGATATATTTGGTGTCCTTTTGATATTTTATGTAAATTATATAATATATATTTGGTGAAGTTTTTGATATTTTACATAGGGTGTGTAGTATATAGTTACTGTCCTTTTTGATATTTTATTTACAGTATATAATATACGTTTGGTGTAATTTTTGATATTTTATGTACAGTATATTAAATATAATTACTGTAGTATTTGATACTTTATTTACAGTATATATAACACATATTTGGTGTACTTTTTGATATTTTATGTACAGTATGTAATATATATTTACTGTACTTTTTGATAATTTATTTACAGTATATAAAGTGTATTTGGTGTACTTTCGGTTAATATTATATGTACAATATATGAAATATATATACTGTATTTTTGATATTTTATGTACAGTGTATAAGATATATTTCGTGTCCTTTTGATATTTTATGTAAATTATATAATACATATTTGGTGTTGTTTTTGATATTTTACATAGGGTGTGTCATCTATATTGACTGTCCTTTTTAATATTTTATTTACAGTATATAATATACATTTGGTGTAATTTTTGATATTTTATGTACAGTATATTAAATATAATTACTGTAGTTTTTTATAGTCTATTTACAGTATATATAACACATATTTGGTGTACTTTTTGATATTTTATGTACAGTATGTCATATATATTTACTGTACTATTTGATATTTTATTTACAGTATATAAAATGTATTTGGTGTACTTTTAGTTAATATTATATGTACAATATATGAAATATATTTACTGTACTTTCTGATATTTTATATACAGTATATAAGATATATTTGGTGTCCTTTTGATATTTTATATAAATTATATAATATATATTTTGTGAAGTTTTTGATATTTTACATAGGGTGTGTAGTATATACTTACTGTCCTTTTTGATATTTTATTTACAGTATATAATATACATTTGGTGTAATTTTTGATATTTTATGTACAGTATATTAAATATAATTACTGCAGTTTTTGATAGTCTATTTACAGTATATACAACACATATTTGGTGTACTTTTTGATATTTTATGTACAGTATGTCATATATATTTACTGTACTTTTTGATATTTTATTTACAGTATACGAAATGTATTTGGTGTACTTTCAGTTAATATTATATGTACAATATATGAAATATATTTACTGTACTTTTTGATATTTTATGTACAGTATATAAGATATATTTGGTGTCCTTTTGATATTTTATATAAATTACATAATATATATTTGGTGAAGTTTTTGATATTTTACATAGGGTGTGTAGTATATAGTTACTGTCCTTTTTGATATTTTATTTACAGTATATAATATACGTTTGGTGTAATTTTTGATATTTAATGTACAGTATATTAAATATAATTACTGTAGTATTTGATACTTTATTTACAGTATATATAACACATATTTGGTGTACTTTTTGATATTTTATGTACAGTATGTCATATATATTTACTGTACTTTTTGATAATTTATTTACAGTATATAAAGTGTATTTGGTGTACTTTCAGTTAATATTATATGTACAATATATGAAATATATTTACTGTACTTTTTGATATTTTATGTACAGTATATAAGATATATTTGGTGTCCTTTTGATATTTTATGTAAATTATATAATATATATTTGGTGAAGTTTTTGATATTTTACATAGGGTGTGTAGTATATAGTTACTGTCCTTTTTGATATTTTATTTACAGTATATAATATACGTTTGGTGTAATTTTTGATATTTTATGTACAGTATATTAAATATAATTACTGTAGTATTTGATACTTTATTTACAGTATATATAACACATATTTGGTGTACTTTTTGATATTTTATGTACAGTATGTAATATATATTTACTGTAGTTTTTGATAATTTATTTACAGTATATAAAGTGTATTTGGTGTACTTTCGGTTAATATTATATGTACAATATATGAAATATATATACTGTATTTTTGATATTTTATGTACAGTGTATAAGATATATTTCGTGTCCTTTTGATATTTTATGTAAATTATATAATACATATTTGGTGTTGTTTTTGATATTTTACATAGGGTGTGTCATCTATATTGACTGTCCTTTTTAATATTTTATTTACAGTATATAATATACATTTGGTGTAATTTTTGATATTTTATGTACAGTATATTAAATATAATTACTGTAGTTTTTTATAGTCTATTTACAGTATATATAACACATATTTGGTGTACTTTTTGATATTTTATGTACAGTATGTCATATATATTTACTGTACTATTTGATATTTTATTTACAGTATATAAAATGTATTTGGTGTACTTTTAGTTAATATTATATGTACAATATATGAAATATATTTACTGTACTTTCTGATATTTTATATACAGTATATAAGATATATTTGGTGTCCTTTTGATATTTTATATAAATTATATAATATATATTTTGTGAAGTTTTTGATATTTTACATAGGGTGTGTAGTATATACTTACTGTCCTTTTTGATATTTTATTTACAGTATATAATATACATTTGGTGTAATTTTTGATATTTTATGTACAGTATATTAAATATAATTACTGCAGTTTTTGATAGTCTATTTACAGTATATACAACACATATTTGGTGTACTTTTTGATATTTTATGTACAGTATGTCATATATATTTACTGTACTTTTTGATATTTTATTTACAGTATATGAAATGTATTTGGTGTACTTTTAGTTAATATTATATGTACAATATATGAAATATATTTACTGTACTTTTTGATATTTTATGTACAGTATATAAGATATATTTGGTGTCCTTTTGATATTTTATATAAATTACATAATATATATTTGGTGAAGTTTTTGATATTTTACATAGGGTGTGTAGTATATAGTTACTGTCCTTTTTGATATTTTATTTACAGTATATAATATACGTTTGGTGTAATTTTTGATATTTAATGTACAGTATATTAAATATAATTACTGTAGTATTTGATACTTTATTTACAGTATATATAACACATATTTGGTGTACTTTTTGATATTTTATGTACAGTATGTCATATATATTTACTGTACTTTTTGAGAATTTATTTACAGTATATAAAGTGTATTTGGTGTACTTTCAGTTAATATTATATGTACAATATATGAAATATATTTACTGTACTTTTTGATATTTTATGTACAGTATATAAGATATATTTGGTGTCCTTTTGATATTTTATGTAAATTATATAATATATATTTGGTGAAGTTTTTGATATTTTACATAGGGTGTGTAGTATATAGTTACTGTCCTTTTTGATATTTTATTTACAGTATATAATATACGTTTGGTGTAATTTTTGATATTTTATGTACAGTATATTAAATATAATTACTGTAGTATTTGATACTTTATTTACAGTATATATAACACATATTTGGTGTACTTTTTGATATTTTATGTAGAGTATGTAATATATATTTACTGTACTTTTTGATAATTTATTTACAGTATATAAAGTGTATTTGGTATACTTTCGGTTAATATTATATGTACAATATATGAAATATATATACTGTATTTTTGATATTTTATGTACAGTATATAAGATATATTTCGTGTCCTTTTGATATTTTATGTAAATTATATAATACATATTTGGTGTTGTTTTTGATATTTTACATAGGGTGTGTCATCTATATTGACTGTCCTTTTTAATATTTTATTTACAGTATATAATATACATTTGGTGTAATTTTTGATATTTTATGTACAGTATATTAAATATAATTACTGTAGTTTTTCATAGTCTATTTACAGTATATATAACACATATTTGGTGTACTTTTTGATATTTTATGTACAGTATGTCATATATATTTACTGTACTATTTGATATTTTATTTACAGTATATAAAATGTATTTGGTGTACTTTTAGTTAATATTATATGTACAATATATGAAATATATTTACTGTACTTTCTGATATTTTATATACAGTATATAAGATATATTTGGTGTCCTTTTGATATTTTATATAAATTATATAATATATATTTGGTGAAGTTTTTGATATTTTACATAGGGTGTGTAGTATATAGTTACTGTTCTTTTTGATATTTTATTTACAGTATATAATATACGTTTGGTGTAATTTTTGATATTTAATGTACAGTATGTTAAATATAATTACTGTAGTATTTGATACTTTATTTACAGTATATATAACACATATTTGGTGTACTTTTTGATATTTTATGTACAGTATGTAATATATATTTACTGTACTTTTTGATAATTTATTTACAGTATATAAAGTGTATTTGGTGTACTTTCAGTTAATATTATATGTAAAATATATGAAATATATTTACTGTACTTTTTGATATTTTATGTACAGTATATAAGATATATTTGGTGTCCTTTTGATATATTATGTAAATTATATAATATATATTTGGTGAAGTTTTTCATATTTTACATAGGGTGTGTAGTATATAGTTACTGTCCTTTTTGATATTTTATTTACAGTATATAATATACGTTTGGTGTAATTTTTGATATTTTATGTACAGTATATTAAATATAATTACTGTAGTATTTGATACTTTATTTACAGTATATATAACACATATTTGGTGTACTTTTTGATATTTTATGTACAGTATGTAATATATATTTACTGTACTTTTTGATAATTTATTTACAGTATATAAAGTGTATTTGGTGTACTTTCGGTTAATATTATATGTACAATATATGAAATATATATACTGTATTTTTGATATTTTATGTACAGTATATAAGATATATTTCGTGTCCTTTTGATATTTTATGTAAATTATATAATACATATTTGGTGTTGTTTTTGATATTTTACATAGAGTGTGTCATCTATATTGACTGTCCTTTTTAATATTTTATTTACAGTATATAATATACATTTGGTGTAATTTTTGATATTTTATGTACAGTATATTAAATATAATTACTGTAGTTTTTCATAGTCTATTTACAGTATATATAACACATATTTGGTGTACTTTTTGATATTTTATGTACAGTATGTCATATATATTTACTGTACTTTTTGATAATTTATTTACAGTATATAAAGTGTATTTGGTGTACTTTCGGTTAATATTATATGTACAATATATGAAATATATATACTGTATTTTTGATATTTTATGTACAGTATATAAGATATATTTCGTGTCCTTTTGATATTTTATGTAAATTATATAATACATATTTGGTGTTGTTTTTGATATTTTACATAGAGTGTGTCATCTATATTGACTGTCCTTTTTAATATTTTATTTACAGTATATAATATACATTTGGTGTAATTTTTGATATTTTATGTACAGTATATTAAATATAATTACTGTAGTTTTTCATAGTCTATTTACAGTATATATAACACATATTTGGTGTACTTTTTGATATTTTATGTACAGTATGTCATATATATTTACTGTACTATTTGATATTTTATTTTCAGTATATAAAATGTATTTGGTGTACTTTTAGTTAATATTATATGTACAATATATGAAATATATTTACTGTACTTTCTGATATTTTATATACAGTATATAAGATATATTTGGTGTCCTTTTGATATTTTATATAAATTATATAATATATATTTGGTGAAGTTTTTGATATTTTACATAGGGTGTGTAGTATATAGTTACTGTCCTTTTTGATATTTTATTTACAGTATATAATATACGTTTGGTGTAATTTTTGATATTTAATGTACAGTATATTAAATATAATTACTGTAGTATTTGATACTTTATTTACAGTATATATAACACATATTTGGTGTACTTTTTGATATTTTATGTATAGTATGTAATATATATTTACTGTACTTTTTGATAATTTATTTACAGTATATAAAGTGTATTTGGTGTACTTTCAGTTAATATTATATGTAAAATATATGAAATATATTTACTGTACTTTTTGATATTTTATGTACAGTATATAAGATATATTTCGTGTCCTTTTGATATTTTATGTAAATTATATAATACATATTTGGTGTTGTTTTTGATATTTTACATAGAGTGTGTCATCTATATTGACTGTCCTTTTTAATATTTTATTTACAGTATATAATATACATTTGGTGTAATTTTTGATATTTTATGTACAGTATATTAAATATAATTACTGTAGTTTTTCATAGTCTATTTACAGTATATATAACACATATTTGGTGTACTTTTTGATATTTTATGTACAGTATGTCATATATATTTACTGTACTTTTTGATAATTTATTTACAGTATATAAAGTGTATTTGGTGTACTTTCATTTAATATTATATGTACAATATATGAAATATATTTACTGTACTTTTTGATATTTTATGTACAGTATATAAGATATATTTGGTGTCCTTTTGATATTTTATATAAATTATATAATATATATTTGGTGAAGTTTTTGATATTTTACATAGGGAGTGTAGTATATACTTACTGTCCTTTTTGATATTTTATTTACAGTATATAATATACATTTGGTGTAATTTTTGATATTTTATGCACAGTATATTAAATATAATTACTGCAGTTTTTGATAGTCTATTTACAGTATATATAACACATATTTGGTGTACTTTTTGATATTTTATGTACAGTATGTCATATATATTTACTGTACTTTTTGATATTTTATTTACAGTATATAAAATGTATTTGGTGTACTTTTAGTTAATATTATATGTACAATATATGAAATATATTTACTGTACTTTTTGATATTTTATGTACAGTATATAAGATATATTTGGTGTCCTTTTGATATTTTATATAAATTATATAATATACATTTCGTGAAGTTTTTGATATTTTACATAGGGTGTGTAGTATATAGTTACTGTCCTTTTTGATATTTTATTTACAGTATATAATATACGTTAGGTGTAATTTTTGATATTTAATGTACAGTATATTAAATATAATTACTGTAGTGTTTGATACTTTATTTACAGTATATATAACACATATTTGGTGTACTTTTTGATATTTTATGTACAGTATGTCATATATATTTACTGTACTTTTTGATAATTTATTTACAGTATATAAAGTGTATTTGGTGTACTTTCAGTTAATATTATATGTACAATATATGAAATATATTTACTGTACTTTTTGATATTTTATGTACAGTATATAAGATATATTTGGTGTCCTTTTGATATTTTATATAAATTATATAATATATATTTGGTGAAGTTTTTGATATTTTACATAGGGAGTGTAGTATATACTTACTGTCCTTTTTGATATTTTATTTACAGTATATAATATACATTTGGTGTAATTTTTGATATTTTATGCACAGTATATTAAATATAATTACTGCAGTTTTTGATAGTCTATTTACAGTATATATAACACATATTTGGTGTACTTTTTGATATTTTATGTACAGTATGTCATATATATTTACTGTACTTTTTGATATTTTATTTACAGTATATAAAATGTATTTGGTGTACTTTTAGTTAATATTATATGTACAATATATGAAATATATTTACTGTACTTTTTGATATTTTATGTACAGTATATAAGATATATTTGGTGTCCTTTTGATATTTTATATAAATTATATAATATACATTTCGTGAAGTTTTTGATATTTTACATAGGGTGTGTAGTATATAGTTACTGTCCTTTTTGATATTTTATTTACAGTATATAATATACGTTAGGTGTAATTTTTGATATTTAATGTACAGTATATTAAATATAATTACTGTAGTGTTTGATACTTTATTTACAGTATATATAACACATATTTGGTGTACTTTTTGATATTTTATGTACAGTATGTCATATATATTTACTGTACTTTTTGATAATTTATTTACAGTATATAAAGTGTATTTGGTGTACTTTCAGTTAATATTATATGTACAATATATGGAATGTATTTACTGTACTTTTTGATATTTTATGTACAGTATATAAGATATATTTGGTGTCCTTTTGATATTTTATGTAAATTATATAATATATATTTGGTGAAGTTTTTGATATTTTACATAGGGTGTGTACTATATAGTTACTGTCCTTTTTGATATTTTATTTACAGTATATAATATACGTTTGGTGTAATTTTTGATATTTTATGTACAGTATATTAAATATAATTACTGTAGTATTTGATACTTTATTTACAGTATATATAACACATATTTGGTGTACTTTTTGATATTTTATGTACAGTATGTAATATATATTTACTGTACTTTTTGATAATTTATTTACAGTATATAAAGTGTATTTGGTGTACTTTCAGTTAATATTATATGTAAAATATATGAAATATATTTACTGTACTTTTTGATATTTTAGGTACAGTATATAAGATATATTTGGTGTCCTTTTGATATTTTATGTAAATTATATAATATATATTTGGTGAAGTTTTTGATATTTTACATAGGGTGTGTAGTATATAGTTACTGTCCTTTTTGATATTTTATTTACAGTATATAATATACGTTTGGTGTGATTTTTGATATTTTATGTACAGTATATTAAATATAATTACTGTAGTATTTGATACTTTATTTACAGTATATATAACACATATTTGGTGTACTTTTTGATATTTTATGTACAGTATGTAATATATATTTACTGTACTTTTTGATAATTTATTTACAGTATATAAAGTGTATTTGGTGTACTTTCGGTTAATATTATATGTACAATATATGAAATATATATACTGTATTTTTGATATTTTATGTACAGTATATAAGATATATTTCGTGTCCTTTTGATATTTTATGTAAATTATATAATACATATTTGGTGTTGTTTTTGATATTTTACATAGGGTGTGTCATCTATATTGACTGTCCTTTTTAATATTTTATTTACAGTATATAATATACATTTGGTGTAATTTTTGATATTTTATGGACAGTATATTAAATATAATTACTGTAGTTTTTCATAGTCTATTTACAGTATATATAACACATATTTGGTGTACTTTTTGATATTTTATGTACAGTATGTCATATATATTTACTGTACTATTTGATATTTTATTTACAGTATATAAAATGTATTTGGTGTACTTTTAGTTAATATTATATGTACAATATATGAAATATATTTACTGTACTTTCTGATATTTTATATACAGTATATAAGATATATTTGGTGTCCTTTTGATATTTTATATAAATTATATAATATATATTTGGTGAAGTTTTTGATATTTTACATAGGGTGTGTAGTATATAGTTACTGTCCTTTTTGATATTTTATTTACAGTATATAATATACGTTTGGTGTAATTTTTGATATTTAATGTACAGTATATTAAATATAATTACTGTAGTATTTGATACTTTATTTACAGTATATATAACACATATTTGGTGTACTTTTTGATATTTTATGTACAGTATGTAATATATATTTACTGTACTTTTTGATAATTTATTTACAGTATATAAAGTGTATTTGGTGTACTTTCAGTTAATATTATATGTAAAATATATGAAATATTTTTACTGTACTTTGTGATATTTTATGTACAGTATATAAGATATATTTGGTGTCCTTTTGATATTTTATGTAAATTATATAATATATATTTGGTGAAGTTTTTGATATTTTACATAGGGTGTGTAGTATATAGTTACTGTCCTTTTTGATATTTTATTTACAGTATATAATATACGTTTGGTGTAATTTTTGATATTTTATGTACAGTATATTAAATATAATTACTGTAGTATTTGATACTTTATTTACAGTATATATAACACATATTTGGTGTACTTTTTGATATTTTATGTACAGTATGTAATATATATTTACTGTACTTTTTGATAATTTATTTACAGTATATAAAGTGTATTTGGTGTACTTTCGGTTAATATTATATGTACAATATATGAAATATATATACTGTATTTTTGATATTTTATGTACAGTATATAAGATATATTTCGTGTCCTTTTGATATTTTATGTAAATTATATAATACATATTTGGTGTTGTTTTTGATATTTTACATAGAGTGTGTCATCTATATTGACTGTCCTTTTTAATATTTTATTTACAGTATATAATATACATTTGGTGTAATTTTTGATATTTTATGTACAGTATATTAAATATAATTACTGTAGTTTTTCATAGTCTATTTACAGTATATATAACACATATTTGGTGTACTTTTTGATATGTTATGTACAGTATGTCCTATATATTTACTGTACTATTTGATATTTTATTTACAGTATATAAAATGTATTTGGTGTACTTTTAGTTAATATTATATGTACAATATATGAAATATATTTACTGTACTTTCTGATATTTTATATACAGTATATAAGATATATTTGGTGTCCTTTTGATATTTTATATAAATTATATAATATATATTTGGTGAAGTTTTTGATATTTTACATAGGGTGTGTAGTATATAGTTACTGTTCTTTTTGATATTTTATTTACAGTATATAATATACGTTTGGTGTAATTTTTGATATTTAATGTACAGTATATTAAATATAATTACTGTAGTATTTGATACTTTATTTACAGTATATATAACACATATTTGGTGTACTTTTTGATATTTTATGTACAGTATGTAATATATATTTACTGTACTTTTTGATAATTTATTTACAGTATATAAAGTGTATTTGGTGTACTTTCAGTTAATATTATATGTAAAATATATGAAATATATTTACTGTACTTTTTGATATTTTATGTACAGTATATAAGATATATTTGGTGTCCTTTTGATATTTTATGTAAATTATATAATATATATTTGGTGAAGTTTTTCATATTTTACATAGGGTGTGTAGTATATAGTTACTGTCCTTTTTGATATTTTATTTACAGTATATAATATACGTTTGGTGTAATTTTTGATATTTTATGTACAGTATATTAAATATAATTACTGTAGTATTTGATACTTTATTTACAGTATATATAACACATATTTGGTGTACTTTTTGATATTTTATGTACAGTATGTAATATATATTTACTGTACTTTTTGATAATTTATTTACAGTATATAAAGTGTATTTGGTGTACTTTCGGTTAATATTATATGTACAATATATGAAATATATATACTGTATTTTTGATATTTTATGTACAGTATATAAGATATATTTCGTGTCCTTTTGATATTTTATGTAAATTATATAATACATATTTGGTGTTGTTTTTGATATTTTACATAGAGTGTGTCATCTATATTGACTGTCCTTTTTAATATTTTATTTACAGTATATAATATACATTTGGTGTAATTTTTGATATTTTATGTACAGTATATTAAATATAATTACTGTAGTTTTTCATAGTCTATTTACAGTATATATAACACATATTTGGTGTACTTTTTGATATTTTATGTACAGTATGTCATATATATTTACTGTACTATTTGATATTTTATTTTCAGTATATAAAATGTATTTGGTGTACTTTTAGTTAATATTATATGTACAATATATGAAATATATTTACTGTACTTTCTGATATTTTATATACAGTATATAAGATATATTTGGTGTCCTTTTGATATTTTATATAAATTATATAATATATATTTGGTGAAGTTTTTGATATTTTACATAGGGTGTGTAGTATATAGTTACTGTCCTTTTTGATATTTTATTTACAGTATATAATATACGTTTGGTGTAATTTTTGATATTTAATGTACAGTATATTAAATATAATTACTGTAGTATTTGATACTTTATTTACAGTATATATAACACATATTTGGTGTACTTTTTGATATTTTATGTATAGTATGTAATATATATTTACTGTCCTTTTTGATATTTTATTTACAGTATATAAAATGTATTTGGTGTACTTTTAGTTAATATTATATGTACAATATATGAAATATATTTACTGTACTTTTTGATATTTTATGTACAGTATATAAGATATATTTGGTGTCCTTTTGATATTTTATATAAATTATATAATATACATTTGGTGAAGTTTTTGATATTTTACATAGGGTGTGTAGTATATAGTTACTGTCCTTTTTGATATTTTATTTACAGTATATAATATACGTTAGGTGTAATTTTTGATATTTAATGTACAGTATATTAAATATAATTACTGTAGTGTTTGATACTTTATTTACAGTATATATAACACATATTTGGTGTACTTTTTGATATTTTATGTACAGTATGTCATATATATTTACTGTACTTTTTGATAATTTATTTACAGTATATAAAGTGTATTTGGTGTACTTTCAGTTAATATTATATGTACAATATATGAAATATATTTACTGTACTTTTTGATATTTTATGTACAGTATATAAGATATATTTGGTGTCCTTTTGATATTTTATGTAAATTATATAATATATATTTGGTGAAGTTTTTGATATTTTACATAGGGTGTGTACTATATAGTTACTGTCCTTTTTGATATTTTATTTACAGTATATAATATACGTTTGGTGTAATTTTTGATATTTAATGTACAGTATATTAAATATAATTACTGTAGTGTTTGATACTTTATTTACAGTATATATAACACATATTTGGTGTACTTTTTGATATTTTATGTACAGTATGTCATATATATTTACTGTACTTTTTGATAATTTATTTACAGTATATAAAGTGTATTTGGTGTACTTTCAGTTAATATTATATGTAAAATATATGAAATATATTTACTGTACTTTTTGATATTTTAGGTACAGTATATAAGATATATTTGGTGTCCTTTTGATATTTTATGTAAATTATATAATATATATTTGGTGAAGTTTTTGATATTTTACATAGGGTGTGTAGTATATAGTTACTGTCCTTTTTGATATTTTATTTACAGTATATAATATACGTTAGGTGTAATTTTTGATATTTAATGTACAGTATATTAAATATAATTACTGTAGTGTTTGATACTTTATTTACAGTATATATAACACATATTTGGTGTACTTTTTGATATTTTATGTACAGTATGTCATATATATTTACTGTACTTTTTGATAATTTATTTACAGTATATAAAATGTATTTGGTGTACTTTCAGTTAATATTATATGTACAATATATGAAATATATTTACTGTACTTTTTGATATTTTATGTACAGTATATAAGATATATTTGGTGTCCTTTTGATATTTTATGTAAATTATATAATATATATTTGGTGAAGTTTTTGATATTTTACATAGGGTGTGTACTATATAGTTACTGTCCTTTTTGATATTTTATTTACAGTATATAATATACGTTTGGTGTAATTTTTGATATTTTATGTACAGTATATTAAATATAATTACTGTAGTATTTGATACTTTATTTACAGTATATATAACACATATTTGGTGTACTTTTTGATATTTTATGTACAGTATGTCATATATATTTACTGTACTTTTTGATAATTTATTTACAGTATATAAAGTGTATTTGGTGTACTTTCAGTTAATATTATATGTAAAATATATGAAATATATTTACTGTACTTTTTGATATTTTAGGTACAGTATATAAGATATATTTGGTGTCCTTTTGATATTTTATGTAAATTATATAATATATATTTGGTGAAGTTTTTGATATTTTACATAGGGTGTGTAGTATATAGTTACTGTCCTTTTTGATATTTTATTTACAGTATATAATATACGTTTGGTGTAATTTTTGATATTTTATGTACAGTATATTAAATATAATTACTGTAGTATTTGATACTTTATTTACAGTATATATAACACATATTTGGTGTACTTTTTGATATTTTATGTACAGTATGTAATATATATTTACTGTACTTTTTGATAATTTATTTACAGTATATAAAGTGTATTTGGTGTACTTTCGGTTAATATTATATGTACAATATATGAAATATATATACTGTATTTTTGATATTTTATGTACAGTATATAAGATATATTTCGTGTCCTTTTGATATTTTATGTAAATTATATAATACATATTTGGTGTTGTTTTTGATATTTTACATAGGGTGTGTCATCTATATTGACTGTCCTTTTTAATATTTTATTTACAGTATATAATATACATTTGGTGTAATTTTTGATATTTTATGTACAGTATATTAAATATAATTACTGTAGTTTTTCATAGTCTATTTACAGTATATATAACACATATTTGGTGTACTTTTTGATATTTTATGTACAGTATGTCATATATATTTACTGTACTATTTGATATATTATTTACAGTATATAAAATGTATTTGGTGTACTTTTAGTTAATATTATATGTACAATATATGAAATATATTTACTGTACATTCTGATATTTTATATACAGTATATAAGATATATTTGGTGTCCTTTTGATATTTTATATAAATTATATAATATATATTTGGTGAAGTTTTTGATATTTTACATAGGGTGTGTAGTATATACTTACTGTCCTTTTTGATATTTTATTTACAGTATATAATATACATTTGGTGTAATTTTTGGTATTTTATGTACAGTATATTAAATATAGTTACTGCAGTTTTTGATAGTCTATTTACAGTATATATAACACATATTTGGTGTACTTTTTGATATTTTATGTACAGTATGTCATATATATTTACTGTACCTTTTGATATTTTATTTACAGTATATAAAATGTATTTGGTGTACTTTTAGTTAATATTATATGTACAATATATGAAATATATTTACTGTACTTTCTGATATTTTATGTACAGTATATAAGATATATTTGGTGTCCTTTTGATATTTTATATAAATTATATAATATATATTTGGTGAAGTTTTTGATATTTTACATAGGGTGTGTAGTATATAGTTACTGTCCTTTTTGATATTTTATTTACAGTATATAATATACGTTTGGTGTAATTTTTGATATTTAATGTACAGTATATTAAATATAATTACTGTAGTATTTGATACTTTATTTACAGTATATATAACACATATTTGGTGTACTTTTTGATATTTTATGTACAGTATGTCATATATATTTACTGTACTTTTTGATAATTTATTTACAGTATATAAAGTGTATTTGGTGTACTTTCAGTTAAGATTATATGTACAATATATGAAATATATTTACTGTACTTTTTGATATTTTATGTACAGTTTATAAGATATATTTGGTGTCCTTTTGATATTTTATATAAATTATATAATATATATTTGGTGAAGTTTTTGATATTTTACATAGGGTGTGTAGTATATAGTTACTGTCCTTTTTGATATTTTATTTACAGTATATAATATACGTTTGGTGTAATTTTTGATATTTAATATACAGTATATTAAATATAATTACTGTAGTATTTGATACTTTATTTACAGTATATATAACACATATTTGGTGTACTTTTTGATATTTTATGTACAGTATGTAATATATATTTACTGTACTTTTTGATAATTTATTTACAGTATATAAAGTGTATTTGGTGTACTTTCAGTTAATATTATATGTACAATATATGAAATATATTTACTGTACTTTTTGATATTTTATGTACAGTATATAAGATATATTTCGTGTCCTTTTGATATTTTATGTAAATTATATAATATATATTTGGTGAAGTTTTTGATATTTTACATAGGGTGTGTAGTATATAGTTACTGTCCTTTTTGATATTTTATTTACAGTATATAATATACGTTTGGTGTAATTTTTGATATTTTATGTACAGTATATTAAATATAATTACTGTAGTATTTGATACTTTATTTACAGTATATATAACACATATTTGGTGTACTTTTTGATATTTTATGTACAGTATGTAATATATATTTACTGTACTTTTTGATAATTTATTTACAGTATATAAAGTGTATTTGGTGTACTTTCGGTTAATATTATATGTACAATATATGAAATATATATACTGTATTTTTGATATTTTATGTACAGTATATAAGATATATTTCGTGTCCTTTTGATATTTTATGTAAATTATATAATACATAATTGGTGTTGTTTTTGATATTTTACATAGGGTGTGTCATCTATATTGACTGTCCTTTTTAATATTTTATTTACAGTATATAATATACATTTGGTGTAATTTTTGATATTTTATGTACAGTATATTAAATATAATTACTGTAGTTTTTCATAGTCTATTTACAGTATATATAACACATATTTCGTGTACTTTTTGATATTTTATGTACAGTATGTCATCTATATTTACTGTACTATTTGATATTTTATTTACAGTATATAAAATGTATTTGGTGTACTTTTAGTTAATATTATATGTACAATATATGAAATATATTTACTGTACTTTCTGATATTTTATATACAGTATATAAGATATATTTGGTGTCCTTTTGATATTTTATATAAATTATATAATATATATTTGGTGAAGTTTTTGATATTTTACATAGGGTGTGTAGTATATAGTTACTGTCCTTTTTGATATTTTATTTACAGTATATAATATACGTTTGGTGTAATTTTTGATATTTAATGTACAGTATATTAAATATAATTACTGTAGTATTTGATACTTTATTTACAGTATATATAACACATATTTGGTGTACTTTTTGATATTTTATGTACAGTATGTAATATATATTTACTGTACTTTTTGATAATTTATTTACAGTATATAAAGTGTATTTGGTGTACTTTCAGTTAATATTATATGTAAAATATATGAAATATATTTACTGTACTTTTTGATATTTTATGTACAGTATATAAGATATATTTCGTGTCCTTTTGATATTTTATGTAAATTATATAATACATATTTGGTGTTGTTTTTTATATTTTACATAGAGTGTGTCATCTATATTGACTGTCCTTTTTAATATTTTATTTACAGTATATAATATACATTTGGTGTAATTTTTGATGTTTTATGTACAGTATATTAAATATAATTACTGTAGTTTTTCATAGTCTATTTACAGTATATATAACACATATTTGGTGTACTTTTTGATATTTTATGTACAGTATGTCATATATATTTACTGTACTTTTTGATAATTTATTTACAGTATATAAAGTCTATTTGGTGTACTTTCAGTTAATATTATATGTACAATATATGAAATATATTTACTGTACTTTTTGATATTTTATGTACAGTATATAAGATATATTTGGTGTCCTTTTGATATTTTATATAAATTATATAATATATATTTGGTGAAGTTTTTGATATTTTACATAGGGTGTGTAGTATATACTTACTGTCCTTTTTGATATTTTATTTACAGTATATAATATACATTTGGTGTAATTTTTGATATTTTATGTACAGTATATTAAATATAATTACTGTAGTTTTTCATAGTCTATTTACAGTATATATAACACATATTTGGTGTACTTTTTGATATTTTATGTACAGTATGTCATCTATATTTACTGTACTATTTGATATTTTATTTTCAGTATATAAAATGTATTTGGTGTACTTTTAGTTAATATTAAATGTACAATATATGAAATATATTTACTGTACTTTCTGATATTTTATATACAGTATATAAGATATATTTGGTGTCCTTTTGATATTTTATATAAATTATATAATATATATTTGGTGAAGTTTTTGATATTTTACATAGGGTGTGTAGTATATAGTTACTGTCCTTTTTGATATTTTATTTACAGTATATAATATACGTTTGGTGTAATTTTTGATATTTAATGTACAGTATATTAAATATAATTACTGTAGTATTTGATACTTTATTTAAAGTATATATAACACATATTTGGTGTACTTTTTGATATTTTATGTATAGTATGTAATATATATTTACTGTACTTTTTGATAATTTATTTACAGTATATAAAGTGTATTTGGTGTACTTTCAGTTAATATTATATGTAAAATATATGAAATATATTTACTGTACTTTTTGATATTTTATGTACAGTATATAAGATATATTTCGTGTCCTTTTGATATTTTATGTAAATTATATAATACATATTTGGTGTTGTTTTTGATATTTTACATAGAGTGTGTCATCTATATTGACTGTCCTTTTTAATATTTTATTTACAGTATATAATATACATTTGGTGTAATTTTTGATATTTTATGTACAGTATATTAAATATAATTACTGTAGTTTTTCATAGTCTATTTACAGTATATATAACACATATTTGGTGTACTTTTTGATATTTTATGTACAGTATGTAATGTATATTTACTGTACTTTTTGATAATTTATTTACAGTATATAAAGTGTATTTGGTGTACTTTCAGTTAATATTATATGTACAATATATGAAATATATTTACTGTACTTTTTGATATTTTATGTACAGTATATAAGATATATTTCGTGTCCTTTTGATATTTTATGTAAATTATATAATATATATTTGGTGAAGTTTTTGATATTTTACATAGGGTGTGTAGTATATAGTTACTGTCCTTTTTGATATTTTATTTACAGTATATAATATACGTTTGGTGTAATTTTTGATATTTAATGTACAGTATATTAAATATAATTACTGTAGTATTTGATACTTTATTTACAGTATATATACAACATATTTGGTGTACTTTTTGATATTTTATGTACAGTATGTAATATATATTTACTGTACTTTTTGATAATTTATTTACAGTATATAAAATGTATTTGGTGTACTTTCAGTTAATATTATATGTATAATATATGAAATATATTTACTGTACTTTTTGATATTTTATGTACAGTATATAAGATATATTTGGTGTCCTTTTGATATTTTATGTAAATTATATAATACATATGTGCTGTAGTTTTTGATATTTTACATAGGGTGTGTCATATATATTGACGGTACTTTTTGATATTTTATTTAAAGTATATAATATACATTTGGTGTAATTGTTGATATTTTATGTACAGTATATTAAATATAATTACTGTAGTTTTTCATAGTCTATTTATAGTATATATAACACATATTTGGTGTACTTTTTGATATTTTATGTACAGTATGTCATATATATTTACTGTACTTTTTGATAATTTGTTTACAGTATATTAAGTGTATTTGGTGTACTTTCAGTTAATATTATATGTACAATATATGTAATATATTTACCGTACTCTTTGATATTTTATGTACAGTATATAAGATATATTTGGTGTCCTTTTGATATTTTATGTAAATTATATAATACATATTTGGTGTAGTTTTTGATATTTTACATAGGGTGTGTGATATATATTGACTGTCCTTTTTGATATTTTATTTACAGTATATAATATACATTTGGTGTAATTTTTGATATTTTATGTACAGTATATTAAATACAATTACTGTAGTTTTTGATAGTCTATTTACAGTATATATAACACGTATTTGGTGTACTTTTTGATATTTTATGTACAGTATGTCATATATATTTACTGTACTTTTTGATAATTTATTTACAGTATATAAAATGTATTTGGTGTACCTTCAGTTAATATTATATGTACAATATATGAAATATATTTACTGTACTTATTGATATTTTATGTACAGTATGTCATATATATTTACTGTATTTTTGATATTTTATTTACAGTATATAAAATGTATTTGGTGTACTTTTAGTTAATATTATATACACAATATATGAAATATATTTACTGTACTTTTTGATATTTTATGTACAGTATATAAGATATATTTGGTGTCCTTTTGATATTTTATATAAATTATATAATATATATTTGGTGTAGTTTTTGAGTATATAAAATGTATTTGGAGTACTTTCAGTTAATATTATATGTACAATATATGGAATATATTTACTGTACTTTTTGATATTTTATGTACAGTATAGAAGATATATTTGGTGTCCTTTTGATATTTTATATAAATTATATAATATATATTTGGTGAAGTTTTTGATATTTTACATAGGGTGTGTAGTATATAGTTACTGTCCTTTTTGATATTTTATTTACAGTATATAATATACGTTTGGTGTAATTTTTGATATTTAATGTACAGTATATTAAATATAATTACTGTACTATTTGATACTTTATTTACAGTATATATAACACATATTTGGTGTACTTTCTGATATTTTATGTACAGTATGTAATATATATTTACTGTACTTTTTGATAATTTATTTACAGTATATAAAGTGTATTTGGTGTACTTTCAGTTAATATTATATGTACAATATATGAAATATATTTACTGTACTTTTTGATATTTTATGTACAGTATATAAGATATATTTGGTGTCCTTTTGATATTTTATGTAAATTATATAATATATATTTGGTGAAGTTTTTGATATTTTACATAGGGTGTGTAGTATATAGTTACTGTCCTTTTTGATATTTTATTTACAGTATATAATATACGTTTGGTGTAATTTTTGATATTTAATGTACAGTATATTAAATATAATTACTGTAGTATTTGATACTTTATTTACAGTATATATAACACATATTTGGTGTACTTTTTGATATTTTATGTACATTATGTCATATATATTTACTGTACTTTTTGATAATTTATTTACAGTATATAAAGTGTATTTGGTGTACTTTCAGTTAATATTATATGTACAATATATGAAATATATTTATTGTACTTTTTGATATTTTATGTACAGTATATAAGATATATTTGGTGTCCTTTTGATATTTTATGTAAATTATATAATATATATTTGGTGAAGTTTTTGATATTTTACATAGGGTGTGTAGTATATAGTTACTGTCCTTTTTGATATTTTATTTACAGTATATAATATACGTTTGGTGTAATTTTTGATATTTTATGTACAGTATATTAAATATAATTACTGTAGTATTTGATACTTTATTTACAGTATATATAACACATATTTGGTGTACTTTTTGATATTTTATGTACAGTATGTAATATATATTTACTGTACTTTTTGATAATTTATTTACAGTATATAAAGTGTATTTGGTGTACTTTCGGTTAATATTATATGTACAATATATGAAATATATATACTGTATTTTTGATATTTTATGTACAGTATATAAGATATATTTCGTGTCCTTTTGATATTTTATGTAAATTATATAATACATATTTGGTGTTGTTTTTGATATTTTACATAGGGTGTGTCATCTATATTGACTGTCCTTTTTAATATTTTATTTACAGTATATAATATACATTTGGTGTAATTTTTGATATTTTATGTACAGTATATTAAATATAATTACTGTAGTTTTTTATAGTCTATTTAGAGTATATATAACACATATTTGGTGTACTTTTTGATATTTTATGTACAGTATGTCATATATATTTACTGTACTATTTGATATTTTATTTACAGTATATAAAATGTATTTGGTGTACTTTTAGTTAATATATGTACAATATATGAAATATATTTACTGTACTTTCTGATATTTTATATACAGTATATAAGATATATTTGGTGTCCTTTTGATATTTTATATAAATTATATAATATATATTTTGTGAAGTTTTTGATGTTTTACATAGGGTGTGTAGTATATACTTACTGTCCTTTTTGATATTTTATTTACAGTATATAATATACATTTGGTGTAATTTTTGATATTTTATGTACAGTATATTAAATATAATTACTGCAGTTTTTGATAGTCTATTTACAGTATATACAACACATATTTGGTGTACTTTTTGATATTTTATGTACAGTATGTCATATATATTTACTGTACTTTTTGATATTTTATTTACAGTATATAAAATGTATTTGGTGTACTTTTAGTTAATATTATATGTACAATATATGAAATATATTTACTGTACTTTTTGATATTTTATGTACAGTATATAAGATATATTTGGTGTCCTTTTGATATTTTATATAAATTACATAATATATATTTGCTGAAGTTTTTGATATTTTACATAGGGTGTGTAGTATATAGTTACTGTCCTTTTTGATATTTTATTTACAGTATATAATATACGTTTGGTGTAATTTTTGATATTTAATGTACAGTATATTAAATATAATTACTGTAGTATTTGATACTTTATTTACAGTATATATAACACATATTTGGTGTACTTTTTGATATTTTATGTACAGTATGTCATATATATTTACTGTACTTTTTGATAATTTATTTACAGTATATAAAGTGTATTTGGTGTATTTTCAGTTAATATTATATGTACAATATATGAAATATATTTACAGTACTTTTTGATATTTTATGTACAGTATATAAGATATATTTGGTGTCCTTTTGATATTTTATGTAAATTATATAATATATATTTGGTGAAGTTTTTGATATATTACATAGGGTGTGTAGTATATAGTTACTGTCCTTTTTGATATTTTATTTACAGTATATAATATACGTTTGGTGTAATTTTTGATATTTTATGTACAGTATATTAGATATAATTACTGTTGTATTTGATACTTTATTTACAGTATATATAACACATATTTGGTGTACTTTTTGATATTTTATGTACAGTATGTAATATATATTTACTGTACTTTTTGATAATTTATTTACAGTATATAAAGTGTATTTGGTGTACTTTCGGTTAATATTATATGTACAATATATGAAATATATATACTGTATTTTTGATATTTTATGTACAGTATATAAGATATATTTCGTGTCCTTTTGATATTTTATGTAAATTATATAATACATATTTGGTGTTGTTTTTGATATTTTACATAGGGTGTGTCATCTATATTGACTGTCCTTTTTAATATTTTATTTACAGTATATAATATACATTTGGTGTAATTTTTGATATTTTATGTACAGTATATTAAATATAATTACTGTAGTTTTTCATAGTCTATTTACAGTATATATAACACATATTTGGTGTACTTTTTGATATTTTATGTACAGTACGTCATATATATTTACTGTACTATTTGATATTTTATTTACAGTATATAAAATGTATTTGGTGTACTTTTAGTTAATATTATATGTACAATATATGAAATATATTTACTGTACTTTCTGATATTTTATATACAGTATATAAGATATATTTGGTGTCCTTTTGATATTTTATATAAATTATATAATATATATTTTGTGAAGTTTTTGATATTTTACATAGGGTGTGTAGTATATACTTACTGTCCTTTTTGATATTTTATTTACAGTATATAATATACATTTGGTGTAATTTTTGATATTTTATGTACAGTATATTAAATATAATTACTGAAGTATTTGATACTTTATTTACAGTATATATAACACATATTTGGTGTACTTTTTGATATTTTATGTACAGTATGTCATATATATTTACTGTACTTTTTGATAATTTATTTACAGTATATAAAGAGTATTTGGTGTACTTTCAGTTAATATTATATGTACAATATATGAAATATGTTTACTGTATTTTTGATATTTTATGTACAGTATATAAGATATATTTGGTGTCCTTTTGATATTTTATGTAAATTATATAATATATATTTGGTGAAGTTTTTGATATTTTACATAGGGTGTGTAGTATATACTTACTGTCCTTTTTGATATTTTATTTACAGTATATAATATACGTTTGGTGTAATTTTTGATATTTTATGTACAGTATATTAAATATAATTACTGTAGTATTTGATACTTTATTTACAGTATATATAACACATATTTGGTGTACTTTTTGATATTTTATGTACAGTATGTAATATATATTTACTGTACTTTTTGATAATTTATTTACAGTATATAAAGTGTATTTGGGGTACTTTCGGTTAATATTATATGTACAATATATGAAATATATTTACTGTATTTTTGATATTTTATGTACAGTATATAAGATATATTTCGTATCCTTTTGATATTTTATGTAAATTATATAATACATATTTGGTGTTGTTTTTGATATTTTACATAGGGTGTGTCATATATATTGACTGTCCTTTTTTATATTTTATTTACAGTATATAATATACATTTGGTGTAATTTTTGATATTTTATGTACAGTATATTAAATATAATTACTGTAGTTTTTCATAGTCTATTTACAGTATATATAACACATATTTGGTGTACTTTTTGATATTTTATGTACAGTATGTCATATATATTTACTGTACTGTTTTATATTTTATTTACAGTATATAAAATGTATTTGGTGTACTTTTAGTTAATATTATATGTACAATATATGAAATATATTTACTGTACTTTCTGATATTTTATGTACAGTATATAAGATATATTTGGTGTCCGTTTGATATTTTATACAAATTATATAATATATATTTGGTGAAGTTTTTCATATTTTACATAGGGGGTGTAGTATATAGTTACTGTCCTTTTTGATATTTTATTTACAGTATATAATATACGTTTGGTGTAATTTTTGATATTTAATGTACAGTATATTAAATATAATTACTGTAGTATTTGATACTTTATTTACAGTATATAAACCACATATTTGGTGTACTTTTTGATATTTTATGTACAGTATGTCATATATATTTACTGTACTTTTTGATAATTTATTTACAGTATATAAAGTGTATTTGGTGTACTTTCAGTTAATATTATATGTACAATATATGAAATATATTTACTGTACTTTTTGATATTTTATGTACAGTATATAAGATATATTTGGTGTCCTTTTGATATTTTATGTAAATTATATAATATATATTTGGTGAAGTTTTTGATATTTTACATAGGGTGTGTAGTATATAGTTACTGTCCTTTTTGATATTTTATTTACAGTATATAATATACGTTTGGTGTAATTTTTGATATTTTATGTACAGTATATTAAATATAATTACTGTAGTATTTGATACTTTATTTACAGTATATATAACACATATTTGGTGTACTTTTTGATATTTTATGTACAGTATGTAATATATATTTACTGTACTTTTTGATAATTTATTTACAGTATATAAAGTGTATTTGGGGTACTTTCGGTTAATATTATATGTACAATATATGAAATATATTTACTGTATTTTTGATATTTTATGTACAGTATATAAGATATATTTCGTATCCTTTTGATATTTTATGTAAATTATATAATACATATTTGGTGTTGTTTTTGATATTTTACATAGGGTGTGTCATATATATTGACTGTCCTTTTTTATATTTTATTTACAGTATATAATATACATTTGGTGTAATTTTTGATATTTTATGTACAGTATATTAAATATAATTACTGTAGTTTTTCATAGTCTATTTACAGTATATATAACACATATTTGGTGTACTTTTTGATATTTTATGTACAGTATGTCATATATATTTACTGTACTGTTTTATATTTTATTTACAGTATATAAAATGTATTTGGTGTACTTTTAGTTAATATTATATGTACAATATATGAAATATATTTACTGTACCTTCTGATATTTTATATACAGTATATAAGATATATTTGGTGTCCGTTTGATATTTTATACAAATTATATAATATATATTTGGTGAAGTTTTTCATATTTTACATAGGGGGTGTAGTATATAGTTACTGTCCTTTTTGATATTTTATTTACAGTATATAATATACATTTGGTGTAATTTTTGATATTTTATGTACAGTATATTAAATATAATTACTGCAGTTTTTGATAGTCTATTTACAGTATATACAACACATATTTGGTGTACTTTTTGATATTTTATGTACAGTATGTCATATATATTTACTGTACTTTTTGATATTTTATTTACAGTATATAAAATGTATTTGGTGTACTTTTAGTTAATATTATATGTACAATATATGAAATATATTTACTGTACTTTTTGATATTTTATGTACAGTATATAAGATATATTTGGTGTCCTTTTGATATTTTATATAAATTATATAATATATATTTGGTGAAGTTTTTGATATTTTACATAGGGTGTGTAGTATATAGTTACTGTCCTTTTTGATATTTTATTTACAGTATATAATATACGTTTGGTGTAATTTTTGATATTTAATGTACAGTATATTAAATATAATTACTGTAGTATTTGATACTTTATTTACAGTATATATAACACATATTTGGTGTACTTTTTGATATTTTATGTACAGTATGTCATATATATTTACTGTACTTTTTGATAATTTATTTACAGTATATAAAGAGTATTTGGTGTACTTTCAGTTAATATTATATGTACAATATATGAAATATGTTTACTGTATTTTTGATATTTTATGTACAGTATATAAGATATATTTGGTGTCCTTTTGATATTTTATGTAAATTATATAATATATATTTGGTGAAGTTTTTGATATTTTACATAGGGTGTGTAGTATATAGTTACTGTCTTTTTGATATTTTATTTACAGTATATAATATACGTTTGGTGTAATTTTTGATATTTTATGTACAGTATATTAAATATAATTACTGTAGTATTTGATACTTTATTTACAGTATATATAACACATATTTGGTGTACTTTTTGATATTTTATGTACAGTATGTAATATATATTTACTGTACTTTTTGATAATTTATTTACAGTATATAAAGTGTATTTGGGGTACTTTCGGTTAATATTATATGTACAATATATGAAATATATTTACTGTATTTTTGATATTTTATGTACAGTATATAAGATATATTTCGTATCCTTTTGATATTTTATGTAAATTATATAATACATATTTGGTGTTGTTTTTGATATTTTACATAGGGTGTGTCATATATATTGACTGTCCTTTTTTATATTTTATTTACAGTATATAATATACATTTGGTGTAATTTTTGATATTTTATGTACAGTATATTAAATATAATTACTGTAGTTTTTCATAGTCTATTTACAGTATATATAACACATATTTGGTGTACTTTTTGATATTTTATGTACAGTATGTCATATATATTTACTGTACTGTTTTATATTTTATTTACAGTATATAAAATGTATTTGGTGTACTTTTAGTTAATATTATATGTACAATATATGAAATATATTTACTGTACCTTCTGATATTTTATATACAGTATATAAGATATATTTGGTGTCCGTTTGATATTTTATACAAATTATATAATATATATTTGGTGAAGTTTTTCATATTTTACATAGGGGGTGTAGTATATAGTTACTGTCCTTTTTGATATTTTATTTACAGTATATAATATACGTTTGGTGTAATTTTTGATATTTAATGTACAGTATATTAAATATAATTACTGTAGTATTTGATACTTTATTTACAGTATATAAACCACATATTTGGCGTACTTTTTGATATTTTATGTACAGTATGTCATATATATTTACTGTACTTTTTGATAATTTATTTACAGTATATAAAGTGTATTTGGTGTACTTTCAGTTAATATTATATGTACAATATATGAAATATATTTACTGTACTTTTTGATATTTTATGTACAGTATATAAGATATATTTGGTGTCCTTTTGATATTTTATGTAAATTATATAATATATATTTGGTGAAGTTTTTGATATTTTACATAGGGTGTGTAGTATATAGTTACTGTCCTTTTTGATATTTTATTTACAGTATATAATATACGTTTGGTGTAATTTTTGATATTTTATGTACAGTATATTAAATATAATTACTGTAGTATTTGATACTTTATTTACAGTATATATAACACATATTTGGTGTACTTTTTGATATTTTATGTACAGTATGTAATATATATTTACTGTACTTTTTGATAATTTATTTACAGTATATAAAGTGTATTTGGGGTACTTTCGGTTAATATTATATGTACAATATATGAAATATATTTACTGTATTTTTGATATTTTATGTACAGTATATAAGATATATTTCGTATCCTTTTGATATTTTATGTAAATTATATAATACATATTTGGTGTTGTTTTTGATATTTTACATAGGTTGTGTCATATATATTGACTGTCCTTTTTTATATTTTATTTACAGTATATAATATACATTTGGTGTAATTTTTGATATTTTATGTACAGTATATTAAATATAATTACTGTAGTTTTTCATAGTCTATTTACAGTATATATAACACATATTTGGTGTACTTTTTGATATTTTATGTACAGTATGTCATATATATTTACTGTACTGTTTTATATTTTATTTACAGTATATAAAATGTATTTGGTGTACTTTTAGTTAATATTATATGTACAATATATGAAATATATTTACTGTACCTTCTGATATTTTATATACAGTATATAAGATATATTTGGTGTCCGTTTGATATTTTATACAAATTATATAATATATATTTGGTGAAGTTTTTCATATTTTACATAGGGGGTGTAGTATATAGTTACTGTCCTTTTTGATATTTTATTTACAGTATATAATATACATTTGGTGTAATTTTTGATATTTTATGTACAGTATATTAAATATAATTACTGCAGTTTTTGATAGTCTATTTACAGTATATACAACACATATTTGGTGTACTTTTTGATATTTTATGTACAGTATGTCATATATATTTACTGTACTTTTTGATATTTTATTTACAGTATATAAAATGTATTTGGTGTACTTTTAGTTAATATTATATGTACAATATATGAAATATATTTACTGTACTTTTTGATATTTTATGTACAGTATATAAGATATATTTGGTGTCCTTTTGATATTTTATATAAATTATATAATATATATTTGGTGAAGTTTTTGATATTTTACATAGGGTGTGTAGTATATAGTTACTGTCCTTTTTGATATTTTATTTACAGTATATAATATACGTTTGGTGTAATTTTTGATATTTAATGTACAGTATATTAAATATAATTACTGTAGTATTTGATACTTTATTTACAGTATATATAACACATATTTGGTGTACTTTTTGATATTTTATGTACAGTATGTCATATATATTTACTGTACTTTTTGATAATTTATTTACAGTATATAAAGAGTATTTGGTGTACTTTCAGTTAATATTATATGTACAATATATGAAATATGTTTACTGTATTTTTGATATTTTATGTACAGTATATAAGATATATTTGGTGTCCTTTTGATATTTTATGTAAATTATATAATATATATTTGGTGAAGTTTTTGATATTTTACATAGGGTGTGTAGTATATAGTTACTGTCTTTTTGATATTTTATTTACAGTATATAATATACGTTTGGTGTAATTTTTGATATTTTATGTACAGTATATTAAATATAATTACTGTAGTATTTGATACTTTATTTACAGTATATATAACACATATTTGGTGTACTTTTTGATATTTTATGTACAGTATGTAATATATATTTACTGTACTTTTTGATAATTTATTTACAGTATATAAAGTGTATTTGGGGTACTTTCGGTTAATATTATATGTACAATATATGAAATATATTTACTGTATTTTTGATATTTTATGTACAGTATATAAGATATATTTCGTATCCTTTTGATATTTTATGTAAATTATATAATACATATTTGGTGTTGTTTTTGATATTTTACATAGGGTGTGTCATATATATTGACTGTCCTTTTTTATATTTTATTTACAGTATATAATATACATTTGGTGTAATTTTTGATATTTTATGTACAGTATATTAAATATAATTACTGTAGTTTTTCATAGTCTATTTACAGTATATATAACACATATTTGGTGTACTTTTTGATATTTTATGTACAGTATGTCATATATATTTACTGTACTGTTTTATATTTTATTTACAGTATATAAAATGTATTTGGTGTACTTTTAGTTAATATTATATGTACAATATATGAAATATATTTACTGTACCTTCTGATATTTTATATACAGTATATAAGATATATTTGGTGTCCGTTTGATATTTTATACAAATTATATAATATATATTTGGTGAAGTTTTTCATATTTTACATAGGGGGTGTAGTATATAGTTACTGTCCTTTTTGATATTTTATTTACAGTATATAATATACGTTTGGTGTAATTTTTGATATTTAATGTACAGTATATTAAATATAATTACTGTAGTATTTGATACTTTATTTACAGTATATAAACCACATATTTGGCGTACTTTTTGATATTTTATGTACAGTATGTCATATATATTTACTGTACTTTTTGATAATTTATTTACAGTATATAAAGTGTATTTGGTGTACTTTCAGTTAATATTATATGTACAATATATGAAATATATTTACTGTACTTTTTGATATTTTATGTACAGTATATAAGATATATTTGGTGTCCTTTTGATATTTTATGTAAATTATATAATATATATTTGGTGAAGTTTTTGATATTTTACATAGGGTGTGTAGTATATAGTTACTGTCCTTTTTGATATTTTATTTACAGTATATAATATACGTTTGGTGTAATTTTTGATATTTTATGTACAGTATATTAAATATAATTACTGTAGTATTTGATACTTTATTTACAGTATATATAACACATATTTGGTGTACTTTTTGATATTTTATGTACAGTATGTAATATATATTTACTGTACTTTTTGATAATTTATTTACAGTATATAAAGTGTATTTGGGGTACTTTCGGTTAATATTATATGTACAATATATGAAATATATTTACTGTATTTTTGATATTTTATGTACAGTATATAAGATATATTTCGTATCCTTTTGATATTTTATGTAAATTATATAATACATATTTGGTGTTGTTTTTGATATTTTACATAGGGTGTGTCATATATATTGACTGTCCTTTTTTATATTTTATTTACAGTATATAATATACATTTGGTGTAATTTTTGATATTTTATGTACAGTATATTAAATATAATTACTGTAGTTTTTCATAGTCTATTTACAGTATATATAACACATATTTGGTGTACTTTTTGATATTTTATGTACAGTATGTCATATATATTTACTGTACTGTTTTATATTTTATTTACAGTATATAAAATGTATTTGGTGTACTTTTAGTTAATATTATATGTACAATATATGAAATATATTTACTGTACCTTCTGATATTTTATATACAGTATATAAGATATATTTGGTGTCCGTTTGATATTTTATACAAATTATATAATATATATTTGGTGAAGTTTTTCATATTTTACATAGGGGGTGTAGTATATAGTTACTGTCCTTTTTGATATTTTATTTACAGTATATAATATACGTTTGGTGTAATTTTTGATATTTAATGTACAGTATATTAAATATAATTACTGTAGTATTTGATACTTTATTTACAGTATATAAACCACATATTTGGTGTACTTTTTGATATTTTATGTACAGTATGTAATATATATTTACTGTACTTTTTGATAATTTATTTACAGTATATAAAGTGTATTTGGTGTACTTTCAGTTAATATTATATGTACAATATATGAAATATATTTACTGTACTTTTTGATATTTTATGTACAGTATATAAGATATATTTGGTGTCCTTTTGATATTTTATGTAAATTATATAATATATATTTGGTGAAGTTTTTGATATTTTACATAGGGTGTGTAGTATATAGTTACTGTCCTTTTTGATATTTTATTTACAGTATATAATATACGTTTGGTGTAATTTTTGATATTTTATGTACAGTATATTAAATATAATTACTGTAGTATTTGATACTTTATTTACAGTATATATAACACATATTTGGTGTACTTTTTGATATTTTATGTACAGTATGTAATATATATTTACTGTACATTTTGATAATTTATTTACAGTATATAAAGTGTATTTGGGGTACTTTCGGTTAATATTATATGTACAATATATGAAATATATTTACTGTATTTTTGATATTTTATGTACAGTATATAAGATATATTTCGTATCCTTTTGATATTTTATGTAAATTATATAATACATATTTGGTGTTGTTTTTGATATTTTACATAGGGTGTGTCATATATATTGACTGTCCTTTTTTATATTTTATTTACAGTATATAATATACATTTGGTGTAATTTTTGATATTTTATGTACAGTATATTAAATATAATTACTGTAGTTTTTCATAGTCTATTTACAGTATATATAACACATATTTGGTGTACTTTTTGATATTTTATGTACAGTATGTCATATATATTTACTGTACTGTTTTATATTTTATTTACAGTATATAAAATGTATTTGGTGTACTTTTAGTTAATATTATATGTACAATATATGAAATATATTTACTGTACCTTCTGATATTTTATATACAGTATATAAGATATATTTGGTGTCCGTTTGATATTTTATACAAATTATATAATATATATTTGGTGAAGTTTTTCATATTTTACATAGGGGGTGTAGTATATAGTTACTGTCCTTTTTGATATTTTATTTACAGTATATAATATACGTTTGGTGTAATTTTTGATATTTAATGTACAGTATATTAAATATAATTACTGTAGTATTTGATACTTTATTTACAGTATATAAACCACATATTTGGTGTACTTTTTGATATTTTATGTACAGTATGTCATATATATTTACTGTACTTTTTGATAATTTATTTACAGTATATAAAGTGTATTTGGTGTACTTTCAGTTAATATTATATGTACAATATATGAAATATATTTACTGTACTTTTTGATATTTTATGTACAGTATATAAGATATATTTGGTGTCCTTTTGATATTTTATGTAAATTATATAATATATATTTGGTGAAGTTTTTGATATTTTACATAGGGTGTGTAGTATATAGTTACTGTCCTTTTTGATATTTTATTTACAGTATATAATATACGTTTGGTGTAATTTTTGATATTTTATGTACAGTATATTAAATATAATTACTGTAGTATTTGATACTTTATTTACAGTATATATAACACATATTTGGTGTACTTTTTGATATTTTATGTACAGTATGTAATATATATTTACTGTACTTTTTGATAATTTATTTACAGTATATAAAGTGTATTTGGGGTACTTTCGGTTAATATTATATGTACAATATATGAAATATATTTACTGTATTTTTGATATTTTATGTACAGTATATAAGATATATTTCGTATCCTTTTGATATTTTATGTAAATTATATAATACATATTTGGTGTTGTTTTTGATATTTTACATAGGGTGTGTCATATATATTGACTGTCCTTTTTTATATTTTATTTACAGTATATAATATACATTTGGTGTAATTTTTGATATTTTATGTACAGTATATTAAATATAATTACTGTAGTTTTTCATAGTCTATTTACAGTATATATAACACATATTTGGTGTACTTTTTGATATTTTATGTACAGTATGTCATATATATTTACTGTACTGTTTTATATTTTATTTACAGTATATAAAATGTATTTGGTGTACTTTTAGTTAATATTATATGTACAATATATGAAATATATTTACTGTACCTTCTGATATTTTATATACAGTATATAAGATATATTTGGTGTCCGTTTGATATTTTATACAAATTATATAATATATATTTGGTGAAGTTTTTCATATTTTACATAGGGGGTGTAGTATATAGTTACTGTCCTTTTTGATATTTTATTTACAGTATATAATATACGTTTGGTGTAATTTTTGATATTTAATGTACAGTATATTAAATATAATTACTGTAGTATTTGATACTTTATTTACAGTATATAAACCACATATTTGGCGTACTTTTTGATATTTTATGTACAGTATGTAATATATATTTACTGTACTTTTTGATAATTTATTTACAGTATATAAAGTGTATTTGGTGTACTTTCAGTTAATATTATATGTACAATATATGAAATATATTTACTGTACTTTTTGATATTTTATGTACAGTATATAAGATATATTTGGTGTCCTTTTGATATTTTATGTAAATTATATAATATATATTTGGTGAAGTTTTTGATATTTTACATAGGGTGTGTAGTATATAGTTACTGTCCTTTTTGATATTTTATTTACAGTATATAATATACGTTTGGTGTAATTTTTGATATTTTATGTACAGTATATTAAATATAATTACTGTAGTATTTGATACTTTATTTACAGTATATATAACACATATTTGGTGTACTTTTTGATATTTTATGTACAGTATGTAATATATATTTACTGTACTTTTTGATAATTTATTTACAGTATATAAAGTGTATTTGGGGTACTTTCGGTTAATATTATATGTACAATATATGAAATATATTTACTGTATTTTTGATATTTTATGTACAGTATATAAGATATATTTCGTATCCTTTTGATATTTTATGTAAATTATATAATACATATTTGGTGTTGTTTTTGATATTTTACATAGGGTGTGTCATATATATTGACTGTCCTTTTTTATATTTTATTTACAGTATATAATATACATTTGGTGTAATTTTTGATATTTTATGTACAGTATATTAAATATAATTACTGTAGTTTTTCATAGTCTATTTACAGTATATATAACACATATTTGGTGTACTTTTTGATATTTTATGTACAGTATGTCATATATATTTACTGTACTGTTTTATATTTTATTTACAGTATATAAAATGTATTTGGTGTACTTTTAGTTAATATTATATGTACAATATATGAAATATATTTACTGTACCTTCTGATATTTTATATACAGTATATAAGATATATTTGGTGTCCGTTTGATATTTTATACAAATTATATAATATATATTTGGTGAAGTTTTTCATATTTTACATAGGGGGTGTAGTATATAGTTACTGTCCTTTTTGATATTTTATTTACAGTATATAATATATGTTTGGTGTAATTTTTGATATTTTATGTACAGTATATTAAATATAATTACTGTAGTATTTGATACTTTATTTACAGTATATATAACACATATTTGGTGTACTTTTTGATATTTTATGTACAGTATGTAATATATATTTACTGTACTTTTTGATAATTTATTTACAGTATATAAAGTGTATTTGGGGTACTTTCGGTTAATATTATATGTACAATATATGAAATATATTTACTGTATTTTTGATATTTTATGTACAGTATATAAGATATATTTCGTATCCTTTTGATATTTTATGTAAATTATATAATACATATTTGGTGTTGTTTTTGATATTTTACATAGGGTGTGTCATATATATTGACTGTCCTTTTTTATATTTTATTTACAGTATATAATATACATTTGGTGTAATTTTTGATATTTTATGTACAGTATATTAAATATAATTACTGTAGTTTTTCATAGTCTATTTACAGTATATATAACACATATTTGGTGTACTTTTTGATATTTTATGTACAGTATGTCATATATATTTACTGTACTGTTTTATATTTTATTTACAGTATATAAAATGTATTTGGTGTACTTTTAGTTAATATTATATGTACAATATATGAAATATATTTACTGTACCTTCTGATATTTTATATACAGTATATAAGATATATTTGGTGTCCGTTTGATATTTTATACAAATTATATAATATATATTTGGTGAAGTTTTTCATATTTTACATAGGGGGTGTAGTATATAGTTACTGTCCTTTTTGATATTTTATTTACAGTATATAATATACGTTTGGTGTAATTTTTGATATTTAATGTACAGTATATTAAATATAATTACTGTAGTATTTGATACTTTATTTACAGTATATAAACCACATATTTGGTGTACTTTTTGATATTTTATGTACAGTATGTAATATATATTTACTGTACTTTTTGATAATTTATTTACAGTATATAAAGTGTATTTGGTGTACTTTCAGTTAATATTATATGTACAATATATGAAATATATTTACTGTACTTTTTGATATTTTATGTACAGTATATAAGATATATTTGGTGTCCTTTTGATATTTTATGTAAATTATATAATATATATTTGGTGAAGTTTTTGATATTTTACATAGGGTGTGTAGTATATAGTTACTGTCCTTTTTGATATTTTATTTACAGTATATAATATACGTTTGGTGTAATTTTTGATATTTTATGTACAGTATATTAAATATAATTACTGTAGTATTTGATACTTTATTTACAGTATATATAACACATATTTGGTGTACTTTTTGATATTTTATGTACAGTATGTAATATATATTTACTGTACTTTTTGATAATTTATTTACAGTATATAAAGTGTATTTGGGGTACTTTCGGTTAATATTATATGTACAATATATGAAATATATTTACTGTATTTTTGATATTTTATGTACAGTATATAAGATATATTTCGTATCCTTTTGATATTTTATGTAAATTATATAATACATATTTGGTGTTGTTTTTGATATTTTACATAGGGTGTGTCATATATATTGACTGTCCTTTTTTATATTTTATTTACAGTATATAATATACATTTGGTGTAATTTTTGATATTTTATGTACAGTATATTAAATATAATTACTGTAGTTTTTCATAGTCTATTTACAGTATATATAACACATATTTGGTGTACTTTTTGATATTTTATGTACAGTATGTCATATATATTTACTGTACTGTTTTATATTTTATTTACAGTATATAAAATGTATTTGGTGTACTTTTAGTTAATATTATATGTACAATATATGAAATATATTTACTGTACCTTCTGATATTTTATATACAGTATATAAGATATATTTGGTGTCCGTTTGATATTTTATACAAATTATATAATATATATTTGGTGAAGTTTTTCATATTTTACATAGGGGGTGTAGTATATAGTTACTGTCCTTTTTGATATTTTATTTACAGTATATAATATACGTTTGGTGTAATTTTTGATATTTAATGTACAGTATATTAAATATAATTACTGTAGTATTTGATACTTTATTTACAGTATATAAACCACATATTTGGCGTACTTTTTGATATTTTATGTACAGTATGTCATATATATTTACTGTACTTTTTGATAATTTATTTACAGTATATAAAGTGTATTTGGTGTACTTTCAGTTAATATTATATGTACAATATATGAAATATATTTACTGTACTTTTTGATATTTTATGTACAGTATATAAGATATATTTGGTGTCCTTTTGATATTTTATGTAAATTATATAATATATATTTGGTGAAGTTTTTGATATTTTACATAGGGTGTGTAGTATATAGTTACTGTCCTTTTTGATATTTTATTTACAGTATATAATATACGTTTGGTGTAATTTTTGATATTTTATGTACAGTATATTAAATATAATTACTGTAGTATTTGATACTTTATTTACAGTATATATAACACATATTTGGTGTACTTTTTGATATTTCATGTACAGTATGTAATATATATTTACTGTACTTTTTGATAATTTATTTACAGTATATAAAGTGTATTTGGGGTACTTTCGGTTAATATTATATGTACAATATATGAAATATATTTACTGTATTTTTGATATTTTATGTACAGTATATAAGATATATTTCGTATCCTTTTGATATTTTATGTAAATTATATAATACATATTTGGTGTTGTTTTTGATATTTTACATAGGGTGTGTCATATATATTGACTGTCCTTTTTTATATTTTATTTACAGTATATAATATACATTTGGTGTAATTTTTGATATTTTATGTACAGTATATTAAATATAATTACTGTAGTTTTTCATAGTCTATTTACAGTATATATAACACATATTTGGTGTACTTTTTGATATTTTATGTACAGTATGTCATATATATTTACTGTACTGTTTTATATTTTATTTACAGTATATAAAATGTATTTGGTGTACTTTTAGTTAATATTATATGTACAATATATGAAATATATTTACTGTACCTTCTGATATTTTATATACAGTATATAAGATATATTTGGTGTCCGTTTGATATTTTATACAAATTATATAATATATATTTGGTGAAGTTTTTCATATTTTACATAGGGGGTGTAGTATATAGTTACTGTCCTTTTTGATATTTTATTTACAGTATATAATATACGTTTGGTGTAATTTTTGATATTTAATGTACAGTATATTAAATATAATTACTGTAGTATTTGATACTTTATTTACAGTATATAAACCACATATTTGGCGTACTTTTTGATATTTTATGTACAGTATGTAATATATATTTACTGTACTTTTTGATAATTTATTTACAGTATATAAAGTGTATTTGGTGTACTTTCAGTTAATATTATATGTACAATATATGAAATATATTTACTGTACTTTTTGATATTTTATGTACAGTATATAAGATATATTTGGTGTCCTTTTGATATTTTATGTAAATTATATAATATATATTTGGTGAAGTTTTTGATATTTTACATAGGGTGTGTAGTATATAGTTACTGTCCTTTTTGATATTTTATTTACAGTATATAATATACGTTTGGTGTAATTTTTGATATTTTATGTACAGTATATTAAATATAATTACTGTAGTATTTGATACTTTATTTACAGTATATATAACACATATTTGGTGTACTTTTTGATATTTTATGTACAGTATGTAATATATATTTACTGTACTTTTTGATAATTTATTTACAGTATATAAAGTGTATTTGGGGTACTTTCGGTTAATATTATATGTACAATATATGAAATATATTTACTGTATTTTTGATATTTTATGTACAGTATATAAGATATATTTCGTATCCTTTTGATATTTTATGTAAATTATATAATACATATTTGGTGTTGTTTTTGATATTTTACATAGGGTGTGTCATATATATTGACTGTCCTTTTTTATATTTTATTTACAGTATATAATATACATTTGGTGTAATTTTTGATATTTTATGTACAGTATATTAAATATAATTACTGTAGTTTTTCATAGTCTATTTACAGTATATATAACACATATTTGGTGTACTTTTTGATATTTTATGTACAGTATGTCATATATATTTACTGTACTGTTTTATATTTTATTTACAGTATATAAAATGTATTTGGTGTACTTTTAGTTAATATTATATGTACAATATATGAAATATATTTACTGTACCTTCTGATATTTTATATACAGTATATAAGATATATTTGGTGTCCGTTTGATATTTTATACAAATTATATAATATATATTTGGTGAAGTTTTTCATATTTTACATAGGGGGTGTAGTATATAGTTACTGTCCTTTTTGATATTTTATTTACAGTATATAATATATGTTTGGTGTAATTTTTGATATTTTATGTACAGTATATTAAATATAATTACTGTAGTATTTGATACTTTATTTACAGTATATATAACACATATTTGGTGTACTTTTTGATATTTTATGTACAGTATGTAATATATATTTACTGTACTTTTTGATAATTTATTTACAGTATATAAAGTGTATTTGGGGTACTTTCGGTTAATATTATATGTACAATATATGAAATATATTTACTGTATTTTTGATATTTTATGTACAGTATATAAGATATATTTCGTATCCTTTTGATATTTTATGTAAATTATATAATACATATTTGGTGTTGTTTTTGATATTTTACATAGGGTGTGTCATATATATTGACTGTCCTTTTTTATATTTTATTTACAGTATATAATATACATTTGGTGTAATTTTTGATATTTTATGTACAGTATATTAAATATAATTACTGTAGTTTTTCATAGTCTATTTACAGTATATATAACACATATTTGGTGTACTTTTTGATATTTTATGTACAGTATGTCATATATATTTACTGTACTGTTTTATATTTTATTTACAGTATATAAAATGTATTTGGTGTACTTTTAGTTAATATTATATGTACAATATATGAAATATATTTACTGTACCTTCTGATATTTTATATACAGTATATAAGATATATTTGGTGTCCGTTTGATATTTTATACAAATTATATAATATATATTTGGTGAAGTTTTTCATATTTTACATAGGGGGTGTAGTATATAGTTACTGTCCTTTTTGATATTTTATTTACAGTATATAATATACGTTTGGTGTAATTTTTGATATTTAATGTACAGTATATTAAATATAATTACTGTAGTATTTGATACTTTATTTACAGTATATAAACCACATATTTGGTGTACTTTTTGATATTTTATGTACAGTATGTAATATATATTTACTGTACTTTTTGATAATTTATTTACAGTATATAAAGTGTATTTGGTGTACTTTCAGTTAATATTATATGTACAATATATGAAATATATTTACTGTACTTTTTGATATTTTATGTACAGTATATAAGATATATTTGGTGTCCTTTTGATATTTTATGTAAATTATATAATATATATTTGGTGAAGTTTTTGATATTTTACATAGGGTGTGTAGTATATAGTTACTGTCCTTTTTGATATTTTATTTACAGTATATAATATACGTTTGGTGTAATTTTTGATATTTTATGTACAGTATATTAAATATAATTACTGTAGTATTTGATACTTTATTTACAGTATATATAACACATATTTGGTGTACTTTTTGATATTTTATGTACAGTATGTAATATATATTTACTGTACTTTTTGATAATTTATTTACAGTATATAAAGTGTATTTGGGGTACTTTCGGTTAATATTATATGTACAATATATGAAATATATTTACTGTATTTTTGATATTTTATGTACAGTATATAAGATATATTTCGTATCCTTTTGATATTTTATGTAAATTATATAATACATATTTGGTGTTGTTTTTGATATTTTACATAGGGTGTGTCATATATATTGACTGTCCTTTTTTATATTTTATTTACAGTATATAATATACATTTGGTGTAATTTTTGATATTTTATGTACAGTATATTAAATATAATTACTGTAGTTTTTCATAGTCTATTTACAGTATATATAACACATATTTGGTGTACTTTTTGATATTTTATGTACAGTATGTCATATATATTTACTGTACTGTTTTATATTTTATTTACAGTATATAAAATGTATTTGGTGTACTTTTAGTTAATATTATATGTACAATATATGAAATATATTTACTGTACCTTCTGATATTTTATATACAGTATATAAGATATATTTGGTGTCCGTTTGATATTTTATACAAATTATATAATATATATTTGGTGAAGTTTTTCATATTTTACATAGGGGGTGTAGTATATAGTTACTGTCCTTTTTGATATTTTATTTACAGTATATAATATACGTTTGGTGTAATTTTTGATATTTAATGTACAGTATATTATATATAATTACTGTAGTATTTGATACTTTATTTACAGTATATAAACCACATATTTGGCGTACTTTTTGATATTTTATGTACAGTATGTCATATATATTTACTGTACTTTTTGATAATTTATTTACAGTATATAAAGTGTATTTGGTGTACTTTCAGTTAATATTATATGTACAATATATGAAATATATTTACTGTACTTTTTGATATTTTATGTACATTATATAAGATATATTTGGTGTCCTTTTGATATTTTATGTAAATTATATAATATATATTTGGTGAAGTTTTTGATATTTTACATAGGGTGTGTAGTATATAGTTACTGTCCTTTTTGATATTTTATTTACAGTATATAATATACGTTTGGTGTAATTTTTGATATTTTATGTACAGTATATTAAATATAATTACTGTAGTATTTGATACTTTATTTACAGTATATATAACACATATTTGGTGTACTTTTTGATATTTTATGTACAGTATGTAATATATATTTACTGTACTTTTTGATAATTTATTTACAGTATATAAAGTGTATTTGGGGTACTTTCGGTTAATATTATATGTACAATATATGAAATATATTTACTGTATTTTTGATATTTTATGTACAGTATATAAGATATATTTCGTATCCTTTTGATATTTTATGTAAATTATATAATACATATTTGGTGTTGTTTTTGATATTTTACATAGGGTGTGTCATATATATTGACTGTCCTTTTTTATATTTTATTTACAGTATATAATATACATTTGGTGTAATTTTTGATATTTTATGTACAGTATATTAAATATAATTACTGTAGTTTTTCATAGTCTATTTACAGTATATATAACACATATTTGGTGTACTTTTTGATATTTTATGTACAGTATGTCATATATATTTACTGTACTGTTTTATATTTTATTTACAGTATATAAAATGTATTTGGTGTACTTTTAGTTAATATTATATGTACAATATATGAAATATATTTACTGTACCTTCTGATATTTTATATACAGTATATAAGATATATTTGGTGTCCGTTTGATATTTTATACAAATTATATAATATATATTTGGTGAAGTTTTTCATATTTTACATAGGGGGTGTAGTATATAGTTACTGTCCTTTTTGATATTTTATTTACAGTATATAATATACGTTTGGTGTAATTTTTGATATTTAATGTACAGTATATTAAATATAATTACTGTAGTATTTGATACTTTATTTACAGTATATAAACCACATATTTGGCGTACTTTTTGATATTTTATGTACAGTATGTCATATATATTTACTGTACTTTTTGATAATTTATTTACAGTATATAAAGTGTATTTGGTGTACTTTCAGTTAATATTATATGTACAATATATGAAATATATTTACTGTACTTTTTGATATTTTATGTACAGTATATAAGATATATTTGGTGTCCTTTTGATATTTTATGTAAATTATATAATATATATTTGGTGAAGTTTTTGATATTTTACATAGGGTGTGTAGTATATAGTTACTGTCCTTTTTGATATTTTATTTACAGTATATAATATACGTTTGGTGTAATTTTTGATATTTTATGTACAGTATATTAAATATAATTACTGTAGTATTTGATACTTTATTTACAGTATATATAACACATATTTGGTGTACTTTTTGATATTTTATGTACAGTATGTAATATATATTTACTGTACTTTTTGATAATTTATTTACAGTATATAAAGTGTATTTGGGGTACTTTCGGTTAATATTATATGTACAATATATGAAATATATTTACTGTATTTTTGATATTTTATGTACAGTATATAAGATATATTTCGTATCCTTTTGATATTTTATGTAAATTATATAATACATATTTGGTGTTGTTTTTGATATTTTACATAGGGTGTGTCATATATATTGACTGTCCTTTTTTATATTTTATTTACAGTATATAATATACATTTGGTGTAATTTTTGATATTTTATGTACAGTATATTAAATATAATTACTGTAGTTTTTCATAGTCTATTTACAGTATATATAACACATATTTGGTGTACTTTTTGATATTTTATGTACAGTATGTCATATATATTTACTGTACTGTTTTATATTTTATTTACAGTATATAAAATGTATTTGGTGTACTTTTAGTTAATATTATATGTACAATATATGAAATATATTTACTGTACCTTCTGATATTTTATATACAGTATATAAGATATATTTGGTGTCCGTTTGATATTTTATACAAATTATATAATATATATTTGGTGAAGTTTTTCATATTTTACATAGGGGGTGTAGTATATAGTTACTGTCCTTTTTGATATTTTATTTACAGTATATAATATACGTTTGGTGTAATTTTTGATATTTAATGTACAGTATATTAAATATAATTACTGTAGTATTTGATACTTTATTTACAGTATATATAACACATATTTGGTGTACTTTTTGATATTTTATGTACAGTATGTAATATATATTTACTGTACTTTTTGATAATTTATTTACAGTATATAAAGTGTATTTGGGGTACTTTCGGTTAATATTATATGTACAATATATGAAATATATTTACTGTATTTTTGATATTTTATGTACAGTATATAAGATATATTTCGTATCCTTTTGATATTTTATGTAAATTATATAATACATATTTGGTGTTGTTTTTGATATTTTACATAGGGTGTGTCATATATATTGACTGTCCTTTTTTATATTTTATTTACAGTATATAATATACATTTGGTGTAATTTTTGATATTTTATGTACAGTATATTAAATATAATTACTGTAGTTTTTCATAGTCTATTTACAGTATATATAACACATATTTGGTGTACTTTTTGATATTTTATGTACAGTATGTCATATATATTTACTGTACTTTTTGATAATTTATTTACAGTATATAAAGTGTATTTGGTGTACTTTCAGTTAATATTATATGTACAATATATGAAATATATTTACTGTACTTTTTGATATTTTATGTACAGTATATAAGATATATTTGGTGTCCTTTTGATATTTTATGTAAATTATATAATATATATTTGGTGAAGTTTTTGATATTTTACATAGGGTGTGTAGTATATAGTTACTGTCCTTTTTGATATTTTATTTACAGTATATAATATACGTTTGGTGTAATTTTTGATATTTTATGTACAGTATATTAAATATAATTACTGTAGTATTTGATACTTTATTTACAGTATATATAACACATATTTGGTGTACTTTTTGATATTTTATGTACAGTATGTAATATATATTTACTGTACTTTTTGATAATTTATTTACAGTATATAAAGTGTATTTGGGGTACTTTCGGTTAATATTATATGTACAATATATGAAATATATTTACTGTATTTTTGATATTTTATGTACAGTATATAAGATATATTTCGTATCCTTTTGATATTTTATGTAAATTATATAATACATATTTGGTGTTGTTTTTGATATTTTACATAGGGTGTGTCATATATATTGACTGTCCTTTTTTATATTTTATTTACAGTATATAATATACATTTGGTGTAATTTTTGATATTTTATGTACAGTATATTAAATATAATTACTGTAGTTTTTCATAGTCTATTTACAGTATATATAACACATATTTGGTGTACTTTTTGATATTTTATGTACAGTATGTCATATATATTTACTGTACTGTTTTATATTTTATTTACAGTATATAAAATGTATTTGGTGTACTTTTAGTTAATATTATATGTACAATATATGAAATATATTTACTGTACCTTCTGATATTTTATATACAGTATATAAGATATATTTGGTGTCCGTTTGATATTTTATACAAATTATATAATATATATTTGGTGAAGTTTTTCATATTTTACATAGGGGGTGTAGTATATAGTTACTGTCCTTTTTGATATTTTATTTACAGTATATAATATACGTTTGGTGTAATTTTTGATATTTAATGTACAGTATATTAAATATAATTACTGTAGTATTTGATACTTTATTTACAGTATATAAACCACATATTTGGCGTACTTTTTGATATTTTATGTACAGTATGTCATATATATTTACTGTACTTTTTGATAATTTATTTACAGTATATAAAGTGTATTTGGTGTACTTTCAGTTAATATTATATGTACAATATATGAAATATATTTACTGTACTTTTTGATATTTTATGTACAGTATATAAGATATATTTGGTGTCCTTTTGATATTTTATGTAAATTATATAATATATATTTGGTGAAGTTTTTGATATTTTACATAGGGTGTGTAGTATATAGTTACTGTCCTTTTTGATATTTTATTTACAGTATATAATATACGTTTGGTGTAATTTTTGATATTTAATGTACAGTATATTAAATATAATTACTGTAGTATTTGATACTTTATTTACAGTATATATAACACATATTTGGTGTACTTTTTGATATTTTATGTACAGTATGTAATATATATTTACTGTACTTTTTGATAATTTATTTACAGTATATAAAGTGTATTTGGGGTACTTTCGGTTAATATTATATGTACAATATATGAAATATATTTACTGTATTTTTGATATTTTATGTACAGTATATAAGATATATTTCGTATCCTTTTGATATTTTATGTAAATTATATAATACATATTTGGTGTTGTTTTTGATATTTTACATAGGGTGTGTCATATATATTGACTGTCCTTTTTTATATTTTATTTACAGTATATAATATACATTTGGTGTAATTTTTGATATTTTATGTACAGTATATTAAATATAATTACTGTAGTTTTTCATAGTCTATTTACAGTATATATAACACATATTTGGTGTACTTTTTGATATTTTATGTACAGTATGTCATATATATTTACTGTACTTTTTGATAATTTATTTACAGTATATAAAGTGTATTTGGTGTACTTTCAGTTAATATTATATGTACAATATATGAAATATATTTACTGTACTTTTTGATATTTTATGTACAGTATATAAGATATATTTGGTGTCCTTTTGATATTTTATGTAAATTATATAATATATATTTGGTGAAGTTTTTGATATTTTACATAGGGTGTGTAGTATATAGTTACTGTCCTTTTTGATATTTTATTTACAGTATATAATATACGTTTGGTGTAATTTTTGATATTTTATGTACAGTATATTAAATATAATTACTGTAGTATTTGATACTTTATTTACAGTATATATAACACATATTTGGTGTACTTTTTGATATTTTATGTACAGTATGTAATATATATTTACTGTACTTTTTGATAATTTATTTACAGTATATAAAGTGTATTTGGGGTACTTTCGGTTAATATTATATGTACAATATATGAAATATATTTACTGTATTTTTGATATTTTATGTACAGTATATAAGATATATTTCGTATCCTTTTGATATTTTATGTAAATTATATAATACATATTTGGTGTTGTTTTTGATATTTTACATAGGGTGTGTCATATATATTGACTGTCCTTTTTTATATTTTATTTACAGTATATAATATACATTTGGTGTAATTTTTGATATTTTATGTACAGTATATTAAATATAATTACTGTAGTTTTTCATAGTCTATTTACAGTATATATAACACATATTTGGTGTACTTTTTGATATTTTATGTACAGTATGTCATATATATTTACTGTACTGTTTTATATTTTATTTACAGTATATAAAATGTATTTGGTGTACTTTTAGTTAATATTATATGTACAATATATGAAATATATTTACTGTACCTTCTGATATTTTATATACAGTATATAAGATATATTTGGTGTCCGTTTGATATTTTATACAAATTATATAATATATATTTGGTGAAGTTTTTCATATTTTACATAGGGGGTGTAGTATATAGTTACTGTCCTTTTTGATATTTTATTTACAGTATATAATATACGTTTGGTGTAATTTTTGATATTTAATGTACAGTATATTAAATATAATTACTGTAGTATTTGATACTTTATTTACAGTATATAAACCACATATTTGGCGTACTTTTTGATATTTTATGTACAGTATGTCATATATATTTACTGTACTTTTTGATAATTTATTTACAGTATATAAAGTGTATTTGGTGTACTTTCAGTTAATATTATATGTACAATATATGAAATATATTTACTGTACTTTTTGATATTTTATGTACAGTATATAAGATATATTTGGTGTCCTTTTGATATTTTATGTAAATTATATAATATATATTTGGTGAAGTTTTTGATATTTTACATAGGGTGTGTAGTATATAGTTACTGTCCTTTTTGATATTTTATTTACAGTATATAATATACGTTTGGTGTAATTTTTGATATTTTATGTACAGTATATTAAATATAATTACTGTAGTATTTGATACTTTATTTACAGTATATATAACACATATTTGGTGTACTTTTTGATATTTTATGTACAGTATGTAATATATATTTACTGTACTTTTTGATAATTTATTTACAGTATATAAAGTGTATTTGGGGTACTTTCGGTTAATATTATATGTACAATATATGAAATATATTTACTGTATTTTTGATATTTTATGTACAGTATATAAGATATATTTCGTATCCTTTTGATATTTTATGTAAATTATATAATACATATTTGGTGTTGTTTTTGATATTTTACATAGGGTGTGTCATATATATTCACTGTCCTTTTTTATATTTTATTTACAGTATATAATATACATTTGGTGTAATTTTTGATATTTTATGTACAGTATATTAAATATAATTACTGCAGTTTTTGATAGTCTATTTACAGTATATATAACACATATTTGGTGTACTTTTTGATATTTTATGTACAGTATGTCATATATATTTACTGTACTATTTGATATATTATTTACAGTATATAAAATGTATTTGGTGTACTTTTAGTTAATATTATATGTACAATATATGAAATATATTTACTGTACTTTCTGATATTTTATATACAGTATATAAGATATATTTGGTGTCCTTTTGATATTTTATACAAATTATATAATATATATTTGGTGAAGTTTTTCATATTTTACATAGGGGGTGTAGTATATAGTTACTGTCCTTTTTGATATTTTATTTACAGTATATAATATACGTTTGGTGTAATTTTTGATATTTAATGTACAGTATATTAAATATAATTACTGTAGTATTTGATACTTTATTTACAGTATATAAACCACATATTTGGTGTACTTTTTGATATTTTATGTACAGTATGTCATATATATTTACTGTACTTTTTGATAATTTATTTACAGTATATAAAGTGTATTTGGTGTACTTTCAGTTAATATTATATGTACAATATATGAAATATATTTACTGTACTTTTTGATATTTTATGTACAGTATATAAGATATATTTGGTGTCCTTTTGATATTTTATGTAAATTATATAATATATATTTGGTGAAGTTTTTGATATTTTACATAGGGTGTGTAGTATATAGTTACTGTCCTTTTTGATATTTTATTTACAGTATATAATATACGTTTGGTGTAATTTTTGATATTTTATGTACAGTATATTAAATATAATTACTGTAGTATTTGATACTTTATTTACAGTATATATAACACATATTTGGTGTACTTTTTGATATTTTATGTACAGTATGTAATATATATTTACTGTACTTTTTGATAATTTATTTACAGTATATAAAGTGTATTTGGGGTACTTTCGGTTAATATTATATGTACAATATATGAAATATATTTACTGTATTTGTGATATTTTATGTACAGTATATAAGATATATTTCGTATCCTTTTGATATTTTATGTAAATTATATAATACATATTTGGTGTTGTTTTTGATATTTTACATAGGGTGTGTATTATATACTTACTGTCCTTTTTGATATTTTATTTACAGTATATAATATACATTTGGTGTAATTTTTGATATTTTATGTACAGTATATTAAATATAATTACTGTAGTTTTTCATAGTCTATTTACAGTATATATAACACATATTTGGTGTACTTTTTGATATTTTATGTACAGTATGTCATATATATTTACTGTACTGTTTTATATTTTATTTACAGTATATAAAATGTATTTGGTGTACTTTTAGTTAATATTATATGTACAATATATGAAATATATTTACTGTACCTTCTGATATTTTATATACAGTATATAAGATATATTTGGTGTCCGTTTGATATTTTATACAAATTATATAATATATATTTGGTGAAGTTTTTCATATTTTACATAGGGGGTGTAGTATATAGTTACTGTCCTTTTTGATATTTTATTTACAGTATATATTATACGTTTGGTGTAATTTTTGATATTTAATGTACAGTATATTAAATATAATTACTGTAGTATTTGATACTTTATTTACAGTATATATAACACATATTTGGTGTACTTTTTGATATTTTATGTACAGTATGTAATATATATTTACTGTACTTTTTGATAATTTATTTACAGTATATAAAGTGTATTTGGGGTACTTTCGGTTAATATTATATGTACAATATATGAAATATATTTACTGTATTTTTGATATTTTATGTACAGTATATAAGATATATTTCGTATCCTTTTGATATTTTATGTAAATTATATAATATATATTTGGTGAAGTTTTTGATATTTTACATAGGGTGTGTAGTATATAGTTACTGTCCTTTTTGATATTTTATTTACAGTATATAATATACGTTTGGTGTAATTTTTGATATTTTATGTACAGTATATTAAATATAATTACTGTAGTATTTGATACTTTATTTACAGTATATATAACACATATTTGGTGTACTTTTTGATATTTTATGTACAGTATGTCATATATATTTACTGTACTTTTTGATAATTTATTTACAGTATATAAAGTGTATTTGGTGTACTTTCAGTTAATATTATATGTACAATATATGAAATATATTTACTGTACTTTTTGATATTTTATGTACAGTATATAAGATATATTTGGTGTCCTTTTGATATTTTATGTAAATTATATAATATATATTTGGTGAAGTTTTTGATATTTTACATAGGGTGTGTAGTATATAGTTACTGTCCTTTTTGATATTTTATTTACAGTATATAATATACGTTTGGTGTAATTTTTGATATTTTATGTACAGTATATTAAATATAATTACTGTAGTATTTGATACTTTATTTACAGTATATATAACACATATTTGGTGTACTTTTTGATATTTTATGTACAGTATGTAATATATATTTACTGTACTTTTTGATAATTTATTTACAGTATATAAAGTGTATTTGGGGTACTTTCGGTTAATATTATATGTACAATATATGAAATATATTTACTGTATTTTTGATATTTTATGTACAGTATATAAGATATATTTCGTATCCTTTTGATATTTTATGTAAATTATATAATACATATTTGGTGTTGTTTTTGATATTTTACATAGGGTGTGTCATATATATTGACTGTCCTTTTTTATATTTTATTTACAGTATATAATATACATTTGGTGTAATTTTTGATATTTTATGTACAGTATATTAAATATAATTACTGTAGTTTTTCATAGTCTATTTACAGTATATATAACACATATTTGGTGTACTTTTTGATATTTTATGTACAGTATGTAATATATATTTACTGTACTTTTTGATAATTTATTTACAGTATATAAAGTGTATTTGGGGTACTTTCGGTTAATATTATATGTACAATATATGAAATATATTTACTGTATTTTTGATATTTTATGTACAGTATATAAGATATATTTCGTATCCTTTTGATATTTTATGTAAATTTTATAATACATATTTGGTGTTGTTTTTGATATTTTACATAGGGTGTGTCATATATATTGACTGTCCTTTTTTATATTTTATTTACAGTATATAATATACATTTGGTGTAATTTTTGATATTTTATGTACAGTATATTAAATATAATTACTGTAGTTTTTCATAGTCTATTTACAGTATATATAACACATATTTGGTGTACTTTTTGATATTTTATGTACAGTATGTCATATATATTTACTGTACTGTTTTATATTTTATTTACAGTATATAAAATGTATTTGGTGTACTTTTAGTTAATATTATATGTACAATATATGAAATATATTTACTGTACCTTCTGATATTTTATATACAGTATATAAGATATATTTGGTGTCCGTTTGATATTTTATACAAATTATATAATATATATTTGGTGAAGTTTTTCATATTTTACATAGGGGGTGTAGTATATAGTTACTGTCCTTTTTGATATTTTATTTACAGTATATAATATACGTTTGGTGTAATTTTTGATATTTAATGTACAGTATATTAAATATAATTACTGTAGTATTTGATACTTTATTTACAGTATATATAACACATATTTGGTGTACTTTTTGATATTTTATGTACAGTATGTAATATATATTTACTGTACTTTTTGATAATTTATTTACAGTATATAAAGTGTATTTGGGGTACTTTCGGTTAATATTATGTGTACAATATATGAAATATATTTACTGTATTTTTGATATTTTATGTACAGTATATAAGATATATTTCGTATCCTTTTGATATTTTATGTAAATTATATAATACATATTTGGTGTTGTTTTTGATATTTTACATAGGGTGTGTCATATATATTGACTGTCCTTTTTTATATTTTATTTACAGTATATAATATACATTTGGTGTAATTTTTGATATTTTATGTACAGTATATTAAATATAATTACTGTAGTTTTTCATAGTCTATTTACAGTATATATAACACATATTTGGTGTACTTTTTGATATTTTATGTACAGTATGTCATATATATTTACTGTACTGTTTTATATTTTATTTACAGTATATAAAATGTATTTGGTGTACTTTTAGTTAATATTATATGTACAATATATGAAATATATTTACTGTACCTTCTGATATTTTATATACAGTATATAAGATATATTTGGTGTCCGTTTGATATTTTATACAAATTATATAATATATATTTGGTGAAGTTTTTCATATTTTACATAGGGGGTGTAGTATATAGTTACTGTCCTTTTTGATATTTTATTTACAGTATATAATATACGTTTGGTGTAATTTTTGATATTTAATGTACAGTATATTAAATATAATTACTGTAGTATTTGATACTTTATTTACAGTATATAAACCACATATTTGGTGTACTTTTTGATATTTTATGTACAGTATGTAATATATATTTACTGTACTTTTTGATAATTTATTTACAGTATATAAAGTGTATTTGGTGTACTTTCAGTTAATATTATATGTACAATATATGAAATATATTTACTGTACTTTTTGATATTTTATGTACAGTATATAAGATATATTTGGTGTCCTTTTGATATTTTATGTAAATTATATAATATATATTTGGTGAAGTTTTTGATATTTTACATAGGGTGTGTAGTATATAGTTACTGTCCTTTTTGATATTTTATTTACAGTATATAATATACGTTTGGTGTAATTTTTGATATTTTATGTACAGTATATTAAATATAATTACTGTAGTATTTGATACTTTATTTACAGTATATATAACACATATTTGGTGTACTTTTTGATATTTTATGTACAGTATGTAATATATATTTACTGTACTTTTTGATAATTTATTTACAGTATATAAAGTGTATTTGGGGTACTTTCGGTTAATATTATATGTACAATATATGAAATATATTTACTGTATTTTTGATATTTTATGTACAGTATATAAGATATATTTCGTATCCTTTTGATATTTTATGTAAATTATATAATACATATTTGGTGTTGTTTTTGATATTTTACATAGGGTGTGTCATATATATTGACTGTCCTTTTTTATATTTTATTTACAGTATATAATATACATTTGGTGTAATTTTTGATATTTTATGTACAGTATATTAAATATAATTACTGTAGTTTTTCATAGTCTATTTACAGTATATATAACACATATTTGGTGTACTTTTTGATATTTTATGTACAGTATGTCATATATATTTACTGTACTGTTTTATATTTTATTTACAGTATATAAAATGTATTTGGTGTACTTTTAGTTAATATTATATGTACAATATATGAAATATATTTACTGTACCTTCTGATATTTTATATACAGTATATAAGATATATTTGGTGTCCGTTTGATATTTTATACAAATTATATAATATATATTTGGTGAAGTTTTTCATATTTTACATAGGGGGTGTAGTATATAGTTACTGTCCTTTTTGATATTTTATTTACAGTATATAATATACGTTTGGTGTAATTTTTGATATTTAATGTACAGTATATTGAGTATAATTACTGTAGTATTTGATACTTTATTTACAGTATATATAAGACATATTTGGTGTACTTTTTGATATTTTATGTACAGTATGTAATATATATTTACTGTACTTTTTGATAATTTATTTATAGTATATAAAGTGTATTTGGTGTACTTTCAGTTAATATTATATGTACAATATATGAAATATATTTACTGTACTTTTTGACATTTTATGTACAGTATATAAGATATATTTGGTGTCCTTTTGATATTTTATGTAAATTATATAATATATATTTGGTGAAGTTTTTGATATTTTACATAGGGTGTGTAGTATATACTTACTGTCCTTTTTGATATTTTATTTACAGTATATAATATACGTTTGGTGTAATTTTTGATATTTTATGTACAGTATATTAAATATAATTACTGTAGTATTTGATACTTTATTTACAGTATATATAACACATATTTGGTGTACTTTTTGATATTTTATGTACAGTATGTAATATATATTTACTGTACTTTTTGATAATTTATTTACAGTATATAAAGTGTATTTGGTGTACTTTCAGTTAATATTATATGTACAATATATGAAATATATTTACTGTATTTTTGATATTTTATGTACAGTATATAAGATATATTTGGTGTCCTTTTGATATTTTATATAAATTATATAATACATATTTGGTGTTGTTTTTGATATTTTACATAGGGTGTGTCATATATATTGACTGTCCTTTTTGATATTTTATTTACAGTATATAATATACATTTGGTGTAATTTTTGATATTTTATGTACAGTATATTAAATATAATTACTGTAGTATTTGATCATTTATTTACAGTATATATAACACATATTTGGTTTACTTTTTGATATTTTATGTACAGTATGTCATATATATTTACTGTACTTTTTGATATTTTATTTACAGTATATAAAGTGTATTTGGTGTACTTTCAGTTAATATTATATGTACAATATATGAAATATATTTACTGTACTTTTTGATATTTTATGTACAGTATATAAGATATATTTGGTGTCCTTTTGATATTTAATGTAAATTATATAATACATATTTGCTGTAGTTTTTGATATTTTACTTAGGGTGTGTCGTATATAGTTACTGTCCTTTTTGATATTTTATTTACAGTATATAATATACATTTGGTGTAATTTTTGATATTTTATGTACAGTATATTAAATATAATTACTGTAGTTTTTGATAGTCTATTTACAGTATATATAACACATATGTGGTGTACTTTTTTATATTTTATGTACAGTATGTCATATATATTTACTGTACTTTTTGATATTTTATTTACAGTATATAAAATGTATTTGGTGTACTTTTAGTTAATATTATATGTACAATATATGAAATATATTTACTGTATTTTCTGATATTTTACGTACAGTATATAAGATATATTTGGTGTCCTTTTGATATTTTATATAAATTATATAATATATATTTGGTGTAGTTTTTGATATTTTACATAGGGTGTGTAGTATATATTTACTGTCCTTATTGATATTTTATTTACAGTGTATAATATTCATTTGCTGTAATTTTTGATATTTTATGTACAGTATATTAAATATAATTACTGTAGTATTTGATCATATATTTACAGTATATATAACACATATTTGGTTTACTTTTTGATATTTTATGTACAGTATGTCATATATATTTACTGTACTTTTTGATATTTTATTTACAGTATATAAAATGTATTTGGTGTACTTTCAGTTTATATTATATGTACAATATATGAAATATATTTACTGTACTTTTTGATATTTTATGTACAGTATATAAGATATATTTGGTGTCCTTTTGATATTTTATGTAAATTATATAATACATATTTGGTGTAGATTTTGATATTTTACATAGGGTGTGTCATATATATTGACGGTACTTTTTGATATTTTATTTACAGTATATAATATACATTTGGTGTAATTTTTGATATTTTATGTACAGTATATTAAATATAATTACTGTAATTTTTGATAGTCTATTTACAGTATATATAACACATATTTGGTGTACTTTTTGATATTTTATGTACAGTATGTCATATATATTTACTGTAATTTTTGATATTTTATTTACAGTATATAAAATATATTTGGTGTACTTTTAGTTAATATTATATGTACAATGTATGAAATATATTTACTGTACTTTCTGATACTTTATGTACAGTATATAAAATATATTTGGTGTCCTTTTGATATTTTATATAAATTATATAATATATATTAGGTGTAGATTTGATATTTTACATTGGGTGTGTCATACATATTTACTGTCTTTTTGATATTTTATTTACAGTATATAATATACATTTGGTGTAATTGTTGATATTTTATGTACAGTATATTAATTATAATTACTGTAGTATTTGATACTTTATTTACAGTATACATAACACATATTTGGTGTACTTTTTGATATTTTATGTACAGTATATCATATATATTTACTGTACTTTTTGATATTTTATTTACAGTATATAAAATGTATTTGGTGTACTTTTAGTTAATATTATATGTACAATATGTGAAATATATTTACTGTACTTTCTGATATTTTATGTTCACTATATAAGATATATTTGGTGTCCTTTTGATATTTGATATAAATTATATAATATATATTTGGTGAAGTTTTTGATATTTTACATAGGGTGTGTAGTATATAGTTAATGTCCTTTTTGATATTTTATTTACAGTATATAATATACGTTTGGTGTAATTTTTGATATTTAATGTACAGTATATTGAGTATAATTACTGTAGTATTTGATACTTTATTTACAGTATATATAACACATATTTGGTGTACTTTTTGATATTTTATGTACAGTATGTAATATATATTTACTGTACTTTTTGATAATTTATTTATAGTATATAAAGTGTATTTGGTGTACTTTCAGTTAATATTATATGTACAATATATGAAATATATTTACTGTACTTTTTGACATTTTATGTACAGTATATAAGATATATTTGGTGTCCTTTTGATATTTTATGTAAATTATATAATATATATTTGGTGAAGTTTTTGATATTTTACATAGGGTGTGTAGTATATACTTACTGTCCTTTTTGATATTTTATTTACAGTATATAATATACGTTTGGTGTAATTTTTGATATTTTATGTACAGTATATTAAATATAATTACTGTAGTATTTGATACTTTATTTACAGTATATATAACACATATTTGGTGTACTTTTTGATATTTTATGTACAGTATGTAATATATATTTACTGTACTTTTTGATAATTTATTTACAGTATAAAAAGTGTATTTGGTGTACTTTCAGTTAATATTATATGTACAATATATGAAATATATTTACTGTATTTTTGATATTTTATGTACAGTATATAAGATATATTTGGTGTCCTTTTGATATTTTATATAAATTATATAATACATATTTGGTGTTGTTTTTGATATTTTACATAGGGTGTGTCATATATATTGACTGTCCTTTTTGATATTTTATTTACAGTATATAATATACATTTGGTGTAATTTTTGATATTTTATGTACAGTATTTTAAATATAATTACTGTAGTATTTGATACTTTATTTACAGTATATATAACACTTATTTGGTGTGCTTTTTGATGTTTTATGTACAGTATGTCATATATATTTACTGTACTTTTTGATAATTTATTTACAGTATGTAAAGTGTATTTGGTGTACTTTTAGTTAATATTATATGTACAATATATGAAATATATTTACTGTACTTTTTGATATTTTATGTACAGTATATAAGATATATTTGGTGTCCTTTTGATATTTTATATAAATTATATAATATATATTTGGTGAAGTTTTTCATATTTTACATAGGGGGTGTAGTATATAGTTACTGTCCTTTTTGATATTTTATTTACAGTATATAATATACGTTTGGTGTAATTTTTGATATTTAATGTACAGTATATTAAATATAATTACTGTAGTATTTGATACTTTATTTACAGTATATATAACACATATTTGGTGTACTTTTTGATATTTTATGTACAGTATGTAATATATATTTACTGTACTTTTTGATAATTTATTTACAGTATATAAAGTGTATTTGGTGTACTTTCAGTTAATATTATATGTACAATATATGAAATAGATTTACTGTACTTTTTGATATTTTATGTACAGTATATAAGATATATTTGTGTCCTTTTGATATTTTATGTAAATTATATAATATATATTTGGTGAAGTTTTTGATATTTTACATAGGGTGTGTAGTATATAGTTACTGTCCTTTTTGATATTTTATTTACAGTATATAATATAAGTTTGGTGTAATTTTTGATATTTTATGTACAGTATATTAAATATAATTACTGTAGTATTTGATACTTTATTTACAGTATATATAACACATATTTGGTGTACTTTTTGATATTTTATGTACAGTATGTAATATATATTTACTGTACGTTTTGATAATTTATTTACAGTATATAAAGTGTATTTGGTGTACTTTCGGTTAATATTATATGTACAATATATGAAATATATTTACTGTATTTTTGATATTTTATGTACAGTATATAAGATATATTTCGTGTCCTTTTGATATTTTATGTAAATTATATAATACATATTTGGTGTTGTTTTTGATATTTTACATAGGGTGTGTCATCTATATTGACTGTCCTTTTTGATATTTTATTTACAGTATATAATATACATTTGGTGTAATTTTTGATATTTTATGTACAGTATATTAAATATAATTACTGTAGTTTTTCATAGTCTATTTACAGTATATATAACACATATTTGGTGTACTTTTTGATATTTAATGTACAGTATGTCATATATATTTACTGTACTCTTTTATATTTTATTTACAGTATATAAAATGTATTTGGTGTACTTTTAGTTAATATTATATGTACAATATATGAAATATATTTACTGTACTTTCTGATATTTTATATACAGTATATAAGATATATTTGGTGTCCTTTTGATATTTTATATAAATTATATAATATATATTTGGTGAAGTTTTTGATATTTTACATAGGGTGTGTATTATATACTTACTGTCCTTTTTGATATTTTATTTACAGTATATAATATACATTTGGTGTAATTTTTGATATTTTATGTACAGTATATTAAATATAATTACTGCAGTTTTTGATAGTCTATTTACAGTATATATAACACATATTTGGTGTACTTTTTGATATTTTATGTACAGTATGTCATATATATTTACTGTACTTTTGATATTTTATTTACAGTATATAAAATGTATTTGGTGTACTTTTAGTTAATATTATATGTACAATATATGAAATATATTTACTGTACTTTTTAATATTTTATGTACAGTATATAAGATATATTTGGTGTCCTTTTGATATTTTATATAAATTATATAATATATATTTGGTGAAGTTTTTGATATTTTACATAGGGTGTGTAGTATATAGTTACTGTCCTTTTTGATATCTTATTTACAGTATATAATATACGTTTGGTGTAATTTTTGATATTTAATGTACAGTATATTAAATATAATTACTGTAGTATTTGATACTTTATTTACAGTATATATAACACATATTTGGTGTACTTTTTGATATTTTATGTACAGTATGTAATATATATTTACTGTACGTTTTGATAATTTATTTACAGTATATAAAGTGTATTTGGTGTACTTTCAGTTAATATTATATGTACAATATATGAAATATATTTACTGTACTTTTTGATATTTTATGTACAGTATATAAGATATATTTGGTGTCCTTTTGATATTTTATGTAAATTATATAATATATATTTGGTGAAGTTTTTGATATTTTACATAGGGTGTGTACTATTTAGTTACTGTCCTTTTTGATATTTTATTTACAGTATATAAAATACGTTTGGTGTAATTTTTGATATTTTATGTACAGTATATTAAATATAATTGCTGTAGTATTTGATACTTTATTTACAGTATATATAACACATATTTGGTGTACTTTTTGATATTTTATGTACAGTATGTCATATATATTTACTGTACTTTTTGATAATTTATTTACAGTATATAAAGTGTATTTGGTGTACTTTCAGTTAATATTATATGTACAATATATGAAATATATTTACTGTACTTTATGATATTTTATGTACAGTATATAAGATATATTTGGTGTCCTTTTGATATTTTATGTAAATTATATAATATATATTTGGTGAAGTTTTTGATATTTTACATAGGGTGTGTAGTATATAGTTACTGTCCTTTTTGATATTTTATTTACAGTATATAATATACGTTTGGTGTAATTTTTGATATTTTATGTACAGTATATTAAATATAATTACTGTAGTATTTGATACTTTATTTACAGTATATATAACACATATTTGGTGTACTTTTTGATATTTTATGTACAGTATGTCATATATATTTACTGAACAGTTTTATATTTTATTTACAGTATATAAAATGTATTTGGTGTACTTTTAGTTAATATTATTTGTACAATATATGAAATATATTTACTGTACTTTCTGATATTTTATGTACAGTATATAAGATATATTTGGTGTCCTTTTCATATTTTATACAAATTATATAATATATATTTGGTGAAGTTTTTGATATTTTACATAGGGTGTGTAGTATATACTTACTGTCCTTTTTGATATTTTATTTACAGTATATAATATACATTTGGTGTAATTTTTGTTATTTTATGTACAGTATATTAAATATAATTACTGTAGTATTTGATACTTTCTTTACAGTATATATAACACATATTTGGTGTACTTTTTGATATTTTATGTACAGTATGTCATATATATTTACTGTAATTTTTGATAATTTATTTACAGTATATAAAGTGTATTTGGTGTACTTTCAGTTAATATTATATGTACAATATATGAAATATATTTACTGTACTTTTTGATATTTTATGTACAGTATATAAGATATATTTGGTGTCCTTTTGATATTTTATATAATTTATATAATATATATTTGGTGTAGTTTTTGATATTTTACATAGGGTGTGTCATATGTATTTACTGTCTTTTTGATATTTTATTTACAGTATATAATATACATTTGGTGTAATTTTTGATATTTTATGTACATTATATTAAATATAATTACTGAAGTATTTGATACTTTATTTACAGTATATATAACACATATTTGGTGTACTTTTTGATATTTTATGTACAGTATGTCATATATATTTACTGTATTTTTGATAATTTATTTACAGCATATAAAGTGTATTTGGTGTACTTTCAGTTAATATTATATGTACAATATATGAAATATATTTACTGTACTTTTAGATATTTTATGTACAGTATATAAGATATATTTGGTGTCCTTTTGATATTTTATGTAAATTATATAATACATATTTGGTATAGTTTTTGATATTTTACATAGGGTGTGTCATATATATTGACTGTCCTTTTTGATATTTTATTTACCGTATATAATATACATTTGGTGTAATCTTTGATATTTTATGTACAGTATATTAAATATAATTACTGTAGTTTTCATAGTCTATTTACAGTATATATAACACATATTTGGTGTACTTTTTGATATTTTATGTACAGTATGTCATATATATTTACTGTACTTTTTGATATTTTATTTACAGTATATAAAATGTATTTGGTGTACTTTTAGTTAATATTATATGTACAATATATGAAATATATTTACTGTACTTTCTGATATTTTATGTACAGTATATAAGATATATTTGGTGTCCTTTTGATATTTTATATAAATTATATAATATATATTTGGTGAAGTTTTGATATTTTACATAGGGTGTGTAGCATATAGTTACTGTCCTTTTTGATATTTTATTTACAGTCTATAATAGACTTTTCGTGTAATTTTTGATATTTTATGTACAGTATATTAAATATAATTACTGTAGTATTTGATACTTTATTTACAGTATATATAACACATATTTGGTGTACTTTTTGATATTTTATGTACAGTATGTAATATATATTTACTGTAATTTTTGATAATTTATTTACAGTATATAAAGTGTATTTGGTGTAATTTCAGTTAATATTATATGTACAATATATGAAATATATTTACTGTACTTTTTGATATTTTATGTGCAGTATATAAGATATATTTGGTGTCCTTTTGATATTTTATGAAAATTATATAATACATATTTGGTGTAGTTTTTGATATTTTATATAGGGTGTGTCATATATATTGACTGTCCTTTTTGATATTTTATTTACAGTATATAATATACATTTGGTGTAATTTTTGATATTTTATGTACAGTATATTAAATATAATTACTGTAGTATTTGATACTTTATTTACAGTATATATAACACATATTTGGTGTACTTTTTGATATTTTATGTACAGTATGTCATATATATTTACTGTACTTTTTGATAATTTATTTACAGTATATAAAGTGTGTTTGGTGTACTTTCAGTTAATATTATATGTACAATATATGAAATATATTACTGTACTTTTTGATATTTTATGTACAGTATATAAGATATATTTGGTGTCCTTTTGATATTTTATGTAAATTATATAATACATATTTGGTATAGTTTTTGATATTCCACATAGGGTGTGTCGTATATATTGACTGTCCTTTTTGATATTTTATTTACAGTATATAATATACGTTTGGTGTAATTTTTGATATTTAATGTACAGTATATTAAATATAATTACTGTAGTATTTGATACTTTATTTACAGTATATATAACACATATTTGGTGTACTTTTTGATATTTTATGTACAGTATGTCATATATATTTACTGTACTGTTTTATATTTTATTTACAGTATATAAAATATATTTGGTGTACTTTTAGTTAATATTATATGTACAATATATGAAATATATTTACTGTACTTTCTGATATTTTATGTACAGTATATAAGATATATTTGGTGTCCTTTTGATATTTTATATAAATTATATAATATATATTTGGTGAAGTTTTTGATATTTTACATAGGGTGTGTAGTATATACTTACTGTCCTTTTTGATATTTTATTTACAGTATATAATATACATTTGGTGTAATTTTTGATATTTTACGTACAGTATATTAAATATAATTACTGTAGTATTTGATACTTTCTTTACAGTATATATAACACATATTTGGTGTACTTTTTGATATTTTATGTACAGTATGTCATATATATTTACTGTAATTTTTGATAATTTATTTACAGTATATAAAGTGTATTTGGTGTACTTTCAGTTAATATTATATGTACAATATATGAAATATATTTACTGTACTTTTTGATATTTTATGTACAGTATATAAGATATATTTGGTGTCCTTTTGATATTTTATATAATTTATATAATATATATTTGGTGTAGTTTTTGATATTTTACATAGGGTGTGTCATATGTATTTACTGTCTTTTTGATATTTTATTTACAGTATATAATATACATTTGGTGTAATTTTTGATATTTTATGTACATTATATTAAATATAATTACTGAAGTATTTGATACTTTATTTACAGTATATATAACACATATTTGGTGTACTTTTTGATATTTTATGTACAGTATGTCATATATATTTACTGTATTTTTGATAATTTATTTACAGTATATAAAGTGTATTTGGTGTACTTTCAGTTAATATTATATGTACAATATATGAAATATATTTACTGTACTTTTAGATATTTTATGTACAGTATATAAGATATATTTGGTGTCCTTTTGATATTTTATGTAAATTATATAATACATATTTGGTATAGTTTTTGATATTTTACATAGGGTGTGTCATATATATTGACTGTCCTTTTTGATATTTTATTTACCGTATATAATATACATTTGGTGTAATCTTTGATATTTTAGGTACAGTATATTAAATATAATTACTGTAGTTTTCATAGTCTATTTACAGTATATATAACACATATTTGGTGTACTTTTTGATATTTTATGTACAGTATGTCATATATATTTACTGTACTTTTTGATATTTTATTTACAGTATATAAAATGTATTTGGTGTACTTTTAGTTAATATTATATGTACAATATATGAAATATATTTACTGTACTTTCTGATATTTTATGTACAGTATATAAGATATATTTGGTGTCCTTTTGATATTTTATATAAATTATATAATATATATTTGGTGAAGTTTTGATATTTTACATAGGGTGTGTAGTATATAGTTACTGTCCTTTTTGATATTTTATTTACAGTGTATAATAGACTTTTCGTGTAATTTTTGATATTTTATGTACAGTATATTAAATATAATTACTGTAGTATTTGATACTTTATTTACAGTATATATAACACATATTTGGTGTACTTTTTGATATTTTATGTACAGTATGTAATATATATTTACTGTAATTTTTGATAATTTATTTACAGTATATAAAGTGTATTTGGTGTAATTTCAGTTAATATTATATGTACAATATATGAAATATATTTACTGTACTTTTTGATATTTTATGTGCAGTATATAAGATATATTTGGTGTCCTTTTGATATTTTATGAAAATTATATAATACATATTTGGTGTAGTTTTTGATATTTTATATAGGGTGTGTCATATATATTGACTGTCCTTTTTGATATTTTATTTACAGTATATAATATACATTTGGTGTAATTTTTGATATTTTATGTACAGTATATTAAATATAATTACTGTAGTATTTGATACTTTATTTACAGTATATATAACACATATTTGGTGTACTTTTTGATATTTTATGTACAGTATGTCATATATATTTACTGTACTTTTTGATAATTTATTTACAGTATATAAAGTGTATTTGGTGTACTTTCAGTTAATATTATATGTACAATATATGAAATATATTTACTGTACTTTTTGATATTTTATGTACAGTATATAAGATATATTTGGTGTCCTTTTGATATTTTATGTAAATTATATAATACATATTTGGTATAGTTTTTGATATTCCACATAGGGTGTGTCGTATATATTGACTGTCCTTTTTGATATTTTATTTACAGTATATAATATACGTTTGGTGTAATTTTTGATATTTTATGTACAGTATATTAAATATAATTACTGTAGTATTTGATACTTTATTTACAGTATATATAACACATATTTGGTGTACTTTTTGATATTTTATGTACACTATGTCATATATATTTACTGTACTGTTTTATATTTTATTTACAGTATATAAAATATATTTGGTGTACCTTTAGTTAATATTATATGTACAATATATGAAATATATTTACTGTACTTTCTGATATTTTATGTACAGTATATAAGATATATTTGGTGTCCTTTTGATATTTTATATAAATTATATAATATATATTTGGTGAAGTTTTTGATATTTTACATAGGGTGTGTAGTATATACTTACTGTCCTTTTTGATATTTTATTTACAGTATATAATATACATTTGGTGTAATTTTTGATATTTTACGTACAGTATATTAAATATAATTACTGTAGTATTTGATACTTTCTTTACAGTATATATAACACATATTTGGTGTACTTTTTGATATTTTATGTACAGTATGTCATATATATTTACTGTACTTTTTGATATTTTATTTACAGTATATAAAATGTATTTGGTGTACTTTTAGTTAATATTATATGTACACTATATGAAATATATTTACTCTACTTTCTGATATTTTATGTACAGTATATAATATATATTTGGTGTCCTTTTGATATTTTATATAAATTATATAATATATATTTGGTGTAGTTTTTGATATTTTATCTAGGGTGTGTCATATGTATTTACTGTATTTTTGATATTTTATTTACAGTATATAATATACATTTGGTGTAATTTTTGATATTTTATGTACAGTATATTAAATATAATTACAGTAGTCTTTGATAGTCAATTTACAGTATATATAACACATATTTGGTGTACTTTTTGATATTTTATGTACAGTATGTAATGTATATTTACTGAACTTTTTGATATTTTATTTACAGTATATAAAGTGTATTTGGTGTACTTTCAGTTAATATTATATGTACAATATATGAAATATATTTACTGTACTTTCTGATATTTTATGTACAGTATATAAGATATATTTGGTGTCCTTTTGATATTTTATATAAATTATATAATATATATTTCGTGAAGTTTTTGATATTTTACATAGGGTGTGTAGTATTTACTTACTGTCCTTTTTGATCTTTTATTTACAGTATATAATATACATTTGGTGTAATTTTTGATGTTTTATGTACAGTATATTAAACACAATTACTGTAGTATTTGATACTTTATTTACAGTATATATAACACATATTTGGTGTAGTTTTTGATATTTTATGTACAGTATGTCATATATATTTACCGTAATTTTTGATATTTTATTTACAGTATATAAAATGTATTTGGTGTACTTTCAGTAAATATTATATGTACAATATATGAAATATATTTACTGTACTTTCTCATATTTTATGTACAGTATATAAGATATATTTTGTGTCCTTTTGATATTTTATATAAATTATATAATATATATTAAGTGTAGTTTTTGATATTTTACATAGGGTGTGTCATATATATTTACTGTCTTTTTGATATTTTATTTACAGTATATAATATACATTTGGTGTAATTTTTGATATTTTATGTACAGTATATTAAATATAATTACTGTAGTTTTTCATAGTCTATTTACAGTATATATAACACATATTTGGTGTACTTTTTGATATTTTATGTACAGTATGTCATATATTTACTGTACATTTTGATATTTTATTTACAGTATATAAAATGTATTTGGTGTACTTTTAGTTAATATTATATGTACACTATATGAAATATATTTACTCTACTTTCTGATATTTTATGTACAGTATATAATATATATTTGGTGTCCTGTTGATATTTTATATAAATTATATAATATATATTTGGTGAAGTTTTTGATATTTTACATAGGATGTGTAGTATATAGTTACTGTCCTTTTTGATATTTTATTTACAGTATATAATATACGTTTGGTGTAATTTTTGATATTTAATGTACAGTATATTAAATATAATTACTGTAGTATTTGATACTTTATTTACAGTATATATAACACATATTTGGTGTACTTTTTGATATTATATGTACAGTATGTAATGTATATTTACTGTACTTTATGATATTTTATTTACAGTATATAAAGTGTATTTGGTGTACTTTCAGTTAATATTATATGTACAATATATGAAATATATTTACTGTACTTTCTGATATTTTATGTACAGTATATAAGATATATTTGGTGTCCTTTTGATATTTTATATAAATTATATAATATATATTAAGTGTAGTTTTTGATATTTTACATAGGGTGTGTCATATATATTTACTGTCTTGTTGATATTTTATTTACAATATATAATATACATTTGGTGTAATTTTTGATATTTTATGTACAGTATATTAAATATAATTACTGTAGTTTTTCATAGTCTATTTACAGTATATATAACACATATTTGGTGTACTTTTTGATATTTTATGTACAGTATGTCATATATATTTACTGTATTTTTGAAAATTTATTTACAGTATATAAAGTGTATTTGGTGTACTTTCAGTTAATATTATATGTACAATATATGAAATATATTTACTGTACTTTTAGATATTTTATGTACAGTATATAAGATATATTTGGTGTCCTTTTGATATTTTATGTAAATTATATAATACATATTTGGTATAGTTTTTGATATTTTACGTAGGGTGTGTCATATATATTGACTGTCCTTTTTGATATTTTATTTACAGTATATAATATACATTTGGTGTAATCTTTGATATTTTATGTACAGTATATTAAATATAATTACTGTAGTTTTCATAGTCTATTTACAGTATATATAACACATATTTGGTGTACTTTTTGATATTTTATGTACAGTATGTCATATATATTTACTGTACTTTTTGATATTTTATTTGCAGTATATAAAATGTATTTGGTGTACTTTTAGTTAATATTATATGTACAATATATGAAATATATTTACTGTACTTTCTGATATTTTATGTACAGTATATAAGATATATTTGGTGTCCTTTTGATATTTTATATAAATTATATAATATATATTTTGGTGAAGTTTTTCATATTTTACATAGGGGGTGTAGTATATAGTTACTGTCCTTTTTGATATTTTATTTACAGTATATAATATACGTTTGGTGTAATTTTTGATATTTAATGTACAGTATATTAAATATAATTACTGTAGTATTTGATACTTTATTTACAGTATATATAACACATATTTGGTGTACTTTTTGATATTTTATGTACAGTATGTAATATATATTTACTGTACTTTTTGATAATTTATTTACAGTATATAAAGTGTATTTGGTGTACTTTCAGTTAATATTATATGTACAATATATGAAATATATTTACTGTACTTTTTGATATTTTATGTACAGTATATAAGATATATTTGGTGTCCTTTTGATATTTTATGAAAATTATATAATACATATTTGGTGTAGTTTTTGATATTTTATATAGGGTGTGTCATATATATTGACTGTCCTTTTTGATATTTTATTTACAGTATATAATATACATTTGGTGTAATTTTTGATATTTTATGTACAGTATATTAAATATAATTACTGTAGTATTTGATACTTTATTTACAGTATATATAACACATATTTGGTGTACTTTTTGATATTTAATGTACAGTATGTCATATATATTTACTGTACTTTTTGATAATTTATTTACAGTATATAAAGTGTATTTGGTGTACTTTCAGTTAATATTATATGTACAATATATGAAATATATTTACTGTACTTTATGATATTTTATGTACAGTATATAAGATATATTTGGTGTCCTTTTGATATTTTATGTAAATTATATAATATATATTTGGTGAAGTTTTTGATATTTTACATAGGGTGTGTAGTATATAGTTACTGTCCTTTTTGATATTTTATTTACAGTATATAATATACGTTTGGTGTAATTTTTGATATTTTATGTACAGTATATTAAATATAATTACTGTAGTATTTGATACTTTATTTACAGTATATATAACACATATTTGGTGTACTTTTTGATATTTTATGTACAGTATGTCATATATATTTACTGTACTGTTTTATATTTTATTTACAGTATATAAAATGTATTTGGTGTACTTTTAGTTAATATTATTTGTACAATATATGAAATATATTTACTGTACTTTCTGATATTTTATGTACAGTATATAAGATATATTTGGTGTCCTTTTCATATTTTATACAAATTATATAATATATATTTGGTGAAGTTTTTGATATTTTACATAGGGTGTGTAGTATATACTTACTGTCCTTTTTGATATTTTATTTACAGTATATAATATACGTTTGGTGTAATTTTTGATATTTAATGTACAGTATATTAAATATAATTACTGTAGTATTTGATACTTTATTTACAGTATATATAACACATATTTGGTGTACTTTTTGATATTTTATGTACAGTATGTAATATATATTTACTGTACTTTTTGATAATTTATTTACAGTATATAAAGTGTATTTGGTGTACTTTCAGTTAATATTATATGTAAAATATATGAAATATATTTACTGTACTTTTTGATATTTTATGTACAGTATATAAGATATATTTCGTGTCCTTTTGATATTTTATGTAAATTATATAATACATATTTGGTGTTGTTTTTGATATTTTACATAGAGTGTGTCATCTATATTGACTGTCCTTTTTAATATTTTATTTACAGTATATAATATACATTTGGTGTAATTTTTGATATTTTATGTACAGTATATTAAATATAATTACTGTAGTTTTTCATAGTCTATTTACAGTATATATAACACATATTTGGTGTACTTTTTGATATTTTATGTACAGTATGTCATATATATTTACTGTACTTTTTGATAATTTATTTACAGTATATAAAGTGTATTTGGTGTACTTTCAGTTAATATTATATGTACAATATATGAAATATATTTACTGTACTTTTTGATATTTTATGTACAGTATATAAGATATATTTGGTGTCCTTTTGATATTTTATATAAATTATATAATATATATTTGGTGAAGTTTTTGATATTTTACATAGGGTGTGTAGTATATACTTACTGTCCTTTTTGATATTTTATTTACAGTATATAATATACATTTGGTGTAATTTTTGATATTTTATGTACAGTATATTAAATATAATTACTGCAGTTTTTGATAGTCTATTTACAGTATATATAACACATATTTGGTGTACTTTTTGATATTTTATGTACAGTATGTCATATATATTTACTGTACTTTTTGATATTTTATTTACAGTATATAAAATGTATTTGGTGTACTTTTAGTTAATATTATATGTACAATATATGAAATATATTTACTGTACTTTTTGATATTTTATGTACAGTATATAAGATATATTTGGTGTCCTTTTGATATTTTATATAAATTATATAATATATATTTGGTGTAGTTTTTGAGTATATAAAATGTATTTGGTGTACTTTCAGTTAATATTATATGTACAATATATGGAATATATTTACTGTACTTTTTGATATTTTATGTACAGTATAGAAGATATATTTGGTGTCCTTTTGATATTTTATATAAATTATATAATATATATTTGGTGAAGTTTTTGATATTTTACATAGGGTGTGTAGTATATAGTTACTGTCCTTTTTGATATTTTATTTACAGTATATAATATACGTTTGGTGTAATTTTTGATATTTAATGTACAGTATATTAAATATAATTACTGTAGTATTTGATACTTTATTTACAGTATATATAACACATATTTGGTGTACTTTTTGATATTTTATGTACAGTATGTAATATATATTTACTGTACTTTTTGATAATTTATTTACAGTATATAAAGTGTATTTGGTGTACTTTCAGTTAATATTATATGTACAATATATGAAATATATTTACTGTACTTTTTGATATTTTATGTACAGTATATAAGATATATTTGGTGTCCTTTTGATATTTTATGTAAATTATATAATATATATTTGGTGAAGTTTTTGATATTTTACATAGGGTGTGTAGTATATAGTTACTGTCCTTTTTGATATTTTATTTACAGTATATAATATACGTTTGGTGTAATTTTTGATATTTAATGTACAGTATATTAAATATAATTACTGTAGTATTTGATACTTTATTTACAGTATATATAACACATATTTGGTGTACTTTTTGATATTTTATGTACAGTATGTAATATATATTTACTGTACTTTTTGATAATTTATTTACAGTATATAAAGTGTATTTGGTGTACTTTCAGTTAATATTATATGTAAAATATATGAAATATATTTACTGTACTTTTTGATATTTTATGTACAGTATATAAGATATATTTCGTGTCCTTTTGATATTTTATGTAAATTATATAATACATATTTGGTGTTGTTTTTGATATTTTACATAGAGTGTGTCATCTATATTGACTGTCCTTTTTAATATTTTATTTACAGTATATAATATACATTTGGTGTAATTTTTGATATTTTATGTACAGTATATTAAATATAATTACTGTAGTTTTTCATAGTCTATTTACAGTATATATAACACATATTTGGTGTACTTTTTGATATTTTATGTACAGTATGTCATATATATTTACTGTACTATTTGATATTTTATTTACAGTATATAAAATGTATTTGGTGTACTTTTAGTTAATATTATATGTACAATATATGAAATATATTTACTGTACTTTCTGATATTTTATATACAGTATATAAGATATATTTGGTTTCCTTTTGATATTTTATATAAATTATATAATATATATTTTGTGAAGTTTTTGATATTTTACATAGGGTGTGTAGTATATACTTACTGTCCTTTTTGATATTTTATTTACAGTATATAATATACATTTGGTGTAATTTTTGATATTTTATGTACGGTATATTAAATATAATTACTGCAGTTTTTGATAGTCTATTTACAGTATATACAACACATATTTGGTGTACTTTTTGATATTTTATGTACAGTATGTCATATATATTTAGTGTACTTTTTGATATTTTATTTACAGTATATAAAATGTATTTGGTGTACTTTTAGTTAATATTATATGTACAATATATGAAATATATTTACTGTACTTTTTGATATTTTATGTACAGTATATAAGATATATTTGGTGTCCTTTTGATATTTTATATAAATTACATAATATATATTTGGTGAAGTTTTTGATATTTTACATAGGGTGTGTAGTATATAGTTACTGTCCTTTTTGATATTTTATTTACAGTATATAATATACGTTTGGTGTAATTTTTGATATTTAATGTACAGTATATTAAATATAATTACCATAGTATTTGATACTTTTTTTACAGTATATATAACACATATTTGGTGTACTTTTTGATATTTTATGTACAGTATGTCATATATATTTACTGTACTTTTTGAGAATTTATTTACAGTATATAAAGTGTATTTGGTGTACTTTCAGTTAATATTATATGTACAATATATGAAATATATTTACTGTACTTTTTGATATTTTATGTACAGTATATAAGATATATTTGGTGTCCTTTTGATATTTTATGTAAATTATATAATATATATTTGGTGAAGTTTTTGATATTTTACATAGGGTGTGTAGTATATAGTTACTGTCCTTTTTGATATTTTATTTACAGTATATAATATACGTTTGGTGTAATTTTTGATATTTTATGTACAGTATATTAAATATAATTACTGTAGTATTTGATACTTTATTTACAGTATATATAACACATATTTGGTGTACTTTTTGATATTTTATGTACAGTATGTCATATATATTTACTGTACTTTTTGAGAATTTATTTACAGTATATAAAGTGTATTTGGTGTACTTTCAGTTAATATTATATGTACAATATATGAAATATATTTACTGTACTTTTTGATATTTTATGTACAGTATATAAGATATATTTGGTGTCCTTTTGATATTTTATGTAAATTATATAATATATATTTGGTGAAGTTTTTGATATTTTACATAGGGTGTGTAGTATATAGTTACTGTCCTTTTTGATATTTTATTTACAGTATATAATATACGTTTGGTGTAATTTTTGATATTTTATGTACAGTATATTAAATATAATTACTGTAGTATTTGATACTTTATTTACAGTATATATAACACATATTTGGTGTACTTTTTGATATTTTATGTACAGTATGTAATATATATTTACTGTACTTTTTGATAATTTATTTACAGTATATAAAGTGTATTTGGTGTACTTTCGGTTAATATTATATGTACAATATATGAAATATATATACTGTATTTTTGGTATTTTATGTACAGTATATAAGATATATTTCGTGTCCTTTTGATATTTTATGTAAATTATATAATACATATTTGGTGTTGTTTTTGATATTTTACATAGGGTGTGTCATCTATATTGACTGTCCTTTTTAATATTTTATTTACAGTATATAATATACATTTGGTGTAATTTTTGATATTTTATGTACAGTATATTAAATATAATTACTGTAGTTTTTCATAGTCTATTTACAGTATATATAACACATATTTGGTGTACTTTTTGATATTTTATGTACAGTATGTCATATATATTTACTGTACTATTTGATATTTTATTTACAGTATATAAAATGTATTTGGTGTACTTTTAGTTAATATTATATGTACAATATATGAAATATATTTACTGTACTTTCTGATATTTTATATACAGTATATAAGATATATTTGGTGTCCTTTTGATATTTTATATAAATTATATAATATATATTTTGTGCAGTTTTTGATATTTTACATAGGGTGTGTAGTATATACTTACTGTCCTTTTTGATATTTTATTTACAGTATATAATATACATTTGGTGTAATTTTTGATATTTTATGTACAGTATATTAAATATAATTACTGCAGTTTTTGATAGTCTATTTACAGTATATACAACACATATTTGGTGTACTTTTTGATATTTTATGTACAGTATGTCATATATATTTACTGTACTTTTTGATATTTTATTTACAGTATATAAAATGTATTTGGTGTACTTTTAGTTAATATTATATGTACAATATATGAAATATATTTACTGTACTTTTTGATATTTTATGTACAGTATATAAGATATATTTGGTGTCCTTTTGATATTTTATATAAATTACATAATATATATTTGGTGAAGTTTTTGATATTTTACATAGGGTGTGTAGTATATAGTTACTGTCCTTTTTGATATTTTATTTACAGTATATAATATACGTTTGGTGTAATTTTTGATATTTAATGTACAGTATATTAAATATAATTACTGTAGTATTTGATACTTTATTTACAGTATATATAACACATATTTGGTGTACTTTTTGATATTTTATGTACAGTATGTCATATATATTTACTGTACTTTTTGATAATTTATTTACAGTATATAAAGTGTATTTGGTGTACTTTCAGTTAATATTATATGTACAATATATGAAATATATTTACTGTACTTTTTGATATTTTATGTACAGTATATAAGATATATTTGGTGTCCTTTTGATATTTTATGTAAATTATATAATATATATTTGGTGAAGTTTTTGATATTTTACTTAGGGTGTGTAGTATATAGTTACTGTCCTTTTTGATATTTTATTTACAGTATATAATATACGTTTGGTGTAATTTTTGATATTTTATGTACAGTATATTAAATATAATTACTGTAGTATTTGATACTTTATTTACAGTATATATAACACATATTTGGTGTACTTTTTGATATTTTATGTACAGTATGTAATATATATTTACTGTACTTTTTCATAATTTATTTACAGTATATAAAGTGTATTTGGTGTACTTTCGGTTAATATTATATGTACAATATATGAAATATATATACTGTATTTTTGATATTTTATGTACAGTATATAAGATATATTTCGTGTCCTTTTGATATTTTATGTAAATTATATAATACATATTTGGTGTTGTTTTTGATATTTTACATAGGGTGTGTCTATATTGACTGTCCTTTTTAATATTTTATTTACAGTATATAATATACATTTGGTGTAATTTTTGATATTTTATGTACAGTATATTAAATATAATTACTGTAGTTTTTTATAGTCTATTTACAGTATATATAACACATATTTGGTGTACTTTTTGATATTTTATGTACAGTATGTCATATATATTTACTGTACTATTTGATATTTTATTTACAGTATATAAAATGTATTTGGTGTACTTTTAGTTAATATTATATGTACAATATATGAAATATATTTACTGTACTTTTTGATATTTTATGTACAGTATATAAGATATATTTGGTGTCCTTTTGATATTTTATATAAATTACATAATATATATTTGGTGAAGTTTTTGATATTTTACATAGGGTGTGTAGTATATAGTTACTGTCCTTTTTGATATTTTATTTACAGTATATAACATACGTTTGGTGTAATTTTTGATATTTAATGTACAGTATATTAAATATAATTACTGTAGTATTTGATACTTTATTTACAGTATATATAACACATATTTGGTGTACTTTTTGATATTTTATGTACAGTATGTCATATATATTTACTGTACTTTTTGAGAATTTATTTACAGTATATAAAGTGTATTTGGTGTACTTTCAGTTAATATTATATGTACAATATATGAAATATATTTACTGTACTTTTTGATATTTTATGTACAGTATATAAGATATATTTGGTGTCCTTTTGATATTTTATGTAAATTATATAATATATATTTGGTGAAGTTTTTGATATTTTACATAGGGTGTGTAGTATATAGTTACTGTCCTTTTTGATATTTTATTTACAGTATATAATATACGTTTGGTGTAATTTTTGATATTTTATGTACAGTATATTAAATATAATTACTGTAGTATTTGATACTTTATTTACAGTATATATAACACATATTTGGTGTACTTTTTGATATTTTATGTACAGTATGTAATATATATTTACTGTACTTTTTGATAATTTATTTACAGTATATAAAGTGTATTTGGTGTACTTTCGGTTAATATTAAATGTACAATATATGAAATATATATACTGTATTTTTGATATTTTATGTACAGTATATAAGATATATTTCGTGTCCTTTTGATATTTTATGTAAATTATATAATACATATTTGGTGTTGTTTTTGATATTTTACATAGGGTGTGTCATCTATATTGACTGTCCTTTTTAATATTTTATTTACAGTATATAATATACATTTGGTGTAATTTTTGATATTTTATGTACAGTATATTAAATATAATTACTGTAGTTTTTCATAGTCTATTTACAGTATATATAACACATATTTGGTGTACTTTTTGATATTTTATGTACAGTATGTCATATATATTTACTGTACTATTTGATATTTTATTTACAGTATATAAAATGTATTTGGTGTACTTTTAGTTAATATTATATGTACAATATATGAAATATATTTACTGTACTTTCTGATATTTTATATACAGTATATAAGATATATTTGGTGTCCTTTTGATATTTTATATAAATTATATAATATATATTTTGTGAAGTTTTTGATATTTTACATAGGGTGTGTAGTATATACTTACTGTCCTTTTTGATATTTTATTTACAGTATATAATATATATTTGGTGTAATTTTTGATATTTTATGTACAGTATATTAAATATAATTACTGCAGTTTTTGATAGTCTATTTACAGTATATACAACACATATTTGGTGTACTTTTTGATATTTTATGTACAGTATGTCATATATATTTACTGTACTTTTTGATATTTTATTTACAGTATATAAAATGTATTTGGTGTACTTTTAGTTAATATTATATGTACAACATATGAAATATATTTACTGTACTTTTTGATATTTTATGTACAGTATATAAGATATATTTGGTGTCCTTTTGATATTTTATATAAATTACATAATATATATTTGGTGAAGTTTTTGATATTTTACATAGGGTGTGTAGTATATAGTTACTGTCCTTTTTGATATTTTATTTACAGTATATAATATACGTTTGGTGTAATTTTTGATATTTAATGTACAGTATATTAAATATAATTACTGTAGTATTTGATACTTTATTTACAGTATATATAACACATATTTGCTGTACTTTTTGATATTTTATGTACAGTATGTCATATATATTTACTGTACTTTTTGATAATTTATTTACAGTATATAAAGTGTATTTGGTGTACTTTCAGTTAATATTATATGTACAATATATGAAATATATTTACTGTACTTTTTGATATTTTATGTACAGTATATAAGATATATTTGGTGTCCTTTTGATATTTTATGTAAATTATATAATATATATTTGGTGAAGTTTTTGATATTTTACATAGGGTGTGTAGTATATAGTTACTGTCCTTTTTGATATTTTATTTACAGTATATAATATACGTTTGGTGTAATTTTTGATATTTTATGTACAGTATATTAAATATAATTACTGTAGTATTTGATACTTTATTTACAGTATATATAACACATATTTGGTGTACTTTTTGATATTTTATGTACAGTATGTCATATATATTTACTGTACTATTTGATATTTTATTTACAGTATATAAAATGTATTTGGTGTACTTTTAGTTAATATTATATGTACAATATATGAAATATATTTACTGTACTTTCTGATATTTTATATACAGTATATAAGATATATTTGGTGTCCTTTTGATATTTTATATAAATTATATAATATATATTTTGTGAAGTTTTTGATATTTTACATAGGGTGTGTAGTATATACTTACTGTCCTTTTTGATATTTTATTTACAGTATATAATATACATTTGGTGTAATTTTTGATATTTTATGTACAGTATATTAAATATAATTACTGCAGTTTTTGATAGTCTATTTACAGTATATACAACACATATTTGGTGTACTTTTTGATATTTTATGTACAGTATGTCATATATATTTACTGTACTTTTTGATATTTTATTTACAGTATATGAAATGTATTTGGTGTACTTTTAGTTAATATTATATGTACAATATATGAAATATATTTACTGTACTTTTTGATATTTTATGTACAGTATATAAGATATATTTGGTGTCCTTTTGATATTTTATATAAATTACATAATATATATTTGGTGAAGTTTTTGATATTTTACATAGGGTGTGTAGTATATAGTTACTGTCCTTTTCGATATTTTATTTACAGTATATAATATACGTTTGGTGTAATTTTTGATATTTAATGTACAGTATATTAAATATAATTACTGTAGTATTTGATACTTTATTTACAGTATATATAACACATATTTGGTGTACTTTTTGATATTTTATGTACAGTATATCATATATATTTACTGTACTTTTTGATAATTTATTTACAGTATATAAAGTGTAGTTGGTGTACTTTCAGTTAATATTATATGTACAATATATGAAATATATTTACTGTACTTTTTGATATTTTATGTACAGTATATAAGATATATTTGGTGTCCTTTTGATATTTTATGTAAATTATATAATATATATTTGGTGAAGTTTTTGATATTTTACATAGGGTGTGTAGTATATAGTTACTGTCCTTTTTGATATTTTATTTACAGTATATAATATACGTTTGGTGTAATTTTTGATATTTTATGTACAGTATATTAAATATAATTACTGTAGTATTTGATACTTTATTTACAGTATATATAACACATATTTGGTGTACTTTTTGATATTTTATGTACAGTATGTAATATATATTTACTGTACTTTTTGATAATTTATTTACAGTATATAAAGTGTATTTGGTGTACTTTCGGTTAATATTATATGTACAATATATGAAATATATATACTGTATTTTTGATATTTTATGTACAGTATATAAGATATATTTCGTGTCGTTTTGATATTTTATGTAAATTATATAATACATATTTGGTGTTGTTTTTGATATTTTACATAGGGTGTGTCATCTATATTGACTGTCCTTTTTAATATTTTATTTACAGTATATAATATACATTTGGTGTAATTTTTGATATTTTATGTACAGTATATTAAATATAATTACTGTAGTATTTGATACTTTATTTACAGTATATATAACACATATTTGGTGTACTTTTTGATATTTTATGTACAGTATGTCATATATATTTACTGTACTATTTGATATTTTATTTACAGTATATAAAATGTATTTGGTGTACTTTTAGTTAATATTATATGTACAATATATGAAATATATTTACTGTACTTTCTGATATTTTATATACAGTATATAAGATATATTTGGTGTCCTTTTGATATTTTATATAAATTATATAATATATATTTTGTGAAGTTTTTGATATTTTACATAGGGTGTGTAGTATATACTTACTGTCCTTTTTGATATTTTATTTACAGTATATAATATACATTTGGTGTAATTTTTGATATTTTATGTACAGTATATTAAATATAATTACTGCAGTTTTTGATAGTCTATTTACAGTATATACAACACATATTTGGTGTACTTTTTGATATTTTATGTACAGTATGTCATATATATTTACTGTACTTTTTGATATTTTATTTACAGTATATGAAATGTATTTGGTGTACTTTTAGTTAATATTATATGTACAATATATGAAATATATTTACTGTACTTTTTGATATTTTATGTACAGTATATAAGATATATTTGGTGTCCTTTTGATATTTTATATAAATTACATAATATATATTTGGTGAAGTTTTTGATATTTTACATAGGGTGTGTAGTATATAGTTACTGTCCTTTTCGATATTTTATTTACAGTATATAATATACGTTTGGTGTAATTTTTGATATTTAATGTACAGTATATTAAATATAATTACTGTAGTATTTGATACTTTATTTACAGTATATATAACACATATTTGGTGTACTTTTTGATATTTTATGTACAGTATATCATATATATTTACTGTACTTTTTGATAATTTATTTACAGTATATAAAGTGTAGTTGGTGTACTTTCAGTTAATATTATATGTACAATATATGAAATATATTTACTGTACTTTTTGATATTTTATGTACAGTATATAAGATATATTTGGTGTCCTTTTGATATTTTATGTAAATTATATAATATATATTTGGTGAAGTTTTTGATATTTTACATAGGGTGTGTAGTATATAGTTACTGTCCTTTTTGATATTTTATTTACAGTATATAATATACGTTTGGTGTAATTTTTGATATTTAATGTACAGTATATTAAATATAATTACTGTAGTATTTGATACTTTATTTACAGTATATATAACACATATTTGGTGTACTTTTTGATATTTTATGTACAGTATGTAATATATATTTACTGTACTTTTTGATAATTTATTTACAGTATATAAAGTGTATTTGGTGTACTTTCGGTTAATATTATATGTACAATATATGAAATATATATACTGTATTTTTGATATTTTATGTACAGTATATAAGATATATTTCGTGTCGTTTTGATATTTTATGTAAATTATATAATACATATTTGGTGTTGTTTTTGATATTTTACATAGGGTGTGTCATCTATATTGACTGTCCTTTTTAATATTTTATTTACAGTATATAATATACATTTGGTGTAATTTTTGATATTTTATGTACAGTATATTAAATATAATTACTGTAGTTTTTCATAGTCTATTTACAGTATATATAACACATATTTGGTGTACTTTTTGATATTTTATGTACAGTATGTCATATATATTTACTGTACTATTTGATATTTTATTTACAGTATATAAAATGTATTTGGTGTACTTTTAGTTAATATTATATGTACAATATATGAAATATATTTACTGTACTTTCTGATATTTTATATACAGTATATAAGATATATTTGGTGTCCTTTTGATATTTTATATAAATTATATAATATATATTTTGTGAAGTTTTTGATATTTTACATAGGGTGTGTAGTATATACTTACTGTCCTTTTTGATATTTTATTTACAGTATATAATATACATTTGGTGTAATTTTTGATATTTTATGTACAGTATATTAAATATAATTACTGCAGTTTTTGATAGTCTATTTGCAGTATATACAACACATATTTGGTGTACTTTTTGATATTTTATGTACAGTATGTCATATATATTTACTGTACTTTTTGATATTTTATTTACAGTATATAAAATGTATTTGGTGTACTTTTAGTTAATATTATATGTACAATATATGAAATATATTTACTGTACTTTTTGATATTTTATGTACAGTATATAAGATATATTTGGTGTCCTTTTGATATTTTATATAAATTACATAATATATATTTGGTGAAGTTTTTGATATTTTACATAGGGTGTGTAGTATATAGTTACTGTCCTTTTTGATATTTTATTTACAGTATATAATATACGTTTGGTGTAATTTTTGATATTTAATGTACAGTATATTAAATATAATTACTGTAGTATTTGATACTTTATTTACAGTATATATAACACATATTTGGTGTACTTTTTGATATTTTATGTACAGTATGTCATATATATTTACTGTACTTTTTGATAATTTATTTACAGTATATAAAGTGTATTTGGTGTACTTTCAGTTAATATTATATGTACAATATATGAAATATATTTACTGTACTTTTTGATATTTTATGTACAGTATATAAGATATATTTGGTGTCCTTTTGATATTTTATGTAAATTATATAATATATATTTGGTGAAGTTTTTGATATTTTACATAGGGTGTGTACTATATAGTTACTGTCCTTTTTGATATTTTATTTACAGTATATAATATACGTTTGGTGTAATTTTTGATATTTTATGTACAGTATATTAAATATAATTACTGTAGTATTTGATACTTTATTTACAGTATATATAACACATATTTGGTGTACTTTTTGATATTTTATGTACAGTATGTAATATATATTTACTGTACTTTTTGATAATTTATTTACAGTATATAAAGTGTATTTGGTGTACTTTCAGTTAATATTATATGTACAATATATGAAATATATTTACTGTACTTTTTGATATTTTATGTACAGTATATAAGATATATTTCGTGTCCTTTTGATATTTTATGTAAATTATAAAATATATATTTGGTGAAGTTTTTGATATTTTACATAGGGTGTGTAGTATATAGTTACTGTCCTTTTTGATATTTTATTTACAGTATATAATATACGTTTGGTGTAATTTTTGATATTTTATGTACAGTATATTAAATATAATTACTGTAGTATTTGATACTTTATTTACAGTATATATAACACATATTTGGTGTACTTTTTGATATTTTATGTACAGTATGTAATATATATTTACTGTACTTTTTGATAATTTATTTACAGTATATAAAGTGTATTTGGTGTACTTTCGGTTAATATTATATGTACAATATATGAAATATATATACTGTATTTTTGATATTTTATGTACAGTATATAAGATATATTTCGTGTCCTTTTGATATTTTATGTAAATTATATAATACATATTTGGTGTTGTTTTTGATATTTTACATAGGGTGTGTCATCTATATTGACTGTCCTTTTTAATATTTTATTTACAGTATATAATATACATTTGGTGTAATTTTTGATATTTTATGGACAGTATATTAAATATAATTACTGTAGTTTTTCATAGTCTATTTACAGTATATATAACACATATTTGGTGTACTTTTTGATATTTTATGTACAGTATGTCATATATATTTACTGTACTATTTGATATTTTATTTACAGTATATAAAATGTATTTGGTGTACTTTTAGTTAATATTATATGTACAATATATGGAATATATTTACTGTACTTTCTGATATTTTATATACAGTATATAAGATATATTTGGTGCCCTTTTGATATTTTATATAAATTATATAATATATATTTGGTGAAGTTTTTGATATTTTACATAGGGTGTGTAGTATATAGTTACTGTCCTTTTTGATATTTTATTTACAGTATATAATATACGTTTGGTGTAATTTTTGATATTTAATGTACAGTATATTAAATATAATTACTGTAGTATTTGATACTTTATTTACAGTATATATAACACATATTTGGTGTACTTTTTGATATTTTATGTACAGTATGTAATATATATTTACTGTACTTTTTGATAATTTATTTACAGTATATAAAGTGTATTTGATGTACTTTCAGTTAATATTATATGTAAAATATATGAAATATATTTACTGTACTTTGTGATATTTTATGTACAGTATATAAGATATATTTGGTGTCCTTTTGATATTTTATGTAAATTATATAATATATATTTGGTGAAGTTTTTGATATTTTACATAGGGTGTGTAGTATATAGTTACTGTCCTTTTTGATATTTTATTTACAGTATATAATATACGTTTGGTGTAATTTTTGATATTTTATGTACAGTATATTAAATATAATTACTGTAGTATTTGATACTTTATTTACAGTATATATAACACATATTTGGTGTACTTTTTGATATTTTATGTACAGTATGTAATATATATTTACTGTACTTTTTGATAATTTATTTACAGTATATAAAGTGTATTTGGTGTACTTTCGGTTAATATTATATGTACAATATATGAAATATATATACTGTATTTTTGATATTTTATGTACAGTATATAAGATATATTTCGTGTCCTTTTGATATTTTATGTAAATTATATAATACATATTTGGTGTTGTTTTTGATATTTTACATAGGGTGTGTCATCTATATTGACTGTCCTTTTTAATATTTTATTTACAGTATATAATATACATTTGGTGTAATTTTTGATATTTTATGGACAGTATATTAAATATAATTACTGTAGTTTTTCATAGTCTATTTACAGTATATATAACACATATTTGGTGTACTTTTTGATATTTTATGTACAGTATGTCATATATATTTACTGTACTATTTGATATTTCATTTACAGTATATAAAATGTATTTGGTGTACTTTTAGTTAATATTATATGTACAATATATGAAATATATTTACTGTACTTCTGATATTTTATATACAGTATATAAGATATATTTGGTGTCCTTTTGATATTTTATATAAATTATATAATATATATTTGGTGAAGTTTTTGATATTTTACATAGGGTGTGTAGTATATAGTTACTGTCCTTTTTGATATTTTATTTACAGTACATAATATACGTTTGGTGTAATTTTTGATATTTAATGTACAGTATATTAAATATAATTACTGTAGTATTTGATACTTTATTTACAGTATATATAACACATATTTGGTGTACTTTTTGATATTTTATGTACAGTATGTAATATATATTTACTGTACTTTTTGATAATTTATTTACAGTATATAAAGTGTATTTGGTGTACTTTCAGTTAATATAATATGTAAAATATATGAAATATTTTTACTGTACTTTGTGATATTTTATGTACAGTATATAAGATATATTTGGTGTCCTTTTGATATTTTATGTAAATTATATAATATATATTTGGTGAAGTTTTTGATATTTTACATAGGGTGTGTAGTATATAGTTACTGTCCTTTTTGATATTTTATTTACAGTATATAATATACGTTTGGTGTAATTTTTGATATTTTATGTACAGTATATTAAATATAATTACTGTAGTATTTGATACTTTATTTACAGTATATATAACACATATTTGGTGTACTTTTTGATATTTTATGTACAGTATGTAATATATATTTACTGTACTTTTTGATAATTTATTTACAGTATATAAAGTGTATTTGGTGTACTTTCGGTTAATATTAAATGTACAATATATGAAATATATATACTGTATTTTTGATATTTTATGTACAGTATATAAGATATATTTCGTGTCCTTTTGATATTTTATGTAAATTATATAATACATATTTGGTGTTGTTTTTGATATTTTACATAGGGTGTGTCATCTATATTGACTGTCCTTTTTAATATTTTATTTACAGTATATAATATACATTTGGTGTAATTTTTGATATTTTATGGACAGTATATTAAATATAATTACTGTAGTTTTTCATAGTCTATTTACAGTATATATAACACATATTTGGTGTACTTTTTGATATTTTATGTACAGTATGTCATATATATTTACTGTACTATTTGATATTTTATTTACAGTATATAAAATGTATTTGGTGTACTTTTAGTTAATATTATATGTACAATATATGAAATATATTTACTGTACTTTCTGATATTTTATATACAGTATATAAGATATATTTGGTGTCCTTTTGATATTTTATATAAATTATATAATATATATTTTGTGAAGTTTTTGATATTTTACATAGGGTGTGTAGTATATACTTACTGTCCTTTTTGATATTTTATTTACAGTATATAATATATATTTGGTGTAATTTTTGATATTTTATGTACAGTATATTAAATATAATTACTGCAGTTTTTGATAGTCTATTTACAGTATATACAACACATATTTGGTGTACTTTTTGATATTTTATGTACAGTATGTCATATATATTTACTGTACTTTTTGATATTTTATTTACAGTATATAAAATGTATTTGGTGTACTTTTAGTTAATATTATATGTACAACATATGAAATATATTTACTGTACTTTTTGATATTTTATGTACAGTATATAAGATATATTTGGTGTCCTTTTGATATTTTATATAAATTACATAATATATATTTGGTGAAGTTTTTGATATTTTACATAGGGTGTGTAGTATATAGTTACTGTCCTTTTTGATATTTTATTTACAGTATATAATATACGTTTGGTGTAATTTTTGATATTTAATGTACAGTATATTAAATATAATTACTGTAGTATTTGATACTTTATTTACAGTATATATAACACATATTTGCTGTACTTTTTGATATTTTATGTACAGTATGTCATATATATTTACTGTACTTTTTGATAATTTATTTACAGTATATAAAGTGTATTTGGTGTACTTTCAGTTAATATTATATGTACAATATATGAAATATATTTACTGTACTTTTTGATATTTTATGTACAGTATATAAGATATATTTGGTGTCCTTTTGATATTTTATGTAAATTATATAATATATATTTGGTGAAGTTTTTGATATTTTACATAGGGTGTGTAGTATATAGTTACTGTCCTTTTTGATATTTTATTTACAGTATATAATATACGTTTGGTGTAATTTTTGATATTTTATGTACAGTATATTAAATATAATTACTGTAGTATTTGATACTTTATTTACAGTATATATAACACATATTTGGTGTACTTTTTGATATTTTATGTACAGTATGTCATATATATTTACTGTACTATTTGATATTTTATTTACAGTATATAAAATGTATTTGGTGTACTTTTAGTTAATATTATATGTACAATATATGAAATATATTTACTGTACTTTCTGATATTTTATATACAGTATATAAGATATATTTGGTGTCCTTTTGATATTTTATATAAATTATATAATATATATTTTGTGAAGTTTTTGATATTTTACATAGGGTGTGTAGTATATACTTACTGTCCTTTTTGATATTTTATTTACAGTATATAATATACATTTGGTGTAATTTTTGATATTTTATGTACAGTATATTAAATATAATTACTGCAGTTTTTGATAGTCTATTTACAGTATATACAACACATATTTGGTGTACTTTTTGATATTTTATGTACAGTATGTCATATATATTTACTGTACTTTTTGATATTTTATTTACAGTATATGAAATGTATTTGGTGTACTTTTAGTTAATATTATATGTACAATATATGAAATATATTTACTGTACTTTTTGATATTTTATGTACAGTATATAAGATATATTTGGTGTCCTTTTGATATTTTATATAAATTACATAATATATATTTGGTGAAGTTTTTGATATTTTACATAGGGTGTGTAGTATATAGTTACTGTCCTTTTCGATATTTTATTTACAGTATATAATATACGTTTGGTGTAATTTTTGATATTTAATGTACAGTATATTAAATATAATTACTGTAGTATTTGATACTTTATTTACAGTATATATAACACATATTTGGTGTACTTTTTGATATTTTATGTACAGTATATCATATATATTTACTGTACTTTTTGATAATTTATTTACAGTATATAAAGTGTAGTTGGTGTACTTTCAGTTAATATTATATGTACAATATATGAAATATATTTACTGTACTTTTTGATATTTTATGTACAGTATATAAGATATATTTGGTGTCCTTTTGATATTTTATGTAAATTATATAATATATATTTGGTGAAGTTTTTGATATTTTACATAGGGTGTGTAGTATATAGTTACTGTCCTTTTTGATATTTTATTTACAGTATATAATATACGTTTGGTGTAATTTTTGATATTTTATGTACAGTATATTAAATATAATTACTGTAGTATTTGATACTTTATTTACAGTATATATAACACATATTTGGTGTACTTTTTGATATTTTATGTACAGTATGTAATATATATTTACTGTACTTTTTGATAATTTATTTACAGTATATAAAGTGTATTTGGTGTACTTTCGGTTAATATTATATGTACAATATATGAAATATATATACTGTATTTTTGATATTTTATGTACAGTATATAAGATATATTTCGTGTCGTTTTGATATTTTATGTAAATTATATAATACATATTTGGTGTTGTTTTTGATATTTTACATAGGGTGTGTCATCTATATTGACTGTCCTTTTTAATATTTTATTTACAGTATATAATATACATTTGGTGTAATTTTTGATATTTTATGTACAGTATATTAAATATAATTACTGTAGTATTTGATACTTTATTTACAGTATATATAACACATATTTGGTGTACTTTTTGATATTTTATGTACAGTATGTCATATATATTTACTGTACTATTTGATATTTTATTTACAGTATATAAAATGTATTTGGTGTACTTTTAGTTAATATTATATGTACAATATATGAAATATATTTACTGTACTTTCTGATATTTTATATACAGTATATAAGATATATTTGGTGTCCTTTTGATATTTTATATAAATTATATAATATATATTTTGTGAAGTTTTTGATATTTTACATAGGGTGTGTAGTATATACTTACTGTCCTTTTTGATATTTTATTTACAGTATATAATATACATTTGGTGTAATTTTTGATATTTTATGTACAGTATATTAAATATAATTACTGCAGTTTTTGATAGTCTATTTACAGTATATACAACACATATTTGGTGTACTTTTTGATATTTTATGTACAGTATGTCATATATATTTACTGTACTTTTTGATATTTTATTTACAGTATATGAAATGTATTTGGTGTACTTTTAGTTAATATTATATGTACAATATATGAAATATATTTACTGTACTTTTTGATATTTTATGTACAGTATATAAGATATATTTGGTGTCCTTTTGATATTTTATATAAATTACATAATATATATTTGGTGAAGTTTTTGATATTTTACATAGGGTGTGTAGTATATAGTTACTGTCCTTTTCGATATTTTATTTACAGTATATAATATACGTTTGGTGTAATTTTTGATATTTAATGTACAGTATATTAAATATAATTACTGTAGTATTTGATACTTTATTTACAGTATATATAACACATATTTGGTGTACTTTTTGATATTTTATGTACAGTATATCATATATATTTACTGTACTTTTTGATAATTTATTTACAGTATATAAAGTGTAGTTGGTGTACTTTCAGTTAATATTATATGTACAATATATGAAATATATTTACTGTACTTTTTGATATTTTATGTACAGTATATAAGATATATTTGGTGTCCTTTTGATATTTTATGTAAATTATATAATATATATTTGGTGAAGTTTTTGATATTTTACATAGGGTGTGTAGTATATAGTTACTGTCCTTTTTGATATTTTATTTACAGTATATAATATACGTTTGGTGTAATTTTTGATATTTAATGTACAGTATATTAAATATAATTACTGTAGTATTTGATACTTTATTTACAGTATATATAACACATATTTGGTGTACTTTTTGATATTTTATGTACAGTATGTAATATATATTTACTGTACTTTTTGATAATTTATTTACAGTATATAAAGTGTATTTGGTGTACTTTCGGTTAATATTATATGTACAATATATGAAATATATATACTGTATTTTTGATATTTTATGTACAGTATATAAGATATATTTCGTGTCGTTTTGATATTTTATGTAAATTATATAATACATATTTGGTGTTGTTTTTGATATTTTACATAGGGTGTGTCATCTATATTGACTGTCCTTTTTAATATTTTATTTACAGTATATAATATACATTTGGTGTAATTTTTGATATTTTATGTACAGTATATTAAATATAATTACTGTAGTTTTTCATAGTCTATTTACAGTATATATAACACATATTTGGTGTACTTTTTGATATTTTATGTACAGTATGTCATATATATTTACTGTACTATTTGATATTTTATTTACAGTATATAAAATGTATTTGGTGTACTTTTAGTTAATATTATATGTACAATATATGAAATATATTTACTGTACTTTCTGATATTTTATATACAGTATATAAGATATATTTGGTGTCCTTTTGATATTTTATATAAATTATATAATATATATTTTGTGAAGTTTTTGATATTTTACATAGGGTGTGTAGTATATACTTACTGTCCTTTTTGATATTTTATTTACAGTATATAATATACATTTGGTGTAATTTTTGATATTTTATGTACAGTATATTAAATATAATTACTGCAGTTTTTGATAGTCTATTTGCAGTATATACAACACATATTTGGTGTACTTTTTGATATTTTATGTACAGTATGTCATATATATTTACTGTACTTTTTGATATTTTATTTACAGTATATAAAATGTATTTGGTGTACTTTTAGTTAATATTATATGTACAATATATGAAATATATTTACTGTACTTTTTGATATTTTATGTACAGTATATAAGATATATTTGGTGTCCTTTTGATATTTTATATAAATTACATAATATATATTTGGTGAAGTTTTTGATATTTTACATAGGGTGTGTAGTATATAGTTACTGTCCTTTTTGATATTTTATTTACAGTATATAATATACGTTTGGTGTAATTTTTGATATTTAATGTACAGTATATTAAATATAATTACTGTAGTATTTGATACTTTATTTACAGTATATATAACACATATTTGGTGTACTTTTTGATATTTTATGTACAGTATGTCATATATATTTACTGTACTTTTTGATAATTTATTTACAGTATATAAAGTGTATTTGGTGTACTTTCAGTTAATATTATATGTACAATATATGAAATATATTTACTGTACTTTTTGATATTTTATGTACAGTATATAAGATATATTTGGTGTCCTTTTGATATTTTATGTAAATTATATAATATATATTTGGTGAAGTTTTTGATATTTTACATAGGGTGTGTACTATATAGTTACTGTCCTTTTTGATATTTTATTTACAGTATATAATATACGTTTGGTGTAATTTTTGATATTTTATGTACAGTATATTAAATATAATTACTGTAGTATTTGATACTTTATTTACAGTATATATAACACATATTTGGTGTACTTTTTGATATTTTATGTACAGTATGTAATATATATTTACTGTACTTTTTGATAATTTATTTACAGTATATAAAGTGTATTTGGTGTACTTTCAGTTAATATTATATGTACAATATATGAAATATATTTACTGTACTTTTTGATATTTTATGTACAGTATATAAGATATATTTCGTGTCCTTTTGATATTTTATGTAAATTATAAAATATATATTTGGTGAAGTTTTTGATATTTTACATAGGGTGTGTAGTATATAGTTACTGTCCTTTTTGATATTTTATTTACAGTATATAATATACGTTTGGTGTAATTTTTGATATTTTATGTACAGTATATTAAATATAATTACTGTAGTATTTGATACTTTATTTACAGTATATATAACACATATTTGGTGTACTTTTTGATATTTTATGTACAGTATGTAATATATATTTACTGTACTTTTTGATAATTTATTTACAGTATATAAAGTGTATTTGGTGTACTTTCGGTTAATATTATATGTACAATATATGAAATATATATACTGTATTTTTGATATTTTATGTACAGTATATAAGATATATTTCGTGTCCTTTTGATATTTTATGTAAATTATATAATACATATTTGGTGTTGTTTTTGATATTTTACATAGGGTGTGTCATCTATATTGACTGTCCTTTTTAATATTTTATTTACAGTATATAATATACATTTGGTGTAATTTTTGATATTTTATGGACAGTATATTAAATATAATTACTGTAGTTTTTCATAGTCTATTTACAGTATATATAACACATATTTGGTGTACTTTTTGATATTTTATGTACAGTATGTCATATATATTTACTGTACTATTTGATATTTTATTTACAGTATATAAAATGTATTTGGTGTACTTTTAGTTAATATTATATGTACAATATATGGAATATATTTACTGTACTTTCTGATATTTTATATACAGTATATAAGATATATTTGGTGCCCTTTTGATATTTTATATAAATTATATAATATATATTTGGTGAAGTTTTTGATATTTTACATAGGGTGTGTAGTATATAGTTACTGTCCTTTTTGATATTTTATTTACAGTATATAATATACGTTTGGTGTAATTTTTGATATTTAATGTACAGTATATTAAATATAATTACTGTAGTATTTGATACTTTATTTACAGTATATATAACACATATTTGGTGTACTTTTTGATATTTTATGTACAGTATGTAATATATATTTACTGTACTTTTTGATAATTTATTTACAGTATATAAAGTGTATTTGATGTACTTTCAGTTAATATTATATGTAAAATATATGAAATATATTTACTGTACTTTGTGATATTTTATGTACAGTATATAAGATATATTTGGTGTCCTTTTGATATTTTATGTAAATTATATAATATATATTTGGTGAAGTTTTTGATATTTTACATAGGGTGTGTAGTATATAGTTACTGTCCTTTTTGATATTTTATTTACAGTATATAATATACGTTTGGTGTAATTTTTGATATTTTATGTACAGTATATTAAATATAATTACTGTAGTATTTGATACTTTATTTACAGTATATATAACACATATTTGGTGTACTTTTTGATATTTTATGTACAGTATGTAATATATATTTACTGTACTTTTTGATAATTTATTTACAGTATATAAAGTGTATTTGGTGTACTTTCGGTTAATATTATATGTACAATATATGAAATATATATACTGTATTTTTGATATTTTATGTACAGTATATAAGATATATTTCGTGTCCTTTTGATATTTTATGTAAATTATATAATACATATTTGGTGTTGTTTTTGATATTTTACATAGGGTGTGTCATCTATATTGACTGTCCTTTTTAATATTTTATTTACAGTATATAATATACATTTGGTGTAATTTTTGATATTTTATGGACAGTATATTAAATATAATTACTGTAGTTTTTCATAGTCTATTTACAGTATATATAACACATATTTGGTGTACTTTTTGATATTTTATGTACAGTATGTCATATATATTTACTGTACTATTTGATATTTCATTTACAGTATATAAAATGTATTTGGTGTACTTTTAGTTAATATTATATGTACAATATATGAAATATATTTACTGTACTTCTGATATTTTATATACAGTATATAAGATATATTTGGTGTCCTTTTGATATTTTATATAAATTATATAATATATATTTGGTGAAGTTTTTGATATTTTACATAGGGTGTGTAGTATATAGTTACTGTCCTTTTTGATATTTTATTTACAGTACATAATATACGTTTGGTGTAATTTTTGATATTTAATGTACAGTATATTAAATATAATTACTGTAGTATTTGATACTTTATTTACAGTATATATAACACATATTTGGTGTACTTTTTGATATTTTATGTACAGTATGTAATATATATTTACTGTACTTTTTGATAATTTATTTACAGTATATAAAGTGTATTTGGTGTACTTTCAGTTAATATAATATGTAAAATATATGAAATATTTTTACTGTACTTTGTGATATTTTATGTACAGTATATAAGATATATTTGGTGTCCTTTTGATATTTTATGTAAATTATATAATATATATTTGGTGAAGTTTTTGATATTTTACATAGGGTGTGTAGTATATAGTTACTGTCCTTTTTGATATTTTATTTACAGTATATAATATACGTTTGGTGTAATTTTTGATATTTTATGTACAGTATATTAAATATAATTACTGTAGTATTTGATACTTTATTTACAGTATATATAACACATATTTGGTGTACTTTTTGATATTTTATGTACAGTATGTAATATATATTTACTGTACTTTTTGATAATTTATTTACAGTATATAAAGTGTATTTGGTGTACTTTCGGTTAATATTATATGTACAATATATGAAATATATATACTGTATTTTTGATATTTTATGTACAGTATATAAGATATATTTCGTGTCCTTTTGATATTTTATGTAAATTATATAATACATATTTGGTGTTGTTTTTGATATTTTACATAGGGTGTGTCATCTATATTGACTGTCCTTTTTAATATTTTATTTACAGTATATAATATACATTTGGTGTAATTTTTGATATTTTATGGACAGTATATTAAATATAATTACTGTAGTTTTTCATAGTCTATTTACAGTATATATAACACATATTTGGTGTACTTTTTGATATTTTATGTACAGTATGTCATATATATTTACTGTACTATTTGATATTTTATTTACAGTATATAAAATGTATTTGGTGTACTTTTAGTTAATATTATATGTACAATATATGAAATATATTTACTGTACTTCTGATATTTTATATACAGTATATAAGATATATTTGGTGTCCTTTTGATATTTTATATAAATTATATAATATATATTTGGTGAAGTTTTTGATATTTTACATAGGGTGTGTAGTATATAGTTACTGTCCTTTTTGATATTTTATTTACAGTACATAATATACGTTTGGTGTAATTTTTGATATTTAATGTACAGTATATTAAATATAATTACTGTAGTATTTGATACTTTATTTACAGTATATATAACACATATTTGGTGTACTTTTTGATATTTTATGTACAGTATGTAATATATATTTACTGTACTTTTTGATAATTTATTTACAGTATATAAAGTGTATTTGGTGTACTTTCAGTTAATATTATATGTAAAATATATGAAATATTTTTACTGTACTTTGTGATATTTTATGTACAGTATATAAGATATATTTGGTGTCCTTTTGATATTTTATTTAAATTATATAATATATATTTGGTGAAGTTTTTGATATTTTACATAGGGTGTGTAGTATATAGTTACTGTCCTTTTTGATATTTTATTTACAGTATATAATATACGTTTGGTGTAATTTTTGATATTTTATGTACAGTATATTAAATATAATTACTGTAGTATTTGATACTTTATTTACAGTATATATAACACATATTTGGTGTACTTTTTGATATTTTATGTACAGTATGTAATATATATTTACTGTACTTTTTGAAAATTTATTTACAGTATATAAAGTGTATTTGGTGTACTTTCGGTTAATATTATATGTACAATATATGAAATATATATACTGTATTTTTGATATTTTATGTACAGTATATAAGATATATTTCGTGTCCTTTTGATATTTTATGTAAATTATATAATACATATTTGGTGTTGTTTTTGATATTTTACATAGAGTGTGTCATCTATATTGACTGTCCTTTTTAATATTTTATTTACAGTATATAATATACATTTGGTGTAATTTTTGATATTTTATGTACAGTATATTAAATATAATTACTGTAGTTTTTCATAGTCTATTTACAGTATATATAACACATATTTGGTGTACTTTTTGATATTTTATGTACAGTATGTCATATATATTTACTGTACTATTTGATATTTTATTTACAGTATATAAAATGTATTTGGTGTACTTTTAGTTAATATTATATGTACAATATATGAAATATATTTACTGTACTTTCTGATATTTTATATACAGTATATAAGATATATTTGGTGTCCTTTTGATATTTTATATAAATTATATAATATATATTTGGTGAAGTTTTTGATATTTTACATAGGGTGTGTAGTATATAGTTACTGTTCTTTTTGATATTTTATTTACAGTATATAATATACGTTTGGTGTAATTTTTGATATTTAATGTACAGTATATTAAATATAATTACTGTAGTATTTGATACTTTATTTACAGTATATATAACACATATTTCGTGTACTTTTTGATATTTTATGTACAGTATGTAATATATATTTACTGTACTTTTTGATAATTTATTTACAGTATATAAAGTGTATTTGGTGTACTTTCAGTTAATATTATATGTAAAATATATGAAATATATTTACTGTACTTTTTGATATTTTATGTACAGTATATAAGATATATTTGGTGTCCTTTTGATATTTTATGTAAATTATATAATATATATTTGGTGAAGTTTTTCATATTTTACATAGGGTGTGTAGTATATAGTTACTGTCCTTTTTGATATTTTATTTACAGTATATAATATACGTTTGGTGTAATTTTTGATATTTTATGTACAGTATATTAAATATAATTACTGTAGTATTTGATACTTTATTTACAGTATATATAACACATATTTGGTGTACTTTTTGATATTTTATGTACAGTATGTAATATATATTTACTGTACTTTTTGATAATTTATTTACAGTATATAAAGTGTATTTGGTGTACTTTCGGTTAATATTATATGTACAATATATGAAATATATATACTGTATTTTTGATATTTTATGTACAGTATATAAGATATATTTCGTGTCCTTTTGATATTTTATGTAAATTACATAATACATATTTGGTGTTGTTTTTGATATTTTACATAGAGTGTGTCATCTATATTGACTGTCCTTTTTAATATTTTATTTACAGTATATAATATACATTTGGTGTAATTTTTGATATTTTATGTACAGTATATTAAATATAATTACTGTAGTTTTTCATAGTCTATTTACAGTATATATAACACATATTTGGTGTACTTTTTGATATTTTATGTACAGTATGTCATATATATTTACTGTACTATTTGATATTTTATTTTCAGTATATAAAATGTATTTGGTGTACTTTTAGTTAATATTATATGTACAATATATGAAATATATTTACTGTACTTTCTGATATTTTATATACAGTATATAAGATATATTTGGTGTCCTTTTGATATTTTATATAAATTATATAATATATATTTGGTGAAGTTTTTGATATTTTACATAGGGTGTGTAGTATATAGTTACTGTCCTTTTTGATATTTTATTTACAGTATATAATATACGTTTGGTGTAATTTTTGATATTTAATGTACAGTATATTAAATATAATTACTGTAGTATTTGATACTTTATTTACAGTATATATAACACATATTTGGTGTACTTTTTGATATTTTATGTATAGTATGTAATATATATTTACTGTACTTTTTGATAATTTATTTACAGTATATAAAGTGTATTTGGTGTACTTTCAGTTAATATTATATGTAAAATATATGAAATATATTTACTGTACTTTTTGATATTTTATGTACAGTATATAAGATATATTTCGTGTCCTTTTGATATTTTATGTAAATTATATAATACATATTTGGTGTTGTTTTTGATATTTTACATAGAGTGTGTCATCTATATTGACTGTCCTTTTTAATATTTTATTTACAGTATATAATATACATTTGGTGTAATTTTTGATATTTTATGTACAGTATATTAAATATAATTACTGTAGTTTTTCATAGTCTATTTACAGTATATATAACACATATTTGGTGTACTTTTTGATATTTTATGTACAGTATGTCATATATATTTACTGTACTTTTTGATAATTTATTTACAGTATATAAAGTGTATTTGGTGTACTTTCAGTTAATATTATATGTACAATATATGAAATATATTTACTGTACTTTTTGATATTTTATGTACAGTATATAAGATATATTTGGTGTCCTTTTGATATTTTATATAAATTATATAATATATATTTTGTGAAGTTTTTGATATTTTACATAGGGTGTGTAGTATATACTTACTGTCCTTTTTGATATTTTATTTACAGTATATAATATACATTTGGTGTAATTTTTGATATTTTATGTACAGTATATTAAATATAATTACTGCAGTTTTTGATAGTCTATTTACAGTATATATAACACATATTTGGTGTACTTTTTGATATTTTATGTACAGTATGTCATATATATTTACTGTACTTTTTGATATTTTATTTACAGTATATAAAATGTATTTGGTGTACTTTTAGTTAATATTATATGTACAATATATGAAATATATTTACTGTACTTTTTGATATTTTATGTACAGTATATAAGATATATTTGGTGTCCTTTTGATATTTTATATAAATTATATAATATACATTTGGTGAAGTTTTTGATATTTTACATAGGGTGTGTATTATATAGTTACTGTCCTTTTTGATATTTTATTTACAGTATATAATATACGTTAGGTGTAATTTTTGATATTTAATGTACAGTATATTAAATATAATTACTGTAGTGTTTGATACTTTATTTACAGTATATATAACACATATTTGGTGTACTTTTTGATATTTTATGTACAGTATGTCATATATATTTACTGTACTTTTTGATAATTTATTTACAGTATATAAAGTGTATTTGGTGTACTTTCAGTTAATATTATATGTACAATATATGAAATATATTTACTGTACTTTTTGATATTTTATGTACAGTATATAAGATATATTTGGTGTCCTTTTGATATTTTATGTAAATTATATAATATATATTTGGTGAAGTTTTTGATATTTTACATAGGGTGTGTACTATATAGTTACTGTCCTTTTTGATATTTTATTTACAGTATATAATATACGTTTGGTGTAATTTTTGATATTTTATGTACAGTATATTAAATATAATTACTGTAGTATTTGATACTTTATTTACAGTATATATAACACATATTTGGTGTACTTTTTGATATTTTATGTACAGTATGTAATATATATTTACTGTACTTTTTGATAATTTATTTACAGTATATAAAGTGTATTTGGTGTACTTTCAGTTAATATTATATGTAAAATATATGAAATATATTTACTGTACTTTTTGATATTTTAGGTACAGTATATAAGATATATTTGGTGTCCTTTTGATATTTTATGTAAATTATATAATATATATTTGGTGAAGTTTTTGATATTTTACATAGGGTGTGTAGTATATAGTTACTGTCCTTTTTGATATTTTATTTACAGTATATAATATACGTTTGGTGTAATTTTTGATATTTTATGTACAGTATATTAAATATAATTACTGTAGTATTTGATACTTTATTTACAGTATATATAACACATATTTGGTGTACTTTTTGATATTTTATGTACAGTATGTAATATATATTTACTGTACTTTTTGATAATTTATTTACAGTATATAAAGTGTATTTGGTGTACTTTCAGTTAATATTATATGTAAAATATATGAAATATATTTACTGTACTTTTTGATATTTTAGGTACAGTATATAAGATATATTTGGTGTCCTTTTGATATTTTATGTAAATTATATAATATATATTTGGTGAAGTTTTTGATATTTTACATAGGGTGTGTAGTATATAGTTACTGTCCTTTTTGATATTTTATTTACAGTATATAATATACGTTTGGTGTAATTTTTGATATTTTATGTACAGTATATTAAATATAATTACTGTAGTATTTGATACTTTATTTACAGTATATATAACACATATTTGGTGTACTTTTTGATATTTTATGTACAGTATGTAATATATATTTACTGTACTTTTTGATAATTTATTTACAGTATATAAAGTGTATTTGGTGTACTTTCGGTTAATATTATATGTACAATATATGAAATATATATACTGTATTTTTGATATTTTATGTACAGTATATAAGATATATTTCGTGTCCTTTTGATATTTTATGTAAATTACATAATACATATTTGGTGTTGTTTTTGATATTTTACATAGGGTGTGTCATCTATATTGACTGTCCTTTTTAATATTTTATTTACAGTATATAATATACATTTGGTGTAATTTTTGATATTTTATGGACAGTATATTAAATATAATTACTGTAGTTTTTCATAGTCTATTTACAGTATATATAACACATATTTGGTGTACTTTTTGATATTTTATGTACAGTATGTCATATATATTTACTGTACTATTTGATATTTTATTTACAGTATATAAAATGTATTTGGTGTACTTTTAGTTAATATTAGATGTACAATATATGAAATATATTTACTGTACTTTCTGATATTTTATATACAGTATATAAGATATATTTGGTGTCCTTTTGATATTTTATATAAATTATATAATATATATTTGGTGAAGTTTTTGATATTTTACATAGGGTGTGTAGTATATAGTTACTGTCCTTTTTGATATTTTATTTACAGTATATAATATACGTTTGGTGTAATTTTTGATATTTAATGTACAGTATATTAAATATAATTACTGTAGTATTTGATACTTTATTTACAGTATATATAACACATATTTGGTGTACTTTTTGATATTTTATGTATAGTATGTAATATATATTTACTGTACTTTTTGATAATTTATTTACAGTATATAAAGTGTATTTGGTGTACTTTCAGTTAATATTATATGTAAAATATATGAAATATATTTACTGTACTTTTTGATATTTTATGTACAGTATATAAGATATATTTCGTGTCCTTTTGATATTTTATGTAAATTATATAATACATATTTGGTGTTGTTTTTGATATTTTACATAGAGTGTGTCATCTATATTGACTGTCCTTTTTAATATTTTATTTACAGTATATAATATACATTTGGTGTAATTTTTGATATTTTATGTACAGTATATTAAATATAATTACTGTAGTTTTTCATAGTCTATTTACAGTATATATAACACATATTTGGTGTACTTTTTGATATTTTATGTACAGTATGTCATATATATTTACTGTACTTTTTGATAATTTATTTACAGTATATAAAGTGTATTTGGTGTACTTTCAGTTAATATTATATGTACAATATATGAAATATATTTACTGTACTTTTTGATATTTTATGTACAGTATATAAGATATATTTGGTGTCCTTTTGATATTTTATATAAATTATATAATATATATTTTGTGAAGTTTTTGATATTTTACATAGGGTGTGTAGTATATACTTACTGTCCTTTTTGATATTTTATTTACAGTATATAATATACATTTGGTGTAATTTTTGATATTTTATGTACAGTATATTAAATATAATTACTGCAGTTTTTGATAGTCTATTTACAGTATATATAACACATATTTGGTGTACTTTTTGATATTTTATGTACAGTATGTCATATATATTTACTGTACTTTTTGATATTTTATTTACAGTATATAAAATGTATTTGGTGTACTTTTAGTTAATATTATATGTACAATATATGAAATATATTTACTGTACTTTTTGATATTTTATGTACAGTATATAAGATATATTTGGTGTCCTTTTGATATTTTATATAAATTATATAATATACATTTGGTGAAGTTTTTGATATTTTACATAGGGTGTGTAGTATATAGTTACTGTCCTTTTTGATATTTTATTTACAGTATATAATATACGTTAGGTGTAATTTTTGATATTTAATGTACAGTATATTAAATATAATTACTGTAGTGTTTGATACTTTATTTACAGTATATATAACACATATTTGGTGTACTTTTTGATATTTTATGTACAGTATGTCATATATATTTACTGTACTTTTTGATAATTTATTTACAGTATATAAAGTGTATTTGGTGTACTTTCAGTTAATATTATATGTACAATATATGAAATATATTTACTGTACTTTTTGATATTTTATGTACAGTATATAAGATATATTTGGTGTCCTTTTGATATTTTATGTAAATTATATAATATATATTTGGTGAAGTTTTTGATATTTTACATAGGGTGTGTACTATATAGTTACTGTCCTTTTTGATATTTTATTTACAGTATATAATATACGTTTGGTGTAATTTTTGATATTTTATGTACAGTATATTAAATATAATTACTGTAGTATTTGATACTTTATTTACAGTATATATAACACATATTTGGTGTACTTTTTGATATTTTATGTACAGTATGTAATATATATTTACTGTACTTTTTGATAATTTATTTACAGTATATAAAGTGTATTTGGTGTACTTTCAGTTAATATTATATGTAAAATATATGAAATATATTTACTGTACTTTTTGATATTTTAGGTACAGTATATAAGATATATTTGGTGTCCTTTTGATATTTTATGTAAATTATATAATATATATTTGGTGAAGTTTTTGATATTTTACATAGGGTGTGTAGTATATAGTTACTGTCCTTTTTGATATTTTATTTACAGTATATAATATACGTTTGGTGTAATTTTTGATATTTTATGTACAGTATATTAAATATAATTACTGTAGTATTTGATACTTTATTTACAGTATATATAACACATATTTGGTGTACTTTTTGATATTTTATGTACAGTATGTAATATATATTTACTGTACTTTTTGATAATTTATTTACAGTATATAAAGTGTATTTGGTGTACTTTCAGTTAATATTATATGTAAAATATATGAAATATATTTACTGTACTTTTTGATATTTTAGGTACAGTATATAAGATATATTTGGTGTCCTTTTGATATTTTATGTAAATTATATAATATATATTTGGTGAAGTTTTTGATATTTTACATAGGGTGTGTAGTATATAGTTACTGTCCTTTTTGATATTTTATTTACAGTATATAATATACGTTTGGTGTAATTTTTGATATTTTATGTACAGTATATTAAATATAATTACTGTAGTATTTGATACTTTATTTACAGTATATATAACACATATTTGGTGTACTTTTTGATATTTTATGTACAGTATGTAATATATATTTACTGTACTTTTTGATAATTTATTTACAGTATATAAAGTGTATTTGGTGTACTTTCGGTTAATATTATATGTACAATATATGAAATATATATACTGTATTTTTGATATTTTATGTACAGTATATAAGATATATTTCGTGTCCTTTTGATATTTTATGTAAATTATATAATACATATTTGGTGTTGTTTTTGATATTTTACATAGGGTGTGTCATCTATATTGACTGTCCTTTTTAATATTTTATTTACAGTATATAATATACATTTGGTGTAATTTTTGATATTTTATGGACAGTATATTAAATATAATTACTGTAGTTTTTCATAGTCTATTTACAGTATATATAACACATATTTGGTGTACTTTTTGATATTTTATGTACAGTATGTCATATATATTTACTGTACTATTTGATATTTTATTTACAGTATATAAAATGTATTTGGTGTACTTTTAGTTAATATTAGATGTACAATATATGAAATATATTTACTGTACTTTCTGATATTTTATATACAGTATATAAGATATATTTGGTGTCCTTTTGATATTTTATATAAATTATATAATATATATTTGGTGAAGTTTTTGATATTTTACATAGGGTGTGTAGTATATAGTTACTGTCCTTTTTGATATTTTATTTACAGTATATAATATACGTTTGGTGTAATTTTTGATATTTAATGTACAGTATATTAAATATAATTACTGTAGTATTTGAAACTTTATTTACAGTATATATAACACATATTTGGTGTACTTTTTGATATTTTATGTACAGTATGTAATATATATTTACTGTACTTTTTGATAATTTATTTACAGTATATAAAGTGTATTTGGTGTACTTTCAGTTAATATAATATGTAAAATATATGAAATATTTTTACTGTACTTTGTGATATTTTATGTACAGTATATAAGATATATTTGGTGTCCTTTTGATATTTTATGTAAATTATATAATATATATTTGCTGAAGTTTTTGATATTTTACATAGGGTGTGTAGTATATAGTTACTGTCCTTTTTGATATTTTATTTACAGTATATAATATACGTTTGGTGTAATTTTTGATATTTTATGTACAGTATATTAAATATAATTACTGTAGTATTTGATATTTTATTTACAGTATATATAACACATATTTGGTGTACTTTTTGATATTTTATGTACAGTATGTAATATATATTTACTGTACTTTTTGATAATTTATTTACAGTATATAAAGTGTATTTGGTGTACTTTCGGTTAATATTATATGTACAATATATGAAATATATATACTGTATTTTTGATATTTTATGTACAGTATATAAGATATATTTCGTGTCCTTTTGATATTTTATGTAAATTATATAATACATATTTGGTGTTGTTTTTGATATTTTACATAGAGTGTGTCATCTATATTGACTGTCCTTTTTAATATTTTATTTACAGTATATAATATACATTTGGTGTAATTTTTGATATTTTATGTACAGTATATTAAATATAATTACTGTAGTTTTTCATAGTCTATTTACAGTATATATAACACATATTTGGTGTACTTTTTGATATTTTATGTACAGTATGTCATATATATTTACTGTACTATTTGATATTTTATTTACAGTATATAAAATGTATTTGGTGTACTTTTAGTTAATATTATATGTACAATATATGAAATATATTTACTGTACTTTCTGATATTTTATATACAGTATATAAGATATATTTGGTGTCCTTTTGATATTTTATATAAATTATATAATATATATTTGGTGAAGTTTTTGATATTTTACATAGGGTGTGTAGTATATAGTTACTGTTCTTTTTGATATTTTATTTACAGTATATAATATACGTTTGGTGTAATTTTTGATATTTAATGTACAGTATATTAAATATAATTACTGTAGTATTTGATACTTTATTTACAGTATATATAACACATATTTGGTGTACTTTTTGATATTTTATGTACAGTATGTAATATATATTTACTGTACTTTTTGATAATTTATTTACAGTATATAAAGTGTATTTGGTGTACTTTCAGTTAATATTATATGTAAAATATATGAAATATATTTACTGTACTTTTTGATATTTTATGTACAGTATATAAGATATATTTGGTGTCCTTTTCATATTTTATGTAAATTATATAATATATATTTGGTGAAGTTTTTCATATTTTACATAGGGTGTGTAGTATATAGTTACTGTCCTTTTTGATATTTTATTTACAGTATATAATATACGTTTGGTGTAATTTTTGATATTTTATGTACAGTATATTAAATATAATTACTGTAGTATTTGATACTTTATTTACAGTATATATAACACATATTTGGTGTACTTTTTGATATTTTATGTACAGTATGTAATATATATTTACTGTACTTTTTGATAATTTATTTACAGTATATAAAGTGTATTTGGTGTACTTTCGGTTAATATTATATGTACAATATATGAAATATATATACTGTATTTTTGATATTTTATGTACAGTATATAAGATATATTTCGTGTCCTTTTGATATTTTATGTAAATTATATAATACATATTTGGTGTTGTTTTTGATATTTTACATAGAGTGTGTCATCTATATTGACTGTCCTTTTTAATATTTTATTTACAGTATATAATATACATTTGGTGTAATTTTTGATATTTTATGTACAGTATATTAAATATAATTACTGTAGTTTTTCATAGTCTATTTACAGTATATATAACACATATTTGGTGTACTTTTTGATATTTTATGTACAGTATGTCATATTTATTTACTGTACTATTTGATATTTTATTTTCAGTATATAAAATGTATTTGGTGTACTTTTAGTTAATATTATATGTACAATATATGAAATATATTTACTGTACTTTCTGATATTTTATATACAGTATATAAGATATATTTGGTGTCCTTTTGATATTTTATATAAATTATATAATATATATTTGGTGAAGTTTTTGATATTTTACATAGGGTGTGTAGTATATAGTTACTGTCCTTTTTGATATTTTATTTACAGTATATAATATACGTTTGGTGTAATTTTTGATATTTAATGTACAGTATATTAAATATAATTACTGTAGTATTTGATACTTTATTTACAGTATATATAACACATATTTGGTGTACTTTTTGATATTTTATATATAGTATGTAATATATATTTACTGTACTTTTTGATAATTTATTTACAGTATATAAAGTGTATTTGGTGTACTTTCAGTTAATATCATATGTAAAATATATGAAATATATTTACTGTACTTTTTGATATTTTATGTACAGTATATAAGATATATTTCGTGTCCTTTTGATATTTTATGTAAATTATATAATACATATTTGGTGTTGTTTTTGATATTTTACATAGAGTGTGTCATCTATATTGACTGTCCTTTTTAATATTTTATTTACAGTATATAATATACATTTGGTGTAATTTTTGATATTTAATGTACAGTATATTAAATATAATTACTGTAGTGTTTGATACTTTATTTACAGTATATATAACACATATTTGGTGTACTTTTTGATATTTTATGTACAGTATGTCATATATATTTACTGTACTTTTTGATAATTTATTTACAGTATATAAAGTGTATTTGGTGTACTTTCAGTTAATATTATATGTACAATATATGAAATATATTTACTGTACTTTTTGATATTTTATGTACAGTATATAAGATATATTTGGTGTCCTTTTGATATTTTATGTAAATTATATAATATATATTTGGTGAAGTTTTTGATATTTTACATAGGGTGTGTACTATATAGTTACTGTCCTTTTTGATATTTTATTTACAGTATATAATATACGTTTGGTGTAATTTTTGATATTTTATGTACAGTATATTAAATATAATTACTGTAGTATTTGATACTTTATTTACAGTATATATAACACATATTTGGTGTACTTTTTGATATTTTATGTACAGTATGTAATATATATTTACTGTACTTTTTGATAATTTATTTACAGTATATAAAGTGTATTTGGTGTACTTTCAGTTAATATTATATGTAAAATATATGAAATATATTTACTGTACTTTTTGATATTTTAGGTACAGTATATAAGATATATTTGGTGTCCTTTTGATATTTTATGTAAATTATATAATATATATTTGGTGAAGTTTTTGATATTTTACATAGGGTGTGTACTATATAGTTACTGTCCTTTTTGATATTTTATTTACAGTATATAATATACGTTTGGTGTAATTTTTGATATTTTATGTACAGTATATTAAATATAATTACTGTAGTATTTGATACTTTATTTACAGTATATATAACACATATTTGGTGTACTTTTTGATATTTTATGTACAGTATGTAATATATATTTACTGTACTTTTTGATAATTTATTTACAGTATATAAAGTGTATTTGGTGTACTTTCAGTTAATATAATATGTAAAATATATGAAATATATTTACTGTACTTTTTGATATTTTAGGTACAGTATATAAGATATATGTGGTGTCCTTTTGATATTTTATGTAAATTATATAATATATATTTGGTGAAGTTTTTGATATTTTACATAGGGTGTGTAGTATATAGTTACTGTCCTTTTTGATATTTTATTTACAGTATATAATATACGTTTGGTGTAATTTTTGATATTTTATGTACAGTATATTAAATATAATTACTGTAGTATTTGATACTTTATTTACAGTATATATAACACATATTTGGTGTACTTTTTGATATTTTATGTACAGTATGTAATATATATTTACTGTACTTTTTGATAATTTATTTACAGTATATAAAGTGTATTTGGTGTACTTTCGGTTAATATTATATGTACAATATATGAAATATATATACTGTATTTTTGATATTTTATGTACAGTATATAAGATATATTTCGTGTCCTTTTGATATTTTATGTAAATTATATAATACATATTTGGTGTTGTTTTTGATATTTTACATAGGGTGTGTCATCTATATTGACTGTCCTTTTTAATATTTTATTTACAGTATATAATATACATTTGGTGTAATTTTTGATATTTTATGGACAGTATATTAAATATAATTACTGTAGTTTTTCATAGTCTATTTACAGTATATATAACACATATTTGGTGTACTTTTTGATATTTTATGTACAGTATGTCATATATATTTACTGTACTATTTGATATTTTATTTACAGTATATAAAATGTATTTGGTGTACTTTTAGTTAATATTAGATGTACAATATATGAAATATATTTACTGTACTTTCTGATATTTTATATACAGTATATAAGATATATTTGGTGTCCTTTTGATATTTTATATAAATTATATAATATATATTTGGTGAAGTTTTTGATATTTTACATAGGGTGTGTAGTATATAGTTACTGTCCTTTTTGATATTTTATTTACAGTATATAATATACGTTTGGTGTAATTTTTGATATTTAATGTACAGTATATTAAATATAATTACTGTAGTATTTGAAACTTTATTTACAGTATATATAACACATATTTGGTGTACTTTTTGATATTTTATGTACAGTATGTAATATATATTTACTGTACTTTTTGATAATTTATTTACAGTATATAAAGTGTATTTGGTGTACTTTCAGTTAATATAATATGTAAAATATATGAAATATTTTTACTGTACTTTGTGATATTTTATGTACAGTATATAAGATATATTTGGTGTCCTTTTGATATTTTATGTAAATTATATAATATATATTTGCTGAAGTTTTTGATATTTTACATAGGGTGTGTAGTATATAGTTACTGTCCTTTTTGATATTTTATTTACAGTATATAATATACGTTTGGTGTAATTTTTGATATTTTATGTACAGTATATTAAATATAATTACTGTAGTATTTGATATTTTATTTACAGTATATATAACACATATTTGGTATACTTTTTGATATTTTATGTACAGTATGTAATATATATTTACTGTACTTTTTGATAATTTATTTACAGTATATAAAGTGTATTTGGTGTACTTTCGGTTAATATTATATGTACAATATATGAAATATATATACTGTATTTTTGATATTTTATGTACAGTATATAAGATATATTTCGTGTCCTTTTGATATTTTATGTAAATTATATAATACATATTTGGTGTTGTTTTTGATATTTTACATAGAGTGTGTCATCTATATTGACTGTCCTTTTTAATATTTTATTTACAGTATATAATATACATTTGGTGTAATTTTTGATATTTTATGTACAGTATATTAAATATAATTACTGTAGTTTTTCATAGTCTATTTACAGTATATATAACACATATTTGGTGTACTTTTTGATATTTTATGTACAGTATGTAATATATATTTACTGTACTTTTTGATAATTTATTTACAGTATATAAAGTGTATTTGGTGTACTTTCGGTTAATATTATATGTACAATATATGAAATATATATACTGTATTTTTGATATTTTATGTACAGTATATAAGATATATTTCGTGTCCTTTTGATATTTTATGTAAATTATATAATACATATTTGGTGTTGTTTTTGATATTTTACATAGGGTGTGTCATCTATATTGACTGTCCTTTTTAATATTTTATTTACAGTATATAATATACATTTGGTGTAATTTTTGATATTTTATGGACAGTATATTAAATATAATTACTGTAGTTTTTCATAGTCTATTTACAGTATATATAACACATATTTGGTGTACTTTTTGATATTTTATGTACAGTATGTCATATATATTTACTGTACTATTTGATATTTTATTTACAGTATATAAAATGTATTTGGTGTACTTTTAGTTAATATTAGATGTACAATATATGAAATATATTTACTGTACTTTCTGATATTTTATATACAGTATATAAGATATATTTGGTGTCCTTTTGATATTTTATATAAATTATATAATATATATTTGGTGAAGTTTTTGATATTTTACATAGGGTGTGTAGTATATAGTTACTGTCCTTTTTGATATTTTATTTACAGTATATAATATACGTTTGGTGTAATTTTTGATATTTAATGTACAGTATATTAAATATAATTACTGTAGTATTTGAAACTTTATTTACAGTATATATAACACATATTTGGTGTACTTTTTGATATTTTATGTACAGTATGTAATATATATTTACTGTACTTTTTGATAATTTATTTACAGTATATAAAGTGTATTTGGTGTACTTTCAGTTAATATAATATGTAAAATATATGAAATATTTTTACTGTACTTTGTGATATTTTATGTACAGTATATAAGATATATTTGGTGTCCTTTTGATATTTTATGTAAATTATATAATATATATTTGCTGAAGTTTTTGATATTTTACATAGGGTGTGTAGTATATAGTTACTGTCCTTTTTGATATTTTATTTACAGTATATAATATACGTTTGGTGTAATTTTTGATATTTTATGTACAGTATATTAAATATAATTACTGTAGTATTTGATATTTTATTTACAGTATATATAACACATATTTGGTGTACTTTTTGATATTTTATGTACAGTATGTAATATATATTTACTGTACTTTTTGATAATTTATTTACAGTATATAAAGTGTATTTGGTGTACTTTCAGTTAATATTATATGTACAATATATGAAATATATATACTGTATTTTTGATATTTTATGTACAGTATATAAGATATATTTCGTGTCCTTTTGATATTTTATGTAAATTATATAATACATATTTGGTGTTGTTTTTGATATTTTACATAGAGTGTGTCATCTATATTGACTGTCCTTTTTAATATTTTATTTACAGTATATAATATACATTTGGTGTAATTTTTGATATTTTATGTACAGTATATTAAATATAATTACTGTAGTTTTTCATAGTCTATTTACAGTATATATAACACATATTTGGTGTACTTTTTGATATTTTATGTACAGTATGTCATATATATTTACTGTACTATTTGATATTTTATTTACAGTATATAAAATGTATTTGGTGTACTTTTAGTTAATATTATATGTACAATATATGAAATATATTTACTGTACTTTCTGATATTTTATATACAGTATATAAGATATATTTGGTGTCCTTTTGATATTTTATATAAATTATATAATATATATTTGGTGAAGTTTTTGATATTTTACATAGGGTGTGTAGTATATAGTTACTGTTCTTTTTGATATTTTATTTACAGTATATAATATACGTTTGGTGTAATTTTTGATATTTAATGTACAGTATATTAAATATAATTACTGTAGTATTTGATACTTTATTTACAGTATATATAACACATATTTGGTGTACTTTTTGATATTTTATGTACAGTATGTAATATATATTTACTGTACTTTTTGATAATTTATTTACAGTATATAAAGTGTATTTGGTGTACTTTCAGTTAATATTATATGTAAAATATATGAAATATATTTACTGTACTTTTTGATATTTTATGTACAGTATATAAGATATATTTGGTGTCCTTTTCATATTTTATGTAAATTATATAATATATATTTGGTGAAGTTTTTCATATTTTACATAGGGTGTGTAGTATATAGTTACTGTCCTTTTTGATATTTTATTTACAGTATATAATATACGTTTGGTGTAATTTTTGATATTTTATGTACAGTATATTAAATATAATTACTGTAGTATTTGATACTTTATTTACAGTATATATAACACATATTTGGTGTACTTTTTGATATTTTATGTACAGTATGTAATATATATTTACTGTACTTTTTGATAATTTATTTACAGTATATAAAGTGTATTTGGTGTACTTTCGGTTAATATTATATGTACAATATATGAAATATATATACTGTATTTTTGATATTTTATGTACAGTATATAAGATATATTTCGTGTCCTTTTGATATTTTATGTAAATTATATAATACATATTTGGTGTTGTTTTTGATATTTTACATAGAGTGTGTCATCTATATTGACTGTCCTTTTTAATATTTTATTTACAGTATATAATATACATTTGGTGTAATTTTTGATATTTTATGTACAGTATATTAAATATAATTACTGTAGTTTTTCATAGTCTATTTACAGTATATATAACACATATTTGGTGTACTTTTTGATATTTTATGTACAGTATGTCATATATATTTACTGTACTATTTGATATTTTATTTTCAGTATATAAAATGTATTTGGTGTACTTTTAGTTAATATTATATGTACAATATATGAAATATATTTACTGTACTTTCTGATATTTTATATACAGTATATAAGATATATTTGGTGTCCTTTTGATATTTTATATAAATTATATAATATATATTTGGTGAAGTTTTTGATATTTTACATAGGGTGTGTAGTATATAGTTACTGTCCTTTTTGATATTTTATTTACAGTATATAATATACGTTTGGTGTAATTTTTGATATTTAATGTACAGTATATTAAATATAATTACTGTAGTATTTGATACTTTATTTACAGTATATATAACACATATTTGGTGTACTTTTTGATATTTTATATATAGTATGTAATATATATTTACTGTACTTTTTGATAATTTATTTACAGTATATAAAGTGTATTTGGTGTACTTTCAGTTAATATCATATGTAAAATATATGAAATATATTTACTGTACTTTTTGATATTTTATGTACAGTATATAAGATATATTTCGTGTCCTTTTGATATTTTATGTAAATTATATAATACATATTTGGTGTTGTTTTTGATATTTTACATAGAGTGTGTCATCTATATTGACTGTCCTTTTTAATATTTTATTTACAGTATATAATATACATTTGGTGTAATTTTTGATATTTAATGTACAGTATATTAAATATAATTACTGTAGTGTTTGATACTTTATTTACAGTATATATAACACATATTTGGTGTACTTTTTGATATTTTATGTACAGTATGTCATATATATTTACTGTACTTTTTGATAATTTATTTACAGTATATAAAGTGTATTTGGTGTACTTTCAGTTAATATTATATGTACAATATATGAAATATATTTACTGTACTTTTTGATATTTTATGTACAGTATATAAGATATATTTGGTGTCCTTTTGATATTTTATGTAAATTATATAATATATATTTGGTGAAGTTTTTGATATTTTACATAGGGTGTGTACTATATAGTTACTGTCCTTTTTGATATTTTATTTACAGTATATAATATACGTTTGGTGTAATTTTTGATATTTTATGTACAGTATATTAAATATAATTACTGTAGTATTTGATACTTTATTTACAGTATATATAACACATATTTGGTGTACTTTTTGATATTTTATGTACAGTATGTAATATATATTTACTGTACTTTTTGATAATTTATTTACAGTATATAAAGTGTATTTGGTGTACTTTCAGTTAATATTATATGTAAAATATATGAAATATATTTACTGTACTTTTTGATATTTTAGGTACAGTATATAAGATATATTTGGTGTCCTTTTGATATTTTATGTAAATTATATAATATATATTTGGTGAAGTTTTTGATATTTTACATAGGGTGTGTAGTATATAGTTACTGTCCTTTTTGATATTTTATTTACAGTATATAATATACGTTTGGTGTAATTTTTGATATTTTATGTACAGTATATTAAATATAATTACTGTAGTATTTGATACTTTATTTACAGTATATATAACACATATTTGGTGTACTTTTTGATATTTTATGTACAGTATGTAATATATATTTACTGTACTTTTTGATAATTTATTTACAGTATATAAAGTGTATTTGGTGTACTTTCAGTTAATATTATATGTAAAATATATGAAATATATTTACTGTACTTTTTGATATTTTAGGTACAGTATATAAGATATATGTGGTGTCCTTTTGATATTTTATGTAAATTATATAATATATATTTGGTGAAGTTTTTGATATTTTACATAGGGTGTGTAGTATATAGTTACTGTCCTTTTTGATATTTTATTTACAGTATATAATATACGTTTGGTGTAATTTTTGATATTTTATGTACAGTATATTAAATATAATTACTGTAGTATTTGATACTTTATTTACAGTATATATAACACATATTTGGTGTACTTTTTGATATTTTATGTACAGTATGTAATATATATTTACTGTACTTTTTGATAATTTATTTACAGTATATAAAGTGTATTTGGTGTACTTTCGGTTAATATTATATGTACAATATATGAAATATATATACTGTATTTTTGATATTTTATGTACAGTATATAAGATATATTTCGTGTCCTTTTGATATTTTATGTAAATTATATAATACATATTTGGTGTTGTTTTTGATATTTTACATAGGGTGTGTCATCTATATTGACTGTCCTTTTTAATATTTTATTTACAGTATATAATATACATTTGGTGTAATTTTTGATATTTTATGGACAGTATATTAAATATAATTACTGTAGTTTTTCATAGTCTATTTACAGTATATATAACACATATTTGGTGTACTTTTTGATATTTTATGTACAGTATGTAATATATATTTACTGTACTATTTGATATTTTATTTACAGTATATAAAATGTATTTGGTGTACTTTTAGTTAATATTAGATGTACAATATATGAAATATATTTACTGTACTTTCTGATATTTTATATACAGTATATAAGATATATTTGGTGTCCTTTTGATATTTTATATAAATTATATAATATATATTTGGTGAAGTTTTTGATATTTTACATAGGGTGTGTAGTATATAGTTACTGTCCTTTTTGATATTTTATTTACAGTATATAATATACGTTTGGTGTAATTTTTGATATTTAATGTACAGTATATTAAATATAATTACTGTAGTATTTGAAACTTTATTTACAGTATATATAACACATATTTGGTGTACTTTTTGATATTTTATGTACAGTATGTAATATATATTTACTGTACTTTTTGATAATTTATTTACAGTATATAAAGTGTATTTGGTGTACTTTCAGTTAATATAATATGTAAAATATATGAAATATTTTTACTGTACTTTGTGATATTTTATGTACAGTATATAAGATATATTTGGTGTCCTTTTGATATTTTATGTAAATTATATAATATATATTTGCTGAAGTTTTTGATATTTTACATAGGGTGTGTAGTATATAGTTACTGTCCTTTTTGATATTTTATTTACAGTATATAATATACGTTTGGTGTAATTTTTGATATTTTATGTACAGTATATTAAATATAATTACTGTAGTATTTGATATTTTATTTACAGTATATATAACACATATTTGGTATACTTTTTGATATTTTATGTACAGTATGTAATATATATTTACTGTACTTTTTGATAATTTATTTACAGTATATAAAGTGTATTTGGTGTACTTTCGGTTAATATTATATGTACAATATATGAAATATATATACTGTATTTTTGATATTTTATGTACAGTATATAAGATATATTTCGTGTCCTTTTGATATTTTATGTAAATTATATAATACATATTTGGTGTTGTTTTTGATATTTTACATAGAGTGTGTCATCTATATTGACTGTCCTTTTTAATATTTTATTTACAGTATATAATATACATTTGGTGTAATTTTTGATATTTTATGTACAGTATATTAAATATAATTACTGTAGTTTTTCATAGTCTATTTACAGTATATATAACACATATTTGGTGTACTTTTTGATATTTTATGTACAGTATGTCATATATATTTACTGTACTATTTGATATTTTATTTACAGTATATAAAATGTATTTGGTGTACTTTTAGTTAATATTATATGTACAATATATGAAATATATTTACTGTACTTTCTGATATTTTATATACAGTATATAAGATATATTTGGTGTCCTTTTGATATTTTATATAAATTATATAATATATATTTGGTGAAGTTTTTGATATTTTACATAGGGTGTGTAGTATATAGTTACTGTTCTTTTTGATATTTTATTTACAGTATATAATATACGTTTGGTGTAATTTTTGATATTTAATGTACAGTATATTAAATATAATTACTGTAGTATTTGATACTTTATTTACAGTATATATAACACATATTTGGTGTACTTTTTGATATTTTATGTACAGTATGTAATATATATTTACTGTACTTTTTGATAATTTATTTACAGTATATAAAGTGTATTTGGTGTACTTTCAGTTAATATTATATGTAAAATATATGAAATATATTTACTGTACTTTTTGATATTTTATGTACAGTATATAAGATATATTTGGTGTCCTTTTCATATTTTATGTAAATTATATAATATATATTTGGTGAAGTTTTTCATATTTTACATAGGGTGTGTAGTATATAGTTACTGTCCTTTTTGATATTTTATTTACAGTATATAATATACGTTTGGTGTAATTTTTGATATTTTATGTACAGTATATTAAATATAATTACTGTAGTATTTGATACTTTATTTACAGTATATATAACACATATTTGGTGTACTTTTTGATATTTTATGTACAGTATGTAATATATATTTACTGTACTTTTTGATAATTTATTTACAGTATATAAAGTGTATTTGGTGTACTTTCGGTTAATATTATATGTACAATATATGAAATATATATACTGTATTTTTGATATTTTATGTACAGTATATAAGATATATTTCGTGTCCTTTTGATATTTTATGTAAATTATATAATACATATTTGGTGTTGTTTTTGATATTTTACATAGAGTGTGTCATCTATATTGACTGTCCTTTTTAATATTTTATTTACAGTATATAATATACATTTGGTGTAATTTTTGATATTTTATGTACAGTATATTAAATATAATTACTGTAGTTTTTCATAGTCTATTTACAGTATATATAACACATATTTGGTGTACTTTTTGATATTTTATGTACAGTATGTCATATATATTTACTGTACTATTTGATATTTTATTTTCAGTATATAAAATGTATTTGGTGTACTTTTAGTTAATATTATATGTACAATATATGAAATATATTTACTGTACTTTCTGATATTTTATATACAGTATATAAGATATATTTGGTGTCCTTTTGATATTTTATATAAATTATATAATATATATTTGGTGAAGTTTTTGATATTTTACATAGGGTGTGTAGTATATAGTTACTGTCCTTTTTGATATTTTATTTACAGTATATAATATACGTTTGGTGTAATTTTTGATATTTAATGTACAGTATATTAAATATAATTACTGTAGTATTTGATACTTTATTTACAGTATATATAACACATATTTGGTGTACTTTTTGATATTTTATATATAGTATGTAATATATATTTACTGTACTTTTTGATAATTTATTTACAGTATATAAAGTGTATTTGGTGTACTTTCAGTTAATATCATATGTAAAATATATGAAATATATTTACTGTACTTTTTGATATTTTATGTACAGTATATAAGATATATTTCGTGTCCTTTTGATATTTTATGTAAATTATAAAATACATATTTGGTGTTGTTTTTGATATTTTACATAGAGTGTGTCATCTATATTGACTGTCCTTTTTAATATTTTATTTACAGTATATAATATACATTTGGTGTAATTTTTGATATTTTATGTACAGTATATTAAATATAATTACTGTAGTTTTTCATAGTCTATTTACAGTATATATAACACATATTTGGTGTACTTTTTGATATTTTATGTACAGTATGTCATATATATTTACTGTACTTTTTGATAATTTATTTACAGTATATAAAGTGTATTTGGTGTACTTTCAGTTAATATTATATGTACAATATATGGAATATATTTACTGTACTTTTTGATATTTTATGTACAGCATATAAGATATATTTGGTGTCCTTTTGATATTTTATATAAATTATATAATATATATTTGGTGAAGTTTTTGATATTTTACATAGGGTGTGTAGTATATACTTACTGTCCTTTTTGATATTTTATTTACAGTATATAATATACATTTGGTGTAATTTTTGATATTTTATGTACAGTATATTAAATATAATTACTGCAGTTTTTGATAGTCTATTTACAGTATATATAACACATATTTGGTGTACTTTTTGATATTTTATGTACAGTATGTCATATATATTTACTGTAATTTTTGATATTTTATTTACAGTATATAAAATGTATTTGGTGTACTTTTAGTTAATATTATATGTACAATATATGAAATATATTTACTGTACTTTTTGATATTTTATGTACAGTATATAAGATATATTTGGTGTCCTTTTGATATTTTATATAAATTATATAATATACATTTGGTGAAGTTTTTGATATTTTACATAGGGTGTGTAGTATATAGTTACTGTCCTTTTTGATATTTTATTTACAGTATATAATATACGTTAGGTGTAATTTTTGATATTTAATGTACAGTATATTAAATATAATTACTGTAGTGTTTGATACTTTATTTACAGTATATATAACACATATTTGGTGTACTTTTTGATATTTTATGTACAGTATGTCATATATATTTACTGTACTTTTTGATAATTTATTTACAGTATATAAAGTGTATTTGGTGTACTTTCAGTTAATATTATATGTACAATATATGAAATATATTTACTGTACTTTTTGATATTTTATGTACAGTATATAAGATATATTTGGTGTCCTTTTGATATTTTATGTAAATTATATAATATATATTTGGTGAAGTTTTTGATATTTTACATAGGGTGTGTACTATATAGTTACTGTCCTTTTTGATATTTTATTTACAGTATATAATATACGTTTGGTGTAATTTTTGATATTTTATGTACAGTATATTAAATATAATTACTGTAGTATTTGATACTTTATTTACAGTATATATAACACATATTTGCTGTACTTTTTGATATTTTATGTACAGTATGTAATATATATTTACTGTACTTTTTGATAATTTATTTACAGTATATAAAGTGTATTTGGTGTACTTTCGGTTAATATTATATGTACAATATATGAAATATATTTACTGTACTTTTTGATATTTTATGTACAGTATATAAGATATATTTGGTGTCCTTTTGATATTTTATGTAAATTATATAATATATATTTGGTGAAGTTTTTGATATTTTACATAGGGTGTGTAGTATATAGTTACTGTCCTTTTTGATATTTTATTTACAGTATATAATATACGTTTGGTGTAATTTTTGATATTTTATGTACAGTATATTAAATATAATTACTGTAGTATTTGATACTTTATTTACAGTATATATAACACATATTTGGTGTACTTTTTGATATTTTATGTACAGTATGTAATATATATTTACTGTACTTTTTGATAATTTATTTACAGTATATAAAGTGTATTTGGTGTACTTTCGGTTAATATTATATGTACAATATATGAAATATATATACTGTATTTTTGATATTTTATGTACAGTATATAAGATATATTTCGTGTCCTTTTGATATTTTATGTAAATTATATAATACATATTTGGTGTTGTTTTTGATATTTTACATAGGGTGTGTCATCTATATTGACTGTCCTTTTTAATATTTTATTTACAGTATATAATATACATTTGGTGTAATTTTTGATATTTTATGTACAGTATATTAAATATAATTACTGTAGTTTTTCATAGTCTATTTACAGTATATATAACACATATTTGGTGTACTTTTTGATATTTTATGTACAGTATGTCATACATATTTACTGTACTATTTGATATATTATTTACAGTATATAAAATGTATTTGGTGTACTTTTAGTTAATATTATATGTACAATATATGAAATATATTTACTGTACTTTCTGATATTTTCTATACAGTATATAAGATATATTTGGTGTCCTTTTGATATTTTATATAAATTATATAATATATATTTGGTGAAGTTTTTGATATTTTACATAGGGTGTGTAGTATATACTTACTGTCCTTTTTGATATTTTATTTACAGTATATAATATACATTTGGTGTAATTTTTGATATTTTATGTACAGTATATTAAATATGGTTACTGCAGTTTTTGATAGTCTATTTACAGTATATATAACACATATTTGGTGTACTTTTTGATATTTTATGTACAGTATGTCATATATATTTACTGTACCTTTTGATATATTATTTACAGTATATAAAATGTATTTGGTGTACTTTTAGTTAATATTATATGTACAATATATGAAATATATTTACTGTACTTTCTGATATTTTATGTACAGTATATAAGATATATTTGGTGTCCTTTTGATATTTTATATAAATTATATAATATATATTTGGTGAAGTTTTTGATATTTTACATAGGGTGTGTAGTATATAGTTACTGTCCTTTTTGATATTTTATTTACAGTATATAATATACGTTTGGTGTAATTTTTGATATTTAATGTACAGTATATTAAATATAATTACTGTAGTATTTGATACTTTATTTACAGTATATATAACACATATTTGGTGTACTTTTTGATATTTTATGTACAGTATGTCATATATATTTACTGTACTTTTTGATAATTTATTTACAGTATATAAAGTGTATTTGGTGTACTTTCAGTTAAGATTATATGTACAATATATGAAATATATTTACTGTACTTTTTGATATTTTATGTACAGTTTATAAGATATATTTGGTGTCCTTTTGATATTTTATATAAATTATATAATATATATTTGGTGAAGTTTTTGATATTTTACATAGGGTGTGTAGTATATACTTACTGTCCTTTTTGATATTTTATTTACAGTATATAATATACGTTTGGTGTAATTTTTGATATTTAATATACAGTATATTAAATATAATTACTGTAGTATTTGATACTTTATTTACAGTATATATAACACATATTTGGTGTACTTTTTGATATTTTATGTACAGTATGTAATATATATTTACTGTACTTTTTGATAATTTATTTACAGTATATAAAGTGTATTTGGTGTACTTTCAGTTAATATTATATGTACAATATATGAAATATATTTACTGTACTTTTTGATATTTTATGTACAGTATATAAGATATATTTCGTGTCCTTTTGATATTTTATGTAAATTATATAATATATATTTGGTGAAGTTTTTGATATTTTACATAGGGTGTGTAGTATATAGTTACTGTCCTTTTTGATATTTTATTTACAGTATATAATATACGTTTGGTGTAATTTTTGATATTTTATGTACAGTATATTAAATATAATTACTGTAGTATTTGATACTTTATTTACAGTATATATAATATACATTTGGTGTACTTTTTGATATTTTATGTACAGTATGTAATATATATTTACTGTACTTTTTGATAATTTATTTACAGTATATAAAGTGTATTTGGTGTACTTTCGGTTAATATTATATGTACAATATATGAAATATATATACTGTATTTTTGATATTTTATGTACAGTGTATAAGATATATTTCGTGTCCTTTTGATATTTTATGTAAATTATATAATACATATTTGGTGTTGTTTTTGATATTTTACATAGGGTGTGTCATCTATATTGACTGTCCTTTTTAATATTTTATTTACAGTATATAATATACATTTGGTGTAATTTTTGATATTTTATGTACAGTATATTAAATATAATTACTGTAGTTTTTTATAGTCTATTTACAGTATATATAACACATATTTGGTGTACTTTTTGATATTTTATGTACAGTATGTCATATATATTTACTGTACTTTTTGATATTTTATTTACAGTATATAAAATGTATTTGGTGTACTTTTAGTTAATATTATATGTACAATATATGAAATATATTTACTGTACTTTCTGATATTTTATATACAGTATATAAGATATATTTGGTGTCCTTTTGATATTTTATATAAATTATATAATATATATTTTGTGAAGTTTTTGATATTTTACATAGGGTGTGTAGTATATACTTACTGTCCTTTTTGATATTTTATTTACAGTATATAATATACATTTGGTGTAATTTTTGATATTTTATGTACAGTATATTAAATATAATTACTGCAGTTTTTGATAGTCTATTTACAGTATATACAACACATATTTGGTGTACTTTTTGATATTTTATGTACAGTATGTCATATATATTTACTGTACTTTTTGATATTTTATTTACAGTATATAAAATGTATTTGGTGTACTTTTAGTTAATATTATATGTACAATATATGAAATATATTTACTGTACTTTTTGATATTTTATGTAGAGTATATAAGATATATTTGGTGTCCTTTTGATATTTTATATAAATTACATAATATATATTTGGTGAAGTTTTTGATATTTTACATAGGGTGTGTAGTATATAGTTACTGTCCTTTTTGATATTTTATTTACAGTATATAATATACGTTTGGTGTAATTTTTGATATTTAATGTACAGTATATTAAATATAATTACTGTAGTATTTGATACTTTATTTACAGTATATATAACACATATTTGCTGTACTTTTTGATATTTTATGTACAGTATGTCATATATATTTACTGTACTTTTTGATAATTTATTTACAGTATATAAAGTGTATTTGGTGTACTTTCAGTTAATATTATATGTACAATATATGAAATATATTTACTGTACTTTTTGATATTTTATGTACAGTATATAAGATATATTTGGTGTCCTTTTGATATTTTATGTAAATTATATAATATATATTTGGTGAAGTTTTTGATATTTTACATAGGGTGTGTAGTATATAGTTACTGTCCTTTTTGATATTTTATTTACAGTATATAATATATGTTTGGTGTAATTTTTGATATTTTATGTACAGTATATTAAATATAATTACTGTAGTATTTGATACTTTATTTACAGTATATATAACACATATTTGGTGTACTTTTTGATATTTTATGTACAGTATGTAATATATATTTACTGTACTTTTTGATAATTTATTTACAGTATATAAAGTGTATTTGGTGTACTTTCGGTTAATATTATATGTACAATATATGAAATATATATACTGTATTTTTGATATTTTATGTACAGTGTATAAGATATATTTCGTGTCCTTTTGATATTTTATGTAAATTATATAATACATATTTGGTGTTGTTTTTGATATTTTACATAGGGTGTGTCATCTATATTGACTGTCCTTTTTAATATTTTATTTACAGTATATAATATACATTTGGTGTAATTTTTGATATTTTATGTACAGTATATTAAATATAATTACTGTAGTTTTTTATAGTCTATTTACAGTATATATAACACATATTTGGTGTACTTTTTGATATTTTATGTACAGTATGTCATATATATTTACTGTACTATTTGATATTTTATTTACAGTATATAAAATGTATTTGGTGTACTTTTAGTTAATATTATATGTACAATATATGAAATATATTTACTGTACTTTCTGATATTTTATATACAGTATATAAGATATATTTGGTGTCCTTTTGATATTTTATATAAATTATATAATATATATTTGGTGAAGTTTTTGATATTTTACATAGGGTGTGTAGTATATAGTTACTGTCCTTTTTGATATTTTATTTACAGTATATAATATACGTTTGGTGTAATTTTTGATATTTAATGTACAGTATATTAAATATAATTACTGTAGTATTTGATACTTTATTTACAGTATATATAACACATATTTGGTGTACTTTTTGATATTTTATGTACAGTATGTAATATATATTTACTGTACTTTTTGATAATTTATTTACAGTATATAAAGTGTATTTGATGTACTTTCAGTTAATATTATATGTAAAATATATGAAATATATTTACTGTACTTTGTGATATTTTATGTACAGTATATAAGATATATTTGGTGTCCTTTTGATATTTTATGTAAATTATATAATATATATTTGGTGAAGTTTTTGATATTTTACATAGGGTGTGTAGTATATAGTTACTGTCCTTTTTGATATTTTATTTACAGTATATAATATACGTTTGGTGTGATTTTTGATATTTTATGTACAGTATATTAAATATAATTACTGTAGTATTTGATACTTTATTTACAGTATATATAACACATATTTGGTGTACTTTTTGATATTTTATGTACAGTATGTAATATATATTTACTGTACTTTTTGATAATTTATTTACAGTATATAAAGTGTATTTGGTGTACTTTCGGTTAATATTATATGTACAATATATGAAATATATATACTGTATTTTTGATATTTTATGTACAGTATATAAGATATATTTCGTGTCCTTTTGATATTTTATGTAAATTATATAATACATATTTGGTGTTGTTTTTGATATTTTACATAGGGTGTGTCATCTATATTGACTGTCCTTTTTAATATTTTATTTACAGTATATAATATACATTTGGTGTAATTTTTGATATTTTATGGACAGTATATTAAATATAATTACTGTAGTTTTTCATAGTCTATTTACAGTATATATAACACATATTTGGTGTACTTTTTGATATTTTATGTACAGTATGTCATATATATTTACTGTACTATTTGATATTTTATTTACAGTATATAAAATGTATTTGGTGTACTTTTAGTTAATATTATATGTACAATATATGAAATATATTTACTGTACTTTCTGATATTTTATATACAGTATATAAGATATATTTGGTGTCCTTTTGATATTTTATATAAATTATATAATATATATTTGGTGAAGTTTTTGATATTTTACATAGGGTGTGTAGTATATAGTTACTGTCCTTTTTGATATTTTATTTACAGTATATAATATACGTTTGGTGTAATTTTTGATATTTAATGTACAGTATATTAAATATAATTACTGTAGTATTTGATACTTTATTTACAGTATATATAACACATATTTGGTGTACTTTTTGATATTTTATGTACAGTATGTCATATATATTTACTGTACTTTTTGAGAATTTATTTACAGTATATAAAGTGTATTTGGTGTACTTTCAGTTAATATTATATGTACAATATATGAAATATATTTACTGTACTTTTTGATATTTTATGTACAGTATATAAGATATATTTGGTGTCCTTTTGATATTTTATGTAAATTATATAATATATATTTGGTGAAGTTTTTGATATTTTACATAGGGTGTGTAGTATATAGTTACTGTCCTTTTTGATATTTTATTTACAGTATATAATATACGTTTGGTGTAATTTTTGATATTTTATGTACAGTATATTAAATATAATTACTGTAGTATTTGATACTTTATTTACAGTATATATAACACATATTTGGTGTACTTTTTGATATTTTATGTACAGTATGTAATATATATTTACTGTACTTTTTGATAATTTATTTACAGTATATAAAGTGTATTTGGTGTACTTTCGGTTAATATTGTATGTACAATATATGAAATATATATACTGTATTTTTGATATTTTATGTACAGTATATAAGATATATTTCGTGTCCTTTTGATATTTTATGTAAATTATATAATACATATTTGGTGTTGTTTTTGATATTTTACATAGGGTGTGTCATCTATATTGACTGTCCTTTTTAATATTTTATTTACAGTATATAATATACATTTGGTGTAATTTTTGATATTTTATGTACAGTATATTAAATATAATTACTGTAGTTTTTCATAGTCTATTTACAGTATATATAACACATATTTGGTGTACTTTTTGATATTTTATGTACAGTATGTCATATATATTTACTGTACTATTTGATATTTTATTTACAGTATATAAAATGTATTTGGTGTACTTTTAGTTAATATTATATGTACAATATATGAAATATATTTACTGTACTTTCTGATATTTTATATACAGTATATAAGATATATTTGGTGTCCTTTTGATATTTTATATAAATTATATAATATATATTTTGTGAAGTTTTTGATATTTTACATAGGGTGTGTAGTATATACTTACTGTCCTTTTTGATATTTTATTTACAGTATATAATATACATTTGGTGTAATTTTTGATATTTTATGTACAGTATATTAAATATAATTACTGCAGTTTTTGATAGTCTATTTACAGTATATACAACACATATTTGGTGTACTTTTTGATATTTTATGTACAGTATGTCATATATATTTACTGTACTTTTTGATATTTTATTTACAGTATATAAAATGTATTTGGTGTACTTTTAGTTAATATTATATGTACAATATATGAAATATATTTACTGTACTTTTTGATATTTTATGTACAGTATATAAGATATATTTGGTGTCCTTTTGATATTTTATATAAATTACATAATATATATTTGGTGAGGTTTTTGATATTTTACATAGGGTGTGTAGTATATAGTTACTGTCCTTTTTGATATTTTATTTACAGTATATAATATACGTTTGGTGTAATTTTTGATATTTAATGTACAGTATATTAAATATAATTACTGTAGTATTTGATACTTTATTTACAGTATATATAACACATATTTGGTGTACTTTTTGATATTTTATGTACAGTATGTCATATATATTTACTGTACTTTTTGAGAATTTATTTACAGTATATAAAGTGTATTTGGTGTACTTTCAGTTAATATTATATGTACAATATATGAAATATATTTACTGTACTTTTTGATATTTTATGTACAGTATATAAGATATATTTGGTGTCCTTTTGATATTTTATGTAAATTATAAAATATATATTTGGTGAAGTTTTTGATATTTTACATAGGGTGTGTAGTATATAGTTACTGTCCTTTTTGATATTTTATTTACAGTATATAATATACGTTTGGTGTAATTTTTGATATTTTATGTACAGTATATTAAATATAATTACTGTAGTATTTGATACTTTATTTACAGTATATATAACACATATTTGGTGTACTTTTTGATATTTTATGTACAGTATGTAATATATATTTACTGTACTTTTTGATAATTTATTTACAGTATATAAAGTGTATTTGGTGTACTTTCGGTTAATATTATATGTACAATATATGAAATATATATACTGTATTTTTGATATTTTGTGTACAGTATATAAGATATATTTCGTGTCCTTTTGATATTTTATGTAAATTATATAATACATATTTGGTGTTGTTTTTGATATTTTACATAGGGTGTGTCATCTATATTGACTGTCCTTTTTAATATTTTATTTACAGTATATAATATACATTTGGTGTAATTTTTGATATTTTATGGACAGTATATTAAATATAATTACTGTAGTTTTTCATAGTCTATTTACAGTATATATAACACATATTTGGTGTACTTTTTGATATTTTATGTACAGTATGTCATATATATTTACTGTACTATTTGATATTTTATTTACAGTATATAAAATGTATTTGGTGTACTTTTAGTTAATATTATATGTACAATATATGAAATATATTTACTGTACTTTCTGATATTTTATATACAGTATATAAGATATATTTGGTGTCCTTTTGATATTTTATATAAATTATATAATATATATTTTGTGAAGTTTTTGATATTTTACATAGGGTGTGTAGTATATACTTACTGTCCTTTTTGATATTTTATTTACAGTATATAATATACATTTGGTGTAATTTTTGATATTTAATGTACAGTATATTAAATATAATTACTGCAGTTTTTGATAGTCTATTTACAGTATATACAACACATATTTGGTGTACTTTTTGATATTTTATGTACAGTATGTCATATATATTTACTGTACTTTTTGATATTTTATTTACAGTATATAAAATGTATTTGGTGTACTTTTAGTTAATATTATATGTACAATATATGAAATATATTTACTGTACTTTTTGATATTTTATGTACAGTATATAAGATATATTTGGTGTCCTTTTGATATTTTATATAAATTACATAATATATATTTGGTGAAGTTTTTGATATTTTACATAGGGTGTGTAGTATATAGTTACTGTCCTTTTTGATATTTTATTTACAGTATATAATATACGTTTGGTGTAATTTTTGATATTTAATGTACAGTATATTAAATATAATTACTGTAGTATTTGATACTTTATTTACAGTATATATAACACATATTTGCTGTACTTTTTGATATTTTATGTACAGTATGTCATATATATTTACTGTACTTTTTGATAATTTATTTACAGTATATAAAGTGTATTTGGTGTACTTTCAGTTAATATTATATGTACAATATATGAAATATATTTACTGTACTTTTTGATATTTTATGTACAGTATATAAGATATATTTGGTGTCCTTTTGATATTTTATGTAAATTATATAATATATATTTGGTGAAGTTTTTGATATTTTACATAGGGTGTGTAGTATATAGTTACTGTCCTTTTTGATATTTTATTTACAGTATATAATATACGTTTGGTGTAATTTTTGATATTTTATGTACAGTATATTAAATATAATTACTGTAGTATTTGATACTTTATTTACAGTATATATAACACATATTTGGTGTACTTTTTGATATTTTATGTACAGTATGTAATATATATTTACTGTACTTTTTGATAATTTATTTACAGTATATAAAGTGTATTTGGTGTACTTTCGGTTAATATTATATGTACAATATATGAAATATATATACTGTATTTTTGATATTTTATGTACAGTGTATAAGATATATTTCGTGTCCTTTTGATATTTTATGTAAATTATATAATACATATTTGGTGTTGTTTTTGATATTTTACATAGGGTGTGTCATCTATATTGACTGTCCTTTTTAATATTTTATTTACAGTATATAATATACATTTGGTGTAATTTTTGATATTTTATGTACAGTATATTAAATATAATTACTGTAGTTTTTTATAGTCTATTTACAGTATATATAACACATATTTGGTGTACTTTTTGATATTTTATGTACAGTATGTCATATATATTTACTGTACTATTTGATATTTCATTTACAGTATATAAAATATATTTGGTGTACTTTTAGTTAATATTATATGTACAATATATGAAATATATTTACTGTACTTTCTGATATTTTATATACAGTATATAAGATATATTTGGTGTCCTTTTGATATTTTATATAAATTATATAATATATATTTTGTGAAGTTTTTGATATTTTACATAGGGTGTGTAGTATATACTTACTGTCCTTTTTGATATTTTATTTACAGTATATAATATACATTTGGTGTAATTTTTGATATTTTATGTACAGTATATTAAATATAATTACTGCAGTTTTTGATAGTCTATTTACAGTATATACAACACATATTTGGTGTACTTTTTGATATTTTATGTACAGTATGTCATATATATTTACTGTACTTTTTGATATTTTATTTACAGTATATAAACTGTATTTGGTGTACTTTTAGTTAATATTATATGTACAATATATGAAATATATTTACTGTACTTTTTGATATTTTATGTACAGTATATAAGATATATTTGGTGTCCTTTTGATATTTTATATAAATTACATAATATATATTTGGTGAAGTTTTTGATATTTTACATAGGGTGTGTAGTATATAGTTACTGTCCTTTTTGATATTTTATTTACAGTATATAATATACGTTTGGTGTAATTTTTGATATTTAATGTACAGTATATTAAATATAATTACTGTAGTATTTGATACTTTATTTACAGTATATATAACACATATTTGGTGTACTTTTTGATATTTTATGTACAGTATGTCATATATATTTACTGTACTTTTTGATAATTTATTTACAGTATATAAAGTGTATTTGGTGTACTTTCAGTTAATATTATATGTACAATATATGAAATATATTTACTGTACTTTTTGATATTTTATGTACAGTATATAAGATATATTTGGTGTCCTTTTGATATTTTATGTAAATTATATAATATATATTTGGTGAAGTTTTTGATATTTTACATAGGGTGTGTAGTATATAGTTACTGTCCTTTTTGATATTTTATTTACAGTATATAATATACGTTTGGTGTAATTTTTGATATTTTATGTACAGTATATTAAATATAATTACTGTAGTATTTGATACTTTATTTACAGTATATATAACACATATTTGGTGTACTTTTTGATATTTTATGTACAGTATGTAATATATATTTACTGTAGTTTTTGATAATTTATTTACAGTATATAAAGTGTATTTGGTGTACTTTCGGTTAATATTATATGTACAATATATGAAATATATATACTGTATTTTTGATATTTTATGTACAGTGTATAAGATATATTTCGTGTCCTTTTGATATTTTATGTAAATTATATAATACATATTTGGTGTTGTTTTTGATATTTTACATAGGGTGTGTCATCTATATTGACTGTCCTTTTTAATATTTTATTTACAGTATATAATATACATTTGGTGTAATTTTTGATATTTTATGTACAGTATATTAAATATAATTACTGTAGTTTTTCATAGTCTATTTACAGTATATATAACACATATTTGGTGTACTTTTTGATATTTTATGTACAGTATGATATATATATTTACTGTACTATTTGATATTTTATTTACAGTATATAAAATGTATTTGGTGTACTTTTAGTTAATATTATATGTACAATATATGAAATATATTTACTGTACTTTCTGATATTTTATATACAGTATATAAGATATATTTGGTGTCCTTTTGATATTTTATATAAATTATATAATATATATTTGGTGAAGTTTTTGATATTTTACATAGGGTGTGTAGTATATAGTTACTGTCCTTTTTGATATTTTATTTACAGTATATAATATACGTTTGGTGTAATTTTTGATATTTAATGTACAGTATATTAAATATAATTACTGTAGTATTTGATACTTTATTTACAGTATATATAACACATATTTGGTGTACTTTTTGATATTTTATGTACAGTATGTAATATATATTTACTGTACTTTTTGATAATTTATTTACAGTATATAAAGTGTATTTGATGTACTTTCAGTTAATATTATATGTAAAATATATGAAATATATTTACTGTACTTTGTGATATTTTATGTACAGTATATAAGATATATTTGGTGTCCTTTTGATATTTTATGTAAATTATATAATATATATTTGGTGAAGTTTTTGATATTTTACATAGGGTGTGTAGTATATAGTTACTGTCCTTTTTGATATTTTATTTACAGTATATAATATACGTTTGGTGTGATTTTTGATATTTTATGTACAGTATATTAAATATAATTACTGTAGTATTTGATACTTTATTTACAGTATATATAACACATATTTGGTGTACTTTTTGATATTTTATGTACAGTATGTAATATATATTTACTGTACTTTTTGATAATTTATTTACAGTATATAAAGTGTATTTGGTGTACTTTCGGTTAATATTATATGTACAATATATGAAATATATATACTGTATTTTTGATATTTTATGTACAGTATATAAGATATATTTCGTGTCCTTTTGATATTTTATGTAAATTATATAATACATATTTGGTGTTGTTTTTGATATTTTACATAGGGTGTGTCATCTATATTGACTGTCCTTTTTAATATTTTATTTACAGTATATAATATACATTTGGTGTAATTTTTGATATTTTATGGACAGTATATTAAATATAATTACTGTAGTTTTTCATAGTCTATTTACAGTATATATAACACATATTTGGTGTACTTTTTGATATTTTATGTACAGTATGTCATATATATTTACTGTACTATTTGATATTTTATTTACAGTATATAAAATGTATTTGGTGTACTTTTAGTTAATATTATATGTACAATATATGAAATATATTTACTGTACTTTCTGATATTTTATATACAGTATATAAGATATATTTGGTGTCCTTTTGATATTTTATATAAATTATATAATATATATTTGGTGAAGTTTTTGATATTTTACATAGGGTGTGTAGTATATAGTTACTGTCCTTTTTGATATTTTATTTACAGTATATAATATACGTTTGGTGTAATTTTTGATATTTAATGTACAGTATATTAAATATAATTACTGTAGTATTTGATACTTTATTTACAGTATATATAACACATATTTGGTGTACTTTTTGATATTTTATGTACAGTATGTAATATATATTTACTGTACTTTTTGATAATTTATTTACAGTATATAAAGTGTATTTGGTGTACTTTCAGTTAATATTATATGTAAAATATATGAAATATTTTTACTGTACTTTGTGATATTTTATGTACAGTATATAAGATATATTTGGTGTCCTTTTGATATTTTATGTAAATTATATAATATATATTTGGTGAAGTTTTTGATATTTTACATAGGGTGTGTAGTATATAGTTACTGTCCTTTTTGATATTTTATTTACAGTATATAATATACGTTTGGTGTAATTTTTGATATTTTATGTACAGTATATTAAATATAATTACTGTAGTATTTGATACTTTATTTACAGTATATATAACACATATTTGGTGTACTTTTTGATATTTTATGTACAGTATGTAATATATATTTACTGTACTTTTTGATAATTTATTTACAGTATATAAAGTGTATTTGGTGTACTTTCGGTTAATATTATATGTACAATATATGAAATATATATACTGTATTTTTGATATTTTATGTACAGTATATAAGATATATTTCGTGTCCTTTTGATATTTTATGTAAATTATATAATACATATTTGGTGTTGTTTTTGATATTTTACATAGAGTGTGTCATCTATATTGACTGTCCTTTTTAATATTTTATTTACAGTATATAATATACATTTGGTGTAATTTTTGATATTTTATGTACAGTATATTAAATATAATTACTGTAGTTTTTCATAGTCTATTTACAGTATATATACCACATATTTGGTGTACTTTTTGATATTTTATGTACAGTATGTCATATATATTTACTGTACTATTTGATATTTTATTTTCAGTATATAAAATGTATTTGGTGTACTTTTAGTTAATATTATATGTACAATATATGAAATATATTTACTGTACTTTCTGATATTTTATATACAGTATATAAGATATATTTGGTGTCCTTTTGATATTTTATATAAATTATATAATATATATTTGGTGAAGTTTTTGATATTTTACATAGGGTGTGTAGTATATAGTTACTGTCCTTTTTGATATTTTATTTACAGTATATAATATACGTTTGGTGTAATTTTTGATATTTAATGTACAGTATATTAAATATAATTACTGTAGTATTTGATACTTTATTTACAGTATATATAACACATATTTGGTGTACTTTTTGATATTTTATGTATAGTATGTAATATATATTTACTGTACTTTTTGATAATTTATTTACAGTATATAAAGTGTATTTGGTGTACTTTCAGTTAATATTATATGTAAAATATATGAAATATATTTACTGTACTTTTTGATATTTTATGTACAGTATATAAGATATATTTCGTGTCCTTTTGATATTTTATGTAAATTATATAATACATATTTGGTGTTGTTTTTGATATTTTACATAGAGTGTGTCATCTATATTGACTGTCCTTTTTAATATTTTATTTACAGTATATAATATACATTTGGTGTAATTTTTGATATTTTATGTACAGTATATTAAATATAATTACTGTAGTTTTTCATACGCTATTTACAGTATATATAACACATATTTGGTGTACTTTTTGATATTTTATGTACAGTATGTCATATATATTGACTGTACTTTTTGATAATTTATTTACAGTATATAAAGTGTATTTGGTGTACTTTCAGTTAATATTATATGTACAATATATGAAATATATTTACTGTACTTTCTGATATTTTATATACAGTATATAAGATATATTTGGTGTCCTTTTGATATTTTATATAAATTATATAATATATATTTTGTGAAGTTTTTGATATTTTACATAGGGTGTGTAGTATATACTTACTGTCCTTTTTGATATTTTATTTACAGTATATAATATACATTTGGTGTAATTTTTGATATTTTATGTACAGTATATTAAATATAATTACTGCAGTTTTTGATAGTCTATTTACAGTATATACAACACATATTTGGTGTACTTTTTGATATTTTATGTACAGTATGTCATATATATTTACTGTACTTTTTGATATTTTATTTACAGTATATGAAATGTATTTGGTGTACTTTTAGTTAATATTATATGTACAATATATGAAATATATTTACTGTACTTTTTGATATTTTATGTACAGTATATAAGATACATTTGGTGTCCTTTTGATATTTTATATAAATTACATAATATATATTTGGTGAAGTTTTTGATATTTTACATAGGGTGTGTAGTATATAGTTACTGTCCTTTTTGATATTTTATTTACAGTATATAATATACGTTTGGTGTAATTTTTGATATTTAATGTACAGTATATTAAATATAATTACTGTAGTATTTGATACTTTATTTACAGTATATATAACACATATTTGGTGTACTTTTTGATATTTTATGTACGGTATGTCATATATATTTACTGTACTTTTTGATAATTTATTTACAGTATATAAAGTGTATTTGGTGTACTTTCAGTTAATATTATATGTACAATATATGAAATATATTTACTGTACTTTTTGATATTTTATGTACAGTATATAAGATATATTTCGTGTCCTTTTGATATTTTATGTAAATTATAAAATATATATTTGGTGAAGTTTTTGATATTTTACATAGGGTGTGTAGTATATGGTTACTGTCCTTTTTGATATTTTATTTACAGTATGTAATATACGTTTGGTGTAATTTTTGATATTTTATGTACAGTATATTAAATATAATTACTGTAGTATTTGATACTTTATTTACAGTATATATAACACATATTTGGTGTACTTTTTGATATTTTATGTACAGTATGTAATATATATTTACTGTACTTTTTGATAATTTATTTACAGTATATAAAGTGTATTTGGTGTACTTTCGGTTAATATTATATGTACAATATATGAAATATATATACTGTATTTTTGATATTTTATGTACAGTATATAAGATATATTTCGTGTCCTTTTGATATTTTATGTAAATTATATAATACATATTTGGTGTTGTTTTTGATATTTTACATAGGGTGTGTCATCTATATTGACTGTCCTTTTTAATATTTTATTTACAGTATATAATATACATTTGGTGTAATTTTTGATATTTTATGTACAGTATATTAAATATAATTACTGTAGTTTTTCATAGTCTATTTACAGTATATATAACACATATTTGGTGTACTTTTTGATATTTTATGTACAGTATGATATATATATTTACTGTACTATTTGATATTTTATTTACAGTATATAAAATGTATTTGGTGTACTTTTAGTTAATATTATATGTACAATATATGAAATATATTTACTGTACTTTCTGATATTTTATATACAGTATATAAGATATATTTGGTGTCCTTTTGATATTTTATATAAATTATATAATATATATTTGGTGAAGTTTTTGATATTTTACATAGGGTGTGTAGTATATAGTTACTGTCCTTTTTGATATTTTATTTACAGTATATAATATACGTTTGGTGTAATTTTTGATATTTAATGTACAGTATATTAAATATAATTACTGTAGTATTTGATACTTTATTTACAGTATATATAACACATATTTGGTGTACTTTTTGATATTTTATGTACAGTATGTAATATATATTTACTGTACTTTTTGATAATTTATTTACAGTATATAAAGTGTATTTGATGTACTTTCAGTTAATATTATATGTAAAATATATGAAATATATTTACTGTACTTTGTGATATTTTATGTACAGTATATAAGATATATTTGGTGTCCTTTTGATATTTTATGTAAATTATATAATATATATTTGGTGAAGTTTTTGATATTTTACATAGGGTGTGTAGTATATAGTTACTGTCCTTTTTGATATTTTATTTACAGTATATAATATACGTTTGGTGTGATTTTTGATATTTTATGTACAGTATATTAAATATAATTACTGTAGTATTTGATACTTTATTTACAGTATATATAACACATATTTGGTGTACTTTTTGATATTTTATGTACAGTATGTAATATATATTTACTGTACTTTTTGATAATTTATTTACAGTATATAAAGTGTATTTGGTGTACTTTTGGTTAATATTATATGTACAATATATGAAATATATATACTGTATTTTTGATATTTTATGTACAGTATATAAGATATATTTCGTGTCCTTTTGATATTTTATGTAAATTATATAATACATATTTGGTGTTGTTTTTGATATTTTACATAGGGTGTGTCATCTATATTGACTGTCCTTTTTAATATTTTATTTACAGTATATAATATACATTTGGTGTAATTTTTGATATTTTATGTACAGTATATTAAATATAATTACTGTAGTTTTTCATAGTCTATTTACAGTATATATAACACATATTTGGTGTACTTTTTGATATTTTATGTACAGTATGTCATATATATTTACTGTACTATTTGATATTTTATTTTCAGTATATAAAATGTATTTGGTGTACTTTTAGTTAATATTATATGTACAATATATGAAATATATTTACTGTACTTTCTGATATTTTATATACAGTATATAAGATATATTTGGTGTCCTTTTGATATTTTATATAAATTATATAATATATATTTGGTGAAGTTTTTGATATTTTACATAGGGTGTGTAGTATATAGTTACTGTCCTTTTTGATATTTTATTTACAGTATATAATATACGTTTGGTGTAATTTTTGATATTTAATGTACAGTATATTAAATATAATTACTGTAGTATTTGATACTTTATTTACAGTATATATAACACATATTTGGTGTACTTTTTGATATTTTATGTATAGTATGTAATATATATTTACTGTACTTTTTGATAATTTATTTACAGTATATAAAGTGTATTTGGTGTACTTTCAGTTAATATTATATGTAAAATATATGAAATATATTTACTGTACTTTTTGATATTTTATGTACAGTATATAAGATATATTTCGTGTCCTTTTGATATTTTATGTAAATTATATAATACATATTTGGTGTTGTTTTTGATATTTTACATAGAGTGTGTCATCTATATTGACTGTCCTTTTTAATATTTTATTTACAGTATATAATATACATTTGGTGTAATTTTTGATATTTTATGTACAGTATATTAAATATAATTACTGTAGTTTTTGATAGTCTATTTACAGTATATATAACACATATTTGGTGTACTTTTTTATATTTTATGTACAGTATGTCATATATATTGACTGTACTTTTTGATAATTTATTTACAGTATATAAAGTGTATTTGGTGTACTTTCAGTTAATATTATATGTACAATATATGAAATATATTTACTGTACTTTTTGATATTTTATGTACAGTATATAAGATATATTTGGTGTCCTTTTGATATTTTATATAAATTATATAATATATATTTGGTGAAATTTTTGATATTTTACATAGGGTGTGTAGTATATACTTACTGTCCTTTTTGATATTTTATTTACAGTATATAATATACATTTGGTGTAATTTTTGATATTTTATGTACAGTATATTAAATATAATTACTGCAGTTTTTGATAGTCTATTTACAGTATATATAACACATATTTGGTGTACTTTTTGATATTTTATGTACAGTATGTCATATATATTTACTGTACTTTTTGATATTTTATTTACAGTATATAAAATGTATTTGGTGTACTTTTAGTTAATATTATATGTACAATATATGAAATATATTTACTGTACTTTTTGACATTTTATGTACAGTATATAAGATATATTTGGTGTCCTTTTGATATTTTATATAAATTATATAATATACATTTGGTGAAGTTTTTGATATTTTACATAGGGTGTGTAGTATATAGTTACTGTCCTTTTTGATATTTTATTTACAGTATATAATATACGTTAGGTGTAATTTTTGATATTTAATGTACAGTATATTAAATATAATTACTGTAGTGTTTGATACTTTATTTACAGTATATATAACACATATTTGGTGTACTTTTTGATATTTTATGTACAGTATGTCATATATATTTACTGTACTTTTTGATAATTTATTTACAGTATATAAAGTGTATTTCGTGTACTTTCAGTTAATATTATATGTACAATATATGGAATGTATTTACTGTACTTTTTGATATTTTATGTACAGTATATAAGATATATTTGGTGTCCTTTTGATATTTTATGTAAATTATATAATATATATTTGGTGAAGTTTTTGATATTTTACATAGGGTGTGTACTATATAGTTACTGTCCTTTTTGATATTTTATTTACAGTATATAATATACGTTTGGTGTAATTTTTGATATTTTATGTACAGTATATTAAATATAATTACTGTAGTATTTGATACTTTATTTACAGTATATATAACACATATTTGGTGTACTTTTTGATATTTTATGTACAGTATGTAATATATATTTACTGTACTTTTTGATAATTTATTTACAGTATATAAAGTGTATTTGGTGTACTTTCAGTTAATATTATATGTAAAATATATGAAATATATTTACTGTACTTTTTGATATTTTAGGTACAGTATATAAGATATATTTGGTGTCCTTTTGATATTTTATGTAAATTATATAATATATATTTGGTGAAGTTTTTGATATTTTACATAGGGTGTGTAGTATATAGTTACTGTCCTTTTTGATATTTTATTTACAGTATATAATATACGTTTGGTGTAATTTTTGATATTTTATGTACAGTATATTAAATATAATTACTGTAGTATTTGATACTTTATTTACAGTATATATAACACATATTTGGTGTACTTTTTGATATTTTATGTACAGTATGTAATATATATTTACTGTACTTTTTGATAATTTATTTACAGTATATAAAGTGTATTTGGTGTACTTTCGGTTAATATTATATGTACAATATATGAAATATATATACTGTATTTTTGATATTTTATGTACAGTATATAAGATATATTTCGTGTCCTTTTGATATTTTATGTAAATTATATAATACATATTTGGTGTTGTTTTTGATATTTTACATAGGGTGTGTCATCTATATTGACTGTCCTTTTTAATATTTTATTTACAGTATATAATATACATTTGGTGTAATTTTTGATATTTTATGTACAGTATATTAAATATAATTACTGTAGTTTTTCATAGTCTATTTACAGTATATATAACACATATTTGGTGTACTTTTTGATATTTTATGTACAGTATGTCATATATATTTACTGTACTATTTGATATTTTATTTACAGTATATAAAATGTATTTGGTGTACTTTTAGTTAATATTATATGTACAATATATGAAATATATTTACTGTACTTTCTGATATTTTATATACAGTATATAAGATATATTTGGTGTCCTTTTGATATTTTATATAAATTATATAATATATATTTGGTGAAGTTTTTGATATTTTACATAGGGTGTGTAGTATATAGTTACTGTCCTTTTTGATATTTTATTTACAGTATATAATATACGTTTGGTGTAATTTTTGATATTTAATGTACAGTATATTAAATATAATTACTGTAGTATTTGATACTTTATTTACAGTATATATAACACATATTTGGTGTACTTTTTGATATTTTATGTACAGTATGTAATATATATTTACTGTACTTTTTGATAATTTATTTACAGTATATAAAGTGTATTTGGTGTACTTTCAGTTAATATTATATGTAAAATATATGAAATATTTTTACTGTACTTTGTGATATTTTATGTACAGTATATAAGATATATTTGGTGTCCTTTTGATATTTTATGTAAATTATATAATATATATTTGGTGAAGTTTTTGATATTTTACATAGGGTGTGTAGTATATAGTTACTGTCCTTTTTGATATTTTATTTACAGTATATAATATACGTTTGGTGTAATTTTTGATATTTTATGTACAGTATATTAAATATAATTACTGTAGTATTTGATACTTTATTTACAGTATATATAACACATATTTGGTGTACTTTTTGATATTTTATGTACAGTATGTAATATATATTTACTGTACTTTTTGATAATTTATTTACAGTATATAAAGTGTATTTGGTGTACTTTCGGTTAATATTATATGTACAATATATGAAATATATATACTGTATTTTTGATATTTTATGTACAGTATATAAGATATATTTCGTGTCCTTTTGATATTTTATGTAAATTATATAATACATATTTGGTGTTGTTTTTGATATTTTACATAGAGTGTGTCATCTATATTGACTGTCCTTTTTAATATTTTATTTACAGTATATAATATACATTTGGTGTAATTTTTGATATTTTATGTACAGTATATTAAATATAATTACTGTAGTTTTTCATAGTCTATTTACAGTATATATAACACATATTTGGTGTACTTTTTGATATTTTATGTACAGTATGTCATATATATTTACTGTACTATTTGATATTTTATTTACAGTATATAAAATGTATTTGGTGTACTTTTAGTTAATATTATATGTACAATATATGAAATATATTTACTGTACTTTCTGATATTTTATATACAGTATATAAGATATATTTGGTGTCCTTTTGATATTTTATATAAATTATATAATATATATTTGGTGAAGTTTTTCATATTTTACATAGGGTGTGTAGTATATAGTTACTGTTCTTTTTGATATTATATTTACAGTATATAATATACGTTTGGTGTAATTTTTGATATTTAATGTACAGTATATTAAATATAATTACTGTAGTATTTGATACTTTATTTACAGTATATATAACACATATTTGGTGTACTTTTTGATATTTTATGTACAGTATGTAATATATATTTACTGTACTTTTTGATAATTTATTTACAGTATATAAAGTGTATTTGGTGTACTTTCAGTTAATATTATATGTAAAATATATGAAATATATTTACTGTACTTTTTGATATTTTATGTACAGTATATAAGATATATTTGGTGTCCTTTTGATATATTATGTAAATTATATAATATATATTTGGTGAAGTTTTTCATATTTTACATAGGGTGTGTAGTATATAGTTACTGTCCTTTTTGATATTTTATTTACAGTATATAATATACGTTTGGTGTAATTTTTGATATTTTATGTACAGTATATTAAATATAATTACTGTAGTATTTGATACTTTATTTACAGTATATATAACACATATTTGGTGTACTTTTTGATATTTTATGTACAGTATGTAATATATATTTACTGTACTTTTTGATAATTTATTTACAGTATATAAAGTGTATTTGGTGTACTTTCGGTTAATATTATATGTACAATATATGAAATATATATACTGTATTTTTGATATTTTATGTACAGTATATAAGATATATTTCGTGTCCTTTTGATATTTTATGTAAATTATATAATACATATTTGGTGTTGTTTTTGATATTTTACATAGGGTGTGTCATCTATATTGACTGTCCTTTTTAATATTTTATTTACAGTATATAATATACATTTGGTGTAATTTTTGATATTTTATGTACAGTATATTAAATATAATTACTGTAGTTTTTCATAGTCTATTTACAGTATATATAACACATATTTGGTGTACTTTTTGATATTTTATGTACAGTATGTCATATATATTTACTGTACTATTTGATATTTTATTTTCAGTATATAAAATGTATTTGGTGTACTTTTAGTTAATATTATATGTACAATATATGAAATATATTTACTGTACTTTCTGATATTTTATATACAGTATATAAGATATATTTGGTGTCCTTTTGATATTTTATATAAATTATATAATATATATTTGGTGAAGTTTTTGATATTTTACATAGGGTGTGTAGTATATAGTTACTGTCCTTTTTGATATTTTATTTACAGTATATAATATACGTTTGGTGTAATTTTTGATATTTAATGTACAGTATATTAAATATAATTACTGTAGTATTTGATACTTTATTTACAGTATATATAACACATATTTGGTGTACTTTTTGATATTTTATGTATAGTATGTAATATATATTTACTGTACTTTTTGATAATTTATTTACAGTATATAAAGTGTATTTGGTGTACTTTCAGTTAATATTATATGTAAAATATATGAAATATATTTACTGTACTTTTTGATATTTTATGTACAGTATATAAGATATATTTCGTGTCCTTTTGATATTTTATGTAAATTATATAATACATATTTGGTGTTGTTTTTGATATTTTACATAGAGTGTGTCATCTATATTGACTGTCCTTTTTAATATTTTATTTACAGTATATAATATACATTTGGTGTAATTTTTGATATTTTATGTACAGTATATTAAATATAATTACTGTAGTTTTTCATAGTCTATTTACAGTATATATAACACATATTTGGTGTACTTTTTGATATTTTATGTACAGTATGTCATATATATTTACTGTACTTTTTGATAATTTATTTACAGTATATAAAGTGTATTTGGTGTACTTTCAGTTAATATTATATGTACAATATATGAAATATATTTACTGTACTTTTTGATATTTTATGTACAGTATATAAGATATATTTGGTGTCCTTTTGATATTTTATATAAATTATATAATATATATTTTTTGAAGTTTTTGATATTTTACATAGGGTGTGTAGTATATACTTACTGTCCTTTTTGATATTTTATTTACAGTATATAATATACATTTGGTGTAATTTTTGATATTTTATGTACAGTATATTAAATATAATTACTGCAGTTTTTGATAGTCTATTTACAGTATATATAACACATATTTGGTGTACTTTTTGATATTTTATGTACAGTATGTCATATATATTTACTGTACTATTTGATATTTTATTTACAGTATATAAAATGTATTTGGTGTACTTTTAGTTAATATTATATGTACAATATATGAAATATATTTACTGTACTTTCTGATATTTTATATACAGTATATAAGATATATTTGGTGTCCTTTTGATATTTTATATAAATTATATAATATATATTTGGTGAAGTTTTTGATATTTTACATAGGGTGTGTAGTATATAGTTACTGTCCTTTTTGATATTTTATTTACAGTATATAATATACGTTTGGTGTAATTTTTGATATTTAATGTACAGTATATTAAATATAATTACTGTAGTATTTGATACTTTATTTACAGTATATATAACACATATTTGGTGTACTTTTTGATATTTTATGTACAGTATGTAATATATATTTACTGTACTTTTTGATAATTTATTTACAGTATATAAAGTGTATTTGATGTACTTTCAGTTAATATTATATGTAAAATATATGAAATATATTTACTGTACTTTGTGATATTTTATGTAAAGTATATAAGATATATTTGGTGTCCTTTTGATATTTTATGTAAATTATATAATATATATTTGGTGAAGTTTTTGATATTTTACATAGGGTGTGTAGTATATAGTTACTGTCCTTTTTGATATTTTATTTACAGTATATAATATACGTTTGGTGTGATTTTTGATATTTTATGTACAGTATATTAAATATAATTACTGTAGTATTTGATACTTTATTTACAGTATATATAACACATATTTGGTGTACTTTTTGATATTTTATGTACAGTATGTAATATATATTTACTGTACTTTTTGATAATTTATTTACAGTATATAAAGTGTATTTGGTGTACTTTCGGTTAATATTATATGTACAATATATGAAATATATATACTGTATTTTTGATATTTTATGTACAGTATATAAGATATATTTCGTGTCCTTTTGATATTTTATGTAAATTATATAATACATATTTGGTGTTGTTTTTGATATTTTACATAGGGTGTGTCATCTATATTGACTGTCCTTTTTAATATTTTATTTACAGTATATAATATACATTTGGTGTAATTTTTGATATTTTATGGACAGTATATTAAATATAATTACTGTAGTTTTTCATAGTCTATTTACAGTATATATAACACATATTTGGTGTACTTTTTGATATTTTATGTACAGTATGTCATATATATTTACTGTACTATTTGATATTTTATTTACAGTATATAAAATGTATTTGGTGTACTTTTAGTTAATATTATATGTACAATATATGAAATATATTTACTGTACTTTCTGATATTTTATATACAGTATATAAGATATATTTGGTGTCCTTTTGATATTTTATATAAATTATATAATATATATTTGGTGAAGTTTTTGATATTTTACATAGGGTGTGTAGTATATAGTTACTGTCCTTTTTGATATTTTATTTACAGTATATAATATACGTTTGGTGTAATTTTTGATATTTAATGTACAGTATATTAAATATAATTACTGTAGTATTTGATACTTTATTTACAGTATATATAACACATATTTGGTGTACTTTTTGATATTTTATGTACAGTATGTAATATATATTTACTGTACTTTTTGATAATTTATTTACAGTATATAAAGTGTATTTGGTGTACTTTCAGTTAATATTATATGTAAAATATATGAAATATTTTTACTGTACTTTGTGATATTTTATGTACAGTATATAAGATATATTTGGTGTCCTTTTGATATTTTATGTAAATTATATAATATATATTTGGTGAAGTTTTTGATATTTTACATAGGGTGTGTAGTATATAGTTACTGTCCTTTTTGATATTTTATTTACAGTATATAATATACGTTTGGTGTAATTTTTGATATTTTATGTACAGTATATTAAATATAATTACTGTAGTATTTGATACTTTATTTACAGTATATATAACACATATTTGGTGTACTTTTTGATATTTTATGTACAGTATGTAATATATATTTACTGTACTTTTTGATAATTTATTTACAGTATATAAAGTGTATTTGGTGTACTTTCGGTTAATATTATATGTACAATATATGAAATATATATACTGTATTTTTGATATTTTATGTACAGTATATAAGATATATTTCGTGTCCTTTTGATATTTTATGTAAATTATATAATACATATTTGGTGTTGTTTTTGATATTTTACATAGAGTGTGTCATCTATATTGACTGTCCTTTTTAATATTTTATTTACAGTATATAATATACATTTGGTGTAATTTTTGATATTTTATGTACAGTATATTAAATATAATTACTGTAGTTTTTCATAGTCTATTTACAGTATATATAACACATATTTGGTGTACTTTTTGATATTTTATGTACAGTATGTCATATATATTTACTGTACTATTTGATATTTTATTTTCAGTATATAAAATGTATTTGGTGTACTTTTAGTTAATATTATATGTACAATATATGAAATATATTTACTGTACTTTCTGATATTTTATATACAGTATATAAGATATATTTGGTGTCCTTTTGATATTTTATATAAATTATATAATATATATTTGGTGAAGTTTTTGATATTTTACATAGGGTGTGTAGTATATAGTTACTGTCCTTTTTGATATTTTATTTACAGTATATAATATACGTTTGGTGTAATTTTTGATATTTAATGTACAGTATATTAAATATAATTACTGTAGTATTTGATACTTTATTTACAGTATATATAACACATATTTGGTGTACTTTTTGATATTTTATGTATAGTATGTAATATATATTTACTGTACTTTTTGATAATTTATTTACAGTATATAAAGTGTATTTGGTGTACTTTCAGTTAATATTATATGTAAAATATATGAAATATATTTACTGTACTTTTTGATATTTTATGTACAGTATATAAGATATATTTCGTGTCCTTTTGATATTTTATGTAAATTATATAATACATATTTGGTGTTGTTTTTGATATTTTACATAGAGTGTGTCATCTATATTGACTGTCCTTTTTAATATTTTATTTACAGTATATAATATACATTTGGTGTAATTTTTGATATTTTATGTACAGTATATTAAATATAATTACTGTAGTTTTTCATAGTCTATTTACAGTATATATAACACATATTTGGTGTACTTTTTGATATTTTATGTACAGTATGTCATATATATTTACTGTACTTTTTGATAATTTATTTACAGTATATAAAGTGTATTTGGTGTACTTTCAGTTAATATTATATGTACAATATATGAAATATATTTACTGTACTTTTTGATATTTTATGTACAGTATATAAGATATATTTGGTGTCCTTTTGATATTTTATTTAAATTATATAATATATATTTGGTGAAGTTTTTGATATTTTACATAGGGTGTGTAGTATATACTTACTGTCCTTTTTGATATTTTATTTACAGTATATAATATACATTTGGTGTAATTTTTGATATTTTATGTACAGTATATTAAATATAATTACTGCAGTTTTTGATAGTCTATTTACAGTATATATAACACAGATTTGGTGTACTTTTTGATATTTTATGTACAGTATGTCATATATATTTACTGTACTTTTTGATATTTTATTTACAGTATATAAAATGTATTTGGTGTACTTTTAGTTAATATTATATGTACAATATATGAAATATATTTACTGTACTTTTTGATATTTTATGTACAGTATATAAGATATATTTGGTGTCCTTTTGATATTTTATATAAATTATATAATATACATTTGGTGAAGTTTTTGATATTTTACATAGGGTGTGTAGTATATAGTTACTGTCCTTTTTGGTATTTTATTTACAGTATATAATATACGGTAGGTGTAATTTTTGATATTTAATGTACAGTATATTAAATATAATTACTGTAGTGTTTGATACTTTATTTACAGTATATATAACACATATTTGGTGTACTTTTTGATATTTTATGTACAGTATGTCATATATATTTACTGTACTTTTTGATAATTTATTTACAGTATATAAAGTGTATTTGGTGTACTTTCAGTTAATATCATATGTACAATATATGGAATGTATTTACTGTACTTTTTGATATTTTATGTACAGTATATAAGATATATTTGGTGTCCTTTTGATATTTTATGTAAATTATATAATATATATTTGGTGAAGTTTTTGATATTTTACATAGGGTGTGTACTATATAGTTACTGTCCTTTTTGATATTTTATTTATAGTATATAATATACGTTTGGTGTAATTTTTGATATTTTATGTACAGTATATTAAATATAATTACTGTAGTATTTGATACTTTATTTACAGTATATATAACACATATTTGGTGTACTTTTTGATATTTTATGTACACTATGTAATATATATTTACTGTACTTTTTGATAATTTATTTACAGTATATAAAGTGTATTTGGTGTACTTTCAGTTAATATTATATGTAAAATATATGAAATATATTTACTGTACTTTTTGATATTTTATGTACAGTATATAAGATATATTTGGTGTCCTTTTGATATTTTATGTAAATTATATAATATATATTTGGTGAAGTTTTTGATATTTTACATAGGGTGTGTAGTATATAGTTACTGTCCTTTTTGATATTTTATTTACAGTATATAATATACGTTTGGTGTAATTTTTGATATTTTATGTACAGTATATTAAATATAATTACTGTAGTATTTGATACTTTATTTACAGTATATATAACACATATTTGGTGTACTTTTTGATATTTTATGTACAGTATGTAATATATATTTACTGTACTTTTTGATAATTTATTTACAGTATATAAAGTGTATTTGGTGTACTTTCGGTTAATATTATATGTACAATATATGAAATATATATACTGTATTTTTGATATTTTATGTACAGTATATAAGATATATTTCGTGTCCTTTTGATATTTTATGTAAATTATATAATACATATTTGGTGTTGTTTTTGATATTTTACATAGGGTGTGTCATCTATATTGACTGTCCTTTTTAATATTTTATTTACAGTATATAATATACATTTGGTGTAATTTTTGATATTTTATGGACAGTATATTAAATATAATTACTGTAGTTTTTCATAGTCTATTTACAGTATATATAACACATATTTGGTGTACTTTTTGATATTTTATGTACAGTATGTCATATATATTTACTGTACTATTTGATATTTTATTTACAGTATATAAAATGTATTTGGTGTACTTTTAGTTAATATTATATGTACAATATATGAAATATATTTACTGTACTTTCTGATATTTTATATACAGTATATAAGATATATTTGGTGTCCTTTTGATATTTTATATAAATTATATAATATATATTTGGTGAAGTTTTTGATATTTTACATAGGGTGTGTAGTATATAGTTACTGTCCTTTTTGATATTTTATTTACAGTATATAATATACGTTTGGTGTAATTTTTGATATTTAATGTACAGTATATTAAATATAATTACTGTAGTATTTGATACTTTATTTACAGTATATATAACACATATTTGGTGTACTTTTTGATATTTTATGTACAGTATGTAATATATATTTACTGTACTTTTTGATAATTTATTTACAGTATATAAAGTGTATTTGGTGTACTTTCAGTTAATATTATATGTAAAATATATGAAATATTTTTACTGTACTTTGTGATATTTTATGTACAGTATATAAGATATATTTGGTGTCCTTTTGATATTTTATGTAAATTATATAATATATATTTGGTGAAGTTTTTGAAATTTTACATAGGGTGTGTAGTATATAGTTACTGTCCTTTTTGATATTTTATTTACAGTATATAATATACGTTTGGTGTAATTTTTGATATTTTATGTACAGTATATTAAATATAATTACTGCAGTATTTGATACTTTATTTACAGTATATATAACACATATTTGGTGTACTTTTTGATATTTTATGTACAGTATGTAATATATATTTACTGTACTTTTTGATAATTTATTTACAGTATATAAAGTGTATTTGGTGTACTTTCGGTTAATATTATATGTACAATATATGAAATATATATACTGTATTTTTGATATTTTATGTACAGTATATAAGATATATTTCGTGTCCTTTTGATATTTTATGTAAATTATATAATACATATTTGGTGTTGTTTTTGATATTTTACATAGAGTGTGTCATCTATATTGACTGTCCTTTTTAATATTTTATTTACAGTATATAATATACATTTGGTGTAATTTTTGATATTTTATGTACAGTATATTAAATATAATTACTGTAGTTTTTCATAGTCTATTTACAGTATATATAACACATATTTGGTGTACTTTTTGATATTTTATGTACAGTATGTCATATATATTTACTGTACTATTTGATATTTTATTTACAGTATATAAAATGTATTTGGTGTACTTTTAGTTAATATTATATGTACAATATATGAAATATATTTACTGTACTTTCTGATATTTTATATACAGTATATAAGATATATTTGGTGTCCTTTTGATATTTTATATAAATTATATAATATATATTTGGTGAAGTTTTTGATATTTTACATAGGGTGTGTAGTATATAGTTACTGTTCTTTTTGATATTTTATTTACAGTATATAATATACGTTTGGTGTAATTTTTGATATTTAATGTACAGTATATTAAATATAATTACTGTAGTATTTGATACTTTATTTACAGTATATATAACACATATTTGGTGTACTTTTTGATATTTTATGTACAGTATGTAATATATATTTACTGTACTTTTTGATAATTTATTTACAGTATATAAAGTGTATTTGGTGTACTTTCAGTTAATATTATATGTAAAATATATGAAATATATTTACTGTACTTTTTGATATTTTATGTACAGTATATAAGATATATTTGGTGTCCTTTTGATATTTTATGTAAATTATATAATATATATTTGGTGAAGTTTTTCATATTTTACATAGGGTGTGTAGTATATAGTTACTGTCCTTTTTGATATTTTATTTACAGTATATAATATACGTTTGGTGTAATTTTTGATATTTTATGTACAGTATATTAAATATAATTACTGTAGTATTTGATACTTTATTTACAGTATATATAACACATATTTGGTGTACTTTTTGATATTTTATGTACAGTATGTAATATATATTTACTGTACTTTTTGATAATTTATTTACAGTATATAAAGTGTATTTGGTGTACTTTCGGTTAATATTATATGTACAATATATGAAATATATATACTGTATTTTTGATATTTTATGTACAGTATATAAGATATATTTCGTGTCCTTTTGATATTTTATGTAAATTATATAATACATATTTGGTGTTGTTTTTGATATTTTACATAGAGTGTGTCATCTATATTGACTGTCCTTTTTAATATTTTATTTACAGTATATAATATACATTTGGTGTAATTTTTGATATTTTATGTACAGTATATTAAATATAATTACTGTAGTTTTTCATAGTCTATTTACAGTATATATAACACATATTTGGTGTACTTTTTGATATTTTATGTACAGTATGTCATATATATTTACTGTACTATTTGATATTTTATTTTCAGTATATAAAATGTATTTGGTGTACTTTTAGTTAATATTATATGTACAATATATGAAATATATTTACTGTACTTTCTGATATTTTATATACAGTATATAAGATATATTTGGTGTCCTTTTGATATTTTATATAAATTATATAATATATATTTGGTGAAGTTTTTGATATTTTACATAGGGTGTGTAGTATATACTTACTGTCCTTTTTGATATTTTATTTACAGTATATAATATACGTTTGGTGTAATTTTTGATATTTAATGTACAGTATATTAAATATAATTACTGTAGTATTTGATACTTTGTTTACAGTATATATAACACATATTTGGTGTACTTTTTGATATTTTATGTATAGTATGTAATATATATTTACTGTACTTTTTGATAATTTATTTACAGTATATAAAGTGTATTTGGTGTACTTTCAGTTAATATTATATGTAAAATATATGAAATATATTTACTGTACTTTTTGATATTTTATGTACAGTATATAAGATATATTTCGTGTCCTTTTGATATTTTATGTAAATTATATAATACATATTTGGTGTTGTTTTTGATATTTTACATAGAGTGTGTCATTTATATTGACTGTCCTTTTTAATATTTTATTTACAGTATATAATATACATTTGGTGTAATTTTTGATATTTTATGTACAGTATATTAAATATAATTACTGTAGTTTTTCATAGTCTATTTACAGTATATATAACACATATTTGGTGTACTTTTTGATATTTTATGTACAGTATGTCATATATATTTACTGTACTTTTTGATAATTTATTTACAGTATATAAAGTGTATTTGGTGTACTTTCAGTTAATATTATATGTACAATATATGAAATATATTTACTGTACTTTTTGATATTTTATGTACAGTATATAAGATATATTTGGTGTCCTTTTGATATTTTATATAAATTATATAATATATATTTGGTGAAGTTTTTGATATTTTACATAGGGTGTGTAGTATATACTTACTGTCCTTTTTGATATTTTATTTACAGTATATAATATAAATTTGGTGTAATTTTTGATATTTTATGTACAGTATATTAAATATAATTACTGCAGTTTTTGATAGTCTATTTACAGTATACATAACACATATTTGGTGTACTTTTTGATATTTTATGTACAGTATGTCATATATATTTACTGTACTTTTTGATATTTTATTTACAGTATATAAAATGTATTTGGTGTACTTTTAGTTAATATTATATGTACAATATATGAAATATATTTACTGTACTTTTTGATATTTTATGTACAGTATATAAGATATATTTGGTGTCCTTTTGATATTTTATATAAATTATATAATATACATTTGGTGAAGTTTTTGATATTTTACATAGGGTGTGTAGTATATAGTTACTGTCCTTTTTGATATTTTATTTACAGTATATAATATACGTTAGGTGTAATTTTTGATATTTAATGTACAGTATATTAAATATAATTACTGTAGTGTTTGATACTTTATTTACAGTATATATAACACATATTTGGTGTACTTTTTGATATTTTATGTACAGTATGTCATATATATTTACTGCACTTTTTGATAATTTATTTACAGTATATAAAGTGTATTTGGTGTACTTTCAGTTAATATTATATGTACAATATATGAAATATATTTACTGTACTTTTTGATATTTTATGTACAGTATATAAGATATATTTGGTGTCCTTTTGATATTTTATGTAAATTATATAATATATATTTGGTGAAGTTTTTGATATTTTACATAGGGTGTGTAGTATATAGTTACTGTCCTTTTTGATATTTTATTTACAGTATATAATATACGTTTGGTGTAATTTTTGATATTTTATGTACAGTATATTAAATATAATTACTGTAGTATTTGATACTTTATTTACAGTATATATAACACATATTTGGTGTACTTTTTGATATTTTATGTACAGTATGTCATATATATTTACTGTACTTTTTGATAATTTATTTACAGTATATAAAGTGTATTTGGTGTACTTTCAGTTAATATTATATGTAAAATATATGAAATATATTTACTGTACTTTTTGATATTTTAGGTACAGTATATAAGATATATTTGGTGTCCTTTTGATATTTTATGTAAATTATATAATATATATTTGGTGAAGTTTTTGATATTTTACATAGGGTGTGTAGTATATAGTTACTGTCCTTTTTGATATTTTATTTACAGTATATAATATACGTTTGGTGTAATTTTTGATATTTTATGTACAGTATATTAAATATAATTACTGTAGTATTTGATACTTTATTTACAGTATATATAACACATATTTGGTGTACTTTTTGATATTTTATGTACAGTATGTAATATATATTTACTGTACTTTTTGATAATTTATTTACAGTATATAAAGTGTATTTGGTGTACTTTCGGTTAATATTATATGTACAATATATGAAATATATATACTGTATTTTTGATATTTTATGTACAGTATATAAGATATATTTCGTGTCGTTTTGATATTTTATGTAAATTATATAATACATATTTGGTGTTGTTTTTGATATTTTACATAGGGTGTGTCATCTATATTGACTGTCCTTTTTAATATTTTATTTACAGTATATAATATACATTTGGTGTAATTTTTGATATTTTATGTACAGTATATTAAATATAATTACTGTAGTTTTTCATAGTCTATTTACAGTATATATAACACATATTTGGTGTACTTTTTGATATTTTATGTACAGTATGTCATATATATTTACTGTACTATTTGATATATTATTTACAGTATATAAAATGTATTTGGTGTACTTTTAGTTAATATTATATGTACAATATATGAAATATATTTACTGTACTTTCTGATATTTTATATACAGTATATAAGATATATTTGGTGTCCTTTTGATATTTTATATAAATTATATAATATATATTTGGTGAAGTTTTTGATATTTTACATAGGGTGTGTAGTATATACTTACTGTCCTTTTTGATATTTTATTTACAGTATATAATATACATTTGGTGTAATTTTTGATATTTTATGTACAGTATATTAAATATAGTTACTGCAGTTTTTGATAGTCTATTTACAGTATATATAACACATATTTGGTGTACTTTTTGATATTTTATGTACAGTATGTCATATATATTTACTGTACCTTTTGATATTTTATTTACAGTATATAAAATGTATTTGGTGTACTTTTAGTTAATATTATATGTACAATATATGAAATATATTTACTGTACTTTCTGATATTTTATGTACAGTATATAAGATATATTTGGTGTCCTTTTGATACTTTATATAAATTATATAATATATATTTGGTGAAGTTTTTGATATTTTACATAGGGTGTGTAGTATATAGTTACTGTCCTTTTTGATATTTTATTTACAGTATATAATATACGTTTGGTGTAATTTTTGATATTTAATGTACAGTATATTAAATATAATTACTGTAGTATTTGATACTTTATTTACAGTATATATAACACATATTTGGTGTACTTTTTGATATTTTATGTACAGTATGTCATATATATTTACTGTACTTTTTGATAATTTATTTACAGTATATAAAGTGTATTTGGTGTACTTTCAGTTAAGATTATATGTACAATATATGAAATATATTTACTGTACTTTTTGATATTTTATGTACAGTTTATAAGATATATTTGGTGTCCTTTTGATATTTCATATAAATTATATAATATATATTTGGTGAAGTTTTTGATATTTTACATAGGGTGTGTAGTATATAGTTACTGTCCTTTTTGATATTTTATTTACAGTATATAATATACGTTTGGTGTAATTTTTGATATTTAATATACAGTATATTAAATATAATTACTGTAGTATTTGATACTTTATTTACAGTATATATAACACATATTTGGTGTACTTTTTGATATTTTATGTACAGTATGTAATATATATTTACTGTACTTTTTGATAATTTATTTACAGTATATAAAGTGTATTTGGTGTACTTTCAGTTAATATTATATGTACAATATATGAAATATATTTACTGTACTTTTTGATATTTTATGTACAGTATATAAGATATATTTCGTGTCCTTTTGATATTTTATGTAAATTATATAATATATATTTGGTGAAGTTTTTGATATTTTACATAGGGTGTGTAGTATATAGTTACTGTCCTTTTTGATATTTTATTTACAGTATATAATATACGTTTGGTGTAATTTTTGATATTTTATGTACAGTATATTAAATATAATTACTGTAGTATTTGATACTTTATTTACAGTATATATAACACATATTTGGTGTACTTTTTGATATTTTATGTACAGTATGTAATATATATTTACTGTACTTTTTGATAATTTATTTACAGTATATAAAGTGTATTTGGTGTACTTTCGGTTAATATTATATGTACAATATATGAAATATATATACTGTATTTTTGATATTTTATGTACAGTATATAAGATATATTTCGTGTCCTTTTGATATTTTATGTAAATTATATAATACATAATTGGTGTTGTTTTTGATATTTTACATAGGGTGTGTCATCTATATTGAGTGTCCTTTTTGATATTTTATTTACAGTATATAATATACATTTGGTGTAATTTTTGATATTTTATGTACAGTATATTAAATATAATTACTGTAGTTTTTCATAGTCTATTTACAGTATATATAACACATATTTGGTGTACTTTTTGATATTTTATGTACAGTATGTCATCTATATTTACTGTACTATTTGATATTTTATTTACAGTATATAAAATGTATTTGGTGTACTTTTAGTTAATATTATATGTACAATATATGAAATATATTTACTGTACTTTCTGATATTTTATATACAGTATATAAGATATATTTGGTGTCCTTTTGATATTTTATATAAATTATATAATATATATTTGGTGAAGTTTTTGATATTTTACATAGGGTGTGTAGTATATAGTTACTGTCCTTTTTGATATTTTATTTACAGTATATAATATACGTTTGGTGTAATTTTTGATATTTAATGTACAGTATATTAAATATAATTACTGTAGTATTTGATACTTTATTTACAGTATATATAACACATATTTGGTGTACTTTTTGATATTTTATGTACAGTATGTAATATATATTTACTGTACTTTTTGATAATTTATTTACAGTATATAAAGTGTATTTGGTGTACTTTCAGTTAATATTATATGTAAAATATATGAAATATATTTACTGTACTTTTTGATATTTTATGTACAGTATATAAGATATATTTCGTGTCCTTTTGATATTTTATGTAAATTATATAATACATATTTGGTGTTGTTTTTGATATTTTACATAGAGTGTGTCATCTATATTGACTGTCCTTTTTAATATTTTATTTACAGTATATAATATACATTTGGTGTAATTTTTGATATTTTATGTACAGTATATTAAATATAATTACTGTAGTTTTTCATAGTCTATTTACAGTATATATAACACATATTTGGTGTACTTTTTGATATTTTATGTACAGTATGTCATCTATATTTACTGTACAATTTGATATTTTATTTACAGTATATAAAATGTATTTGGTGTACTTTTAGTTAATATTATATGTACAATATATGAAATATATTTACTGTACTTTCTGATATTTTATATACAGTATATAAGATATATTTGGTGTCCTTTTGATATTTTATATAAATTATATAATATATATTTGGTGAAGTTTTTGATATTTTACATAGGGTGTGTAGTATATACTTACTGTCCTTTTTGATATTTTATTTACAGTATATAATATACATTTTGTGTAATTTTTGGTATTTTATGTACAGTATATTAAATATAATTACTGCAGTTTTTGATAGTCTATTTACAGTATATATAACACATATTTGGTGTACTTTTTGATATTTTATGTACAGTATGTCATATATATTTACTGTACTTTTTGATATTTTATTTACAGTATATAAAATGTATTTGGTGTACTTTTAGTTAATATTATATGTACAATATAGGAAATATATTTACTGTACTTTTTGATATTTTATGTACAGTATATAAGATATATTTGGTGTCCTTTTGATATTTTATATAAATTATATAATATATATTTGGTGAAGTTTTTGATATTTTACATAGGGTGTGTAGTATATAGTTACTGTCCTTTTTGATATTTTATTTACAGTATATAATATACGTTTGGTGTAATTTTTGATATTTAATGTACAGTATATTAAATATAATTACTGTAGTATTTGATACTTTATTTACAGTATATATAACACATATTTGGTGTACTTTTTGATATTTTATGTACAGTATGTCATATATATTTACTGTACTTTTTGATAATTTATTTACAGTATATAAAGTGTATTTGGTGTACTTTCAGTTAATATTACATGTACAATATATGAAATATATTTACTGTACTTTTTGATATTTTATGTACAGTATATAAGATATATTTGGTGTCCTTTTGATATTTTATGTAAATTATATAATATATATTTGGTGAAGTTTTTGATATTTTACATAGGGTGTGTAGTATATAGTTACTGTCTTTTTTGATATTTTATTTACAGTATATAATATACGTTTGGTGTAATTTTTGATATTTAATGTACAGTATATTAAATATAATTACTGTAGTATTTGATACTTTATTTACAGTATATATAACACATATTTGGTGTACTTTTTGATATTTTATGTACAGTATGTAATATATATTTACTGTACTTTTTGATAATTTATTTACAGTATATAAAGTGTATTTGGTGTACTTTCAGTTAATATTATATGTAAAATATATGAAATATATTTACTGTACTTTTTGATATTTTATGTACAGTATATAAGATATATTTGGTGTCCTTTTGATATTTTATGTAAATTATATAATATATATTTGGTGAAGTTTTTGATATTTTACATAGGGTGTGTAGTATATAGTTACTGTCCTTTTTGATATTTTATTTACAGTATATAATATACGTTTGGTGTAATTTTTGATATTTTATGTACAGTATATTAAATATAATTACTGTAGTATTTGATACTTTATTTACAGTATATATAACACATATTTGGTGTACTATTTGATATTTTATGTACAGTATGTAATATATATTTACTGTACTTTTTCATAATTTATTTACAGTATATAAAGTGTATTTGGTGTACTTTCGGTTAATATTATATGTACAATATATGAAATATATATACTGTATTTTTGATATTTTATGTACAGTATATAAGATATATTTCGTGTCCTTTTGGTATTTTATGTAAATTATATAATACATATTTGGTGTTGTTTTTGATATTTTACATAGGGTGTGTCATCTATATTGACTGTCCTTTTTGATATTTTATTTACAGTATATAATATACATTTGGTGTAATTTTTGATATTTTATGTACAGTATATTAAATATAATTACTGTAGTTTTTCATAGTCTATTTACAGTATATATAACACATATTTGGTGTACTTTTTGATATTTTATGTACAGTATGTCATCTATATTTACTGTACTATTTGATATTTTATTTACAGTATATAAAATGTATTTGGTGTACTTTTAGTTAATATTATATGTACAATATATGAAATATATTTACTGTACTTTCTGATATTTTATATACAGTATATAAGATATATTTGGTGTCCTTTTGATATTTTATATAAATTATATAATATATATTTGGTGAAGTTTTTGATATTTTACATAGGGTGTGTAGTATATACTTACTGTCCTTTTTGATATTTTATTTACAGTATATAATATACATTTGGTGTAATTTTTGGTATTTTATGTACAGTATATTAAATATAATTACTGCAGTTTTTGATAGTCTATTTACAGTATATATAACACATATTTGGTGTACTTTTTGATATTTTATGTACAGTATGTCATATATATTTACTGTACTTTTTGATATTTTATTTACAGTATATAAAATGTATTTGGTGTACTTTTAGTTAATATTATATGTACAATATAGGAAATATATTTACTGTACTTTTTGATATTTTATGTACAGTATATAAGATATATTTGGTGTCCTTTTGATATTTTATATAAATTATATAATATATATTTGGTGAAGTTTTTGATATTTTACATAGGGTGTGTAGTATATAGTTACTGTCCTTTTTGATATTTTATTTACAGTATATAATATACGTTTGGTGTAATTTTTGATATTTAATGTACAGTATATTAAATATAATTACTGTAGTATTTGATACTTTATTTACAGTATATATAACACATATTTGGTGTACTTTTTGATATTTTATGTACAGTATGTCATATATATTTACTGTACTTTTTGATAATTTATTTACAGTATATAAAGTGTATTTGGTGTACTTTCAGTTAATATTACATGTACAATATATGAAATATATTTACTGTACTTTTTGATATTTTATGTACAGTATATAAGATATATTTGGTGTCCTTTTGATATTTTATGTAAATTATATAATATATATTTGGTGAAGTTTTTGATATTTTACATAGGGTGTGTAGTATATAGTTACTGTCTTTTTTGATATTTTATTTACAGTATATAATATACGTTTGGTGTAATTTTTGATATTTAATGTACAGTATATTAAATATAATTACTGTAGTATTTGATACTTTATTTACAGTATATATAACACATATTTGGTGTACTTTTTGATATTTTATGTACAGTATGTAATATATATTTACTGTACTTTTTGATAATTTATTTACAGTATATAAAGTGTATTTGGTGTACTTTCAGTTAATATTATATGTAAAATATATGAAATATATTTACTGTACTTTTTGATATTTTATGTACAGTATATAAGATATATTTGGTGTCCTTTTGATATTTTATGTAAATTATATAATATATATTTGGTGAAGTTTTTGATATTTTACATAGGGTGTGTAGTATATAGTTACTGTCCTTTTTGATATTTTATTTACAGTATATAATATACGTTTGGTGTAATTTTTGATATTTTATGTACAGTATATTAAATATAATTACTGTAGTATTTGATACTTTATTTACAGTATATATAACACATATTTGGTGTACTATTTGATATTTTATGTACAGTATGTAATATATATTTACTGTACTTTTTCATAATTTATTTACAGTATATAAAGTGTATTTGGTGTACTTTCGGTTAATATTATATGTACAATATATGAAATATATATACTGTATTTTTGATATTTTATGTACAGTATATAAGATATATTTCGTGTCCTTTTGGTATTTTATGTAAATTATATAATACATATTTGGTGTTGTTTTTGATATTTTACATAGGGTGTGTCATCTATATTGACTGTCCTTTTTGATATTTTATTTACAGTATATAATATACATTTGGTGTAATTTTTGATATTTTATGTACAGTATATTAAATATAATTACTGTAGTTTTTCATAGTCTATTTACAGTATATATAACACATATTTGGTGTACTTTTTGATATTTTATGTACAGTATGTCATATATATTTACTGTACTATTTGATATTTTATTTACAGTATATAAAATGTATTTGGTGTACTTTTAGTTAATATTATATGTACAATATATGAAATATATTTACTGTACTTTCTGATATTTTATATACAGTATATAAGATATATTTGGTGTCCTTTTGATATTTTATATAAATTATATAATATATATTTTGTGAAGTTTTTGATATTTTACATAGTGTGTGTAGTATATACTTACTGTCCTTTTTGATATTTTATTTACAGTATATAATATACATTTGGTGTAATTTTTGATATTTTATGTACAGTATATTAAATATAATTACTGCAGTTTTTGATAGTCTATTTACAGTATATACAACACATATTTGGTGTACTTTTTGATATTTTATGTACAGTATGTCATATATTTACTGTACTTTTTGATATTTTATTTACAGTATATAAAATGTATTTGGTGTACTTTTAGTTAATATTATATGTACAATATAGGAAATATATTTACTGTACTTTTTGATATTTTATGTACAGTATATAAGATATATTTGGTGTCCTTTTGATATTTTATATAAATTATATAATATATATTTGGTGAAGTTTTTGATATTTTACATAGGGTGTGTAGTATATAGTTACTGTCCTTTTTGATATTTTATTTACAGTATATAATATACGTTTGGTGTAATTTTTGATATTTAATGTACAGTATATTAAATATAATTACTGTAGTATTTGATACTTTATTTACAGTATATATAACACATATTTGGTGTACTTTTTGATATTTTATGTACAGTATGTCATATATATTTACTGTACTTTTTGATAATTTATTTACAGTATATAAAGTGTATTTGGTGTACTTTCAGTTAATATTATATGTAAAATATATGAAATATATTTACTGTACTTTTTGATATTTTATGTACAGTATATAAGATATATTTGGTGTCCTTTTGATATTTTATGTAAATTATATAATATATATTTGGTGAAGTTTTTGATATTTTACATAGGGTGTGTAGTATATAGTTACTGTCCTTTTTGATATTTTATTTACAGTATATAATATACGTTTGGTGTAATTTTTGATATTTTATGTACAGTATATTAAATATAATTACTGTAGTATTTGATACTTTATTTACAGTATATATAACACATATTTGGTGTACTATTTGATATTTTATGTACAGTATGTAATATATATTTACTGTACTTTTTCATAATTTATTTACAGTATATAAAGTGTATTTGGTGTACTTTCGGTTAATATTATATGTACAATATATGAAATATATATACTGTATTTTTGATATTTTATGTACAGTATATAAGATATATTTCGTGTCCTTTTGGTATTTTATGTAAATTATATAATACATATTTGGTGTTGTTTTTGATATTTTACATAGGGTGTGTCATCTATATTGACTGTCCTTTTTGATATTTTATTTACAGTATATAATATACATTTGGTGTAATTTTTGATATTTTATGTACAGTATATTAAATATAATTACTGTAGTTTTTCATAGTCTATTTACAGTATATATAACACATATTTGGTGTACTTTTTGATATTTTATGTACAGTATGTCATATATATTTACTGTACTATTTGATATTTTATTTACAGTATATAAAATGTATTTGGTGTACTTTTAGTTAATATTATATGTACAATATATGAAATATATTTACTGTACTTTCTGATATTTTATATACAGTATATAAGATATATTTGGTGTCCTTTTGATATTTTATATAAATTATATAATATATATTTTGTGAAGTTTTTGATATTTTACATAGTGTGTGTAGTATATACTTACTGTCCTTTTTGATATTTTATTTACAGTATATAATATACATTTGGTGTAATTTTTGATATTTTATGTACAGTATATTAAATATAATTACTGCAGTTTTTGATAGTCTATTTACAGTATATACAACACATATTTGGTGTACTTTTTGATATTTTATGTACAGTATGTCATATATTTACTGTACTTTTTGATATTTTATTTACAGTATATAAAATGTATTTGGTGTACTTTTAGTTAATATTATATGTACAATATATGAAATATATTTACTGTACTTTTTGATATTTTATGTACAGTATATAAGATATATTTGGTGTCCTTTTGATATTTTATGTAAATTATATAATATATATTTGGTGAAGTTTTTGATATTTTACATAGGGTGTGTACTATATAGTTACTGTCCTTTTTGATATTTTATTTACAGTATATAATATATGTTTGGTGTAATTTTTGATATTTTATGTACAGTATATTAAATATAATTACTGTAGTATTTGATACTTTATTTACAGTATATATAACACATATTTGGTGTACTTTTTGATATTTTATGTACAGTATGTAATATATATTTACTGTACTTTTTGATAATTTATTTACAGTATATAAAGTGTATTTGGTGTACTTTCAGTTAATATTATATGTACAATATATGAAATATATTTACTGTACTTTGTGATATTTTATGTACAGTATATAAGATATATTTGGTGTCCTTTTGATATTTTATGTAAATTATATAATATATATTTGGTGAAGTTTTTGATATTTTACATAGGGTGTGTAGTATATAGTTACTGTCCTTTTTGATATTTTATTTACAGTATATAATATACATTTGGTGTAATTTTTGATATTTTATGTACAGTATATTAAATACTATTACTGTAGTTTTTGATAGTCTATTTACAGTATATATAACACATATTTGGTTTACTTTTTGATATTTTATGTACAGTATGTCATATATATTTACTGTAATTTTTGATATTTTATTTACAGTATATAAAATGTATTTGGTGTACTTTCAGTTAATATTATATGTATAATATATGAAATATATTTACTGTACTTTTTGATATTTTATGTACAGTATATAAGATATATTTGGTGTCCTTTTGATATTTTATGTAAATTATATAATACATATGTGCTGTAGTTTTTGATATTTTACATAGGGTGTGTCATATATATTGACGGTACTTTTTGATATTTTATTTACAGTATATAATATACATTTGGTGTAATTGTTGATATTTTATGTACAGTATATTAAATATAATTACTGTAGTTTTTCATAGTCTATTTATAGTATATATAACACATATTTGGTGTACTTTTTGATATTTTATGTACAGTATGTCATATATATTTACTGTACTTTTTGATAATTTGTTTACAGTATATTAAGTGTATTTGGTGTACTTTCAGTTAATATTATATGTACAATATATGTAATATATTTACCGTACTCTTTGATATTTTATGTACAGTATATAAGATATATTTGGTGTCCTTTTGATATTTTATGTAAATTATATAATACATATTTGGTGTAGTTTTTGATATTTTACATAGGGTGTGTGATATATATTGACTGTCCTTTTTGATATTTTATTTACAGTATATAATATACATTTGGTGTAATTTTTGATATTTTATGTACAGTATATTAAATACAATTACTGTAGTTTTTGATAGTCTATTTACAGTATATATAACACGTATTTGGTGTACTTTTTGATATTTTATGTACAGTATGTCATATATATTTACTGTACTTTTTGATAATTTATTTACAGTATATAAAATGTATTTGGTGTACCTTCAGTTAATATTATATGTACAATATATGAAATATATTTACTGTACTTTTTGATATTTTATGTACAGTATGTCATATATATTTACTGTATTTTTGATATTTTATTTACAGTATATAAAATGTATTTGGTGTACTTTTAGTTAATATTATATACACAATATATGAAATATATTTACTGTACTTTTTGATATTTTATGTACAGTATATAAGATATATTTGGTGTCCTTTTGATATTTTATATAAATTATATAATATATATTTGGTGTAGTTTTTGAGTATATAAAATGTATTTGGTGTACTTTCAGTTAATATTATATGTACAATATATGGAATATATTTACTGTACTTTTTGATATTTTATGTACAGTATAGAAGATATATTTGGTGTCCTTTTGATATTTTATATAAATTATATAATATATATTTGGTGAAGTTTTTGATATTTTAAATAGGGTGTGTAGTATATAGTTACTGTCCTTTTTGATATTTTATTTACAGTATATAATATACGTTTGGTGTAATTTTTGATATTTAATGTACAGTATATTAAATATAATTACTGTACTATTTGATACTTTATTTACAGTATATATAACACATATTTGGTGTACTTTCTGATATTTTATGTACAGTATGTAATATATATTTACTGTACTTTTTGATAATTTATTTACAGTATATAAAGTGTATTTGGTGTACTTTCAGTTAATATTATATGTACAATATATGAAATATATTGACTGTACTTTTTGATATTTTATGTACAGTATATAAGATATATTTGGTGTCCTTTTGATATTTTATGTAAATTATATAATATATATTTGGTGAAGTTTTTGATATTTTACATAGGGTGTGTAGTATATAGTTACTGTCCTTTTTGATATTTTATTTACAGTATATAATATACGTTTGGTGTAATTTTTGATATTTAATGTACAGTATATTAAATATAATTACTGTAGTGTTTGATACTTTATTTACAGTATATATAACACATATTTGGTGTACTTTTTGATATTTTATGTACATTATGTCATATATATTTACTGTACTTTTTGATAATTTATTTACAGTATATAAAGTGTATTTGGTGTACTTTCAGTTAATATTATATGTACAATATATGAAATATATTTACTGTACTTTTTGATATTTTATGTACAGTATATAAGATATATTTGGTGTCCTTTTGATATTTTATGTAAATTATATAATATATATTTGGTGAAGTTTTTGATATTTTACATAGGGTGTGTAGTATATAGTTACTGTCCTTTTTGATATTTTATTTACAGTATATAATATACGTTTGGTGTAATTTTTGATATTTTATGTACAGTATATTAAATATAATTACTGTAGTATTTGATACTTTATTTACAGTATATATAACACATATTTGGTGTACTTTTTGATATTTTATGTACAGTATGTAATATATATTTACTGTACTTTTTGATAATTTATTTACAGTATATAAAGTGTATTTGGTGTACTTTCGGTTAATATTATATGTACAATATATGAAATATATATACTGTATTTTTGATATTTTATGTACAGTATATAAGATATATTTCGTGTCCTTTTGATATTTTATGTAAATTATATAATACATATTTGGTGTTGTTTTTGATATTTTACATAGGGTGTGTCATCTATATTGACTGTCCTTTTTAATATTTTATTTACAGGATATAATATACATTTGGTGTAATTTTTGATATTTTATGTACAGTATATTAAATATAATTACTGTAGTTTTTTATAGTCTATTTACAGTATATATAACACATATTTGGTGTACTTTTTGATATTTTATGTACAGTATGTCATATATATTTACTGTACTATTTGATATTTTATTTACAGTATATAAAATGTATTTGGTGTACTTTTAGTTAATATTATATGTACAATATATGAAATATATTTACTGTACTTTCTGATATTTTATATACAGTATATAAGATATATTTGGTGTCCTTTTGATATTTTATATAAATTATATAATATATATTTTGTGAAGTTTTTGATGTTTTACATAGGGTGTGTAGTATATACTTACTGTCCTTTTTGATATTTTATTTACAGTATATAATATACATTTGGTGTAATTTTTGATATTTTATGTACAGTATATTAAATATAATTACTGCAGTTTTTGATAGTCTATTTACAGTATATACAACACATATTTGGTGTACTTTTTGATATTTTATGTACAGTATGTCATATATATTTACTGTACTTTTTGATATTTTATTTACAGTATATAAAATGTATTTGGTGTACTTTTAGTTAATATTATATGTACAATATATGAAATATATTTACTGTACTTTTTGATATTTTATGTACAGTATATAAGATATATTTGGTGTCCTTTTGATATTTTATATAAATTACATAATATATATTTGCTGAAGTTTTTGATATTTTACATAGGGTGTGTAGTATATAGTTACTGTCCTTTTTGATATTTTATTTACAGTATATAATATACGTTTGGTGTAATTTTTGATATTTAATGTACAGTATATTAAATATAATTACTGTAGTATTTGATACTTTATTTACAGTATATAAACCACATATTTGGTGTACTTTTTGATATTTTATGTACAGTATATAATATATATTTACTGTACTTTTTGATAATTTATTTACAGTATATAAAGTGTATTTGGTGTACTTTCAGTTAATATTATATGTACAATATATGAAATATATTTACTGTACTTTTTGATATTTTATGTACAGTATATAAGATATATTTGGTGTCCTTTTGATATTTTATGTAAATTATATAATATATATTTGGTGAAGTTTTTGATATTTTACATAGGGTGTGTAGTATATAGTTACTGTCCATTTTGATATTTTATTTACAGTATATAATATACGTTTGGTGTAATTTTTGATATTTTATGTACAGTATATTAAATATAATTACTGTAGTATTTGATACTTTATTTACAGTATATATAACACATATTTGGTGCACTTTTTGATATTTTATGTACAGTATGTAATATATATTTACTGTACTTTTTGATAATTTATTTACAGTATATAAAGTGTATTTGGTGTACTTTCGGTTAATATTATATGTACAATATATGAAATATATATACTGTATTTTTGATATTTTATGTACAGTATATAAGATATATTTCGTGTCCTTTTGATATTTTATGTAAATTATATAATACATATTTGGTGTTGTTTTTGATATTTTACATAGGGTGTGTCATCTATATTGACTGTCCTTTTTAATATTTTATTTACAGTATATAATATACATTTGGTGTAATTTTTGATATTTTATGTACAGTATATTAAATATAATTACTGTAGTTTTTCATAGTCTATTTACAGTATATATAACACATATTTGGTGTACGTTTTGATATTTTATGTACAGTATGTCATATATATTTACTGTACTATTTGATATTTTATTTACAGTATATAAAATGTATTTGGTGTACTTTTAGTTAATATTATATGTACAATATATGATATATATTTACTGTACTTTCTGATATTTTATATACAGTATATAAGATATATTTGGTGTCCTTTTGATATTTTATATAAATTATATAATATATATTTTGTGCAGTTTTTGATATTTTACATAGGGTGTGTAGTATATACTTACTGTCCTTTTTGATATTTTATTTACAGTATATAATATACATTTGGTGTAATTTTTGATATTTTATGTACAGTATATTAAATATAATTACTGCAGTTTTTGATAGTCTATTTACAGTATATACAACACATATTTGGTGTACTTTTTCATATTTTATGTACAGTATGTCATATATATTTACTGTACTTTTTGATATTTTATTTACAGTATATAAAATGTATTTGGTGTACTTTTAGTTAATATTATATGTACAATATATGAAATATATTTACTGTACTTTTTGATATTTTATGTACAGTATATAAGATATATTTGGTGTCCTTTTGATATTTTATATAAATTACCTAATATATATTTGGTGAAGTTTTTGATATTTTACATAGGGTGTGTAGTATATAGTTACTGTCCTTTTTGATATTTTATTTACAGTATATAATATACGTTTGGTGTAATTTTTGATATTTAATGTACAGTATATTAAATATAATTACTGTAGTATTTGATACTTTATTTACAGTATATATAACACATATTTGGTGTACTTTTTGATATTTTATGTACAGTATGTCATATATATTTACTGTACTTTTTGATAATTTATTTACAGTATATAAAGTGTATTTGGTGTACTTTCAGTTAATATTATATGTACAATATATGAAATATATTTACTGTACTTTTTGATATTTTATGTACAGTATATAAGATATATTTCGTGTCCTTTTGATATTTTATGTAAATTATATAATATATATTTGGTGAAGTTTTTGATATTTTACATAGGGTGTGTAGTATATAGTTACTGTCCTTTTTGATATTTTATTTACAGTATATAATATACGTTTGGTGTAATTTTTGATATTTTATGTACAGTATATTAAATATAATTACTGCAGTTTTTGATAGTCTATTTACAGTATATACAACACATATTTGGTGTACTTTTTGATATTTTATGTACAGTATGTAATATATATTTACTGTACTTTTTGATAATTTATTTACAGTATATAAAGTGTATTTGGTGTACTTTCGGTTAATATTATATGTACAATATATGAAATATATATACTGTATTTTTGATATTTTATGTAGAGTATATAAGATATATTTCGTGTCCTTTTGATATTTTATGTAAATTATATAATACATATTTGGTGTTGTTTTTGATATTTTACATAGGGTGTGTCATCTATATTGACTGTCCTTTTTAATATTTTATTTACAGTATATAATATACATTTGGTGTAATTTTTGATATTTTATGTACAGTATATTAAATATAATTACTGTAGTTTTTTATAGTCTATTTACAGTATATATAACACATATTTGGTGTACTTTTTGATATTTTATGTACAGTATGTCATATATATTTACTGTACTATTTGATATTTTATTTACAGTATATAAAATGTATTTGGTGTACTTTTAGTTAATATTATATGTACAATATATGAAATATATTTACTGTACTTTCTGATATTTTATATACAGTATATAAGATATATTTGGTGTCCTTTTGATATTTTATATAAATTATATAATATATATTTTGTGAAGTTTTTGATATTTTACATAGGGTGTGTAGTATATACTTACTGTCCTTTTTGATATTTTATTTACAGTATATAATATACATTTGGTGTAATTTTTGATATTTTATGTACAGTATATTAAATATAATTACTGAAGTATTTGATACTTTATTTACAGTATATATAACACATATTTGGTGTACTTTTTGATATTTTATGTACAGTATGTCATATATATTTACTGTACTTTTTGATAATTTATTTACAGTATATAAAGAGTATTTGGTGTACTTTCAGTTAATATTATATGTACAATATATGAAATATGTTTACTGTATTTTTGATATTTTATGTACAGTATATAAGATATATTTGGTGTCCTTTTGATATTTTATGTAAATTATATAATATATATTTGGTGAAGTTTTTGATATTTTACATAGGGTGTGTAGTATATAGTTACTGTCCTTTTTGATATTTTATTTACAGTATATAATATACGTTTGGTGTAATTTTTGATATTTTATGTACAGTATATTAAATATAATTACTGTAGTATTTGATACTTTATTTACAGTATATATAACACATATTTGGTGTACTTTTTGATATTTTATGTACAGTATGTAATATATATTTACTGTACTTTTTGATAATTTATTTACAGTATATAAAGTGTATTTGGGGTACTTTCGGTTAATATTATATGTACAATATATGAAATATATTTACTGTATTTTTGATATTTTATGTACAGTATATAAGATATATTTCGTATCCTTTTGATATTTTATGTAAATTATATAATACATATTTGGTGTTGTTTTTGATATTTTACATAGGGTGTGTCATATATATTGACTGTCCTTTTTTATATTTTATTTACAGTATATAATATACATTTGGTGTAATTTTTGATATTTTATGTACAGTATATTAAATATAATTACTGTAGTTTTTCATAGTCTATTTACAGTATATATAACACATATTTGGTGTACTTTTTGATATTTTATGTACAGTATGTCATATATATTTACTGTACTGTTTTATATTTTATTTACAGTATATAAAATGTATTTGGTGTACTTTTAGTTAATATTATATGTACAATATATGAAATATATTTACTGTACCTTCTGATATTTTATATACAGTATATAAGATATATTTGGTGTCCGTTAGATATTTTATACAAATTATATAATATATATTTAGTGAAGTTTTTCATATTTTACATAGGGGGTGTAGTATATAGTTACTGTCCTTTTTGATATTTTATTTACAGTATATAATATACGTTTGGTGTAATTTTTGATATTTAATGTACAGTATATTAAATATAATTACTGTAGTATTTGATACTTTATTTACAGTATATAAACCACATATTTGGTGTACTTTTTGATATTTTATGTACAGTATGTCATATATATTTACTGTACTTTTTGATATTTTATTTACAGTATATAAAATGTATTTGGTGTACTTTTAGTTAATATTATATGTACAATATATGAAATATATTTACTGTACTTTCTGATATTTTATGTACAGTATATAAGATATATTTGGTGTCCTTTTGATATTTTATATAAATTATATAATATATATTTGGTGAAGTTTTTGATATTTTACATAGGGTGTGTAGTATATAGTTACTGTCCTTTTTGATATTTTATTTACAGTATATAATATACGTTTGGTGTAATTTTTGATATTTAATGTACAGTATATTAAATATAATTACTGTAGTATTTGATACTTTATTTACAGTATATATAACACATATTTGGTGTACTTTTTGATATTTTATGTACAGTATGTAATATATATTTACTGTACTTTTTGATAATTTATTTACAGTATATAAAGTGTATTTGGTGTACTTTCAGTTAATATTAAATGTAAAATATATGAAATATATTTACTGTACTTTTTGATATTTTATGTACAGTATATAAGATATATTTGGTGTCCTTTTGATATTTTATGTAAATTATATAATACATATTTGGTGTTGTTTTTGATATTTTACATAGGGTGTGTCATCTATATTGACTGTCCTTTTTAATATTTTATTTACAGTATATAATATACATTTGGTGTAATTTTTGATATTTTATGTACAGTATATTAAATATAATTACTGTAGTTTTTCATAGTCTATTTACAGTATATATAACACATATTTGGTGTACGTTTTGATATTTTATGTACAGTATGTCATATATATTTACTGTACTATTTGATATTTTATTTACAGTATATAAAATGTATTTGGTGTACTTTTAGTTAATATTATATGTACAATATATGATATATATTTACTGTACTTTCTGATATTTTATATACAGTATATAAGATATATTTGGTGTCCTTTTGATATTTTATATAAATTATATAATATATATTTTGTGCAGTTTTTGATATTTTACATAGGGTGTGTAGTATATACTTACTGTCCTTTTTGATATTTTATTTACAGTATATAATATACATTTGGTGTAATTTTTGATATTTTATGTACAGTATATTAAATATAATTACTGCAGTTTTTGATAGTCTATTTACAGTATATACAACACATATTTGGTGTACTTTTTGATATTTTATGTACAGTATGTCATATATATTTACTGTACTTTTTGATATTTTATTTACAGTATATAAAATGTATTTGGTGTACTTTTAGTTAATATTATATGTACAATATATGAAATATATTTACTGTACTTTTTGATATTTTATGTACAGTATATAAGATATATTTGGTGTCCTTTTGATATTTTATATAAATTACCTAATATATATTTGGTGAAGTTTTTGATATTTTACATAGGGTGTGTAGTATATAGTTACTGTCCTTTTTGATATTTTATTTACAGTATATAATATACGTTTGGTGTAATTTTTGATATTTAATGTACAGTATATTAAATATAATTACTGTAGTATTTGATACTTTATTTACAGTATATATAACACATATTTGGTGTACTTTTTGATATTTTATGTACAGTATGTCATATATATTTACTGTACTTTTTGATAATTTATTTACAGTATATAAAGTGTATTTGGTGTACTTTCAGTTAATATTATATGTACAATATATGAAATATATTTACTGTACTTTTTGATATTTTATGTACAGTATATAAGATATATTTCGTGTCCTTTTGATATTTTATGTAAATTATATAATATATATTTGGTGAAGTTTTTGATATTTTACATAGGGTGTGTAGTATATAGTTACTGTCCTTTTTGATATTTTATTTACAGTATATAATATACGTTTGGTGTAATTTTTGATATTTTATGTACAGTATATTAAATATAATTACTGCAGTTTTTGATAGTCTATTTACAGTATATACAACACATATTTGGTGTACTTTTTGATATTTTATGTACAGTATGTAATATATATTTACTGTACTTTTTGATAATTTATTTACAGTATATAAAGTGTATTTGGTGTACTTTCGGTTAATATTATATGTACAATATATGAAATATATATACTGTATTTTTGATATTTTATGTAGAGTATATAAGATATATTTCGTGTCCTTTTGATATTTTATGTAAATTATATAATACATATTTGGTGTTGTTTTTGATATTTTACATAGGGTGTGTCATCTATATTGACTGTCCTTTTTAATATTTTATTTACAGTATATAATATACATTTGGTGTAATTTTTGATATTTTATGTACAGTATATTAAATATAATTACTGTAGTTTTTTATAGTCTATTTACAGTATATATAACACATATTTGGTGTACTTTTTGATATTTTATGTACAGTATGTCATATATATTTACTGTACTATTTGATATTTTATTTACAGTATATAAAATGTATTTGGTGTACTTTTAGTTAATATTATATGTACAATATATGAAATATATTTACTGTACTTTCTGATATTTTATATACAGTATATAAGATATATTTGGTGTCCTTTTGATATTTTATATAAATTATATAATATATATTTTGTGAAGTTTTTGATATTTTACATAGGGTGTGTAGTATATACTTACTGTCCTTTTTGATATTTTATTTACAGTATATAATATACATTTGGTGTAATTTTTGATATTTTATGTACAGTATATTAAATATAATTACTGAAGTATTTGATACTTTATTTACAGTATATATAACACATATTTGGTGTACTTTTTGATATTTTATGTACAGTATGTCATATATATTTACTGTACTTTTTGATAATTTATTTACAGTATATAAAGAGTATTTGGTGTACTTTCAGTTAATATTATATGTACAATATATGAAATATGTTTACTGTATTTTTGATATTTTATGTACAGTATATAAGATATATTTGGTGTCCTTTTGATATTTTATGTAAATTATATAATATATATTTGGTGAAGTTTTTGATATTTTACATAGGGTGTGTAGTATATAGTTACTGTCCTTTTTGATATTTTATTTACAGTATATAATATACGTTTGGTGTAATTTTTGATATTTTATGTACAGTATATTAAATATAATTACTGTAGTATTTGATACTTTATTTACAGTATATATAACACATATTTGGTGTACTTTTTGATATTTTATGTACAGTATGTAATATATATTTACTGTACTTTTTGATAATTTATTTACAGTATATAAAGTGTATTTGGGGTACTTTCGGTTAATATTATATGTACAATATATGAAATATATTTACTGTATTTTTGATATTTTATGTACAGTATATAAGATATATTTCGTATCCTTTTGATATTTTATGTAAATTATATAATACATATTTGGTGTTGTTTTTGATATTTTACATAGGGTGTGTCATATATATTGACTGTCCTTTTTTATATTTTATTTACAGTATATAATATACATTTGGTGTAATTTTTGATATTTTATGTACAGTATATTAAATATAATTACTGTAGTTTTTCATAGTCTATTTACAGTATATATAACACATATTTGGTGTACTTTTTGATATTTTATGTACAGTATGTCATATATATTTACTGTACTGTTTTATATTTTATTTACAGTATATAAAATGTATTTGGTGTACTTTTAGTTAATATTATATGTACAATATATGAAATATATTTACTGTACCTTCTGATATTTTATATACAGTATATAAGATATATTTGGTGTCCGTTTGATATTTTATACAAATTATATAATATATATTTGGTGAAGTTTTTCATATTTTACATAGGGGGTGTAGTATATAGTTACTGTCCTTTTTGATATTTTATTTACAGTATATAATATACGTTTGGTGTAATTTTTGATATTTAATGTACAGTATATTAAATATAATTACTGTAGTATTTGATACTTTATTTACAGTATATAAACCACATATTTGGTGTACTTTTTGATATTTTATGTACAGTATGTCATATATATTTACTGTACTTTTTGATATTTTATTTACAGTATATAAAATGTATTTGGTGTACTTTTAGTTAATATTATATGTACAATATATGAAATATATTTACTGTACTTTCTGATATTTTATGTACAGTATATAAGATATATTTGGTGTCCTTTTGATATTTTATATAAATTATATAATATATATTTGGTGAAGTTTTTGATATTTTACATAGGGTGTGTAGTATATAGTTACTGTCCTTTTTGATATTTTATTTACAGTATATAATATACGTTTGGTGTAATTTTTGATATTTAATGTACAGTATATTAAATATAATTACTGTAGTATTTGATACTTTATTTACAGTATATATAACACATATTTGGTGTACTTTTTGATATTTTATGTACAGTATGTAATATATATTTACTGTACTTTTTGATAATTTATTTACAGTATATAAAGTGTATTTGGTGTACTTTCAGTTAATATTAAATGTAAAATATATGAAATATATTTACTGTACTTTTTGATATTTTATGTACAGTATATAAGATATATTTGGTGTCCTTTTGATATTTTATGTAAATTATATAATATATATTTGGTGAAGTTTTTGATATTTTACATAGGGTGTGTAGTATATAGTTACTGTCCTTTTTGATATTTTATTTACAGTATATAATATACGTTTGGTGTAATTTTTGATATTTTATGTACAGTATATTAAATATAATTACTGTAGTATTTGATACTTTATTTACAGTATATATAACACATATTTGGTGTACTTTTTGATATTTTATGTACAGTATGTAATATATATTTACTGTACTTTTTGATAATTTATTTACAGTATATAAAGTGTATTTGGTGTACTTTCGGTTAATATTATATGTACAATATATGAAATATATATACTGTATTTTTGATATTTTATGTACAGTATATAAGATATATTTCGTGTCCTTTTGATATTTTATGTAAATTATATAATACATATTTGGTGTTGTTTTTGATATTTTACATAGGGTGTGTCATCTATATTGACTGTCCTTTTTAATATTTTATTTACAGTATATAATATACATTTGGTGTAATTTTTGATATTTTATGTACAGTATATTAAATATAATTACTGTAGTTTTTCATAGTCTATTTACAGTATATATAACACATATTTGGTGTACTTTTTGATATTTTATGTACAGTATGTCATATATATTTACTGTACTATTTGATATTTTATTTACAGTATATAAAATGTATTTGGTGTACTTTTAGTTAATATTATATGTACAATATATGAAATATATTTACTGTACTTTCTGATATTTTATATACAGTATATAAGATATATTTGGTGTCCTTTTGATATTTTATATAAATTATATAATATATATTTTGTGAAGTTTTTGATATTTTACATAGGGTGTGTACTATATACTTACTGTCCTTTTTGATATTTTATTTACAGTATATAATATACATTTGGTGTAATTTTTGATATTTTATGTACAGTATATTAAATATAATTACTGCAGTTTTTGATAGTCTATTTGCAGTATATACAACACATATTTGGTGTACTTTTTGATATTTTATGTACAGTATGTCATATATATTTACTGTACTTTTTGATATTTTATTTACAGTATATAAAATGTATTTGGTGTACTTTTAGTTAATATTATATGTACAATATATGAAATATATTTACTGTACTTTTTGATATTTTATGTACAGTATATAAGATATATTTGGTGTCCTTTTGATATTTTATATAAATTACATAATATATATTTGGTGAAGTTTTTGATATTTTACATAGGGTGTGTAGTATATAGTTACTGTCCTTTTTGATATTTTATTTACAGTATATAATATACGTTTGGTGTAATTTTTGATATTTAATGTACAGTATATTAAATATAATTACTGTAGTATTTGATACTTTATTTACAGTATATATAACACGTATTTGGTGTACTTTTTGATATTTTTTGTACAGTATGTCATATATATTTACTGTACTTTTTGATAATTTATTTACAGTATATAAAGTGTATTTGGTGTACTTTCAGTTAATATTATATGTACAATATATGAAATATATTTACTGTACTTTTTGATTTTTTATGTACAGTATATAAGATATATTTGGTGTCCTTTTGATATTTTATGTAAATTATATAATATATATTTGGTGAAGTTTTTGATATTTTACATAGGGTGTGTAGTATATAGTTACTGTCCTTTTTGATATTTTATTTACAGTATATAATATACGTTTGGTGTAATTTTTGATATTTTATGTACAGTATATTAAATATAATTACTGTAGTATTTGATACTTTATTTTCAGTATATATAACACATATTTGGTGTACTTTTTGATATTTTATGTACAGTATGTAATATATATTTACTGTACTTTTTGATAATTTATTTACTGTATATAAAGTGTATTTGGTGTACTTTCGGTTAATATTATATGTACAATATATGAAATATATATACTGTATTTTTGATATTTTATGTACAGTATATAAGATATATTTCGTGTCCTTTTGATATTTTATGTAAATTATATAATACATATTTGGTGTTGTTTTTGATATTTTACATAGGGTGTGTCATCTATATTGACTGTCCTTTTTAATATTTTATTTACAGTATATAATATACATTTGGTGTAATTTTTGATATTTTATGTACAGTATATTAAATATAATTACTGTAGTTTTTCATAGTCTATTTACAGTATATATAACACATATTTGGTGTACTTTTTGATATTTTATGTACAGTATGTCATATATATTTACTGTACTATTTGATATATTATTTACAGTATATAAAATGTATTTGGTGTACTTTTAGTTAATATTATATGTACAATATATGAAATATATTTACTGTACTTTCTGATATCTTATATACAGTATATAAGATATATTTGGTGTCCTTTTGATATTTTATATAAATTATATAATATATATTTGGTGAAGTTTTTGATATTTTACATAGGGTGTGTAGTATATACTTACTGTCCTTTTTGATATTTTATTTACAGTATATAATATACATTTGGTGTAATTTTTGATATTTTATGTACAGTATATTAAATATAGTTACTGCAGTTTTTGATAGTCTATTTACAGTATATATAACACATATTTGGTGTACTTTTTGATATTTTATGTACAGTATGTAATATATATTTACTGTACTTTTTGATAATTTATTTACAGTATATAAAGTGTATTTGGTGTACTTTCAGTTAATATTATATGTAAAATATATGAAATATTTTTACTGTACTTTGTGATATTTTATGTACAGTATATAAGATATATTTGGTGTCCTTTTGATATTTTATATAAATTACATAATATATATTTGGTGAAGTTTTTGATATTTTACATAGGGTGTGTAGTATATAGTTACTGTCCTTTTTGATATTTTATTTACAGTATATAATATACGTTTGGTGTAATTTTTGATATTTAATGTACAGTATATTAAATATAATTACTGTAGTATTTGATACTTTATTTACAGTATATATAACACATATTTGGTGTACTTTTTGATATTTTATGTACAGTATGTAATATATATTTACTGTACTTTTTGATAATTTATTTACAGTATATAAAGTGTATTTGGTGTACTTTCAGTTAATATTATATGTACAATATATGAAATATATTTACTGTACTTTTTGATATTTTATGTACAGTATATAAGATATATTTGGTGTCCTTTTGATATATTATGTAAATTATATAATATATATTTGGTGAAGTTTTTGATATTTTACATAGGGTGTGTAGTATATAGTTACTGTCCTTTTTGATATTTTATTTACAGTATATAATATACGTTTGGTGTAATTTTTGATATTTTATGTACAGTATATTAAATATAATTACTGTAGTATTTGATACTTTATTTACAGTATATATAACACATATTTGGTGTACTTTTTGATATTTTATGTACAGTATGTAATATATATTTACTGTACTTTTTGATAATTTATTTACAGTATATAAAGTGTATTTGGTGTACTTTCGGTTAATATTATATGTACAATATATGAAATATATATACTGTATTTTTGATATTTTATGTACAGTGTATAAGATATATTTCGTGTCCTTTTGATATTTTATGTAAATTATATAATACATATTTGGTGTTGTTTTTGATATTTTACATAGGGTGTGTCATCTATATTGACTGTCCTTTTTAATATTTTATTTACAGTATATAATATACATTTGGTGTAATTTTTGATATTTTATGTACAGTATATTAAATATAATTACTGCAGTTTTTGATAGTCTATTTGCAGTATATACAACACATATTTGGTGTACTTTTTGATATTTTATGTACAGTATGTCATATATATTTACTGTACTTTTTGATATTTTATTTACAGTATATAAAATGTATTTGGTGTACTTTTAGTTAATATTATATGTACAATATATGAAATATATTTACTGTACTTTTTGATATTTTATGTACAGTATATAAGATATATTTGGTGTCCTTTTGATATTTTATATAAATTACATAATATATATTTGGTGAAGTTTTTGATATTTTACATAGGGTGTGTAGTATATAGTTACTGTCCTTTTTGATATTTTATTTACAGTATATAATATACGTTTGGTGTAATTTTTGATATTTAATGTACAGTATATTAAATATAATTACTGTAGTATTTGATACTTTATTTACAGTATATATAACACGTATTTGGTGTACTTTTTGATATTTTTTGTACAGTATGTCATATATATTTACTGTACTTTTTGATAATTTATTTACAGTATATAAAGTGTATTTGGTGTACTTTCAGTTAATATTATATGTACAATATATGAAATATATTTACTGTACTTTTTGATTTTTTATGTACAGTATATAAGATATATTTGGTGTCCTTTTGATATTTTATGTAAATTATATAATATATATTTGGTGAAGTTTTTGATATTTTACATAGGGTGTGTAGTATATAGTTACTGTCCTTTTTGATATTTTATTTACAGTATATAATATACGTTTGGTGTAATTTTTGATATTTTATGTACAGTATATTAAATATAATTACTGTAGTATTTGATACTTTATTTTCAGTATATATAACACATATTTGGTGTACTTTTTGATATTTTATGTACAGTATGTAATATATATTTACTGTACTTTTTGATAATTTATTTACAGTATATAAAGTGTATTTGGTGTACTTTCGGTTAATATTATATGTACAATATATGAAATATATATACTGTATTTTTGATATTTTATGTACAGTATATAAGATATATTTCGTGTCCTTTTGATATTTTATGTAAATTATATAATACATATTTGGTGTTGTTTTTGATATTTTACATAGGGTGTGTCATCTATATTGACTGTCCTTTTTAATATTTTATTTACAGTATATAATATACATTTGGTGTAATTTTTGATATTTTATGTACAGTATATTAAATATAATTACTGTAGTTTTTCATAGTCTATTTACAGTATATATAACACATATTTGGTGTACTTTTTGATATTTTATGTACAGTATGTCATATATATTTACTGTACTATTTGATATATTATTTACAGTATATAAAATGTATTTGGTGTACTTTTAGTTAATATTATATGTACAATATATGAAATATATTTACTGTACTTTCTGATATCTTATATACAGTATATAAGATATATTTGGTGTCCTTTTGATATTTTATATAAATTATATAATATATATTTGGTGAAGTTTTTGATATTTTACATAGGGTGTGTAGTATATACTTACTGTCCTTTTTGATATTTTATTTACAGTATATAATATACATTTGGTGTAATTTTTGATATTTTATGTACAGTATATTAAATATAGTTACTGCAGTTTTTGATAGTCTATTTACAGTATATATAACACATATTTGGTGTACTTTTTGATATTTTATGTACAGTATGTAATATATATTTACTGTACTTTTTGATAATTTATTTACAGTATATAAAGTGTATTTGGTGTACTTTCAGTTAATATTATATGTAAAATATATGAAATATTTTTACTGTACTTTGTGATATTTTATGTACAGTATATAAGATATATTTGGTGTCCTTTTGATATTTTATATAAATTACATAATATATATTTGGTGAAGTTTTTGATATTTTACATAGGGTGTGTAGTATATAGTTACTGTCCTTTTTGATATTTTATTTACAGTATATAATATACGTTTGGTGTAATTTTTGATATTTAATGTACAGTATATTAAATATAATTACTGTAGTATTTGATACTTTATTTACAGTATATATAACACATATTTGGTGTACTTTTTGATATTTTATGTACAGTATGTAATATATATTTACTGTACTTTTTGATAATTTATTTACAGTATATAAAGTGTATTTGGTGTACTTTCAGTTAATATTATATGTACAATATATGAAATATATTTACTGTACTTTTTGATATTTTATGTACAGTATATAAGATATATTTGGTGTCCTTTTGATATATTATGTAAATTATATAATATATATTTGGTGAAGTTTTTGATATTTTACATAGGGTGTGTAGTATATAGTTACTGTCCTTTTTGATATTTTATTTACAGTATATAATATACGTTTGGTGTAATTTTTGATATTTTATGTACAGTATATTAAATATAATTACTGTAGTATTTGATACTTTATTTACAGTATATATAACACATATTTGGTGTACTTTTTGATATTTTATGTACAGTATGTAATATATATTTACTGTACTTTTTGATAATTTATTTACAGTATATAAAGTGTATTTGGTGTACTTTCGGTTAATATTATATGTACAATATATGAAATATATATACTGTATTTTTGATATTTTATGTACAGTGTATAAGATATATTTCGTGTCCTTTTGATATTTTATGTAAATTATATAATACATATTTGGTGTTGTTTTTGATATTTTACATAGGGTGTGTCATCTATATTGACTGTCCTTTTTAATATTTTATTTACAGTATATAATATACATTTGGTGTAATTTTTGATATTTTATGTACAGTATATTAAATATAATTACTGTAGTTTTTTATAGTCTATTTACAGTATATATAACACATATTTGGTGTACTTTTTGATATTTTATGTACAGTATGTCATATATATACTGTACTATTTGATATTTTATTTACAGTATATAAAATGTATTTGGTGTACTTTTAGTTAATATTATATGTACAATATATGAAATATATTTACTGTACTTTCTGATATTTTATATACAGTATATAAGATATATTTGGTGTCCTTTTGATATTTTATATAAATTATATAATATATATTTTGTGAAGTTTTTGATATTTTACATAGGGTGTGTAGTATATACTTACTGTCCTTTTTGATATTTTATTTACAGTATATAATATACATTTGGTGTAATTTTTGATATTTTATGTACAGTATATTAAATATAATTACTGCAGTTTTTGATAGTCTATTTAGAGTATATACAACACATATTTGGTGTACTTTTTGATATTTTATGTACAGTATGTCATATATATTTACTGTACTTTTTGATATTTTATTTACAGTATATGAAATGTATTTGGTGTACTTTTAGTTAATATTATATGTACAATATATGAAATATATTTACTGTACTTTTTGATATTTTATGTACAGTATATAAGATATATTTGGTGTCCTTTTGAAATTTTATATAAATTACATAATATATATTTGGTGAAGTTTTTGATATTTTACATAGGGTGTGTAGTATATAGTTACTGTCCTTTTTGATATTTTATTTACAGTATATAATATACGTTTGTTGTAATTTTTGATATTTAATGTACAGTATATTAAATATAATTACTGTAGTATTTGATACTTTATTTACAGTATATATAACACATATTTGGTGTACTTTTTGATATTTTATGTACAGTATGTCATATATATTTACTGTACTTTTTGAGAATTTATTTACAGTATATAAAGTGTATTTGGTGTACTTTCAGTTAATATTATATGTACAATATATGAAATATATTTACTGTACTTTTTGATATTTTATGTACAGTATATAAGATATATTTGGTGTCCTTTTGATATTTTATGTAAATTATATAATATATATTTGGTGAAGTTTTTGATATTTTACATAGGGTGTGTACTATATAGTTACTGTCCTTTTTGATATTTTATTTACAGTATATAATATACGTTTGGTGTAATTTTTGATATTTTATGTACAGTATATTAAATATAATTACTGTAGTATTTGATACTTTATTTACAGTATATATAACACATATTTGGTGTACTTTTTGATATTTTATGTACAGTATGTAATATATATTTACTGTACTTTTTGACAATTTATTTACAGTATATAAAGTGTATTTGGTGTACTTTCGGTTAATATTATATGTACAATATATGAAATATATATACTGTATTTTTGATATTTTATGTACAGTATATAAGATATATTTCGTGTCCTTTTGATATTTTATGTAAATTATATAATACATATTTGGTGTTGTTTTTGATATTTTACATAGGGTGTGTCATCTATATTGACTGTCCTTTTTAATATTTTATTTACAGTATATAATATACATTTGGTGTAATTTTTGATATTTTATGTACAGTATATTAAATATAATTACTGTAGTTTTTGATAGTCTATTTACAGTATATATAACACATATTTGGTGTACTTTTTGATATTTTATGTACAGTATGTCATATATATTTACTGTACTATTTGATATTTTATTTACAGTATATAAAATGTATTTGGTGTACTTTTAGTTAATATTATATGTACAATATATGAAATATATTTACTCTACTTTCTGATATTTTATATACAGTATATAAGATATATTTGGTGTCCTTTTGATATTTTATATAAATTATATAATATATATTTGGTGAAGTTTTTGATATTTTACATAGGGTGTGTAGTATATACTTACTGTCCTTTTTGATATTTTATTTACAGTATATAATATACGTTTGGTGTAATTTTTGATATTTTATGTACAGTATATTAAATATAATTACTGTAGTATTTGATACTTTATTTTCAGTATATATAACACATATTTGGTGTACTTTTTGATATTTTATGTACAGTATGTAATATATATTTACTGTACTTTTTGATAATTTATTTACAGTATATAAAGTGTATTTGGTGTACTTTCGGTTAATATTATATGTACAATATATGAAATATATATACTGTATTTTTGATATTTTATGTACAGTATATAAGATATATTTCGTGTCCTTTTGATATTTTATGTAAATTATATAATACATATTTGTTGTTGTTTTTGATATTTTACATAGGGTGTGTCATCTATATTGACTGTCCTTTTTAATATTTTATTTACAGTATATAATTTACATTTGGTGTAATTTTTGATATTTTATGTACAGTATATTAAATATAATTACTGTAGTTTTTCATAGTCTATTTACAGTATATATAACACATATTTGGTGTACTTTTTGATATTTTATGTACAGTATGTCATATATATTTACTGTACTATTTGATATATTATTTACAGTATATAAAATGTATTTGGTGTACTTTTAGTTAATATTATATGTACAATATATGAAATATATTTACTGTACTTTCTGATATCTTATATACAGTATATAAGATATATTTGGTGTCCTTTTGATATTTTATATAAATTATATAATATATATTTGGTGAAGTTTTTGATATTTTACATAGGGTGTGTAGTATATACTTACTGTCCTTTTTGATATTTTATTTACAGTATATAATATACATTTGGTGTAATTTTTGATATTTTATGTACAGTATATTAAATATAGTTACTGCAGTTTTTGATAGTCTATTTACAGTATATATAACACATATTTGGTGTTCTTTTTGATATTTTATGTACAGTATGTCATATATATTTACTGTACTTTTTGATATTTTATTTACAGTATATAAAATGTATTTGGTGTACTTTTAGTTAATATTATATGTACAATATATGAAATATATTTACTGTACTTTCTGATATTTTATGTACAGTATATAAGATATATTTGGTGTCCTTTTGATATTTTATATAAATTATATAATATATATTTGGTGAAGTTTTTGATATTTTACATAGGGTGTGTAGTATATAGTTACTGTCCTTTTTGATATTTTATTTACAGTATATAATATACGTTTGGTGTAATTTTTGATATTTAATGTACAGTATATTAAATATAATTACTGTAGTATTTGATACTTTATTTACAGTATATATAACACATATTTGGTGTACTTTTTGATATTTTATGTACAGTATGTAATATATATTTACTGTACTTTTTGATAATTTATTTACAGTATATAAAGTGTATTTGGTGTACTTTCAGTTAATATTAAATGTAAAATATATGAAATATATTTACTGTACTTTGTGATATTTTATGTACAGTATATAAGATATATTTGGTGTCCTTTTGATATTTTATGTAAATTATATAATATATATTTGGTGAAGTTTTTGATATTTTACATAGGGTGTGTAGTATATAGTTACTGTCCTTTTTGATATTTTATTTACAGTATATAATATACGTTTGGTGTAATTTTTGATATTTTATGTACAGTATATTAAATATAATTACTGTAGTATTTGATACTTTATTTACAGTATATATAACACATATTTGGTGTACTTTTTGATATTTTATGTACAGTATGTAATATATATTTACTGTACTTTTTGATAATTTATTTACAGTATATAAAGTGTATTTGGTGTACTTTCGGTTAATATTATATGTACAATATATGAAATATATATACTGTATTTTTGATATTTTATGTACAGTATATAAGATATATTTCGTGTCCTTTTGATATTTTATGTAAATTATATAATACATATTTGGTGTTGTTTTTGATATTTTACATAGGGTGTGTCATCTATATTGACTGTCCTTTTTAATATTTTATTTACAGTATATAATATACATTTGGTGTAATTTTTGATATTTTATGGACAGTATATTAAATATAATTACTGCAGTTTTTCATAGTCTATTTACAGTATATATAACACATATTTGGTGAACTTTTTGATATTTTATGTACAGTATGTCATATATATTTACTGTACTATTTGATATTTTATTTACAGTATATAAAATGTATTTGGTGTACTTTTAGTTAATATTATATGTACAATATATGAAATATATTTACTGTACTTTCTGATATTTTATATACAGTATATAAGATATATTTGGTGTCCTTTTGATATTTTATATAAATTATATAATATATATTTGGTGAAGTTTTTGATATTTTACATAGGGTGTGTAGTATATAGTTACTGTCCTTTTTGATATTTTATTTACAGTATATAATATACGTTTGGTGTAATTTTTGATATTTAATGTACAGTATATTAAATATAATTACTGTAGTATTTGATACTTTATTTACAGTATATATAACACATATTTGGTGTACTTTTTGATATTTTATGTACAGTATGTAATATATATTTACTGTACTTTTTGATAATTTATTTACAGTATATAAAGTGTATTTGGTGTACTTTCAGTTAATATTATATGTAAAATATATGAAATATTTTTACTGTACTTTGTGATATTTTATGTACAGTATATAAGATATATTTGGTGTCCTTTTGATATTTTATATAAATTACATAATATATATTTGGTGAAGTTTTTGATATTTTACATAGGGTGTGTAGTATATAGTTACTGTCCTTTTTGATATTTTATTTACAGTATATAATATACGTTTGGTGTAATTTTTGATATTTAATGTACAGTATATTAAATATAATTACTGTAGTATTTGATACTTTATTTACAGTATATATAACACATATTTGGTGTACTTTTTGATATTTTATGTACAGTATGTAATATATATTTACTGTACTTTTTGATAATTTATTTACAGTATATAAAGTGTATTTGGTGTACTTTCAGTTAATATTATATGTACAATATATGAAATATATTTACTGTACTTTTTGATATTTTATGTACAGTATATAAGATATATTTGGTGTCCTTTTGATATTTTATATAAATTACATAATATATATTTGGTGAAGTTTTTGATATTTTACATAGGGTGTGTAGTATATAGTTACTGTCCTTTTTGATATTTTATTTACAGTATATAATATACGTTTGGTGTAATTTTTGATATTTAATGTACAGTATATTAAATATAATTACTGTAGTATTTGATACTTTATTTACAGTATATATAACACATATTTGGTGTACTTTTTGATATTTTATGTACAGTATGTAATATATATTTACTGTACTTTTTGATAATTTATTTACAGTATATAAAGTGTATTTGGTGTACTTTCAGTTAATATTATATGTACAATATATGAAATATATTTACTGTACTTTTTGATATTTTATGTACAGTATATAAGATATATTTGGTGTCCTTTTGATATTTTATGTAAATTATATAATATATATTTGGTGAAGTTTTTGATATTTTACATAGGGTGTGTAGTATATAGTTACTGTCCTTTTTGATATTTTATTTACAGTATATAATATACGTTTGGTGTAATTTTTGATATTTTATGTACAGTATATTAAATATAATTACTGTAGTATTTGATACTTTATTTACAGTATATATAACACATATTTGGTGTACTTTTTGATATTTTATGTACAGTATGTAATATATATTTACTGTACTTTTTGATAATTTATTTACAGTATATAAAGTGTATTTGGTGTACTTTCGGTTAATATTATATGTACAATATATGAAATATATATACTGTATTTTTGATATTTTATGTACAGTGTATAAGATATATTTCGTGTCCTTTTGATATTTTATATAAATTATATAATACATATTTGGTGTTGTTTTTGATATTTTACATAGGGTGTGTCATCTATATTGACTGTCCTTTTTAATATTTTATTTACAGTATATAATATACATTTGGTGTAATTTTTGATATTTTATGTACAGTATATTAAATATAATTACTGTAGTTTTTTATAGTCTATTTACAGTATATATAACACATATTTGGTGTACTTTTTGATATTTTATGTACAGTATGTCATATATATATACTGTACTATTTGATATTTTATTTACAGTATATAAAATGTATTTGGTGTACTTTTAGTTAATATTATATGTACAATATATGAAATATATTTACTGTACTTTCTGATATTTTATATACAGTATATAAGATATATTTGGTGTCCTTTTGATATTTTATATAAATTATATAATATATATTTTGTGAAGTTTTTGATATTTTACATAGGGTGTGTAGTATATACTTACTGTCCTTTTTGATATTTTATTTACAGTATATAATATACATTTGGTGTAATTTTTGATATTTTATGTACAGTATATTAAATATAATTACTGCAGTTTTTGATAGTCTATTTACAGTATATACAACACATATTTGGTGTACTTTTTGATATTTTATGTACAGTATGTCATATATATTTACTGTACTTTTTGATATTTTATTTACAGTATATGAAATGTATTTGGTGTACTTTTAGTTAATATTATATGTACAATATATGAAATATATTTACTGTACTTTTTGATATTTTATGTACAGTATATAAGATATATTTGGTGTCCTTTTGAAATTTTATATAAATTACATAATATATATTTGGTGAAGTTTTTGATATTTTACATAGGGTGTGTAGTATATAGTTACTGTCCTTTTTGATATTTTATTTACAGTATATAATATACGTTTGGTGTAATTTTTGATATTTAATGTACAGTATATTAAATATAATTACTGTAGTATTTGATACTTTATTTACAGTATATATAACACATATTTGGTGTACTTTTTGATATTTTATGTACAGTATGTCATATATATTTACTGTACTTTTTGAGAATTTATTTACAGTATATAAAGTGTATTTGGTGTACTTTCAGTTAATATTATATGTACAATATATGAAATATATTTACTGTACTTTTTGATATTTTATGTACAGTATATAAGATATATTTGGTGTCCTTTTGATATTTTATGTAAATTATATAATATATATTTGGTGAAGTTTTTGATATTTTACATAGGGTGTGTACTATATAGTTACTGTCCTTTTTGATATTTTATTTACAGTATATAATATACGTTTGGTGTAATTTTTGATATTTTATGTACAGTATATTAAATATAATTACTGTAGTATTTGATACTTTATTTACAGTATATATAACACATATTTGGTGTACTTTTTGATATTTTATGTACAGTATGTAATATATATTTACTGTACTTTTTGACAATTTATTTACAGTATATAAAGTGTATTTGGTGTACTTTCGGTTAATATTATATGTACAATATATGAAATATATATACTGTATTTTTGATATTTTATGTACAGTATATAAGATATATTTCGTGTCCTTTTGATATTTTATGTAAATTATATAATACATATTTGGTGTTGTTTTTGATATTTTACATAGGGTGTGTCATCTATATTGACTGTCCTTTTTAATATTTTATTTACAGTATATAATATACATTTGGTGTAATTTTTGATATTTTATGTACAGTATATTAAATATAATTACTGTAGTTTTTTATAGTCTATTTACAGTATATATAACACATATTTGGTGTACTTTTTGATATTTTATGTACAGTATGTCATATATATTTACTGTACTATTTGATATTTTATTTACAGTATATAAAATGTATTTGGTGTACTTTTAGTTAATATTATATGTACAATATATGAAATATATTTACTGTACTTTCTGATATTTTATATACAGTATATAAGATATATTTGGTGTCCTTTTGATATTTTATATAAATTATATAATATATATTTTGTGAAGTTTTTGATATTTTACATAGGGTGTGTAGTATATACTTACTGTCCTTTTTGATATTTTATTTACAGTATATAATATACATTTGGTGTAATTTTTGATATTTTATGTACAGTATATTAAATATAATTACTGCAGTTTTTGATAGTCTATTTACAGTATATACAACACATATTTGGTGTACTTTTTGATATTTTATGTACAGTATGTCATATATATTTACTGTACTTTTTGATATTTTATTTACAGTATATAAAATGTATTTGGTGTACTTTTAGTTAATATTATATATACAATATATGAAATACATTTACTGTACTTTTTGATATTTTATGTACAGTATATAAGATATATTTGGTGTCCTTTTGATATTTTATATAAATTATATAATATACATTTGGTGAAGTTTTTGATATTTTACATAGGGTGTGTAGTATATAGTTACTGTCCTTTTTGATATTTTATTTACAGTATATAATATACGTTTGGTGTAATTTTTGATATTTAATGTACAGTATATTAAATATAATTACTGTAGTATTTGATACTTTATTTACAGTATATATAACACATATTTGGTGTACTTTTTGATATTTTATGTACAGTATGTCATATATATTTACTGTACTTTTTGATAATTTATTTACAGTATATAAAGTGTATTTGGTGTACTTTCAGTTAATATTATATGTACAATATATGAAATATATTTACTGTACTTTTTGATATTTTATGTACAGTATATAAGATATATTTGGTGTCCTTTTGATATTTTATGTAAATTATATAATATATATTTGGTGAAGTTTTTGATATTTTACATAGGGTGTGTACTATATAGTTACTGTCCTTTTTGATATTTTATTTACAGTATATAATATACGTTTGGTGTAATTTTTGATATTTAATGTACAGTATATTAAATATAATTACTGTAGTATTTGATACTTTATTTACAGTATATATAACACATATTTGGTGTACTTTTTGATATTTTATGTACAGTATGTAATATATATTTACTGTACTTTTTGATAATTTATTTACAGTATATAAAGTGTATTTGGTGTACTTTCAGTTAATATTATATGTACAATATATGAAATATATTTACTGTACTTTTTGATATTTTAGGTACAGTATATAAGATATATTTGGTGTCCTTTTGATATTTTATGTAAATTATATAATATATATTTGGTGAAGTTTTTGATATTTTACATAGGGTGTGTAGTATATAGTTACTGTCCTTTTTGATATTTTATTTACAGTATATAATATACGTTTGGTGTAATTTTTGATATTTTATGTACAGTATATTAAATATAATTACTGTAGTATTTGATACTTTATTTTCAGTATATATAACACATATTTGGTGTACTTTTTGATATTTTATGTACAGTATGTAATATATATTTACTGTACTTTTTGATAATTTATTTACAGTATATAAAGTGTATTTGGTGTACTTTCGGTTAATATTATATGTACAATATATGAAATATATATACTGTATTTTTGATATTTTATGTACAGTATATAAGATATATTTCGTGTCCTTTTGATATTTTATGTAAATTATATAATACATATTTGGTGTTGTTTTTGATATTTTACATAGGGTGTGTCATCTATATTGACTGTCCTTTTTAATATTTTATTTACAGTATATAATATACATTTGGTGTAATTTTTGATATTTTATGTACAGTATATTAAATATAATTACTGTAGTTTTTCATAGTCTATTTACAGTATATATAACACATATTTGGTGTACTTTTTGATATTTTATGTACAGTATGTCATATATATTTACTGTACTATTTGATATATTATTTACAGTATATAAAATGTATTTGGTGTACTTTTAGTTAATATTATATGTACAATATATGAAATATATTTACTGTACTTTCTGATATCTTATATACAGTATATAAGATATATTTGGTGTCCTTTTGATATTTTATATAAATTATATAATATATATTTGGTGAAGTTTTTGATATTTTACATAGGGTGTGTAGTATATACTTACTGTCCTTTTTGATATTTTATTTACAGTATATAATATACATTTGGTGTAATTTTTGATATTTTATGTACAGTATATTAAATATAGTTACTGCAGTTTTTGATAGTCTATTTACAGTATATATAACACATATTTGGTGTACTTTTTGATATTTTATGTACAGTATGTCATATATATTTACTGTACTTTTTGATATTTTATTTACAGTATATAAAATGTATTTGGTGTACTTTTAGTTAATATTATATGTACAATATATGAAATATATTTACTGTACTTTCTGATATTTTATGTACAGTATATAAGATATATTTGGTGTCCTTTTGATATTTTATATAAATTATATAATATATATTTGGTGAAGTTTTTGATATTTTACATAGGGTGTGTAGTATATAGTTACTGTCCTTTTTGATATTTTATTTACAGTATATAATATACGTTTGGTGTAATTTTTGATATTTAATGTACAGTATATTAAATATAATTACTGTAGTATTTGATACTTTATTTACAGTATATATAACACATATTTGGTGTACTTTTTGATATTTTATGTACAGTATGTCATATATATTTACTGTACTTTTTGATAATTTATTTACAGTATATAAAGTGTATTTGGTGTACTTTCAGTTAATATTAAATGTAAAATATATGAAATATATTTACTGTACTTTGTGATATTTTATGTACAGTATATAAGATATATTTGGTGTCCTTTTGATATTTTATGTAAATTATATAATATATATTTGGTGAAGTTTTTGATATTTTACATAGGGTGTGTAGTATATAGTTACTGTCCTTTTTGATATTTTATTTACAGTATGTAATATACGTTTGGTGTAATTTTTGATATTTTATGTACAGTATATTAAATATAATTACTGTAGTATTTGATACTTTATTTACAGTATATATAACACATATTTGGTGTACTTTTTGATATTTTATGTACAGTATGTAATATATATTTACTGTACTTTTTGATAATTTATTTACAGTATATAAAGTGTATTTGGTGTACTTTCGGTTAATATTATATGTACAATATATGAAATATATATACTGTATTTTTGATATTTTATGTACAGTATATAAGATATATTTCGTGTCCTTTTGATATTTTATGTAAATTATATAATACATATTTGGTGTTGTTTTTGATATTTTACATAGGGTGTGTCATCTATATTGACTGTCCTTTTTAATATTTTATTTACAGTATATAATATACATTTGGTGTAATTTTTGATATTTTATGTACAGTATATTAAATATAATTACTGTAGTTTTTCATAGTCTATTTACAGTATATATAACACATATTTGGTGTACTTTTTGATATTTTATGTACAGTATGTCATATATATTTACTGTACTATTTGATATTTTATTTACAGTATATAAAATGTATTTGGTGTACTTTTAGTTAATATTATATGTACAATATATGAAATATATTTACTGTACTTTCTGATATTTTATATACAGTATATAAGATATATTTGGTGTCCTTTTGATATTTTATATAAATTATATAATATATATTTGGTGAAGTTTTTGATATTTTACATAGGGTGTGTAGTATATAGTTACTGTCCTTTTTGATATTTTATTTACAGTATATAATATACGTTTGGTGTAATTTTTGATATTTAATGTACAGTATATTAAATATAATTACTGTAGTATTTGATACTTTATTTACAGTATATATAACACATATTTGGTGTACTTTTTGATATTTTATGTACAGTATGTAATATATATTTACTGTACTTTTTGATAATTTATTTACAGTATATAAAGTGTATTTGATGTACTTTCAGTTAATATTATATGTAAAATATATGAAATATATTTACTGTACTTTGTGATATTTTATGTACAGTATATAAGATATATTTGGTGTCCTTTTGATATTTTATGTAAATTATATAATATATATTTGGTGAAGTTTTTGATATTTTACATAGGGTGTGTAGTATATAGTTACTGTCCTTTTTGATATTTTATTTACAGTATATAATATACGTTTGGTGTGATTTTTGATATTTTATGTACAGTATATTAAATATAATTACTGTAGTATTTGATACTTTATTTACAGTATATATAACACATATTTGGTGTACTTTTTGATATTTTATGTACAGTATGTAATATATATTTACTGTACTTTTTGATAATTTATTTACAGTATATAAAGTGTATTTGGTGTACTTTCGGTTAATATTATATGTACAATATATGAAATATATATACTGTATTTTTGATATTTTATGTACAGTATATAAGATATATTTCGTGTCCTTTTGATATTTTATGTAAATTATATAATACATATTTGGTGTTGTTTTTGATATTTTACATAGGGTGTGTCATCTATATTGACTGTCCTTTTTAATATTTTATTTACACTATATAATATACATTTGGTGTAATTTTTGATATTTTATGGACAGTATATTAAATATAATTACTGTAGTTTTTCATAGTCTATTTACAGTATATATAACACATATTTGGTGTACTTTTTGATATTTTATGTACAGTATGTCATATATATTTACTGTACTATTTGATATTTTATTTACATTATATAAAATGTATTTGGTGTACTTTTAGTTAATATTATATGTACAATATATGAAATATATTTACTGTACTTTCTGATATTTTATATACAGTATATAAGATATATTTGGTGTCCTTTTGATATTTTATATAAATTATATAATATATATTTGGTGAAGTTTTTGATATTTTACATAGGGTGTGTAGTATATAGTTACTGTCCTTTTTGATATTTTATTTACAGTATATAATATACGTTTGGTGTAATTTTTGATATTTAATGTACAGTATATTAAATATAATTACTGTAGTATTTGATACTTTATTTACAGTATATATAACACATATTTGGTGTACTTTTTGATATTTTATGTACAGTATGTAATATATATTTACTGTACTTTTTGATAATTTATTTACAGTATATAAAGTGTATTTGGTGTACTTTCAGTTAATATTATATGTAAAATATATGAAATATTTTTACTGTACTTTGTGATATTTTATGTACAGTATATAAGATATATTTGGTGTCCTTTTGATATTTTATATAAATTACATAATATATATTTGGTGAAGTTTTTGATATTTTACATAGGGTGTGTAGTATATAGTTACTGTCCTTTTTGATATTTTATTTACAGTATATAATATACGTTTGGTGTAATTTTTGATATTTAATGTACAGTATATTAAATATAATTACTGTAGTATTTGATACTTTATTTACAGTATATATAACACATATTTGGTGTACTTTTTGATATTTTATGTACAGTATGTAATATATATTTACTGTACTTTTTGATAATTTATTTACAGTATATAAAGTGTATTTGGTGTACTTTCAGTTAATATTATATGTACAATATATGAAATATATTTACTGTACTTTTTGATATTTTATGTACAGTATATAAGATATATTTGGTGTCCTTTTGATATTTTATGTAAATTATATAATATATATTTGGTGAAGTTTTTGATATTTTACATAGGGTGTGTAGTATATAGTTACTGTCCTTTTTGATATTTTATTTACAGTATATAATATACGTTTGGTGTAATTTTTGATATTTTATGTACAGTATATTAAATATAATTACTGTAGTATTTGATACTTTATTTACAGTATATATAACACATATTTGGTGTACTTTTTGATATTTTATGTACAGTATGTAATATATATTTACTGTACTTTTTGATAATTTATTTACAGTATATAAAGTGTATTTGGTGTACTTTCAGTTAATATTATATGTACAATATATGAAATATATATACTGTATTTTTGATATTTTATGTACAGTGTATAAGATATATTTCGTGTCCTTTTGATATTTTATGTAAATTATATAATACATATTTGGTGTTGTTTTTGATATTTTACATAGGGTGTGTCATCTATATTGACTGTCCTTTTTAATATTTTATTTACAGTATATAATATACATTTGGTGTAATTTTTGATATTTTATGTACAGTATATTAAATATAATTACTGTAGTTTTTTATAGTCTATTTACAGTATATATAACACATATTTGGTGTACTTTTTGATATTTTATGTACAGTATGTCATATATATATACTGTACTATTTGATATTTTATTTACAGTATATAAAATGTATTTGGTGTACTTTTAGTTAATATTATATGTACAATATATGAAATATATTTACTGTACTTTCTGATATTTTATATACAGTATATAAGATATATTTGGTGTCCTTTTGATATTTTATATAAATTATATAATATATATTTTGTGAAGTTTTTGATATTTTACATAGGGTGTGTAGTATATACTTACTGTCCTTTTTGATATTTTATTTACAGTATATAATATACATTTGGTGTAATTTTTGATATTTTATGTACAGTATATTAAATATAATTACTGCAGTTTTTGATAGTCTATTTACAGTATATACAACACATATTTGGTGTACTTTTTGATATTTTATGTACAGTATGTCATATATATTTACTGTACTTTTTGATATTTTATTTACAGTATATGAAATGTATTTGGTGTACTTTTAGTTAATATTATATGTACAATATATGAAATATATTTACTGTACTTTTTGATATTTTATGTACAGTATATAAGATATATTTGGTGTCCTTTTGAAATTTTATATAAATTACATAATATATATTTGGTGAAGTTTTTGATATTTTACATAGGGTGTGTAGTATATAGTTACTGTCCTTTTTGATATTTTATTTACAGTATATAATATACGTTTGGTGTAATTTTTGATATTTAATGTACAGTATATTAAATATAATTACTGTAGTATTTGATACTTTATTTACAGTATATATAACACATATTTGGTGTACTTTTTGATATTTTATGTACAGTATGTCATATATATTTACTGTACTTTTTGATAATTTATTTACAGTATATAAAGTGTATTTGGTGTACTTTCAGTTAATATTATATGTACAATATATGAAATATATTTACTGTACTTTTTGATATTTTATGTACAGTATATAAGATATATTTGGTGTCCTTTTGATATTTTATGTAAATTATATAATATATATTTGGTGAAGTTTTTGATATTTTACATAGGGTGTGTACTATATAGTTACTGTCCTTTTTGATATTTTATTTACAGTATAAAATATACGTTTGGTGTAATTTTTGATATTTTATGTACAGTATATTAAATATAATTACTGTAGTATTTGATACTTTATTTACAGTATATATAACACATATTTGGTGTACTTTTTGATATTTTATGTACAGTATGTAATATATATTTACTGTACTTTTTGACAATTTATTTACAGTATATAAAGTGTATTTGGTGTACTTTCGGTTAATATTATATGTACAATATATGAAATATATATACTGTATTTTTGATATTTTATGTACAGTATATAAGATATATTTCGTGTCCTTTTGATATTTTATGTAAATTATATAATACATATTTGGTGTTGTTTTTGATATTTTACATAGGGTGTGTCATCTATATTGACTGTCCTTTTTAATATTTTATTTACAGTATATAATATACATTTGGTGTAATTTTTGATATTTTATGTACAGTATATTAAATATAATTACTGTAGTTTTTTATAGTCTATTTACAGTATATATAACACATATTTGGTGTACTTTTTGATATTTTATGTACAGTATGTCATATATATTTACTGTACTATTTGATATTTTATTTACAGTATATAAAATGTATTTGGTGTACTTTTAGTTAATATTATATGTACAATATATGAAATATATTTACTGTACTTTCTGATATTTTATATACAGTATATAAGATATATTTGGTGTCCTTTTGATATTTTATATAAATTATATAATATATATTTTGTGAAGTTTTTGATATTTTACATAGGGTGTGTAGTATATACTTACTGTCCTTTTTGATATTTTATTTACAGTATATAATATACATTTGGTGTAATTTTTGATATTTTATGTACAGTATATTAAATATAATTACTGCAGTTTTTGATAGTCTATTTACAGTATATACAACACATATTTGGTGTACTTTTTGATATTTTATGTACAGTATGTCATATATATTTACTGTACTTTTTGATATTTTATTTACAGTATATAAAATGTATTTGGTGTACTTTTAGTTAATATTATATATACAATATATGAAATACATTTACTGTACTTTTTGATATTTTATGTACAGTATATAAGATATATTTGGTGTCCTTTTGATATTTTATATAAATTATATAATATACATTTGGTGAAGTTTTTGATATTTTACATAGGGTGTGTAGTATATAGTTACTGTCCTTTTTGATATTTTATTTACAGTATATAATATACGTTTGGTGTAATTTTTGATATTTAATGTACAGTATATTAAATATAATTACTGTAGTATTTGATACTTTATTTACAGTATATATAACACATATTTGGTGTACTTTTTGATATTTTATGTACAGTATGTCATATATATTTACTGTACTTTTTGATAATTTATTTACAGTATATAAAGTGTATTTGGTGTACTTTCAGTTAATATTATATGTACAATATATGAAATATATTTACTGTACTTTTTGATATTTTATGTACAGTATATAAGATATATTTGGTGTCCTTTTGATATTTTATGTAAATTATATAATATATATTTGGTGAAGTTTTTGATATTTTACATAGGGTGTGTACTATATAGTTACTGTCCTTTTTGATATTTTATTTACAGTATATAATATACGTTTGGTGTAATTTTTGATATTTAATGTACAGTATATTAAATATAATTACTGTAGTATTTGATACTTTATTTACAGTATATATAACACATATTTGGTGTACTTTTTGATATTTTATGTACAGTATGTAATATATATTTACTGTACTTTTTGATAATTTATTTACAGTATATAAAGTGTATTTGGTGTACTTTCAGTTAATATTATATGTACAATATATGAAATATATTTACTGTACTTTTTGATATTTTAGGTACAGTATATAAGATATATTTGGTGTCCTTTTGATATTTTATGTAAATTATATAATATATATTTGGTGAAGTTTTTGATATTTTACATAGGGTGTGTAGTATATAGTTACTGTCCTTTTTGATATTTTATTTACAGTATATAATATACGTTTGGTGTAATTTTTGATATTTTATGTACAGTATATTAAATATAATTACTGTAGTATTTGATACTTTATTTTCAGTATATATAACACATATTTGGTGTACTTTTTGATATTTTATGTACAGTATGTAATATATATTTACTGTACTTTTTGATAATTTATTTACAGTATATAAAGTGTATTTGGTGTACTTTCGGTTAATATTATATGTACAATATATGAAATATATATACTGTATTTTTGATATTTTATGTACAGTATATAAGATATATTTCGTGTCCTTTTGATATTTTATGTAAATTATATAATACATATTTGGTGTTGTTTTTGATATTTTACATAGGGTGTGTCATCTATATTGACTGTCCTTTTTAATATTTTATTTACAGTATATAATATACATTTGGTGTAATTTTTGATATTTTATGTACAGTATATTAAATATAATTACTGTAGTTTTTCATAGTCTATTTACAGTATATATAACACATATTTGGTGTACTTTTTGATATTTTATGTACAGTATGTCATATATATTTACTGTACTATTTGATATATTATTTACAGTATATAAAATGTATTTGGTGTACTTTTAGTTAATATTATATGTACAATATATGAAATATATTTACTGTACTTTCTGATATCTTATATACAGTATATAAGATATATTTGGTGTCCTTTTGATATTTTATATAAATTATATAATATATATTTGGTGAAGTTTTTGATATTTTACATAGGGTGTGTAGTATATACTTACTGTCCTTTTTGATATTTTATTTACAGTATATAATATACATTTGGTGTAATTTTTGATATTTTATGTACAGTATATTAAATATAGTTACTGCAGTTTTTGATAGTCTATTTACAGTATATATAACACATATTTGGTGTACTTTTTGATATTTTATGTACAGTATGTCATATATATTTACTGTACTTTTTGATATTTTATTTACAGTATATAAAATGTATTTGGTGTACTTTTAGTTAATATTATATGTACAATATATGAAATATATTTACTGTACTTTCTGATATTTTATGTACAGTATATAAGATATATTTGGTGTCCTTTTGATATTTTATATAAATTATATAATATATATTTGGTGAAGTTTTTGATATTTTACATAGGGTGTGTAGTATATAGTTACTGTCCTTTTTGATATTTTATTTACAGTATATAATATACGTTTGGTGTAATTTTTGATATTTAATGTACAGTATATTAAATATAATTACTGTAGTATTTGATACTTCATTTACAGTATATATAACACATATTTGGTGTACTTTTTGATATTTTATGTACAGTATGTAATATATATTTACTGTACTTTTTGATAATTTATTTACAGTATATAAAGTGTATTTGGTGTACTTTCAGTTAATATTAAATGTAAAATATATGAAATATATTTACTGTACTTTGTGATATTTTATGTACAGTATATAAGATATATTTGGTGTCCTTTTGATATTTTATGTAAATTATATAATATATATTTGGTGAAGTTTTTGATATTTTACATAGGGTGTGTAGTATATAGTTACTGTCCTTTTTGATATTTTATTTACAGTATATAATATACGTTTGGTGTAATTTTTGATATTTTATGTACAGTATATTAAATATAATTACTGTAGTATTTGATACTTTATTTACAGTATATATAACACATATTTGGTGTACTTTTTGATATTTTATGTACAGTATGTAATATATATTTACTGTACTTTTTGATAATTTATTTACAGTATATAAAGTGTATTTGGTGTACTTTCGGTTAATATTATATGTACAATATATGAAATATATATACTGTATTTTTGATATTTTATGTACAGTATATAAGATATATTTCGTGTCCTTTTGATATTTTATGTAAATTATATAATACATATTTGGTGTTGTTTTTGATATTTTACATAGGGTGTGTCATCTATATTGACTGTCCTTTTTAATATTTTATTTACAGTATATAATATACATTTGGTGTAATTTTTGATATTTTATGTACAGTATATTAAATATAATTACTGTAGTTTTTCATAGTCTATTTACAGTATATATAACACATATTTGGTGTACTTTTTGATATTTTATGTACAGTATGTCATATATATTTACTGTACTATTTGATATTTTATTTACAGTATATAAAATGTATTTGGTGTACTTTTAGTTAATATTATATGTACAATATATGAAATATATTTACTGTACTTTCTGATATTTTATATACAGTATATAAGATATATTTGGTGTCCTTTTGATATTTTATATAAATTATATAATATATATTTTGTGAAGTTTTTGATATTTTACATAGGGTGTGTACTATATACTTACTGTCCTTTTTGATATTTTATTTACAGTATATAATATACATTTGGTGTAATTTTTGATATTTTATGTACAGTATATTAAATATAATTACTGCAGTTTTTGATAGTCTATTTGCAGTATATACAACACATATTTGGTGTACTTTTTGATATTTTATGTACAGTATGTCATATATATTTACTGTACTTTTTGATATTTTATTTACAGTATATAAAATGTATTTGGTGTACTTTTAGTTAATATTATATGTACAATATATGAAATATATTTACTGTACTTTTTGATATTTTATGTACAGTATATAAGATATATTTGGTGTCCTTTTGATATTTTATATAAATTACATAATATATATTTGGTGAAGTTTTTGATATTTTACATAGGGTGTGTAGTATATAGTTACTGTCCTTTTTGATATTTTATTTACAGTATATAATATACGTTTGGTGTAATTTTTGATATTTAATGTACAGTATATTAAATATAATTACTGTAGTATTTGATACTTTATTTACAGTATATATAACACGTATTTGGTGTACTTTTTGATATTTTTTGTACAGTATGTCATATATATTTACTGTACTTTTTGATAATTTATTTACAGTATATAAAGTGTATTTGGTGTACTTTCAGTTAATATTATATGTACAATATATGAAATATATTTACTGTACTTTTTGATATTTTATGTACAGTATATAAGATATATTTGGTGTCCTTTTGATATTTTATGTAAATTATATAATATATATTTGGTGAAGTTTTTGATATTTTACATAGGGTGTGTACTATATAGTTACTGTCCTTTTTGATATTTTATTTACAGTATATAATATACGTTTGGTGTAATTTTTGATATTTAATGTACAGTATATTAAATATAATTACTGTAGTATTTGATACTTTATTTACAGTATATATAACACATATTTGGTGTACTTTTTGATATTTTATGTACAGTATGTAATATATATTTACTGTACTTTTTGATAATTTATTTACAGTATATAAAGTGTATTTGGTGTACTTTCAGTTAATATTATATGTACAATATATGAAATATATTTACTGAACTTTTTGATATTTTAGGTACAGTATATAAGATATATTTCGTGTCCTTTTGATATTTTATGTAAATTATAAAATATATATTTGGTGAAGTTTTTGATATTTTACATAGGGTGTGTAGTATATAGTTACTGTCCTTTTTGATATTTTATTTACAGTATGTAATATACGTTTGGTGTAATTTTTGATATTTTATGTACAGTATATTAAATATAATTACTGTAGTATTTGATACTTTATTTATAGTATATATAACACATATTTGGTGTACTTTTTGATATTTTATGTACAGTATGTAATATATATTTACTGTACTTTTTGATAATTTATTTACAGTATATAAAGTGTATTTGGTGTACTTTCGGTTAATATTATATGTACAATATATGAAATATATATACTGTATTTTTGATATTTTATGTACAGTATATAAGATATATTTCGTGTCCTTTTGATATTTTATGTAAATTATATAATACATATTTGGTGTTGTTTTTGATATTTTACATAGGGTGTGTCATCTATATTGACTGTCCTTTTTAATATTTTATTTACAGTATATAATATACATTTGGTGTAATTTTTGATATTTTATGTACAGTATATTAAATATAATTACTGTAGTTTTTCATAGTCTATTTACAGTATATATAACACATATTTGGTGTACTTTTTGATATTTTATGTACAGTATGTCATATATATTTACTGTACTATTTGATATTTTATTTACAGTATATAAAATGTATTTGGTGTACTTTTAGTTAATATTATATGTACAATATATGAAATATATTTACTGTACTTTCTGATATTTTATATACAGTATATAAGATATATTTGGTGTCCTTTTGATATTTTATATAAATTATATAATATATATTTGGTGAAGTTTTTGATATTTTACATAGGGTGTGTAGTATATAGTTACTGTCCTTTTTGATATTTTATTTACAGTATATAATATACGTTTGGTGTAATTTTTGATATTTAATGTACAGTATATTAAATATAATTACTGTAGTATTTGATACTTTATTTACAGTATATATAACACATATTTGGTGTACTTTTTGATATTTTATGTACAGTATGTAATATATATTTACTGTACTTTTTGATAATTTATTTACAGTATATAAAGTGTATTTGATGTACTTTCAGTTAATATTATATGTAAAATATATGAAATATATTTACTGTACTTTGTGATATTTTATGTACAGTATATAAGATATATTTGGTGTCCTTTTGATATTTTATGTAAATTATATAATATATATTTGGTGAAGTTTTTGATATTTTACATAGGGTGTGTAGTATATAGTTACTGTCCTTTTTGATATTTTATTTACAGTATATAATATACGTTTGGTGTAATTTTTGATATTTTATGTACAGTATATTAAATATAATTACTGTAGTATTTGATACTTTATTTACAGTATATATAACACATATTTGGTGTACTTTTTGATATTTTATGTACAGTATGTAATATATATTTACTGTACTTTTTGATAATTTATTTACAGTATATAAAGTGTATTTGGTGTACTTTCGGTTAATATTATATGTACAATATATGAAATATATATACTGTATTTTTGATATTTTATGTACAGTATATAAGATATATTTCGTGTCCTTTTGATATTTTATGTAAATTATATAATACATATTTGGTGTTGTTTTTGATATTTTACATAGGGTGTGTCATCTATATTGACTGTCCTTTTTAATATTTTATTTACAGTATATAATATACATTTGGTGTAATTTTTGATATTTTATGGACAGTATATTAAATATAATTACTGTAGTTTTTCATAGTCTATTTACAGTATATATAACACATATTTGGTGTACTTTTTGATATTTTATGTACAGTATGTCATATATATTTACTGTACTATTTGATATTTTATTTACAGTATATAAAATGTATTTGGTGTACTTTTAGTTAATATTATATGTACAATATATGAAATATATTTACTGTACTTTCTGATATTTTATATACAGTATATAAGATATATTTGGTGTCCTTTTGATATTTTATATAAATTATATAATATATATTTGGTGAAGTTTTTGATATTTTACATAGGGTGTGTAGTATATAGTTACTGTCCTTTTTGATATTTTATTTACAGTATATAATATACGTTTGGTGTAATTTTTGATATTTAATGTACAGTATATTAAATATAATTACTGTAGTATTTGATACTTTATTTACAGTATATATAACACATATTTGGTGTACTTTTTGATATTTTATGTACAGTATGTAATATATATTTACTGTACTTTTTGATAATTTATTTACAGTATATAAAGTGTATTTGGTGTACTTTCAGTTAATATTATATGTAAATTATATGAAATATTTTTACTGTACTTTGTGATATTTTATGTACAGTATATAAGATATATTTGGTGTCCTTTTGATATTTTATATAAATTACATAATATATATTTGGTGAAGTTTTTGATATTTTACATAGGGTGTGTAGTATATAGTTACTGTCCTTTTTGATATTTTATTTACAGTATATAATATACGTTTGGTGTAATTTTTGATATTTAATGTACAGTATATTAAATATAATTACTGTAGTATTTGATACTTTATTTACAGTATATATAACACATATTTGGTGTACTTTTTGATATTTTATGTACAGTATGTAATATATATTTACTGTACTTTTTGATAATTTATTTACAGTATATAAAGTGTATTTGGTGTACTTTCAGTTAATATTATATGTACAATATATGAAATATATTTACTGTACTTTTTGATATTTTATGTACAGTATATAAGATATATTTGGTGTCCTTTTGATATTTTATGTAAATTATATAATATATATTTGGTGAAGTTTTTGATATTTTACATAGGGTGTGTAGTATATAGTTACTGTCCTTTTTGATATTTTATTTACAGTATATAATATACGTTTGGTGTAATTTTTGATATTTTATGTACAGTATATTAAATATAAATACTGTAGTATTTGATACTTTATTTACAGTATATATAACACATATTTGGTGTACTTTTTGATATTTTATGTACAGTATGTAATATATATTTACTGTACTTTTTGATAATTTATTTACAGTATATAAAGTGTATTTGGTGTACTTTCGGTTAATATTATATGTACAATATATGAAATATATATACTGTATTTTTGATATTTTATGTACAGTGTATAAGATATATTTCGTGTCCTTTTGATATTTTATGTAAATTATATAATACATATTTGGTGTTGTTTTTGATATTTTACATAGGGTGTGTCATCTATATTGACTGTCCTTTTTAATATTTTATTTACAGTATATAATATACATTTGGTGTAATTTTTGATATTTTATGTACAGTATATTAAATATAATTACTGTAGTTTTTTATAGTCTATTTACAGTATATATAACACATATTTGGTGTACTTTTTGATATTTTATGTACAGTATGTCATATATATATACTGTACTATTTGATATTTTATTTACAGTATATAAAATGTATTTGGTGTACTTTTAGTTAATATTATATGTACAATATATGAAATATATTTACTGTACTTTCTGATATTTTATATACAGTATATAAGATATATTTGGTGTCCTTTTGATATTTTATATAAATTATATAATATATATTTTGTGAAGTTTTTGATATTTTACATAGGGTGTGTAGTATATACTTACTGTCCTTTTTGATATTTTATTTACAGTATATAATATACATTTGGTGTAATTTTTGATATTTTATGTACAGTATATTAAATATAATTACTGCAGTTTTTGATAGTCTATTTACAGTATATACAACACATATTTGGTGTACTTTTTGATATTTTATGTACAGTATGTCATATATATTTACTGTACTTTTTGATATTTTATTTACAGTATATGAAATGTATTTGGTGTACTTTTAGTTAATATTATATGTACAATATATGAAATATATTTACTGTACTTTTTGATATTTTATGTACAGTATATAAGATATATTTGGTGTCCTTTTGATATTTTATATAACTTACATAATATATATTTGGTGAAGTTTTTGATATTTTACATAGGGTGTGTAGTATATAGTTACTGTCCTTTTTGATATTTTATTTACAGTATATAATATACGTTTGGTGTAATTTTTGATATTTAATGTACAGTATATTAAATATAATTACTGTAGTATTTGATACTTTATTTACAGTATATATAACACATATTTGGTGTACTTTTTGATATTTTATGTACAGTATGTCATATATATTTACTGTACTTTTTGAGAATTTATTTACAGTATATAAAGTGTATTTGGTGTACTTTCAGTTAATATTATATGTACAATATATGAAATATATTTACTGTACTTTTTGATATTTTATGTACAGTATATAAGATATATTTGGTGTCCTTTTGATATTTTATGTAAATTATATAATATATATTTGGTGAAGTTTTTGATATTTTACATAGGGTGTGTAGTATATAGTTACTGTCCTTTTTGATATTTTATTTACAGTATATAATATACGTTTGGTGTAATTTTTGATATTTTATGTACAGTATATTAAATATAATTACTGTAGTATTTGATACTTTATTTACAGTATATATAACACATATTTGGTGTACTTTTTGATATTTTATGTACAGTATGTAATATATATTTACTGTACTTTTTGATAATTTATTTACAGTATATAAAGTGTATTTGGTGTACTTTCGGTTAATATTATATGTACAATATATGAAATATATATACTGTATTTTTGATATTTTATGTACAGTATATAAGATATATTTCGTGTCCTTTTGATATTTTATGTAAATTAGATAATACATATTTGGTGTTGTTTTTGATATTTTACATAGGGTGTGTCATCTATATTGACTGTCCTTTTTAATATTTTATTTACAGTATATAATATACATTTGGTGTAATTTTTGATATTTTATGTACAGTATATTAAATATAATTACTGTAGTTTTTCATAGTCTATTTACAGTATATATAACACATATTTGGTGTACTTTTTGATATTTTATGTACAGTATGTCATATATATTTACTGTACTATTTGATATTTTATTTACAGTATATAAAATGTATTTGGTGTACTTTTAGTTAATATTATATGTACAATATATGAAATATATTTACTGTACTTTCTGATATTTTATATACAGTATATAAGATATATTTGGTGTCCTTTTGATATTTTATATAAATTATATAATATATATTTTGTGAAGTTTTTGATATTTTACATAGGGTGTGTAGTATATACTTACTGTCCTTTTTGATATTTTATTTACAGTATATAATATACATTTGGTGTAATTTTTGATATTTTATGTACAGTATATTAAATATAATTACTGCAGTTTTTGATAGTCTATTTACAGTATATACAACACATATTTGGTGTACTTTTTGATATTTTATGTACAGTATGTCATATATATTTACTGTACTTTTTGATATTTTATTTACAGTATATAAAATGTATTTGGTGTACTTTTAGTTAATATTATATGTACAATATATGAAATATATTTACTGTACTTTTTGATATTTTATGTACAGTATATAAGATATATTTGGTGTCCTTTTGATATTTTATATAAATTACATAATATATATTTGGTGAAGTTTTTGATATTTTACATAGGGTGTGTAGTATATAGTTACTGTCCTTTTTGATATTTTATTTACAGTATATAATATACGTTTGGTGTAATTTTTGATATTTAATATACAGTATATTAAATATAATTACTGTAGTATTTGATACTTTATTTACAGTATATATAACACATATTTGCTGTACTTTTTGATATTTTATGTACAGTATGTCATATATATTTACTGTACTTTTTGATAATTTATTTACAGTATATAAAGTGTATTTGGTGTACTTTCAGTTAATATTATATGTACAATATATGAAATATATTTACTGTACTTTTTGATATTTTATGTACAGTATATAAGATATATTTGGTGTCCTTTTGATATTTTATGTAAATTATATAATATATATTTGGTGAAGTTTTTGATATTTTACATAGGGTGTGTAGTATATAGTTACTGTCCTTTTTGATATTTTATTTACAGTATATAATATACGTTTGGTGTAATTTTTGATATTTTATGTACAGTATATTAAATATAATTACTGTAGTATTTGATACTTTATTTACAGTATATATAACACATATTTGGTGTACTTTTTGATATTTTATGTACAGTATGTAATATATATTTACTGTACTTTTTGATAATTTATTTACAGTATATAAAGTGTATTTGGTGTACTTTCGGTTAATATTATATGTACAATATATGAAATATATATACTGTATTTTTGATATTTTATGTACAGTGTATAAGATATATTTCGTGTCCTTTTGATATTTTATGTAAATTATATAATACATATTTGGTGTTGTTTTTGATATTTTACATAGGGTGTGTCATCTATATTGACTGTCCTTTTTAATATTTTATTTACAGTATATAATATACATTTGGTGTAATTTTTGATATTTTATGTACAGTATATTAAATATAATTACTGTAGTTTTTTATAGTCTATTTACAGTATATATAACACATATTTGGTGTACTTTTTGATATTTTATGTACAGTATGTCATATATATTTACTGTACTATTTGATATTTTATTTACAGTATATAAAATGTATTTGGTGTACTTTTAGTTAATATTATATGTACAATATATGAAATATATTTACTGTACTTTCTGATATTTTATATACAGTATATAAGATATATTTGGTGTCCTTTTGATATTTTATATAAATTATATAATATATATTTTGTGAAGTTTTTGATATTTTACATAGGGTGTGTAGTATATACTTACTGTCCTTTTTGATATTTTATTTACAGTATATAATATACATTTGGTGTAATTTTTGATATTTTATGTACAGTATATTAAATATAATTACTGCAGTTTTTGATAGTCTATTTACAGTATATACAACACATATTTGGTGTACTTTTTGATATTTTATGTACAGTATGTCATATATATTTACTGTACTTTTTGATAATTTATTTACAGTATATAAAGTGTATTTGGTGTACTTTCAGTTAATATTAAATGTAAAATATATGAAATATATTTACTGTACTTTGTGATATTTTATGTACAGTATATAAGATATATTTGGTGTCCTTTTGATATTTTATGTAAATTATATAATATATATTTGGTGAAGTTTTTGATATTTTACATAGGGTGTGTAGTATATAGTTACTGTCCTTTTTGATATTTTATTTACAGTATGTAATATACGTTTGGTGTAATTTTTGATATTTTATGTACAGTATATTAAATATAATTACTGTAGTATTTGATACTTTATTTACAGTATATATAACACATATTTGGTGTACTTTTTGATATTTTATGTACAGTATGTAATATATATTTACTGTACTTTTTGATAATTTATTTACAGTATATAAAGTGTATTTGGTGTACTTTCGGTTAATATTATATGTACAATATATGAAATATATATACTGTATTTTTGATATTTTATGTACAGTATATAAGATATATTTCGTGTCCTTTTGATATTTTATGTAAATTATATAATACATATTTGGTGTTGTTTTTGATATTTTACATAGGGTGTGTCATCTATATTGACTGTCCTTTTTAATATTTTATTTACAGTATATAATATACATTTGGTGTAATTTTTGATATTTTATGTACAGTATATTAAATATAATTACTGTAGTTTTTCATAGTCTATTTACAGTATATATAACACATATTTGGTGTACTTTTTGATATTTTATGTACAGTATGTCATATATATTTACTGTACTATTTGATATTTTATTTACAGTATATAAAATGTATTTGGTGTACTTTTAGTTAATATTATATGTACAATATATGAAATATATTTACTGTACTTTCTGATATTTTATATACAGTATATAAGATATATTTGGTGTCCTTTTGATATTTTATATAAATTATATAATATATATTTGGTGAAGTTTTTGATATTTTACATAGGGTGTGTAGTATATAGTTACTGTCCTTTTTGATATTTTATTTACAGTATATAATATACGTTTGGTGTAATTTTTGATATTTAATATACAGTATATTAAATATAATTACTGTAGTATTTGATACTTTATTTACAGTATATATAACACATATTTGGTGTACTTTTTGATATTTTATGTACAGTATGTAATATATATTTACTGTAGTTTTTGATAATTTATTTACAGTATATAAAGTGTATTTGATGTACTTTCAGTTAATATTATATGTAAAATATATGAAATATATTTACTGTACTTTGTGATATTTTATGTACAGTATATAAGATATATTTGGTGTCCTTTTGATATTTTATGTAAATTATATAATATATATTTGGTGAAGTTTTTGATATTTTACATAGGGTGTGTAGTATATAGTTACTGTCCTTTTTGATATTTTATTTACAGTATACAATATACGTTTGGTGTGATTTTTGATATTTTATGTACAGTATATTAAATATAATTACTGTAGTATTTGATACTTTATTTACAGTATATATAACACATATTTGGTGTACTTTTTGATATTTTATGTACAGTATGTAATATATATTTACTGTACTTTTTGATAATTTATTTACAGTATATAAAGTGTATTTGGTGTACTTTCGGTTAATATTATATGTACAATATATGAAATATATATACTGTATTTTTGATATTTTATGTACAGTATATAAGATATATTTCGTGTCCTTTTGATATTTTATGTAAATTATATAATACATATTTGGTGTTGTTTTTGATATTTTACATAGGGTGTGTCATCTATATTGACTGTCCTTTTTAATATTTTATTTACACTATATAATATACATTTGGTGTAATTTTTGATATTTTATGGACAGTATATTAAATATAATTACTGTAGTTTTTCATAGTCTATTTACAGTATATATAACACATATTTGGTGTACTTTTTGATATTTTATGTACAGTATGTCATATATATTTACTGTACTATTTGATATTTTATTTACAGTATATAAAATGTATTTGGTGTACTTTTAGTTAATATTATATGTACAATATATGAAATATATTTACTGTACTTTCTGATATTTTATATACAGTATATAAGATATATTTGGTGTCCTTTTGATATTTTATATAAATTATATAATATATATTTGGTGAAGTTTTTGATATTTTACATAGGGTGTGTAGTATATAGTTACTGTCCTTTTTGATATTTTATTTACAGTATATAATATACGTTTGGTGTAATTTTTGATATTTAATGTACAGTATATTAAATATAATTACTGTAGTATTTGATACTTTATTTACAGTATATATAACACATATTTGGTGTACTTTTTGATATTTTATGTACAGTATGTAATATATATTTACTGTACTTTTTGATAATTTATTTACAGTATATAAAGTGTATTTGGTGTACTTTCAGTTAATATTATATGTAAAATATATGAAATATTTTTACTGTACTTTGTGATATTTTATGTACAGTATATAAGATATATTTGGTGTCTTTTTGATATTTTACATAGGGTGTGTAGTATATAGTTACTGTCCTTTTTGATATTTTATTTACAGTATATAATATACGTTTGGTGTAATTTTTGATATTTAATGTACAGTATATTAAATATAATTACTGTAGTATTTGATACTTTATTTACAGTATATATAACACATATTTGGTGTACTTTTTGATATTTTATGTACAGTATGTCATATATATTTACTGTACTTTTTGATAATTTATTTACAGTATATAAAGTGTATTTGGTGTACTTTCAGTTAATATTATATGTACAATATATGAAATATATTTACTGTACTTTTTGATATTTTATGTACAGTATATAAGATATATTTGGTGTCCTTTTGATATTTTATGTAAATTATATAATATATATTTGGTGAAGTTTTTGATATTTTACATAGGGTGTGTACTATATAGTTACTGTCCTTTTTGATATTTTATTTACAGTATATAATATACGTTTGGTGTAATTTTTGATATTTTATGTACAGTATATTAAATATAATTACTGTAGTATTTGATACTTTATTTACAGTATATATAACACATATTTGGTGTACTTTTTGATATTTTATGTACAGTATGTAATATATATTTACTGTACTTTTTGACAATTTATTTACAGTATATAAAGTGTATTTGGTGTACTTTCGGTTAATATTATATGTACAATATATGAAATATATATACTGTATTTTTGATATTTTATGTACAGTATATAAGATATATTTCGTGTCCTTTTGATATTTTATGTAAATTATATAATACATATTTGGTGTTGTTTTTGATATTTTACATAGGGTGTGTCATCTATATTGACTGTCCTTTTTAATATTTTATTTACAGTATATAATATACATTTGGTGTAATTTTTGATATTTTATGTACAGTATATTAAATATAATTACTGTAGTTTTTTATAGTCTATTTACAGTATATATAACACATATTTGGTGTACTTTTTGATATTTTATGTACAGTATGTCATATATATTTACTGTACTATTTGATATTTTATTTACAGTATATAAAATGTATTTGGTGTACTTTTAGTTAATATTATATGTACAATATATGAAATATATTTACTGTACTTTCTGATATTTTATATACAGTATATAAGATATATTTGGTGTCCTTTTGATATTTTATATAAATTATATAATATATATTTTGTGAAGTTTTTGATATTTTACATAGGGTGTGTAGTATATACTTACTGTCCTTTTTGATATTTTATTTACAGTATATAATATACATTTGGTGTAATTTTTGATATTTTATGTACAGTATATTAAATATAATTACTGCAGTTTTTGATAGTCTATTTACAGTATATACAACACATATTTGGTGTACTTTTTGATATTTTATGTACAGTATGTCATATATATTTACTGTACTTTTTGATATTTTATTTACAGTATATAAAATGTATTTGGTGTACTTTTAGTTAATATTATATATACAATATATGAAATACATTTACTGTACTTTTTGATATTTTATGTACAGTATATAAGATATATTTGGTGTCCTTTTGATATTTTATATAAATTATATAATATACATTTGGTGAAGTTTTTGATATTTTACATAGGGTGTGTAGTATATAGTTACTGTCCTTTTTGATATTTTATTTACAGTATATAATATACGTTTGGTGTAATTTTTGATATTTAATGTACAGTATATTAAATATAATTACTGTAGTATTTGATACTTTATTTACAGTATATATAACACATATTTGGTGTACTTTTTGATATTTTATGTACAGTATGTCATATATATTTACTGTACTTTTTGATAATTTATTTACAGTATATAAAGTGTATTTGGTGTACTTTCAGTTAATATTATATGTACAATATATGAAATATATTTACTGTACTTTTTGATATTTTATGTACAGTATATAAGATATATTTCGTGTCCTTTTGATATTTTATGTAAATTATATAATATATATTTTGTGAAGTTTTTGATATTTTACATAGGGTGTGTACTATATAGTTACTGTCCTTTTTGATATTTTATTTACAGTATATAATATACGTTTGGTGTAATTTTTGATATTTAATGTACAGTATATTAAATATAACTACTGTAGTATTTGATACTTTATTTACAGTATATATAACACATATTTGGTGTACTTTTTGATATTTTATGTACAGTATGTAATATATATTTACTGTACTTTTTGATAATTTATTTACAGTATATAAAGTGTATTTGGTGTACTTTCAGTTAATATTATATGTACAATATATGAAATATATTTACTGTACTTTTTGATATTTTAGGTACAGTATATAAGATATATTTGGTGTCCTTTTGATATTTTATGTAAATTATATAATATATATTTGGTGAAGTTTTTGATATTTTACATAGGGTGTGTAGTATATAGTTACTGTCCTTTTTGATATTTTATTTACAGTATATAATATACGTTTGGTGTAATTTTTGATATTTTATGTACAGTATATTAAATATAATTACTGTAGTATTTGATACTTTATTTTCAGTATATATAACACATATTTGGTGTACTTTTTGATATTTTATGTACAGTATGTAATATATATTTACTGTACTTTTTGATAATTTATTTACAGTATATAAAGTGTATTTGGTGTACTTTCGGTTAATATTATATGTACAATATATGAAATATATATACTGTATTTTTGATATTTTATGTACAGTATATAAGATATATTTCGTGTCCTTTTGATATTTTATGTAAATTATATAATACATATTTGGTGTTGTTTTTGATATTTTACATAGGGTGTGTCATCTATATTGACTGTCCTTTTTAATATTTTATTTACAGTATATAATATACATTTGGTGTAATTTTTGATATTTTATGTACAGTATATTAAATATAATTACTGTAGTTTTTCATAGTCTATTTACAGTATATATAACACATATTTGGTGTACTTTTTGATATTTTATGTACAGTATGTCATATATATTTACTGTACTATTTGATATATTATTTACAGTATATAAAATGTATTTGGTGTACTTTTAGTTAATATTATATGTACAATATATGAAATATATTTACTGTACTTTCTGATATCTTATATACAGTATATAAGATATATTTGGTGTCCTTTTGATATTTTATATAAATTATATAATATATATTTGGTGAAGTTTTTGATATTTTACATAGGGTGTGTAGTATATACTTACTGTCCTTTTTGATATTTTATTTACAGTATATAATATACATTTGGTGTAATTTTTGATATTTTATGTACAGTATATTAAATATAGTTACTGCAGTTTTTGATAGTCTATTTACAGTATATATAACACATATTTGGTGTACTTTTTGATATTTTATGTACAGTATGTCATATATATTTACTGTACTATTTGATATTTTATTTACAGTATATAAAATGTATTTGGTGTACTTTTAGTTAATATTATATGTACAATATATGAAATATATTTACTGTACTTTCTGATATTTTATGTACAGTATATAAGATATATTTGGTGTCCTTTTGATATTTTATATAAATTATATAATATATATTTGGTGAAGTTTTTGATATTTTACATAGGGTGTGTAGTATATAGTTACTGTCCTTTTTGATATTTTATTTACAGTATATAATATACGTTTGGTGTAATTTTTGATATTTAATGTACAGTATATTAAATATAATTACTGTAGTATTTGATACTTTATTTACAGTATATATAACACATATTTGGTGTACTTTTTGATATTTTATGTACAGTATGTAATATATATTTACTGTAGTTTTTGATAATTTATTTACAGTATATAAAGTGTATTTGATGTACTTTCAGTTAATATTATATGTAAAATATATGAAATATATTTACTGTACTTTGTGATATTTTATGTACAGTATATAAGATATATTTGGTGTCCTTTTGATATTTTATGTAAATTATATAATATATATTTGGTGAAGTTTTTGATATTTTACATAGGGTGTGTAGTATATAGTTACTGTCCTTTTTGATATTTTATTTACAGTATATAATATACGTTTGGTGTGATTTTTGATATTTTATGTACAGTATATTAAATATAATTACTGTAGTATTTGATACTTTATTTACAGTATATATAACACATATTTGGTGTACTTTTTGATATTTTATGTACAGTATGTAATATATATTTACTGTACTTTTTGATAATTTATTTACAGTATATAAAGTGTATTTGGTGTACTTTCGGTTAATATTATATGTACAATATATGAAATATATATACTGTATTTTTGATATTTTATGTACAGTATATAAGATATATTTCGTGTCCTTTTGATATTTTATGTAAATTATATAATACATATTTGGTGTTGTTTTTGATATTTTACATAGGGTGTGTCATCTATATTGACTGTCCTTTTTAATATTTTATTTACACTATATAATATACATTTGGTGTAATTTTTGATATTTTATGGACAGTATATTAAATATAATTACTGTAGTTTTTCATAGTCTATTTACAGTATATATAACACATATTTGGTGTACTTTTTGATATTTTATGTACAGTATGTCATATATATTTACTGTACTATTTGATATTTTATTTACAGTATATAAAATGTATTTGGTGTACTTTTAGTTAATATTATATGTACAATATATGAAATATATTTACTGTACTTTCTGATATTTTATATACAGTATATAAGATATATTTGGTGTCCTTTTGATATTTTATATAAATTATATAATATATATTTGGTGAAGTTTTTGATATTTTACATAGGGTGTGTAGTATATAGTTACTGTCCTTTTTGATATTTTATTTACAGTATATAATATACGTTTGGTGTAATTTTTGATATTTAATGTACAGTATATTAAATATAATTACTGTAGTATTTGATACTTTATTTACAGTATATATAACACATATTTGGTGTACTTTTTGATATTTTATGTACAGTATGTAATATATATTTACTGTACTTTTTGATAATTTATTTACAGTATATAAAGTGTATTTGGTGTACTTTCAGTTAATATTATATGTAAAATATATGAAATATTTTTACTGTACTTTGTGATATTTTATGTACAGTATATAAGATATATTTGGTGTCCTTTTGATATTTTATATAAATTACATAATATATATTTGGTGAAGTTTTTGATATTTTACATAGGGTGTGTAGTATATAGTTACTGTCCTTTTTGATATTTTATTTACAGTATATAATATACGTTTGGTGTAATTTTTGATATTTAATGTACAGTATATTAAATATAATTACTGTAGTATTTGATACTTTATTTACAGTATATATAACACATATTTGGTGTACTTTTTGATATTTTATGTACAGTATGTCATATATATTTACTGTACTTTTTGATAATTTATTTACAGTATATAAAGTGTATTTGGTGTACTTTCAGTTAATATTATATGTACAATATATGAAATATATTTACTGTACTTTTTGATATTTTATGTACAGTATATAAGATATATTTGGTGTCCTTTTGATATTTTATGTAAATTATATAATATATATTTGGTGAAGTTTTTGATATTTTACATAGGGTGTGTACTATATAGTTACTGTCCTTTTTGATATTTTATTTACAGTATATAATATACGTTTGGTGTAATTTTTGATATTTTATGTACAGTATATTAAATATAATTACTGTAGTATTTGATACTTTATTTACAGTATATATAACACATATTTGGTGTACTTTTTGATATTTTATGTACAGTATGTAATATATATTTACTGTACTTTTTGACAATTTATTTACAGTATATAAAGTGTATTTGGTGTACTTTCGGTTAATATTATATGTACAATATATGAAATATATATACTGTATTTTTGATATTTTATGTACAGTATATAAGATATATTTCGTGTCCTTTTGATATTTTATGTAAATTATATAATACATATTTGGTGTTGTTTTTGATATTTTACATAGGGTGTGTCATCTATATTGACTGTCCTTTTTAATATTTTATTTACAGTATATAATATACATTTGGTGTAATTTTTGATATTTTATGTACAGTATATTAAATATAATTACTGTAGTTTTTTATAGTCTATTTACAGTATATATAACACATATTTGGTGTACTTTTTGATATTTTATGTACAGTATGTCATATATATTTACTGTACTATTTGATATTTTATTTACAGTATATAAAATGTATTTGGTGTACTTTTAGTTAATATTATATGTACAATATATGAAATATATTTACTGTACTTTCTGATATTTTATATACAGTATATAAGATATATTTGGTGTCCTTTTGATATTTTATATAAATTATATAATATATATTTTGTGAAGTTTTTGATATTTTACATAGGGTGTGTAGTATATACTTACTGTCCTTTTTGATATTTTATTTACAGTATATAATATACATTTGGTGTAATTTTTGATATTTTATGTACAGTATATTAAATATAATTACTGCAGTTTTTGATAGTCTATTTACAGTATATACAACACATATTTGGTGTACTTTTTGATATTTTATGTACAGTATGTCATATATATTTACTGTACTTTTTGATATTTTATTTACAGTATATAAAATGTATTTGGTGTACTTTTAGTTAATATTATATATACAATATATGAAATACATTTACTGTACTTTTTGATATTTTATGTACAGTATATAAGATATATTTGGTGTCCTTTTGATATTTTATATAAATTATATAATATACATTTGGTGAAGTTTTTGATATTTTACATAGGGTGTGTAGTATATAGTTACTGTCCTTTTTGATATTTTATTTACAGTATATAATATACGTTTGGTGTAATTTTTGATATTTAATGTACAGTATATTAAATATAATTACTGTAGTATTTGATACTTTATTTACAGTATATATAACACATATTTGGTGTACTTTTTGATATTTTATGTACAGTATGTCATATATATTTACTGTACTTTTTGATAATTTATTTACAGTATATAAAGTGTATTTGGTGTACTTTCAGTTAATATTATATGTACAATATATGAAATATATTTACTGTACTTTTTGATATTTTATGTACAGTATATAAGATATATTTCGTGTCCTTTTGATATTTTATGTAAATTATATAATATATATTTTGTGAAGTTTTTGATATTTTACATAGGGTGTGTACTATATAGTTACTGTCCTTTTTGATATTTTATTTACAGTATATAATATACGTTTGGTGTAATTTTTGATATTTAATGTACAGTATATTAAATATAACTACTGTAGTATTTGATACTTTATTTACAGTATATATAACACATATTTGGTGTACTTTTTGATATTTTATGTACAGTATGTAATATATATTTACTGTACTTTTTGATAATTTATTTACAGTATATAAAGTGTATTTGGTGTACTTTCAGTTAATATTATATGTACAATATATGAAATATATTTACTGTACTTTTTGATATTTTAGGTACAGTATATAAGATATATTTGGTGTCCTTTTGATATTTTATGTAAATTATATAATATATATTTGGTGAAGTTTTTGATATTTTACATAGGGTGTGTAGTATATAGTTACTGTCCTTTTTGATATTTTATTTACAGTATATAATATACGTTTGGTGTAATTTTTGATATTTTATGTACAGTATATTAAATATAATTACTGTAGTATTTGATACTTTATTTTCAGTATATATAACACATATTTGGTGTACTTTTTGATATTTTATGTACAGTATGTAATATATATTTACTGTACTTTTTGATAATTTATTTACAGTATATAAAGTGTATTTGGTGTACTTTCGGTTAATATTATATGTACAATATATGAAATATATATACTGTATTTTTGATATTTTATGTACAGTATATAAGATATATTTCGTGTCCTTTTGATATTTTATGTAAATTAGATAATACATATTTGGTGTTGTTTTTGATATTTTACATAGGGTGTGTCATCTATATTGACTGTCCTTTTTAATATTTTATTTACAGTATATAATATACATTTGGTGTAATTTTTGATATTTTATGTACAGTATATTAAATATAATTACTGTAGTTTTTCATAGTCTATTTACAGTATATATAACACATATTTGGTGTACTTTTTGATATTTTATGTACAGTATGTCATATATATTTACTGTACTATTTGATATATTATTTACAGTATATAAAATGTATTTGGTGTACTTTTAGTTAATATTATATGTACAATATATGAAATATATTTACTGTACTTTCTGATATCTTATATACAGTATATAAGATATATTTGGTGTCCTTTTGATATTTTATATAAATTATATAATATATATTTGGTGAAGTTTTTGATATTTTACATAGGGTGTGTAGTATATACTTACTGTCCTTTTTGATATTTTATTTACAGTATATAATATACATTTGGTGTAATTTTTGATATTTTATGTACAGTATATTAAATATAGTTACTGCAGTTTTTGATAGTCTATTTACAGTATATATAACACATATTTGGTGTACTTTTTGATATTTTATGTACAGTATGTCATATATATTTACTGTACTTTTTGATATTTTATTTACAGTATATAAAATGTATTTGGTGTACTTTTAGTTAATATTATATGTACAATATATGAAATATATTTACTGTACTTTCTGATATTTTATGTACAGTATATAAGATATATTTGGTGTCCTTTTGATATTTTATATAAATTATATAATATATATTTGGTGAAGTTTTTGATATTTTACATAGGGTGTGTAGTATATAGTTACTGTCCTTTTTGATATTTTATTTACAGTATATAATATACGTTTGGTGTAATTTTTGATATTTAATGTACAGTATATTAAATATAATTACTGTAGTATTTGATACTTTATTTACAGTATATATAACACATATTTGGTGTACTTTTTGATATTTTATGTACAGTATGTAATATATATTTACTGTACTTTTTGATAATTTATTTACAGTATATAAAATGTATTTGGTGTACTTTCAGTTAATATTAAATGTAAAATATATGAAATATATTTACTGTACTTTGTGATATTTTATGTACAGTATATAAGATATATTTGGTGTCCGTTTGATATTTTATGTAAATTATATAATATATATTTGGTGAAGTTTTTGATATTTTACATAGGGTGTGTAGTATATAGTTACTGTCCTTTTTGATATTTTATTTACAGTATATAATATACGTTTGGTGTAATTTTTGATATTTTATGTACAGTATATTAAATATAATTACTGTAGTATTTGATACTTTATTTACAGTATATATAACACATATTTGGTGTACATTTTGATATTTTATGTACAGTATGTAATATATATTTACTGTACTTTTTGATAATTTATTTACAGTATATAAAGTGTATTTGGTGTACTTTCAGTTAATATTATATGTACAATATATGAAATATATATACTGTATTTTTGATATTTTATGTACAGTATATAAGATATATTTCGTGTCCTTTTGATATTTTATGTAAATTATATAATACATATTTGGTGTTGTTTTTGATATTTTACATAGGGTGTGTCATCTATATTGACTGTCCTTTTTAATATTTTATTTACAGTATATAATATACATTTGGTGTAATTTTTGATATTTTATGTACAGTATATTAAATATAATTACTGTAGTTTTTCATAGTCTATTTACAGTATATATAACACATATTTGGTGTACTTTTTGATATTTTATGTACAGTATGTCATATATATTTACTGTACTATTTGATATTTTATTTACAGTATATAAAATGTATTTGGTGTACTTTTAGTTAATATTATATGTACAATATATGAAATATATTTACTGTACTTTCTGATATTTTATATACAGTATATAAGATATATTTGGTGTCCTTTTGATATTTTATATAAATTATATAATATATATTTGGTGAAGTTTTTGATATTTTACATAGGGTGTGTAGTATATAGTTACTGTCCTTTTTGATATTTTATTTACAGTATATAATATACGTTTGGTGTAATTTTTGATATTTAATATACAGTATATTAAATATAATTACTGTAGTATTTGATACTTTATTTACAGTATATATAACACATATTTGGTGTACTTTTTGATATTTTATGTACAGTATGTAATATATATTTACTGTAGTTTTTGATAATTTATTTACAGTATATAAAGTGTATTTGATGTACTTTCAGTTAATATTATATGTAAAATATATGAAATATATTTACTGTACTTTGTGATATTTTATGTACAGTATATAAGATATATTTGGTGTCCTTTTGATATTTTATGTAAATTATATAATATATATTTGGTGAAGTTTTTGATATTTTACATAGGGTGTGTAGTATATAGTTACTGTCCTTTTTGATATTTTATTTACAGTATACAATATACGTTTGGTGTGATTTTTGATATTTTATGTACAGTATATTAAATATAATTACTGTAGTATTTGATACTTTATTTACAGTATATATAACACATATTTGGTGTACTTTTTGATATTTTATGTACAGTATGTAATATATATTTACTGTACTTTTTGATAATTTATTTACAGTATATAAAGTGTATTTGGTGTACTTTCGGTTAATATTATATGTACAATATATGAAATATATATACTGTATTTTTGATATTTTATGTACAGTATATAAGATATATTTCGTGTCCTTTTGATATTTTATGTAAATTATATAATACATATTTGGTGTTGTTTTTGATATTTTACATAGGGTGTGTCATCTATATTGACTGTCCTTTTTAATATTTTATTTACACTATATAATATACATTTGGTGTAATTTTTGATATTTTATGGACAGTATATTAAATATAATTACTGTAGTTTTTCATAGTCTATTTACAGTATATATAACACATATTTGGTGTACTTTTTGATATTTTATGTACAGTATGTCATATATATTTACTGTACTATTTGATATTTTATTTACAGTATATAAAATGTATTTGGTGTACTTTTAGTTAATATTATATGTACAATATATGAAATATATTTACTGTACTTTCTGATATTTTATATACAGTATATAAGATATATTTGGTGTCCTTTTGATATTTTATATAAATTATATAATATATATTTGGTGAAGTTTTTGATATTTTACATAGGGTGTGTAGTATATAGTTACTGTCCTTTTTGATATTTTATTTACAGTATATAATATACGTTTGGTGTAATTTTTGATATTTAATGTACAGTATATTAAATATAATTACTGTAGTATTTGATACTTTATTTACAGTATATATAACACATATTTGGTGTACTTTTTGATATTTTATGTACAGTATGTAATATATATTTACTGTACTTTTTGATAATTTATTTACAGTATATAAAGTGTATTTGGTGTACTTTCAGTTAATATTATATGTAAAATATATGAAATATTTTTACTGTACTTTGTGATATTTTATGTACAGTATATAAGATATATTTGGTGTCTTTTTGATATTTTACATAGGGTGTGTAGTATATAGTTACTGTCCTTTTTGATATTTTATTTACAGTATATAATATACGTTTGGTGTAATTTTTGATATTTAATGTACAGTATATTAAATATAATTACTGTAGTATTTGATACTTTATTTACAGTATATATAACACATATTTGGTGTACTTTTTGATATTTTATGTACAGTATGTCATATATATTTACTGTACTTTTTGATAATTTATTTACAGTATATAAAGTGTATTTGGTGTACTTTCAGTTAATATTATATGTACAATATATGAAATATATTTACTGTACTTTTTGATATTTTATGTACAGTATATAAGATATATTTGGTGTCCTTTTGATATTTTATGTAAATTATATAATATATATTTGGTGAAGTTTTTGATATTTTACATAGGGTGTGTACTATATAGTTACTGTCCTTTTTGATATTTTATTTACAGTATATAATATACGTTTGGTGTAATTTTTGATATTTTATGTACAGTATATTAAATATAATTACTGTAGTATTTGATACTTTATTTACAGTATATATAACACATATTTGGTGTACTTTTTGATATTTTATGTACAGTATGTAATATATATTTACTGTACTTTTTGACAATTTATTTACAGTATATAAAGTGTATTTGGTGTACTTTCGGTTAATATTATATGTACAATATATGAAATATATATACTGTATTTTTGATATTTTATGTACAGTATATAAGATATATTTCGTGTCCTTTTGATATTTTATGTAAATTATATAATACATATTTGGTGTTGTTTTTGATATTTTACATAGGGTGTGTCATCTATATTGACTGTCCTTTTTAATATTTTATTTACAGTATATAATATACATTTGGTGTAATTTTTGATATTTTATGTACAGTATATTAAATATAATTACTGTAGTTTTTTATAGTCTATTTACAGTATATATAACACATATTTGGTGTACTTTTTGATATTTTATGTACAGTATGTCATATATATTTACTGTACTATTTGATATTTTATTTACAGTATATAAAATGTATTTGGTGTACTTTTAGTTAATATTATATGTACAATATATGAAATATATTTACTGTACTTTCTGATATTTTATATACAGTATATAAGATATATTTGGTGTCCTTTTGATATTTTATATAAATTATATAATATATATTTTGTGAAGTTTTTGATATTTTACATAGGGTGTGTAGTATATACTTACTGTCCTTTTTGATATTTTATTTACAGTATATAATATACATTTGGTGTAATTTTTGATATTTTATGTACAGTATATTAAATATAATTACTGCAGTTTTTGATAGTCTATTTACAGTATATACAACACATATTTGGTGTACTTTTTGATATTTTATGTACAGTATGTCATATATATTTACTGTACTTTTTGATATTTTATTTACAGTATATAAAATGTATTTGGTGTACTTTTAGTTAATATTATATATACAATATATGAAATACATTTACTGTACTTTTTGATATTTTATGTACAGTATATAAGATATATTTGGTGTCCTTTTGATATTTTATATAAATTATATAATATACATTTGGTGAAGTTTTTGATATTTTACATAGGGTGTGTAGTATATAGTTACTGTCCTTTTTGATATTTTATTTACAGTATATAATATACGTTTGGTGTAATTTTTGATATTTAATGTACAGTATATTAAATATAATTACTGTAGTATTTGATACTTTATTTACAGTATATATAACACATATTTGGTGTACTTTTTGATATTTTATGTACAGTATGTCATATATATTTACTGTACTTTTTGATAATTTATTTACAGTATATAAAGTGTATTTGGTGTACTTTCAGTTAATATTATATGTACAATATATGAAATATATTTACTGTACTTTTTGATATTTTATGTACAGTATATAAGATATATTTCGTGTCCTTTTGATATTTTATGTAAATTATATAATATATATTTTGTGAAGTTTTTGATATTTTACATAGGGTGTGTACTATATAGTTACTGTCCTTTTTGATATTTTATTTACAGTATATAATATACGTTTGGTGTAATTTTTGATATTTAATGTACAGTATATTAAATATAACTACTGTAGTATTTGATACTTTATTTACAGTATATATAACACATATTTGGTGTACTTTTTGATATTTTATGTACAGTATGTAATATATATTTACTGTACTTTTTGATAATTTATTTACAGTATATAAAGTGTATTTGGTGTACTTTCAGTTAATATTATATGTACAATATATGAAATATATTTACTGTACTTTTTGATATTTTAGGTACAGTATATAAGATATATTTGGTGTCCTTTTGATATTTTATGTAAATTATATAATATATATTTGGTGAAGTTTTTGATATTTTACATAGGGTGTGTAGTATATAGTTACTGTCCTTTTTGATATTTTATTTACAGTATATAATATACGTTTGGTGTAATTTTTGATATTTTATGTACAGTATATTAAATATAATTACTGTAGTATTTGATACTTTATTTTCAGTATATATAACACATATTTGGTGTACTTTTTGATATTTTATGTACAGTATGTAATATATATTTACTGTACTTTTTGATAATTTATTTACAGTATATAAAGTGTATTTGGTGTACTTTCGGTTAATATTATATGTACAATATATGAAATATATATACTGTATTTTTGATATTTTATGTACAGTATATAAGATATATTTCGTGTCCTTTTGATATTTTATGTAAATTATATAATACATATTTGGTGTTGTTTTTGATATTTTACATAGGGTGTGTCATCTATATTGACTGTCCTTTTTAATATTTTATTTACAGTATATAATATACATTTGGTGTAATTTTTGATATTTTATGTACAGTATATTAAATATAATTACTGTAGTTTTTCATAGTCTATTTACAGTATATATAACACATATTTGGTGTACTTTTTGATATTTTATGTACAGTATGTCATATATATTTACTGTACTATTTGATATATTATTTACAGTATATAAAATGTATTTGGTGTACTTTTAGTTAATATTATATGTACAATATATGAAATATATTTACTGTACTTTCTGATATCTTATATACAGTATATAAGATATATTTGGTGTCCTTTTGATATTTTATATAAATTATATAATATATATTTGGTGAAGTTTTTGATATTTTACATAGGGTGTGTAGTATATACTTACTGTCCTTTTTGATATTTTATTTACAGTATATAATATACATTTGGTGTAATTTTTGATATTTTATGTACAGTATATTAAATATAGTTACTGCAGTTTTTGATAGTCTATTTACAGTATATATAACACATATTTGGTGTACTTTTTGATATTTTATGTACAGTATGTCATATATATTTACTGTACTATTTGATATTTTATTTACAGTATATAAAATGTATTTGGTGTACTTTTAGTTAATATTATATGTACAATATATGAAATATATTTACTGTACTTTCTGATATTTTATGTACAGTATATAAGATATATTTGGTGTCCTTTTGATATTTTATATAAATTATATAATATATATTTGGTGAAGTTTTTGATATTTTACATAGGGTGTGTAGTATATAGTTACTGTCCTTTTTGATATTTTATTTACAGTATATAATATACGTTTGGTGTAATTTTTGATATTTAATGTACAGTATATTAAATATAATTACTGTAGTATTTGATACTTTATTTACAGTATATATAACACATATTTGGTGTACTTTTTGATATTTTATGTACAGTATGTAATATATATTTACTGTAGTTTTTGATAATTTATTTACAGTATATAAAGTGTATTTGATGTACTTTCAGTTAATATTATATGTAAAATATATGAAATATATTTACTGTACTTTGTGATATTTTATGTACAGTATATAAGATATATTTGGTGTCCTTTTGATATTTTATGTAAATTATATAATATATATTTGGTGAAGTTTTTGATATTTTACATAGGGTGTGTAGTATATACTTACTGTCCTTTTTGATATTTTATTTACAGTATATAATATACGTTTGGTGTGATTTTTGATATTTTATGTACAGTATATTAAATATAATTACTGTAGTATTTGATACTTTATTTACAGTATATATAACACATATTTGGTGTACTTTTTGATATTTTATGTACAGTATGTAATATATATTTACTGTACTTTTTGATAATTTATTTACAGTATATAAAGTGTATTTGGTGTACTTTCGGTTAATATTATATGTACAATATATGAAATATATATACTGTATTTTTGATATTTTATGTACAGTATATAAGATATATTTCGTGTCCTTTTGATATTTTATGTAAATTATATAATACATATTTGGTGTTGTTTTTGATATTTTACATAGGGTGTGTCATCTATATTGACTGTCCTTTTTAATATTTTATTTACACTATATAATATACATTTGGTGTAATTTTTGATATTTTATGGACAGTATATTAAATATAATTACTGTAGTTTTTCATAGTCTATTTACAGTATATATAACACATATTTGGTGTACTTTTTGATATTTTATGTACAGTATGTCATATATATTTACTGTACTATTTGATATTTTATTTACAGTATATAAAATGTATTTGGTGTACTTTTAGTTAATATTATATGTACAATATATGAAATATATTTACTGTACTTTCTGATATTTTATATACAGTATATAAGATATATTTGGTGTCCTTTTGATATTTTATATAAATTATATAATATATATTTGGTGAAGTTTTTGATATTTTACATAGGGTGTGTAGTATATAGTTACTGTCCTTTTTGATATTTTATTTACAGTATATAATATACGTTTGGTGTAATTTTTGATATTTAATGTACAGTATATTAAATATAATTACTGTAGTATTTGATACTTTATTTACAGTATATATAACACATATTTGGTGTACTTTTTGATATTTTATGTACAGTATGTAATATATATTTACTGTACTTTTTGATAATTTATTTACAGTATATAAAGTGTATTTGGTGTACTTTCAGTTAATATTATATGTAAAATATATGAAATATTTTTACTGTACTTTGTGATATTTTATGTACAGTATATAAGATATATTTGGTGTCCTTTTGATATTTTATATAAATTACATAATATATATTTGGTGAAGTTTTTGATATTTTACATAGGGTGTGTAGTATATAGTTACTGTCCTTTTTGATATTTTATTTACAGTATATAATATACGTTTGGTGTAATTTTTGATATTTAATGTACAGTATATTAAATATAATTACTGTAGTATTTGATACTTTATTTACAGTATATATAACACATATTTGGTGTACTTTTTGATATTTTATGTACAGTATGTCATATATATTTACTGTACTTTTTGATAATTTATTTACAGTATATAAAGTGTATTTGGTGTACTTTCAGTTAATATTATATGTACAATATATGAAATATATTTACTGTACTTTTTGATATTTTATGTACAGTATATAAGATATATTTGGTGTCCTTTTGATATTTTATGTAAATTATATAATATATATTTGGTGAAGTTTTTGATATTTTACATAGGGTGTGTACTATATAGTTACTGTCCTTTTTGATATTTTATTTACAGTATATAATATACGTTTGGTGTAATTTTTGATATTTTATGTACAGTATATTAAATATAATTACTGTAGTATTTGATACTTTATTTACAGTATATATAACACATATTTGGTGTACTTTTTGATATTTTATGTACAGTATGTAATATATATTTACTGTACTTTTTGACAATTTATTTACAGTATATAAAGTGTATTTGGTGTACTTTCGGTTAATATTATATGTACAATATATGAAATATATATACTGTATTTTTGATATTTTATGTACAGTATATAAGATATATTTCGTGTCCTTTTGATATTTTATGTAAATTATATAATACATATTTGGTGTTGTTTTTGATATTTTACATAGGGTGTGTCATCTATATTGACTGTCCTTTTTAATATTTTATTTACAGTATATAATATACATTTGGTGTAATTTTTGATATTTTATGTACAGTATATTAAATATAATTACTGTAGTTTTTTATAGTCTATTTACAGTATATATAACACATATTTGGTGTACTTTTTGATATTTTATGTACAGTATGTCATATATATTTACTGTACTATTTGATATTTTATTTACAGTATATAAAATGTATTTGGTGTACTTTTAGTTAATATTATATGTACAATATATGAAATATATTTACTGTACTTTCTGATATTTTATATACAGTATATAAGATATATTTGGTGTCCTTTTGATATTTTATATAAATTATATAATATATATTTTGTGAAGTTTTTGATATTTTACATAGGGTGTGTAGTATATACTTACTGTCCTTTTTGATATTTTATTTACAGTATATAATATACATTTGGTGTAATTTTTGATATTTTATGTACAGTATATTAAATATAATTACTGCAGTTTTTGATAGTCTATTTACAGTATATACAACACATATTTGGTGTACTTTTTGATATTTTATGTACAGTATGTCATATATATTTACTGTACTTTTTGATATTTTATTTACAGTATATAAAATGTATTTGGTGTACTTTTAGTTAATATTATATATACAATATATGAAATACATTTACTGTACTTTTTGATATTTTATGTACAGTATATAAGATATATTTGGTGTCCTTTTGATATTTTATATAAATTATATAATATACATTTGGTGAAGTTTTTGATATTTTACATAGGGTGTGTAGTATATAGTTACTGTCCTTTTTGATATTTTATTTACAGTATATAATATACGTTTGGTGTAATTTTTGATATTTAATGTACAGTATATTAAATATAATTACTGTAGTATTTGATACTTTATTTACAGTATATATAACACATATTTGGTGTACTTTTTGATATTTTATGTACAGTATGTCATATATATTTACTGTACTTTTTGATAATTTATTTACAGTATATAAAGTGTATTTGGTGTACTTTCAGTTAATATTATATGTACAATATATGAAATATATTTACTGTACTTTTTGATATTTTATGTACAGTATATAAGATATATTTCGTGTCCTTTTGATATTTTATGTAAATTATATAATATATATTTTGTGAAGTTTTTGATATTTTACAAAGGGTGTGTACTATATAGTTACTGTCCTTTTTGATATTTTATTTACAGTATATAATATACGTTTGGTGTAATTTTTGATATTTAATGTACAGTATATTAAATATAACTACTGTAGTATTTGATACTTTATTTACAGTATATATAACACATATTTGGTGTACTTTTTGATATTTTATGTACAGTATGTAATATATATTTACTGTACTTTTTGATAATTTATTTACAGTATATAAAGTGTATTTGGTGTACTTTCAGTTAATATTATATGTACAATATATGAAATATATTTACTGTACTTTTTGATATTTTAGGTACAGTATATAAGATATATTTGGTGTCCTTTTGATATTTTATGTAAATTATATAATATATATTTGGTGAAGTTTTTGATATTTTACATAGGGTGTGTAGTATATAGTTACTGTCCTTTTTGATATTTTATTTACAGTATATAATATACGTTTGGTGTAATTTTTGATATTTTATGTACAGTATATTAAATATAATTACTGTAGTATTTGATACTTTATTTTCAGTATATATAACACATATTTGGTGTACTTTTTGATATTTTATGTACAGTATGTAATATATATTTACTGTACTTTTTGATAATTTATTTACAGTATATAAAGTGTATTTGGTGTACTTTCGGTTAATATTATATGTACAATATATGAAATATATATACTGTATTTTTGATATTTTATGTACAGTATATAAGATATATTTCGTGTCCTTTTGATATTTTATGTAAATTAGATAATACATATTTGGTGTTGTTTTTGATATTTTACATAGGGTGTGTCATCTATATTGACTGTCCTTTTTAATATTTTATTTACAGTATATAATATACATTTGGTGTAATTTTTGATATTTTATGTACAGTATATTAAATATAATTACTGTAGTTTTTCATAGTCTATTTACAGTATATATAACACATATTTGGTGTACTTTTTGATATTTTATGTACAGTATGTCATATATATTTACTGTACTATTTGATATATTATTTACAGTATATAAAATGTATTTGGTGTACTTTTAGTTAATATTATATGTACAATATATGAAATATATTTACTGTACTTTCTGATATCTTATATACAGTATATAAGATATATTTGGTGTCCTTTTGATATTTTATATAAATTATATAATATATATTTGGTGAAGTTTTTGATATTTTACATAGGGTGTGTAGTATATACTTACTGTCCTTTTTGATATTTTATTTACAGTATATAATATACATTTGGTGTAATTTTTGATATTTTATGTACAGTATATTAAATATAGTTACTGCAGTTTTTGATAGTCTATTTACAGTATATATAACACATATTTGGTGTACTTTTTGATATTTTATGTACAGTATGTCATATATATTTACTGTACTTTTTGATATTTTATTTACAGTATATAAAATGTATTTGGTGTACTTTTAGTTAATATTATATGTACAATATATGAAATATATTTACTGTACTTTCTGATATTTTATGTACAGTATATAAGATATATTTGGTGTCCTTTTGATATTTTATATAAATTATATAATATATATTTGGTGAAGTTTTTGATATTTTACATAGGGTGTGTAGTATATAGTTACTGTCCTTTTTGATATTTTATTTACAGTATATAATATACGTTTGGTGTAATTTTTGATATTTAATGTACAGTATATTAAATATAATTACTGTAGTATTTGATACTTTATTTACAGTATATATAACACATATTTGGTGTACTTTTTGATATTTTATGTACAGTATGTAATATATATTTACTGTACTTTTTGATAATTTATTTACAGTATATAAAATGTATTTGGTGTACTTTCAGTTAATATTAAATGTAAAATATATGAAATATATTTACTGTACTTTGTGATATTTTATGTACAGTATATAAGATATATTTGGTGTCCGTTTGATATTTTATGTAAATTATATAATATATATTTGGTGAAGTTTTTGATATTTTACATAGGGTGTGTAGTATATAGTTACTGTCCTTTTTGATATTTTATTTACAGTATATAATATACGTTTGGTGTAATTTTTGATATTTTATGTACAGTATATTAAATATAATTACTGTAGTATTTGATACTTTATTTACAGTATATATAACACATATTTGGTGTACATTTTGATATTTTATGTACAGTATGTAATATATATTTACTGTACTTTTTGATAATTTATTTACAGTATATAAAGTGTATTTGGTGTACTTTCAGTTAATATTATATGTACAATATATGAAATATATATACTGTATTTTTGATATTTTATGTACAGTATATAAGATATATTTCGTGTCCTTTTGATATTTTATGTAAATTATATAATACATATTTGGTGTTGTTTTTGATATTTTACATAGGGTGTGTCATCTATATTGACTGTCCTTTTTAATATTTTATTTACAGTATATAATATACATTTGGTGTAATTTTTGATATTTTATGTACAGTATATTAAATATAATTACTGTAGTTTTTCATAGTCTATTTACAGTATATATAACACATATTTGGTGTACTTTTTGATATTTTATGTACAGTATGTCATATATATTTACTGTACTATTTGATATTTTATTTACAGTATATAAAATGTATTTGGTGTACTTTTAGTTAATATTATATGTACAATATATGAAATATATTTACTGTACTTTCTGATATTTTATATACAGTATATAAGATATATTTGGTGTCCTTTTGATATTTTATATAAATTATATAATATATATTTTGTGAAGTTTTTGATATTTTACATAGGGTGTGTACTATATACTTACTGTCCTTTTTGATATTTTATTTACAGTATATAATATACATTTGGTGTAATTTTTGATATTTTATGTACAGTATATTAAATATAATTACTGCAGTTTTTGATAGTCTATTTGCAGTATATACAACACATATTTGGTGTACTTTTTGATATTTTATGTACAGTATGTCATATATATTTACTGTACTTTTTGATATTTTATTTACAGTATATAAAATGTATTTGGTGTACTTTTAGTTAATATTATATGTACAATATATGAAATATATTTACTGTACTTTTTGATATTTTATGTACAGTATATAAGATATATTTGGTGTCCTTTTGATATTTTATATAAATTACATAATATATATTTGGTGAAGTTTTTGATATTTTACATAGGGTGTGTAGTATATAGTTACTGTCCTTTTTGATATTTTATTTACAGTATATAATATACGTTTGGTGTAATTTTTGATATTTAATGTACAGTATATTAAATATAATTACTGTAGTATTTGATACTTTATTTACAGTATATATAACACGTATTTGGTGTACTTTTTGATATTTTTTGTACAGTATGTCATATATATTTACTGTACATTTTGATAATTTATTTACAGTATATAAAGTGTATTTGGTGTACTTTCAGTTAATATTATATGTACAATATATGAAATATATTTACTGTACTTTTTGATATTTTATGTACAGTATATAAGATATATTTGGTGTCCTTTTGATATTTTATGTAAATTATATAATATATATTTGGTGAAGTTTTTGATATTTTACATAGGGTGTGTAGTATATAGTTACTGTCCTTTTTGATATTTTATTTACAGTATATAATATACGTTTGGTGTAATTTTTGATATTTAATGTACAGTATATTAAATATAATTACTGTAGTATTTGATACTTTATTTACAGTATATATAACACATATTTGGTGTACTTTTTGATATTTTATGTACAGTATGTAATATATATTTACTGTACTTTTTGATAATTTATTTACAGTATATAAAGTGTATTTGGTGTACTTTCAGTTAATATTATATGTACAATATATGAAATATATTTACTGTACTTTTTGATATTTTAGGTACAGTATATAAGATATATTTCGTGTCCTTTTGATATTTTATGTAAATTATAAAATATATATTTGGTGAAGTTTTTGATATTTTACATAGGGTGTGTAGTATATAGTTACTGTCCTTTTTGATATTTTATTTACAGTATGTAATATACGTTTGGTGTAATTTTTGATATTTTATGTACAGTATATTAAATATAATTACTGTAGTATTTGATACTTTATTTACAGTATATATAACACATATTTGGTGTACTTTTTGATATTTTATGTACAGTATGTAATATATATTTACTGTACTTTTTGATAATTTATTTACAGTATATAAAGTGTATTTGGTGTACTTTCGGTTAATATTATATGTACAATATATGAAATATATATACTGTATTTTTGATATTTTATGTACAGTATATAAGATATATTTCGTGTCCTTTTGATATTTTATGTAAATTATATAATACATATTTGGTGTTGTTTTTGATATTTTACATAGGGTGTGTCATCTATATTGACTGTCCTTTTTAATATTTTATTTACAGTATATAATATACATTTGGTGTAATTTTTGATATTTTATGTACAGTATATTAAATATAATTACTGTAGTTTTTCATAGTCTATTTACAGTATATATAACACATATTTGGTGTACTTTTTGATATTTTATGTACAGTATGTCATATATATTTACTGTACTATTTGATATTTTATTTACAGTATATAAAATGTATTTGGTGTACTTTTAGTTAATATTATATGTACAATATATGAAATATATTTACTGTACTTTCTGATATTTTATATACAGTATATAAGATATATTTGGTGTCCTTTTGATATTTTATATAAATTATATAATATATATTTGGTGAAGTTTTTGATATTTTACATAGGGTGTGTAGTATATAGTTACTGTCCTTTTTGATATTTTATTTACAGTATATAATATACGTTTGGTGTAATTTTTGATATTTAATGTACAGTATATTAAATATAATTACTGTAGTATTTGATACTTTATTTACAGTATATATAACACATATTTGGTGTACTTTTTGATATTTTATGTACAGTATGTAATATATATTTACTGTAGTTTTTGATAATTTATTTACAGTATATAAAGTGTATTTGATGTACTTTCAGTTAATATTATATGTAAAATATATGAAATATATTTACTGTACTTTGTGATATTTTATGTACAGTATATAAGATATATTTGGTGTCCTTTTGATATTTTATGTAAATTATATAATATATATTTGGTGAAGTTTTTGATATTTTACATAGGGTGTGTAGTATATAGTTACTGTCCTTTTTGATATTTTATTTACAGTATATAATATACGTTTGGTGTGATTTTTGATATTTTATGTACAGTATATTAAATATAATTACTGTAGTATTTGATACTTTATTTACAGTATATATAACACATATTTGGTGTACTTTTTGATATTTTATGTACAGTATGTAATATATATTTACTGTACTTTTTGATAATTTATTTACAGTATATAAAGTGTATTTGGTGTACTTTCGGTTAATATTATATGTACAATATATGAAATATATATACTGTATTTTTGATATTTTATGTACAGTATATAAGATATATTTCGTGTCCTTTTGATATTTTATGTAAATTATATAATACATATTTGGTGTTGTTTTTGATATTTTACATAGGGTGTGTCATCTATATTGACTGTCCTTTTTAATATTTTATTTACAGTATATAATATACATTTGGTGTAATTTTTGATATTTTATGGACAGTATATTAAATATAATTACTGTAGTTTTTCATAGTCTATTTACAGTATATATAACACATATTTGGTGTACTTTTTGATATTTTATATACAGTATGTCATATATATTTACTGTACTATTTGATATTTTATTTACAGTATATAAAATGTATTTGGTGTACTTTTAGTTAATATTATATGTACAATATATGAAATATATTTACTGTACTTTCTGATATTTTATATACAGTATATAAGATATATTTGGTGTCCTTTTGATATTTTATATAAATTATATAATATATATTTGGTGAAGTTTTTGATATTTTACATAGGGTGTGTAGTATATAGTTACTGTCCTTTTTGATATTTTATTTACAGTATATAATATACGTTTGGTGTAATTTTTGATATTTAATGTACAGTATATTAAATATAATTACTGTAGTATTTGATACTTTATTTACAGTATATATAACACATATTTGGTGTACTTTTTGATATTTTATGTACAGTATGTAATATATATTTACTGTACTTTTTGATAATTTATTTACAGTATATAAAGTGTATTTGGTGTACTTTCAGTTAATATTATATGTAAAATATATGAAATATTTTTACTGTACTTTGTGATATTTTATGTACAGTATATAAGATATATTTGGTGTCCTTTTGATATTTTATATAAATTACATAATATATATTTGGTGAAGTTTTTGATATTTTACATAGGGTGTGTAGTATATAGTTACTGTCCTTTTTGATATTTTATTTACAGTATATAATATACGTTTGGTGTAATTTTTGATATTTAATGTACAGTATATTAAATATAATTACTGTAGTATTTGATACTTTATTTACAGTATATATAACACATATTTGGTGTACTTTTTGATATTTTATGTACAGTATGTAATATATATTTACTGTACTTTTTGATAATTTATTTACAGTATATAAAGTGTATTTGGTGTACTTTCAGTTAATATTATATGTACAATATATGAAATATATTTACTGTACTTTTTGATATTTTATGTACAGTATATAAGATATATTTGGTGTCCTTTTGATATTTTATATAAATTACATAATATATATTTGGTGAAGTTTTTGATATTTTACATAGGGTGTGTAGTATATAGTTACTGTCCTTTTTGATATTTTATTTACAGTATATAATATACGTTTGGTGTAATTTTTGATATTTAATGTACAGTATATTAAATATAATTACTGTAGTATTTGATACTTTATTTACAGTATATATAACACGTATTTGGTGTACTTTTTGATATTTTTTGTACAGTATGTCATATATATTTACTGTACATTTTGATAATTTATTTACAGTATATAAAGTGTATTTGGTGTACTTTCAGTTAATATTATATGTACAATATATGAAATATATTTACTGTACTTTTTGATATTTTATGTACAGTATATAAGATATATTTGGTGTCCTTTTGATATTTTATGTAAATTATATAATATATATTTGGTGAAGTTTTTGATATTTTACATAGGGTGTGTAGTATATAGTTACTGTCCTTTTTGATATTTTATTTACAGTATATAATATACGTTTGGTGTAATTTTTGATATTTAATGTACAGTATATTAAATATAATTACTGTAGTATTTGATACTTTATTTACAGTATATATAACACATATTTGGTGTACTTTTTGATATTTTATGTACAGTATGTAATATATATTTACTGTACTTTTTGATAATTTATTTACAGTATATAAAGTGTATTTGGTGTACTTTCAGTTAATATTATATGTACAATATATGAAATATATTTACTGTACTTTTTGATATTTTAGGTACAGTATATAAGATATATTTCGTGTCCTTTTGATATTTTATGTAAATTATAAAATATATATTTGGTGAAGTTTTTGATATTTTACATAGGGTGTGTAGTATATAGTTACTGTCCTTTTTGATATTTTATTTACAGTATGTAATATACGTTTGGTGTAATTTTTGATATTTTATGTACAGTATATTAAATATAATTACTGTAGTATTTGATACTTTATTTACAGTATATATAACACATATTTGGTGTACTTTTTGATATTTTATGTACAGTATGTAATATATATTTACTGTACTTTTTGATAATTTATTTACAGTATATAAAGTGTATTTGGTGTACTTTCGGTTAATATTATATGTACAATATATGAAATATATATACTGTATTTTTGATATTTTATGTACAGTATATAAGATATATTTCGTGTCCTTTTGATATTTTATGTAAATTATATAATACATATTTGGTGTTGTTTTTGATATTTTACATAGGGTGTGTCATCTATATTGACTGTCCTTTTTAATATTTTATTTACAGTATATAATATACATTTGGTGTAATTTTTGATATTTTATGTACAGTATATTAAATATAATTACTGTAGTTTTTCATAGTCTATTTACAGTATATATAACACATATTTGGTGTACTTTTTGATATTTTATGTACAGTATGATATATATATTTACTGTACTATTTGATATTTTATTTACAGTATATAAAATGTATTTGGTGTACTTTTAGTTAATATTATATGTACAATATATGAAATATATTTACTGTACTTCTGATATTTTATATACAGTATATAAGATATATTTGGTGTCCTTTTGATATTTTATATAAATTATATAATATATATTTGGTGAAGTTTTTGATATTTTACATAGGGTGTGTAGTATATAGTTACTGTCCTTTTTGATATTTTATTTACAGTATATAATATACGTTTGGTGTAATTTTTGATATTTAATGTACAGTATATTAAATATAATTACTGTAGTATTTGATACTTTATTTACAGTATATATAACACATATTTGGTGTACTTTTTGATATTTTATGTACAGTATGTAATATATATTTACTGTACTTTTTGATAATTTATTTACAGTATATAAAGTGTATTTGGTGTACTTTCAGTTAATATTATATGTAAAATATATGAAATATTTTTACTGTACTTTGTGATATTTTATGTACAGTATATAAGATATATTTGGTGTCCTTTTGATATTTTATGTAAATTATATAATATATATTTGGTGAAGTTTTTGATATTTTACATAGGGTGTGTAGTATATAGTTACTGTCCTTTTTGATATTTTATTTACAGTATATAATATACGTTTGGTGTAATTTTTGATATTTTATGTACAGTATATTAAATATAATTACTGTAGTATTTGATACTTTATTTACAGTATATATAACACATATTTGGTGTACTTTTTGATATTTTATGTACAGTATGTAATATATATTTACTGTACTTTTTGATAATTTATTTACAGTATATAAAGTGTATTTGGTGTACTTTCGGTTAATATTATATGTACAATCTATGAAATATATATACTGTATTTTTGATATTTTATGTACAGTATATAAGATATATTTCGTGTCCTTTTGATATTTTATGTAAATTATATAATACATATTTGGTGTTGTTTTTGATATTTTACATAGAGTGTGTCATCTATATTGACTGTCCTTTTTAATATTTTATTTACAGTATATAATATACATTTGGTGTAATTTTTGATATTTTATGTACAGTATATTAAATATAATTACTGTAGTTTTTCATAGTCTATTTACAGTATATATAACACATATTTGGTGTACTTTTTGATATTTTATGTACAGTATGTCATATATATTTACTGTACTATTTGATATTTTATTTACAGTATATAAAATGTATTTGGTGTACTTTCAGTTAATATTATATGTACAATATATGAAATATATTTACTGTACTTTCTGATATTTTATATACAGTATATAAGATATATTTGGTGCCCTTTTGATATTTTATATAAATTATATAATATATATTTGGTGAAGTTTTTGATATTTTACATAGGGTGTGTAGTATATTGTTACTGTCCTTTTTGATATTTTATTTACAGTATATAATATACGTTTGGTGTAATTTTTGATATTTAATGTACAGTATATTAAATATAATTACTGTAGTATTTGATACTTTATTTACAGTATATATAACACATATTTGGTGTACTTTTTGATATTTTATGTACAGTATGTAATATATATTTACTGTACTTTTTGATAATTTATTTACAGTATATAAAGTGTATTTGATGTACTTTCAGTTAATATTATATGTAAAATATATGAAATATATTTACTGTATTTTGTGATATTTTATGTACAGTATATAAGATATATTTGGTGTCCTTTTGATATTTTATGTAAATTATATAATATATATTTGGTGAAGTTTTTGATATTTTACATAGGGTGTGTAGTACATAGTTACTGTCCTTTTTGATATTTTATTTACAGTATATAATATACGTTTGGTGTAATTTTTGATATTTTATGTACAGTATATTAAATATAATTACTGTAGTATTTGATACTTTATTTACAGTATATATAACACATATTTGGTGTACTTTTTGATATTTTATGTACAGTATGTAATATATATTTACTGTACTTTTTGATAATTTATTTACAGTATATAAAGTGTATTTGGTGTACTTTCGGTTAATATTATATGTACAATATATGAAATATATATACTGTATTTTTGATATTTTATGTACAGTATATAAGATATATTTCGTGTCCTTTTGATATTTTATGTAAATTATATAATACATATTTGGTGTTGTTTTTGATATTTTACATAGGGTGTGTCATCTATATTGACTGTCCTTTTTAATATTTTATTTACAGTATATAATATACATTTGGTGTAATTTTTGATATTTTATGGACAGTATATTAAATATAATTACTGTAGTTTTTCATAGTCTATTTACAGTATATATAACACATATTTGGTGTACTTTTTGATATTTTATGTACAGTATGTCATATATATTTACTGTACTATTTGATATTTTATTTACAGTATATAAAATGTATTTGGTGTACTTTTAGTTAATATTATATGTACAATATATGAAATATATTTACTGTACTTCTGATATTTTATATACAGTATATAAGATATATTTGGTGTCCTTTTGATATTTTATATAAATTATATAATATATATTTGGTGAAGTTTTTGATATTTTACATAGGGTGTGTAGTATATAGTTACTGTCCTTTTTGATATTTTATTTACAGTATATAATATACGTTTGGTGTAATTTTTGATATTTAATGTACAGTATATTAAATATAATTACTGTAGTATTTGATACTTTATTTACAGTATATATAACACATATTTGGTGTACTTTTTGATATTTTATGTACAGTATGTAATATATATTTACTGTACTTTTTGATAATTTATTTACAGTATATAAAGTGTATTTGGTGTACTTTCAGTTAATATTATATGTAAAATATATGAAATATTTTTACTGTACTTTGTGATATTTTATGTACAGTATATAAGATATATTTGGTGTCCTTTTGATATTTTATGTAAATTATATAATATATATTTGGTGAAGTTTTTGATATTTTACATAGGGTGTGTAGTATATAGTTACTGTCCTTTTTGATATTTTATTTACAGTATATAATATACGTTTGGTGTAATTTTTGATATTTTATGTACAGTATATTAAATATAATTACTGTAGTATTTGATACTTTATTTACAGTATATATAACACATATTTGGTGTACTTTTTGATATTTTATGTACAGTATGTAATATATATTTACTGTACTTTTTGATAATTTATTTACAGTATATAAAGTGTATTTGGTGTACTTTCGGTTAATATTATATGTACAATATATGAAATATATATACTGTATTTTTGATATTTTATGTACAGTATATAAGATATATTTCGTGTCCTTTTGATATTTTATGTAAATTATATAATACATATTTGGTGTTGTTTTTGATATTTTACATAGAGTGTGTCATCTATATTGACTGTCCTTTTTGATATTTTATTTACAGTATATAATATACGTTTGGTGTAATTTTTGATATTTAATGTACAGTATATTAAATATAATTACTGTAGTTTTTTATAGTCTATTTACAGTATATATAACACATATTTGGTGTACTTTTTGATATTTTATGTACAGTATGTCATATATATTTACTGTACTATTTGATATTTTATTTACAGTATATAAAATGTATTTGGTGTACTTTTAGTTAATATTATATGTACAATATATGAAATATATTTACTGTACTTTCTGATATTTTATATACAGTATATAAGATATATTTGGTGTCCTTTTGATATTTTATATAAATTATATAATATATATTTTGTGAAGTTTTTGATATTTTACATAGGGTGTGTAGTATATACTTACTGTCCTTTTTGATATTTTATTTACAGTATATAATATACATTTGGTGTAATTTTTGATATTTTATGTACAGTATATTAAATATAATTACTGCAGTTTTTGATAGTCTATTTACAGTATATACAACACATATTTGGTGTACTTTTTGATATTTTATGTACAGTATGTCATATATATTTACTGTACTTTTTGATATTTTATTTACAGTATATAAAATGTATTTGGTGTACTTTTAGTTAATATTATATATACAATATATGAAATACATTTACTGTACTTTTTGATATTTTATGTACAGTATATAAGATATATTTGGTGTCCTTTTGATATTTTATATAAATTATATAATATACATTTGGTGAAGTTTTTGATATTTTACATAGGGTGTGTAGTATATAGTTACTGTCCTTTTTGATATTTTATTTACAGTATATAATATACGTTTGGTGTAATTTTTGATATTTAATGTACAGTATATTAAATATAATTACTGTAGTATTTGATACTTTATTTACAGTATATATAACACATATTTGGTGTACTTTTTGATATTTTATGTACAGTATGTCATATATATTTACTGTACTTTTTGATAATTTATTTACAGTATATAAAGTGTATTTGGTGTACTTTCAGTTAATATTATATGTACAATATATGAAATATATTTACTGTACTTTTTGATATTTTATGTACAGTATATAAGATATATTTCGTGTCCTTTTGATATTTTATGTAAATTATATAATATATATTTGGTGAAGTTTTTGATATTTTACATAGGGTGTGTACTATATAGTTACTGTCCTTTTTGATATTTTATTTACAGTATATAATATACGTTTGGTGTAATTTTTGATATTTAATGTACAGTATATTAAATATAACTACTGTAGTATTTGATACTTTATTTACAGTATATATAACACATATTTGGTGTACTTTTTGATATTTTATGTACAGTATGTAATATATATTTACTGTACTTTTTGATAATTTATTTACAGTATATAAAGTGTATTTGGTGTACTTTCAGTTAATATTATATGTACAATATATGAAATATATTTACTGTACTTTTTGATATTTTAGGTACAGTATATAAGATATATTTGGTGTCCTTTTGATATTTTATGTAAATTATATAATATATATTTGGTGAAGTTTTTGATATTTTACATAGGGTGTGTAGTATATAGTTACTGTCCTTTTTGATATTTTATTTACAGTATATAATATACGTTTGGTGTAATTTTTGATATTTTATGTACAGTATATTAAATATAATTACTGTAGTATTTGATACTTTATTTTCAGTATATATAACACATATTTGGTGTACTTTTTGATATTTTATGTACAGTATGTAATATATATTTACTGTACTTTTTGATAATTTATTTACAGTATATAAAGTGTATTTGGTGTACTTTCGGTTAATATTATATGTACAATATATGAAATATATATACTGTATTTTTGATATTTTATGTACAGTATATAAGATATATTTCGTGTCCTTTTGATATTTTATGTAAATTATATAATACATATTTGGTGTTGTTTTTGATATTTTACATAGGGTGTGTCATCTATATTGACTGTCCTTTTTAATATTTTATTTACAGTATATAATATACATTTGGTGTAATTTTTGATATTTTATGTACAGTATATTAAATATAATTACTGTAGTTTTTCATAGTCTATTTACAGTATATATAACACATATTTGGTGTACTTTTTGATATTTTATGTACAGTATGTCATATATATTTACTGTACTATTTGATATATTATTTACAGTATATAAAATGTATTTGGTGTACTTTTAGTTAATATTATATGTACAATATATGAAATATATTTACTGTACTTTCTGATATCTTATATACAGTATATAAGATATATTTGGTGTCCTTTTGATATTTTATATAAATTATATAATATATATTTGGTGAAGTTTTTGATATTTTACATAGGGTGTGTAGTATATACTTACTGTCCTTTTTGATATTTTATTTACAGTATATAATATACATTTGGTGTAATTTTTGATATTTTATGTACAGTATATTAAATATAGTTACTGCAGTTTTTGATAGTCTATTTACAGTATATATAACACATATTTGGTGTACTTTTTGATATTTTATGTACAGTATGTCATATATATTTACTGTACTTTTTGATATTTTATTTACAGTATATAAAATGTATTTGGTGTACTTTTAGTTAATATTATATGTACAATATATGAAATATATTTACTGTACTTTCTGATATTTTATGTACAGTATATAAGATATATTTGGTGTCCTTTTGATATTTTATATAAATTATATAATATATATTTGGTGAAGTTTTTGATATTTTACATAGGGTGTGTAGTATATAGTTACTGTCCTTTTTGATATTTTATTTACAGTATATAATATACGTTTGGTGTAATTTTTGATATTTAATGTACAGTATATTAAATATAATTACTGTAGTATTTGATACTTTATTTACAGTATATATAACACATATTTGGTGTACTTTTTGATATTTTATGTACAGTATGTAATATATATTTACTGTACTTTTTGATAATTTATTTACAGTATATAAAGTGTATTTGGTGTACTTTCAGTTAATATTAAATGTAAAATATATGAAATATATTTACTGTACTTTGTGATATTTTATGTACAGTATATAAGATATATTTGGTGTCCTTTTGATATTTTATGTAAATTATATAATATATATTTGGTGAAGTTTTTGATATTTTACATAGGGTGTGTAGTATATAGTTACTGTCCTTTTTGATATTTTATTTACAGTATATAATATACGTTTGGTGTAATTTTTGATATTTTATGTACAGTATATTAAATATAATTACTGTAGTATTTGATACTTTATTTACAGTATATATAACACATATTTGGTGTACTTTTTGATATTTTATGTACAGTATGTAATATATATTTACTGTACTTTTTGATAATTTATTTACAGTATATAAAGTGTATTTGGTGTACTTTCGGTTAATATTATATGTACAATATATGAAATATATATACTGTATTTTTGATATTTTATGTACAGTATATAAGATATATTTCGTGTCCTTTTGATATTTTATGTAAATTATATAATACATATTTGGTGTTGTTTTTGATATTTTACATAGGGTGTGTCATCTATATTGACTGTCCTTTTTAATATTTTATTTACAGTATATAATATACATTTGGTGTAATTTTTGATATTTTATGTACAGTATATTAAATATAATTACTGTAGTTTTTCATAGTCTATTTACAGTATATATAACACATATTTGGTGTACTTTTTGATATTTTATGTACAGTATGTCATATATATTTACTGTACTATTTGATATTTTATTTACAGTATATAAAATGTATTTGGTGTACTTTTAGTTAATATTATATGTACAATATATGAAATATATTTACTGTACTTTCTGATATTTTATATACAGTATATAAGATATATTTGGTGTCCTTTTGATATTTTATATAAATTATATAATATATATTTTGTGAAGTTTTTGATATTTTACATAGGGTGTGTACTATATACTTACTGTCCTTTTTGATATTTTATTTACAGTATATAATATACATTTGGTGTAATTTTTGATATTTTATGTACAGTATATTAAATATAATTACTGCAGTTTTTGATAGTCTATTTGCAGTATATACAACACATATTTGGTGTACTTTTTGATATTTTATGTACAGTATGTCATATATATTTACTGTACTTTTTGATATTTTATTTACAGTATATAAAATGTATTTGGTGTACTTTTAGTTAATATTATATGTACAATATATGAAATATATTTACTGTACTTTTTGATATTTTATGTACAGTATATAAGATATATTTGGTGTCCTTTTGATATTTTATATAAATTACATAATATATATTTGGTGAAGTTTTTGATATTTTACATAGGGTGTGTAGTATATAGTTACTGTCCTTTTTGATATTTTATTTACAGTATATAATATACGTTTGGTGTAATTTTTGATATTTAATGTACAGTATATTAAATATAATTACTGTAGTATTTGATACTTTATTTACAGTATATATAACACGTATTTGGTGTACTTTTTGATATTTTTTGTACAGTATGTCATATATATTTACTGTACATTTTGATAATTTATTTACAGTATATAAAGTGTATTTGGTGTACTTTCAGTTAATATTATATGTACAATATATGAAATATATTTACTGTACTTTTTGATATTTTATGTACAGTATATAAGATATATTTGGTGTCCTTTTGATATTTTATGTAAATTATATAATATATATTTGGTGAAGTTTTTGATATTTTACATAGGGTGTGTAGTATATAGTTACTGTCCTTTTTGATATTTTATTTACAGTATATAATATACGTTTGGTGTAATTTTTGATATTTAATGTACAGTATATTAAATATAATTACTGTAGTATTTGATACTTTATTTACAGTATATATAACACATATTTGGTGTACTTTTTGATATTTTATGTACAGTATGTAATATATATTTACTGTACTTTTTGATAATTTATTTACAGTATATAAAGTGTATTTGGTGTACTTTCAGTTAATATTATATGTACAATATATGAAATATATTTACTGTACTTTTTGATATTTTAGGTACAGTATATAAGATATATTTCGTGTCCTTTTGATATTTTATGTAAATTATAAAATATATATTTGGTGAAGTTTTTGATATTTTACATAGGGTGTGTAGTATATAGTTACTGTCCTTTTTGATATTTTATTTACAGTATGTAATATACGTTTGGTGTAATTTTTGATATTTTATGTACAGTATATTAAATATAATTACTGTAGTATTTGATACTTTATTTACAGTATATATAACACATATTTGGTGTACTTTTTGATATTTTATGTACAGTATGTAATATATATTTACTGTACTTTTTGATAATTTATTTACAGTATATAAAGTGTATTTGGTGTACTTTCGGTTAATATTATATGTACAATATATGAAATATATATACTGTATTTTTGATATTTTATGTACAGTATATAAGATATATTTCGTGTCCTTTTGATATTTTATGTAAATTATATAATACATATTTGGTGTTGTTTTTGATATTTTACATAGGGTGTGTCATCTATATTGACTGTCCTTTTTAATATTTTATTTACAGTATATAATATACATTTGGTGTAATTTTTGATATTTTATGTACAGTATATTAAATATAATTACTGTAGTTTTTCATAGTCTATTTACAGTATATATAACACATATTTGGTGTACTTTTTGATATTTTATGTACAGTATGTCATATATATTTACTGTACTATTTGATATTTTATTTACAGTATATAAAATGTATTTGGTGTACTTTTAGTTAATATTATATGTACAATATATGAAATATATTTACTGTACTTTCTGATATTTTATATACAGTATATAAGATATATTTGGTGTCCTTTTGATATTTTATATAAATTATATAATATATATTTGGTGAAGTTTTTGATATTTTACATAGGGTGTGTAGTATATAGTTACTGTCCTTTTTGATATTTTATTTACAGTATATAATATACGTTTGGTGTAATTTTTGATATTTAATGTACAGTATATTAAATATAATTACTGTAGTATTTGATACTTTATTTACAGTATATATAACACATATTTGGTGTACTTTTTGATATTTTATGTACAGTATGTAATATATATTTACTGTAGTTTTTGATAATTTATTTACAGTATATAAAGTGTATTTGATGTACTTTCAGTTAATATTATATGTAAAATATATGAAATATATTTACTGTACTTTGTGATATTTTATGTACAGTATATAAGATATATTTGGTGTCCTTTTGATATTTTATGTAAATTATATAATATATATTTGGTGAAGTTTTTGATATTTTACATAGGGTGTGTAGTATATAGTTACTGTCCTTTTTGATATTTTATTTACAGTATATAATATACGTTTGGTGTGATTTTTGATATTTTATGTACAGTATATTAAATATAATTACTGTAGTATTTGATACTTTATTTACAGTATATATAACACATATTTGGTGTACTTTTGATATTTTATGTACAGTATGTAATATATATTTACTGTACTTTTTGATAATTTATTTACAGTATATAAAGTGTATTTGGTGTACTTTCGGTTAATATTATATGTACAATATATGAAATATATATACTGTATTTTTGATATTTTATGTACAGTATATAAGATATATTTCGTGTCCTTTTGATATTTTATGTAAATTATATAATACATATTTGGTGTTGTTTTTGATATTTTACATAGGGTGTGTCATCTATATTGACTGTCCTTTTTAATATTTTATTTACAGTATATAATATACATTTGGTGTAATTTTTGATATTTTATGGACAGTATATTAAATATAATTACTGTAGTTTTTCATAGTCTATTTACAGTATATATAACACATATTTGGTGTACTTTTTGATATTTTATGTACAGTATGTCATATATATTTACTGTACTATTTGATATTTTATTTACAGTATATAAAATGTATTTGGTGTACTTTTAGTTAATATTATATGTACAATATATGAAATATATTTACTGTACTTTCTGATATTTTATATACAGTATATAAGATATATTTGGTGTCCTTTTGATATTTTATATAAATTATATAATATATATTTGGTGAAGTTTTTGATATTTTACATAGGGTGTGTAGTATATAGTTACTGTCCTTTTTGATATTTTATTTACAGTATATAATATACGTTTGGTGTAATTTTTGATATTTAATGTACAGTATATTAAATATAATTACTGTAGTATTTGATACTTTATTTACAGTATATATAACACATATTTGGTGTACTTTTTGATATTTTATGTACAGTATGTAATATATATTTACTGTACTTTTTGATAATTTATTTACAGTATATAAAGTGTATTTGGTGTACTTTCAGTTAATATTATATGTAAAATATATGAAATATTTTTACTGTACTTTGTGATATTTTATGTACAGTATATAAGATATATTTGGTGTCCTTTTGATATTTTATATAAATTACATAATATATATTTGGTGAAGTTTTTGATATTTTACATAGGGTGTGTAGTATATAGTTACTGTCCTTTTTGATATTTTATTTACAGTATATAATATACGTTTGGTGTAATTTTTGATATTTAATGTACAGTATATTAAATATAATTACTGTAGTATTTGATACTTTATTTACAGTATATATAACACATATTTGGTGTACTTTTTGATATTTTATGTACAGTATGTAATATATATTTACTGTACTTTTTGATAATTTATTTACAGTATATAAAGTGTATTTGGTGTACTTTCAGTTAATATTATATGTACAATATATGAAATATATTTACTGTACTTTTTGATATTTTATGTACAGTATATAAGATATATTTGGTGTCCTTTTGATATTTTATGTAAATTATATAATATATATTTGGTGAAGTTTTTGATATTTTACATAGGGTGTGTAGTATATAGTTACTGTCCTTTTTGATATTTTATTTACAGTATATAATATACGTTTGGTGTAATTTTTGATATTTTATGTACAGTATATTAAATATAATTACTGTAGTATTTGATACTTTATTTACAGTATATATAACACATATTTGGTGTACTTTTTGATATTTTATGTACAGTATGTAATATATATTTACTGTAGTTTTTGATAATTTATTTACAGTATATAAAGTGTATTTGGTGTACTTTCGGTTAATATTATATGTACAATATATGAAATATATATACTGTATTTTTGATATTTTATGTACAGTGTATAAGATATATTTCGTGTCCTTTTGATATTTTATGTAAATTATATAATACATATTTGGTGTTGTTTTTGATATTTTACATAGGGTGTGTCATCTATATTGACTGTCCTTTTTAATATTTTATTTACAGTATATAATATACATTTGGTGTAATTTTTGATATTTTATGTACAGTATATTAAATATAATTACTGTAGTTTTTTATAGTCTATTTACAGTATATATAACACATATTTGGTCTACTTTTTGATATTTTATGTACAGTATGTCATATATATATACTGTACTATTTGATATTTTATTTACAGTATATAAAATGTATTTGGTGTACTTTTAGTTAATATTATATGTACAATATATGAAATATATTTACTGTACTTTCTGATATTTTATATACAGTATATAAGATATATTTGGTGTCCTTTTGATATTTTATATAAATTATATAATATATATTTTGTGAAGTTTTTGATATTTTACATAGGGTGTGTAGTATATACTTACTGTCCTTTTTGATATTTTATTTACAGTATATAATATACGTTTGGTGTAATTTTTGATATTTTATGTACAGTATATTAAATATAATTACTGCAGTTTTTGATAGTCTATTTACAGTATATACAACACATATTTGGTGTACTTTTTGATATTTTATGTACAGTATGTCATATATATTTACTGTACTTTTTGATATTTTATTTACAGTATATGAAATGTATTTGGTGTACTTTTAGTTAATATTATATGTACAATATATGAAATATATTTACTGTACTTTTTGATATTTTATGTACAGTATATAAGATATATTTGGTGTCCTTTTGATATTTTATATAACTTACATAATATATATTTGGTGAAGTTTTTGATATTTTACATAGGGTGTGTAGTATATAGTTACTGTCCTTTTTGATATTTTATTTACAGTATATAATATACGTTTGGTGTAATTTTTGATATTTAATGTACAGTATATTAAATATAATTACTGTAGTATTTGATACTTTATTTACAGTATATATAACACATATTTGGTGTACTTTTTGATATTTTATGTACAGTATGTAATATATATTTACTGTACTTTTTGATAATTTATTTACAGTATATAAAGTGTATTTGGTGTACTTTCAGTTAATATTATATGTAAAATATATGAAATATTTTTACTGTACTTTGTGATATTTTATGTACAGTATATAAGATATATTTGGTGTCCTTTTGATATTTTATGTAAATTATATAATATATATTTGGTGAAGTTTTTGATATTTTACATAGGGTGTGTAGTATATAGTTACTGTCCTTTTTGATATTTTATTTACAGTATATAATATACGTTTGGTGTAATTTTTGATATTTTATGTACAGTATATTAAATATAATTACTGTAGTATTTGATACTTTATTTACAGTATATATAACACATATTTGGTGTACTTTTTGATATTTTATGTACAGTATGTAATATATATTTACTGTACTTTTTGATAATTTATTTACAGTATATAAAGTGTATTTGGTGTACTTTCGGTTAATATTATATGTACAATCTATGAAATATATATACTGTATTTTTGATATTTTATGTACAGTATATAAGATATATTTCGTGTCCTTTTGATATTTTATGTAAATTATATAATACATATTTGGTGTTGTTTTTGATATTTTACATAGAGTGTGTCATCTATATTGACTGTCCTTTTTAATATTTTATTTACAGTATATAATATACATTTGGTGTAATTTTTGATATTTTATGTACAGTATATTAAATATAATTACTGTAGTTTTTCATAGTCTATTTACAGTATATATAACACATATTTGGTGTACTTTTTGATATTTTATGTACAGTATGTCATATATATTTACTGTACTATTTGATATTTTATTTACAGTATATAAAATGTATTTGGTGTACTTTCAGTTAATATTATATGTACAATATATGAAATATATTTACTGTACTTTCTGATATTTTATATACAGTATATAAGATATATTTGGTGCCCTTTTGATATTTTATATAAATTATATAATATATATTTGGTGAAGTTTTTGATATTTTACATAGGGTGTGTAGTATATTGTTACTGTCCTTTTTGATATTTTATTTACAGTATATAATATACGTTTGGTGTAATTTTTGATATTTAATGTACAGTATATTAAATATAATTACTGTAGTATTTGATACTTTATTTACAGTATATATAACACATATTTGGTGTACTTTTTGATATTTTATGTACAGTATGTAATATATATTTACTGTACTTTTTGATAATTTATTTACAGTATATAAAGTGTATTTGATGTACTTTCAGTTAATATTATATGTAAAATATATGAAATATATTTACTGTATTTTGTGATATTTTATGTACAGTATATAAGATATATTTGGTGTCCTTTTGATATTTTATGTAAATTATATAATATATATTTGGTGAAGTTTTTGATATTTTACATAGGGTGTGTAGTACATAGTTACTGTCCTTTTTGATATTTTATTTACAGTATATAATATACGTTTGGTGTAATTTTTGATATTTTATGTACAGTATATTAAATATAATTACTGTAGTATTTGATACTTTATTTACAGTATATATAACACATATTTGGTGTACTTTTTGATATTTTATGTACAGTATGTAATATATATTTACTGTACTTTTTGATAATTTATTTACAGTATATAAAGTGTATTTGGTGTACTTTCGGTTAATATTATATGTACAATATATGAAATATATATACTGTATTTTTGATATTTTATGTACAGTATATAAGATATATTTCGTGTCCTTTTGATATTTTATGTAAATTATATAATACATATTTGGTGTTGTTTTTGATATTTTACATAGGGTGTGTCATCTATATTGACTGTCCTTTTTAATATTTTATTTACAGTATATAATATACATTTGGTGTAATTTTTGATATTTTATGGACAGTATATTAAATATAATTACTGTAGTTTTTCATAGTCTATTTACAGTATATATAACACATATTTGGTGTACTTTTTGATATTTTATGTACAGTATGTCATATATATTTACTGTACTATTTGATATTTTATTTACAGTATATAAAATGTATTTGGTGTACTTTTAGTTAATATTATATGTACAATATATGAAATATATTTACTGTACTTCTGATATTTTATATACAGTATATAAGATATATTTGGTGTCCTTTTGATATTTTATATAAATTATATAATATATATTTGGTGAAGTTTTTGATATTTTACATAGGGTGTGTAGTATATAGTTACTGTCCTTTTTGATATTTTATTTACAGTATATAATATACGTTTGGTGTAATTTTTGATATTTAATGTACAGTATATTAAATATAATTACTGTAGTATTTGATACTTTATTTACAGTATATATAACACATATTTGGTGTACTTTTTGATATTTTATGTACAGTATGTAATATATATTTACTGTACTTTTTGATAATTTATTTACAGTATATAAAGTGTATTTGGTGTACTTTCAGTTAATATTATATGTAAAATATATGAAATATTTTTACTGTACTTTGTGATATTTTATGTACAGTATATAAGATATATTTGGTGTCCTTTTGATATTTTATGTAAATTATATAATATATATTTGGTGAAGTTTTTGATATTTTACATAGGGTGTGTAGTATATAGTTACTGTCCTTTTTGATATTTTATTTACAGTATATAATATACGTTTGGTGTAATTTTTGATATTTTATGTACAGTATATTAAATATAATTACTGTAGTATTTGATACTTTATTTACAGTATATATAACACATATTTGGTGTACTTTTTGATATTTTATGTACAGTATGTAATATATATTTACTGTACTTTTTGATAATTTATTTACAGTATATAAAGTGTATTTGGTGTACTTTCGGTTAATATTATATGTACAATATATGAAATATATATACTGTATTTTTGATATTTTATGTACAGTATATAAGATATATTTCGTGTCCTTTTGATATTTTATGTAAATTATATAATACATATTTGGTGTTGTTTTTGATATTTTACATAGAGTGTGTCATCTATATTGACTGTCCTTTTTGATATTTTATTTACAGTATATAATATACGTTTGGTGTAATTTTTGATATTTAATGTACAGTATATTAAATATAATTACTGTAGTTTTTTATAGTCTATTTACAGTATATATAACACATATTTGGTGTACTTTTTGATATTTTATGTACAGTATGTCATATATATTTACTGTACTATTTGATATTTTATTTACAGTATATAAAATGTATTTGGTGTACTTTTAGTTAATATTATATGTACAATATATGAAATATATTTACTGTACTTTCTGATATTTTATATACAGTATATAAGATATATTTGGTGTCCTTTTGATATTTTATATAAATTATATAATATATATTTTGTGAAGTTTTTGATATTTTACATAGGGTGTGTAGTATATACTTACTGTCCTTTTTGATATTTTATTTACAGTATATAATATACATTTGGTGTAATTTTTGATATTTTATGTACAGTATATTAAATATAATTACTGCAGTTTTTGATAGTCTATTTACAGTATATACAACACATATTTGGTGTACTTTTTGATATTTTATGTACAGTATGTCATATATATTTACTGTACTTTTTGATATTTTATTTACAGTATATAAAATGTATTTGGTGTACTTTTAGTTAATATTATATATACAATATATGAAATACATTTACTGTACTTTTTGATATTTTATGTACAGTATATAAGATATATTTGGTGTCCTTTTGATATTTTATATAAATTATATAATATACATTTGGTGAAGTTTTTGATATTTTACATAGGGTGTGTAGTATATAGTTACTGTCCTTTTTGATATTTTATTTACAGTATATAATATACGTTTGGTGTAATTTTTGATATTTAATGTACAGTATATTAAATATAATTACTGTAGTATTTGATACTTTATTTACAGTATATATAACACATATTTGGTGTACTTTTTGATATTTTATGTACAGTATGTCATATATATTTACTGTACTTTTTGATAATTTATTTACAGTATATAAAGTGTATTTGGTGTACTTTCAGTTAATATTATATGTACAATATATGAAATATATTTACTGTACTTTTTGATATTTTATGTACAGTATATAAGATATATTTCGTGTCCTTTTGATATTTTATGTAAATTATATAATATATATTTGGTGAAGTTTTTGATATTTTACATAGGGTGTGTACTATATAGTTACTGTCCTTTTTGATATTTTATTTACAGTATATAATATACGTTTGGTGTAATTTTTGATATTTAATGTACAGTATATTAAATATAACTACTGTAGTATTTGATACTTTATTTACAGTATATATAACACATATTTGGTGTACTTTTTGATATTTTATGTACAGTATGTAATATATATTTACTGTACTTTTTGATAATTTATTTACAGTATATAAAGTGTATTTGGTGTACTTTCAGTTAATATTATATGTACAATATATGAAATATATTTACTGTACTTTTTGATATTTTAGGTACAGTATATAAGATATATTTGGTGTCCATTTGATATTTTATGTAAATTATATAATATATATTTGGTGAAGTTTTTGATATTTTACATAGGGTGTGTAGTATATAGTTACTGTCCTTTTTGATATTTTATTTACAGTATATAATATACGTTTGGTGTAATTTTTGATATTTTATGTACAGTATATTAAATATAATTACTGTAGTATTTGATACTTTATTTTCAGTATATATAACACATATTTGGTGTACTTTTTGATATTTTATGTACAGTATGTAATATATATTTACTGTACTTTTTGATAATTTATTTACAGTATATAAAGTGTATTTGGTGTACTTTCGGTTAATATTATATGTACAATATATGAAATATATATACTGTATTTTTGATATTTTATGTACAGTATATAAGATATATTTCGTGTCCTTTTGATATTTTATGTAAATTATATAATACATATTTGGTGTTGTTTTTGATATTTTACATAGGGTGTGTCATCTATATTGACTGTCCTTTTTAATATTTTATTTACAGTATATAATATACATTTGGTGTAATTTTTGATATTTTATGTACAGTATATTAAATATAATTACTGTAGTTTTTCATAGTCTATTTACAGTATATATAACACATATTTGGTGTACTTTTTGATATTTTATGTACAGTATGTCATATATATTTACTGTACTATTTGATATATTATTTACAGTATATAAAATGTATTTGGTGTACTTTTAGTTAATATTATATGTACAATATATGAAATATATTTACTGTACTTTCTGATATCTTATATACAGTATATAAGATATATTTGGTGTCCTTTTGATATTTTATATAAATTATATAATATATATTTGGTGAAGTTTTTGATATTTTACATAGGGTGTGTAGTATATACTTACTGTCCTTTTTGATATTTTATTTACAGTATATAATATACATTTGGTGTAATTTTTGATATTTTATGTACAGTATATTAAATATAGTTACTGCAGTTTTTGATAGTCTATTTACAGTATATATAACACATATTTGGTGTACTTTTTGATATTTTATGTACAGTATGTCATATATATTTACTGTACTTTTTGATATTTTATTTACAGTATATAAAATGTATTTGGTGTACTTTTAGTTAATATTATATGTACAATATATGAAATATATTTACTGTACTTTCTGATATTTTATGTACAGTATATAAGATATATTTGGTGTCCTTTTGATATTTTATATAAATTATATAATATATATTTGGTGAAGTTTTTGATATTTTACATAGGGTGTGTAGTATATAGTTACTGTCCTTTTTGATATTTTATTTACAGTATATAATATACGTTTGGTGTAATTTTTGATATTTAATGTACAGTATATTAAATATAATTACTGTAGTATTTGATACTTTATTTACAGTATATATAACACATATTTGGTGTACTTTTTGATATTTTATGTACAGTATGTAATATATATTTACTGTACTTTTTGATAATTTATTTACAGTATATAAAGTGTATTTGGTGTACTTTCAGTTAATATTAAATGTAAAATATATGAAATATATTTACTGTACTTTGTGATATTTTATGTACAGTATATAAGATATATTTGGTGTCCTTTTGATATTTTATGTAAATTATATAATATATATTTGGTGAAGTTTTTGATATTTTACATAGGGTGTGTAGTATATAGTTACTGTCCTTTTTGATATTTTATTTACAGTATATAATATACGTTTGGTGTAATTTTTGATATTTTATGTACAGTATATTAAATATAATTACTGTAGTATTTGATACTTTATTTACAGTATATATAACACATATTTGGTGTACTTTTTGATATTTTATGTACAGTATGTAATATATATTTACTGTAATTTTGATAATTTATTTACAGTATATAAAGTGTATTTGGTGTACTTTCGGTTAATATTATATGTACAATATATGAAATATATATACTGTATTTTTGATATTTTATGTACAGTATATAAGATATATTTCGTGTCCTTTTGATATTTTATGTAAATTATATAATACATATTTGGTGTTGTTTTTGATATTTTACATAGGGTGTGTCATCTATATTGACTGTCCTTTTTAATATTTTATTTACAGTATATAATATACATTTGGTGTAATTTTTGATATTTTATGTACAGTATATTAAATATAATTACTGTAGTTTTTCATAGTCTATTTACAGTATATATAACACATATTTGGTGTACTTTTTGATATTTTATGTACAGTATGTCATATATATTTACTGTACTATTTGATATTTTATTTACAGTATATAAAATGTATTTGGTGTACTTTTAGTTAATATTATATGTACAATATATGAAATATATTTACTGTACTTTCTGATATTTTATATACAGTATATAAGATATATTTGGTGTCCTTTTGATATTTTATATAAATTATATAATATATATTTTGTGAAGTTTTTGATATTTTACATAGGGTGTGTACTATATACTTACTGTCCTTTTTGATATTTTATTTACAGTATATAATATACATTTGGTGTAATTTTTGATATTTTATGTACAGTATATTAAATATAATTACTGCAGTTTTTGATAGTCTATTTGCAGTATATACAACACATATTTGGTGTACTTTTTGATATTTTATGTACAGTATGTCATATATATTTACTGTACTTTTTGATATTTTATTTACAGTATATAAAATGTATTTGGTGTACTTTTAGTTAATATTATATGTACAATATATGAAATATATTTACTGTACTTTTTGATATTTTATGTACAGTATATAAGATATATTTGGTGTCCTTTTGATATTTTATATAAATTACATAATATATATTTGGTGAAGTTTTTGATATTTTACATAGGGTGTGTCATCTATATTGACTGTCCTTTTTGATATTTTATTTACAGTATATAATATACGTTTGGTGTAATTTTTGATATTTAATGTACAGTATATTAAATATAATTACTGTAGTATTTGATACTTTATTTACAGTATATATAACACGTATTTGGTGTACTTTTTGATATTTTTTGTACAGTATGTCATATATATTTACTGTACATTTTGATAATTTATTTACAGTATATAAAGTGTATTTGGTGTACTTTCAGTTAATATTATATGTACAATATATGAAATATATTTACTGTACTTTTTGATATTTTATGTACAGTATATAAGATATATTTGGTGTCCTTTTGATATTTTATGTAAATTATATAATATATATTTGGTGAAGTTTTTGATATTTTACATAGGGTGTGTAGTATATAGTTACTGTCCTTTTTGATATTTTATTTACAGTATATAATATACGTTTGGTGTAATTTTTGATATTTAATGTACAGTATATTAAATATAATTACTGTAGTATTTGATACTTTATTTACAGTATATATAACACATATTTGGTGTACTTTTTGATATTTTATGTACAGTATGTAATATATATTTACTGTACTTTTTGATAATTTATTTACAGTATATAAAGTGTATTTGGTGTACTTTCAGTTAATATTATATGTACAATATATGAAATATATTTACTGTACTTTTTGATATTTTAGGTACAGTATATAAGATATATTTCGTGTCCTTTTGATATTTTATGTAAATTATAAAATATATATTTGGTGAAGTTTTTGATATTTTACATAGGGTGTGTAGTATATAGTTACTGTCCTTTTTGATATTTTATTTACAGTATATAATATACATTTGGTGTAATTTTTGATATTTTATGTACAGTATATTAAATATAATTACTGCAGTTTTTGATAGTCTATTTGCAGTATATACAACACATATTTGGTGTACTTTTTGATATTTTATGTACAGTATGTCATATATATTTACTGTACTTTTTGATAATTTATTTACAGTATATAAAATGTATTTGGTGTACTTTTAGTTAATATTATATGTACAATATATGAAATATATTTACTGTACTTTTTGATATTTTATGTACAGTATATAAGATATATTTGGTGTCCTTTTGATATTTTATATAAATTACATAATATATATTTGGTGAAGTTTTTGATATTTTACATAGGGTGTGTAGTATATAGTTACTGTCCTTTTTGATATTTTATTTACAGTATATAATATACGTTTGGTGTAATTTTTGATATTTAATGTACAGTATATTAAATATAATTACTGTAGTATTTGATACTTTATTTACAGTATATATAACACGTATTTGGTGTACTTTTTGATATTTTATGTACAGTATGTCATATATATTTACTGTACATTTTGATAATTTATTTACAGTATATAAAGTGTATTTGGTGTACTTTCAGTTAATATTATATGTACAATATATGAAATATATTTACTGTACTTTTTGATATTTTATGTACAGTATATAAGATATATTTGGTGTCCTTTTGATATTTTATGTAAATTATATAATATATATTTGGTGAAGTTTTTGATATTTTACATAGGGTGTGTAGTATATAGTTACTGTCCTTTTTGATATTTTATTTACAGTATATAATATACGTTTGGTGTAATTTTTGATATTTAATGTACAGTATATTAAATATAATTACTGTAGTATTTGATACTTTATTTACAGTATATATAACACATATTTGGTGTACTTTTTGATATTTTATGTACAGTATGTAATATATATTTACTGTACTTTTTGATAATTTATTTACAGTATATAAAGTGTATTTGGTGTACTTTCAGTTAATATTATATGTACAATATATGAAATATATTTACTGTACTTTTTGATATTTTAGGTACAGTATATAAGATATATTTCGTGTCCTTTTGATATTTTATGTAAATTATAAAATATATATTTGGTGAAGTTTTTGATATTTTACATAGGGTGTGTAGTATATAGTTACTGTCCTTTTTGATATTTTATTTACAGTATGTAATATACGTTTGGTGTAATTTTTGATATTTTATGTACAGTATATTAAATATAATTACTGTAGTATTTGATACTTTATTTACAGTATATATAACACATATTTGGTGTACTTTTTGATATTTTATGTACAGTATGTAATATATATTTACTGTACTTTTTGATAATTTATTTACAGTATATAAAGTGTATTTGGTGTACTTTCGGTTAATATTATATGTACAATATATGAAATATATATACTGTATTTTTGATATTTTATGTACAGTATATAAGATATATTTCGTGTCCTTTTGATATTTTATGTAAATTATATAATACATATTTGGTGTTGTTTTTGATATTTTACATAGGGTGTGTCATCTATATTGACTGTCCTTTTTAATATTTTATTTACAGTATATAATATACATTTGGTGTAATTTTTGATATTTTATGGACAGTATATTAAATATAATTACTGTAGTTTTTCATAGTCTATTTACAGTATATATAACACATATTTGGTGTACTTTTTGATATTTTATGTACAGTATGTCATATATATTTACTGTACTATTTGATATTTTATTTACAGTATATAAAATGTATTTGGTGTACTTTTAGTTAATATTATATGTACAATATATGAAATATATTTACTGTACTTTCTGATATTTTATATACAGTATATAAGATATATTTGGTGTCCTTTTGATATTTTATATAAATTACATAATATATATTTGGTGAAGTTTTTGATATTTTACATAGGGTGTGTAGTATATAGTTACTGTCCTTTTTGATATTTTATTTACAGTATATAATATACGTTTGGTGTAATTTTTGATATTTAATGTACAGTATATTAAATATAATTACTGTAGTATTTGATACTTTATTTACAGTATATATAACACGTATTTGGTGTACTTTTTGATATTTTTTGTACAGTATGTCATATATATTTACTGTACATTTTGATAATTTATTTACAGTATATAAAGTGTATTTGGTGTACTTTCAGTTAATATTATATGTACAATATATGAAATATATTTACTGTACTTTTTGATATTTTATGTACAGTATATAAGATATATTTGGTGTCCTTTTGATATTTTATGTAAATTATATAATATATATTTGGTGAAGTTTTTGATATTTTACATAGGGTGTGTAGTATATAGTTACTGTCCTTTTTGATATTTTATTTACAGTATATAATATACGTTTGGTGTAATTTTTGATATTTAATGTACAGTATATTAAATATAATTACTGTAGTATTTGATACTTTATTTACAGTATATATAACACATATTTGGTGTACTTTTTGATATTTTATGTACAGTATGTAATATATATTTACTGTACTTTTTGATAATTTATTTACAGTATATAAAGTGTATTTGGTGTACTTTCAGTTAATATTATATGTACAATATATGAAATATATTTACTGTACTTTTTGATATTTTAGGTACAGTATATAAGATATATTTCGTGTCCTTTTGATATTTTATGTAAATTATAAAATATATATTTGGTGAAGTTTTTGATATTTTACATAGGGTGTGTAGTATATAGTTACTGTCCTTTTTGATATTTTATTTACAGTATGTAATATACGTTTGGTGTAATTTTTGATATTTTATGTACAGTATATTAAATATAATTACTGTAGTATTTGATACTTTATTTACAGTATATATAACACATATTTGGTGTACTTTTTGATATTTTATGTACAGTATGTAATATATATTTACTGTACTTTTTGATAATTTATTTACAGTATATAAAGTGTATTTGGTGTACTTTCGGTTAATATTATATGTACAATATATGAAATATATATACTGTATTTTTGATATTTTATGTACAGTATATAAGATATATTTCGTGTCCTTTTGATATTTTATGTAAATTATATAATACATATTTGGTGTTGTTTTTGATATTTTACATAGGGTGTGTCATCTATATTGACTGTCCTTTTTAATATTTTATTTACAGTATATAATATACATTTGGTGTAATTTTTGATATTTTATGTACAGTATATTAAATATAATTACTGTAGTTTTTCATAGTCTATTTACAGTATATATAACACATATTTGGTGTACTTTTTGATATTTTATGTACAGTATGTCATATATATTTACTGTACTATTTGATATTTTATTTACAGTATATAAAATGTATTTGGTGTACTTTTAGTTAATATTATATGTACAATATATGAAATATATTTACTGTACTTTCTGATATTTTATATACAGTATATAAGATATATTTGGTGTCCTTTTGATATTTTATATAAATTATATAATATATATTTGGTGAAGTTTTTGATATTTTACATAGGGTGTGTAGTATATAGTTACTGTCCTTTTTGATATTTTATTTACAGTATATAATATACGTTTGGTGTAATTTTTGATATTTAATGTACAGTATATTAAATATAATTACTGTAGTATTTGATACTTTATTTACAGTATATATAACACATATTTGGTGTACTTTTTGATATTTTATGTACAGTATGTAATATATATTTACTGTAGTTTTTGATAATTTATTTACAGTATATAAAGTGTATTTGATGTACTTTCAGTTAATATTATATGTAAAATATATGAAATATATTTACTGTACTTTGTGATATTTTATGTACAGTATATAAGATATATTTGGTGTCCTTTTGATATTTTATGTAAATTATATAATATATATTTGGTGAAGTTTTTGATATTTTACATAGGGTGTGTAGTATATAGTTACTGTCCTTTTTGATATTTTATTTACAGTATATAATATACGTTTGGTGTGATTTTTGATATTTTATGTACAGTATATTAAATATAATTACTGTAGTATTTGATACTTTATTTACAGTATATATAACACATATTTGGTGTACTTTTGATATTTTATGTACAGTATGTAATATATATTTACTGTACTTTTTGATAATTTATTTACAGTATATAAAGTGTATTTGGTGTACTTTCGGTTAATATTATATGTACAATATATGAAATATATATACTGTATTTTTGATATTTTATGTACAGTATATAAGATATATTTCGTGTCCTTTTGATATTTTATGTAAATTATATAATACATATTTGGTGTTGTTTTTGATATTTTACATAGGGTGTGTCATCTATATTGACTGTCCTTTTTAATATTTTATTTACAGTATATAATATACATTTGGTGTAATTTTTGATATTTTATGGACAGTATATTAAATATAATTACTGTAGTTTTTCATAGTCTATTTACAGTATATATAACACATATTTGGTGTACTTTTTGATATTTTATGTACAGTATGTCATATATATTTACTGTACTATTTGATATTTTATTTACAGTATATAAAATGTATTTGGTGTACTTTTAGTTAATATTATATGTACAATATATGAAATATATTTACTGTACTTTCTGATATTTTATATACAGTATATAAGATATATTTGGTGTCCTTTTGATATTTTATATAAATTATATAATATATATTTGGTGAAGTTTTTGATATTTTACATAGGGTGTGTAGTATATAGTTACTGTCCTTTTTGATATTTTATTTACAGTATATAATATACGTTTGGTGTAATTTTTGATATTTAATGTACAGTATATTAAATATAATTACTGTAGTATTTGATACTTTATTTACAGTATATATAACACATATTTGGTGTACTTTTTGATATTTTATGTACAGTATGTAATATATATTTACTGTACTTTTTGATAATTTATTTACAGTATATAAAGTGTATTTGGTGTACTTTCAGTTAATATTATATGTAAAATATATGAAATATTTTTACTGTACTTTGTGATATTTTATGTACAGTATATAAGATATATTTGGTGTCCTTTTGATATTTTATATAAATTACATAATATATATTTGGTGAAGTTTTTGATATTTTACATAGGGTGTGTAGTATATAGTTACTGTCCTTTTTGATATTTTATTTACAGTATATAATATACGTTTGGTGTAATTTTTGATATTTAATGTACAGTATATTAAATATAATTACTGTAGTATTTGATACTTTATTTACAGTATATATAACACATATTTGGTGTACTTTTTGATATTTTATGTACAGTATGTAATATATATTTACTGTACTTTTTGATAATTTATTTACAGTATATAAAGTGTATTTGGTGTACTTTCAGTTAATATTATATGTACAATATATGAAATATATTTACTGTACTTTTTGATATTTTATGTACAGTATATAAGATATATTTGGTGTCCTTTTGATATTTTATGTAAATTATATAATATATATTTGGTGAAGTTTTTGATATTTTACATAGGGTGTGTAGTATATAGTTACTGTCCTTTTTGATATTTTATTTACAGTATATAATATACGTTTGGTGTAATTTTTGATATTTTATGTACAGTATATTAAATATAATTACTGTAGTATTTGATACTTTATTTACAGTATATATAACACATATTTGGTGTACTTTTTGATATTTTATGTACAGTATGTAATATATATTTACTGTAGTTTTTGATAATTTATTTACAGTATATAAAGTGTATTTGGTGTACTTTCGGTTAATATTATATGTACAATATATGAAATATATATACTGTATTTTTGATATTTTATGTACAGTGTATAAGATATATTTCGTGTCCTTTTGATATTTTATGTAAATTATATAATACATATTTGGTGTTGTTTTTGATATTTTACATAGGGTGTGTCATCTATATTGACTGTCCTTTTTAATATTTTATTTACAGTATATAATATACATTTGGTGTAATTTTTGATATTTTATGTACAGTATATTAAATATAATTACTGTAGTTTTTTATAGTCTATTTACAGTATATATAACACATATTTGGTCTACTTTTTGATATTTTATGTACAGTATGTCATATATATATACTGTACTATTTGATATTTTATTTACAGTATATAAAATGTATTTGGTGTACTTTTAGTTAATATTATATGTACAATATATGAAATATATTTACTGTACTTTCTGATATTTTATATACAGTATATAAGATATATTTGGTGTCCTTTTGATATTTTATATAAATTATATAATATATATTTTGTGAAGTTTTTGATATTTTACATAGGGTGTGTAGTATATACTTACTGTCCTTTTTGATATTTTATTTACAGTATATAATATACATTTGGTGTAATTTTTGATATTTTATGTACAGTATATTAAATATAATTACTGCAGTTTTTGATAGTCTATTTACAGTATATACAACACATATTTGGTGTACTTTTTGATATTTTATGTACAGTATGTCATATATATTTACTGTACTTTTTGATATTTTATTTACAGTATATGAAATGTATTTGGTGTACTTTTAGTTAATATTATATGTACAATATATGAAATATATTTACTGTACTTTTTGATATTTTATGTACAGTATATAAGATATATTTGGTGTCCTTTTGATATTTTATATAACTTACATAATATATATTTGGTGAAGTTTTTGATATTTTACATAGGGTGTGTAGTATATAGTTACTGTCCTTTTTGATATTTTATTTACAGTATATAATATACGTTTGGTGTAATTTTTGATATTTAATGTACAGTATATTAAATATAATTACTGTAGTATTTGATACTTTATTTACAGTATATATAACACATATTTGCTGTACTTTTTGATATTTTATGTACAGTATGTCATATATATTTACTGTACTTTTTGAGAATTTATTTACAGTATATAAAGTGTATTTGGTGTACTTTCAGTTAATATTATATGTACAATATATGAAATATATTTACTGTACTTTTTGATATTTTATGTACAGTATATAAGATATATTTGGTGTCCTTTTGATATTTTATGTAAATTATATAATATATATTTGGTGAAGTTTTTGATATTTTACATAGGGTGTGTAGTATATAGTTACTGTCCTTTTTGATATTTTATTTACAGTATATAATATACGTTTGGTGTAATTTTTGATATTTTATGTACAGTATATTAAATATAATTACTGTAGTATTTGATACTTTATTTACAGTATATATAACACATATTTGGTGTACTTTTTGATATTTTATGTACAGTATGTAATATATATTTACTGTACTTTTTGATAATTTATTTACAGTATATAAAGTGTATTTGGTGTACTTTCGGTTAATATTATATGTACAATATATGAAATATATATACTGTATTTTTGATATTTTATGTACAGTATATAAGATATATTTCGTGTCCTTTTGATATTTTATGTAAATTATATAATACATATTTGGTGTTGTTTTTGATATTTTACATAGGGTGTGTCATCTATATTGACTGTCCTTTTTAATATTTTATTTACAGTATATAATATACATTTGGTGTAATTTTTGATATTTTATGTACAGTATATTAAATATAATTACTGTAGTTTTTCATAGTCTATTTACAGTATATATAACACATATTTGGTGTACTTTTTGATATTTTATGTACAGTATGTCATATATATTTACTGTACTATTTGATATTTTATTTACAGTATATAAAATGTATTTGGTGTACTTTTAGTTAATATTATATGTACAATATATGAAATATATTTACTGTACTTTCTGATATTTTATATACAGTATATAAGATATATTTGGTGTCCTTTTGATATTTTATATAAATTATATAATATATATTTTGTGAAGTTTTTGATATTTTACATAGGGTGTGTAGTATATACTTACTGTCCTTTTTGATATTTTATTTACAGTATATAATATACATTTGGTGTAATCTTTGATATTTTATGTACAGTATATTAAATATAATTACTGCAGTTTTTGATAGTCTATTTACAGTATATACAACACATATTTGGTGTACTTTTTGATATTTTATGTACAGTATGTCATATATATTTACTGTACTTTTTGATATTTTATTTACAGTATATAAAATGTATTTGGTGTACTTTTAGTTAATATTATATGTACAATATATGATATATATTTACTGTACTTTTTGATATTTTATGTACAGTATATAAGATATATTTGGTGTCCTTTTGATATTTTATATAAATTACATAATATATATTTGGTGAAGTTTTTGATATTTTACATAGGGTGTGTAGTATATAGTTACTGTCCTTTTTGATATTTTATTTACAGTATATAATATACGTTTGGTGTAATTTTTGATATTTAATATACAGTATATTAAATATAATTACTGTAGTATTTGATACTTTATTTACAGTATATATAACACATATTTGCTGTACTTTTTGATATTTTATGTACAGTATGTCATATATATTTACTGTACTTTTTGATAATTTATTTACAGTATATAAAGTGTATTTGGTGTACTTTCAGTTAATATTATATGTACAATATATGAAATATATTTACTGTACTTTTTGATATTTTATGTACAGTATATAAGATATATTTGGTGTCCTTTTGATATTTTATGTAAATTATATAATATATATTTGGTGAAGTTTTTGATATTTTACATAGGGTGTGTAGTATATAGTTACTGTCCTTTTTGATATTTTATTTACAGTATATAATATACGTTTGGTGTAATTTTTGATATTTTATGTACAGTATATTAAATATAATTACTGTAGTATTTGATACTTTATTTACAGTATATATAACACATATTTGGTGTACTTTTTGATATTTTATGTACAGTATGTAATATATATTTACTGTACTTTTTGATAATTTATTTACAGTATATAAAGTGTATTTGGTGTACTTTCGGTTAATATTATATGTACAATATATGAAATATATATACTGTATTTTTGATATTTTATGTACAGTGTATAAGATATATTTCGTGTCCTTTTGATATTTTATGTAAATTATATAATACATATTTGGTGTTGTTTTTGATATTTTACATAGGGTGTGTCATCTATATTGACTGTCCTTTTTAATATTTTATTTACAGTATATAATATACATTTGGTGTAATTTTTGATATTTTATGTACAGTATATTAAATATAATTACTGTAGTTTTTTATAGTCTATTTACAGTATATATAACACATATTTGGTGTACTTTTTGATATTTTATGTACAGTATGTCATATATATTTACTGTACTATTTGATATTTTATTTACAGTATATAAAATGTATTTGGTGTACTTTTAGTTAATATTATATGTACAATATATGAAATATATTTACTGTACTTTCTGATATTTTATATACAGTATATAAGATATATTTGGTGTCCTTTTGATATTTTATATAAATTATATAATATATATTTTGTGAAGTTTTTGATATTTTACATAGGGTGTGTAGTATATACTTACTGTCCTTTTTGATATTTTATTTACAGTATATAATATACATTTGGTGTAATTTTTGATATTTTATGTACAGTATATTAAATATAATTACTGCAGTTTTTGATAGTCTATTTACAGTATATACAACACATATTTGGTGTACTTTTTGATATTTTATGTACAGTATGTCATATATATTTACTGTACTTTTTGATATTTTATTTACAGTATACGAAATGTATTTGGTGTACTTTCAGTTAATATTATATGTACAATATATGAAATATATTTACTGTACTTTTTGATATTTTATGTACAGTATATAAGATATATTTGGTGTCCTTTTGATATTTTATATAAATTACATAATATATATTTGGTGAAGTTTTTGATATTTTACATAGGGTGTGTAGTATATAGTTACTGTCCTTTTTGATATTTTATTTACAGTATATAATATACGTTTGGTGTAATTTTTGATATTTAATGTACAGTATATTAAATATAATTACTGTAGTATTTGATACTTTATTTACAGTATATATAACACATATTTGGTGTACTTTTTGATATTTTATGTACAGTATGTCATATATATTTACTGTACTTTTTGATAATTTATTTACAGTATATAAAGTGTATTTGGTGTACTTTCAGTTAATATTATATGTACAATATATGAAATATATTTACTGTACTTTTTGATATTTTATGTACAGTATATAAGATATATTTGGTGTCCTTTTGATATTTTATGTAAATTATATAATATATATTTGGTGAAGTTTTTGATATTTTACATAGGGTGTGTAGTATATAGTTACTGTCCTTTTTGATATTTTATTTACAGTATATAATATACGTTTGGTGTAATTTTTGATATTTTATGTACAGTATATTAAATATAATTACTGTAGTATTTGATACTTTATTTACAGTATATATAACACATATTTGGTGTACTTTTTGATATTTTATGTACAGTATGTAATATATATTTACTGTAGTTTTTGATAATTTATTTGCAGTATATAAAGTGTATTTGGTGTACTTTCGGTTAATATTATATGTACAATATATGAAATATATATACTGTATTTTTGATATTTTATGTACAGTGTATAAGATATATTTCGTGTCCTTTTGATATTTTATGTAAATTATATAATACATATTTGGTGTTGTTTTTGATATTTTACATAGGGTGTGTCATCTATATTGACTGTCCTTTTTAATATTTTATTTACAGTATATAATATACATTTGGTGTAATTTTTGATATTTTATGTACAGTATATTAAATATAATTACTGTAGTTTTTTATAGTCTATTTACAGTATATATAACACATATTTGGTGTACTTTTTGATATTTTATGTACAGTATGTCATATATATTTACTGTACTATTTGATATTTTATTTACAGTATATAAAATGTATTTGGTGTACTTTAAGTTAATATTATATGTACAATATATGAAATATATTTACTGTACTTTCTGATATTTTATATACAGTATATAAGATATATTTGGTGTCCTTTTGATATTTTATATAAATTATATAATATATATTTTGTGAAGTTTTTGATATTTTACATAGGGTGTGTAGTATATACTTACTGTCCTTTTTGATATTTTATTTACAGTATATAATATACATTTGGTGTAATTTTTGATATTTTATGTACAGTATATTAAATATAATTACTGCAGTTTTTGATAGTCTATTTACAGTATATACAACACATATTTGGTGTACTTTTTGATATTTTATGTACAGTATGTCATATATATTTACTGTACTTTTTGATATTTTATTTACAGTATATGAAATGTATTTGGTGTACTTTTAGTTAATATTATATGTACAATATATGAAATATATTTACTGTACTTTTTGATATTTTATGTACAGTATATAAGATATATTTGGTGTCCTTTTGATATTTTATATAAATTACATAATATATATTTGGTGAAGTTTTTGATATTTTACATAGGGTGTGTAGTATATAGTTACTGTCCTTTTTGATATTTTATTTACAGTATATAATATACGTTTGGTGTAATTTTTGATATTTAATGTACAGTATATTAAATATAATTACTGTAGTATTTGATACTTTATTTACAGTATATATAACACATATTTGGTGTACTTTTTGATATTTTATGTACAGTATGTCATATATATTTACTGTACTTTTTGATAATTTATTTACAGTATATAAAGTGTATTTGGTGTACTTTCAGTTAATATTATATGTACAATATATGAAATATATTTACTGTACTTTTTGATATTTTATGTACAGTATATAAGATATATTTGGTGTCCTTTTGATATTTTATGTAAATTATATAATATATATTTGGTGAAGTTTTTGATATTTTACATAGGGTGTGTAGTATATAGTTACTGTCCTTTTTGATATTTTATTTACAGTATATAATATACGTTTGGTGTAATTTTTGATATTTTATGTACAGTATATTAAATATAATTACTGTAGTATTTGATACTTTATTTACAGTATATATAACACATATTTGGTGTACTTTTTGATATTTTATGTACAGTATGTAATATATATTTACTGTACTTTTTGATAATTTATTTACAGTATATAAAGTGTATTTGGTGTACTTTCGGTTAATATTATATGTACAATATATGAAATATATATACTGTATTTTTGATATTTTATGTACAGTGTATAAGATATATTTCGTGTCCTTTTGATATTTTATGTAAATTATATAATACATATTTGGTGTTGTTTTTGATATTTTACATAGGGTGTGTCATCTATATTGACTGTCCTTTTTAATATTTTATTTACAGTATATAATATACATTTGGTGTAATTTTTGATATTTTATGTACAGTATATTAAATATAATTACTGTAGTTTTTTATAGTCTATTTACAGTATATATAACACATATTTGGTGTACTTTTTGATATTTTATGTACAGTATGTCATATATATTTACTGTACTATTTGATATTTTATTTACAGTATATAAAATGTATTTGGTGTACTTTTAGTTAATATTATATGTACAATATATGAAATATATTTACTGTACTTTCTGATATTTTATATACAGTATATAAGATATATTTGGTGTCCTTTTGATATTTTATATAAATTATATAATATATATTTTGTGAAGTTTTTGATATTTTACATAGGGTGTGTAGTATATACTTACTGTCCTTTTTGATATTTTATTTACAGTATATAATATACATTTGGTGTAATTTTTGATATTTTATGTACAGTATATTAAATATAATTACTGCAGTTTTTGATAGTCTATTTACAGTATATACAACACATATTTGGTGTACTTTTTGATATTTTATGTACAGTATGTCATATATATTTACTGTACTTTTTGATATTTTATTTACAGTATATGAAATGTATTTGGTGTACTTTTAGTTAATATTATATGTACAATATATGAAATATATTTACTGTACTTTTTGATATTTTATGTACAGTATATAAGATATATTTGGTGTCCTTTTGATATTTTATATAAATTACATAATATATATTTGGTGAAGTTTTTGATATTTTACATAGGGTGTGTAGTATATAGTTACTGTCCTTTTTGATATTTTATTTACAGTATATAATATACGTTTGGTGTAATTTTTGATATTTAATGTACAGTATATTAAATATAATTACTGTAGTATTTGATACTTTATTTACAGTATATATAACACATATTTGGTGTACTTTTTGATATTTTATGTACAGTATGTCATATATATTTACTGTACTTTTTGATAATTTATTTACAGTATATAAAGTGTATTTGGTGTACTTTCAGTTAATATTATATGTACAATATATGAAATATATTTACTGTACTTTTTGATATTTTATGTACAGTATATAAGATATATTTCGTGTCCTTTTGATATTTTATGTAAATTATAAAATATATATTTGGTGAAGTTTTTGATATTTTACATAGGGTGTGTAGTATATAGTTACTGTCCTTTTTGATATTTTATTTACAGTATATAATATACGTTTGGTGTAATTTTTGATATTTTATGTACAGTATATTAAATATAATTACTGTAGTATTTGATACTTTATTTACAGTATATATAACACATATTTGGTGTACTTTTTGATATTTTATGTACAGTATGCAATATATATTTACTGTACTTTTTGATAATTTATTTACAGTATATAAAGTGTATATGGTGTACTTTCGGTTAATATTATATGTACAATATATGAAATATATATACTGTATTTTTGATATTTTATGTACAGTATATAAGATATATTTCGTGTCCTTTTGATATTTTATGTAAATTATATAATACATATTTGGTGTTGTTTTTGATATTTTACATAGGGTGTGTCATCTATATTGACTGTCCTTTTTAATATTTTATTTACAGTATATAATATACATTTGGTGTAATTTTTGATATTTTATGTACAGTAGATTAAATATAATTACTGTAGTTTTTCATAGTCTATTTACAGTATATATAACACATATTTGGTGTACTTTTTGATATTTTATGTACAGTATGTCATATATATTTACTGTACTATTTGATATTTTATTTACAGTATATAAAATGTATTTGGTGTACTTTTAGTTAATATTATATGTACAATATATGAAATATATTTACTGTACTTTCTGATATTTTATATACAGTATATAAGATATATTTGGTGTCCTTTTGATATTTTATATAAATTATATAATATATATTTTGTGAAGTTTTTGATATTTTACATAGGGTGTGTACTATATACTTACTGTCCTTTTTGATATTTTATTTACAGTATATAATATACATTTGGTGTAATTTTTGATATTTTATGTACAGTATATTAAATATAATTACTGCAGTTTTTGATAGTCTATTTGCAGTATATACAACACATATTTGGTGTACTTTTTGATATTTTATGTACAGTATGTCATATATATTTACTGTACTTTTTAATATTTTATTTACAGTATATAAAATGTATTTGGTGTACTTTTAGTTAATATTATATGTACAATATATGAAATATATTTACTGTACTTTTTGATATTTTATGTACAGTATATAAGATATATTTGGTGTCCTTTTGATATTTTATATAAATTACATAATATATATTTGGTGAAGTTTTTGATATTTTACATAGGGTGTGTAGTATATAGTTACTGTCCTTTTTGATATTTTATTTACAGTATATAATATACGTTTGGTGTAATTTTTGATATTTAATGTACAGTATATTAAATATAATTACTGTAGTATTTGATACTTTATTTACAGTATATATAACACATATTTGGTGTACTTTTTGATATTTTATGTACAGTATGTCATATATATTTACTGTACTTTTTGATAATTTATTTACAGTATATAAAGTGTATTTGGTGTACTTTCAGTTAATATTATATGTACAATATATGAAATATATTTACTGTACTTTTTGATATTTTATGTACAGTATATAAGATATATTTGGTGTCCTTTTGATATTTTATGTAAATTATATAATATATATTTGCTGAAGTTTTTGATATTTTACATAGGGTGTGTACTATATAGTTACTGTCCTTTTTGATATTTTATTTACAGTATATAATATACGTTTGGTGTAATTTTTGATATTTTATGTACAGTATATTAAATATAATTACTGTAGTATTTGATACTTTATTTACAGTATATATAACACATATTTGGTGTACTATTTGATATTTTATGTACAGTATGTAATATATATTTACTGTACTTTTTGATAATTTATTTACAGTATATAAAGTGTATTTGGTGTACTTTCAGTTAATATTATATGTACAATATATGAAATATATTTACTGTACTTTTTGATATTTTATGTACAGTATATAAGATATATTTCGTGTCCTTTTGATATTTTATGTAAATTATAAAATATATATTTGGTGAAGTTTTTGATATTTTACATAGGGTGTGTAGTATATAGTTACTGTCCTTTTTGATATTTTATTTACAGTATGTAATATACGTTTGGTGTAATTTTTGATATTTTATGTACAGTATATTAAATATAATTACTGTAGTATTTGATACTTTATTTACAGTATATATAACACATATTTGGTGTACTTTTTGATATTTTATGTACAGTATGTAATATATATTTACTGTACTTTTTGATAATTTATTTACAGTATATAAAGTGTATTTGGTGTACTTTCGGTTAATATTATATGTACAATATATGAAATATATATACTGTATTTTTGATATTTTATGTACAGTATATAAGATATATTTCGTGTCCTTTTGATATTTTATGTAAATTATATAATACATATTTGGTGTTGTTTTTGATATTTTACATAGGGTGTGTCATCTATATTGACTGTCCTTTTTAATATTTTATTTACAGTATATAATATACATTTGGTGTAATTTTTGATATTTTATGTACAGTATATTAAATATAATTACTGTAGTTTTTCATAGTCTATTTACAGTATATATAACACATATTTGGTGTACTTTTTGATATTTTATGTACAGTATGATATATATATTTACTGTACTATTTGATATTTTATTTACAGTATATAAAATGTATTTGGTGTACTTTTAGTTAATATTATATGTACAATATATGAAATATATTTACTGTACTTTCTGATATTTTATATACAGTATATAAGATATATTTGGTGTCCTTTTGATATTTTATATAAATTATATAATATATATTTGGTGAAGTTTTTGATATTTTACATAGGGTGTGTAGTATATAGTTACTGTCCTTTTTGATATTTTATTTACAGTATATAATATACGTTTGGTGTAATTTTTGATATTTAATGTACAGTATATTAAATATAATTACTGTAGTATTTGATACTTTATTTACAGTATATATAACACATATTTGGTGTACTTTTTGATATTTTATGTACAGTATGTAATATATATTTACTGTACTTTTTGATAATTTATTTACAGTATATAAAGTGTATTTGATGTACTTTCAGTTAATATTATATGTAAAATATATGAAATATATTTACTGTACTTTGTGATATTTTATGTACAGTATATAAGATATATTTGGTGTCCTTTTGATATTTTATGTAAATTATATAATATATATTTGGTGAAGTTTTTGATATTTTACATAGGGTGTGTAGTATATAGTTACTGTCCTTTTTGATATTTTATTTACAGTATATAATATACGTTTGGTGTGATTTTTGATATTTTATGTACAGTATATTAAATATAATTACTGTAGTATTTGATACTTTATTTACAGTATATATAACACATATTTGGTGTACTTTTTGATATTTTATGTACAGTATGTAATATATATTTACTGTACTTTTTGATAATTTATTTACAGTATATAAAGTGTATTTGGTGTACTTTCGGTTAATATTATATGTACAATATATGAAATATATATACTGTATTTTTGATATTTTATGTACAGTATATAAGATATATTTCGTGTCCTTTTGATATTTTATGTAAATTATATAATACATATTTGGTGTTGTTTTTGATATTTTACATAGGGTGTGTCATCTATATTGACTGTCCTTTTTAATATTTTATTTACAGTATATAATATACATTTGGTGTAATTTTTGATATTTTATGGACAGTATATTAAATATAATTACTGTAGTTTTTCATAGTCTATTTACAGTATATATAACACATATTTGGTGTACTTTTTGATATTTTATGTACAGTATGTCATATATATTTACTGTACTATTTGATATTTTATTTACAGTATATAAAATGTATTTGGTGTACTTTTAGTTAATATTATATGTACAATATATGAAATATATTTACTGTACTTTCTGATATTTTATATACAGTATATAAGATATATTTGGTGTCTTTTTGATATTTTATATAAATTATATAATATATATTTGGTGAAGTTTTTGATATTTTACATAGGGTGTGTAGTATATAGTTACTGTCCTTTTTGATATTTTATTTACAGTATATAATATACGTTTGGTGTAATTTTTGATATTTAATGTACAGTATATTAAATATAATTACTGTAGTATTTGATACTTTATTTACAGTATATATAACACATATTTGGTGTACTTTTTGATATTTTATGTACAGTATGTAATATATATTTACTGTACTTTTTGATAATTTATTTACAGTATATAAAGTGTATTTGGTGTACTTTCAGTTAATATTATATGTAAAATATATGAAATATTTTTACTGTACTTTGTGATATTTTATGTACAGTATATAAGATATATTTGGTGTCCTTTTGATATTTTATGTAAATTATATAATATATATTTGGTGAAGTTTTTGATATTTTACATAGGGTGTGTAGTATATAGTTACTGTCCTTTTTGATATTTTATTTACAGTATATAATATACGTTTGGTGTAATTTTTGATATTTTATGTACAGTATATTAAATATAATTACTGTAGTATTTGATACTTTATTTACAGTATATATAACACATATTTGGTGTACTTTTTGATATTTTATGTACAGTATGTAATATATATTTACTGTACTTTTTGATAATTTATTTACAGTATATAAAGTGTATTTGGTGTACTTTCGGTTAATATTATATGTACAATATATGAAATATATATACTGTATTTTTGATATTTTATGTACAGTATATAAGATATATTTCGTGTCCTTTTGATATTTTATGTAAATTATATAATACATATTTGGTGTTGTTTTTGATATTTTACATAGAGTGTGTCATCTATATTGACTGTCCTTTTTAATATTTTATTTACAGTATATAATATACATTTGGTGTAATTTTTGATATTTTATGTACAGTATATTAAATATAATTACTGTAGTTTTTCATAGTCTATTTACAGTATATATAACACATATTTGGTGTACTTTTTGATATTTTATGTACAGTATGTCATATATATTTACTGTACTATTTGATATTTTATTTTCAGTATATAAAATGTATTTGGTGTACTTTTAGTTAATATTATATGTACAATATATGAAATATATTTACTGTACTTTCTGATATTTTATGTACAGTATATAAGATATATTTGGTGTCCTTTTGATATTTTATATAAATTATATAATATATATTTGGTGAAGTTTTTGATATTTTACATAGGGTGTGTAGTATATAGTTACTGTCCTTTTTGATATTTTATTTACAGTATATAATATACGTTTGGTGTAATTTTTGATATTTAATGTACAGTATATTAAATATAATTACTGTAGTATTTGATACTTTATTTACAGTATATATAACACATATTTGGTGTACTTTTTGATATTTTATGTATAGTATGTAATATATATTTACTGTACTTTTTGATAATTTATTTACAGTATATAAAGTGTATTTGGTGTACTTTCAGTTAATATTATATGTAAAATATATGAAATATATTTACTGTACTTTTTGATATTTTATGTACAGTATATAAGATACATTTCGTGTCCTTTTGATATTTTATGTAAATTATATAATACATATTTGGTGTTGTTTTTGATATTTTACATAGAGTGTGTCATCTATATTGACTGTCCTTTTTAATATTTTATTTACAGTATATAATATACATTTGGTGTAATTTTTGATATTTTATGTACAGTATATTAAATATAATTACTGTAGTTTTTCATAGTCTATTTACAGTATATATAACACATATTTGGTGTACTTTTTGATATTTTATGTACAGTATGTCATATATATTTACTGTACTTTTTGATAATTTATTTACAGTATATAAAGTGTATTTGGTGTACTTTCAGTTAATATTATATGTACAATATATGAAATATATTTACTGTACTTTTTGATATTTTATGTACAGTATATAAGATATATTTGGTGTCCTTTTGATATTTTATATAAATTATATAATATATATTTGGTGAAGTTTTTGATATTTTACATAGGGTGTGTAGTATATACTTACTGTCCTTTTTGATATTTTATTTACGGTATATAATATACATTTGGTGTAATTTTTGATATTTTATGTACAGTATATTAAATATAATTACTGCAGTTTTTGATAGTCTATTTACAGTATATATAACACATATTTGGTGTACTTTTTGATATTTTATGTACAGTATGTCATATATATTTACTGTACTTTTTGATATTTTATTTACAGTATATAAAATGTATTTGGTGTACTTTTAGTTAATATTATATGTACAATATATGAAATATATTTACTGTACTTTTTGATATTTTATGTACAGTATATAAGATATATTTGGTGTCCTTTTGATATTTTATATAAATTATATAATATACATTTGGTGAAGTTTTTGATATTTTACATAGGGTGTGTAGTATATAGTTACTGTCCTTTTTGATATTTTATTTACAGTATATAATATACGTTTGGTGTAATTTTTGATATTTAATGTACAGTATATTAAATATAATTACTGTAGTATTTGATACTTTATTTACAGTATATATAACACATATTTGGTGTACTTTTTGATATTTTATGTACAGTATGTAATATATATTTACTGTACTTTTTGATAATTTATTTACAGTATATAAAGTGTATTTGGTGTACTTTCAGTTAATATTATATGTAAAATATATGAAATATTTTTACTGTACTTTGTGATATTTTATGTACAGTATATAAGATATATTTGGTGTCCTTTTGATATTTTATGTAAATTATATAATATATATTTGGTGAAGTTTTTGATATTTTACATAGGGTGTGTAGTATATAGTTACTGTCCTTTTTGATATTTTATTTACAGTATATAATATACGTTTGGTGTAATTTTTGATATTTTATGTACAGTATATTAAATATAATTACTGTAGTATTTGATACTTTATTTACAGTATATATAACACATATTTGGTGTACTTTTTGATATTTTATGTACAGTATGTAATATATATTTACTGTACTTTTTGATAATTTATTTACAGTATATAAAGTGTATTTGGTGTACTTTCGGTTAATATTATATGTACAATATATGAAATATATATACTGTATTTTTGATATTTTATGTACAGTATATAAGATATATTTCGTGTCCTTTTGATATTTTATGTAAATTATATAATACATATTTGGTGTTGTTTTTGATATTTTACATAGAGTGTGTCATCTATATTGACTGTCCTTTTTAATATTTTATTTACAGTATATAATATACATTTGGTGTAATTTTTGATATTTTATGTACAGTATATTAAATATAATTACTGTAGTTTTTCATAGTCTATTTACAGTATATATAACACATATTTGGTGTACTTTTTGATATTTTATGTACAGTATGTCATATATATTTACTGTACTATTTGATATTTTATTTTCAGTATATAAAATGTATTTGGTGTACTTTTAGTTAATATTATATGTACAATATATGAAATATATTTACTGTACTTTCTGATATTTTATGTACAGTATATAAGATATATTTGGTGTCCTTTTGATATTTTATATAAATTATATAATATATATTTGGTGAAGTTTTTGATATTTTACATAGGGTGTGTAGTATATAGTTACTGTCCTTTTTGATATTTTATTTACAGTATATAATATACGTTTGGTGTAATTTTTGATATTTAATGTACAGTATATTAAATATAATTACTGTAGTATTTGATACTTTATTTACAGTATATATAACACATATTTGGTGTACTTTTTGATATTTTATGTATAGTATGTAATATATATTTACTGTACTTTTTGATAATTTATTTACAGTATATAAAGTGTATTTGGTGTACTTTCAGTTAATATTATATGTAAAATATATGAAATATATTTACTGTACTTTTTGATATTTTATGTACAGTATATAAGATACATTTCGTGTCCTTTTGATATTTTATGTAAATTATATAATACATATTTGGTGTTGTTTTTGATATTTTACATAGAGTGTGTCATCTATATTGACTGTCCTTTTTAATATTTTATTTACAGTATATAATATACATTTGGTGTAATTTTTGATATTTTATGTACAGTATATTAAATATAATTACTGTAGTTTTTCATAGTCTATTTACAGTATATATAACACATATTTGGTGTACTTTTTGATATTTTATGTACAGTATGTCATATATATTAACTGTACTTTTTGATAATTTATTTACAGTATATAAAGTGTATTTGGTGTACTTTCAGTTAATATTATATGTACAATATATGAAATATATTTACTGTACTTTTTGATATTTTATGTACAGTATATAAGATATATTTGGTGTCCTTTTGATATTTTATATAAATTATATAATATATATTTGGTGAAGTTTTTGATATTTTACATAGGGTGTGTAGTATATACTTACTGTCCTTTTTGATATTTTATTTACAGTATATAATATACATTTGGTGTAATTTTTGATATTTTATGTACAGTATATTAAATATAATTACTGCAGTTTTTGATAGTCTATTTACAGTATATATAACACATATTTGGTGTACTTTTTGATATTTTATGTACAGTATGTCATATATATTTACTGTACTTTTTGATATTTTATTTACAGTATATAAAATGTATTTGGTGTACTTTTAGTTAATATTATATGTACAATATATGAAATATATTTACTGTACTTTTTGATATTTTATGTACAGTATATAAGATATATTTGGTGTCCTTTTGATATTTTATATAAATTATATAATATACATTTGGTGAAGTTTTTGATATTTTACATAGGGTGTGTAGTATATAGTTACTGTCCTTTTTGATATTTTATTTACAGTATATAATATACGTTAGGTGTAATTTTTGATATTTAATGTACAGTATATTAAATATAATTACTGTAGTGTTTGATACTTTATTTACAGTATATATAACACATATTTGGTGTACTTTTTGATATTTTATGTACAGTATGTCATATATATTTACTGTACTTTTTGATAATTTATTTACAGTATATAAAGTGTATTTGGTGTACTTTCAGTTAATATTATATGTACAATATATGGAATGTATTTACTGTACTTTTTGATATTTTATGTACAGTATATAAGATATATTTGGTGTCCTTTTGATATTTTATGTAAATTATATAATATATATTTGGTGAAGTTTTTGATATTTTACATAGGGTGTGTACTATATAGTTACTGTCCTTTTTGATATTTTATTTACAGTATATAATATACGTTTGGTGTAATTTTTGATATTTTATGTACAGTATATTAAATATAATTACTGTAGTATTTGATACTTTATTTACAGTATATATAACACATATTTGGTGTACTTTTTGATATTTTATGTACAGTATGTCATATATATTTACTGTACTTTTTGATAATTTATTTACAGTATATAAAGTGTATTTGGTGTACTTTCAGTTAATATTATATGTAAAATATATGAAATATTTTTACTGTACTTTTTGATATTTTAGGTACAGTATATAAGATATATTTGGTGTCCTTTTGATATTTTATGTAAATTATATAATATATATTTGGTGAAGTTTTTGATATTTTACATAGGGTGTGTAGTATATAGTTACTGTCCTTTTTGATATTTTATTTACAGTATATAATATACGTTTGGTGTAATTTTTGATATTTTATGTACAGTATATTAAATATAATTACTGTAGTATTTGATACTTTATTTACAGTATATATAACACATATTTGGTGTACTTTTTGATATTTTATGTACAGTATGTAATATATATTTACTGTACTTTTTGATAATTTATTTACAGTATATAAAGTGTATTTGGTGTACTTTCGGTTAATATTATATGTACAATATATGAAATATATATACTGTACTTTTTGATATTTTATGTACAGTATATAAGATACATTTCGTGTCCTTTTGATATTTTATGTAAATTATATAAACATATTTGGTGTTGTTTTTGATATTTTACATAGAGTGTGTCATCTATATTGACTGTCCTTTTTAATATTTTATTTAGAGTATATAATATACATTTGGTGTAATTTTTGATATTTTATGTACAGTATATTAAATATAATTACTGTAGTTTTTCATAGTCTATTTACAGTATATATAACACATATTTGGTGTACTTTTTGATATTTTATGTACAGTATGTCATATATATTTACTGTACTTTTTGATAATTTATTTACAGTATATAAAGTGTATTTGGTGTACTTTCAGTTAATATTATATGTACAATATATGAAATATATTTACTGTACTTTTTGATATTTTATGTACAGTATATAAGATATATTTGGTGTCCTTTTGATATTTTATATAAATTATATAATATATATTTGGTGAAGTTTTTGATATTTTACATAGGGTGTGTAGTATATACTTACTGTCCTTTTTGATATTTTATTTACAGTATATAATATACATTTGGTGTAATTTTTGATATTTTATGTACAGTATATTAAATATAATTACTGCAGTTTTTGATAGTCTATTTACAGTATATATAACACATATTTGGTGTACTTTTTGATATTTTATGTACAGTATGTCATATATATTTACTGTACTTTTTGATATTTTATTTACAGTATATAAAATGTATTTGGTGTACTTTTAGTTAATATTATATGTACAATATATGAAATATATTTACTGTACTTTTTGATATTTTATGTACAGTATATAAGATATATTTGGTGTCCTTTTGATATTTTATATAAATTATATAATATACATTTGGTGAAGTTTTTGATATTTTACATAGGGTGTGTAGTATATAGTTACTGTCCTTTTTGATATTTTATTTACAGTATATAATATACGTTAGGTGTAATTTTTGATATTTAATGTACAGTATATTAAATATAATTACTGTAGTGTTTGATACTTTATTTACAGTATATATAACACATATTTGGTGTACTTTTTGATATTTTATGTACAGTATGTCATATATATTTACTGTACTTTTTGATAATTTATTTACAGTATATAAAGTGTATTTGGTGTACTTTCAGTTAATATTATATGTACAATATATGGAATGTATTTACTGTACTTTTTGATATTTTATGTACAGTATATAAGATATATTTGGTGTCCTTTTGATATTTTATGTAAATTATATAATATATATTTGGTGAAGTTTTTGATATTTTACATAGGGTGTGTACTATATAGTTACTGTCCTTTTTGATATTTTATTTACAGTATATAATATACGTTTGGTGTAATTTTTGATATTTTATGTACAGTATATTAAATATAATTACTGTAGTATTTGATACTTTATTTACAGTATATATAACACATATTTGGTGTACTTTTTGATATTTTATTTACAGTATGTCATATATATTTACTGTACTTTTTGATAATTTATTTACAGTATATAAAGTGTATTTGGTGTACTTTCAGTTAATATTATATGTAAAATATATGAAATATATTTACTGTACTTTTTGATATTTTAGGTACAGTATATAAGATATATTTGGTGTCCTTTTGATATTTTATGTAAATTATATAATATATATTTGGTGAAGTTTTTGATATTTTACATAGGGTGTGTAGTATATAGTTACTGTCCTTTTTGATATTTTATTTACAGTATATAATATACGTTTGGTGTAATTTTTGATATTTTATGTACAGTATATTAAATATAATTACTGTAGTATTTGATACTTTATTTACAGTATATATAACACATATTTGGTGTACTTTTTGATATTTTATGTACAGTATGTAATATATATTTACTGTACTTTTTGATAATTTATTTACAGTATATAAAGTGTATTTGGTGTACTTTCGGTTAATATTATATGTACAATATATGAAATATATATACTGTATTTTTGATATTTTATGTACAGTATATAAGATATATTTCGTGTCCTTTTGATATTTTATGTAAATTATATAATACATATTTGGTGTTGTTTTTGATATTTTACATAGGGTGTGTCATCTATATTGACTGTCCTTTTTAATATTTTATTTACAGTATATAATATACATTTGGTGTAATTTTTGATATTTTATGGACAGTATATTAAATATAATTACTGTAGTTTTTCATAGTCTATTTACAGTATATATAACACATATTTGGTGTACTTTTTGATATTTTATGTACAGTATGTCATATATATTTACTGTACTATTTGATATTTTATTTACAGTATATAAAATGTATTTGGTGTACTTTTAGTTAATATTATATGTACAATATATGAAATATATTTACTGTACTTTCTGATATTTTATATACAGTATATAAGATATATTTGGTGTCCTTTTGATATTTTATATAAATTATATAATATATATTTGGTGAAGTTTTTGATATTTTACATAGGGTGTGTAGTATATAGTTACTGTCCTTTTTGATATTTTATTTACAGTATATAATATACGTTTGGTGTAATTTTTGATATTTAATGTACAGTATATTAAATATAATTACTGTAGTATTTGATACTTTATTTACAGTATATATAACACATATTTGGTGTACTTTTTGATATTTTATGTACAGTATGTAATATATATTTACTGTACTTTTTGATAATTTATTTACAGTATATAAAGTGTATTTGGTGTACTTTGAGTTAATATTATATGTAAAATATATGAAATATTTTTACTGTACTTTGTGATATTTTATGTACAGTATATAAGATATATTTGGTGTCCTTTTGATATTTTATGTAAATTATATAATATATATTTGGTGAAGTTTTTGATATTTTACATAGGGTGTGTAGTATATAGTTACTGTCCTTTTTGATATTTTATTTACAGTATATAATATACGTTTGGTGTAATTTTTGATATTTTATGTACAGTATATTAAATATAATTACTGTAGTATTTGATACTTTATTTACAGTATATATAACACATATTTGGTGTACTTTTTGATATTTTATGTACAGTATGTAATATATATTTACTGTACTTTTTGATAATTTATTTACAGTATATAAAGTGTATTTGGTGTACTTTCGGTTAATATTATATGTACAATATATGAAATATATATACTGTATTTTTGATATTTTATGTACAGTATATAAGATATATTTCGTGTCCTTTTGATATTTTATGTAAATTATATAATACATATTTGGTGTTGTTTTTGATATTTTACATAGAGTGTGTCATCTATATTGACTGTCCTTTTTAATATTTTATTTACAGTATATAATATACATTTGGTGTAATTTTTGATATTTTATGTACAGTATATTAAATATAATTACTGTAGTTTTTCATAGTCTATTTACAGTATATATAACACATATTTGGTGTACTTTTTGATATTTTATGTACAGTATGTCATATATATTTACTGTACTATTTGATATTTTATTTACAGTATATAAAATGTATTTGGTGTACTTTTAGTTAATATTATATGTACAATATATGAAATATATTTACTGTACTTTCTGATATTTTATATACAGTATATAAGATATATTTGGTGTCCTTTTGATATTTTATATAAATTATATAATATATATTTGGTGAAGTTTTTGATATTTTACATAGGGTGTGTAGTATATAGTTACTGTTCTTTTTGATATTTTATTTACAGTATATAATATACGTTTGGTGTAATTTTTGATATTTAATGTACAGTATATTAAATATAATTACTGTAGTATTTGATACTTTATTTACAGTATATATAACACATATTTGGTGTACTTTTTGATATTTTATGTACAGTATGTAATATATATTTACTGTACTTTTTGATAATTTATTTACAGTATATAAAGTGTATTTGGTGTACTTTCAGTTAATATTATATGTAAAATATATGAAATATATTTACTGTACTTTTTGATATTTTATGTACAGTATATAAGATATATTTGGTGTCCTTTTGATATATTATGTAAATTATATAATATATATTTGGTGAAGTTTTTCATATTTTACATAGGGTGTGTAGTATATAGTTACTGTCCTTTTTGATATTTTATTTACAGTATATAATATACGTTTGGTGTAATTTTTGATATTTTATGTACAGTATATTAAATATAATTACTGTAGTATTTGATACTTTATTTACAGTATATATAACACATATTTGGTGTACTTTTTGATATTTTATGTACAGTATGTAATATATATTTACTGTACTTTTTGATAATTTATTTACAGTATATAAAGTGTATTTGGTGTACTTTCGGTTAATATTATATGTACAATATATGAAATATATATACTGTATTTTTGATATTTTATGTACAGTATATAAGATATATTTCGTGTCCTTTTGATATTTTATGTAAATTATATAATACATATTTGGTGTTGTTTTTGATATTTTACATAGAGTGTGTCATCTATATTGACTGTCCTTTTTAATATTTTATTTACAGTATATAATATACATTTGGTGTAATTTTTGATATTTTATGTACAGTATATTAAATATAATTACTGTAGTTTTTCATAGTCTATTTACAGTATATATAACACATATTTGGTGTACTTTTTGATATTTTATGTACAGTATGTCATATATATTTACTGTACTTTTTGATAATTTATTTACAGTATATAAAGTGTATTTGGTGTACTTTCGGTTAATATTATATGTACAATATATGAAATATATATACTGTATTTTTGATATTTTATGTACAGTATATAAGATATATTTCGTGTCCTTTTGATATTTTATGTAAATTATATAATACATATTTGGTGTTGTTTTTGATATTTTACATAGAGTGTGTCATCTATATTGACTGTCCTTTTTAATATTTTATTTACAGTATATAATATACATTTGGTGTAATTTTTGATATTTTATGTACAGTATATTAAATATAATTACTGTAGTTTTTCATAGTCTATTTACAGTATATATAACACATATTTGGTGTACTTTTTGATATTTTATGTACAGTATGTCATATATATTTACTGTACTATTTGATATTTTATTTTCAGTATATAAAATGTATTTGGTGTACTTTTAGTTAATATTATATGTACAATATATGAAATATATTTACTGTACTTTCTGATATTTTATATACAGTATATAAGATATATTTGGTGTCCTTTTGATATTTTATATAAATTATATAATATATATTTGGTGAAGTTTTTGATATTTTACATAGGGTGTGTAGTATATAGTTACTGTCCTTTTTGATATTTTATTTACAGTATATAATATACGTTTGGTGTAATTTTTGATATTTAATGTACAGTATATTAAATATAATTACTGTAGTATTTGATACTTTATTTACAGTATATATAACACATATTTGGTGTACTTTTTGATATTTTATGTATAGTATGTAATATATATTTACTGTACTTTTTGATAATTTATTTACAGTATATAAAGTGTATTTGGTGTACTTTCAGTTAATATTATATGTAAAATATATGAAATATATTTACTGTACTTTTTGATATTTTATGTACAGTATATAAGATATATTTCGTGTCCTTTTGATATTTTATGTAAATTATATAATACATATTTGGTGTTGTTTTTGATATTTTACATAGAGTGTGTCATCTATATTGACTGTCCTTTTTAATATTTTATTTACAGTATATAATATACATTTGGTGTAATTTTTGATATTTTATGTACAGTATATTAAATATAATTACTGTAGTTTTTCATAGTCTATTTACAGTATATATAACACATATTTGGTGTACTTTTTGATATTTTATGTACAGTATGTCATATATATTTACTGTACTTTTTGATAATTTATTTACAGTATATAAAGTGTATTTGGTGTACTTTCAGTTAATATTATATGTACAATATATGAAATATATTTACTGTACTTTTTGATATTTTATGTACAGTATATAAGATATATTTGGTGTCCTTTTGATATTTTATATAAATTATATAATATATATTTGGTGAAGTTTTTGATATTTTACATAGGGAGTGTAGTATATACTTACTGTCCTTTTTGATATTTTATTTACAGTATATAATATACATTTGGTGTAATTTTTGATATTTTATGCACAGTATATTAAATATAATTACTGCAGTTTTTGATAGTCTATTTACAGTATATATAACACATATTTGGTGTACTTTTTGATATTTTATGTACAGTATGTCATATATATTTACTGTACTTTTTGATATTTTATTTACAGTATATAAAATGTATTTGGTGTACTTTTAGTTAATATTATATGTACAATATATGAAATATATTTACTGTACTTTTTGATATTTTATGTACAGTATATAAGATATATTTGGTGTCCTTTTGATATTTTATATAAATTATATAATATACATTTCGTGAAGTTTTTGATATTTTACATAGGGTGTGTAGTATACAGTTACTGTCCTTTTTGATATTTTATTTACAGTATATAATATACGTTAGGTGTAATTTTTGATATTTAATGTACAGTATATTAAATATAATTACTGTAGTGTTTGATACTTTATTTACAGTATATATAACACATATTTGGTGTACTTTTTGATATTTTATGTACAGTATGTCATATATATTTACTGTACTTTTTGATAATTTATTTACAGTATATAAAGTGTATTTGGTGTACTTTCAGTTAATATTATATGTACAATATATGGAATGTATTTACTGTACTTTTTGATATTTTATGTACAGTATATAAGATATATTTGGTGTCCTTTTGATATTTTATGTAAATTATATAATATATATTTGGTGAAGTTTTTGATATTTTACATAGGGTGTGTACTATATAGTTACTGTCCTTTTTGATATTTTATTTACAGTATATAATATACGTTTGGTGTAATTTTTGATATTTTATGTACAGTATATTAAATATAATTACTGTAGTATTTGATACTTTATTTACAGTATATATAACACATATTTGGTGTACTTTTTGATATTTTATGTACAGTATGTAATATATATTTACTGTACTTTTTGATAATTTATTTACAGTATATAAAGTGTATTTGGTGTACTTTCAGTTAATATTATATGTAAAATATATGAAATATATTTACTGTACTTTTTGATATTTTAGGTACAGTATATAAGATATATTTGGTGTCCTTTTGATATTTTATGTAAATTATATAATATATATTTGGTGAAGTTTTTGATATTTTACATAGGGTGTGTAGTATATAGTTACTGTCCTTTTTGATATTTTATTTACAGTATATAATATACGTTTGGTGTGATTTTTGATATTTTATGTACAGTATATTAAATATAATTACTGTAGTATTTGATACTTTATTTACAGTATATATAACACATATTTGGTGTACTTTTTGATATTTTATGTACAGTATGTAATATATATTTACTGTACTTTTTGATAATTTATTTACAGTATATAAAGTGTATTTGGTGTACTTTCGGTTAATATTATATGTACAATATATGAAATATATATACTGTATTTTTGATATTTTATGTACAGTATATAAGATATATTTCGTGTCCTTTTGATATTTTATGTAAATTATATAATACATATTTGGTGTTGTTTTTGATATTTTACATAGGGTGTGTCATCTATATTGACTGTCCTTTTTAATATTTTATTTACAGTATATAATATACATTTGGTGTAATTTTTGATATTTTATGGACAGTATATTAAATATAATTACTGTAGTTTTTCATAGTCTATTTACAGTATATATAACACATATTTGGTGTACTTTTTGATATTTTATGTACAGTATGTCATATATATTTACTGTACTATTTGATATTTTATTTACAGTATATAAAATGTATTTGGTGTACTTTTAGTTAATATTATATGTACAATATATGAAATATATTTACTGTACTTTCTGATATTTTATATACAGTATATAAGATATATTTGGTGTCCTTTTGATATTTTATATAAATTATATAATATATATTTGGTGAAGTTTTTGATATTTTACATAGGGTGTGTAGTATATAGTTACTGTCCTTTTTGATATTTTATTTACAGTATATAATATACGTTTGGTGTAATTTTTGATATTTAATGTACAGTATATTAAATATAATTACTGTAGTATTTGATACTTTATTTACAGTATATATAACACATATTTGGTGTACTTTTTGATATTTTATGTACAGTATGTAATATATATTTACTGTACTTTTTGATAATTTATTTACAGTATATAAAGTGTATTTGGTGTACTTTCAGTTAATATTATATGTAAAATATATGAAATATTTTTACTGTACTTTGTGATATTTTATGTACAGTATATAAGATATATTTGGTGTCCTTTTGATATTTTATGTAAATTATATAATATATATTTGGTGAAGTTTTTGATATTTTACATAGGGTGTGTAGTATATAGTTACTGTCCTTTTTGATATTTTATTTACAGTATATAATATACGTTTGGTGTAATTTTTGATATTTTATGTACAGTATATTAAATATAATTACTGTAGTATTTGATACTTTATTTACAGTATATATAACACATATTTGGTGTACTTTTTGATATTTTATGTACAGTATGTAATATATATTTACTGTACTTTTTGATAATTTATTTACAGTATATAAAGTGTATTTGGTGTACTTTCGGTTAATATTATATGTCCAATATATGATATATATATACTGTATTTTTGATATTTTATGTACAGTATATAAGATATATTTCGTGTCCTTTTGATATTTTATGTAAATTATATAATACATATTTGGTGTTGTTTTTGATATTTTACATAGAGTGTGTCATCTATATTGACTGTCCTTTTTAATATTTTATTTACAGTATATAATATACATTTGGTGTAATTTTTGATATTTTATGTACAGTATATTAAATATAATTACTGTAGTTTTTCATAGTCTATTTACAGTATATATAACACATATTTGGTGTACTTTTTGATATGTTATGTACAGTATGTCCTATATATTTACTGTACTATTTGATATTTTATTTACAGTATATAAAATGTATTTGGTGTACTTTTAGTTAATATTATATGTACAATATATGAAATATATTTACTGTACTTTCTGATATTTTATATACAGTATATAAGATATATTTGGTGTCCTTTTGATATTTTATATAAATTATATAATATATATTTGGTGAAGTTTTTGACATTTTACATAGGGTGTGTAGTATATAGTTACTGTTCTTTTTGATATTTTATTTACAGTATATAATATACGTTTGGTGTAATTTTTGATATTTAATGTACAGTATATTAAATATAATTACTGTAGTATTTGATACTTTATTTACAGTATATATAACACATATTTGGTGTACTTTTTGATATTTTATGTACAGTATGTAATATATATTTACTGTACTTTTTGATAATTTATTTACAGTATATAAAGTGTATTTGGTGTACTTTCAGTTAATATTATATGTAAAATATATGAAATATATTTACTGTACTTTTTGATATTTTATGTACAGTATATAAGATATATTTGGTGTCCTTTTGATATTTTATGTAAATTATATAATATATATTTGGTGAAGTTTTTCATATTTTACATAGGGTGTGTAGTATATAGTTACTGTCCTTTTTGATATTTTATTTACAGTATATAATATACGTTTGGTGTAATTTTTGATATTTTATGTACAGTATATTAAATATAATTACTGTAGTATTTGATACTTTATTTACAGTATATATAACACATATTTGGTGTACTTTTTGATATTTTATGTACAGTATGTAATATATATTTACTGTACTTTTTGATAATTTATTTACAGTATATAAAGTGTATTTGGTGTACTTTCGGTTAATATTATATGTACAATATATGAAATATATATACTGTATTTTTGATATTTTATGTACAGTATATAAGATATATTTCGTGTCCTTTTGATATTTTATGTAAATTATATAATACATATTTGGTGTTGTTTTTGATATTTTACATAGAGTGTGTCATCTATATTGACTGTCCTTTTTAATATTTTATTTACAGTATATAATATACATTTGGTGTAATTTTTGATATTTTATGTACAGTATATTAAATATAATTACTGTAGTTTTTCATAGTCTATTTACAGTATATATAACACATATTTGGTGTACTTTTTGATATTTTATGTACAGTATGTCATATATATTTACTGTACTATTTGATATTTTATTTTCAGTATATAAAATGTATTTGGTGTACTTTTAGTTAATATTATATGTACAATATATGAAATATATTTACTGTACTTTCTGATATTTTATATACAGTATATAAGATATATTTGGTGTCCTTTTGATATTTTATATAAATTATATAATATATATTTGGTGAAGTTTTTGATATTTTACATAGGGTGTGTAGTATATAGTTACTGTCCTTTTTGATATTTTATTTACAGTATATAATATACGTTTGGTGTAATTTTTGATATTTAATGTACAGTATATTAAATATAATTACTGTAGTATTTGATACTTTATTTACAGTATATATAACACATATTTGGTGTACTTTTTGATATTTTATGTATAGTATGTAATATATATTTACTGTCCTTTTTGATATTTTATTTACAGTATATAAAATGTATTTGGTGTACTTTTAGTTAATATTATATGTACAATATATGAAATATATTTACTGTACTTTTTGATATTTTATGTACAGTATATAAGATATATTTGGTGTCCTTTTGATATTTTATATAAATTATATAATATACATTTGGTGAAGTTTTTGATATTTTACATAGGGTGTGTAGTATATAGTTACTGTCCTTTTTGATATTTTATTTACAGTATATAATATACGTTAGGTGTAATTTTTGATATTTAATGTACAGTATATTAAATATAATTACTGTAGTGTTTGATACTTTATTTACAGTATATATAACACATATTTGGTGTACTTTTTGATATTTTATGTACAGTATGTCATATATATTTACTGTACTTTTTGATAATTTATTTACAGTATATAAAGTGTATTTGGTGTACTTTCAGTTAATATTATATGTACAATATATGAAATATATTTACTGTACTTTTTGATATTTTATGTACAGTATATAAGATATATTTGGTGTCCTTTTGATATTTTATGTAAATTATATAATATATATTTGGTGAAGTTTTTGATATTTTACATAGGGTGTGTACTATATAGTTACTGTCCTTTTTGATATTTTATTTACAGTATATAATATACGTTAGGTGTAATTTTTGATATTTAATGTACAGTATATTAAATATAATTACTGTAGTGTTTGATACTTTATTTACAGTATATATAACACATATTTGGTGTACTTTTTGATATTTTATGTACAGTATGTCATATATATTTACTGTACTTTTTGATAATTTATTTACAGTATATAAAGTGTATTTGGTGTACTTTCAGTTAATATTATATGTAAAATATATGAAATATATTTACTGTACTTTTTGATATTTTAGGTACAGTATATAAGATATATTTGGTGTCCTTTTGATATTTTATGTAAATTATATAATATATATTTGGTGAAGTTTTTGATATTTTACATAGGGTGTGTAGTATATAGTTACTGTCCTTTTTGATATTTTATTTACAGTATATAATATACGTTAGGTGTAATTTTTGATATTTAATGTACAGTATATTAAATATAATTACTGTAGTGTTTGATACTTTATTTACAGTATATATAACACATATTTGGTGTACTTTTTGATATTTTATGTACAGTATGTCATATATATTTACTGTACTTTTTGATAATTTATTTACAGTATATAAAATGTATTTGGTGTACTTTCAGTTAATATTATATGTACAATATATGAAATATATTTACTGTACTTTTTGATATTTTATGTACAGTATATAAGATATATTTGGTGTCCTTTTGATATTTTATGTAAATTATATAATATATATTTGGTGAAGTTTTTGATATTTTACATAGGGTGTGTACTATATAGTTACTGTCCTTTTTGATATTTTATTTACAGTATATAATATACGTTTGGTGTAATTTTTGATATTTTATGTACAGTATATTAAATATAATTACTGTAGTATTTGATACTTTATTTACAGTATATATAACACATATTTGGTGTACTTTTTGATATTTTATGTACAGTATGTCATATATATTTACTGTACTTTTTGATAATTTATTTACAGTATATAAAGTGTATTTGGTGTACTTTCAGTTAATATTATATGTAAAATATATGAAATATATTTACTGTACTTTTTGATATTTTAGGTACAGTATATAAGATATATTTGGTGTCCTTTTGATATTTTATGTAAATTATATAATATATATTTGGTGAAGTTTTTGATATTTTACATAGGGTGTGTACTATATAGTTACTGTCCTTTTTGATATTTTATTTACAGTATATAATATACGTTTGGTGTAATTTTTGATATTTTATGTACAGTATATTAAATATAATTACTGTAGTATTTGATACTTTATTTACAGTATATATAACACATATTTGGTGTACTTTTTGATATTTTATGTACAGTATGTAATATATATTTACTGTACTTTTTGATAATTTATTTACAGTATATAAAGTGTATTTGGTGTACTTTCGGTTAATATTATATGTACAATATATGAAATATATATACTGTATTTTTGATATTTTATGTACAGTATATAAGATATATTTCGTGTCCTTTTGATATTTTATGTAAATTATATAATACATATTTGGTGTTGTTTTTGATATTTTACATAGGGTGTGTCATCTATATTGACTGTCCTTTTTAATATTTTATTTACAGTATATAATATACATTTGGTGTAATTTTTGATATTTTATGTACAGTATATTAAATATAATTACTGTAGTTTTTCATAGTCTATTTACAGTATATATAACACATATTTGGTGTACTTTTTGATATTTTATGTACAGTATGTCATATATATTTACTGTACTATTTGATATATTATTTACAGTATATAAAATGTATTTGGTGTACTTTTAGTTAATATTATATGTACAATATATGAAATATATTTACTGTACATTCTGATATTTTATATACAGTATATAAGATATATTTGGTGTCCTTTTGATATTTTATATAAATTATATAATATATATTTGGTGAAGTTTTTGATATTTTACATAGGGTGTGTAGTATATACTTACTGTCCTTTTTGATATTTTATTTACAGTATATAATATACATTTGGTGTAATTTTTGGTATTTTATGTACAGTATATTAAATATAGTTACTGCAGTTTTTGATAGTCTATTTACAGTATATATAACACATATTTGGTGTACTTTTTGATATTTTATGTACAGTATGTCATATATATTTACTGTACCTTTTGATATTTTATTTACAGTATATAAAATGTATTTGGTGTACTTTTAGTTAATATTATATGTACAATATATGAAATATATTTACTGTACTTTCTGATATTTTATGTACAGTATATAAGATATATTTGGTGTCCTTTTGATATTTTATATAAATTATATAATATATATTTGGTGAAGTTTTTGATATTTTACATAGGGTGTGTAGTATATAGTTACTGTCCTTTTTGATATTTTATTTACAGTATATAATATACGTTTGGTGTAATTTTTGATATTTAATGTACAGTATATTAAATATAATTACTGTAGTATTTGATACTTTATTTACAGTATATATAACACATATTTGGTGTACTTTTTGATATTTTATGTACAGTATGTCATATATATTTACTGTACTTTTTGATAATTTATTTACAGTATATAAAGTGTATTTGGTGTACTTTCAGTTAAGATTATATGTACAATATATGAAATATATTTACTGTACTTTTTGATATTTTATGTACAGTTTATAAGATATATTTGGTGTCCTTTTGATATTTTATATAAATTATATAATATATATTTGGTGAAGTTTTTGATATTTTACATAGGGTGTGTAGTATATAGTTACTGTCCTTTTTGATATTTTATTTACAGTATATAATATACGTTTGGTGTAATTTTTGATATTTAATATACAGTATATTAAATATAATTACTGTAGTATTTGATACTTTATTTACAGTATATATAACACATATTTGGTGTACTTTTTGATATTTTATGTACAGTATGTAATATATATTTACTGTACTTTTTGATAATTTATTTACAGTATATAAAGTGTATTTGGTGTACTTTCAGTTAATATTATATGTACAATATATGAAATATATTTACTGTACTTTTTGATATTTTATGTACAGTATATAAGATATATTTCGTGTCCTTTTGATATTTTATGTAAATTATATAATATATATTTGGTGAAGTTTTTGATATTTTACATAGGGTGTGTAGTATATAGTTACTGTCCTTTTTGATATTTTATTTACAGTATATAATATACGTTTGGTGTAATTTTTGATATTTTATGTACAGTATATTAAATATAATTACTGTAGTATTTGATACTTTATTTACAGTATATATAACACATATTTGGTGTACTTTTTGATATTTTATGTACAGTATGTAATATATATTTACTGTACTTTTTGATAATTTATTTACAGTATATAAAGTGTATTTGGTGTACTTTCGGTTAATATTATATGTACAATATATGAAATATATATACTGTATTTTTGATATTTTATGTACAGTATATAAGATATATTTCGTGTCCTTTTGATATTTTATGTAAATTATATAATACATAATTGGTGTTGTTTTTGATATTTTACATAGGGTGTGTCATCTATATTGACTGTCCTTTTTAATATTTTATTTACAGTATATAATATACATTTGGTGTAATTTTTGATATTTTATGTACAGTATATTAAATATAATTACTGTAGTTTTTCATAGTCTATTTACAGTATATATAACACATATTTCGTGTACTTTTTGATATTTTATGTACAGTATGTCATCTATATTTACTGTACTATTTGATATTTTATTTACAGTATATAAAATGTATTTGGTGTACTTTTAGTTAATATTATATGTACAATATATGAAATATATTTACTGTACATTCTGATATTTTATATACAGTATATAAGATATATTTGGTGTCCTTTTGATATTTTATATAAATTATATAATATATATTTGGTGAAGTTTTTGATATTTTACATAGGGTGTGTAGTATATACTTACTGTCCTTTTTGATATTTTATTTACAGTATATAATATACATTTGGTGTAATTTTTGGTATTTTATGTACAGTATATTAAATATAGTTACTGCAGTTTTTGATAGTCTATTTACAGTATATATAACACATATTTGGTGTACTTTTTGATATTTTATGTACAGTATGTCATATATATTTACTGTACCTTTTGATATTTTATTTACAGTATATAAAATGTATTTGGTGTACTTTTAGTTAATATTATATGTACAATATATGAAATATATTTACTGTACTTTCTGATATTTTATGTACAGTATATAAGATATATTTGGTGTCCTTTTGATATTTTATATAAATTATATAATATATATTTGGTGAAGTTTTTGATATTTTACATAGGGTGTGTAGTATATAGTTACTGTCCTTTTTGATATTTTATTTACAGTATATAATATACGTTTGGTGTAATTTTTGATATTTAATGTACAGTATATTAAATATAATTACTGTAGTATTTGATACTTTATTTACAGTATATATAACACATATTTGGTGTACTTTTTGATATTTTATGTACAGTATGTCATATATATTTACTGTACTTTTTGATAATTTATTTACAGTATATAAAGTGTATTTGGTGTACTTTCAGTTAAGATTATATGTACAATATATGAAATATATTTACTGTACTTTTTGATATTTTATGTACAGTTTATAAGATATATTTGGTGTCCTTTTGATATTTTATATAAATTATATAATATATATTTGGTGAAGTTTTTGATATTTTACATAGGGTGTGTAGTATATAGTTACTGTCCTTTTTGATATTTTATTTACAGTATATAATATACGTTTGGTGTAATTTTTGATATTTAATATACAGTATATTAAATATAATTACTGTAGTATTTGATACTTTATTTACAGTATATATAACACATATTTGGTGTACTTTTTGATATTTTATGTACAGTATGTAATATATATTTACTGTACTTTTTGATAATTTATTTACAGTATATAAAGTGTATTTGGTGTACTTTCAGTTAATATTATATGTACAATATATGAAATATATTTACTGTACTTTTTGATATTTTATGTACAGTATATAAGATATATTTCGTGTCCTTTTGATATTTTATGTAAATTATATAATATATATTTGGTGAAGTTTTTGATATTTTACATAGGGTGTGTAGTATATAGTTACTGTCCTTTTTGATATTTTATTTACAGTATATAATATACGTTTGGTGTAATTTTTGATATTTTATGTACAGTATATTAAATATAATTACTGTAGTATTTGATACTTTATTTACAGTATATATAACACATATTTGGTGTACTTTTTGATATTTTATGTACAGTATGTAATATATATTTACTGTACTTTTTGATAATTTATTTACAGTATATAAAGTGTATTTGGTGTACTTTCGGTTAATATTATATGTACAATATATGAAATATATATACTGTATTTTTGATATTTTATGTACAGTATATAAGATATATTTCGTGTCCTTTTGATATTTTATGTAAATTATATAATACATAATTGGTGTTGTTTTTGATATTTTACATAGGGTGTGTCATCTATATTGACTGTCCTTTTTAATATTTTATTTACAGTATATAATATACATTTGGTGTAATTTTTGATATTTTATGTACAGTATATTAAATATAATTACTGTAGTTTTTCATAGTCTATTTACAGTATATATAACACATATTTCGTGTACTTTTTGATATTTTATGTACAGTATGTCATCTATATTTACTGTACTATTTGATATTTTATTTACAGTATATAAAATGTATTTGGTGTACTTTTAGTTAATATTATATGTACAATATATGAAATATATTTACTGTACTTTCTGATATTTTATATACAGTATATAAGATATATTTGGTGTCCTTTTGATATTTTATATAAATTATATAATATATATTTGGTGAAGTTTTTGATATTTTACATAGGGTGTGTAGTATATAGTTACTGTCCTTTTTGATATTTTATTTACAGTATATAATATACGTTTGGTGTAATTTTTGATATTTAATGTACAGTATATTAAATATAATTACTGTAGTATTTGATACTTTATTTACAGTATATATAACACATATTTGGTGTACTTTTTGATATTTTATGTACAGTATGTAATATATATTTACTGTACTTTTTGATAATTTATTTACAGTATATAAAGTGTATTTGGTGTACTTTCAGTTAATATTATATGTAAAATATATGAAATATATTTACTGTACTTTTTGATATTTTATGTACAGTATATAAGATATATTTCGTGTCCTTTTGATATTTTATGTAAATTATATAATACATATTTGGTGTTGTTTTTTATATTTTACATAGAGTGTGTCATCTATATTGACTGTCCTTTTTAATATTTTATTTACAGTATATAATATACATTTGGTGTAATTTTTGATGTTTTATGTACAGTATATTAAATATAATTACTGTAGTTTTTCATAGTCTATTTACAGTATATATAACACATATTTGGTGTACTTTTTGATATTTTATGTACAGTATGTCATATATATTTACTGTACTTTTTGATAATTTATTTACAGTATATAAAGTCTATTTGGTGTACTTTCAGTTAATATTATATGTACAATATATGAAATATATTTACTGTACTTTTTGATATTTTATGTACAGTATATAAGATATATTTGGTGTCCTTTTGATATTTTATATAAATTATATAATATATATTTGGTGAAGTTTTTGATATTTTACATAGGGTGTGTAGTATATACTTACTGTCCTTTTTGATATTTTATTTACAGTATATAATATACATTTGGTGTAATTTTTGATATTTTATGTACAGTATATTAAATATAATTACTGTAGTTTTTCATAGTCTATTTACAGTATATATAACACATATTTGGTGTACTTTTTGATATTTTACGTACAGTATGTCATCTATATTTACTGTACTATTTGATATTTTATTTTCAGTATATAAAATGTATTTGGTGTACTTTTAGTTAATATTATATGTACAATATATGAAATATATTTACTGTACTTTCTGATATTTTATATACAGTATATAAGATATATTTGGTGTCCTTTTGATATTTTATATAAATTATATAATATATATTTGGTGAAGTTTTTGATATTTTACATAGGGTGTGTAGTATATAGTTACTGTCCTTTTTGATATTTTATTTACAGTATATAATATACGTTTGGTGTAATTTTTGATATTTAATGTACAGTATATTAAATATAATTACTGTAGTATTTGATACTTTATTTACAGTATATATAACACATATTTGGTGTACTTTTTGATATTTTATGTATAGTATGTAATATATATTTACTGTACTTTTTGATAATTTATTTACAGTATATAAAGTGTATTTGGTGTACTTTCAGTTAATATTATATGTAAAATATATGAAATATATTTACTGTACTTTTTGATATTTTATGTACAGTATATAAGATATATTTCGTGTCCTTTTGATATTTTATGTAAATTATATAATACATATTTGGTGTTGTTTTTGATATTTTACATAGAGTGTGTCATCTATATTGACTGTCCTTTTTAATATTTTATTTACAGTATATAATATACATTTGGTGTAATTTTTGATATTTTATGTACAGTATATTAAATATAATTACTGTAGTTTTTCATAGTCTATTTACAGTATATATAACACATATTTGGTGTACTTTTTGATATTTTATGTACAGTATGTAATGTATATTTACTGTACTTTTTGATAATTTATTTACAGTATATAAAGTGTATTTGGTGTACTTTCAGTTAATATTATATGTACAATATATGAAATATATTTACTGTACTTTTTGATATTTTATGTACAGTATATAAGATATATTTCGTGTCCTTTTGATATTTTATGTAAATTATATAATATATATTTGGTGAAGTTTTTGATATTTTACATAGGGTGTGTAGTATATAGTTACTGTCCTTTTTGATATTTTATTTACAGTATATAATATACGTTTGGTGTAATTTTTGATATTTAATGTACAGTATATTAAATATAATTACTGTAGTGTTTGATACTTTATTTACAGTATATATACAACATATTTGGTGTACTTTTTGATATTTTATGTACAGTATGTAATATATATTTACTGTACTTTTTGATAATTTATTTACAGTATATAAAGTGTATTTGGTGTACTTTCGGTTAATATTATATGTACAATATATGAAATATATATACTGTATTTTTGATATTTTATGTACAGTATATAAGATATATTTCGTGTCCTTTTGATATTTTATGTAAATTATATAATACATATTTGGTGTTGTTTTTGATATTTTACATAGGGTGTGTCATCTATATTGACTGTCCTTTTTGATATTTTATTTACAGTATATAATATACATTTGGTGTAATTTTTGATATTTTATGTACAGTATATTAAATATAATTACTGTAGTTTTTCATAGTCTATTTACAGTATATATAACACATATTTGGTGTACTTTTTGATATTTTATGTACAGTATGTCATCTATATTTACTGTACTATTTGATATTTTATTTACAGTATATAAAATGTATTTGGTGTACTTTTAGTTAATATTATATGTACAATATATGAAATATATTTACTGTACTTTCTGATATTTTATATACAGTATATAAGATATATTTGGTGTCCTTTTGATATTTTATATAAATTATATAATATATATTTGGTGAAGTTTTTGATATTTTACATAGGGTGTGTAGTATATACTTACTGTCCTTTTTGATATTTTATTTACAGTATATAATATACATTTGGTGTAATTTTTGGTATTTTATGTACAGTATATTAAATATAATTACTGCAGTTTTTGATAGTCTATTTACAGTATATATAACACATATTTGGTGTACTTTTTGATATTTTATGTACAGTATGTCATATATATTTACTGTACTTTTTGATATTTTATTTACAGTATATAAAATGTATTTGGTGTACTTTTAGTTAATATTATATGTACAATATAGGAAATATATTTACTGTACTTTTTGATATTTTATGTACAGTATATAAGATATATTTGGTGTCCTTTTGATATTTTATATAAATTATATAATATATATTTGGTGAAGTTTTTGATATTTTACATAGGGTGTGTAGTATATAGTTACTGTCCTTTTTGATATTTTATTTACAGTATATAATATACGTTTGGTGTAATTTTTGATATTTAATGTACAGTATATTAAATATAATTACTGTAGTATTTGATACTTTATTTACAGTATATATAACACATATTTGGTGTACTTTTTGATATTTTATGTACAGTATGTCATATATATTTACTGTACTTTTTGATAATTTATTTACAGTATATAAAGTGTATTTGGTGTACTTTCAGTTAATATTACATGTACAATATATGAAATATATTTAGTGTACTTTTTGATATTTTATGTACAGTATATAAGATATATTTGGTGTCCTTTTGATATTTTATGTAAATTATATAATATATATTTGGTGAAGTTTTTGATATTTTACATAGGGTGTGTAGTATATAGTTACTGTCTTTTTTGATATTTTATTTACAGTATATAATATACGTTTGGTGTAATTTTTGATATTTAATGTACAGTATATTAAATATAATTACTGTAGTATTTGATACTTTATTTACAGTATATATAACACATATTTGGTGTACTTTTTGATATTTTATGTACAGTATGTAATATATATTTACTGTACTTTTTGATAATTTATTTACAGTATATAAAGTGTATTTGGTGTACTTTCAGTTAATATTATATGTAAAATATATGAAATATATTTACTGTACTTTTTGATATTTTATGTACAGTATATAAGATATATTTGGTGTCCTTTTGATATTTTATGTAAATTATATAATATATATTTGGTGAAGTTTTTGATATTTTACATAGGGTGTGTAGTATATAGTTACTGTCCTTTTTGATATTTTATTTACAGTATATAATATACGTTTGGTGTAATTTTTGATATTTTATGTACAGTATATTAAATATAATTACTGTAGTATTTGATACTTTATTTACAGTATATATAACACATATTTGGTGTACTTTTTGATATTTTATGTACAGTATGTAATATATATTTACTGTACTTTTTCATAATTTATTTACAGTATATAAAGTGTATTTGGTGTACTTTCGGTTAATATTATATGTACAATATATGAAATATATATACTGTATTTTTGATATTTTATGTACAGTATATAAGATATATTTCGTGTCCTTTTGATATTTTATGTAAATTATATAATACATATTTGGTGTTGTTTTTGATATTTTACATAGGGTGTGTCATCTATATTGACTGTCCTTTTTGATATTTTATTTACAGTATATAATATACATTTGGTGTAATTTTTGATATTTTATGTACAGTATATTAAATATAATTACTGTAGTTTTTCATAGTCTATTTACAGTATATATAACACATATTTGGTGTACTTTTTGATATTTTATGTACAGTATGTCATATATATTTACTGTACTATTTGATATTTTATTTACAGTATATAAAATGTATTTGGTGTACTTTTAGTTAATATTATATGTACAATATATGAAATATATTTACTGTACTTTCTGATATTTTATATACAGTATATAAGATATATTTGGTGTCCTTTTGATATTTTATATAAATTATATAATATATATTTTGTGAAGTTTTTGATATTTTACATAGGGTGTGTAGTATATACTTACTGTCCTTTTTGATATTTTATTTACAGTATATAATATACATTTGGTGTAATTTTTGATATTTTATGTACAGTATATTAAATATAATTACTGCAGTTTTTGATAGTCTATTTACAGTATATACAACACATATTTGGTGTACTTTTTGATATTTTATGTACAGTATGTCATATATTTACTGTACTTTTTGATATTTTATTTACAGTATATAAAATGTATTTGGTGTACTTTTAGTTAATATTATATGTACAATATATGAAATATATTTACTGTACTTTTTGATATTTTATGTACAGTATATAAGATATATTTGGTGTCCTTTTGATATTTTATGTAAATTATATAATATATATTTGGTGAAGTTTTTGATATTTTACATAGGGTGTGTACTATATAGTTACTGTCCTTTTTGATATTTTATTTACAGTATATAATATACGTTTGGTGTAATTTTTGATATTTTATGTACAGTATATTAAATATAATTACTGTACTATTTGATACTTTATTTACAGTATATATAACACATATTTGGTGTACTTTCTGATATTTTATGTACAGTATGTAATATATATTTACTGTACTTTTTGATAATTTATTTACAGTATATAAAGTGTATTTGGTGTACTTTCAGTTAATATTATATGTACAATATATGAAATATATTTACTGTACTTTGTGATATTTTATGTACAGTATATAAGATATATTTGGTGTCCTTTTGATATTTTATGTAAATTATATAATATATATTTGGTGAAGTTTTTGATATTTTACATAGGGTGTGTAGTATATAGTTACTGTCCTTTTTGATATTTTATTTACAGTATATAATATACATTTGGTGTAATTTTTGATATTTTATGTACAGTATATTAAATACTATTACTGTAGTTTTTGATAGTCTATTTACAGTATATATAACACATATTTGGTTTACTTTTTGATATTTTATGTACAGTATGTCATATATATTTACTGTACTTTTTGATATTTTATTTACAGTATATAAAATGTATTTGGTGTACTTTCAGTTAATATTATATGTATAATATATGAAATATATTTACTGTACTTTTTGATATTTTATGTACAGTATATAAGATATATTTGGTGTCCTTTTGATATTTTATGTAAATTATATAATACATATGTGCTGTAGTTTTTGATATTTTACATAGGGTGTGTCATATATATTGACGGTACTTTTTGATATTTTATTTAAAGTATATAATATACATTTGGTGTAATTGTTGATATTTTATGTACAGTATATTAAATATAATTACTGTAGTTTTTCATAGTCTATTTATAGTATATATAACACATATTTGGTGTACTTTTTGATATTTTATGTACAGTATGTCATATATATTTACTGTACTTTTTGATAATTTGTTTACAGTATATTAAGTGTATTTGGTGTACTTTCAGTTAATATTATATGTACAATATATGTAATATATTTACCGTACTCTTTGATATTTTATGTACAGTATATAAGATATATTTGGTGTCCTTTTGATATTTTATGTAAATTATATAATACATATTTGGTGTAGTTTTTGATATTTTACATAGGGTGTGTGATATATATTGACTGTCCTTTTTGATATTTTATTTACAGTATATAATATACATTTGGTGTAATTTTTGATATTTTATGTACAGTATATTAAATACAATTACTGTAGTTTTTGATAGTCTATTTACAGTATATATAACACGTATTTGGTGTACTTTTTGATATTTTATGTACAGTATGTCATATATATTTATTGTACTTTTTGATAATTTATTTACAGTATATAAAATGTATTTGGTGTACCTTCAGTTAATATTATATGTACAATATATGAAATATATTTACTGTACTTATTGATATTTTATGTACAGTATGTCATATATATTTACTGTATTTTTGATATTTTATTTACAGTATATAAAATGTATTTGGTGTACTTTTAGTTAATATTATATACACAATATATGAAATATATTTACTGTACTTTTTGATATTTTATGTACAGTATATAAGATATATTTGGTGTCCTTTTGATATTTTATATAAATTATATAATATATATTTGGTGTAGTTTTTGAGTATATAAAATGTATTTGGAGTACTTTCAGTTAATATTATATGTACAATATATGGAATATATTTACTGTACTTTTTGATATTTTATGTACAGTATAGAAGATATATTTGGTGTCCTTTTGATATTTTATATAAATTATATAATATATATTTGGTGAAGTTTTTGATATTTTACATAGGGTGTGTAGTATATAGTTACTGTCCTTTTTGATATTTTATTTACAGTATATAATATACGTTTGGTGTAATTTTTGATATTTAATGTACAGTATATTAAATATAATTACTGTACTATTTGATACTTTATTTACAGTATATATAACACATATTTGGTGTACTTTCTGATATTTTATGTACAGTATGTAATATATATTTACTGTACTTTTTGATAATTTATTTACAGTATATAAAGTGTATTTGGTGTACTTTCAGTTAATATTATATGTACAATATATGAAATATATTTACTGTACTTTTTGATATTTTATGTACAGTATATAAGATATATTTGGTGTCCTTTTGATATTTTATGTAAATTATATAATATATATTTGGTGAAGTTTTTGATATTTTACATAGGGTGTGTAGTATATAGTTACTGTCCTTTTTGATATTTTATTTACAGTATATAATATACGTTTGGTGTAATTTTTGATATTTAATGTACAGTATATTAAATATAATTACTGTAGTATTTGATACTTTATTTACAGTATATATAACACATATTTGGTGTACTTTTTGATATTTTATGTACATTATGTCATATATATTTACTGTACTTTTTGATAATTTATTTACAGTATATAAAGTGTATTTGGTGTACTTTCAGTTAATATTATATGTACAATATATGAAATATATTTATTGTACTTTTTGATATTTTATGTACAGTATATAAGATATATTTGGTGTCCTTTTGATATTTTATGTAAATTATATAATATATATTTGGTGAAGTTTTTGATATTTTACATAGGGTGTGTAGTATATAGTTACTGTCCTTTTTGATATTTTATTTACAGTATATAATATACGTTTGGTGTAATTTTTGATATTTTATGTACAGTATATTAAATATAATTACTGTAGTATTTGATACTTTATTTACAGTATATATAACACATATTTGGTGTACTTTTTGATATTTTATGTACAGTATGTAATATATATTTACTGTACTTTTTGATAATTTATTTACAGTATATAAAGTGTATTTGGTGTACTTTCGGTTAATATTATATGTACAATATATGAAATATATATACTGTATTTTTGATATTTTATGTACAGTATATAAGATATATTTCGTGTCCTTTTGATATTTTATGTAAATTATATAATACATATTTGGTGTTGTTTTTGATATTTTACATAGGGTGTGTCATCTATATTGACTGTCCTTTTTAATATTTTATTTACAGTATATAATATACATTTGGTGTAATTTTTGATATTTTATGTACAGTATATTAAATATAATTACTGTAGTTTTTTATAGTCTATTTAGAGTATATATAACACATATTTGGTGTACTTTTTGATATTTTATGTACAGTATGTCATATATATTTACTGTACTATTTGATATTTTATTTACAGTATATAAAATGTATTTGGTGTACTTTTAGTTAATATATGTACAATATATGAAATATATTTACTGTACTTTCTGATATTTTATATACAGTATATAAGATATATTTGGTGTCCTTTTGATATTTTATATAAATTATATAATATATATTTTGTGAAGTTTTTGATGTTTTACATAGGGTGTGTAGTATATACTTACTGTCCTTTTTGATATTTTATTTACAGTATATAATATACATTTGGTGTAATTTTTGATATTTTATGTACAGTATATTAAATATAATTACTGCAGTTTTTGATAGTCTATTTACAGTATATACAACACATATTTGGTGTACTTTTTGATATTTTATGTACAGTATGTCATATATATTTACTGTACTTTTTGATATTTTATTTACAGTATATAAAATGTATTTGGTGTACTTTTAGTTAATATTATATGTACAATATATGAAATATATTTACTGTACTTTTTGATATTTTATGTACAGTATATAAGATATATTTGGTGTCCTTTTGATATTTTATATAAATTACATAATATATATTTGCTGAAGTTTTTGATATTTTACATAGGGTGTGTAGTATATAGTTACTGTCCTTTTTGATATTTTATTTACAGTATATAATATACGTTTGGTGTAATTTTTGATATTTAATGTACAGTATATTAAATATAATTACTGTAGTATTTGATACTTTATTTACAGTATATATAACACATATTTGGTGTACTTTTTGATATTTTATGTACAGTATGTCATATATATTTACTGTACTTTTTGATAATTTATTTACAGTATATAAAGTGTATTTGGTGTATTTTCAGTTAATATTATATGTACAATATATGAAATATATTTACAGTACTTTTTGATATTTTATGTACAGTATATAAGATATATTTGGTGTCCTTTTGATATTTTATGTAAATTATATAATATATATTTGGTGAAGTTTTTGATATATTACATAGGGTGTGTAGTATATAGTTACTGTCCTTTTTGATATTTTATTTACAGTATATAATATACGTTTGGTGTAATTTTTGATATTTTATGTACAGTATATTAAATATAATTACTGTTGTATTTGATACTTTATTTACAGTATATATAACACATATTTGGTGTACTTTTTGATATTTTATGTACAGTATGTAATATATATTTACTGTACTTTTTGATAATTTATTTACAGTATATAAAGTGTATTTGGTGTACTTTCGGTTAATATTATATGTACAATATATGAAATATATATACTGTATTTTTGATATTTTATGTACAGTATATAAGATATATTTCGTGTCCTTTTGATATTTTATGTAAATTATATAATACATATTTGGTGTTGTTTTTGATATTTTACATAGGGTGTGTCATCTATATTGACTGTCCTTTTTAATATTTTATTTACAGTATATAATATACATTTGGTGTAATTTTTGATATTTTATGTACAGTATATTAAATATAATTACTGTAGTTTTTTATAGTCTATTTACAGTATATATAACACATATTTGGTGTACTTTTTGATATTTTATGTACAGTACGTCATATATATTTACTGTACTATTTGATATTTTATTTACAGTATATAAAATGTATTTGGTGTACTTTTAGTTAATATTATATGTACAATATATGAAATATATTTACTGTACTTTCTGATATTTTATATACAGTATATAAGATATATTTGGTGTCCTTTTGATATTTTATATAAATTATATAATATATATTTGGTGAAGTTTTTGATATTTTACATAGGGTGTGTAGTATATACTTACTGTCCTTTTTGATATTTTATTTACAGTATATAATATACATTTGGTGTAATTTTTGATATTTTATGTACAGTATATTAAATATAATTACTGAAGTATTTGATACTTTATTTACAGTATATATAACACATATTTGGTGTACTTTTTGATATTTTATGTACAGTATGTCATATATATTTACTGTACTTTTTGATAATTTATTTACAGTATATAAAGAGTATTTGGTGTACTTTCAGTTAATATTATATGTACAATATATGAAATATGTTTACTGTATTTTTGATATTTTATGTACAGTATATAAGATATATTTGGTGTCCTTTTGATATTTTATGTAAATTATATAATATATATTTGGTGAAGTTTTTGATATTTTACATAGGGTGTGTAGTATATAGTTACTGTCCTTTTTGATATTTTATTTACAGTATATAATATACGTTTGGTGTAATTTTTGATATTTTATGTACAGTATATTAAATATAATTACTGTAGTATTTGATACTTTATTTACAGTATATATAACACATATTTGGTGTACTTTTTGATATTTTATGTACAGTATGTAATATATATTTACTGTACTTTTTGATAATTTATTTACAGTATATAAAGTGTATTTGGGGTACTTTCGGTTAATATTATATGTACAATATATGAAATATATTTACTGTATTTTTGATATTTTATGTACAGTATATAAGATATATTTCGTATCCTTTTGATATTTTATGTAAATTATATAATACATATTTGGTGTTGTTTTTGATATTTTACATAGGGTGTGTCATATATATTGACTGTCCTTTTTTATATTTTATTTACAGTATATAATATACATTTGGTGTAATTTTTGATATTTTATGTACAGTATATTAAATATAATTACTGTAGTTTTTCATAGTCTATTTACAGTATATATAACACATATTTGGTGTACTTTTTGATATTTTATGTACAGTATGTCATATATATTTACTGTACTGTTTTATATTTTATTTACAGTATATAAAATGTATTTGGTGTACTTTTAGTTAATATTATATGTACAATATATGAAATATATTTACTGTACTTTCTGATATTTTATGTACAGTATATAAGATATATTTGGTGTCCGTTTGATATTTTATACAAATTATATAATATATATTTGGTGAAGTTTTTCATATTTTACATAGGGGGTGTAGTATATAGTTACTGTCCTTTTTGATATTTTATTTACAGTATATAATATACGTTTGGTGTAATTTTTGATATTTAATGTACAGTATATTAAATATAATTACTGTAGTATTTGATACTTTATTTACAGTATATAAACCACATATTTGGTGTACTTTTTGATATTTTATGTACAGTATGTCATATATATTTACTGTACTTTTTGATAATTTATTTACAGTATATAAAGTGTATTTGGTGTACTTTCAGTTAATATTATATGTACAATATATGAAATATATTTACTGTACTTTTTGATATTTTATGTACAGTATATAAGATATATTTGGTGTCCTTTTGATATTTTATGTAAATTATATAATATATATTTGGTGAAGTTTTTGATATTTTACATAGGGTGTGTAGTATATAGTTACTGTCCTTTTTGATATTTTATTTACAGTATATAATATACGTTTGGTGTAATTTTTGATATTTTATGTACAGTATATTAAATATAATTACTGTAGTATTTGATACTTTATTTACAGTATATATAACACATATTTGGTGTACTTTTTGATATTTTATGTACAGTATGTAATATATATTTACTGTACTTTTTGATAATTTATTTACAGTATATAAAGTGTATTTGGGGTACTTTCGGTTAATATTATATGTACAATATATGAAATATATTTACTGTATTTTTGATATTTTATGTACAGTATATAAGATATATTTCGTATCCTTTTGATATTTTATGTAAATTATATAATACATATTTGGTGTTGTTTTTGATATTTTACATAGGGTGTGTCATATATATTGACTGTCCTTTTTTATATTTTATTTACAGTATATAATATACATTTGGTGTAATTTTTGATATTTTATGTACAGTATATTAAATATAATTACTGTAGTTTTTCATAGTCTATTTACAGTATATATAACACATATTTGGTGTACTTTTTGATATTTTATGTACAGTATGTCATATATATTTACTGTACTGTTTTATATTTTATTTACAGTATATAAAATGTATTTGGTGTACTTTTAGTTAATATTATATGTACAATATATGATATATATTTACTGTACTTTCTGATATTTTATATACAGTATATAAGATATATTTGGTGTCCTTTTGATATTTTATATAAATTATATAATATATATTTTGTGCAGTTTTTGATATTTTACATAGGGTGTGTAGTATATAGTTACTGTCCTTTTTGATATTTTATTTACAGTATATAATATACGTTTGGTGTAATTTTTGATATTTTATGTACAGTATATTAAATATAATTACTGCAGTTTTTGATAGTCTATTTACAGTATATACAACACATATTTGGTGTACTTTTTGATATTTTATGTACAGTATGTCATATATATTTACTGTACTTTTTGATATTTTATTTACAGTATATAAAATGTATTTGGTGTACTTTTAGTTAATATTATATGTACAATATATGAAATATATTTACTGTAGTTTTTGATATTTTATGTACAGTATATAAGATATATTTGGTGTCCTTTTGATATTTTATATAAATTATATAATATATATTTGGTGAAGTTTTTGATATTTTACATAGGGTGTGTAGTATATAGTTACTGTCCTTTTTGATATTTTATTTACAGTATATAATATACGTTTGGTGTAATTTTTGATATTTAATGTACAGTATATTAAATATAATTACTGTAGTATTTGATACTTTATTTACAGTATATATAACACATATTTGGTGTACTTTTTGATATTTTATGTACAGTATGTCATATATATTTACTGTACTTTTTGATAATTTATTTACAGTATATAAAGAGTATTTGGTGTACTTTCAGTTAATATTATATGTACAATATATGAAATATGTTTACTGTATTTTTGATATTTTATGTACAGTATATAAGATATATTTGGTGTCCTTTTGATATTTTATGTAAATTATATAATATATATTTGGTGAAGTTTTTGATATTTTACATAGGGTGTGTAGTATATAGTTACTGTCCTTTTTGATATTTTATTTACAGTATATAATATACGTTTGGTGTAATTTTTGATATTTTATGTACAGTATATTAAATATAATTACTGTAGTATTTGATACTTTATTTACAGTATATATAACACATATTTGGTGTACTTTTTGATATTTTATGTACAGTATGTAATATATATTTACTGTACTTTTTGATAATTTATTTACAGTATATAAAGTGTATTTGGGGTACTTTCGGTTAATATTATATGTACAATATATGAAATATATTTACTGTATTTTTGATATTTTATGTACAGTATATAAGATATATTTCATATCCTTTTGATATTTTATGTAAATTATATAATACATATTTGGTGTTGTTTTTGATATTTTACATAGGGTGTGTCATATATATTGACTGTCCTTTTTTATATTTTATTTACAGTATATAATATACATTTGGTGTAATTTTTGATATTTTATGTACAGTATATTAAATATAATTACTGTAGTTTTTCATAGTCTATTTACAGTATATATAACACATATTTGGTGTACTTTTTGATATTTTATGTACAGTATGTCATATATATTTACTGTACTGTTTTATATTTTATTTACAGTATATAAAATGTATTTGGTGTACTTTTAGTTAATATTATATGTACAATATATGAAATATATTTACTGTACCTTCTGATATTTTATATACAGTATATAAGATATATTTGGTGTCCGTTTGATATTTTATACAAATTATATAATATATATTTGGTGAAGTTTTTCATATTTTACATAGGGGGTGTAGTATATAGTTACTGTCCTTTTTGATATTTTATTTACAGTATATAATATACGTTTGGTGTAATTTTTGATATTTAATGTACAGTATATTAAATATAATTACTGTAGTATTTGATACTTTATTTACAGTATATAAACCACATATTTGGCGTACTTTTTGATATTTTATGTACAGTATGTCATATATATTTACTGTACTTTTTGATAATTTATTTACAGTATATAAAGTGTATTTGGTGTACTTTCAGTTAATATTATATGTACAATATATGAAATATATTTACTGTACTTTTTGATATTTTATGTACAGTATATAAGATATATTTGGTGTCCTTTTGATATTTTATGTAAATTATATAATATATATTTGGTGAAGTTTTTGATATTTTACATAGGGTGTGTAGTATATAGTTACTGTCCTTTTTGATATTTTATTTACAGTATATAATATACGTTTGGTGTAATTTTTGATATTTTATGTACAGTATATTAAATATAATTACTGTAGTATTTGATACTTTATTTACAGTATATATAACACATATTTGGTGTACTTTTTGATATTTTATGTACAGTATGTAATATATATTTACTGTACTTTTTGATAATTTATTTACAGTATATAAAGTGTATTTGGGGTACTTTCGGTTAATATTATATGTACAATATATGAAATATATTTACTGTATTTTTGATATTTTATGTACAGTATATAAGATATATTTCGTATCCTTTTGATATTTTATGTAAATTATATAATACATATTTGGTGTTGTTTTTGATATTTTACATAGGGTGTGTCATATATATTGACTGTCCTTTTTTATATTTTATTTACAGTATATAATATACATTTGGTGTAATTTTTGATATTTTATGTACAGTATATTAAATATAATTACTGTAGTTTTTCATAGGCTATTTACAGTATATATAACACATATTTGGTGTACTTTTTGATATTTTATGTACAGTATGTCATATATATTTACTGTACTGTTTTATATTTTATTTACAGTATATAAAATGTATTTGGTGTACTTTTAGTTAATATTATATGTACAATATATGAAATATATTTACTGTACCTTCTGATATTTTATATACAGTATATAAGATATATTTGGTGTCCGTTTGATATTTTATACAAATTATATAATATATATTTGGTGAAGTTTTTCATATTTTACATAGGGGGTGTAGTATATAGTTACTGTCCTTTTTGATATTTTATTTACAGTATATAATATACGTTTGGTGTAATTTTTGATATTTAATGTACAGTATATTAAATATAATTACTGTAGTATTTGATACTTTATTTACAGTATATAAACCACATATTTGGTGTACTTTTTGATATTTTATGTACAGTATGTAATATATATTTACTGTACTTTTTGGTAATTTATTTACAGTATATAAAGTGTATTTGGTGTACTTTCAGTTAATATTATATGTACAATATATGAAATATATTTACTGTACTTTTTGATATTTTATGTACAGTATATAAGATATATTTGGTGTCCTTTTGATATTTTATGTAAATTATATAATATATATTTGGTGAAGTTTTTGATATTTTACATAGGGTGTGTAGTATATAGTTACTGTCCTTTTTGATATTTTATTTACAGTATATAATATACGTTTGGTGTAATTTTTGATATTTTATGTACAGTATATTAAATATAATTACTGTAGTATTTGATACTTTATTTACAGTATATATAACACATATTTGGTGTACTTTTTGATATTTTATGTACAGTATGTAATATATATTTACTGTACTTTTTGATAATTTATTTACAGTATATAAAGTGTATTTGGGGTACTTTCGGTTAATATTATATGTACAATATATGAAATATATTTACTGTATTTTTGATATTTTATGTACAGTATATAAGATATATTTCGTATCCTTTTGATATTTTATGTAAATTATATAATACATATTTGGTGTTGTTTTTGATATTTTACATAGGGTGTGTCATATATATTGACTGTCCTTTTTTATATTTTATTTACAGTATATAATATACATTTGGTGTAATTTTTGATATTTTATGTACAGTATATTAAATATAATTACTGTAGTTTTTCATAGTCTATTTACAGTATATATAACACATATTTGGTGTACTTTTTGATATTTTATGTACAGTATGTCATATATATTTACTGTACTGTTTTATATTTTATTTACAGTATATAAAATGTATTTGGTGTACTTTTAGTTAATATTATATGTACAATATATGAAATATATTTACTGTACTTTCTGATATTTTATGTACAGTATATAAGATATATTTGGTGTCCGTTTGATATTTTATACAAATTATATAATATATATTTGGTGAAGTTTTTCATATTTTACATAGGGGGTGTAGTATATAGTTACTGTCCTTTTTGATATTTTATTTACAGTATATAATATACGTTTGGTGTAATTTTTGATATTTAATGTACAGTATATTAAATATAATTACTGTAGTATTTGATACTTTATTTACAGTATATAAACCACATATTTGGTGTACTTTTTGATATTTTATGTACAGTATGTCATATATATTTACTGTACTTTTTGATAATTTATTTACAGTATATAAAGTGTATTTGGTGTACTTTCAGTTAATATTATATGTACAATATATGAAATATATTTACTGTACTTTTTGATATTTTATGTACAGTATATAAGATATATTTGGTGTCCTTTTGATATTTTATGTAAATTATATAATATATATTTGGTGAAGTTTTTGATATTTTACATAGGGTGTGTAGTATATAGTTACTGTCCTTTTTGATATTTTATTTACAGTATATAATATACGTTTGGTGTAATTTTTGATATTTTATGTACAGTATATTAAATATAATTACTGTAGTATTTGATACTTTATTTACAGTATATATAACACATATTTGGTGTACTTTTTGATATTTTATGTACAGTATGTAATATATATTTACTGTACTTTTTGATAATTTATTTACAGTATATAAAGTGTATTTGGGGTACTTTCGGTTAATATTATATGTACAATATATGAAATATATTTACTGTATTTTTGATATTTTATGTACAGTATATAAGATATATTTCGTATCCTTTTGATATTTTATGTAAATTATATAATACATATTTGGTGTTGTTTTTGATATTTTACATAGGGTGTGTCATATATATTGACTGTCCTTTTTTATATTTTATTTACAGTATATAATATACATTTGGTGTAATTTTTGATATTTTATGTACAGTATATTAAATATAATTACTGTAGTTTTTCATAGTCTATTTACAGTATATATAACACATATTTGGTGTACTTTTTGATATTTTATGTACAGTATGTCATATATATTTACTGTACTGTTTTATATTTTATTTACAGTATATAAAATGTATTTGGTGTACTTTTAGTTAATATTATATGTACAATATATGAAATATATTTACTGTACCTTCTGATATTTTATATACAGTATATAAGATATATTTGGTGTCCGTTTGATATTTTATACAAATTATATAATATATATTTGGTGAAGTTTTTCATATTTTACATAGGGGGTGTAGTATATAGTTACTGTCCTTTTTGATATTTTATTTACAGTATATAATATACGTTTGGTGTAATTTTTGATATTTAATGTACAGTATATTAAATATAATTACTGTAGTATTTTATACTTTATTTACAGTATATAAACCACATATTTGGCGTACTTTTTGATATTTTATGTACAGTATGTCATATATATTTACTGTACTTTTTGATAATTTATTTACAGTATATAAAGTGTATTTGGTGTACTTTCAGTTAATATTATATGTACAATATATGAAATATATTTACTGTACTTTTTGATATTTTATGTACAGTATATAAGATATATTTGGTGTCCTTTTGATATTTTATGTAAATTATATAATATATATTTGGTGAAGTTTTTGATATTTTACATAGGGTGTGTAGTATATAGTTACTGTCCTTTTTGATATTTTATTTACAGTATATAATATACGTTTGGTGTAATTTTTGATATTTTATGTACAGTATATTAAATATAATTACTGTAGTATTTGATACTTTATTTACAGTATATATAACACATATTTGGTGTACTTTTTGATATTTTATGTACAGTATGTAATATATATTTACTGTACTTTTTGATAATTTATTTACAGTATATAAAGTGTATTTGGGGTACTTTCGGTTAATATTATATGTACAATATATGAAATATATTTACTGTATTTTTGATATTTTATGTACAGTATATAAGATATATTTCGTATCCTTTTGATATTTTATGTAAATTATATAATACATATTTGGTGTTGTTTTTGATATTTTACATAGGGTGTGTCATATATATTGACTGTCCTTTTTTATATTTTATTTACAGTATATAATATACATTTGGTGTAATTTTTGATATTTTATGTACAGTATATTAAATATAATTACTGTAGTTTTTCATAGTCTATTTACAGTATATATAACACATATTTGGTGTACTTTTTGATATTTTATGTACAGTATGTCATATATATTTACTGTACTGTTTTATATTTTATTTACAGTATATAAAATGTATTTGGTGTACTTTTAGTTAATATTATATGTACAATATATGAAATATATTTACTGTACCTTCTGATATTTTATATACAGTATATAAGATATATTTGGTGTCCGTTTGATATTTTATACAAATTATATAATATATATTTGGTGAAGTTTTTCATATTTTACATAGGGGGTGTAGTATATAGTTACTGTCCTTTTTGATATTTTATTTACAGTATATAATATACGTTTGGTGTAATTTTTGATATTTAATGTACAGTATATTAAATATAATTACTGTAGTATTTGATACTTTATTTACAGTATATAAACCACATATTTGGCGTACTTTTTGATATTTTATGTACAGTATGTAATATATATTTACTGTACTTTTTGATAATTTATTTACAGTATATAAAGTGTATTTGGTGTACTTTCAGTTAATATTATATGTACAATATATGAAATATATTTACTGTACTTTTTGATATTTTATGTACAGTATATAAGATATATTTGGTGTCCTTTTGATATTTTATGTAAATTATATAATATATATTTGGTGAAGTTTTTGATATTTTACATAGGGTGTGTAGTATATAGTTACTGTCCTTTTTGATATTTTATTTACAGTATATAATATACGTTTGGTGTAATTTTTGATATTTTATGTACAGTATATTAAATATAATTACTGTAGTATTTGATACTTTATTTACAGTATATATAACACATATTTGGTGTACTTTTTGATATTTTATGTACAGTATGTAATATATATTTACTGTACTTTTTGATAATTTATTTACAGTATATAAAGTGTATTTGGGGTACTTTCGGTTAATATTATATGTACAATATATGAAATATATTTACTGTATTTTTGATATTTTATGTACAGTATATAAGATATATTTCGTATCCTTTTGATATTTTATGTAAATTATATAATACATATTTGGTGTTGTTTTTGATATTTTACATAGGGTGTGTCATATATATTGACTGTCCTTTTTTATATTTTATTTACAGTATATAATATACATTTGGTGTAATTTTTGATATTTTATGTACAGTATATTAAATATAATTACTGTAGTTTTTCATAGGCTATTTACAGTATATATAACACATATTTGGTGTACTTTTTGATATTTTATGTACAGTATGTCATATATATTTACTGTACTGTTTTATATTTTATTTACAGTATATAAAATGTATTTGGTGTACTTTTAGTTAATATTATATGTACAATATATGAAATATATTTACTGTACCTTCTGATATTTTATATACAGTATATAAGATATATTTGGTGTCCGTTTGATATTTTATACAAATTATATAATATATATTTGGTGAAGTTTTTCATATTTTACATAGGGGGTGTAGTATATAGTTACTGTCCTTTTTGATATTTTATTTACAGTATATAATATACGTTTGGTGTAATTTTTGATATTTAATGTACAGTATATTAAATATAATTACTGTAGTATTTGATACTTTATTTACAGTATATAAACCACATATTTGGTGTACTTTTTGATATTTTATGTACAGTATGTAATATATATTTACTGTACTTTTTGATAATTTATTTACAGTATATAAAGTGTATTTGGTGTACTTTCAGTTAATATTATATGTACAATATATGAAATATATTTACTGTACTTTTTGATATTTTATGTACAGTATATAAGATATATTTGGTGTCCTTTTGATATTTTATGTAAATTATATAATATATATTTGGTGAAGTTTTTGATATTTTACATAGGGTGTGTAGTATATAGTTACTGTCCTTTTTGATATTTTATTTACAGTATATAATATACGTTTGGTGTAATTTTTGATATTTTATGTACAGTATATTAAATATAATTACTGTAGTATTTGATACTTTATTTACAGTATATATAACACATATTTGGTGTACTTTTTGATATTTTATGTACAGTATGTAATATATATTTACTGTACTTTTTGATAATTTATTTACAGTATATAAAGTGTATTTGGGGTACTTTCGGTTAATATTATATGTACAATATATGAAATATATTTACTGTATTTTTGATATTTTATGTACAGTATATAAGATATATTTCGTATCCTTTTGATATTTTATGTAAATTATATAATACATATTTGGTGTTGTTTTTGATATTTTACATAGGGTGTGTCATATATATTGACTGTCCTTTTTTATATTTTATTTACAGTATATAATATACATTTGGTGTAATTTTTGATATTTTATGTACAGTATATTAAATATAATTACTGTAGTTTTTCATAGTCTATTTACAGTATATATAACACATATTTGGTGTACTTTTTGATATTTTATGTACAGTATGTCATATATATTTACTGTACTGTTTTATATTTTATTTACAGTATATAAAATGTATTTGGTGTACTTTTAGTTAATATTATATGTACAATATATGAAATATATTTACTGTACCTTCTGATATTTTATATACAGTATATAAGATATATTTGGTGTCCGTTTGATATTTTATACAAATTATATAATATATATTTGGTGAAGTTTTTCATATTTTACATAGGGGGTGTAGTATATAGTTACTGTCCTTTTTGATATTTTATTTACAGTATATAATATACGTTTGGTGTAATTTTTGATATTTAATGTACAGTATATTAAATATAATTACTGTAGTATTTGATACTTTATTTACAGTATATAAACCACATATTTGGTGTACTTTTTGATATTTTATGTACAGTATGTCATATATATTTACTGTACTTTTTGATAATTTATTTACAGTATATAAAGTGTATTTGGTGTACTTTCAGTTAATATTATATGTACAATATATGAAATATATTTACTGTACTTTTTGATATTTTATGTACAGTATATAAGATATATTTGGTGTCCTTTTGATATTTTATGTAAATTATATAATATATATTTGGTGAAGTTTTTGATATTTTACATAGGGTGTGTAGTATATAGTTACTGTCCTTTTTGATATTTTATTTACAGTATATAATATACGTTTGGTGTAATTTTTGATATTTTATGTACAGTATATTAAATATAATTACTGTAGTATTTGATACTTTATTTACAGTATATATAACACATATTTGGTGTACTTTTTGATATTTTATGTACAGTATGTAATATATATTTACTGTACTTTTTGATAATTTATTTACAGTATATAAAGTGTATTTGGGGTACTTTCGGTTAATATTATATGTACAATATATGAAATATATTTACTGTATTTTTGATATTTTATGTACAGTATATAAGATATATTTCGTATCCTTTTGATATTTTATGTAAATTATATAATACATATTTGGTGTTGTTTTTGATATTTTACATAGGGTGTGTCATATATATTGACTGTCCTTTTTTATATTTTATTTACAGTATATAATATACATTTGGTGTAATTTTTGATATTTTATGTACAGTATATTAAATATAATTACTGTAGTTTTTCATAGTCTATTTACAGTATATATAACACATATTTGGTGTACTTTTTGATATTTTATGTACAGTATGTCATATATATTTACTGTACTGTTTTATATTTTATTTACAGTATATAAAATGTATTTGGTGTACTTTTAGTTAATATTATATGTACAATATATGAAATATATTTACTGTACCTTCTGATATTTTATATACAGTATATAAGATATATTTGGTGTCCGTTTGATATTTTATACAAATTATATAATATATATTTGGTGAAGTTTTTCATATTTTACATAGGGGGTGTAGTATATAGTTACTGTCCTTTTTGATATTTTATTTACAGTATATAATATACGTTTGGTGTAATTTTTGATATTTAATGTACAGTATATTAAATATAATTACTGTAGTATTTGATACTTTATTTACAGTATATAAACCACATATTTGGCGTACTTTTTGATATTTTATGTACAGTATGTCATATATATTTACTGTACTTTTTGATAATTTATTTACAGTATATAAAGTGTATTTGGTGTACTTTCAGTTAATATTATATGTACAATATATGAAATATATTTACTGTACTTTTTGATATTTTATGTACAGTATATAAGATATATTTGGTGTCCTTTTGATATTTTATGTAAATTATATAATATATATTTGGTGAAGTTTTTGATATTTTACATAGGGTGTGTAGTATATAGTTACTGTCCTTTTTGATATTTTATTTACAGTATATAATATACGTTTGGTGTAATTTTTGATATTTTATGTACAGTATATTAAATATAATTACTGTAGTATTTGATACTTTATTTACAGTATATATAACACATATTTGGTGTACTTTTTGATATTTTATGTACAGTATGTAATATATATTTACTGTACTTTTTGATAATTTATTTACAGTATATAAAGTGTATTTGGGGTACTTTCGGTTAATATTATATGTACAATATATGAAATATATTTACTGTATTTTTGATATTTTATGTACAGTATATAAGATATATTTCGTATCCTTTTGATATTTTATGTAAATTATATAATACATATTTGGTGTTGTTTTTGATATTTTACATAGGGTGTGTCATATATATTGACTGTCCTTTTTTATATTTTATTTACAGTATATAATATACATTTGGTGTAATTTTTGATATTTTATGTACAGTATATTAAATATAATTACTGTAGTTTTTCATAGTCTATTTACAGTATATATAACACATATTTGGTGTACTTTTTGATATTTTATGTACAGTATGTCATATATATTTACTGTACTGTTTTATATTTTATTTACAGTATATAAAATGTATTTGGTGTACTTTTAGTTAATATTATATGTACAATATATGAAATATATTTACTGTACCTTCTGATATTTTATATACAGTATATAAGATATATTTGGTGTCCGTTTGATATTTTATACAAATTATATAATATATATTTGGTGAAGTTTTTCATATTTTACATAGGGGGTGTAGTATATAGTTACTGTCCTTTTTGATATTTTATTTACAGTATATAATATACGTTTGGTGTAATTTTTGATATTTAATGTACAGTATATTATATATAATTACTGTAGTATTTGATACTTTATTTACAGTATATAAACCACATATTTGGCGTACTTTTTGATATTTTATGTACAGTATGTCATATATATTTACTGTACTTTTTGATAATTTATTTACAGTATATAAAGTGTATTTGGTGTACTTTCAGTTAATATTATATGTACAATATATGAAATATATTTACTGTACTTTTTGATATTTTATGTACAGTATATAAGATATATTTGGTGTCCTTTTGATATTTTATGTAAATTATATAATATATATTTGGTGAAGTTTTTGATATTTTACATAGGGTGTGTAGTATATAGTTACTGTCCTTTTTGATATTTTATTTACAGTATATAATATACGTTTGGTGTAATTTTTGATATTTTATGTACAGTATATTAAATATAATTACTGTAGTATTTGATACTTTATTTACAGTATATATAACACATATTTGGTGTACTTTTTGATATTTTATGTACAGTATGTAATATATATTTACTGTACTTTTTGATAATTTATTTACAGTATATAAAGTGTATTTGGGGTACTTTCGGTTAATATTATATGTACAATATATGAAATATATTTACTGTATTTTTGATATTTTATGTACAGTATATAAGATATATTTCGTATCCTTTTGATATTTTATGTAAATTATATAATACATATTTGGTGTTGTTTTTGATATTTTACATAGGGTGTGTCATATATATTGACTGTCCTTTTTTATATTTTATTTACAGTATATAATATACATTTGGTGTAATTTTTGATATTTTATGTACAGTATATTAAATATAATTACTGTAGTTTTTCATAGTCTATTTACAGTATATATAACACATATTTGGTGTACTTTTTGATATTTTATGTACAGTATGTCATATATATTTACTGTACTGTTTTATATTTTATTTACAGTATATAAAATGTATTTGGTGTACTTTTAGTTAATATTATATGTACAATATATGAAATATATTTACTGTACCTTCTGATATTTTATATACAGTATATAAGATATATTTGGTGTCCGTTTGATATTTTATACAAATTATATAATATATATTTGGTGAAGTTTTTCATATTTTACATAGGGGGTGTAGTATATAGTTACTGTCCTTTTTGATATTTTATTTACAGTATATAATATACGTTTGGTGTAATTTTTGATATTTAATGTACAGTATATTAAATATAATTACTGTAGTATTTGATACTTTATTTACAGTATATAAACCACATATTTGGCGTACTTTTTGATATTTTATGTACAGTATGTCATATATATTTACTGTACTTTTTGATAATTTATTTACAGTATATAAAGTGTATTTGGTGTACTTTCAGTTAATATTATATGTACAATATATGAAATATATTTACTGTACTTTTTGATATTTTATGTACAGTATATAAGATATATTTGGTGTCCTTTTGATATTTTATGTAAATTATATAATATATATTTGGTGAAGTTTTTGATATTTTACATAGGGTGTGTAGTATATAGTTACTGTCCTTTTTGATATTTTATTTACAGTATATAATATACGTTTGGTGTAATTTTTGATATTTTATGTACAGTATATTAAATATAATTACTGTAGTATTTGATACTTTATTTACAGTATATATAACACATATTTGGTGTACTTTTTGATATTTTATGTACAGTATGTAATATATATTTACTGTACTTTTTGATAATTTATTTACAGTATATAAAGTGTATTTGGGGTACTTTCGGTTAATATTATATGTACAATATATGAAATATATTTACTGTATTTTTGATATTTTATGTACAGTATATAAGATATATTTCGCATCCTTTTGATATTTTATGTAAATTATATAATACATATTTGGTGTTGTTTTTGATATTTTACATAGGGTGTGTCATATATATTGACTGTCCTTTTTTATATTTTATTTACAGTATATAATATACATTTGGTGTAATTTTTGATATTTTATGTACAGTATATTAAATATAATTACTGTAGTTTTTCATAGTCTATTTACAGTATATATAACACATATTTGGTGTACTTTTTGATATTTTATGTACAGTATGTCATATATATTTACTGTACTGTTTTATATTTTATTTACAGTATATAAAATGTATTTGGTGTACTTTTAGTTAATATTATATGTACAATATATGAAATATATTTACTGTACCTTCTGATATTTTATATACAGTATATAAGATATATTTGGTGTCCGTTTGATATTTTATACAAATTATATAATATATATTTGGTGAAGTTTTTCATATTTTACATAGGGGGTGTAGTATATAGTTACTGTCCTTTTTGATATTTTATTTACAGTATATAATATACGTTTGGTGTAATTTTTGATATTTAATGTACAGTATATTAAATATAATTACTGTAGTATTTGATACTTTATTTACAGTATATATAACACATATTTGGTGTACTTTTTGATATTTTATGTACAGTATGTAATATATATTTACTGTACTTTTTGATAATTTATTTACAGTATATAAAGTGTATTTGGGGTACTTTCGGTTAATATTATATGTACAATATATGAAATATATTTACTGTATTTTTGATATTTTATGTACAGTATATAAGATATATTTCGTATCCTTTTGATATTTTATGTAAATTATATAATACATATTTGGTGTTGTTTTTGATATTTTACATAGGGTGTGTCATATATATTGACTGTCCTTTTTTATATTTTATTTACAGTATATAATATACATTTGGTGTAATTTTTGATATTTTATGTACAGTATATTAAATATAATTACTGTAGTTTTTCATAGTCTATTTACAGTATATATAACACATATTTGGTGTACTTTTTGATATTTTATGTACAGTATGTCATATATATTTACTGTACTTTTTGATAATTTATTTACAGTATATAAAGTGTATTTGGTGTACTTTCAGTTAATATTATATGTACAATATATGAAATATATTTACTGTACTTTTTGATATTTTATGTACAGTATATAAGATATATTTGGTGTCCTTTTGATATTTTATGTAAATTATATAATATATATTTGGTGAAGTTTTTGATATTTTACATAGGGTGTGTAGTATATAGTTACTGTCCTTTTTGATATTTTATTTACAGTATATAATATACGTTTGGTGTAATTTTTGATATTTTATGTACAGTATATTAAATATAATTACTGTAGTATTTGATACTTTATTTACAGTATATATAACACATATTTGGTGTACTTTTTGATATTTTATGTACAGTATGTAATATATATTTACTGTACTTTTTGATAATTTATTTACAGTATATAAAGTGTATTTGGGGTACTTTCGGTTAATATTATATGTACAATATATGAAATATATTTACTGTATTTTTGATATTTTATGTACAGTATATAAGATATATTTCGTATCCTTTTGATATTTTATGTAAATTATATAATACATATTTGGTGTTGTTTTTGATATTTTACATAGGGTGTGTCATATATATTGACTGTCCTTTTTTATATTTTATTTACAGTATATAATATACATTTGGTGTAATTTTTGATATTTTATGTACAGTATATTAAATATAATTACTGTAGTTTTTCATAGTCTATTTACAGTATATATAACACATATTTGGTGTACTTTTTGATATTTTATGTACAGTATGTCATATATATTTACTGTACTGTTTTATATTTTATTTACAGTATATAAAATGTATTTGGTGTACTTTTAGTTAATATTATATGTACAATATATGAAATATATTTACTGTACCTTCTGATATTTTATATACAGTATATAAGATATATTTGGTGTCCGTTTGATATTTTATACAAATTATATAATATATATTTGGTGAAGTTTTTCATATTTTACATAGGGGGTGTAGTATATAGTTACTGTCCTTTTTGATATTTTATTTACAGTATATAATATACGTTTGGTGTAATTTTTGATATTTAATGTACAGTATATTAAATATAATTACTGTAGTATTTGATACTTTATTTACAATATATAAACCACATATTTGGCGTACTTTTTGATATTTTATGTACAGTATGTCATATATATTTACTGTACTTTTTGATAATTTATTTACAATATATAAAGTGTATTTGGTGTACTTTCAGTTAATATTATATGTACAATATATGAAATATATTTACTGTACTTTTTGATATTTTATGTACAGTATATAAGATATATTTGGTGTCCTTTTGATATTTTATGTAAATTATATAATATATATTTGGTGAAGTTTTTGATATTTTACATAGGGTGTGTAGTATATAGTTACTGTCCTTTTTGATATTTTATTTACAGTATATAATATACGTTTGGTGTAATTTTTGATATTTTATGTACAGTATATTAAATATAATTACTGTAGTATTTGATACTTTATTTACAGTATATATAACACATATTTGGTGTACTTTTTGATATTTTATGTACAGTATGTAATATATATTTACTGTACTTTTTGATAATTTATTTACAGTATATAAAGTGTATTTGGGGTACTTTCGGTTAATATTATATGTACAATATATGAAATATATTTACTGTATTTTTGATATTTTATGTACAGTATATAAGATATATTTCGTATCCTTTTGATATTTTATGTAAATTATATAATACATATTTGGTGTTGTTTTTGATATTTTACATAGGGTGTGTCATATATATTGACTGTCCTTTTTTATATTTTATTTACAGTATATAATATACATTTGGTGTAATTTTTGATATTTTATGTACAGTATATTAAATATAATTACTGCAGTTTTTGATAGTCTATTTACAGTATATATAACACATATTTGGTGTACTTTTTGATATTTTATGTACAGTATGTCATATATATTTACTGTACTATTTGATATATTATTTACAGTATATAAAATGTATTTGGTGTACTTTTAGTTAATATTATATGTACAATATATGAAATATATTTACTGTACTTTCTGATATTTTATATACAGTATATAAGATATATTTGGTGTCCTTTTGATATTTTATACAAATTATATAATATATATTTGGTGAAGTTTTTCATATTTTACATAGGGGGTGTAGTATATAGTTACTGTCCTTTTTGATATTTTATTTACAGTATATAATATACGTTTGGTGTAATTTTTGATATTTAATGTACAGTATATTAAATATAATTACTGTAGTATTTGATACTTTATTTACAGTATATAAACCACATATTTGGCGTACTTTTTGATATTTTATGTACAGTATGTCATATATATTTACTGTACTTTTTGATAATTTATTTACAGTATATAAAGTGTATTTGGTGTACTTTCAGTTAATATTATATGTACAATATATGAAATATATTTACTGTACTTTTTGATATTTTATGTACAGTATATAAGATATATTTGGTGTCCTTTTGATATTTTATGTAAATTATATAATATATATTTGGTGAAGTTTTTGATATTTTACATAGGGTGTGTAGTATATAGTTACTGTCCTTTTTGATATTTTATTTACAGTATATAATATACGTTTGGTGTAATTTTTGATATTTTATGTACAGTATATTAAATATAATTACTGTAGTATTTGATACTTTATTTACAGTATATATAACACATATTTGGTGTACTTTTTGATATTTTATGTACAGTATGTAATATATATTTACTGTACTTTTTGATAATTTATTTACAGTATATAAAGTGTATTTGGGGTACTTTCGGTTAATATTATATGTACAATATATGAAATATATTTACTGTATTTTTGATATTTTATGTACAGTATATAAGATATATTTCGTATCCTTTTGATATTTTATGTAAATTATATAATACATATTTGGTGTTGTTTTTGATATTTTACATAGGGTGTGTCATATATATTGACTGTCCTTTTTTATATTTTATTTACAGTATATAATATACATTTGGTGTAATTTTTGATATTTTATGTACAGTATATTAAATATAATTACTGTAGTTTTTCATAGTCTATTTACAGTATATATAACACATATTTGGTGTACTTTTTGATATTTTATGTACAGTATGTCATATATATTTACTGTACTGTTTTATATTTTATTTACAGTATATAAAATGTATTTGGTGTACTTTTAGTTAATATTATATGTACAATATATGAAATATATTTACTGTACCTTCTGATATTTTATATACAGTATATAAGATATATTTGGTGTCCGTTTGATATTTTATACAAATTATATAATATATATTTGGTGAAGTTTTTCATATTTTACATAGGGGGTGTAGTATATAGTTACTGTCCTTTTTGATATTTTATTTACAGTATATAATATACGTTTGGTGTAATTTTTGATATTTAATGTACAGTATATTAAATATAATTACTGTAGTATTTGATACTTTATTTACAGTATATATAACACATATTTGGTGTACTTTTTGATATTTTATGTACAGTATGTAATATATATTTACTGTACTTTTTGATAATTTATTTACAGTATATAAAGTGTATTTGGGGTACTTTCGGTTAATATTATATGTACAATATATGAAATATATTTACTGTATTTTTGATATTTTATGTACAGTATATAAGATATATTTCGTATCCTTTTGATATTTTATGTAAATTATATAATATATATTTGGTGAAGTTTTTGATATTTTACATAGGGTGTGTAGTATATAGTTACTGTCCTTTTTGATATTTTATTTACAGTATATAATATACGTTTGGTGTAATTTTTGATATTTTATGTACAGTATATTAAATATAATTACTGTAGTATTTGATACTTTATTTACAGTATATATAACACATATTTGGTGTACTTTTTGATATTTTATGTACAGTATGTCATATATATTTACTGTACTTTTTGATAATTTATTTACAGTATATAAAGTGTATTTGGTGTACTTTCAGTTAATATTATATGTACAATATATGAAATATATTTACTGTACTTTTTGATATTTTATGTACAGTATATAAGATATATTTGGTGTCCTTTTGATATTTTATGTAAATTATATAATATATATTTGGTGAAGTTTTTGATATTTTACATAGGGTGTGTAGTATATAGTTACTGTCCTTTTTGATATTTTCTTTACAGTATATAATATACGTTTGGTGTAATTTTTGATATTTTATGTACAGTATATTAAATATAATTACTGTAGTATTTGATACTTTATTTACAGTATATATAACACATATTTGGTGTACTTTTTGATATTTTATGTACAGTATGTAATATATATTTACTGTACTTTTTGATAATTTATTTACAGTATATAAAGTGTATTTGGGGTACTTTCGGTTAATATTATATGTACAATATATGAAATATATTTACTGTATTTTTGATATTTTATGTACAGTATATAAGATATATTTCGTATCCTTTTGATATTTTATGTAAATTATATAATACATATTTGGTGTTGTTTTTGATATTTTACATAGGGTGTGTCATATATATTGACTGTCCTTTTTTATATTTTATTTACAGTATATAATATACATTTGGTGTAATTTTTGATATTTTATGTACAGTATATTAAATATAATTACTGTAGTTTTTCATAGTCTATTTACAGTATATATAACACATATTTGGTGTACTTTTTGATATTTTATGTACAGTATGTCATATATATTTACTGTACTGTTTTATATTTTATTTACAGTATATAAAATGTATTTGGTGTACTTTTAGTTAATATTATATGTACAATATATGAAATATATTTACTGTACCTTCTGATATTTTATATACAGTATATAAGATATATTTGGTGTCCGTTTGATATTTTATACAAATTATATAATATATATTTGGTGAAGTTTTTCATATTTTACATAGGGGGTGTAGTATATAGTTACTGTCCTTTTTGATATTTTATTTACAGTATATAATATACGTTTGGTGTAATTTTTGATATTTAATGTACAGTATATTAAATATAATTACTGTAGTATTTGATACTTTATTTACAGTATATATAACACATATTTGGTGTACTTTTTGATATTTTATGTACAGTATGTAATATATATTTACTGTACTTTTTGATAATTTATTTACAGTATATAAAGTGTATTTGGGGTACTTTCGGTTAATATTATGTGTACAATATATGAAATATATTTACTGTATTTTTGATATTTTATGTACAGTATATAAGATATATTTCGTATCCTTTTGATATTTTATGTAAATTATATAATACATATTTGGTGTTGTTTTTGATATTTTACATAGGGTGTGTCATATATATTGACTGTCCTTTTTTATATTTTATTTACAGTATATAATATACATTTGGTGTAATTTTTGATATTTTATGTACAGTATATTAAATATAATTACTGTAGTTTTTCATAGTCTATTTACAGTATATATAACACATATTTGGTGTACTTTTTGATATTTTATGTACAGTATGTCATATATATTTACTGTACTGTTTTATATTTTATTTACAGTATATAAAATGTATTTGGTGTACTTTTAGTTAATATTATATGTACAATATATGAAATATATTTACTGTACCTTCTGATATTTTATATACAGTATATAAGATATATTTGGTGTCCGTTTGATATTTTATACAAATTATATAATATATATTTGGTGAAGTTTTTCATATTTTACATAGGGGGTGTAGTATATAGTTACTGTCCTTTTTGATATTTTATTTACAGTATATAATATACGTTTGGTGTAATTTTTGATATTTAATGTACAGTATATTAAATATAATTACTGTAGTATTTGATACTTTATTTACAGTATATAAACCACATATTTGGTGTACTTTTTGATATTTTATGTACAGTATGTAATATATATTTACTGTACTTTTTGATAATTTATTTACAGTATATAAAGTGTATTTGGTGTACTTTCAGTTAATATTATATGTACAATATATGAAATATATTTACTGTACTTTTTGATATTTTATGTACAGTATATAAGATATATTTGGTGTCCTTTTGATATTTTATGTAAATTATATAATATATATTTGGTGAAGTTTTTGATATTTTACATAGGGTGTGTAGTATATAGTTACTGTCCTTTTTGATATTTTATTTACAGTATATAATATACGTTTGGTGTAATTTTTGATATTTTATGTACAGTATATTAAATATAATTACTGTAGTATTTGATACTTTATTTACAGTATATATAACACATATTTGGTGTACTTTTTGATATTTTATGTACAGTATGTAATATATATTTACTGTACTTTTTGATAATTTATTTACAGTATATAAAGTGTATTTGGGGTACTTTCGGTTAATATTATATGTACAATATATGAAATATATTTACTGTATTTTTGATATTTTATGTACAGTATATAAGATATATTTCGTATCCTTTTGATATTTTATGTAAATTATATAATACATATTTGGTGTTGTTTTTGATATTTTACATAGGGTGTGTCATATATATTGACTGTCCTTTTTTATATTTTATTTACAGTATATAATATACATTTGGTGTAATTTTTGATATTTTATGTACAGTATATTAAATATAATTACTGTAGTTTTTCATAGTCTATTTACAGTATATATAACACATATTTGGTGTACTTTTTGATATTTTATGTACAGTATGTCATATATATTTACTGTACTGTTTTATATTTTATTTACAGTATATAAAATGTATTTGGTGTACTTTTAGTTAATATTATATGTACAATATATGAAATATATTTACTGTACCTTCTGATATTTTATATACAGTATATAAGATATATTTGGTGTCCGTTTGATATTTTATACAAATTATATAATATATATTTGGTGAAGTTTTTCATATTTTACATAGGGGGTGTAGTATATAGTTACTGTCCTTTTTGATATTTTATTTACAGTATATAATATACGTTTGGTGTAATTTTTGATATTTAATGTACAGTATATTATATATAATTACTGTAGTATTTGATACTTTATTTACAGTATATAAACCACATATTTGGCGTACTTTTTGATATTTTATGTACAGTATGTCATATATATTTACTGTACTTTTTGATAATTTATTTACAGTATATAAAGTGTATTTGGTGTACTTTCAGTTAATATTATATGTACAATATATGAAATATATTTACTGTACTTTTTGATATTTTATGTACAGTATATAAGATATATTTGGTGTCCTTTTGATATTTTATGTAAATTATATAATATATATTTGGTGAAGTTTTTGATATTTTACATAGGGTGTGTAGTATATAGTTACTGTCCTTTTTGATATTTTATTTACAGTATATAATATACGTTTGGTGTAATTTTTAATATTTTATGTACAGTATATTAAATATAATTACTGTAGTATTTGATACTTTATTTACAGTATATATAACACATATTTGGTGTACTTTTTGATATTTTATGTACAGTATGTAATATATATTTACTGTACTTTTTGATAATTTATTTACAGTATATAAAGTGTATTTGGGGTACTTTCGGTTAATATTATATGTACAATATATGAAATATATTTACTGTATTTTTGATATTTTATGTACAGTATATAAGATATATTTCGTATCCTTTTGATATTTTATGTAAATTATATAATACATATTTGGTGTTGTTTTTGATATTTTACATAGGGTGTGTCATATATATTGACTGTCCTTTTTTATATTTTATTTACAGTATATAATATACATTTGGTGTAATTTTTGATATTTTATGTACAGTATATTAAATATAATTACTGTAGTTTTTCATAGTCTATTTACAGTATATATAACACATATTTGGTGTACTTTTTGATATTTTATGTACAGTATGTCATATATATTTACTGTACTGTTTTATATTTTATTTACAGTATATAAAATGTATTTGGTGTACTTTTAGTTAATATTATAGGTACAATATATGAAATATATTTACTGTACCTTCTGATATTTTATATACAGTATATAAGATATATTTGGTGTCCGTTTGATATTTTATACAAATTATATAATATATATTTGGTGAAGTTTTTCATATTTTACATAGGGGGTGTAGTATATAGTTACTGTCCTTTTTGATATTTTATTTACAGTATATAATATACGTTTGGTGTAATTTTTGATATTTAATGTACAGTATATTAAATATAATTACTGTAGTATTTGATACTTTATTTACAGTATATAAACCACATATTTGGCGTACTTTTTGATATTTTATGTACAGTATGTCATATATATTTACTGTACTTTTTGATAATTTATTTACAGTATATAAAGTGTATTTGGTGTACTTTCAGTTAATATTATATGTACAATATATGAAATATATTTACTGTACTTTTTGATATTTTATGTACAGTATATAAGATATATTTGGTGTCCTTTTGATATTTTATGTAAATTATATAATATATATTTGGTGAAGTTTTTGATATTTTACATAGGGTGTGTAGTATATAGTTACTGTCCTTTTTGATATTTTATTTACAGTATATAATATACGTTTGGTGTAATTATTGATATTTTATGTACAGTATATTAAATATAATTACTGTAGTATTTGATACTTTATTTACAGTATATATAACACATATTTGGTGTACTTTTTGATATTTTATGTACAGTATGTAATATATATTTACTGTACTTTTTGATAATTTATTTACAGTATATAAAGTGTATTTGGGGTACTTTCGGTTAATATTATATGTACAATATATGAAATATATTTACTGTATTTTTGATATTTTATGTACAGTATATAAGATATATTTCGTATCCTTTTGATATTTTATGTAAATTATATAATACATATTTGGTGAAGTTTTTGATATTTTACATAGGGTGTGTAGTATATAGTTACTGTCCTTTTTGATATTTTATTTACAGTATATAATATACGTTTGGTGTAATTTTTGATATTTTATGTACAGTATATTAAATATAATTACTGTAGTATTTGATACTTTATTTACAGTATATATAACACATATTTGGTGTACTTTTTGATATTTTATGTACAGTATGTCATATATATTTACTGTACTTTTTGATAATTTATTTACAGTATATAAAGTGTATTTGGTGTACTTTCAGTTAATATTATATGTACAATATATGAAATATATTTACTGTACTTTTTGATATTTTATGTACAGTATATAAGATATATTTGGTGTCCTTTTGATATTTTATGTAAATTATATAATATATATTTGGTGAAGTTTTTGATATTTTACATAGGGTGTGTAGTATATAGTTACTGTCCTTTTTGATATTTTATTTACAGTATATAATATACGTTTGGTGTAATTTTTGATATTTTATGTACAGTATATTAAATATAATTACTGTAGTATTTGATACTTTATTTACAGTATATATAACACATATTTGGTGTACTTTTTGATATTTTATGTACAGTATGTAATATATATTTACTGTACTTTTTGATAATTTATTTACAGTATATAAAGTGTATTTGGGGTACTTTCGGTTAATATTATATGTACAATATATGAAATATATTTACTGTATTTTTGATATTTTATGTACAGTATATAAGATATATTTCGTATCCTTTTGATATTTTATGTAAATTATATAATACATATTTGGTGTTGTTTTTGATATTTTACATAGGGTGTGTCATATATATTGACTGTCCTTTTTTATATTTTATTTACAGTATATAATATACATTTGGTGTAATTTTTGATATTTTATGTACAGTATATTAAATATAATTACTGTAGTTTTTCATAGTCTATTTACAGTATATATAACACATATTTGGTGTACTTTTTGATATTTTATGTACAGTATGTAATATATATTTACTGTACTTTTTGATAATTTATTTACAGTATATAAAGTGTATTTGGGGTACTTTCGGTTAATATTATATGTACAATATATGAAATATATTTACTGTATTTTTGATATTTTATGTACAGTATATAAGATATATTTCGTATCCTTTTGATATTTTATGTAAATTATATAATACATATTTGGTGTTGTTTTTGATATTTTACATAGGGTGTGTCATATATATTGACTGTCCTTTTTTATATTTTATTTACAGTATATAATATACATTTGGTGTAATTTTTGATATTTTATGTACAGTATATTAAATATAATTACTGTAGTTTTTCATAGTCTATTTACAGTATATATAACACATATTTGGTGTACTTTTTGATATTTTATGTACAGTATGTCATATATATTTACTGTACTGTTTTATATTTTATTTACAGTATATAAAATGTATTTGGTGTACTTTTAGTTAATATTATATGTACAATATATGAAATATATTTACTGTACCTTCTGATATTTTATATACAGTATATAAGATATATTTGGTGTCCGTTTGATATTTTATACAAATTATATAATATATATTTGGTGAAGTTTTTCATATTTTACATAGGGGGTGTAGTATATAGTTACTGTCCTTTTTGATATTTTATTTACAGTATATAATATACGTTTGGTGTAATTTTTGATATTTAATGTACAGTATATTAAATATAATTACTGTAGTATTTGATACTTTATTTACAGTATATATAACACATATTTGGTGTACTTTTTGATATTTTATGTACAGTATGTCATATATATTTACTGTACTGTTTCATATTTTATTTACAGTATATAAAATGTATTTGGTGTACTTTTAGTTAATATTATATGTACAATATATGAAATATATTTACTGTACCTTCTGATATTTTATATACAGTATATAAGATATATTTGGTGTCCGTTTGATATTTTATACAAATTATATAATATATATTTGGTGAAGTTTTTCATATTTTACATAGGGGGTGTAGTATATAGTTACTGTCCTTTTTGATATTTTATTTACAGTATATAATATACGTTTGGTGTAATTTTTGATATTTAATGTACAGTATATTAAATATAATTACTGTAGTATTTGATACTTTATTTACAGTATATAAACCACATATTTGGTGTACTTTTTGATATTTTATGTACAGTATGTCATATATATTTACTGTACTTTTTGATAATTTATTTACAGTATATAAAGTGTATTTGGTGTACTTTCAGTTAATATTATATGTACAATATATGAAATATATTTACTGTACTTTTTGATATTTTATGTACAGTATATAAGATATATTTGGTGTCCTTTTGATATTTTATGTAAATTATATAATATATATTTGGTGAAGTTTTTGATATTTTACATAGGGTGTGTAGTATATAGTTACTGTCCTTTTTGATATTTTATTTACAGTATATAATATACGTTTGGTGTAATTTTTGATATTTTATGTACAGTATATTAAATATAATTACTGTAGTATTTGATACTTTATTTACAGTATATATAACACATATTTGGTGTACTTTTTGATATTTTATGTACAGTATGTAATATATATTTACTGTACTTTTTGATAATTTATTTACAGTATATAAAGTGTATTTGGGGTACTTTCGGTTAATATTATATGTACAATATATGAAATATATTTACTGTATTTTTGATATTTTATGTACAGTATATAAGATATATTTCGTATCCTTTTGATATTTTATGTAAATTATATAATACATATTTGGTGTTGTTTTTGATATTTTACATAGGGTGTGTCATATATATTGACTGTCCTTTTTTATATTTTATTTACAGTATATAATATACATTTGGTGTAATTTTTGATATTTTATGTACAGTATATTAAATATAATTACTGCAGTTTTTGATAGTCTATTTACAGTATATATAACACATATTTGGTGTACTTTTTGATATTTTATGTACAGTATGTCATATATATTTACTGTACTATTTGATATATTATTTACAGTATATAAAATGTATTTGGTGTACTTTTAGTTAATATTATATGTACAATATATGAAATATATTTACTGTACTTTCTGATATTTTATATACAGTATATAAGATATATTTGGTGTCCTTTTGATATTTTATACAAATTATATAATATATATTTGGTGAAGTTTTTCATATTTTACATAGGGGGTGTAGTATATAGTTACTGTCCTTTTTGATATTTTATTTACAGTATATAATATACGTTTGGTGTAATTTTTGATATTTAATGTACAGTATATTAAATATAATTACTGTAGTATTTGATACTTTATTTACAGTATATAAACCACATATTTGGCGTACTTTTTGATATTTTATGTACAGTATGTCATATATATTTACTGTACTTTTTGATAATTTATTTACAGTATATAAAGTGTATTTGGTGTACTTTCAGTTAATATTATATGTACAATATATGAAATATATTTACTGTACTTTTTGATATTTTATGTACAGTATATAAGATATATTTGGTGTCCTTTTGATATTTTATGTAAATTATATAATATATATTTGGTGAAGTTTTTGATATTTTACATAGGGTGTGTAGTATATAGTTACTGTCCTTTTTGATATTTTATTTACAGTATATAATATACGTTTGGTGTAATTTTTGATATTTTATGTACAGTATATTAAATATAATTACTGTAGTATTTGATACTTTATTTACAGTATATATAACACATATTTGGTGTACTTTTTGATATTTTATGTACAGTATGTAATATATATTTACTGTACTTTTTGATAATTTATTTACAGTATATAAAGTGTATTTGGGGTACTTTCGGTTAATATTATATGTACAATATATGAAATATATTTACTGTATTTTTGATATTTTATGTACAGTATATAAGATATATTTCGTATCCTTTTGATATTTTATGTAAATTATATAATACATATTTGGTGTTGTTTTTGATATTTTACATAGGGTGTGTCATATATATTGACTGTCCTTTTTTATATTTTATTTACAGTATATAATATACATTTGGTGTAATTTTTGATATTTTATGTACAGTATATTAAATATAATTACTGTAGTTTTTCATAGTCTATTTACAGTATATATAACACATATTTGGTGTACTTTTTGATATTTTATGTACAGTATGTCATATATATTTACTGTACTGTTTTATATTTTATTTACAGTATATAAAATGTATTTGGTGTACTTTTAGTTAATATTATATGTACAATATATGAAATATATTTACTGTACCTTCTGATATTTTATATACAGTATATAAGATATATTTGGTGTCCGTTTGATATTTTATACAAATTATATAATATATATTTGGTGAAGTTTTTCATATTTTACATAGGGGGTGTAGTATATAGTTACTGTCCTTTTTGATATTTTATTTACAGTATATAATATACGTTTGGTGTAATTTTTGATATTTAATGTACAGTATATTAAATATAATTACTGTAGTATTTGATACTTTATTTACAGTATATATAACACATATTTGGTGTACTTTTTGATATTTTATGTACAGTATGTAATATATATTTACTGTACTTTTTGATAATTTATTTACAGTATATAAAGTGTATTTGGGGTACTTTCGGTTAATATTATGTGTACAATATATGAAATATATTTACTGTATTTTTGATATTTTATGTACAGTATATAAGATATATTTCGTATCCTTTTGATATTTTATGTAAATTATATAATACATATTTGGTGTTGTTTTTGATATTTTACATAGGGTGTGTCATATATATTGACTGTCCTTTTTTATATTTTATTTACAGTATATAATATACATTTGGTGTAATTTTTGATATTTTATGTACAGTATATTAAATATAATTACTGTAGTTTTTCATAGTCTATTTACAGTATATATAACACATATTTGGTGTACTTTTTGATATTTTATGTACAGTATGTCATATATATTTACTGTACTGTTTTATATTTTATTTACAGTATATAAAATGTATTTGGTGTACTTTTAGTTAATATTATATGTACAATATATGAAATATATTTACTGTACCTTCTGATATTTTATATACAGTATATAAGATATATTTGGTGTCCGTTTGATATTTTATACAAATTATATAATATATATTTGGTGAAGTTTTTCATATTTTACATAGGGGGTGTAGTATATAGTTACTGTCCTTTTTGATATTTTATTTACAGTATATAATATACGTTTGGTGTAATTTTTGATATTTAATGTACAGTATATTAAATATAATTACTGTAGTATTTGATACTTTATTTACAGTATATAAACCACATATTTGGTGTACTTTTTGATATTTTATGTACAGTATGTAATATATATTTACTGTACTTTTTGATAATTTATTTACAGTATATAAAGTGTATTTGGTGTACTTTCAGTTAATATTATATGTACAATATATGAAATATATTTACTGTACTTTTTGATATTTTATGTACAGTATATAAGATATATTTGGTGTCCTTTTGATATTTTATGTAAATTATATAATATATATTTGGTGAAGTTTTTGATATTTTACATAGGGTGTGTAGTATATAGTTACTGTCCTTTTTGATATTTTATTTACAGTATATAATATACGTTTGGTGTAATTTTTGATATTTTATGTACAGTATATTAAATATAATTACTGTAGTATTTGATACTTTATTTACAGTATATATAACACATATTTGGTGTACTTTTTGATATTTTATGTACAGTATGTAATATATATTTACTGTACTTTTTGATAATTTATTTACAGTATATAAAGTGTATTTGGGGTACTTTCGGTTAATATTATATGTACAATATATGAAATATATTTACTGTATTTTTGATATTTTATGTACAGTATATAAGATATATTTCGTATCCTTTTGATATTTTATGTAAATTATATAATACATATTTGGTGTTGTTTTTGATATTTTACATAGGGTGTGTCATATATATTGACTGTCCTTTTTTATATTTTATTTACAGTATATAATATACATTTGGTGTAATTTTTGATATTTTATGTACAGTATATTAAATATAATTACTGTAGTTTTTCATAGTCTATTTACAGTATATATAACACATATTTGGTGTACTTTTTGATATTTTATGTACAGTATGTCATATATATTTACTGTACTGTTTTATATTTTATTTACAGTATATAAAATGTATTTGGTGTACTTTTAGTTAATATTATATGTACAATATATGAAATATATTTACTGTACCTTCTGATATTTTATATACAGTATATAAGATATATTTGGTGTCCGTTTGATATTTTATACAAATTATATAATATATATTTGGTGAAGTTTTTCATATTTTACATAGGGGGTGTAGTATATAGTTACTGTCCTTTTTGATATTTTATTTACAGTATATAATATACGTTTGGTGTAATTTTTGATATTTAATGTACAGTATATTATATATAATTACTGTAGTATTTGATACTTTATTTACAGTATATAAACCACATATTTGGCGTACTTTTTGATATTTTATGTACAGTATGTCATATATATTTACTGTACTTTTTGATAATTTATTTACAGTATATAAAGTGTATTTGGTGTACTTTCAGTTAATATTATATGTACAATATATGAAATATATTTACTGTACTTTTTGATATTTTATGTACAGTATATAAGATATATTTGGTGTCCTTTTGATATTTTATGTAAATTATATAATATATATTTGGTGAAGTTTTTGATATTTTACATAGGGTGTGTAGTATATAGTTACTGTCCTTTTTGATATTTTATTTACAGTATATAATATACGTTTGGTGTAATTTTTGATATTTTATGTACAGTATATTAAATATAATTACTGTAGTATTTGATACTTTATTTACAGTATATATAACACATATTTGGTGTACTTTTTGATATTTTATGTACAGTATGTAATATATATTTACTGTACTTTTTGATAATTTATTTACAGTATATAAAGTGTATTTGGGGTACTTTCGGTTAATATTATATGTACAATATATGAAATATATTTACTGTATTTTTGATATTTTATGTACAGTATATAAGATATATTTCGTATCCTTTTGATATTTTATGTAAATTATATAATACATATTTGGTGTTGTTTTTGATATTTTACATAGGGTGTGTCATATATATTGACTGTCCTTTTTTATATTTTATTTACAGTATATAATATACATTTGGTGTAATTTTTGATATTTTATGTACAGTATATTAAATATAATTACTGTAGTTTTTCATAGTCTATTTACAGTATATATAACACATATTTGGTGTACTTTTTGATATTTTATGTACAGTATGTCATATATATTTACTGTACTGTTTTATATTTTATTTACAGTATATAAAATGTATTTGGTGTACTTTTAGTTAATATTATATGTACAATATATGAAATATATTTACTGTACCTTCTGATATTTTATATACAGTATATAAGATATATTTGGTGTCCGTTTGATATTTTATACAAATTATATAATATATATTTGGTGAAGTTTTTCATATTTTACATAGGGGGTGTAGTATATAGTTACTGTCCTTTTTGATATTTTATTTACAGTATATAATATACGTTTGGTGTAATTTTTGATATTTAATGTACAGTATATTAAATATAATTACTGTAGTATTTGATACTTTATTTACAGTATATAAACCACATATTTGGCGTACTTTTTGATATTTTATGTACAGTATGTCATATATATTTACTGTACTTTTTGATAATTTATTTACAGTATATAAAGTGTATTTGGTGTACTTTCAGTTAATATTATATGTACAATATATGAAATATATTTACTGTACTTTTTGATATTTTATGTACAGTATATAAGATATATTTGGTGTCCTTTTGATATTTTATGTAAATTATATAATATATATTTGGTGAAGTTTTTGATATTTTACATAGGGTGTGTAGTATATAGTTACTGTCCTTTTTGATATTTTATTTACAGTATATAATATACGTTTGGTGTAATTATTGATATTTTATGTACAGTATATTAAATATAATTACTGTAGTATTTGATACTTTATTTACAGTATATATAACACATATTTGGTGTACTTTTTGATATTTTATGTACAGTATGTAATATATATTTACTGTACTTTTTGATAATTTATTTACAGTATATAAAGTGTATTTGGGGTACTTTCGGTTAATATTATATGTACAATATATGAAATATATTTACTGTATTTTTGATATTTTATGTACAGTATATAAGATATATTTCGTATCCTTTTGATATTTTATGTAAATTATATAATACATATTTGGTGAAGTTTTTGATATTTTACATAGGGTGTGTAGTATATAGTTACTGTCCTTTTTGATATTTTATTTACAGTATATAATATACGTTTGGTGTAATTTTTGATATTTTATGTACAGTATATTAAATATAATTACTGTAGTATTTGATACTTTATTTACAGTATATATAACACATATTTGGTGTACTTTTTGATATTTTATGTACAGTATGTCATATATATTTACTGTACTTTTTGATAATTTATTTACAGTATATAAAGTGTATTTGGTGTACTTTCAGTTAATATTATATGTACAATATATGAAATATATTTACTGTACTTTTTGATATTTTATGTACAGTATATAAGATATATTTGGTGTCCTTTTGATATTTTATGTAAATTATATAATATATATTTGGTGAAGTTTTTGATATTTTACATAGGGTGTGTAGTATATAGTTACTGTCCTTTTTGATATTTTATTTACAGTATATAATATACGTTTGGTGTAATTTTTGATATTTTATGTACAGTATATTAAATATAATTACTGTAGTATTTGATACTTTATTTACAGTATATATAACACATATTTGGTGTACTTTTTGATATTTTATGTACAGTATGTAATATATATTTACTGTACTTTTTGATAATTTATTTACAGTATATAAAGTGTATTTGGGGTACTTTCGGTTAATATTATATGTACAATATATGAAATATATTTACTGTATTTTTGATATTTTATGTACAGTATATAAGATATATTTCGTATCCTTTTGATATTTTATGTAAATTATATAATACATATTTGGTGTTGTTTTTGATATTTTACATAGGGTGTGTCATATATATTGACTGTCCTTTTTTATATTTTATTTACAGTATATAATATACATTTGGTGTAATTTTTGATATTTTATGTACAGTATATTAAATATAATTACTGTAGTTTTTCATAGTCTATTTACAGTATATATAACACATATTTGGTGTACTTTTTGATATTTTATGTACAGTATGTAATATATATTTACTGTACTTTTTGATAATTTATTTACAGTATATAAAGTGTATTTGGGGTACTTTCGGTTAATATTATATGTACAATATATGAAATATATTTACTGTATTTTTGATATTTTATGTACAGTATATAAGATATATTTCGTATCCTTTTGATATTTTATGTAAATTATATAATACATATTTGGTGTTGTTTTTGATATTTTACATAGGGTGTGTCATATATATTGACTGTCCTTTTTTATATTTTATTTACAGTATATAATATACATTTGGTGTAATTTTTGATATTTTATGTACAGTATATTAAATATAATTACTGTAGTTTTTCATAGTCTATTTACAGTATATATAACACATATTTGGTGTACTTTTTGATATTTTATGTACAGTATGTCATATATATTTACTGTACTGTTTTATATTTTATTTACAGTATATAAAATGTATTTGGTGTACTTTTAGTTAATATTATATGTACAATATATGAAATATATTTACTGTACCTTCTGATATTTTATATACAGTATATAAGATATATTTGGTGTCCGTTTGATATTTTATACAAATTATATAATATATATTTGGTGAAGTTTTTCATATTTTACATAGGGGGTGTAGTATATAGTTACTGTCCTTTTTGATATTTTATTTACAGTATATAATATACGTTTGGTGTAATTTTTGATATTTAATGTACAGTATATTAAATATAATTACTGTAGTATTTGATACTTTATTTACAGTATATATAACACATATTTGGTGTACTTTTTGATATTTTATGTACAGTATGTCATATATATTTACTGTACTGTTTCATATTTTATTTACAGTATATAAAATGTATTTGGTGTACTTTTAGTTAATATTATATGTACAATATATGAAATATATTTACTGTACCTTCTGATATTTTATATACAGTATATAAGATATATTTGGTGTCCGTTTGATATTTTATACAAATTATATAATATATATTTGGTGAAGTTTTTCATATTTTACATAGGGGGTGTAGTATATAGTTACTGTCCTTTTTGATATTTTATTTACAGTATATAATATACGTTTGGTGTAATTTTTGATATTTAATGTACAGTATATTAAATATAATTACTGTAGTATTTGATACTTTATTTACAGTATATAAACCACATATTTGGCGTACTTTTTGATATTTTATGTACAGTATGTCATATATATTTACTGTACTTTTTGATAATTTATTTACAGTATATAAAGTGTATTTGGTGTACTTTCAGTTAATATTATATGTACAATATATGAAATATATTTACTGTACTTTTTGATATTTTATGTACAGTATATAAGATATATTTGGTGTCCTTTTGATATTTTATGTAAATTATATAATATATATTTGGTGAAGTTTTTGATATTTTACATAGGGTGTGTAGTATATAGTTACTGTCCTTTTTGATATTTTATTTACAGTATATAATATACGTTTGGTGTAATTTTTGATATTTTATGTACAGTATATTAAATATAATTACTGTAGTATTTGATACTTTATTTACAGTATATATAACACATATTTGGTGTACTTTTTGATATTTTATGTACAGTATGTAATATATATTTACTGTACTTTTTGATAATTTATTTACAGTATATAAAGTGTATTTGGGGTACTTTCGGTTAATATTATATGTACAATATATGAAATATATTTACTGTATTTTTGATATTTTATGTACAGTATATAAGATATATTTCGTATCCTTTTGATATTTTATGTAAATTATATAATACATATTTGGTGTTGTTTTTGATATTTTACATAGGGTGTGTCATATATATTGACTGTCCTTTTTTATATTTTATTTACAGTATATAATATACATTTGGTGTAATTTTTGATATTTTATGTACAGTATATTAAATATAATTACTGCAGTTTTTGATAGTCTATTTACAGTATATATAACACATATTTGGTGTACTTTTTGATATTTTATGTACAGTATGTCATATATATTTACTGTACTATTTGATATATTATTTACAGTATATAAAATGTATTTGGTGTACTTTTAGTTAATATTATATGTACAATATATGAAATATATTTACTGTACTTTCTGATATTTTATATACAGTATATAAGATATATTTGGTGTCCTTTTGATATTTTATACAAATTATATAATATATATTTGGTGAAGTTTTTCATATTTTACATAGGGGGTGTAGTATATAGTTACTGTCCTTTTTGATATTTTATTTACAGTATATAATATACGTTTGGTGTAATTTTTGATATTTAATGTACAGTATATTAAATATAATTACTGTAGTATTTGATACTTTATTTACAGTATATAAACCACATATTTGGCGTACTTTTTGATATTTTATGTACAGTATGTCATATATATTTACTGTACTTTTTGATAATTTATTTACAGTATATAAAGTGTATTTGGTGTACTTTCAGTTAATATTATATGTACAATATATGAAATATATTTACTGTACTTTTTGATATTTTATGTACAGTATATAAGATATATTTGGTGTCCTTTTGATATTTTATGTAAATTATATAATATATATTTGGTGAAGTTTTTGATATTTTACATAGGGTGTGTAGTATATAGTTACTGTCCTTTTTGATATTTTATTTACAGTATATAATATACGTTTGGTGTAATTTTTGATATTTTATGTACAGTATATTAAATATAATTACTGTAGTATTTGATACTTTATTTACAGTATATATAACACATATTTGGTGTACTTTTTGATATTTTATGTACAGTATGTAATATATATTTACTGTACTTTTTGATAATTTATTTACAGTATATAAAGTGTATTTGGGGTACTTTCGGTTAATATTATATGTACAATATATGAAATATATTTACTGTATTTTTGATATTTTATGTACAGTATATAAGATATATTTCGTATCCTTTTGATATTTTATGTAAATTATATAATACATATTTGGTGTTGTTTTTGATATTTTACATAGGGTGTGTCATATATATTGACTGTCCTTTTTTATATTTTATTTACAGTATATAATATACATTTGGTGTAATTTTTGATATTTTATGTACAGTATATTAAATATAATTACTGTAGTTTTTCATAGTCTATTTACAGTATATATAACACATATTTGGTGTACTTTTTGATATTTTATGTACAGTATGTCATATATATTTACTGTACTGTTTTATATTTTATTTACAGTATATAAAATGTATTTGGTGTACTTTTAGTTAATATTATATGTACAATATATGAAATATATTTACTGTACCTTCTGATATTTTATATACAGTATATAAGATATATTTGGTGTCCGTTTGATATTTTATACAAATTATATAATATATATTTGGTGAAGTTTTTCATATTTTACATAGGGGGTGTAGTATATAGTTACTGTCCTTTTTGATATTTTATTTACAGTATATAATATACGTTTGGTGTAATTTTTGATATTTAATGTACAGTATATTAAATATAATTACTGTAGTATTTGATACTTTATTTACAGTATATATAACACATATTTGGTGTACTTTTTGATATTTTATGTACAGTATGTAATATATATTTACTGTACTTTTTGATAATTTATTTACAGTATATAAAGTGTATTTGGGGTACTTTCGGTTAATATTATATGTACAATATATGAAATATATTTACTGTATTTTTGATATTTTATGTACAGTATATAAGATATATTTCATATCCTTTTGATATTTTATGTAAATTATATAATATATATTTGGTGAAGTTTTTGATATTTTACATAGGGTGTGTAGTATATAGTTACTGTCCTTTTTGATATTTTATTTACAGTATATAATATACGTTTGGTGTAATTTTTGATATTTTATGTACAGTATATTAAATATAATTACTGTAGTATTTGATACTTTATTTACAGTATATATAACACATATTTGGTGTACTTTTTGATATTTTATGTACAGTATGTCATATATATTTACTGTACTTTTTGATAATTTATTTACAGTATATAAAGTGTATTTGGTGTACTTTCAGTTAATATTATATGTACAATATATGAAATATATTTACTGTACTTTTTGATATTTTATGTACAGTATATAAGATATATTTGGTGTCCTTTTGATATTTTATGTAAATTATATAATATATATTTGGTGAAGTTTTTGATATTTTACATAGGGTGTGTAGTATATAGTTACTGTCCTTTTTGATATTTTATTTACAGTATATAATATACGTTTGGTGTAATTTTTGATATTTTATGTACAGTATATTAAATATAATTACTGTAGTATTTGATACTTTATTTACAGTATATATAACACATATTTGGTGTACTTTTTGATATTTTATGTACAGTATGTAATATATATTTACTGTACTTTTTGATAATTTATTTACAGTATATAAAGTGTATTTGGGGTACTTTCGGTTAATATTATATGTACAATATATGAAATATATTTACTGTATTTTTGATATTTTATGTACAGTACATAAGATATATTTCGTATCCTTTTGATATTTTATGTAAATTATATAATACATATTTGGTGTTGTTTTTGATATTTTACATAGGGTGTGTCATATATATTGACTGTCCTTTTTTATATTTTATTTACAGTATATAATATACATTTGGTGTAATTTTTGATATTTTATGTACAGTATATTAAATATAATTACTGTAGTTTTTCATAGTCTATTTACAGTATATATAACACATATTTGGTGTACTTTTTGATATTTTATGTACAGTATGTAATATATATTTACTGTACTTTTTGATAATTTATTTACAGTATATAAAGTGTATTTGGGGTACTTTCGGTTAATATTATATGTACAATATATGAAATATATTTACTGTATTTTTGATATTTTATGTACAGTATATAAGATATATTTCGTATCCTTTTGATATTTTATGTAAATTATATAATACATATTTGGTGTTGTTTTTGATATTTTACATAGGGTGTGTCATATATATTGACTGTCCTTTTTTATATTTTATTTACAGTATATAATATACATTTGGTGTAATTTTTGATATTTTATGTACAGTATATTAAATATAATTACTGTAGTTTTTCATAGTCTATTTACAGTATATATAACACATATTTGGTGTACTTTTTGATATTTTATGTACAGTATGTCATATATATTTACTGTACTGTTTTATATTTTATTTACAGTATATAAAATGTATTTGGTGTACTTTTAGTTAATATTATATGTACAATATATGAAATATATTTACTGTACCTTCTGATATTTTATATACAGTATATAAGATATATTTGGTGTCCGTTTGATATTTTATACAAATTATATAATATATATTTGGTGAAGTTTTTCATATTTTACATAGGGGGTGTAGTATATAGTTACTGTCCTTTTTGATATTTTAGTTACAGTATATAATATACGTTTGGTGTAATTTTTGATATTTAATGTACAGTATATTAAATATAATTACTGTAGTATTTGATACTTTATTTACAGTATATATAACACATATTTGGTGTACTTTTTGATATTTTATGTACAGTATGTAATATATATTTACTGTACTTTTTGATAATTTATTTACAGTATATAAAGTGTATTTGGGGTACTTTCGGTTAATATTATATGTACAATATATGAAATATATTTACTGTATTTTTGATATTTTATGTACAGTATATAAGATATATTTCGTATCCTTTTGATATTTTATGTAAATTATATAATACATATTTGGTGTTGTTTTTGATATTTTACATAGGGTGTGTCATATATATTGACTGTCCTTTTTTATATTTTATTTACAGTATATAATATACATTTGGTGTAATTTTTGATATTTTATGTACAGTATATTAAATATAATTACTGTAGTTTTTCATAGTCTATTTACAGTATATATAACACATATTTGGTGTACTTTTTGATATTTTATGTACAGTATGTCATATATATTTACTGTACTGTTTTATATTTTATTTACAGTATATAAAATGTATTTGGTGTACTTTTAGTTAATATTATATGTACAATATATGAAATATATTTACTGTACCTTCTGATATTTTATATACAGTATATAAGATATATTTGGTGTCCGTTTGATATTTTATACAAATTATATAATATATATTTGGTGAAGTTTTTCATATTTTACATAGGGGGTGTAGTATATAGTTACTGTCCTTTTTGATATTTTATTTACAGTATATAATATACGTTTGGTGTAATTTTTGATATTTAATGTACAGTATATTAAATATAATTACTGTAGTATTTGATACTTTATTTACAGTATATAAACCACATATTTGGCGTACTTTTTGATATTTTATGTACAGTATGTCATATATATTTACTGTACTTTTTGATAATTTATTTACAGTATATAAAGTGTATTTGGTGTACTTTCAGTTAATATTATATGTACAATATATGAAATATATTTACTGTACTTTTTGATATTTTATGTACAGTATATAAGATATATTTGGTGTCCTTTTGATATTTTATGTAAATTATATAATATATATTTGGTGAAGTTTTTGATATTTTACATAGGGTGTGTAGTATATAGTTACTGTCCTTTTTGATATTTTATTTACAGTATATAATATACGTTTGGTGTAATTTTTGATATTTTATGTACAGTATATTAAATATAATTACTGTAGTATTTGATACTTTATTTACAGTATATATAACACATATTTGGTGTACTTTTTGATATTTTATGTACAGTATGTAATATATATTTACTGTACTTTTTGATAATTTATTTACAGTATATAAAGTGTATTTGGGGTACTTTCGGTTAATATTATATGTACAATATATGAAATATATTTACTGTATTTTTGATATTTTATGTACAGTATATAAGATATATTTCGTATCCTTTTGATATTTTATGTAAATTATATAATACATATTTGGTGTTGTTTTTGATATTTTACATAGGGTGTGTCATATATATTGACTGTCCTTTTTTATATTTTATTTACAGTATATAATATACATTTGGTGTAATTTTTGATATTTTATGTACAGTATATTAAATATAATTACTGTAGTTTTTCATAGTCTATTTACAGTATATATAACACATATTTGGTGTACTTTTTGATATTTTATGTACAGTATGTAATATATATTTACTGTACTGTTTTATATTTTATTTACAGTATATAAAATGTATTTGGTGTACTTTTAGTTAATATTATATGTACAATATATGAAATATATTTACTGTACCTTCTGATATTTTATATACAGTATATAAGATATATTTGGTGTCCGTTTGATATTTTATACAAATTATATAATATATATTTGGTGAAGTTTTTCATATTTTACATAGGGGGTGTAGTATATAGTTACTGTCCTTTTTGATATTTTATTTACAGTATATAATATACGTTTGGTGTAATTTTTGATATTTAATGTACAGTATATTAAATATAATTACTGTAGTATTTGATACTTTATTTACAGTATATAAACCACATATTTGGCGTACTTTTTGATATTTTATGTACAGTATGTCATATATATTTACTGTACTTTTTGATAATTTATTTACAGTATATAAAGTGTATTTGGTGTACTTTCAGTTAATATTATATGTACAATATATGAAATATATTTACTGTACTTTTTGATATTTTATGTACAGTATATAAGATATATTTGGTGTCCTTTTGATATTTTATGTAAATTATATAATATATATTTGGTGAAGTTTTTGATATTTTACATAGGGTGTGTAGTATATAGTTACTGTCCTTTTTGATATTTTATTTACAGTATATAATATACGTTTGGTGTAATTTTTGATATTTTATGTACAGTATATTAAATATAATTACTGTAGTATTTGATACTTTATTTACAGTATATATAACACATATTTGGTGTACTTTTTGATATTTTATGTACAGTATGTAATATATATTTACTGTACTTTTTGATAATTTATTTACAGTATATAAAGTGTATTTGGGGTACTTTCGGTTAATATTATATGTACAATATATGAAATATATTTACTGTATTTTTGATATTTTATGTACAGTATATAAGATATATTTCGTATCCTTTTGATATTTTATGTAAATTATATAATACATATTTGGTGTTGTTTTTGATATTTTACATAGGGTGTGTCATATATATTGACTGTCCTTTTTTATATTTTATTTACAGTATATAATATACATTTGGTGTAATTTTTGATATTTTATGTACAGTATATTAAATATAATTACTGTAGTTTTTCATAGTCTATTTACAGTATATATAACACATATTTGGTGTACTTTTTGATATTTTATGTACAGTATGTAATATATATTTACTGTACTGTTTTATATTTTATTTACAGTATATAAAATGTATTTGGTGTACTTTTAGTTAATATTATATGTACAATATATGAAATATATTTACTGTACCTTCTGATATTTTATATACAGTATATAAGATATATTTGGTGTCCGTTTGATATTTTATACAAATTATATAATATATATTTGGTGAAGTTTTTCATATTTTACATAGGGGGTGTAGTATATAGTTACTGTCCTTTTTGATATTTTATTTACAGTATATAATATACGTTTGGTGTAATTTTTGATATTTAATGTACAGTATATTAAATATAATTACTGTAGTATTTGATACTTTATTTACAGTATATATAACACATATTTGGTGTACTTTTTGATATTTTATGTACAGTATGTAATATATATTTACTGTACTTTTTGATAATTTATTTACAGTATATAAAGTGTATTTGGGGTACTTTCGGTTAATATTATATGTACAATATATGAAATATATTTACTGTATTTTTGATATTTTATGTACAGTATATAAGATATATTTCGTATCCTTTTGATATTTTATGTAAATTATATAATACATATTTGGTGTTGTTTTTGATATTTTACATAGGGTGTGTCATATATATTGACTGTCCTTTTTTATATTTTATTTACAGTATATAATATACATTTGGTGTAATTTTTGATATTTTATGTACAGTATATTAAATATAATTACTGTAGTTTTTCATAGTCTATTTACAGTATATATAACACATATTTGGTGTACTTTTTGATATTTTATGTACAGTATGTCATATATATTTACTGTACTGTTTTATATTTTATTTACAGTATATAAAATGTATTTGGTGTACTTTTAGTTAATATTATATGTACAATATATGAAATATATTTACTGTACCTTCTGATATTTTATATACAGTATATAAGATATATTTGGTGTCCGTTTGATATTTTATACAAATTATATAATATATATTTGGTGAAGTTTTTCATATTTTACATAGGGGGTGTAGTATATAGTTACTGTCCTTTTTGATATTTTATTTACAGTATATAATATACGTTTGGTGTAATTTTTGATATTTAATGTACAGTATATTAAATATAATTACTGTAGTATTTGATACTTTATTTACAGTATATAAACCACATATTTGGCATACTTTTTGATATTTTATGTACAGTATGTCATATATATTTACTGTACTTTTTGATAATTTATTTACAGTATATAAAGTGTATTTGGTGTACTTTCAGTTAATATTATATGTACAATATATGAAATATATTTACTGTACTTTTTGATATTTTATGTACAGTATATAAGATATATTTGGTGTCCTTTTGATATTTTATGTAAATTATATAATATATATTTGGTGAAGTTTTTGATATTTTACATAGGGTGTGTAGTATATAGTTACTGTCCTTTTTGATATTTTATTTACAGTATATAATATACGTTTGGTGTAATTTTTGATATTTTATGTACAGTATATTAAATATAATTACTGTAGTATTTGATACTTTATTTACAGTATATATAACACATATTTGGTGTACTTTTTGATATTTTATGTACAGTATGTAATATATATTTACTGTACTTTTTGATAATTTATTTACAGTATATAAAGTGTATTTGGGGTACTTTTGGTTAATATTATATGTACAATATATGAAATATATTTACTGTATTTTTGATATTTTATGTACAGTATATAAGATATATTTCGTATCCTTTTGATATTTTATGTAAATTATATAATACATATTTGGTGTTGTTTTTGATATTTTACATAGGGTGTGTCATATATATTGACTGTCCTTTTTTATATTTTATTTACAGTATATAATATACATTTGGTGTAATTTTTGATATTTTATGTACAGTATATTAAATATAATTACTGTAGTTTTTCATAGTCTATTTACAGTATATATAACACATATTTGGTGTACTTTTTGATATTTTATGTACAGTATGTAATATATATTTACTGTACTTTTTGATAATTTATTTACAGTATATAAAGTGTATTTGGGGTACTTTCGGTTAATATTATATGTACAATATATGAAATATATTTACTGTATTTTTGATATTTTATGTACAGTATATAAGATATATTTCGTATCCTTTTGATATTTTATGTAAATTATATAATACATATTTGGTGTTGTTTTTGATATTTTACATAGGGTGTGTCATATATATTGACTGTCCTTTTTTATATTTTATTTACAGTATATAATATACATTTGGTGTAATTTTTGATATTTTATGTACAGTATATTAAATATAATTACTGTAGTTTTTCATAGTCTATTTACAGTATATATAACACATATTTGGTGTACTTTTTGATATTTTATGTACAGTATGTCATATATATTTACTGTACTGTTTTATATTTTATTTACAGTATATAAAATGTATTTGGTGTACTTTTAGTTAATATTATATGTACAATATATGAAATATATTTACTGTACCTTCTGATATTTTATATACAGTATATAAGATATATTTGGTGTCCGTTTGATATTTTATACAAATTATATAATATATATTTGGTGAAGTTTTTCATATTTTACATAGGGGGTGTAGTATATAGTTACTGTCCTTTTTGATATTTTATTTACAGTATATAATATACGTTTGGTGTAATTTTTGATATTTAATGTACAGTATATTAAATATAATTACTGTAGTATTTGATACTTTATTTACAGTATATATAACACATATTTGGTGTACTTTTTGATATTTTATGTACAGTATGTAATATATATTTACTGTACTTTTTGATAATTTATTTACAGTATATAAAGTGTATTTGGGGTACTTTCGGTTAATATTATATGTACAATATATGAAATATATTTACTGTATTTTTGATATTTTATGTACAGTATATAAGATATATTTCGTATCCTTTTGATATTTTATGTAAATTATATAATACATATTTGGTGTTGTTTTTGATATTTTACATAGGGTGTGTCATATATATTGACTGTCCTTTTTTATATTTTATTTACAGTATATAATATACATTTGGTGTAATTTTTGATATTTTATGTACAGTATATTAAATATAATTACTGTAGTTTTTCATAGTCTATTTACAGTATATATAACACATATTTGGTGTACTTTTTGATATTTTATGTACAGTATGTCATATATATTTACTGTACTGTTTTATATTTTATTTACAGTATATAAAATGTATTTGGTGTACTTTTAGTTAATATTATATGTACAATATATGAAATATATTTACTGTACCTTCTGATATTTTATATACAGTATATAAGATATATTTGGTGTCCGTTTGATATTTTATACAAATTATATAATATATATTTGGTGAAGTTTTTCATATTTTACATAGGGGGTGTAGTATATAGTTACTGTCCTTTTTGATATTTTATTTACAGTATATAATATACGTTTGGTGTAATTTTTGATATTTAATGTACAGTATATTAAATATAATTACTGTAGTATTTGATACTTTATTTACAGTATATAAACCACATATTTGGCGTACTTTTTGATATTTTATGTACAGTATGTCATATATATTTACTGTACTTTTTGATAATTTATTTACAGTATATAAAGTGTATTTGGTGTACTTTCAGTTAATATTATATGTACAATATATGAAATATATTTACTGTACTTTTTGATATTTTATGTACAGTATATAAGATATATTTGGTGTCCTTTTGATATTTTATGTAAATTATATAATATATATTTGGTGAAGTTTTTGATATTTTACATAGGGTGTGTAGTATATAGTTACTGTCCTTTTTGATATTTTATTTACAGTATATAATATACGTTTGGTGTAATTTTTGATATTTTATGTACAGTATATTAAATATAATTACTGTAGTATTTGATACTTTATTTACAGTATATATAACACATATTTGGTGTACTTTTTGATATTTTATGTACAGTATGTAATATATATTTACTGTACTTTTTGATAATTTATTTACAGTATATAAAGTGTATTTGGGGTACTTTCGGTTAATATTATATGTACAATATATGAAATATATTTACTGTATTTTTGATATTTTATGTACAGTATATAAGATATATTTCGTATCCTTTTGATATTTTATGTAAATTATATAATACATATTTGGTGTTGTTTTTGATATTTTACATAGGGTGTGTCATATATATTGACTGTCCTTTTTTATATTTTATTTACAGTATATAATATACATTTGGTGTAATTTTTGATATTTTATGTACAGTATATTAAATATAATTACTGTAGTTTTTCATAGTCTATTTACAGTATATATAACACATATTTGGTGTACTTTTTGATATTTTATGTACAGTATGTCATATATATTTACTGTACTGTTTTATATTTTATTTACAGTATATAAAATGTATTTGGTGTACTTTTAGTTAATATTATATGTACAATATATGAAATATATTTACTGTACCTTCTGATATTTTATATACAGTATATAAGATATATTTGGTGTCCGTTTGATATTTTATACAAATTATATAATATATATTTGGTGAAGTTTTTCATATTTTACATAGGGGGTGTAGTATATAGTTACTGTCCTTTTTGATATTTTATTTACAGTATATAATATACGTTTGGTGTAATTTTTGATATTTAATGTACAGTATATTAAATATAATTACTGTAGTATTTGATACTTTATTTACAGTATATAAACCACATATTTGGCGTACTTTTTGATATTTTATGTACAGTATGTCATATATATTTACTGTACTTTTTGATAATTTATTTACAGTATATAAAGTGTATTTGGTGTACTTTCAGTTAATATTATATGTACAATATATGAAATATATTTACTGTACTTTTTGATATTTTATGTACAGTATATAAGATATATTTGGTGTCCTTTTGATATTTTATGTAAATTATATAATATATATTTGGTGAAGTTTTTGATATTTTACATAGGGGGTGTAGTATATAGTTACTGTCCTTTTTGATATTTTATTTACAGTATATAATATACGTTTGGTGTAATTTTTGATATTTTATGTACAGTATATTAAATATAATTACTGCAGTTTTTGATAGTCTATTTACAGTATATATAACACATATTTGGTGTACTTTTTGATATTTTATGTACAGTATGTCATATATATTTACTGTACTATTTGATATATTATTTACAGTATATAAAATGTATTTGGTGTACTTTTAGTTAATATTATATGTACAATATATGAAATATATTTACTGTACTTTCTGATATTTTATATACAGTATATAAGATATATTTGGTGTCCTTTTGATATTTTATACAAATTATATAATATATATTTGGTGAAGTTTTTCATATTTTACATAGGGGGTGTAGTATATAGTTACTGTCCTTTTTGATATTTTATTTACAGTATATAATATACGTTTGGTGTAATTTTTGATATTTAATGTACAGTATATTAAATATAATTACTGTAGTATTTGATACTTTATTTACAGTATATAAACCACATATTTGGCGTACTTTTTGATATTTTATGTACAGTATGTCATATATATTTACTGTACTTTTTGATAATTTATTTACAGTATATAAAGTGTATTTGGTGTACTTTCAGTTAATATTATATGTACAATATATGAAATATATTTACTGTACTTTTTGATATTTTATGTACAGTATATAAGATATATTTGGTGTCCTTTTGATATTTTATGTAAATTATATAATATATATTTGGTGAAGTTTTTGATATTTTACATAGGGTGTGTAGTATATACTTACTGTCCTTTTTGATATTTTATTTACAGTATATAATATACATTTGGTGTAATTTTTGATATTTTATGTACAGTATATTAAATATAATTACTGCAGTTTTTGATAGTCTATTTACAGTATATATAACACATATTTGGTGTACTTTTTGATATTTTATGTACAGTATGTCATATATATTTACTGTACTATTTGATATATTATTTACAGTATATAAAATGTATTTGGTGTACTTTTAGTTAATATTATATGTACAATATATGAAATATATTTACTGTACTTTCTGATATTTTATATACAGTATATAAGATATATTTGGTGTCCTTTTGATATTTTATATAAATTATATAATATATATTTGGTGAAGTTTTTGATGTTTTACATAGGGTGTGTAGTATATACTTACTGTCCTTTTTGATATTTTATTTACAGTATATAATATACATTTGGTGTAATTTTTGATATTTTATGTACAGTATATTAAATATAGTTACTGCAGTTTTTGATAGTCTATTTACAGTATATATAACACATATTTGGTGTACTTTTTGATATTTTATGTACAGTATGTCATCTATATTTACTGTACTATTTGATATTTTATTTACAGTATATAAAATGTATTTGGTGTACTTTTAGTTAATATTATATGTACAATATAGGAAATATATTTACTGTACTTTTTGATATTTTATGTACAGTATATAAGATATATTTGGTGTCCTTTTGATATTTTATATAAATTATATAATATATATTTGGTGAAGTTTTTGATATTTTACATAGGGTGTGTAGTATATAGTTACTGTCCTTTTTGATATTTTATTTACAGTATATAATATACGTTTGGTGTAATTTTTGATATTTAATGTACAGTATATTAAATATAATTACTGTAGTATTTGATACTTTATTTACAGTATATATAACACATATTTGGTGTACTTTTTGATATTTTATGTACAGTATGTCATATATATTTACTGTACTTTTTGATAATTTATTTACAGTATATAAAGTGTATTTGGTGTACTTTCAGTTAATATTACATGTACAATATATGAAATATATTTACTGTACTTTTTGATATTTTATGTACAGTATATAAGATATATTTGGTGTCCTTTTGATATTTTATGTAAATTATATAATATATATTTGGTGAAGTTTTTGATATTTTACATAGGGTGTGTAGTATATAGTTACTGTCCTTTTTGATATTTTATTTACGGTATATAATATACGTTTGGTGTAATTTTTGATATTTTATGTACAGTATATTAAATATAATTACTGTAGTATTTGATACTTTATTTACAGTATATATACAACATATTTGGTGTACTATTTGATATTTTATGTACAGTATGTAATATATATTTACTGTACTTTTTGATAATTTATTTACAGTATATAAAGTGTATTTGGTGTACTTTCGGTTAATATTATATGTACAATATATGAAATATATATACTGTATTTTTGATATTTTATGTACAGTATATAAGATATATTTCGTGTCCTTTTGATATTTTATGTAAATTATATAATACATATTTGGTGTTGTTTTTGATATTTTACATAGGGTGTGTCATCTATATTGACTGTCCTTTTTGATATTTTATTTACAGTATATAATATACATTTGGTGTAATTTTTGATATTTTATGTACAGTATATTAAATATAATTACTGTAGTTTTTCATAGTCTATTTACAGTATATATAACACATATTTGGTGTACTTTTTGATATTTTATGTACAGTATGTCATCTATATTTACTGTACTATTTGATATTTTATTTACAGTATATAAAATGTATTTGGTGTACTTTTAGTTAATATTATATGTACAATATATGAAATATATTTACTGTACTTTCTGATATTTTATATACAGTATATAAGATATATTTGGTGTCCTTTTGATATTTTATATAAATTATATAATATATATTTGGTGAAGTTTTTGATATTTTACATAGGGTGTGTAGTATATACTTACTGTCCTTTTTGATATTTTATTTACAGTATATAATATACATTTGGTGTAATTTTTGGTATTTTATGTACAGTATATTAAATATAATTACTGCAGTTTTTGATAGTCTATTTACAGTATATATAACACATATTTGGTGTACTTTTTGATATTTTATGTACAGTATGTCATATATATTTACTGTACTTTTTGATATTTTATTTACAGTATATAAAATGTATTTGGTGTACTTTTAGTTAATATTATATGTACAATATAGGAAATATATTTACTGTACTTTTTGATATTTTATGTACAGTATATAAGATATATTTGGTGTCCTTTTGATATTTTATATAAATTATATAATATATATTTGGTGAAGTTTTTGATATTTTACATAGGGTGTGTAGTATATAGTTACTGTCCTTTTTCATATTTTATTTACAGTATATAATATACGTTTGGTGTAATTTTTGATATTTAATGTACAGTATATTAAATATAATTACTGTAGTATTTGATACTTTATTTACAGTATATATAACACATATTTGGTGTACTTTTTGATATTTTATGTACAGTATGTCATATATATTTACTGTACTTTTTGATAATTTATTTACAGTATATAAAGTGTATTTGGTGTACTTTCAGTTAATATTACATGTACAATATATGAAATATATTTACTGTACTTCTTGATATTTTATGTACAGTATATAAGATATATTTGGTGTCCTTTTGATATTTTATGTAAATTATATAATATATATTTGGTGAAGTTTTTGATATTTTACATAGGGTGTGTAGTATATAGTTACTGTCTTTTTTGATATTTTATTTACAGTATATAATATACGTTTGGTGTAATTTTTGATATTTAATGTACAGTATATTAAATATAATTACTGTAGTATTTGATACTTTATTTACAGTATATATAACACATATTTGGTGTACTTTTTGATATTTTATGTACAGTATGTAATATATATTTACTGTACTTTTTGATAATTTATTTACAGTATATAAAGTGTATTTGGTGTACTTTCAGTTAATATTATATGTAAAATATATGAAATATATTTACTGTACTTTTTGATATTTTATGTACAGTATATAAGATATATTTGGTGTCCTTTTGATATTTTATGTAAATTATATAATATATATTTGGTGAAGTTTTTGATATTTTACATAGGGTGTGTAGTATATAGTTACTGTCCTTTTTGATATTTTATTTACAGTATATAATATACGTTTGGTGTAATTTTTGATATTTTATGTACAGTATATTAAATATAATTACTGTAGTATTTGATACTTTATTTACAGTATATATAACACATATTTGGTGTACTATTTGATATTTTATGTACAGTATGTAATATATATTTACTGTACTTTTTCATAATTTATTTACAGTATATAAAGTGTATTTGGTGTACTTTCGGTTAATATTATATGTACAATATATGAAATATATATACTGTATTTTTGATATTTTATGTACAGTATATAAGATATATTTCGTGTCCTTTTGGTATTTTATGTAAATTATATAATACATATTTGGTGTTGTTTTTGATATTTTACATAGGGTGTGTCATCTATATTGACTGTCCTTTTTGATATTTTATTTACAGTATATAATATACATTTGGTGTAATTTTTGATATTTTATGTACAGTATATTAAATATAATTACTGTAGTTTTTCATAGTCTATTTACAGTATATATAACACATATTTGGTGTACTTTTTGATATTTTATGTACAGTATGTCATCTATATTTACTGTACTATTTGATATTTTATTTACAGTATATAAAATGTATTTGGTGTACTTTTAGTTAATATTATATGTACAATATATGAAATATATTTACTGTACTTTCTGATATTTTATATACAGTATATAAGATATATTTGGTGTCCTTTTGATATTTTATATAAATTATATAATATATATTTGGTGAAGTTTTTGATATTTTACATAGGGTGTGTAGTATATACTTACTGTCCTTTTTGATATTTTATTTACAGTATATAATATACATTTGGTGTAATTTTTGGTATTTTATGTACAGTATATTAAATATAATTACTGCAGTTTTTGATAGTCTATTTACAGTATATATAACACATATTTGGTGTACTTTTTGATATTTTATGTACAGTATGTCATATATATTTACTGTACTTTTTGATATTTTATTTACAGTATATAAAATGTATTTGGTGTACTTTTAGTTAATATTATATGTACAATATAGGAAATATATTTACTGTACTTTTTGATATTTTATGTACAGTATATAAGATATATTTGGTGTCCTTTTGATATTTTATATAAATTATATAATATATATTTGGTGAAGTTTTTGATATTTTACATAGGGTGTGTAGTATATAGTTACTGTCCTTTTTGATATTTTATTTACAGTATATAATATACGTTTGGTGTAATTTTTGATATTTAATGTACAGTATATTAAATATAATTACTGTAGTATTTGATACTTTATTTACAGTATATATAACACATATTTGGTGTACTTTTTGATATTTTATGTACAGTATGTCATATATATTTACTGTACTTTTTGATAATTTATTTACAGTATATAAAGTGTATTTGGTGTACTTTCAGTTAATATTACATGTACAATATATGAAATATATTTACTGTACTTTTTGATATTTTATGTACAGTATATAAGATATATTTGGTGTCCTTTTGATATTTTATGTAAATTATATAATATATATTTGGTGAAGTTTTTGATATTTTACATAGGGTGTGTAGTATATAGTTACTGTCTTTTTTGATATTTTATTTACAGTATATAATATACGTTTGGTGTAATTTTTGATATTTAATGTACAGTATATTAAATATAATTACTGTAGTATTTGATACTTTATTTACAGTATATATAACACATATTTGGTGTACTTTTTGATATTTTATGTACAGTATGTAATATATATTTACTGTACTTTTTGATAATTTATTTACAGTATATAAAGTGTATTTGGTGTACTTTCAGTTAATATTATATGTAAAATATATGAAATATATTTACTGTACTTTTTGATATTTTATGTACAGTATATAAGATATATTTGGTGTCCTTTTGATATTTTATGTAAATTATATAATATATATTTGGTGAAGTTTTTGATATTTTACATAGGGTGTGTAGTATATAGTTACTGTCCTTTTTGATATTTTATTTACAGTATATAATATACGTTTGGTGTAATTTTTGATATTTAATGTACAGTATATTAAATATAATTACTGTAGTATTTGATACTTTATTTACAGTATATATAACACATATTTGGTGTACTATTTGATATTTTATGTACAGTATGTAATATATATTTACTGTACTTTTTCATAATTTATTTACAGTATATAAAGTGTATTTGGTGTACTTTCGGTTAATATTATATGTACAATATATGAAATATATATACTGTATTTTTGATATTTTATGTACAGTATATAAGATATATTTCGTGTCCTTTTGGTATTTTATGTAAATTATATAATACATATTTGGTGTTGTTTTTGATATTTTACATAGGGTGTGTCATCTATATTGACTGTCCTTTTTGATATTTTATTTACAGTATATAATATACATTTGGTGTAATTTTTGATATTTTATGTACAGTATATTAAATATAATTACTGTAGTTTTTCATAGTCTATTTACAGTATATATAACACATATTTGGTGTACTTTTTGATATTTTATGTACAGTATGTCATATATATTTACTGTACTATTTGATATTTTATTTACAGTATATAAAATGTATTTGGTGTACTTTTAGTTAATATTATATGTACAATATATGAAATATATTTACTGTACTTTCTGATATTTTATATACAGTATATAAGATATATTTGGTGTCCTTTTGATATTTTATATAAATTATATAATATATATTTTGTGAAGTTTTTGATATTTTACATAGGGTGTGTAGTATATACTTACTGTCCTTTTTGATATTTTATTTACAGTATATAATATACATTTGGTGTAATTTTTGATATTTTATGTACAGTATATTAAATATAATTACTGCAGTTTTTGATAGTCTACAGTATATACAACACATATTTGGTGTACTTTTTGATATTTTATGTACAGTATGTCATATATTTACTGTAATTTTTGATATTTTATTTACAGTATATAAAATGTATTTGGTGTACTTTTAGTTAATATTATATGTACAATATATGAAATATATTTACTGTACTTTTTGATATTTTATGTACAGTATATAACATATATTTGGTGTCCTTTTGATATTTTATGTAAATTATATAATATATATTTGGTGAAGTTTTTGATATTTTACATAGGGTGTGTACTATATAGTTACTGTCCTTTTTGATATTTTATTTACAGTATATAATATACGTTTGGTGTAATTTTTGATATTTTATGTACAGTATATTAAATATAATTACTGTAGTATTTGATACTTTATTTACAGTATATATAACACATATTTGGTGTACTTTTTGATATTTTATGTACAGTATGTAATATATATTTACTGTACTTTTTGATAATTTATTTACAGTATATAAAGTGTATTTGGTGTACTTTCAGTTAATATTATATGTACAATATATGAAATATATTTACTGTACTTTGTGATATTTTATGTACAGTATATAAGATATATTTGGTGTCCTTTTGATATTTTATGTAAATTATATAATATATATTTGGTGAAGTTTTTGATATTTTACATAGGGTGTGTAGTATATAGTTACTGTCCTTTTTGATATTTTATTTACAGTATATAATATACATTTGGTGTAATTTTTGATATTTTATGTACAGTATATTAAATACTATTACTGTAGTTTTTGATAGTCTATTTACAGTATATATAACACATATTTGGTTTACTTTTTGATATTTTATGTACAGTATGTCATATATATTTACTGTACTTTTTGATATTTTATTTACAGTATATAAAATGTATTTGGTGTACTTTCAGTTAATATTATATGTATAATATATGAAATATATTTACTGTACTTTTTGATATTTTATGTACAGTATATAAGATATATTTGGTGTCCTTTTGATATTTTATGTAAATTATATAATACATATGTGCTGTAGTTTTTGATATTTTACATAGGGTGTGTCATATATATTGACGGTACTTTTTGATATTTTATTTACAGTATATAATATACATTTGGTGTAATTGTTGATATTTTATGTACAGTATATTAAATATAATTACTGTAGTTTTTCATAGTCTATTTATAGTATATATAACACATATTTGGTGTACTTTTTGATATTTTATGTACAGTATGTCATATATATTTACTGTACTTTTTGATAATTTGTTTACAGTATATTAAGTGTATTTGGTGTACTTTCAGTTAATATTATATGTACAATATATGTAATATATTTACCGTACTCTTTGATATTTTATGTACAGTATATAAGATATATTTGGTGTCCTTTTGATATTTTATGTAAATTATATAATACATATTTGGTGTAGTTTTTGATATTTTACATAGGGTGTGTGATATATATTGACTGTCCTTTTTGATATTTTATTTACAGTATATAATATACATTTGGTGTAATTTTTGATCTTTTATGTACAGTATATTAAATACAATTACTGTAGTTTTTGATAGTCTATTTACAGTATATATAACACGTATTTGGTGTACTTTTTGATATTTTATGTACAGTATGTCATATATATTTACTGTACTTTTTGATAATTTATTTACAGTATATAAAATGTATTTGGTGTACCTTCAGTTAATATTATATGTACAATATATGAAATATATTTACTGTACTTTTTGATATTTTATGTACAGTATGTCATATATATTTACTGTATTTTTGATATTTTATTTACAGTATATAAAATGTATTTGGTGTACTTTTAGTTAATATTATATACACAATATATGAAATATATTTACTGTACTTTTTGATATTTTATGTACAGTATATAAGATATATTTGGTGTCCTTTTGATATTTTATATAAATTATATAATATATATTTGGTGTAGTTTTTGAGTATATAAAATGTATTTGGTGTACTTTCAGTTAATATTATATGTACAATATATGGAATATATTTACTGTAATTTTTGATATTTTATGTACAGTATAGAAGATATATTTGGTGTCCTTTTGATATTTTATATAAATTATATAATATATATTTGGTGAAGTTTTTGATATTTTACATAGGGTGTGTAGTATATAGTTACTGTCCTTTTTGATATTTTATTTACAGTATATAATATACGTTTGGTGTAATTTTTGATATTTAATGTACAGTATATTAAATATAATTACTGTACTATTTGATACTTTATTTACAGTATATATAACACATATTTGGTGTACTTTCTGATATTTTATGTACAGTATGTAATATATATTTACTGTACTTTTTGATAATTTATTTACAGTATATAAAGTGTATTTGGTGTACTTTCAGTTAATATTATATGTACAATATATGAAATATATTTACTGTACTTTTTGATATTTTATGTACAGTATATAAGATATATTTGGTGTCCTTTTGATATTTTATGTAAATTATATAATATATATTTGGTGAAGTTTTTGATATTTTACATAGGGTGTGTAGTATATAGTTACTGTCCTTTTTGATATTTTATTTACAGTATATAATATACGTTTGGTGTAATTTTTGATATTTAATGTACAGTATATTAAATATAATTACTGTAGTATTTGATACTTTATTTACAGTATATATAACACATATTTGGTGTACTTTTTGATATTTTATGTACATTATGTCATATATATTTACTGTACTTTTTGATAATTTATTTACAGTATATAAAGTGTATTTGGTGTACTTTCAGTTAATATTATATGTACAATATATGAAATATATTTACTGTACTTTTTGATATTTTATGTACATTATATAAGATATATTTGGTGTCCTTTTGATATTTTATGTAAATTATATAATATATATTTGGTGAAGTTTTTGATATTTTACATAGGGTGTGTAGTATATAGTTACTGTCCTTTTTGATATTTTATTTACAGTATATAATATACGTTTGGTGTAATTTTTGATATTTTATGTACAGTATATTAAATATAATTACTGTAGTATTTGATACTTTATTTACAGTATATATAACACATATTTGGTGTACTTTTTGATATTTTATGTACAGTATGTAATATATATTTACTGTACTTTTTGATAATTTATTTACAGTATATAAAGTGTATTTGGTGTACTTTCGGTTAATATTATATGTACAATATATGAAATATATATACTGTATTTTTGATATTTTATGTACAGTATATAAGATATATTTCGTGTCCTTTTGATATTTTATGTAAATTATATAATACATATTTGGTGTTGTTGTTGATATTTTACATAGGGTGTGTCATCTATATTGACTGTCCTTTTTAATATTTTATTTACAGTATATAATATACATTTGGTGTAATTTTTGATATTTTATGTACAGTATATTAAATATAATTACTGTAGTTTTTTATAGTCTATTTACAGTATATATAACACATATTTGGTGTACTTTTTGATATTTTATGTACAGTATGTCATATATATTTACTGTACTATTTGATATTTTATTTACAGTATATAAAATGTATTTGGTGTACTTTTAGTTAATATTATATGTACAATATATGAAATATATTTACTGTACTTTCTGATATTTTATATACAGTATATAAGATATATTTGGTGTCCTTTTGATATTTTATATAAATTATATAATATATATTTTGTGAAGTTTTTGATGTTTTACATAGGGTGTGTAGTATATACTTACTGTCCTTTTTGATATTTTATTTACAGTATATAATATACATTTGGTGTAATTTTTGATATTTTATGTACAGTATATTAAATATAATTACTGCAGTTTTTGATAGTCTATTTACAGTATATACAACACATATTTGGTGTACTTTTTGATATTTTATGTACAGTATATCATATATATTTACTGTACTTTTTGATAATTTATTTACAGTATATAAAGTGTATTTGGTGTATTTTCAGTTAATATTATATGTACAATATATGAAATATATTTACTGTACTTTTTGATATTTTATGTACAGTATATAAGATATATTTGGTGTCCTTTTGATATTTTATGTAAATTATATAATATATATTTGGTGAAGTTTTTGATATATTACATAGGGTGTGTAGTATATAGTTACTGTCCTTTTTGATATTTTATTTACAGTATATAATATACGTTTGGTGTAATTTTTGATATTTTATGTACAGTATATTAAATATAATTACTGTTGTATTTGATACTTTATTTACAGTATATATAACACATATTTGGTGTACTTTTTGATATTTTATGTACAGTATGTAATATATATTTACTGTACTTTTTGATAATTTATTTACAGTATATAAAGTGTATTTGGTGTACTTTCGGTTAATATTATATGTACAATATATGAAATATATACTGTATTTTTGATATTTTATGTACAGTATATAAGATATATTTCGTGTCCTTTTGATATTTTATGTAAATTATATAATACATATTTGGTGTTGTTTTTGATATTTTACATAGGGTGTGTCATCTATATTGACTGTCCTTTTTAATATTTTATTTACAGTATATAATATACATTTGGTGTAATTTTTGATATTTTATGTACAGTATATTAAATATAATTACTGTAGTTTTTTATAGTCTATTTACAGTATTTATAACACATATTTGGTGTACTTTTTGATATTTTATGTACAGTATGTCATATATATTTACTGTACTATTTGATATTTTATTTACAGTATATAAAATGTATTTGGTGTACTTTTAGTTAATATTATATGTACAATATATGAAATATATTTACTGTACCTTCTGATATTTTATATACAGTATATAAGATATATTTGGTGTCCTTTTGATATTTTATATAAATTATATAATATATATTTTGTGAAGTTTTTGATATTTTACATAGGGTGTGTAGTATATACTTACTGTCCTTTTTGATATTTTATTTACAGTATATAATATACATTTGGTGTAATTTTTGATATTTTATGTACAGTATATTAAATATAATTACTGAAGTATTTGATACTTTATTTACAGTATATATAACACATATTTGGTGTACTATTTGATATTTTATGTACAGTATGTCATATATATTTACTGTACTTTTTGATAATTTATTTACAGTATATAAAGAGTATTTGGTGTACTTTCAGTTAATATTATATGTACAATATATGAAATATGTTTACTGTATTTTTGATATTTTATGTACAGTATATAAGATATATTTGGTGTCCTTTTGATATTTTATGTAAATTATATAATATATATTTGGTGAAGTTTTTGATATTTTACATAGGGTGTGTAGTATATAGTTACTGTCCTTTTTGAGATTTTATTTACAGTATATAATATACGTTTGGTGTAATTTTTGATATTTTATGTACAGTATATTAAATATAATTACTGTAGTATTTGATACTTTATTTACAGTATATATAACACATATTTGGTGTACTTTTTGATATTTTATGTACAGTATGTAATATATATTTACTGTACTTTTTGATAATTTATTTACAGTATATAAAGTGTATTTGGGGTACTTTCGGTTAATATTATATGTACAATATATGAAATATATTTACTGTATTTTTGATATTTTATGTACAGTATATAAGATATATTTCGTATCCTTTTGATATTTTATGTAAATTATATAATACATATTTGGTGTTGTTTTTGATATTTTACATAGGGTGTGTCATATATATTGACTGTCCTTTTTTATATTTTATTTACAGTATATAATATACATTTGGTGTAATTTTTGATATTTTATGTACAGTATATTAAATATAATTACTGTAGTTTTTCATAGTCTATTTACAGTATATATGACACATATTTTTTGTACTTTTTGATATTTTATGTACAGTATGTCATATATATTTACTGTACTGTTTTATATTTTATTTACAGTATATAAAATGTATTTGGTGTACTTTTAGTTAATATTATATGTACAATATATGAAATATATTTACTGTACCTTCTGATATTTTATGTACAGTATATAAGATATATTTGGTGTCCGTTTGATATTTTATACAAATTATATAATATATATTTGGTGAAGTTTTTCATATTTTACATAGGGGGTGTAGTATATAGTTACTGTCCTTTTTGATATTTTATTTACAGTATATAATATACGTTTGGTGTAATTTTTGATATTTAATGTACAGTATATTAAATATAATTACTGTAGTATTTGATACTTTATTTACAGTATATAAACCACATATTTGGTGTACTTTTTGATATTTTATGTACAGTATGTAATATATATTTACTGTACTTTTTGATAATTTATTTACAGTATATAAAGTGTATTTGGCGTACTTTCAGTTAATATTATATGTACAATATATGAAATATATTTACTGTACTTTTTGATATTTTATGTACAGTATATAAGATATATTTGGTGTCCTTTTGATATTTTATGTAAATTATATAATATATATTTGGTGAAGTTTTTGATATTTTACATAGGGTGTGTAGTATATAGTTACTGTCCTTTTTGATATTTTATTTACAGTATATAATATACGTTTGGTGTAATTTTTGATATTTTATGTACAGTATATTAAATATAATTACTGTAGTATTTGATACTTTATTTACAGTATATATAACACATATTTGGTGCACTTTTTGATATTTTATGTACAGTATGTAATATATATTTACTGTACTTTTTGATAATTTATTTACAGTATATAAAGTGTATTTGGTGTACTTTCGGTTAATATTATATGTACAATATATGAAATATATATACTGTATTTTTGATATTTTATGTACAGTATATAAGATATATTTCGTGTCCTTTTGATATTTTATGTAAATTATATAATACATATTTGGTGTTGTTTTTGATATTTTACATAGGGTGTGTCATCTATATTGACTGTCCTTTTTAATATATTATTTACAGTATATAATATACATTTGGTGTAATTTTTGATATTTTATGTACAGTATATTAAATATAATTACTGTAGTTTTTCATAGTCTATTTACAGTATATATAACACATATTTGGTGTACTTTTTGATATTTTATGTACAGTAGGTCATATATATTTACTGTACTATTTGATATTTTATTTACAGTATATAAAATGTATTTGGTGTACTTTTAGTTAATATTATATGTACAATATATGATATATATTTACTGTACTTTCTGATATTTTATATACAGTATATAAGATATATTTGGTGTCCTTTTGATATTTTATATAAATTATATAATATATATTTTGTGCAGTTTTTGATATTTTACATAGGGTGTGTAGTATATACTTACTGTCCTTTTTGATATTTTATTTACAGTATATAATATACATTTGGTGTAATTTTTGATATTTTATGTACAGTATATTAAATATAATTACTGCAGTTTTTGATAGTCTATTTACAGTATATACAACACATATTTGGTGTACTTTTTGATATTTTATGTACAGTATGTCATATATATTTACTGTACTTTTTGATATTTTATTTACAGTATATAAAATGTATTTGGTGTACTTTTAGTTAATATTATATGTACAATATATGAAATATATTTACTGTACTTTTTGATATTTTATGTACAGTATATAAGATATATTTGGTGTCCTTTTGATATTTTATATAAATTACATAATATATATTTGGTGAAGTTTTTGATATTTTACATAGGGTGTGTAGTATATAGTTACTGTCCTTTTTGATATTTTATTTACAGTATATAATATACGTTTGGTGTAATTTTTGATATTTAATGTACAGTATATTAAATATAATTACTGTAGTATTTGATACTTTATTTACAGTATATATAACACATATTTGGTGTACTTTTTGATATTTTATGTACAGTATGTCATATATATTTACTGTACTTTTTGATAATTTATTTACAGTATATAAAGTGTATTTGGTGTACTTTCAGTTAATATTATATGTACAATATATGAAATATATTTACTGTACTTTTTGATATTTTATGTACAGTATATAAGATATATTTCGTGTCCTTTTGATATTTTATGTAAATTATATAATATATATTTGGTGAAGTTTTTGATATTTTACATAGGGTGTGTAGTATATAGTTACTGTCCTTTTTGATATTTTATTTACAGTATATAATATACGTTTGGTGTAATTTTTGATATTTTATGTACAGTATATTAAATATAATTACTGCAGTTTTTGATAGTCTATTTACACTATATACAACACATATTTGGTGTACTTTTTGATATTTTATGTACAGTATGTCATATATATTTACTGTACTTTTTGATAATTTATTTACAGTATATAAAGTGTATTTGGTGTACTTTCGGTTAATATTATATGTACAATATATGAAATATATATACTGTATTTTTGATATTTTATGTAGAGTATATAAGATATATTTCGTGTCCTTTTGATATTTTATGTAAATTATATAATACATATTTGGTGTTGTTTTTGATATTTTACATAGGGTGTGTCATCTATATTGACTGTCCTTTTTAATATTTTATTTACAGTATATAATATACATTTGGTGTAATTTTTGATATTTTATGTACAGTATATTAAATATAATTACTGTAGTTTTTTATAGTCTATTTACAGTATATATAACACATATTTGGTGTACTTTTTGATATTTTATGTACAGTATGTCATATATATTTACTGTACTATTTGATATTTTATTTACAGTATATAAAATGTATTTGGTGTACTTTTAGTTAATATTATATGTACAATATATGAAATATATTTACTGTACTTTCTGATATTTTATATACAGTATATAAGATATATTTGGTGTCCTTTTGATATTTTATATAAATTATATAATATATATTTTGTGAAGTTTTTGATATTTTACATAGGGTGTGTAGTATATACTTACTGTCCTTTTTGATATTTTATTTACAGTATATAATATACATTTGGTGTAATTTTTGATATTTTATGTACAGTATATTAAATATAATTACTGAAGTATTTGATACTTTATTTACAGTATATATAACACATATTTGGTGTACTTTTTGATATTTTATGTACAGTATGTAATATATATTTACTGTACTTTTTGATAATTTATTTACAGTATATAAAGAGTATTTGGTGTACTTTCAGTTAATATTATATGTACAATATATGAAATATGTTTACTGTATTTTTGATATTTTATGTACAGTATATAAGATATATTTGGTGTCCTTTTGATATTTTATGTAAATTATATAATATATATTTGGTGAAGTTTTTGATATTTTACATAGGGTGTGTAGTATATAGTTACTGTCCTTTTTGATATTTTATTTACAGTATATAATATACGTTTGGTGTAATTTTTGATATTTTATGTACAGTATATTAAATATAATTACTGTAGTATTTGATACTTTATTTACAGTATATATAACACATATTTGGTGTACTTTTTGATATTTTATATACAGTATGTAATATATATTTACTGTACTTTTTGATAATTTATTTACAGTATATAAAGTGTATTTGGGGTACTTTCGGTTAATATTATATGTACAATATATGAAATATATTTACTGTATTTTTGATATTTTATGTACAGTATATAAGATATATTTCGTATCCTTTTGATATTTTATGTAAATTATATAATACATATTTGGTGTTGTTTTTGATATTTTACATAGGGTGTGTCATATATATTGACTGTCCTTTTTTATATTTTATTTACAGTATATAATATACATTTGGTGTAATTTTTGATATTTTATGTACAGTATATTAAATATAATTACTGTAGTTTTTCATAGTCTATTTACAGTATATATAACACATATTTGGTGTACTTTTTGATATTTTATGTACAGTATGTCATATATATTTACTGTACTGTTTTATATTTTATTTACAGTATATAAAATGTATTTGGTGCACTTTTAGTTAATATTATATGTACAATATATGAAATATATTTACTGTACCTTCTGATATTTTATATACAGTATATAAGATATATTTGGTGTCCGTTTGATATTTTATACAAATTATATAATATATATTTGGTGAAGTTTTTCATATTTTACATAGGGGGTGTAGTATATAGTTACTGTCCTTTTTGATATTTTATTTACAGTATATAATATACGTTTGGTGTAATTTTTGATATTTTATGTACAGTATATTAAATATAATTACTGTAGTATTTGATACTTTATTTACAGTATATATAACACATATTTGGTGTACTTTTTGATATTTTATGTACAGTATGTAATATATATTTACTGTACTTTTTGATAATTTATTTACAGTATATAAAGTGTATTTGGTGTACTTTCAGTTAATATTATATGTACAATATATGAAATATATTTACTGTACTTTGTGATATTTTATGTACAGTATATAAGATATATTTGGTGTCCTTTTGATATTTTATATAAATTACATAATATATATTTGGTGAAGTTTTTGATATTTTACATAGGGTGTGTAGTATATAGTTACTGTCCTTTTTGATATTTTATTTACAGTATATAATATACGTTTGGTGTAATTTTTGATATTTAATGTACAGTATATTAAATATAATTACTGTAGTATTTGATACTTTATTTACAGTATATATAACACATATTTGGTGTACTTTTTGATATTTTATGTACAGTATGTAATATATATTTACTGTACTTTTTGATAATTTATTTACAGTATATAAAGTGTATTTGGTGTACTTTCAGTTAATATTATATGTACAATATATGAAATATATTTACTGTACTTTTTGATATTTTATGTACAGTATATAAGATATATTTGGTGTCCTTTTGATATTTTATATAAATTACATAATATATATTTGGTGAAGTTTTTGATATTTTACATAGGGTGTGTAGTATATAGTTACTGTCCTTTTTGATATTTTATTTACAGTATATAATATACGTTTGGTGTAATTTTTGATATTTAATGTACAGTATATTAAATATAATTACTGTAGTATTTGATACTTTATTTACAGTATATATAACACATATTTGGTGTACTTTTTGATATTTTATGTACAGTATGTAATATATATTTACTGTACTTTTTGATAATTTATTTACAGTATATAAAGTGTATTTGGTGTACTTTCAGTTAATATTATATGTACAATATATGAAATATATTTACTGTACTTTTTGATATTTTATGTACAATATATAAGATATATTGGGTGTCCTTTTGATATTTTATGTAAATTATATAATACATATTTGGTGTTGTTTTTGATATTTTACATAGGGTGTGTCATCTATATTGACTGTCCTTTTTGATATTTTATTTACAGTATATAATATACATTTGGTGTAATTTTTGATATTTTATGTACAGTATATTAAATATAATTACTGTAGTTTTTCATAGTCTATTTACAGTATATATAACACATATTTGGTGTACTTTTTGATATTTTATGTACAGTATGTCATCTATATTTACTGTACTATTTGATATTTTATTTACAGTATATAAAATGTATTTGGTGTACTTTTAGTTAATATTATATGTACAATATATGAAATATATTTACTGTACTTTCTGATATTTTATATACAATATATAAGATATATTTGGTGTCCTTTTGATATTTTATATAAATTATATAATATATATTTGGTGAAGTTTTTGATATTTTACATAGGGTGTGTAGTATATACTTACTGTCCTTTTTGATATTTTATTTACAGTATATAATATACATTTGGTGTAATTTTTGATATTTTATGTACAGTATATTAAATATAATTACTGCAGTTTTTGATAGTCTATTTACAGTATATATAACACATATTTGGTGTACTTTTTGATATTTTATGTACAGTATGTCATATATATTTACTGTACTTTTTGATATTTTATTTACAGTATATAAAATGTATTTGGTGTACTTTTAGTTAATATTATATGTACAATATATGAAATATATTTACTGTACTTTTTGATATTTTATGTACAGTATATAAGATATATTTGGTGTCCTTTTGATATTTTATAGAAATTATATAATATATATTTGGTGAAGTTTTTGATATTTTACATAGGGTGTGTAGTATATAGTTACTGTCCTTTTTGATATTTTATTTACAGTATATAATATACGTTTGGTGTAATTTTTGATATTTAATGTACAGTATATTAAATATAATTACTGTAGTATTTGATACTTTATTTACAGTATATATAACACATATTTGGTGTACTTTTTGATATTTTATGTACAGTATGTCATATATATTTACTGTACTTTTTGATAATTTATTTACAGTATATAAAGTGTATTTGGTGTACTTTCAGTTAATATTATATGTAAAATATATGAAATATATTTACTGTACTTTGTGATATTTTATGTACAGTATATAAGATATATTTGGTGTCCTTTTGATATTTTATGTAAATTATATAATATATATTTGGTGAAGTTTTTGATATTTTACATAGGGTGTGTACCATATAGTTACTGTCCTTTTTGATATTTTATTTACAGTATATAATATACGTTTGGTGTAATTTTTGATATTTTATGTACAGTATATTAAATATAATTACTGTAGTATTTGATACTTTATTTACAGTATATATAACACATATTTGGTGTACTTTTTGATATTTTATGTACAGTATGTCATATATATTTACTGTACTTTTTGATAATTTATTTACAGTATATAAAGTGTATTTGGTGTACTTTCGGTTAATATTATATGTACAATATATGAAATATATTTACTGTACTTTTTGATATTTTATGTACAGTATATAAGATATATTTCGTGTCCTTTTGATATTTTATGTAAATTATATAATATATATTTGGTGAAGTTTTTGATATTTTACATAGGGTGTGTAATATATAGTTACTGTCCTTTTTGATATTTTATTTACAGTATATAATATACGTTTGGTGTAATTTTTGATATTTTATGTACAGTATATTAAATATAATTACTGTAGTATTTGATACTTTATTTACAGTATATATAACACATATTTGGTGTACTTTTTGATATTTTATGTACAGTATGTAATATATATTTACTGTACTTTTTGATAATTTATTTACAGTATATAAAGTGTATTTGGTGTACTTTCGGTTAATAGTATATGTACAATATATGAAATATATACTGTATTTTTGATATTTTATGTACAGTATATAAGATATATTTCGTGTCCTTTTGATATTTTATGTAAATTATATAATACATATTTGGTGTTGTTTTTGATATTTTACATAGGGTGTGTCATCTATATTGACTGTCCTTTTTGATATTTTATTTACAGTATATAATATACATTTGGTGTAATTTTTGATATTTTATGTACAGTATATTAAATATAATTACTGTAGTTTTTCATAGTCTATTTACAGTATATATAACACATATTTGGTGTACTTTTTGATATTTTATGTACAGTATGTCATATATATTTACTGTACTATTTGATATTTTATTTACAGTATATAAAATGTATTTGGTGTACTTTTAGTTAATATTATATGTACAATATATGAAATATATTTACTGTACTTTCTGATATTTTATATACAGTATATAAGATATATTTGGTGTCCTTTTGATATTTTATATAAATTATATAATATATATTTGTTGAAGTTTTTGATATTTTACATAGGGTGTGTAGTATATACTTACTGTCCTTTTTGATATTTTATTTACAGTATATAATATACATTTGGTGTAATTTTTGGTATTTTATGTACAGTATATTAAATATAATTACTGCAGTTTTTGATAGTCTATTTACAGTATATATAACACATATTTGGTGTACTTTTTGATATTTTATGTACAGTATGTCATATATATTTACTGTACTTTTTGATATTTTATTTACAGTATATAAAATGTATTTGGTGTACTTTTAGTTAATATTATATGTACAATATATGAAATATATTTACTGTACTTTTTGATATTTTATGTACAGTATATAAGATATATTTGGTGTCCTTTTGATATTTTATATAAATTATATAATATATATTTGGTGAAGTTTTTGATATTTTACATAGGGTGTGTAGTATATAGTTACTGTCCTTTTTGATATTTTATTTACAGTATATAATATACGTTTGGTGTAATTTTTGATATTTTATGTACAGTATATTAAATATAATTACTGTAGTATTTGATACTTTATTTACAATATATATATCACATATTTGGTGTACTTTTTGATATTTTATGTACAGTATGTAATATATATTTACTGTACTTTTTGATAATTTATTTACAGTATATAAAGTGTATTTGGTGTACTTTCGGTTAATATTATATGTACAATATATGAAATATATATACTGTATTTTTGATATTTTATGTACAGTATATAAGATATATTTCGTGTCCTTTTGATATTTTATGTAAATTATATAATACATATTTGGTGTTGTTTTTGATATTTTACATAGGGTGTGTCATCTATATTGACTGTCCTTTTTAATATTTTATTTACAGTATATAATATACATTTGGTGTAATTTTTGATATTTTATGTACAGTATATTAAATATAATTACTGTAGTTTTTCATAGTCTATTTACAGTATATATAACACATATTTGGTGTACTTTTTGATATTTTATGTACAGTATGTCATCTATATTTACTGTACTATTTGATATTTTATTTACAGTATATAAAATGTATTTGGTGTACTTTTAGTTAATATTATATGTACAATATATGAAATATATTTACTGTACTTTCTGATATTTTATATACAGTATATAAGATATATTTGGTGTCCTTTTGATATTTTATATAAATTATATAATATATATTTGGTGAAGTTTTTGATATTTTACATAGGGTGTGTAGTATATACTTACTGTCCTTTTTGATATTTTATTTACAGTATATAATATACATTTGGTGTAATTTTTGATATTTTATGTACAGTATATTAAATATAATTACTGCAGTTTTTGATAGTCTATTTACAGTATATATAACACATATTTGGTGTACTTTTTGATATTTTATGTACAGTATGTCATATATATTTACTGTACTTTTTGATATTTTATTTACAGTATATAAAATGTATTTGGTGTACTTTTAGTTAATATTATATGTACAATATAGGAAATATATTTACTGTACTTTTTGATATTTTATGTACAGTATATAAGATATATTTGGTGTCCTTTTGATATTTTATATAAATTATATAATATATATTTGGTGAAGTTTTTGATATTTTACATAGGGTGTGTAGTATATAGTTACTGTCCTTTTTGATATTTTATTTACAGTATATAATATACGTTTGGTGTAATTTTTGATATTTAATGTACAGTATATTAAATATAATTACTGTAGTATTTGATACTTTATTTACAGTATATATAACACATATTTGGTGTACTTTTTGATATTTTATGTACAGTATGTAATATATATTTACTGTACTTTTTGATAATTTATTTACAGTATATAAAGTGTATTTGGTGTACTTTCAGTTAATATTATATGTACAATATATGAAATATATTTACTGTACTTTTTGATATTTTATGTACAGTATATAAGATATATTTCGTGTCCTTTTGATATTTTATGTAAATTATATAATATATATTTGGTGAAGTTTTTGATATTTTACATAGGGTGTGTAGTATATAGTTACTGTCCTTTTTGATATTTTATTTACAGTATATAATATACGTTTGGTGTAATTTTTGATATTTTATGTACAGTATATTAAATATAATTACTGTAGTATTTGATACTTTATTTACAGTATATATAACACATATTTGGTGTACTTTTTGATATTTTATGTACAGTATGTAATATATATTTACTGTACTTTTTGATAATTTATTTACAGTATATAAAGTGTATTTGGTGTACTTTTGGTTAATATTATATGTACAATATATGAAATATATATACTGTATTTTTGATATTTTATGTACAGTATATAAGATATATTTCGTGTCCTTTTGATATTTTATGTAAATTATATAATACATATTTGGTGTTGTTTTTGATATTTTACATAGGGTGTGTCATCTATATTGACTGTCCTTTCTGATATTTTATTTACAGTATATAATATACATTTGGTGTAATTTTTGATATTTTATGTACAGTATATTAAATATAATTACTGTAGTTTTTCATAGTCTATTTACAGTATATATAACACATATTTGGTGTACTTTTTGAAATTTTAATGACAGTATGCCATATATATTTACTGTACTATTTGATATTTTATTTACAGTATATAAAATGTATTTGGTGTACTTTTAGTTAATATTATATGTACAATATATGAAATATATTTACTGTACTTTCTGATATTTTATATACAGTATATAAGATATATTTGGTGTCCTTTTGATATTTTATATAAATTATATAAGATATATTTGGTGAAGTTTTTGATATTTTACATAGGGTGTGTAGTATATACTTACTGTCCTTTTTGATATTTTATTTACAGTATATAATATACATTTGGTGTAATTTTTGATATTTTATGTACAGTATATTAAATATAATTACTGCAGTTTTTGATAGTCTATTTACAGTATATATAACACATATTTGGTGTACTTTTTGATATTTTATGTACAGTATGTCATATATATTTACTGTACTTTTTGATATTTTATTTACAGTATATAAAATGTATTTGGTGTACTTTTAGTTAATATTATATGTACAATATATGAAATATATTTACTGTACTTTCTGATATTTTATGTACAGTATATAAGATATATTTGGTGTCCTTTTGATATTTTATATAAATTATATAATATATTTGGTGAAGTTTTGATATTTTACATAGGGTGTGTAGTATATAGTTACTGTCCTTTTTGATATTTTATTTACAGTCTATAATAGACGTTTCGTGTAATTTTTGATATTTTATGTACAGTATATTAAATATAATTACTGTAGTATTTGATACTTTATTTACAGTATATATAACACATATTTGGTGTACTTTTTGATATTTTATGTACAGTATGTAATATATATTTACTGTACTTTTGATAATTTATTTACAGTATATAAAGTGTATTTGGTGTAATTTCAGTTAATATTATATGTACAATATATGAAATATATTTACTGTACTTTTTGATATTTTATGTACAGTATATAAGATATATTTGGTGTCCTTTTGATATTTTATGAAAATTATATAATACATATTTGGTGTAGTTTTTGATATTTTATATAGGGTGTGTCATATATATTGACTGTCTTTTTTGATATTTTATTTACAGTATATAATATACATTTGGTGTAATTTTTGATATTTTATGTACAGTATATTAAATATAATTACTGTAGTATTTGATACTTTATTTACAGTATATATAACACATATTTGGTGTACTTTTTGATATTTTATGTACAGTATGTCATATATATTTACTGTACTTTTTGATATTTTATTTACAGTATATAAAATGTATTTGGTGTACTTTTAGTTAATATTATATGTACACTATATGAAATATATTTACTGTACTTTTAGATATTTTATGTACAGTATATAAGATATATTTGGTGTCCTTTTGATATTTTATGTAAATTATATAATACATATTTGGTGTAGTTTTTGATATTTTACATAGGGTGTGTCATATATATTGACTGTCCTTTTTGATATTTTATTTACAGTATATAAAATACATTTGGTGTAATTTTTGATATTTTATGTACAGTATATTAAATATAATTACAGTAGTCTTTGATAGTCTATTTACAGTATATATAACACATATTTGGTGTACTTTTTGATATTTTATGTACAGTATGTAATGTATATTTACTGTACTTTTTGATATTTTATTTACAGTATATAAAGTGTATTTGGTGTACTTTCAGTTAATATTATATGTACAATATATGAAATATATTTACTGTACTTTCTGATATTTTATGTACAGTATATAAGATATATTTGGTGTCCTTTTGATATTTTATATAAATTATATAATATATATTAAGTGTAGTTTTTGATATTTTACATAGGGTGTGTCATATATATTTACTGTCTTTTTGATATTTTATTTACAGTATATAATATACATTTGGTGTAATTTTTGATATTTTATGTACAGTATATTAAATATAATTACTGAAGTATTTGATACTTTATTTACAGTATATATAACACATATTTGGTGTACTTTTTGATATTTTATGTACAGTATGTCATATATATTTACTGTACTTTTTGATATTTTATTTACAGTATATAAAATGTATTTGGTGTACTTTTAGTTAATATTATATGTACAATATATGAAATATATTTACTGTACTTTTTGATATTTTATGTAGAGTATATAAGATATATTTGGTGTCCTTTTGATATTTTATATAAATTATATAATATATATTTGGTGAAGTTTTTGATATTTTACATAGGGTGTGTAGTATTTACTTACTGTCCTTTTTTATCTTTTATTTACAGTATATAATATACATTTGGTGTAATTTTTGATATTTTATGTACAGTATATTAAACACAATTACTGTAGTATTTGATACTTTATTTACAGTATATATAACACATATTTGGTGTACTTTTTGATATTTTATGTACAGTATGTCATATATACCGTACTTTTTGATATTTTATTGACAGTATATAAAATGTATTTGGTGTACTTTCAGTTAATATTATATGTACAATATATGAAATATATTTACTGTACTTTCTGATATTTTATGTACAGTATATAAGATATATTTTGTGTCCTTTTGATATTTTATATAAATTATATAATATATATTAAGTGTAGTTTTTGATATTTTACATAGGGTGTGTCATATATATTTACTGTCTTTTTGATATTTTATTTACAGTATATAATATACATTTGGTGTAATTTTTGATATTTTATGTACAGTAAATTAAATATAATTACTGTAGTTTTTCATAGTCTACAGTATATATAACACATATTTGGTGTACTTTTTGATATTTTATGTACAGTATGTCATATATATTTACTGTACTTTTTGATAATTTTTTTACAGTATATAAAGTGTATTTGGTGTACTTTCAGTTAATATTATATGTACAATATATGAAATATGTTTACTGTATTTTTGATATTTTATGTACAGTATATAAGATATATTTGGTGTCCTTTTGATATTTTATGTAAATTATATGATATATATTTGGTGAAGTTTTTGATATTTTACATAGGGTGTGTAGTATATAGTTACTGTCCTTTTTGATATTTTATTTACAGTATATAATATACGTTTGGTGTAATTTTTGATATTTTATGTACAGTATATTAAATATAATTACTGTAGTATTTGATACTTTATTTACAGTATATATAACACATATTTGGTGTACTTTTTGATATTTTATGTACAGTATATAATATATATTTACTGTACTTTTTGATAATTTATTTACAGTATATAAAGTGTATTTGGTGTACTTTCGGTTAATATTATATGTACAATATATGAAATATATTTACTGTATTTTTGATATTTTATGTACAGTATATAAGATATATTTCGTGTCCTTTTGATATTTTATGTAAATTATATAATACATATTTGGTGTTGTTTTTGATATTTTACATAGGGTGTGTCATATATATTGACTGTCCTTTTTGATATTTTATTTACAGTATATAATATACATTTGGTGTAATTTTTGATATTTTATGTACAGTATATTAAATATAATTACTGTAGTTTTTCATAGTCTATTTACAGTATATATAACACATATTTGGTGTACTTTTTGATATTTTATGTACAGTATGTCATATATATTTACTGTACTGTTTTATAATTTATTTACATTATATAAAATGTATTTGGTGTACTTTCAGTTAATATTATATGTACAATATATGAAATACATTTACTGTACTTTCTGATATTTTATGTACAGTATATAAGATATATTTGGTGTCCTTTTGATATTTTATGTAAATTATATAATACATATTTGCTGTAGCTTTTGAAATTTTACATAGGGTGTGTCATATATATTGATGGTAGTTTTTGATATTTTATTTAAAGTATATAATATACATTTGGTGTAATTTTTGATATTTTATGTACAGTATTTTAAATATAATTACTGTAGTATTTGATACTTTATTTACAGTCTATATAACACATATTTGGTGTACTTTTTGATGTTTTATGTACAGTATGTCATATATATTTACTGTACTTTTTGATTATTTACAGTATATAAAGTGTATTTGGTGTACTTTTAGTTAATATTATATGTACAATATATGAAATATATTTACTGTACTTTTTGATATTTTATGTACAGTATATAAGATATATTTGGTGTCCTTTTGATATTTTATATAAATTATATAATATATATTTGGTGAAGTTTTTCATATTTTACATAGGGGGTGTAGTATATAGTTACTGTCCTTTTTGATATTTTATTTACAGTATATAATATACGTTTGGTGTAATTTTTGATATTTAATGTACAGTATATTAAATATAATTACTGTAGTATTTGATACTTTATTTACAGTATATAAAACACATATTTGGTGTACTTTTTGATATTTTATGTACAGTATGTAATATATATTTACTGTACTTTTTGATAATTTATTTACAGTATATAAAGTGTATTTGGTGTACTTTCAGTTAATATTATATGTACAATATATGAAATATATTTACTGTACTTTTTGATATTTTATGTACAATATATAAGATATATTTGTGTCCTTTTGATATTTTATGTAAATTATATAATATATATTTGGTGAAGTTTTTGATATTTTACATAGGGAGTGTAGTATATAGTTACTGTCCTTTTTGATATTTTATTTACAGTATATAATATATGTTTGGTGTAATTTTTGATATTTTATGTACAGTATATTAAATATAATTACTGTAGTATTTGATACTTTATTTACAGTATATATAACACATATTTGGTGTACTTTTTGATATTTTATGTACAGTATATAATATATATTTACTGTACTTTTTGATAATTTATTTACAGTATATAAAGTGTATTTGGTGTACTTTCGGTTAATATTATATGTACAATATATGAAATATATTTACTGTATTTTTGATATTTTATGTACAGTATATAAGATATATTTCGTGTCCTTTTTGATATTTTATGTAAATTATATAATACATATTTGGTGTTGTTTTTGATATTTTACATAGGGTGTGTCATATATATTGACTGTCCTTTTTGATATTTTATTTACAGTATATAATATACATTTGGTGTAATTTTTGATATTTTATGTACAGTATATTAAATATAATTACTGTAGTTTTTCATAGTCTATTTACAGTATATATAACACATATTTGGTGTACTTTTTGATATTTTATGTACAGTATGTCATATATATTTACTGTACTGTTTTATATTTTATTTACATTATATAAAATGTATTTGGTGTACTTTCAGTTAATATTATATGTACAATATATGAAATACATTTACTGTACTTTCTGATATTTTATGTACAGTATATAAGATATATTTGGTGTCCTTTTGATATTTTATGTAAATTATATAATACATATTTGCTGTAGCTTTTGATATTTTCCATAGGGTGTGTCATATATATTGATGGTAGTTTTTGATATTTTATTTACAGTATAAAATATACATTTGGTGTAATTTTTGATATTTTATGTACAGTATTTTAAATATAATTACTGTAGTATTTGATACTTTATTTACAGTATATATAACACATATTTGGTGTACTTTTTGATGTTTTATGTACAGTATGTCATATATATTTACTGTACTTTTTGATTATTTACAGTATATAAAGTGTATTTGGTGTACTTTTAGTTAATATTATATGTACAATATATGAAATATATTTACTGTACTTTTTGATATTTTATGTACAGTATATAAGATATATTTGGTGTCCTTTTGATATTTTATATAAATTATATAATATATATTTGGTGAAGTTTTTCATATTTTACATAGGGGGTGTAGTATATAGTTACTGTCCTTTTTGATATTTTATTTACAGTATATAATATACGTTTGGTGTAATTTTTGATATTTAATGTACAGTATATTAAATATAATTACTGTAGTATTTGATACTTTATTTACAGTATATAAACCACATATTTGGTGTACTTTTTGATATTTTATGTACAGTATGTAATATATATTTACTGTACTTTTTGATAATTTATTTACAGCATATAAAGTGTATTTGGTGTACTTTCAGTTAATATTATATGTACAATATATGAAATATATTTACTGTACTTTTTGATATTTTATGTACAGTATATAAGATATATTTGTGTCCTTTTGATATTTTATGTAAATTATATAATATATATTTGGTGAAGTTTTTGATATTTTACATAGGGTGTGTAGTATATAGTTACTGTCCTTTTTGATATTTTATTTACAGTATATAATATACGTTTGGTGTAATTTTTGATATTTTATGTACAGTATATTAAATATAATTACTGTAGTATTTGATACTTTGTTTACAGTATATATAACACATATTTGGTGTACTTTTTGATGTTTTATGTACAGTATGTCATATATTTACTGTACTTTTTGATTATTTACAGTATGTAAAGTGTATTTGGTGTACTTTTAGTTAATATTATATGTACAATATATGAAATATGTTTACTGTACTTTTTGATATTTTATGTACAGTATATAAGATATATTTGGTGTCCTTTTGATATTTTATATAAATTATATAATATATATTTGGTGAAGTTTTTCATATTTTACATAGGGGGTGTAGTATATAGTTACTGTCCTTTTTGATATTTTATTTACAGTATATAGTATACGTTTCGACTAATTTTTGATATTTAATGTACAGTATATTAAATATAATTACTGTAGTATTTGATACTTTATTTACAGTATATATAACACATATTTGGTGTACTTTTTGATATTTTATGTACCGTATGTAATATATATTTACTGTAGTTTTTGATAATTTATTTACAGTATATAAAGTGTATTTGGTGTACTTTCAGTTAATATTTTATGTACAATATATGAAATATATTTACTGTACTTTTTGATATTTTATGTACAGTATATAAGATATATTTGTGTCCTTTTGATATTTTATGTAAATTATATAATATATATTTGGTGAAGTTTTTGATATTTTACATAGGGTGTGTAGTATATAGTTACTGTCCTTTTTGATATTTTATTTACAGTATATAATATACGTCTGGTGTAATTTTTTGATATTTTATGTACAGTATATTAAATATAATTACTGTAGTATTTGATACTTTATTTACAGTATATATAACACATATTTGGTGTACTTTTTGATATTTTATGTACAGTATATAATATATATTTACTGTACTTTTTGATAATTTATTTACAGTATATAAAGTGTATTTGGTGTACTTTCGGTTAATATTATATGTACAATATATGAAATATATTTACTGTACTTTTGATATTTTATGTACAGTATATAAGATATATTTCGTGTCCTTTTGATATTTTATGTAAATTATATAATACATATTTGGTGTTGTTTTTGATATTTTACATAGGGTGTGTCATATATATTGACTGTCCTTTTTGATATTTTATTTACAGTATATAATATACATTTGGTGTAATTTTTGATATTTTATGTACAGTATATTAAATATAATTACTGTAGTTTTTCATAGTCTATTTACAGTATATATAACACATATTTGGTGTACTTTTTGATATTTTATGTACAGTATGTCATATATATTTACTGTACTTTTTGATAATTTATTTACAGTATATAACGTGTATTTGGTGTACTTTCAGTTAAGATTATATGTACAATATATGAAATATATTTACTGTACTTTTTGATATTTTATGTACAGTTTATAAGATATATTTGGTGTCCTTTTGATATTTTATATAAATTATATAATATATATTTGGTGAAGTTTTTGATATTTTACATAGGGTGTGTAGTATATAGTTACTGTCCTTTTTGATATTTTATTTACAGTATATAATATACGTTTGGTGTAATTTTTGATATTTAATATACAGTATATTAAATATAATTACTGTAGTATTTGATACTTTATTTACAGTATATATAACACATATTTGGTGTACTTTTTGATATTTTATGTACAGTATGTAATGTATATTTACTGTACTTTTTGATAATTTATTTACAGTATATAAAGTGTATTTGGTGTACTTTCCGTTAATATTATATGTACAATATATGAAATATATTTACTGTACTTTTTGATATTTTATGTACAGTATATAAGATATATTTGGTGTCCTTTTGATATTTTATGTAAATTATATAATATATATTTGGTGAAGTTTTTGATATTTTACATAGGGTGTGTAGTATATAGTTACTGTCCTTTTTGATATTTTATTTACGGTATATAATATACGTTTGGTGTAATTTTTGATATTTTATGTACAGTATATTAAATATAATTACTGTAGTATTTGATACTTTATTTACAGTATATATACAACATATTTGGTGTACTTTTTGATATTTTATGTACAGTATGTAATATATATTTACTGTACTTTTTGATAATTTATTTACAGTATATAAAGTGTATTTGGTGTACTTTCGGTTAATATTATATGTACAATATATGAAATATATATTCTGTATTTTTGATATTTTATGTACAGTATATAAGATATATTTCGTGTCCTTTTGATATTTTATGTAAATTATATAATACATATTTGGTGTAGTTTTTGATATTTTACATAGGGTGTGTGATATATATTGACTGTCCTTTTTGATATTTTATTTACAGTATATAATGTACATTTGGTGTAATTTTTGATATTTTATGTACAGTATATTAAATACAATTACTGTAGTTTTTGATAGTCTATCTACAGTATATATAACACGTATTTGGTGTACTTTTTGATATTTTATGTACAGTATGTCATATATATTTACTGTACTTTTTGATAATTTATTTACAGTATATAAAATGTATTTGGTGTACCTTCAGTTAATATTATATGTACAATATATGAAATATATTTACTGTACTTTTTGATATTTTATGTACAGTATGTCATATATATTTACTGTATTTTTGATATTTTATTTACAGTATATAAAATGTATTTGGTGTACTTTTAGTTAATATTATATACACAATATATGAAATATATTTACTGTACTTTTTGATATTTTATGTACAGTATATAAGATATATTTGGTGTCCTTTTGATATTTTATATAAATTATATAATATATATTTGGTGTAGTTTTTGAGTATATAAAATGTATTTGGTGTACTTTCAGTTAATATTATATGTACAATATATGGAATATATTTACTGTACTTTTTGATATTTTATGTACAGTATAGAAGATATATTTGGTGTCCTTTTGATATTTTATATAAATTATATAATATATATTTGGTGAAGTTTTTGATATTTTACATAGGGTGTGTAGTATATAGTTACTGTCCTTTTTGATATTTTATTTACAGTATATAATATACGTTTGGTGTAATTTCTGATATTTAATGTACAGTATATTAAATATAATTACTGTACTATTTGATACTTTATTTACAGTATATATAACACATATTTGGTGTACTTTCTGATATTTTATGTACAGTATGTAATATATATTTACTGTACTTTTTGATAATTTATTTACAGTATATAAAGTGTATTTGGTGTACTTTCAGTTAATATTATATGTACAATATATGAAATATATTTACTGTACTTTTTGATATTTTATGTACAGTATATAAGATATATTTGGTGTCCTTTTGATATTTTATGTAAATTATATAATATATATTTGGTGAAGTTTTTGATATTTTACATAGGGTGTGTAGTATATAGTTACTGTCCTTTTTGATATTTTATTTACAGTATATAATATACGTTTGGTGTAATTTTTGATATTTAATGTACAGTATATTAAATATAATTACTGTAGTATTTGATACTTTATTTACAGTATATATAACACATATTTGGTGTACTTTTTGATATTTTATGTACATTATGTCATATATATTTACTGTACTTTTTGATAATTTATTTACAGTATATAAAGTGTATTTGGTGTACTTTCAGTTAATATTATATGTACAATATATGAAATATATTTACTGTACTTTTTGATATTTTATGTACAGTGTATAAGATATATTTGGTGTCCTTTTGATATTTTATGTAAATTATATAATATATATTTGGTGAAGTTTTTGATATTTTACATAGGGTGTGTAGTATATAGTTACTGTCCTTTTTGATATTTTATTTACAGTATATAATATACGTTTGGTGTAATTTTTGATATTTTATGTACAGTATATTAAATATAATTACTGTAGTATTTGATACTTTATTTACAGTATATATAACACATATTTGGTATACTTTTTGATATTTTATGTACAGTATGTAATATATATTTACTGTACTTTTTGATAATTTATTTACAGTATATAAAGTGTATTTGGTGTACTTTCGGTTAATATTATATGTACAATATATGAAATATATATACTGTATTTTTGATATTTTATGTACAGTATATAAGATATATTTCGTGTCCTTTTGATATTTTATGTAAATTATATAATACATATTTGGTGTTGTTTTTGATATTTTACATAGGGTGTGTCATCTATATTGACTGTCCTTTTTAATATTTTATTTACAGTATATAATATACATTTGGTGTAATTTTTGATATTTTATGTACAGTATATTAAATATAATTACTGTAGTTTTTTATAGTCTATTTACAGTATATATAACACATATTTGGTGTACTTTTTGATATTTTATGTACAGTATGTCATATATATTTACTGTACTATTTGATATTTTATTTACAGTATATAAAATGTATTTGGTGTACTTTTAGTTAATATTATATGTACAATATATGAAATATATTTACTGTACTTTCTGATATTTTATATACAGTATATAAGATATATTTGGTGTCCTTTTGATATTTTATATAAATTATATAATATATATTTTGTGAAGTTTTTGATGTTTTACATAGGGTGTGTAGTATATACTTACTGTCCTTTTTGATATTTTATTTACAGTATATAATATACATTTGGTGTAATTTTTGATATTTTATGTACAGTATATTAAATATAATTACTGCAGTTTTTGATAGTCTATTTACAGTATATACAACACATATTTGGTGTACTTTTTGATATTTTATGTACAGTATGTCATATATATTTACTGTACTTTTTGAGATTTTATTTACAGTATATAAAATGTATTTGGTGTACTTTTAGTTAATATTATATGTACAATATATGAAATATATTTACTGTACTTTTTGATATTTTATGTACAGTATATAAGATATATTTGGTGTCCTTTTGATATTTTATATAAATTACATAATATATATTTGCTGAAGTTTTTGATATTTTACATAGGGTGTGTAGTATATAGTTACTGTCCTTTTTGATATTTTATTTACAGTATATAATATACGTTTGGTGTAATTTTTGATATTTAATGTACAGTATATTAAATATAATTACTGTAGTATTTGATACTTTATTTACAGTATATATAACACATATTTGGTGTACTTTTTGATATTTTATGTACAGTATGTCATATATATTTACTGTACTTTTTGATAATTTATTTACAGTATATAAAGTGTATTTGGTGTATTTTCAGTTAATATTATATGTACAATATATGAAATATATTTACTGTACTTTTTGATATTTTATGTACAGTATATAAGATATATTTGGTGTCCTTTTGATATTTTATGTAAATTATATAATATATATTTGGTGAAGTTTTTGATATATTACATAGGGTGTGTAGTATATAGTTACTGTCCTTTTTGATATTTTATTTACAGTATATAATATACGTTTGGTGTAATTTTTGATATTTTATGTACAGTATATTAAATATAATTACTGTTGTATTTGATACTTTATTTACAGTATATATAACACATATTTGGTGTACTTTTTGATATTTTATGTACAGTATGTAATATATATTTACTGTACTTTTTGATAATTTATTTACAGTATATAAAGTGTATTTGGTGTACTTTCGGTTAATATTATATGTACAATATATGAAATATATACTGTATTTTTGATATTTTATGTACAGTATATAAGATATATTTCGTGTCCTTTTGATATTTTATGTAAATTATATAATACATATTTGGTGTTGTTTTTGATATTTTACATAGGGTGTGTCATCTATATTGACTGTCCTTTTTAATATTTTATTTACAGTATATAATATACATTTGGTGTAATTTTTGATATTTTATGTACAGTATATTAAATATAATTACTGTAGTTTTTTATAGTCTATTTACAGTATATATAACACATATTTGGTGTACTTTTTGATATTTTATGTACAGTATGTCATATATATTTACTGTACTATTTGATATTTTATTTACAGTATATAAAATGTATTTGGTGTACTTTTAGTTAATATTATATGTACAATATATGAAATATATTTACTGTACTTTCTGATATTTTATATACAGTATATAAGATATATTTGGTGTCCTTTTGATATTTTATATAAATTATATAATATATATTTTGTGAAGTTTTTGATATTTTACATAGGGTGTGTAGTATATACTTACTGTCCTTTTTGATATTTTATTTACAGTATATAATATACATTTGGTGTAATTTTTGATATTTTATGTACAGTATATTAAATATAATTACTGAAGTATTTGATACTTTATTTACAGTATATATAACACATATTTGGTGTACTATTTGATATTTTATGTACAGTATGTCATATATATTTACTGTACTTTTTGATAATTTATTTACAGTATATAAAGAGTATTTGGTGTACTTTCAGTTAATATTATATGTACAATATATGAAATATGTTTACTGTATTTTTGATATTTTATGTACAGTATATAAGATATATTTGGTGTCCTTTTGATATTTTATGTAAATTATATAATATATATTTGGTGAAGTTTTTGATATTTTACATAGGGTGTGTAGTATATAGTTACTGTCCTTTTTGATATTTTATTTACAGTATATAATATACGTTTGGTGTAATTTTTGATATTTTATGTACAGTATATTAAATATAATTACTGTAGTATTTGATACTTTATTTACAGTATATATAACACATATTTGGTGTACTTTTTGATATTTTATGTACAGTATGTAATATATATTTACTGTACTTTTTGATAATTTATTTACAGTATATAAAGTGTATTTGGGGTACTTTCGGTTAATATTATATGTACAATATATGAAATATATTTACTGTATTTTTGATATTTTATGTACAGTATATAAGATATATTTCGTATCCTTTTGATATTTTATGTAAATTATATAATACATATTTGGTGTTGTTTTTGATATTTTACATAGGGTGTGTCATATATATTGACTGTCCTTTTTTATATTTTATTTACAGTATATAATATACATTTGGTGTAATTTTTGATATTTTATGTACAGTATATTAAATATAATTACTGTAGTTTTTCATAGTCTATTTACAGTATATATAACACATATTTGGTGTACTTTTTGATATTTTATGTACAGTATGTCATATATATTTACTGTACTGTTTTATATTTTATTTACAGTATATAAAATGTATTTGGTGTACTTTTAGTTAATATTATATGTACAATATATGAAATATATTTACTGTACCTTCTGATATTTTATGTACAGTATATAAGATATATTTGGTGTCCGTTTGATATTTTATACAAATTATATAATATATATTTGGTGAAGTTTTTCATATTTTACATAGGGGGTGTAGTATATAGTTACTGTCCTTTTTGATATTTTATTTACAGTATATAATATACGTTTGGTGTAATTTTTGATATTTAATGTACAGTATATTAAATATAATTACTGTAGTATTTGATACTTTATTTACAGTATATAAACCACATATTTGGTGTACTTTTTGATATTTTATGTACAGTATGTAATATATATTTACTGTACTTTTTGATAATTTATTTACAGTATATAAAGTGTATTTGGTGTACTTTCAGTTAATATTATATGTACAATATATGAAATATATTTACTGTACTTTTTGATATTTTATGTACAGTATATAAGATATATTTGGTGTCCTTTTGATATTTTATGTAAATTATATAATATATATTTGGTGAAGTTTTTGATATTTTACATAGGGTGTGTAGTATATAGTTACTGTCCTTTTTGATATTTTATTTACAGTATATAATATACGTTTGGTGTAATTTTTGATATTTTATGTACAGTATATTAAATATAATTACTGTAGTATTTGATACTTTATTTACAGTATATATAACACATATTTGGTGCACTTTTTGATATTTTATGTACAGTATGTAATATATATTTACTGTACTTTTTGATAATTTATTTACAGTATATAAAGTGTATTTGGTGTACTTTCGGTTAATATTATATGTACAATATATGAAATATATATACTGTATTTTTGATATTTTATGTACAGTATATAAGATATATTTCGTGTCCTTTTGATATTTTATGTAAATTATATAATACATATTTGGTGTTGTTTTTGATATTTTACATAGGGTGTGTCATCTATATTGACTGTCCTTTTTAATATTTTATTTACAGTATATAATATACATTTGGTGTAATTTTTGATATTTTATGTACAGTATATTAAATATAATTACTGTAGTTTTTCATAGTCTATTTACAGTATATATAACACATATTTGGTGTACTTTTTGATATTTTATGTACAGTATGTCATATATATTTACTGTACTATTTGATATTTTATTTACAGTATATAAAATGTATTTGGTGTACTTTTAGTTAATATTATATGTACAATATATGATATATATTTACTGTACTTTCTGATATTTAATGTACAGTATATTAAATATAATTACTGTAGTATTTGATACTTTATTTACAGTATATATAACACATATTTGGTGTACTTTTTGATATTTTATGTACAGTATGTCATATATATTTACTGTACTTTTTGATAATTTATTTACAGTATATAAAGTGTATTTGGTGTACTTTCAGTTAATATTATATGTACAATATATGAAATATATTTACTGTACTTTTTGATATTTTATGTACAGTATATAAGATATATTTCGTGTCCTTTTGATATTTTATGTAAATTATATAATATATATTTGGTGAAGTTTTTGATATTTTACATAGGGTGTGTAGTATATAGTTACTGTCCTTTTTGATATTTTATTTACAGTATATAATATACGTTTGGTGTAATTTTTGATATTTTATGTACAGTATATTAAATATAATTACTGCAGCTTTTGATAGTCTATTTACAGTATATACAACACATATTTGGTGTACTTTTTGATATTTTATGTACAGTATGTCATATATATTTACTGTACTTTTTGATAATTTATTTACAGTATATAAAGTGTATTTGGTGTACTTTCGGTTAATATTATATGTACAATATATGAAATATATATACTGTATTTTTGATATTTTATGTACAGTATATAAGATATATTTCGTGTCCTTTTGATATTTTATGTAAATTATATAATACATATTTGGTGTTGTTTTTGATATTTTACATAGGGTGTGTCATCTATATTGACTGTCCTTTTTAATATTTTATTTACAGTATATAATATACATTTGGTGTAATTTTTGATATTTTATGTACAGTATATTAAATATAATTACTGTAGTTTTTTATAGTCTATTTACAGTATATATAACACATATTTGGTGTACTTTTTGATATTTTATGTACAGTATGTCATCTATATTTACTGTACTATTTGATATTTTATTTACAGTATATAAAATGTATTTGGTGTACTTTTAGTTAATATTATATGTACAATATATGAAATATACTTACTGTACTTTCTGATATTTTATATACAGTATATAAGATATATTTGGTGTCCTTTTGATATTTTATTTAAATTATATAATATATATTTTGTGAAGTTTTTGATATTTTACATAGGGTGTGTAGTATATACTTACTGTCCTTTTTGATATTTTATTTACAGTATATAATATACATTTGGTGTAATTTTTGATATTTTATGTACAGTATATTAAATATAATTACTGAAGTATTTGATACTTTATTTACAGTATATATAACACATATTTGGTGTACTTTTTGATATTTTATGTACAGTATGTAATATATATTTACTGTACTTTTTGATAATTTATTTACAGTATATAAAGAGTATTTGGTGTACTTTCAGTTAATATTATATGTACAATATATGAAATATGTTTACTGTATTTTTGATATTTTATGTACAGTATATAAGATATATTTGGTGTCCTTTTGATATTTTATGTAAATTATATAATATATATTTGGTGAAGTTTTTGATATTTTACATAGGGTGTGTAGTATATAGTTACTGTCCTTTTTGATATTTTATTTACAGTATATAATATACGTTTGGTGTAATTTTTGATATTTTATGTACAGTATATTAAATATAATTACTGTAGTATTTGATACTTTATTTACAGTATATATAACACATATTTGGTGTACTTTTTGATATTTTATGTACAGTATGTAATATATATTTACTGTACTTTTTGATAATTTATTTACAGTATATAAAGTGTATTTGGGGTACTTTCGGTTAATATTATATGTACAATATATGAAATATATTTACTGTATTTTTGATATTTTATGTACAGTATATAAGATATATTTCGTATCCTTTTGATATTTTATGTAAATTATATAATACATATTTGGTGTTGTTTTTGATATTTTACATAGGGTGTGTCATATATATTGACTGTCCTTTTTTATATTTTATTTACAGTATATAATATACATTTGGTGTAATTTTTGATATTTTATGTACAGTATATTAAATATAATTACTGTAGTTTTTCATAGTCTATTTACAGTATATATAACACATATTTGGTGTACTTTTTGATATTTTATGTACAGTATGTAATATATATTTACTGTACTTTTTGATAATTTATTTACAGTATATAAAGTGTATTTGGTGTACTTTCAGTTAATATTATATGTACAATATATGAAATATATTTACTGTACTTTGTGATATTTTATGTACAGTATATAAGATATATTTGGTGTCCTTTTGATATTTTATATAAATTACATAATATATATTTGGTGAAGTTTTTGATATTTTACATAGGGTGTGTAGTATATAGTTACTGTCCTTTTTGATATTTTATTTACAGTATATAATATACGTTTGGTGTAATTTTTGATATTTAATGTACAGTATATTAAATATAATTACTGTAGTATTTGATACTTTATTTACAGTATATATAACACATATTTGGTGTACTTTTTGATATTTTATGTACAGTATGTAATATATATTTACTGTACTTTTTGATAATTTATTTACAGTATATAAAGTGTATTTGGTGTACTTTCAGTTAATATTATATGTACAATATATGAAATATATTTACTGTACTTTTTGATATTTTATGTACAGTATATAAGATATATTTGGTGTCCTTTTGATATTTTATATAAATTACATAATATATATTTGGTGAAGTTTTTGATATTTTACATAGGGTGTGTAGTATATAGTTACTGTCCTTTTTGATATTTTATTTACAGTATATAATATACGTTTGGTGTAATTTTTGATATTTAATGTACAGTATATTAAATATAATTACTGTAGTATTTGATACTTTATTTACAGTATATATAACACATATTTGGTGTACTTTTTGATATTTTATGTACAGTATGTAATATATATTTACTGTACTTTTTGATAATTTATTTACAGTATATAAAGTGTATTTGGTGTACTTTCAGTTAATATTATATGTACAATATATGAAATATATTTACTGTACTTTTTGATATTTTATGTACAATATATAAGATATATTTGGTGTCCTTTTGATATTTTATGTAAATTATATAATACATATTTGGTGTTGTTTTTGATATTTTACATAGGGTGTGTCATCTATATTGACTATCCTTTTTGATATTTTATTTACAGTATATAATATACATTTGGTGTAATTTTTGATATTTTATGTACAGTATATTAAATATAATTACTGTAGTTTTTCATAGTCTATTTACAGTATATATAACACATATTTGGTGTACTTTTTGATATTTTATGTACAGTATGTCATCTATATTTACTGTACTATTTGATATTTTATTTACAGTATATAAAATGTATTTGGTGTACTTTTAGTTAATATTATATGTACAATATATGAAATATATTTACTGTACTTTCTGATATTTTATATACAATATATAAGATATATTTGGTGTCCTTTTGATATTTTATATAAATTATATAATATATATTTGGTGAAGTTTTTGATATTTTACATAGGGTGTGTAGTATATACTTACTGTCCTTTTTGATATTTTATTTACAGTATATAATATACATTTGGTGTAATTTTTGATATTTTATGTACAGTATATTAAATATAATTACTGCAGTTTTTGATAGTCTATTTACAGTATATATAACACATATTTGGTGTACTTTTTGATATTTTATGTACAGTATGTCATATATATTTACTGTACTTTTTGATATTTTATTTACAGTATATAAAATGTATTTGGTGTACTTTTAGTTAATATTATATGTACAATATATGAAATATATTTACTGTACTTTTTGATATTTTATGTACAGTATATAAGATATATTTGGTGTCCTTTTGATATTTTATATAAATTATATAATATATATTTGGTGAAGTTTTTGATATTTTACATAGGGTGTGTAGTATATAGTTACTGTCCTTTTTGATATTTTATTTACAGTATATAATATACGTTTGGTGTAATTTTTGATATTTAATGTACAGTATATTAAATATAATTACTGTAGTATTTGATACTTTATTTACAGTATATATAACACATATTTGATGTACTTTTTGATGTTTTATGTACAGTATGTCATATATATTTACTGTACTTTTTGATAATTTATTTACAGTATATAAAGTGTATTTGGTGTACTTTCAGTTAATATTATATGTAAAATATATGAAATATATTTACTGTACTTTGTGATATTTTATGTACAGTATATAAGATATATTTGGTGTCCTTTTGATATTTTATGTAAATTATATAATATATATTTGGTGAAGTTTTTGATATTTTACATAGGGTGTGTACCATATAGTTACTGTCCTTTTTGATATTTTATTTACAGTATATAATATACGTTTGGTGTAATTTTTGATATTTTATGTACAGTATATTAAATATAATTACTGTAGTATTTGATACTTTATTTACAGTATATATAACACATATTTGGTGTACTTTTTGATATTTTATGTACAGTATGTCATATATATTTACTGTACTTTTTGATAATTTATTTACAGTATATAAAGTGTATTTGGTGTACTTTCGGTTAATATTATATGTACAATATATGAAATATATTTACTGTACTTTTTGATATTTTATGTACAGTATATAAGATATATTTCGTGTCCTTTTGATATTTTATGTAAATTATATAATATATATTTGGTGAAGTTTTTGATATTTTACATAGGGTGTGTAGTATATAGTTACTGTCCTTTTTGATATTTTATTTACAGTATATAATATACGTTTGGTGTAATTTTTGATATTTTATGTACAGTATATTAAATATAATTACTGTAGTATTTGATACTTTATTTACAGTATATATAACACATATTTGGTGTACTTTTTGATATTTTATGTACAGTATGTAATATATATTTACTGTACTTTTTGATAATTTATTTACAGTATATAAAGTGTATTTGGTGTACTTTCGGTTAATATTATATGTACAATATATGAAATATATACTGTATTTTTGATATTTTATGTACAGTATATAAGATATATTTCGTGTCCTTTTGATATTTTATGTAAATTATATAATACATATTTGGTGTTGTTTTTGATATTTTACATAGGGTGTGTCATCTATATTGACTGTCCTTTTTGATATTTTATTTACAGTATATAATATACATTTGGTGTAATTTTTGATATTTTATGTACAGTATATTAAATATAATTACTGTAGTTTTTCATAGTCTATTTACAGTATATATAACACATATTTGGTGTACTTTTTGATATTTTATGTACAGTATGTCATATATATTTACTGTACTATTTGATATTTTATTTACAGTATATAAAATGTATTTGGTGTACTTTTAGTTAATATTATATGTACAATATATGAAATATATTTACTGTACATTCTGATATTTTATATACAGTATATAAGATATATTTGGTGTCCTTTTGATATTTTATATAAATTATATAATATATATTTGTTGAAGTTTTTGATATTTTACATAGGGTGTGTAGTATATACTTACTGTCCTTTTTGATATTTTATTTACAGTATATAATATACATTTGGTGTAATTTTTGATATTTTATGTACAGTATATTAAATATAGTTACTGCAGTTTTTGATAGTCTATTTACAGTATATATAACACATATTTGGTGTACTTTTTGATATTTTATGTACAGTATGTCATATATATTTACTGTACTTTTGATATTTTATTTACAGTATATAAAATGTATTTGGTGTACTTTTAGTTAATATTATATGTACAATATATGAAATATATTTACTGTACTTTCTGATATTTTATGTACAGTATATAAGATATATTTGGTGTCCTTTTGATATTTTATATAAATTATATAATATATATTTGGTGAAGTTTTTGATATTTTACATAGGGTGTGTAGTATATAGTTACTGTCCTTTTTGATATTTTATTTACAGTATATAATATACGTTTGGTGTAATTTTTGATATTTAATGTACAGTATATTAAATATAATTACTGTAGTATTTGATACTTTATTTACAGTATATATAACACATATTTGGTGTACTTTTTGATATTTTATGTACAGTATGTAATATATATTTACTGTACTTTTTGATAATTTATTTACAGTATATAAAGTGTATTTGGTGTACTTTCAGTTAATATTAAATGTAAAATATATGAAATATATTTACTGTACTTTGTGATATTTTATGTACAGTATATAAGATATATTTGGTGTCCTTTTGATATTTTATGTAAATTATATAATATATATTTGGTGAAGTTTTTGATATTTTACATAGGGTGTGTAGTATATAGTTACTGTCCTTTTTGATATTTTATTTACAGTATATAATATACGTTTGGTGTAATTTTTGATATTTTATGTACAGTATATTAAATATAATTACTGTAGTATTTGATACTTTATTTACAGTATATATAACACATATTTGGTGTACTTTTTGATATTTTATGTACAGTATGTAATATATATTTACTGTACTTTTTGATAATTTATTTACAGTATATAAAGTGTATTTGGTGTACTTTCGGTTAATATTATATGTACAATATATGAAATATATATACTGTATTTTTGATATTTTATGTACAGTATATAAGATATATTTCGTGTCCTTTTGATATTTTATGTAAATTATATAATACATATTTGGTGTTGTTTTTGATATTTTACATAGGTTGTGTCATCTATATTGACTGTCCTTTTTAATATTTTATTTACAGTATATAAAATACATTTGGTGTAATTTTTGATATTTTATGTACAGTATATTAAATATAATTACTGTAGTTTTTCATAGTCTATTTACAGTATATATAACACATATTTGGTGTACTTTTTGATATTTTATGTACAGTATGTCATATATATTTACTGTACTATTTGATATTTTATTTACAGTATATAAAATGTATTTGGTGTACTTTTAGTTAATATTATATGTACAATATATGAAATATATTTACTGTACTTTCTGATATTTTATATACAGTATATAAGATATATTTGGTGTCCTTTTGATATTTTATATAAATTATATAATATATATTTTGTGAAGTTTTTGATATTTTACATAGGGTGTGTACTATATACTTACTGTCCTTTTTGATATTTTATTTACAGTATATAATATACATTTGGTGTAATTTTTGATATTTTATGTACAGTATATTAAATATAATTACTGCAGTTTTTGATAGTCTATTTGCAGTATATACAACACATATTTGGTGTACTTTTTGATATTTTATGTACAGTATGTCATATATATTTACTGTACTTTTTGATATTTTATTTACAGTATATAAAATGTATTTGGTGTACTTTTAGTTAATATTATATGTACAATATATGAAATATATTTACTGTACTTTTTGATATTTTATGTACAGTATATAAGATATATTTGGTGTCCTTTTGATATTTTATATAAATTACATAATATATATTTGGTGAAGTTTTTGATATTTTACATAGGGTGTGTAGTATATAGTTACTGTCCTTTTTGATATTTTATTTACAGTATATAATATACGTTTGGTGTAATTTTTGATATTTAATGTACAGTATATTAAATATAATTACTGTAGTATTTGATACTTTATTTACAGTATATATAACACGTATTTGGTGTACTTTTTGATATTTTTTGTACAGTATGTCATATATATTTACTGTACATTTTGATAATTTATTTACAGTATATAAAGTGTATTTGGTGTACTTTCAGTTAATATTATATGTACAATATATGAAATATATTTACTGTACTTTTTGATATTTTATGTACAGTATATAAGATATATTTGGTGTCCTTTTGATATTTTATGTAAATTATATAATATATATTTGGTGAAGTTTTTGATATTTTACATAGGGTGTGTAGTATATAGTTACTGTCCTTTTTGATATTTTATTTACAGTATATAATATACGTTTGGTGTAATTTTTGATATTTAATGTACAGTATATTAAATATAATTACTGTAGTATTTGATACTTTATTTACAGTATATATAACACATATTTGGTGTACTTTTTGATATTTTATGTACAGTATGTAATATATATTTACTGTACTTTTTGATAATTTATTTACAGTATATAAAGTGTATTTGGTGTACTTTCAGTTAATATTATATGTACAATATATGAAATATATTTACTGTACTTTTTGATATTTTAGGTACAGTATATAAGATATATTTCGTGTCCTTTTGATATTTTATGTAAATTATAAAATATATATTTGGTGAAGTTTTTGATATTTTACATAGGGTGTGTAGTATATACTTACTGTCCTTTTTGATATTTTATTTACAGTATATAATATACATTTGGTGTAATTTTTGATATTTTATGTACAGTATATTAAATATAATTACTGCAGTTTTTGATAGTCTATTTACAGTATATATAACACATATTTGGTGTACTTTTTGATATTTTATGTACAGTATGTCATATATATTTACTGTACTTTTTGATATTTTATTTACAGTATATAAAATGTATTTGGTGTACTTTTAGTTAATATTATATGTACAATATATGAAATATATTTACTGTACTTTTTGATATTTTATGTACAGTATATAAGATATATTTGGTGTCCTTTTGATATTTTATATAAATTATATAATATATATTTGGTGAAGTTTTTGATATTTTACATAGGGTGTGTAGTATATAGTTACTGTCCTTTTTGATATTTTATTTACAGTATATAATATACGTTTGGTGTAATTTTTGATATTTAATGTACAGTATATTAAATATAATTACTGTAGTATTTGATACTTTATTTACAGTATATATAACACATATTTGGTGTACTTTTTGATGTTTTATGTACAGTATGTCATATATATTTACTGTACTTTTTGATAATTTATTTACAGTATATAAAGTGTATTTGGTGTACTTTCAGTTAATATTATATGTAAAATATATGAAATATATTTACTGTACTTTGTGATATTTTATGTACAGTATATAAGATATATTTGGTGTCCTTTTGATATTTTATGTAAATTATATAATATATATTTGGTGAAGTTTTTGATATTTTACATAGGGTGTGTACCATATAGTTACTGTCCTTTTTGATATTTTATTTACAGTATATAATATACGTTTGGTGTAATTTTTGATATTTTATGTACAGTATATTAAATATAATTACTGTAGTATTTGATACTTTATTTACAGTATATATAACACATATTTGGTGTACTTTTTGATATTTTATGTACAGTATGTCATATATATTTACTGTACTTTTTGATAATTTATTTACAGTATATAAAGTGTATTTGGTGTACTTTCGGTTAATATTATATGTACAATATATGAAATATATTTACTGTACTTTTTGATATTTTACGTACAGTATATAAGATATATTTCGTGTCCTTTTGATATTTTATGTAAATTATATAATATATATTTGGTGAAGTTTTTGATATTTTACATAGGGTGTGTAGTATATAGTTACTGTCCTTTTTGATATTTTATTTACAGTATATAATATACGTTTGGTGTAATTTTTGATATTTTATGTACAGTATATTAAATATAATTACTGTAGTATTTGATACTTTATTTACAGTATATATAACACATATTTGGTGTACTTTTTGATATTTTATGTACAGTATGTAATATATATTTACTGTACTTTTTGATAATTTATTTACAGTATATAAAGTGTATTTGGTGTACTTTCGGTTAATATTATATGTACAATATATGAAATATATACTGTATTTTTGATATTTTATGTACAGTATATAAGATATATTTCGTGTCCTTTTGATATTTTATGTAAATTATATAATACATATTTGGTGTTGTTTTTGATATTTTACATAGGGTGTGTCATCTATATTGACTGTCCTTTTTGATATTTTATTTACAGTATATAATATACATTTGGTGTAATTTTTGATATTTTATGTACAGTATATTAAATATAATTACTGTAGTTTTTCATAGTCTATTTACAGTATATATAACACATATTTGGTGTACTTTTTGATATTTTATGTACAGTATGTCATATATATTTACTGTACTATTTGATATTTTATTTACAGTATATAAAATGTATTTGGTGTACTTTTAGTTAATATTATATGTACAATATATGAAATATATTTACTGTACATTCTGATATTTTATATACAGTATATAAGATATATTTGGTGTCCTTTTGATATTTTATATAAATTATATAATATATATTTGTTGAAGTTTTTGATATTTTACATAGGGTGTGTAGTATATACTTACTGTCCTTTTTGATATTTTATTTACAGTATATAATATACATTTGGTGTAATTTTTGATATTTTATGTACAGTATATTAAATATAGTTACTGCAGTTTTTGATAGTCTATTTACAGTATATATAACACATATTTGGTGTACTTTTTGATATTTTATGTACAGTATGTCATATATATTTACTGTACTTTTGATATTTTATTTACAGTATATAAAATGTATTTGGTGTACTTTTAGTTAATATTATATGTACAATATATGAAATATATTTACTGTACTTTCTGATATTTTATGTACAGTATATAAGATATATTTGGTGTCCTTTTGATATTTTATATAAATTATATAATATATATTTGGTGAAGTTTTTGATATTTTACATAGGGTGTGTAGTATATAGTTACTGTCCTTTTTGATATTTTATTTACAGTATATAATATACGTTTGGTGTAATTTTTGATATTTAATGTACAGTATATTAAATATAATTACTGTAGTATTTGATACTTTATTTACAGTATATATAACACATATTTGGTGTACTTTTTGATATTTTATGTACAGTATGTAATATATATTTACTGTACTTTTTGATAATTTATTTACAGTATATAAAGTGTATTTGGTGTACTTTCAGTTAATATTAAATGTAAAATATATGAAATATATTTACTGTACTTTGTGATATTTTATGTACAGTATATAAGATATATTTGGTGTCCTTTTGATATTTTATGTAAATTATATAATATATATTTGGTGAAGTTTTTGATATTTTACATAGGGTGTGTAGTATATAGTTACTGTCCTTTTTGATATTTTATTTACAGTATATAATATACGTTTGGTGTAATTTTTGATATTTTATGTACAGTATATTAAATATAATTACTGTAGTATTTGATACTTTATTTACAGTATATATAACACATATTTGGTGTACTTTTTGATATTTTATGTACAGTATGTAATATATATTTACTGTACTTTTTGATAATTTATTTACAGTATATAAAGTGTATTTGGTGTACTTTCGGTTAATATTATATGTACAATATATGAAATATATATACTGTATTTTTGATATTTTATGTACAGTATATAAGATATATTTCGTGTCCTTTTGATATTTTATGTAAATTATATAATACATATTTGGTGTTGTTTTTGATATTTTACATAGGTTGTGTCATCTATATTGACTGTCCTTTTTAATATTTTATTTACAGTATATAATATACATTTGGTGTAATTTTTGATATTTTATGTACAGTATATTAAATATAATTACTGTAGTTTTTCATAGTCTATTTACAGTATATATAACACATATTTGGTGTACTTTTTGATATTTTATGTACAGTATGTCATATATATTTACTGTACTATTTGATATTTTATTTACAGTATATAAAATGTATTTGGTGTACTTTTAGTTAATATTATATGTACAATATATGAAATATATTTACTGTACTTTCTGATATTTTATATACAGTATATAAGATATATTTGGTGTCCTTTTGATATTTTATATAAATTATATAATATATATTTTGTGAAGTTTTTGATATTTTACATAGGGTGTGTACTATATACTTACTGTCCTTTTTGATATTTTATTTACAGTATATAATATACATTTGGTGTAATTTTTGATATTTTATGTACAGTATATTAAATATAATTACTGCAGTTTTTGATAGTCTATTTGCAGTATATACAACACATATTTGGTGTACTTTTTGATATTTTATGTACAGTATGTCATATATATTTACTGTACTTTTTGATATTTTATTTACAGTATATAAAATGTATTTGGTGTACTTTTAGTTAATATTATATGTACAATATATGAAATATATTTACTGTACTTTTTGATATTTTATGTACAGTATATAAGATATATTTGGTGTCCTTTTGATATTTTATATAAATTACATAATATATATTTGGTGAAGTTTTTGATATTTTACATAGGGTGTGTAGTATATAGTTACTGTCCTTTTTGATATTTTATTTACAGTATATAATATACGTTTGGTGTAATTTTTGATATTTAATGTACAGTATATTAAATATAATTACTGTAGTATTTGATACTTTATTTACAGTATATATAACACGTATTTGGTGTACTTTTTGATATTTTTTGTACAGTATGTCATATATATTTACTGTACATTTTGATAATTTATTTACAGTATATAAAGTGTATTTGGTGTACTTTCAGTTAATATTATATGTACAATATATGAAATATATTTACTGTACTTTTTGATATTTTATGTACAGTATATAAGATATATTTGGTGTCCTTTTGATATTTTATGTAAATTATATAATATATATTTGGTGAAGTTTTTGATATTTTACATAGGGTGTGTAGTATATAGTTACTGTCCTTTTTGATATTTTATTTACAGTATATAATATACGTTTGGTGTAATTTTTGATATTTAATGTACAGTATATTAAATATAATTACTGTAGTATTTGATACTTTATTTACAGTATATATAACACATATTTGGTGTACTTTTTGATATTTTATGTACAGTATGTAATATATATTTACTGTACTTTTTGATAATTTATTTACAGTATATAAAGTGTATTTGGTGTACTTTCAGTTAATATTATATGTACAATATATGAAATATATTTACTGTACTTTTTGATATTTTAGGTACAGTATATAAGATATATTTCGTGTCCTTTTGATATTTTATGTAAATTATAAAATATATATTTGGTGAAGTTTTTGATATTTTACATAGGGTGTGTAGTATATAGTTACTGTCCTTTTTGATATTTTATTTACAGTATGTAATATACGTTTGGTGTAATTTTTGATATTTTATGTACAGTATATTAAATATAATTACTGTAGTATTTGATACTTTATTTACAGTATATATAACACATATTTGGTGTACTTTTTGATATTTTATGTACAGTATGTAATATATATTTACTGTACTTTTTGATAATTTATTTACAGTATATAAAGTGTATTTGGTGTACTTTCGGTTAATATTATATGTACAATATATGAAATATATATACTGTATTTTTGATATTTTATGTACAGTATATAAGATATATTTCGTGTCCTTTTGATATTTTATGTAAATTATATAATACATATTTGGTGTTGTTTTTGATATTTTACATAGGGTGTGTCATCTATATTGACTGTCCTTTTTAATATTTTATTTACAGTATATAATATACATTTGGTGTAATTTTTGATATTTTATGTACAGTATATTAAATATAATTACTGTAGTTTTTCATAGTCTATTTACAGTATATATAACACATATTTGGTGTACTTTTTGATATTTTATGTACAGTATGTCATATATATTTACTGTACTATTTGATATTTTATTTACAGTATATAAAATGTATTTGGTGTACTTTTAGTTAATATTATATGTACAATATATGAAATATATTTACTGTACTTTCTGATATTTTATATACAGTATATAAGATATATTTGGTGTCCTTTTGATATTTTATATAAATTATATAATATATATTTGGTGAAGTTTTTGATATTTTACATAGGGTGTGTAGTATATAGTTACTGTCCTTTTTGATATTTTATTTACAGTATATAATATACGTTTGGTGTAATTTTTGATATTTAATGTACAGTATATTAAATATAATTACTGTAGTATTTGATACTTTATTTACAGTATATATAACACATATTTGGTGTACTTTTTGATATTTTATGTACAGTATGTAATATATATTTACTGTAGTTTTTGATAATTTATTTACAGTATATAAAGTGTATTTGATGTACTTTCAGTTAATATTATATGTAAAATATATGAAATATATTTACTGTACTTTGTGATATTTTATGTACAGTATATAAGATATATTTGGTGTCCTTTTGATATTTTATGTAAATTATATAATATATATTTGGTGAAGTTTTTGATATTTTACATAGGGTGTGTAGTATATAGTTACTGTCCTTTTTGATATTTTATTTACAGTATATAATATACGTTTGGTGTGATTTTTGATATTTTATGTACAGTATATTAAATATAATTACTGTAGTATTTGATACTTTATTTACAGTATATATAACACATATTTGGTGTACTTTTTGATATTTTATGTACAGTATGTAATATATATTTACTGTACTTTTTGATAATTTATTTACAGTATATAAAGTGTATTTGGTGTACTTTCGGTTAATATTATATGTACAATATATGAAATATATATACTGTATTTTTGATATTTTATGTACAGTATATAAGATATATTTCGTGTCCTTTTGATATTTTATGTAAATTATATAATACATATTTGGTGTTGTTTTTGATATTTTACATAGGGTGTGTCATCTATATTGACTGTCCTTTTTAATATTTTATTTACAGTATATAATATACATTTGGTGTAATTTTTGATATTTTATGTACAGTATATTAAATATAATTACTGTAGTTTTTCATAGTCTATTTACAGTATATATAACACATATTTGGTGTACTTTTTGATATTTTATGTACAGTATGTCATATATATTTACTGTACTATTTGATATTTTATTTACAGTATATAAAATGTATTTGGTGTACTTTTAGTTAATATTATATGTACAATATATGAAATATATTTACTGTACTTTCTGATATTTTATATACAGTATATAAGATATATTTGGTGTCCTTTTGATATTTTATATAAATTATATAATATATATTTGGTGAAGTTTTTGATATTTTACATAGGGTGTGTAGTATATAGTTACTGTCCTTTTTGATATTTTATTTACAGTATATAATATACGTTTGGTGTAATTTTTGATATTTTATGTACAGTATATTAAATATAATTACTGTAGTATTTGATACTTTATTTACAGTATATATAACACATATTTGGTGTACTTTTTGATATTTTATGTACAGTATGTAATATATATTTACTGTAGTTTTTGATAATTTATTTACAGTATATAAAGTGTATTTGGTGTACTTTCGGTTAATATTATATGTACAATATATGAAATATATATACTGTATTTTTGATATTTTATGTACAGTGTATAAGATATATTTCGTGTCCTTTTGATATTTTATGTAAATTATATAATACATATTTGGTGTTGTTTTTGATATTTTACATAGGGTGTGTCATCTATATTGACTGTCCTTTTTAATATTTTATTTACAGTATATAATATACATTTGGTGTAATTTTTGATATTTTATGTACAGTATATTAAATATAATTACTGTAGTTTTTTATAGTCTATTTACAGTATATATAACACATATTTGGTCTACTTTTTGATATTTTATGTACAGTATGTCATATATATATACTGTACTATTTGATATTTTATTTACAGTATATAAAATGTATTTGGTGTACTTTTAGTTAATATTATATGTACAATATATGAAATATATTTACTGTACTTTCTGATATTTTATATACAGTATATAAGATATATTTGGTGTCCTTTTGATATTTTATATAAATTATATGATATATATTTTGTGAAGTTTTTGATATTTTACATAGGGTGTGTAGTATATACTTACTGTCCTTTTTGATATTTTATTTACAGTATATAATATACATTTGGTGTAATTTTTGATATTTTATGTACAGTATATTAAATATAATTACTGCAGTTTCTGATAGTCTATTTACAGTATATACAACACATATTTGGTGTACTTTTTGATATTTTATGTACAGTATGTCATATATATTTACTGTACTTTTTGATATTTTATTTACAGTATATGAAATGTATTTGGTGTACTTTTAGTTAATATTATATGTACAATATATGAAATATATTTACTGTACTTTTTGATATTTTATGTACAGTATATAAGATATATTTGGTGTCCTTTTGATATTTTATATAACTTACATAATATATATTTGGTGAAGTTTTTGATATTTTACATAGGGTGTGTAGTATATAGTTACTGTCCTTTTTGATATTTTATTTACAGTATATAATATACGTTTGGTGTAATTTTTGATATTTAATGTACAGTATATTAAATATAATTACTGTAGTATTTGATACTTTATTTACAGTATATATAACACATATTTGGTGTACTTTTTGATATTTTATGTACAGTATGTCATATATATTTACTGTACTTTTTGAGAATTTATTTACAGTATATAAAGTGTATTTGGTGTACTTTCAGTTAATATTATATGTACAATATATGAAATATATTTACTGTACTTTTTGATATTTTATGTACAGTATATAAGATATATTTGGTGTCCTTTTGATATTTTATGTAAATTATATAATATATATTTGGTGAAGTTTTTGATATTTTACATAGGGTGTGTAGTATATAGTTACTGTCCTTTTTGATATTTTATTTACAGTATATAATATACGTTTGGTGTAATTTTTGATATTTTATGTACAGTATATTAAATATAATTACTGTAGTATTTGATACTTTATTTACAGTATATATAACACATATTTGGTGTACTTTTTGATATTTTATGTACAGTATGTAATATATATTTACTGTACTTTTTGATAATTTATTTACAGTATATAAAGTGTATTTGGTGTACTTTCGGTTAATATTATATGTACAATATATGAAATATATATACTGTATTTTTGATATTTTATGTACAGTATATAAGATATATTTCGTGTCCTTTTGATATTTTATGTAAATTATATAATACATATTTGGTGTTGTTTTTGATATTTTACATAGGGTGTGTCATCTATATTGACTGTCCTTTTTAATATTTTATTTACAGTATATAATATACATTTGGTGTAATTTTTGATATTTTATGTACAGTATATTAAATATAATTACTGTAGTTTTTCATAGTCTATTTACAGTATATATAACACATATTTGGTGTACTTTTTGATATTTTATGTACAGTATGTCATATATATTTACTGTACTATTTGATATTTTATTTACAGTATATAAAATGTATTTGGTGTACTTTTAGTTAATATTATATGTACAATATATGAAATATATTTACTGTACTTTCTGATATTTTATATACAGTATATAAGATATATTTGGTGTCCTTTTGATATTTTATATAAATTATATAATATATATTTTGTGAAGTTTTTGATATTTTACATAGGGTGTGTAGTATATACTTACTGTCCTTTTTGATATTTTATTTACAGTATATAATATACATTTGGTGTAATTTTTGATATTTTATGTACAGTATATTAAATATAATTACTGCAGTTTTTGATAGTCTATTTACAGTATATACAACACATATTTGGTGTACTTTTTGATATTTTATGTACAGTATGTCATATATATTTACTGTACTTTTTGATATTTTATTTACAGTATATAAAATGTATTTGGTGTACTTTTAGTTAATATTATATGTACAATATATGAAATATATTTACTGTACTTTTTGATATTTTATGTACAGTATATAAGATATATTTGGTGTCCTTTTGATATTTTATATAAATTACATAATATATATTTGGTGAAGTTTTTGATATTTTACATAGGGTGTGTAGTATATAGTTACTGTCCTTTTTGATATTTTATTTACAGTATATAATATACGTTTGGTGTAATTTTTGATATTTAATATACAGTATATTAAATATAATTACTGTAGTATTTGATACTTTATTTACAGTATATATAACACATATTTGCTGTACTTTTTGATATTTTATGTACAGTATGTCATATATATTTACTGTACTTTTTGATAATTTATTTACAGTATATAAAGTGTATTTGGTGTACTTTCAGTTAATATTATATGTACAATATATGAAATATATTTACTGTACTTTTTGATATTTTATGTACAGTATATAAGATATATTTGGTGTCCTTTTGATATTTTATGTAAATTATATAATATATATTTGGTGAAGTTTTTGATATTTTACATAGGGTGTGTAGTATATAGTTACTGTCCTTTTTGATATTTTATTTACAGTATATAATATACGTTTGGTGTAATTTTTGATATTTTATGTACAGTATATTAAATATAATTACTGTAGTGTTTGATACTTTATTTACAGTATATATAACACATATTTGGTGTACTTTTTGATATTTTATGTACAGTATGTAATATATATTTACTGTACTTTTTGATAATTTATTTACAGTATATAAAGTGTATTTGGTGTACTTTCGGTTAATATTATATGTACAATATATGAAATATATATACTGTATTTTTGATATTTTATGTACAGTGTATAAGATATATTTCGTGTCCTTTTGATATTTTATGTAAATTATATAATACATATTTGGTGTTGTTTTTGATATTTTACATAGGGTGTGTCATCTATATTGACTGTCCTTTTTAATATTTTATTTACAGTATATAATATACATTTGGTGTAATTTTTGATATTTTATGTACAGTATATTAAATATAATTACTGTAGTTTTTTATAGTCTATTTACAGTATATATAACACATATTTGGTGTACTTTTTGATATTTTATGTACAGTATGTCATATATATTTACTGTACTATTTGATATTTTATTTACAGTATATAAAATGTATTTGGTGTACTTTTAGTTAATATTATATGTACAATATATGAAATATATTTACTGTACTTTCTGATATTTTATATACAGTATATAAGATATATTTGGTGTCCTTTTGATATTTTATATAAATTATATAATATATATTTTGTGAAGTTTTTGATATTTTACATAGGGTGTGTAGTATATACTTACTGTCCTTTTTGATATTTTATTTACAGTATATAATATACATTTGGTGTAATTTTTGATATTTTATGTACAGTATATTAAATATAATTACTGCAGTTTTTGATAGTCTATTTACAGTATATACAACACATATTTGGTGTACTTTTTGATATTTTATGTACAGTATGTCATATATATTTACTGTACTTTTTGATATTTTATTTACAGTATACGAAATGTATTTGGTGTACTTTCAGTTAATATTATATGTACAATATATGAAATATATTTACTGTACTTTTTGATATTTTATGTACAGTATATAAGATATATTTGGTGTCCTTTTGATATTTTATATAAATTACATAATATATATTTGGTGAAGTTTTTGATATTTTACATAGGGTGTGTAGTATATAGTTACTGTCCTTTTTGATATTTTATTTACAGTATATAATATACGTTTGGTGTAATTTTTGATATTTAATGTACAGTATATTAAATATAATTACTGTAGTATTTGATACTTTATTTACAGTATATATAACACATATTTGGTGTACTTTTTGATATTTTATGTACAGTATGTCATATATATTTACTGTACTTTTTGATAATTTATTTACAGTATATAAAGTGTATTTGGTGTACTTTCAGTTAATATTATATGTACAATATATGAAATATATTTACTGTACTTTTTGATATTTTATGTACAGTATATAAGATATATTTGGTGTCCTTTTGATATTTTATGTAAATTATATAATATATATTTGGTGAAGTTTTTGATATTTTACATAGGGTGTGTAGTATATAGTTACTGTCCTTTTTGATATTTTATTTACAGTATATAATATACGTTTGGTGTAATTTTTGATATTTTATGTACAGTATATTAAATATAATTACTGTAGTATTTGATACTTTATTTACAGTATATATAACACATATTTGGTGTACTTTTTGATATTTTATGTACAGTATGTAATATATATTTACTGTAGTTTTTGATAATTTATTTACAGTATATAAAGTGTATTTGGTGTACTTTCGGTTAATATTATATGTACAATATATGAAATATATATACTGTATTTTTGATATTTTATGTACAGTGTATAAGATATATTTCGTGTCCTTTTGATATTTTATGTAAATTATATAATACATATTTGGTGTTGTTTTTGATATTTTACATAGGGTGTGTCATCTATATTGACTGTCCTTTTTAATATTTTATTTACAGTATATAATATACATTTGGTGTAATTTTTGATATTTTATGTACAGTATATTAAATATAATTACTGTAGTTTTTTATAGTCTATTTACAGTATATATAACACATATTTGGTGTACTTTTTGATATTTTATGTACAGTATGTCATATATATTTACTGTACTATTTGATATTTTATTTACAGTATATAAAATGTATTTGGTGTACTTTTAGTTAATATTATATGTACAATATATGAAATATATTTACTGTACTTTCTGATATTTTATATACAGTATATAAGATATATTTGGTGTCCTTTTGATATTTTATATAAATTATATAATATATATTTTGTGAAGTTTTTGATATTTTACATAGGGTGTGTAGTATATACTTACTGTCCTTTTTGATATTTTATTTACAGTATATAATATACATTTGGTGTAATTTTTGATATTTTATGTACAGTATATTAAATATAATTACTGCAGTTTTTGATAGTCTATTTACAGTATATACAACACATATTTGGTGTACTTTTTGATATTTTATGTACAGTATGTCATATATATTTACTGTACTTTTTGATATTTTATTTACAGTATATGAAATGTATTTGGTGTACTTTTAGTTAATATTATATGTACAATATATGAAATATATTTACTGTACTTTTTGATATTTTATGTACAGTATATAAGATATATTTGGTGTCCTTTTGATATTTTATATAAATTACATAATATATATTTGGTGAAGTTTTTGATATTTTACATAGGGTGTGTAGTATATAGTTACTGTCCTTTTTGATATTTTATTTACAGTATATAATATACGTTTGGTGTAATTTTTGATATTTAATGTACAGTATATTAAATATAATTACTGTAGTATTTGATACTTTATTTACAGTATATATAACACATATTTGGTGTACTTTTTGATATTTTATGTACAGTATGTCATATATATTTACTGTACTTTTTGATAATTTATTTACAGTATATAAAGTGTATTTGGTGTACTTTCGGTTAATATTATATGTACAATATATGAAATATATATACTGTATTTTTGATATTTTATGTACAGTGTATAAGATATATTTCGTGTCCTTTTGATATTTTATGTAAATTATATAATACATATTTGGTGTTGTTTTTGATATTTTACATAGGGTGTGTCATCTATATTGACTGTCCTTTTTAATATTTTATTTACAGTATATAATATACATTTGGTGTAATTTTTGATATTTTATGTACAGTATATTAAATATAATTACTGTAGTTTTTTATAGTCTATTTACAGTATATATAACACATATTTGGTGTACTTTTTGATATTTTATGTACAGTATGTCATATATATTTACTGTACTATTTGATATTTTATTTACAGTATATAAAATGTATTTGGTGTACTTTTAGTTAATATTATATGTACAATATATGAAATATATTTACTGTACTTTCTGATATTTTATATACAGTATATAAGATATATTTGGTGTCCTTTTGATATTTTATATAAATTATATAATATATATTTTGTGAAGTTTTTGATATTTTACATAGGGTGTGTAGTATATACTTACTGTCCTTTTTGATATTTTATTTACAGTATATAATATACATTTGGTGTAATTTTTGATATTTTATGTACAGTATATTAAATATAATTACTGCAGTTTTTGATAGTCTATTTACAGTATATACAACACATATTTGGTGTACTTTTTGATATTTTATGTACAGTATGTCATATATATTTACTGTACTTTTTGATATTTTATTTACAGTATATGAAATGTATTTGGTGTACTTTTAGTTAATATTATATGTACAATATATGAAATATATTTACTGTACTTTTTGATATTTTATGTACAGTATATAAGATATATTTGGTGTCCTTTTGATATTTTATATAAATTACATAATATATATTTGGTGAAGTTTTTGATATTTTACATAGGGTGTGTAGTATATAGTTACTGTCCTTTTTGATATTTTATTTACAGTATATAATATACGTTTGGTGTAATTTTTGATATTTAATGTACAGTATATTAAATATAATTACTGTAGTATTTGATACTTTATTTACAGTATATATAACACATATTTGGTGTACTTTTTGATATTTTATGTACAGTATGTCATATATATTTACTGTACTTTTTGATAATTTATTTACAGTATATAAAGTGTATTTGGTGTACTTTCAGTTAATATTATATGTACAATATATGAAATATATTTACTGTACTTTTTGATATTTTATGTACAGTATATAAGATATATTTCGTGTCCTTTTGATATTTTATGTAAATTATAAAATATATATTTGGTGAAGTTTTTGATATTTTACATAGGGTGTGTAGTATATAGTTACTGTCCTTTTTGATATTTTATTTACAGTATATAATATACGTTTGGTGTAATTTTTGATATTTTATGTACAGTATATTAAATATAATTACTGTAGTATTTGATACTTTATTTACAGTATATATAACACATATTTGGTGTACTTTTTGATATTTTATGTACAGTATGCAATATATATTTACTGTACTTTTTGATAATTTATTTACAGTATATAAAGTGTATATGGTGTACTTTCGGTTAATATTATATGTACAATATATGAAATATATATACTGTATTTTTGATATTTTATGTACAGTATATAAGATATATTTCGTGTCCTTTTGATATTTTATGTAAATTATATAATACATATTTGGTGTTGTTTTTGATATTTTACATAGGGTGTGTCATCTATATTGACTGTCCTTTTTAATATTTTATTTACAGTATATAATATACATTTGGTGTAATTTTTGATATTTTATGTACAGTAGATTAAATATAATTACTGTAGTTTTTCATAGTCTATTTACAGTATATATAACACATATTTGGTGTACTTTTTGATATTTTATGTACAGTATGTCATATATATTTACTGTACTATTTGATATTTAATTTACAGTATATAAAATGTATTTGGTGTACTTTTAGTTAATATTATATGTACAATATATGAAATATATTTACTGTACTTTCTGATATTTTATATACAGTATATAAGATATATTTGGTGTCCTTTTGATATTTTATATAAATTATATAATATATATTTTGTGAAGTTTTTGATATTTTACATAGGGTGTGTACTATATACTTACTGTCCTTTTTGATATTTTATTTACAGTATATAATATACATTTGGTGTAATTTTTGATATTTTATGTACAGTATATTAAATATAATTACTGCAGTTTTTGATAGTCTATTTGCAGTATATACAACACATATTTGGTGTACTTTTTGATATTTTATGTACAGTATGTCATATATATTTACTGTACTTTTTGATATTTTATTTACAGTATATAAAATGTATTTGGTGTACTTTTAGTTAATATTATATGTACAATATATGAAATATATTTACTGTACTTTTTGATATTTTATGTACAGTATATAAGATATATTTGGTGTCCTTTTGATATTTTATATAAATTACATAATATATATTTGGTGAAGTTTTTGATATTTTACATAGGGTGTGTAGTATATAGTTACTGTCCTTTTTGATATTTTATTTACAGTATATAATATACGTTTGGTGTAATTTTTGATATTTAATGTACAGTATATTAAATATAATTACTGTAGTATTTGATACTTTATTTACAGTATATATAACACATATTTGGTGTACTTTTTGATATTTTATGTACAGTATGTCATATATATTTACTGTACTTTTTGATAATTTATTTACAGTATATAAAGTGTATTTGGTGTACTTTCAGTTAATATTATATGTACAATATATGAAATATATTTACTGTACTTTTTGATATTTTATGTACAGTATATAAGATATATTTGGTGTCCTTTTGATATTTTATGTAAATTATATAATATATATTTGCTGAAGTTTTTGATATTTTACATAGGGTGTGTACTATATAGTTACTGTCCTTTTTGATATTTTATTTACAGTATATAATATACGTTTGGTGTAATTTTTGATATTTTATGTACAGTATATTAAATATAATTACTGTAGTATTTGATACTTTATTTACAGTATATATAACACATATTTGGTGTACTATTTGATATTTTATGTACAGTATGTAATATATATTTACTGTACTTTTTGATAATTTATTTACAGTATATAAAGTGTATTTGGTGTACTTTCAGTTAATATTATATGTACAATATATGAAATATATTTACTGTACTTTTTGATATTTTATGTACAGTATATAAGATATATTTCGTGTCCTTTTGATATTTTATGTAAATTATAAAATATATATTTGGTGAAGTTTTTGATATTTTACATAGGGTGTGTAGTATATAGTTACTGTCCTTTTTGATATTTTATTTACAGTATGTAATATACGTTTGGTGTAATTTTTGATATTTTATGTACAGTATATTAAATATAATTACTGTAGTATTTGATACTTTATTTACAGTATATATAACACATATTTGGTGTACTTTTTGATATTTTATGTACAGTATGTAATATATATTTACTGTACTTTTTGATAATTTATTTACAGTATATAAAGTGTATTTGGTGTACTTTCGGTTAATATTATATGTACAATATATGAAATATATATACTGTATTTTTGATATTTTATGTACAGTATATAAGATATATTTCGTGTCCTTTTGATATTTTATGTAAATTATATAATACATATTTGGTGTTGTTTTTGATATTTTACATAGGGTATGTCATCTATATTGACTGTCCTTTTTAATATTTTATTTACAGTATATAATATACATTTGGTGTAATTTTTGATATTTTATGTACAGTATATTAAATATAATTACTGTAGTTTTTCATAGTCTATTTACAGTATATATAACACATATTTGGTGTACTTTTTGATATTTTATGTACAGTATGATATATATATTTACTGTACTATTTGATATTTTATTTACAGTATATAAAATGTATTTGGTGTACTTTTAGTTAATATTATATGTACAATATATGAAATATATTTACTGTACTTTCTGATATTTTATATACAGTATATAAGATATATTTGGTGTCCTTTTGATATTTTATATAAATTATATAATATATATTTGGTGAAGTTTTTGATATTTTACATAGGGTGTGTAGTATATAGTTACTGTCCTTTTTGATATTTTATTTACAGTATATAATATACGTTTGGTGTAATTTTTGATATTTAATGTACAGTATATTAAATATAATTACTGTAGTATTTGATACTTTATTTACAGTATATATAACACATATTTGGTGTACTTTTTGATATTTTATGTACAGTATGTAATATATATTTACTGTACTTTTTGATAATTTATTTACAGTATATAAAGTGTATTTGATGTACTTTCAGTTAATATTATATGTAAAATATATGAAATATATTTACTGTACTTTGTGATATTTTATGTACAGTATATAAGATATATTTGGTGTCCTTTTGATATTTTATGTAAATTATATAATATATATTTGGTGAAGTTTTTGATATTTTACATAGGGTGTGTAGTATATAGTTACTGTCCTTTTTGATATTTTATTTACAGTATATAATATACGTTTGGTGTGATTTTTGATATTTTATGTACAGTATATTAAATATAATTACTGTAGTATTTGATACTTTATTTACAGTATATATAACACATATTTGGTGTACTTTTTGATATTTTATGTACAGTATGTAATATATATTTACTGTACTTTTTGATAATTTATTTACAGTATATAAAGTGTATTTGGTGTACTTTCGGTTAATATTATATGTACAATATATGAAATATATATACTGTATTTTTGATATTTTATGTACAGTATATAAGATATATTTCGTGTCCTTTTGATATTTTATGTAAATTATATAATACATATTTGGTGTTGTTTTTGATATTTTACATAGGGTGTGTCATCTATATTGACTGTCCTTTTTAATATTTTATTTACAGTATATAATATACATTTGGTGTAATTTTTGATATTTTATGGACAGTATATTAAATATAATTACTGTAGTTTTTCATAGTCTATTTACAGTATATATAACACATATTTGGTGTACTTTTTGATATTTTATGTACAGTATGTCATATATATTTACTGTACTATTTGATATTTTATTTACAGTATATAAAATGTATTTGGTGTACTTTTAGTTAATATTATATGTACAATATATGAAATATATTTACTGTACTTTCTGATATTTTATATACAGTATATAAGATATATTTGGTGTCCTTTTGATATTTTATATAAATTATATAATATATATTTGGTGAAGTTTTTGATATTTTACATAGGGTGTGTAGTATATAGTTACTGTCCTTTTTGATATTTTATTTACAGTATATAATATACGTTTGGTGTAATTTTTGATATTTAATGTACAGTATATTAAATATAATTACTGTAGTATTTGATACTTTATTTACAGTATATATAACACATATTTGGTGTACTTTTTGATATTTTATGTACAGTATGTAATATATATTTACTGTACTTTTTGATAATTTATTTACAGTATATAAAGTGTATTTGGTGTACTTTCAGTTAATATTATATGTAAAATATATGAAATATTTTTACTGTACTTTGTGATATTTTATGTACAGTATATAAGATATATTTGGTGTCCTTTTGATATTTTATGTAAATTATATAATATATATTTGGTGAAGTTTCTGATATTTTACATAGGGTGTGTAGTATATAGTTACTGTCCTTTTTGATATTTTATTTACAGTATATAATATACGTTTGGTGTAATTTTTGATATTTTATGTACAGTATATTAAATATAATTACTGTAGTATTTGATACTTTATTTACAGTATATATAACACATATTTGGTGTACTTTTTGATATTTTATGTACAGTATGTAATATATATTTACTGTACTTTTTGATAATTTATTTACAGTATATAAAGTGTATTTGGTGTACTTTCGGTTAATATTATATGTACAATATATGAAATATATATACTGTATTTTTGATATTTTATGTACAGTATATAAGATATATTTCGTGTCCTTTTGATATTTTATGTAAATTATATAATACATATTTGGTGTTGTTTTTGATATTTTACATAGAGTGTGTCATCTATATTGACTGTCCTTTTTAATATTTTATTTACAGTATATAATATACATTTGGTGTAATTTTTGATATTTTATGTACAGTATATTAAATATAATTACTGTAGTTTTTCATAGTCTATTTACAGTATATATAACACATATTTGGTGTACTTTTTGATATTTTATGTACAGTATGTCATATATATTTACTGTACTATTTGATATTTTATTTACAGTATATAAAATGTATTTGGTGTACTTTTAGTTAATATTATATGTACAATATATGAAATATATTTACTGTACTTTCTGATATTTTATATACAGTATATAAGATATATTTGGTGTCCTTTTGATATTTTATATAAATTATATAATATATATTTTGTGAAGTTTTTGATATTTTACATAGGGTGTGTAGTATATACTTACTGTCCTTTTTGATATTTTATTTACAGTATATAATATACATTTGGTGTAATTTTTGATATTTTATGTACAGTATATTAAATATAATTACTGCAGTTTTTGATAGTCTATTTACAGTATATACAACACATATTTGGTGTACTTTTTGATATTTTATGTACAGTATGTCATATATATTTACTGTACTTTTTGATATTTTATTTACAGTATATGAAATGTATTTGGTGTACTTTTAGTTAATATTATATGTACAATATATGAAATATATTTACTGTACTTTTTGATATTTTATGTACAGTATATAAGATATATTTGGTGTCCTTTTGATATTTTATATAAATTACATAATATATATTTGGTGAAGTTTTTGATATTTTACATAGGGTGTGTAGTATATAGTTACTGTCCTTTTTGATATTTTATTTACAGTATATAATATACGTTTGGTGTAATTTTTGATATTTAATGTACAGTATATTAAATATAATTACTGTAGTATTTGATACTTTATTTACAGTATATATAACACATATTTGGTGTACTTTTTGATATTTTATGTACAGTATGTCATATATATTTACTGTACTTTTTGATAATTTATTTACAGTATATAAAGTGTATTTGGTGTACTTTCAGTTAATATTATATGTACAATATATGAAATATATTTACTGTACTTTTTGATATTTTATGTACAGTATATAAGATATATTTCGTGTCCTTTTGATATTTTATGTAAATTATAAAATATATATTTGGTGAAGTTTTTGATATTTTACATAGGGTGTGTAGTATATAGTTACTGTCCTTTTTGATATTTTATTTACAGTATATAATATACGTTTGGTGTAATTTTTGATATTTTATGTACAGTATATTAAATATAATTACTGTAGTATTTGATACTTTATTTACAGTATATATAACACATATTTGGTGTACTTTTTGATATTTTATGTACAGTATGCAATATATATTTACTGTACTTTTTGATAATTTATTTACAGTATATAAAGTGTATATGGTGTACTTTCGGTTAATATTATATGTACAATATATGAAATATATATACTGTATTTTTGATATTTTATGTACAGTATATAAGATATATTTCGTGTCCTTTTGATATTTTATGTAAATTATATAATACATATTTGGTGTTGTTTTTGATATTTTACATAGGGTGTGTCATCTATATTGACTGTCCTTTTTAATATTTTATTTACAGTATATAATATACATTTGGTGTAATTTTTGATATTTTATGTACAGTAGATTAAATATAATTACTGTAGTTTTTCATAGTCTATTTACAGTATATATAACACATATTTGGTGTACTTTTTGATATTTTATGTACAGTATGTCATATATATTTACTGTACTATTTGATATTTAATTTACAGTATATAAAATGTATTTGGTGTACTTTTAGTTAATATTATATGTACAATATATGAAATATATTTACTGTACTTTCTGATATTTTATATACAGTATATAAGATATATTTGGTGTCCTTTTGATATTTTATATAAATTATATAATATATATTTTGTGAAGTTTTTGATATTTTACATAGGGTGTGTACTATATACTTACTGTCCTTTTTGATATTTTATTTACAGTATATAATATACATTTGGTGTAATTTTTGATATTTTATGTACAGTATATTAAATATAATTACTGCAGTTTTTGATAGTCTATTTGCAGTATATACAACACATATTTGGTGTACTTTTTGATATTTTATGTACAGTATGTCATATATATTTACTGTACTTTTTGATATTTTATTTACAGTATATAAAATGTATTTGGTGTACTTTTAGTTAATATTATATGTACAATATATGAAATATATTTACTGTACTTTTTGATATTTTATGTACAGTATATAAGATATATTTGGTGTCCTTTTGATATTTTATATAAATTACATAATATATATTTGGTGAAGTTTTTGATATTTTACATAGGGTGTGTAGTATATAGTTACTGTCCTTTTTGATATTTTATTTACAGTATATAATATACGTTTGGTGTAATTTTTGATATTTAATGTACAGTATATTAAATATAATTACTGTAGTATTTGATACTTTATTTACAGTATATATAACACATATTTGGTGTACTTTTTGATATTTTATGTACAGTATGTCATATATATTTACTGTACTTTTTGATAATTTATTTACAGTATATAAAGTGTATTTGGTGTACTTTCAGTTAATATTATATGTACAATATATGAAATATATTTACTGTACTTTTTGATATTTTATGTACAGTATATAAGATATATTTGGTGTCCTTTTGATATTTTATGTAAATTATATAATATATATTTGCTGAAGTTTTTGATATTTTACATAGGGTGTGTACTATATAGTTACTGTCCTTTTTGATATTTTATTTACAGTATATAATATACGTTTGGTGTAATTTTTGATATTTTATGTACAGTATATTAAATATAATTACTGTAGTATTTGATACTTTATTTACAGTATATATAACACATATTTGGTGTACTATTTGATATTTTATGTACAGTATGTAATATATATTTACTGTACTTTTTGATAATTTATTTACAGTATATAAAGTGTATTTGGTGTACTTTCAGTTAATATTATATGTACAATATATGAAATATATTTACTGTACTTTTTGATATTTTATGTACAGTATATAAGATATATTTCGTGTCCTTTTGATATTTTATGTAAATTATAAAATATATATTTGGTGAAGTTTTTGATATTTTACATAGGGTGTGTAGTATATAGTTACTGTCCTTTTTGATATTTTATTTACAGTATGTAATATACGTTTGGTGTAATTTTTGATATTTTATGTACAGTATATTAAATATAATTACTGTAGTATTTGATACTTTATTTACAGTATATATAACACATATTTGGTGTACTTTTTGATATTTTATGTACAGTATGTAATATATATTTACTGTACTTTTTGATAATTTATTTACAGTATATAAAGTGTATTTGGTGTACTTTCGGTTAATATTATATGTACAATATATGAAATATATATACTGTATTTTTGATATTTTATGTACAGTATATAAGATATATTTCGTGTCCTTTTGATATTTTATGTAAATTATATAATACATATTTGGTGTTGTTTTTGATATTTTACATAGGGTATGTCATCTATATTGACTGTCCTTTTTAATATTTTATTTACAGTATATAATATACATTTGGTGTAATTTTTGATATTTTATGTACAGTATATTAAATATAATTACTGTAGTTTTTCATAGTCTATTTACAGTATATATAACACATATTTGGTGTACTTTTTGATATTTTATGTACAGTATGATATATATATTTACTGTACTATTTGATATTTTATTTACAGTATATAAAATGTATTTGGTGTACTTTTAGTTAATATTATATGTACAATATATGAAATATATTTACTGTACTTTCTGATATTTTATATACAGTATATAAGATATATTTGGTGTCCTTTTGATATTTTATATAAATTATATAATATATATTTGGTGAAGTTTTTGATATTTTACATAGGGTGTGTAGTATATAGTTACTGTCCTTTTTGATATTTTATTTACAGTATATAATATACGTTTGGTGTAATTTTTGATATTTAATGTACAGTATATTAAATATAATTACTGTAGTATTTGATACTTTATTTACAGTATATATAACACATATTTGGTGTACTTTTTGATATTTTATGTACAGTATGTAATATATATTTACTGTACTTTTTGATAATTTATTTACAGTATATAAAGTGTATTTGATGTACTTTCAGTTAATATTATATGTAAAATATATGAAATATATTTACTGTACTTTGTGATATTTTATGTACAGTATATAAGATATATTTGGTGTCCTTTTGATATTTTATGTAAATTATATAATATATATTTGGTGAAGTTTTTGATATTTTACATAGGGTGTGTAGTATATAGTTACTGTCCTTTTTGATATTTTATTTACAGTATATAATATACGTTTGGTGTGATTTTTGATATTTTATGTACAGTATATTAAATATAATTACTGTAGTATTTGATACTTTATTTACAGTATATATAACACATATTTGGTGTACTTTTTGATATTTTATGTACAGTATGTAATATATATTTACTGTACTTTTTGATAATTTATTTACAGTATATAAAGTGTATTTGGTGTACTTTCGGTTAATATTATATGTACAATATATGAAATATATATACTGTATTTTTGATATTTTATGTACAGTATATAAGATATATTTCGTGTCCTTTTGATATTTTATGTAAATTATATAATACATATTTGGTGTTGTTTTTGATATTTTACATAGGGTGTGTCATCTATATTGACTGTCCTTTTTAATATTTTATTTACAGTATATAATATACATTTGGTGTAATTTTTGATATTTTATGGACAGTATATTAAATATAATTACTGTAGTTTTTCATAGTCTATTTACAGTATATATAACACATATTTGGTGTACTTTTTGATATTTTATGTACAGTATGTCATATATATTTACTGTACTATTTGATATTTTATTTACAGTATATAAAATGTATTTGGTGTACTTTTAGTTAATATTATATGTACAATATATGAAATATATTTACTGTACTTTCTGATATTTTATATACAGTATATAAGATATATTTGGTGTCCTTTTGATATTTTATATAAATTATATAATATATATTTGGTGAAGTTTTTGATATTTTACATAGGGTGTGTAGTATATAGTTACTGTCCTTTTTGATATTTTATTTACAGTATATAATATACGTTTGGTGTAATTTTTGATATTTAATGTACAGTATATTAAATATAATTACTGTAGTATTTGATACTTTATTTACAGTATATATAACACATATTTGGTGTACTTTTTGATATTTTATGTACAGTATGTAATATATATTTACTGTACTTTTTGATAATTTATTTACAGTATATAAAGTGTATTTGGTGTACTTTCAGTTAATATTATATGTAAAATATATGAAATATTTTTACTGTACTTTGTGATATTTTATGTACAGTATATAAGATATATTTGGTGTCCTTTTGATATTTTATGTAAATTATATAATATATATTTGGTGAAGTTTCTGATATTTTACATAGGGTGTGTAGTATATAGTTACTGTCCTTTTTGATATTTTATTTACAGTATATAATATACGTTTGGTGTAATTTTTGATATTTTATGTACAGTATATTAAATATAATTACTGTAGTATTTGATACTTTATTTACAGTATATATAACACATATTTGGTGTACTTTTTGATATTTTATGTACAGTATGTAATATATATTTACTGTACTTTTTGATAATTTATTTACAGTATATAAAGTGTATTTGGTGTACTTTCGGTTAATATTATATGTACAATATATGAAATATATATACTGTATTTTTGATATTTTATGTACAGTATATAAGATATATTTCGTGTCCTTTTGATATTTTATGTAAATTATATAATACATATTTGGTGTTGTTTTTGATATTTTACATAGAGTGTGTCATCTATATTGACTGTCCTTTTTAATATTTTATTTACAGTATATAATATACATTTGGTGTAATTTTTGATATTTTATGTACAGTATATTAAATATAATTACTGTAGTTTTTCATAGTCTATTTACAGTATATATAACACATATTTGGTGTACTTTTTGATATTTTATGTACAGTATGTCATATATATTTACTGTACTATTTGATATTTTATTTTCAGTATATAAAATGTATTTGGTGTACTTTTAGTTAATATTATATGTACAATATATGAAATATATTTACTGTACTTTCTGATATTTTATGTACAGTATATAAGATATATTTGGTGTCCTTTTGATATTTTATATAAATTATATAATATATATTTGGTGAAGTTTTTGATATTTTACATAGGGTGTGTAGTATATAGTTACTGTCCTTTTTGATATTTTATTTACAGTATATAATATACGTTTGGTGTAATTTTTGATATTTAATGTACAGTATATTAAATATAATTACTGTAGTATTTGATACTTTATTTACAGTATATATAACACATATTTGGTGTACTTTTTGATATTTTATGTATAGTATGTAATATATATTTACTGTACTTTTTGATAATTTATTTACAGTATATAAAGTGTATTTGGTGTACTTTCAGTTAATATTATATGTAAAATATATGAAATATATTTACTGTATTTTTGATATTTTATGTACAGTATATAAGATATATTTCGTGTCCTTTTGATATTTTATGTAAATTATATAATACATATTTGGTGTTGTTTTTGATATTTTACATAGGGTGTGTCATCTATATTGACTGTCCTTTTTAATATTTTATTTACAGTATATAATATACATTTGGTGTAATTTTTGATATTTTATGTACAGTAGATTAAATATAATTACTGTAGTTTTTCATAGTCTATTTACAGTATATATAACACATATTTGGTGTACTTTTTGATATTTTATGTACAGTATGTCATATATATTTACTGTACTTTTTGATAATTTATTTACAGTATATAAAGTGTATTTGGTGTACTTTCAGTTAATATTATATGTACAATATATGAAATATATTTACTGTACTTTTTGATATTTTATGTACAGTATATAAGATATATTTGGTGTCCTTTTGATATTTTATATAAATTATATAATATATATTTGGTGAAGTTTTTGATATTTTACATAGGGTGTGTAGTATATACTTACTGTCCTTTTTGATATTTTATTTACAGTATATAATATACATTTGGTGTAATTTTTGATATTTTATGTACAGTATATTAAATATAATTACTGCAGTTTTTGATAGTCTATTTACAGTATATATAACACATATTTGGTGTACTTTTTGATATTTTATGTACAGTATGTCATATATATTTACTGTACTTTTTGATATTTTATTTACAGTATATAAAATGTATTTGGTGTACTTTTAGTTAATATTATATGTACAATATATGAAATATATTTACTGTACTTTTTGATATTTTATGTACAGTATATAAGATATATTTGGTGTCCTTTTGATATTTTATATAAATTATATAATATACATTTGGTGAAGTTTTTGATATTTTACATAGGGTGTGTAGTATATAGTTACTGTCCTTTTTGATATTTTATTTACAGTATATAATATACGTTAGGTGTAATTTTTGATATTTAATGTACAGTATATTAAATATAATTACTGTAGTGTTTCATACTTTATTTACAGTATATATAACACATATTTGGTGTACTTTTTGATATTTTATGTACAGTATGTCATATATATTTACTGTACTTTTTGATAATTTATTTACAGTATATAAAGTGTATTTGGTGTACTTTCAGTTAATATTATATGTACAATATATGGAATGTATTTACTGTACTTTTTGATATTTTATGTACAGTATATAAGATATATTTGGTGTCCTTTTGATATTTTATGTAAATTATATAATATATATTTGGTGAAGTTTTTGATATTTTACATAGGGTGTGTACTATATAGTTACTGTCCTTTTTGATATTTTATTTACAGTATATAATATACGTTTGGTGTAATTTTTGATATTTTATGTACAGTATATTAAATATAATTACTGTAGTATTTGATACTTTATTTACAGTATATATAACACATATTTGGTGTACTTTTTGATATTTTATGTACAGTATGTCATATATATTTACTGTACTTTTTGATAATTTATTTACAGTATATAAAGTGTATTTGGTGTACTTTGAGTTAATATTATATGTAAAATATATGAAATATTTTTACTGTACTTTGTGATATTTTATGTACAGTATATAAGATATATTTGGTGTCCTTTTGATATTTTATGTAAATTATATAATATATATTTGGTGAAGTTTTTGATATTTTACATAGGGTGTGTAGTATATAGTTACTGTCCTTTTTGATATTTTATTTACAGTATATAATATACGTTTGGTGTAATTTTTGATATTTTATGTACAGTATATTAAATATAATTACTGTAGTATTTGATACTTTATTTACAGTATATATAACACATATTTGGTGTACTTTTTGATATTTTATGTACAGTATGTAATATATATTTACTGTACTTTTTGATAATTTATTTACAGTATATAAAGTGTATTTGGTGTACTTTCGGTTAATATTATATGTACAATATATGAAATATATATACTGTATTTTTGATATTTTATGTACAGTATATAAGATATATTTCGTGTCCTTTTGATATTTTATGTAAATTATATAATACATATTTGGTGTTGTTTTTGATATTTTACATAGAGTGTGTCATCTATATTGACTGTCCTTTTTAATATTTTATTTACAGTATATAATATACATTTGGTGTAATTTTTGATATTTTATGTACAGTATATTAAATATAATTACTGTAGTTTTTCATAGTCTATTTACAGTATATATAACACATATTTGGTGTACTTTTTGATATTTTATGTACAGTATGTCATATATATTTACTGTACTATTTGATATTTTATTTACAGTATATAAAATGTATTTGGTGTACTTTTAGTTAATATTATATGTACAATATATGAAATATATTTACTGTACTTTCTGATATTTTATATACAGTATATAAGATATATTTGGTGTCCTTTTGATATTTTATATAAATTATATAATATATATTTGGTGAAGTTTTTGATATTTTACATAGGGTGTGTAGTATATAGTTACTGTTCTTTTTGATATTTTATTTACAGTATATAATATACGTTTGGTGTAATTTTTGATATTTAATGTACAGTATATTAAATATAATTACTGTAGTATTTGATACTTTATTTACAGTATATATAACACATATTTGGTGTACTTTTTGATATTTTATGTACAGTATGTAATATATATTTACTGTACTTTTTGATAATTTATTTACAGTATATAAAGTGTATTTGGTGTACTTTCAGTTAATATTATATGTACAATATATGAAATATATATACTGTATTTTTGATATTTTATGTACAGTATATAAGATATATTTCGTGTCCTTTTGATATTTTATGTAAATTATATAATACATATTTGGTGTTGTTTTTGATATTTTACATAGAGTGTGTCATCTATATTGACTGTCCTTTTTAATATTTTATTTACAGTATATAATATACATTTGGTGTAATTTTTGATATTTTATGTACAGTATATTAAATATAATTACTGTAGTTTTTCATAGTCTATTTACAGTATATATAACACATATTTGGTGTACTTTTTGATATTTTATGTACAGTATGTCATATATATTTACTGTACTTTTTGATAATTTATTTACAGTATATAAAGTGTATTTGGTGTACTTTCGGTTAATATTATATGTACAATATATGAAATATATATACTGTATTTTTGATATTTTATGTACAGTATATAAGATATATTTCGTGTCCTTTTGATATTTTATGTAAATTATATAATACATATTTGGTGTTGTTTTTGATATTTTACATAGAGTGTGTCATCTATATTGACTGTCCTTTTTAATATTTTATTTACAGTATATAATATACATTTGGTGTAATTTTTGATATTTTATGTACAGTATATTAAATATAATTACTGTAGTTTTTCATAGTCTATTTACAGTATATATAACACATATTTGGTGTACTTTTTGATATTTTATGTACAGTATGTCATATATATTTACTGTACTATTTGATATTTTATTTTCAGTATATAAAATGTATTTGGTGTACTTTTAGTTAATATTATATGTACAATATATGAAATATATTTACTGTACTTTCTGATATTTTATATACAGTATATAAGATATATTTGGTGTCCTTTTGATATTTTATATAAATTATATAATATATATTTCGTGAAGTTTTTGATATTTTACATAGGGTGTGTAGTATATAGTTACTGTCCTTTTTGATATTTTATTTACAGTATATAATATACGTTTGGTGTAATTTTTGATATTTAATGTACAGTATATTAAATATAATTACTGTAGTATTTGATACTTTATTTACAGTATATATAACACATATTTGGTGTACTTTTTGATATTTTATGTATAGTATGTAATATATATTTACTGTACTTTTTGATAATTTATTTACAGTATATAAAGTGTATTTGGTGTACTTTCAGTTAATATTATATGTAAAATATATGAAATATATTTACTGTACTTTTTGATATTTTATGTACAGTATATAAGATATATTTCGTGTCCTTTTGATATTTTATGTAAATTATATAATACATATTTGGTGTTGTTTTTGATATTTTACATAGAGTGTGTCATCTATATTGACTGTCCTTTTTAATATTTTATTTACAGTATATAATATACATTTGGTGTAATTTTTGATATTTTATGTACAGTATATTAAATATAATTACTGTAGTTTTTCATAGTCTATTTACAGTATATATAACACATATTTGGTGTACTTTTTGATATTTTATGTACAGTATGTCATATATATTTACTGTACTTTTTGATAATTTATTTACAGTATATAAAGTGTATTTGGTGTACTTTCAGTTAATATTATATGTACAATATATGAAATATATTTACTGTACTTTTTGATATTTTATGTACAGTATATAAGATATATTTGGTGTCCTTTTGATATTTTATATAAATTATATAATATATATTTGGTGAAGTTTTTGATATTTTACATAGGGAGTGTAGTATATACTTACTGTCCTTTTTGATATTTTATTTACAGTATATAATATACATTTGGTGTAATTTTTGATATTTTATGCACAGTATATTAAATATAATTACTGCAGTTTTTGATAGTCTATTTACAGTATATATAACACATATTTGGTGTACTTTTTGATATTTTATGTACAGTATGTCATATATATTTACTGTACTTTTTGATATTTTATTTACAGTATATAAAATGTATTTGGTGTACTTTTAGTTAATATTATATGTACAATATATGAAATATATTTACTGTACTTTTTGATATTTTATGTACAGTATATAAGATATATTTGGTGTCCTTTTGATATTTTATATAAATTATATAATATACATTTCGTGAAGTTTTTGATATTTTACATAGGGTGTGTAGTATATAGTTACTGTCCTTTTTGATATTTTATTTACAGTATATAATATACGTTAGGTGTAATTTTTGATATTTAATGTACAGTATATTAAATATAATTACTGTAGTGTTTGATACTTTATTTACAGTATATATAACACATATTTGGTGTACTTTTTGATATTTTATGTACAGTATGTCATATATATTTACTGTACTTTTTGATAATTTATTTACAGTATATAAAGTGTATTTGGTGTACTTTCAGTTAATATTATATGTACAATATATGGAATGTATTTACTGTACTTTTTGATATTTTATGTACAGTATATAAGATATATTTGGTGTCCTTTTGATATTTTATGTAAATTATATAATATATATTTGGTGAAGTTTTTGATATTTTACATAGGGTGTGTACTATATAGTTACTGTCCTTTTTGATATTTTATTTACAGTATATAATATACGTTTGGTGTAATTTTTGATATTTTATGTACAGTATATTAAATATAATTACTGTAGTATTTGATACTTTATTTACAGTATATATAACACATATTTGGTGTACTTTTTGATATTTTATGTACAGTATGTAATATATATTTACTGTACTTTTTGATAATTTATTTACAGTATATAAAGTGTATTTGGTGTACTTTCAGTTAATATTATATGTAAAATATATGAAATATATTTACTGTACTTTTTGATATTTTAGGTACAGTATATAAGATATATTTGGTGTCCTTTTGATATTTTATGTAAATTATATAATATATATTTGGTGAAGTTTTTGATATTTTACATAGGGTGTGTAGTATATAGTTACTGTCCTTTTTGATATTTTATTTACAGTATATAATATACGTTTGGTGTGATTTTTGATATTTTATGTACAGTATATTAAATATAATTACTGTAGTATTTGATACTTTATTTACAGTATATATAACACATATTTGGTGTACTTTTTGATATTTTATGTACAGTATGTAATATATATTTACTGTACTTTTTGATAATTTATTTACAGTATATAAAGTGTATTTGGTGTACTTTCGGTTAATATTATATGTACAATATATGAAATATATATACTGTATTTTTGATATTTTATGTACAGTATATAAGATATATTTCGTGTCCTTTTGATATTTTATGTAAATTATATAATACATATTTGGTGTTGTTTTTGATATTTTACATAGGGTGTGTCATCTATATTGACTGTCCTTTTTAATATTTTATTTACAGTATATAATATACATTTGGTGTAATTTTTGATATTTTATGGACAGTATATTAAATATAATTACTGTAGTTTTTCATAGTCTATTTACAGTATATATAACACATATTTGGTGTACTTTTTGATATTTTATGTACAGTATGTCATATATATTTACTGTACTATTTGATATTTTATTTACAGTATATAAAATGTATTTGGTGTACTTTTAGTTAATATTATATGTACAATATATGAAATATATTTACTGTACTTTCTGATATTTTATATACAGTATATAAGATATATTTGGTGTCCTTTTGATATTTTATATAAATTATATAATATATATTTGGTGAAGTTTTTGATATTTTACATAGGGTGTGTAGTATATAGTTACTGTCCTTTTTGATATTTTATTTACAGTATATAATATACGTTTGGTGTAATTTTTGATATTTAATGTACAGTATATTAAATATAATTACTGTAGTATTTGATACTTTATTTACAGTATATATAACACATATTTGGTGTACTTTTTGATATTTTATGTACAGTATGTCATATATATTTACTGTACTTTTTGATAATTTATTTACAGTATATAAAGTGTATTTGGTGTACTTTCAGTTAATATTATATGTACAATATATGAAATATATTTACTGTACTTTTTGATATTTTATGTACAGTATATAAGATATATTTGGTGTCCTTTTGATATTTTATGTAAATTATATAATATATATTTGGTGAAGTTTTTGATATTTTACATAGGGTGTGTAGTATATAGTTACTGTCCTTTTTGATATTTTATTTACAGTATATAATATACGTTTGGTGTAATTTTTGATATTTTATGTACAGTATATTAAATATAATTACTGTAGTATTTGATACTTTATTTACAGTATATATAACACATATTTGGTGTACTTTTTGATATTTTATGTACAGTATGTAATATATATTTACTGTACTTTTTGATAATTTATTTACAGTATATAAAGTGTATTTGGTGTACTTTCGGTTAATATTATATGTACAATATATGAAATATATATACTGTATTTTTGATATTTTATGTACAGTGTATAAGATATATTTCGTGTCCTTTTGATATTTTATGTAAATTATATAATACATATTTGGTGTTGTTTTTGATATTTTACATAGGGTGTGTCATCTATATTGACTGTCCTTTTTAATATTTTATTTACAGTATATAATATACATTTGGTGTAATTTTTGATATTTTATGTACAGTATATTAAATATAATTACTGTAGTTTTTTATAGTCTATTTACAGTATATATAACACATATTTGGTGTACTTTTTGATATTTTATGTACAGTATGTCATATATATTTACTGTACTATTTGATATTTTATTTACAGTATATAAAATGTATTTGGTGTACTTTTAGTTAATATTATATGTACAATATATGAAATATATTTACTGTACTTTCTGATATTTTATATACAGTATATAAGATATATTTGGTGTCCTTTTGATATTTTATATAAATTATATAATATATATTTCGTGAAGTTTTTGATATTTTACATAGGGTGTGTAGTATATAGTTACTGTCCTTTTTGATATTTTATTTACAGTATATAATATACATTTGGTGTAATTTTTGATATTTTATGTACAGTATATTAAATATAATTACTGCAGTTTTTGATAGTCTATTTACAGTATATACAACACATATTTGGTGTACTTTTTGATATTTTATGTACAGTATGTCATATATATTTACTGTACTTTTTGATATTTTATTTACAGTATATGAAATGTATTTGGTGTACTTTTAGTTAATATTATATGTACAATATATGAAATATATTTACTGTACTTTTTGATATTTTATGTACAGTATATAAGATATATTTGGTGTCCTTTTGATATTTTATATAAATTACATAATATATATTTGGTGAAGTTTTTGATATTTTACATAGGGTGTGTAGTATATAGTTACTGTCCTTTTTGATATTTTATTTACAGTATATAATATACGTTTGGTGTAATTTTTGATATTTAATGTACAGTATATTAAATATAATTACTGTAGTATTTGATACTTTATTTACAGTATATATAACACATATTTGGTGTACTTTTTGATATTTTATGTACAGTATGTCATATATATTTACTGTACTTTTTGATAATTTATTTACAGTATATAAAGTGTATTTGGTGTACTTTCAGTTAATATTATATGTACAATATATGAAATATATTTACTGTACTTTTTGATATTTTATGTACAGTATATAAGATATATTTCGTGTCCTTTTGATATTTTATGTAAATTATAAAATATATATTTGGTGAAGTTTTTGATATTTTACATAGGGTGTGTAGTATATAGTTACTGTCCTTTTTGATATTTTATTTACAGTATATAATATACGTTTGGTGTAATTTTTGATATTTTATGTACAGTATATTAAATATAATTACTGTAGTATTTGATACTTTATTTACAGTATATATAACACATATTTGGTGTACTTTTTGATATTTTATGTACAGTATGCAATATATATTTACTGTACTTTTTGATAATTTATTTACAGTATATAAAGTGTATATGGTGTACTTTCGGTTAATATTATATGTACAATATATGAAATATATATACTGTATTTTTGATATTTTATGTACAGTATATAAGATATATTTCGTGTCCTTTTGATATTTTATGTAAATTATATAATACATATTTGGTGTTGTTTTTGATATTTTACATAGGGTGTGTCATCTATATTGACTGTCCTTTTTAATATTTTATTTACAGTATATAATATACATTTGGTGTAATTTTTGATATTTTATGTACAGTAGATTAAATATAATTACTGTAGTTTTTCATAGTCTATTTACAGTATATATAACACATATTTGGTGTACTTTTTGATATTTTATGTACAGTATGTCATATATATTTACTGTACTATTTGATATTTTATTTACAGTATATAAAATGTATTTGGTGTACTTTTAGTTAATATTATATGTACAATATATGAAATATATTTACTGTACTTTCTGATATTTTATATACAGTATATAAGATATATTTGGTGTCCTTTTGATATTTTATATAAATTATATAATATATATTTTGTGAAGTTTTTGATATTTTACATAGGGTGTGTACTATATACTTACTGTCCTTTTTGATATTTTATTTACAGTATATAATATACATTTGGTGTAATTTTTGATATTTTATGTACAGTATATTAAATATAATTACTGCAGTTTTTGATAGTCTATTTGCAGTATATACAACACATATTTGGTGTACTTTTTGATATTTTATGTACAGTATGTCATATATATTTACTGTACTATTTGATATTTTATTTACAGTATATAAAATGTATTTGGTGTACTTTTAGTTAATATTATATGTACAATATATGAAATATATTTACTGTACTTTTTGATATTTTATGTACAGTATATAAGATATATTTGGTGTCCTTTTGATATTTTATATAAATTACATAATATATATTTGGTGAAGTTTTTGATATTTTACATAGGGTGTGTAGTATATAGTTACTGTCCTTTTTGATATTTTATTTACAGTATATAATATACGTTTGGTGTAATTTTTGATATTTAATGTACAGTATATTAAATATAATTACTGTAGTATTTGATACTTTATTTACAGTATATATAACACATATTTGGTGTACTTTTTGATATTTTATGTACAGTATGTCATATATATTTACTGTACTTTTTGATAATTTATTTACAGTATATAAAGTGTATTTGGTGTACTTTCAGTTAATATTATATGTACAATATATGAAATATATTTACTGTACTTTTTGATATTTTATGTACAGTATATAAGATATATTTCGTGTCCTTTTGATATTTTATGTAAATTATAAAATATATATTTGGTGAAGTTTTTGATATTTTACATAGGGTGTGTAGTATATAGTTACTGTCCTTTTTGATATTTTATTTACAGTATATAATATACGTTTGGTGTAATTTTTGATATTTTATGTACAGTATATTAAATATAATTACTGTAGTATTTGATACTTTATTTACAGTATATATAACACATATTTGGTGTACTTTTTGATATTTTATGTACAGTATGCAATATATATTTACTGTACTTTTTGATAATTTATTTACAGTATATAAAGTGTATATGGTGTACTTTCGGTTAATATTATATGTACAATATATGAAATATATATACTGTATTTTTGATATTTTATGTACAGTATATAAGATATATTTCGTGTCCTTTTGATATTTTATGTAAATTATAAAATATATATTTGGTGAAGTTTTTGATATTTTACATAGGGTGTGTAGTATATAGTTACTGTCCTTTTTGATATTTTATTTACAGTATGTAATATACGTTTGGTGTAATTTTTGATATTTTATGTACAGTATATTAAATATAATTACTGTAGTATTTGATACTTTATTTACAGTATATATAACACATATTTGGTGTACTTTTTGATATTTTATGTACAGTATGTAATATATATTTACTGTACTTTTTGATAATTTATTTACAGTATATAAAGTGTATTTGGTGTACTTTCGGTTAATATTATATGTACAATATATGAAATATATATACTGTATTTTTGATATTTTATGTACAGTATATAAGATATATTTCGTGTCCTTTTGATATTTTATGTAAATTATATAATACATATTTGGTGTTGTTTTTGATATTTTACATAGGGTGTGTCATCTATATTGACTGTCCTTTTTAATATTTTATTTACAGTATATAATATACATTTGGTGTAATTTTTGATATTTTATGTACAGTATATTAAATATAATTACTGTAGTTTTTCATAGTCTATTTACAGTATATATAACACATATTTGGTGTACTTTTTGATATTTTATGTACAGTATGATATATATATTTACTGTACTATTTGATATTTTATTTACAGTATATAAAATGTATTTGGTGTACTTTTAGTTAATATTATATGTACAATATATGAAATATATTTACTGTACTTTCTGATATTTTATATACAGTATATAAGATATATTTGGTGTCCTTTTGATATTTTATATAAATTATATAATATATATTTGGTGAAGTTTTTGATATTTTACATAGGGTGTGTAGTATATAGTTACTGTCCTTTTTGATATTTTATTTACAGTATATAATATACGTTTGGTGTAATTTTTGATATTTAATGTACAGTATATTAAATATAATTACTGTAGTATTTGATACTTTATTTACAGTATATATAACACATATTTGGTGTACTTTTTGATATTTTATGTACAGTATGTAATATATATTTACTGTACTTTTTGATAATTTATTTACAGTATATAAAGTGTATTTGGTGTACTTTCAGTTAATATTATATGTAAAATATATGAAATATTTTTACTGTACTTTGTGATATTTTATGTACAGTATATAAGATATATTTGGTGTCCTTTTGATATTTTATGTAAATTATATAATATATATTTGGTGAAGTTTTTGATATTTTACATAGGGTGTGTAGTATATAGTTACTGTCCTTTTTGATATTTTATTTACAGTATATAATATACGTTTGGTGTAATTTTTGATATTTTATGTACAGTATATTAAATATAATTACTGTAGTATTTGATACTTTATTTACAGTATATATAACACATATTTGGTGTACTTTTTGATATTTTATGTACAGTATGTAATATATATTTACTGTACTTTTTGATAATTTATTTACAGTATATAAAGTGTATTTGGTGTACTTTCGGTTAATATTATATGTACAATATATGAAATATATATACTGTATTTTTGATATTTTATGTACAGTATATAAGATATATTTCGTGTCCTTTTGATATTTTATGTAAATTATATAATACATATTTGGTGTTGTTTTTGATATTTTACATAGAGTGTGTCATCTATATTGACTGTCCTTTTTAATATTTTATTTACAGTATATAATATACATTTGGTGTAATTTTTGATATTTTATGTACAGTATATTAAATATAATTACTGTAGTTTTTCATAGTCTATTTACAGTATATATAACACATATTTGGTGTACTTTTTGATATTTTATGTACAGTATGTCATATATATTTACTGTACTATTTGGTATTTTATTTTCAGTATATAAAATGTATTTGGTGTACTTTTAGTTAATATTATATGTACAATATATGAAATATATTTACTGTACTTTCTGATATTTTATGTACAGTATATAAGATATATTTGGTGTCCTTTTGATATTTTATATAAATTATATAATATATATTTGGTGAAGTTTTTGATATTTTACATAGGGTGTGTAGTATATAGTTACTGTCCTTTTTGATATTTTATTTACAGTATATAATATACGTTTGGTGTAATTTTTGATATTTAATGTACAGTATATTAAATATAATTACTGTAGTATTTGATACTTTATTTACAGTATATATAACACATATTTGGTGTACTTTTTGATATTTTATGTATAGTATGTAATATATATTTACTGTACTTTTTGATAATTTATTTACAGTATATAAAGTGTATTTGGTGTACTTTCAGTTAATATTATATGTAAAATATATGAAATATATTTACTGTACTTTTTGATATTTTATGTACAGTATATAAGATATATTTCGTGTCCTTTTGATATTTTATGTAAATTATATAATACATATTTGGTGTTGTTTTTGATATTTTACATAGAGTGTGTCATCTATATTGACTGTCCTTTTTAATATTTTATTTACAGTATATAATATACATTTGGTGTAATTTTTGATATTTTATGTACAGTATATTAAATATAATTACTGTAGTTTTTCATAGTCTATTTACAGTATATATAACACATATTTGGTGTACTTTTTGATATTTTATGTACAGTATGTCATATATATTTACTGTACTTTTTGATAATTTATTTACAGTATATAAAGTGTATTTGGTGTACTTTCAGTTAATATTATATGTACAATATATGAAATATATTTACTGTACTTTTTGATATTTTATGTACAGTATATAAGATATATTTGGTGTCCTTTTGATATTTTATATAAATTATATAATATATATTTGGTGAAGTTTTTGATATTTTACATAGGGTGTGTAGTATATACTTACTGTCCTTTTTGATATTTTATTTACAGTATATAATATACATTTGGTGTAATTTTTGATATTTTATGTACAGTATATTAAATATAATTACTGCAGTTTTTGATAGTCTATTTACAGTATATATAACACATATTTGGTGTACTTTTTGATATTTTATGTACAGTATGTCATATATATTTACTGTACTTTTTGATATTTTATTTACAGTATATAAAATGTATTTTGTGTACTTTTAGTTAATATTATATGTACAATATATGAAATATATTTACTGTACTTTTTGATATTTTATGTACAGTATATAAGATATATTTGGTGTCCTTTTGATATTTTATATAAATTATATAATATACATTTGGTGAAGTTTTTGATATTTTACATAGGGTGTGTAGTATATAGTTACTGTCCTTTTTGATATTTTATTTACAGTATATAATATACGTTAGGTGTAATTTTTGATATTTAATGTACAGTATATTAAATATAATTACTGTAGTGTTTGATACTTTATTTACAGTATATATAACACATATTTGGTGTACTTTTTGATATTTTATGTACAGTATGTCATATATATTTACTGTACTTTTTGATAATTTATTTACAGTATATAAAGTGTATTTGGTGTACTTTCAGTTAATATTATATGTACAATATATGGAATGTATTTACTGTACTTTTTGATATTTTATGTACAGTATATAAGATATATTTGGTGTCCTTTTGATATTTTATGTAAATTATATAATATATATTTGGTGAAGTTTTTGATATTTTACATAGGGTGTGTACTATATAGTTACTGTCCTTTTTGATATTTTATTTACAGTATATAATATACGTTTGGTGTAATTTTTGATATTTTATGTACAGTATATTAAATATAATTACTGTAGTATTTGATACTTTATTTACAGTATATATAACACATATTTGGTGTACTTTTTGATATTTTATGTACAGTATGTCATATATATTTACTGTACTTTTTGATAATTTATTTACAGTATATAAAGTGTATTTGGTGTACTTTCAGTTAATATTATATGTAAAATATATGAAATATATTTACTGTACTTTTTGATATTTTAGGTACAGTATATAAGATATATTTGGTGTCCTTTTGATATTTTATGTAAATTATATAATATATATTTGGTGAAGTTTTTGATATTTTACATAGGGTGTGTAGTATATAGTTACTGTCCTTTTTCATATTTTATTTACAGTATATAATATACGTTTGGTGTAATTTTTGATATTTTATGTACAGTATATTAAATATAATTACTGTAGTATTTGATACTTTATTTACAGTATATATAACACATATTTGGTGTACTTTTTGATATTTTATGTACAGTATGTAATATATATTTACTGTACTTTTTGATAATTTATTTACAGTATATAAAGTGTATTTGGTGTACTTTCGGTTAATATTATATGTACAATATATGAAATATATATACTGTATTTTTGATATTTTATGTACAGTATATAAGATATATTTCGTGTCCTTTTGATATTTTATGTAAATTATATAATACATATTTGGTGTTGTTTTTGATATTTTACATAGGGTGTGTCATCTATATTGACTGTCCTTTTTAATATTTTATTTACAGTATATAATATACATTTGGTGTAATTTTTGATATTTTATGTACAGTATATTAAATATAATTACTGTAGTTTTTCATAGTCTATTTACAGTATATATAACACATATTTGGTGTACTTTTTGATATTTTATGTACAGTATGTCATATATATTTACTGTACTATTTGATATTTTATTTACAGTATATAAAATGTATTTGGTGTACTTTTAGTTAATATTATATGTACAATATATGAAATATATTTACTGTACTTTCTGATATTTTATATACAGTATATAAGATATATTTGGTGTCCTTTTGATATTTTATATAAATTATATAATATATATTTGGTGAAGTTTTTGATATTTTACATAGGGTGTGTAGTATATAGTTACTGTCCTTTTTGATATTTTATTTACAGTATATAATATACGTTTGGTGTAATTTTTGATATTTAATGTACAGTATATTAAATATAATTACTGTAGTATTTGATACTTTATTTACAGTATATATAACACATATTTGGTGTACTTTTTGATATTTTATGTACAGTATGTAATATATATTTACTGTACTTTTTGATAATTTATTTACAGTATATAAAGTGTATTTGGTGTACTTTGAGTTAATATTATATGTAAAATATATGAAATATTTTTACTGTACTTTGTGATATTTTATGTACAGTATATAAGATATATTTGGTGTCCTTTTGATATTTTATGTAAATTATATAATATATATTTGGTGAAGTTTTTGATATTTTACATAGGGTGTGTAGTATATAGTTACTGTCCTTTTTGATATTTTATTTACAGTATATAATATACGTTTGGTGTAATTTTTGATATTTTATGTACAGTATATTAAATATAATTACTGTAGTATTTGATACTTTATTTACAGTATATATAACACATATTTGGTGTACTTTTTGATATTTTATGTACAGTATGTAATATATATTTACTGTACTTTTTGATAATTTATTTACAGTATATAAAGTGTATTTGGTGTACTTTCGGTTAATATTATATGTACAATATATGAAATATATATACTGTATTTTTGATATTTTATGTACAGTATATAAGATATATTTCGTGTCCTTTTGATATTTTATGTAAATTATATAATACATATTTGGTGTTGTTTTTGATATTTTACATAGAGTGTGTCATCTATATTGACTGTCCTTTTTAATATTTTATTTACAGTATATAATATACATTTGGTGTAATTTTTGATATTTTATGTACAGTATATTAAATATAATTACTGTAGTTTTTCATAGTCTATTTACAGTATATATAACACATATTTGGTGTACTTTTTGATATTTTATGTACAGTATGTCATATATATTTACTGTACTATTTGATATTTTATTTACAGTATATAAAATGTATTTGGTGTACTTTTAGTTAATATTATATGTACAATATATGAAATATATTTACTGTACTTTCTGATATTTTATATACAGTATATAAGATATATTTGGTGTCCTTTTGATATTTTATATAAATTATATAATATATATTTGGTGAAGTTTTTGATATTTTACATAGGGTGTGTAGTATATAGTTACTGTTCTTTTTGATATTTTATTTACAGTATATAATATACGTTTGGTGTAATTTTTGATATTTAATGTACAGTATATTAAATATAATTACTGTAGTATTTGATACTTTATTTACAGTATATATAACACATATTTGGTGTACTTTTTGATATTTTATGTACAGTATGTAATATATATTTACTGTACTTTTTGATAATTTATTTACAGTATATAAAGTGTATTTGGTGTACTTTCAGTTAATATTATATGTAAAATATATGAAATATATTTACTGTACTTTTTGATATTTTATGTACAGTATATAAGATATATTTGGTGTCCTTTTGATATATTATGTAAATTATATAATATATATTTGGTGAAGTTTTTCATATTTTACATAGGGTGTGTAGTATATAGTTACTGTCCTTTTTGATATTTTATTTACAGTATATAATATACGTTTGGTGTAATTTTTGATATTTTATGTACAGTATATTAAATATAATTACTGTAGTATTTGATACTTTATTTACAGTATATATAACACATATTTGGTGTACTTTTTGATATTTTATGTACAGTATGTAATATATATTTACTGTACTTTTTGATAATTTATTTACAGTATATAAAGTGTATTTGGTGTACTTTCGGTTAATATTATATGTACAATATATGAAATATATATACTGTATTTTTGATATTTTATGTACAGTATATAAGATATATTTCGTGTCCTTTTGATATTTTATGTAAATTATATAATACATATTTGCTGTTGTTTTTGATATTTTACATAGAGTGTGTCATCTATATTGACTGTCCTTTTTAATATTTTATTTACAGTATATAATATACATTTGGTGTAATTTTTGATATTTTATGTACAGTATATTAAATATAATTACTGTAGTTTTTCATAGTCTATTTACAGTATATATAACACATATTTGGTGTACTTTTTGATATTTTATGTACAGTATGTCATATATATTTACTGTACTTTTTGATAATTTATTTACAGTATATAAAGTGTATTTGGTGTACTTTCGGTTAATATTATATGTACAATATATGAAATATATATACTGTATTTTTGATATTTTATGTACAGTATATAAGATATATTTCGTGTCCTTTTGATATTTTATGTAAATTATATAATACATATTTGGTGTTGTTTTTGATATTTTACATAGAGTGTGTCATCTATATTGACTGTCCTTTTTAATATTTTATTTACAGTATATAATATACATTTGGTGTAATTTTTGATATTTTATGTACAGTATATTAAATATAATTACTGTAGTTTTTCATAGTCTATTTACAGTATATATAACACATATTTGGTGTACTTTTTGATATTTTATGTACAGTATGTCATATATATTTACTGTACTATTTGATATTTTATTTTCAGTATATAAAATGTATTTGGTGTACTTTTAGTTAATATTATATGTACAATATATGAAATATATTTACTGTACTTTCTGATATTTTATATACAGTATATAAGATATATTTGGTGTCCTTTTGATATTTTATATAAATTATATAATATATATTTGGTGAAGTTTTTGATATTTTACATAGGGTGTGTAGTATATAGTTACTGTCCTTTTTGATATTTTATTTACAGTATATAATATACGTTTGGTGTAATTTTTGATATTTAATGTACAGTATATTAAATATAATTACTGTAGTATTTGATACTTTATTTACAGTATATATAACACATATTTGGTGTACTTTTTGATATTTTATGTATAGTATGTAATATATATTTACTGTACTTTTTGATAATTTATTTACAGTATATAAAGTGTATTTGGTGTACTTTCAGTTAATATTATATGTAAAATATATGAAATATATTTACTGTACTTTTTGATATTTTATGTACAGTATATAAGATATATTTCGTGTCCTTTTGATATTTTATGTAAATTATATAATACATATTTGGTGTTGTTTTTGATATTTTACATAGAGTGTGTCATCTATATTGACTGTCCTTTTTAATATATTATTTACAGTATATAATATACATTTGGTGTAATTTTTGATATTTTATGTACAGTATATTAAATATAATTACTGTAGTTTTTCATAGTCTATTTACAGTATATATAACACATATTTGGTGTACTTTTTGATATTTTATGTACAGTATGTCATATATATTTACTGTACTTTTTGATAATTTATTTACAGTATATAAAGTGTATTTGGTGTACTTTCAGTTAATATTATATGTACAATATATGAAATATATTTACTGTACTTTTTGATATTTTATGTACAGTATATAAGATATATTTGGTGTCCTTTTGATATTTTATATAAATTATATAATATATATTTGGTGAAGTTTTTGATATTTTACATAGGGAGTGTAGTATATACTTACTGTCCTTTTTGATATTTTATTTACAGTATATAATATACATTTGGTGTAATTTTTGATATTTTATGCACAGTATATTAAATATAATTACTGCAGTTTTTGATAGTCTATTTACAGTATATATAACACATATTTGGTGTACTTTTTGATATTTTATGTACAGTATGTCATATATATTTACTGTACTTTTTGATATTTTATTTACAGTATATAAAATGTATTTGGTGTACTTTTAGTTAATATTATATGTACAATATATGAAATATATTTACTGTACTTTTTGATATTTTATGTACAGTATATAAGATATATTTGGTGTCCTTTTGATATTTTATATAAATTATATAATATACATTTCGTGAAGTTTTTGATATTTTACATAGGGTGTGTAGTATATAGTTACTGTCCTTTTTGATATTTTATTTACAGTATATAATATACGTTAGGTGTAATTTTTGATATTTAATGTACAGTATATTAAATATAATTACTGTAGTGTTTGATACTTTATTTACAGTATATATAACACATATTTGGTGTACTTTTTGATATTTTATGTACAGTATGTCATATATATTTACTGTACTTTTTGATAATTTATTTACAGTATATAAAGTGTATTTGGTGTACTTTCAGTTAATATTATATGTACAATATATGGAATGTATTTACTGTACTTTTTGATATTTTATGTACAGTATATAAGATATATTTGGTGTCCTTTTGATATTTTATGTAAATTATATAATATATATTTGGTGAAGTTTTTGATATTTTACATAGGGTGTGTACTATATAGTTACTGTCCTTTTTGATATTTTATTTACAGTATATAATATACGTTTGGTGTAATTTTTGATATTTTATGTACAGTATATTAAATATAATTACTGTAGTATTTGATACTTTATTTACAGTATATATAACACATATTTGGTGTACTTTTTGATATTTTATGTACAGTATGTAATATATATTTACTGTACTTTTTGATAATTTATTTACAGTATATAAAGTGTATTTGGTGTACTTTCAGTTAATATTATATGTAAAATATATGAAATATATTTACTGTACTTTTTGATATTTTAGGTACAGTATATAAGATATATTTGGTGTCCTTTTGATATTTTATGTAAATTATATAATATATATTTGGTGAAGTTTTTGATATTTTACATAGGGTGTGTAGTATATAGTTACTGTCCTTTTTGATATTTTATTTACAGTATATAATATACGTTTGGTGTGATTTTTGATATTTTATGTACAGTATATTAAATATAATTACTGTAGTATTTGATACTTTATTTACAGTATATATAACACATATTTGGTGTACTTTTTGATATTTTATGTACAGTATGTAATATATATTTACTGTACTTTTTGATAATTTATTTACAGTATATAAAGTGTATTTGGTGTACTTTCGGTTAATATTATATGTACAATATATGAAATATATATACTGTATTTTTGATATTTTATGTACAGTATATAAGATATATTTCGTGTCCTTTTGATATTTTATGTAAATTATATAATACATATTTGGTGTTGTTTTTGATATTTTACATAGGGTGTGTCATCTATATTGACTGTCCTTTTTGATAATTTATTTACAGTATATAATATACATTTGGTGTAATTTTTGATATTTTATGGACAGTATATTAAATATAATTACTGTAGTTTTTCATAGTCTATTTACAGTATATATAACACATATTTGGTGTACTTTTTGATATTTTATGTACAGTATGTCATATATATTTACTGTACTATTTGATATTTTATTTACAGTATATAAAATGTATTTGGTGTACTTTTAGTTAATATTATATGTACAATATATGAAATATATTTACTGTACTTTCTGATATTTTATATACAGTATATAAGATATATTTGGTGTCCTTTTGATATTTTATATAAATTATATAATATATATTTGGTGAAGTTTTTGATATTTTACATAGGGTGTGTAGTATATAGTTACTGTCCTTTTTGATATTTTATTTACAGTATATAATATACGTTTGGTGTAATTTTTGATATTTAATGTACAGTATATTAAATATAATTACTGTAGTATTTGATACTTTATTTACAGTATATATAACACATATTTGGTGTACTTTTTGATATTTTATGTACAGTATGTAATATATATTTACTGTACTTTTTGATAATTTATTTACAGTATATAAAGTGTATTTGGTGTACTTTCAGTTAATATTATATGTAAAATATATGAAATATTTTTACTGTACTTTGTGATATTTTATGTACAGTATATAAGATATATTTGGTGTCCTTTTGATATTTTATGTAAATTATATAATATATATTTGGTGAAGTTTTTGATATTTTACATAGGGTGTGTAGTATATAGTTACTGTCCTTTTTGATATTTTATTTACAGTATATAATATACGTTTGGTGTAATTTTTGATATTTTATGTACAGTATATTAAATATAATTACTGTAGTATTTGATACTTTATTTACAGTATATATAACACATATTTGGTGTACTTTTTGATATTTTATGTACAGTATGTAATATATATTTACTGTACTTTTTGATAATTTATTTACAGTATATAAAGTGTATTTGGTGTACTTTCGGTTAATATTATATGTACAATATATGAAATATATATACTGTATTTTTGATATTTTATGTACAGTATATAAGATATATTTCGTGTCCTTTTGATATTTTATGTAAATTATATAATACATATTTGGTGTTGTTTTTGAGATTTTACATAGAGTGTGTCATCTATATTGACTGTCCTTTTTAATATTTTATTTACAGTATATAATATACATTTGGTGTAATTTTTGATATTTTATGTACAGTATATTAAATATAATTACTGTAGTTTTTCATAGTCTATTTACAGTATATATAACACATATTTGGTGTACTTTTTGATATGTTATGTACAGTATGTCCTATATATTTACTGTACTATTTGATATTTTATTTACAGTATATAAAATGTATTTGGTGTACTTTTAGTTAATATTATATGTACAATATATGAAATATATTTACTGTACTTTCTGATATTTTATATACAGTATATAAGATATATTTGGTGTCCTTTTGATATTTTATATAAATTATATAATATATATTTGGTGAAGTTTTTGATATTTTACATAGGGTGTGTAGTATATAGTTACTGTTCTTTTTGATATTTTATTTACAGTATATAATATACGTTTGGTGTAATTTTTGATATTTAATGTACAGTATATTAAATATAATTACTGTAGTATTTGATACTTTATTTACAGTATATATAACACATATTTGGTGTACTTTTTGATATTTTATGTACAGTATGTAATATATATTTACTGTACTTTTTGATAATTTATTTACAGTATATAAAGTGTATTTGGTGTACTTTCAGTTAATATTATATGTAAAATATATGAAATATATTTACTGTACTTTGTGATATTTTATGTACAGTATATAAGATATATTTGGTGTCCTTTTGATATTTTATGTAAATTATATAATATATATTTGGTGAAGTTTTTCATATTTTACATAGGGTGTGTAGTATATAGTTACTGTCCTTTTTGATATTTTATTTACAGTATATAATATACGTTTGGTGTAATTTTTGATATTTAATGTACAGTATATTAAATATAATTACTGTAGTATTTGATACTTTATTTACAGTATATATAACACATATTTGGTGTACTTTTTGATATTTTATGTATAGTATGTAATATATATTTACTGTCCTTTTTGATATTTTATTTACAGTATATAAAATGTATTTGGTGTACTTTTAGTTAATATTATATGTACAATATATGAAATATATTTACTGTACTTTTTGATATTTTATGTACAGTATATAAGATATATTTGGTGTCCTTTTGATATTTTATATAAATTATATAATATACATTTGGTGAAGTTTTTGATATTTTACATAGGGTGTGTAGTATATAGTTACTGTCCTTTTTGATATTTTATTTACAGTATATAATATACGTTAGGTGTAATTTTTGATATTTAATGTACAGTATATTAAATATAATTACTGTAGTGTTTGATACTTTATTTACAGTATATATAACACATATTTGGTGTACTTTTTGATATTTTATGTACAGTATGTCATATATATTTACTGTACTTTTTGATAATTTATTTACAGTATATAAAGTGTATTTGGTGTACTTTCAGTTAATATTATATGTACAATATATGAAATATATTTACTGTACTTTTTGATATTTTATGTACAGTATATAAGATATATTTGGTGTCCTTTTGATATTTTATGTAAATTATATAATATATATTTGGTGAAGTTTTTGATATTTTACATAGGGTGTGTACTATATAGTTACTGTCCTTTTTGATATTTTATTTACAGTATATAATATACGTTAGGTGTAATTTTTGATATTTAATGTACAGTATATTAAATATAATTACTGTAGTGTTTGATACTTTATTTACAGTATATATAACACATATTTGGTGTACTTTTTGATATTTTATGTACAGTATGTCATATATATTTACTGTACTTTTTGATAATTTATTTACAGTATATAAAGTGTATTTGGTGTACTTTCAGTTAATATTATATGTAAAATATATGAAATATATTTACTGTACTTTTTGATATTTTAGGTACAGTATATAAGATATATTTGGTGTCCTTTTGATATTTTATGTAAATTATATAATATATATTTGGTGAAGTTTTTGATATTTTACATAGGGTGTGTAGTATATAGTTACTGTCCTTTTTGATATTTTATTTACAGTATATAATATACGTTAGGTGTAATTTTTGATATTTAATGTACAGTATATTAAATATAATTACTGTAGTGTTTGATACTTTATTTACAGTATATATAACACATATTTGGTGTACTTTTTGATATTTTATGTACAGTATGTCATATATATTTACTGTACTTTTTGATAATTTATTTACAGTATATAAAATGTATTTGGTGTACTTTCAGTTAATATTATATGTACAATATATGAAATATATTTACTGTACTTTTTGATATTTTATGTACAGTATATAAGATATATTTGGTGTCCTTTTGATATTTTATGTAAATTATATAATATATATTTGGTGAAGTTTTTGATATTTTACATAGGGTGTGTACTATATAGTTACTGTCCTTTTTGATATTTTATTTACAGTATATAATATACGTTTGGTGTAATTTTTGATATTTTATGTACAGTATATTAAATATAATTACTGTAGTATTTGATACTTTATTTACAGTATATATAACACATATTTGGTGTACTTTTTGATATTTTATGTACAGTATGTCATATATATTTACTGTACTTTTTGATAATTTATTTACAGTATATAAAGTGTATTTGGTGTACTTTCAGTTAATATTATATGTAAAATATATGAAATATATTTACTGTACTTTTTGATATTTTAGGTACAGTATATAAGATATATTTGGTGTCCTTTTGATATTTTATGTAAATTATATAATATATATTTGGTGAAGTTTTTGATATTTTACATAGGGTGTGTAGTATATAGTTACTGTCCTTTTTGATATTTTATTTACAGTATATAATATACGTTTGGTGTAATTTTTGATATTTTATGTACAGTATATTAAATATAATTACTGTAGTATTTGATACTTTATTTACAGTATATATAACACATATTTGGTGTACTTTTTGATATTTTATGTACAGTATGTAATATATATTTACTGTACTTTTTGATAATTTATTTACAGTATATAAAGTGTATTTGGTGTACTTTCGGTTAATATTATATGTACAATATATGAAATATATATACTGTATTTTTGATATTTTATGTACAGTATATAAGATATATTTCGTGTCCTTTTGATATTTTATGTAAATTATATAATACATATTTGGTGTTGTTTTTGATATTTTACATAGGGTGTGTCATCTATATTGACTGTCCTTTTTAATATTTTATTTACAGTATATAATATACATTTGGTGTAATTTTTGATATTTTATGTACAGTATATTAAATATAATTACTGTAGTTTTTCATAGTCTATTTACAGTATATATAACACATATTTGGTGTACTTTTTGATATTTTATGTACAGTATGTCATATATATTTACTGTACTATTTGATATATTATTTACAGTATATAAAATGTATTTGGTGTACTTTTAGTTAATATTATATGTACAATATATGAAATATATTTACTGTACATTCTGATATTTTATATACAGTATATAAGATATATTTGGTGTCCTTTTGATATTTTATATAAATTATATAATATATATTTGGTGAAGTTTTTGATATTTTACATAGGGTGTGTAGTATATACTTACTGTCCTTTTTGATATTTTATTTACAGTATATAATATACATTTGGTGTAATTTTTGGTATTTTATGTACAGTATATTAAATATAGTTACTGCAGTTTTTGATAGTCTATTTACAGTATATATAACACATATTTGGTGTACTTTTTGATATTTTATGTACAGTATGTCATATATATTTACTGTACTTTTTGATAATTTATTTACAGTATATAAAGTGTATTTGGTGTACTTTCAGTTAATATTATATGTACAATATATGAAATATATTTACTGTACTTTTTGATATTTTATGTACAGTATATAAGATATATTTGGTGTCCTTTTGATATTTTATGTAAATTATATAATATATATTTGGTGAAGTTTTTGATATTTTACATAGGGTGTGTACTATATAGTTACTGTCCTTTTTGATATTTTATTTACAGTATATAATATACGTTAGGTGTAATTTTTGATATTTAATGTACAGTATATTAAATATAATTACTGTAGTGTTTGATACTTTATTTACAGTATATATAACACATATTTGGTGTACTTTTTGATATTTTATGTACAGTATGTCATATATATTTACTGTACTTTTTGATAATTTATTTACAGTATATAAAGTGTATTTGGTGTACTTTCAGTTAATATTATATGTAAAATATATGAAATATATTTACTGTACTTTTTGATATTTTAGGTACAGTATATAAGATATATTTGGTGTCCTTTTGATATTTTATGTAAATTATATAATATATATTTGGTGAAGTTTTTGATATTTTACATAGGGTGTGTAGTATATAGTTACTGTCCTTTTTGATATTTTATTTACAGTATATAATATACGTTAGGTGTAATTTTTGATATTTAATGTACAGTATATTAAATATAATTACTGTAGTGTTTGATACTTTATTTACAGTATATATAACACATATTTGGTGTACTTTTTGATATTTTATGTACAGTATGTCATATATATTTACTGTACTTTTTGATAATTTATTTACAGTATATAAAATGTATTTGGTGTACTTTCAGTTAATATTATATGTACAATATATGAAATATATTTACTGTACTTTTTGATATTTTATGTACAGTATATAAGATATATTTGGTGTCCTTTTGATATTTTATGTAAATTATATAATATATATTTGGTGAAGTTTTTGATATTTTACATAGGGTGTGTACTATATAGTTACTGTCCTTTTTGATATTTTATTTACAGTATATAATATACGTTTGGTGTAATTTTTGATATTTTATGTACAGTATATTAAATATAATTACTGTAGTATTTGATACTTTATTTACAGTATATATAACACATATTTGGTGTACTTTTTGATATTTTATGTACAGTATGTCATATATATTTACTGTACTTTTTGATAATTTATTTACAGTATATAAAGTGTATTTGGTGTACTTTCAGTTAATATTATATGTAAAATATATGAAATATATTTACTGTACTTTTTGATATTTTAGGTACAGTATATAAGATATATTTGGTGTCCTTTTGATATTTTATGTAAATTATATAATATATATTTGGTGAAGTTTTTGATATTTTACATAGGGTGTGTAGTATATAGTTACTGTCCTTTTTGATATTTTATTTACAGTATATAATATACGTTTGGTGTAATTTTTGATATTTTATGTACAGTATATTAAATATAATTACTGTAGTATTTGATACTTTATTTACAGTATATATAACACATATTTGGTGTACTTTTTGATATTTTATGTACAGTATGTAATATATATTTACTGTACTTTTTGATAATTTATTTACAGTATATAAAGTGTATTTGGTGTACTTTCGGTTAATATTATATGTACAATATATGAAATATATATACTGTATTTTTGATATTTTATGTACAGTATATAAGATATATTTCGTGTCCTTTTGATATTTTATGTAAATTATATAATACATATTTGGTGTTGTTTTTGATATTTTACATAGGGTGTGTCATCTATATTGACTGTCCTTTTTAATATTTTATTTACAGTATATAATATACATTTGGTGTAATTTTTGATATTTTATGTACAGTATATTAAATATAATTACTGTAGTTTTTCATAGTCTATTTACAGTATATATAACACATATTTGGTGTACTTTTTGATATTTTATGTACAGTATGTCATATATATTTACTGTACTATTTGATATATTATTTACAGTATATAAAATGTATTTGGTGTACTTTTAGTTAATATTATATGTACAATATATGAAATATATTTACTGTACATTCTGATATTTTATATACAGTATATAAGATATATTTGGTGTCCTTTTGATATTTTATATAAATTATATAATATATATTTGGTGAAGTTTTTGATATTTTACATAGGGTGTGTAGTATATACTTACTGTCCTTTTTGATATTTTATTTACAGTATATAATATACATTTGGTGTAATTTTTGGTATTTTATGTACAGTATATTAAATATAGTTACTGCAGTTTTTGATAGTCTATTTACAGTATATATAACACATATTTGGTGTACTTTTTGATATTTTATGTACAGTATGTCATATATATTTACTGTACCTTTTGATATTTTATTTACAGTATATAAAATGTATTTGGTGTACTTTTAGTTAATATTATATGTACAATATATGAAATATATTTACTGTACTTTCTGATATTTTATGTACAGTATATAAGATATATTTGGTGTCCTTTTGATATTTTATATAAATTATATAATATATATTTGGTGAAGTTTTTGATATTTTACATAGGGTGTGTAGTATATAGTTACTGTCCTTTTTGATATTTTATTTACAGTATATAATATACGTTTGGTGTAATTTTTGATATTTAATGTACAGTATATTAAATATAATTACTGTAGTATTTGATACTTTATTTACAGTATATATAACACATATTTGGTGTACTTTTTGATATTTTATGTACAGTATGTCATATATATTTACTGTACTTTTTGATAATTTATTTACAGTATATAAAGTGTATTTGGTGTACTTTCAGTTAAGATTATATGTACAATATATGAAATATATTTACTGTACTTTTTGATATTTTATGTACAGTTTATAAGATATATTTGGTGTCCTTTTGATATTTTATATAAATTATATAATATATATTTGGTGAAGTTTTTGATATTTTACATAGGGTGTGTAGTATATAGTTACTGTCCTTTTTGATATTTTATTTACAGTATATAATATACGTTTGGTGTAATTTTTGATATTTAATATACAGTATATTAAATATAATTACTGTAGTATTTGATACTTTATTTACAGTATATATAACACATATTTGGTGTACTTTTTGATATTTTATGTACAGTATGTAATATATATTTACTGTACTTTTTGATAATTTATTTACAGTATATAAAGTGTATTTGGTGTACTTTCAGTTAATATTATATGTACAATATATGAAATATATTTACTGTACTTTTTGATATTTTATGTACAGTATATAAGATATATTTCGTGTCCTTTTGATATTTTATGTAAATTATATAATATATATTTGGTGAAGTTTTTGATATTTTACATAGGGTGTGTAGTATATAGTTACTGTCCTTTTTGATATTTTATTTACAGTATATAATATACGTTTGGTGTAATTTTTGATATTTTATGTACAGTATATTAAATATAATTACTGTAGTATTTGATACTTTATTTACAGTATATATAACACATATTTGGTGTACTTTTTGATATTTTATGTACAGTATGTAATATATATTTACTGTACTTTTTGATAATTTATTTACAGTATATAAAGTGTATTTGGTGTACTTTCGGTTAATATTATATGTACAATATATGAAATATATATACTGTATTTTTGATATTTTATGTACAGTATATAAGATATATTTCGTGTCCTTTTGATATTTTATGTAAATTATATAATACATAATTGGTGTTGTTTTTGATATTTTACATAGGGTGTGTCATCTATATTGACTGTCCTTTTTAATATTTTATTTACAGTATATAATATACATTTGGTGTAATTTTTGATATTTTATGTACAGTATATTAAATATAATTACTGTAGTTTTTCATAGTCTATTTACAGTATATATAACACATATTTCGTGTACTTTTTGATATTTTATGTACAGTATGTCATCTATATTTACTGTACTATTTGATATTTTATTTACAGTATATAAAATGTATTTGGTGTACTTTTAGTTAATATTATATGTACAATATATGAAATATATTTACTGTACTTTCTGATATTTTATATACAGTATATAAGATATATTTGGTGTCCTTTTGATATTTTATATAAATTATATAATATATATTTGGTGAAGTTTTTGATATTTTACATAGGGTGTGTAGTATATAGTTACTGTCCTTTTTGATATTTTATTTACAGTATATAATATACGTTTGGTGTAATTTTTGATATTTAATGTACAGTATATTAAATATAATTACTGTAGTATTTGATACTTTATTTACAGTATATATAACACATATTTGGTGTACTTTTTGATATTTTATGTACAGTATGTAATATATATTTACTGTACTTTTTGATAATTTATTTACAGTATATAAAGTGTATTTGGTGTACTTTCAGTTAATATTATATGTAAAATATATGAAATATATTTACTGTACTTTTTGATATTTTATGTACAGTATATAAGATATATTTCGTGTCCTTTTGATATTTTATGTAAATTATATAATACATATTTGGTGTTGTTTTTTATATTTTACATAGAGTGTGTCATCTATATTGACTGTCCTTTTTAATATTTTATTTACAGTATATAATATACATTTGGTGTAATTTTTGATGTTTTATGTACAGTATATTAAATATAATTACTGTAGTTTTTCATAGTCTATTTACAGTATATATAACACATATTTGGTGTACTTTTTGATATTTTATGTACAGTATGTCATATATATTTACTGTATTTTTGATAATTTATTTACAGTATATAAAGTCTATTTGGTGTACTTTCAGTTAATATTATATGTACAATATATGAAATATATTTACTGTACTTTTTGATATTTTACGTACAGTATATAAGATATATTTGGTGTCCTTTTGATATTTTATATAAATTATATAATATATATTTGGTGAAGTTTTTGATATTTTACATAGGGTGTGTAGTATATACTTACTGTCCTTTTTGATATTTTATTTACAGTATATAATATACATTTGGTGTAATTTTTGATATTTTATGTACAGTATATTAAATATAATTACTGTAGTTTTTCATAGTCTATTTACAGTATATATAACACATATTTGGTGTACTTTTTGATATTTTATGTACAGTATGTCATCTATATTTACTGTACTATTTGATATTTTATTTTCAGTATATAAAATGTATTTGGTGTACTTTTAGTTAATATTATATGTACAATATATGAAATATATTTACTGTACTTTCTGATATTTTATATACAGTATATAAGATATATTTGGTGTCCTTTTGATATTTTATATAAATTATATAATATATATTTGGTGAAGTTTTTGATATTTTACATAGGGTGTGTAGTATATAGTTACTGTCCTTTTTGATATTTTATTTACAGTATATAATATACGTTTGGTGTAATTTTTGATATTTAATGTACAGTATATTAAATATAATTACTGTAGTATTTGATACTTTATTTACAGTATATATAACACATATTTGGTGTACTTTTTGATATTTTATGTATAGTATGTAATATATATTTACTGTACTTTTTGATAATTTATTTACAGTATATAAAGTGTATTTGGTGTACTTTCAGTTAATATTATATGTAAAATATATGAAATATATTTACTGTACTTTTTGATATTTTATGTACAGTATATAAGATATATTTCGTGTCCTTTTGATATTTTATGTAAATTATATAATACATATTTGGTGTTGTTTTTGATATTTTACATAGAGTGTGTCATCTATATTGACTGTCCTTTTTAATATTTTATTTACAGTATATAATATACATTTGGTGTAATTTTTGATATTTTATGTACAGTATATTAAATATAATTACTGTAGTTTTTCATAGTCTATTTACAGTATATATAACACATATTTGGTGTACTTTTTGATATTTTATGTACAGTATGTAATGTATATTTACTGTACTTTTTGATAATTTATTTACAGTATATAAAGTGTATTTGGTGTACTTTCAGTTAATATTATATGTACAATATATGAAATATATTTACTGTACTTTTTGATATTTTATGTACAGTATATAAGATATATTTCGTGTCCTTTTGATATTTTATGTAAATTATATAATATATATTTGGTGAAGTTTTTGATATTTTACATAGGGTGTGTAGTATATAGTTACTGTCCTTTTTGATATTTTATTTACAGTATATAATATACGTTTGGTGTAATTTTTGATATTTAATGTACAGTATATTAAATATAATTACTGTAGTATTTGATACTTTATTTACAGTATATATACAACATATTTGGTGTACTTTTTGATATTTTATGTACAGTATGTAATATATATTTACTGTACTTTTTGATAATTTATTTACAGTATATAAAGTGTATTTGGTGTACTTTCGGTTAATATTATATGTACAATATATGAAATATATATACTGTATTTTTGATATTTTATGTACAGTATATAAGATATATTTCGTGTCCTTTTGATATTTTATGTAAATTATATAATACATATTTGGTGTTGTTTTTGATATTTTACATAGGGTGTGTCATCTATATTGACTGTCCTTTTTGATATTTTATTTACAGTATATAATATACATTTGGTGTAATTTTTGATATTTTATGTACAGTATATTAAATATAATTACTGTAGTTTTTCATAGTCTATTTACAGTATATATAACACATATTTGGTGTACTTTTTGATATTTTATGTACAGTATGTCATCTATATTTACTGTACTATTTGATATTTTATTTACAGTATATAAAATGTATTTGGTGTACTTTTAGTTAATATTATATGTACAATATATGAAATATATTTACTGTACTTTCTGATATTTTATATACAGTATATAAGATATATTTGGTGTCCTTTTGATATTTTATATAAATTATATAATATATATTTGGTGAAGTTTTTGATATTTTACATAGGGTGTGTAGTATATACTTACTGTCCTTTTTGATATTTTATTTACAGTATATAATATACATTTGGTGTAATTTTTGGTATTTTATGTACAGTATATTAAATATAATTACTGCAGTTTTTGATAGTCTATTTACAGTATATATAACACATATTTGGTGTACTTTTTGATATTTTATGTACAGTATGTCATATATATTTACTGTACTTTTTGATATTTTATTTACAGTATATAAAATGTATTTGGTGTACTTTTAGTTAATATTATATGTACAATATAGGAAATATATTTACTGTACTTTTTGATATTTTATGTACAGTATATAAGATATATTTGGTGTCCTTTTGATATTTTATATAAATTATATAATATATATTTGGTGAAGTTTTTGATATTTTACATAGGGTGTGTAGTATATAGTTACTGTCCTTTTTGATATTTTATTTACAGTATATAATATACGTTTGGTGTAATTTTTGATATTTAATGTACAGTATATTAAATATAATTACTGTAGTATTTGATACTTTATTTACAGTATATATAACACATATTTGGTGTACTTTTTGATATTTTATGTACAGTATGTCATATATATTTACTGTACTTTTTGATAATTTATTTACAGTATATAAAGTGTATTTGGTGTACTTTCAGTTAATATTACATGTACAATATATGAAATATATTTAGTGTACTTTTTGATATTTTATGTACAGTATATAAGATATATTTGGTGTCCTTTTGATATTTTATGTAAATTATATAATATATATTTGGTGAAGTTTTTGATATTTTACATAGGGTGTGTAGTATATAGTTACTGTCTTTTTTGATATTTTATTTACTGTATATAATATACGTTTGGTGTAATTTTTGATATTTAATGTACAGTATATTAAATATAATTACTGTAGTATTTGATACTTTATTTACAGTATATATAACACATATTTGGTGTACTTTTTGATATTTTATGTACAGTATGTAATATATATTTACTGTACTTTTTGATAATTTATTTACAGTATATAAAGTGTATTTGGTGTACTTTCAGTTAATATTATATGTAAAATATATGAAATATATTTACTGTACTTTTTGATATTTTATGTACAGTATATAAGATATATTTGGTGTCCTTTTGATATTTTATGTAAATTATATAATATATATTTGGTGAAGTTTTTGATATTTTACATAGGGTGTGTAGTATATAGTTACTGTCCTTTTTGATATTTTATTTACAGTATATAATATACGTTTGGTGTAATTTTTGATATTTTATGTACAGTATATTAAATATAATTACTGTAGTATTTGATACTTTATTTACAGTATATATAACACATATTTGGTGTACTTTTTGATATTTTATGTACAGTATGTAATATATATTTACTGTACTTTTTCATAATTTATTTACAGTATATAAAGTGTATTTGGTGTACTTTCGGTTAATATTATATGTACAATATATGAAATATATATACTGTATTTTTGATATTTTATGTACAGTATATAAGATATATTTCGTGTCCTTTTGATATTTTATGTAAATTATATAATACATATTTGGTGTTGTTTTTGATATTTTACATAGGGTGTGTCATCTATATTGACTGTCCTTTTTGATATTTTATTTACAGTATATAATATACATTTGGTGTAATTTTTGATATTTTATGTACAGTATATTAAATATAATTACTGTAGTTTTTCATAGTCTATTTACAGTATATATAACACATATTTGGTGTACTTTTTGATATTTTATGTACAGTATGTCATATATATTTACTGTACTATTTGATATTTTATTTACAGTATATAAAATGTATTTGGTGTACTTTTAGTTAATATTATATGTACAATATATGAAATATATTTACTGTACTTTCTGATATTTTATATACAGTATATAAGATATATTTGGTGTCCTTTTGATATTTTATATAAATTATATAATATATATTTTGTGAAGTTTTTGATATTTTACATAGGGTGTGTAGTATATACTTACTGTCCTTTTTGATATTTTATTTACAGTATATAATATACATTTGGTGTAATTTTTGATATTTTATGTACAGTATATTAAATATAATTACTGCAGTTTTTGATAGTCTATTTACAGTATATACAACACATATTTGGTGTACTTTTTGATATTTTATGTACAGTATGTCATATATTTACTGTACTTTTTGATATTTTATTTACAGTATATAAAATGTATTTGGTGTACTTTTAGTTAATATTATATGTACAATATATGAAATATATTTACTGTACTTTTTGATATTTTATGTACAGTATATAAGATATATTTGGTGTCCTTTTGATATTTTATGTAAATTATATAATATATATTTGGTGAAGTTTTTGATATTTTACATAGGGTGTGTACTATATAGTTACTGTCCTTTTTGATATTTTATTTACAGTATATAATATACGTTTGGTGTAATTTTTGATATTTTATGTACAGTATATTAAATATAATTACTGTACTATTTGATACTTTATTTACAGTATATATAACACATATTTGGTGTACTTTCTGATATTTTATGTACAGTATGTAATATATATTTACTGTACTTTTTGATAATTTATTTACAGTATATAAAGTGTATTTGGTGTACTTTCAGTTAATATTATATGTACAATATATGAAATATATTTACTGTACTTTGTGATATTTTATGTACAGTATATAAGATATATTTGGTGTCCTTTTGATATTTTATGTAAATTATATAATATATATTTGGTGAAGTTTTTGATATTTTACATAGGGTGTGTAGTATATAGTTACTGTCCTTTTTGATATTTTATTTACAGTATATAATATACATTTGGTGTAATTTTTTATATTTTATGTACAGTATATTAAATATAATTACTGTAGTTTTTCATAGTCTATTTATAGTATATATAACACATATTTGGTGTACTTTTTGATATTTTATGTACAGTATGTCATATATATTTACTGTACTTTTTGATAATTTGTTTACAGTATATTAAGTGTATTTGGTGTACTTTCAGTTAATATTATATGTACAATATATGTAATATATTTACCGTACTCTTTGATATTTTATGTACAGTATATAAGATATATTTGGTGTCCTTTTGATATTTTATGTAAATTATATAATACATATTTGGTGTAGTTTTTGATATTTTACATAGGGTGTGTGATATATATTGACTGTCCTTTTTGATATTTTATTTACAGTATATAATATACATTTGGTGTAATTTTTGATATTTTATGTACAGTATATTAAATACAATTACTGTAGTTTTTGATAGTCTATTTACAGTATATATAACACGTATTTGGTGTACTTTTTGATATTTTATGTACAGTATGTCATATATATTTACTGTACTTTTTGATAATTTATTTACAGTATATAAAATGTATTTGGTGTACCTTCAGTTAATATTATATGTACAATATATGAAATATATTTACTGTACTTATTGATATTTTATGTACAGTATGTCATATATATTTACTGTATTTTTGATATTTTATTTACAGTATATAAAATGTATTTGGTGTACTTTTAGTTAATATTATATACACAATATATGAAATATATTTACTGTACTTTTTGATATTTTATGTACAGTATATAAGATATATTTGGTGTCCTTTTGATATTTTATATAAATTATATAATATATATTTGGTGTAGTTTTTGAGTATATAAAATGTATTTGGAGTACTTTCAGTTAATATTATATGTACAATATATGGAATATATTTACTGTACTTTTTGATATTTTATGTACAGTATAGAAGATATATTTGGTGTCCTTTTGATATTTTATATAAATTATATAATATATATTTGGTGAAGTTTTTGATATTTTACATAGGGTGTGTAGTATATAGTTACTGTCCTTTTTGATATTTTATTTACAGTATATAATATACGTTTGGTGTAATTTTTGATATTTAATGTACAGTATATTAAATATAATTACTGTACTATTTGATACTTTATTTACACTATATATAACACATATTTGGTGTACTTTCTGATATTTTATGTACAGTATGTAATACATATTTACTGTACTTTTTGATAATTTATTTACAGTATATAAAGTGTATTTGGTGTACTTTCAGTTAATATTATATGTACAATATATGAAATATATTTACTGTACTTTTTGATATTTTATGTACAGTATATAAGATATATTTGGTGTCCTTTTGATATTTTATGTAAATTATATAATATATATTTGGTGAAGTTTTTGATATTTTACATAGGGTGTGTAGTATATAGTTACTGTCCTTTTTGATATTTTATTTACAGTATATAATATACGTTTGGTGTAATTTTTGATATTTTATGTACAGTATATTAAATATAATTACTGTTGTATTTGATACTTTATTTACAGTATATATAACACATATTTGGTGTACTTTTTGATATTTTATGTACAGTATGTAATATATATTTACTGTACTTTTTGATAATTTATTTACAGTATATAAAGTGTATTTGGTGTACTTTCGGTTAATATTATATGTACAATATATGAAATATATATACTGTATTTTTGATATTTTATGTACAGTATATAAGATATATTTCGTGTCCTTTTGATATTTTATGTAAATTATATAATACATATTTGGTGTTGTTTTTGATATTTTACATAGGGTGTGTCATCTATATTGACTGTCCTTTTTAATATTTTATTTACAGTATATAATATACATTTGGTGTAATTTTTGATATTTTATGGACAGTATATTAAATATAATTACTGTAGTTTTTCATAGTCTATTTACAGTATATATAACACATATTTGGTGTACTTTTTGATATTTTATGTACAGTATGTCATATATATTTACTGTACTATTTGATATTTTATTTACAGTATATAAAATGTATTTGGTGTACTTTTAGTTAATATTATATGTACAATATATGAAATATATTTACTGTACTTTCTGATATTTTATATACAGTATATAAGATATATTTGGTGTCCTTTTGATATTTTATATAAATTATATAATATATATTTTGTGAAGTTTTTGATATTTTACATAGGGTGTGTAGTATATACTTACTGTCCTTTTTGATATTTTATTTACAGTATATAATATACATTTGGTGTAATTTTTGATATTTTATGTACAGTATATTAAATATAATTACTGAAGTATTTGATACTTTATTTACAGTATATATAACACATATTTGGTGTACTTTTTGATATTTTATGTACAGTATGTCATATATATTTACTGTACTTTTTGATAATTTATTTACAGTATATAAAGAGTATTTGGTGTACTTTCAGTTAATATTATATGTACAATATATGAAATATGTTTACTGTATTTTTGATATTTTATGTACAGTATATAAGATATATTTGGTGTCCTTTTGATATTTTATGTAAATTATATAATATATATTTGGTGAAGTTTTTGATATTTTACATAGGGTGTGTAGTATATAGTTACTGTCCTTTTTGATATTTTATTTACAGTATATAATATACGTTTGGTGTAATTTTTGATATTTTATGTACAGTATATTAAATATAATTACTGTAGTATTTGATACTTTATTTACAGTATATATAACACATATTTGGTGTACTTTTTGATATTTTATGTACAGTATGTAATATATATTTACTGTACTTTTTGATAATTTATTTACAGTATATAAAGTGTATTTGGGGTACTTTCGGTTAATATTATATGTACAATATATGAAATATATTTACTGTATTTTTGATATTTTATGTACAGTATATAAGATATATTTCGTATCCTTTTGATATTTTATGTAAATTATATAATACATATTTGGTGTTGTTTTTGATATTTTACATAGGGTGTGTCATATATATTGACTGTCCTTTTTTATATTTTATTTACAGTATATAATATACATTTGGTGTAATTTTTGATATTTTATGTACAGTATATTAAATATAATTACTGTAGTTTTTCATAGTCTATTTACAGTATATATAACACATATTTGGTGTACTTTTTGATATTTTATGTACAGTATGTCATATATATTTACTGTACTGTTTTATATTTTATTTACAGTATATAAAATGTATTTGGTGTACTTTTAGTTAATATTATATGTACAATATATGAAATATATTTACTGTACTTTCTGATATTTTATGTACAGTATATAAGATATATTTGGTGTCCGTTTGATATTTTATACAAATTATATAATATATATTTGGTGAAGTTTTTCATATTTTACATAGGGGGTGTAGTATATAGTTACTGTCCTTTTTGATATTTTATTTACAGTATATAATATACGTTTGGTGTAATTTTTGATATTTAATGTACAGTATATTAAATATAATTACTGTAGTATTTGATACTTTATTTACAGTATATAAACCACATATTTGGTGTACTTTTTGATATTTTATGTACAGTATGTCATATATATTTACTGTACTTTTTGATAATTTATTTACAGTATATAAAGTGTATTTGGTGTACTTTCAGTTAATATTATATGTACAATATATGAAATATATTTACTGTACTTTTTGATATTTTATGTACAGTATATAAGATATATTTGGTGTCCTTTTGATATTTTATGTAAATTATATAATATATATTTGGTGAAGTTTTTGATATTTTACATAGGGTGTGTAGTATATAGTTACTGTCCTTTTTGATATTTTATTTACAGTATATAATATACGTTTGGTGTAATTTTTGATATTTTATGTACAGTATATTAAATATAATTACTGTAGTATTTGATACTTTATTTACAGTATATATAACACATATTTGGTGTACTTTTTGATATTTTATGTACAGTATGTAATATATATTTACTGTACTTTTTGATAATTTATTTACAGTATATAAAGTGTATTTGGGGTACTTTCGGTTAATATTATATGTACAATATATGAAATATATTTACTGTATTTTTGATATTTTATGTACAGTATATAAGATATATTTCGTATCCTTTTGATATTTTATGTAAATTATATAATACATATTTGGTGTTGTTTTTGATATTTTACATAGGGTGTGTCATATATATTGACTGTCCTTTTTTATATTTTATTTACAGTATATAATATACATTTGGTGTAATTTTTGATATTTTATGTACAGTATATTAAATATAATTACTGTAGTTTTTCATAGTCTATTTACAGTATATATAACACATATTTGGTGTACTTTTTGATATTTTATGTACAGTATGTCATATATATTTACTGTACTGTTTTATATTTTATTTACAGTATATAAAATGTATTTGGTGTACTTTTAGTTAATATTATATGTACAATATATGATATATATTTACTGTACTTTCTGATATTTTATATACAGTATATAAGATATATTTGGTGTCCTTTTGATATTTTATATAAATTATATAATATATATTTTGTGCAGTTTTTGATATTTTACATAGGGTGTGTAGTATATACTTACTGTCCTTTTTGATATTTTATTTACAGTATATAATATACATTTGGTGTAATTTTTGATATTTTATGTACAGTATATTAAATATAATTACTGTAGTATTTGATACTTTATTTACAGTATATAAACCACATATTTGGCGTACTTTTTGATATTTTATGTACAGTATGTCATATATATTTACTGTACTTTTTGATAATTTATTTACAGTATATAAAGTGTATTTGGTGTACTTTCAGTTAATATTATATGTACAATATATGAAATATATTTACTGTACTTTTTGATATTTTATGTACAGTATATAAGATATATTTGGTGTCCTTTTGATATTTTATGTAAATTATATAATATATATTTGGTGAAGTTTTTGATATTTTACATAGGGTGTGTAGTATATAGTTACTGTCCTTTTTGATATTTTATTTACAGTATATAATATACGTTTGGTGTAATTTTTGATATTTTATGTACAGTATATTAAATATAATTACTGTAGTATTTGATACTTTATTTACAGTATATATAACACATATTTGGTGTACTTTTTGATATTTTATGTACAGTATGTAATATATATTTACTGTACTTTTTGATAATTTATTTACAGTATATAAAGTGTATTTGGGGTACTTTCGGTTAATATTATATGTACAATATATGAAATATATTTACTGTATTTTTGATATTTTATGTACAGTATATAAGATATATTTCGTATCCTTTTGATATTTTATGTAAATTATATAATACATATTTGGTGTTGTTTTTGATATTTTACATAGGGTGTGTCATATATATTGACTGTCCTTTTTTATATTTTATTTACAGTATATAATATACATTTGGTGTAATTTTTGATATTTTATGTACAGTATATTAAATATAATTACTGTAGTTTTTCATAGTCTATTTACAGTATATATAACACATATTTGGTGTACTTTTTGATATTTTATGTACAGTATGTCATATATATTTACTGTACTGTTTTATATTTTATTTACAGTATATAAAATGTATTTGGTGTACTTTTAGTTAATATTATATGTACAATATATGAAATATATTTACTGTACCTTCTGATATTTTATATACAGTATATAAGATATATTTGGTGTCCGTTTGATATTTTATACAAATTATATAATATATATTTGGTGAAGTTTTTCATATTTTACATAGGGGGTGTAGTATATAGTTACTGTCCTTTTTGATATTTTATTTACAGTATATAATATACGTTTGGTGTAATTTTTGATATTTAATGTACAGTATATTAAATATAATTACTGTAGTATTTGATACTTTATTTACAGTATATAAACCACATATTTGGTGTACTTTTTGATATTTTATGTACAGTATGTAATATATATTTACTGTACTTTTTGATAATTTATTTACAGTATATAAAGTGTATTTGGTGTACTTTCAGTTAATATTATATGTACAATATATGAAATATATTTACTGTACTTTTTGATATTTTATGTACAGTATATAAGATATATTTGGTGTCCTTTTGATATTTTATGTAAATTATATAATATATATTTGGTGAAGTTTTTGATATTTTACATAGGGTGTGTAGTATATAGTTACTGTCCTTTTTGATATTTTATTTACAGTATATAATATACGTTTGGTGTAATTTTTGATATTTTATGTACAGTATATTAAATATAATTACTGTAGTATTTGATACTTTATTTACAGTATATATAACACATATTTGGTGTACTTTTTGATATTTTATGTACAGTATGTAATATATATTTACTGTACTTTTTGATAATTTATTTACAGTATATAAAGTGTATTTGGGGTACTTTCGGTTAATATTATATGTACAATATATGAAATATATTTACTGTATTTTTGATATTTTATGTACAGTATATAAGATATATTTCGTATCCTTTTGATATTTTATGTAAATTATATAATACATATTTGGTGTTGTTTTTGATATTTTACATAGGGTGTGTCATATATATTGACTGTCCTTTTTTATATTTTATTTACAGTATATAATATACATTTGGTGTAATTTTTGATATTTTATGTACAGTATATTAAATATAATTACTGTAGTTTTTCATAGTCTATTTACAGTATATATAACACATATTTGGTGTACTTTTTGATATTTTATGTACAGTATGTCATATATATTTACTGTACTGTTTTATATTTTATTTACAGTATATAAAATGTATTTGGTGTACTTTTAGTTAATATTATATGTACAATATATGAAATATATTTACTGTACCTTCTGATATTTTATATACAGTATATAAGATATATTTGGTGTCCGTTTGATATTTTATACAAATTATATAATATATATTTGGTGAAGTTTTTCATATTTTACATAGGGGGTGTAGTATATAGTTACTGTCCTTTTTGATATTTTATTTACAGTATATAATATACGTTTGGTGTAATTTTTGATATTTAATGTACAGTATATTAAATATAATTACTGTAGTATTTGATACTTTATTTACAGTATATAAACCACATATTTGGTGTACTTTTTGATATTTTATGTACAGTATGTCATATATATTTAATGTACTTTTTGATAATTTATTTACAGTATATAAAGTGTATTTGGTGTACTTTCAGTTAATATTATATGTACAATATATGAAATATATTTACTGTACTTTTTGATATTTTATGTACAGTATATAAGATATATTTGGTGTCCTTTTGATATTTTATGTAAATTATATAATATATATTTGGTGAAGTTTTTGATATTTTACATAGGGTGTGTAGTATATAGTTACTGTCCTTTTTGATATTTTATTTACAGTATATAATATACGTTTGGTGTAATTTTTGATATTTTATGTACAGTATATTAAATATAATTACTGTAGTATTTGATACTTTATTTACAGTATATATAACACATATTTGGTGTACTTTTTGATATTTTATGTACAGTATGTAATATATATTTACTGTACTTTTTGATAATTTATTTACAGTATATAAAGTGTATTTGGGGTACTTTCGGTTAATATTATATGTACAATATATGAAATATATTTACTGTATTTTTGATATTTTATGTACAGTATATAAGATATATTTCGTATCCTTTTGATATTTTATGTAAATTATATAATACATATTTGGTGTTGTTTTTGATATTTTACATAGGGTGTGTCATATATATTGACTGTCCTTTTTTATATTTTATTTACAGTATATAATATACATTTGGTGTAATTTTTGATATTTTATGTACAGTATATTAAATATAATTACTGTAGTTTTTCATAGTCTATTTACAGTATATATAACACATATTTGGTGTACTTTTTGATATTTTATGTACAGTATGTCATATATATTTACTGTACTGTTTTATATTTTATTTACAGTATATAAAATGTATTTGGTGTACTTTTAGTTAATATTATATGTACAATATATGAAATATATTTACTGTACCTTCTGATATTTTATATACAGTATATAAGATATATTTGGTGTCCGTTTGATATTTTATACAAATTATATAATATATATTTGGTGAAGTTTTTCATATTTTACATAGGGGGTGTAGTATATAGTTACTGTCCTTTTTGATATTTTATTTACAGTATATAATATACGTTTGGTGTAATTTTTGATATTTAATGTACAGTATATTAAATATAATTACTGTAGTATTTGATACTTTATTTACAGTATATAAACCACATATTTGGCGTACTTTTTGATATTTTATGTACAGTATGTCATATATATTTACTGTACTTTTTGATAATTTATTTACAGTATATAAAGTGTATTTGGTGTACTTTCAGTTAATATTATATGTACAATATATGAAATATATTTACTGTACTTTTTGATATTTTATGTACAGTATATAAGATATATTTGGTGTCCTTTTGATATTTTATGTAAATTATATAATATATATTTGGTGAAGTTTTTGATATTTTACATAGGGTGTGTAGTATATAGTTACTGTCCTTTTTGATATTTTATTTACAGTATATAATCTACGTTTGGTGTAATTTTTGATATTTTATGTACAGTATATTAAATATAATTACTGTAGTATTTGATACTTTATTTACAGTATATATAACACATATTTGGTGTACTTTTTGATATTTTATGTACAGTATGTAATATATATTTACTGTACTTTTTGATAATTTATTTACAGTATATAAAGTGTATTTGGGGTACTTTCGGTTAATATTATATGTACAATATATGAAATATATTTACTGTATTTTTGATATTTTATGTACAGTATATAAGATATATTTCGTATCCTTTTGATATTTTATGTAAATTATATAATACATATTTGGTGTTGTTTTTGATATTTTACATAGGGTGTGTCATATATATTGACTGTCCTTTTTTATATTTTATTTACAGTATATAATATACATTTGGTGTAATTTTTGATATTTTATGTACAGTATATTAAATATAATTACTGTAGTTTTTCATAGTCTATTTACAGTATATATAACACATATTTGGTGTACTTTTTGATATTTTATGTACAGTATGTCATATATATTTACTGTACTGTTTTATATTTTATTTACAGTATATAAAATGTATTTGGTGTACTTTTAGTTAATATTATATGTACAATATATGAAATATATTTACTGTACCTTCTGATATTTTATATACAGTATATAAGATATATTTGGTGTCCGTTTGATATTTTATACAAATTACATAATATATATTTGGTGAAGTTTTTCATATTTTACATAGGGGGTGTAGTATATAGTTACTGTCCTTTTTGATATTTTATTTACAGTATATAATATACGTTTGGTGTAATTTTTGATATTTAATGTACAGTATATTAAATATAATTACTGTAGTATTTGATACTTTATTTACAGTATATAAACCACATATTTGGCGTACTTTTTGATATTTTATGTACAGTATGTAATATATATTTACTGTACTTTTTGATAATTTATTTACAGTATATAAAGTGTATTTGGTGTACTTTCAGTTAATATTATATGTACAATATATGAAATATATTTACTGTACTTTTTGATATTTTATGTACAGTATATAAGATATATTTGGTGTCCTTTTGATATTTTATGTAAATTATATAATATATATTTGGTGAAGTTTTTGATATTTTACATAGGGTGTGTAGTATATAGTTACTGTCCTTTTTGATATTTTATTTACAGTATATAATATACGTTTGGTGTAATTTTTGATATTTTATGTACAGTATATTAAATATAATTACTGTAGTATTTGATACTTTATTTACAGTATATATAACACATATTTGGTGTACTTTTTGATATTTTATGTACAGTATGTAATATATATTTACTGTACTTTTTGATAATTTATTTACAGTATATAAAGTGTATTTGGGGTACTTTCGGTTAATATTATATGTACAATATATGAAATATATTTACTGTATTTTTGATATTTTATGTACAGTATATAAGATATATTTCGTATCCTTTTGATATTTTATGTAAATTATATAATACATATTTGGTGTTGTTTTTGATATTTTACATAGGGTGTGTCATATATATTGACTGTCCTTTTTTATATTTTATTTACAGTATATAATATACATTTGGTGTAATTTTTGATATTTTATGTACAGTATATTAAATATAATTACTGTAGTTTTTCATAGTCTATTTACAGTATATATAACACATATTTGGTGTACTTTTTGATATTTTATGTACAGTATGTCATATATATTTACTGTACTGTTTTATATTTTATTTACAGTATATAAAATGTATTTGGTGTACTTTTAGTTAATATTATATGTACAATATATGAAATATATTTACTGTACCTTCTGATATTTTATATACAGTATATAAGATATATTTGGTGTCCGTTTGATATTTTATACAAATTATATAATATATATTTGGTGAAGTTTTTCATATTTTACATAGGGGGTGTAGTATATAGTTACTGTCCTTTTTGATATTTTATTTACAGTATATAATATACGTTTGGTGTAATTTTTGATATTTAATGTACAGTATATTAAATATAATTACTGTAGTATTTGATACTTTATTTACAGTATATATAACACATATTTGGTGTACTTTTTGATATTTTATGTACAGTATGTAATATATATTTACTGTACTTTTTGATAATTTATTTACAGTATATAAAGTGTATTTGGGGTACTTTCGGTTAATATTATATGTACAATATATGAAATATATTTACTGTATTTTTGATATTTTATGTACAGTATATAAGATATATTTCGTATCCTTTTGATATTTTATGTAAATTATATAATACATATTTGGTGTTGTTTTTGATATTTTACATAGGGTGTGTCATATATATTGACTGTCCTTTTTTATATTTTATTTACAGTATATAATATACATTTGGTGTAATTTTTGATATTTTATGTACAGTATATTAAATATAATTACTGTAGTTTTTCATAGTCTATTTACAGTATATATAACACATATTTGGTGTACTTTTTGATATTTTATGTACAGTATGTCATATATATTTACTGTACTGTTTTATATTTTATTTACAGTATATAAAATGTATTTGGTGTACTTTTAGTTAATATTATATGTACAATATATGAAATATATTTACTGTACCTTCTGATATTTTATATACAGTATATAAGATATATTTGGTGTCCGTTTGATATTTTATACAAATTATATAATATATATTTGGTGAAGTTTTTCATATTTTACATAGGGGGTGTAGTATATAGTTACTGTCCTTTTTGATATTTTATTTACAGTATATAATATACGTTTGGTGTAATTTTTGATATTTAATGTACAGTATATTAAATATAATTACTGTAGTATTTGATACTTTATTTACAGTATATATAACACATATTTGGTGTACTTTTTGATATTTTATGTACAGTATGTAATATATATTTACTGTACTTTTTGATAATTTATTTACAGTATATAAAGTGTATTTGGGGTACTTTCGGTTAATATTATATGTACAATATATGAAATATATTTACTGTATTTTTGATATTTTATGTACAGTATATAAGATATATTTCGTATCCTTTTGATATTTTATGTAAATTATATAATACATATTTGGTGTTGTTTTTGATATTTTACATAGGGTGTGTCATATATATTGACTGTCCTTTTTTATATTTTATTTACAGTATATAATATACATTTGGTGTAATTTTTGATATTTTATGTACAGTATATTAAATATAATTACTGTAGTTTTTCATAGTCTATTTACAGTATATATAACACATATTTGGTGTACTTTTTGATATTTTATGTACAGTATGTCATATATATTTACTGTACTGTTTTATATTTTATTTACAGTATATAAAATGTATTTGGTGTACTTTTAGTTAATATTATATGTACAATATATGAAATATATTTACTGTACCTTCTGATATTTTATATACAGTATATAAGATATATTTGGTGTCCGTTTGATATTTTATACAAATTATATAATATATATTTGGTGAAGTTTTTCATATTTTACATAGGGGGTGTAGTATATAGTTACTGTCCTTTTTGATATTTTATTTACAGTATATAATATACGTTTGGTGTAATTTTTGATATTTAATGTACAGTATATTAAATATAATTACTGTAGTATTTGATACTTTATTTACAGTATATAAACCACATATTTGGCGTACTTTTTGATATTTTATGTACAGTATGTCATATATATTTACTGTACTTTTTGATAATTTATTTACAGTATATAAAGTGTATTTGGTGTACTTTCAGTTAATATTATATGTACAATATATGAAATATATTTACTGTACTTTTTGATATTTTATGTACAGTATATAAGATATATTTGGTGTCCTTTTGATATTTTATGTAAATTATATAATATATATTTGGTGAAGTTTTTGATATTTTACATAGGGTGGGTAGTATATAGTTACTGTCCTTTTTGATATTTTATTTACAGTATATAATATATGTTTGGTGTAATTTTTGATATTTTATGTACAGTATATTAAATATAATTACTGTAGTATTTGATACTTTATTTACAGTATATATAACACATATTTGGTGTACTTTTTGATATTTTATGTACAGTATGTAATATATATTTACTGTACTTTTTGATAATTTATTTACAGTATATAAAGTGTATTTGGGGTACTTTCGGTTAATATTATATGTACAATATATGAAATATATTTACTGTATTTTTGATATTTTATGTACAGTATATAAGATATATTTCGTATCCTTTTGATATTTTATGTAAATTATATAATACATATTTGGTGTTGTTTTTGATATTTTACATAGGGTGTGTCATATATATTGACTGTCCTTTTTTATATTTTATTTACAGTATATAATATACATTTGGTGTAATTTTTGATATTTTATGAACAGTATATTAAATATAATTACTGTAGTTTTTCATAGTCTATTTACAGTATATATAACACATATTTGGTGTACTTTTTGATATTTTATGTACAGTATGTCATATATATTTACTGTACTGTTTTATATTTTATTTACAGTATATAAAATGTATTTGGTGTACTTTTAGTTAATATTATATGTACAATATATGAAATATATTTACTGTACCTTCTGATATTTTATATACAGTATATAAGATATATTTGGTGTCCGTTTGATATTTTATACAAATTATATAATATATATTTGGTGAAGTTTTTCATATTTTACATAGGGGGTGTAGTATATAGTTACTGTACTTTTTGATATTTTATTTACAGTATATAATATACGTTTGGTGTAATTTTTGATATTTAATGTACAGTATATTAAATATAATTACTGTGGTATTTGATACTTTATTTACAGTATATAAACCACATATTTGGTGTACTTTTTGATATTTTATGTACAGTATGTAATATATATTTACTGTACTTTTTGATAATTTATTTACAGTATATAAAGTGTATTTGGTGTACTTTCAGTTAATATTATATGTACAATATATGAAATATATTTACTGTACTTTTTGATATTTTATGTACAGTATATAAGATATATTTGGTGTCCTTTTGATATTTTATGTAAATTATATAATATATATTTGGTGAAGTTTTTGATATTTTACATAGGGTGTGTAGTATATAGTTACTGTCCTTTTTGATATTTTATTTACAGTATATAATATACGTTTGGTGTAATTTTTGATATTTTATGTACAGTATATTAAATATAATTACTGTAGTATTTGATACTTTATTTACAGTATATATAACACATATTTGGTGTACTTTTTGATATTTTATGTACAGTATGTAATATATATTTACTGTACTTTTTGATAATTTATTTACAGTATATAAAGTGTATTTGGGGTACTTTCGGTTAATATTATATGTACAATATATGAAATATATTTACTGTATTTTTGATATTTTATGTACAGTATATAAGATATATTTCGTATCCTTTTGATATTTTATGTAAATTATATAATACATATTTGGTGTTGTTTTTGATATTTTACATAGGGTGTGTCATATATATCGACTGTCCTTTTTTATATTTTATTTACAGTATATAATATACATTTGGTGTAATTTTTGATATTTTATGTACAGTATATTAAATATAATTACTGTAGTTTTTCATAGTCTATTTACAGTATATATAACACATATTTGGTGTACTTTTTGATATTTTATGTACAGTATGTCATATATATTTACTGTACTGTTTTATATTTTATTTACAGTATATAAAATGTATTTGGTGTACTTTTAGTTAATATTATATGTACAATATATGAAATATATTTACTGTACCTTCTGATATTTTATATACAGTATATAAGATATATTTGGTGTCCGTTTGATATTTTATACAAATTATATAATATATATTTGGTGAAGTTTTTCATATTTTACATAGGGGGTGTAGTATATAGTTACTGTCCTTTTTGATATTTTATTTACAGTATATAATATACGTTTGGTGTAATTTTTGATATTTAATGTACAGTATATTATATATAATTACTGTAGTATTTGATACTTTATTTACAGTATATAAACCACATATTTGGCGTACTTTTTGATATTTTATGTACAGTATGTCATATATATTTACTGTACTTTTTGATAATTTATTTACAGTATATAAAGTGTATTTGGTGTACTTTCAGTTAATATTATATGTACAATATATGAAATATATTTACTGTACTTTTTGATATTTTATGTACAGTATATAAGATATATTTGGTGTCCTTTTGATATTTTATGTAAATTATATAATATATATTTGGTGAAGTTTTTGATATTTTACATAGGGTGTGTAGTATATAGTTACTGTCCTTTTTGATATTTTATTTACAGTATATAATATACGTTTGGTGTAATTTTTGATATTTTATGTACAGTATATTAAATATAATTACTGTAGTATTTGATACTTTATTTACAGTATATATAACACATATTTGGTGTACTTTTTGATATTTTATGTACAGTATGTAATATATATTTACTGTACTTTTTGATAATTTATTTACAGTATATAAAGTGTATTTGGGGTACTTTCGGTTAATATTATATGTACAATATATGAAATATATTTACTGTATTTTTGATATTTTATGTACAGTATATAAGATATATTTCGTATCCTTTTGATATTTTATGTAAATTATATAATACATATTTGGTGTTGTTTTTGATATTTTACATAGGGTGTGTCATATATATTGACTGTCCTTTTTTATATTTTATTTACAGTATATAATATACATTTGGTGTAATTTTTGATATTTTATGTACAGTATATTAAATATAATTACTGTAGTTTTTCATAGTCTATTTACAGTATATATAACACATATTTGGTGTACTTTTTGATATTTTATGTACAGTATGTCATATATATTTACTGTACTGTTTTATATTTTATTTACAGTATATAAAATGTATTTGGTGTACTTTTAGTTAATATTATATGTACAATATATGAAATATATTTACTGTACCTTCTGATATTTTATATACAGTATATAAGATATATTTGGTGTCCGTTTGATATTTTATACAAATTATATAATATATATTTGGTGAAGTTTTTCATATTTTACATAGGGGGTGTAGTATATAGTTACTGTCCTTTTTGATATTTTATTTACAGTATATAATATACGTTTGGTGTAATTTTTGATATTTAATGTACAGTATATTAAATATAATTACTGTAGTATTTGATACTTTATTTACAGTATATATAACACATATTTGGTGTACTTTTTGATATTTTATGTACAGTATGTAATATATATTTACTGTACTTTTTGATAATTTATTTACAGTATATAAAGTGTATTTGGGGTACTTTCGGTTAATATTATATGTACAATATATGAAATATATTTACTGTATTTTTGATATTTTATGTACAGTATATAAGATATATTTCGTATCCTTTTGATATTTTATGTAAATTATATAATACATATTTGGTGTTGTTTTTGATATTTTACATAGGGTGTGTCATATATATTGACTGTCCTTTTTTATATTTTATTTACAGTATATAATATACATTTGGTGTAATTTTTGATATTTTATGTACAGTATATTAAATATAATTACTGTAGTTTTTCATAGTCTATTTACAGTATATATAACACATATTTGGTGTACTTTTTGATATTTTATGTACAGTATGTCATATATATTTACTGTACTGTTTTATATTTTATTTACAGTATATAAAATGTATTTGGTGTACTTTTAGTTAATATTATATGTACAATATATGAAATATATTTACTGTACCTTCTGATATTTTATATACAGTATATAAGATATATTTGGTGTCCGTTTGATATTTTATACAAATTATATAATATATATTTGGTGAAGTTTTTCATATTTTACATAGGGGGTGTAGTATATAGTTACTGTCCTTTTTGATATTTTATTTACAGTATATAATATACGTTTGGTGTAATTTTTGATATTTAATGTACAGTATATTAAATATAATTACTGTAGTATTTGATACTTTATTTACAGTATATATAACACATATTTGGTGTACTTTTTGATATTTTATGTACAGTATGTAATATATATTTACTGTACTTTTTGATAATTTATTTACAGTATATAAAGTGTATTTGGGGTACTTTCGGTTAATATTATATGTACAATATATGAAATATATTTACTGTATTTTTGATATTTTATGTACAGTATATAAGATATATTTCGTATCCTTTTGATATTTTATGTAAATTATATAATACATATTTGGTGTTGTTTTTGATATTTTACATAGGGTGTGTCATATATATTGACTGTCCTTTTTTATATTTTATTTACAGTATATAATATACATTTGGTGTAATTTTTGATATTTTATGTACAGTATATTAAATATAATTACTGTAGTTTTTCATAGTCTATTTACAGTATATATAACACATATTTGGTGTACTTTTTGATATTTTATGTACAGTATGTCATATATATTTACTGTACTGTTTTATATTTTATTTACAGTATATAAAATGTATTTGGTGTACTTTTAGTTAATATTATATGTACAATATATGAAATATATTTACTGTACCTTCTGATATTTTATATACAGTATATAAGATATATTTGGTGTCCGTTTGATATTTTATACAAATTATATAATATATATTTGGTGAAGTTTTTCATATTTTACATAGGGGGTGTAGTATATAGTTACTGTCCTTTTTGATATTTTATTTACAGTATATAATATACGTTTGGTGTAATTTTTGATATTTAATGTACAGTATATTAAATATAATTACTGTAGTATTTGATACTTTATTTACAGTATATAAACCACATATTTGGCGTACTTTTTGATATTTTATGTACAGTATGTCATATATATTTACTGTACTTTTTGATAATTTATTTACAGTATATAAAGTGTATTTGGTGTACTTTCAGTTAATATTATATGTACAATATATGAAATATATTTACTGTACTTTTTGATATTTTATGTACAGTATATAAGATATATTTGGTGTCCTTTTGATATTTTATGTAAATTATATAATATATATTTGGTGAAGTTTTTGATATTTTACATAGGGTGGGTAGTATATAGTTACTGTCCTTTTTGATATTTTATTTACAGTATATAATATATGTTTGGTGTAATTTTTGATATTTTATGTACAGTATATTAAATATAATTACTGTAGTATTTGATACTTTATTTACAGTATATATAACACATATTTGGTGTACTTTTTGATATTTTATGTACAGTATGTAATATATATTTACTGTACTTTTTGATAATTTATTTACAGTATATAAAGTGTATTTGGGGTACTTTCGGTTAATATTATATGTACAATATATGAAATATATTTACTGTATTTTTGATATTTTATGTACAGTATATAAGATATATTTCGTATCCTTTTGATATTTTATGTAAATTATATAATACATATTTGGTGTTGTTTTTGATATTTTACATAGGGTGTGTCATATATATTGACTGTCCTTTTTTATATTTTATTTACAGTATATAATATACATTTGGTGTAATTTTTGATATTTTATGAACAGTATATTAAATATAATTACTGTAGTTTTTCATAGTCTATTTACAGTATATATAACACATATTTGGTGTACTTTTTGATATTTTATGTACAGTATGTCATATATATTTACTGTACTGTTTTATATTTTATTTACAGTATATAAAATGTATTTGGTGTACTTTTAGTTAATATTATATGTACAATATATGAAATATATTTACTGTACCTTCTGATATTTTATATACAGTATATAAGATATATTTGGTGTCCGTTTGATATTTTATACAAATTATATAATATATATTTGGTGAAGTTTTTCATATTTTACATAGGGGGTGTAGTATATAGTTACTGTACTTTTTGATATTTTATTTACAGTATATAATATACGTTTGGTGTAATTTTTGATATTTAATGTACAGTATATTAAATATAATTACTGTGGTATTTGATACTTTATTTACAGTATATAAACCACATATTTGGTGTACTTTTTGATATTTTATGTACAGTATGTAATATATATTTACTGTACTTTTTGATAATTTATTTACAGTATATAAAGTGTATTTGGTGTACTTTCAGTTAATATTATATGTACAATATATGAAATATATTTACTGTACTTTTTGATATTTTATGTACAGTATATAAGATATATTTGGTGTCCTTTTGATATTTTATGTAAATTATATAATATATATTTGGTGAAGTTTTTGATATTTTACATAGGGTGTGTAGTATATAGTTACTGTCCTTTTTGATATTTTATTTACAGTATATAATATACGTTTGGTGTAATTTTTGATATTTTATGTACAGTATATTAAATATAATTACTGTAGTATTTGATACTTTATTTACAGTATATATAACACATATTTGGTGTACTTTTTGATATTTTATGTACAGTATGTAATATATATTTACTGTACTTTTTGATAATTTATTTACAGTATATAAAGTGTATTTGGGGTACTTTCGGTTAATATTATATGTACAATATATGAAATATATTTACTGTATTTTTGATATTTTATGTACAGTATATAAGATATATTTCGTATCCTTTTGATATTTTATGTAAATTATATAATACATATTTGGTGTTGTTTTTGATATTTTACATAGGGTGTGTCATATATATCGACTGTCCTTTTTTATATTTTATTTACAGTATATAATATACATTTGGTGTAATTTTTGATATTTTATGTACAGTATATTAAATATAATTACTGTAGTTTTTCATAGTCTATTTACAGTATATATAACACATATTTGGTGTACTTTTTGATATTTTATGTACAGTATGTCATATATATTTACTGTACTGTTTTATATTTTATTTACAGTATATAAAATGTATTTGGTGTACTTTTAGTTAATATTATATGTACAATATATGAAATATATTTACTGTACCTTCTGATATTTTATATACAGTATATAAGATATATTTGGTGTCCGTTTGATATTTTATACAAATTATATAATATATATTTGGTGAAGTTTTTCATATTTTACATAGGGGGTGTAGTATATAGTTACTGTCCTTTTTGATATTTTATTTACAGTATATAATATACGTTTGGTGTAATTTTTGATATTTAATGTACAGTATATTATATATAATTACTGTAGTATTTGATACTTTATTTACAGTATATAAACCACATATTTGGCGTACTTTTTGATATTTTATGTACAGTATGTCATATATATTTACTGTACTTTTTGATAATTTATTTACAGTATATAAAGTGTATTTGGTGTACTTTCAGTTAATATTATATGTACAATATATGAAATATATTTACTGTACTTTTTGATATTTTATGTACAGTATATAAGATATATTTGGTGTCCTTTTGATATTTTATGTAAATTATATAATATATATTTGGTGAAGTTTTTGATATTTTACATAGGGTGTGTAGTATATAGTTACTGTCCTTTTTGATATTTTATTTACAGTATATAATATACGTTTGGTGTAATTTTTGATATTTTATGTACAGTATATTAAATATAATTACTGTAGTATTTGATACTTTATTTACAGTATATATAACACATATTTGGTGTACTTTTTGATATTTTATGTACAGTATGTAATATATATTTACTGTACTTTTTGATAATTTATTTACAGTATATAAAGTGTATTTGGGGTACTTTCGGTTAATATTATATGTACAATATATGAAATATATTTACTGTATTTTTGATATTTTATGTACAGTATATAAGATATATTTCGTATCCTTTTGATATTTTATGTAAATTATATAATACATATTTGGTGTTGTTTTTGATATTTTACATAGGGTGTGTCATATATATTGACTGTCCTTTTTTATATTTTATTTACAGTATATAATATACATTTGGTGTAATTTTTGATATTTTATGTACAGTATATTAAATATAATTACTGTAGTTTTTCATAGTCTATTTACAGTATATATAACACATATTTGGTGTACTTTTTGATATTTTATGTACAGTATGTCATATATATTTACTGTACTGTTTTATATTTTATTTACAGTATATAAAATGTATTTGGTGTACTTTTAGTTAATATTATATGTACAATATATGAAATATATTTACTGTACCTTCTGATATTTTATATACAGTATATAAGATATATTTGGTGTCCGTTTGATATTTTATACAAATTATATAATATATATTTGGTGAAGTTTTTCATATTTTACATAGGGGGTGTAGTATATAGTTACTGTCCTTTTTGATATTTTATTTACAGTATATAATATACGTTTGGTGTAATTTTTGATATTTAATGTACAGTATATTAAATATAATTACTGTAGTATTTGATACTTTATTTACAGTATATAAACCACATATTTGGCGTACTTTTTGATATTTTATGTACAGTATGTCATATATATTTACTGTACTTTTTGATAATTTATTTACAGTATATAAAGTGTATTTGGTGTACTTTCAGTTAATATTATATGTACAATATATGAAATATATTTACTGTACTTTTTGATATTTTATGTACAGTATATAAGATATATTTGGTGTCCTTTTGATATTTTATGTAAATTATATAATATATATTTGGTGAAGTTTTTGATATTTTACATAGGGTGTGTAGTATATAGTTACTGTCCTTTTTGATATTTTATTTACAGTATATAATATACGTTTGGTGTAATTTTTGATATTTTATGTACAGTATATTAAATATAATTACTGTAGTATTTGATACTTTATTTACAGTATATATAACACATATTTGGTGTACTTTTTGATATTTTATGTACAGTATGTAATATATATTTACTGTACTTTTTGATAATTTATTTACAGTATATAAAGTGTATTTGGGGTACTTTCGGTTAATATTATATGTACAATATATGAAATATATTTACTGTATTTTTGATATTTTATGTACAGTATATAAGATATATTTCGTATCCTTTTGATATTTTATGTAAATTATATAATACATATTTGGTGTTGTTTTTGATATTTTACATAGGGTGTGTCATATATATTGACTGTCCTTTTTGATATTTTATTTACAGTATATAATATACATTTGGTGTAATCTTTGATATTTTATGTACAGTATATTAAATATAATTACTGTAGTTTTCATAGTCTATTTACAGTATATATAACACATATTTGGTGTACTTTTTGATATTTTATGTACAGTATGTCATATATATTTACTGTACTTTTTGATATTTTATTTGCAGTATATAAAATGTATTTGGTGTACTTTTAGTTAATATTATATGTACAATATATGAAATATATTTACTGTACTTTCTGATATTTTATATACAGTATATAAGATATATTTGGTGTCCTTTTGATATTTTATATAAATTATATAATATATATTTTGGTGAAGTTTTTCATATTTTACATAGGGGGTGTAGTATATAGTTACTGTCCTTTTTGATATTTTATTTACAGTATATAATATACGTTTGGTGTAATTTTTGATATTTAATGTACAGTATATTAAATATAATTACTGTAGTATTTGATACTTTATTTACAGTATATATAACACATATTTGGTGTACTTTTTGATATTTTATGTACAGTATGTAATATATATTTACTGTACTTTTTGATAATTTATTTACAGTATATAAAGTGTATTTGGTGTACTTTCAGTTAATATTATATGTACAATATATGAAATATATTTACTGTACTTTTTGATATTTTATGTACAGTATATAAGATATATTTGGTGTCCTTTTGATATTTTATGAAAATTATATAATACATATTTGGTGTAGTTTTTGATATTTTATATAGGGTGTGTCATATATATTGACTGTCCTTTTTGATATTTTATTTACAGTATATAATATACATTTGGTGTAATTTTTGATATTTTATGTACAGTATATTAAATATAATTACTGTAGTATTTGATACTTTATTTACAGTATATATAACACATATTTGGTGTACTTTTTGATATTTTATGTACAGTATGTCATATATATTTACTGTACTTTTTGATAATTTATTTACAGTATATAAAGTGTATTTGGTGTACTTTCAGTTAATATTATATGTACAATATATGAAATATATTTACTGTACTTTATGATATTTTATGTACAGTATATAAGATATATTTGGTGTCCTTTTGATATTTTATGTAAATTATATAATATATATTTGGTGAAGTTTTTGATATTTTACATAGGGTGTGTAGTATATAGTTACTGTCCTTTTTGATATTTTATTTACAGTATATAATATACGTTTGGTGTAATTTTTGATATTTTATGTACAGTATATTAAATATAATTACTGTAGTATTTGATACTTTATTTACAGTATATATAACACATATTTGGTGTACTTTTTGATATTTTATGTACAGTATGTAATATATATTTACTGTACTTTTTCATAATTTATTTACAGTATATAAAATGTATTTGGTGTACTTTTAGTTAATATTATTTGTACAATATATGAAATATATTTACTGTACTTTCTGATATTTTATGTACAGTATATAAGATATATTTGGTGTCCTTTTCATATTTTATACAAATTATATAATATATATTTGGTGAAGTTTTTGATATTTTACATAGGGTGTGTAGTATATACTTACTGTCCTTTTTGATATTTTATTTACAGTATATAATATACGTTTGGTGTAATTTTTGATATTTAATGTACAGTATATTAAATATAATTACTGTAGTATTTGATACTTTATTTACAGTATATATAACACATATTTGGTGTACTTTTTGATATTTTATGTACAGTATGTAATATATATTTACTGTACTTTTTGATAATTTATTTACAGTATATAAAGTGTATTTGGTGTACTTTCAGTTAATATTATATGTAAAATATATGAAATATATTTACTGTACTTTTTGATATTTTATGTACAGTATATAAGATATATTTCGTGTCCTTTTGATATTTTATGTAAATTATATAATACATATTTGGTGTTGTTTTTGATATTTTACATAGAGTGTGTCATCTATATTGACTGTCCTTTTTAATATTTTATTTACAGTATATAATATACATTTGGTGTAATTTTTGATATTTTATGTACAGTATATTAAATATAATTACTGTAGTTTTTCATAGTCTATTTACAGTATATATAACACATATTTGGTGTACTTTTTGATATTTTATGTACAGTATGTCATATATATTTACTGTACTTTTTGATAATTTATTTACAGTATATAAAGTGTATTTGGTGTACTTTCAGTTAATATTATATGTACAATATATGAAATATATTTACTGTACTTTTTGATATTTTATGTACAGTATATAAGATATATTTGGTGTCCTTTTGATATTTTATATAAATTATATAATATATATTTGGTGAAGTTTTTGATATTTTACATAGGGTGTGTAGTATATACTTACTGTCCTTTTTGATATTTTATTTACAGTATATAATATACATTTGGTGTAATTTTTGATATTTTATGTACAGTATATTAAATATAATTACTGCAGTTTTTGATAGTCTATTTACAGTATATATAACACATATTTGGTGTACTTTTTGATATTTTATGTACAGTATGTCATATATATTTACTGTACTTTTTGATATTTTATTTACAGTATATAAAATGTATTTGGTGTACTTTTAGTTAATATTATATGTACAATATATGAAATATATTTACTGTACTTTTTGATATTTTATGTACAGTATATAAGATATATTTGGTGTCCTTTTGATATTTTATATAAATTATATAATATATATTTGGTGTAGTTTTTGAGTATATAAAATGTATTTGGTGTACTTTCAGTTAATATTATATGTACAATATATGGAATATATTTACTGTACTTTTTGATATTTTATGTACAGTATAGAAGATATATTTGGTGTCCTTTTGATATTTTATATAAATTATATAATATATATTTGGTGAAGTTTTTGATATTTTACATAGGGTGTGTAGTATATAGTTACTGTCCTTTTTGATATTTTATTTACAGTATATAATATACGTTTGGTGTAATTTTTGATATTTAATGTACAGTATATTAAATATAATTACTGTAGTATTTGATACTTTATTTACAGTATATATAACACATATTTGGTGTACTTTTTGATATTTTATGTACAGTATGTAATATATATTTACTGTACTTTTTGATAATTTATTTACAGTATATAAAGTGTATTTGGTGTACTTTCAGTTAATATTATATGTACAATATATGAAATATATTTACTGTACTTTTTGATATTTTATGTACAGTATATAAGATATATTTGGTGTCCTTTTGATATTTTATGTAAATTATATAATATATATTTGGTGAAGTTTTTGATATTTTACATAGGGTGTGTAGTATATAGTTACTGTCCTTTTTGATATTTTATTTACAGTATATAATATACGTTTGGTGTAATTTTTGATATTTGATGTACAGTATATTAAATATAATTACTGTAGTATTTGATACTTTATTTACAGTATATATAACACATATTTGGTGTACTTTTTGATATTTTATGTACAGTATGTAATATATATTTACTGTACTTTTTGATAATTTATTTACAGTATATAAAGTGTATTTGGTGTACTTTCAGTTAATATTATATGTAAAATATATGAAATATATTTACTGTACTTTTTGATATTTTATGTACAGTATATAAGATATATTTCGTGTCCTTTTGATATTTTATGTAAATTATATAATACATATTTGGTGTTGTTTTTGATATTTTACATAGAGTGTGTCATCTATATTGACTGTCCTTTTTAATATTTTATTTACAGTATATAATATACATTTGGTGTAATTTTTGATATTTTATGTACAGTATATTAAATATAATTACTGTAGTTTTTCATAGTCTATTTACAGTATATATAACACATATTTGGTGTACTTTTTGATATTTTATGTACAGTATGTCATATATATTTACTGTACTTTTTGATAATTTATTTACAGTATATAAAGTGTATTTGGTGTACTTTCAGTTAATATTATATGTACAATATATGAAATATATTTACTGTACTTTTTGATATTTTATGTACAGTATATAAGATATATTTGGTGTCCTTTTGATATTTTATATAAATTATATAATATATATTTGGTGAAGTTTTTGATATTTTACATAGGGTGTGTAGTATATACTTACTGTCCTTTTTGATATTTTATTTACAGTATATAATATACATTTGGTGTAATTTTTGATATTTTATGTACAGTATATTAAATATAATTACTGCAGTTTTTGATAGTCTATTTACAGTATATATAACACATATTTGGTGTACTTTTTGATATTTTATGTACAGTATGTCATATATATTTACTGTACTTTTTGATATTTTATTTACAGTATATAAAATGTATTTGGTGTACTTTTAGTTAATATTATATGTACAATATATGAAATATATTTACTGTACTTTTTGATATTTTATGTACAGTATATAAGATATATTTGGTGTCCTTTTGATATTTTATATAAATTATATAATATATATTTGGTGTAGTTTTTGAGTATATAAAATGTATTTGGTGTACTTTCAGTTAATATTATATGTACAATATATGGAATATATTTACTGTACTTTTTGATATTTTATGTACAGTATAGAAGATATATTTGGTGTCCTTTTGATATTTTATATAAATTATATAATATATATTTGGTGAAGTTTTTGATATTTTACATAGGGTGTGTAGTATATAGTTACTGTCCTTTTTGATATTTTATTTACAGTATATAATATACGTTTGGTGTAATTTTTGATATTTAATGTACAGTATATTAAATATAATTACTGTAGTATTTGATACTTTATTTACAGTATATATAACACATATTTGGTGTACTTTTTGATATTTTATGTACAGTATGTAATATATATTTACTGTACTTTTTGATAATTTATTTACAGTATATAAAGTGTATTTGGTGTACTTTCAGTTAATATTATATGTACAATATATGAAATATATTTACTGTACTTTTTGATATTTTATGTACAGTATATAAGATATATTTGGTGTCCTTTTGATATTTTATGTAAATTATATAATATATATTTGGTGAAGTTTTTGATATTTTACATAGGGTTTGTAGTATATAGTTACTGTCCTTTTTGATATTTTATTTACAGTATATAATATACGTTTGGTGTAATTTTTGATATTTAATGTACAGTATATTAAATATAATTACTGTAGTATTTGATACTTTATTTACAGTATATATAACACATATTTGGTGTACTTTTTGATATTTTATGTACAGTATGTCATATATATTTACTGTACTTTTTGATAATTTATTTACAGTATATAAATTGTATTTGGTGTACTTTCAGTTAATATTATATGTAAAATATATGAAATATATTTACTGTACTTTTTGATATTTTATGTAGAGTATATAAGATATATTTGGTGTCCTTTTGATATTTTATGTAAATTATATAATATATATTTGGTGAAGTTTTTGATATTTTACATAGGGTGTGTAGTATATAGTTACTGTCCTTTTTGATATTTTATTTACAGTATATAATATACGTTTGGTGTAATTTTTGATATTTTATGTACAGTATATTAAATATAATTACTGTAGTCTTTGATACTTTATTTACAGTATATATAACACATATTTGGTGTACTTTTTGATATTTTATGTACAGTATGTAATATATATTTACTGTACTTTTTCATAATTTATTTACAGTATATAAAGTGTATTTGGTGTACTTTCGGTTAATATTATATGTACAATATATGAAATATATATACTGTATTTTTGATATTTTATGTACAGTATATAAGATATATTTCGTGTCCTTTTGATATTTTATGTAAATTATATAATACATATTTGGTGTTGTTTTTCATATTTTACATAGGGTGTGTCATCTATATTGACTGTCCTTTTTAATATTTTATTTACAGTATATAATATACATTTGGTGTAATTTTTGATATTTTATGTACAGTATATTAAATATAATTACTGTAGTTTTTCATAGTCTATTTACAGTATATATACCACATATTTGGTGTACTTTTTATATTTTATGTACAGTATGTCATATATATTTACTGTACTATTTGATATTTTATTTACAGTATATAAAATGTATTTGGTGTACTTTTAGTTAATATTATATGTACAATATATGAAATATATTTACTGTACTTTCTGATATTTTATATACAGTATATAAGATATATTTGGTGTCCTTTTGATATTTTATATAAATTATATAATATATATTTTGTGCAGTTTTTGATATTTTACATAGGGTGTGTAGTATATACTTACTGTCCTTTTTGATATTTTATTTACAGTATATAATATACATTTGGTGTAATTTTTGATATTTTATGTACAGTATATTAAATATAATTACTGCAGTTTTTGATAGTCTATTTACAGTATATACAACACATATTTGGTGTACTTTTTGATATTTTATGTACAGTATGTCATATATATTTACTGTACTTTTTGATATTTTATTTACAGTATATAAAATGTATTTGGTGTACTTTCAGTTAATATTGTATGTACAATATATGAAATATATTTACTGTACTTTTTGATATTTTATGTACAGTATATAAGATATATTTGGTGTCCTTTTGATATTTTATATAAATTACATAATATATATTTGGTGAAGTTTTTGATATTTTACATAGGGTGTGTAGTATATAGTTACTGTCCTTTTTGATATTTTATTTACAGTATATAATATACGTTTGGTGTAATTTTTGATATTTAATGTACAGTATATTAAATATAATTACTGTAGTATTTGATACTTTATTTACAGTATATATAACACATATTTGGTGTACTTTTTGATATTTTATGTACAGTATGTCATATATATTTACTGTACTTTTTGATAATTTATTTACAGTATATAAAGTGTATTTGGTGTACTTTCAGTTAATATTATATGTACAATATATGAAATATATTTACTGTACTTTTTGATATTTTATGTACAGTATATAAGATATATTTGGTGTCCTTTTGATATTTTATGTAAATTATATAATATATATTTGGTGAAGTTTTTGATATTTTACATAGGGTGTGTAGTATATAGTTACTGTCCTTTTTGATATTTTATTTACAGTATATAATATACGTTTGGTGTAATTTTTGATATTTTATGTACAGTATATTAAATATAATTACTGTAGTATTTGATACTTTATTTACAGTATATATAACACATATTTGGTGTACTTTTTGATATTTTATGTACAGTATGTAATATATATTTACTGTACTTTTTGATAATTTATTTACAGTATATAAAGTGTATTTGGTGTACTTTCGGTTAATATTATATGTACAATATATGAAATATATATACTGTATTTTTGATATTTTATGTACAGTATATAAGATATATTTCGTGTCCTTTTGATATTTTATGTAAATTATATAATACATATTTGGTGTTGTTTTTCATATTTTACATAGGGTGTGTCTATATTGACTGTCCTTTTTAATATTTTATTTACAGTATATAATATACATTTGGTGTAATTTTTGATATTTTATGTACAGTATATTAAATATAATTACTGTAGTTTTTTATAGTCTATTTACAGTATATATAACACATATTTGGTGTACTTTTTGATATTTTATGTACAGTATGTCATATATATTTACTGTACTATTTGATATTTTATTTACAGTATATAAAATGTATTTGGTGTACTTTTAGTTAATATTATATGTACAATATATGAAATATATTTACTGTACTTTCTGATATTTTATATACAGTATATAAGATATATTTGGTTTCCTTTTGATATTTTATATAAATTATATAATATATATTTTGTGAAGTTTTTGATATTTTACATAGGGTGTGTAGTATATACTTACTGTCCTTTTTGATATTTTATTTACAGTATATAATATACATTTGGTGTAATTTTTGATATTTTATGTACGGTATATTAAATATAATTACTGCAGTTTTTGATAGTCTATTTACAGTATATACAACACATATTTGGTGTACTTTTTGATATTTTATGTACAGTATGTCATATATATTTAGTGTACTTTTTGATATTTTATTTACAGTATATAAAATGTATTTGGTGTACTTTTAGTTAATATTATATGTACAATATATGAAATATATTTACTGTACTTTTTGATATTTTATGTACAGTATATAAGATATATTTGGTGTCCTTTTGATATTTTATATAAATTACATACTATATATTTGGTGAAGTTTTTGATATTTTACATAGGGTGTGTAGTATATAGTTACTGTCCTTTTTGATATTTTATTTACAGTATATAATATACGTTTGGTGTAATTTTTGATATTTAATGTACAGTATATTAAATATAATTACCATAGTATTTGATACTTTTTTTACAGTATATATAACACATATTTGGTGTACTTTTTGATATTTTATGTACAGTATGTCATATATATTTACTGTACTTTTTGAGAATTTATTTACAGTATATAAAGTGTATTTGGTGTACTTTCAGTTAATATTATATGTACAATATATGAAATATATTTACTGTACTTTTTGATATTTTATGTACAGTATATAAGATATATTTGGTGTCCTTTTGATATTTTATGTAAATTATATAATATATATTTGGTGAAGTTTTTGATATTTTACATAGGGTGTGTAGTATATAGTTACTGTCCTTTTTGATATTTTATTTACAGTATATAATATACGTTTGGTGTAATTTTTGATATTTTATGTACAGTATATTAAATATAATTACTGTAGTATTTGATACTTTATTTACAGTATATATAACACATATTTGGTGTACTTTTTGATATTTTATGTACAGTATGTCATATATATTTACTGTACTTTTTGAGAATTTATTTACAGTATATAAAGTGTATTTGGTGTACTTTCAGTTAATATTATATGTACAATATATGAAATATATTTACTGTACTTTTTGATATTTTATGTACAGTATATAAGATATATTTGGTGTCCTTTTGATATTTTATGTAAATTATATAATATATATTTGGTGAAGTTTTTGATATTTTACATAGGGTGTGTAGTATATAGTTACTGTCCTTTTTGATATTTTATTTACAGTATATAATATACGTTTGGTGTAATTTTTGATATTTTATGTACAGTATATTAAATATAATTACTGTAGTATTTGATACTTTATTTACAGTATATATAACACATATTTGGTGTACTTTTTGATATTTTATGTACAGTATGTAATATATATTTACTGTACGTTTTGATAATTTATTTACAGTATATAAAGTGTATTTGGTGTACTTTCGGTTAATATTATATGTACAATATATGAAATATATATACTGTATTTTTGGTATTTTATGTACAGTATATAAGATATATTTCGTGTCCTTTTGATATTTTATGTAAATTATATAATACATATTTGGTGTTGTTTTTGATATTTTACATAGGGTGTGTCATCTATATTGACTGTCCTTTTTAATATTTTATTTACAGTATATAATATACATTTGGTGTAATTTTTGATATTTTATGTACAGTATATTAAATATAATTACTGTAGTTTTTCATAGTCTATTTACAGTATATATAACACATATTTGGTGTACTTTTTGATATTTTATGTACAGTATGTCATATATATTTACTGTATTATTTGATATTTTATTTACAGTATATAAAATGTATTTGGTGTACTTTTAGTTAATATTATATGTACAATATATGAAATATATTTACTGTACTTTCTGATATTTTATATACAGTATATAAGATATATTTGGTGTCCTTTTGATATTTTATATAAATTATATAATATATATTTTGTGCAGTTTTTGATATTTTACATAGGGTGTGTAGTATATACTTACTGTCCTTTTTGATATTTTATTTACAGTATATAATATACATTTGGTGTAATTTTTGATATTTTATGTACAGTATATTAAATATAATTACTGCAGTTTTTGATAGTCTATTTACAGTATATACAACACATATTTGGTGTACTTTTTGATATTTTATGTACAGTATGTCATATATATTTACTGTACTTTTTGATATTTTATTTACAGTATATAAAATGTATTTGGTGTACTTTTAGTTAATATTATATGTACAATATATGAAATATATTTACTGTACTTTTTGATATTTTATGTACAGTATATAAGATATATTTGGTGTCCTTTTGATATTTTATATAAATTACATAATATATATTTGGTGAAGTTTTTGATATTTTACATAGGGTGTGTAGTATATAGTTACTGTCCTTTTTGATATTTTATTTACAGTATATAATATACGTTTGGTGTAATTTTTGATATTTAATGTACAGTATATTAAATATAATTACTGTAGTATTTGATACTTTATTTACAGTATATATAACACATATTTGGTGTACTTTTTGATATTTTATGTACAGTATGTCATATATATTTACTGTACTTTTTGATAATTTATTTACAGTATATAAAGTGTATTTGGTGTACTTTCAGTTAATATTATATGTACAATATATGAAATATATTTACTGTACTTTTTGATATTTTATGTACAGTATATAAGATATATTTGGTGTCCTTTTGATATTTTATGTAAATTATATAATATATATTTGGTGAAGTTTTTGATATTTTACATAGGGTGTGTAGTATATAGTTACTGTCCTTTTTGATATTTTATTTACAGTATATAATATACGTTTGGTGTAATTTTTGATATTTTATGTACAGTATATTAAATATAATTACTGTAGTATTTGATACTTTATTTACAGTATATATAACACATATTTGGTGTACTTTTTGATATTTTATGTACAGTATGTAATATATATTTACTGTACTTTTTCATAATTTATTTACAGTATATAAAGTGTATTTGGTGTACTTTCGGTTAATATTATATGTACAATATATGAAATATATATACTGTATTTTTGATATTTTATGTACAGTGTATAAGATATATTTCGTGTCCTTTTGATATTTTATGTAAATTATATAATACATATTTGGTGTTGTTTTTGATATTTTACATAGGGTGTGTCATCAATATTGACTGTCCTTTTTAATATTTTATTTACAGTATATAATATACATTTGGTGTAATTTTTGATATTTTATGTACAGTATATTAAATATAATTACTGTAGTTTTTTATAGTCTATTTACAGTATATATAACACATATTTGGTGTACTTTTTGATATTTTATGTACAGTATGTCATATATATTTACTGTACTATTTGATATTTTATTTACAGTATATAAAATGTATTTGGTGTACTTTTAGTTAATATTATATGTACAATATATGAAATATATTTACTGTACTTTCTGATATTTTATATACAGTATATAAGATATATTTGGTGTCCTTTTGATATTTTATATAAATTATATAATATATATTTTGTGAAGTTTTTGATATTTTACATAGGGTGTGTAGTATATACTTACTGTCCTTTTTGATATTTTATTTACAGTATATAATATACATTTGGTGTAATTTTTGATATTTTATGTACAGTATATTAAATATAATTACTGCAGTTTTTGATAGTCTATTTACAGTATATACAACACATATTTGGTGTACTTTTGGATATTTTATGTACAGTATGTCATATATATTTACTGTACTTTTTGATATTTTATTTACAGTATATGAAATGTATTTGGTGTACTTTTAGTTAATATTATATGTACAATATATGAAATATATTTACTGTACTTTTTGATATTTTATGTACAGTATATAAGATATATTTGGTGAAGTTTTTGATATTTTACATAGGGTGTGTAGTATATAGTTACTGTCCTTTTTGATATTTTATTTACAGTATATAATATACGTTTGGTGTAATTTTTGATATTTAATGTACAGTATATTAAATATAATTACTGTAGTATTTGATACTTTATTTACAGTATATATAACACATATTTGGTGTACTTTTTGATATTTTATGTACAGTATGTCATATATATTTACTGTACTTTTTGATAATTTATTTACAGTATATAAAGTGTATTTGGTGTACTTTCAGTTAATATTATATGTACAATATATGAAATATATTTACTGTACTTTTTGATATTTTATGTACAGTATATAAGATATATTTCGTGTCCTTTTGATATTTTATGTAAATTATATAATATATATTTGGTGAAGTTTTTGATATTTTACATAGGGTGTGTAGTATATAGTTACTGTCCTTTTTGATATTTTATTTACAGTATATAATATACGTTTGGTGTAATTTTTGATATTTTATGTACAGTATATTAAATATAATTACTGTAGTATTTGATACTTTATTTACAGTATATATAACACATATTTGGTGTACTTTTTGATATTTTATGTACAGTATGTAATATATATTTACTGTACTTTTTCATAATTTATTTACAGTATATAAAGTGTATTTGGTGTACTTTCGGTTAATATTATATGTACAATATATGAAATATATATACTGTATTTTTGATATTTTATGTACAGTATATAAGATATATTTCGTGTCCTTTTGATATTTTATGTAAATTATATAATACATATTTGGTGTTGTTTTTGATATTTTACATAGGGTGTGTCATCTATATTGACTGTCCTTTTTAATATTTTATTTACAGTATATAATATACATTTGGTGTAATTTTTGATATTTTATGTACAGTATATTAAATATAATTACTGTAGTTTTTTATAGTCTATTTACAGTATATATAACACATATTTGGTGTACTTTTTGATATTTTATGTACAGTATGTCATATATATTTACTGTACTATTTGATATTTTATTTACAGTATATAAAATGTATTTGGTGTACTTTTAGTTAATATTATATGTACAATATATGAAATATATTTACTGTACTTTTTGATATTTTATGTACAGTATATAAGATATATTTGGTGTCCTTTTGATATTTTATATAAATTACATAATATATATTTGGTGAAGTTTTTGATATTTTACATAGGGTGTGTAGTATATAGTTACTGTCCTTTTTGATATTTTATTTACAGTATATAATATACGTTTGGTGTAATTTTTGATATTTAATGTACAGTATATTAAATATAATTACTGTAGTATTTGATACTTTATTTACAGTATATATAACACATATTTGGTGTACTTTTTGATATTTTATGTACAGTATGTCATATATATTTACTGTACTTTTTGAGAATTTATTTACAGTATATAAAGTGTATTTGGTGTACTTTCAGTTAATATTATATGTACAATATATGAAATATATTTACTGTACTTTTTGATATTTTATGTACAGTATATAAGATATATTTGGTGTCCTTTTGATATTTTATGTAAATTATATAATATATATTTGGTGAAGTTTTTGATATTTTACATAGGGTGTGTAGTATATAGTTACTGTCCTTTTTGATATTTTATTTACAGTATATAATATACGTTTGGTGTAATTTTTGATATTTTATGTACAGTATATTAAATATAATTACTGTAGTATTTGATACTTTATTTACAGTATATATAACACATATTTGGTGTACTTTTTGATATTTTATGTACAGTATGTAATATATATTTACTGTACTTTTTGATAATTTATTTACAGTATATAAAGTGTATTTGGTGTACTTTCGGTTAATATTATATGTACAATATATGAAATATATATACTGTATTTTTGATATTTTATGTACAGTATATAAGATATATTTCGTGTCCTTTTGATATTTTATGTAAATTATATAATACATATTTGGTGTGGTTTTTGATATTTTACATAGGGTGTGTCATCTATATTGACTGTCCTTTTTAATATTTTATTTACAGTATATAATATACATTTGGTGTAATTTTTGATATTTTATGTACAGTATATTAAATATAATTACTGTAGTTTTTCATAGTCTATTTACAGTATATATAACACATATTTGGTGTACTTTTTGATATTTTATGTACAGTATGTCATATATATTTACTGTACTATTTGATATTTTATTTACAGTATATAAAATGTATTTGGTGTACTTTTAGTTAATATTATATGTACAATATATGAAATATATTTACTGTACTTTCTGATATTTTATATACAGTATATAAGATATATTTGGTGTCCTTTTGATATTTTATATAAATTATATAATATATATTTTGTGAAGTTTTTGATATTTTACATAGGGTGTGTAGTATATACTTACTGTCCTTTTTGATATTTTATTTACAGTATATAATATACATTTGGTGTAATTTTTGATATTTTATGTACAGTATATTAAATATAATTACTGCAGTTTTTGATAGTCTATTTACAGTATATACAACACATATTTGGTGTACTTTTTGATATTTTATGTACAGTATGTCATATATATTTACTGTACTTTTTGATATTTTATTTACAGTATATAAAATGTATTTGGTGTACTTTTAGTTAATATTATATGTACAACATATGAAATATATTTACTGTACTTTTTGATATTTTATGTACAGTATATAAGATATATTTGGTGTCCTTTTGATATTTTATATAAATTACATAATATATATTTGGTGAAGTTTTTGATATTTTACATAGGGTGTGTAGTATATAGTTACTGTCCTTTTTGATATTTTATTTACAGTATATAATATACGTTTGGTGTAATTTTTGATATTTAATGTACAGTATATTAAATATAATTACTGTAGTATTTGATACTTTATTTACAGTATATATAACACATATTTGCTGTACTTTTTGATATTTTATGTACAGTATGTCATATATATTTACTGTACTTTTTGATAATTTATTTACAGTATATAAAGTGTATTTGGTGTACTTTCAGTTAATATTATATGTACAATATATGAAATATATTTACTGTACTTTTTGATATTTTATGTACAGTATATAAGATATATTTGGTGTCCTTTTGATATTTTATGTAAATTATATAATATATATTTGGTGAAGTTTTTGATATTTTACATAGGGTGTGTAGTATATAGTTACTGTCCTTTTTGATATTTTATTTACAGTATATAATATACGTTTGGTGTAATTTTTGATATTTTATGTACAGTATATTAAATATAATTACTGTAGTATTTGATACTTTATTTACAGTATATATAACACATATTTGGTGTACTTTTTGATATTTTATGTACAGTATGTCATATATATTTACTGTACTATTTGATATTTTATTTACAGTATATAAAATGTATTTGGTGTACTTTTAGTTAATATTATATGTACAATATATGAAATATATTTACTGTACTTTCTGATATTTTATATACAGTATATAAGATATATTTGGTGTCCTTTTGATATTTTATATAAATTATATAATATATATTTTGTGAAATTTTTGATATTTTACATAGGGTGTGTAGTATATACTTACTGTCCTTTTTGATATTTTATTTACAGTATATAATATACATTTGGTGTAATTTTTGATATTTTATGTACAGTATATTAAATATAATTACTGCAGTTTTTGATAGTCTATTTACAGTATATACAACACATATTTGGTGTACTTTTTGATATTTTATGTACAGTATGTCATATATATTTACTGTACTTTTTGATATTTTATTTACAGTATATGAAATGTATTTGGTGTACTTTTAGTTAATATTATATGTACAATATATGAAATATATTTACTGTACTTTTTGATATTTTATGTACAGTATATAAGATATATTTGGTGTCCTTTTGATATTTTATATAAATTACATAATATATATTTGGTGAAGTTTTTGATATTTTACATAGGGTGTGTAGTATATAGTTACTGTCCTTTTCGATATTTTATTTACAGTATATAATATACGTTTGGTGTAATTTTTGATATTTAATGTACAGTATATTAAATATAATTACTGTAGTATTTGATACTTTATTTACAGTATATATAACACATATTTGGTGTACTTTTTGATATTTTATGTACAGTATATCATATATATTTACTGTACTTTTTGATAATTTATTTACAGTATATAAAGTGTAGTTGGTGTACTTTCAGTTAATATTATATGTACAATATATGAAATATATTTACTGTACTTTTTGATATTTTATGTACAGTATATAAGATATATTTGGTGTCCTTTTGATATTTTATGTAAATTATATAATATATATTTGGTGAAGTTTTTGATATTTTACATAGGGTGTGTAGTATATAGTTACTGTCCTTTTTGATATTTTATTTACAGTATATAATATACGTTTGGTGTAATTTTTGATATTTTATGTACAGTATATTAAATATAATTACTGTAGTATTTGATACTTTATTTACAGTATATATAACACATATTTGGTGTACTTTTTGATATTTTATGTACAGTATGTAATATATATTTACTGTACTTTTTGATAATTTATTTACAGTATATAAAGTGTATTTGGTGTACTTTCGGTTAATATTATATGTACAATATATGAAATATATATACTGTATTTTTGATATTTTATGTACAGTATATAAGATATATTTCGTGTCGTTTTGATATTTTATGTAAATTATATAATACATATTTGGTGTTGTTTTTGATATTTTACATAGGGTGTGTCATCTATATTGACTGTCCTTTTTAATATTTTATTTACAGTATATAATATACATTTGGTGTAATTTTTGATATTTTATGTACAGTATATTAAATATAATTACTGTAGTTTTTCATAGTCTATTTACAGTATATATAACACATATTTGGTGTACTTTTTGATATTTTATGTACAGTATGTCATATATATTTACTGTACTATTTGATATTTTATTTACAGTATATAAAATGTATTTGGTGTACTTTTAGTTAATATTATATGTACAATATATGAAATATATTTACTGTACTTTCTGATATTTTATATACAGTATATAAGATATATTTGGTGTCCTTTTGATATTTTATATAAATTATATAATATATATTTTGTGAAGTTTTTGATATTTTACATAGGGTGTGTAGTATATACTTACTGTCCTTTTTGATATTTTATTTACAGTATATAATATACATTTGGTGTAATTTTTGATATTTTATGTACAGTATATTAAATATAATTACTGCAGTTTTTGATAGTCTATTTGCAGTATATACAACACATATTTGGTGTACTTTTTGATATTTTATGTACAGTATGTCATATATATTTACTGTACTTTTTGATATTTTATTTACAGTATATAAAATGTATTTGGTGTACTTTTAGTTAATATTATATGTACAATATATGAAATATATTTACTGTACTTTTTGATATTTTATGTACAGTATATAAGATATATTTGGTGTCCTTTTGATATTTTATATAAATTACATAATATATATTTGGTGAAGTTTTTGATATTTTACATAGGGTGTGTAGTATATAGTTACTGTCCTTTTTGATATTTTATTTACAGTATATAATATACGTTTGGTGTAATTTTTGATATTTTATGTACAGTATATTAAATATAATTACTGTAGTATTTGATACTTTATTTACAGTATATATAACACATATTTGGTGTACTTTTTGATATTTTATGTACAGTATGTAATATATATTTACTGTACTTTTTGATAATTTATTTACAGTATATAAAGTGTATTTGGTGTACTTTCGGTTAATATTATATGTACAATATATGAAATATATATACTGTATTTTTGATATTTTATGTACAGTATATAAGATATATTTCGTGTCCTTTTGATATTTTATGTAAATTATATAATACATATTTGGTGTTGTTTTTGATATTTTACATAGGGTGTGTCATCTATATTGACTGTCCTTTTTAATATTTTATTTACAGTATATAATATACATTTGGTGTAATTTTTGATATTTTATGGACAGTATATTAAATATAATTACTGTAGTTTTTCATAGTCTATTTACAGTATATATAACACATATTTGGTGTACTTTTTGATATTTTATGTACAGTATGTCATATATATTTACTGTACTATTTGATATTTCATTTACAGTATATAAAATGTATTTGGTGTACTTTTAGTTAATATTATATGTACAATATATGAAATATATTTACTGTACTTCTGATATTTTATATACAGTATATAAGATATATTTGGTGTCCTTTTGATATTTTATATAAATTATATAATATATATTTGGTGAAGTTTTTGATATTTTACATAGGGTGTGTAGTATATAGTTACTGTCCTTTTTGATATTTTATTTACAGTACATAATATACGTTTGGTGTAATTTTTGATATTTAATGTACAGTATATTAAATATAATTACTGTAGTATTTGATACTTTATTTACAGTATATATAACACATATTTGGTGTACTTTTTGATATTTTATGTACAGTATGTAATATATATTTACTGTACTTTTTGATAATTTATTTACAGTATATAAAGTGTATTTGGTGTACTTTCAGTTAATATAATATGTAAAATATATGAAATATTTTTACTGTACTTTGTGATATTTTATGTACAGTATATAAGATATATTTGGTGTCCTTTTGATATTTTATGTAAATTATAAAATATATATTTGGTGAAGTTTTTGATATTTTACATAGGGTGTGTAGTATATAGTTACTGTCCTTTTTGATATTTTATTTACAGTATATAATATACGTTTGGTGTAATTTTTGATATTTTATGTACAGTATATTAAATATAATTACTGTAGTATTTGATACTTTATTTACAGTATATATAACACATATTTGGTGTACTTTTTGATATTTTATGTACAGTATGTAATATATATTTACTGTACTTTTTGATAATTTATTTACAGTATATAAAGTGTATTTGGTGTACTTTCGGTTAATATTATATGTACAATATATGAAATATATATACTGTATTTTTGATATTTTATGTACAGTATATAAGATATATTTCGTGTCCTTTTGATATTTTATGTAAATTATATAATACATATTTGGTGTTGTTTTTGATATTTTACATAGGGTGTGTCATCTATATTGACTGTCCTTTTTAATATTTTATTTACAGTATATAATATACATTTGGTGTAATTTTTGATATTTTATGTACAGTATATTAAATATAATTACTGTAGTTTTTCATAGTCTATTTACAGTATATATAACACATATTTGGTGTACTTTTTGATATTTTATGTACAGTATGTCATATATATTTACTGTACTATTTGATATTTTATTTACAGTATATAAAATGTATTTGGTGTACTTTTAGTTAATATTATATGTACAATATATGAAATATATTTACTGTACTTTCTGATATTTTATATACAGTATATAAGATATATTTGGTGCCCTTTTGATATTTTATATAAATTATATAATATATATTTGGTGAAGTTTTTGATATTTTACATAGGGTGTGTAGTATATAGTTACTGTCCTTTTTGATATTTTATTTACAGTATATAATATACGTTTGGTGTAATTTTTGATATTTAATGTACAGTATATTAAATATAATTACTGTAGTATTTGATACTTTATTTACAGTATATATAACACATATTTGGTGTACTTTTTGATATTTTATGTACAGTATGTAATATATATTTACTGTACTTTTTGATAATTTATTTACAGTATATAAAGTGTATTTGATGTACTTTCAGTTAATATTATATGTAAAATATATGAAATATATTTACTGTACTTTGTGATATTTTATGTACAGTATATAAGATATATTTGGTGTCCTTTTGATATTTTATGTAAATTATATAATATATATTTGGTGAAGTTTTTGATATTTTACATAGGGTGTGTAGTATATAGTTACTGTCCTTTTTGATATTTTATTTACAGTATATAATATACGTTTGGTGTAATTTTTGATATTTTATGTACAGTATATTAAATATAATTACTGTAGTATTTGATACTTTATTTACAGTATATATAACACATATTTGGTGTACTTTTTGATATTTTATGTACAGTATGTAATATATATTTACTGTACTTTTTGATAATTTATTTACAGTATATAAAGTGTATTTGGTGTACTTTCGGTTAATATTATATGTACAATATATGAAATATATATACTGTATTTTTGATATTTTATGTACAGTATATAAGATATATTTCGTGTCCTTTTGATATTTTATGTAAATTATATAATACATATTTGGTGTTGTTTTTGATATTTTACATAGGGTGTGTCATCTATATTGACTGTCCTTTTTAATATTTTATTTACAGTATATAATATACATTTGGTGTAATTTTTGATATTTTATGGACAGTATATTAAATATAATTACTGTAGTTTTTCATAGTCTATTTACAGTATATATAACACATATTTGGTGTACTTTTTGATATTTTATGTACAGTATGTCATATATATTTACTGTACTATTTGATATTTCATTTACAGTATATAAAATGTATTTGGTGTACTTTTAGTTAATATTATATGTACAATATATGAAATATATTTACTGTACTTCTGATATTTTATATACAGTATATAAGATATATTTGGTGTCCTTTTGATATTTTATATAAATTATATAATATATATTTGGTGAAGTTTTTGATATTTTACATAGGGTGTGTAGTATATAGTTACTGTCCTTTTTGATATTTTATTTACAGTACATAATATACGTTTGGTGTAATTTTTGATATTTAATGTACAGTATATTAAATATAATTACTGTAGTATTTGATACTTTATTTACAGTATATATAACACATATTTGGTGTACTTTTTGATATTTTATGTACAGTATGTAATATATATTTACTGTACTTTTTGATAATTTATTTACAGTATATAAAGTGTATTTGGTGTACTTTCAGTTAATATAATATGTAAAATATATGAAATATTTTTACTGTACTTTGTGATATTTTATGTACAGTATATAAGATATATTTGGTGTCCTTTTGATATTTTATGTAAATTATATAATATATATTTGGTGAAGTTTTTGATATTTTACATAGGGTGTGTAGTATATAGTTACTGTCCTTTTTGATATTTTATTTACAGTATATAATATACGTTTGGTGTAATTTTTGATATTTTATGTACAGTATATTAAATATAATTACTGTAGTATTTGATACTTTATTTACAGTATATATAACACATATTTGGTGTACTTTTTGATATTTTATGTACAGTATGTAATATATATTTACTGTACTTTTTGATAATTTATTTACAGTATATAAAGTGTATTTGGTGTACTTTCGGTTAATATTATATGTACAATATATGAAATATATATACTGTATTTTTGATATTTTATGTACAGTATATAAGATATATTTCGTGTCCTTTTGATATTTTATGTAAATTATATAATACATATTTGGTGTTGTTTTTGATATTTTACATAGGGTGTGTCATCTATATTGACTGTCCTTTTTAATATTTTATTTACAGTATATAATATACATTTGGTGTAATTTTTGATATTTTATGGACAGTATATTAAATATAATTACTGTAGTTTTTCATAGTCTATTTACAGTATATATAACACATATTTGGTGTACTTTTTGATATTTTATGTACAGTATGTCATATATATTTACTGTACTATTTGATATTTTATTTACAGTATATAAAATGTATTTGGTGTACTTTTAGTTAATATTATATGTACAATATATGAAATATATTTACTGTACTTCTGATATTTTATATACAGTATATAAGATATATTTGGTGTCCTTTTGATATTTTATATAAATTATATAATATATATTTGGTGAAGTTTTTGATATTTTACATAGGGTGTGTAGTATATAGTTACTGTCCTTTTTGATATTTTATTTACAGTACATAATATACGTTTGGTGTAATTTTTGATATTTAATGTACAGTATATTAAATATAATTACTGTAGTATTTGATACTTTATTTACAGTATATATAACACATATTTGGTGTACTTTTTGATATTTTATGTACAGTATGTAATATATATTTACTGTACTTTTTGATAATTTATTTACAGTATATAAAGTGTATTTGGTGTACTTTCGGTTAATATTATATGTACAATATATGAAATATATATACTGTATTTTTGATATTTTATGTACAGTATATAAGATATATTTCGTGTCCTTTTGATATTTTATGTAAATTATATAATACATATTTGGTGTGGTTTTTGATATTTTACATAGGGTGTGTCATCTATATTGACTGTCCTTTTTAATATTTTATTTACAGTATATAATATACATTTGGTGTAATTTTTGATATTTTATGTACAGTATATTAAATATAATTACTGTAGTTTTTCATAGTCTATTTACAGTATATATAACACATATTTGGTGTACTTTTTGATATTTTATGTACAGTATGTCATATATATTTACTGTACTATTTGATATTTTATTTACAGTATATAAAATGTATTTGGTGTACTTTTAGTTAATATTATATGTACAATATATGAAATATATTTACTGTACTTTCTGATATTTTATATACAGTATATAAGATATATTTGGTGTCCTTTTGATATTTTATATAAATTATATAATATATATTTTGTGAAGTTTTTGATATTTTACATAGGGTGTGTAGTATATACTTACTGTCCTTTTTGATATTTTATTTACAGTATATAATATACATTTGGTGTAATTTTTGATATTTTATGTACAGTATATTAAATATAATTACTGCAGTTTTTGATAGTCTATTTACAGTATATACAACACATATTTGGTGTACTTTTTGATATTTTATGTACAGTATGTCATATATATTTACTGTACTTTTTGATATTTTATTTACAGTATATAAAATGTATTTGGTGTACTTTTAGTTAATATTATATGTACAACATATGAAATATATTTACTGTACTTTTTGATATTTTATGTACAGTATATAAGATATATTTGGTGTCCTTTTGATATTTTATATAAATTACATAATATATATTTGGTGAAGTTTTTGATATTTTACATAGGGTGTGTAGTATATAGTTACTGTCCTTTTTGATATTTTATTTACAGTATATAATATACGTTTGGTGTAATTTTTGATATTTAATGTACAGTATATTAAATATAATTACTGTAGTATTTGATACTTTATTTACAGTATATATAACACATATTTGCTGTACTTTTTGATATTTTATGTACAGTATGTCATATATATTTACTGTACTTTTTGATAATTTATTTACAGTATATAAAGTGTATTTGGTGTACTTTCAGTTAATATTATATGTACAATATATGAAATATATTTACTGTACTTTTTGATATTTTATGTACAGTATATAAGATATATTTGGTGTCCTTTTGATATTTTATGTAAATTATATAATATATATTTGGTGAAGTTTTTGATATTTTACATAGGGTGTGTAGTATATAGTTACTGTCCTTTTTGATATTTTATTTACAGTATATAATATACGTTTGGTGTAATTTTTGATATTTTATGTACAGTATATTAAATATAATTACTGTAGTATTTGATACTTTATTTACAGTATATATAACACATATTTGGTGTACTTTTTGATATTTTATGTACAGTATGTCATATATATTTACTGTACTATTTGATATTTTATTTACAGTATATAAAATGTATTTGGTGTACTTTTAGTTAATATTATATGTACAATATATGAAATATATTTACTGTACTTTCTGATATTTTATATACAGTATATAAGATATATTTGGTGTCCTTTTGATATTTTATATAAATTATATAATATATATTTTGTGAAATTTTTGATATTTTACATAGGGTGTGTAGTATATACTTACTGTCCTTTTTGATATTTTATTTACAGTATATAATATACATTTGGTGTAATTTTTGATATTTTATGTACAGTATATTAAATATAATTACTGCAGTTTTTGATAGTCTATTTACAGTATATACAACACATATTTGGTGTACTTTTTGATATTTTATGTACAGTATGTCATATATATTTACTGTACTTTTTGATATTTTATTTACAGTATATGAAATGTATTTGGTGTACTTTTAGTTAATATTATATGTACAATATATGAAATATATTTACTGTACTTTTTGATATTTTATGTACAGTATATAAGATATATTTGGTGTCCTTTTGATATTTTATATAAATTACATAATATATATTTGGTGAAGTTTTTGATATTTTACATAGGGTGTGTAGTATATAGTTACTGTCCTTTTCGATATTTTATTTACAGTATATAATATACGTTTGGTGTAATTTTTGATATTTAATGTACAGTATATTAAATATAATTACTGTAGTATTTGATACTTTATTTACAGTATATATAACACATATTTGGTGTACTTTTTGATATTTTATGTACAGTATATCATATATATTTACTGTACTTTTTGATAATTTATTTACAGTATATAAAGTGTAGTTGGTGTACTTTCAGTTAATATTATATGTACAATATATGAAATATATTTACTGTACTTTTTGATATTTTATGTACAGTATATAAGATATATTTGGTGTCCTTTTGATATTTTATGTAAATTATATAATATATATTTGGTGAAGTTTTTGATATTTTACATAGGGTGTGTAGTATATAGTTACTGTCCTTTTTGATATTTTATTTACAGTATATAATATACGTTTGGTGTAATTTTTGATATTTTATGTACAGTATATTAAATATAATTACTGTAGTATTTGATACTTTATTTACAGTATATATAACACATATTTGGTGTACTTTTTGATATTTTATGTACAGTATGTAATATATATTTACTGTACTTTTTGATAATTTATTTACAGTATATAAAGTGTATTTGGTGTACTTTCGGTTAATATTATATGTACAATATATGAAATATATATACTGTATTTTTGATATTTTATGTACAGTATATAAGATATATTTCGTGTCGTTTTGATATTTTATGTAAATTATATAATACATATTTGGTGTTGTTTTTGATATTTTACATAGGGTGTGTCATCTATATTGACTGTCCTTTTTAATATTTTATTTACAGTATATAATATACATTTGGTGTAATTTTTGATATTTTATGTACAGTATATTAAATATAATTACTGTAGTTTTTCATAGTCTATTTACAGTATATATAACACATATTTGGTGTACTTTTTGATATTTTATGTACAGTATGTCATATATATTTACTGTACTATTTGATATTTTATTTACAGTATATAAAATGTATTTGGTGTACTTTTAGTTAATATTATATGTACAATATATGAAATATATTTACTGTACTTTCTGATATTTTATATACAGTATATAAGATATATTTGGTGTCCTTTTGATATTTTATATAAATTATATAATATATATTTTGTGAAGTTTTTGATATTTTACATAGGGTGTGTAGTATATACTTACTGTCCTTTTTGATATTTTATTTACAGTATATAATATACATTTGGTGTAATTTTTGATATTTTATGTACAGTATATTAAATATAATTACTGCAGTTTTTGATAGTCTATTTGCAGTATATACAACACATATTTGGTGTACTTTTTGATATTTTATGTACAGTATGTCATATATATTTACTGTACTTTTTGATATTTTATTTACAGTATATAAAATGTATTTGGTGTACTTTTAGTTAATATTATATGTACAATATATGAAATATATTTACTGTACTTTTTGATATTTTATGTACAGTATATAAGATATATTTGGTGTCCTTTTGATATTTTATATAAATTACATAATATATATTTGGTGAAGTTTTTGATATTTTACATAGGGTGTGTAGTATATAGTTACTGTCCTTTTTGATATTTTATTTACAGTATATAATATACGTTTGGTGTAATTTTTGATATTTTATGTACAGTATATTAAATATAATTACTGTAGTATTTGATACTTTATTTACAGTATATATAACACATATTTGGTGTACTTTTTGATATTTTATGTACAGTATGTAATATATATTTACTGTACTTTTTGATAATTTATTTACAGTATATAAAGTGTATTTGGTGTACTTTCGGTTAATATTATATGTACAATATATGAAATATATATACTGTATTTTTGATATTTTATGTACAGTATATAAGATATATTTCGTGTCCTTTTGATATTTTATGTAAATTATATAATACATATTTGGTGTTGTTTTTGATATTTTACATAGGGTGTGTCATCTATATTGACTGTCCTTTTTAATATTTTATTTACAGTATATAATATACATTTGGTGTAATTTTTGATATTTTATGGACAGTATATTAAATATAATTACTGTAGTTTTTCATAGTCTATTTACAGTATATATAACACATATTTGGTGTACTTTTTGATATTTTATGTACAGTATGTCATATATATTTACTGTACTATTTGATATTTCATTTACAGTATATAAAATGTATTTGGTGTACTTTTAGTTAATATTATATGTACAATATATGAAATATATTTACTGTACTTCTGATATTTTATATACAGTATATAAGATATATTTGGTGTCCTTTTGATATTTTATATAAATTATATAATATATATTTGGTGAAGTTTTTGATATTTTACATAGGGTGTGTAGTATATAGTTACTGTCCTTTTTGATATTTTATTTACAGTACATAATATACGTTTGGTGTAATTTTTGATATTTAATGTACAGTATATTAAATATAATTACTGTAGTATTTGATACTTTATTTACAGTATATATAACACATATTTGGTGTACTTTTTGATATTTTATGTACAGTATGTAATATATATTTACTGTACTTTTTGATAATTTATTTACAGTATATAAAGTGTATTTGGTGTACTTTCAGTTAATATAATATGTAAAATATATGAAATATTTTTACTGTACTTTGTGATATTTTATGTACAGTATATAAGATATATTTGGTGTCCTTTTGATATTTTATGTAAATTATAAAATATATATTTGGTGAAGTTTTTGATATTTTACATAGGGTGTGTAGTATATAGTTACTGTCCTTTTTGATATTTTATTTACAGTATATAATATACGTTTGGTGTAATTTTTGATATTTTATGTACAGTATATTAAATATAATTACTGTAGTATTTGATACTTTATTTACAGTATATATAACACATATTTGGTGTACTTTTTGATATTTTATGTACAGTATGTAATATATATTTACTGTACTTTTTGATAATTTATTTACAGTATATAAAGTGTATTTGGTGTACTTTCGGTTAATATTATATGTACAATATATGAAATATATATACTGTATTTTTGATATTTTATGTACAGTATATAAGATATATTTCGTGTCCTTTTGATATTTTATGTAAATTATATAATACATATTTGGTGTTGTTTTTGATATTTTACATAGGGTGTGTCATCTATATTGACTGTCCTTTTTAATATTTTATTTACAGTATATAATATACATTTGGTGTAATTTTTGATATTTTATGTACAGTATATTAAATATAATTACTGTAGTTTTTCATAGTCTATTTACAGTATATATAACACATATTTGGTGTACTTTTTGATATTTTATGTACAGTATGTCATATATATTTACTGTACTATTTGATATTTTATTTACAGTATATAAAATGTATTTGGTGTACTTTTAGTTAATATTATATGTACAATATATGAAATATATTTACTGTACTTTCTGATATTTTATATACAGTATATAAGATATATTTGGTGCCCTTTTGATATTTTATATAAATTATATAATATATATTTGGTGAAGTTTTTGATATTTTACATAGGGTGTGTAGTATATAGTTACTGTCCTTTTTGATATTTTATTTACAGTATATAATATACGTTTGGTGTAATTTTTGATATTTAATGTACAGTATATTAAATATAATTACTGTAGTATTTGATACTTTATTTACAGTATATATAACACATATTTGGTGTACTTTTTGATATTTTATGTACAGTATGTAATATATATTTACTGTACTTTTTGATAATTTATTTACAGTATATAAAGTGTATTTGATGTACTTTCAGTTAATATTATATGTAAAATATATGAAATATATTTACTGTACTTTGTGATATTTTATGTACAGTATATAAGATATATTTGGTGTCCTTTTGATATTTTATGTAAATTATATAATATATATTTGGTGAAGTTTTTGATATTTTACATAGGGTGTGTAGTATATAGTTACTGTCCTTTTTGATATTTTATTTACAGTATATAATATACGTTTGGTGTAATTTTTGATATTTTATGTACAGTATATTAAATATAATTACTGTAGTATTTGATACTTTATTTACAGTATATATAACACATATTTGGTGTACTTTTTGATATTTTATGTACAGTATGTAATATATATTTACTGTACTTTTTGATAATTTATTTACAGTATATAAAGTGTATTTGGTGTACTTTCGGTTAATATTATATGTACAATATATGAAATATATATACTGTATTTTTGATATTTTATGTACAGTATATAAGATATATTTCGTGTCCTTTTGATATTTTATGTAAATTATATAATACATATTTGGTGTTGTTTTTGATATTTTACATAGGGTGTGTCATCTATATTGACTGTCCTTTTTAATATTTTATTTACAGTATATAATATACATTTGGTGTAATTTTTGATATTTTATGGACAGTATATTAAATATAATTACTGTAGTTTTTCATAGTCTATTTACAGTATATATAACACATATTTGGTGTACTTTTTGATATTTTATGTACAGTATGTCATATATATTTACTGTACTATTTGATATTTCATTTACAGTATATAAAATGTATTTGGTGTACTTTTAGTTAATATTATATGTACAATATATGAAATATATTTACTGTACTTCTGATATTTTATATACAGTATATAAGATATATTTGGTGTCCTTTTGATATTTTATATAAATTATATAATATATATTTGGTGAAGTTTTTGATATTTTACATAGGGTGTGTAGTATATAGTTACTGTCCTTTTTGATATTTTATTTACAGTACATAATATACGTTTGGTGTAATTTTTGATATTTAATGTACAGTATATTAAATATAATTACTGTAGTATTTGATACTTTATTTACAGTATATATAACACATATTTGGTGTACTTTTTGATATTTTATGTACAGTATGTAATATATATTTACTGTACTTTTTGATAATTTATTTACAGTATATAAAGTGTATTTGGTGTACTTTCAGTTAATATAATATGTAAAATATATGAAATATTTTTACTGTACTTTGTGATATTTTATGTACAGTATATAAGATATATTTGGTGTCCTTTTGATATTTTATGTAAATTATATAATATATATTTGGTGAAGTTTTTGATATTTTACATAGGGTGTGTAGTATATAGTTACTGTCCTTTTTGATATTTTATTTACAGTATATAATATACGTTTGGTGTAATTTTTGATATTTTATGTACAGTATATTAAATATAATTACTGTAGTATTTGATACTTTATTTACAGTATATATAACACATATTTGGTGTACTTTTTGATATTTTATGTACAGTATGTAATATATATTTACTGTACTTTTTGATAATTTATTTACAGTATATAAAGTGTATTTGGTGTACTTTCGGTTAATATTATATGTACAATATATGAAATATATATACTGTATTTTTGATATTTTATGTACAGTATATAAGATATATTTCGTGTCCTTTTGATATTTTATGTAAATTATATAATACATATTTGGTGTTGTTTTTGATATTTTACATAGGGTGTGTCATCTATATTGACTGTCCTTTTTAATATTTTATTTACAGTATATAATATACATTTGGTGTAATTTTTGATATTTTATGGACAGTATATTAAATATAATTACTGTAGTTTTTCATAGTCTATTTACAGTATATATAACACATATTTGGTGTACTTTTTGATATTTTATGTACAGTATGTCATATATATTTACTGTACTATTTGATATTTTATTTACAGTATATAAAATGTATTTGGTGTACTTTTAGTTAATATTATATGTACAATATATGAAATATATTTACTGTACTTCTGATATTTTATATACAGTATATAAGATATATTTGGTGTCCTTTTGATATTTTATATAAATTATATAATATATATTTGGTGAAGTTTTTGATATTTTACATAGGGTGTGTAGTATATAGTTACTGTCCTTTTTGATATTTTATTTACAGTACATAATATACGTTTGGTGTAATTTTTGATATTTAATGTACAGTATATTAAATATAATTACTGTAGTATTTGATACTTTATTTACAGTATATATAACACATATTTGGTGTACTTTTTGATATTTTATGTACAGTATGTAATATATATTTACTGTACTTTTTGATAATTTATTTACAGTATATAAAGTGTATTTGGTGTACTTTCAGTTAATATTATATGTAAAATATATGAAATATTTTTACTGTACTTTGTGATATTTTATGTACAGTATATAAGATATATTTGGTGTCCTTTTGATATTTTATTTAAATTATATAATATATATTTGGTGAAGTTTTTGATATTTTACATAGGGTGTGTAGTATATAGTTACTGTCCTTTTTGATATTTTATTTACAGTATATAATATACGTTTGGTGTAATTTTTGATATTTTATGTACAGTATATTAAATATAATTACTGTAGTATTTGATACTTTATTTACAGTATATATAACACATATTTGGTGTACTTTTTGATATTTTATGTACAGTATGTAATATATATTTACTGTACTTTTTGAAAATTTATTTACAGTATATAAAGTGTATTTGGTGTACTTTCGGTTAATATTATATGTACAATATATGAAATATATATACTGTATTTTTGATATTTTATGTACAGTATATAAGATATATTTCGTGTCCTTTTGATATTTTATGTAAATTATATAATACATATTTGGTGTTGTTTTTGATATTTTACATAGAGTGTGTCATCTATATTGACTGTCCTTTTTAATATTTTATTTACAGTATATAATATACATTTGGTGTAATTTTTGATATTTTATGTACAGTATATTAAATATAATTACTGTAGTTTTTCATAGTCTATTTACAGTATATATAACACATATTTGGTGTACTTTTTGATATTTTATGTACAGTATGTCATATATATTTACTGTACTATTTGATATTTTATTTACAGTATATAAAATGTATTTGGTGTACTTTTAGTTAATATTATATGTACAATATATGAAATATATTTACTGTACTTTCTGATATTTTATATACAGTATATAAGATATATTTGGTGTCCTTTTGATATTTTATATAAATTATATAATATATATTTGGTGAAGTTTTTGATATTTTACATAGGGTGTGTAGTATATAGTTACTGTTCTTTTTGATATTTTATTTACAGTATATAATATACGTTTGGTGTAATTTTTGATATTTAATGTACAGTATATTAAATATAATTACTGTAGTATTTGATACTTTATTTACAGTATATATAACACATATTTCGTGTACTTTTTGATATTTTATGTACAGTATGTAATATATATTTACTGTACTTTTTGATAATTTATTTACAGTATATAAAGTGTATTTGGTGTACTTTCAGTTAATATTATATGTAAAATATATGAAATATATTTACTGTACTTTTTGATATTTTATGTACAGTATATAAGATATATTTGGTGTCCTTTTGATATTTTATGTAAATTATATAATATATATTTGGTGAAGTTTTTCATATTTTACATAGGGTGTGTAGTATATAGTTACTGTCCTTTTTGATATTTTATTTACAGTATATAATATACGTTTGGTGTAATTTTTGATATTTTATGTACAGTATATTAAATATAATTACTGTAGTATTTGATACTTTATTTACAGTATATATAACACATATTTGGTGTACTTTTTGATATTTTATGTACAGTATGTAATATATATTTACTGTACTTTTTGATAATTTATTTACAGTATATAAAGTGTATTTGGTGTACTTTCGGTTAATATTATATGTACAATATATGAAATATATATACTGTATTTTTGATATTTTAGGTACAGTATATAAGATATATTTCGTGTCCTTTTGATATTTTATGTAAATTACATAATACATATTTGGTGTTGTTTTTGATATTTTACATAGAGTGTGTCATCTATATTGACTGTCCTTTTTAATATTTTATTTACAGTATATAATATACATTTGGTGTAATTTTTGATATTTTATGTACAGTATATTAAATATAATTACTGTAGTTTTTCATAGTCTATTTACAGTATATATAACACATATTTGGTGTACTTTTTGATATTTTATGTACAGTATGTCATATATATTTACTGTACTATTTGATATTTTATTTTCAGTATATAAAATGTATTTGGTGTACTTTTAGTTAATATTATATGTACAATATATGAAATATATTTACTGTACTTTCTGATATTTTATATACAGTATATAAGATATATTTGGTGTCCTTTTGATATTTTATATAAATTATATAATATATATTTGGTGAAGTTTTTGATATTTTACATAGGGTGTGTAGTATATAGTTACTGTCCTTTTTGATATTTTATTTACAGTATATAATATACGTTTGGTGTAATTTTTGATATTTAATGTACAGTATATTAAATATAATTACTGTAGTATTTGATACTTTATTTACAGTATATATAACACATATTTGGTGTACTTTTTGATATTTTATGTATAGTATGTAATATATATTTACTGTACTTTTTGATAATTTATTTACAGTATATAAAGTGTATTTGGTGTACTTTCAGTTAATATTATATGTAAAATATATGAAATATATTTACTGTACTTTTTGATATTTTATGTACAGTATATAAGATATATTTCGTGTCCTTTTGATATTTTATGTAAATTATATAATACATATTTGGTGTTGTTTTTGATATTTTACATAGGGTGTGTACTATATAGTTACTGTCCTTTTTGATATTTTATTTACAGTATATAATATACGTTTGGTGTAATTTTTGATATTTTATGTACAGTATATTAAATATAATTACTGTAGTATTTGATACTTTATTTACAGTATATATAACACATATTTGGTGTACTTTTTGATATTTTATGTACAGTATGTAATATATATTTACTGTACTTTTTGATAATTTATTTACAGTATATAAAGTGTATTTGGTGTACTTTCAGTTAATATTATATGTACAATATATGAAATATATTTACTGTACTTTTTGATATTTTATGTACAGTATATAAGATATATTTCGTGTCCTTTTGATATTTTATGTAAATTATAAAATATATATTTGGTGAAGTTTTTGATATTTTACATAGGGTGTGTAGTATATAGTTACTGTCCTTTTTGATATTTTATTTACAGTATATAATATACGTTTGGTGTAATTTTTGATATTTTATGTACAGTATATTAAATATAATTACTGTAGTATTTGATACTTTATTTACAGTATATATAACACATATTTGGTGTACTTTTTGATATTTTATGTACAGTATGTAATATATATTTACTGTACTTTTTGATAATTTATTTACAGTATATAAAGTGTATTTGGTGTACTTTCGGTTAATATTATATGTACAATATATGAAATATATATACTGTATTTTTGATATTTTATGTACAGTATATAAGATATATTTCGTGTCCTTTTGATATTTTATGTAAATTATATAATACATATTTGGTGTTGTTTTTGATATTTTACATAGGGTGTGTCATCTATATTGACTGTCCTTTTTAATATTTTATTTACAGTATATAATATACATTTGGTGTAATTTTTGATATTTTATGGACAGTATATTAAATATAATTACTGTAGTTTTTCATAGTCTATTTACAGTATATATAACACATATTTGGTGTACTTTTTGATATTTTATGTACAGTATGTCATATATATTTACTGTACTATTTGATATTTTATTTACAGTATATAAAATGTATTTGGTGTACTTTTAGTTAATATTATATGTACAATATATGAAATATATTTACTGTACTTCTGATATTTTATATACAGTATATAAGATATATTTGGTGTCCTTTTGATATTTTATATAAATTATATAATATATATTTGGTGAAGTTTTTGATATTTTACATAGGGTGTGTAGTATATAGTTACTGTCCTTTTTGATATTTTATTTACAGTACATAATATACGTTTGGTGTAATTTTTGATATTTAATGTACAGTATATTAAATATAATTACTGTAGTATTTGATACTTTATTTACAGTATATATAACACATATTTGGTGTACTTTTTGATATTTTATGTACAGTATGTAATATATATTTACTGTACTTTTTGATAATTTATTTACAGTATATAAAGTGTATTTGGTGTACTTTCAGTTAATATTATATGTAAAATATATGAAATATTTTTACTGTACTTTGTGATATTTTATGTACAGTATATAAGATATATTTGGTGTCCTTTTGATATTTTATTTAAATTATATAATATATATTTGGTGAAGTTTTTGATATTTTACATAGGGTGTGTAGTATATAGTTACTGTCCTTTTTGATATTTTATTTACAGTATATAATATACGTTTGGTGTAATTTTTGATATTTTATGTACAGTATATTAAATATAATTACTGTAGTATTTGATACTTTATTTACAGTATATATAACACATATTTGGTGTACTTTTTGATATTTTATGTACAGTATGTAATATATATTTACTGTACTTTTTGAAAATTTATTTACAGTATATAAAGTGTATTTGGTGTACTTTCGGTTAATATTATATGTACAATATATGAAATATATATACTGTATTTTTGATATTTTATGTACAGTATATAAGATATATTTCGTGTCCTTTTGATATTTTATGTAAATTATATAATACATATTTGGTGTTGTTTTTGATATTTTACATAGAGTGTGTCATCTATATTGACTGTCCTTTTTAATATTTTATTTACAGTATATAATATACATTTGGTGTAATTTTTGATATTTTATGTACAGTATATTAAATATAATTACTGTAGTTTTTCATAGTCTATTTACAGTATATATAACACATATTTGGTGTACTTTTTGATATTTTATGTACAGTATGTCATATATATTTACTGTACTATTTGATATTTTATTTACAGTATATAAAATGTATTTGGTGTACTTTTAGTTAATATTATATGTACAATATATGAAATATATTTACTGTACTTTCTGATATTTTATATACAGTATATAAGATATATTTGGTGTCCTTTTGATATTTTATATAAATTATATAATATATATTTGGTGAAGTTTTTGATATTTTACATAGGGTGTGTAGTATATAGTTACTGTTCTTTTTGATATTTTATTTACAGTATATAATATACGTTTGGTGTAATTTTTGATATTTAATGTACAGTATATTAAATATAATTACTGTAGTATTTGATACTTTATTTACAGTATATATAACACATATTTCGTGTACTTTTTGATATTTTATGTACAGTATGTAATATATATTTACTGTACTTTTTGATAATTTATTTACAGTATATAAAGTGTATTTGGTGTACTTTCAGTTAATATTATATGTAAAATATATGAAATATATTTACTGTACTTTTTGATATTTTATGTACAGTATATAAGATATATTTGGTGTCCTTTTGATATTTTATGTAAATTATATAATATATATTTGGTGAAGTTTTTCATATTTTACATAGGGTGTGTAGTATATAGTTACTGTCCTTTTTGATATTTTATTTACAGTATATAATATACGTTTGGTGTAATTTTTGATATTTTATGTACAGTATATTAAATATAATTACTGTAGTATTTGATACTTTATTTACAGTATATATAACACATATTTGGTGTACTTTTTGATATTTTATGTACAGTATGTAATATATATTTACTGTACTTTTTGATAATTTATTTACAGTATATAAAGTGTATTTGGTGTACTTTCGGTTAATATTATATGTACAATATATGAAATATATATACTGTATTTTTGATATTTTAGGTACAGTATATAAGATATATTTCGTGTCCTTTTGATATTTTATGTAAATTACATAATACATATTTGGTGTTGTTTTTGATATTTTACATAGAGTGTGTCATCTATATTGACTGTCCTTTTTAATATTTTATTTACAGTATATAATATACATTTGGTGTAATTTTTGATATTTTATGTACAGTATATTAAATATAATTACTGTAGTTTTTCATAGTCTATTTACAGTATATATAACACATATTTGGTGTACTTTTTGATATTTTATGTACAGTATGTCATATATATTTACTGTACTATTTGATATTTTATTTTCAGTATATAAAATGTATTTGGTGTACTTTTAGTTAATATTATATGTACAATATATGAAATATATTTACTGTACTTTCTGATATTTTATATACAGTATATAAGATATATTTGGTGTCCTTTTGATATTTTATATAAATTATATAATATATATTTGGTGAAGTTTTTGATATTTTACATAGGGTGTGTAGTATATAGTTACTGTCCTTTTTGATATTTTATTTACAGTATATAATATACGTTTGGTGTAATTTTTGATATTTAATGTACAGTATATTAAATATAATTACTGTAGTATTTGATACTTTATTTACAGTATATATAACACATATTTGGTGTACTTTTTGATATTTTATGTATAGTATGTAATATATATTTACTGTACTTTTTGATAATTTATTTACAGTATATAAAGTGTATTTGGTGTACTTTCAGTTAATATTATATGTAAAATATATGAAATATATTTACTGTACTTTTTGATATTTTATGTACAGTATATAAGATATATTTCGTGTCCTTTTGATATTTTATGTAAATTATATAATACATATTTGGTGTTGTTTTTGATATTTTACATAGGGTGTGTACTATATAGTTACTGTCCTTTTTGATATTTTATTTACAGTATATAATATACGTTTGGTGTAATTTTTGATATTTTATGTACAGTATATTAAATATAATTACTGTAGTATTTGATACTTTATTTACAGTATATATAACACATATTTGGTGTACTTTTTGATATTTTATGTACAGTATGTAATATATATTTACTGTACTTTTTGATAATTTATTTACAGTATATAAAGTGTATTTGGTGTACTTTCAGTTAATATTATATGTACAATATATGAAATATATTTACTGTACTTTTTGATATTTTATGTACAGTATATAAGATATATTTCGTGTCCTTTTGATATTTTATGTAAATTATAAAATATATATTTGGTGAAGTTTTTGATATTTTACATAGGGTGTGTAGTATATAGTTACTGTCCTTTTTGATATTTTATTTACAGTATATAATATACGTTTGGTGTAATTTTTGATATTTTATGTACAGTATATTAAATATAATTACTGTAGTATTTGATACTTTATTTACAGTATATATAACACATATTTGGTGTACTTTTTGATATTTTATGTACAGTATGTAATATATATTTACTGTACTTTTTGATAATTTATTTACAGTATATAAAGTGTATTTGGTGTACTTTCGGTTAATATTATATGTACAATATATGAAATATATATACTGTATTTTTGATATTTTATGTACAGTATATAAGATATATTTCGTGTCCTTTTGATATTTTATGTAAATTATATAATACATATTTGGTGTTGTTTTTGATATTTTACATAGGGTGTGTCATCTATATTGACTGTCCTTTTTAATATTTTATTTACAGTATATAATATACATTTGGTGTAATTTTTGATATTTTATGTACAGTATATTAAATATAATTACTGTAGTTTTTCATAGTCTATTTACAGTATATATAACACATATTTGGTGTACTTTTTGATATTTTATGTACAGTATGTCATATATATTTACTGTACTATTTGATATTTTATTTACAGTATATAAAATGTATTTGGTGTACTTTTAGTTAATATTATATGTACAATATATGAAATATATTTACTGTACTTTCTGATATTTTATATACAGTATATAAGATATATTTGGTGCCCTTTTGATATTTTATATAAATTATATAATATATATTTGGTGAAGTTTTTGATATTTTACATAGGGTGTGTAGTATATAGTTACTGTCCTTTTTGATATTTTATTTACAGTATATAATATACGTTTGGTGTAATTTTTGATATTTAATGTACAGTATATTAAATATAATTACTGTAGTATTTGATACTTTATTTACAGTATATATAACACATATTTGGTGTACTTTTTGATATTTTATGTACAGTATGTAATATATATTTACTGTACTTTTTGATAATTTATTTACAGTATATAAAGTGTATTTGATGTACTTTCAGTTAATATTATATGTAAAATATATGAAATATATTTACTGTACTTTGTGATATTTTATGTACAGTATATAAGATATATTTGGTGTCCTTTTGATATTTTATGTAAATTATATAATATATATTTGGTGAAGTTTTTGATATTTTACATAGGGTGTGTAGTATATAGTTACTGTCCTTTTTGATATTTTATTTACAGTATATAATATACGTTTGGTGTAATTTTTGATATTTTATGTACAGTATATTAAATATAATTACTGTAGTATTTGATACTTTATTTACAGTATATATAACACATATTTGGTGTACTTTTTGATATTTTATGTACAGTATGTAATATATATTTACTGTACTTTTTGATAATTTATTTACAGTATATAAAGTGTATTTGGTGTACTTTCGGTTAATATTATATGTACAATATATGAAATATATATACTGTATTTTTGATATTTTATGTACAGTATATAAGATATATTTCGTGTCCTTTTGATATTTTATGTAAATTATATAATACATATTTGGTGTTGTTTTTGATATTTTACATAGGGTGTGTCATCTATATTGACTGTCCTTTTTAATATTTTATTTACAGTATATAATATACATTTGGTGTAATTTTTGATATTTTATGGACAGTATATTAAATATAATTACTGTAGTTTTTCATAGTCTATTTACAGTATATATAACACATATTTGGTGTACTTTTTGATATTTTATGTACAGTATGTCATATATATTTACTGTACTATTTGATATTTCATTTACAGTATATAAAATGTATTTGGTGTACTTTTAGTTAATATTATATGTACAATATATGAAATATATTTACTGTACTTCTGATATTTTATATACAGTATATAAGATATATTTGGTGTCCTTTTGATATTTTATATAAATTATATAATATATATTTGGTGAAGTTTTTGATATTTTACATAGGGTGTGTAGTATATAGTTACTGTCCTTTTTGATATTTTATTTACAGTACATAATATACGTTTGGTGTAATTTTTGATATTTAATGTACAGTATATTAAATATAATTACTGTAGTATTTGATACTTTATTTACAGTATATATAACACATATTTGGTGTACTTTTTGATATTTTATGTACAGTATGTAATATATATTTACTGTACTTTTTGATAATTTATTTACAGTATATAAAGTGTATTTGGTGTACTTTCAGTTAATATAATATGTAAAATATATGAAATATTTTTACTGTACTTTGTGATATTTTATGTACAGTATATAAGATATATTTGGTGTCCTTTTGATATTTTATGTAAATTATATAATATATATTTGGTGAAGTTTTTGATATTTTACATAGGGTGTGTAGTATATAGTTACTGTCCTTTTTGATATTTTATTTACAGTATATAATATACGTTTGGTGTAATTTTTGATATTTTATGTACAGTATATTAAATATAATTACTGTAGTATTTGATACTTTATTTACAGTATATATAACACATATTTTGTGTACTTTTTGATATTTTATGTACAGTATGTAATATATATTTACTGTACTTTTTGATAATTTATTTACAGTATATAAAGTGTATTTGGTGTACTTTCGGTTAATATTATATGTACAATATATGAAATATATATACTGTATTTTTGATATTTTATGTACAGTATATAAGATATATTTCGTGTCCTTTTGATATTTTATGTAAATTATATAATACATATTTGGTGTTGTTTTTGATATTTTACATAGGGTGTGTCATCTATATTGACTGTCCTTTTTAATATTTTATTTACAGTATATAATATACATTTGGTGTAATTTTTGATATTTTATGGACAGTATATTAAATATAATTACTGTAGTTTTTCATAGTCTATTTACAGTATATATAACACATATTTGGTGTACTTTTTGATATTTTATGTACAGTATGTCATATATATTTACTGTACTATTTGATATTTTATTTACAGTATATAAAATGTATTTGGTGTACTTTTAGTTAATATTATATGTACAATATATGAAATATATTTACTGTACTTCTGATATTTTATATACAGTATATAAGATATATTTGGTGTCCTTTTGATATTTTATATAAATTATATAATATATATTTGGTGAAGTTTTTGATATTTTACATAGGGTGTGTAGTATATAGTTACTGTCCTTTTTGATATTTTATTTACAGTACATAATATACGTTTGGTGTAATTTTTGATATTTAATGTACAGTATATTAAATATAATTACTGTAGTATTTGATACTTTATTTACAGTATATATAACACATATTTGGTGTACTTTTTGATATTTTATGTACAGTATGTAATATATATTTACTGTACTTTTTGATAATTTATTTACAGTATATAAAGTGTATTTGGTGTACTTTCAGTTAATATTATATGTAAAATATATGAAATATTTTTACTGTACTTTGTGATATTTTATGTACAGTATATAAGATATATTTGGTGTCCTTTTGATATTTTATTTAAATTATATAATATATATTTGGTGAAGTTTTTGATATTTTACATAGGGTGTGTAGTATATAGTTACTGTCCTTTTTGATATTTTATTTACAGTATATAATATACGTTTGGTGTAATTTTTGATATTTTATGTACAGTATATTAAATATAATTACTGTAGTATTTGATACTTTATTTACAGTATATATAACACATATTTGGTGTACTTTTTGATATTTTATGTACAGTATGTAATATATATTTACTGTACTTTTTGAAAATTTATTTACAGTATATAAAGTGTATTTGGTGTACTTTCGGTTAATATTATATGTACAATATATGAAATATATATACTGTATTTTTGATATTTTATGTACAGTATATAAGATATATTTCGTGTCCTTTTGATATTTTATGTAAATTATATAATACATATTTGGTGTTGTTTTTGATATTTTACATAGAGTGTGTCATCTATATTGACTGTCCTTTTTAATATTTTATTTACAGTATATAATATACATTTGGTGTAATTTTTGATATTTTATGTACAGTATATTAAATATAATTACTGTAGTTTTTCATAGTCTATTTACAGTATATATAACACATATTTGGTGTACTTTTTGATATTTTATGTACAGTATGTCATATATATTTACTGTACTATTTGATATTTTATTTACAGTATATAAAATGTATTTGGTGTACTTTTAGTTAATATTATATGTACAATATATGAAATATATTTACTGTACTTTCTGATATTTTATATACAGTATATAAGATATATTTGGTGTCCTTTTGATATTTTATATAAATTATATAATATATATTTGGTGAAGTTTTTGATATTTTACATAGGGTGTGTAGTATATAGTTACTGTTCTTTTTGATATTTTATTTACAGTATATAATATACGTTTGGTGTAATTTTTGATATTTAATGTACAGTATATTAAATATAATTACTGTAGTATTTGATACTTTATTTACAGTATATATAACACATATTTCGTGTACTTTTTGATATTTTATGTACAGTATGTAATATATATTTACTGTACTTTTTGATAATTTATTTACAGTATATAAAGTGTATTTGGTGTACTTTCAGTTAATATTATATGTAAAATATATGAAATATATTTACTGTACTTTTTGATATTTTATGTACAGTATATAAGATATATTTGGTGTCCTTTTGATATTTTATGTAAATTATATAATATATATTTGGTGAAGTTTTTCATATTTTACATAGGGTGTGTAGTATATAGTTACTGTCCTTTTTGATATTTTATTTACAGTATATAATATACGTTTGGTGTAATTTTTGATATTTTATGTACAGTATATTAAATATAATTACTGTAGTATTTGATACTTTATTTACAGTATATATAACACATATTTGGTGTACTTTTTGATATTTTATGTACAGTATGTAATATATATTTACTGTACTTTTTGATAATTTATTTACAGTATATAAAGTGTATTTGGTGTACTTTCGGTTAATATTATATGTACAATATATGAAATATATATACTGTATTTTTGATATTTTAGGTACAGTATATAAGATATATTTCGTGTCCTTTTGATATTTTATGTAAATTACATAATACATATTTGGTGTTGTTTTTGATATTTTACATAGAGTGTGTCATCTATATTGACTGTCCTTTTTAATATTTTATTTACAGTATATAATATACATTTGGTGTAATTTTTGATATTTTATGTACAGTATATTAAATATAATTACTGTAGTTTTTCATAGTCTATTTACAGTATATATAACACATATTTGGTGTACTTTTTGATATTTTATGTACAGTATGTCATATATATTTACTGTACTATTTGATATTTTATTTTCAGTATATAAAATGTATTTGGTGTACTTTTAGTTAATATTATATGTACAATATATGAAATATATTTACTGTACTTTCTGATATTTTATATACAGTATATAAGATATATTTGGTGTCCTTTTGATATTTTATATAAATTATATAATATATATTTGGTGAAGTTTTTGATATTTTACATAGGGTGTGTAGTATATAGTTACTGTCCTTTTTGATATTTTATTTACAGTATATAATATACGTTTGGTGTAATTTTTGATATTTAATGTACAGTATATTAAATATAATTACTGTAGTATTTGATACTTTATTTACAGTATATATAACACATATTTGGTGTACTTTTTGATATTTTATGTATAGTATGTAATATATATTTACTGTACTTTTTGATAATTTATTTACAGTATATAAAGTGTATTTGGTGTACTTTCAGTTAATATTATATGTAAAATATATGAAATATATTTACTGTACTTTTTGATATTTTATGTACAGTATATAAGATATATTTCGTGTCCTTTTGATATTTTATGTAAATTATATAATACATATTTGGTGTTGTTTTTGATATTTTACATAGAGTGTGTCATCTATATTGACTGTCCTTTTTAATATTTTATTTACAGTATATAATATACATTTGGTGTAATTTTTGATATTTTATGTACAGTATATTAAATATAATTACTGTAGTTTTTCATAGTCTATTTACAGTATATATAACACATATTTGGTGTACTTTTTGATATTTTATGTACAGTATGTCATATATATTTACTGTACTTTTTGATAATTTATTTACAGTATATAAAGTGTATTTGGTGTACTTTCAGTTAATATTATATGTACAATATATGAAATATATTTACTGTACTTTTTGATATTTTATGTACAGTATATAAGATATATTTGGTGTCCTTTTGATATTTTATATAAATTATATAATATATATTTTGTGAAGTTTTTGATATTTTACATAGGGTGTGTAGTATATACTTACTGTCCTTTTTGATATTTTATTTACAGTATATAATATACATTTGGTGTAATTTTTGATATTTTATGTACAGTATATTAAATATAATTACTGCAGTTTTTGATAGTCTATTTACAGTATATATAACACATATTTGGTGTACTTTTTGATATTTTATGTACAGTATGTCATATATATTTACTGTACTTTTTGATATTTTATTTACAGTATATAAAATGTATTTGGTGTACTTTTAGTTAATATTATATGTACAATATATGAAATATATTTACTGTACTTTTTGATATTTTATGTACAGTATATAAGATATATTTGGTGTCCTTTTGATATTTTATATAAATTATATAATATACATTTGGTGAAGTTTTTGATATTTTACATAGGGTGTGTAGTATATAGTTACTGTCCTTTTTGATATTTTATTTACAGTATATAATATACGTTAGGTGTAATTTTTGATATTTAATGTACAGTATATTAAATATAATTACTGTAGTGTTTGATACTTTATTTACAGTATATATAACACATATTTGGTGTACTTTTTGATATTTTATGTACAGTATGTCATATATATTTACTGTACTTTTTGATAATTTATTTACAGTATATAAAGTGTATTTGGTGTACTTTCAGTTAATATTATATGTACAATATATGAAATATATTTACTGTACTTTTTGATATTTTATGTACAGTATATAAGATATATTTGGTGTCCTTTTGATATTTTATGTAAATTATATAATATATATTTGGTGAAGTTTTTGATATTTTACATAGGGTGTGTACTATATAGTTACTGTCCTTTTTGATATTTTATTTACAGTATATAATATACGTTTGGTGTAATTTTTGATATTTTATGTACAGTATATTAAATATAATTACTGTAGTATTTGATACTTTATTTACAGTATATATAACACATATTTGGTGTACTTTTTGATATTTTATGTACAGTATGTAATATATATTTACTGTACTTTTTGATAATTTATTTACAGTATATAAAGTGTATTTGGTGTACTTTCAGTTAATATTATATGTAAAATATATGAAATATATTTACTGTACTTTTTGATATTTTAGGTACAGTATATAAGATATATTTGGTGTCCTTTTGATATTTTATGTAAATTATATAATATATATTTGGTGAAGTTTTTGATATTTTACATAGGGTGTGTAGTATATAGTTACTGTCCTTTTTGATATTTTATTTACAGTATATAATATACGTTTGGTGTAATTTTTGATATTTTATGTACAGTATATTAAATATAATTACTGTAGTATTTGATACTTTATTTACAGTATATATAACACATATTTGGTGTACTTTTTGATATTTTATGTACAGTATGTAATATATATTTACTGTACTTTTTGATAATTTATTTACAGTATATAAAGTGTATTTGGTGTACTTTCAGTTAATATTATATGTAAAATATATGAAATATATTTACTGTACTTTTTGATATTTTAGGTACAGTATATAAGATATATTTGGTGTCCTTTTGATATTTTATGTAAATTATATAATATATATTTGGTGAAGTTTTTGATATTTTACATAGGGTGTGTAGTATATAGTTACTGTCCTTTTTGATATTTTATTTACAGTATATAATATACGTTTGGTGTAATTTTTGATATTTTATGTACAGTATATTAAATATAATTACTGTAGTATTTGATACTTTATTTACAGTATATATAACACATATTTGGTGTACTTTTTGATATTTTATGTACAGTATGTAATATATATTTACTGTACTTTTTGATAATTTATTTACAGTATATAAAGTGTATTTGGTGTACTTTCGGTTAATATTATATGTACAATATATGAAATATATATACTGTATTTTTGATATTTTATGTACAGTATATAAGATATATTTCGTGTCCTTTTGATATTTTATGTAAATTATATAATACATATTTGGTGTTGTTTTTGATATTTTACATAGGGTGTGTCATCTATATTGACTGTCCTTTTTAATATTTTATTTACAGTATATAATATACATTTGGTGTAATTTTTGATATTTTATGGACAGTATATTAAATATAATTACTGTAGTTTTTCATAGTCTATTTACAGTATATATAACACATATTTGGTGTACTTTTTGATATTTTATGTACAGTATGTCATATATATTTACTGTACTATTTGATATTTTATTTACAGTATATAAAATGTATTTGGTGTACTTTTAGTTAATATTAGATGTACAATATATGAAATATATTTACTGTACTTTCTGATATTTTATATACAGTATATAAGATATATTTGGTGTCCTTTTGATATTTTATATAAATTATATAATATATATTTGGTGAAGTTTTTGATATTTTACATAGGGTGTGTAGTATATAGTTACTGTCCTTTTTGATATTTTATTTACAGTATATAATATACGTTTGGTGTAATTTTTGATATTTAATGTACAGTATATTAAATATAATTACTGTAGTATTTGAAACTTTATTTACAGTATATATAACACATATTTGGTGTACTTTTTGATATTTTATGTACAGTATGTAATATATATTTACTGTACTTTTTGATAATTTATTTACAGTATGTAAAGTGTATTTGGTGTACTTTCAGTTAATATAATATGTAAAATATATGAAATATTTTTACTGTACTTTGTGATATTTTATGTACAGTATATAAGATATATTTGGTGTCCTTTTGATATTTTATGTAAATTATATAATATATATTTGCTGAAGTTTTTGATATTTTACATAGGGTGTGTAGTATATAGTTACTGTCCTTTTTGATATTTTATTTACAGTATATAATATACGTTTGGTGTAATTTTTGATATTTTATGTACAGTATATTAAATATAATTACTGTAGTATTTGATATTTTATTTACAGTATATATAACACATATTTGGTGTACTTTTTGATATTTTATGTACAGTATGTAATATATATTTACTGTACTTTTTGATAATTTATTTACAGTATATAAAGTGTATTTGGTGTACTTTCGGTTAATATTATATGTACAATATATGAAATATATATACTGTATTTTTGATATTTTATGTACAGTATATAAGATATATTTCGTGTCCTTTTGATATTTTATGTAAATTATATAATACATATTTGGTGTTGTTTTTGATATTTTACATAGAGTGTGTCATCTATATTGACTGTCCTTTTTAATATTTTATTTACAGTATATAATATACATTTGGTGTAATTTTTGATATTTTATGTACAGTATATTAAATATAATTACTGTAGTTTTTCATAGTCTATTTACAGTATATATAACACATATTTGGTGTACTTTTTGATATTTTATGTACAGTATGTCATATATATTTACTGTACTATTTGATATTTTATTTACAGTATATAAAATGTATTTGGTGTACTTTTAGTTAATATTATATGTACAATATATGAAATATATTTACTGTACTTTCTGATATTTTATATACAGTATATAAGATATATTTGGTGTCCTTTTGATATTTTATATAAATTATATAATATATATTTGGTGAAGTTTTTGATATTTTACATAGGGTGTGTAGTATATAGTTACTGTTCTTTTTGATATTTTATTTACAGTATATAATATACGTTTGGTGTAATTTTTGATATTTAATGTACAGTATATTAAATATAATTACTGTAGTATTTGATACTTTATTTACAGTATATATAACACATATTTGGTGTACTTTTTGATATTTTATGTACAGTATGTAATATATATTTACTGTACTTTTTGATAATTTATTTACAGTATATAAAGTGTATTTGGTGTACTTTCAGTTAATATTATATGTAAAATATATGAAATATATTTACTGTACTTTTTGATATTTTATGTACAGTATATAAGATATATTTGGTGTCCTTTTCATATTTTATGTAAATTATATAATATATATTTGGTGAAGTTTTTGATATTTTACATAGGGTGTGTACTATATAGTTACTGTCCTTTTTGATATTTTATTTACAGTATATAATATACGTTTGGTGTAATTTTTGATATTTTATGTACAGTATATTAAATATAATTACTGTAGTATTTGATACTTTATTTACAGTATATATAACACATATTTGGTGTACTTTTTGATATTTTATGTACAGTATGTAATATATATTTACTGTACTTTTTGATAATTTATTTACAGTATATAAAGTGTATTTGGTGTACTTTCGGTTAATATTATATGTACAATATATGAAATATATTTACTGTACTTTTTGATATTTTATGTACAGTATATAAGATATATTTGGTGTCCTTTTGATATTTTATGTAAATTATATAATATATATTTGGTGAAGTTTTTGATATTTTACATAGGGTGTGTAGTATATAGTTACTGTCCTTTTTGATATTTTATTTACAGTATATAATATACGTTTGGTGTAATTTTTGATATTTTATGTACAGTATATTAAATATAATTACTGTAGTATTTGATACTTTATTTACAGTATATATAACACATATTTGGTGTACTTTTTGATATTTTATGTACAGTATGTAATATATATTTACTGTACTTTTTGATAATTTATTTACAGTATATAAAGTGTATTTGGTGTACTTTCGGTTAATATTATATGTACAATATATGAAATATATATACTGTATTTTTGATATTTTATGTACAGTATATAAGATATATTTCGTGTCCTTTTGATATTTTATGTAAATTATATAATACATATTTGGTGTTGTTTTTGATATTTTACATAGGGTGTGTCATCTATATTGACTGTCCTTTTTAATATTTTATTTACAGTATATAATATACATTTGGTGTAATTTTTGATATTTTATGTACAGTATATTAAATATAATTACTGTAGTTTTTCATAGTCTATTTACAGTATATATAACACATATTTGGTGTACTTTTTGATATTTTATGTACAGTATGTCATACATATTTACTGTACTATTTGATATATTATTTACAGTATATAAAATGTATTTGGTGTACTTTTAGTTAATATTATATGTACAATATATGAAATATATTTACTGTACTTTCTGATATTTTCTATACAGTATATAAGATATATTTGGTGTCCTTTTGATATTTTATATAAATTATATAATATATATTTGGTGAAGTTTTTGATATTTTACATAGGGTGTGTAGTATATACTTACTGTCCTTTTTGATATTTTATTTACAGTATATAATATACATTTGGTGTAATTTTTGATATTTTATGTACAGTATATTAAATATGGTTACTGCAGTTTTTGATAGTCTATTTACAGTATATATAACACATATTTGGTGTACTTTTTGATATTTTATGTACAGTATGTCATATATATTTACTGTACCTTTTGATATATTATTTACAGTATATAAAATGTATTTGGTGTACTTTTAGTTAATATTATATGTACAATATATGAAATATATTTACTGTACTTTCTGATATTTTATGTACAGTATATAAGATATATTTGGTGTCCTTTTGATATTTTATATAAATTATATAATATATATTTGGTGAAGTTTTTGATATTTTACATAGGGTGTGTAGTATATAGTTACTGTCCTTTTTGATATTTTATTTACAGTATATAATATACGTTTGGTGTAATTTTTGATATTTAATGTACAGTATATTAAATATAATTACTGTAGTATTTGATACTTTATTTACAGTATATATAACACATATTTGGTGTACTTTTTGATATTTTATGTACAGTATGTCATATATATTTACTGTACTTTTTGATAATTTATTTACAGTATATAAAGTGTATTTGGTGTACTTTCAGTTAAGATTATATGTACAATATATGAAATATATTTACTGTACTTTTTGATATTTTATGTACAGTTTATAAGATATATTTGGTGTCCTTTTGATATTTTATATAAATTATATAATATATATTTGGTGAAGTTTTTGATATTTTACATAGGGTGTGTAGTATATAGTTACTGTCCTTTTTGATATTTTATTTACAGTATATAATATACGTTTGGTGTAATTTTTGATATTTAATATACAGTATATTAAATATAATTACTGTAGTATTTGATACTTTATTTACAGTATATATAACACATATTTGGTGTACTTTTTGATATTTTATGTACAGTATGTAATATATATTTACTGTACTTTTTGATAATTTATTTACAGTATATAAAGTGTATTTGGTGTACTTTCAGTTAATATTATATGTACAATATATGAAATATATTTACTGTACTTTTTGATATTTTATGTACAGTATATAAGATATATTTCGTGTCCTTTTGATATTTTATGTAAATTATATAATATATATTTGGTGAAGTTTTTGATATTTTACATAGGGTGTGTAGTATATAGTTACTGTCCTTTTTGATATTTTATTTACAGTATATAATATACGTTTGGTGTAATTTTTGATATTTTATGTACAGTATATTAAATATAATTACTGTAGTATTTGATACTTTATTTACAGTATATATAATATACATTTGGTGTACTTTTTGATATTTTATGTACAGTATGTAATATATATTTACTGTACTTTTTGATAATTTATTTACAGTATATAAAGTGTATTTGGTGTACTTTCGGTTAATATTATATGTACAATATATGAAATATATATACTGTATTTTTGATATTTTATGTACAGTGTATAAGATATATTTCGTGTCCTTTTGATATTTTATGTAAATTATATAATACATATTTGGTGTTGTTTTTGATATTTTACATAGGGTGTGTCATCTATATTGACTGTCCTTTTTAATATTTTATTTACAGTATATAATATACATTTGGTGTAATTTTTGATATTTTATGTACAGTATATTAAATATAATTACTGTAGTTTTTTATAGTCTATTTACAGTATATATAACACATATTTGGTGTACTTTTTGATATTTTATGTACAGTATGTCATATATATTTACTGTACTTTTTGATATTTTATTTACAGTATATAAAATGTATTTGGTGTACTTTTAGTTAATATTATATGTACAATATATGAAATATATTTACTGTACTTTCTGATATTTTATATACAGTATATAAGATATATTTGGTGTCCTTTTGATATTTTATATAAATTATATAATATATATTTTGTGAAGTTTTTGATATTTTACGTAGGGTGTGTAGTATATACTTACTGTCCTTTTTGATATTTTATTTACAGTATATAATATACATTTGGTGTAATTTTTGATATTTTATGTACAGTATATTAAATATAATTACTGCAGTTTTTGATAGTCTATTTACAGTATATACAACACATATTTGGTGTACTTTTTGATATTTTATGTACAGTATGTCATATATATTTACTGTACTTTTTGATATTTTATTTACAGTATATAAAATGTATTTGGTGTACTTTTAGTTAATATTATATGTACAATATATGAAATATATTTACTGTACTTTTTGATATTTTATGTAGAGTATATAAGATATATTTGGTGTCCTTTTGATATTTTATATAAATTACATAATATATATTTGGTGAAGTTTTTGATATTTTACATAGGGTGTGTAGTATATAGTTACTGTCCTTTTTGATATTTTATTTACAGTATATAATATACGTTTGGTGTAATTTTTGATATTTAATGTACAGTATATTAAATATAATTACTGTAGTATTTGATACTTTATTTACAGTATATATAACACATATTTGCTGTACTTTTTGATATTTTATGTACAGTATGTCATATATATTTACTGTACTTTTTGATAATTTATTTACAGTATATAAAGTGTATTTGGTGTACTTTCAGTTAATATTATATGTACAATATATGAAATATATTTACTGTACTTTTTGATATTTTATGTACAGTATATAAGATATATTTGGTGTCCTTTTGATATTTTATGTAAATTATATAATATATATTTGGTGAAGTTTTTGATATTTTACATAGGGTGTGTAGTATATAGTTACTGTCCTTTTTGATATTTTATTTACAGTATATAATATATGTTTGGTGTAATTTTTGATATTTTATGTACAGTATATTAAATATAATTACTGTAGTATTTGATAGTTTATTTACAGTATATATAACACATATTTGGTGTACTTTTTGATATTTTATGTACAGTATGTAATATATATTTACTGTACTTTTTGATAATTTATTTACAGTATATAAAGTGTATTTGGTGTACTTTCGGTTAATATTATATGTACAATATATGAAATATATATACTGTATTTTTGATATTTTATGTACAGTGTATAAGATATATTTCGTGTCCTTTTGATATTTTATGTAAATTATATAATACATATTTGGTGTTGTTTTTGATATTTTACATAGGGTGTGTCATCTATATTGACTGTCCTTTTTAATATTTTATTTACAGTATATAATATACATTTGGTGTAATTTTTGATATTTTATGTACAGTATATTAAATATAATTACTGTAGTTTTTTATAGTCTATTTACAGTATATATAACACATATTTGGTGTACTTTTTGATATTTTATGTACAGTATGTCATATATATTTACTGTACTATTTGATATTTTATTTACAGTATATAAAATGTATTTGGTGTACTTTTAGTTAATATTATATGTACAATATATGAAATATATTTACTGTACTTTCTGATATTTTATATACAGTATATAAGATATATTTGGTGTCCTTTTGATATTTTATATAAATTATATAATATATATTTGGTGAAGTTTTTGATATTTTACATAGGGTGTGTAGTATATAGTTACTGTCCTTTTTGATATTTTATTTACAGTATATAATATACGTTTGGTGTAATTTTTGATATTTAATGTACAGTATATTAAATATAATTACTGTAGTATTTGATACTTTATTTACAGTATATATAACACATATTTGGTGTACTTTTTGATATTTTATGTACAGTATGTAATATATATTTACTGTACTTTTTGATAATTTATTTACAGTATATAAAGTGTATTTGATGTACTTTCAGTTAATATTATATGTAAAATATATGAAATATATTTACTGTACTTTGTGATATTTTATGTACAGTATATAAGATATATTTGGTGTCCTTTTGATATTTTATGTAAATTATATAATATATATTTGGTGAAGTTTTTGATATTTTACATAGGGTGTGTAGTATATAGTTACTGTCCTTTTTGATATTTTATTTACAGTATATAATATACGTTTGGTGTGATTTTTGATATTTTATGTACAGTATATTAAATATAATTACTGTAGTATTTGATACTTTATTTACAGTATATATAACACATATTTGGTGTACTTTTTGATATTTTATGTACAGTATGTAATATATATTTACTGTACTTTTTGATAATTTATTTACAGTATATAAAGTGTATTTGGTGTACTTTCGGTTAATATTATATGTACAATATATGAAATATATATACTGTATTTTTGATATTTTATGTACAGTATATAAGATATATTTCGTGTCCTTTTGATATTTTATGTAAATTATATAATACATATTTGGTGTTGTTTTTGATATTTTACATAGGGTGTGTCATCTATATTGACTGTCCTTTTTAATATTTTATTTACAGTATATAATATACATTTGGTGTAATTTTTGATATTTTATGGACAGTATATTAAATATAATTACTGTAGTTTTTCATAGTCTATTTACAGTATATATAACACATATTTGGTGTACTTTTTGATATTTTATGTACAGTATGTCATATATATTTACTGTACTATTTGATATTTTATTTACAGTATATAAAATGTATTTGGTGTACTTTTAGTTAATATTATATGTACAATATATGAAATATATTTACTGTACTTTCTGATATTTTATATACAGTATATAAGATATATTTGGTGTCCTTTTGATATTTTATATAAATTATATAATATATATTTGGTGAAGTTTTTGATATTTTACATAGGGTGTGTAGTATATAGTTACTGTCCTTTTTGATATTTTATTTACAGTATATAATATACGTTTGGTGTAATTTTTGATATTTAATGTACAGTATATTAAATATAATTACTGTAGTATTTGATACTTTATTTACAGTATATATAACACATATTTGGTGTACTTTTTGATATTTTATGTACAGTATGTCATATATATTTACTGTACTTTTTGAGAATTTATTTACAGTATATAAAGTGTATTTGGTGTACTTTCAGTTAATATTATATGTACAATATATGAAATATATTTACTGTACTTTTTGATATTTTATGTACAGTATATAAGATATATTTGGTGTCCTTTTGATATTTTATGTAAATTATATAATATATATTTGGTGAAGTTTTTGATATTTTACATAGGGTGTGTAGTATATAGTTACTGTCCTTTTTGATATTTTATTTACAGTATATAATATACGTTTGGTGTAATTTTTGATATTTTATGTACAGTATATTAAATATAATTACTGTAGTATTTGATACTTTATTTACAGTATATATAACACATATTTGGTGTACTTTTTGATATTTTATGTACAGTATGTAATATATATTTACTGTACTTTTTGATAATTTATTTACAGTATATAAAGTGTATTTGGTGTACTTTCGGTTAATATTATATGTACAATATATGAAATATATATACTGTATTTTTGATATTTTATGTACAGTATATAAGATATATTTCGTGTCCTTTTGATATTTTATGTAAATTATATAATACATATTTGGTGTTGTTTTTGATATTTTACATAGGGTGTGTCATCTATATTGACTGTCCTTTTTAATATTTTATTTACAGTATATAATATACATTTGGTGTAATTTTTGATATTTTATGTACAGTATATTAAATATAATTACTGTAGTTTTTCATAGTCTATTTACAGTATATATAACACATATTTGGTGTACTTTTTGATATTTTATGTACAGTATGTCATATATATTTACTGTACTATTTGATATTTTATTTACAGTATATAAAATGTATTTGGTGTACTTTTAGTTAATATTATATGTACAATATATGAAATATATTTACTGTACTTTCTGATATTTTATATACAGTATATAAGATATATTTGGTGTCCTTTTGATATTTTATATAAATTATATAATATATATTTTGTGAAGTTTTTGATATTTTACATAGGGTGTGTAGTATATACTTACTGTCCTTTTTGATATTTTATTTACAGTATATAATATACATTTGGTGTAATTTTTGATATTTTATGTACAGTATATTAAATATAATTACTGCAGTTTTTGATAGTCTATTTACAGTATATACAACACATATTTGGTGTACTTTTTGATATTTTATGTACAGTATGTCATATATATTTACTGTACTTTTTGATATTTTATTTACAGTATATAAAATGTATTTGGTGTACTTTTAGTTAATATTATATGTACAATATATGAAATATATTTACTGTACTTTTTGATATTTTATGTACAGTATATAAGATATATTTGGTGTCCTTTTGATATTTTATATAAATTACATAATATATATTTGGTGAGGTTTTTGATATTTTACATAGGGTGTGTAGTATATAGTTACTGTCCTTTTTGATATTTTATTTACAGTATATAATATACGTTTGGTGTAATTTTTGATATTTAATGTACAGTATATTAAATATAATTACTGTAGTATTTGATACTTTATTTACAGTATATATAACACATATTTGGTGTACTTTTTGATATTTTATGTACAGTATGTCATATATATTTACTGTACTTTTTGAGAATTTATTTACAGTATATAAAGTGTATTTGGTGTACTTTCAGTTAATATTATATGTACAATATATGAAATATATTTACTGTACTTTTTGATATTTTATGTACAGTATATAAGATATATTTGGTGTCCTTTTGATATTTTATGTAAATTATAAAATATATATTTGGTGAAGTTTTTGATATTTTACATAGGGTGTGTAGTATATAGTTACTGTCCTTTTTGATATTTTATTTACAGTATATAATATACGTTTGGTGTAATTTTTGATATTTTATGTACAGTATATTAAATATAATTACTGTAGTATTTGATACTTTTTTTACAGTATATATAACACATATTTGGTGTACTTTTTGATATTTTATGTACAGTATGTAATATATATTTACTGTACTTTTTGATAATTTATTTACAGTATATAAAGTGTATTTGGTGTACTTTCGGTTAATATTATATGTACAATATATGAAATATATATACTGTATTTTTGATATTTTATGTACAGTATATAAGATATATTTCGTGTCCTTTTGATATTTTATGTAAATTATATAATACATATTTGGTGTTGTTTTTGATATTTTACATAGGGTGTGTCATCTATATTGACTGTCCTTTTTAATATTTTATTTACAGTATATAATATACATTTGGTGTAATTTTTGATATTTTATGTACAGTATATTAAATATAATTACTGTAGTTTTTCATAGTCTATTTACAGTATATATAACACATATTTGGTGTACTTTTTGATATTTTATGTACAGTATGTCATATATATTTACTGTACTTTTTGATATTTTATTTACAGTATATAAAATGTATTTGGTGTACTTTTAGTTAATATTATATGTACAATATATGAAATATATTTACTGTACTTTCTGATATTTTATATACAGTATATAAGATATATTTGGTGTCCTTTTGATATTTTATATAAATTATATAATATATATTTTGTGAAGTTTTTGATATTTTACATAGGGTGTGTAGTATATACTTACTGTCCTTTTTGATATTTTATTTACAGTATATAATATACATTTGGTGTAATTTTTGATATTTTATGTACAGTATATTAAATATAATTACTGCAGTTTTTGATAGTCTATTTACAGTATATACAACACATATTTGGTGTACTTTTTGATATTTTATGTACAGTATGTCATATATATTTACTGTACTTTTTGATATTTTATTTACAGTATATAAAATGTATTTGGTGTACTTTTAGTTAATATTATATGTACAATATATGAAATATATTTACTGTACTTTTTGATATTTTATGTACAGTATATAAGATATATTTGGTGTCCTTTTGATATTTTATATAAATTACATAATATATATTTGGTGAAGTTTTTGATATTTTACATAGGGTGTGTAGTATATAGTTACTGTCCTTTTTGATATTTTATTTACAGTATATAATATACGTTTGGTGTAATTTTTGATATTTAATGTACAGTATATTAAATATAATTACTGTAGTATTTGATACTTTATTTACAGTATATATAACACATATTTGCTGTACTTTTTGATATTTTATGTACAGTATGTCATATATATTTACTGTACTTTTTGATAATTTATTTACAGTATATAAAGTGTATTTGGTGTACTTTCAGTTAATATTATATGTACAATATATGAAATATATTTACTGTACTTTTTGATATTTTATGTACAGTATATAAGATATATTTGGTGTCCTTTTGATATTTTATGTAAATTATATAATATATATTTGGTGAAGTTTTTGATATTTTACATAGGGTGTGTAGTATATAGTTACTGTCCTTTTTGATATTTTATTTACAGTATATAATATACGTTTGGTGTAATTTTTGATATTTTATGTACAGTATATTAAATATAATTACTGTAGTATTTGATACTTTATTTACAGTATATATAACACATATTTGGTGTACTTTTTGATATTTTATGTACAGTATGTAATATATATTTACTGTACTTTTTGATAATTTATTTACAGTATATAAAGTGTATTTGGTGTACTTTCGGTTAATATTATATGTACAATATATGAAATATATATACTGTATTTTTGATATTTTATGTACAGTGTATAAGATATATTTCGTGTCCTTTTGATATTTTATGTAAATTATATAATACATATTTGGTGTTGTTTTTGATATTTTACATAGGGTGTGTCATCTATATTGACTGTCCTTTTTAATATTTTATTTACAGTATATAATATACATTTGGTGTAATTTTTGATATTTTATGTACAGTATATTAAATATAATTACTGTAGTTTTTTATAGTCTATTTACAGTATATATAACACATATTTGGTGTACTTTTTGATATTTTATGTACAGTATCTCATATATATTTACTGTACTATTTGATATTTCATTTACAGTATATAAAATGTATTTGGTGTACTTTTAGTTAATATTATATGTACAATATATGAAATATATTTACTGTATTTTCTGATATTTTATATACAGTATATAAGATATATTTGGTGTCCTTTTGATATTTTATATAAATTATATAATATATATTTTGTGAAGTTTTTGATATTTTACATAGGGTGTGTAGTATATACTTACTGTCCTTTTTGATATTTTATTTACAGTATATAATATACATTTGGTGTAATTTTTGATATTTTATGTACAGTATATTAAATATAATTACTGTAGTTTTTGATAGTCTATTTACAGTATATACAACACATATTTGGTGTACTTTTTGATATTTTATGTACAGTATGTCATATATATTTACTGTACTATTTGATATTTTATTTACAGTATATAAAATGTATTTGGTGTACTTTTAGTTAATATTATATGTACAATATATGAAATATATTTACTGTACTTTCTGATATTTTATATACAGTATATAAGATATATTTGGTGTCCTTTTGATATTTTATATAAATTATATAATATATATTTTGTGAAGTTTTTGATATTTTACATAGGGTGTGTAGTATATACTTACTGTCCTTTTTGATATTTTATTTACAGTATATAATATACATTTGGTGTAATTTTTGATATTTTATGTACAGTATATTAAATATAATTACTGCAGTTTTTGATAGTCTATTTACAGTATATACAACACATATTTGGTGTACTTTTTGATATTTTATGTACAGTATGTCATATATATTTACTGTACTTTTTGATATTTTATTTACAGTATATAAAATGTATTTGGTGTACTTTTAGTTAATATTATATGTACAATATATGAAATATATTTACTGTACTTTTTGATATTTTATGTACAGTATATAAGATATATTTGGTGTCCTTTTGATATTTTATATAAATTACATAATATATATTTGGTGAGGTTTTTGATATTTTACATAGGGTGTGTAGTATATAGTTACTGTCCTTTTTGATATTTTATTTACAGTATATAATATACGTTTGGTGTAATTTTTGATATTTAATGTACAGTATATTAAATATAATTACTGTAGTATTTGATACTTTATTTACAGTATATATAACACATATTTGGTGTACTTTTTGATATTTTATGTACAGTATGTCATATATATTTACTGTACTTTTTGAGAATTTATTTACAGTATATAAAGTGTATTTGGTGTACTTTCAGTTAATATTATATGTACAATATATGAAATATATTTACTGTACTTTTTGATATTTTATGTACAGTATATAAGATATATTTGGTGTCCTTTTGATATTTTATGTAAATTATAAAATATATATTTGGTGAAGTTTTTGATATTTTACATAGGGTGTGTAGTATATAGTTACTGTCCTTTTTGATATTTTATTTACAGTATATAATATACGTTTGGTGTAATTTTTGATATTTTATGTACAGTATATTAAATATAATTACTGTAGTATTTGATACTTTTTTTACAGTATATATAACACATATTTGGTGTACTTTTTGATATTTTATGTACAGTATGTAATATATATTTACTGTACTTTTTGATAATTTATTTACAGTATATAAAGTGTATTTGGTGTACTTTCGGTTAATATTATATGTACAATATATGAAATATATATACTGTATTTTTGATATTTTATGTACAGTATATAAGATATATTTCGTGTCCTTTTGATATTTTATGTAAATTATATAATACATATTTGGTGTTGTTTTTGATATTTTACATAGGGTGTGTCATCTATATTGACTGTCCTTTTTAATATTTTATTTACAGTATATAATATACATTTGGTGTAATTTTTGATATTTTATGTACAGTATATTAAATATAATTACTGTAGTTTTTCATAGTCTATTTACAGTATATATAACACATATTTGGTGTACTTTTTGATATTTTATGTACAGTATGTCATATATATTTACTGTACTTTTTGATATTTTATTTACAGTATATAAAATGTATTTGGTGTACTTTTAGTTAATATTATATGTACAATATATGAAATATATTTACTGTACTTTCTGATATTTTATATACAGTATATAAGATATATTTGGTGTCCTTTTGATATTTTATATAAATTATATAATATATATTTTGTGAAGTTTTTGATATTTTACATAGGGTGTGTAGTATATACTTACTGTCCTTTTTGATATTTTATTTACAGTATATAATATACATTTGGTGTAATTTTTGATATTTTATGTACAGTATATTAAATATAATTACTGCAGTTTTTGATAGTCTATTTACAGTATATACAACACATATTTGGTGTACTTTTTGATATTTTATGTACAGTATGTCATATATATTTACTGTACTTTTTGATATTTTATTTACAGTATATAAAATGTATTTGGTGTACTTTTAGTTAATATTATATGTACAATATATGAAATATATTTACTGTACTTTTTGATATTTTATGTACAGTATATAAGATATATTTGGTGTCCTTTTGATATTTTATATAAATTACATAATATATATTTGGTGAAGTTTTTGATATTTTACATAGGGTGTGTAGTATATAGTTACTGTCCTTTTTGATATTTTATTTACAGTATATAATATACGTTTGGTGTAATTTTTGATATTTAATGTACAGTATATTAAATATAATTACTGTAGTATTTGATACTTTATTTACAGTATATATAACACATATTTGGTGTACTTTTTGATATTTTATGTACAGTATGTCATATATATTTACTGTACTTTTTGAGAATTTATTTACAGTATATAAAGTGTATTTGGTGTACTTTCAGTTAATATTATATGTACAATATATGAAATATATTTACTGTACTTTTTGATATTTTATGTACAGTATATAAGATATATTTGGTGTCCTTTTGATATTTTATGTAAATTATAAAATATATATTTGGTGAAGTTTTTGATATTTTACATAGGGTGTGTAGTATATAGTTACTGTCCTTTTTGATATTTTATTTACAGTATATAATATACGTTTGGTGTAATTTTTGATATTTTATGTACAGTATATTAAATATAATTACTGTAGTATTTGATACTTTTTTTACAGTATATATAACACATATTTGGTGTACTTTTTGATATTTTATGTACAGTATGTAATATATATTTACTGTACTTTTTGATAATTTATTTACAGTATATAAAGTGTATTTGGTGTACTTTCGGTTAATATTATATGTACAATATATGAAATATATATACTGTATTTTTGATATTTTATGTACAGTATATAAGATATATTTCGTGTCCTTTTGATATTTTATGTAAATTATATAATACATATTTGGTGTTGTTTTTGATATTTTACATAGGGTGTGTCATCTATATTGACTGTCCTTTTTAATATTTTATTTACAGTATATAATATACATTTGGTGTAATTTTTGATATTTTATGTACAGTATATTAAATATAATTACTGTAGTTTTTCATAGTCTATTTACAGTATATATAACACATATTTGGTGTACTTTTTGATATTTTATGTACAGTATGTCATATATATTTACTGTACTTTTTGATATTTTATTTACAGTATATAAAATGTATTTGGTGTACTTTTAGTTAATATTATATGTACAATATATGAAATATATTTACTGTACTTTCTGATATTTTATATACAGTATATAAGATATATTTGGTGTCCTTTTGATATTTTATATAAATTATATAATATATATTTTGTGAAGTTTTTGATATTTTACATAGGGTGTGTAGTATATACTTACTGTCCTTTTTGATATTTTATTTACAGTATATAATATACATTTGGTGTAATTTTTGATATTTTATGTACAGTATATTAAATATAATTACTGCAGTTTTTGATAGTCTATTTACAGTATATACAACACATATTTGGTGTACTTTTTGATATTTTATGTACAGTATGTCATATATATTTACTGTACTTTTTGATATTTTATTTACAGTATATAAAATGTATTTGGTGTACTTTTAGTTAATATTATATGTACAATATATGAAATATATTTACTGTACTTTTTGATATTTTATGTACAGTATATAAGATATATTTGGTGTCCTTTTGATATTTTATATAAATTACATAATATATATTTGGTGAGGTTTTTGATATTTTACATAGGGTGTGTAGTATATAGTTACTGTCCTTTTTGATATTTTATTTACAGTATATAATATACGTTTGGTGTAATTTTTGATATTTAATGTACAGTATATTAAATATAATTACTGTAGTATTTGATACTTTATTTACAGTATATATAACACATATTTGGTGTACTTTTTGATATTTTATGTACAGTATGTCATATATATTTACTGTACTTTTTGAGAATTTATTTACAGTATATAAAGTGTATTTGGTGTACTTTCAGTTAATATTATATGTACAATATATGAAATATATTTACTGTACTTTTTGATATTTTATGTACAGTATATAAGATATATTTGGTGTCCTTTTGATATTTTATGTAAATTATAAAATATATATTTGGTGAAGTTTTTGATATTTTACATAGGGTGTGTAGTATATAGTTACTGTCCTTTTTGATATTTTATTTACAGTATATAATATACGTTTGGTGTAATTTTTGATATTTTATGTACAGTATATTAAATATAATTACTGTAGTATTTGATACTTTTTTTACAGTATATATAACACATATTTGGTGTACTTTTTGATATTTTATGTACAGTATGTAATATATATTTACTGTACTTTTTGATAATTTATTTACAGTATATAAAGTGTATTTGGTGTACTTTCGGTTAATATTATATGTACAATATATGAAATATATATACTGTATTTTTGATATTTTATGTACAGTATATAAGATATATTTCGTGTCCTTTTGATATTTTATGTAAATTATATAATACATATTTGGTGTTGTTTTTGATATTTTACATAGGGTGTGTCATCTATATTGACTGTCCTTTTTAATATTTTATTTACAGTATATAATATACATTTGGTGTAATTTTTGATATTTTATGTACAGTATATTAAATATAATTACTGTAGTTTTTCATAGTCTATTTACAGTATATATAACACATATTTGGTGTACTTTTTGATATTTTATGTACAGTATGTCATATATATTTACTGTACTTTTTGATATTTTATTTACAGTATATAAAATGTATTTGGTGTACTTTTAGTTAATATTATATGTACAATATATGAAATATATTTACTGTACTTTCTGATATTTTATATACAGTATATAAGATATATTTGGTGTCCTTTTGATATTTTATATAAATTATATAATATATATTTTGTGAAGTTTTTGATATTTTACATAGGGTGTGTAGTATATACTTACTGTCCTTTTTGATATTTTATTTACAGTATATAATATACATTTGGTGTAATTTTTGATATTTTATGTACAGTATATTAAATATAATTACTGCAGTTTTTGATAGTCTATTTACAGTATATACAACACATATTTGGTGTACTTTTTGATATTTTATGTACAGTATGTCATATATATTTACTGTACTTTTTGATATTTTATTTACAGTATATAAAATGTATTTGGTGTACTTTTAGTTAATATTATATGTACAATATATGAAATATATTTACTGTACTTTTTGATATTTTATGTACAGTATATAAGATATATTTGGTGTCCTTTTGATATTTTATATAAATTACATAATATATATTTGGTGAAGTTTTTGATATTTTACATAGGGTGTGTAGTATATAGTTACTGTCCTTTTTGATATTTTATTTACAGTATATAATATACGTTTGGTGTAATTTTTGATATTTAATGTACAGTATATTAAATATAATTACTGTAGTATTTGATACTTTATTTACAGTATATATAACACATATTTGCTGTACTTTTTGATATTTTATGTACAGTATGTCATATATATTTACTGTACTTTTTGATAATTTATTTACAGTATATAAAGTGTATTTGGTGTACTTTCAGTTAATATTATATGTACAATATATGAAATATATTTACTGTACTTTTTGATATTTTATGTACAGTATATAAGATATATTTGGTGTCCTTTTGATATTTTATGTAAATTATATAATATATATTTGGTGAAGTTTTTGATATTTTACATAGGGTGTGTAGTATATAGTTACTGTCCTTTTTGATATTTTATTTACAGTATATAATATACGTTTGGTGTAATTTTTGATATTTTATGTACAGTATATTAAATATAATTACTGTAGTATTTGATACTTTATTTACAGTATATATAACACATATTTGGTGTACTTTTTGATATTTTATGTACAGTATGTAATATATATTTACTGTACTTTTTGATAATTTATTTACAGTATATAAAGTGTATTTGGTGTACTTTCGGTTAATATTATATGTACAATATATGAAATATATATACTGTATTTTTGATATTTTATGTACAGTGTATAAGATATATTTCGTGTCCTTTTGATATTTTATGTAAATTATATAATACATATTTGGTGTTGTTTTTGATATTTTACATAGGGTGTGTCATCTATATTGACTGTCCTTTTTAATATTTTATTTACAGTATATAATATACATTTGGTGTAATTTTTGATATTTTATGTACAGTATATTAAATATAATTACTGTAGTTTTTTATAGTCTATTTACAGTATATATAACACATATTTGGTGTACTTTTTGATATTTTATGTACAGTATGTCATATATATTTACTGTACTATTTGATATTTCATTTACAGTATGTAAAATGTATTTGGTGTACTTTTAGTTAATATTATATGTACAATATATGAAATATATTTACTGTATTTTCTGATATTTTATATACAGTATATAAGATATATTTGGTGTCCTTTTGATATTTTATATAAATTATATAATATATATTTTGTGAAGTTTTTGATATTTTACATAGGGTGTGTAGTATATACTTACTGTCCTTTTTGATATTTTATTTACAGTATATAATATACATTTGGTGTAATTTTTGATATTTTATGTACAGTATATTAAATATAATTACTGTAGTTTTTGATAGTCTATTTACAGTATATACAACACATATTTGGTGTACTTTTTGATATTTTATGTACAGTATGTCATATATATTTACTGTACTTTTTGATATTTTATTTACAGTATATGAACTGTATTTGGTGTACTTTTAGTTAATATTATATGTACAATATATGAAATATATTTACTGTACTTTTTGATATTTTATGTACAGTATATAAGATATATTTGGTGTCCTTTTGATATTTTATATAAATTACATAATATATATTTGGTGAAGTTTTTGATATTTTACATAGGGTGTGTAGTATATAGTTACTGTCCTTTTTGATATTTTATTTACAGTATATAATATACGTTTGGTGTAATTTTTGATATTTAATGTACAGTATATTAAATATAATTACTGTAGTATTTGATACTTTATTTACAGTATATATAACACATATTTGGTGTACTTTTTGATATTTTATGTACAGTATGTCATATATATTTACTGTACTTTTTGATAATTTATTTACAGTATATAAAGTGTATTTGGTGTACTTTCAGTTAATATTATATGTACAATATATGAAATATATTTACTGTACTTTTTGATATTTTATGTACAGTATATAAGATATATTTGGTGTCCTTTTGATATTTTATGTAAATTATATAATATATATTTGGTGAAGTTTTTGATATTTTACATAGGGTGTGTAGTATATAGTTACTGTCCTTTTTGATATTTTATTTACAGTATATAATATACGTTTGGTGTAATTTTTGATATTTTATGTACAGTATATTAAATATAATTACTGTAGTATTTGATACTTTATTTACAGTATATATAACACATATTTGGTTTACTTTTTGATATTTTATGTACAGTATGTAATATATATTTACTGTAGTTTTTGATAATTTATTTACAGTATATAAAGTGTATTTGGTGTACTTTCGGTTAATATTATATGTACAATACATGAAATATATATACTGTATTTTTGATATTTTATGTACAGTGTATAAGATATATTTCGTGTCCTTTTGATATTTTATGTAAATTATATAATACATATTTGGTGTTGTTTTTGATATTTTACATAGGGTGTGTCATCTATATTGACTGTCCTTTTTAATATTTTATTTACAGTATATAATATACATTTGGTGTAATTTTTGATATTTTATGTACAGTATATTAAATATAATTACTGTAGTTTTTTATAGTCTATTTACAGTATATATAACACATATTTGGTGTACTTTTTGATATTTTATGTACAGTATGTCATATATATTTACTGTACTATTTGATATTTTATTTACAGTATATAAAATGTATTTGGTGTACTTTTAGTTAATATTATATGTACAATATATGAAATATATTTACTGTACTTTCTGATATTTTATATACAGTATATAAGATATATTTGGTGTCCTTTTGATATTTTATATAAATTATATAATATATATTTTGTGAAGTTTTTGATATTTTACATAGGGTGTGTAGTATATACTTACTGTCCTTTTTGATATTTTATTTACAGTATATAATATACATTTGGTGTAATTTTTGATATTTTATGTACAGTATATTAAATATAATTACTGCAGTTTTTGATAGTCTATTTACAGTATATACAACACATATTTGGTGTACTTTTTGATATTTTATGTACAGTATGTCATATATATTTACTGTACTTTTTGATATTTTATTTACAGTATATGAAATGTATTTGGTGTACTTTTAGTTAATATTATATGTACAATATATGAAATATATTTACTGTACTTTTTGATATTTTATGTACAGTATAGAAGATATATTTGGTGTCCTTTTGATATTTTATATAAATTACATAATATATATTTGGTGAAGTTTTTGATATTTTACATAGGGTGTGTAGTATATAGTTACTGTCCTTTTTGATATTTTATTTACAGTATATAATATACGTTTGGTGTAATTTTTGATATTTAATGTACAGTATATTAAATATAATTACTGTAGTATTTGATACTTTATTTACAGTATATATAACACATATTTGGTGTACTTTTTGATATTTTATGTACAGTATGTCATATATATTTACTGTACTTTTTGATAATTTATTTACAGTATATAAAGTGTATTTGGTGTACTTTCAGTTAATATTATATGTACAATATATGAAATATATTTACTGTACTTTTTGATATTTTATGTACAGTATATAAGATATATTTCGTGTCCTTTTGATATTTTATGTAAATTATAAAATATATATTTGGTGAAGTTTTTGATATTTTACATAGGGTGTGTAGTATATAGTTACTGTCCTTTTTGATATTTTATTTACAGTATATAATATACGTTTGGTGTAATTTTTGATATTTTATGTACAGTATATTAAATATAATTACTGTAGTATTTGATACTTTATTTACAGTATATATAACACATATTTGGTGTACTTTTTGATATTTTATGTACAGTATGTAATATATATTTACTGTACTTTTTGATAATTTATTTACAGTATATAAAGTGTATTTGGTGTACTTTCGGTTAATATTATATGTACAATATATGAAATATATATACTGTATTTTTGATATTTTATGTACAGTATATAAGATATATTTCGTGTCCTTTTGATATTTTATGTAAATTATATAATACATATTTGGTGTTGTTTTTGATATTTTACATAGGGTGTGTCATCTATATTGACTGTCCTTTTTAATATTTTATTTACAGTATATAATATACATTTGGTGTAATTTTTGATATTTTATGTACAGTATATTAAATATAATTACTGTAGTTTTTCATAGTCTATTTACAGTATATATAACACATATTTGGTGTACTTTTTGATATTTTATGTACAGTATGTCATATATATTTACTGTACTATTTGATATTTTATTTACAGTATATAAAATGTATTTGGTGTACTTTTAGTTAATATTATATGTACAATATATGAAATATATTTACTGTACTTTCTGATATTTTATATACAGTATATAAGATATATTTGGTGTCCTTTTGATATTTTATATAAATTATATAATATATATTTTGTGAAGTTTTTGATATTTTACATAGGGTGTGTACTATATACTTACTGTCCTTTTTGATATTTTATTTACAGTATATAATATACATTTGGTGTAATTTTTGATATTTTATGTACAGTATATTAAATATAATTACTGCAGTTTTTGATAGTCTATTTGCAGTATATACAACACATATTTGGTGTACTTTTTGATATTTTATGTACAGTATGTCATATATATTTACTGTACTTTTTGATATTTTATTTACAGTATATAAAATGTATTTGGTGTACTTTTAGTTAATATTATATGTACAATATATGAAATATATTTACTGTACTTTTTGATATTTTATGTACAGTATATAAGATATATTTGGTGTCCTTTTGATATTTTATATAAATGACATAATATATATTTGGTGAAGTTTTTGATATTTTACATAGGGTGTGTAGTATATAGTTACTGTCCTTTTTGATATTTTATTTACAGTATATAATATACGTTTGGTGTAATTTTTGATATTTAATGTACAGTATATTAAATATAATTACTGTAGTATTTGATACTTTATTTACAGTATATATAACACATATTTGGTGTACTTTTTGATATTTTATGTACAGTATGTCATATATATTTACTGTACTTTTTGATAATTTATTTACAGTATATAAAGTGTATTTGGTGTACTTTCAGTTAATATTATATGTACAATATATGAAATATATTTACTGTACTTTTTGATATTTTATGTACAGTATATAAGATATATTTGGTGTCCTTTTGATATTTTATGTAAATTATATAATATATATTTGGTGAAGTTTTTGATATTTTACATAGGGTGTGTACTATATAGTTACTGTCCTTTTTGATATTTTATTTACAGTATATAATATACGTTTGGTGTAATTTTTGATATTTTATGTACAGTATATTAAATATAATTACTGTAGTATTTGATACTTTATTTACAGTATATATAACACATATTTGGTGTACTTTTTGATATTTTATGTACAGTATGTAATATATATTTACTGTACTTTTTGATAATTTATTTACAGTATATAAAGTGTATTTGGTGTACTTTCAGTTAATATTATATGTACAATATATGAAATATATTTACTGTACTTTTTGATATTTTATGTACAGTATATAAGATATATTTCGTGTCCTTTTGATATTTTATGTAAATTATAAAATATATATTTGGTGAAGTTTTTGATATTTTACATAGGGTGTGTAGTATATAGTTACTGTCCTTTTTGATATTTTATTTACAGTATGTAATATACGTTTGGTGTAATTTTTGATATTTTATGTACAGTATATTAAATATAATTACTGTAGTATTTGATACTTTATTTACAGTATATATAACACATATTTGGTGTACTTTTTGATATTTTATGTACAGTATGTAATATATATTTACTGTACTTTTTGATAATTTATTTACAGTATATAAAGTGTATTTGGTGTACTTTCGGTTAATATTATATGTACAATATATGAAATATATATACTGTATTTTTGATATTTTATGTACAGTATATAAGATATATTTCGTGTCCTTTTGATATTTTATGTAAATTATATAATACATATTTGGTGTTGTTTTTGATATTTTACATAGGGTGTGTCATCTATATTGACTGTCCTTTTTAATATTTTATTTACAGTATATAATATACATTTGGTGTAATTTTTGATATTTTATGTACAGTATATTAAATATAATTACTGTAGTTTTTCATAGTCTATTTACAGTATATATAACACATATTTGGTGTACTTTTTGATATTTTATGTACAGTATGATATATATATTTACTGTACTATTTGATATTTTATTTACAGTATATAAAATGTATTTGGTGTACTTTTAGTTAATATTATATGTACAATATATGAAATATATTTACTGTACTTTCTGATATTTTATATACAGTATATAAGATATATTTGGTGTCCTTTTGATATTTTATATAAATTATATAATATATATTTGGTGAAGTTTTTGATATTTTACATAGGGTGTGTAGTATATAGTTACTGTCCTTTTTGATATTTTATTTACAGTATATAATATACGTTTGGTGTAATTTTTGATATTTAATGTACAGTATATTAAATATAATTACTGTAGTATTTGATACTTTATTTACAGTATATATAACACATATTTGGTGTACTTTTTGATATTTTATGTACAGTATGTAATATATATTTACTGTACTTTTTGATAATTTATTTACAGTATATAAAGTGTATTTGATGTACTTTCAGTTAATATTATATGTAAAATATATGAAATATATTTACTGTACTTTGTGATATTTTATGTACAGTATATAAGATATATTTGGTGTCCTTTTGATATTTTATGTAAATTATATAATATATATTTGGTGAAGTTTTTGATATTTTACATAGGGTGTGTAGTATATAGTTACTGTCCTTTTTGATATTTTATTTACAGTATATAATATACGTTTGGTGTGATTTTTGATATTTTATGTACAGTATATTAAATATAATTACTGTAGTATTTGATACTTTATTTACAGTATATATAACACATATTTGGTGTACTTTTTGATATTTTATGTACAGTATGTAATATATATTTACTGTACTTTTTGATAATTTATTTACAGTATATAAAGTGTATTTGGTGTACTTTCGGTTAATATTATATGTACAATATATGAAATATATATACTGTATTTTTGATATTTTATGTACAGTATATAAGATATATTTCGTGTCCTTTTGATATTTTATGTAAATTATATAATACATATTTGGTGTTGTTTTTGATATTTTACATAGGGTGTGTCATCTATATTGACTGTCCTTTTTAATATTTTATTTACAGTATATAATATACATTTGGTGTAATTTTTGATATTTTATGGACAGTATATTAAATATAATTACTGTAGTTTTTCATAGTCTATTTACAGTATATATAACACATATTTGGTGTACTTTTTGATATTTTATGTACAGTATGTCATATATATTTACTGTACTATTTGATATTTTATTTACAGTATATAAAATGTATTTGGTGTACTTTTAGTTAATATTATATGTACAATATATGAAATATATTTACTGTACTTTCTGATATTTTATATACAGTATATAAGATATATTTGGTGTCCTTTTGATATTTTATATAAATTATATAATATATATTTGGTGAAGTTTTTGATATTTTACATAGGGTGTGTAGTATATAGTTACTGTCCTTTTTGATATTTTATTTACAGTATATAATATACGTTTGGTGTAATTTTTGATATTTAATGTACAGTATATTAAATATAATTACTGTAGTATTTGATACTTTATTTACAGTATATATAACACATATTTGGTGTACTTTTTGATATTTTATGTACAGTATGTAATATATATTTACTGTACTTTTTGATAATTTATTTACAGTATATAAAGTGTATTTGGTGTACTTTCAGTTAATATTATATGTAAAATATATGAAATATTTTTACTGTACTTTGTGATATTTTATGTACAGTATATAAGATATATTTGGTGTCCTTTTGATATTTTATGTAAATTATATAATATATATTTGGTGAAGTTTTTGATATTTTACATAGGGTGTGTAGTATATAGTTACTGTCCTTTTTGATATTTTATTTACAGTATATAATATACGTTTGGTGTAATTTTTGATATTTTATGTACAGTATATTAAATATAATTACTGTAGTATTTGATACTTTATTTACAGTATATATAACACATATTTGGTGTACTTTTTGATATTTTATGTACAGTATGTAATATATATTTACTGTACTTTTTGATAATTTATTTACAGTATATAAAGTGTATTTGGTGTACTTTCGGTTAATATTATATGTACAATATATGAAATATATATACTGTATTTTTGATATTTTATGTACAGTATATAAGATATATTTCGTGTCCTTTTGATATTTTATGTAAATTATATAATACATATTTGGTGTTGTTTTTGATATTTTACATAGAGTGTGTCATCTATATTGACTGTCCTTTTTAATATTTTATTTACAGTATATAATATACATTTGGTGTAATTTTTGATATTTTATGTACAGTATATTAAATATAATTACTGTAGTTTTTCATAGTCTATTTACAGTATATATAACACATATTTGGTGTACTTTTTGATATTTTATGTACAGTATGTCATATATATTTACTGTACTATTTGATATTTTATTTTCAGTATATAAAATGTATTTGGTGTACTTTTAGTTAATATTATATGTACAATATATGAAATATATTTACTGTACTTTCTGATATTTTATATACAGTATATAAGATATATTTGGTGTCCTTTTGATATTTTATATAAATTATATAATATATATATGGTGAAGTTTTTGATATTTTACATAGGGTGTGTAGTATATAGTTACTGTCCTTTTTGATATTTTATTTACAGTATATAATATACGTTTGGTGTAATTTTTGATATTTAATGTACAGTATATTAAATATAATTACTGTAGTATTTGATACTTTATTTACAGTATATATAACACATATTTGGTGTACTTTTTGATATTTTATGTATAGTATGTAATATATATTTACTGTACTTTTTGAGAATTTATTTACAGTATATAAAGTGTATTTGGTGTACTTTCAGTTAATATTATATGTAAAATATATGAAATATATTTACTGTACTTTTTGATATTTTATGTACAGTATATAAGATATATTTCGTGTCCTTTTGATATTTTATGTAAATTATATAATACATATTTGGTGTTGTTTTTGATATTTTACATAGAGTGTGTCATCTATATTGACTGTCCTTTTTAATATTTTATTTACAGTATATAATATACATTTGGTGTAATTTTTGATATTTTATGTACAGTATATTAAATATAATTACTGTAGTTTTTCATAGTCTATTTACAGTATATATAACACATATTTGGTGTACTTTTTGATATTTTATGTACAGTATGTCATATATATTGACTGTACTTTTTGATAATTTATTTACAGTATATAAAGTGTATTTGGTGTACTTTCAGTTAATATTATATGTACAATATATGAAATATATTTACTGTACTTTCTGATATTTTATATACAGTATATAAGATATATTTGGTGTCCTTTTGATATTTTATATAAATTATATAATATATATTTTGTGAAGTTTTTGATATTTTACATAGGGTGTGTAGTATATACTTACTGTCCTTTTTGATATTTTATTTACAGTATATAATATACATTTGGTGTAATTTTTGATATTTTATGTACAGTATATTAAATATAATTACTGCAGTTTTTGATAGTCTATTTACAGTATATACAACACATATTTGGTGTACTTTTTGATATTTTATGTACAGTATGTCATATATATTTACTGTACTTTTTGATATTTTATTTACAGTATATGAAATGTATTTGGTGTACTTTTAGTTAATATTATATGTACAATATATGAAATATATTTACTGTACTTTTTGATATTTTATGTACAGTATATAAGATACATTTGGTGTCCTTTTGATATTTTATATAAATTACATAATATATATTTGGTGAAGTTTTTGATATTTTACATAGGGTGTGTAGTATATAGTTACTGTCCTTTTTGATATTTTATTTACAGTATATAATATACGTTTGGTGTAATTTTTGATATTTAATGTACAGTATATTAAATATAATTACTGTAGTATTTGATACTTTATTTACAGTATATATAACACATATTTGGTGTACTTTTTGATATTTTATGTACAGTATGTCATATATATTTACTGTACTTTTTGATAATTTATTTACAGTATATAAAGTGTATTTGGTGTACTTTCAGTTAATATTATATGTACAATATATGAAATATATTTACTGTACTTTTTGATATTTTATGTACAGTATATAAGATATATTTCGTGTCCTTTTGATATTTTATGTAAATTATAAAATATATATTTGGTGAAGTTTTTGATATTTTACATAGGGTGTGTAGTATATAGTTACTGTCCTTTTTGATATTTTATTTACAGTATATAATATACGTTTGGTGTAATTTTTGATATTTTATGTACAGTATATTAAATATAATTACTGTAGTATTTGATACTTTATTTACAGTATATATAACACATATTTGGTGTACTTTTTGATATTTTATGTACAGTATGTAATATATATTTACTGTACTTTTTGATAATTTATTTACAGTATATAAAGTGTATTTGGTGTACTTTCGGTTAATATTATATGTACAATATATGAAATATATATACTGTATTTTTGATATTTTATGTACAGTATATAAGATATATTTCGTGTCCTTTTGATATTTTATGTAAATTATATAATACATATTTGGTGTTGTTTTTGATATTTTACATAGAGTGTGTCATCTATATTGACTGTCCTTTTTAATATTTTATTTACAGTATATAATATACATTTGGTGTAATTTTTGATATTTTATGTACAGTATATTAAATATAATTACTGTAGTTTTTCATAGTCTATTTACAGTATATATAACACATATTTGGTGTACTTTTTGATATTTTATGTACAGTATGTCATATATATTTACTGTACTATTTGATATTTTATTTTCAGTATATAAAATGTATTTGGTGTACTTTTAGTTAATATTATATGTACAATATATGAAATATATTTACTGTACTTTCTGATATTTTATATACAGTATATAAGATATATTTGGTGTCCTTTTGATATTTTATATAAATTATATAATATATATATGGTGAAGTTTTTGATATTTTACATAGGGTGTGTAGTATATAGTTACTGTCCTTTTTGATATTTTATTTACAGTATATAATATACGTTTGGTGTAATTTTTGATATTTAATGTACAGTATATTAAATATAATTACTGTAGTATTTGATACTTTATTTACAGTATATATAACACATATTTGGTGTACTTTTTGATATTTTATGTATAGTATGTAATATATATTTATTGTACTTTTTGATAATTTATTTACAGTATATAAAGTGTATTTGGTGTACTTTCAGTTAATATTATATGTAAAATATATGAAATATATTTACTGTACTTTTTGATATTTTATGTACAGTATATAAGATATATTTCGTGTCCTTTTGATATTTTATGTAAATTATATAATACATATTTGGTGTTGTTTTTGATATTTTACATAGAGTGTGTCATCTATATTGACTGTCCTTTTTAATATTTTATTTACAGTATATAATATACATTTGGTGTAATTTTTGATATTTTATGTACAGTATATTAAATATAATTACTGTAGTTTTTCATAGTCTATTTACAGTATATATAACACATATTTGGTGTACTTTTTGATATTTTATGTACAGTATGTCATATATATTGACTGTACTTTTTGATAATTTATTTACAGTATATAAAGTGTATTTGGTGTACTTTCAGTTAATATTATATGTACAATATATGAAATATATTTACTGTACTTTCTGATATTTTATATACAGTATATAAGATATATTTGGTGTCCTTTTGATATTTTATATAAATTATATAATATATATTTTGTGAAGTTTTTGATATTTTACATAGGGTGTGTAGTATATACTTACTGTCCTTTTTGATATTTTATTTACAGTATATAATATACATTTGGTGTAATTTTTGATATTTTATGTACAGTATATTAAATATAATTACTGCAGTTTTTGATAGTCTATTTACAGTATATACAACACATATTTGGTGTACTTTTTGATATTTTATGTACAGTATGTCATATATATTTACTGTACTTTTTGATATTTTATTTACAGTATATGAAATGTATTTGGTGTACTTTTAGTTAATATTATATGTACAATATATGAAATATATTTACTGTACTTTTTGATATTTTATGTACAGTATATAAGATACATTTGGTGTCCTTTTGATATTTTATATAAATTACATAATATATATTTGGTGAAGTTTTTGATATTTTACATAGGGTGTGTAGTATATAGTTACTGTCCTTTTTGATATTTTATTTACAGTATATAATATACGTTTGGTGTAATTTTTGATATTTAATGTACAGTATATTAAATATAATTACTGTAGTATTTGATACTTTATTTACAGTATATATAACACATATTTGGTGTACTTTTTGATATTTTATGTACAGTATGTCATATATATTTACTGTACTTTTTGATAATTTATTTACAGTATATAAAGTGTATTTGGTGTACTTTCAGTTAATATTATATGTACAATATATGAAATATATTTACTGTACTTTTTGATATTTTATGTACAGTATATAAGATATATTTCGTGTCCTTTTGATATTTTATGTAAATTATAAAATATATATTTGGTGAAGTTTTTGATATTTTACATAGGGTGTGTAGTATATAGTTACTGTCCTTTTTGATATTTTATTTACAGTATATAATATACGTTTGGTGTAATTTTTGATATTTTATGTACAGTATATTAAATATAATTACTGTAGTATTTGATACTTTATTTACAGTATATATAACACATATTTGGTGTACTTTTTGATATTTTATGTACAGTATGTAATATATATTTACTGTACTTTTTGATAATTTATTTACAGTATATAAAGTGTATTTGGTGTACTTTCGGTTAATATTATATGTACAATATATGAAATATATATACTGTATTTTTGATATTTTATGTACAGTATATAAGATATATTTCGTGTCCTTTTGATATTTTATGTAAATTATATAATACATATTTGGTGTTGTTTTTGATATTTTACATAGGGTGTGTCATCTATATTGACTGTCCTTTTTAATATTTTATTTACAGTATATAATATACATTTGGTGTAATTTTTGATATTTTATGTACAGTATATTAAATATAATTACTGTAGTTTTCATAGTCTATTTACAGTATATATAACACATATTTGGTGTACTTTTTGATATTTTATGTACAGTATGTCATATATATTTACTGTACTATTTGATATTTTATTTACAGTATATAAAATGTATTTGGTGTACTTTTAGTTAATATTATATGTACAATATATGAAATATATTTACTGTACTTTCTGATATTTTATATACAGTATATAAGATATATTTGGTGTCCTTTTGATATTTTATATAAATTATATAATATATATTTTGTGAAGTTTTTGATATTTTACATAGGGTGTGTACTATATACTTACTGTCCTTTTTGATATTTTATTTACAGTATATAATATACATTTGGTGTAATTTTTGATATTTTATGTACAGTATATTAAATATAATTACTGCAGTTTTTGATAGTCTATTTGCAGTATATACAACACATATTTGGTGTACTTTTTGATATTTTATGTACAGTATGTCATATATATTTACTGTATTTTTTGATATTTTATTTACAGTATATAAAATGTATTTGGTGTACTTTTAGTTAATATTATATGTACAATATATGAAATATATTTACTGTACTTTTTGATATTTTATGTACAGTATATAAGATATATTTGGTGTCCTTTTGATATTTTATATAAATTACATAATATATATTTGGTGAAGTTTTTGATATTTTACATAGGGTGTGTAGTATATAGTTACTGTCCTTTTTGATATTTTATTTACAGTATATAATATACGTTTGGTGTAATTTTTGATATTTAATGTACAGTATATTAAATATAATTACTGTAGTATTTGATACTTTATTTACAGTATATATAACACATATTTGGTGTACTTTTTGATATTTTATGTACAGTATGTCATATATATTTACTGTACTTTTTGATAATTTATTTACACTATATAAAGTGTATTTGGTGTACTTTCAGTTAATATTATATGTACAATATATGAAATATATTTACTGTACTTTTTGATATTTTATGTACAGTATATAAGATATATTTGGTGTCCTTTTGATATTTTATGTAAATTATATAATATATATTTGGTGAAGTTTTTGATATTTTACATAGGGTGTGTACTATATAGTTACTGTCCTTTTTGATATTTTATTTACAGTATATAATATACGTTTGGTGTAATTTTTGATATTTTATGTACAGTATATTAAATATAATTACTGTAGTATTTGATACTTTATTTACAGTATATATAACACATATTTGGTGTACTTTTTGATATTTTATGTACAGTATGTAATATATATTTACTGTACTTTTTGATAATTTATTTACAGTATATAAAGTGTATTTGGTGTACTTTCAGTTAATATTATATGTACAATATATGAAATATATTTACTGTACTTTTTGATATTTTATGTACAGTATATAAGATATATTTCGTGTCCTTTTGATATTTTATGTAAATTATAAAATATATATTTGGTGAAGTTTTTGATATTTTACATAGGGTGTGTAGTATATAGTTACTGTCCTTTTTGATATTTTATTTACAGTATGTAATATACGTTTGGTGTAATTTTTGATATTTTATGTACAGTATATTAAATATAATTACTGTAGTATTTGATACTTTATTTACAGTATATATAACACATATTTGGTGTACTTTTTGATATTTTATGTACAGTATGTAATATATATTTACTGTACTTTTTGATAATTTATTTACAGTATATAAAGTGTATTTGGTGTACTTTCGGTTAATATTATATGTACAATATATGAAATATATATACTGTATTTTTGATATTTTATGTACAGTATATAAGATATATTTCGTGTCCTTTTGATATTTTATGTAAATTATATAATACATATTTGGTGTTGTTTTTGATATTTTACATAGGGTGTGTCATCTATATTGACTGTCCTTTTTAATATTTTATTTACAGTATATAATATACATTTGGTGTAATTTTTGATATTTTATGTACAGTATATTAAATATAATTACTGTAGTTTTTCATAGTCTATTTACAGTATATATAACACATATTTGGTGTACTTTTTGATATTTTATGTACAGTATGATATATATATTTACTGTACTATTTGATAATTTATTTACAGTATATAAAATGTATTTGGTGTACTTTTAGTTAATATTATATGTACAATATATGAAATATATTTACTGTACTTTCTGATATTTTATATACAGTATATAAGATATATTTGGTGTCCTTTTGATATTTTATATAAATTATATAATATATATTTGGTGAAGTTTTTGATATTTTACATAGGGTGTGTAGTATATAGTTACTGTCCTTTTTGATATTTTATTTACAGTATATAATATACGTTTGGTGTAATTTTTGATATTTAATGTACAGTATATTAAATATAATTACTGTAGTATTTGATACTTTATTTACAGTATATATAACACATATTTGGTGTACTTTTTGATATTTTATGTACAGTATGTAATATATATTTACTGTACTTTTTGATAATTTATTTACAGTATATAAAGTGTATTTGATGTACTTTCAGTTAATATTATATGTAAAATATATGAAATATATTTACTGTACTTTGTGATATTTTATGTACAGTATATAAGATATATTTGGTGTCCTTTTGATATTTTATGTAAATTATATAATATATATTTGGTGAAGTTTTTGATATTTTACATAGGGTGTGTAGTATATAGTTACTGTCCTTTTTGATATTTTATTTACAGTATATAATATACGTTTGGTGTGATTTTTGATATTTTATGTACAGTATATTAAATATAATTACTGTAGTATTTGATACTTTATTTACAGTATATATAACACATATTTGGTGTACTTTTTGATATTTTATGTACAGTATGTAATATATATTTACTGTACTTTTTGATAATTTATTTACAGTATATAAAGTGTATTTGGTGTACTTTCGGTTAATATTATATGTACAATATATGAAATATATATACTGTATTTTTGATATTTTATGTACAGTATATAAGATATATTTCGTGTCCTTTTGATATTTTATGTAAATTATATAATACATATTTGGTGTTGTTTTTGATATTTTACATAGGGTGTGTCATCTATATTGACTGTCCTTTTTAATATTTTATTTACAGTATATAATATACATTTGGTGTAATTTTTGATATTTTATGTACAGTATATTAAATATAATTACTGTAGTTTTTCATAGTCTATTTACAGTATATATAACACATATTTGGTGTACTTTTTGATATTTTATGTACAGTATGTCATATATATTTACTGTACTATTTGATATTTTATTTTCAGTATATAAAATGTATTTGGTGTACTTTTAGTTAATATTATATGTACAATATATGAAATATATTTACTGTACTTTCTGATATTTTATATACAGTATATAAGATATATTTGGTGTCCTTTTGATATTTTATATAAATTATATAATATATATTTGGTGAAGTTTTTGATATTTTACATAGGGTGTGTAGTATATAGTTACTGTCCTTTTTGATATTTTATTTACAGTATATAATATACGTTTGGTGTAATTTTTGATATTTAATGTACAGTATATTAAATATAATTACTGTAGTATTTGATACTTTATTTACAGTATATATAACACATATTTGGTGTACTTTTTGATATTTTATGTACAGTATGTAATATATATTTACTGTACTTTTTGATATTTTATTTACAGTATATAAAATGTATTTGGTGTACTTTTAGTTAATATTATATGTACAATATATGAAATATATTTACTGTACTTTTTGATATTTTATGTAGAGTATATAAGATATATTTGGTGTCCTTTTGATATTTTATATAAATTACATAATATATATTTGGTGAAGTTTTTGATATTTTACATAGGGTGTGTAGTATATAGTTACTGTCCTTTTTGATATTTTATTTACAGTATATAATATACGTTTGGTGTAATTTTTGATATTTAATGTACAGTATATTAAATATAATTACTGTAGTATTTGATACTTTATTTACAGTATATATAACACATATTTGCTGTACTTTTTGATATTTTATGTACAGTATGTCATATATATTTACTGTACTTTTTGATAATTTATTTACAGTATATAAAGTGTATTTGGTGTACTTTCAGTTAATATTATATGTACAATATATGAAATATATTTACTGTACTTTTTGATATTTTATGTACAGTATATAAGATATATTTGGTGTCCTTTTGATATTTTATGTAAATTATATAATATATATTTGGTGAAGTTTTTGATATTTTACATAGGGTGTGTAGTATATAGTTACTGTCCTTTTTGATATTTTATTTACAGTATATAATATATGTTTGGTGTAATTTTTGATATTTTATGTACAGTATATTAAATATAATTACTGTAGTATTTGATACTTTATTTACAGTATATATAACACATATTTGGTGTACTTTTTGATATTTTATGTACAGTATGTAATATATATTTACTGTACTTTTTGATAATTTATTTACAGTATATAAAGTGTATTTGGTGTACTTTCGGTTAATATTATATGTACAATATATGAAATATATATACTGTATTTTTGATATTTTATGTACAGTGTATAAGATATATTTCGTGTCCTTTTGATATTTTATGTAAATTATATAATACATATTTGGTGTTGTTTTTGATATTTTACATAGGGTGTGTCATCTATATTGACTGTCCTTTTTAATATTTTATTTACAGTATATAATATACATTTGGTGTAATTTTTGATATTTTATGTACAGTATATTAAATATAATTACTGTAGTTTTTTATAGTCTATTTACAGTATATATAACACATATTTGGTGTACTTTTTGATATTTTATGTACAGTATGTCATATATATTTACTGTACTATTTGATATTTTATTTACAGTATATAAAATGTATTTGGTGTACTTTTAGTTAATATTATATGTACAATATATGAAATATATTTACTGTACTTTCTGATATTTTATATACAGTATATAAGATATATTTGGTGTCCTTTTGATATTTTATATAAATTATATAATATATATTTGGTGAAGTTTTTGATATTTTACATAGGGTGTGTAGTATATAGTTACTGTCCTTTTTGATATTTTATTTACAGTATATAATATACGTTTGGTGTAATTTTTGATATTTAATGTACAGTATATTAAATATAATTACTGTAGTATTTGATACTTTATTTACAGTATATATAACACATATTTGGTGTACTTTTTGATATTTTATGTACAGTATGTAATATATATTTACTGTACTTTTTGATAATTTATTTACAGTATATAAAGTGTATTTGATGTACTTTCAGTTAATATTATATGTAAAATATATGAAATATATTTACTGTACTTTGTGATATTTTATGTACAGTATATAAGATATATTTGGTGTCCTTTTGATATTTTATGTAAATTATATAATATATATTTGGTGAAGTTTTTGATATTTTACATAGGGTGTGTAGTATATAGTTACTGTCCTTTTTGATATTTTATTTACAGTATATAATATACGTTTGGTGTGATTTTTGATATTTTATGTACAGTATATTAAATATAATTACTGTAGTATTTGATACTTTATTTACAGTATATATAACACATATTTGGTGTACTTTTTGATATTTTATGTACAGTATGTAATATATATTTACTGTACTTTTTGATAATTTATTTACAGTATATAAAGTGTATTTGGTGTACTTTTGGTTAATATTATATGTACAATATATGAAATATATATACTGTATTTTTGATATTTTATGTACAGTATATAAGATATATTTCGTGTCCTTTTGATATTTTATGTAAATTATATAATACATATTTGGTGTTGTTTTTGATATTTTACATAGGGTGTGTCATCTATATTGACTGTCCTTTTTAATATTTTATTTACAGTATATAATATACATTTGGTGTAATTTTTGATATTTTATGGACAGTATATTAAATATAATTACTGTAGTTTTTCATAGTCTATTTACAGTATATATAACACATATTTGGTGTACTTTTTGATATTTTATGTACAGTATGTCATATATATTTACTGTACTATTTGATATTTTATTTACAGTATATAAAATGTATTTGGTGTACTTTTAGTTAATATTATATGTACAATATATGAAATATATTTACTGTACTTTCTGATATTTTATATACAGTATATAAGATATATTTGGTGTCCTTTTGATATTTTATATAAATTATATAATATATATTTTGTGAAGTTTTTGATATTTTACATAGGGTGTGTAGTATATACTTACTGTCCTTTTTGATATTTTATTTACAGTATATAATATACATTTGGTGTAATTTTTGATATTTTATGTACAGTATATTAAATATAATTACTGCAGTTTTTGATAGTCTATTTACAGTATATACAACACATATTTGGTGTACTTTTTGATATTTTATGTACAGTATGTCATATATATTTACTGTACTTTTTGATATTTTATTTACAGTATATAAAATGTATTTGGTGTACTTTTAGTTAATATTATATGTACAATATATGAAATATATTTACTGTACTTTTTGATATTTTATGTACAGTATATAAGATATATTTGGTGTCCTTTTGATATTTTATATAAATTACATAATATATATTTGGTGAGGTTTTTGATATTTTACATAGGGTGTGTAGTATATAGTTACTGTCCTTTTTGATATTTTATTTACAGTATATAATATACGTTTGGTGTAATTTTTGATATTTAATGTACAGTATATTAAATATAATTACTGTAGTATTTGATACTTTATTTACAGTATATATAACACATATTTGGTGTACTTTTTGATATTTTATGTACAGTATGTGATATATATTTACTGTACTTTTTGAGAATTTATTTACAGTATATAAAGTGTATTTGGTGTACTTTCAGTTAATATTATATGTACAATATATGAAATATATTTACTGTACTTTTTGATATTTTATGTACAGTATATAAGATATATTTGGTGTCCTTTTGATATTTTATGTAAATTATAAAATATATATTTGGTGAAGTTTTTGATATTTTACATAGGGTGTGTAGTATATAGTTACTGTCCTTTTTGATATTTTATTTACAGTATATAATATACGTTTGGTGTAATTTTTGATATTTTATGTACAGTATATTAAATATAATTACTGTAGTATTTGATACTTTATTTACAGTATATATAACACATATTTGGTGTACTTTTTGATATTTTATGTACAGTATGTAATATATATTTACTGTACTTTTTGATAATTTATTTACAGTATATAAAGTGTATTTGGTGTACTTTCGGTTAATATTATATGTACAATATATGAAATATATATACTGTATTTTTGATATTTTATGTACAGTATATAAGATATATTTCGTGTCCTTTTGATATTTTATGTAAATTATATAATACATATTTGGTGTTGTTTTTGATATTTTACATAGGGTGTGTCATCTATATTGACTGTCCTTTTTAATATTTTATTTACAGTATATAATATACATTTGGTGTAATTTTTGATATTTTATGTACAGTATATTAAATATAATTACTGTAGTTTTTCATAGTCTATTTACAGTATATATAACACATATTTGGTGTACTTTTTGATATTTTATGTACAGTATGTCATATATATTTACTGTACTTTTTGATATTTTATTTACAGTATATAAAATGTATTTGGTGTACTTTTAGTTAATATTATATGTACAATATATGAAATATATTTACTGTACTTTCTGATATTTTATATACAGTATATAAGATATATTTGGTGTCCTTTTGATATTTTATATAAATTATATAATATATATTTTGTGAAGTTTTTGATATTTTACATAGGGTGTGTAGTATATACTTACTGTCCTTTTTGATATTTTATTTACAGTATATAATATACATTTGGTGTAATTTTTGATATTTTATGTACAGTATATTAAATATAATTACTGCAGTTTTTGATAGTCTATTTACAGTATATACAACACATATTTGGTGTACTTTTTGATATTTTATGTACAGTATGTCATATATATTTACTGTACTTTTTGATATTTTATTTACAGTATATGAACTGTATTTGGTGTACTTTTAGTTAATATTATATGTACAATATATGAAATATATTTACTGTACTTTTTGATATTTTATGTACAGTATATAAGATATATTTGGTGTCCTTTTGATATTTTATATAAATTACATAATATATATTTGGTGAAGTTTTTGATATTTTACATAGGGTGTGTAGTATATAGTTACTGTCCTTTTTGATATTTTATTTACAGTATATAATATACGTTTGGTGTAATTTTTGATATTTAATGTACAGTATATTAAATATAATTACTGTAGTATTTGATACTTTATTTACAGTATATATAACACATATTTGGTGTACTTTTTGATATTTTATGTACAGTATGTCATATATATTTACTGTACTTTTTGATAATTTATTTACAGTATATAAAGTGTATGTGGTGTACTTTCAGTTAATATTATATGTACAATATATGAAATATATTTACTGTACTTTTTGATATTTTATGTACAGTATATAAGATATATTTGGTGTCCTTTTGATATTTTATGTAAATTATATAATATATATTTGGTGAAGTTTTTGATATTTTACATAGGGTGTGTAGTATATAGTTACTGTCCTTTTTGATATTTTATTTACAGTATATAATATACGTTTGGTGTAATTTTTGATATTTTATGTACAGTATATTAAATATAATTACTGTAGTATTTGATACTTTATTTACAGTATATATAACACATATTTGGTGTACTTTTTGATATTTTATGTACAGTATGTAATATATATTTACTGTAGTTTTTGATAATTTATTTACAGTATATAAAGTGTATTTGGTGTACTTTCGGTTAATATTATATGTACAATACATGAAATATATATACTGTATTTTTGATATTTTATGTACAGTGTATAAGATATATTTCGTGTCCTTTTGATATTTTATGTAAATTATATAATACATATTTGGTGTTGTTTTTGATATTTTACATAGGGTGTGTCATCTATATTGACTGTCCTTTTTAATATTTTATTTACAGTATATAATATACATTTGGTGTAATTTTTGATATTTTATGTACAGTATATTAAATATAATTACTGTAGTTTTTTATAGTCTATTTACAGTATATATAACACATATTTGGTGTACTTTTTGATATTTTATGTACAGTATGTCATATATATTTACTGTACTATTTGATATTTTATTTACAGTATATAAAATGTATTTGGTGTACTTTTAGTTAATATTATATGTACAATATATGAAATATATTTACTGTACTTTCTGATATTTTATATACAGTATATAAGATATATTTGGTGTCCTTTTGATATTTTATATAAATTATATAATATATATTTTGTGAAGTTTTTGATATTTTACATAGGGTGTGTACTATATACTTACTGTCCTTTTTGATATTTTATTTACAGTATATAATATACATTTGGTGTAATTTTTGATATTTTATGTACAGTATATTAAATATAATTACTGCAGTTTTTGATAGTCTATTTGCAGTATATACAACACATATTTGGTGTACTTTTTGATATTTTATGTACAGTATGTCATATATATTTACTGTACTTTTTGATATTTTATTTACAGTATATAAAATGTATTTGGTGTACTTTTAGTTAATATTATATGTACAATATATGAAATATATTTACTGTACTTTTTGATATTTTATGTACAGTATATAAGATATATTTGGTGTCCTTTTGATATTTTATATAAATGACATAATATATATTTGGTGAAGTTTTTGATATTTTACATAGGGTGTGTAGTATATAGTTACTGTCCTTTTTGATATTTTATTTACAGTATATAATATACGTTTGGTGTAATTTTTGATATTTAATGTACAGTATATTAAATATAATTACTGTAGTATTTGATACTTTATTTACAGTATATATAACACATATTTGGTGTACTTTTTGATATTTTATGTACAGTATGTCATATATATTTACTGTACTTTTTGATAATTTATTTACAGTATATAAAGTGTATTTGGTGTACTTTCAGTTAATATTATATGTACAATATATGAAATATATTTACTGTACTTTTTGATATTTTATGTACAGTATATAAGATATATTTGGTGTCCTTTTGATATTTTATGTAAATTATATAATATATATTTGGTGAAGTTTTTGATATTTTACATAGGGTGTGTACTATATAGTTACTGTCCTTTTTGATATTTTATTTACAGTATATAATATACGTTTGGTGTAATTTTTGATATTTTATGTACAGTATATTAAATATAATTACTGTAGTATTTGATACTTTATTTACAGTATATATAACACATATTTGGTGTACTTTTTGATATTTTATGTACAGTATGTAATATATATTTACTGTACTTTTTGATAATTTATTTACAGTATATAAAGTGTATTTGGTGTACTTTCAGTTAATATTATATGTACAATATATGAAATATATTTACTGTACTTTTTGATATTTTATGTACAGTATATAAGATATATTTCGTGTCCTTTTGATATTTTATGTAAATTATAAAATATATATTTGGTGAAGTTTTTGATATTTTACATAGGGTGTGTAGTATATAGTTACTGTCCTTTTTGATATTTTATTTACAGTATGTAATATACGTTTGGTGTAATTTTTGATATTTTATGTACAGTATATTAAATATAATTACTGTAGTATTTGATACTTTATTTACAGTATATATAACACATATTTGGTGTACTTTTTGATATTTTATGTACAGTATGTAATATATATTTACTGTACTTTTTGATAATTTATTTACAGTATATAAAGTGTATTTGGTGTACTTTCGGTTAATATTATATGTACAATATATGAAATATATATACTGTATTTTTGATATTTTATGTACAGTATATAAGATATATTTCGTGTCCTTTTGATATTTTATGTAAATTATATAATACATATTTGGTGTTGTTTTTGATATTTTACATAGGGTGTGTCATCTATATTGACTGTCCTTTTTAATATTTTATTTACAGTATATAATATACATTTGGTGTAATTTTTGATATTTTATGTACAGTATATTAAATATAATTACTGTAGTTTTTCATAGTCTATTTACAGTATATATAACACATATTTGGTGTACTTTTTGATATTTTATGTACAGTATGATATATATATTTACTGTACTATTTGATATTTTATTTACAGTATATAAAATGTATTTGGTGTACTTTTAGTTAATATTATATGTACAATATATGAAATATATTTACTGTACTTTCTGATATTTTATATACAGTATATAAGATATATTTGGTGTCCTTTTGATATTTTATATAAATTATATAATATATATTTGGTGAAGTTTTTGATATTTTACATAGGGTGTGTAGTATATAGTTACTGTCCTTTTTGATATTTTATTTACAGTATATAATATACGTTTGGTGTAATTTTTGATATTTAATGTACAGTATATTAAATATAATTACTGTAGTATTTGATACTTTATTTACAGTATATATAACACATATTTGGTGTACTTTTTGATATTTTATGTACAGTATGTAATATATATTTACTGTACTTTTTGATAATTTATTTACAGTATATAAAGTGTATGTGGTGTACTTTCAGTTAATATTATATGTACAATATATGAAATATATTTACTGTACTTTTTGATATTTTATGTACAGTATATAAGATATATTTGGTGTCCTTTTGATATTTTATGTAAATTATATAATATATATTTGGTGAAGTTTTTGATATTTTACATAGGGTGTGTAGTATATAGTTACTGTCCTTTTTGATATTTTATTTACAGTATATAATATACGTTTGGTGTAATTTTTGATATTTTATGTACAGTATATTAAATATAATTACTGTAGTATTTGATACTTTATTTACAGTATATATAACACATATTTGGTGTACTTTTTGATATTTTATGTACAGTATGTAATATATATTTACTGTAGTTTTTGATAATTTATTTACAGTATATAAAGTGTATTTGGTGTACTTTCGGTTAATATTATATGTACAATACATGAAATATATATACTGTATTTTTGATATTTTATGTACAGTGTATAAGATATATTTCGTGTCCTTTTGATATTTTATGTAAATTATATAATACATATTTGGTGTTGTTTTTGATATTTTACATAGGGTGTGTCATCTATATTGACTGTCCTTTTTAATATTTTATTTACAGTATATAATATACATTTGGTGTAATTTTTGATATTTTATGTACAGTATATTAAATATAATTACTGTAGTTTTTTATAGTCTATTTACAGTATATATAACACATATTTGGTGTACTTTTTGATATTTTATGTACAGTATGTCATATATATTTACTGTACTATTTGATATTTTATTTACAGTATATAAAATGTATTTGGTGTACTTTTAGTTAATATTATATGTACAATATATGAAATATATTTACTGTACTTTCTGATATTTTATATACAGTATATAAGATATATTTGGTGTCCTTTTGATATTTTATATAAATTATATAATATATATTTTGTGAAGTTTTTGATATTTTACATAGGGTGTGTACTATATACTTACTGTCCTTTTTGATATTTTATTTACAGTATATAATATACATTTGGTGTAATTTTTGATATTTTATGTACAGTATATTAAATATAATTACTGCAGTTTTTGATAGTCTATTTGCAGTATATACAACACATATTTGGTGTACTTTTTGATATTTTATGTACAGTATGTCATATATATTTACTGTACTTTTTGATATTTTATTTACAGTATATAAAATGTATTTGGTGTACTTTTAGTTAATATTATATGTACAATATATGAAATATATTTACTGTACTTTTTGATATTTTATGTACAGTATATAAGATATATTTGGTGTCCTTTTGATATTTTATATAAATGACATAATATATATTTGGTGAAGTTTTTGATATTTTACATAGGGTGTGTAGTATATAGTTACTGTCCTTTTTGATATTTTATTTACAGTATATAATATACGTTTGGTGTAATTTTTGATATTTAATGTACAGTATATTAAATATAATTACTGTAGTATTTGATACTTTATTTACAGTATATATAACACATATTTGGTGTACTTTTTGATATTTTATGTACAGTATGTCATATATATTTACTGTACTTTTTGATAATTTATTTACAGTATATAAAGTGTATTTGGTGTACTTTCAGTTAATATTATATGTACAATATATGAAATATATTTACTGTACTTTTTGATATTTTATGTACAGTATATAAGATATATTTGGTGTCCTTTTGATATTTTATGTAAATTATATAATATATATTTGGTGAAGTTTTTGATATTTTACATAGGGTGTGTACTATATAGTTACTGTCCTTTTTGATATTTTATTTACAGTATATAATATACGTTTGGTGTAATTTTTGATATTTTATGTACAGTATATTAAATATAATTACTGTAGTATTTGATACTTTATTTACAGTATATATAACACATATTTGGTGTACTTTTTGATATTTTATGTACAGTATGTAATATATATTTACTGTACTTTTTGATAATTTATTTACAGTATATAAAGTGTATTTGGTGTACTTTCAGTTAATATTATATGTACAATATATGAAATATATTTACTGTACTTTTTGATATTTTATGTACAGTATATAAGATATATTTCGTGTCCTTTTGATATTTTATGTAAATTATAAAATATATATTTGGTGAAGTTTTTGATATTTTACATAGGGTGTGTAGTATATAGTTACTGTCCTTTTTGATATTTTATTTACAGTATGTAATATACGTTTGGTGTAATTTTTGATATTTTATGTACAGTATATTAAATATAATTACTGTAGTATTTGATACTTTATTTACAGTATATATAACACATATTTGGTGTACTTTTTGATATTTTATGTACAGTATGTAATATATATTTACTGTACTTTTTGATAATTTATTTACAGTATATAAAGTGTATTTGGTGTACTTTCGGTTAATATTATATGTACAATATATGAAATATATATACTGTATTTTTGATATTTTATGTACAGTATATAAGATATATTTCGTGTCCTTTTGATATTTTATGTAAATTATATAATACATATTTGGTGTTGTTTTTGATATTTTACATAGGGTGTGTCATCTATATTGACTGTCCTTTTTAATATTTTATTTACAGTATATAATATACATTTGGTGTAATTTTTGATATTTTATGTACAGTATATTAAATATAATTACTGTAGTTTTTCATAGTCTATTTACAGTATATATAACACATATTTGGTGTACTTTTTGATATTTTATGTACAGTATGATATATATATTTACTGTACTATTTGATATTTTATTTACAGTATATAAAATGTATTTGGTGTACTTTTAGTTAATATTATATGTACAATATATGAAATATATTTACTGTACTTTCTGATATTTTATATACAGTATATAAGATATATTTGGTGTCCTTTTGATATTTTATATAAATTATATAATATATATTTGGTGAAGTTTTTGATATTTTACATAGGGTGTGTAGTATATAGTTACTGTCCTTTTTGATATTTTATTTACAGTATATAATATACGTTTGGTGTAATTTTTGATATTTAATGTACAGTATATTAAATATAATTACTGTAGTATTTGATACTTTATTTACAGTATATATAACACATATTTGGTGTACTTTTTGATATTTTATGTACAGTATGTAATATATATTTACTGTACTTTTTGATAATTTATTTACAGTATATAAAGTGTATTTGATGTACTTTCAGTTAATATTATATGTAAAATATATGAAATATATTTACTGTACTTTGTGATATTTTATGTACAGTATATAAGATATATTTGGTGTCCTTTTGATATTTTATGTAAATTATATAATATATATTTGGTGAAGTTTTTGATATTTTACATAGGGTGTGTAGTATATAGTTACTGTCCTTTTTGATATTTTATTTACAGTATATAATATACGTTTGGTGTGATTTTTGATATTTTATGTACAGTATATTAAATATAATTACTGTAGTATTTGATACTTTATTTACAGTATATATAACACATATTTGGTGTACTTTTTGATATTTTATGTACAGTATGTAATATATATTTACTGTACTTTTTGATAATTTATTTACAGTATATAAAGTGTATTTGGTGTACTTTCGGTTAATATTATATGTACAATATATGAAATATATATACTGTATTTTTGATATTTTATGTACAGTATATAAGATATATTTCGTGTCCTTTTGATATTTTATGTAAATTATATAATACATATTTGGTGTTGTTTTTGATATTTTACATAGGGTGTGTCATCTATATTGACTGTCCTTTTTAATATTTTATTTACAGTATATAATATACATTTGGTGTAATTTTTGATATTTTATGGACAGTATATTAAATATAATTACTGTAGTTTTTCATAGTCTATTTACAGTATATATAACACATATTTGGTGTACTTTTTGATATTTTATGTACAGTATGTCATATATATTTACTGTACTATTTGATATTTTATTTACAGTATATAAAATGTATTTGGTGTACTTTTAGTTAATATTATATGTACAATATATGAAATATATTTACTGTACTTTCTGATATTTTATATACAGTATATAAGATATATTTGGTGTCCTTTTGATATTTTATATAAATTATATAATATATATTTGGTGAAGTTTTTGATATTTTACATAGGGTGTGTAGTATATAGTTACTGTCCTTTTTGATATTTTATTTACAGTATATAATATACGTTTGGTGTAATTTTTGATATTTAATGTACAGTATATTAAATATAATTACTGTAGTATTTGATACTTTATTTACAGTATATATAACACATATTTGGTGTACTTTTTGATATTTTATGTACAGTATGTAATATATATTTACTGTACTTTTTGATAATTTATTTACAGTATATAAAGTGTATTTGGTGTACTTTCAGTTAATATTATATGTAAAATATATGAAATATTTTTACTGTACTTTGTGATATTTTATGTACAGTATATAAGATATATTTGGTGTCCTTTTGATATTTTATGTAAATTATATAATATATATTTGGTGAAGTTTTTGATATTTTACATAGGGTGTGTAGTATATAGTTACTGTCCTTTTTGATATTTTATTTACAGTATATAATATACGTTTGGTGTAATTTTTGATATTTTATATACAGTATATTAAATATAATTACTGTAGTATTTGATACTTTATTTACAGTATATATAACACATATTTGGTGTACTTTTTGATATTTTATGTACAGTATGTAATATATATTTACTGTACTTTTTGATAATTTATTTACAGTATATAAAGTGTATTTGGTGTACTTTCGGTTAATATTATATGTACAATATATGAAATATATATACTGTATTTTTGATATTTTATGTACAGTATATAAGATATATTTCGTGTCCTTTTGATATTTTATGTAAATTATATAATACATATTTGGTGTTGTTTTTGATATTTTACATAGAGTGTGTCATCTATATTGACTGTCCTTTTTAATATTTTATTTACAGTATATAATATACATTTGGTGTAATTTTTGATATTTTATGTACAGTATATTAAATATAATTACTGTAGTTTTTCATAGTCTATTTACAGTATATATAACACATATTTGGTGTACTTTTTGATATTTTATGTACAGTATGTCATATATATTTACTGTACTATTTGATATTTTATTTTCAGTATATAAAATGTATTTGGTGTACTTTTAGTTAATATTATATGTACAATATATGAAATATATTTACTGTACTTTCTGATATTTTATATACAGTATATAAGATATATTTGGTGTCCTTTTGATATTTTATATAAATAATATAATATATATATGGTGAAGTTTTTGATATTTTACATAGGGTGTGTAGTATATAGTTACTGTCCTTTTTGATATTTTATTTACAGTATATAATATACGTTTGGTGTAATTTTTGATATTTAATGTACAGTATATTAAATATAATTACTGTAGTATTTGATACTTTATTTACAGTATATATAACACATATTTGGTGTACTTTTTGATATTTTATGTATAGTATGTAATATATATTTACTGTACTTTTTGATAATTTATTTACAGTATATAAAGTGTATTTGGTGTACTTTCAGTTAATATTATATGTAAAATATATGAAATATATTTACTGTACTTTTTGATATTTTATGTACAGTATATAAGATATATTTCGTGTCCTTTTGATATTTTATGTAAATTATATAATACATATTTGGTGTTGTTTTTGATATTTTACATAGAGTGTGTCATCTATATTGACTGTCCTTTTTAATATTTTATTTACAGTATATAATATACATTTGGTGTAATTTTTGATATTTTATGTACAGTATATTAAATATAATTACTGTAGTTTTTCATAGTCTATTTACAGTATATATAACACATATTTGGTGTACTTTTTGATATTTTATGTACAGTATGTCATATATATTGACTGTACTTTTTGATAATTTATTTACAGTATATAAAGTGTATTTGGTGTACTTTCAGTTAATATTATATGTACAATATATGAAATATATTTACTGTACTTTCTGATATTTTATATACAGTATATAAGATATATTTGGTGTCCTTTTGATATTTTATATAAATTATATAATATATATTTTGTGAAGTTTTTGATATTTTACATAGGGTGTGTAGTATATACTTACTGTCCTTTTTGATATTTTATTTACAGTATATAATATACATTTGGTGTAATTTTTGATATTTTATGTACAGTATATTAAATATAATTACTGCAGTTTTTGATAGTCTATTTACAGTATATACAACACATATTTGGTGTACTTTTTGATATTTTATGTACAGTATGTCATATATATTTACTGTACTTTTTGATATTTTATTTACAGTATATGAAATGTATTTGGTGTACTTTTAGTTAATATTATATGTACAATATATGAAATATATTTACTGTACTTTTTGATATTTTATGTACAGTATATAAGATACATTTGGTGTCCTTTTGATATTTTATATAAATTACATAATATATATTTGGTGAAGTTTTTGATATTTTACATAGGGTGTGTAGTATATAGTTACTGTCCTTTTTGATATTTTATTTACAGTATATAATATACGTTTGGTGTAATTTTTGATATTTAATGTACAGTATATTAAATATAATTACTGTAGTATTTGATACTTTATTTACAGTATATATAACACATATTTGGTGTACTTTTTGATATTTTATGTACAGTATGTCATATATATTTACTGTACTTTTTGATAATTTATTTACAGTATATAAAGTGTATTTGGTGTACTTTCAGTTAATATTATATGTACAATATATGAAATATATTTACTGTACTTTTTGATATTTTATGTACAGTATATAAGATATATTTCGTGTCCTTTTGATATTTTATGTAAATTATAAAATATATATTTGGTGAAGTTTTTGATATTTTACATAGGGTGTGTAGTATATAGTTACTGTCCTTTTTGATATTTTATTTACAGTATATAATATACGTTTGGTGTAATTTTTGATATTTTATGTACAGTATATTAAATATAATTACTGTAGTATTTGATACTTTATTTACAGTATATATAACACATATTTGGTGTACTTTTTGATATTTTATGTACAGTATGTAATATATATTTACTGTACTTTTTGATAATTTATTTACAGTATATAAAGTGTATTTGGTGTACTTTCGGTTAATATTATATGTACAATATATGAAATATATATACTGTATTTTTGATATTTTATGTACAGTATATAAGATATATTTCGTGTCCTTTTGATATTTTATGTAAATTATATAATACATATTTGGTGTTGTTTTTGATATTTTACATAGGGTGTGTCATCTATATTGACTGTCCTTTTTAATATTTTATTTACAGTATATAATATACATTTGGTGTAATTTTTGATATTTTATGTACAGTATATTAAATATAATTACTGTAGTTTTTCATAGTCTATTTACAGTATATATAACACATATTTGGTGTACTTTTTGATATTTTATGTACAGTATGTCATATATATTTACTGTACTATTTGATATTTTATTTACAGTATATAAAATGTATTTGGTGTACTTTTAGTTAATATTATATGTACAATATATGAAATATATTTACTGTACTTTCTGATATTTTATATACAGTATATAAGATATATTTGGTGTCCTTTTGATATTTTATATAAATTATATAATATATATTTTGTGAAGTTTTTGATATTTTACATAGGGTGTGTACTATATACTTACTGTCCTTTTTGATATTTTATTTACAGTATATAATATACATTTGGTGTAATTTTTGATATTTTATGTACAGTATATTAAATATAATTACTGCAGTTTTTGATAGTCTATTTGCAGTATATACAACACATATTTGGTGTACTTTTTGATATTTTATGTACAGTATGTCATATATATTTACTGTATTTTTTGATATTTTATTTACAGTATATAAAATGTATTTGGTGTACTTTTAGTTAATATTATATGTACAATATATGAAATATATTTACTGTACTTTTTGATATTTTATGTACAGTATATAAGATATATTTGGTGTCCTTTTGATATTTTATATAAATTACATAATATATATTTGGTGAAGTTTTTGATATTTTACATAGGGTGTGTAGTATATAGTTACTGTCCTTTTTGATATTTTATTTACAGTATATAATATACGTTTGGTGTAATTTTTGATATTTAATGTACAGTATATTAAATATAATTACTGTAGTATTTGATACTTTATTTACAGTATATATAACACATATTTGGTGTACTTTTTGATATTTTATGTACAGTATGTCATATATATTTACTGTACTTTTTGATAATTTATTTACAGTATATAAAGTGTATTTGGTGTACTTTCAGTTAATATTATATGTACAATATATGAAATATATTTACTGTACTTTTTGATATTTTATGTACAGTATATAAGATATATTTGGTGTCCTTTTGATATTTTATGTAAATTATATAATATATATTTGGTGAAGTTTTTGATATTTTACATAGGGTGTGTACTATATAGTTACTGTCCTTTTTGATATTTTATTTACAGTATATAATATACGTTTGGTGTAATTTTTGATATTTTATGTACAGTATATTAAATATAATTACTGTAGTATTTGATACTTTATTTACAGTATATATAACACATATTTGGTGTACTTTTTGATATTTTATGTACAGTATGTAATATATATTTACTGTACTTTTTGATAATTTATTTACAGTATATAAAGTGTATTTGGTGTACTTTCAGTTAATATTATATGTACAATATATGAAATATATTTACTGTACTTTTTGATATTTTATGTACAGTATATAAGATATATTTCGTGTCCTTTTGATATTTTATGTAAATTATAAAATATATATTTGGTGAAGTTTTTGATATTTTACATAGGGTGTGTAGTATATAGTTACTGTCCTTTTTGATATTTTATTTACAGTATGTAATATACGTTTGGTGTAATTTTTGATATTTTATGTACAGTATATTAAATATAATTACTGTAGTATTTGATACTTTATTTACAGTATATATAACACATATTTGGTGTACTTTTTGATATTTTATGTACAGTATGTAATATATATTTACTGTACTTTTTGATAATTTATTTACAGTATATAAAGTGTATTTGGTGTACTTTCGGTTAATATTATATGTACAATATATGAAATATATATACTGTATTTTTGATATTTTATGTACAGTATATAAGATATATTTCGTGTCCTTTTGATATTTTATGTAAATTATATAATACATATTTGGTGTTGTTTTTGATATTTTACATAGGGTGTGTCATCTATATTGACTGTCCTTTTTAATATTTTATTTACAGTATATAATATACATTTGGTGTAATTTTTGATATTTTATGTACAGTATATTAAATATAATTACTGTAGTTTTTCATAGTCTATTTACAGTATATATAACACATATTTGGTGTACTTTTTGATATTTTATGTACAGTATGATATATATATTTACTGTACTATTTGATATTTTATTTACAGTATATAAAATGTATTTGGTGTACTTTTAGTTAATATTATATGTACAATATATGAAATATATTTACTGTACTTTCTGATATTTTATATACAGTATATAAGATATATTTGGTGTCCTTTTGATATTTTATATAAATTATATAATATATATTTGGTGAAGTTTTTGATATTTTACATAGGGTGTGTAGTATATAGTTACTGTCCTTTTTGATATTTTATTTACAGTATATAATATACGTTTGGTGTAATTTTTGATATTTAATGTACAGTATATTAAATATAATTACTGTAGTATTTGATACTTTATTTACAGTATATATAACACATATTTGGTGTACTTTTTGATATTTTATGTACAGTATGTAATATATATTTACTGTACTTTTTGATAATTTATTTACAGTATATAAAGTGTATTTGATGTACTTTCAGTTAATATTATATGTAAAATATATGAAATATATTTACTGTACTTTGTGATATTTTATGTACAGTATATAAGATATATTTGGTGTCCTTTTGATATTTTATGTAAATTATATAATATATATTTGGTGAAGTTTTTGATATTTTACATAGGGTGTGTAGTATATAGTTACTGTCCTTTTTGATATTTTATTTACAGTATATAATATACGTTTGGTGTGATTTTTGATATTTTATGTACAGTATATTAAATATAATTACTGTAGTATTTGATACTTTATTTACAGTATATATAACACATATTTGGTGTACTTTTTGATATTTTATGTACAGTATGTAATATATATTTACTGTACTTTTTGATAATTTATTTACAGTATATAAAGTGTATTTGGTGTACTTTCGGTTAATATTATATGTACAATATATGAAATATATATACTGTATTTTTGATATTTTATGTACAGTATATAAGATATATTTCGTGTCCTTTTGATATTTTATGTAAATTATATAATACATATTTGGTGTTGTTTTTGATATTTTACATAGGGTGTGTCATCTATATTGACTGTCCTTTTTAATATTTTATTTACAGTATATAATATACATTTGGTGTAATTTTTGATATTTTATGTACAGTATATTAAATATAATTACTGTAGTTTTTCATAGTCTATTTACAGTATATATAACACATATTTGGTGTACTTTTTGATATTTTATGTACAGTATGTCATATATATTTACTGTACTATTTGATATTTTATTTTCAGTATATAAAATGTATTTGGTGTACTTTTAGTTAATATTATATGTACAATATATGAAATATATTTACTGTACTTTCTGATATTTTATATACAGTATATAAGATATATTTGGTGTCCTTTTGATATTTTATATAAATTATATAATATATATTTGGTGAAGTTTTTGATATTTTACATAGGGTGTGTAGTATATAGTTACTGTCCTTTTTGATATTTTATTTACAGTATATAATATACGTTTGGTGTAATTTTTGATATTTAATGTACAGTATATTAAATATAATTACTGTAGTATTTGATACTTTATTTACAGTATATATAACACATATTTGGTGTACTTTTTGATATTTTATGTATAGTATGTAATATATATTTACTGTACTTTTTGATAATTTATTTACAGTATATAAAGTGTATTTGGTGTACTTTCAGTTAATATTATATGTAAAATATATGAAATATATTTACTGTACTTTTTGATATTTTATGTACAGTATATAAGATATATTTCGTGTCCTTTTGATATTTTATGTAAATTATATAATACATATTTGGTGTTGTTTTTGATATTTTACATAGAGTGTGTCATCTATATTGACTGTCCTTTTTAATATTTTATTTACAGTATATAATATACATTTGGTGTAATTTTTGATATTTTATGTACAGTATATTAAATATAATTACTGTAGTTTTTCATAGTCTATTTACAGTATATATAACACATATTTGGTGTACTTTTTGATATTTTATGTACAGTATGTCATATATATTGACTGTACTTTTTGATAATTTATTTACAGTATATAAAGTGTATTTGGTGTACTTTCAGTTAATATTATATGTACAATATATGAAATATATTTACTGTACTTTTTGATATTTTATGTACAGTATATAAGATATATTTGGTGTCCTTTTGATATTTTATATAAATTATATAATATATATTTGGTGAAATTTTTGATATTTTACATAGGGTGTGTAGTATATACTTACTGTCCTTTTTGATATTTTATTTACAGTATATAATATACATTTGGTGTAATTTTTGATATTTTATGTACAGTATATTAAATATAATTACTGCAGTTTTTGATAGTCTATTTACAGTATATATAACACATATTTGGTGTACTTTTTGATATTTTATGTACAGTATGTCATATATATTTACTGTACTTTTTGATATTTTATTTACAGTATATAAAATGTATTTGGTGTACTTTTAGTTAATATTATATGTACAATATATGAAATATATTTACTGTACTTTTTGACATTTTATGTACAGTATATAAGATATATTTGGTGTCCTTTTGATATTTTATATAAATTATATAATATACATTTGGTGAAGTTTTTGATATTTTACATAGGGTGTGTAGTATATAGTTACTGTCCTTTTTGATATTTTATTTACAGTATATAATATACGTTAGGTGTAATTTTTGATATTTAATGTACAGTATATTAAATATAATTACTGTAGTGTTTGATACTTTATTTACAGTATATATAACACATATTTGGTGTACTTTTTGATATTTTATGTACAGTATGTCATATATATTTACTGTACTTTTTGATAATTTATTTACAGTATATAAAGTGTATTTGGTGTACTTTCAGTTAATATTATATGTACAATATATGGAATGTATTTACTGTACTTTTTGATATTTTATGTACAGTATATAAGATATATTTGGTGTCCTTTTGATATTTTATGTAAATTATATAATATATATTTGGTGAAGTTTTTGATATTTTACATAGGGTGTGTACTATATAGTTACTGTCCTTTTTGATATTTTATTTACAGTATATAATATACGTTTGGTGTAATTTTTGATATTTTATGTACAGTATATTAAATATAATTACTGTAGTATTTGATACTTTATTTACAGTATATATAACACATATTTGGTGTACTTTTTGATATTTTATGTACAGTATGTAATATATATTTACTGTACTTTTTGATAATTTATTTACAGTATATAAAGTGTATTTGGTGTACTTTCAGTTAATATTATATGTAAAATATATGAAATATATTTACTGTACTTTTTGATATTTTAGGTACAGTATATAAGATATATTTGGTGTCCTTTTGATATTTTATGTAAATTATATAATATATATTTGGTGAAGTTTTTGATATTTTACATAGGGTGTGTAGTATATAGTTACTGTCCTTTTTGACATTTTATTTACAGTATATAATATACGTTTGGTGTAATTTTTGATATTTTATGTACAGTATATTAAATATAATTACTGTAGTATTTGATACTTTATTTACAGTATATATAACACATATTTGGTGTACTTTTTGATATTTTATGTACAGTATGTCATATATATTTACTGTACTTTTTGATAATTTATTTACAGTATATAAAGTGTATTTGGTGTACTTTCGGTTAATATTATATGTACAATATATGAAATATATATACTGTATTTTTGATATTTTATGTACAGTATATAAGATATATTTCGTGTCCTTTTGATATTTTATGTAAATTATATAATACATATTTGGTGTTGTTTTTGATATTTTACATAGGGTGTGTCATCTATATTGACTGTCCTTTTTAATATTTTATTTACAGTATATAATATACATTTGGTGTAATTTTTGATATTTTATGTACAGTATATTAAATATAATTACTGTAGTTTTTCATAGTCTATTTACAGTATATATAACACATATTTGGTGTACTTTTTGATATTTTATGTACAGTATGTCATATATATTTACTGTACTATTTGATATTTTATTTACAGTATATAAAATGTATTTGGTGTACTTTTAGTTAATATTATATGTACAATATATGAAATATATTTACTGTACTTTCTGATATTTTATATACAGTATATAAGATATATTTGGTGTCCTTTTGATATTTTATATAAATTATATAATATATATTTGGTGAAGTTTTTGATATTTTACATAGGGTGTGTAGTATATAGTTACTGTCCTTTTTGATATTTTATTTACAGTATATAATATACGTTTGGTGTAATTTTTGATATTTAATGTACAGTATATTAAATATAATTACTGTAGTATTTGATAATTTATTTACAGTATATATAACACATATTTGGTGTACTTTTTGATATTTTATGTACAGTATGTAATATATATTTACTGTACTTTTTGATAATTTATTTACAGTATATAAAGTGTATTTGGTGTAATTTCAGTTAATATTATATGTAAAATATATGAAATATTTTTACTGTACTTTGTGATATTTTATGTACAGTATATAAGATATATTTGGTGTCGTTTTGATATTTTATGTAAATTATATAATATATATTTGGTGAAGTTTTTGATATTTTACATAGGGTGTGTAGTATATAGTTACTGTCCTTTTTGATATTTTATTTACAGTATATAATATACGTTTGGTGTAATTTTTGATATTTTATGTACAGTATATTAAATATAATTACTGTAGTATTTGATACTTTATTTACAGTATATATAACACATATTTGGTGTACTTTTTGATATTTTATGTACAGTATGTAATATATATTTACTGTACTTTTTGATAATTTATTTACAGTATATAAAGTGTATTTGGTGTACTTTCGGTTAATATTATATGTACAATATATGAAATATATATACTGTATTTTTGATATTTTATGTACAGTATATAAGATATATTTCGTGTCCTTTTGATATTTTATGTAAATTATATAATACATATTTGGTGTTGTTTTTGATATTTTACATAGAGTGTGTCATCTATATTGACTGTCCTTTTTAATATTTTATTTACAGTATATAATATACATTTGGTGTAATTTTTGATATTTTATGTACAGTATATTAAATATAATTACTGTAGTTTTTCATAGTCTATTTACAGTATATATAACACATATTTGGTGTACTTTTTGATATTTTATGTACAGTATGTCATATATATTTACTGTACTATTTGATATTTTATTTACAGTATATAAAATGTATTTGGTGTACTTTTAGTTAATATTATATGTACAATATATGAAATATATTTACTGTACTTTCTGATATTTTATATACAGTATATAAGATATATTTGGTGTCCTTTTGATATTTTATATAAATTATATAATATATATTTGGTGAAGTTTTTGATATTTTACATAGGGTGTGTAGTATATAGTTACTGTTCTTTTTGATATTATATTTACAGTATATAATATACGTTTGGTGTAATTTTTGATATTTAATGTACAGTATATTAAATATAATTACTGTAGTATTTGATACTTTATTTACAGTATATATAACACATATTTGGTGTACTTTTTGATATTTTATGTACAGTATGTAATATATATTTACTGTACTTTTTGATAATTTATTTACAGTATATAAAGTGTATTTGGTGTACTTTCAGTTAATATTATATGTAAAATATATGAAATATATTTACTGTACTTTTTGATATTTTATGTACAGTATATAAGATATATTTGGTGTCCTTTTGATATATTATGTAAATTATATAATATATATTTGGTGAAGTTTTTCATATTTTACATAGGGTGTGTAGTATATAGTTACTGTCCTTTTTGATATTTTATTTACAGTATATAATATACGTTTGGTGTAATTTTTGATATTTTATGTACAGTATATTAAATATAATTACTGTAGTATTTGATACTTTATTTACAGTATATATAACACATATTTGGTGTACTTTTTGATATTTTATGTACAGTATGTAATATATATTTACTGTACTTTTTGATAATTTATTTACAGTATATAAAGTGTATTTGGTGTACTTTCGGTTAATATTATATGTACAATATATGAAATATATATACTGTATTTTTGATATTTTATGTACAGTATATAAGATATATTTCGTGTCCTTTTGATATTTTATGTAAATTATATAATACATATTTGGTGTTGTTTTTGATATTTTACATAGAGTGTGTCATCTATATTGACTGTCCTTTTTAATATTTTATTTACAGTATATAATATACATTTGGTGTAATTTTTGATATTTTATGTACAGTATATTAAATATAATTACTGTAGTTTTTCATAGTCTATTTACAGTATATATAACACATATTTGGTGTACTTTTTGATATTTTATGTACAGTATGTCATATATATTTACTGTACTTTTTGATAATTTATTTACAGTATATAAAGTGTATTTGGTGTACTTTCAGTTAATATTATATGTACAATATATGAAATATATTTACTGTACTTTTTGATATTTTATGTACAGTATATAAGATATATTTGGTGTCCTTTTGATATTTTATATAAATTATATAATATATATTTGGTGAAGTTTTTGATATTTTACATAGGGTGTGTAGTATATACTTACTGTCCTTTTTGATATTTTATTTACAGTATATAATATACATTTGGTGTAATTTTTGATATTTTATGTACAGTATATTAAATATAATTACTGCAGTTTTTGATAGTCTATTTACAGTATATATAACACATATTTGGTGTACTTTTTGATATTTTATGTACAGTATGTCATATATATTTACTGTACTATTTGATATTTTATTTACAGTATATAAAATGTATTTGGTGTACTTTTAGTTAATATTATATGTACAATATATGAAATATATTTACTGTACTTTCTGATATTTTATATACAGTATATAAGATATATTTGGTGTCCTTTTGATATTTTATATAAATTATATAATATATATTTGGTGAAGTTTTTGATATTTTACATAGGGTGTGTAGTATATAGTTACTGTCCTTTTTGATATTTTATTTACAGTATATAATATACGTTTGGTGTAATTTTTGATATTTAATGTACAGTATATTAAATATAATTACTGTAGTATTTGATACTTTATTTACAGTATATATAACACATATTTGGTGTACTTTTTGATATTTTATGTACAGTATGTAATATATATTTACTGTACTTTTTGATAATTTATTTACAGTATATAAAGTGTATTTGATGTACTTTCAGTTAATATTATATGTAAAATATATGAAATATATTTACTGTACTTTGTGATATTTTATGTACAGTATATAAGATATATTTGGTGTCCTTTTGATATTTTATGTAAATTATATAATATATATTTGGTGAAGTTTTTGATATTTTACATAGGGTGTGTAGTATATAGTTACTGTCCTTTTTGATATTTTATTTACAGTATATAATATACGTTTGGTGTGATTTTTGATATTTTATGTACAGTATATTAAATATAATTACTGTAGTATTTGATACTTTATTTACAGTATATATAACACATATTTGGTGTACTTTTTGATATTTTATGTACAGTATGTAATATATATTTACTGTACTTTTTGATAATTTATTTACAGTATATAAAGTGTATTTGGTGTACTTTCGGTTAATATTATATGTACAATATATGAAATATATATACTGTATTTTTGATATTTTATGTACAGTATATAAGATATATTTCGTGTCCTTTTGATATTTTATGTAAATTATATAATACATATTTGGTGTTGTTTTTGATATTTTACATAGGGTGTGTCATCTATATTGACTGTCCTTTTTAATATTTTATTTACAGTATATAATATACATTTGGTGTAATTTTTGATATTTTATGGACAGTATATTAAATATAATTACTGTAGTTTTTCATAGTCTATTTACAGTATATATAACACATATTTGGTGTACTTTTTGATATTTTATGTACAGTATGTCATATATATTTACTGTACTATTTGATATTTTATTTACAGTATATAAAATGTATTTGGTGTACTTTTAGTTAATATTATATGTACAATATATGAAATATATTTACTGTACTTTCTGATATTTTATATACAGTATATAAGATATATTTGGTGTCCTTTTGATATTTTATATAAATTATATAATATATATTTGGTGAAGTTTTTGATATTTTACATAGGGTGTGTAGTATATAGTTACTGTCCTTTTTGATATTTTATTTACAGTATATAATATACGTTTGGTGTAATTTTTGATATTTAATGTACAGTATATTAAATATAATTACTGTAGTATTTGATACTTTATTTACAGTATATATAACACATATTTGGTGTACTTTTTGATATTTTATGTACAGTATGTAATATATATTTACTGTACTTTTTGATAATTTATTTACAGTATATAAAGTGTATTTGGTGTACTTTCAGTTAATATTATATGTAAAATATATGAAATATTTTTACTGTACTTTGTGATATTTTATGTACAGTATATAAGATATATTTGGTGTCCTTTTGATATTTTATGTAAATTATATAATATATATTTGGTGAAGTTTTTGATATTTTACATAGGGTGTGTAGTATATAGTTACTGTCCTTTTTGATATTTTATTTACAGTATATAATATACGTTTGGTGTAATTTTTGATATTTTATGTACAGTATATTAAATATAATTACTGTAGTATTTGATACTTTATTTACAGTATATATAACACATATTTGGTGTACTTTTTGATATTTTATGTACAGTATGTAATATATATTTACTGTACTTTTTGATAATTTATTTACAGTATATAAAGTGTATTTGGTGTACTTTCGGTTAATATTATATGTACAATATATGAAATATATATACTGTATTTTTGATATTTTATGTACAGTATATAAGATATATTTCGTGTCCTTTTGATATTTTATGTAAATTATATAATACATATTTGGTGTTGTTTTTGATATTTTACATAGAGTGTGTCATCTATATTGACTGTCCTTTTTAATATTTTATTTACAGTATATAATATACATTTGGTGTAATTTTTGATATTTTATGTACAGTATATTAAATATAATTACTGTAGTTTTTCATAGTCTATTTACAGTATATATAACACATATTTGGTGTACTTTTTGATATTTTATGTACAGTATGTCATATATATTTACTGTACTATTTGATATTTTATTTTCAGTATATAAAATGTATTTGGTGTACTTTTAGTTAATATTATATGTACAATATATGAAATATATTTACTGTACTTTCTGATATTTTATATACAGTATATAAGATATATTTGGTGTCCTTTTGATATTTTATATAAATTATATAATATATATTTGGTGAAGTTTTTGATATTTTACATAGGGTGTGTAGTATATAGTTACTGTCCTTTTTGATATTTTATTTACAGTATATAATATACGTTTGGTGTAATTTTTGATATTTAATGTACAGTATATTAAATATAATTACTGTAGTATTTGATACTTTATTTACAGTATATATAACACATATTTGGTGTACTTTTTGATATTTTATGTATAGTATGTAATATATATTTACTGTACTTTTTGATAATTTATTTACAGTATATAAAGTGTATTTGGTGTACTTTCAGTTAATATTATATGTAAAATATATGAAATATATTTACTGTACTTTTTGATATTTTATGTACAGTATATAAGATATATTTCGTGTCCTTTTGATATTTTATGTAAATTATATAATACATATTTGGTGTTGTTTTTGATATTTTACATAGAGTGTGTCATCTATATTGACTGTCCTTTTTAATATTTTATTTACAGTATATAATATACATTTGGTGTAATTTTTGATATTTTATGTACAGTATATTAAATATAATTACTGTAGTTTTTCATAGTCTATTTACAGTATATATAACACATATTTGGTGTACTTTTTGATATTTTATGTACAGTATGTCATATATATTTACTGTACTTTTTGATAATTTATTTACAGTATATAAAGTGTATTTGGTGTACTTTCAGTTAATATTATATGTACAATATATGAAATATATTTACTGTACTTTTTGATATTTTATGTACAGTATATAAGATATATTTGGTGTCCTTTTGATATTTTATTTAAATTATATAATATATATTTGGTGAAGTTTTTGATATTTTACATAGGGTGTGTAGTATATACTTACTGTCCTTTTTGATATTTTATTTACAGTATATAATATACATTTGGTGTAATTTTTGATATTTTATGTACAGTATATTAAATATAATTACTGCAGTTTTTGATAGTCTATTTACAGTATATATAACACATATTTGGTGTACTTTTTGATATTTTATGTACAGTATGTCATATATATTTACTGTACTTTTTGATATTTTATTTACAGTATATAAAATGTATTTGGTGTACTTTTAGTTAATATTATATGTACAATATATGAAATATATTTACTGTACTTTTTGATATTTTATGTACAGTATATAAGATATATTTGGTGTCCTTTTGATATTTTATATAAATTATATAATATATATTTGGTGAAGTTTTTGATATTTTACATAGGGTGTGTAGTATATAGTTACTGTCCTTTTTGGTATTTTATTTACAGTATATAATATACGGTAGGTGTAATTTTTGATATTTAATGTACAGTATATTAAATATAATTACTGTAGTGTTTGATACTTTATTTACAGTATATATAACACATATTTGGTGTACTTTTTGATATTTTATGTACAGTATGTCATATATATTTACTGTACTTTTTGATAATTTATTTACAGTATATAAAGTGTATTTGGTGTACTTTCAGTTAATATCATATGTACAATATATGGAATGTATTTACTGTACTTTTTGATATTTTATGTACAGTATATAAGATATATTTGGTGTCCTTTTGATATTTTATGTAAATTATATAATATATATTTGGTGAAGTTTTTGATATTTTACATAGGGTGTGTACTATATAGTTACTGTCCTTTTTGATATTTTATTTATAGTATATAATATACGTTTGGTGTAATTTTTGATATTTTATGTACAGTATATTAAATATAATTACTGTAGTATTTGATACTTTATTTACAGTATATATAACACATATTTGGTGTACTTTTTGATATTTTATGTACAGTATGTAATATATATTTACTGTACTTTTTGATAATTTATTTACAGTATATAAAGTGTATTTGGTGTACTTTCAGTTAATATTATATGTAAAATATATGAAATATATTTACTGTACTTTTTGATATTTTATGTACAGTATATAAGATATATTTGGTGTCCTTTTGATATTTTATGTAAATTATATAATATATATTTGGTGAAGTTTTTGATATTTTACATAGGGTGTGTAGTATATAGTTACTGTCCTTTTTGATATTTTATTTACAGTATATAATATACGTTTGGTGTAATTTTTGATATTTTATGTACAGTATATTAAATATAATTACTGTAGTATTTGATACTTTATTTACAGTATATATAACACATATTTGGTGTACTTTTTGATATTTTATGTACAGTATGTAATATATATTTACTGTACTTTTTGATAATTTATTTACAGTATATAAAGTGTATTTGGTGTACTTTCGGTTAATATTATATGTACAATATATGAAATATATATACTGTATTTTTGATATTTTATGTACAGTATATAAGATATATTTCGTGTCCTTTTGATATTTTATGTAAATTATATAATACATATTTGGTGTTGTTTTTGATATTTTACATAGGGTGTGTCATCTATATTGACTGTCCTTTTTAATATTTTATTTACAGTATATAATATACATTTGGTGTAATTTTTGATATTTTATGGACAGTATATTAAATATAATTACTGTAGTTTTTCATAGTCTATTTACAGTATATATAACACATATTTGGTGTACTTTTTGATATTTTATGTACAGTATGTCATATATATTTACTGTACTATTTGATATTTTATTTACAGTATATAAAATGTATTTGGTGTACTTTTAGTTAATATTATATGTACAATATATGAAATATATTTACTGTACTTTCTGATATTTTATATACAGTATATAAGATATATTTGGTGTCCTTTTGATATTTTATATAAATTATATAATATATATTTGGTGAAGTTTTTGATATTTTACATAGGGTGTGTAGTATATAGTTACTGTCCTTTTTGATATTTTATTTACAGTATATAATATACGTTTGGTGTAATTTTTGATATTTAATGTACAGTATATTAAATATAATTACTGTAGTATTTGATACTTTATTTACAGTATATATAACACATATTTGGTGTACTTTTTGATATTTTATGTACAGTATGTAATATATATTTACTGTACTTTTTGATAATTTATTTACAGTATATAAAGTGTATTTGGTGTACTTTCAGTTAATATTATATGTAAAATATATGAAATATTTTTACTGTACTTTGTGATATTTTATGTACAGTATATAAGATATATTTGGTGTCCTTTTGATATTTTATGTAAATTATATAATATATATTTGGTGAAGTTTTTGAAATTTTACATAGGGTGTGTAGTATATAGTTACTGTCCTTTTTGATATTTTATTTACAGTATATAATATACGTTTGGTGTAATTTTTGATATTTTATGTACAGTATATTAAATATAATTACTGCAGTATTTGATACTTTATTTACAGTATATATAACACATATTTGGTGTACTTTTTGATATTTTATGTACAGTATGTAATATATATTTACTGTACTTTTTGATAATTTATTTACAGTATATAAAGTGTATTTGGTGTACTTTCGGTTAATATTATATGTACAATATATGAAATATATATACTGTATTTTTGATATTTTATGTACAGTATATAAGATATATTTCGTGTCCTTTTGATATTTTATGTAAATTATATAATACATATTTGGTGTTGTTTTTGATATTTTACATAGAGTGTGTCATCTATATTGACTGTCCTTTTTAATATTTTATTTACAGTATATAATATACATTTGGTGTAATTTTTGATATTTTATGTACAGTATATTAAATATAATTACTGTAGTTTTTCATAGTCTATTTACAGTATATATAACACATATTTGGTGTACTTTTTGATATTTTATGTACAGTATGTCATATATATTTACTGTACTATTTGATATTTTATTTACAGTATATAAAATGTATTTGGTGTACTTTTAGTTAATATTATATGTACAATATATGAAATATATTTACTGTACTTTCTGATATTTTATATACAGTATATAAGATATATTTGGTGTCCTTTTGATATTTTATATAAATTATATAATATATATTTGGTGAAGTTTTTGATATTTTACATAGGGTGTGTAGTATATAGTTACTGTTCTTTTTGATATTTTATTTACAGTATATAATATACGTTTGGTGTAATTTTTGATATTTAATGTACAGTATATTAAATATAATTACTGTAGTATTTGATACTTTATTTACAGTATATATAACACATATTTGGTGTACTTTTTGATATTTTATGTACAGTATGTAATATATATTTACTGTACTTTTTGATAATTTATTTACAGTATATAAAGTGTATTTGGTGTACTTTCAGTTAATATTATATGTAAAATATATGAAATATATTTACTGTACTTTTTGATATTTTATGTACAGTATATAAGATATATTTGGTGTCCTTTTGATATTTTATGTAAATTATATAATATATATTTGGTGAAGTTTTTCATATTTTACATAGGGTGTGTAGTATATAGTTACTGTCCTTTTTGATATTTTATTTACAGTATATAATATACGTTTGGTGTAATTTTTGATATTTTATGTACAGTATATTAAATATAATTACTGTAGTATTTGATACTTTATTTACAGTATATATAACACATATTTGGTGTACTTTTTGATATTTTATGTACAGTATGTAATATATATTTACTGTACTTTTTGATAATTTATTTACAGTATATAAAGTGTATTTGGTGTACTTTCGGTTAATATTATATGTACAATATATGAAATATATATACTGTATTTTTGATATTTTATGTACAGTATATAAGATATATTTCGTGTCCTTTTGATATTTTATGTAAATTATATAATACATATTTGGTGTTGTTTTTGATATTTTACATAGAGTGTGTCATCTATATTGACTGTCCTTTTTAATATTTTATTTACAGTATATAATATACATTTGGTGTAATTTTTGATATTTTATGTACAGTATATTAAATATAATTACTGTAGTTTTTCATAGTCTATTTACAGTATATATAACACATATTTGGTGTACTTTTTGATATTTTATGTACAGTATGTCATATATATTTACTGTACTATTTGATATTTTATTTTCAGTATATAAAATGTATTTGGTGTACTTTTAGTTAATATTATATGTACAATATATGAAATATATTTACTGTACTTTCTGATATTTTATATACAGTATATAAGATATATTTGGTGTCCTTTTGATATTTTATATAAATTATATAATATATATTTGGTGAAGTTTTTGATATTTTACATAGGGTGTGTAGTATATAGTTACTGTCCTTTTTGATATTTTATTTACAGTATATAATATACGTTTGGTGTAATTTTTGATATTTAATGTACAGTATATTAAATATAATTACTGTAGTATTTGATACTTTGTTTACAGTATATATAACACATATTTGGTGTACTTTTTGATATTTTATGTATAGTATGTAATATATATTTACTGTACTTTTTGATAATTTATTTACAGTATATAAAGTGTATTTGGTGTACTTTCAGTTAATATTATATGTAAAATATATGAAATATATTTACTGTACTTTTTGATATTTTATGTAGAGTATATAAGATATATTTCGTGTCCTTTTGATATTTTATGTAAATTATATAATACATATTTGGTGTTGTTTTTGATATTTTACATAGAGTGTGTCATTTATATTGACTGTCCTTTTTAATATTTTATTTACAGTATATAATATACATTTGGTGTAATTTTTGATATTTTATGTACAGTATATTAAATATAATTACTGTAGTTTTTCATAGTCTATTTACAGTATATATAACACATATTTGGTGTACTTTTTGATATTTTATGTACAGTATGTCATATATATTTACTGTACTTTTTGATAATTTATTTACAGTATATAAAGTGTATTTGGTGTACTTTCAGTTAATATTATATGTACAATATATGAAATATATTTACTGTACTTTTTGATATTTTATGTACAGTATATAAGATATATTTGGTGTCCTTTTGATATTTTATATAAATTATATAATATATATTTGGTGAAGTTTTTGATATTTTACATAGGGTGTGTAGTATATACTTACTGTCCTTTTTGATATTTTATTTACAGTATATAATATACATTTGGTGTAATTTTTGATATTTTATGTACAGTATATTAAATATAATTACTGCAGTTTTTGATAGTCTATTTACAGTATATATAACACATATTTGGTGTACTTTTTGATATTTTATGTACAGTATGTCATATATATTTACTGTACTTTTTGATATTTTATTTACAGTATATAAAATGTATTTGGTGTACTTTTAGTTAATATTATATGTACAATATATGAAATATATTTACTGTACTTTTTGATATTTTATGTACAGTATATAAGATATATTTGGTGTCCTTTTGATATTTTATATAAATTATATAATATACATTTGGTGAAGTTTTTGATATTTTACATAGGGTGTGTAGTATATAATTACTGTCCTTTTTGATATTTTATTTACAGTATATAATATACGTTAGGTGTAATTTTTGATATTTAATGTACAGTATATTAAATATAATTACTGTAGTGTTTGATACTTTATTTACAGTATATATAACACATATTTGGTGTACTTTTTGATATTTTATGTACAGTATGTCATATATATTTACTGCACTTTTTGATAATTTATTTACAGTATATAAAGTGTATTTGGTGTACTTTCAGTTAATATTATATGTACAATATATGAAATATATTTACTGTACTTTTTGATATTTTATGTACAGTATATAAGATATATTTGGTGTCCTTTTGATATTTTATGTAAATTATATAATATATATTTGGTGAAGTTTTTGATATTTTACATAGGGTGTGTACTATATAGTTACTGTCCTTTTTGATATTTTATTTACAGTATATAATATACGTTTGGTGTAATTTTTGATATTTTATGTACAGTATATTAAATATAATTACTGTAGTATTTGATACTTTATTTACAGTATATATAACACATATTTGGTGTACTTTTTGATATTTTATGTACAGTATGTCATATATATTTACTGTACTTTTTGATAATTTATTTACAGTATATAAAGTGTATTTGGTGTACTTTCAGTTAATATTATATGTAAAATATATGAAATATATTTACTGTACTTTTTGATATTTTAGGTACAGTATATAAGATATATTTGGTGTCCTTTTGATATTTTATGTAAATTATATAATATATATTTGGTGAAGTTTTTGATATTTTACATAGGGTGTGTAGTATATAGTTACTGTCCTTTTTGATATTTTATTTACAGTATATAATATACGTTTGGTGTAATTTTTGATATTTTATGTACAGTATATTAAATATAATTACTGTAGTATTTGATACTTTATTTACAGTATATATAACACATATTTGGTGTACTTTTTGATATTTTATGTACAGTATGTAATATATATTTACTGTACTTTTTGATAATTTATTTACAGTATATAAAGTGTATTTGGTGTACTTTCGGTTAATATTATATGTACAATATATGAAATATATATACTGTATTTTTGATATTTTATGTACAGTATATAAGATATATTTCGTGTCCTTTTGATATTTTATGTAAATTATATAATACATATTTGGTGTTGTTTTTGATATTTTACATAGGGTGTGTCATCTATATTGACTGTCCTTTTTAATATTTTATTTACAGTATATAATATACATTTGGTGTAATTTTTGATATTTTATGTACAGTATATTAAATATAATTACTGTAGTTTTTCATAGTCTATTTACAGTATATATAACACATATTTGGTGTACTTTTTGATATTTTATGTACAGTATGTCATATATATTTACTGTACTATTTGATATATTATTTACAGTATATAAAATGTATTTGGTGTACTTTTAGTTAATATTATATGTACAATATATGAAATATATTTACTGTACTTTCTGATATTTTATATACAGTATATAAGATATATTTGGTGTCCTTTTGATATTTTATATAAATTATATAATATATATTTGGTGAAGTTTTTGATATTTTACATAGGGTGTGTAGTATATACTTACTGTCTTTTTGATATTTTATTTACAGTATATAATATACATTTGGTGTAATTTTTGATATTTTATGTACAGTATATTAAATATAGTTACTGCAGTTTTTGATAGTCTATTTACAGTATATATAACACATATTTGGTGTACTTTTTGATATTTTATGTACAGTATGTCATATATATTTACTGTACTTTTTGATATTTTATTTACAGTATATAAAATGTATTTGGTGTACTTTTAGTTAATATTATATGTACAATATAGGAAATATATTTACTGTACTTTTTGATATTTTATGTACAGTATATAAGATATATTTGGTGTCCTTTTGATATTTTATATAAATTATATAATATATATTTGGTGAAGTTTTTGATATTTTACATAGGGTGTGTAGTATATAGTTACTGTCCTTTTTGATATTTTATTTACAGTATATAATATACGTTTGGTGTAATTTTTGATATTTAATGTACAGTATATTAAATATAATTACTGTAGTATTTGATACTTTATTTACAGTATATATAACACATATTTGGTGTACTTTTTGATATTTTATGTACAGTATGTCATATATATTTACTGTACTTTTTGATAATTTATTTACAGTATATAAAGTGTATTTGGTGTACTTTCAGTTAATATTACATATACAATATATGAAATATATTTACTGTACTTTTTGATATTTTATGTACAGTATATAAGATATATTTGGTGTCCTTTTGATATTTTATGTAAATTATATAATATATATTTGGTGAAGTTTTTGATATTTTACATAGGGTGTGTAGTATATAGTTACTGTCTTTTTTGATATTTTATTTACAGTATATAATATACGTTTGGTGTAATTTTTGATATTTAATGTACAGTATATTAAATATAATTACTGTAGTATTTGATACTTTATTTACAGTATATATAACACATATTTGGTGTACTTTTTGATATTTTATGTACAGTATGTAATATATATTTACTGTACTTTTTGATAATTTATTTACAGTATATAAAGTGTATTTGGTGTACTTTCAGTTAATATTATATGTAAAATATATGAAATATATTTACTGTACTTTTTGATATTTTATGTACAGTATATAAGATATATTTGGTGTCCTTTTGATATTTTATGTAAATTATATAATATATATTTGGTGAAGTTTTTGATATTTTACATAGGGTGTGTAGTATATAGTTACTGTCCTTTTTGATATATTATTTACAGTATATAATATACGTTTGGTGTAATTTTTGATATTTTATGTACAGTATATTAAATATAATTACTGTAGTATTTGATACTTTATTTACAGTATATATAACACATATTTGGTGTACTATTTGATATTTTATGTACAGTATGTAATATATATTTACTGTACTTTTTCATAATTTATTTACAGTATATAAAGTGTATTTGGTGTACTTTCGGTTAATATTATATGTACAATATATGAAATATATATACTGTATTTTTGATATTTTATGTACAGTATATAAGATATATTTCGTGTCCTTTTGGTATTTTATGTAAATTATATAATACATATTTGGTGTTGTTTTTGATATTTTACATAGGGTGTGTCATCTATATTGACTGTCCTTTTTGATATTTTATTTACAGTATATAATATACATTTGGTGTAATTTTTGATATTTTATGTACAGTATATTAAATATAATTACTGTAGTTTTTCATAGTCTATTTACAGTATATATAACACATATTTGGTGTACTTTTTGATATTTTATGTACAGTATGTCATCTATATTTACTGTACTATTTGATATTTTATTTACAGTATATAAAATGTATTTGGTGTACTTTTAGTTAATATTATATGTACAATATATGAAATATATTTACTGTACTTTCTGATATTTTATATACAGTATATAAGATATATTTGGTGTCCTTTTGATATTTTATATAAATTATATAATATATATTTGGTGAAGTTTTTGATATTTTACATAGGGTGTGTAGTATATACTTACTGTCCTTTTTGATATTTTATTTACAGTATATAATATACATTTGGTGTAATTTTTGGTATTTTATGTACAGTATATTAAATATAATTACTGCAGTTTTTGATAGTCTATTTACAGTATATATAACACATATTTGGTGTACTTTTTGATATTTTATGTACAGTATGTCATATATATTTACTGTACTTTTTGATATTTTATTTACAGTATATAAAATGTATTTGGTGTACTTTTAGTTAATATTATATGTACAATATAGGAAATATATTTACTGTACTTTTTGATATTTTATGTACAGTATATAAGATATATTTGGTGTCCTTTTGATATTTTATATAAATTATATAATATATATTTGGTGAAGTTTTTGATATTTTACATAGGGTGTGTAGTATATAGTTACTGTCCTTTTTGATATTTTATTTACAGTATATAATATACGTTTGGTGTAATTTTTGATATTTAATGTACAGTATATTAAATATAATTACTGTAGTATTTGATACTTTATTTACAGTATATATAACACATATTTGGTGTACTTTTTGATATTTTATGTACAGTATGTCATATATATTTACTGTACTTTTTGATAATTTATTTACAGTATATAAAGTGTATTTGGTGTACTTTCAGTTAATATTACATGTACAATATATGAAATATATTTACTGTACTTTTTGATATTTTATGTACAGTATATAAGATATATTTGGTGTCCTTTTGATATTTTATGTAAATTATATAATATATATTTGGTGAAGTTTTTGATATTTTACATAGGGTGTGTAGTATATAGTTACTGTCTTTTTTGATATTTTATTTACAGTATATAATATACGTTTGGTGTAATTTTTGATATTTAATGTACAGTATATTAAATATAATTACTGTAGTATTTGATACTTTATTTACAGTATATATAACACATATTTGGTGTACTTTTTGATATTTTATGTACAGTATGTAATATATATTTACTGTACTTTTTGATAATTTATTTACAGTATATAAAGTGTATTTGGTGTACTTTCAGTTAATATTATATGTAAAATATATGAAATATATTTACTGTACTTTTTGATATTTTATGTACAGTATATAAGATATATTTGGTGTCCTTTTGATATTTTATGTAAATTATATAATATATATTTGGTGAAGTTTTTGATATTTTACATAGGGTGTGTAGTATATAGTTACTGTCCTTTTTGATATTTTATTTACAGTATATAATATACGTTTGGTGTAATTTTTGATATTTTATGTACAGTATATTAAATATAATTACTGTAGTATTTGATACTTTATTTACAGTATATATAACACATATTTGGTGTACTATTTGATATTTTATGTACAGTATGTAATATATATTTACTGTAATTTTTCATAATTTATTTACAGTATATAAAGTGTATTTGGTGTACTTTCGGTTAATATTATATGTACAATATATGAAATATATATACTGTATTTTTGATATTTTATGTACAGTATATAAGATATATTTCGTGTCCTTTTGGTATTTTATGTAAATTATATAATACATATTTGGTGTTGTTTTTGATATTTTACATAGGGTGTGTCATCTATATTGACTGTCCTTTTTGATATTTTATTTACAGTATATAATATACATTTGGTGTAATTTTTGATATTTTATGTACAGTATATTAAATATAATTACTGTAGTTTTTCATAGTCTATTTACAGTATATATAACACATATTTGGTGTACTTTTTGATATTTTATGTACAGTATGTCATATATATTTACTGTACTTTTTGATAATTTATTTACAGTATATAAAGTGTATTTGGTGTACTTTCAGTTAATATTACATGTACAATATATGAAATATATTTACTGTACTTTTTGATATTTTATGTACAGTATATAAGATATATTTGGTGTCCTTTTGATATTTTATGTAAATTATATAATATATATTTGGTGAAGTTTTTGATATTTTACATAGGGTGTGTAGTATATAGTTACTGTCTTTTTTGATATTTTATTTACAGTATATAATATACGTTTGGTGTAATTTTTCATATTTAATGTACAGTATATTAAATATAATTACTGTAGTATTTGATACTTTGTTTACAGTATATATAACACATATTTGGTGTACTTTTTGATATTTTATGTATAGTATGTAATATATATTTACTGTACTTTTTGATAATTTATTTACAGTATATAAAGTGTATTTGGTGTACTTTCAGTTAATATTATATGTAAAATATATGAAATATATTTACTGTACTTTTTGATATTTTATGTAGAGTATATAAGATATATTTCGTGTCCTTTTGATATTTTATGTAAATTATATAATACATATTTGGTGTTGTTTTTGATATTTTACATAGAGTGTGTCATTTATATTGACTGTCCTTTTTAATATTTTATTTACAGTATATAATATACATTTGGTGTAATTTTTGATATTTTATGTACAGTATATTAAATATAATTACTGTAGTTTTTCATAGTCTATTTACAGTATATATAACACATATTTGGTGTACTTTTTGATATTTTATGTACAGTATGTCATATATATTTACTGTACTTTTTGATAATTTATTTACAGTATATAAAGTGTATTTGGTGTACTTTCAGTTAATATTATATGTACAATATATGAAATATATTTACTGTACTTTTTGATATTTTATGTACAGTATATAAGATATATTTGGTGTCCTTTTGATATTTTATATAAATTATATAATATATATTTGGTGAAGTTTTTGATATTTTACATAGGGTGTGTAGTATATACTTACTGTCCTTTTTGATATTTTATTTACAGTATATAATATACATTTGGTGTAATTTTTGATATTTTATGTACAGTATATTAAATATAATTACTGCAGTTTTTGATAGTCTATTTACAGTATATATAACACATATTTGGTGTACTTTTTGATATTTTATGTACAGTATGTCATATATATTTACTGTACTTTTTGATATTTTATTTACAGTATATAAAATGTATTTGGTGTACTTTTAGTTAATATTATATGTACAATATATGAAATATATTTACTGTACTTTTTGATATTTTATGTACAGTATATAAGATATATTTGGTGTCCTTTTGATATTTTATATAAATTATATAATATACATTTGGTGAAGTTTTTGATATTTTACATAGGGTGTGTAGTATATAGTTACTGTCCTTTTTGATATTTTATTTACAGTATATAATATACGTTAGGTGTAATTTTTGATATTTAATGTACAGTATATTAAATATAATTACTGTAGTGTTTGATACTTTATTTACAGTATATATAACACATATTTGGTGTACTTTTTGATATTTTATGTACAGTATGTCATATATATTTACTGCACTTTTTGATAATTTATTTACAGTATATAAAGTGTATTTGGTGTACTTTCAGTTAATATTATATGTACAATATATGAAATATATTTACTGTACTTTTTGATATTTTATGTACAGTATATAAGATATATTTGGTGTCCTTTTGATATTTTATGTAAATTATATAATATATATTTGGTGAAGTTTTTGATATTTTACATAGGGTGTGTACTATATAGTTACTGTCCTTTTTGATATTTTATTTACAGTATATAATATACGTTTGGTGTAATTTTTGATATTTTATGTACAGTATATTAAATATAATTACTGTAGTATTTGATACTTTATTTACAGTATATATAACACATATTTGGTGTACTTTTTGATATTTTATGTACAGTATGTCATATATATTTACTGTACTTTTTGATAATTTATTTACAGTATATAAAGTGTATTTGGTGTACTTTCAGTTAATATTATATGTAAAATATATGAAATATATTTACTGTACTTTTTGATATTTTAGGTACAGTATATAAGATATATTTGGTGTCCTTTTGATATTTTATGTAAATTATATAATATATATTTGGTGAAGTTTTTGATATTTTACATAGGGTGTGTAGTATATAGTTACTGTCCTTTTTGATATTTTATTTACAGTATATAATATACGTTTGGTGTAATTTTTGATATTTTATGTACAGTATATTAAATATAATTACTGTAGTATTTGATACTTTATTTACAGTATATATAACACATATTTGGTGTACTTTTTGATATTTTATGTACAGTATGTAATATATATTTACTGTACTTTTTGATAATTTATTTACAGTATATAAAGTGTATTTGGTGTACTTTCGGTTAATATTATATGTACAATATATGAAATATATATACTGTATTTTTGATATTTTATGTACAGTATATAAGATATATTTCGTGTCCTTTTGATATTTTATGTAAATTATATAATACATATTTGGTGTTGTTTTTGATATTTTACATAGGGTGTGTCATCTATATTGACTGTCCTTTTTAATATTTTATTTACAGTATATAATATACATTTGGTGTAATTTTTGATATTTTATGTACAGTATATTAAATATAATTACTGTAGTTTTTCATAGTCTATTTACAGTATATATAACACATATTTGGTGTACTTTTTGATATTTTATGTACAGTATGTCATATATATTTACTGTACTATTTGATATATTATTTACAGTATATAAAATGTATTTGGTGTACTTTTAGTTAATATTATATGTACAATATATGAAATATATTTACTGTACTTTCTGATATTTTATATACAGTATATAAGATATATTTGGTGTCCTTTTGATATTTTATATAAATTATATAATATATATTTGGTGAAGTTTTTGATATTTTACATAGGGTGTGTAGTATATACTTACTGTCCTTTTTGATATTTTATTTACAGTATATAATATACATTTGGTGTAATTTTTGATATTTTATGTACAGTATATTAAATATAGTTACTGCAGTTTTTGATAGTCTATTTACAGTATATATAACACATATTTGGTGTACTTTTTGATATTTTATGTACAGTATGTCATATATATTTACTGTACCTTTTGATATTTTATTTACAGTATATAAAATGTATTTGGTGTACTTTTAGTTAATATTATATGTACAATATATGAAATATATTTACTGTACTTTCTGATATTTTATGTACAGTATATAAGATATATTTGGTGTCCTTTTGATATTTTATATAAATTATATAATATATATTTGGTGAAGTTTTTGATATTTTACATAGGGTGTGTAGTATATAGTTACTGTCCTTTTTGATATTTTATTTACAGTATATAATATACGTTTGGTGTAATTTTTGATATTTAATGTACAGTATATTAAATATAATTACTGTAGTATTTGATACTTTATTTACAGTATATATAACACATATTTGGTGTACTTTTTGATAATTTATGTACAGTATGTCATATATATTTACTGTACTTTTTGATAATTTATTTACAGTATATAAAGTGTATTTGGTGTACTTTCAGTTAAGATTATATGTACAATATATGAAATATATTTACTGTACTTTTTGATATTTTATGTACAGTTTATAAGATATATTTGGTGTCCTTTTGATATTTTATATAAATTATATAATATATATTTGGTGAAGTTTTTGATATTTTACATAGGGTGTGTAGTATATAGTTACTGTCCTTTTTGATATTTTATTTACAGTATATAATATACGTTTGGTGTAATTTTTGATATTTAATATACAGTATATTAAATATAATTACTGTAGTATTTGATACTTTATTTACAGTATATATAACACATATTTGGTGTACTTTTTGATATTTTATGTACAGTATGTAATATATATTTACTGTACTTTTTGATAATTTATTTACAGTATATAAAGTGTATTTGGTGTACTTTCAGTTAATATTATATGTACAATATATGAAATATATTTACTGTACTTTTTGATATTTTATGTACAGTATATAAGATATATTTCGTGTCCTTTTGATATTTTATGTAAATTATATAATATATATTTGGTGAAGTTTTTGATATTTTACATAGGGTGTGTAGTATATAGTTACTGTCCTTTTTGATATTTTATTTACAGTATATAATATACGTTTGGTGTAATTTTTGATATTTAATATACAGTATATTAAATATAATTACTGTAGTATTTGATACTTTATTTACAGTATATATAACACATATTTGGTGTACTTTTTGATATTTTATGTACAGTATGTAATATATATTTACTGTACTTTTTGATAATTTATTTACAGTATATAAAGTGTATTTGGTGTACTTTCAGTTAATATTATATGTACAATATATGAAATATATTTACTGTACTTTTTGATATTTTATGTACAGTATATAAGATATATTTCGTGTCCTTTTGATATTTTATGTAAATTATATAATATATATTTGGTGAAGTTTTTGATATTTTACATAGGGTGTGTAGTATATAGTTACTGTCCTTTTTGATATTTTATTTACAGTATATAATATACGTTTGGTGTAATTTTTGATATTTTATGTACAGTATATTAAATATAATTACTGTAGTATTTGATACTTTATTTACAGTATATATAACACATATTTGGTGTACTTTTTGATATTTTATGTACAGTATGTAATATATATTTACTGTACTTTTTGATAATTTATTTACAGTATATAAAGTGTATTTGGTGTACTTTCGGTTAATATTATATGTACAATATATGAAATATATATACTGTATTTTTGATATTTTATGTACAGTATATAAGATATATTTCGTGTCCTTTTGATATTTTATGTAAATTATATAATACATAATTGGTGTTGTTTTTGATATTTTACATAGGGTGTGTCATCTATATTGAGTGTCCTTTTCGATATTTTATTTACAGTATATAATATACATTTGGTGTAATTTTTGATATTTTATGTACAGTATATTAAATATAATTACTGTAGTTTTTCATAGTCTATTTACAGTATATATAACACATATTTGGTGTACTTTTTGATATTTTATGTACAGTATGTCATCTATATTTACTGTACTATTTGATATTTTATTTACAGTATATAAAATGTATTTGGTGTACTTTTAGTTAATATTATATGTACAATATATGAAATATATTTACTGTACTTTCTGATATTTTATATACAGTATATAAGATATATTTGGTGTCCTTTTGATATTTTATATAAATTATATAATATATATTTGGTGAAGTTTTTGATATTTTACATAGGGTGTGTAGTATATAGTTACTGTCCTTTTTGATATTTTATTTACAGTATATAATATACGTTTGGTGTAATTTTTGATATTTAATGTACAGTATATTAAATATAATTACTGTAGTATTTGATACTTTATTTACAGTATATATAACACATATTTGGTGTACTTTTTGATATTTTATGTACAGTATGTAATATATATTTACTGTACTTTTTGATAATTTATTTACAGTATATAAAGTGTATTTGGTGTACTTTCAGTTAATATTATATGTAAAATATATGAAATATATTTACTGTACTTTTTGATATTTTATGTACAGTATATAAGATATATTTCGTGTCCTTTTGATATTTTATGTAAATTATATAATACATATTTGGTGTTGTTTTTGATATTTTACATAGAGTGTGTCATCTATATTGACTGTCCTTTTTAATATTTTATTTACAGTATATAATATACATTTGGTGTAATTTTTGATATTTTATGTACAGTATATTAAATATAATTACTGTAGTTTTTCATAGTCTATTTACAGTATATATAACACATATTTGGTGTACTTTTTGATATTTTATGTACAGTATGTCATATATATTTACTGTACTTTTTGATAATTTATTTACAGTATATAAAGTCTATTTGGTGTACTTTCAGTTAATATTATATGTACAATATATGAAATATATTTACTGTACTTTTTGATATTTTATGTACAGTATATAAGATATATTTGGTGTCCTTTTGATATTTTATATAAATTATATAATATATATTTGGTGAAGTTTTTGATATTTTACATAGGGTGTGTAGTATATACTTACTGTCCTTTTTGATATTTTATTTACAGTATATAATATACATTTGGTGTAATTTTTGATATTTTATGTACAGTATATTAAATATAATTACTGCAGTTTTTGATAGTCTATTTACAGTATATATAACACATATTTGGTGTACTTTTTGATATTTTATGTACAGTATGTCATATATATTTACTGTACTATTTGATATATTATTTACAGTATATAAAATGTATTTGGTGTACTTTTAGTTAATATTATATGTACAATATATGAAATATATTTACTGTACTTTCTGATATTTTATATACAGTATATAAGATATATTTGGTGTCCTTTTGATATTATATATAAATTATATAATATATATTTGGTGAAGTTTTTGATATTTTACATAGGGTGTGTAGTATATACTTACTGTCCTTTTTGATATTTTATTTACAGTATATAATATACATTTGGTGTAATTTTTGATATTTTATGTACAGTATATTAAATATAGTTACTGCAGTTTTTGATAGTCTATTTACAGTATATATAACACATATTTGGTGTACTTTTTGATATTTTATGTACAGTATGTCATATATATTTACTGTACTTTTTGATATTTTATTTACAGTATATAAAATGTATTTGGTGTACTTTTAGTTAATATTATATGTACAATATATGAAATATATTTACTGTACTTTCTGATATTTTATGTACAGTATATAAGATATATTTGTTGTCCTTTTGATATTTTATATAAATTATATAATATATATTTGGTGAAGTTTTTGATATTTTACATAGGGTGTGTAGTATATAGTTACTGTCCTTTTTGATATTTTATTTACAGTATATAATATACGTTTGGTGTAATTTTTGATATTTAATGTACAGTATATTAAATATAATTACTGTAGTATTTGATACTTTATTTACAGTATATATAACACATATTTGGTGTACTTTTTGATATTTTATGTACAGTATGTCATATATATTTACTGTACTTTTTGATAATTTATTTACAGTATATAAAGTGTATTTGGTGTACTTTCAGTTAAGATTATATGTACAATATATGAAATATATTTACTGTACTTTTTGATATTTTATGTACAGTTTATAAGATATATTTGGTGTCCTTTTGATATTTTATATAAATTATATAATATATATTTGGTGAAGTTTTTGATATTTTACATAGGGTGTGTAGTATATAGTTACTGTCCTTTTTGATATTTTATTTACAGTATATAATATACGTTTGGTGTAATTTTTGATATTTAATATACAGTATATTAAATATAATTACTGTAGTATTTGATACTTTATTTACAGTATATATAACACATATTTGGTGTACTTTTTGATATTTTATGTACAGTATGTAATGTATATTTACTGTACTTTTTGATAATTTATTTACAGTATATAAAGTGTATTTGGTGTACTTTCAGTTAATATTATATGTACAATATATGAAATATATTTACTGTACTTTTTGATATTTTATGTACAGTATATAAGATATATTTCGTGTCCTTTTGATATTTTATGTAAATTATATAATATATATTTGGTGAAGTTTTTGATATTTTACATAGGGTGTGTAGTATATAGTTACTGTCCTTTTTGATATTTTATATACGGTATATAATATACGTTTGGTGTAATTTTTGATATTTTATGTACAGTATATTAAATATAATTACTGTAGTATTTGATACTTTATTTACAGTATATATACAACATATTTGGTGTACTTTTTGATATTTTATGTACAGTATGTAATATATATTTACTGTACTTTTTTATAATTTATTTACAGTATATAAAGTGTATTTGGTGTACTTTCGGTTAATATTATATGTACAATATATGAAATATATATACTGTATTTTTGATATTTTATGTACAGTATATAAGATATATTTCGTGTCCTTTTGATATTTTATGTAAATTATATAATACATATTTGGTGTTGTTTTTGATATTTTACATAGGGTGTGTCATCTATATTGACTGTCCTTTTTGATATTTTATTTACAGTATATAATATACATTTGGTGTAATTTTTGATATTTTATGTACAGTATATTAAATATAATTACTGTAGTTTTTCATAGTCTATTTACAGTATATATAACACATATTTGGTGTACTTTTTGATATTTTATGTACAGTATGTCATCTATATTTACTGTACAATTTGATATTTTATTTACAGTATATAAAATGTATTTGGTGTACTTTTAGTTAATATTATATGTACAATATATGAAATATATTTACTGTACTTTCTGATATTTTATATACAGTATATAAGATATATTTGGTGTCCTTTTGATATTTTATATAAATTATATAATATATATTTGGTGAAGTTTTTGATATTTTACATAGGGTGTGTAGTATATACTTACTGTCCTTTTTGATATTTTATTTACAGTATATAATATACATTTTGTGTAATTTTTGGTATTTTATGTACAGTATATTAAATATAATTACTGCAGTTTTTGATAGTCTATTTACAGTATATATAACACATATTTGGTGTACTTTTTGATATTTTATGTACAGTATGTCATATATATTTACTGTACTTTTTGATATTTTATTTACAGTATATAAAATGTATTTGGTGTACTTTTAGTTAATATTATATGTACAATATAGGAAATATATTTACTGTACTTTTTGATATTTTATGTACAGTATATAAGATATATTTGGTGTCCTTTTGATATTTTATATAAATTATATAATATATATTTGGTGAAGTTTTTGATATTTTACATAGGGTGTGTAGTATATAGTTACTGTCCTTTTTGATATTTTATTTACAGTATATAATATACGTTTGGTGTAATTTTTGATATTTAATGTACAGTATATTAAATATAATTACTGTAGTATTTGATACTTTATTTACAGTATATATAACACATATTTGGTGTACTTTTTGATATTTTATGTACAGTATGTCATATATATTTACTGTACTTTTTGATAATTTATTTACAGTATATAAAGTGTATTTGGTGTACTTTCAGTTAATATTACATGTACAATATATGAAATATATTTACTGTACTTTTTGATATTTTATGTACAGTATATAAGATATATTTGGTGTCCTTTTGATATTTTATGTAAATTATATAATATATATTTGGTGAAGTTTTTGATATTTTACATAGGGTGTGTAGTATATAGTTACTGTCTTTTTTGATATTTTATTTACAGTATATAATATACGTTTGGTGTAATTTTTGATATTTAATGTACAGTATATTAAATATAATTACTGTAGTATTTGATACTTTATTTACAGTATATATAACACATATTTGGTGTACTTTTTGATATTTTATGTACAGTATGTAATATATATTTACTGTACTTTTTGATAATTTATTTACAGTATATAAAGTGTATTTGGTGTACTTTCAGTTAATATTATATGTAAAATATATGAAATATATTTACTGTACTTTTTGATATTTTATGTACAGTATATAAGATATATTTGGTGTCCTTTTGATATTTTATGTAAATTATATAATATATATTTGGTGAAGTTTTTGATATTTTACATAGGGTGTGTAGTATATAGTTACTGTCCTTTTTGATATTTTATTTACAGTATATAATATACGTTTGGTGTAATTTTTGATATTTTATGTACAGTATATTAAATATAATTACTGTAGTATTTGATACTTTATTTACAGTATATATAACACATATTTGGTGTACTATTTGATATTTTATGTACAGTATGTAATATATATTTACTGTACTTTTTCATAATTTATTTACAGTATATAAAGTGTATTTGGTGTACTTTCGGTTAATATTATATGTACAATATATGAAATATATATACTGTATTTTTGATATTTTATGTACAGTATATAAGATATATTTCGTGTCCTTTTGGTATTTTATGTAAATTATATAATACATATTTGGTGTTGTTTTTGATATTTTACATAGGGTGTGTCATCTATATTGACTGTCCTTTTTGATATTTTATTTACAGTATATAATATACATTTGGTGTAATTTTTGATATTTTATGTACAGTATATTAAATATAATTACTGTAGTTTTTCATAGTCTATTTACAGTATATATAACACATATTTGGTGTACTTTTTGATATTTTATGTACAGTATGTCATCTATATTTACTGTACTATTTGATATTTTATTTACAGTATATAAAATGTATTTGGTGTACTTTTAGTTAATATTATATGTACAATATATGAAATATATTTACTGTACTTTCTGATATTTTATATACAGTATATAAGATATATTTGGTGTCCTTTTGATATTTTATATAAATTATATAATATATATTTGGTGAAGTTTTTGATATTTTACATAGGGTGTGTAGTATATACTTACTGTCCTTTTTGATATTTTATTTACAGTATATAATATACATTTGGTGTAATTTTTGGTATTTTATGTACAGTATATTAAATATAATTACTGCAGTTTTTGATAGTCTATTTACAGTATATATAACACATATTTGGTGTACTTTTTGATATTTTATGTACAGTATGTCATATATATTTACTGTACTTTTTGATATTTTATTTACAGTATATAAAATGTATTTGGTGTACTTTTAGTTAATATTATATGTACAATATAGGAAATATATTTACTGTACTTTTTGATATTTTATGTACAGTATATAAGATATATTTGGTGTCCTTTTGATATTTTATATAAATTATATAATATATATTTGGTGAAGTTTTTGATATTTTACATAGGGTGTGTAGTATATAGTTACTGTCCTTTTTGATATTTTATTTACAGTATATAATATACGTTTGGTGTAATTTTTGATATTTAATGTACAGTATATTAAATATAATTACTGTAGTATTTGATACTTTATTTACAGTATATATAACACATATTTGGTGTACTTTTTGATATTTTATGTACAGTATGTCATATATATTTACTGTACTTTTTGATAATTTATTTACAGTATATAAAGTGTATTTGGTGTACTTTCAGTTAATATTACATGTACAATATATGAAATATATTTACTGTACTTTTTGATATTTTATGTACAGTATATAAGATATATTTGGTGTCCTTTTGATATTTTATGTAAATTATATAATATATATTTGGTGAAGTTTTTGATATTTTACATAGGGTGTGTAGTATATAGTTACTGTCTTTTTTGATATTTTATTTACAGTATATAATATACGTTTGGTGTAATTTTTGATATTTAATGTACAGTATATTAAATATAATTACTGTAGTATTTGATACTTTATTTACAGTATATATAACACATATTTGGTGTACTTTTTGATATTTTATGTACAGTATGTAATATATATTTACTGTACTTTTTGATAATTTATTTACAGTATATAAAGTGTATTTGGTGTACTTTCAGTTAATATTATATGTAAAATATATGAAATATATTTACTGTACTTTTTGATATTTTATGTACAGTATATAAGATATATTTGGTGTCCTTTTGATATTTTATGTAAATTATATAATATATATTTGGTGAAGTTTTTGATATTTTACATAGGGTGTGTAGTATATAGTTACTGTCCTTTTTGATATTTTATTTACAGTATATAATATACGTTTGGTGTAATTTTTGATATTTTATGTACAGTATATTAAATATAATTACTGTAGTATTTGATACTTTATTTACAGTATATATAACACATATTTGGTGTACTATTTGATATTTTATGTACAGTATGTAATATATATTTACTGTAATTTTTCATAATTTTTTTACAGTATATAAAGTGTATTTGGTGTACTTTCGGTTAATATTATATGTACAATATATGAAATATATATACTGTATTTTTGATATTTTATGTACAGTATATAAGATATATTTCGTGTCCTTTTGGTATTTTATGTAAATTATATAATACATATTTGGTGTTGTTTTTGATATTTTACATAGGGTGTGTCATCTATATTGACTGTCCTTTTTGATATTTTATTTACAGTATATAATATACATTTGGTGTAATTTTTGATATTTTATGTACAGTATATTAAATATAATTACTGTAGTTTTTCATAGTCTATTTACAGTATATATAACACATATTTGGTGTACTTTTTGATATTTTATGTACAGTATGTCATATATATTTACTGTACTTTTTGATAATTTATTTACAGTATATAAAGTGTATTTGGTGTACTTTCAGTTAATATTACATGTACAATATATGAAATATATTTACTGTACTTTTTGATATTTTATGTACAGTATATAAGATATATTTGGTGTCCTTTTGATATTTTATGTAAATTATATAATATATATTTGGTGAAGTTTTTGATATTTTACATAGGGTGTGTAGTATATAGTTACTGTCTTTTTTGATATTTTATTTACAGTATATAATATACGTTTGGTGTAATTTTTGATATTTAATGTACAGTATATTAAATATAATTACTGTAGTATTTGATACTTTATTTACAGTATATATAACACATATTTGGTGTACTTTTTGATATTTTATGTACAGTATGTAATATATATTTACTGTACTTTTTGATAATTTATTTACAGTATATAAAGTGTATTTGGTGTACTTTCAGTTAATATTATATGTAAAATATATGAAATATATTTACTGTACTTTTTGATATTTTATGTACAGTATATAAGATATATTTGGTGTCCTTTTGATATTTTATGTAAATTATATAATATATATTTGGTGAAGTTTTTGATATTTTACATAGGGTGTGTAGTATATAGTTACTGTCCTTTTTGATATTTTATTTACAGTATATAATATACGTTTGGTGTAATTTTTGATATTTAATGTACAGTATATTAAATATAATTACTGTAGTATTTGATACTTTATTTACAGTATATATAACACATATTTGGTGTACTTTTTGATATTTTATGTACAGTATGTCATATATATTTACTGTACTTTTTGATAATTTATTTACAGTATATAAAGTGTATTTGGTGTACTTTCAGTTAAGATTATATGTACAATATATGAAATATATTTACTGTACTTTTTGATATTTTATGTACAGTTTATAAGATATATTTGGTGTCCTTTTGATATTTTATATAAATTATATAATATATATTTGGTGAAGTTTTTGATATTTTACATAGGGTGTGTAGTATATAGTTACTGTCCTTTTTGATATTTTATTTACAGTATATAATATACGTTTGGTGTAATTTTTGATATTTAATATACAGTATATTAAATATAATTACTGTAGTATTTGATACTTTATTTACAGTATATATAACACATATTTGGTGTACTTTTTGATATTTTATGTACAGTATGTAATGTATATTTACTGTACTTTTTGATAATTTATTTACAGTATATAAAGTGTATTTGGTGTACTTTCAGTTAATATTATATGTACAATATATGAAATATATTTACTGTACTTTTTGATATTTTATGTACAGTATATAAGATATATTTCGTGTCCTTTTGATATTTTATGTAAATTATATAATATATATTTGGTGAAGTTTTTGATATTTTACATAGGGTGTGTAGTATATAGTTACTGTCCTTTTTGATATTTTATATACGGTATATAATATACGTTTGGTGTAATTTTTGATATTTTATGTACAGTATATTAAATATAATTACTGTAGTATTTGATACTTTATTTACAGTATATATACAACATATTTGGTGTACTTTTTGATATTTTATGTACAGTATGTAATATATATTTACTGTACTTTTTTATAATTTATTTACAGTATATAAAGTGTATTTGGTGTACTTTCGGTTAATATTATATGTACAATATATGAAATATATATACTGTATTTTTGATATTTTATGTACAGTATATAAGATATATTTCGTGTCCTTTTGATATTTTATGTAAATTATATAATACATATTTGGTGTTGTTTTTGATATTTTACATAGGGTGTGTCATCTATATTGACTGTCCTTTTTGATATTTTATTTACAGTATATAATATACATTTGGTGTAATTTTTGATATTTTATGTACAGTATATTAAATATAATTACTGTAGTTTTTCATAGTCTATTTACAGTATATATAACACATATTTGGTGTACTTTTTGATATTTTATGTACAGTATGTCATCTATATTTACTGTACAATTTGATATTTTATTTACAGTATATAAAATGTATTTGGTGTACTTTTAGTTAATATTATATGTACAATATATGAAATATATTTACTGTACTTTCTGATATTTTATATACAGTATATAAGATATATTTGGTGTCCTTTTGATATTTTATATAAATTATATAATATATATTTGGTGAAGTTTTTGATATTTTACATAGGGTGTGTAGTATATACTTACTGTCCTTTTTGATATTTTATTTACAGTATATAATATACATTTTGTGTAATTTTTGGTATTTTATGTACAGTATATTAAATATAATTACTGCAGTTTTTGATAGTCTATTTACAGTATATATAACACATATTTGGTGTACTTTTTGATATTTTATGTACAGTATGTCATATATATTTACTGTACTTTTTGATATTTTATTTACAGTATATAAAATGTATTTGGTGTACTTTTAGTTAATATTATATGTACAATATAGGAAATATATTTACTGTACTTTTTGATATTTTATGTACAGTATATAAGATATATTTGGTGTCCTTTTGATATTTTATATAAATTATATAATATATATTTGGTGAAGTTTTTGATATTTTACATAGGGTGTGTAGTATATAGTTACTGTCCTTTTTGATATTTTATTTACAGTATATAATATACGTTTGGTGTAATTTTTGATATTTAATGTACAGTATATTAAATATAATTACTGTAGTATTTGATACTTTATTTACAGTATATATAACACATATTTGGTGTACTTTTTGATATTTTATGTACAGTATGTCATATATATTTACTGTACTTTTTGATAATTTATTTACAGTATATAAAGTGTATTTGGTGTACTTTCAGTTAATATTACATGTACAATATATGAAATATATTTACTGTACTTTTTGATATTTTATGTACAGTATATAAGATATATTTGGTGTCCTTTTGATATTTTATGTAAATTATATAATATATATTTGGTGAAGTTTTTGATATTTTACATAGGGTGTGTAGTATATAGTTACTGTCTTTTTTGATATTTTATTTACAGTATATAATATACGTTTGGTGTAATTTTTGATATTTAATGTACAGTATATTAAATATAATTACTGTAGTATTTGATACTTTATTTACAGTATATATAACACATATTTGGTGTACTTTTTGATATTTTATGTACAGTATGTAATATATATTTACTGTACTTTTTGATAATTTATTTACAGTATATAAAGTGTATTTGGTGTACTTTCAGTTAATATTATATGTAAAATATATGAAATATATTTACTGTACTTTTTGATATTTTATGTACAGTATATAAGATATATTTGGTGTCCTTTTGATATTTTATGTAAATTATATAATATATATTTGGTGAAGTTTTTGATATTTTACATAGGGTGTGTAGTATATAGTTACTGTCCTTTTTGATATTTTATTTACAGTATATAATATACGTTTGGTGTAATTTTTGATATTTTATGTACAGTATATTAAATATAATTACTGTAGTATTTGATACTTTATTTACAGTATATATAACACATATTTGGTGTACTATTTGATATTTTATGTACAGTATGTAATATATATTTACTGTACTTTTTCATAATTTATTTACAGTATATAAAGTGTATTTGGTGTACTTTCGGTTAATATTATATGTACAATATATGAAATATATATACTGTATTTTTGATATTTTATGTACAGTATATAAGATATATTTCGTGTCCTTTTGGTATTTTATGTAAATTATATAATACATATTTGGTGTTGTTTTTGATATTTTACATAGGGTGTGTCATCTATATTGACTGTCCTTTTTGATATTTTATTTACAGTATATAATATACATTTGGTGTAATTTTTGATATTTTATGTACAGTATATTAAATATAATTACTGTAGTTTTTCATAGTCTATTTACAGTATATATAACACATATTTGGTGTACTTTTTGATATTTTATGTACAGTATGTCATCTATATTTACTGTACTATTTGATATTTTATTTACAGTATATAAAATGTATTTGGTGTACTTTTAGTTAATATTATATGTACAATATATGAAATATATTTACTGTACTTTCTGATATTTTATATACAGTATATAAGATATATTTGGTGTCCTTTTGATATTTTATATAAATTATATAATATATATTTGGTGAAGTTTTTGATATTTTACATAGGGTGTGTAGTATATACTTACTGTCCTTTTTGATATTTTATTTACAGTATATAATATACATTTGGTGTAATTTTTGGTATTTTATGTACAGTATATTAAATATAATTACTGCAGTTTTTGATAGTCTATTTACAGTATATATAACACATATTTGGTGTACTTTTTGATATTTTATGTACAGTATGTCATATATATTTACTGTACTTTTTGATATTTTATTTACAGTATATAAAATGTATTTGGTGTACTTTTAGTTAATATTATATGTACAATATAGGAAATATATTTACTGTACTTTTTGATATTTTATGTACAGTATATAAGATATATTTGGTGTCCTTTTGATATTTTATATAAATTATATAATATATATTTGGTGAAGTTTTTGATATTTTACATAGGGTGTGTAGTATATAGTTACTGTCCTTTTTGATATTTTATTTACAGTATATAATATACGTTTGGTGTAATTTTTGATATTTAATGTACAGTATATTAAATATAATTACTGTAGTATTTGATACTTTATTTACAGTATATATAACACATATTTGGTGTACTTTTTGATATTTTATGTACAGTATGTCATATATATTTACTGTACTTTTTGATAATTTATTTACAGTATATAAAGTGTATTTGGTGTACTTTCAGTTAATATTACATGTACAATATATGAAATATATTTACTGTACTTTTTGATATTTTATGTACAGTATATAAGATATATTTGGTGTCCTTTTGATATTTTATGTAAATTATATAATATATATTTGGTGAAGTTTTTGATATTTTACATAGGGTGTGTAGTATATAGTTACTGTCTTTTTTGATATTTTATTTACAGTATATAATATACGTTTGGTGTAATTTTTGATATTTAATGTACAGTATATTAAATATAATTACTGTAGTATTTGATACTTTATTTACAGTATATATAACACATATTTGGTGTACTTTTTGATATTTTATGTACAGTATGTAATATATATTTACTGTACTTTTTGATAATTTATTTACAGTATATAAAGTGTATTTGGTGTACTTTCAGTTAATATTATATGTAAAATATATGAAATATATTTACTGTACTTTTTGATATTTTATGTACAGTATATAAGATATATTTGGTGTCCTTTTGATATTTTATGTAAATTATATAATATATATTTGGTGAAGTTTTTGATATTTTACATAGGGTGTGTAGTATATAGTTACTGTCCTTTTTGATATTTTATTTACAGTATATAATATACGTTTGGTGTAATTTTTGATATTTTATGTACAGTATATTAAATATAATTACTGTAGTATTTGATACTTTATTTACAGTATATATAACACATATTTGGTGTACTATTTGATATTTTATGTACAGTATGTAATATATATTTACTGTAATTTTTCATAATTTATTTACAGTATATAAAGTGTATTTGGTGTACTTTCGGTTAATATTATATGTACAATATATGAAATATATATACTGTATTTTTGATATTTTATGTACAGTATATAAGATATATTTCGTGTCCTTTTGGTATTTTATGTAAATTATATAATACATATTTGGTGTTGTTTTTGATATTTTACATAGGGTGTGTCATCTATATTGACTGTCCTTTTTGATATTTTATTTACAGTATATAATATACATTTGGTGTAATTTTTGATATTTTATGTACAGTATATTAAATATAATTACTGTAGTTTTTCATAGTCTATTTACAGTATATATAACACATATTTGGTGTACTTTTTGATATTTTATGTACAGTATGTCATATATATTTACTGTACTTTTTGATAATTTATTTACAGTATATAAAGTGTATTTGGTGTACTTTCAGTTAATATTACATGTACAATATATGAAATATATTTACTGTACTTTTTGATATTTTATGTACAGTATATAAGATATATTTGGTGTCCTTTTGATATTTTATGTAAATTATATAATATATATTTGGTGAAGTTTTTGATATTTTACATAGGGTGTGTAGTATATAGTTACTGTCTTTTTTGATATTTTATTTACAGTATATAATATACGTTTGGTGTAATTTTTGATATTTAATGTACAGTATATTAAATATAATTACTGTAGTATTTGATACTTTATTTACAGTATATATAACACATATTTGGTGTACTTTTTGATATTTTATGTACAGTATGTAATATATATTTACTGTACTTTTTGATAATTTATTTACAGTATATAAAGTGTATTTGGTGTACTTTCAGTTAATATTATATGTAAAATATATGAAATATATTTACTGTACTTTTTGATATTTTATGTACAGTATATAAGATATATTTGGTGTCCTTTTGATATTTTATGTAAATTATATAATATATATTTGGTGAAGTTTTTGATATTTTACATAGGGTGTGTAGTATATAGTTACTGTCCTTTTTGATATTTTATTTACAGTATATAATATACGTTTGGTGTAATTTTTGATATTTTATGTACAGTATATTAAATATAATTACTGTAGTATTTGATACTTTATTTACAGTATATATAACACATATTTGGTGTACTATTTGATATTTTATGTACAGTATGTAATATATATTTACTGTAATTTTTCATAATTTATTTACAGTATATAAAGTGTATTTGGTGTACTTTCGGTTAATATTATATGTACAATATATGAAATATATATACTGTATTTTTGATATTTTATGTACAGTATATAAGATATATTTCGTGTCCTTTTGGTATTTTATGTAAATTATATAATACATATTTGGTGTTGTTTTTGATATTTTACATAGGGTGTGTCATCTATATTGACTGTCCTTTTTGATATTTTATTTACAGTATATAATATACATTTGGTGTAATTTTTGATATTTTATGTACAGTATATTAAATATAATTACTGTAGTTTTTCATAGTCTATTTACAGTATATATAACACATATTTGGTGTACTTTTTGATATTTTATGTACAGTATGTCATATATATTTACTGTACTTTTTGATAATTTATTTACAGTATATAAAGTGTATTTGGTGTACTTTCAGTTAATATTACATGTACAATATATGAAATATATTTACTGTACTTTTTGATATTTTATGTACAGTATATAAGATATATTTGGTGTCCTTTTGATATTTTATGTAAATTATATAATATATATTTGGTGAAGTTTTTGATATTTTACATAGGGTGTGTAGTATATAGTTACTGTCTTTTTTGATATTTTATTTACAGTATATAATATACGTTTGGTGTAATTTTTGATATTTAATGTACAGTATATTAAATATAATTACTGTAGTATTTGATACTTTATTTACAGTATATATAACACATATTTGGTGTACTTTTTGATATTTTATGTACAGTATGTAATATATATTTACTGTACTTTTTGATAATTTATTTACAGTATATAAAGTGTATTTGGTGTACTTTCAGTTAATATTATATGTAAAATATATGAAATATATTTACTGTACTTTTTGATATTTTATGTACAGTATATAAGATATATTTGGTGTCCTTTTGATATTTTATGTAAATTATATAATATATATTTGGTGAAGTTTTTGATATTTTACATAGGGTGTGTAGTATATAGTTACTGTCCTTTTTGATATTTTATTTACAGTATATAATATACGTTTGGTGTAATTTTTGATATTTTATGTACAGTATATTAAATATAATTACTGTAGTATTTGATACTTTATTTACAGTATATATAACACATATTTGGTGTACTATTTGATATTTTATGTACAGTATGTAATATATATTTACTGTACTTTTTCATAATTTATTTACAGTATATAAAGTGTATTTGGTGTACTTTCGGTTAATATTATATGTACAATATATGAAATATATATACTGTATTTTTGATATTTTATGTACAGTATATAAGATATATTTCGTGTCCTTTTGGTATTTTATGTAAATTATATAATACATATTTGGTGTTGTTTTTGATATTTTACATAGGGTGTGTCATCTATATTGACTGTCCTTTTTGATATTTTATTTACAGTATATAATATACATTTGGTGTAATTTTTGATATTTTATGTACAGTATATTAAATATAATTACTGTAGTTTTTCATAGTCTATTTACAGTATATATAACACATATTTGGTGTACTTTTTGATATTTTATGTACAGTATGTCATATATATTTACTGTACTATTTGATATTTTATTTACAGTATATAAAATGTATTTGGTGTACTTTTAGTTAATATTATATGTACAATATATGAAATATATTTACTGTACTTTCTGATATTTTATATACAGTATATAAGATATATTTGGTGTCCTTTTGATATTTTATATAAATTATATAATATATATTTTGTGAAGTTTTTGATATTTTACATAGTGTGTGTAGTATATACTTACTGTCCTTTTTGATATTTTATTTACAGTATATAATATACATTTGGTGTAATTTTTGATATTTTATGTACAGTATATTAAATATAATTACTGCAGTTTTTGATAGTCTATTTACAGTATATACAACACATATTTGGTGTACTTTTTGATATTTTATGTACAGTATGTCATATATTTACTGTACTTTTTGATATTTTATTTACAGTATATAAAATGTATTTGGTGTACTTTTAGTTAATATTATATGTACAATATATGAAATATATTTACTGTACTTTTTGATATTTTATGTACAGTATATAAGATATATTTGGTGTCCTTTTGATATTTTATGTAAATTATATAATATATATTTGGTGAAGTTTTTGATATTTTACATAGGGTGTGTACTATATAGCTACTGTCCTTTTTGATATTTTATTTACAGTATATAATATATGTTTGGTGTAATTTTTGATATTTTATGTACAGTATATTAAATATAATTACTGTAGTATTTGATACTTTATTTACAGTATATATAACACATATTTGGTGTACTTTTTGATATTTTATGTACAGTATGTAATATATATTTACTGTACTTTTTGATAATTTATTTACAGTATATAAAGTGTATTTGGTGTACTTTCAGTTAATATTATATGTACAATATATGAAATATATTTACTGTACTTTGTGATATTTTATGTACAGTATATAAGATATATTTGGTGTCCTTTTGATATTTTATGTAAATTATATAATATATATTTGGTGAAGTTTTTGATATTTTACATAGGGTGTGTAGTATATAGTTACTGTCCTTTTTGATATTTTATTTACAGTATATAATATACATTTGGTGTAATTTTTGATATTTTATGTACAGTATATTAAATACTATTACTGTAGTTTTTGATAGTCTATTTACAGTATATATAACACATATTTGGTTTACTTTTTGATATTTTATGTACAGTATGTCATATATATTTACTGTAATTTTTGATATTTTATTTACAGTATATAAAATGTATTTGGTGTACTTTCAGTTAATATTATATGTATAATATATGAAATATATTTACTGTACTTTTTGATATTTTATGTACAGTATATAAGATATATTTGGTGTCCTTTTGATATTTTATGTAAATTATATAATACATATGTGCTGTAGTTTTTGATATTTTACATAGGGTGTGTCATATATATTGACGGTACTTTTTGATATTTTATTTACAGTATATAATATACATTTGGTGTAATTGTTGATATTTTATGTACAGTATATTAAATATAATTACTGTAGTTTTTCATAGTCTATTTATAGTATATATAACACATATTTGGTGTACTTTTTGATATTTTATGTACAGTATGTCATATATATTTACTGTACTTTTTGATAATTTGTTTACAGTATATTAAGTGTATTTGGTGTACTTTCAGTTAATATTATATGTACAATATATGTAATATATTTACCGTACTCTTTGATATTTTATGTACAGTATATAAGATATATTTGGTGTCCTTTTGATATTTTATGTAAATTATATAATACATATTTGGTGTAGTTTTTGATATTTTACATAGGGTGTGTGATATATATTGACTGTCCTTTTTGATATTTTATTTACAGTATATAATATACATTTGGTGTAATTTTTGATATTTTATGTACAGTATATTAAATACAATTACTGTAGTTTTTGATAGTCTATTTACAGTATATATAACACGTATTTGGTGTACTTTTTGATATTTTATGTACAGTATGTCATATATATTTACTGTACTTTTTGATAATTTATTTACAGTATATAAAATGTATTTGGTGTACCTTCAGTTAATATTATATGTACAATATATGAAATATATTTACTGTACTTTTTGATATATTATGTACAGTATGTCATATATATTTACTGTATTTTTGATATTTTATTTACAGTATATAAAATGTATTTGGTGTACTTTTAGTTAATATTATATACACAATATATGAAATATATTTACTGTACTTTTTGATATTTTATGTACAGTATATAAGATATATTTGGTGTCCTTTTGATATTTTATATAAATTATATAATATATATTTGGTGTAGTTTTTGAGTATATAAAATGTATTTGGTGTACTTTCAGTTAATATTATATGTACAATATATGGAATATATTTACTGTACTTTTTGATATTTTATGTACAGTATAGAAGATATATTTGGTGTCCTTTTGATATTTTATATAAATTATATAATATATATTTGGTGAAGTTTTTGATATTTTAAATAGGGTGTGTAGTATATAGTTACTGTCCTTTTTGATATTTTATTTACAGTATATAATATACGTTTGGTGTAATTTTTGATATTTAATGTACAGTATATTAAATATAATTACTGTACTATTTGATACTTTATTTACAGTATATATAACACATATTTGGTGTACTTTCTGATATTTTATGTACAGTATGTAATATATATTTACTGTACTTTTTGATAATTTATTTACAGTATATAAAGTGTATTTGGTGTACTTTCAGTTAATATTATATGTACAATATATGAAATATATTTACTGTACTTTTTGATATTTTATGTACAGTATATAAGATATATTTGGTGTCCTTTTGATATTTTATGTAAATTATATAATATATATTTGGTGAAGTTTTTGATATTTTACATAGGGTGTGTAGTATATAGTTACTGTCCTTTTTGATATTTTATTTACAGTATATAATATACGTTTGGTGTAATTTTTGATATTTAATGTACAGTATATTAAATATAATTACTGTAGTATTTGATACTTTATTTACAGTATATATAACACATATTTGGTGTACTTTTTGATATTTTATGTACATTATGTCATATATATTTACTGTACTTTTTGATAATTTATTTACAGTATATAAAGTGTATTTGGTGTACTTTCAGTTAATATTATATGTACAATATATGAAATATATTTACTGTACTTTTTGATATTTTATGTACAGTATATAAGATATATTTGGTGTCCTTTTGATATTTTATGTAAATTATATAATATATATTTGGTGAAGTTTTTGATATTTTACATAGGGTGTGTAGTATATAGTTACTGTCCTTTTTGATATTTTATTTACAGTATATAATATACGTTTGGTGTAATTTTTGATATTTTATGTACAGTATATTAAATATAATTACTGTAGTATTTGATACTTTATTTACAGTATATATAACACATATTTGGTGTACTTTTTGATATTTTATGTACAGTATGTAATATATATTTACTGTACTTTTTGATAATTTATTTACAGTATATAAAGTGTATTTGGTGTACTTTCGGTTAATATTATATGTACAATATATGAAATATATATACTGTATTTTTGATATTTTATGTACAGTATATAAGATATATTTCGTGTCCTTTTGATATTTTATGTAAATTATATAATACATATTTGGTGTTGTTTTTGATATTTTACATAGGGTGTGTCATCTATATTGACTGTCCTTTTTAATATTTTATTTACAGGATATAATATACATTTGGTGTAATTTTTGATATTTTATGTACAGTATATTAAATATAATTACTGTAGTTTTTTATAGTCTATTTACAGTATATATAACACATATTTGGTGTACTTTTTGATATTTTATGTACAGTATGTCATATATATTTACTGTACTATTTGATATTTTATTTACAGTATATAAAATGTATTTGGTGTACTTTTAGTTAATATTATATGTACAATATATGAAATATATTTACTGTACTTTCTGATATTTTATATACAGTATATAAGATATATTTGGTGTCCTTTTGATATTTTATATAAATTATATAATATATATTTTGTGAAGTTTTTGATGTTTTACATAGGGTGTGTAGTATATACTTACTGTCCTTTTTGATATTTTATTTACAGTATATAATATACATTTGGTGTAATTTTTGATATTTTATGTACAGTATATTAAATATAATTACTGCAGTTTTTGATAGTCTATTTACAGTATATACAACACATATTTGGTGTACTTTTTGATATTTTATGTACAGTATGTCATATATATTTACTGTACTTTTTGATATTTTATTTACAGTATATAAAATGTATTTGGTGTACTTTTAGTTAATATTATATGTACAATATATGAAATATATTTACTGTACTTTTTGATATTTTATGTACAGTATATAAGATATATTTGGTGTCCTTTTGATATTTTATATAAATTACATAATATATATTTGCTGAAGTTTTTGATATTTTACATAGGGTGTGTAGTATATAGTTACTGTCCTTTTTGATATTTTATTTACAGTATATAATATACGTTTGGTGTAATTTTTGATATTTAATGTACAGTATATTAAATATAATTACTGTAGTATTTGATACTTTATTTACAGTATATATAACACATATTTGGTGTACTTTTTGATATTTTATGTACAGTATGTCATATATATTTACTGTACTTTTTGATAATTTATTTACAGTATATAAAGTGTATTTGGTGTATTTTCAGTTAATATTATATGTACAATATATGAAATATATTTACTGTACTTTTTGATATTTTATGTACAGTATATAAGATATATTTGGTGTCCTTTTGATATTTTATGTAAATTATATAATATATATTTGGTGAAGTTTTTGATATATTACATAGGGTGTGTAGTATATAGTTACTGTCCTTTTTGATATTTTATTTACAGTATATAATATACGTTTGGTGTAATTTTTGATATTTTATGTACAGTATATTAAATATAATTACTGTTGTATTTGATACTTTATTTACAGTATATATAACACATATTTGGTGTACTTTTTGATATTTTATGTACAGTATGTAATATATATTTACTGTACTTTTTGATAATTTATTTACAGTATATAAAGTGTATTTGGTGTACTTTCGTTTAATATTATATGTACAATATAAGAAATATATACTGTATTTTTGATATTTTATGTACAGTATATAAGATATATTTCGTGTCCTTTTGATATTTTATGTAAATTATATAATACATATTTGGTGTTGTTTTTGATATTTTACATAGGGTGTGTCATCTATATTGACTGTCCTTTTTAATATTTTATTTACAGTATATAATATACATTTGGTGTAATTTTTGATATTTTATGTACAGTATATTAAATATAATTACTGTAGTTTTTTATAGTCTATTTATAGTATATATAACACATATTTGGTGTACTTTTTGATATTTTATGTACAGTATGTCATATATATTTACTGTACTATTTGATATTTTATTTACAGTATATAAAATGTATTTGGTGTACTTTTAGTTAATATTATATGTACAATATATGAAATATATTTACTGTACTTTCTGATATTTTATATACAGTATATAAGATATATTTGGTGTCCTTTTGATATTTTATATAAATTATATAATATATATTTTGTGAAGTTTTTGATATTTTACATAGGGTGTGTAGTATATACTTACTGTCCTTTTTGATATTTTATTTACAGTATATAATATACATTTGGTGTAATTTTTGATATTTTATGTACAGTATATTAAATATAATTACTGAAGTATTTGATACTTTATTTACAGTATATATAACACATATTTGGTGTACTATTTGATATTTTATGTACAGTATGTCATATATATTTACTGTACTTTTTGATAATTTATTTACAGTATATAAAGAGTATTTGGTGTACTTTCAGTTAATATTATATGTACAATATATGAAATATGTTTACTGTATTTTTGATATTTTATGTAGAGTATATAAGATATATTTGGTGTCCTTTTGATATTTTATGTAAATTATATAATATATATTTGGTGAAGTTTTTGATATTTTACATAGGGTGTGTAGTATATAGTTACTGTCCTTTTTGATATTTTATTTACAGTATATAATATACGTTTGGTGTAATTTTTGATATTTTATGTACAGTATATTAAATATAATTACTGTAGTATTTGATACTTTATTTACAGTATATATAACACATATTTGGTGTACTTTTTGATATTTTATGTACAGTATGTAATATATATTTACTGTACTTTTTGATAATTTATTTACAGTATATAAAGTGTATTTGGGGTACTTTCAGTTAATATTATATGTACAATATATGAAATATATTTACTGTATTTTTGATATTTTATGTACAGTATATAAGATATATTTCGTATCCTTTTGATATTTTATGTAAATTATATAATACATATTTGGTGTTGTTTTTGATATTTTACATAGGGTGTGTCATATATATTGACTGTCCTTTTTTATATTTTATTTACAGTATATAATATACATTTGGTGTAATTTTTGATATTTTATGTACAGTATATTAAATATAATTACTGTAGTTTTTCATAGTCTATTTACAGTATATATAACACATATTTGGTGTACTTTTTGATATTTTATGTACAGTATGTCATATATATTTACTGTACTGTTTTATATTTTATTTACAGTATATAAAATGTATTTGGTGTACTTTTAGTTAATATTATATGTACAATATATGAAATATATTTACTGTACCTTCTGATATTTTATGTACAGTATATAAGATATATTTGGTGTCCGTTTGATATTTTATACAAATTATATAATATATATTTGGTGAAGTTTTTCATATTTTACATAGGGGGTGTAGTATATAGTTACTGTCCTTTTTGATATTTTATTTACAGTATATAATATACGTTTGGTGTAATTTTTGATATTTAATGTACAGTATATTAAATATAATTACTGTAGTATTTGATACTTTATTTACAGTATATAAACCACATATTTGGTGTACTTTTTGATATTTTATGTACAGTATATAATATATATTTACTGTACTTTTTGATAATTTATTTACAGTATATAAAGTGTATTTGGTGTACTTTCAGTTAATATTATATGTACAATATATGAAATATATTTACTGTACTTTTTGATATTTTATGTACAGTATATAAGATATATTTGGTGTCCTTTTGATATTTTATGTAAATTATATAATATATATTTGGTGAAGTTTTTGATATTTTACATAGGGTGTGTAGTATATAGTTACTGTCCATTTTGATATTTTATTTACAGTATATAATATACGTTTGGTGTAATTTTTGATATTTTATGTACAGTATATTAAATATAATTACTGTAGTATTTGATACTTTATTTACAGTATATATAACACATATTTGGTGCACTTTTTGATATTTTATGTACAGTATGTAATATATATTTACTGTACTTTTTGATAATTTATTTACAGTATATAAAGTGTATTTGGTGTACTTTCGGTTAATATTATATGTACAATATATGAAATATATATACTGTATTTTTGATATTTTATGTACAGTATATAAGATATATTTCGTGTCCTTTTGATATTTTATGTAAATTATATAATACATATTTGGTGTTGTTTTTGATATTTTACATAGGGTGTGTCATCTATATTGACTGTCCTTTTTAATATTTTATTTACAGTATATAATATACATTTGGTGTAATTTTTGATATTTTATGTACAGTATATTAAATATAATTACTGTAGTTTTTCATAGTCTATTTACAGTATATATAACACATATTTGGTGTACGTTTTGATATTTTATGTACAGTATGTCATATATATTTACTGTACTATTTGATATTTTATTTACAGTATATAAAATGTATTTGGTGTACTTTTAGTTAATATTATATGTACAATATATGATATATATTTACTGTACTTTCTGATATTTTATATACAGTATATAAGATATATTTGGTGTCCTTTTGATATTTTATATAAATTATATAATATATATTTTGTGCAGTTTTTGATATTTTACATAGGGTGTGTAGTATATACTTACTGTCCTTTTTGATATTTTATTTACAGTATATAATATACATTTGGTGTAATTTTTGATATTTTATGTACAGTATATTAAATATGATTACTGCAGTTTTTGATAGTCTATTTACAGTATATACAACACATATTTGGTGTACTTTTTGATATTTTATGTACAGTATGTCATATATATTTACTGTACTTTTTGATATTTTATTTACAGTATATAAAATGTATTTGGTGTACTTTTAGTTAATATTATATGTACAATATATGAAATATATTTACTGTACTTTTTGATATTTTATGTACAGTATATAAGATATATTTGGTGTCCTTTTGATATTTTATATAAATTACCTAATATATATTTGGTGAAGTTTTTGATATTTTACATAGGGTGTGTAGTATATAGTTACTGTCCTTTTTGATATTTTATTTACAGTATATAATATACGTTTGGTGTAATTTTTGATATTTAATGTACAGTATATTAAATATAATTACTGTAGTATTTGATACTTTATTTACAGTATATATAACACATATTTGGTGTACTTTTTGATATTTTATGTACAGTATGTCATATATATTTACTGTACTTTTTGATAATTTATTTACAGTATATAAAGTGTATTTGGTGTACTTTCAGTTAATATTATATGTACAATATATGAAATATATTTACTGTACATTTTGATATTTTATGTACAGTATATAAGATATATTTCGTGTCCTTTTGATATTTTATGTAAATTATATAATATATATTTGGTGAAGTTTTTGATATTTTACATAGGGTGTGTAGTATATAGTTACTGTCCTTTTTGATATTTTATTTACAGTATAAAATATACGTTTGGTGTAATTTTTGATATTTTATGTACAGTATATTAAATATAATTACTGCAGTTTTTGATAGTCTATTTACAGTATATACAACACATATTTGGTGTACTTTTTGATATTTTATGTACAGTATGTAATATATATTTACTGTACTTTTTGATAATTTATTTACAGTATATAAAGTGTATTTGGTGTACTTTCGGTTAATATTATATGTACAATATATGAAATATATATACTGTATTTTTGATATTTTATGTAGAGTATATAAGATATATTTCGTGTCCTTTTGATATTTCATGTAAATTATATAATACATATTTGGTGTTGTTTTTGATATTTTACATAGGGTGTGTCATCTATATTGACTGTCCTTTTTAATATTTTATTTACAGTATATAATATACATTTGGTGTAATTTTTGATATTTTATGTACAGTATATTAAATATAATTACTGTAGTTTTTTATAGTCTATTTACAGTATATATAACACATATTTGGTGTACTTTTTGATATTTTATGTACAGTATGTCATATATATTTACTGTACTATTTGATATTTTATTTACAGTATATAAAATGTATTTGGTGTACTTTTAGTTAATATTATATGTACAATATATGAAATATATTTACTGTACTTTCTGATATTTTATATACAGTATATAAGATATATTTGGTGTCCTTTTGATATTTTATATAAATTATATAATATATATTTTGTGAAGTTTTTGATATTTTACATAGGGTGTGTAGTATATACTTACTGTCCTTTTTGATATTTTATTTACAGTATATAATATACATTTGGTGTAATTTTTGATATTTTATGTACAGTATATTAAATATAATTACTGAAGTATTTGATACTTTATTTACAGTATATATAACACATATTTGGTGTACTTTTTGATATTTTATGTACAGTATGTCATATATATTTACTGTACTTTTTGATAATTTATTTACAGTATATAAAGAGTATTTGGTGTACTTTCAGTTAATATTATATGTACAATATATGAAATATGTTTACTGTATTTTTGATATTTTATGTACAGTATATAAGATATATTTCGTGTCCTTTTGATATTTTATGTAAATTATATAATACATATTTGGTGTTGTTTTTGATATTTTACATAGGGTGTGTCATCTATATTGACTGTCCTTTTTAATATTTTATTTACAGTATATAATATACATTTGGTGTAATTTTTGATATTTTATGTACAGTATATTAAATATAATTACTGTAGTTTTTCATAGTCTATTTACAGTATATATAACACATATTTGGTGTACGTTTTGATATTTTATGTACAGTATGTCATATATATTTACTGTACTATTTGATATTTTATTTACAGTATATAAAATGTATTTGGTGTACTTTTAGTTAATATTATATGTACAATATATGATATATATTTACTGTACTTTCTGATATTTTATATACAGTATATAAGATATATTTGGTGTCCTTTTGATATTTTATATAAATTATATAATATATATTTTGTGCAGTTTTTGATATTTTACATAGGGTGTGTAGTATATACTTACTGTCCTTTTTGATATTTTATTTACAGTATATAATATACATTTGGTGTAATTTTTGATATTTTATGTACAGTATATTAAATATAATTACTGCAGTTTTTGATAGTCTATTTACAGTATATACAACACATATTTGGTGTACTTTTTGATATTTTATGTACAGTATGTCATATATATTTACTGTACTTTTTGATATTTTATTTACAGTATATAAAATGTATTTGGTGTACTTTTAGTTAATATTATATGTACAATATATGAAATATATTTACTGTACTTTTTGATATTTTATGTACAGTATATAAGATATATTTGGTGTCCTTTTGATATTTTATATAAATTACCTAATATATATTTGGTGAAGTTTTTGATATTTTACATAGGGTGTGTAGTATATAGTTACTGTCCTTTTTGATATTTTATTTACAGTATATAATATACGTTTGGTGTAATTTTTGATATTTAATGTACAGTATATTAAATATAATTACTGTAGTATTTGATACTTTATTTACAGTATATATAACACATATTTGGTGTACTTTTTGATATTTTATGTACAGTATGTCATATATATTTACTGTACTTTTTGATAATTTATTTACAGTATATAAAGTGTATTTGGTGTACTTTCAGTTAATATTATATGTACAATATATGAAATATATTTACTGTACATTTTGATATTTTATGTACAGTATATAAGATATATTTCGTGTCCTTTTGATATTTTATGTAAATTATATAATATATATTTGGTGAAGTTTTTGATATTTTACATAGGGTGTGTAGTATATAGTTACTGTCCTTTTTGATATTTTATTTACAGTATATAATATACGTTTGGTGTAATTTTTGATATTTTATGTACAGTATATTAAATATAATTACTGCAGTTTTTGATAGTCTATTTACAGTATATACAACACATATTTGGTGTACTTTTTGATATTTTATGTACAGTATGTAATATATATTTACTGTACTTTTTGATAATTTATTTACAGTATATAAAGTGTATTTGGTGTACTTTCGGTTAATATTATATGTACAATATATGAAATATATATACTGTATTTTTGATATTTTATGTAGAGTATATAAGATATATTTCGTGTCCTTTTGATATTTTATGTAAATTATATAATACATATTTGGTGTTGTTTTTGATATTTTACATAGGGTGTGTCATCTATATTGACTGTCCTTTTTAATATTTTATTTACAGTATATAATATACATTTGGTGTAATTTTTGATATTTTATGTACAGTATATTAAATATAATTACTGTAGTTTTTTATAGTCTATTTACAGTATATATAACACATATTTGGTGTACTTTTTGATATTTTATGTACAGTATGTCATATATATTTACTGTACTATTTGATATTTTATTTACAGTATATAAAATGTATTTGGTGTACTTTTAGTTAATATTATATGTACAATATATGAAATATATTTACTGTACTTTCTGATATTTTATATACAGTATATAAGATATATTTGGTGTCCTTTTGATATTTTATATAAATTATATAATATATATTTTGTGAAGTTTTTGATATTTTACATAGGGTGTGTAGTATATACTTACTGTCCTTTTTGATATTTTATTTACAGTATATAATATACATTTGGTGTAATTTTTGATATTTTATGTACAGTATATTAAATATAATTACTGAAGTATTTGATACTTTATTTACAGTATATATAACACATATTTGGTGTACTTTTTGATATTTTATGTACAGTATGTCATATATATTTACTGTACTTTTTGATAATTTATTTACAGTATATAAAGAGTATTTGGTGTACTTTCAGTTAATATTATATGTACAATATATGAAATATGTTTACTGTATTTTTGATATTTTATGTACAGTATATAAGATATATTTGGTGTCCTTTTGATATTTTATGTAAATTATATAATATATATTTGGTGAAGTTTTTGATATTTTACATAGGGTGTGTAGTATATAGTTACTGTCCTTTTTGATATTTTATTTACAGTATATAATATACGTTTGGTGTAATTTTTGATATTTTATGTACAGTATATTAAATATAATTACTGTAGTATTTGATACTTTATTTACAGTATATATAACACATATTTGGTGTACTTTTTGATATTTTATGTACAGTATGTAATATATATTTACTGTACTTTTTGATAATTTATTTACAGTATATAAAGTGTATTTGGGGTACTTTCGGTTAATATTATATGTACAATATATGAAATATATTTACTGTATTTTTGATATTTTATGTACAGTATATAAGATATATTTCGTATCCTTTTGATATTTTATGTAAATTATATAATACATATTTGGTGTTGTTTTTGATATTTTACATAGGGTGTGTCATATATATTGACTGTCCTTTTTTATATTTTATTTACAGTATATAATATACATTTGGTGTAATTTTTGATATTTTATGTACAGTATATTAAATATAATTACTGTAGTTTTTCATAGTCTATTTACAGTATATATAACACATATTTGGTGTACTTTTTGATATTTTATGTACAGTATGTCATATATATTTACTGTACTGTTTTATATTTTATTTACAGTATATAAAATGTATTTGGTGTACTTTTAGTTAATATTATATGTACAATATATGAAATATATTTACTGTACCTTCTGATATTTTATATACAGTATATAAGATATATTTGGTGTCCGTTTGATATTTTATACAAATTATATAATATATATTTGGTGAAGTTTTTCATATTTTACATAGGGGGTGTAGTATATAGTTACTGTCCTTTTTGATATTTTATTTACAGTATATAATATACGTTTGGTGTAATTTTTGATATTTAATGTACAGTATATTAAATATAATTACTGTAGTATTTGATACTTTATTTACAGTATATAAACCACATATTTGGTGTACTTTTTGATATTTTATGTACAGTATGTCATATATATTTACTGTACTTTTTGATATTTTATTTACAGTATATAAAATGTATTTGGTGTACTTTTAGTTAATATTATATGTACAATATATGAAATATATTTACTGTACTTTCTGATATTTTATGTACAGTATATAAGATATATTTGGTGTCCTTTTGATATTTTATATAAATTATATAATATATATTTGGTGAAGTTTTTGATATTTTACATAGGGTGTGTAGTATATAGTTACTGTCCTTTTTGATATTTTATTTACAGTATATAATATACGTTTGGTGTAATTTTTGATATTTAATGTACAGTATATTAAATATAATTACTGTAGTATTTGATACTTTATTTACAGTATATATAACACATATTTGGTGTACTTTTTGATATTTTATGTACAGTATGTAATATATATTTACTGTACTTTTTGATAATTTATTTACAGTATATAAAGTGTATTTGGTGTACTTTCAGTTAATATTAAATGTAAAATATATGAAATATATTTACTGTACTTTTTGATATTTTATGTACAGTATATAAGATATATTTGGTGTCCTTTTGATATTTTATGTAAATTATATAATATATATTTGGTGAAGTTTTTGATATTTTACATAGGGTGTGTAGTATATAGTTACTGTCCTTTTTGATATTTTATTTACAGTATATAATATACGTTTGGTGTAATTTTTGATATTTTATGTACAGTATATTAAATATAATTACTGCAGTTTTTGATAGTCTATTTACAGTATATACAACACATATTTGGTGTACTTTTTGATATTTTATGTACAGTATGTAATATATATTTACTGTACTTTTTGATAATTTATTTACAGTATATAAAGTGTATTTGGTGTACTTTCGGTTAATATTATATGTACAATATATGAAATATATATACTGTATTTTTGATATTTTATGTAGAGTATATAAGATATATTTCGTGTCCTTTTGATATTTTATGTAAATTATATAATACATATTTGGTGTTGTTTTTGATATTTTACATAGGGTGTGTCATCTATATTGACTGTCCTTTTTAATATTTTATTTACAGTATATAATATACATTTGGTGTAATTTTTGATATTTTATGTACAGTATATTAAATATAATTACTGTAGTTTTTTATAGTCTATTTACAGTATATATAACACATATTTGGTGTACTTTTTGATATTTTATGTACAGTATGTCATATATATTTACTGTACTATTTGATATTTTATTTACAGTATATAAAATGTATTTGGTGTACTTTTAGTTAATATTATATGTACAATATATGAAATATATTTACTGTACTTTCTGATATTTTATATACAGTATATAAGATATATTTGGTGTCCTTTTGATATTTTATATAAATTATATAATATATATTTTGTGAAGTTTTTGATATTTTACATAGGGTGTGTAGTATATACTTACTGTCCTTTTTGATATTTTATTTACAGTATATAATATACATTTGGTGTAATTTTTGATATTTTATGTACAGTATATTAAATATAATTACTGAAGTATTTGATACTTTATTTACAGTATATATAACACATATTTGGTGTACTTTTTGATATTTTATGTACAGTATGTCATATATATTTACTGTACTTTTTGATAATTTATTTACAGTATATAAAGAGTATTTGGTGTACTTTCAGTTAATATTATATGTACAATATATGAAATATGTTTACTGTATTTTTGATATTTTATGTACAGTATATAAGATATATTTGGTGTCCTTTTGATATTTTATGTAAATTATATAATATATATTTGGTGAAGTTTTTGATATTTTACATAGGGTGTGTAGTATATAGTTACTGTCCTTTTTGATATTTTATTTACAGTATATAATATACGTTTGGTGTAATTTTTGATATTTTATGTACAGTATATTAAATATAATTACTGTAGTATTTGATACTTTATTTACAGTATATATAACACATATTTGGTGTACTTTTTGATATTTTATGTACAGTATGTAATATATATTTACTGTACTTTTTGATAATTTATTTACAGTATATAAAGTGTATTTGGGGTACTTTCGGTTAATATTATATGTACAATATATGAAATATATTTACTGTATTTTTCATATTTTATGTACAGTATATAAGATATATTTCGTATCCTTTTGATATTTTATGTAAATTATATAATACATATTTGGTGTTGTTTTTGATATTTTACATAGGGTGTGTCATATATATTGACTGTCCTTTTTTATATTTTATTTACAGTATATAATATACATTTGGTGTAATTTTTGATATTTTATGTACAGTATATTAAATATAATTACTGTAGTTTTTCATAGTCTATTTACAGTATATATAACACATATTTGGTGTACTTTTTGATATTTTATGTACAGTATGTCATATATATTTACTGTACTGTTTTATATTTTATTTACAGTATATAAAATGTATTTGGTGTACTTTTAGTTAATATTATATGTACAATATATGAAATATATTTACTGTACCTTCTGATATTTTATATACAGTATATAAGATATATTTGGTGTCCGTTTGATATTTTATACAAATTATATAATATATATTTGGTGAAGTTTTTCATATTTTACATAGGGGGTGTAGTATATAGTTACTGTCCTTTTTGATATTTTATTTACAGTATATAATATACGTTTGGTGTAATTTTTGATATTTAATGTACAGTATATTAAATATAATTACTGTAGTATTTGATACTTTATTTACAGTATATAAACCACATATTTGGTGTACTTTTTGATATTTTATGTACAGTATGTCATATATATTTACTGTACTTTTTGATATTTTATTTACAGTATATAAAATGTATTTGGTGTACTTTTAGTTAATATTATATGTACAATATATGAAATATATTTACTGTACTTTCTGATATTTTATGTACAGTATATAAGATATATTTGGTGTCCTTTTGATATTTTATATAAATTATATAATATATATTTGGTGAAGTTTTTGATATTTTACATAGGGTGTGTAGTATATAGTTACTGTCCTTTTTGATATTTTATTTACAGTATATAATATACGTTTGGTGTAATTTTTGATATTTAATGTACAGTATATTAAATATAATTACTGTAGTATTTGATACTTTATTTACAGTATATATAACACATATTTGGTGTACTTTTTGATATTTTATGTACAGTATGTAATATATATTTACTGTACTTTTTGATAATTTATTTACAGTATATAAAGTGTATTTGGTGTACTTTCAGTTAATATTAAATGTAAAATATATGAAATATATTTACTGTACTTTTTGATATTTTATGTGCAGTATATAAGATATATTTGGTGTCCTTTTGATATTTTATGTAAATTATATAATATATATTTGGTGAAGTTTTTGATATTTTACATAGGGTGTGTAGTATATAGTTACTGTCCTTTTTGATATTTTATTTACAGTATATAATATACGTTTGGTGTAATTTTTGATATTTTATGTACAGTATATTAAATATAATTACTGTAGTATTTGATACTTTATTTACAGTATATATAACACATATTTGGTGTACTTTTTGATATTTTATGTACAGTATGTAATATATATTTACTGTACTTTTTGATAATTTATTTACAGTATATAAAGTGTATTTGGTGTACTTTCGGTTAATATTATATGTACAATATATGAAATATATATACTGTATTTTTGATATTTTATGTACAGTATATAAGATATATTTCGTGTCCTTTTGATATTTTATGTAAATTATATAATACATATTTGGTGTTGTTTTTGATATTTTACATAGGGTGTGTCATCTATATTGACTGTCCTTTTTAATATTTTATTTACAGTATATAATATACATTTGGTGTAATTTTTGATATTTTATGTACAGTATATTAAATATAATTACTGTAGTTTTTCATAGTCTATTTACAGTATATATAACACATATTTGGTGTACTTTTTGATATTTTATGTACAGTATGTCATATATATTTACTGTACTATTTGATATTTTATTTACAGTATATAAAATGTATTTGGTGTACTTTTAGTTAATATTATATGTACAATATATGAAATATATTTACTGTACTTTCTGATATTTTATATACAGTATATAAGATATATTTGGTGTCCTTTTGATATTTTATATAAATTATATAATATATATTTTGTGAAGTTTTTGATATTTTACATAGGGTGTGTACTATATACTTACTGTCCTTTTTGATATTTTATTTACAGTATATAATATACATTTGGTGTAATTTTTGATATTTTATGTACAGTATATTAAATATAATTACTGCAGTTTTTGATAGTCTATTTGCAGTATATACAACACATATTTGGTGTACTTTTTGATATTTTATGTACAGTATGTCATATATATTTACTGTACTTTTTGATATTTTATTTACAGTATATAAAATGTATTTGGTGTACTTTTAGTTAATATTATATGTACAATATATGAAATATATTTACTGTACTTTTTGATATTTTATGTACAGTATATAAGATATATTTGGTGTCCTTTTGATATTTTATATAAATTACATAATATATATTTGGTGAAGTTTTTGATATTTTACATAGGGTGTGTAGTATATAGTTACTGTCCTTTTTGATATTTTATTTACAGTATATAATATACGTTTGGTGTAATTTTTGATATTTAATGTACAGTATATTAAATATAATTACTGTAGTATTTGATACTTTATTTACAGTATATATAACACGTATTTGGTGTACTTTTTGATATTTTTTGTACAGTATGTCATATATATTTACTGTACTTTTTGATAATTTATTTACAGTATATAAAGTGTATTTGGTGTACTTTCAGTTAATATTATATGTACAATATATGAAATATATTTACTGTACTTTTTGATTTTTTATGTACAGTATATAAGATATATTTGGTGTCCTTTTGATATTTTATGTAAATTATATAATATATATTTGGTGAAGTTTTTGATATTTTACATAGGGTGTGTAGTATATAGTTACTGTCCTTTTTGATATTTTATTTACAGTATATAATATACGTTTGGTGTAATTTTTGATATTTTATGTACAGTATATTAAATATAATTACTGTAGTATTTGATACTTTATTTTCAGTATATATAACACATATTTGGTGTACTTTTTGATATTTTATGTACAGTATGTAATATATATTTACTGTACTTTTTGATAATTTATTTACAGTATATAAAGTGTATTTGGTGTACTTTCAGTTAATATTATATGTACAATATATGAAATATATATACTGTATTTTTGATATTTTATGTACAGTATATAAGATATATTTCGTGTCCTTTTGATATTTTATGTAAATTATATAATACATATTTGGTGTTGTTTTTGATATTTTACATAGGGTGTGTCATCTATATTGACTGTCCTTTTTAATATTTTATTTACAGTATATAATATACATTTGGTGTAATTTTTGATATTTTATGTACAGTATATTAAATATAATTACTGTAGTTTTTCATAGTCTATTTACAGTATATATAACACATATTTGGTGTACTTTTTGATATTTTATGTACAGTATGTCATATATATTTACTGTACTATTTGATATATTATTTACAGTATATAAAATGTATTTGGTGTACTTTTAGTTAATATTATATGTACAATATATGAAATATATTTACTGTACTTTCTGATATCTTATATACAGTATATAAGATATATTTGGTGTCCTTTTGATATTTTATATAAATTATATAATATATATTTGGTGAAGTTTTTGATATTTTACATAGGGTGTGTAGTATATACTTACTGTCCTTTTTGATATTTTATTTACAGTATATAATATACATTTGGTGTAATTTTTGATATTTTATGTACAGTATATTAAATATAGTTACTGCAGTTTTTGATAGTCTATTTACAGTATATATAACACATATTTGGTGTACTTTTTGATATTTTATGTACAGTATGTCATATATATTTACTGTACTTTTTGATAATTTATTTACAGTATATAAAGTGTATTTGGTGTACTTTCAGTTAATATTATATGTAAAATATATGAAATATTTTTACTGTACTTTGTGATATTTTATGTACAGTATATAAGATATATTTGGTGTCCTTTTGATATTTTATATAAATTACATAATATATATTTGGTGAAGTTTTTGATATTTTACATAGGGTGTGTAGTATATAGTTACTGTCCTTTTTGATATTTTATTTACAGTATATAATATACGTTTGGTGTAATTTTTGATATTTAATGTACAGTATATTAAATATAATTACTGTAGTATTTGATACTTTATTTACAGTATATATAACACATATTTGGTGTACTTTTTGATATTTTATGTACAGTATGTAATATATATTTACTGTACTTTTTGATAATTTATTTACAGTATATAAAGTGTATTTGGTGTACTTTCAGTTAATATTATATGTACAATATATGAAATATATTTACTGTACTTTTTGATATTTTATGTACAGTATATAAGATATATTTGGTGTCCTTTTGATATATTATGTAAATTATATAATATATATTTGGTGAAGTTTTTGATATTTTACATAGGGTGTGTAGTATATAGTTACTGTCCTTTTTGATATTTTATTTACAGTATATAATATACGTTTGGTGTAATTTTTGATATTTTATGTACAGTATATTAAATATAATTACTGTAGTATTTGATACTTTATTTACAGTATATATAACACATATTTGGTGTACTTTTTGATATTTTATGTACAGTATGTAATATATATTTACTGTACTTTTTGATAATTTATTTACAGTATATAAAGTGTATTTGGTGTACTTTCGGTTAATATTATATGTACAATATATGAAATATATATACTGTATTTTTGATATTTTATGTACAGTGTATAAGATATATTTCGTGTCCTTTTGATATTTTATGTAAATTATATAATACATATTTGGTGTTGTTTTTGATATTTTACATAGGGTGTGTCATCTATATTGACTGTCCTTTTTAATATTTTATTTACAGTATATAATATACATTTGGTGTAATTTTTGATATTTTATGTACAGTATATTAAATATAATTACTGTAGTTTTTTATAGTCTATTTACAGTATATATAACACATATTTGGTGTACTTTTTGATATTTTATGTACAGTATGTCATATATATACTGTACTATTTGATATTTTATTTACAGTATATAAAATGTATTTGGTGTACTTTTAGTTAATATTATATGTACAATATATGAAATATATTTACTGTACTTTCTGATATTTTATATACAGTATATAAGATATATTTGGTGTCCTTTTGATATTTTATATAAATTATATAATATATATTTTGTGAAGTTTTTGATATTTTACATAGGGTGTGTAGTATATACTTACTGTCCTTTTTGATATTTTATTTACAGTATATAATATACATTTGGTGTAATTTTTGATATTTTATGTACAGTATATTAAATATAATTACTGCAGTTTTTGATAGTCTATTTACAGTATATACAACACATATTTGGTGTACTTTTTGATATTTTATGTACAGTATGTCATATATATTTACTGTACTTTTTGATATTTTATTTACAGTATATGAAATGTATTTGGTGTACTTTTAGTTAATATTATATGTACAATATATGAAATATATTTACTGTACTTTTTGATATTTTATGTACAGTATATAAGATATATTTGGTGTCCTTTTGAAATTTTATATAAATTACATAATATATATTTGGTGAAGTTTTTGATATTTTACATAGGGTGTGTAGTATATAGTTACTGTCCTTTTTGATATTTTATTTACAGTATATAATATACGTTTGTTGTAATTTTTGATATTTAATGTACAGTATATTAAATATAATTACTGTAGTATTTGATACTTTATTTACAGTATATATAACACATATTTGGTGTACTTTTTGATATTTTATGTACAGTATGTCATATATATTTACTGTACTTTTTGAGAATTTATTTACAGTATATAAAGTGTATTTGGTGTACTTTCAGTTAATATTATATGTACAATATATGAAATATATTTACTGTACTTTTTGATATTTTATGTACAGTATATAAGATATATTTGGTGTCCTTTTGATATTTTATGTAAATTATATAATATATATTTGGTGAAGTTTTTGATATTTTACATAGGGTGTGTACTATATAGTTACTGTCCTTTTTGATATTTTATTCACAGTATATAATATACGTTTGGTGTAATTTTTGATATTTTATGTACAGTATATTAAATATAATTACTGTAGTATTTGATACTTTATTTACAGTATATATAACACATATTTGGTGTACTTTTTGATATTTTATGTACAGTATGTAATATATATTTACTGTACTTTTTGACAATTTATTTACAGTATATAAAGTGTATTTGGTGTACTTTCGGTTAATATTATATGTACAATATATGAAATATATATACTGTATTTTTGATATTTTATGTACAGTATATAAGATATATTTCGTGTCCTTTTGATATTTTATGTAAATTATATAATACATATTTGGTGTTGTTTTTGATATTTTACATAGGGTGTGTCATCTATATTGACTGTCCTTTTTAATATTTTATTTACAGTATATAATATACATTTGGTGTAATTTTTGATATTTTATGTACAGTATATTAAATATAATTACTGTAGTTTTTGATAGTCTATTTACAGTATATATAACACATATTTGGTGTACTTTTTGATATTTTATGTACAGTATGTCATATATATTTACTGTACTATTTGATATTTTATTTACAGTATATAAAATGTATTTGGTGTACTTTTAGTTAATATTATATGTACAATATATGAAATATATTTACTCTACTTTCTGATATTTTATATACAGTATATAAGATATATTTGGTGTCCTTTTGATATTTTATATAAATTATATAATATATATTTGGTGAAGTTTTTGATATTTTACATAGGGTGTGTAGTATATACTTACTGTCCTTTTTGATATTTTATTTACAGTATATAATATACGTTTGGTGTAATTTTTGATATTTTATGTACAGTATATTAAATATAATTACTGTAGTATTTGATACTTTATTTTCAGTATATATAACACATATTTGGTGTACTTTTTGATATTTTATGTACAGTATGTAATATATATTTACTGTACTTTTTGATAATTTATTTACAGTATATAAAGTGTATTTGGTGTACTTTCGGTTAATATTATATGTACAATATATGAAATATATATACTGTATTTTTGATATTTTATGTACAGTATATAAGATATATTTCGTGTCCTTTTGATATTTTATGTAAATTATATAATACATATTTGGTGTTGTTTTTGATATTTTACATAGGGTGTGTCATCTATATTGACTGTCCTTTTTAATATTTTATTTACAGTATATAATTTACATTTGGTGTAATTTTTGATATTTTATGTACAGTATATTAAATATAATTACTGTAGTTTTTCATAGTCTATTTACAGTATATATAACACATATTTGGTGTACTTTTTGATATTTTATGTACAGTATGTCATATATATTTACTGTACTATTTGATATATTATTTACAGTATATAAAATGTATTTGGTGTACTTTTAGTTAATATTATATGTACAATATATGAAATATATTTACTGTACTTTCTGATATCTTATATACAGTATATAAGATATATTTGGTGTCCTTTTGATATTTTATATAAATTATATAATATATATTTGGTGAAGTTTTTGATATTTTACATAGGGTGTGTAGTATATACTTACTGTCCTTTTTGATATTTTATTTACAGTATATAATATACATTTGGTGTAATTTTTGATATTTTATGTACAGTATATTAAATATAGTTACTGCAGTTTTTGATAGTCTATTTACAGTATATATAACACATATTTGGTGTACTTTTTGATATTTTATGTACAGTATGTCATATATATTTACTGTACTTTTTGATATTTTATTTACAGTATATAAAATGTATTTGGTGTACTTTTAGTTAATATTATATGTACAATATATGAAATATATTTACTGTACTTTCTGATATTTTATGTACAGTATATAAGATATATTTGGTGTCCTTTTGATATTTTATATAAATTACATAATATATATTTGGTGAAGTTTTTGATATTTTACATAGGGTGTGTAGTATATAGTTACTGTCCTTTTTGATATTTTATTTACAGTATATAATATACGTTTGGTGTAATTTTTGATATTTAATGTACAGTATATTAAATATAATTACTGTAGTATTTGATACTTTATTTACAGTATATATAACACATATTTGGTGTACTTTTTGATATTTTATGTACAGTATGTAATATATATTTACTGTACTTTTTGATAATTTATTTACAGTATATAAAGTGTATTTGGTGTACTTTCAGTTAATATTATATGTACAATATATGAAATATATTTACTGTACTTTTTGATATTTTATGTACAGTATATAAGATATATTTGGTGTCCTTTTGATATTTTATATAAATTACATAATATATATTTGGTGAAGTTTTTGATATTTTACATAGGGTGTGTAGTATATAGTTACTGTCCTTTTTGATATTTTATTTACAGTATATAATATACGTTTGGTGTAATTTTTGATATTTAATGTACAGTATATTAAATATAATTACTGTAGTATTTGATACTTTATTTACAGTATATATAACACGTATTTGGTGTACTTTTTGATATTTTTTGTACAGTATGTCATATATATTTACTGTACTTTTTGATAATTTATTTACAGTATATAAAGTGTATTTGGTGTACTTTCAGTTAATATTATATGTACAATATATGAAATATATTTACTGTACTTTTTGATTTTTTATGTACAGTATATAAGATATATTTGGTGTCCTTTTGATATTTTATGTAAATTATATAATATATATTTGGTGAAGTTTTTGATATTTTACATAGGGTGTGTAGTATATAGTTACTGTCCTTTTTGATATTTTATTTACAGTATATAATATACGTTTGGTGTAATTTTTGATATTTTATGTACAGTATATTAAATATAATTACTGTAGTATTTGATACTTTATTTTCAGTATATATAACACATATTTGGTGTACTTTTTGATATTTTATGTACAGTATGTAATATATATTTACTGTACTTTTTGATAATTTATTTACAGTATATAAAGTGTATTTGGTGTACTTTCGGTTAATATTATATGTACAATATATGAAATATATATACTGTATTTTTGATATTTTATGTACAGTATATAAGATATATTTCGTGTCCTTTTGATATTTTATGTAAATTATATAATACATATTTGGTGTTGTTTTTGATATTTTACATAGGGTGTGTCATCTATATTGACTGTCCTTTTTAATATTTTATTTACAGTATGTAATATACATTTGGTGTAATTTTTGATATTTTATGTACAGTATATTAAATATAATTACTGTAGTTTTTCATAGTCTATTTACAGTATATATAACACATATTTGGTGTACTTTTTGATATTTTATGTACAGTATGTCATATATATTTACTGTACTATTTGATATATTATTTACAGTATATAAAATGTATTTGGTGTACTTTTAGTTAATATTATATGTACAATATATGAAATATATTTACTGTACTTTCTGATATCTTATATACAGTATATAAGATATATTTGGTGTCCTTTTGATATTTTATATAAATTATATAATATATATTTGGTGAAGTTTTTGATATTTTACATAGGGTGTGTAGTATATACTTACTGTCCTTTTTGATATTTTATTTACAGTATATAATATACATTTGGTGTAATTTTTGATATTTTATGTACAGTATATTAAATATAGTTACTGCAGTTTTTGATAGTCTATTTACAGTATATATAACACATATTTGGTGTACTTTTTGATATTTTATGTACAGTATGTCATATATATTTACTGTACTTTTTGATAATTTATTTACAGTATATAAAGTGTATTTGGTGTACTTTCAGTTAATATTATATGTAAAGTATATGAAATATTTTTACTGTACTTTGTGATATTTTATGTACAGTATATAAGATATATTTGGTGTCCTTTTGATATTTTATATAAATTACATAATATATATTTGGTGAAGTTTTTGATATTTTACATAGGGTGTGTAGTATATAGTTACTGTCCTTTTTGATATTTTATTTACAGTATATAATATACGTTTGGTGTAATTTTTGATATTTAATGTACAGTATATTAAATATAATTACTGTAGTATTTGATACTTTATTTACAGTATATATAACACATATTTGGTGTACTTTTTGATATTTTATGTACAGTATGTAATATATATTTACTGTACTTTTTGATAATTTATTTACAGTATATAAAGTGTATTTGGTGTACTTTCAGTTAATATTATATGTACAATATATGAAATATATTTACTGTACTTTTTGATATTTTATGTACAGTATATAAGATATATTTGGTGTCCTTTTGATATATTATGTAAATTATATAATATATATTTGGTGAAGTTTTTGATATTTTACATAGGGTGTGTAGTATATAGTTACTGTCCTTTTTGATATTTTATTTACAGTATATAATATACGTTTGGTGTAATTTTTGATATTTTATGTACAGTATATTAAATATAATTACTGTAGTATTTGATACTTTATTTACAGTATATATAACACATATTTGGTGTACTTTTTGATATTTTATGTACAGTATGTAATATATATTTACTGTACTTTTTGATAATTTATTTACAGTATATAAAGTGTATTTGGTGTACTTTCGGTTAATATTATATGTACAATATATGAAATATATATACTGTATTTTTGATATTTTATGTACAGTGTATAAGATATATTTCGTGTCCTTTTGATATTTTATGTAAATTATATAATACATATTTGGTGTTGTTTTTGATATTTTACATAGGGTGTGTCATCTATATTGACTGTCCTTTTTAATATTTTATTTACAGTATATAATATACATTTGGTGTAATTTTTGATATTTTATGTACAGTATATTAAATATAATTACTGTAGTTTTTTATAGTCTATTTACAGTATATATAACACATATTTGGTGTACTTTTTGATATTTTATGTACAGTATGTCATATATATACTGTACTATTTGATATTTTATTTACAGTATATAAAATGTATTTGGTGTACTTTTAGTTAATATTATATGTACAATATATGAAATATATTTACTGTACTTTCTGATATTTTATATACAGTATATAAGATATATTTGGTGTCCTTTTGATATTTTATATAAATTATATAATATATATTTTGTGAAGTTTTTGATATTTTACATAGGGTGTGTAGTATATACTTACTGTCCTTTTTGATATTTTATTTACAGTATATAATATACATTTGGTGTAATTTTTGATATTTTATGTACAGTATATTAAATATAATTACTGCAGTTTTTGATAGTCTATTTACAGTATATACAACACATATTTGGTGTACTTTTTGATATTTTATGTACAGTATGTCATATATATTTACTGTACTTTTTGATATTTTATTTACAGTATATGAAATGTATTTGGTGTACTTTTAGTTAATATTATATGTACAATATATGAAATATATTTACTGTACTTTTTGATATTTTATGTACAGTATATAAGATATATTTGGTGTCCTTTTGAAATTTTATATGAATTACATAATATATATTTGGTGAAGTTTTTGATATTTTACATAGGGTGTGTAGTATATAGTTACTGTCCTTTTTGATATTTTATTTACAGTATATAATATACGTTTGTTGTAATTTTTGATATTTAATGTACAGTATATTAAATATAATTACTGTAGTATTTGATACTTTATTTACAGTATATATAACACATATTTGGTGTACTTTTTGATATTTTATGTACAGTATGTCATATATATTTACTGTACTTTTTGAGAATTTATTTACAGTATATAAAGTGTATTTGGTGTACTTTCAGTTAATATTATATGTACAATATATGAAATATATTTACTGTACTTTTTGATATTTTATGTACAGTATATAAGATATATTTGGTGTCCTTTTGATATTTTATGTAAATTATATAATATATATTTGGTGAAGTTTTTGATATTTTACATAGGGTGTGTACTATATAGTTACTGTCCTTTTTGATATTTTATTCACAGTATATAATATACGTTTGGTGTAATTTTTGATATTTTATGTACAGTATATTAAATATAATTACTGTAGTATTTGATACTTTATTTACAGTATATATAACACATATTTGGTGTACTTTTTGATATTTTATGTACAGTATGTAATATATATTTACTGTACTTTTTGACAATTTATTTACAGTATATAAAGTGTATTTGGTGTACTTTCGGTTAATATTATATGTACAATATATGAAATATATATACTGTATTTTTGATATTTTATGTACAGTATATAAGATATATTTCGTGTCCTTTTGATATTTTATGTAAATTATATAATACATATTTGGTGTTGTTTTTGATATTTTACATAGGGTGTGTCATCTATATTGACTGTCCTTTTTAATATTTTATTTACAGTATATAATATACATTTGGTGTAATTTTTGATATTTTATGTACAGTATATTAAATATAATTACTGTAGTTTTTGATAGTCTATTTACAGTATATATAACACATATTTGGTGTACTTTTTGATATTTTATGTACAGTATGTCATATATATTTACTGTACTATTTGATATTTTATTTACAGTATATAAAATGTATTTGGTGTACTTTTAGTTAATATTATATGTACAATATATGAAATATATTTACTCTACTTTCTGATATTTTATATACAGTATATAAGATATATTTGGTGTCCTTTTGATATTTTATATAAATTATATAATATATATTTGGTGAAGTTTTTGATATTTTACATAGGGTGTGTAGTATATACTTACTGTCCTTTTTGATATTTTATTTACAGTATATAATATACGTTTGGTGTAATTTTTGATATTTTATGTACAGTATATTAAATATAATTACTGTAGTATTTGATACTTTATTTTCAGTATATATAACACATATTTGGTGTACTTTTTGATATTTTATGTACAGTATGTAATATATATTTACTGTACTTTTTGATAATTTATTTACAGTATATAAAGTGTATTTGGTGTACTTTCGGTTAATATTATATGTACAATATATGAAATATATATACTGTATTTTTGATATTTTATGTACAGTATATAAGATATATTTCGTGTCCTTTTGATATTTTATGTAAATTATATAATACATATTTGGTGTTGTTTTTGATATTTTACATAGGGTGTGTCATCTATATTGACTGTCCTTTTTAATATTTTATTTACAGTATATAATTTACATTTGGTGTAATTTTTGATATTTTATGTACAGTATATTAAATATAATTACTGTAGTTTTTCATAGTCTATTTACAGTATATATAACACATATTTGGTGTACTTTTTGATATTTTATGTACAGTATGTCATATATATTTACTGTACTATTTGATATATTATTTACAGTATATAAAATGTATTTGGTGTACTTTTAGTTAATATTATATGTACAATATATGAAATATATTTACTGTACTTTCTGATATCTTATATACAGTATATAAGATATATTTGGTGTCCTTTTGATATTTTATATAAATTATATAATATATATTTGGTGAAGTTTTTGATATTTTACATAGGGTGTGTAGTATATACTTACTGTCCTTTTTGATATTTTATTTACAGTATATAATATACATTTGGTGTAATTTTTGATATTTTATGTACAGTATATTAAATATAGTTACTGCAGTTTTTGATAGTCTATTTACAGTATATATAACACATATTTGGTGTACTTTTTGATATTTTATGTACAGTATGTCATATATATTTACTGTACTTTTTGATATTTTATTTACAGTATATAAAATGTATTTGGTGTACTTTTAGTTAATATTATATGTACAATATATGAAATATATTTACTGTACTTTCTGATATTTTATGTACAGTATATAAGATATATTTGGTGTCCTTTTGATATTTTATATAAATTACATAATATATATTTGGTGAAGTTTTTGATATTTTACATAGGGTGTGTAGTATATAGTTACTGTCCTTTTTGATATTTTATTTACAGTATATAATATACGTTTGGTGTAATTTTTGATATTTAATGTACAGTATATTAAATATAATTACTGTAGTATTTGATACTTTATTTACAGTATATATAACACATATTTGGTGTACTTTTTGATATTTTATGTACAGTATGTAATATATATTTACTGTACTTTTTGATAATTTATTTACAGTATATAAAGTGTATTTGGTGTACTTTCAGTTAATATTATATGTACAATATATGAAATATATTTACTGTACTTTTTGATATTTTATGTACAGTATATAAGATATATTTGGTGTCCTTTTGATATTTTATATAAATTACATAATATATATTTGGTGAAGTTTTTGATATTTTACATAGGGTGTGTAGTATATAGTTACTGTCCTTTTTGATATTTTATTTACAGTATATAATATACGTTTGGTGTAATTTTTGATATTTAATGTACAGTATATTAAATATAATTACTGTAGTATTTGATACTTTATTTACAGTATATATAACACATATTTGGTGTACTTTTTGATATTTTATGTACAGTATGTAATATATATTTACTGTACTTTTTGATAATTTATTTACAGTATATAAAGTGTATTTGGTGTACTTTCAGTTAATATTATATGTACAATATATGAAATATATTTACTGTACTTTTTGATATTTTATGTACAGTATGTAATATATATTTACTGTACTTTTTGATAATTTATTTACAGTATATAAAGTGTATTTGGTGTACTTTCAGTTAATATTAAATGTAAAATATATGAAATATATTTACTGTACTTTGTGATATTTTATGTACAGTATATAAGATATATTTGGTGTCCTTTTGATATTTTATGTAAATTATATAATATATATTTGGTGAAGTTTTTGATATTTTACATAGGGTGTGTAGTATATAGTTACTGTCCTTTTTGATATTTTATTTACAGTATATAATATACGTTTGGTGTAATTTTTGATATTTTATGTACAGTATATTAAATATAATTACTGTAGTATTTGATACTTTATTTACAGTATATATAACACATATTTGGTGTACTTTTTGATATTTTATGTACAGTATGTAATATATATTTACTGTACTTTTTGATAATTTATTTACAGTATATAAAGTGTATTTGGTGTACTTTCGGTTAATATTATATGTACAATATATGAAATATATATACTGTATTTTTGATATTTTATGTACAGTATATAAGATATATTTCGTGTCCTTTTGATATTTTATGTAAATTATATAATACATATTTGGTGTTGTTTTTGATATTTTACATAGGGTGTGTCATCTATATTGACTGTCCTTTTTAATATTTTATTTACAGTATATAATATACATTTGGTGTAATTTTTGATATTTTATGGACAGTATATTAAATATAATTACTGCAGTTTTTCATAGTCTATTTACAGTATATATAACACATATTTGGTGTACTTTTTGATATTTTATGTACAGTATGTCATATATATTTACTGTACTATTTGATATTTTATTTACAGTATATAAAATGTATTTGGTGTACTTTTAGTTAATATTATATGTACAATATATGAAATATATTTACTGTACTTTCTGATATTTTATATACAGTATATAAGATATATTTGGTGTCCTTTTGATATTTTATATAAATTATATAATATATATTTGGTGAAGTTTTTGATATTTTACATAGGGTGTGTAGTATATAGTTACTGTCCTTTTTGATATTTTATTTACAGTATATAATATACGTTTGGTGTAATTTTTGATATTTAATGTACAGTATATTAAATATAATTACTGTAGTATTTGATACTTTATTTACAGTATATATAACACATATTTGGTGTACTTTTTGATATTTTATGTACAGTATGTAATATATATTTACTGTACTTTTTGATAATTTATTTACAGTATATAAAGTGTATTTGGTGTACTTTCAGTTAATATTATATGTAAAATATATGAAATATTTTTACTGTACTTTGTGATATTTTATGTACAGTATATAAGATATATTTGGTGTCCTTTTGATATTTTATATAAATTACATAATATATATTTGGTGAAGTTTTTGATATTTTACATAGGGTGTGTAGTATATAGTTACTGTCCTTTTTGATATTTTATTTACAGTATATAATATACGTTTGGTGTAATTTTTGATATTTAATGTACAGTATATTAAATATAATTACTGTAGTATTTGATACTTTATTTACAGTATATATAACACATATTTGGTGTACTTTTTGATATTTTATGTACAGTATGTAATATATATTTACTGTAATTTTTGATAATTTATTTACAGTATATAAAGTGTATTTGGTGTACTTTCAGTTAATATTATATGTACAATATATGAAATATATTTACTGTACTTTTTGATATTTTATGTACAGTATATAAGATATATTTGGTGTCCTTTTGATATTTTATATAAATTACATAATATATATTTGGTGAAGTTTTTGATATTTTACATAGGGTGTGTAGTATATAGTTACTGTCCTTTTTGATATTTTATTTACAGTATATAATATACGTTTGGTGTAATTTTTGATATTTAATGTACAGTATATTAAATATAATTACTGTAGTATTTGATACTTTATTTACAGTATATATAACACATATTTGGTGTACTTTTTGATATTTTATGTACAGTATGTAATATATATTTACTGTACTTTTTGATAATTTATTTACAGTATATAAAGTGTATTTGGTGTACTTTCAGTTAATATTATATGTACAATATATGAAATATATTTACTGTACTTTTTGATATTTTATGTACAGTATATAAGATATATTTGGTGTCCTTTTGATATTTTATGTAAATTATATAATATATATTTGGTGAAGTTTTTGATATTTTACATAGGGTGTGTAGTATATAGTTACTGTCCTTTTTGATATTTTATTTACAGTATATAATATACGTTTGGTGTAATTTTTGATATTTTATGTACAGTATATTAAATATAATTACTGTAGTATTTGATACTTTATTTACAGTATATATAACACATATTTGGTGTACTTTTTGATATTTTATGTACAGTATGTAATATATATTTACTGTACTTTTTGATAATTTATTTACAGTATATAAAGTGTATTTGGTGTACTTTCGGTTAATATTATATGTACAATATATGAAATATATATACTGTATTTTTGATATTTTATGTACAGTGTATAAGATATATTTCGTGTCCTTTTGATATTTTATGTAAATTATATAATACATATTTGGTGTTGTTTTTGATATTTTACATAGGGTGTGTCATCTATATTGACTGTCCTTTTTAATATTTTATTTACAGTATATAATATACATTTGGTGTAATTTTTGATATTTTATGTACAGTATATTAAATATAATTACTGTAGTTTTTTATAGTCTATTTACAGTATATATAACACATATTTGGTGTACTTTTTGATATTTTATGTACAGTATGTCATATATATACTGTACTATTTGATATTTTATTTACAGTATATAAAATGTATTTGGTGTACTTTTAGTTAATATTATATGTACAATATATGAAATATATTTACTGTACTTTCTGATATTTTATATACAGTATATAAGATATATTTGGTGTCCTTTTGATATTTTATATAAATTATATAATATATATTTTGTGAAGTTTTTGATATTTTACATAGGGTGTGTAGTATATACTTACTGTCCTTTTTGATATTTTATTTACAGTATATAATATACATTTGGTGTAATTTTTGATATTTTATGTACAGTATATTAAATATAATTACTGCAGTTTTTGATAGTCTATTTACAGTATATACAACACATATTTGGTGTACTTTTTGATATTTTATGTACAGTATGTCATATATATTTACTGTACTTTTTGATATTTTATTTACAGTATATGAAATGTATTTGGTGTACTTTTAGTTAATATTATATGTACAATATATGAAATATATTTACTGTACTTTTTGATATTTTATGTACAGTATATAAGATATATTTGGTGTCCTTTTGAAATTTTATATAAATTACATAATATATATTTGGTGAAGTTTTTGATATTTTACATAGGGTGTGTAGTATATAGTTACTGTCCTTTTTGATATTTTATTTACAGTATATAATATACGTTTGTTGTAATTTTTGATATTTAATGTACAGTATATTAAATATAATTACTGTAGTATTTGATACTTTATTTACAGTATATATAACACATATTTGGTGTACTTTTTGATATTTTATGTACAGTATGTCATATATATTTACTGTACTTTTTGAGAATTTATTTACAGTATATAAAGTGTATTTGGTGTACTTTCAGTTAATATTATATGTACAATATATGAAATATATTTACTGTACTTTTTGATATTTTATGTACAGTATATAAGATATATTTGGTGTCCTTTTGATATTTTATGTAAATTATATAATATATATTTGGTGAAGTTTCTGATATTTTACATAGGGTGTGTACTATATAGTTACTGTCCTTTTTGATATTTTATTCACAGTATATAATATACGTTTGGTGTAATTTTTGATATTTTATGTACAGTATATTAAATATAATTACTGTAGTATTTGATACTTTATTTACAGTATATATAACACATATTTGGTGTACTTTTTGATATTTTATGTACAGTATGTAATATATATTTACTGTACTTTTTGACAATTTATTTACAGTATATAAAGTGTATTTGGTGTACTTTCGGTTAATATTATATGTACAATATATGAAATATATATACTGTATTTTTGATATTTTATGTACAGTATATAAGATATATTTCGTGTCCTTTTGATATTTTATGTAAATTATATAATACATATTTGGTGTTGTTTTTGATATTTTACATAGGGTGTGTCATCTATATTGACTGTCCTTTTTAATATTTTATTTACAGTATATAATATACATTTGGTGTAATTTTTGATATTTTATGTACAGTATATTAAATATAATTACTGTAGTTTTTGATAGTCTATTTACAGTATATATAACACATATTTGGTGTACTTTTTGATATTTTATGTACAGTATGTCATATATATTTACTGTACTATTTGATATTTTATTTACAGTATATAAAATGTATTTGGTGTACTTTTAGTTAATATTATATGTACAATATATGAAATATATTTACTCTACTTTCTGATATTTTATATACAGTATATAAGATATATTTGGTGTCCTTTTGATATTTTATATAAATTATATAATATATATTTGGTGAAGTTTTTGATATTTTACATAGGGTGTGTAGTATATACTTACTGTCCTTTTTGATATTTTATTTACAGTATATAATATACGTTTGGTGTAATTTTTGATATTTTATGTACAGTATATTAAATATAATTACTGTAGTATTTGATAATTTATTTTCAGTATATATAACACATATTTGGTGTACTTTTTGATATTTTATGTACAGTATGTAATATATATTTACTGTACTTTTTGATAATTTATTTACAGTATATAAAGTGTATTTGGTGTACTTTCGGTTAATATTATATGTACAATATATGAAATATATATACTGTATTTTTGATATTTTATGTACAGTATATAAGATATATTTCGTGTCCTTTTGATATTTTATGTAAATTATATAATACATATTTGGTGTTGTTTTTGATATTTTACATAGGGTGTGTCATCTATATTGACTGTCCTTTTTAATATTTTATTTACAGTATATAATTTACATTTGGTGTAATTTTGATATTTTATGTACAGTATATTAAATATAATTACTGTAGTTTTTCATAGTCTATTTACAGTATATATAACACATATTTGGTGTACTTTTTGATATTTTATGTACAGTATGTCATATATATTTACTGTACTATTTGATATATTATTTACAGTATATAAAATGTATTTGGTGTACTTTTAGTTAATATTATATGTACAATATATGAAATATATTTACTGTACTTTCTGATATCTTATATACAGTATATAAGATATATTTGGTGTCCTTTTGATATTTTATATAAATTATATAATATATATTTGGTGAAGTTTTTGATATTTTACATAGGGTGTGTAGTATATACTTACTGTCCTTTTTGATATTTTATTTACAGTATATAATATACATTTGGTGTAATTTTTGATATTTTATGTACAGTATATTAAATATAGTTACTGCAGTTTTTGATAGTCTATTTACAGTATATATAACACATATTTGGTGTACTTTTTGATATTTTATGTACAGTATGTCATATATATTTACTGTACTTTTTGATATTTTATTTACAGTATATAAAATGTATTTGGTGTACTTTTAGTTAATATTATATGTACAATATATGAAATATATTTACTGTACTTTCTGATATTTTATGTACAGTATATAAGATATATTTGGTGTCCTTTTGATATTTTATATAAATTATATAATATATATTTGGTGAAGTTTTTGATATTTTACATAGGGTGTGTAGTATATAGTTACTGTCCTTTTTGATATTTTATTTACAGTATATAATATACGTTTGGTGTAATTTTTGATATTTAATGTACAGTATATTAAATATAATTACTGTAGTATTTGATACTTTATTTACAGTATATATAACACATATTTGGTGTACTTTTTGATATTTTATGTACAGTATGTAATATATATTTACTGTACTTTTTGATAATTTATTTACAGTATATAAAGTGTATTTGGTGTACTTTCAGTTAATATTAAATGTAAAATATATGAAATATATTTACTGTACTTTGTGATATTTTATGTACAGTATATAAGATATATTTGGTGTCCTTTTGATATTTTATGTAAATTATATAATATATATTTGGTGAAGTTTTTGATATTTTACATAGGGTGTGTAGTATATAGTTACTGTCCTTTTTGATATTTTATTTACAGTATATAATATACGTTTGGTGTAATTTTTGATATTTTATGTACAGTATATTAAATATAATTACTGTAGTATTTGATACTTTATTTACAGTATATATAACACATATTTGGTGTACTTTTTGATATTTTATGTACAGTATGTAATATATATTTACTGTACTTTTTGATAATTTATTTACAGTATATAAAGTGTATTTGGTGTACTTTCGGTTAATATTATATGTACAATATATGAAATATATATACTGTATTTTTGATATTTTATGTACAGTATATAAGATATATTTCGTGTCCTTTTGATATTTTATGTAAATTATATAATACATATTTGGTGTTGTTTTTGATATTTTACATAGGGTGTGTCATCTATATTGACTGTCCTTTTTAATATTTTATTTACAGTATATAATATACATTTGGTGTAATTTTTGATATTTTATGGACAGTATATTAAATATAATTACTGCAGTTTTTCATAGTCTATTTACAGTATATATAACACATATTTGGTGTACTTTTTGATATTTTATGTACAGTATGTCATATATATTTACTGTACTATTTGATATTTTATTTACAGTATATAAAATGTATTTGGTGTACTTTTAGTTAATATTATATGTACAATATATGAAATATATTTACTGTACTTTCTGATATTTTATATACAGTATATAAGATATATTTGGTGTCCTTTTGATATTTTATATAAATTATATAATATATATTTGGTGAAGTTTTTGATATTTTACATAGGGTGTGTAGTATATAGTTACTGTCCTTTTTGATATTTTATTTACAGTATATAATATACGTTTGGTGTAATTTTTGATATTTAATGTACAGTATATTAAATATAATTACTGTAGTATTTGATACTTTATTTACAGTATATATAACACATATTTGGTGTACTTTTTGATATTTTATGTACAGTATGTAATATATATTTACTGTACTTTTTGATAATTTATTTACAGTATATAAAGTGTATTTGGTGTACTTTCAGTTAATATTATATGTAAAATATATGAAATATTTTTACTGTACTTTGTGATATTTTATGTACAGTATATAAGATATATTTGGTGTCCTTTTGATATTTTATATAAATTACATAATATATATTTGGTGAAGTTTTTGATATTTTACATAGGGTGTGTAGTATATAGTTACTGTCCTTTTTGATATTTTATTTACAGTATATAATATACGTTTGGTGTAATTTTTGATATTTAATGTACAGTATATTAAATATAATTACTGTAGTATTTGATACTTTATTTACAGTATATATAACACATATTTGGTGTACTTTTTGATATTTTATGTACAGTATGTAATATATATTTACTGTACTTTTTGATAATTTATTTACAGTATATAAAGTGTATTTGGTGTACTTTCAGTTAATATTATATGTACAATATATGAAATATATTTACTGTACTTTTTGATATTTTATGTACAGTATATAAGATATATTTGGTGTCCTTTTGATATTTTATATAAATTACATAATATATATTTGGTGAAGTTTTTGATATTTTACATAGGGTGTGTAGTATATAGTTACTGTCCTTTTTGATATTTTATTTACAGTATATAATATACGTTTGGTGTAATTTTTGATATTTAATGTACAGTATATTAAATATAATTACTGTAGTATTTGATACTTTATTTACAGTATATATAACACATATTTGGTGTACTTTTTGATATTTTATGTACAGTATGTAATATATATTTACTGTACTTTTTGATAATTTATTTACAGTATATAAAGTGTATTTGGTGTACTTTCAGTTAATATTATATGTACAATATATGAAATATATTTACTGTACTTTTTGATATTTTATGTACAGTATATAAGATATATTTGGTGTCCTTTTGATATTTTATGTAAATTATATAATATATATTTGGTGAAGTTTTTGATATTTTACATAGGGTGTGTAGTATATAGTTACTGTCCTTTTTGATATTTTATTTACAGTATATAATATACGTTTGGTGTAATTTTTGATATTTTATGTACAGTATATTAAATATAATTACTGTAGTATTTGATACTTTATTTACAGTATATATAACACATATTTGGTGTACTTTTTGATATTTTATGTACAGTATGTAATATATATTTACTGTACTTTTTGATAATTTATTTACAGTATATAAAGTGTATTTGGTGTACTTTCGGTTAATATTATATGTACAATATATGAAATATATATACTGTATTTTTGATATTTTATGTACAGTGTATAAGATATATTTCGTGTCCTTTTGATATTTTATATAAATTATATAATACATATTTGGTGTTGTTTTTGATATTTTACATAGGGTGTGTCATCTATATTGACTGTCCTTTTTAATATTTTATTTACAGTATATAATATACATTTGGTGTAATTTTTGATATTTTATGTACAGTATATTAAATATAATTACTGTAGTTTTTTATAGTCTATTTACAGTATATATAACACATATTTGGTGTACTTTTTGATATTTTATGTACAGTATGTCATATATATACTGTACTATTTGATATTTTATTTACAGTATATAAAATGTATTTGGTGTACTTTTAGTTAATATTATATGTACAATATATGAAATATATTTACTGTACTTTCTGATATTTTATATACAGTATATAAGATATATTTGGTGTCCTTTTGATATTTTATATAAATTATATAATATATATTTTGTGAAGTTTTTGATATTTTACATAGGGTGTGTAGTATATACTTACTGTCTTTTTGATATTTTATTTACAGTATATAATATACATTTGGTGTAATTTTTGATATTTTATGTACAGTATATTAAATATAATTACTGCAGTTTTTCATAGTCTATTTACAGTATATACAACACATATTTGGTGTACTTTTTGATATTTTATGTACAGTATGTCATATATATTTATTGTACTTTTTGATATTTTATTTACAGTATATGAAATGTATTTGGTGTACTTTTAGTTAATATTATATGTACAATATATGAAATATATTTACTGTACTTTTTGATATTTTATGTACAGTATATAAGATATATTTGGTGTCCTTTTGAAATTTTATATAAATTACATAATATATATTTGGTGAAGTTTTTGATATTTTACATAGGGTGTGTAGTATATAGTTACTGTCCTTTTTGATATTTTATTTACAGTATATAATATACGTTTGGTGTAATTTTTGATATTTAATGTACAGTATATTAAATATAATTACTGTAGTATTTGATACTTTATTTACAGTATATATAACACATATTTGGTGTACTTTTTGATATTTTATGTACAGTATGTCATATATATTTACTGTACTTTTTGAGAATTTATTTACAGTATATAAAGTGTATTTGGTGTACTTTCAGTTAATATTATATGTACAATATATGAAATATATTTACTGTACTTTTTGATATTTTATGTACAGTATATAAGATATATTTGGTGTCCTTTTGATATTTTATGTAAATTATATAATATATATTTGGTGAAGTTTTTGATATTTTACATAGGGTGTGTACTATATAGTTACTGTCCTTTTTGATATTTTATTTACAGTATATAATATACGTTTGGTGTAATTTTTGATATTTTATGTACAGTATATTAAATATAATTACTGTAGTATTTGATACTTTATTTACAGTATATATAACACATATTTGGTGTACTTTTTGATATTTTATGTACAGTATGTAATATATATTTACTGTACTTTTTGACAATTTATTTACAGTATATAAAGTGTATTTGGTGTACTTTCGGTTAATATTATATGTACAATATATGAAATATATATACTGTATTTTTGATATTTTATGTACAGTATATAAGATATATTTCGTGTCCTTTTGATATTTTATGTAAATTATATAATACATATTTGGTGTTGTTTTTGATATTTTACATAGGGTGTGTCATCTATATTGACTGTCCTTTTTAATATTTTATTTACAGTATATAATATACATTTGGTGTAATTTTTGATATTTTATGTACAGTATATTAAATATAATTACTGTAGTTTTTTATAGTCTATTTACAGTATATATAACACATATTTGGTGTACTTTTTGATATTTTATGTACAGTATGTCATATATATTTACTGTACTATTTGATATTTTATTTACAGTATATAAAATGTATTTGGTGTACTTTTAGTTAATATTATATGTACAATATATGAAATATATTTACTGTACTTTCTGATATTTTATATACAGTATATAAGATATATTTGGTGTCCTTTTGATATTTTATATAAATTATATAATATATATTTTGTGAAGTTTTTGATATTTTACATAGGGTGTGTAGTATATACTTACTGTCCTTTTTGATATTTTATTTACAGTATATAATATACATTTGGTGTAATTTTTGATATTTTATGTACAGTATATTAAATATAATTACTGCAGTTTTTGATAGTCTATTTACAGTATATACAACACATATTTGGTGTACTTTTTGATATTTTATGTACAGTATGTCATATATATTTACTGTACTTTTTGATATTTTATTTACAGTATATAAAATGTATTTGGAGTACTTTTAGTTAATATTATATATACAATATATGAAATACATTTACTGTACTTTTTGATATTTTATGTACAGTATATAAGATATATTTGGTGTCCTTTTGATATTTTATATAAATTATATAATATACATTTGGTGAAGTTTTTGATATTTTACATAGGGTGTGTAGTATATAGTTACTGTCCTTTTTGATATTTTATTTACAGTATATAATATACGTTTGGTGTAATTTTTGATATTTAATGTACAGTATATTAAATATAATTACTGTAGTATTTGATACTTTATTTACAGTATATATAACACATATTTGGTGTACTTTTTGATATTTTATGTACAGTATGTCATATATATTTACTGTACTTTTTGATAATTTATTTACAGTATATAAAGTGTATTTGGTGTACTTTCAGTTAATATTATATGTACAATATATGAAATATATTTACTGTACTTTTTGATATTTTATGTACAGTATATAAGATATATTTGGTGTCCTTTTGATATTTTATGTAAATTATATAATATATATTTGGTGAAGTTTTTGATATTTTACATAGGGTGTGTACTATATAGTTACTGTCCTTTTTGATATTTTATTTACAGTATATAATATACGTTTGGTGTAATTTTTGATATTTAATGTACAGTATATTAAATATAATTACTGTAGTATTTGATACTTTATTTACAGTATATATAACACATATTTGGTGTACTTTTTGATATTTTATGTACAGTATGTAATATATATTTACTGTACTTTTTGATAATTTATTTACAGTATATAAAGTGTATTTGGTGTACTTTCAGTTAATATTATATGTACAATATATGAAATATATTTACTGTACTTTTTGATATTTTAGGTACAGTATATAAGATATATTTGGTGTCCTTTTGATATTTTATGTAAATTATATAATATATATTTGGTGAAGTTTTTGATATTTTACATAGGGTGTGTAGTATATAGTTACTGTCCTTTTTGATATTTTATTTACAGTATATAATATACGTTTGGTGTAATTTTTGATATTTTATGTACAGTATATTAAATATAATTACTGTAGTATTTGATACTTTATTTTCAGTATATATAACACATATTTGGTGTACTTTTTGATATTTTATGTACAGTATGTAATATATATTTACTGTACTTTTTGATAATTTATTTACAGTATATAAAGTGTATTTGGTGTACTTTCGGTTAATATTATATGTACAATATATGAAATATATATACTGTATTTTTGATATTTTATGTACAGTATATAAGATATATTTCGTGTCCTTTTGATATTTTATGTAAATTATATAATACATATTTGGTGTTGTTTTTGATATTTTACATAGGGTGTGTCATCTATATTGACTGTCCTTTTTAATATTTTATTTACAGTATATAATATACATTTGGTGTAATTTTTGATATTTTATGTACAGTATATTAAATATAATTACTGTAGTTTTTCATAGTCTATTTACAGTATATATAACACATATTTGGTGTACTTTTTGATATTTTATGTACAGTATGTCATATATATTTACTGTACTATTTGATATATTATTTACAGTATATAAAATGTATTTGGTGTACTTTTAGTTAATATTATATGTACAATATATGAAATATATTTACTGTACTTTCTGATATCTTATATACAGTATATAAGATATATTTGGTGTCCTTTTGATATTTTATATAAATTATATAATATATATTTGGTGAAGTTTTTGATATTTTACATAGGGTGTGTAGTATATACTTACTGTCCTTTTTGATATTTTATTTACAGTATATAATATACATTTGGTGTAATTTTTGATATTTTATGTACAGTATATTAAATATAGTTACTGCAGTTTTTGATAGTCTATTTACAGTATATATAACACATATTTGGTGTACTTTTTGATATTTTATGTACAGTATGTCATATATATTTACTGTACTTTTTGATATTTTATTTACAGTATATAAAATGTATTTGGTGTACTTTTAGTTAATATTATATGTACAATATATGAAATATATTTACTGTACTTTCTGATATTTTATGTACAGTATATAAGATATATTTGGTGTCCTTTTGATATTTTATATAAATTATATAATATATATTTGGTGAAGTTTTTGATATTTTACATAGGGTGTGTAGTATATAGTTACTGTCCTTTTTGATATTTTATTTACAGTATATAATATACGTTTGGTGTAATTTTTGATATTTAATGTACAGTATATTAAATATAATTACTGTAGTATTTGATACTTTATTTACAGTATATATAACACATATTTGGTGTACTTTTTGATATTTTATGTACAGTATGTCATATATATTTACTGTACTTTTTGATAATTTATTTACAGTATATAAAGTGTATTTGGTGTACTTTCAGTTAATATTAAATGTAAAATATATGAAATATATTTACTGTACTTTGTGATATTTTATGTACAGTATATAAGATATATTTGGTGTCCTTTTGATATTTTATGTAAATTATATAATATATATTTGGTGAAGTTTTTGATATTTTACATAGGGTGTGTAGTATATAGTTACTGTCCTTTTTGATATTTTATTTACAGTATGTAATATACGTTTGGTGTAATTTTTGATATTTTATGTACAGTATATTAAATATAATTACTGTAGTATTTGATACTTTATTTACAGTATATATAACACATATTTGGTGTACTTTTTGATATTTTATGTACAGTATGTAATATATATTTACTGTACTTTTTGATAATTTATTTACAGTATATAAAGTGTATTTGGTGTACTTTCGGTTAATATTATATGTACAATATATGAAATATATATACTGTATTTTTGATATTTTATGTACAGTATATAAGATATATTTCGTGTCCTTTTGATATTTTATGTAAATTATATAATACATATTTGGTGTTGTTTTTGATATTTTACATAGGGTGTGTCATCTATATTGACTGTCCTTTTTAATATTTTATTTACAGTATATAATATACATTTGGTGTAATTTTTGATATTTTATGTACAGTATATTAAATATAATTACTGTAGTTTTTCATAGTCTATTTACAGTATATATAACACATATTTGGTGTACTTTTTGATATTTTATGTACAGTATGTCATATATATTTACTGTACTATTTGATATTTTATTTACAGTATATAAAATGTATTTGGTGTACTTTTAGTTAATATTATATGTACAATATATGAAATATATTTACTGTACTTTCTGATATTTTATATACAGTATATAAGATATATTTGGTGTCCTTTTGATATTTTATATAAATTATATAATATATATTTGGTGAAGTTTTTGATATTTTACATAGGGTGTGTAGTATATAGTTACTGTCCTTTTTGATATTTTATTTACAGTATATAATATACGTTTGGTGTAATTTTTGATATTTAATGTACAGTATATTAAATATAATTACTGTAGTATTTGATACTTTATTTACAGTATATATAACACATATTTGGTGTACTTTTTGATATTTTATGTACAGTATGTAATATATATTTACTGTACTTTTTGATAATTTATTTACAGTATATAAAGTGTATTTGATGTACTTTCAGTTAATATTATATGTAAAATATATGAAATATATTTACTGTACTTTGTGATATTTTATGTACAGTATATAAGATATATTTGGTGTCCTTTTGATATTTTATGTAAATTATATAATATATATTTGGTGAAGTTTTTGATATTTTACATAGGGTGTGTAGTATATAGTTACTGTCCTTTTTGATATTTTATTTACAGTATGTAATATACGTTTGGTGTAATTTTTGATATTTTATGTACAGTATATTAAATATAATTACTGTAGTATTTGATACTTTATTTACAGTATATATAACACATATTTGGTGTACTTTTTGATATTTTATGTACAGTATGTAATATATATTTACTGTACTTTTTGATAATTTATTTACAGTATATAAAGTGTATTTGGTGTACTTTCGGTTAATATTATATGTACAATATATGAAATATATATACTGTATTTTTGATATTTTATGTACAGTATATAAGATATATTTCGTGTCCTTTTGATATTTTATGTAAATTATATAATACATATTTGGTGTTGTTTTTGATATTTTACATAGGGTGTGTCATCTATATTGACTGTCCCTTTTAATATTTTATTTACAGTATATAATATACATTTGGTGTAATTTTTGATATTTTATGTACAGTATATTAAATATAATTACTGTAGTTTTTTATAGTCTATTTACAGTATATATAACACATATTTGGTGTACTTTTTGATATTTTATGTACAGTATGTCATATATATTTACTGTACTATTTGATATTTTATTTACAGTATATAAAATGTATTTGGTGTACTTTTAGTTAATATTATATGTACAATATATGAAATATATTTACTGTACTTTCTGATATTTTATATACAGTATATAAGATATATTTGGTGTCCTTTTGATATTTTATATAAATTATATAATATATATTTTGTGAAGTTTTTGATATTTTACATAGGGTGTGTAGTATATACTTACTGTCCTTTTTGATATTTTATTTACAGTATATAATATACATTTGGTGTAATTTTTGATATTTTATGTACAGTATATTAAATATAATTACTGCAGTTTTTGATAGTCTATTTACAGTATATACAACACATATTTGGTGTACTTTTTGATATTTTATGTACAGTATGTCATATATATTTACTGTACTTTTTGATATTTTATTTACAGTATATAAAATGTATTTGGAGTACTTTTAGTTAATATTATATATACAATATATGAAATACATTTACTGTACTTTTTGATATTTTATGTACAGTATATAAGATATATTTGGTGTCCTTTTGATATTTTATATAAATTATATAATATACATTTGGTGAAGTTTTTGATATTTTACATAGGGTGTGTAGTATATAGTTACTGTCCTTTTTGATATTTTATTTACAGTATATAATATACGTTTGGTGTAATTTTTGATATTTAATGTACAGTATATTAAATATAATTACTGTAGTATTTGATACTTTATTTACAGTATATATAACACATATTTGGTGTACTTTTTGATATTTTATGTACAGTATGTCATATATATTTACTGTACTTTTTGATAATTTATTTACAGTATATAAAGTGTATTTGGTGTACTTTCAGTTAATATTATATGTACAATATATGAAATATATTTACTGTACTTTTTGATATTTTATGTACAGTATATAAGATATATTTGGTGTCCTTTTGATATTTTATGTAAATTATATAATATATATTTGGTGAAGTTTTTGATATTTTACATAGGGTGTGTACTATATAGTTACTGTCCTTTTTGATATTTTATTTACAGTATATAATATACGTTTGGTGTAATTTTTGATATTTAATGTACAGTATATTAAATATAATTACTGTAGTATTTGATACTTTATTTACAGTATATATAACACATATTTGGTGTACTTTTTGATATTTTATGTACAGTATGTAATATATATTTACTGTACTTTTTGATAATTTATTTACAGTATATAAAGTGTATTTGGTGTACTTTCAGTTAATATTATATGTACAATATATGAAATATATTTACTGTACTTTTTGATATTTTAGGTACAGTATATAAGATATATTTGGTGTCCTTTTGATATTTTATGTAAATTATATAATATATATTTGGTGAAGTTTTTGATATTTTACATAGGGTGTGTAGTATATAGTTACTGTCCTTTTTGATATTTTATTTACAGTATATAATATACGTTTGGTGTAATTTTTGATATTTTATGTACAGTATATTAAATATAATTACTGTAGTATTTGATACTTTATTTTCAGTATATATAACACATATTTGGTGTACTTTTTGATATTTTATGTACAGTATGTAATATATATTTACTGTACTTTTTGATAATTTATTTACAGTATATAAAGTGTATTTGGTGTACTTTCGGTTAATATTATATGTACAATATATGAAATATATATACTGTATTTTTGATATTTTATGTACAGTATATAAGATATATTTCGTGTCCTTTTGATATTTTATGTAAATTATATAATACATATTTGGTGTTGTTTTTGATATTTTACATAGGGTGTGTCATCTATATTGACTGTCCTTTTTAATATTTTATTTACAGTATATAATATACATTTGGTGTAATTTTTGATATTTTATGTACAGTATATTAAATATAATTACTGTAGTTTTTCATAGTCTATTTACAGTATATATAACACATATTTGGTGTACTTTTTGATATTTTATGTACAGTATGTCATATATATTTACTGTACTATTTGATATATTATTTACAGTATATAAAATGTATTTGGTGTACTTTTAGTTAATATTATATGTACAATATATGAAATATATTTACTGTACTTTCTGATATCTTATATACAGTATATAAGATATATTTGGTGTCCTTTTGATATTTTATATAAATTATATAATATATATTTGGTGAAGTTTTTGATATTTTACATAGGGTGTGTAGTATATACTTACTGTCCTTTTTGATATTTTATTTACAGTATATAATATACATTTGGTGTAATTTTTGATATTTTATGTACAGTATATTAAATATAGTTACTGCAGTTTTTGATAGTCTATTTACAGTATATATAACACATATTTGGTGTACTTTTTGATATTTTATGTACAGTATGTCATATATATTTACTGTACTTTTTGATATTTTATTTACAGTATATAAAATGTATTTGGTGTACTTTTAGTTAATATTATATGTACAATATATGAAATATATTTACTGTACTTTCTGATATTTTATGTACAGTATATAAGATATATTTGGTGTCCTTTTGATATTTTATATAAATTATATAATATATATTTGGTGAAGTTTTTGATATTTTACATAGGGTGTGTAGTATATAGTTACTGTCCTTTTTGATATTTTATTTACAGTATATAATATACGTTTGGTGTAATTTTTGATATTTAATGTACAGTATATTAAATATAATTACTGTAGTATTTGATACTTTATTTACAGTATATATAACACATATTTGGTGTACTTTTTGATATTTTATGTACAGTATGTCATATATATTTACTGTACTTTTTGATAATTTATTTACAGTATATAAAGTGTATTTGGTGTACTTTCAGTTAATATTAAATGTAAAATATATGAAATATATTTACTGTACTTTGTGATATTTTATGTACAGTATATAAGATATATTTGGTGTCCTTTTGATATTTTATGTAAATTATATAATATATATTTGGTGAAGTTTTTGATATTTTACATAGGGTGTGTAGTATATAGTTACTGTCCTTTTTGATATTTTATTTACAGTATGTAATATACGTTTGGTGTAATTTTTGATATTTTATGTACAGTATATTAAATATAATTACTGTAGTATTTGATACTTTATTTACAGTATATATAACACATATTTGGTGTACTTTTTGATATTTTATGTACAGTATGTAATATATATTTACTGTACTTTTTGATAATTTATTTACAGTATATAAAGTGTATTTGGTGTACTTTCGGTTAATATTATATGTACAATATATGAAATATATATACTGTATTTTTGATATTTTATGTACAGTATATAAGATATATTTCGTGTCCTTTTGATATTTTATGTAAATTATATAATACATATTTGGTGTTGTTTTTGATATTTTACATAGGGTGTGTCATCTATATTGACTGTCCTTTTTAATATTTTATTTACAGTATATAATATACATTTGGTGTAATTTTTGATATTTTATGTACAGTATATTAAATATAATTACTGTAGTTTTTCATAGTCTATTTACAGTATATATAACACATATTTGGTGTACTTTTTGATATTTTATGTACAGTATGTCATATATATTTACTGTACTATTTGATATTTTATTTACAGTATATAAAATGTATTTGGTGTACTTTTAGTTAATATTATATGTACAATATATGAAATATATTTACTGTACTTTCTGATATTTTATATACAGTATATAAGATATATTTGGTGTCCTTTTGATATTTTATATAAATTATATAATATATATTTGGTGAAGTTTTTGATATTTTACATAGGGTGTGTAGTATATAGTTACTGTCCTTTTTGATATTTTATTTACAGTATATAATATACGTTTGGTGTAATTTTTGATATTTAATGTACAGTATATTAAATATAATTACTGTAGTATTTGATACTTTATTTACAGTATATATAACACATATTTGGTGTACTTTTTGATATTTTATGTACAGTATGTAATATATATTTACTGTACTTTTTGATAATTTATTTACAGTATATAAAGTGTATTTGATGTACTTTCAGTTAATATTATATGTAAAATATATGAAATATATTTACTGTACTTTGTGATATTTTATGTACAGTATATAAGATATATTTGGTGTCCTTTTGATATTTTATGTAAATTATATAATATATATTTGGTGAAGTTTTTGATATTTTACATAGGGTGTGTAGTATATAGTTACTGTCCTTTTTGATATTTTATTTACAGTATATAATATACGTTTGGTGTGATTTTTGATATTTTATGTACAGTATATTAAATATAATTACTGTAGTATTTGATACTTTATTTACAGTATATATAACACATATTTGGTGTACTTTTTGATATTTTATGTACAGTATGTAATATATATTTACTGTACTTTTTGATAATTTATTTACAGTATATAAAGTGTATTTGGTGTACTTTCGGTTAATATTATATGTACAATATATGAAATATATATACTGTATTTTTGATATTTTATGTACAGTATATAAGATATATTTCGTGTCCTTTTGATATTTTATGTAAATTATATAATACATATTTGGTGTTGTTTTTGATATTTTACATAGGGTGTGTCATCTATATTGACTGTCCTTTTTAATATTTTATTTACACTATATAATATACATTTGGTGTAATTTTTGATATTTTATGGACAGTATATTAAATATAATTACTGTAGTTTTTCATAGTCTATTTACAGTATATATAACACATATTTGGTGTACTTTTTGATATTTTATGTACAGTATGTCATATATATTTACTGTACTATTTGATATTTTATTTACAGTATATAAAATGTATTTGGTGTACTTTTAGTTAATATTATATGTACAATATATGAAATATATTTACTGTACTTTCTGATATTTTATATACAGTATATAAGATATATTTGGTGTCCTTTTGATATTTTATATAAATTATATAATATATATTTGGTGAAGTTTTTGATATTTTACATAGGGTGTGTAGTATATAGTTACTGTCCTTTTTGATATTTTATTTACAGTATATAATATACGTTTGGTGTAATTTTTGATATTTAATGTACAGTATATTAAATATAATTACTGTAGTATTTGATACTTTATTTACAGTATATATAACACATATTTGGTGTACTTTTTGATATTTTATGTACAGTATGTAATATATATTTACTGTACTTTTTGATAATTTATTTACAGTATATAAAGTGTATTTGGTGTACTTTCAGTTAATATTATATGTAAAATATATGAAATATTTTTACTGTACTTTGTGATATTTTATGTACAGTATATAAGATATATTTGGTGTCCTTTTGATATTTTATATAAATTACATAATATATATTTGGTGAAGTTTTTGATATTTTACATAGGGTGTGTAGTATATAGTTACTGTCCTTTTTGATATTTTATTTACAGTATATAATATACGTTTGGTGTAATTTTTGATATTTAATGTACAGTATATTAAATATAATTACTGTAGTATTTGATACTTTATTTACAGTATATATAACACATATTTGGTGTACTTTTTGATATTTTATGTACAGTATGTAATATATATTTACTGTACTTTTTGATAATTTATTTACAGTATATAAAGTGTATTTGGTGTACTTTCAGTTAATATTATATGTACAATATATGAAATATATTTACTGTACTTTTTGATATTTTATGTACAGTATATAAGATATATTTGGTGTCCTTTTGATATTTTATGTAAATTATATAATATATATTTGGTGAAGTTTTTGATATTTTACATAGGGTGTGTAGTATATAGTTACTGTCCTTTTTGATATTTTATTTACAGTATATAATATACGTTTGGTGTAATTTTTGATATTTTATGTACAGTATATTAAATATAATTACTGTAGTATTTGATACTTTATTTACAGTATATATAACACATATTTGGTGTACTTTTTGATATTTTATGTACAGTATGTAATATATATTTACTGTACTTTTTGATAATTTATTTACAGTATATAAAGTGTATTTGGTGTACTTTCGGTTAATATTATATGTACAATATATGAAATATATATACTGTATTTTTGATATTTTATGTACAGTGTATAAGATATATTTCGTGTCCTTTTGATATTTTATGTAAATTATATAATACATATTTGGTGTTGTTTTTGATATTTTACATAGGGTGTGTCATCTATATTGACTGTCCTTTTTAATATTTTATTTACAGTATATAATATACATTTGGTGTAATTTTTGATATTTTATGTACAGTATATTAAATATAATTACTGTAGTTTTTTATAGTCTATTTACAGTATATATAACACATATTTGGTGTACTTTTTGATATTTTATGTACAGTATGTCATATATATATACTGTACTATTTGATATTTTATTTACAGTATATAAAATGTATTTGGTGTACTTTTAGTTAATATTATATGTACAATATATGAAATATATTTACTGTACTTTCTGATATTTTATATACAGTATATAAGATATATTTGGTGTCCTTTTGATATTTTATATAAATTATATAATATATATTTTGTGAAGTTTTTGATATTTTACATAGGGTGTGTAGTATATACTTACTGTCCTTTTTGATATTTTATTTACAGTATATAATATACATTTGGTGTAATTTTTGATATTTTATGTACAGTATATTAAATATAATTACTGCAGTTTTTGATAGTCTATTTACAGTATATACAACACATATTTGGTGTACTTTTTGATATTTTATGTACAGTATGTCATATATATTTACTGTACTTTTTGATATTTTATTTACAGTATATGAAATGTATTTGGTGTACTTTTAGTTAATATTATATGTACAATATATGAAATATATTTACTGTACTTTTTGATATTTTATGTACAGTATATAAGATATATTTGGTGTCCTTTTGAAATTTTATATAAATTACATAATATATATTTGGTGAAGTTTTTGATATTTTACATAGGGTGTGTAGTATATAGTTACTGTCCTTTTTGATATTTTATTTACAGTATATAATATACGTTTGGTGTAATTTTTGATATTTAATGTACAGTATATTAAATATAATTACTGTAGTATTTGATACTTTATTTACAGTATATATAACACATATTTGGTGTACTTTTTGATATTTTATGTACAGTATGTCATATATATTTACTGTACTTTTTGATAATTTATTTACAGTATATAAAGTGTATTTGGTGTACTTTCAGTTAATATTATATGTACAATATATGAAATATATTTACTGTACTTTTTGATATTTTATGTACAGTATATAAGATATATTTGGTGTCCTTTTGATATTTTATGTAAATTATATAATATATATTTGGTGAAGTTTTTGATATTTTACATAGGGTGTGTACTATATAGTTACTGTCCTTTTTGATATTTTATTTACAGTATATAATATACGTTTGGTGTAATTTTTGATATTTTATGTACAGTATATTAAATATAATTACTGTAGTATTTGATACTTTATTTACAGTATATATAACACATATTTGGTGTACTTTTTGATATTTTATGTACAGTATGTAATATATATTTACTGTACTTTTTGACAATTTATTTACAGTATATAAAGTGTATTTGGTGTACTTTCGGTTAATATTATATGTACAATATATGAAATATATATACTGTATTTTTGATATTTTATGTACAGTATATAAGATATATTTCGTGTCCTTTTGATATTTTATGTAAATTATATAATACATATTTGGTGTTGTTTTTGATATTTTACATAGGGTGTGTCATCTATATTGACTGTCCTTTTTAATATTTTATTTACAGTATATAATATACATTTGGTGTAATTTTTGATATTTTATGTACAGTATATTAAATATAATTACTGTAGTTTTTTATAGTCTATTTACAGTATATATAACACATATTTGGTGTACTTTTTGATATTTTATGTACAGTATGTCATATATATTTACTGTACTATTTGATATTTTATTTACAATATATAAAATGTATTTGGTGTACTTTTAGTTAATATTATATGTACAATATATGAAATATATTTACTGTACTTTCTGATATTTTATATACAGTATATAAGATATATTTGGTGTCCTTTTGATATTTTATATAAATTATATAATATATATTTTGTGAAGTTTTTGATATTTTACATAGGGTGTGTAGTATATACTTACTGTCCTTTTTGATATTTTATTTACAGTATATAATATACATTTGGTGTAATTTTTGATATTTTATGTACAGTATATTAAATATAATTACTGCAGTTTTTGATAGTCTATTTACAGTATATACAACACATATTTGGTGTACTTTTTGATATTTTATGTACAGTATGTCATATATATTTACTGTACTTTTTGATATTTTATTTACAGTATATAAAATGTATTTGGTGTACTTTTAGTTAATATTATATATACAATATATGAAATACATTTACTGTACTTTTTGATATTTTATGTACAGTATATAAGATATATTTGGTGTCCTTTTGATATTTTATATAAATTATATAATATACATTTGGTGAAGTTTTTGATATTTTACATAGGGTGTGTAGTATATAGTTACTGTCCTTTTTGATATTTTATTTACAGTATATAATATACGTTTGGTGTAATTTTTGATATTTAATGTACAGTATATTAAATATAATTACTGTAGTATTTGATACTTTATTTACAGTATATATAACACATATTTGGTGTACTTTTTGATATTTTATGTACAGTATGTCATATATATTTACTGTACTTTTTGATAATTTATTTACAGTATATAAAGTGTATTTGGTGTACTTTCAGTTAATATTATATGTACAATATATGAAATATATTTACTGTACTTTTTGATATTTTATGTACAGTATATAAGATATATTTGGTGTCCTTTTGATATTTTATGTAAATTATATAATATATATTTGGTGAAGTTTTTGATATTTTACATAGGGTGTGTACTATATAGTTACTGTCCTTTTTGATATTTTATTTACAGTATATAATATACGTTTGGTGTAATTTTTGATATTTAATGTACAGTATATTAAATATAATTACTGTAGTATTTGATACTTTATTTACAGTATATATAACACATATTTGGTGTACTTTTTGATATTTTATGTACAGTATGTAATATATATTTACTGTACTTTTTGATAATTTATTTACAGTATATAAAGTGTATTTGGTGTACTTTCAGTTAATATTATATGTACAATATATGAAATATATTTACTGTACTTTTTGATATTTTAAGTACAGTATATAAGATATATTTGGTGTCCTTTTGATATTTTATGTAAATTATATAATATATATTTGGTGAAGTTTTTGATATTTTACATAGGGTGTGTAGTATATAGTTACTGTCCTTTTTGATATTTTATTTACAGTATATAATATACGTTTGGTGTAATTTTTGATATTTTATGTACAGTATATTAAATATAATTACTGTAGTATTTGATACTTTATTTTCAGTATATATAACACATATTTGGTGTACTTTTTGATATTTTATGTACAGTATGTAATATATATTTACTGTACTTTTTGATAATTTATTTACAGTATATAAAGTGTATTTGGTGTACTTTCGGTTAATATTATATGTACAATATATGAAATATATATACTGTATTTTTGATATTTTATGTACAGTATATAAGATATATTTCGTGTCCTTTTGATATTTTATGTAAATTATATAATACATATTTGGTGTTGTTTTTGATATTTTACATAGGGTGTGTCATCTATATTGACTGTCCCTTTTAATATTTTATTTACAGTATATAATATACATTTGGTGTAATTTTTGATATTTTATGTACAGTATATTAAATATAATTACTGTAGTTTTTCATAGTCTATTTACAGTATATATAACACATATTTGGTGTACTTTTTGATATTTTATGTACAGTATGTCATATATATTTACTGTACTATTTGATATATTATTTACAGTATATAAAATGTATTTGGTGTACTTTTAGTTAATATTATATGTACAATATATGAAATATATTTACTGTACTTTCTGATATCTTATATACAGTATATAAGATATATTTGGTGTCCTTTTGATATTTTATATAAATTATATAATATATATTTGGTGAAGTTTTTGATATTTTACATAGGGTGTGTAGTATATACTTACTGTCCTTTTTGATATTTTATTTACAGTATATAATATACATTTGGTGTAATTTTTGATATTTTATGTACAGTATATTAAATATAGTTACTGCAGTTTTTGATAGTCTATTTACAGTATATATAACACATATTTGGTGTACTTTTTGATATTTTATGTACAGTATGTCATATATATTTACTGTACTTTTTGATATTTTATTTACAGTATATAAAATGTATTTGGTGTACTTTTAGTTAATATTATATGTACAATATATGAAATATATTTACTGTACTTTCTGATATTTTATGTACAGTATATAAGATATATTTGGTGTCCTTTTGATATTTTATATAAATTATATAATATATATTTGGTGAAGTTTTTGATATTTTACATAGGGTGTGTAGTATATAGTTACTGTCCTTTTTGATATTTTATTTACAGTATATAATATACGTTTGGTGTAATTTTTGATATTTAATGTACAGTATATTAAATATAATTACTGTAGTATTTGATACTTCATTTACAGTATATATAACACATATTTGGTGTACTTTTTGATATTTTATGTACAGTATGTAATATATATTTACTGTACTTTTTGATAATTTATTTACAGTATATAAAGTGTATTTGGTGTACTTTCAGTTAATATTAAATGTAAAATATATGAAATATATTTACTGTACTTTGTGATATTTTATGTACAGTATATAAGATATATTTGGTGTCCTTTTGATATTTTATGTAAATTATATAATATATATTTGGTGAAGTTTTTGATATTTTACATAGGGTGTGTAGTATATAGTTACTGTCCTTTTTGATATTTTATTTACAGTATATAATATACGTTTGGTGTAATTTTTGATATTTTATGTACAGTATATTAAATATAATTACTGTAGTATTTGATACTTTATTTACAGTATATATAACACATATTTGGTGTACTTTTTGATATTTTATGTACAGTATGTAATATATATTTACTGTACTTTTTGATAATTTATTTACAGTATATAAAGTGTATTTGGTGTACTTTCGGTTAATATTATATGTACAATATATGAAATATATATACTGTATTTTTGATATTTTATGTACAGTATATAAGATATATTTCGTGTCCTTTTGATATTTTATGTAAATTATATAATACATATTTGGTGTTGTTTTTGATATTTTACATAGGGTGTGTCATCTATATTGACTGTCCTTTTTAATATTTTATTTACAGTATATAATATACATTTGGTGTAATTTTTGATATTTTATGTACAGTATATTAAATATAATTACTGTAGTTTTTCATAGTCTATTTACAGTATATATAACACATATTTGGTGTACTTTTTGATATTTTATGTACAGTATGTCATATATATTTACTGTACTATTTGATATTTTATTTACAGTATATAAAATGTATTTGGTGTACTTTTAGTTAATATTATATGTACAATATATGAAATATATTTACTGTACTTTCTGATATTTTATATACAGTATATAAGATATATTTGGTGTCCTTTTGATATTTTATATAAATTATATAATATATATTTTGTGAAGTTTTTGATATTTTACATAGGGTGTGTACTATATACTTACTGTCCTTTTTGATATTTTATTTACAGTATATAATATACATTTGGTGTAATTTTTGATATTTTATGTACAGTATATTAAATATAATTACTGCAGTTTTTGATAGTCTATTTGCAGTATATACAACACATATTTGGTGTACTTTTTGATATTTTATGTACAGTATGTCATATATATTTACTGTACTTTTTGATATTTTATTTACAGTATATAAAATGTATTTGGTGTACTTTTAGTTAATATTATATGTACAATATATGAAATATATTTACTGTACTTTTTGAGATTTTATGTACAGTATATAAGATATATTTGGTGTCCTTTTGATATTTTATATAAATTACATAATATATATTTGGTGAAGTTTTTGATATTTTACATAGGGTGTGTAGTATATAGTTACTGTCCTTTTTGATATTTTATTTACAGTATATAATATACGTTTGGTGTAATTTTTGATATTTAATGTACAGTATATTAAATATAATTACTGTAGTATTTGATACTTTATTTACAGTATATATAACACGTATTTGGTGTACTTTTTGATATTTTTGTACAGTATGTCATATATATTTACTGTACTTTTTGATAATTTATTTACAGTATATAAAGTGTATTTGGTGTACTTTCAGTTAATATTATATGTACAATATATGAAATATATTTACTGTACTTTTTGATATTTTATGTACAGTATATAAGATATATTTGGTGTCCTTTTGATATTTTATGTAAATTATATAATATATATTTGGTGAAGTTTTTGATATTTTACATAGGGTGTGTACTATATAGTTACTGTCCTTTTTGATATTTTATTTACAGTATATAATATACGTTTGGTGTAATTTTTGATATTTAATGTACAGTATATTAAATATAATTACTGTAGTATTTGATACTTTATTTACAGTATATATAACACATATTTGGTGTACTTTTTGATATTTTATGTACAGTATGTAATATATATTTACTGTACTTTTTGATAATTTATTTACAGTATATAAAGTGTATTTGGTGTACTTTCAGTTAATATTATATGTACAATATATGAAATATATTTACTGTACTTTTTGATATTTTAGGTACAGTATATAAGATATATTTCGTGTCCTTTTGATATTTTATGTAAATTATAAAATATATATTTGGTGAAGTTTTTGATATTTTACATAGGGTGTGTAGTATATAGTTACTGTCCTTTTTGATATTTTATTTACAGTATGTAATATACGTTTGGTGTAATTTTTGATATTTTATGTACAGTATATTAAATATAATTACTGTAGTATTTGATACTTTATTTATAGTATATATAACACATATTTGGTGTACTTTTTGATATTTTATGTACAGTATGTAATATATATTTACTGTACTTTTTGATAATTTATTTACAGTATATAAAGTGTATTTGGTGTACTTTCGGTTAATATTATATGTACAATATATGAAATATATATACTGTATTTTTGATATTTTATGTACAGTATATAAGATATATTTCGTGTCCTTTTGATATTTTATGTAAATTATATAATACATATTTGGTGTTGTTTTTGATATTTTACATAGGGTGTGTCATCTATATTGACTGTCCTTTTTAATATTTTATTTACAGTATATAATATACATTTGGTGTAATTTTTGATATTTTATGTACAGTATATTAAATATAATTACTGTAGTTTTTCATAGTCTATTTACAGTATATATAACACATATTTGGTGTACTTTTTGATATTTTATGTACAGTATGTCATATATATTTACTGTACTATTTGATATTTTATTTACAGTATATAAAATGTATTTGGTGTACTTTTAGTTAATATTATATGTACAATATATGAAATATATTTACTGTACTTTCTGATATTTTATATACAGTATATAAGATATATTTGGTGTCCTTTTGATATTTTATATAAATTATATAATATATATTTGGTGAAGTTTTTGATATTTTACATAGGGTGTGTAGTATATAGTTACTGTCCTTTTTGATATTTTATTTACAGTATATAATATACGTTTGGTGTAATTTTTGATATTTAATGTACAGTATATTAAATATAATTACTGTAGTATTTGATACTTTATTTACAGTATATATAACACATATTTGGTGTACTTTTTGATATTTTATGTACAGTATGTAATATATATTTACTGTACTTTTTGATAATTTATTTACAGTATATAAAGTGTATTTGATGTACTTTCAGTTAATATTATATGTAAAATATATGAAATATATTTACTGTACTTTGTGATATTTTATGTACAGTATATAAGATATATTTGGTGTCCTTTTGATATTTTATGTAAATTATATAATATATATTTGGTGAAGTTTTTGATATTTTACATAGGGTGTGTAGTATATAGTTACTGTCCTTTTTGATATTTTATTTACAGTATATAATATACGTTTGGTGTAATTTTTGATATTTTATGTACAGTATATTAAATATAATTACTGTAGTATTTGATACTTTATTTACAGTATATATAACACATATTTGGTGTACTTTTTGATATTTTATGTACAGTATGTAATATATATTTACTGTACTTTTTGATAATTTATTTACAGTATATAAAGTGTATTTGGTGTACTTTCGGTTAATATTATATGTACAATATATGAAATATATATACTGTATTTTTGATATTTTATGTACAGTATATAAGATATATTTCGTGTCCTTTTGATATTTTATGTAAATTATATAATACATATTTGGTGTTGTTTTTGATATTTTACATAGGGTGTGTCATCTATATTGACTGTCCTTTTTAATATTTTATTTACAGTATATAATATACATTTGGTGTAATTTTTGATATTTTATGGACAGTATATTAAATATAATTACTGTAGTTTTTCATAGTCTATTTACAGTATATATAACACATATTTGGTGTACTTTTTGATATTTTATGTACAGTATGTCATATATATTTACTGTACTATTTGATATTTTATTTACAGTATATAAAATGTATTTGGTGTACTTTTAGTTAATATTATATGTACAATATATGAAATATATTTACTGTACTTTCTGATATTTTATATACAGTATATAAGATATATTTGGTGTCCTTTTGATATTTTATATAAATTATATAATATATATTTGGTGAAGTTTTTGATATTTTACATAGGGTGTGTAGTATATAGTTACTGTCCTTTTTGATATTTTATTTACAGTATATAATATACGTTTGGTGTAATTTTTGATATTTAATGTACAGTATATTAAATATAATTACTGTAGTATTTGATACTTTATTTACAGTATATATAACACATATTTGGTGTACTTTTTGATATTTTATGTACAGTATGTCATATATATTTACTGTACTTTTTGATAATTTATTTACAGTATATAAAGTGTATTTGGTGTACTTTCAGTTAATATTATATGTAAATTATATGAAATATTTTTACTGTACTTTGTGATATTTTATGTACAGTATATAAGATATATTTGGTGTCCTTTTGATATTTTATATAAATTACATAATATATATTTGGTGAAGTTTTTGATATTTTACATAGGGTGTGTAGTATATAGTTACTGTCCTTTTTGATATTTTATTTACAGTATATAATATACGTTTGGTGTAATTTTTGATATTTAATGTACAGTATATTAAATATAATTACTGTAGTATTTGATACTTTATTTACAGTATATATAACACATATTTGGTGTACTTTTTGATATTTTATGTACAGTATGTAATATATATTTACTGTACTTTTTGATAATTTATTTACAGTATATAAAGTGTATTTGGTGTACTTTCAGTTAATATTATATGTACAATATATGAAATATATTTACTGTACTTTTTGATATTTTATGTACAGTATATAAGATATATTTGGTGTCCTTTTGATATTTTATGTAAATTATATAATATATATTTGGTGAAGTTTTTGATATTTTACATAGGGTGTGTAGTATATAGTTACTGTCCTTTTTGATATTTTATTTACAGTATATAATATACGTTTGGTGTAATTTTTGATATTTTATGTACAGTATATTAAATATAAATACTGTAGTATTTGATACTTTATTTACAGTATATATAACACATATTTGGTGTACTTTTTGATATTTTATGTACAGTATGTAATATATATTTACTGTACTTTTTGATAATTTATTTACAGTATATAAAGTGTATTTGGTGTACTTTCGGTTAATATTATATGTACAATATATGAAATATATATACTGTATTTTTGATATTTTATGTACAGTGTATAAGATATATTTCGTGTCCTTTTGATATTTTATGTAAATTATATAATACATATTTGGTGTTGTTTTTGATATTTTACATAGGGTGTGTCATCTATATTGACTGTCCTTTTTAATATTTTATTTACAGTATATAATATACATTTGGTGTAATTTTTGATATTTTATGTACAGTATATTAAATATAATTACTGTAGTTTTTTATAGTCTATTTACAGTATATATAACACATATTTGGTGTACTTTTTGATATTTTATGTACAGTATGTCATATATATATACTGTACTATTTGATATTTTATTTACAGTATATAAAATGTATTTGGTGTACTTTTAGTTAATATTATATGTACAATATATGAAATATATTTACTGTACTTTCTGATATTTTATATACAGTATATAAGATATATTTGGTGTCCTTTTGATATTTTATATAAATTATATAATATATATTTTGTGAAGTTTTTGATATTTTACATAGGGTGTGTAGTATATACTTACTGTCCTTTTTGATATTTTATTTACAGTATATAATATACATTTGGTGTAATTTTTGATATTTTATGTACAGTATATTAAATATAATTACTGCAGTTTTTGATAGTCTATTTACAGTATATACAACACATATTTGGTGTACTTTTTGATATTTTATGTACAGTATGTCATATATATTTACTGTACTTTTTGATATTTTATTTACAGTATATGAAATGTATTTGGTGTACTTTTAGTTAATATTATATGTACAATATATGAAATATATTTACTGTACTTTTTGATATTTTATGTACAGTATATAAGATATATTTGGTGTCCTTTTGATATTTTATATAACTTACATAATATATATTTGGTGAAGTTTTTGATATTTTACATAGGGTGTGTAGTATATAGTTACTGTCCTTGTTGATATTTTATTTACAGTATATAATATACGTTTGGTGTAATTTTTGATATTTAATGTACAGTATATTAAATATAATTACTGTAGTATTTGATACTTTATTTACAGTATATATAACACATATTTGGTGTACTTTTTGATATTTTATGTACAGTATGTCATATATATTTACTGTACTTTTTGAGAATTTATTTACAGTATATAAAGTGTATTTGGTGTACTTTCAGTTAATATTATATGTACAATATATGAAATATATTTACTGTACTTTTTGATATTTTATGTACAGTATATAAGATATATTTGGTGTCCTTTTGATATTTTATGTAAATTATATAATATATATTTGGTGAAGTTTTTGATATTTTACATAGGGTGTGTAGTATATAGTTACTGTCCTTTTTGATATTTTATTTACAGTATATAATATACGTTTGGTGTAATTTTTGATATTTTATGTACAGTATATTAAATATAATTACTGTAGTATTTGATACTTTATTTACAGTATATATAACACATATTTGGTGTACTTTTTGATATTTTATGTACAGTATGTAATATATATTTACTGTACTTTTTGATAATTTATTTACAGTATATAAAGTGTATTTGGTGTACTTTCGGTTAATATTATATGTACAATATATGAAATATATATACTGTATTTTTGATATTTTATGTACAGTATATAAGATATATTTCGTGTCCTTTTGATATTTTATGTAAATTATATAATACATATTTGGTGTTGTTTTTGATATTTTACATAGGGTGTGTCATCTATATTGACTGTCCTTTTTAATATTTTATTTACAGTATATAATATACATTTGGTGTAATTTTTGATATTTTATGTACAGTATATTAAATATAATTACTGTAGTTTTTCATAGTCTATTTACAGTATATATAACACATATTTGGTGTACTTTTTGATATTTTATGTACAGTATGTCATATATATTTACTGTACTATTTGATATTTTATTTACAGTATATAAAATGTATTTGGTGTACTTTTAGTTAATATTATATGTACAATATATGAAATATATTTACTGTACTTTCTGATATTTTATATACAGTATATAAGATATATTTGGTGTCCTTTTGATATTTTATATAAATTATATAATATATATTTTGTGAAGTTTTTGATATTTTACATAGGGTGTGTAGTATATACTTACTGTCCTTTTTGATATTTTATTTACAGTATATAATATACATTTGGTGTAATTTTTGATATTTTATGTACAGTATATTAAATATAATTACTGCAGTTTTTGATAGTCTATTTACAGTATATACAACACATATTTGGTGTACTTTTTGATATTTTATGTACAGTATGTCATATATATTTACTGTACTTTTTGATATTTTATTTACAGTATATAAAATGTATTTGGTGTACTTTTAGTTAATATTATATGTACAATATATGAAATATATTTACTGTACTTTTTGATATTTTATGTACAGTATATAAGATATATTTGGTGTCCTTTTGATATTTTATATAAATTACATAATATATATTTGGTGAAGTTTTTGATATTTTACATAGGGTGTGTAGTATATAGTTACTGTCCTTTTTGATATTTTATTTACAGTATATAATATACGTTTGGTGTAATTTTTGATATTTAATATACAGTATATTAAATATAATTACTGTAGTATTTGATACTTTATTTACAGTATATATAACACATATTTGCTGTACTTTTTGATATTTTATGTACAGTATGTCATATATATTTACTGTACTTTTTGATAATTTATTTACAGTATATAAAGTGTATTTGGTGTACTTTCAGTTAATATTATATGTACAATATATGAAATATATTTACTGTACTTTTTGATATTTTATGTACAGTATATAAGATATATTTGGTGTCCTTTTGATATTTTATGTAAATTATATAATATATATTTGGTGAAGTTTTTGATATTTTACATAGGGTGTGTAGTATATAGTTACTGTCCTTTTTGATATTTTATTTACAGTATATAATATACGTTTGGTGTAATTTTTGATATTTTATGTACAGTATATTAAATATAATTACTGTAGTATTTGATACTTTATTTACAGTATATATAACACATATTTGGTGTACTTTTTGATATTTTATGTACAGTATGTAATATATATTTACTGTACTTTTTGATAATTTATTTACAGTATATAAAGTGTATTTGGTGTACTTTCGGTTAATATTATATGTACAATATATGAAATATATATACTGTATTTTTGATATTTTATGTACAGTGTATAAGATATATTTCGTGTCCTTTTGATATTTTATGTAAATTATATAATACATATTTGGTGTTGTTTTTGATATTTTACATAGGGTGTGTCATCTATATTGACTGTCCTTTTTAATATTTTATTTACAGTATATAATATACATTTGGTGTAATTTTTGATATTTTATGTACAGTATATTAAATATAATTACTGTAGTTTTTTATAGTCTATTTACAGTATATATAACACATATTTGGTGTACTTTTTGATATTTTATGTACAGTATGTCATATATATTTACTGTACTATTTGATATTTTATTTACAGTATATAAAATGTATTTGGTGTACTTTTAGTTAATATTATATGTACAATATATGAAATATATTTACTGTACTTTCTGATATTTTATATACAGTATATAAGATATATTTGGTGTCCTTTTGATATTTTATATAAATTATATAATATATATTTTGTGAAGTTTTTGATATTTTACATAGGGTGTGTAGTATATACTTACTGTCCTTTTTGATATTTTATTTACAGTATATAATATACATTTGGTGTAATTTTTGATATTTTATGTACAGTATATTAAATATAATTACTGCAGTTTTTGATAGTCTATTTACAGTATATACAACACATATTTGGTGTACTTTTTGATATTTTATGTACAGTATGTCATATATATTTACTGTACTTTTTGATAATTTATTTACAGTATATAAAGTGTATTTGGTGTACTTTCAGTTAATATTAAATGTAAAATATATGAAATATATTTACTGTACTTTGTGATATTTTATGTACAGTATATAAGATATATTTGGTGTCCTTTTGATATTTTATGTAAATTATATAATATATATTTGGTGAAGTTTTTGATATTTTACATAGGGTGTGTAGTATATAGTTACTGTCCTTTTTGATATTTTATTTACAGTATGTAATATACGTTTGGTGTAATTTTTGATATTTTATGTACAGTATATTAAATATAATTACTGTAGTATTTGATACTTTATTTACAGTATATATAACACATATTTGGTGTACTTTTTGATATTTTATGTACAGTATGTAATATATATTTACTGTACTTTTTGATAATTTATTTACAGTATATAAAGTGTATTTGGTGTACTTTCGGTTAATATTATATGTACAATATATGAAATATATATACTGTATTTTTGATATTTTATGTACAGTATATAAGATATATTTCGTGTCCTTTTGATATTTTATGTAAATTATATAATACATATTTGGTGTTGTTTTTGATATTTTACATAGGGTGTGTCATCTATATTGACTGTCCTTTTTAATATTTTATTTACAGTATATAATATACATTTGGTGTAATTTTTGATATTTTATGTACAGTATATTAAATATAATTACTGTAGTTTTTCATAGTCTATTTACAGTATATATAACACATATTTGGTGTACTTTTTGATATTTTATGTACAGTATGTCATATATATTTACTGTACTATTTGATATTTTATTTACAGTATATAAAATGTATTTGGTGTACTTTTAGTTAATATTATATGTACAATATATGAAATATATTTACTGTACTTTCTGATATTTTATATACAGTATATAAGATATATTTGGTGTCCTTTTGATATTTTATATAAATTATATAATATATATTTGGTGAAGTTTTTGATATTTTACATAGGGTGTGTAGTATATAGTTACTGTCCTTTTTGATATTTTATTTACAGTATATAATATACGTTTGGTGTAATTTTTGATATTTAATGTACAGTATATTAAATATAATTACTGTAGTATTTGATACTTTATTTACAGTATATATAACACATATTTGGTGTACTTTTTGATATTTTATGTACAGTATGTAATATATATTTACTGTACTTTTTGATAATTTATTTACAGTATATAAAGTGTATTTGATGTACTTTCAGTTAATATTATATGTAAAATATATGAAATATATTTACTGTACTTTGTGATATTTTATGTACAGTATATAAGATATATTTGGTGTCCTTTTGATATTTTATATAAATTATATAATATACATTTGGTGAAGTTTTTGATATTTTACATAGGGTGTGTAGTATATAGTTACTGTCCTTTTTGATATTTTATTTACAGTATATAATATACGTTTGGTGTAATTTTTGATATTTAATGTACAGTATATTAAATATAATTACTGTAGTATTTGATACTTTATTTACAGTATATATAACACATATTTGGTGTACTTTTTGATATTTTATGTACAGTATGTCATATATATTTACTGTACTTTTTGATAATTTATTTACAGTATATAAAGTGTATTTGGTGTACTTTCAGTTAATATTATATGTACAATATATGAAATATATTTACTGTACTTTTTGATATTTTATGTACAGTATATAAGATATATTTCGTGTCCTTTTGATATTTTATGTAAATTATATAATATATATTTGGTGAAGTTTTTGATATTTTACATAGGGTGTGTACTATATAGTTACTGTCCTTTTTGATATTTTATTTACAGTATATAATATACGTTTGGTGTAATTTTTGATATTTAATGTACAGTATATTAAATATAACTACTGTAGTATTTGATACTTTATTTACAGTATATATAACACATATTTGGTGTACTTTTTGATATTTTATGTACAGTATGTAATATATATTTACTGTACTTTTTGATAATTTATTTACAGTATATAAAGTGTATTTGGTGTACTTTCAGTTAATATTATATGTACAATATATGAAATATATTTACTGTACTTTTTGATATTTTAGGTACAGTATATAAGATATATTTGGTGTCCTTTTGATATTTTATGTAAATTATATAATATATATTTGGTGAAGTTTTTGATATTTTACATAGGGTGTGTAGTATATAGTTACTGTCCTTTTTGATATTTTATTTACAGTATATAATATACGTTTGGTGTAATTTTTGATATTTTATGTACAGTATATTAAATATAATTACTGTAGTATTTGATACTTTATTTTCAGTATATATAACACATATTTGGTGTACTTTTTGATATTTTATGTACAGTATGTAATATATATTTACTGTACTTTTTGATAATTTATTTACAGTATATAAAGTGTATTTGGTGTACTTTCGGTTAATATTATATGTACAATATATGAAATATATATACTGTATTTTTGATATTTTATGTACAGTATATAAGATATATTTCGTGTCCTTTTGATATTTTATGTAAATTATATAATACATATTTGGTGTTGTTTTTGATATTTTACATAGGGTGTGTCATCTATATTGACTGTCCTTTTTAATATTTTATTTACAGTATATAATATACATTTGGTGTAATTTTTGATATTTTATGTACAGTATATTAAATATAATTACTGTAGTTTTTCATAGTCTATTTACAGTATATATAACACATATTTGGTGTACTTTTTGATATTTTATGTACAGTATGTCATATATATTTACTGTACTATTTGATATATTATTTACAGTATATAAAATGTATTTGGTGTACTTTTAGTTAATATTATATGTACAATATATGAAATATATTTACTGTACTTTCTGATATCTTATATACAGTATATAAGATATATTTGGTGTCCTTTTGATATTTTATATAAATTATATAATATATATTTGGTGAAGTTTTTGATATTTTACATAGGGTGTGTAGTATATACTTACTGTCCTTTTTGATATTTTATTTACAGTATATAATATACATTTGGTGTAATTTTTGATATTTTATGTACAGTATATTAAATATAGTTACTGCAGTTTTTGATAGTCTATTTACAGTATATATAACACATATTTGGTGTACTTTTTGATATTTTATGTACAGTATGTCATATATATTTACTGTACTTTTTGATATTTTATTTACAGTATATAAAATGTATTTGGTGTACTTTTAGTTAATATTATATGTACAATATATGAAATATATTTACTGTACTTTCTGATATTTTATGTACAGTATATAAGATATATTTGGTGTCCTTTTGATATTTTATATAAATTATATAATATATATTTGGTGAAGTTTTTGATATTTTACATAGGGTGTGTAGTATATAGTTACTGTCCTTTTTGATATTTTATTTACAGTATATAATATACGTTTGGTGTAATTTTTGATATTTAATGTACAGTATATTAAATATAATTACTGTAGTATTTGATACTTTATTTACAGTATATATAACACATATTTGGTGTACTTTTTGATATTTTATGTACAGTATGTAATATATATTTACTGTACTTTTTGATAATTTATTTACAGTATATAAAGTGTATTTGGTGTACTTTCAGTTAATATTAAATGTAAAATATATGAAATATATTTACTGTACTTTGTGATATTTTATGTACAGTATATAAGATATATTTGGTGTCCTTTTGATATTTTATGTAAATTATATAATATATATTTGGTGAAGTTTTTGATATTTTACATAGGGTGTGTAGTATATAGTTACTGTCCTTTTTGATATTTTATTTACAGTATATAATATACGTTTGGTGTAATTTTTGATATTTTATGTACAGTATATTAAATATAATTACTGTAGTATTTGATACTTTATTTACAGTATATATAACACATATTTGGTGTACTTTTTGATATTTTATGTACAGTATGTAATATATATTTACTGTACTTTTTGATAATTTATTTACAGTATATAAAGTGTATTTGGTGTACTTTCGGTTAATATTATATGTACAATATATGAAATATATATACTGTATTTTTGATATTTTATGTACAGTATATAAGATATATTTCGTGTCCTTTTGATATTTTATGTAAATTATATAATACATATTTGGTGTTGTTTTTGATATTTTACATAGGGTGTGTCATCTATATTGACTGTCCTTTTTAATATTTTATTTACAGTATATAATATACATTTGGTGTAATTTTTGATATTTTATGTACAGTATATTAAATATAATTACTGTAGTTTTTCATAGTCTATTTACAGTATATATAACACATATTTGGTGTACTTTTTGATATTTTATGTACAGTATGTCATATATATTTACTGTACTATTTGATATTTTATTTACAGTATATAAAATGTATTTGGTGTACTTTTAGTTAATATTATATGTACAATATATGAAATATATTTACTGTACTTTCTGATATTTTATATACAGTATATAAGATATATTTGGTGTCCTTTTGATATTTTATATAAATTATATAATATATATTTTGTGAAGTTTTTGATATTTTACATAGGGTGTGTACTATATACTTACTGTCCTTTTTGATATTTTATTTACAGTATATAATATACATTTGGTGTAATTTTTGATATTTTATGTACAGTATATTAAATATAATTACTGCAGTTTTTGATAGTCTATTTGCAGTATATACAACACATATTTGGTGTACTTTTTGATATTTTATGTACAGTATGTCATATATATTTACTGTACTTTTTGATATTTTATTTACAGTATATAAAATGTATTTGGTGTACTTTTAGTTAATATTATATGTACAATATATGAAATATATTTACTGTACTTTTTGATATTTTATGTACAGTATATAAGATATATTTGGTGTCCTTTTGATATTTTATATAAATTACATAATATATATTTGGTGAAGTTTTTGATATTTTACATAGGGTGTGTAGTATATAGTTACTGTCCTTTTTGATATTTTATTTACAGTATATAATATACGTTTGGTGTAATTTTTGATATTTAATGTACAGTATATTAAATATAATTACTGTAGTATTTGATACTTTATTTACAGTATATATAACACGTATTTGGTGTACTTTTTGATATTTTTTGTACAGTATGTCATATATATTTACTGTACATTTTGATAATTTATTTACAGTATATAAAGTGTATTTGGTGTACTTTCAGTTAATATTATATGTACAATATATGAAATATATTTACTGTACTTTTTGATATTTTATGTACAGTATATAAGATATATTTGGTGTCCTTTTGATATTTTATGTAAATTATATAATATATATTTGGTGAAGTTTTTGATATTTTACATAGGGTGTGTAGTATATAGTTACTGTCCTTTTTGATATTTTATTTACAGTATATAATATACGTTTGGTGTAATTTTTGATATTTAATGTACAGTATATTAAATATAATTACTGTAGTATTTGATACTTTATTTACAGTATATATAACACATATTTGGTGTACTTTTTGATATTTTATGTACAGTATGTAATATATATTTACTGTACTTTTTGATAATTTATTTACAGTATATAAAGTGTATTTGGTGTACTTTCAGTTAATATTATATGTACAATATATGAAATATATTTACTGTACTTTTTGATATTTTAGGTACAGTATATAAGATATATTTCGTGTCCTTTTGATATTTTATGTAAATTATAAAATATATATTTGGTGAAGTTTTTGATATTTTACATAGGGTGTGTAGTATATAGTTACTGTCCTTTTTGATATTTTATTTACAGTATGTAATATACGTTTGGTGTAATTTTTGATATTTTATGTACAGTATATTAAATATAATTACTGTAGTATTTGATACTTTATTTACAGTATATATAACACATATTTGGTGTACTTTTTGATATTTTATGTACAGTATGTAATATATATTTACTGTAGTTTTTGATAATTTATTTACAGTATATAAAGTGTATTTGGTGTACTTTCAGTTAATATTATATGTAAAATATATGAAATATATTTACTGTACTTTGTGATATTTTATGTACAGTATATAAGATATATTTGGTGTCCTTTTGATATTTTATGTAAATTATATAATATATATTTGGTGAAGTTTTTGATATTTTACATAGGGTGTGTAGTATATAGTTACTGTCCTTTTTGATATTTTATTTACAGTATATAATATACGTTTGGTGTAATTTTTGATATTTTATGTACAGTATATTAAATATAATTACTGTAGTATTTGATACTTTATTTACAGTATATATAACACATATTTGGTGTACTTTTTGATATTTTATGTACAGTATGTAATATATATTTACTGTACTTTTTGATAATTTATTTACAGTATATAAAGTGTATTTGGTGTACTTTCGGTTAATATTATATGTACAATATATGAAATATATATACTGTATTTTTGATATTTTATTTACAGTATATAAGATATATTTCGTGTCCTTTTGATATTTTATGTAAATTATATAATACATATTTGGTGTTGTTTTTGATATTTTACATAGGGTGTGTCATCTATATTGACTGTCCTTTTTAATATTTTATTTACAGTATATAATATACATTTGGTGTAATTTTTGATATTTTATGGACAGTATATTAAATATAATTACTGTAGTTTTTCATAGTCTATTTACAGTATATATAACACATATTTGGTGTACTTTTTGATATTTTATGTACAGTATGTCATATATATTTACTGTACTATTTGATATTTTATTTACAGTATATAAAATGTATTTGGTGTACTTTTAGTTAATATTATATGTACAATATATGAAATATATTTACTGTACTTTCTGATATTTTATATACAGTATATAAGATATATTTGGTGTCCTTTTGATATTTTATATAAATTATATAATATATATTTGGTGAAGTTTTTGATATTTTACATAGGGTGTGTAGTATATAGTTACTGTCCTTTTTGATATTTTATTTACAGTATATAATATACGTTTGGTGTAATTTTTGATATTTAATGTACAGTATATTAAATATAATTACTGTAGTATTTGATACTTTATTTACAGTATATATAACACATATTTGGTGTACTTTTTGATATTTTATGTACAGTATGTAATATATATTTACTGTACTTTTTGATAATTTATTTACAGTATATAAAGTGTATTTGGTGTACTTTCAGTTAATATTATATGTAAAATATATGAAATATTTTTACTGTACTTTGTGATATTTTATGTACAGTATATAAGATATATTTGGTGTCCTTTTGATATTTTATATAAATTACATAATATATATTTGGTGAAGTTTTTGATATTTTACATAGGGTGTGTAGTATATAGTTACTGTCCTTTTTGATATTTTATTTACAGTATATAATATACGTTTGGTGTAATTTTTGATATTTAATGTACAGTATATTAAATATAATTACTGTAGTATTTGATACTTTATTTACAGTATATATAACACATATTTGGTGTACTTTTTGATATTTTATGTACAGTATGTAATATATATTTACTGTACTTTTTGATAATTTATTTACAGTATATAAAGTGTATTTGGTGTACTTTCAGTTAATATTATATGTACAATATATGAAATATATTTACTGTACTTTTTGATATTTTATGTACAGTATATAAGATATATTTGGTGTCCTTTTGATATTTTATGTAAATTATATAATATATATTTGGTGAAGTTTTTGATATTTTACATAGGGTGTGTAGTATATAGTTACTGTCCTTTTTGATATTTTATTTACAGTATATAATATACGTTTGGTGTAATTTTTGATATTTTATGTACAGTATATTAAATATAATTACTGTAGTATTTGATACTTTATTTACAGTATATATAACACATATTTGGTGTACTTTTTGATATTTTATGTACAGTATGTAATATATATTTACTGTAGTTTTTGATAATTTATTTACAGTATATAAAGTGTATTTGGTGTACTTTCGGTTAATATTATATGTACAATATATGAAATATATATACTGTATTTTTGATATTTTATGTACAGTGTATAAGATATATTTCGTGTCCTTTTGATATTTTATGTAAATTATATAATACATATTTGGTGTTGTTTTTGATATTTTACATAGGGTGTGTCATCTATATTGACTGTCCTTTTTAATATTTTATTTACAGTATATAATATACATTTGGTGTAATTTTTGATATTTTATGTACAGTATATTAAATATAATTACTGTAGTTTTTTATAGTCTATTTACAGTATATATAACACATATTTGGTCTACTTTTTGATATTTTATGTACAGTATGTCATATATATTTACTGTACTATTTGATATTTTATTTACAGTATATAAAATGTATTTGGTGTACTTTTAGTTAATATTATATGTACAATATATGAAATATATTTACTGTACTTTCTGATATTTTATATACAGTATATAAGATATATTTGGTGCCCTTTTGATATTTTATATAAATTATATAATATATATTTGGTGAAGTTTTTGATATTTTACATAGGGTGTGTAGTATATAGTTACTGTCCTTTTTGATATTTTATTTACAGTATATAATATACGTTTGGTGTAATTTTTGATATTTAATGTACAGTATATTAAATATAATTACTGTAGTATTTGATACTTTATTTACAGTATATATAACGAATATTTGGTGTACTTTTTGATATTTTATGTACAGTATGTAATATATATTTACTGTACTTTTTGATAATTTATTTACAGTATATAAAGTGTATTTGATGTACTTTCAGTTAATATTATATGTAAAATATATGAAATATATTTACTGTATTTTGTGATATTTTATGTACAGTATATAAGATATATTTGGTGTCCTTTTGATATTTTATGTAAATTATATAATATATATTTGGTGAAGTTTTTGATATTTTACATAGGGTGTGTAGTACATAGTTACTGTCCTTTTTGATGTTTTATTTACAGTATATAATATACGTTTGGTGTAATTTTTGATATTTTATGTACAGTATATTAAATATAATTACTGTAGTATTTGATACTTTATTTACAGTATATATAACACATATTTGGTGTACTTTTTGATATTTTATGTACAGTATGTAATATATATTTACTGTACTTTTTGATAATTTATTTACAGTATATAAAGTGTATTTGGTGTACTTTCGGTTAATATTATATGTACAATATATGAAATATATATACTGTATTTTTGATATTTTATGTACAGTATATAAGATATATTTCGTGTCCTTTTGATATTTTATGTAAATTATATAATACATATTTGGTGTTGTTTTTGATATTTTACATAGGGTGTGTCATCTATATTGACTGTCCTTTTTAATATTTTATTTACAGTATATAATATACATTTGGTGTAATTTTTGATATTTTATGTACAGTATATTAAATATAATTACTGTAGTTTTTCATAGTCTATTTACAGTATATATAACACATATTTGGTGTACTTTTTGATATTTTATGTACAGTATGTCATATATATTTACTGTACTATTTGATATTTTATTTACAGTATATAAAATGTATTTGGTGTACTTTCAGTTAATATTATATGTACAATATATGAAATATATTTACTGTACTTTCTGATATTTTATATACAGTATATAAGATATATTTGGTGCCCTTTTGATATTTTATATAAATTATATAATATATATTTGGTGAAGTTTTTGATATTTTACATAGGGTGTGTAGTATATTGTTACTGTCCTTTTTGATATTTTATTTACAGTATATAATATACGTTTGGTGTAATTTTTGATATTTAATGTACAGTATATTAAATATAATTACTGTAGTATTTGATACTTTATTTACAGTATATATAACACATATTTGGTGTACTTTTTGATATTTTATGTACAGTATGTAATATATATTTACTGTACTTTTTGATAATTTATTTACAGTATATAAAGTGTATTTGATGTACTTTCAGTTAATATTATATGTAAAATATATGAAATATATTTACTGTATTTTGTGATATTTTATGTACAGTATATAAGATATATTTGGTGTCCTTTTGATATTTTATGTAAATTATATAATATATATTTGGTGAAGTTTTTGATATTTTACATAGGGTGTGTAGTACATAGTTACTGTCCTTTTTGATATTTTATTTACAGTATATAATATACGTTTGGTGTAATTTTTGATATTTTATGTACAGTATATTAAATATAATTACTGTAGTATTTGATACTTTATTTACAGTATATATAACACATATTTGGTGTACTTTTTGATATTTTATGTACAGTATGTAATATATATTTACTGTACTTTTTGATAATTTATTTACAGTATATAAAGTGTATTTGGTGTACTTTCGGTTAATATTATATGTACAATATATGAAATATATATACTGTATTTTTGATATTTTATGTACAGTATATAAGATATATTTCGTGTCCTTTTGATATTTTATGTAAATTATATAATACATATTTGGTGTTGTTTTTGATATTTTACATAGGGTGTGTCATCTATATTGACTGTCCTTTTTAATATTTTATTTACAGTATATAATATACATTTGGTGTAATTTTTGATATTTTATGGACAGTATATTAAATATAATTACTGTAGTTTTTCATAGTCTATTTACAGTATATATAACACATATTTGGTGTACTTTTTGATATTTTATGTACAGTATGTCATATATATTTACTGTACTATTTGATATTTTATTTACAGTATATAAAATGTATTTGGTGTACTTTTAGTTAATATTATATGTACAATATATGAAATATATTTACTGTACTTCTGATATTTTATATACAGTATATAAGATATATTTGGTGTCCTTTTGATATTTTATATAAATTATATAATATATATTTGGTGAAGTTTTTGATATTTTACATAGGGTGTGTAGTATATAGTTACTGTCCTTTTTGATATTTTATTTACAGTATATAATATACGTTTGGTGTAATTTTTGATATTTAATGTACAGTATATTAAATATAATTACTGTAGTATTTGATACTTTATTTACAGTATATATAACACATATTTGGTGTACTTTTTGATATTTTATGTACAGTATGTAATATATATTTACTGTACTTTTTGATAATTTATTTACAGTATATAAAGTGTATTTGGTGTACTTTCAGTTAATATTATATGTAAAATATATGAAATATTTTTACTGTACTTTGTGATATTTTATGTACAGTATATAAGATATATTTGGTGTCCTTTTGATATTTTATGTAAATTATATAATATATATTTGGTGAAGTTTTTGATATTTTACATAGGGTGTGTAGTATATAGTTACTGTCCTTTTTGATATTTTATTTACAGTATATAATATACGTTTGGTGTAATTTTTGATATTTTATGTACAGTATATTAAATATAATTACTGTAGTATTTGATACTTTATTTACAGTATATATAACACATATTTGGTGTACTTTTTGATATTTTATGTACAGTATGTAATATATATTTACTGTACTTTTTGATAATTTATTTACAGTATATAAAGTGTATTTGGTGTACTTTCGGTTAATATTATATGTACAATATATGAAATATATATACTGTATTTTTGATATTTTATGTACAGTATATAAGATATATTTCGTGTCCTTTTGATATTTTATGTAAATTATATAATACATATTTGGTGTTGTTTTTGATATTTTACATAGAGTGTGTCATCTATATTGACTGTCCTTTTTGATATTTTATTTACAGTATATAATATACGTTTGGTGTAATTTTTGATATTTAATGTACAGTATATTAAATATAATTACTGTAGTTTTTTATAGTCTATTTACAGTATATATAACACATATTTGGTGTACTTTTTGATATTTTATGTACAGTATGTCATATATATTTACTGTACTATTTGATATTTTATTTACAGTATATAAAATGTATTTGGTGTACTTTTAGTTAATATTATATGTACAATATATGAAATATATTTACTGTACTTTCTGATATTTTATATACAGTATATAAGATATATTTGGTGTCCTTTTGATATTTTATATAAATTATATAATATATATTTTGTGAAGTTTTTGATATTTTACATAGGGTGTGTAGTATATACTTACTGTCCTTTTTGATATTTTATTTACAGTATATAATATACATTTGGTGTAATTTTTGATATTTTATGTACAGTATATTAAATATAATTACTGCAGTTTTTGATAGTCTATTTACAGTATATACAACACATATTTGGTGTACTTTTTGATATTTTATGTACAGTATGTCATATATATTTACTGTACTTTTTGATATTTTATTTACAGTATATAAAATGTATTTGGTGTACTTTTAGTTAATATTATATATACAATATATGAAATACATTTACTGTACTTTTTGATATTTTATGTACAGTATATAAGATATATTTGGTGTCCTTTTGATATTTTATATAAATTATATAATATACATTTGGTGAAGTTTTTGATATTTTACATAGGGTGTGTAGTATATAGTTACTGTCCTTTTTGATATTTTATTTACAGTATATAATATACGTTTGGTGTAATTTTTGATATTTAATGTACAGTATATTAAATATAACTACTGTAGTATTTGATACTTTATTTACAGTATATATAACACATATTTGGTGTACTTTTTGATATTTTATGTACAGTATGTAATATATATTTACTGTACTTTTTGATAATTTATTTACAGTATATAAAGTGTATTTGGTGTACTTTCAGTTAATATTATATGTACAATATATGAAATATATTTACTGTACTTTTTGATATTTTAGGTACAGTATATAAGATATATTTGGTGTCCTTTTGATATTTTATGTAAATTATATAATATATATTTGGTGAAGTTTTTGATATTTTACATAGGGTGTGTAGTATATAGTTACTGTCCTTTTTGATATTTTATTTACAGTATATAATATACGTTTGGTGTAATTTTTGATATTTTATGTACAGTATATTAAATATAATTACTGTAGTATTTGATACTTTATTTTCAGTATATATAACACATATTTGGTGTACTTTTTGATATTTTATGTACAGTATGTAATATATATTTACTGTACTTTTTGATAATTTATTTACAGTATATAAAGTGTATTTGGTGTACTTTCGGTTAATATTATATGTACAATATATGAAATATATATACTGTATTTTTGATATTTTATGTACAGTATATAAGATATATTTCGTGTCCTTTTCATATTTTATGTAAATTATATAATACATATTTGGTGTTGTTTTTGACATTTTACATAGGGTGTGTCATCTATATTGACTGTCCTTTTTAATATTTTATTTACAGTATATAATATACATTTGGTGTAATTTTTGATATTTTATGTACAGTATATTAAATATAATTACTGTAGTTTTTCATAGTCTATTTACAGTATATATAACACATATTTGGTGTACTTTTTGATATTTTATGTACAGTATGTCATATATATTTACTGTACTATTTGATATATCATTTACAGTATATAAAATGTATTTGGTGTACTTTTAGTTAATATTATATGTACAATATATGAAATATATTTACTGTACTTTCTGATATCTTATATACAGTATATAAGATATATTTGGTGTCCTTTTGATATTTTATATAAATTATATAATATATATTTGGTGAAGTTTTTGATATTTTACATAGGGTGTGTAGTATATACTTACTGTCCTTTTTGATATTTTATTTACAGTATATAATATACATTTGGTGTAATTTTTGATATTTTATGTACAGTATATTAAATATAGTTACTGCAGTTTTTGATAGTCTATTTACAGTATATATAACACATATTTGGTGTACTTTTTGATATTTTATGTACAGTATGTCATATATATTTACTGTACTTTTTGATATTTTATTTACAGTATATAAAATGTATTTGGTGTACTTTTAGTTAATATTATATGTACAATATATGAAATATATTTACTGTACTTTCTGATATTTTATGTACAGTATATAAGATATATTTGGTGTCCTTTTGATATTTTATATAAATTATATAATATATATTTGGTGAAGTTTTTGATATTTTACATAGGGTGTGTAGTATATAGTTACTGTCCTTTTTGATATTTTATTTACAGTATATAATATACGTTTGGTGTAATTTTTGATATTTAATGTACAGTATATTAAATATAATTACTGTAGTATTTGATACTTTATTTACAGTATATATAACACATATTTGGTGTACTTTTTGATATTTTATGTACAGTATGTAATATATATTTACTGTACTTTTTGATAATTTATTTACAGTATATAAAGTGTATTTGGTGTACTTTCAGTTAATATTAAATGTAAAATATATGAAATATATTTACTGTACTTTGTGATATTTTATGTACAGTATATAAGATATATTTGGTGTCCTTTTGATATTTTATGTAAATTATATAATATATATTTGGTGAAGTTTTTGATATTTTACATAGGGTGTGTAGTATATAGTTACTGTCCTTTTTGATATTTTATTTACAGTATATAATATACGTTTGGTGTAATTTTTGATATTTTATGTACAGTATATTAAATATAATTACTGTAGTATTTGATACTTTATTTACAGTATATATAACACATATTTGGTGTACTTTTTGATATTTTATGTACAGTATGTAATATATATTTACTGTACTTTTTGATAATTTATTTACAGTATATAAAGTGTATTTGGTGTACTTTCGGTTAATATTATATGTACAATATATGAAATATATATACTGTATTTTTGATATTTTATGTACAGTATATAAGATATATTTCGTGTCCTTTTGATATTTTATGTAAATTATATAATACATATTTGGTGTTGTTTTTGATATTTTACATAGGGTGTGTCATCTATATTGACTGTCCTTTTTAATATTTTATTTACAGTATATAATATACATTTGGTGTAATTTTTGATATTTTATGTACAGTATATTAAATATAATTACTGTAGTTTTTCATAGTCTATTTACAGTATATATAACACATATTTGGTGTACTTTTTGATATTTTATGTACAGTATGTCATATATATTTACTGTACTATTTGATATTTTATTTACAGTATATAAAATGTATTTGGTGTACTTTTAGTTAATATTATATGTACAATATATGAAATATATTTACTGTACTTTCTGATATTTTATATACAGTATATAAGATATATTTGGTGTCCTTTTGATATTTTATATAAATTATATAATATATATTTTGTGAAGTTTTTGATATTTTACATAGGGTGTGTACTATATACTTACTGTCCTTTTTGATATTTTATTTACAGTATATAATATACATTTGGTGTAATTTTTGATATTTTATGTACAGTATATTAAATATAATTACTGCAGTTTTTGATAGTCTATTTGCAGTATATACAACACATATTTGGTGTACTTTTTGATATTTTATGTACAGTATGTCATATATATTTACTGTACTTTTTGATATTTTATTTACAGTATATAAAATGTATTTGGTGTACTTTTAGTTAATATTATATGTACAATATATGAAATATATTTACTGTACTTTTTGATATTTTATGTACAGTATATAAGATATATTTGGTGTCCTTTTGATATTTTATATAAATTACATAATATATATTTGGTGAAGTTTTTGATATTTTACATAGGGTGTGTAGTATATAGTTACTGTCCTTTTTGATATTTTATTTACAGTATATAATATACGTTTGGTGTAATTTTTGATATTTAATGTACAGTATATTAAATATAATTACTGTAGTATTTGATACTTTATTTACAGTATATATAACACGTATTTGGTGTACTTTTTGATATTTTTTGTACAGTATGTCATATATATTTACTGTACATTTTGATAATTTATTTACAGTATATAAAGTGTATTTGGTGTACTTTCAGTTAATATTATATGTACAATATATGAAATATATTTACTGTACTTTTTGATATTTTATGTACAGTATATAAGATATATTTGGTGTCCTTTTGATATTTTATGTAAATTATATAATATATATTTGGTGAAGTTGTTGATATTTTACATAGGGTGTGTAGTATATAGTTACTGTCCTTTTTGATATTTTATTTACAGTATATAATATACGTTTGGTGTAATTTTTGATATTTAATGTACAGTATATTAAATATAATTACTGTAGTATTTGATACTTTATTTACAGTATATATAACACATATTTGGTGTACTTTTTGATATTTTATGTACAGTATGTAATATATATTTACTGTACTTTTTGATAATTTATTTACAGTATATAAAGTGTATTTGGTGTACTTTCGGTTAATATTATATGTACAATATATGAAATATATATACTGTATTTTTGATATTTTATGTACAGTATATAAGATATATTTCGTGTCCTTTTGATATTTTATGTAAATTATATAATACATATTTGGTGTTGTTTTTGATATTTTACATAGGGTGTGTCATCTATATTGACTGTCCTTTTTAATATTTTATTTACAGTATATAATATACATTTGGTGTAATTTTTGATATTTTATGTACAGTATATTAAATATAATTACTGTAGTTTTTCATAGTCTATTTACAGTATATATAACACATATTTGGTGTACTTTTTGATATTTTATGTACAGTATGTCATATATATTTACTGTACTATTTGATATTTTATTTACAGTATATAAAATGTATTTGGTGTACTTTTAGTTAATATTATATGTACAATATATGAAATATATTTACTGTACTTTCTGATATTTTATATACAGTATATAAGATATATTTGGTGTCCTTTTGATATTTTATATAAATTATATAATATATATTTTGTGAAGTTTTTGATATTTTACATAGGGTGTGTACTATATACTTACTGTCCTTTTTGATATTTTATTTACAGTATATAATATACATTTGGTGTAATTTTTGATATTTTATGTACAGTATATTAAATATAATTACTGCAGTTTTTGATAGTCTATTTGCAGTATATACAACACATATTTGGTGTACTTTTTGATATTTTATGTACAGTATGTCATATATATTTACTGTACTTTTTGATATTTTATTTACAGTATATAAAATGTATTTGGTGTACTTTTAGTTAATATTATATGTACAATATATGAAATATATTTACTGTACTTTTTGATATTTTATGTACAGTATATAAGATATATTTGGTGTCCTTTTGATATTTTATATAAATTACATAATATATATTTGGTGAAGTTTTTGATATTTTACATAGGGTGTGTAGTATATAGTTACTGTCCTTTTTGATATTTTATTTACAGTATATAATATACGTTTGGTGTAATTTTTGATATTTAATGTACAGTATATTAAATATAATTACTGTAGTATTTGATACTTTATTTACAGTATATATAACACGTATTTGGTGTACTTTTTGATATTTTTTGTACAGTATGTCATATATATTTACTGTACATTTTGATAATTTATTTACAGTATATAAAGTGTATTTGGTGTACTTTCAGTTAATATTATATGTACAATATATGAAATATATTTACTGTACTTTTTGATATTTTATGTACAGTATATAAGATATATTTGGTGTCCTTTTGATATTTTATGTAAATTATATAATATATATTTGGTGAAGTTTTTGATATTTTACATAGGGTGTGTAGTATATAGTTACTGTCCTTTTTGATATTTTATTTACAGTATATAATATACGTTTGGTGTAATTTTTGATATTTAATGTACAGTATATTAAATATAATTACTGTAGTATTTGATACTTTATTTACAGTATATATAACACATATTTGGTGTACTTTTTGATATTTTATGTACAGTATGTAATATATATTTACTGTACTTTTTGATAATTTATTTACAGTATATAAAGTGTATTTGGTGTACTTTCAGTTAATATTATATGTACAATATATGAAATATATTTACTGTACTTTTTGATATTTTAGGTACAGTATATAAGATATATTTCGTGTCCTTTTGATATTTTATGTAAATTATAAAATATATATTTGGTGAAGTTTTTGATATTTTACATAGGGTGTGTAGTATATAGTTACTGTCCTTTTTGATATTTTATTTACAGTATGTAATATACGTTTGGTGTAATTTTTGATATTTTATGTACAGTATATTAAATATAATTACTGTAGTATTTGATACTTTATTTACAGTATATATAACACATATTTGGTGTACTTTTTGATATTTTATGTACAGTATGTAATATATATTTACTGTACTTTTTGATAATTTATTTACAGTATATAAAGTGTATTTGGTGTACTTTCCGTTAATATTATATGTACAATATATGAAATATATATACTGTATTTTTGATATTTTATGTACAGTATATAAGATATATTTCATGTCCTTTTGATATTTTATGTAAATTATATAATACATATTTGGTGTTGTTTTTGATATTTTACATAGGGTGTGTCATCTATATTGACTGTCCTTTTTAATATTTTATTTACAGTATATAATATACATTTGGTGTAATTTTTGATATTTTATGTACAGTATATTAAATATAATTACTGTAGTTTTTCATAGTCTATTTACAGTATATATAACACATATTTGGTGTACTTTTTGATATTTTATGTACAGTATGTCATATATATTTACTGTACTATTTGATATTTTATTTACAGTATATAAAATGTATTTGGTGTACTTTTAGTTAATATTATATGTACAATATATGAAATATATTTACTGTACTTTCTGATATTTTATATACAGTATATAAGATATATTTGGTGTCCTTTTGATATTTTATATAAATTATATAATATATATTTGGTGAAGTTTTTGATATTTTACATAGGGTGTGTAGTATATAGTTACTGTCCTTTTTGATATTTTATTTACAGTATATAATATACGTTTGGTGTAATTTTTGATATTTAATGTACAGTATATTAAATATAATTACTGTAGTATTTGATACTTTATTTACAGTATATATAACACATATTTGGTGTACTTTTTGATATTTTATGTACAGTATGTAATATATATTTACTGTAGTTTTTGATAATTTATTTACAGTATATAAAGTGTATTTGATATACTTTCAGTTAATATTATATGTAAAATATATGAAATATATTTACTGTACTTTGTGATATTTTATGTACAGTATATAAGATATATTTGGTGTCCTTTTGATATTTTATGTAAATTATATAATATATATTTGGTGAAGTTTTTGATATTTTACATAGGGTGTGTAGTATATAGTTACTGTCCTTTTTGATATTTTATTTACAGTATATAATATACGTTTGGTGTGATTTTTGATATTTTATGTACAGTATATTAAATATAATTACTGTAGTATTTGATACTTTATTTACAGTATATATAACACATATTTGGTGTACTTTTTGATATTTTATGTACAGTATGTAATATATATTTACTGTACTTTTTGATAATTTATTTACAGTATATAAAGTGTATTTGGTGTACTTTCGGTTAATATTATATGTACAATATATGAAATATATATACTGTATTTTTGATATTTTATGTACAGTATATAAGATATATTTCGTGTCCTTTTGATATTTTATGTAAATTATATAATACATATTTGGTGTTGTTTTTGATATTTTACATAGGGTGTGTCATCTATATTGACTGTCCTTTTTAATATTTTATTTACAGTATATAATATACATTTGGTGTAATTTTTGATATTTTATGGACAGTATATTAAATATAATTACTGTAGTTTTTCATAGTCTATTTACAGTATATATAACACATATTTGGTGTACTTTTTGATATTTTATGTACAGTATGTCATATATATTTACTGTACTATTTGATATTTTATTTACAGTATATAAAATGTATTTGGTGTACTTTTAGTTAATATTATATGTACAATATATGAAATATATTTACTGTACTTTCTGATATTTTATATACAGTATATAAGATATATTTGGTGTCCTTTTGATATTTTATATAAATTATATAATATATATTTGGTGAAGTTTTTGATATTTTACATAGGGTGTGTAGTATATAGTTACTGTCCTTTTTGATATTTTATTTACAGTATATAATATACGTTTGGTGTAATTTTTGATATTTAATGTACAGTATATTAAATATAATTACTGTAGTCTTTGATACTTTATTTAGAGTATATATAACACATATTTGGTGTACTTTTTGATATTTTATGTACAGTATGTAATATATATTTACTGTACTTTTTGATAATTTATTTACAGTATATAAAGTGTATTTGGTGTACTTTCAGTTAATATTATATGTAAAATATATGAAATATTTTTACTGTACTTTGTGATATTTTATGTACAGTATATAAGATATATTTGGTGTCCTTTTGATATTTTATATAAATTACATAATATATATTTGGTGAAGTTTTTGATATTTTACATAGGGTGTGTAGTATATAGTTACTGTCCTTTTTGATATTTTATTTACAGTATATAATATACGTTTGGTGTAATTTTTGATATTTAATGTACAGTATATTAAATATAATTACTGTAGTATTTGATACTTTATTTACAGTATATATAACACATATTTGGTGTACTTTTTGATATTTTATGTACAGTATGTAATATATATTTACTGTACTTTTTGATAATTTATTTACAGTATATAAAGTGTATTTGGTGTACTTTCAGTTAATATTATATGTACAATATATGAAATATATTTACTGTACTTTTTGATATTTTATGTACAGTATATAAGATATATTTGGTGTCCTTTTGATATTTTATGTAAATTATATAATATATATTTGGTGAAGTTTTTGATATTTTACATAGGGTGTGTAGTATATAGTTACTGTCCTTTTTGATATTTTATTTACAGTATATAATATACGTTTGGTGTAATTTTTGATATTTTATGTACAGTATATTAAATATAATTACTGTAGTATTTGATACTTTATTTACAGTATATATAACACATATTTGGTGTACTTTTTGATATTTTATGTACAGTATGTAATATATATTTACTGTAGTTTTTGATAATTTATTTACAGTATATAAAGTGTATTTGGTGTACTTTCGGTTAATATTATATGTACAATATATGAAATATATATACTGTATTTTTGATATTTTATGTACAGTGTATAAGATATATTTCGTGTCCTTTTGATATTTTATGTAAATTATATAATACATATTTGGTGTTGTTTTTGATATTTTACATAGGGTGTGTCATCTATATTGACTGTCCTTTTTAATATTTTATTTACAGTATATAATATACATTTGGTGTAATTTTTGATATTTTATGTACAGTATATTAAATATAATTACTGTAGTTTTTTATAGTCTATTTACAGTATATATAACACATATTTGGTCTACTTTTTGATATTTTATGTACAGTATGTCATATATATATACTGTACTATTTGATATTTTATTTACAGTATATAAAATGTATTTGGTGTACTTTTAGTTAATATTATATGTACAATATATGAAATATATTTACTGTACTTTCTATTTTTATATACAGTATATAAGATATATTTGGTGTCCTTTTGATATTTTATATAAATTATATAATATATATTTTGTGAAGTTTTTGATATTTTACATAGGGTGTGTAGTATATACTTACTGTCCTTTTTGATATTTTATTTACAGTATATAATATACATTTGGTGTAATTTTTGATATTTTATGTACAGTATATTAAATATAATTACTGCAGTTTTTGATAGTCTATTTACAGTATATACAACACATATTTGGTGTACTTTTTGATATTTTATGTACAGTATGTCATATATATTTACTGTACTTTTTGATATTTTATTTACAGTATATGAAATGTATTTGGTGTACTTTTAGTTAATATTATATGTACAATATATGAAATATATTTACTGTACTTTTTGATATTTTATGTACAGTATATAAGATATATTTGGTGTCCTTTTGATATTTTATATAACTTACATAATATATATTTGGTGAAGTTTTTGATATTTTACATAGGGTGTGTAGTATATAGTTACTGTCCTTTTTGATATTTTATTTACAGTATATAATATACGTTTGGTGTAATTTTTGATATTTAATGTACAGTATATTAAATATAATTACTGTAGTATTTGATACTTTATTTACAGTATATATAACACATATTTGGTGTACTTTTTGATATTTTATGTACAGTATGTCATATATATTTACTGTACTTTTTGAGAATTTATTTACAGTATATAAAGTGTATTTGGTGTACTTTCAGTTAATATTATATGTACAATATATGAAATATATTTACTGTACTTTTTGATATTTTATGTACAGTATATAAGATATATTTGGTGTCCTTTTGATATTTTATGTAAATTATATAATATATATTTGGTGAAGTTTTTGATATTTTACATAGGGTGTGTAGTATATAGTTACTGTCCTTTTTGATATTTTATTTACAGTATATAATATACGTTTGGTGTAATTTTTGATATTTTATGTACAGTATATTAAATATAATTACTGTAGTATTTGATACTTTATTTACAGTATATATAACACATATTTGGTGTACTTTTTGATATTTTATGTACAGTATGTAATATATATTTACTGTAGTTTTTGATAATTTATTTACAGTATATAAAGTGTATTTGGTGTACTTTCGGTTAATATTATATGTACAATATATGAAATATATATACTGTATTTTTGATATTTTATGTACAGTATATAAGATATATTTCGTGTCCTTTTGATATTTTATGTAAATTATATAATACATATTTGGTGTTGTTTTTGATATTTTACATAGGGTGTGTCATCTATATTGACTGTCCTTTTTAATATTTTATTTACAGTATATAATATACATTTGGTGTAATTTTTGATATTTTATGTACAGTATATTAAATATAATTACTGTAGTTTTTCATAGTCTATTTACAGTATATATAACACATATTTGGTGTACTTTTTGATATTTTATGTACAGTATGTCATATATATTTACTGTACTATTTGATATTTTATTTACAGTATATAAAATGTATTTGGTGTACTTTTAGTTAATATTATATGTACAATATATGAAATATATTTACTGTACTTTCTGATATTTTATATACAGTATATAAGATATATTTGGTGTCCTTTTGATATTTTATATAAATTATATAATATATATTTTGTGAAGTTTTTGATATTTTACATAGGGTGTGTAGTATATACTTACTGTCCTTTTTGATATTTTATTTACAGTATATAATATACATTTGGTGTAATTTTTGATATTTTATGTACAGTATATTAAATATAATTACTGCAGTTTTTGATAGTCTATTTACAGTATATACAACACATATTTGGTGTACTTTTTGATATTTTATGTACAGTATGTCATATATATTTACTGTACTTTTTGATATTTTATTTACAGTATACGAAATGTATTTGGTGTACTTTTAGTTAATATTATATGTACAATATATGAAATATATTTACTGTACTTTTTGATATTTTATGTACAGTATATAAGATATATTTGGTGTCCTTTTGATATTTTATATAACTTACATAATATATATTTGGTGAAGTTTTTGATATTTTACATAGGGTGTGTAGTATATAGTTACTGTCCTTTTTGATATTTTATTTACAGTATATAATATACGTTTGGTGTAATTTTTGATATTTAATGTACAGTATATTAAATATAATTACTGTAGTATTTGATACTTTATTTACAGTATATATAACACATATTTGGTGTACTTTTTGATATTTTATGTACAGTATGTCATATATATTTACTGTACTTTTTGAGAATTTATTTACAGTATATAAAGTGTATTTGGTGTACTTTCAGTTAATATTATATGTACAATATATGAAATATATTTACTGTACTTTTTGATATTTTATGTACAGTATATAAGATATATTTGGTGTCCTTTTGATATTTTATGTAAATTATATAATATATATTTGGTGAAGTTTTTGATATTTTACATAGGGTGTGTAGTATATAGTTACTGTCCTTTTTGATATTTTATTTACAGTATATAATATACGTTTGGTGTAATTTTTGATATTTTATGTACAGTATATTAAATATAATTACTGTAGTATTTGATACTTTATTTACAGTATATATAACACATATTTGGTGTACTTTTTGATATTTTATGTACAGTATGTAATATATATTTACTGTACTTTTTGATAATTTATTTACAGTATATAAAGTGTATTTGGTGTACTTTCGGTTAATATTATATGTACAATATATGAAATATATATACTGTATTTTTGATATTTTATGTACAGTATATAAGATATATTTCGTGTCCTTTTGATATTTTATGTAAATTATATAATACATATTTGGTGTTGTTTTTGATATTTTACATAGGGTGTGTCATCTATATTGACTGTCCTTTTTAATATTTTATTTACAGTATATAATATACATTTGGTGTAATTTTTGATATTTTATGTACAGTATATTAAATATAATTACTGTAGTTTTTCATAGTCTATTTACAGTATATATAACACATATTTGGTGTACTTTTTGATATTTTATGTACAGTATGTCATATATATTTACTGTACTATTTGATATTTTATTTACAGTATATAAAATGTATTTGGTGTACTTTTAGTTAATATTATATGTACAATATATGAAATATATTTACTGTACTTTCTGATATTTTATATACAGTATATAAGATATATTTGGTGTCCTTTTGATATTTTATATAAATTATATAATATATATTTTGTGAAGTTTTTGATATTTTACATAGGGTGTGTAGTATATACTTACTGTCCTTTTTGATATTTTATTTACAGTATATAATATACATTTGGTGTAATTTTTGATATTTTATGTACAGTATATTAAATATAATTACTGCAGTTTTTGATAGTCTATTTACAGTATATACAACACATATTTGGTGTACTTTTTGATATTTTATGTACAGTATGTCATATATATTTACTGTACTTTTTGATATTTTATTTACAGTATACGAAATGTATTTGGTGTACTTTTAGTTAATATTATATGTACAATATATGAAATATATTTACTGTACTTTTTGATATTTTATGTACAGTATATAAGATATATTTGGTGTCCTTTTGATATTTTATATAACTTACATAATATATATTTGGTGAAGTTTTTGATATTTTACATAGGGTGTGTAGTATATAGTTACTGTCCTTTTTGATATTTTATTTACAGTATATAATATACGTTTGGTGTAATTTTTGATATTTAATGTACAGTATATTAAATATAATTACTGTAGTATTTGATACTTTATTTACAGTATATATAACACATATTTGGTGTACTTTTTGATATTTTATGTACAGTATGTCATATATATTTACTGTACTTTTTGAGAATTTATTTACAGTATATAAAGTGTATTTGGTGTACTTTCAGTTAATATTATATGTACAATATATGAAATATATTTACTGTACTTTTTGATATTTTATGTACAGTATATAAGATATATTTGGTGTCCTTTTGATATTTTATGTAAATTATATAATATATATTTGGTGAAGTTTTTGATATTTTACATAGGGTGTGTAGTATATAGTTACTGTCCTTTTTGATATTTTATTTACAGTATATAATATACGTTTGGTGTAATTTTTGATATTTTATGTACAGTATATTAAATATAATTACTGTAGTATTTGATACTTTATTTACAGTATATATAACACATATTTGGTGTACTTTTTGATATTTTATGTACAGTATGTAATATATATTTACTGTACTTTTTGATAATTTATTTACAGTATATAAAGTGTATTTGGTGTACTTTCGGTTAATATTATATGTACAATATATGAAATATATATACTGTATTTTTGATATTTTATGTACAGTATATAAGATATATTTCGTGTCCTTTTTGATATTTTATGTAAATTATATAATACATATTTGGTGTTGTTTTTGATATTTTACATAGGGTGTGTCATCTATATTGACTGTCCTTTTTAATATTTTATTTACAGTATATAATATACATTTGGTGTAATTTTTGATATTTTATGTACAGTATATTAAATATAATTACTGTAGTTTTTCATAGTCTATTTACAGTATATATAACACATATTTGGTGTACTTTTTGATATTTTATGTACAGTATGTCATATATATTTACTGTACTATTTGATATTTTATTTACAGTATATAAAATGTATTTGGTGTACTTTTAGTTAATATTATATGTACAATATATGAAATATATTTACTGTACTTTCTGATATTTTATATACAGTATATAAGATATATTTGGTGTCCTTTTGATATTTTATATAAATTATATAATATATATTTTGTGAAGTTTTTGATATTTTACATAGGGTGTGTAGTATATACTTACTGTCCTTTTTGATATTTTATTTACAGTATATAATATACATTTGGTGTAATTTTTGATATTTTATGTACAGTATATTAAATATAATTACTGCAGTTTTTGATAGTCTATTTACAGTATATACAACACATATTTGGTGTACTTTTTGATATTTTATGTACAGTATGTCATATATATTTACTGTACTTTTTGATATTTTATTTACAGTATATAAAATGTATTTGGTGTACTTTTAGTTAATATTATATGTACAATATATGATATATATTTACTGTACTTTTTGATATTTTATGTACAGTATATAAGATATATTTGGTGTCCTTTTGATATTTTATATAAATTACATAATATATATTTGGTGAAGTTTTTGATATTTTACATAGGGTGTGTAGTATATAGTTACTGTCCTTTTTGATATTTTATTTACAGTATATAATATACGTTTGGTGTAATTTTTGATATTTAATATACAGTATATTAAATATAATTACTGTAGTATTTGATACTTTATTTACAGTATATATAACACATATTTGCTGTACTTTTTGATATTTTATGTACAGTATGTCATATATATTTACTGTACTTTTTGATAATTTATTTACAGTATATAAAGTGTATTTGGTGTACTTTCAGTTAATATTATATGTACAATATATGAAATATATTTACTGTACTTTTTGATATTTTATGTACAGTATATAAGATATATTTGGTGTCCTTTTGATATTTTATGTAAATTATATAATATATATTTGGTGAAGTTTTTGATATTTTACATAGGGTGTGTAGTATATAGTTACTGTCCTTTTTGATATTTTATTTACAGTATATAATATACGTTTGGTGTAATTTTTGATATTTTATGTACAGTATATTAAATATAATTACTGTAGTATTTGATACTTTATTTACAGTATATATAACACATATTTGGTGTACTTTTTGATATTTTATGTACAGTATGTAATATATATTTACTGTACTTTTTGATAATTTATTTACAGTATATAAAGTGTATTTGGTGTACTTTCGGTTAATATTATATGTACAATATATGAAATATATATACTGTATTTTTGATATTTTATGTACAGTGTATAAGATATATTTCGTGTCCTTTTGATATTTTATGTAAATTATATAATACATATTTGGTGTTGTTTTTGATATTTTACATAGGGTGTGTCATCTATATTGACTGTCCTTTTTAATATTTTATTTACAGTATATAATATACATTTGGTGTAATTTTTGATATTTTATGTACAGTATATTAAATATAATTACTGTAGTTTTTTATAGTCTATTTACAGTATATATAACACATATTTGGTGTACTTTTTGATATTTTATGTACAGTATGTCATATATATTTACTGTACTATTTGATATTTTATTTACAGTATATAAAATGTATTTGGTGTACTTTTAGTTAATATTATATGTACAATATATGAAATATATTTACTGTACTTTCTGATATTTTATATACAGTATATAAGATATATTTGGTGTCCTTTTGATATTTTATATAAATTATATAATATATATTTTGTGAAGTTTTTGATATTTTACATAGGGTGTGTAGTATATACTTACTGTCCTTTTTGATATTTTATTTACAGTATATAATATACATTTGGTGTAATTTTTGATATTTTATGTACAGTATATTAAATATAATTACTGCAGTTTTTGATAGTCTATTTACAGTATATACAACACATATTTGGTGTACTTTTTGATATTTTATGTACAGTATGTCATATATATTTACTGTACTTTTTGATATTTTATTTACAGTATACGAAATGTATTTGGTGTACTTTCAGTTAATATTATATGTACAATATATGAAATATATTTACTGTACTTTTTGATATTTTATGTACAGTATATAAGATATATTTGGTGTCCTTTTGATATTTTATATAAATTACATAATATATATTTGGTGAAGTTTTTGATATTTTACATAGGGTGTGTAGTATATAGTTACTGTCCTTTTTGATATTTTATTTACAGTATATAATATACGTTTGGTGTAATTTTTGATATTTAATGTACAGTATATTAAATATAATTACTGTAGTATTTGATACTTTATTTACAGTATATATAACACATATTTGGTGTACTTTTTGATATTTTATGTACAGTATGTCATATATATTTACTGTACTTTTTGATAATTTATTTACAGTATATAAAGTGTATTTGGTGTACTTTCAGTTAATATTATATGTACAATATATGAAATATATTTACTGTACTTTTTGATATTTTATGTACAGTATATAAGATATATTTGGTGTCCTTTTGATATTTTATGTAAATTATATAATATATATTTGGTGAAGTTTTTGATATTTTACATAGGGTGTGTAGTATATAGTTACTGTCCTTTTTGATATTTTATTTACAGTATATAATATACGTTTGGTGTAATTTTTGATATTTTATGTACAGTATATTAAATATAATTACTGTAGTATTTGATACTTTATTTACAGTATATATAACACATATTTGGTGTACTTTTTGATATTTTATGTACAGTATGTAATATATATTTACTGTAGTTTTTGATAATTTATTTACAGTATATAAAGTGTATTTGGTGTACTTTCGGTTAATATTATATGTACAATATATGAAATATATATACTGTATTTTTGATATTTTATGTACAGTGTATAAGATATATTTCGTGTCCTTTTGATATTTTATGTAAATTATATAATACATATTTGGTGTTGTTTTTGATATTTTACATAGGGTGTGTCATCTATATTGACTGTCCTTTTTAATATTTTATTTACAGTATATAATATACATTTGGTGTAATTTTTGATATTTTATGTACAGTATATTAAATATAATTACTGTAGTTTTTTATAGTCTATTTACAGTATATATAACACATATTTGGTGTACTTTTTGATATTTTATGTACAGTATGTCATATATATTTACTGTACTATTTGATATTTTATTTACAGTATATAAAATGTATTTGGTGTACTTTTAGTTAATATTATATGTACAATATATGAAATATATTTACTGTACTTTCTGATATTTTATATACAGTATATAAGATATATTTGGTGTCCTTTTGATATTTTATATAAATTATATAATATATATTTTGTGAAGTTTTTGATATTTTACATAGGGTGTGTAGTATATACTTACTGTCCTTTTTGATATTTTATTTACAGTATATAATATACATTTGGTGTAATTTTTGATATTTTATGTACAGTATATTAAATATAATTACTGCAGTTTTTGATAGTCTATTTACAGTATATACAACACATATTTGGTGTACTTTTTGATATTTTATGTACAGTATGTCATATATATTTACTGTACTTTTTGATATTTTATTTACAGTATATGAAATGTATTTGGTGTACTTTTAGTTAATATTATATGTACAATATATGAAATATATTTACTGTACTTTTTGATATTTTATGTACAGTATATAAGATATATTTGGTGTCCTTTTGATATTTTATATAAATTACATAATATATATTTGGTGAAGTTTTTGATATTTTACATAGGGTGTGTAGTATATAGTTACTGTCCTTTTTGATATTTTATTTACAGTATATAATATACGTTTGGTGTAATTTTTGATATTTAATGTACAGTATATTAAATATAATTACTGTAGTATTTGATACTTTATTTACAGTATATATAACACATATTTGGTGTACTTTTTGATATTTTATGTACAGTATGTCATATATATTTACTGTACTTTTTGAGAATTTATTTACAGTATATAAAGTGTATTTGGTGTACTTTCAGTTAATATTATATGTACAATATATGAAATATATTTACTGTACTTTTTGATATTTTATGTACAGTATATAAGATATATTTGGTGTCCTTTTGATATTTTATGTAAATTATATAATATATATTTGGTGAAGTTTTTGATATTTTACATAGGGTGTGTAGTATATAGTTACTGTCCTTTTTGATATTTTATTTACAGTATATAATATACGTTTGGTGTAATTTTTGATATTTTATGTACAGTATATTAAATATAATTACTGTAGTATTTGATACTTTATTTACAGTATATATAACACATATTTGGTGTACTTTTTGATATTTTATGTAGAGTATGTAATATATATTTACTGTACTTTTTGATAATTTATTTACAGTATATAAAGTGTATTTGGTATACTTTCGGTTAATATTATATGTACAATATATGAAATATATATACTGTATTTTTGATATTTTATGTACAGTATATAAGATATATTTCGTGTCCTTTTGATATTTTATGTAAATTATATAATACATATTTGGTGTTGTTTTTGATATTTTACATAGGGTGTGTCATCTATATTGACTGTCCTTTTTAATATTTTATTTACAGTATATAATATACATTTGGTGTAATTTTTGATATTTTATGTACAGTATATTAAATATAATTACTGTAGTTTTTCATAGTCTATTTACAGTATATATAACACATATTTGGTGTACTTTTTGATATTTTATGTACAGTATGTCATATATATTTACTGTACTATTTGATATTTTATTTACAGTATATAAAATGTATTTGGTGTACTTTTAGTTAATATTATATGTACAATATATGAAATATATTTACTGTACTTTCTGATATTTTATATACAGTATATAAGATATATTTGGTGTCCTTTTGATATTTTATATAAATTATATAATATATATTTGGTGAAGTTTTTGATATTTTACATAGGGTGTGTAGTATATAGTTACTGTTCTTTTTGATATTTTATTTACAGTATATAATATACGTTTGGTGTAATTTTTGATATTTAATGTACAGTATGTTAAATATAATTACTGTAGTATTTGATACTTTATTTACAGTATATATAACACATATTTGGTGTACTTTTTGATATTTTATGTACAGTATGTAATATATATTTACTGTACTTTTTGATAATTTATTTACAGTATATAAAGTGTATTTGGTGTACTTTCAGTTAATATTATATGTAAAATATATGAAATATATTTACTGTACTTTTTGATATTTTATGTACAGTATATAAGATATATTTGGTGTCCTTTTGATATATTATGTAAATTATATAATATATATTTGGTGAAGTTTTTCATATTTTACATAGGGTGTGTAGTATATAGTTACTGTCCTTTTTGATATTTTATTTACAGTATATAATATACGTTTGGTGTAATTTTTGATATTTTATGTACAGTATATTAAATATAATTACTGTAGTATTTGATACTTTATTTACAGTATATATAACACATATTTGGTGTACTTTTTGATATTTTATGTACAGTATGTAATATATATTTACTGTACTTTTTGATAATTTATTTACAGTATATAAAGTGTATTTGGTGTACTTTCGGTTAATATTATATGTACAATATATGAAATATATATACTGTATTTTTGATATTTTATGTACAGTATATAAGATATATTTCGTGTCCTTTTGATATTTTATGTAAATTATATAATACATATTTGGTGTTGTTTTTGATATTTTACATAGAGTGTGTCATCTATATTGACTGTCCTTTTTAATATTTTATTTACAGTATATAATATACATTTGGTGTAATTTTTGATATTTTATGTACAGTATATTAAATATAATTACTGTAGTTTTTCATAGTCTATTTACAGTATATATAACACATATTTGGTGTACTTTTTGATATTTTATGTACAGTATGTCATATATATTTACTGTACTTTTTGATAATTTATTTACAGTATATAAAGTGTATTTGGTGTACTTTCGGTTAATATTATATGTACAATATATGAAATATATATACTGTATTTTTGATATTTTATGTACAGTATATAAGATATATTTCGTGTCCTTTTGATATTTTATGTAAATTATATAATACATATTTGGTGTTGTTTTTGATATTTTACATAGAGTGTGTCATCTATATTGACTGTCCTTTTTAATATTTTATTTACAGTATATAATATACATTTGGTGTAATTTTTGATATTTTATGTACAGTATATTAAATATAATTACTGTAGTTTTTCATAGTCTATTTACAGTATATATAACACATATTTGGTGTACTTTTTGATATTTTATGTACAGTATGTCATATATATTTACTGTACTATTTGATATTTTATTTTCAGTATATAAAATGTATTTGGTGTACTTTTAGTTAATATTATATGTACAATATATGAAATATATTTACTGTACTTTCTGATATTTTATATACAGTATATAAGATATATTTGGTGTCCTTTTGATATTTTATATAAATTATATAATATATATTTGGTGAAGTTTTTGATATTTTACATAGGGTGTGTAGTATATAGTTACTGTCCTTTTTGATATTTTATTTACAGTATATAATATACGTTTGGTGTAATTTTTGATATTTAATGTACAGTATATTAAATATAATTACTGTAGTATTTGATACTTTATTTACAGTATATATAACACATATTTGGTGTACTTTTTGATATTTTATGTATAGTATGTAATATATATTTACTGTACTTTTTGATAATTTATTTACAGTATATAAAGTGTATTTGGTGTACTTTCAGTTAATATTATATGTAAAATATATGAAATATATTTACTGTACTTTTTGATATTTTATGTACAGTATATAAGATATATTTCGTGTCCTTTTGATATTTTATGTAAATTATATAATACATATTTGGTGTTGTTTTTGATATTTTACATAGAGTGTGTCATCTATATTGACTGTCCTTTTTAATATTTTATTTACAGTATATAATATACATTTGGTGTAATTTTTGATATTTTATGTACAGTATATTAAATATAATTACTGTAGTTTTTCATAGTCTATTTACAGTATATATAACACATATTTGGTGTACTTTTTGATATTTTATGTACAGTATGTCATATATATTTACTGTACTTTTTGATAATTTATTTACAGTATATAAAGTGTATTTGGTGTACTTTCATTTAATATTATATGTACAATATATGAAATATATTTACTGTACTTTTTGATATTTTATGTACAGTATATAAGATATATTTGGTGTCCTTTTGATATTTTATATAAATTATATAATATATATTTGGTGAAGTTTTTGATATTTTACATAGGGAGTGTAGTATATACTTACTGTCCTTTTTGATATTTTATTTACAGTATATAATATACATTTGGTGTAATTTTTGATATTTTATGCACAGTATATTAAATATAATTACTGCAGTTTTTGATAGTCTATTTACAGTATATATAACACATATTTGGTGTACTTTTTGATATTTTATGTACAGTATGTCATATATATTTACTGTACTTTTTGATATTTTATTTACAGTATATAAAATGTATTTGGTGTACTTTTAGTTAATATTATATGTACAATATATGAAATATATTTACTGTACTTTTTGATATTTTATGTACAGTATATAAGATATATTTGGTGTCCTTTTGATATTTTATATAAATTATATAATATACATTTCGTGAAGTTTTTGATATTTTACATAGGGTGTGTAGTATATAGTTACTGTCCTTTTTGATATTTTATTTACAGTATATAATATACGTTAGGTGTAATTTTTGATATTTAATGTACAGTATATTAAATATAATTACTGTAGTGTTTGATACTTTATTTACAGTATATATAACACATATTTGGTGTACTTTTTGATATTTTATGTACAGTATGTCATATATATTTACTGTACTTTTTGATAATTTATTTACAGTATATAAAGTGTATTTGGTGTACTTTCAGTTAATATTATATGTACAATATATGAAATATATTTACTGTACTTTTTGATATTTTATGTACAGTATATAAGATATATTTGGTGTCCTTTTGATATTTTATATAAATTATATAATATATATTTGGTGAAGTTTTTGATATTTTACATAGGGAGTGTAGTATATACTTACTGTCCTTTTTGATATTTTATTTACAGTATATAATATACATTTGGTGTAATTTTTGATATTTTATGCACAGTATATTAAATATAATTACTGCAGTTTTTGATAGTCTATTTACAGTATATATAACACATATTTGGTGTACTTTTTGATATTTTATGTACAGTATGTCATATATATTTACTGTACTTTTTGATATTTTATTTACAGTATATAAAATGTATTTGGTGTACTTTTAGTTAATATTATATGTACAATATATGAAATATATTTACTGTACTTTTTGATATTTTATGTACAGTATATAAGATATATTTGGTGTCCTTTTGATATTTTATATAAATTATATAATATACATTTCGTGAAGTTTTTGATATTTTACATAGGGTGTGTAGTATATAGTTACTGTCCTTTTTGATATTTTATTTACAGTATATAATATACGTTAGGTGTAATTTTTGATATTTAATGTACAGTATATTAAATATAATTACTGTAGTGTTTGATACTTTATTTACAGTATATATAACACATATTTGGTGTACTTTTTGATATTTTATGTACAGTATGTCATATATATTTACTGTACTTTTTGATAATTTATTTACAGTATATAAAGTGTATTTGGTGTACTTTCAGTTAATATTATATGTACAATATATGGAATGTATTTACTGTACTTTTTGATATTTTATGTACAGTATATAAGATATATTTGGTGTCCTTTTGATATTTTATGTAAATTATATAATATATATTTGGTGAAGTTTTTGATATTTTACATAGGGTGTGTACTATATAGTTACTGTCCTTTTTGATATTTTATTTACAGTATATAATATACGTTTGGTGTAATTTTTGATATTTTATGTACAGTATATTAAATATAATTACTGTAGTATTTGATACTTTATTTACAGTATATATAACACATATTTGGTGTACTTTTTGATATTTTATGTACAGTATGTAATATATATTTACTGTACTTTTTGATAATTTATTTACAGTATATAAAGTGTATTTGGTGTACTTTCAGTTAATATTATATGTAAAATATATGAAATATATTTACTGTACTTTTTGATATTTTAGGTACAGTATATAAGATATATTTGGTGTCCTTTTGATATTTTATGTAAATTATATAATATATATTTGGTGAAGTTTTTGATATTTTACATAGGGTGTGTAGTATATAGTTACTGTCCTTTTTGATATTTTATTTACAGTATATAATATACGTTTGGTGTGATTTTTGATATTTTATGTACAGTATATTAAATATAATTACTGTAGTATTTGATACTTTATTTACAGTATATATAACACATATTTGGTGTACTTTTTGATATTTTATGTACAGTATGTAATATATATTTACTGTACTTTTTGATAATTTATTTACAGTATATAAAGTGTATTTGGTGTACTTTCGGTTAATATTATATGTACAATATATGAAATATATATACTGTATTTTTGATATTTTATGTACAGTATATAAGATATATTTCGTGTCCTTTTGATATTTTATGTAAATTATATAATACATATTTGGTGTTGTTTTTGATATTTTACATAGGGTGTGTCATCTATATTGACTGTCCTTTTTAATATTTTATTTACAGTATATAATATACATTTGGTGTAATTTTTGATATTTTATGGACAGTATATTAAATATAATTACTGTAGTTTTTCATAGTCTATTTACAGTATATATAACACATATTTGGTGTACTTTTTGATATTTTATGTACAGTATGTCATATATATTTACTGTACTATTTGATATTTTATTTACAGTATATAAAATGTATTTGGTGTACTTTTAGTTAATATTATATGTACAATATATGAAATATATTTACTGTACTTTCTGATATTTTATATACAGTATATAAGATATATTTGGTGTCCTTTTGATATTTTATATAAATTATATAATATATATTTGGTGAAGTTTTTGATATTTTACATAGGGTGTGTAGTATATAGTTACTGTCCTTTTTGATATTTTATTTACAGTATATAATATACGTTTGGTGTAATTTTTGATATTTAATGTACAGTATATTAAATATAATTACTGTAGTATTTGATACTTTATTTACAGTATATATAACACATATTTGGTGTACTTTTTGATATTTTATGTACAGTATGTAATATATATTTACTGTACTTTTTGATAATTTATTTACAGTATATAAAGTGTATTTGGTGTACTTTCAGTTAATATTATATGTAAAATATATGAAATATTTTTACTGTACTTTGTGATATTTTATGTACAGTATATAAGATATATTTGGTGTCCTTTTGATATTTTATGTAAATTATATAATATATATTTGGTGAAGTTTTTGATATTTTACATAGGGTGTGTAGTATATAGTTACTGTCCTTTTTGATATTTTATTTACAGTATATAATATACGTTTGGTGTAATTTTTGATATTTTATGTACAGTATATTAAATATAATTACTGTAGTATTTGATACTTTATTTACAGTATATATAACACATATTTGGTGTACTTTTTGATATTTTATGTACAGTATGTAATATATATTTACTGTACTTTTTGATAATTTATTTACAGTATATAAAGTGTATTTGGTGTACTTTCGGTTAATATTATATGTACAATATATGAAATATATATACTGTATTTTTGATATTTTATGTACAGTATATAAGATATATTTCGTGTCCTTTTGATATTTTATGTAAATTATATAATACATATTTGGTGTTGTTTTTGATATTTTACATAGAGTGTGTCATCTATATTGACTGTCCTTTTTAATATTTTATTTACAGTATATAATATACATTTGGTGTAATTTTTGATATTTTATGTACAGTATATTAAATATAATTACTGTAGTTTTTCATAGTCTATTTACAGTATATATAACACATATTTGGTGTACTTTTTGATATGTTATGTACAGTATGTCCTATATATTTACTGTACTATTTGATATTTTATTTACAGTATATAAAATGTATTTGGTGTACTTTTAGTTAATATTATATGTACAATATATGAAATATATTTACTGTACTTTCTGATATTTTATATACAGTATATAAGATATATTTGGTGTCCTTTTGATATTTTATATAAATTATATAATATATATTTGGTGAAGTTTTTGATATTTTACATAGGGTGTGTAGTATATAGTTACTGTTCTTTTTGATATTTTATTTACAGTATATAATATACGTTTGGTGTAATTTTTGATATTTAATGTACAGTATATTAAATATAATTACTGTAGTATTTGATACTTTATTTACAGTATATATAACACATATTTGGTGTACTTTTTGATATTTTATGTACAGTATGTAATATATATTTACTGTACTTTTTGATAATTTATTTACAGTATATAAAGTGTATTTGGTGTACTTTCAGTTAATATTATATGTAAAATATATGAAATATATTTACTGTACTTTTTGATATTTTATGTACAGTATATAAGATATATTTGGTGTCCTTTTGATATTTTATGTAAATTATATAATATATATTTGGTGAAGTTTTTCATATTTTACATAGGGTGTGTAGTATATAGTTACTGTCCTTTTTGATATTTTATTTACAGTATATAATATACGTTTGGTGTAATTTTTGATATTTTATGTACAGTATATTAAATATAATTACTGTAGTATTTGATACTTTATTTACAGTATATATAACACATATTTGGTGTACTTTTTGATATTTTATGTACAGTATGTAATATATATTTACTGTACTTTTTGATAATTTATTTACAGTATATAAAGTGTATTTGGTGTACTTTCGGTTAATATTATATGTACAATATATGAAATATATATACTGTATTTTTGATATTTTATGTACAGTATATAAGATATATTTCGTGTCCTTTTGATATTTTATGTAAATTATATAATACATATTTGGTGTTGTTTTTGATATTTTACATAGAGTGTGTCATCTATATTGACTGTCCTTTTTAATATTTTATTTACAGTATATAATATACATTTGGTGTAATTTTTGATATTTTATGTACAGTATATTAAATATAATTACTGTAGTTTTTCATAGTCTATTTACAGTATATATAACACATATTTGGTGTACTTTTTGATATTTTATGTACAGTATGTCATATATATTTACTGTACTATTTGATATTTTATTTTCAGTATATAAAATGTATTTGGTGTACTTTTAGTTAATATTATATGTACAATATATGAAATATATTTACTGTACTTTCTGATATTTTATATACAGTATATAAGATATATTTGGTGTCCTTTTGATATTTTATATAAATTATATAATATATATTTGGTGAAGTTTTTGATATTTTACATAGGGTGTGTAGTATATAGTTACTGTCCTTTTTGATATTTTATTTACAGTATATAATATACGTTTGGTGTAATTTTTGATATTTAATGTACAGTATATTAAATATAATTACTGTAGTATTTGATACTTTATTTACAGTATATATAACACATATTTGGTGTACTTTTTGATATTTTATGTATAGTATGTAATATATATTTACTGTCCTTTTTGATATTTTATTTACAGTATATAAAATGTATTTGGTGTACTTTTAGTTAATATTATATGTACAATATATGAAATATATTTACTGTACTTTTTGATATTTTATGTACAGTATATAAGATATATTTGGTGTCCTTTTGATATTTTATATAAATTATATAATATACATTTGGTGAAGTTTTTGATATTTTACATAGGGTGTGTAGTATATAGTTACTGTCCTTTTTGATATTTTATTTACAGTATATAATATACGTTAGGTGTAATTTTTGATATTTAATGTACAGTATATTAAATATAATTACTGTAGTGTTTGATACTTTATTTACAGTATATATAACACATATTTGGTGTACTTTTTGATATTTTATGTACAGTATGTCATATATATTTACTGTACTTTTTGATAATTTATTTACAGTATATAAAGTGTATTTGGTGTACTTTCAGTTAATATTATATGTACAATATATGAAATATATTTACTGTACTTTTTGATATTTTATGTACAGTATATAAGATATATTTGGTGTCCTTTTGATATTTTATGTAAATTATATAATATATATTTGGTGAAGTTTTTGATATTTTACATAGGGTGTGTACTATATAGTTACTGTCCTTTTTGATATTTTATTTACAGTATATAATATACGTTTGGTGTAATTTTTGATATTTAATGTACAGTATATTAAATATAATTACTGTAGTGTTTGATACTTTATTTACAGTATATATAACACATATTTGGTGTACTTTTTGATATTTTATGTACAGTATGTCATATATATTTACTGTACTTTTTGATAATTTATTTACAGTATATAAAGTGTATTTGGTGTACTTTCAGTTAATATTATATGTAAAATATATGAAATATATTTACTGTACTTTTTGATATTTTAGGTACAGTATATAAGATATATTTGGTGTCCTTTTGATATTTTATGTAAATTATATAATATATATTTGGTGAAGTTTTTGATATTTTACATAGGGTGTGTAGTATATAGTTACTGTCCTTTTTGATATTTTATTTACAGTATATAATATACGTTAGGTGTAATTTTTGATATTTAATGTACAGTATATTAAATATAATTACTGTAGTGTTTGATACTTTATTTACAGTATATATAACACATATTTGGTGTACTTTTTGATATTTTATGTACAGTATGTCATATATATTTACTGTACTTTTTGATAATTTATTTACAGTATATAAAATGTATTTGGTGTACTTTCAGTTAATATTATATGTACAATATATGAAATATATTTACTGTACTTTTTGATATTTTATGTACAGTATATAAGATATATTTGGTGTCCTTTTGATATTTTATGTAAATTATATAATATATATTTGGTGAAGTTTTTGATATTTTACATAGGGTGTGTACTATATAGTTACTGTCCTTTTTGATATTTTATTTACAGTATATAATATACGTTTGGTGTAATTTTTGATATTTTATGTACAGTATATTAAATATAATTACTGTAGTATTTGATACTTTATTTACAGTATATATAACACATATTTGGTGTACTTTTTGATATTTTATGTACAGTATGTCATATATATTTACTGTACTTTTTGATAATTTATTTACAGTATATAAAGTGTATTTGGTGTACTTTCAGTTAATATTATATGTAAAATATATGAAATATATTTACTGTACTTTTTGATATTTTAGGTACAGTATATAAGATATATTTGGTGTCCTTTTGATATTTTATGTAAATTATATAATATATATTTGGTGAAGTTTTTGATATTTTACATAGGGTGTGTAGTATATAGTTACTGTCCTTTTTGATATTTTATTTACAGTATATAATATACGTTTGGTGTAATTTTTGATATTTTATGTACAGTATATTAAATATAATTACTGTAGTATTTGATACTTTATTTACAGTATATATAACACATATTTGGTGTACTTTTTGATATTTTATGTACAGTATGTAATATATATTTACTGTACTTTTTGATAATTTATTTACAGTATATAAAGTGTATTTGGTGTACTTTCGGTTAATATTATATGTACAATATATGAAATATATATACTGTATTTTTGATATTTTATGTACAGTATATAAGATATATTTCGTGTCCTTTTGATATTTTATGTAAATTATATAATACATATTTGGTGTTGTTTTTGATATTTTACATAGGGTGTGTCATCTATATTGACTGTCCTTTTTAATATTTTATTTACAGTATATAATATACATTTGGTGTAATTTTTGATATTTTATGTACAGTATATTAAATATAATTACTGTAGTTTTTCATAGTCTATTTACAGTATATATAACACATATTTGGTGTACTTTTTGATATTTTATGTACAGTATGTCATATATATTTACTGTACTATTTGATATATTATTTACAGTATATAAAATGTATTTGGTGTACTTTTAGTTAATATTATATGTACAATATATGAAATATATTTACTGTACATTCTGATATTTTATATACAGTATATAAGATATATTTGGTGTCCTTTTGATATTTTATATAAATTATATAATATATATTTGGTGAAGTTTTTGATATTTTACATAGGGTGTGTAGTATATACTTACTGTCCTTTTTGATATTTTATTTACAGTATATAATATACATTTGGTGTAATTTTTGGTATTTTATGTACAGTATATTAAATATAGTTACTGCAGTTTTTGATAGTCTATTTACAGTATATATAACACATATTTGGTGTACTTTTTGATATTTTATGTACAGTATGTCATATATATTTACTGTACCTTTTGATATTTTATTTACAGTATATAAAATGTATTTGGTGTACTTTTAGTTAATATTATATGTACAATATATGAAATATATTTACTGTACTTTCTGATATTTTATGTACAGTATATAAGATATATTTGGTGTCCTTTTGATATTTTATATAAATTATATAATATATATTTGGTGAAGTTTTTGATATTTTACATAGGGTGTGTAGTATATAGTTACTGTCCTTTTTGATATTTTATTTACAGTATATAATATACGTTTGGTGTAATTTTTGATATTTAATGTACAGTATATTAAATATAATTACTGTAGTATTTGATACTTTATTTACAGTATATATAACACATATTTGGTGTACTTTTTGATATTTTATGTACAGTATGTCATATATATTTACTGTACTTTTTGATAATTTATTTACAGTATATAAAGTGTATTTGGTGTACTTTCAGTTAAGATTATATGTACAATATATGAAATATATTTACTGTACTTTTTGATATTTTATGTACAGTTTATAAGATATATTTGGTGTCCTTTTGATATTTTATATAAATTATATAATATATATTTGGTGAAGTTTTTGATATTTTACATAGGGTGTGTAGTATATAGTTACTGTCCTTTTTGATATTTTATTTACAGTATATAATATACGTTTGGTGTAATTTTTGATATTTAATATACAGTATATTAAATATAATTACTGTAGTATTTGATACTTTATTTACAGTATATATAACACATATTTGGTGTACTTTTTGATATTTTATGTACAGTATGTAATATATATTTACTGTACTTTTTGATAATTTATTTACAGTATATAAAGTGTATTTGGTGTACTTTCAGTTAATATTATATGTACAATATATGAAATATATTTACTGTACTTTTTGATATTTTATGTACAGTATATAAGATATATTTCGTGTCCTTTTGATATTTTATGTAAATTATATAATATATATTTGGTGAAGTTTTTGATATTTTACATAGGGTGTGTAGTATATAGTTACTGTCCTTTTTGATATTTTATTTACAGTATATAATATACGTTTGGTGTAATTTTTGATATTTTATGTACAGTATATTAAATATAATTACTGTAGTATTTGATACTTTATTTACAGTATATATAACACATATTTGGTGTACTTTTTGATATTTTATGTACAGTATGTAATATATATTTACTGTACTTTTTGATAATTTATTTACAGTATATAAAGTGTATTTGGTGTACTTTCGGTTAATATTATATGTACAATATATGAAATATATATACTGTATTTTTGATATTTTATGTACAGTATATAAGATATATTTCGTGTCCTTTTGATATTTTATGTAAATTATATAATACATAATTGGTGTTGTTTTTGATATTTTACATAGGGTGTGTCATCTATATTGACTGTCCTTTTTAATATTTTATTTACAGTATATAATATACATTTGGTGTAATTTTTGATATTTTATGTACAGTATATTAAATATAATTACTGTAGTTTTTCATAGTCTATTTACAGTATATATAACACATATTTCGTGTACTTTTTGATATTTTATGTACAGTATGTCATCTATATTTACTGTACTATTTGATATTTTATTTACAGTATATAAAATGTATTTGGTGTACTTTTAGTTAATATTATATGTACAATATATGAAATATATTTACTGTACTTTCTGATATTTTATATACAGTATATAAGATATATTTGGTGTCCTTTTGATATTTTATATAAATTATATAATATATATTTGGTGAAGTTTTTGATATTTTACATAGGGTGTGTAGTATATAGTTACTGTCCTTTTTGATATTTTATTTACAGTATATAATATACGTTTGGTGTAATTTTTGATATTTAATGTACAGTATATTAAATATAATTACTGTAGTATTTGATACTTTATTTACAGTATATATAACACATATTTGGTGTACTTTTTGATATTTTATGTACAGTATGTAATATATATTTACTGTACTTTTTGATAATTTATTTACAGTATATAAAGTGTATTTGGTGTACTTTCAGTTAATATTATATGTAAAATATATGAAATATATTTACTGTACTTTTTGATATTTTATGTACAGTATATAAGATATATTTCGTGTCCTTTTGATATTTTATGTAAATTATATAATACATATTTGGTGTTGTTTTTTATATTTTACATAGAGTGTGTCATCTATATTGACTGTCCTTTTTAATATTTTATTTACAGTATATAATATACATTTGGTGTAATTTTTGATGTTTTATGTACAGTATATTAAATATAATTACTGTAGTTTTTCATAGTCTATTTACAGTATATATAACACATATTTGGTGTACTTTTTGATATTTTATGTACAGTATGTCATATATATTTACTGTACTTTTTGATAATTTATTTACAGTATATAAAGTCTATTTGGTGTACTTTCAGTTAATATTATATGTACAATATATGAAATATATTTACTGTACTTTTTGATATTTTATGTACAGTATATAAGATATATTTGGTGTCCTTTTGATATTTTATATAAATTATATAATATATATTTGGTGAAGTTTTTGATATTTTACATAGGGTGTGTAGTATATACTTACTGTCCTTTTTGATATTTTATTTACAGTATATAATATACATTTGGTGTAATTTTTGATATTTTATGTACAGTATATTAAATATAATTACTGTAGTTTTTCATAGTCTATTTACAGTATATATAACACATATTTGGTGTACTTTTTGATATTTTATGTACAGTATGTCATCTATATTTACTGTACTATTTGATATTTTATTTTCAGTATATAAAATGTATTTGGTGTACTTTTAGTTAATATTAAATGTACAATATATGAAATATATTTACTGTACTTTCTGATATTTTATATACAGTATATAAGATATATTTGGTGTCCTTTTGATATTTTATATAAATTATATAATATATATTTGGTGAAGTTTTTGATATTTTACATAGGGTGTGTAGTATATAGTTACTGTCCTTTTTGATATTTTATTTACAGTATATAATATACGTTTGGTGTAATTTTTGATATTTAATGTACAGTATATTAAATATAATTACTGTAGTATTTGATACTTTATTTAAAGTATATATAACACATATTTGGTGTACTTTTTGATATTTTATGTATAGTATGTAATATATATTTACTGTACTTTTTGATAATTTATTTACAGTATATAAAGTGTATTTGGTGTACTTTCAGTTAATATTATATGTAAAATATATGAAATATATTTACTGTACTTTTTGATATTTTATGTACAGTATATAAGATATATTTCGTGTCCTTTTGATATTTTATGTAAATTATATAATACATATTTGGTGTTGTTTTTGATATTTTACATAGAGTGTGTCATCTATATTGACTGTCCTTTTTAATATTTTATTTACAGTATATAATATACATTTGGTGTAATTTTTGATATTTTATGTACAGTATATTAAATATAATTACTGTAGTTTTTCATAGTCTATTTACAGTATATATAACACATATTTGGTGTACTTTTTGATATTTTATGTACAGTATGTAATGTATATTTACTGTACTTTTTGATAATTTATTTACAGTATATAAAGTGTATTTGGTGTACTTTCAGTTAATATTATATGTACAATATATGAAATATATTTACTGTACTTTTTGATATTTTATGTACAGTATATAAGATATATTTCGTGTCCTTTTGATATTTTATGTAAATTATATAATATATATTTGGTGAAGTTTTTGATATTTTACATAGGGTGTGTAGTATATAGTTACTGTCCTTTTTGATATTTTATTTACAGTATATAATATACGTTTGGTGTAATTTTTGATATTTAATGTACAGTATATTAAATATAATTACTGTAGTATTTGATACTTTATTTACAGTATATATACAACATATTTGGTGTACTTTTTGATATTTTATGTACAGTATGTAATATATATTTACTGTACTTTTTGATAATTTATTTACAGTATATAAAATGTATTTGGTGTACTTTCAGTTAATATTATATGTATAATATATGAAATATATTTACTGTACTTTTTGATATTTTATGTACAGTATATAAGATATATTTGGTGTCCTTTTGATATTTTATGTAAATTATATAATACATATGTGCTGTAGTTTTTGATATTTTACATAGGGTGTGTCATATATATTGACGGTACTTTTTGATATTTTATTTAAAGTATATAATATACATTTGGTGTAATTGTTGATATTTTATGTACAGTATATTAAATATAATTACTGTAGTTTTTCATAGTCTATTTATAGTATATATAACACATATTTGGTGTACTTTTTGATATTTTATGTACAGTATGTCATATATATTTACTGTACTTTTTGATAATTTGTTTACAGTATATTAAGTGTATTTGGTGTACTTTCAGTTAATATTATATGTACAATATATGTAATATATTTACCGTACTCTTTGATATTTTATGTACAGTATATAAGATATATTTGGTGTCCTTTTGATATTTTATGTAAATTATATAATACATATTTGGTGTAGTTTTTGATATTTTACATAGGGTGTGTGATATATATTGACTGTCCTTTTTGATATTTTATTTACAGTATATAATATACATTTGGTGTAATTTTTGATATTTTATGTACAGTATATTAAATACAATTACTGTAGTTTTTGATAGTCTATTTACAGTATATATAACACGTATTTGGTGTACTTTTTGATATTTTATGTACAGTATGTCATATATATTTACTGTACTTTTTGATAATTTATTTACAGTATATAAAATGTATTTGGTGTACCTTCAGTTAATATTATATGTACAATATATGAAATATATTTACTGTACTTATTGATATTTTATGTACAGTATGTCATATATATTTACTGTATTTTTGATATTTTATTTACAGTATATAAAATGTATTTGGTGTACTTTTAGTTAATATTATATACACAATATATGAAATATATTTACTGTACTTTTTGATATTTTATGTACAGTATATAAGATATATTTGGTGTCCTTTTGATATTTTATATAAATTATATAATATATATTTGGTGTAGTTTTTGAGTATATAAAATGTATTTGGAGTACTTTCAGTTAATATTATATGTACAATATATGGAATATATTTACTGTACTTTTTGATATTTTATGTACAGTATAGAAGATATATTTGGTGTCCTTTTGATATTTTATATAAATTATATAATATATATTTGGTGAAGTTTTTGATATTTTACATAGGGTGTGTAGTATATAGTTACTGTCCTTTTTGATATTTTATTTACAGTATATAATATACGTTTGGTGTAATTTTTGATATTTAATGTACAGTATATTAAATATAATTACTGTACTATTTGATACTTTATTTACAGTATATATAACACATATTTGGTGTACTTTCTGATATTTTATGTACAGTATGTAATATATATTTACTGTACTTTTTGATAATTTATTTACAGTATATAAAGTGTATTTGGTGTACTTTCAGTTAATATTATATGTACAATATATGAAATATATTTACTGTACTTTTTGATATTTTATGTACAGTATATAAGATATATTTGGTGTCCTTTTGATATTTTATGTAAATTATATAATATATATTTGGTGAAGTTTTTGATATTTTACATAGGGTGTGTAGTATATAGTTACTGTCCTTTTTGATATTTTATTTACAGTATATAATATACGTTTGGTGTAATTTTTGATATTTAATGTACAGTATATTAAATATAATTACTGTAGTATTTGATACTTTATTTACAGTATATATAACACATATTTGGTGTACTTTTTGATATTTTATGTACATTATGTCATATATATTTACTGTACTTTTTGATAATTTATTTACAGTATATAAAGTGTATTTGGTGTACTTTCAGTTAATATTATATGTACAATATATGAAATATATTTATTGTACTTTTTGATATTTTATGTACAGTATATAAGATATATTTGGTGTCCTTTTGATATTTTATGTAAATTATATAATATATATTTGGTGAAGTTTTTGATATTTTACATAGGGTGTGTAGTATATAGTTACTGTCCTTTTTGATATTTTATTTACAGTATATAATATACGTTTGGTGTAATTTTTGATATTTTATGTACAGTATATTAAATATAATTACTGTAGTATTTGATACTTTATTTACAGTATATATAACACATATTTGGTGTACTTTTTGATATTTTATGTACAGTATGTAATATATATTTACTGTACTTTTTGATAATTTATTTACAGTATATAAAGTGTATTTGGTGTACTTTCGGTTAATATTATATGTACAATATATGAAATATATATACTGTATTTTTGATATTTTATGTACAGTATATAAGATATATTTCGTGTCCTTTTGATATTTTATGTAAATTATATAATACATATTTGGTGTTGTTTTTGATATTTTACATAGGGTGTGTCATCTATATTGACTGTCCTTTTTAATATTTTATTTACAGTATATAATATACATTTGGTGTAATTTTTGATATTTTATGTACAGTATATTAAATATAATTACTGTAGTTTTTTATAGTCTATTTAGAGTATATATAACACATATTTGGTGTACTTTTTGATATTTTATGTACAGTATGTCATATATATTTACTGTACTATTTGATATTTTATTTACAGTATATAAAATGTATTTGGTGTACTTTTAGTTAATATATGTACAATATATGAAATATATTTACTGTACTTTCTGATATTTTATATACAGTATATAAGATATATTTGGTGTCCTTTTGATATTTTATATAAATTATATAATATATATTTTGTGAAGTTTTTGATGTTTTACATAGGGTGTGTAGTATATACTTACTGTCCTTTTTGATATTTTATTTACAGTATATAATATACATTTGGTGTAATTTTTGATATTTTATGTACAGTATATTAAATATAATTACTGCAGTTTTTGATAGTCTATTTACAGTATATACAACACATATTTGGTGTACTTTTTGATATTTTATGTACAGTATGTCATATATATTTACTGTACTTTTTGATATTTTATTTACAGTATATAAAATGTATTTGGTGTACTTTTAGTTAATATTATATGTACAATATATGAAATATATTTACTGTACTTTTTGATATTTTATGTACAGTATATAAGATATATTTGGTGTCCTTTTGATATTTTATATAAATTACATAATATATATTTGCTGAAGTTTTTGATATTTTACATAGGGTGTGTAGTATATAGTTACTGTCCTTTTTGATATTTTATTTACAGTATATAATATACGTTTGGTGTAATTTTTGATATTTAATGTACAGTATATTAAATATAATTACTGTAGTATTTGATACTTTATTTACAGTATATATAACACATATTTGGTGTACTTTTTGATATTTTATGTACAGTATGTCATATATATTTACTGTACTTTTTGATAATTTATTTACAGTATATAAAGTGTATTTGGTGTATTTTCAGTTAATATTATATGTACAATATATGAAATATATTTACAGTACTTTTTGATATTTTATGTACAGTATATAAGATATATTTGGTGTCCTTTTGATATTTTATGTAAATTATATAATATATATTTGGTGAAGTTTTTGATATATTACATAGGGTGTGTAGTATATAGTTACTGTCCTTTTTGATATTTTATTTACAGTATATAATATACGTTTGGTGTAATTTTTGATATTTTATGTACAGTATATTAGATATAATTACTGTTGTATTTGATACTTTATTTACAGTATATATAACACATATTTGGTGTACTTTTTGATATTTTATGTACAGTATGTAATATATATTTACTGTACTTTTTGATAATTTATTTACAGTATATAAAGTGTATTTGGTGTACTTTCGGTTAATATTATATGTACAATATATGAAATATATATACTGTATTTTTGATATTTTATGTACAGTATATAAGATATATTTCGTGTCCTTTTGATATTTTATGTAAATTATATAATACATATTTGGTGTTGTTTTTGATATTTTACATAGGGTGTGTCATCTATATTGACTGTCCTTTTTAATATTTTATTTACAGTATATAATATACATTTGGTGTAATTTTTGATATTTTATGTACAGTATATTAAATATAATTACTGTAGTTTTTCATAGTCTATTTACAGTATATATAACACATATTTGGTGTACTTTTTGATATTTTATGTACAGTACGTCATATATATTTACTGTACTATTTGATATTTTATTTACAGTATATAAAATGTATTTGGTGTACTTTTAGTTAATATTATATGTACAATATATGAAATATATTTACTGTACTTTCTGATATTTTATATACAGTATATAAGATATATTTGGTGTCCTTTTGATATTTTATATAAATTATATAATATATATTTTGTGAAGTTTTTGATATTTTACATAGGGTGTGTAGTATATACTTACTGTCCTTTTTGATATTTTATTTACAGTATATAATATACATTTGGTGTAATTTTTGATATTTTATGTACAGTATATTAAATATAATTACTGAAGTATTTGATACTTTATTTACAGTATATATAACACATATTTGGTGTACTTTTTGATATTTTATGTACAGTATGTCATATATATTTACTGTACTTTTTGATAATTTATTTACAGTATATAAAGAGTATTTGGTGTACTTTCAGTTAATATTATATGTACAATATATGAAATATGTTTACTGTATTTTTGATATTTTATGTACAGTATATAAGATATATTTGGTGTCCTTTTGATATTTTATGTAAATTATATAATATATATTTGGTGAAGTTTTTGATATTTTACATAGGGTGTGTAGTATATACTTACTGTCCTTTTTGATATTTTATTTACAGTATATAATATACGTTTGGTGTAATTTTTGATATTTTATGTACAGTATATTAAATATAATTACTGTAGTATTTGATACTTTATTTACAGTATATATAACACATATTTGGTGTACTTTTTGATATTTTATGTACAGTATGTAATATATATTTACTGTACTTTTTGATAATTTATTTACAGTATATAAAGTGTATTTGGGGTACTTTCGGTTAATATTATATGTACAATATATGAAATATATTTACTGTATTTTTGATATTTTATGTACAGTATATAAGATATATTTCGTATCCTTTTGATATTTTATGTAAATTATATAATACATATTTGGTGTTGTTTTTGATATTTTACATAGGGTGTGTCATATATATTGACTGTCCTTTTTTATATTTTATTTACAGTATATAATATACATTTGGTGTAATTTTTGATATTTTATGTACAGTATATTAAATATAATTACTGTAGTTTTTCATAGTCTATTTACAGTATATATAACACATATTTGGTGTACTTTTTGATATTTTATGTACAGTATGTCATATATATTTACTGTACTGTTTTATATTTTATTTACAGTATATAAAATGTATTTGGTGTACTTTTAGTTAATATTATATGTACAATATATGAAATATATTTACTGTACTTTCTGATATTTTATGTACAGTATATAAGATATATTTGGTGTCCGTTTGATATTTTATACAAATTATATAATATATATTTGGTGAAGTTTTTCATATTTTACATAGGGGGTGTAGTATATAGTTACTGTCCTTTTTGATATTTTATTTACAGTATATAATATACGTTTGGTGTAATTTTTGATATTTAATGTACAGTATATTAAATATAATTACTGTAGTATTTGATACTTTATTTACAGTATATAAACCACATATTTGGTGTACTTTTTGATATTTTATGTACAGTATGTCATATATATTTACTGTACTTTTTGATAATTTATTTACAGTATATAAAGTGTATTTGGTGTACTTTCAGTTAATATTATATGTACAATATATGAAATATATTTACTGTACTTTTTGATATTTTATGTACAGTATATAAGATATATTTGGTGTCCTTTTGATATTTTATGTAAATTATATAATATATATTTGGTGAAGTTTTTGATATTTTACATAGGGTGTGTAGTATATAGTTACTGTCCTTTTTGATATTTTATTTACAGTATATAATATACGTTTGGTGTAATTTTTGATATTTTATGTACAGTATATTAAATATAATTACTGTAGTATTTGATACTTTATTTACAGTATATATAACACATATTTGGTGTACTTTTTGATATTTTATGTACAGTATGTAATATATATTTACTGTACTTTTTGATAATTTATTTACAGTATATAAAGTGTATTTGGGGTACTTTCGGTTAATATTATATGTACAATATATGAAATATATTTACTGTATTTTTGATATTTTATGTACAGTATATAAGATATATTTCGTATCCTTTTGATATTTTATGTAAATTATATAATACATATTTGGTGTTGTTTTTGATATTTTACATAGGGTGTGTCATATATATTGACTGTCCTTTTTTATATTTTATTTACAGTATATAATATACATTTGGTGTAATTTTTGATATTTTATGTACAGTATATTAAATATAATTACTGTAGTTTTTCATAGTCTATTTACAGTATATATAACACATATTTGGTGTACTTTTTGATATTTTATGTACAGTATGTCATATATATTTACTGTACTGTTTTATATTTTATTTACAGTATATAAAATGTATTTGGTGTACTTTTAGTTAATATTATATGTACAATATATGAAATATATTTACTGTACCTTCTGATATTTTATATACAGTATATAAGATATATTTGGTGTCCGTTTGATATTTTATACAAATTATATAATATATATTTGGTGAAGTTTTTCATATTTTACATAGGGGGTGTAGTATATAGTTACTGTCCTTTTTGATATTTTATTTACAGTATATAATATACATTTGGTGTAATTTTTGATATTTTATGTACAGTATATTAAATATAATTACTGCAGTTTTTGATAGTCTATTTACAGTATATACAACACATATTTGGTGTACTTTTTGATATTTTATGTACAGTATGTCATATATATTTACTGTACTTTTTGATATTTTATTTACAGTATATAAAATGTATTTGGTGTACTTTTAGTTAATATTATATGTACAATATATGAAATATATTTACTGTACTTTTTGATATTTTATGTACAGTATATAAGATATATTTGGTGTCCTTTTGATATTTTATATAAATTATATAATATATATTTGGTGAAGTTTTTGATATTTTACATAGGGTGTGTAGTATATAGTTACTGTCCTTTTTGATATTTTATTTACAGTATATAATATACGTTTGGTGTAATTTTTGATATTTAATGTACAGTATATTAAATATAATTACTGTAGTATTTGATACTTTATTTACAGTATATATAACACATATTTGGTGTACTTTTTGATATTTTATGTACAGTATGTCATATATATTTACTGTACTTTTTGATAATTTATTTACAGTATATAAAGAGTATTTGGTGTACTTTCAGTTAATATTATATGTACAATATATGAAATATGTTTACTGTATTTTTGATATTTTATGTACAGTATATAAGATATATTTGGTGTCCTTTTGATATTTTATGTAAATTATATAATATATATTTGGTGAAGTTTTTGATATTTTACATAGGGTGTGTAGTATATAGTTACTGTCTTTTTGATATTTTATTTACAGTATATAATATACGTTTGGTGTAATTTTTGATATTTTATGTACAGTATATTAAATATAATTACTGTAGTATTTGATACTTTATTTACAGTATATATAACACATATTTGGTGTACTTTTTGATATTTTATGTACAGTATGTAATATATATTTACTGTACTTTTTGATAATTTATTTACAGTATATAAAGTGTATTTGGGGTACTTTCGGTTAATATTATATGTACAATATATGAAATATATTTACTGTATTTTTGATATTTTATGTACAGTATATAAGATATATTTCGTATCCTTTTGATATTTTATGTAAATTATATAATACATATTTGGTGTTGTTTTTGATATTTTACATAGGGTGTGTCATATATATTGACTGTCCTTTTTTATATTTTATTTACAGTATATAATATACATTTGGTGTAATTTTTGATATTTTATGTACAGTATATTAAATATAATTACTGTAGTTTTTCATAGTCTATTTACAGTATATATAACACATATTTGGTGTACTTTTTGATATTTTATGTACAGTATGTCATATATATTTACTGTACTGTTTTATATTTTATTTACAGTATATAAAATGTATTTGGTGTACTTTTAGTTAATATTATATGTACAATATATGAAATATATTTACTGTACCTTCTGATATTTTATATACAGTATATAAGATATATTTGGTGTCCGTTTGATATTTTATACAAATTATATAATATATATTTGGTGAAGTTTTTCATATTTTACATAGGGGGTGTAGTATATAGTTACTGTCCTTTTTGATATTTTATTTACAGTATATAATATACGTTTGGTGTAATTTTTGATATTTAATGTACAGTATATTAAATATAATTACTGTAGTATTTGATACTTTATTTACAGTATATAAACCACATATTTGGCGTACTTTTTGATATTTTATGTACAGTATGTCATATATATTTACTGTACTTTTTGATAATTTATTTACAGTATATAAAGTGTATTTGGTGTACTTTCAGTTAATATTATATGTACAATATATGAAATATATTTACTGTACTTTTTGATATTTTATGTACAGTATATAAGATATATTTGGTGTCCTTTTGATATTTTATGTAAATTATATAATATATATTTGGTGAAGTTTTTGATATTTTACATAGGGTGTGTAGTATATAGTTACTGTCCTTTTTGATATTTTATTTACAGTATATAATATACGTTTGGTGTAATTTTTGATATTTTATGTACAGTATATTAAATATAATTACTGTAGTATTTGATACTTTATTTACAGTATATATAACACATATTTGGTGTACTTTTTGATATTTTATGTACAGTATGTAATATATATTTACTGTACTTTTTGATAATTTATTTACAGTATATAAAGTGTATTTGGGGTACTTTCGGTTAATATTATATGTACAATATATGAAATATATTTACTGTATTTTTGATATTTTATGTACAGTATATAAGATATATTTCGTATCCTTTTGATATTTTATGTAAATTATATAATACATATTTGGTGTTGTTTTTGATATTTTACATAGGTTGTGTCATATATATTGACTGTCCTTTTTTATATTTTATTTACAGTATATAATATACATTTGGTGTAATTTTTGATATTTTATGTACAGTATATTAAATATAATTACTGTAGTTTTTCATAGTCTATTTACAGTATATATAACACATATTTGGTGTACTTTTTGATATTTTATGTACAGTATGTCATATATATTTACTGTACTGTTTTATATTTTATTTACAGTATATAAAATGTATTTGGTGTACTTTTAGTTAATATTATATGTACAATATATGAAATATATTTACTGTACCTTCTGATATTTTATATACAGTATATAAGATATATTTGGTGTCCGTTTGATATTTTATACAAATTATATAATATATATTTGGTGAAGTTTTTCATATTTTACATAGGGGGTGTAGTATATAGTTACTGTCCTTTTTGATATTTTATTTACAGTATATAATATACATTTGGTGTAATTTTTGATATTTTATGTACAGTATATTAAATATAATTACTGCAGTTTTTGATAGTCTATTTACAGTATATACAACACATATTTGGTGTACTTTTTGATATTTTATGTACAGTATGTCATATATATTTACTGTACTTTTTGATATTTTATTTACAGTATATAAAATGTATTTGGTGTACTTTTAGTTAATATTATATGTACAATATATGAAATATATTTACTGTACTTTTTGATATTTTATGTACAGTATATAAGATATATTTGGTGTCCTTTTGATATTTTATATAAATTATATAATATATATTTGGTGAAGTTTTTGATATTTTACATAGGGTGTGTAGTATATAGTTACTGTCCTTTTTGATATTTTATTTACAGTATATAATATACGTTTGGTGTAATTTTTGATATTTAATGTACAGTATATTAAATATAATTACTGTAGTATTTGATACTTTATTTACAGTATATATAACACATATTTGGTGTACTTTTTGATATTTTATGTACAGTATGTCATATATATTTACTGTACTTTTTGATAATTTATTTACAGTATATAAAGAGTATTTGGTGTACTTTCAGTTAATATTATATGTACAATATATGAAATATGTTTACTGTATTTTTGATATTTTATGTACAGTATATAAGATATATTTGGTGTCCTTTTGATATTTTATGTAAATTATATAATATATATTTGGTGAAGTTTTTGATATTTTACATAGGGTGTGTAGTATATAGTTACTGTCTTTTTGATATTTTATTTACAGTATATAATATACGTTTGGTGTAATTTTTGATATTTTATGTACAGTATATTAAATATAATTACTGTAGTATTTGATACTTTATTTACAGTATATATAACACATATTTGGTGTACTTTTTGATATTTTATGTACAGTATGTAATATATATTTACTGTACTTTTTGATAATTTATTTACAGTATATAAAGTGTATTTGGGGTACTTTCGGTTAATATTATATGTACAATATATGAAATATATTTACTGTATTTTTGATATTTTATGTACAGTATATAAGATATATTTCGTATCCTTTTGATATTTTATGTAAATTATATAATACATATTTGGTGTTGTTTTTGATATTTTACATAGGGTGTGTCATATATATTGACTGTCCTTTTTTATATTTTATTTACAGTATATAATATACATTTGGTGTAATTTTTGATATTTTATGTACAGTATATTAAATATAATTACTGTAGTTTTTCATAGTCTATTTACAGTATATATAACACATATTTGGTGTACTTTTTGATATTTTATGTACAGTATGTCATATATATTTACTGTACTGTTTTATATTTTATTTACAGTATATAAAATGTATTTGGTGTACTTTTAGTTAATATTATATGTACAATATATGAAATATATTTACTGTACCTTCTGATATTTTATATACAGTATATAAGATATATTTGGTGTCCGTTTGATATTTTATACAAATTATATAATATATATTTGGTGAAGTTTTTCATATTTTACATAGGGGGTGTAGTATATAGTTACTGTCCTTTTTGATATTTTATTTACAGTATATAATATACGTTTGGTGTAATTTTTGATATTTAATGTACAGTATATTAAATATAATTACTGTAGTATTTGATACTTTATTTACAGTATATAAACCACATATTTGGCGTACTTTTTGATATTTTATGTACAGTATGTCATATATATTTACTGTACTTTTTGATAATTTATTTACAGTATATAAAGTGTATTTGGTGTACTTTCAGTTAATATTATATGTACAATATATGAAATATATTTACTGTACTTTTTGATATTTTATGTACAGTATATAAGATATATTTGGTGTCCTTTTGATATTTTATGTAAATTATATAATATATATTTGGTGAAGTTTTTGATATTTTACATAGGGTGTGTAGTATATAGTTACTGTCCTTTTTGATATTTTATTTACAGTATATAATATACGTTTGGTGTAATTTTTGATATTTTATGTACAGTATATTAAATATAATTACTGTAGTATTTGATACTTTATTTACAGTATATATAACACATATTTGGTGTACTTTTTGATATTTTATGTACAGTATGTAATATATATTTACTGTACTTTTTGATAATTTATTTACAGTATATAAAGTGTATTTGGGGTACTTTCGGTTAATATTATATGTACAATATATGAAATATATTTACTGTATTTTTGATATTTTATGTACAGTATATAAGATATATTTCGTATCCTTTTGATATTTTATGTAAATTATATAATACATATTTGGTGTTGTTTTTGATATTTTACATAGGGTGTGTCATATATATTGACTGTCCTTTTTTATATTTTATTTACAGTATATAATATACATTTGGTGTAATTTTTGATATTTTATGTACAGTATATTAAATATAATTACTGTAGTTTTTCATAGTCTATTTACAGTATATATAACACATATTTGGTGTACTTTTTGATATTTTATGTACAGTATGTCATATATATTTACTGTACTGTTTTATATTTTATTTACAGTATATAAAATGTATTTGGTGTACTTTTAGTTAATATTATATGTACAATATATGAAATATATTTACTGTACCTTCTGATATTTTATATACAGTATATAAGATATATTTGGTGTCCGTTTGATATTTTATACAAATTATATAATATATATTTGGTGAAGTTTTTCATATTTTACATAGGGGGTGTAGTATATAGTTACTGTCCTTTTTGATATTTTATTTACAGTATATAATATACGTTTGGTGTAATTTTTGATATTTAATGTACAGTATATTAAATATAATTACTGTAGTATTTGATACTTTATTTACAGTATATAAACCACATATTTGGTGTACTTTTTGATATTTTATGTACAGTATGTAATATATATTTACTGTACTTTTTGATAATTTATTTACAGTATATAAAGTGTATTTGGTGTACTTTCAGTTAATATTATATGTACAATATATGAAATATATTTACTGTACTTTTTGATATTTTATGTACAGTATATAAGATATATTTGGTGTCCTTTTGATATTTTATGTAAATTATATAATATATATTTGGTGAAGTTTTTGATATTTTACATAGGGTGTGTAGTATATAGTTACTGTCCTTTTTGATATTTTATTTACAGTATATAATATACGTTTGGTGTAATTTTTGATATTTTATGTACAGTATATTAAATATAATTACTGTAGTATTTGATACTTTATTTACAGTATATATAACACATATTTGGTGTACTTTTTGATATTTTATGTACAGTATGTAATATATATTTACTGTACATTTTGATAATTTATTTACAGTATATAAAGTGTATTTGGGGTACTTTCGGTTAATATTATATGTACAATATATGAAATATATTTACTGTATTTTTGATATTTTATGTACAGTATATAAGATATATTTCGTATCCTTTTGATATTTTATGTAAATTATATAATACATATTTGGTGTTGTTTTTGATATTTTACATAGGGTGTGTCATATATATTGACTGTCCTTTTTTATATTTTATTTACAGTATATAATATACATTTGGTGTAATTTTTGATATTTTATGTACAGTATATTAAATATAATTACTGTAGTTTTTCATAGTCTATTTACAGTATATATAACACATATTTGGTGTACTTTTTGATATTTTATGTACAGTATGTCATATATATTTACTGTACTGTTTTATATTTTATTTACAGTATATAAAATGTATTTGGTGTACTTTTAGTTAATATTATATGTACAATATATGAAATATATTTACTGTACCTTCTGATATTTTATATACAGTATATAAGATATATTTGGTGTCCGTTTGATATTTTATACAAATTATATAATATATATTTGGTGAAGTTTTTCATATTTTACATAGGGGGTGTAGTATATAGTTACTGTCCTTTTTGATATTTTATTTACAGTATATAATATACGTTTGGTGTAATTTTTGATATTTAATGTACAGTATATTAAATATAATTACTGTAGTATTTGATACTTTATTTACAGTATATAAACCACATATTTGGTGTACTTTTTGATATTTTATGTACAGTATGTCATATATATTTACTGTACTTTTTGATAATTTATTTACAGTATATAAAGTGTATTTGGTGTACTTTCAGTTAATATTATATGTACAATATATGAAATATATTTACTGTACTTTTTGATATTTTATGTACAGTATATAAGATATATTTGGTGTCCTTTTGATATTTTATGTAAATTATATAATATATATTTGGTGAAGTTTTTGATATTTTACATAGGGTGTGTAGTATATAGTTACTGTCCTTTTTGATATTTTATTTACAGTATATAATATACGTTTGGTGTAATTTTTGATATTTTATGTACAGTATATTAAATATAATTACTGTAGTATTTGATACTTTATTTACAGTATATATAACACATATTTGGTGTACTTTTTGATATTTTATGTACAGTATGTAATATATATTTACTGTACTTTTTGATAATTTATTTACAGTATATAAAGTGTATTTGGGGTACTTTCGGTTAATATTATATGTACAATATATGAAATATATTTACTGTATTTTTGATATTTTATGTACAGTATATAAGATATATTTCGTATCCTTTTGATATTTTATGTAAATTATATAATACATATTTGGTGTTGTTTTTGATATTTTACATAGGGTGTGTCATATATATTGACTGTCCTTTTTTATATTTTATTTACAGTATATAATATACATTTGGTGTAATTTTTGATATTTTATGTACAGTATATTAAATATAATTACTGTAGTTTTTCATAGTCTATTTACAGTATATATAACACATATTTGGTGTACTTTTTGATATTTTATGTACAGTATGTCATATATATTTACTGTACTGTTTTATATTTTATTTACAGTATATAAAATGTATTTGGTGTACTTTTAGTTAATATTATATGTACAATATATGAAATATATTTACTGTACCTTCTGATATTTTATATACAGTATATAAGATATATTTGGTGTCCGTTTGATATTTTATACAAATTATATAATATATATTTGGTGAAGTTTTTCATATTTTACATAGGGGGTGTAGTATATAGTTACTGTCCTTTTTGATATTTTATTTACAGTATATAATATACGTTTGGTGTAATTTTTGATATTTAATGTACAGTATATTAAATATAATTACTGTAGTATTTGATACTTTATTTACAGTATATAAACCACATATTTGGCGTACTTTTTGATATTTTATGTACAGTATGTAATATATATTTACTGTACTTTTTGATAATTTATTTACAGTATATAAAGTGTATTTGGTGTACTTTCAGTTAATATTATATGTACAATATATGAAATATATTTACTGTACTTTTTGATATTTTATGTACAGTATATAAGATATATTTGGTGTCCTTTTGATATTTTATGTAAATTATATAATATATATTTGGTGAAGTTTTTGATATTTTACATAGGGTGTGTAGTATATAGTTACTGTCCTTTTTGATATTTTATTTACAGTATATAATATACGTTTGGTGTAATTTTTGATATTTTATGTACAGTATATTAAATATAATTACTGTAGTATTTGATACTTTATTTACAGTATATATAACACATATTTGGTGTACTTTTTGATATTTTATGTACAGTATGTAATATATATTTACTGTACTTTTTGATAATTTATTTACAGTATATAAAGTGTATTTGGGGTACTTTCGGTTAATATTATATGTACAATATATGAAATATATTTACTGTATTTTTGATATTTTATGTACAGTATATAAGATATATTTCGTATCCTTTTGATATTTTATGTAAATTATATAATACATATTTGGTGTTGTTTTTGATATTTTACATAGGGTGTGTCATATATATTGACTGTCCTTTTTTATATTTTATTTACAGTATATAATATACATTTGGTGTAATTTTTGATATTTTATGTACAGTATATTAAATATAATTACTGTAGTTTTTCATAGTCTATTTACAGTATATATAACACATATTTGGTGTACTTTTTGATATTTTATGTACAGTATGTCATATATATTTACTGTACTGTTTTATATTTTATTTACAGTATATAAAATGTATTTGGTGTACTTTTAGTTAATATTATATGTACAATATATGAAATATATTTACTGTACCTTCTGATATTTTATATACAGTATATAAGATATATTTGGTGTCCGTTTGATATTTTATACAAATTATATAATATATATTTGGTGAAGTTTTTCATATTTTACATAGGGGGTGTAGTATATAGTTACTGTCCTTTTTGATATTTTATTTACAGTATATAATATATGTTTGGTGTAATTTTTGATATTTTATGTACAGTATATTAAATATAATTACTGTAGTATTTGATACTTTATTTACAGTATATATAACACATATTTGGTGTACTTTTTGATATTTTATGTACAGTATGTAATATATATTTACTGTACTTTTTGATAATTTATTTACAGTATATAAAGTGTATTTGGGGTACTTTCGGTTAATATTATATGTACAATATATGAAATATATTTACTGTATTTTTGATATTTTATGTACAGTATATAAGATATATTTCGTATCCTTTTGATATTTTATGTAAATTATATAATACATATTTGGTGTTGTTTTTGATATTTTACATAGGGTGTGTCATATATATTGACTGTCCTTTTTTATATTTTATTTACAGTATATAATATACATTTGGTGTAATTTTTGATATTTTATGTACAGTATATTAAATATAATTACTGTAGTTTTTCATAGTCTATTTACAGTATATATAACACATATTTGGTGTACTTTTTGATATTTTATGTACAGTATGTCATATATATTTACTGTACTGTTTTATATTTTATTTACAGTATATAAAATGTATTTGGTGTACTTTTAGTTAATATTATATGTACAATATATGAAATATATTTACTGTACCTTCTGATATTTTATATACAGTATATAAGATATATTTGGTGTCCGTTTGATATTTTATACAAATTATATAATATATATTTGGTGAAGTTTTTCATATTTTACATAGGGGGTGTAGTATATAGTTACTGTCCTTTTTGATATTTTATTTACAGTATATAATATACGTTTGGTGTAATTTTTGATATTTAATGTACAGTATATTAAATATAATTACTGTAGTATTTGATACTTTATTTACAGTATATAAACCACATATTTGGTGTACTTTTTGATATTTTATGTACAGTATGTAATATATATTTACTGTACTTTTTGATAATTTATTTACAGTATATAAAGTGTATTTGGTGTACTTTCAGTTAATATTATATGTACAATATATGAAATATATTTACTGTACTTTTTGATATTTTATGTACAGTATATAAGATATATTTGGTGTCCTTTTGATATTTTATGTAAATTATATAATATATATTTGGTGAAGTTTTTGATATTTTACATAGGGTGTGTAGTATATAGTTACTGTCCTTTTTGATATTTTATTTACAGTATATAATATACGTTTGGTGTAATTTTTGATATTTTATGTACAGTATATTAAATATAATTACTGTAGTATTTGATACTTTATTTACAGTATATATAACACATATTTGGTGTACTTTTTGATATTTTATGTACAGTATGTAATATATATTTACTGTACTTTTTGATAATTTATTTACAGTATATAAAGTGTATTTGGGGTACTTTCGGTTAATATTATATGTACAATATATGAAATATATTTACTGTATTTTTGATATTTTATGTACAGTATATAAGATATATTTCGTATCCTTTTGATATTTTATGTAAATTATATAATACATATTTGGTGTTGTTTTTGATATTTTACATAGGGTGTGTCATATATATTGACTGTCCTTTTTTATATTTTATTTACAGTATATAATATACATTTGGTGTAATTTTTGATATTTTATGTACAGTATATTAAATATAATTACTGTAGTTTTTCATAGTCTATTTACAGTATATATAACACATATTTGGTGTACTTTTTGATATTTTATGTACAGTATGTCATATATATTTACTGTACTGTTTTATATTTTATTTACAGTATATAAAATGTATTTGGTGTACTTTTAGTTAATATTATATGTACAATATATGAAATATATTTACTGTACCTTCTGATATTTTATATACAGTATATAAGATATATTTGGTGTCCGTTTGATATTTTATACAAATTATATAATATATATTTGGTGAAGTTTTTCATATTTTACATAGGGGGTGTAGTATATAGTTACTGTCCTTTTTGATATTTTATTTACAGTATATAATATACGTTTGGTGTAATTTTTGATATTTAATGTACAGTATATTAAATATAATTACTGTAGTATTTGATACTTTATTTACAGTATATAAACCACATATTTGGCGTACTTTTTGATATTTTATGTACAGTATGTCATATATATTTACTGTACTTTTTGATAATTTATTTACAGTATATAAAGTGTATTTGGTGTACTTTCAGTTAATATTATATGTACAATATATGAAATATATTTACTGTACTTTTTGATATTTTATGTACAGTATATAAGATATATTTGGTGTCCTTTTGATATTTTATGTAAATTATATAATATATATTTGGTGAAGTTTTTGATATTTTACATAGGGTGTGTAGTATATAGTTACTGTCCTTTTTGATATTTTATTTACAGTATATAATATACGTTTGGTGTAATTTTTGATATTTTATGTACAGTATATTAAATATAATTACTGTAGTATTTGATACTTTATTTACAGTATATATAACACATATTTGGTGTACTTTTTGATATTTCATGTACAGTATGTAATATATATTTACTGTACTTTTTGATAATTTATTTACAGTATATAAAGTGTATTTGGGGTACTTTCGGTTAATATTATATGTACAATATATGAAATATATTTACTGTATTTTTGATATTTTATGTACAGTATATAAGATATATTTCGTATCCTTTTGATATTTTATGTAAATTATATAATACATATTTGGTGTTGTTTTTGATATTTTACATAGGGTGTGTCATATATATTGACTGTCCTTTTTTATATTTTATTTACAGTATATAATATACATTTGGTGTAATTTTTGATATTTTATGTACAGTATATTAAATATAATTACTGTAGTTTTTCATAGTCTATTTACAGTATATATAACACATATTTGGTGTACTTTTTGATATTTTATGTACAGTATGTCATATATATTTACTGTACTGTTTTATATTTTATTTACAGTATATAAAATGTATTTGGTGTACTTTTAGTTAATATTATATGTACAATATATGAAATATATTTACTGTACCTTCTGATATTTTATATACAGTATATAAGATATATTTGGTGTCCGTTTGATATTTTATACAAATTATATAATATATATTTGGTGAAGTTTTTCATATTTTACATAGGGGGTGTAGTATATAGTTACTGTCCTTTTTGATATTTTATTTACAGTATATAATATACGTTTGGTGTAATTTTTGATATTTAATGTACAGTATATTAAATATAATTACTGTAGTATTTGATACTTTATTTACAGTATATAAACCACATATTTGGCGTACTTTTTGATATTTTATGTACAGTATGTAATATATATTTACTGTACTTTTTGATAATTTATTTACAGTATATAAAGTGTATTTGGTGTACTTTCAGTTAATATTATATGTACAATATATGAAATATATTTACTGTACTTTTTGATATTTTATGTACAGTATATAAGATATATTTGGTGTCCTTTTGATATTTTATGTAAATTATATAATATATATTTGGTGAAGTTTTTGATATTTTACATAGGGTGTGTAGTATATAGTTACTGTCCTTTTTGATATTTTATTTACAGTATATAATATACGTTTGGTGTAATTTTTGATATTTTATGTACAGTATATTAAATATAATTACTGTAGTATTTGATACTTTATTTACAGTATATATAACACATATTTGGTGTACTTTTTGATATTTTATGTACAGTATGTAATATATATTTACTGTACTTTTTGATAATTTATTTACAGTATATAAAGTGTATTTGGGGTACTTTCGGTTAATATTATATGTACAATATATGAAATATATTTACTGTATTTTTGATATTTTATGTACAGTATATAAGATATATTTCGTATCCTTTTGATATTTTATGTAAATTATATAATACATATTTGGTGTTGTTTTTGATATTTTACATAGGGTGTGTCATATATATTGACTGTCCTTTTTTATATTTTATTTACAGTATATAATATACATTTGGTGTAATTTTTGATATTTTATGTACAGTATATTAAATATAATTACTGTAGTTTTTCATAGTCTATTTACAGTATATATAACACATATTTGGTGTACTTTTTGATATTTTATGTACAGTATGTCATATATATTTACTGTACTGTTTTATATTTTATTTACAGTATATAAAATGTATTTGGTGTACTTTTAGTTAATATTATATGTACAATATATGAAATATATTTACTGTACCTTCTGATATTTTATATACAGTATATAAGATATATTTGGTGTCCGTTTGATATTTTATACAAATTATATAATATATATTTGGTGAAGTTTTTCATATTTTACATAGGGGGTGTAGTATATAGTTACTGTCCTTTTTGATATTTTATTTACAGTATATAATATATGTTTGGTGTAATTTTTGATATTTTATGTACAGTATATTAAATATAATTACTGTAGTATTTGATACTTTATTTACAGTATATATAACACATATTTGGTGTACTTTTTGATATTTTATGTACAGTATGTAATATATATTTACTGTACTTTTTGATAATTTATTTACAGTATATAAAGTGTATTTGGGGTACTTTCGGTTAATATTATATGTACAATATATGAAATATATTTACTGTATTTTTGATATTTTATGTACAGTATATAAGATATATTTCGTATCCTTTTGATATTTTATGTAAATTATATAATACATATTTGGTGTTGTTTTTGATATTTTACATAGGGTGTGTCATATATATTGACTGTCCTTTTTTATATTTTATTTACAGTATATAATATACATTTGGTGTAATTTTTGATATTTTATGTACAGTATATTAAATATAATTACTGTAGTTTTTCATAGTCTATTTACAGTATATATAACACATATTTGGTGTACTTTTTGATATTTTATGTACAGTATGTCATATATATTTACTGTACTGTTTTATATTTTATTTACAGTATATAAAATGTATTTGGTGTACTTTTAGTTAATATTATATGTACAATATATGAAATATATTTACTGTACCTTCTGATATTTTATATACAGTATATAAGATATATTTGGTGTCCGTTTGATATTTTATACAAATTATATAATATATATTTGGTGAAGTTTTTCATATTTTACATAGGGGGTGTAGTATATAGTTACTGTCCTTTTTGATATTTTATTTACAGTATATAATATACGTTTGGTGTAATTTTTGATATTTAATGTACAGTATATTAAATATAATTACTGTAGTATTTGATACTTTATTTACAGTATATAAACCACATATTTGGTGTACTTTTTGATATTTTATGTACAGTATGTAATATATATTTACTGTACTTTTTGATAATTTATTTACAGTATATAAAGTGTATTTGGTGTACTTTCAGTTAATATTATATGTACAATATATGAAATATATTTACTGTACTTTTTGATATTTTATGTACAGTATATAAGATATATTTGGTGTCCTTTTGATATTTTATGTAAATTATATAATATATATTTGGTGAAGTTTTTGATATTTTACATAGGGTGTGTAGTATATAGTTACTGTCCTTTTTGATATTTTATTTACAGTATATAATATACGTTTGGTGTAATTTTTGATATTTTATGTACAGTATATTAAATATAATTACTGTAGTATTTGATACTTTATTTACAGTATATATAACACATATTTGGTGTACTTTTTGATATTTTATGTACAGTATGTAATATATATTTACTGTACTTTTTGATAATTTATTTACAGTATATAAAGTGTATTTGGGGTACTTTCGGTTAATATTATATGTACAATATATGAAATATATTTACTGTATTTTTGATATTTTATGTACAGTATATAAGATATATTTCGTATCCTTTTGATATTTTATGTAAATTATATAATACATATTTGGTGTTGTTTTTGATATTTTACATAGGGTGTGTCATATATATTGACTGTCCTTTTTTATATTTTATTTACAGTATATAATATACATTTGGTGTAATTTTTGATATTTTATGTACAGTATATTAAATATAATTACTGTAGTTTTTCATAGTCTATTTACAGTATATATAACACATATTTGGTGTACTTTTTGATATTTTATGTACAGTATGTCATATATATTTACTGTACTGTTTTATATTTTATTTACAGTATATAAAATGTATTTGGTGTACTTTTAGTTAATATTATATGTACAATATATGAAATATATTTACTGTACCTTCTGATATTTTATATACAGTATATAAGATATATTTGGTGTCCGTTTGATATTTTATACAAATTATATAATATATATTTGGTGAAGTTTTTCATATTTTACATAGGGGGTGTAGTATATAGTTACTGTCCTTTTTGATATTTTATTTACAGTATATAATATACGTTTGGTGTAATTTTTGATATTTAATGTACAGTATATTATATATAATTACTGTAGTATTTGATACTTTATTTACAGTATATAAACCACATATTTGGCGTACTTTTTGATATTTTATGTACAGTATGTCATATATATTTACTGTACTTTTTGATAATTTATTTACAGTATATAAAGTGTATTTGGTGTACTTTCAGTTAATATTATATGTACAATATATGAAATATATTTACTGTACTTTTTGATATTTTATGTACATTATATAAGATATATTTGGTGTCCTTTTGATATTTTATGTAAATTATATAATATATATTTGGTGAAGTTTTTGATATTTTACATAGGGTGTGTAGTATATAGTTACTGTCCTTTTTGATATTTTATTTACAGTATATAATATACGTTTGGTGTAATTTTTGATATTTTATGTACAGTATATTAAATATAATTACTGTAGTATTTGATACTTTATTTACAGTATATATAACACATATTTGGTGTACTTTTTGATATTTTATGTACAGTATGTAATATATATTTACTGTACTTTTTGATAATTTATTTACAGTATATAAAGTGTATTTGGGGTACTTTCGGTTAATATTATATGTACAATATATGAAATATATTTACTGTATTTTTGATATTTTATGTACAGTATATAAGATATATTTCGTATCCTTTTGATATTTTATGTAAATTATATAATACATATTTGGTGTTGTTTTTGATATTTTACATAGGGTGTGTCATATATATTGACTGTCCTTTTTTATATTTTATTTACAGTATATAATATACATTTGGTGTAATTTTTGATATTTTATGTACAGTATATTAAATATAATTACTGTAGTTTTTCATAGTCTATTTACAGTATATATAACACATATTTGGTGTACTTTTTGATATTTTATGTACAGTATGTCATATATATTTACTGTACTGTTTTATATTTTATTTACAGTATATAAAATGTATTTGGTGTACTTTTAGTTAATATTATATGTACAATATATGAAATATATTTACTGTACCTTCTGATATTTTATATACAGTATATAAGATATATTTGGTGTCCGTTTGATATTTTATACAAATTATATAATATATATTTGGTGAAGTTTTTCATATTTTACATAGGGGGTGTAGTATATAGTTACTGTCCTTTTTGATATTTTATTTACAGTATATAATATACGTTTGGTGTAATTTTTGATATTTAATGTACAGTATATTAAATATAATTACTGTAGTATTTGATACTTTATTTACAGTATATAAACCACATATTTGGCGTACTTTTTGATATTTTATGTACAGTATGTCATATATATTTACTGTACTTTTTGATAATTTATTTACAGTATATAAAGTGTATTTGGTGTACTTTCAGTTAATATTATATGTACAATATATGAAATATATTTACTGTACTTTTTGATATTTTATGTACAGTATATAAGATATATTTGGTGTCCTTTTGATATTTTATGTAAATTATATAATATATATTTGGTGAAGTTTTTGATATTTTACATAGGGTGTGTAGTATATAGTTACTGTCCTTTTTGATATTTTATTTACAGTATATAATATACGTTTGGTGTAATTTTTGATATTTTATGTACAGTATATTAAATATAATTACTGTAGTATTTGATACTTTATTTACAGTATATATAACACATATTTGGTGTACTTTTTGATATTTTATGTACAGTATGTAATATATATTTACTGTACTTTTTGATAATTTATTTACAGTATATAAAGTGTATTTGGGGTACTTTCGGTTAATATTATATGTACAATATATGAAATATATTTACTGTATTTTTGATATTTTATGTACAGTATATAAGATATATTTCGTATCCTTTTGATATTTTATGTAAATTATATAATACATATTTGGTGTTGTTTTTGATATTTTACATAGGGTGTGTCATATATATTGACTGTCCTTTTTTATATTTTATTTACAGTATATAATATACATTTGGTGTAATTTTTGATATTTTATGTACAGTATATTAAATATAATTACTGTAGTTTTTCATAGTCTATTTACAGTATATATAACACATATTTGGTGTACTTTTTGATATTTTATGTACAGTATGTCATATATATTTACTGTACTGTTTTATATTTTATTTACAGTATATAAAATGTATTTGGTGTACTTTTAGTTAATATTATATGTACAATATATGAAATATATTTACTGTACCTTCTGATATTTTATATACAGTATATAAGATATATTTGGTGTCCGTTTGATATTTTATACAAATTATATAATATATATTTGGTGAAGTTTTTCATATTTTACATAGGGGGTGTAGTATATAGTTACTGTCCTTTTTGATATTTTATTTACAGTATATAATATACGTTTGGTGTAATTTTTGATATTTAATGTACAGTATATTAAATATAATTACTGTAGTATTTGATACTTTATTTACAGTATATATAACACATATTTGGTGTACTTTTTGATATTTTATGTACAGTATGTAATATATATTTACTGTACTTTTTGATAATTTATTTACAGTATATAAAGTGTATTTGGGGTACTTTCGGTTAATATTATATGTACAATATATGAAATATATTTACTGTATTTTTGATATTTTATGTACAGTATATAAGATATATTTCGTATCCTTTTGATATTTTATGTAAATTATATAATACATATTTGGTGTTGTTTTTGATATTTTACATAGGGTGTGTCATATATATTGACTGTCCTTTTTTATATTTTATTTACAGTATATAATATACATTTGGTGTAATTTTTGATATTTTATGTACAGTATATTAAATATAATTACTGTAGTTTTTCATAGTCTATTTACAGTATATATAACACATATTTGGTGTACTTTTTGATATTTTATGTACAGTATGTCATATATATTTACTGTACTTTTTGATAATTTATTTACAGTATATAAAGTGTATTTGGTGTACTTTCAGTTAATATTATATGTACAATATATGAAATATATTTACTGTACTTTTTGATATTTTATGTACAGTATATAAGATATATTTGGTGTCCTTTTGATATTTTATGTAAATTATATAATATATATTTGGTGAAGTTTTTGATATTTTACATAGGGTGTGTAGTATATAGTTACTGTCCTTTTTGATATTTTATTTACAGTATATAATATACGTTTGGTGTAATTTTTGATATTTTATGTACAGTATATTAAATATAATTACTGTAGTATTTGATACTTTATTTACAGTATATATAACACATATTTGGTGTACTTTTTGATATTTTATGTACAGTATGTAATATATATTTACTGTACTTTTTGATAATTTATTTACAGTATATAAAGTGTATTTGGGGTACTTTCGGTTAATATTATATGTACAATATATGAAATATATTTACTGTATTTTTGATATTTTATGTACAGTATATAAGATATATTTCGTATCCTTTTGATATTTTATGTAAATTATATAATACATATTTGGTGTTGTTTTTGATATTTTACATAGGGTGTGTCATATATATTGACTGTCCTTTTTTATATTTTATTTACAGTATATAATATACATTTGGTGTAATTTTTGATATTTTATGTACAGTATATTAAATATAATTACTGTAGTTTTTCATAGTCTATTTACAGTATATATAACACATATTTGGTGTACTTTTTGATATTTTATGTACAGTATGTCATATATATTTACTGTACTGTTTTATATTTTATTTACAGTATATAAAATGTATTTGGTGTACTTTTAGTTAATATTATATGTACAATATATGAAATATATTTACTGTACCTTCTGATATTTTATATACAGTATATAAGATATATTTGGTGTCCGTTTGATATTTTATACAAATTATATAATATATATTTGGTGAAGTTTTTCATATTTTACATAGGGGGTGTAGTATATAGTTACTGTCCTTTTTGATATTTTATTTACAGTATATAATATACGTTTGGTGTAATTTTTGATATTTAATGTACAGTATATTAAATATAATTACTGTAGTATTTGATACTTTATTTACAGTATATAAACCACATATTTGGCGTACTTTTTGATATTTTATGTACAGTATGTCATATATATTTACTGTACTTTTTGATAATTTATTTACAGTATATAAAGTGTATTTGGTGTACTTTCAGTTAATATTATATGTACAATATATGAAATATATTTACTGTACTTTTTGATATTTTATGTACAGTATATAAGATATATTTGGTGTCCTTTTGATATTTTATGTAAATTATATAATATATATTTGGTGAAGTTTTTGATATTTTACATAGGGTGTGTAGTATATAGTTACTGTCCTTTTTGATATTTTATTTACAGTATATAATATACGTTTGGTGTAATTTTTGATATTTAATGTACAGTATATTAAATATAATTACTGTAGTATTTGATACTTTATTTACAGTATATATAACACATATTTGGTGTACTTTTTGATATTTTATGTACAGTATGTAATATATATTTACTGTACTTTTTGATAATTTATTTACAGTATATAAAGTGTATTTGGGGTACTTTCGGTTAATATTATATGTACAATATATGAAATATATTTACTGTATTTTTGATATTTTATGTACAGTATATAAGATATATTTCGTATCCTTTTGATATTTTATGTAAATTATATAATACATATTTGGTGTTGTTTTTGATATTTTACATAGGGTGTGTCATATATATTGACTGTCCTTTTTTATATTTTATTTACAGTATATAATATACATTTGGTGTAATTTTTGATATTTTATGTACAGTATATTAAATATAATTACTGTAGTTTTTCATAGTCTATTTACAGTATATATAACACATATTTGGTGTACTTTTTGATATTTTATGTACAGTATGTCATATATATTTACTGTACTTTTTGATAATTTATTTACAGTATATAAAGTGTATTTGGTGTACTTTCAGTTAATATTATATGTACAATATATGAAATATATTTACTGTACTTTTTGATATTTTATGTACAGTATATAAGATATATTTGGTGTCCTTTTGATATTTTATGTAAATTATATAATATATATTTGGTGAAGTTTTTGATATTTTACATAGGGTGTGTAGTATATAGTTACTGTCCTTTTTGATATTTTATTTACAGTATATAATATACGTTTGGTGTAATTTTTGATATTTTATGTACAGTATATTAAATATAATTACTGTAGTATTTGATACTTTATTTACAGTATATATAACACATATTTGGTGTACTTTTTGATATTTTATGTACAGTATGTAATATATATTTACTGTACTTTTTGATAATTTATTTACAGTATATAAAGTGTATTTGGGGTACTTTCGGTTAATATTATATGTACAATATATGAAATATATTTACTGTATTTTTGATATTTTATGTACAGTATATAAGATATATTTCGTATCCTTTTGATATTTTATGTAAATTATATAATACATATTTGGTGTTGTTTTTGATATTTTACATAGGGTGTGTCATATATATTGACTGTCCTTTTTTATATTTTATTTACAGTATATAATATACATTTGGTGTAATTTTTGATATTTTATGTACAGTATATTAAATATAATTACTGTAGTTTTTCATAGTCTATTTACAGTATATATAACACATATTTGGTGTACTTTTTGATATTTTATGTACAGTATGTCATATATATTTACTGTACTGTTTTATATTTTATTTACAGTATATAAAATGTATTTGGTGTACTTTTAGTTAATATTATATGTACAATATATGAAATATATTTACTGTACCTTCTGATATTTTATATACAGTATATAAGATATATTTGGTGTCCGTTTGATATTTTATACAAATTATATAATATATATTTGGTGAAGTTTTTCATATTTTACATAGGGGGTGTAGTATATAGTTACTGTCCTTTTTGATATTTTATTTACAGTATATAATATACGTTTGGTGTAATTTTTGATATTTAATGTACAGTATATTAAATATAATTACTGTAGTATTTGATACTTTATTTACAGTATATAAACCACATATTTGGCGTACTTTTTGATATTTTATGTACAGTATGTCATATATATTTACTGTACTTTTTGATAATTTATTTACAGTATATAAAGTGTATTTGGTGTACTTTCAGTTAATATTATATGTACAATATATGAAATATATTTACTGTACTTTTTGATATTTTATGTACAGTATATAAGATATATTTGGTGTCCTTTTGATATTTTATGTAAATTATATAATATATATTTGGTGAAGTTTTTGATATTTTACATAGGGTGTGTAGTATATAGTTACTGTCCTTTTTGATATTTTATTTACAGTATATAATATACGTTTGGTGTAATTTTTGATATTTTATGTACAGTATATTAAATATAATTACTGTAGTATTTGATACTTTATTTACAGTATATATAACACATATTTGGTGTACTTTTTGATATTTTATGTACAGTATGTAATATATATTTACTGTACTTTTTGATAATTTATTTACAGTATATAAAGTGTATTTGGGGTACTTTCGGTTAATATTATATGTACAATATATGAAATATATTTACTGTATTTTTGATATTTTATGTACAGTATATAAGATATATTTCGTATCCTTTTGATATTTTATGTAAATTATATAATACATATTTGGTGTTGTTTTTGATATTTTACATAGGGTGTGTCATATATATTCACTGTCCTTTTTTATATTTTATTTACAGTATATAATATACATTTGGTGTAATTTTTGATATTTTATGTACAGTATATTAAATATAATTACTGCAGTTTTTGATAGTCTATTTACAGTATATATAACACATATTTGGTGTACTTTTTGATATTTTATGTACAGTATGTCATATATATTTACTGTACTATTTGATATATTATTTACAGTATATAAAATGTATTTGGTGTACTTTTAGTTAATATTATATGTACAATATATGAAATATATTTACTGTACTTTCTGATATTTTATATACAGTATATAAGATATATTTGGTGTCCTTTTGATATTTTATACAAATTATATAATATATATTTGGTGAAGTTTTTCATATTTTACATAGGGGGTGTAGTATATAGTTACTGTCCTTTTTGATATTTTATTTACAGTATATAATATACGTTTGGTGTAATTTTTGATATTTAATGTACAGTATATTAAATATAATTACTGTAGTATTTGATACTTTATTTACAGTATATAAACCACATATTTGGTGTACTTTTTGATATTTTATGTACAGTATGTCATATATATTTACTGTACTTTTTGATAATTTATTTACAGTATATAAAGTGTATTTGGTGTACTTTCAGTTAATATTATATGTACAATATATGAAATATATTTACTGTACTTTTTGATATTTTATGTACAGTATATAAGATATATTTGGTGTCCTTTTGATATTTTATGTAAATTATATAATATATATTTGGTGAAGTTTTTGATATTTTACATAGGGTGTGTAGTATATAGTTACTGTCCTTTTTGATATTTTATTTACAGTATATAATATACGTTTGGTGTAATTTTTGATATTTTATGTACAGTATATTAAATATAATTACTGTAGTATTTGATACTTTATTTACAGTATATATAACACATATTTGGTGTACTTTTTGATATTTTATGTACAGTATGTAATATATATTTACTGTACTTTTTGATAATTTATTTACAGTATATAAAGTGTATTTGGGGTACTTTCGGTTAATATTATATGTACAATATATGAAATATATTTACTGTATTTGTGATATTTTATGTACAGTATATAAGATATATTTCGTATCCTTTTGATATTTTATGTAAATTATATAATACATATTTGGTGTTGTTTTTGATATTTTACATAGGGTGTGTATTATATACTTACTGTCCTTTTTGATATTTTATTTACAGTATATAATATACATTTGGTGTAATTTTTGATATTTTATGTACAGTATATTAAATATAATTACTGTAGTTTTTCATAGTCTATTTACAGTATATATAACACATATTTGGTGTACTTTTTGATATTTTATGTACAGTATGTCATATATATTTACTGTACTGTTTTATATTTTATTTACAGTATATAAAATGTATTTGGTGTACTTTTAGTTAATATTATATGTACAATATATGAAATATATTTACTGTACCTTCTGATATTTTATATACAGTATATAAGATATATTTGGTGTCCGTTTGATATTTTATACAAATTATATAATATATATTTGGTGAAGTTTTTCATATTTTACATAGGGGGTGTAGTATATAGTTACTGTCCTTTTTGATATTTTATTTACAGTATATATTATACGTTTGGTGTAATTTTTGATATTTAATGTACAGTATATTAAATATAATTACTGTAGTATTTGATACTTTATTTACAGTATATATAACACATATTTGGTGTACTTTTTGATATTTTATGTACAGTATGTAATATATATTTACTGTACTTTTTGATAATTTATTTACAGTATATAAAGTGTATTTGGGGTACTTTCGGTTAATATTATATGTACAATATATGAAATATATTTACTGTATTTTTGATATTTTATGTACAGTATATAAGATATATTTCGTATCCTTTTGATATTTTATGTAAATTATATAATATATATTTGGTGAAGTTTTTGATATTTTACATAGGGTGTGTAGTATATAGTTACTGTCCTTTTTGATATTTTATTTACAGTATATAATATACGTTTGGTGTAATTTTTGATATTTTATGTACAGTATATTAAATATAATTACTGTAGTATTTGATACTTTATTTACAGTATATATAACACATATTTGGTGTACTTTTTGATATTTTATGTACAGTATGTCATATATATTTACTGTACTTTTTGATAATTTATTTACAGTATATAAAGTGTATTTGGTGTACTTTCAGTTAATATTATATGTACAATATATGAAATATATTTACTGTACTTTTTGATATTTTATGTACAGTATATAAGATATATTTGGTGTCCTTTTGATATTTTATGTAAATTATATAATATATATTTGGTGAAGTTTTTGATATTTTACATAGGGTGTGTAGTATATAGTTACTGTCCTTTTTGATATTTTATTTACAGTATATAATATACGTTTGGTGTAATTTTTGATATTTTATGTACAGTATATTAAATATAATTACTGTAGTATTTGATACTTTATTTACAGTATATATAACACATATTTGGTGTACTTTTTGATATTTTATGTACAGTATGTAATATATATTTACTGTACTTTTTGATAATTTATTTACAGTATATAAAGTGTATTTGGGGTACTTTCGGTTAATATTATATGTACAATATATGAAATATATTTACTGTATTTTTGATATTTTATGTACAGTATATAAGATATATTTCGTATCCTTTTGATATTTTATGTAAATTATATAATACATATTTGGTGTTGTTTTTGATATTTTACATAGGGTGTGTCATATATATTGACTGTCCTTTTTTATATTTTATTTACAGTATATAATATACATTTGGTGTAATTTTTGATATTTTATGTACAGTATATTAAATATAATTACTGTAGTTTTTCATAGTCTATTTACAGTATATATAACACATATTTGGTGTACTTTTTGATATTTTATGTACAGTATGTAATATATATTTACTGTACTTTTTGATAATTTATTTACAGTATATAAAGTGTATTTGGGGTACTTTCGGTTAATATTATATGTACAATATATGAAATATATTTACTGTATTTTTGATATTTTATGTACAGTATATAAGATATATTTCGTATCCTTTTGATATTTTATGTAAATTTTATAATACATATTTGGTGTTGTTTTTGATATTTTACATAGGGTGTGTCATATATATTGACTGTCCTTTTTTATATTTTATTTACAGTATATAATATACATTTGGTGTAATTTTTGATATTTTATGTACAGTATATTAAATATAATTACTGTAGTTTTTCATAGTCTATTTACAGTATATATAACACATATTTGGTGTACTTTTTGATATTTTATGTACAGTATGTCATATATATTTACTGTACTGTTTTATATTTTATTTACAGTATATAAAATGTATTTGGTGTACTTTTAGTTAATATTATATGTACAATATATGAAATATATTTACTGTACCTTCTGATATTTTATATACAGTATATAAGATATATTTGGTGTCCGTTTGATATTTTATACAAATTATATAATATATATTTGGTGAAGTTTTTCATATTTTACATAGGGGGTGTAGTATATAGTTACTGTCCTTTTTGATATTTTATTTACAGTATATAATATACGTTTGGTGTAATTTTTGATATTTAATGTACAGTATATTAAATATAATTACTGTAGTATTTGATACTTTATTTACAGTATATATAACACATATTTGGTGTACTTTTTGATATTTTATGTACAGTATGTAATATATATTTACTGTACTTTTTGATAATTTATTTACAGTATATAAAGTGTATTTGGGGTACTTTCGGTTAATATTATGTGTACAATATATGAAATATATTTACTGTATTTTTGATATTTTATGTACAGTATATAAGATATATTTCGTATCCTTTTGATATTTTATGTAAATTATATAATACATATTTGGTGTTGTTTTTGATATTTTACATAGGGTGTGTCATATATATTGACTGTCCTTTTTTATATTTTATTTACAGTATATAATATACATTTGGTGTAATTTTTGATATTTTATGTACAGTATATTAAATATAATTACTGTAGTTTTTCATAGTCTATTTACAGTATATATAACACATATTTGGTGTACTTTTTGATATTTTATGTACAGTATGTCATATATATTTACTGTACTGTTTTATATTTTATTTACAGTATATAAAATGTATTTGGTGTACTTTTAGTTAATATTATATGTACAATATATGAAATATATTTACTGTACCTTCTGATATTTTATATACAGTATATAAGATATATTTGGTGTCCGTTTGATATTTTATACAAATTATATAATATATATTTGGTGAAGTTTTTCATATTTTACATAGGGGGTGTAGTATATAGTTACTGTCCTTTTTGATATTTTATTTACAGTATATAATATACGTTTGGTGTAATTTTTGATATTTAATGTACAGTATATTAAATATAATTACTGTAGTATTTGATACTTTATTTACAGTATATAAACCACATATTTGGTGTACTTTTTGATATTTTATGTACAGTATGTAATATATATTTACTGTACTTTTTGATAATTTATTTACAGTATATAAAGTGTATTTGGTGTACTTTCAGTTAATATTATATGTACAATATATGAAATATATTTACTGTACTTTTTGATATTTTATGTACAGTATATAAGATATATTTGGTGTCCTTTTGATATTTTATGTAAATTATATAATATATATTTGGTGAAGTTTTTGATATTTTACATAGGGTGTGTAGTATATAGTTACTGTCCTTTTTGATATTTTATTTACAGTATATAATATACGTTTGGTGTAATTTTTGATATTTTATGTACAGTATATTAAATATAATTACTGTAGTATTTGATACTTTATTTACAGTATATATAACACATATTTGGTGTACTTTTTGATATTTTATGTACAGTATGTAATATATATTTACTGTACTTTTTGATAATTTATTTACAGTATATAAAGTGTATTTGGGGTACTTTCGGTTAATATTATATGTACAATATATGAAATATATTTACTGTATTTTTGATATTTTATGTACAGTATATAAGATATATTTCGTATCCTTTTGATATTTTATGTAAATTATATAATACATATTTGGTGTTGTTTTTGATATTTTACATAGGGTGTGTCATATATATTGACTGTCCTTTTTTATATTTTATTTACAGTATATAATATACATTTGGTGTAATTTTTGATATTTTATGTACAGTATATTAAATATAATTACTGTAGTTTTTCATAGTCTATTTACAGTATATATAACACATATTTGGTGTACTTTTTGATATTTTATGTACAGTATGTCATATATATTTACTGTACTGTTTTATATTTTATTTACAGTATATAAAATGTATTTGGTGTACTTTTAGTTAATATTATATGTACAATATATGAAATATATTTACTGTACCTTCTGATATTTTATATACAGTATATAAGATATATTTGGTGTCCGTTTGATATTTTATACAAATTATATAATATATATTTGGTGAAGTTTTTCATATTTTACATAGGGGGTGTAGTATATAGTTACTGTCCTTTTTGATATTTTATTTACAGTATATAATATACGTTTGGTGTAATTTTTGATATTTAATGTACAGTATATTGAGTATAATTACTGTAGTATTTGATACTTTATTTACAGTATATATAAGACATATTTGGTGTACTTTTTGATATTTTATGTACAGTATGTAATATATATTTACTGTACTTTTTGATAATTTATTTATAGTATATAAAGTGTATTTGGTGTACTTTCAGTTAATATTATATGTACAATATATGAAATATATTTACTGTACTTTTTGACATTTTATGTACAGTATATAAGATATATTTGGTGTCCTTTTGATATTTTATGTAAATTATATAATATATATTTGGTGAAGTTTTTGATATTTTACATAGGGTGTGTAGTATATACTTACTGTCCTTTTTGATATTTTATTTACAGTATATAATATACGTTTGGTGTAATTTTTGATATTTTATGTACAGTATATTAAATATAATTACTGTAGTATTTGATACTTTATTTACAGTATATATAACACATATTTGGTGTACTTTTTGATATTTTATGTACAGTATGTAATATATATTTACTGTACTTTTTGATAATTTATTTACAGTATATAAAGTGTATTTGGTGTACTTTCAGTTAATATTATATGTACAATATATGAAATATATTTACTGTATTTTTGATATTTTATGTACAGTATATAAGATATATTTGGTGTCCTTTTGATATTTTATATAAATTATATAATACATATTTGGTGTTGTTTTTGATATTTTACATAGGGTGTGTCATATATATTGACTGTCCTTTTTGATATTTTATTTACAGTATATAATATACATTTGGTGTAATTTTTGATATTTTATGTACAGTATATTAAATATAATTACTGTAGTATTTGATCATTTATTTACAGTATATATAACACATATTTGGTTTACTTTTTGATATTTTATGTACAGTATGTCATATATATTTACTGTACTTTTTGATATTTTATTTACAGTATATAAAGTGTATTTGGTGTACTTTCAGTTAATATTATATGTACAATATATGAAATATATTTACTGTACTTTTTGATATTTTATGTACAGTATATAAGATATATTTGGTGTCCTTTTGATATTTAATGTAAATTATATAATACATATTTGCTGTAGTTTTTGATATTTTACTTAGGGTGTGTCGTATATAGTTACTGTCCTTTTTGATATTTTATTTACAGTATATAATATACATTTGGTGTAATTTTTGATATTTTATGTACAGTATATTAAATATAATTACTGTAGTTTTTGATAGTCTATTTACAGTATATATAACACATATGTGGTGTACTTTTTTATATTTTATGTACAGTATGTCATATATATTTACTGTACTTTTTGATATTTTATTTACAGTATATAAAATGTATTTGGTGTACTTTTAGTTAATATTATATGTACAATATATGAAATATATTTACTGTATTTTCTGATATTTTACGTACAGTATATAAGATATATTTGGTGTCCTTTTGATATTTTATATAAATTATATAATATATATTTGGTGTAGTTTTTGATATTTTACATAGGGTGTGTAGTATATATTTACTGTCCTTATTGATATTTTATTTACAGTGTATAATATTCATTTGCTGTAATTTTTGATATTTTATGTACAGTATATTAAATATAATTACTGTAGTATTTGATCATATATTTACAGTATATATAACACATATTTGGTTTACTTTTTGATATTTTATGTACAGTATGTCATATATATTTACTGTACTTTTTGATATTTTATTTACAGTATATAAAATGTATTTGGTGTACTTTCAGTTTATATTATATGTACAATATATGAAATATATTTACTGTACTTTTTGATATTTTATGTACAGTATATAAGATATATTTGGTGTCCTTTTGATATTTTATGTAAATTATATAATACATATTTGGTGTAGATTTTGATATTTTACATAGGGTGTGTCATATATATTGACGGTACTTTTTGATATTTTATTTACAGTATATAATATACATTTGGTGTAATTTTTGATATTTTATGTACAGTATATTAAATATAATTACTGTAATTTTTGATAGTCTATTTACAGTATATATAACACATATTTGGTGTACTTTTTGATATTTTATGTACAGTATGTCATATATATTTACTGTAATTTTTGATATTTTATTTACAGTATATAAAATATATTTGGTGTACTTTTAGTTAATATTATATGTACAATGTATGAAATATATTTACTGTACTTTCTGATACTTTATGTACAGTATATAAAATATATTTGGTGTCCTTTTGATATTTTATATAAATTATATAATATATATTAGGTGTAGATTTGATATTTTACATTGGGTGTGTCATACATATTTACTGTCTTTTTGATATTTTATTTACAGTATATAATATACATTTGGTGTAATTGTTGATATTTTATGTACAGTATATTAATTATAATTACTGTAGTATTTGATACTTTATTTACAGTATACATAACACATATTTGGTGTACTTTTTGATATTTTATGTACAGTATATCATATATATTTACTGTACTTTTTGATATTTTATTTACAGTATATAAAATGTATTTGGTGTACTTTTAGTTAATATTATATGTACAATATGTGAAATATATTTACTGTACTTTCTGATATTTTATGTTCACTATATAAGATATATTTGGTGTCCTTTTGATATTTGATATAAATTATATAATATATATTTGGTGAAGTTTTTGATATTTTACATAGGGTGTGTAGTATATAGTTAATGTCCTTTTTGATATTTTATTTACAGTATATAATATACGTTTGGTGTAATTTTTGATATTTAATGTACAGTATATTGAGTATAATTACTGTAGTATTTGATACTTTATTTACAGTATATATAACACATATTTGGTGTACTTTTTGATATTTTATGTACAGTATGTAATATATATTTACTGTACTTTTTGATAATTTATTTATAGTATATAAAGTGTATTTGGTGTACTTTCAGTTAATATTATATGTACAATATATGAAATATATTTACTGTACTTTTTGACATTTTATGTACAGTATATAAGATATATTTGGTGTCCTTTTGATATTTTATGTAAATTATATAATATATATTTGGTGAAGTTTTTGATATTTTACATAGGGTGTGTAGTATATACTTACTGTCCTTTTTGATATTTTATTTACAGTATATAATATACGTTTGGTGTAATTTTTGATATTTTATGTACAGTATATTAAATATAATTACTGTAGTATTTGATACTTTATTTACAGTATATATAACACATATTTGGTGTACTTTTTGATATTTTATGTACAGTATGTAATATATATTTACTGTACTTTTTGATAATTTATTTACAGTATAAAAAGTGTATTTGGTGTACTTTCAGTTAATATTATATGTACAATATATGAAATATATTTACTGTATTTTTGATATTTTATGTACAGTATATAAGATATATTTGGTGTCCTTTTGATATTTTATATAAATTATATAATACATATTTGGTGTTGTTTTTGATATTTTACATAGGGTGTGTCATATATATTGACTGTCCTTTTTGATATTTTATTTACAGTATATAATATACATTTGGTGTAATTTTTGATATTTTATGTACAGTATTTTAAATATAATTACTGTAGTATTTGATACTTTATTTACAGTATATATAACACTTATTTGGTGTGCTTTTTGATGTTTTATGTACAGTATGTCATATATATTTACTGTACTTTTTGATAATTTATTTACAGTATGTAAAGTGTATTTGGTGTACTTTTAGTTAATATTATATGTACAATATATGAAATATATTTACTGTACTTTTTGATATTTTATGTACAGTATATAAGATATATTTGGTGTCCTTTTGATATTTTATATAAATTATATAATATATATTTGGTGAAGTTTTTCATATTTTACATAGGGGGTGTAGTATATAGTTACTGTCCTTTTTGATATTTTATTTACAGTATATAATATACGTTTGGTGTAATTTTTGATATTTAATGTACAGTATATTAAATATAATTACTGTAGTATTTGATACTTTATTTACAGTATATATAACACATATTTGGTGTACTTTTTGATATTTTATGTACAGTATGTAATATATATTTACTGTACTTTTTGATAATTTATTTACAGTATATAAAGTGTATTTGGTGTACTTTCAGTTAATATTATATGTACAATATATGAAATAGATTTACTGTACTTTTTGATATTTTATGTACAGTATATAAGATATATTTGTGTCCTTTTGATATTTTATGTAAATTATATAATATATATTTGGTGAAGTTTTTGATATTTTACATAGGGTGTGTAGTATATAGTTACTGTCCTTTTTGATATTTTATTTACAGTATATAATATAAGTTTGGTGTAATTTTTGATATTTTATGTACAGTATATTAAATATAATTACTGTAGTATTTGATACTTTATTTACAGTATATATAACACATATTTGGTGTACTTTTTGATATTTTATGTACAGTATGTAATATATATTTACTGTACGTTTTGATAATTTATTTACAGTATATAAAGTGTATTTGGTGTACTTTCGGTTAATATTATATGTACAATATATGAAATATATTTACTGTATTTTTGATATTTTATGTACAGTATATAAGATATATTTCGTGTCCTTTTGATATTTTATGTAAATTATATAATACATATTTGGTGTTGTTTTTGATATTTTACATAGGGTGTGTCATCTATATTGACTGTCCTTTTTGATATTTTATTTACAGTATATAATATACATTTGGTGTAATTTTTGATATTTTATGTACAGTATATTAAATATAATTACTGTAGTTTTTCATAGTCTATTTACAGTATATATAACACATATTTGGTGTACTTTTTGATATTTAATGTACAGTATGTCATATATATTTACTGTACTCTTTTATATTTTATTTACAGTATATAAAATGTATTTGGTGTACTTTTAGTTAATATTATATGTACAATATATGAAATATATTTACTGTACTTTCTGATATTTTATATACAGTATATAAGATATATTTGGTGTCCTTTTGATATTTTATATAAATTATATAATATATATTTGGTGAAGTTTTTGATATTTTACATAGGGTGTGTATTATATACTTACTGTCCTTTTTGATATTTTATTTACAGTATATAATATACATTTGGTGTAATTTTTGATATTTTATGTACAGTATATTAAATATAATTACTGCAGTTTTTGATAGTCTATTTACAGTATATATAACACATATTTGGTGTACTTTTTGATATTTTATGTACAGTATGTCATATATATTTACTGTACTTTTGATATTTTATTTACAGTATATAAAATGTATTTGGTGTACTTTTAGTTAATATTATATGTACAATATATGAAATATATTTACTGTACTTTTTAATATTTTATGTACAGTATATAAGATATATTTGGTGTCCTTTTGATATTTTATATAAATTATATAATATATATTTGGTGAAGTTTTTGATATTTTACATAGGGTGTGTAGTATATAGTTACTGTCCTTTTTGATATCTTATTTACAGTATATAATATACGTTTGGTGTAATTTTTGATATTTAATGTACAGTATATTAAATATAATTACTGTAGTATTTGATACTTTATTTACAGTATATATAACACATATTTGGTGTACTTTTTGATATTTTATGTACAGTATGTAATATATATTTACTGTACGTTTTGATAATTTATTTACAGTATATAAAGTGTATTTGGTGTACTTTCAGTTAATATTATATGTACAATATATGAAATATATTTACTGTACTTTTTGATATTTTATGTACAGTATATAAGATATATTTGGTGTCCTTTTGATATTTTATGTAAATTATATAATATATATTTGGTGAAGTTTTTGATATTTTACATAGGGTGTGTACTATTTAGTTACTGTCCTTTTTGATATTTTATTTACAGTATATAAAATACGTTTGGTGTAATTTTTGATATTTTATGTACAGTATATTAAATATAATTGCTGTAGTATTTGATACTTTATTTACAGTATATATAACACATATTTGGTGTACTTTTTGATATTTTATGTACAGTATGTCATATATATTTACTGTACTTTTTGATAATTTATTTACAGTATATAAAGTGTATTTGGTGTACTTTCAGTTAATATTATATGTACAATATATGAAATATATTTACTGTACTTTATGATATTTTATGTACAGTATATAAGATATATTTGGTGTCCTTTTGATATTTTATGTAAATTATATAATATATATTTGGTGAAGTTTTTGATATTTTACATAGGGTGTGTAGTATATAGTTACTGTCCTTTTTGATATTTTATTTACAGTATATAATATACGTTTGGTGTAATTTTTGATATTTTATGTACAGTATATTAAATATAATTACTGTAGTATTTGATACTTTATTTACAGTATATATAACACATATTTGGTGTACTTTTTGATATTTTATGTACAGTATGTCATATATATTTACTGAACAGTTTTATATTTTATTTACAGTATATAAAATGTATTTGGTGTACTTTTAGTTAATATTATTTGTACAATATATGAAATATATTTACTGTACTTTCTGATATTTTATGTACAGTATATAAGATATATTTGGTGTCCTTTTCATATTTTATACAAATTATATAATATATATTTGGTGAAGTTTTTGATATTTTACATAGGGTGTGTAGTATATACTTACTGTCCTTTTTGATATTTTATTTACAGTATATAATATACATTTGGTGTAATTTTTGTTATTTTATGTACAGTATATTAAATATAATTACTGTAGTATTTGATACTTTCTTTACAGTATATATAACACATATTTGGTGTACTTTTTGATATTTTATGTACAGTATGTCATATATATTTACTGTAATTTTTGATAATTTATTTACAGTATATAAAGTGTATTTGGTGTACTTTCAGTTAATATTATATGTACAATATATGAAATATATTTACTGTACTTTTTGATATTTTATGTACAGTATATAAGATATATTTGGTGTCCTTTTGATATTTTATATAATTTATATAATATATATTTGGTGTAGTTTTTGATATTTTACATAGGGTGTGTCATATGTATTTACTGTCTTTTTGATATTTTATTTACAGTATATAATATACATTTGGTGTAATTTTTGATATTTTATGTACATTATATTAAATATAATTACTGAAGTATTTGATACTTTATTTACAGTATATATAACACATATTTGGTGTACTTTTTGATATTTTATGTACAGTATGTCATATATATTTACTGTATTTTTGATAATTTATTTACAGCATATAAAGTGTATTTGGTGTACTTTCAGTTAATATTATATGTACAATATATGAAATATATTTACTGTACTTTTAGATATTTTATGTACAGTATATAAGATATATTTGGTGTCCTTTTGATATTTTATGTAAATTATATAATACATATTTGGTATAGTTTTTGATATTTTACATAGGGTGTGTCATATATATTGACTGTCCTTTTTGATATTTTATTTACCGTATATAATATACATTTGGTGTAATCTTTGATATTTTATGTACAGTATATTAAATATAATTACTGTAGTTTTCATAGTCTATTTACAGTATATATAACACATATTTGGTGTACTTTTTGATATTTTATGTACAGTATGTCATATATATTTACTGTACTTTTTGATATTTTATTTACAGTATATAAAATGTATTTGGTGTACTTTTAGTTAATATTATATGTACAATATATGAAATATATTTACTGTACTTTCTGATATTTTATGTACAGTATATAAGATATATTTGGTGTCCTTTTGATATTTTATATAAATTATATAATATATATTTGGTGAAGTTTTGATATTTTACATAGGGTGTGTAGCATATAGTTACTGTCCTTTTTGATATTTTATTTACAGTCTATAATAGACTTTTCGTGTAATTTTTGATATTTTATGTACAGTATATTAAATATAATTACTGTAGTATTTGATACTTTATTTACAGTATATATAACACATATTTGGTGTACTTTTTGATATTTTATGTACAGTATGTAATATATATTTACTGTAATTTTTGATAATTTATTTACAGTATATAAAGTGTATTTGGTGTAATTTCAGTTAATATTATATGTACAATATATGAAATATATTTACTGTACTTTTTGATATTTTATGTGCAGTATATAAGATATATTTGGTGTCCTTTTGATATTTTATGAAAATTATATAATACATATTTGGTGTAGTTTTTGATATTTTATATAGGGTGTGTCATATATATTGACTGTCCTTTTTGATATTTTATTTACAGTATATAATATACATTTGGTGTAATTTTTGATATTTTATGTACAGTATATTAAATATAATTACTGTAGTATTTGATACTTTATTTACAGTATATATAACACATATTTGGTGTACTTTTTGATATTTTATGTACAGTATGTCATATATATTTACTGTACTTTTTGATAATTTATTTACAGTATATAAAGTGTGTTTGGTGTACTTTCAGTTAATATTATATGTACAATATATGAAATATATTACTGTACTTTTTGATATTTTATGTACAGTATATAAGATATATTTGGTGTCCTTTTGATATTTTATGTAAATTATATAATACATATTTGGTATAGTTTTTGATATTCCACATAGGGTGTGTCGTATATATTGACTGTCCTTTTTGATATTTTATTTACAGTATATAATATACGTTTGGTGTAATTTTTGATATTTAATGTACAGTATATTAAATATAATTACTGTAGTATTTGATACTTTATTTACAGTATATATAACACATATTTGGTGTACTTTTTGATATTTTATGTACAGTATGTCATATATATTTACTGTACTGTTTTATATTTTATTTACAGTATATAAAATATATTTGGTGTACTTTTAGTTAATATTATATGTACAATATATGAAATATATTTACTGTACTTTCTGATATTTTATGTACAGTATATAAGATATATTTGGTGTCCTTTTGATATTTTATATAAATTATATAATATATATTTGGTGAAGTTTTTGATATTTTACATAGGGTGTGTAGTATATACTTACTGTCCTTTTTGATATTTTATTTACAGTATATAATATACATTTGGTGTAATTTTTGATATTTTACGTACAGTATATTAAATATAATTACTGTAGTATTTGATACTTTCTTTACAGTATATATAACACATATTTGGTGTACTTTTTGATATTTTATGTACAGTATGTCATATATATTTACTGTAATTTTTGATAATTTATTTACAGTATATAAAGTGTATTTGGTGTACTTTCAGTTAATATTATATGTACAATATATGAAATATATTTACTGTACTTTTTGATATTTTATGTACAGTATATAAGATATATTTGGTGTCCTTTTGATATTTTATATAATTTATATAATATATATTTGGTGTAGTTTTTGATATTTTACATAGGGTGTGTCATATGTATTTACTGTCTTTTTGATATTTTATTTACAGTATATAATATACATTTGGTGTAATTTTTGATATTTTATGTACATTATATTAAATATAATTACTGAAGTATTTGATACTTTATTTACAGTATATATAACACATATTTGGTGTACTTTTTGATATTTTATGTACAGTATGTCATATATATTTACTGTATTTTTGATAATTTATTTACAGTATATAAAGTGTATTTGGTGTACTTTCAGTTAATATTATATGTACAATATATGAAATATATTTACTGTACTTTTAGATATTTTATGTACAGTATATAAGATATATTTGGTGTCCTTTTGATATTTTATGTAAATTATATAATACATATTTGGTATAGTTTTTGATATTTTACATAGGGTGTGTCATATATATTGACTGTCCTTTTTGATATTTTATTTACCGTATATAATATACATTTGGTGTAATCTTTGATATTTTAGGTACAGTATATTAAATATAATTACTGTAGTTTTCATAGTCTATTTACAGTATATATAACACATATTTGGTGTACTTTTTGATATTTTATGTACAGTATGTCATATATATTTACTGTACTTTTTGATATTTTATTTACAGTATATAAAATGTATTTGGTGTACTTTTAGTTAATATTATATGTACAATATATGAAATATATTTACTGTACTTTCTGATATTTTATGTACAGTATATAAGATATATTTGGTGTCCTTTTGATATTTTATATAAATTATATAATATATATTTGGTGAAGTTTTGATATTTTACATAGGGTGTGTAGTATATAGTTACTGTCCTTTTTGATATTTTATTTACAGTGTATAATAGACTTTTCGTGTAATTTTTGATATTTTATGTACAGTATATTAAATATAATTACTGTAGTATTTGATACTTTATTTACAGTATATATAACACATATTTGGTGTACTTTTTGATATTTTATGTACAGTATGTAATATATATTTACTGTAATTTTTGATAATTTATTTACAGTATATAAAGTGTATTTGGTGTAATTTCAGTTAATATTATATGTACAATATATGAAATATATTTACTGTACTTTTTGATATTTTATGTGCAGTATATAAGATATATTTGGTGTCCTTTTGATATTTTATGAAAATTATATAATACATATTTGGTGTAGTTTTTGATATTTTATATAGGGTGTGTCATATATATTGACTGTCCTTTTTGATATTTTATTTACAGTATATAATATACATTTGGTGTAATTTTTGATATTTTATGTACAGTATATTAAATATAATTACTGTAGTATTTGATACTTTATTTACAGTATATATAACACATATTTGGTGTACTTTTTGATATTTTATGTACAGTATGTCATATATATTTACTGTACTTTTTGATAATTTATTTACAGTATATAAAGTGTATTTGGTGTACTTTCAGTTAATATTATATGTACAATATATGAAATATATTTACTGTACTTTTTGATATTTTATGTACAGTATATAAGATATATTTGGTGTCCTTTTGATATTTTATGTAAATTATATAATACATATTTGGTATAGTTTTTGATATTCCACATAGGGTGTGTCGTATATATTGACTGTCCTTTTTGATATTTTATTTACAGTATATAATATACGTTTGGTGTAATTTTTGATATTTTATGTACAGTATATTAAATATAATTACTGTAGTATTTGATACTTTATTTACAGTATATATAACACATATTTGGTGTACTTTTTGATATTTTATGTACACTATGTCATATATATTTACTGTACTGTTTTATATTTTATTTACAGTATATAAAATATATTTGGTGTACCTTTAGTTAATATTATATGTACAATATATGAAATATATTTACTGTACTTTCTGATATTTTATGTACAGTATATAAGATATATTTGGTGTCCTTTTGATATTTTATATAAATTATATAATATATATTTGGTGAAGTTTTTGATATTTTACATAGGGTGTGTAGTATATACTTACTGTCCTTTTTGATATTTTATTTACAGTATATAATATACATTTGGTGTAATTTTTGATATTTTACGTACAGTATATTAAATATAATTACTGTAGTATTTGATACTTTCTTTACAGTATATATAACACATATTTGGTGTACTTTTTGATATTTTATGTACAGTATGTCATATATATTTACTGTACTTTTTGATATTTTATTTACAGTATATAAAATGTATTTGGTGTACTTTTAGTTAATATTATATGTACACTATATGAAATATATTTACTCTACTTTCTGATATTTTATGTACAGTATATAATATATATTTGGTGTCCTTTTGATATTTTATATAAATTATATAATATATATTTGGTGTAGTTTTTGATATTTTATCTAGGGTGTGTCATATGTATTTACTGTATTTTTGATATTTTATTTACAGTATATAATATACATTTGGTGTAATTTTTGATATTTTATGTACAGTATATTAAATATAATTACAGTAGTCTTTGATAGTCAATTTACAGTATATATAACACATATTTGGTGTACTTTTTGATATTTTATGTACAGTATGTAATGTATATTTACTGAACTTTTTGATATTTTATTTACAGTATATAAAGTGTATTTGGTGTACTTTCAGTTAATATTATATGTACAATATATGAAATATATTTACTGTACTTTCTGATATTTTATGTACAGTATATAAGATATATTTGGTGTCCTTTTGATATTTTATATAAATTATATAATATATATTTCGTGAAGTTTTTGATATTTTACATAGGGTGTGTAGTATTTACTTACTGTCCTTTTTGATCTTTTATTTACAGTATATAATATACATTTGGTGTAATTTTTGATGTTTTATGTACAGTATATTAAACACAATTACTGTAGTATTTGATACTTTATTTACAGTATATATAACACATATTTGGTGTAGTTTTTGATATTTTATGTACAGTATGTCATATATATTTACCGTAATTTTTGATATTTTATTTACAGTATATAAAATGTATTTGGTGTACTTTCAGTAAATATTATATGTACAATATATGAAATATATTTACTGTACTTTCTCATATTTTATGTACAGTATATAAGATATATTTTGTGTCCTTTTGATATTTTATATAAATTATATAATATATATTAAGTGTAGTTTTTGATATTTTACATAGGGTGTGTCATATATATTTACTGTCTTTTTGATATTTTATTTACAGTATATAATATACATTTGGTGTAATTTTTGATATTTTATGTACAGTATATTAAATATAATTACTGTAGTTTTTCATAGTCTATTTACAGTATATATAACACATATTTGGTGTACTTTTTGATATTTTATGTACAGTATGTCATATATTTACTGTACATTTTGATATTTTATTTACAGTATATAAAATGTATTTGGTGTACTTTTAGTTAATATTATATGTACACTATATGAAATATATTTACTCTACTTTCTGATATTTTATGTACAGTATATAATATATATTTGGTGTCCTGTTGATATTTTATATAAATTATATAATATATATTTGGTGAAGTTTTTGATATTTTACATAGGATGTGTAGTATATAGTTACTGTCCTTTTTGATATTTTATTTACAGTATATAATATACGTTTGGTGTAATTTTTGATATTTAATGTACAGTATATTAAATATAATTACTGTAGTATTTGATACTTTATTTACAGTATATATAACACATATTTGGTGTACTTTTTGATATTATATGTACAGTATGTAATGTATATTTACTGTACTTTATGATATTTTATTTACAGTATATAAAGTGTATTTGGTGTACTTTCAGTTAATATTATATGTACAATATATGAAATATATTTACTGTACTTTCTGATATTTTATGTACAGTATATAAGATATATTTGGTGTCCTTTTGATATTTTATATAAATTATATAATATATATTAAGTGTAGTTTTTGATATTTTACATAGGGTGTGTCATATATATTTACTGTCTTGTTGATATTTTATTTACAATATATAATATACATTTGGTGTAATTTTTGATATTTTATGTACAGTATATTAAATATAATTACTGTAGTTTTTCATAGTCTATTTACAGTATATATAACACATATTTGGTGTACTTTTTGATATTTTATGTACAGTATGTCATATATATTTACTGTATTTTTGAAAATTTATTTACAGTATATAAAGTGTATTTGGTGTACTTTCAGTTAATATTATATGTACAATATATGAAATATATTTACTGTACTTTTAGATATTTTATGTACAGTATATAAGATATATTTGGTGTCCTTTTGATATTTTATGTAAATTATATAATACATATTTGGTATAGTTTTTGATATTTTACGTAGGGTGTGTCATATATATTGACTGTCCTTTTTGATATTTTATTTACAGTATATAATATACATTTGGTGTAATCTTTGATATTTTATGTACAGTATATTAAATATAATTACTGTAGTTTTCATAGTCTATTTACAGTATATATAACACATATTTGGTGTACTTTTTGATATTTTATGTACAGTATGTCATATATATTTACTGTACTTTTTGATATTTTATTTGCAGTATATAAAATGTATTTGGTGTACTTTTAGTTAATATTATATGTACAATATATGAAATATATTTACTGTACTTTCTGATATTTTATGTACAGTATATAAGATATATTTGGTGTCCTTTTGATATTTTATATAAATTATATAATATATATTTTGGTGAAGTTTTTCATATTTTACATAGGGGGTGTAGTATATAGTTACTGTCCTTTTTGATATTTTATTTACAGTATATAATATACGTTTGGTGTAATTTTTGATATTTAATGTACAGTATATTAAATATAATTACTGTAGTATTTGATACTTTATTTACAGTATATATAACACATATTTGGTGTACTTTTTGATATTTTATGTACAGTATGTAATATATATTTACTGTACTTTTTGATAATTTATTTACAGTATATAAAGTGTATTTGGTGTACTTTCAGTTAATATTATATGTACAATATATGAAATATATTTACTGTACTTTTTGATATTTTATGTACAGTATATAAGATATATTTGGTGTCCTTTTGATATTTTATGAAAATTATATAATACATATTTGGTGTAGTTTTTGATATTTTATATAGGGTGTGTCATATATATTGACTGTCCTTTTTGATATTTTATTTACAGTATATAATATACATTTGGTGTAATTTTTGATATTTTATGTACAGTATATTAAATATAATTACTGTAGTATTTGATACTTTATTTACAGTATATATAACACATATTTGGTGTACTTTTTGATATTTAATGTACAGTATGTCATATATATTTACTGTACTTTTTGATAATTTATTTACAGTATATAAAGTGTATTTGGTGTACTTTCAGTTAATATTATATGTACAATATATGAAATATATTTACTGTACTTTATGATATTTTATGTACAGTATATAAGATATATTTGGTGTCCTTTTGATATTTTATGTAAATTATATAATATATATTTGGTGAAGTTTTTGATATTTTACATAGGGTGTGTAGTATATAGTTACTGTCCTTTTTGATATTTTATTTACAGTATATAATATACGTTTGGTGTAATTTTTGATATTTTATGTACAGTATATTAAATATAATTACTGTAGTATTTGATACTTTATTTACAGTATATATAACACATATTTGGTGTACTTTTTGATATTTTATGTACAGTATGTCATATATATTTACTGTACTGTTTTATATTTTATTTACAGTATATAAAATGTATTTGGTGTACTTTTAGTTAATATTATTTGTACAATATATGAAATATATTTACTGTACTTTCTGATATTTTATGTACAGTATATAAGATATATTTGGTGTCCTTTTCATATTTTATACAAATTATATAATATATATTTGGTGAAGTTTTTGATATTTTACATAGGGTGTGTAGTATATACTTACTGTCCTTTTTGATATTTTATTTACAGTATATAATATACGTTTGGTGTAATTTTTGATATTTAATGTACAGTATATTAAATATAATTACTGTAGTATTTGATACTTTATTTACAGTATATATAACACATATTTGGTGTACTTTTTGATATTTTATGTACAGTATGTAATATATATTTACTGTACTTTTTGATAATTTATTTACAGTATATAAAGTGTATTTGGTGTACTTTCAGTTAATATTATATGTAAAATATATGAAATATATTTACTGTACTTTTTGATATTTTATGTACAGTATATAAGATATATTTCGTGTCCTTTTGATATTTTATGTAAATTATATAATACATATTTGGTGTTGTTTTTGATATTTTACATAGAGTGTGTCATCTATATTGACTGTCCTTTTTAATATTTTATTTACAGTATATAATATACATTTGGTGTAATTTTTGATATTTTATGTACAGTATATTAAATATAATTACTGTAGTTTTTCATAGTCTATTTACAGTATATATAACACATATTTGGTGTACTTTTTGATATTTTATGTACAGTATGTCATATATATTTACTGTACTTTTTGATAATTTATTTACAGTATATAAAGTGTATTTGGTGTACTTTCAGTTAATATTATATGTACAATATATGAAATATATTTACTGTACTTTTTGATATTTTATGTACAGTATATAAGATATATTTGGTGTCCTTTTGATATTTTATATAAATTATATAATATATATTTGGTGAAGTTTTTGATATTTTACATAGGGTGTGTAGTATATACTTACTGTCCTTTTTGATATTTTATTTACAGTATATAATATACATTTGGTGTAATTTTTGATATTTTATGTACAGTATATTAAATATAATTACTGCAGTTTTTGATAGTCTATTTACAGTATATATAACACATATTTGGTGTACTTTTTGATATTTTATGTACAGTATGTCATATATATTTACTGTACTTTTTGATATTTTATTTACAGTATATAAAATGTATTTGGTGTACTTTTAGTTAATATTATATGTACAATATATGAAATATATTTACTGTACTTTTTGATATTTTATGTACAGTATATAAGATATATTTGGTGTCCTTTTGATATTTTATATAAATTATATAATATATATTTGGTGTAGTTTTTGAGTATATAAAATGTATTTGGTGTACTTTCAGTTAATATTATATGTACAATATATGGAATATATTTACTGTACTTTTTGATATTTTATGTACAGTATAGAAGATATATTTGGTGTCCTTTTGATATTTTATATAAATTATATAATATATATTTGGTGAAGTTTTTGATATTTTACATAGGGTGTGTAGTATATAGTTACTGTCCTTTTTGATATTTTATTTACAGTATATAATATACGTTTGGTGTAATTTTTGATATTTAATGTACAGTATATTAAATATAATTACTGTAGTATTTGATACTTTATTTACAGTATATATAACACATATTTGGTGTACTTTTTGATATTTTATGTACAGTATGTAATATATATTTACTGTACTTTTTGATAATTTATTTACAGTATATAAAGTGTATTTGGTGTACTTTCAGTTAATATTATATGTACAATATATGAAATATATTTACTGTACTTTTTGATATTTTATGTACAGTATATAAGATATATTTGGTGTCCTTTTGATATTTTATGTAAATTATATAATATATATTTGGTGAAGTTTTTGATATTTTACATAGGGTGTGTAGTATATAGTTACTGTCCTTTTTGATATTTTATTTACAGTATATAATATACGTTTGGTGTAATTTTTGATATTTAATGTACAGTATATTAAATATAATTACTGTAGTATTTGATACTTTATTTACAGTATATATAACACATATTTGGTGTACTTTTTGATATTTTATGTACAGTATGTAATATATATTTACTGTACTTTTTGATAATTTATTTACAGTATATAAAGTGTATTTGGTGTACTTTCAGTTAATATTATATGTAAAATATATGAAATATATTTACTGTACTTTTTGATATTTTATGTACAGTATATAAGATATATTTCGTGTCCTTTTGATATTTTATGTAAATTATATAATACATATTTGGTGTTGTTTTTGATATTTTACATAGAGTGTGTCATCTATATTGACTGTCCTTTTTAATATTTTATTTACAGTATATAATATACATTTGGTGTAATTTTTGATATTTTATGTACAGTATATTAAATATAATTACTGTAGTTTTTCATAGTCTATTTACAGTATATATAACACATATTTGGTGTACTTTTTGATATTTTATGTACAGTATGTCATATATATTTACTGTACTATTTGATATTTTATTTACAGTATATAAAATGTATTTGGTGTACTTTTAGTTAATATTATATGTACAATATATGAAATATATTTACTGTACTTTCTGATATTTTATATACAGTATATAAGATATATTTGGTTTCCTTTTGATATTTTATATAAATTATATAATATATATTTTGTGAAGTTTTTGATATTTTACATAGGGTGTGTAGTATATACTTACTGTCCTTTTTGATATTTTATTTACAGTATATAATATACATTTGGTGTAATTTTTGATATTTTATGTACGGTATATTAAATATAATTACTGCAGTTTTTGATAGTCTATTTACAGTATATACAACACATATTTGGTGTACTTTTTGATATTTTATGTACAGTATGTCATATATATTTAGTGTACTTTTTGATATTTTATTTACAGTATATAAAATGTATTTGGTGTACTTTTAGTTAATATTATATGTACAATATATGAAATATATTTACTGTACTTTTTGATATTTTATGTACAGTATATAAGATATATTTGGTGTCCTTTTGATATTTTATATAAATTACATAATATATATTTGGTGAAGTTTTTGATATTTTACATAGGGTGTGTAGTATATAGTTACTGTCCTTTTTGATATTTTATTTACAGTATATAATATACGTTTGGTGTAATTTTTGATATTTAATGTACAGTATATTAAATATAATTACCATAGTATTTGATACTTTTTTTACAGTATATATAACACATATTTGGTGTACTTTTTGATATTTTATGTACAGTATGTCATATATATTTACTGTACTTTTTGAGAATTTATTTACAGTATATAAAGTGTATTTGGTGTACTTTCAGTTAATATTATATGTACAATATATGAAATATATTTACTGTACTTTTTGATATTTTATGTACAGTATATAAGATATATTTGGTGTCCTTTTGATATTTTATGTAAATTATATAATATATATTTGGTGAAGTTTTTGATATTTTACATAGGGTGTGTAGTATATAGTTACTGTCCTTTTTGATATTTTATTTACAGTATATAATATACGTTTGGTGTAATTTTTGATATTTTATGTACAGTATATTAAATATAATTACTGTAGTATTTGATACTTTATTTACAGTATATATAACACATATTTGGTGTACTTTTTGATATTTTATGTACAGTATGTCATATATATTTACTGTACTTTTTGAGAATTTATTTACAGTATATAAAGTGTATTTGGTGTACTTTCAGTTAATATTATATGTACAATATATGAAATATATTTACTGTACTTTTTGATATTTTATGTACAGTATATAAGATATATTTGGTGTCCTTTTGATATTTTATGTAAATTATATAATATATATTTGGTGAAGTTTTTGATATTTTACATAGGGTGTGTAGTATATAGTTACTGTCCTTTTTGATATTTTATTTACAGTATATAATATACGTTTGGTGTAATTTTTGATATTTTATGTACAGTATATTAAATATAATTACTGTAGTATTTGATACTTTATTTACAGTATATATAACACATATTTGGTGTACTTTTTGATATTTTATGTACAGTATGTAATATATATTTACTGTACTTTTTGATAATTTATTTACAGTATATAAAGTGTATTTGGTGTACTTTCGGTTAATATTATATGTACAATATATGAAATATATATACTGTATTTTTGGTATTTTATGTACAGTATATAAGATATATTTCGTGTCCTTTTGATATTTTATGTAAATTATATAATACATATTTGGTGTTGTTTTTGATATTTTACATAGGGTGTGTCATCTATATTGACTGTCCTTTTTAATATTTTATTTACAGTATATAATATACATTTGGTGTAATTTTTGATATTTTATGTACAGTATATTAAATATAATTACTGTAGTTTTTCATAGTCTATTTACAGTATATATAACACATATTTGGTGTACTTTTTGATATTTTATGTACAGTATGTCATATATATTTACTGTACTATTTGATATTTTATTTACAGTATATAAAATGTATTTGGTGTACTTTTAGTTAATATTATATGTACAATATATGAAATATATTTACTGTACTTTCTGATATTTTATATACAGTATATAAGATATATTTGGTGTCCTTTTGATATTTTATATAAATTATATAATATATATTTTGTGCAGTTTTTGATATTTTACATAGGGTGTGTAGTATATACTTACTGTCCTTTTTGATATTTTATTTACAGTATATAATATACATTTGGTGTAATTTTTGATATTTTATGTACAGTATATTAAATATAATTACTGCAGTTTTTGATAGTCTATTTACAGTATATACAACACATATTTGGTGTACTTTTTGATATTTTATGTACAGTATGTCATATATATTTACTGTACTTTTTGATATTTTATTTACAGTATATAAAATGTATTTGGTGTACTTTTAGTTAATATTATATGTACAATATATGAAATATATTTACTGTACTTTTTGATATTTTATGTACAGTATATAAGATATATTTGGTGTCCTTTTGATATTTTATATAAATTACATAATATATATTTGGTGAAGTTTTTGATATTTTACATAGGGTGTGTAGTATATAGTTACTGTCCTTTTTGATATTTTATTTACAGTATATAATATACGTTTGGTGTAATTTTTGATATTTAATGTACAGTATATTAAATATAATTACTGTAGTATTTGATACTTTATTTACAGTATATATAACACATATTTGGTGTACTTTTTGATATTTTATGTACAGTATGTCATATATATTTACTGTACTTTTTGATAATTTATTTACAGTATATAAAGTGTATTTGGTGTACTTTCAGTTAATATTATATGTACAATATATGAAATATATTTACTGTACTTTTTGATATTTTATGTACAGTATATAAGATATATTTGGTGTCCTTTTGATATTTTATGTAAATTATATAATATATATTTGGTGAAGTTTTTGATATTTTACTTAGGGTGTGTAGTATATAGTTACTGTCCTTTTTGATATTTTATTTACAGTATATAATATACGTTTGGTGTAATTTTTGATATTTTATGTACAGTATATTAAATATAATTACTGTAGTATTTGATACTTTATTTACAGTATATATAACACATATTTGGTGTACTTTTTGATATTTTATGTACAGTATGTAATATATATTTACTGTACTTTTTCATAATTTATTTACAGTATATAAAGTGTATTTGGTGTACTTTCGGTTAATATTATATGTACAATATATGAAATATATATACTGTATTTTTGATATTTTATGTACAGTATATAAGATATATTTCGTGTCCTTTTGATATTTTATGTAAATTATATAATACATATTTGGTGTTGTTTTTGATATTTTACATAGGGTGTGTCTATATTGACTGTCCTTTTTAATATTTTATTTACAGTATATAATATACATTTGGTGTAATTTTTGATATTTTATGTACAGTATATTAAATATAATTACTGTAGTTTTTTATAGTCTATTTACAGTATATATAACACATATTTGGTGTACTTTTTGATATTTTATGTACAGTATGTCATATATATTTACTGTACTATTTGATATTTTATTTACAGTATATAAAATGTATTTGGTGTACTTTTAGTTAATATTATATGTACAATATATGAAATATATTTACTGTACTTTTTGATATTTTATGTACAGTATATAAGATATATTTGGTGTCCTTTTGATATTTTATATAAATTACATAATATATATTTGGTGAAGTTTTTGATATTTTACATAGGGTGTGTAGTATATAGTTACTGTCCTTTTTGATATTTTATTTACAGTATATAACATACGTTTGGTGTAATTTTTGATATTTAATGTACAGTATATTAAATATAATTACTGTAGTATTTGATACTTTATTTACAGTATATATAACACATATTTGGTGTACTTTTTGATATTTTATGTACAGTATGTCATATATATTTACTGTACTTTTTGAGAATTTATTTACAGTATATAAAGTGTATTTGGTGTACTTTCAGTTAATATTATATGTACAATATATGAAATATATTTACTGTACTTTTTGATATTTTATGTACAGTATATAAGATATATTTGGTGTCCTTTTGATATTTTATGTAAATTATATAATATATATTTGGTGAAGTTTTTGATATTTTACATAGGGTGTGTAGTATATAGTTACTGTCCTTTTTGATATTTTATTTACAGTATATAATATACGTTTGGTGTAATTTTTGATATTTTATGTACAGTATATTAAATATAATTACTGTAGTATTTGATACTTTATTTACAGTATATATAACACATATTTGGTGTACTTTTTGATATTTTATGTACAGTATGTAATATATATTTACTGTACTTTTTGATAATTTATTTACAGTATATAAAGTGTATTTGGTGTACTTTCGGTTAATATTAAATGTACAATATATGAAATATATATACTGTATTTTTGATATTTTATGTACAGTATATAAGATATATTTCGTGTCCTTTTGATATTTTATGTAAATTATATAATACATATTTGGTGTTGTTTTTGATATTTTACATAGGGTGTGTCATCTATATTGACTGTCCTTTTTAATATTTTATTTACAGTATATAATATACATTTGGTGTAATTTTTGATATTTTATGTACAGTATATTAAATATAATTACTGTAGTTTTTCATAGTCTATTTACAGTATATATAACACATATTTGGTGTACTTTTTGATATTTTATGTACAGTATGTCATATATATTTACTGTACTATTTGATATTTTATTTACAGTATATAAAATGTATTTGGTGTACTTTTAGTTAATATTATATGTACAATATATGAAATATATTTACTGTACTTTCTGATATTTTATATACAGTATATAAGATATATTTGGTGTCCTTTTGATATTTTATATAAATTATATAATATATATTTTGTGAAGTTTTTGATATTTTACATAGGGTGTGTAGTATATACTTACTGTCCTTTTTGATATTTTATTTACAGTATATAATATATATTTGGTGTAATTTTTGATATTTTATGTACAGTATATTAAATATAATTACTGCAGTTTTTGATAGTCTATTTACAGTATATACAACACATATTTGGTGTACTTTTTGATATTTTATGTACAGTATGTCATATATATTTACTGTACTTTTTGATATTTTATTTACAGTATATAAAATGTATTTGGTGTACTTTTAGTTAATATTATATGTACAACATATGAAATATATTTACTGTACTTTTTGATATTTTATGTACAGTATATAAGATATATTTGGTGTCCTTTTGATATTTTATATAAATTACATAATATATATTTGGTGAAGTTTTTGATATTTTACATAGGGTGTGTAGTATATAGTTACTGTCCTTTTTGATATTTTATTTACAGTATATAATATACGTTTGGTGTAATTTTTGATATTTAATGTACAGTATATTAAATATAATTACTGTAGTATTTGATACTTTATTTACAGTATATATAACACATATTTGCTGTACTTTTTGATATTTTATGTACAGTATGTCATATATATTTACTGTACTTTTTGATAATTTATTTACAGTATATAAAGTGTATTTGGTGTACTTTCAGTTAATATTATATGTACAATATATGAAATATATTTACTGTACTTTTTGATATTTTATGTACAGTATATAAGATATATTTGGTGTCCTTTTGATATTTTATGTAAATTATATAATATATATTTGGTGAAGTTTTTGATATTTTACATAGGGTGTGTAGTATATAGTTACTGTCCTTTTTGATATTTTATTTACAGTATATAATATACGTTTGGTGTAATTTTTGATATTTTATGTACAGTATATTAAATATAATTACTGTAGTATTTGATACTTTATTTACAGTATATATAACACATATTTGGTGTACTTTTTGATATTTTATGTACAGTATGTCATATATATTTACTGTACTATTTGATATTTTATTTACAGTATATAAAATGTATTTGGTGTACTTTTAGTTAATATTATATGTACAATATATGAAATATATTTACTGTACTTTCTGATATTTTATATACAGTATATAAGATATATTTGGTGTCCTTTTGATATTTTATATAAATTATATAATATATATTTTGTGAAGTTTTTGATATTTTACATAGGGTGTGTAGTATATACTTACTGTCCTTTTTGATATTTTATTTACAGTATATAATATACATTTGGTGTAATTTTTGATATTTTATGTACAGTATATTAAATATAATTACTGCAGTTTTTGATAGTCTATTTACAGTATATACAACACATATTTGGTGTACTTTTTGATATTTTATGTACAGTATGTCATATATATTTACTGTACTTTTTGATATTTTATTTACAGTATATGAAATGTATTTGGTGTACTTTTAGTTAATATTATATGTACAATATATGAAATATATTTACTGTACTTTTTGATATTTTATGTACAGTATATAAGATATATTTGGTGTCCTTTTGATATTTTATATAAATTACATAATATATATTTGGTGAAGTTTTTGATATTTTACATAGGGTGTGTAGTATATAGTTACTGTCCTTTTCGATATTTTATTTACAGTATATAATATACGTTTGGTGTAATTTTTGATATTTAATGTACAGTATATTAAATATAATTACTGTAGTATTTGATACTTTATTTACAGTATATATAACACATATTTGGTGTACTTTTTGATATTTTATGTACAGTATATCATATATATTTACTGTACTTTTTGATAATTTATTTACAGTATATAAAGTGTAGTTGGTGTACTTTCAGTTAATATTATATGTACAATATATGAAATATATTTACTGTACTTTTTGATATTTTATGTACAGTATATAAGATATATTTGGTGTCCTTTTGATATTTTATGTAAATTATATAATATATATTTGGTGAAGTTTTTGATATTTTACATAGGGTGTGTAGTATATAGTTACTGTCCTTTTTGATATTTTATTTACAGTATATAATATACGTTTGGTGTAATTTTTGATATTTTATGTACAGTATATTAAATATAATTACTGTAGTATTTGATACTTTATTTACAGTATATATAACACATATTTGGTGTACTTTTTGATATTTTATGTACAGTATGTAATATATATTTACTGTACTTTTTGATAATTTATTTACAGTATATAAAGTGTATTTGGTGTACTTTCGGTTAATATTATATGTACAATATATGAAATATATATACTGTATTTTTGATATTTTATGTACAGTATATAAGATATATTTCGTGTCGTTTTGATATTTTATGTAAATTATATAATACATATTTGGTGTTGTTTTTGATATTTTACATAGGGTGTGTCATCTATATTGACTGTCCTTTTTAATATTTTATTTACAGTATATAATATACATTTGGTGTAATTTTTGATATTTTATGTACAGTATATTAAATATAATTACTGTAGTATTTGATACTTTATTTACAGTATATATAACACATATTTGGTGTACTTTTTGATATTTTATGTACAGTATGTCATATATATTTACTGTACTATTTGATATTTTATTTACAGTATATAAAATGTATTTGGTGTACTTTTAGTTAATATTATATGTACAATATATGAAATATATTTACTGTACTTTCTGATATTTTATATACAGTATATAAGATATATTTGGTGTCCTTTTGATATTTTATATAAATTATATAATATATATTTTGTGAAGTTTTTGATATTTTACATAGGGTGTGTAGTATATACTTACTGTCCTTTTTGATATTTTATTTACAGTATATAATATACATTTGGTGTAATTTTTGATATTTTATGTACAGTATATTAAATATAATTACTGCAGTTTTTGATAGTCTATTTACAGTATATACAACACATATTTGGTGTACTTTTTGATATTTTATGTACAGTATGTCATATATATTTACTGTACTTTTTGATATTTTATTTACAGTATATGAAATGTATTTGGTGTACTTTTAGTTAATATTATATGTACAATATATGAAATATATTTACTGTACTTTTTGATATTTTATGTACAGTATATAAGATATATTTGGTGTCCTTTTGATATTTTATATAAATTACATAATATATATTTGGTGAAGTTTTTGATATTTTACATAGGGTGTGTAGTATATAGTTACTGTCCTTTTCGATATTTTATTTACAGTATATAATATACGTTTGGTGTAATTTTTGATATTTAATGTACAGTATATTAAATATAATTACTGTAGTATTTGATACTTTATTTACAGTATATATAACACATATTTGGTGTACTTTTTGATATTTTATGTACAGTATATCATATATATTTACTGTACTTTTTGATAATTTATTTACAGTATATAAAGTGTAGTTGGTGTACTTTCAGTTAATATTATATGTACAATATATGAAATATATTTACTGTACTTTTTGATATTTTATGTACAGTATATAAGATATATTTGGTGTCCTTTTGATATTTTATGTAAATTATATAATATATATTTGGTGAAGTTTTTGATATTTTACATAGGGTGTGTAGTATATAGTTACTGTCCTTTTTGATATTTTATTTACAGTATATAATATACGTTTGGTGTAATTTTTGATATTTAATGTACAGTATATTAAATATAATTACTGTAGTATTTGATACTTTATTTACAGTATATATAACACATATTTGGTGTACTTTTTGATATTTTATGTACAGTATGTAATATATATTTACTGTACTTTTTGATAATTTATTTACAGTATATAAAGTGTATTTGGTGTACTTTCGGTTAATATTATATGTACAATATATGAAATATATATACTGTATTTTTGATATTTTATGTACAGTATATAAGATATATTTCGTGTCGTTTTGATATTTTATGTAAATTATATAATACATATTTGGTGTTGTTTTTGATATTTTACATAGGGTGTGTCATCTATATTGACTGTCCTTTTTAATATTTTATTTACAGTATATAATATACATTTGGTGTAATTTTTGATATTTTATGTACAGTATATTAAATATAATTACTGTAGTTTTTCATAGTCTATTTACAGTATATATAACACATATTTGGTGTACTTTTTGATATTTTATGTACAGTATGTCATATATATTTACTGTACTATTTGATATTTTATTTACAGTATATAAAATGTATTTGGTGTACTTTTAGTTAATATTATATGTACAATATATGAAATATATTTACTGTACTTTCTGATATTTTATATACAGTATATAAGATATATTTGGTGTCCTTTTGATATTTTATATAAATTATATAATATATATTTTGTGAAGTTTTTGATATTTTACATAGGGTGTGTAGTATATACTTACTGTCCTTTTTGATATTTTATTTACAGTATATAATATACATTTGGTGTAATTTTTGATATTTTATGTACAGTATATTAAATATAATTACTGCAGTTTTTGATAGTCTATTTGCAGTATATACAACACATATTTGGTGTACTTTTTGATATTTTATGTACAGTATGTCATATATATTTACTGTACTTTTTGATATTTTATTTACAGTATATAAAATGTATTTGGTGTACTTTTAGTTAATATTATATGTACAATATATGAAATATATTTACTGTACTTTTTGATATTTTATGTACAGTATATAAGATATATTTGGTGTCCTTTTGATATTTTATATAAATTACATAATATATATTTGGTGAAGTTTTTGATATTTTACATAGGGTGTGTAGTATATAGTTACTGTCCTTTTTGATATTTTATTTACAGTATATAATATACGTTTGGTGTAATTTTTGATATTTAATGTACAGTATATTAAATATAATTACTGTAGTATTTGATACTTTATTTACAGTATATATAACACATATTTGGTGTACTTTTTGATATTTTATGTACAGTATGTCATATATATTTACTGTACTTTTTGATAATTTATTTACAGTATATAAAGTGTATTTGGTGTACTTTCAGTTAATATTATATGTACAATATATGAAATATATTTACTGTACTTTTTGATATTTTATGTACAGTATATAAGATATATTTGGTGTCCTTTTGATATTTTATGTAAATTATATAATATATATTTGGTGAAGTTTTTGATATTTTACATAGGGTGTGTACTATATAGTTACTGTCCTTTTTGATATTTTATTTACAGTATATAATATACGTTTGGTGTAATTTTTGATATTTTATGTACAGTATATTAAATATAATTACTGTAGTATTTGATACTTTATTTACAGTATATATAACACATATTTGGTGTACTTTTTGATATTTTATGTACAGTATGTAATATATATTTACTGTACTTTTTGATAATTTATTTACAGTATATAAAGTGTATTTGGTGTACTTTCAGTTAATATTATATGTACAATATATGAAATATATTTACTGTACTTTTTGATATTTTATGTACAGTATATAAGATATATTTCGTGTCCTTTTGATATTTTATGTAAATTATAAAATATATATTTGGTGAAGTTTTTGATATTTTACATAGGGTGTGTAGTATATAGTTACTGTCCTTTTTGATATTTTATTTACAGTATATAATATACGTTTGGTGTAATTTTTGATATTTTATGTACAGTATATTAAATATAATTACTGTAGTATTTGATACTTTATTTACAGTATATATAACACATATTTGGTGTACTTTTTGATATTTTATGTACAGTATGTAATATATATTTACTGTACTTTTTGATAATTTATTTACAGTATATAAAGTGTATTTGGTGTACTTTCGGTTAATATTATATGTACAATATATGAAATATATATACTGTATTTTTGATATTTTATGTACAGTATATAAGATATATTTCGTGTCCTTTTGATATTTTATGTAAATTATATAATACATATTTGGTGTTGTTTTTGATATTTTACATAGGGTGTGTCATCTATATTGACTGTCCTTTTTAATATTTTATTTACAGTATATAATATACATTTGGTGTAATTTTTGATATTTTATGGACAGTATATTAAATATAATTACTGTAGTTTTTCATAGTCTATTTACAGTATATATAACACATATTTGGTGTACTTTTTGATATTTTATGTACAGTATGTCATATATATTTACTGTACTATTTGATATTTTATTTACAGTATATAAAATGTATTTGGTGTACTTTTAGTTAATATTATATGTACAATATATGGAATATATTTACTGTACTTTCTGATATTTTATATACAGTATATAAGATATATTTGGTGCCCTTTTGATATTTTATATAAATTATATAATATATATTTGGTGAAGTTTTTGATATTTTACATAGGGTGTGTAGTATATAGTTACTGTCCTTTTTGATATTTTATTTACAGTATATAATATACGTTTGGTGTAATTTTTGATATTTAATGTACAGTATATTAAATATAATTACTGTAGTATTTGATACTTTATTTACAGTATATATAACACATATTTGGTGTACTTTTTGATATTTTATGTACAGTATGTAATATATATTTACTGTACTTTTTGATAATTTATTTACAGTATATAAAGTGTATTTGATGTACTTTCAGTTAATATTATATGTAAAATATATGAAATATATTTACTGTACTTTGTGATATTTTATGTACAGTATATAAGATATATTTGGTGTCCTTTTGATATTTTATGTAAATTATATAATATATATTTGGTGAAGTTTTTGATATTTTACATAGGGTGTGTAGTATATAGTTACTGTCCTTTTTGATATTTTATTTACAGTATATAATATACGTTTGGTGTAATTTTTGATATTTTATGTACAGTATATTAAATATAATTACTGTAGTATTTGATACTTTATTTACAGTATATATAACACATATTTGGTGTACTTTTTGATATTTTATGTACAGTATGTAATATATATTTACTGTACTTTTTGATAATTTATTTACAGTATATAAAGTGTATTTGGTGTACTTTCGGTTAATATTATATGTACAATATATGAAATATATATACTGTATTTTTGATATTTTATGTACAGTATATAAGATATATTTCGTGTCCTTTTGATATTTTATGTAAATTATATAATACATATTTGGTGTTGTTTTTGATATTTTACATAGGGTGTGTCATCTATATTGACTGTCCTTTTTAATATTTTATTTACAGTATATAATATACATTTGGTGTAATTTTTGATATTTTATGGACAGTATATTAAATATAATTACTGTAGTTTTTCATAGTCTATTTACAGTATATATAACACATATTTGGTGTACTTTTTGATATTTTATGTACAGTATGTCATATATATTTACTGTACTATTTGATATTTCATTTACAGTATATAAAATGTATTTGGTGTACTTTTAGTTAATATTATATGTACAATATATGAAATATATTTACTGTACTTCTGATATTTTATATACAGTATATAAGATATATTTGGTGTCCTTTTGATATTTTATATAAATTATATAATATATATTTGGTGAAGTTTTTGATATTTTACATAGGGTGTGTAGTATATAGTTACTGTCCTTTTTGATATTTTATTTACAGTACATAATATACGTTTGGTGTAATTTTTGATATTTAATGTACAGTATATTAAATATAATTACTGTAGTATTTGATACTTTATTTACAGTATATATAACACATATTTGGTGTACTTTTTGATATTTTATGTACAGTATGTAATATATATTTACTGTACTTTTTGATAATTTATTTACAGTATATAAAGTGTATTTGGTGTACTTTCAGTTAATATAATATGTAAAATATATGAAATATTTTTACTGTACTTTGTGATATTTTATGTACAGTATATAAGATATATTTGGTGTCCTTTTGATATTTTATGTAAATTATATAATATATATTTGGTGAAGTTTTTGATATTTTACATAGGGTGTGTAGTATATAGTTACTGTCCTTTTTGATATTTTATTTACAGTATATAATATACGTTTGGTGTAATTTTTGATATTTTATGTACAGTATATTAAATATAATTACTGTAGTATTTGATACTTTATTTACAGTATATATAACACATATTTGGTGTACTTTTTGATATTTTATGTACAGTATGTAATATATATTTACTGTACTTTTTGATAATTTATTTACAGTATATAAAGTGTATTTGGTGTACTTTCGGTTAATATTAAATGTACAATATATGAAATATATATACTGTATTTTTGATATTTTATGTACAGTATATAAGATATATTTCGTGTCCTTTTGATATTTTATGTAAATTATATAATACATATTTGGTGTTGTTTTTGATATTTTACATAGGGTGTGTCATCTATATTGACTGTCCTTTTTAATATTTTATTTACAGTATATAATATACATTTGGTGTAATTTTTGATATTTTATGGACAGTATATTAAATATAATTACTGTAGTTTTTCATAGTCTATTTACAGTATATATAACACATATTTGGTGTACTTTTTGATATTTTATGTACAGTATGTCATATATATTTACTGTACTATTTGATATTTTATTTACAGTATATAAAATGTATTTGGTGTACTTTTAGTTAATATTATATGTACAATATATGAAATATATTTACTGTACTTTCTGATATTTTATATACAGTATATAAGATATATTTGGTGTCCTTTTGATATTTTATATAAATTATATAATATATATTTTGTGAAGTTTTTGATATTTTACATAGGGTGTGTAGTATATACTTACTGTCCTTTTTGATATTTTATTTACAGTATATAATATATATTTGGTGTAATTTTTGATATTTTATGTACAGTATATTAAATATAATTACTGCAGTTTTTGATAGTCTATTTACAGTATATACAACACATATTTGGTGTACTTTTTGATATTTTATGTACAGTATGTCATATATATTTACTGTACTTTTTGATATTTTATTTACAGTATATAAAATGTATTTGGTGTACTTTTAGTTAATATTATATGTACAACATATGAAATATATTTACTGTACTTTTTGATATTTTATGTACAGTATATAAGATATATTTGGTGTCCTTTTGATATTTTATATAAATTACATAATATATATTTGGTGAAGTTTTTGATATTTTACATAGGGTGTGTAGTATATAGTTACTGTCCTTTTTGATATTTTATTTACAGTATATAATATACGTTTGGTGTAATTTTTGATATTTAATGTACAGTATATTAAATATAATTACTGTAGTATTTGATACTTTATTTACAGTATATATAACACATATTTGCTGTACTTTTTGATATTTTATGTACAGTATGTCATATATATTTACTGTACTTTTTGATAATTTATTTACAGTATATAAAGTGTATTTGGTGTACTTTCAGTTAATATTATATGTACAATATATGAAATATATTTACTGTACTTTTTGATATTTTATGTACAGTATATAAGATATATTTGGTGTCCTTTTGATATTTTATGTAAATTATATAATATATATTTGGTGAAGTTTTTGATATTTTACATAGGGTGTGTAGTATATAGTTACTGTCCTTTTTGATATTTTATTTACAGTATATAATATACGTTTGGTGTAATTTTTGATATTTTATGTACAGTATATTAAATATAATTACTGTAGTATTTGATACTTTATTTACAGTATATATAACACATATTTGGTGTACTTTTTGATATTTTATGTACAGTATGTCATATATATTTACTGTACTATTTGATATTTTATTTACAGTATATAAAATGTATTTGGTGTACTTTTAGTTAATATTATATGTACAATATATGAAATATATTTACTGTACTTTCTGATATTTTATATACAGTATATAAGATATATTTGGTGTCCTTTTGATATTTTATATAAATTATATAATATATATTTTGTGAAGTTTTTGATATTTTACATAGGGTGTGTAGTATATACTTACTGTCCTTTTTGATATTTTATTTACAGTATATAATATACATTTGGTGTAATTTTTGATATTTTATGTACAGTATATTAAATATAATTACTGCAGTTTTTGATAGTCTATTTACAGTATATACAACACATATTTGGTGTACTTTTTGATATTTTATGTACAGTATGTCATATATATTTACTGTACTTTTTGATATTTTATTTACAGTATATGAAATGTATTTGGTGTACTTTTAGTTAATATTATATGTACAATATATGAAATATATTTACTGTACTTTTTGATATTTTATGTACAGTATATAAGATATATTTGGTGTCCTTTTGATATTTTATATAAATTACATAATATATATTTGGTGAAGTTTTTGATATTTTACATAGGGTGTGTAGTATATAGTTACTGTCCTTTTCGATATTTTATTTACAGTATATAATATACGTTTGGTGTAATTTTTGATATTTAATGTACAGTATATTAAATATAATTACTGTAGTATTTGATACTTTATTTACAGTATATATAACACATATTTGGTGTACTTTTTGATATTTTATGTACAGTATATCATATATATTTACTGTACTTTTTGATAATTTATTTACAGTATATAAAGTGTAGTTGGTGTACTTTCAGTTAATATTATATGTACAATATATGAAATATATTTACTGTACTTTTTGATATTTTATGTACAGTATATAAGATATATTTGGTGTCCTTTTGATATTTTATGTAAATTATATAATATATATTTGGTGAAGTTTTTGATATTTTACATAGGGTGTGTAGTATATAGTTACTGTCCTTTTTGATATTTTATTTACAGTATATAATATACGTTTGGTGTAATTTTTGATATTTTATGTACAGTATATTAAATATAATTACTGTAGTATTTGATACTTTATTTACAGTATATATAACACATATTTGGTGTACTTTTTGATATTTTATGTACAGTATGTAATATATATTTACTGTACTTTTTGATAATTTATTTACAGTATATAAAGTGTATTTGGTGTACTTTCGGTTAATATTATATGTACAATATATGAAATATATATACTGTATTTTTGATATTTTATGTACAGTATATAAGATATATTTCGTGTCGTTTTGATATTTTATGTAAATTATATAATACATATTTGGTGTTGTTTTTGATATTTTACATAGGGTGTGTCATCTATATTGACTGTCCTTTTTAATATTTTATTTACAGTATATAATATACATTTGGTGTAATTTTTGATATTTTATGTACAGTATATTAAATATAATTACTGTAGTATTTGATACTTTATTTACAGTATATATAACACATATTTGGTGTACTTTTTGATATTTTATGTACAGTATGTCATATATATTTACTGTACTATTTGATATTTTATTTACAGTATATAAAATGTATTTGGTGTACTTTTAGTTAATATTATATGTACAATATATGAAATATATTTACTGTACTTTCTGATATTTTATATACAGTATATAAGATATATTTGGTGTCCTTTTGATATTTTATATAAATTATATAATATATATTTTGTGAAGTTTTTGATATTTTACATAGGGTGTGTAGTATATACTTACTGTCCTTTTTGATATTTTATTTACAGTATATAATATACATTTGGTGTAATTTTTGATATTTTATGTACAGTATATTAAATATAATTACTGCAGTTTTTGATAGTCTATTTACAGTATATACAACACATATTTGGTGTACTTTTTGATATTTTATGTACAGTATGTCATATATATTTACTGTACTTTTTGATATTTTATTTACAGTATATGAAATGTATTTGGTGTACTTTTAGTTAATATTATATGTACAATATATGAAATATATTTACTGTACTTTTTGATATTTTATGTACAGTATATAAGATATATTTGGTGTCCTTTTGATATTTTATATAAATTACATAATATATATTTGGTGAAGTTTTTGATATTTTACATAGGGTGTGTAGTATATAGTTACTGTCCTTTTCGATATTTTATTTACAGTATATAATATACGTTTGGTGTAATTTTTGATATTTAATGTACAGTATATTAAATATAATTACTGTAGTATTTGATACTTTATTTACAGTATATATAACACATATTTGGTGTACTTTTTGATATTTTATGTACAGTATATCATATATATTTACTGTACTTTTTGATAATTTATTTACAGTATATAAAGTGTAGTTGGTGTACTTTCAGTTAATATTATATGTACAATATATGAAATATATTTACTGTACTTTTTGATATTTTATGTACAGTATATAAGATATATTTGGTGTCCTTTTGATATTTTATGTAAATTATATAATATATATTTGGTGAAGTTTTTGATATTTTACATAGGGTGTGTAGTATATAGTTACTGTCCTTTTTGATATTTTATTTACAGTATATAATATACGTTTGGTGTAATTTTTGATATTTAATGTACAGTATATTAAATATAATTACTGTAGTATTTGATACTTTATTTACAGTATATATAACACATATTTGGTGTACTTTTTGATATTTTATGTACAGTATGTAATATATATTTACTGTACTTTTTGATAATTTATTTACAGTATATAAAGTGTATTTGGTGTACTTTCGGTTAATATTATATGTACAATATATGAAATATATATACTGTATTTTTGATATTTTATGTACAGTATATAAGATATATTTCGTGTCGTTTTGATATTTTATGTAAATTATATAATACATATTTGGTGTTGTTTTTGATATTTTACATAGGGTGTGTCATCTATATTGACTGTCCTTTTTAATATTTTATTTACAGTATATAATATACATTTGGTGTAATTTTTGATATTTTATGTACAGTATATTAAATATAATTACTGTAGTTTTTCATAGTCTATTTACAGTATATATAACACATATTTGGTGTACTTTTTGATATTTTATGTACAGTATGTCATATATATTTACTGTACTATTTGATATTTTATTTACAGTATATAAAATGTATTTGGTGTACTTTTAGTTAATATTATATGTACAATATATGAAATATATTTACTGTACTTTCTGATATTTTATATACAGTATATAAGATATATTTGGTGTCCTTTTGATATTTTATATAAATTATATAATATATATTTTGTGAAGTTTTTGATATTTTACATAGGGTGTGTAGTATATACTTACTGTCCTTTTTGATATTTTATTTACAGTATATAATATACATTTGGTGTAATTTTTGATATTTTATGTACAGTATATTAAATATAATTACTGCAGTTTTTGATAGTCTATTTGCAGTATATACAACACATATTTGGTGTACTTTTTGATATTTTATGTACAGTATGTCATATATATTTACTGTACTTTTTGATATTTTATTTACAGTATATAAAATGTATTTGGTGTACTTTTAGTTAATATTATATGTACAATATATGAAATATATTTACTGTACTTTTTGATATTTTATGTACAGTATATAAGATATATTTGGTGTCCTTTTGATATTTTATATAAATTACATAATATATATTTGGTGAAGTTTTTGATATTTTACATAGGGTGTGTAGTATATAGTTACTGTCCTTTTTGATATTTTATTTACAGTATATAATATACGTTTGGTGTAATTTTTGATATTTAATGTACAGTATATTAAATATAATTACTGTAGTATTTGATACTTTATTTACAGTATATATAACACATATTTGGTGTACTTTTTGATATTTTATGTACAGTATGTCATATATATTTACTGTACTTTTTGATAATTTATTTACAGTATATAAAGTGTATTTGGTGTACTTTCAGTTAATATTATATGTACAATATATGAAATATATTTACTGTACTTTTTGATATTTTATGTACAGTATATAAGATATATTTGGTGTCCTTTTGATATTTTATGTAAATTATATAATATATATTTGGTGAAGTTTTTGATATTTTACATAGGGTGTGTACTATATAGTTACTGTCCTTTTTGATATTTTATTTACAGTATATAATATACGTTTGGTGTAATTTTTGATATTTTATGTACAGTATATTAAATATAATTACTGTAGTATTTGATACTTTATTTACAGTATATATAACACATATTTGGTGTACTTTTTGATATTTTATGTACAGTATGTAATATATATTTACTGTACTTTTTGATAATTTATTTACAGTATATAAAGTGTATTTGGTGTACTTTCAGTTAATATTATATGTACAATATATGAAATATATTTACTGTACTTTTTGATATTTTATGTACAGTATATAAGATATATTTCGTGTCCTTTTGATATTTTATGTAAATTATAAAATATATATTTGGTGAAGTTTTTGATATTTTACATAGGGTGTGTAGTATATAGTTACTGTCCTTTTTGATATTTTATTTACAGTATATAATATACGTTTGGTGTAATTTTTGATATTTTATGTACAGTATATTAAATATAATTACTGTAGTATTTGATACTTTATTTACAGTATATATAACACATATTTGGTGTACTTTTTGATATTTTATGTACAGTATGTAATATATATTTACTGTACTTTTTGATAATTTATTTACAGTATATAAAGTGTATTTGGTGTACTTTCGGTTAATATTATATGTACAATATATGAAATATATATACTGTATTTTTGATATTTTATGTACAGTATATAAGATATATTTCGTGTCCTTTTGATATTTTATGTAAATTATATAATACATATTTGGTGTTGTTTTTGATATTTTACATAGGGTGTGTCATCTATATTGACTGTCCTTTTTAATATTTTATTTACAGTATATAATATACATTTGGTGTAATTTTTGATATTTTATGGACAGTATATTAAATATAATTACTGTAGTTTTTCATAGTCTATTTACAGTATATATAACACATATTTGGTGTACTTTTTGATATTTTATGTACAGTATGTCATATATATTTACTGTACTATTTGATATTTTATTTACAGTATATAAAATGTATTTGGTGTACTTTTAGTTAATATTATATGTACAATATATGGAATATATTTACTGTACTTTCTGATATTTTATATACAGTATATAAGATATATTTGGTGCCCTTTTGATATTTTATATAAATTATATAATATATATTTGGTGAAGTTTTTGATATTTTACATAGGGTGTGTAGTATATAGTTACTGTCCTTTTTGATATTTTATTTACAGTATATAATATACGTTTGGTGTAATTTTTGATATTTAATGTACAGTATATTAAATATAATTACTGTAGTATTTGATACTTTATTTACAGTATATATAACACATATTTGGTGTACTTTTTGATATTTTATGTACAGTATGTAATATATATTTACTGTACTTTTTGATAATTTATTTACAGTATATAAAGTGTATTTGATGTACTTTCAGTTAATATTATATGTAAAATATATGAAATATATTTACTGTACTTTGTGATATTTTATGTACAGTATATAAGATATATTTGGTGTCCTTTTGATATTTTATGTAAATTATATAATATATATTTGGTGAAGTTTTTGATATTTTACATAGGGTGTGTAGTATATAGTTACTGTCCTTTTTGATATTTTATTTACAGTATATAATATACGTTTGGTGTAATTTTTGATATTTTATGTACAGTATATTAAATATAATTACTGTAGTATTTGATACTTTATTTACAGTATATATAACACATATTTGGTGTACTTTTTGATATTTTATGTACAGTATGTAATATATATTTACTGTACTTTTTGATAATTTATTTACAGTATATAAAGTGTATTTGGTGTACTTTCGGTTAATATTATATGTACAATATATGAAATATATATACTGTATTTTTGATATTTTATGTACAGTATATAAGATATATTTCGTGTCCTTTTGATATTTTATGTAAATTATATAATACATATTTGGTGTTGTTTTTGATATTTTACATAGGGTGTGTCATCTATATTGACTGTCCTTTTTAATATTTTATTTACAGTATATAATATACATTTGGTGTAATTTTTGATATTTTATGGACAGTATATTAAATATAATTACTGTAGTTTTTCATAGTCTATTTACAGTATATATAACACATATTTGGTGTACTTTTTGATATTTTATGTACAGTATGTCATATATATTTACTGTACTATTTGATATTTCATTTACAGTATATAAAATGTATTTGGTGTACTTTTAGTTAATATTATATGTACAATATATGAAATATATTTACTGTACTTCTGATATTTTATATACAGTATATAAGATATATTTGGTGTCCTTTTGATATTTTATATAAATTATATAATATATATTTGGTGAAGTTTTTGATATTTTACATAGGGTGTGTAGTATATAGTTACTGTCCTTTTTGATATTTTATTTACAGTACATAATATACGTTTGGTGTAATTTTTGATATTTAATGTACAGTATATTAAATATAATTACTGTAGTATTTGATACTTTATTTACAGTATATATAACACATATTTGGTGTACTTTTTGATATTTTATGTACAGTATGTAATATATATTTACTGTACTTTTTGATAATTTATTTACAGTATATAAAGTGTATTTGGTGTACTTTCAGTTAATATAATATGTAAAATATATGAAATATTTTTACTGTACTTTGTGATATTTTATGTACAGTATATAAGATATATTTGGTGTCCTTTTGATATTTTATGTAAATTATATAATATATATTTGGTGAAGTTTTTGATATTTTACATAGGGTGTGTAGTATATAGTTACTGTCCTTTTTGATATTTTATTTACAGTATATAATATACGTTTGGTGTAATTTTTGATATTTTATGTACAGTATATTAAATATAATTACTGTAGTATTTGATACTTTATTTACAGTATATATAACACATATTTGGTGTACTTTTTGATATTTTATGTACAGTATGTAATATATATTTACTGTACTTTTTGATAATTTATTTACAGTATATAAAGTGTATTTGGTGTACTTTCGGTTAATATTATATGTACAATATATGAAATATATATACTGTATTTTTGATATTTTATGTACAGTATATAAGATATATTTCGTGTCCTTTTGATATTTTATGTAAATTATATAATACATATTTGGTGTTGTTTTTGATATTTTACATAGGGTGTGTCATCTATATTGACTGTCCTTTTTAATATTTTATTTACAGTATATAATATACATTTGGTGTAATTTTTGATATTTTATGGACAGTATATTAAATATAATTACTGTAGTTTTTCATAGTCTATTTACAGTATATATAACACATATTTGGTGTACTTTTTGATATTTTATGTACAGTATGTCATATATATTTACTGTACTATTTGATATTTTATTTACAGTATATAAAATGTATTTGGTGTACTTTTAGTTAATATTATATGTACAATATATGAAATATATTTACTGTACTTCTGATATTTTATATACAGTATATAAGATATATTTGGTGTCCTTTTGATATTTTATATAAATTATATAATATATATTTGGTGAAGTTTTTGATATTTTACATAGGGTGTGTAGTATATAGTTACTGTCCTTTTTGATATTTTATTTACAGTACATAATATACGTTTGGTGTAATTTTTGATATTTAATGTACAGTATATTAAATATAATTACTGTAGTATTTGATACTTTATTTACAGTATATATAACACATATTTGGTGTACTTTTTGATATTTTATGTACAGTATGTAATATATATTTACTGTACTTTTTGATAATTTATTTACAGTATATAAAGTGTATTTGGTGTACTTTCAGTTAATATTATATGTAAAATATATGAAATATTTTTACTGTACTTTGTGATATTTTATGTACAGTATATAAGATATATTTGGTGTCCTTTTGATATTTTATTTAAATTATATAATATATATTTGGTGAAGTTTTTGATATTTTACATAGGGTGTGTAGTATATAGTTACTGTCCTTTTTGATATTTTATTTACAGTATATAATATACGTTTGGTGTAATTTTTGATATTTTATGTACAGTATATTAAATATAATTACTGTAGTATTTGATACTTTATTTACAGTATATATAACACATATTTGGTGTACTTTTTGATATTTTATGTACAGTATGTAATATATATTTACTGTACTTTTTGAAAATTTATTTACAGTATATAAAGTGTATTTGGTGTACTTTCGGTTAATATTATATGTACAATATATGAAATATATATACTGTATTTTTGATATTTTATGTACAGTATATAAGATATATTTCGTGTCCTTTTGATATTTTATGTAAATTATATAATACATATTTGGTGTTGTTTTTGATATTTTACATAGAGTGTGTCATCTATATTGACTGTCCTTTTTAATATTTTATTTACAGTATATAATATACATTTGGTGTAATTTTTGATATTTTATGTACAGTATATTAAATATAATTACTGTAGTTTTTCATAGTCTATTTACAGTATATATAACACATATTTGGTGTACTTTTTGATATTTTATGTACAGTATGTCATATATATTTACTGTACTATTTGATATTTTATTTACAGTATATAAAATGTATTTGGTGTACTTTTAGTTAATATTATATGTACAATATATGAAATATATTTACTGTACTTTCTGATATTTTATATACAGTATATAAGATATATTTGGTGTCCTTTTGATATTTTATATAAATTATATAATATATATTTGGTGAAGTTTTTGATATTTTACATAGGGTGTGTAGTATATAGTTACTGTTCTTTTTGATATTTTATTTACAGTATATAATATACGTTTGGTGTAATTTTTGATATTTAATGTACAGTATATTAAATATAATTACTGTAGTATTTGATACTTTATTTACAGTATATATAACACATATTTCGTGTACTTTTTGATATTTTATGTACAGTATGTAATATATATTTACTGTACTTTTTGATAATTTATTTACAGTATATAAAGTGTATTTGGTGTACTTTCAGTTAATATTATATGTAAAATATATGAAATATATTTACTGTACTTTTTGATATTTTATGTACAGTATATAAGATATATTTGGTGTCCTTTTGATATTTTATGTAAATTATATAATATATATTTGGTGAAGTTTTTCATATTTTACATAGGGTGTGTAGTATATAGTTACTGTCCTTTTTGATATTTTATTTACAGTATATAATATACGTTTGGTGTAATTTTTGATATTTTATGTACAGTATATTAAATATAATTACTGTAGTATTTGATACTTTATTTACAGTATATATAACACATATTTGGTGTACTTTTTGATATTTTATGTACAGTATGTAATATATATTTACTGTACTTTTTGATAATTTATTTACAGTATATAAAGTGTATTTGGTGTACTTTCGGTTAATATTATATGTACAATATATGAAATATATATACTGTATTTTTGATATTTTATGTACAGTATATAAGATATATTTCGTGTCCTTTTGATATTTTATGTAAATTACATAATACATATTTGGTGTTGTTTTTGATATTTTACATAGAGTGTGTCATCTATATTGACTGTCCTTTTTAATATTTTATTTACAGTATATAATATACATTTGGTGTAATTTTTGATATTTTATGTACAGTATATTAAATATAATTACTGTAGTTTTTCATAGTCTATTTACAGTATATATAACACATATTTGGTGTACTTTTTGATATTTTATGTACAGTATGTCATATATATTTACTGTACTATTTGATATTTTATTTTCAGTATATAAAATGTATTTGGTGTACTTTTAGTTAATATTATATGTACAATATATGAAATATATTTACTGTACTTTCTGATATTTTATATACAGTATATAAGATATATTTGGTGTCCTTTTGATATTTTATATAAATTATATAATATATATTTGGTGAAGTTTTTGATATTTTACATAGGGTGTGTAGTATATAGTTACTGTCCTTTTTGATATTTTATTTACAGTATATAATATACGTTTGGTGTAATTTTTGATATTTAATGTACAGTATATTAAATATAATTACTGTAGTATTTGATACTTTATTTACAGTATATATAACACATATTTGGTGTACTTTTTGATATTTTATGTATAGTATGTAATATATATTTACTGTACTTTTTGATAATTTATTTACAGTATATAAAGTGTATTTGGTGTACTTTCAGTTAATATTATATGTAAAATATATGAAATATATTTACTGTACTTTTTGATATTTTATGTACAGTATATAAGATATATTTCGTGTCCTTTTGATATTTTATGTAAATTATATAATACATATTTGGTGTTGTTTTTGATATTTTACATAGAGTGTGTCATCTATATTGACTGTCCTTTTTAATATTTTATTTACAGTATATAATATACATTTGGTGTAATTTTTGATATTTTATGTACAGTATATTAAATATAATTACTGTAGTTTTTCATAGTCTATTTACAGTATATATAACACATATTTGGTGTACTTTTTGATATTTTATGTACAGTATGTCATATATATTTACTGTACTTTTTGATAATTTATTTACAGTATATAAAGTGTATTTGGTGTACTTTCAGTTAATATTATATGTACAATATATGAAATATATTTACTGTACTTTTTGATATTTTATGTACAGTATATAAGATATATTTGGTGTCCTTTTGATATTTTATATAAATTATATAATATATATTTTGTGAAGTTTTTGATATTTTACATAGGGTGTGTAGTATATACTTACTGTCCTTTTTGATATTTTATTTACAGTATATAATATACATTTGGTGTAATTTTTGATATTTTATGTACAGTATATTAAATATAATTACTGCAGTTTTTGATAGTCTATTTACAGTATATATAACACATATTTGGTGTACTTTTTGATATTTTATGTACAGTATGTCATATATATTTACTGTACTTTTTGATATTTTATTTACAGTATATAAAATGTATTTGGTGTACTTTTAGTTAATATTATATGTACAATATATGAAATATATTTACTGTACTTTTTGATATTTTATGTACAGTATATAAGATATATTTGGTGTCCTTTTGATATTTTATATAAATTATATAATATACATTTGGTGAAGTTTTTGATATTTTACATAGGGTGTGTATTATATAGTTACTGTCCTTTTTGATATTTTATTTACAGTATATAATATACGTTAGGTGTAATTTTTGATATTTAATGTACAGTATATTAAATATAATTACTGTAGTGTTTGATACTTTATTTACAGTATATATAACACATATTTGGTGTACTTTTTGATATTTTATGTACAGTATGTCATATATATTTACTGTACTTTTTGATAATTTATTTACAGTATATAAAGTGTATTTGGTGTACTTTCAGTTAATATTATATGTACAATATATGAAATATATTTACTGTACTTTTTGATATTTTATGTACAGTATATAAGATATATTTGGTGTCCTTTTGATATTTTATGTAAATTATATAATATATATTTGGTGAAGTTTTTGATATTTTACATAGGGTGTGTACTATATAGTTACTGTCCTTTTTGATATTTTATTTACAGTATATAATATACGTTTGGTGTAATTTTTGATATTTTATGTACAGTATATTAAATATAATTACTGTAGTATTTGATACTTTATTTACAGTATATATAACACATATTTGGTGTACTTTTTGATATTTTATGTACAGTATGTAATATATATTTACTGTACTTTTTGATAATTTATTTACAGTATATAAAGTGTATTTGGTGTACTTTCAGTTAATATTATATGTAAAATATATGAAATATATTTACTGTACTTTTTGATATTTTAGGTACAGTATATAAGATATATTTGGTGTCCTTTTGATATTTTATGTAAATTATATAATATATATTTGGTGAAGTTTTTGATATTTTACATAGGGTGTGTAGTATATAGTTACTGTCCTTTTTGATATTTTATTTACAGTATATAATATACGTTTGGTGTAATTTTTGATATTTTATGTACAGTATATTAAATATAATTACTGTAGTATTTGATACTTTATTTACAGTATATATAACACATATTTGGTGTACTTTTTGATATTTTATGTACAGTATGTAATATATATTTACTGTACTTTTTGATAATTTATTTACAGTATATAAAGTGTATTTGGTGTACTTTCAGTTAATATTATATGTAAAATATATGAAATATATTTACTGTACTTTTTGATATTTTAGGTACAGTATATAAGATATATTTGGTGTCCTTTTGATATTTTATGTAAATTATATAATATATATTTGGTGAAGTTTTTGATATTTTACATAGGGTGTGTAGTATATAGTTACTGTCCTTTTTGATATTTTATTTACAGTATATAATATACGTTTGGTGTAATTTTTGATATTTTATGTACAGTATATTAAATATAATTACTGTAGTATTTGATACTTTATTTACAGTATATATAACACATATTTGGTGTACTTTTTGATATTTTATGTACAGTATGTAATATATATTTACTGTACTTTTTGATAATTTATTTACAGTATATAAAGTGTATTTGGTGTACTTTCGGTTAATATTATATGTACAATATATGAAATATATATACTGTATTTTTGATATTTTATGTACAGTATATAAGATATATTTCGTGTCCTTTTGATATTTTATGTAAATTACATAATACATATTTGGTGTTGTTTTTGATATTTTACATAGGGTGTGTCATCTATATTGACTGTCCTTTTTAATATTTTATTTACAGTATATAATATACATTTGGTGTAATTTTTGATATTTTATGGACAGTATATTAAATATAATTACTGTAGTTTTTCATAGTCTATTTACAGTATATATAACACATATTTGGTGTACTTTTTGATATTTTATGTACAGTATGTCATATATATTTACTGTACTATTTGATATTTTATTTACAGTATATAAAATGTATTTGGTGTACTTTTAGTTAATATTAGATGTACAATATATGAAATATATTTACTGTACTTTCTGATATTTTATATACAGTATATAAGATATATTTGGTGTCCTTTTGATATTTTATATAAATTATATAATATATATTTGGTGAAGTTTTTGATATTTTACATAGGGTGTGTAGTATATAGTTACTGTCCTTTTTGATATTTTATTTACAGTATATAATATACGTTTGGTGTAATTTTTGATATTTAATGTACAGTATATTAAATATAATTACTGTAGTATTTGATACTTTATTTACAGTATATATAACACATATTTGGTGTACTTTTTGATATTTTATGTATAGTATGTAATATATATTTACTGTACTTTTTGATAATTTATTTACAGTATATAAAGTGTATTTGGTGTACTTTCAGTTAATATTATATGTAAAATATATGAAATATATTTACTGTACTTTTTGATATTTTATGTACAGTATATAAGATATATTTCGTGTCCTTTTGATATTTTATGTAAATTATATAATACATATTTGGTGTTGTTTTTGATATTTTACATAGAGTGTGTCATCTATATTGACTGTCCTTTTTAATATTTTATTTACAGTATATAATATACATTTGGTGTAATTTTTGATATTTTATGTACAGTATATTAAATATAATTACTGTAGTTTTTCATAGTCTATTTACAGTATATATAACACATATTTGGTGTACTTTTTGATATTTTATGTACAGTATGTCATATATATTTACTGTACTTTTTGATAATTTATTTACAGTATATAAAGTGTATTTGGTGTACTTTCAGTTAATATTATATGTACAATATATGAAATATATTTACTGTACTTTTTGATATTTTATGTACAGTATATAAGATATATTTGGTGTCCTTTTGATATTTTATATAAATTATATAATATATATTTTGTGAAGTTTTTGATATTTTACATAGGGTGTGTAGTATATACTTACTGTCCTTTTTGATATTTTATTTACAGTATATAATATACATTTGGTGTAATTTTTGATATTTTATGTACAGTATATTAAATATAATTACTGCAGTTTTTGATAGTCTATTTACAGTATATATAACACATATTTGGTGTACTTTTTGATATTTTATGTACAGTATGTCATATATATTTACTGTACTTTTTGATATTTTATTTACAGTATATAAAATGTATTTGGTGTACTTTTAGTTAATATTATATGTACAATATATGAAATATATTTACTGTACTTTTTGATATTTTATGTACAGTATATAAGATATATTTGGTGTCCTTTTGATATTTTATATAAATTATATAATATACATTTGGTGAAGTTTTTGATATTTTACATAGGGTGTGTAGTATATAGTTACTGTCCTTTTTGATATTTTATTTACAGTATATAATATACGTTAGGTGTAATTTTTGATATTTAATGTACAGTATATTAAATATAATTACTGTAGTGTTTGATACTTTATTTACAGTATATATAACACATATTTGGTGTACTTTTTGATATTTTATGTACAGTATGTCATATATATTTACTGTACTTTTTGATAATTTATTTACAGTATATAAAGTGTATTTGGTGTACTTTCAGTTAATATTATATGTACAATATATGAAATATATTTACTGTACTTTTTGATATTTTATGTACAGTATATAAGATATATTTGGTGTCCTTTTGATATTTTATGTAAATTATATAATATATATTTGGTGAAGTTTTTGATATTTTACATAGGGTGTGTACTATATAGTTACTGTCCTTTTTGATATTTTATTTACAGTATATAATATACGTTTGGTGTAATTTTTGATATTTTATGTACAGTATATTAAATATAATTACTGTAGTATTTGATACTTTATTTACAGTATATATAACACATATTTGGTGTACTTTTTGATATTTTATGTACAGTATGTAATATATATTTACTGTACTTTTTGATAATTTATTTACAGTATATAAAGTGTATTTGGTGTACTTTCAGTTAATATTATATGTAAAATATATGAAATATATTTACTGTACTTTTTGATATTTTAGGTACAGTATATAAGATATATTTGGTGTCCTTTTGATATTTTATGTAAATTATATAATATATATTTGGTGAAGTTTTTGATATTTTACATAGGGTGTGTAGTATATAGTTACTGTCCTTTTTGATATTTTATTTACAGTATATAATATACGTTTGGTGTAATTTTTGATATTTTATGTACAGTATATTAAATATAATTACTGTAGTATTTGATACTTTATTTACAGTATATATAACACATATTTGGTGTACTTTTTGATATTTTATGTACAGTATGTAATATATATTTACTGTACTTTTTGATAATTTATTTACAGTATATAAAGTGTATTTGGTGTACTTTCAGTTAATATTATATGTAAAATATATGAAATATATTTACTGTACTTTTTGATATTTTAGGTACAGTATATAAGATATATTTGGTGTCCTTTTGATATTTTATGTAAATTATATAATATATATTTGGTGAAGTTTTTGATATTTTACATAGGGTGTGTAGTATATAGTTACTGTCCTTTTTGATATTTTATTTACAGTATATAATATACGTTTGGTGTAATTTTTGATATTTTATGTACAGTATATTAAATATAATTACTGTAGTATTTGATACTTTATTTACAGTATATATAACACATATTTGGTGTACTTTTTGATATTTTATGTACAGTATGTAATATATATTTACTGTACTTTTTGATAATTTATTTACAGTATATAAAGTGTATTTGGTGTACTTTCGGTTAATATTATATGTACAATATATGAAATATATATACTGTATTTTTGATATTTTATGTACAGTATATAAGATATATTTCGTGTCCTTTTGATATTTTATGTAAATTATATAATACATATTTGGTGTTGTTTTTGATATTTTACATAGGGTGTGTCATCTATATTGACTGTCCTTTTTAATATTTTATTTACAGTATATAATATACATTTGGTGTAATTTTTGATATTTTATGGACAGTATATTAAATATAATTACTGTAGTTTTTCATAGTCTATTTACAGTATATATAACACATATTTGGTGTACTTTTTGATATTTTATGTACAGTATGTCATATATATTTACTGTACTATTTGATATTTTATTTACAGTATATAAAATGTATTTGGTGTACTTTTAGTTAATATTAGATGTACAATATATGAAATATATTTACTGTACTTTCTGATATTTTATATACAGTATATAAGATATATTTGGTGTCCTTTTGATATTTTATATAAATTATATAATATATATTTGGTGAAGTTTTTGATATTTTACATAGGGTGTGTAGTATATAGTTACTGTCCTTTTTGATATTTTATTTACAGTATATAATATACGTTTGGTGTAATTTTTGATATTTAATGTACAGTATATTAAATATAATTACTGTAGTATTTGAAACTTTATTTACAGTATATATAACACATATTTGGTGTACTTTTTGATATTTTATGTACAGTATGTAATATATATTTACTGTACTTTTTGATAATTTATTTACAGTATATAAAGTGTATTTGGTGTACTTTCAGTTAATATAATATGTAAAATATATGAAATATTTTTACTGTACTTTGTGATATTTTATGTACAGTATATAAGATATATTTGGTGTCCTTTTGATATTTTATGTAAATTATATAATATATATTTGCTGAAGTTTTTGATATTTTACATAGGGTGTGTAGTATATAGTTACTGTCCTTTTTGATATTTTATTTACAGTATATAATATACGTTTGGTGTAATTTTTGATATTTTATGTACAGTATATTAAATATAATTACTGTAGTATTTGATATTTTATTTACAGTATATATAACACATATTTGGTGTACTTTTTGATATTTTATGTACAGTATGTAATATATATTTACTGTACTTTTTGATAATTTATTTACAGTATATAAAGTGTATTTGGTGTACTTTCGGTTAATATTATATGTACAATATATGAAATATATATACTGTATTTTTGATATTTTATGTACAGTATATAAGATATATTTCGTGTCCTTTTGATATTTTATGTAAATTATATAATACATATTTGGTGTTGTTTTTGATATTTTACATAGAGTGTGTCATCTATATTGACTGTCCTTTTTAATATTTTATTTACAGTATATAATATACATTTGGTGTAATTTTTGATATTTTATGTACAGTATATTAAATATAATTACTGTAGTTTTTCATAGTCTATTTACAGTATATATAACACATATTTGGTGTACTTTTTGATATTTTATGTACAGTATGTCATATATATTTACTGTACTATTTGATATTTTATTTACAGTATATAAAATGTATTTGGTGTACTTTTAGTTAATATTATATGTACAATATATGAAATATATTTACTGTACTTTCTGATATTTTATATACAGTATATAAGATATATTTGGTGTCCTTTTGATATTTTATATAAATTATATAATATATATTTGGTGAAGTTTTTGATATTTTACATAGGGTGTGTAGTATATAGTTACTGTTCTTTTTGATATTTTATTTACAGTATATAATATACGTTTGGTGTAATTTTTGATATTTAATGTACAGTATATTAAATATAATTACTGTAGTATTTGATACTTTATTTACAGTATATATAACACATATTTGGTGTACTTTTTGATATTTTATGTACAGTATGTAATATATATTTACTGTACTTTTTGATAATTTATTTACAGTATATAAAGTGTATTTGGTGTACTTTCAGTTAATATTATATGTAAAATATATGAAATATATTTACTGTACTTTTTGATATTTTATGTACAGTATATAAGATATATTTGGTGTCCTTTTCATATTTTATGTAAATTATATAATATATATTTGGTGAAGTTTTTCATATTTTACATAGGGTGTGTAGTATATAGTTACTGTCCTTTTTGATATTTTATTTACAGTATATAATATACGTTTGGTGTAATTTTTGATATTTTATGTACAGTATATTAAATATAATTACTGTAGTATTTGATACTTTATTTACAGTATATATAACACATATTTGGTGTACTTTTTGATATTTTATGTACAGTATGTAATATATATTTACTGTACTTTTTGATAATTTATTTACAGTATATAAAGTGTATTTGGTGTACTTTCGGTTAATATTATATGTACAATATATGAAATATATATACTGTATTTTTGATATTTTATGTACAGTATATAAGATATATTTCGTGTCCTTTTGATATTTTATGTAAATTATATAATACATATTTGGTGTTGTTTTTGATATTTTACATAGAGTGTGTCATCTATATTGACTGTCCTTTTTAATATTTTATTTACAGTATATAATATACATTTGGTGTAATTTTTGATATTTTATGTACAGTATATTAAATATAATTACTGTAGTTTTTCATAGTCTATTTACAGTATATATAACACATATTTGGTGTACTTTTTGATATTTTATGTACAGTATGTCATATTTATTTACTGTACTATTTGATATTTTATTTTCAGTATATAAAATGTATTTGGTGTACTTTTAGTTAATATTATATGTACAATATATGAAATATATTTACTGTACTTTCTGATATTTTATATACAGTATATAAGATATATTTGGTGTCCTTTTGATATTTTATATAAATTATATAATATATATTTGGTGAAGTTTTTGATATTTTACATAGGGTGTGTAGTATATAGTTACTGTCCTTTTTGATATTTTATTTACAGTATATAATATACGTTTGGTGTAATTTTTGATATTTAATGTACAGTATATTAAATATAATTACTGTAGTATTTGATACTTTATTTACAGTATATATAACACATATTTGGTGTACTTTTTGATATTTTATATATAGTATGTAATATATATTTACTGTACTTTTTGATAATTTATTTACAGTATATAAAGTGTATTTGGTGTACTTTCAGTTAATATCATATGTAAAATATATGAAATATATTTACTGTACTTTTTGATATTTTATGTACAGTATATAAGATATATTTCGTGTCCTTTTGATATTTTATGTAAATTATATAATACATATTTGGTGTTGTTTTTGATATTTTACATAGAGTGTGTCATCTATATTGACTGTCCTTTTTAATATTTTATTTACAGTATATAATATACATTTGGTGTAATTTTTGATATTTAATGTACAGTATATTAAATATAATTACTGTAGTGTTTGATACTTTATTTACAGTATATATAACACATATTTGGTGTACTTTTTGATATTTTATGTACAGTATGTCATATATATTTACTGTACTTTTTGATAATTTATTTACAGTATATAAAGTGTATTTGGTGTACTTTCAGTTAATATTATATGTACAATATATGAAATATATTTACTGTACTTTTTGATATTTTATGTACAGTATATAAGATATATTTGGTGTCCTTTTGATATTTTATGTAAATTATATAATATATATTTGGTGAAGTTTTTGATATTTTACATAGGGTGTGTACTATATAGTTACTGTCCTTTTTGATATTTTATTTACAGTATATAATATACGTTTGGTGTAATTTTTGATATTTTATGTACAGTATATTAAATATAATTACTGTAGTATTTGATACTTTATTTACAGTATATATAACACATATTTGGTGTACTTTTTGATATTTTATGTACAGTATGTAATATATATTTACTGTACTTTTTGATAATTTATTTACAGTATATAAAGTGTATTTGGTGTACTTTCAGTTAATATTATATGTAAAATATATGAAATATATTTACTGTACTTTTTGATATTTTAGGTACAGTATATAAGATATATTTGGTGTCCTTTTGATATTTTATGTAAATTATATAATATATATTTGGTGAAGTTTTTGATATTTTACATAGGGTGTGTACTATATAGTTACTGTCCTTTTTGATATTTTATTTACAGTATATAATATACGTTTGGTGTAATTTTTGATATTTTATGTACAGTATATTAAATATAATTACTGTAGTATTTGATACTTTATTTACAGTATATATAACACATATTTGGTGTACTTTTTGATATTTTATGTACAGTATGTAATATATATTTACTGTACTTTTTGATAATTTATTTACAGTATATAAAGTGTATTTGGTGTACTTTCAGTTAATATAATATGTAAAATATATGAAATATATTTACTGTACTTTTTGATATTTTAGGTACAGTATATAAGATATATGTGGTGTCCTTTTGATATTTTATGTAAATTATATAATATATATTTGGTGAAGTTTTTGATATTTTACATAGGGTGTGTAGTATATAGTTACTGTCCTTTTTGATATTTTATTTACAGTATATAATATACGTTTGGTGTAATTTTTGATATTTTATGTACAGTATATTAAATATAATTACTGTAGTATTTGATACTTTATTTACAGTATATATAACACATATTTGGTGTACTTTTTGATATTTTATGTACAGTATGTAATATATATTTACTGTACTTTTTGATAATTTATTTACAGTATATAAAGTGTATTTGGTGTACTTTCGGTTAATATTATATGTACAATATATGAAATATATATACTGTATTTTTGATATTTTATGTACAGTATATAAGATATATTTCGTGTCCTTTTGATATTTTATGTAAATTATATAATACATATTTGGTGTTGTTTTTGATATTTTACATAGGGTGTGTCATCTATATTGACTGTCCTTTTTAATATTTTATTTACAGTATATAATATACATTTGGTGTAATTTTTGATATTTTATGGACAGTATATTAAATATAATTACTGTAGTTTTTCATAGTCTATTTACAGTATATATAACACATATTTGGTGTACTTTTTGATATTTTATGTACAGTATGTCATATATATTTACTGTACTATTTGATATTTTATTTACAGTATATAAAATGTATTTGGTGTACTTTTAGTTAATATTAGATGTACAATATATGAAATATATTTACTGTACTTTCTGATATTTTATATACAGTATATAAGATATATTTGGTGTCCTTTTGATATTTTATATAAATTATATAATATATATTTGGTGAAGTTTTTGATATTTTACATAGGGTGTGTAGTATATAGTTACTGTCCTTTTTGATATTTTATTTACAGTATATAATATACGTTTGGTGTAATTTTTGATATTTAATGTACAGTATATTAAATATAATTACTGTAGTATTTGAAACTTTATTTACAGTATATATAACACATATTTGGTGTACTTTTTGATATTTTATGTACAGTATGTAATATATATTTACTGTACTTTTTGATAATTTATTTACAGTATATAAAGTGTATTTGGTGTACTTTCAGTTAATATAATATGTAAAATATATGAAATATTTTTACTGTACTTTGTGATATTTTATGTACAGTATATAAGATATATTTGGTGTCCTTTTGATATTTTATGTAAATTATATAATATATATTTGCTGAAGTTTTTGATATTTTACATAGGGTGTGTAGTATATAGTTACTGTCCTTTTTGATATTTTATTTACAGTATATAATATACGTTTGGTGTAATTTTTGATATTTTATGTACAGTATATTAAATATAATTACTGTAGTATTTGATATTTTATTTACAGTATATATAACACATATTTGGTATACTTTTTGATATTTTATGTACAGTATGTAATATATATTTACTGTACTTTTTGATAATTTATTTACAGTATATAAAGTGTATTTGGTGTACTTTCGGTTAATATTATATGTACAATATATGAAATATATATACTGTATTTTTGATATTTTATGTACAGTATATAAGATATATTTCGTGTCCTTTTGATATTTTATGTAAATTATATAATACATATTTGGTGTTGTTTTTGATATTTTACATAGAGTGTGTCATCTATATTGACTGTCCTTTTTAATATTTTATTTACAGTATATAATATACATTTGGTGTAATTTTTGATATTTTATGTACAGTATATTAAATATAATTACTGTAGTTTTTCATAGTCTATTTACAGTATATATAACACATATTTGGTGTACTTTTTGATATTTTATGTACAGTATGTAATATATATTTACTGTACTTTTTGATAATTTATTTACAGTATATAAAGTGTATTTGGTGTACTTTCGGTTAATATTATATGTACAATATATGAAATATATATACTGTATTTTTGATATTTTATGTACAGTATATAAGATATATTTCGTGTCCTTTTGATATTTTATGTAAATTATATAATACATATTTGGTGTTGTTTTTGATATTTTACATAGGGTGTGTCATCTATATTGACTGTCCTTTTTAATATTTTATTTACAGTATATAATATACATTTGGTGTAATTTTTGATATTTTATGGACAGTATATTAAATATAATTACTGTAGTTTTTCATAGTCTATTTACAGTATATATAACACATATTTGGTGTACTTTTTGATATTTTATGTACAGTATGTCATATATATTTACTGTACTATTTGATATTTTATTTACAGTATATAAAATGTATTTGGTGTACTTTTAGTTAATATTAGATGTACAATATATGAAATATATTTACTGTACTTTCTGATATTTTATATACAGTATATAAGATATATTTGGTGTCCTTTTGATATTTTATATAAATTATATAATATATATTTGGTGAAGTTTTTGATATTTTACATAGGGTGTGTAGTATATAGTTACTGTCCTTTTTGATATTTTATTTACAGTATATAATATACGTTTGGTGTAATTTTTGATATTTAATGTACAGTATATTAAATATAATTACTGTAGTATTTGAAACTTTATTTACAGTATATATAACACATATTTGGTGTACTTTTTGATATTTTATGTACAGTATGTAATATATATTTACTGTACTTTTTGATAATTTATTTACAGTATATAAAGTGTATTTGGTGTACTTTCAGTTAATATAATATGTAAAATATATGAAATATTTTTACTGTACTTTGTGATATTTTATGTACAGTATATAAGATATATTTGGTGTCCTTTTGATATTTTATGTAAATTATATAATATATATTTGCTGAAGTTTTTGATATTTTACATAGGGTGTGTAGTATATAGTTACTGTCCTTTTTGATATTTTATTTACAGTATATAATATACGTTTGGTGTAATTTTTGATATTTTATGTACAGTATATTAAATATAATTACTGTAGTATTTGATATTTTATTTACAGTATATATAACACATATTTGGTGTACTTTTTGATATTTTATGTACAGTATGTAATATATATTTACTGTACTTTTTGATAATTTATTTACAGTATATAAAGTGTATTTGGTGTACTTTCAGTTAATATTATATGTACAATATATGAAATATATATACTGTATTTTTGATATTTTATGTACAGTATATAAGATATATTTCGTGTCCTTTTGATATTTTATGTAAATTATATAATACATATTTGGTGTTGTTTTTGATATTTTACATAGAGTGTGTCATCTATATTGACTGTCCTTTTTAATATTTTATTTACAGTATATAATATACATTTGGTGTAATTTTTGATATTTTATGTACAGTATATTAAATATAATTACTGTAGTTTTTCATAGTCTATTTACAGTATATATAACACATATTTGGTGTACTTTTTGATATTTTATGTACAGTATGTCATATATATTTACTGTACTATTTGATATTTTATTTACAGTATATAAAATGTATTTGGTGTACTTTTAGTTAATATTATATGTACAATATATGAAATATATTTACTGTACTTTCTGATATTTTATATACAGTATATAAGATATATTTGGTGTCCTTTTGATATTTTATATAAATTATATAATATATATTTGGTGAAGTTTTTGATATTTTACATAGGGTGTGTAGTATATAGTTACTGTTCTTTTTGATATTTTATTTACAGTATATAATATACGTTTGGTGTAATTTTTGATATTTAATGTACAGTATATTAAATATAATTACTGTAGTATTTGATACTTTATTTACAGTATATATAACACATATTTGGTGTACTTTTTGATATTTTATGTACAGTATGTAATATATATTTACTGTACTTTTTGATAATTTATTTACAGTATATAAAGTGTATTTGGTGTACTTTCAGTTAATATTATATGTAAAATATATGAAATATATTTACTGTACTTTTTGATATTTTATGTACAGTATATAAGATATATTTGGTGTCCTTTTCATATTTTATGTAAATTATATAATATATATTTGGTGAAGTTTTTCATATTTTACATAGGGTGTGTAGTATATAGTTACTGTCCTTTTTGATATTTTATTTACAGTATATAATATACGTTTGGTGTAATTTTTGATATTTTATGTACAGTATATTAAATATAATTACTGTAGTATTTGATACTTTATTTACAGTATATATAACACATATTTGGTGTACTTTTTGATATTTTATGTACAGTATGTAATATATATTTACTGTACTTTTTGATAATTTATTTACAGTATATAAAGTGTATTTGGTGTACTTTCGGTTAATATTATATGTACAATATATGAAATATATATACTGTATTTTTGATATTTTATGTACAGTATATAAGATATATTTCGTGTCCTTTTGATATTTTATGTAAATTATATAATACATATTTGGTGTTGTTTTTGATATTTTACATAGAGTGTGTCATCTATATTGACTGTCCTTTTTAATATTTTATTTACAGTATATAATATACATTTGGTGTAATTTTTGATATTTTATGTACAGTATATTAAATATAATTACTGTAGTTTTTCATAGTCTATTTACAGTATATATAACACATATTTGGTGTACTTTTTGATATTTTATGTACAGTATGTCATATATATTTACTGTACTATTTGATATTTTATTTTCAGTATATAAAATGTATTTGGTGTACTTTTAGTTAATATTATATGTACAATATATGAAATATATTTACTGTACTTTCTGATATTTTATATACAGTATATAAGATATATTTGGTGTCCTTTTGATATTTTATATAAATTATATAATATATATTTGGTGAAGTTTTTGATATTTTACATAGGGTGTGTAGTATATAGTTACTGTCCTTTTTGATATTTTATTTACAGTATATAATATACGTTTGGTGTAATTTTTGATATTTAATGTACAGTATATTAAATATAATTACTGTAGTATTTGATACTTTATTTACAGTATATATAACACATATTTGGTGTACTTTTTGATATTTTATATATAGTATGTAATATATATTTACTGTACTTTTTGATAATTTATTTACAGTATATAAAGTGTATTTGGTGTACTTTCAGTTAATATCATATGTAAAATATATGAAATATATTTACTGTACTTTTTGATATTTTATGTACAGTATATAAGATATATTTCGTGTCCTTTTGATATTTTATGTAAATTATATAATACATATTTGGTGTTGTTTTTGATATTTTACATAGAGTGTGTCATCTATATTGACTGTCCTTTTTAATATTTTATTTACAGTATATAATATACATTTGGTGTAATTTTTGATATTTAATGTACAGTATATTAAATATAATTACTGTAGTGTTTGATACTTTATTTACAGTATATATAACACATATTTGGTGTACTTTTTGATATTTTATGTACAGTATGTCATATATATTTACTGTACTTTTTGATAATTTATTTACAGTATATAAAGTGTATTTGGTGTACTTTCAGTTAATATTATATGTACAATATATGAAATATATTTACTGTACTTTTTGATATTTTATGTACAGTATATAAGATATATTTGGTGTCCTTTTGATATTTTATGTAAATTATATAATATATATTTGGTGAAGTTTTTGATATTTTACATAGGGTGTGTACTATATAGTTACTGTCCTTTTTGATATTTTATTTACAGTATATAATATACGTTTGGTGTAATTTTTGATATTTTATGTACAGTATATTAAATATAATTACTGTAGTATTTGATACTTTATTTACAGTATATATAACACATATTTGGTGTACTTTTTGATATTTTATGTACAGTATGTAATATATATTTACTGTACTTTTTGATAATTTATTTACAGTATATAAAGTGTATTTGGTGTACTTTCAGTTAATATTATATGTAAAATATATGAAATATATTTACTGTACTTTTTGATATTTTAGGTACAGTATATAAGATATATTTGGTGTCCTTTTGATATTTTATGTAAATTATATAATATATATTTGGTGAAGTTTTTGATATTTTACATAGGGTGTGTAGTATATAGTTACTGTCCTTTTTGATATTTTATTTACAGTATATAATATACGTTTGGTGTAATTTTTGATATTTTATGTACAGTATATTAAATATAATTACTGTAGTATTTGATACTTTATTTACAGTATATATAACACATATTTGGTGTACTTTTTGATATTTTATGTACAGTATGTAATATATATTTACTGTACTTTTTGATAATTTATTTACAGTATATAAAGTGTATTTGGTGTACTTTCAGTTAATATTATATGTAAAATATATGAAATATATTTACTGTACTTTTTGATATTTTAGGTACAGTATATAAGATATATGTGGTGTCCTTTTGATATTTTATGTAAATTATATAATATATATTTGGTGAAGTTTTTGATATTTTACATAGGGTGTGTAGTATATAGTTACTGTCCTTTTTGATATTTTATTTACAGTATATAATATACGTTTGGTGTAATTTTTGATATTTTATGTACAGTATATTAAATATAATTACTGTAGTATTTGATACTTTATTTACAGTATATATAACACATATTTGGTGTACTTTTTGATATTTTATGTACAGTATGTAATATATATTTACTGTACTTTTTGATAATTTATTTACAGTATATAAAGTGTATTTGGTGTACTTTCGGTTAATATTATATGTACAATATATGAAATATATATACTGTATTTTTGATATTTTATGTACAGTATATAAGATATATTTCGTGTCCTTTTGATATTTTATGTAAATTATATAATACATATTTGGTGTTGTTTTTGATATTTTACATAGGGTGTGTCATCTATATTGACTGTCCTTTTTAATATTTTATTTACAGTATATAATATACATTTGGTGTAATTTTTGATATTTTATGGACAGTATATTAAATATAATTACTGTAGTTTTTCATAGTCTATTTACAGTATATATAACACATATTTGGTGTACTTTTTGATATTTTATGTACAGTATGTAATATATATTTACTGTACTATTTGATATTTTATTTACAGTATATAAAATGTATTTGGTGTACTTTTAGTTAATATTAGATGTACAATATATGAAATATATTTACTGTACTTTCTGATATTTTATATACAGTATATAAGATATATTTGGTGTCCTTTTGATATTTTATATAAATTATATAATATATATTTGGTGAAGTTTTTGATATTTTACATAGGGTGTGTAGTATATAGTTACTGTCCTTTTTGATATTTTATTTACAGTATATAATATACGTTTGGTGTAATTTTTGATATTTAATGTACAGTATATTAAATATAATTACTGTAGTATTTGAAACTTTATTTACAGTATATATAACACATATTTGGTGTACTTTTTGATATTTTATGTACAGTATGTAATATATATTTACTGTACTTTTTGATAATTTATTTACAGTATATAAAGTGTATTTGGTGTACTTTCAGTTAATATAATATGTAAAATATATGAAATATTTTTACTGTACTTTGTGATATTTTATGTACAGTATATAAGATATATTTGGTGTCCTTTTGATATTTTATGTAAATTATATAATATATATTTGCTGAAGTTTTTGATATTTTACATAGGGTGTGTAGTATATAGTTACTGTCCTTTTTGATATTTTATTTACAGTATATAATATACGTTTGGTGTAATTTTTGATATTTTATGTACAGTATATTAAATATAATTACTGTAGTATTTGATATTTTATTTACAGTATATATAACACATATTTGGTATACTTTTTGATATTTTATGTACAGTATGTAATATATATTTACTGTACTTTTTGATAATTTATTTACAGTATATAAAGTGTATTTGGTGTACTTTCGGTTAATATTATATGTACAATATATGAAATATATATACTGTATTTTTGATATTTTATGTACAGTATATAAGATATATTTCGTGTCCTTTTGATATTTTATGTAAATTATATAATACATATTTGGTGTTGTTTTTGATATTTTACATAGAGTGTGTCATCTATATTGACTGTCCTTTTTAATATTTTATTTACAGTATATAATATACATTTGGTGTAATTTTTGATATTTTATGTACAGTATATTAAATATAATTACTGTAGTTTTTCATAGTCTATTTACAGTATATATAACACATATTTGGTGTACTTTTTGATATTTTATGTACAGTATGTCATATATATTTACTGTACTATTTGATATTTTATTTACAGTATATAAAATGTATTTGGTGTACTTTTAGTTAATATTATATGTACAATATATGAAATATATTTACTGTACTTTCTGATATTTTATATACAGTATATAAGATATATTTGGTGTCCTTTTGATATTTTATATAAATTATATAATATATATTTGGTGAAGTTTTTGATATTTTACATAGGGTGTGTAGTATATAGTTACTGTTCTTTTTGATATTTTATTTACAGTATATAATATACGTTTGGTGTAATTTTTGATATTTAATGTACAGTATATTAAATATAATTACTGTAGTATTTGATACTTTATTTACAGTATATATAACACATATTTGGTGTACTTTTTGATATTTTATGTACAGTATGTAATATATATTTACTGTACTTTTTGATAATTTATTTACAGTATATAAAGTGTATTTGGTGTACTTTCAGTTAATATTATATGTAAAATATATGAAATATATTTACTGTACTTTTTGATATTTTATGTACAGTATATAAGATATATTTGGTGTCCTTTTCATATTTTATGTAAATTATATAATATATATTTGGTGAAGTTTTTCATATTTTACATAGGGTGTGTAGTATATAGTTACTGTCCTTTTTGATATTTTATTTACAGTATATAATATACGTTTGGTGTAATTTTTGATATTTTATGTACAGTATATTAAATATAATTACTGTAGTATTTGATACTTTATTTACAGTATATATAACACATATTTGGTGTACTTTTTGATATTTTATGTACAGTATGTAATATATATTTACTGTACTTTTTGATAATTTATTTACAGTATATAAAGTGTATTTGGTGTACTTTCGGTTAATATTATATGTACAATATATGAAATATATATACTGTATTTTTGATATTTTATGTACAGTATATAAGATATATTTCGTGTCCTTTTGATATTTTATGTAAATTATATAATACATATTTGGTGTTGTTTTTGATATTTTACATAGAGTGTGTCATCTATATTGACTGTCCTTTTTAATATTTTATTTACAGTATATAATATACATTTGGTGTAATTTTTGATATTTTATGTACAGTATATTAAATATAATTACTGTAGTTTTTCATAGTCTATTTACAGTATATATAACACATATTTGGTGTACTTTTTGATATTTTATGTACAGTATGTCATATATATTTACTGTACTATTTGATATTTTATTTTCAGTATATAAAATGTATTTGGTGTACTTTTAGTTAATATTATATGTACAATATATGAAATATATTTACTGTACTTTCTGATATTTTATATACAGTATATAAGATATATTTGGTGTCCTTTTGATATTTTATATAAATTATATAATATATATTTGGTGAAGTTTTTGATATTTTACATAGGGTGTGTAGTATATAGTTACTGTCCTTTTTGATATTTTATTTACAGTATATAATATACGTTTGGTGTAATTTTTGATATTTAATGTACAGTATATTAAATATAATTACTGTAGTATTTGATACTTTATTTACAGTATATATAACACATATTTGGTGTACTTTTTGATATTTTATATATAGTATGTAATATATATTTACTGTACTTTTTGATAATTTATTTACAGTATATAAAGTGTATTTGGTGTACTTTCAGTTAATATCATATGTAAAATATATGAAATATATTTACTGTACTTTTTGATATTTTATGTACAGTATATAAGATATATTTCGTGTCCTTTTGATATTTTATGTAAATTATAAAATACATATTTGGTGTTGTTTTTGATATTTTACATAGAGTGTGTCATCTATATTGACTGTCCTTTTTAATATTTTATTTACAGTATATAATATACATTTGGTGTAATTTTTGATATTTTATGTACAGTATATTAAATATAATTACTGTAGTTTTTCATAGTCTATTTACAGTATATATAACACATATTTGGTGTACTTTTTGATATTTTATGTACAGTATGTCATATATATTTACTGTACTTTTTGATAATTTATTTACAGTATATAAAGTGTATTTGGTGTACTTTCAGTTAATATTATATGTACAATATATGGAATATATTTACTGTACTTTTTGATATTTTATGTACAGCATATAAGATATATTTGGTGTCCTTTTGATATTTTATATAAATTATATAATATATATTTGGTGAAGTTTTTGATATTTTACATAGGGTGTGTAGTATATACTTACTGTCCTTTTTGATATTTTATTTACAGTATATAATATACATTTGGTGTAATTTTTGATATTTTATGTACAGTATATTAAATATAATTACTGCAGTTTTTGATAGTCTATTTACAGTATATATAACACATATTTGGTGTACTTTTTGATATTTTATGTACAGTATGTCATATATATTTACTGTAATTTTTGATATTTTATTTACAGTATATAAAATGTATTTGGTGTACTTTTAGTTAATATTATATGTACAATATATGAAATATATTTACTGTACTTTTTGATATTTTATGTACAGTATATAAGATATATTTGGTGTCCTTTTGATATTTTATATAAATTATATAATATACATTTGGTGAAGTTTTTGATATTTTACATAGGGTGTGTAGTATATAGTTACTGTCCTTTTTGATATTTTATTTACAGTATATAATATACGTTAGGTGTAATTTTTGATATTTAATGTACAGTATATTAAATATAATTACTGTAGTGTTTGATACTTTATTTACAGTATATATAACACATATTTGGTGTACTTTTTGATATTTTATGTACAGTATGTCATATATATTTACTGTACTTTTTGATAATTTATTTACAGTATATAAAGTGTATTTGGTGTACTTTCAGTTAATATTATATGTACAATATATGAAATATATTTACTGTACTTTTTGATATTTTATGTACAGTATATAAGATATATTTGGTGTCCTTTTGATATTTTATGTAAATTATATAATATATATTTGGTGAAGTTTTTGATATTTTACATAGGGTGTGTACTATATAGTTACTGTCCTTTTTGATATTTTATTTACAGTATATAATATACGTTTGGTGTAATTTTTGATATTTTATGTACAGTATATTAAATATAATTACTGTAGTATTTGATACTTTATTTACAGTATATATAACACATATTTGCTGTACTTTTTGATATTTTATGTACAGTATGTAATATATATTTACTGTACTTTTTGATAATTTATTTACAGTATATAAAGTGTATTTGGTGTACTTTCGGTTAATATTATATGTACAATATATGAAATATATTTACTGTACTTTTTGATATTTTATGTACAGTATATAAGATATATTTGGTGTCCTTTTGATATTTTATGTAAATTATATAATATATATTTGGTGAAGTTTTTGATATTTTACATAGGGTGTGTAGTATATAGTTACTGTCCTTTTTGATATTTTATTTACAGTATATAATATACGTTTGGTGTAATTTTTGATATTTTATGTACAGTATATTAAATATAATTACTGTAGTATTTGATACTTTATTTACAGTATATATAACACATATTTGGTGTACTTTTTGATATTTTATGTACAGTATGTAATATATATTTACTGTACTTTTTGATAATTTATTTACAGTATATAAAGTGTATTTGGTGTACTTTCGGTTAATATTATATGTACAATATATGAAATATATATACTGTATTTTTGATATTTTATGTACAGTATATAAGATATATTTCGTGTCCTTTTGATATTTTATGTAAATTATATAATACATATTTGGTGTTGTTTTTGATATTTTACATAGGGTGTGTCATCTATATTGACTGTCCTTTTTAATATTTTATTTACAGTATATAATATACATTTGGTGTAATTTTTGATATTTTATGTACAGTATATTAAATATAATTACTGTAGTTTTTCATAGTCTATTTACAGTATATATAACACATATTTGGTGTACTTTTTGATATTTTATGTACAGTATGTCATACATATTTACTGTACTATTTGATATATTATTTACAGTATATAAAATGTATTTGGTGTACTTTTAGTTAATATTATATGTACAATATATGAAATATATTTACTGTACTTTCTGATATTTTCTATACAGTATATAAGATATATTTGGTGTCCTTTTGATATTTTATATAAATTATATAATATATATTTGGTGAAGTTTTTGATATTTTACATAGGGTGTGTAGTATATACTTACTGTCCTTTTTGATATTTTATTTACAGTATATAATATACATTTGGTGTAATTTTTGATATTTTATGTACAGTATATTAAATATGGTTACTGCAGTTTTTGATAGTCTATTTACAGTATATATAACACATATTTGGTGTACTTTTTGATATTTTATGTACAGTATGTCATATATATTTACTGTACCTTTTGATATATTATTTACAGTATATAAAATGTATTTGGTGTACTTTTAGTTAATATTATATGTACAATATATGAAATATATTTACTGTACTTTCTGATATTTTATGTACAGTATATAAGATATATTTGGTGTCCTTTTGATATTTTATATAAATTATATAATATATATTTGGTGAAGTTTTTGATATTTTACATAGGGTGTGTAGTATATAGTTACTGTCCTTTTTGATATTTTATTTACAGTATATAATATACGTTTGGTGTAATTTTTGATATTTAATGTACAGTATATTAAATATAATTACTGTAGTATTTGATACTTTATTTACAGTATATATAACACATATTTGGTGTACTTTTTGATATTTTATGTACAGTATGTCATATATATTTACTGTACTTTTTGATAATTTATTTACAGTATATAAAGTGTATTTGGTGTACTTTCAGTTAAGATTATATGTACAATATATGAAATATATTTACTGTACTTTTTGATATTTTATGTACAGTTTATAAGATATATTTGGTGTCCTTTTGATATTTTATATAAATTATATAATATATATTTGGTGAAGTTTTTGATATTTTACATAGGGTGTGTAGTATATACTTACTGTCCTTTTTGATATTTTATTTACAGTATATAATATACGTTTGGTGTAATTTTTGATATTTAATATACAGTATATTAAATATAATTACTGTAGTATTTGATACTTTATTTACAGTATATATAACACATATTTGGTGTACTTTTTGATATTTTATGTACAGTATGTAATATATATTTACTGTACTTTTTGATAATTTATTTACAGTATATAAAGTGTATTTGGTGTACTTTCAGTTAATATTATATGTACAATATATGAAATATATTTACTGTACTTTTTGATATTTTATGTACAGTATATAAGATATATTTCGTGTCCTTTTGATATTTTATGTAAATTATATAATATATATTTGGTGAAGTTTTTGATATTTTACATAGGGTGTGTAGTATATAGTTACTGTCCTTTTTGATATTTTATTTACAGTATATAATATACGTTTGGTGTAATTTTTGATATTTTATGTACAGTATATTAAATATAATTACTGTAGTATTTGATACTTTATTTACAGTATATATAATATACATTTGGTGTACTTTTTGATATTTTATGTACAGTATGTAATATATATTTACTGTACTTTTTGATAATTTATTTACAGTATATAAAGTGTATTTGGTGTACTTTCGGTTAATATTATATGTACAATATATGAAATATATATACTGTATTTTTGATATTTTATGTACAGTGTATAAGATATATTTCGTGTCCTTTTGATATTTTATGTAAATTATATAATACATATTTGGTGTTGTTTTTGATATTTTACATAGGGTGTGTCATCTATATTGACTGTCCTTTTTAATATTTTATTTACAGTATATAATATACATTTGGTGTAATTTTTGATATTTTATGTACAGTATATTAAATATAATTACTGTAGTTTTTTATAGTCTATTTACAGTATATATAACACATATTTGGTGTACTTTTTGATATTTTATGTACAGTATGTCATATATATTTACTGTACTTTTTGATATTTTATTTACAGTATATAAAATGTATTTGGTGTACTTTTAGTTAATATTATATGTACAATATATGAAATATATTTACTGTACTTTCTGATATTTTATATACAGTATATAAGATATATTTGGTGTCCTTTTGATATTTTATATAAATTATATAATATATATTTTGTGAAGTTTTTGATATTTTACATAGGGTGTGTAGTATATACTTACTGTCCTTTTTGATATTTTATTTACAGTATATAATATACATTTGGTGTAATTTTTGATATTTTATGTACAGTATATTAAATATAATTACTGCAGTTTTTGATAGTCTATTTACAGTATATACAACACATATTTGGTGTACTTTTTGATATTTTATGTACAGTATGTCATATATATTTACTGTACTTTTTGATATTTTATTTACAGTATATAAAATGTATTTGGTGTACTTTTAGTTAATATTATATGTACAATATATGAAATATATTTACTGTACTTTTTGATATTTTATGTAGAGTATATAAGATATATTTGGTGTCCTTTTGATATTTTATATAAATTACATAATATATATTTGGTGAAGTTTTTGATATTTTACATAGGGTGTGTAGTATATAGTTACTGTCCTTTTTGATATTTTATTTACAGTATATAATATACGTTTGGTGTAATTTTTGATATTTAATGTACAGTATATTAAATATAATTACTGTAGTATTTGATACTTTATTTACAGTATATATAACACATATTTGCTGTACTTTTTGATATTTTATGTACAGTATGTCATATATATTTACTGTACTTTTTGATAATTTATTTACAGTATATAAAGTGTATTTGGTGTACTTTCAGTTAATATTATATGTACAATATATGAAATATATTTACTGTACTTTTTGATATTTTATGTACAGTATATAAGATATATTTGGTGTCCTTTTGATATTTTATGTAAATTATATAATATATATTTGGTGAAGTTTTTGATATTTTACATAGGGTGTGTAGTATATAGTTACTGTCCTTTTTGATATTTTATTTACAGTATATAATATATGTTTGGTGTAATTTTTGATATTTTATGTACAGTATATTAAATATAATTACTGTAGTATTTGATACTTTATTTACAGTATATATAACACATATTTGGTGTACTTTTTGATATTTTATGTACAGTATGTAATATATATTTACTGTACTTTTTGATAATTTATTTACAGTATATAAAGTGTATTTGGTGTACTTTCGGTTAATATTATATGTACAATATATGAAATATATATACTGTATTTTTGATATTTTATGTACAGTGTATAAGATATATTTCGTGTCCTTTTGATATTTTATGTAAATTATATAATACATATTTGGTGTTGTTTTTGATATTTTACATAGGGTGTGTCATCTATATTGACTGTCCTTTTTAATATTTTATTTACAGTATATAATATACATTTGGTGTAATTTTTGATATTTTATGTACAGTATATTAAATATAATTACTGTAGTTTTTTATAGTCTATTTACAGTATATATAACACATATTTGGTGTACTTTTTGATATTTTATGTACAGTATGTCATATATATTTACTGTACTATTTGATATTTTATTTACAGTATATAAAATGTATTTGGTGTACTTTTAGTTAATATTATATGTACAATATATGAAATATATTTACTGTACTTTCTGATATTTTATATACAGTATATAAGATATATTTGGTGTCCTTTTGATATTTTATATAAATTATATAATATATATTTGGTGAAGTTTTTGATATTTTACATAGGGTGTGTAGTATATAGTTACTGTCCTTTTTGATATTTTATTTACAGTATATAATATACGTTTGGTGTAATTTTTGATATTTAATGTACAGTATATTAAATATAATTACTGTAGTATTTGATACTTTATTTACAGTATATATAACACATATTTGGTGTACTTTTTGATATTTTATGTACAGTATGTAATATATATTTACTGTACTTTTTGATAATTTATTTACAGTATATAAAGTGTATTTGATGTACTTTCAGTTAATATTATATGTAAAATATATGAAATATATTTACTGTACTTTGTGATATTTTATGTACAGTATATAAGATATATTTGGTGTCCTTTTGATATTTTATGTAAATTATATAATATATATTTGGTGAAGTTTTTGATATTTTACATAGGGTGTGTAGTATATAGTTACTGTCCTTTTTGATATTTTATTTACAGTATATAATATACGTTTGGTGTGATTTTTGATATTTTATGTACAGTATATTAAATATAATTACTGTAGTATTTGATACTTTATTTACAGTATATATAACACATATTTGGTGTACTTTTTGATATTTTATGTACAGTATGTAATATATATTTACTGTACTTTTTGATAATTTATTTACAGTATATAAAGTGTATTTGGTGTACTTTCGGTTAATATTATATGTACAATATATGAAATATATATACTGTATTTTTGATATTTTATGTACAGTATATAAGATATATTTCGTGTCCTTTTGATATTTTATGTAAATTATATAATACATATTTGGTGTTGTTTTTGATATTTTACATAGGGTGTGTCATCTATATTGACTGTCCTTTTTAATATTTTATTTACAGTATATAATATACATTTGGTGTAATTTTTGATATTTTATGGACAGTATATTAAATATAATTACTGTAGTTTTTCATAGTCTATTTACAGTATATATAACACATATTTGGTGTACTTTTTGATATTTTATGTACAGTATGTCATATATATTTACTGTACTATTTGATATTTTATTTACAGTATATAAAATGTATTTGGTGTACTTTTAGTTAATATTATATGTACAATATATGAAATATATTTACTGTACTTTCTGATATTTTATATACAGTATATAAGATATATTTGGTGTCCTTTTGATATTTTATATAAATTATATAATATATATTTGGTGAAGTTTTTGATATTTTACATAGGGTGTGTAGTATATAGTTACTGTCCTTTTTGATATTTTATTTACAGTATATAATATACGTTTGGTGTAATTTTTGATATTTAATGTACAGTATATTAAATATAATTACTGTAGTATTTGATACTTTATTTACAGTATATATAACACATATTTGGTGTACTTTTTGATATTTTATGTACAGTATGTCATATATATTTACTGTACTTTTTGAGAATTTATTTACAGTATATAAAGTGTATTTGGTGTACTTTCAGTTAATATTATATGTACAATATATGAAATATATTTACTGTACTTTTTGATATTTTATGTACAGTATATAAGATATATTTGGTGTCCTTTTGATATTTTATGTAAATTATATAATATATATTTGGTGAAGTTTTTGATATTTTACATAGGGTGTGTAGTATATAGTTACTGTCCTTTTTGATATTTTATTTACAGTATATAATATACGTTTGGTGTAATTTTTGATATTTTATGTACAGTATATTAAATATAATTACTGTAGTATTTGATACTTTATTTACAGTATATATAACACATATTTGGTGTACTTTTTGATATTTTATGTACAGTATGTAATATATATTTACTGTACTTTTTGATAATTTATTTACAGTATATAAAGTGTATTTGGTGTACTTTCGGTTAATATTGTATGTACAATATATGAAATATATATACTGTATTTTTGATATTTTATGTACAGTATATAAGATATATTTCGTGTCCTTTTGATATTTTATGTAAATTATATAATACATATTTGGTGTTGTTTTTGATATTTTACATAGGGTGTGTCATCTATATTGACTGTCCTTTTTAATATTTTATTTACAGTATATAATATACATTTGGTGTAATTTTTGATATTTTATGTACAGTATATTAAATATAATTACTGTAGTTTTTCATAGTCTATTTACAGTATATATAACACATATTTGGTGTACTTTTTGATATTTTATGTACAGTATGTCATATATATTTACTGTACTATTTGATATTTTATTTACAGTATATAAAATGTATTTGGTGTACTTTTAGTTAATATTATATGTACAATATATGAAATATATTTACTGTACTTTCTGATATTTTATATACAGTATATAAGATATATTTGGTGTCCTTTTGATATTTTATATAAATTATATAATATATATTTTGTGAAGTTTTTGATATTTTACATAGGGTGTGTAGTATATACTTACTGTCCTTTTTGATATTTTATTTACAGTATATAATATACATTTGGTGTAATTTTTGATATTTTATGTACAGTATATTAAATATAATTACTGCAGTTTTTGATAGTCTATTTACAGTATATACAACACATATTTGGTGTACTTTTTGATATTTTATGTACAGTATGTCATATATATTTACTGTACTTTTTGATATTTTATTTACAGTATATAAAATGTATTTGGTGTACTTTTAGTTAATATTATATGTACAATATATGAAATATATTTACTGTACTTTTTGATATTTTATGTACAGTATATAAGATATATTTGGTGTCCTTTTGATATTTTATATAAATTACATAATATATATTTGGTGAGGTTTTTGATATTTTACATAGGGTGTGTAGTATATAGTTACTGTCCTTTTTGATATTTTATTTACAGTATATAATATACGTTTGGTGTAATTTTTGATATTTAATGTACAGTATATTAAATATAATTACTGTAGTATTTGATACTTTATTTACAGTATATATAACACATATTTGGTGTACTTTTTGATATTTTATGTACAGTATGTCATATATATTTACTGTACTTTTTGAGAATTTATTTACAGTATATAAAGTGTATTTGGTGTACTTTCAGTTAATATTATATGTACAATATATGAAATATATTTACTGTACTTTTTGATATTTTATGTACAGTATATAAGATATATTTGGTGTCCTTTTGATATTTTATGTAAATTATAAAATATATATTTGGTGAAGTTTTTGATATTTTACATAGGGTGTGTAGTATATAGTTACTGTCCTTTTTGATATTTTATTTACAGTATATAATATACGTTTGGTGTAATTTTTGATATTTTATGTACAGTATATTAAATATAATTACTGTAGTATTTGATACTTTATTTACAGTATATATAACACATATTTGGTGTACTTTTTGATATTTTATGTACAGTATGTAATATATATTTACTGTACTTTTTGATAATTTATTTACAGTATATAAAGTGTATTTGGTGTACTTTCGGTTAATATTATATGTACAATATATGAAATATATATACTGTATTTTTGATATTTTGTGTACAGTATATAAGATATATTTCGTGTCCTTTTGATATTTTATGTAAATTATATAATACATATTTGGTGTTGTTTTTGATATTTTACATAGGGTGTGTCATCTATATTGACTGTCCTTTTTAATATTTTATTTACAGTATATAATATACATTTGGTGTAATTTTTGATATTTTATGGACAGTATATTAAATATAATTACTGTAGTTTTTCATAGTCTATTTACAGTATATATAACACATATTTGGTGTACTTTTTGATATTTTATGTACAGTATGTCATATATATTTACTGTACTATTTGATATTTTATTTACAGTATATAAAATGTATTTGGTGTACTTTTAGTTAATATTATATGTACAATATATGAAATATATTTACTGTACTTTCTGATATTTTATATACAGTATATAAGATATATTTGGTGTCCTTTTGATATTTTATATAAATTATATAATATATATTTTGTGAAGTTTTTGATATTTTACATAGGGTGTGTAGTATATACTTACTGTCCTTTTTGATATTTTATTTACAGTATATAATATACATTTGGTGTAATTTTTGATATTTAATGTACAGTATATTAAATATAATTACTGCAGTTTTTGATAGTCTATTTACAGTATATACAACACATATTTGGTGTACTTTTTGATATTTTATGTACAGTATGTCATATATATTTACTGTACTTTTTGATATTTTATTTACAGTATATAAAATGTATTTGGTGTACTTTTAGTTAATATTATATGTACAATATATGAAATATATTTACTGTACTTTTTGATATTTTATGTACAGTATATAAGATATATTTGGTGTCCTTTTGATATTTTATATAAATTACATAATATATATTTGGTGAAGTTTTTGATATTTTACATAGGGTGTGTAGTATATAGTTACTGTCCTTTTTGATATTTTATTTACAGTATATAATATACGTTTGGTGTAATTTTTGATATTTAATGTACAGTATATTAAATATAATTACTGTAGTATTTGATACTTTATTTACAGTATATATAACACATATTTGCTGTACTTTTTGATATTTTATGTACAGTATGTCATATATATTTACTGTACTTTTTGATAATTTATTTACAGTATATAAAGTGTATTTGGTGTACTTTCAGTTAATATTATATGTACAATATATGAAATATATTTACTGTACTTTTTGATATTTTATGTACAGTATATAAGATATATTTGGTGTCCTTTTGATATTTTATGTAAATTATATAATATATATTTGGTGAAGTTTTTGATATTTTACATAGGGTGTGTAGTATATAGTTACTGTCCTTTTTGATATTTTATTTACAGTATATAATATACGTTTGGTGTAATTTTTGATATTTTATGTACAGTATATTAAATATAATTACTGTAGTATTTGATACTTTATTTACAGTATATATAACACATATTTGGTGTACTTTTTGATATTTTATGTACAGTATGTAATATATATTTACTGTACTTTTTGATAATTTATTTACAGTATATAAAGTGTATTTGGTGTACTTTCGGTTAATATTATATGTACAATATATGAAATATATATACTGTATTTTTGATATTTTATGTACAGTGTATAAGATATATTTCGTGTCCTTTTGATATTTTATGTAAATTATATAATACATATTTGGTGTTGTTTTTGATATTTTACATAGGGTGTGTCATCTATATTGACTGTCCTTTTTAATATTTTATTTACAGTATATAATATACATTTGGTGTAATTTTTGATATTTTATGTACAGTATATTAAATATAATTACTGTAGTTTTTTATAGTCTATTTACAGTATATATAACACATATTTGGTGTACTTTTTGATATTTTATGTACAGTATGTCATATATATTTACTGTACTATTTGATATTTCATTTACAGTATATAAAATATATTTGGTGTACTTTTAGTTAATATTATATGTACAATATATGAAATATATTTACTGTACTTTCTGATATTTTATATACAGTATATAAGATATATTTGGTGTCCTTTTGATATTTTATATAAATTATATAATATATATTTTGTGAAGTTTTTGATATTTTACATAGGGTGTGTAGTATATACTTACTGTCCTTTTTGATATTTTATTTACAGTATATAATATACATTTGGTGTAATTTTTGATATTTTATGTACAGTATATTAAATATAATTACTGCAGTTTTTGATAGTCTATTTACAGTATATACAACACATATTTGGTGTACTTTTTGATATTTTATGTACAGTATGTCATATATATTTACTGTACTTTTTGATATTTTATTTACAGTATATAAACTGTATTTGGTGTACTTTTAGTTAATATTATATGTACAATATATGAAATATATTTACTGTACTTTTTGATATTTTATGTACAGTATATAAGATATATTTGGTGTCCTTTTGATATTTTATATAAATTACATAATATATATTTGGTGAAGTTTTTGATATTTTACATAGGGTGTGTAGTATATAGTTACTGTCCTTTTTGATATTTTATTTACAGTATATAATATACGTTTGGTGTAATTTTTGATATTTAATGTACAGTATATTAAATATAATTACTGTAGTATTTGATACTTTATTTACAGTATATATAACACATATTTGGTGTACTTTTTGATATTTTATGTACAGTATGTCATATATATTTACTGTACTTTTTGATAATTTATTTACAGTATATAAAGTGTATTTGGTGTACTTTCAGTTAATATTATATGTACAATATATGAAATATATTTACTGTACTTTTTGATATTTTATGTACAGTATATAAGATATATTTGGTGTCCTTTTGATATTTTATGTAAATTATATAATATATATTTGGTGAAGTTTTTGATATTTTACATAGGGTGTGTAGTATATAGTTACTGTCCTTTTTGATATTTTATTTACAGTATATAATATACGTTTGGTGTAATTTTTGATATTTTATGTACAGTATATTAAATATAATTACTGTAGTATTTGATACTTTATTTACAGTATATATAACACATATTTGGTGTACTTTTTGATATTTTATGTACAGTATGTAATATATATTTACTGTAGTTTTTGATAATTTATTTACAGTATATAAAGTGTATTTGGTGTACTTTCGGTTAATATTATATGTACAATATATGAAATATATATACTGTATTTTTGATATTTTATGTACAGTGTATAAGATATATTTCGTGTCCTTTTGATATTTTATGTAAATTATATAATACATATTTGGTGTTGTTTTTGATATTTTACATAGGGTGTGTCATCTATATTGACTGTCCTTTTTAATATTTTATTTACAGTATATAATATACATTTGGTGTAATTTTTGATATTTTATGTACAGTATATTAAATATAATTACTGTAGTTTTTCATAGTCTATTTACAGTATATATAACACATATTTGGTGTACTTTTTGATATTTTATGTACAGTATGATATATATATTTACTGTACTATTTGATATTTTATTTACAGTATATAAAATGTATTTGGTGTACTTTTAGTTAATATTATATGTACAATATATGAAATATATTTACTGTACTTTCTGATATTTTATATACAGTATATAAGATATATTTGGTGTCCTTTTGATATTTTATATAAATTATATAATATATATTTGGTGAAGTTTTTGATATTTTACATAGGGTGTGTAGTATATAGTTACTGTCCTTTTTGATATTTTATTTACAGTATATAATATACGTTTGGTGTAATTTTTGATATTTAATGTACAGTATATTAAATATAATTACTGTAGTATTTGATACTTTATTTACAGTATATATAACACATATTTGGTGTACTTTTTGATATTTTATGTACAGTATGTAATATATATTTACTGTACTTTTTGATAATTTATTTACAGTATATAAAGTGTATTTGATGTACTTTCAGTTAATATTATATGTAAAATATATGAAATATATTTACTGTACTTTGTGATATTTTATGTACAGTATATAAGATATATTTGGTGTCCTTTTGATATTTTATGTAAATTATATAATATATATTTGGTGAAGTTTTTGATATTTTACATAGGGTGTGTAGTATATAGTTACTGTCCTTTTTGATATTTTATTTACAGTATATAATATACGTTTGGTGTGATTTTTGATATTTTATGTACAGTATATTAAATATAATTACTGTAGTATTTGATACTTTATTTACAGTATATATAACACATATTTGGTGTACTTTTTGATATTTTATGTACAGTATGTAATATATATTTACTGTACTTTTTGATAATTTATTTACAGTATATAAAGTGTATTTGGTGTACTTTCGGTTAATATTATATGTACAATATATGAAATATATATACTGTATTTTTGATATTTTATGTACAGTATATAAGATATATTTCGTGTCCTTTTGATATTTTATGTAAATTATATAATACATATTTGGTGTTGTTTTTGATATTTTACATAGGGTGTGTCATCTATATTGACTGTCCTTTTTAATATTTTATTTACAGTATATAATATACATTTGGTGTAATTTTTGATATTTTATGGACAGTATATTAAATATAATTACTGTAGTTTTTCATAGTCTATTTACAGTATATATAACACATATTTGGTGTACTTTTTGATATTTTATGTACAGTATGTCATATATATTTACTGTACTATTTGATATTTTATTTACAGTATATAAAATGTATTTGGTGTACTTTTAGTTAATATTATATGTACAATATATGAAATATATTTACTGTACTTTCTGATATTTTATATACAGTATATAAGATATATTTGGTGTCCTTTTGATATTTTATATAAATTATATAATATATATTTGGTGAAGTTTTTGATATTTTACATAGGGTGTGTAGTATATAGTTACTGTCCTTTTTGATATTTTATTTACAGTATATAATATACGTTTGGTGTAATTTTTGATATTTAATGTACAGTATATTAAATATAATTACTGTAGTATTTGATACTTTATTTACAGTATATATAACACATATTTGGTGTACTTTTTGATATTTTATGTACAGTATGTAATATATATTTACTGTACTTTTTGATAATTTATTTACAGTATATAAAGTGTATTTGGTGTACTTTCAGTTAATATTATATGTAAAATATATGAAATATTTTTACTGTACTTTGTGATATTTTATGTACAGTATATAAGATATATTTGGTGTCCTTTTGATATTTTATGTAAATTATATAATATATATTTGGTGAAGTTTTTGATATTTTACATAGGGTGTGTAGTATATAGTTACTGTCCTTTTTGATATTTTATTTACAGTATATAATATACGTTTGGTGTAATTTTTGATATTTTATGTACAGTATATTAAATATAATTACTGTAGTATTTGATACTTTATTTACAGTATATATAACACATATTTGGTGTACTTTTTGATATTTTATGTACAGTATGTAATATATATTTACTGTACTTTTTGATAATTTATTTACAGTATATAAAGTGTATTTGGTGTACTTTCGGTTAATATTATATGTACAATATATGAAATATATATACTGTATTTTTGATATTTTATGTACAGTATATAAGATATATTTCGTGTCCTTTTGATATTTTATGTAAATTATATAATACATATTTGGTGTTGTTTTTGATATTTTACATAGAGTGTGTCATCTATATTGACTGTCCTTTTTAATATTTTATTTACAGTATATAATATACATTTGGTGTAATTTTTGATATTTTATGTACAGTATATTAAATATAATTACTGTAGTTTTTCATAGTCTATTTACAGTATATATACCACATATTTGGTGTACTTTTTGATATTTTATGTACAGTATGTCATATATATTTACTGTACTATTTGATATTTTATTTTCAGTATATAAAATGTATTTGGTGTACTTTTAGTTAATATTATATGTACAATATATGAAATATATTTACTGTACTTTCTGATATTTTATATACAGTATATAAGATATATTTGGTGTCCTTTTGATATTTTATATAAATTATATAATATATATTTGGTGAAGTTTTTGATATTTTACATAGGGTGTGTAGTATATAGTTACTGTCCTTTTTGATATTTTATTTACAGTATATAATATACGTTTGGTGTAATTTTTGATATTTAATGTACAGTATATTAAATATAATTACTGTAGTATTTGATACTTTATTTACAGTATATATAACACATATTTGGTGTACTTTTTGATATTTTATGTATAGTATGTAATATATATTTACTGTACTTTTTGATAATTTATTTACAGTATATAAAGTGTATTTGGTGTACTTTCAGTTAATATTATATGTAAAATATATGAAATATATTTACTGTACTTTTTGATATTTTATGTACAGTATATAAGATATATTTCGTGTCCTTTTGATATTTTATGTAAATTATATAATACATATTTGGTGTTGTTTTTGATATTTTACATAGAGTGTGTCATCTATATTGACTGTCCTTTTTAATATTTTATTTACAGTATATAATATACATTTGGTGTAATTTTTGATATTTTATGTACAGTATATTAAATATAATTACTGTAGTTTTTCATACGCTATTTACAGTATATATAACACATATTTGGTGTACTTTTTGATATTTTATGTACAGTATGTCATATATATTGACTGTACTTTTTGATAATTTATTTACAGTATATAAAGTGTATTTGGTGTACTTTCAGTTAATATTATATGTACAATATATGAAATATATTTACTGTACTTTCTGATATTTTATATACAGTATATAAGATATATTTGGTGTCCTTTTGATATTTTATATAAATTATATAATATATATTTTGTGAAGTTTTTGATATTTTACATAGGGTGTGTAGTATATACTTACTGTCCTTTTTGATATTTTATTTACAGTATATAATATACATTTGGTGTAATTTTTGATATTTTATGTACAGTATATTAAATATAATTACTGCAGTTTTTGATAGTCTATTTACAGTATATACAACACATATTTGGTGTACTTTTTGATATTTTATGTACAGTATGTCATATATATTTACTGTACTTTTTGATATTTTATTTACAGTATATGAAATGTATTTGGTGTACTTTTAGTTAATATTATATGTACAATATATGAAATATATTTACTGTACTTTTTGATATTTTATGTACAGTATATAAGATACATTTGGTGTCCTTTTGATATTTTATATAAATTACATAATATATATTTGGTGAAGTTTTTGATATTTTACATAGGGTGTGTAGTATATAGTTACTGTCCTTTTTGATATTTTATTTACAGTATATAATATACGTTTGGTGTAATTTTTGATATTTAATGTACAGTATATTAAATATAATTACTGTAGTATTTGATACTTTATTTACAGTATATATAACACATATTTGGTGTACTTTTTGATATTTTATGTACGGTATGTCATATATATTTACTGTACTTTTTGATAATTTATTTACAGTATATAAAGTGTATTTGGTGTACTTTCAGTTAATATTATATGTACAATATATGAAATATATTTACTGTACTTTTTGATATTTTATGTACAGTATATAAGATATATTTCGTGTCCTTTTGATATTTTATGTAAATTATAAAATATATATTTGGTGAAGTTTTTGATATTTTACATAGGGTGTGTAGTATATGGTTACTGTCCTTTTTGATATTTTATTTACAGTATGTAATATACGTTTGGTGTAATTTTTGATATTTTATGTACAGTATATTAAATATAATTACTGTAGTATTTGATACTTTATTTACAGTATATATAACACATATTTGGTGTACTTTTTGATATTTTATGTACAGTATGTAATATATATTTACTGTACTTTTTGATAATTTATTTACAGTATATAAAGTGTATTTGGTGTACTTTCGGTTAATATTATATGTACAATATATGAAATATATATACTGTATTTTTGATATTTTATGTACAGTATATAAGATATATTTCGTGTCCTTTTGATATTTTATGTAAATTATATAATACATATTTGGTGTTGTTTTTGATATTTTACATAGGGTGTGTCATCTATATTGACTGTCCTTTTTAATATTTTATTTACAGTATATAATATACATTTGGTGTAATTTTTGATATTTTATGTACAGTATATTAAATATAATTACTGTAGTTTTTCATAGTCTATTTACAGTATATATAACACATATTTGGTGTACTTTTTGATATTTTATGTACAGTATGATATATATATTTACTGTACTATTTGATATTTTATTTACAGTATATAAAATGTATTTGGTGTACTTTTAGTTAATATTATATGTACAATATATGAAATATATTTACTGTACTTTCTGATATTTTATATACAGTATATAAGATATATTTGGTGTCCTTTTGATATTTTATATAAATTATATAATATATATTTGGTGAAGTTTTTGATATTTTACATAGGGTGTGTAGTATATAGTTACTGTCCTTTTTGATATTTTATTTACAGTATATAATATACGTTTGGTGTAATTTTTGATATTTAATGTACAGTATATTAAATATAATTACTGTAGTATTTGATACTTTATTTACAGTATATATAACACATATTTGGTGTACTTTTTGATATTTTATGTACAGTATGTAATATATATTTACTGTACTTTTTGATAATTTATTTACAGTATATAAAGTGTATTTGATGTACTTTCAGTTAATATTATATGTAAAATATATGAAATATATTTACTGTACTTTGTGATATTTTATGTACAGTATATAAGATATATTTGGTGTCCTTTTGATATTTTATGTAAATTATATAATATATATTTGGTGAAGTTTTTGATATTTTACATAGGGTGTGTAGTATATAGTTACTGTCCTTTTTGATATTTTATTTACAGTATATAATATACGTTTGGTGTGATTTTTGATATTTTATGTACAGTATATTAAATATAATTACTGTAGTATTTGATACTTTATTTACAGTATATATAACACATATTTGGTGTACTTTTTGATATTTTATGTACAGTATGTAATATATATTTACTGTACTTTTTGATAATTTATTTACAGTATATAAAGTGTATTTGGTGTACTTTTGGTTAATATTATATGTACAATATATGAAATATATATACTGTATTTTTGATATTTTATGTACAGTATATAAGATATATTTCGTGTCCTTTTGATATTTTATGTAAATTATATAATACATATTTGGTGTTGTTTTTGATATTTTACATAGGGTGTGTCATCTATATTGACTGTCCTTTTTAATATTTTATTTACAGTATATAATATACATTTGGTGTAATTTTTGATATTTTATGTACAGTATATTAAATATAATTACTGTAGTTTTTCATAGTCTATTTACAGTATATATAACACATATTTGGTGTACTTTTTGATATTTTATGTACAGTATGTCATATATATTTACTGTACTATTTGATATTTTATTTTCAGTATATAAAATGTATTTGGTGTACTTTTAGTTAATATTATATGTACAATATATGAAATATATTTACTGTACTTTCTGATATTTTATATACAGTATATAAGATATATTTGGTGTCCTTTTGATATTTTATATAAATTATATAATATATATTTGGTGAAGTTTTTGATATTTTACATAGGGTGTGTAGTATATAGTTACTGTCCTTTTTGATATTTTATTTACAGTATATAATATACGTTTGGTGTAATTTTTGATATTTAATGTACAGTATATTAAATATAATTACTGTAGTATTTGATACTTTATTTACAGTATATATAACACATATTTGGTGTACTTTTTGATATTTTATGTATAGTATGTAATATATATTTACTGTACTTTTTGATAATTTATTTACAGTATATAAAGTGTATTTGGTGTACTTTCAGTTAATATTATATGTAAAATATATGAAATATATTTACTGTACTTTTTGATATTTTATGTACAGTATATAAGATATATTTCGTGTCCTTTTGATATTTTATGTAAATTATATAATACATATTTGGTGTTGTTTTTGATATTTTACATAGAGTGTGTCATCTATATTGACTGTCCTTTTTAATATTTTATTTACAGTATATAATATACATTTGGTGTAATTTTTGATATTTTATGTACAGTATATTAAATATAATTACTGTAGTTTTTGATAGTCTATTTACAGTATATATAACACATATTTGGTGTACTTTTTTATATTTTATGTACAGTATGTCATATATATTGACTGTACTTTTTGATAATTTATTTACAGTATATAAAGTGTATTTGGTGTACTTTCAGTTAATATTATATGTACAATATATGAAATATATTTACTGTACTTTTTGATATTTTATGTACAGTATATAAGATATATTTGGTGTCCTTTTGATATTTTATATAAATTATATAATATATATTTGGTGAAATTTTTGATATTTTACATAGGGTGTGTAGTATATACTTACTGTCCTTTTTGATATTTTATTTACAGTATATAATATACATTTGGTGTAATTTTTGATATTTTATGTACAGTATATTAAATATAATTACTGCAGTTTTTGATAGTCTATTTACAGTATATATAACACATATTTGGTGTACTTTTTGATATTTTATGTACAGTATGTCATATATATTTACTGTACTTTTTGATATTTTATTTACAGTATATAAAATGTATTTGGTGTACTTTTAGTTAATATTATATGTACAATATATGAAATATATTTACTGTACTTTTTGACATTTTATGTACAGTATATAAGATATATTTGGTGTCCTTTTGATATTTTATATAAATTATATAATATACATTTGGTGAAGTTTTTGATATTTTACATAGGGTGTGTAGTATATAGTTACTGTCCTTTTTGATATTTTATTTACAGTATATAATATACGTTAGGTGTAATTTTTGATATTTAATGTACAGTATATTAAATATAATTACTGTAGTGTTTGATACTTTATTTACAGTATATATAACACATATTTGGTGTACTTTTTGATATTTTATGTACAGTATGTCATATATATTTACTGTACTTTTTGATAATTTATTTACAGTATATAAAGTGTATTTCGTGTACTTTCAGTTAATATTATATGTACAATATATGGAATGTATTTACTGTACTTTTTGATATTTTATGTACAGTATATAAGATATATTTGGTGTCCTTTTGATATTTTATGTAAATTATATAATATATATTTGGTGAAGTTTTTGATATTTTACATAGGGTGTGTACTATATAGTTACTGTCCTTTTTGATATTTTATTTACAGTATATAATATACGTTTGGTGTAATTTTTGATATTTTATGTACAGTATATTAAATATAATTACTGTAGTATTTGATACTTTATTTACAGTATATATAACACATATTTGGTGTACTTTTTGATATTTTATGTACAGTATGTAATATATATTTACTGTACTTTTTGATAATTTATTTACAGTATATAAAGTGTATTTGGTGTACTTTCAGTTAATATTATATGTAAAATATATGAAATATATTTACTGTACTTTTTGATATTTTAGGTACAGTATATAAGATATATTTGGTGTCCTTTTGATATTTTATGTAAATTATATAATATATATTTGGTGAAGTTTTTGATATTTTACATAGGGTGTGTAGTATATAGTTACTGTCCTTTTTGATATTTTATTTACAGTATATAATATACGTTTGGTGTAATTTTTGATATTTTATGTACAGTATATTAAATATAATTACTGTAGTATTTGATACTTTATTTACAGTATATATAACACATATTTGGTGTACTTTTTGATATTTTATGTACAGTATGTAATATATATTTACTGTACTTTTTGATAATTTATTTACAGTATATAAAGTGTATTTGGTGTACTTTCGGTTAATATTATATGTACAATATATGAAATATATATACTGTATTTTTGATATTTTATGTACAGTATATAAGATATATTTCGTGTCCTTTTGATATTTTATGTAAATTATATAATACATATTTGGTGTTGTTTTTGATATTTTACATAGGGTGTGTCATCTATATTGACTGTCCTTTTTAATATTTTATTTACAGTATATAATATACATTTGGTGTAATTTTTGATATTTTATGTACAGTATATTAAATATAATTACTGTAGTTTTTCATAGTCTATTTACAGTATATATAACACATATTTGGTGTACTTTTTGATATTTTATGTACAGTATGTCATATATATTTACTGTACTATTTGATATTTTATTTACAGTATATAAAATGTATTTGGTGTACTTTTAGTTAATATTATATGTACAATATATGAAATATATTTACTGTACTTTCTGATATTTTATATACAGTATATAAGATATATTTGGTGTCCTTTTGATATTTTATATAAATTATATAATATATATTTGGTGAAGTTTTTGATATTTTACATAGGGTGTGTAGTATATAGTTACTGTCCTTTTTGATATTTTATTTACAGTATATAATATACGTTTGGTGTAATTTTTGATATTTAATGTACAGTATATTAAATATAATTACTGTAGTATTTGATACTTTATTTACAGTATATATAACACATATTTGGTGTACTTTTTGATATTTTATGTACAGTATGTAATATATATTTACTGTACTTTTTGATAATTTATTTACAGTATATAAAGTGTATTTGGTGTACTTTCAGTTAATATTATATGTAAAATATATGAAATATTTTTACTGTACTTTGTGATATTTTATGTACAGTATATAAGATATATTTGGTGTCCTTTTGATATTTTATGTAAATTATATAATATATATTTGGTGAAGTTTTTGATATTTTACATAGGGTGTGTAGTATATAGTTACTGTCCTTTTTGATATTTTATTTACAGTATATAATATACGTTTGGTGTAATTTTTGATATTTTATGTACAGTATATTAAATATAATTACTGTAGTATTTGATACTTTATTTACAGTATATATAACACATATTTGGTGTACTTTTTGATATTTTATGTACAGTATGTAATATATATTTACTGTACTTTTTGATAATTTATTTACAGTATATAAAGTGTATTTGGTGTACTTTCGGTTAATATTATATGTACAATATATGAAATATATATACTGTATTTTTGATATTTTATGTACAGTATATAAGATATATTTCGTGTCCTTTTGATATTTTATGTAAATTATATAATACATATTTGGTGTTGTTTTTGATATTTTACATAGAGTGTGTCATCTATATTGACTGTCCTTTTTAATATTTTATTTACAGTATATAATATACATTTGGTGTAATTTTTGATATTTTATGTACAGTATATTAAATATAATTACTGTAGTTTTTCATAGTCTATTTACAGTATATATAACACATATTTGGTGTACTTTTTGATATTTTATGTACAGTATGTCATATATATTTACTGTACTATTTGATATTTTATTTACAGTATATAAAATGTATTTGGTGTACTTTTAGTTAATATTATATGTACAATATATGAAATATATTTACTGTACTTTCTGATATTTTATATACAGTATATAAGATATATTTGGTGTCCTTTTGATATTTTATATAAATTATATAATATATATTTGGTGAAGTTTTTCATATTTTACATAGGGTGTGTAGTATATAGTTACTGTTCTTTTTGATATTATATTTACAGTATATAATATACGTTTGGTGTAATTTTTGATATTTAATGTACAGTATATTAAATATAATTACTGTAGTATTTGATACTTTATTTACAGTATATATAACACATATTTGGTGTACTTTTTGATATTTTATGTACAGTATGTAATATATATTTACTGTACTTTTTGATAATTTATTTACAGTATATAAAGTGTATTTGGTGTACTTTCAGTTAATATTATATGTAAAATATATGAAATATATTTACTGTACTTTTTGATATTTTATGTACAGTATATAAGATATATTTGGTGTCCTTTTGATATATTATGTAAATTATATAATATATATTTGGTGAAGTTTTTCATATTTTACATAGGGTGTGTAGTATATAGTTACTGTCCTTTTTGATATTTTATTTACAGTATATAATATACGTTTGGTGTAATTTTTGATATTTTATGTACAGTATATTAAATATAATTACTGTAGTATTTGATACTTTATTTACAGTATATATAACACATATTTGGTGTACTTTTTGATATTTTATGTACAGTATGTAATATATATTTACTGTACTTTTTGATAATTTATTTACAGTATATAAAGTGTATTTGGTGTACTTTCGGTTAATATTATATGTACAATATATGAAATATATATACTGTATTTTTGATATTTTATGTACAGTATATAAGATATATTTCGTGTCCTTTTGATATTTTATGTAAATTATATAATACATATTTGGTGTTGTTTTTGATATTTTACATAGGGTGTGTCATCTATATTGACTGTCCTTTTTAATATTTTATTTACAGTATATAATATACATTTGGTGTAATTTTTGATATTTTATGTACAGTATATTAAATATAATTACTGTAGTTTTTCATAGTCTATTTACAGTATATATAACACATATTTGGTGTACTTTTTGATATTTTATGTACAGTATGTCATATATATTTACTGTACTATTTGATATTTTATTTTCAGTATATAAAATGTATTTGGTGTACTTTTAGTTAATATTATATGTACAATATATGAAATATATTTACTGTACTTTCTGATATTTTATATACAGTATATAAGATATATTTGGTGTCCTTTTGATATTTTATATAAATTATATAATATATATTTGGTGAAGTTTTTGATATTTTACATAGGGTGTGTAGTATATAGTTACTGTCCTTTTTGATATTTTATTTACAGTATATAATATACGTTTGGTGTAATTTTTGATATTTAATGTACAGTATATTAAATATAATTACTGTAGTATTTGATACTTTATTTACAGTATATATAACACATATTTGGTGTACTTTTTGATATTTTATGTATAGTATGTAATATATATTTACTGTACTTTTTGATAATTTATTTACAGTATATAAAGTGTATTTGGTGTACTTTCAGTTAATATTATATGTAAAATATATGAAATATATTTACTGTACTTTTTGATATTTTATGTACAGTATATAAGATATATTTCGTGTCCTTTTGATATTTTATGTAAATTATATAATACATATTTGGTGTTGTTTTTGATATTTTACATAGAGTGTGTCATCTATATTGACTGTCCTTTTTAATATTTTATTTACAGTATATAATATACATTTGGTGTAATTTTTGATATTTTATGTACAGTATATTAAATATAATTACTGTAGTTTTTCATAGTCTATTTACAGTATATATAACACATATTTGGTGTACTTTTTGATATTTTATGTACAGTATGTCATATATATTTACTGTACTTTTTGATAATTTATTTACAGTATATAAAGTGTATTTGGTGTACTTTCAGTTAATATTATATGTACAATATATGAAATATATTTACTGTACTTTTTGATATTTTATGTACAGTATATAAGATATATTTGGTGTCCTTTTGATATTTTATATAAATTATATAATATATATTTTTTGAAGTTTTTGATATTTTACATAGGGTGTGTAGTATATACTTACTGTCCTTTTTGATATTTTATTTACAGTATATAATATACATTTGGTGTAATTTTTGATATTTTATGTACAGTATATTAAATATAATTACTGCAGTTTTTGATAGTCTATTTACAGTATATATAACACATATTTGGTGTACTTTTTGATATTTTATGTACAGTATGTCATATATATTTACTGTACTATTTGATATTTTATTTACAGTATATAAAATGTATTTGGTGTACTTTTAGTTAATATTATATGTACAATATATGAAATATATTTACTGTACTTTCTGATATTTTATATACAGTATATAAGATATATTTGGTGTCCTTTTGATATTTTATATAAATTATATAATATATATTTGGTGAAGTTTTTGATATTTTACATAGGGTGTGTAGTATATAGTTACTGTCCTTTTTGATATTTTATTTACAGTATATAATATACGTTTGGTGTAATTTTTGATATTTAATGTACAGTATATTAAATATAATTACTGTAGTATTTGATACTTTATTTACAGTATATATAACACATATTTGGTGTACTTTTTGATATTTTATGTACAGTATGTAATATATATTTACTGTACTTTTTGATAATTTATTTACAGTATATAAAGTGTATTTGATGTACTTTCAGTTAATATTATATGTAAAATATATGAAATATATTTACTGTACTTTGTGATATTTTATGTAAAGTATATAAGATATATTTGGTGTCCTTTTGATATTTTATGTAAATTATATAATATATATTTGGTGAAGTTTTTGATATTTTACATAGGGTGTGTAGTATATAGTTACTGTCCTTTTTGATATTTTATTTACAGTATATAATATACGTTTGGTGTGATTTTTGATATTTTATGTACAGTATATTAAATATAATTACTGTAGTATTTGATACTTTATTTACAGTATATATAACACATATTTGGTGTACTTTTTGATATTTTATGTACAGTATGTAATATATATTTACTGTACTTTTTGATAATTTATTTACAGTATATAAAGTGTATTTGGTGTACTTTCGGTTAATATTATATGTACAATATATGAAATATATATACTGTATTTTTGATATTTTATGTACAGTATATAAGATATATTTCGTGTCCTTTTGATATTTTATGTAAATTATATAATACATATTTGGTGTTGTTTTTGATATTTTACATAGGGTGTGTCATCTATATTGACTGTCCTTTTTAATATTTTATTTACAGTATATAATATACATTTGGTGTAATTTTTGATATTTTATGGACAGTATATTAAATATAATTACTGTAGTTTTTCATAGTCTATTTACAGTATATATAACACATATTTGGTGTACTTTTTGATATTTTATGTACAGTATGTCATATATATTTACTGTACTATTTGATATTTTATTTACAGTATATAAAATGTATTTGGTGTACTTTTAGTTAATATTATATGTACAATATATGAAATATATTTACTGTACTTTCTGATATTTTATATACAGTATATAAGATATATTTGGTGTCCTTTTGATATTTTATATAAATTATATAATATATATTTGGTGAAGTTTTTGATATTTTACATAGGGTGTGTAGTATATAGTTACTGTCCTTTTTGATATTTTATTTACAGTATATAATATACGTTTGGTGTAATTTTTGATATTTAATGTACAGTATATTAAATATAATTACTGTAGTATTTGATACTTTATTTACAGTATATATAACACATATTTGGTGTACTTTTTGATATTTTATGTACAGTATGTAATATATATTTACTGTACTTTTTGATAATTTATTTACAGTATATAAAGTGTATTTGGTGTACTTTCAGTTAATATTATATGTAAAATATATGAAATATTTTTACTGTACTTTGTGATATTTTATGTACAGTATATAAGATATATTTGGTGTCCTTTTGATATTTTATGTAAATTATATAATATATATTTGGTGAAGTTTTTGATATTTTACATAGGGTGTGTAGTATATAGTTACTGTCCTTTTTGATATTTTATTTACAGTATATAATATACGTTTGGTGTAATTTTTGATATTTTATGTACAGTATATTAAATATAATTACTGTAGTATTTGATACTTTATTTACAGTATATATAACACATATTTGGTGTACTTTTTGATATTTTATGTACAGTATGTAATATATATTTACTGTACTTTTTGATAATTTATTTACAGTATATAAAGTGTATTTGGTGTACTTTCGGTTAATATTATATGTACAATATATGAAATATATATACTGTATTTTTGATATTTTATGTACAGTATATAAGATATATTTCGTGTCCTTTTGATATTTTATGTAAATTATATAATACATATTTGGTGTTGTTTTTGATATTTTACATAGAGTGTGTCATCTATATTGACTGTCCTTTTTAATATTTTATTTACAGTATATAATATACATTTGGTGTAATTTTTGATATTTTATGTACAGTATATTAAATATAATTACTGTAGTTTTTCATAGTCTATTTACAGTATATATAACACATATTTGGTGTACTTTTTGATATTTTATGTACAGTATGTCATATATATTTACTGTACTATTTGATATTTTATTTTCAGTATATAAAATGTATTTGGTGTACTTTTAGTTAATATTATATGTACAATATATGAAATATATTTACTGTACTTTCTGATATTTTATATACAGTATATAAGATATATTTGGTGTCCTTTTGATATTTTATATAAATTATATAATATATATTTGGTGAAGTTTTTGATATTTTACATAGGGTGTGTAGTATATAGTTACTGTCCTTTTTGATATTTTATTTACAGTATATAATATACGTTTGGTGTAATTTTTGATATTTAATGTACAGTATATTAAATATAATTACTGTAGTATTTGATACTTTATTTACAGTATATATAACACATATTTGGTGTACTTTTTGATATTTTATGTATAGTATGTAATATATATTTACTGTACTTTTTGATAATTTATTTACAGTATATAAAGTGTATTTGGTGTACTTTCAGTTAATATTATATGTAAAATATATGAAATATATTTACTGTACTTTTTGATATTTTATGTACAGTATATAAGATATATTTCGTGTCCTTTTGATATTTTATGTAAATTATATAATACATATTTGGTGTTGTTTTTGATATTTTACATAGAGTGTGTCATCTATATTGACTGTCCTTTTTAATATTTTATTTACAGTATATAATATACATTTGGTGTAATTTTTGATATTTTATGTACAGTATATTAAATATAATTACTGTAGTTTTTCATAGTCTATTTACAGTATATATAACACATATTTGGTGTACTTTTTGATATTTTATGTACAGTATGTCATATATATTTACTGTACTTTTTGATAATTTATTTACAGTATATAAAGTGTATTTGGTGTACTTTCAGTTAATATTATATGTACAATATATGAAATATATTTACTGTACTTTTTGATATTTTATGTACAGTATATAAGATATATTTGGTGTCCTTTTGATATTTTATTTAAATTATATAATATATATTTGGTGAAGTTTTTGATATTTTACATAGGGTGTGTAGTATATACTTACTGTCCTTTTTGATATTTTATTTACAGTATATAATATACATTTGGTGTAATTTTTGATATTTTATGTACAGTATATTAAATATAATTACTGCAGTTTTTGATAGTCTATTTACAGTATATATAACACAGATTTGGTGTACTTTTTGATATTTTATGTACAGTATGTCATATATATTTACTGTACTTTTTGATATTTTATTTACAGTATATAAAATGTATTTGGTGTACTTTTAGTTAATATTATATGTACAATATATGAAATATATTTACTGTACTTTTTGATATTTTATGTACAGTATATAAGATATATTTGGTGTCCTTTTGATATTTTATATAAATTATATAATATACATTTGGTGAAGTTTTTGATATTTTACATAGGGTGTGTAGTATATAGTTACTGTCCTTTTTGGTATTTTATTTACAGTATATAATATACGGTAGGTGTAATTTTTGATATTTAATGTACAGTATATTAAATATAATTACTGTAGTGTTTGATACTTTATTTACAGTATATATAACACATATTTGGTGTACTTTTTGATATTTTATGTACAGTATGTCATATATATTTACTGTACTTTTTGATAATTTATTTACAGTATATAAAGTGTATTTGGTGTACTTTCAGTTAATATCATATGTACAATATATGGAATGTATTTACTGTACTTTTTGATATTTTATGTACAGTATATAAGATATATTTGGTGTCCTTTTGATATTTTATGTAAATTATATAATATATATTTGGTGAAGTTTTTGATATTTTACATAGGGTGTGTACTATATAGTTACTGTCCTTTTTGATATTTTATTTATAGTATATAATATACGTTTGGTGTAATTTTTGATATTTTATGTACAGTATATTAAATATAATTACTGTAGTATTTGATACTTTATTTACAGTATATATAACACATATTTGGTGTACTTTTTGATATTTTATGTACACTATGTAATATATATTTACTGTACTTTTTGATAATTTATTTACAGTATATAAAGTGTATTTGGTGTACTTTCAGTTAATATTATATGTAAAATATATGAAATATATTTACTGTACTTTTTGATATTTTATGTACAGTATATAAGATATATTTGGTGTCCTTTTGATATTTTATGTAAATTATATAATATATATTTGGTGAAGTTTTTGATATTTTACATAGGGTGTGTAGTATATAGTTACTGTCCTTTTTGATATTTTATTTACAGTATATAATATACGTTTGGTGTAATTTTTGATATTTTATGTACAGTATATTAAATATAATTACTGTAGTATTTGATACTTTATTTACAGTATATATAACACATATTTGGTGTACTTTTTGATATTTTATGTACAGTATGTAATATATATTTACTGTACTTTTTGATAATTTATTTACAGTATATAAAGTGTATTTGGTGTACTTTCGGTTAATATTATATGTACAATATATGAAATATATATACTGTATTTTTGATATTTTATGTACAGTATATAAGATATATTTCGTGTCCTTTTGATATTTTATGTAAATTATATAATACATATTTGGTGTTGTTTTTGATATTTTACATAGGGTGTGTCATCTATATTGACTGTCCTTTTTAATATTTTATTTACAGTATATAATATACATTTGGTGTAATTTTTGATATTTTATGGACAGTATATTAAATATAATTACTGTAGTTTTTCATAGTCTATTTACAGTATATATAACACATATTTGGTGTACTTTTTGATATTTTATGTACAGTATGTCATATATATTTACTGTACTATTTGATATTTTATTTACAGTATATAAAATGTATTTGGTGTACTTTTAGTTAATATTATATGTACAATATATGAAATATATTTACTGTACTTTCTGATATTTTATATACAGTATATAAGATATATTTGGTGTCCTTTTGATATTTTATATAAATTATATAATATATATTTGGTGAAGTTTTTGATATTTTACATAGGGTGTGTAGTATATAGTTACTGTCCTTTTTGATATTTTATTTACAGTATATAATATACGTTTGGTGTAATTTTTGATATTTAATGTACAGTATATTAAATATAATTACTGTAGTATTTGATACTTTATTTACAGTATATATAACACATATTTGGTGTACTTTTTGATATTTTATGTACAGTATGTAATATATATTTACTGTACTTTTTGATAATTTATTTACAGTATATAAAGTGTATTTGGTGTACTTTCAGTTAATATTATATGTAAAATATATGAAATATTTTTACTGTACTTTGTGATATTTTATGTACAGTATATAAGATATATTTGGTGTCCTTTTGATATTTTATGTAAATTATATAATATATATTTGGTGAAGTTTTTGAAATTTTACATAGGGTGTGTAGTATATAGTTACTGTCCTTTTTGATATTTTATTTACAGTATATAATATACGTTTGGTGTAATTTTTGATATTTTATGTACAGTATATTAAATATAATTACTGCAGTATTTGATACTTTATTTACAGTATATATAACACATATTTGGTGTACTTTTTGATATTTTATGTACAGTATGTAATATATATTTACTGTACTTTTTGATAATTTATTTACAGTATATAAAGTGTATTTGGTGTACTTTCGGTTAATATTATATGTACAATATATGAAATATATATACTGTATTTTTGATATTTTATGTACAGTATATAAGATATATTTCGTGTCCTTTTGATATTTTATGTAAATTATATAATACATATTTGGTGTTGTTTTTGATATTTTACATAGAGTGTGTCATCTATATTGACTGTCCTTTTTAATATTTTATTTACAGTATATAATATACATTTGGTGTAATTTTTGATATTTTATGTACAGTATATTAAATATAATTACTGTAGTTTTTCATAGTCTATTTACAGTATATATAACACATATTTGGTGTACTTTTTGATATTTTATGTACAGTATGTCATATATATTTACTGTACTATTTGATATTTTATTTACAGTATATAAAATGTATTTGGTGTACTTTTAGTTAATATTATATGTACAATATATGAAATATATTTACTGTACTTTCTGATATTTTATATACAGTATATAAGATATATTTGGTGTCCTTTTGATATTTTATATAAATTATATAATATATATTTGGTGAAGTTTTTGATATTTTACATAGGGTGTGTAGTATATAGTTACTGTTCTTTTTGATATTTTATTTACAGTATATAATATACGTTTGGTGTAATTTTTGATATTTAATGTACAGTATATTAAATATAATTACTGTAGTATTTGATACTTTATTTACAGTATATATAACACATATTTGGTGTACTTTTTGATATTTTATGTACAGTATGTAATATATATTTACTGTACTTTTTGATAATTTATTTACAGTATATAAAGTGTATTTGGTGTACTTTCAGTTAATATTATATGTAAAATATATGAAATATATTTACTGTACTTTTTGATATTTTATGTACAGTATATAAGATATATTTGGTGTCCTTTTGATATTTTATGTAAATTATATAATATATATTTGGTGAAGTTTTTCATATTTTACATAGGGTGTGTAGTATATAGTTACTGTCCTTTTTGATATTTTATTTACAGTATATAATATACGTTTGGTGTAATTTTTGATATTTTATGTACAGTATATTAAATATAATTACTGTAGTATTTGATACTTTATTTACAGTATATATAACACATATTTGGTGTACTTTTTGATATTTTATGTACAGTATGTAATATATATTTACTGTACTTTTTGATAATTTATTTACAGTATATAAAGTGTATTTGGTGTACTTTCGGTTAATATTATATGTACAATATATGAAATATATATACTGTATTTTTGATATTTTATGTACAGTATATAAGATATATTTCGTGTCCTTTTGATATTTTATGTAAATTATATAATACATATTTGGTGTTGTTTTTGATATTTTACATAGAGTGTGTCATCTATATTGACTGTCCTTTTTAATATTTTATTTACAGTATATAATATACATTTGGTGTAATTTTTGATATTTTATGTACAGTATATTAAATATAATTACTGTAGTTTTTCATAGTCTATTTACAGTATATATAACACATATTTGGTGTACTTTTTGATATTTTATGTACAGTATGTCATATATATTTACTGTACTATTTGATATTTTATTTTCAGTATATAAAATGTATTTGGTGTACTTTTAGTTAATATTATATGTACAATATATGAAATATATTTACTGTACTTTCTGATATTTTATATACAGTATATAAGATATATTTGGTGTCCTTTTGATATTTTATATAAATTATATAATATATATTTGGTGAAGTTTTTGATATTTTACATAGGGTGTGTAGTATATACTTACTGTCCTTTTTGATATTTTATTTACAGTATATAATATACGTTTGGTGTAATTTTTGATATTTAATGTACAGTATATTAAATATAATTACTGTAGTATTTGATACTTTGTTTACAGTATATATAACACATATTTGGTGTACTTTTTGATATTTTATGTATAGTATGTAATATATATTTACTGTACTTTTTGATAATTTATTTACAGTATATAAAGTGTATTTGGTGTACTTTCAGTTAATATTATATGTAAAATATATGAAATATATTTACTGTACTTTTTGATATTTTATGTACAGTATATAAGATATATTTCGTGTCCTTTTGATATTTTATGTAAATTATATAATACATATTTGGTGTTGTTTTTGATATTTTACATAGAGTGTGTCATTTATATTGACTGTCCTTTTTAATATTTTATTTACAGTATATAATATACATTTGGTGTAATTTTTGATATTTTATGTACAGTATATTAAATATAATTACTGTAGTTTTTCATAGTCTATTTACAGTATATATAACACATATTTGGTGTACTTTTTGATATTTTATGTACAGTATGTCATATATATTTACTGTACTTTTTGATAATTTATTTACAGTATATAAAGTGTATTTGGTGTACTTTCAGTTAATATTATATGTACAATATATGAAATATATTTACTGTACTTTTTGATATTTTATGTACAGTATATAAGATATATTTGGTGTCCTTTTGATATTTTATATAAATTATATAATATATATTTGGTGAAGTTTTTGATATTTTACATAGGGTGTGTAGTATATACTTACTGTCCTTTTTGATATTTTATTTACAGTATATAATATAAATTTGGTGTAATTTTTGATATTTTATGTACAGTATATTAAATATAATTACTGCAGTTTTTGATAGTCTATTTACAGTATACATAACACATATTTGGTGTACTTTTTGATATTTTATGTACAGTATGTCATATATATTTACTGTACTTTTTGATATTTTATTTACAGTATATAAAATGTATTTGGTGTACTTTTAGTTAATATTATATGTACAATATATGAAATATATTTACTGTACTTTTTGATATTTTATGTACAGTATATAAGATATATTTGGTGTCCTTTTGATATTTTATATAAATTATATAATATACATTTGGTGAAGTTTTTGATATTTTACATAGGGTGTGTAGTATATAGTTACTGTCCTTTTTGATATTTTATTTACAGTATATAATATACGTTAGGTGTAATTTTTGATATTTAATGTACAGTATATTAAATATAATTACTGTAGTGTTTGATACTTTATTTACAGTATATATAACACATATTTGGTGTACTTTTTGATATTTTATGTACAGTATGTCATATATATTTACTGCACTTTTTGATAATTTATTTACAGTATATAAAGTGTATTTGGTGTACTTTCAGTTAATATTATATGTACAATATATGAAATATATTTACTGTACTTTTTGATATTTTATGTACAGTATATAAGATATATTTGGTGTCCTTTTGATATTTTATGTAAATTATATAATATATATTTGGTGAAGTTTTTGATATTTTACATAGGGTGTGTAGTATATAGTTACTGTCCTTTTTGATATTTTATTTACAGTATATAATATACGTTTGGTGTAATTTTTGATATTTTATGTACAGTATATTAAATATAATTACTGTAGTATTTGATACTTTATTTACAGTATATATAACACATATTTGGTGTACTTTTTGATATTTTATGTACAGTATGTCATATATATTTACTGTACTTTTTGATAATTTATTTACAGTATATAAAGTGTATTTGGTGTACTTTCAGTTAATATTATATGTAAAATATATGAAATATATTTACTGTACTTTTTGATATTTTAGGTACAGTATATAAGATATATTTGGTGTCCTTTTGATATTTTATGTAAATTATATAATATATATTTGGTGAAGTTTTTGATATTTTACATAGGGTGTGTAGTATATAGTTACTGTCCTTTTTGATATTTTATTTACAGTATATAATATACGTTTGGTGTAATTTTTGATATTTTATGTACAGTATATTAAATATAATTACTGTAGTATTTGATACTTTATTTACAGTATATATAACACATATTTGGTGTACTTTTTGATATTTTATGTACAGTATGTAATATATATTTACTGTACTTTTTGATAATTTATTTACAGTATATAAAGTGTATTTGGTGTACTTTCGGTTAATATTATATGTACAATATATGAAATATATATACTGTATTTTTGATATTTTATGTACAGTATATAAGATATATTTCGTGTCGTTTTGATATTTTATGTAAATTATATAATACATATTTGGTGTTGTTTTTGATATTTTACATAGGGTGTGTCATCTATATTGACTGTCCTTTTTAATATTTTATTTACAGTATATAATATACATTTGGTGTAATTTTTGATATTTTATGTACAGTATATTAAATATAATTACTGTAGTTTTTCATAGTCTATTTACAGTATATATAACACATATTTGGTGTACTTTTTGATATTTTATGTACAGTATGTCATATATATTTACTGTACTATTTGATATATTATTTACAGTATATAAAATGTATTTGGTGTACTTTTAGTTAATATTATATGTACAATATATGAAATATATTTACTGTACTTTCTGATATTTTATATACAGTATATAAGATATATTTGGTGTCCTTTTGATATTTTATATAAATTATATAATATATATTTGGTGAAGTTTTTGATATTTTACATAGGGTGTGTAGTATATACTTACTGTCCTTTTTGATATTTTATTTACAGTATATAATATACATTTGGTGTAATTTTTGATATTTTATGTACAGTATATTAAATATAGTTACTGCAGTTTTTGATAGTCTATTTACAGTATATATAACACATATTTGGTGTACTTTTTGATATTTTATGTACAGTATGTCATATATATTTACTGTACCTTTTGATATTTTATTTACAGTATATAAAATGTATTTGGTGTACTTTTAGTTAATATTATATGTACAATATATGAAATATATTTACTGTACTTTCTGATATTTTATGTACAGTATATAAGATATATTTGGTGTCCTTTTGATACTTTATATAAATTATATAATATATATTTGGTGAAGTTTTTGATATTTTACATAGGGTGTGTAGTATATAGTTACTGTCCTTTTTGATATTTTATTTACAGTATATAATATACGTTTGGTGTAATTTTTGATATTTAATGTACAGTATATTAAATATAATTACTGTAGTATTTGATACTTTATTTACAGTATATATAACACATATTTGGTGTACTTTTTGATATTTTATGTACAGTATGTCATATATATTTACTGTACTTTTTGATAATTTATTTACAGTATATAAAGTGTATTTGGTGTACTTTCAGTTAAGATTATATGTACAATATATGAAATATATTTACTGTACTTTTTGATATTTTATGTACAGTTTATAAGATATATTTGGTGTCCTTTTGATATTTCATATAAATTATATAATATATATTTGGTGAAGTTTTTGATATTTTACATAGGGTGTGTAGTATATAGTTACTGTCCTTTTTGATATTTTATTTACAGTATATAATATACGTTTGGTGTAATTTTTGATATTTAATATACAGTATATTAAATATAATTACTGTAGTATTTGATACTTTATTTACAGTATATATAACACATATTTGGTGTACTTTTTGATATTTTATGTACAGTATGTAATATATATTTACTGTACTTTTTGATAATTTATTTACAGTATATAAAGTGTATTTGGTGTACTTTCAGTTAATATTATATGTACAATATATGAAATATATTTACTGTACTTTTTGATATTTTATGTACAGTATATAAGATATATTTCGTGTCCTTTTGATATTTTATGTAAATTATATAATATATATTTGGTGAAGTTTTTGATATTTTACATAGGGTGTGTAGTATATAGTTACTGTCCTTTTTGATATTTTATTTACAGTATATAATATACGTTTGGTGTAATTTTTGATATTTTATGTACAGTATATTAAATATAATTACTGTAGTATTTGATACTTTATTTACAGTATATATAACACATATTTGGTGTACTTTTTGATATTTTATGTACAGTATGTAATATATATTTACTGTACTTTTTGATAATTTATTTACAGTATATAAAGTGTATTTGGTGTACTTTCGGTTAATATTATATGTACAATATATGAAATATATATACTGTATTTTTGATATTTTATGTACAGTATATAAGATATATTTCGTGTCCTTTTGATATTTTATGTAAATTATATAATACATAATTGGTGTTGTTTTTGATATTTTACATAGGGTGTGTCATCTATATTGAGTGTCCTTTTTGATATTTTATTTACAGTATATAATATACATTTGGTGTAATTTTTGATATTTTATGTACAGTATATTAAATATAATTACTGTAGTTTTTCATAGTCTATTTACAGTATATATAACACATATTTGGTGTACTTTTTGATATTTTATGTACAGTATGTCATCTATATTTACTGTACTATTTGATATTTTATTTACAGTATATAAAATGTATTTGGTGTACTTTTAGTTAATATTATATGTACAATATATGAAATATATTTACTGTACTTTCTGATATTTTATATACAGTATATAAGATATATTTGGTGTCCTTTTGATATTTTATATAAATTATATAATATATATTTGGTGAAGTTTTTGATATTTTACATAGGGTGTGTAGTATATAGTTACTGTCCTTTTTGATATTTTATTTACAGTATATAATATACGTTTGGTGTAATTTTTGATATTTAATGTACAGTATATTAAATATAATTACTGTAGTATTTGATACTTTATTTACAGTATATATAACACATATTTGGTGTACTTTTTGATATTTTATGTACAGTATGTAATATATATTTACTGTACTTTTTGATAATTTATTTACAGTATATAAAGTGTATTTGGTGTACTTTCAGTTAATATTATATGTAAAATATATGAAATATATTTACTGTACTTTTTGATATTTTATGTACAGTATATAAGATATATTTCGTGTCCTTTTGATATTTTATGTAAATTATATAATACATATTTGGTGTTGTTTTTGATATTTTACATAGAGTGTGTCATCTATATTGACTGTCCTTTTTAATATTTTATTTACAGTATATAATATACATTTGGTGTAATTTTTGATATTTTATGTACAGTATATTAAATATAATTACTGTAGTTTTTCATAGTCTATTTACAGTATATATAACACATATTTGGTGTACTTTTTGATATTTTATGTACAGTATGTCATCTATATTTACTGTACAATTTGATATTTTATTTACAGTATATAAAATGTATTTGGTGTACTTTTAGTTAATATTATATGTACAATATATGAAATATATTTACTGTACTTTCTGATATTTTATATACAGTATATAAGATATATTTGGTGTCCTTTTGATATTTTATATAAATTATATAATATATATTTGGTGAAGTTTTTGATATTTTACATAGGGTGTGTAGTATATACTTACTGTCCTTTTTGATATTTTATTTACAGTATATAATATACATTTTGTGTAATTTTTGGTATTTTATGTACAGTATATTAAATATAATTACTGCAGTTTTTGATAGTCTATTTACAGTATATATAACACATATTTGGTGTACTTTTTGATATTTTATGTACAGTATGTCATATATATTTACTGTACTTTTTGATATTTTATTTACAGTATATAAAATGTATTTGGTGTACTTTTAGTTAATATTATATGTACAATATAGGAAATATATTTACTGTACTTTTTGATATTTTATGTACAGTATATAAGATATATTTGGTGTCCTTTTGATATTTTATATAAATTATATAATATATATTTGGTGAAGTTTTTGATATTTTACATAGGGTGTGTAGTATATAGTTACTGTCCTTTTTGATATTTTATTTACAGTATATAATATACGTTTGGTGTAATTTTTGATATTTAATGTACAGTATATTAAATATAATTACTGTAGTATTTGATACTTTATTTACAGTATATATAACACATATTTGGTGTACTTTTTGATATTTTATGTACAGTATGTCATATATATTTACTGTACTTTTTGATAATTTATTTACAGTATATAAAGTGTATTTGGTGTACTTTCAGTTAATATTACATGTACAATATATGAAATATATTTACTGTACTTTTTGATATTTTATGTACAGTATATAAGATATATTTGGTGTCCTTTTGATATTTTATGTAAATTATATAATATATATTTGGTGAAGTTTTTGATATTTTACATAGGGTGTGTAGTATATAGTTACTGTCTTTTTTGATATTTTATTTACAGTATATAATATACGTTTGGTGTAATTTTTGATATTTAATGTACAGTATATTAAATATAATTACTGTAGTATTTGATACTTTATTTACAGTATATATAACACATATTTGGTGTACTTTTTGATATTTTATGTACAGTATGTAATATATATTTACTGTACTTTTTGATAATTTATTTACAGTATATAAAGTGTATTTGGTGTACTTTCAGTTAATATTATATGTAAAATATATGAAATATATTTACTGTACTTTTTGATATTTTATGTACAGTATATAAGATATATTTGGTGTCCTTTTGATATTTTATGTAAATTATATAATATATATTTGGTGAAGTTTTTGATATTTTACATAGGGTGTGTAGTATATAGTTACTGTCCTTTTTGATATTTTATTTACAGTATATAATATACGTTTGGTGTAATTTTTGATATTTTATGTACAGTATATTAAATATAATTACTGTAGTATTTGATACTTTATTTACAGTATATATAACACATATTTGGTGTACTATTTGATATTTTATGTACAGTATGTAATATATATTTACTGTACTTTTTCATAATTTATTTACAGTATATAAAGTGTATTTGGTGTACTTTCGGTTAATATTATATGTACAATATATGAAATATATATACTGTATTTTTGATATTTTATGTACAGTATATAAGATATATTTCGTGTCCTTTTGGTATTTTATGTAAATTATATAATACATATTTGGTGTTGTTTTTGATATTTTACATAGGGTGTGTCATCTATATTGACTGTCCTTTTTGATATTTTATTTACAGTATATAATATACATTTGGTGTAATTTTTGATATTTTATGTACAGTATATTAAATATAATTACTGTAGTTTTTCATAGTCTATTTACAGTATATATAACACATATTTGGTGTACTTTTTGATATTTTATGTACAGTATGTCATCTATATTTACTGTACTATTTGATATTTTATTTACAGTATATAAAATGTATTTGGTGTACTTTTAGTTAATATTATATGTACAATATATGAAATATATTTACTGTACTTTCTGATATTTTATATACAGTATATAAGATATATTTGGTGTCCTTTTGATATTTTATATAAATTATATAATATATATTTGGTGAAGTTTTTGATATTTTACATAGGGTGTGTAGTATATACTTACTGTCCTTTTTGATATTTTATTTACAGTATATAATATACATTTGGTGTAATTTTTGGTATTTTATGTACAGTATATTAAATATAATTACTGCAGTTTTTGATAGTCTATTTACAGTATATATAACACATATTTGGTGTACTTTTTGATATTTTATGTACAGTATGTCATATATATTTACTGTACTTTTTGATATTTTATTTACAGTATATAAAATGTATTTGGTGTACTTTTAGTTAATATTATATGTACAATATAGGAAATATATTTACTGTACTTTTTGATATTTTATGTACAGTATATAAGATATATTTGGTGTCCTTTTGATATTTTATATAAATTATATAATATATATTTGGTGAAGTTTTTGATATTTTACATAGGGTGTGTAGTATATAGTTACTGTCCTTTTTGATATTTTATTTACAGTATATAATATACGTTTGGTGTAATTTTTGATATTTAATGTACAGTATATTAAATATAATTACTGTAGTATTTGATACTTTATTTACAGTATATATAACACATATTTGGTGTACTTTTTGATATTTTATGTACAGTATGTCATATATATTTACTGTACTTTTTGATAATTTATTTACAGTATATAAAGTGTATTTGGTGTACTTTCAGTTAATATTACATGTACAATATATGAAATATATTTACTGTACTTTTTGATATTTTATGTACAGTATATAAGATATATTTGGTGTCCTTTTGATATTTTATGTAAATTATATAATATATATTTGGTGAAGTTTTTGATATTTTACATAGGGTGTGTAGTATATAGTTACTGTCTTTTTTGATATTTTATTTACAGTATATAATATACGTTTGGTGTAATTTTTGATATTTAATGTACAGTATATTAAATATAATTACTGTAGTATTTGATACTTTATTTACAGTATATATAACACATATTTGGTGTACTTTTTGATATTTTATGTACAGTATGTAATATATATTTACTGTACTTTTTGATAATTTATTTACAGTATATAAAGTGTATTTGGTGTACTTTCAGTTAATATTATATGTAAAATATATGAAATATATTTACTGTACTTTTTGATATTTTATGTACAGTATATAAGATATATTTGGTGTCCTTTTGATATTTTATGTAAATTATATAATATATATTTGGTGAAGTTTTTGATATTTTACATAGGGTGTGTAGTATATAGTTACTGTCCTTTTTGATATTTTATTTACAGTATATAATATACGTTTGGTGTAATTTTTGATATTTTATGTACAGTATATTAAATATAATTACTGTAGTATTTGATACTTTATTTACAGTATATATAACACATATTTGGTGTACTATTTGATATTTTATGTACAGTATGTAATATATATTTACTGTACTTTTTCATAATTTATTTACAGTATATAAAGTGTATTTGGTGTACTTTCGGTTAATATTATATGTACAATATATGAAATATATATACTGTATTTTTGATATTTTATGTACAGTATATAAGATATATTTCGTGTCCTTTTGGTATTTTATGTAAATTATATAATACATATTTGGTGTTGTTTTTGATATTTTACATAGGGTGTGTCATCTATATTGACTGTCCTTTTTGATATTTTATTTACAGTATATAATATACATTTGGTGTAATTTTTGATATTTTATGTACAGTATATTAAATATAATTACTGTAGTTTTTCATAGTCTATTTACAGTATATATAACACATATTTGGTGTACTTTTTGATATTTTATGTACAGTATGTCATATATATTTACTGTACTATTTGATATTTTATTTACAGTATATAAAATGTATTTGGTGTACTTTTAGTTAATATTATATGTACAATATATGAAATATATTTACTGTACTTTCTGATATTTTATATACAGTATATAAGATATATTTGGTGTCCTTTTGATATTTTATATAAATTATATAATATATATTTTGTGAAGTTTTTGATATTTTACATAGTGTGTGTAGTATATACTTACTGTCCTTTTTGATATTTTATTTACAGTATATAATATACATTTGGTGTAATTTTTGATATTTTATGTACAGTATATTAAATATAATTACTGCAGTTTTTGATAGTCTATTTACAGTATATACAACACATATTTGGTGTACTTTTTGATATTTTATGTACAGTATGTCATATATTTACTGTACTTTTTGATATTTTATTTACAGTATATAAAATGTATTTGGTGTACTTTTAGTTAATATTATATGTACAATATAGGAAATATATTTACTGTACTTTTTGATATTTTATGTACAGTATATAAGATATATTTGGTGTCCTTTTGATATTTTATATAAATTATATAATATATATTTGGTGAAGTTTTTGATATTTTACATAGGGTGTGTAGTATATAGTTACTGTCCTTTTTGATATTTTATTTACAGTATATAATATACGTTTGGTGTAATTTTTGATATTTAATGTACAGTATATTAAATATAATTACTGTAGTATTTGATACTTTATTTACAGTATATATAACACATATTTGGTGTACTTTTTGATATTTTATGTACAGTATGTCATATATATTTACTGTACTTTTTGATAATTTATTTACAGTATATAAAGTGTATTTGGTGTACTTTCAGTTAATATTATATGTAAAATATATGAAATATATTTACTGTACTTTTTGATATTTTATGTACAGTATATAAGATATATTTGGTGTCCTTTTGATATTTTATGTAAATTATATAATATATATTTGGTGAAGTTTTTGATATTTTACATAGGGTGTGTAGTATATAGTTACTGTCCTTTTTGATATTTTATTTACAGTATATAATATACGTTTGGTGTAATTTTTGATATTTTATGTACAGTATATTAAATATAATTACTGTAGTATTTGATACTTTATTTACAGTATATATAACACATATTTGGTGTACTATTTGATATTTTATGTACAGTATGTAATATATATTTACTGTACTTTTTCATAATTTATTTACAGTATATAAAGTGTATTTGGTGTACTTTCGGTTAATATTATATGTACAATATATGAAATATATATACTGTATTTTTGATATTTTATGTACAGTATATAAGATATATTTCGTGTCCTTTTGGTATTTTATGTAAATTATATAATACATATTTGGTGTTGTTTTTGATATTTTACATAGGGTGTGTCATCTATATTGACTGTCCTTTTTGATATTTTATTTACAGTATATAATATACATTTGGTGTAATTTTTGATATTTTATGTACAGTATATTAAATATAATTACTGTAGTTTTTCATAGTCTATTTACAGTATATATAACACATATTTGGTGTACTTTTTGATATTTTATGTACAGTATGTCATATATATTTACTGTACTATTTGATATTTTATTTACAGTATATAAAATGTATTTGGTGTACTTTTAGTTAATATTATATGTACAATATATGAAATATATTTACTGTACTTTCTGATATTTTATATACAGTATATAAGATATATTTGGTGTCCTTTTGATATTTTATATAAATTATATAATATATATTTTGTGAAGTTTTTTATATTTTACATAGTGTGTGTAGTATATACTTACTGTCCTTTTTGATATTTTATTTACAGTATATAATATACATTTGGTGTAATTTTTGATATTTTATGTACAGTATATTAAATATAATTACTGCAGTTTTTGATAGTCTATTTACAGTATATACAACACATATTTGGTGTACTTTTTGATATTTTATGTACAGTATGTCATATATTTACTGTACTTTTTGATATTTTATTTACAGTATATAAAATGTATTTGGTGTACTTTTAGTTAATATTATATGTACAATATATGAAATATATTTACTGTACTTTTTGATATTTTATGTACAGTATATAAGATATATTTGGTGTCCTTTTGATATTTTATGTAAATTATATAATATATATTTGGTGAAGTTTTTGATATTTTACATAGGGTGTGTACTATATAGTTACTGTCCTTTTTGATATTTTATTTACAGTATATAATATATGTTTGGTGTAATTTTTGATATTTTATGTACAGTATATTAAATATAATTACTGTAGTATTTGATACTTTATTTACAGTATATATAACACATATTTGGTGTACTTTTTGATATTTTATGTACAGTATGTAATATATATTTACTGTACTTTTTGATAATTTATTTACAGTATATAAAGTGTATTTGGTGTACTTTCAGTTAATATTATATGTACAATATATGAAATATATTTACTGTACTTTGTGATATTTTATGTACAGTATATAAGATATATTTGGTGTCCTTTTGATATTTTATGTAAATTATATAATATATATTTGGTGAAGTTTTTGATATTTTACATAGGGTGTGTAGTATATAGTTACTGTCCTTTTTGATATTTTATTTACAGTATATAATATACATTTGGTGTAATTTTTGATATTTTATGTACAGTATATTAAATACTATTACTGTAGTTTTTGATAGTCTATTTACAGTATATATAACACATATTTGGTTTACTTTTTGATATTTTATGTACAGTATGTCATATATATTTACTGTAATTTTTGATATTTTATTTACAGTATATAAAATGTATTTGGTGTACTTTCAGTTAATATTATATGTATAATATATGAAATATATTTACTGTACTTTTTGATATTTTATGTACAGTATATAAGATATATTTGGTGTCCTTTTGATATTTTATGTAAATTATATAATACATATGTGCTGTAGTTTTTGATATTTTACATAGGGTGTGTCATATATATTGACGGTACTTTTTGATATTTTATTTACAGTATATAATATACATTTGGTGTAATTGTTGATATTTTATGTACAGTATATTAAATATAATTACTGTAGTTTTTCATAGTCTATTTATAGTATATATAACACATATTTGGTGTACTTTTTGATATTTTATGTACAGTATGTCATATATATTTACTGTACTTTTTGATAATTTGTTTACAGTATATTAAGTGTATTTGGTGTACTTTCAGTTAATATTATATGTACAATATATGTAATATATTTACCGTACTCTTTGATATTTTATGTACAGTATATAAGATATATTTGGTGTCCTTTTGATATTTTATGTAAATTATATAATACATATTTGGTGTAGTTTTTGATATTTTACATAGGGTGTGTGATATATATTGACTGTCCTTTTTGATATTTTATTTACAGTATATAATATACATTTGGTGTAATTTTTGATATTTTATGTACAGTATATTAAATACAATTACTGTAGTTTTTGATAGTCTATTTACAGTATATATAACACGTATTTGGTGTACTTTTTGATATTTTATGTACAGTATGTCATATATATTTACTGTACTTTTTGATAATTTATTTACAGTATATAAAATGTATTTGGTGTACCTTCAGTTAATATTATATGTACAATATATGAAATATATTTACTGTACTTTTTGATATTTTATGTACAGTATGTCATATATATTTACTGTATTTTTGATATTTTATTTACAGTATATAAAATGTATTTGGTGTACTTTTAGTTAATATTATATACACAATATATGAAATATATTTACTGTACTTTTTGATATTTTATGTACAGTATATAAGATATATTTGGTGTCCTTTTGATATTTTATATAAATTATATAATATATATTTGGTGTAGTTTTTGAGTATATAAAATGTATTTGGTGTACTTTCAGTTAATATTATATGTACAATATATGGAATATATTTACTGTACTTTTTGATATTTTATGTACAGTATAGAAGATATATTTGGTGTCCTTTTGATATTTTATATAAATTATATAATATATATTTGGTGAAGTTTTTGATATTTTAAATAGGGTGTGTAGTATATAGTTACTGTCCTTTTTGATATTTTATTTACAGTATATAATATACGTTTGGTGTAATTTTTGATATTTAATGTACAGTATATTAAATATAATTACTGTACTATTTGATACTTTATTTACAGTATATATAACACATATTTGGTGTACTTTCTGATATTTTATGTACAGTATGTAATATATATTTACTGTACTTTTTGATAATTTATTTACAGTATATAAAGTGTATTTGGTGTACTTTCAGTTAATATTATATGTACAATATATGAAATATATTGACTGTACTTTTTGATATTTTATGTACAGTATATAAGATATATTTGGTGTCCTTTTGATATTTTATGTAAATTATATAATATATATTTGGTGAAGTTTTTGATATTTTACATAGGGTGTGTAGTATATAGTTACTGTCCTTTTTGATATTTTATTTACAGTATATAATATACGTTTGGTGTAATTTTTGATATTTAATGTACAGTATATTAAATATAATTACTGTAGTGTTTGATACTTTATTTACAGTATATATAACACATATTTGGTGTACTTTTTGATATTTTATGTACATTATGTCATATATATTTACTGTACTTTTTGATAATTTATTTACAGTATATAAAGTGTATTTGGTGTACTTTCAGTTAATATTATATGTACAATATATGAAATATATTTACTGTACTTTTTGATATTTTATGTACAGTATATAAGATATATTTGGTGTCCTTTTGATATTTTATGTAAATTATATAATATATATTTGGTGAAGTTTTTGATATTTTACATAGGGTGTGTAGTATATAGTTACTGTCCTTTTTGATATTTTATTTACAGTATATAATATACGTTTGGTGTAATTTTTGATATTTTATGTACAGTATATTAAATATAATTACTGTAGTATTTGATACTTTATTTACAGTATATATAACACATATTTGGTGTACTTTTTGATATTTTATGTACAGTATGTAATATATATTTACTGTACTTTTTGATAATTTATTTACAGTATATAAAGTGTATTTGGTGTACTTTCGGTTAATATTATATGTACAATATATGAAATATATATACTGTATTTTTGATATTTTATGTACAGTATATAAGATATATTTCGTGTCCTTTTGATATTTTATGTAAATTATATAATACATATTTGGTGTTGTTTTTGATATTTTACATAGGGTGTGTCATCTATATTGACTGTCCTTTTTAATATTTTATTTACAGGATATAATATACATTTGGTGTAATTTTTGATATTTTATGTACAGTATATTAAATATAATTACTGTAGTTTTTTATAGTCTATTTACAGTATATATAACACATATTTGGTGTACTTTTTGATATTTTATGTACAGTATGTCATATATATTTACTGTACTATTTGATATTTTATTTACAGTATATAAAATGTATTTGGTGTACTTTTAGTTAATATTATATGTACAATATATGAAATATATTTACTGTACTTTCTGATATTTTATATACAGTATATAAGATATATTTGGTGTCCTTTTGATATTTTATATAAATTATATAATATATATTTTGTGAAGTTTTTGATGTTTTACATAGGGTGTGTAGTATATACTTACTGTCCTTTTTGATATTTTATTTACAGTATATAATATACATTTGGTGTAATTTTTGATATTTTATGTACAGTATATTAAATATAATTACTGCAGTTTTTGATAGTCTATTTACAGTATATACAACACATATTTGGTGTACTTTTTGATATTTTATGTACAGTATGTCATATATATTTACTGTACTTTTTGATATTTTATTTACAGTATATAAAATGTATTTGGTGTACTTTTAGTTAATATTATATGTACAATATATGAAATATATTTACTGTACTTTTTGATATTTTATGTACAGTATATAAGATATATTTGGTGTCCTTTTGATATTTTATATAAATTACATAATATATATTTGCTGAAGTTTTTGATATTTTACATAGGGTGTGTAGTATATAGTTACTGTCCTTTTTGATATTTTATTTACAGTATATAATATACGTTTGGTGTAATTTTTGATATTTAATGTACAGTATATTAAATATAATTACTGTAGTATTTGATACTTTATTTACAGTATATAAACCACATATTTGGTGTACTTTTTGATATTTTATGTACAGTATATAATATATATTTACTGTACTTTTTGATAATTTATTTACAGTATATAAAGTGTATTTGGTGTACTTTCAGTTAATATTATATGTACAATATATGAAATATATTTACTGTACTTTTTGATATTTTATGTACAGTATATAAGATATATTTGGTGTCCTTTTGATATTTTATGTAAATTATATAATATATATTTGGTGAAGTTTTTGATATTTTACATAGGGTGTGTAGTATATAGTTACTGTCCATTTTGATATTTTATTTACAGTATATAATATACGTTTGGTGTAATTTTTGATATTTTATGTACAGTATATTAAATATAATTACTGTAGTATTTGATACTTTATTTACAGTATATATAACACATATTTGGTGCACTTTTTGATATTTTATGTACAGTATGTAATATATATTTACTGTACTTTTTGATAATTTATTTACAGTATATAAAGTGTATTTGGTGTACTTTCGGTTAATATTATATGTACAATATATGAAATATATATACTGTATTTTTGATATTTTATGTACAGTATATAAGATATATTTCGTGTCCTTTTGATATTTTATGTAAATTATATAATACATATTTGGTGTTGTTTTTGATATTTTACATAGGGTGTGTCATCTATATTGACTGTCCTTTTTAATATTTTATTTACAGTATATAATATACATTTGGTGTAATTTTTGATATTTTATGTACAGTATATTAAATATAATTACTGTAGTTTTTCATAGTCTATTTACAGTATATATAACACATATTTGGTGTACGTTTTGATATTTTATGTACAGTATGTCATATATATTTACTGTACTATTTGATATTTTATTTACAGTATATAAAATGTATTTGGTGTACTTTTAGTTAATATTATATGTACAATATATGATATATATTTACTGTACTTTCTGATATTTTATATACAGTATATAAGATATATTTGGTGTCCTTTTGATATTTTATATAAATTATATAATATATATTTTGTGCAGTTTTTGATATTTTACATAGGGTGTGTAGTATATACTTACTGTCCTTTTTGATATTTTATTTACAGTATATAATATACATTTGGTGTAATTTTTGATATTTTATGTACAGTATATTAAATATAATTACTGCAGTTTTTGATAGTCTATTTACAGTATATACAACACATATTTGGTGTACTTTTTCATATTTTATGTACAGTATGTCATATATATTTACTGTACTTTTTGATATTTTATTTACAGTATATAAAATGTATTTGGTGTACTTTTAGTTAATATTATATGTACAATATATGAAATATATTTACTGTACTTTTTGATATTTTATGTACAGTATATAAGATATATTTGGTGTCCTTTTGATATTTTATATAAATTACCTAATATATATTTGGTGAAGTTTTTGATATTTTACATAGGGTGTGTAGTATATAGTTACTGTCCTTTTTGATATTTTATTTACAGTATATAATATACGTTTGGTGTAATTTTTGATATTTAATGTACAGTATATTAAATATAATTACTGTAGTATTTGATACTTTATTTACAGTATATATAACACATATTTGGTGTACTTTTTGATATTTTATGTACAGTATGTCATATATATTTACTGTACTTTTTGATAATTTATTTACAGTATATAAAGTGTATTTGGTGTACTTTCAGTTAATATTATATGTACAATATATGAAATATATTTACTGTACTTTTTGATATTTTATGTACAGTATATAAGATATATTTCGTGTCCTTTTGATATTTTATGTAAATTATATAATATATATTTGGTGAAGTTTTTGATATTTTACATAGGGTGTGTAGTATATAGTTACTGTCCTTTTTGATATTTTATTTACAGTATATAATATACGTTTGGTGTAATTTTTGATATTTTATGTACAGTATATTAAATATAATTACTGCAGTTTTTGATAGTCTATTTACAGTATATACAACACATATTTGGTGTACTTTTTGATATTTTATGTACAGTATGTAATATATATTTACTGTACTTTTTGATAATTTATTTACAGTATATAAAGTGTATTTGGTGTACTTTCGGTTAATATTATATGTACAATATATGAAATATATATACTGTATTTTTGATATTTTATGTAGAGTATATAAGATATATTTCGTGTCCTTTTGATATTTTATGTAAATTATATAATACATATTTGGTGTTGTTTTTGATATTTTACATAGGGTGTGTCATCTATATTGACTGTCCTTTTTAATATTTTATTTACAGTATATAATATACATTTGGTGTAATTTTTGATATTTTATGTACAGTATATTAAATATAATTACTGTAGTTTTTTATAGTCTATTTACAGTATATATAACACATATTTGGTGTACTTTTTGATATTTTATGTACAGTATGTCATATATATTTACTGTACTATTTGATATTTTATTTACAGTATATAAAATGTATTTGGTGTACTTTTAGTTAATATTATATGTACAATATATGAAATATATTTACTGTACTTTCTGATATTTTATATACAGTATATAAGATATATTTGGTGTCCTTTTGATATTTTATATAAATTATATAATATATATTTTGTGAAGTTTTTGATATTTTACATAGGGTGTGTAGTATATACTTACTGTCCTTTTTGATATTTTATTTACAGTATATAATATACATTTGGTGTAATTTTTGATATTTTATGTACAGTATATTAAATATAATTACTGAAGTATTTGATACTTTATTTACAGTATATATAACACATATTTGGTGTACTTTTTGATATTTTATGTACAGTATGTCATATATATTTACTGTACTTTTTGATAATTTATTTACAGTATATAAAGAGTATTTGGTGTACTTTCAGTTAATATTATATGTACAATATATGAAATATGTTTACTGTATTTTTGATATTTTATGTACAGTATATAAGATATATTTGGTGTCCTTTTGATATTTTATGTAAATTATATAATATATATTTGGTGAAGTTTTTGATATTTTACATAGGGTGTGTAGTATATAGTTACTGTCCTTTTTGATATTTTATTTACAGTATATAATATACGTTTGGTGTAATTTTTGATATTTTATGTACAGTATATTAAATATAATTACTGTAGTATTTGATACTTTATTTACAGTATATATAACACATATTTGGTGTACTTTTTGATATTTTATGTACAGTATGTAATATATATTTACTGTACTTTTTGATAATTTATTTACAGTATATAAAGTGTATTTGGGGTACTTTCGGTTAATATTATATGTACAATATATGAAATATATTTACTGTATTTTTGATATTTTATGTACAGTATATAAGATATATTTCGTATCCTTTTGATATTTTATGTAAATTATATAATACATATTTGGTGTTGTTTTTGATATTTTACATAGGGTGTGTCATATATATTGACTGTCCTTTTTTATATTTTATTTACAGTATATAATATACATTTGGTGTAATTTTTGATATTTTATGTACAGTATATTAAATATAATTACTGTAGTTTTTCATAGTCTATTTACAGTATATATAACACATATTTGGTGTACTTTTTGATATTTTATGTACAGTATGTCATATATATTTACTGTACTGTTTTATATTTTATTTACAGTATATAAAATGTATTTGGTGTACTTTTAGTTAATATTATATGTACAATATATGAAATATATTTACTGTACCTTCTGATATTTTATATACAGTATATAAGATATATTTGGTGTCCGTTAGATATTTTATACAAATTATATAATATATATTTAGTGAAGTTTTTCATATTTTACATAGGGGGTGTAGTATATAGTTACTGTCCTTTTTGATATTTTATTTACAGTATATAATATACGTTTGGTGTAATTTTTGATATTTAATGTACAGTATATTAAATATAATTACTGTAGTATTTGATACTTTATTTACAGTATATAAACCACATATTTGGTGTACTTTTTGATATTTTATGTACAGTATGTCATATATATTTACTGTACTTTTTGATATTTTATTTACAGTATATAAAATGTATTTGGTGTACTTTTAGTTAATATTATATGTACAATATATGAAATATATTTACTGTACTTTCTGATATTTTATGTACAGTATATAAGATATATTTGGTGTCCTTTTGATATTTTATATAAATTATATAATATATATTTGGTGAAGTTTTTGATATTTTACATAGGGTGTGTAGTATATAGTTACTGTCCTTTTTGATATTTTATTTACAGTATATAATATACGTTTGGTGTAATTTTTGATATTTAATGTACAGTATATTAAATATAATTACTGTAGTATTTGATACTTTATTTACAGTATATATAACACATATTTGGTGTACTTTTTGATATTTTATGTACAGTATGTAATATATATTTACTGTACTTTTTGATAATTTATTTACAGTATATAAAGTGTATTTGGTGTACTTTCAGTTAATATTAAATGTAAAATATATGAAATATATTTACTGTACTTTTTGATATTTTATGTACAGTATATAAGATATATTTGGTGTCCTTTTGATATTTTATGTAAATTATATAATACATATTTGGTGTTGTTTTTGATATTTTACATAGGGTGTGTCATCTATATTGACTGTCCTTTTTAATATTTTATTTACAGTATATAATATACATTTGGTGTAATTTTTGATATTTTATGTACAGTATATTAAATATAATTACTGTAGTTTTTCATAGTCTATTTACAGTATATATAACACATATTTGGTGTACGTTTTGATATTTTATGTACAGTATGTCATATATATTTACTGTACTATTTGATATTTTATTTACAGTATATAAAATGTATTTGGTGTACTTTTAGTTAATATTATATGTACAATATATGATATATATTTACTGTACTTTCTGATATTTTATATACAGTATATAAGATATATTTGGTGTCCTTTTGATATTTTATATAAATTATATAATATATATTTTGTGCAGTTTTTGATATTTTACATAGGGTGTGTAGTATATACTTACTGTCCTTTTTGATATTTTATTTACAGTATATAATATACATTTGGTGTAATTTTTGATATTTTATGTACAGTATATTAAATATAATTACTGCAGTTTTTGATAGTCTATTTACAGTATATACAACACATATTTGGTGTACTTTTTGATATTTTATGTACAGTATGTCATATATATTTACTGTACTTTTTGATATTTTATTTACAGTATATAAAATGTATTTGGTGTACTTTTAGTTAATATTATATGTACAATATATGAAATATATTTACTGTACTTTTTGATATTTTATGTACAGTATATAAGATATATTTGGTGTCCTTTTGATATTTTATATAAATTACCTAATATATATTTGGTGAAGTTTTTGATATTTTACATAGGGTGTGTAGTATATAGTTACTGTCCTTTTTGATATTTTATTTACAGTATATAATATACGTTTGGTGTAATTTTTGATATTTAATGTACAGTATATTAAATATAATTACTGTAGTATTTGATACTTTATTTACAGTATATATAACACATATTTGGTGTACTTTTTGATATTTTATGTACAGTATGTCATATATATTTACTGTACTTTTTGATAATTTATTTACAGTATATAAAGTGTATTTGGTGTACTTTCAGTTAATATTATATGTACAATATATGAAATATATTTACTGTACTTTTTGATATTTTATGTACAGTATATAAGATATATTTCGTGTCCTTTTGATATTTTATGTAAATTATATAATATATATTTGGTGAAGTTTTTGATATTTTACATAGGGTGTGTAGTATATAGTTACTGTCCTTTTTGATATTTTATTTACAGTATATAATATACGTTTGGTGTAATTTTTGATATTTTATGTACAGTATATTAAATATAATTACTGCAGTTTTTGATAGTCTATTTACAGTATATACAACACATATTTGGTGTACTTTTTGATATTTTATGTACAGTATGTAATATATATTTACTGTACTTTTTGATAATTTATTTACAGTATATAAAGTGTATTTGGTGTACTTTCGGTTAATATTATATGTACAATATATGAAATATATATACTGTATTTTTGATATTTTATGTAGAGTATATAAGATATATTTCGTGTCCTTTTGATATTTTATGTAAATTATATAATACATATTTGGTGTTGTTTTTGATATTTTACATAGGGTGTGTCATCTATATTGACTGTCCTTTTTAATATTTTATTTACAGTATATAATATACATTTGGTGTAATTTTTGATATTTTATGTACAGTATATTAAATATAATTACTGTAGTTTTTTATAGTCTATTTACAGTATATATAACACATATTTGGTGTACTTTTTGATATTTTATGTACAGTATGTCATATATATTTACTGTACTATTTGATATTTTATTTACAGTATATAAAATGTATTTGGTGTACTTTTAGTTAATATTATATGTACAATATATGAAATATATTTACTGTACTTTCTGATATTTTATATACAGTATATAAGATATATTTGGTGTCCTTTTGATATTTTATATAAATTATATAATATATATTTTGTGAAGTTTTTGATATTTTACATAGGGTGTGTAGTATATACTTACTGTCCTTTTTGATATTTTATTTACAGTATATAATATACATTTGGTGTAATTTTTGATATTTTATGTACAGTATATTAAATATAATTACTGAAGTATTTGATACTTTATTTACAGTATATATAACACATATTTGGTGTACTTTTTGATATTTTATGTACAGTATGTCATATATATTTACTGTACTTTTTGATAATTTATTTACAGTATATAAAGAGTATTTGGTGTACTTTCAGTTAATATTATATGTACAATATATGAAATATGTTTACTGTATTTTTGATATTTTATGTACAGTATATAAGATATATTTGGTGTCCTTTTGATATTTTATGTAAATTATATAATATATATTTGGTGAAGTTTTTGATATTTTACATAGGGTGTGTAGTATATAGTTACTGTCCTTTTTGATATTTTATTTACAGTATATAATATACGTTTGGTGTAATTTTTGATATTTTATGTACAGTATATTAAATATAATTACTGTAGTATTTGATACTTTATTTACAGTATATATAACACATATTTGGTGTACTTTTTGATATTTTATGTACAGTATGTAATATATATTTACTGTACTTTTTGATAATTTATTTACAGTATATAAAGTGTATTTGGGGTACTTTCGGTTAATATTATATGTACAATATATGAAATATATTTACTGTATTTTTGATATTTTATGTACAGTATATAAGATATATTTCGTATCCTTTTGATATTTTATGTAAATTATATAATACATATTTGGTGTTGTTTTTGATATTTTACATAGGGTGTGTCATATATATTGACTGTCCTTTTTTATATTTTATTTACAGTATATAATATACATTTGGTGTAATTTTTGATATTTTATGTACAGTATATTAAATATAATTACTGTAGTTTTTCATAGTCTATTTACAGTATATATAACACATATTTGGTGTACTTTTTGATATTTTATGTACAGTATGTCATATATATTTACTGTACTGTTTTATATTTTATTTACAGTATATAAAATGTATTTGGTGTACTTTTAGTTAATATTATATGTACAATATATGAAATATATTTACTGTACCTTCTGATATTTTATATACAGTATATAAGATATATTTGGTGTCCGTTTGATATTTTATACAAATTATATAATATATATTTGGTGAAGTTTTTCATATTTTACATAGGGGGTGTAGTATATAGTTACTGTCCTTTTTGATATTTTATTTACAGTATATAATATACGTTTGGTGTAATTTTTGATATTTAATGTACAGTATATTAAATATAATTACTGTAGTATTTGATACTTTATTTACAGTATATAAACCACATATTTGGTGTACTTTTTGATATTTTATGTACAGTATGTCATATATATTTACTGTACTTTTTGATATTTTATTTACAGTATATAAAATGTATTTGGTGTACTTTTAGTTAATATTATATGTACAATATATGAAATATATTTACTGTACTTTCTGATATTTTATGTACAGTATATAAGATATATTTGGTGTCCTTTTGATATTTTATATAAATTATATAATATATATTTGGTGAAGTTTTTGATATTTTACATAGGGTGTGTAGTATATAGTTACTGTCCTTTTTGATATTTTATTTACAGTATATAATATACGTTTGGTGTAATTTTTGATATTTAATGTACAGTATATTAAATATAATTACTGTAGTATTTGATACTTTATTTACAGTATATATAACACATATTTGGTGTACTTTTTGATATTTTATGTACAGTATGTAATATATATTTACTGTACTTTTTGATAATTTATTTACAGTATATAAAGTGTATTTGGTGTACTTTCAGTTAATATTAAATGTAAAATATATGAAATATATTTACTGTACTTTTTGATATTTTATGTACAGTATATAAGATATATTTGGTGTCCTTTTGATATTTTATGTAAATTATATAATATATATTTGGTGAAGTTTTTGATATTTTACATAGGGTGTGTAGTATATAGTTACTGTCCTTTTTGATATTTTATTTACAGTATATAATATACGTTTGGTGTAATTTTTGATATTTTATGTACAGTATATTAAATATAATTACTGTAGTATTTGATACTTTATTTACAGTATATATAACACATATTTGGTGTACTTTTTGATATTTTATGTACAGTATGTAATATATATTTACTGTACTTTTTGATAATTTATTTACAGTATATAAAGTGTATTTGGTGTACTTTCGGTTAATATTATATGTACAATATATGAAATATATATACTGTATTTTTGATATTTTATGTACAGTATATAAGATATATTTCGTGTCCTTTTGATATTTTATGTAAATTATATAATACATATTTGGTGTTGTTTTTGATATTTTACATAGGGTGTGTCATCTATATTGACTGTCCTTTTTAATATTTTATTTACAGTATATAATATACATTTGGTGTAATTTTTGATATTTTATGTACAGTATATTAAATATAATTACTGTAGTTTTTCATAGTCTATTTACAGTATATATAACACATATTTGGTGTACTTTTTGATATTTTATGTACAGTATGTCATATATATTTACTGTACTATTTGATATTTTATTTACAGTATATAAAATGTATTTGGTGTACTTTTAGTTAATATTATATGTACAATATATGAAATATATTTACTGTACTTTCTGATATTTTATATACAGTATATAAGATATATTTGGTGTCCTTTTGATATTTTATATAAATTATATAATATATATTTTGTGAAGTTTTTGATATTTTACATAGGGTGTGTACTATATACTTACTGTCCTTTTTGATATTTTATTTACAGTATATAATATACATTTGGTGTAATTTTTGATATTTTATGTACAGTATATTAAATATAATTACTGCAGTTTTTGATAGTCTATTTGCAGTATATACAACACATATTTGGTGTACTTTTTGATATTTTATGTACAGTATGTCATATATATTTACTGTACTTTTTGATATTTTATTTACAGTATATAAAATGTATTTGGTGTACTTTTAGTTAATATTATATGTACAATATATGAAATATATTTACTGTACTTTTTGATATTTTATGTACAGTATATAAGATATATTTGGTGTCCTTTTGATATTTTATATAAATTACATAATATATATTTGGTGAAGTTTTTGATATTTTACATAGGGTGTGTAGTATATAGTTACTGTCCTTTTTGATATTTTATTTACAGTATATAATATACGTTTGGTGTAATTTTTGATATTTAATGTACAGTATATTAAATATAATTACTGTAGTATTTGATACTTTATTTACAGTATATATAACACGTATTTGGTGTACTTTTTGATATTTTTTGTACAGTATGTCATATATATTTACTGTACTTTTTGATAATTTATTTACAGTATATAAAGTGTATTTGGTGTACTTTCAGTTAATATTATATGTACAATATATGAAATATATTTACTGTACTTTTTGATTTTTTATGTACAGTATATAAGATATATTTGGTGTCCTTTTGATATTTTATGTAAATTATATAATATATATTTGGTGAAGTTTTTGATATTTTACATAGGGTGTGTAGTATATAGTTACTGTCCTTTTTGATATTTTATTTACAGTATATAATATACGTTTGGTGTAATTTTTGATATTTTATGTACAGTATATTAAATATAATTACTGTAGTATTTGATACTTTATTTTCAGTATATATAACACATATTTGGTGTACTTTTTGATATTTTATGTACAGTATGTAATATATATTTACTGTACTTTTTGATAATTTATTTACTGTATATAAAGTGTATTTGGTGTACTTTCGGTTAATATTATATGTACAATATATGAAATATATATACTGTATTTTTGATATTTTATGTACAGTATATAAGATATATTTCGTGTCCTTTTGATATTTTATGTAAATTATATAATACATATTTGGTGTTGTTTTTGATATTTTACATAGGGTGTGTCATCTATATTGACTGTCCTTTTTAATATTTTATTTACAGTATATAATATACATTTGGTGTAATTTTTGATATTTTATGTACAGTATATTAAATATAATTACTGTAGTTTTTCATAGTCTATTTACAGTATATATAACACATATTTGGTGTACTTTTTGATATTTTATGTACAGTATGTCATATATATTTACTGTACTATTTGATATATTATTTACAGTATATAAAATGTATTTGGTGTACTTTTAGTTAATATTATATGTACAATATATGAAATATATTTACTGTACTTTCTGATATCTTATATACAGTATATAAGATATATTTGGTGTCCTTTTGATATTTTATATAAATTATATAATATATATTTGGTGAAGTTTTTGATATTTTACATAGGGTGTGTAGTATATACTTACTGTCCTTTTTGATATTTTATTTACAGTATATAATATACATTTGGTGTAATTTTTGATATTTTATGTACAGTATATTAAATATAGTTACTGCAGTTTTTGATAGTCTATTTACAGTATATATAACACATATTTGGTGTACTTTTTGATATTTTATGTACAGTATGTAATATATATTTACTGTACTTTTTGATAATTTATTTACAGTATATAAAGTGTATTTGGTGTACTTTCAGTTAATATTATATGTAAAATATATGAAATATTTTTACTGTACTTTGTGATATTTTATGTACAGTATATAAGATATATTTGGTGTCCTTTTGATATTTTATATAAATTACATAATATATATTTGGTGAAGTTTTTGATATTTTACATAGGGTGTGTAGTATATAGTTACTGTCCTTTTTGATATTTTATTTACAGTATATAATATACGTTTGGTGTAATTTTTGATATTTAATGTACAGTATATTAAATATAATTACTGTAGTATTTGATACTTTATTTACAGTATATATAACACATATTTGGTGTACTTTTTGATATTTTATGTACAGTATGTAATATATATTTACTGTACTTTTTGATAATTTATTTACAGTATATAAAGTGTATTTGGTGTACTTTCAGTTAATATTATATGTACAATATATGAAATATATTTACTGTACTTTTTGATATTTTATGTACAGTATATAAGATATATTTGGTGTCCTTTTGATATATTATGTAAATTATATAATATATATTTGGTGAAGTTTTTGATATTTTACATAGGGTGTGTAGTATATAGTTACTGTCCTTTTTGATATTTTATTTACAGTATATAATATACGTTTGGTGTAATTTTTGATATTTTATGTACAGTATATTAAATATAATTACTGTAGTATTTGATACTTTATTTACAGTATATATAACACATATTTGGTGTACTTTTTGATATTTTATGTACAGTATGTAATATATATTTACTGTACTTTTTGATAATTTATTTACAGTATATAAAGTGTATTTGGTGTACTTTCGGTTAATATTATATGTACAATATATGAAATATATATACTGTATTTTTGATATTTTATGTACAGTATATAAGATATATTTCGTGTCCTTTTGATATTTTATGTAAATTATATAATACATATTTGGTGTTGTTTTTGATATTTTACATAGGGTGTGTCATCTATATTGACTGTCCTTTTTAATATTTTATTTACAGTATATAATATACATTTGGTGTAATTTTTGATATTTTATGTACAGTATATTAAATATAATTACTGCAGTTTTTGATAGTCTATTTGCAGTATATACAACACATATTTGGTGTACTTTTTGATATTTTATGTACAGTATGTCATATATATTTACTGTACTTTTTGATATTTTATTTACAGTATATAAAATGTATTTGGTGTACTTTTAGTTAATATTATATGTACAATATATGAAATATATTTACTGTACTTTTTGATATTTTATGTACAGTATATAAGATATATTTGGTGTCCTTTTGATATTTTATATAAATTACATAATATATATTTGGTGAAGTTTTTGATATTTTACATAGGGTGTGTAGTATATAGTTACTGTCCTTTTTGATATTTTATTTACAGTATATAATATACGTTTGGTGTAATTTTTGATATTTAATGTACAGTATATTAAATATAATTACTGTAGTATTTGATACTTTATTTACAGTATATATAACACGTATTTGGTGTACTTTTTGATATTTTTTGTACAGTATGTCATATATATTTACTGTACTTTTTGATAATTTATTTACAGTATATAAAGTGTATTTGGTGTACTTTCAGTTAATATTATATGTACAATATATGAAATATATTTACTGTACTTTTTGATTTTTTATGTACAGTATATAAGATATATTTGGTGTCCTTTTGATATTTTATGTAAATTATATAATATATATTTGGTGAAGTTTTTGATATTTTACATAGGGTGTGTAGTATATAGTTACTGTCCTTTTTGATATTTTATTTACAGTATATAATATACGTTTGGTGTAATTTTTGATATTTTATGTACAGTATATTAAATATAATTACTGTAGTATTTGATACTTTATTTTCAGTATATATAACACATATTTGGTGTACTTTTTGATATTTTATGTACAGTATGTAATATATATTTACTGTACTTTTTGATAATTTATTTACAGTATATAAAGTGTATTTGGTGTACTTTCGGTTAATATTATATGTACAATATATGAAATATATATACTGTATTTTTGATATTTTATGTACAGTATATAAGATATATTTCGTGTCCTTTTGATATTTTATGTAAATTATATAATACATATTTGGTGTTGTTTTTGATATTTTACATAGGGTGTGTCATCTATATTGACTGTCCTTTTTAATATTTTATTTACAGTATATAATATACATTTGGTGTAATTTTTGATATTTTATGTACAGTATATTAAATATAATTACTGTAGTTTTTCATAGTCTATTTACAGTATATATAACACATATTTGGTGTACTTTTTGATATTTTATGTACAGTATGTCATATATATTTACTGTACTATTTGATATATTATTTACAGTATATAAAATGTATTTGGTGTACTTTTAGTTAATATTATATGTACAATATATGAAATATATTTACTGTACTTTCTGATATCTTATATACAGTATATAAGATATATTTGGTGTCCTTTTGATATTTTATATAAATTATATAATATATATTTGGTGAAGTTTTTGATATTTTACATAGGGTGTGTAGTATATACTTACTGTCCTTTTTGATATTTTATTTACAGTATATAATATACATTTGGTGTAATTTTTGATATTTTATGTACAGTATATTAAATATAGTTACTGCAGTTTTTGATAGTCTATTTACAGTATATATAACACATATTTGGTGTACTTTTTGATATTTTATGTACAGTATGTAATATATATTTACTGTACTTTTTGATAATTTATTTACAGTATATAAAGTGTATTTGGTGTACTTTCAGTTAATATTATATGTAAAATATATGAAATATTTTTACTGTACTTTGTGATATTTTATGTACAGTATATAAGATATATTTGGTGTCCTTTTGATATTTTATATAAATTACATAATATATATTTGGTGAAGTTTTTGATATTTTACATAGGGTGTGTAGTATATAGTTACTGTCCTTTTTGATATTTTATTTACAGTATATAATATACGTTTGGTGTAATTTTTGATATTTAATGTACAGTATATTAAATATAATTACTGTAGTATTTGATACTTTATTTACAGTATATATAACACATATTTGGTGTACTTTTTGATATTTTATGTACAGTATGTAATATATATTTACTGTACTTTTTGATAATTTATTTACAGTATATAAAGTGTATTTGGTGTACTTTCAGTTAATATTATATGTACAATATATGAAATATATTTACTGTACTTTTTGATATTTTATGTACAGTATATAAGATATATTTGGTGTCCTTTTGATATATTATGTAAATTATATAATATATATTTGGTGAAGTTTTTGATATTTTACATAGGGTGTGTAGTATATAGTTACTGTCCTTTTTGATATTTTATTTACAGTATATAATATACGTTTGGTGTAATTTTTGATATTTTATGTACAGTATATTAAATATAATTACTGTAGTATTTGATACTTTATTTACAGTATATATAACACATATTTGGTGTACTTTTTGATATTTTATGTACAGTATGTAATATATATTTACTGTACTTTTTGATAATTTATTTACAGTATATAAAGTGTATTTGGTGTACTTTCGGTTAATATTATATGTACAATATATGAAATATATATACTGTATTTTTGATATTTTATGTACAGTGTATAAGATATATTTCGTGTCCTTTTGATATTTTATGTAAATTATATAATACATATTTGGTGTTGTTTTTGATATTTTACATAGGGTGTGTCATCTATATTGACTGTCCTTTTTAATATTTTATTTACAGTATATAATATACATTTGGTGTAATTTTTGATATTTTATGTACAGTATATTAAATATAATTACTGTAGTTTTTTATAGTCTATTTACAGTATATATAACACATATTTGGTGTACTTTTTGATATTTTATGTACAGTATGTCATATATATACTGTACTATTTGATATTTTATTTACAGTATATAAAATGTATTTGGTGTACTTTTAGTTAATATTATATGTACAATATATGAAATATATTTACTGTACTTTCTGATATTTTATATACAGTATATAAGATATATTTGGTGTCCTTTTGATATTTTATATAAATTATATAATATATATTTTGTGAAGTTTTTGATATTTTACATAGGGTGTGTAGTATATACTTACTGTCCTTTTTGATATTTTATTTACAGTATATAATATACATTTGGTGTAATTTTTGATATTTTATGTACAGTATATTAAATATAATTACTGCAGTTTTTGATAGTCTATTTAGAGTATATACAACACATATTTGGTGTACTTTTTGATATTTTATGTACAGTATGTCATATATATTTACTGTACTTTTTGATATTTTATTTACAGTATATGAAATGTATTTGGTGTACTTTTAGTTAATATTATATGTACAATATATGAAATATATTTACTGTACTTTTTGATATTTTATGTACAGTATATAAGATATATTTGGTGTCCTTTTGAAATTTTATATAAATTACATAATATATATTTGGTGAAGTTTTTGATATTTTACATAGGGTGTGTAGTATATAGTTACTGTCCTTTTTGATATTTTATTTACAGTATATAATATACGTTTGTTGTAATTTTTGATATTTAATGTACAGTATATTAAATATAATTACTGTAGTATTTGATACTTTATTTACAGTATATATAACACATATTTGGTGTACTTTTTGATATTTTATGTACAGTATGTCATATATATTTACTGTACTTTTTGAGAATTTATTTACAGTATATAAAGTGTATTTGGTGTACTTTCAGTTAATATTATATGTACAATATATGAAATATATTTACTGTACTTTTTGATATTTTATGTACAGTATATAAGATATATTTGGTGTCCTTTTGATATTTTATGTAAATTATATAATATATATTTGGTGAAGTTTTTGATATTTTACATAGGGTGTGTACTATATAGTTACTGTCCTTTTTGATATTTTATTTACAGTATATAATATACGTTTGGTGTAATTTTTGATATTTTATGTACAGTATATTAAATATAATTACTGTAGTATTTGATACTTTATTTACAGTATATATAACACATATTTGGTGTACTTTTTGATATTTTATGTACAGTATGTAATATATATTTACTGTACTTTTTGACAATTTATTTACAGTATATAAAGTGTATTTGGTGTACTTTCGGTTAATATTATATGTACAATATATGAAATATATATACTGTATTTTTGATATTTTATGTACAGTATATAAGATATATTTCGTGTCCTTTTGATATTTTATGTAAATTATATAATACATATTTGGTGTTGTTTTTGATATTTTACATAGGGTGTGTCATCTATATTGACTGTCCTTTTTAATATTTTATTTACAGTATATAATATACATTTGGTGTAATTTTTGATATTTTATGTACAGTATATTAAATATAATTACTGTAGTTTTTGATAGTCTATTTACAGTATATATAACACATATTTGGTGTACTTTTTGATATTTTATGTACAGTATGTCATATATATTTACTGTACTATTTGATATTTTATTTACAGTATATAAAATGTATTTGGTGTACTTTTAGTTAATATTATATGTACAATATATGAAATATATTTACTCTACTTTCTGATATTTTATATACAGTATATAAGATATATTTGGTGTCCTTTTGATATTTTATATAAATTATATAATATATATTTGGTGAAGTTTTTGATATTTTACATAGGGTGTGTAGTATATACTTACTGTCCTTTTTGATATTTTATTTACAGTATATAATATACGTTTGGTGTAATTTTTGATATTTTATGTACAGTATATTAAATATAATTACTGTAGTATTTGATACTTTATTTTCAGTATATATAACACATATTTGGTGTACTTTTTGATATTTTATGTACAGTATGTAATATATATTTACTGTACTTTTTGATAATTTATTTACAGTATATAAAGTGTATTTGGTGTACTTTCGGTTAATATTATATGTACAATATATGAAATATATATACTGTATTTTTGATATTTTATGTACAGTATATAAGATATATTTCGTGTCCTTTTGATATTTTATGTAAATTATATAATACATATTTGTTGTTGTTTTTGATATTTTACATAGGGTGTGTCATCTATATTGACTGTCCTTTTTAATATTTTATTTACAGTATATAATTTACATTTGGTGTAATTTTTGATATTTTATGTACAGTATATTAAATATAATTACTGTAGTTTTTCATAGTCTATTTACAGTATATATAACACATATTTGGTGTACTTTTTGATATTTTATGTACAGTATGTCATATATATTTACTGTACTATTTGATATATTATTTACAGTATATAAAATGTATTTGGTGTACTTTTAGTTAATATTATATGTACAATATATGAAATATATTTACTGTACTTTCTGATATCTTATATACAGTATATAAGATATATTTGGTGTCCTTTTGATATTTTATATAAATTATATAATATATATTTGGTGAAGTTTTTGATATTTTACATAGGGTGTGTAGTATATACTTACTGTCCTTTTTGATATTTTATTTACAGTATATAATATACATTTGGTGTAATTTTTGATATTTTATGTACAGTATATTAAATATAGTTACTGCAGTTTTTGATAGTCTATTTACAGTATATATAACACATATTTGGTGTTCTTTTTGATATTTTATGTACAGTATGTCATATATATTTACTGTACTTTTTGATATTTTATTTACAGTATATAAAATGTATTTGGTGTACTTTTAGTTAATATTATATGTACAATATATGAAATATATTTACTGTACTTTCTGATATTTTATGTACAGTATATAAGATATATTTGGTGTCCTTTTGATATTTTATATAAATTATATAATATATATTTGGTGAAGTTTTTGATATTTTACATAGGGTGTGTAGTATATAGTTACTGTCCTTTTTGATATTTTATTTACAGTATATAATATACGTTTGGTGTAATTTTTGATATTTAATGTACAGTATATTAAATATAATTACTGTAGTATTTGATACTTTATTTACAGTATATATAACACATATTTGGTGTACTTTTTGATATTTTATGTACAGTATGTAATATATATTTACTGTACTTTTTGATAATTTATTTACAGTATATAAAGTGTATTTGGTGTACTTTCAGTTAATATTAAATGTAAAATATATGAAATATATTTACTGTACTTTGTGATATTTTATGTACAGTATATAAGATATATTTGGTGTCCTTTTGATATTTTATGTAAATTATATAATATATATTTGGTGAAGTTTTTGATATTTTACATAGGGTGTGTAGTATATAGTTACTGTCCTTTTTGATATTTTATTTACAGTATATAATATACGTTTGGTGTAATTTTTGATATTTTATGTACAGTATATTAAATATAATTACTGTAGTATTTGATACTTTATTTACAGTATATATAACACATATTTGGTGTACTTTTTGATATTTTATGTACAGTATGTAATATATATTTACTGTACTTTTTGATAATTTATTTACAGTATATAAAGTGTATTTGGTGTACTTTCGGTTAATATTATATGTACAATATATGAAATATATATACTGTATTTTTGATATTTTATGTACAGTATATAAGATATATTTCGTGTCCTTTTGATATTTTATGTAAATTATATAATACATATTTGGTGTTGTTTTTGATATTTTACATAGGGTGTGTCATCTATATTGACTGTCCTTTTTAATATTTTATTTACAGTATATAATATACATTTGGTGTAATTTTTGATATTTTATGGACAGTATATTAAATATAATTACTGCAGTTTTTCATAGTCTATTTACAGTATATATAACACATATTTGGTGAACTTTTTGATATTTTATGTACAGTATGTCATATATATTTACTGTACTATTTGATATTTTATTTACAGTATATAAAATGTATTTGGTGTACTTTTAGTTAATATTATATGTACAATATATGAAATATATTTACTGTACTTTCTGATATTTTATATACAGTATATAAGATATATTTGGTGTCCTTTTGATATTTTATATAAATTATATAATATATATTTGGTGAAGTTTTTGATATTTTACATAGGGTGTGTAGTATATAGTTACTGTCCTTTTTGATATTTTATTTACAGTATATAATATACGTTTGGTGTAATTTTTGATATTTAATGTACAGTATATTAAATATAATTACTGTAGTATTTGATACTTTATTTACAGTATATATAACACATATTTGGTGTACTTTTTGATATTTTATGTACAGTATGTAATATATATTTACTGTACTTTTTGATAATTTATTTACAGTATATAAAGTGTATTTGGTGTACTTTCAGTTAATATTATATGTAAAATATATGAAATATTTTTACTGTACTTTGTGATATTTTATGTACAGTATATAAGATATATTTGGTGTCCTTTTGATATTTTATATAAATTACATAATATATATTTGGTGAAGTTTTTGATATTTTACATAGGGTGTGTAGTATATAGTTACTGTCCTTTTTGATATTTTATTTACAGTATATAATATACGTTTGGTGTAATTTTTGATATTTAATGTACAGTATATTAAATATAATTACTGTAGTATTTGATACTTTATTTACAGTATATATAACACATATTTGGTGTACTTTTTGATATTTTATGTACAGTATGTAATATATATTTACTGTACTTTTTGATAATTTATTTACAGTATATAAAGTGTATTTGGTGTACTTTCAGTTAATATTATATGTACAATATATGAAATATATTTACTGTACTTTTTGATATTTTATGTACAGTATATAAGATATATTTGGTGTCCTTTTGATATTTTATATAAATTACATAATATATATTTGGTGAAGTTTTTGATATTTTACATAGGGTGTGTAGTATATAGTTACTGTCCTTTTTGATATTTTATTTACAGTATATAATATACGTTTGGTGTAATTTTTGATATTTAATGTACAGTATATTAAATATAATTACTGTAGTATTTGATACTTTATTTACAGTATATATAACACATATTTGGTGTACTTTTTGATATTTTATGTACAGTATGTAATATATATTTACTGTACTTTTTGATAATTTATTTACAGTATATAAAGTGTATTTGGTGTACTTTCAGTTAATATTATATGTACAATATATGAAATATATTTACTGTACTTTTTGATATTTTATGTACAGTATATAAGATATATTTGGTGTCCTTTTGATATTTTATGTAAATTATATAATATATATTTGGTGAAGTTTTTGATATTTTACATAGGGTGTGTAGTATATAGTTACTGTCCTTTTTGATATTTTATTTACAGTATATAATATACGTTTGGTGTAATTTTTGATATTTTATGTACAGTATATTAAATATAATTACTGTAGTATTTGATACTTTATTTACAGTATATATAACACATATTTGGTGTACTTTTTGATATTTTATGTACAGTATGTAATATATATTTACTGTACTTTTTGATAATTTATTTACAGTATATAAAGTGTATTTGGTGTACTTTCGGTTAATATTATATGTACAATATATGAAATATATATACTGTATTTTTGATATTTTATGTACAGTGTATAAGATATATTTCGTGTCCTTTTGATATTTTATATAAATTATATAATACATATTTGGTGTTGTTTTTGATATTTTACATAGGGTGTGTCATCTATATTGACTGTCCTTTTTAATATTTTATTTACAGTATATAATATACATTTGGTGTAATTTTTGATATTTTATGTACAGTATATTAAATATAATTACTGTAGTTTTTTATAGTCTATTTACAGTATATATAACACATATTTGGTGTACTTTTTGATATTTTATGTACAGTATGTCATATATATATACTGTACTATTTGATATTTTATTTACAGTATATAAAATGTATTTGGTGTACTTTTAGTTAATATTATATGTACAATATATGAAATATATTTACTGTACTTTCTGATATTTTATATACAGTATATAAGATATATTTGGTGTCCTTTTGATATTTTATATAAATTATATAATATATATTTTGTGAAGTTTTTGATATTTTACATAGGGTGTGTAGTATATACTTACTGTCCTTTTTGATATTTTATTTACAGTATATAATATACATTTGGTGTAATTTTTGATATTTTATGTACAGTATATTAAATATAATTACTGCAGTTTTTGATAGTCTATTTACAGTATATACAACACATATTTGGTGTACTTTTTGATATTTTATGTACAGTATGTCATATATATTTACTGTACTTTTTGATATTTTATTTACAGTATATGAAATGTATTTGGTGTACTTTTAGTTAATATTATATGTACAATATATGAAATATATTTACTGTACTTTTTGATATTTTATGTACAGTATATAAGATATATTTGGTGTCCTTTTGAAATTTTATATAAATTACATAATATATATTTGGTGAAGTTTTTGATATTTTACATAGGGTGTGTAGTATATAGTTACTGTCCTTTTTGATATTTTATTTACAGTATATAATATACGTTTGGTGTAATTTTTGATATTTAATGTACAGTATATTAAATATAATTACTGTAGTATTTGATACTTTATTTACAGTATATATAACACATATTTGGTGTACTTTTTGATATTTTATGTACAGTATGTCATATATATTTACTGTACTTTTTGAGAATTTATTTACAGTATATAAAGTGTATTTGGTGTACTTTCAGTTAATATTATATGTACAATATATGAAATATATTTACTGTACTTTTTGATATTTTATGTACAGTATATAAGATATATTTGGTGTCCTTTTGATATTTTATGTAAATTATATAATATATATTTGGTGAAGTTTTTGATATTTTACATAGGGTGTGTACTATATAGTTACTGTCCTTTTTGATATTTTATTTACAGTATATAATATACGTTTGGTGTAATTTTTGATATTTTATGTACAGTATATTAAATATAATTACTGTAGTATTTGATACTTTATTTACAGTATATATAACACATATTTGGTGTACTTTTTGATATTTTATGTACAGTATGTAATATATATTTACTGTACTTTTTGACAATTTATTTACAGTATATAAAGTGTATTTGGTGTACTTTCGGTTAATATTATATGTACAATATATGAAATATATATACTGTATTTTTGATATTTTATGTACAGTATATAAGATATATTTCGTGTCCTTTTGATATTTTATGTAAATTATATAATACATATTTGGTGTTGTTTTTGATATTTTACATAGGGTGTGTCATCTATATTGACTGTCCTTTTTAATATTTTATTTACAGTATATAATATACATTTGGTGTAATTTTTGATATTTTATGTACAGTATATTAAATATAATTACTGTAGTTTTTTATAGTCTATTTACAGTATATATAACACATATTTGGTGTACTTTTTGATATTTTATGTACAGTATGTCATATATATTTACTGTACTATTTGATATTTTATTTACAGTATATAAAATGTATTTGGTGTACTTTTAGTTAATATTATATGTACAATATATGAAATATATTTACTGTACTTTCTGATATTTTATATACAGTATATAAGATATATTTGGTGTCCTTTTGATATTTTATATAAATTATATAATATATATTTTGTGAAGTTTTTGATATTTTACATAGGGTGTGTAGTATATACTTACTGTCCTTTTTGATATTTTATTTACAGTATATAATATACATTTGGTGTAATTTTTGATATTTTATGTACAGTATATTAAATATAATTACTGCAGTTTTTGATAGTCTATTTACAGTATATACAACACATATTTGGTGTACTTTTTGATATTTTATGTACAGTATGTCATATATATTTACTGTACTTTTTGATATTTTATTTACAGTATATAAAATGTATTTGGTGTACTTTTAGTTAATATTATATATACAATATATGAAATACATTTACTGTACTTTTTGATATTTTATGTACAGTATATAAGATATATTTGGTGTCCTTTTGATATTTTATATAAATTATATAATATACATTTGGTGAAGTTTTTGATATTTTACATAGGGTGTGTAGTATATAGTTACTGTCCTTTTTGATATTTTATTTACAGTATATAATATACGTTTGGTGTAATTTTTGATATTTAATGTACAGTATATTAAATATAATTACTGTAGTATTTGATACTTTATTTACAGTATATATAACACATATTTGGTGTACTTTTTGATATTTTATGTACAGTATGTCATATATATTTACTGTACTTTTTGATAATTTATTTACAGTATATAAAGTGTATTTGGTGTACTTTCAGTTAATATTATATGTACAATATATGAAATATATTTACTGTACTTTTTGATATTTTATGTACAGTATATAAGATATATTTGGTGTCCTTTTGATATTTTATGTAAATTATATAATATATATTTGGTGAAGTTTTTGATATTTTACATAGGGTGTGTACTATATAGTTACTGTCCTTTTTGATATTTTATTTACAGTATATAATATACGTTTGGTGTAATTTTTGATATTTAATGTACAGTATATTAAATATAATTACTGTAGTATTTGATACTTTATTTACAGTATATATAACACATATTTGGTGTACTTTTTGATATTTTATGTACAGTATGTAATATATATTTACTGTACTTTTTGATAATTTATTTACAGTATATAAAGTGTATTTGGTGTACTTTCAGTTAATATTATATGTACAATATATGAAATATATTTACTGTACTTTTTGATATTTTAGGTACAGTATATAAGATATATTTGGTGTCCTTTTGATATTTTATGTAAATTATATAATATATATTTGGTGAAGTTTTTGATATTTTACATAGGGTGTGTAGTATATAGTTACTGTCCTTTTTGATATTTTATTTACAGTATATAATATACGTTTGGTGTAATTTTTGATATTTTATGTACAGTATATTAAATATAATTACTGTAGTATTTGATACTTTATTTTCAGTATATATAACACATATTTGGTGTACTTTTTGATATTTTATGTACAGTATGTAATATATATTTACTGTACTTTTTGATAATTTATTTACAGTATATAAAGTGTATTTGGTGTACTTTCGGTTAATATTATATGTACAATATATGAAATATATATACTGTATTTTTGATATTTTATGTACAGTATATAAGATATATTTCGTGTCCTTTTGATATTTTATGTAAATTATATAATACATATTTGGTGTTGTTTTTGATATTTTACATAGGGTGTGTCATCTATATTGACTGTCCTTTTTAATATTTTATTTACAGTATATAATATACATTTGGTGTAATTTTTGATATTTTATGTACAGTATATTAAATATAATTACTGTAGTTTTTCATAGTCTATTTACAGTATATATAACACATATTTGGTGTACTTTTTGATATTTTATGTACAGTATGTCATATATATTTACTGTACTATTTGATATATTATTTACAGTATATAAAATGTATTTGGTGTACTTTTAGTTAATATTATATGTACAATATATGAAATATATTTACTGTACTTTCTGATATCTTATATACAGTATATAAGATATATTTGGTGTCCTTTTGATATTTTATATAAATTATATAATATATATTTGGTGAAGTTTTTGATATTTTACATAGGGTGTGTAGTATATACTTACTGTCCTTTTTGATATTTTATTTACAGTATATAATATACATTTGGTGTAATTTTTGATATTTTATGTACAGTATATTAAATATAGTTACTGCAGTTTTTGATAGTCTATTTACAGTATATATAACACATATTTGGTGTACTTTTTGATATTTTATGTACAGTATGTCATATATATTTACTGTACTTTTTGATATTTTATTTACAGTATATAAAATGTATTTGGTGTACTTTTAGTTAATATTATATGTACAATATATGAAATATATTTACTGTACTTTCTGATATTTTATGTACAGTATATAAGATATATTTGGTGTCCTTTTGATATTTTATATAAATTATATAATATATATTTGGTGAAGTTTTTGATATTTTACATAGGGTGTGTAGTATATAGTTACTGTCCTTTTTGATATTTTATTTACAGTATATAATATACGTTTGGTGTAATTTTTGATATTTAATGTACAGTATATTAAATATAATTACTGTAGTATTTGATACTTTATTTACAGTATATATAACACATATTTGGTGTACTTTTTGATATTTTATGTACAGTATGTCATATATATTTACTGTACTTTTTGATAATTTATTTACAGTATATAAAGTGTATTTGGTGTACTTTCAGTTAATATTAAATGTAAAATATATGAAATATATTTACTGTACTTTGTGATATTTTATGTACAGTATATAAGATATATTTGGTGTCCTTTTGATATTTTATGTAAATTATATAATATATATTTGGTGAAGTTTTTGATATTTTACATAGGGTGTGTAGTATATAGTTACTGTCCTTTTTGATATTTTATTTACAGTATGTAATATACGTTTGGTGTAATTTTTGATATTTTATGTACAGTATATTAAATATAATTACTGTAGTATTTGATACTTTATTTACAGTATATATAACACATATTTGGTGTACTTTTTGATATTTTATGTACAGTATGTAATATATATTTACTGTACTTTTTGATAATTTATTTACAGTATATAAAGTGTATTTGGTGTACTTTCGGTTAATATTATATGTACAATATATGAAATATATATACTGTATTTTTGATATTTTATGTACAGTATATAAGATATATTTCGTGTCCTTTTGATATTTTATGTAAATTATATAATACATATTTGGTGTTGTTTTTGATATTTTACATAGGGTGTGTCATCTATATTGACTGTCCTTTTTAATATTTTATTTACAGTATATAATATACATTTGGTGTAATTTTTGATATTTTATGTACAGTATATTAAATATAATTACTGTAGTTTTTCATAGTCTATTTACAGTATATATAACACATATTTGGTGTACTTTTTGATATTTTATGTACAGTATGTCATATATATTTACTGTACTATTTGATATTTTATTTACAGTATATAAAATGTATTTGGTGTACTTTTAGTTAATATTATATGTACAATATATGAAATATATTTACTGTACTTTCTGATATTTTATATACAGTATATAAGATATATTTGGTGTCCTTTTGATATTTTATATAAATTATATAATATATATTTGGTGAAGTTTTTGATATTTTACATAGGGTGTGTAGTATATAGTTACTGTCCTTTTTGATATTTTATTTACAGTATATAATATACGTTTGGTGTAATTTTTGATATTTAATGTACAGTATATTAAATATAATTACTGTAGTATTTGATACTTTATTTACAGTATATATAACACATATTTGGTGTACTTTTTGATATTTTATGTACAGTATGTAATATATATTTACTGTACTTTTTGATAATTTATTTACAGTATATAAAGTGTATTTGATGTACTTTCAGTTAATATTATATGTAAAATATATGAAATATATTTACTGTACTTTGTGATATTTTATGTACAGTATATAAGATATATTTGGTGTCCTTTTGATATTTTATGTAAATTATATAATATATATTTGGTGAAGTTTTTGATATTTTACATAGGGTGTGTAGTATATAGTTACTGTCCTTTTTGATATTTTATTTACAGTATATAATATACGTTTGGTGTGATTTTTGATATTTTATGTACAGTATATTAAATATAATTACTGTAGTATTTGATACTTTATTTACAGTATATATAACACATATTTGGTGTACTTTTTGATATTTTATGTACAGTATGTAATATATATTTACTGTACTTTTTGATAATTTATTTACAGTATATAAAGTGTATTTGGTGTACTTTCGGTTAATATTATATGTACAATATATGAAATATATATACTGTATTTTTGATATTTTATGTACAGTATATAAGATATATTTCGTGTCCTTTTGATATTTTATGTAAATTATATAATACATATTTGGTGTTGTTTTTGATATTTTACATAGGGTGTGTCATCTATATTGACTGTCCTTTTTAATATTTTATTTACACTATATAATATACATTTGGTGTAATTTTTGATATTTTATGGACAGTATATTAAATATAATTACTGTAGTTTTTCATAGTCTATTTACAGTATATATAACACATATTTGGTGTACTTTTTGATATTTTATGTACAGTATGTCATATATATTTACTGTACTATTTGATATTTTATTTACATTATATAAAATGTATTTGGTGTACTTTTAGTTAATATTATATGTACAATATATGAAATATATTTACTGTACTTTCTGATATTTTATATACAGTATATAAGATATATTTGGTGTCCTTTTGATATTTTATATAAATTATATAATATATATTTGGTGAAGTTTTTGATATTTTACATAGGGTGTGTAGTATATAGTTACTGTCCTTTTTGATATTTTATTTACAGTATATAATATACGTTTGGTGTAATTTTTGATATTTAATGTACAGTATATTAAATATAATTACTGTAGTATTTGATACTTTATTTACAGTATATATAACACATATTTGGTGTACTTTTTGATATTTTATGTACAGTATGTAATATATATTTACTGTACTTTTTGATAATTTATTTACAGTATATAAAGTGTATTTGGTGTACTTTCAGTTAATATTATATGTAAAATATATGAAATATTTTTACTGTACTTTGTGATATTTTATGTACAGTATATAAGATATATTTGGTGTCCTTTTGATATTTTATATAAATTACATAATATATATTTGGTGAAGTTTTTGATATTTTACATAGGGTGTGTAGTATATAGTTACTGTCCTTTTTGATATTTTATTTACAGTATATAATATACGTTTGGTGTAATTTTTGATATTTAATGTACAGTATATTAAATATAATTACTGTAGTATTTGATACTTTATTTACAGTATATATAACACATATTTGGTGTACTTTTTGATATTTTATGTACAGTATGTAATATATATTTACTGTACTTTTTGATAATTTATTTACAGTATATAAAGTGTATTTGGTGTACTTTCAGTTAATATTATATGTACAATATATGAAATATATTTACTGTACTTTTTGATATTTTATGTACAGTATATAAGATATATTTGGTGTCCTTTTGATATTTTATGTAAATTATATAATATATATTTGGTGAAGTTTTTGATATTTTACATAGGGTGTGTAGTATATAGTTACTGTCCTTTTTGATATTTTATTTACAGTATATAATATACGTTTGGTGTAATTTTTGATATTTTATGTACAGTATATTAAATATAATTACTGTAGTATTTGATACTTTATTTACAGTATATATAACACATATTTGGTGTACTTTTTGATATTTTATGTACAGTATGTAATATATATTTACTGTACTTTTTGATAATTTATTTACAGTATATAAAGTGTATTTGGTGTACTTTCAGTTAATATTATATGTACAATATATGAAATATATATACTGTATTTTTGATATTTTATGTACAGTGTATAAGATATATTTCGTGTCCTTTTGATATTTTATGTAAATTATATAATACATATTTGGTGTTGTTTTTGATATTTTACATAGGGTGTGTCATCTATATTGACTGTCCTTTTTAATATTTTATTTACAGTATATAATATACATTTGGTGTAATTTTTGATATTTTATGTACAGTATATTAAATATAATTACTGTAGTTTTTTATAGTCTATTTACAGTATATATAACACATATTTGGTGTACTTTTTGATATTTTATGTACAGTATGTCATATATATATACTGTACTATTTGATATTTTATTTACAGTATATAAAATGTATTTGGTGTACTTTTAGTTAATATTATATGTACAATATATGAAATATATTTACTGTACTTTCTGATATTTTATATACAGTATATAAGATATATTTGGTGTCCTTTTGATATTTTATATAAATTATATAATATATATTTTGTGAAGTTTTTGATATTTTACATAGGGTGTGTAGTATATACTTACTGTCCTTTTTGATATTTTATTTACAGTATATAATATACATTTGGTGTAATTTTTGATATTTTATGTACAGTATATTAAATATAATTACTGCAGTTTTTGATAGTCTATTTACAGTATATACAACACATATTTGGTGTACTTTTTGATATTTTATGTACAGTATGTCATATATATTTACTGTACTTTTTGATATTTTATTTACAGTATATGAAATGTATTTGGTGTACTTTTAGTTAATATTATATGTACAATATATGAAATATATTTACTGTACTTTTTGATATTTTATGTACAGTATATAAGATATATTTGGTGTCCTTTTGAAATTTTATATAAATTACATAATATATATTTGGTGAAGTTTTTGATATTTTACATAGGGTGTGTAGTATATAGTTACTGTCCTTTTTGATATTTTATTTACAGTATATAATATACGTTTGGTGTAATTTTTGATATTTAATGTACAGTATATTAAATATAATTACTGTAGTATTTGATACTTTATTTACAGTATATATAACACATATTTGGTGTACTTTTTGATATTTTATGTACAGTATGTCATATATATTTACTGTACTTTTTGATAATTTATTTACAGTATATAAAGTGTATTTGGTGTACTTTCAGTTAATATTATATGTACAATATATGAAATATATTTACTGTACTTTTTGATATTTTATGTACAGTATATAAGATATATTTGGTGTCCTTTTGATATTTTATGTAAATTATATAATATATATTTGGTGAAGTTTTTGATATTTTACATAGGGTGTGTACTATATAGTTACTGTCCTTTTTGATATTTTATTTACAGTATAAAATATACGTTTGGTGTAATTTTTGATATTTTATGTACAGTATATTAAATATAATTACTGTAGTATTTGATACTTTATTTACAGTATATATAACACATATTTGGTGTACTTTTTGATATTTTATGTACAGTATGTAATATATATTTACTGTACTTTTTGACAATTTATTTACAGTATATAAAGTGTATTTGGTGTACTTTCGGTTAATATTATATGTACAATATATGAAATATATATACTGTATTTTTGATATTTTATGTACAGTATATAAGATATATTTCGTGTCCTTTTGATATTTTATGTAAATTATATAATACATATTTGGTGTTGTTTTTGATATTTTACATAGGGTGTGTCATCTATATTGACTGTCCTTTTTAATATTTTATTTACAGTATATAATATACATTTGGTGTAATTTTTGATATTTTATGTACAGTATATTAAATATAATTACTGTAGTTTTTTATAGTCTATTTACAGTATATATAACACATATTTGGTGTACTTTTTGATATTTTATGTACAGTATGTCATATATATTTACTGTACTATTTGATATTTTATTTACAGTATATAAAATGTATTTGGTGTACTTTTAGTTAATATTATATGTACAATATATGAAATATATTTACTGTACTTTCTGATATTTTATATACAGTATATAAGATATATTTGGTGTCCTTTTGATATTTTATATAAATTATATAATATATATTTTGTGAAGTTTTTGATATTTTACATAGGGTGTGTAGTATATACTTACTGTCCTTTTTGATATTTTATTTACAGTATATAATATACATTTGGTGTAATTTTTGATATTTTATGTACAGTATATTAAATATAATTACTGCAGTTTTTGATAGTCTATTTACAGTATATACAACACATATTTGGTGTACTTTTTGATATTTTATGTACAGTATGTCATATATATTTACTGTACTTTTTGATATTTTATTTACAGTATATAAAATGTATTTGGTGTACTTTTAGTTAATATTATATATACAATATATGAAATACATTTACTGTACTTTTTGATATTTTATGTACAGTATATAAGATATATTTGGTGTCCTTTTGATATTTTATATAAATTATATAATATACATTTGGTGAAGTTTTTGATATTTTACATAGGGTGTGTAGTATATAGTTACTGTCCTTTTTGATATTTTATTTACAGTATATAATATACGTTTGGTGTAATTTTTGATATTTAATGTACAGTATATTAAATATAATTACTGTAGTATTTGATACTTTATTTACAGTATATATAACACATATTTGGTGTACTTTTTGATATTTTATGTACAGTATGTCATATATATTTACTGTACTTTTTGATAATTTATTTACAGTATATAAAGTGTATTTGGTGTACTTTCAGTTAATATTATATGTACAATATATGAAATATATTTACTGTACTTTTTGATATTTTATGTACAGTATATAAGATATATTTGGTGTCCTTTTGATATTTTATGTAAATTATATAATATATATTTGGTGAAGTTTTTGATATTTTACATAGGGTGTGTACTATATAGTTACTGTCCTTTTTGATATTTTATTTACAGTATATAATATACGTTTGGTGTAATTTTTGATATTTAATGTACAGTATATTAAATATAATTACTGTAGTATTTGATACTTTATTTACAGTATATATAACACATATTTGGTGTACTTTTTGATATTTTATGTACAGTATGTAATATATATTTACTGTACTTTTTGATAATTTATTTACAGTATATAAAGTGTATTTGGTGTACTTTCAGTTAATATTATATGTACAATATATGAAATATATTTACTGTACTTTTTGATATTTTAGGTACAGTATATAAGATATATTTGGTGTCCTTTTGATATTTTATGTAAATTATATAATATATATTTGGTGAAGTTTTTGATATTTTACATAGGGTGTGTAGTATATAGTTACTGTCCTTTTTGATATTTTATTTACAGTATATAATATACGTTTGGTGTAATTTTTGATATTTTATGTACAGTATATTAAATATAATTACTGTAGTATTTGATACTTTATTTTCAGTATATATAACACATATTTGGTGTACTTTTTGATATTTTATGTACAGTATGTAATATATATTTACTGTACTTTTTGATAATTTATTTACAGTATATAAAGTGTATTTGGTGTACTTTCGGTTAATATTATATGTACAATATATGAAATATATATACTGTATTTTTGATATTTTATGTACAGTATATAAGATATATTTCGTGTCCTTTTGATATTTTATGTAAATTATATAATACATATTTGGTGTTGTTTTTGATATTTTACATAGGGTGTGTCATCTATATTGACTGTCCTTTTTAATATTTTATTTACAGTATATAATATACATTTGGTGTAATTTTTGATATTTTATGTACAGTATATTAAATATAATTACTGTAGTTTTTCATAGTCTATTTACAGTATATATAACACATATTTGGTGTACTTTTTGATATTTTATGTACAGTATGTCATATATATTTACTGTACTATTTGATATATTATTTACAGTATATAAAATGTATTTGGTGTACTTTTAGTTAATATTATATGTACAATATATGAAATATATTTACTGTACTTTCTGATATCTTATATACAGTATATAAGATATATTTGGTGTCCTTTTGATATTTTATATAAATTATATAATATATATTTGGTGAAGTTTTTGATATTTTACATAGGGTGTGTAGTATATACTTACTGTCCTTTTTGATATTTTATTTACAGTATATAATATACATTTGGTGTAATTTTTGATATTTTATGTACAGTATATTAAATATAGTTACTGCAGTTTTTGATAGTCTATTTACAGTATATATAACACATATTTGGTGTACTTTTTGATATTTTATGTACAGTATGTCATATATATTTACTGTACTTTTTGATATTTTATTTACAGTATATAAAATGTATTTGGTGTACTTTTAGTTAATATTATATGTACAATATATGAAATATATTTACTGTACTTTCTGATATTTTATGTACAGTATATAAGATATATTTGGTGTCCTTTTGATATTTTATATAAATTATATAATATATATTTGGTGAAGTTTTTGATATTTTACATAGGGTGTGTAGTATATAGTTACTGTCCTTTTTGATATTTTATTTACAGTATATAATATACGTTTGGTGTAATTTTTGATATTTAATGTACAGTATATTAAATATAATTACTGTAGTATTTGATACTTCATTTACAGTATATATAACACATATTTGGTGTACTTTTTGATATTTTATGTACAGTATGTAATATATATTTACTGTACTTTTTGATAATTTATTTACAGTATATAAAGTGTATTTGGTGTACTTTCAGTTAATATTAAATGTAAAATATATGAAATATATTTACTGTACTTTGTGATATTTTATGTACAGTATATAAGATATATTTGGTGTCCTTTTGATATTTTATGTAAATTATATAATATATATTTGGTGAAGTTTTTGATATTTTACATAGGGTGTGTAGTATATAGTTACTGTCCTTTTTGATATTTTATTTACAGTATATAATATACGTTTGGTGTAATTTTTGATATTTTATGTACAGTATATTAAATATAATTACTGTAGTATTTGATACTTTATTTACAGTATATATAACACATATTTGGTGTACTTTTTGATATTTTATGTACAGTATGTAATATATATTTACTGTACTTTTTGATAATTTATTTACAGTATATAAAGTGTATTTGGTGTACTTTCGGTTAATATTATATGTACAATATATGAAATATATATACTGTATTTTTGATATTTTATGTACAGTATATAAGATATATTTCGTGTCCTTTTGATATTTTATGTAAATTATATAATACATATTTGGTGTTGTTTTTGATATTTTACATAGGGTGTGTCATCTATATTGACTGTCCTTTTTAATATTTTATTTACAGTATATAATATACATTTGGTGTAATTTTTGATATTTTATGTACAGTATATTAAATATAATTACTGTAGTTTTTCATAGTCTATTTACAGTATATATAACACATATTTGGTGTACTTTTTGATATTTTATGTACAGTATGTCATATATATTTACTGTACTATTTGATATTTTATTTACAGTATATAAAATGTATTTGGTGTACTTTTAGTTAATATTATATGTACAATATATGAAATATATTTACTGTACTTTCTGATATTTTATATACAGTATATAAGATATATTTGGTGTCCTTTTGATATTTTATATAAATTATATAATATATATTTTGTGAAGTTTTTGATATTTTACATAGGGTGTGTACTATATACTTACTGTCCTTTTTGATATTTTATTTACAGTATATAATATACATTTGGTGTAATTTTTGATATTTTATGTACAGTATATTAAATATAATTACTGCAGTTTTTGATAGTCTATTTGCAGTATATACAACACATATTTGGTGTACTTTTTGATATTTTATGTACAGTATGTCATATATATTTACTGTACTTTTTGATATTTTATTTACAGTATATAAAATGTATTTGGTGTACTTTTAGTTAATATTATATGTACAATATATGAAATATATTTACTGTACTTTTTGATATTTTATGTACAGTATATAAGATATATTTGGTGTCCTTTTGATATTTTATATAAATTACATAATATATATTTGGTGAAGTTTTTGATATTTTACATAGGGTGTGTAGTATATAGTTACTGTCCTTTTTGATATTTTATTTACAGTATATAATATACGTTTGGTGTAATTTTTGATATTTAATGTACAGTATATTAAATATAATTACTGTAGTATTTGATACTTTATTTACAGTATATATAACACGTATTTGGTGTACTTTTTGATATTTTTTGTACAGTATGTCATATATATTTACTGTACTTTTTGATAATTTATTTACAGTATATAAAGTGTATTTGGTGTACTTTCAGTTAATATTATATGTACAATATATGAAATATATTTACTGTACTTTTTGATATTTTATGTACAGTATATAAGATATATTTGGTGTCCTTTTGATATTTTATGTAAATTATATAATATATATTTGGTGAAGTTTTTGATATTTTACATAGGGTGTGTACTATATAGTTACTGTCCTTTTTGATATTTTATTTACAGTATATAATATACGTTTGGTGTAATTTTTGATATTTAATGTACAGTATATTAAATATAATTACTGTAGTATTTGATACTTTATTTACAGTATATATAACACATATTTGGTGTACTTTTTGATATTTTATGTACAGTATGTAATATATATTTACTGTACTTTTTGATAATTTATTTACAGTATATAAAGTGTATTTGGTGTACTTTCAGTTAATATTATATGTACAATATATGAAATATATTTACTGAACTTTTTGATATTTTAGGTACAGTATATAAGATATATTTCGTGTCCTTTTGATATTTTATGTAAATTATAAAATATATATTTGGTGAAGTTTTTGATATTTTACATAGGGTGTGTAGTATATAGTTACTGTCCTTTTTGATATTTTATTTACAGTATGTAATATACGTTTGGTGTAATTTTTGATATTTTATGTACAGTATATTAAATATAATTACTGTAGTATTTGATACTTTATTTATAGTATATATAACACATATTTGGTGTACTTTTTGATATTTTATGTACAGTATGTAATATATATTTACTGTACTTTTTGATAATTTATTTACAGTATATAAAGTGTATTTGGTGTACTTTCGGTTAATATTATATGTACAATATATGAAATATATATACTGTATTTTTGATATTTTATGTACAGTATATAAGATATATTTCGTGTCCTTTTGATATTTTATGTAAATTATATAATACATATTTGGTGTTGTTTTTGATATTTTACATAGGGTGTGTCATCTATATTGACTGTCCTTTTTAATATTTTATTTACAGTATATAATATACATTTGGTGTAATTTTTGATATTTTATGTACAGTATATTAAATATAATTACTGTAGTTTTTCATAGTCTATTTACAGTATATATAACACATATTTGGTGTACTTTTTGATATTTTATGTACAGTATGTCATATATATTTACTGTACTATTTGATATTTTATTTACAGTATATAAAATGTATTTGGTGTACTTTTAGTTAATATTATATGTACAATATATGAAATATATTTACTGTACTTTCTGATATTTTATATACAGTATATAAGATATATTTGGTGTCCTTTTGATATTTTATATAAATTATATAATATATATTTGGTGAAGTTTTTGATATTTTACATAGGGTGTGTAGTATATAGTTACTGTCCTTTTTGATATTTTATTTACAGTATATAATATACGTTTGGTGTAATTTTTGATATTTAATGTACAGTATATTAAATATAATTACTGTAGTATTTGATACTTTATTTACAGTATATATAACACATATTTGGTGTACTTTTTGATATTTTATGTACAGTATGTAATATATATTTACTGTACTTTTTGATAATTTATTTACAGTATATAAAGTGTATTTGATGTACTTTCAGTTAATATTATATGTAAAATATATGAAATATATTTACTGTACTTTGTGATATTTTATGTACAGTATATAAGATATATTTGGTGTCCTTTTGATATTTTATGTAAATTATATAATATATATTTGGTGAAGTTTTTGATATTTTACATAGGGTGTGTAGTATATAGTTACTGTCCTTTTTGATATTTTATTTACAGTATATAATATACGTTTGGTGTAATTTTTGATATTTTATGTACAGTATATTAAATATAATTACTGTAGTATTTGATACTTTATTTACAGTATATATAACACATATTTGGTGTACTTTTTGATATTTTATGTACAGTATGTAATATATATTTACTGTACTTTTTGATAATTTATTTACAGTATATAAAGTGTATTTGGTGTACTTTCGGTTAATATTATATGTACAATATATGAAATATATATACTGTATTTTTGATATTTTATGTACAGTATATAAGATATATTTCGTGTCCTTTTGATATTTTATGTAAATTATATAATACATATTTGGTGTTGTTTTTGATATTTTACATAGGGTGTGTCATCTATATTGACTGTCCTTTTTAATATTTTATTTACAGTATATAATATACATTTGGTGTAATTTTTGATATTTTATGGACAGTATATTAAATATAATTACTGTAGTTTTTCATAGTCTATTTACAGTATATATAACACATATTTGGTGTACTTTTTGATATTTTATGTACAGTATGTCATATATATTTACTGTACTATTTGATATTTTATTTACAGTATATAAAATGTATTTGGTGTACTTTTAGTTAATATTATATGTACAATATATGAAATATATTTACTGTACTTTCTGATATTTTATATACAGTATATAAGATATATTTGGTGTCCTTTTGATATTTTATATAAATTATATAATATATATTTGGTGAAGTTTTTGATATTTTACATAGGGTGTGTAGTATATAGTTACTGTCCTTTTTGATATTTTATTTACAGTATATAATATACGTTTGGTGTAATTTTTGATATTTAATGTACAGTATATTAAATATAATTACTGTAGTATTTGATACTTTATTTACAGTATATATAACACATATTTGGTGTACTTTTTGATATTTTATGTACAGTATGTAATATATATTTACTGTACTTTTTGATAATTTATTTACAGTATATAAAGTGTATTTGGTGTACTTTCAGTTAATATTATATGTAAATTATATGAAATATTTTTACTGTACTTTGTGATATTTTATGTACAGTATATAAGATATATTTGGTGTCCTTTTGATATTTTATATAAATTACATAATATATATTTGGTGAAGTTTTTGATATTTTACATAGGGTGTGTAGTATATAGTTACTGTCCTTTTTGATATTTTATTTACAGTATATAATATACGTTTGGTGTAATTTTTGATATTTAATGTACAGTATATTAAATATAATTACTGTAGTATTTGATACTTTATTTACAGTATATATAACACATATTTGGTGTACTTTTTGATATTTTATGTACAGTATGTAATATATATTTACTGTACTTTTTGATAATTTATTTACAGTATATAAAGTGTATTTGGTGTACTTTCAGTTAATATTATATGTACAATATATGAAATATATTTACTGTACTTTTTGATATTTTATGTACAGTATATAAGATATATTTGGTGTCCTTTTGATATTTTATGTAAATTATATAATATATATTTGGTGAAGTTTTTGATATTTTACATAGGGTGTGTAGTATATAGTTACTGTCCTTTTTGATATTTTATTTACAGTATATAATATACGTTTGGTGTAATTTTTGATATTTTATGTACAGTATATTAAATATAAATACTGTAGTATTTGATACTTTATTTACAGTATATATAACACATATTTGGTGTACTTTTTGATATTTTATGTACAGTATGTAATATATATTTACTGTACTTTTTGATAATTTATTTACAGTATATAAAGTGTATTTGGTGTACTTTCGGTTAATATTATATGTACAATATATGAAATATATATACTGTATTTTTGATATTTTATGTACAGTGTATAAGATATATTTCGTGTCCTTTTGATATTTTATGTAAATTATATAATACATATTTGGTGTTGTTTTTGATATTTTACATAGGGTGTGTCATCTATATTGACTGTCCTTTTTAATATTTTATTTACAGTATATAATATACATTTGGTGTAATTTTTGATATTTTATGTACAGTATATTAAATATAATTACTGTAGTTTTTTATAGTCTATTTACAGTATATATAACACATATTTGGTGTACTTTTTGATATTTTATGTACAGTATGTCATATATATATACTGTACTATTTGATATTTTATTTACAGTATATAAAATGTATTTGGTGTACTTTTAGTTAATATTATATGTACAATATATGAAATATATTTACTGTACTTTCTGATATTTTATATACAGTATATAAGATATATTTGGTGTCCTTTTGATATTTTATATAAATTATATAATATATATTTTGTGAAGTTTTTGATATTTTACATAGGGTGTGTAGTATATACTTACTGTCCTTTTTGATATTTTATTTACAGTATATAATATACATTTGGTGTAATTTTTGATATTTTATGTACAGTATATTAAATATAATTACTGCAGTTTTTGATAGTCTATTTACAGTATATACAACACATATTTGGTGTACTTTTTGATATTTTATGTACAGTATGTCATATATATTTACTGTACTTTTTGATATTTTATTTACAGTATATGAAATGTATTTGGTGTACTTTTAGTTAATATTATATGTACAATATATGAAATATATTTACTGTACTTTTTGATATTTTATGTACAGTATATAAGATATATTTGGTGTCCTTTTGATATTTTATATAACTTACATAATATATATTTGGTGAAGTTTTTGATATTTTACATAGGGTGTGTAGTATATAGTTACTGTCCTTTTTGATATTTTATTTACAGTATATAATATACGTTTGGTGTAATTTTTGATATTTAATGTACAGTATATTAAATATAATTACTGTAGTATTTGATACTTTATTTACAGTATATATAACACATATTTGGTGTACTTTTTGATATTTTATGTACAGTATGTCATATATATTTACTGTACTTTTTGAGAATTTATTTACAGTATATAAAGTGTATTTGGTGTACTTTCAGTTAATATTATATGTACAATATATGAAATATATTTACTGTACTTTTTGATATTTTATGTACAGTATATAAGATATATTTGGTGTCCTTTTGATATTTTATGTAAATTATATAATATATATTTGGTGAAGTTTTTGATATTTTACATAGGGTGTGTAGTATATAGTTACTGTCCTTTTTGATATTTTATTTACAGTATATAATATACGTTTGGTGTAATTTTTGATATTTTATGTACAGTATATTAAATATAATTACTGTAGTATTTGATACTTTATTTACAGTATATATAACACATATTTGGTGTACTTTTTGATATTTTATGTACAGTATGTAATATATATTTACTGTACTTTTTGATAATTTATTTACAGTATATAAAGTGTATTTGGTGTACTTTCGGTTAATATTATATGTACAATATATGAAATATATATACTGTATTTTTGATATTTTATGTACAGTATATAAGATATATTTCGTGTCCTTTTGATATTTTATGTAAATTAGATAATACATATTTGGTGTTGTTTTTGATATTTTACATAGGGTGTGTCATCTATATTGACTGTCCTTTTTAATATTTTATTTACAGTATATAATATACATTTGGTGTAATTTTTGATATTTTATGTACAGTATATTAAATATAATTACTGTAGTTTTTCATAGTCTATTTACAGTATATATAACACATATTTGGTGTACTTTTTGATATTTTATGTACAGTATGTCATATATATTTACTGTACTATTTGATATTTTATTTACAGTATATAAAATGTATTTGGTGTACTTTTAGTTAATATTATATGTACAATATATGAAATATATTTACTGTACTTTCTGATATTTTATATACAGTATATAAGATATATTTGGTGTCCTTTTGATATTTTATATAAATTATATAATATATATTTTGTGAAGTTTTTGATATTTTACATAGGGTGTGTAGTATATACTTACTGTCCTTTTTGATATTTTATTTACAGTATATAATATACATTTGGTGTAATTTTTGATATTTTATGTACAGTATATTAAATATAATTACTGCAGTTTTTGATAGTCTATTTACAGTATATACAACACATATTTGGTGTACTTTTTGATATTTTATGTACAGTATGTCATATATATTTACTGTACTTTTTGATATTTTATTTACAGTATATAAAATGTATTTGGTGTACTTTTAGTTAATATTATATGTACAATATATGAAATATATTTACTGTACTTTTTGATATTTTATGTACAGTATATAAGATATATTTGGTGTCCTTTTGATATTTTATATAAATTACATAATATATATTTGGTGAAGTTTTTGATATTTTACATAGGGTGTGTAGTATATAGTTACTGTCCTTTTTGATATTTTATTTACAGTATATAATATACGTTTGGTGTAATTTTTGATATTTAATATACAGTATATTAAATATAATTACTGTAGTATTTGATACTTTATTTACAGTATATATAACACATATTTGCTGTACTTTTTGATATTTTATGTACAGTATGTCATATATATTTACTGTACTTTTTGATAATTTATTTACAGTATATAAAGTGTATTTGGTGTACTTTCAGTTAATATTATATGTACAATATATGAAATATATTTACTGTACTTTTTGATATTTTATGTACAGTATATAAGATATATTTGGTGTCCTTTTGATATTTTATGTAAATTATATAATATATATTTGGTGAAGTTTTTGATATTTTACATAGGGTGTGTAGTATATAGTTACTGTCCTTTTTGATATTTTATTTACAGTATATAATATACGTTTGGTGTAATTTTTGATATTTTATGTACAGTATATTAAATATAATTACTGTAGTATTTGATACTTTATTTACAGTATATATAACACATATTTGGTGTACTTTTTGATATTTTATGTACAGTATGTAATATATATTTACTGTACTTTTTGATAATTTATTTACAGTATATAAAGTGTATTTGGTGTACTTTCGGTTAATATTATATGTACAATATATGAAATATATATACTGTATTTTTGATATTTTATGTACAGTGTATAAGATATATTTCGTGTCCTTTTGATATTTTATGTAAATTATATAATACATATTTGGTGTTGTTTTTGATATTTTACATAGGGTGTGTCATCTATATTGACTGTCCTTTTTAATATTTTATTTACAGTATATAATATACATTTGGTGTAATTTTTGATATTTTATGTACAGTATATTAAATATAATTACTGTAGTTTTTTATAGTCTATTTACAGTATATATAACACATATTTGGTGTACTTTTTGATATTTTATGTACAGTATGTCATATATATTTACTGTACTATTTGATATTTTATTTACAGTATATAAAATGTATTTGGTGTACTTTTAGTTAATATTATATGTACAATATATGAAATATATTTACTGTACTTTCTGATATTTTATATACAGTATATAAGATATATTTGGTGTCCTTTTGATATTTTATATAAATTATATAATATATATTTTGTGAAGTTTTTGATATTTTACATAGGGTGTGTAGTATATACTTACTGTCCTTTTTGATATTTTATTTACAGTATATAATATACATTTGGTGTAATTTTTGATATTTTATGTACAGTATATTAAATATAATTACTGCAGTTTTTGATAGTCTATTTACAGTATATACAACACATATTTGGTGTACTTTTTGATATTTTATGTACAGTATGTCATATATATTTACTGTACTTTTTGATAATTTATTTACAGTATATAAAGTGTATTTGGTGTACTTTCAGTTAATATTAAATGTAAAATATATGAAATATATTTACTGTACTTTGTGATATTTTATGTACAGTATATAAGATATATTTGGTGTCCTTTTGATATTTTATGTAAATTATATAATATATATTTGGTGAAGTTTTTGATATTTTACATAGGGTGTGTAGTATATAGTTACTGTCCTTTTTGATATTTTATTTACAGTATGTAATATACGTTTGGTGTAATTTTTGATATTTTATGTACAGTATATTAAATATAATTACTGTAGTATTTGATACTTTATTTACAGTATATATAACACATATTTGGTGTACTTTTTGATATTTTATGTACAGTATGTAATATATATTTACTGTACTTTTTGATAATTTATTTACAGTATATAAAGTGTATTTGGTGTACTTTCGGTTAATATTATATGTACAATATATGAAATATATATACTGTATTTTTGATATTTTATGTACAGTATATAAGATATATTTCGTGTCCTTTTGATATTTTATGTAAATTATATAATACATATTTGGTGTTGTTTTTGATATTTTACATAGGGTGTGTCATCTATATTGACTGTCCTTTTTAATATTTTATTTACAGTATATAATATACATTTGGTGTAATTTTTGATATTTTATGTACAGTATATTAAATATAATTACTGTAGTTTTTCATAGTCTATTTACAGTATATATAACACATATTTGGTGTACTTTTTGATATTTTATGTACAGTATGTCATATATATTTACTGTACTATTTGATATTTTATTTACAGTATATAAAATGTATTTGGTGTACTTTTAGTTAATATTATATGTACAATATATGAAATATATTTACTGTACTTTCTGATATTTTATATACAGTATATAAGATATATTTGGTGTCCTTTTGATATTTTATATAAATTATATAATATATATTTGGTGAAGTTTTTGATATTTTACATAGGGTGTGTAGTATATAGTTACTGTCCTTTTTGATATTTTATTTACAGTATATAATATACGTTTGGTGTAATTTTTGATATTTAATATACAGTATATTAAATATAATTACTGTAGTATTTGATACTTTATTTACAGTATATATAACACATATTTGGTGTACTTTTTGATATTTTATGTACAGTATGTAATATATATTTACTGTAGTTTTTGATAATTTATTTACAGTATATAAAGTGTATTTGATGTACTTTCAGTTAATATTATATGTAAAATATATGAAATATATTTACTGTACTTTGTGATATTTTATGTACAGTATATAAGATATATTTGGTGTCCTTTTGATATTTTATGTAAATTATATAATATATATTTGGTGAAGTTTTTGATATTTTACATAGGGTGTGTAGTATATAGTTACTGTCCTTTTTGATATTTTATTTACAGTATACAATATACGTTTGGTGTGATTTTTGATATTTTATGTACAGTATATTAAATATAATTACTGTAGTATTTGATACTTTATTTACAGTATATATAACACATATTTGGTGTACTTTTTGATATTTTATGTACAGTATGTAATATATATTTACTGTACTTTTTGATAATTTATTTACAGTATATAAAGTGTATTTGGTGTACTTTCGGTTAATATTATATGTACAATATATGAAATATATATACTGTATTTTTGATATTTTATGTACAGTATATAAGATATATTTCGTGTCCTTTTGATATTTTATGTAAATTATATAATACATATTTGGTGTTGTTTTTGATATTTTACATAGGGTGTGTCATCTATATTGACTGTCCTTTTTAATATTTTATTTACACTATATAATATACATTTGGTGTAATTTTTGATATTTTATGGACAGTATATTAAATATAATTACTGTAGTTTTTCATAGTCTATTTACAGTATATATAACACATATTTGGTGTACTTTTTGATATTTTATGTACAGTATGTCATATATATTTACTGTACTATTTGATATTTTATTTACAGTATATAAAATGTATTTGGTGTACTTTTAGTTAATATTATATGTACAATATATGAAATATATTTACTGTACTTTCTGATATTTTATATACAGTATATAAGATATATTTGGTGTCCTTTTGATATTTTATATAAATTATATAATATATATTTGGTGAAGTTTTTGATATTTTACATAGGGTGTGTAGTATATAGTTACTGTCCTTTTTGATATTTTATTTACAGTATATAATATACGTTTGGTGTAATTTTTGATATTTAATGTACAGTATATTAAATATAATTACTGTAGTATTTGATACTTTATTTACAGTATATATAACACATATTTGGTGTACTTTTTGATATTTTATGTACAGTATGTAATATATATTTACTGTACTTTTTGATAATTTATTTACAGTATATAAAGTGTATTTGGTGTACTTTCAGTTAATATTATATGTAAAATATATGAAATATTTTTACTGTACTTTGTGATATTTTATGTACAGTATATAAGATATATTTGGTGTCTTTTTGATATTTTACATAGGGTGTGTAGTATATAGTTACTGTCCTTTTTGATATTTTATTTACAGTATATAATATACGTTTGGTGTAATTTTTGATATTTAATGTACAGTATATTAAATATAATTACTGTAGTATTTGATACTTTATTTACAGTATATATAACACATATTTGGTGTACTTTTTGATATTTTATGTACAGTATGTCATATATATTTACTGTACTTTTTGATAATTTATTTACAGTATATAAAGTGTATTTGGTGTACTTTCAGTTAATATTATATGTACAATATATGAAATATATTTACTGTACTTTTTGATATTTTATGTACAGTATATAAGATATATTTGGTGTCCTTTTGATATTTTATGTAAATTATATAATATATATTTGGTGAAGTTTTTGATATTTTACATAGGGTGTGTACTATATAGTTACTGTCCTTTTTGATATTTTATTTACAGTATATAATATACGTTTGGTGTAATTTTTGATATTTTATGTACAGTATATTAAATATAATTACTGTAGTATTTGATACTTTATTTACAGTATATATAACACATATTTGGTGTACTTTTTGATATTTTATGTACAGTATGTAATATATATTTACTGTACTTTTTGACAATTTATTTACAGTATATAAAGTGTATTTGGTGTACTTTCGGTTAATATTATATGTACAATATATGAAATATATATACTGTATTTTTGATATTTTATGTACAGTATATAAGATATATTTCGTGTCCTTTTGATATTTTATGTAAATTATATAATACATATTTGGTGTTGTTTTTGATATTTTACATAGGGTGTGTCATCTATATTGACTGTCCTTTTTAATATTTTATTTACAGTATATAATATACATTTGGTGTAATTTTTGATATTTTATGTACAGTATATTAAATATAATTACTGTAGTTTTTTATAGTCTATTTACAGTATATATAACACATATTTGGTGTACTTTTTGATATTTTATGTACAGTATGTCATATATATTTACTGTACTATTTGATATTTTATTTACAGTATATAAAATGTATTTGGTGTACTTTTAGTTAATATTATATGTACAATATATGAAATATATTTACTGTACTTTCTGATATTTTATATACAGTATATAAGATATATTTGGTGTCCTTTTGATATTTTATATAAATTATATAATATATATTTTGTGAAGTTTTTGATATTTTACATAGGGTGTGTAGTATATACTTACTGTCCTTTTTGATATTTTATTTACAGTATATAATATACATTTGGTGTAATTTTTGATATTTTATGTACAGTATATTAAATATAATTACTGCAGTTTTTGATAGTCTATTTACAGTATATACAACACATATTTGGTGTACTTTTTGATATTTTATGTACAGTATGTCATATATATTTACTGTACTTTTTGATATTTTATTTACAGTATATAAAATGTATTTGGTGTACTTTTAGTTAATATTATATATACAATATATGAAATACATTTACTGTACTTTTTGATATTTTATGTACAGTATATAAGATATATTTGGTGTCCTTTTGATATTTTATATAAATTATATAATATACATTTGGTGAAGTTTTTGATATTTTACATAGGGTGTGTAGTATATAGTTACTGTCCTTTTTGATATTTTATTTACAGTATATAATATACGTTTGGTGTAATTTTTGATATTTAATGTACAGTATATTAAATATAATTACTGTAGTATTTGATACTTTATTTACAGTATATATAACACATATTTGGTGTACTTTTTGATATTTTATGTACAGTATGTCATATATATTTACTGTACTTTTTGATAATTTATTTACAGTATATAAAGTGTATTTGGTGTACTTTCAGTTAATATTATATGTACAATATATGAAATATATTTACTGTACTTTTTGATATTTTATGTACAGTATATAAGATATATTTCGTGTCCTTTTGATATTTTATGTAAATTATATAATATATATTTTGTGAAGTTTTTGATATTTTACATAGGGTGTGTACTATATAGTTACTGTCCTTTTTGATATTTTATTTACAGTATATAATATACGTTTGGTGTAATTTTTGATATTTAATGTACAGTATATTAAATATAACTACTGTAGTATTTGATACTTTATTTACAGTATATATAACACATATTTGGTGTACTTTTTGATATTTTATGTACAGTATGTAATATATATTTACTGTACTTTTTGATAATTTATTTACAGTATATAAAGTGTATTTGGTGTACTTTCAGTTAATATTATATGTACAATATATGAAATATATTTACTGTACTTTTTGATATTTTAGGTACAGTATATAAGATATATTTGGTGTCCTTTTGATATTTTATGTAAATTATATAATATATATTTGGTGAAGTTTTTGATATTTTACATAGGGTGTGTAGTATATAGTTACTGTCCTTTTTGATATTTTATTTACAGTATATAATATACGTTTGGTGTAATTTTTGATATTTTATGTACAGTATATTAAATATAATTACTGTAGTATTTGATACTTTATTTTCAGTATATATAACACATATTTGGTGTACTTTTTGATATTTTATGTACAGTATGTAATATATATTTACTGTACTTTTTGATAATTTATTTACAGTATATAAAGTGTATTTGGTGTACTTTCGGTTAATATTATATGTACAATATATGAAATATATATACTGTATTTTTGATATTTTATGTACAGTATATAAGATATATTTCGTGTCCTTTTGATATTTTATGTAAATTATATAATACATATTTGGTGTTGTTTTTGATATTTTACATAGGGTGTGTCATCTATATTGACTGTCCTTTTTAATATTTTATTTACAGTATATAATATACATTTGGTGTAATTTTTGATATTTTATGTACAGTATATTAAATATAATTACTGTAGTTTTTCATAGTCTATTTACAGTATATATAACACATATTTGGTGTACTTTTTGATATTTTATGTACAGTATGTCATATATATTTACTGTACTATTTGATATATTATTTACAGTATATAAAATGTATTTGGTGTACTTTTAGTTAATATTATATGTACAATATATGAAATATATTTACTGTACTTTCTGATATCTTATATACAGTATATAAGATATATTTGGTGTCCTTTTGATATTTTATATAAATTATATAATATATATTTGGTGAAGTTTTTGATATTTTACATAGGGTGTGTAGTATATACTTACTGTCCTTTTTGATATTTTATTTACAGTATATAATATACATTTGGTGTAATTTTTGATATTTTATGTACAGTATATTAAATATAGTTACTGCAGTTTTTGATAGTCTATTTACAGTATATATAACACATATTTGGTGTACTTTTTGATATTTTATGTACAGTATGTCATATATATTTACTGTACTATTTGATATTTTATTTACAGTATATAAAATGTATTTGGTGTACTTTTAGTTAATATTATATGTACAATATATGAAATATATTTACTGTACTTTCTGATATTTTATGTACAGTATATAAGATATATTTGGTGTCCTTTTGATATTTTATATAAATTATATAATATATATTTGGTGAAGTTTTTGATATTTTACATAGGGTGTGTAGTATATAGTTACTGTCCTTTTTGATATTTTATTTACAGTATATAATATACGTTTGGTGTAATTTTTGATATTTAATGTACAGTATATTAAATATAATTACTGTAGTATTTGATACTTTATTTACAGTATATATAACACATATTTGGTGTACTTTTTGATATTTTATGTACAGTATGTAATATATATTTACTGTAGTTTTTGATAATTTATTTACAGTATATAAAGTGTATTTGATGTACTTTCAGTTAATATTATATGTAAAATATATGAAATATATTTACTGTACTTTGTGATATTTTATGTACAGTATATAAGATATATTTGGTGTCCTTTTGATATTTTATGTAAATTATATAATATATATTTGGTGAAGTTTTTGATATTTTACATAGGGTGTGTAGTATATAGTTACTGTCCTTTTTGATATTTTATTTACAGTATATAATATACGTTTGGTGTGATTTTTGATATTTTATGTACAGTATATTAAATATAATTACTGTAGTATTTGATACTTTATTTACAGTATATATAACACATATTTGGTGTACTTTTTGATATTTTATGTACAGTATGTAATATATATTTACTGTACTTTTTGATAATTTATTTACAGTATATAAAGTGTATTTGGTGTACTTTCGGTTAATATTATATGTACAATATATGAAATATATATACTGTATTTTTGATATTTTATGTACAGTATATAAGATATATTTCGTGTCCTTTTGATATTTTATGTAAATTATATAATACATATTTGGTGTTGTTTTTGATATTTTACATAGGGTGTGTCATCTATATTGACTGTCCTTTTTAATATTTTATTTACACTATATAATATACATTTGGTGTAATTTTTGATATTTTATGGACAGTATATTAAATATAATTACTGTAGTTTTTCATAGTCTATTTACAGTATATATAACACATATTTGGTGTACTTTTTGATATTTTATGTACAGTATGTCATATATATTTACTGTACTATTTGATATTTTATTTACAGTATATAAAATGTATTTGGTGTACTTTTAGTTAATATTATATGTACAATATATGAAATATATTTACTGTACTTTCTGATATTTTATATACAGTATATAAGATATATTTGGTGTCCTTTTGATATTTTATATAAATTATATAATATATATTTGGTGAAGTTTTTGATATTTTACATAGGGTGTGTAGTATATAGTTACTGTCCTTTTTGATATTTTATTTACAGTATATAATATACGTTTGGTGTAATTTTTGATATTTAATGTACAGTATATTAAATATAATTACTGTAGTATTTGATACTTTATTTACAGTATATATAACACATATTTGGTGTACTTTTTGATATTTTATGTACAGTATGTAATATATATTTACTGTACTTTTTGATAATTTATTTACAGTATATAAAGTGTATTTGGTGTACTTTCAGTTAATATTATATGTAAAATATATGAAATATTTTTACTGTACTTTGTGATATTTTATGTACAGTATATAAGATATATTTGGTGTCCTTTTGATATTTTATATAAATTACATAATATATATTTGGTGAAGTTTTTGATATTTTACATAGGGTGTGTAGTATATAGTTACTGTCCTTTTTGATATTTTATTTACAGTATATAATATACGTTTGGTGTAATTTTTGATATTTAATGTACAGTATATTAAATATAATTACTGTAGTATTTGATACTTTATTTACAGTATATATAACACATATTTGGTGTACTTTTTGATATTTTATGTACAGTATGTCATATATATTTACTGTACTTTTTGATAATTTATTTACAGTATATAAAGTGTATTTGGTGTACTTTCAGTTAATATTATATGTACAATATATGAAATATATTTACTGTACTTTTTGATATTTTATGTACAGTATATAAGATATATTTGGTGTCCTTTTGATATTTTATGTAAATTATATAATATATATTTGGTGAAGTTTTTGATATTTTACATAGGGTGTGTACTATATAGTTACTGTCCTTTTTGATATTTTATTTACAGTATATAATATACGTTTGGTGTAATTTTTGATATTTTATGTACAGTATATTAAATATAATTACTGTAGTATTTGATACTTTATTTACAGTATATATAACACATATTTGGTGTACTTTTTGATATTTTATGTACAGTATGTAATATATATTTACTGTACTTTTTGACAATTTATTTACAGTATATAAAGTGTATTTGGTGTACTTTCGGTTAATATTATATGTACAATATATGAAATATATATACTGTATTTTTGATATTTTATGTACAGTATATAAGATATATTTCGTGTCCTTTTGATATTTTATGTAAATTATATAATACATATTTGGTGTTGTTTTTGATATTTTACATAGGGTGTGTCATCTATATTGACTGTCCTTTTTAATATTTTATTTACAGTATATAATATACATTTGGTGTAATTTTTGATATTTTATGTACAGTATATTAAATATAATTACTGTAGTTTTTTATAGTCTATTTACAGTATATATAACACATATTTGGTGTACTTTTTGATATTTTATGTACAGTATGTCATATATATTTACTGTACTATTTGATATTTTATTTACAGTATATAAAATGTATTTGGTGTACTTTTAGTTAATATTATATGTACAATATATGAAATATATTTACTGTACTTTCTGATATTTTATATACAGTATATAAGATATATTTGGTGTCCTTTTGATATTTTATATAAATTATATAATATATATTTTGTGAAGTTTTTGATATTTTACATAGGGTGTGTAGTATATACTTACTGTCCTTTTTGATATTTTATTTACAGTATATAATATACATTTGGTGTAATTTTTGATATTTTATGTACAGTATATTAAATATAATTACTGCAGTTTTTGATAGTCTATTTACAGTATATACAACACATATTTGGTGTACTTTTTGATATTTTATGTACAGTATGTCATATATATTTACTGTACTTTTTGATATTTTATTTACAGTATATAAAATGTATTTGGTGTACTTTTAGTTAATATTATATATACAATATATGAAATACATTTACTGTACTTTTTGATATTTTATGTACAGTATATAAGATATATTTGGTGTCCTTTTGATATTTTATATAAATTATATAATATACATTTGGTGAAGTTTTTGATATTTTACATAGGGTGTGTAGTATATAGTTACTGTCCTTTTTGATATTTTATTTACAGTATATAATATACGTTTGGTGTAATTTTTGATATTTAATGTACAGTATATTAAATATAATTACTGTAGTATTTGATACTTTATTTACAGTATATATAACACATATTTGGTGTACTTTTTGATATTTTATGTACAGTATGTCATATATATTTACTGTACTTTTTGATAATTTATTTACAGTATATAAAGTGTATTTGGTGTACTTTCAGTTAATATTATATGTACAATATATGAAATATATTTACTGTACTTTTTGATATTTTATGTACAGTATATAAGATATATTTCGTGTCCTTTTGATATTTTATGTAAATTATATAATATATATTTTGTGAAGTTTTTGATATTTTACATAGGGTGTGTACTATATAGTTACTGTCCTTTTTGATATTTTATTTACAGTATATAATATACGTTTGGTGTAATTTTTGATATTTAATGTACAGTATATTAAATATAACTACTGTAGTATTTGATACTTTATTTACAGTATATATAACACATATTTGGTGTACTTTTTGATATTTTATGTACAGTATGTAATATATATTTACTGTACTTTTTGATAATTTATTTACAGTATATAAAGTGTATTTGGTGTACTTTCAGTTAATATTATATGTACAATATATGAAATATATTTACTGTACTTTTTGATATTTTAGGTACAGTATATAAGATATATTTGGTGTCCTTTTGATATTTTATGTAAATTATATAATATATATTTGGTGAAGTTTTTGATATTTTACATAGGGTGTGTAGTATATAGTTACTGTCCTTTTTGATATTTTATTTACAGTATATAATATACGTTTGGTGTAATTTTTGATATTTTATGTACAGTATATTAAATATAATTACTGTAGTATTTGATACTTTATTTTCAGTATATATAACACATATTTGGTGTACTTTTTGATATTTTATGTACAGTATGTAATATATATTTACTGTACTTTTTGATAATTTATTTACAGTATATAAAGTGTATTTGGTGTACTTTCGGTTAATATTATATGTACAATATATGAAATATATATACTGTATTTTTGATATTTTATGTACAGTATATAAGATATATTTCGTGTCCTTTTGATATTTTATGTAAATTAGATAATACATATTTGGTGTTGTTTTTGATATTTTACATAGGGTGTGTCATCTATATTGACTGTCCTTTTTAATATTTTATTTACAGTATATAATATACATTTGGTGTAATTTTTGATATTTTATGTACAGTATATTAAATATAATTACTGTAGTTTTTCATAGTCTATTTACAGTATATATAACACATATTTGGTGTACTTTTTGATATTTTATGTACAGTATGTCATATATATTTACTGTACTATTTGATATATTATTTACAGTATATAAAATGTATTTGGTGTACTTTTAGTTAATATTATATGTACAATATATGAAATATATTTACTGTACTTTCTGATATCTTATATACAGTATATAAGATATATTTGGTGTCCTTTTGATATTTTATATAAATTATATAATATATATTTGGTGAAGTTTTTGATATTTTACATAGGGTGTGTAGTATATACTTACTGTCCTTTTTGATATTTTATTTACAGTATATAATATACATTTGGTGTAATTTTTGATATTTTATGTACAGTATATTAAATATAGTTACTGCAGTTTTTGATAGTCTATTTACAGTATATATAACACATATTTGGTGTACTTTTTGATATTTTATGTACAGTATGTCATATATATTTACTGTACTTTTTGATATTTTATTTACAGTATATAAAATGTATTTGGTGTACTTTTAGTTAATATTATATGTACAATATATGAAATATATTTACTGTACTTTCTGATATTTTATGTACAGTATATAAGATATATTTGGTGTCCTTTTGATATTTTATATAAATTATATAATATATATTTGGTGAAGTTTTTGATATTTTACATAGGGTGTGTAGTATATAGTTACTGTCCTTTTTGATATTTTATTTACAGTATATAATATACGTTTGGTGTAATTTTTGATATTTAATGTACAGTATATTAAATATAATTACTGTAGTATTTGATACTTTATTTACAGTATATATAACACATATTTGGTGTACTTTTTGATATTTTATGTACAGTATGTAATATATATTTACTGTACTTTTTGATAATTTATTTACAGTATATAAAATGTATTTGGTGTACTTTCAGTTAATATTAAATGTAAAATATATGAAATATATTTACTGTACTTTGTGATATTTTATGTACAGTATATAAGATATATTTGGTGTCCGTTTGATATTTTATGTAAATTATATAATATATATTTGGTGAAGTTTTTGATATTTTACATAGGGTGTGTAGTATATAGTTACTGTCCTTTTTGATATTTTATTTACAGTATATAATATACGTTTGGTGTAATTTTTGATATTTTATGTACAGTATATTAAATATAATTACTGTAGTATTTGATACTTTATTTACAGTATATATAACACATATTTGGTGTACATTTTGATATTTTATGTACAGTATGTAATATATATTTACTGTACTTTTTGATAATTTATTTACAGTATATAAAGTGTATTTGGTGTACTTTCAGTTAATATTATATGTACAATATATGAAATATATATACTGTATTTTTGATATTTTATGTACAGTATATAAGATATATTTCGTGTCCTTTTGATATTTTATGTAAATTATATAATACATATTTGGTGTTGTTTTTGATATTTTACATAGGGTGTGTCATCTATATTGACTGTCCTTTTTAATATTTTATTTACAGTATATAATATACATTTGGTGTAATTTTTGATATTTTATGTACAGTATATTAAATATAATTACTGTAGTTTTTCATAGTCTATTTACAGTATATATAACACATATTTGGTGTACTTTTTGATATTTTATGTACAGTATGTCATATATATTTACTGTACTATTTGATATTTTATTTACAGTATATAAAATGTATTTGGTGTACTTTTAGTTAATATTATATGTACAATATATGAAATATATTTACTGTACTTTCTGATATTTTATATACAGTATATAAGATATATTTGGTGTCCTTTTGATATTTTATATAAATTATATAATATATATTTGGTGAAGTTTTTGATATTTTACATAGGGTGTGTAGTATATAGTTACTGTCCTTTTTGATATTTTATTTACAGTATATAATATACGTTTGGTGTAATTTTTGATATTTAATATACAGTATATTAAATATAATTACTGTAGTATTTGATACTTTATTTACAGTATATATAACACATATTTGGTGTACTTTTTGATATTTTATGTACAGTATGTAATATATATTTACTGTAGTTTTTGATAATTTATTTACAGTATATAAAGTGTATTTGATGTACTTTCAGTTAATATTATATGTAAAATATATGAAATATATTTACTGTACTTTGTGATATTTTATGTACAGTATATAAGATATATTTGGTGTCCTTTTGATATTTTATGTAAATTATATAATATATATTTGGTGAAGTTTTTGATATTTTACATAGGGTGTGTAGTATATAGTTACTGTCCTTTTTGATATTTTATTTACAGTATACAATATACGTTTGGTGTGATTTTTGATATTTTATGTACAGTATATTAAATATAATTACTGTAGTATTTGATACTTTATTTACAGTATATATAACACATATTTGGTGTACTTTTTGATATTTTATGTACAGTATGTAATATATATTTACTGTACTTTTTGATAATTTATTTACAGTATATAAAGTGTATTTGGTGTACTTTCGGTTAATATTATATGTACAATATATGAAATATATATACTGTATTTTTGATATTTTATGTACAGTATATAAGATATATTTCGTGTCCTTTTGATATTTTATGTAAATTATATAATACATATTTGGTGTTGTTTTTGATATTTTACATAGGGTGTGTCATCTATATTGACTGTCCTTTTTAATATTTTATTTACACTATATAATATACATTTGGTGTAATTTTTGATATTTTATGGACAGTATATTAAATATAATTACTGTAGTTTTTCATAGTCTATTTACAGTATATATAACACATATTTGGTGTACTTTTTGATATTTTATGTACAGTATGTCATATATATTTACTGTACTATTTGATATTTTATTTACAGTATATAAAATGTATTTGGTGTACTTTTAGTTAATATTATATGTACAATATATGAAATATATTTACTGTACTTTCTGATATTTTATATACAGTATATAAGATATATTTGGTGTCCTTTTGATATTTTATATAAATTATATAATATATATTTGGTGAAGTTTTTGATATTTTACATAGGGTGTGTAGTATATAGTTACTGTCCTTTTTGATATTTTATTTACAGTATATAATATACGTTTGGTGTAATTTTTGATATTTAATGTACAGTATATTAAATATAATTACTGTAGTATTTGATACTTTATTTACAGTATATATAACACATATTTGGTGTACTTTTTGATATTTTATGTACAGTATGTAATATATATTTACTGTACTTTTTGATAATTTATTTACAGTATATAAAGTGTATTTGGTGTACTTTCAGTTAATATTATATGTAAAATATATGAAATATTTTTACTGTACTTTGTGATATTTTATGTACAGTATATAAGATATATTTGGTGTCTTTTTGATATTTTACATAGGGTGTGTAGTATATAGTTACTGTCCTTTTTGATATTTTATTTACAGTATATAATATACGTTTGGTGTAATTTTTGATATTTAATGTACAGTATATTAAATATAATTACTGTAGTATTTGATACTTTATTTACAGTATATATAACACATATTTGGTGTACTTTTTGATATTTTATGTACAGTATGTCATATATATTTACTGTACTTTTTGATAATTTATTTACAGTATATAAAGTGTATTTGGTGTACTTTCAGTTAATATTATATGTACAATATATGAAATATATTTACTGTACTTTTTGATATTTTATGTACAGTATATAAGATATATTTGGTGTCCTTTTGATATTTTATGTAAATTATATAATATATATTTGGTGAAGTTTTTGATATTTTACATAGGGTGTGTACTATATAGTTACTGTCCTTTTTGATATTTTATTTACAGTATATAATATACGTTTGGTGTAATTTTTGATATTTTATGTACAGTATATTAAATATAATTACTGTAGTATTTGATACTTTATTTACAGTATATATAACACATATTTGGTGTACTTTTTGATATTTTATGTACAGTATGTAATATATATTTACTGTACTTTTTGACAATTTATTTACAGTATATAAAGTGTATTTGGTGTACTTTCGGTTAATATTATATGTACAATATATGAAATATATATACTGTATTTTTGATATTTTATGTACAGTATATAAGATATATTTCGTGTCCTTTTGATATTTTATGTAAATTATATAATACATATTTGGTGTTGTTTTTGATATTTTACATAGGGTGTGTCATCTATATTGACTGTCCTTTTTAATATTTTATTTACAGTATATAATATACATTTGGTGTAATTTTTGATATTTTATGTACAGTATATTAAATATAATTACTGTAGTTTTTTATAGTCTATTTACAGTATATATAACACATATTTGGTGTACTTTTTGATATTTTATGTACAGTATGTCATATATATTTACTGTACTATTTGATATTTTATTTACAGTATATAAAATGTATTTGGTGTACTTTTAGTTAATATTATATGTACAATATATGAAATATATTTACTGTACTTTCTGATATTTTATATACAGTATATAAGATATATTTGGTGTCCTTTTGATATTTTATATAAATTATATAATATATATTTTGTGAAGTTTTTGATATTTTACATAGGGTGTGTAGTATATACTTACTGTCCTTTTTGATATTTTATTTACAGTATATAATATACATTTGGTGTAATTTTTGATATTTTATGTACAGTATATTAAATATAATTACTGCAGTTTTTGATAGTCTATTTACAGTATATACAACACATATTTGGTGTACTTTTTGATATTTTATGTACAGTATGTCATATATATTTACTGTACTTTTTGATATTTTATTTACAGTATATAAAATGTATTTGGTGTACTTTTAGTTAATATTATATATACAATATATGAAATACATTTACTGTACTTTTTGATATTTTATGTACAGTATATAAGATATATTTGGTGTCCTTTTGATATTTTATATAAATTATATAATATACATTTGGTGAAGTTTTTGATATTTTACATAGGGTGTGTAGTATATAGTTACTGTCCTTTTTGATATTTTATTTACAGTATATAATATACGTTTGGTGTAATTTTTGATATTTAATGTACAGTATATTAAATATAATTACTGTAGTATTTGATACTTTATTTACAGTATATATAACACATATTTGGTGTACTTTTTGATATTTTATGTACAGTATGTCATATATATTTACTGTACTTTTTGATAATTTATTTACAGTATATAAAGTGTATTTGGTGTACTTTCAGTTAATATTATATGTACAATATATGAAATATATTTACTGTACTTTTTGATATTTTATGTACAGTATATAAGATATATTTCGTGTCCTTTTGATATTTTATGTAAATTATATAATATATATTTTGTGAAGTTTTTGATATTTTACATAGGGTGTGTACTATATAGTTACTGTCCTTTTTGATATTTTATTTACAGTATATAATATACGTTTGGTGTAATTTTTGATATTTAATGTACAGTATATTAAATATAACTACTGTAGTATTTGATACTTTATTTACAGTATATATAACACATATTTGGTGTACTTTTTGATATTTTATGTACAGTATGTAATATATATTTACTGTACTTTTTGATAATTTATTTACAGTATATAAAGTGTATTTGGTGTACTTTCAGTTAATATTATATGTACAATATATGAAATATATTTACTGTACTTTTTGATATTTTAGGTACAGTATATAAGATATATTTGGTGTCCTTTTGATATTTTATGTAAATTATATAATATATATTTGGTGAAGTTTTTGATATTTTACATAGGGTGTGTAGTATATAGTTACTGTCCTTTTTGATATTTTATTTACAGTATATAATATACGTTTGGTGTAATTTTTGATATTTTATGTACAGTATATTAAATATAATTACTGTAGTATTTGATACTTTATTTTCAGTATATATAACACATATTTGGTGTACTTTTTGATATTTTATGTACAGTATGTAATATATATTTACTGTACTTTTTGATAATTTATTTACAGTATATAAAGTGTATTTGGTGTACTTTCGGTTAATATTATATGTACAATATATGAAATATATATACTGTATTTTTGATATTTTATGTACAGTATATAAGATATATTTCGTGTCCTTTTGATATTTTATGTAAATTATATAATACATATTTGGTGTTGTTTTTGATATTTTACATAGGGTGTGTCATCTATATTGACTGTCCTTTTTAATATTTTATTTACAGTATATAATATACATTTGGTGTAATTTTTGATATTTTATGTACAGTATATTAAATATAATTACTGTAGTTTTTCATAGTCTATTTACAGTATATATAACACATATTTGGTGTACTTTTTGATATTTTATGTACAGTATGTCATATATATTTACTGTACTATTTGATATATTATTTACAGTATATAAAATGTATTTGGTGTACTTTTAGTTAATATTATATGTACAATATATGAAATATATTTACTGTACTTTCTGATATCTTATATACAGTATATAAGATATATTTGGTGTCCTTTTGATATTTTATATAAATTATATAATATATATTTGGTGAAGTTTTTGATATTTTACATAGGGTGTGTAGTATATACTTACTGTCCTTTTTGATATTTTATTTACAGTATATAATATACATTTGGTGTAATTTTTGATATTTTATGTACAGTATATTAAATATAGTTACTGCAGTTTTTGATAGTCTATTTACAGTATATATAACACATATTTGGTGTACTTTTTGATATTTTATGTACAGTATGTCATATATATTTACTGTACTATTTGATATTTTATTTACAGTATATAAAATGTATTTGGTGTACTTTTAGTTAATATTATATGTACAATATATGAAATATATTTACTGTACTTTCTGATATTTTATGTACAGTATATAAGATATATTTGGTGTCCTTTTGATATTTTATATAAATTATATAATATATATTTGGTGAAGTTTTTGATATTTTACATAGGGTGTGTAGTATATAGTTACTGTCCTTTTTGATATTTTATTTACAGTATATAATATACGTTTGGTGTAATTTTTGATATTTAATGTACAGTATATTAAATATAATTACTGTAGTATTTGATACTTTATTTACAGTATATATAACACATATTTGGTGTACTTTTTGATATTTTATGTACAGTATGTAATATATATTTACTGTAGTTTTTGATAATTTATTTACAGTATATAAAGTGTATTTGATGTACTTTCAGTTAATATTATATGTAAAATATATGAAATATATTTACTGTACTTTGTGATATTTTATGTACAGTATATAAGATATATTTGGTGTCCTTTTGATATTTTATGTAAATTATATAATATATATTTGGTGAAGTTTTTGATATTTTACATAGGGTGTGTAGTATATACTTACTGTCCTTTTTGATATTTTATTTACAGTATATAATATACGTTTGGTGTGATTTTTGATATTTTATGTACAGTATATTAAATATAATTACTGTAGTATTTGATACTTTATTTACAGTATATATAACACATATTTGGTGTACTTTTTGATATTTTATGTACAGTATGTAATATATATTTACTGTACTTTTTGATAATTTATTTACAGTATATAAAGTGTATTTGGTGTACTTTCGGTTAATATTATATGTACAATATATGAAATATATATACTGTATTTTTGATATTTTATGTACAGTATATAAGATATATTTCGTGTCCTTTTGATATTTTATGTAAATTATATAATACATATTTGGTGTTGTTTTTGATATTTTACATAGGGTGTGTCATCTATATTGACTGTCCTTTTTAATATTTTATTTACACTATATAATATACATTTGGTGTAATTTTTGATATTTTATGGACAGTATATTAAATATAATTACTGTAGTTTTTCATAGTCTATTTACAGTATATATAACACATATTTGGTGTACTTTTTGATATTTTATGTACAGTATGTCATATATATTTACTGTACTATTTGATATTTTATTTACAGTATATAAAATGTATTTGGTGTACTTTTAGTTAATATTATATGTACAATATATGAAATATATTTACTGTACTTTCTGATATTTTATATACAGTATATAAGATATATTTGGTGTCCTTTTGATATTTTATATAAATTATATAATATATATTTGGTGAAGTTTTTGATATTTTACATAGGGTGTGTAGTATATAGTTACTGTCCTTTTTGATATTTTATTTACAGTATATAATATACGTTTGGTGTAATTTTTGATATTTAATGTACAGTATATTAAATATAATTACTGTAGTATTTGATACTTTATTTACAGTATATATAACACATATTTGGTGTACTTTTTGATATTTTATGTACAGTATGTAATATATATTTACTGTACTTTTTGATAATTTATTTACAGTATATAAAGTGTATTTGGTGTACTTTCAGTTAATATTATATGTAAAATATATGAAATATTTTTACTGTACTTTGTGATATTTTATGTACAGTATATAAGATATATTTGGTGTCCTTTTGATATTTTATATAAATTACATAATATATATTTGGTGAAGTTTTTGATATTTTACATAGGGTGTGTAGTATATAGTTACTGTCCTTTTTGATATTTTATTTACAGTATATAATATACGTTTGGTGTAATTTTTGATATTTAATGTACAGTATATTAAATATAATTACTGTAGTATTTGATACTTTATTTACAGTATATATAACACATATTTGGTGTACTTTTTGATATTTTATGTACAGTATGTCATATATATTTACTGTACTTTTTGATAATTTATTTACAGTATATAAAGTGTATTTGGTGTACTTTCAGTTAATATTATATGTACAATATATGAAATATATTTACTGTACTTTTTGATATTTTATGTACAGTATATAAGATATATTTGGTGTCCTTTTGATATTTTATGTAAATTATATAATATATATTTGGTGAAGTTTTTGATATTTTACATAGGGTGTGTACTATATAGTTACTGTCCTTTTTGATATTTTATTTACAGTATATAATATACGTTTGGTGTAATTTTTGATATTTTATGTACAGTATATTAAATATAATTACTGTAGTATTTGATACTTTATTTACAGTATATATAACACATATTTGGTGTACTTTTTGATATTTTATGTACAGTATGTAATATATATTTACTGTACTTTTTGACAATTTATTTACAGTATATAAAGTGTATTTGGTGTACTTTCGGTTAATATTATATGTACAATATATGAAATATATATACTGTATTTTTGATATTTTATGTACAGTATATAAGATATATTTCGTGTCCTTTTGATATTTTATGTAAATTATATAATACATATTTGGTGTTGTTTTTGATATTTTACATAGGGTGTGTCATCTATATTGACTGTCCTTTTTAATATTTTATTTACAGTATATAATATACATTTGGTGTAATTTTTGATATTTTATGTACAGTATATTAAATATAATTACTGTAGTTTTTTATAGTCTATTTACAGTATATATAACACATATTTGGTGTACTTTTTGATATTTTATGTACAGTATGTCATATATATTTACTGTACTATTTGATATTTTATTTACAGTATATAAAATGTATTTGGTGTACTTTTAGTTAATATTATATGTACAATATATGAAATATATTTACTGTACTTTCTGATATTTTATATACAGTATATAAGATATATTTGGTGTCCTTTTGATATTTTATATAAATTATATAATATATATTTTGTGAAGTTTTTGATATTTTACATAGGGTGTGTAGTATATACTTACTGTCCTTTTTGATATTTTATTTACAGTATATAATATACATTTGGTGTAATTTTTGATATTTTATGTACAGTATATTAAATATAATTACTGCAGTTTTTGATAGTCTATTTACAGTATATACAACACATATTTGGTGTACTTTTTGATATTTTATGTACAGTATGTCATATATATTTACTGTACTTTTTGATATTTTATTTACAGTATATAAAATGTATTTGGTGTACTTTTAGTTAATATTATATATACAATATATGAAATACATTTACTGTACTTTTTGATATTTTATGTACAGTATATAAGATATATTTGGTGTCCTTTTGATATTTTATATAAATTATATAATATACATTTGGTGAAGTTTTTGATATTTTACATAGGGTGTGTAGTATATAGTTACTGTCCTTTTTGATATTTTATTTACAGTATATAATATACGTTTGGTGTAATTTTTGATATTTAATGTACAGTATATTAAATATAATTACTGTAGTATTTGATACTTTATTTACAGTATATATAACACATATTTGGTGTACTTTTTGATATTTTATGTACAGTATGTCATATATATTTACTGTACTTTTTGATAATTTATTTACAGTATATAAAGTGTATTTGGTGTACTTTCAGTTAATATTATATGTACAATATATGAAATATATTTACTGTACTTTTTGATATTTTATGTACAGTATATAAGATATATTTCGTGTCCTTTTGATATTTTATGTAAATTATATAATATATATTTTGTGAAGTTTTTGATATTTTACAAAGGGTGTGTACTATATAGTTACTGTCCTTTTTGATATTTTATTTACAGTATATAATATACGTTTGGTGTAATTTTTGATATTTAATGTACAGTATATTAAATATAACTACTGTAGTATTTGATACTTTATTTACAGTATATATAACACATATTTGGTGTACTTTTTGATATTTTATGTACAGTATGTAATATATATTTACTGTACTTTTTGATAATTTATTTACAGTATATAAAGTGTATTTGGTGTACTTTCAGTTAATATTATATGTACAATATATGAAATATATTTACTGTACTTTTTGATATTTTAGGTACAGTATATAAGATATATTTGGTGTCCTTTTGATATTTTATGTAAATTATATAATATATATTTGGTGAAGTTTTTGATATTTTACATAGGGTGTGTAGTATATAGTTACTGTCCTTTTTGATATTTTATTTACAGTATATAATATACGTTTGGTGTAATTTTTGATATTTTATGTACAGTATATTAAATATAATTACTGTAGTATTTGATACTTTATTTTCAGTATATATAACACATATTTGGTGTACTTTTTGATATTTTATGTACAGTATGTAATATATATTTACTGTACTTTTTGATAATTTATTTACAGTATATAAAGTGTATTTGGTGTACTTTCGGTTAATATTATATGTACAATATATGAAATATATATACTGTATTTTTGATATTTTATGTACAGTATATAAGATATATTTCGTGTCCTTTTGATATTTTATGTAAATTAGATAATACATATTTGGTGTTGTTTTTGATATTTTACATAGGGTGTGTCATCTATATTGACTGTCCTTTTTAATATTTTATTTACAGTATATAATATACATTTGGTGTAATTTTTGATATTTTATGTACAGTATATTAAATATAATTACTGTAGTTTTTCATAGTCTATTTACAGTATATATAACACATATTTGGTGTACTTTTTGATATTTTATGTACAGTATGTCATATATATTTACTGTACTATTTGATATATTATTTACAGTATATAAAATGTATTTGGTGTACTTTTAGTTAATATTATATGTACAATATATGAAATATATTTACTGTACTTTCTGATATCTTATATACAGTATATAAGATATATTTGGTGTCCTTTTGATATTTTATATAAATTATATAATATATATTTGGTGAAGTTTTTGATATTTTACATAGGGTGTGTAGTATATACTTACTGTCCTTTTTGATATTTTATTTACAGTATATAATATACATTTGGTGTAATTTTTGATATTTTATGTACAGTATATTAAATATAGTTACTGCAGTTTTTGATAGTCTATTTACAGTATATATAACACATATTTGGTGTACTTTTTGATATTTTATGTACAGTATGTCATATATATTTACTGTACTTTTTGATATTTTATTTACAGTATATAAAATGTATTTGGTGTACTTTTAGTTAATATTATATGTACAATATATGAAATATATTTACTGTACTTTCTGATATTTTATGTACAGTATATAAGATATATTTGGTGTCCTTTTGATATTTTATATAAATTATATAATATATATTTGGTGAAGTTTTTGATATTTTACATAGGGTGTGTAGTATATAGTTACTGTCCTTTTTGATATTTTATTTACAGTATATAATATACGTTTGGTGTAATTTTTGATATTTAATGTACAGTATATTAAATATAATTACTGTAGTATTTGATACTTTATTTACAGTATATATAACACATATTTGGTGTACTTTTTGATATTTTATGTACAGTATGTAATATATATTTACTGTACTTTTTGATAATTTATTTACAGTATATAAAATGTATTTGGTGTACTTTCAGTTAATATTAAATGTAAAATATATGAAATATATTTACTGTACTTTGTGATATTTTATGTACAGTATATAAGATATATTTGGTGTCCGTTTGATATTTTATGTAAATTATATAATATATATTTGGTGAAGTTTTTGATATTTTACATAGGGTGTGTAGTATATAGTTACTGTCCTTTTTGATATTTTATTTACAGTATATAATATACGTTTGGTGTAATTTTTGATATTTTATGTACAGTATATTAAATATAATTACTGTAGTATTTGATACTTTATTTACAGTATATATAACACATATTTGGTGTACATTTTGATATTTTATGTACAGTATGTAATATATATTTACTGTACTTTTTGATAATTTATTTACAGTATATAAAGTGTATTTGGTGTACTTTCAGTTAATATTATATGTACAATATATGAAATATATATACTGTATTTTTGATATTTTATGTACAGTATATAAGATATATTTCGTGTCCTTTTGATATTTTATGTAAATTATATAATACATATTTGGTGTTGTTTTTGATATTTTACATAGGGTGTGTCATCTATATTGACTGTCCTTTTTAATATTTTATTTACAGTATATAATATACATTTGGTGTAATTTTTGATATTTTATGTACAGTATATTAAATATAATTACTGTAGTTTTTCATAGTCTATTTACAGTATATATAACACATATTTGGTGTACTTTTTGATATTTTATGTACAGTATGTCATATATATTTACTGTACTATTTGATATTTTATTTACAGTATATAAAATGTATTTGGTGTACTTTTAGTTAATATTATATGTACAATATATGAAATATATTTACTGTACTTTCTGATATTTTATATACAGTATATAAGATATATTTGGTGTCCTTTTGATATTTTATATAAATTATATAATATATATTTTGTGAAGTTTTTGATATTTTACATAGGGTGTGTACTATATACTTACTGTCCTTTTTGATATTTTATTTACAGTATATAATATACATTTGGTGTAATTTTTGATATTTTATGTACAGTATATTAAATATAATTACTGCAGTTTTTGATAGTCTATTTGCAGTATATACAACACATATTTGGTGTACTTTTTGATATTTTATGTACAGTATGTCATATATATTTACTGTACTTTTTGATATTTTATTTACAGTATATAAAATGTATTTGGTGTACTTTTAGTTAATATTATATGTACAATATATGAAATATATTTACTGTACTTTTTGATATTTTATGTACAGTATATAAGATATATTTGGTGTCCTTTTGATATTTTATATAAATTACATAATATATATTTGGTGAAGTTTTTGATATTTTACATAGGGTGTGTAGTATATAGTTACTGTCCTTTTTGATATTTTATTTACAGTATATAATATACGTTTGGTGTAATTTTTGATATTTAATGTACAGTATATTAAATATAATTACTGTAGTATTTGATACTTTATTTACAGTATATATAACACGTATTTGGTGTACTTTTTGATATTTTTTGTACAGTATGTCATATATATTTACTGTACATTTTGATAATTTATTTACAGTATATAAAGTGTATTTGGTGTACTTTCAGTTAATATTATATGTACAATATATGAAATATATTTACTGTACTTTTTGATATTTTATGTACAGTATATAAGATATATTTGGTGTCCTTTTGATATTTTATGTAAATTATATAATATATATTTGGTGAAGTTTTTGATATTTTACATAGGGTGTGTAGTATATAGTTACTGTCCTTTTTGATATTTTATTTACAGTATATAATATACGTTTGGTGTAATTTTTGATATTTAATGTACAGTATATTAAATATAATTACTGTAGTATTTGATACTTTATTTACAGTATATATAACACATATTTGGTGTACTTTTTGATATTTTATGTACAGTATGTAATATATATTTACTGTACTTTTTGATAATTTATTTACAGTATATAAAGTGTATTTGGTGTACTTTCAGTTAATATTATATGTACAATATATGAAATATATTTACTGTACTTTTTGATATTTTAGGTACAGTATATAAGATATATTTCGTGTCCTTTTGATATTTTATGTAAATTATAAAATATATATTTGGTGAAGTTTTTGATATTTTACATAGGGTGTGTAGTATATAGTTACTGTCCTTTTTGATATTTTATTTACAGTATGTAATATACGTTTGGTGTAATTTTTGATATTTTATGTACAGTATATTAAATATAATTACTGTAGTATTTGATACTTTATTTACAGTATATATAACACATATTTGGTGTACTTTTTGATATTTTATGTACAGTATGTAATATATATTTACTGTACTTTTTGATAATTTATTTACAGTATATAAAGTGTATTTGGTGTACTTTCGGTTAATATTATATGTACAATATATGAAATATATATACTGTATTTTTGATATTTTATGTACAGTATATAAGATATATTTCGTGTCCTTTTGATATTTTATGTAAATTATATAATACATATTTGGTGTTGTTTTTGATATTTTACATAGGGTGTGTCATCTATATTGACTGTCCTTTTTAATATTTTATTTACAGTATATAATATACATTTGGTGTAATTTTTGATATTTTATGTACAGTATATTAAATATAATTACTGTAGTTTTTCATAGTCTATTTACAGTATATATAACACATATTTGGTGTACTTTTTGATATTTTATGTACAGTATGTCATATATATTTACTGTACTATTTGATATTTTATTTACAGTATATAAAATGTATTTGGTGTACTTTTAGTTAATATTATATGTACAATATATGAAATATATTTACTGTACTTTCTGATATTTTATATACAGTATATAAGATATATTTGGTGTCCTTTTGATATTTTATATAAATTATATAATATATATTTGGTGAAGTTTTTGATATTTTACATAGGGTGTGTAGTATATAGTTACTGTCCTTTTTGATATTTTATTTACAGTATATAATATACGTTTGGTGTAATTTTTGATATTTAATGTACAGTATATTAAATATAATTACTGTAGTATTTGATACTTTATTTACAGTATATATAACACATATTTGGTGTACTTTTTGATATTTTATGTACAGTATGTAATATATATTTACTGTAGTTTTTGATAATTTATTTACAGTATATAAAGTGTATTTGATGTACTTTCAGTTAATATTATATGTAAAATATATGAAATATATTTACTGTACTTTGTGATATTTTATGTACAGTATATAAGATATATTTGGTGTCCTTTTGATATTTTATGTAAATTATATAATATATATTTGGTGAAGTTTTTGATATTTTACATAGGGTGTGTAGTATATAGTTACTGTCCTTTTTGATATTTTATTTACAGTATATAATATACGTTTGGTGTGATTTTTGATATTTTATGTACAGTATATTAAATATAATTACTGTAGTATTTGATACTTTATTTACAGTATATATAACACATATTTGGTGTACTTTTTGATATTTTATGTACAGTATGTAATATATATTTACTGTACTTTTTGATAATTTATTTACAGTATATAAAGTGTATTTGGTGTACTTTCGGTTAATATTATATGTACAATATATGAAATATATATACTGTATTTTTGATATTTTATGTACAGTATATAAGATATATTTCGTGTCCTTTTGATATTTTATGTAAATTATATAATACATATTTGGTGTTGTTTTTGATATTTTACATAGGGTGTGTCATCTATATTGACTGTCCTTTTTAATATTTTATTTACAGTATATAATATACATTTGGTGTAATTTTTGATATTTTATGGACAGTATATTAAATATAATTACTGTAGTTTTTCATAGTCTATTTACAGTATATATAACACATATTTGGTGTACTTTTTGATATTTTATATACAGTATGTCATATATATTTACTGTACTATTTGATATTTTATTTACAGTATATAAAATGTATTTGGTGTACTTTTAGTTAATATTATATGTACAATATATGAAATATATTTACTGTACTTTCTGATATTTTATATACAGTATATAAGATATATTTGGTGTCCTTTTGATATTTTATATAAATTATATAATATATATTTGGTGAAGTTTTTGATATTTTACATAGGGTGTGTAGTATATAGTTACTGTCCTTTTTGATATTTTATTTACAGTATATAATATACGTTTGGTGTAATTTTTGATATTTAATGTACAGTATATTAAATATAATTACTGTAGTATTTGATACTTTATTTACAGTATATATAACACATATTTGGTGTACTTTTTGATATTTTATGTACAGTATGTAATATATATTTACTGTACTTTTTGATAATTTATTTACAGTATATAAAGTGTATTTGGTGTACTTTCAGTTAATATTATATGTAAAATATATGAAATATTTTTACTGTACTTTGTGATATTTTATGTACAGTATATAAGATATATTTGGTGTCCTTTTGATATTTTATATAAATTACATAATATATATTTGGTGAAGTTTTTGATATTTTACATAGGGTGTGTAGTATATAGTTACTGTCCTTTTTGATATTTTATTTACAGTATATAATATACGTTTGGTGTAATTTTTGATATTTAATGTACAGTATATTAAATATAATTACTGTAGTATTTGATACTTTATTTACAGTATATATAACACATATTTGGTGTACTTTTTGATATTTTATGTACAGTATGTAATATATATTTACTGTACTTTTTGATAATTTATTTACAGTATATAAAGTGTATTTGGTGTACTTTCAGTTAATATTATATGTACAATATATGAAATATATTTACTGTACTTTTTGATATTTTATGTACAGTATATAAGATATATTTGGTGTCCTTTTGATATTTTATATAAATTACATAATATATATTTGGTGAAGTTTTTGATATTTTACATAGGGTGTGTAGTATATAGTTACTGTCCTTTTTGATATTTTATTTACAGTATATAATATACGTTTGGTGTAATTTTTGATATTTAATGTACAGTATATTAAATATAATTACTGTAGTATTTGATACTTTATTTACAGTATATATAACACGTATTTGGTGTACTTTTTGATATTTTTTGTACAGTATGTCATATATATTTACTGTACATTTTGATAATTTATTTACAGTATATAAAGTGTATTTGGTGTACTTTCAGTTAATATTATATGTACAATATATGAAATATATTTACTGTACTTTTTGATATTTTATGTACAGTATATAAGATATATTTGGTGTCCTTTTGATATTTTATGTAAATTATATAATATATATTTGGTGAAGTTTTTGATATTTTACATAGGGTGTGTAGTATATAGTTACTGTCCTTTTTGATATTTTATTTACAGTATATAATATACGTTTGGTGTAATTTTTGATATTTAATGTACAGTATATTAAATATAATTACTGTAGTATTTGATACTTTATTTACAGTATATATAACACATATTTGGTGTACTTTTTGATATTTTATGTACAGTATGTAATATATATTTACTGTACTTTTTGATAATTTATTTACAGTATATAAAGTGTATTTGGTGTACTTTCAGTTAATATTATATGTACAATATATGAAATATATTTACTGTACTTTTTGATATTTTAGGTACAGTATATAAGATATATTTCGTGTCCTTTTGATATTTTATGTAAATTATAAAATATATATTTGGTGAAGTTTTTGATATTTTACATAGGGTGTGTAGTATATAGTTACTGTCCTTTTTGATATTTTATTTACAGTATGTAATATACGTTTGGTGTAATTTTTGATATTTTATGTACAGTATATTAAATATAATTACTGTAGTATTTGATACTTTATTTACAGTATATATAACACATATTTGGTGTACTTTTTGATATTTTATGTACAGTATGTAATATATATTTACTGTACTTTTTGATAATTTATTTACAGTATATAAAGTGTATTTGGTGTACTTTCGGTTAATATTATATGTACAATATATGAAATATATATACTGTATTTTTGATATTTTATGTACAGTATATAAGATATATTTCGTGTCCTTTTGATATTTTATGTAAATTATATAATACATATTTGGTGTTGTTTTTGATATTTTACATAGGGTGTGTCATCTATATTGACTGTCCTTTTTAATATTTTATTTACAGTATATAATATACATTTGGTGTAATTTTTGATATTTTATGTACAGTATATTAAATATAATTACTGTAGTTTTTCATAGTCTATTTACAGTATATATAACACATATTTGGTGTACTTTTTGATATTTTATGTACAGTATGATATATATATTTACTGTACTATTTGATATTTTATTTACAGTATATAAAATGTATTTGGTGTACTTTTAGTTAATATTATATGTACAATATATGAAATATATTTACTGTACTTCTGATATTTTATATACAGTATATAAGATATATTTGGTGTCCTTTTGATATTTTATATAAATTATATAATATATATTTGGTGAAGTTTTTGATATTTTACATAGGGTGTGTAGTATATAGTTACTGTCCTTTTTGATATTTTATTTACAGTATATAATATACGTTTGGTGTAATTTTTGATATTTAATGTACAGTATATTAAATATAATTACTGTAGTATTTGATACTTTATTTACAGTATATATAACACATATTTGGTGTACTTTTTGATATTTTATGTACAGTATGTAATATATATTTACTGTACTTTTTGATAATTTATTTACAGTATATAAAGTGTATTTGGTGTACTTTCAGTTAATATTATATGTAAAATATATGAAATATTTTTACTGTACTTTGTGATATTTTATGTACAGTATATAAGATATATTTGGTGTCCTTTTGATATTTTATGTAAATTATATAATATATATTTGGTGAAGTTTTTGATATTTTACATAGGGTGTGTAGTATATAGTTACTGTCCTTTTTGATATTTTATTTACAGTATATAATATACGTTTGGTGTAATTTTTGATATTTTATGTACAGTATATTAAATATAATTACTGTAGTATTTGATACTTTATTTACAGTATATATAACACATATTTGGTGTACTTTTTGATATTTTATGTACAGTATGTAATATATATTTACTGTACTTTTTGATAATTTATTTACAGTATATAAAGTGTATTTGGTGTACTTTCGGTTAATATTATATGTACAATCTATGAAATATATATACTGTATTTTTGATATTTTATGTACAGTATATAAGATATATTTCGTGTCCTTTTGATATTTTATGTAAATTATATAATACATATTTGGTGTTGTTTTTGATATTTTACATAGAGTGTGTCATCTATATTGACTGTCCTTTTTAATATTTTATTTACAGTATATAATATACATTTGGTGTAATTTTTGATATTTTATGTACAGTATATTAAATATAATTACTGTAGTTTTTCATAGTCTATTTACAGTATATATAACACATATTTGGTGTACTTTTTGATATTTTATGTACAGTATGTCATATATATTTACTGTACTATTTGATATTTTATTTACAGTATATAAAATGTATTTGGTGTACTTTCAGTTAATATTATATGTACAATATATGAAATATATTTACTGTACTTTCTGATATTTTATATACAGTATATAAGATATATTTGGTGCCCTTTTGATATTTTATATAAATTATATAATATATATTTGGTGAAGTTTTTGATATTTTACATAGGGTGTGTAGTATATTGTTACTGTCCTTTTTGATATTTTATTTACAGTATATAATATACGTTTGGTGTAATTTTTGATATTTAATGTACAGTATATTAAATATAATTACTGTAGTATTTGATACTTTATTTACAGTATATATAACACATATTTGGTGTACTTTTTGATATTTTATGTACAGTATGTAATATATATTTACTGTACTTTTTGATAATTTATTTACAGTATATAAAGTGTATTTGATGTACTTTCAGTTAATATTATATGTAAAATATATGAAATATATTTACTGTATTTTGTGATATTTTATGTACAGTATATAAGATATATTTGGTGTCCTTTTGATATTTTATGTAAATTATATAATATATATTTGGTGAAGTTTTTGATATTTTACATAGGGTGTGTAGTACATAGTTACTGTCCTTTTTGATATTTTATTTACAGTATATAATATACGTTTGGTGTAATTTTTGATATTTTATGTACAGTATATTAAATATAATTACTGTAGTATTTGATACTTTATTTACAGTATATATAACACATATTTGGTGTACTTTTTGATATTTTATGTACAGTATGTAATATATATTTACTGTACTTTTTGATAATTTATTTACAGTATATAAAGTGTATTTGGTGTACTTTCGGTTAATATTATATGTACAATATATGAAATATATATACTGTATTTTTGATATTTTATGTACAGTATATAAGATATATTTCGTGTCCTTTTGATATTTTATGTAAATTATATAATACATATTTGGTGTTGTTTTTGATATTTTACATAGGGTGTGTCATCTATATTGACTGTCCTTTTTAATATTTTATTTACAGTATATAATATACATTTGGTGTAATTTTTGATATTTTATGGACAGTATATTAAATATAATTACTGTAGTTTTTCATAGTCTATTTACAGTATATATAACACATATTTGGTGTACTTTTTGATATTTTATGTACAGTATGTCATATATATTTACTGTACTATTTGATATTTTATTTACAGTATATAAAATGTATTTGGTGTACTTTTAGTTAATATTATATGTACAATATATGAAATATATTTACTGTACTTCTGATATTTTATATACAGTATATAAGATATATTTGGTGTCCTTTTGATATTTTATATAAATTATATAATATATATTTGGTGAAGTTTTTGATATTTTACATAGGGTGTGTAGTATATAGTTACTGTCCTTTTTGATATTTTATTTACAGTATATAATATACGTTTGGTGTAATTTTTGATATTTAATGTACAGTATATTAAATATAATTACTGTAGTATTTGATACTTTATTTACAGTATATATAACACATATTTGGTGTACTTTTTGATATTTTATGTACAGTATGTAATATATATTTACTGTACTTTTTGATAATTTATTTACAGTATATAAAGTGTATTTGGTGTACTTTCAGTTAATATTATATGTAAAATATATGAAATATTTTTACTGTACTTTGTGATATTTTATGTACAGTATATAAGATATATTTGGTGTCCTTTTGATATTTTATGTAAATTATATAATATATATTTGGTGAAGTTTTTGATATTTTACATAGGGTGTGTAGTATATAGTTACTGTCCTTTTTGATATTTTATTTACAGTATATAATATACGTTTGGTGTAATTTTTGATATTTTATGTACAGTATATTAAATATAATTACTGTAGTATTTGATACTTTATTTACAGTATATATAACACATATTTGGTGTACTTTTTGATATTTTATGTACAGTATGTAATATATATTTACTGTACTTTTTGATAATTTATTTACAGTATATAAAGTGTATTTGGTGTACTTTCGGTTAATATTATATGTACAATATATGAAATATATATACTGTATTTTTGATATTTTATGTACAGTATATAAGATATATTTCGTGTCCTTTTGATATTTTATGTAAATTATATAATACATATTTGGTGTTGTTTTTGATATTTTACATAGAGTGTGTCATCTATATTGACTGTCCTTTTTGATATTTTATTTACAGTATATAATATACGTTTGGTGTAATTTTTGATATTTAATGTACAGTATATTAAATATAATTACTGTAGTTTTTTATAGTCTATTTACAGTATATATAACACATATTTGGTGTACTTTTTGATATTTTATGTACAGTATGTCATATATATTTACTGTACTATTTGATATTTTATTTACAGTATATAAAATGTATTTGGTGTACTTTTAGTTAATATTATATGTACAATATATGAAATATATTTACTGTACTTTCTGATATTTTATATACAGTATATAAGATATATTTGGTGTCCTTTTGATATTTTATATAAATTATATAATATATATTTTGTGAAGTTTTTGATATTTTACATAGGGTGTGTAGTATATACTTACTGTCCTTTTTGATATTTTATTTACAGTATATAATATACATTTGGTGTAATTTTTGATATTTTATGTACAGTATATTAAATATAATTACTGCAGTTTTTGATAGTCTATTTACAGTATATACAACACATATTTGGTGTACTTTTTGATATTTTATGTACAGTATGTCATATATATTTACTGTACTTTTTGATATTTTATTTACAGTATATAAAATGTATTTGGTGTACTTTTAGTTAATATTATATATACAATATATGAAATACATTTACTGTACTTTTTGATATTTTATGTACAGTATATAAGATATATTTGGTGTCCTTTTGATATTTTATATAAATTATATAATATACATTTGGTGAAGTTTTTGATATTTTACATAGGGTGTGTAGTATATAGTTACTGTCCTTTTTGATATTTTATTTACAGTATATAATATACGTTTGGTGTAATTTTTGATATTTAATGTACAGTATATTAAATATAATTACTGTAGTATTTGATACTTTATTTACAGTATATATAACACATATTTGGTGTACTTTTTGATATTTTATGTACAGTATGTCATATATATTTACTGTACTTTTTGATAATTTATTTACAGTATATAAAGTGTATTTGGTGTACTTTCAGTTAATATTATATGTACAATATATGAAATATATTTACTGTACTTTTTGATATTTTATGTACAGTATATAAGATATATTTCGTGTCCTTTTGATATTTTATGTAAATTATATAATATATATTTGGTGAAGTTTTTGATATTTTACATAGGGTGTGTACTATATAGTTACTGTCCTTTTTGATATTTTATTTACAGTATATAATATACGTTTGGTGTAATTTTTGATATTTAATGTACAGTATATTAAATATAACTACTGTAGTATTTGATACTTTATTTACAGTATATATAACACATATTTGGTGTACTTTTTGATATTTTATGTACAGTATGTAATATATATTTACTGTACTTTTTGATAATTTATTTACAGTATATAAAGTGTATTTGGTGTACTTTCAGTTAATATTATATGTACAATATATGAAATATATTTACTGTACTTTTTGATATTTTAGGTACAGTATATAAGATATATTTGGTGTCCTTTTGATATTTTATGTAAATTATATAATATATATTTGGTGAAGTTTTTGATATTTTACATAGGGTGTGTAGTATATAGTTACTGTCCTTTTTGATATTTTATTTACAGTATATAATATACGTTTGGTGTAATTTTTGATATTTTATGTACAGTATATTAAATATAATTACTGTAGTATTTGATACTTTATTTTCAGTATATATAACACATATTTGGTGTACTTTTTGATATTTTATGTACAGTATGTAATATATATTTACTGTACTTTTTGATAATTTATTTACAGTATATAAAGTGTATTTGGTGTACTTTCGGTTAATATTATATGTACAATATATGAAATATATATACTGTATTTTTGATATTTTATGTACAGTATATAAGATATATTTCGTGTCCTTTTGATATTTTATGTAAATTATATAATACATATTTGGTGTTGTTTTTGATATTTTACATAGGGTGTGTCATCTATATTGACTGTCCTTTTTAATATTTTATTTACAGTATATAATATACATTTGGTGTAATTTTTGATATTTTATGTACAGTATATTAAATATAATTACTGTAGTTTTTCATAGTCTATTTACAGTATATATAACACATATTTGGTGTACTTTTTGATATTTTATGTACAGTATGTCATATATATTTACTGTACTATTTGATATATTATTTACAGTATATAAAATGTATTTGGTGTACTTTTAGTTAATATTATATGTACAATATATGAAATATATTTACTGTACTTTCTGATATCTTATATACAGTATATAAGATATATTTGGTGTCCTTTTGATATTTTATATAAATTATATAATATATATTTGGTGAAGTTTTTGATATTTTACATAGGGTGTGTAGTATATACTTACTGTCCTTTTTGATATTTTATTTACAGTATATAATATACATTTGGTGTAATTTTTGATATTTTATGTACAGTATATTAAATATAGTTACTGCAGTTTTTGATAGTCTATTTACAGTATATATAACACATATTTGGTGTACTTTTTGATATTTTATGTACAGTATGTCATATATATTTACTGTACTTTTTGATATTTTATTTACAGTATATAAAATGTATTTGGTGTACTTTTAGTTAATATTATATGTACAATATATGAAATATATTTACTGTACTTTCTGATATTTTATGTACAGTATATAAGATATATTTGGTGTCCTTTTGATATTTTATATAAATTATATAATATATATTTGGTGAAGTTTTTGATATTTTACATAGGGTGTGTAGTATATAGTTACTGTCCTTTTTGATATTTTATTTACAGTATATAATATACGTTTGGTGTAATTTTTGATATTTAATGTACAGTATATTAAATATAATTACTGTAGTATTTGATACTTTATTTACAGTATATATAACACATATTTGGTGTACTTTTTGATATTTTATGTACAGTATGTAATATATATTTACTGTACTTTTTGATAATTTATTTACAGTATATAAAGTGTATTTGGTGTACTTTCAGTTAATATTAAATGTAAAATATATGAAATATATTTACTGTACTTTGTGATATTTTATGTACAGTATATAAGATATATTTGGTGTCCTTTTGATATTTTATGTAAATTATATAATATATATTTGGTGAAGTTTTTGATATTTTACATAGGGTGTGTAGTATATAGTTACTGTCCTTTTTGATATTTTATTTACAGTATATAATATACGTTTGGTGTAATTTTTGATATTTTATGTACAGTATATTAAATATAATTACTGTAGTATTTGATACTTTATTTACAGTATATATAACACATATTTGGTGTACTTTTTGATATTTTATGTACAGTATGTAATATATATTTACTGTACTTTTTGATAATTTATTTACAGTATATAAAGTGTATTTGGTGTACTTTCGGTTAATATTATATGTACAATATATGAAATATATATACTGTATTTTTGATATTTTATGTACAGTATATAAGATATATTTCGTGTCCTTTTGATATTTTATGTAAATTATATAATACATATTTGGTGTTGTTTTTGATATTTTACATAGGGTGTGTCATCTATATTGACTGTCCTTTTTAATATTTTATTTACAGTATATAATATACATTTGGTGTAATTTTTGATATTTTATGTACAGTATATTAAATATAATTACTGTAGTTTTTCATAGTCTATTTACAGTATATATAACACATATTTGGTGTACTTTTTGATATTTTATGTACAGTATGTCATATATATTTACTGTACTATTTGATATTTTATTTACAGTATATAAAATGTATTTGGTGTACTTTTAGTTAATATTATATGTACAATATATGAAATATATTTACTGTACTTTCTGATATTTTATATACAGTATATAAGATATATTTGGTGTCCTTTTGATATTTTATATAAATTATATAATATATATTTTGTGAAGTTTTTGATATTTTACATAGGGTGTGTACTATATACTTACTGTCCTTTTTGATATTTTATTTACAGTATATAATATACATTTGGTGTAATTTTTGATATTTTATGTACAGTATATTAAATATAATTACTGCAGTTTTTGATAGTCTATTTGCAGTATATACAACACATATTTGGTGTACTTTTTGATATTTTATGTACAGTATGTCATATATATTTACTGTACTTTTTGATATTTTATTTACAGTATATAAAATGTATTTGGTGTACTTTTAGTTAATATTATATGTACAATATATGAAATATATTTACTGTACTTTTTGATATTTTATGTACAGTATATAAGATATATTTGGTGTCCTTTTGATATTTTATATAAATTACATAATATATATTTGGTGAAGTTTTTGATATTTTACATAGGGTGTGTAGTATATAGTTACTGTCCTTTTTGATATTTTATTTACAGTATATAATATACGTTTGGTGTAATTTTTGATATTTAATGTACAGTATATTAAATATAATTACTGTAGTATTTGATACTTTATTTACAGTATATATAACACGTATTTGGTGTACTTTTTGATATTTTTTGTACAGTATGTCATATATATTTACTGTACATTTTGATAATTTATTTACAGTATATAAAGTGTATTTGGTGTACTTTCAGTTAATATTATATGTACAATATATGAAATATATTTACTGTACTTTTTGATATTTTATGTACAGTATATAAGATATATTTGGTGTCCTTTTGATATTTTATGTAAATTATATAATATATATTTGGTGAAGTTTTTGATATTTTACATAGGGTGTGTAGTATATAGTTACTGTCCTTTTTGATATTTTATTTACAGTATATAATATACGTTTGGTGTAATTTTTGATATTTAATGTACAGTATATTAAATATAATTACTGTAGTATTTGATACTTTATTTACAGTATATATAACACATATTTGGTGTACTTTTTGATATTTTATGTACAGTATGTAATATATATTTACTGTACTTTTTGATAATTTATTTACAGTATATAAAGTGTATTTGGTGTACTTTCAGTTAATATTATATGTACAATATATGAAATATATTTACTGTACTTTTTGATATTTTAGGTACAGTATATAAGATATATTTCGTGTCCTTTTGATATTTTATGTAAATTATAAAATATATATTTGGTGAAGTTTTTGATATTTTACATAGGGTGTGTAGTATATAGTTACTGTCCTTTTTGATATTTTATTTACAGTATGTAATATACGTTTGGTGTAATTTTTGATATTTTATGTACAGTATATTAAATATAATTACTGTAGTATTTGATACTTTATTTACAGTATATATAACACATATTTGGTGTACTTTTTGATATTTTATGTACAGTATGTAATATATATTTACTGTACTTTTTGATAATTTATTTACAGTATATAAAGTGTATTTGGTGTACTTTCGGTTAATATTATATGTACAATATATGAAATATATATACTGTATTTTTGATATTTTATGTACAGTATATAAGATATATTTCGTGTCCTTTTGATATTTTATGTAAATTATATAATACATATTTGGTGTTGTTTTTGATATTTTACATAGGGTGTGTCATCTATATTGACTGTCCTTTTTAATATTTTATTTACAGTATATAATATACATTTGGTGTAATTTTTGATATTTTATGTACAGTATATTAAATATAATTACTGTAGTTTTTCATAGTCTATTTACAGTATATATAACACATATTTGGTGTACTTTTTGATATTTTATGTACAGTATGTCATATATATTTACTGTACTATTTGATATTTTATTTACAGTATATAAAATGTATTTGGTGTACTTTTAGTTAATATTATATGTACAATATATGAAATATATTTACTGTACTTTCTGATATTTTATATACAGTATATAAGATATATTTGGTGTCCTTTTGATATTTTATATAAATTATATAATATATATTTGGTGAAGTTTTTGATATTTTACATAGGGTGTGTAGTATATAGTTACTGTCCTTTTTGATATTTTATTTACAGTATATAATATACGTTTGGTGTAATTTTTGATATTTAATGTACAGTATATTAAATATAATTACTGTAGTATTTGATACTTTATTTACAGTATATATAACACATATTTGGTGTACTTTTTGATATTTTATGTACAGTATGTAATATATATTTACTGTAGTTTTTGATAATTTATTTACAGTATATAAAGTGTATTTGATGTACTTTCAGTTAATATTATATGTAAAATATATGAAATATATTTACTGTACTTTGTGATATTTTATGTACAGTATATAAGATATATTTGGTGTCCTTTTGATATTTTATGTAAATTATATAATATATATTTGGTGAAGTTTTTGATATTTTACATAGGGTGTGTAGTATATAGTTACTGTCCTTTTTGATATTTTATTTACAGTATATAATATACGTTTGGTGTGATTTTTGATATTTTATGTACAGTATATTAAATATAATTACTGTAGTATTTGATACTTTATTTACAGTATATATAACACATATTTGGTGTACTTTTGATATTTTATGTACAGTATGTAATATATATTTACTGTACTTTTTGATAATTTATTTACAGTATATAAAGTGTATTTGGTGTACTTTCGGTTAATATTATATGTACAATATATGAAATATATATACTGTATTTTTGATATTTTATGTACAGTATATAAGATATATTTCGTGTCCTTTTGATATTTTATGTAAATTATATAATACATATTTGGTGTTGTTTTTGATATTTTACATAGGGTGTGTCATCTATATTGACTGTCCTTTTTAATATTTTATTTACAGTATATAATATACATTTGGTGTAATTTTTGATATTTTATGGACAGTATATTAAATATAATTACTGTAGTTTTTCATAGTCTATTTACAGTATATATAACACATATTTGGTGTACTTTTTGATATTTTATGTACAGTATGTCATATATATTTACTGTACTATTTGATATTTTATTTACAGTATATAAAATGTATTTGGTGTACTTTTAGTTAATATTATATGTACAATATATGAAATATATTTACTGTACTTTCTGATATTTTATATACAGTATATAAGATATATTTGGTGTCCTTTTGATATTTTATATAAATTATATAATATATATTTGGTGAAGTTTTTGATATTTTACATAGGGTGTGTAGTATATAGTTACTGTCCTTTTTGATATTTTATTTACAGTATATAATATACGTTTGGTGTAATTTTTGATATTTAATGTACAGTATATTAAATATAATTACTGTAGTATTTGATACTTTATTTACAGTATATATAACACATATTTGGTGTACTTTTTGATATTTTATGTACAGTATGTAATATATATTTACTGTACTTTTTGATAATTTATTTACAGTATATAAAGTGTATTTGGTGTACTTTCAGTTAATATTATATGTAAAATATATGAAATATTTTTACTGTACTTTGTGATATTTTATGTACAGTATATAAGATATATTTGGTGTCCTTTTGATATTTTATATAAATTACATAATATATATTTGGTGAAGTTTTTGATATTTTACATAGGGTGTGTAGTATATAGTTACTGTCCTTTTTGATATTTTATTTACAGTATATAATATACGTTTGGTGTAATTTTTGATATTTAATGTACAGTATATTAAATATAATTACTGTAGTATTTGATACTTTATTTACAGTATATATAACACATATTTGGTGTACTTTTTGATATTTTATGTACAGTATGTAATATATATTTACTGTACTTTTTGATAATTTATTTACAGTATATAAAGTGTATTTGGTGTACTTTCAGTTAATATTATATGTACAATATATGAAATATATTTACTGTACTTTTTGATATTTTATGTACAGTATATAAGATATATTTGGTGTCCTTTTGATATTTTATGTAAATTATATAATATATATTTGGTGAAGTTTTTGATATTTTACATAGGGTGTGTAGTATATAGTTACTGTCCTTTTTGATATTTTATTTACAGTATATAATATACGTTTGGTGTAATTTTTGATATTTTATGTACAGTATATTAAATATAATTACTGTAGTATTTGATACTTTATTTACAGTATATATAACACATATTTGGTGTACTTTTTGATATTTTATGTACAGTATGTAATATATATTTACTGTAGTTTTTGATAATTTATTTACAGTATATAAAGTGTATTTGGTGTACTTTCGGTTAATATTATATGTACAATATATGAAATATATATACTGTATTTTTGATATTTTATGTACAGTGTATAAGATATATTTCGTGTCCTTTTGATATTTTATGTAAATTATATAATACATATTTGGTGTTGTTTTTGATATTTTACATAGGGTGTGTCATCTATATTGACTGTCCTTTTTAATATTTTATTTACAGTATATAATATACATTTGGTGTAATTTTTGATATTTTATGTACAGTATATTAAATATAATTACTGTAGTTTTTTATAGTCTATTTACAGTATATATAACACATATTTGGTCTACTTTTTGATATTTTATGTACAGTATGTCATATATATATACTGTACTATTTGATATTTTATTTACAGTATATAAAATGTATTTGGTGTACTTTTAGTTAATATTATATGTACAATATATGAAATATATTTACTGTACTTTCTGATATTTTATATACAGTATATAAGATATATTTGGTGTCCTTTTGATATTTTATATAAATTATATAATATATATTTTGTGAAGTTTTTGATATTTTACATAGGGTGTGTAGTATATACTTACTGTCCTTTTTGATATTTTATTTACAGTATATAATATACGTTTGGTGTAATTTTTGATATTTTATGTACAGTATATTAAATATAATTACTGCAGTTTTTGATAGTCTATTTACAGTATATACAACACATATTTGGTGTACTTTTTGATATTTTATGTACAGTATGTCATATATATTTACTGTACTTTTTGATATTTTATTTACAGTATATGAAATGTATTTGGTGTACTTTTAGTTAATATTATATGTACAATATATGAAATATATTTACTGTACTTTTTGATATTTTATGTACAGTATATAAGATATATTTGGTGTCCTTTTGATATTTTATATAACTTACATAATATATATTTGGTGAAGTTTTTGATATTTTACATAGGGTGTGTAGTATATAGTTACTGTCCTTTTTGATATTTTATTTACAGTATATAATATACGTTTGGTGTAATTTTTGATATTTAATGTACAGTATATTAAATATAATTACTGTAGTATTTGATACTTTATTTACAGTATATATAACACATATTTGGTGTACTTTTTGATATTTTATGTACAGTATGTAATATATATTTACTGTACTTTTTGATAATTTATTTACAGTATATAAAGTGTATTTGGTGTACTTTCAGTTAATATTATATGTAAAATATATGAAATATTTTTACTGTACTTTGTGATATTTTATGTACAGTATATAAGATATATTTGGTGTCCTTTTGATATTTTATGTAAATTATATAATATATATTTGGTGAAGTTTTTGATATTTTACATAGGGTGTGTAGTATATAGTTACTGTCCTTTTTGATATTTTATTTACAGTATATAATATACGTTTGGTGTAATTTTTGATATTTTATGTACAGTATATTAAATATAATTACTGTAGTATTTGATACTTTATTTACAGTATATATAACACATATTTGGTGTACTTTTTGATATTTTATGTACAGTATGTAATATATATTTACTGTACTTTTTGATAATTTATTTACAGTATATAAAGTGTATTTGGTGTACTTTCGGTTAATATTATATGTACAATCTATGAAATATATATACTGTATTTTTGATATTTTATGTACAGTATATAAGATATATTTCGTGTCCTTTTGATATTTTATGTAAATTATATAATACATATTTGGTGTTGTTTTTGATATTTTACATAGAGTGTGTCATCTATATTGACTGTCCTTTTTAATATTTTATTTACAGTATATAATATACATTTGGTGTAATTTTTGATATTTTATGTACAGTATATTAAATATAATTACTGTAGTTTTTCATAGTCTATTTACAGTATATATAACACATATTTGGTGTACTTTTTGATATTTTATGTACAGTATGTCATATATATTTACTGTACTATTTGATATTTTATTTACAGTATATAAAATGTATTTGGTGTACTTTCAGTTAATATTATATGTACAATATATGAAATATATTTACTGTACTTTCTGATATTTTATATACAGTATATAAGATATATTTGGTGCCCTTTTGATATTTTATATAAATTATATAATATATATTTGGTGAAGTTTTTGATATTTTACATAGGGTGTGTAGTATATTGTTACTGTCCTTTTTGATATTTTATTTACAGTATATAATATACGTTTGGTGTAATTTTTGATATTTAATGTACAGTATATTAAATATAATTACTGTAGTATTTGATACTTTATTTACAGTATATATAACACATATTTGGTGTACTTTTTGATATTTTATGTACAGTATGTAATATATATTTACTGTACTTTTTGATAATTTATTTACAGTATATAAAGTGTATTTGATGTACTTTCAGTTAATATTATATGTAAAATATATGAAATATATTTACTGTATTTTGTGATATTTTATGTACAGTATATAAGATATATTTGGTGTCCTTTTGATATTTTATGTAAATTATATAATATATATTTGGTGAAGTTTTTGATATTTTACATAGGGTGTGTAGTACATAGTTACTGTCCTTTTTGATATTTTATTTACAGTATATAATATACGTTTGGTGTAATTTTTGATATTTTATGTACAGTATATTAAATATAATTACTGTAGTATTTGATACTTTATTTACAGTATATATAACACATATTTGGTGTACTTTTTGATATTTTATGTACAGTATGTAATATATATTTACTGTACTTTTTGATAATTTATTTACAGTATATAAAGTGTATTTGGTGTACTTTCGGTTAATATTATATGTACAATATATGAAATATATATACTGTATTTTTGATATTTTATGTACAGTATATAAGATATATTTCGTGTCCTTTTGATATTTTATGTAAATTATATAATACATATTTGGTGTTGTTTTTGATATTTTACATAGGGTGTGTCATCTATATTGACTGTCCTTTTTAATATTTTATTTACAGTATATAATATACATTTGGTGTAATTTTTGATATTTTATGGACAGTATATTAAATATAATTACTGTAGTTTTTCATAGTCTATTTACAGTATATATAACACATATTTGGTGTACTTTTTGATATTTTATGTACAGTATGTCATATATATTTACTGTACTATTTGATATTTTATTTACAGTATATAAAATGTATTTGGTGTACTTTTAGTTAATATTATATGTACAATATATGAAATATATTTACTGTACTTCTGATATTTTATATACAGTATATAAGATATATTTGGTGTCCTTTTGATATTTTATATAAATTATATAATATATATTTGGTGAAGTTTTTGATATTTTACATAGGGTGTGTAGTATATAGTTACTGTCCTTTTTGATATTTTATTTACAGTATATAATATACGTTTGGTGTAATTTTTGATATTTAATGTACAGTATATTAAATATAATTACTGTAGTATTTGATACTTTATTTACAGTATATATAACACATATTTGGTGTACTTTTTGATATTTTATGTACAGTATGTAATATATATTTACTGTACTTTTTGATAATTTATTTACAGTATATAAAGTGTATTTGGTGTACTTTCAGTTAATATTATATGTAAAATATATGAAATATTTTTACTGTACTTTGTGATATTTTATGTACAGTATATAAGATATATTTGGTGTCCTTTTGATATTTTATGTAAATTATATAATATATATTTGGTGAAGTTTTTGATATTTTACATAGGGTGTGTAGTATATAGTTACTGTCCTTTTTGATATTTTATTTACAGTATATAATATACGTTTGGTGTAATTTTTGATATTTTATGTACAGTATATTAAATATAATTACTGTAGTATTTGATACTTTATTTACAGTATATATAACACATATTTGGTGTACTTTTTGATATTTTATGTACAGTATGTAATATATATTTACTGTACTTTTTGATAATTTATTTACAGTATATAAAGTGTATTTGGTGTACTTTCGGTTAATATTATATGTACAATATATGAAATATATATACTGTATTTTTGATATTTTATGTACAGTATATAAGATATATTTCGTGTCCTTTTGATATTTTATGTAAATTATATAATACATATTTGGTGTTGTTTTTGATATTTTACATAGAGTGTGTCATCTATATTGACTGTCCTTTTTGATATTTTATTTACAGTATATAATATACGTTTGGTGTAATTTTTGATATTTAATGTACAGTATATTAAATATAATTACTGTAGTTTTTTATAGTCTATTTACAGTATATATAACACATATTTGGTGTACTTTTTGATATTTTATGTACAGTATGTCATATATATTTACTGTACTATTTGATATTTTATTTACAGTATATAAAATGTATTTGGTGTACTTTTAGTTAATATTATATGTACAATATATGAAATATATTTACTGTACTTTCTGATATTTTATATACAGTATATAAGATATATTTGGTGTCCTTTTGATATTTTATATAAATTATATAATATATATTTTGTGAAGTTTTTGATATTTTACATAGGGTGTGTAGTATATACTTACTGTCCTTTTTGATATTTTATTTACAGTATATAATATACATTTGGTGTAATTTTTGATATTTTATGTACAGTATATTAAATATAATTACTGCAGTTTTTGATAGTCTATTTACAGTATATACAACACATATTTGGTGTACTTTTTGATATTTTATGTACAGTATGTCATATATATTTACTGTACTTTTTGATATTTTATTTACAGTATATAAAATGTATTTGGTGTACTTTTAGTTAATATTATATATACAATATATGAAATACATTTACTGTACTTTTTGATATTTTATGTACAGTATATAAGATATATTTGGTGTCCTTTTGATATTTTATATAAATTATATAATATACATTTGGTGAAGTTTTTGATATTTTACATAGGGTGTGTAGTATATAGTTACTGTCCTTTTTGATATTTTATTTACAGTATATAATATACGTTTGGTGTAATTTTTGATATTTAATGTACAGTATATTAAATATAATTACTGTAGTATTTGATACTTTATTTACAGTATATATAACACATATTTGGTGTACTTTTTGATATTTTATGTACAGTATGTCATATATATTTACTGTACTTTTTGATAATTTATTTACAGTATATAAAGTGTATTTGGTGTACTTTCAGTTAATATTATATGTACAATATATGAAATATATTTACTGTACTTTTTGATATTTTATGTACAGTATATAAGATATATTTCGTGTCCTTTTGATATTTTATGTAAATTATATAATATATATTTGGTGAAGTTTTTGATATTTTACATAGGGTGTGTACTATATAGTTACTGTCCTTTTTGATATTTTATTTACAGTATATAATATACGTTTGGTGTAATTTTTGATATTTAATGTACAGTATATTAAATATAACTACTGTAGTATTTGATACTTTATTTACAGTATATATAACACATATTTGGTGTACTTTTTGATATTTTATGTACAGTATGTAATATATATTTACTGTACTTTTTGATAATTTATTTACAGTATATAAAGTGTATTTGGTGTACTTTCAGTTAATATTATATGTACAATATATGAAATATATTTACTGTACTTTTTGATATTTTAGGTACAGTATATAAGATATATTTGGTGTCCATTTGATATTTTATGTAAATTATATAATATATATTTGGTGAAGTTTTTGATATTTTACATAGGGTGTGTAGTATATAGTTACTGTCCTTTTTGATATTTTATTTACAGTATATAATATACGTTTGGTGTAATTTTTGATATTTTATGTACAGTATATTAAATATAATTACTGTAGTATTTGATACTTTATTTTCAGTATATATAACACATATTTGGTGTACTTTTTGATATTTTATGTACAGTATGTAATATATATTTACTGTACTTTTTGATAATTTATTTACAGTATATAAAGTGTATTTGGTGTACTTTCGGTTAATATTATATGTACAATATATGAAATATATATACTGTATTTTTGATATTTTATGTACAGTATATAAGATATATTTCGTGTCCTTTTGATATTTTATGTAAATTATATAATACATATTTGGTGTTGTTTTTGATATTTTACATAGGGTGTGTCATCTATATTGACTGTCCTTTTTAATATTTTATTTACAGTATATAATATACATTTGGTGTAATTTTTGATATTTTATGTACAGTATATTAAATATAATTACTGTAGTTTTTCATAGTCTATTTACAGTATATATAACACATATTTGGTGTACTTTTTGATATTTTATGTACAGTATGTCATATATATTTACTGTACTATTTGATATATTATTTACAGTATATAAAATGTATTTGGTGTACTTTTAGTTAATATTATATGTACAATATATGAAATATATTTACTGTACTTTCTGATATCTTATATACAGTATATAAGATATATTTGGTGTCCTTTTGATATTTTATATAAATTATATAATATATATTTGGTGAAGTTTTTGATATTTTACATAGGGTGTGTAGTATATACTTACTGTCCTTTTTGATATTTTATTTACAGTATATAATATACATTTGGTGTAATTTTTGATATTTTATGTACAGTATATTAAATATAGTTACTGCAGTTTTTGATAGTCTATTTACAGTATATATAACACATATTTGGTGTACTTTTTGATATTTTATGTACAGTATGTCATATATATTTACTGTACTTTTTGATATTTTATTTACAGTATATAAAATGTATTTGGTGTACTTTTAGTTAATATTATATGTACAATATATGAAATATATTTACTGTACTTTCTGATATTTTATGTACAGTATATAAGATATATTTGGTGTCCTTTTGATATTTTATATAAATTATATAATATATATTTGGTGAAGTTTTTGATATTTTACATAGGGTGTGTAGTATATAGTTACTGTCCTTTTTGATATTTTATTTACAGTATATAATATACGTTTGGTGTAATTTTTGATATTTAATGTACAGTATATTAAATATAATTACTGTAGTATTTGATACTTTATTTACAGTATATATAACACATATTTGGTGTACTTTTTGATATTTTATGTACAGTATGTAATATATATTTACTGTACTTTTTGATAATTTATTTACAGTATATAAAGTGTATTTGGTGTACTTTCAGTTAATATTAAATGTAAAATATATGAAATATATTTACTGTACTTTGTGATATTTTATGTACAGTATATAAGATATATTTGGTGTCCTTTTGATATTTTATGTAAATTATATAATATATATTTGGTGAAGTTTTTGATATTTTACATAGGGTGTGTAGTATATAGTTACTGTCCTTTTTGATATTTTATTTACAGTATATAATATACGTTTGGTGTAATTTTTGATATTTTATGTACAGTATATTAAATATAATTACTGTAGTATTTGATACTTTATTTACAGTATATATAACACATATTTGGTGTACTTTTTGATATTTTATGTACAGTATGTAATATATATTTACTGTAATTTTGATAATTTATTTACAGTATATAAAGTGTATTTGGTGTACTTTCGGTTAATATTATATGTACAATATATGAAATATATATACTGTATTTTTGATATTTTATGTACAGTATATAAGATATATTTCGTGTCCTTTTGATATTTTATGTAAATTATATAATACATATTTGGTGTTGTTTTTGATATTTTACATAGGGTGTGTCATCTATATTGACTGTCCTTTTTAATATTTTATTTACAGTATATAATATACATTTGGTGTAATTTTTGATATTTTATGTACAGTATATTAAATATAATTACTGTAGTTTTTCATAGTCTATTTACAGTATATATAACACATATTTGGTGTACTTTTTGATATTTTATGTACAGTATGTCATATATATTTACTGTACTATTTGATATTTTATTTACAGTATATAAAATGTATTTGGTGTACTTTTAGTTAATATTATATGTACAATATATGAAATATATTTACTGTACTTTCTGATATTTTATATACAGTATATAAGATATATTTGGTGTCCTTTTGATATTTTATATAAATTATATAATATATATTTTGTGAAGTTTTTGATATTTTACATAGGGTGTGTACTATATACTTACTGTCCTTTTTGATATTTTATTTACAGTATATAATATACATTTGGTGTAATTTTTGATATTTTATGTACAGTATATTAAATATAATTACTGCAGTTTTTGATAGTCTATTTGCAGTATATACAACACATATTTGGTGTACTTTTTGATATTTTATGTACAGTATGTCATATATATTTACTGTACTTTTTGATATTTTATTTACAGTATATAAAATGTATTTGGTGTACTTTTAGTTAATATTATATGTACAATATATGAAATATATTTACTGTACTTTTTGATATTTTATGTACAGTATATAAGATATATTTGGTGTCCTTTTGATATTTTATATAAATTACATAATATATATTTGGTGAAGTTTTTGATATTTTACATAGGGTGTGTCATCTATATTGACTGTCCTTTTTGATATTTTATTTACAGTATATAATATACGTTTGGTGTAATTTTTGATATTTAATGTACAGTATATTAAATATAATTACTGTAGTATTTGATACTTTATTTACAGTATATATAACACGTATTTGGTGTACTTTTTGATATTTTTTGTACAGTATGTCATATATATTTACTGTACATTTTGATAATTTATTTACAGTATATAAAGTGTATTTGGTGTACTTTCAGTTAATATTATATGTACAATATATGAAATATATTTACTGTACTTTTTGATATTTTATGTACAGTATATAAGATATATTTGGTGTCCTTTTGATATTTTATGTAAATTATATAATATATATTTGGTGAAGTTTTTGATATTTTACATAGGGTGTGTAGTATATAGTTACTGTCCTTTTTGATATTTTATTTACAGTATATAATATACGTTTGGTGTAATTTTTGATATTTAATGTACAGTATATTAAATATAATTACTGTAGTATTTGATACTTTATTTACAGTATATATAACACATATTTGGTGTACTTTTTGATATTTTATGTACAGTATGTAATATATATTTACTGTACTTTTTGATAATTTATTTACAGTATATAAAGTGTATTTGGTGTACTTTCAGTTAATATTATATGTACAATATATGAAATATATTTACTGTACTTTTTGATATTTTAGGTACAGTATATAAGATATATTTCGTGTCCTTTTGATATTTTATGTAAATTATAAAATATATATTTGGTGAAGTTTTTGATATTTTACATAGGGTGTGTAGTATATAGTTACTGTCCTTTTTGATATTTTATTTACAGTATATAATATACATTTGGTGTAATTTTTGATATTTTATGTACAGTATATTAAATATAATTACTGCAGTTTTTGATAGTCTATTTGCAGTATATACAACACATATTTGGTGTACTTTTTGATATTTTATGTACAGTATGTCATATATATTTACTGTACTTTTTGATAATTTATTTACAGTATATAAAATGTATTTGGTGTACTTTTAGTTAATATTATATGTACAATATATGAAATATATTTACTGTACTTTTTGATATTTTATGTACAGTATATAAGATATATTTGGTGTCCTTTTGATATTTTATATAAATTACATAATATATATTTGGTGAAGTTTTTGATATTTTACATAGGGTGTGTAGTATATAGTTACTGTCCTTTTTGATATTTTATTTACAGTATATAATATACGTTTGGTGTAATTTTTGATATTTAATGTACAGTATATTAAATATAATTACTGTAGTATTTGATACTTTATTTACAGTATATATAACACGTATTTGGTGTACTTTTTGATATTTTATGTACAGTATGTCATATATATTTACTGTACATTTTGATAATTTATTTACAGTATATAAAGTGTATTTGGTGTACTTTCAGTTAATATTATATGTACAATATATGAAATATATTTACTGTACTTTTTGATATTTTATGTACAGTATATAAGATATATTTGGTGTCCTTTTGATATTTTATGTAAATTATATAATATATATTTGGTGAAGTTTTTGATATTTTACATAGGGTGTGTAGTATATAGTTACTGTCCTTTTTGATATTTTATTTACAGTATATAATATACGTTTGGTGTAATTTTTGATATTTAATGTACAGTATATTAAATATAATTACTGTAGTATTTGATACTTTATTTACAGTATATATAACACATATTTGGTGTACTTTTTGATATTTTATGTACAGTATGTAATATATATTTACTGTACTTTTTGATAATTTATTTACAGTATATAAAGTGTATTTGGTGTACTTTCAGTTAATATTATATGTACAATATATGAAATATATTTACTGTACTTTTTGATATTTTAGGTACAGTATATAAGATATATTTCGTGTCCTTTTGATATTTTATGTAAATTATAAAATATATATTTGGTGAAGTTTTTGATATTTTACATAGGGTGTGTAGTATATAGTTACTGTCCTTTTTGATATTTTATTTACAGTATGTAATATACGTTTGGTGTAATTTTTGATATTTTATGTACAGTATATTAAATATAATTACTGTAGTATTTGATACTTTATTTACAGTATATATAACACATATTTGGTGTACTTTTTGATATTTTATGTACAGTATGTAATATATATTTACTGTACTTTTTGATAATTTATTTACAGTATATAAAGTGTATTTGGTGTACTTTCGGTTAATATTATATGTACAATATATGAAATATATATACTGTATTTTTGATATTTTATGTACAGTATATAAGATATATTTCGTGTCCTTTTGATATTTTATGTAAATTATATAATACATATTTGGTGTTGTTTTTGATATTTTACATAGGGTGTGTCATCTATATTGACTGTCCTTTTTAATATTTTATTTACAGTATATAATATACATTTGGTGTAATTTTTGATATTTTATGGACAGTATATTAAATATAATTACTGTAGTTTTTCATAGTCTATTTACAGTATATATAACACATATTTGGTGTACTTTTTGATATTTTATGTACAGTATGTCATATATATTTACTGTACTATTTGATATTTTATTTACAGTATATAAAATGTATTTGGTGTACTTTTAGTTAATATTATATGTACAATATATGAAATATATTTACTGTACTTTCTGATATTTTATATACAGTATATAAGATATATTTGGTGTCCTTTTGATATTTTATATAAATTACATAATATATATTTGGTGAAGTTTTTGATATTTTACATAGGGTGTGTAGTATATAGTTACTGTCCTTTTTGATATTTTATTTACAGTATATAATATACGTTTGGTGTAATTTTTGATATTTAATGTACAGTATATTAAATATAATTACTGTAGTATTTGATACTTTATTTACAGTATATATAACACGTATTTGGTGTACTTTTTGATATTTTTTGTACAGTATGTCATATATATTTACTGTACATTTTGATAATTTATTTACAGTATATAAAGTGTATTTGGTGTACTTTCAGTTAATATTATATGTACAATATATGAAATATATTTACTGTACTTTTTGATATTTTATGTACAGTATATAAGATATATTTGGTGTCCTTTTGATATTTTATGTAAATTATATAATATATATTTGGTGAAGTTTTTGATATTTTACATAGGGTGTGTAGTATATAGTTACTGTCCTTTTTGATATTTTATTTACAGTATATAATATACGTTTGGTGTAATTTTTGATATTTAATGTACAGTATATTAAATATAATTACTGTAGTATTTGATACTTTATTTACAGTATATATAACACATATTTGGTGTACTTTTTGATATTTTATGTACAGTATGTAATATATATTTACTGTACTTTTTGATAATTTATTTACAGTATATAAAGTGTATTTGGTGTACTTTCAGTTAATATTATATGTACAATATATGAAATATATTTACTGTACTTTTTGATATTTTAGGTACAGTATATAAGATATATTTCGTGTCCTTTTGATATTTTATGTAAATTATAAAATATATATTTGGTGAAGTTTTTGATATTTTACATAGGGTGTGTAGTATATAGTTACTGTCCTTTTTGATATTTTATTTACAGTATGTAATATACGTTTGGTGTAATTTTTGATATTTTATGTACAGTATATTAAATATAATTACTGTAGTATTTGATACTTTATTTACAGTATATATAACACATATTTGGTGTACTTTTTGATATTTTATGTACAGTATGTAATATATATTTACTGTACTTTTTGATAATTTATTTACAGTATATAAAGTGTATTTGGTGTACTTTCGGTTAATATTATATGTACAATATATGAAATATATATACTGTATTTTTGATATTTTATGTACAGTATATAAGATATATTTCGTGTCCTTTTGATATTTTATGTAAATTATATAATACATATTTGGTGTTGTTTTTGATATTTTACATAGGGTGTGTCATCTATATTGACTGTCCTTTTTAATATTTTATTTACAGTATATAATATACATTTGGTGTAATTTTTGATATTTTATGTACAGTATATTAAATATAATTACTGTAGTTTTTCATAGTCTATTTACAGTATATATAACACATATTTGGTGTACTTTTTGATATTTTATGTACAGTATGTCATATATATTTACTGTACTATTTGATATTTTATTTACAGTATATAAAATGTATTTGGTGTACTTTTAGTTAATATTATATGTACAATATATGAAATATATTTACTGTACTTTCTGATATTTTATATACAGTATATAAGATATATTTGGTGTCCTTTTGATATTTTATATAAATTATATAATATATATTTGGTGAAGTTTTTGATATTTTACATAGGGTGTGTAGTATATAGTTACTGTCCTTTTTGATATTTTATTTACAGTATATAATATACGTTTGGTGTAATTTTTGATATTTAATGTACAGTATATTAAATATAATTACTGTAGTATTTGATACTTTATTTACAGTATATATAACACATATTTGGTGTACTTTTTGATATTTTATGTACAGTATGTAATATATATTTACTGTAGTTTTTGATAATTTATTTACAGTATATAAAGTGTATTTGATGTACTTTCAGTTAATATTATATGTAAAATATATGAAATATATTTACTGTACTTTGTGATATTTTATGTACAGTATATAAGATATATTTGGTGTCCTTTTGATATTTTATGTAAATTATATAATATATATTTGGTGAAGTTTTTGATATTTTACATAGGGTGTGTAGTATATAGTTACTGTCCTTTTTGATATTTTATTTACAGTATATAATATACGTTTGGTGTGATTTTTGATATTTTATGTACAGTATATTAAATATAATTACTGTAGTATTTGATACTTTATTTACAGTATATATAACACATATTTGGTGTACTTTTGATATTTTATGTACAGTATGTAATATATATTTACTGTACTTTTTGATAATTTATTTACAGTATATAAAGTGTATTTGGTGTACTTTCGGTTAATATTATATGTACAATATATGAAATATATATACTGTATTTTTGATATTTTATGTACAGTATATAAGATATATTTCGTGTCCTTTTGATATTTTATGTAAATTATATAATACATATTTGGTGTTGTTTTTGATATTTTACATAGGGTGTGTCATCTATATTGACTGTCCTTTTTAATATTTTATTTACAGTATATAATATACATTTGGTGTAATTTTTGATATTTTATGGACAGTATATTAAATATAATTACTGTAGTTTTTCATAGTCTATTTACAGTATATATAACACATATTTGGTGTACTTTTTGATATTTTATGTACAGTATGTCATATATATTTACTGTACTATTTGATATTTTATTTACAGTATATAAAATGTATTTGGTGTACTTTTAGTTAATATTATATGTACAATATATGAAATATATTTACTGTACTTTCTGATATTTTATATACAGTATATAAGATATATTTGGTGTCCTTTTGATATTTTATATAAATTATATAATATATATTTGGTGAAGTTTTTGATATTTTACATAGGGTGTGTAGTATATAGTTACTGTCCTTTTTGATATTTTATTTACAGTATATAATATACGTTTGGTGTAATTTTTGATATTTAATGTACAGTATATTAAATATAATTACTGTAGTATTTGATACTTTATTTACAGTATATATAACACATATTTGGTGTACTTTTTGATATTTTATGTACAGTATGTAATATATATTTACTGTACTTTTTGATAATTTATTTACAGTATATAAAGTGTATTTGGTGTACTTTCAGTTAATATTATATGTAAAATATATGAAATATTTTTACTGTACTTTGTGATATTTTATGTACAGTATATAAGATATATTTGGTGTCCTTTTGATATTTTATATAAATTACATAATATATATTTGGTGAAGTTTTTGATATTTTACATAGGGTGTGTAGTATATAGTTACTGTCCTTTTTGATATTTTATTTACAGTATATAATATACGTTTGGTGTAATTTTTGATATTTAATGTACAGTATATTAAATATAATTACTGTAGTATTTGATACTTTATTTACAGTATATATAACACATATTTGGTGTACTTTTTGATATTTTATGTACAGTATGTAATATATATTTACTGTACTTTTTGATAATTTATTTACAGTATATAAAGTGTATTTGGTGTACTTTCAGTTAATATTATATGTACAATATATGAAATATATTTACTGTACTTTTTGATATTTTATGTACAGTATATAAGATATATTTGGTGTCCTTTTGATATTTTATGTAAATTATATAATATATATTTGGTGAAGTTTTTGATATTTTACATAGGGTGTGTAGTATATAGTTACTGTCCTTTTTGATATTTTATTTACAGTATATAATATACGTTTGGTGTAATTTTTGATATTTTATGTACAGTATATTAAATATAATTACTGTAGTATTTGATACTTTATTTACAGTATATATAACACATATTTGGTGTACTTTTTGATATTTTATGTACAGTATGTAATATATATTTACTGTAGTTTTTGATAATTTATTTACAGTATATAAAGTGTATTTGGTGTACTTTCGGTTAATATTATATGTACAATATATGAAATATATATACTGTATTTTTGATATTTTATGTACAGTGTATAAGATATATTTCGTGTCCTTTTGATATTTTATGTAAATTATATAATACATATTTGGTGTTGTTTTTGATATTTTACATAGGGTGTGTCATCTATATTGACTGTCCTTTTTAATATTTTATTTACAGTATATAATATACATTTGGTGTAATTTTTGATATTTTATGTACAGTATATTAAATATAATTACTGTAGTTTTTTATAGTCTATTTACAGTATATATAACACATATTTGGTCTACTTTTTGATATTTTATGTACAGTATGTCATATATATATACTGTACTATTTGATATTTTATTTACAGTATATAAAATGTATTTGGTGTACTTTTAGTTAATATTATATGTACAATATATGAAATATATTTACTGTACTTTCTGATATTTTATATACAGTATATAAGATATATTTGGTGTCCTTTTGATATTTTATATAAATTATATAATATATATTTTGTGAAGTTTTTGATATTTTACATAGGGTGTGTAGTATATACTTACTGTCCTTTTTGATATTTTATTTACAGTATATAATATACATTTGGTGTAATTTTTGATATTTTATGTACAGTATATTAAATATAATTACTGCAGTTTTTGATAGTCTATTTACAGTATATACAACACATATTTGGTGTACTTTTTGATATTTTATGTACAGTATGTCATATATATTTACTGTACTTTTTGATATTTTATTTACAGTATATGAAATGTATTTGGTGTACTTTTAGTTAATATTATATGTACAATATATGAAATATATTTACTGTACTTTTTGATATTTTATGTACAGTATATAAGATATATTTGGTGTCCTTTTGATATTTTATATAACTTACATAATATATATTTGGTGAAGTTTTTGATATTTTACATAGGGTGTGTAGTATATAGTTACTGTCCTTTTTGATATTTTATTTACAGTATATAATATACGTTTGGTGTAATTTTTGATATTTAATGTACAGTATATTAAATATAATTACTGTAGTATTTGATACTTTATTTACAGTATATATAACACATATTTGCTGTACTTTTTGATATTTTATGTACAGTATGTCATATATATTTACTGTACTTTTTGAGAATTTATTTACAGTATATAAAGTGTATTTGGTGTACTTTCAGTTAATATTATATGTACAATATATGAAATATATTTACTGTACTTTTTGATATTTTATGTACAGTATATAAGATATATTTGGTGTCCTTTTGATATTTTATGTAAATTATATAATATATATTTGGTGAAGTTTTTGATATTTTACATAGGGTGTGTAGTATATAGTTACTGTCCTTTTTGATATTTTATTTACAGTATATAATATACGTTTGGTGTAATTTTTGATATTTTATGTACAGTATATTAAATATAATTACTGTAGTATTTGATACTTTATTTACAGTATATATAACACATATTTGGTGTACTTTTTGATATTTTATGTACAGTATGTAATATATATTTACTGTACTTTTTGATAATTTATTTACAGTATATAAAGTGTATTTGGTGTACTTTCGGTTAATATTATATGTACAATATATGAAATATATATACTGTATTTTTGATATTTTATGTACAGTATATAAGATATATTTCGTGTCCTTTTGATATTTTATGTAAATTATATAATACATATTTGGTGTTGTTTTTGATATTTTACATAGGGTGTGTCATCTATATTGACTGTCCTTTTTAATATTTTATTTACAGTATATAATATACATTTGGTGTAATTTTTGATATTTTATGTACAGTATATTAAATATAATTACTGTAGTTTTTCATAGTCTATTTACAGTATATATAACACATATTTGGTGTACTTTTTGATATTTTATGTACAGTATGTCATATATATTTACTGTACTATTTGATATTTTATTTACAGTATATAAAATGTATTTGGTGTACTTTTAGTTAATATTATATGTACAATATATGAAATATATTTACTGTACTTTCTGATATTTTATATACAGTATATAAGATATATTTGGTGTCCTTTTGATATTTTATATAAATTATATAATATATATTTTGTGAAGTTTTTGATATTTTACATAGGGTGTGTAGTATATACTTACTGTCCTTTTTGATATTTTATTTACAGTATATAATATACATTTGGTGTAATCTTTGATATTTTATGTACAGTATATTAAATATAATTACTGCAGTTTTTGATAGTCTATTTACAGTATATACAACACATATTTGGTGTACTTTTTGATATTTTATGTACAGTATGTCATATATATTTACTGTACTTTTTGATATTTTATTTACAGTATATAAAATGTATTTGGTGTACTTTTAGTTAATATTATATGTACAATATATGATATATATTTACTGTACTTTTTGATATTTTATGTACAGTATATAAGATATATTTGGTGTCCTTTTGATATTTTATATAAATTACATAATATATATTTGGTGAAGTTTTTGATATTTTACATAGGGTGTGTAGTATATAGTTACTGTCCTTTTTGATATTTTATTTACAGTATATAATATACGTTTGGTGTAATTTTTGATATTTAATATACAGTATATTAAATATAATTACTGTAGTATTTGATACTTTATTTACAGTATATATAACACATATTTGCTGTACTTTTTGATATTTTATGTACAGTATGTCATATATATTTACTGTACTTTTTGATAATTTATTTACAGTATATAAAGTGTATTTGGTGTACTTTCAGTTAATATTATATGTACAATATATGAAATATATTTACTGTACTTTTTGATATTTTATGTACAGTATATAAGATATATTTGGTGTCCTTTTGATATTTTATGTAAATTATATAATATATATTTGGTGAAGTTTTTGATATTTTACATAGGGTGTGTAGTATATAGTTACTGTCCTTTTTGATATTTTATTTACAGTATATAATATACGTTTGGTGTAATTTTTGATATTTTATGTACAGTATATTAAATATAATTACTGTAGTATTTGATACTTTATTTACAGTATATATAACACATATTTGGTGTACTTTTTGATATTTTATGTACAGTATGTAATATATATTTACTGTACTTTTTGATAATTTATTTACAGTATATAAAGTGTATTTGGTGTACTTTCGGTTAATATTATATGTACAATATATGAAATATATATACTGTATTTTTGATATTTTATGTACAGTGTATAAGATATATTTCGTGTCCTTTTGATATTTTATGTAAATTATATAATACATATTTGGTGTTGTTTTTGATATTTTACATAGGGTGTGTCATCTATATTGACTGTCCTTTTTAATATTTTATTTACAGTATATAATATACATTTGGTGTAATTTTTGATATTTTATGTACAGTATATTAAATATAATTACTGTAGTTTTTTATAGTCTATTTACAGTATATATAACACATATTTGGTGTACTTTTTGATATTTTATGTACAGTATGTCATATATATTTACTGTACTATTTGATATTTTATTTACAGTATATAAAATGTATTTGGTGTACTTTTAGTTAATATTATATGTACAATATATGAAATATATTTACTGTACTTTCTGATATTTTATATACAGTATATAAGATATATTTGGTGTCCTTTTGATATTTTATATAAATTATATAATATATATTTTGTGAAGTTTTTGATATTTTACATAGGGTGTGTAGTATATACTTACTGTCCTTTTTGATATTTTATTTACAGTATATAATATACATTTGGTGTAATTTTTGATATTTTATGTACAGTATATTAAATATAATTACTGCAGTTTTTGATAGTCTATTTACAGTATATACAACACATATTTGGTGTACTTTTTGATATTTTATGTACAGTATGTCATATATATTTACTGTACTTTTTGATATTTTATTTACAGTATACGAAATGTATTTGGTGTACTTTCAGTTAATATTATATGTACAATATATGAAATATATTTACTGTACTTTTTGATATTTTATGTACAGTATATAAGATATATTTGGTGTCCTTTTGATATTTTATATAAATTACATAATATATATTTGGTGAAGTTTTTGATATTTTACATAGGGTGTGTAGTATATAGTTACTGTCCTTTTTGATATTTTATTTACAGTATATAATATACGTTTGGTGTAATTTTTGATATTTAATGTACAGTATATTAAATATAATTACTGTAGTATTTGATACTTTATTTACAGTATATATAACACATATTTGGTGTACTTTTTGATATTTTATGTACAGTATGTCATATATATTTACTGTACTTTTTGATAATTTATTTACAGTATATAAAGTGTATTTGGTGTACTTTCAGTTAATATTATATGTACAATATATGAAATATATTTACTGTACTTTTTGATATTTTATGTACAGTATATAAGATATATTTGGTGTCCTTTTGATATTTTATGTAAATTATATAATATATATTTGGTGAAGTTTTTGATATTTTACATAGGGTGTGTAGTATATAGTTACTGTCCTTTTTGATATTTTATTTACAGTATATAATATACGTTTGGTGTAATTTTTGATATTTTATGTACAGTATATTAAATATAATTACTGTAGTATTTGATACTTTATTTACAGTATATATAACACATATTTGGTGTACTTTTTGATATTTTATGTACAGTATGTAATATATATTTACTGTAGTTTTTGATAATTTATTTGCAGTATATAAAGTGTATTTGGTGTACTTTCGGTTAATATTATATGTACAATATATGAAATATATATACTGTATTTTTGATATTTTATGTACAGTGTATAAGATATATTTCGTGTCCTTTTGATATTTTATGTAAATTATATAATACATATTTGGTGTTGTTTTTGATATTTTACATAGGGTGTGTCATCTATATTGACTGTCCTTTTTAATATTTTATTTACAGTATATAATATACATTTGGTGTAATTTTTGATATTTTATGTACAGTATATTAAATATAATTACTGTAGTTTTTTATAGTCTATTTACAGTATATATAACACATATTTGGTGTACTTTTTGATATTTTATGTACAGTATGTCATATATATTTACTGTACTATTTGATATTTTATTTACAGTATATAAAATGTATTTGGTGTACTTTAAGTTAATATTATATGTACAATATATGAAATATATTTACTGTACTTTCTGATATTTTATATACAGTATATAAGATATATTTGGTGTCCTTTTGATATTTTATATAAATTATATAATATATATTTTGTGAAGTTTTTGATATTTTACATAGGGTGTGTAGTATATACTTACTGTCCTTTTTGATATTTTATTTACAGTATATAATATACATTTGGTGTAATTTTTGATATTTTATGTACAGTATATTAAATATAATTACTGCAGTTTTTGATAGTCTATTTACAGTATATACAACACATATTTGGTGTACTTTTTGATATTTTATGTACAGTATGTCATATATATTTACTGTACTTTTTGATATTTTATTTACAGTATATGAAATGTATTTGGTGTACTTTTAGTTAATATTATATGTACAATATATGAAATATATTTACTGTACTTTTTGATATTTTATGTACAGTATATAAGATATATTTGGTGTCCTTTTGATATTTTATATAAATTACATAATATATATTTGGTGAAGTTTTTGATATTTTACATAGGGTGTGTAGTATATAGTTACTGTCCTTTTTGATATTTTATTTACAGTATATAATATACGTTTGGTGTAATTTTTGATATTTAATGTACAGTATATTAAATATAATTACTGTAGTATTTGATACTTTATTTACAGTATATATAACACATATTTGGTGTACTTTTTGATATTTTATGTACAGTATGTCATATATATTTACTGTACTTTTTGATAATTTATTTACAGTATATAAAGTGTATTTGGTGTACTTTCAGTTAATATTATATGTACAATATATGAAATATATTTACTGTACTTTTTGATATTTTATGTACAGTATATAAGATATATTTGGTGTCCTTTTGATATTTTATGTAAATTATATAATATATATTTGGTGAAGTTTTTGATATTTTACATAGGGTGTGTAGTATATAGTTACTGTCCTTTTTGATATTTTATTTACAGTATATAATATACGTTTGGTGTAATTTTTGATATTTTATGTACAGTATATTAAATATAATTACTGTAGTATTTGATACTTTATTTACAGTATATATAACACATATTTGGTGTACTTTTTGATATTTTATGTACAGTATGTAATATATATTTACTGTACTTTTTGATAATTTATTTACAGTATATAAAGTGTATTTGGTGTACTTTCGGTTAATATTATATGTACAATATATGAAATATATATACTGTATTTTTGATATTTTATGTACAGTGTATAAGATATATTTCGTGTCCTTTTGATATTTTATGTAAATTATATAATACATATTTGGTGTTGTTTTTGATATTTTACATAGGGTGTGTCATCTATATTGACTGTCCTTTTTAATATTTTATTTACAGTATATAATATACATTTGGTGTAATTTTTGATATTTTATGTACAGTATATTAAATATAATTACTGTAGTTTTTTATAGTCTATTTACAGTATATATAACACATATTTGGTGTACTTTTTGATATTTTATGTACAGTATGTCATATATATTTACTGTACTATTTGATATTTTATTTACAGTATATAAAATGTATTTGGTGTACTTTTAGTTAATATTATATGTACAATATATGAAATATATTTACTGTACTTTCTGATATTTTATATACAGTATATAAGATATATTTGGTGTCCTTTTGATATTTTATATAAATTATATAATATATATTTTGTGAAGTTTTTGATATTTTACATAGGGTGTGTAGTATATACTTACTGTCCTTTTTGATATTTTATTTACAGTATATAATATACATTTGGTGTAATTTTTGATATTTTATGTACAGTATATTAAATATAATTACTGCAGTTTTTGATAGTCTATTTACAGTATATACAACACATATTTGGTGTACTTTTTGATATTTTATGTACAGTATGTCATATATATTTACTGTACTTTTTGATATTTTATTTACAGTATATGAAATGTATTTGGTGTACTTTTAGTTAATATTATATGTACAATATATGAAATATATTTACTGTACTTTTTGATATTTTATGTACAGTATATAAGATATATTTGGTGTCCTTTTGATATTTTATATAAATTACATAATATATATTTGGTGAAGTTTTTGATATTTTACATAGGGTGTGTAGTATATAGTTACTGTCCTTTTTGATATTTTATTTACAGTATATAATATACGTTTGGTGTAATTTTTGATATTTAATGTACAGTATATTAAATATAATTACTGTAGTATTTGATACTTTATTTACAGTATATATAACACATATTTGGTGTACTTTTTGATATTTTATGTACAGTATGTCATATATATTTACTGTACTTTTTGATAATTTATTTACAGTATATAAAGTGTATTTGGTGTACTTTCAGTTAATATTATATGTACAATATATGAAATATATTTACTGTACTTTTTGATATTTTATGTACAGTATATAAGATATATTTCGTGTCCTTTTGATATTTTATGTAAATTATAAAATATATATTTGGTGAAGTTTTTGATATTTTACATAGGGTGTGTAGTATATAGTTACTGTCCTTTTTGATATTTTATTTACAGTATATAATATACGTTTGGTGTAATTTTTGATATTTTATGTACAGTATATTAAATATAATTACTGTAGTATTTGATACTTTATTTACAGTATATATAACACATATTTGGTGTACTTTTTGATATTTTATGTACAGTATGCAATATATATTTACTGTACTTTTTGATAATTTATTTACAGTATATAAAGTGTATATGGTGTACTTTCGGTTAATATTATATGTACAATATATGAAATATATATACTGTATTTTTGATATTTTATGTACAGTATATAAGATATATTTCGTGTCCTTTTGATATTTTATGTAAATTATATAATACATATTTGGTGTTGTTTTTGATATTTTACATAGGGTGTGTCATCTATATTGACTGTCCTTTTTAATATTTTATTTACAGTATATAATATACATTTGGTGTAATTTTTGATATTTTATGTACAGTAGATTAAATATAATTACTGTAGTTTTTCATAGTCTATTTACAGTATATATAACACATATTTGGTGTACTTTTTGATATTTTATGTACAGTATGTCATATATATTTACTGTACTATTTGATATTTTATTTACAGTATATAAAATGTATTTGGTGTACTTTTAGTTAATATTATATGTACAATATATGAAATATATTTACTGTACTTTCTGATATTTTATATACAGTATATAAGATATATTTGGTGTCCTTTTGATATTTTATATAAATTATATAATATATATTTTGTGAAGTTTTTGATATTTTACATAGGGTGTGTACTATATACTTACTGTCCTTTTTGATATTTTATTTACAGTATATAATATACATTTGGTGTAATTTTTGATATTTTATGTACAGTATATTAAATATAATTACTGCAGTTTTTGATAGTCTATTTGCAGTATATACAACACATATTTGGTGTACTTTTTGATATTTTATGTACAGTATGTCATATATATTTACTGTACTTTTTAATATTTTATTTACAGTATATAAAATGTATTTGGTGTACTTTTAGTTAATATTATATGTACAATATATGAAATATATTTACTGTACTTTTTGATATTTTATGTACAGTATATAAGATATATTTGGTGTCCTTTTGATATTTTATATAAATTACATAATATATATTTGGTGAAGTTTTTGATATTTTACATAGGGTGTGTAGTATATAGTTACTGTCCTTTTTGATATTTTATTTACAGTATATAATATACGTTTGGTGTAATTTTTGATATTTAATGTACAGTATATTAAATATAATTACTGTAGTATTTGATACTTTATTTACAGTATATATAACACATATTTGGTGTACTTTTTGATATTTTATGTACAGTATGTCATATATATTTACTGTACTTTTTGATAATTTATTTACAGTATATAAAGTGTATTTGGTGTACTTTCAGTTAATATTATATGTACAATATATGAAATATATTTACTGTACTTTTTGATATTTTATGTACAGTATATAAGATATATTTGGTGTCCTTTTGATATTTTATGTAAATTATATAATATATATTTGCTGAAGTTTTTGATATTTTACATAGGGTGTGTACTATATAGTTACTGTCCTTTTTGATATTTTATTTACAGTATATAATATACGTTTGGTGTAATTTTTGATATTTTATGTACAGTATATTAAATATAATTACTGTAGTATTTGATACTTTATTTACAGTATATATAACACATATTTGGTGTACTATTTGATATTTTATGTACAGTATGTAATATATATTTACTGTACTTTTTGATAATTTATTTACAGTATATAAAGTGTATTTGGTGTACTTTCAGTTAATATTATATGTACAATATATGAAATATATTTACTGTACTTTTTGATATTTTATGTACAGTATATAAGATATATTTCGTGTCCTTTTGATATTTTATGTAAATTATAAAATATATATTTGGTGAAGTTTTTGATATTTTACATAGGGTGTGTAGTATATAGTTACTGTCCTTTTTGATATTTTATTTACAGTATGTAATATACGTTTGGTGTAATTTTTGATATTTTATGTACAGTATATTAAATATAATTACTGTAGTATTTGATACTTTATTTACAGTATATATAACACATATTTGGTGTACTTTTTGATATTTTATGTACAGTATGTAATATATATTTACTGTACTTTTTGATAATTTATTTACAGTATATAAAGTGTATTTGGTGTACTTTCGGTTAATATTATATGTACAATATATGAAATATATATACTGTATTTTTGATATTTTATGTACAGTATATAAGATATATTTCGTGTCCTTTTGATATTTTATGTAAATTATATAATACATATTTGGTGTTGTTTTTGATATTTTACATAGGGTGTGTCATCTATATTGACTGTCCTTTTTAATATTTTATTTACAGTATATAATATACATTTGGTGTAATTTTTGATATTTTATGTACAGTATATTAAATATAATTACTGTAGTTTTTCATAGTCTATTTACAGTATATATAACACATATTTGGTGTACTTTTTGATATTTTATGTACAGTATGATATATATATTTACTGTACTATTTGATATTTTATTTACAGTATATAAAATGTATTTGGTGTACTTTTAGTTAATATTATATGTACAATATATGAAATATATTTACTGTACTTTCTGATATTTTATATACAGTATATAAGATATATTTGGTGTCCTTTTGATATTTTATATAAATTATATAATATATATTTGGTGAAGTTTTTGATATTTTACATAGGGTGTGTAGTATATAGTTACTGTCCTTTTTGATATTTTATTTACAGTATATAATATACGTTTGGTGTAATTTTTGATATTTAATGTACAGTATATTAAATATAATTACTGTAGTATTTGATACTTTATTTACAGTATATATAACACATATTTGGTGTACTTTTTGATATTTTATGTACAGTATGTAATATATATTTACTGTACTTTTTGATAATTTATTTACAGTATATAAAGTGTATTTGATGTACTTTCAGTTAATATTATATGTAAAATATATGAAATATATTTACTGTACTTTGTGATATTTTATGTACAGTATATAAGATATATTTGGTGTCCTTTTGATATTTTATGTAAATTATATAATATATATTTGGTGAAGTTTTTGATATTTTACATAGGGTGTGTAGTATATAGTTACTGTCCTTTTTGATATTTTATTTACAGTATATAATATACGTTTGGTGTGATTTTTGATATTTTATGTACAGTATATTAAATATAATTACTGTAGTATTTGATACTTTATTTACAGTATATATAACACATATTTGGTGTACTTTTTGATATTTTATGTACAGTATGTAATATATATTTACTGTACTTTTTGATAATTTATTTACAGTATATAAAGTGTATTTGGTGTACTTTCGGTTAATATTATATGTACAATATATGAAATATATATACTGTATTTTTGATATTTTATGTACAGTATATAAGATATATTTCGTGTCCTTTTGATATTTTATGTAAATTATATAATACATATTTGGTGTTGTTTTTGATATTTTACATAGGGTGTGTCATCTATATTGACTGTCCTTTTTAATATTTTATTTACAGTATATAATATACATTTGGTGTAATTTTTGATATTTTATGGACAGTATATTAAATATAATTACTGTAGTTTTTCATAGTCTATTTACAGTATATATAACACATATTTGGTGTACTTTTTGATATTTTATGTACAGTATGTCATATATATTTACTGTACTATTTGATATTTTATTTACAGTATATAAAATGTATTTGGTGTACTTTTAGTTAATATTATATGTACAATATATGAAATATATTTACTGTACTTTCTGATATTTTATATACAGTATATAAGATATATTTGGTGTCTTTTTGATATTTTATATAAATTATATAATATATATTTGGTGAAGTTTTTGATATTTTACATAGGGTGTGTAGTATATAGTTACTGTCCTTTTTGATATTTTATTTACAGTATATAATATACGTTTGGTGTAATTTTTGATATTTAATGTACAGTATATTAAATATAATTACTGTAGTATTTGATACTTTATTTACAGTATATATAACACATATTTGGTGTACTTTTTGATATTTTATGTACAGTATGTAATATATATTTACTGTACTTTTTGATAATTTATTTACAGTATATAAAGTGTATTTGGTGTACTTTCAGTTAATATTATATGTAAAATATATGAAATATTTTTACTGTACTTTGTGATATTTTATGTACAGTATATAAGATATATTTGGTGTCCTTTTGATATTTTATGTAAATTATATAATATATATTTGGTGAAGTTTTTGATATTTTACATAGGGTGTGTAGTATATAGTTACTGTCCTTTTTGATATTTTATTTACAGTATATAATATACGTTTGGTGTAATTTTTGATATTTTATGTACAGTATATTAAATATAATTACTGTAGTATTTGATACTTTATTTACAGTATATATAACACATATTTGGTGTACTTTTTGATATTTTATGTACAGTATGTAATATATATTTACTGTACTTTTTGATAATTTATTTACAGTATATAAAGTGTATTTGGTGTACTTTCGGTTAATATTATATGTACAATATATGAAATATATATACTGTATTTTTGATATTTTATGTACAGTATATAAGATATATTTCGTGTCCTTTTGATATTTTATGTAAATTATATAATACATATTTGGTGTTGTTTTTGATATTTTACATAGAGTGTGTCATCTATATTGACTGTCCTTTTTAATATTTTATTTACAGTATATAATATACATTTGGTGTAATTTTTGATATTTTATGTACAGTATATTAAATATAATTACTGTAGTTTTTCATAGTCTATTTACAGTATATATAACACATATTTGGTGTACTTTTTGATATTTTATGTACAGTATGTCATATATATTTACTGTACTATTTGATATTTTATTTTCAGTATATAAAATGTATTTGGTGTACTTTTAGTTAATATTATATGTACAATATATGAAATATATTTACTGTACTTTCTGATATTTTATGTACAGTATATAAGATATATTTGGTGTCCTTTTGATATTTTATATAAATTATATAATATATATTTGGTGAAGTTTTTGATATTTTACATAGGGTGTGTAGTATATAGTTACTGTCCTTTTTGATATTTTATTTACAGTATATAATATACGTTTGGTGTAATTTTTGATATTTAATGTACAGTATATTAAATATAATTACTGTAGTATTTGATACTTTATTTACAGTATATATAACACATATTTGGTGTACTTTTTGATATTTTATGTATAGTATGTAATATATATTTACTGTACTTTTTGATAATTTATTTACAGTATATAAAGTGTATTTGGTGTACTTTCAGTTAATATTATATGTAAAATATATGAAATATATTTACTGTACTTTTTGATATTTTATGTACAGTATATAAGATACATTTCGTGTCCTTTTGATATTTTATGTAAATTATATAATACATATTTGGTGTTGTTTTTGATATTTTACATAGAGTGTGTCATCTATATTGACTGTCCTTTTTAATATTTTATTTACAGTATATAATATACATTTGGTGTAATTTTTGATATTTTATGTACAGTATATTAAATATAATTACTGTAGTTTTTCATAGTCTATTTACAGTATATATAACACATATTTGGTGTACTTTTTGATATTTTATGTACAGTATGTCATATATATTTACTGTACTTTTTGATAATTTATTTACAGTATATAAAGTGTATTTGGTGTACTTTCAGTTAATATTATATGTACAATATATGAAATATATTTACTGTACTTTTTGATATTTTATGTACAGTATATAAGATATATTTGGTGTCCTTTTGATATTTTATATAAATTATATAATATATATTTGGTGAAGTTTTTGATATTTTACATAGGGTGTGTAGTATATACTTACTGTCCTTTTTGATATTTTATTTACGGTATATAATATACATTTGGTGTAATTTTTGATATTTTATGTACAGTATATTAAATATAATTACTGCAGTTTTTGATAGTCTATTTACAGTATATATAACACATATTTGGTGTACTTTTTGATATTTTATGTACAGTATGTCATATATATTTACTGTACTTTTTGATATTTTATTTACAGTATATAAAATGTATTTGGTGTACTTTTAGTTAATATTATATGTACAATATATGAAATATATTTACTGTACTTTTTGATATTTTATGTACAGTATATAAGATATATTTGGTGTCCTTTTGATATTTTATATAAATTATATAATATACATTTGGTGAAGTTTTTGATATTTTACATAGGGTGTGTAGTATATAGTTACTGTCCTTTTTGATATTTTATTTACAGTATATAATATACGTTTGGTGTAATTTTTGATATTTAATGTACAGTATATTAAATATAATTACTGTAGTATTTGATACTTTATTTACAGTATATATAACACATATTTGGTGTACTTTTTGATATTTTATGTACAGTATGTAATATATATTTACTGTACTTTTTGATAATTTATTTACAGTATATAAAGTGTATTTGGTGTACTTTCAGTTAATATTATATGTAAAATATATGAAATATTTTTACTGTACTTTGTGATATTTTATGTACAGTATATAAGATATATTTGGTGTCCTTTTGATATTTTATGTAAATTATATAATATATATTTGGTGAAGTTTTTGATATTTTACATAGGGTGTGTAGTATATAGTTACTGTCCTTTTTGATATTTTATTTACAGTATATAATATACGTTTGGTGTAATTTTTGATATTTTATGTACAGTATATTAAATATAATTACTGTAGTATTTGATACTTTATTTACAGTATATATAACACATATTTGGTGTACTTTTTGATATTTTATGTACAGTATGTAATATATATTTACTGTACTTTTTGATAATTTATTTACAGTATATAAAGTGTATTTGGTGTACTTTCGGTTAATATTATATGTACAATATATGAAATATATATACTGTATTTTTGATATTTTATGTACAGTATATAAGATATATTTCGTGTCCTTTTGATATTTTATGTAAATTATATAATACATATTTGGTGTTGTTTTTGATATTTTACATAGAGTGTGTCATCTATATTGACTGTCCTTTTTAATATTTTATTTACAGTATATAATATACATTTGGTGTAATTTTTGATATTTTATGTACAGTATATTAAATATAATTACTGTAGTTTTTCATAGTCTATTTACAGTATATATAACACATATTTGGTGTACTTTTTGATATTTTATGTACAGTATGTCATATATATTTACTGTACTATTTGATATTTTATTTTCAGTATATAAAATGTATTTGGTGTACTTTTAGTTAATATTATATGTACAATATATGAAATATATTTACTGTACTTTCTGATATTTTATGTACAGTATATAAGATATATTTGGTGTCCTTTTGATATTTTATATAAATTATATAATATATATTTGGTGAAGTTTTTGATATTTTACATAGGGTGTGTAGTATATAGTTACTGTCCTTTTTGATATTTTATTTACAGTATATAATATACGTTTGGTGTAATTTTTGATATTTAATGTACAGTATATTAAATATAATTACTGTAGTATTTGATACTTTATTTACAGTATATATAACACATATTTGGTGTACTTTTTGATATTTTATGTATAGTATGTAATATATATTTACTGTACTTTTTGATAATTTATTTACAGTATATAAAGTGTATTTGGTGTACTTTCAGTTAATATTATATGTAAAATATATGAAATATATTTACTGTACTTTTTGATATTTTATGTACAGTATATAAGATACATTTCGTGTCCTTTTGATATTTTATGTAAATTATATAATACATATTTGGTGTTGTTTTTGATATTTTACATAGAGTGTGTCATCTATATTGACTGTCCTTTTTAATATTTTATTTACAGTATATAATATACATTTGGTGTAATTTTTGATATTTTATGTACAGTATATTAAATATAATTACTGTAGTTTTTCATAGTCTATTTACAGTATATATAACACATATTTGGTGTACTTTTTGATATTTTATGTACAGTATGTCATATATATTAACTGTACTTTTTGATAATTTATTTACAGTATATAAAGTGTATTTGGTGTACTTTCAGTTAATATTATATGTACAATATATGAAATATATTTACTGTACTTTTTGATATTTTATGTACAGTATATAAGATATATTTGGTGTCCTTTTGATATTTTATATAAATTATATAATATATATTTGGTGAAGTTTTTGATATTTTACATAGGGTGTGTAGTATATACTTACTGTCCTTTTTGATATTTTATTTACAGTATATAATATACATTTGGTGTAATTTTTGATATTTTATGTACAGTATATTAAATATAATTACTGCAGTTTTTGATAGTCTATTTACAGTATATATAACACATATTTGGTGTACTTTTTGATATTTTATGTACAGTATGTCATATATATTTACTGTACTTTTTGATATTTTATTTACAGTATATAAAATGTATTTGGTGTACTTTTAGTTAATATTATATGTACAATATATGAAATATATTTACTGTACTTTTTGATATTTTATGTACAGTATATAAGATATATTTGGTGTCCTTTTGATATTTTATATAAATTATATAATATACATTTGGTGAAGTTTTTGATATTTTACATAGGGTGTGTAGTATATAGTTACTGTCCTTTTTGATATTTTATTTACAGTATATAATATACGTTAGGTGTAATTTTTGATATTTAATGTACAGTATATTAAATATAATTACTGTAGTGTTTGATACTTTATTTACAGTATATATAACACATATTTGGTGTACTTTTTGATATTTTATGTACAGTATGTCATATATATTTACTGTACTTTTTGATAATTTATTTACAGTATATAAAGTGTATTTGGTGTACTTTCAGTTAATATTATATGTACAATATATGGAATGTATTTACTGTACTTTTTGATATTTTATGTACAGTATATAAGATATATTTGGTGTCCTTTTGATATTTTATGTAAATTATATAATATATATTTGGTGAAGTTTTTGATATTTTACATAGGGTGTGTACTATATAGTTACTGTCCTTTTTGATATTTTATTTACAGTATATAATATACGTTTGGTGTAATTTTTGATATTTTATGTACAGTATATTAAATATAATTACTGTAGTATTTGATACTTTATTTACAGTATATATAACACATATTTGGTGTACTTTTTGATATTTTATGTACAGTATGTCATATATATTTACTGTACTTTTTGATAATTTATTTACAGTATATAAAGTGTATTTGGTGTACTTTCAGTTAATATTATATGTAAAATATATGAAATATTTTTACTGTACTTTTTGATATTTTAGGTACAGTATATAAGATATATTTGGTGTCCTTTTGATATTTTATGTAAATTATATAATATATATTTGGTGAAGTTTTTGATATTTTACATAGGGTGTGTAGTATATAGTTACTGTCCTTTTTGATATTTTATTTACAGTATATAATATACGTTTGGTGTAATTTTTGATATTTTATGTACAGTATATTAAATATAATTACTGTAGTATTTGATACTTTATTTACAGTATATATAACACATATTTGGTGTACTTTTTGATATTTTATGTACAGTATGTAATATATATTTACTGTACTTTTTGATAATTTATTTACAGTATATAAAGTGTATTTGGTGTACTTTCGGTTAATATTATATGTACAATATATGAAATATATATACTGTACTTTTTGATATTTTATGTACAGTATATAAGATACATTTCGTGTCCTTTTGATATTTTATGTAAATTATATAAACATATTTGGTGTTGTTTTTGATATTTTACATAGAGTGTGTCATCTATATTGACTGTCCTTTTTAATATTTTATTTAGAGTATATAATATACATTTGGTGTAATTTTTGATATTTTATGTACAGTATATTAAATATAATTACTGTAGTTTTTCATAGTCTATTTACAGTATATATAACACATATTTGGTGTACTTTTTGATATTTTATGTACAGTATGTCATATATATTTACTGTACTTTTTGATAATTTATTTACAGTATATAAAGTGTATTTGGTGTACTTTCAGTTAATATTATATGTACAATATATGAAATATATTTACTGTACTTTTTGATATTTTATGTACAGTATATAAGATATATTTGGTGTCCTTTTGATATTTTATATAAATTATATAATATATATTTGGTGAAGTTTTTGATATTTTACATAGGGTGTGTAGTATATACTTACTGTCCTTTTTGATATTTTATTTACAGTATATAATATACATTTGGTGTAATTTTTGATATTTTATGTACAGTATATTAAATATAATTACTGCAGTTTTTGATAGTCTATTTACAGTATATATAACACATATTTGGTGTACTTTTTGATATTTTATGTACAGTATGTCATATATATTTACTGTACTTTTTGATATTTTATTTACAGTATATAAAATGTATTTGGTGTACTTTTAGTTAATATTATATGTACAATATATGAAATATATTTACTGTACTTTTTGATATTTTATGTACAGTATATAAGATATATTTGGTGTCCTTTTGATATTTTATATAAATTATATAATATACATTTGGTGAAGTTTTTGATATTTTACATAGGGTGTGTAGTATATAGTTACTGTCCTTTTTGATATTTTATTTACAGTATATAATATACGTTAGGTGTAATTTTTGATATTTAATGTACAGTATATTAAATATAATTACTGTAGTGTTTGATACTTTATTTACAGTATATATAACACATATTTGGTGTACTTTTTGATATTTTATGTACAGTATGTCATATATATTTACTGTACTTTTTGATAATTTATTTACAGTATATAAAGTGTATTTGGTGTACTTTCAGTTAATATTATATGTACAATATATGGAATGTATTTACTGTACTTTTTGATATTTTATGTACAGTATATAAGATATATTTGGTGTCCTTTTGATATTTTATGTAAATTATATAATATATATTTGGTGAAGTTTTTGATATTTTACATAGGGTGTGTACTATATAGTTACTGTCCTTTTTGATATTTTATTTACAGTATATAATATACGTTTGGTGTAATTTTTGATATTTTATGTACAGTATATTAAATATAATTACTGTAGTATTTGATACTTTATTTACAGTATATATAACACATATTTGGTGTACTTTTTGATATTTTATTTACAGTATGTCATATATATTTACTGTACTTTTTGATAATTTATTTACAGTATATAAAGTGTATTTGGTGTACTTTCAGTTAATATTATATGTAAAATATATGAAATATATTTACTGTACTTTTTGATATTTTAGGTACAGTATATAAGATATATTTGGTGTCCTTTTGATATTTTATGTAAATTATATAATATATATTTGGTGAAGTTTTTGATATTTTACATAGGGTGTGTAGTATATAGTTACTGTCCTTTTTGATATTTTATTTACAGTATATAATATACGTTTGGTGTAATTTTTGATATTTTATGTACAGTATATTAAATATAATTACTGTAGTATTTGATACTTTATTTACAGTATATATAACACATATTTGGTGTACTTTTTGATATTTTATGTACAGTATGTAATATATATTTACTGTACTTTTTGATAATTTATTTACAGTATATAAAGTGTATTTGGTGTACTTTCGGTTAATATTATATGTACAATATATGAAATATATATACTGTATTTTTGATATTTTATGTACAGTATATAAGATATATTTCGTGTCCTTTTGATATTTTATGTAAATTATATAATACATATTTGGTGTTGTTTTTGATATTTTACATAGGGTGTGTCATCTATATTGACTGTCCTTTTTAATATTTTATTTACAGTATATAATATACATTTGGTGTAATTTTTGATATTTTATGGACAGTATATTAAATATAATTACTGTAGTTTTTCATAGTCTATTTACAGTATATATAACACATATTTGGTGTACTTTTTGATATTTTATGTACAGTATGTCATATATATTTACTGTACTATTTGATATTTTATTTACAGTATATAAAATGTATTTGGTGTACTTTTAGTTAATATTATATGTACAATATATGAAATATATTTACTGTACTTTCTGATATTTTATATACAGTATATAAGATATATTTGGTGTCCTTTTGATATTTTATATAAATTATATAATATATATTTGGTGAAGTTTTTGATATTTTACATAGGGTGTGTAGTATATAGTTACTGTCCTTTTTGATATTTTATTTACAGTATATAATATACGTTTGGTGTAATTTTTGATATTTAATGTACAGTATATTAAATATAATTACTGTAGTATTTGATACTTTATTTACAGTATATATAACACATATTTGGTGTACTTTTTGATATTTTATGTACAGTATGTAATATATATTTACTGTACTTTTTGATAATTTATTTACAGTATATAAAGTGTATTTGGTGTACTTTGAGTTAATATTATATGTAAAATATATGAAATATTTTTACTGTACTTTGTGATATTTTATGTACAGTATATAAGATATATTTGGTGTCCTTTTGATATTTTATGTAAATTATATAATATATATTTGGTGAAGTTTTTGATATTTTACATAGGGTGTGTAGTATATAGTTACTGTCCTTTTTGATATTTTATTTACAGTATATAATATACGTTTGGTGTAATTTTTGATATTTTATGTACAGTATATTAAATATAATTACTGTAGTATTTGATACTTTATTTACAGTATATATAACACATATTTGGTGTACTTTTTGATATTTTATGTACAGTATGTAATATATATTTACTGTACTTTTTGATAATTTATTTACAGTATATAAAGTGTATTTGGTGTACTTTCGGTTAATATTATATGTACAATATATGAAATATATATACTGTATTTTTGATATTTTATGTACAGTATATAAGATATATTTCGTGTCCTTTTGATATTTTATGTAAATTATATAATACATATTTGGTGTTGTTTTTGATATTTTACATAGAGTGTGTCATCTATATTGACTGTCCTTTTTAATATTTTATTTACAGTATATAATATACATTTGGTGTAATTTTTGATATTTTATGTACAGTATATTAAATATAATTACTGTAGTTTTTCATAGTCTATTTACAGTATATATAACACATATTTGGTGTACTTTTTGATATTTTATGTACAGTATGTCATATATATTTACTGTACTATTTGATATTTTATTTACAGTATATAAAATGTATTTGGTGTACTTTTAGTTAATATTATATGTACAATATATGAAATATATTTACTGTACTTTCTGATATTTTATATACAGTATATAAGATATATTTGGTGTCCTTTTGATATTTTATATAAATTATATAATATATATTTGGTGAAGTTTTTGATATTTTACATAGGGTGTGTAGTATATAGTTACTGTTCTTTTTGATATTTTATTTACAGTATATAATATACGTTTGGTGTAATTTTTGATATTTAATGTACAGTATATTAAATATAATTACTGTAGTATTTGATACTTTATTTACAGTATATATAACACATATTTGGTGTACTTTTTGATATTTTATGTACAGTATGTAATATATATTTACTGTACTTTTTGATAATTTATTTACAGTATATAAAGTGTATTTGGTGTACTTTCAGTTAATATTATATGTAAAATATATGAAATATATTTACTGTACTTTTTGATATTTTATGTACAGTATATAAGATATATTTGGTGTCCTTTTGATATATTATGTAAATTATATAATATATATTTGGTGAAGTTTTTCATATTTTACATAGGGTGTGTAGTATATAGTTACTGTCCTTTTTGATATTTTATTTACAGTATATAATATACGTTTGGTGTAATTTTTGATATTTTATGTACAGTATATTAAATATAATTACTGTAGTATTTGATACTTTATTTACAGTATATATAACACATATTTGGTGTACTTTTTGATATTTTATGTACAGTATGTAATATATATTTACTGTACTTTTTGATAATTTATTTACAGTATATAAAGTGTATTTGGTGTACTTTCGGTTAATATTATATGTACAATATATGAAATATATATACTGTATTTTTGATATTTTATGTACAGTATATAAGATATATTTCGTGTCCTTTTGATATTTTATGTAAATTATATAATACATATTTGGTGTTGTTTTTGATATTTTACATAGAGTGTGTCATCTATATTGACTGTCCTTTTTAATATTTTATTTACAGTATATAATATACATTTGGTGTAATTTTTGATATTTTATGTACAGTATATTAAATATAATTACTGTAGTTTTTCATAGTCTATTTACAGTATATATAACACATATTTGGTGTACTTTTTGATATTTTATGTACAGTATGTCATATATATTTACTGTACTTTTTGATAATTTATTTACAGTATATAAAGTGTATTTGGTGTACTTTCGGTTAATATTATATGTACAATATATGAAATATATATACTGTATTTTTGATATTTTATGTACAGTATATAAGATATATTTCGTGTCCTTTTGATATTTTATGTAAATTATATAATACATATTTGGTGTTGTTTTTGATATTTTACATAGAGTGTGTCATCTATATTGACTGTCCTTTTTAATATTTTATTTACAGTATATAATATACATTTGGTGTAATTTTTGATATTTTATGTACAGTATATTAAATATAATTACTGTAGTTTTTCATAGTCTATTTACAGTATATATAACACATATTTGGTGTACTTTTTGATATTTTATGTACAGTATGTCATATATATTTACTGTACTATTTGATATTTTATTTTCAGTATATAAAATGTATTTGGTGTACTTTTAGTTAATATTATATGTACAATATATGAAATATATTTACTGTACTTTCTGATATTTTATATACAGTATATAAGATATATTTGGTGTCCTTTTGATATTTTATATAAATTATATAATATATATTTGGTGAAGTTTTTGATATTTTACATAGGGTGTGTAGTATATAGTTACTGTCCTTTTTGATATTTTATTTACAGTATATAATATACGTTTGGTGTAATTTTTGATATTTAATGTACAGTATATTAAATATAATTACTGTAGTATTTGATACTTTATTTACAGTATATATAACACATATTTGGTGTACTTTTTGATATTTTATGTATAGTATGTAATATATATTTACTGTACTTTTTGATAATTTATTTACAGTATATAAAGTGTATTTGGTGTACTTTCAGTTAATATTATATGTAAAATATATGAAATATATTTACTGTACTTTTTGATATTTTATGTACAGTATATAAGATATATTTCGTGTCCTTTTGATATTTTATGTAAATTATATAATACATATTTGGTGTTGTTTTTGATATTTTACATAGAGTGTGTCATCTATATTGACTGTCCTTTTTAATATTTTATTTACAGTATATAATATACATTTGGTGTAATTTTTGATATTTTATGTACAGTATATTAAATATAATTACTGTAGTTTTTCATAGTCTATTTACAGTATATATAACACATATTTGGTGTACTTTTTGATATTTTATGTACAGTATGTCATATATATTTACTGTACTTTTTGATAATTTATTTACAGTATATAAAGTGTATTTGGTGTACTTTCAGTTAATATTATATGTACAATATATGAAATATATTTACTGTACTTTTTGATATTTTATGTACAGTATATAAGATATATTTGGTGTCCTTTTGATATTTTATATAAATTATATAATATATATTTGGTGAAGTTTTTGATATTTTACATAGGGAGTGTAGTATATACTTACTGTCCTTTTTGATATTTTATTTACAGTATATAATATACATTTGGTGTAATTTTTGATATTTTATGCACAGTATATTAAATATAATTACTGCAGTTTTTGATAGTCTATTTACAGTATATATAACACATATTTGGTGTACTTTTTGATATTTTATGTACAGTATGTCATATATATTTACTGTACTTTTTGATATTTTATTTACAGTATATAAAATGTATTTGGTGTACTTTTAGTTAATATTATATGTACAATATATGAAATATATTTACTGTACTTTTTGATATTTTATGTACAGTATATAAGATATATTTGGTGTCCTTTTGATATTTTATATAAATTATATAATATACATTTCGTGAAGTTTTTGATATTTTACATAGGGTGTGTAGTATACAGTTACTGTCCTTTTTGATATTTTATTTACAGTATATAATATACGTTAGGTGTAATTTTTGATATTTAATGTACAGTATATTAAATATAATTACTGTAGTGTTTGATACTTTATTTACAGTATATATAACACATATTTGGTGTACTTTTTGATATTTTATGTACAGTATGTCATATATATTTACTGTACTTTTTGATAATTTATTTACAGTATATAAAGTGTATTTGGTGTACTTTCAGTTAATATTATATGTACAATATATGGAATGTATTTACTGTACTTTTTGATATTTTATGTACAGTATATAAGATATATTTGGTGTCCTTTTGATATTTTATGTAAATTATATAATATATATTTGGTGAAGTTTTTGATATTTTACATAGGGTGTGTACTATATAGTTACTGTCCTTTTTGATATTTTATTTACAGTATATAATATACGTTTGGTGTAATTTTTGATATTTTATGTACAGTATATTAAATATAATTACTGTAGTATTTGATACTTTATTTACAGTATATATAACACATATTTGGTGTACTTTTTGATATTTTATGTACAGTATGTAATATATATTTACTGTACTTTTTGATAATTTATTTACAGTATATAAAGTGTATTTGGTGTACTTTCAGTTAATATTATATGTAAAATATATGAAATATATTTACTGTACTTTTTGATATTTTAGGTACAGTATATAAGATATATTTGGTGTCCTTTTGATATTTTATGTAAATTATATAATATATATTTGGTGAAGTTTTTGATATTTTACATAGGGTGTGTAGTATATAGTTACTGTCCTTTTTGATATTTTATTTACAGTATATAATATACGTTTGGTGTGATTTTTGATATTTTATGTACAGTATATTAAATATAATTACTGTAGTATTTGATACTTTATTTACAGTATATATAACACATATTTGGTGTACTTTTTGATATTTTATGTACAGTATGTAATATATATTTACTGTACTTTTTGATAATTTATTTACAGTATATAAAGTGTATTTGGTGTACTTTCGGTTAATATTATATGTACAATATATGAAATATATATACTGTATTTTTGATATTTTATGTACAGTATATAAGATATATTTCGTGTCCTTTTGATATTTTATGTAAATTATATAATACATATTTGGTGTTGTTTTTGATATTTTACATAGGGTGTGTCATCTATATTGACTGTCCTTTTTAATATTTTATTTACAGTATATAATATACATTTGGTGTAATTTTTGATATTTTATGGACAGTATATTAAATATAATTACTGTAGTTTTTCATAGTCTATTTACAGTATATATAACACATATTTGGTGTACTTTTTGATATTTTATGTACAGTATGTCATATATATTTACTGTACTATTTGATATTTTATTTACAGTATATAAAATGTATTTGGTGTACTTTTAGTTAATATTATATGTACAATATATGAAATATATTTACTGTACTTTCTGATATTTTATATACAGTATATAAGATATATTTGGTGTCCTTTTGATATTTTATATAAATTATATAATATATATTTGGTGAAGTTTTTGATATTTTACATAGGGTGTGTAGTATATAGTTACTGTCCTTTTTGATATTTTATTTACAGTATATAATATACGTTTGGTGTAATTTTTGATATTTAATGTACAGTATATTAAATATAATTACTGTAGTATTTGATACTTTATTTACAGTATATATAACACATATTTGGTGTACTTTTTGATATTTTATGTACAGTATGTAATATATATTTACTGTACTTTTTGATAATTTATTTACAGTATATAAAGTGTATTTGGTGTACTTTCAGTTAATATTATATGTAAAATATATGAAATATTTTTACTGTACTTTGTGATATTTTATGTACAGTATATAAGATATATTTGGTGTCCTTTTGATATTTTATGTAAATTATATAATATATATTTGGTGAAGTTTTTGATATTTTACATAGGGTGTGTAGTATATAGTTACTGTCCTTTTTGATATTTTATTTACAGTATATAATATACGTTTGGTGTAATTTTTGATATTTTATGTACAGTATATTAAATATAATTACTGTAGTATTTGATACTTTATTTACAGTATATATAACACATATTTGGTGTACTTTTTGATATTTTATGTACAGTATGTAATATATATTTACTGTACTTTTTGATAATTTATTTACAGTATATAAAGTGTATTTGGTGTACTTTCGGTTAATATTATATGTCCAATATATGATATATATATACTGTATTTTTGATATTTTATGTACAGTATATAAGATATATTTCGTGTCCTTTTGATATTTTATGTAAATTATATAATACATATTTGGTGTTGTTTTTGATATTTTACATAGAGTGTGTCATCTATATTGACTGTCCTTTTTAATATTTTATTTACAGTATATAATATACATTTGGTGTAATTTTTGATATTTTATGTACAGTATATTAAATATAATTACTGTAGTTTTTCATAGTCTATTTACAGTATATATAACACATATTTGGTGTACTTTTTGATATGTTATGTACAGTATGTCCTATATATTTACTGTACTATTTGATATTTTATTTACAGTATATAAAATGTATTTGGTGTACTTTTAGTTAATATTATATGTACAATATATGAAATATATTTACTGTACTTTCTGATATTTTATATACAGTATATAAGATATATTTGGTGTCCTTTTGATATTTTATATAAATTATATAATATATATTTGGTGAAGTTTTTGACATTTTACATAGGGTGTGTAGTATATAGTTACTGTTCTTTTTGATATTTTATTTACAGTATATAATATACGTTTGGTGTAATTTTTGATATTTAATGTACAGTATATTAAATATAATTACTGTAGTATTTGATACTTTATTTACAGTATATATAACACATATTTGGTGTACTTTTTGATATTTTATGTACAGTATGTAATATATATTTACTGTACTTTTTGATAATTTATTTACAGTATATAAAGTGTATTTGGTGTACTTTCAGTTAATATTATATGTAAAATATATGAAATATATTTACTGTACTTTTTGATATTTTATGTACAGTATATAAGATATATTTGGTGTCCTTTTGATATTTTATGTAAATTATATAATATATATTTGGTGAAGTTTTTCATATTTTACATAGGGTGTGTAGTATATAGTTACTGTCCTTTTTGATATTTTATTTACAGTATATAATATACGTTTGGTGTAATTTTTGATATTTTATGTACAGTATATTAAATATAATTACTGTAGTATTTGATACTTTATTTACAGTATATATAACACATATTTGGTGTACTTTTTGATATTTTATGTACAGTATGTAATATATATTTACTGTACTTTTTGATAATTTATTTACAGTATATAAAGTGTATTTGGTGTACTTTCGGTTAATATTATATGTACAATATATGAAATATATATACTGTATTTTTGATATTTTATGTACAGTATATAAGATATATTTCGTGTCCTTTTGATATTTTATGTAAATTATATAATACATATTTGGTGTTGTTTTTGATATTTTACATAGAGTGTGTCATCTATATTGACTGTCCTTTTTAATATTTTATTTACAGTATATAATATACATTTGGTGTAATTTTTGATATTTTATGTACAGTATATTAAATATAATTACTGTAGTTTTTCATAGTCTATTTACAGTATATATAACACATATTTGGTGTACTTTTTGATATTTTATGTACAGTATGTCATATATATTTACTGTACTATTTGATATTTTATTTTCAGTATATAAAATGTATTTGGTGTACTTTTAGTTAATATTATATGTACAATATATGAAATATATTTACTGTACTTTCTGATATTTTATATACAGTATATAAGATATATTTGGTGTCCTTTTGATATTTTATATAAATTATATAATATATATTTGGTGAAGTTTTTGATATTTTACATAGGGTGTGTAGTATATAGTTACTGTCCTTTTTGATATTTTATTTACAGTATATAATATACGTTTGGTGTAATTTTTGATATTTAATGTACAGTATATTAAATATAATTACTGTAGTATTTGATACTTTATTTACAGTATATATAACACATATTTGGTGTACTTTTTGATATTTTATGTATAGTATGTAATATATATTTACTGTCCTTTTTGATATTTTATTTACAGTATATAAAATGTATTTGGTGTACTTTTAGTTAATATTATATGTACAATATATGAAATATATTTACTGTACTTTTTGATATTTTATGTACAGTATATAAGATATATTTGGTGTCCTTTTGATATTTTATATAAATTATATAATATACATTTGGTGAAGTTTTTGATATTTTACATAGGGTGTGTAGTATATAGTTACTGTCCTTTTTGATATTTTATTTACAGTATATAATATACGTTAGGTGTAATTTTTGATATTTAATGTACAGTATATTAAATATAATTACTGTAGTGTTTGATACTTTATTTACAGTATATATAACACATATTTGGTGTACTTTTTGATATTTTATGTACAGTATGTCATATATATTTACTGTACTTTTTGATAATTTATTTACAGTATATAAAGTGTATTTGGTGTACTTTCAGTTAATATTATATGTACAATATATGAAATATATTTACTGTACTTTTTGATATTTTATGTACAGTATATAAGATATATTTGGTGTCCTTTTGATATTTTATGTAAATTATATAATATATATTTGGTGAAGTTTTTGATATTTTACATAGGGTGTGTACTATATAGTTACTGTCCTTTTTGATATTTTATTTACAGTATATAATATACGTTAGGTGTAATTTTTGATATTTAATGTACAGTATATTAAATATAATTACTGTAGTGTTTGATACTTTATTTACAGTATATATAACACATATTTGGTGTACTTTTTGATATTTTATGTACAGTATGTCATATATATTTACTGTACTTTTTGATAATTTATTTACAGTATATAAAGTGTATTTGGTGTACTTTCAGTTAATATTATATGTAAAATATATGAAATATATTTACTGTACTTTTTGATATTTTAGGTACAGTATATAAGATATATTTGGTGTCCTTTTGATATTTTATGTAAATTATATAATATATATTTGGTGAAGTTTTTGATATTTTACATAGGGTGTGTAGTATATAGTTACTGTCCTTTTTGATATTTTATTTACAGTATATAATATACGTTAGGTGTAATTTTTGATATTTAATGTACAGTATATTAAATATAATTACTGTAGTGTTTGATACTTTATTTACAGTATATATAACACATATTTGGTGTACTTTTTGATATTTTATGTACAGTATGTCATATATATTTACTGTACTTTTTGATAATTTATTTACAGTATATAAAATGTATTTGGTGTACTTTCAGTTAATATTATATGTACAATATATGAAATATATTTACTGTACTTTTTGATATTTTATGTACAGTATATAAGATATATTTGGTGTCCTTTTGATATTTTATGTAAATTATATAATATATATTTGGTGAAGTTTTTGATATTTTACATAGGGTGTGTACTATATAGTTACTGTCCTTTTTGATATTTTATTTACAGTATATAATATACGTTTGGTGTAATTTTTGATATTTTATGTACAGTATATTAAATATAATTACTGTAGTATTTGATACTTTATTTACAGTATATATAACACATATTTGGTGTACTTTTTGATATTTTATGTACAGTATGTCATATATATTTACTGTACTTTTTGATAATTTATTTACAGTATATAAAGTGTATTTGGTGTACTTTCAGTTAATATTATATGTAAAATATATGAAATATATTTACTGTACTTTTTGATATTTTAGGTACAGTATATAAGATATATTTGGTGTCCTTTTGATATTTTATGTAAATTATATAATATATATTTGGTGAAGTTTTTGATATTTTACATAGGGTGTGTACTATATAGTTACTGTCCTTTTTGATATTTTATTTACAGTATATAATATACGTTTGGTGTAATTTTTGATATTTTATGTACAGTATATTAAATATAATTACTGTAGTATTTGATACTTTATTTACAGTATATATAACACATATTTGGTGTACTTTTTGATATTTTATGTACAGTATGTAATATATATTTACTGTACTTTTTGATAATTTATTTACAGTATATAAAGTGTATTTGGTGTACTTTCGGTTAATATTATATGTACAATATATGAAATATATATACTGTATTTTTGATATTTTATGTACAGTATATAAGATATATTTCGTGTCCTTTTGATATTTTATGTAAATTATATAATACATATTTGGTGTTGTTTTTGATATTTTACATAGGGTGTGTCATCTATATTGACTGTCCTTTTTAATATTTTATTTACAGTATATAATATACATTTGGTGTAATTTTTGATATTTTATGTACAGTATATTAAATATAATTACTGTAGTTTTTCATAGTCTATTTACAGTATATATAACACATATTTGGTGTACTTTTTGATATTTTATGTACAGTATGTCATATATATTTACTGTACTATTTGATATATTATTTACAGTATATAAAATGTATTTGGTGTACTTTTAGTTAATATTATATGTACAATATATGAAATATATTTACTGTACATTCTGATATTTTATATACAGTATATAAGATATATTTGGTGTCCTTTTGATATTTTATATAAATTATATAATATATATTTGGTGAAGTTTTTGATATTTTACATAGGGTGTGTAGTATATACTTACTGTCCTTTTTGATATTTTATTTACAGTATATAATATACATTTGGTGTAATTTTTGGTATTTTATGTACAGTATATTAAATATAGTTACTGCAGTTTTTGATAGTCTATTTACAGTATATATAACACATATTTGGTGTACTTTTTGATATTTTATGTACAGTATGTCATATATATTTACTGTACCTTTTGATATTTTATTTACAGTATATAAAATGTATTTGGTGTACTTTTAGTTAATATTATATGTACAATATATGAAATATATTTACTGTACTTTCTGATATTTTATGTACAGTATATAAGATATATTTGGTGTCCTTTTGATATTTTATATAAATTATATAATATATATTTGGTGAAGTTTTTGATATTTTACATAGGGTGTGTAGTATATAGTTACTGTCCTTTTTGATATTTTATTTACAGTATATAATATACGTTTGGTGTAATTTTTGATATTTAATGTACAGTATATTAAATATAATTACTGTAGTATTTGATACTTTATTTACAGTATATATAACACATATTTGGTGTACTTTTTGATATTTTATGTACAGTATGTCATATATATTTACTGTACTTTTTGATAATTTATTTACAGTATATAAAGTGTATTTGGTGTACTTTCAGTTAAGATTATATGTACAATATATGAAATATATTTACTGTACTTTTTGATATTTTATGTACAGTTTATAAGATATATTTGGTGTCCTTTTGATATTTTATATAAATTATATAATATATATTTGGTGAAGTTTTTGATATTTTACATAGGGTGTGTAGTATATAGTTACTGTCCTTTTTGATATTTTATTTACAGTATATAATATACGTTTGGTGTAATTTTTGATATTTAATATACAGTATATTAAATATAATTACTGTAGTATTTGATACTTTATTTACAGTATATATAACACATATTTGGTGTACTTTTTGATATTTTATGTACAGTATGTAATATATATTTACTGTACTTTTTGATAATTTATTTACAGTATATAAAGTGTATTTGGTGTACTTTCAGTTAATATTATATGTACAATATATGAAATATATTTACTGTACTTTTTGATATTTTATGTACAGTATATAAGATATATTTCGTGTCCTTTTGATATTTTATGTAAATTATATAATATATATTTGGTGAAGTTTTTGATATTTTACATAGGGTGTGTAGTATATAGTTACTGTCCTTTTTGATATTTTATTTACAGTATATAATATACGTTTGGTGTAATTTTTGATATTTTATGTACAGTATATTAAATATAATTACTGTAGTATTTGATACTTTATTTACAGTATATATAACACATATTTGGTGTACTTTTTGATATTTTATGTACAGTATGTAATATATATTTACTGTACTTTTTGATAATTTATTTACAGTATATAAAGTGTATTTGGTGTACTTTCGGTTAATATTATATGTACAATATATGAAATATATATACTGTATTTTTGATATTTTATGTACAGTATATAAGATATATTTCGTGTCCTTTTGATATTTTATGTAAATTATATAATACATAATTGGTGTTGTTTTTGATATTTTACATAGGGTGTGTCATCTATATTGACTGTCCTTTTTAATATTTTATTTACAGTATATAATATACATTTGGTGTAATTTTTGATATTTTATGTACAGTATATTAAATATAATTACTGTAGTTTTTCATAGTCTATTTACAGTATATATAACACATATTTCGTGTACTTTTTGATATTTTATGTACAGTATGTCATCTATATTTACTGTACTATTTGATATTTTATTTACAGTATATAAAATGTATTTGGTGTACTTTTAGTTAATATTATATGTACAATATATGAAATATATTTACTGTACATTCTGATATTTTATATACAGTATATAAGATATATTTGGTGTCCTTTTGATATTTTATATAAATTATATAATATATATTTGGTGAAGTTTTTGATATTTTACATAGGGTGTGTAGTATATACTTACTGTCCTTTTTGATATTTTATTTACAGTATATAATATACATTTGGTGTAATTTTTGGTATTTTATGTACAGTATATTAAATATAGTTACTGCAGTTTTTGATAGTCTATTTACAGTATATATAACACATATTTGGTGTACTTTTTGATATTTTATGTACAGTATGTCATATATATTTACTGTACCTTTTGATATTTTATTTACAGTATATAAAATGTATTTGGTGTACTTTTAGTTAATATTATATGTACAATATATGAAATATATTTACTGTACTTTCTGATATTTTATGTACAGTATATAAGATATATTTGGTGTCCTTTTGATATTTTATATAAATTATATAATATATATTTGGTGAAGTTTTTGATATTTTACATAGGGTGTGTAGTATATAGTTACTGTCCTTTTTGATATTTTATTTACAGTATATAATATACGTTTGGTGTAATTTTTGATATTTAATGTACAGTATATTAAATATAATTACTGTAGTATTTGATACTTTATTTACAGTATATATAACACATATTTGGTGTACTTTTTGATATTTTATGTACAGTATGTCATATATATTTACTGTACTTTTTGATAATTTATTTACAGTATATAAAGTGTATTTGGTGTACTTTCAGTTAAGATTATATGTACAATATATGAAATATATTTACTGTACTTTTTGATATTTTATGTACAGTTTATAAGATATATTTGGTGTCCTTTTGATATTTTATATAAATTATATAATATATATTTGGTGAAGTTTTTGATATTTTACATAGGGTGTGTAGTATATAGTTACTGTCCTTTTTGATATTTTATTTACAGTATATAATATACGTTTGGTGTAATTTTTGATATTTAATATACAGTATATTAAATATAATTACTGTAGTATTTGATACTTTATTTACAGTATATATAACACATATTTGGTGTACTTTTTGATATTTTATGTACAGTATGTAATATATATTTACTGTACTTTTTGATAATTTATTTACAGTATATAAAGTGTATTTGGTGTACTTTCAGTTAATATTATATGTACAATATATGAAATATATTTACTGTACTTTTTGATATTTTATGTACAGTATATAAGATATATTTCGTGTCCTTTTGATATTTTATGTAAATTATATAATATATATTTGGTGAAGTTTTTGATATTTTACATAGGGTGTGTAGTATATAGTTACTGTCCTTTTTGATATTTTATTTACAGTATATAATATACGTTTGGTGTAATTTTTGATATTTTATGTACAGTATATTAAATATAATTACTGTAGTATTTGATACTTTATTTACAGTATATATAACACATATTTGGTGTACTTTTTGATATTTTATGTACAGTATGTAATATATATTTACTGTACTTTTTGATAATTTATTTACAGTATATAAAGTGTATTTGGTGTACTTTCGGTTAATATTATATGTACAATATATGAAATATATATACTGTATTTTTGATATTTTATGTACAGTATATAAGATATATTTCGTGTCCTTTTGATATTTTATGTAAATTATATAATACATAATTGGTGTTGTTTTTGATATTTTACATAGGGTGTGTCATCTATATTGACTGTCCTTTTTAATATTTTATTTACAGTATATAATATACATTTGGTGTAATTTTTGATATTTTATGTACAGTATATTAAATATAATTACTGTAGTTTTTCATAGTCTATTTACAGTATATATAACACATATTTCGTGTACTTTTTGATATTTTATGTACAGTATGTCATCTATATTTACTGTACTATTTGATATTTTATTTACAGTATATAAAATGTATTTGGTGTACTTTTAGTTAATATTATATGTACAATATATGAAATATATTTACTGTACTTTCTGATATTTTATATACAGTATATAAGATATATTTGGTGTCCTTTTGATATTTTATATAAATTATATAATATATATTTGGTGAAGTTTTTGATATTTTACATAGGGTGTGTAGTATATAGTTACTGTCCTTTTTGATATTTTATTTACAGTATATAATATACGTTTGGTGTAATTTTTGATATTTAATGTACAGTATATTAAATATAATTACTGTAGTATTTGATACTTTATTTACAGTATATATAACACATATTTGGTGTACTTTTTGATATTTTATGTACAGTATGTAATATATATTTACTGTACTTTTTGATAATTTATTTACAGTATATAAAGTGTATTTGGTGTACTTTCAGTTAATATTATATGTAAAATATATGAAATATATTTACTGTACTTTTTGATATTTTATGTACAGTATATAAGATATATTTCGTGTCCTTTTGATATTTTATGTAAATTATATAATACATATTTGGTGTTGTTTTTTATATTTTACATAGAGTGTGTCATCTATATTGACTGTCCTTTTTAATATTTTATTTACAGTATATAATATACATTTGGTGTAATTTTTGATGTTTTATGTACAGTATATTAAATATAATTACTGTAGTTTTTCATAGTCTATTTACAGTATATATAACACATATTTGGTGTACTTTTTGATATTTTATGTACAGTATGTCATATATATTTACTGTACTTTTTGATAATTTATTTACAGTATATAAAGTCTATTTGGTGTACTTTCAGTTAATATTATATGTACAATATATGAAATATATTTACTGTACTTTTTGATATTTTATGTACAGTATATAAGATATATTTGGTGTCCTTTTGATATTTTATATAAATTATATAATATATATTTGGTGAAGTTTTTGATATTTTACATAGGGTGTGTAGTATATACTTACTGTCCTTTTTGATATTTTATTTACAGTATATAATATACATTTGGTGTAATTTTTGATATTTTATGTACAGTATATTAAATATAATTACTGTAGTTTTTCATAGTCTATTTACAGTATATATAACACATATTTGGTGTACTTTTTGATATTTTACGTACAGTATGTCATCTATATTTACTGTACTATTTGATATTTTATTTTCAGTATATAAAATGTATTTGGTGTACTTTTAGTTAATATTATATGTACAATATATGAAATATATTTACTGTACTTTCTGATATTTTATATACAGTATATAAGATATATTTGGTGTCCTTTTGATATTTTATATAAATTATATAATATATATTTGGTGAAGTTTTTGATATTTTACATAGGGTGTGTAGTATATAGTTACTGTCCTTTTTGATATTTTATTTACAGTATATAATATACGTTTGGTGTAATTTTTGATATTTAATGTACAGTATATTAAATATAATTACTGTAGTATTTGATACTTTATTTACAGTATATATAACACATATTTGGTGTACTTTTTGATATTTTATGTATAGTATGTAATATATATTTACTGTACTTTTTGATAATTTATTTACAGTATATAAAGTGTATTTGGTGTACTTTCAGTTAATATTATATGTAAAATATATGAAATATATTTACTGTACTTTTTGATATTTTATGTACAGTATATAAGATATATTTCGTGTCCTTTTGATATTTTATGTAAATTATATAATACATATTTGGTGTTGTTTTTGATATTTTACATAGAGTGTGTCATCTATATTGACTGTCCTTTTTAATATTTTATTTACAGTATATAATATACATTTGGTGTAATTTTTGATATTTTATGTACAGTATATTAAATATAATTACTGTAGTTTTTCATAGTCTATTTACAGTATATATAACACATATTTGGTGTACTTTTTGATATTTTATGTACAGTATGTAATGTATATTTACTGTACTTTTTGATAATTTATTTACAGTATATAAAGTGTATTTGGTGTACTTTCAGTTAATATTATATGTACAATATATGAAATATATTTACTGTACTTTTTGATATTTTATGTACAGTATATAAGATATATTTCGTGTCCTTTTGATATTTTATGTAAATTATATAATATATATTTGGTGAAGTTTTTGATATTTTACATAGGGTGTGTAGTATATAGTTACTGTCCTTTTTGATATTTTATTTACAGTATATAATATACGTTTGGTGTAATTTTTGATATTTAATGTACAGTATATTAAATATAATTACTGTAGTGTTTGATACTTTATTTACAGTATATATACAACATATTTGGTGTACTTTTTGATATTTTATGTACAGTATGTAATATATATTTACTGTACTTTTTGATAATTTATTTACAGTATATAAAGTGTATTTGGTGTACTTTCGGTTAATATTATATGTACAATATATGAAATATATATACTGTATTTTTGATATTTTATGTACAGTATATAAGATATATTTCGTGTCCTTTTGATATTTTATGTAAATTATATAATACATATTTGGTGTTGTTTTTGATATTTTACATAGGGTGTGTCATCTATATTGACTGTCCTTTTTGATATTTTATTTACAGTATATAATATACATTTGGTGTAATTTTTGATATTTTATGTACAGTATATTAAATATAATTACTGTAGTTTTTCATAGTCTATTTACAGTATATATAACACATATTTGGTGTACTTTTTGATATTTTATGTACAGTATGTCATCTATATTTACTGTACTATTTGATATTTTATTTACAGTATATAAAATGTATTTGGTGTACTTTTAGTTAATATTATATGTACAATATATGAAATATATTTACTGTACTTTCTGATATTTTATATACAGTATATAAGATATATTTGGTGTCCTTTTGATATTTTATATAAATTATATAATATATATTTGGTGAAGTTTTTGATATTTTACATAGGGTGTGTAGTATATACTTACTGTCCTTTTTGATATTTTATTTACAGTATATAATATACATTTGGTGTAATTTTTGGTATTTTATGTACAGTATATTAAATATAATTACTGCAGTTTTTGATAGTCTATTTACAGTATATATAACACATATTTGGTGTACTTTTTGATATTTTATGTACAGTATGTCATATATATTTACTGTACTTTTTGATATTTTATTTACAGTATATAAAATGTATTTGGTGTACTTTTAGTTAATATTATATGTACAATATAGGAAATATATTTACTGTACTTTTTGATATTTTATGTACAGTATATAAGATATATTTGGTGTCCTTTTGATATTTTATATAAATTATATAATATATATTTGGTGAAGTTTTTGATATTTTACATAGGGTGTGTAGTATATAGTTACTGTCCTTTTTGATATTTTATTTACAGTATATAATATACGTTTGGTGTAATTTTTGATATTTAATGTACAGTATATTAAATATAATTACTGTAGTATTTGATACTTTATTTACAGTATATATAACACATATTTGGTGTACTTTTTGATATTTTATGTACAGTATGTCATATATATTTACTGTACTTTTTGATAATTTATTTACAGTATATAAAGTGTATTTGGTGTACTTTCAGTTAATATTACATGTACAATATATGAAATATATTTAGTGTACTTTTTGATATTTTATGTACAGTATATAAGATATATTTGGTGTCCTTTTGATATTTTATGTAAATTATATAATATATATTTGGTGAAGTTTTTGATATTTTACATAGGGTGTGTAGTATATAGTTACTGTCTTTTTTGATATTTTATTTACAGTATATAATATACGTTTGGTGTAATTTTTGATATTTAATGTACAGTATATTAAATATAATTACTGTAGTATTTGATACTTTATTTACAGTATATATAACACATATTTGGTGTACTTTTTGATATTTTATGTACAGTATGTAATATATATTTACTGTACTTTTTGATAATTTATTTACAGTATATAAAGTGTATTTGGTGTACTTTCAGTTAATATTATATGTAAAATATATGAAATATATTTACTGTACTTTTTGATATTTTATGTACAGTATATAAGATATATTTGGTGTCCTTTTGATATTTTATGTAAATTATATAATATATATTTGGTGAAGTTTTTGATATTTTACATAGGGTGTGTAGTATATAGTTACTGTCCTTTTTGATATTTTATTTACAGTATATAATATACGTTTGGTGTAATTTTTGATATTTTATGTACAGTATATTAAATATAATTACTGTAGTATTTGATACTTTATTTACAGTATATATAACACATATTTGGTGTACTTTTTGATATTTTATGTACAGTATGTAATATATATTTACTGTACTTTTTCATAATTTATTTACAGTATATAAAGTGTATTTGGTGTACTTTCGGTTAATATTATATGTACAATATATGAAATATATATACTGTATTTTTGATATTTTATGTACAGTATATAAGATATATTTCGTGTCCTTTTGATATTTTATGTAAATTATATAATACATATTTGGTGTTGTTTTTGATATTTTACATAGGGTGTGTCATCTATATTGACTGTCCTTTTTGATATTTTATTTACAGTATATAATATACATTTGGTGTAATTTTTGATATTTTATGTACAGTATATTAAATATAATTACTGTAGTTTTTCATAGTCTATTTACAGTATATATAACACATATTTGGTGTACTTTTTGATATTTTATGTACAGTATGTCATATATATTTACTGTACTATTTGATATTTTATTTACAGTATATAAAATGTATTTGGTGTACTTTTAGTTAATATTATATGTACAATATATGAAATATATTTACTGTACTTTCTGATATTTTATATACAGTATATAAGATATATTTGGTGTCCTTTTGATATTTTATATAAATTATATAATATATATTTTGTGAAGTTTTTGATATTTTACATAGGGTGTGTAGTATATACTTACTGTCCTTTTTGATATTTTATTTACAGTATATAATATACATTTGGTGTAATTTTTGATATTTTATGTACAGTATATTAAATATAATTACTGCAGTTTTTGATAGTCTATTTACAGTATATACAACACATATTTGGTGTACTTTTTGATATTTTATGTACAGTATGTCATATATTTACTGTACTTTTTGATATTTTATTTACAGTATATAAAATGTATTTGGTGTACTTTTAGTTAATATTATATGTACAATATATGAAATATATTTACTGTACTTTTTGATATTTTATGTACAGTATATAAGATATATTTGGTGTCCTTTTGATATTTTATGTAAATTATATAATATATATTTGGTGAAGTTTTTGATATTTTACATAGGGTGTGTACTATATAGTTACTGTCCTTTTTGATATTTTATTTACAGTATATAATATACGTTTGGTGTAATTTTTGATATTTTATGTACAGTATATTAAATATAATTACTGTACTATTTGATACTTTATTTACAGTATATATAACACATATTTGGTGTACTTTCTGATATTTTATGTACAGTATGTAATATATATTTACTGTACTTTTTGATAATTTATTTACAGTATATAAAGTGTATTTGGTGTACTTTCAGTTAATATTATATGTACAATATATGAAATATATTTACTGTACTTTGTGATATTTTATGTACAGTATATAAGATATATTTGGTGTCCTTTTGATATTTTATGTAAATTATATAATATATATTTGGTGAAGTTTTTGATATTTTACATAGGGTGTGTAGTATATAGTTACTGTCCTTTTTGATATTTTATTTACAGTATATAATATACATTTGGTGTAATTTTTGATATTTTATGTACAGTATATTAAATACTATTACTGTAGTTTTTGATAGTCTATTTACAGTATATATAACACATATTTGGTTTACTTTTTGATATTTTATGTACAGTATGTCATATATATTTACTGTACTTTTTGATATTTTATTTACAGTATATAAAATGTATTTGGTGTACTTTCAGTTAATATTATATGTATAATATATGAAATATATTTACTGTACTTTTTGATATTTTATGTACAGTATATAAGATATATTTGGTGTCCTTTTGATATTTTATGTAAATTATATAATACATATGTGCTGTAGTTTTTGATATTTTACATAGGGTGTGTCATATATATTGACGGTACTTTTTGATATTTTATTTAAAGTATATAATATACATTTGGTGTAATTGTTGATATTTTATGTACAGTATATTAAATATAATTACTGTAGTTTTTCATAGTCTATTTATAGTATATATAACACATATTTGGTGTACTTTTTGATATTTTATGTACAGTATGTCATATATATTTACTGTACTTTTTGATAATTTGTTTACAGTATATTAAGTGTATTTGGTGTACTTTCAGTTAATATTATATGTACAATATATGTAATATATTTACCGTACTCTTTGATATTTTATGTACAGTATATAAGATATATTTGGTGTCCTTTTGATATTTTATGTAAATTATATAATACATATTTGGTGTAGTTTTTGATATTTTACATAGGGTGTGTGATATATATTGACTGTCCTTTTTGATATTTTATTTACAGTATATAATATACATTTGGTGTAATTTTTGATATTTTATGTACAGTATATTAAATACAATTACTGTAGTTTTTGATAGTCTATTTACAGTATATATAACACGTATTTGGTGTACTTTTTGATATTTTATGTACAGTATGTCATATATATTTATTGTACTTTTTGATAATTTATTTACAGTATATAAAATGTATTTGGTGTACCTTCAGTTAATATTATATGTACAATATATGAAATATATTTACTGTACTTATTGATATTTTATGTACAGTATGTCATATATATTTACTGTATTTTTGATATTTTATTTACAGTATATAAAATGTATTTGGTGTACTTTTAGTTAATATTATATACACAATATATGAAATATATTTACTGTACTTTTTGATATTTTATGTACAGTATATAAGATATATTTGGTGTCCTTTTGATATTTTATATAAATTATATAATATATATTTGGTGTAGTTTTTGAGTATATAAAATGTATTTGGAGTACTTTCAGTTAATATTATATGTACAATATATGGAATATATTTACTGTACTTTTTGATATTTTATGTACAGTATAGAAGATATATTTGGTGTCCTTTTGATATTTTATATAAATTATATAATATATATTTGGTGAAGTTTTTGATATTTTACATAGGGTGTGTAGTATATAGTTACTGTCCTTTTTGATATTTTATTTACAGTATATAATATACGTTTGGTGTAATTTTTGATATTTAATGTACAGTATATTAAATATAATTACTGTACTATTTGATACTTTATTTACAGTATATATAACACATATTTGGTGTACTTTCTGATATTTTATGTACAGTATGTAATATATATTTACTGTACTTTTTGATAATTTATTTACAGTATATAAAGTGTATTTGGTGTACTTTCAGTTAATATTATATGTACAATATATGAAATATATTTACTGTACTTTTTGATATTTTATGTACAGTATATAAGATATATTTGGTGTCCTTTTGATATTTTATGTAAATTATATAATATATATTTGGTGAAGTTTTTGATATTTTACATAGGGTGTGTAGTATATAGTTACTGTCCTTTTTGATATTTTATTTACAGTATATAATATACGTTTGGTGTAATTTTTGATATTTAATGTACAGTATATTAAATATAATTACTGTAGTATTTGATACTTTATTTACAGTATATATAACACATATTTGGTGTACTTTTTGATATTTTATGTACATTATGTCATATATATTTACTGTACTTTTTGATAATTTATTTACAGTATATAAAGTGTATTTGGTGTACTTTCAGTTAATATTATATGTACAATATATGAAATATATTTATTGTACTTTTTGATATTTTATGTACAGTATATAAGATATATTTGGTGTCCTTTTGATATTTTATGTAAATTATATAATATATATTTGGTGAAGTTTTTGATATTTTACATAGGGTGTGTAGTATATAGTTACTGTCCTTTTTGATATTTTATTTACAGTATATAATATACGTTTGGTGTAATTTTTGATATTTTATGTACAGTATATTAAATATAATTACTGTAGTATTTGATACTTTATTTACAGTATATATAACACATATTTGGTGTACTTTTTGATATTTTATGTACAGTATGTAATATATATTTACTGTACTTTTTGATAATTTATTTACAGTATATAAAGTGTATTTGGTGTACTTTCGGTTAATATTATATGTACAATATATGAAATATATATACTGTATTTTTGATATTTTATGTACAGTATATAAGATATATTTCGTGTCCTTTTGATATTTTATGTAAATTATATAATACATATTTGGTGTTGTTTTTGATATTTTACATAGGGTGTGTCATCTATATTGACTGTCCTTTTTAATATTTTATTTACAGTATATAATATACATTTGGTGTAATTTTTGATATTTTATGTACAGTATATTAAATATAATTACTGTAGTTTTTTATAGTCTATTTAGAGTATATATAACACATATTTGGTGTACTTTTTGATATTTTATGTACAGTATGTCATATATATTTACTGTACTATTTGATATTTTATTTACAGTATATAAAATGTATTTGGTGTACTTTTAGTTAATATATGTACAATATATGAAATATATTTACTGTACTTTCTGATATTTTATATACAGTATATAAGATATATTTGGTGTCCTTTTGATATTTTATATAAATTATATAATATATATTTTGTGAAGTTTTTGATGTTTTACATAGGGTGTGTAGTATATACTTACTGTCCTTTTTGATATTTTATTTACAGTATATAATATACATTTGGTGTAATTTTTGATATTTTATGTACAGTATATTAAATATAATTACTGCAGTTTTTGATAGTCTATTTACAGTATATACAACACATATTTGGTGTACTTTTTGATATTTTATGTACAGTATGTCATATATATTTACTGTACTTTTTGATATTTTATTTACAGTATATAAAATGTATTTGGTGTACTTTTAGTTAATATTATATGTACAATATATGAAATATATTTACTGTACTTTTTGATATTTTATGTACAGTATATAAGATATATTTGGTGTCCTTTTGATATTTTATATAAATTACATAATATATATTTGCTGAAGTTTTTGATATTTTACATAGGGTGTGTAGTATATAGTTACTGTCCTTTTTGATATTTTATTTACAGTATATAATATACGTTTGGTGTAATTTTTGATATTTAATGTACAGTATATTAAATATAATTACTGTAGTATTTGATACTTTATTTACAGTATATATAACACATATTTGGTGTACTTTTTGATATTTTATGTACAGTATGTCATATATATTTACTGTACTTTTTGATAATTTATTTACAGTATATAAAGTGTATTTGGTGTATTTTCAGTTAATATTATATGTACAATATATGAAATATATTTACAGTACTTTTTGATATTTTATGTACAGTATATAAGATATATTTGGTGTCCTTTTGATATTTTATGTAAATTATATAATATATATTTGGTGAAGTTTTTGATATATTACATAGGGTGTGTAGTATATAGTTACTGTCCTTTTTGATATTTTATTTACAGTATATAATATACGTTTGGTGTAATTTTTGATATTTTATGTACAGTATATTAAATATAATTACTGTTGTATTTGATACTTTATTTACAGTATATATAACACATATTTGGTGTACTTTTTGATATTTTATGTACAGTATGTAATATATATTTACTGTACTTTTTGATAATTTATTTACAGTATATAAAGTGTATTTGGTGTACTTTCGGTTAATATTATATGTACAATATATGAAATATATATACTGTATTTTTGATATTTTATGTACAGTATATAAGATATATTTCGTGTCCTTTTGATATTTTATGTAAATTATATAATACATATTTGGTGTTGTTTTTGATATTTTACATAGGGTGTGTCATCTATATTGACTGTCCTTTTTAATATTTTATTTACAGTATATAATATACATTTGGTGTAATTTTTGATATTTTATGTACAGTATATTAAATATAATTACTGTAGTTTTTTATAGTCTATTTACAGTATATATAACACATATTTGGTGTACTTTTTGATATTTTATGTACAGTACGTCATATATATTTACTGTACTATTTGATATTTTATTTACAGTATATAAAATGTATTTGGTGTACTTTTAGTTAATATTATATGTACAATATATGAAATATATTTACTGTACTTTCTGATATTTTATATACAGTATATAAGATATATTTGGTGTCCTTTTGATATTTTATATAAATTATATAATATATATTTGGTGAAGTTTTTGATATTTTACATAGGGTGTGTAGTATATACTTACTGTCCTTTTTGATATTTTATTTACAGTATATAATATACATTTGGTGTAATTTTTGATATTTTATGTACAGTATATTAAATATAATTACTGAAGTATTTGATACTTTATTTACAGTATATATAACACATATTTGGTGTACTTTTTGATATTTTATGTACAGTATGTCATATATATTTACTGTACTTTTTGATAATTTATTTACAGTATATAAAGAGTATTTGGTGTACTTTCAGTTAATATTATATGTACAATATATGAAATATGTTTACTGTATTTTTGATATTTTATGTACAGTATATAAGATATATTTGGTGTCCTTTTGATATTTTATGTAAATTATATAATATATATTTGGTGAAGTTTTTGATATTTTACATAGGGTGTGTAGTATATAGTTACTGTCCTTTTTGATATTTTATTTACAGTATATAATATACGTTTGGTGTAATTTTTGATATTTTATGTACAGTATATTAAATATAATTACTGTAGTATTTGATACTTTATTTACAGTATATATAACACATATTTGGTGTACTTTTTGATATTTTATGTACAGTATGTAATATATATTTACTGTACTTTTTGATAATTTATTTACAGTATATAAAGTGTATTTGGGGTACTTTCGGTTAATATTATATGTACAATATATGAAATATATTTACTGTATTTTTGATATTTTATGTACAGTATATAAGATATATTTCGTATCCTTTTGATATTTTATGTAAATTATATAATACATATTTGGTGTTGTTTTTGATATTTTACATAGGGTGTGTCATATATATTGACTGTCCTTTTTTATATTTTATTTACAGTATATAATATACATTTGGTGTAATTTTTGATATTTTATGTACAGTATATTAAATATAATTACTGTAGTTTTTCATAGTCTATTTACAGTATATATAACACATATTTGGTGTACTTTTTGATATTTTATGTACAGTATGTCATATATATTTACTGTACTGTTTTATATTTTATTTACAGTATATAAAATGTATTTGGTGTACTTTTAGTTAATATTATATGTACAATATATGAAATATATTTACTGTACTTTCTGATATTTTATGTACAGTATATAAGATATATTTGGTGTCCGTTTGATATTTTATACAAATTATATAATATATATTTGGTGAAGTTTTTCATATTTTACATAGGGGGTGTAGTATATAGTTACTGTCCTTTTTGATATTTTATTTACAGTATATAATATACGTTTGGTGTAATTTTTGATATTTAATGTACAGTATATTAAATATAATTACTGTAGTATTTGATACTTTATTTACAGTATATAAACCACATATTTGGTGTACTTTTTGATATTTTATGTACAGTATGTCATATATATTTACTGTACTTTTTGATAATTTATTTACAGTATATAAAGTGTATTTGGTGTACTTTCAGTTAATATTATATGTACAATATATGAAATATATTTACTGTACTTTTTGATATTTTATGTACAGTATATAAGATATATTTGGTGTCCTTTTGATATTTTATGTAAATTATATAATATATATTTGGTGAAGTTTTTGATATTTTACATAGGGTGTGTAGTATATAGTTACTGTCCTTTTTGATATTTTATTTACAGTATATAATATACGTTTGGTGTAATTTTTGATATTTTATGTACAGTATATTAAATATAATTACTGTAGTATTTGATACTTTATTTACAGTATATATAACACATATTTGGTGTACTTTTTGATATTTTATGTACAGTATGTAATATATATTTACTGTACTTTTTGATAATTTATTTACAGTATATAAAGTGTATTTGGGGTACTTTCGGTTAATATTATATGTACAATATATGAAATATATTTACTGTATTTTTGATATTTTATGTACAGTATATAAGATATATTTCGTATCCTTTTGATATTTTATGTAAATTATATAATACATATTTGGTGTTGTTTTTGATATTTTACATAGGGTGTGTCATATATATTGACTGTCCTTTTTTATATTTTATTTACAGTATATAATATACATTTGGTGTAATTTTTGATATTTTATGTACAGTATATTAAATATAATTACTGTAGTTTTTCATAGTCTATTTACAGTATATATAACACATATTTGGTGTACTTTTTGATATTTTATGTACAGTATGTCATATATATTTACTGTACTGTTTTATATTTTATTTACAGTATATAAAATGTATTTGGTGTACTTTTAGTTAATATTATATGTACAATATATGATATATATTTACTGTACTTTCTGATATTTTATATACAGTATATAAGATATATTTGGTGTCCTTTTGATATTTTATATAAATTATATAATATATATTTTGTGCAGTTTTTGATATTTTACATAGGGTGTGTAGTATATAGTTACTGTCCTTTTTGATATTTTATTTACAGTATATAATATACGTTTGGTGTAATTTTTGATATTTTATGTACAGTATATTAAATATAATTACTGCAGTTTTTGATAGTCTATTTACAGTATATACAACACATATTTGGTGTACTTTTTGATATTTTATGTACAGTATGTCATATATATTTACTGTACTTTTTGATATTTTATTTACAGTATATAAAATGTATTTGGTGTACTTTTAGTTAATATTATATGTACAATATATGAAATATATTTACTGTAGTTTTTGATATTTTATGTACAGTATATAAGATATATTTGGTGTCCTTTTGATATTTTATATAAATTATATAATATATATTTGGTGAAGTTTTTGATATTTTACATAGGGTGTGTAGTATATAGTTACTGTCCTTTTTGATATTTTATTTACAGTATATAATATACGTTTGGTGTAATTTTTGATATTTAATGTACAGTATATTAAATATAATTACTGTAGTATTTGATACTTTATTTACAGTATATATAACACATATTTGGTGTACTTTTTGATATTTTATGTACAGTATGTCATATATATTTACTGTACTTTTTGATAATTTATTTACAGTATATAAAGAGTATTTGGTGTACTTTCAGTTAATATTATATGTACAATATATGAAATATGTTTACTGTATTTTTGATATTTTATGTACAGTATATAAGATATATTTGGTGTCCTTTTGATATTTTATGTAAATTATATAATATATATTTGGTGAAGTTTTTGATATTTTACATAGGGTGTGTAGTATATAGTTACTGTCCTTTTTGATATTTTATTTACAGTATATAATATACGTTTGGTGTAATTTTTGATATTTTATGTACAGTATATTAAATATAATTACTGTAGTATTTGATACTTTATTTACAGTATATATAACACATATTTGGTGTACTTTTTGATATTTTATGTACAGTATGTAATATATATTTACTGTACTTTTTGATAATTTATTTACAGTATATAAAGTGTATTTGGGGTACTTTCGGTTAATATTATATGTACAATATATGAAATATATTTACTGTATTTTTGATATTTTATGTACAGTATATAAGATATATTTCATATCCTTTTGATATTTTATGTAAATTATATAATACATATTTGGTGTTGTTTTTGATATTTTACATAGGGTGTGTCATATATATTGACTGTCCTTTTTTATATTTTATTTACAGTATATAATATACATTTGGTGTAATTTTTGATATTTTATGTACAGTATATTAAATATAATTACTGTAGTTTTTCATAGTCTATTTACAGTATATATAACACATATTTGGTGTACTTTTTGATATTTTATGTACAGTATGTCATATATATTTACTGTACTGTTTTATATTTTATTTACAGTATATAAAATGTATTTGGTGTACTTTTAGTTAATATTATATGTACAATATATGAAATATATTTACTGTACCTTCTGATATTTTATATACAGTATATAAGATATATTTGGTGTCCGTTTGATATTTTATACAAATTATATAATATATATTTGGTGAAGTTTTTCATATTTTACATAGGGGGTGTAGTATATAGTTACTGTCCTTTTTGATATTTTATTTACAGTATATAATATACGTTTGGTGTAATTTTTGATATTTAATGTACAGTATATTAAATATAATTACTGTAGTATTTGATACTTTATTTACAGTATATAAACCACATATTTGGCGTACTTTTTGATATTTTATGTACAGTATGTCATATATATTTACTGTACTTTTTGATAATTTATTTACAGTATATAAAGTGTATTTGGTGTACTTTCAGTTAATATTATATGTACAATATATGAAATATATTTACTGTACTTTTTGATATTTTATGTACAGTATATAAGATATATTTGGTGTCCTTTTGATATTTTATGTAAATTATATAATATATATTTGGTGAAGTTTTTGATATTTTACATAGGGTGTGTAGTATATAGTTACTGTCCTTTTTGATATTTTATTTACAGTATATAATATACGTTTGGTGTAATTTTTGATATTTTATGTACAGTATATTAAATATAATTACTGTAGTATTTGATACTTTATTTACAGTATATATAACACATATTTGGTGTACTTTTTGATATTTTATGTACAGTATGTAATATATATTTACTGTACTTTTTGATAATTTATTTACAGTATATAAAGTGTATTTGGGGTACTTTCGGTTAATATTATATGTACAATATATGAAATATATTTACTGTATTTTTGATATTTTATGTACAGTATATAAGATATATTTCGTATCCTTTTGATATTTTATGTAAATTATATAATACATATTTGGTGTTGTTTTTGATATTTTACATAGGGTGTGTCATATATATTGACTGTCCTTTTTTATATTTTATTTACAGTATATAATATACATTTGGTGTAATTTTTGATATTTTATGTACAGTATATTAAATATAATTACTGTAGTTTTTCATAGGCTATTTACAGTATATATAACACATATTTGGTGTACTTTTTGATATTTTATGTACAGTATGTCATATATATTTACTGTACTGTTTTATATTTTATTTACAGTATATAAAATGTATTTGGTGTACTTTTAGTTAATATTATATGTACAATATATGAAATATATTTACTGTACCTTCTGATATTTTATATACAGTATATAAGATATATTTGGTGTCCGTTTGATATTTTATACAAATTATATAATATATATTTGGTGAAGTTTTTCATATTTTACATAGGGGGTGTAGTATATAGTTACTGTCCTTTTTGATATTTTATTTACAGTATATAATATACGTTTGGTGTAATTTTTGATATTTAATGTACAGTATATTAAATATAATTACTGTAGTATTTGATACTTTATTTACAGTATATAAACCACATATTTGGTGTACTTTTTGATATTTTATGTACAGTATGTAATATATATTTACTGTACTTTTTGGTAATTTATTTACAGTATATAAAGTGTATTTGGTGTACTTTCAGTTAATATTATATGTACAATATATGAAATATATTTACTGTACTTTTTGATATTTTATGTACAGTATATAAGATATATTTGGTGTCCTTTTGATATTTTATGTAAATTATATAATATATATTTGGTGAAGTTTTTGATATTTTACATAGGGTGTGTAGTATATAGTTACTGTCCTTTTTGATATTTTATTTACAGTATATAATATACGTTTGGTGTAATTTTTGATATTTTATGTACAGTATATTAAATATAATTACTGTAGTATTTGATACTTTATTTACAGTATATATAACACATATTTGGTGTACTTTTTGATATTTTATGTACAGTATGTAATATATATTTACTGTACTTTTTGATAATTTATTTACAGTATATAAAGTGTATTTGGGGTACTTTCGGTTAATATTATATGTACAATATATGAAATATATTTACTGTATTTTTGATATTTTATGTACAGTATATAAGATATATTTCGTATCCTTTTGATATTTTATGTAAATTATATAATACATATTTGGTGTTGTTTTTGATATTTTACATAGGGTGTGTCATATATATTGACTGTCCTTTTTTATATTTTATTTACAGTATATAATATACATTTGGTGTAATTTTTGATATTTTATGTACAGTATATTAAATATAATTACTGTAGTTTTTCATAGTCTATTTACAGTATATATAACACATATTTGGTGTACTTTTTGATATTTTATGTACAGTATGTCATATATATTTACTGTACTGTTTTATATTTTATTTACAGTATATAAAATGTATTTGGTGTACTTTTAGTTAATATTATATGTACAATATATGAAATATATTTACTGTACTTTCTGATATTTTATGTACAGTATATAAGATATATTTGGTGTCCGTTTGATATTTTATACAAATTATATAATATATATTTGGTGAAGTTTTTCATATTTTACATAGGGGGTGTAGTATATAGTTACTGTCCTTTTTGATATTTTATTTACAGTATATAATATACGTTTGGTGTAATTTTTGATATTTAATGTACAGTATATTAAATATAATTACTGTAGTATTTGATACTTTATTTACAGTATATAAACCACATATTTGGTGTACTTTTTGATATTTTATGTACAGTATGTCATATATATTTACTGTACTTTTTGATAATTTATTTACAGTATATAAAGTGTATTTGGTGTACTTTCAGTTAATATTATATGTACAATATATGAAATATATTTACTGTACTTTTTGATATTTTATGTACAGTATATAAGATATATTTGGTGTCCTTTTGATATTTTATGTAAATTATATAATATATATTTGGTGAAGTTTTTGATATTTTACATAGGGTGTGTAGTATATAGTTACTGTCCTTTTTGATATTTTATTTACAGTATATAATATACGTTTGGTGTAATTTTTGATATTTTATGTACAGTATATTAAATATAATTACTGTAGTATTTGATACTTTATTTACAGTATATATAACACATATTTGGTGTACTTTTTGATATTTTATGTACAGTATGTAATATATATTTACTGTACTTTTTGATAATTTATTTACAGTATATAAAGTGTATTTGGGGTACTTTCGGTTAATATTATATGTACAATATATGAAATATATTTACTGTATTTTTGATATTTTATGTACAGTATATAAGATATATTTCGTATCCTTTTGATATTTTATGTAAATTATATAATACATATTTGGTGTTGTTTTTGATATTTTACATAGGGTGTGTCATATATATTGACTGTCCTTTTTTATATTTTATTTACAGTATATAATATACATTTGGTGTAATTTTTGATATTTTATGTACAGTATATTAAATATAATTACTGTAGTTTTTCATAGTCTATTTACAGTATATATAACACATATTTGGTGTACTTTTTGATATTTTATGTACAGTATGTCATATATATTTACTGTACTGTTTTATATTTTATTTACAGTATATAAAATGTATTTGGTGTACTTTTAGTTAATATTATATGTACAATATATGAAATATATTTACTGTACCTTCTGATATTTTATATACAGTATATAAGATATATTTGGTGTCCGTTTGATATTTTATACAAATTATATAATATATATTTGGTGAAGTTTTTCATATTTTACATAGGGGGTGTAGTATATAGTTACTGTCCTTTTTGATATTTTATTTACAGTATATAATATACGTTTGGTGTAATTTTTGATATTTAATGTACAGTATATTAAATATAATTACTGTAGTATTTTATACTTTATTTACAGTATATAAACCACATATTTGGCGTACTTTTTGATATTTTATGTACAGTATGTCATATATATTTACTGTACTTTTTGATAATTTATTTACAGTATATAAAGTGTATTTGGTGTACTTTCAGTTAATATTATATGTACAATATATGAAATATATTTACTGTACTTTTTGATATTTTATGTACAGTATATAAGATATATTTGGTGTCCTTTTGATATTTTATGTAAATTATATAATATATATTTGGTGAAGTTTTTGATATTTTACATAGGGTGTGTAGTATATAGTTACTGTCCTTTTTGATATTTTATTTACAGTATATAATATACGTTTGGTGTAATTTTTGATATTTTATGTACAGTATATTAAATATAATTACTGTAGTATTTGATACTTTATTTACAGTATATATAACACATATTTGGTGTACTTTTTGATATTTTATGTACAGTATGTAATATATATTTACTGTACTTTTTGATAATTTATTTACAGTATATAAAGTGTATTTGGGGTACTTTCGGTTAATATTATATGTACAATATATGAAATATATTTACTGTATTTTTGATATTTTATGTACAGTATATAAGATATATTTCGTATCCTTTTGATATTTTATGTAAATTATATAATACATATTTGGTGTTGTTTTTGATATTTTACATAGGGTGTGTCATATATATTGACTGTCCTTTTTTATATTTTATTTACAGTATATAATATACATTTGGTGTAATTTTTGATATTTTATGTACAGTATATTAAATATAATTACTGTAGTTTTTCATAGTCTATTTACAGTATATATAACACATATTTGGTGTACTTTTTGATATTTTATGTACAGTATGTCATATATATTTACTGTACTGTTTTATATTTTATTTACAGTATATAAAATGTATTTGGTGTACTTTTAGTTAATATTATATGTACAATATATGAAATATATTTACTGTACCTTCTGATATTTTATATACAGTATATAAGATATATTTGGTGTCCGTTTGATATTTTATACAAATTATATAATATATATTTGGTGAAGTTTTTCATATTTTACATAGGGGGTGTAGTATATAGTTACTGTCCTTTTTGATATTTTATTTACAGTATATAATATACGTTTGGTGTAATTTTTGATATTTAATGTACAGTATATTAAATATAATTACTGTAGTATTTGATACTTTATTTACAGTATATAAACCACATATTTGGCGTACTTTTTGATATTTTATGTACAGTATGTAATATATATTTACTGTACTTTTTGATAATTTATTTACAGTATATAAAGTGTATTTGGTGTACTTTCAGTTAATATTATATGTACAATATATGAAATATATTTACTGTACTTTTTGATATTTTATGTACAGTATATAAGATATATTTGGTGTCCTTTTGATATTTTATGTAAATTATATAATATATATTTGGTGAAGTTTTTGATATTTTACATAGGGTGTGTAGTATATAGTTACTGTCCTTTTTGATATTTTATTTACAGTATATAATATACGTTTGGTGTAATTTTTGATATTTTATGTACAGTATATTAAATATAATTACTGTAGTATTTGATACTTTATTTACAGTATATATAACACATATTTGGTGTACTTTTTGATATTTTATGTACAGTATGTAATATATATTTACTGTACTTTTTGATAATTTATTTACAGTATATAAAGTGTATTTGGGGTACTTTCGGTTAATATTATATGTACAATATATGAAATATATTTACTGTATTTTTGATATTTTATGTACAGTATATAAGATATATTTCGTATCCTTTTGATATTTTATGTAAATTATATAATACATATTTGGTGTTGTTTTTGATATTTTACATAGGGTGTGTCATATATATTGACTGTCCTTTTTTATATTTTATTTACAGTATATAATATACATTTGGTGTAATTTTTGATATTTTATGTACAGTATATTAAATATAATTACTGTAGTTTTTCATAGGCTATTTACAGTATATATAACACATATTTGGTGTACTTTTTGATATTTTATGTACAGTATGTCATATATATTTACTGTACTGTTTTATATTTTATTTACAGTATATAAAATGTATTTGGTGTACTTTTAGTTAATATTATATGTACAATATATGAAATATATTTACTGTACCTTCTGATATTTTATATACAGTATATAAGATATATTTGGTGTCCGTTTGATATTTTATACAAATTATATAATATATATTTGGTGAAGTTTTTCATATTTTACATAGGGGGTGTAGTATATAGTTACTGTCCTTTTTGATATTTTATTTACAGTATATAATATACGTTTGGTGTAATTTTTGATATTTAATGTACAGTATATTAAATATAATTACTGTAGTATTTGATACTTTATTTACAGTATATAAACCACATATTTGGTGTACTTTTTGATATTTTATGTACAGTATGTAATATATATTTACTGTACTTTTTGATAATTTATTTACAGTATATAAAGTGTATTTGGTGTACTTTCAGTTAATATTATATGTACAATATATGAAATATATTTACTGTACTTTTTGATATTTTATGTACAGTATATAAGATATATTTGGTGTCCTTTTGATATTTTATGTAAATTATATAATATATATTTGGTGAAGTTTTTGATATTTTACATAGGGTGTGTAGTATATAGTTACTGTCCTTTTTGATATTTTATTTACAGTATATAATATACGTTTGGTGTAATTTTTGATATTTTATGTACAGTATATTAAATATAATTACTGTAGTATTTGATACTTTATTTACAGTATATATAACACATATTTGGTGTACTTTTTGATATTTTATGTACAGTATGTAATATATATTTACTGTACTTTTTGATAATTTATTTACAGTATATAAAGTGTATTTGGGGTACTTTCGGTTAATATTATATGTACAATATATGAAATATATTTACTGTATTTTTGATATTTTATGTACAGTATATAAGATATATTTCGTATCCTTTTGATATTTTATGTAAATTATATAATACATATTTGGTGTTGTTTTTGATATTTTACATAGGGTGTGTCATATATATTGACTGTCCTTTTTTATATTTTATTTACAGTATATAATATACATTTGGTGTAATTTTTGATATTTTATGTACAGTATATTAAATATAATTACTGTAGTTTTTCATAGTCTATTTACAGTATATATAACACATATTTGGTGTACTTTTTGATATTTTATGTACAGTATGTCATATATATTTACTGTACTGTTTTATATTTTATTTACAGTATATAAAATGTATTTGGTGTACTTTTAGTTAATATTATATGTACAATATATGAAATATATTTACTGTACCTTCTGATATTTTATATACAGTATATAAGATATATTTGGTGTCCGTTTGATATTTTATACAAATTATATAATATATATTTGGTGAAGTTTTTCATATTTTACATAGGGGGTGTAGTATATAGTTACTGTCCTTTTTGATATTTTATTTACAGTATATAATATACGTTTGGTGTAATTTTTGATATTTAATGTACAGTATATTAAATATAATTACTGTAGTATTTGATACTTTATTTACAGTATATAAACCACATATTTGGTGTACTTTTTGATATTTTATGTACAGTATGTCATATATATTTACTGTACTTTTTGATAATTTATTTACAGTATATAAAGTGTATTTGGTGTACTTTCAGTTAATATTATATGTACAATATATGAAATATATTTACTGTACTTTTTGATATTTTATGTACAGTATATAAGATATATTTGGTGTCCTTTTGATATTTTATGTAAATTATATAATATATATTTGGTGAAGTTTTTGATATTTTACATAGGGTGTGTAGTATATAGTTACTGTCCTTTTTGATATTTTATTTACAGTATATAATATACGTTTGGTGTAATTTTTGATATTTTATGTACAGTATATTAAATATAATTACTGTAGTATTTGATACTTTATTTACAGTATATATAACACATATTTGGTGTACTTTTTGATATTTTATGTACAGTATGTAATATATATTTACTGTACTTTTTGATAATTTATTTACAGTATATAAAGTGTATTTGGGGTACTTTCGGTTAATATTATATGTACAATATATGAAATATATTTACTGTATTTTTGATATTTTATGTACAGTATATAAGATATATTTCGTATCCTTTTGATATTTTATGTAAATTATATAATACATATTTGGTGTTGTTTTTGATATTTTACATAGGGTGTGTCATATATATTGACTGTCCTTTTTTATATTTTATTTACAGTATATAATATACATTTGGTGTAATTTTTGATATTTTATGTACAGTATATTAAATATAATTACTGTAGTTTTTCATAGTCTATTTACAGTATATATAACACATATTTGGTGTACTTTTTGATATTTTATGTACAGTATGTCATATATATTTACTGTACTGTTTTATATTTTATTTACAGTATATAAAATGTATTTGGTGTACTTTTAGTTAATATTATATGTACAATATATGAAATATATTTACTGTACCTTCTGATATTTTATATACAGTATATAAGATATATTTGGTGTCCGTTTGATATTTTATACAAATTATATAATATATATTTGGTGAAGTTTTTCATATTTTACATAGGGGGTGTAGTATATAGTTACTGTCCTTTTTGATATTTTATTTACAGTATATAATATACGTTTGGTGTAATTTTTGATATTTAATGTACAGTATATTAAATATAATTACTGTAGTATTTGATACTTTATTTACAGTATATAAACCACATATTTGGCGTACTTTTTGATATTTTATGTACAGTATGTCATATATATTTACTGTACTTTTTGATAATTTATTTACAGTATATAAAGTGTATTTGGTGTACTTTCAGTTAATATTATATGTACAATATATGAAATATATTTACTGTACTTTTTGATATTTTATGTACAGTATATAAGATATATTTGGTGTCCTTTTGATATTTTATGTAAATTATATAATATATATTTGGTGAAGTTTTTGATATTTTACATAGGGTGTGTAGTATATAGTTACTGTCCTTTTTGATATTTTATTTACAGTATATAATATACGTTTGGTGTAATTTTTGATATTTTATGTACAGTATATTAAATATAATTACTGTAGTATTTGATACTTTATTTACAGTATATATAACACATATTTGGTGTACTTTTTGATATTTTATGTACAGTATGTAATATATATTTACTGTACTTTTTGATAATTTATTTACAGTATATAAAGTGTATTTGGGGTACTTTCGGTTAATATTATATGTACAATATATGAAATATATTTACTGTATTTTTGATATTTTATGTACAGTATATAAGATATATTTCGTATCCTTTTGATATTTTATGTAAATTATATAATACATATTTGGTGTTGTTTTTGATATTTTACATAGGGTGTGTCATATATATTGACTGTCCTTTTTTATATTTTATTTACAGTATATAATATACATTTGGTGTAATTTTTGATATTTTATGTACAGTATATTAAATATAATTACTGTAGTTTTTCATAGTCTATTTACAGTATATATAACACATATTTGGTGTACTTTTTGATATTTTATGTACAGTATGTCATATATATTTACTGTACTGTTTTATATTTTATTTACAGTATATAAAATGTATTTGGTGTACTTTTAGTTAATATTATATGTACAATATATGAAATATATTTACTGTACCTTCTGATATTTTATATACAGTATATAAGATATATTTGGTGTCCGTTTGATATTTTATACAAATTATATAATATATATTTGGTGAAGTTTTTCATATTTTACATAGGGGGTGTAGTATATAGTTACTGTCCTTTTTGATATTTTATTTACAGTATATAATATACGTTTGGTGTAATTTTTGATATTTAATGTACAGTATATTATATATAATTACTGTAGTATTTGATACTTTATTTACAGTATATAAACCACATATTTGGCGTACTTTTTGATATTTTATGTACAGTATGTCATATATATTTACTGTACTTTTTGATAATTTATTTACAGTATATAAAGTGTATTTGGTGTACTTTCAGTTAATATTATATGTACAATATATGAAATATATTTACTGTACTTTTTGATATTTTATGTACAGTATATAAGATATATTTGGTGTCCTTTTGATATTTTATGTAAATTATATAATATATATTTGGTGAAGTTTTTGATATTTTACATAGGGTGTGTAGTATATAGTTACTGTCCTTTTTGATATTTTATTTACAGTATATAATATACGTTTGGTGTAATTTTTGATATTTTATGTACAGTATATTAAATATAATTACTGTAGTATTTGATACTTTATTTACAGTATATATAACACATATTTGGTGTACTTTTTGATATTTTATGTACAGTATGTAATATATATTTACTGTACTTTTTGATAATTTATTTACAGTATATAAAGTGTATTTGGGGTACTTTCGGTTAATATTATATGTACAATATATGAAATATATTTACTGTATTTTTGATATTTTATGTACAGTATATAAGATATATTTCGTATCCTTTTGATATTTTATGTAAATTATATAATACATATTTGGTGTTGTTTTTGATATTTTACATAGGGTGTGTCATATATATTGACTGTCCTTTTTTATATTTTATTTACAGTATATAATATACATTTGGTGTAATTTTTGATATTTTATGTACAGTATATTAAATATAATTACTGTAGTTTTTCATAGTCTATTTACAGTATATATAACACATATTTGGTGTACTTTTTGATATTTTATGTACAGTATGTCATATATATTTACTGTACTGTTTTATATTTTATTTACAGTATATAAAATGTATTTGGTGTACTTTTAGTTAATATTATATGTACAATATATGAAATATATTTACTGTACCTTCTGATATTTTATATACAGTATATAAGATATATTTGGTGTCCGTTTGATATTTTATACAAATTATATAATATATATTTGGTGAAGTTTTTCATATTTTACATAGGGGGTGTAGTATATAGTTACTGTCCTTTTTGATATTTTATTTACAGTATATAATATACGTTTGGTGTAATTTTTGATATTTAATGTACAGTATATTAAATATAATTACTGTAGTATTTGATACTTTATTTACAGTATATAAACCACATATTTGGCGTACTTTTTGATATTTTATGTACAGTATGTCATATATATTTACTGTACTTTTTGATAATTTATTTACAGTATATAAAGTGTATTTGGTGTACTTTCAGTTAATATTATATGTACAATATATGAAATATATTTACTGTACTTTTTGATATTTTATGTACAGTATATAAGATATATTTGGTGTCCTTTTGATATTTTATGTAAATTATATAATATATATTTGGTGAAGTTTTTGATATTTTACATAGGGTGTGTAGTATATAGTTACTGTCCTTTTTGATATTTTATTTACAGTATATAATATACGTTTGGTGTAATTTTTGATATTTTATGTACAGTATATTAAATATAATTACTGTAGTATTTGATACTTTATTTACAGTATATATAACACATATTTGGTGTACTTTTTGATATTTTATGTACAGTATGTAATATATATTTACTGTACTTTTTGATAATTTATTTACAGTATATAAAGTGTATTTGGGGTACTTTCGGTTAATATTATATGTACAATATATGAAATATATTTACTGTATTTTTGATATTTTATGTACAGTATATAAGATATATTTCGCATCCTTTTGATATTTTATGTAAATTATATAATACATATTTGGTGTTGTTTTTGATATTTTACATAGGGTGTGTCATATATATTGACTGTCCTTTTTTATATTTTATTTACAGTATATAATATACATTTGGTGTAATTTTTGATATTTTATGTACAGTATATTAAATATAATTACTGTAGTTTTTCATAGTCTATTTACAGTATATATAACACATATTTGGTGTACTTTTTGATATTTTATGTACAGTATGTCATATATATTTACTGTACTGTTTTATATTTTATTTACAGTATATAAAATGTATTTGGTGTACTTTTAGTTAATATTATATGTACAATATATGAAATATATTTACTGTACCTTCTGATATTTTATATACAGTATATAAGATATATTTGGTGTCCGTTTGATATTTTATACAAATTATATAATATATATTTGGTGAAGTTTTTCATATTTTACATAGGGGGTGTAGTATATAGTTACTGTCCTTTTTGATATTTTATTTACAGTATATAATATACGTTTGGTGTAATTTTTGATATTTAATGTACAGTATATTAAATATAATTACTGTAGTATTTGATACTTTATTTACAGTATATATAACACATATTTGGTGTACTTTTTGATATTTTATGTACAGTATGTAATATATATTTACTGTACTTTTTGATAATTTATTTACAGTATATAAAGTGTATTTGGGGTACTTTCGGTTAATATTATATGTACAATATATGAAATATATTTACTGTATTTTTGATATTTTATGTACAGTATATAAGATATATTTCGTATCCTTTTGATATTTTATGTAAATTATATAATACATATTTGGTGTTGTTTTTGATATTTTACATAGGGTGTGTCATATATATTGACTGTCCTTTTTTATATTTTATTTACAGTATATAATATACATTTGGTGTAATTTTTGATATTTTATGTACAGTATATTAAATATAATTACTGTAGTTTTTCATAGTCTATTTACAGTATATATAACACATATTTGGTGTACTTTTTGATATTTTATGTACAGTATGTCATATATATTTACTGTACTTTTTGATAATTTATTTACAGTATATAAAGTGTATTTGGTGTACTTTCAGTTAATATTATATGTACAATATATGAAATATATTTACTGTACTTTTTGATATTTTATGTACAGTATATAAGATATATTTGGTGTCCTTTTGATATTTTATGTAAATTATATAATATATATTTGGTGAAGTTTTTGATATTTTACATAGGGTGTGTAGTATATAGTTACTGTCCTTTTTGATATTTTATTTACAGTATATAATATACGTTTGGTGTAATTTTTGATATTTTATGTACAGTATATTAAATATAATTACTGTAGTATTTGATACTTTATTTACAGTATATATAACACATATTTGGTGTACTTTTTGATATTTTATGTACAGTATGTAATATATATTTACTGTACTTTTTGATAATTTATTTACAGTATATAAAGTGTATTTGGGGTACTTTCGGTTAATATTATATGTACAATATATGAAATATATTTACTGTATTTTTGATATTTTATGTACAGTATATAAGATATATTTCGTATCCTTTTGATATTTTATGTAAATTATATAATACATATTTGGTGTTGTTTTTGATATTTTACATAGGGTGTGTCATATATATTGACTGTCCTTTTTTATATTTTATTTACAGTATATAATATACATTTGGTGTAATTTTTGATATTTTATGTACAGTATATTAAATATAATTACTGTAGTTTTTCATAGTCTATTTACAGTATATATAACACATATTTGGTGTACTTTTTGATATTTTATGTACAGTATGTCATATATATTTACTGTACTGTTTTATATTTTATTTACAGTATATAAAATGTATTTGGTGTACTTTTAGTTAATATTATATGTACAATATATGAAATATATTTACTGTACCTTCTGATATTTTATATACAGTATATAAGATATATTTGGTGTCCGTTTGATATTTTATACAAATTATATAATATATATTTGGTGAAGTTTTTCATATTTTACATAGGGGGTGTAGTATATAGTTACTGTCCTTTTTGATATTTTATTTACAGTATATAATATACGTTTGGTGTAATTTTTGATATTTAATGTACAGTATATTAAATATAATTACTGTAGTATTTGATACTTTATTTACAATATATAAACCACATATTTGGCGTACTTTTTGATATTTTATGTACAGTATGTCATATATATTTACTGTACTTTTTGATAATTTATTTACAATATATAAAGTGTATTTGGTGTACTTTCAGTTAATATTATATGTACAATATATGAAATATATTTACTGTACTTTTTGATATTTTATGTACAGTATATAAGATATATTTGGTGTCCTTTTGATATTTTATGTAAATTATATAATATATATTTGGTGAAGTTTTTGATATTTTACATAGGGTGTGTAGTATATAGTTACTGTCCTTTTTGATATTTTATTTACAGTATATAATATACGTTTGGTGTAATTTTTGATATTTTATGTACAGTATATTAAATATAATTACTGTAGTATTTGATACTTTATTTACAGTATATATAACACATATTTGGTGTACTTTTTGATATTTTATGTACAGTATGTAATATATATTTACTGTACTTTTTGATAATTTATTTACAGTATATAAAGTGTATTTGGGGTACTTTCGGTTAATATTATATGTACAATATATGAAATATATTTACTGTATTTTTGATATTTTATGTACAGTATATAAGATATATTTCGTATCCTTTTGATATTTTATGTAAATTATATAATACATATTTGGTGTTGTTTTTGATATTTTACATAGGGTGTGTCATATATATTGACTGTCCTTTTTTATATTTTATTTACAGTATATAATATACATTTGGTGTAATTTTTGATATTTTATGTACAGTATATTAAATATAATTACTGCAGTTTTTGATAGTCTATTTACAGTATATATAACACATATTTGGTGTACTTTTTGATATTTTATGTACAGTATGTCATATATATTTACTGTACTATTTGATATATTATTTACAGTATATAAAATGTATTTGGTGTACTTTTAGTTAATATTATATGTACAATATATGAAATATATTTACTGTACTTTCTGATATTTTATATACAGTATATAAGATATATTTGGTGTCCTTTTGATATTTTATACAAATTATATAATATATATTTGGTGAAGTTTTTCATATTTTACATAGGGGGTGTAGTATATAGTTACTGTCCTTTTTGATATTTTATTTACAGTATATAATATACGTTTGGTGTAATTTTTGATATTTAATGTACAGTATATTAAATATAATTACTGTAGTATTTGATACTTTATTTACAGTATATAAACCACATATTTGGCGTACTTTTTGATATTTTATGTACAGTATGTCATATATATTTACTGTACTTTTTGATAATTTATTTACAGTATATAAAGTGTATTTGGTGTACTTTCAGTTAATATTATATGTACAATATATGAAATATATTTACTGTACTTTTTGATATTTTATGTACAGTATATAAGATATATTTGGTGTCCTTTTGATATTTTATGTAAATTATATAATATATATTTGGTGAAGTTTTTGATATTTTACATAGGGTGTGTAGTATATAGTTACTGTCCTTTTTGATATTTTATTTACAGTATATAATATACGTTTGGTGTAATTTTTGATATTTTATGTACAGTATATTAAATATAATTACTGTAGTATTTGATACTTTATTTACAGTATATATAACACATATTTGGTGTACTTTTTGATATTTTATGTACAGTATGTAATATATATTTACTGTACTTTTTGATAATTTATTTACAGTATATAAAGTGTATTTGGGGTACTTTCGGTTAATATTATATGTACAATATATGAAATATATTTACTGTATTTTTGATATTTTATGTACAGTATATAAGATATATTTCGTATCCTTTTGATATTTTATGTAAATTATATAATACATATTTGGTGTTGTTTTTGATATTTTACATAGGGTGTGTCATATATATTGACTGTCCTTTTTTATATTTTATTTACAGTATATAATATACATTTGGTGTAATTTTTGATATTTTATGTACAGTATATTAAATATAATTACTGTAGTTTTTCATAGTCTATTTACAGTATATATAACACATATTTGGTGTACTTTTTGATATTTTATGTACAGTATGTCATATATATTTACTGTACTGTTTTATATTTTATTTACAGTATATAAAATGTATTTGGTGTACTTTTAGTTAATATTATATGTACAATATATGAAATATATTTACTGTACCTTCTGATATTTTATATACAGTATATAAGATATATTTGGTGTCCGTTTGATATTTTATACAAATTATATAATATATATTTGGTGAAGTTTTTCATATTTTACATAGGGGGTGTAGTATATAGTTACTGTCCTTTTTGATATTTTATTTACAGTATATAATATACGTTTGGTGTAATTTTTGATATTTAATGTACAGTATATTAAATATAATTACTGTAGTATTTGATACTTTATTTACAGTATATATAACACATATTTGGTGTACTTTTTGATATTTTATGTACAGTATGTAATATATATTTACTGTACTTTTTGATAATTTATTTACAGTATATAAAGTGTATTTGGGGTACTTTCGGTTAATATTATATGTACAATATATGAAATATATTTACTGTATTTTTGATATTTTATGTACAGTATATAAGATATATTTCGTATCCTTTTGATATTTTATGTAAATTATATAATATATATTTGGTGAAGTTTTTGATATTTTACATAGGGTGTGTAGTATATAGTTACTGTCCTTTTTGATATTTTATTTACAGTATATAATATACGTTTGGTGTAATTTTTGATATTTTATGTACAGTATATTAAATATAATTACTGTAGTATTTGATACTTTATTTACAGTATATATAACACATATTTGGTGTACTTTTTGATATTTTATGTACAGTATGTCATATATATTTACTGTACTTTTTGATAATTTATTTACAGTATATAAAGTGTATTTGGTGTACTTTCAGTTAATATTATATGTACAATATATGAAATATATTTACTGTACTTTTTGATATTTTATGTACAGTATATAAGATATATTTGGTGTCCTTTTGATATTTTATGTAAATTATATAATATATATTTGGTGAAGTTTTTGATATTTTACATAGGGTGTGTAGTATATAGTTACTGTCCTTTTTGATATTTTCTTTACAGTATATAATATACGTTTGGTGTAATTTTTGATATTTTATGTACAGTATATTAAATATAATTACTGTAGTATTTGATACTTTATTTACAGTATATATAACACATATTTGGTGTACTTTTTGATATTTTATGTACAGTATGTAATATATATTTACTGTACTTTTTGATAATTTATTTACAGTATATAAAGTGTATTTGGGGTACTTTCGGTTAATATTATATGTACAATATATGAAATATATTTACTGTATTTTTGATATTTTATGTACAGTATATAAGATATATTTCGTATCCTTTTGATATTTTATGTAAATTATATAATACATATTTGGTGTTGTTTTTGATATTTTACATAGGGTGTGTCATATATATTGACTGTCCTTTTTTATATTTTATTTACAGTATATAATATACATTTGGTGTAATTTTTGATATTTTATGTACAGTATATTAAATATAATTACTGTAGTTTTTCATAGTCTATTTACAGTATATATAACACATATTTGGTGTACTTTTTGATATTTTATGTACAGTATGTCATATATATTTACTGTACTGTTTTATATTTTATTTACAGTATATAAAATGTATTTGGTGTACTTTTAGTTAATATTATATGTACAATATATGAAATATATTTACTGTACCTTCTGATATTTTATATACAGTATATAAGATATATTTGGTGTCCGTTTGATATTTTATACAAATTATATAATATATATTTGGTGAAGTTTTTCATATTTTACATAGGGGGTGTAGTATATAGTTACTGTCCTTTTTGATATTTTATTTACAGTATATAATATACGTTTGGTGTAATTTTTGATATTTAATGTACAGTATATTAAATATAATTACTGTAGTATTTGATACTTTATTTACAGTATATATAACACATATTTGGTGTACTTTTTGATATTTTATGTACAGTATGTAATATATATTTACTGTACTTTTTGATAATTTATTTACAGTATATAAAGTGTATTTGGGGTACTTTCGGTTAATATTATGTGTACAATATATGAAATATATTTACTGTATTTTTGATATTTTATGTACAGTATATAAGATATATTTCGTATCCTTTTGATATTTTATGTAAATTATATAATACATATTTGGTGTTGTTTTTGATATTTTACATAGGGTGTGTCATATATATTGACTGTCCTTTTTTATATTTTATTTACAGTATATAATATACATTTGGTGTAATTTTTGATATTTTATGTACAGTATATTAAATATAATTACTGTAGTTTTTCATAGTCTATTTACAGTATATATAACACATATTTGGTGTACTTTTTGATATTTTATGTACAGTATGTCATATATATTTACTGTACTGTTTTATATTTTATTTACAGTATATAAAATGTATTTGGTGTACTTTTAGTTAATATTATATGTACAATATATGAAATATATTTACTGTACCTTCTGATATTTTATATACAGTATATAAGATATATTTGGTGTCCGTTTGATATTTTATACAAATTATATAATATATATTTGGTGAAGTTTTTCATATTTTACATAGGGGGTGTAGTATATAGTTACTGTCCTTTTTGATATTTTATTTACAGTATATAATATACGTTTGGTGTAATTTTTGATATTTAATGTACAGTATATTAAATATAATTACTGTAGTATTTGATACTTTATTTACAGTATATAAACCACATATTTGGTGTACTTTTTGATATTTTATGTACAGTATGTAATATATATTTACTGTACTTTTTGATAATTTATTTACAGTATATAAAGTGTATTTGGTGTACTTTCAGTTAATATTATATGTACAATATATGAAATATATTTACTGTACTTTTTGATATTTTATGTACAGTATATAAGATATATTTGGTGTCCTTTTGATATTTTATGTAAATTATATAATATATATTTGGTGAAGTTTTTGATATTTTACATAGGGTGTGTAGTATATAGTTACTGTCCTTTTTGATATTTTATTTACAGTATATAATATACGTTTGGTGTAATTTTTGATATTTTATGTACAGTATATTAAATATAATTACTGTAGTATTTGATACTTTATTTACAGTATATATAACACATATTTGGTGTACTTTTTGATATTTTATGTACAGTATGTAATATATATTTACTGTACTTTTTGATAATTTATTTACAGTATATAAAGTGTATTTGGGGTACTTTCGGTTAATATTATATGTACAATATATGAAATATATTTACTGTATTTTTGATATTTTATGTACAGTATATAAGATATATTTCGTATCCTTTTGATATTTTATGTAAATTATATAATACATATTTGGTGTTGTTTTTGATATTTTACATAGGGTGTGTCATATATATTGACTGTCCTTTTTTATATTTTATTTACAGTATATAATATACATTTGGTGTAATTTTTGATATTTTATGTACAGTATATTAAATATAATTACTGTAGTTTTTCATAGTCTATTTACAGTATATATAACACATATTTGGTGTACTTTTTGATATTTTATGTACAGTATGTCATATATATTTACTGTACTGTTTTATATTTTATTTACAGTATATAAAATGTATTTGGTGTACTTTTAGTTAATATTATATGTACAATATATGAAATATATTTACTGTACCTTCTGATATTTTATATACAGTATATAAGATATATTTGGTGTCCGTTTGATATTTTATACAAATTATATAATATATATTTGGTGAAGTTTTTCATATTTTACATAGGGGGTGTAGTATATAGTTACTGTCCTTTTTGATATTTTATTTACAGTATATAATATACGTTTGGTGTAATTTTTGATATTTAATGTACAGTATATTATATATAATTACTGTAGTATTTGATACTTTATTTACAGTATATAAACCACATATTTGGCGTACTTTTTGATATTTTATGTACAGTATGTCATATATATTTACTGTACTTTTTGATAATTTATTTACAGTATATAAAGTGTATTTGGTGTACTTTCAGTTAATATTATATGTACAATATATGAAATATATTTACTGTACTTTTTGATATTTTATGTACAGTATATAAGATATATTTGGTGTCCTTTTGATATTTTATGTAAATTATATAATATATATTTGGTGAAGTTTTTGATATTTTACATAGGGTGTGTAGTATATAGTTACTGTCCTTTTTGATATTTTATTTACAGTATATAATATACGTTTGGTGTAATTTTTAATATTTTATGTACAGTATATTAAATATAATTACTGTAGTATTTGATACTTTATTTACAGTATATATAACACATATTTGGTGTACTTTTTGATATTTTATGTACAGTATGTAATATATATTTACTGTACTTTTTGATAATTTATTTACAGTATATAAAGTGTATTTGGGGTACTTTCGGTTAATATTATATGTACAATATATGAAATATATTTACTGTATTTTTGATATTTTATGTACAGTATATAAGATATATTTCGTATCCTTTTGATATTTTATGTAAATTATATAATACATATTTGGTGTTGTTTTTGATATTTTACATAGGGTGTGTCATATATATTGACTGTCCTTTTTTATATTTTATTTACAGTATATAATATACATTTGGTGTAATTTTTGATATTTTATGTACAGTATATTAAATATAATTACTGTAGTTTTTCATAGTCTATTTACAGTATATATAACACATATTTGGTGTACTTTTTGATATTTTATGTACAGTATGTCATATATATTTACTGTACTGTTTTATATTTTATTTACAGTATATAAAATGTATTTGGTGTACTTTTAGTTAATATTATAGGTACAATATATGAAATATATTTACTGTACCTTCTGATATTTTATATACAGTATATAAGATATATTTGGTGTCCGTTTGATATTTTATACAAATTATATAATATATATTTGGTGAAGTTTTTCATATTTTACATAGGGGGTGTAGTATATAGTTACTGTCCTTTTTGATATTTTATTTACAGTATATAATATACGTTTGGTGTAATTTTTGATATTTAATGTACAGTATATTAAATATAATTACTGTAGTATTTGATACTTTATTTACAGTATATAAACCACATATTTGGCGTACTTTTTGATATTTTATGTACAGTATGTCATATATATTTACTGTACTTTTTGATAATTTATTTACAGTATATAAAGTGTATTTGGTGTACTTTCAGTTAATATTATATGTACAATATATGAAATATATTTACTGTACTTTTTGATATTTTATGTACAGTATATAAGATATATTTGGTGTCCTTTTGATATTTTATGTAAATTATATAATATATATTTGGTGAAGTTTTTGATATTTTACATAGGGTGTGTAGTATATAGTTACTGTCCTTTTTGATATTTTATTTACAGTATATAATATACGTTTGGTGTAATTATTGATATTTTATGTACAGTATATTAAATATAATTACTGTAGTATTTGATACTTTATTTACAGTATATATAACACATATTTGGTGTACTTTTTGATATTTTATGTACAGTATGTAATATATATTTACTGTACTTTTTGATAATTTATTTACAGTATATAAAGTGTATTTGGGGTACTTTCGGTTAATATTATATGTACAATATATGAAATATATTTACTGTATTTTTGATATTTTATGTACAGTATATAAGATATATTTCGTATCCTTTTGATATTTTATGTAAATTATATAATACATATTTGGTGAAGTTTTTGATATTTTACATAGGGTGTGTAGTATATAGTTACTGTCCTTTTTGATATTTTATTTACAGTATATAATATACGTTTGGTGTAATTTTTGATATTTTATGTACAGTATATTAAATATAATTACTGTAGTATTTGATACTTTATTTACAGTATATATAACACATATTTGGTGTACTTTTTGATATTTTATGTACAGTATGTCATATATATTTACTGTACTTTTTGATAATTTATTTACAGTATATAAAGTGTATTTGGTGTACTTTCAGTTAATATTATATGTACAATATATGAAATATATTTACTGTACTTTTTGATATTTTATGTACAGTATATAAGATATATTTGGTGTCCTTTTGATATTTTATGTAAATTATATAATATATATTTGGTGAAGTTTTTGATATTTTACATAGGGTGTGTAGTATATAGTTACTGTCCTTTTTGATATTTTATTTACAGTATATAATATACGTTTGGTGTAATTTTTGATATTTTATGTACAGTATATTAAATATAATTACTGTAGTATTTGATACTTTATTTACAGTATATATAACACATATTTGGTGTACTTTTTGATATTTTATGTACAGTATGTAATATATATTTACTGTACTTTTTGATAATTTATTTACAGTATATAAAGTGTATTTGGGGTACTTTCGGTTAATATTATATGTACAATATATGAAATATATTTACTGTATTTTTGATATTTTATGTACAGTATATAAGATATATTTCGTATCCTTTTGATATTTTATGTAAATTATATAATACATATTTGGTGTTGTTTTTGATATTTTACATAGGGTGTGTCATATATATTGACTGTCCTTTTTTATATTTTATTTACAGTATATAATATACATTTGGTGTAATTTTTGATATTTTATGTACAGTATATTAAATATAATTACTGTAGTTTTTCATAGTCTATTTACAGTATATATAACACATATTTGGTGTACTTTTTGATATTTTATGTACAGTATGTAATATATATTTACTGTACTTTTTGATAATTTATTTACAGTATATAAAGTGTATTTGGGGTACTTTCGGTTAATATTATATGTACAATATATGAAATATATTTACTGTATTTTTGATATTTTATGTACAGTATATAAGATATATTTCGTATCCTTTTGATATTTTATGTAAATTATATAATACATATTTGGTGTTGTTTTTGATATTTTACATAGGGTGTGTCATATATATTGACTGTCCTTTTTTATATTTTATTTACAGTATATAATATACATTTGGTGTAATTTTTGATATTTTATGTACAGTATATTAAATATAATTACTGTAGTTTTTCATAGTCTATTTACAGTATATATAACACATATTTGGTGTACTTTTTGATATTTTATGTACAGTATGTCATATATATTTACTGTACTGTTTTATATTTTATTTACAGTATATAAAATGTATTTGGTGTACTTTTAGTTAATATTATATGTACAATATATGAAATATATTTACTGTACCTTCTGATATTTTATATACAGTATATAAGATATATTTGGTGTCCGTTTGATATTTTATACAAATTATATAATATATATTTGGTGAAGTTTTTCATATTTTACATAGGGGGTGTAGTATATAGTTACTGTCCTTTTTGATATTTTATTTACAGTATATAATATACGTTTGGTGTAATTTTTGATATTTAATGTACAGTATATTAAATATAATTACTGTAGTATTTGATACTTTATTTACAGTATATATAACACATATTTGGTGTACTTTTTGATATTTTATGTACAGTATGTCATATATATTTACTGTACTGTTTCATATTTTATTTACAGTATATAAAATGTATTTGGTGTACTTTTAGTTAATATTATATGTACAATATATGAAATATATTTACTGTACCTTCTGATATTTTATATACAGTATATAAGATATATTTGGTGTCCGTTTGATATTTTATACAAATTATATAATATATATTTGGTGAAGTTTTTCATATTTTACATAGGGGGTGTAGTATATAGTTACTGTCCTTTTTGATATTTTATTTACAGTATATAATATACGTTTGGTGTAATTTTTGATATTTAATGTACAGTATATTAAATATAATTACTGTAGTATTTGATACTTTATTTACAGTATATAAACCACATATTTGGTGTACTTTTTGATATTTTATGTACAGTATGTCATATATATTTACTGTACTTTTTGATAATTTATTTACAGTATATAAAGTGTATTTGGTGTACTTTCAGTTAATATTATATGTACAATATATGAAATATATTTACTGTACTTTTTGATATTTTATGTACAGTATATAAGATATATTTGGTGTCCTTTTGATATTTTATGTAAATTATATAATATATATTTGGTGAAGTTTTTGATATTTTACATAGGGTGTGTAGTATATAGTTACTGTCCTTTTTGATATTTTATTTACAGTATATAATATACGTTTGGTGTAATTTTTGATATTTTATGTACAGTATATTAAATATAATTACTGTAGTATTTGATACTTTATTTACAGTATATATAACACATATTTGGTGTACTTTTTGATATTTTATGTACAGTATGTAATATATATTTACTGTACTTTTTGATAATTTATTTACAGTATATAAAGTGTATTTGGGGTACTTTCGGTTAATATTATATGTACAATATATGAAATATATTTACTGTATTTTTGATATTTTATGTACAGTATATAAGATATATTTCGTATCCTTTTGATATTTTATGTAAATTATATAATACATATTTGGTGTTGTTTTTGATATTTTACATAGGGTGTGTCATATATATTGACTGTCCTTTTTTATATTTTATTTACAGTATATAATATACATTTGGTGTAATTTTTGATATTTTATGTACAGTATATTAAATATAATTACTGCAGTTTTTGATAGTCTATTTACAGTATATATAACACATATTTGGTGTACTTTTTGATATTTTATGTACAGTATGTCATATATATTTACTGTACTATTTGATATATTATTTACAGTATATAAAATGTATTTGGTGTACTTTTAGTTAATATTATATGTACAATATATGAAATATATTTACTGTACTTTCTGATATTTTATATACAGTATATAAGATATATTTGGTGTCCTTTTGATATTTTATACAAATTATATAATATATATTTGGTGAAGTTTTTCATATTTTACATAGGGGGTGTAGTATATAGTTACTGTCCTTTTTGATATTTTATTTACAGTATATAATATACGTTTGGTGTAATTTTTGATATTTAATGTACAGTATATTAAATATAATTACTGTAGTATTTGATACTTTATTTACAGTATATAAACCACATATTTGGCGTACTTTTTGATATTTTATGTACAGTATGTCATATATATTTACTGTACTTTTTGATAATTTATTTACAGTATATAAAGTGTATTTGGTGTACTTTCAGTTAATATTATATGTACAATATATGAAATATATTTACTGTACTTTTTGATATTTTATGTACAGTATATAAGATATATTTGGTGTCCTTTTGATATTTTATGTAAATTATATAATATATATTTGGTGAAGTTTTTGATATTTTACATAGGGTGTGTAGTATATAGTTACTGTCCTTTTTGATATTTTATTTACAGTATATAATATACGTTTGGTGTAATTTTTGATATTTTATGTACAGTATATTAAATATAATTACTGTAGTATTTGATACTTTATTTACAGTATATATAACACATATTTGGTGTACTTTTTGATATTTTATGTACAGTATGTAATATATATTTACTGTACTTTTTGATAATTTATTTACAGTATATAAAGTGTATTTGGGGTACTTTCGGTTAATATTATATGTACAATATATGAAATATATTTACTGTATTTTTGATATTTTATGTACAGTATATAAGATATATTTCGTATCCTTTTGATATTTTATGTAAATTATATAATACATATTTGGTGTTGTTTTTGATATTTTACATAGGGTGTGTCATATATATTGACTGTCCTTTTTTATATTTTATTTACAGTATATAATATACATTTGGTGTAATTTTTGATATTTTATGTACAGTATATTAAATATAATTACTGTAGTTTTTCATAGTCTATTTACAGTATATATAACACATATTTGGTGTACTTTTTGATATTTTATGTACAGTATGTCATATATATTTACTGTACTGTTTTATATTTTATTTACAGTATATAAAATGTATTTGGTGTACTTTTAGTTAATATTATATGTACAATATATGAAATATATTTACTGTACCTTCTGATATTTTATATACAGTATATAAGATATATTTGGTGTCCGTTTGATATTTTATACAAATTATATAATATATATTTGGTGAAGTTTTTCATATTTTACATAGGGGGTGTAGTATATAGTTACTGTCCTTTTTGATATTTTATTTACAGTATATAATATACGTTTGGTGTAATTTTTGATATTTAATGTACAGTATATTAAATATAATTACTGTAGTATTTGATACTTTATTTACAGTATATATAACACATATTTGGTGTACTTTTTGATATTTTATGTACAGTATGTAATATATATTTACTGTACTTTTTGATAATTTATTTACAGTATATAAAGTGTATTTGGGGTACTTTCGGTTAATATTATGTGTACAATATATGAAATATATTTACTGTATTTTTGATATTTTATGTACAGTATATAAGATATATTTCGTATCCTTTTGATATTTTATGTAAATTATATAATACATATTTGGTGTTGTTTTTGATATTTTACATAGGGTGTGTCATATATATTGACTGTCCTTTTTTATATTTTATTTACAGTATATAATATACATTTGGTGTAATTTTTGATATTTTATGTACAGTATATTAAATATAATTACTGTAGTTTTTCATAGTCTATTTACAGTATATATAACACATATTTGGTGTACTTTTTGATATTTTATGTACAGTATGTCATATATATTTACTGTACTGTTTTATATTTTATTTACAGTATATAAAATGTATTTGGTGTACTTTTAGTTAATATTATATGTACAATATATGAAATATATTTACTGTACCTTCTGATATTTTATATACAGTATATAAGATATATTTGGTGTCCGTTTGATATTTTATACAAATTATATAATATATATTTGGTGAAGTTTTTCATATTTTACATAGGGGGTGTAGTATATAGTTACTGTCCTTTTTGATATTTTATTTACAGTATATAATATACGTTTGGTGTAATTTTTGATATTTAATGTACAGTATATTAAATATAATTACTGTAGTATTTGATACTTTATTTACAGTATATAAACCACATATTTGGTGTACTTTTTGATATTTTATGTACAGTATGTAATATATATTTACTGTACTTTTTGATAATTTATTTACAGTATATAAAGTGTATTTGGTGTACTTTCAGTTAATATTATATGTACAATATATGAAATATATTTACTGTACTTTTTGATATTTTATGTACAGTATATAAGATATATTTGGTGTCCTTTTGATATTTTATGTAAATTATATAATATATATTTGGTGAAGTTTTTGATATTTTACATAGGGTGTGTAGTATATAGTTACTGTCCTTTTTGATATTTTATTTACAGTATATAATATACGTTTGGTGTAATTTTTGATATTTTATGTACAGTATATTAAATATAATTACTGTAGTATTTGATACTTTATTTACAGTATATATAACACATATTTGGTGTACTTTTTGATATTTTATGTACAGTATGTAATATATATTTACTGTACTTTTTGATAATTTATTTACAGTATATAAAGTGTATTTGGGGTACTTTCGGTTAATATTATATGTACAATATATGAAATATATTTACTGTATTTTTGATATTTTATGTACAGTATATAAGATATATTTCGTATCCTTTTGATATTTTATGTAAATTATATAATACATATTTGGTGTTGTTTTTGATATTTTACATAGGGTGTGTCATATATATTGACTGTCCTTTTTTATATTTTATTTACAGTATATAATATACATTTGGTGTAATTTTTGATATTTTATGTACAGTATATTAAATATAATTACTGTAGTTTTTCATAGTCTATTTACAGTATATATAACACATATTTGGTGTACTTTTTGATATTTTATGTACAGTATGTCATATATATTTACTGTACTGTTTTATATTTTATTTACAGTATATAAAATGTATTTGGTGTACTTTTAGTTAATATTATATGTACAATATATGAAATATATTTACTGTACCTTCTGATATTTTATATACAGTATATAAGATATATTTGGTGTCCGTTTGATATTTTATACAAATTATATAATATATATTTGGTGAAGTTTTTCATATTTTACATAGGGGGTGTAGTATATAGTTACTGTCCTTTTTGATATTTTATTTACAGTATATAATATACGTTTGGTGTAATTTTTGATATTTAATGTACAGTATATTATATATAATTACTGTAGTATTTGATACTTTATTTACAGTATATAAACCACATATTTGGCGTACTTTTTGATATTTTATGTACAGTATGTCATATATATTTACTGTACTTTTTGATAATTTATTTACAGTATATAAAGTGTATTTGGTGTACTTTCAGTTAATATTATATGTACAATATATGAAATATATTTACTGTACTTTTTGATATTTTATGTACAGTATATAAGATATATTTGGTGTCCTTTTGATATTTTATGTAAATTATATAATATATATTTGGTGAAGTTTTTGATATTTTACATAGGGTGTGTAGTATATAGTTACTGTCCTTTTTGATATTTTATTTACAGTATATAATATACGTTTGGTGTAATTTTTGATATTTTATGTACAGTATATTAAATATAATTACTGTAGTATTTGATACTTTATTTACAGTATATATAACACATATTTGGTGTACTTTTTGATATTTTATGTACAGTATGTAATATATATTTACTGTACTTTTTGATAATTTATTTACAGTATATAAAGTGTATTTGGGGTACTTTCGGTTAATATTATATGTACAATATATGAAATATATTTACTGTATTTTTGATATTTTATGTACAGTATATAAGATATATTTCGTATCCTTTTGATATTTTATGTAAATTATATAATACATATTTGGTGTTGTTTTTGATATTTTACATAGGGTGTGTCATATATATTGACTGTCCTTTTTTATATTTTATTTACAGTATATAATATACATTTGGTGTAATTTTTGATATTTTATGTACAGTATATTAAATATAATTACTGTAGTTTTTCATAGTCTATTTACAGTATATATAACACATATTTGGTGTACTTTTTGATATTTTATGTACAGTATGTCATATATATTTACTGTACTGTTTTATATTTTATTTACAGTATATAAAATGTATTTGGTGTACTTTTAGTTAATATTATATGTACAATATATGAAATATATTTACTGTACCTTCTGATATTTTATATACAGTATATAAGATATATTTGGTGTCCGTTTGATATTTTATACAAATTATATAATATATATTTGGTGAAGTTTTTCATATTTTACATAGGGGGTGTAGTATATAGTTACTGTCCTTTTTGATATTTTATTTACAGTATATAATATACGTTTGGTGTAATTTTTGATATTTAATGTACAGTATATTAAATATAATTACTGTAGTATTTGATACTTTATTTACAGTATATAAACCACATATTTGGCGTACTTTTTGATATTTTATGTACAGTATGTCATATATATTTACTGTACTTTTTGATAATTTATTTACAGTATATAAAGTGTATTTGGTGTACTTTCAGTTAATATTATATGTACAATATATGAAATATATTTACTGTACTTTTTGATATTTTATGTACAGTATATAAGATATATTTGGTGTCCTTTTGATATTTTATGTAAATTATATAATATATATTTGGTGAAGTTTTTGATATTTTACATAGGGTGTGTAGTATATAGTTACTGTCCTTTTTGATATTTTATTTACAGTATATAATATACGTTTGGTGTAATTATTGATATTTTATGTACAGTATATTAAATATAATTACTGTAGTATTTGATACTTTATTTACAGTATATATAACACATATTTGGTGTACTTTTTGATATTTTATGTACAGTATGTAATATATATTTACTGTACTTTTTGATAATTTATTTACAGTATATAAAGTGTATTTGGGGTACTTTCGGTTAATATTATATGTACAATATATGAAATATATTTACTGTATTTTTGATATTTTATGTACAGTATATAAGATATATTTCGTATCCTTTTGATATTTTATGTAAATTATATAATACATATTTGGTGAAGTTTTTGATATTTTACATAGGGTGTGTAGTATATAGTTACTGTCCTTTTTGATATTTTATTTACAGTATATAATATACGTTTGGTGTAATTTTTGATATTTTATGTACAGTATATTAAATATAATTACTGTAGTATTTGATACTTTATTTACAGTATATATAACACATATTTGGTGTACTTTTTGATATTTTATGTACAGTATGTCATATATATTTACTGTACTTTTTGATAATTTATTTACAGTATATAAAGTGTATTTGGTGTACTTTCAGTTAATATTATATGTACAATATATGAAATATATTTACTGTACTTTTTGATATTTTATGTACAGTATATAAGATATATTTGGTGTCCTTTTGATATTTTATGTAAATTATATAATATATATTTGGTGAAGTTTTTGATATTTTACATAGGGTGTGTAGTATATAGTTACTGTCCTTTTTGATATTTTATTTACAGTATATAATATACGTTTGGTGTAATTTTTGATATTTTATGTACAGTATATTAAATATAATTACTGTAGTATTTGATACTTTATTTACAGTATATATAACACATATTTGGTGTACTTTTTGATATTTTATGTACAGTATGTAATATATATTTACTGTACTTTTTGATAATTTATTTACAGTATATAAAGTGTATTTGGGGTACTTTCGGTTAATATTATATGTACAATATATGAAATATATTTACTGTATTTTTGATATTTTATGTACAGTATATAAGATATATTTCGTATCCTTTTGATATTTTATGTAAATTATATAATACATATTTGGTGTTGTTTTTGATATTTTACATAGGGTGTGTCATATATATTGACTGTCCTTTTTTATATTTTATTTACAGTATATAATATACATTTGGTGTAATTTTTGATATTTTATGTACAGTATATTAAATATAATTACTGTAGTTTTTCATAGTCTATTTACAGTATATATAACACATATTTGGTGTACTTTTTGATATTTTATGTACAGTATGTAATATATATTTACTGTACTTTTTGATAATTTATTTACAGTATATAAAGTGTATTTGGGGTACTTTCGGTTAATATTATATGTACAATATATGAAATATATTTACTGTATTTTTGATATTTTATGTACAGTATATAAGATATATTTCGTATCCTTTTGATATTTTATGTAAATTATATAATACATATTTGGTGTTGTTTTTGATATTTTACATAGGGTGTGTCATATATATTGACTGTCCTTTTTTATATTTTATTTACAGTATATAATATACATTTGGTGTAATTTTTGATATTTTATGTACAGTATATTAAATATAATTACTGTAGTTTTTCATAGTCTATTTACAGTATATATAACACATATTTGGTGTACTTTTTGATATTTTATGTACAGTATGTCATATATATTTACTGTACTGTTTTATATTTTATTTACAGTATATAAAATGTATTTGGTGTACTTTTAGTTAATATTATATGTACAATATATGAAATATATTTACTGTACCTTCTGATATTTTATATACAGTATATAAGATATATTTGGTGTCCGTTTGATATTTTATACAAATTATATAATATATATTTGGTGAAGTTTTTCATATTTTACATAGGGGGTGTAGTATATAGTTACTGTCCTTTTTGATATTTTATTTACAGTATATAATATACGTTTGGTGTAATTTTTGATATTTAATGTACAGTATATTAAATATAATTACTGTAGTATTTGATACTTTATTTACAGTATATATAACACATATTTGGTGTACTTTTTGATATTTTATGTACAGTATGTCATATATATTTACTGTACTGTTTCATATTTTATTTACAGTATATAAAATGTATTTGGTGTACTTTTAGTTAATATTATATGTACAATATATGAAATATATTTACTGTACCTTCTGATATTTTATATACAGTATATAAGATATATTTGGTGTCCGTTTGATATTTTATACAAATTATATAATATATATTTGGTGAAGTTTTTCATATTTTACATAGGGGGTGTAGTATATAGTTACTGTCCTTTTTGATATTTTATTTACAGTATATAATATACGTTTGGTGTAATTTTTGATATTTAATGTACAGTATATTAAATATAATTACTGTAGTATTTGATACTTTATTTACAGTATATAAACCACATATTTGGCGTACTTTTTGATATTTTATGTACAGTATGTCATATATATTTACTGTACTTTTTGATAATTTATTTACAGTATATAAAGTGTATTTGGTGTACTTTCAGTTAATATTATATGTACAATATATGAAATATATTTACTGTACTTTTTGATATTTTATGTACAGTATATAAGATATATTTGGTGTCCTTTTGATATTTTATGTAAATTATATAATATATATTTGGTGAAGTTTTTGATATTTTACATAGGGTGTGTAGTATATAGTTACTGTCCTTTTTGATATTTTATTTACAGTATATAATATACGTTTGGTGTAATTTTTGATATTTTATGTACAGTATATTAAATATAATTACTGTAGTATTTGATACTTTATTTACAGTATATATAACACATATTTGGTGTACTTTTTGATATTTTATGTACAGTATGTAATATATATTTACTGTACTTTTTGATAATTTATTTACAGTATATAAAGTGTATTTGGGGTACTTTCGGTTAATATTATATGTACAATATATGAAATATATTTACTGTATTTTTGATATTTTATGTACAGTATATAAGATATATTTCGTATCCTTTTGATATTTTATGTAAATTATATAATACATATTTGGTGTTGTTTTTGATATTTTACATAGGGTGTGTCATATATATTGACTGTCCTTTTTTATATTTTATTTACAGTATATAATATACATTTGGTGTAATTTTTGATATTTTATGTACAGTATATTAAATATAATTACTGCAGTTTTTGATAGTCTATTTACAGTATATATAACACATATTTGGTGTACTTTTTGATATTTTATGTACAGTATGTCATATATATTTACTGTACTATTTGATATATTATTTACAGTATATAAAATGTATTTGGTGTACTTTTAGTTAATATTATATGTACAATATATGAAATATATTTACTGTACTTTCTGATATTTTATATACAGTATATAAGATATATTTGGTGTCCTTTTGATATTTTATACAAATTATATAATATATATTTGGTGAAGTTTTTCATATTTTACATAGGGGGTGTAGTATATAGTTACTGTCCTTTTTGATATTTTATTTACAGTATATAATATACGTTTGGTGTAATTTTTGATATTTAATGTACAGTATATTAAATATAATTACTGTAGTATTTGATACTTTATTTACAGTATATAAACCACATATTTGGCGTACTTTTTGATATTTTATGTACAGTATGTCATATATATTTACTGTACTTTTTGATAATTTATTTACAGTATATAAAGTGTATTTGGTGTACTTTCAGTTAATATTATATGTACAATATATGAAATATATTTACTGTACTTTTTGATATTTTATGTACAGTATATAAGATATATTTGGTGTCCTTTTGATATTTTATGTAAATTATATAATATATATTTGGTGAAGTTTTTGATATTTTACATAGGGTGTGTAGTATATAGTTACTGTCCTTTTTGATATTTTATTTACAGTATATAATATACGTTTGGTGTAATTTTTGATATTTTATGTACAGTATATTAAATATAATTACTGTAGTATTTGATACTTTATTTACAGTATATATAACACATATTTGGTGTACTTTTTGATATTTTATGTACAGTATGTAATATATATTTACTGTACTTTTTGATAATTTATTTACAGTATATAAAGTGTATTTGGGGTACTTTCGGTTAATATTATATGTACAATATATGAAATATATTTACTGTATTTTTGATATTTTATGTACAGTATATAAGATATATTTCGTATCCTTTTGATATTTTATGTAAATTATATAATACATATTTGGTGTTGTTTTTGATATTTTACATAGGGTGTGTCATATATATTGACTGTCCTTTTTTATATTTTATTTACAGTATATAATATACATTTGGTGTAATTTTTGATATTTTATGTACAGTATATTAAATATAATTACTGTAGTTTTTCATAGTCTATTTACAGTATATATAACACATATTTGGTGTACTTTTTGATATTTTATGTACAGTATGTCATATATATTTACTGTACTGTTTTATATTTTATTTACAGTATATAAAATGTATTTGGTGTACTTTTAGTTAATATTATATGTACAATATATGAAATATATTTACTGTACCTTCTGATATTTTATATACAGTATATAAGATATATTTGGTGTCCGTTTGATATTTTATACAAATTATATAATATATATTTGGTGAAGTTTTTCATATTTTACATAGGGGGTGTAGTATATAGTTACTGTCCTTTTTGATATTTTATTTACAGTATATAATATACGTTTGGTGTAATTTTTGATATTTAATGTACAGTATATTAAATATAATTACTGTAGTATTTGATACTTTATTTACAGTATATATAACACATATTTGGTGTACTTTTTGATATTTTATGTACAGTATGTAATATATATTTACTGTACTTTTTGATAATTTATTTACAGTATATAAAGTGTATTTGGGGTACTTTCGGTTAATATTATATGTACAATATATGAAATATATTTACTGTATTTTTGATATTTTATGTACAGTATATAAGATATATTTCATATCCTTTTGATATTTTATGTAAATTATATAATATATATTTGGTGAAGTTTTTGATATTTTACATAGGGTGTGTAGTATATAGTTACTGTCCTTTTTGATATTTTATTTACAGTATATAATATACGTTTGGTGTAATTTTTGATATTTTATGTACAGTATATTAAATATAATTACTGTAGTATTTGATACTTTATTTACAGTATATATAACACATATTTGGTGTACTTTTTGATATTTTATGTACAGTATGTCATATATATTTACTGTACTTTTTGATAATTTATTTACAGTATATAAAGTGTATTTGGTGTACTTTCAGTTAATATTATATGTACAATATATGAAATATATTTACTGTACTTTTTGATATTTTATGTACAGTATATAAGATATATTTGGTGTCCTTTTGATATTTTATGTAAATTATATAATATATATTTGGTGAAGTTTTTGATATTTTACATAGGGTGTGTAGTATATAGTTACTGTCCTTTTTGATATTTTATTTACAGTATATAATATACGTTTGGTGTAATTTTTGATATTTTATGTACAGTATATTAAATATAATTACTGTAGTATTTGATACTTTATTTACAGTATATATAACACATATTTGGTGTACTTTTTGATATTTTATGTACAGTATGTAATATATATTTACTGTACTTTTTGATAATTTATTTACAGTATATAAAGTGTATTTGGGGTACTTTCGGTTAATATTATATGTACAATATATGAAATATATTTACTGTATTTTTGATATTTTATGTACAGTACATAAGATATATTTCGTATCCTTTTGATATTTTATGTAAATTATATAATACATATTTGGTGTTGTTTTTGATATTTTACATAGGGTGTGTCATATATATTGACTGTCCTTTTTTATATTTTATTTACAGTATATAATATACATTTGGTGTAATTTTTGATATTTTATGTACAGTATATTAAATATAATTACTGTAGTTTTTCATAGTCTATTTACAGTATATATAACACATATTTGGTGTACTTTTTGATATTTTATGTACAGTATGTAATATATATTTACTGTACTTTTTGATAATTTATTTACAGTATATAAAGTGTATTTGGGGTACTTTCGGTTAATATTATATGTACAATATATGAAATATATTTACTGTATTTTTGATATTTTATGTACAGTATATAAGATATATTTCGTATCCTTTTGATATTTTATGTAAATTATATAATACATATTTGGTGTTGTTTTTGATATTTTACATAGGGTGTGTCATATATATTGACTGTCCTTTTTTATATTTTATTTACAGTATATAATATACATTTGGTGTAATTTTTGATATTTTATGTACAGTATATTAAATATAATTACTGTAGTTTTTCATAGTCTATTTACAGTATATATAACACATATTTGGTGTACTTTTTGATATTTTATGTACAGTATGTCATATATATTTACTGTACTGTTTTATATTTTATTTACAGTATATAAAATGTATTTGGTGTACTTTTAGTTAATATTATATGTACAATATATGAAATATATTTACTGTACCTTCTGATATTTTATATACAGTATATAAGATATATTTGGTGTCCGTTTGATATTTTATACAAATTATATAATATATATTTGGTGAAGTTTTTCATATTTTACATAGGGGGTGTAGTATATAGTTACTGTCCTTTTTGATATTTTAGTTACAGTATATAATATACGTTTGGTGTAATTTTTGATATTTAATGTACAGTATATTAAATATAATTACTGTAGTATTTGATACTTTATTTACAGTATATATAACACATATTTGGTGTACTTTTTGATATTTTATGTACAGTATGTAATATATATTTACTGTACTTTTTGATAATTTATTTACAGTATATAAAGTGTATTTGGGGTACTTTCGGTTAATATTATATGTACAATATATGAAATATATTTACTGTATTTTTGATATTTTATGTACAGTATATAAGATATATTTCGTATCCTTTTGATATTTTATGTAAATTATATAATACATATTTGGTGTTGTTTTTGATATTTTACATAGGGTGTGTCATATATATTGACTGTCCTTTTTTATATTTTATTTACAGTATATAATATACATTTGGTGTAATTTTTGATATTTTATGTACAGTATATTAAATATAATTACTGTAGTTTTTCATAGTCTATTTACAGTATATATAACACATATTTGGTGTACTTTTTGATATTTTATGTACAGTATGTCATATATATTTACTGTACTGTTTTATATTTTATTTACAGTATATAAAATGTATTTGGTGTACTTTTAGTTAATATTATATGTACAATATATGAAATATATTTACTGTACCTTCTGATATTTTATATACAGTATATAAGATATATTTGGTGTCCGTTTGATATTTTATACAAATTATATAATATATATTTGGTGAAGTTTTTCATATTTTACATAGGGGGTGTAGTATATAGTTACTGTCCTTTTTGATATTTTATTTACAGTATATAATATACGTTTGGTGTAATTTTTGATATTTAATGTACAGTATATTAAATATAATTACTGTAGTATTTGATACTTTATTTACAGTATATAAACCACATATTTGGCGTACTTTTTGATATTTTATGTACAGTATGTCATATATATTTACTGTACTTTTTGATAATTTATTTACAGTATATAAAGTGTATTTGGTGTACTTTCAGTTAATATTATATGTACAATATATGAAATATATTTACTGTACTTTTTGATATTTTATGTACAGTATATAAGATATATTTGGTGTCCTTTTGATATTTTATGTAAATTATATAATATATATTTGGTGAAGTTTTTGATATTTTACATAGGGTGTGTAGTATATAGTTACTGTCCTTTTTGATATTTTATTTACAGTATATAATATACGTTTGGTGTAATTTTTGATATTTTATGTACAGTATATTAAATATAATTACTGTAGTATTTGATACTTTATTTACAGTATATATAACACATATTTGGTGTACTTTTTGATATTTTATGTACAGTATGTAATATATATTTACTGTACTTTTTGATAATTTATTTACAGTATATAAAGTGTATTTGGGGTACTTTCGGTTAATATTATATGTACAATATATGAAATATATTTACTGTATTTTTGATATTTTATGTACAGTATATAAGATATATTTCGTATCCTTTTGATATTTTATGTAAATTATATAATACATATTTGGTGTTGTTTTTGATATTTTACATAGGGTGTGTCATATATATTGACTGTCCTTTTTTATATTTTATTTACAGTATATAATATACATTTGGTGTAATTTTTGATATTTTATGTACAGTATATTAAATATAATTACTGTAGTTTTTCATAGTCTATTTACAGTATATATAACACATATTTGGTGTACTTTTTGATATTTTATGTACAGTATGTAATATATATTTACTGTACTGTTTTATATTTTATTTACAGTATATAAAATGTATTTGGTGTACTTTTAGTTAATATTATATGTACAATATATGAAATATATTTACTGTACCTTCTGATATTTTATATACAGTATATAAGATATATTTGGTGTCCGTTTGATATTTTATACAAATTATATAATATATATTTGGTGAAGTTTTTCATATTTTACATAGGGGGTGTAGTATATAGTTACTGTCCTTTTTGATATTTTATTTACAGTATATAATATACGTTTGGTGTAATTTTTGATATTTAATGTACAGTATATTAAATATAATTACTGTAGTATTTGATACTTTATTTACAGTATATAAACCACATATTTGGCGTACTTTTTGATATTTTATGTACAGTATGTCATATATATTTACTGTACTTTTTGATAATTTATTTACAGTATATAAAGTGTATTTGGTGTACTTTCAGTTAATATTATATGTACAATATATGAAATATATTTACTGTACTTTTTGATATTTTATGTACAGTATATAAGATATATTTGGTGTCCTTTTGATATTTTATGTAAATTATATAATATATATTTGGTGAAGTTTTTGATATTTTACATAGGGTGTGTAGTATATAGTTACTGTCCTTTTTGATATTTTATTTACAGTATATAATATACGTTTGGTGTAATTTTTGATATTTTATGTACAGTATATTAAATATAATTACTGTAGTATTTGATACTTTATTTACAGTATATATAACACATATTTGGTGTACTTTTTGATATTTTATGTACAGTATGTAATATATATTTACTGTACTTTTTGATAATTTATTTACAGTATATAAAGTGTATTTGGGGTACTTTCGGTTAATATTATATGTACAATATATGAAATATATTTACTGTATTTTTGATATTTTATGTACAGTATATAAGATATATTTCGTATCCTTTTGATATTTTATGTAAATTATATAATACATATTTGGTGTTGTTTTTGATATTTTACATAGGGTGTGTCATATATATTGACTGTCCTTTTTTATATTTTATTTACAGTATATAATATACATTTGGTGTAATTTTTGATATTTTATGTACAGTATATTAAATATAATTACTGTAGTTTTTCATAGTCTATTTACAGTATATATAACACATATTTGGTGTACTTTTTGATATTTTATGTACAGTATGTAATATATATTTACTGTACTGTTTTATATTTTATTTACAGTATATAAAATGTATTTGGTGTACTTTTAGTTAATATTATATGTACAATATATGAAATATATTTACTGTACCTTCTGATATTTTATATACAGTATATAAGATATATTTGGTGTCCGTTTGATATTTTATACAAATTATATAATATATATTTGGTGAAGTTTTTCATATTTTACATAGGGGGTGTAGTATATAGTTACTGTCCTTTTTGATATTTTATTTACAGTATATAATATACGTTTGGTGTAATTTTTGATATTTAATGTACAGTATATTAAATATAATTACTGTAGTATTTGATACTTTATTTACAGTATATATAACACATATTTGGTGTACTTTTTGATATTTTATGTACAGTATGTAATATATATTTACTGTACTTTTTGATAATTTATTTACAGTATATAAAGTGTATTTGGGGTACTTTCGGTTAATATTATATGTACAATATATGAAATATATTTACTGTATTTTTGATATTTTATGTACAGTATATAAGATATATTTCGTATCCTTTTGATATTTTATGTAAATTATATAATACATATTTGGTGTTGTTTTTGATATTTTACATAGGGTGTGTCATATATATTGACTGTCCTTTTTTATATTTTATTTACAGTATATAATATACATTTGGTGTAATTTTTGATATTTTATGTACAGTATATTAAATATAATTACTGTAGTTTTTCATAGTCTATTTACAGTATATATAACACATATTTGGTGTACTTTTTGATATTTTATGTACAGTATGTCATATATATTTACTGTACTGTTTTATATTTTATTTACAGTATATAAAATGTATTTGGTGTACTTTTAGTTAATATTATATGTACAATATATGAAATATATTTACTGTACCTTCTGATATTTTATATACAGTATATAAGATATATTTGGTGTCCGTTTGATATTTTATACAAATTATATAATATATATTTGGTGAAGTTTTTCATATTTTACATAGGGGGTGTAGTATATAGTTACTGTCCTTTTTGATATTTTATTTACAGTATATAATATACGTTTGGTGTAATTTTTGATATTTAATGTACAGTATATTAAATATAATTACTGTAGTATTTGATACTTTATTTACAGTATATAAACCACATATTTGGCATACTTTTTGATATTTTATGTACAGTATGTCATATATATTTACTGTACTTTTTGATAATTTATTTACAGTATATAAAGTGTATTTGGTGTACTTTCAGTTAATATTATATGTACAATATATGAAATATATTTACTGTACTTTTTGATATTTTATGTACAGTATATAAGATATATTTGGTGTCCTTTTGATATTTTATGTAAATTATATAATATATATTTGGTGAAGTTTTTGATATTTTACATAGGGTGTGTAGTATATAGTTACTGTCCTTTTTGATATTTTATTTACAGTATATAATATACGTTTGGTGTAATTTTTGATATTTTATGTACAGTATATTAAATATAATTACTGTAGTATTTGATACTTTATTTACAGTATATATAACACATATTTGGTGTACTTTTTGATATTTTATGTACAGTATGTAATATATATTTACTGTACTTTTTGATAATTTATTTACAGTATATAAAGTGTATTTGGGGTACTTTTGGTTAATATTATATGTACAATATATGAAATATATTTACTGTATTTTTGATATTTTATGTACAGTATATAAGATATATTTCGTATCCTTTTGATATTTTATGTAAATTATATAATACATATTTGGTGTTGTTTTTGATATTTTACATAGGGTGTGTCATATATATTGACTGTCCTTTTTTATATTTTATTTACAGTATATAATATACATTTGGTGTAATTTTTGATATTTTATGTACAGTATATTAAATATAATTACTGTAGTTTTTCATAGTCTATTTACAGTATATATAACACATATTTGGTGTACTTTTTGATATTTTATGTACAGTATGTAATATATATTTACTGTACTTTTTGATAATTTATTTACAGTATATAAAGTGTATTTGGGGTACTTTCGGTTAATATTATATGTACAATATATGAAATATATTTACTGTATTTTTGATATTTTATGTACAGTATATAAGATATATTTCGTATCCTTTTGATATTTTATGTAAATTATATAATACATATTTGGTGTTGTTTTTGATATTTTACATAGGGTGTGTCATATATATTGACTGTCCTTTTTTATATTTTATTTACAGTATATAATATACATTTGGTGTAATTTTTGATATTTTATGTACAGTATATTAAATATAATTACTGTAGTTTTTCATAGTCTATTTACAGTATATATAACACATATTTGGTGTACTTTTTGATATTTTATGTACAGTATGTCATATATATTTACTGTACTGTTTTATATTTTATTTACAGTATATAAAATGTATTTGGTGTACTTTTAGTTAATATTATATGTACAATATATGAAATATATTTACTGTACCTTCTGATATTTTATATACAGTATATAAGATATATTTGGTGTCCGTTTGATATTTTATACAAATTATATAATATATATTTGGTGAAGTTTTTCATATTTTACATAGGGGGTGTAGTATATAGTTACTGTCCTTTTTGATATTTTATTTACAGTATATAATATACGTTTGGTGTAATTTTTGATATTTAATGTACAGTATATTAAATATAATTACTGTAGTATTTGATACTTTATTTACAGTATATATAACACATATTTGGTGTACTTTTTGATATTTTATGTACAGTATGTAATATATATTTACTGTACTTTTTGATAATTTATTTACAGTATATAAAGTGTATTTGGGGTACTTTCGGTTAATATTATATGTACAATATATGAAATATATTTACTGTATTTTTGATATTTTATGTACAGTATATAAGATATATTTCGTATCCTTTTGATATTTTATGTAAATTATATAATACATATTTGGTGTTGTTTTTGATATTTTACATAGGGTGTGTCATATATATTGACTGTCCTTTTTTATATTTTATTTACAGTATATAATATACATTTGGTGTAATTTTTGATATTTTATGTACAGTATATTAAATATAATTACTGTAGTTTTTCATAGTCTATTTACAGTATATATAACACATATTTGGTGTACTTTTTGATATTTTATGTACAGTATGTCATATATATTTACTGTACTGTTTTATATTTTATTTACAGTATATAAAATGTATTTGGTGTACTTTTAGTTAATATTATATGTACAATATATGAAATATATTTACTGTACCTTCTGATATTTTATATACAGTATATAAGATATATTTGGTGTCCGTTTGATATTTTATACAAATTATATAATATATATTTGGTGAAGTTTTTCATATTTTACATAGGGGGTGTAGTATATAGTTACTGTCCTTTTTGATATTTTATTTACAGTATATAATATACGTTTGGTGTAATTTTTGATATTTAATGTACAGTATATTAAATATAATTACTGTAGTATTTGATACTTTATTTACAGTATATAAACCACATATTTGGCGTACTTTTTGATATTTTATGTACAGTATGTCATATATATTTACTGTACTTTTTGATAATTTATTTACAGTATATAAAGTGTATTTGGTGTACTTTCAGTTAATATTATATGTACAATATATGAAATATATTTACTGTACTTTTTGATATTTTATGTACAGTATATAAGATATATTTGGTGTCCTTTTGATATTTTATGTAAATTATATAATATATATTTGGTGAAGTTTTTGATATTTTACATAGGGTGTGTAGTATATAGTTACTGTCCTTTTTGATATTTTATTTACAGTATATAATATACGTTTGGTGTAATTTTTGATATTTTATGTACAGTATATTAAATATAATTACTGTAGTATTTGATACTTTATTTACAGTATATATAACACATATTTGGTGTACTTTTTGATATTTTATGTACAGTATGTAATATATATTTACTGTACTTTTTGATAATTTATTTACAGTATATAAAGTGTATTTGGGGTACTTTCGGTTAATATTATATGTACAATATATGAAATATATTTACTGTATTTTTGATATTTTATGTACAGTATATAAGATATATTTCGTATCCTTTTGATATTTTATGTAAATTATATAATACATATTTGGTGTTGTTTTTGATATTTTACATAGGGTGTGTCATATATATTGACTGTCCTTTTTTATATTTTATTTACAGTATATAATATACATTTGGTGTAATTTTTGATATTTTATGTACAGTATATTAAATATAATTACTGTAGTTTTTCATAGTCTATTTACAGTATATATAACACATATTTGGTGTACTTTTTGATATTTTATGTACAGTATGTCATATATATTTACTGTACTGTTTTATATTTTATTTACAGTATATAAAATGTATTTGGTGTACTTTTAGTTAATATTATATGTACAATATATGAAATATATTTACTGTACCTTCTGATATTTTATATACAGTATATAAGATATATTTGGTGTCCGTTTGATATTTTATACAAATTATATAATATATATTTGGTGAAGTTTTTCATATTTTACATAGGGGGTGTAGTATATAGTTACTGTCCTTTTTGATATTTTATTTACAGTATATAATATACGTTTGGTGTAATTTTTGATATTTAATGTACAGTATATTAAATATAATTACTGTAGTATTTGATACTTTATTTACAGTATATAAACCACATATTTGGCGTACTTTTTGATATTTTATGTACAGTATGTCATATATATTTACTGTACTTTTTGATAATTTATTTACAGTATATAAAGTGTATTTGGTGTACTTTCAGTTAATATTATATGTACAATATATGAAATATATTTACTGTACTTTTTGATATTTTATGTACAGTATATAAGATATATTTGGTGTCCTTTTGATATTTTATGTAAATTATATAATATATATTTGGTGAAGTTTTTGATATTTTACATAGGGGGTGTAGTATATAGTTACTGTCCTTTTTGATATTTTATTTACAGTATATAATATACGTTTGGTGTAATTTTTGATATTTTATGTACAGTATATTAAATATAATTACTGCAGTTTTTGATAGTCTATTTACAGTATATATAACACATATTTGGTGTACTTTTTGATATTTTATGTACAGTATGTCATATATATTTACTGTACTATTTGATATATTATTTACAGTATATAAAATGTATTTGGTGTACTTTTAGTTAATATTATATGTACAATATATGAAATATATTTACTGTACTTTCTGATATTTTATATACAGTATATAAGATATATTTGGTGTCCTTTTGATATTTTATACAAATTATATAATATATATTTGGTGAAGTTTTTCATATTTTACATAGGGGGTGTAGTATATAGTTACTGTCCTTTTTGATATTTTATTTACAGTATATAATATACGTTTGGTGTAATTTTTGATATTTAATGTACAGTATATTAAATATAATTACTGTAGTATTTGATACTTTATTTACAGTATATAAACCACATATTTGGCGTACTTTTTGATATTTTATGTACAGTATGTCATATATATTTACTGTACTTTTTGATAATTTATTTACAGTATATAAAGTGTATTTGGTGTACTTTCAGTTAATATTATATGTACAATATATGAAATATATTTACTGTACTTTTTGATATTTTATGTACAGTATATAAGATATATTTGGTGTCCTTTTGATATTTTATGTAAATTATATAATATATATTTGGTGAAGTTTTTGATATTTTACATAGGGTGTGTAGTATATACTTACTGTCCTTTTTGATATTTTATTTACAGTATATAATATACATTTGGTGTAATTTTTGATATTTTATGTACAGTATATTAAATATAATTACTGCAGTTTTTGATAGTCTATTTACAGTATATATAACACATATTTGGTGTACTTTTTGATATTTTATGTACAGTATGTCATATATATTTACTGTACTATTTGATATATTATTTACAGTATATAAAATGTATTTGGTGTACTTTTAGTTAATATTATATGTACAATATATGAAATATATTTACTGTACTTTCTGATATTTTATATACAGTATATAAGATATATTTGGTGTCCTTTTGATATTTTATATAAATTATATAATATATATTTGGTGAAGTTTTTGATGTTTTACATAGGGTGTGTAGTATATACTTACTGTCCTTTTTGATATTTTATTTACAGTATATAATATACATTTGGTGTAATTTTTGATATTTTATGTACAGTATATTAAATATAGTTACTGCAGTTTTTGATAGTCTATTTACAGTATATATAACACATATTTGGTGTACTTTTTGATATTTTATGTACAGTATGTCATCTATATTTACTGTACTATTTGATATTTTATTTACAGTATATAAAATGTATTTGGTGTACTTTTAGTTAATATTATATGTACAATATAGGAAATATATTTACTGTACTTTTTGATATTTTATGTACAGTATATAAGATATATTTGGTGTCCTTTTGATATTTTATATAAATTATATAATATATATTTGGTGAAGTTTTTGATATTTTACATAGGGTGTGTAGTATATAGTTACTGTCCTTTTTGATATTTTATTTACAGTATATAATATACGTTTGGTGTAATTTTTGATATTTAATGTACAGTATATTAAATATAATTACTGTAGTATTTGATACTTTATTTACAGTATATATAACACATATTTGGTGTACTTTTTGATATTTTATGTACAGTATGTCATATATATTTACTGTACTTTTTGATAATTTATTTACAGTATATAAAGTGTATTTGGTGTACTTTCAGTTAATATTACATGTACAATATATGAAATATATTTACTGTACTTTTTGATATTTTATGTACAGTATATAAGATATATTTGGTGTCCTTTTGATATTTTATGTAAATTATATAATATATATTTGGTGAAGTTTTTGATATTTTACATAGGGTGTGTAGTATATAGTTACTGTCCTTTTTGATATTTTATTTACGGTATATAATATACGTTTGGTGTAATTTTTGATATTTTATGTACAGTATATTAAATATAATTACTGTAGTATTTGATACTTTATTTACAGTATATATACAACATATTTGGTGTACTATTTGATATTTTATGTACAGTATGTAATATATATTTACTGTACTTTTTGATAATTTATTTACAGTATATAAAGTGTATTTGGTGTACTTTCGGTTAATATTATATGTACAATATATGAAATATATATACTGTATTTTTGATATTTTATGTACAGTATATAAGATATATTTCGTGTCCTTTTGATATTTTATGTAAATTATATAATACATATTTGGTGTTGTTTTTGATATTTTACATAGGGTGTGTCATCTATATTGACTGTCCTTTTTGATATTTTATTTACAGTATATAATATACATTTGGTGTAATTTTTGATATTTTATGTACAGTATATTAAATATAATTACTGTAGTTTTTCATAGTCTATTTACAGTATATATAACACATATTTGGTGTACTTTTTGATATTTTATGTACAGTATGTCATCTATATTTACTGTACTATTTGATATTTTATTTACAGTATATAAAATGTATTTGGTGTACTTTTAGTTAATATTATATGTACAATATATGAAATATATTTACTGTACTTTCTGATATTTTATATACAGTATATAAGATATATTTGGTGTCCTTTTGATATTTTATATAAATTATATAATATATATTTGGTGAAGTTTTTGATATTTTACATAGGGTGTGTAGTATATACTTACTGTCCTTTTTGATATTTTATTTACAGTATATAATATACATTTGGTGTAATTTTTGGTATTTTATGTACAGTATATTAAATATAATTACTGCAGTTTTTGATAGTCTATTTACAGTATATATAACACATATTTGGTGTACTTTTTGATATTTTATGTACAGTATGTCATATATATTTACTGTACTTTTTGATATTTTATTTACAGTATATAAAATGTATTTGGTGTACTTTTAGTTAATATTATATGTACAATATAGGAAATATATTTACTGTACTTTTTGATATTTTATGTACAGTATATAAGATATATTTGGTGTCCTTTTGATATTTTATATAAATTATATAATATATATTTGGTGAAGTTTTTGATATTTTACATAGGGTGTGTAGTATATAGTTACTGTCCTTTTTCATATTTTATTTACAGTATATAATATACGTTTGGTGTAATTTTTGATATTTAATGTACAGTATATTAAATATAATTACTGTAGTATTTGATACTTTATTTACAGTATATATAACACATATTTGGTGTACTTTTTGATATTTTATGTACAGTATGTCATATATATTTACTGTACTTTTTGATAATTTATTTACAGTATATAAAGTGTATTTGGTGTACTTTCAGTTAATATTACATGTACAATATATGAAATATATTTACTGTACTTCTTGATATTTTATGTACAGTATATAAGATATATTTGGTGTCCTTTTGATATTTTATGTAAATTATATAATATATATTTGGTGAAGTTTTTGATATTTTACATAGGGTGTGTAGTATATAGTTACTGTCTTTTTTGATATTTTATTTACAGTATATAATATACGTTTGGTGTAATTTTTGATATTTAATGTACAGTATATTAAATATAATTACTGTAGTATTTGATACTTTATTTACAGTATATATAACACATATTTGGTGTACTTTTTGATATTTTATGTACAGTATGTAATATATATTTACTGTACTTTTTGATAATTTATTTACAGTATATAAAGTGTATTTGGTGTACTTTCAGTTAATATTATATGTAAAATATATGAAATATATTTACTGTACTTTTTGATATTTTATGTACAGTATATAAGATATATTTGGTGTCCTTTTGATATTTTATGTAAATTATATAATATATATTTGGTGAAGTTTTTGATATTTTACATAGGGTGTGTAGTATATAGTTACTGTCCTTTTTGATATTTTATTTACAGTATATAATATACGTTTGGTGTAATTTTTGATATTTTATGTACAGTATATTAAATATAATTACTGTAGTATTTGATACTTTATTTACAGTATATATAACACATATTTGGTGTACTATTTGATATTTTATGTACAGTATGTAATATATATTTACTGTACTTTTTCATAATTTATTTACAGTATATAAAGTGTATTTGGTGTACTTTCGGTTAATATTATATGTACAATATATGAAATATATATACTGTATTTTTGATATTTTATGTACAGTATATAAGATATATTTCGTGTCCTTTTGGTATTTTATGTAAATTATATAATACATATTTGGTGTTGTTTTTGATATTTTACATAGGGTGTGTCATCTATATTGACTGTCCTTTTTGATATTTTATTTACAGTATATAATATACATTTGGTGTAATTTTTGATATTTTATGTACAGTATATTAAATATAATTACTGTAGTTTTTCATAGTCTATTTACAGTATATATAACACATATTTGGTGTACTTTTTGATATTTTATGTACAGTATGTCATCTATATTTACTGTACTATTTGATATTTTATTTACAGTATATAAAATGTATTTGGTGTACTTTTAGTTAATATTATATGTACAATATATGAAATATATTTACTGTACTTTCTGATATTTTATATACAGTATATAAGATATATTTGGTGTCCTTTTGATATTTTATATAAATTATATAATATATATTTGGTGAAGTTTTTGATATTTTACATAGGGTGTGTAGTATATACTTACTGTCCTTTTTGATATTTTATTTACAGTATATAATATACATTTGGTGTAATTTTTGGTATTTTATGTACAGTATATTAAATATAATTACTGCAGTTTTTGATAGTCTATTTACAGTATATATAACACATATTTGGTGTACTTTTTGATATTTTATGTACAGTATGTCATATATATTTACTGTACTTTTTGATATTTTATTTACAGTATATAAAATGTATTTGGTGTACTTTTAGTTAATATTATATGTACAATATAGGAAATATATTTACTGTACTTTTTGATATTTTATGTACAGTATATAAGATATATTTGGTGTCCTTTTGATATTTTATATAAATTATATAATATATATTTGGTGAAGTTTTTGATATTTTACATAGGGTGTGTAGTATATAGTTACTGTCCTTTTTGATATTTTATTTACAGTATATAATATACGTTTGGTGTAATTTTTGATATTTAATGTACAGTATATTAAATATAATTACTGTAGTATTTGATACTTTATTTACAGTATATATAACACATATTTGGTGTACTTTTTGATATTTTATGTACAGTATGTCATATATATTTACTGTACTTTTTGATAATTTATTTACAGTATATAAAGTGTATTTGGTGTACTTTCAGTTAATATTACATGTACAATATATGAAATATATTTACTGTACTTTTTGATATTTTATGTACAGTATATAAGATATATTTGGTGTCCTTTTGATATTTTATGTAAATTATATAATATATATTTGGTGAAGTTTTTGATATTTTACATAGGGTGTGTAGTATATAGTTACTGTCTTTTTTGATATTTTATTTACAGTATATAATATACGTTTGGTGTAATTTTTGATATTTAATGTACAGTATATTAAATATAATTACTGTAGTATTTGATACTTTATTTACAGTATATATAACACATATTTGGTGTACTTTTTGATATTTTATGTACAGTATGTAATATATATTTACTGTACTTTTTGATAATTTATTTACAGTATATAAAGTGTATTTGGTGTACTTTCAGTTAATATTATATGTAAAATATATGAAATATATTTACTGTACTTTTTGATATTTTATGTACAGTATATAAGATATATTTGGTGTCCTTTTGATATTTTATGTAAATTATATAATATATATTTGGTGAAGTTTTTGATATTTTACATAGGGTGTGTAGTATATAGTTACTGTCCTTTTTGATATTTTATTTACAGTATATAATATACGTTTGGTGTAATTTTTGATATTTAATGTACAGTATATTAAATATAATTACTGTAGTATTTGATACTTTATTTACAGTATATATAACACATATTTGGTGTACTATTTGATATTTTATGTACAGTATGTAATATATATTTACTGTACTTTTTCATAATTTATTTACAGTATATAAAGTGTATTTGGTGTACTTTCGGTTAATATTATATGTACAATATATGAAATATATATACTGTATTTTTGATATTTTATGTACAGTATATAAGATATATTTCGTGTCCTTTTGGTATTTTATGTAAATTATATAATACATATTTGGTGTTGTTTTTGATATTTTACATAGGGTGTGTCATCTATATTGACTGTCCTTTTTGATATTTTATTTACAGTATATAATATACATTTGGTGTAATTTTTGATATTTTATGTACAGTATATTAAATATAATTACTGTAGTTTTTCATAGTCTATTTACAGTATATATAACACATATTTGGTGTACTTTTTGATATTTTATGTACAGTATGTCATATATATTTACTGTACTATTTGATATTTTATTTACAGTATATAAAATGTATTTGGTGTACTTTTAGTTAATATTATATGTACAATATATGAAATATATTTACTGTACTTTCTGATATTTTATATACAGTATATAAGATATATTTGGTGTCCTTTTGATATTTTATATAAATTATATAATATATATTTTGTGAAGTTTTTGATATTTTACATAGGGTGTGTAGTATATACTTACTGTCCTTTTTGATATTTTATTTACAGTATATAATATACATTTGGTGTAATTTTTGATATTTTATGTACAGTATATTAAATATAATTACTGCAGTTTTTGATAGTCTACAGTATATACAACACATATTTGGTGTACTTTTTGATATTTTATGTACAGTATGTCATATATTTACTGTAATTTTTGATATTTTATTTACAGTATATAAAATGTATTTGGTGTACTTTTAGTTAATATTATATGTACAATATATGAAATATATTTACTGTACTTTTTGATATTTTATGTACAGTATATAACATATATTTGGTGTCCTTTTGATATTTTATGTAAATTATATAATATATATTTGGTGAAGTTTTTGATATTTTACATAGGGTGTGTACTATATAGTTACTGTCCTTTTTGATATTTTATTTACAGTATATAATATACGTTTGGTGTAATTTTTGATATTTTATGTACAGTATATTAAATATAATTACTGTAGTATTTGATACTTTATTTACAGTATATATAACACATATTTGGTGTACTTTTTGATATTTTATGTACAGTATGTAATATATATTTACTGTACTTTTTGATAATTTATTTACAGTATATAAAGTGTATTTGGTGTACTTTCAGTTAATATTATATGTACAATATATGAAATATATTTACTGTACTTTGTGATATTTTATGTACAGTATATAAGATATATTTGGTGTCCTTTTGATATTTTATGTAAATTATATAATATATATTTGGTGAAGTTTTTGATATTTTACATAGGGTGTGTAGTATATAGTTACTGTCCTTTTTGATATTTTATTTACAGTATATAATATACATTTGGTGTAATTTTTGATATTTTATGTACAGTATATTAAATACTATTACTGTAGTTTTTGATAGTCTATTTACAGTATATATAACACATATTTGGTTTACTTTTTGATATTTTATGTACAGTATGTCATATATATTTACTGTACTTTTTGATATTTTATTTACAGTATATAAAATGTATTTGGTGTACTTTCAGTTAATATTATATGTATAATATATGAAATATATTTACTGTACTTTTTGATATTTTATGTACAGTATATAAGATATATTTGGTGTCCTTTTGATATTTTATGTAAATTATATAATACATATGTGCTGTAGTTTTTGATATTTTACATAGGGTGTGTCATATATATTGACGGTACTTTTTGATATTTTATTTACAGTATATAATATACATTTGGTGTAATTGTTGATATTTTATGTACAGTATATTAAATATAATTACTGTAGTTTTTCATAGTCTATTTATAGTATATATAACACATATTTGGTGTACTTTTTGATATTTTATGTACAGTATGTCATATATATTTACTGTACTTTTTGATAATTTGTTTACAGTATATTAAGTGTATTTGGTGTACTTTCAGTTAATATTATATGTACAATATATGTAATATATTTACCGTACTCTTTGATATTTTATGTACAGTATATAAGATATATTTGGTGTCCTTTTGATATTTTATGTAAATTATATAATACATATTTGGTGTAGTTTTTGATATTTTACATAGGGTGTGTGATATATATTGACTGTCCTTTTTGATATTTTATTTACAGTATATAATATACATTTGGTGTAATTTTTGATCTTTTATGTACAGTATATTAAATACAATTACTGTAGTTTTTGATAGTCTATTTACAGTATATATAACACGTATTTGGTGTACTTTTTGATATTTTATGTACAGTATGTCATATATATTTACTGTACTTTTTGATAATTTATTTACAGTATATAAAATGTATTTGGTGTACCTTCAGTTAATATTATATGTACAATATATGAAATATATTTACTGTACTTTTTGATATTTTATGTACAGTATGTCATATATATTTACTGTATTTTTGATATTTTATTTACAGTATATAAAATGTATTTGGTGTACTTTTAGTTAATATTATATACACAATATATGAAATATATTTACTGTACTTTTTGATATTTTATGTACAGTATATAAGATATATTTGGTGTCCTTTTGATATTTTATATAAATTATATAATATATATTTGGTGTAGTTTTTGAGTATATAAAATGTATTTGGTGTACTTTCAGTTAATATTATATGTACAATATATGGAATATATTTACTGTAATTTTTGATATTTTATGTACAGTATAGAAGATATATTTGGTGTCCTTTTGATATTTTATATAAATTATATAATATATATTTGGTGAAGTTTTTGATATTTTACATAGGGTGTGTAGTATATAGTTACTGTCCTTTTTGATATTTTATTTACAGTATATAATATACGTTTGGTGTAATTTTTGATATTTAATGTACAGTATATTAAATATAATTACTGTACTATTTGATACTTTATTTACAGTATATATAACACATATTTGGTGTACTTTCTGATATTTTATGTACAGTATGTAATATATATTTACTGTACTTTTTGATAATTTATTTACAGTATATAAAGTGTATTTGGTGTACTTTCAGTTAATATTATATGTACAATATATGAAATATATTTACTGTACTTTTTGATATTTTATGTACAGTATATAAGATATATTTGGTGTCCTTTTGATATTTTATGTAAATTATATAATATATATTTGGTGAAGTTTTTGATATTTTACATAGGGTGTGTAGTATATAGTTACTGTCCTTTTTGATATTTTATTTACAGTATATAATATACGTTTGGTGTAATTTTTGATATTTAATGTACAGTATATTAAATATAATTACTGTAGTATTTGATACTTTATTTACAGTATATATAACACATATTTGGTGTACTTTTTGATATTTTATGTACATTATGTCATATATATTTACTGTACTTTTTGATAATTTATTTACAGTATATAAAGTGTATTTGGTGTACTTTCAGTTAATATTATATGTACAATATATGAAATATATTTACTGTACTTTTTGATATTTTATGTACATTATATAAGATATATTTGGTGTCCTTTTGATATTTTATGTAAATTATATAATATATATTTGGTGAAGTTTTTGATATTTTACATAGGGTGTGTAGTATATAGTTACTGTCCTTTTTGATATTTTATTTACAGTATATAATATACGTTTGGTGTAATTTTTGATATTTTATGTACAGTATATTAAATATAATTACTGTAGTATTTGATACTTTATTTACAGTATATATAACACATATTTGGTGTACTTTTTGATATTTTATGTACAGTATGTAATATATATTTACTGTACTTTTTGATAATTTATTTACAGTATATAAAGTGTATTTGGTGTACTTTCGGTTAATATTATATGTACAATATATGAAATATATATACTGTATTTTTGATATTTTATGTACAGTATATAAGATATATTTCGTGTCCTTTTGATATTTTATGTAAATTATATAATACATATTTGGTGTTGTTGTTGATATTTTACATAGGGTGTGTCATCTATATTGACTGTCCTTTTTAATATTTTATTTACAGTATATAATATACATTTGGTGTAATTTTTGATATTTTATGTACAGTATATTAAATATAATTACTGTAGTTTTTTATAGTCTATTTACAGTATATATAACACATATTTGGTGTACTTTTTGATATTTTATGTACAGTATGTCATATATATTTACTGTACTATTTGATATTTTATTTACAGTATATAAAATGTATTTGGTGTACTTTTAGTTAATATTATATGTACAATATATGAAATATATTTACTGTACTTTCTGATATTTTATATACAGTATATAAGATATATTTGGTGTCCTTTTGATATTTTATATAAATTATATAATATATATTTTGTGAAGTTTTTGATGTTTTACATAGGGTGTGTAGTATATACTTACTGTCCTTTTTGATATTTTATTTACAGTATATAATATACATTTGGTGTAATTTTTGATATTTTATGTACAGTATATTAAATATAATTACTGCAGTTTTTGATAGTCTATTTACAGTATATACAACACATATTTGGTGTACTTTTTGATATTTTATGTACAGTATATCATATATATTTACTGTACTTTTTGATAATTTATTTACAGTATATAAAGTGTATTTGGTGTATTTTCAGTTAATATTATATGTACAATATATGAAATATATTTACTGTACTTTTTGATATTTTATGTACAGTATATAAGATATATTTGGTGTCCTTTTGATATTTTATGTAAATTATATAATATATATTTGGTGAAGTTTTTGATATATTACATAGGGTGTGTAGTATATAGTTACTGTCCTTTTTGATATTTTATTTACAGTATATAATATACGTTTGGTGTAATTTTTGATATTTTATGTACAGTATATTAAATATAATTACTGTTGTATTTGATACTTTATTTACAGTATATATAACACATATTTGGTGTACTTTTTGATATTTTATGTACAGTATGTAATATATATTTACTGTACTTTTTGATAATTTATTTACAGTATATAAAGTGTATTTGGTGTACTTTCGGTTAATATTATATGTACAATATATGAAATATATACTGTATTTTTGATATTTTATGTACAGTATATAAGATATATTTCGTGTCCTTTTGATATTTTATGTAAATTATATAATACATATTTGGTGTTGTTTTTGATATTTTACATAGGGTGTGTCATCTATATTGACTGTCCTTTTTAATATTTTATTTACAGTATATAATATACATTTGGTGTAATTTTTGATATTTTATGTACAGTATATTAAATATAATTACTGTAGTTTTTTATAGTCTATTTACAGTATTTATAACACATATTTGGTGTACTTTTTGATATTTTATGTACAGTATGTCATATATATTTACTGTACTATTTGATATTTTATTTACAGTATATAAAATGTATTTGGTGTACTTTTAGTTAATATTATATGTACAATATATGAAATATATTTACTGTACCTTCTGATATTTTATATACAGTATATAAGATATATTTGGTGTCCTTTTGATATTTTATATAAATTATATAATATATATTTTGTGAAGTTTTTGATATTTTACATAGGGTGTGTAGTATATACTTACTGTCCTTTTTGATATTTTATTTACAGTATATAATATACATTTGGTGTAATTTTTGATATTTTATGTACAGTATATTAAATATAATTACTGAAGTATTTGATACTTTATTTACAGTATATATAACACATATTTGGTGTACTATTTGATATTTTATGTACAGTATGTCATATATATTTACTGTACTTTTTGATAATTTATTTACAGTATATAAAGAGTATTTGGTGTACTTTCAGTTAATATTATATGTACAATATATGAAATATGTTTACTGTATTTTTGATATTTTATGTACAGTATATAAGATATATTTGGTGTCCTTTTGATATTTTATGTAAATTATATAATATATATTTGGTGAAGTTTTTGATATTTTACATAGGGTGTGTAGTATATAGTTACTGTCCTTTTTGAGATTTTATTTACAGTATATAATATACGTTTGGTGTAATTTTTGATATTTTATGTACAGTATATTAAATATAATTACTGTAGTATTTGATACTTTATTTACAGTATATATAACACATATTTGGTGTACTTTTTGATATTTTATGTACAGTATGTAATATATATTTACTGTACTTTTTGATAATTTATTTACAGTATATAAAGTGTATTTGGGGTACTTTCGGTTAATATTATATGTACAATATATGAAATATATTTACTGTATTTTTGATATTTTATGTACAGTATATAAGATATATTTCGTATCCTTTTGATATTTTATGTAAATTATATAATACATATTTGGTGTTGTTTTTGATATTTTACATAGGGTGTGTCATATATATTGACTGTCCTTTTTTATATTTTATTTACAGTATATAATATACATTTGGTGTAATTTTTGATATTTTATGTACAGTATATTAAATATAATTACTGTAGTTTTTCATAGTCTATTTACAGTATATATGACACATATTTTTTGTACTTTTTGATATTTTATGTACAGTATGTCATATATATTTACTGTACTGTTTTATATTTTATTTACAGTATATAAAATGTATTTGGTGTACTTTTAGTTAATATTATATGTACAATATATGAAATATATTTACTGTACCTTCTGATATTTTATGTACAGTATATAAGATATATTTGGTGTCCGTTTGATATTTTATACAAATTATATAATATATATTTGGTGAAGTTTTTCATATTTTACATAGGGGGTGTAGTATATAGTTACTGTCCTTTTTGATATTTTATTTACAGTATATAATATACGTTTGGTGTAATTTTTGATATTTAATGTACAGTATATTAAATATAATTACTGTAGTATTTGATACTTTATTTACAGTATATAAACCACATATTTGGTGTACTTTTTGATATTTTATGTACAGTATGTAATATATATTTACTGTACTTTTTGATAATTTATTTACAGTATATAAAGTGTATTTGGCGTACTTTCAGTTAATATTATATGTACAATATATGAAATATATTTACTGTACTTTTTGATATTTTATGTACAGTATATAAGATATATTTGGTGTCCTTTTGATATTTTATGTAAATTATATAATATATATTTGGTGAAGTTTTTGATATTTTACATAGGGTGTGTAGTATATAGTTACTGTCCTTTTTGATATTTTATTTACAGTATATAATATACGTTTGGTGTAATTTTTGATATTTTATGTACAGTATATTAAATATAATTACTGTAGTATTTGATACTTTATTTACAGTATATATAACACATATTTGGTGCACTTTTTGATATTTTATGTACAGTATGTAATATATATTTACTGTACTTTTTGATAATTTATTTACAGTATATAAAGTGTATTTGGTGTACTTTCGGTTAATATTATATGTACAATATATGAAATATATATACTGTATTTTTGATATTTTATGTACAGTATATAAGATATATTTCGTGTCCTTTTGATATTTTATGTAAATTATATAATACATATTTGGTGTTGTTTTTGATATTTTACATAGGGTGTGTCATCTATATTGACTGTCCTTTTTAATATATTATTTACAGTATATAATATACATTTGGTGTAATTTTTGATATTTTATGTACAGTATATTAAATATAATTACTGTAGTTTTTCATAGTCTATTTACAGTATATATAACACATATTTGGTGTACTTTTTGATATTTTATGTACAGTAGGTCATATATATTTACTGTACTATTTGATATTTTATTTACAGTATATAAAATGTATTTGGTGTACTTTTAGTTAATATTATATGTACAATATATGATATATATTTACTGTACTTTCTGATATTTTATATACAGTATATAAGATATATTTGGTGTCCTTTTGATATTTTATATAAATTATATAATATATATTTTGTGCAGTTTTTGATATTTTACATAGGGTGTGTAGTATATACTTACTGTCCTTTTTGATATTTTATTTACAGTATATAATATACATTTGGTGTAATTTTTGATATTTTATGTACAGTATATTAAATATAATTACTGCAGTTTTTGATAGTCTATTTACAGTATATACAACACATATTTGGTGTACTTTTTGATATTTTATGTACAGTATGTCATATATATTTACTGTACTTTTTGATATTTTATTTACAGTATATAAAATGTATTTGGTGTACTTTTAGTTAATATTATATGTACAATATATGAAATATATTTACTGTACTTTTTGATATTTTATGTACAGTATATAAGATATATTTGGTGTCCTTTTGATATTTTATATAAATTACATAATATATATTTGGTGAAGTTTTTGATATTTTACATAGGGTGTGTAGTATATAGTTACTGTCCTTTTTGATATTTTATTTACAGTATATAATATACGTTTGGTGTAATTTTTGATATTTAATGTACAGTATATTAAATATAATTACTGTAGTATTTGATACTTTATTTACAGTATATATAACACATATTTGGTGTACTTTTTGATATTTTATGTACAGTATGTCATATATATTTACTGTACTTTTTGATAATTTATTTACAGTATATAAAGTGTATTTGGTGTACTTTCAGTTAATATTATATGTACAATATATGAAATATATTTACTGTACTTTTTGATATTTTATGTACAGTATATAAGATATATTTCGTGTCCTTTTGATATTTTATGTAAATTATATAATATATATTTGGTGAAGTTTTTGATATTTTACATAGGGTGTGTAGTATATAGTTACTGTCCTTTTTGATATTTTATTTACAGTATATAATATACGTTTGGTGTAATTTTTGATATTTTATGTACAGTATATTAAATATAATTACTGCAGTTTTTGATAGTCTATTTACACTATATACAACACATATTTGGTGTACTTTTTGATATTTTATGTACAGTATGTCATATATATTTACTGTACTTTTTGATAATTTATTTACAGTATATAAAGTGTATTTGGTGTACTTTCGGTTAATATTATATGTACAATATATGAAATATATATACTGTATTTTTGATATTTTATGTAGAGTATATAAGATATATTTCGTGTCCTTTTGATATTTTATGTAAATTATATAATACATATTTGGTGTTGTTTTTGATATTTTACATAGGGTGTGTCATCTATATTGACTGTCCTTTTTAATATTTTATTTACAGTATATAATATACATTTGGTGTAATTTTTGATATTTTATGTACAGTATATTAAATATAATTACTGTAGTTTTTTATAGTCTATTTACAGTATATATAACACATATTTGGTGTACTTTTTGATATTTTATGTACAGTATGTCATATATATTTACTGTACTATTTGATATTTTATTTACAGTATATAAAATGTATTTGGTGTACTTTTAGTTAATATTATATGTACAATATATGAAATATATTTACTGTACTTTCTGATATTTTATATACAGTATATAAGATATATTTGGTGTCCTTTTGATATTTTATATAAATTATATAATATATATTTTGTGAAGTTTTTGATATTTTACATAGGGTGTGTAGTATATACTTACTGTCCTTTTTGATATTTTATTTACAGTATATAATATACATTTGGTGTAATTTTTGATATTTTATGTACAGTATATTAAATATAATTACTGAAGTATTTGATACTTTATTTACAGTATATATAACACATATTTGGTGTACTTTTTGATATTTTATGTACAGTATGTAATATATATTTACTGTACTTTTTGATAATTTATTTACAGTATATAAAGAGTATTTGGTGTACTTTCAGTTAATATTATATGTACAATATATGAAATATGTTTACTGTATTTTTGATATTTTATGTACAGTATATAAGATATATTTGGTGTCCTTTTGATATTTTATGTAAATTATATAATATATATTTGGTGAAGTTTTTGATATTTTACATAGGGTGTGTAGTATATAGTTACTGTCCTTTTTGATATTTTATTTACAGTATATAATATACGTTTGGTGTAATTTTTGATATTTTATGTACAGTATATTAAATATAATTACTGTAGTATTTGATACTTTATTTACAGTATATATAACACATATTTGGTGTACTTTTTGATATTTTATATACAGTATGTAATATATATTTACTGTACTTTTTGATAATTTATTTACAGTATATAAAGTGTATTTGGGGTACTTTCGGTTAATATTATATGTACAATATATGAAATATATTTACTGTATTTTTGATATTTTATGTACAGTATATAAGATATATTTCGTATCCTTTTGATATTTTATGTAAATTATATAATACATATTTGGTGTTGTTTTTGATATTTTACATAGGGTGTGTCATATATATTGACTGTCCTTTTTTATATTTTATTTACAGTATATAATATACATTTGGTGTAATTTTTGATATTTTATGTACAGTATATTAAATATAATTACTGTAGTTTTTCATAGTCTATTTACAGTATATATAACACATATTTGGTGTACTTTTTGATATTTTATGTACAGTATGTCATATATATTTACTGTACTGTTTTATATTTTATTTACAGTATATAAAATGTATTTGGTGCACTTTTAGTTAATATTATATGTACAATATATGAAATATATTTACTGTACCTTCTGATATTTTATATACAGTATATAAGATATATTTGGTGTCCGTTTGATATTTTATACAAATTATATAATATATATTTGGTGAAGTTTTTCATATTTTACATAGGGGGTGTAGTATATAGTTACTGTCCTTTTTGATATTTTATTTACAGTATATAATATACGTTTGGTGTAATTTTTGATATTTTATGTACAGTATATTAAATATAATTACTGTAGTATTTGATACTTTATTTACAGTATATATAACACATATTTGGTGTACTTTTTGATATTTTATGTACAGTATGTAATATATATTTACTGTACTTTTTGATAATTTATTTACAGTATATAAAGTGTATTTGGTGTACTTTCAGTTAATATTATATGTACAATATATGAAATATATTTACTGTACTTTGTGATATTTTATGTACAGTATATAAGATATATTTGGTGTCCTTTTGATATTTTATATAAATTACATAATATATATTTGGTGAAGTTTTTGATATTTTACATAGGGTGTGTAGTATATAGTTACTGTCCTTTTTGATATTTTATTTACAGTATATAATATACGTTTGGTGTAATTTTTGATATTTAATGTACAGTATATTAAATATAATTACTGTAGTATTTGATACTTTATTTACAGTATATATAACACATATTTGGTGTACTTTTTGATATTTTATGTACAGTATGTAATATATATTTACTGTACTTTTTGATAATTTATTTACAGTATATAAAGTGTATTTGGTGTACTTTCAGTTAATATTATATGTACAATATATGAAATATATTTACTGTACTTTTTGATATTTTATGTACAGTATATAAGATATATTTGGTGTCCTTTTGATATTTTATATAAATTACATAATATATATTTGGTGAAGTTTTTGATATTTTACATAGGGTGTGTAGTATATAGTTACTGTCCTTTTTGATATTTTATTTACAGTATATAATATACGTTTGGTGTAATTTTTGATATTTAATGTACAGTATATTAAATATAATTACTGTAGTATTTGATACTTTATTTACAGTATATATAACACATATTTGGTGTACTTTTTGATATTTTATGTACAGTATGTAATATATATTTACTGTACTTTTTGATAATTTATTTACAGTATATAAAGTGTATTTGGTGTACTTTCAGTTAATATTATATGTACAATATATGAAATATATTTACTGTACTTTTTGATATTTTATGTACAATATATAAGATATATTGGGTGTCCTTTTGATATTTTATGTAAATTATATAATACATATTTGGTGTTGTTTTTGATATTTTACATAGGGTGTGTCATCTATATTGACTGTCCTTTTTGATATTTTATTTACAGTATATAATATACATTTGGTGTAATTTTTGATATTTTATGTACAGTATATTAAATATAATTACTGTAGTTTTTCATAGTCTATTTACAGTATATATAACACATATTTGGTGTACTTTTTGATATTTTATGTACAGTATGTCATCTATATTTACTGTACTATTTGATATTTTATTTACAGTATATAAAATGTATTTGGTGTACTTTTAGTTAATATTATATGTACAATATATGAAATATATTTACTGTACTTTCTGATATTTTATATACAATATATAAGATATATTTGGTGTCCTTTTGATATTTTATATAAATTATATAATATATATTTGGTGAAGTTTTTGATATTTTACATAGGGTGTGTAGTATATACTTACTGTCCTTTTTGATATTTTATTTACAGTATATAATATACATTTGGTGTAATTTTTGATATTTTATGTACAGTATATTAAATATAATTACTGCAGTTTTTGATAGTCTATTTACAGTATATATAACACATATTTGGTGTACTTTTTGATATTTTATGTACAGTATGTCATATATATTTACTGTACTTTTTGATATTTTATTTACAGTATATAAAATGTATTTGGTGTACTTTTAGTTAATATTATATGTACAATATATGAAATATATTTACTGTACTTTTTGATATTTTATGTACAGTATATAAGATATATTTGGTGTCCTTTTGATATTTTATAGAAATTATATAATATATATTTGGTGAAGTTTTTGATATTTTACATAGGGTGTGTAGTATATAGTTACTGTCCTTTTTGATATTTTATTTACAGTATATAATATACGTTTGGTGTAATTTTTGATATTTAATGTACAGTATATTAAATATAATTACTGTAGTATTTGATACTTTATTTACAGTATATATAACACATATTTGGTGTACTTTTTGATATTTTATGTACAGTATGTCATATATATTTACTGTACTTTTTGATAATTTATTTACAGTATATAAAGTGTATTTGGTGTACTTTCAGTTAATATTATATGTAAAATATATGAAATATATTTACTGTACTTTGTGATATTTTATGTACAGTATATAAGATATATTTGGTGTCCTTTTGATATTTTATGTAAATTATATAATATATATTTGGTGAAGTTTTTGATATTTTACATAGGGTGTGTACCATATAGTTACTGTCCTTTTTGATATTTTATTTACAGTATATAATATACGTTTGGTGTAATTTTTGATATTTTATGTACAGTATATTAAATATAATTACTGTAGTATTTGATACTTTATTTACAGTATATATAACACATATTTGGTGTACTTTTTGATATTTTATGTACAGTATGTCATATATATTTACTGTACTTTTTGATAATTTATTTACAGTATATAAAGTGTATTTGGTGTACTTTCGGTTAATATTATATGTACAATATATGAAATATATTTACTGTACTTTTTGATATTTTATGTACAGTATATAAGATATATTTCGTGTCCTTTTGATATTTTATGTAAATTATATAATATATATTTGGTGAAGTTTTTGATATTTTACATAGGGTGTGTAATATATAGTTACTGTCCTTTTTGATATTTTATTTACAGTATATAATATACGTTTGGTGTAATTTTTGATATTTTATGTACAGTATATTAAATATAATTACTGTAGTATTTGATACTTTATTTACAGTATATATAACACATATTTGGTGTACTTTTTGATATTTTATGTACAGTATGTAATATATATTTACTGTACTTTTTGATAATTTATTTACAGTATATAAAGTGTATTTGGTGTACTTTCGGTTAATAGTATATGTACAATATATGAAATATATACTGTATTTTTGATATTTTATGTACAGTATATAAGATATATTTCGTGTCCTTTTGATATTTTATGTAAATTATATAATACATATTTGGTGTTGTTTTTGATATTTTACATAGGGTGTGTCATCTATATTGACTGTCCTTTTTGATATTTTATTTACAGTATATAATATACATTTGGTGTAATTTTTGATATTTTATGTACAGTATATTAAATATAATTACTGTAGTTTTTCATAGTCTATTTACAGTATATATAACACATATTTGGTGTACTTTTTGATATTTTATGTACAGTATGTCATATATATTTACTGTACTATTTGATATTTTATTTACAGTATATAAAATGTATTTGGTGTACTTTTAGTTAATATTATATGTACAATATATGAAATATATTTACTGTACTTTCTGATATTTTATATACAGTATATAAGATATATTTGGTGTCCTTTTGATATTTTATATAAATTATATAATATATATTTGTTGAAGTTTTTGATATTTTACATAGGGTGTGTAGTATATACTTACTGTCCTTTTTGATATTTTATTTACAGTATATAATATACATTTGGTGTAATTTTTGGTATTTTATGTACAGTATATTAAATATAATTACTGCAGTTTTTGATAGTCTATTTACAGTATATATAACACATATTTGGTGTACTTTTTGATATTTTATGTACAGTATGTCATATATATTTACTGTACTTTTTGATATTTTATTTACAGTATATAAAATGTATTTGGTGTACTTTTAGTTAATATTATATGTACAATATATGAAATATATTTACTGTACTTTTTGATATTTTATGTACAGTATATAAGATATATTTGGTGTCCTTTTGATATTTTATATAAATTATATAATATATATTTGGTGAAGTTTTTGATATTTTACATAGGGTGTGTAGTATATAGTTACTGTCCTTTTTGATATTTTATTTACAGTATATAATATACGTTTGGTGTAATTTTTGATATTTTATGTACAGTATATTAAATATAATTACTGTAGTATTTGATACTTTATTTACAATATATATATCACATATTTGGTGTACTTTTTGATATTTTATGTACAGTATGTAATATATATTTACTGTACTTTTTGATAATTTATTTACAGTATATAAAGTGTATTTGGTGTACTTTCGGTTAATATTATATGTACAATATATGAAATATATATACTGTATTTTTGATATTTTATGTACAGTATATAAGATATATTTCGTGTCCTTTTGATATTTTATGTAAATTATATAATACATATTTGGTGTTGTTTTTGATATTTTACATAGGGTGTGTCATCTATATTGACTGTCCTTTTTAATATTTTATTTACAGTATATAATATACATTTGGTGTAATTTTTGATATTTTATGTACAGTATATTAAATATAATTACTGTAGTTTTTCATAGTCTATTTACAGTATATATAACACATATTTGGTGTACTTTTTGATATTTTATGTACAGTATGTCATCTATATTTACTGTACTATTTGATATTTTATTTACAGTATATAAAATGTATTTGGTGTACTTTTAGTTAATATTATATGTACAATATATGAAATATATTTACTGTACTTTCTGATATTTTATATACAGTATATAAGATATATTTGGTGTCCTTTTGATATTTTATATAAATTATATAATATATATTTGGTGAAGTTTTTGATATTTTACATAGGGTGTGTAGTATATACTTACTGTCCTTTTTGATATTTTATTTACAGTATATAATATACATTTGGTGTAATTTTTGATATTTTATGTACAGTATATTAAATATAATTACTGCAGTTTTTGATAGTCTATTTACAGTATATATAACACATATTTGGTGTACTTTTTGATATTTTATGTACAGTATGTCATATATATTTACTGTACTTTTTGATATTTTATTTACAGTATATAAAATGTATTTGGTGTACTTTTAGTTAATATTATATGTACAATATAGGAAATATATTTACTGTACTTTTTGATATTTTATGTACAGTATATAAGATATATTTGGTGTCCTTTTGATATTTTATATAAATTATATAATATATATTTGGTGAAGTTTTTGATATTTTACATAGGGTGTGTAGTATATAGTTACTGTCCTTTTTGATATTTTATTTACAGTATATAATATACGTTTGGTGTAATTTTTGATATTTAATGTACAGTATATTAAATATAATTACTGTAGTATTTGATACTTTATTTACAGTATATATAACACATATTTGGTGTACTTTTTGATATTTTATGTACAGTATGTAATATATATTTACTGTACTTTTTGATAATTTATTTACAGTATATAAAGTGTATTTGGTGTACTTTCAGTTAATATTATATGTACAATATATGAAATATATTTACTGTACTTTTTGATATTTTATGTACAGTATATAAGATATATTTCGTGTCCTTTTGATATTTTATGTAAATTATATAATATATATTTGGTGAAGTTTTTGATATTTTACATAGGGTGTGTAGTATATAGTTACTGTCCTTTTTGATATTTTATTTACAGTATATAATATACGTTTGGTGTAATTTTTGATATTTTATGTACAGTATATTAAATATAATTACTGTAGTATTTGATACTTTATTTACAGTATATATAACACATATTTGGTGTACTTTTTGATATTTTATGTACAGTATGTAATATATATTTACTGTACTTTTTGATAATTTATTTACAGTATATAAAGTGTATTTGGTGTACTTTTGGTTAATATTATATGTACAATATATGAAATATATATACTGTATTTTTGATATTTTATGTACAGTATATAAGATATATTTCGTGTCCTTTTGATATTTTATGTAAATTATATAATACATATTTGGTGTTGTTTTTGATATTTTACATAGGGTGTGTCATCTATATTGACTGTCCTTTCTGATATTTTATTTACAGTATATAATATACATTTGGTGTAATTTTTGATATTTTATGTACAGTATATTAAATATAATTACTGTAGTTTTTCATAGTCTATTTACAGTATATATAACACATATTTGGTGTACTTTTTGAAATTTTAATGACAGTATGCCATATATATTTACTGTACTATTTGATATTTTATTTACAGTATATAAAATGTATTTGGTGTACTTTTAGTTAATATTATATGTACAATATATGAAATATATTTACTGTACTTTCTGATATTTTATATACAGTATATAAGATATATTTGGTGTCCTTTTGATATTTTATATAAATTATATAAGATATATTTGGTGAAGTTTTTGATATTTTACATAGGGTGTGTAGTATATACTTACTGTCCTTTTTGATATTTTATTTACAGTATATAATATACATTTGGTGTAATTTTTGATATTTTATGTACAGTATATTAAATATAATTACTGCAGTTTTTGATAGTCTATTTACAGTATATATAACACATATTTGGTGTACTTTTTGATATTTTATGTACAGTATGTCATATATATTTACTGTACTTTTTGATATTTTATTTACAGTATATAAAATGTATTTGGTGTACTTTTAGTTAATATTATATGTACAATATATGAAATATATTTACTGTACTTTCTGATATTTTATGTACAGTATATAAGATATATTTGGTGTCCTTTTGATATTTTATATAAATTATATAATATATTTGGTGAAGTTTTGATATTTTACATAGGGTGTGTAGTATATAGTTACTGTCCTTTTTGATATTTTATTTACAGTCTATAATAGACGTTTCGTGTAATTTTTGATATTTTATGTACAGTATATTAAATATAATTACTGTAGTATTTGATACTTTATTTACAGTATATATAACACATATTTGGTGTACTTTTTGATATTTTATGTACAGTATGTAATATATATTTACTGTACTTTTGATAATTTATTTACAGTATATAAAGTGTATTTGGTGTAATTTCAGTTAATATTATATGTACAATATATGAAATATATTTACTGTACTTTTTGATATTTTATGTACAGTATATAAGATATATTTGGTGTCCTTTTGATATTTTATGAAAATTATATAATACATATTTGGTGTAGTTTTTGATATTTTATATAGGGTGTGTCATATATATTGACTGTCTTTTTTGATATTTTATTTACAGTATATAATATACATTTGGTGTAATTTTTGATATTTTATGTACAGTATATTAAATATAATTACTGTAGTATTTGATACTTTATTTACAGTATATATAACACATATTTGGTGTACTTTTTGATATTTTATGTACAGTATGTCATATATATTTACTGTACTTTTTGATATTTTATTTACAGTATATAAAATGTATTTGGTGTACTTTTAGTTAATATTATATGTACACTATATGAAATATATTTACTGTACTTTTAGATATTTTATGTACAGTATATAAGATATATTTGGTGTCCTTTTGATATTTTATGTAAATTATATAATACATATTTGGTGTAGTTTTTGATATTTTACATAGGGTGTGTCATATATATTGACTGTCCTTTTTGATATTTTATTTACAGTATATAAAATACATTTGGTGTAATTTTTGATATTTTATGTACAGTATATTAAATATAATTACAGTAGTCTTTGATAGTCTATTTACAGTATATATAACACATATTTGGTGTACTTTTTGATATTTTATGTACAGTATGTAATGTATATTTACTGTACTTTTTGATATTTTATTTACAGTATATAAAGTGTATTTGGTGTACTTTCAGTTAATATTATATGTACAATATATGAAATATATTTACTGTACTTTCTGATATTTTATGTACAGTATATAAGATATATTTGGTGTCCTTTTGATATTTTATATAAATTATATAATATATATTAAGTGTAGTTTTTGATATTTTACATAGGGTGTGTCATATATATTTACTGTCTTTTTGATATTTTATTTACAGTATATAATATACATTTGGTGTAATTTTTGATATTTTATGTACAGTATATTAAATATAATTACTGAAGTATTTGATACTTTATTTACAGTATATATAACACATATTTGGTGTACTTTTTGATATTTTATGTACAGTATGTCATATATATTTACTGTACTTTTTGATATTTTATTTACAGTATATAAAATGTATTTGGTGTACTTTTAGTTAATATTATATGTACAATATATGAAATATATTTACTGTACTTTTTGATATTTTATGTAGAGTATATAAGATATATTTGGTGTCCTTTTGATATTTTATATAAATTATATAATATATATTTGGTGAAGTTTTTGATATTTTACATAGGGTGTGTAGTATTTACTTACTGTCCTTTTTTATCTTTTATTTACAGTATATAATATACATTTGGTGTAATTTTTGATATTTTATGTACAGTATATTAAACACAATTACTGTAGTATTTGATACTTTATTTACAGTATATATAACACATATTTGGTGTACTTTTTGATATTTTATGTACAGTATGTCATATATACCGTACTTTTTGATATTTTATTGACAGTATATAAAATGTATTTGGTGTACTTTCAGTTAATATTATATGTACAATATATGAAATATATTTACTGTACTTTCTGATATTTTATGTACAGTATATAAGATATATTTTGTGTCCTTTTGATATTTTATATAAATTATATAATATATATTAAGTGTAGTTTTTGATATTTTACATAGGGTGTGTCATATATATTTACTGTCTTTTTGATATTTTATTTACAGTATATAATATACATTTGGTGTAATTTTTGATATTTTATGTACAGTAAATTAAATATAATTACTGTAGTTTTTCATAGTCTACAGTATATATAACACATATTTGGTGTACTTTTTGATATTTTATGTACAGTATGTCATATATATTTACTGTACTTTTTGATAATTTTTTTACAGTATATAAAGTGTATTTGGTGTACTTTCAGTTAATATTATATGTACAATATATGAAATATGTTTACTGTATTTTTGATATTTTATGTACAGTATATAAGATATATTTGGTGTCCTTTTGATATTTTATGTAAATTATATGATATATATTTGGTGAAGTTTTTGATATTTTACATAGGGTGTGTAGTATATAGTTACTGTCCTTTTTGATATTTTATTTACAGTATATAATATACGTTTGGTGTAATTTTTGATATTTTATGTACAGTATATTAAATATAATTACTGTAGTATTTGATACTTTATTTACAGTATATATAACACATATTTGGTGTACTTTTTGATATTTTATGTACAGTATATAATATATATTTACTGTACTTTTTGATAATTTATTTACAGTATATAAAGTGTATTTGGTGTACTTTCGGTTAATATTATATGTACAATATATGAAATATATTTACTGTATTTTTGATATTTTATGTACAGTATATAAGATATATTTCGTGTCCTTTTGATATTTTATGTAAATTATATAATACATATTTGGTGTTGTTTTTGATATTTTACATAGGGTGTGTCATATATATTGACTGTCCTTTTTGATATTTTATTTACAGTATATAATATACATTTGGTGTAATTTTTGATATTTTATGTACAGTATATTAAATATAATTACTGTAGTTTTTCATAGTCTATTTACAGTATATATAACACATATTTGGTGTACTTTTTGATATTTTATGTACAGTATGTCATATATATTTACTGTACTGTTTTATAATTTATTTACATTATATAAAATGTATTTGGTGTACTTTCAGTTAATATTATATGTACAATATATGAAATACATTTACTGTACTTTCTGATATTTTATGTACAGTATATAAGATATATTTGGTGTCCTTTTGATATTTTATGTAAATTATATAATACATATTTGCTGTAGCTTTTGAAATTTTACATAGGGTGTGTCATATATATTGATGGTAGTTTTTGATATTTTATTTAAAGTATATAATATACATTTGGTGTAATTTTTGATATTTTATGTACAGTATTTTAAATATAATTACTGTAGTATTTGATACTTTATTTACAGTCTATATAACACATATTTGGTGTACTTTTTGATGTTTTATGTACAGTATGTCATATATATTTACTGTACTTTTTGATTATTTACAGTATATAAAGTGTATTTGGTGTACTTTTAGTTAATATTATATGTACAATATATGAAATATATTTACTGTACTTTTTGATATTTTATGTACAGTATATAAGATATATTTGGTGTCCTTTTGATATTTTATATAAATTATATAATATATATTTGGTGAAGTTTTTCATATTTTACATAGGGGGTGTAGTATATAGTTACTGTCCTTTTTGATATTTTATTTACAGTATATAATATACGTTTGGTGTAATTTTTGATATTTAATGTACAGTATATTAAATATAATTACTGTAGTATTTGATACTTTATTTACAGTATATAAAACACATATTTGGTGTACTTTTTGATATTTTATGTACAGTATGTAATATATATTTACTGTACTTTTTGATAATTTATTTACAGTATATAAAGTGTATTTGGTGTACTTTCAGTTAATATTATATGTACAATATATGAAATATATTTACTGTACTTTTTGATATTTTATGTACAATATATAAGATATATTTGTGTCCTTTTGATATTTTATGTAAATTATATAATATATATTTGGTGAAGTTTTTGATATTTTACATAGGGAGTGTAGTATATAGTTACTGTCCTTTTTGATATTTTATTTACAGTATATAATATATGTTTGGTGTAATTTTTGATATTTTATGTACAGTATATTAAATATAATTACTGTAGTATTTGATACTTTATTTACAGTATATATAACACATATTTGGTGTACTTTTTGATATTTTATGTACAGTATATAATATATATTTACTGTACTTTTTGATAATTTATTTACAGTATATAAAGTGTATTTGGTGTACTTTCGGTTAATATTATATGTACAATATATGAAATATATTTACTGTATTTTTGATATTTTATGTACAGTATATAAGATATATTTCGTGTCCTTTTTGATATTTTATGTAAATTATATAATACATATTTGGTGTTGTTTTTGATATTTTACATAGGGTGTGTCATATATATTGACTGTCCTTTTTGATATTTTATTTACAGTATATAATATACATTTGGTGTAATTTTTGATATTTTATGTACAGTATATTAAATATAATTACTGTAGTTTTTCATAGTCTATTTACAGTATATATAACACATATTTGGTGTACTTTTTGATATTTTATGTACAGTATGTCATATATATTTACTGTACTGTTTTATATTTTATTTACATTATATAAAATGTATTTGGTGTACTTTCAGTTAATATTATATGTACAATATATGAAATACATTTACTGTACTTTCTGATATTTTATGTACAGTATATAAGATATATTTGGTGTCCTTTTGATATTTTATGTAAATTATATAATACATATTTGCTGTAGCTTTTGATATTTTCCATAGGGTGTGTCATATATATTGATGGTAGTTTTTGATATTTTATTTACAGTATAAAATATACATTTGGTGTAATTTTTGATATTTTATGTACAGTATTTTAAATATAATTACTGTAGTATTTGATACTTTATTTACAGTATATATAACACATATTTGGTGTACTTTTTGATGTTTTATGTACAGTATGTCATATATATTTACTGTACTTTTTGATTATTTACAGTATATAAAGTGTATTTGGTGTACTTTTAGTTAATATTATATGTACAATATATGAAATATATTTACTGTACTTTTTGATATTTTATGTACAGTATATAAGATATATTTGGTGTCCTTTTGATATTTTATATAAATTATATAATATATATTTGGTGAAGTTTTTCATATTTTACATAGGGGGTGTAGTATATAGTTACTGTCCTTTTTGATATTTTATTTACAGTATATAATATACGTTTGGTGTAATTTTTGATATTTAATGTACAGTATATTAAATATAATTACTGTAGTATTTGATACTTTATTTACAGTATATAAACCACATATTTGGTGTACTTTTTGATATTTTATGTACAGTATGTAATATATATTTACTGTACTTTTTGATAATTTATTTACAGCATATAAAGTGTATTTGGTGTACTTTCAGTTAATATTATATGTACAATATATGAAATATATTTACTGTACTTTTTGATATTTTATGTACAGTATATAAGATATATTTGTGTCCTTTTGATATTTTATGTAAATTATATAATATATATTTGGTGAAGTTTTTGATATTTTACATAGGGTGTGTAGTATATAGTTACTGTCCTTTTTGATATTTTATTTACAGTATATAATATACGTTTGGTGTAATTTTTGATATTTTATGTACAGTATATTAAATATAATTACTGTAGTATTTGATACTTTGTTTACAGTATATATAACACATATTTGGTGTACTTTTTGATGTTTTATGTACAGTATGTCATATATTTACTGTACTTTTTGATTATTTACAGTATGTAAAGTGTATTTGGTGTACTTTTAGTTAATATTATATGTACAATATATGAAATATGTTTACTGTACTTTTTGATATTTTATGTACAGTATATAAGATATATTTGGTGTCCTTTTGATATTTTATATAAATTATATAATATATATTTGGTGAAGTTTTTCATATTTTACATAGGGGGTGTAGTATATAGTTACTGTCCTTTTTGATATTTTATTTACAGTATATAGTATACGTTTCGACTAATTTTTGATATTTAATGTACAGTATATTAAATATAATTACTGTAGTATTTGATACTTTATTTACAGTATATATAACACATATTTGGTGTACTTTTTGATATTTTATGTACCGTATGTAATATATATTTACTGTAGTTTTTGATAATTTATTTACAGTATATAAAGTGTATTTGGTGTACTTTCAGTTAATATTTTATGTACAATATATGAAATATATTTACTGTACTTTTTGATATTTTATGTACAGTATATAAGATATATTTGTGTCCTTTTGATATTTTATGTAAATTATATAATATATATTTGGTGAAGTTTTTGATATTTTACATAGGGTGTGTAGTATATAGTTACTGTCCTTTTTGATATTTTATTTACAGTATATAATATACGTCTGGTGTAATTTTTTGATATTTTATGTACAGTATATTAAATATAATTACTGTAGTATTTGATACTTTATTTACAGTATATATAACACATATTTGGTGTACTTTTTGATATTTTATGTACAGTATATAATATATATTTACTGTACTTTTTGATAATTTATTTACAGTATATAAAGTGTATTTGGTGTACTTTCGGTTAATATTATATGTACAATATATGAAATATATTTACTGTACTTTTGATATTTTATGTACAGTATATAAGATATATTTCGTGTCCTTTTGATATTTTATGTAAATTATATAATACATATTTGGTGTTGTTTTTGATATTTTACATAGGGTGTGTCATATATATTGACTGTCCTTTTTGATATTTTATTTACAGTATATAATATACATTTGGTGTAATTTTTGATATTTTATGTACAGTATATTAAATATAATTACTGTAGTTTTTCATAGTCTATTTACAGTATATATAACACATATTTGGTGTACTTTTTGATATTTTATGTACAGTATGTCATATATATTTACTGTACTTTTTGATAATTTATTTACAGTATATAACGTGTATTTGGTGTACTTTCAGTTAAGATTATATGTACAATATATGAAATATATTTACTGTACTTTTTGATATTTTATGTACAGTTTATAAGATATATTTGGTGTCCTTTTGATATTTTATATAAATTATATAATATATATTTGGTGAAGTTTTTGATATTTTACATAGGGTGTGTAGTATATAGTTACTGTCCTTTTTGATATTTTATTTACAGTATATAATATACGTTTGGTGTAATTTTTGATATTTAATATACAGTATATTAAATATAATTACTGTAGTATTTGATACTTTATTTACAGTATATATAACACATATTTGGTGTACTTTTTGATATTTTATGTACAGTATGTAATGTATATTTACTGTACTTTTTGATAATTTATTTACAGTATATAAAGTGTATTTGGTGTACTTTCCGTTAATATTATATGTACAATATATGAAATATATTTACTGTACTTTTTGATATTTTATGTACAGTATATAAGATATATTTGGTGTCCTTTTGATATTTTATGTAAATTATATAATATATATTTGGTGAAGTTTTTGATATTTTACATAGGGTGTGTAGTATATAGTTACTGTCCTTTTTGATATTTTATTTACGGTATATAATATACGTTTGGTGTAATTTTTGATATTTTATGTACAGTATATTAAATATAATTACTGTAGTATTTGATACTTTATTTACAGTATATATACAACATATTTGGTGTACTTTTTGATATTTTATGTACAGTATGTAATATATATTTACTGTACTTTTTGATAATTTATTTACAGTATATAAAGTGTATTTGGTGTACTTTCGGTTAATATTATATGTACAATATATGAAATATATATTCTGTATTTTTGATATTTTATGTACAGTATATAAGATATATTTCGTGTCCTTTTGATATTTTATGTAAATTATATAATACATATTTGGTGTAGTTTTTGATATTTTACATAGGGTGTGTGATATATATTGACTGTCCTTTTTGATATTTTATTTACAGTATATAATGTACATTTGGTGTAATTTTTGATATTTTATGTACAGTATATTAAATACAATTACTGTAGTTTTTGATAGTCTATCTACAGTATATATAACACGTATTTGGTGTACTTTTTGATATTTTATGTACAGTATGTCATATATATTTACTGTACTTTTTGATAATTTATTTACAGTATATAAAATGTATTTGGTGTACCTTCAGTTAATATTATATGTACAATATATGAAATATATTTACTGTACTTTTTGATATTTTATGTACAGTATGTCATATATATTTACTGTATTTTTGATATTTTATTTACAGTATATAAAATGTATTTGGTGTACTTTTAGTTAATATTATATACACAATATATGAAATATATTTACTGTACTTTTTGATATTTTATGTACAGTATATAAGATATATTTGGTGTCCTTTTGATATTTTATATAAATTATATAATATATATTTGGTGTAGTTTTTGAGTATATAAAATGTATTTGGTGTACTTTCAGTTAATATTATATGTACAATATATGGAATATATTTACTGTACTTTTTGATATTTTATGTACAGTATAGAAGATATATTTGGTGTCCTTTTGATATTTTATATAAATTATATAATATATATTTGGTGAAGTTTTTGATATTTTACATAGGGTGTGTAGTATATAGTTACTGTCCTTTTTGATATTTTATTTACAGTATATAATATACGTTTGGTGTAATTTCTGATATTTAATGTACAGTATATTAAATATAATTACTGTACTATTTGATACTTTATTTACAGTATATATAACACATATTTGGTGTACTTTCTGATATTTTATGTACAGTATGTAATATATATTTACTGTACTTTTTGATAATTTATTTACAGTATATAAAGTGTATTTGGTGTACTTTCAGTTAATATTATATGTACAATATATGAAATATATTTACTGTACTTTTTGATATTTTATGTACAGTATATAAGATATATTTGGTGTCCTTTTGATATTTTATGTAAATTATATAATATATATTTGGTGAAGTTTTTGATATTTTACATAGGGTGTGTAGTATATAGTTACTGTCCTTTTTGATATTTTATTTACAGTATATAATATACGTTTGGTGTAATTTTTGATATTTAATGTACAGTATATTAAATATAATTACTGTAGTATTTGATACTTTATTTACAGTATATATAACACATATTTGGTGTACTTTTTGATATTTTATGTACATTATGTCATATATATTTACTGTACTTTTTGATAATTTATTTACAGTATATAAAGTGTATTTGGTGTACTTTCAGTTAATATTATATGTACAATATATGAAATATATTTACTGTACTTTTTGATATTTTATGTACAGTGTATAAGATATATTTGGTGTCCTTTTGATATTTTATGTAAATTATATAATATATATTTGGTGAAGTTTTTGATATTTTACATAGGGTGTGTAGTATATAGTTACTGTCCTTTTTGATATTTTATTTACAGTATATAATATACGTTTGGTGTAATTTTTGATATTTTATGTACAGTATATTAAATATAATTACTGTAGTATTTGATACTTTATTTACAGTATATATAACACATATTTGGTATACTTTTTGATATTTTATGTACAGTATGTAATATATATTTACTGTACTTTTTGATAATTTATTTACAGTATATAAAGTGTATTTGGTGTACTTTCGGTTAATATTATATGTACAATATATGAAATATATATACTGTATTTTTGATATTTTATGTACAGTATATAAGATATATTTCGTGTCCTTTTGATATTTTATGTAAATTATATAATACATATTTGGTGTTGTTTTTGATATTTTACATAGGGTGTGTCATCTATATTGACTGTCCTTTTTAATATTTTATTTACAGTATATAATATACATTTGGTGTAATTTTTGATATTTTATGTACAGTATATTAAATATAATTACTGTAGTTTTTTATAGTCTATTTACAGTATATATAACACATATTTGGTGTACTTTTTGATATTTTATGTACAGTATGTCATATATATTTACTGTACTATTTGATATTTTATTTACAGTATATAAAATGTATTTGGTGTACTTTTAGTTAATATTATATGTACAATATATGAAATATATTTACTGTACTTTCTGATATTTTATATACAGTATATAAGATATATTTGGTGTCCTTTTGATATTTTATATAAATTATATAATATATATTTTGTGAAGTTTTTGATGTTTTACATAGGGTGTGTAGTATATACTTACTGTCCTTTTTGATATTTTATTTACAGTATATAATATACATTTGGTGTAATTTTTGATATTTTATGTACAGTATATTAAATATAATTACTGCAGTTTTTGATAGTCTATTTACAGTATATACAACACATATTTGGTGTACTTTTTGATATTTTATGTACAGTATGTCATATATATTTACTGTACTTTTTGAGATTTTATTTACAGTATATAAAATGTATTTGGTGTACTTTTAGTTAATATTATATGTACAATATATGAAATATATTTACTGTACTTTTTGATATTTTATGTACAGTATATAAGATATATTTGGTGTCCTTTTGATATTTTATATAAATTACATAATATATATTTGCTGAAGTTTTTGATATTTTACATAGGGTGTGTAGTATATAGTTACTGTCCTTTTTGATATTTTATTTACAGTATATAATATACGTTTGGTGTAATTTTTGATATTTAATGTACAGTATATTAAATATAATTACTGTAGTATTTGATACTTTATTTACAGTATATATAACACATATTTGGTGTACTTTTTGATATTTTATGTACAGTATGTCATATATATTTACTGTACTTTTTGATAATTTATTTACAGTATATAAAGTGTATTTGGTGTATTTTCAGTTAATATTATATGTACAATATATGAAATATATTTACTGTACTTTTTGATATTTTATGTACAGTATATAAGATATATTTGGTGTCCTTTTGATATTTTATGTAAATTATATAATATATATTTGGTGAAGTTTTTGATATATTACATAGGGTGTGTAGTATATAGTTACTGTCCTTTTTGATATTTTATTTACAGTATATAATATACGTTTGGTGTAATTTTTGATATTTTATGTACAGTATATTAAATATAATTACTGTTGTATTTGATACTTTATTTACAGTATATATAACACATATTTGGTGTACTTTTTGATATTTTATGTACAGTATGTAATATATATTTACTGTACTTTTTGATAATTTATTTACAGTATATAAAGTGTATTTGGTGTACTTTCGGTTAATATTATATGTACAATATATGAAATATATACTGTATTTTTGATATTTTATGTACAGTATATAAGATATATTTCGTGTCCTTTTGATATTTTATGTAAATTATATAATACATATTTGGTGTTGTTTTTGATATTTTACATAGGGTGTGTCATCTATATTGACTGTCCTTTTTAATATTTTATTTACAGTATATAATATACATTTGGTGTAATTTTTGATATTTTATGTACAGTATATTAAATATAATTACTGTAGTTTTTTATAGTCTATTTACAGTATATATAACACATATTTGGTGTACTTTTTGATATTTTATGTACAGTATGTCATATATATTTACTGTACTATTTGATATTTTATTTACAGTATATAAAATGTATTTGGTGTACTTTTAGTTAATATTATATGTACAATATATGAAATATATTTACTGTACTTTCTGATATTTTATATACAGTATATAAGATATATTTGGTGTCCTTTTGATATTTTATATAAATTATATAATATATATTTTGTGAAGTTTTTGATATTTTACATAGGGTGTGTAGTATATACTTACTGTCCTTTTTGATATTTTATTTACAGTATATAATATACATTTGGTGTAATTTTTGATATTTTATGTACAGTATATTAAATATAATTACTGAAGTATTTGATACTTTATTTACAGTATATATAACACATATTTGGTGTACTATTTGATATTTTATGTACAGTATGTCATATATATTTACTGTACTTTTTGATAATTTATTTACAGTATATAAAGAGTATTTGGTGTACTTTCAGTTAATATTATATGTACAATATATGAAATATGTTTACTGTATTTTTGATATTTTATGTACAGTATATAAGATATATTTGGTGTCCTTTTGATATTTTATGTAAATTATATAATATATATTTGGTGAAGTTTTTGATATTTTACATAGGGTGTGTAGTATATAGTTACTGTCCTTTTTGATATTTTATTTACAGTATATAATATACGTTTGGTGTAATTTTTGATATTTTATGTACAGTATATTAAATATAATTACTGTAGTATTTGATACTTTATTTACAGTATATATAACACATATTTGGTGTACTTTTTGATATTTTATGTACAGTATGTAATATATATTTACTGTACTTTTTGATAATTTATTTACAGTATATAAAGTGTATTTGGGGTACTTTCGGTTAATATTATATGTACAATATATGAAATATATTTACTGTATTTTTGATATTTTATGTACAGTATATAAGATATATTTCGTATCCTTTTGATATTTTATGTAAATTATATAATACATATTTGGTGTTGTTTTTGATATTTTACATAGGGTGTGTCATATATATTGACTGTCCTTTTTTATATTTTATTTACAGTATATAATATACATTTGGTGTAATTTTTGATATTTTATGTACAGTATATTAAATATAATTACTGTAGTTTTTCATAGTCTATTTACAGTATATATAACACATATTTGGTGTACTTTTTGATATTTTATGTACAGTATGTCATATATATTTACTGTACTGTTTTATATTTTATTTACAGTATATAAAATGTATTTGGTGTACTTTTAGTTAATATTATATGTACAATATATGAAATATATTTACTGTACCTTCTGATATTTTATGTACAGTATATAAGATATATTTGGTGTCCGTTTGATATTTTATACAAATTATATAATATATATTTGGTGAAGTTTTTCATATTTTACATAGGGGGTGTAGTATATAGTTACTGTCCTTTTTGATATTTTATTTACAGTATATAATATACGTTTGGTGTAATTTTTGATATTTAATGTACAGTATATTAAATATAATTACTGTAGTATTTGATACTTTATTTACAGTATATAAACCACATATTTGGTGTACTTTTTGATATTTTATGTACAGTATGTAATATATATTTACTGTACTTTTTGATAATTTATTTACAGTATATAAAGTGTATTTGGTGTACTTTCAGTTAATATTATATGTACAATATATGAAATATATTTACTGTACTTTTTGATATTTTATGTACAGTATATAAGATATATTTGGTGTCCTTTTGATATTTTATGTAAATTATATAATATATATTTGGTGAAGTTTTTGATATTTTACATAGGGTGTGTAGTATATAGTTACTGTCCTTTTTGATATTTTATTTACAGTATATAATATACGTTTGGTGTAATTTTTGATATTTTATGTACAGTATATTAAATATAATTACTGTAGTATTTGATACTTTATTTACAGTATATATAACACATATTTGGTGCACTTTTTGATATTTTATGTACAGTATGTAATATATATTTACTGTACTTTTTGATAATTTATTTACAGTATATAAAGTGTATTTGGTGTACTTTCGGTTAATATTATATGTACAATATATGAAATATATATACTGTATTTTTGATATTTTATGTACAGTATATAAGATATATTTCGTGTCCTTTTGATATTTTATGTAAATTATATAATACATATTTGGTGTTGTTTTTGATATTTTACATAGGGTGTGTCATCTATATTGACTGTCCTTTTTAATATTTTATTTACAGTATATAATATACATTTGGTGTAATTTTTGATATTTTATGTACAGTATATTAAATATAATTACTGTAGTTTTTCATAGTCTATTTACAGTATATATAACACATATTTGGTGTACTTTTTGATATTTTATGTACAGTATGTCATATATATTTACTGTACTATTTGATATTTTATTTACAGTATATAAAATGTATTTGGTGTACTTTTAGTTAATATTATATGTACAATATATGATATATATTTACTGTACTTTCTGATATTTAATGTACAGTATATTAAATATAATTACTGTAGTATTTGATACTTTATTTACAGTATATATAACACATATTTGGTGTACTTTTTGATATTTTATGTACAGTATGTCATATATATTTACTGTACTTTTTGATAATTTATTTACAGTATATAAAGTGTATTTGGTGTACTTTCAGTTAATATTATATGTACAATATATGAAATATATTTACTGTACTTTTTGATATTTTATGTACAGTATATAAGATATATTTCGTGTCCTTTTGATATTTTATGTAAATTATATAATATATATTTGGTGAAGTTTTTGATATTTTACATAGGGTGTGTAGTATATAGTTACTGTCCTTTTTGATATTTTATTTACAGTATATAATATACGTTTGGTGTAATTTTTGATATTTTATGTACAGTATATTAAATATAATTACTGCAGCTTTTGATAGTCTATTTACAGTATATACAACACATATTTGGTGTACTTTTTGATATTTTATGTACAGTATGTCATATATATTTACTGTACTTTTTGATAATTTATTTACAGTATATAAAGTGTATTTGGTGTACTTTCGGTTAATATTATATGTACAATATATGAAATATATATACTGTATTTTTGATATTTTATGTACAGTATATAAGATATATTTCGTGTCCTTTTGATATTTTATGTAAATTATATAATACATATTTGGTGTTGTTTTTGATATTTTACATAGGGTGTGTCATCTATATTGACTGTCCTTTTTAATATTTTATTTACAGTATATAATATACATTTGGTGTAATTTTTGATATTTTATGTACAGTATATTAAATATAATTACTGTAGTTTTTTATAGTCTATTTACAGTATATATAACACATATTTGGTGTACTTTTTGATATTTTATGTACAGTATGTCATCTATATTTACTGTACTATTTGATATTTTATTTACAGTATATAAAATGTATTTGGTGTACTTTTAGTTAATATTATATGTACAATATATGAAATATACTTACTGTACTTTCTGATATTTTATATACAGTATATAAGATATATTTGGTGTCCTTTTGATATTTTATTTAAATTATATAATATATATTTTGTGAAGTTTTTGATATTTTACATAGGGTGTGTAGTATATACTTACTGTCCTTTTTGATATTTTATTTACAGTATATAATATACATTTGGTGTAATTTTTGATATTTTATGTACAGTATATTAAATATAATTACTGAAGTATTTGATACTTTATTTACAGTATATATAACACATATTTGGTGTACTTTTTGATATTTTATGTACAGTATGTAATATATATTTACTGTACTTTTTGATAATTTATTTACAGTATATAAAGAGTATTTGGTGTACTTTCAGTTAATATTATATGTACAATATATGAAATATGTTTACTGTATTTTTGATATTTTATGTACAGTATATAAGATATATTTGGTGTCCTTTTGATATTTTATGTAAATTATATAATATATATTTGGTGAAGTTTTTGATATTTTACATAGGGTGTGTAGTATATAGTTACTGTCCTTTTTGATATTTTATTTACAGTATATAATATACGTTTGGTGTAATTTTTGATATTTTATGTACAGTATATTAAATATAATTACTGTAGTATTTGATACTTTATTTACAGTATATATAACACATATTTGGTGTACTTTTTGATATTTTATGTACAGTATGTAATATATATTTACTGTACTTTTTGATAATTTATTTACAGTATATAAAGTGTATTTGGGGTACTTTCGGTTAATATTATATGTACAATATATGAAATATATTTACTGTATTTTTGATATTTTATGTACAGTATATAAGATATATTTCGTATCCTTTTGATATTTTATGTAAATTATATAATACATATTTGGTGTTGTTTTTGATATTTTACATAGGGTGTGTCATATATATTGACTGTCCTTTTTTATATTTTATTTACAGTATATAATATACATTTGGTGTAATTTTTGATATTTTATGTACAGTATATTAAATATAATTACTGTAGTTTTTCATAGTCTATTTACAGTATATATAACACATATTTGGTGTACTTTTTGATATTTTATGTACAGTATGTAATATATATTTACTGTACTTTTTGATAATTTATTTACAGTATATAAAGTGTATTTGGTGTACTTTCAGTTAATATTATATGTACAATATATGAAATATATTTACTGTACTTTGTGATATTTTATGTACAGTATATAAGATATATTTGGTGTCCTTTTGATATTTTATATAAATTACATAATATATATTTGGTGAAGTTTTTGATATTTTACATAGGGTGTGTAGTATATAGTTACTGTCCTTTTTGATATTTTATTTACAGTATATAATATACGTTTGGTGTAATTTTTGATATTTAATGTACAGTATATTAAATATAATTACTGTAGTATTTGATACTTTATTTACAGTATATATAACACATATTTGGTGTACTTTTTGATATTTTATGTACAGTATGTAATATATATTTACTGTACTTTTTGATAATTTATTTACAGTATATAAAGTGTATTTGGTGTACTTTCAGTTAATATTATATGTACAATATATGAAATATATTTACTGTACTTTTTGATATTTTATGTACAGTATATAAGATATATTTGGTGTCCTTTTGATATTTTATATAAATTACATAATATATATTTGGTGAAGTTTTTGATATTTTACATAGGGTGTGTAGTATATAGTTACTGTCCTTTTTGATATTTTATTTACAGTATATAATATACGTTTGGTGTAATTTTTGATATTTAATGTACAGTATATTAAATATAATTACTGTAGTATTTGATACTTTATTTACAGTATATATAACACATATTTGGTGTACTTTTTGATATTTTATGTACAGTATGTAATATATATTTACTGTACTTTTTGATAATTTATTTACAGTATATAAAGTGTATTTGGTGTACTTTCAGTTAATATTATATGTACAATATATGAAATATATTTACTGTACTTTTTGATATTTTATGTACAATATATAAGATATATTTGGTGTCCTTTTGATATTTTATGTAAATTATATAATACATATTTGGTGTTGTTTTTGATATTTTACATAGGGTGTGTCATCTATATTGACTATCCTTTTTGATATTTTATTTACAGTATATAATATACATTTGGTGTAATTTTTGATATTTTATGTACAGTATATTAAATATAATTACTGTAGTTTTTCATAGTCTATTTACAGTATATATAACACATATTTGGTGTACTTTTTGATATTTTATGTACAGTATGTCATCTATATTTACTGTACTATTTGATATTTTATTTACAGTATATAAAATGTATTTGGTGTACTTTTAGTTAATATTATATGTACAATATATGAAATATATTTACTGTACTTTCTGATATTTTATATACAATATATAAGATATATTTGGTGTCCTTTTGATATTTTATATAAATTATATAATATATATTTGGTGAAGTTTTTGATATTTTACATAGGGTGTGTAGTATATACTTACTGTCCTTTTTGATATTTTATTTACAGTATATAATATACATTTGGTGTAATTTTTGATATTTTATGTACAGTATATTAAATATAATTACTGCAGTTTTTGATAGTCTATTTACAGTATATATAACACATATTTGGTGTACTTTTTGATATTTTATGTACAGTATGTCATATATATTTACTGTACTTTTTGATATTTTATTTACAGTATATAAAATGTATTTGGTGTACTTTTAGTTAATATTATATGTACAATATATGAAATATATTTACTGTACTTTTTGATATTTTATGTACAGTATATAAGATATATTTGGTGTCCTTTTGATATTTTATATAAATTATATAATATATATTTGGTGAAGTTTTTGATATTTTACATAGGGTGTGTAGTATATAGTTACTGTCCTTTTTGATATTTTATTTACAGTATATAATATACGTTTGGTGTAATTTTTGATATTTAATGTACAGTATATTAAATATAATTACTGTAGTATTTGATACTTTATTTACAGTATATATAACACATATTTGATGTACTTTTTGATGTTTTATGTACAGTATGTCATATATATTTACTGTACTTTTTGATAATTTATTTACAGTATATAAAGTGTATTTGGTGTACTTTCAGTTAATATTATATGTAAAATATATGAAATATATTTACTGTACTTTGTGATATTTTATGTACAGTATATAAGATATATTTGGTGTCCTTTTGATATTTTATGTAAATTATATAATATATATTTGGTGAAGTTTTTGATATTTTACATAGGGTGTGTACCATATAGTTACTGTCCTTTTTGATATTTTATTTACAGTATATAATATACGTTTGGTGTAATTTTTGATATTTTATGTACAGTATATTAAATATAATTACTGTAGTATTTGATACTTTATTTACAGTATATATAACACATATTTGGTGTACTTTTTGATATTTTATGTACAGTATGTCATATATATTTACTGTACTTTTTGATAATTTATTTACAGTATATAAAGTGTATTTGGTGTACTTTCGGTTAATATTATATGTACAATATATGAAATATATTTACTGTACTTTTTGATATTTTATGTACAGTATATAAGATATATTTCGTGTCCTTTTGATATTTTATGTAAATTATATAATATATATTTGGTGAAGTTTTTGATATTTTACATAGGGTGTGTAGTATATAGTTACTGTCCTTTTTGATATTTTATTTACAGTATATAATATACGTTTGGTGTAATTTTTGATATTTTATGTACAGTATATTAAATATAATTACTGTAGTATTTGATACTTTATTTACAGTATATATAACACATATTTGGTGTACTTTTTGATATTTTATGTACAGTATGTAATATATATTTACTGTACTTTTTGATAATTTATTTACAGTATATAAAGTGTATTTGGTGTACTTTCGGTTAATATTATATGTACAATATATGAAATATATACTGTATTTTTGATATTTTATGTACAGTATATAAGATATATTTCGTGTCCTTTTGATATTTTATGTAAATTATATAATACATATTTGGTGTTGTTTTTGATATTTTACATAGGGTGTGTCATCTATATTGACTGTCCTTTTTGATATTTTATTTACAGTATATAATATACATTTGGTGTAATTTTTGATATTTTATGTACAGTATATTAAATATAATTACTGTAGTTTTTCATAGTCTATTTACAGTATATATAACACATATTTGGTGTACTTTTTGATATTTTATGTACAGTATGTCATATATATTTACTGTACTATTTGATATTTTATTTACAGTATATAAAATGTATTTGGTGTACTTTTAGTTAATATTATATGTACAATATATGAAATATATTTACTGTACATTCTGATATTTTATATACAGTATATAAGATATATTTGGTGTCCTTTTGATATTTTATATAAATTATATAATATATATTTGTTGAAGTTTTTGATATTTTACATAGGGTGTGTAGTATATACTTACTGTCCTTTTTGATATTTTATTTACAGTATATAATATACATTTGGTGTAATTTTTGATATTTTATGTACAGTATATTAAATATAGTTACTGCAGTTTTTGATAGTCTATTTACAGTATATATAACACATATTTGGTGTACTTTTTGATATTTTATGTACAGTATGTCATATATATTTACTGTACTTTTGATATTTTATTTACAGTATATAAAATGTATTTGGTGTACTTTTAGTTAATATTATATGTACAATATATGAAATATATTTACTGTACTTTCTGATATTTTATGTACAGTATATAAGATATATTTGGTGTCCTTTTGATATTTTATATAAATTATATAATATATATTTGGTGAAGTTTTTGATATTTTACATAGGGTGTGTAGTATATAGTTACTGTCCTTTTTGATATTTTATTTACAGTATATAATATACGTTTGGTGTAATTTTTGATATTTAATGTACAGTATATTAAATATAATTACTGTAGTATTTGATACTTTATTTACAGTATATATAACACATATTTGGTGTACTTTTTGATATTTTATGTACAGTATGTAATATATATTTACTGTACTTTTTGATAATTTATTTACAGTATATAAAGTGTATTTGGTGTACTTTCAGTTAATATTAAATGTAAAATATATGAAATATATTTACTGTACTTTGTGATATTTTATGTACAGTATATAAGATATATTTGGTGTCCTTTTGATATTTTATGTAAATTATATAATATATATTTGGTGAAGTTTTTGATATTTTACATAGGGTGTGTAGTATATAGTTACTGTCCTTTTTGATATTTTATTTACAGTATATAATATACGTTTGGTGTAATTTTTGATATTTTATGTACAGTATATTAAATATAATTACTGTAGTATTTGATACTTTATTTACAGTATATATAACACATATTTGGTGTACTTTTTGATATTTTATGTACAGTATGTAATATATATTTACTGTACTTTTTGATAATTTATTTACAGTATATAAAGTGTATTTGGTGTACTTTCGGTTAATATTATATGTACAATATATGAAATATATATACTGTATTTTTGATATTTTATGTACAGTATATAAGATATATTTCGTGTCCTTTTGATATTTTATGTAAATTATATAATACATATTTGGTGTTGTTTTTGATATTTTACATAGGTTGTGTCATCTATATTGACTGTCCTTTTTAATATTTTATTTACAGTATATAAAATACATTTGGTGTAATTTTTGATATTTTATGTACAGTATATTAAATATAATTACTGTAGTTTTTCATAGTCTATTTACAGTATATATAACACATATTTGGTGTACTTTTTGATATTTTATGTACAGTATGTCATATATATTTACTGTACTATTTGATATTTTATTTACAGTATATAAAATGTATTTGGTGTACTTTTAGTTAATATTATATGTACAATATATGAAATATATTTACTGTACTTTCTGATATTTTATATACAGTATATAAGATATATTTGGTGTCCTTTTGATATTTTATATAAATTATATAATATATATTTTGTGAAGTTTTTGATATTTTACATAGGGTGTGTACTATATACTTACTGTCCTTTTTGATATTTTATTTACAGTATATAATATACATTTGGTGTAATTTTTGATATTTTATGTACAGTATATTAAATATAATTACTGCAGTTTTTGATAGTCTATTTGCAGTATATACAACACATATTTGGTGTACTTTTTGATATTTTATGTACAGTATGTCATATATATTTACTGTACTTTTTGATATTTTATTTACAGTATATAAAATGTATTTGGTGTACTTTTAGTTAATATTATATGTACAATATATGAAATATATTTACTGTACTTTTTGATATTTTATGTACAGTATATAAGATATATTTGGTGTCCTTTTGATATTTTATATAAATTACATAATATATATTTGGTGAAGTTTTTGATATTTTACATAGGGTGTGTAGTATATAGTTACTGTCCTTTTTGATATTTTATTTACAGTATATAATATACGTTTGGTGTAATTTTTGATATTTAATGTACAGTATATTAAATATAATTACTGTAGTATTTGATACTTTATTTACAGTATATATAACACGTATTTGGTGTACTTTTTGATATTTTTTGTACAGTATGTCATATATATTTACTGTACATTTTGATAATTTATTTACAGTATATAAAGTGTATTTGGTGTACTTTCAGTTAATATTATATGTACAATATATGAAATATATTTACTGTACTTTTTGATATTTTATGTACAGTATATAAGATATATTTGGTGTCCTTTTGATATTTTATGTAAATTATATAATATATATTTGGTGAAGTTTTTGATATTTTACATAGGGTGTGTAGTATATAGTTACTGTCCTTTTTGATATTTTATTTACAGTATATAATATACGTTTGGTGTAATTTTTGATATTTAATGTACAGTATATTAAATATAATTACTGTAGTATTTGATACTTTATTTACAGTATATATAACACATATTTGGTGTACTTTTTGATATTTTATGTACAGTATGTAATATATATTTACTGTACTTTTTGATAATTTATTTACAGTATATAAAGTGTATTTGGTGTACTTTCAGTTAATATTATATGTACAATATATGAAATATATTTACTGTACTTTTTGATATTTTAGGTACAGTATATAAGATATATTTCGTGTCCTTTTGATATTTTATGTAAATTATAAAATATATATTTGGTGAAGTTTTTGATATTTTACATAGGGTGTGTAGTATATACTTACTGTCCTTTTTGATATTTTATTTACAGTATATAATATACATTTGGTGTAATTTTTGATATTTTATGTACAGTATATTAAATATAATTACTGCAGTTTTTGATAGTCTATTTACAGTATATATAACACATATTTGGTGTACTTTTTGATATTTTATGTACAGTATGTCATATATATTTACTGTACTTTTTGATATTTTATTTACAGTATATAAAATGTATTTGGTGTACTTTTAGTTAATATTATATGTACAATATATGAAATATATTTACTGTACTTTTTGATATTTTATGTACAGTATATAAGATATATTTGGTGTCCTTTTGATATTTTATATAAATTATATAATATATATTTGGTGAAGTTTTTGATATTTTACATAGGGTGTGTAGTATATAGTTACTGTCCTTTTTGATATTTTATTTACAGTATATAATATACGTTTGGTGTAATTTTTGATATTTAATGTACAGTATATTAAATATAATTACTGTAGTATTTGATACTTTATTTACAGTATATATAACACATATTTGGTGTACTTTTTGATGTTTTATGTACAGTATGTCATATATATTTACTGTACTTTTTGATAATTTATTTACAGTATATAAAGTGTATTTGGTGTACTTTCAGTTAATATTATATGTAAAATATATGAAATATATTTACTGTACTTTGTGATATTTTATGTACAGTATATAAGATATATTTGGTGTCCTTTTGATATTTTATGTAAATTATATAATATATATTTGGTGAAGTTTTTGATATTTTACATAGGGTGTGTACCATATAGTTACTGTCCTTTTTGATATTTTATTTACAGTATATAATATACGTTTGGTGTAATTTTTGATATTTTATGTACAGTATATTAAATATAATTACTGTAGTATTTGATACTTTATTTACAGTATATATAACACATATTTGGTGTACTTTTTGATATTTTATGTACAGTATGTCATATATATTTACTGTACTTTTTGATAATTTATTTACAGTATATAAAGTGTATTTGGTGTACTTTCGGTTAATATTATATGTACAATATATGAAATATATTTACTGTACTTTTTGATATTTTACGTACAGTATATAAGATATATTTCGTGTCCTTTTGATATTTTATGTAAATTATATAATATATATTTGGTGAAGTTTTTGATATTTTACATAGGGTGTGTAGTATATAGTTACTGTCCTTTTTGATATTTTATTTACAGTATATAATATACGTTTGGTGTAATTTTTGATATTTTATGTACAGTATATTAAATATAATTACTGTAGTATTTGATACTTTATTTACAGTATATATAACACATATTTGGTGTACTTTTTGATATTTTATGTACAGTATGTAATATATATTTACTGTACTTTTTGATAATTTATTTACAGTATATAAAGTGTATTTGGTGTACTTTCGGTTAATATTATATGTACAATATATGAAATATATACTGTATTTTTGATATTTTATGTACAGTATATAAGATATATTTCGTGTCCTTTTGATATTTTATGTAAATTATATAATACATATTTGGTGTTGTTTTTGATATTTTACATAGGGTGTGTCATCTATATTGACTGTCCTTTTTGATATTTTATTTACAGTATATAATATACATTTGGTGTAATTTTTGATATTTTATGTACAGTATATTAAATATAATTACTGTAGTTTTTCATAGTCTATTTACAGTATATATAACACATATTTGGTGTACTTTTTGATATTTTATGTACAGTATGTCATATATATTTACTGTACTATTTGATATTTTATTTACAGTATATAAAATGTATTTGGTGTACTTTTAGTTAATATTATATGTACAATATATGAAATATATTTACTGTACATTCTGATATTTTATATACAGTATATAAGATATATTTGGTGTCCTTTTGATATTTTATATAAATTATATAATATATATTTGTTGAAGTTTTTGATATTTTACATAGGGTGTGTAGTATATACTTACTGTCCTTTTTGATATTTTATTTACAGTATATAATATACATTTGGTGTAATTTTTGATATTTTATGTACAGTATATTAAATATAGTTACTGCAGTTTTTGATAGTCTATTTACAGTATATATAACACATATTTGGTGTACTTTTTGATATTTTATGTACAGTATGTCATATATATTTACTGTACTTTTGATATTTTATTTACAGTATATAAAATGTATTTGGTGTACTTTTAGTTAATATTATATGTACAATATATGAAATATATTTACTGTACTTTCTGATATTTTATGTACAGTATATAAGATATATTTGGTGTCCTTTTGATATTTTATATAAATTATATAATATATATTTGGTGAAGTTTTTGATATTTTACATAGGGTGTGTAGTATATAGTTACTGTCCTTTTTGATATTTTATTTACAGTATATAATATACGTTTGGTGTAATTTTTGATATTTAATGTACAGTATATTAAATATAATTACTGTAGTATTTGATACTTTATTTACAGTATATATAACACATATTTGGTGTACTTTTTGATATTTTATGTACAGTATGTAATATATATTTACTGTACTTTTTGATAATTTATTTACAGTATATAAAGTGTATTTGGTGTACTTTCAGTTAATATTAAATGTAAAATATATGAAATATATTTACTGTACTTTGTGATATTTTATGTACAGTATATAAGATATATTTGGTGTCCTTTTGATATTTTATGTAAATTATATAATATATATTTGGTGAAGTTTTTGATATTTTACATAGGGTGTGTAGTATATAGTTACTGTCCTTTTTGATATTTTATTTACAGTATATAATATACGTTTGGTGTAATTTTTGATATTTTATGTACAGTATATTAAATATAATTACTGTAGTATTTGATACTTTATTTACAGTATATATAACACATATTTGGTGTACTTTTTGATATTTTATGTACAGTATGTAATATATATTTACTGTACTTTTTGATAATTTATTTACAGTATATAAAGTGTATTTGGTGTACTTTCGGTTAATATTATATGTACAATATATGAAATATATATACTGTATTTTTGATATTTTATGTACAGTATATAAGATATATTTCGTGTCCTTTTGATATTTTATGTAAATTATATAATACATATTTGGTGTTGTTTTTGATATTTTACATAGGTTGTGTCATCTATATTGACTGTCCTTTTTAATATTTTATTTACAGTATATAATATACATTTGGTGTAATTTTTGATATTTTATGTACAGTATATTAAATATAATTACTGTAGTTTTTCATAGTCTATTTACAGTATATATAACACATATTTGGTGTACTTTTTGATATTTTATGTACAGTATGTCATATATATTTACTGTACTATTTGATATTTTATTTACAGTATATAAAATGTATTTGGTGTACTTTTAGTTAATATTATATGTACAATATATGAAATATATTTACTGTACTTTCTGATATTTTATATACAGTATATAAGATATATTTGGTGTCCTTTTGATATTTTATATAAATTATATAATATATATTTTGTGAAGTTTTTGATATTTTACATAGGGTGTGTACTATATACTTACTGTCCTTTTTGATATTTTATTTACAGTATATAATATACATTTGGTGTAATTTTTGATATTTTATGTACAGTATATTAAATATAATTACTGCAGTTTTTGATAGTCTATTTGCAGTATATACAACACATATTTGGTGTACTTTTTGATATTTTATGTACAGTATGTCATATATATTTACTGTACTTTTTGATATTTTATTTACAGTATATAAAATGTATTTGGTGTACTTTTAGTTAATATTATATGTACAATATATGAAATATATTTACTGTACTTTTTGATATTTTATGTACAGTATATAAGATATATTTGGTGTCCTTTTGATATTTTATATAAATTACATAATATATATTTGGTGAAGTTTTTGATATTTTACATAGGGTGTGTAGTATATAGTTACTGTCCTTTTTGATATTTTATTTACAGTATATAATATACGTTTGGTGTAATTTTTGATATTTAATGTACAGTATATTAAATATAATTACTGTAGTATTTGATACTTTATTTACAGTATATATAACACGTATTTGGTGTACTTTTTGATATTTTTTGTACAGTATGTCATATATATTTACTGTACATTTTGATAATTTATTTACAGTATATAAAGTGTATTTGGTGTACTTTCAGTTAATATTATATGTACAATATATGAAATATATTTACTGTACTTTTTGATATTTTATGTACAGTATATAAGATATATTTGGTGTCCTTTTGATATTTTATGTAAATTATATAATATATATTTGGTGAAGTTTTTGATATTTTACATAGGGTGTGTAGTATATAGTTACTGTCCTTTTTGATATTTTATTTACAGTATATAATATACGTTTGGTGTAATTTTTGATATTTAATGTACAGTATATTAAATATAATTACTGTAGTATTTGATACTTTATTTACAGTATATATAACACATATTTGGTGTACTTTTTGATATTTTATGTACAGTATGTAATATATATTTACTGTACTTTTTGATAATTTATTTACAGTATATAAAGTGTATTTGGTGTACTTTCAGTTAATATTATATGTACAATATATGAAATATATTTACTGTACTTTTTGATATTTTAGGTACAGTATATAAGATATATTTCGTGTCCTTTTGATATTTTATGTAAATTATAAAATATATATTTGGTGAAGTTTTTGATATTTTACATAGGGTGTGTAGTATATAGTTACTGTCCTTTTTGATATTTTATTTACAGTATGTAATATACGTTTGGTGTAATTTTTGATATTTTATGTACAGTATATTAAATATAATTACTGTAGTATTTGATACTTTATTTACAGTATATATAACACATATTTGGTGTACTTTTTGATATTTTATGTACAGTATGTAATATATATTTACTGTACTTTTTGATAATTTATTTACAGTATATAAAGTGTATTTGGTGTACTTTCGGTTAATATTATATGTACAATATATGAAATATATATACTGTATTTTTGATATTTTATGTACAGTATATAAGATATATTTCGTGTCCTTTTGATATTTTATGTAAATTATATAATACATATTTGGTGTTGTTTTTGATATTTTACATAGGGTGTGTCATCTATATTGACTGTCCTTTTTAATATTTTATTTACAGTATATAATATACATTTGGTGTAATTTTTGATATTTTATGTACAGTATATTAAATATAATTACTGTAGTTTTTCATAGTCTATTTACAGTATATATAACACATATTTGGTGTACTTTTTGATATTTTATGTACAGTATGTCATATATATTTACTGTACTATTTGATATTTTATTTACAGTATATAAAATGTATTTGGTGTACTTTTAGTTAATATTATATGTACAATATATGAAATATATTTACTGTACTTTCTGATATTTTATATACAGTATATAAGATATATTTGGTGTCCTTTTGATATTTTATATAAATTATATAATATATATTTGGTGAAGTTTTTGATATTTTACATAGGGTGTGTAGTATATAGTTACTGTCCTTTTTGATATTTTATTTACAGTATATAATATACGTTTGGTGTAATTTTTGATATTTAATGTACAGTATATTAAATATAATTACTGTAGTATTTGATACTTTATTTACAGTATATATAACACATATTTGGTGTACTTTTTGATATTTTATGTACAGTATGTAATATATATTTACTGTAGTTTTTGATAATTTATTTACAGTATATAAAGTGTATTTGATGTACTTTCAGTTAATATTATATGTAAAATATATGAAATATATTTACTGTACTTTGTGATATTTTATGTACAGTATATAAGATATATTTGGTGTCCTTTTGATATTTTATGTAAATTATATAATATATATTTGGTGAAGTTTTTGATATTTTACATAGGGTGTGTAGTATATAGTTACTGTCCTTTTTGATATTTTATTTACAGTATATAATATACGTTTGGTGTGATTTTTGATATTTTATGTACAGTATATTAAATATAATTACTGTAGTATTTGATACTTTATTTACAGTATATATAACACATATTTGGTGTACTTTTTGATATTTTATGTACAGTATGTAATATATATTTACTGTACTTTTTGATAATTTATTTACAGTATATAAAGTGTATTTGGTGTACTTTCGGTTAATATTATATGTACAATATATGAAATATATATACTGTATTTTTGATATTTTATGTACAGTATATAAGATATATTTCGTGTCCTTTTGATATTTTATGTAAATTATATAATACATATTTGGTGTTGTTTTTGATATTTTACATAGGGTGTGTCATCTATATTGACTGTCCTTTTTAATATTTTATTTACAGTATATAATATACATTTGGTGTAATTTTTGATATTTTATGTACAGTATATTAAATATAATTACTGTAGTTTTTCATAGTCTATTTACAGTATATATAACACATATTTGGTGTACTTTTTGATATTTTATGTACAGTATGTCATATATATTTACTGTACTATTTGATATTTTATTTACAGTATATAAAATGTATTTGGTGTACTTTTAGTTAATATTATATGTACAATATATGAAATATATTTACTGTACTTTCTGATATTTTATATACAGTATATAAGATATATTTGGTGTCCTTTTGATATTTTATATAAATTATATAATATATATTTGGTGAAGTTTTTGATATTTTACATAGGGTGTGTAGTATATAGTTACTGTCCTTTTTGATATTTTATTTACAGTATATAATATACGTTTGGTGTAATTTTTGATATTTTATGTACAGTATATTAAATATAATTACTGTAGTATTTGATACTTTATTTACAGTATATATAACACATATTTGGTGTACTTTTTGATATTTTATGTACAGTATGTAATATATATTTACTGTAGTTTTTGATAATTTATTTACAGTATATAAAGTGTATTTGGTGTACTTTCGGTTAATATTATATGTACAATATATGAAATATATATACTGTATTTTTGATATTTTATGTACAGTGTATAAGATATATTTCGTGTCCTTTTGATATTTTATGTAAATTATATAATACATATTTGGTGTTGTTTTTGATATTTTACATAGGGTGTGTCATCTATATTGACTGTCCTTTTTAATATTTTATTTACAGTATATAATATACATTTGGTGTAATTTTTGATATTTTATGTACAGTATATTAAATATAATTACTGTAGTTTTTTATAGTCTATTTACAGTATATATAACACATATTTGGTCTACTTTTTGATATTTTATGTACAGTATGTCATATATATATACTGTACTATTTGATATTTTATTTACAGTATATAAAATGTATTTGGTGTACTTTTAGTTAATATTATATGTACAATATATGAAATATATTTACTGTACTTTCTGATATTTTATATACAGTATATAAGATATATTTGGTGTCCTTTTGATATTTTATATAAATTATATGATATATATTTTGTGAAGTTTTTGATATTTTACATAGGGTGTGTAGTATATACTTACTGTCCTTTTTGATATTTTATTTACAGTATATAATATACATTTGGTGTAATTTTTGATATTTTATGTACAGTATATTAAATATAATTACTGCAGTTTCTGATAGTCTATTTACAGTATATACAACACATATTTGGTGTACTTTTTGATATTTTATGTACAGTATGTCATATATATTTACTGTACTTTTTGATATTTTATTTACAGTATATGAAATGTATTTGGTGTACTTTTAGTTAATATTATATGTACAATATATGAAATATATTTACTGTACTTTTTGATATTTTATGTACAGTATATAAGATATATTTGGTGTCCTTTTGATATTTTATATAACTTACATAATATATATTTGGTGAAGTTTTTGATATTTTACATAGGGTGTGTAGTATATAGTTACTGTCCTTTTTGATATTTTATTTACAGTATATAATATACGTTTGGTGTAATTTTTGATATTTAATGTACAGTATATTAAATATAATTACTGTAGTATTTGATACTTTATTTACAGTATATATAACACATATTTGGTGTACTTTTTGATATTTTATGTACAGTATGTCATATATATTTACTGTACTTTTTGAGAATTTATTTACAGTATATAAAGTGTATTTGGTGTACTTTCAGTTAATATTATATGTACAATATATGAAATATATTTACTGTACTTTTTGATATTTTATGTACAGTATATAAGATATATTTGGTGTCCTTTTGATATTTTATGTAAATTATATAATATATATTTGGTGAAGTTTTTGATATTTTACATAGGGTGTGTAGTATATAGTTACTGTCCTTTTTGATATTTTATTTACAGTATATAATATACGTTTGGTGTAATTTTTGATATTTTATGTACAGTATATTAAATATAATTACTGTAGTATTTGATACTTTATTTACAGTATATATAACACATATTTGGTGTACTTTTTGATATTTTATGTACAGTATGTAATATATATTTACTGTACTTTTTGATAATTTATTTACAGTATATAAAGTGTATTTGGTGTACTTTCGGTTAATATTATATGTACAATATATGAAATATATATACTGTATTTTTGATATTTTATGTACAGTATATAAGATATATTTCGTGTCCTTTTGATATTTTATGTAAATTATATAATACATATTTGGTGTTGTTTTTGATATTTTACATAGGGTGTGTCATCTATATTGACTGTCCTTTTTAATATTTTATTTACAGTATATAATATACATTTGGTGTAATTTTTGATATTTTATGTACAGTATATTAAATATAATTACTGTAGTTTTTCATAGTCTATTTACAGTATATATAACACATATTTGGTGTACTTTTTGATATTTTATGTACAGTATGTCATATATATTTACTGTACTATTTGATATTTTATTTACAGTATATAAAATGTATTTGGTGTACTTTTAGTTAATATTATATGTACAATATATGAAATATATTTACTGTACTTTCTGATATTTTATATACAGTATATAAGATATATTTGGTGTCCTTTTGATATTTTATATAAATTATATAATATATATTTTGTGAAGTTTTTGATATTTTACATAGGGTGTGTAGTATATACTTACTGTCCTTTTTGATATTTTATTTACAGTATATAATATACATTTGGTGTAATTTTTGATATTTTATGTACAGTATATTAAATATAATTACTGCAGTTTTTGATAGTCTATTTACAGTATATACAACACATATTTGGTGTACTTTTTGATATTTTATGTACAGTATGTCATATATATTTACTGTACTTTTTGATATTTTATTTACAGTATATAAAATGTATTTGGTGTACTTTTAGTTAATATTATATGTACAATATATGAAATATATTTACTGTACTTTTTGATATTTTATGTACAGTATATAAGATATATTTGGTGTCCTTTTGATATTTTATATAAATTACATAATATATATTTGGTGAAGTTTTTGATATTTTACATAGGGTGTGTAGTATATAGTTACTGTCCTTTTTGATATTTTATTTACAGTATATAATATACGTTTGGTGTAATTTTTGATATTTAATATACAGTATATTAAATATAATTACTGTAGTATTTGATACTTTATTTACAGTATATATAACACATATTTGCTGTACTTTTTGATATTTTATGTACAGTATGTCATATATATTTACTGTACTTTTTGATAATTTATTTACAGTATATAAAGTGTATTTGGTGTACTTTCAGTTAATATTATATGTACAATATATGAAATATATTTACTGTACTTTTTGATATTTTATGTACAGTATATAAGATATATTTGGTGTCCTTTTGATATTTTATGTAAATTATATAATATATATTTGGTGAAGTTTTTGATATTTTACATAGGGTGTGTAGTATATAGTTACTGTCCTTTTTGATATTTTATTTACAGTATATAATATACGTTTGGTGTAATTTTTGATATTTTATGTACAGTATATTAAATATAATTACTGTAGTGTTTGATACTTTATTTACAGTATATATAACACATATTTGGTGTACTTTTTGATATTTTATGTACAGTATGTAATATATATTTACTGTACTTTTTGATAATTTATTTACAGTATATAAAGTGTATTTGGTGTACTTTCGGTTAATATTATATGTACAATATATGAAATATATATACTGTATTTTTGATATTTTATGTACAGTGTATAAGATATATTTCGTGTCCTTTTGATATTTTATGTAAATTATATAATACATATTTGGTGTTGTTTTTGATATTTTACATAGGGTGTGTCATCTATATTGACTGTCCTTTTTAATATTTTATTTACAGTATATAATATACATTTGGTGTAATTTTTGATATTTTATGTACAGTATATTAAATATAATTACTGTAGTTTTTTATAGTCTATTTACAGTATATATAACACATATTTGGTGTACTTTTTGATATTTTATGTACAGTATGTCATATATATTTACTGTACTATTTGATATTTTATTTACAGTATATAAAATGTATTTGGTGTACTTTTAGTTAATATTATATGTACAATATATGAAATATATTTACTGTACTTTCTGATATTTTATATACAGTATATAAGATATATTTGGTGTCCTTTTGATATTTTATATAAATTATATAATATATATTTTGTGAAGTTTTTGATATTTTACATAGGGTGTGTAGTATATACTTACTGTCCTTTTTGATATTTTATTTACAGTATATAATATACATTTGGTGTAATTTTTGATATTTTATGTACAGTATATTAAATATAATTACTGCAGTTTTTGATAGTCTATTTACAGTATATACAACACATATTTGGTGTACTTTTTGATATTTTATGTACAGTATGTCATATATATTTACTGTACTTTTTGATATTTTATTTACAGTATACGAAATGTATTTGGTGTACTTTCAGTTAATATTATATGTACAATATATGAAATATATTTACTGTACTTTTTGATATTTTATGTACAGTATATAAGATATATTTGGTGTCCTTTTGATATTTTATATAAATTACATAATATATATTTGGTGAAGTTTTTGATATTTTACATAGGGTGTGTAGTATATAGTTACTGTCCTTTTTGATATTTTATTTACAGTATATAATATACGTTTGGTGTAATTTTTGATATTTAATGTACAGTATATTAAATATAATTACTGTAGTATTTGATACTTTATTTACAGTATATATAACACATATTTGGTGTACTTTTTGATATTTTATGTACAGTATGTCATATATATTTACTGTACTTTTTGATAATTTATTTACAGTATATAAAGTGTATTTGGTGTACTTTCAGTTAATATTATATGTACAATATATGAAATATATTTACTGTACTTTTTGATATTTTATGTACAGTATATAAGATATATTTGGTGTCCTTTTGATATTTTATGTAAATTATATAATATATATTTGGTGAAGTTTTTGATATTTTACATAGGGTGTGTAGTATATAGTTACTGTCCTTTTTGATATTTTATTTACAGTATATAATATACGTTTGGTGTAATTTTTGATATTTTATGTACAGTATATTAAATATAATTACTGTAGTATTTGATACTTTATTTACAGTATATATAACACATATTTGGTGTACTTTTTGATATTTTATGTACAGTATGTAATATATATTTACTGTAGTTTTTGATAATTTATTTACAGTATATAAAGTGTATTTGGTGTACTTTCGGTTAATATTATATGTACAATATATGAAATATATATACTGTATTTTTGATATTTTATGTACAGTGTATAAGATATATTTCGTGTCCTTTTGATATTTTATGTAAATTATATAATACATATTTGGTGTTGTTTTTGATATTTTACATAGGGTGTGTCATCTATATTGACTGTCCTTTTTAATATTTTATTTACAGTATATAATATACATTTGGTGTAATTTTTGATATTTTATGTACAGTATATTAAATATAATTACTGTAGTTTTTTATAGTCTATTTACAGTATATATAACACATATTTGGTGTACTTTTTGATATTTTATGTACAGTATGTCATATATATTTACTGTACTATTTGATATTTTATTTACAGTATATAAAATGTATTTGGTGTACTTTTAGTTAATATTATATGTACAATATATGAAATATATTTACTGTACTTTCTGATATTTTATATACAGTATATAAGATATATTTGGTGTCCTTTTGATATTTTATATAAATTATATAATATATATTTTGTGAAGTTTTTGATATTTTACATAGGGTGTGTAGTATATACTTACTGTCCTTTTTGATATTTTATTTACAGTATATAATATACATTTGGTGTAATTTTTGATATTTTATGTACAGTATATTAAATATAATTACTGCAGTTTTTGATAGTCTATTTACAGTATATACAACACATATTTGGTGTACTTTTTGATATTTTATGTACAGTATGTCATATATATTTACTGTACTTTTTGATATTTTATTTACAGTATATGAAATGTATTTGGTGTACTTTTAGTTAATATTATATGTACAATATATGAAATATATTTACTGTACTTTTTGATATTTTATGTACAGTATATAAGATATATTTGGTGTCCTTTTGATATTTTATATAAATTACATAATATATATTTGGTGAAGTTTTTGATATTTTACATAGGGTGTGTAGTATATAGTTACTGTCCTTTTTGATATTTTATTTACAGTATATAATATACGTTTGGTGTAATTTTTGATATTTAATGTACAGTATATTAAATATAATTACTGTAGTATTTGATACTTTATTTACAGTATATATAACACATATTTGGTGTACTTTTTGATATTTTATGTACAGTATGTCATATATATTTACTGTACTTTTTGATAATTTATTTACAGTATATAAAGTGTATTTGGTGTACTTTCGGTTAATATTATATGTACAATATATGAAATATATATACTGTATTTTTGATATTTTATGTACAGTGTATAAGATATATTTCGTGTCCTTTTGATATTTTATGTAAATTATATAATACATATTTGGTGTTGTTTTTGATATTTTACATAGGGTGTGTCATCTATATTGACTGTCCTTTTTAATATTTTATTTACAGTATATAATATACATTTGGTGTAATTTTTGATATTTTATGTACAGTATATTAAATATAATTACTGTAGTTTTTTATAGTCTATTTACAGTATATATAACACATATTTGGTGTACTTTTTGATATTTTATGTACAGTATGTCATATATATTTACTGTACTATTTGATATTTTATTTACAGTATATAAAATGTATTTGGTGTACTTTTAGTTAATATTATATGTACAATATATGAAATATATTTACTGTACTTTCTGATATTTTATATACAGTATATAAGATATATTTGGTGTCCTTTTGATATTTTATATAAATTATATAATATATATTTTGTGAAGTTTTTGATATTTTACATAGGGTGTGTAGTATATACTTACTGTCCTTTTTGATATTTTATTTACAGTATATAATATACATTTGGTGTAATTTTTGATATTTTATGTACAGTATATTAAATATAATTACTGCAGTTTTTGATAGTCTATTTACAGTATATACAACACATATTTGGTGTACTTTTTGATATTTTATGTACAGTATGTCATATATATTTACTGTACTTTTTGATATTTTATTTACAGTATATGAAATGTATTTGGTGTACTTTTAGTTAATATTATATGTACAATATATGAAATATATTTACTGTACTTTTTGATATTTTATGTACAGTATATAAGATATATTTGGTGTCCTTTTGATATTTTATATAAATTACATAATATATATTTGGTGAAGTTTTTGATATTTTACATAGGGTGTGTAGTATATAGTTACTGTCCTTTTTGATATTTTATTTACAGTATATAATATACGTTTGGTGTAATTTTTGATATTTAATGTACAGTATATTAAATATAATTACTGTAGTATTTGATACTTTATTTACAGTATATATAACACATATTTGGTGTACTTTTTGATATTTTATGTACAGTATGTCATATATATTTACTGTACTTTTTGATAATTTATTTACAGTATATAAAGTGTATTTGGTGTACTTTCAGTTAATATTATATGTACAATATATGAAATATATTTACTGTACTTTTTGATATTTTATGTACAGTATATAAGATATATTTCGTGTCCTTTTGATATTTTATGTAAATTATAAAATATATATTTGGTGAAGTTTTTGATATTTTACATAGGGTGTGTAGTATATAGTTACTGTCCTTTTTGATATTTTATTTACAGTATATAATATACGTTTGGTGTAATTTTTGATATTTTATGTACAGTATATTAAATATAATTACTGTAGTATTTGATACTTTATTTACAGTATATATAACACATATTTGGTGTACTTTTTGATATTTTATGTACAGTATGCAATATATATTTACTGTACTTTTTGATAATTTATTTACAGTATATAAAGTGTATATGGTGTACTTTCGGTTAATATTATATGTACAATATATGAAATATATATACTGTATTTTTGATATTTTATGTACAGTATATAAGATATATTTCGTGTCCTTTTGATATTTTATGTAAATTATATAATACATATTTGGTGTTGTTTTTGATATTTTACATAGGGTGTGTCATCTATATTGACTGTCCTTTTTAATATTTTATTTACAGTATATAATATACATTTGGTGTAATTTTTGATATTTTATGTACAGTAGATTAAATATAATTACTGTAGTTTTTCATAGTCTATTTACAGTATATATAACACATATTTGGTGTACTTTTTGATATTTTATGTACAGTATGTCATATATATTTACTGTACTATTTGATATTTAATTTACAGTATATAAAATGTATTTGGTGTACTTTTAGTTAATATTATATGTACAATATATGAAATATATTTACTGTACTTTCTGATATTTTATATACAGTATATAAGATATATTTGGTGTCCTTTTGATATTTTATATAAATTATATAATATATATTTTGTGAAGTTTTTGATATTTTACATAGGGTGTGTACTATATACTTACTGTCCTTTTTGATATTTTATTTACAGTATATAATATACATTTGGTGTAATTTTTGATATTTTATGTACAGTATATTAAATATAATTACTGCAGTTTTTGATAGTCTATTTGCAGTATATACAACACATATTTGGTGTACTTTTTGATATTTTATGTACAGTATGTCATATATATTTACTGTACTTTTTGATATTTTATTTACAGTATATAAAATGTATTTGGTGTACTTTTAGTTAATATTATATGTACAATATATGAAATATATTTACTGTACTTTTTGATATTTTATGTACAGTATATAAGATATATTTGGTGTCCTTTTGATATTTTATATAAATTACATAATATATATTTGGTGAAGTTTTTGATATTTTACATAGGGTGTGTAGTATATAGTTACTGTCCTTTTTGATATTTTATTTACAGTATATAATATACGTTTGGTGTAATTTTTGATATTTAATGTACAGTATATTAAATATAATTACTGTAGTATTTGATACTTTATTTACAGTATATATAACACATATTTGGTGTACTTTTTGATATTTTATGTACAGTATGTCATATATATTTACTGTACTTTTTGATAATTTATTTACAGTATATAAAGTGTATTTGGTGTACTTTCAGTTAATATTATATGTACAATATATGAAATATATTTACTGTACTTTTTGATATTTTATGTACAGTATATAAGATATATTTGGTGTCCTTTTGATATTTTATGTAAATTATATAATATATATTTGCTGAAGTTTTTGATATTTTACATAGGGTGTGTACTATATAGTTACTGTCCTTTTTGATATTTTATTTACAGTATATAATATACGTTTGGTGTAATTTTTGATATTTTATGTACAGTATATTAAATATAATTACTGTAGTATTTGATACTTTATTTACAGTATATATAACACATATTTGGTGTACTATTTGATATTTTATGTACAGTATGTAATATATATTTACTGTACTTTTTGATAATTTATTTACAGTATATAAAGTGTATTTGGTGTACTTTCAGTTAATATTATATGTACAATATATGAAATATATTTACTGTACTTTTTGATATTTTATGTACAGTATATAAGATATATTTCGTGTCCTTTTGATATTTTATGTAAATTATAAAATATATATTTGGTGAAGTTTTTGATATTTTACATAGGGTGTGTAGTATATAGTTACTGTCCTTTTTGATATTTTATTTACAGTATGTAATATACGTTTGGTGTAATTTTTGATATTTTATGTACAGTATATTAAATATAATTACTGTAGTATTTGATACTTTATTTACAGTATATATAACACATATTTGGTGTACTTTTTGATATTTTATGTACAGTATGTAATATATATTTACTGTACTTTTTGATAATTTATTTACAGTATATAAAGTGTATTTGGTGTACTTTCGGTTAATATTATATGTACAATATATGAAATATATATACTGTATTTTTGATATTTTATGTACAGTATATAAGATATATTTCGTGTCCTTTTGATATTTTATGTAAATTATATAATACATATTTGGTGTTGTTTTTGATATTTTACATAGGGTATGTCATCTATATTGACTGTCCTTTTTAATATTTTATTTACAGTATATAATATACATTTGGTGTAATTTTTGATATTTTATGTACAGTATATTAAATATAATTACTGTAGTTTTTCATAGTCTATTTACAGTATATATAACACATATTTGGTGTACTTTTTGATATTTTATGTACAGTATGATATATATATTTACTGTACTATTTGATATTTTATTTACAGTATATAAAATGTATTTGGTGTACTTTTAGTTAATATTATATGTACAATATATGAAATATATTTACTGTACTTTCTGATATTTTATATACAGTATATAAGATATATTTGGTGTCCTTTTGATATTTTATATAAATTATATAATATATATTTGGTGAAGTTTTTGATATTTTACATAGGGTGTGTAGTATATAGTTACTGTCCTTTTTGATATTTTATTTACAGTATATAATATACGTTTGGTGTAATTTTTGATATTTAATGTACAGTATATTAAATATAATTACTGTAGTATTTGATACTTTATTTACAGTATATATAACACATATTTGGTGTACTTTTTGATATTTTATGTACAGTATGTAATATATATTTACTGTACTTTTTGATAATTTATTTACAGTATATAAAGTGTATTTGATGTACTTTCAGTTAATATTATATGTAAAATATATGAAATATATTTACTGTACTTTGTGATATTTTATGTACAGTATATAAGATATATTTGGTGTCCTTTTGATATTTTATGTAAATTATATAATATATATTTGGTGAAGTTTTTGATATTTTACATAGGGTGTGTAGTATATAGTTACTGTCCTTTTTGATATTTTATTTACAGTATATAATATACGTTTGGTGTGATTTTTGATATTTTATGTACAGTATATTAAATATAATTACTGTAGTATTTGATACTTTATTTACAGTATATATAACACATATTTGGTGTACTTTTTGATATTTTATGTACAGTATGTAATATATATTTACTGTACTTTTTGATAATTTATTTACAGTATATAAAGTGTATTTGGTGTACTTTCGGTTAATATTATATGTACAATATATGAAATATATATACTGTATTTTTGATATTTTATGTACAGTATATAAGATATATTTCGTGTCCTTTTGATATTTTATGTAAATTATATAATACATATTTGGTGTTGTTTTTGATATTTTACATAGGGTGTGTCATCTATATTGACTGTCCTTTTTAATATTTTATTTACAGTATATAATATACATTTGGTGTAATTTTTGATATTTTATGGACAGTATATTAAATATAATTACTGTAGTTTTTCATAGTCTATTTACAGTATATATAACACATATTTGGTGTACTTTTTGATATTTTATGTACAGTATGTCATATATATTTACTGTACTATTTGATATTTTATTTACAGTATATAAAATGTATTTGGTGTACTTTTAGTTAATATTATATGTACAATATATGAAATATATTTACTGTACTTTCTGATATTTTATATACAGTATATAAGATATATTTGGTGTCCTTTTGATATTTTATATAAATTATATAATATATATTTGGTGAAGTTTTTGATATTTTACATAGGGTGTGTAGTATATAGTTACTGTCCTTTTTGATATTTTATTTACAGTATATAATATACGTTTGGTGTAATTTTTGATATTTAATGTACAGTATATTAAATATAATTACTGTAGTATTTGATACTTTATTTACAGTATATATAACACATATTTGGTGTACTTTTTGATATTTTATGTACAGTATGTAATATATATTTACTGTACTTTTTGATAATTTATTTACAGTATATAAAGTGTATTTGGTGTACTTTCAGTTAATATTATATGTAAAATATATGAAATATTTTTACTGTACTTTGTGATATTTTATGTACAGTATATAAGATATATTTGGTGTCCTTTTGATATTTTATGTAAATTATATAATATATATTTGGTGAAGTTTCTGATATTTTACATAGGGTGTGTAGTATATAGTTACTGTCCTTTTTGATATTTTATTTACAGTATATAATATACGTTTGGTGTAATTTTTGATATTTTATGTACAGTATATTAAATATAATTACTGTAGTATTTGATACTTTATTTACAGTATATATAACACATATTTGGTGTACTTTTTGATATTTTATGTACAGTATGTAATATATATTTACTGTACTTTTTGATAATTTATTTACAGTATATAAAGTGTATTTGGTGTACTTTCGGTTAATATTATATGTACAATATATGAAATATATATACTGTATTTTTGATATTTTATGTACAGTATATAAGATATATTTCGTGTCCTTTTGATATTTTATGTAAATTATATAATACATATTTGGTGTTGTTTTTGATATTTTACATAGAGTGTGTCATCTATATTGACTGTCCTTTTTAATATTTTATTTACAGTATATAATATACATTTGGTGTAATTTTTGATATTTTATGTACAGTATATTAAATATAATTACTGTAGTTTTTCATAGTCTATTTACAGTATATATAACACATATTTGGTGTACTTTTTGATATTTTATGTACAGTATGTCATATATATTTACTGTACTATTTGATATTTTATTTACAGTATATAAAATGTATTTGGTGTACTTTTAGTTAATATTATATGTACAATATATGAAATATATTTACTGTACTTTCTGATATTTTATATACAGTATATAAGATATATTTGGTGTCCTTTTGATATTTTATATAAATTATATAATATATATTTTGTGAAGTTTTTGATATTTTACATAGGGTGTGTAGTATATACTTACTGTCCTTTTTGATATTTTATTTACAGTATATAATATACATTTGGTGTAATTTTTGATATTTTATGTACAGTATATTAAATATAATTACTGCAGTTTTTGATAGTCTATTTACAGTATATACAACACATATTTGGTGTACTTTTTGATATTTTATGTACAGTATGTCATATATATTTACTGTACTTTTTGATATTTTATTTACAGTATATGAAATGTATTTGGTGTACTTTTAGTTAATATTATATGTACAATATATGAAATATATTTACTGTACTTTTTGATATTTTATGTACAGTATATAAGATATATTTGGTGTCCTTTTGATATTTTATATAAATTACATAATATATATTTGGTGAAGTTTTTGATATTTTACATAGGGTGTGTAGTATATAGTTACTGTCCTTTTTGATATTTTATTTACAGTATATAATATACGTTTGGTGTAATTTTTGATATTTAATGTACAGTATATTAAATATAATTACTGTAGTATTTGATACTTTATTTACAGTATATATAACACATATTTGGTGTACTTTTTGATATTTTATGTACAGTATGTCATATATATTTACTGTACTTTTTGATAATTTATTTACAGTATATAAAGTGTATTTGGTGTACTTTCAGTTAATATTATATGTACAATATATGAAATATATTTACTGTACTTTTTGATATTTTATGTACAGTATATAAGATATATTTCGTGTCCTTTTGATATTTTATGTAAATTATAAAATATATATTTGGTGAAGTTTTTGATATTTTACATAGGGTGTGTAGTATATAGTTACTGTCCTTTTTGATATTTTATTTACAGTATATAATATACGTTTGGTGTAATTTTTGATATTTTATGTACAGTATATTAAATATAATTACTGTAGTATTTGATACTTTATTTACAGTATATATAACACATATTTGGTGTACTTTTTGATATTTTATGTACAGTATGCAATATATATTTACTGTACTTTTTGATAATTTATTTACAGTATATAAAGTGTATATGGTGTACTTTCGGTTAATATTATATGTACAATATATGAAATATATATACTGTATTTTTGATATTTTATGTACAGTATATAAGATATATTTCGTGTCCTTTTGATATTTTATGTAAATTATATAATACATATTTGGTGTTGTTTTTGATATTTTACATAGGGTGTGTCATCTATATTGACTGTCCTTTTTAATATTTTATTTACAGTATATAATATACATTTGGTGTAATTTTTGATATTTTATGTACAGTAGATTAAATATAATTACTGTAGTTTTTCATAGTCTATTTACAGTATATATAACACATATTTGGTGTACTTTTTGATATTTTATGTACAGTATGTCATATATATTTACTGTACTATTTGATATTTAATTTACAGTATATAAAATGTATTTGGTGTACTTTTAGTTAATATTATATGTACAATATATGAAATATATTTACTGTACTTTCTGATATTTTATATACAGTATATAAGATATATTTGGTGTCCTTTTGATATTTTATATAAATTATATAATATATATTTTGTGAAGTTTTTGATATTTTACATAGGGTGTGTACTATATACTTACTGTCCTTTTTGATATTTTATTTACAGTATATAATATACATTTGGTGTAATTTTTGATATTTTATGTACAGTATATTAAATATAATTACTGCAGTTTTTGATAGTCTATTTGCAGTATATACAACACATATTTGGTGTACTTTTTGATATTTTATGTACAGTATGTCATATATATTTACTGTACTTTTTGATATTTTATTTACAGTATATAAAATGTATTTGGTGTACTTTTAGTTAATATTATATGTACAATATATGAAATATATTTACTGTACTTTTTGATATTTTATGTACAGTATATAAGATATATTTGGTGTCCTTTTGATATTTTATATAAATTACATAATATATATTTGGTGAAGTTTTTGATATTTTACATAGGGTGTGTAGTATATAGTTACTGTCCTTTTTGATATTTTATTTACAGTATATAATATACGTTTGGTGTAATTTTTGATATTTAATGTACAGTATATTAAATATAATTACTGTAGTATTTGATACTTTATTTACAGTATATATAACACATATTTGGTGTACTTTTTGATATTTTATGTACAGTATGTCATATATATTTACTGTACTTTTTGATAATTTATTTACAGTATATAAAGTGTATTTGGTGTACTTTCAGTTAATATTATATGTACAATATATGAAATATATTTACTGTACTTTTTGATATTTTATGTACAGTATATAAGATATATTTGGTGTCCTTTTGATATTTTATGTAAATTATATAATATATATTTGCTGAAGTTTTTGATATTTTACATAGGGTGTGTACTATATAGTTACTGTCCTTTTTGATATTTTATTTACAGTATATAATATACGTTTGGTGTAATTTTTGATATTTTATGTACAGTATATTAAATATAATTACTGTAGTATTTGATACTTTATTTACAGTATATATAACACATATTTGGTGTACTATTTGATATTTTATGTACAGTATGTAATATATATTTACTGTACTTTTTGATAATTTATTTACAGTATATAAAGTGTATTTGGTGTACTTTCAGTTAATATTATATGTACAATATATGAAATATATTTACTGTACTTTTTGATATTTTATGTACAGTATATAAGATATATTTCGTGTCCTTTTGATATTTTATGTAAATTATAAAATATATATTTGGTGAAGTTTTTGATATTTTACATAGGGTGTGTAGTATATAGTTACTGTCCTTTTTGATATTTTATTTACAGTATGTAATATACGTTTGGTGTAATTTTTGATATTTTATGTACAGTATATTAAATATAATTACTGTAGTATTTGATACTTTATTTACAGTATATATAACACATATTTGGTGTACTTTTTGATATTTTATGTACAGTATGTAATATATATTTACTGTACTTTTTGATAATTTATTTACAGTATATAAAGTGTATTTGGTGTACTTTCGGTTAATATTATATGTACAATATATGAAATATATATACTGTATTTTTGATATTTTATGTACAGTATATAAGATATATTTCGTGTCCTTTTGATATTTTATGTAAATTATATAATACATATTTGGTGTTGTTTTTGATATTTTACATAGGGTATGTCATCTATATTGACTGTCCTTTTTAATATTTTATTTACAGTATATAATATACATTTGGTGTAATTTTTGATATTTTATGTACAGTATATTAAATATAATTACTGTAGTTTTTCATAGTCTATTTACAGTATATATAACACATATTTGGTGTACTTTTTGATATTTTATGTACAGTATGATATATATATTTACTGTACTATTTGATATTTTATTTACAGTATATAAAATGTATTTGGTGTACTTTTAGTTAATATTATATGTACAATATATGAAATATATTTACTGTACTTTCTGATATTTTATATACAGTATATAAGATATATTTGGTGTCCTTTTGATATTTTATATAAATTATATAATATATATTTGGTGAAGTTTTTGATATTTTACATAGGGTGTGTAGTATATAGTTACTGTCCTTTTTGATATTTTATTTACAGTATATAATATACGTTTGGTGTAATTTTTGATATTTAATGTACAGTATATTAAATATAATTACTGTAGTATTTGATACTTTATTTACAGTATATATAACACATATTTGGTGTACTTTTTGATATTTTATGTACAGTATGTAATATATATTTACTGTACTTTTTGATAATTTATTTACAGTATATAAAGTGTATTTGATGTACTTTCAGTTAATATTATATGTAAAATATATGAAATATATTTACTGTACTTTGTGATATTTTATGTACAGTATATAAGATATATTTGGTGTCCTTTTGATATTTTATGTAAATTATATAATATATATTTGGTGAAGTTTTTGATATTTTACATAGGGTGTGTAGTATATAGTTACTGTCCTTTTTGATATTTTATTTACAGTATATAATATACGTTTGGTGTGATTTTTGATATTTTATGTACAGTATATTAAATATAATTACTGTAGTATTTGATACTTTATTTACAGTATATATAACACATATTTGGTGTACTTTTTGATATTTTATGTACAGTATGTAATATATATTTACTGTACTTTTTGATAATTTATTTACAGTATATAAAGTGTATTTGGTGTACTTTCGGTTAATATTATATGTACAATATATGAAATATATATACTGTATTTTTGATATTTTATGTACAGTATATAAGATATATTTCGTGTCCTTTTGATATTTTATGTAAATTATATAATACATATTTGGTGTTGTTTTTGATATTTTACATAGGGTGTGTCATCTATATTGACTGTCCTTTTTAATATTTTATTTACAGTATATAATATACATTTGGTGTAATTTTTGATATTTTATGGACAGTATATTAAATATAATTACTGTAGTTTTTCATAGTCTATTTACAGTATATATAACACATATTTGGTGTACTTTTTGATATTTTATGTACAGTATGTCATATATATTTACTGTACTATTTGATATTTTATTTACAGTATATAAAATGTATTTGGTGTACTTTTAGTTAATATTATATGTACAATATATGAAATATATTTACTGTACTTTCTGATATTTTATATACAGTATATAAGATATATTTGGTGTCCTTTTGATATTTTATATAAATTATATAATATATATTTGGTGAAGTTTTTGATATTTTACATAGGGTGTGTAGTATATAGTTACTGTCCTTTTTGATATTTTATTTACAGTATATAATATACGTTTGGTGTAATTTTTGATATTTAATGTACAGTATATTAAATATAATTACTGTAGTATTTGATACTTTATTTACAGTATATATAACACATATTTGGTGTACTTTTTGATATTTTATGTACAGTATGTAATATATATTTACTGTACTTTTTGATAATTTATTTACAGTATATAAAGTGTATTTGGTGTACTTTCAGTTAATATTATATGTAAAATATATGAAATATTTTTACTGTACTTTGTGATATTTTATGTACAGTATATAAGATATATTTGGTGTCCTTTTGATATTTTATGTAAATTATATAATATATATTTGGTGAAGTTTCTGATATTTTACATAGGGTGTGTAGTATATAGTTACTGTCCTTTTTGATATTTTATTTACAGTATATAATATACGTTTGGTGTAATTTTTGATATTTTATGTACAGTATATTAAATATAATTACTGTAGTATTTGATACTTTATTTACAGTATATATAACACATATTTGGTGTACTTTTTGATATTTTATGTACAGTATGTAATATATATTTACTGTACTTTTTGATAATTTATTTACAGTATATAAAGTGTATTTGGTGTACTTTCGGTTAATATTATATGTACAATATATGAAATATATATACTGTATTTTTGATATTTTATGTACAGTATATAAGATATATTTCGTGTCCTTTTGATATTTTATGTAAATTATATAATACATATTTGGTGTTGTTTTTGATATTTTACATAGAGTGTGTCATCTATATTGACTGTCCTTTTTAATATTTTATTTACAGTATATAATATACATTTGGTGTAATTTTTGATATTTTATGTACAGTATATTAAATATAATTACTGTAGTTTTTCATAGTCTATTTACAGTATATATAACACATATTTGGTGTACTTTTTGATATTTTATGTACAGTATGTCATATATATTTACTGTACTATTTGATATTTTATTTTCAGTATATAAAATGTATTTGGTGTACTTTTAGTTAATATTATATGTACAATATATGAAATATATTTACTGTACTTTCTGATATTTTATGTACAGTATATAAGATATATTTGGTGTCCTTTTGATATTTTATATAAATTATATAATATATATTTGGTGAAGTTTTTGATATTTTACATAGGGTGTGTAGTATATAGTTACTGTCCTTTTTGATATTTTATTTACAGTATATAATATACGTTTGGTGTAATTTTTGATATTTAATGTACAGTATATTAAATATAATTACTGTAGTATTTGATACTTTATTTACAGTATATATAACACATATTTGGTGTACTTTTTGATATTTTATGTATAGTATGTAATATATATTTACTGTACTTTTTGATAATTTATTTACAGTATATAAAGTGTATTTGGTGTACTTTCAGTTAATATTATATGTAAAATATATGAAATATATTTACTGTATTTTTGATATTTTATGTACAGTATATAAGATATATTTCGTGTCCTTTTGATATTTTATGTAAATTATATAATACATATTTGGTGTTGTTTTTGATATTTTACATAGGGTGTGTCATCTATATTGACTGTCCTTTTTAATATTTTATTTACAGTATATAATATACATTTGGTGTAATTTTTGATATTTTATGTACAGTAGATTAAATATAATTACTGTAGTTTTTCATAGTCTATTTACAGTATATATAACACATATTTGGTGTACTTTTTGATATTTTATGTACAGTATGTCATATATATTTACTGTACTTTTTGATAATTTATTTACAGTATATAAAGTGTATTTGGTGTACTTTCAGTTAATATTATATGTACAATATATGAAATATATTTACTGTACTTTTTGATATTTTATGTACAGTATATAAGATATATTTGGTGTCCTTTTGATATTTTATATAAATTATATAATATATATTTGGTGAAGTTTTTGATATTTTACATAGGGTGTGTAGTATATACTTACTGTCCTTTTTGATATTTTATTTACAGTATATAATATACATTTGGTGTAATTTTTGATATTTTATGTACAGTATATTAAATATAATTACTGCAGTTTTTGATAGTCTATTTACAGTATATATAACACATATTTGGTGTACTTTTTGATATTTTATGTACAGTATGTCATATATATTTACTGTACTTTTTGATATTTTATTTACAGTATATAAAATGTATTTGGTGTACTTTTAGTTAATATTATATGTACAATATATGAAATATATTTACTGTACTTTTTGATATTTTATGTACAGTATATAAGATATATTTGGTGTCCTTTTGATATTTTATATAAATTATATAATATACATTTGGTGAAGTTTTTGATATTTTACATAGGGTGTGTAGTATATAGTTACTGTCCTTTTTGATATTTTATTTACAGTATATAATATACGTTAGGTGTAATTTTTGATATTTAATGTACAGTATATTAAATATAATTACTGTAGTGTTTCATACTTTATTTACAGTATATATAACACATATTTGGTGTACTTTTTGATATTTTATGTACAGTATGTCATATATATTTACTGTACTTTTTGATAATTTATTTACAGTATATAAAGTGTATTTGGTGTACTTTCAGTTAATATTATATGTACAATATATGGAATGTATTTACTGTACTTTTTGATATTTTATGTACAGTATATAAGATATATTTGGTGTCCTTTTGATATTTTATGTAAATTATATAATATATATTTGGTGAAGTTTTTGATATTTTACATAGGGTGTGTACTATATAGTTACTGTCCTTTTTGATATTTTATTTACAGTATATAATATACGTTTGGTGTAATTTTTGATATTTTATGTACAGTATATTAAATATAATTACTGTAGTATTTGATACTTTATTTACAGTATATATAACACATATTTGGTGTACTTTTTGATATTTTATGTACAGTATGTCATATATATTTACTGTACTTTTTGATAATTTATTTACAGTATATAAAGTGTATTTGGTGTACTTTCAGTTAATATTATATGTAAAATATATGAAATATATTTACTGTACTTTTTGATATTTTAGGTACAGTATATAAGATATATTTGGTGTCCTTTTGATATTTTATGTAAATTATATAATATATATTTGGTGAAGTTTTTGATATTTTACATAGGGTGTGTAGTATATAGTTACTGTCCTTTTTGATATTTTATTTACAGTATATAATATACGTTTGGTGTAATTTTTGATATTTTATGTACAGTATATTAAATATAATTACTGTAGTATTTGATACTTTATTTACAGTATATATAACACATATTTGGTGTACTTTTTGATATTTTATGTACAGTATGTAATATATATTTACTGTACTTTTTGATAATTTATTTACAGTATATAAAGTGTATTTGGTGTACTTTCGGTTAATATTATATGTACAATATATGAAATATATATACTGTATTTTTGATATTTTATGTACAGTATATAAGATATATTTCGTGTCCTTTTGATATTTTATGTAAATTATATAATACATATTTGGTGTTGTTTTTGATATTTTACATAGGGTGTGTCATCTATATTGACTGTCCTTTTTAATATTTTATTTACAGTATATAATATACATTTGGTGTAATTTTTGATATTTTATGTACAGTATATTAAATATAATTACTGTAGTTTTTCATAGTCTATTTACAGTATATATAACACATATTTGGTGTACTTTTTGATATTTTATGTACAGTATGTCATATATATTTACTGTACTATTTGATATTTTATTTACAGTATATAAAATGTATTTGGTGTACTTTTAGTTAATATTATATGTACAATATATGAAATATATTTACTGTACTTTCTGATATTTTATATACAGTATATAAGATATATTTGGTGTCCTTTTGATATTTTATATAAATTATATAATATATATTTGGTGAAGTTTTTGATATTTTACATAGGGTGTGTAGTATATAGTTACTGTCCTTTTTGATATTTTATTTACAGTATATAATATACGTTTGGTGTAATTTTTGATATTTAATGTACAGTATATTAAATATAATTACTGTAGTATTTGATACTTTATTTACAGTATATATAACACATATTTGGTGTACTTTTTGATATTTTATGTACAGTATGTAATATATATTTACTGTACTTTTTGATAATTTATTTACAGTATATAAAGTGTATTTGGTGTACTTTGAGTTAATATTATATGTAAAATATATGAAATATTTTTACTGTACTTTGTGATATTTTATGTACAGTATATAAGATATATTTGGTGTCCTTTTGATATTTTATGTAAATTATATAATATATATTTGGTGAAGTTTTTGATATTTTACATAGGGTGTGTAGTATATAGTTACTGTCCTTTTTGATATTTTATTTACAGTATATAATATACGTTTGGTGTAATTTTTGATATTTTATGTACAGTATATTAAATATAATTACTGTAGTATTTGATACTTTATTTACAGTATATATAACACATATTTGGTGTACTTTTTGATATTTTATGTACAGTATGTAATATATATTTACTGTACTTTTTGATAATTTATTTACAGTATATAAAGTGTATTTGGTGTACTTTCGGTTAATATTATATGTACAATATATGAAATATATATACTGTATTTTTGATATTTTATGTACAGTATATAAGATATATTTCGTGTCCTTTTGATATTTTATGTAAATTATATAATACATATTTGGTGTTGTTTTTGATATTTTACATAGAGTGTGTCATCTATATTGACTGTCCTTTTTAATATTTTATTTACAGTATATAATATACATTTGGTGTAATTTTTGATATTTTATGTACAGTATATTAAATATAATTACTGTAGTTTTTCATAGTCTATTTACAGTATATATAACACATATTTGGTGTACTTTTTGATATTTTATGTACAGTATGTCATATATATTTACTGTACTATTTGATATTTTATTTACAGTATATAAAATGTATTTGGTGTACTTTTAGTTAATATTATATGTACAATATATGAAATATATTTACTGTACTTTCTGATATTTTATATACAGTATATAAGATATATTTGGTGTCCTTTTGATATTTTATATAAATTATATAATATATATTTGGTGAAGTTTTTGATATTTTACATAGGGTGTGTAGTATATAGTTACTGTTCTTTTTGATATTTTATTTACAGTATATAATATACGTTTGGTGTAATTTTTGATATTTAATGTACAGTATATTAAATATAATTACTGTAGTATTTGATACTTTATTTACAGTATATATAACACATATTTGGTGTACTTTTTGATATTTTATGTACAGTATGTAATATATATTTACTGTACTTTTTGATAATTTATTTACAGTATATAAAGTGTATTTGGTGTACTTTCAGTTAATATTATATGTACAATATATGAAATATATATACTGTATTTTTGATATTTTATGTACAGTATATAAGATATATTTCGTGTCCTTTTGATATTTTATGTAAATTATATAATACATATTTGGTGTTGTTTTTGATATTTTACATAGAGTGTGTCATCTATATTGACTGTCCTTTTTAATATTTTATTTACAGTATATAATATACATTTGGTGTAATTTTTGATATTTTATGTACAGTATATTAAATATAATTACTGTAGTTTTTCATAGTCTATTTACAGTATATATAACACATATTTGGTGTACTTTTTGATATTTTATGTACAGTATGTCATATATATTTACTGTACTTTTTGATAATTTATTTACAGTATATAAAGTGTATTTGGTGTACTTTCGGTTAATATTATATGTACAATATATGAAATATATATACTGTATTTTTGATATTTTATGTACAGTATATAAGATATATTTCGTGTCCTTTTGATATTTTATGTAAATTATATAATACATATTTGGTGTTGTTTTTGATATTTTACATAGAGTGTGTCATCTATATTGACTGTCCTTTTTAATATTTTATTTACAGTATATAATATACATTTGGTGTAATTTTTGATATTTTATGTACAGTATATTAAATATAATTACTGTAGTTTTTCATAGTCTATTTACAGTATATATAACACATATTTGGTGTACTTTTTGATATTTTATGTACAGTATGTCATATATATTTACTGTACTATTTGATATTTTATTTTCAGTATATAAAATGTATTTGGTGTACTTTTAGTTAATATTATATGTACAATATATGAAATATATTTACTGTACTTTCTGATATTTTATATACAGTATATAAGATATATTTGGTGTCCTTTTGATATTTTATATAAATTATATAATATATATTTCGTGAAGTTTTTGATATTTTACATAGGGTGTGTAGTATATAGTTACTGTCCTTTTTGATATTTTATTTACAGTATATAATATACGTTTGGTGTAATTTTTGATATTTAATGTACAGTATATTAAATATAATTACTGTAGTATTTGATACTTTATTTACAGTATATATAACACATATTTGGTGTACTTTTTGATATTTTATGTATAGTATGTAATATATATTTACTGTACTTTTTGATAATTTATTTACAGTATATAAAGTGTATTTGGTGTACTTTCAGTTAATATTATATGTAAAATATATGAAATATATTTACTGTACTTTTTGATATTTTATGTACAGTATATAAGATATATTTCGTGTCCTTTTGATATTTTATGTAAATTATATAATACATATTTGGTGTTGTTTTTGATATTTTACATAGAGTGTGTCATCTATATTGACTGTCCTTTTTAATATTTTATTTACAGTATATAATATACATTTGGTGTAATTTTTGATATTTTATGTACAGTATATTAAATATAATTACTGTAGTTTTTCATAGTCTATTTACAGTATATATAACACATATTTGGTGTACTTTTTGATATTTTATGTACAGTATGTCATATATATTTACTGTACTTTTTGATAATTTATTTACAGTATATAAAGTGTATTTGGTGTACTTTCAGTTAATATTATATGTACAATATATGAAATATATTTACTGTACTTTTTGATATTTTATGTACAGTATATAAGATATATTTGGTGTCCTTTTGATATTTTATATAAATTATATAATATATATTTGGTGAAGTTTTTGATATTTTACATAGGGAGTGTAGTATATACTTACTGTCCTTTTTGATATTTTATTTACAGTATATAATATACATTTGGTGTAATTTTTGATATTTTATGCACAGTATATTAAATATAATTACTGCAGTTTTTGATAGTCTATTTACAGTATATATAACACATATTTGGTGTACTTTTTGATATTTTATGTACAGTATGTCATATATATTTACTGTACTTTTTGATATTTTATTTACAGTATATAAAATGTATTTGGTGTACTTTTAGTTAATATTATATGTACAATATATGAAATATATTTACTGTACTTTTTGATATTTTATGTACAGTATATAAGATATATTTGGTGTCCTTTTGATATTTTATATAAATTATATAATATACATTTCGTGAAGTTTTTGATATTTTACATAGGGTGTGTAGTATATAGTTACTGTCCTTTTTGATATTTTATTTACAGTATATAATATACGTTAGGTGTAATTTTTGATATTTAATGTACAGTATATTAAATATAATTACTGTAGTGTTTGATACTTTATTTACAGTATATATAACACATATTTGGTGTACTTTTTGATATTTTATGTACAGTATGTCATATATATTTACTGTACTTTTTGATAATTTATTTACAGTATATAAAGTGTATTTGGTGTACTTTCAGTTAATATTATATGTACAATATATGGAATGTATTTACTGTACTTTTTGATATTTTATGTACAGTATATAAGATATATTTGGTGTCCTTTTGATATTTTATGTAAATTATATAATATATATTTGGTGAAGTTTTTGATATTTTACATAGGGTGTGTACTATATAGTTACTGTCCTTTTTGATATTTTATTTACAGTATATAATATACGTTTGGTGTAATTTTTGATATTTTATGTACAGTATATTAAATATAATTACTGTAGTATTTGATACTTTATTTACAGTATATATAACACATATTTGGTGTACTTTTTGATATTTTATGTACAGTATGTAATATATATTTACTGTACTTTTTGATAATTTATTTACAGTATATAAAGTGTATTTGGTGTACTTTCAGTTAATATTATATGTAAAATATATGAAATATATTTACTGTACTTTTTGATATTTTAGGTACAGTATATAAGATATATTTGGTGTCCTTTTGATATTTTATGTAAATTATATAATATATATTTGGTGAAGTTTTTGATATTTTACATAGGGTGTGTAGTATATAGTTACTGTCCTTTTTGATATTTTATTTACAGTATATAATATACGTTTGGTGTGATTTTTGATATTTTATGTACAGTATATTAAATATAATTACTGTAGTATTTGATACTTTATTTACAGTATATATAACACATATTTGGTGTACTTTTTGATATTTTATGTACAGTATGTAATATATATTTACTGTACTTTTTGATAATTTATTTACAGTATATAAAGTGTATTTGGTGTACTTTCGGTTAATATTATATGTACAATATATGAAATATATATACTGTATTTTTGATATTTTATGTACAGTATATAAGATATATTTCGTGTCCTTTTGATATTTTATGTAAATTATATAATACATATTTGGTGTTGTTTTTGATATTTTACATAGGGTGTGTCATCTATATTGACTGTCCTTTTTAATATTTTATTTACAGTATATAATATACATTTGGTGTAATTTTTGATATTTTATGGACAGTATATTAAATATAATTACTGTAGTTTTTCATAGTCTATTTACAGTATATATAACACATATTTGGTGTACTTTTTGATATTTTATGTACAGTATGTCATATATATTTACTGTACTATTTGATATTTTATTTACAGTATATAAAATGTATTTGGTGTACTTTTAGTTAATATTATATGTACAATATATGAAATATATTTACTGTACTTTCTGATATTTTATATACAGTATATAAGATATATTTGGTGTCCTTTTGATATTTTATATAAATTATATAATATATATTTGGTGAAGTTTTTGATATTTTACATAGGGTGTGTAGTATATAGTTACTGTCCTTTTTGATATTTTATTTACAGTATATAATATACGTTTGGTGTAATTTTTGATATTTAATGTACAGTATATTAAATATAATTACTGTAGTATTTGATACTTTATTTACAGTATATATAACACATATTTGGTGTACTTTTTGATATTTTATGTACAGTATGTCATATATATTTACTGTACTTTTTGATAATTTATTTACAGTATATAAAGTGTATTTGGTGTACTTTCAGTTAATATTATATGTACAATATATGAAATATATTTACTGTACTTTTTGATATTTTATGTACAGTATATAAGATATATTTGGTGTCCTTTTGATATTTTATGTAAATTATATAATATATATTTGGTGAAGTTTTTGATATTTTACATAGGGTGTGTAGTATATAGTTACTGTCCTTTTTGATATTTTATTTACAGTATATAATATACGTTTGGTGTAATTTTTGATATTTTATGTACAGTATATTAAATATAATTACTGTAGTATTTGATACTTTATTTACAGTATATATAACACATATTTGGTGTACTTTTTGATATTTTATGTACAGTATGTAATATATATTTACTGTACTTTTTGATAATTTATTTACAGTATATAAAGTGTATTTGGTGTACTTTCGGTTAATATTATATGTACAATATATGAAATATATATACTGTATTTTTGATATTTTATGTACAGTGTATAAGATATATTTCGTGTCCTTTTGATATTTTATGTAAATTATATAATACATATTTGGTGTTGTTTTTGATATTTTACATAGGGTGTGTCATCTATATTGACTGTCCTTTTTAATATTTTATTTACAGTATATAATATACATTTGGTGTAATTTTTGATATTTTATGTACAGTATATTAAATATAATTACTGTAGTTTTTTATAGTCTATTTACAGTATATATAACACATATTTGGTGTACTTTTTGATATTTTATGTACAGTATGTCATATATATTTACTGTACTATTTGATATTTTATTTACAGTATATAAAATGTATTTGGTGTACTTTTAGTTAATATTATATGTACAATATATGAAATATATTTACTGTACTTTCTGATATTTTATATACAGTATATAAGATATATTTGGTGTCCTTTTGATATTTTATATAAATTATATAATATATATTTCGTGAAGTTTTTGATATTTTACATAGGGTGTGTAGTATATAGTTACTGTCCTTTTTGATATTTTATTTACAGTATATAATATACATTTGGTGTAATTTTTGATATTTTATGTACAGTATATTAAATATAATTACTGCAGTTTTTGATAGTCTATTTACAGTATATACAACACATATTTGGTGTACTTTTTGATATTTTATGTACAGTATGTCATATATATTTACTGTACTTTTTGATATTTTATTTACAGTATATGAAATGTATTTGGTGTACTTTTAGTTAATATTATATGTACAATATATGAAATATATTTACTGTACTTTTTGATATTTTATGTACAGTATATAAGATATATTTGGTGTCCTTTTGATATTTTATATAAATTACATAATATATATTTGGTGAAGTTTTTGATATTTTACATAGGGTGTGTAGTATATAGTTACTGTCCTTTTTGATATTTTATTTACAGTATATAATATACGTTTGGTGTAATTTTTGATATTTAATGTACAGTATATTAAATATAATTACTGTAGTATTTGATACTTTATTTACAGTATATATAACACATATTTGGTGTACTTTTTGATATTTTATGTACAGTATGTCATATATATTTACTGTACTTTTTGATAATTTATTTACAGTATATAAAGTGTATTTGGTGTACTTTCAGTTAATATTATATGTACAATATATGAAATATATTTACTGTACTTTTTGATATTTTATGTACAGTATATAAGATATATTTCGTGTCCTTTTGATATTTTATGTAAATTATAAAATATATATTTGGTGAAGTTTTTGATATTTTACATAGGGTGTGTAGTATATAGTTACTGTCCTTTTTGATATTTTATTTACAGTATATAATATACGTTTGGTGTAATTTTTGATATTTTATGTACAGTATATTAAATATAATTACTGTAGTATTTGATACTTTATTTACAGTATATATAACACATATTTGGTGTACTTTTTGATATTTTATGTACAGTATGCAATATATATTTACTGTACTTTTTGATAATTTATTTACAGTATATAAAGTGTATATGGTGTACTTTCGGTTAATATTATATGTACAATATATGAAATATATATACTGTATTTTTGATATTTTATGTACAGTATATAAGATATATTTCGTGTCCTTTTGATATTTTATGTAAATTATATAATACATATTTGGTGTTGTTTTTGATATTTTACATAGGGTGTGTCATCTATATTGACTGTCCTTTTTAATATTTTATTTACAGTATATAATATACATTTGGTGTAATTTTTGATATTTTATGTACAGTAGATTAAATATAATTACTGTAGTTTTTCATAGTCTATTTACAGTATATATAACACATATTTGGTGTACTTTTTGATATTTTATGTACAGTATGTCATATATATTTACTGTACTATTTGATATTTTATTTACAGTATATAAAATGTATTTGGTGTACTTTTAGTTAATATTATATGTACAATATATGAAATATATTTACTGTACTTTCTGATATTTTATATACAGTATATAAGATATATTTGGTGTCCTTTTGATATTTTATATAAATTATATAATATATATTTTGTGAAGTTTTTGATATTTTACATAGGGTGTGTACTATATACTTACTGTCCTTTTTGATATTTTATTTACAGTATATAATATACATTTGGTGTAATTTTTGATATTTTATGTACAGTATATTAAATATAATTACTGCAGTTTTTGATAGTCTATTTGCAGTATATACAACACATATTTGGTGTACTTTTTGATATTTTATGTACAGTATGTCATATATATTTACTGTACTATTTGATATTTTATTTACAGTATATAAAATGTATTTGGTGTACTTTTAGTTAATATTATATGTACAATATATGAAATATATTTACTGTACTTTTTGATATTTTATGTACAGTATATAAGATATATTTGGTGTCCTTTTGATATTTTATATAAATTACATAATATATATTTGGTGAAGTTTTTGATATTTTACATAGGGTGTGTAGTATATAGTTACTGTCCTTTTTGATATTTTATTTACAGTATATAATATACGTTTGGTGTAATTTTTGATATTTAATGTACAGTATATTAAATATAATTACTGTAGTATTTGATACTTTATTTACAGTATATATAACACATATTTGGTGTACTTTTTGATATTTTATGTACAGTATGTCATATATATTTACTGTACTTTTTGATAATTTATTTACAGTATATAAAGTGTATTTGGTGTACTTTCAGTTAATATTATATGTACAATATATGAAATATATTTACTGTACTTTTTGATATTTTATGTACAGTATATAAGATATATTTCGTGTCCTTTTGATATTTTATGTAAATTATAAAATATATATTTGGTGAAGTTTTTGATATTTTACATAGGGTGTGTAGTATATAGTTACTGTCCTTTTTGATATTTTATTTACAGTATATAATATACGTTTGGTGTAATTTTTGATATTTTATGTACAGTATATTAAATATAATTACTGTAGTATTTGATACTTTATTTACAGTATATATAACACATATTTGGTGTACTTTTTGATATTTTATGTACAGTATGCAATATATATTTACTGTACTTTTTGATAATTTATTTACAGTATATAAAGTGTATATGGTGTACTTTCGGTTAATATTATATGTACAATATATGAAATATATATACTGTATTTTTGATATTTTATGTACAGTATATAAGATATATTTCGTGTCCTTTTGATATTTTATGTAAATTATAAAATATATATTTGGTGAAGTTTTTGATATTTTACATAGGGTGTGTAGTATATAGTTACTGTCCTTTTTGATATTTTATTTACAGTATGTAATATACGTTTGGTGTAATTTTTGATATTTTATGTACAGTATATTAAATATAATTACTGTAGTATTTGATACTTTATTTACAGTATATATAACACATATTTGGTGTACTTTTTGATATTTTATGTACAGTATGTAATATATATTTACTGTACTTTTTGATAATTTATTTACAGTATATAAAGTGTATTTGGTGTACTTTCGGTTAATATTATATGTACAATATATGAAATATATATACTGTATTTTTGATATTTTATGTACAGTATATAAGATATATTTCGTGTCCTTTTGATATTTTATGTAAATTATATAATACATATTTGGTGTTGTTTTTGATATTTTACATAGGGTGTGTCATCTATATTGACTGTCCTTTTTAATATTTTATTTACAGTATATAATATACATTTGGTGTAATTTTTGATATTTTATGTACAGTATATTAAATATAATTACTGTAGTTTTTCATAGTCTATTTACAGTATATATAACACATATTTGGTGTACTTTTTGATATTTTATGTACAGTATGATATATATATTTACTGTACTATTTGATATTTTATTTACAGTATATAAAATGTATTTGGTGTACTTTTAGTTAATATTATATGTACAATATATGAAATATATTTACTGTACTTTCTGATATTTTATATACAGTATATAAGATATATTTGGTGTCCTTTTGATATTTTATATAAATTATATAATATATATTTGGTGAAGTTTTTGATATTTTACATAGGGTGTGTAGTATATAGTTACTGTCCTTTTTGATATTTTATTTACAGTATATAATATACGTTTGGTGTAATTTTTGATATTTAATGTACAGTATATTAAATATAATTACTGTAGTATTTGATACTTTATTTACAGTATATATAACACATATTTGGTGTACTTTTTGATATTTTATGTACAGTATGTAATATATATTTACTGTACTTTTTGATAATTTATTTACAGTATATAAAGTGTATTTGGTGTACTTTCAGTTAATATTATATGTAAAATATATGAAATATTTTTACTGTACTTTGTGATATTTTATGTACAGTATATAAGATATATTTGGTGTCCTTTTGATATTTTATGTAAATTATATAATATATATTTGGTGAAGTTTTTGATATTTTACATAGGGTGTGTAGTATATAGTTACTGTCCTTTTTGATATTTTATTTACAGTATATAATATACGTTTGGTGTAATTTTTGATATTTTATGTACAGTATATTAAATATAATTACTGTAGTATTTGATACTTTATTTACAGTATATATAACACATATTTGGTGTACTTTTTGATATTTTATGTACAGTATGTAATATATATTTACTGTACTTTTTGATAATTTATTTACAGTATATAAAGTGTATTTGGTGTACTTTCGGTTAATATTATATGTACAATATATGAAATATATATACTGTATTTTTGATATTTTATGTACAGTATATAAGATATATTTCGTGTCCTTTTGATATTTTATGTAAATTATATAATACATATTTGGTGTTGTTTTTGATATTTTACATAGAGTGTGTCATCTATATTGACTGTCCTTTTTAATATTTTATTTACAGTATATAATATACATTTGGTGTAATTTTTGATATTTTATGTACAGTATATTAAATATAATTACTGTAGTTTTTCATAGTCTATTTACAGTATATATAACACATATTTGGTGTACTTTTTGATATTTTATGTACAGTATGTCATATATATTTACTGTACTATTTGGTATTTTATTTTCAGTATATAAAATGTATTTGGTGTACTTTTAGTTAATATTATATGTACAATATATGAAATATATTTACTGTACTTTCTGATATTTTATGTACAGTATATAAGATATATTTGGTGTCCTTTTGATATTTTATATAAATTATATAATATATATTTGGTGAAGTTTTTGATATTTTACATAGGGTGTGTAGTATATAGTTACTGTCCTTTTTGATATTTTATTTACAGTATATAATATACGTTTGGTGTAATTTTTGATATTTAATGTACAGTATATTAAATATAATTACTGTAGTATTTGATACTTTATTTACAGTATATATAACACATATTTGGTGTACTTTTTGATATTTTATGTATAGTATGTAATATATATTTACTGTACTTTTTGATAATTTATTTACAGTATATAAAGTGTATTTGGTGTACTTTCAGTTAATATTATATGTAAAATATATGAAATATATTTACTGTACTTTTTGATATTTTATGTACAGTATATAAGATATATTTCGTGTCCTTTTGATATTTTATGTAAATTATATAATACATATTTGGTGTTGTTTTTGATATTTTACATAGAGTGTGTCATCTATATTGACTGTCCTTTTTAATATTTTATTTACAGTATATAATATACATTTGGTGTAATTTTTGATATTTTATGTACAGTATATTAAATATAATTACTGTAGTTTTTCATAGTCTATTTACAGTATATATAACACATATTTGGTGTACTTTTTGATATTTTATGTACAGTATGTCATATATATTTACTGTACTTTTTGATAATTTATTTACAGTATATAAAGTGTATTTGGTGTACTTTCAGTTAATATTATATGTACAATATATGAAATATATTTACTGTACTTTTTGATATTTTATGTACAGTATATAAGATATATTTGGTGTCCTTTTGATATTTTATATAAATTATATAATATATATTTGGTGAAGTTTTTGATATTTTACATAGGGTGTGTAGTATATACTTACTGTCCTTTTTGATATTTTATTTACAGTATATAATATACATTTGGTGTAATTTTTGATATTTTATGTACAGTATATTAAATATAATTACTGCAGTTTTTGATAGTCTATTTACAGTATATATAACACATATTTGGTGTACTTTTTGATATTTTATGTACAGTATGTCATATATATTTACTGTACTTTTTGATATTTTATTTACAGTATATAAAATGTATTTTGTGTACTTTTAGTTAATATTATATGTACAATATATGAAATATATTTACTGTACTTTTTGATATTTTATGTACAGTATATAAGATATATTTGGTGTCCTTTTGATATTTTATATAAATTATATAATATACATTTGGTGAAGTTTTTGATATTTTACATAGGGTGTGTAGTATATAGTTACTGTCCTTTTTGATATTTTATTTACAGTATATAATATACGTTAGGTGTAATTTTTGATATTTAATGTACAGTATATTAAATATAATTACTGTAGTGTTTGATACTTTATTTACAGTATATATAACACATATTTGGTGTACTTTTTGATATTTTATGTACAGTATGTCATATATATTTACTGTACTTTTTGATAATTTATTTACAGTATATAAAGTGTATTTGGTGTACTTTCAGTTAATATTATATGTACAATATATGGAATGTATTTACTGTACTTTTTGATATTTTATGTACAGTATATAAGATATATTTGGTGTCCTTTTGATATTTTATGTAAATTATATAATATATATTTGGTGAAGTTTTTGATATTTTACATAGGGTGTGTACTATATAGTTACTGTCCTTTTTGATATTTTATTTACAGTATATAATATACGTTTGGTGTAATTTTTGATATTTTATGTACAGTATATTAAATATAATTACTGTAGTATTTGATACTTTATTTACAGTATATATAACACATATTTGGTGTACTTTTTGATATTTTATGTACAGTATGTCATATATATTTACTGTACTTTTTGATAATTTATTTACAGTATATAAAGTGTATTTGGTGTACTTTCAGTTAATATTATATGTAAAATATATGAAATATATTTACTGTACTTTTTGATATTTTAGGTACAGTATATAAGATATATTTGGTGTCCTTTTGATATTTTATGTAAATTATATAATATATATTTGGTGAAGTTTTTGATATTTTACATAGGGTGTGTAGTATATAGTTACTGTCCTTTTTCATATTTTATTTACAGTATATAATATACGTTTGGTGTAATTTTTGATATTTTATGTACAGTATATTAAATATAATTACTGTAGTATTTGATACTTTATTTACAGTATATATAACACATATTTGGTGTACTTTTTGATATTTTATGTACAGTATGTAATATATATTTACTGTACTTTTTGATAATTTATTTACAGTATATAAAGTGTATTTGGTGTACTTTCGGTTAATATTATATGTACAATATATGAAATATATATACTGTATTTTTGATATTTTATGTACAGTATATAAGATATATTTCGTGTCCTTTTGATATTTTATGTAAATTATATAATACATATTTGGTGTTGTTTTTGATATTTTACATAGGGTGTGTCATCTATATTGACTGTCCTTTTTAATATTTTATTTACAGTATATAATATACATTTGGTGTAATTTTTGATATTTTATGTACAGTATATTAAATATAATTACTGTAGTTTTTCATAGTCTATTTACAGTATATATAACACATATTTGGTGTACTTTTTGATATTTTATGTACAGTATGTCATATATATTTACTGTACTATTTGATATTTTATTTACAGTATATAAAATGTATTTGGTGTACTTTTAGTTAATATTATATGTACAATATATGAAATATATTTACTGTACTTTCTGATATTTTATATACAGTATATAAGATATATTTGGTGTCCTTTTGATATTTTATATAAATTATATAATATATATTTGGTGAAGTTTTTGATATTTTACATAGGGTGTGTAGTATATAGTTACTGTCCTTTTTGATATTTTATTTACAGTATATAATATACGTTTGGTGTAATTTTTGATATTTAATGTACAGTATATTAAATATAATTACTGTAGTATTTGATACTTTATTTACAGTATATATAACACATATTTGGTGTACTTTTTGATATTTTATGTACAGTATGTAATATATATTTACTGTACTTTTTGATAATTTATTTACAGTATATAAAGTGTATTTGGTGTACTTTGAGTTAATATTATATGTAAAATATATGAAATATTTTTACTGTACTTTGTGATATTTTATGTACAGTATATAAGATATATTTGGTGTCCTTTTGATATTTTATGTAAATTATATAATATATATTTGGTGAAGTTTTTGATATTTTACATAGGGTGTGTAGTATATAGTTACTGTCCTTTTTGATATTTTATTTACAGTATATAATATACGTTTGGTGTAATTTTTGATATTTTATGTACAGTATATTAAATATAATTACTGTAGTATTTGATACTTTATTTACAGTATATATAACACATATTTGGTGTACTTTTTGATATTTTATGTACAGTATGTAATATATATTTACTGTACTTTTTGATAATTTATTTACAGTATATAAAGTGTATTTGGTGTACTTTCGGTTAATATTATATGTACAATATATGAAATATATATACTGTATTTTTGATATTTTATGTACAGTATATAAGATATATTTCGTGTCCTTTTGATATTTTATGTAAATTATATAATACATATTTGGTGTTGTTTTTGATATTTTACATAGAGTGTGTCATCTATATTGACTGTCCTTTTTAATATTTTATTTACAGTATATAATATACATTTGGTGTAATTTTTGATATTTTATGTACAGTATATTAAATATAATTACTGTAGTTTTTCATAGTCTATTTACAGTATATATAACACATATTTGGTGTACTTTTTGATATTTTATGTACAGTATGTCATATATATTTACTGTACTATTTGATATTTTATTTACAGTATATAAAATGTATTTGGTGTACTTTTAGTTAATATTATATGTACAATATATGAAATATATTTACTGTACTTTCTGATATTTTATATACAGTATATAAGATATATTTGGTGTCCTTTTGATATTTTATATAAATTATATAATATATATTTGGTGAAGTTTTTGATATTTTACATAGGGTGTGTAGTATATAGTTACTGTTCTTTTTGATATTTTATTTACAGTATATAATATACGTTTGGTGTAATTTTTGATATTTAATGTACAGTATATTAAATATAATTACTGTAGTATTTGATACTTTATTTACAGTATATATAACACATATTTGGTGTACTTTTTGATATTTTATGTACAGTATGTAATATATATTTACTGTACTTTTTGATAATTTATTTACAGTATATAAAGTGTATTTGGTGTACTTTCAGTTAATATTATATGTAAAATATATGAAATATATTTACTGTACTTTTTGATATTTTATGTACAGTATATAAGATATATTTGGTGTCCTTTTGATATATTATGTAAATTATATAATATATATTTGGTGAAGTTTTTCATATTTTACATAGGGTGTGTAGTATATAGTTACTGTCCTTTTTGATATTTTATTTACAGTATATAATATACGTTTGGTGTAATTTTTGATATTTTATGTACAGTATATTAAATATAATTACTGTAGTATTTGATACTTTATTTACAGTATATATAACACATATTTGGTGTACTTTTTGATATTTTATGTACAGTATGTAATATATATTTACTGTACTTTTTGATAATTTATTTACAGTATATAAAGTGTATTTGGTGTACTTTCGGTTAATATTATATGTACAATATATGAAATATATATACTGTATTTTTGATATTTTATGTACAGTATATAAGATATATTTCGTGTCCTTTTGATATTTTATGTAAATTATATAATACATATTTGCTGTTGTTTTTGATATTTTACATAGAGTGTGTCATCTATATTGACTGTCCTTTTTAATATTTTATTTACAGTATATAATATACATTTGGTGTAATTTTTGATATTTTATGTACAGTATATTAAATATAATTACTGTAGTTTTTCATAGTCTATTTACAGTATATATAACACATATTTGGTGTACTTTTTGATATTTTATGTACAGTATGTCATATATATTTACTGTACTTTTTGATAATTTATTTACAGTATATAAAGTGTATTTGGTGTACTTTCGGTTAATATTATATGTACAATATATGAAATATATATACTGTATTTTTGATATTTTATGTACAGTATATAAGATATATTTCGTGTCCTTTTGATATTTTATGTAAATTATATAATACATATTTGGTGTTGTTTTTGATATTTTACATAGAGTGTGTCATCTATATTGACTGTCCTTTTTAATATTTTATTTACAGTATATAATATACATTTGGTGTAATTTTTGATATTTTATGTACAGTATATTAAATATAATTACTGTAGTTTTTCATAGTCTATTTACAGTATATATAACACATATTTGGTGTACTTTTTGATATTTTATGTACAGTATGTCATATATATTTACTGTACTATTTGATATTTTATTTTCAGTATATAAAATGTATTTGGTGTACTTTTAGTTAATATTATATGTACAATATATGAAATATATTTACTGTACTTTCTGATATTTTATATACAGTATATAAGATATATTTGGTGTCCTTTTGATATTTTATATAAATTATATAATATATATTTGGTGAAGTTTTTGATATTTTACATAGGGTGTGTAGTATATAGTTACTGTCCTTTTTGATATTTTATTTACAGTATATAATATACGTTTGGTGTAATTTTTGATATTTAATGTACAGTATATTAAATATAATTACTGTAGTATTTGATACTTTATTTACAGTATATATAACACATATTTGGTGTACTTTTTGATATTTTATGTATAGTATGTAATATATATTTACTGTACTTTTTGATAATTTATTTACAGTATATAAAGTGTATTTGGTGTACTTTCAGTTAATATTATATGTAAAATATATGAAATATATTTACTGTACTTTTTGATATTTTATGTACAGTATATAAGATATATTTCGTGTCCTTTTGATATTTTATGTAAATTATATAATACATATTTGGTGTTGTTTTTGATATTTTACATAGAGTGTGTCATCTATATTGACTGTCCTTTTTAATATATTATTTACAGTATATAATATACATTTGGTGTAATTTTTGATATTTTATGTACAGTATATTAAATATAATTACTGTAGTTTTTCATAGTCTATTTACAGTATATATAACACATATTTGGTGTACTTTTTGATATTTTATGTACAGTATGTCATATATATTTACTGTACTTTTTGATAATTTATTTACAGTATATAAAGTGTATTTGGTGTACTTTCAGTTAATATTATATGTACAATATATGAAATATATTTACTGTACTTTTTGATATTTTATGTACAGTATATAAGATATATTTGGTGTCCTTTTGATATTTTATATAAATTATATAATATATATTTGGTGAAGTTTTTGATATTTTACATAGGGAGTGTAGTATATACTTACTGTCCTTTTTGATATTTTATTTACAGTATATAATATACATTTGGTGTAATTTTTGATATTTTATGCACAGTATATTAAATATAATTACTGCAGTTTTTGATAGTCTATTTACAGTATATATAACACATATTTGGTGTACTTTTTGATATTTTATGTACAGTATGTCATATATATTTACTGTACTTTTTGATATTTTATTTACAGTATATAAAATGTATTTGGTGTACTTTTAGTTAATATTATATGTACAATATATGAAATATATTTACTGTACTTTTTGATATTTTATGTACAGTATATAAGATATATTTGGTGTCCTTTTGATATTTTATATAAATTATATAATATACATTTCGTGAAGTTTTTGATATTTTACATAGGGTGTGTAGTATATAGTTACTGTCCTTTTTGATATTTTATTTACAGTATATAATATACGTTAGGTGTAATTTTTGATATTTAATGTACAGTATATTAAATATAATTACTGTAGTGTTTGATACTTTATTTACAGTATATATAACACATATTTGGTGTACTTTTTGATATTTTATGTACAGTATGTCATATATATTTACTGTACTTTTTGATAATTTATTTACAGTATATAAAGTGTATTTGGTGTACTTTCAGTTAATATTATATGTACAATATATGGAATGTATTTACTGTACTTTTTGATATTTTATGTACAGTATATAAGATATATTTGGTGTCCTTTTGATATTTTATGTAAATTATATAATATATATTTGGTGAAGTTTTTGATATTTTACATAGGGTGTGTACTATATAGTTACTGTCCTTTTTGATATTTTATTTACAGTATATAATATACGTTTGGTGTAATTTTTGATATTTTATGTACAGTATATTAAATATAATTACTGTAGTATTTGATACTTTATTTACAGTATATATAACACATATTTGGTGTACTTTTTGATATTTTATGTACAGTATGTAATATATATTTACTGTACTTTTTGATAATTTATTTACAGTATATAAAGTGTATTTGGTGTACTTTCAGTTAATATTATATGTAAAATATATGAAATATATTTACTGTACTTTTTGATATTTTAGGTACAGTATATAAGATATATTTGGTGTCCTTTTGATATTTTATGTAAATTATATAATATATATTTGGTGAAGTTTTTGATATTTTACATAGGGTGTGTAGTATATAGTTACTGTCCTTTTTGATATTTTATTTACAGTATATAATATACGTTTGGTGTGATTTTTGATATTTTATGTACAGTATATTAAATATAATTACTGTAGTATTTGATACTTTATTTACAGTATATATAACACATATTTGGTGTACTTTTTGATATTTTATGTACAGTATGTAATATATATTTACTGTACTTTTTGATAATTTATTTACAGTATATAAAGTGTATTTGGTGTACTTTCGGTTAATATTATATGTACAATATATGAAATATATATACTGTATTTTTGATATTTTATGTACAGTATATAAGATATATTTCGTGTCCTTTTGATATTTTATGTAAATTATATAATACATATTTGGTGTTGTTTTTGATATTTTACATAGGGTGTGTCATCTATATTGACTGTCCTTTTTGATAATTTATTTACAGTATATAATATACATTTGGTGTAATTTTTGATATTTTATGGACAGTATATTAAATATAATTACTGTAGTTTTTCATAGTCTATTTACAGTATATATAACACATATTTGGTGTACTTTTTGATATTTTATGTACAGTATGTCATATATATTTACTGTACTATTTGATATTTTATTTACAGTATATAAAATGTATTTGGTGTACTTTTAGTTAATATTATATGTACAATATATGAAATATATTTACTGTACTTTCTGATATTTTATATACAGTATATAAGATATATTTGGTGTCCTTTTGATATTTTATATAAATTATATAATATATATTTGGTGAAGTTTTTGATATTTTACATAGGGTGTGTAGTATATAGTTACTGTCCTTTTTGATATTTTATTTACAGTATATAATATACGTTTGGTGTAATTTTTGATATTTAATGTACAGTATATTAAATATAATTACTGTAGTATTTGATACTTTATTTACAGTATATATAACACATATTTGGTGTACTTTTTGATATTTTATGTACAGTATGTAATATATATTTACTGTACTTTTTGATAATTTATTTACAGTATATAAAGTGTATTTGGTGTACTTTCAGTTAATATTATATGTAAAATATATGAAATATTTTTACTGTACTTTGTGATATTTTATGTACAGTATATAAGATATATTTGGTGTCCTTTTGATATTTTATGTAAATTATATAATATATATTTGGTGAAGTTTTTGATATTTTACATAGGGTGTGTAGTATATAGTTACTGTCCTTTTTGATATTTTATTTACAGTATATAATATACGTTTGGTGTAATTTTTGATATTTTATGTACAGTATATTAAATATAATTACTGTAGTATTTGATACTTTATTTACAGTATATATAACACATATTTGGTGTACTTTTTGATATTTTATGTACAGTATGTAATATATATTTACTGTACTTTTTGATAATTTATTTACAGTATATAAAGTGTATTTGGTGTACTTTCGGTTAATATTATATGTACAATATATGAAATATATATACTGTATTTTTGATATTTTATGTACAGTATATAAGATATATTTCGTGTCCTTTTGATATTTTATGTAAATTATATAATACATATTTGGTGTTGTTTTTGAGATTTTACATAGAGTGTGTCATCTATATTGACTGTCCTTTTTAATATTTTATTTACAGTATATAATATACATTTGGTGTAATTTTTGATATTTTATGTACAGTATATTAAATATAATTACTGTAGTTTTTCATAGTCTATTTACAGTATATATAACACATATTTGGTGTACTTTTTGATATGTTATGTACAGTATGTCCTATATATTTACTGTACTATTTGATATTTTATTTACAGTATATAAAATGTATTTGGTGTACTTTTAGTTAATATTATATGTACAATATATGAAATATATTTACTGTACTTTCTGATATTTTATATACAGTATATAAGATATATTTGGTGTCCTTTTGATATTTTATATAAATTATATAATATATATTTGGTGAAGTTTTTGATATTTTACATAGGGTGTGTAGTATATAGTTACTGTTCTTTTTGATATTTTATTTACAGTATATAATATACGTTTGGTGTAATTTTTGATATTTAATGTACAGTATATTAAATATAATTACTGTAGTATTTGATACTTTATTTACAGTATATATAACACATATTTGGTGTACTTTTTGATATTTTATGTACAGTATGTAATATATATTTACTGTACTTTTTGATAATTTATTTACAGTATATAAAGTGTATTTGGTGTACTTTCAGTTAATATTATATGTAAAATATATGAAATATATTTACTGTACTTTGTGATATTTTATGTACAGTATATAAGATATATTTGGTGTCCTTTTGATATTTTATGTAAATTATATAATATATATTTGGTGAAGTTTTTCATATTTTACATAGGGTGTGTAGTATATAGTTACTGTCCTTTTTGATATTTTATTTACAGTATATAATATACGTTTGGTGTAATTTTTGATATTTAATGTACAGTATATTAAATATAATTACTGTAGTATTTGATACTTTATTTACAGTATATATAACACATATTTGGTGTACTTTTTGATATTTTATGTATAGTATGTAATATATATTTACTGTCCTTTTTGATATTTTATTTACAGTATATAAAATGTATTTGGTGTACTTTTAGTTAATATTATATGTACAATATATGAAATATATTTACTGTACTTTTTGATATTTTATGTACAGTATATAAGATATATTTGGTGTCCTTTTGATATTTTATATAAATTATATAATATACATTTGGTGAAGTTTTTGATATTTTACATAGGGTGTGTAGTATATAGTTACTGTCCTTTTTGATATTTTATTTACAGTATATAATATACGTTAGGTGTAATTTTTGATATTTAATGTACAGTATATTAAATATAATTACTGTAGTGTTTGATACTTTATTTACAGTATATATAACACATATTTGGTGTACTTTTTGATATTTTATGTACAGTATGTCATATATATTTACTGTACTTTTTGATAATTTATTTACAGTATATAAAGTGTATTTGGTGTACTTTCAGTTAATATTATATGTACAATATATGAAATATATTTACTGTACTTTTTGATATTTTATGTACAGTATATAAGATATATTTGGTGTCCTTTTGATATTTTATGTAAATTATATAATATATATTTGGTGAAGTTTTTGATATTTTACATAGGGTGTGTACTATATAGTTACTGTCCTTTTTGATATTTTATTTACAGTATATAATATACGTTAGGTGTAATTTTTGATATTTAATGTACAGTATATTAAATATAATTACTGTAGTGTTTGATACTTTATTTACAGTATATATAACACATATTTGGTGTACTTTTTGATATTTTATGTACAGTATGTCATATATATTTACTGTACTTTTTGATAATTTATTTACAGTATATAAAGTGTATTTGGTGTACTTTCAGTTAATATTATATGTAAAATATATGAAATATATTTACTGTACTTTTTGATATTTTAGGTACAGTATATAAGATATATTTGGTGTCCTTTTGATATTTTATGTAAATTATATAATATATATTTGGTGAAGTTTTTGATATTTTACATAGGGTGTGTAGTATATAGTTACTGTCCTTTTTGATATTTTATTTACAGTATATAATATACGTTAGGTGTAATTTTTGATATTTAATGTACAGTATATTAAATATAATTACTGTAGTGTTTGATACTTTATTTACAGTATATATAACACATATTTGGTGTACTTTTTGATATTTTATGTACAGTATGTCATATATATTTACTGTACTTTTTGATAATTTATTTACAGTATATAAAATGTATTTGGTGTACTTTCAGTTAATATTATATGTACAATATATGAAATATATTTACTGTACTTTTTGATATTTTATGTACAGTATATAAGATATATTTGGTGTCCTTTTGATATTTTATGTAAATTATATAATATATATTTGGTGAAGTTTTTGATATTTTACATAGGGTGTGTACTATATAGTTACTGTCCTTTTTGATATTTTATTTACAGTATATAATATACGTTTGGTGTAATTTTTGATATTTTATGTACAGTATATTAAATATAATTACTGTAGTATTTGATACTTTATTTACAGTATATATAACACATATTTGGTGTACTTTTTGATATTTTATGTACAGTATGTCATATATATTTACTGTACTTTTTGATAATTTATTTACAGTATATAAAGTGTATTTGGTGTACTTTCAGTTAATATTATATGTAAAATATATGAAATATATTTACTGTACTTTTTGATATTTTAGGTACAGTATATAAGATATATTTGGTGTCCTTTTGATATTTTATGTAAATTATATAATATATATTTGGTGAAGTTTTTGATATTTTACATAGGGTGTGTAGTATATAGTTACTGTCCTTTTTGATATTTTATTTACAGTATATAATATACGTTTGGTGTAATTTTTGATATTTTATGTACAGTATATTAAATATAATTACTGTAGTATTTGATACTTTATTTACAGTATATATAACACATATTTGGTGTACTTTTTGATATTTTATGTACAGTATGTAATATATATTTACTGTACTTTTTGATAATTTATTTACAGTATATAAAGTGTATTTGGTGTACTTTCGGTTAATATTATATGTACAATATATGAAATATATATACTGTATTTTTGATATTTTATGTACAGTATATAAGATATATTTCGTGTCCTTTTGATATTTTATGTAAATTATATAATACATATTTGGTGTTGTTTTTGATATTTTACATAGGGTGTGTCATCTATATTGACTGTCCTTTTTAATATTTTATTTACAGTATATAATATACATTTGGTGTAATTTTTGATATTTTATGTACAGTATATTAAATATAATTACTGTAGTTTTTCATAGTCTATTTACAGTATATATAACACATATTTGGTGTACTTTTTGATATTTTATGTACAGTATGTCATATATATTTACTGTACTATTTGATATATTATTTACAGTATATAAAATGTATTTGGTGTACTTTTAGTTAATATTATATGTACAATATATGAAATATATTTACTGTACATTCTGATATTTTATATACAGTATATAAGATATATTTGGTGTCCTTTTGATATTTTATATAAATTATATAATATATATTTGGTGAAGTTTTTGATATTTTACATAGGGTGTGTAGTATATACTTACTGTCCTTTTTGATATTTTATTTACAGTATATAATATACATTTGGTGTAATTTTTGGTATTTTATGTACAGTATATTAAATATAGTTACTGCAGTTTTTGATAGTCTATTTACAGTATATATAACACATATTTGGTGTACTTTTTGATATTTTATGTACAGTATGTCATATATATTTACTGTACTTTTTGATAATTTATTTACAGTATATAAAGTGTATTTGGTGTACTTTCAGTTAATATTATATGTACAATATATGAAATATATTTACTGTACTTTTTGATATTTTATGTACAGTATATAAGATATATTTGGTGTCCTTTTGATATTTTATGTAAATTATATAATATATATTTGGTGAAGTTTTTGATATTTTACATAGGGTGTGTACTATATAGTTACTGTCCTTTTTGATATTTTATTTACAGTATATAATATACGTTAGGTGTAATTTTTGATATTTAATGTACAGTATATTAAATATAATTACTGTAGTGTTTGATACTTTATTTACAGTATATATAACACATATTTGGTGTACTTTTTGATATTTTATGTACAGTATGTCATATATATTTACTGTACTTTTTGATAATTTATTTACAGTATATAAAGTGTATTTGGTGTACTTTCAGTTAATATTATATGTAAAATATATGAAATATATTTACTGTACTTTTTGATATTTTAGGTACAGTATATAAGATATATTTGGTGTCCTTTTGATATTTTATGTAAATTATATAATATATATTTGGTGAAGTTTTTGATATTTTACATAGGGTGTGTAGTATATAGTTACTGTCCTTTTTGATATTTTATTTACAGTATATAATATACGTTAGGTGTAATTTTTGATATTTAATGTACAGTATATTAAATATAATTACTGTAGTGTTTGATACTTTATTTACAGTATATATAACACATATTTGGTGTACTTTTTGATATTTTATGTACAGTATGTCATATATATTTACTGTACTTTTTGATAATTTATTTACAGTATATAAAATGTATTTGGTGTACTTTCAGTTAATATTATATGTACAATATATGAAATATATTTACTGTACTTTTTGATATTTTATGTACAGTATATAAGATATATTTGGTGTCCTTTTGATATTTTATGTAAATTATATAATATATATTTGGTGAAGTTTTTGATATTTTACATAGGGTGTGTACTATATAGTTACTGTCCTTTTTGATATTTTATTTACAGTATATAATATACGTTTGGTGTAATTTTTGATATTTTATGTACAGTATATTAAATATAATTACTGTAGTATTTGATACTTTATTTACAGTATATATAACACATATTTGGTGTACTTTTTGATATTTTATGTACAGTATGTCATATATATTTACTGTACTTTTTGATAATTTATTTACAGTATATAAAGTGTATTTGGTGTACTTTCAGTTAATATTATATGTAAAATATATGAAATATATTTACTGTACTTTTTGATATTTTAGGTACAGTATATAAGATATATTTGGTGTCCTTTTGATATTTTATGTAAATTATATAATATATATTTGGTGAAGTTTTTGATATTTTACATAGGGTGTGTAGTATATAGTTACTGTCCTTTTTGATATTTTATTTACAGTATATAATATACGTTTGGTGTAATTTTTGATATTTTATGTACAGTATATTAAATATAATTACTGTAGTATTTGATACTTTATTTACAGTATATATAACACATATTTGGTGTACTTTTTGATATTTTATGTACAGTATGTAATATATATTTACTGTACTTTTTGATAATTTATTTACAGTATATAAAGTGTATTTGGTGTACTTTCGGTTAATATTATATGTACAATATATGAAATATATATACTGTATTTTTGATATTTTATGTACAGTATATAAGATATATTTCGTGTCCTTTTGATATTTTATGTAAATTATATAATACATATTTGGTGTTGTTTTTGATATTTTACATAGGGTGTGTCATCTATATTGACTGTCCTTTTTAATATTTTATTTACAGTATATAATATACATTTGGTGTAATTTTTGATATTTTATGTACAGTATATTAAATATAATTACTGTAGTTTTTCATAGTCTATTTACAGTATATATAACACATATTTGGTGTACTTTTTGATATTTTATGTACAGTATGTCATATATATTTACTGTACTATTTGATATATTATTTACAGTATATAAAATGTATTTGGTGTACTTTTAGTTAATATTATATGTACAATATATGAAATATATTTACTGTACATTCTGATATTTTATATACAGTATATAAGATATATTTGGTGTCCTTTTGATATTTTATATAAATTATATAATATATATTTGGTGAAGTTTTTGATATTTTACATAGGGTGTGTAGTATATACTTACTGTCCTTTTTGATATTTTATTTACAGTATATAATATACATTTGGTGTAATTTTTGGTATTTTATGTACAGTATATTAAATATAGTTACTGCAGTTTTTGATAGTCTATTTACAGTATATATAACACATATTTGGTGTACTTTTTGATATTTTATGTACAGTATGTCATATATATTTACTGTACCTTTTGATATTTTATTTACAGTATATAAAATGTATTTGGTGTACTTTTAGTTAATATTATATGTACAATATATGAAATATATTTACTGTACTTTCTGATATTTTATGTACAGTATATAAGATATATTTGGTGTCCTTTTGATATTTTATATAAATTATATAATATATATTTGGTGAAGTTTTTGATATTTTACATAGGGTGTGTAGTATATAGTTACTGTCCTTTTTGATATTTTATTTACAGTATATAATATACGTTTGGTGTAATTTTTGATATTTAATGTACAGTATATTAAATATAATTACTGTAGTATTTGATACTTTATTTACAGTATATATAACACATATTTGGTGTACTTTTTGATATTTTATGTACAGTATGTCATATATATTTACTGTACTTTTTGATAATTTATTTACAGTATATAAAGTGTATTTGGTGTACTTTCAGTTAAGATTATATGTACAATATATGAAATATATTTACTGTACTTTTTGATATTTTATGTACAGTTTATAAGATATATTTGGTGTCCTTTTGATATTTTATATAAATTATATAATATATATTTGGTGAAGTTTTTGATATTTTACATAGGGTGTGTAGTATATAGTTACTGTCCTTTTTGATATTTTATTTACAGTATATAATATACGTTTGGTGTAATTTTTGATATTTAATATACAGTATATTAAATATAATTACTGTAGTATTTGATACTTTATTTACAGTATATATAACACATATTTGGTGTACTTTTTGATATTTTATGTACAGTATGTAATATATATTTACTGTACTTTTTGATAATTTATTTACAGTATATAAAGTGTATTTGGTGTACTTTCAGTTAATATTATATGTACAATATATGAAATATATTTACTGTACTTTTTGATATTTTATGTACAGTATATAAGATATATTTCGTGTCCTTTTGATATTTTATGTAAATTATATAATATATATTTGGTGAAGTTTTTGATATTTTACATAGGGTGTGTAGTATATAGTTACTGTCCTTTTTGATATTTTATTTACAGTATATAATATACGTTTGGTGTAATTTTTGATATTTTATGTACAGTATATTAAATATAATTACTGTAGTATTTGATACTTTATTTACAGTATATATAACACATATTTGGTGTACTTTTTGATATTTTATGTACAGTATGTAATATATATTTACTGTACTTTTTGATAATTTATTTACAGTATATAAAGTGTATTTGGTGTACTTTCGGTTAATATTATATGTACAATATATGAAATATATATACTGTATTTTTGATATTTTATGTACAGTATATAAGATATATTTCGTGTCCTTTTGATATTTTATGTAAATTATATAATACATAATTGGTGTTGTTTTTGATATTTTACATAGGGTGTGTCATCTATATTGACTGTCCTTTTTAATATTTTATTTACAGTATATAATATACATTTGGTGTAATTTTTGATATTTTATGTACAGTATATTAAATATAATTACTGTAGTTTTTCATAGTCTATTTACAGTATATATAACACATATTTCGTGTACTTTTTGATATTTTATGTACAGTATGTCATCTATATTTACTGTACTATTTGATATTTTATTTACAGTATATAAAATGTATTTGGTGTACTTTTAGTTAATATTATATGTACAATATATGAAATATATTTACTGTACTTTCTGATATTTTATATACAGTATATAAGATATATTTGGTGTCCTTTTGATATTTTATATAAATTATATAATATATATTTGGTGAAGTTTTTGATATTTTACATAGGGTGTGTAGTATATAGTTACTGTCCTTTTTGATATTTTATTTACAGTATATAATATACGTTTGGTGTAATTTTTGATATTTAATGTACAGTATATTAAATATAATTACTGTAGTATTTGATACTTTATTTACAGTATATATAACACATATTTGGTGTACTTTTTGATATTTTATGTACAGTATGTAATATATATTTACTGTACTTTTTGATAATTTATTTACAGTATATAAAGTGTATTTGGTGTACTTTCAGTTAATATTATATGTAAAATATATGAAATATATTTACTGTACTTTTTGATATTTTATGTACAGTATATAAGATATATTTCGTGTCCTTTTGATATTTTATGTAAATTATATAATACATATTTGGTGTTGTTTTTTATATTTTACATAGAGTGTGTCATCTATATTGACTGTCCTTTTTAATATTTTATTTACAGTATATAATATACATTTGGTGTAATTTTTGATGTTTTATGTACAGTATATTAAATATAATTACTGTAGTTTTTCATAGTCTATTTACAGTATATATAACACATATTTGGTGTACTTTTTGATATTTTATGTACAGTATGTCATATATATTTACTGTATTTTTGATAATTTATTTACAGTATATAAAGTCTATTTGGTGTACTTTCAGTTAATATTATATGTACAATATATGAAATATATTTACTGTACTTTTTGATATTTTACGTACAGTATATAAGATATATTTGGTGTCCTTTTGATATTTTATATAAATTATATAATATATATTTGGTGAAGTTTTTGATATTTTACATAGGGTGTGTAGTATATACTTACTGTCCTTTTTGATATTTTATTTACAGTATATAATATACATTTGGTGTAATTTTTGATATTTTATGTACAGTATATTAAATATAATTACTGTAGTTTTTCATAGTCTATTTACAGTATATATAACACATATTTGGTGTACTTTTTGATATTTTATGTACAGTATGTCATCTATATTTACTGTACTATTTGATATTTTATTTTCAGTATATAAAATGTATTTGGTGTACTTTTAGTTAATATTATATGTACAATATATGAAATATATTTACTGTACTTTCTGATATTTTATATACAGTATATAAGATATATTTGGTGTCCTTTTGATATTTTATATAAATTATATAATATATATTTGGTGAAGTTTTTGATATTTTACATAGGGTGTGTAGTATATAGTTACTGTCCTTTTTGATATTTTATTTACAGTATATAATATACGTTTGGTGTAATTTTTGATATTTAATGTACAGTATATTAAATATAATTACTGTAGTATTTGATACTTTATTTACAGTATATATAACACATATTTGGTGTACTTTTTGATATTTTATGTATAGTATGTAATATATATTTACTGTACTTTTTGATAATTTATTTACAGTATATAAAGTGTATTTGGTGTACTTTCAGTTAATATTATATGTAAAATATATGAAATATATTTACTGTACTTTTTGATATTTTATGTACAGTATATAAGATATATTTCGTGTCCTTTTGATATTTTATGTAAATTATATAATACATATTTGGTGTTGTTTTTGATATTTTACATAGAGTGTGTCATCTATATTGACTGTCCTTTTTAATATTTTATTTACAGTATATAATATACATTTGGTGTAATTTTTGATATTTTATGTACAGTATATTAAATATAATTACTGTAGTTTTTCATAGTCTATTTACAGTATATATAACACATATTTGGTGTACTTTTTGATATTTTATGTACAGTATGTAATGTATATTTACTGTACTTTTTGATAATTTATTTACAGTATATAAAGTGTATTTGGTGTACTTTCAGTTAATATTATATGTACAATATATGAAATATATTTACTGTACTTTTTGATATTTTATGTACAGTATATAAGATATATTTCGTGTCCTTTTGATATTTTATGTAAATTATATAATATATATTTGGTGAAGTTTTTGATATTTTACATAGGGTGTGTAGTATATAGTTACTGTCCTTTTTGATATTTTATTTACAGTATATAATATACGTTTGGTGTAATTTTTGATATTTAATGTACAGTATATTAAATATAATTACTGTAGTATTTGATACTTTATTTACAGTATATATACAACATATTTGGTGTACTTTTTGATATTTTATGTACAGTATGTAATATATATTTACTGTACTTTTTGATAATTTATTTACAGTATATAAAGTGTATTTGGTGTACTTTCGGTTAATATTATATGTACAATATATGAAATATATATACTGTATTTTTGATATTTTATGTACAGTATATAAGATATATTTCGTGTCCTTTTGATATTTTATGTAAATTATATAATACATATTTGGTGTTGTTTTTGATATTTTACATAGGGTGTGTCATCTATATTGACTGTCCTTTTTGATATTTTATTTACAGTATATAATATACATTTGGTGTAATTTTTGATATTTTATGTACAGTATATTAAATATAATTACTGTAGTTTTTCATAGTCTATTTACAGTATATATAACACATATTTGGTGTACTTTTTGATATTTTATGTACAGTATGTCATCTATATTTACTGTACTATTTGATATTTTATTTACAGTATATAAAATGTATTTGGTGTACTTTTAGTTAATATTATATGTACAATATATGAAATATATTTACTGTACTTTCTGATATTTTATATACAGTATATAAGATATATTTGGTGTCCTTTTGATATTTTATATAAATTATATAATATATATTTGGTGAAGTTTTTGATATTTTACATAGGGTGTGTAGTATATACTTACTGTCCTTTTTGATATTTTATTTACAGTATATAATATACATTTGGTGTAATTTTTGGTATTTTATGTACAGTATATTAAATATAATTACTGCAGTTTTTGATAGTCTATTTACAGTATATATAACACATATTTGGTGTACTTTTTGATATTTTATGTACAGTATGTCATATATATTTACTGTACTTTTTGATATTTTATTTACAGTATATAAAATGTATTTGGTGTACTTTTAGTTAATATTATATGTACAATATAGGAAATATATTTACTGTACTTTTTGATATTTTATGTACAGTATATAAGATATATTTGGTGTCCTTTTGATATTTTATATAAATTATATAATATATATTTGGTGAAGTTTTTGATATTTTACATAGGGTGTGTAGTATATAGTTACTGTCCTTTTTGATATTTTATTTACAGTATATAATATACGTTTGGTGTAATTTTTGATATTTAATGTACAGTATATTAAATATAATTACTGTAGTATTTGATACTTTATTTACAGTATATATAACACATATTTGGTGTACTTTTTGATATTTTATGTACAGTATGTCATATATATTTACTGTACTTTTTGATAATTTATTTACAGTATATAAAGTGTATTTGGTGTACTTTCAGTTAATATTACATGTACAATATATGAAATATATTTAGTGTACTTTTTGATATTTTATGTACAGTATATAAGATATATTTGGTGTCCTTTTGATATTTTATGTAAATTATATAATATATATTTGGTGAAGTTTTTGATATTTTACATAGGGTGTGTAGTATATAGTTACTGTCTTTTTTGATATTTTATTTACTGTATATAATATACGTTTGGTGTAATTTTTGATATTTAATGTACAGTATATTAAATATAATTACTGTAGTATTTGATACTTTATTTACAGTATATATAACACATATTTGGTGTACTTTTTGATATTTTATGTACAGTATGTAATATATATTTACTGTACTTTTTGATAATTTATTTACAGTATATAAAGTGTATTTGGTGTACTTTCAGTTAATATTATATGTAAAATATATGAAATATATTTACTGTACTTTTTGATATTTTATGTACAGTATATAAGATATATTTGGTGTCCTTTTGATATTTTATGTAAATTATATAATATATATTTGGTGAAGTTTTTGATATTTTACATAGGGTGTGTAGTATATAGTTACTGTCCTTTTTGATATTTTATTTACAGTATATAATATACGTTTGGTGTAATTTTTGATATTTTATGTACAGTATATTAAATATAATTACTGTAGTATTTGATACTTTATTTACAGTATATATAACACATATTTGGTGTACTTTTTGATATTTTATGTACAGTATGTAATATATATTTACTGTACTTTTTCATAATTTATTTACAGTATATAAAGTGTATTTGGTGTACTTTCGGTTAATATTATATGTACAATATATGAAATATATATACTGTATTTTTGATATTTTATGTACAGTATATAAGATATATTTCGTGTCCTTTTGATATTTTATGTAAATTATATAATACATATTTGGTGTTGTTTTTGATATTTTACATAGGGTGTGTCATCTATATTGACTGTCCTTTTTGATATTTTATTTACAGTATATAATATACATTTGGTGTAATTTTTGATATTTTATGTACAGTATATTAAATATAATTACTGTAGTTTTTCATAGTCTATTTACAGTATATATAACACATATTTGGTGTACTTTTTGATATTTTATGTACAGTATGTCATATATATTTACTGTACTATTTGATATTTTATTTACAGTATATAAAATGTATTTGGTGTACTTTTAGTTAATATTATATGTACAATATATGAAATATATTTACTGTACTTTCTGATATTTTATATACAGTATATAAGATATATTTGGTGTCCTTTTGATATTTTATATAAATTATATAATATATATTTTGTGAAGTTTTTGATATTTTACATAGGGTGTGTAGTATATACTTACTGTCCTTTTTGATATTTTATTTACAGTATATAATATACATTTGGTGTAATTTTTGATATTTTATGTACAGTATATTAAATATAATTACTGCAGTTTTTGATAGTCTATTTACAGTATATACAACACATATTTGGTGTACTTTTTGATATTTTATGTACAGTATGTCATATATTTACTGTACTTTTTGATATTTTATTTACAGTATATAAAATGTATTTGGTGTACTTTTAGTTAATATTATATGTACAATATATGAAATATATTTACTGTACTTTTTGATATTTTATGTACAGTATATAAGATATATTTGGTGTCCTTTTGATATTTTATGTAAATTATATAATATATATTTGGTGAAGTTTTTGATATTTTACATAGGGTGTGTACTATATAGTTACTGTCCTTTTTGATATTTTATTTACAGTATATAATATACGTTTGGTGTAATTTTTGATATTTTATGTACAGTATATTAAATATAATTACTGTACTATTTGATACTTTATTTACAGTATATATAACACATATTTGGTGTACTTTCTGATATTTTATGTACAGTATGTAATATATATTTACTGTACTTTTTGATAATTTATTTACAGTATATAAAGTGTATTTGGTGTACTTTCAGTTAATATTATATGTACAATATATGAAATATATTTACTGTACTTTGTGATATTTTATGTACAGTATATAAGATATATTTGGTGTCCTTTTGATATTTTATGTAAATTATATAATATATATTTGGTGAAGTTTTTGATATTTTACATAGGGTGTGTAGTATATAGTTACTGTCCTTTTTGATATTTTATTTACAGTATATAATATACATTTGGTGTAATTTTTTATATTTTATGTACAGTATATTAAATATAATTACTGTAGTTTTTCATAGTCTATTTATAGTATATATAACACATATTTGGTGTACTTTTTGATATTTTATGTACAGTATGTCATATATATTTACTGTACTTTTTGATAATTTGTTTACAGTATATTAAGTGTATTTGGTGTACTTTCAGTTAATATTATATGTACAATATATGTAATATATTTACCGTACTCTTTGATATTTTATGTACAGTATATAAGATATATTTGGTGTCCTTTTGATATTTTATGTAAATTATATAATACATATTTGGTGTAGTTTTTGATATTTTACATAGGGTGTGTGATATATATTGACTGTCCTTTTTGATATTTTATTTACAGTATATAATATACATTTGGTGTAATTTTTGATATTTTATGTACAGTATATTAAATACAATTACTGTAGTTTTTGATAGTCTATTTACAGTATATATAACACGTATTTGGTGTACTTTTTGATATTTTATGTACAGTATGTCATATATATTTACTGTACTTTTTGATAATTTATTTACAGTATATAAAATGTATTTGGTGTACCTTCAGTTAATATTATATGTACAATATATGAAATATATTTACTGTACTTATTGATATTTTATGTACAGTATGTCATATATATTTACTGTATTTTTGATATTTTATTTACAGTATATAAAATGTATTTGGTGTACTTTTAGTTAATATTATATACACAATATATGAAATATATTTACTGTACTTTTTGATATTTTATGTACAGTATATAAGATATATTTGGTGTCCTTTTGATATTTTATATAAATTATATAATATATATTTGGTGTAGTTTTTGAGTATATAAAATGTATTTGGAGTACTTTCAGTTAATATTATATGTACAATATATGGAATATATTTACTGTACTTTTTGATATTTTATGTACAGTATAGAAGATATATTTGGTGTCCTTTTGATATTTTATATAAATTATATAATATATATTTGGTGAAGTTTTTGATATTTTACATAGGGTGTGTAGTATATAGTTACTGTCCTTTTTGATATTTTATTTACAGTATATAATATACGTTTGGTGTAATTTTTGATATTTAATGTACAGTATATTAAATATAATTACTGTACTATTTGATACTTTATTTACACTATATATAACACATATTTGGTGTACTTTCTGATATTTTATGTACAGTATGTAATACATATTTACTGTACTTTTTGATAATTTATTTACAGTATATAAAGTGTATTTGGTGTACTTTCAGTTAATATTATATGTACAATATATGAAATATATTTACTGTACTTTTTGATATTTTATGTACAGTATATAAGATATATTTGGTGTCCTTTTGATATTTTATGTAAATTATATAATATATATTTGGTGAAGTTTTTGATATTTTACATAGGGTGTGTAGTATATAGTTACTGTCCTTTTTGATATTTTATTTACAGTATATAATATACGTTTGGTGTAATTTTTGATATTTTATGTACAGTATATTAAATATAATTACTGTTGTATTTGATACTTTATTTACAGTATATATAACACATATTTGGTGTACTTTTTGATATTTTATGTACAGTATGTAATATATATTTACTGTACTTTTTGATAATTTATTTACAGTATATAAAGTGTATTTGGTGTACTTTCGGTTAATATTATATGTACAATATATGAAATATATATACTGTATTTTTGATATTTTATGTACAGTATATAAGATATATTTCGTGTCCTTTTGATATTTTATGTAAATTATATAATACATATTTGGTGTTGTTTTTGATATTTTACATAGGGTGTGTCATCTATATTGACTGTCCTTTTTAATATTTTATTTACAGTATATAATATACATTTGGTGTAATTTTTGATATTTTATGGACAGTATATTAAATATAATTACTGTAGTTTTTCATAGTCTATTTACAGTATATATAACACATATTTGGTGTACTTTTTGATATTTTATGTACAGTATGTCATATATATTTACTGTACTATTTGATATTTTATTTACAGTATATAAAATGTATTTGGTGTACTTTTAGTTAATATTATATGTACAATATATGAAATATATTTACTGTACTTTCTGATATTTTATATACAGTATATAAGATATATTTGGTGTCCTTTTGATATTTTATATAAATTATATAATATATATTTTGTGAAGTTTTTGATATTTTACATAGGGTGTGTAGTATATACTTACTGTCCTTTTTGATATTTTATTTACAGTATATAATATACATTTGGTGTAATTTTTGATATTTTATGTACAGTATATTAAATATAATTACTGAAGTATTTGATACTTTATTTACAGTATATATAACACATATTTGGTGTACTTTTTGATATTTTATGTACAGTATGTCATATATATTTACTGTACTTTTTGATAATTTATTTACAGTATATAAAGAGTATTTGGTGTACTTTCAGTTAATATTATATGTACAATATATGAAATATGTTTACTGTATTTTTGATATTTTATGTACAGTATATAAGATATATTTGGTGTCCTTTTGATATTTTATGTAAATTATATAATATATATTTGGTGAAGTTTTTGATATTTTACATAGGGTGTGTAGTATATAGTTACTGTCCTTTTTGATATTTTATTTACAGTATATAATATACGTTTGGTGTAATTTTTGATATTTTATGTACAGTATATTAAATATAATTACTGTAGTATTTGATACTTTATTTACAGTATATATAACACATATTTGGTGTACTTTTTGATATTTTATGTACAGTATGTAATATATATTTACTGTACTTTTTGATAATTTATTTACAGTATATAAAGTGTATTTGGGGTACTTTCGGTTAATATTATATGTACAATATATGAAATATATTTACTGTATTTTTGATATTTTATGTACAGTATATAAGATATATTTCGTATCCTTTTGATATTTTATGTAAATTATATAATACATATTTGGTGTTGTTTTTGATATTTTACATAGGGTGTGTCATATATATTGACTGTCCTTTTTTATATTTTATTTACAGTATATAATATACATTTGGTGTAATTTTTGATATTTTATGTACAGTATATTAAATATAATTACTGTAGTTTTTCATAGTCTATTTACAGTATATATAACACATATTTGGTGTACTTTTTGATATTTTATGTACAGTATGTCATATATATTTACTGTACTGTTTTATATTTTATTTACAGTATATAAAATGTATTTGGTGTACTTTTAGTTAATATTATATGTACAATATATGAAATATATTTACTGTACTTTCTGATATTTTATGTACAGTATATAAGATATATTTGGTGTCCGTTTGATATTTTATACAAATTATATAATATATATTTGGTGAAGTTTTTCATATTTTACATAGGGGGTGTAGTATATAGTTACTGTCCTTTTTGATATTTTATTTACAGTATATAATATACGTTTGGTGTAATTTTTGATATTTAATGTACAGTATATTAAATATAATTACTGTAGTATTTGATACTTTATTTACAGTATATAAACCACATATTTGGTGTACTTTTTGATATTTTATGTACAGTATGTCATATATATTTACTGTACTTTTTGATAATTTATTTACAGTATATAAAGTGTATTTGGTGTACTTTCAGTTAATATTATATGTACAATATATGAAATATATTTACTGTACTTTTTGATATTTTATGTACAGTATATAAGATATATTTGGTGTCCTTTTGATATTTTATGTAAATTATATAATATATATTTGGTGAAGTTTTTGATATTTTACATAGGGTGTGTAGTATATAGTTACTGTCCTTTTTGATATTTTATTTACAGTATATAATATACGTTTGGTGTAATTTTTGATATTTTATGTACAGTATATTAAATATAATTACTGTAGTATTTGATACTTTATTTACAGTATATATAACACATATTTGGTGTACTTTTTGATATTTTATGTACAGTATGTAATATATATTTACTGTACTTTTTGATAATTTATTTACAGTATATAAAGTGTATTTGGGGTACTTTCGGTTAATATTATATGTACAATATATGAAATATATTTACTGTATTTTTGATATTTTATGTACAGTATATAAGATATATTTCGTATCCTTTTGATATTTTATGTAAATTATATAATACATATTTGGTGTTGTTTTTGATATTTTACATAGGGTGTGTCATATATATTGACTGTCCTTTTTTATATTTTATTTACAGTATATAATATACATTTGGTGTAATTTTTGATATTTTATGTACAGTATATTAAATATAATTACTGTAGTTTTTCATAGTCTATTTACAGTATATATAACACATATTTGGTGTACTTTTTGATATTTTATGTACAGTATGTCATATATATTTACTGTACTGTTTTATATTTTATTTACAGTATATAAAATGTATTTGGTGTACTTTTAGTTAATATTATATGTACAATATATGATATATATTTACTGTACTTTCTGATATTTTATATACAGTATATAAGATATATTTGGTGTCCTTTTGATATTTTATATAAATTATATAATATATATTTTGTGCAGTTTTTGATATTTTACATAGGGTGTGTAGTATATACTTACTGTCCTTTTTGATATTTTATTTACAGTATATAATATACATTTGGTGTAATTTTTGATATTTTATGTACAGTATATTAAATATAATTACTGTAGTATTTGATACTTTATTTACAGTATATAAACCACATATTTGGCGTACTTTTTGATATTTTATGTACAGTATGTCATATATATTTACTGTACTTTTTGATAATTTATTTACAGTATATAAAGTGTATTTGGTGTACTTTCAGTTAATATTATATGTACAATATATGAAATATATTTACTGTACTTTTTGATATTTTATGTACAGTATATAAGATATATTTGGTGTCCTTTTGATATTTTATGTAAATTATATAATATATATTTGGTGAAGTTTTTGATATTTTACATAGGGTGTGTAGTATATAGTTACTGTCCTTTTTGATATTTTATTTACAGTATATAATATACGTTTGGTGTAATTTTTGATATTTTATGTACAGTATATTAAATATAATTACTGTAGTATTTGATACTTTATTTACAGTATATATAACACATATTTGGTGTACTTTTTGATATTTTATGTACAGTATGTAATATATATTTACTGTACTTTTTGATAATTTATTTACAGTATATAAAGTGTATTTGGGGTACTTTCGGTTAATATTATATGTACAATATATGAAATATATTTACTGTATTTTTGATATTTTATGTACAGTATATAAGATATATTTCGTATCCTTTTGATATTTTATGTAAATTATATAATACATATTTGGTGTTGTTTTTGATATTTTACATAGGGTGTGTCATATATATTGACTGTCCTTTTTTATATTTTATTTACAGTATATAATATACATTTGGTGTAATTTTTGATATTTTATGTACAGTATATTAAATATAATTACTGTAGTTTTTCATAGTCTATTTACAGTATATATAACACATATTTGGTGTACTTTTTGATATTTTATGTACAGTATGTCATATATATTTACTGTACTGTTTTATATTTTATTTACAGTATATAAAATGTATTTGGTGTACTTTTAGTTAATATTATATGTACAATATATGAAATATATTTACTGTACCTTCTGATATTTTATATACAGTATATAAGATATATTTGGTGTCCGTTTGATATTTTATACAAATTATATAATATATATTTGGTGAAGTTTTTCATATTTTACATAGGGGGTGTAGTATATAGTTACTGTCCTTTTTGATATTTTATTTACAGTATATAATATACGTTTGGTGTAATTTTTGATATTTAATGTACAGTATATTAAATATAATTACTGTAGTATTTGATACTTTATTTACAGTATATAAACCACATATTTGGTGTACTTTTTGATATTTTATGTACAGTATGTAATATATATTTACTGTACTTTTTGATAATTTATTTACAGTATATAAAGTGTATTTGGTGTACTTTCAGTTAATATTATATGTACAATATATGAAATATATTTACTGTACTTTTTGATATTTTATGTACAGTATATAAGATATATTTGGTGTCCTTTTGATATTTTATGTAAATTATATAATATATATTTGGTGAAGTTTTTGATATTTTACATAGGGTGTGTAGTATATAGTTACTGTCCTTTTTGATATTTTATTTACAGTATATAATATACGTTTGGTGTAATTTTTGATATTTTATGTACAGTATATTAAATATAATTACTGTAGTATTTGATACTTTATTTACAGTATATATAACACATATTTGGTGTACTTTTTGATATTTTATGTACAGTATGTAATATATATTTACTGTACTTTTTGATAATTTATTTACAGTATATAAAGTGTATTTGGGGTACTTTCGGTTAATATTATATGTACAATATATGAAATATATTTACTGTATTTTTGATATTTTATGTACAGTATATAAGATATATTTCGTATCCTTTTGATATTTTATGTAAATTATATAATACATATTTGGTGTTGTTTTTGATATTTTACATAGGGTGTGTCATATATATTGACTGTCCTTTTTTATATTTTATTTACAGTATATAATATACATTTGGTGTAATTTTTGATATTTTATGTACAGTATATTAAATATAATTACTGTAGTTTTTCATAGTCTATTTACAGTATATATAACACATATTTGGTGTACTTTTTGATATTTTATGTACAGTATGTCATATATATTTACTGTACTGTTTTATATTTTATTTACAGTATATAAAATGTATTTGGTGTACTTTTAGTTAATATTATATGTACAATATATGAAATATATTTACTGTACCTTCTGATATTTTATATACAGTATATAAGATATATTTGGTGTCCGTTTGATATTTTATACAAATTATATAATATATATTTGGTGAAGTTTTTCATATTTTACATAGGGGGTGTAGTATATAGTTACTGTCCTTTTTGATATTTTATTTACAGTATATAATATACGTTTGGTGTAATTTTTGATATTTAATGTACAGTATATTAAATATAATTACTGTAGTATTTGATACTTTATTTACAGTATATAAACCACATATTTGGTGTACTTTTTGATATTTTATGTACAGTATGTCATATATATTTAATGTACTTTTTGATAATTTATTTACAGTATATAAAGTGTATTTGGTGTACTTTCAGTTAATATTATATGTACAATATATGAAATATATTTACTGTACTTTTTGATATTTTATGTACAGTATATAAGATATATTTGGTGTCCTTTTGATATTTTATGTAAATTATATAATATATATTTGGTGAAGTTTTTGATATTTTACATAGGGTGTGTAGTATATAGTTACTGTCCTTTTTGATATTTTATTTACAGTATATAATATACGTTTGGTGTAATTTTTGATATTTTATGTACAGTATATTAAATATAATTACTGTAGTATTTGATACTTTATTTACAGTATATATAACACATATTTGGTGTACTTTTTGATATTTTATGTACAGTATGTAATATATATTTACTGTACTTTTTGATAATTTATTTACAGTATATAAAGTGTATTTGGGGTACTTTCGGTTAATATTATATGTACAATATATGAAATATATTTACTGTATTTTTGATATTTTATGTACAGTATATAAGATATATTTCGTATCCTTTTGATATTTTATGTAAATTATATAATACATATTTGGTGTTGTTTTTGATATTTTACATAGGGTGTGTCATATATATTGACTGTCCTTTTTTATATTTTATTTACAGTATATAATATACATTTGGTGTAATTTTTGATATTTTATGTACAGTATATTAAATATAATTACTGTAGTTTTTCATAGTCTATTTACAGTATATATAACACATATTTGGTGTACTTTTTGATATTTTATGTACAGTATGTCATATATATTTACTGTACTGTTTTATATTTTATTTACAGTATATAAAATGTATTTGGTGTACTTTTAGTTAATATTATATGTACAATATATGAAATATATTTACTGTACCTTCTGATATTTTATATACAGTATATAAGATATATTTGGTGTCCGTTTGATATTTTATACAAATTATATAATATATATTTGGTGAAGTTTTTCATATTTTACATAGGGGGTGTAGTATATAGTTACTGTCCTTTTTGATATTTTATTTACAGTATATAATATACGTTTGGTGTAATTTTTGATATTTAATGTACAGTATATTAAATATAATTACTGTAGTATTTGATACTTTATTTACAGTATATAAACCACATATTTGGCGTACTTTTTGATATTTTATGTACAGTATGTCATATATATTTACTGTACTTTTTGATAATTTATTTACAGTATATAAAGTGTATTTGGTGTACTTTCAGTTAATATTATATGTACAATATATGAAATATATTTACTGTACTTTTTGATATTTTATGTACAGTATATAAGATATATTTGGTGTCCTTTTGATATTTTATGTAAATTATATAATATATATTTGGTGAAGTTTTTGATATTTTACATAGGGTGTGTAGTATATAGTTACTGTCCTTTTTGATATTTTATTTACAGTATATAATCTACGTTTGGTGTAATTTTTGATATTTTATGTACAGTATATTAAATATAATTACTGTAGTATTTGATACTTTATTTACAGTATATATAACACATATTTGGTGTACTTTTTGATATTTTATGTACAGTATGTAATATATATTTACTGTACTTTTTGATAATTTATTTACAGTATATAAAGTGTATTTGGGGTACTTTCGGTTAATATTATATGTACAATATATGAAATATATTTACTGTATTTTTGATATTTTATGTACAGTATATAAGATATATTTCGTATCCTTTTGATATTTTATGTAAATTATATAATACATATTTGGTGTTGTTTTTGATATTTTACATAGGGTGTGTCATATATATTGACTGTCCTTTTTTATATTTTATTTACAGTATATAATATACATTTGGTGTAATTTTTGATATTTTATGTACAGTATATTAAATATAATTACTGTAGTTTTTCATAGTCTATTTACAGTATATATAACACATATTTGGTGTACTTTTTGATATTTTATGTACAGTATGTCATATATATTTACTGTACTGTTTTATATTTTATTTACAGTATATAAAATGTATTTGGTGTACTTTTAGTTAATATTATATGTACAATATATGAAATATATTTACTGTACCTTCTGATATTTTATATACAGTATATAAGATATATTTGGTGTCCGTTTGATATTTTATACAAATTACATAATATATATTTGGTGAAGTTTTTCATATTTTACATAGGGGGTGTAGTATATAGTTACTGTCCTTTTTGATATTTTATTTACAGTATATAATATACGTTTGGTGTAATTTTTGATATTTAATGTACAGTATATTAAATATAATTACTGTAGTATTTGATACTTTATTTACAGTATATAAACCACATATTTGGCGTACTTTTTGATATTTTATGTACAGTATGTAATATATATTTACTGTACTTTTTGATAATTTATTTACAGTATATAAAGTGTATTTGGTGTACTTTCAGTTAATATTATATGTACAATATATGAAATATATTTACTGTACTTTTTGATATTTTATGTACAGTATATAAGATATATTTGGTGTCCTTTTGATATTTTATGTAAATTATATAATATATATTTGGTGAAGTTTTTGATATTTTACATAGGGTGTGTAGTATATAGTTACTGTCCTTTTTGATATTTTATTTACAGTATATAATATACGTTTGGTGTAATTTTTGATATTTTATGTACAGTATATTAAATATAATTACTGTAGTATTTGATACTTTATTTACAGTATATATAACACATATTTGGTGTACTTTTTGATATTTTATGTACAGTATGTAATATATATTTACTGTACTTTTTGATAATTTATTTACAGTATATAAAGTGTATTTGGGGTACTTTCGGTTAATATTATATGTACAATATATGAAATATATTTACTGTATTTTTGATATTTTATGTACAGTATATAAGATATATTTCGTATCCTTTTGATATTTTATGTAAATTATATAATACATATTTGGTGTTGTTTTTGATATTTTACATAGGGTGTGTCATATATATTGACTGTCCTTTTTTATATTTTATTTACAGTATATAATATACATTTGGTGTAATTTTTGATATTTTATGTACAGTATATTAAATATAATTACTGTAGTTTTTCATAGTCTATTTACAGTATATATAACACATATTTGGTGTACTTTTTGATATTTTATGTACAGTATGTCATATATATTTACTGTACTGTTTTATATTTTATTTACAGTATATAAAATGTATTTGGTGTACTTTTAGTTAATATTATATGTACAATATATGAAATATATTTACTGTACCTTCTGATATTTTATATACAGTATATAAGATATATTTGGTGTCCGTTTGATATTTTATACAAATTATATAATATATATTTGGTGAAGTTTTTCATATTTTACATAGGGGGTGTAGTATATAGTTACTGTCCTTTTTGATATTTTATTTACAGTATATAATATACGTTTGGTGTAATTTTTGATATTTAATGTACAGTATATTAAATATAATTACTGTAGTATTTGATACTTTATTTACAGTATATATAACACATATTTGGTGTACTTTTTGATATTTTATGTACAGTATGTAATATATATTTACTGTACTTTTTGATAATTTATTTACAGTATATAAAGTGTATTTGGGGTACTTTCGGTTAATATTATATGTACAATATATGAAATATATTTACTGTATTTTTGATATTTTATGTACAGTATATAAGATATATTTCGTATCCTTTTGATATTTTATGTAAATTATATAATACATATTTGGTGTTGTTTTTGATATTTTACATAGGGTGTGTCATATATATTGACTGTCCTTTTTTATATTTTATTTACAGTATATAATATACATTTGGTGTAATTTTTGATATTTTATGTACAGTATATTAAATATAATTACTGTAGTTTTTCATAGTCTATTTACAGTATATATAACACATATTTGGTGTACTTTTTGATATTTTATGTACAGTATGTCATATATATTTACTGTACTGTTTTATATTTTATTTACAGTATATAAAATGTATTTGGTGTACTTTTAGTTAATATTATATGTACAATATATGAAATATATTTACTGTACCTTCTGATATTTTATATACAGTATATAAGATATATTTGGTGTCCGTTTGATATTTTATACAAATTATATAATATATATTTGGTGAAGTTTTTCATATTTTACATAGGGGGTGTAGTATATAGTTACTGTCCTTTTTGATATTTTATTTACAGTATATAATATACGTTTGGTGTAATTTTTGATATTTAATGTACAGTATATTAAATATAATTACTGTAGTATTTGATACTTTATTTACAGTATATATAACACATATTTGGTGTACTTTTTGATATTTTATGTACAGTATGTAATATATATTTACTGTACTTTTTGATAATTTATTTACAGTATATAAAGTGTATTTGGGGTACTTTCGGTTAATATTATATGTACAATATATGAAATATATTTACTGTATTTTTGATATTTTATGTACAGTATATAAGATATATTTCGTATCCTTTTGATATTTTATGTAAATTATATAATACATATTTGGTGTTGTTTTTGATATTTTACATAGGGTGTGTCATATATATTGACTGTCCTTTTTTATATTTTATTTACAGTATATAATATACATTTGGTGTAATTTTTGATATTTTATGTACAGTATATTAAATATAATTACTGTAGTTTTTCATAGTCTATTTACAGTATATATAACACATATTTGGTGTACTTTTTGATATTTTATGTACAGTATGTCATATATATTTACTGTACTGTTTTATATTTTATTTACAGTATATAAAATGTATTTGGTGTACTTTTAGTTAATATTATATGTACAATATATGAAATATATTTACTGTACCTTCTGATATTTTATATACAGTATATAAGATATATTTGGTGTCCGTTTGATATTTTATACAAATTATATAATATATATTTGGTGAAGTTTTTCATATTTTACATAGGGGGTGTAGTATATAGTTACTGTCCTTTTTGATATTTTATTTACAGTATATAATATACGTTTGGTGTAATTTTTGATATTTAATGTACAGTATATTAAATATAATTACTGTAGTATTTGATACTTTATTTACAGTATATAAACCACATATTTGGCGTACTTTTTGATATTTTATGTACAGTATGTCATATATATTTACTGTACTTTTTGATAATTTATTTACAGTATATAAAGTGTATTTGGTGTACTTTCAGTTAATATTATATGTACAATATATGAAATATATTTACTGTACTTTTTGATATTTTATGTACAGTATATAAGATATATTTGGTGTCCTTTTGATATTTTATGTAAATTATATAATATATATTTGGTGAAGTTTTTGATATTTTACATAGGGTGGGTAGTATATAGTTACTGTCCTTTTTGATATTTTATTTACAGTATATAATATATGTTTGGTGTAATTTTTGATATTTTATGTACAGTATATTAAATATAATTACTGTAGTATTTGATACTTTATTTACAGTATATATAACACATATTTGGTGTACTTTTTGATATTTTATGTACAGTATGTAATATATATTTACTGTACTTTTTGATAATTTATTTACAGTATATAAAGTGTATTTGGGGTACTTTCGGTTAATATTATATGTACAATATATGAAATATATTTACTGTATTTTTGATATTTTATGTACAGTATATAAGATATATTTCGTATCCTTTTGATATTTTATGTAAATTATATAATACATATTTGGTGTTGTTTTTGATATTTTACATAGGGTGTGTCATATATATTGACTGTCCTTTTTTATATTTTATTTACAGTATATAATATACATTTGGTGTAATTTTTGATATTTTATGAACAGTATATTAAATATAATTACTGTAGTTTTTCATAGTCTATTTACAGTATATATAACACATATTTGGTGTACTTTTTGATATTTTATGTACAGTATGTCATATATATTTACTGTACTGTTTTATATTTTATTTACAGTATATAAAATGTATTTGGTGTACTTTTAGTTAATATTATATGTACAATATATGAAATATATTTACTGTACCTTCTGATATTTTATATACAGTATATAAGATATATTTGGTGTCCGTTTGATATTTTATACAAATTATATAATATATATTTGGTGAAGTTTTTCATATTTTACATAGGGGGTGTAGTATATAGTTACTGTACTTTTTGATATTTTATTTACAGTATATAATATACGTTTGGTGTAATTTTTGATATTTAATGTACAGTATATTAAATATAATTACTGTGGTATTTGATACTTTATTTACAGTATATAAACCACATATTTGGTGTACTTTTTGATATTTTATGTACAGTATGTAATATATATTTACTGTACTTTTTGATAATTTATTTACAGTATATAAAGTGTATTTGGTGTACTTTCAGTTAATATTATATGTACAATATATGAAATATATTTACTGTACTTTTTGATATTTTATGTACAGTATATAAGATATATTTGGTGTCCTTTTGATATTTTATGTAAATTATATAATATATATTTGGTGAAGTTTTTGATATTTTACATAGGGTGTGTAGTATATAGTTACTGTCCTTTTTGATATTTTATTTACAGTATATAATATACGTTTGGTGTAATTTTTGATATTTTATGTACAGTATATTAAATATAATTACTGTAGTATTTGATACTTTATTTACAGTATATATAACACATATTTGGTGTACTTTTTGATATTTTATGTACAGTATGTAATATATATTTACTGTACTTTTTGATAATTTATTTACAGTATATAAAGTGTATTTGGGGTACTTTCGGTTAATATTATATGTACAATATATGAAATATATTTACTGTATTTTTGATATTTTATGTACAGTATATAAGATATATTTCGTATCCTTTTGATATTTTATGTAAATTATATAATACATATTTGGTGTTGTTTTTGATATTTTACATAGGGTGTGTCATATATATCGACTGTCCTTTTTTATATTTTATTTACAGTATATAATATACATTTGGTGTAATTTTTGATATTTTATGTACAGTATATTAAATATAATTACTGTAGTTTTTCATAGTCTATTTACAGTATATATAACACATATTTGGTGTACTTTTTGATATTTTATGTACAGTATGTCATATATATTTACTGTACTGTTTTATATTTTATTTACAGTATATAAAATGTATTTGGTGTACTTTTAGTTAATATTATATGTACAATATATGAAATATATTTACTGTACCTTCTGATATTTTATATACAGTATATAAGATATATTTGGTGTCCGTTTGATATTTTATACAAATTATATAATATATATTTGGTGAAGTTTTTCATATTTTACATAGGGGGTGTAGTATATAGTTACTGTCCTTTTTGATATTTTATTTACAGTATATAATATACGTTTGGTGTAATTTTTGATATTTAATGTACAGTATATTATATATAATTACTGTAGTATTTGATACTTTATTTACAGTATATAAACCACATATTTGGCGTACTTTTTGATATTTTATGTACAGTATGTCATATATATTTACTGTACTTTTTGATAATTTATTTACAGTATATAAAGTGTATTTGGTGTACTTTCAGTTAATATTATATGTACAATATATGAAATATATTTACTGTACTTTTTGATATTTTATGTACAGTATATAAGATATATTTGGTGTCCTTTTGATATTTTATGTAAATTATATAATATATATTTGGTGAAGTTTTTGATATTTTACATAGGGTGTGTAGTATATAGTTACTGTCCTTTTTGATATTTTATTTACAGTATATAATATACGTTTGGTGTAATTTTTGATATTTTATGTACAGTATATTAAATATAATTACTGTAGTATTTGATACTTTATTTACAGTATATATAACACATATTTGGTGTACTTTTTGATATTTTATGTACAGTATGTAATATATATTTACTGTACTTTTTGATAATTTATTTACAGTATATAAAGTGTATTTGGGGTACTTTCGGTTAATATTATATGTACAATATATGAAATATATTTACTGTATTTTTGATATTTTATGTACAGTATATAAGATATATTTCGTATCCTTTTGATATTTTATGTAAATTATATAATACATATTTGGTGTTGTTTTTGATATTTTACATAGGGTGTGTCATATATATTGACTGTCCTTTTTTATATTTTATTTACAGTATATAATATACATTTGGTGTAATTTTTGATATTTTATGTACAGTATATTAAATATAATTACTGTAGTTTTTCATAGTCTATTTACAGTATATATAACACATATTTGGTGTACTTTTTGATATTTTATGTACAGTATGTCATATATATTTACTGTACTGTTTTATATTTTATTTACAGTATATAAAATGTATTTGGTGTACTTTTAGTTAATATTATATGTACAATATATGAAATATATTTACTGTACCTTCTGATATTTTATATACAGTATATAAGATATATTTGGTGTCCGTTTGATATTTTATACAAATTATATAATATATATTTGGTGAAGTTTTTCATATTTTACATAGGGGGTGTAGTATATAGTTACTGTCCTTTTTGATATTTTATTTACAGTATATAATATACGTTTGGTGTAATTTTTGATATTTAATGTACAGTATATTAAATATAATTACTGTAGTATTTGATACTTTATTTACAGTATATATAACACATATTTGGTGTACTTTTTGATATTTTATGTACAGTATGTAATATATATTTACTGTACTTTTTGATAATTTATTTACAGTATATAAAGTGTATTTGGGGTACTTTCGGTTAATATTATATGTACAATATATGAAATATATTTACTGTATTTTTGATATTTTATGTACAGTATATAAGATATATTTCGTATCCTTTTGATATTTTATGTAAATTATATAATACATATTTGGTGTTGTTTTTGATATTTTACATAGGGTGTGTCATATATATTGACTGTCCTTTTTTATATTTTATTTACAGTATATAATATACATTTGGTGTAATTTTTGATATTTTATGTACAGTATATTAAATATAATTACTGTAGTTTTTCATAGTCTATTTACAGTATATATAACACATATTTGGTGTACTTTTTGATATTTTATGTACAGTATGTCATATATATTTACTGTACTGTTTTATATTTTATTTACAGTATATAAAATGTATTTGGTGTACTTTTAGTTAATATTATATGTACAATATATGAAATATATTTACTGTACCTTCTGATATTTTATATACAGTATATAAGATATATTTGGTGTCCGTTTGATATTTTATACAAATTATATAATATATATTTGGTGAAGTTTTTCATATTTTACATAGGGGGTGTAGTATATAGTTACTGTCCTTTTTGATATTTTATTTACAGTATATAATATACGTTTGGTGTAATTTTTGATATTTAATGTACAGTATATTAAATATAATTACTGTAGTATTTGATACTTTATTTACAGTATATATAACACATATTTGGTGTACTTTTTGATATTTTATGTACAGTATGTAATATATATTTACTGTACTTTTTGATAATTTATTTACAGTATATAAAGTGTATTTGGGGTACTTTCGGTTAATATTATATGTACAATATATGAAATATATTTACTGTATTTTTGATATTTTATGTACAGTATATAAGATATATTTCGTATCCTTTTGATATTTTATGTAAATTATATAATACATATTTGGTGTTGTTTTTGATATTTTACATAGGGTGTGTCATATATATTGACTGTCCTTTTTTATATTTTATTTACAGTATATAATATACATTTGGTGTAATTTTTGATATTTTATGTACAGTATATTAAATATAATTACTGTAGTTTTTCATAGTCTATTTACAGTATATATAACACATATTTGGTGTACTTTTTGATATTTTATGTACAGTATGTCATATATATTTACTGTACTGTTTTATATTTTATTTACAGTATATAAAATGTATTTGGTGTACTTTTAGTTAATATTATATGTACAATATATGAAATATATTTACTGTACCTTCTGATATTTTATATACAGTATATAAGATATATTTGGTGTCCGTTTGATATTTTATACAAATTATATAATATATATTTGGTGAAGTTTTTCATATTTTACATAGGGGGTGTAGTATATAGTTACTGTCCTTTTTGATATTTTATTTACAGTATATAATATACGTTTGGTGTAATTTTTGATATTTAATGTACAGTATATTAAATATAATTACTGTAGTATTTGATACTTTATTTACAGTATATAAACCACATATTTGGCGTACTTTTTGATATTTTATGTACAGTATGTCATATATATTTACTGTACTTTTTGATAATTTATTTACAGTATATAAAGTGTATTTGGTGTACTTTCAGTTAATATTATATGTACAATATATGAAATATATTTACTGTACTTTTTGATATTTTATGTACAGTATATAAGATATATTTGGTGTCCTTTTGATATTTTATGTAAATTATATAATATATATTTGGTGAAGTTTTTGATATTTTACATAGGGTGGGTAGTATATAGTTACTGTCCTTTTTGATATTTTATTTACAGTATATAATATATGTTTGGTGTAATTTTTGATATTTTATGTACAGTATATTAAATATAATTACTGTAGTATTTGATACTTTATTTACAGTATATATAACACATATTTGGTGTACTTTTTGATATTTTATGTACAGTATGTAATATATATTTACTGTACTTTTTGATAATTTATTTACAGTATATAAAGTGTATTTGGGGTACTTTCGGTTAATATTATATGTACAATATATGAAATATATTTACTGTATTTTTGATATTTTATGTACAGTATATAAGATATATTTCGTATCCTTTTGATATTTTATGTAAATTATATAATACATATTTGGTGTTGTTTTTGATATTTTACATAGGGTGTGTCATATATATTGACTGTCCTTTTTTATATTTTATTTACAGTATATAATATACATTTGGTGTAATTTTTGATATTTTATGAACAGTATATTAAATATAATTACTGTAGTTTTTCATAGTCTATTTACAGTATATATAACACATATTTGGTGTACTTTTTGATATTTTATGTACAGTATGTCATATATATTTACTGTACTGTTTTATATTTTATTTACAGTATATAAAATGTATTTGGTGTACTTTTAGTTAATATTATATGTACAATATATGAAATATATTTACTGTACCTTCTGATATTTTATATACAGTATATAAGATATATTTGGTGTCCGTTTGATATTTTATACAAATTATATAATATATATTTGGTGAAGTTTTTCATATTTTACATAGGGGGTGTAGTATATAGTTACTGTACTTTTTGATATTTTATTTACAGTATATAATATACGTTTGGTGTAATTTTTGATATTTAATGTACAGTATATTAAATATAATTACTGTGGTATTTGATACTTTATTTACAGTATATAAACCACATATTTGGTGTACTTTTTGATATTTTATGTACAGTATGTAATATATATTTACTGTACTTTTTGATAATTTATTTACAGTATATAAAGTGTATTTGGTGTACTTTCAGTTAATATTATATGTACAATATATGAAATATATTTACTGTACTTTTTGATATTTTATGTACAGTATATAAGATATATTTGGTGTCCTTTTGATATTTTATGTAAATTATATAATATATATTTGGTGAAGTTTTTGATATTTTACATAGGGTGTGTAGTATATAGTTACTGTCCTTTTTGATATTTTATTTACAGTATATAATATACGTTTGGTGTAATTTTTGATATTTTATGTACAGTATATTAAATATAATTACTGTAGTATTTGATACTTTATTTACAGTATATATAACACATATTTGGTGTACTTTTTGATATTTTATGTACAGTATGTAATATATATTTACTGTACTTTTTGATAATTTATTTACAGTATATAAAGTGTATTTGGGGTACTTTCGGTTAATATTATATGTACAATATATGAAATATATTTACTGTATTTTTGATATTTTATGTACAGTATATAAGATATATTTCGTATCCTTTTGATATTTTATGTAAATTATATAATACATATTTGGTGTTGTTTTTGATATTTTACATAGGGTGTGTCATATATATCGACTGTCCTTTTTTATATTTTATTTACAGTATATAATATACATTTGGTGTAATTTTTGATATTTTATGTACAGTATATTAAATATAATTACTGTAGTTTTTCATAGTCTATTTACAGTATATATAACACATATTTGGTGTACTTTTTGATATTTTATGTACAGTATGTCATATATATTTACTGTACTGTTTTATATTTTATTTACAGTATATAAAATGTATTTGGTGTACTTTTAGTTAATATTATATGTACAATATATGAAATATATTTACTGTACCTTCTGATATTTTATATACAGTATATAAGATATATTTGGTGTCCGTTTGATATTTTATACAAATTATATAATATATATTTGGTGAAGTTTTTCATATTTTACATAGGGGGTGTAGTATATAGTTACTGTCCTTTTTGATATTTTATTTACAGTATATAATATACGTTTGGTGTAATTTTTGATATTTAATGTACAGTATATTATATATAATTACTGTAGTATTTGATACTTTATTTACAGTATATAAACCACATATTTGGCGTACTTTTTGATATTTTATGTACAGTATGTCATATATATTTACTGTACTTTTTGATAATTTATTTACAGTATATAAAGTGTATTTGGTGTACTTTCAGTTAATATTATATGTACAATATATGAAATATATTTACTGTACTTTTTGATATTTTATGTACAGTATATAAGATATATTTGGTGTCCTTTTGATATTTTATGTAAATTATATAATATATATTTGGTGAAGTTTTTGATATTTTACATAGGGTGTGTAGTATATAGTTACTGTCCTTTTTGATATTTTATTTACAGTATATAATATACGTTTGGTGTAATTTTTGATATTTTATGTACAGTATATTAAATATAATTACTGTAGTATTTGATACTTTATTTACAGTATATATAACACATATTTGGTGTACTTTTTGATATTTTATGTACAGTATGTAATATATATTTACTGTACTTTTTGATAATTTATTTACAGTATATAAAGTGTATTTGGGGTACTTTCGGTTAATATTATATGTACAATATATGAAATATATTTACTGTATTTTTGATATTTTATGTACAGTATATAAGATATATTTCGTATCCTTTTGATATTTTATGTAAATTATATAATACATATTTGGTGTTGTTTTTGATATTTTACATAGGGTGTGTCATATATATTGACTGTCCTTTTTTATATTTTATTTACAGTATATAATATACATTTGGTGTAATTTTTGATATTTTATGTACAGTATATTAAATATAATTACTGTAGTTTTTCATAGTCTATTTACAGTATATATAACACATATTTGGTGTACTTTTTGATATTTTATGTACAGTATGTCATATATATTTACTGTACTGTTTTATATTTTATTTACAGTATATAAAATGTATTTGGTGTACTTTTAGTTAATATTATATGTACAATATATGAAATATATTTACTGTACCTTCTGATATTTTATATACAGTATATAAGATATATTTGGTGTCCGTTTGATATTTTATACAAATTATATAATATATATTTGGTGAAGTTTTTCATATTTTACATAGGGGGTGTAGTATATAGTTACTGTCCTTTTTGATATTTTATTTACAGTATATAATATACGTTTGGTGTAATTTTTGATATTTAATGTACAGTATATTAAATATAATTACTGTAGTATTTGATACTTTATTTACAGTATATAAACCACATATTTGGCGTACTTTTTGATATTTTATGTACAGTATGTCATATATATTTACTGTACTTTTTGATAATTTATTTACAGTATATAAAGTGTATTTGGTGTACTTTCAGTTAATATTATATGTACAATATATGAAATATATTTACTGTACTTTTTGATATTTTATGTACAGTATATAAGATATATTTGGTGTCCTTTTGATATTTTATGTAAATTATATAATATATATTTGGTGAAGTTTTTGATATTTTACATAGGGTGTGTAGTATATAGTTACTGTCCTTTTTGATATTTTATTTACAGTATATAATATACGTTTGGTGTAATTTTTGATATTTTATGTACAGTATATTAAATATAATTACTGTAGTATTTGATACTTTATTTACAGTATATATAACACATATTTGGTGTACTTTTTGATATTTTATGTACAGTATGTAATATATATTTACTGTACTTTTTGATAATTTATTTACAGTATATAAAGTGTATTTGGGGTACTTTCGGTTAATATTATATGTACAATATATGAAATATATTTACTGTATTTTTGATATTTTATGTACAGTATATAAGATATATTTCGTATCCTTTTGATATTTTATGTAAATTATATAATACATATTTGGTGTTGTTTTTGATATTTTACATAGGGTGTGTCATATATATTGACTGTCCTTTTTTATATTTTATTTACAGTATATAATATACATTTGGTGTAATTTTTGATATTTTATGTACAGTATATTAAATATAATTACTGTAGTTTTTCATAGTCTATTTACAGTATATATAACACATATTTGGTGTACTTTTTGATATTTTATGTACAGTATGTCATATATATTTACTGTACTGTTTTATATTTTATTTACAGTATATAAAATGTATTTGGTGTACTTTTAGTTAATATTATATGTACAATATATGAAATATATTTACTGTACCTTCTGATATTTTATATACAGTATATAAGATATATTTGGTGTCCGTTTGATATTTTATACAAATTATATAATATATATTTGGTGAAGTTTTTCATATTTTACATAGGGGGTGTAGTATATAGTTACTGTCCTTTTTGATATTTTATTTACAGTATATAATATACGTTTGGTGTAATTTTTGATATTTAATGTACAGTATATTAAATATAATTACTGTAGTATTTGATACTTTATTTACAGTATATATAACACATATTTGGTGTACTTTTTGATATTTTATGTACAGTATGTCATATATATTTACTGTACTTTTTGATAATTTATTTACAGTATATAAAGTGTATTTGGGGTACTTTCGGTTAATATTATATGTACAATATATGAAATATATTTACTGTATTTTTGATATTTTATGTACAGTATATAAGATATATTTCGTATCCTTTTGATATTTTATGTAAATTATATAATACATATTTGGTGTTGTTTTTGATATTTTACATAGGGTGTGTCATATATATTGACTGTCCTTTTTTATATTTTATTTACAGTATATAATATACATTTGGTGTAATTTTTGATATTTTATGTACAGTATATTAAATATAATTACTGTAGTTTTTCATAGTCTATTTACAGTATATATAACACATATTTGGTGTACTTTTTGATATTTTATGTACAGTATGTCATATATATTTACTGTACTTTTTGATAATTTATTTACAGTATATAAAGTGTATTTGGTGTACTTTCAGTTAATATTATATGTACAATATATGAAATATATTTACTGTACTTTTTGATATTTTATGTACAGTATATAAGATATATTTGGTGTCCTTTTGATATTTTATGTAAATTATATAATATATATTTGGTGAAGTTTTTGATATTTTACATAGGGTGTGTAGTATATAGTTACTGTCCTTTTTGATATTTTATTTACAGTATATATTATACGTTTGGTGTAATTTTTGATATTTTATGTACAGTATATTAAATATAATTACTGTAGTATTTGATACTTTATTTACAGTATATATAACACATATTTGGTGTACTTTTTGATATTTTATGTACAGTATGTAATATATATTTACTGTACTTTTTGATAATTTATTTACAGTATATAAAGTGTATTTGGGGTACTTTCGGTTAATATTATATGTACAATATATGAAATATATTTACTGTATTTTTGATATTTTATGTACAGTATATAAGATATATTTCGTATCCTTTTGATATTTTATGTAAATTATATAATACATATTTGGTGTTGTTTTTGATATTTTACATAGGGTGTGTCATATATATTGACTGTCCTTTTTTATATTTTATTTACAGTATATAATATACATTTGGTGTAATTTTTGATATTTTATGTACAGTATATTAAATATAATTACTGTAGTTTTTCATAGTCTATTTACAGTATATATAACACATATTTGGTGTACTTTTTGATATTTTATGTACAGTATGTCATATATATTTACTGTACTGTTTTATATTTTATTTACAGTATATAAAATGTATTTGGTGTACTTTTAGTTAATATTATATGTACAATATATGAAATATATTTACTGTACCTTCTGATATTTTATATACAGTATATAAGATATATTTGGTGTCCGTTTGATATTTTATACAAATTATATAATATATATTTGGTGAAGTTTTTCATATTTTACATAGGGGGTGTAGTATATAGTTACTGTCCTTTTTGATATTTTATTTACAGTATATAATATACGTTTGGTGTAATTTTTGATATTTAATGTACAGTATATTATATATAATTACTGTAGTATTTGATACTTTATTTACAGTATATAAACCACATATTTGGCGTACTTTTTGATATTTTATGTACAGTATGTCATATAAATTTACTGTACTTTTTGATAATTTATTTACAGTATATAAAGTGTATTTGGTGTACTTTCAGTTAATATTATATGTACAATATATGAAATATATTTACTGTACTTTTTGATATTTTATGTACAGTATATAAGATATATTTGGTGTCCTTTTGATATTTTATGTAAATTATATAATATATATTTGGTGAAGTTTTTGATATTTTACATAGGGTGTGTAGTATATAGTTACTGTCCTTTTTGATATTTTATTTACAGTATATAATATACGTTTGGTGTAATTTTTGATATTTTATGTACAGTATATTAAATATAATTACTGTAGTATTTGATACTTTATTTACAGTATATATAACACATATTTGGTGTACTTTTTGATATTTTATGTACAGTATGTAATATATATTTACTGTACTTTTTGATAATTTATTTACAGTATATAAAGTGTATTTGGGGTACTTTCGGTTAATATTATATGTACAATATATGAAATATATTTACTGTATTTTTGATATTTTATGTACAGTATATAAGATATATTTCGTATCCTTTTGATATTTTATGTAAATTATATAATACATATTTGGTGTTGTTTTTGATATTTTACATAGGGTGTGTCATATATATTGACTGTCCTTTTTTATATTTTATTTACAGTATATAATATACATTTGGTGTAATTTTTGATATTTTATGTACAGTATATTAAATATAATTACTGTAGTTTTTCATAGTCTATTTACAGTATATATAACACATATTTGGTGTACTTTTTGATATTTTATGTACAGTATGTCATATATATTTACTGTACTGTTTTATATTTTATTTACAGTATATAAAATGTATTTGGTGTACTTTTAGTTAATATTATATGTACAATATATGAAATATATTTACTGTACCTTCTGATATTTTATATACAGTATATAAGATATATTTGGTGTCCGTTTGATATTTTATACAAATTATATAATATATATTTGGTGAAGTTTTTCATATTTTACATAGGGGGTGTAGTATATAGTTACTGTCCTTTTTGATATTTTATTTACAGTATATAATATACGTTTGGTGTAATTTTTGATATTTAATGTACAGTATATTAAATATAATTACTGTAGTATTTGATACTTTATTTACAGTATATAAACCACATATTTGGCGTACTTTTTGATATTTTATGTACAGTATGTCATATATATTTACTGTACTTTTTGATAATTTATTTACAGTATATAAAGTGTATTTGGTGTACTTTCAGTTAATATTATATGTACAATATATGAAATATATTTACTGTACTTTTTGATATTTTATGTACAGTATATAAGATATATTTGGTGTCCTTTTGATATTTTATGTAAATTATATAATATATATTTGGTGAAGTTTTTGATATTTTACATAGGGTGTGTAGTATATAGTTACTGTCCTTTTTGATATTTTATTTACAGTATATAATCTACGTTTGGTGTAATTTTTGATATTTTATGTACAGTATATTAAATATAATTACTGTAGTATTTGATACTTTATTTACAGTATATATAACACATATTTGGTGTACTTTTTGATATTTTATGTACAGTATGTAATATATATTTACTGTACTTTTTGATAATTTATTTACAGTATATAAAGTGTATTTGGGGTACTTTCGGTTAATATTATATGTACAATATATGAAATATATTTACTGTATTTTTGATATTTTATGTACAGTATATAAGATATATTTCGTATCCTTTTGATATTTTATGTAAATTATATAATACATATTTGGTGTTGTTTTTGATATTTTACATAGGGTGTGTCATATATATTGACTGTCCTTTTTTATATTTTATTTACAGTATATAATATACATTTGGTGTAATTTTTGATATTTTATGTACAGTATATTAAATATAATTACTGTAGTTTTTCATAGTCTATTTACAGTATATATAACACATATTTGGTGTACTTTTTGATATTTTATGTACAGTATGTCATATATATTTACTGTACTGTTTTATATTTTATTTACAGTATATAAAATGTATTTGGTGTACTTTTAGTTAATATTATATGTACAATATATGAAATATATTTACTGTACCTTCTGATATTTTATATACAGTATATAAGATATATTTGGTGTCCGTTTGATATTTTATACAAATTACATAATATATATTTGGTGAAGTTTTTCATATTTTACATAGGGGGTGTAGTATATAGTTACTGTCCTTTTTGATATTTTATTTACAGTATATAATATACGTTTGGTGTAATTTTTGATATTTAATGTACAGTATATTAAATATAATTACTGTAGTATTTGATACTTTATTTACAGTATATAAACCACATATTTGGCGTACTTTTTGATATTTTATGTACAGTATGTAATATATATTTACTGTACTTTTTGATAATTTATTTACAGTATATAAAGTGTATTTGGTGTACTTTCAGTTAATATTATATGTACAATATATGAAATATATTTACTGTACTTTTTGATATTTTATGTACAGTATATAAGATATATTTGGTGTCCTTTTGATATTTTATGTAAATTATATAATATATATTTGGTGAAGTTTTTGATATTTTACATAGGGTGTGTAGTATATAGTTACTGTCCTTTTTGATATTTTATTTACAGTATATAATATACGTTTGGTGTAATTTTTGATATTTTATGTACAGTATATTAAATATAATTACTGTAGTATTTGATACTTTATTTACAGTATATATAACACATATTTGGTGTACTTTTTGATATTTTATGTACAGTATGTAATATATATTTACTGTACTTTTTGATAATTTATTTACAGTATATAAAGTGTATTTGGGGTACTTTCGGTTAATATTATATGTACAATATATGAAATATATTTACTGTATTTTTGATATTTTATGTACAGTATATAAGATATATTTCGTATCCTTTTGATATTTTATGTAAATTATATAATACATATTTGGTGTTGTTTTTGATATTTTACATAGGGTGTGTCATATATATTGACTGTCCTTTTTTATATTTTATTTACAGTATATAATATACATTTGGTGTAATTTTTGATATTTTATGTACAGTATATTAAATATAATTACTGTAGTTTTTCATAGTCTATTTACAGTATATATAACACATATTTGGTGTACTTTTTGATATTTTATGTACAGTATGTCATATATATTTACTGTACTGTTTTATATTTTATTTACAGTATATAAAATGTATTTGGTGTACTTTTAGTTAATATTATATGTACAATATATGAAATATATTTACTGTACCTTCTGATATTTTATATACAGTATATAAGATATATTTGGTGTCCGTTTGATATTTTATACAAATTATATAATATATATTTGGTGAAGTTTTTCATATTTTACATAGGGGGTGTAGTATATAGTTACTGTCCTTTTTGATATTTTATTTACAGTATATAATATACGTTTGGTGTAATTTTTGATATTTAATGTACAGTATATTAAATATAATTACTGTAGTATTTGATACTTTATTTACAGTATATATAACACATATTTGGTGTACTTTTTGATATTTTATGTACAGTATGTAATATATATTTACTGTACTTTTTGATAATTTATTTACAGTATATAAAGTGTATTTGGGGTACTTTCGGTTAATATTATATGTACAATATATGAAATATATTTACTGTATTTTTGATATTTTATGTACAGTATATAAGATATATTTCGTATCCTTTTGATATTTTATGTAAATTATATAATACATATTTGGTGTTGTTTTTGATATTTTACATAGGGTGTGTCATATATATTGACTGTCCTTTTTTATATTTTATTTACAGTATATAATATACATTTGGTGTAATTTTTGATATTTTATGTACAGTATATTAAATATAATTACTGTAGTTTTTCATAGTCTATTTACAGTATATATAACACATATTTGGTGTACTTTTTGATATTTTATGTACAGTATGTCATATATATTTACTGTACTGTTTTATATTTTATTTACAGTATATAAAATGTATTTGGTGTACTTTTAGTTAATATTATATGTACAATATATGAAATATATTTACTGTACCTTCTGATATTTTATATACAGTATATAAGATATATTTGGTGTCCGTTTGATATTTTATACAAATTATATAATATATATTTGGTGAAGTTTTTCATATTTTACATAGGGGGTGTAGTATATAGTTACTGTCCTTTTTGATATTTTATTTACAGTATATAATATACGTTTGGTGTAATTTTTGATATTTAATGTACAGTATATTAAATATAATTACTGTAGTATTTGATACTTTATTTACAGTATATATAACACATATTTGGTGTACTTTTTGATATTTTATGTACAGTATGTAATATATATTTACTGTACTTTTTGATAATTTATTTACAGTATATAAAGTGTATTTGGGGTACTTTCGGTTAATATTATATGTACAATATATGAAATATATTTACTGTATTTTTGATATTTTATGTACAGTATATAAGATATATTTCGTATCCTTTTGATATTTTATGTAAATTATATAATACATATTTGGTGTTGTTTTTGATATTTTACATAGGGTGTGTCATATATATTGACTGTCCTTTTTTATATTTTATTTACAGTATATAATATACATTTGGTGTAATTTTTGATATTTTATGTACAGTATATTAAATATAATTACTGTAGTTTTTCATAGTCTATTTACAGTATATATAACACATATTTGGTGTACTTTTTGATATTTTATGTACAGTATGTCATATATATTTACTGTACTGTTTTATATTTTATTTACAGTATATAAAATGTATTTGGTGTACTTTTAGTTAATATTATATGTACAATATATGAAATATATTTACTGTACCTTCTGATATTTTATATACAGTATATAAGATATATTTGGTGTCCGTTTGATATTTTATACAAATTATATAATATATATTTGGTGAAGTTTTTCATATTTTACATAGGGGGTGTAGTATATAGTTACTGTCCTTTTTGATATTTTATTTACAGTATATAATATACGTTTGGTGTAATTTTTGATATTTAATGTACAGTATATTAAATATAATTACTGTAGTATTTGATACTTTATTTACAGTATATAAACCACATATTTGGCGTACTTTTTGATATTTTATGTACAGTATGTCATATATATTTACTGTACTTTTTGATAATTTATTTACAGTATATAAAGTGTATTTGGTGTACTTTCAGTTAATATTATATGTACAATATATGAAATATATTTACTGTACTTTTTGATATTTTATGTACAGTATATAAGATATATTTGGTGTCCTTTTGATATTTTATGTAAATTATATAATATATATTTGGTGAAGTTTTTGATATTTTACATAGGGTGTGTAGTATATAGTTACTGTCCTTTTTGATATTTTATTTACAGTATATAATATATGTTTGGTGTAATTTTTGATATTTTATGTACAGTATATTAAATATAATTACTGTAGTATTTGATACTTTATTTACAGTATATATAACACATATTTGGTGTACTTTTTGATATTTTATGTACAGTATGTAATATATATTTACTGTACTTTTTGATAATTTATTTACAGTATATAAAGTGTATTTGGGGTACTTTCGGTTAATATTATATGTACAATATATGAAATATATTTACTGTATTTTTGATATTTTATGTACAGTATATAAGATATATTTCGTATCCTTTTGATATTTTATGTAAATTATATAATACATATTTGGTGTTGTTTTTGATATTTTACATAGGGTGTGTCATATATATTGACTGTCCTTTTTTATATTTTATTTACAGTATATAATATACATTTGGTGTAATTTTTGATATTTTATGAACAGTATATTAAATATAATTACTGTAGTTTTTCATAGTCTATTTACAGTATATATAACACATATTTGGTGTACTTTTTGATATTTTATGTACAGTATGTCATATATATTTACTGTACTGTTTTATATTTTATTTACAGTATATAAAATGTATTTGGTGTACTTTTAGTTAATATTATATGTACAATATATGAAATATATTTACTGTACCTTCTGATATTTTATATACAGTATATAAGATATATTTGGTGTCCGTTTGATATTTTATACAAATTATATAATATATATTTGGTGAAGTTTTTCATATTTTACATAGGGGGTGTAGTATATAGTTACTGTACTTTTTGATATTTTATTTACAGTATATAATATACGTTTGGTGTAATTTTTGATATTTAATGTACAGTATATTAAATATAATTACTGTGGTATTTGATACTTTATTTACAGTATATAAACCACATATTTGGTGTACTTTTTGATATTTTATGTACAGTATGTAATATATATTTACTGTACTTTTTGATAATTTATTTACAGTATATAAAGTGTATTTGGTGTACTTTCAGTTAATATTATATGTACAATATATGAAATATATTTACTGTACTTTTTGATATTTTATGTACAGTATATAAGATATATTTGGTGTCCTTTTGATATTTTATGTAAATTATATAATATATATTTGGTGAAGTTTTTGATATTTTACATAGGGTGTGTAGTATATAGTTACTGTCCTTTTTGATATTTTATTTACAGTATATAATATACGTTTGGTGTAATTTTTGATATTTTATGTACAGTATATTAAATATAATTACTGTAGTATTTGATACTTTATTTACAGTATATATAACACATATTTGGTGTACTTTTTGATATTTTATGTACAGTATGTAATATATATTTACTGTACTTTTTGATAATTTATTTACAGTATATAAAGTGTATTTGGGGTACTTTCGGTTAATATTATATGTACAATATATGAAATATATTTACTGTATTTTTGATATTTTATGTACAGTATATAAGATATATTTCGTATCCTTTTGATATTTTATGTAAATTATATAATACATATTTGGTGTTGTTTTTGATATTTTACATAGGGTGTGTCATATATATCGACTGTCCTTTTTTATATTTTATTTACAGTATATAATATACATTTGGTGTAATTTTTGATATTTTATGTACAGTATATTAAATATAATTACTGTAGTTTTTCATAGTCTATTTACAGTATATATAACACATATTTGGTGTACTTTTTGATATTTTATGTACAGTATGTCATATATATTTACTGTACTGTTTTATATTTTATTTACAGTATATAAAATGTATTTGGTGTACTTTTAGTTAATATTATATGTACAATATATGAAATATATTTACTGTACCTTCTGATATTTTATATACAGTATATAAGATATATTTAGTGTCCGTTTGATATTTTATACAAATTATATAATATATATTTGGTGAAGTTTTTCATATTTTACATAGGGGGTGTAGTATATAGTTACTGTCCTTTTTGATATTTTATTTACAGTATATAATATACGTTTGGTGTAATTTTTGATATTTAATGTACAGTATATTATATATAATTACTGTAGTATTTGATACTTTATTTACAGTATATAAACCACATATTTGGCGTACTTTTTGATATTTTATGTACAGTATGTCATATATATTTACTGTACTTTTTGATAATTTATTTACAGTATATAAAGTGTATTTGGTGTACTTTCAGTTAATATTATATGTACAATATATGAAATATATTTACTGTACTTTTTGATATTTTATGTACAGTATATAAGATATATTTGGTGTCCTTTTGATATTTTATGTAAATTATATAATATATATTTGGTGAAGTTTTTGATATTTTACATAGGGTGTGTAGTATATAGTTACTGTCCTTTTTGATATTTTATTTACAGTATATAATATACGTTTGGTGTAATTTTTGATATTTTATGTACAGTATATTAAATATAATTACTGTAGTATTTGATACTTTATTTACAGTATATATAACACATATTTGGTGTACTTTTTGATATTTTATGTACAGTATGTAATATATATTTACTGTACTTTTTGATAATTTATTTACAGTATATAAAGTGTATTTGGGGTACTTTCGGTTAATATTATATGTACAATATATGAAATATATTTACTGTATTTTTGATATTTTATGTACAGTATATAAGATATATTTCGTATCCTTTTGATATTTTATGTAAATTATATAATACATATTTGGTGTTGTTTTTGATATTTTACATAGGGTGTGTCATATATATTGACTGTCCTTTTTTATATTTTATTTACAGTATATAATATACATTTGGTGTAATTTTTGATATTTTATGTACAGTATATTAAATATAATTACTGTAGTTTTTCATAGTCTATTTACAGTATATATAACACATATTTGGTGTACTTTTTGATATTTTATGTACAGTATGTCATATATATTTACTGTACTGTTTTATATTTTATTTACAGTATATAAAATGTATTTGGTGTACTTTTAGTTAATATTATATGTACAATATATGAAATATATTTACTGTACCTTCTGATATTTTATATACAGTATATAAGATATATTTGGTGTCCGTTTGATATTTTATACAAATTATATAATATATATTTGGTGAAGTTTTTCATATTTTACATAGGGGGTGTAGTATATAGTTACTGTCCTTTTTGATATTTTATTTACAGTATATAATATACGTTTGGTGTAATTTTTGATATTTAATGTACAGTATATTAAATATAATTACTGTAGTATTTGATACTTTATTTACAGTATATAAACCACATATTTGGCGTACTTTTTGATATTTTATGTACAGTATGTCATATATATTTACTGTACTTTTTGATAATTTATTTACAGTATATAAAGTGTATTTGGTGTACTTTCAGTTAATATTATATGTACAATATATGAAATATATTTACTGTACTTTTTGATATTTTATGTACAGTATATAAGATATATTTGGTGTCCTTTTGATATTTTATGTAAATTATATAATATATATTTGGTGAAGTTTTTGATATTTTACATAGGGTGTGTAGTATATAGTTACTGTCCTTTTTGATATTTTATTTACAGTATATAATATACGTTTGGTGTAATTTTTGATATTTTATGTACAGTATATTAAATATAATTACTGTAGTATTTGATACTTTATTTACAGTATATATAACACATATTTGGTGTACTTTTTGATATTTTATGTACAGTATGTAATATATATTTACTGTACTTTTTGATAATTTATTTACAGTATATAAAGTGTATTTGGGGTACTTTCGGTTAATATTATATGTACAATATATGAAATATATTTACTGTATTTTTGATATTTTATGTACAGTATATAAGATATATTTCGTATCCTTTTGATATTTTATGTAAATTATATAATACATATTTGGTGTTGTTTTTGATATTTTACATAGGGTGTGTCATATATATTGACTGTCCTTTTTTATATTTTATTTACAGTATATAATATACATTTGGTGTAATTTTTGATATTTTATGTACAGTATATTAAATATAATTACTGTAGTTTTTCATAGTCTATTTACAGTATATATAACACATATTTGGTGTACTTTTTGATATTTTATGTACAGTATGTCATATATATTTACTGTACTGTTTTATATTTTATTTACAGTATATAAAATGTATTTGGTGTACTTTTAGTTAATATTATATGTACAATATATGAAATATATTTACTGTACCTTCTGATATTTTATATACAGTATATAAGATATATTTGGTGTCCGTTTGATATTTTATACAAATTATATAATATATATTTGGTGAAGTTTTTCATATTTTACATAGGGGGTGTAGTATATAGTTACTGTCCTTTTTGATATTTTATTTACAGTATATAATATACGTTTGGTGTAATTTTTGATATTTAATGTACAGTATATTAAATATAATTACTGTAGTATTTGATACTTTATTTACAGTATATATAACACATATTTGGTGTACTTTTTGATATTTTATGTACAGTATGTCATATATATTTACTGTACTTTTTGATAATTTATTTACAGTATATAAAGTGTATTTGGGGTACTTTCGGTTAATATTATATGTACAATATATGAAATATATTTACTGTATTTTTGATATTTTATGTACAGTATATAAGATATATTTCGTATCCTTTTGATATTTTATGTAAATTATATAATACATATTTGGTGTTGTTTTTGATATTTTACATAGGGTGTGTCATATATATTGACTGTCCTTTTTTATATTTTATTTACAGTATATAATATACATTTGGTGTAATTTTTGATATTTTATGTACAGTATATTAAATATAATTACTGTAGTTTTTCATAGTCTATTTACAGTATATATAACACATATTTGGTGTACTTTTTGATATTTTATGTACAGTATGTCATATATATTTACTGTACTGTTTTATATTTTATTTACAGTATATAAAATGTATTTGGTGTACTTTTAGTTAATATTATATGTACAATATATGAAATATATTTACTGTACCTTCTGATATTTTATATACAGTATATAAGATATATTTGGTGTCCGTTTGATATTTTATACAAATTATATAATATATATTTGGTGAAGTTTTTCATATTTTACATAGGGGGTGTAGTATATAGTTACTGTCCTTTTTGATATTTTATTTACAGTATATAATATACGTTTGGTGTAATTTTTGATATTTAATGTACAGTATATTAAATATAATTACTGTAGTATTTGATACTTTATTTACAGTATATATAACACATATTTGGTGTACTTTTTGATATTTTATGTACAGTATGTAATATATATTTACTGTACTTTTTGATAATTTATTTACAGTATATAAAGTGTATTTGGGGTACTTTCGGTTAATATTATATGTACAATATATGAAATATATTTACTGTATTTTTGATATTTTATGTACAGTATATAAGATATATTTCGTATCCTTTTGATATTTTATGTAAATTATATAATACATATTTGGTGTTGTTTTTGATATTTTACATAGGGTGTGTCATATATATTGACTGTCCTTTTTTATATTTTATTTACAGTATATAATATACATTTGGTGTAATTTTTGATATTTTATGTACAGTATATTAAATATAATTACTGTAGTTTTTCATAGTCTATTTACAGTATATATAACACATATTTGGTGTACTTTTTGATATTTTATGTACAGTATGTCATATATATTTACTGTACTGTTTTATATTTTATTTACAGTATATAAAATGTATTTGGTGTACTTTTAGTTAATATTATATGTACAATATATGAAATATATTTACTGTACCTTCTGATATTTTATATACAGTATATAAGATATATTTGGTGTCCGTTTGATATTTTATACAAATTATATAATATATATTTGGTGAAGTTTTTCATATTTTACATAGGGGGTGTAGTATATAGTTACTGTCCTTTTTGATATTTTATTTACAGTATATAATATACGTTTGGTGTAATTTTTGATATTTAATGTACAGTATATTAAATATAATTACTGTAGTATTTGATACTTTATTTACAGTATATAAACCACATATTTGGCGTACTTTTTGATATTTTATGTACAGTATGTCATATATATTTACTGTACTTTTTGATAATTTATTTACAGTATATAAAGTGTATTTGGTGTACTTTCAGTTAATATTATATGTACAATATATGAAATATATTTACTGTACTTTTTGATATTTTATGTACAGTATATAAGATATATTTGGTGTCCTTTTGATATTTTATGTAAATTATATAATATATATTTGGTGAAGTTTTTGATATTTTACATAGGGTGTGTAGTATATAGTTACTGTCCTTTTTGATATTTTATTTACAGTATATAATATATGTTTGGTGTAATTTTTGATATTTTATGTACAGTATATTAAATATAATTACTGTAGTATTTGATACTTTATTTACAGTATATATAACACATATTTGGTGTACTTTTTGATATTTTATGTACAGTATGTAATATATATTTACTGTACTTTTTGATAATTTATTTACAGTATATAAAGTGTATTTGGGGTACTTTCGGTTAATATTATATGTACAATATATGAAATATATTTACTGTATTTTTGATATTTTATGTACAGTATATAAGATATATTTCGTATCCTTTTGATATTTTATGTAAATTATATAATACATATTTGGTGTTGTTTTTGATATTTTACATAGGGTGTGTCATATATATTGACTGTCCTTTTTTATATTTTATTTACAGTATATAATATACATTTGGTGTAATTTTTGATATTTTATGAACAGTATATTAAATATAATTACTGTAGTTTTTCATAGTCTATTTACAGTATATATAACACATATTTGGTGTACTTTTTGATATTTTATGTACAGTATGTCATATATATTTACTGTACTGTTTTATATTTTATTTACAGTATATAAAATGTATTTGGTGTACTTTTAGTTAATATTATATGTACAATATATGAAATATATTTACTGTACCTTCTGATATTTTATATACAGTATATAAGATATATTTGGTGTCCGTTTGATATTTTATACAAATTATATAATATATATTTGGTGAAGTTTTTCATATTTTACATAGGGGGTGTAGTATATAGTTACTGTACTTTTTGATATTTTATTTACAGTATATAATATACGTTTGGTGTAATTTTTGATATTTAATGTACAGTATATTAAATATAATTACTGTGGTATTTGATACTTTATTTACAGTATATAAACCACATATTTGGTGTACTTTTTGATATTTTATGTACAGTATGTAATATATATTTACTGTACTTTTTGATAATTTATTTACAGTATATAAAGTGTATTTGGTGTACTTTCAGTTAATATTATATGTACAATATATGAAATATATTTACTGTACTTTTTGATATTTTATGTACAGTATATAAGATATATTTGGTGTCCTTTTGATATTTTATGTAAATTATATAATATATATTTGGTGAAGTTTTTGATATTTTACATAGGGTGTGTAGTATATAGTTACTGTCCTTTTTGATATTTTATTTACAGTATATAATATACGTTTGGTGTAATTTTTGATATTTTATGTACAGTATATTAAATATAATTACTGTAGTATTTGATACTTTATTTACAGTATATATAACACATATTTGGTGTACTTTTTGATATTTTATGTACAGTATGTAATATATATTTACTGTACTTTTTGATAATTTATTTACAGTATATAAAGTGTATTTGGGGTACTTTCGGTTAATATTATATGTACAATATATGAAATATATTTACTGTATTTTTGATATTTTATGTACAGTATATAAGATATATTTCGTATCCTTTTGATATTTTATGTAAATTATATAATACATATTTGGTGTTGTTTTTGATATTTTACATAGGGTGTGTCATATATATCGACTGTCCTTTTTTATATTTTATTTACAGTATATAATATACATTTGGTGTAATTTTTGATATTTTATGTACAGTATATTAAATATAATTACTGTAGTTTTTCATAGTCTATTTACAGTATATATAACACATATTTGGTGTACTTTTTGATATTTTATGTACAGTATGTCATATATATTTACTGTACTGTTTTATATTTTATTTACAGTATATAAAATGTATTTGGTGTACTTTTAGTTAATATTATATGTACAATATATGAAATATATTTACTGTACCTTCTGATATTTTATATACAGTATATAAGATATATTTAGTGTCCGTTTGATATTTTATACAAATTATATAATATATATTTGGTGAAGTTTTTCATATTTTACATAGGGGGTGTAGTATATAGTTACTGTCCTTTTTGATATTTTATTTACAGTATATAATATACGTTTGGTGTAATTTTTGATATTTAATGTACAGTATATTATATATAATTACTGTAGTATTTGATACTTTATTTACAGTATATAAACCACATATTTGGCGTACTTTTTGATATTTTATGTACAGTATGTCATATATATTTACTGTACTTTTTGATAATTTATTTACAGTATATAAAGTGTATTTGGTGTACTTTCAGTTAATATTATATGTACAATATATGAAATATATTTACTGTACTTTTTGATATTTTATGTACAGTATATAAGATATATTTGGTGTCCTTTTGATATTTTATGTAAATTATATAATATATATTTGGTGAAGTTTTTGATATTTTACATAGGGTGTGTAGTATATAGTTACTGTCCTTTTTGATATTTTATTTACAGTATATAATATACGTTTGGTGTAATTTTTGATATTTTATGTACAGTATATTAAATATAATTACTGTAGTATTTGATACTTTATTTACAGTATATATAACACATATTTGGTGTACTTTTTGATATTTTATGTACAGTATGTAATATATATTTACTGTACTTTTTGATAATTTATTTACAGTATATAAAGTGTATTTGGGGTACTTTCGGTTAATATTATATGTACAATATATGAAATATATTTACTGTATTTTTGATATTTTATGTACAGTATATAAGATATATTTCGTATCCTTTTGATATTTTATGTAAATTATATAATACATATTTGGTGTTGTTTTTGATATTTTACATAGGGTGTGTCATATATATTGACTGTCCTTTTTTATATTTTATTTACAGTATATAATATACATTTGGTGTAATTTTTGATATTTTATGTACAGTATATTAAATATAATTACTGTAGTTTTTCATAGTCTATTTACAGTATATATAACACATATTTGGTGTACTTTTTGATATTTTATGTACAGTATGTCATATATATTTACTGTACTGTTTTATATTTTATTTACAGTATATAAAATGTATTTGGTGTACTTTTAGTTAATATTATATGTACAATATATGAAATATATTTACTGTACCTTCTGATATTTTATATACAGTATATAAGATATATTTGGTGTCCGTTTGATATTTTATACAAATTATATAATATATATTTGGTGAAGTTTTTCATATTTTACATAGGGGGTGTAGTATATAGTTACTGTCCTTTTTGATATTTTATTTACAGTATATAATATACGTTTGGTGTAATTTTTGATATTTAATGTACAGTATATTAAATATAATTACTGTAGTATTTGATACTTTATTTACAGTATATAAACCACATATTTGGCGTACTTTTTGATATTTTATGTACAGTATGTCATATATATTTACTGTACTTTTTGATAATTTATTTACAGTATATAAAGTGTATTTGGTGTACTTTCAGTTAATATTATATGTACAATATATGAAATATATTTACTGTACTTTTTGATATTTTATGTACAGTATATAAGATATATTTGGTGTCCTTTTGATATTTTATGTAAATTATATAATATATATTTGGTGAAGTTTTTGATATTTTACATAGGGTGTGTAGTATATAGTTACTGTCCTTTTTGATATTTTATTTACAGTATATAATATACGTTTGGTGTAATTTTTGATATTTTATGTACAGTATATTAAATATAATTACTGTAGTATTTGATACTTTATTTACAGTATATATAACACATATTTGGTGTACTTTTTGATATTTTATGTACAGTATGTAATATATATTTACTGTACTTTTTGATAATTTATTTACAGTATATAAAGTGTATTTGGGGTACTTTCGGTTAATATTATATGTACAATATATGAAATATATTTACTGTATTTTTGATATTTTATGTACAGTATATAAGATATATTTCGTATCCTTTTGATATTTTATGTAAATTATATAATACATATTTGGTGTTGTTTTTGATATTTTACATAGGGTGTGTCATATATATTGACTGTCCTTTTTTATATTTTATTTACAGTATATAATATACATTTGGTGTAATTTTTGATATTTTATGTACAGTATATTAAATATAATTACTGTAGTTTTTCATAGTCTATTTACAGTATATATAACACATATTTGGTGTACTTTTTGATATTTTATGTACAGTATGTCATATATATTTACTGTACTGTTTTATATTTTATTTACAGTATATAAAATGTATTTGGTGTACTTTTAGTTAATATTATATGTACAATATATGAAATATATTTACTGTACCTTCTGATATTTTATATACAGTATATAAGATATATTTGGTGTCCGTTTGATATTTTATACAAATTATATAATATATATTTGGTGAAGTTTTTGATATTTTACATAGGGGGTGTAGTATATAGTTACTGTCCTTTTTGATATTTTATTTACAGTATATAATATACGTTTGGTGTAATTTTTGATATTTAATGTACAGTATATTAAATATAATTACTGTAGTATTTGATACTTTATTTACAGTATATATAACACATATTTGGTGTACTTTTTGATATTTTATGTACAGTATGTCATATATATTTACTGTACTTTTTGATAATTTATTTACAGTATATAAAGTGTATTTGGGGTACTTTCAGTTAATATTATATGTACAATATATGAAATATATTTACTGTACTTTTTGATATTTTATGTACAGTATATAAGATATATTTCGTATCCTTTTGATATTTTATGTAAATTATATAATACATATTTGGTGTTGTTTTTGATATTTTACATAGGGTGTGTCAGTATATAGTTACTGTCCTTTTTGATATTTTATTTACAGTATATAATATACGTTTGGTGTAATTTTTGATATTTTATGTACAGTATATTAAATATAATTACTGTAGTATTTGATACTTTATTTACAGTATATATAACACATATTTGGTGTACTTTTTGATATTTTATGTACAGTATGTCATATATATTTACTGTACTTTTTGATAATTTATTTACAGTATATAAAGTGTATTTGGGGTACTTTCGGTTAATATTATATGTACAATATATGAAATATATTTCCTGTATTTTTGATATTTTATGTACAGTATATAAGATATATTTCGTATCCTTTTGATATTTTATGTAAATTATATAATACATATTTGGTGTTGTTTTTGATATTTTACATAGGGTGTGTCATATATATTGACTGTCCTTTTTTATATTTTATTTACAGTATATAATATACATTTGGTGTAATTTTTGATATTTTATGTACAGTATATTAAATATAATTACTGTAGTTTTTCATAGTCTATTTACAGTATATATAACACATATTTGGTGTACTTTTTGATATTTTATGTACAGTATGTAATATATATTTACTGTACTTTTTGATAATTTATTTACAGTATATAAAGTGTATTTGGGGTACTTTCGGTTAATATTATATGTACAATATATGAAATATATTTACTGTATTTTTGATATTTTATGTACAGTATATAAGATATATTTCGTATCCTTTTGATATTTTATGTAAATTATATAATACATATTTGGTGTTGTTTTTGATATTTTACATAGGGTGTGTCATATATATTGACTGTCCTTTTTTATATTTTATTTACAGTATATAATATACATTTGGTGTAATTTTTGATATTTTATGTACAGTATATTAAATATAATTACTGTAGTTTTTCATAGTCTATTTACAGTATATATAACACATATTTGGTGTACTTTTTGATATTTTATGTACAGTATGTCATATATATTTACTGTACTGTTTTATATTTTATTTACAGTATATAAAATGTATTTGGTGTACTTTTAGTTAATATTATATGTACAATATATGAAATATATTTACTGTACCTTCTGATATTTTATATACAGCATATAAGATATATTTGGTGTCCGTTTGATATTTTATACAAATTATATAATATATATTTGGTGAAGTTTTTCATATTTTACATAGGGGGTGTAGTATATAGTTACTGTCCTTTTTGATATTTTATTTACAGTATATAATATACGTTTGGTGTAATTTTTGATATTTAATGTACAGTATATTAAATATAATTACTGTAGTATTTGATACTTTATTTACAGTATATAAACACATATTTGGTGTACTTTTTGATATTTTATGTACAGTATGTAATATATATTTACTGTACTTTTTGATAATTTATTTACAGTATATAAAGTGTATTTGGTGTACTTTCAGTTAATATTATATGTACAATATATGAAATATATTTACTGTACTTTTTGATATTTTATGTACAGTATATAAGATATATTTGGTGTCCTTTTGATATTTTATGTAAATTATATAATATATATTTGGTGAAGTTTTTGATATTTTACATAGGGTGTGTAGTATATAGTTACTGTCCTTTTTGATATTTTATTTACAGTATATAATATACGTTTGGTGTAATTTTTGATATTTTATGTACAGTATATTAAATATAATTACTGTAGTATTTGATACTTTATTTACAGTATATATAACACATATTTGGTGTACTTTTTGATATTTTATGTACAGTATGTAATATATATTTACTGTACTTTTTGATAATTTATTTACAGTATATAAAGTGTATTTGGGGTACTTTCGGTTAATATTATATGTACAATATATGAAATATATTTACTGTATTTTTGATATTTTATGTACAGTATATAAGATATATTTCGTATCCTTTTGATATTTTATGTAAATTATATAATACATATTTGGTGTTGTTTTTGATATTTTACATAGGGTGTGTCATATATATTGACTGTCCTTTTTTATATTTTATTTACAGTATATAATATACATTTGGTGTAATTTTTGATATTTTATGTACAGTATATTAAATATAATTACTGTAGTTTTTCATAGTCTATTTACAGTATATATAACACATATTTGGTGTACTTTTTGATATTTTATGTACAGTATGTCATATATATTTACTGTACTGTTTTATATTTTATTTACAGTATATAAAATGTATTTGGTGTACTTTTAGTTAATATTATATGTACAATATATGAAATATATTTACTGTACCTTCTGATATTTTATATACAGTATATAAGATATATTTGGTGTCCGTTTGATATTTTATACAAATTATATAATATATATTTGGTGAAGTTTTTCATATTTTACATAGGGGGTGTAGTATATAGTTACTGTCCTTTTTGATATTTTATTTACAGTATATAATATACGTTTGGTGTAATTTTTGATATTTAATGTACAGTATATTATATATAATTACTGTAGTATTTGATACTTTATTTACAGTATATAAACCACATATTTGGCGTACTTTTTGATATTTTATGTACAGTATGTCATATATATTTACTGTACTTTTTGATAATTTATTTACAGTATATAAAGTGTATTTGGTGTACTTTCAGTTAATATTATATGTACAATATATGAAATATATTTACTGTACTTTTTGATATTTTATGTACAGTATATAAGATATATTTGGTGTCCTTTTGATATTTTATGTAAATTATATAATATATATTTGGTGAAGTTTTTGATATTTTACATAGGGTGTGTAGTATATAGTTACTGTCCTTTTTGATATTTTATTTACAGTATATAATATACGTTTGGTGTAATTTTTGATATTTTATGTACAGTATATTAAATATAATTACTGTAGTATTTGATACTTTATTTACAGTATATATAACACATATTTGGTGTACTTTTTGATATTTTATGTACAGTATGTAATATATATTTACTGTACTTTTTGATAATTTATTTACAGTATATAAAGTGTATTTGGGGTACTTTCGGTTAATATTATATGTACAATATATGAAATATATTTACTGTATTTTTGATATTTTATGTACAGTATATAAGATATATTTCGTATCCTTTTGATATTTTATGTAAATTATATAATACATATTTGGTGTTGTTTTTGATATTTTACATAGGGTGTGTCATATATATTGACTGTCCTTTTTTATATTTTATTTACAGTATATAATATACATTTGGTGTAATTTTTGATATTTTATGTACAGTATATTAAATATAATTACTGTAGTTTTTCATAGTCTATTTACAGTATATATAACACATATTTGGTGTACTTTTTGATATTTTATGTACAGTATGTCATATATATTTACTGTACTGTTTTATATTTTATTTACAGTATATAAAATGTATTTGGTGTACTTTTAGTTAATATTATATGTACAATATATGAAATATATTTACTGTACCTTCTGATATTTTATATACAGTATATAAGATATATTTGGTGTCCGTTTGATATTTTATACAAATTATATAATATATATTTGGTGAAGTTTTTCATATTTTACATAGGGGGTGTAGTATATAGTTACTGTCCTTTTTGATATTTTATTTACAGTATATAATATACGTTTGGTGTAATTTTTGATATTTAATGTACAGTATATTAAATATAATTACTGTAGTATTTGATACTTTATTTACAGTATATAAACCACATATTTGGCGTACTTTTTGATATTTTATGTACAGTATGTCATATATATTTACTGTACTTTTTGATAATTTATTTACAGTATATAAAGTGTATTTGGTGTACTTTCAGTTAATATTATATGTACAATATATGAAATATATTTACTGTACTTTTTGATATTTTATGTACAGTATATAAGATATATTTGGTGTCCTTTTGATATTTTATGTAAATTATATAATATATATTTGGTGAAGTTTTTGATATTTTACATAGGGTGTGTAGTATATAGTTACTGTCCTTTTTGATATTTTATTTACAGTATATAATATACGTTTGGTGTAATTTTTGATATTTTATGTACAGTATATTAAATATAATTACTGTAGTATTTGATACTTTATTTACAGTATATATAACACATATTTGGTGTACTTTTTGATATTTTATGTACAGTATGTAATATATATTTACTGTACTTTTTGATAATTTATTTACAGTATATAAAGTGTATTTGGGGTACTTTCGGTTAATATTATATGTACAATATATGAAATATATTTACTGTATTTTTGATATTTTATGTACAGTATATAAGATATATTTCGTATCCTTTTGATATTTTATGTAAATTATATAATACATATTTGGTGTTGTTTTTGATATTTTACATAGGGTGTGTCATATATATTGACTGTCCTTTTTTATATTTTATTTACAGTATATAATATACATTTGGTGTAATTTTTGATATTTTATGTACAGTATATTAAATATAATTACTGCAGTTTTTGATAGTCTATTTACAGTATATATAACACATATTTGGTGTACTTTTTGATATTTTATGTACAGTATGTCATATATATTTACTGTACTATTTGATATATTATTTACAGTATATAAAATGTATTTGGTGTACTTTTAGTTAATATTATATGTACAATATATGAAATATATTTACTGTACTTTCTGATATTTTATATACAGTATATAAGATATATTTGGTGTCCTTTTGATATTTTATACAAATTATATAATATATATTTGGTGAAGTTTTTCATATTTTACATAGGGGGTGTAGTATATAGTTACTGTCCTTTTTGATATTTTATTTACAGTATATAATATACGTTTGGTGTAATTTTTGATATTTAATGTACAGTATATTAAATATAATTACTGTAGTATTTGATACTTTATTTACAGTATATAAACCACATATTTGGCGTACTTTTTGATATTTTATGTACAGTATGTCATATATATTTACTGTACTTTTTGATAATTTATTTACAGTATATAAAGTGTATTTGGTGTACTTTCAGTTAATATTATATGTACAATATATGAAATATATTTACTGTACTTTTTGATATTTTATGTACAGTATATAAGATATATTTGGTGTCCTTTTGATATTTTATGTAAATTATATAATATATATTTGGTGAAGTTTTTGATATTTTACATAGGGTGTGTTGTATATAGTTACTGTCCTTTTTGATATTTTATTTACAGTATATAATATACGTTTGGTGTAATTTTTGATATTTTATGTACAGTATATTAAATATAATTACTGTAGTATTTGATACTTTATTTACAGTATATATAACACATATTTGGTGTACTTTTTGATATTTTATGTACAGTATGTAATATATATTTACTGTACTTTTTGATAATTTATTTACAGTATATAAAGTGTATTTGGGGTACTTTCGGTTAATATTATATGTACAATATATGAAATATATTTACTGTATTTTTGATATTTTATGTACAGTATATAAGATATATTTCGTATCCTTTTGATATTTTATGTAAATTATATAATACATATTTGGTGTTGTTTTTGATATTTTACATAGGGTGTGTCATATATATTGACTGTCCTTTTTTATATTTTATTTACAGTATATAATATACATTTGGTGTAATTTTTGATATTTTATGTACAGTATATTAAATATAATTACTGTAGTTTTTCATAGTCTATTTACAGTATATATAACACATATTTGGTGTACTTTTTGATATTTTATGTACAGTATGTCATATATATTTACTGTACTGTTTTATATTTTATTTACAGTATATAAAATGTATTTGGTGTACTTTTAGTTAATATTATATGTACAATATATGAAATATATTTACTGTACCTTCTGATATTTTATATACAGTATATAAGATATATTTGGTGTCCGTTTGATATTTTATACAAATTATATAATATATATTTGGTGAAGTTTTTCATATTTTACATAGGGGGTGTAGTATATAGTTACTGTCCTTTTTGATATTTTATTTACAGTATATAATATACGTTTGGTGTAATTTTTGATATTTAATGTACAGTATATTAAATATAATTACTGTAGTATTTGATACTTTATTTACAGTATATATAACACATATTTGGTGTACTTTTTGATATTTTATGTACAGTATGTAATATATATTTACTGTACTTTTTGATAATTTATTTACAGTATATAAAGTGTATTTGGGGTACTTTCGGTTAATATTATATGTACAATATATGAAATATATTTACTGTATTTTTGATATTTTATGTACAGTATATAAGATATATTTCGTATCCTTTTGATATTTTATGTAAATTATATAATATATATTTGGTGAAGTTTTTGATATTTTACATAGGGTGTGTAGTATATAGTTACTGTCCTTTTTGATATTTTATTTACAGTATATAATATACGTTTGGTGTAATTTTTGATATTTTATGTACAGTATATTAAATATAATTACTGTAGTATTTGATACTTTATTTACAGTATATATAACACATATTTGGTGTACTTTTTGATATTTTATGTACAGTATGTCATATATATTTACTGTACTTTTTGATAATTTATTTACAGTATATAAAGTGTATTTGGTGTACTTTCAGTTAATATTATATGTACAATATATGAAATATATTTACTGTACTTTTTGATATTTTATGTACAGTATATAAGATATATTTGGTGTCCTTTTGATATTTTATGTAAATTATATAATATATATTTGGTGAAGTTTTTGATATTTTACATAGGGTGTGTAGTATATAGTTACTGTCCTTTTTGATATTTTATTTACAGTATATAATATACGTTTGGTGTAATTTTTGATATTTTATGTACAGTATATTAAATATAATTACTGTAGTATTTGATACTTTATTTACAGTATATATAACACATATTTGGTGTACTTTTTGATATTTTATGTACAGTATGTAATATATATTTACTGTACTTTTTGATAATTTATTTACAGTATATAAAGTGTATTTGGGGTACTTTCGGTTAATATTATATGTACAATATATGAAATATATTTCCTGTATTTTTGATATTTTATGTACAGTATATAAGATATATTTCGTATCCTTTTGATATTTTATGTAAATTATATAATACATATTTGGTGTTGTTTTTGATATTTTACATAGGGTGTGTCATATATATTGACTGTCCTTTTTTATATTTTATTTACAGTATATAATATACATTTGGTGTAATTTTTGATATTTTATGTACAGTATATTAAATATAATTACTGTAGTTTTTCATAGTCTATTTACAGTATATATAACACATATTTGGTGTACTTTTTGATATTTTATGTACAGTATGTAATATATATTTACTGTACTTTTTGATAATTTATTTACAGTATATAAAGTGTATTTGGGGTACTTTCGGTTAATATTATATGTACAATATATGAAATATATTTACTGTATTTTTGATATTTTATGTACAGTATATAAGATATATTTCGTATCCTTTTGATATTTTATGTAAATTATATAATACATATTTGGTGTTGTTTTTGATATTTTACATAGGGTGTGTCATATATATTGACTGTCCTTTTTTATATTTTATTTACAGTATATAATATACATTTGGTGTAATTTTTGATATTTTATGTACAGTATATTAAATATAATTACTGTAGTTTTTCATAGTCTATTTACAGTATATATAACACATATTTGGTGTACTTTTTGATATTTTATGTACAGTATGTCATATATATTTACTGTACTGTTTTATATTTTATTTACAGTATATAAAATGTATTTGGTGTACTTTTAGTTAATATTATATGTACAATATATGAAATATATTTACTGTACCTTCTGATATTTTATATACAGTATATAAGATATATTTGGTGTCCGTTTGATATTTTATACAAATTATATAATATATATTTGGTGAAGTTTTTCATATTTTACATAGGGGGTGTAGTATATAGTTACTGTCCTTTTTGATATTTTATTTACAGTATATAATATACGTTTGGTGTAATTTTTGATATTTAATGTACAGTATATTAAATATAATTACTGTAGTATTTGATACTTTATTTACAGTATATATAACACATATTTGGTGTACTTTTTGATATTTTATGTACAGTATGTAATATATATTTACTGTACTTTTTGATAATTTATTTACAGTATATAAAGTGTATTTGGGGTACTTTCGGTTAATATTATATGTACAATATATGAAATATATTTACTGTATTTTTGATATTTTATGTACAGTATATAAGATATATTTCGTATCCTTTTGATATTTTATGTAAATTATATAATACATATTTGGTGTTGTTTTTGATATTTTACATAGGGTGTGTCATATATATTGACTGTCCTTTTTTATATTTTATTTACAGTATATAATATACATTTGGTGTAATTTTTGATATTTTATGTACAGTATATTAAATATAATTACTGTAGTTTTTCATAGTCTATTTACAGTATATATAACACATATTTGGTGTACTTTTTGATATTTTATGTACAGTATGTCATATATATTTACTGTACTGTTTTATATTTTATTTACAGTATATAAAATGTATTTGGTGTACTTTTAGTTAATATTATATGTACAATATATGAAATATATTTACTGTACCTTCTGATATTTTATATACAGTATATAAGATATATTTGGTGTCCGTTTGATATTTTATACAAATTATATAATATATATTTGGTGAAGTTTTTCATATTTTACATAGGGGGTGTAGTATATAGTTACTGTCCTTTTTGATATTTTATTTACAGTATATAATATACGTTTGGTGTAATTTTTGATATTTAATGTACAGTATATTAAATATAATTACTGTAGTATTTGATACTTTATTTACAGTATATAAACCACATATTTGGCGTACTTTTTGATATTTTATGTACAGTATGTCATATATATTTACTGTACTTTTTGATAATTTATTTACAGTATATAAAGTGTATTTGGTGTACTTTCAGTTAATATTATATGTACAATATATGAAATATATTTACTGTACTTTTTGATATTTTATGTACAGTATATAAGATATATTTGGTGTCCTTTTGATATTTTATGTAAATTATATAATATATATTTGGTGAAGTTTTTGATATTTTACATAGGGTGTGTAGTATATAGTTACTGTCCTTTTTGATATTTTATTTACAGTATATAATATACGTTTGGTGTAATTTTTGATATTTTATGTACAGTATATTAAATATAATTACTGTAGTATTTGATACTTTATTTACAGTATATATAACACATATTTGGTGTACTTTTTGATATTTTATGTACAGTATGTAATATATATTTACTGTACTTTTTGATAATTTATTTACAGTATATAAAGTGTATTTGGGGTACTTTCGGTTAATATTATATGTACAATATATGAAATATATTTACTGTATTTTTGATATTTTATGTACAGTATATAAGATATATTTCGTATCCTTTTGATATTTTATGTAAATTATATAATACATATTTGGTGTTGTTTTTGATATTTTACATAGGGTGTGTCATATATATTGACTGTCCTTTTTTATATTTTATTTACAGTATATAATATACATTTGGTGTAATTTTTGATATTTTATGTACAGTATATTAAATATAATTACTGTAGTTTTTCATAGTCTATTTACAGTATATATAACACATATTTGGTGTACTTTTTGATATTTTATGTACAGTATGTCATATATATTTACTGTACTGTTTTATATTTTATTTACAGTATATAAAATGTATTTGGTGTACTTTTAGTTAATATTATATGTACAATATATGAAATATATTTACTGTACCTTCTGATATTTTATATACAGTATATAAGATATATTTGGTGTCCGTTTGATATTTTATACAAATTATATAATATATATTTGGTGAAGTTTTTCATATTTTACATAGGGGGTGTAGTATATAGTTACTGTCCTTTTTGATATTTTATTTACAGTATATAATATACGTTTGGTGTAATTTTTGATATTTAATGTACAGTATATTAAATATAATTACTGTAGTATTTGATACTTTATTTACAGTATATATAACACATATTTGGTGTACTTTTTGATATTTTATGTACAGTATGTAATATATATTTACTGTACTTTTTGATAATTTATTTACAGTATATAAAGTGTATTTGGGGTACTTTCGGTTAATATTATATGTACAATATATGAAATATATTTACTGTATTTTTGATATTTTATGTACAGTATATAAGATATATTTCGTATCCTTTTGATATTTTATGTAAATTATATAATACATATTTGGTGTTGTTTTTGATATTTTACATAGGGTGTGTCATATATATTGACTGTCCTTTTTTATATTTTATTTACAGTATATAATATACATTTGGTGTAATTTTTGATATTTTATGTACAGTATATTAAATATAATTACTGTAGTTTTTCATAGTCTATTTACAGTATATATAACACATATTTGGTGTACTTTTTGATATTTTATGTACAGTATGTCATATATATTTACTGTACTGTTTTATATTTTATTTACAGTATATAAAATGTATTTGGTGTACTTTTAGTTAATATTATATGTACAATATATGAAATATATTTACTGTACCTTCTGATATTTTATATACAGTATATAAGATATATTTGGTGTCCGTTTGATATTTTATACAAATTATATAATATATATTTGGTGAAGTTTTTCATATTTTACATAGGGGGTGTAGTATATAGTTACTGTCCTTTTTGATATTTTATTTACAGTATATAATATACGTTTGGTGTAATTTTTGATATTTAATGTACAGTATATTAAATATAATTACTGTAGTATTTGATACTTTATTTACAGTATATAAACCACATATTTGGCGTACTTTTTGATATTTTATGTACAGTATGTCATATATATTTACTGTACTTTTTGATAATTTATTTACAGTATATAAAGTGTATTTGGTGTACTTTCAGTTAATATTATATGTACAATATATGAAATATATTTACTGTACTTTTTGATATTTTATGTACAGTATATAAGATATATTTGGTGTCCTTTTGATATTTTATGTAAATTATATAATATATATTTGGTGAAGTTTTTGATATTTTACATAGGGTGTGTAGTATATAGTTACTGTCCTTTTTGATATTTTATTTACAGTATATAATATACGTTTGGTGTAATTTTTGATATTTTATGTACAGTATATTAAATATAATTACTGTAGTATTTGATACTTTATTTACAGTATATATAACACATATTTGGTGTACTTTTTGATATTTTATGTACAGTATGTAATATATATTTACTGTACTTTTTGATAATTTATTTACAGTATATAAAGTGTATTTGGGGTACTTTCGGTTAATATTATATGTACAATATATGAAATATATTTACTGTATTTTTGATATTTTATGTACAGTATATAAGATATATTTCGTATCCTTTTGATATTTTATGTAAATTATATAATACATATTTGGTGTTGTTTTTGATATTTTACATAGGGTGTGTCATATATATTGACTGTCCTTTTTTATATTTTATTTACAGTATATAATATACATTTGGTGTAATTTTTGATATTTTATGTACAGTATATTAAATATAATTACTGTAGTTTTTCATAGTCTATTTACAGTATATATAACACATATTTGGTGTACTTTTTGATATTTTATGTACAGTATGTCATATATATTTACTGTACTGTTTTATATTTTATTTACAGTATATAAAATGTATTTGGTGTACTTTTAGTTAATATTATATGTACAATATATGAAATATATTTACTGTACCTTCTGATATTTTATATACAGTATATAAGATATATTTGGTGTCCGTTTGATATTTTATACAAATTATATAATATATATTTGGTGAAGTTTTTCATATTTTACATAGGGGGTGTAGTATATAGTTACTGTCCTTTTTGATATTTTATTTACAGTATATAATATACGTTTGGTGTAATTTTTGATATTTAATGTACAGTATATTAAATATAATTACTGTAGTATTTGATACTTTATTTACAGTATATATAACACATATTTGGTGTACTTTTTGATATTTTATGTACAGTATGTAATATATATTTACTGTACTTTTTGATAATTTATTTACAGTATATAAAGTGTATTTGGGGTACTTTCGGTTAATATTATATGTACAATATATGAAATATATTTACTGTATTTTTGATATTTTATGTACAGTATATAAGATATATTTCGTATCCTTTTGATATTTTATGTAAATTATATAATACATATTTGGTGTTGTTTTTGATATTTTACATAGGGTGTGTCATATATATTGACTGTCCTTTTTTATATTTTATTTACAGTATAGAATATACATTTGGTGTAATTTTTGATATTTTATGTACAGTATATTAAATATAATTACTGTAGTTTTTCATAGTCTATTTACAGTATATATAACACATATTTGGTGTACTTTTTGATATTTTATGTACAGTATGTCATATATATTTACTGTACTGTTTTATATTTTATTTACAGTATATAAAATGTATTTGGTGTACTTTTAGTTAATATTATATGTACAATATATGAAATATATTTACTGTACCTTCTGATATTTTATATACAGTATATAAGATATATTTGGTGTCCGTTTGATATTTTATACAAATTATATAATATATATTTGGTGAAGTTTTTCATATTTTACATAGGGGGTGTAGTATATAGTTACTGTCCTTTTTGATATTTTATTTACAGTATATAATATACGTTTGGTGTAATTTTTGATATTTAATGTACAGTATATTAAATATAATTACTGTAGTATTTGATACTTTATTTACAGTATATAAACCACATATTTGGCGTACTTTTTGATATTTTATGTACAGTATGTCATATATATTTACTGTACTTTTTGATAATTTATTTACAGTATATAAAGTGTATTTGGTGTACTTTCAGTTAATATTATATGTACAATATATGAAATATATTTACTGTACTTTTTGATATTTTATGTACAGTATATAAGATATATTTGGTGTCCTTTTGATATTTTATGTAAATTATATAATATATATTTGGTGAAGTTTTTGATATTTTACATAGGGTGTGTAGTATATAGTTACTGTCCTTTTTGATATTTTATTTACAGTATATAATATACGTTTGGTGTAATTTTTGATATTTTATGTACAGTATATTAAATATAATTACTGTAGTATTTGATACTTTATTTACAGTATATATAACACATATTTGGTGTACTTTTTGATATTTTATGTACAGTATGTAATATATATTTACTGTACTTTTTGATAATTTATTTACAGTATATAAAGTGTATTTGGGGTACTTTCGGTTAATATTATATGTACAATATATGAAATATATTTACTGTATTTTTGATATTTTATGTACAGTATATAAGATATATTTCGTATCCTTTTGATATTTTATGTAAATTATATAATACATATTTGGTGTTGTTTTTGATATTTTACATAGGGTGTGTCATATATATTGACTGTCCTTTTTTATATTTTATTTACAGTATATAATATACATTTGGTGTAATTTTTGATATTTTATGTACAGTATATTAAATATAATTACTGTAGTTTTTCATAGTCTATTTACAGTATATATAACACATATTTGGTGTACTTTTTGATATTTTATGTACAGTATGTCATATATATTTACTGTACTGTTTTATATTTTATTTACAGTATATAAAATGTATTTGGTGTACTTTTAGTTAATATTATATGTACAATATATGAAATATATTTACTGTACCTTCTGATATTTTATATACAGTATATAAGATATATTTGGTGTCCGTTTGATATTTTATACAAATTATATAATATATATTTGGTGAAGTTTTTCATATTTTACATAGGGGGTGTAGTATATAGTTACTGTCCTTTTTGATATTTTATTTACAGTATATAATATACGTTTGGTGTAATTTTTGATATTTAATGTACAGTATATTAAATATAATTACTGTAGTATTTGATACTTTATTTACAGTATATAAACCACATATTTGGCGTACTTTTTGATATTTTATGTACAGTATGTCATATATATTTACTGTACTTTTTGATAATTTATTTACAGTATATAAAGTGTATTTGGTGTACTTTCAGTTAATATTATATGTACAATATATGAAATATATTTACTGTACTTTTTGATATTTTATGTACAGTATATAAGATATATTTGGTGTCCTTTTGATATTTTATGTAAATTATATAATATATATTTGGTGAAGTTTTTGATATTTTACATAGGGGGTGTAGTATATAGTTACTGTCCTTTTTGATATTTTATTTACAGTATATAATATACGTTTGGTGTAATTTTTGATATTTTATGTACAGTATATTAAATATAATTACTGCAGTTTTTGATAGTCTATTTACAGTATATATAACACATATTTGGTGTACTTTTTGATATTTTATGTACAGTATGTCATATATATTTACTGTACTATTTGATATATTATTTACAGTATATAAAATGTATTTGGTGTACTTTTAGTTAATATTATATGTACAATATATGAAATATATTTACTGTACTTTCTGATATTTTATATACAGTATATAAGATATATTTGGTGTCCTTTTGATATTTTATACAAATTATATAATATATATTTGGTGAAGTTTTTCATATTTTACATAGGGGGTGTAGTATATAGTTACTGTCCTTTTTGATATTTTATTTACAGTATATAATATACGTTTGGTGTAATTTTTGATATTTAATGTACAGTATATTAAATATAATTACTGTAGTATTTGATACTTTATTTACAGTATATAAACCACATATTTGGCGTACTTTTTGATATTTTATGTACAGTATGTCATATATATTTACTGTACTTTTTGATAATTTATTTACAGTATATAAAGTGTATTTGGTGTACTTTCAGTTAATATTATATGTACAATATATGAAATATATTTACTGTACTTTTTGATATTTTATGTACAGTATATAAGATATATTTGGTGTCCTTTTGATATTTTATGTAAATTATATAATATATATTTGGTGAAGTTTTTGATATTTTACATAGGGTGTGTAGTATGTACTTACTGTCCTTTTTGATATTTTATTTACAGTATATAATATACATTTGGTGTAATTTTTGATATTTTATGTACAGTATATTAAATATAATTACTGCAGTTTTTGATAGTCTATTTACAGTATATATAACACATATTTGGTGTACTTTTTGATATTTTATGTACAGTATGTCATATATATTTACTGTACTATTTGATATATTATTTACAGTATATAAAATGTATTTGGTGTACTTTTAGTTAATATTATATGTACAATATATGAAATATATTTACTGTACTTTCTGATATTTTATATACAGTATATAAGATATATTTGGTGTCCTTTTGATATTTTATATAAATTATATAATATATATTTGGTGAAGTTTTTGATATTTTACATAGGGTGTGTAGTATATACTTACTGTCCTTTTTGATATTTTATTTACAGTATATAATATACATTTGGTGTAATTTTTGATATTTTATGTACAGTATATTAAATATAGTTACTGCAGTTTTTGATAGTCTATTTACAGTATATATAACACATATTTGGTGTACTTTTTGATATTTTATGTACAGTATGTCATCTATATTTACTGTACTATTTGATATTTTATTTACAGTATATAAAATGTATTTGGTGTACTTTTAGTTAATATTATATGTACAATATAGGAAATATATTTACTGTACTTTTTGATATTTTATGTACAGTATATAAGATATATTTGGTGTCCTTTTGATATTTTATATAAATTATATAATATATATTTGGTGAAGTTTTTGATATTTTACATAGGGTGTGTAGTATATAGTTACTGTCCTTTTTGATATTTTATTTACAGTATATAATATACGTTTGGTGTAATTTTTGATATTTAATGTACAGTATATTAAATATAATTACTGTAGTATTTGATACTTTATTTACAGTATATATAACACATATTTGGTGTACTTTTTGATATTTTATGTACAGTATGTCATATATATTTACTGTACTTTTTGATAATTTATTTACAGTATATAAAGTGTATTTGGTGTACTTTCAGTTAATATTACATGTACAATATATGAAATATATTTACTGTACTTTTTGATATTTTATGTACAGTATATAAGATATATTTGGTGTCCTTTTGATATTTTATGTAAATTATATAATATATATTTGGTGAAGTTTTTGATATTTTACATAGGGTGTGTAGTATATAGTTACTGTCCTTTTTGATATTTTATTTACGGTATATAATATACGTTTGGTGTAATTTTTGATATTTTATGTACAGTATATTAAATATAATTACTGTAGTATTTGATACTTTATTTACAGTATATATACAACATATTTGGTGTACTATTTGATATTTTATGTACAGTATGTAATATATATTTACTGTACTTTTTGATAATTTATTTACAGTATATAAAGTGTATTTGGTGTACTTTCGGTTAATATTATATGTACAATATATGAAATATATATACTGTATTTTTGATATTTTATGTACAGTATATAAGATATATTTCGTGTCCTTTTGATATTTTATGTAAATTATATAATACATATTTGGTGTTGTTTTTGATATTTTACATAGGGTGTGTCATCTATATTGACTGTCCTTTTTGATATTTTATTTACAGTATATAATATACATTTGGTGTAATTTTTGATATTTTATGTACAGTATATTAAATATAATTACTGTAGTTTTTCATAGTCTATTTACAGTATATATAACACATATTTGGTGTACTTTTTGATATTTTATGTACAGTATGTCATCTATATTTACTGTACTATTTGATATTTTATTTACAGTATATAAAATGTATTTGGTGTACTTTTAGTTAATATTATATGTACAATATATGAAATATATTTACTGTACTTTCTGATATTTTATATACAGTATATAAGATATATTTGGTGTCCTTTTGATATTTTATATAAATTATATAATATATATTTGGTGAAGTTTTTGATATTTTACATAGGGTGTGTAGTATATACTTACTGTCCTTTTTGATATTTTATTTACAGTATATAATATACATTTGGTGTAATTTTTGGTATTTTATGTACAGTATATTAAATATAATTACTGCAGTTTTTGATAGTCTATTTACAGTATATATAACACATATTTGGTGTACTTTTTGATATTTTATGTACAGTATGTCATATATATTTACTGTACTTTTTGATATTTTATTTACAGTATATAAAATGTATTTGGTGTACTTTTAGTTAATATTATATGTACAATATAGGAAATATATTTACTGTACTTTTTGATATTTTATGTACAGTATATAAGATATATTTGGTGTCCTTTTGATATTTTATATAAATTATATAATATATATTTGGTGAAGTTTTTGATATTTTACATAGGGTGTGTAGTATATAGTTACTGTCCTTTTTGATATTTTATTTACAGTATATAATATACGTTTGGTGTAATTTTTGATATTTAATGTACAGTATATTAAATATAATTACTGTAGTATTTGATACTTTATTTACAGTATATATAACACATATTTGGTGTACTTTTTGATATTTTATGTACAGTATGTCATATATATTTACTGTACTTTTTGATAATTTATTTACAGTATATAAAGTGTATTTGGTGTACTTTCAGTTAATATTACATGTACAATATATGAAATATATTTACTGTACTTCTTGATATTTTATGTACAGTATATAAGATATATTTGGTGTCCTTTTGATATTTTATGTAAATTATATAATATATATTTGGTGAAGTTTTTGATATTTTACATAGGGTGTGTAGTATATAGTTACTGTCTTTTTTGATATTTTATTTACAGTATATAATATACGTTTGGTGTAATTTTTGATATTTAATGTACAGTATATTAAATATAATTACTGTAGTATTTGATACTTTATTTACAGTATATATAACACATATTTGGTGTACTTTTTGATATTTTATGTACAGTATGTAATATATATTTACTGTACTTTTTGATAATTTATTTACAGTATATAAAGTGTATTTGGTGTACTTTCAGTTAATATTATATGTAAAATATATGAAATATATTTACTGTACTTTTTGATATTTTATGTACAGTATATAAGATATATTTGGTGTCCTTTTGATATTTTATGTAAATTATATAATATATATTTGGTGAAGTTTTTGATATTTTACATAGGGTGTGTAGTATATAGTTACTGTCCTTTTTGATATTTTATTTACAGTATATAATATACGTTTGGTGTAATTTTTGATATTTTATGTACAGTATATTAAATATAATTACTGTAGTATTTGATACTTTATTTACAGTATATATAACACATATTTGGTGTACTATTTGATATTTTATGTACAGTATGTAATATATATTTACTGTACTTTTTCATAATTTATTTACAGTATATAAAGTGTATTTGGTGTACTTTCGGTTAATATTATATGTACAATATATGAAATATATATACTGTATTTTTGATATTTTATGTACAGTATATAAGATATATTTCGTGTCCTTTTGGTATTTTATGTAAATTATATAATACATATTTAGTGTTGTTTTTGATATTTTACATAGGGTGTGTCATCTATATTGACTGTCCTTTTTGATATTTTATTTACAGTATATAATATACATTTGGTGTAATTTTTGATATTTTATGTACAGTATATTAAATATAATTACTGTAGTTTTTCATAGTCTATTTACAGTATATATAACACATATTTGGTGTACTTTTTGATATTTTATGTACAGTATGTCATCTATATTTACTGTACTATTTGATATTTTATTTACAGTATATAAAATGTATTTGGTGTACTTTTAGTTAATATTATATGTACAATATATGAAATATATTTACTGTACTTTCTGATATTTTATATACAGTATATAAGATATATTTGGTGTCCTTTTGATATTTTATATAAATTATATAATATATATTTGGTGAAGTTTTTGATATTTTACATAGGGTGTGTAGTATATACTTACTGTCCTTTTTGATATTTTATTTACAGTATATAATATACATTTGGTGTAATTTTTGGTATTTTATGTACAGTATATTAAATATAATTACTGCAGTTTTTGATAGTCTATTTACAGTATATATAACACATATTTGGTGTACTTTTTGATATTTTATGTACAGTATGTCATATATATTTACTGTACTTTTTGATATTTTATTTACAGTATATAAAATGTATTTGGTGTACTTTTAGTTAATATTATATGTACAATATAGGAAATATATTTACTGTACTTTTTGATATTTTATGTACAGTATATAAGATATATTTGGTGTCCTTTTGATATTTTATATAAATTATATAATATATATTTGGTGAAGTTTTTGATATTTTACATAGGGTGTGTAGTATATAGTTACTGTCCTTTTTGATATTTTATTTACAGTATATAATATACGTTTGGTGTAATTTTTGATATTTAATGTACAGTATATTAAATATAATTACTGTAGTATTTGATACTTTATTTACAGTATATATAACACATATTTGGTGTACTTTTTGATATTTTATGTACAGTATGTCATATATATTTACTGTACTTTTTGATAATTTATTTACAGTATATAAAGTGTATTTGGTGTACTTTCAGTTAATATTACATGTACAATATATGAAATATATTTACTGTACTTTTTGATATTTTATGTACAGTATATAAGATATATTTGGTGTCCTTTTGATATTTTATGTAAATTATATAATATATATTTGGTGAAGTTTTTGATATTTTACATAGGGTGTGTAGTATATAGTTACTGTCTTTTTTGATATTTTATTTACAGTATATAATATACGTTTGGTGTAATTTTTGATATTTAATGTACAGTATATTAAATATAATTACTGTAGTATTTGATACTTTATTTACAGTATATATAACACATATTTGGTGTACTTTTTGATATTTTATGTACAGTATGTAATATATATTTACTGTACTTTTTGATAATTTATTTACAGTATATAAAGTGTATTTGGTGTACTTTCAGTTAATATTATATGTAAAATATATGAAATATATTTACTGTACTTTTTGATATTTTATGTACAGTATATAAGATATATTTGGTGTCCTTTTGATATTTTATGTAAATTATATAATATATATTTGGTGAAGTTTTTGATATTTTACATAGGGTGTGTAGTATATAGTTACTGTCCTTTTTGATATTTTATTTACAGTATATAATATACGTTTGGTGTAATTTTTGATATTTTATGTACAGTATATTAAATATAATTACTGTAGTATTTGATACTTTATTTACAGTATATATAACACATATTTGGTGTACTATTTGATATTTTATGTACAGTATGTAATATATATTTACTGTACTTTTTCATAATTTATTTACAGTATATAAAGTGTATTTGGTGTACTTTCGGTTAATATTATATGTACAATATATGAAATATATATACTGTATTTTTGATATTTTATGTACAGTATATAAGATATATTTCGTGTCCTTTTGGTATTTTATGTAAATTATATAATACATATTTGGTGTTGTTTTTGATATTTTACATAGGGTGTGTCATCTATATTGACTGTCCTTTTTGATATTTTATTTACAGTATATAATATACATTTGGTGTAATTTTTGATATTTTATGTACAGTATATTAAATATAATTACTGTAGTTTTTCATAGTCTATTTACAGTATATATAACACATATTTGGTGTACTTTTTGATATTTTATGTACAGTATGTCATATATATTTACTGTACTATTTGATATTTTATTTACAGTATATAAAATGTATTTGGTGTACTTTTAGTTAATATTATATGTACAATATATGAAATATATTTACTGTACTTTCTGATATTTTATATACAGTATATAAGATATATTTGGTGTCCTTTTGATATTTTATATAAATTATATAATATATATTTTGTGAAGTTTTTGATATTTTACATAGGGTGTGTAGTATATACTTACTGTCCTTTTTGATATTTTATTTACAGTATATAATATACATTTGGTGTAATTTTTGATATTTTATGTACAGTATATTAAATATAATTACTGCAGTTTTTGATAGTCTACAGTATATACAACACATATTTGGTGTACTTTTTGATATTTTATGTACAGTATGTCATATATTTACTGTACTTTTTGATATTTTATTGACAGTATATAAAATGTATTTGGTGTACTTTTAGTTAATATTATATGTACAATATATGAAATATATTTACTGTACTTTTTGATATTTTATGTACAGTATATAACATATATTTGGTGTCCTTTTGATATTTTATGTAAATTATATAATATATATTTGGTGAAGTTTTTGATATTTTACATAGGGTGTGTACTATATAGTTACTGTCCTTTTTGATATTTTATTTACAGTATATAATATACGTTTGGTGTAATTTTTGATATTTTATGTACAGTATATTAAATATAATTACTGTAGTATTTGATACTTTATTTACAGTATATATAACACATATTTGGTGTACTTTTTGATATTTTATGTACAGTATGTAATATATATTTACTGTACTTTTTGATAATTTATTTACAGTATATAAAGTGTATTTGGTGTACTTTCAGTTAATATTATATGTACAATATATGAAATATATTTACTGTACTTTGTGATATTTTATGTACAGTATATAAGATATATTTGGTGTCCTTTTGATATTTTATGTAAATTATATAATATATATTTGGTGAAGTTTTTGATATTTTACATAGGGTGTGTAGTATATAGTTACTGTCCTTTTTGATATTTTATTTACAGTATATAATATACATTCGGTGTAATTTTTGATATTTTATGTACAGTATATTAAATACTATTACTGTAGTTTTTGATAGTCTATTTACAGTATATATAACACATATTTGGTTTACTTTTTGATATTTTATGTACAGTATGTCATATATATTTACTGTACTTTTTGATATTTTATTTACAGTATATAAAATGTATTTGGTGTACTTTCAGTTAATATTATATGTATAATATATGAAATATATTTACTGTACTTTTTGATATTTTATGTACAGTATATAAGATATATTTGGTGTCCTTTTGATATTTTATGTAAATTATATAATACATATGTGCTGTAGTTTTTGATATTTTACATAGGGTGTGTCATATATATTGACGGTACTTTTTGATATTTTATTTACAGTATATAATATACATTTGGTGTAATTGTTGATATTTTATGTACAGTATATTAAATATAATTACTGTAGTTTTTCATAGTCTATTTATAGTATATATAACACATATTTGGTGTACTTTTTGATATTTTATGTACAGTATGTCATATATATTTACTGTACTTTTTGATAATTTGTTTACAGTATATTAAGTGTATTTGGTGTACTTTCAGTTAATATTATATGTACAATATATGTAATATATTTACCGTACTCTTTGATATTTTATGTACAGTATATAAGATATATTTGGTGTCCTTTTGATATTTTATGTAAATTATATAATACATATTTGGTGTAGTTTTTGATATTTTACATAGGGTGTGTGATATATATTGACTGTCCTTTTTGATATTTTATTTACAGTATATAATATACATTTGGTGTAATTTTTGATATTTTATGTACAGTATATTAAATACAATTACTGTAGTTTTTGATAGTCTATTTACAGTATATATAACACGTATTTGGTGTACTTTTTGATATTTTATGTACAGTATGTCATATATATTTACTGTACTTTTTGATAATTTATTTACAGTATATAAAATGTATTTGGTGTACCTTCAGTTAATATTATATGTACAATATATGAAATATATTTACTGTACTTTTTGATATTTTATGTACAGTATGTCATATATATTTACTGTATTTTTGATATTTTATTTACAGTATATAAAATGTATTTGGTGTACTTTTAGTTAATATTATATACACAATATATGAAATATATTTACTGTACTTTTTGATATTTTATGTACAGTATATAAGATATATTTGGTGTCCTTTTGATATTTTATATAAATTATATAATATATATTTGGTGTAGTTTTTGAGTATATAAAATGTATTTGGTGTACTTTCAGTTAATATTATATGTACAATATATGGAATATATTTACTGTAATTTTTGATATTTTATGTACAGTATAGAAGATATATTTGGTGTCCTTTTGATATTTTATATAAATTATATAATATATATTTGGTGAAGTTTTTGATATTTTACATAGGGTGTGTAGTATATAGTTACTGTCCTTTTTGATATTTTATTTACAGTATATAATATACGTTTGGTGTAATTTTTGATATTTAATGTACAGTATATTAAATATAATTACTGTACTATTTGATACTTTATTTACAGTATATATAACACATATTTGGTGTACTTTCTGATATTTTATGTACAGTATGTAATATATATTTACTGTACTTTTTGATAATTTATTTACAGTATATAAAGTGTATTTGGTGTACTTTCAGTTAATATTATATGTACAATATATGAAATATATTTACTGTACTTTTTGATATTTTATGTACAGTATATAAGATATATTTGGTGTCCTTTTGATATTTTATGTAAATTATATAATATATATTTGGTGAAGTTTTTGATATTTTACATAGGGTGTGTAGTATATAGTTACTGTCCTTTTTGATATTTTATTTACAGTATATAATATACGTTTGGTGTAATTTTTGATATTTAATGTACAGTATATTAAATATAATTACTGTAGTATTTGATACTTTATTTACAGTATATATAACACATATTTGGTGTACTTTTTGATATTTTATGTACATTATGTCATATATATTTACTGTACTTTTTGATAATTTATTTACAGTATATAAAGTGTATTTGGTGTACTTTCAGTTAATATTATATGTACAATATATGAAATATATTTACTGTACTTTTTGATATTTTATGTACAGTATATAAGATATATTTGGTGTCCTTTTGATATTGTATGTAAATTATATAATATATATTTGGTGAAGTTTTTGATATTTTACATAGGGTGTGTAGTATATAGTTACTGTCCTTTTTGATATTTTATTTACAGTATATAATATACGTTTGGTGTAATTTTTGATATTTTATGTACAGTATATTAAATATAATTACTGTAGTATTTGATACTTTATTTACAGTATATATAACACATATTTGGTGTACTTTTTGATATTTTATGTACAGTATGTAATATATATTTACTGTACTTTTTGATAATTTATTTACAGTATATAAAGTGTATTTGGTGTACTTTCGGTTAATATTATATGTACAATATATGAAATATATATACTGTATTTTTGATATTTTATGTACAGTATATAAGATATATTTCGTGTCCTTTTGATATTTTATGTAAATTATATAATACATATTTGGTGTTGTTGTTGATATTTTACATAGGGTGTGTCATCTATATTGACTGTCCTTTTTAATATTTTATTTACAGTATATAATATACATTTGGTGTAATTTTTGATATTTTATGTACAGTATATTAAATATAATTACTGTAGTTTTTTATAGTCTATTTACAGTATATATAACACATATTTGGTGTACTTTTTGATATTTTATGTACAGTATGTCATATATATTTACTGTACTGTTTGATATTTTATTTACAGTATATAAAATGTATTTGGTGTACTTTTAGTTAATATTATATGTACAATATATGAAATATATTTACTGTACTTTCTGATATTTTATATACAGTATATAAGATATATTTGGTGTCCTTTTGATATTTTATATAAATTATATAATATATATTTTGTGAAGTTTTTGATGTTTTACATAGGGTGTGTAGTATATACTTACTGTCCTTTTTGATATTTTATTTACAGTATATAATATACATTTGGTGTAATTTTTGATATTTTATGTACAGTATATTAAATATAATTACTGCAGTTTTTGATAGTCTATTTACAGTATATACAACACATATTTGGTGTACTTTTTGATATTTTATGTACAGTATGTCATATATATTTACTGTACTTTTTGATAATTTAATTACAGTATATAAAGTGTATTTGGTGTATTTTCAGTTAATATTATATGTACAATATATGAAATATATTTACTGTACTTTTTGATATTTTATGTACAGTATATAAGATATATTTGGTGTCCTTTTGATATTTTATGTAAATTATATAATATATATTTGGTGAAGTTTTTGATATATTACATAGGGTGTGTAGTATATAGTTACTGTCCTTTTTGATATTTTATTTACAGTATATAATATACGTTTGGTGTAATTTTTGATATTTTATGTACAGTATATTAAATATAATTACTGTTGTATTTGATACTTTATTTACAGTATATATAACACATATTTGGTGTACTTTTTGATATTTTATGTACAGTATGTAATATATATTTACTGTACTTTTTGATAATTTATTTACAGTATATAAAGTGTATTTGGTGTACTTTCGGTTAATATTATATGTACAATATATGAAATATATACTGTATTTTTGATATTTTATGTACAGTATATAAGATATATTTCGTGTCCTTTTGATATTTTATGTAAATTATATAATACATATTTGGTGTTGTTTTTGATATTTTACATAGGGTGTGTCATCTATATTGACTGTCCTTTTTAATATTTTATTTACAGTATATAATATACATTTGGTGTAATTTTTGATATTTTATGTACAGTATATTAAATATAATTACTGTAGTTTTTTATAGTCTATTTACAGTATTTATAACACATATTTGGTGTACTTTTTGATATTTTATGTACAGTATGTCATATATATTTACTGTACTATTTGATATTTTATTTACAGTATATAAAATGTATTTGGTGTACTTTTAGTTAATATTATATGTACAATATATGAAATATATTTACTGTACTTTCTGATATTTTATATACAGTATATAAGATATATTTGGTGTCCTTTTGATATTTTATATAAATTATATAATATATATTTTGTGAAGTTTTTGATATTTTACATAGGGTGTGTAGTATATACTTACTGTCCTTTTTGATATTTTATTTACAGTATATAATATACATTTGGTGTAATTTTTGATATTTTATGTACAGTATATTAAATATAATTACTGAAGTATTTGATACTTTATTTACAGTATATATAACACATATTTGGTGTACTATTTGATATTTTATGTACAGTATGTCATATATATTTACTGTACTTTTTGATAATTTATTTACAGTATATAAAGAGTATTTGGTGTACTTTCAGTTAATATTATATGTACAATATATGAAATATGTTTACTGTATTTTTGATATTTTATGTACAGTATATAAGATATATTTGGTGTCCTTTTGATATTTTATGTAAATTATATAATATATATTTGGTGAAGTTTTTGATATTTTACATAGGGTGTGTAGTATATAGTTACTGTCCTTTTTGATATTTTATTTACAGTATATAATATACGTTTGGTGTAATTTTTGATATTTTATGTACAGTATATTAAATATAATTACTGTAGTATTTGATACTTTATTTACAGTATATATAACACATATTTGGTGTACTTTTTGATATTTTATGTACAGTATGTAATATATATTTACTGTACTTTTTGATAATTTATTTACAGTATATAAAGTGTATTTGGGGTACTTTCGGTTAATATTATATGTACAATATATGAAATATATTTACTGTATTTTTGATATTTTATGTACAGTATATAAGATATATTTCGTATCCTTTTGATATTTTATGTAAATTATATAATACATATTTGGTGTTGTTTTTGATATTTTACATAGGGTGTGTCATATATATTGACTGTCCTTTTTTATATTTTATTTACAGTATATAATATACATTTGGTGTAATTTTTGATATTTTATGTACAGTATATTAAATATAATTACTGTAGTTTTTCATAGTCTATTTACAGTATATATGACACATATTTTTTGTACTTTTTGATATTTTATGTACAGTATGTCATATATATTTACTGTACTGTTTTATATTTTATTTACAGTATATAAAATGTATTTGGTGTACTTTTAGTTAATATTATATGTACAATATATGAAATATATTTACTGTACCTTCTGATATTTTATGTACAGTATATAAAATATATTTGGTGTCCGTTTGATATTTTATACAAATTATATAATATATATTTGGTGAAGTTTTTCATATTTTACATAGGGGGTGTAGTATATAGTTACTGTCCTTTTTGATATTTTATTTACAGTATATAATATACGTTTGGTGTAATTTTTGATATTTAATGTACAGTATATTAAATATAATTACTGTAGTATTTGATACTTTATTTACAGTATATAAACCACATATTTGGTGTACTTTTTGATATTTTATGTACAGTATGTAATATATATTTACTGTACTTTTTGATAATTTATTTACAGTATATAAAGTGTATTTGGCGTACTTTCAGTTAATATTATATGTACAATATATGAAATATATTTACTGTACTTTTTGATATTTTATGTACAGTATATAAGATATATTTGGTGTCCTTTTGATATTTTATGTAAATTATATAATATATATTTGGTGAAGTTTTTGATATTTTACATAGGGTGTGTAGTATATAGTTACTGTCCTTTTTGATATTTTATTTACAGTATATAATATACGTTTGGTGTAATTTTTGATATTTTATGTACAGTATATTAAATATAATTACTGTAGTATTTGATACTTTATTTACAGTATATATAACACATATTTGGTGCACTTTTTGATATTTTATGTACAGTATGTAATATATATTTACTGTACTTTTTGATAATTTATTTACAGTATATAAAGTGTATTTGGTGTACTTTCGGTTAATATTATATGTACAATATATGAAATATATATACTGTATTTTTGATATTTTATGTACAGTATATAAGATATATTTCGTGTCCTTTTGATATTTTATGTAAATTATATAATACATATTTGGTGTTGTTTTTGATATTTTACATAGGGTGTGTCATCTATATTGACTGTCCTTTTTAATATTTTATTTACAGTATATAATATACATTTGGTGTAATTTTTGATATTTTATGTACAGTATATTAAATATAATTACTGTAGTTTTTCATAGTCTATTTACAGTATATATAACACATATTTGGTGTACTTTTTGATATTTTATGTACAGTAGGTCATATATATTTACTGTACTATTTGATATTTTATTTACAGTATATAAAATGTATTTGGTGTACTTTTAGTTAATATTATATGTACAATATATGATATATATTTACTGTACTTTCTGATATTTTATATACAGTATATAAGATATATTTGGTGTCCTTTTGATATTTTATATAAATTATATAATATATATTTTGTGCAGTTTTTGATATTTTACATAGGGTGTGTAGTATATACTTACTGTCCTTTTTGATATTTTATTTACAGTATATAATATACATTTGGTGTAATTTTTGATATTTTATGTACAGTATATTAAATATAATTACTGCAGTTTTTGATAGTCTATTTACAGTATATACAACACATATTTGGTGTACTTTTTGATATTTTATGTACAGTATGTCATATATATTTACTGTACTTTTTGATATTTTATTTACAGTATATAAAATGTATTTGGTGTACTTTTAGTTAATATTATATGTACAATATATGAAATATATTTACTGTACTTTTTGATATTTTATGTACAGTATATAAGATATATTTGGTGTCCTTTTGATATTTTATATAAATTACATAATATATATTTGGTGAAGTTTTTGATATTTTACATAGGGTGTGTAGTATATAGTTACTGTCCTTTTTGATATTTTATTTACAGTATATAATATACGTTTGGTGTAATTTTTGATATTTAATGTACAGTATATTAAATATAATTACTGTAGTATTTGATACTTTATTTACAGTATATATAACACATATTTGGTGTACTTTTTGATATTTTATGTACAGTATGTCATATATATTTACTGTACTTTTTGATAATTTATTTACAGTATATAAAGTGTATTTGGTGTACTTTCAGTTAATATTATATGTACAATATATGAAATATATTTACTGTACTTTTTGATATTTTATGTACAGTATATAAGATATATTTCGTGTCCTTTTGATATTTTATGTAAATTATATAATATATATTTGGTGAAGTTTTTGATATTTTACATAGGGTGTGTAGTATATAGTTACTGTCCTTTTTGATATTTTATTTACAGTATATAATATACGTTTGGTGTAATTTTTGATATTTTATGTACAGTATATTAAATATAATTACTGCAGTTTTTGATAGTCTATTTACAGTATATACAACACATATTTGGTGTACTTTTTGATATTTTATGTACAGTATGTCATATATATTTACTGTACTTTTTGATAATTTATTTACAGTATATAAAGTGTATTTGGTGTACTTTCGGTTAATATTATATGTACAATATATGAAATATATATACTGTATTTTTGATATTTTATGTACAGTATATAAGATATATTTCGTGTCCTTTTGATATTTTATGTAAATTATATAATACATATTTGGTGTTGTTTTTGATATTTTACATAGGGTGTGTCATCTATATTGACTGTCCTTTTTAATATTTTATTTACAGTATATAATATACATTTGGTGTAATTTTTGATATTTTATGTACAGTATATTAAATATAATTACTGTAGTTTTTTATAGTCTATTTACAGTATATATAACACATATTTGGTGTACTTTTTGATATTTTATGTACAGTATGTCATATATATTTACTGTACTATTTGATATTTTATTTACAGTATATAAAATGTATTTGGTGTACTTTTAGTTAATATTATATGTACAATATATGAAATATATTTACTGTACTTTCTGATATTTTATATACAGTATATAAGATATATTTGGTGTCCTTTTGATATTTTATATAAATTATATAATATATATTTTGTGAAGTTTTTGATATTTTACATAGGGTGTGTAGTATATACTTACTGTCCTTTTTGATATTTTATTTACAGTATATAATATACATTTGGTGTAATTTTTGATATTTTATGTACAGTATATTAAATATAATTACTGAAGTATTTGATACTTTATTTACAGTATATATAACACATATTTGGTGTACTTTTTGATATTTTATGTACAGTATGTAATATATATTTACTGTACTTTTTGATAATTTATTTACAGTATATAAAGAGTATTTGGTGTACTTTCAGTTAATATTATATGTACAATATATGAAATATGTTTACTGTATTTTTGATATTTTATGTACAGTATATAAGATATATTTGGTGTCCTTTTGATATTTTATGTAAATTATATAATATATATTTGGTGAAGTTTTTGATATTTTACATAGGGTGTGTAGTATATAGTTACTGTCCTTTTTGATATTTTATTTACAGTATATAATATACGTTTGGTGTAATTTTTGATATTTTATGTACAGTATATTAAATATAATTACTGTAGTATTTGATACTTTATTTACAGTATATATAACACATATTTGGTGTACTTTTTGATATTTTATATACAGTATGTAATATATATTTACTGTACTTTTTGATAATTTATTTACAGTATATAAAGTGTATTTGGGGTACTTTCGGTTAATATTATATGTACAATATATGAAATATATTTACTGTATTTTTGATATTTTATGTACAGTATATAAGATATATTTCGTATCCTTTTGATATTTTATGTAAATTATATAATACATATTTGGTGTTGTTTTTGATATTTTACATAGGGTGTGTCATATATATTGACTGTCCTTTTTTATATTTTATTTACAGTATATAATATACATTTGGTGTAATTTTTGATATTTTATGTACAGTGTATTAAATATAATTACTGTAGTTTTTCATAGTCTATTTACAGTATATATAACACATATTTGGTGTACTTTTTGATATTTTATGTACAGTATGTCATATATATTTACTGTACTGTTTTATATTTTATTTACAGTATATAAAATGTATTTGGTGTACTTTTAGTTAATATTATATGTACAATATATGAAATATATTTACTGTACCTTCTGATATTTTATATACAGTATATAAGATATATTTGGTGTCCGTTTGATATTTTATACAAATTATATAATATATATTTGGTGAAGTTTTTCATATTTTACATAGGGGGTGTAGTATATAGTTACTGTCCTTTTTGATATTTTATTTACAGTATATAATATACGTTTGGTGTAATTTTTGATATTTAATGTACAGTATATTAAATATAATTACTGTAGTATTTGATACTTTATTTACAGTATATAAACCACATATTTGGTGTACTTTTTGATATTTTATGTACAGTATGTAATATATATTTACTGTACTTTTTGATAATTTGTTTACAGTATATTAAGTGTATTTGGTGTACTTTCAGTTAATATTATATGTACAATATATGTAATATATTTACCGTACTCTTTGATATTTTATGTACAGTATATAAGATATATTTGGTGTCCTTTTGATATTTTATGTAAATTATATAATACATATTTGGTGTAGTTTTTGATATTTTACATAGGGTGTGTGATATATATTGACTGTCCTTTTTGATATTTTATTTACAGTATATAATATACATTTGGTGTAATTTTTGATATTTTATGTACAGTATATTAAATACAATTACTGTAGTTTTTGATAGTCTATTTACAGTATATATAACACGTATTTGGTGTACTTTTTGATATTTTATGTACAGTATGTCATATATATTTACTGTACTTTTTGATAATTTATTTACAGTATATAAAATGTATTTGGTGTACCTTCAGTTAATATTATATGTACAATATATGAAATATATTTACTGTACTTTTTGATATTTTATGTACAGTATGTCATATATATTTACTGTATTTTTGATATTTTATTTACAGTATATAAAATGTATTTGGTGTACTTTTAGTTAATATTATATACACAATATATGAAATATATTTACTGTACTTTTTGATATTTTATGTACAGTATATAAGATATATTTGGTGTCCTTTTGATATTTTATATAAATTATATAATATATATTTGGTGTAGTTTTTGAGTATATAAAATGTATTTGGTGTACTTTCAGTTAATATTATATGTACAATATATGGAATATATTTACTGTAATTTTTGATATTTTATGTACAGTATAGAAGATATATTTGGTGTCCTTTTGATATTTTATATAAATTATATAATATATATTTGGTGAAGTTTTTGATATTTTACATAGGGTGTGTAGTATATAGTTACTGTCCTTTTTGATATTTTATTTACAGTATATAATATACGTTTGGTGTAATTTTTGATATTTAATGTACAGTATATTAAACATAATTACTGTACTATTTGATACTTTATTTACAGTATATATAACACATATTTGGTGTACTTTCTGATATTTTATGTACAGTATGTAATATATATTTACTGTACTTTTTGATAATTTATTTACAGTATATAAAGTGTATTTGGTGTACTTTCAGTTAATATTATATGTACAATATATGAAATATATTTACTGTACTTTTTGATATTTTATGTACAGTATATAAGATATATTTGGTGTCCTTTTGATATTTTATGTAAATTATATAATATATATTTGGTGAAGTTTTTGATATTTTACATAGGGTGTGTAGTATATAGTTACTGTCCTTTTTGATATTTTATTTACAGTATATAATATACGTTTGGTGTAATTTTTGATATTTAATGTACAGTATATTAAATATAATTACTGTAGTATTTGATACTTTATTTACAGTATATATAACACATATTTGGTGTACTTTTTGATATTTTATGTACATTATGTCATATATATTTACTGTACTTTTTGATAATTTATTTACAGTATATAAAGTGTATTTGGTGTACTTTCAGTTAATATTATATGTACAATATATGAAATATATTTACTGTACTTTTTGATATTTTATGTACAGTATATAAGATATATTTGGTGTCCTTTTGATATTTTATGTAAATTATATAATATATATTTGGTGAAGTTTTTGATATTTTACATAGGGTGTGTAGTATATAGTTACTGTCCTTTTTGATATTTTATTTACAGTATATAATATACGTTTGGTGTAATTTTTGATATTTTATGTACAGTATATTAAATATAATTACTGTAGTATTTGATACTTTATTTACAGTATATATAACACATATTTGGTGTACTTTTTGATATTTTATGTACAGTATGTAATATATATTTACTGTACTTTTTGATAATTTATTTACAGTATATAAAGTGTATTTGGTGTACTTTCGGTTAATATTATATGTACAATATATGAAATATATATACTGTATTTTTGATATTTTATGTACAGTATATAAGATATATTTCGTGTCCTTTTGATATTTTATGTAAATTATATAATACATATTTGGTGTTGTTGTTGATATTTTACATAGGGTGTGTCATCTATATTGACTGTCCTTTTTAATATTTTATTTACAGTATATAATATACATTTGGTGTAATTTTTGATATTTTATGTACAGTATATTAAATATAATTACTGTAGTTTTTTATAGTCTATTTACAGTATATATAACACATATTTGGTGTACTTTTTGATATTTTATGTACAGTATGTCATATATATTTACTGTACTGTTTGATATTTTATTTACAGTATATAAAATGTATTTGGTGTACTTTTAGTTAATATTATATGTACAATATATGAAATATATTTACTGTACTTTCTGATATTTTATATACAGTATATAAGATATATTTGGTGTCCTTTTGATATTTTATATAAATTATATAATATATATTTTGTGAAGTTTTTGATGTTTTACATAGGGTGTGTAGTATATACTTACTGTCCTTTTTGATATTTTATTTACAGTATATAATATACATTTGGTGTAATTTTTGATATTTTATGTACAGTATATTAAATATAATTACTGCAGTTTTTGATAGTCTATTTACAGTATATACAACACATATTTGGTGTACTTTTTGATATTTTATGTACAGTATGTCATATATATTTACTGTACTTTTTGATAATTTAATTACAGTATATAAAGTGTATTTGGTGTATTTTCAGTTAATATTATATGTACAATATATGAAATATATTTACTGTACTTTTTGATATTTTATGTACAGTATATAAGATATATTTGGTGTCCTTTTGATATTTTATGTAAATTATATAATATATATTTGGTGAAGTTTTTGATATATTACATAGGGTGTGTAGTATATAGTTACTGTCCTTTTTGATATTTTATTTACAGTATATAATATACGTTTGGTGTAATTTTTGATATTTTATGTACAGTATATTAAATATAATTACTGTTGTATTTGATACTTTATTTACAGTATATATAACACATATTTGGTGTACTTTTTGATATTTTATGTACAGTATGTAATATATATTTACTGTACTTTTTGATAATTTATTTACAGTATATAAAGTGTATTTGGTGTACTTTCGGTTAATATTATATGTACAATATATGAAATATATACTGTATTTTTGATATTTTATGTACAGTATATAAGATATATTTCGTGTCCTTTTGATATTTTATGTAAATTATATAATACATATTTGGTGTTGTTTTTGATATTTTACATAGGGTGTGTCATCTATATTGACTGTCCTTTTTAATATTTTATTTACAGTATATAATATACATTTGGTGTAATTTTTGATATTTTATGTACAGTATATTAAATATAATTACTGTAGTTTTTTATAGTCTATTTACAGTATTTATAACACATATTTGGTGTACTTTTTGATATTTTATGTACAGTATGTCATATATATTTACTGTACTATTTGATATTTTATTTACAGTATATAAAATGTATTTGGTGTACTTTTAGTTAATATTATATGTACAATATATGAAATATATTTACTGTACTTTCTGATATTTTATATACAGTATATAAGATATATTTGGTGTCCTTTTGATATTTTATATAAATTATATAATATATATTTTGTGAAGTTTTTGATATTTTACATAGGGTGTGTAGTATATACTTACTGTCCTTTTTGATATTTTATTTACAGTATATAATATACATTTGGTGTAATTTTTGATATTTTATGTACAGTATATTAAATATAATTACTGAAGTATTTGATACTTTATTTACAGTATATATAACACATATTTGGTGTACTATTTGATATTTTATGTACAGTATGTCATATATATTTACTGTACTTTTTGATAATTTATTTACAGTATATAAAGAGTATTTGGTGTACTTTCAGTTAATATTATATGTACAATATATGAAATATGTTTACTGTATTTTTGATATTTTATGTACAGTATATAAGATATATTTGGTGTCCTTTTGATATTTTATGTAAATTATATAATATATATTTGGTGAAGTTTTTGATATTTTACATAGGGTGTGTAGTATATAGTTACTGTCCTTTTTGATATTTTATTTACAGTATATAATATACGTTTGGTGTAATTTTTGATATTTTATGTACAGTATATTAAATATAATTACTGTAGTATTTGATACTTTATTTACAGTATATATAACACATATTTGGTGTACTTTTTGATATTTTATGTACAGTATGTAATATATATTTACTGTACTTTTTGATAATTTATTTACAGTATATAAAGTGTATTTGGGGTACTTTCGGTTAATATTATATGTACAATATATGAAATATATTTACTGTATTTTTGATATTTTATGTACAGTATATAAGATATATTTCGTATCCTTTTGATATTTTATGTAAATTATATAATACATATTTGGTGTTGTTTTTGATATTTTACATAGGGTGTGTCATATATATTGACTGTCCTTTTTTATATTTTATTTACAGTATATAATATACATTTGGTGTAATTTTTGATATTTTATGTACAGTATATTAAATATAATTACTGTAGTTTTTCATAGTCTATTTACAGTATATATGACACATATTTTTTGTACTTTTTGATATTTTATGTACAGTATGTCATATATATTTACTGTACTGTTTTATATTTTATTTACAGTATATAAAATGTATTTGGTGTACTTTTAGTTAATATTATATGTACAATATATGAAATATATTTACTGTACCTTCTGATATTTTATGTACAGTATATAAGATATATTTGGTGTCCGTTTGATATTTTATACAAATTATATAATATATATTTGGTGAAGTTTTTCATATTTTACATAGGGGGTGTAGTATATAGTTACTGTCCTTTTTGATATTTTATTTACAGTATATAATATACGTTTGGTGTAATTTTTGATATTTAATGTACAGTATATTAAATATAATTACTGTAGTATTTGATACTTTATTTACAGTATATAAACCACATATTTGGTGTACTTTTTGATATTTTATGTACAGTATGTAATATATATTTACTGTACTTTTTGATAATTTATTTACAGTATATAAAGTGTATTTGGCGTACTTTCAGTTAATATTATATGTACAATATATGAAATATATTTACTGTACTTTTTGATATTTTATGTACAGTATATAAGATATATTTGGTGTCCTTTTGATATTTTATGTAAATTATATAATATATATTTGGTGAAGTTTTTGATATTTTACATAGGGTGTGTAGTATATAGTTACTGTCCTTTTTGATATTTTATTTACAGTATATAATATACGTTTGGTGTAATTTTTGATATTTTATGTACAGTATATTAAATATAATTACTGTAGTATTTGATACTTTATTTACAGTATATATAACACATATTTGGTGCACTTTTTGATATTTTATGTACAGTATGTAATATATATTTACTGTACTTTTTGATAATTTATTTACAGTATATAAAGTGTATTTGGTGTACTTTCGGTTAATATTATATGTACAATATATGAAATATATATACTGTATTTTTGATATTTTATGTACAGTATATAAGATATATTTCGTGTCCTTTTGATATTTTATGTAAATTATATAATACATATTTGGTGTTGTTTTTGATATTTTACATAGGGTGTGTCATCTATATTGACTGTCCTTTTTAATATTTTATTTACAGTATATAATATACATTTGGTGTAATTTTTGATATTTTATGTACAGTATATTAAATATAATTACTGTAGTTTTTCATAGTCTATTTACAGTATATATAACACATATTTGGTGTACTTTTTGATATTTTATGTACAGTAGGTCATATATATTTACTGTACTATTTGATATTTTATTTACAGTATATAAAATGTATTTGGTGTACTTTTAGTTAATATTATATGTACAATATATGATATATATTTACTGTACTTTCTGATATTTTATATACAGTATATAAGATATATTTGGTGTCCTTTTGATATTTTATATAAATTATATAATATATATTTTGTGCAGTTTTTGATATTTTACATAGGGTGTGTAGTATATACTTACTGTCCTTTTTGATATTTTATTTACAGTATATAATATACATTTGGTGTAATTTTTGATATTTTATGTACAGTATATTAAATATAATTACTGCAGTTTTTGATAGTCTATTTACAGTATATACAACACATATTTGGTGTACTTTTTGATATTTTATGTACAGTATGTCATATATATTTACTGTACTTTTTGATATTTTATTTACAGTATATAAAATGTATTTGGTGTACTTTTAGTTAATATTATATGTACAATATATGAAATATATTTACTGTACTTTTTGATATTTTATGTACAGTATATAAGATATATTTGGTGTCCTTTTGATATTTTATATAAATTACATAATATATATTTGGTGAAGTTTTTGATATTTTACATAGGGTGTGTAGTATATAGTTACTGTCCTTTTTGATATTTTATTTACAGTATATAATATACGTTTGGTGTAATTTTTGATATTTAATGTACAGTATATTAAATATAATTACTGTAGTATTTGATACTTTATTTACAGTATATATAACACATATTTGGTGTACTTTTTGATATTTTATGTACAGTATGTCATATATATTTACTGTACTTTTTGAGAATTTATTTACAGTATATAAAGTGTATTTGGTGTACTTTCAGTTAATATTATATGTACTATATATGAAATATATTTACTGTACTTTTTGATATTTTATGTACAGTATATAAGATATATTTCGTGTCCTTTTGATATTTTATGTAAATTATATAATATATATTTGGTGAAGTTTTTGATATTTTACATAGGGTGTGTAGTATATAGTTACTGTCCTTTTTGATATTTTATTTACAGTATATAATATACGTTTGGTGTAATTTTTGATATTTTATGTACAGTATATTAAATATAATTACTGCAGTTTTTGATAGTCTATTTACAGTATATACAACACATATTTGGTGTACTTTTTGATATTTTATGTACAGTATGTCATATATATTTACTGTACTTTTTGATAATTTATTTACAGTATATAAAGTGTATTTGGTGTACTTTCGGTTAATATTATATGTACAATATATGAAATATATATACTGTATTTTTGATATTTTATGTACAGTATATAAGATATATTTCGTGTCCTTTTGATATTTTATGTAAATTATATAATACATATTTGGTGTTGTTTTTGATATTTTACATAGGGTGTGTCATCTATATTGACTGTCCTTTTTAATATTTTATTTACAGTATATAATATACATTTGGTGTAATTTTTGATATTTTATGTACAGTATATTAAATATAATTACTGTAGTTTTTTATAGTCTATTTACAGTATATATAACACATATTTGGTGTACTTTTTGATATTTTATGTACAGTATGTCATATATATTTACTGTACTATTTGATATTTTATTTACAGTATATAAAATGTATTTGGTGTACTTTTAGTTAATATTATATGTACAATATATGAAATATATTTACTGTACTTTCTGATATTTTATATACAGTATATAAGATATATTTGGTGTCCTTTTGATATTTTATATAAATTATATAATATATATTTTGTGAAGTTTTTGATATTTTACATAGGGTGTGTAGTATATACTTACTGTCCTTTTTGATATTTTATTTACAGTATATAATATACATTTGGTGTAATTTTTGATATTTTATGTACAGTATATTAAATATAATTACTGAAGTATTTGATACTTTATTTACAGTATATATAACACATATTTGGTGTACTTTTTGATATTTTATGTACAGTATGTAATATATATTTACTGTACTTTTTGATAATTTATTTACAGTATATAAAGAGTATTTGGTGTACTTTCAGTTAATATTATATGTACAATATATGAAATATGTTTACTGTATTTTTGATATTTTATGTACAGTATATAAGATATATTTGGTGTCCTTTTGATATTTTATGTAAATTATATAATATATATTTGGTGAAGTTTTTGATATTTTACATAGGGTGTGTAGTATATAGTTACTGTCCTTTTTGATATTTTATTTACAGTATATAATATACGTTTGGTGTAATTTTTGATATTTTATGTACAGTATATTAAATATAATTACTGTAGTATTTGATACTTTATTTACAGTATATATAACACATATTTGGTGTACTTTTTGATATTTTATATACAGTATGTAATATATATTTACTGTACTTTTTGATAATTTATTTACAGTATATAAAGTGTATTTGGGGTACTTTCGGTTAATATTATATGTACAATATATGAAATATATTTACTGTATTTTTGATATTTTATGTACAGTATATAAGATATATTTCGTATCCTTTTGATATTTTATGTAAATTATATAATACATATTTGGTGTTGTTTTTGATATTTTACATAGGGTGTGTCATATATATTGACTGTCCTTTTTTATATTTTATTTACAGTATATAATATACATTTGGTGTAATTTTTGATATTTTATGAACAGTGTATTAAATATAATTACTGTAGTTTTTCATAGTCTATTTACAGTATATATAACACATATTTGGTGTACTTTTTGATATTTTATGTACAGTATGTCATATATATTTACTGTACTGTTTTATATTTTATTTACAGTATATAAAATGTATTTGGTGTACTTTTAGTTAATATTATATGTACAATATATGAAATATATTTACTGTACCTTCTGATATTTTATATACAGTATATAAGATATATTTGGTGTCCGTTTGATATTTTATACAAATTATATAATATATATTTGGTGAAGTTTTTCATATTTTACATAGGGGGTGTAGTATATAGTTACTGTCCTTTTTGATATTTTATTTACAGTATATAATATACGTTTGGTGTAATTTTTGATATTTAATGTACAGTATATTAAATATAATTACTGTAGTATTTGATACTTTATTTACAGTATATAAACCACATATTTGGTGTACTTTTTGATATTTTATGTACAGTATGTAATATATATTTACTGTACTTTTTGATAATTTATTTACAGTATATAAAGTGTATTTGGTGTACTTTCAGTTAATATTATATGTACAATATATGAAATATATTTACTGTACTTTTTGATATTTTATGTACAGTATATAAGATATATTTGGTGTCCTTTTGATATTTTATGTAAATTATATAATATATATTTGGTGAAGTTTTTGATATTTTACATAGGGTGTGTAGTATATAGTTACTGTCCTTTTTGATATTTTATTGACAGTATATAATATACGTTTGGTGTAATTTTTGATATTTTATGTACAGTATATTAAATATAATTACTGTAGTATTTGATACTTTATTTACAGTATATATAACACATATTTGGTGTACTTTTTGATATTTTATGTACAGTATGTAATATATATTTACTGTACTTTTTGATAATTTATTTACAGTATATAAAGTGTATTTGGTGTACTTTCAGTTAATATTATATGTACAATATATGAAATATATTTACTGTACTTTGTGATATTTTATGTACAGTATATAAGATATATTTGGTGTCCTTTTGATATTTTATATAAATTACATAATATATATTTGGTGAAGTTTTTGATATTTTACATAGGGTGTGTAGTATATAGTTACTGTCCTTTTTGATATTTTATTTACAGTATATAATATACGTTTGGTGTAATTTTTGATATTTAATGTACAGTATATTAAATATAATTACTGTAGTATTTGATACTTTATTTACAGTATATATAACACATATTTGGTGTACTTTTTGATATTTTATGTACAGTATGTAATATATATTTACTGTACTTTTTGATAATTTATTTACAGTATATAAAGTGTATTTGGTGTACTTTCAGTTAATATTATATGTACAATATATGAAATATATTTACTGTACTTTTTGATATTTTATGTACAGTATATAAGATATATTTGGTGTCCTTTTGATATTTTATATAAATTACATAATATATATTTGGTGAAGTTTTTGATATTTTACATAGGGTGTGTAGTATATAGTTACTGTCCTTTTTGATATTTTATTTACAGTATATAATATACGTTTGGTGTAATTTTTGATATTTAATGTACAGTATATTAAATATAATTACTGTAGTATTTGATACTTTATTTACAGTATATATAACACATATTTGGTGTACTTTTTGATATTTTATGTACAGTATGTAATATATATTTACTGTACTTTTTGATAATTTATTTACAGTATATAAAGTGTATTTGGTGTACTTTCAGTTAATATTATATGTACAATATATGAAATATATTTACTGTACTTTTTGATATTTTATGTACAATATATAAGATATATTGGGTGTCCTTTTGATATTTTATGTAAATTATATAATACATATTTGGTGTTGTTTTTGATATTTTACATAGGGTATGTCATCTATATTGACTGTCCTTTTTGATATTTTATTTACAGTATATAATATACATTTGGTGTAATTTTTGATATTTTATGTACAGTATATTAAATATAATTACTGTAGTTTTTCATAGTCTATTTACAGTATATATAACACATATTTGGTGTACTTTTTGATATTTTATGTACAGTATGTCATCTATATTTACTGTACTATTTGATATTTTATTTACAGTATATAAAATGTATTTGGTGTACTTTTAGTTAATATTATATGTACAATATATGAAATATATTTACTGTACTTTCTGATATTTTATATACAATATATAAGATATATTTGGTGTCCTTTTGATATTTTATATAAATTATATAATATATATTTGGTGAAGTTTTTGATATTTTACATAGGGTGTGTAGTATATACTTACTGTCCTTTTTGATATTTTATTTACAGTATATAATATACATTTGGTGTAATTTTTGATATTTTATGTACAGTATATTAAATATAATTACTGCAGTTTTTGATAGTCTATTTACAGTATATATAACACATATTTGGTGTACTTTTTGATATTTTATGTACAGTATGTCATATATATTTACTGTACTTTTTGATATTTTATTTACAGTATATAAAATGTATTTGGTGTACTTTTAGTTAATATTATATGTACAATATATGAAATATATTTACTGTACTTTTTGATATTTTATGTACAGTATATAAGATATATTTGGTGTCCTTTTGATATTTTATAGAAATTATATAATATATATTTGGTGAAGTTTTTGATATTTTACATAGGGTGTGTAGTATATAGTTACTGTCCTTTTTGATATTTTATTTACAGTATATAATATACGTTTGGTGTAATTTTTGATATTTAATGTACAGTATATTAAATATAATTACTGTAGTATTTGATACTTTATTTACAGTATATATAACACATATTTGGTGTACTTTTTGATATTTTATGTACAGTATGTCATATATATTTACTGTACTTTTTGATAATTTATTTACAGTATATAAAGTGTATTTGGTGTACTTTCAGTTAATATTATATGTAAAATATATGAAATATATTTACTGTACTTTGTGATATTTTATGTACAGTATATAAGATATATTTGGTGTCCTTTTGATATTTTATGTAAATTATATAATATATATTTGGTGAAGTTTTTGATATTTTACATAGGGTGTGTACCATATAGTTACTGTCCTTTTGGATATTTTATTTACAGTATATAATATACGTTTGGTGTAATTTTTGATATTTTATGTACAGTATATTAAATATAATTACTGTAGTATTTGATACTTTATTTACAGTATATATAACACATATTTGGTGTACTTTTTGATATTTTATGTACAGTATGTCATATATATTTACTGTACTTTTTGATAATTTATTTACAGTATATAAAGTGTATTTGGTGTACTTTCGGTTAATATTATATGTACAATATATGAAATATATTTACTGTACTTTTTGATATTTTATGTACAGTATATAAGATATATTTCGTGTCCTTTTGATATTTTATGTAAATTATATAATACATATTTGGTGTTGTTTTTGATATTTTACATAGGGTGTGTCATCTATATTGACTGTCCTTTTTGATATTTTATTTACAGTATATAATATACATTTGGTGTAATTTTTGATATTTTATGTACAGTATATTAAATATAATTACTGTAGTTTTTCATAGTCTATTTACAGTATATATAACACATATTTGGTGTACTTTTTGATATTTTATGTACAGTATGTCATCTATATTTACTGTACTATTTGATATTTTATTTACAGTATATAAAATGTATTTGGTGTACTTTTAGTTAATATTATATGTACAATATATGAAATATATTTACTGTACTTTCTGATATTTTATATACAGTATATAAGATATATTTGGTGTCCTTTTGATATTTTATATAAATTATATAATATATATTTGGTGAAGTTTTTGATATTTTACATAGGGTGTGTAGTATATACTTACTGTCCTTTTTGATATTTTATTTACAGTATATAATATACATTTGGTGTAATTTTTGATATTTTATGTACAGTATATTAAATATAATTACTGCAGTTTTTGATAGTCTATTTACAGTATATATAACACATATTTGGTGTACTTTTTGATATTTTATGTACAGTATGTCATATATATTTACTGTACTTTTTGATATTTTATTTACAGTATATAAAATGTATTTGGTGTACTTTTAGTTAATATTATATGTACAATATAGGAAATATATTTACTGTACTTTTTGATATTTTATGTACAGTATATAAGATATATTTGGTGTCCTTTTGATATTTTATATAAATTATATAATATATATTTGGTGAAGTTTTTGATATTTTACATAGGGTGAGTAGTATATAGTTACTGTCCTTTTTGATATTTTATTTACAGTATAAAATATACGTTTGGTGTAATTTTTGATATTTTATGTACAGTATATTAAATATAATTACTGCAGTATTTGATACTTTATTTACAGTATATATAACACATATTTGGTGTACTTTTTGATATTTTATGTACAGTATGTAATATATATTTACTGTACTTTTTGATAATTTATTTACAGTATATAAAGTGTATTTGGTGTACTTTCAGTTAATATTATATGTACAATATATGAAATATATTTACTGTACTTTTTGATATTTTATGTACAGTATATAAGATATATTTCGTGTCCTTTTGATATTTTATGTAAATTATATAATATATATTTGGTGAAGTTTTTGATATTTTACATAGGGTGTGTAGTGTATAGTTACTGTCCTTTTTGATATTTTATTTACAGTATATAATATACGTTTGGTGTAATTTTTGATATTTTATGTACAGTATATTAAATATAATTACTGTAGTATTTGATACTTTATTTACAGTATATAAACCACATATTTGGTGTACTTTTTGATATTTTATGTACAGTATGTAATATATATTTACTGTACTTTTTGATAATTTATTTACAGTATATAAAGTGTATTTGGTGTACTTTCGGTTAATATTATATGTACAATATATGAAATATATACTGTATTTTTGATATTTTATGTACAGTATATAAGATATATTTCGTGTCCTTTTGATATTTTATGTAAATTATATAATACATATTTGGTGTTGTTTTTGATATTTTACATAGGGTGTGTCATCTATATTGACTGTCCTTTTTAATATTTTATTTACAGTATATAATATACATTTGGTGTAATTTTTGATATTTTATGTACAGTATATTAAATATAATTACTGTAGTTTTTCGTAGTCTATTTACAGTATATATAACACATATTTGGTGTACTTTTTGATATTTTATGTACAGTATGTCATCTATATTTACTGTACTATTTGATATTTTATTTACAGTATATAAAATGTATTTGGTGTACTTTTAGTTAATATTATATGTACAATATATGAAATATACTTACTGTACTTTCTGATATTTTATATACAGTATATAAGATATATTTGGTGTCCTTTTGATAATTTATATAAATTATATAATATATATTTGGTGAAGTTTTTGATATTTTACATAGGGTGTGTAGTATATACTTACTGTCCTTTTTGATATTTTATTTACAGTATATAATATACATTTGGTGTAATTTTTGATATTTTATGTACAGTATATTAAATATAATTACTGCAGTTTTTGATAGTCTATTTACAGTATATATAACACATATTTGGTGTACTTTTTGATATTTTATGTACAGTATGTAATATATATTTACTGTAGTTTTTGATAATTTATTTACAGTATATAAAATGTATTTGGTGTACTTTTAGTTAATATTATATGTACAATATAGGAAATATATTTACTGTACTTTTTGATATTTTATGTACAGTATATAAGATATATTTGGTGTCCTTTTGATATTTTATATAAATTATATAATATATATTTGGTGAAGTTTTTGATATTTTACATAGGGTGTGTAGTATATAGTTACTGTCCTTTTTGATATTTTATTTACAGTATATAATATACGTTTGGTGTAATTTTTGATATTTAATGTACAGTATATTAAATATAATTACTGTAGTATTTGATACTTTATTTACAGTATATATAACACATATTTGGTGTACTTTTTGATATTTTATGTACAGTATGTAATATATATTTACTGTACTTTTTGATAATTTATTTACAGTATATAAAGTGTATTTGGTGTACTTTCAGTTAATATTATATGTACAATATATGAAATATATTTACTGTACTTTTTGATATTTTATGTACAGTATATAAGATATATTTCGTGTCCTTTTGATATTTTATGTAAATTATATAATATATATTTGGTGAAGTTTTTGATATTTTACATAGGGTGTGTAGTATATAGTTACTGTCCTTTTTGATATTTTATTTACAGTATATAATATACGTTTGGTGTAATTTTTGATATTTTATGTACAGTATATTAAATATAATTACTGTAGTATTTGATACTTTATTTACAGTATATATAACACATATTTGGTGTACTTTTTGATATTTTATGTACAGTATGTAATATATATTTACTGTACTTTTTGATAATTTATTTACAGTATATAAAGTGTATTTGGTGTACTTTTGGTTAATATTATATGTACAATATATGAAATATATATACTGTATTTTTGATATTTTATGTACAGTATATAAGATATATTTCGTGTCCTTTTGATATTTTATGTAAATTATATAATACATATTTGGTGTTGTTTTTGATATTTTACATAGGGTGTGTCATCTATATTGACTGTCCTTTCTGATATTTTATTTACAGTATATAATATACATTTGGTGTAATTTTTGATATTTTATGTACAGTATATTAAATATAATTACTGTAGTTTTTCATAGTCTATTTACAGTATATATAACACATATTTGGTGTACTTTTTGAAATTTTAATGACAGTATGCCATATATATTTACTGTACTATTTGATATTTTATTTACAGTATATAAAATGTATTTGGTGTACTTTTAGTTAATATTATATGTACAATATATGAAATATATTTACTGTACTTTCTGATATTTTATATACAGTATATAAGATATATTTGGTGTCCTTTTGATATTTTATATAAATTATATAAGATATATTTGGTGAAGTTTTTGATATTTTACATAGGGTGTGTAGTATATACTTACTGTCCTTTTTGATATTTTATTTACAGTATATAATATACATTTGGTGTAATTTTTGATATTTTATGTACAGTATATTAAATATAATTACTGCAGTTTTTGATAGTCTATTTACAGTATATATAACACATATTTGGTGTACTTTTTGATATTTTATGTACAGTATGTCATATATATTTACTGTACTTTTTGATATTTTATTTACAGTATATAAAATGTATTTGGTGTACTTTTAGTTAATATTATATGTACAATATATGAAATATATTTACTGTACTTTCTGATATTTTATGTACAGTATATAAGATATATTTGGTGTCCTTTTGATATTTTATATAAATTATATAATATATTTGGTGAAGTTTTGATATTTTACATAGGGTGTGTAGTATATAGTTACTGTCCTTTTTGATATTTTATTTACAGTCTATAATAGACGTTTCGTGTAATTTTTGATATTTTATGTACAGTATATTAAATATAATTACTGTAGTATTTGATACTTTATTTACAGTATATATAACACATATTTGGTGTACTTTTTGATATTTTATGTACAGTATGTAATATATATTTACTGTACTTTTGATAATTTATTTACAGTATATAAAGTGTATTTGGTGTAATTTCAGTTAATATTATATGTACAATATATGAAATATATTTACTGTACTTTTTGATATTTTATGTACAGTATATAAGATATATTTGGTGTCCTTTTGATATTTTATGAAAATTATATAATACATATTTGGTGTAGTTTTTGATATTTTATATAGGGTGTGTCATATATATTGACTGTCTTTTTTGATATTTTATTTACAGTATATAATATACATTTGGTGTAATTTTTGATATTTTATGTACAGTATATTAAATATAATTACTGTAGTATTTGATACTTTATTTACAGTATATATAACACATATTTGGTGTACTTTTTGATATTTTATGTACAGTATGTCATATATATTTACTGTACTTTTTGATATTTTATTTACAGTATATAAAATGTATTTGGTGTACTTTTAGTTAATATTATATGTACACTATATGAAATATATTTACTGTACTTTTAGATATTTTATGTACAGTATATAAGATATATTTGGTGTCCTTTTGATATTTTATGTAAATTATATAATACATATTTGGTGTAGTTTTTGATATTTTACATAGGGTGTGTCATATATATTGACTGTCCTTTTTGATATTTTATTTACAGTATATAAAATACATTTGGTGTAATTTTTGATATTTTATGTACAGTATATTAAATATAATTACAGTAGTCTTTGATAGTCTATTTACAGTATATATAACACATATTTGGTGTACTTTTTGATATTTTATGTACAGTATGTAATGTATATTTACTGTACTTTTTGATATTTTATTTACAGTATATAAAGTGTATTTGGTGTACTTTCAGTTAATATTATATGTACAATATATGAAATATATTTACTGTACTTTCTGATATTTTATGTACAGTATATAAGATATATTTGGTGTCCTTTTGATATTTTATATAAATTATATAATATATATTAAGTGTAGTTTTTGATATTTTACATAGGGTGTGTCATATATATTTACTGTCTTTTTGATATTTTATTTACAGTATATAATATACATTTGGTGTAATTTTTGATATTTTATGTACAGTATATTAAATATAATTACTGAAGTATTTGATACTTTATTTACAGTATATATAACACATATTTGGTGTACTTTTTGATATTTTATGTACAGTATGTCATATATATTTACTGTACTTTTTGATATTTTATTTACAGTATATAAAATGTATTTGGTGTACTTTTAGTTAATATTATATGTACAATATATGAAATATATTTACTGTACTTTTTGATATTTTATGTAGAGTATATAAGATATATTTGGTGTCCTTTTGATATTTTATATAAATTATATAATATATATTTGGTGAAGTTTTTGATATTTTACATAGGGTGTGTAGTATTTACTTACTGTCCTTTTTGATATTTTATTTACAGTATATAATATACATTTGGTGTAATTTTTGATATTTTATGTACAGTATATTAAACACAATTACTGTAGTATTTGATACTTTATTTACAGTATATATAACACATATTTGGTGTACTTTTTGATATTTTATGTACAGTATGTCATATATACCGTACTTTTTGATATTTTATTGACAGTATATAAAATGTATTTGGTGTACTTTCAGTTAATATTATATGTACAATATATGAAATATATTTACTGTACTTTCTGATATTTTATGTACAGTATATAAGATATATTTTGTGTCCTTTTGATATTTTATATAAATTATATAATATATATTAAGTGTAGTTTTTGATATTTTACATAGGGTGTGTCATATATATTTACTGTCTTTTTGATATTTTATTTACAGTATATAATATACATTTGGTGTAATTTTTGATATTTTATGTACAGTAAATTAAATATAATTACTGTAGTTTTTCATAGTCTACAGTATATATAACACATATTTGGTGTACTTTTTGATATTTTATGTACAGTATGTCATATATATTTACTGTACTTTTTGATAATTTTTTTACAGTATATAAAGTGTATTTGGTGTACTTTCAGTTAATATTATATGTACAATATATGAAATATGTTTACTGTATTTTTGATATTTTATGTACAGTATATAAGATATATTTGGTGTCCTTTTGATATTTTATGTAAATTATATGATATATATTTGGTGAAGTTTTTGATATTTTACATAGGGTGTGTAGTATATAGTTACTGTCCTTTTTGATATTTTATTTACAGTATATAATATACGTTTGGTGTAATTTTTGATATTTTATGTACAGTATATTAAATATAATTACTGTAGTATTTGATACTTTATTTACAGTATATATAACACATATTTGGTGTACTTTTTGATATTTTATGTACAGTATATAATATATATTTACTGTACTTTTTGATAATTTATTTACAGTATATAAAGTGTATTTGGTGTACTTTCGGTTAATATTATATGTACAATATATGAAATATATTTACTGTATTTTTGATATTTTATGTACAGTATATAAGATATATTTCGTGTCCTTTTGATATTTTATGTAAATTATATAATACATATTTGGTGTTGTTTTTGATATTTTACATAGGGTGTGTCATATATATTGACTGTCCTTTTTGATATTTTATTTACAGTATATAATATACATTTGGTGTAATTTTTGATATTTTATGTACAGTATATTAAATATAATTACTGTAGTTTTTCATAGTCTATTTACAGTATATATAACACATATTTGGTGTACTTTTTGATATTTTATGTACAGTATGTCATATATATTTACTGTACTGTTTTATAATTTATTTACATTATATAAAATGTATTTGGTGTACTTTCAGTTAATATTATATGTACAATATATGAAATACATTTACTGTACTTTCTGATATTTTATGTACAGTATATAAGATATATTTGGTGTCCTTTTGATATTTTATGTAAATTATATAATACATATTTGCTGTAGCTTTTGAAATTTTACATAGGGTGTGTCATATATATTGATGGTAGTTTTTGATATTTTATTTAAAGTATATAATATACATTTGGTGTAATTTTTGATATTTTATGTACAGTATTTTAAATATAATTACTGTAGTATTTGATACTTTATTTACAGTCTATATAACACATATTTGGTGTACTTTTTGATGTTTTATGTACAGTATGTCATATATATTTACTGTACTTTTTGATTATTTACAGTATATAAAGTGTATTTGGTGTACTTTTAGTTAATATTATATGTACAATATATGAAATATATTTACTGTACTTTTTGATATTTTATGTACAGTATATAAGATATATTTGGTGTCCTTTTGATATTTTATATAAATTATATAATATATATTTGGTGAAGTTTTTCATATTTTACATAGGGGGTGTAGTATATAGTTACTGTCCTTTTTGATATTTTATTTACAGTATATAATATACGTTTGGTGTAATTTTTGATATTTAATGTACAGTATATTAAATATAATTACTGTAGTATTTGATACTTTATTTACAGTATATAAAACACATATTTGGTGTACTTTTTGATATTTTATGTACAGTATGTAATATATATTTACTGTACTTTTTGATAATTTATTTACAGTATATAAAGTGTATTTGGTGTACTTTCAGTTAATATTATATGTACAATATATGAAATATATTTACTGTACTTTTTGATATTTTATGTACAGTATATAAGATATATTTGTGTCCTTTTGATATTTTATGTAAATTATATAATATATATTTGGTGAAGTTTTTGATATTTTACATAGGGAGTGTAGTATATAGTTACTGTCCTTTTTGATATTTTATTTACAGTATATAATATATGTTTGGTGTAATTTTTGATATTTTATGTACAGTATATTAAATATAATTACTGTAGTATTTGATACTTTATTTACAGTATATATAACACATATTTGGTGTACTTTTTGATATTTTATGTACAGTATATAATATATATTTACTGTACTTTTTGATAATTTATTTACAGTATATAAAGTGTATTTGGTGTACTTTCGGTTAATATTATATGTACAATATATGAAATATATTTACTGTATTTTTGATATTTTATGTACAGTATATAAGATATATTTCGTGTCCTTTTGATATTTTATGTAAATTATATAATACATATTTGGTGTTGTTTTTGATATTTTACATAGGGTGTGTCATATATATTGACTGTCCTTTTTGATATTTTATTTACAGTATATAATATACATTTGGTGTAATTTTTGATATTTTATGTACAGTATATTAAATATAATTACTGTAGTTTTTCATAGTCTATTTACAGTATATATAACACATATTTGGTGTACTTTTTGATATTTTATGTACAGTATGTCATATATATTTACTGTACTGTTTTATATTTTATTTACATTATATAAAATGTATTTGGTGTACTTTCAGTTAATATTATATGTACAATATATGAAATACATTTACTGTACTTTCTGATATTTTATGTACAGTATATAAGATATATTTGGTGTCCTTTTGATATTTTATGTAAATTATATAATACATATTTGCTGTAGCTTTTGATATTTTCCATAGGGTGTGTCATATATATTGATGGTAGTTTTTGATATTTTATTTACAGTATAAAATATACATTTGGTGTAATTTTTGATATTTTATGTACAGTATTTTAAATATAATTACTGTAGTATTTGATACTTTATTTACAGTATATATAACACATATTTGGTGTACTTTTTGATGTTTTATGTACAGTATGTCATATATATTTACTGTACTTTTTGATTATTTACAGTATATAAAGTGTATTTGGTGTACTTTTAGTTAATATTATATGTACAATATATGAAATATATTTACTGTACTTTTTGATATTTTATGTACAGTATATAAGATATATTTGGTGTCCTTTTGATATTTTATATAAATTATATAATATATATTTGGTGAAGTTTTTCATATTTTACATAGGGGGTGTAGTATATAGTTACTGTCCTTTTTGATATTTTATTTACAGTATATAATATACGTTTGGTGTAATTTTTGATATTTAATGTACAGTATATTAAATATAATTACTGTAGTATTTGATACTTTATTTACAGTATATAAACCACATATTTGGTGTACTTTTTGATATTTTATGTACAGTATGTAATATATATTTACTGTACTTTTTGATAATTTATTTACAGCATATAAAGTGTATTTGGTGTACTTTCAGTTAATATTATATGTACAATATATGAAATATATTTACTGTACTTTTTGATATTTTATGTACAGTATATAAGATATATTTGTGTCCTTTTGATATTTTATGTAAATTATATAATATATATTTGGTGAAGTTTTTGATATTTTACATAGGGTGTGTAGTATATAGTTACTGTCCTTTTTGATATTTTATTTACAGTATATAATATACGTTTGGTGTAATTTTTGATATTTTATGTACAGTATATTAAATATAATTACTGTAGTATTTGATACTTTGTTTACAGTATATATAACACATATTTGGTGTACTTTTTGATGTTTTATGTACAGTATGTCATATATTTACTGTACTTTTTGATTATTTACAGTATGTAAAGTGTATTTGGTGTACTTTTAGTTAATATTATATGTACAATATATGAAATATGTTTACTGTACTTTTTGATATTTTATGTACAGTATATAAGATATATTTGGTGTCCTTTTGATATTTTATATAAATTATATAATATATATTTGGTGAAGTTTTTCATATTTTACATAGGGGGTGTAGTATATAGTTACTGTCCTTTTTGATATTTTATTTACAGTATATAGTATACGTTTGGACTAATTTTTGATATTTAATGTACAGTATATTAAATATAATTACTGTAGTATTTGATACTTTATTTACAGTATATATAACACATATTTGGTGTACTTTTTGATATTTTATGTACCGTATGTAATATATATTTACTGTAGTTTTTGATAATTTATTTACAGTATATAAAGTGTATTTGGTGTACTTTCAGTTAATATTTTATGTACAATATATGAAATATATTTACTGTACTTTTTGATATTTTATGTACAGTATATAAGATATATTTGTGTCCTTTTGATATTTTATGTAAATTATATAATATATATTTGGTGAAGTTTTTGATATTTTACATAGGGTGTGTAGTATATAGTTACTGTCCTTTTTGATATTTTATTTACAGTATATAATATACGTCTGGTGTAATTTTTGATATTTTATGTACAGTATATTAAATATAATTACTGTAGTATTTGATACTTTATTTACAGTATATATAACACATATTTGGTGTACTTTTTGATATTTTATGTACAGTATATAATATATATTTACTGTACTTTTTGATAATTTATTTACAGTATATAAAGTGTATTTGGTGTACTTTCGGTTAATATTATATGTACAATATATGAAATATATTTACTGTACTTTTGATATTTTATGTACAGTATATAAGATATATTTCGTGTCCTTTTGATATTTTATGTAAATTATATAATACATATTTGGTGTTGTTTTTGATATTTTACATAGGGTGTGTCATATATATTGACTGTCCTTTTTGATATTTTATTTACAGTATATAATATACATTTGGTGTAATTTTTGATATTTTATGTACAGTATATTAAATATAATTACTGTAGTTTTTCATAGTCTATTTACAGTATATATAACACATATTTGGTGTACTTTTTGATATTTTATGTACAGTATGTCATATATATTTACTGTACTTTTTGATAATTTATTTACAGTATATAACGTGTATTTGGTGTACTTTCAGTTAAGATTATATGTACAATATATGAAATATATTTACTGTACTTTTTGATATTTTATGTACAGTTTATAAGATATATTTGGTGTCCTTTTGATATTTTATATAAATTATATAATATATATTTGGTGAAGTTTTTGATATTTTACATAGGGTGTGTAGTATATAGTTACTGTCCTTTTTGATATTTTATTTACAGTATATAATATACGTTTGGTGTAATTTTTGATATTTAATATACAGTATATTAAATATAATTACTGTAGTATTTGATACTTTATTTACAGTATATATAACACATATTTGGTGTACTTTTTGATATTTTATGTACAGTATGTAATGTATATTTACTGTACTTTTTGATAATTTATTTACAGTATATAAAGTGTATTTGGTGTACTTTCAGTTAATATTATATGTACAATATATGAAATATATTTACTGTACTTTTTGATATTTTATGTACAGTATATAAGATATATTTGGTGTCCTTTTGATATTTTATGTAAATTATATAATATATATTTGGTGAAGTTTTTGATATTTTACATAGGGTGTGTAGTATATAGTTACTGTCCTTTTTGATATTTTATTTACGGTATATAATATACGTTTGGTGTAATTTTTGATATTTTATGTACAGTATATTAAATATAATTACTGTAGTATTTGATACTTTATTTACAGTATATATACAACATATTTGGTGTACTTTTTGATATTTTATGTACAGTATGTAATATATATTTACTGTACTTTTTGATAATTTATTTACAGTATATAAAGTGTATTTGGTGTACTTTCGGTTAATATTATATGTACAATATTTGAAATATATATTCTGTATTTTTTGTATTTTATGTACAGTATATAAGATATATTTCGTGTCCTTTTGATATTTTATGTAAATTATATAATACATATTTGGTGTAGTTTTTGATATTTTACATAGGGTGTGTGATATATATTGACTGTCCTTTTTGATATTTTATTTACAGTATATAATGTACATTTGGTGTAATTTTTGATATTTTATGTACAGTATATTAAATACAATTACTGTAGTTTTTGATAGTCTATTTACAGTATATATAACACGTATTTGGTGTACTTTTTGATATTTTATGTACAGTATGTCATATATATTTACTGTACTTTTTGATAATTTATTTACAGTATATAAAATGTATTTGGTGTACCTTCAGTTAATATTATATGTACAATATATGAAATATATTTACTGTACTTTTTGATATTTTATGTACAGTATGTCATATATATTTACTGTATTTTTGATATTTTATTTACAGTATATAAAATGTATTTGGTGTACTTTTAGTTAATATTATATACACAATATATGAAATATATTTACTGTACTTTTTGATATTTTATGTACAGTATATAAGATATATTTGGTGTCCTTTTGATATTTTATATAAATTATATAATATATATTTGGTGTAGTTTTTGAGTATATAAAATGTATTTGGTGTACTTTCAGTTAATATTATATGTACAATATATGGAATATATTTACTGTACTTTTTGATATTTTATGTACAGTATAGAAGATATATTTGGTGTCCTTTTGATATTTTATATAAATTATATAATATATATTTGGTGAAGTTTTTGATATTTTACATAGGGTGTGTAGTATATAGTTACTGTCCTTTTTGATATTTTATTTACAGTATATAATATACGTTTGGTGTAATTTCTGATATTTAATGTACAGTATATTAAATATAATTACTGTACTATTTGATACTTTATTTACAGTATATATAACACATATTTGGTGTACTTTCTGATATTTTATGTACAGTATGTAATATATATTTACTGTACTTTTTGATAATTTATTTACAGTATATAAAGTGTATTTGGTGTACTTTCAGTTAATATTATATGTACAATATATGAAATATATTTACTGTACTTTTTGATATTTTATGTACAGTATATAAGATATATTTGGTGTCCTTTTGATATTTTATGTAAATTATATAATATATATTTGGTGAAGTTTTTGATATTTTACATAGGGTGTGTAGTATATAGTTACTGTCCTTTTTGATATTTTATTTACAGTATATAATATACGTTTGGTGTAATTTTTGATATTTAATGTACAGTATATTAAATATAATTACTGTAGTATTTGATACTTTATTTACAGTATATATAACACATATTTGGTGTACTTTTTGATATTTTATGTACATTATGTCATATATATTTACTGTACTTTTTGATAATTTATTTACAGTATATAAAGTGTATTTGGTGTACTTTCAGTTAATATTATATGTACAATATATGAAATATATTTACTGTACTTTTTGATATTTTATGTACAGTATATAAGATATATTTGGTGTCCTTTTGATATTTTATGTAAATTATATAATATATATTTGGTGAAGTTTTTGATATATTACATAGGGTGTGTAGTATATAGTTACTGTCCTTTTTGATATTTTATTTACAGTATATAATATACGTTTGGTGTAATTTTTGATATTTTATGTACAGTATATTAAATATAATTACTGTTGTATTTGATACTTTATTTACAGTATATATAACACATATTTGGTGTACTTTTTGATATTTTATGTACAGTATGTAATATATATTTACTGTACTTTTTGATAATTTATTTACAGTATATAAAGTGTATTTGGTGTACTTTCGGTTAATATTATATGTACAATATATGAAATATATACTGTATTTTTGATATTTTATGTACAGTATATAAGATATATTTCGTGTCCTTTTGATATTTTATGTAAATTATATAATACATATTTGGTGTTGTTTTTGATATTTTACATAGGGTGTGTCATCTATATTGACTGTCCTTTTTAATATTTTATTTACAGTATATAATATACATTTGGTGTAATTTTTGATATTTTATGTACAGTATATTAAATATAATTACTGTAGTTTTTTATAGTCTATTTACAGTATATATAACACATATTTGGTGTACTTTTTGATATTTTATGTACAGTATGTCATATATATTTACTGTACTATTTGATATTTTATTTACAGTATATAAAATGTATTTGGTGTACTTTTAGTTAATATTATATGTACAATATATGAAATATATTTACTGTACTTTCTGATATTTTATATACAGTATATAAGATATATTTGGTGTCCTTTTGATATTTTATATAAATTATATAATATATATTTTGTGAAGTTTTTGATATTTTACATAGGGTGTGTAGTATATACTTACTGTCCTTTTTGATATTTTATTTACAGTATATAATATACATTTGGTGTAATTTTTGATATTTTATGTACAGTATATTAAATATAATTACTGAAGTATTTGATACTTTATTTACAGTATATATAACACATATTTGGTGTACTATTTGATATTTTATGTACAGTATGTCATATATATTTACTGTACTTTTTGATAATTTATTTACAGTATATAAAGAGTATTTGGTGTACTTTCAGTTAATATTATATGTACAATATATGAAATATGTTTACTGTATTTTTGATATTTTATGTACAGTATATAAGATATATTTGGTGTCCTTTTGATATTTTATGTAAATTATATAATATATATTTGGTGAAGTTTTTGATATTTTACATAGGGTGTGTAGTATATAGTTACTGTCCTTTTTGATATTTTATTTACAGTATATAATATACGTTTGGTGTAATTTTTGATATTTTATGTACAGTATATTAAATATAATTACTGTAGTATTTGATACTTTATTTACAGTATATATAACACATATTTGGTGTACTTTTTGATATTTTATGTACAGTATGTAATATATATTTACTGTACTTTTTGATAATTTATTTACAGTATATAAAGTGTATTTGGGGTACTTTCGGTTAATATTATATGTACAATATATGAAATATATTTACTGTATTTTTGATATTTTATGTACAGTATATAAGATATATTTCGTATCCTTTTGATATTTTATGTAAATTATATAATACATATTTGGTGTTGTTTTTGATATTTTACATAGGGTGTGTCATATATATTGACTGTCCTTTTTTATATTTTATTTACAGTATATAATATACATTTGGTGTAATTTTTGATATTTTATGTACAGTATATTAAATATAATTACTGTAGTTTTTCATAGTCTATTTACAGTATATATAACACATATTTGGTGTACTTTTTGATATTTTATGTACAGTATGTCATATATATTTACTGTACTGTTTTATATTTTATTTACAGTATATAAAATGTATTTGGTGTACTTTTAGTTAATATTATATGTACAATATATGAAATATATTTACTGTACCTTCTGATATTTTATGTACAGTATATAAGATATATTTGGTGTCCGTTTGATATTTTATACAAATTATATAATATATATTTGGTGAAGTTTTTCATATTTTACATAGGGGGTGTAGTATATAGTTACTGTCCTTTTTGATATTTTATTTACAGTATATAATATACGTTTGGTGTAATTTTTGATATTTAATGTACAGTATATTAAATATAATTACTGTAGTATTTGATACTTTATTTACAGTATATAAACCACATATTTGGTGTACTTTTTGATATTTTATGTACAGTATGTAATATATATTTACTGTACTTTTTGATAATTTATTTACAGTATATAAAGTGTATTTGGTGTACTTTCAGTTAATATTATATGTACAATATATGAAATATATTTACTGTACTTTTTGATATTTTATGTACAGTATATAAGATATATTTGGTGTCCTTTTGATATTTTATGTAAATTATATAATATATATTTGGTGAAGTTTTTGATATTTTACATAGGGTGTGTAGTATATAGTTACTGTCCTTTTTGATATTTTATTTACAGTATATAATATACGTTTGGTGTAATTTTTGATATTTTATGTACAGTATATTAAATATAATTACTGTAGTATTTGATACTTTATTTACAGTATATATAACACATATTTGGTGCACTTTTTGATATTTTATGTACAGTATGTAATATATATTTACTGTACTTTTTGATAATTTATTTACAGTATATAAAGTGTATTTGGTGTACTTTCGGTTAATATTATATGTACAATATATGAAATATATATACTGTATTTTTGATATTTTATGTACAGTATATAAGATATATTTCGTGTCCTTTTGATATTTTATGTAAATTATATAATACATATTTGGTGTTGTTTTTGATATTTTACATAGGGTGTGTCATCTATATTGACTGTCCTTTTTAATATTTTATTTACAGTATATAATATACATTTGGTGTAATTTTTGATATTTTATGTACAGTATATTAAATATAATTACTGTAGTTTTTCATAGTCTATTTACAGTATATATAACACATATTTGGTGTACTTTTTGATATTTTATGTACAGTATGTCATATATATTTACTGTACTATTTGATATTTTATTTACAGTATATAAAATGTATTTGGTGTACTTTTAGTTAATATTATATGTACAATATATGAAATATATTTACTGTACTTTCTGATATTTTATATACAGTATATAAGATATATTTGGTGTCCTTTTGATATTTTATATAAATTATATAATATATATTTTGTGAAGTTTTTGATGTTTTACATAGGGTGTGTAGTATATACTTACTGTCCTTTTTGATATTTTATTTACAGTATATAATATACATTTGGTGTAATTTTTGATATTTTATGTACAGTATATTAAATATAATTACTGCAGTTTTTGATAGTCTATTTACAGTATATACAACACATATTTGGTGTACTTTTTGATATTTTATGTACAGTATGTCATATATATTTACTGTACTTTTTGAGATTTTATTTACAGTATATAAAATGTATTTGGTGTACTTTTAGTTAATATTATATGTACAATATATGAAATATATTTACTGTACTTTTTGATATTTTATGTACAGTATATAAGATATATTTGGTGTCCTTTTGATATTTTATATAAATTACATAATATATATTTGCTGAAGTTTTTGATATTTTACATAGGGTGTGTAGTATATAGTTACTGTCCTTTTTGATATTTTATTTACAGTATATAATATACATTTGGTGTAATTTTTGATATTTAATGTACAGTATATTAAATATAATTACTGTAGTATTTGATACTTTATTTACAGTATATATAACACATATTTGGTGTACTTTTTGATATTTTATGTACAGTATGTCATATATATTTACTGTACTTTTTGATAATTTATTTACAGTATATAAAGTGTATTTGGTGTATTTTCAGTTAATATTATATGTACAATATATGAAATATATTTACTGTACTTTTTGATATTTTATGTACAGTATATAAGATATATTTGGTGTCCTTTTGATATTTTATGTAAATTATATAATATATATTTGGTGAAGTTTTTGATATATTACATAGGGTGTGTAGTATATAGTTACTGTCCTTTTTGATATTTTATTTACAGTATATAATATACGTTTGGTGTAATTTTTGATATTTTATGTACAGTATATTAAATATAATTACTGTTGTATTTGATACTTTATTTACAGTATATATAACACATATTTGGTGTACTTTTTGATATTTTATGTACAGTATGTAATATATATTTACTGTACTTTTTGATAATTTATTTACAGTATATAAAGTGTATTTGGTGTACTTTCGGTTAATATTATATGTACAATATATGAAATATATACTGTATTTTTGATATTTTATGTACAGTATATAAGATATATTTCGTGTCCTTTTGATATTTTATGTAAATTATATAATACATATTTGGTGTTGTTTTTGATATTTTACATAGGGTGTGTCATCTATATTGACTGTCCTTTTTAATATTTTATTTACAGTATATAATATACATTTGGTGTAATTTTTGATATTTTATGTACAGTATATTAAATATAATTACTGTAGTTTTTTATAGTCTATTTACAGTATATATAACACATATTTGGTGTACTTTTTGATATTTTATGTACAGTATGTCGTATATATTTACTGTACTATTTGATATTTTATTTACAGTATATAAAATGTATTTGGTGTACTTTTAGTTAATATTATATGTACAATATATGAAATATATTTACTGTACTTTCTGATATTTTATATACAGTATATAAGATATATTTGGTGTCCTTTTGATATTTTATATAAATTATATAATATATATTTTGTGAAGTTTTTGATATTTTACATAGGGTGTGTAGTATATACTTACTGTCCTTTTTGATATTTTATTTACAGTATATAATATACATTTGGTGTAATTTTTGATATTTTATGTACAGTATATTAAATATAATTACTGAAGTATTTGATACTTTATTTACAGTATATATAACACATATTTGGTGTACTATTTGATATTTTATGTACAGTATGTCATATATATGTACTGTACTTTTTGATAATTTGTTTACAGTATATAAAGAGTATTTGGTGTACTTTCAGTTAATATTATATGTACAATATATGAAATATGTTTACTGTATTTTTGATATTTTATGTACAGTATATAAGATATATTTGGTGTCCTTTTGATATTTTATGTAAATTATATAATATATATTTGGTGAAGTTTTTGATATTTTACATAGGGTGTGTAGTATATAGTTACTGTCCTTTTTGATATTTTATTTACAGTATATAATATACGTTTGGTGTAATTTTTGATATTTTATGTACAGTATATTAAATATAATTACTGTAGTATTTGATACTTTATTTACAGTATATATAACACATATTTGGTGTACTTTTTGATATTTTATGTACAGTATGTAATATATATTTACTGTACTTTTTGATAATTTATTTACAGTATATAAAGTGTATTTGGGGTACTTTCGGTTAATATTATATGTACAATATATGAAATATATTTACTGTATTTTTGATATTTTATGTACAGTATATAAGATATATTTCGTATCCTTTTGATATTTTATGTAAATTATATAATACATATTTGGTGTTGTTTTTGATATTTTACATAGGGTGTGTCATATATATTGACTGTCCTTTTTTATATTTTATTTACAGTATATAATATACATTTGGTGTAATTTTTGATATTTTATGTACAGTATATTAAATATAATTACTGTAGTTTTTCATAGTCTATTTACAGTATATATAACACATATTTGGTGTACTTTTTGATATTTTATGTACAGTATGTCATATATATTTACTGTACTGTTTTATATTTTATTTACAGTATATAAAATGTATTTGGTGTACTTTTAGTTAATATTATATGTACAATATATGAAATATATTTACTGTACCTTCTGATATTTTATGTACAGTATATAAGATATATTTGGTGTCCGTTTGATATTTTATACAAATTATATAATATATATTTGGTGAAGTTTTTCATATTTTACATAGGGGGTGTAGTATATAGTTACTGTCCTTTTTGATATTTTATTTACAGTATATAATATACGTTTGGTGTAATTTTTGATATTTAATGTACAGTATATTAAATATAATTACTGTAGTATTTGATACTTTATTTACAGTATATAAACCACATATTTGGTGTACTTTTTGATATTTTATGTACAGTATGTAATATATATTTACTGTACTTTTTGATAATTTATTTACAGTATATAAAGTGTATTTGGTGTACTTTCAGTTAATATTATATGTACAATATATGAAATATATTTACTGTACTTTTTGATATTTTATGTACAGTATATAAGATATATTTGGTGTCCTTTTGATATTTTATGTAAATTATATAATATATATTTGGTGAAGTTTTTGATATTTTACATAGGGTGTGTAGTATATAGTTACTGTCCTTTTTGATATTTTATTTACAGTATATAATATACGTTTGGTGTAATTTTTGATATTTTATGTACAGTATATTAAATATAATTACTGTAGTATTTGATACTTTATTTACAGTATATATAACACATATTTGGTGCACTTTTTGATATTTTATGTACAGTATGTAATATATATTTACTGTACTTTTTGATAATTTATTTACAGTATATAAAGTGTATTTGGTGTACTTTCGGTTAATATTATATGTACAATATATGAAATATATATACTGTATTTTTGATATTTTATGTACAGTATATAAGATATATTTCGTGTCCTTTTGATATTTTATGTAAATTATATAATACATATTTGGTGTTGTTTTTGATATTTTACATAGGGTGTGTCATCTATATTGACTGTCCTTTTTAATATTTTATTTACAGTATATAATATACATTTGGTGTAATTTTTGATATTTTATGTACAGTATATTAAATATAATTACTGTAGTTTTTCATAGTCTATTTACAGTATATATAACACATATTTGGTGTACTTTTTGATATTTTATGTACAGTATGTCATATATATTTACTGTACTATTTGATATTTTATTTACAGTATATAAAATGTATTTGGTGTACTTTTAGTTAATATTATATGTACAATATATGATATATATTTACTGTACTTTCTGATATTTAATGTACAGTATATTAAATATAATTACTGTAGTATTTGATACTTTATTTACAGTATATATAACACATATTTGGTGTACTTTTTGATATTTTATGTACAGTATGTCATATATATTTACTGTACTTTTTGATAATTTATTTACAGTATATAAAGTGTATTTGGTGTACTTTCAGTTAATATTATATGTACAATATATGAAATATATTTACTGTACTTTTTGATATTTTATGTACAGTATATAAGATATATTTCGTGTCCTTTTGATATTTTATGTAAATTATATAATATATATTTGGTGAAGTTTTTGATATTTTACATAGGGTGTGTAGTATATAGTTACTGTCCTTTTTGATATTTTATTTACAGTATATAATATACGTTTGGTGTAATTTTTGATATTTTATGTACAGTATATTAAATATAATTACTGCAGCTTTTGATAGTCTATTTACAGTATATACAACACATATTTGGTGTACTTTTTGATATTTTATGTACAGTATGTCATATATATTTACTGTACTTTTTGATAATTTATTTACAGTATATAAAGTGTATTTGGTGTACTTTCGGTTAATATTATATGTACAATATATGAAATATATATACTGTATTTTTGATATTTTATGTACAGTATATAAGATATATTTCGTGTCCTTTTGATATTTTATGTAAATTATATAATACATATTTGGTGTTGTTTTTGATATTTTACATAGGGTGTGTCATCTATATTGACTGTCCTTTTTAATATTTTATTTACAGTATATAATATACATTTGGTGTAATTTTTGATATTTTATGTACAGTATATTAAATATAATTACTGTAGTTTTTTATAGTCTATTTACAGTATATATAACACATATTTGGTGTACTTTTTGATATTTTATGTACAGTATGTCATCTATATTTACTGTACTATTTGATATTTTATTTACAGTATATAAAATGTATTTGGTGTACTTTTAGTTAATATTATATGTACAATATATGAAATATACTTACTGTACTTTCTGATATTTTATATACAGTATATAAGATATATTTGGTGTCCTTTTGATATTTTATATAAATTATATAATATATATTTTGTGAAGTTTTTGATATTTTACATAGGGTGTGTAGTATATACTTACTGTCCTTTTTGATATTTTATTTACAGTATATAATATACATTTGGTGTAATTTTTGATATTTTATGTACAGTATATTAAATATAATTACTGAAGTATTTGATACTTTATTTACAGTATATATAACACATATTTGGTGTACTTTTTGATATTTTATGTACAGTATGTAATATATATTTACTGTACTTTTTGATAATTTATTTACAGTATATAAAGGGTATTTGGTGTACTTTCAGTTAATATTATATGTACAATATATGAAATATGTTTACTGTATTTTTGATATTTTATGTACAGTATATAAGATATATTTGGTGTCCTTTTGATATTTTATGTAAATTATATAATATATATTTGGTGAAGTTTTTGATATTTTACATAGGGTGTGTAGTATATAGTTACTGTCCTTTTTGATATTTTATTTACAGTATATAATATACGTTTGGTGTAATTTTTGATATTTTATGTACAGTATATTAAATATAATTACTGTAGTATTTGATACTTTATTTACAGTATATATAACACATATTTGGTGTACTTTTTGATATTTTATGTACAGTATGTAATATATATTTACTGTACTTTTTGATAATTTATTTACAGTATATAAAGTGTATTTGGGGTACTTTCGGTTAATATTATATGTACAATATATGAAATATATTTACTGTATTTTTGATATTTTATGTACAGTATATAAGATATATTTCGTATCCTTTTGATATTTTATGTAAATTATATAATACATATTTGGTGTTGTTTTTGATATTTTACATAGGGTGTGTCATATATATTGACTGTCCTTTTTTATATTTTATTTACAGTATATAATATACATTTGGTGTAATTTTTGATATTTTATGTACAGTATATTAAATATAATTACTGTAGTTTTTCATAGTCTATTTACAGTATATATAACACATATTTGGTGTACTTTTTGATATTTTATGTACAGTATGTAATATATATTTACTGTACTTTTTGATAATTTATTTACAGTATATAAAGTGTATTTGGTGTACTTTCAGTTAATATTATATGTACAATATATGAAATATATTTACTGTACTTTGTGATATTTTATGTACAGTATATAAGATATATTTGGTGTCCTTTTGATATTTTATATAAATTACATAATATATATTTGGTGAAGTTTTTGATATTTTACATAGGGTGTGTAGTATATAGTTACTGTCCTTTTTGATATTTTATTTACAGTATATAATATACGTTTGGTGTAATTTTTGATATTTAATGTACAGTATATTAAATATAATTACTGTAGTATTTGATACTTTATTTACAGTATATATAACACATATTTGGTGTACTTTTTGATATTTTATGTACAGTATGTAATATATATTTACTGTACTTTTTGATAATTTATTTACAGTATATAAAGTGTATTTGGTGTACTTTCAGTTAATATTATATGTACAATATATGAAATATATTTACTGTACTTTTTGATATTTTATGTACAGTATATAAGATATATTTGGTGTCCTTTTGATATTTTATATAAATTACATAATATATATTTGGTGAAGTTTTTGATATTTTACATAGGGTGTGTAGTATATAGTTACTGTCCTTTTTGATATTTTATTTACAGTATATAATATACGTTTGGTGTAATTTTTGATATTTAATGTACAGTATATTAAATATAATTACTGTAGTATTTGATACTTTATTTACAGTATATATAACACATATTTGGTGTACTTTTTGATATTTTATGTACAGTATGTAATATATATTTACTGTACTTTTTGATAATTTATTTACAGTATATAAAGTGTATTTGGTGTACTTTCAGTTAATATTATATGTACAATATATGAAATATATTTACTGTACTTTTTGATATTTTATGTACAATATATAAGATATATTTGGTGTCCTTTTGATATTTTATGTAAATTATATAATACATATTTGGTGTTGTTTTTGATATTTTACATAGGGTGTGTCATCTATATTGACTATCCTTTTTGATATTTTATTTACAGTATATAATATACATTTGGTGTAATTTTTGATATTTTATGTACAGTATATTAAATATAATTACTGTAGTTTTTCATAGTCTATTTACAGTATATATAACACATATTTGGTGTACTTTTTGATATTTTATGTACAGTATGTCATCTATATTTACTGTACTATTTGATATTTTATTTACAGTATATAAAATGTATTTGGTGTACTTTTAGTTAATATTATATGTACAATATATGAAATATATTTACTGTACTTTCTGATATTTTATATACAATATATAAGATATATTTGGTGTCCTTTTGATATTTTATATAAATTATATAATATATATTTGGTGAAGTTTTTGATATTTTACATAGGGTGTGTAGTATATACTTACTGTCCTTTTTGATATTTTATTTACAGTATATAATATACATTTGGTGTAATTTTTGATATTTTATGTACAGTATATTAAATATAATTACTGCAGTTTTTAATAGTCTATTTACAGTATATATAACACATATTTGGTGTACTTTTTGATATTTTATGTACAGTATGTCATATATATTTACTGTACTTTTTGATATTTTATTTACAGTATATAAAATGTATTTGGTGTACTTTTAGGTAATATTATATGTACAATATATGAAATATATTTACTGTACTTTTTGATATTTTATGTACAGTATATAAGATATATTTGGTGTCCTTTTGATATTTTATATAAATTATATAATATATATTTGGTGAAGTTTTTTATATTTTACATAGGGTGTGTAGTATATAGTTACTGTCCTTTTTGATATTTTATTTACAGTATATAATATACGTTTGGTGTAATTTTTGATATTTAATGTACAGTATATTAAATATAATTACTGTAGTATTTGATACTTTATTTACAGTATATATAACACATATTTGGTGTACTTTTTGATATTTTATGTACAGTATGTCATATATATTTACTGTACTTTTTGATAATTTATTTACAGTATATAAAGTGTATTTGGTGTACTTTCAGTTAATATTATATGTAAAATATATGAAATATATTTACTGTACTTTGTGATATTTTATGTACAGTATATAAGATATATTTGGTGTCCTTTTGATATTTTATGTAAATTATATAATATATATTTGGTGAAGTTTTTGATATTTTACATAGGGTGTGTACCATATAGTTACTGTCCTTTTTGATATTTTATTTACAGTATATAATATACGTTTGGTGTAATTTTTGATATTTTATGTACAGTATATTAAATATAATTACTGTAGTATTTGATACTTTATTTACAGTATATATAACACATATTTGGTGTACTTTTTGATATTTTATGTACAGTATGTCATATATATTTACTGTACTTTTTGATAATTTATTTACAGTATATAAAGTGTATTTGGTGTACTTTCGGTTAATATTATATGTACAATATATGAAATATATTTACTGTACTTTTTGATATTTTATGTACAGTATATAAGATATATTTCGTGTCCTTTTGATATTTTATGTAAATTATATAATATATATTTGGTGAAGTTTTTGATATTTTACATAGGGTGTGTAGTATATAGTTACTGTCCTTTTTGATATTTTATTTACAGTATATAATATACGTTTGGTGTAATTTTTGATATTTTATGTACAGTATATTAAATATAATTACTGTAGTATTTGATACTTTATTTACAGTATATATAACACATATTTGGTGTACTTTTTGATATTTTATGTACAGTATGTAATATATATTTACTGTACTTTTTGATAATTTATTTACAGTATATAAAGTGTATTTGGTGTACTTTCGGTTAATATTATATGTACAATATATGAAATATATACTGTATTTTTGATATTTTATGTACAGTATATAAGATATATTTCGTGTCCTTTTGATATTTTATGTAAATTATATAATACATATTTGGTGTTGTTTTTGATATTTTACATAGGGTGTGTCATCTATATTGACTGTCCTTTTTGATATTTTATTTACAGTATATAATATACATTTGGTGTAATTTTTGATATTTTATGTACAGTATATTAAATATAATTACTGTAGTTTTTCATAGTCTATTTACAGTATATATAACACATATTTGGTGTACTTTTTGATATTTTATGTACAGTATGTCATATATATTTACTGTACTATTTGATATTTTATTTACAGTATATAAAATGTATTTGGTGTACTTTTAGTTAATATTATATGTACAATATATGAAATATATTTACTGTACATTCTGATATTTTATATACAGTATATAAGATATATTTGGTGTCCTTTTGATATTTTATATAAATTATATAATATATATTTGTTGAAGTTTTTGATATTTTACATAGGGTGTGTAGTATATACTTACTGTCCTTTTTGATATTTTATTTACAGTATATAATATACATTTGGTGTAATTTTTGATATTTTATGTACAGTATATTAAATATAATTACTGCAGTTTTTGATAGTCTATTTACAGTATATATAACACATATTTGGTGTACTTTTTGATATTTTATGTACAGTATGTCATATATATTTACTGTACTTTTTGATATTTTATTTACAGTATATAAAATGTATTTGGTGTACTTTTCGTTAATATTATATGTACAATATATGAAATATATTTACTGTACTTTTTGATATTTTATGTACAGTATATAAGATATATTTGGTGTCCTTTTGATATTTTATATAAATTATATAATATATATTTGGTGAAGTTTTTGATATTTTACATAGGGTGTGGAGTATATAGTTACTGTCCTTTTTGATATTTTATTTACAGTATATAATATACGTTTGGTGTAATTTTTGATATTTTATGTACAGTATATTAAATATAATTACTGTAGTATTTGATACTTTATTTACAGTATATATAACACATATTTGGTGTACTTTTTGATATTTTATGTACAGTATGTAATATATATTTACTGTACTTTTTGATAATTTATTTACAGTATATAAAGTGTATTTGGTGTACTTTCGGTTAATATTATATGTACAATATATGAAATATATATACTGTATTTTTGATATTTTATGTACAGTATATAAGATATATTTCGTGTCCTTTTGATATTTTCTGTAAATTATATAATACATATTTGGTGTTGTTTTTGATATTTTACATAGGGTGTGTCATCTATATTGACTGTCCTTTTTAATATTTTATTTACAGTATATAATATACATTTGGTGTAATTTTTGATATTTTATGTACAGTATATTAAATATAATTACTGTAGTTTTTCATAGTCTATTTACAGTATATATAACACATATTTGGTGTACTTTTTGATATTTTATGTACAGTATGTCATCTATATTTACTGTACTATTTGATATTTTATTTACAGTATATAAAATGTATTTGGTGTACTTTTAGTTAATATTATATGTACAATATATGAAATATATTTACTGTACTTTCTGATATTTTATATACAGTATATAAGATATATTTGGTGTCCTTTTGATATTTTATATAAATTATATAATATATATTTGGTGAAGTTTTTGATATTTTACATAGGGTGTGTAGTATATACTTACTGTCCTTTTTGATATTTTATTTACAGTATATAATATACATTTGGTGTAATTTTTGATATTTTATGTACAGTATATTAAATATAATTACTGCAGTTTTTGATAGTCTATTTACAGTATATATAACACATATTTGGTGTACTTTTTGATATTTTATGTACAGTATGTCATATATATTTACTGTACTTTTTGATATTTTATTTACAGTATATAAAATGTATTTGGTGTACTTTTAGTTAATATTATATGTACAATATATGAAATATATTTACTGTACTTTTTGATATTTTATGTACAGTATATAAGATATATTTGGTGTCCTTTTGATATTTTATATAAATTATATAATATATATTTGGTGAAGTTTTTGATATTTAACATAGGGTGTGGAGTATATAGTTACTGTCCTTTTTGATATTTTATTTACAGTATATAATATACGTTTGGTGTAATTTTTGATATTTTATGTACAGTATATTAAATATAATTACTGTAGTATTTGATACTTTATTTACAGTATATATAACACATATTTGGTGTACTTTTTGATATTTTATGTACAGTATGTAATATATATTTACTGTACTTTTTGATAATTTATTTACAGTATATAAAGTGTATTTGGTGTACTTTCGGTTAATATTATATGTACAATATATGAAATATATATACTGTATTTTTGATATTTTATGTACAGTATATAAGATATATTTCGTGTCCTTTTGATATTTTCTGTAAATTATATAATACATATTTGGTGTTGTTTTTGATATTTTACATAGGGTGTGTCATCTATATTGACTGTCCTTTTTAATATTTTATTTACAGTATATAATATACATTTGGTGTAATTTTTGATATTTTATGTACAGTATATTAAATATAATTACTGTAGTTTTTCATAGTCTATTTACAGTATATATAACACATATTTGGTGTACTTTTTGATATTTTATGTACAGTATGTCATCTATATTTACTGTACTATTTGATATTTTATTTACAGTATATAAAATGTATTTGGTGTACTTTTAGTTAATATTATATGTACAATATATGAAATATATTTACTGTACTTTCTGATATTTTATATACAGTATATAAGATATATTTGGTGTCCTTTTGATATTTTATATAAATTATATAATATATATTTGGTGAAGTTTTTGATATTTTACATAGGGTGTGTAGTATATACTTACTGTCCTTTTTGATATTTTATTTACAGTATATAATATACATTTGGTGTAATTTTTGATATTTTATGTACAGTATATTAAATATAATTACTGCAGTTTTTGATAGTCTATTTACAGTATATATAACACATATTTGGTGTACTTTTTGATATTTTATGTACAGTATGTCATATATATTTACTGTACTTTTTGATATTTTATTTACAGTATATAAAATGTATTTGGTGTACTTTTAGTTAATATTATATGTACAATATAGGAAATATATTTACTGTACTTTTTGATATTTTATGTACAGTATATAAGATATATTTGGTGTCCTTTTGATATTTTATATAAATTATATAATATATATTTGGTGAAGTTTTTGATATTTTACATAGGGTGAGTAGTATATACTTACTGTCCTTTTTGATATTTTATTTACAGTATATAATATACATTTGGTGTAATTTTTGATATTTTATGTACAGTATATTAAATATAATTACTGCAGTTTTTGATAGTCTATTTACAGTATATATAACACATATTTGGTGTACTTTTTGATATTTTATGTACAGTATGTAATATATATTTACTGTAGTTTTTGATAATTTATTTACAGTATATAAAATGTATTTGGTGTACTTTTAGTTAATATTATATGTACAATATAGGAAATATATTTACTGTACTTTTTGATATTTTATGTACAGTATATAAGATATATTTGGTGTCCTTTTGATATTTTATATAAATTATATAATATATATTTGGTGAAGTTTTTGATATTTTACATAGGGTGTGTAGTATATAGTTACTGTCCTTTTTGATATTTTATTTACAGTATATAATATACGTTTGGTGTAATTTTTGATATTTAATGTACAGTATATTAAATATAATTACTGTAGTATTTGATACTTTATTTACAGTATATATAACACATATTTGGTGTACTTTTTGATATTTTATGTACAGTATGTAATATATATTTACTGTACTTTTTGATAATTTATTTACAGTATATAAAGTGTATTTGGTGTACTTTCAGTTAATATTATATGTACAATATATGAAATATATTTACTGTACTTTTTGATATTTTATGTACAGTATATAAGATATATTTCGTGTCCTTTTGATATTTTATGTAAATTATATAATATATGTTTGGTGAAGTTTTTGATATTTTACATAGGGTGTGTAGTATATAGTTACTGTCCTTTTTGATATTTTATTTACAGTATATAATATACGTTTGGTGTAATTTTTGATATTTTATGTACAGTATATTAAATATAATTACTGTAGTATTTGATACTTTATTTACAGTATATATAACACATATTTGGTGTACTTTTTGATATTTTATGTACAGTATGTAATATATATTTACTGTACTTTTTGATAATTTATTTACAGTATATAAAGTGTATTTGGTGTACTTTTGGTTAATATTATATGTAAAATATATGAAATATATATACTGTATTTTTGATATTTTATGTACAGTATATAAGATATATTTCGTGTCCTTTTGATATTTTATGTAAATTATATAATACATATTTGGTGTTGTTTTTGATATTTTACATAGGGTGTGTCATCTATATTGACTGTCCTTTCTGATATTTTATTTACAGTATATAATATACATTTGGTGTAATTTTTGATATTTTATGTACAGTATATTAAATATAATTACTGTAGTTTTTCATAGTCTATTTACAGTATATATAACACATATTTGGTGTACTTTTTGAAATTTTAATGACAGTATGTCATATATATTTACTGTACTATTTGATATTTTATTTACAGTATATAAAATGTATTTGGTGTACTTTTAGTTAATATTATATGTACAATATATGAAATATATTTACTGTACTTTCTGATATTTTATATACAGTATATAAGATATATTTGGTGTCCTTTTGATATTTTATATAAATTATATAAGATATATTTGGTGAAGTTTTTGATATTTTACATAGGGTGTGTAGTATATACTTACTGTCCTTTTTGATATTTTATTTACAGTATATAATATACATTTGGTGTAATTTTTGATATTTTATGTACAGTATATTAAATATAATTACTGCAGTTTTTGATAGTCTATTTACAGTATATATAACACATATTTGGTGTACTTTTTGATATTTTATGTACAGTATGTCATATATATTTACTGTACTTTTTGATATTTTATTTACAGTATATAAAATGTATTTGGTGTACTTTTAGTTAATATTATATGTACAATATATGAAATATATTTACTGTACTTTCTGATATTTTATGTACAGTATATAAGATATATTTGGTGTCCTTTTGATATTTTATATAAATTATATAATATATATTTGGTGAAGTTTTGATATTTTACATAGGGTGTGTAGTATATAGTTACTGTCCTTTTTGATATTTTATTTACAGTCTATAATAGACGTTTCATGTAATTTTTGACATTTTATGTACAGTATATTAAATATAATTACTGTAGTATTTGATAGTTTATTTATAGTATATATAACACATATTTGGTGTACTTTTTGATATTTTATGTACAGTATGTAATATATATTTACTGTACTTTTGATAATTTATTTACAGTATATAAAGTGTATTTGGTGTAATTTCAGTTAATATTATATGTACAATATATGAAATATATTTACTGTACTTTCTGATATTTTATGTACAGTATATAAGATATATTTTGTGTCCTTTTGATATTTTATATAAATTATATAATATATATTAAGTGTAGTTTTTGATATTTTACATAGGGTGTGTCATATATATTTACTGTCTTTTTGATATTTTATTTACAGTATATAATATACATTTGGTGTAATTTTTGATATTTTATGTACAGTAAATTAAATATAATTACTGTAGTTTTTCATAGTCTACAGTATATATAACACATATTTGGTGTACTTTTTGATATTTTATGTACAGTATGTCATATATATTTACTGTACTTTTTGATAATTTTTTTACAGTATATAAAGTGTATTTGGTGTACTTTCAGTTAATATTATATGTACAATATATGAAATATGTTTACTGTATTTTTGATATTTCATGTACAGTATATAAGATATATTTGGTGTCCTTTTGATATTTTATGTAAATTATATAATATATATTTGGTGAAGTTTTTGATATTTTACATAGGGTGTGTAGTATATAGTTACTGTCCTTTTTGATATTTTATTTACAGTATATAATATACGTTTGGTGTAATTTTTGATATTTTATGTACAGTATATTAAATATAATTACTGTAGTATTTGATACTTTATTTACAGTATATATAACACATATTTGGTGTACTTTTTGATATTTTATGTACAGTATATAATATATATTTACTGTACTTTTTGATAATTTATTTACAGTATATAAAGTGTATTTGGTGTACTTTCGGTTAATATTATATGTACAATATATGAAATATATTTACTGTATTTTTGATATTTTATGTACAGTATATAAGATATATTTCGTGTCCTTTTGATATTTTATGTAAATTATATAATACATATTTGGTGTTGTTTTTGATATTTTACATAGGGTGTGTCATATATATTGACTGTCCTTTTTGATATTTTATTTACAGTATATAATATACATTTGGTGTAATTTTTGATATTTTATGTACAGTATATTAAATATAATTACTGTAGTTTTTCATAGTCTATTTACAGTATATATAACACATATTTGGTGTACTTTTTGATATTTTATGTACAGTATGTCATATATATTTACTGTACTGTTTTATAATTTATTTACATTATATAAAATGTATTTGGTGTACTTTCAGTTAATATTATATGTACAATATATGAAATACATTTAATGTACTTTCTGATATTTTATGTACAGTATATAAGATATATTTGGTGTCCTTTTGATATTTTATGTAAATTATATAATACATATTTGCTGTAGCTTTTGAAATTTTACATAGGGTGTGTCATATATATTGATGGTAGTTTTTGATATTTTATTTAAAGTATATAATATACATTTGGTGTAATTTTTGATATTTTATGTACAGTATTTTAAATATAATTACTGTAGTATTTGATACTTTATTTACAGTCTATATAACACATATTTGGTGTACTTTTTGATGTTTTATGTACAGTATGTCATATATATTTACTGTACTTTTTGATTATTTACAGTATATAAAGTGTATTTGGTGTACTTTTAGTTAATATTATATGTACAATATATGAAATATATTTACTGTACTTTTTGATATTTTATGTACAGTATATAAGATATATTTGGTGTCCTTTTGATATTTTATATAAATTATATAATATATATTTGGTGAAGTTTTTCATATTTTACATAGGGGGTGTAGTATATAGTTACTGTCCTTTTTGATATTTTATTTACAGTATATAATATACGTTTGGTGTAATTTTTGATATTTAATGTACAGTATATTAAATATAATTACTGTAGTATTTGATACTTTATTTACAGTATATAAAACACATATTTGGTGTACTTTTTGATATTTTATGTACAGTATGTAATATATATTTACTGTACTTTTTGATAATTTATTTACAGTATATAAAGTGTATTTGGTGTACTTTCAGTTAATATTATATGTACAATATATGAAATATATTTACTGTACTTTTTGATATTTTATGTACAGTATATAAGATATATTTGTGTCCTTTTGATATTTTATGTAAATTATATAATATATATTTGGTGAAGTTTTTGATATTTTACATAGGGAGTGTAGTATATAGTTACTGTCCTTTTTGATATTTTATTTACAGTATATAATATATGTTTGGTGTAATTTTTGATATTTTATGTACAGTATATTAAATATAATTACTGTAGTATTTGATACTTTATTTACAGTATATATAACACATATTTGGTGTACTTTTTGATATTTTATGTACAGTATATAATATATATTTACTGTACTTTTTGATAATTTATTTACAGTATATAAAGTGTATTTGGTGTACTTTCGGTTAATATTATATGTACAATATATGAAATATATTTACTGTATTTTTGATATTTTATGTACAGTATATAAGATATATTTCGTGTCCTTTTGATATTTTATGTAAATTATATAATACATATTTGGTGTTGTTTTTGATATTTTACATAGGGTGTGTCATATATATTGACTGTCCTTTTTGATATTTTATTTACAGTATATAATATACATTTGGTGTAATTTTTGATATTTTATGTACAGTATATTAAATATAATTACTGTAGTTTTTCATAGTCTATTTACAGTATATATAACACATATTTGGTGTACTTTTTGATATTTTATGTACAGTATGTCATGTATATTTACTGTACTGTTTTATATTTTATTTACATTATATAAAATGTATTTGGTGTACTTTCAGTTAATATTATATGTACAATATATGAAATACATTTACTGTACTTTCTGATATTTTATGTACAGTATATAAGATATATTTGGTGTCCTTTTGATATTTTATGTAAATTATATAATACATATTTGCTGTAGCTTTTGATATTTTCCATAGGGTGTGTCATATATATTGATGGTAGTTTTTGATATTTTATTTACAGTATAAAATATACATTTGGTGTAATTTTTGATATTTTATGTACAGTATTTTAAATATAATTACTGTAGTATTTGATACTTTATTTACAGTATATATAACACATATTTGGTGTACTTTTTGATGTTTTATGTACAGTATGTCATATATATTTACTGTACTTTTTGATTATTTACAGTATATAAAGTGTATTTGCTGTACTTTTAGTTAATATTATATGTACAATATATGAAATATATTTACTGTACTTTTTGATATTTTATGTACAGTATATAAGATATATTTGGTGTCCTTTTGATATTTTATATAAATTATATAATATATATTTGGTGAAGTTTTTCATATTTTACATAGGGGGTGTAGTATATAGTTACTGTCCTTTTTGATATTTTATTTACAGTATATAATATACGTTTGGTGTAATTTTTGATATTTAATGTACAGTATATTAAATATAATTACTGTAGTATTTGATACTTTATTTACAGTATATAAACCACATATTTGGTGTACTTTTTGATATTTTATGTACAGTATGTAATATATATTTACTGTACTTTTTGATAATTTATTTACAGCATATAAAGTGTATTTGGTGTACTTTCAGTTAATATTATATGTACAATATATGAAATATATTTACTGTACTTTTTGATATTTTATGTACAGTATATAAGATATATTTGTGTCCTTTTGATATTTTATGTAAATTATATAATATATATTTGGTGAAGTTTTTGATATTTTACATAGGGTGTGTAGTATATAGTTACTGTCCTTTTTGATATTTTATTTACAGTATATAATATACGTTTGGTGTAATTTTTGATATTTTATGTACAGTATATTAAATATAATTACTGTAGTATTTGATACTTTGTTTACAGTATATATAACACATATTTGGTGTACTTTTTGATGTTTTATGTACAGTATGTCATATATTTACTGTACTTTTTGATTATTTACAGTATGTAAAGTGTATTTGGTGTACTTTTAGTTAATATTATATGTACAATATATGAAATATGTTTACTGTACTTTTTGATATTTTATGTACAGTATATAAGATATATTTGGTGTCCTTTTGATATTTTATATAAATTATATAATATATATTTGGTGAAGTTTTTCATATTTTACATAGGGGGTGTAGTATATAGTTACTGTCCTTTTTGATATTTTATTTACAGTATATAGTATACGTTTGGACTAATTTTTGATATTTAATGTACAGTATATTAAATATAATTACTGTAGTATTTGATACTTTATTTACAGTATATATAACACATATTTGGTGTACTTTTTGATATTTTATGTACCGTATGTAATATATATTTACTGTAGTTTTTGATAATTTATTTACAGTATATAAAGTGTATTTGGTGTACTTTCAGTTAATATTATATGTACAATATATGAAATATATTTACTGTACTTTTTGATATTTTATGTACAGTATATAAGATATATTTGTGTCCTTTTGATATTTTATGTAAATTATATAATATATATTTGGTGAAGTTTTTGATATTTTACATAGGGTGTGTAGTATATAGTTACTGTCCTTTTTGATATTTTATTTACAGTATATAATATACGTTTGGTGTAATTTTTGATATTTTATGTACAGTATATTAAATATAATTACTGTAGTATTTGATACTTTATTTACAGTATATATAACACATATTTGGTGTACTTTTTGATATTTTATGTACAGTATATAATATATATTTACTGTACTTTTTGATAATTTATTTACAGTATATAAAGTGTATTTGGTGTACTTTCAGTTAATATTATATGTACAATATATGAAATATATTTACTGTACTTTTGATATTTTATGTACAGTATATAAGATATATTTCGTGTCCTTTTGATATTTTATGTAAATTATATAATACATATTTGGTGTTGTTTTTGATATTTTACATAGGGTGTGTCATATATATTGACTGTCCTTTTTGATATTTTATTTACAGTATATAATATACATTTGGTGTAATTTTTGATATTTTATGTACAGTATATTAAATATAATTACTGTAGTTTTTCATAGTCTATTTACAGTATATATAACACATATTTGGGGTACTTTTTGATATTTTATGTACAGTATGTCATATATATTTACTGTACTGTTTTATATTTTATTTACATTATATAAAATGTATTTGGTGTACTTTCAGTTAATATTATATGTACAATATATGAAATACATTTACTGTACTTTCTGATATTTTATGTACAGTATATAAGATATATTTGGTGTCCTTTTGATATTTTATGTAAATTATATAATACATATTTGCTGTAGCTTTTGATATTTTACATAGGGTGTGTCATATATATTGATGGTAGTTTTTGATATTTTATTTAAAGTATATAATATACATTTGGTGTAATTTTTGATATTTTATGTACAGTATTTTAAATATAATTACTGTAGTATTTGATACTTTATTTACAGTATATATAACACATATTTGGTGTACTTTTTGATGTTTTATGTACAGTGTGTCATATATATTTACTGTACTTTTTGATTATTTACAGAATATAAAGTGTATTTGTTGTACTTTTAGTTAATATTATATGTACAATATATGAAATATATTTACTGTACTTTTTGATATTTTATGTACAGTATATAAGATATATTTGGTGTCCTTTTGATATTTTATATAAATTATATAATATATATTTGGTGAAGTTTTTCATATTTTACATAGGGGGTGTAGTATATAGTTACTGTCCTTTTTGATATTTTATTTACAGTATATAATATACGTTTGGTGTAATTTTTGATATTTAATGTACAGTATATTAAATATAATTACTGTAGTATTTGATACTTTATTTACAGCATATAAAAGACATATTTGGTGTACTTTTTGATATTTTATGTACAGTATGTAATATATATTTACTGTACTTTTTGATAATTTATTTACAGCATATAAAGTGTATTTGGTGTACTTTCAGTTAATATTATATGTACAATATATGAAATATATTTACTGTACTTTTTGATATTTTATGTACAGTATATAAGATATATTTGTGTCCTTTTGATATTTTATGTAAATTATATAATATATATTTGGTGAAGTTTTTGATATTTTACATAGGGTGTGTAGTATATAGTTACTGTCCTTTTTGATATTTTATTTACAGTATATAATATATGTTTGGTGTAATTTTTGATATTTTATGTACAGTATATTAAATATAATTACTGTAGTATTTGATACTTTATTTACAGTATATATAACACATATTTGGTGTACTTTTTGATATTTTATGTACAGTATATAATATATATTTACTGTACTTTTTGATAATTTATTTACAGTATATAAAGTGTATTTGGTGTACTTTCGGTTAATATTATATGTACAATATATGAAATATATTTACTGTATTTTTGATATTTTATGTACAGTATATAAGATATATTTCGTGTCCTTTTGATATTTTATGTAAATTATATAATACATATTTGGTGTTGTTTTTGATATTTTACATAGGGTGTGTCATATATATTGACTGTCCTTTTTGATATTTTATTTACAGTATATAATATACATTTGGTGTAATTTTTGATATTTTATGTACAGTATTTTAAATATAATTACTGTAGTATTTGATACTTTATTTACAGTATATATAACACATATTTGGTGTACTTTTTGATGTTTTATGTACAGTATGTCATATATATTTACTGTACTTTTTGATTATTTACAGTATATAAAGTGTATTTGGTGTACTTTTAGTTAATATTATATGTACAATATATGAAATATATTTACTGTACTTTTTGATATTTTATGTACAGTATATAAGATATATTTGGTGTCCTTTTGATATTTTATATAAATTATATAATATATATTTGGTGAAGTTTTTGATATTTTACATAGGGGGTGTATTATATACTTACTGTCTTTTTGATATTTTATTTACAGTATATAATATACATTTGGTGCAATTTTTGATATTTTATGTACAGTATATTAAATATAATTACTGCAGTTTTTGATAGTCTATTTACAGTATATATAACACATATTTGGTGTACTTTTTGATATTTTATGTACAGTATGTCATATATATTTACTGTACTTTTTGATATTTTATTTACAGTATATAAAATGTATTTGGTGTACTTTTAGTTAATATTATATGTACAATATATGAAATATATTTACTGTACTTTTTGATATTTTATGTACAGTATATAAGATATATTTGGTGTCCTTTTGATATTTTATATACATTATATAATATATATTTGGTAAAGTTTTTGATATTTTACATAGGGTGTGTAGTATATAGTTACTGTCCTTTTTGATATTTTATTTACAGTATATAATATACGTTTGGTGTAATTTTTGATATTTTTTGTACATTATATTAAATATAATTATTGTAGTATTTGATACTTTATTTACAGTATATATAACACATATTTGGTGTACTTTTTGATATTTTATGTACAGTATGTAATATATATTTACTGTACTTTTTGATAATTTATTTACAGTATATAAAGTGTATTTGGTGTACTTTCGGTTAATATTATATGTACAATATATGAAATATATTTACTGTATTTTTGATATTTTATGTACAGTATATAAGATATATTTCGTGTCCTTTTGATATTTTATGTAAATTATATAATACATATTTGGTGTTGTTTTTGATATTTTACATAGGGTGTGTCATATATATTGACTGTCCTTTTTGATATTTTATTTACAGTATATAATATACATTTGGTGTAATTTTTGATATTTTATGTACAGTATATTAAATATAATTACTGTAGTTTTTCATAGTCTATTTACAGTATATATAACACATATTTGGTGTACTTTTTGATATTTTATGTACAGTATGTCATCTATATTTTCTGTACTGTTTTATATTTTATTTACAGTATATAAAATGTATTTGGTGTACTTTTAATTAATATTATATGTACAATATATGAAATATATTTACTGTACTTTCTGATATTTTATATACAATATATAAGATATATTTGGTGTCCTTTTGATATTTTATATAAATTATATAATATATATTTGGTGAAGTTTTTGATATTTTACATAGGGTGTGTAGTATATACTTACTGTCCTTTTTGATATTTTATTTACAGTATATAATATACATTTGGTGTAATTTTTGATATTTTATGTACAGTATATTAAATATAATTACTGCAGTTTTTGATAGTCTATTTACAGTATATATAACACATATTTGGTGTACTTTTTGATATTTTATGTACAGTATGTCATATATATTTACTGTACTTTTTGATATTTTATTTACAGTATATAAAATGTATTTAGTGTACTTTTAGTTAATATTATATGTACAATATATGAAATATATTTACTGTACTTGTTGATATTTTATGTACAGTATATAAGATATATTTGGTGTCCTTTTGATATTTTATATAAATTATATAATATATATTTGGTGAAGTTTTTGATATTTTACATAGGGTGTGTAGTATATAGTTACTGTCCTTTTTGATATTTTATTTACAGTATATAATATACGTTTGGTGTAATTTTTGATATTTAATGTACAGTATATTAAATATAATTACTGTAGTATTTGATACTTTATTTACAGTATATATAACACATATTTGGTGTACTTTTTGATATTTTATGTACAGTATGTCATATATATTTACTGTACTTTTTGATAATTTATTTACAGTATATAAAGTGTATTTGGTGTACTTTCAGTTAATATTTTATGTACAATATATGAAATATATTTACTGTACTTTTTGATATTTTATGTACAGTATATAAGATATATTTGGTGTCCTTTTGATATTTTATGTAAATTATATAATATATATTTGGTGAAGTTTTTGATATTTTACATAGGGTGTGTACCATATAGTTACTGTCCTTTTCGATATTTTATTTACAGTATATAATATACGTTTGGTGTAATTTTTGATATTTTATGTACAGTATATTAAATATAATTACTGTAGTATTTGATACTTTATTTACAGTATATATAACACATATTTGGTGTACTTTTTGATATTTTATGTACAGTATGTCATATATATTTACTGTACTTTTTGATAATTTATTTACAGTATATAAAGTGTATTTGGTGTACTTTCAGTTAATATTATATGTACAATATATGAAATATATTTACTGTACTTTTTGATATTTTATGTACAGTATATAAGATATATTTCGTGTCCTTTTGATATTTTATGTAAATTATATAATATATATTTGGTGAAGTTTTTGATATTTTACATAGGGTGTGTAGTATATAGTTACTGTCCTTTTTGATATTTTATTTACAGTATATAATATACGTTTGGTGTAATTTTTGATATTTTATGTACAGTATATTAAATATAATTACTGTAGTATTTGATACTTTATTTACAGTATATATAACACATATTTGGTGTACTTTTTGATATTTTATGTACAGTATGTAATATATATTTACTGTACTTTTTGATAATTTATTTACAGTATATAAAGTGTATTTGGTGTACTTTCGGTTAATATTATATGTACAATATATGAAATATATATACTGTATTTTTGATATTTTATGTACAGTATATAAGATATATTTCGTGTCCTTTTGATATTTTATGTAAATTATATAATACATATTTGGTGTTGTTTTTGATATTTTACATAGGGTGTGTCATCTATATTGACTGTCCTTTTTGATATTTTATTTACAGTATATAATATACATTTGGTGTAATTTTTGATATTTTATGTACAGTATATTAAATATAATTACTGTAGTTTTTCATAGTCTATTTACAGTATATATAACACATATTTGGTGTACTTTTTGATATTTTATGTACAGTATGTCATATATATTTACTGTACTATTTGATATTTTATTTACAGTATATAAAATGTATTTGGTGTACTTTTAGTTAATATTATATGTACAATATATGAAATATATTTACTGTACTTTCTGATATTTTATATACAGTATATAAGATATATTTGGTGTCCTTTTGATATTTTATATAAATTATATAATATATATTTTGTGCAGTTTTTGATATTTTACATAGGGTGTGTAGTATATACTTACTGTCCTTTTTGATATTTTATTTACAGTATATAATATACATTTGGTGTAATTTTTGATATTTTATGTACAGTATATTAAATATAATTACTGCAGTTTTTGATAGTCTATTTACAGTATATACAACACATATTTGGTGTACTTTTTGATATTTTATGTACAGTATGTCATATATATTTACTGTACTTTTTGATATTTTATTTACAGTATATAAAATGTATTTGGTGTACTTTTAGTTAATATTATATGTACACTATATGAAATATATTTACTGTACTTTTTGATATTTTATGTACAGTATATAAGATATATTTTGTGTCCTTTTGATATTTTATATAAATTACATAATATATATTTGGTGAAGTTTTTGATATTTTACATAGGGTGTGTAGTATATAGTTACTGTCCTTTTTGATATTTTATTTACAGTATATAATATACGTTTGGTGTAATTTTTGATATTTAATGTACAGTATATTAAATATAATTACTGTAGTATTTGATACTTTATTTACAGTATATATAACACATATTTGGTGTACTTTTTGATATTTTATGTACAGTATGTCATATATATTTACTGTACTTTTTGATAATTTATTTACAGTATATAAAGTGTATTTGGTGTACTTTCAGTTAATATTATATGTACAATATATGAAATATATTTACTGTACTTTTTGATATTTTATGTACAGTATATAAGATATATTTGGTGTCCTTTTGATATTTTATGTAAATTATATAATATATATTTGGTGAAGTTTTTGATATTTTACATAGGGTGTGTAGTATATAGTTACTGTCCTTTTTGATATTTTATTTACAGTATATAATATACGTTTGGTGTAATTTTTGATATTTTATGTACAGTATATTAAATATAATTACTGTAGTATTTGATACTTTATTTACAGTATATATAACACATATTTGGTGTAGTTTTTGATATTTTATGTACAGTATGTAATATATATTTACTGTACATTTTGATAATTTATTTACAGTATATAAAGTGTATTTGGTGTACTTTCGGTTAATATTATATGTACAATATATGAAATATATATACTGTATTTTTGATATTTTATGTACAGTATATAAGATATATTTCGTGTCCTTTTGATATTTTATGTAAATTATATAATACATATGTGCTGTAGTTTTTGATATTTTACATAGGGTGTGTCATCTATATTGACTGTCCTTTTTAATATTTTATATACAGTATATAATATACATTTGGTGTAATTTTTGATATTTTATGTACAGTATATTAAATATAATTACTGTAGTTTTTCATAGTCTATTTACAGTATATATAACACATATTTGGTGTACTTTTTGATATTTTATGTACAGTATGTCATATATATTTACTGTACTATTTGATATTTTATTTACAGTATATAAAATGTATTTGGTGTACTTTTAGTTAATATTATATGTACAATATATGAAATATATTTACTGTACTTTCTGATATTTTATATACAGTATATAAGATATATTTGGTGTCCTTTTGATATTTTATATAAATTATATAATATATATTTTGTGAAGTTTTTGATATTTTACATAGGGTGTGTAGTATATACTTACTGTCCTTTTTGATATTTTATTTACAGTATATAATATACATTTGGTGTAATTTTTGATATTTTATGTACAGTATATTAAATATAATTACTGCAGTTTTTGATAGTCTATTTACAGTATATACAACACATATTTGGTGTACTTTTTGATATTTTATGTACAGTATGTCATATATATTTACTGTACTTTTTGATATTTTATTTACAGTATATAAAATGTATTTGGTGTACTTTTAGTTAATATTATATGTACACTATATGAAATATATTTACTGTACTTTTTGATATTTTATGTACAGTATATAAGATATATTTTGTGTCCTTTTGATATTTTATATAAATTACATAATATATATTTGGTGAAGTTTTTGATATTTTACATAGGGTGTGTAGTATATAGTTACTGTCCTTTTTGATATTTTATTTACAGTATATAATATACGTTTGGTGTAATTTTTGATATTTAATGTACAGTATATTAAATATAATTACTGTAGTATTTGATACTTTATTTACAGTATATATAACACATATTTGGTGTACTATTTGATATTTTATGTACAGTATGTTATATATATTTACTGTACTTTTTGATAATTTATTTACAGTATATAAAGTGTATTTGGTGTACTCTCAGTTAATATTATATGTACAATATATGAAATATATTTACTGTACTTTTTGATATTTTATGTACAGTATATAAGATATATTTGGTGTCCTTTTGATATTTTATGTAAATTATATAATATATATTTGGGGAAGTTTTTGATATTTTACATAGGGTGTGTAGTATATAGTTACTGTCCTTTTTGATATTTTATTTACAGTATATAATATACGTTTGGTGTAATTTTTGATATTTTATGTACAGTATATTAAATATAATTACTGTAGTATTTGATACTTTATTTACAGTATATATAACACATATTTGGTGTACTTTTTGATATTTTATGTACAGTATGTAATATATATTTACTGTACATTTTGATAATTTATTTACAGTATATAAAGTGTATTTGGTGTACTTTCGGTTAATATTATATGTACAATATATGAAATATATATACTGTATTTTTGATATTTTATGTACAGTATATAAGATATATTTCGTGTCCTTTTGATATTTTATGTAAATTATATAATACATATTTGGTGTTGTTTTTGATATTTTACATAGGGTGTGTCATCTATATTGACTGTCCTTTTTAATATTTTATATACAGTATATAATATACATTTGGTGTAATTTTTGATATTTTATGTACAGTATATTAAATATAATTACTGTAGTTTTTCATAGTCTATTTACAGTATATATAACACATATTTGGTGTACTTTTTGATATTTTATGTACAGTATGTCATATATATTTACTGTACTATTTGATATTTTATTTACAGTATATAAAATGTATTTGGTGTACTTTTAGTTAATATTATATGTACAATATATGAAATATATTTACTGTACTTTCTGATATTTTATATACAGCATATAAGATATATTTGGTGTCCTTTTGAGATTTTATATAAATTATATAATATATATTTGGTGAAGTTTTTGATATTTTACATAGGGTGTGTATTATATACTTACTTTCTTTTTGATATTTTATTTACAGTATATAATATACATTTGGTGCAATTTTTGATATTTTATGTACAGTATATTAAATATAATTACTGCAGTTTTTGATAGTCTATTTACAGTATATATAACACATATTTGGTGTACTTTTTGATATTTTATGTACAGTATGTCATATATATTTACTGTACTTTTTGATATTTTATTTACAGTATATAAAATGTATTTGGTGTACTTTCAGTTAATATTATATGTACAATATATGAAATATGTTTACTGTACTTTTTGATATTTTATGTACAGTATATAAGATATATTTGGTGTCCTTTTGATATTTTATATAAATTATATAATATATATTTGGTAAAGTTTTTGATATTTTACATAGGGTGTGTAGTATATAGTTACTGTCCTTTTTGATATTTTATTTACAGTATATAATATACGTTTGGTGTAATTTTTGATATTTAATGTACAGTATATTAAATATAATTACTGTAGTATTTGATACTTTATTTACAGTATATATAACACATATTTGGTGTACTTTTTGATATTTTATGTACAGTATGTAATATATATTTACTGTACTTTTTGATAATTTATTTACAGTATATAAAGTGTATTTGGTGTACTTTCAGTTAATATTATATGTACAATATATGAAATATATTTACTGTACTTTTTGATATTTTATGTACAGTATATAAGATATATTTGGTGTCCTTTTGATATTTTATGTAAATTATATAATATATATTTGGTGAAGTTTTTGATATTTTACATAGGGTGTGTAGTATATAGTTACTGTCCTTTTTGATATTTTATTTACAGTATATAATATACGTTTGGTGTAATTTTTGATATTTTTTGTACAGTATATTAAATATAATTACTGTAGTATTTGATACTTTATTTACAGTATATATAACACATATTTGGTGTACTTTTTGATATTTTATGTACAGTATGTAATATATATTTACTGTACTTTTTGATAATTTATTTACAGTATATAAAGTGTATTTGGTGTACTTTCGGTTAATATTATATGTACAATATATGAAATATATTTACTGTATTTTTGATATTTTATGTACAGTATATAAGATATATTTCGTGTCCTTTTGTTATTTTATGTAAATTATATAATACATATTTGGTGTTGTTTTTGATATTTTACATAGGGTGTGTCATATATATTGACTGTCCTTTTTGATATTTTATTTACAGTATATAATATACATTTGGTGTAATTTTTGATATTTTATGTACAGTATATTAAATATAATTACTGTAGTTTTTCATAGTCTATTTACAGTATATATAACACATATTTGGTGTACTTTTTGATATTTTATGTACAGTATGTCATATATATTTACTGTACTGTTTTATATTTTATTTACAGTATATAAAATGTATTTGGTGTACTTTTAGTTAATATTATATGTACAATATATGAAATATATTTACTGTACTTTCTGATATTTTATATACAGTATATAAGATATATTTGGTGTCCTTTTGATATTTTATATAAATTATATAATATATATTTGGTGAAGTTTTTGATATTTTACATAGGGTGTGTATTATATACTTACTGTCCTTTTTGATATTTTATTTACAGTATATAATATACATTTGGTGTAATTTTTGATATTTTATGTACAGTATATTAAATATAATTACTGCAGTTTTTGATAGTCTATTTACAGTATATATAACACATATTTGGTGTACTTTTTGATATTTTATGTACAGTATGTCATATATATTTACTGTACTTTTTGATATTTTATTTACAGTATATAAAATGTATTTGGTGTACTTTTAGTTAATATTATGTGTACAATATATGAAATATATTTACTGTATTTTTGATATTTTATGTACAGTATATAAGATATATTTGGTGTCCTTTTGATATTTTATGTAACTTATATAATATGTATTTGGTGAAGTTTTTGATATTTTACATAGGGTGTGTACTATATAGTTACTGTCTTTTTGATATTTTATTTACAGTATATAATATACGTTTGGTGTAATTTTTGATATTTTATATACAGTATATTAAATATAATTACTGTAGTATTTGATAATTTATTTACAGTATATATAACACATATTTGGTGTACTTTTTGATATTTTATGTACAGTATGTCATATATATTTACTGTATTTTGATAATTTATTTCCAGTATATAAAGTGTATTTGGTGTACTTTCAGTTAATATTCTATGTACAATAAATGAAATATATTTACTGTACTTTCTGATATTTTATGTACAGTACATAAGATATATTTGGTGTCCTTTTGATATTTTATATAAGTTATATAATATATATTTGGTGAAGTTTTTGATATTTTACATAGGGTGTGTAGTATATACTTACTGTCTTTTTGATATTTTATTTACAGTATATAATATACATTTGGTGAAATTTTTGATATTTTATGTACAGTATATTAAATATAATTACTGCAGTTTTTGATAGTCTATTTACAGTATATATAACACATATTTGGTGTACTTTTTGATATTTTATGTACAGTATGTCATATATATTTACTGTACTTTTTGATATTTTATTTACAGTATATAAAATGTATTTGGTGTACTTTTATTTAATATTATATGTACAATATATGAAATATATTTACTGTACTTTTTGATATTTTATGTACAGTATATAAGATATATTTGGTGTCCTTTTGATATTTTATATAAATTATATAATATATATTTGGTGAAGTTTTTGATATTTTACATAGGGTGTGTAGTATATAGTTACTGTCCTTTTTGATATTTTATTTACAGTATATAATATACGCTTGGTGTAATTTTTGATATTTAATGTACAGTATATTAAATATAATTACTGTAGTATTTGATACTTTATTTACAGTATATATAACACATATTTGGTGTACTTTTTGATATTTTATGTACAGTATGTCATATATATTTACTGTACTTTTTGATATTTTATTTACAGTATATAAAATGTATTTGGTGTACTTTCAGTTAATATTATATGTACAATATATGAAATATATTTACTGTACTTTTTTATATTTTATGTACAGTATATAAGATATATTTGGTGTCCTTTTGATATTTTATATAAATTATATAATATATATTTGGTGAAGTTTTTGATATTTTACATAGGGTGTGTAGTATATAGTTACTGTCCTTTTTGATATTTTATTTACAGTATATAATATACGTTTGGTGTAATTTTTGATATTTAATGTAGAGTATATTAAACATAATTACTGTAGTATTTGATACTTTATTTACAGTATATATAACACATATTTGGTGTACTTTTTGATATTTTATGTACAGTATGTCATATATATTTACTGTACTTTTTGATAATTTATTTACAGTATATAAAGTGTATTTGGTGTACTTTCGGTTAATATTATATGTACAATATATGAAATATATTTACTGTATTTTTGATATTTTATGTACAGTATATAAGATATATTTCGTGTCCTTTTGATATTTTATGTAAATTATATAATACATATTTGGTGTTGTTTTTGATATTTTACATAGGGTGTGTCATATATATTGACTGTCCTTTTTAATATTTTATTTACAGTATATAATATACATTTGGTGTAATTTTTGATATTTTATGTACAGTATATTAAATATAATTACTGTAGTTTTTCATAGTCTATTTACAGTATATATAACACATATTTGGTGTACTTTTTGATATTTTATGTACAGTATGTCATATATATTTACTGTACTGTTTTATATTTTATTTACAGTATATAATATACATTTGGTGTAATTTTTGATATTTTATGTACAGTATATTAAATACTATTACTGTAGTTTTTGATAGTCTATTTACAGTATATATAACACATATTTGGTGTACTTTTTGATATTTTATGTACAGTATGTAATATATATTTACTGTACTTTTTGATAATTTATTTACAGTATATAAAGTGTATTTGGGGTACTTTCGGTTAATATTATATGTACAATATATGAAATATATTTACTGTACTTTTTGATATTTTATGTACAGTATATAAGATATATTTCGTGTCCTTTTGTTATTTTATGTAAATTATATAATACATATTTGGTGTTGTTTTTGATATTTTACATAGGGTGTGTCATATATATTGACTGTCCTTTTTGATATTTTATTTACAGTATATAATATACATTTGGTGTAATTTTTGATATTTTATGTACAGTATATTAAATATAATTACTGTAGTTTTTCATAGTCTATTTACAGTATATATAACACATATTTGGTGTACTTTTTGATATTTTATGTACAGTATGTCATATATATTTACTGTACTGTTTTATATTTTATTTACAGTATATAAAATGTATTTGGTGTACTTTTAGTTAATATTATATGTACAATATATGAAATATATTTACTGTACTTTCTGATATTTTATATACAGTATATAAGATATATTTGGTGTCCTTTTGATATTTTATATAAATTATATAATATATATTTGGTGAAGTTTTTGATATTTTACATAGGGTGTGTATTATATACTTACTGTCCTTTTTGATATTTTATTTACAGTATATAATATACATTTGGTGTAATTTTTGATATTTTATGTACAGTATATTAAATATAATTACTGCAGTTTTTGATAGTCTATTTACAGTATATATAACACATATTTGCTGTACTTTTTGATATTTTATGTACAGTATGTCATATATATTTACTGTACTTTTTGATATTTTATTTACAGTATATAAAATGTATTTGGTGTACTTTTAGTTAATATTATGTGTACAATATATGAAATATATTTACTGTACTTTTTGATATTTTATGTACAGTATATAAGATATATTTGGTGTCCTTTTGATATTTTATATAAATTTTATAATATATATTTTGTGAAGGTTTTGATATTTTACATAGGGTGTGTAGTATATAGTTACTGTCCTTTTTGATATTTTATTTACAGTATATAATATACGTTTGGTGTAATTTTTGATATTTAATGTACAGTATATTATATATAATTACTGTAGTATTTGATACTTTATTTACAGTATATATAACACATATTTGGTGTACTTTTTGATATTTTATGTACAGTATGTAATATATATTTACTGTACTTTTTGATAATTTATTTACTGTATAAAAAGTGTATTTGGTGTACTTTCAGTTAATATTATATGTACAATATATGAAATATATTTACTGTACTTTTTGATATTTTATGTACAGTATATAAGATATATTTGGTGTCCTTTTGATATTTTATGTAACTTATATAATATGTATTTGGTGAAGTTTTTGATATTTTACATAGGGTGTGTACTATATAGTTACTGTCCTTTTTGATATTTTATTTACAGTATATAATATACGTTTGGTGTAATTTTTGATATTTTATATACAGTATATTAAATATAATTACTGTAGTATTTGATAATTTCTTTACAGTATATATAACACATATTTGGTGTACTTTTTGATATTTTATGTACAGTATGTCATATATATTTACTGTATTTTGATAATTTATTTCCAGTATATAAAGTGTATTTGGTGTACTTTCAGTTAATATTCTATGTACAATATATGAAATATATTTACTGTACTTTCTGATATTTTATATACAGTATATAAGATATATTTGGTGTCCTTTTGATATTTTATATAAGTTATATAATATATATTTGGTGAAGTTTTTGATATTTTACATAGGGTGTGTAGTATATACTTACTGTCTTTTTGATATTTTATTTACAGTATATAATATACATTTGGTGAAATTTTTGATATTTTATGTACAGTATATTAAATATAATTACTGCAGTTTTTGATAGTCTATTTACAGTATATATAACACATATTTGGTGTACTTTTTGATATTTTATGTACAGTATGTCATATATATTTACTGTACTTTTTGATATTTTATTTACAGTATATAAAATGTATTTGGTGTACTTTTAGTTAATATTATATGTACAATATATGAAATATATTTACTGTACTTTTTGATATTTTATGTACAGTATATAAGATATATTTGGTGTCCTTTTGATATTTTATATAAATTATATAATATATATTTGGTGAAGTTTTTGATATTTTACATAGGGTGTGTAGTATATAGTTACTGTCCTTTTTGATATTTTATTTACAGTATATAATATACGCTTGGTGTAATTTTTGATATTTAATGTACAGTATATTAAATATAATTACTGTAGTATTTGATACTTTATTTACAGTATATATAACACATATTTGGTGTACTTTTTGATATTTTATGTACAGTATGTCATATATATTTACTGTACTTTTTGATATTTTATTTACAGTATATAAAATGTATTTGGTGTACTTTCAGTTAATATTATATGTACAATATATGAAATATATTTACTGTACTTTTTTATATTTTATGTACAGTATATAAGATATATTTGGTGTCCTTTTGATATTTTATATAAATTATATAATATATATTTGGTGAAGTTTTTGATATTTTACATAGGGTGTGTAGTATATAGTTACTGTCCTTTTTGATATTTTATTTACAGTATATAATATACGTTTGGTGTAATTTTTGATATTTAATGTAGAGTATATTAAACATAATTACTGTAGTATTTGATACTTTATTTACAGTATATATAACACATATTTGGTGTACTTTTTGATATTTTATGTACAGTATGTCATATATATTTACTGTACTTTTTGATAATTTATTTACAGTATATAAAGTGTATTTGGTGTACTTTCGGTTAATATTATATGTACAATATATGAAATATATTTACTGTATTTTTGATATTTTATGTACAGTATATAAGATATATTTCGTGTCCTTTTGATATTTTATGTAAATTATATAATACATATTTGGTGTTGTTTTTGATATTTTACATAGGGTGTGTCATATATATTGACTGTCCTTTTTGATATTTTATTTACAGTATATAATATACATTTGGTGTAATTTTTGATATTTTATGTACAGTATATTAAATATAATTACTGTAGTTTTTCATAGTCTATTTACAGTATATATAACACATATTTGGTGTACTTTTTGATATTTTATGTACAGTATGTCATATATATTTACTGTACTGTTTTATATTTTATTTACAGTATATAATATACATTTGGTGTAATTTTTGATATTTTATGTACAGTATATTAAATACTATTACTGTAGTTTTTGATAGTCTATTTACAGTATATATAACACATATTTGGTGTACTTTTTGATATTTTATGTACAGTATGTCATATATATTTACTGTACTTTTTGATAATTTATTTACAGTATATAAAGTGTATTTGGTGTACTTTCAGTTAATATTATATGTACAATATATGAAATATATTTACTGTACTTTTTGATATTTTATGTACAGTATATAAGATATATTTGGTGTCCTTTTGATATTTTATGTAAATTATATAATATATATTTGGTGAAGTTTTTGATATTTTACATAGGGTGTGTAGTATATAGTTACTGTCCTTTTTGATATTTTATTTACAGTATATAATATACGTTTGGTGTAATTTTTGATATTTTATGTACAGTATATTAAATATAATTACTGTAGTATTTGATACTTTATTTACAGTATATATAACACATATTTGGTGTACTTTTTGATATTTTATGTACAGTATGTAATATATATTTACTGTACTTTTTGATAATTTATTTACAGTATATAAAGTGTATTTGGTGTACTTTCGGTTAATATTATATGTACAATATATGAAATATATATACTGTATTTTTGATATTTTATGTACAGTATATAAGATATATTTCGTGTCCTTTTGATATTTTATGTAAATTATATAATACATATTTGGTGTTGTTTTTGATATTTTACATAGGGTGTGTCATCTATATTGACTGTCCTTTTTAATATTTTATTTACAGTATATAATATACATTTGGTGTAATTTTTGATATTTTATGTACAGTATATTAAATATAATTACTGTAGTTTTTTATAGTCTATTTACAGTATATATAACACATATTTGGTGTACTTTTTGATATTTTATGTACAGTATGTCATATATATTTACTGTACTATTTGATATTTTATTTACAGTATATAAAATGTATTTGGTGTACTTTTAGTTAATATTATATGTACAATATATGAAATATATTTACTGTACTTTCTGATATTTTATATACAGTATATAAGATATATTTGGTGTCCTTTTGATATTTTATATAAATTATATAATATATATTTTGTGAAGTTTTTGATATTTTACATAGGGTGTGTAGTATATACTTACTGTCCTTTTTGATATTTTATTTACAGTATATAATATACATTTGGTGTAATTTTTGATATTTTATGTACAGTATATTAAATATAATTACTGCAGTTTTTGATAGTCTATTTACAGTATATACAACACATATTTGGTGTACTTTTTGATATTTTATGTACAGTATGTCATATATATTTACTGTACTTTTTGATATTTTATTTACAGTATATAAAATGTATTTGGTGTACTTTTAGTTAATATTATATGTACAATATATGAAATATATTTACTGTACTTTTTGATATTTTATGTACAGTATATAAGATATATTTGGTGTCCTTTTGATATTTTATATAAATTACATAATATATATTTGGTGAAGTTTTTGATATTTTACATAGGGTGTGTAGTATATATTTACTGTCCTTTTTGATATTTTATTTACAGTATATAATATACGTTTGGTGTAATTTTTGATATTTAATGTACAGTATATTAAATATAATTACTGTAGTATTTGATACTTTATTTACAGTATATATAACACATATTTGGTGTACTTTTTGATATTTTATGTACAGTATGTCATATATATTTACTGTACTTTTTGATAATTTATTTACAGTATATAAAGTGTATTTGGTGTACTTTCAGTTAATATTATATGTACAATATATGAAATATATTTACTGTACTTTTTGATATTTTATGTACAGTATATAAGATATATTTGGTGTCCTTTTGATATTTTATGTAAATTATATAATATATATTTGGTGAAGTTTTTGATATTTTACATAGGGTGTGTAGTATATAGTTACTGTCCTTTTTGATATTTTATTTACAGTATATAATATACGTTTGGTGTAATTTTTGATATTTTATGTACAGTATATTAAATATAATTACTGTAGTATTTGATACTTTATTTACAGTATATATAACACATATTTGGTGTACTTTTTGATATTTTATGTACAGTATGTAATATATATTTACTGTACTTTTTGATAATTTATTTACAGTATATAAAGTGTATTTGGTGTACTTTCGGTTAATATTATATGTACAATATATGAAATATATATACTGTATTTTTGATATTTTATGTACAGTATATAAGATATATTTCGTGTCCTTTTGATATTTTATGTAAATTATATAATACATATTTGGTGTTGTTTTTGATATTTTACATAGGGTGTGTCATCTATATTGACTGTCCTTTTTAATATTTTATTTACAGTATATAATATACATTTGGTGTAATTTTTGATATTTTATGTACAGTATATTAAATATAATTACTGTCGTTTTTCATAGTCTATTTACAGTATATATAACACATATTTGGTGTACTTTTTGATATTTTATGTACAGTATGTCATATATATTTACTGTACTATTTGATATTTTATTTACAGTATATAAAATGTATTTGGTGTACTTTTAGTTAATATTATATGTACAATATATGAAATATATTTACTGTACTTTCTGATATTTTATATACAGTATATAAGATATATTTGGTGTCCTTTTGATATTTTATATAAATTATATAATATATATTTTGTGAAGTTTTTGATATTTTACATAGGGTGTGTAGTATATACTTACTGTCCTTTTTGATATTTTATTTACAGTATATAATATACATTTGGTGTAATTTTTGATATTTTATGTACAGTATATTAAATATAATTACTGCAGTTTTTGATAGTCTATTTACAGTATATACAACACATATTAGGTGTACTTTTTGATATTTTATGTACAGTATGTCATATATATTTACTGTACTTTTTGATATTTTATTTACAGTATATAAAATGTATTTGGTGTACTTTTAGTTAATATTATATGTACAATATATGAAATATATTTACTGTACTTTTTGATATTTTATGTACAGTATATAAGATATATTTGGTGTCCTTTTGATATTTTATATAACTTACACAATATATATTTGGTGAAGTTTTTGATATTTTACATAGGGTGTGTAGTATATAGTTACTGTCCTTTTTGATATTTTATTTACAGTATATAATATACGTTTGGTGTAATTTTTGATATTTAATGTACAGTATATTAAATATAATTACTGTAGTATTTTATACTTTATTTACAGTATATATAACACATATTTGGTGTACTTTTTGATATTTTATGTACAGTATGTAATATATATTTACTGTACTTTTTGATAATTTATTTACAGTATATAAAGTGTATTTGGTGTACTTTCGGTTAATATTATATGTACAATATATGAAATATATATACTGTATTTTTGATATTTTATGTACAGTGTATAAGATATATTTCGTGTCCTTTTGATATTTTATGTAAATTATATAATACATATTTGGTGTTGTTTTTGATATTTTACATAGGGTGTGTCATCTATATTGACTGTCCTTTTTAATATTTTATTTACAGTACATAATATACATTTGGTGTAATTTTTGATATTTTATGTACAGTATATTAAATATAATTACTGTAGTTTTTTATAGTCTATTTACAGTATATATAACACATATTTGGTGTACTTTTTGATATTTTATGTACAGTATGTCATATATATTTACTGTACTATTTGATATTTTATTTACAGTATATAAAATGTATTTGGTGTACTTTTAGTTAATATTATATGTACAATATATGAAATATATTTACTGTACTTTCTGATATTTTATATACAGTATATAAGATATATTTGGTGTCCTTTTGATATTTTATATAAATTATATAATATATATTTTGTGAAGTTTTTGATATTTTACATAGGGTGTGTAGTATATACTTACTGTCCTTTTTGATATTTTATTTACAGTATATAATATACATTTGGTGTAATTTTTGATATTTTATGTACAGTATATTAAATATAATTACTGCAGTTTTTGATAGTCTATTTACAGTATATACAACACATATTTGGTGTACTTTTTGATATTTTATGTACAGTATGTCATATATATTTACTGTACTTTTTGATATTTTATTTACAGTATATAAAATGTATTTGGTGTACTTTTAGTTAATATTATATGTACAATATATGAAATATATTTACTGTACTTTTTGATATTTTATGTACAGTATATAAGATATATTTGGTGTCCTTTTGATATTTTATATAAATTACATAATATATATTTGGTGAAGTTTTTGATATTTTACATAGGGTGTGTAGTATATAGTTACTGTCCTTTTTGATATTTTATTTACAGTATATAATATACGTTTGGTGTAATTTTTGATATTTAATGTACAGTATATTAAATATAATTACTGTAGTATTTGATACTTTATTTACAGTATATATAACACATATTTGGTGTACTTTTTGATATTTTATGTACAGTATGTCATATATATTTACTGTACTTTTTGAGAATTTATTTACAGTATATAAAGTGTATTTGGTGTACTTTCGGTTAATATTATATGTACAATATATGAAATATATTTACTGTACTTTTTGATATTTTATGTACAGTATATAAGATATATTTGGTGTCCTTTTGATATTTTATGTAAATTATATAATATATATTTGGTGAAGTTTTTGATATTTTACATAGGGTGTGTAGTATATAGTTACTGTCCTTTTTGATATTTTATTTACAGTATATAATATACGTTTGGTGTAATTTTTGATATTTTATGTACAGTATATTAAATATAATTACTGTAGTATTTGATACTTTATTTACAGTATATATAACACATATTTGGTGTACTTTTTGATATTTTATGTACAGTATGTAATATATATTTACTGTACTTTTTGATAATTTATTTACAGTATATAAAGTGTATTTGGTGTACTTTCGGTTAATATTATATGTACAATATATGAAATATATATACTGTATTTTTGATATTTTATGTACAGTATATAAGATATATTTCGTGTCCTTTTGATATTTTATGTAAATTATATAATACATATTTGGTGTTGTTTTTGATATTTTACATAGGGTGTGTCATCTATATTGACTGTCCTTTTTAATATTTTATTTACAGTATATAATATACATGTGGTTTAATTTTTGATATTTTATGTACAGTATATTAAATATAATTACTGTAGTTTTTCATAGTCTATTTACAGTATATATAACACATATTTGGTGTACTTTTTGATATTTTATGTACAGTATGTCATATATATTTACTGTACTATTTGATATTTTATTTACAGTATATAAAATGTATTTGGTGTACTTTTAGTTAATATTATATGTACAATATATGAAATATATTTACTGTACTTTCTGATATTTTATATACAGTATATAAGATATATTTGGTGTCCTTTTGATATTTTATATAAATTATATAATATATATTTTGTGAAGTTTTTGATATTTTACATAGGGTGTGTAGTATATACTTACTGTCCTTTTTGATATTTTATTTACAGTATATAATATACATTTGGTGTAATTTTTGATATTTTATGTACAGTATATTAAATATAATTACTGCAGTTTTTGATAGTCTATTTGCAGTATATACAACACATATTTGGTGTACTTTTTGATATTTTATGTACAGTATGTCATATATATTTACTGTACTTTTTGATATTTTATTTACAGTATATAAAATGTATTTGGTGTACTTTTAGTTAATATTATATGTACAATATATGAAATATATTTACTGTACTTTTTGATATTTTATGTACAGTATATAAGATATATTTGGTGTCCTTTTGATATTTTATATAAATTACATAATATATATTTGGTGAAGTTTTTGATATTTTACATAGGGTGTGTAGTATATAGTTACTGTCCTTTTTGATATTTTATTTACAGTATATAATATACGTTTGGTGTAATTTTTGATATTTAATGTACAGTATATTAAATATAATTACTGTAGTATTTGATATTTATTTACAGTATATATAACACATATTTGGTGTACTTTTTGATATTTTATGTACAGTATGTCATATATATTTACTGTACTTTTTGATAATTTATTTACAGTATATAAAGTGTATTTGGTGTACTTTCAGTTAATATTATATGTACAATATATGAAATATATTTACTGTACTTTTTGATATTTTATGTACAGTATATAAGATATATTTGGTGTCCTTTTGATATTTTATGTAAATTATATAATATATATTTGGTGAAGTTTTTGATATTTTACATAGGGTGTGTACTACATAGTTACTGTCCTTTTTGATATTTTATTTACAGTATATAATATACGTTTGGTGTAATTTTTGATATTTTATGTACAGTATATTAAATATAATTACTGTAGTATTTGATACTTTATTTACAGTATATATAACACATATTTGGTGTACTTTTTGATATTTTATGTACAGTATGTAATATATATTTACTGTACTTTTTGATAATTTATTTACAGTATATAAAGTGTATTTGGTGTACTTTCAGTTAATATTATATGTACAATATATGAAATATATTTACTGTAGTTTGTGATATTTTATGTACAGTATATAAGATATATTTCGTGTCCTTTTGATATTTTATGTAAATTATATAATATATATTTGGTGAAGTTTTTGATATTTTACATAGGGTGTGTAGTATATAGTTACTGTCCTTTTTGATATTTTATTTACAGTATGTAATATACGTTTGGTGTAATTTTTGATATTTTATGTACAGTATATTAAATATAATTACTGTAGTATTTGATACTTTATTTACAGTATATATAACACATATTTGGTGTACTTTTTGATATTTTATGTACAGTATGTAATATATATTTACTGTACTTTTTGATAATTTATTTACAGTATATAAAGTGTATTTGGTGTACTTTCGGTTAATATTATATGTACAATATATGAAATATATATACTGTATTTTTGATATTTTATGTACAGTATATAAGATATATTTCGTGTCCTTTTGATATTTTATGTAAATTATATAATACATATTTGGTGTTGTTTTTGATATTTTACATAGGGTGTGTCATCTATATTGACTGTCCTTTTTAATATTTTATTTACAGTATATAATATACATTTGGTGTAATTTTTAATATTTTATGTACAGTATATTAAATATAATTACTGTAGTTTTTCATAGTCTATTTACAGTATATATAACACATATTTGGTGTACTTTTTGATATTTTATGTACAGTATGTCATATATATTTACTGTACTATTTGATATTTTATTTACAGTATATAAAATGTATTTGGTGTACTTTTAGTTAATATTATATGTACAATATATGAAATATATTTACTGTACTTTCTGATATTTTATATACAGTATATAAGATATATTTGGTGTCCTTTTGATATTTTATATAAATTATATAATATATATTTGGTGAAGTTTTTGATATTTTACATAGAGTGTGTAGTATATAGTTACTGTCCTTTTTGATATTTTATTTACAGTATATAATATACGTTTGGTGTAATTTTTGATATTTAATGTACAGTATATTAAATATAATTACTGTAGTATTTGATACTTTATTTACAGTATATATAACACATATTTGGTGTACTTTTTGATATTTTATGTACAGTATGTCATATATATTTACTTTACTTTTTGATAATTTATTTACAGTATATAAAGTGTATTTGGTGTACTTTCAGTTAATATTATATGTAAAATATATGAAATATATTTACTGTACTTTTTGATATTTTATGTACAGTATATAAGATATATTTGGTGTCCTTTTGATATTTTATGTAAATTATATAATATATATTTGGTGAAGTTTTTGATATTTTACATAGGGTGTGTAGTATATAGTTACTGTCCTTTTTGATATTTTATTTACAGTATATAATATACGTTTGGTGTAATTTTTGATATTTTATGTACAGTATATTAAATATAATTACTGTAGTATTTGATACTTTATTTACAGTATATATAACACATATTTTGTGTACTTTTTGATATTTTATGTACAGTATGTAATATATATTTACTGTACTTTTTGATAATTTATTTACAGTATATAAAGCGTATTTGGTGTACTTTCGGTTAATATTATATGTACAATATATGAAATATATATACTGTATTTTTGATATTTTATGTACAGTATATAAGATATATTTCGTGTCCTTTTGATATTTTATGTAAATTATATAATACATATTTGGTGTTGTTTTTGATATTTTACATAGAGTGTGTCATCTATATTGACTGTCCTTTTTAATATTTTATTTACAGTATATAATATACATTTGGTGTAATTTTTGATATTTTATGTACAGTATATTAAATATAATTACTGTAGTTTTTCATAGTCTATTTACAGTATATATAACACATATTTGGTGTACTTTTTGATATTTTATGTACAGTATGTCATATATATTTACTGTACTATTTGATGTTTTATTTACAGTATATAAAATGTATTTGGTGTACTTTTAGTTAATATTATATGTACAATATATGAAATATATTTACTGTACTTTCTGATATTTTATATACAGTATATAAGATATATTTGGTGTCCTTTTGATATTTTATATAAATTATATAATATATATTTGGTGAAGTTTTTGATATTTTACATAGGGTGTGTAGTATATAGTTACTGTCCTTTTTGATATTTTATTTACAGTATATAATATACGTTTGGTGTAATTTTTGATATTTAATGTACAGTATATTAAATATAATTACTGTAGTATTTGATACTTTATTTACAGTATATATAACACATATTTGGTGTACTATTTGATATTTTATGTACAGTATGTAATATATATTTACTGTACTTTTTGATAATTTATTTACAGTATATAAAGTGTATTTGGTGTACTTTCAGTTAATATTATATGTACAGTATATGAAATATATTTACTGTACTTTTTGATATTTTATGTACAGTATATAAGATATATTTCGTGTCCTTTTGATATTTTATGTAAATTATATAATACATATTTGGTGTTGTTTTTGATATTTTACATAGAGTGTGTCATCTATATTGACTGTCCTTTTTAATATTTTATTTACAGTATATAATATACATTTGGTGTAATTTTTGATATTTTATGTACAGTATATCAAATATAATTACTGTAGTTTTTCATAGTCTATTTACAGTATATATAACACATATTTGGTGTACTTTTTGATATTTTATGTACAGTATGTCATATATATTTACTGTACTTTTTGATAATTTATTTACAGTATATAAAGTGTATTTGGTGTACTTTCAGTTAATATTATATGTACAATATATGAAATATATTTACTGTACTTTTTGATATTTTATGTACAGTATATAAGATATATTTGGTGTCCTTTTGATATTTTATATAAATTATATAATATATATTTGGTGTAGTTTTTGAGTATATAAAATGTATTTGGTGTACTTTCAGTTAATATTATATGTACAATATATGGAATATATTTACTGTACTTTTTGATATTTTATGTACAGTATAGAAGATATATTTGGTGTCCTTTTGATATTTTATATAAATTATATAATATATATTTGGTGAAGTTTTTGATATTTTACATAGGGTGTGTAGTATATAGTTACTGTCCTTTTTGATATTTTATTTACAGTATATAATATACGTTTGGTGTAATTTTTGATATTTAATGTACAGTTAATTAAATATAATTACTGTAGTATTTGATACTTTATTTACAGTATATATAACACATATTTGGTGTACTTTTTGATATTTTATGTACAGTATGTAATATATATTTACTGTACTTTTTGATAATTTATTTACAGTATATAAAGTGTATTTGGTGTACTTTCAGTTAATATTATATGTACAATATATGAAATATATTTACTGTACTTTTTGATATTTTATGTACAGTATATAAGATATATTTGGTGTCCTTTTGATATTTTATGTAAATTATATAATATATATTTGGTGAAGTTTTTCATATTTTACATAGGGTGTGTAGTATATAGTTACTGTCCTTTTTGATATTTTATTTACAGTATATAATATACGTTTGGTGTAATTTTTGATATTTAATGTACAGTATATTAAATATAATTACTGTAGTATTTGATACTTTATTTACAGTATATATAACACATATTTGGTGTACTTTTTGATATTTTATGTACAGTATGTAATATATATTTACTGTACTTTTTGATAATTTATTTACAGTATATAAAGTGTATTTGGTGTACTTTCAGTTAATATTATATGTAAAATATATGAAATACATTTACTGTACTTTTTGATATTTTATGTACAGTATATAAGATATATTTGGTGTCCTTTTGATATTTTATATAAATTACATAATATATATTTGGTGAAGTTTTTGATATTTTACATAGTGTGTGTAGTATATAGTTACTGTCCTTTTTGATATTTTATTTACAGTATATAATATACGTTTGGTGTAATTTTTGATATTTAATGTACAGTATATTAAATATAATTACTGTAGTATTTGATACTTTATTTACAGTATATATAACACATATTTGGTGTACTTTTTGATATTTTATGTACAGTATGTCATCTATATTTACTGTACTTTTTGATAATTTATTTACAGTATATAAAGTGTATTTGGTGTACTTTCAGTTAATATTATATGTACAATATATGAAATATATTTACTGTACTTTTTGATATTTTATGTACAGTATATAAGATATATTTGGTGTCCTTTTGATATTTTATGTAAATTATATAATATATATTTGGTGAAGTTTTTGATATTTTACATAGGGTGTGTAGTATATAGTTACTGTCCTTTTTGATATTTTATTTACAGTATATAATATACCTTTGGTGTAATTTTTGATATTTTATGTACAGTATATTAAATATAATTACTGTAGTATTTGATACTTTATTTACAGTATATATAACACATATTTGGTGTACTTTTTGATATTTTATGTACAGTATGTAATATATATTTACTGTACTTTTTGATAATTTATTTACAGTATATAAAGTGTATTTGGTGTACTTTCGGTTAATATTATATGTACAATATATGAAATATATATACTGTATTTTTGATATTTTATGTACAGTATATAAGATATATTTCGTGTCCTTTTGATATTTTATGTAAATTATATAATACATATTTGGTGTTGTTTTTGATATTTTACATAGGGTGTGTCATCTATATTGACTGTCCTTTTTAATATTTTATTTACAGTATATAATATACATTTGGTGTAATTTTTGATATTTTATGTACAGTATATTAAATATAATTACTGTAGTTTTTTATAGTCTATTTACAGTATATATAACACATATTTGGTGTACTTTTTGATATTTTATGTACAGTATGTCATATATATTTACTGTACTATTTGATATTTTATTTACAGTATATAAAATGTATTTGGTGTACTTTTAGTTAATATTATATGTACAATATATGAAATATATTTACTGTACTTTCTGATATTTTATATACAGTATATAAGATATATTTGGTGTCCTTTTGATATTTTATATAAATTATATAATATATATTTTGTGAAGTTTTTGATATTTTACATAGGGTGTGTAGTATATACTTACTGTCCTTTTTGATATTTTATTTACAGTATATAATATACATTTGGTGTAATTTTTGATATTTTATGTACAGTATATTAAATATAATTACTGCAGTTTTTGATAGTCTATTTACAGTATATACAACACATATTTGGTGTACTTTTTGATATTTTATGTACAGTATGTCATATATATTTACTGTACTTTTTGATATTTTATTTACAGTATATAAAATGTATTTGGTGTACTTTTAGTTAATATTATATGTACAATATATGAAATATATTTACTGTACTTTTTGATATTTTATGTACAGTATATAAGATATATTTGGTGTCCTTTTGATATTTTATATAAATTACATAATATATATTTGGTGAAGTTTTTGATATTTTACATAGGGTGTGTAGTATATAGTTACTGTCCTTTTTGATATTTTATTTACAGTATATAATATACGTTTGGTGTAATTTTTGATATTTTATGTACAGTATATTAAATATAATTACTGTAGTATTTGATACTTTATTTACAGTATATATAACACATATTTGGTGTACTTTTTGATATTTTATGTACAGTATGTAATATATATTTACTGTACTTTTTGATAATTTATTTACAGTATATAAAGTGTATTTGGTGTACTTTCGGTTAATATTATATGTACAATATATGAAATATATATACTGTATTTTTGATATTTTATGTACAGTATATAAGATATATTTCGTGTCCTTTTGATATTTTATGTAAATTATATAATACATATTTGGTGTTGTTTTTGATATTTTACATAGGGTGTGTCATCTATATTGACTGTCCTTTTTAATATTTTATTTACAGTATATAATATACATTTGGTGTAATTTTTGATATTTTATGTACAGTATATTAAATATAATTACTGCAGTTTTTGATAGTCTATTTACAGTATATACAACACATATTTGGTGTACTTTTTGATATTTTATGTACAGTATGTCATATATATTTACTGTACTTTTTGATATTTTATTTACAGTATATAAAATGTATTTGGTGTACTTTTAGTTAATATTATATGTACAATATATGAAATATATTTACTGTACTTTTTGATATTTTATGTACAGTATATAAGATATATTTGGTGTCCTTTTGATATTTTACATAAATTACATAATATATATTTGGTGAAGTTTTTGATATTTTACATAGGGTGTGTAGTATATAGTTACTGTCCTTTTTGATATTTTATTTACAGTATATAATATACGTTTGGTGTAATTTTTGATATTTAATGTACAGTATATTAAATATAATTACTGTAGTATTTGATACTTTATTTACAGTATATATAACACATATTTGCTGTACTTTTTGATATTTTATGTACAGTATGTCATATATATTTACTGTACTTTTTGATAATTTATTTACAGTATATAAATTGTATTTGGTGTACTTTCAGTTAATATTATATGTACAATATATGAAATATATTTACTGTACTTTTTGATATTTTATGTACAGTATATAAGATATATTTGGTGTCCTTTTGATATTTTATGTAAATTATATAATATATATTTGGTGAAGTTTTTGATATTTTACATAGGGTGTGTAGTATATAGTTACTGTCCTTTTTGATATTTTATTTACAGTATATAATATACGTTTGGTGTAATTTTTGATATTTTATGTACAGTATATTAAATATAATTACTGTAGTATTTGATACTTTATTTACAGTATATATAACACATATTTGGTGTACTTTTTGATATTTTATGTACAGTATGTAATATATATTTACTGTACTTTTTGATAATTTATTTACAGTATATAAAGTGTATTTGGTGTACTTTCGGTTAATATTATATGTACAATATATGAAATATATATACTGTATTTTTGATATTTTATGTACAGTATATAAGATATATTTCGTGTCCTTTTGATATTTTATGTAAATTATATAATACATATTTGGTGTTGTTTTTGATATTTTACATAGGGTGTGTCATCTATATTGACTGTCCTTTTTAATATTTTATTTACAGTATATAATATACATTTGGTGTAATTTTTGATATTTTATGTACAGTATATTAAATATAATTACTGTAGTTTTTCATAGTCTATTTACAGTATATATAACACATATTTGGTGTACTTTTTGATATTTTATGTACAGTATGTCATATATATTTACTGTACTATTTGATATTTTATTTACAGTATATAAAATGAATTTGGTGTACTTTTAGTTAATATTATATGTACAATATATGAAATATATTTACTGTACCTTCTGATATTTTATATACAGTATATAAGATATATTTGGTGTCCTTTTGATATTTTATATAAATTATATAATATATATTTTGTGAAGTTTTTGATATTTTACATAGGGTGTGTAGTATATACTTACTGTCCTTTTTGATATTTTATTTACAGTATATAATATACGTTTGGTGTAATTTTTGATATTTAATGTACAGTATATTAAATATAATTACTGTAGTATTTGATACTTTATTTACAGTATATATAACACATATTTGGTGTACTTTTTGATATTTTATGTACAGTATGTAATATATATTTACTGTACTTTTTGATAATTTATTTACAGTATATAAAGTGTATTTGGTGTACTTTCAGTTAATATTAAATGTAAAATATATGAAATATATTTACTGTACTTTGTGATATTTTATGTACAGTATATAAGATATATTTGGTGTCCTTTTGATATTTTATGTAAATTATATAATATATATTTGGTGAAGTTTTTGATATTTTACATAGGGTGTGTAGTATATAGTTACTGTCCTTTTTGATATTTTATTTACAGTATATAATATACGTTTGGTGTAATTTTTGATATTTTATGTACAGTATATTAAATATAATTACTGTAGTATTTGATACTTTATTTACAGTACATATAACACATATTTGGTGTACTTTTTGATATTTTATGTACAGTATGTAATATATATTTACTGTAGTTTTTGATAATTTATTTACAGTATATAAAGTGTATTTGGTGTACTTTCGGTTAATATTATATGTACAATATATGAAATATATATACTGTATTTTTGATATTTTATGTACAGTATATAAGATATATTTCGTGTCCTTTTGATATTTTATGTAAATTATATAATACATATTTGGTGTTGTTTTTGATATTTTACATAGGGTGTGTCATCTATATTGACTGTCCTTTTTAATATTTTATTTACAGTATATAATATACATTTGGTGTAATTTTTGATATTTTATGGACAGTATATTAAATATAATTACTGTAGTTTTTCATAGTCTATTTACAGTATATATAACACATATTTGGTGTACTTTTTGATATTTTATATCCAGTATGTCATATATATTTACTGTACTATTTGATATTTTATTTACAGTATATAAAATGTATTTGGTGTACTTTTAGTTAATATTATATGTACAATATATGAAATATATTTACTGTACTTTCTGATATTTTATATACAGTATATAAGATATATTTGGTGTCCTTTTGATATTTTATATAAATTATATAATATATATTTGGTGAAGTTTTTGATATTTTACATAGGGTGTGTAGTATATAGTTACTGTCCTTTTTGATATTTTATTTACAGTATATAATATACGTTTGGTGTAATTTTTGATATTTAATGTAGAGTATATTAAATATAATTACTGTAGTATTTGATACTTTATTTACAGTATATATAACACATATTTGGTGTACTTTTTGATATTTTATGTACAGTATGTAATATATATTTACTGTACTTTTTGATAATTTATTTACAGTATATAAAGTGTATTTGGTGTACTTTCAGTTAATATTATATGTAAAATATATGAAATATTTTTACTGTACTTTGTGATATTTTATGTACAGTATATAAGATATATTTGGTGTCCTTTTGATATTTTATGTAAATTATATAATATATATTTGGTGAAGTTTTTCATATTTTACATAGGGTGTGTAGTATATAGTTACTGTCCTTTTTGATATTTTATTTACAGTATATAATATACGTTTGGTGTAATTTTTGATATTTTATGTACAGTATATTAAATATAATTACTGTAGTATTTGATACTTTATTTACAGTATATATAACACATATTTGGTGTACTTTTTGATATTTTATGTACAGTATGTAATATATATTTACTGTACTTTTTGATAATTTATTTACAGTATATAAAGTGTATTTGGTGTACTTTCGGTTAATATTATATGTACAATATATGAAATATATATACTGTATTTTTGATATTTTATGTACAGTATATAAGATATATTTCGTGTCCTTTTGATATTTTATGTAAATTATATAATACATATTTGGTGTTGTTTTTGATATTTTACATAGAGTGTGTCATCTATATTGACTGTCCTTTTTAATATTTTATTTACAGTATATAATATACATTTGGTGTAATTTTTGATATTTTATGTACAGTATATTAAATATAATTACTGTAGTTTTTCATAGTCTATTTACAGTATATATAACACATATTTGGTGTACTTTTTGATATTTTATGTACAGTATGTCATATATATTTACTGTACTATTTGATATTTTATTTTCAGTATATAAAATGTATTTGGTGTACTTTTAGTTAATATTATATGTACAATATATGAAATATGTTTACTGTACTTTCTGATATTTTATATACAGTATATAAGATATATTTGGTGTCCTTTTGATATTTTATATAAATTATATAATATATATTTGGTGAAGTTTTTGATATGTTACATAGGGTGTGTAGTATATAGTTACTGTTCTTTTTGATATTTTATTTACAGTATATAATATACGTTTGGTGTAATTTTTGATATTTAATGTACAGTATATTAAATATAATTACTGTAGTATTTGATACTTTATTTACAGTATATATAACACATATTTGGTGTACTTTTTGATATTTTATGTACAGTATGTAATATATATTTACTGTACTTTTTGATAATTTATTTACAGTATATAAAGTGTATTTGGTGTACTTTCAGTTAATATTATATGTACAATATATGAAATATATTTACTGTACTTTTTGATATTTTATGTACAGTATATAAGATATATTTCGTGTCCTTTTGATATTTTATGTAAATTATATAATATATATTTGGTGAAGTTTTTGATATTTTACATAGGGTGTGGAGTATATAGTTACTGTCCTTTTTGATATTTTATTTACAGTATATAATATACGTTTGGTGTAATTTTTGATATTTTATGTACAGTATATTAAATATAATTACTGTAGTATTTGATACTTTATTTACTGTATATATAACACATATTTGGTGTACTTTTTGATATTTTATGTACAGTATGTAATATATATTTACTGTACTTTTTGATAATTTATTTACAGTATATAAAGTGTATTTGGTGTACTTTCGGTTAATATTATATGTACAATATATGAAATATATATACTGTATTTTTGATATTTTATGTACAGTATATAAGATATATTTCGTGTCCTTTTGATATTTTATGTAAATTATATAATACATATTTGGTGTTGTTTTTGATATTTTACATAGGGTGTGTCATCTATATTGACTGTCCTTTTTGATATTTTATTTACAGTTTATAATATACATTTGGTGTAATTTTTGATATTTTATGTACAGTATATTAAATATAATTACTGTAGTTTTTCATAATCTATTTACAGTATATATAACACATATTTGGTGTACTTTTTGATATTTTATGTACAGTATGTCATATATATTTACTGTACTATTTGATATTTTATTTACAGTATATAAAATGTATTTGGTGTACTTTTAGTTAATATTATATGTACAATATATGAAATATATTTATTGTACTTTCTGATATTTTATATACAGTATATAAGATATATTTGGTGTCCTTTTGATATTTTATATAAATTATATAAGATATATTTGGTGAAGTTTTTGATATTTTACATAGGGTGTGTAGTATATACTTACTGTCCTTTTTGATATTTTATTTACAGTATATAATATACATTTGCTGTAATTTTTGATATTTTATGTACAGTATATTAAATATAATTACTGCAGTTTTTGATCTTCTATTTACAGTATATATAACACATATTTGGTGTACTTTTTGATATTTTATGTACAGTATGTCATATATATTTACTGTACTTTTTGATATTTTATTTACAGTATATAAAATGTATTTGGTGTACTTTTAGTTAATATTATATGTACAATATATGAAATATATTTACTGTACTTTTTGATATTTTATGTACAGTATATAAGATATATTTGGTGGCCTTTTGAAATTTTATGTAAATTATATAATATATATTTTGTGTAGTTTTTGATATTTTACATAAGGTGTGTCATATAAATTTACTTTTCTTTTTGATATTTTACTTACAGTATATAATGTACATTTGGTGTAATTTTTGATATTTTATGTACAGTATATTAAATATAATTACTGTAGTTTTTGATAGTTTATTTACAGTATATATAACACATATTTGGTGTACTTTTTGATGTTTTATGTACATTATGTAATATATATTTACTGTACTTTTTGATATTTTATGTAGAGTATATAAAATGTATTTGGTGTACTTTTTGTTAATATTATATGTACAATATATGAAATATATTTACTGTACTTGTTGATATTTTATGTACAGTATATAAGATATATTTGGTGTCCTTTTGATATTTTATATAAATTGTATAATATATATTTGGTGTAGTTTTTGATATTAAACATAGGGTGTGTGGTATACATTTACTGTCCTTTTTGATATTTTATTTACAGTATATAATGTACATTTGGTGTAATTTTTGATATTTTATGTACAGTATATTAAATATAATTACTGTTGTTTTTGATAGTTTATTTACAGTATATATAACACATATTTGGTGTACTTTTTGATATTTTATGTACAGTATGTAATATATATTTACTGTATTTTTGATATTATATTTACAGTATATAAAATGTATTTGCTGTACTTTTTGTTAATATTATATGTACAATATATGAAATATATTTACTGTATATTTAATATTTTATGTACAGTATATAAGATATATTTGGTGTCCTTTTGATATTTTATGTAAATTATATAATACATATTTGGTGTAGTTTTTGATATTTTACATAGGGTGTGTCATATATATTTACCATCCTTTTGGATATTATATTTACAGTATATAATGTACATTTGGTGTAATTTTTGATATTTTACGTACAGTATATTAAATATAATTACTGTAGTTTTTGATAGATTATTTACAGTATATATGACACATATTTGATGTACATTTAGATATTTTATGTACATTATGTAATATATATTTACTGTATTTTTGATATTTTATGTAGAGTATATACAATGTATTTGGTGTAATTTCAGTGAATATTATATGTACAATATATGAAATATATTTACTGGACTTTTTGATATTTTATGTACAGTATATAAGATATATTTGGTGTCCTTTTGATATTTTATGTAAATTATATAATATATATTTGGTGTAGTTTTTGATATTTTACATGGGGTGTGTCATATATTTTTACCGTCCTTTTTGATATTTTATTTACAGTATATAATATACATTTGGTGTAATTTTTGATATTCTGTTTACAGTATGTTAAATATAATTACTGTAGTTTTTCATAGTTTATTTACAGTGTATATAACACATATTTGGTGTACTTTTGATATTTTATGTACAGTATGTAATATATATTTACTGTATTTTTGATATTTTATTTACAGTATATAAAATGTATTTGGTGTACTTTTAGTTAATATTATATGTACAATATATGAAATATATTTACTGAACTTTTTGATATTTTATGTACAGTATATAAGATATATTTGGTGTCCTTTTGATATTTTATGTAAATTATATAATATATATTAGGTGTAGTTTTTGATGTTTTACATGGGGTGTGTCATATATATTTACTGTCGTTTTTGATGTTTTATTTACAGTATATAATATACATGTGGTTTAATTTTTGATATTTTATGTACAGTATATTAAATATAATTACTGTAGTTTTTGATAGTTTATTTACAGTATATATAACACATATTTGGTGTACTTTTTGATATTTTACGTACAGTATGTAATATACATTTACTGTATTTTTGGTGTTTTTTTTACAGTATATAAAATTTATTTGGTGTACATTAAGTTAATATTACATGTACAATATATGAAATATATATACTGTACTTTTTGATATTTTATGTACAGTATATAAGATATATTTGGTATCCTTTTGATATTTTATGTAAATTATATAATATATATTTTGTGTAGTTTTTGATATTTTACATGGGGTGTGTCATATATAGTTACTGTCCTTTTTGATATTTTATTTACTGTGTATAATATACATTTGGTGTAATTTTTGATATTCTATTTACAGTATATTAAATACAATTACTGTAGTTTTTGATAGTTTATTTACAGTATGTATAACACATATTTGGTGTACTTTTGATATTTTATGTACAGTATGTAATATATATTTACTCTATTTTTGATATTTAATTTACAGTAGATAAAATGTATTTGGTGTAATTTTAGTTAATATTATATGTACAATATATGAAATACATTTACTGTACTTTTTGATATTTTATGTACAGTATATAAGATATATTTGGTGTCCTTTTGATATTTTATGTAAATTATATAACATATATTTGGTGTAGTTTTGATATTTTACATGGGGTGTGTCACATATATATACTGTCGTTTTTGATGTTTTATTTACAGTATATAATATACATGTGGAGTAATTTTTGATATTTTATGTACAGTATATTAAATATAATTACTGTAGTATTTGATACTTTATTTACAGTATATATAACACATATTTGGTGTACTTTTTGATATTTTATGTACAGTATGTAATATATATTTACTGTACTTTTTGATAATTTATTTACAGTATATAAAGTGTATTTGGTGTACTTTCAGTTAATATTATATGTAAAATATATGAAATATATTTACTGTACTTTTTGATATTTTATGTACAGTATATAAGATATATTTGGTGTCCTTTTGATATTTTATGTAAATTATATAATATATATTTGGTGAAGTTTTTCATATTTTACATAGGGTGTGTAGTATATAGTTACTGTCCTTTTTGATATTTTATTTACAGTATATAATATACGTTTGGTGTAATTTTTGATATTTTATGTACAGTATATTAAATATAATTACTGTAGTATTTGATACTTTATTTACAGTATATATAACACATATTTGGTGTACTTTTTGATATTTTATGTACAGTATGTAATATATATTTACTGTACTTTTTGATAATTTATTTACAGTATATAAAGTGTATTTGGTGTACTTTCGGTTAATATTATATGTACAATATATGAAATATATATACTGTATTTTTGATATTTTATGTACAGTATATAAGATATATTTCGTGTCCTTTTGATATTTTATGTAAATTATATAATACATATTTGGTGTTGTTTTTGATATTTTACATAGAGTGTGTCATCTATATTGACTGTCCTTTTTAATATTTTATTTACAGTATATAATATACATTTGGTGTAATTTTTGATATTTTATGTACAGTATATTAAATATAATTACTGTAGTTTTTCATAGTCTATTTACAGTATATATAACACATATTTGGTGTACTTTTTGATATTTTATGTACAGTATGTCATATATATTTACTGTACTATTTGATATTTTATTTTCAGTATATAAAATGTATTTGGTGTACTTTTAGTTAATATTATATGTACAATATATGAAATATGTTTACTGTACTTTCTGATATTTTATATACAGTATATAAGATATATTTGGTGTCCTTTTGATATTTTATATAAATTATATAATATATATTTGGTGAAGTTTTTGATATGTTACATAGGGTGTGTAGTATATAGTTACTGTTCTTTTTGATATTTTATTTACAGTATATAATATACGTTTGGTGTAATTTTTGATATTTAATGTACAGTATATTAAATATAATTACTGTAGTATTTGATACTTTATTTACAGTATATATAACACATATTTGGTGTACTTTTTGATATTTTATGTACAGTATGTAATATATATTTACTGTACTTTTTGATAATTTATTTACAGTATATAAAGTGTATTTGGTGTACTTTCAGTTAATATTATATGTACAATATATGAAATATATTTACTGTACTTTTTGATATTTTATGTACAGTATATAAGATATATTTCGTGTCCTTTTGATATTTTATGTAAATTATATAATATATATTTGGTGAAGTTTTTGATATTTTACATAGGGTGTGGAGTATATAGTTACTGTCCTTTTTGATATTTTATTTACAGTATATAATATACGTTTGGTGTAATTTTTGATATTTTATGTACAGTATATTAAATATAATTACTGTAGTATTTGATACTTTATTTACTGTATATATAACACATATTTGGTGTACTTTTTGATATTTTATGTACAGTATGTAATATATATTTACTGTACTTTTTGATAATTTATTTACAGTATATAAAGTGTATTTGGTGTACTTTCGGTTAATATTATATATACAATATATGAAATATATATACTGTATTTTTGATATTTTATGTACAGTATATAAGATATATTTCGTGTCCTTTTGATATTTTATGTAAATTATATAATACATATTTGGTGTTGTTTTTGATATTTTACATAGGGTGTGTCATCTATATTGACTGTCCTTTTTGATATTTTATTTACAGTTTATAATATACATTTGGTGTAATTTTTGATATTTTATGTACAGTATATTAAATATAATTACTGTAGTTTTTCATAATCTATTTACAGTATATATAACACATATTTGGTGTACTTTTTGATATTTTATGTACAGTATGTCATATATATTTACTGTACTATTTGATATTTTATTTACAGTATATAAAATGTATTTGGTGTACTTTTAGTTAATATTATATGTACAATATATGAAATATATTTATTGTACTTTCTGATATTTTATATACAGTATATAAGATATATTTGGTGTCCTTTTGATATTTTATATAAATTATATAAGATATATTTGGTGAAGTTTTTGATATTTTACATAGGGTGTGTAGTATATACTTACTGTCCTTTTTGATATTTTATTTACAGTATATAATATACATTTGGTGTAATTTTTGATATTTTATGTACAGTATATTAAATATAATTACTGCAGTTTTTGATCTTCTATTTACAGTATATATAACACATATTTGGTGTACTTTTTGATATTTTATGTACAGTATGTCATATATATTTACTGTACTTTTTGATATTTTATTTACAGTATATAAAATGTATTTGGTGTACTTTTAGTTAATATTATATGTACAATATATGAAATATATTTACTGTACTTTTTGATATTTTATGTACAGTATATAAGATATATTTGGTGGCATTTTGAAATTTTATGTAAATTATATAATATATATTTTGTGTAGTTTTTGATATTTTACATAAGGTGTGTCATATAAATTTACTTTTCTTTTTGATATTTTACTTACAGTATATAATGTACATTTGGTGTAATTTTTGATATTTTATGTACAGTATATTAAATATAATTACTGTAGTTTTTGATAGTTTATTTACAGTATATATAACACATATTTGGTGTACTTTTTGATGTTTTATGTACATTATGTAATATATATTTACTGTACTTTTTGATATTTTATGTAGAGTATATAAAATGTATTTGGTGTACTTTTTGTTAATATTATATGTACAATATATGAAATATATTTACTGTACTTGTTGATATTTTATGTACAGTATATAAGATATATTTGGTGTCCTTTTGATATTTTATATAAATTGTATAATATATATTTGGTGTAGTTTTTGATATTAAACATAGGGTGTGTGGTATACATTTACTGTCCTTTTTGATATTTTATTTACAGTATATAATGTACATTTGGTGTAATTTTTGATATTTTATGTACAGTATATTAAATATAATTACTGTTGTTTTTGATAGTTTATTTACAGTATATATAACACATATTTGGTGTACTTTTTGATATTTTATGTACAGTATGTAATATATATTTACTGTATTTTTGATATTATATTTACAGTATATAAAATGTATTTGCTGTACTTTTTGTTAATATTATATGTACAATATATGAAATATATTTACTGTATATTTAATATTTAATGTACAGTATATAAGATATATTTGGTGTCCTTTTGATATTTTATGTAAATTATATAATACATATTTGGTGTAGTTTTTGATATTTTACATAGGGTGTGTCATATATATTTACCATCCTTTTGGATATTATATTTACAGTATATAATGTACATTTGGTGTAATTTTTGATATTTTACGTACAGTATATTAAATATAATTACTGTAGTTTTTGATAGATTATTTACAGTATATATGACACATATTTGATGTACATTTAGATATTTTATGTACATTATGTAATATATATTTACTGTATTTTTGATATTTTATGTAGAGTATATACAATGTATTTGGTGTAATTTCAGTGAATATTATATGTACAATATATGAAATATATTTACTGGACTTTTTGATATTTTATGTACAGTATATAAGATATATTTGGTGTCCTTTTGATATTTTATGTAAATTATATAATATATATTTGGTGTAGTTTTTGATATTTTACATGGGGTGTGTCATATATTTTTACCGTCCTTTTTGATATTTTATTTACAGTATATAATATACATTTGGTGTAATTTTTGATATTCTGTTTACAGTATGTTAAATATAATTACTGTAGTTTTTCATAGTTTATTTACAGTGTATATAACACATATTTGGTGTACTTTTGATATTTTATGTACAGTATGTAATATATATTTACTGTATTTTTGATATTTTATTTACAGTATATAAAATGTATTTGGTGTACTTTTAGTTAATATTATATGTACAATATATGAAATATATTTACTGAACTTTTTGATATTTTATGTACAGTATATAAGATATATTTGGTGTCCTTTTGATATTTTATGTAAATTATATAATATATATTAGGTGTAGTTTTTGATGTTTTACATGGGGTGTGTCATATATATTTACTGTCGTTTTTGATGTTTTATTTACAGTATATAATATACATGTGGTGTAATTTTTGATATTTTATGTACAGTATATTAAATATAATTACTGTAGTTTTTGATAGTTTATTTACAGTATATATAACACATATTTGGTGTACTTTTTGATATTTTACGTACAGTATGTAATATACATTTACTGTATTTTTGGTGTTTTTTTTACAGTATATAAAATTTATTTGGTGTACATTAAGTTAATATTACATGTACAATATATGAAATATATATACTGTAGTTTTTGATATTTTATGTACAGTATATAAGATATATTTGGTATCCTTTTGATATTTTATGTAAATTATATAATATATATTTTGTGTAGTTTTTGATATTTTACATGGGGTGTGTCATATATAGTTACTGTCCTTTCTGATATTTTATTTACTGTGTATAATATACATTTGGTGTAATTTTTGATATTCTATTTACAGTATATTAAATACAATTACTGTAGTTTTTGATAGTTTATTTACAGTATGTATAACACATATTTGGTGTACTTTTGATATTTTATGTACAGTATGTAATATATATTTACTCTATTTTTGATATTTAATTTACAGTAGATAAAATGTATTTGGTGTAATTTTAGTTAATATTATATGTACAATATATGAAATACATTTACTGTACTTTTTGATATTTTATGTACAGTATATAAGATATATTTGGTGTCCTTTTGATATTTTATGTAAATTATATAACATATATTTGGTGTAGTTTTGATATTTTACATGGGGTGTGTCACATATATATACTGTCGTTTTTGATGTTTTATTTACAGTATTTAATATACATGTGGAGTAATTTTTGATATTTTATGTACAGTATATTAAATATAATTACTGAATTTTTTGATAGTTTATTTACAGTATATATAACACATATTTGGTGTACTTTTTGATATTTTATGTACAGTATGTAATATATATTTACTGTATTTTTGATATTTTATTTACAGTATATAAAATGTATTTGGTGTACTTTTAGTTAATATTATATGTACAATATATGAAATATATTTACTGTACTTTTTGATATTTTATGTTCAGTATATAAGATATATTTGGTGTCCTTTTGATATTTTATGTAAAAAATATAATATATATTTTGTGTAGTTTTTGATATTTTACATGGGGTGTGTCATATATATTTACTGTCCTTTTTGATATTTTATTTACAGTATATAATATACATTTGGTGTAATTTTTGATATTCTATTTACAGTATATTAAATATAATTACTGTAGTTTTTGATAGTTTATTTACAGTATATATAACACATATTTGGTGTACTTTTGATATTTTATGTACAGTATGTTATATATATTTACTGTATTTTTGATATTTAATTTACAGTAGATAAAATGTATTTGGTGTACTTTTAGTTAATATTATATGTACAATATATGAAATACATTTACTGTACTTTTTGATATTTTATTTACAGTATATAAGATATATTTGGTGTCCTTTTGATATTTTATGTAAATTATATAATATATATTTGGTGTAGTTTTTGCTATTTTACATGGGGTGTGTCATATATATTTACCGTCCTTTTTGATGTTTTATTTACAGTATATAATATACATGTGGTGTAATTTTTGAAATTTTATGTACAGCATATTAAATATAATTACTGTAGTTTTGATAGTTTACATTATATATAACACATATTTGGTGTACTTTTGATATTTTATGTACAGTATGTCATATATATTTACTGTATTTTTGATATTTAATTTACAGTAGATAAAATGTATTTGGTGTACTTTTAGTAAATATTATATGTACAATATATGAAATATATTTACTGTACTTTTTGATATTTTATGTACAGTATATAAGATATATTTGGTGTCCTTTTGATATTTTATGTAAATTATATAATATATATTTGGTGTAGTTTTTGATATTTTACATGGGGTGTGTCATATATATTTACTGTCTTTTTTGATGTTTTATTTACAGTATATAATATACATGTGGTGTAATTTTTGATATTTTATATACAGTATATTAAATATAATTACTGTAGTTTTTGATAGTTTATTTACAGTATATATAACACATATTTGGTGTACTTTTTGATATTTTATGTACAGTATGTAATATATATTTACTGTATTTTTGATATTTTATTTACAGTATATAAAATGTATTTGGTGTACTTTTAGTTAATATTATATGTACAATATATGAAATATATTTACTGTACTTTTTGATATTTTATGTACAGTATATAAGATATATTTGGTGTCCTTTTGATATTTTATATAAATTATATAATATATATTTGGTGTAGTTTTTGATATTTTACCTAGGGTGTGTAGTATATATTCACTGTACTTTTTAATATTTTCTTTACAGTAAATAATGTACATTTGGTGTAATTTTTGATGTTTTATGTACAGTATACTAAATATAATTACTGTAGTTTTTGATAGTTTATTTACAATATATATAACACATATTTGGTGTACTTTTTGATATTTTATGTACAGTATGTAATATATATTTACTGTACATTTGGATATTTTATTTACAGTATATAAAATGTATTTGGTGTACTTTTTGTTAATATTATATGTACAATATATGAAATATATTTACTGTATTATTGATATTTTATGTACAATATATAAGATATATGTGGTGTCCTTTTGATATTTTATGTAAATTATATAATACATATTTGGTGTAGTTTTTGATATTTTACATAGTGTGTGTCATATATATTTACTGTTCTTTTTGATATTTTATTTACAGTATATAATGTACATTTGGTGTAATTTTTGATATTTTATGTACAGTATATTAAATATAATTACTGTAAATTTTGATAGTTTATTTACAGTATATATAACACATATTTGGTGTACTTTTTGATATTTTATGTACAGTACGTAATATATATTTACTGTACTTTTGGATGTTTTATGTACAGTATGTAATATATATTTACTGTACACTTTGATATTTTACGTAGAGTAAATAAAATGTATTCGGTGTACTTTTTGTTAATATTATATGTACAATATATGAAATATATTTACTGTACTTTTTGATATTTTATGTAGAGTATATAAGATATATTTTGTGCCCTTTTGATATTTTATGTAAATTATATAATACATATTTGGTGTAGTTTTTGATATTTTACATAGTGTGTGTCATATATATTTGCTGTCCATTTTGATATTTTATTTACAGTATATACTATACATTTCGTGTAATTTTTGATATTTTATGTACAGTATATTAAATATAATTACTGTAGATTTTGATAGTTTATTTACAGTATATATAACACATATTTGGTGTACTTTTTGATATTTTATGTACAGTATGTAATATATATTTACTGTACTTTTTGATATTTTATGTACAGTATATAAAATGTATTTGGTGTACTTTTAGTTAATATTATATGTACAATATGTGAAACATATTTACTGTACTTTTTCATATTTTATGTACAGTATATAAGATATATTTGGTGTCCTTTTGATATTTTATATAAATTGTATAATATATATTTGGTGTAGTTTTTGATATTAAACATAGGGTGTGTGGTATACATTTACTGTCCTTTTTGATATTTTATTTACAGTATATAATGTACATTTGGTGTAATTTTTGATATTTTATGTACAGTATATTAAATATAATTACTGTTGTTTTTGATAGTTTATTTACAGTATATATAACACATATTTGGTGTACTTTTTGATATTTTATGTACAGTATGTAATATATATTTACTGTATTTTTGATATTATATTTACAGTATATAAAATGTATTTGCTGTACTTTTTGTTAATATTATATGTACAATATATGAAATATATTTACTGTATATTTAATATTTAATGTACAGTATATAAGATATATTTGGTGTCCTTTTGATATTTTATGTAAATTATATAATACATATTTGGTGTAGTTTTTGATATTTTACATAGGGTGTGTCATATATATTTACCATCCTTTTGGATATTATATTTACAGTATATAATGTACATTTGGTGTAATTTTTGATATTTTACGTACAGTATATTAAATATAATTACTGTAGTTTTTGATAGATTATTTACAGTATATATGACACATATTTGATGTACATTTAGATATTTTATGTACATTATGTAATATATATTTACTGTATTTTTGATATTTTATGTAGAGTATATACAATGTATTTGGTGTAATTTCAGTGAATATTATATGTACAATATATGAAATATATTTACTGGACTTTTTGATATTTTATGTACAGTATATAAGATATATTTGGTGTCCTTTTGATATTTTATGTAAATTATATAATATATATTTGGTGTAGTTTTTGATATTTTACATGGGGTGTGTCATATATTTTTACCGTCCTTTTTGATATTTTATTTACAGTATATAATATACATTTGGTGTAATTTTTGATATTCTGTTTACAGTATGTTAAATATAATTACTGTAGTTTTTCATAGTTTATTTACAGTGTATATAACACATATTTGGTGTACTTTTGATATTTTATGTACAGTATGTAATATATATTTACTGTATTTTTGATATTTTATTTACAGTATATAAAATGTATTTGGTGTACTTTTAGTTAATATTATATGTACAATATATGAAATATATTTACTGAACTTTTTGATATTTTATGTACAGTATATAAGATATATTTGGTGTCCTTTTGATATTTTATGTAAATTATATAATATATATTTGGTGTAGTTTTTGATGTTTTACATGGGGTGTGTCATATATATTTACTGTCGTTTTTGATGTTTTATTTACAGTATATAATATACATGTGGTGTAATTTTTGATATTTTATGTACAGTATATTAAATATAATTACTGTAGTTTTTGATAGTTTATTTACAGTATATATAACACATATTTGGTGTACTTTTTGATATTTTACGTACAGTATGTAATATACATTTACTGTATTTTTGGTGTTTTTTTTACAGTATATAAAATTTATTTGGTGTACATTAAGTTAATATTACATGTACAATATATGAAATATATATACTGTACTTTTTGATATTTTATGTACAGTATATAAGATATATTTGGTATCCTTTTGATATTTTATGTAAATTATATAATATATATTTTGTGTAGTTTTTGATATTTTACATGGGGTGTGTCATATATAGTTACTGTCCTTTCTGATATTTTATTTACTGTGTATAATATACATTTGGTGTAATTTTTGATATTCTATTTACAGTATATTAAATACAATTACTGTAGTTTTTGATAGTTTATTTACAGTATGTATAACACATATTTGGTGTACTTTTGATATTTTATGTACAGTATGTAATATATATTTACTCTATTTTTGATATTTAATTTACAGTAGATAAAATGTATTTGGTGTAATTTTAGTTAATATTATATGTACAATATATGAAATACATTTACTGTACTTTTTGATATTTTATGTACAGTATATAAGATATATTTGGTGTCCTTTTGATATTTTATGTAAATTATATAACATATATTTGGTGTAGTTTTGATATTTTACATGGGGTGTGTCACATATATATACTGTCGTTTTTGATGTTTTATTTACAGTATATAATATACATGTGGAGTAATTTTTGATATTTTATGTACAGTATATTAAATATAATTACTGAATTTTTTGATAGTTTATTTACAGTATATATAACACATATTTGGTGTACTTTTTGATATTTTATGTAAAGTATGTAATATATATTTACTGTATTTTTGATATTTTATTTACAGTATATAAAATGTATTTGGTGTACTTTTAGTTAATATTATATGTACAATATATGAAATATATTTACTGTACTTTTTGATATTTTATGTTCAGTATATAAGATATATTTGGTGTCCTTTTGATATTTTATGTAAAAAATATAATATATATTTTGTGTAGTTTTTGATATTTTACATGGGGTGTGTCATATATATTTACTGTCCTTTTTGATATTTTATTTACAGTATATAATATACATTTGGTGTAATTTTTGATATTCTATTTACAGTATATTAAATATAATTACTGTAGTTTTTGATAGTTTATTTACAGTATATATAACACATATTTGGTGTACTTTTGATATTTTATGTACAGTATGTTATATATATTTACTGTATTTTTGATATTTAATTTACAGTAGATAAAATGTATTTGGTGTACTTTTAGTTAATATTATATGTACAATATATGAAATACATTTACTGTACTTTTTGATATTTTATTTACAGTATATAAGATATATTTGGTGTCCTTTTGATATTTTATGTAAATTATATAATATATATTTGGTGTAGTTTTTGCTATTTTACATGGGGTGTGTCATATATATTTACCGTCCTTTTTGATGTTTTATTTACAGTATATAATATACATGTGGTGTAATTTTTGAAATTTTATGTACAGCATATTAAATATAATTACTGTAGTTTTGATAGTTTACATTATATATAACACATATTTGGTGTACTTTTGATATTTTATGTACAGTATGTCATATATATTTACTGTATTTTTGATATTTAATTTACAGTAGATAAAATGTATTTGGTGTACTTTTAGTAAATATTATATGTACAATATATGAAATATATTTACTGTACTTTTTGATATTTTATGTACAGTATATAAGATATATTTGGTGTCCTTTTGATATTTTATGTAAATTATATAATATATATTTGGTGTAGTTTTTGATATTTTACATGGGGTGTGTCATATATATTTACTGTCTTTTTTGATGTTTTATTTACAGTATATAATATACATGTGGTGTAATTTTTGATATTTTATATACAGTATATTAAATATAATTACTGTAGTTTTTGATAGTTTATTTACAGTATATATAACACATATTTGGTGTACTTTTTGATATTTTATGTACAGTATGTAATATATATTTACTGTATTTTTGATATTTTATTTACAGTATATAAAATGTATTTGGTGTACTTTTAGTTAATATTATATGTACAATATATGAAATATATTTACTGTACTTTTTGATATTTTATGTACAGTATATAAGATATATTTGGTGTCCTTTTGATATTTTATATAAATTATATAATATATATTTGGTGTAGTTTTTGATATTTTACCTAGGGTGTGTAGTATATATTCACTGTACTTTTTAATATTTTCTTTACAGTAAATAATGTACATTTGGTGTAATTTTTGATGTTTTATGTACAGTATACTAAATATAATTACTGTAGTTTTTGATAGTTTATTTACAATATATATAACACATATTTGGTGTACTTTTTGATATTTTATGTACAGTATGTAATATATATTTACTGTACATTTGGATATTTTATTTACAGTATATAAAATGTATTTGGTGTACTTTTTGTTAATATTATATGTACAATATATGAAATATATTTACTGTATTATTGATATTTTATGTACAATATATAAGATATATGTGGTGTCCTTTTGATATTTTATGTAAATTATATAATACATATTTGGTGTAGTTTTTGATATTTTACATAGTGTGTGTCATATATATTTACTGTTCTTTTTGATATTTTATTTACAGTATATAATGTACATTTGGTGTAATTTTTGATATTTTATGTACAGTATATTAAATATAATTACTGTAAATTTTGATAGTTTATTTACAGTATATATAACACATATTTGGTGTACTTTTTGATATTTTATGTACAGTACGTAATATATATTTACTGTACTTTTGGATGTTTTATGTACAGTATGTAATATATATTTACTGTACACTTTGATATTTTACGTAGAGTAAATAAAATGTATTCGGTGTACTTTTTGTTAATATTATATGTACAATATATGAAATATATTTACTGTACTTTTTGATATTTTATGTAGAGTATATAAGATATATGTGGTGTCCTTTTGATATTTTATGTAAATTATATAATACATATTTGGTGTAGTTTTTGATATTTTACATAGGGTGTGTCATATATACTTACTGTCATTTTTGATATTTTATTTACAGTATATACTATACCTTTGGTGTAATTTGTGATATTTTATGTACAGTATATTAAATATAATTATTGCAGATTTTGATAGTTTATTTACAGTATATATAACACATATTTGGTGTACTTTTTGATATTTTATGTACAGTATGTAATAGAAATTTACTGTAATTTTGATATTTTATGTACAGTATATAAAATGTATTTGGTGTACTTTTAGTTAATATTATATGTACAATATATGAAAGAAATTTACTGTAATTTTTGATATTTTATTTACAGTATATAAAATGTATTTGGTGTACTTTTAGTTAATATTATATGTACAATATATGAAATATATTTACTGTATTTTTGATATTTTATGTACAGTATATAAGATATATTTGGTGTCCTTTTGATATTTTACGTAAATTATATAATACATATTTGGTGTAGTTTTTGATATTTAACATAGGGTGTGTCATATACATTGACTGTCCTTTTTGATATTTTATTGAGAGTATATACTATACATTTGGTGTAATTTTTGATATTTTATGTACAGTATATTAAATATAATTACTATAGATTTTGATAGTTTATTTACAGTATATATAACACATATTTGGTGTACTTTTTGATATTTTATGTACAGTATGTAATATATATTTACTGTAATTTTTGATATTTTATGTACAGTATATAAAATGTATTTGGTGTACTTTTAGTTAATATTATATGTACAATATATGAAACATATTTACTGTACTTTTTGATATTTTATGTACAGTATAAAAGATATATTTGGTGGCCTTTTGATATTTTATGTAAATTATACAACATATATTTGGTGTAGTTTTTGATATTTTACATAGGTTGTGTCATATATATTTACCGTCCTTTTGGATATTATATTTACAGTATATAATGTACATTTGGTGTAATTTTTGATGTTTTATGTACAGTATATTAAATATAATTACTGTAGTTTTTGATAGATTATTTACAGTATATATGACACATATTTGATGTACTTTTAGATATTTTATATACATTATGTAATATATATTTACTGTACTTTTTATTATTTTATGTAGAGTATATAAAATGTATTTGGTGTAGTTTTAGTTAATATTATATGTACAATATATGAAATATATTTACTGTACGTTTTGATATTTCATGTACAGTATATAAGATATATTTGGTGTCCTTTTGATATTTTATATAAATTATATAATATATATTTGGTGTAGTTTTTGATATTTTACATAGGGTGTGTAGTATATATTTACTGTCCTTTTTGATATTTTATTTACAGTATATAGTGTACATTTGGTGTAATTTTTGATATTTTATGTACAGTATATTTAATATAATTACTGTAGTATTTGATAGTTTATTTACAGTATATATAACACATATTTGGTGTACTTTTTGATAGTTTATGTACATTATGTAATATATATTTACTGTACTGTTTGATATTTTATTTACAGTATATAAAATGTATTTGTTGTACTTTTAGTTAATATTATATGTACCATATATGAAATATATTTACTGTATTTTTGATATCTTATGTACAGTATATAAGATATATTTGGTGTCCTTTTGATATTTTATGTAAATTATATAATACATATTTGGTGTAGTTTTTGATAATTTACATAGGGTGTGTCATATATATTTACTGTCCTTTTTCATATTTTATTTACAGTATATACTATACATTTGGTGTAATTTTTGATATTTTATGTACAGTATATTAAATATAATTACTGTAGATTCTGATAGTTTATTTACAGTATATATAACACATATTTGGTGTACTTTTTGATATTTTATGTACAGTATGTTATATAAATTTACTGTACTTTTTGATATTTTATGTACAGTATATAAAATGTATTTGGTGTACTTTTAGTTAATATTATATGTACAATATATGAAACAAATTTACTGTACTTTTTGATATTTTATTTACAGTATATAAAATATATTTGGTGTACTTTTAGTTAATATTATATGTACAATATATGAAATATATTTACTGTATTTTTGATACTTTATGTACAGTATATAAGATATATTTGGTGTCCTTTTGATATTTTATGTAAATTATATAATACATATTTGGTGTAGTTTTTGATATTTTACATACGGTGTGTCATATATATTGAATGTCCTTTTTGATATTTTATTTACAGTATATACTATACATTTGGTGTAATATTTGATATTTTATGTACAGTATATTATATATAATTACTGTAGTTTTTGATAGTTTATTTACAGTATATATAACACACATTTGGTGTACTTCTTGATATTTAATGTACAGTATGTAATATATATTTACTGTACTTTTGATATTTTATGTACAGTATATAAAATGTATTTGGTGTACTTTTACTTAATATCATATGTACAATATATGAAACATATTTACTGTACATTTTGATATTTTATGTACAGTATATAAGATATATTTGGTGGCCTTTTGATATTTTATGTAAATTATATAATATATATTTGGTGTAGTTTTTGATATTTTACATAGGCTGTGTCATATATATTTACGGTCCTTTTTGATATTATATTTACAGTATATAATGTACATTTGGTGTAATTTTTGATATTTTATGTACAGTATATTAAATATAATTACTGTAGTTTTTGATAGTTTATTTACAGTATATATAACACATATTAGGTGTACTTTTTGATATTTTATGTACAGTATGTAATATGTATTTACTGTACTTTTTGATATTTTATGTAGAATATATAAAATGTATTTGGTGTACTTTTTGTTAATATTATATGTACAATATATGAAATATATTTACTGTACTTTTTGATATTTTATGTACAGTATATAAGATATATTTGGTGTCCCTTTGATATTTTATATAAATTATATAATATATATTTGGTGTAGTTTTTGATATTTTACATAGGGTGTGTAGTATATATTCACTGTTTTTTGATATTTTCTTTATAGTATATAATGTACATTTGGTGTAATTTTTGATGTTTTATGTACAGTATACTAAATATAATTACTGTAGTTTTTGATAGTTTATTTACAATATATATAACATATATTTGGTGTAGTTTGTGATATTTTATGTACAGTATGTAATATATATTTACTGTACATTTTGATATTTTATTTACAGTATATAAAATGTATTTGGTGTATTTTTTGTTAATATTATATGTACAATATATGAAATATATTTACTGTATTATTGATATTTTATGTACAGTATATAAGATATATTTGGTGTCCTTTTGATATCTTATGTAAATTATATAATACATATTTGGTGTAGTATTTCATATTTTACATAGGGTGTGTCATATATATTGACTGTTTTTTTGATATTTTATTTACAGTATATACTATACATTTGGTGTAATTTTAGATATTTTACGTACAGTATATTAAATATAATTACTGTAAATTTTGATAGTTTATTTACAGTATATATAACACATATTTGGTGTACTTTTTGATATTTTATGTACAGTATGTAATATATATTTACTGTACTTTTGGATGTTTTATGTACAGTATATAAAATGTATTTGGTGAACTTTTAGTTGATATTATATGTACAATATAAGAAACATATTTACTGTACTTTTTGATATTTTATGTATAGTATATAAGATATATTTGGTGGCCTTTTGATATTTTATGTAAATTATATAATATATATTTGGTGTAGTTTTTGATATTTTACATAAGGTGTGTCATATATATTTACTGTTCTTTTTGATATTTTATTTACAGTATAAAATGTACATTTGGTGTAATTTTTGATATTTTATGTACAGTATATTAAATACAATTACTGTAGTTTTTGATAGTTTATTTACAGTATATATAACGCATATTTGGTGTACTTTCTGATATTTTATGTACTGTACATAATACATATTTACTGTACTTTTTGATATATTATTTAGAGTATATCATATGTACTTGGTGTACTTTTAAATAACATTATATGTACAATATGTGAAATATATTTACTGTGCTTTTTGATATTTTATGAACAGTATATAATATATATTTGGGGTACATTTGATATTTTATGTAAATTATATATTATATATTTGGGGTCGTTTTTGATATTTTCCATAGTGTCTGTAGCATATATTTACCGTACTTTTTGATATTTTATTTACAGTATATAAAATGTATTTGGTGTACTTTTAGTTAATATTATATGTACAATATATGAAATATATTTACTGTATTTTTGATATGTTATGTACAGTATATAATATATATTTGGTGTACTTTTTATATTTAATGTAAATTATATCATGTATATATGGTGTAGTTTTTGATATTTTACATAGAGTCTGTTGCATATATTTACAGTACTTTTTGATATTTTATTTACAGTATATAATATATATGTGGTGTAATTTTTCATATTATATGTACAGTATATTAAATATAATTACTTTCGTTTTTGAGAGTTTATTTACAGTATAACACATATTTGGTGTACTTTTTGATATTTTATGTACAGCACGCAATATATATTTACTGTATTTTTCATATTTTATTTATAGTATATAAAATGTATTTGGTGTACTTTTATATAATATTAAATGTACAATATATGAAATATATTTACTGTAGTTTTTGATCTTTTATGTACAGTCTATAATATATATTTGGTGTCCTTTTGATATTTTATGGAAATTATATAATATATATTTGGTGTGGTTTTGATATTTTACATAGGGTGTGTAATATATATTTAGTGTAATTTTGATATTTTTTTTACAGTATATAATATACATTTGGTAAAATTTTTGCTATTTTATGTACAGTATATTAAATATAATTACTGTAGTTTTTGATAGTTTATTTAAAGTATATATAACACATATTTGGCGTAGTTTTTGATATTTTATGTACATTATGTAATCTATATTTATTGTATTTTGATATTTTATTTACATTATATAATATGTATTTGCTGTACTTTCTGATAATCTTATATGTACAATTTATGAAATATATTTACTGTATGTTTGATTTTTTTTGTACAGTATATAATATGTATTTGGTGTCCTTTTAATATTTTATGTAAATTATATAATATATATTTTGTATCGTTTTTGATATTTTATGTACAGTGTGTAATATATATTTACTGTACTTTTTGATTTTTTATTTACAGTATATAATATACATTTGGTGTAATTTTTGATATTTTATGTACAGTATATAAAATATGATTACTGTAGTTTTTGATAGTTTATTTGCAGTATATGTAACACGTATTTGGTGTACTTTTTGATATTTTATGTACAGTATGTAAAATATATTTACTGTACTTTTTGATATTTTATTTACAGTATATAAAATGTATTTGGTGTACTTTTAGTTAATATTATATGTACAATATATGAAATATATTTACTGTATTTTTGATATATTATGTACAGTATATAAGATATATTTGATGTCCTTTTGATATTTTTTTATGTAAATTATATAATACATACTTGGTGTAGTTTTTGGTATTATACATAGGGTGTGTCATATATATTTACTGTCCTTTTTGATATTTTATTTACAGCATATACTATACATTTGGTGTAATTTTTGATATTTAATGTACAGTATATTAAATATAATTACTGCAGATTTTGATAGTTTATTTACAGTATATATAACACATATTTAGTGTACTTTTTGATATTTTATGTACAGTATGTAATATATATTTACTGTACATTTTGATATTTTATTTACAGTATATAAAATGTATTTGGTGTACTTTAAGTTAATATTATATGTAGTTTATATGAAATATATATACTGTACTTTTTGATATTTTATGTACAGTATATAAGATATATTTTGTGTCCTTTTGATATTTTATGTAAATTATATAATACATATTTGGTGTAGTTTTTGATATTTTACATAGGGTGTGTCATATATATTTACTGTCCTTTTTGATATTTTATTTACAGCATATACTATACATTTGGTGTAATTTTTGATATTTTATGTACAGTATATTAAATATAATTACTGTAGATTTTGATAGTTTATTTACAGTATATATAACACATATTTAGTGTACTATTTGATATTTTATGTACAGTATGTAATATATATTTACTGTACTTTTTGATATTTTATGTAGAGTATATAAAAGGTATTTGGTGTACTTTTTGTTAATATTATATGTACAATATATGAAATATATTTACTGTACTTTTGATATATTATATACCGTATATAAGATATATTTGGTGTCCTTTTGATATTTTATGTAAATTATATAACACATATTTGGTATAGTTTTTGATATTTTACATAGGGTGTGTCATATATATTTACTGTCCTTTTTGATATTTTATTTACAGTATATACTATACATTTGGTGTAATTTTTCATATTTTATGTACAGTATATTAAATATAATTACTGTAGATTTTGATAGTTTATTTACAGTATATATAACACATATTTGGTGTACTTTTTGATATTTTATGTACAGCATGTAATATATATTTACTGTACTTTTTGATATTTTATTTACAGTATATAAAATGTATTTGGTGTACTTTTAGTTAATATTACATGTACATTATATGAAATATATATACTGTGCTTTTTGATATTTTATGTACAGAATATAAGATATATTTGGTGTCCTTTTGATATTTTATGTAAATTATATAATACATATTTGGTGTAGTTTTTGATATTTTACATAGGGTGTGTCATATATATTTACTGTCCTTTTTGATATTTTATTTACAGCATATACTATACATTTGGTGTAATTTTTGATATTTTATGTATAGTATATTAAATATAATTACTGCAGATTTTGATAGTTTATTTACAGTATATATAACACATATTTGGTGTACTTTTTGATATTTTATGTACAGTATGTAATATATATTTACTGTACTTTTTGATATTTTATTTACAGTATATAAAATGTATTTGGTGTACTTTTAGTTAATATTATATGTACAATATATGAAATATATTTACTGTATTCTTGATATATTATGTACAGTATATAAGATATATTTGGTGTCCTTTTGATATTTAATGTAAATTATATAATACATATTTGGTGTAGTTTTTGATATTTTACATAGGGTGTGTCATATATATTTACTGTCCTTTTTGATATTTTATTTACAGTATATACTATACATTTGGTGTAATTTTTGATATTTTATGTACAGTATATTAAATATAATTACTGTAGATTTTGATTGTTTATTTGCAGTATATATAACACATATTTGGTGTACTTTTTGATATTTTATGTACAGTATGTAATATATATTTACTGTACATTTTGATATTTTATTTACAGTATATAAAATGTATTTGGTGTACTTTTAGTTAATATTATATGTAGATTATATGAAATATATATACTGTACTTTTGATATTTTATGTACAGTATATAAGATATATTTGGTGTCCTTTTGATATTTTATGTAAATTATATAATACATATTTGGTGTAGTTTTTGATATTTTACATAGGGTGTGTCATATATATTTACTGTCCTTTTTGATATTTTATTTACAGCATATACTATACATTTGGTGTAATTTTTGATATTTTATGTTCAGTATATTAAATATAATTACTGTAGATTTTGATAGTTTATTTACAGTATATATAACACATATTTAGTGTACTTTTTGATATTTTGTGTACAGTATATAATATATATTTACTGTACTTTTTGATATTTTATTTACACTATATAAAATGTATTTGGTGTACTTTTAGTTAATATTATATGTACAATATATGAAATATAATTACTGTATTTTTGATATATTATGTACCGTATATAAGATATATTTGGTGTCCTTTTGATATTTTATGTAAATTATACAATACATATTTGGTGTAGTTTTTGATATTTTACATAGAGTGTGTCATATATATTTACTGTCCTTTTTGATATTTTATTTACAGTATATACTATACATTTGGAATAATTTTTGATATTTTATGTACAGTATATTAAATATAATTACTGTAGTTTTGATAGTTTATTTACAGTATATATAACACTTATTTGGTGTAATTTTTTATATTTTATGTACAGTATGTAATATATATTTACTGTACTTTTTGATATTTTATGTACAGTATATAAAATGTATTTGGTGTACTTTTAGTTAATATTACATGTAGATTATATGAAATATATATACTGTACTTTTTGATATTTTATGTACAGTATATTAAATATAATTACTGTAGTTTTGATAGTTTATTTACAGTATATATAACACTTATTTGCTGTACTTTTTGATATTTTATTTACAGTATATAATATGTATTTGGTGTACTTTTAGTTAATATTATATATACAATATATGAAATATATTTACTGTATTTTTGATATTTTATGTACAGTATATAAGATATATTTGGTGTCCTTTTGATATTTTATATAAATTATATAATATATATTTGGTGTAGTTTTTGATATTTTACATAGGGTGTGTAGTATATATTTACTGTCCTTTTTGATATTTTATTTACAGTATATAATGTACATTTGGTGTAATTTTTGATATTTTATGTACAGTATATTAAATATAATTACTGTAGATTTTGATTGTTTATTTGCAGTATATATAACACATATTTGGGGTACTTTTTGATATTTTATGTACAGTATGTAATATATATTTACTGTACATTTTGATATTTTGTTTACAGTATATAAAATGTATTTGGTGTACTTTAAGTTAATATTATATGTAGTTTATATGAAATATATATACTGTACTTTTTGATATTTTATGTACAGTATATAAGATATATTTTGTGACCTTTTGATATTTATGTAAATTATATAATACATATTTGGTGTAGTTTTTGATATTTTACATAGGGTGTGTCATATATATTTACTGTCCTTTTTGATATTTTATTTACAGCATATACTATACCTTTGGTGTAATTTTTGATATTTTATGTACAGTATATTAAATATAATTACTGTAGATTTTGATAGTTTATTTACAGTATATATAACACATATTTAGTGTACTATTTGATATTTTATGTACAGTATGTAATATATATTTACTGTACTTTTTGATATTTTATGTAGAGTATATAAAATGTATTTGGTGTACTTTTTGTTAATATTATATGTACAATATATGAAATATATTTACTGTACTTTTGATATATTATATACCGTATATAAGATATATTTGGTGTCCTTTTGATATTTTATGTAAATTATATAATACATATTTGGTATAGTTTTTGATATTTTACATAGGGTGTGTCATATATATTTACTGTCCTTTTTGATATTTTATTTACAGTATATACTATACATTTGGTGTAATTTTTGATATTTTATGTACAGTATATTAAATATAATTACTGTAGTTTTCATAGTTTATTTACAGTATATATAACACTTATTTGGTGTACTTTTTGATATTTTATGTACAGCATGTAATATATATTTACTGTACTTTTTGATATTTTATTTACAGTATATAAAATGTATTTGGTGTACTTTTAGTTAATATTACATGTACATTATATGAAATATATATACTGTGCTTTTTGATATTTTATGTACAGAATATAAGATATATTTGGTGTCCTTTTGATATTTTATGTAAATTATATAATACATATTTGGTGTAGTTTTTGATATTTTACATAGGGTGTGTCATATATATTTACTGTCCTTTTTGATATTTTATTTACAGCATATACTATACATTTGGTGTAATTTTTGATATTTTATGTATAGTATATTAAATATAATTACTGCAGATTTTGATAGTTTATTTACAGTATATATAACACATATTTAGTGTACTTTTTGATATTTTATGTACAGTATGTAACATATATTTACTGTACTTTTTGATATTTTATGTAGAGTATATAATATGTATTTGGTGTACTTTTTGTTAATATTATATGTACAATATATGAAATATATTTACTGTATTTTTGATATATTATGTACAGTATATAAGATATATTTGGTGTCCTTTTGATATTTTATGTAAATTATAGAATACATATTTGGTGTAGTTTTTGATATTTTACATAGTGTGTGTCATATATATTTACTGTCCTTTTTGATATTTTATTTACAGTATATACTATACATTTGGTGTAATTTTTCATATTTTATGTACAGTATATTAAATATAATTACTGTAGATTTTGATAGTTTATTTACAGTATATATAACACATATTTGGTGTACTTTTTGATATTTTATGTACAGTATGTAATATATATTTACTGTACTTTTTGATATTTTATTTACAGTATATAAAATGTATTTGGTGTACTTTTAGTTAATATTATATGTACAATATATGAAATATATTTACTGTATTCTTGATATATTATGTACAGTATATAAGATATATTTGGTGTCCTTTTGATATTTAATGTAAATTATATAATACATATTTGGTGTAGTTTTTGATATTTTACATAGGGTGTGTCATATATATTTACTGTCCTTTTTGATATTTTATTTACAGTATATACTATACATTTGGTGTAATTTTTGATATTTTATGTACAGTATATTAAATATAATTACTGTAGATTTTGATTGTTTATTTGCAGTATATATAACACATATTTGGTGTACTTTTTGATATTTTATGTACAGTATGTAATATATATTTACTGTACATTTTGATATTTTATTTACAGTATATAAAATGTATTTGGTGTACTTTTAGTTAATATTATATGTAGATTATATGAAATATATATACTGTACTTTTTGATATTTTATGTACAGTATATAAGATATATTTGGTGTCCTTTTGATATTTTATGTAAATTATATAATACATATTTGGTGTAGTTTTTGATATTTTACATAGGGTGTGTCATATATATTTACTGTCCTTTTTGATATTTTATTTACAGCATATACTATACATTTGGTGTAATTTTTGATATTTTATGTTCAGTATATTAAATATAATTACTGTAGATTTTGATAGTTTATTTACAGTATATATAACACATATTTAGTGTACTTTTTGATATTTTGTGTACAGTATATAATATATATTTACTGTACTTTTTGATATTTTATTTACACTATATAAAATGTATTTGGTGTACTTTTAGTTAATATTATATGTACAATATATGAAATATAATTACTGTATTTTTGATATATTATGTACCGTATATAAGATATATTTGGTGTCCTTTTGATATTTTATGTAAATTATACAATACATATTTGGTGTAGTTTTTGATATTTTACATAGAGTGTGTCATATATATTTACTGTCCTTTTTGATATTTTATTTACAGTATATACTATACATTTGGAATAATTTTTGATATTTTATGTACAGTATATTAAATATAATTACTGTAGTTTTGATAGTTTATTTACAGTATATATAACACTTATTTGGTGTAATTTTTTATATTTTATGTACAGTATGTAATATATATTTACTGTACTTTTTGATATTTTATGTACAGTATATAAAATGTATTTGGTGTACTTTTAGTTAATATTACATGTAGATTATATGAAATATATATACTGTACTTTTTGATATTTTATGTACAGTATATTAAATATAATTACTGTAGTTTTGATAGTTTATTTACAGTATATATAACACTTATTTGCTGTACTTTTTGATATTTTATTTACAGTATATAATATGTATTTGGTGTACTTTTAGTTAATATTATATATACAATATATGGAATATATTTACTGTATTTTTGATATTTTATGTACAGTATATAAGATATATTTGGTGTCCTTTTGATATTTTATATAAATTATATAATATATATTTGGTGTAGTTTTTGATATTTTACACAGGGTGTGTAGTATATATTTACTGTCCTTTTTGATATTTTATTTACAGTATATAATGTACATTTGGTGTAATTTTTGATATTTTATGTACAGTATATTAAATATAATTACTGTAGATTTTGATTGTTTATTTGCAGTATATATAACACATATTTGGTGTACTTTTTGATATTTTATGTACAGTATGTAATATATATTTACTGTACATTTTGATATTTTGTTTACAGTATATAAAATGTATTTGGTGTACTTTAAGTTAATATTATATGTAGTTTATATGAAATATATATACTGTACTTTTTGATATTTTATGTACAGTATATAAGATATATTTTGTGTCCTTTTGATATTTTATGTAAATTATATAATACATATTTGGTGTAGTTTTTGATATTTTACATAGGGTGTGTCATATATATTTACTGTCCTTTTTGATATTTTATTTACAGCATATACTATACATTTGGTGTAATTTTTGATATTTTATGTACAGTATATTAAATATAATTACTGTAGATTTTGATAGTTTATTTACAGTATATATAACACATATTTAGTGTACTATTTGATATTTTATGTACAGTATGTAATATATATTTACTGTACTTTTTGATATTTTATGTAGAGTATATAAAATGTATTTGGTGTACTTTTTGCTAATATTATATGTACAATATATGAAATATATTTACTGTACTTTTGATATATTATATACCGTATATAAGATATATTTGGTGTCCTTTTGATATTTTATGTAAATTATATAATACATATTTGGTATAGTTTTTGATATTTTACATAGGGTGTGTCATATATATTTACTGTCCTTTTTGATATTTTATTTACAGTATATACTATACATTTGGTGTAATTTTTGATATTTTATGTACAGTATATTAAATATAATTACTGTAGTTTTCATAGTTTATTTACAGTATATATAACACTTATTTGGTGTACTTTTTGATATTTTATGTACAGCATGTAATATATATTTACTGTACTTTTTGATATTTTATTTACAGTATATAAAATGTATTTGGTGTACTTTTAGTTAATATTACATGTACATTATATGAAATATATATACTGTGCTTTTTGATATTTTATGTACAGAATATAAGATATATTTGGTGTCCTTTTGATATTTTATGTAAATTATATAATACATATTTGGTGTAGTTTTTGATATTTTACATAGGGTGTGTCATATATATTTACTGTCCTTTTTGATATTTTATTTACAGCATATACTATACATTTGGTGTAATTTTTGATATTTTATGTATAGTATATTAAATATAATTACTGCAGATTTTGATAGTTTATTTACAGTATATATAACACATATTTAGTGTACTTTTTGATATTTTATGTACAGTATGTAATATATATTTACTGTACTTTTTGATATTTTATGTAGAGTATATAATATGTATTTGGTGTACTTTTTGTTAATATTATATGTACAATATATGAAATATATTTACTGTATTTTTGATATATTATGTACAGTATATAAGATATATTTGGTGTCCTTTTGATATTTTATGTAAATTATAGAATACATATTTGGTGTAGTTTTTGATATTTTACATAGTGTGTGTCATATATATTTACTGTCCTTTTTGATATTTTATTTACAGTATATACTATACATTTGGTGTAATTTTTCATATTTTATGTACAGTATATTAAATATAATTACTGTAGATTTTGATAGTTTATTTACAGTATATATAACACATATTTGGTGTACTTTTTGATATTTTATGTACAGTATGTAATATATATTTACTGTACTTTTTGATATTTTATTTACAGTATATAAAATGTATTTGGTGTACTTTTAGTTAATATTATATGTACAATATATGAAATATATTTACTGTATTCTTGATATATTATCTACAGTATATAAGATATATTTGGTGTCCTTTTGATATTTAATGTAAATTATATAATACATATTTGGTGTAGTTTTTGATATTTTACATAGGGTGTGTCATATATATTTACTGTCCTTTTTGATATTTTATTTACAGTATATACTATACATTTGGTGTAATTTTTGATATTTTATGTACAGTATATTAAATATAATTACTGTAGATTTTGATTGTTTATTTGCAGTATATATAACACATATTTGGTGTACTTTTTGATATTTTATGTACAGTATGTAATATATATTTACTGTACATTTTGATATTTTATTTACAGTATATAAAATGTATTTGGTGTACTTTTAGTTAATATTATATGTAGATTATATGAAATATATATACTGTACTTTTTGATATTTTATGTACAGTATATAAGATATATTTGGTGTCCTTTTGATATTTTATGTAAATTATATAATACATATTTGGTGTAGTTTTTGATATTTTACATAGGGTGTGTCATATATATTTACTGTCCTTTTTGATATTTTATTTACAGCATATACTATACATTTGGTGTAATTTTTGATATTTTATGTTCAGTATATTAAATATAATTACTGTAGATTTTGATAGTTTATTTACAGTATATATAACACATATTTAGTGTACTTTTTGATATTTTGTGTACAGTATATAATATATATTTACTGTACTTTTTGATATTTTATTTACACTATATAAAATGTATTTGGTGTACTTTTAGTTAATATTATATGTACAATATATGAAATATAATTACTGTATTTTTGATATATTATGAACCGTATATAAGATATATTTGGTGTCCTTTTGATATTTTATGTAAATTATACAATACATATTTGGTGTAGTTTTTGATATTTTACATAGAGTGTGTCATATATATTTACTGTCCTTTTTGATATTTTATTTACAGTATATACTATACATTTGGAATAATTTTTGATATTTTATGTACAGTATATTAAATATAATTACTGTAGTTTTGATAGTTTATTTACAGTATATATAACACTTATTTGGTGTAATTTTTTATATTTTATGTACAGTATGTAATATATATTTACTGTACTTTTTGATATTTTATGTACAGTATATAAAATGTATTTGGTGTACTTTTAGTTAATATTACATGTAGATTATATGAAATATATATACTGTACTTTTTGATATTTTATGTACAGTATATTAAATATAATTACTGTAGTTTTGATAGTTTATTTACAGTATATATAACACTTATTTGCTGTACTTTTTGATATTTTATTTACAGTATATAATATGTATTTGGTGTACTTTTAGTTAATATTATATATACAATATATGAAATATATTTACTGTATTTTTGATATTTTATGTACAGTATATAAGATATATTTGGTGTCCTTTTGATATTTTATATAAATTATATATTATATATTTGGTGTAGTTTTTGATATTTTACATAGGGTGTGTAGTATATATTTACTGTCTTTTTGATATTTTATTTACAGTATATAATGTACATTTGGTGTAATTTTTGATATTTTATGTACAGTATATTAAATATAATTACTGTAGATTTTGATAGTTTATTTACAGTATATATAACACATATTTGGTGTACTTTTTGATATATTATATACAGTATGTAATATATATTTACTGTCCTTTTGGATGTTTTATGTAGAGTATATAAAATGTATTTGGTGTACTTTTAGTTAATATTATATGTACAATATATGAAACATATTTACTGTACTTTTTGATATATTATGTACAGTATATAAGATATATTTGGTTTCCTTTTGATATTTTATGTAAATTATATAATACATATTTGGTGTAGTTTTTGAGATTTTACATAGGGTGTGTCATATATATTTACTGTCCTTTTGGATATTTTATTTACAGTATATACTATACACTTGGTGTAATTTTTGATATTTTATGTACAGTATATTAAATATAATTACTGTAGATTTTGATAGTTTATTTACAGTATATATAACACATATTTGGTGTACTTTTTGATATTTTATGTACAGTATGTAATATATATTTACTGTACTTTTTGATATTTTATGTACAGTATATAAAATGTATTTGGTGTACTTTTAGTTAATATTATATGTACAATATATGAAACATATTTACTGTACATTTTGATATTTTATGTACAGTATATAAGATATATTTGGTGGCCTTTTGATATTTTATGTAAATTATATAATATATATTTGGCGTAGTTTTTGATATTTTACATAGGGTGTGTCATATATATTTACTGTCTTTTTGATATTTTATTTACAGTATATAATGTACATTTGGTGTAATTTTTGATATTTTATGTACAGTATATTAAATATAATTACTGTAGTTTTTGATAGTTTATTTACAGTATATATAACACATATTTGGTGTACTTTTTGATATTTTATGTACAGTATGTAATATATTTACTGTACATTTTGATATTTTATGTAGAGTACATAAAATGTATTTGGTGTACTTTTGTTAATATTATATGTACAATATATGAAATATATTTACTGTATTTTTGATATTTTATGAACAGTATATAAGATATATTTGGTGTCCTTTTGATATTTTATGTAAATTATGTAATACATATTTGGTGTAGTTTTTGATATTTTACATAGGGTGTGTCATATATATTTACTGTCCTTTTTGATATTTTATTTACAGTATATACTATACATTTTGTGTAATTTTTGATATTTTATGTACAGTATATAAAATATATTTACTGTAGATATTGATAGTTTATTTATAGTATATATAACACATATTTGGTGTACTTTTTGATATTTTATGTACAGTATGTAATATATATTTACTGTACTTTTTGATATTTTATGTACAGTATATAAAATGTATTTGGTGTACTTTTAGTTAATATTATATATACAATATATAAAACATATTTACTGTACTTTTTGATATATTATGTACAGTATATAAGATATATTTGGTGGCCTTTTGATATTTTATGTAAATTATATAATATATATTTGGTGTAGTTTTTGATATTTTACATCGGGTGTGTCATATATGTTTATTGTCCTTTTTGATATTATATTTACAGTATATAATGTACATTTGTTGTAATTTTTGATATTTTATGTACAGTATATTAAATATAATTACTGTAGTTTTTGATAGTTTATTTACAGTGTATATAACACATATTTGGTGTACTTTTTGATGTTTTATGTACAGTATGTAATATACATTTACTGTACATTTTGATATTTTATGTACAGTATATAAAATGTATTTGGTGTACTTTTAGTTAATATTATATGTACAATATATGAAACATATTTACTGTACTTTTTGATATTTTGTGTACAGTATATAAGATATATTTGGTGGCCTTTTGATATTTTATGTAAATTATACAACATATATTTGTTGTAGTTTTTGATATTTTACATAGGGTGTGTCATATATATTTACCGTCCTTTTGGATATTATATTTACAGTATATAATGTACATTTGGTGTAATTTTTGATATTTTATGTACAGTATATTAAATATAATTACTGTAGTTTTTGATAGATTATTTACAGTATATATGACACATATTTGATGTACTTTTAGATATTTTATGTACATTATGTAATATATATTTACTGTACTTTTTGATATTTTATGTAGAGTATATAAAATGTATTTGGTGTAATTTTAGTTAATATTATATGTACAATATATGAAATATATTTACTGTACTTTTTGATATTTTATGTACAGTATATAAGATATATTTGGTGTCCTTTTGATATTTTATGTAAATTATATAATATATATTTGGTGTAGTTTTTGATTTTTTACATGGGGTGTGTCATATATATTTACTGTCCTTTTTGATATTTTATTTACAGTATATAATATATATTTGGTGTAATTTTTGATATTTTATGTACAGTGTATTAAATATAATTACTGTAGTTTTGATAGTTTACAGTATATATAACACATATTTGGTGTACTTTTTGATATTTTATGTACAGTATGTAATATATATTTACTGTACTTTTTGATATTTTATTTACTGTATATAAAATGTATTTGGTGTACTTTAGTTAATATTATTTGTACAATATATGAAATATATTTACTGTACTTTTTGATATTTTATGTACAGTATATAAGATATATTTGGTGTCCTTTTGATATTTTATGTAAATTATATAATATATATTTGGTGTAGTTTTTGATATTTTACATGGGGTGTGTCATATATATTTACCGTCCTTTTTGATATTATATTTACAGTATATAATATACATGTGGTGTAATTTTTGATATTTTATGTACAGTATATTAAATATAATTAGTGTAGTTTTTGATAGTTTATTTACAGTATATATAACACATATTTGGTGTAATTTTTGATATTTTATGTACAGTATATTAAATATAATTACTGTAGATTTTGATAGTATATTTACAGTATATATAACACATATTTGGTGTACTTTTTGATATTTTATGTACAGTATGTAATATATATTTACTGAACTTTTTGATATTTTATGTACAGTATATAAAATGTATTTGGTGTACTTTTTGTTAATATTATATGTACAATATATGAAACTTATTTACTGTACATTTGATATATTTTGTACAGTATATAAAATATATTTGGTGGCCTTTTGATATTTTATGTAAATTATGTAATATATATTTGGTGTAGTTTTTGATATTTTACATAGGGTGTGTCATATATGTTTATTGTCCTTTTTGATATTATATTTACGGTATATAATGTACATTTCGTGTAATTTTTGATATTTTATGTACAGTATATTAAATATAATTACTGTAGTTTTTGATAGTTTATTTACAGTATATATAACACATATTTGGTGTACTTTTTGATGTTTTATGTACAGTATGTAATATATATTTACTGTACATTTTGATATTTTATGTAGAGTATATAAAATGTATTTGGTGTACTTTTTGTTAATATTATATGTACAATGTATGAAATATATTTACTAATTTTTGATATTTTATGTAAAGTATATAAGATATATTTGGTGTCCTTTTGATATTTTATATAAATTATATAATATATATTTGGTGTAGTTTTTGATATTTTACATAGGGTGTGTAGTATATATTTACTGTCCTTTTTGATATTTTATTTACAGTATATAATGTACATTTGGTGTAATTTTTGATATTTTATGTACAGTATATTAAATATAATTACTGTAGTTTTTGATAGATGATTTACAGTATATATGACACATATTTGATGTACTTTTAGATATTTTATGTACATTATGTAATATATATTTACTGTACTTTTTGATATTTTATGTAGAGTATGTAAAATGTATTTGGTGTAATTTTAGTTAATATTATATGTACAATATATGAAATATATTTACTGTACTTTTTGATGTTTTATGTACAGTATATAAGATATATTTGGTGTCCTTTTGATATTTTATATGAATTATATAATATATATTTGGTGTAGTTTTTGATATTTTACATAGGGTGTGTAGTATATATTTACTGTCCTTTTTGTTATTTTATTTACAGTATATAGTGTACATTTGGTGTAATTTTTGGTATTTTATGTACATTATATTAAATATAATTACTGTAGTTTTGATATTTTATTTACAGTATATATAACACATATTTGGTGTACTCTTTGATAGTTTATGTACATTATGTAATATATATTTACTGTACTTTTTGATATTTTATTTACAGTATATAAAATGTATTTGGTGTACTTTTAGTTAATATTATATGTACAATATATGAAATATATTTACTGTATTTTTGATATTTTATGTACAGTATATAAGATATATTTGGTGTCCTTTTGATATTTTATGTGAATAATATAATACATATTTGGTGTAGTTTTTGATATTTTACATAGGGTGTGTCATATATATTTACTGTCATTTTTCATATTTTATTTACACTATATACTATACATTAGGTGTAATTTTTGATATTTTATGTACAGTATATTAAATATAATTACTGTTGTTTTTGATACTATATTTACAGTATATATAACACATATTTGGTGTACTTTTTGATATTTTATGTACAGTATGTAATATATATTTACTGTACATTTTGATATTTTATTTACAGTATATAAAATATATTTGGTGTACTTTTTGTTAATATTATATGTACAATATATGAAATATATTTACTGTATATTTGATATTTTATGTACAGTATAAGAGATATATTTGGTGTCCTTTTGATATTTTATGTAAATTATATAATACATATTTGGTGTAGTTTTTGATATTTTACATAGGGTGTGTCATATATATTTACCGTCCTTTTGGATATTATATTTACAGTATATCATGTACATTTGGTGTAATTTTTGATATTTTACGTACTGTATATTAAATATAATTACTGTAGTATTTGATACTTTATTTACAGTATATATAACACATATTTGGTGTACTTTTTGATGTTTTATGTACATTATGTAATATATATTTACTGTACTTTTTGATATTTTATGTAGAGTATATAAAATGTATTTGGTGTACTTTTTGTTAATATTATATGTACAATATATGAAATATATTTACTGTACTTGTTGATATTTTATGTACAGTATATAAGATATATTTGGCGTCCTTTTGATATTTTATATAAATTATATAATATATGTTTGGTATAGTTTTTGATATTTTACATAGGGTGTGTAGTATATATTTACTGTCCTTTTTGATATTTTATTTACAGTATATAATGTACATTTGGTGTAATTTTTGATGTTTTAGGTACAGTATACTAAATATAATTACTGTACTTTTTGATAGTTTATTTACACTATATATAACACATATTTGGTGTACTTTTTGATATTTTATGTACAGTATGTAATATATATTTACTGTAATTTGATATTTTATTTACAGTATATAAAATGTATTTGGAGTACTTTTTGTTAATATTATATGTACAATATATGAAATATATTTACTGTATATTTGATATTTTATGTACAGTAGATAAGATATATTTGGTGTCCTTTTGATATTTTATGTAAATTATATAATACATATTTGGTGTAGTTTTTGATATTTTACATAGGGTGTGTCATATATATTTACTGTCCTTTTTGATATTTTATTTACAGTATATACTATACATTTGGTGTAATTTTTGATATTTTATGTACAGTATATTAAATATAATTACTGTAGTATTTGATAGTTTATTTACAGTATATATAACACATATTTGGTGTACTTTTTGATATTTTATGTACAGTATGTAATATATATTTACTGTACTTTTTGATATTTTATGTACAGTATATAAAATGTATTTGATGTACTTTTAGTTAATATTATATGTACAATATATGAAACATATTTACTGTACTTTTTGATATTTAATGTACAGTATGTAAGATATATTTGGTGTCCTTTTGATATTTTATGTAAATTATACAACATATATTTGGTGTAGTTTTTGATATTTTATATAGGGTGTGTCATATATATTTACCGTCCTTTTGGATATTATATTTACAGTATATAATGTACATTTGGTGTAATTTTTGATATTTCATGTACAGTATATTAAATATAATTACTGTAGTTTTTGATAGATTATTTACAGTATATATGACATATATTTGATGTACTTTTAGATATTTTATGTACATTACGTAACATATATTTACTGTACTTTTTGATATTTTATGTAGAGTATATAAAATGTATTTGGTGTACTTTTAGTTAATATTATATGTACAATATATGAAATATATTTACTATACATTTTGATATTTTATGTACAGTATATAAGATATATTTGGTGTCCTTTTGATATTTTATATAAATTATATAATATATATTTGGTGTAGTTTTTGATATTTTACATAGGGTGTGTAGTATATATTTACTGTCCTTTTTGATATTTTATTTACAGTATATAGTGTACATTTGGTGTAATTTTTGGTATTTTATGTACATTATATTAAATATAATTACTGTAGTTTTTGATAATTTATTTACAGTATATATAACACATATTTGGTGTACTTTTTGATATTTTATGTACAGTATGTAATATATATTTACTGTACTTTTGGATGTTTTATGTACAGTATATAAAATGTATTTGGTGTACATTTTGTTAATATTATATGTATAATATATGAAACATATTTACTGTACTTTTTGATATTTTATGTATAGTATATAAGATATATTTGGTGGCCTTTTGAAATTTTATGTAAATTATATAATATATATTTGGTGTAGTTTTTGATATTTTACATAAGGTGTGTCATATAAATTTACTGTTCTTTTTGATATTTTATTTACAGTATATAATGTACATTTGGTGTAATTTTTGATATTTTATGTACAGTATATTAAATATAATTACTGTTGTTTTTGATAGTTTATTTACAGTATATATAACACATATTTGGTGTACTTTTTGATATTTTATGTACAGTATGTAATATATATTTACTGTACTTTTTTATATTTTATTTACAGTATATAAAATGTATTTGTTGTACTTTTTGTTAATATTATATGTACAATATATGAAATATATTTACTGTATATTTAATATTTTATGTACAGTATATAAGATATATTTGGTGTCCTTTTGATATTTTATGTAAATTATATAATACATATTTGGTGTAGTTTTTGATATTTTACATAGGGTGTGTCATATATATTTACCGTCCTTTTGGATATTATATTTACAGTATATAATGTACATTTGGTGTAATTTTTGATATTTCACATACAGTATATTAAATATAATTACTGCAGTTTTTGATAGATTATTTACACTATATATGACACATATTTGATGTACTTTTAGATATTTTATGTACATTATGTAATATATATTTACTGTAATTTTTGATATTTTATGTAGAGTATATACAATGTATTTGGTGTAATTTCAGTTAATATTATATGTACAATATATGAAATATATTTACTGTACTTTTTGATATTTTATGTACAGTATATAAGATATATTTGGTGTCCTTTTGATATTTTATATAAATTATATAATATATATTTGGTGTAGTTTTTGATATTTTACATAGGGTGTGTAGTATATATTTACTGTCCTTTTTGATATTTTATTTACAGTATATAGTGTACATTTGGTGTAATTTTTGATATTTTATGTACATTATATTAAATTTAATTACTGTAGTTTTTGATATTTTATTTACAGTATATATAACACATATTTGGTGTACTCTTTGATAGTTTATGTACATTATGTAATATATATTTACTGTACTTTTTGATATTTTATTTACAGTATATAAAATGTATTTGGTGTACTATTAGTTAATATTATATGTACAATATATGAAATATATTTACTGTATTTTTGATATTTTATGTACAGTATATAAGATATATTTGGTGTCCTTTTGATATTTTATGTAAATTATATAATACATATTTGGTGTAGTTTTTGATATTTTACATAGGGTGTGTCATATATATTTACTGTCTTTTTTGATATTTACTTACAGTATATACTATACATTTGGTGTAATATTTGATATTTTATGTACAGTATATTAAATATAATTACTGTAGTTTTTGATAGTTTATTTACAGTATATATAACACACATTTGGTGTACTTTTTGATATTTTATGTACATTATGTAATATATATTTACTGTACTTTTTGATATTTTATGTACAGCATATAAAATGTATTTGGTGTACTTTTAGTTAATATCATATGTACAAGATATGAAACATATTTACTGTACATTTTGATATTTTATGTACAGAATATAAGATATATTTGGTGGCCTTTTGATATATTATGTATATTATATAATATATATTAGGTGTAGTTTTTGATATTTTACATAGGGTGTGTCATATATATTTACTGTCCTTTTTGATATTTTATTTAGAGTGTAAAATATACATTTGGTGTAATTTTTGATATTTTATGTACAGTATATTAAATATAATTACTGTAGTTTTTGATAGTTTATTAACAGTATATATAACACATATTTGGTGTACTTTTTGATATTTCATGTACAGTATGTAATATATGTTTACTGTAATTTTTGATATTTTATTTACAGTATATAAAATGTATTTGGAGTACTTTTAGTTAATATTATATGTACAATATATGAAATATATTTACTGTACTTTTTGATATTTTATGTACAGTATATAAGATATATTTGGTGTCCTTTTGATATTTTATATAAATTATATAATATATATTTGGTGTAGTTTTTGATATTTTACATAGGGTGTGTAGTATATATTCACTGTCCTTTTTGATATTTTATTTACAGTATATAATGTACATTTGGTGTGATTTTTGATGTTTTATGTACAGTATACTAAATATAATTACTGTAGTTTTTGATAGTTTATTTACAATATATATAACACATATTTGGTGTACTTTTTGATATTTTATGTACAGTATGTAATATATATTTACTGTACATTTTGATATTTTATTTACAGTATATAAAATGTATTTGGTGTACTTTTTGTTAATATTATATGTACAATATATGAAATATATTTACGGGATTATTGATATTTTATGTACAGTATATAAGATATATTTGGTGTCCTTTTGATATTTTATGTAAATGATATAATACATATTTGGTGTAGTTTTTGATATTTTACATAGGGTGTGTCATATATATTTACTGTCCTTTTTGATATTTTATTTACATTATATACTATACATTTGGTGTAATTTTTGATATTTTATGTACAGTATATTAAATATAATTACTGTAAATTTCGATAGTTTATTTACAGTATATATAACACATATTTGGTGTACTATTTGATATTTTATGTACAGTATGTAATGTATATTTACTGTACTTTTGGATGTTTTAAGTACAGTATATAAAATGTATTTGGTGTACTTTTTGTTAATATTATATGTACAATATATGAAACATATTTACTGTACCTTTTGATATTTTATGTATAGTATATAAGATATATTTGGTGGCCTTTTGAAATTTTATGTAAATTATATAATATATATTTGGTGTAGTTTTTGATATTTCACATAAGGTGTGTCATATAAATTTACTGTTCTTTTTGATATTTTATTTACAGTATATAATGTACATTTGGTGTAATTTTTGATATTTTATGTACAGTATATTAAATATAATTACTGTAGTTTTTGATATTTTATTTACAGTATATATAACACATATTTGGTGTACTCTTTGATAGTTTATGTACATTATGTAATATATATTTACTGTACTTTTTGATATTTTATTTACAGTATATAAAATGTATTTGGTGTACTATTAGTTAATATTATATGTACAATATATGAAATATATTTACTGTATTTTTGATATTTTATGTACAGTATATAAGATATATTTGGTGTCCTTTTGATATTTTATGTAAATTATATAATACATATTTGGTGTAGTTTTTGATATTTTACATAGGGTGTGTCATATATATTGACTGTCCTTTTTGATATTATACTTACAGTATATACTATACATTTGGTGTAATATTTGATATTTTATGTACAGTATATTAAATATAATTACTGTAGTTTTTGATAGTTTATTTACAGTATATATAACACACATTTGGTGTACTTTTTGATATTTTATGTACAGTATGTAATATATATTTACTGTAGTTTTTGATATTTTATGTACAGCATATAAAATGTATTTAGTGTACTTTTAGTTAATATCATATGTACAAGATATGAAACATATTTACTGTACATTTTGATATGTTATGTACAGTATATAAGATATATTTGGTGGCCTTTTGATATTTTATGTAAATTATATAATATATATTAGGTGTAGTTTTTGATATTTTACATAGGGTGTGTCATATATATTTACTGTCCTTTTTGATATTTCATTTAGAGTGTATAATATACATTTGGTGTAATTTTTTATATTTTATGTACAGTATATTAAATATAATTACTGTAGTTTTTGATAGTTTATTAACAGTATCTATAACACATATTTGGTGTACTTTTTGATATTTCATGTACAGTATGTAATATATGTTTACTGTAATTTTTGATATTTTATTTACAGTATATAAAATGTATTTGGAGTACTTTTAGTTAATATTATATGTACAATATATGAAATATATTTACTGTAGTTTTTGATATTTTATGTATAGTATATAAGATATATTTGGTGGCCTTTTGATATTTCATGTAAATTATATAACATATATTTGGTGTAGTTTTTGATATTTTACATAAGGTGTGTCATATACATTTACTGTTCTTTTTGATATTTTATTTACAGTATATAATGTACATTTGGTGTAATTTTTGATATTTTATGTTCAGTATATTAAATATAATTACTGTAGTTTTTGATAGTTTATTTACAGTATATATAACACATATTTGGTGTACTTTTTGATGTTTTATGTACAGTATGTAATATATATTTACTGTACATTTTCATATTTTATGTAGAGTATATAAAATGTATTTGGTGTACTTTTTGTTAATATTATATGTACAATATATGAAATATATTTACTGTACTTGTTTACATTTTATGTACAGTATATAAGATATATTTGGTGTCCTTTTGATATTTTATATAAATTATATAATATATATTAGGTGTAGTTTTTGATATTTTACATAGGGTGTGTAGTGTATATTTACTGTCCTTTTTGATATTTTATTTACAGTATATAATGTACATATGGTGTAATTTTTGATATTTTACGTACAGTATATTAAATATAATTACTGTAGTTTTTGATAGATTATTTACAGTATATATGACACATATTTCATGTACTTTTAGATATTTTATGTACATTATGTAATATATATTTACTGTACTTTTTGATATTTTATGTAGAGTATATACAATGTATTTGGTGTAATTTCAGTTAATATTATATGTACAATATATGAAATATATTTACTGTACTTTTTGATATTTTATGTACAGTATATAAGATATATTTGGTGTCCTTTTGATATTTTATATAAATTATATAATATATATTTGGTGTAGTTTTTGATATTTTACATAGGGTGTGTAGTATATATTTACTGTCCTTTTTGATATTTTATTTACAGTATATAGTGTACATTTGGTGTAATTTTTGATATTTTATGTACATTATATTAAATATAATTACTGTAGATTTTGATATTTTATTTACAGTATATATAACACATATTTGGTGTACTCTTTGATAGTTTATGTACATTATGTAATATATATTTACTGTACTTTTTGATATTTTATTTACAGTATATAAAATGTATTTGGTGTACTTTTAGTTAATATTATATGTACAATTTATGATATATATTTACTGTATTTTTGATATTTTGTGTACAGTATATAAGATATATTTGGTGTCCTTTTGATATTTTATGTAAATTATATAATACATATTTGGTGTAGTTTTTGATATTTTACATAGGGTGTGTCATATATATTGACTGTCCTTTTTGATATTATACTTACAGTATATACTATACATTTGGTGTAATATTTGATATTTTATGTACAGTATATTAAATATAATTACTGTAGTTTTTGATAGTTTATTTACAGTATATATAACACACATTTGGTGTACTTTTTGATATTTTATGTACAGTATGTAATATATATTTACTGTACTTTTTGATATTTTATGTACAGCATATAAAATGTATTTGGTGTACTTTTAGTTAATATCATATGTACAAGATATGAAACATATTTACTGTACATTTTGATATGTTATGTACAGTATATAAGATATATTTGGTGGCCTTTTGATATTTTATGTAAATTATATAATATATATTCGGTGTAGTTTTTGATATTTTACATAGGGTGTGTCATATATATTTACTGTCCTTTTTGATATTTCATTTAGAGTGTATAATATACATTTGGTGTAATTTTTTATATTTTATGTACAGTATATTAAATATAATTACTGTAGTTTTTGATAGTTTATTAACAGTATCTATAACACATATTTGGTGTACTTTTTGATATTTCATGTACAGTATGTAATATATGTTTACTGTAATTTTTGATATATTATTTACAGTATATAAAATGTATTTGGAGTACTTTTAGTTAATATTATATGTACAATATATGAAATATATTTACTGTACTTTTTGATATTTTATGTACATTATATAAGATATATTTGGTGTCCTTTTGATATTTTATATAAATTATATAATATATATTTGGTGTAGTATTTGATATTTTACATAGGGTGTGTAGTATATATTCACTGTCTTTTTGATATTTTATTTACAGTATATAATGTACATTTGGTGTAATTTTTGATGTTTTATGTACAGTATACTAAATATAATTACTGTAGTTTTTGATAGTTTATTTACAATATATATAACACATATTTGGTGTACTTTTTGATATTTTATGTACAGTATGTAATATATATTTACTGTACATTTTGATATTTTATTTACAGTATATAAAATGTATTTGGTGTACTTTTTGTTAATATTATATGTACAATATATGAAATATATTTACTGGATTATTGATATTTTATGTACAGTATATAAGATATATTTGGTGTCCATTTGATATTTTATGTAAATTATATAATACATATTTGGTGTAGTTTTTGATATTTTACATAGGGTGTGTCATATATATTTACTGTCCTTTTTGATATTTTATTTACAGTATATACTATACATTTGGTGTAATTTTTGATATTTTATGTACAGTATATTAAATATAATTACTGTAAATTTTGATAGTTTATTTACAGTATATATAACACATATTTGGTGTACTTTTTGATATTTTATGTACAGTATGTAATATACATTTACTGTACTTTTTGATATTTTATGTACAGTATATAAAATGTATTTGGTGTACTTTTAGTTAATATTATATGTACAATATATGAAACATATTTACTGTACTTTTTGATATTTTATGTACAGTATATAAGATATATTTGGTGGCCTTTTGATATTTTATTTAAATTATACAACATATATTTGGTGTAGTTTTTGATATTTTACATAGGGTGTGTCATATATATTTACGGTCCTTTTGGATATTATATTTACAGTATATAATGTACATTTGGTGTAATTTTTGATATTTTATGTACAGTATATTAATATAATTACTGTAGTATTTGATAGTATATTTACAGTATATATAACACATATTTGGTGTACTTTTTGATATTTTATGTACATTATGTAATATATGTTTACTGTACTTTTTGATATTTTATGTACAGTATATAAAATGTATTTGTTGTACTTTTAGTTAATATTATATGTACAATATATGAAACATATTTACTGTACTTTTTGATATTTTATGTACAGTATATAAGATATATTTGGTGTCTTTTTGATATTTTATGTAAATTATATAATATATATATGGGGTAGTTTTTGATATTTTACATAGGGTGTGTCATATATATTTACTGTCCTTTTTGATATTTTATTTACAGTATATACTATACATTTGGTGTAATTTTTGATATTTTATGTACAGTATATTAAATATAATTACTGTAGTCTTTGATAGTTTATTTACAGTATATATAACACATATTTGGTGTACTTTTTGATATTTTATGTACAGTATGTAATATATATTTCCTGTACTTTTGGATGTTTTATGTAGAGTATATAAAATGCATTTGGTTTACTTTTAGTTCATATTATATGTACAATATATGAAACATATTTACTGTACATTTTGATATTTTATGTACAGTATATAAGATATATTTGGTGGCCTTTTGATATTTTATGTAAATTATATAATATATAATAGGTGTAGTTTTTGATATTTTACATAGGGTGTGTCATATATATTTACTGTCCTTTTTGATATTTTATTTAGAGTGTATAATATATATTTGGTGTAATTTTTGATATTTTATGTACAGTATATTAAATATAATTACTGTAGTTTCTGATAGTTTATTAACAGTATATATAACACATATTTGGTGTACTTTTTGATATTTCATGTACAGTATGTAATATATGTTTACTGTAATTTTTGATATTTTATTTACAGTATATAAAATGTATTTGGAGTACTTTTAGTTAATGTTATATGTACAATATATGAAATATATTTACTGTACTTTTTGATATTTTATGTACAGTATATAAGATATATTTGGTGTCCTTTTGATATTTTATATAAATTATATAATATATATTTGGTGTAGTTTTTGATATTTTACATAGGGTGTGTAGTATATATTCACTGTCTTTTTGATATTTTATTTACAGTATATAATGTACATTTGGTGTGATTTTTGATGTTTTATGTACAGTATACTAAATATAATTACTGTAGTTTTTGATAGTTTATTTACAATATATATAACACATATTTGGTGTACTTTTTGATATTTTATGTACAGTATGTAATTTATATTTACTGTACATTTTGATATTTTATTTACAGTATATAAAATGTATTTGGTGTACTTTTTGTTAATATTATATGTACAATATATGAAATATATTTTCTGGATTATTGATATTTTATGTACAGTATATAAGATATATTTCGTGTCCTTTTGATATTTTATGTAAATTATAAAATTCATATTTGGTGTAGTTTTTGATATTTTACATAGGGTGTGTCATATATATTTACTGTCCTTTTTGACATTTTATTTACAGTATATACTATACATTTGGTGTAATTTTTGATATTTTATGTACAGTATATTAAATATAATTACTGTAAATTTTGATAGTTTATTTACAGTATATATAACACATATTTGGTGTACCTTTTGATATTTTATGTACAGTATGTAATATATATTTACTGTACTTTTGGATGTTTTATGTACAGTATATAAAATGTATTTGGTGTACTTTTAGTTAATATTATATGTACAATATATGAAACATATTTACTGTACTTTTTGATATTTTATGTATAGTATATAAGATATATTTTGTGGCCTTTTGAAATTTTATGTAAATTATATAACATATATTTGGTGTAGTTTTTGATATTTTACATAAGGTGTGTCATATACGTTTACTGTTCTTTTTGATATTTTATTTACAGTATATAATGTACATTTGGTGTAATTTTTGATATTTTATGTACAGTATATTAAATATAATTACTGTAGTTTTTGATAGTTTATTTACAGTATATATAACACATATTTGGTGTACTTTTTGATGTTTTATGTACATTATGTAATATATATTTACTGTATTTTTGATATTTTATTTACAGTATATAAAATGTATTTGGTGTACTTTTAGTTAATATTATATGTACAATATATGAAATATATTTACTGTATTTTTGATATTTTATGTACAGTATATAAGATATATTTGGTGTCCTTTTGATATTTTATGTAAATTATATAATACATATTTGGTGTAGTTTTTGATATTTTACATAGGGTGTGTCATATATATTGACTGTCCTTTTTGATATTATACTTACAGTATATACTATACATTTGGTGTAATATTTGATATTTTATGTACAGTATATTAAATATAATTACTGTAGTTTTTGATAGTTTATTTACAGTATATATAACACACATTTGGTGTACTTTTTGATATTTTATGTACAGTATGTAATATATATTTACTGTAGTTTTTGATATTTTATGTACAGCATATAAAATGTATTTAGTGTACTTTTAGTTAATATCATATGTACAAGATATGAAACATATTTACTGTACATTTTGATATGTTATGTACAGTATATAAGATATATTTGGTGGCCTTTTGATATTTTATGTAAATTATATAATATATATTAGGTGTAGTTTTTGATATTTTACATAGGGTGTGTCATATATATTTACTGTCCTTTTTGATATTTCATTTAGAGTGTATAATATACATTTGGTGTAATTTTTTATATTTTATGTACAGTATATTAAATATAATTACTGTAGTTTTTGATAGTTTATTAACAGTATCTATAACACATATTTGGTGTACTTTTTGATATTTCATGTACAGTATGTAATATATGTTTACTGTAATTTTTGATATTTTATTTACAGTATATAAAATGTATTTGGAGTACTTTTAGTTAATATTATATGTACAATATATGAAATATATTTACTGTAGTTTTTGATATTTTATGTATAGTATATAAGATATATTTGGTGGCCTTTTGATATTTCATGTAAATTATATAACATATATTTGGTGTAGTTTTTGATATTTTACATAAGGTGTGTCATATACATTTACTGTTCTTTTTGATATTTTATTTACAGTATATAATGTACATTTGGTGTAATTTTTGATATTTTATGTTCAGTATATTAAATATAATTACTGTAGTTTTTGATAGTTTATTTACAGTATATATAACACATATTTGGTGTACTTTTTGATGTTTTATGTACAGTATGTAATATATATTTACTGTACATTTTCATATTTTATGTAGAGTATATAAAATGTATTTGGTGTACTTTTTGTTAATATTATATGTACAATATATGAAATATATTTACTGTACTTGTTGACATTTTATGTACAGTATATAAGATATATTTGGTGTCCTTTTGATATTTTATATAAATTATATAATATATATTAGGTGTAGTTTTTGATATTTTACATAGGGTGTGTAGTGTATATTTACTGTCCTTTTTGATATTTTATTTACAGTATATAATGTACATATGGTGTAATTTTTGATATTTTACGTACAGTATATTAAATATAATTACTGTAGTTTTTGATAGATTATTTACAGTATATATGACACATATTTCATGTACTTTTAGATATTTTATGTACATTATGTAATATATATTTACTGTACTTTTTGATATTTTATGTAGAGTATATACAATGTATTTGGTGTAATTTCAGTTAATATTATATGTACAATATATGAAATATATTTACTGTACTTTTTGATATTTTATGTACAGTATATAAGATATATTTGGTGTCCTTTTGATATTTTATATAAATTATATAATATATATTTGGTGTAGTTTTTGATATTTTACATAGGGTGTGTAGTATATATTTACTGTCCTTTTTGATATTTTATTTACAGTATATAGTGTACATTTGGTGTAATTTTTGATATTTTATGTACATTATATTAAATATAATTACTGTAGATTTTGATATTTTATTTACAGTATATATAACACATATTTGGTGTACTCTTTGATAGTTTATGTACATTATGTAATATATATTTACTGTACTTTTTGATATTTTATTTACAGTATATAAAATGTATTTGGTGTACTTTTAGTTAATATTATATGTACAATTTATGATATATATTTACTGTATTTTTGATATTTTATGTACAGTATATAAGATATATTTGTTGTCCTTTTGATATTTTATGTAAATTATATAATACATATTTGGTGTAGTTTTTGATATTTTACATAGGGTGTGTCATATATATTGACTGTCCTTTTTGATATTATACTTACAGTATATACTATACATTTGGTGTAATATTTGATATTTTATGTACAGTATATTAAATATAATTACTGTAGTTTTTGATAGTTTATTTACAGTATATATAACACACATTTGGTGTACTTTTTGATATTTTATGTACAGTATGTAATATATATTTACTGTACTTTTTGATATTTTATGTACAGCATATAAAATGTATTTGGTGTACTTTTTGTTAATATCATATGTACAAGATATGAAACATATTTACTGTACATTTTGATATGTTATGTACAGTATATAAGATATATTTGGTGGCCTTTTGATATTTTATGTAAATTATATAATATATATTCGGTGTAGTTTTTGATATTTTACATAGGGTGTGTCATATATATTTACTGTCCTTTTTGATATTTCATTTAGAGTGTATAATATACATTTGGTGTGATTTTTTATATTTTATGTACAGTATATTAAATATAATTACTGTAGTTTTTGATAGTTTATTAACAGTATCTATAACACATATTTGGTGTGCTTTTTGATATTTCATGTACAGTATGTAATATATGTTTACTGTAATTTTTGATATATTATTTACAGTATATAAAATGTATTTGGAGTACTTTTAGTTAATATTATATGTACAATATATGAAATATATTTACTGTACTTTTTGATATTTTATGTACATTATATAAGATATATTTGGTGTCCTTTTGATATTTTATATAAATTATATAATATATATTTGGTGTAGTTTTTGATATTTTACATAGGGTGTGTAGTATATATTCACTGTCTTTTTGATATTTTATTTACAGTATATAATGTACATTTGGTGTAATTTTTGATGTTTTATGTACAGTATACTAAATATAATTACTGTAGTTTTTGATAGTTTATTTACAATATATATAACACATATTTGGTGTACTTTTTGATATTTTATGTACAGTATGTAATATATATTTACTGTACATTTTGATATTTTATTTACAGTATATAAAATGTATTTGGTGTACTTTTTGTTAATATTATATGTACAATATATGAAATATATTTACTGGATTATTGATATTTTATGTACAGTATATAAGATATATTTGGTGTCCATTTGATATTTTATGTAAATTATATAATACATATTTGGTGTAGTTTTTGATATTTTACATAGGGTGTGTCATATATATTTACTGTCCTTTTTGATATTTTATTTACAGTATATAATGTACATTTGGTGTAATTTTTGATATTTTACGTACAGTATATTAAATATAATTACTGTAGTTTTTGATAGATTATTTACAGTATATATGACACATATTTCATGTACTTTTAGATATTTTATGTACATTATGTAATATATATTTACTGCACTTTTTGATATTTTATTTAGAGTATATACAATGTATTTGGTGTAATTTCAGTGAATATTATATGTACAATATATGAAATATATTTACTGTACTTCTTGATATTTTATGTACAGTATATAAGATATATTTGGTGTCCTTTTGATATTTTATATAAATTATATAATATATATTTGGTGTAGTTTTTGATATTTTACATAGGGTGTGTAGTATATATTTACTGTCCTTTTTGATATTTTATTTACAGTATATAGTGTACATTTGGTGTAATTTTTGATATTTTATGTACATTATATTAAATATAATTACTGTAGATTTTGATATTTTATTTACAGTATATATAACACATATTTGGTGTACTCTTTGATAGTTTATGTACATTATGTAATATATATTTACTGTACTTTTTGATATTTTATGTACAGTATATAAAATGTATTTGGTGTACTTTTAGTTAATATTATATGTACAATTTATGAAATATATTTACTGTATTTTTGATATTTTATGTACAGTATATAAGATATATTTGGTGTCCTTTTGATATTTTATGTAAATTATATAATACATATTTGGTGTAGTTTTTGATATTTTACATAGGGTGTGTCATATATATTGACTGTCCTTTTTGATATTTTATTTACAGTATATACTATACATTTGGTGTAATATTTGATATTTTATGTACAGTATATTAAATATAATTACTGTAGTTTTTGATAGTTTATTTACAGTATATATAACACACATTTGTTGTACTTTTTGATATTTTATGTACAGTATGTCATATATATTTACTGTACTTTTTGATATTTTATGTACAGTATATAAAATGTATTTGGTGTACTTTTTGTTAATATCATATGTACAATATATGAAACATATTTACTGTACATTTTTATATTTTATGTACAGTATATAAGATATATTTGGTGGCCTTTTGATATTTTATGTAAATTATATAATATATATTAGGTGTAGTTTTTGATATTTTACATAGGGTGTGTCATATATATTTACTGTCCTTTTTGATATTTTATTTAGAGTGTATAATATACATTTGGTGTAATTGTTGATATTTTATGTACAGTATATTAAATATAATTACTGTAGTTTTTGATAGTTAATTAACAGTATATATAACACATATTTGGTGTACTTTTTGATATTTCATGTACAGTATGTAATATATGTTTACTGTAATTTTTGATATTTTATTTACAGTATATAAAATGTATTTGGAGTACTTTTAGTTAATATTATATGTACAATATATCAAATATATTTACTGTAATTTTTGATATTTTATGTGCAGTATATAAGATATATTTGGTGTCCTTTTGATATTTTATATAAATTATATAATATATATTTGGTGTAGTTTTTGATATTTTACATAGGGTGTGTAGTATATATTCACTGTCCTTTTTGATATTTTATTTACAGTATATAATGTACATTTGGTGTAATTTTTGATGTTTTATGTACAGTATACTAAATATAATTACTGTAGTTTTTGATAGTTTATTTACAATATATATAACACATATTTGGTGTACTTTTTGATATTTTATGTACAGTATGTAATATATATTTACTGTACATTTTGATATTTTATTTACAGTATATAAAATGTATTTGGTGTACTTTTTGTTAATATTATATGTACAATATATGAAATATATTTACTGGATTATTGATATTTTATGTACAGTATATAAGATATATTTGGTGTCCTTTTGATATTTTATGTAAATTATATAATACATATTTGGTGTAGTTTTTGATATTTTACATAGGGTGTGTCATATATATTTACTGTCCTTTTTGATATTTTATTTACAGTATATACTATACATTTGGTGTAATTTTTGATATTTTATGTACAGTATATTAAATGTAATTACTGTAAATTTTGATAGTTTATTTACAGTATATATAACTCATATTTGGTGTACTTTTTGATATTTTATGTACAGTATGTAATATATATTTACTGTACTTTTGGATGTTTTATGTACAGTATATAAAATGTATTTGGTGTACTTTTTGTTAATATTATATGTACAATATATGAAACATATTTACTGTACTTTTTGATATTTTATGTATAGTATATAAGATATATTTGGTGGCCTTTTGAAATTTTATGTAAATTATATAATATATATTTGGTGTAGTTTTTGATATTTTACATAAGGTGTCTCATATAAATTTACTGTTCTTTTTGATATTTTATTTACAGTATATAATGTACATTTGGTGTAATTTTTGATATTTTATGTACAGTATATTAAATATAATTACTGTAGTTTTTGATAGTTTATTTACAGTATATATAACCCATATTTGGTGTACTTTTTGATGTTTTATGTGCATTATGTAATATATATGTACTGTAGTTTTTGATATTTTATGTAGAGTATATAAAATGTATTTGGTGTACTTTTTGTTAATATTATATGTACAATATATGAAATATATTTACTGGATTATTGATATTTTATGTACAGTATATAAGATATATTTGGTGTCCTTTTGATATTTTATGTAAATTATATAATACATATTTGGTGTAGTTTTTGATATTTTACATAGGGTGTGTCATATATATTTACTGTCCTTTTTGATATTTTATTTACAGTATATACTATACATTTGGTGTAATTTTTGATATTTTATGTACAGTATATTAAATGTAACTACTGTAAATTTTGATAGTTTATTTACAGTATATATAACACATATTTGGTGTACTTTTTGATATTTTATGTACAGTATGTAATATATATTTACTGTACTTTTGGATGTTTTATGTACAGTATATAAAATGTATTTGGTGTACTTTTTTTTAATATTATATGTACAATATATGAAACATATTTACTGTACTTTTTGATATTTTATGTATAGTATATAAGATATATTTGGTGGCCTTTTGAAATTTTATGTAAATTATATAATATATATTTGGTGTAGTTTTTGATATTTTACATAAGGTGTGTAATATAAATTTACTGTTCTTTTTGATATTTTATTTACAGTATATAATGTACATTTGGTGTAATTTTTGATATTTTATGTACAGTATATTAAATATAATTACTGTAGTTTTTGATAGTTTATTTACAGTATATATAACACATATTTGGTGTACTTTTTGATGTTTTATGTACATTATGTAATATATATTTACTGTAGTTTTTGATATTTTATGTAGAGTATATAAAATGTACTTGGTGTACTTTTTGTTAATATTATATGTACAATATATGAAATATATTTACTGTACTTGTTGATATTTTATGTACAGTATATAAGATATATTTGGTGTCCTTTTGATATTTTATATAAATTATATAATACATATTTGGTGTAGTTTTTGATATTTAGCATAGGGTGTGTAGTATATATTTACTGTCCTTTTTGATATTTTATTTACAGTATATAATGTACATTTGGTGTAATTTTTGATATTTTATGTACAGTATATTAAATATAATTACTGTTGTTTTTGATAGTTTATTTACAGTATATATAACACATATTTGGTGTACTTTTTGATATTTTATGTACAGTATGTAATATATATTTACTGTATTTTTGATATTATATTTACAGTATATAAAATGTATTTGGTGTACTTTTTTTTAATATTATATGTACAATATATGAAATATATTTACTGTATATTTGATATTTTATGTACAGTATATAAGATATATTTGGTGTCCTTTTGATATTTTATGTAAATTATATAATACATATTTGGTGTAGTTTTTGATATTTTACATAGGGTGTGTCATATATATTTACCGTCCTTTTGGATATTATATTTACAGTATATAATGTACATTTGGTGTAATTTTTGATATTTTACGTACAGTATATTAAATATAATTACTGTAGTTTTTGATAGATTATTTACAGTATATATGACACATATTTCATGTACTTTTAGATATTTTATGTACATTATGTAATATATATTTACTGTACTTTTTGATATTTTATGTAGAGTATATACAATGTATTTGGTGTAATTTCAGTGAATATTATATGTACAATATATGAAATATATTTACTGTACTTCTTGATATTTTATGTACAGTATATAAGATATATTTGGTGTCCTTTTGATATTTTATATAAATTATATAATATATATTTGGTGTAGTTTTTGATATTTTACATAGGGTGTGTAGTATATATTTACTGTCCTTTTTGATATTTTATTTACAGTATATAGTGTACATTTGGTGTAATTTTTGATATTTTATGTACATTATATTAAATATAATTACTGTAGATTTTGATATTTTATTTACAGTATATATAACACATATTTGGTGTACTCTTTGATAGTTTATGTACATTATGTAATATATATTTACTGTACTTTTTGATATTTTATTTACAGTATATAAAATGTATTTGGTGTACTTTTAGTTAATATTATATGTACAATTTATGAAATATATTTACTGTATTTTTGATATTTTATGTACAGTATATAAGATATATTTGGTGTCCTTTTGATATTTTATGTAAATTATATAATACATATTTGGTGTAGTTTTTGATATTTTACATAGGGTGTGTCATATATATTTACTGTCCTTTTTGATATTTTATTTACAGTATATACTATACATTTGGTGTAATATTTGATATTTTATGTACAGTATATTAAATATAATTACTGTAGTTTTTGATAGTTTATTTACAGTATATATAACACACATTTGGTGTACTTTTTGATATTTTATGTACAGTATGTAATATATATTTACTGTACTTTTTGATATTTTATGTACAGTATATAAAATGTATTTGGTGTACTTTTTGTTAATATCATATGTACAATATATGAAACATATTTACTGTACATTTTTATATTTTATGTACAGTATATAAGATATATTTGGTGGCCTTTTGATATTTTATGTAAATTATATAATATATATTAGGTGTAGTTTTTGATATTTTACATAGGGTGTGTCATATATATTTACTGTCCTTTTTGATATTTTATTTAGAGTGTATAATATACATTTGGTGTAATTTTTGATATTTTATGTACAGTATATTAAATATAATTACTGTAGTTTTTGATAGTTAATTAACAGTATATATAACACATATTTGGTGTACTTTTTGATATTTCATGTACAGTATGTAATATATGTTTACTGTAATTTTTGATATTTTATTTACAGTATATAAAATGTATTTGGAGTACTTTTAGTTAATATTATATGTACAATATATGAAATATATTTACTGTACTTTTTGATATTTTATGTACAGTATATAAGATATAGTTGGTGTCCTTTTGATATTTTATATAAATTATATAATATATATTTGGTGTAGTTTTTGATATTTTACATAGGGTGTGTAGTATATATTCACTGTCCTTTTTGATATTTTATTTACAGTATATAATGTACATTTGGTGTAATTTTTGATGTTTTATGTACAGTATACTAAATATAATTACTGTAGTTTTTGATAGTTTATTTACAATATATATAACACATATTTGGTGTACTTTTTGATATTTTATGTACAGTATGTAATATATATTTACTGTACATTTTGATATTTTATTTACAGTATATAAAATGTATTTGGTGTACTTTTTGTTAATATTATATGTACAATATATGAAATATATTTACTGGATTATTGATATTTTATGTACAGTATATAAGATATATTTGGTGTCCTTTTGATATTTTATGTAAATTATATAATACATATTTGGTGTAGTTTTTGATATTTTACATAGGGTGTGTCATATATATTTACTGTCCTTTTTGATATTTTATTTACAGTATATACTATACATTTGGTGTAATTTTTGATATTTTATGTACAGTATATTAAATGTAATTACTGTAAATTTTGATAGTTTATTTACAGTATATATAACACATATTTGGTGTACTTTTTGATATTTTATGTACAGTATGTAATATATATTTACTGTACTTTTGGATGTTTTATGTAAAGTATATAAAATGTATTTGGTGTACTTTTTGTTAATATTATATGTACAATATATGAAACATATTTACTGTACTTTTGATATTTTATGTATAGTATATAAGATATATTTGGTGGCCTTTTGTAATTTTATGTAAATTATATAATATATATTTGGTGTAGTTTTTGATATTTTACATAAGGTGTGTCATATACATTTACTGTTCTTTTTGATATTTTATTTACAGTATATAATGTACATTTGGTGTAATTTTTGATATTTTATGTAGAGTATATTAAATATAATTCCTGTAGTTTTTGATAGTTTATTTACAGTATATATAACACATATTTGGTGTACTTTTTGATGTTTTATGTACATTATGTAATATATATTTACTGTAGTTTTTGATATTTTATGTAGAGTATATAAAATGTACTTGGTGTACTTTTTGTTAATATTATATGTACAATATATGAAATATATTTACTGTACTTGTTGATATTTTATGTACAGTATATAAGATATATTTGGTGTCCTTTTGATATTTTATATAAATTATATAATATATATTTGGTGTAGTTTTTGATATTTAACATAGGGTGTGTAGTATATATTTACTGTCCTTTTTGATATTTTATTTACAGTATATAATGTACATTTGGTGTAATTTTTGATATTTTATGTACAGTATATTAAATATAATTACTGTTGTTTTTGATAGTTTATTTACAGTATATATAACACATATTTGGTGTACTTTTTGATATTTTATGTACAGTATGTAATATATATTTACTGTACTTTTTGATATTATATTTACAGTATATAAAATGTATTTGGTGTACTTTTTGTTAATATTATATGTACAATATATGAAATATATTTACTGTATATTTGATATTTTATGTACAGTATATAAGATATATTTGGTGTCCTTTTGATATTTTATGTAAATTATATAATACATATTTGGTGTAGTTTTTGATATTTTACATAGGGTGTGTCATATATATTTACCGTCCTTTTGGATATTATATTTACAGTATATAATGTACATTTGGTGTAATTTTTGATATTTTACGTACAGTATATTAAATATAATTACTGTAGTTTTTGATAGATTATTTACAGTATATATGACACATATTTCATGTACTTTTAGATATTTTATGTACATTATGTAATATATATTTACTGTACTTTTTGATATTTTATGTAGAGTATATACAATGTATTTGGTGTAATTTCAGTGAATATTATATGTACAATATATGAAATATATTTACTGTACTTCTTGATATTTTATGTACAGTATATAAGATATATTTGGTGTCCTTTTGATATTTTATATAAATTATATAATATATATTTGGTGTAGTTTTTGATATTTTACATAGGGTGTGTAGTATATATTTACTGTCCTTTTTGATATTTTATTTACAGTATATAGTGTACATTTGGTGTAATTTTTGATATTTTATGTACATTATATTAAATATAATTACTGTAGTTTTTGATATTTTATTTACAGTATATATAACACATATTTGGTGTACTCTTTGATAGTTTATGTACATTATGTAACATATATTTACTGTACTTTTTGATATTTTATTTACAGTATATAAAATGTATTTGGTGTACTTTCACTTAATATTATATGTAAAATATAAGAAATATATTTACTGTACTCTTTGATATTTTATGTAGAGTATATAATATATATTTTGCGTACTTTTGATATTTTATGTAAATTATATAATACATTTTTGGTGTAGTTTTTGATATTTTACATAAGGTGTGTCATATATATTTACTGTCCTTTTTGATATTTTATTTACAGTATATAATATACATTTGGTGTAATTTATGATATTTTATGTACACTATATTAACTATAATTACTGTAGTTTTTGATAGTTTACTTACAGTATATATTACACATATTTGGTGTACTTTTTGATATTGTATGTACAGTATGTAAAATATATTTACTGTAATTTTTGATATTTTATTTACAGTATATAAAATGTATTTGGTGTACTTTCAGTTAATATTATATGTACAATATATGATATATATTACTGTACTTTTTGATATTTTATGTACAGTATTTAATATATATTTTGCGCACATTTTATATTTTATGTAAATTATATAATATATATTTGGTGTAGTTTTTCATATTTTACATAGAGTGTGTAATATATATTTACAGTACTTTTTGATATTTTATTTACAGTATATAATATACATTTGGTGTAATTTTTGATATTATATGTACGGTATATTAAATATAATTACTGTAGTATTTGATAGTTTATTTAGAGTATATATAACACATATTTGGTGTACATTTGATATTTTATGTACTGTATGTAATATATATTTACTGTAATTTTTGATATTTGATTTACAGTATATGAAATATATTTGGTGTACTTTCAGTTAATATTATATGTACAACATATGAAATATATTTACTGTACTTTCTGATATTTTATGTACAGTATATAATATATATTTTGCATACTTTTGATATTTTATGTAAATTATATAATATATATTTGGTGTGGTTATTGATATTTTACATGGAGTGTGTAATATATATTTAGTGTACTTTTTGATATTTTATTTACAGTATATATTATACATTTGGTGTAATTTTTGATGTTTTATGTACAGTATATTAAATATAATTACTGTAGTTTTTGATAGTTTATTTACAGTATATATAACACATATTTGGTGTAATTTTTGATATTTTATGTACAGTACGTAATATATATTTACTGTACTTTTTGATATTTTATTTACAGCATATAAAAAGTTTTGGTGTACTTTTAGTTAATATCATATGTACAATATATGAAATATATTTACTGTACTTTTTGATATTTTATGTAGAGTATATAAGATATATTTGCTGTCCTTTTGATATTTATGTAAACTATAAAATAAATATTTGGTGCAATTTTTGATATTTTACATAGGGTGTGTCATATATATTTACTGTCCTTTTTGATATTTTATTTACAGTATATAATATACATTCGGTGTAATTTTTGATATTTTATGTACAGTATATAAAATATAATTACTGTAGTATTTGATAGTTTATTTACAGTATATATAACACATATATGGTGTACTTTTTGATATTTTATGTACAGTATTTAATATATATTTACTGTACTTTTTGATATTTTATTTACAGTATATAAAATGTATTTGGTGTACTTTCAGTTAATATTATATGTACAATATATGAAATATATTTACAGTACTTTTTGATATTTCATGTGCAGTATATAATATATATTTTGAGTACTTTTCATATTTTCTGTAAATTATATAATATATATTTGGTGTAGTTTTTGATATTTTACATAGTGTGTGTAATATATATTTACTGTACTTTTTGATATTTTATTTACGGTATATAATATACATTTGATGTAATTTATGATATTTTATGTACAGTATATTAAATATAATTACTGTAGTTTTTGATAGTTTATTTACAGTATATATAACACATATTTGATGTACTTTTAGATATTGTATGTACAGTATGTAATATATATTTACTGTAATTTTTGATATTTTATTTACAGTATATAAAATGTATTTGGTGTACTTTCAGTTAATATTATATGTACAATATATGAAATATATTTACTGTACATTTTGATATTTTATGTACAGTATGTAATATATATTTTGCGTACATTTGATATTTTATGTAAATTATATAATATATATTTGGTGTAGTTTTTGATATTTTACATAGAGTGTGTAATATATATTTACTGTACTTTTCGATATTTTATTTACAGTATATAATATACATTTGGTGTAATTTTTGATATTTTATGTACTGTATATTAAATATAACTACTGTAGTATTTGATAGTTTATTTACAGTATATATAACACATATTTGGTGTACTTTTTGATATTTAATGTACAGTATGTAATATATATTGATTGTAGTTTTTGATATTTTATTTACAGTATATAAAATGTATTTGGTGTACTTTTAGTCAATATTATATGTACAATATGTGAAATATATTTACTGTATTTTTGATATTTTATGTATAGTATATAAGATATATTTGGTGTCCATTTGATATTTTTTGTAAATTATATAATACATGTTTGGTGAAGTTTTTGATATTTTACATATTGTGTGTCATGTATATTTCCTGTCCTTTTTGATATTTTATTTACAGTATATAATGTACATTTGGTGTAATTTTTGATATTTAATGTACAGTATACTAAAAATAATTACTGTAGTTTTTGATAGTTTATTTACAATATATAAAACACATATTTGGTGTACTTTTTGATATTTTATGTACAGTATGTAATATATATTTACTGTACTTTTTGATATTTTATTTACAGTATATAAAATGTACTTGGTGTACTTTTTGTTACTATTATATGTACAATATATGAAATATATTTGCTGTGTTTTTGATATTTTATGTACAGTATATAAGATATATTTGGTGGCCTTTTGATATTTTATGTAAATTATATAATACATATTTGGTGTAGATTTCGATATTTTACATAGGGTGTGTCATATATATTTACTGTCCTTTTTGATATTTTATTTACTGTATATACTATACCTTTGGTGTAATTTTTGATATTTTATGTACAGTATATTAAATATAATTACTGTAGATTTTGATAGTTTATTTACAGTATACATAACACATATTTGGTGTACTTTTTGATATTTTATGTACAGTATGTAATATAAATTTACTGTACTTTTTGATATTTTATATACAGTATATAAAATGTATTTGGTGTACTTTTAGTTAATATTATATGTACAATATATCAAACAAATTTACTGTAATTTTTGATATTTTATTTACAGTATATGAAAGGTATTTGGTGTACTTTTTGTTAATATTATATGTACAATATATGAAATATATTTACTGTATTTTTGATATTTTATGTACAGTATATAAGATATATTTGGTGTCCTTTTGATATTTTATGTAAATGATATAATACATATTTTGTGTAGTTTTTGATATTTTACATAGGGTGTGTCACATATATTTACTGTCCTTTTTGATATTTTATTTACAGTATATACTATACATTTGGTGTAATTTTTGATATTTTATGTACAGTACATTAAATATAATTACTGTAGTTTTTGATAGTTTATTTACAGTATATATAACACATATTTGGTGTACTTTTTGATATTTTATGTACAGTATGTAATATATATTTACTGTACTTTTTGATACATTATGTACAGTATATAAAATGTATTTGGTGTACTTTTAGTTAATATTATATGTACAATATATGAAACATATTTACTGTACTTTTTGAAATTTTATGTACAGTATATAAGATATATTTGGTGGCCTTTTGATATTTTATGTCAATTATACAACATATATTTGGTGTAGTTTTTGATATTTTACATAGGGTGTGTCATATATATTTACCGTCCTTTTGGATATTATATTTACAGTATATAATGTACATTTGGTGTAATTTTTGATATTTTATGTACAGTATATTAAATATAATTACTGTAGTTTTTGATAGATTATTTACAGTATATATGACACATATTTGATGTACTTTTAGATATTTTATGTACATTATGTAATATATATTTAGTGTAATTTTTGATATATTATTTACAGTATATAAAATGTATTTGGTGTACTTTTTGTTAATATTATATGTACAATATATGAAATATATATACTGTAATTTTTGATATTTTATGTACGGTATAAAAGGTATATTTGGTGTACTTTTGATATTTTATAAAATTATATAATATATATTTGGTGTAGTTTTTGATATTTTACATAGGGTGTGTAGTATATATTTACTGTGCTTTCTGATATTTTATTTAAAGTATATAATGTACATTTGGTGTAATTATTGATATTTTATGTACAGTATATTAAATATAATTACTGTAGTTTTTGATAGTTTATTTACAGTTTATATAACACATATTTGGTGTACTTTTTTATATTTTATGTACGGTACGTAATATATATTTACTGTACTTTTTGATATTTTATTTACAGTATATAAAATGTATTTCGTGTACTTTTAGTTAATATTATATGTACAATATATGAAATATATTTACTGTATTTTTGATATTTTATGTACAGTATATAATATATATTTTGCGTACTTTTGATAGTTTATGTAAGTTACATAATATATATTTGGTGTAGTTTTTGAAGTTTTACATAGAGTGTGTAATATATATTTAGTGTATTTTTTGATATTTTATTTACAGTATATAATATACATTTGACGTTATTTATGATATTTTATGTACAGTATATTAATATAATTACTGTAGTATTTGATAGTTTATTTACAGTATATATAACACATATTTGGTGTACTTTTTGATATTTCATGTACAGTATATAATATATATTTACTGTACTGTTTGATATTTTATTTACAGTATATAAAATGATTTGGTGTACTTTTAGTTAATATTATATGTACAATATATGAAATATATTTACTGTATTTTTGATATTTTATGTACAGTATATAAGATATATTTGGTGGCCTTTTGATATTTTATGTAAATTATATATTATATATTTGGTGTAGTTTTTGATATTTTACATAGGGTGTGTCATATATATTTACTGTCCTTTTTGATATTTTATTTACAGTATATAATGAACATTTGCTGAAATTTTTGATATTTTATGTACAGTATAATAAATATAATTACTGTAGTTTTTGATAGTTTATTTACAGTATATATAACACATATTTGGTGTACTTTTTGATGTTTTATGTACATTATGTAATATATATTTACTATATTTTTTGATATTTTATTTACAGTATATAAAATGTATTTGGTGTACTTTTAGTTAATATTATATGTACAATATATGAAATATATTTACTGTATTTTTAATATTTTATGTACAGTGTATAAGATATATTTGGTGTCCTTTTGATATTTTATGTAAATTATATAATTCATATTTGGTGTAGTTTTTGATATTTTACATAGGGTGTGTCATATATATTTACTGTCCTTTTTGATATTTTATTTACAGAATATAATATACATTTGGTGTAATTTTTGATATTTTATGTACTGTATATTAAATATAATTACTGTAGATTTTGATAGTTTATTTACAGTATATATAACACATATTTGGTGTACTTTTTGATATTTTGTGTACAGTATGTTATATATTTACTGTACTTTTTCATATTTTATGTACAGTATATAAAATGTATTTGTTGTACTTTTAGTTAATATTATATGTACAATATATGAAACATATTTACTGTATTTTTGATATTTTATGTACAGTATATAACATATATTTGGTTTCCTTTTGATATTTTATGTAAATTATATAATATATATTTGGTGTAGTTTTTGATATTTTATATAGGGTGTGTCAAATATATTTACTGTCTTTTTGATATTTTATTTACAGTATATAATGTACATTTGGTGTAATTTTTGATGTTTTATGTACAGTATACTAAATATAATTACTGTAGTTTTTGATAGTTTATTTACAATATATATAACACATATTTGAGGTACTTTTTGATATTTTATGTACACCATGTAATATATATTTACTGAACTTTTTGATATTTTATTTACAGTATATAAAATGTACTTGGTGTACTTTTTGTTAATATTATATGTACAATATATGAAATATATTTATTGTATTTTTGATAATTTATGCACAGTATATAAGATATATTTGGTGTCCTTTTGATATTTTATGTAAATTATATAATACATATTTGGTGTAGTTTTTCATATTTTACATAGGGTGTGACATATATATTTACTGTCCTTTTTGATATTTTATTTACAGTATATACTATACATTTGGTGTAATTTTTGATATTTTATGTACAGTATATTAAATATAATTACTGTAGATTTTGATAGTTTATTTACAGTATACATAACACATATTTGGTGGACCTTTTGATATTTTATGTACAGTATGTAATATAAATTTACTGTACTTTTTGATATTTTATGTACAGTATATAAAATGTATTTGGTGTACTTTCAGTTAATATTATATGTACAATATATGAAACAAATTTACTGTACTTTTTGATATTTTATATACAGTATATAAGACATATTTGGTGGCCTTTTGATATTTTATGTAAATTATATAATATATATTTGGTGTAGTTTTTGATATTTTACATAGGGTGTGTCATATATATTTAATGTCCTTTTTGATATTTTATTTACAGTATATAATGTACATTTGGTGTAATTTTTGATATTTTATGTACAGTATATTAAATATAATTACTGTAGTTTTTGATAGTTTATTTACAGTATATATAACACATATTTGGTGTACTTTTTGATATTTTGTGTACAGTATGTAATATATATTTACTGTACTTTTTGATATTTTATTTACAGTATATAAAATGTATTTGGTGTACATTTAGTTAATATTTTATGTACAATATATGAAATATATTTACTCTTTTTGATATTTTATGTACAGTATATAAGATGTATTTGGTGGCCTTTTGATATTTTATGTAAATTATATAATACATATTTGGTGTAGTTTTTGATATTTTAGATAGGGTGTGTCATATATATTTACTGTCCTTTTTGATATTTTATTTACAGTATATAATGTACATTTGGTGTAATTTTTGATATTTTATGTACATTATATTAAATATAATTACTGTAGTTTTTGATAGTTTATTTACAGTATATATAACACATATTTGGTGTTCTTCTTTGATATTTTATGTACAGTATGTAATATATATTTACTGTACTTTTGATATTTTATGTACAGTATATAAAATGTATTTGGTGTACTTTTAGTTAATATTATATGTACAATATATGAAACATATTTACTGTACTTTTTGATATTTTATGTCCAGTATATAAGATATATTTGGTGGCCTTTTGATATTTCATGTAAATTATATAATATATATTTGATGTAGTTTTTGATATTTTACATAGGGTGTGTCATATATATTTACTGTCCTTTTTGATATTTTATTTATAGTATATACTATACATTTGGTATAATTTTTGATATTTTATATACAGTATATTAAATATAATTACTGTAGATTTTGATAGTTTATTTACAGTATATATAACACATATTTGCTGTACTTTTTGATATTTTATGTACAGTATGTAATGTATATTTACTGTATTTTTGATATTTTATTTAAAGTATATAAAATGTATTTGGTGTACTTTTAGTTAATATTATATGTACTTTATGTGAAATATATTTACTATATTTTTGATATTTTATGTACAGTATATAAGATATATTTGGTGTCCTTTTGATATTTTATGTAAATTGTATAATACATATTTGGTGTAGTTTTTGATATTTTACATAGGGTGTGTCATATATATTTACTGTCGTTTTTGATATTTTATTTACAGTATATACTATACATTTGGTGTAATTTTTGATATTTTATGTACAGTATATTAAATATAATTACTGTAGTTTTTGGTAGTTTATTTACAGTATATATAACACATATTTGGTGTACGATTTGATGTTTTATGTACAGTATGTAATATATATTTACTGTACTTTTTGATATTTTATGTAGAGTATATAAAATGTATTTGGTGTATTTTTGTTAATATTATATGTACAATATATGAAATATATTTACTGTACTTTTTGATACTTTATGTACAGTATATAAGATATATTTGGTGTCCTTTTGATATTTTATATAAATTATAATATATATATTTGGTGTAGTTTCTGATATTTTACATAGGGTGTGTAGTATATATTTACTGTCCTTTTTGATATTTTATTTACAGTATATAATGTACATTTGTTGTAATTTTTGATACTTTATGTACAGTATATTAAGTATAATTACTGTAGTTTTTGATAGTTTATTTACAGTATATATAACACATATTTGGTGTAGTTTTTGATATTTTATGTACAGTATGTAATATATATTTACTGTACTTTTTGATATTTTATTTACAGTATATAAAATGTATTTGCTGTACTTTTTGTTAATATTATATGTACAATATATGAAATATATTTACTGTATTTTTGATATTTTATGTACAGCATATAAGATATATTTGGTGTCCTTTTAATATTTTATGTAAATTATATAATACATATTTGGTGTAGTATTTGATATTTTACATAGGGTGTGTAATATATATTTACTGTCCTTTTTGATATTTTATTTACAGTATATACTATACATTTGGTGCAATTTTTGATATTTTATGTACAGTATATTAAATATAATTACTGTAGATTTTGATAGTTTATTTACAGTATATATAACACATATTTGGTGTACTTTTTGATATTTTATGTACAGTATGTAATATATATTTATTGTACATTTTGATATTTTATGTACAGTATATAAAATGTATTTGGTGTACTTTTAGTTAATATTATATGTAGAATATATGAAACATATTTACTGTACATTTTGATATTTTATGTACAGTATATAAGATATATTTGGTGGCCTTTTGATATTTTATGTAAATTATAAAATATATATTTGGTGTAGTTTTTGATATTTTACATAGGGTGTGTCATATATAATTACTGTCCTTTTTGATATTTTATTTACAGTATATAATGTACATTTGGTGTAATTTTTGATATTTTATGTACAGTATATTAAATATAATTACTGTCGTTTTTGATAGTTTATTTACATTATATATAACACATATTTGGTGTACTTTTTGATATTTTATGTACAGTATGTAATATATATTTGCTGTACTTTTTGATATTTTATGTAGAGTACATAAAATGTATTTGGTGTACTTTTTGTTAATATTATATGTACAATATATGAAATATATTTACTGTACTTTTTGATATTTCATGTACAGTATATAAGATATATTTGGTGTCCTTTTGATATTTTATATAAATTATATAATATATATTTGGTGTAGTTTTTGATATTTTACATAGTGTGTGTATTATATATTTACTGTCCTTTTTGATATTTTATTTACAGTATATAATGTACATTTGGTGTAATTTTTGATGTTTTATGTACAGTATACTAAATATAATTACTGCAGTTTTAGATAGTTTATTTACAATATATATAACACATATTTGGTGTACTTTTTGATATTTTATGTACAGTATGTAATATATATTTACTGTACTTTTTGATATTTTATGTACAGTATATAAAATGTATTTGGTGTACTTTTTGTTAATATTATATGTACAATATATGACATACATTTACTGTATTTTTGATATTTTATGTACAGTATATAAGATATATTTGATGTCCTTTTGATATTTTATGTAAATTACATAATACATATTTGGTGTAGTTTTTGATATTTTACATAGTGTGTGTCATATATGTTTACTGTCGTTTTTGATATTTTATTTACATTATATACTATACATTTGGTGTAATTTTTGATATTTTATGTACAGTATATTAAATATAATTACTGTAGATTTTGATAGTTTATTTACAGTATACATAACTCATATTTGGTGTACCTTTTAATATTTTATGTACAGTATGTAATATAAATTTACTGTACTTTTTGATTTTTTATGTACAGTATATAAAATGTATTTGGTGTACTTTTAGTTAATATTATATGTACAATATATGAAACAAATATACTGTACTTTTTGATATTTTATATACAGTATATAAGATATATTTGGGGGCCTTTTGATATTTTATTTAAATTATATAATATATATTTGGTGTAGTTTTTGATATTTTACATAGGGTGTGTCATATATATTTAATGTCCTTTTTGATATTTTATTTACAGTATATAATGTACATTTGGTGTAATTTTTGATATTTTATGTACAGTATATTAAATATAATTACTGTAGTTTTTGATAGTTTATTTACAGTATATATAACACATATTTGGTGTACTTTTTGATATTTTGTGTACAGTATGTAATATATATTTACTGTACGTTTTGATATTTTATTTACAGTATATAAAATATATTTGGTGTACATTTAGTTAATAATATATGTAAAATATATGAAATATATTTACTGTTTTTGATATTTTATGTACAGTATATAAGATGTATTTGGTGGCCTTTTGATATTTTATGTCAATTATATAATACATATTTTGTGTAGTTTTTGATATTTTACATAGGGTGTGTCATATATATTTACTGTCCTTTTTGATATTTTATTTACAGTATATAATGTAAATTTGGTGTAATTTTTGATATTTTATGTACATTATATTAAATATAATTACTGTAGTTTTTGATAGTTTATTTACAGTATATATAACACATATTTGGTGTACTTTTTGATATTTTATGTACAGTATGTAATATATATTTACTGTACTTTTTGATATTTTATATAGGGTATATAAAATGTATTTGGTGTACTTTTAGTTAATATTATATGTACAATATATGAAACATATTTACTGTACTTTTTGATATTTTATGTCCACTATATAAGATATATTTGGTGGCCTTTTGATATTTTATGTAAATTATATAATATATATTTGATGTAGTTTTTGATATTTTACATAGGGTGTGTCATACATATTTACTGTCCTTTTTGATATTTTATTTACTGTATATACTATACATTTGGTGTAATTTTTGATATTTTATATACAGTATATTAAATATAATTACTGTAGATTTTGATAGTTTATTTACAGTATATATAACACATATTTGCTGTATTTTTGATATTTTATGTACAGTATGTAATGTATATTTACTGTATTTTTGATATTTTATTTAAAGTATATAAAATGTATTTGGTGAACTTTTAGTTAATATTATATGTACATTATGTGAAATATATTTACTATATTTTTGATATTTTATGTACAGTATATAAGATATATTTGGTGTCCTTTTCATACTTTATGTAAATTGTATAATACATATTTGGTGTGGTTTTTGATATTTTACATAGGGTGTGTCATATATATTTACTGTCCTTTTTGATATTTTATTTACAGTATATACTATACATTTGGTGTAATTTTTGATATTTTATGTGCAGTATATTAAATATAATTACTGTAGTTTTTGATAGTTTATTTACAGTATATATAACACATATTTGGTGTACGATTTGATGTTTTATGTACAGTATGTAATATATATTTACTGTACTTTTTGATATTTTATGTAGAGTATATAAAATGTATTTGGTGTATTTTTGTTAATATTATATGTACAATATATGAAATATATTTACTGTACTTCTTGATATTTTATCTCCAGTATATAAGATATATTTGGTGTCCTTTTGATATTTTATATAAATTATAAAATATATATTTGGTGTAGTTTTTGATATTTTACATAGGGTGTGTAGTATATATTTACTGTCCTTTTTGATATTTTATTTACAGTATATAATGTACATTTGGTGTAATTTTTGATACTTTATGTACAGTATATTAAGTATAATTACTGTAGTTTTTCATAGTTTGTTTACAGTATATATAACACATATTTGGTGTAGTTTTTGATATTTTATGTACAGTATGTAATATATATTTACTGAACTTTTTGATATTTTATTTACAGTATATAAAATGTATTTGCTGTACTTTTTGTTAATATTATATGTACAATATATGAAATATATTTACTGTATTTTTGATATTTTATGTACAGTATATAAGATATATTTCGTGTCCTTTTAACATTTTATGTAAATTATATAATACATATTTGGTGTAGTTTTTGATATTTTACATAGGGTGTGTCATATATATTGACTGTCCTTTTTGATATTTTATTTACAGTATATACTATACATTTGGTGTAATTTTTGATATTTTATGTACAGTATATTAAATATAATTACTGTAGATTTTGATAGATTATTTACAGTATACATAACACATATTTGGTGTACTTTTTGATATTTTATGTACAGTATGTAATATAAATTTACTGTACTTTTTGATATTTTATGTACAGTATAAAAATGTATTTGGTGTACTTTTAGTTAATATTATATGTACAATATATGAAACAAATTTACTGTACTTTTTGATATTTTATTTACAGTATATAAAATGTATTTGGTGTCCTTTTTGTTAATATTATATGTACAATATATGAAATATATTTACTGTATTTTTGATATTTTATGTACAGTATATAAGATATATTTGGTGTCCTTTTGATATTTTATGTAAATTATATAATACATATGTGGTGTAGTTTTTGATATTTAACATAGGGTGTGTCATATATATTGACTGTCCTTTTTGATATTTTATTTACAGTATATAGTATACATTTGGTATAATTTTTGATATTTTATGTACAGTATATGAAATATAATTACTGTAGTATTTGATAGTTTATTTACAGTATATATAACACATATTTGGTGTACTTTTGATATTTTATGTACAGTATGTAATATATACTTACTGTAATTTTTGATATTTTATGTACAGTATATAAAATGTATTTGGTGTACTTTTAGTTAATATTATATGTACAATATATGAAACATATTTACTGTACTTTTTGATATTTTATGTACAGTATATAAGATATATTTGGTGGCCTTTTGATATTTTATGTAAATTATACAACATATATTTGGTGTAGTTTTTGATATTTTACATAAGGTGTGTCATATATATTTACCGTCCTTTTGGACATTATATTTACAGTATATGATGTACATTTGGTGTAATTTTTGATATTTTATGTACATTATACTAAATATAATTACTGTAGTTTTTGATAGATTATTTACAGTATATATGACACATATTTGATGTACGTTTAGATATTTTATGTACATTATGTAATATATATTTACTGTACTTTTTGATATTTTATGTAGAGTATATAAAATGTATTTGCTGCACTTTTAGTTAATATTATATGCACAATATGTGAAATATATTTACTGTACGTTTTGATATTTTATGTAGAGTATAGAAGATATATTTGGTGTCCTTTTGATATTTTATGTAAATTATATAATATATATTTGGTGTAGATTTTGATATTTTACATAGGGTGTGTAGTATATATTTACTGTCCTTTTTGATATTTTATTTACAGTATATAGTGTACATTTGGTGTAATTTTTGATATTATATGTACAGTATATTAAATATAATTACTGTAGTTTTTGATATTTTATTTACAATATATATAACTCATATTTGGTGTACTTTTTGATAGTTTATGTACATTATGTAATATATATTTACTGTAATTTTGATATTTTATTTACAGTGTATAAAATGTATTTGGTGTACTTTTAGTTAATATTATATGTAGAATATATGAAATATATTTACTGTATTTTTGATATTTTATGTACAGTATATAAGATATATTTGGTGTCCTTTTGATATTTTATGTCAATTATATAATACATATTTGTGTAGTTTTTGATATTTTACATAGGGTGTGTCATATATATTTACTGTCCTTTTTCATATTTTATTTACAGTATATACTATACATTTTGTGTAATTTTTGATATTTTATGTACAGTATATGAAATATAATTACTGTAGATTTTGATAGTTTATTTACAGTATATATAACACATATTTGGTGTACTTTTTGATATTTTATGTACAGTATGTAATATAAATTAATGTACTTTTTGATATTTTATGTACAGTATATAAAATATATTTGGCGTACTTTTAGTTAATATTATATGTACAATATATGAAACATATTTACTGTACATTTTGATATTTTATGTACAGTATATAAGATATATTTGGTGGCCTTTTGATATTTTATGTAAATTATATAATATATATTTGGTGTAGTTTTTGATATTTTACATAGGGTGTTTCATATATATTTACTGTCCTTTTTGATATTTTATTTACAGTATATAATGTACATTTGGTGTAATTTTTGATATTTTATGTACAGTATATTAAATATAATTACTGTAGGTTTTGATAGTTTATTTACAGTATATATAACACATATTTGGTGTACTTTTTGATATTTTATGTACGGTATATAATATATATTTACGGTAGTTTTTGATATTTTATGTAGAGTATATAAAATGTATTTGGTGTAGTTTTTGTTAATATTATATGTAGAATATATGAAATATATTTACTGTACTTTTTGATATTTTATGTACAGTATATAAGAAATATTTGGTGTCCTTTTCATATTTTATATAAATTATATAATATATATTTGGTGTAGTTTTTGATATTTTACATAGGGTGTGTAGTATATATTGACTGTCCTTTTTGATATTTTATTTACAGTATATAATGTACATTTGGTGTAATTTTTGATGTCTTATGTACAGTATAATAAATATAATTACTGTAGTTTTTGATAATTTATTTACAGTATATATAACACATATTTGGTGTACTTTTTGATATTTTATGTAGAGTATGTAATATATATTTACTGTACTTTTTGATATTTTATGTATAGTATATAAAATGTATTTGGTGTACTTTTTGTTAATATTATATGTACAATATATGAAATATATTTACTGTACTTTTTGATATTTTATGTACAGTATAAAATATATATTTGGTGTACTTTTGATATTTTATATGAATTATAAAATATATATTTGGTGTAGATTTTGATATTTTACACAGGGTGTGTAGTATACATTTACTGTCCTTTCTGATATTTTATATAAAGTATATAATGTACATTTGGTGTAATTTTTGATATTTTATGTACAGTATATGAAATATAATTACTGTAGATTTTGATAGTTTATTTACAGTATATATAACACATATTTGGTGTACTTTTTGATATTTTATGTACAGTATGTAATATAAATTTACTGTACATTTTGATATTTTATGTACAGTATATAAAATGTATTTGGTGTACTTTTAGTTAATATTATAGGTACAATATATGAAACATATTTACTGTACATTTTGATATTTTATGTACAGTATATAAGATACATTTGGTGGCCTTTTGATATTTTATGTAAATTATATAATATATATTTGGTGTAGTTTTTGATATTTTACATAGGGTGTGTCATATATATTTACTGTCCTTTTTGATATTTTATTTACAGTATATAATGTACATTTGGTGTAATTTTTGATATTTTATGTACTGTATATTAAATATAATTACTGTAGTTTTTGATAGTTTATTTACAGTACATATAACACATATTTGGTGTACTTTTTGATATTTTATGTACAGTATGTAATATATATTTACTGTACTTTTTGATATTTTATGTAGAATATATAAAATGTATTTGGTGTACTTTTTGTTAATATTATAGGTACAATATATGAAATATATTTACTGTACTTTTTGATATTTTATGTACAGTATATAAGATATATTTGGTGTCCTTTGGATATTTTATATAAATTACATAATATATATTTGGTGTAGTTTTTGATATTTTACCTAGGGTGTGTAGTATATATTGACTGTCCTTTTTGATATTTTCTTTACTGTATATAATGTACATTTGGTGTAATTTTTGATGTTTTATGTACAGTATACTAAATATAATTACTGTAGTTTTTGATAGTTTATTTACAATATATATAACACATATTTGGTGTACTTTTTGATATTTTATGTACAGTATGTAATATATATTTACTGTACATTTTGATACTTTATTTATAGTATATAAAATGTATTTGGTGTACTTTTTGTTAATATTATATGTAAAATATATGAAATATATTTACTGTATTATTGATATTTTATGTACAGTATATAAGATATATTTGGTGTCCTTTTGATATTTTATGTCAATTATATAATACATATTTGGTGTAGTTTTTGATATTTTACATAGGGTGTGTCATATATGTTGACTCTCTTTTTGATATTTTATTTACAGTATATGCTATACATTTGGTGTAATTTTTGATATTTTATGTAGAGTATATTAAATATAATTACTGTAGTTTTTGATAGTTTATTTACAGTATATTTAACACATATTTGGTGTACTTTTTGATATTTTATGTACAGTATGTAATATATATTTACTGTACTTTTTGATATTTTATGTATAGTATATAAAATGTATTTGGTGTACTTTTAGTTAATATTATATGTACAATATATGAAACATATTTACTGTACATTTTGATATTTTATGTACAGTACATAATATATATTTGGTGGCCTTTTGATATTTTATGTAAATTATATAATATATATTTGGTGTAGTTTTTGATATTTTACATAGGGTGTGTCAAATATATTTACTGTCCTTTTTGATATTTTATTTACAGTATATAATGTACATTTGGTGTAATTTTTGATATTTTATGTACAGTATATTAAATATAATTACTGTAGTTTTTGATAGTTTATTTACAGTATATATAACACATATTTGGTGTACATTTTGATATTTTATGTACAGTATGTAATATATATTTTCTGTACTTTTGGATGTTTTATGTACAGTATATAAAATGTATTTGGTGTACGTTTAGTTAATATTATATGTACAATATATGAAACATATTTACTGTACTTTTTGATATTTTATGTACAGTATATAAGATATATTTGGTGGCCTTTTGATATTTTATGTAAATTATATAATATATATTTGGTGTAGTTTTTGATATTTTACATAGGGTGTGTCATATGTATTTACTGTCCTTTTTGATATTTTATTTACAGTATATAATGTACATTTGGTGTAATTTTTGATGTTTTATGTACAGTATACTAAAAATAATTACTGTAGTTTTTGATAGTTTATTTACAATATATAAAACACATATTTGGTGTACTTTTTGATATTTTATGTACAGTATGTAATATATATTTACTGTACTTTTTGATATTTTATTTACAGTATATAAAATGTATTTGGTGTACTTTTTGTTACTATTATATGTACAATATATGAAATATATTTACTGTGTTTTTGATATTTTATGTACAGTATATAAGATATATTTGGTGGCCTTTTGATATTTTATGTAAATTATATAATACATATTTGGTGTAGATTTTGATATTTTACATAGGGTGTGTCATATATATTTACTGTCCTTTTTGATATTTTATTTACTGTATATACTATACCTTTGGTGTAATTTTTGATATTTTATGTACAGTATATTAAATATAATTACTGTAGATTTTGATAGTTTATTTACAGTATACATAACACATATTTGGTGTACTTTTTGATATTTTATGTACAGTATGTAATATAAATTTACTGTACTTTTTGATATTTTATGTACAGTATATAAAATGTATTTGGTGTACTTTTAGTTAATATTATATGTACAATATTTCAAACAAATTTACTGTAATTTTTGATATTTTATTTACAGTATATGAAAGGTATTTGGTGTACTTTTTGTTAATATTATATGTACAATATATGAAATATATTTACTGTATTTTTGATATTTTATGTACAGTATATAAGATATATTTGCTGTCCTTTTGATATTTTATGTAAATTATATAATACATATTTTGTGTAGTTTTTGATATTTTACATAGGGTGTGTCACATATATTTACTGTCCTTTTTGATATTTTATTTACAGTATATACTATACATTTGGTGTAATTTTTGATATTTTATGTACAGTACATTAAATATAATTACTGTAGTTTTTGATAGTTTATTTACAGTATATATAACACATATTTGGTGTACTTTTTGATATTTTATGTACAGTATGTAATATATATTTACTGTACTTTTTGATACATTATGTACAGTATATAAAATGTATTTGGTGTACTTTTAGTTAATATTATATGTACAATATATGAAACATATTTACTGTACTTTTTGAAATTTTATGTACAGTATATAAGATATATTTGGTGGCCTTTTGATATTTTATGTCAATTATACAACATATATTTGGTGTAGTTTTTGATATTTTACATAGGGTGTGTCATATATAATTACCGTCCTTTTTGATATTTTATTTACAGTATATAATGTACATTTGGTGTAATTTTTGATATTTTATGTACAGTATATTAAATATAATTATTGTAGTTTTTGATAGTTTATTTACATTATATATAACACATATTTGGTGTACTTTTTGATATTTTATGTACAGTATGTAATATATATTTACTGTACTTTTTGATATTTTATGTAGAGTATATAAAATGTATTTGGTGTAGTTTTTGTTAATATTATATGTACAATATATGAAATATATTTACTGTACTTTTTGATATTTTATGGACAGTATATAATATATATTTTGCGTACATTTGATATTTTATGTAAATTATATAATATATATTTGGTGTAGTTTTTGATATTTTACATAGAGTGTGTAATATATATTTACTGTACTTTTTGATATTTTATTTACAGTATATAATATACATTTGGTGTAATTTTTGATATTTTATGTATGGTATATAAAATATAATTACTGTAGTATTTGATAGTTTATTTAGAGTATATATAACACCTATTTGGTGTACTTTTGGTATTTTATGTACAGTATGTAATATATATTTACTGTACTTTTTGATATTTTATTTACAGTATATGAAATGTATTTGGTGTACTTTCAGTTAATATTATATGTACAACATATGAAATATATTTAATGTACATTTGATATTTTATATACAGTATATAATATATATTTTGCGTACTTTTGCTATTTTATGTAAATTATATAATACATATTTGGTGTAGTTTTAGATATTTTACATAGGGTGTGTAATATATATTTACTGTCCTTTTTGATATTTTATTTACAGTATATAATATACATTTGATGTAATTTATGATATTTTATGTACACTATATTAATTATAATTACTGTAGTATTTGATCGTTTATTTACAGTATTTATAACACATATTTGGTGTACTTTTTGATATTTTATGTACAGTATGTAATATATATTTACTGTACTTTATGATATTTTATTTACACTATATAAAATGATTTGGTGTACTTTCAGTTAATATTATATGTAAAATATAAGAAATATATTTACTGTAGTTTTTGATATTTTATGTAGAGTATATAATATATATTTTGCGTACTTTTGATATTTTATGTAAATTATATAATACATTTTTGGTGTAGTTTTTGATATTTTACATAAGGTGTGTCATATATATTTACTGTCCTTTTTGATATTTTATTTACTGTATATAATATACATTTGGTGTAATTTATGATATTTTATGTACACTATATTAAATATAATTACTGTAGTTTTTGATAGTTTACTTACTGTATATATAACACATATTTGGTGTACTTTTTGATATTGTATGTACAGTATGTAATATATATTTACTGTAATTTTTGATATTTTATTTACAGTATATAAAATGTATTTGGTGTACTTTCAGTTAACATTATATATACAATATATGATATATATTACTGTACTTTTTGATATTTTATGTACAGTATTTAATATATATTTTGCGCACATTTTATATTTTATGCAAATTATATAATATATATTTGGTGTAGTTTTTGATATTTTACATAGAGTGTGTAATATATATTTACAGTACTTTTTGATATTTTATTTACAGTATATAATATACATTTGGTGTAATTTTTGATATTTTATGTACGGTATATTAAATATAATTACTGTAGTATTTGATAGTTTATTTAGAGTATATATAACACATATTTGGTGTACGTTTGATATTTTATGTACAGTATGTAATATATATTTACTGTAATTTTTGATATTTTATTTACAGTATATGAAATGTATTTGGTGTACTTTCAGTTAATATTATATGTACAACATATGAAATATATTTACTGTACTTTCTCATATTTTATGTACAGTATATAATATATATTTTGCATACTTTTGATATTTTATGTAAATTATATAATATATATTTGGTGTGGTTATTGATATTTTACATGGAGTGTGTAATATATATTTACTGTACTTTTTGATATTTTATTTACAGTATATAGTATACATTTGGTGTAATTTTTGATATTTTATGTACAGTATATTAAATATAATTACTGTAGTTTTTGATAGTTTATTTACAGTATATATAACGCATATTTGGTGTAATTTTTGATATTTTATGTACAGTATGTAATATATATTTACTGTACTTTTTGATATTTTATTTACAGTATATAAAAAGTTTTGGTGTACTTTTAGTTAATATTATATGTACAATATATGAAATACATTTACTGTACTTTTTGATATTTTATGTACAGTATATAAGATATATTTGCTGTCCTTTTGATATTTTATGTAAATTATATAATATATATTTGGTGCAGTTTTTGATATTTTACATAGTGTGTGTAATATGTATTTACTCTCCTTTTTGATATTTTATTTACAGTATATAATATACATTCGGTGTAATTTTTGATATTTTATGTACAGTATATAAAATATAATTACTGTAGTATTTGATAGTTTATTTACAGTATATATAACACATATTTGGTGTACTTTTTGATATTTTATGTACAGTATGTAATATATATTTACTGTACTTTTTGATATTTTATTTGCAGTATATAAAATGTATTTGGTGTACTTTCAGTTAATATTATATGTACAATATATGAAATATATTTACTGTACTTTTGATATTTTATGTACAGTATATAATATATATTTTGCGTACTTTTGATATTTTATGTAAATTATATAATACATTTTTGGTGTAGTTTTTGATATTTTACATAGGGTGTGTCATATATATTTACTGTCCTTTTTGATATTTTATTTACAGTATATAATATACATTTGGTGTAATTTACGATATTTTATGTACACTATATTAAATATAATTACTGTAGTTTTTGATAGTTTACTTACAGTATATATAACACATATTTGGTGTACTTTTTGATATTTTATGTACAGTATGTACTATATATTTACTGTAATTTTTGATATTTTATTTACAGTATATAAAATGTATTTGGTGTAGTTTCAGTTAATATTATATGTACAATATATGAAATATATTTACTGTACTTTTTGATATTTTATGTACAGTATATAATATATATTTTGCATACTTTTGATAGTTTATGTAAATTATATAATATATATTTGGTGTAGTTTTTGATGTTTTACATAGAGTGTGTAATATATATTTACTGTAGTTTTTGATATTTTATTTACAGTATATAATATACATTCGGTGTAATTTTTGATATTTTATGTACAGTATATAAAATACAATTACTGTAGTATTTGATAGTTTATTTAAAGTATATATAACACATATTTGGTGTACTTTTTGATATTTTATTTACAGTATGTACTATATATTTACTGTATTTTTGATATTTTATTTACAGTATATAAAATGTATTTGGTGTAGTTTCAGTTAATATTGTATGTACAATATATGAAATATATTTACTGTACTTTTTGATATTTTATGTACAGTATATAATATATATTTTGCGTACTTTTGATAGTTTATGTAAATTATATAATATATATTTGGTGTAGTTTTTGATGTTTTACATAGAGTGTGTAATATCTATTTAGTGTAATTTTTGATATTTTATTTACAGTATACAATATACATTTGATGTAATTTATGATATTTTATGTACAGTATATTAAATATAATTACTGTAGTTTTTGATAGTTTATTTACAGTATATATAACACATATTTGGTGTACTTTTTGATATTTTATGTACAGTATGTAATATATATTTACAGTACTTTTTGATATTTTATTTACAGTATATAAAAAGGTTTGGTGTACTTTTAGTTAATATTATATGTCCAATATATGAAATATATTTACTGTACTTTTTGATATTTTACACAGTATATAAGATATATTTGGTGTCCTTTTGATATTTTATGTAAATTACATAATGTATATTTGGTGCAGTTTCAGACATTTTACATAGGGTGTGTAATAGATATTTACTGTACTTTTTTATATTTTATTTACAGTATATAATATACATTCGGTGTAATTATTGATATTTTATTTACAGTATATAAAATATAATTACTGTAGTAATTGATAGTTTATTTACAGTATATATAACACATATTTTGTGTACTTTTTGTTATTTTATGTACAGTATTTAATGTATATTTACTGTAATTTTTGATATTTTATTTACAGTATATAAAATGATTTGGTGTACTTTTAGTTAATATTATATGTACAATATATGAAGTATATTTACTGTAATTTTTGATATTTTATGTACAGTATATAATATATATTTTGCATACTTTTAATATTTTATGTAAATTATTTAATACATATTTGGTGTAGTTTTTGATATTTTACATAGGGTGTGTGAGATATATTTACTGTCCTTTTTGATATTTTATTTAAAGTATATAATATACATTTGGTGTAAATTTTGATATTTTATGTACAGTATATTAAGTATAATTACTGTAGTTTTTGATAGTTTATTTACATTATATATAACACATATTTGGTGTACTTTTTGATATTTTATGTACAGTATGTAATATATATTTACTGTACTTTTTGATATTTTATTTACAGTATATAAAATGTATTTGGTGTACTTTTAGTTAATATTATATGTACAATATATGAAATATATTTACTGTACATTTTGATATTTTATGTACATTATATAAGATATATATGGTGTCCTTTTGATATTTTATGTAAATTATATAATATATATTTGGTGCAGTTTTTGAAATTTAACATAGGGTGTGTAATATACATTTACTGTCCTTTTTGATATTTTATTTACAGTATATAATATATATTTGGTGTAATTTTTGACATTTTATGTACAGTATATTAAGTATAAATAATGTAGTATTTGATAGTTTATTTAAAGTATATATAACTCATATTTGGTGTACTTTTTGTTATTTTATGTACAGTATGTAATATATATTTACTGTACTTTATGATATTTTATTTACAGTATATAAAATGTATTTGGTGTAGTTTTAGATAATATTATATGTACAATATATGAAATATATTTACTGTATTTTTGATATTTTATGTACAGTATATAAGATATATTTGGTGGCCTTTTGATATTTTATGTAAATTATATAATATATATTTGGTGTAGTTTTTGATATTTTACATAGGGTGTGTCATATATATTTACTGTCCTTTTTGATATTTTATTTACAGTATATAATGTACATTTGGTGTAATTTTTGATATTTTATGTACAGTATATTAAATATAATTACTGTAGTTTTTGATAGTTTATTTACAGTATATATAACACTTATTTGGTGTACTTTTTGATATTTTAGGTACAGTATGTAATATATATTTACTGTACTTTTTGATATTTTATTAACAGTATATAAAATGTATTTGGTGTACTTTTAGTTAATATTATATGTACAATATATGAAATATATTTACTGTATTTTTGATATTTTATGTACAGTATATAAGATATATTTGGTGTCCTTTTGATATTTTATATAAATTATGTAATATATATTTGGTGTAGTTTTTGATATTTTACATACAGTGTGTAGTATATATTTTCTGTCCTTTTTGATATTTTATTTACAGTATATAAGGTACATTTGGTGTAATTTTTGATGTTTTATGTACAGTATATGAAATATAATTACTGTAGTTTTTGATAGTTTATTTAAAATATATATAACACATATTTGGTGTACTATTTGATATTTTATGTACAGTATGTAATATATATTTACTGTAGTTTTGGATGATTTATATACAGTATATAAAATATATATGGTGTACTTTTAGTTAATATTATATGTACAATATATGAAACATATTTACTGTACTTTTTGATATTTTATGTATAGTATATAAGATATATTTCGTGGCCTTTTGATATTTTATGTAAATTATATAATATGTATTTGGTGTAGTTTTTGATATTTTACATAAGGAGTGTCATATATATTTACTGTTCTTTTCGATATTTTATTTACAGTTTATAATTTACATTTGGTGTAATTTTTGATATTTTATGTACAGTATATTAAATATAATTACTGTAGTTTTTGATAGTTTATTTACAGTATATATAACACATATTTGGTGTACTTTTTGATGTTTTATGTACACTATGTAATATATATTTACTGTACATTTTGATATTTTATATAGAGTATATAAAATGTATTTGGTGTACTTTTTGTTAATATTATATGTACAATATATGAAATATATTTACTGTACTTTTTGATATTTTATGTACAGTATATAAGATATATTTGGTGGCCTTTTGATATTTTATGTAAATTATATAATACATATTTGGTGTAGTTTTTGATATTTTACATAGGGTGTGTCATATATATTTACTGTCCTTTTTGATATTTTATTTACAGTATATACTATACATTTGGTGTAATTTTTGATATTTTATGTACAGTATATTAAATATAATTACTGTAGTATTTGATAGTTTATTTACAGTATATATAACACATATTTGGTGTACTTTTTGATATTTTATGTACAGTATGTAATATATATTTACTGTACTTTTTGATATTTTATGTACAGTATATAAAATGTATTTGATGCACTTTTAGTTAATATTATATGTACAATATATGAAACATATTTACTGTAATTTTGATATTTTATGTACAGTATATAAGATATATTTGGTGTCCTTTTGATATTTTATGTAAATTATACAACATATATTTGGTGTAGTTTTTGATATTTTACATGGGGTGTGTCATATATATTTACCGTCCTTTTGGATATTATATTTACAGTATGTAATGTACATTTGGTGTAATTTTTGATATTTTATGTACAGTATATTTAATATAATTACTGTAGTTTTTGATAGATTATTTACTGTATATATGACACATATTTGATGTACTTTTTGATATTTTATGTACATTATGTAATATATATTTACTGTAGTTTTTGATATTTTATGTAGAGTATATAAAATGTATTTGGTGTACTTTTAGTTAATATTATATGTACAATATATGAAATATATTTACTGTACGTTTTGATATTTTATGTACAGTATATAAGATATATTTGGTGTCCTTTTGATATTTTATATAAATTATATAATATATATTTGGTGTAGTTTTTGATATTTTACATAGGGTGTGTAGTATATATTTACTGTCCTTTTTGATATTTTATTTACAGTATATAGTGTACATTTGGTGTAATTTTTGATATTTTATGTACAGTATATTAAATATAATTACTGTAGTTTTTGATATTTTATTTACAGTATATATAACACATATTTGGTGTACTCTTTGATAGTTTATGTACATTATGTAATATATATTTACTGTACTTTTTGATATTTTATTTACAGTATATAAAATGTATTTGGTGTACTTTTAGTTAATATTATATGTACAATATATGAAATATATTTTCTGTATTTTTGATATTTTATGTACAGTATATAAGATATATTTGGTGTCCTTTTGATATTTTATGTCAATTATATAATACATATTTGGTGTAGTTTTTGATATTTTACATAGGGTGTGTCATATATATTTACTGTCCTTTTTCATAATTTATTTACAGTATATACTATACATTTGGTGTAATTTTTGATATTTTATGTACAGTATATTAAATATAATTACTGTAGATTTTGATAGTTTATTTACAGTATATATAACACATATTTGGTGTACTTTTTGATATTTTATGTGCAGTATGTAATATATATTTACTGTACTTTTTGATATTTTATGTACAGTATATAAAATGTATTTGATGCACTTTTAGTTAATGTATGTACAATATATGAAAGATATTTACTGTACTTTTTGATATTTTATGTACAGTATATAAGATATATTTGGTGTCCTTTTGATATTTTATGTAAATTATACAACATATATTTGGTGTACTTTTTGATATTTTACATAGGGTGTGTCATATATATATACCGTCCTTTTGGATATTATATTTACAGTATGTAATGTACATTTGGTGTAATTTTTGATATTTTATGTACAGTATATTAAATATAATTACTGTAGTTTTTGATAGATTATTTACTGTATATATGACACATATTTGATGTACTTTTAGATATTTTATGTACATTATGTAATATAAATTTACTGTACTTTTTGATATTTTATGTAGAGTATATAAAATGTATTTGGTGTACTTTTAGTTAATATTATATGTACAATATATGAAATATATTTACTGTACGTTTTGATATTTTATGTACAGTATATAAGATATATATGGTGTCCTTTTGATATTTTATATAAATTACATAATATATATTTGGTGTAGTTTTTGATATTTTACATAGGGTGTGTAGTATATATTTACTGTCCTTTTTGATATTTTATTTACAGTATATAGTGTACATTTCGTGTAATTTTTGATATTTTATGTACAGTATATTAAATATAATTACTGTAGTTTTTGATATTTTATTTACAGTATATATAACACATATTTGGTGTACTCTTTGATAGTTTATGTACATTATGTAATATATATTTACTGTACTTTTTGATATTTTATTTACAGTATATAAAATGTATTTGGTGTACTTTTAGTTAATATTATATGTACAATATATGAAATATATTTACTGTATTTTTGATATTTTATGTCCAGTATATAAGATATATTTGGTGTCCTTTTGATATTTTATGTCAATTATATAATACATATTTGGTGTAGTTTTTGATATTTTACATAGGGTGTGTCATATATATTTACTGTCCTTTTTCATAATTTATTTACAGTATATACTATACATTTGGTGTAATTTTTGATATTTTATGTACAGTATATTAAATATAATTACTGTAGATTTTGATAGTTTATTTACAGTATATATAACACATATTTGGTGTACTTTTTGATATTTTATGTACAGTATATAAAATACATTTGGTGTACTTTTAGTTAATATTATATGTACAATATATGAAACCTATTTACTGTACTTTTTGATATTTTATGTAGAGTATATAAGATATATTTGGTGGCCTTTTGATATTTATGTAAATTATATAATATATATTAGGTGTAGTTTTTGATATTTTACATAGGGTGTGTCATATATATTTACTGTCTTTTTGATATTTTATTTAGAGTGTATAATATACATTTGGTGTAATTTTTGATATTTTATGTACAGTATATTAAATATAATTACTGTAGTTTTTGATAGTTTATTTACAGTATATAGAACACATATTTGGTGTACTTTTTGATATTTCATGTACAGTATGTAATATATGTTTACTGTAATTTTTGATATTTTATTTACAGTATATAAAATGTATTTGGAGTACTTTTAGTTAATATTATATGTACAATATATGAAATATATTTACTGTACTTTTTGATATTTTATGTACAGTATATAAGATATATTTGGTGTCCTTTTGATATTTTATATAAATTATATAATATATATGGTGTAGTTTTTGATATTTTACATAGGGTGTGTAGTATATATTCACTGTCCTTTTTCATATTTTATTTACATTATATAATGTACATTTGGTGTAATTTTTGATGTTTTATGTACACTATACTAAATATAATTACTGTAGTTTTTGATAGTTTATTTACAATATATATAACACATATTTGGTGTACTTTTTGATATTTTATGTACAGTATGTAATATATATTTACTGTACATTTTGATATTTTATTTACAGTATATAAAATGTATTTGGTGTACTTTTTGTTAATATTATATGTACAATATATGAAATATATTTACTGGATTATTGTTATTTTATGTACAGTATATAAGATATATTTGGTGTCCCTTTGATATTTTATGTAAATTATATAATACATATTTGGTGTAGTTTTTGATATTTTACATATGGTGTGTCATATATATTTACCATCCTTTTTGATATTTTATTTACAGTATATACTATACATTTGGTGTAATTTTTGATATTTTATGTACAGTATATTAAATATAATTACTGTAGATTTTGATAGATTATTTACAGTATACATAACACATATTTGGTGTACTTTTTGATATTTTATGTACAGTATGTAATATAAATTTACTGTACTTTTTGATATTTTATGTACAGTATAAAAATGTATTTGGTGTACTTTTAGTTAATATTATATGTACAATATATGAAACAAATTTACTGTACTTTTTGATATTTTATTTACAGTATATAAAATGTATTTGGTGTACTTTTTGTTAATATTATATGTACAATATATGAAATATATTTACTGTATTTTTGATATTTTATGTACAGTATATAAGATATATTTGGTGTCCTTTTGATATTTTATGTAAATTATATAATACATATGTGGTGTAGTTTTTGATATTTAACATAGGGTGTGTCATATATATTGACTGTCCTTTTTGATATTTTATTTACAGTATATACTATACATTTGGTATAATTTTTGATATTTTATGTACAGTATATGAAATATAATTACTGTAGTATTTGATAGTTTATTTACAGTATATATAACACATATTTGGTGTACTTTTTGATATTTTATGGACAGTATGTAATATATACTTACTGTAATTTTTGATATTTTATGTACAGTATATAAAATGTATTTGGTGTACTTTTAGTTAATATTATATGTACAATATATGAAACATATTTACTGTACTTTTTGATATTTTATGTACAGTATATAAGATATATTTGGTGGCCTTTTGATATTTTATGTAAATTATACAACATATATTTGGTGTAGTTTTTGATATTTTACATAAGGTGTGTCATATATATTTACCGTCCTTTTGGACATTATATTTACAGTATATGATGTACATTTGGTGTAATTTTTGACATTTTATGTACATTATACTAAATATAATTACTGTAGTTTTTGATAGATTATTTACAGTATATATGACACATATTTGATGTACGTTTAGATATTTTATGTACATTATGTAATATATATTTACTGTACTTTTTGATATTTTATGTAGAGTATATAAAATGTATTTGCTGCACTTTTAGTTAATATTATATGCACAATATGTGAAATATATTTACTGTACGTTTTGATATTTTATGTAGAGTATAGAAGATATATTTGGTGTCCTTTTCATATTTTATATAAATTATATAATATATATTTGGTGTAGATATTGATATTTTACATAGGGTGTGTAGTATATATTTACTGTCCTTTTTGATATTTTATTTACAGTATATAGTGTACATTTGGTGTAATTTTTGATATTATATGTACAGTATATTAAATATAATTACTGTAGTTTTTGATATTTTATTTACAATATATATAACTCATATTTGGTGTACTTTTTGATAGTTTATGTACATTATGTAATATATATTTACTGTAATTTTGATATTTTATTTACAGTGTATAAAATGTATTTGGTGTACTTATAGTTAATATTATATGTAGAATATATGAAATATATTTACTGTATTTTTGATATTTTATGTACAGTATATAAGATATATTTGGTGTCCTTTTGATATTTTATGTCAATTATATAATACATATTTGGTGTAGTTTTTGATATTTTACATAGGGTGTGTCATATATATTTACTGTCCTTTTTCATATTTTATTTACAGTATATACTATACATTTTGTGTAATTTTTGGTATTTTATGTACAGTATATGAAATATAATTACTGTAGATTTTGATAGTTTATTTACAGTATATATAACACATATTTGGTGTACTTTTTGATATTTTATGTACAGTATGTAATATAAATTAATGTACTTTTTGATATTTTATGTACAGTATATAAAATGTATTTGGTGTACTTTTAGTTAATATTATATGTACAATATATGAAACATATTTACTGTACATTTTGATATTTTATGTACAGTATATAAGATATATTTGGTGGCCTTTTGATATTTTATGTAAATTATATAATATATATTTGGTGTAGTTTTTGATATTTTACATAGGGTGTGTCATATATATTTACTGTCCTTTTTGATATTTTATTTACAGTATATAATGTACATTTGGTGTAATTTTTGATATTTTATGTACAGTATATTAAATATAATTACTGTAGTTTTTGATAGTTTATTTACAGTATATATAACACATATTTGGTGTACTTTTTGATATTTTATGTACGGTATATAATATATATTTACGGTAGTTTTTGATATTTTATGTAGAGTATATAAAATGTATTTGGTGTAGTTTTTGTTAATATTATATGTAGAATATATGAAATATATTTACTGTACTTTTTGATATTTTATGTACAGTATATAAGAAATATTTGGTGTCCTTTTCATATTTTATATAAATTATATAATATATATTTGGTGTAGTTTTTGATATTTTACATAGGGTGTGTAGTATATATTGACTGTCCTTTTTGATATTTTATTTACAGTATATAATGTACATTTGGTGTAATTTTTGATGTTTTATGTACAGTATAATAAATATAATTACTGTAGTTTTTGATAATTTATTTACAGTATATATAACACATATTTGGTGTACTTTTTGATATTTTATGTACAGTATGTAATATATATTTACTGTACTTTTTGATATTTTATGTATAGTATATAAAATGTATTTGGTGTACTTTTTGTTAATATTATATGTACATTATATGAAATATATTTACTGTACTTTTTGATATTTTATGTACAGTATAAAAGATATATTTGGTGTACTTTTGATATTTTATATAAATTATAAAATATATATTTGGTGTAGATTTTGATATTTTACACAGGGTGTGTAGTATACATTTACTGTCCTTTCTGATATTTTATATAAAGTATATAATGTACATTTGGTGTAATTTTTGATATTTTATGTACAGTATATTAATTATAATTACTGTAGTTTTTGATAGTTTATTTACAGTATACATAACACATATTTGGTGTACTTTTTGATATTTTATGTACAGTATGTAATATAAATTTACTGCACATTTTGATATTTTATGTACAGTATATAAAATGTATTTGGTGTACTTTTAGTTAATATTATATGTACAATATATGAAACAAATTTACTGTAGTTTTTGATATTTTATTTACAGTATATAAGATATATTTGGTGTACTTTTAGTTAATATTATATGTACAATATATGAAATATATTTACTGTATTTTTGATATTTTATGTACAGTATATAAGATATATTTGGTGTCCTTTTGATATTTTATGTAAATTATATAATACATATTTGGTGTAGTTTTTGATATTTTACATAGGGTGTGTAGTATATATTTACTGTCCTTTTTGATATTTTATTTACAGTATATAGTGTACATTTGGTGTAATTTTTGATATTTTATGTACAGTATATTAAATATAATGACTGTAGTTTTTGATATTTTATTTACAGTATATATAACTCATATTTGGTGTACTTTTTGATAGTTTATGTACATTATGTAATATATATTTACTGTAATTTTGATATTTTATTTACAGTGTATAAAATGTATTTGGTGTACTTTTAGTTAATATTATATGTAGAATATATGAAATATATTTACTGTATTTTTGATATTTTATGTACAGTATATAAGATATATTTGGTGTCCTTTTGATATTTTATGTCAATTATATAATACATATTTGGTGTAGTTTTTGATATTTTACATAGGGTGTGTCATATATATTTACTGTCCTTTTTCATATTTTATTTACAGTATATACTATACATTTTGTGTAATTTTTGATATTTTATGTACAGTATATGAAATATAATTACTGTAGATTTTGATAGTTTATTTACAGTATATATAACACATATTTGGTGTACTTTTTGATATTTTATGTACAGTATGTAATATAAATTAATGTACTTTTTGATATTTTATGTACAGTATATAAAATGTATTTGGTGTACTTTTAGTTAATATTATATGTACAATATATGAAACATATTTACTGTACATTTTGATATTTTATGTACAGTATATAAGATATATTTGGTGGCCTTTTGATATTTTATGTAAATTATATAATATATATTTGGTGTAGTTTTTGATATTTTACATAGGGTGTGTCATATATATTTACTGTCCTTTTTGATATTTTATTTACAGTATATAATGTACATTTGGTGTAATTTTTGATATTTTATGTACAGTATATTAAATATAATTACTGTAGTTTTTGATAGTTTATTTACAGTATATATAACACATATTTGGTGTACTTTTTGATATTTTATGTACGGTATATAATATATATTTACGGTAGTTTTTGATATTTTATGTAGAGTATATAAAATGTATTTGGTGTAGTTTTTGTTAATATTATATGTAGAATATATGAAATATATTTACTGTACTTTTTGATATTTTATGTACAGTATATAAGAAATATTTGGTGTCCTTTTCATATTTTATATAAATTATATAATATATATTTGGTGTAGTTTTTGATATTTTACATAGGGTGTGTAGTATATATTGACTGTCCTTTTTGATATTTTATTTACAGTATATAATGTACATTTGGTGTAATTTTTGATGTTTTATGTACAGTATAATAAATATAATTACTGTAGTTTTTGATAATTTATTTACAGTATATATAACACATATTTGGTGTACTTTTTGATATTTTATGTACAGTATGTAATATATATTTACTGTACTTTTTGATATTTTATGTATAGTATATAAAATGTATTTGGTGTACTTTTTGTTAATATTATATGTACATTATATGAAATATATTTACTGTACTTTTTGATATTTTATGTACAGTATAAAAGATATATTTGGTGTACTTTTGATATTTTATATAAATTATAAAATATATATTTGGTGTAGATTTTGATATTTTACACAGGGTGTGTAGTATACATTTACTGTCCTTTCTGATATTTTATATAAAGTATATAATGTACATTTGGTGTAATTTTTGATATTTTATGTACAGTATATTAATTATAATTACTGTAGTTTTTGATAGTTTATTTACAGTATACATAACACATATTTGGTGTACTTTTTGATATTTTATGTACAGTATGTAATATAAATTTACTGCACATTTTGATATTTTATGTACAGTATATAAAATGTATTTGGTGTACTTTTAGTTAATATTATATGTACAATATATGAAACAAATTTACTGTAGTTTTTGATATTTTATTTACAGTATATAAGATATATTTGGTGTACTTTTAGTTAATATTATATGTACAATATATGAAATATATTTACTGTATTTTTGATATTTTATGTACAGTATATAAGATATATTTGGTGTCCTTTTGATATTTTATGTAAATTATATAATACATATTTGGTGTAGTTTTTGATATTTTACATAGGGTGTGTAGTATATATTTACTGTCCTTTTTGATATTTTATTTACAGTATATAGTGTACATTTGGTGTAATTTTTGATATTTTATGTACAGTATATTAAATATAATGACTGTAGTTTTTGATATTTTATTTACAGTATATATAACTCATATTTGGTGTACTTTTTGATAGTTTATGTACATTATGTAATATATATTTACTGTAACTTTGATATTTTATTTACAGAATATAAAATGTATTTGGTGTACTTTTAGTTAATATTATATGTACAATATATGAAATATATTTACTGTATTTTTGATATTTTATGTACAGTATATAAGATATATTTGGTGTCCTTTTGATATTTTATGTAAATTATATAATACATATTTGGTGTAGTTTTTGATATTTTACATAGGGTGTGTCATATATATTGACTGTCCTTTTTGATATTTTATTTACAGTATATACTATACATTTGGTGTAATTTTTGATATTTTATGTACAGTATATTAAATATAATTACTGTAGTTTTTGATAGTTTATTTACAGTATATATAACACATATTTGGTGTACTTTTTGATATTTTATGTACAGTATGTAATATAAATTTACTGTACTTTTTGATATTTTATGTACAGTATATAAAATGTATTTGGTGTACTTTTAGTTAATATTATAGGTACAATATATGAAACATATTTACTGTACATTTTGATATTTTATGTACAGTATATAAGATACATTTGGTGGCCTTTTGATATTTTATGTAAATTATATAATATATATTTGGTGTAGTTTTTGATATTTTACATAGGGTGTGTCATATATATTTACTGTCCTTTTTGATATTTTATTTACAGTATATAATGTACATTTGGTGTAATTTTTGATATTTTATGTACTGTATATTAAATATAATTACTGTAGTTTTTGATAGTTTATTTACAGTATATATAACACATATTTGGTGTACTTTTTGATATTTTATGTACAGTATGTAATATATATTTACTGTACTTTTTGATATTTTATGTAGAATATATAAAATGTATTTGGTGTACTTTTTGTTAATATTATAGGTACAATATATGAAATATATTTACTGTACTTTTTGATATTTTATGTACAGTATATAAGATATATTTGGTGTCCTTTGGATATTTTATATAAATTACATAATATATATTTGGTGTAGTTTTTGATATTTTACCTAGGGTGTGTAGTATATACTGACTGTCCTTTTTGATATTTTCTTTACTGTATATAATGTACATTTGGTGTAATTTTTGATGTTTTATGTACAGTATACTAAATATAATTACTGTAGTTTTTGATAGTTTATTTACAATATATATAACACATAGTTGGTGTACTTTTTGATATTTTATGTACAGTATGTAATATATATTTACTGTACATTTTGATATTTTATTTATAGTATATAAAATGTATTTGGTGTACTTTTTGTTAATATTATATGTACAATATATGAAATATATTTCCTGTATTATTGATATTTTATGTACAGTATATAAGATATATTTGGTGTCCTTTTGATATTTTATGTCAATTATATAATACATATTTGGTGTAGTTTTTGATATTTTACATAGGGTGTGTCATATATGTTGACTCTCTTTTTGATATTTTATTTACAGTATATGCTATACATTTGGTGTAATTTTTGATATTTTATGTACAGTATATTAAATATAATTACTGTAGTTTTTGATAGTTTATTTACAGTATATTTAACACATATTTGGTGTACTTTTTGATATTTTATGTACAGTATGTAATATATATTTACTGTACTTTTTGATATTTTATGTATAGTATATAAAATGTATTTGGTGTACTTTTAGTTAATATTATATGTACAATATATGAAACATATTTACTGTACATTTTGATATTTTATGTACAGTACATAATATATATTTGGTGGGCTTTTGATATTTTATGTAAATTATATAATATATATTTGGTGTAGTTTTTGATATTTTACATAGGGTGTGTCAAATATATTTACTGTCCTTTTTGATATTTTATTTACAGTATATAATGTACATTTGGTGTAATTTTTGATATTTTATGTACAGTATATTAAATATAATTACTGTAGTTTTTGATAGTTTATTTACAGTATATATAACACATATTTGGTGTACTTTTTGATATTTTATGTACGGTATATAATATATATTTACGGTAGTTTTTGATATTTTATGTAGAGTATATAAAATGTATTTGGTGTAGTTTTTGTTAATATTATATGTAGAATATATGAAATATATTTACTGTACTTTTTGATATTTTATGTACAGTATATAAGAAATATTTGGTGTCCTTTTCATATTTTATATAAATTATATAATACATATTTGGTGTAGTTTTTGATATTTTACATAGGGTGTGTAGTATATATTGACTGTCCTTTTTGATATTTTATTTACAGTATATAATGTACATTTGGTGTAATTTTTGATGTTTTATGTACAGTATACTAAAAATAATTACTGTAGTTTTTGATAGTTTATTTACAATATATAAAACACATATTTGGTGTACTTTTTGATATTTTATGTACAGTATGTAATATATATTTACTGTACTTTTTGATATTTTATTTACAGTATATAAAATGTATTTGGTGTACTTTTTGTTAATATTATATGTACAATATATGAAATATATTTACTGTGTTTTTGATATTTTATGTACAGTATATAAGATATATTTGGTGGCCTTTTGATATTTTATGTAAATTATATAATACATATTTGGTGTAGATTTTGACATTTTACATAGGGTGTGTCATATATATTTACTGTCCTTTTTGATATTTTATTTACTGTATATACTATACCTTTGGTGTAATTTTTGATATTTTATGTACAGTATATTAAATATAATTACTGTAGATTTTGATAGTTTATTTACAGTATACATAACACATATTTGGTGTACTTTTTGATATTTTATGTACAGTATGTAATATAAATTTACTGTACTTTTTGATATTTTATGTACAGTATATAAAATGTATTTGGTGTACTTTTAGTTAATATTATATGTACAATATATCAAACAAATTTACTGTAATTTTTGATATTTTATTTACAGTATATGAAAGGTATTTGGTGTACTTTTTGTTAATATTATATGTACAATATATGAAATATATTTACTGTATTTTTGATATTTTATGTACAGTATATAAGATATATTTGGTGTCCTTTTGATATTTTATGTAAATTATATAATACATATTTTGTGTAGTTTTTGATATTTTACATAGGGTGTGTCACATATATTTACTGTCCTTTTTGATATTTTATTTACAGTATATACTATACATTTGGTGTAATTTTTGATATTTTATGTACAGTACATTAAATATAATTACTGTAGTTTTTGATAGTTTATTTACAGTATATATAACACATATTTGGTGTACTTTTTGATATTTTATGTACAGTATGTAATATATATTTACTGTACTTTTTGATACATTATGTACAGTATATAAAATGTATTTGGTGTACTTTTAGTTAATATTATATGTACCATATATGAAACATATTTACTGTACTTTTTGAAATTTTATGTACAGTATATAAGATATATTTGGTGGCCTTTTGATATTTTATGTCAATTATACAACATATATTTGGTGTAGTTTTTGATATTTTACATAGGGTGTGTCATATATATTTACCGTTCTTTTGGATATTATATTTACAGTATATAATGTACATTTGGTGTAATTTTTGATATTTTATGTACAGTATATTAAATATAATTACTGTAGTTTTTGATAGATTATTTACAGTATATATGACACATATTTGATGTACTTTTAGATATTTTATGTACATTATGTAATATATATTTAGTGTAATTTTTGATATATTATTTACAGTATATAAAATGTATTTGGTGTACTTTTTGTTAATATTATATGTACAATATATGAAATATATATACTGTAATTTTTGATATTTTATGTACGGTATAAAAGGTATATTTGGTGTACTTTTGATATTGTATAAAATTATATAATATATATTTGGTGTAGTTTTTGATATTTTACATAGGGTGTGTAGTATATATTTACTGTGCTTTCTGATATTTTATTTAAAGTATATAATGTACATTTGGTGTAATTATTGATATTTTATGTACAGTATATTAAATATAATTACTGTAGTTTTTGATAGTTTATTTACAGTTTATATAACACATATTTGGTGTACTTTTTTATATTTTATGTACGGTACGTAATATATATTTACTGTACTTTTTGATATTTTATTTACAGTATATAAAATGTATTTCGTGTACTTTTAGTTAATATTATATGTACAATATATGAAATATATTTACTGTATTTTTGATATTTTATGTACAGTATATAATATATTGCGCACTTTTGATAGTTTATGTAAGTTACATAATATATATTTGGTGTAGTTTTTGAAGTTTTACATAGAGTGTGTAATATATATTTAGTGTATTTTTTGATATTTTATTTACAGTATATAATATACATTTGATGTTATTTATGATATTTTATGTACAGTATATTAATATAATTACTGTAGTATTTGATAGTTTATTTACAGTATATATAACACATATTTGGTGTACTTTTTGATATTTCATGTACAGTATATAATATATATTTACTGTACTGTTTGATATTTTATTTACAGTATATAAAATGATTTGGTGTACTTTTAGTTAATATTATATGTACAATATATGAAATATATTTACTGTGTTTTTGATATTTTATGTACAGTATATAAGATATATTTGGTGGCCTTTTGATATTTTATGTAAATTATATAATACATATTCGGTGTAGATTTTGATATTTTACATAGGGTGTGTCATATATATTTACTGTCCTTTTTGATATTTCATTTACTGTATATACTATACCTTTGGTGTAATTTTTGATATTTTATGTACAGTATATTAAATATAATTACTGTAGATTTTGATAGTTTATTTACAGTATATATAACACATATTTGGTGTACTTTTTGATATTTTGTGTACAGTATGTGATATATATTTACTGTACTTTTTCATATTTTATGTACAGTATATAAAATGTATTTGTTGTACTTTTAGTTAATATTATATGTACAATATATGAAACATATTTACTGTATTTTTGATATTTTATGTACAGTATATAACATATATTTGGTTTCCTTTTGATATTTTATGTAAATTATATAATATATATTTGGTGTAGTTTTTGATATTTTATATAGGGTGTGTCAAATATATTTACTGTCTTTTTGATATTTTATTTACAGTATATAATGTACATTTGGTGTAATTTTTGATGTTTTATGTACAGTATACTAAATATAATTACTGTAGTTTTTGATAGTTTATTTACAATATATATAACACATATTTGAGGTACTTTTTGATATTTTATGTACACCATGTAATATATATTTACTGAACTTTTTGATATTTTATTTACAGTATATAAAATGTATTTGGTGTACTTTTAGTTAAGATTATATGTACAATATATGAAATATATTTACTGTTTTTGATATTTTATGTACAGTATATAAGATGTATTTGGTGGCCTTTTGATATTTTATGTAAATTATATAATACATATTTGGTGTAGTTTTTGATATTTTACATAGGGTGTGTCATATATATTTACTGCCTTTTTGATATTTTATTTACAGTATATAATGTACATTTGGTGTAATTTTTGATATTTTATGTACATTATATTAAATATAATTACTGTAGTTTTTGATAGTTTATTTACAGTATATATAACACATATTTGGTGTACTTTTTGATATTTTATGTACAGTATGTCATATATATTTACTGTACTTTTTGATATTTTATGTACAGTATATAAAATGTATTTGGTGTACTTTTAGTTAATATTATATGTACAATATATGAAACATATTTACTGTACTTTTTGATATTTTATGTACTGTATATAAGATATATTTGGTGGCCTTTTGATATTTTATGTAAATTATACAACATATATTTGGTGTAGTTTTTGATATTTTACATAGGGTGTGTCATATATATTTACCGTCCTTTTGGATATTATATTTACAGTATATAGTGTACATTTGGTGTAATTTTTGATATTTTATGTACAGTATATTAAATATAATTACTGTAGTTTTTGATAGATTATTTACAGTATATATGACACATATTTGATGTACTTTTAGATATTTTATGTACATTATGTAATATATATTTACTGTACTTTTTGATATTTTATTTACAGTATATAAAATGTATTTGGTGTACTTTTTGTTAATATTATATGTACCATATATGAAATATATTTACTGTACTTTTTGATATTTTATGTACAGTATAAAAGATATATTTGGTGTACTTATGATATTTTATATAAATTATATAATATATATTTGGTGTAGTTTTTGATATTTTACATAGGGTGTGTAGTACATATTTACTGTCCTTTCTGATATTTTATTTAAAGTATATAATGTACATTTGGTGTAATTTTTGATATTTTATGTACAGTATATTAAATATAATTACTGTAGTTTTTGATAGTTTATTTACAGTTTATATAACACATGTTTGGTGTACTTTTTGATATTTTATGTACAGTATGTAATATATATTTACTGTACTTTTTGATCTTTTATTTACACTATATAAAAAGATTTGGTGTACTTTTAGTTAATATTATATGTACAATATAGGAAATATATTTACTGTACTTTTTGATATTTTATGTACAGTATATAAGATATACTTGGTGGACTTTTGATATTTTATGTAAATTATATAATATATATTTTGTGTAGTTTTTGATATTTTACATAGTGTGTGTCATATATATTTACTATCCTTTTTGATTTTTTTTACATTATATAATGTACATTTGGTGTAATTTTTGATATTTTATGTACAGTATATTAAATATAGTTACTGTAGTTTTTGATAGTTTATTTACAGTATATATAACACATATTTGGTGTAATTTTTGATATTTTATGTACAGTATGTAATATATATTTACTGTACTTTTTGATATTTTATTTAAAGTATATAAAAAGATTTGGTGTACTTTTAGTTAATATTATATGTACAATATAGGAAATATATTTACTGTACATTTTGATATTTTGTGTACAGTATATAAGATATATTTGCTGTCCTTTTGATATTTTATGTAAATTATATAATATATATTTGGTGCAGTTTTTGATATTTTACATTGGGTGTGTAATATATATTTACTGTACTTTTTGATATTTTATTTACACTATATAATATACATTCCGTGTAATTTTTGATATTTTATGTACAGTATATAAAATATAATTACTGTAGCATTTGATAGTTTATTTACACTATATATAACACATATTTGGTGTACTTTTTGATATTTTATGTACAGTACATACTATATATTCACTGTACTTTTTGATATTTTATTTACAGTATATAAAATGTATTTGGTGTACTTTCAGTTAATATTATATGTACAATATATGAAATATATTTACTGTACTTTTTGATATTTTATGTACAGTATATAATATATATTTTGCGTACTTTTGATAGTTTATGTAAATTACATAATATATATTTGGTGTAGTTTTTGAAGTTTTACATAGAGTGTGTAATATATATTTAGTGTAATTTTTGATATTTTATTTACAGTATATAATATACATTTGATGAAATTTATGATATTTTATGTACAGTATATTAATATAATTACTGTAGTATTTGATAGTTCATTTACAGTATATATAACACATATTCGGTGTACTTTTTGATATTTCATGTACAGTATGTAATATATATTTACTGTACTTTTTGATATTTTATTTACACTATATAAAATGATTTGGTGTACTTTTTGTTAATATTATATGTACAATATCTGAAATATATTTACTGTATTTTTGATATTTTATGTACAGTATATAAGATATATTTGGTGTCCTTTTGATATTTTATGTAAATTATATAATATATATTTGGTGTAGTTTTTGATATTTTATATAGGGTGTGTCATATATATTTACTGTCTTTTTGATATTTTATTTACAGTATATAATGTACATTTGGTGTAATTTTTGATGTTTTATGTACAGTATACTAAATATAATTACTGTAGTTTTTGATAGTTTATTTACAATATATATAACACATATTTGGGGTACTTTTTGATATTTTATGTACAGTATGTAATATATATTTACTGAACTTTTTGATATTTTATTTACAGTATATAAAATGTATTTGGTGTCCTTTTTGTTAATATTATATGTACAATATATGAAATATATGTACTGTATTTTTGATATTTTATGTACAGTATATAAGATATATTTGGTGGCCTTTTGATATTTTATGTAAATTATATAATACATATTTGGTGTAGTTTTTCATATTTTACATAGGGTGTGTCATATATATTTATTGTCCTTTTTGATATTTTATTTACAGTATATACTATACATTTGGTGTAATTTTTGATATTTTATGTACAGTATATTAAATATAATTACTCTAGATTTTGATAGTTTATTTACAGTATACATAACACATATTTGGTGTACCTTTTGATATTTTATGTACAGTATGTAATATAAATTTACTGTACTTTTTGATATTTTATGTACAGTATATAAAATGTATTTGGTGTACTTTTAGTTAATATTATATGTACAATATATGAAACAAATTTACTGTACTTTTTGATATTTTATATACAGTATATAAGATATATTTGGTGGCCTTTTGATATTTTATGTAAATTATATGATATATATTTGGTGTAGTTTTTGATATTTTACATAGGGTGTGTCATATATATTTAATGTCCTTTTTGATATTTTATTTACAGTATATAATGTACATTTGGTGTAATTTTTGATATTTTATGTACAGTATATTAAATATAATTACTGTAGTTTTTGATAGTTTATTTACAGTATATATAACACATATTTGGTGTACTTTTTGATATTTTGTGTACAGTATGTAATATATATTTAGTGTACTTTTTGATATTTTATTTACAGTATATAAAATGTATTTGGTGTACTTTTAGTTAAGATTATATGTACAATATATGAAATATATTTACTGTTTTTGATATTTTATGTACAGTATATAAGATGTATTTGGTGGCATTTTGATATTTTATGTAAATTATATAATACATATTTGGTGTAGTTTTTGATATTTTACATAGGGTGTGTCATATATATTTACTGCCTTTTTGATATTTTATTTACAGTATATAATGTACATTTGGTGTAATTTTTGATATTTTATGTACATTATATTAAATATAATTACTGTAGTTTTTGATAGTTTATTTACAGTATATATAACACATATTTGGTGTACTTTTTGATATTTTATGTTCAGTATGTAACATACATTTACTGTACTTTTTGATGTATTATTAAAGTAGATAAAATGTATTTGGTGTACTTTTAGTTAATATTTTATGTACAATATATGAAATATATTTACTGTACTTTTTGATATTTTATGTACACTATATAATATACATTTGGTGTACTTTTGGTATTTTATGTTTATTATATAATACATATTTGGTGTAGTTTTTTATACTTTACATAGAGTGTGTAATGTATATTTACTGTACTTTTTGATATATTATTTAGAGTATATAATATATATTTGGTGTAATTTTTGATAGTTTATGTACATTATATTAAATATAATTACTGTAGTATTGATAGTTTATTTACACTATATATAACACATATTTGGTGTACATTTTGATATTTTAAGTACAGTATGTGATATACATTTTCTGTACTATTTGATATTTTTTTACAGTATATAAAATGTATTTGGTGTACCTTTAGTTAATATTATATGTACAATATATGAAATATATTTACTGTACTATTTCATATTTTATGTACAGTATATAATAAATATTTGGTGTACTTTTGACATTTTATGTAAATTATATAATATATATTTGGTGTAGTTTTTTATATTTTACAGATTGTGTATTATATATTTACTGTACTTTCTGATATTTTATTTACAGTATATAAAATGTATTTGGTGTTCTTTTAGTTAATATTATATATACAGTATATGAAACATATTTACTGTACTTTTTGACATTTTATGTACAGTATATAAGATATATTTGGTGGCCTTTTGATGTTTTATGTAAATTATATAATATATATTTGCTGTACTCTTTGATATCTTACATAGGGTGTGTAATATATATTTACTGTACTTTCTGATATTTTATTTACAGTATATAACATACATTTGCTGTAATTTTTGATATTTTATGTACAGTATATAAAATATAATTACTGTAGTTTTTGATAGTTTATTTACAATATATATAACGCATATTTGTTGTACTTTTTGATATTTTATGTACAGTAGGTAATATATACTTACTGTATTTTAGATATTTTATTTACTGTATATAAAATGTATTTGGTGTACTTTTAGTTAATATGATAGGTACAATATATGAAATAGATTTACTCTACTTTTTGATATTTTATGTACAGTATATAAGATATATTTGGTGTCCTTTTGATATCTTATGTAAATTATATAATATAAATTTGATGTAGTTTTTTATATTTTACATAGAGTGTGTAATACATTTTTACTGTTCTTTTTGATATTTTATTTACAGTATATAAAATGTATTTGGTGTACTTTTAGTTAGTGTTACATATACAAAATATGAAACATATTTACTGTACTTTTTGATATTTTATATACATTATATAAGATATATTTGGTGTCCTTTTGATATCTTATGTAAATTATATAATATATATTTGGTGTAGTTTTTGATATTTTACATAGGGTGTGTAATATATATTTACTGTATTTTTGATATTTTGTTTGCAGTATATAAAATGTATTTGGTGTACTTTTAGTTAATATTATATATACAATATATGAAACGTATTTACTGTACTTTTTGATATTTTATGTATTGTATATAATATACATTTGGTGTAATTTTTGATATTTTATGTACAGTGTATAAAATATACTTACTGTAGTTTTTGATAGTTTATTTACAGTATATATAACACATATTTTGTGTACTTTTGATACATTATGTACAGTATGTAATATATATTTGCTGTACATTTTGATATTTTATTTACAGTATATAAAATGTATTTGGTGTACTTTTAGTTAATATTATATATACAATATATGAAACGTATTTACTGTACTTTTTGATATTTTATGGACAGAATATAATATACATTTGGTGTAATTTTTGATATTTTATGTACAGTATATTAATATAATTACTGCAGTTTTGGATAGTTTATTTACAGTATATAACGCAAATTTGGTGTACTTTTTTATATTTTATGTACAGTATGTAATATATATTTACTGTACTTTTTGATATTTTATGTACAGTATATAAAATGTATTTGGTGTACTTTTAGTTAATATTATATGTACAATATATGAAATATATTTACTGTACATTTTGATATTTTATGTACACTATATAAGATATATTTGGTGTCCTATTGATATTTTATGTAAATTATATAATATATATTTGGTGTCGTTTTTGATATTTTACATAGGGTGTGTAATATATATTTACTGTCCTTTTTGATATTTTATGTACAGTATATAATATACATTTGGTGTAATTTTTGGTATTTTATGTACAGTATATTAATATAATTGGTGTAGTTTAGGATAGTTTATTTACAGTATATATAACGCATATTTGGTGTACTTTTCGATATTTTATGTACAGTATGTAATATATATTTACTGAACTTTTTTATATTTTATTTACAGTATATAAAATGTATTTGGTGTACTTTTAGTTAATATTATATGTACAATATAAGAAATATATTTACTGTACTTTTTGATATTTTATGTACAGTATATAAAATATATTTGGTGTCCTTTTGATATCTTATGTAAATTATATAACATATATTTGGTGTAGTTTTTGATATTTTACACAGAGTGTGTAATATATATTTACTGTCGTTTTTGATATATCATTTACAGTATATAATATACATTTGGTGTAATTTTTGATATTTTCTCTACAGTATATTAAATATCATTACTGCAGTTTTGGATAGTTTATTTACAGTATATATAACTCGTATTTGGTGTACTTTTTGATATTTTATGTACAGTATGTAATATATATTTACTGTACCTTATGATGATTATTTACAGTATATAAAATGTATTTGTTGTACTTTTAGTTAATATTATATGTACAATATATGAAATATATTTCCTGTAATTTTTGATATTTTATGTACAGTATATAAGACATATTTGGTGTACTTTTGATATTTTATGTAAATTATATATTATATATTTGGTGTAGTTTTTGATATTTTACATAGAGTGTGTAATATATATTTTGTATAATTTTTGATATTTTATTTACAGTATATAATATACGTTTGGTGTAATTTTAGATATTTTATGTACAGTATAATAAATGTAACTACTGTAGTTCTTGATACTTTATTTACAGTATATATAACACATATTTGGTGTACTTTTTGATATTTTAAATACAGTATGTAATATACATTTACTGTACATTTGATATTTTTTTAAAGTATAGAAAATGTATTTGGTGTACTTTTAGTTAATATTATATGTGCAATATATGAAATATATGTGGTGTACTTCTGATATTTTATGTAAATTTTAAAATATATATTTTGTGTAGTTTTTGATATTTTACATAGAGTGTGTAATATATATTTACTGTAATTTTTGATATTTTATTTACAGTATATAATATATATTTGTTGTAATTTTTGATATTTTATGTACAGTATATTAAATATAATTACTGTAATTTTTGATAGTTCATTTACAGTATATATAACACATATTTGGTGTACTTTTTGATATTTTATGTACAGTATATAATATATTTACTGTATTTTTTGATATTTTATTTACATTATATAATATTTATTTGCTGTACTTTTAGATAATCTTCTATGTACAATATATGAAATATATTTACTGTACATTTTGATATTTTTGTACAGTATATAATATGTATTTGGTGTCCTTTTGATATTTTATGTAGATTATGTAATATATATTTGGTGTCGTTATTGATATTTTATGTACAGTGCGTAATATATATTTCCTGTATTTTTTGATATTTTATTTACAGTATATAATATGCATTTGGTGTAACTTTTGTTGTTTTATATACAGTATATTAAATGTAATTACTGTAGTTTTTGATAGTTTATTTCCACTATATATAACACATGTTTCGTGTACTTTTTGATATTTTATGTACAGCATGTAATATATATTTACTGTACTTTTTGATATTTTATTTACAGTATATAAAATGTATTTGGTGTACTTTTAGTTAATATTATATGTAGAATATATGAAATATATTTACTGTATTTTTGATATTTTATGTACAGTATATAAAATGTATTTGGTGTACTTTTAGTTAATACAGTATGTACAATATATGAAACATATTTACTGTACATTTTGATATTTTATGTACAGTATATAAGATATATCTGGTGGCCTTTTGATATTTTATGTAAATTATATAATATATATTTGGTGTAGTTTTTGATATTTTACATAGTGTGTGTCATATATATTTACTGTCCTTTTTGATATTATATTTACAGTATATATTGTACATTTGGTGTAATTTTTGATATTTTATGTACATTATATTAAATATAATTACTGTAGTTTTTGATAGTTTATTTACAGTATATATAACACATATTTGGTGTACTTTTTGATATTTTATGTACAGTATGTAATATATATTTACTGTACTTTTTGATATTTTATATAGAATATATAAAATGTATTTGGTGTACTTTTTGTTAATATTATATGTACAATATATGAAATATATTTACTGTACTTTTTGATATTTTATGTACAGTATATAAGATATATTTGGTGTCCTTTTGATATTTTATAAAAATTATACAATATATATTTGGTGTAGTTTATGATATTTTACATAGGGTGTGTAGTATATATTTACTGTGCTTTTTGATATTTTATTTACAGTATATATTGTACATTTGGTGTAATTTTTGATATTTTATGTACAGTATATTAAATATAATTACTGTAGTATTTGATAGTTTATTTACAGTATATATAACACATATTTGGTGTACTTTTTAATATTTTATGTACAGTATGTAATATATATTTACTGTACTAGTTGATATTTTATTTACAGTATATAAAATCATTTGGTGTACTTTTACTTAATATTATATGTACAATATATGAAGTATTTTTACTGTACTTTTTGATATTTTATGTACAGTATATAATATATATTTTGCATACTTTTGATATTTTATGTAAATTATTTAATACATATTTGGTGTAGTTTTTGATATTTTACATAGGGTGTGTCATATATATTTACTGTCCTTTTTGATATTTTATTTACCGTATATAATATACATTTGGTGTAAATTTTGGTATTTTATGTACAGTATTTTAAATATAATTACTGTAGTTTTTGATAGTTTATTTACAGTATATATAACATATTTGGTGTACTTTTTGATATTTTATGTACAGTATGTAATATATATTTACTGTACTTTTTGATATTTTATTTACAGTATAAAATATACACTTGGTGTAATTTTTGATATTTTATGTACAGTATATAATATATATTTTGCGTACTTTTGATATTTTATGTAAATTATTTAATACATATTTGGTGTAGTTTTTGATATTTTACATAGGGTGTGTGATATATATTTACTGTCCTTTTTGATATTTTATTTACCGTATATAATATACATTTGGTGTAAATTTTGGTATTTTATGTACAGTATTTTAAATACAATTACTGTAGTTTTTGATAGTTTATTTACAGTATATATAACATATTTGGTGTACTTTTTGATATTTTATGTACAGTATGTAATATATATTTACTGTACTTTTTGATATTTTATTTACAGTATAAAATATACACTCGGTGTAATTTTTGATATTTTATGTACAGTATATAAAATATAATTACTATAATTTTTGATAGTTAATTTGCAGTATATATAACCCATATTAGGAGTACTTTTTGGTATCTTGTGTTCAGTATGTAATATATATTTACTATACTTTTTGATATTTTATTTACAGTATATAAAATGTATTTCGTGTACATTTAGTTAATATTATATGTACATTATGTGAAATATATTTACTGTATTTTTGATATTTTATGTACAGTATATAAGATATATTTGGTGTCCTTTTGATATTTTATGTAAATTGTATAATACATATTTGGTGTAGTTTTTGATATTTTACATAGGGTGTGTCACATATATTTACTGTCTTTTTGATATTTTATTTACAGTATATACTATACATTTGGTGTAATTTTTGATATTTTATATACAGTATATTAAATATAATTACTGTATGTTTTGATAGTTTATTTACAGTATATAGAACACATATTTGGTGTACCTTTTGATATTTTATGTACAGTACGTAATATATATTTACTGTACTTTTTGATATTTTATGTACAGTATATAAAATGTATTTGGTGTACTTTTAGTTAATATTATATGTACAATATATGAAACATTTTTACTGTACTTTTTGATATTTTATGTACAGTATATTAGATATATTTGGTGGCCTTTTGATATTTTGTGTATATTATATAATATATATTTGGTGTAGTTTTTGATATTTTACATAGGGTGTGTCATATATATTTACTGTCCTTTTTGACTATTTTTTACAATATATAATGTACATTTGGTGTAATTTTTGATATTTTATGTACAGTATATTAAATATAGTTACTGTAGTTTTTGATAGTTTATTTACAGTATATATAACACATATTTGGTGTACTTTTTGATACTTTATGTACAGTATGTAATATATATTTACTGTACTTTTTGATATTTTATGTACAGTATATAAAATGTATTTGGTGTACTTTTAGTTAATATTATATGTACAATATATGAAACATATTTACTGTACTTTTTGATATTTTATTTCCAGTATATAAGATATATTTGGTGGCCTTTTGATATTTTATGTAAATTATATAATATATATTTGGTGTAGTTTTTGATATTTTACATAGGGTGTGTCATATATATTTACTGTCCTTTTTGATATTTTATTTACTGTATATACTATACATTTGGTGTAATTTTTGATATTTTATATACAGTATATTAAATATAATTACTGTAGATTTTGATAGTTTATATACAGTATATATAACACATATTTGCTGTACATTGTGATATTTAATGTAGAGTATGTAATGTATATTTACTGTATTTTTGATATTTTATTTACAGTATATAAAATGTATTTGGTGTACATTTAGTTAATATTATGTGTACATTATGTGAAATATATTTACTGTATTTTTGATATTTTATGTACAGTATATAAGATATATTTGGTGTCCTTTTGATATTTTATGTAAATTGTATAATACATATTTGGTGTAGTTTTTGATATTTTACATAGGGTGTGTCATATATATTTACTGTCTTTTTGATATTTTATTTACCGTATATACTATACATTTGGTGTAATTTTTGATATTTTATGTACAGTATATTAAATATAATTACTGTAGATTTTGATAGTTTATTTACAGTATATATAACACATATTTGGTGTACCTTTTGATATTTTATGTACAGTACGTAATATATATTTACTGTACTTTTTGATATTTTATGTACAGTATATAAAATGTATTTGGTGTACTTTTAGTTAATATTATATGTACAATATATGAAACATTTTTACTGTACTTTTTGATATTTTATGTACAGTATATAAGATATATTTGGTGGCCTTTTGATATTTTATGTATATTATATAATATATATTTGGTGTAGTTTTTGATATTTTACATAGGGTGTGTCATATATATTTACTGTCCTTTTTGACTATTTTTTACAGTATATAATGTACATTTGGTGTAATTTTTGATATTTTATGTACAGTATATTAAATATAGTTACTGTAGTTATTGATAGTTTATTTACAGTATATATAACACATATTTGGTGTACTTTTTGATATTTTATGTACAGTATGTAATATATATTTACTGTACCATTTGATATTTTATTTACAGTATATAAAATGATTTGATGAACTTTTAGTTAATATTATATGTACAATATATGAAGTATATTTACTGTACTTTTTGATATTTTATGTACAGTATATAATATATATTTTGCGTACTTTTGATATATTATGTAAATTATTTAATACATGTTTGGTGTAGTTTTTGATATTTTACATAGGGTGTGTCATATATATTTACTGTCCTTTTTGATATTTTATTTACAGTATATAATATACATTTGGTGTAAATTTTGATATTTTATGTACAGTATATTAAATATAATTACTGTAGTTTTTGATAGTTTATTTACAGTATATATAACACATATTTGGTGTACATTTTGATATTTTATGTACAGTATGTAATATATATTTACTGTACTTTTTGATATTTTATTTACAGTATAAAATATACACTTGGTGTAATTTTTGATATTTTATGTACAGTATATAAAATATAATTACTATAATTTTTGATAGTTAATTTGCTGTATATATAACACATATTAGGTGTACTTTTTGGTATCTTGTGTTCAGTATGTAATATATTTACTATACTTTTGATATTTTATTTACAGTATATAAAATGTATTTGGTGTACTTTTAGTTAATGTTATATGTACAATATATGAAATATATTTACTGTACATTTTGATATTTTATGTACAGTATATAGTATATATTTGGTGTAATTTTGATATTTTATATAAATTAGATAATATATATTTGGTGTAGTATTTTATATTTTACAGAGTGTGTAATATATATTTAATATAGTTTTTGATATTTTATTTACAGTATATAATATATATTTGGCATAATTTTTGATATTTTATGTACAGTACATTAAATATAATTACTGTAGTTTTTGATAGTTTATTTACAGTATATATAACACATATTTGGTGTAGTTTTTGATATTATATGTACAGTATGTCATATATATTTACTGTACATTTTGATATTTCATTTACACTATATAAAATGTATTTGGTGTACTTTTAGTTAATATTATATGTACCATATATGAAATATATTTACTGTAATTTTTGATATTTTATGTACAGTATATAATATATATTTGGTGTTCTTTTGATATTTTCTGTCAATTATATAATATATATTTGGTGTAGTTTTTGATATTTTACATAGAGGGTGTTATATATATTTACTGTACTTTTTGATATTTTACTTACAGTATATAATATACATTTGTTGTAATTATGGATATTTTATGTACAGTATATTAAATATATTTACTGTAGTTTTTGATAGTTTATTTACAGTATATATAACAGATATTAGGTGTACATTTTGATATTTTATGTACAGTATGTAATATATATTTAGTATGCTTTTTGATATTTTATGTGCAGAATATGATATGTATTTGGTGTACTTTTGATATTTTATGTAAATTATATAATATATATTTGGTGTACTTTTTGATATTTTACGTATAGTGTGTAATATATATTTACTGTAACTTTGATATTTTATTTACAGTATATAATATACATTTGGTGTAATTTTTTATATTTTATGTACAGTATATAATATAAAATTACTGTAGATTTTGATAGTTTATCTGCAGTATATGTATGACACATATTTGGTGTACTTTTTCACATTTTATGTAGAGTATGTAATATATATTTACTATACATTTTGATATCTTATTTACCGTATATACAATGTATTTGGTGTAATTTCAGTGAATATTATATGTACAATATATGAAATATATTTACTGTACTTTTTGATATTTTATGTACAGTATATAATATATATTTGGTGTACTTTTGACATTTTATGTAAATTATATAATATATATTTGGTGTAGTTTTTGATATTTCACATAGAGTGTGTAATATGTATTGACTGTACTTTTTGATATTTTATTTACAGTATATAATATACATTTGGTGTATTTTTGATATTTTATATACAGTATATTAAATATAATTACTGTAGTTTTCAATAGTTTATTTACAGTATATATAAAACATATTTGGTGTAATTTTTGATATTTTATCTACACTATGTAATATATATTTACTGTAATTTTTGATATTTTATTTACAATATATAAAATGTATTTGGTGTACTTTTAGTTAATATTATATGTAGAATATATGAATTATATTTAGTGTACATTTTGATATTTTATGAACAGTATATAACTAATATTTGGTGTACTTTTGACATTTCATGTAAATTATATAATATATATTTCGTGTAGTTTTTGATATTTTACATAGGGTGTTTAATATATAGTTACTGTAATTTTTGATATTTTATTTACAGTATATAATATACATTTGGTGTAATTTTTGATATTTTTTGTACAGTATATTAAATACAATTACTATAGTTTTGATAGTTTATTTACAGTATATATAACACATATTTGGTGTAATTTTTGTTATTTTATGTACAATATGTAACATATATTTACTGTACTTTTGGATATTTTATTTACAGTATATAATATGTATTTGGTGATCTTTTAGATAATATAATATATACAATATACGAAATATATTTAGTGTACTTTTTGATATTTTATGTACAGTATATAATATGTATTTGGTGTATTTTGACATTTAATGTAAATCATATAATATATATTTGGTGTAGTTTTTGATATTTTATATACAGTGTGTAATACATATTTACTGTACTTTTTGATAATTTATTTACAGTATATAATATATATTTAGTGTAATTTTTGATATTTTACGTACAGTATATAAAATAAAATTACTGTGGGTTTTCATAGTTTATCTGCAGTATATATCACACATATTTGGTGTACTTTTTGATATTTTATGTAGATTATGTAATATATATTTACTGTACATTTTCTTATGTTATTTACAGTACATAAAATGTATTTGGTGTACTTTATTTAATATTATAAGTACAATATATGAAATATATTTACTGTACTTTTTGATATTTTATGTACACTATATAATATATATTTGTTGTACTTTTGATATTATATAATATGTATTTGGTGTAGTTTTTGATATTTTAGATAGTGTGTGTAATATATATTTACTGTACTTTTTGATATTTTATTTAGAGTATATAATATACATTTGGTGTAATTTTGGATATTTTATGTACAGTATATTAAATATAATTACTGTAGTTTTTGATAGTTTATTTATAGTATATATAACACATATTTGGTGTACTTTTTGATATTTTATGTACAGTATGTAACATATATTTACTGTACATTTGGATATTTTATTTACAGTTTATAATATGTATTTGGTGTCCTTTTAGAAAATATTATATTTACAATATATGAAATATATTTACTGTACTTTTTCATATTTTATGTACAGTATATAATATGTACTTGGTGTACCTTTGATATTTTATATACATTATATCATATATATTTGCTGTAGTTTTTGATATTTCATGTACTGTGTGATATACAATTACTGTACATTTTGATATTTTATTTACTGTGTATAATATACATTTGGTGTAAATTTTCATATTTTTTGTACAGTATATAAAATATAATTACTGTAGATTTTGATAGTTTATTTGCAGTACATTTGACACATATTTGGTGTAATTTTTGATATTTTATGTAGAGTAAGTAATATATATTTACTGCAATTTTTGATATTTTATTTACAGTATATAAAATGTATTTGGTGTACTTTTAGTTAATATTATATGTACAATACATGAAATATATTTACTATACTTTTTGATATATTATGTACAGTATATAATATATATTTGGTGTACATTTGATATTTTATGTAAATTATATACGGTGTATTTCGTGTAGTTTTTGATATTTTATATAGAGTGTGTAATAAATATTTAGTGTACATTTTGATATTTTATTTACAGTATATAATATACATTTGGTGTTATTTTTGATATTTTATGTACAGTATATTAAAAATAATTACTGTATTTTTCAATAGTTTATTAACAGTATATATAACACATATTTGGTGTACTTTTTGATATTGTACCTACACTATGTAATATATTTTTACTGTAATTTTTGATATTTTATTTACAATATATAAAATGTATTTGGTGTACTTTTAGTTAATATTATATGTACAATATATGAAATATATTCACTGTACATTTTGATATTTTATGTACAGTATATAATATGTATTTGTTGTACTTTTGATATTTTATTTACATTATATAATATATATTTGCTGTAGTTTTTGATATTTTATGTACTGTGTGATATATATTTACTGTACTTTTTGATATTTTATTTAGTGTATATAATATACATTTCGTGTAAATTTTTATATTTTATGTACAGTATATAATATAATTACTGTAGATTTTGATAGTTTATTAGCAGTATATTTGTCACATATTTGGTGTAATTTTTGATATTTTATATAGAATATGTAATATATATTTTCTGTAATTTTTAATATATTATTTACAGTATATAAAATGTATTTGGTGTACTTTTAGTTAATATTATATGTACAATATATGAAATATATTTACTGAATTTTTGATATTTTATGTACAGTATATAAGATATATTTGGTGTCCTTTTGATATTTTATATAAATTATATAATATATATTTGGTGTAGTTTTTGATATTTTACATAGGGTGTGTAGTGTATTTTTACTGTCCTTTTTGATATTTTATTTACACTATATAATGTACATTTGGTGTAATTTTTGATATTTCATGTACAGTATATTAAATATAATTACTGTAGTTTTGAATAGTTTATTTGCGGTATATATAACACATATTTGGTGTACTTTTTGATATTTTATGTACATTATGTTATATATATTTATTGTACCTTTTGATATTTTATTTAAAATATATAAAATATATTTGGTGTACTTTTAGTTAATATTATATGTACCATATATGAAATACATTTACTGTACTTTTTGATATTTTATGTAAAGTATATGATATATATTTGGTGTAATTTGATATTTTATGTAAATTATGTAATATATATTTGGTGTAGTTTTTGATATTTTACATAGAGTGGGTAATATATATTTACTGTACTTTTTGATATTTTACTTACAATATATAATATACATTTGGTGTAATTTTTGATATTATATGTACGGTATATTAAATATAATTACTGTAGTTTTTGATAGTTTATTTAAATTATATATAACAAATATTTGGTGTGCTTTTTGATATTTTATGTACAGTACGTAATATATATTTACTGAAATTTCGGATATATTATTTACAGTATATAATATGTATTTGGTGTACTTTTAGTTAATATTATATGTACAATATACGAAGTATATTTACTGTACTTTTTGATATTTTATGTACAGTATATAATATATATTTGGTGTACTTTTGATATTTTATGTAAATTATATAATATATTTGGTGTAGTTTTTGATATTTTACATAGTGTGTGTAATATATATTTACTGTAATTTTTGATATTTTATTTACAGTATATAATGTACATTTGGTGTAATTTTTGATATTTTATGTACAGTATATGAAATATAATTACTGTAGTTTTCGAGAGTTTATTTACAGTATATATAACACATATTTGGTGTACTTTTTGATATTTTATCTACACTATGTAATATATATTTACTGTAATTTCGGATATTTTATTTAGAGTATATAAAATGTATTTGGTGTACTTTTAGTTAATATTAAATGTACAATATATGAAATATATTTACTGTATTTTTCATAATTTATGAACAGTATATAATATATATTTGTTGTACTTTTGATATTTTATGTAAATTATATAATATATATTTGGTGTAGTTTATTATATTTTACATAGTGTGTGTAATATATATTTACTGTAATTTTGGATATTTTTTTTACAGTATATAATATACATTTGGTGTAATTTTGGATATTTTATGTACAGTATATTAAATATAATTTCTGTAGTTTTTGATAGTTTATTTACAGTATATATAACACATATTTCGTGTACTGTTTGATATTTTATGTACAGTATGTAACATATATTTACTGTACATTTGGATAATTTATTTACAGTATGTAATATGTATTTTGTGTACATTTAGAAAGTATAATATGTACATTATATGAAATATATTTACTGTACTTTTTTATATTTTATGTACAGTATATAATATGTATTTGGTGTACTTTTGATATTTTATGTACATTATACAATATATTTTTGCTTTAGTTTTTGATATTTTATGTACTGTGTGATATATATTTACTGTATTTTTGATATTTTAATTACTGTATATAATATATATTTGGTGTAAATTTTATATTTTATGTACAGTATATAAAATATAATTACTGTAGATTTTGATAGTTTATTTGCAGTATATTTGACACATATTTGGTGTACTTTTTGATATTTTATGTACAGTATATTAAATATAATTACTGTAGTTTTGAATAGTTTATTTGCGGTATATATAACACATATTTGGTGTACTTTTTGATATTTTATGTACAGTATGTAATATATATTTATTGTACTTTTTAATGTTTTATTGAAAATATATAAAATGTATTTGGTGTAATTGTAGTTAATATTATATATACCATATATGAAATATATTTAGTCTACTTTTTGATATTTTATTTACAGTATATAATATATATTTGGTGTACTTTTGATATTTTATGTAAATTATATAATATATATTTGGTGTAGTTTTTGATATTTTACATAGAGGGTGTAATATATATTTACTGTACTTTTTGATATTTTACTTAAAATATATAATATACATTTGGTGTAATTTTTTATATTATATGTACAGTATATTAAATATAATTACTGAAGTTTTTGATAGTTTATTTAAATTATATATAACGCATATTTGGTGTACTTTTCGATATTTTATGTACAGTATGTAATATATATTTACTGTATTTTTCGATATTTTATTTAGAGTATATAAAATGTATTTGGTGTACTTTTAGTTAATATTAAATGTACAATATATGAAATATATTTACTGTAGTTTTTGATATTTTATGTACAGTATATAATATATGTTTGGTGTACTTTTGATATTTTATGTAAATTATATAATATATATTTGGTGTAGTTTTTGATATTTTACAAAGTGTGTGTAATATGTATTGACTGTACTTTTTGATATTTTATTTACAGCATATAATATACATTTGGTGTAATTTTTGATATTATATGTACAGTATATTAAATATAATTACTGTAGTTTTCAATAGTTTATTTACAGTATATATAACACATATTTGGTGTACTTTTTGATATTTTATCTACACTATGTAATATATATTTACCGTAATTTTTGATATTTTATTTACAATATATAAAATATATTTGGTGTACTTTTAGTTAATATTATATGTACAATATATGAAATATATTTACTGTACAATTTGATATTTTATGTACAGTATATAACATATATTTGGTGGACTTTTTACATTTTATGTAAATTATATAATATATATTTCGTGTAGTTTTTGATATTTTACATAGTGTGTGTAATATATAGTTACTGTACTTTTTGATATTTTATTTACAGTATATAATATACATTTGGTGTAATTTTTGATATATTATGTACAGTATATTAAATATAATTACTGTAGATTTTGATAGTTTATTTACAATATATATAACACATATTTGGTGTACATTTTGATATTTTATGTACAGTATGTAATATATATTTACTGTACTTTTAGATATTTTATTTACAGTATATAATATGCATTTGGTGAACTTTTAGATAATATAATATGTACAATATAGGAAATATATTTACTGTACTTTTTGATATTTTATGTACAGTATATAATATGTATTCGGTGTACTTTTGTGATTTTATGTAAATTATATAATATATATTTGGTGTAGTTTTTGATATTTTATTTACAGTGTGTAATATATATTTACTGTACTTTTTGATACTTTATTTACAGTATATAATGTACATTTGGTGTAATTTTTGATATTTTATGTACAGTATATAAAATAAAATTACTGTAGATTTTGATAGTTTATCTGCAGTATATATCACACATATTTGGTGTACTTTTTGACATTTTATGTAGAATATGTAATATATATTTAGTGTACTTTTTCATATTTTATTTACAGTATATAAAATGTATTTGGTGTACTTTGAGTTAATATTATATGTACAATATATGAAATATATTTACTGTATTTTTGATATTTTATGTACACTATATAATATATATTTGTTGTACTTTTGATATTTTATGTAAATTATATAATATATATTTTGTGTAGTTTTTGATATTTTAGATAGTGTGTGTAATATATATTTACTGTACTTTTTGATATTTTATTTACAGTATATAATGTACATTTGGTGTAATTTTGGATATTTTATGTACAGTATATTAAATATAGTTACTGTAGATTTTGATAGTTTATTTACAGTATATATAACACATATTTCGTGTACTTTTTGATATTTTATGTACAGTATGTAACAGATATTTACTGAACTTTTGGATATTTTATTTACAGTATATAATATGTATTTGGTGTACTTTTGATATTTTATGTAAATTATATAATATATATTTGCTGTAGTTTTTGATATTTTACGTACAGTGTGTAATATATATTTACTGTACTTTTTGATATTTTATTTACAGTATATAGTATACATTTGGTGTAATTTTTGTTATTTTATATACAGTATATTAAATATAATTAATGTAGATTTGAATAGTTTATTTGCGGTATATATAACACATATTTGGTGTACTTTTTGATATTTTATGTACAGTATGTAATATATATTTATTGTACTTTTTAATATTTTATTTAAAATATATAAAATGAATTTGGTGTACTTTTAGTTAATATTATATGTACCATATATGAAATATATTTAGTGTACTTTTTGATATTTTATGTACAGTATATAATATATTTTTGGTGTACTTTTGATATTTTATGTAAATTATATAATATATATTTGGTGTAGTTTTTGATATTTTACATAGAGTGTGTAATATAAATTTACTGTACTTTTTGATATTTTATTTACAGTCTATAATGTACATTTGGTGTAATTTTTGATATTTTGTGTACAGTATATGAAATACAATTACAGTAATTTTCGATAGTTTATTTACAGTATATATAACATATATTTGGTGTACTTTTTGATATACTTTGTACACTATGTAATATATATTTACTGTACTTTTTGATATTTTATTTACAATATATAAAATGTGTTTGGTGTCCTTTTAGTTCATATTATATGTACAATATATGAAATATACTTACTGAACTTTTTGATATATTACGTACAGTATATAATATATATTTGGTGTAGTTTTGATATTTTATGTAAATTATATAAGGTATATTTCGTGTAGTTTTTGATATTTTACAAAGAGTGTGTAATATATATTTACTGTACTTTTTGATATTTTATTTACAAAATATAATATCCATTTTGTGTAATTTTAGATATTTCATGTACAGTATATTAAATATAATTCCTACAGTTTTCAATAGTTTATTTACAGTTTATATAACACATATTTGGTGTAGTTTTTGATATTTTATTTACAGTATGTAATATATATTTACTGAAATTTTTGATATTTTATTTACAGTATATACTATACATTTGGTGTAATTTTTGATATTTTATGTACAGTATATAAGATATATTTGGTGGCCTTTTGATATTTTGTGTATATTATATAATATATATTTGGTGTAGTTTTTGATATTTTACATAGGGTGTGTCATATATATTTACTGTCCTTTTTGACTATTTTTTACAGTATATAATGTACATTTGGTGTAATTTTTGATATTTTATGTACAGTATATTAAATATAGTTACTGTAGTTTTTGATAGTTTATTTACAGTATATATAACACATATTTGGTGTACTTTTTGATACTTTATGTACAGTATGTAATATATATTTACTGTACTTTTTGATATTTTATGTATAGTATATAAAATGTATTTGGTGTACTTTTAGTTAATATTATATGTACAATATATGAAACATATTTACTGTAGTTTTTGATATTTTATTTCCAGTATATAAGATATATTTGGTGGCCTTTTGATATTTTATGTAAATTATATAATATATATTTGGTGTAGTTTTTGATATTTTACATAGGGTGTGTCATATATATTTACTGTCCTTTTTGATATTTTATTTACTGTATATACTATACATTTGGTGTAATTTTTGATATTTTATATACAGTATATTAAATATAATTACTGTAGATTTTGATAGTTTATATACAGTATATATAACACATATTTGCTGTACATTGTGATATTTAATGTACAGTATGTAATGTATATTTACTGTATTTTTGATATTTTATTTACAGTATATAAAATGTATTTGGTGTACATTTAGTTAATATTATATGTACATTATGTGAAATATATTTACTGTATTTTTGATATTTTATGTACAGTATATAAGATATATTTGGTGTCCTTTTGATATTTTATGTAAATTGTATAATACATATTTGGTGTAGTTTTTGATATTTTACATAGGGTGTGTCATATATATTTACTGTCTTTTTGATATTTTATTTACCGTATATACTATACATTTGGTGTAATTTTTGATATTTTATGTACAGTATATTAAATATAATTACTGTAGATTTTGATAGTTTATTTACAGTATATATAACACATATTTGGTGTACCTTTTGATATTTTATGTACAGTACGTAATATATATTTACTGTACTTTTTGATATTTTATGTACAGTATATAAAATGTATTTGGTGTACTTTTAGTTAATATTATATGTACAATATATGAAACATTTTTACTGTACTTTTTGATATTTTATGTACAGTATATAAGATATATTTGGTGGCCTTTTGATATTTTATGTATATTATATAATATATATTTGGTGTAGTTTTTGATATTTTACATAGGGTGTGTCATATATATTTACTGTCCTTTTTGACTATTTTTTACAGTATATAATGTACATTTGGTGTAATTTTTGATATTTTATGTACAGTATATTAAATATAGTTACTGTAGTTATTGATAGTTTATTTACAGTATATATAACACATATTTGGTGTACTTTTTGATATTTTATGTACAGTATGTAATATATATTTACCTTACCATTTGATATTTTATTTACAGTATATAAAATGATTTGATGAACTTTTAGTTAATATTATATGTACATTATATGAAGTATATTTACTGTACTTTTTGATATTTTATGTACAGTATATAATATATATTTTGCGTACTTTTGATATATTATGTAAATTATTTAATACATGTTTGGTGTAGTTTTTGATATTTTACATAGGGTGTGTCATATATATTTACTGTCCTTTTTGATATTTTATTTACAGTATATAATATACATTTGGTGTAAATTTTGATATTTTATGTACAGTATATTAAATATAATTACTGTAGTTTTTGATAGTTTATTTACAGTATATATAACACATATTTGGTGTACATTTTGATATTTTATGTACAGTATGTAATATATATTTACTGTACTTTTTGATATTTTATTTACAGTATAAAATATACACTTGGTGTAATTTTTGATATTTTATGTACAGTATATAAAATATAATTACTATAATTTTTGATAGTTAATTTGCTGTATATATAACACATATTAGGTGTACTTTTTGGTATCTTGTGTTCAGTATGTAATATATTTACTATACTTTTGATATTTTATTTACAGTATATAAAATGTATTTGGTGTACTTTTAGTTAATGTTATATGTACAATATATGAAATATATTTACTGTACATTTTGATATTTTATGTACAGTATATAGTATATATTTGGTGTAATTTTGATATTTTATATAAATTAGATAATATATATTTGGTGTAGTATTTTATATTTTACAGAGTGTGTAATATATATTTAATATAGTTTTTGATATTTTATTTACAGTATATAATATATATTTGGCATAATTTTTGATATTTTATGTACAGTACATTAAATATAATTACTGTAGTTTTTGATAGTTTATTTACAGTATATATAACACATATTTGGTGTAGTTTTTGATATTATATGTACAGTATGTCATATATATTTACTGTACATTTTGATATTTCATTTACACTATATAAAATGTATTTGGTGTACTTTTAGTTAATATTATATGTACCATATATGAAATATATTTACTGTAATTTTTGATATTTTATGTACAGTATATAATATATATTTGGTGTTCTTTTGATATTTTCTGTCAATTATATAATATATATTTGGTGTAGATTTGATATTTTACATAGAGGGTGTAATATATATTTACTGTACTTTTTGATATTTTACTTACAGTATATAATATACATTTGTTGTAATTATGGATATTTTATGTACAGTACATTAAATATATTTACTGTAGTTTTTGATAGTTTATTTACAGTATATATAACAGATATTAGGTGTACATTTTGATATTTTATGTACAGTATGTAATATATATTTAGTATGCTTTTTGATATTTTATGTGCAGAATATGATATGTATTTGGTGTACTTTTGATATTTTATGTAAATTATATAATATATATTTGTTGTACTTTTTGATATTTTACGTATAGTGTGTAATATATATTTACTGTAACTTTGATATTTTATTTACAGTATATAATATACATTTGGTGTAATTTTTGATATTTTATGTACAGTATATAATATAAAATTACTGTAGATTTTGATAGTTTATCTGCAGTATATGTATGACACATATTTGGTGTACTTTTTCACATTTTATGTAGAGTATGTAATATATATTTACTATACATTTTGATATCTTATTTACCGTATATACAATGTATTTGGTGTAATTTCAGTGAATATTATATGTACAATATATGAAATATATTTACTGTACTTTTTGATATTTTATGTACAGTATATAATATATATTTGGTGTACTTTTGACATTTTATGTAAATTATATAATATATATTTGGTGTAGTTTTTGATATTTCACATAGAGTGTGTAATATGTATTGACTGTACTTTTTGATATTTTATTTACAGTATATAATATACATTTGGTGTATTTTTGATATTTTATATACAGTATATTAAATATAATTACTGTAGTTTTCAATAGTTTATTAACAGTATATATAAAACATATTTGGTGTAATTTTTGATATTTTATCTACACTATGTAATATATATTTACTGTAATTTTTGATATTTTATTTACAATATATAAAATGTATTTGGTGTACTTTTAGTTAATATTATATGTAGAATATATGAATTATATTTACTGTACATTTTGATATTTTATGAACAGTATATAACTAATATTTGGTGTACTTTTGACATTTCATGTAAATTATATAATATATATTTCGTGTAGTTTTTGATATTTTACATAGTGTGTGTAATATATAGTTACTGTAATTTTTGATATTTTATTTACAGTATATAATATACATTTGGTGTAATTTTTGATATTTTTTGTACAGTATATTAAATACAATTACTATAGTTTTGATAGTTTATTTACAGTATATATAACACATATTTGGTGTAATTTTTGTTATTTTATGTACAATATGTAACATATATTTACTGTACTTTTGGATATTTTATTTACAGTATATAATATGTATTTGGTGATCTTTTAGATAATATAATATATACAATATACGAAATATATTTAGTGTACTTTTTGATATTTTATGTACAGTATATAATATGTATTTGGTGTATTTTGACATTTAATGTAAATCATATAATATATATATGGTGTAGTTTTTGATATTTTATATACAGTGTGTAATACATATTTACTGTACTTTTTGATAATTTATTTACAGTATATAATATATATTTGGTGTAATTTTTGATATTTTATGTACAGTATATAAAATAAAATTACTGTGGGTTTTCATAGTTTATCTGCAGTATATATCACACATATTTGGTGTACTTTTTGATATTTTATGTAGATTATGTAATATATATTTACTGTACATTTTCATATGTTATTTACAGTACATAAAATGTATTTGGTGTACTTTATTTAATATTATAAGTACAATATATGAAATATATTTACTGTACTTTTTGATATTTTATGTACACTATATAATATATATTTGTTGTACTTTTGATATTATATAATATGTATTTGGTGTAGTTTTTGATATTTTAGATAGTGTGTGTAATATATATTTACTGTACTTTTTGATATTTTATTTAGAGTATATAATATACATTTGGTGTAATTTTGGATATTTTATGTACAGTATATTAAATATAATTACTGTAGTTTTTGATAGTTTATTTATAGTATATATAACACATATTTGGTGTACTTTTTGATATTTTATGTACAGTATGTAACATATATTTACTGTACATTTGGATATTTTATTTACAGTTTATAATATGTATTTGGTGTCCTTTTAGAAAATATTATATTTACAATATATGAAATATATTTACTGTACTTTTTCATATTTTATGTACAGTATATAATATGTACTTGGTGTACCTTTGATATTTTATATACATTATATCATATATATTTGCTGTAGTTTTTGATATTTCATGTACTGTGTGATATACAATTACTGTACATTTTGATATTTTATTTACTGTGTATAATATACATTTGGTGTAAATTTGTATATTTTTTGTACAGTATATAAAATATAATTACTGTAGATTTTGATAGTTTATTTGCAGTACATTTGACACATATTTGGTGTAATTTTTGATATTTTATGTAGAGTATGTAATATATATTTACTGCAATTTTTGATATTTTATTTACAGTATATAAAATGTATTTGGTGTACTTTTAGTTAATATTATATGTACAATACATGAAATATATTTACTATACTTTTTGATATATTATGTACAGTATATAATATATATTTGGTGTACTTTTGATATTTTATGTAAATTATATACGGTGTATTTCGTGTAGTTTTTGATATTTTATATAGAGTGTGTAATAAATATTTAGTGTACATTTTGATATTTTATTTACAGTATATAATATACATTTGGTGTTATTTTTGATATTTTATGTACAGTATATTAAATATAATTACTGTAGTTTTCAATAGTTTATTAACAGTATATATAACACATATTTGGTGTACTTTTTGATATTGTACCTACACTATGTAATATATTTTTACTGTAATTTTTGATATTTTATTTACAATATATAAAATGTATTTGGTGTACTTTTAGTTAATATTATATGTACAATATATGAAATATATTCACTGTACATTTTGATATTTTATGTACAGTATATAATATGTATTTGTTGTACTTTTGATATTTTATTTACATTATATAATATATATTTGCTGTAGTTTTTGATATTTTATGTACTGTGTGATATATATTTACTGTACTTTTTGATATTTTATTTAGTGTATATAATATACATTTCGTGTAAATTTTTATATTTTATGTACAGTATATAATATAATTACTGTAGATTTTCATAGTTTATTAGCAGTATATTTGTCACATATTTGGTGTAATTTTTGATATTTTATATAGAATATGTAATATATATTTTCTGTAATTTTTAATATATTATTTACAGTATATAAAATGTATTTGGTGTACTTTTAGTTAATATTATATGTACAATATATGAAATATATTTACTGAATTTTTGATATTTTATGTACAGTATATAAGATATATTTGGTGTCCTTTTGATATTTTATATAAATTATATAATATATATTTGGTGTAGTTTTTGATATTTTACATAGGGTGTGTAGTGTATTTTTACTGTCCTTTTTGATATTTTATTTACACTATATAATGTACATTTGGTGTAATTTTTGATATTTCATGTACAGTATATTAAATATAATTACTGTAGTTTTGAATAGTTTATTTGCGGTATATATAACACATATTTGGTGTACTTTTTGATATTTTATGTACAGTATGTTATATATATTTATTGTACCTTTTGATATTTTATTTAAAATATATAAAATATATTTGGTGTACTTTTAGTTAATATTATATGTACCATATATGAAATACATTTACTGTACTTTTTGATATTTTATGTAAAGTATATGATATATATTTGGTGTAATTTGATATTTTATGTAAATTATGTAATATATATTTGGTGTAGTTTTTGATATTTTACATAGAGTGGGTAATATATATTTACTGTACTTTTTGATATTTTACTTACAATATATAATATACATTTGGTGTAATTTTTGATATTATATGTACGGTATATTAAATATAATTACTGTAGTTTTTGATAGTTTATTTAAATTATATATAACAAATATTTGGTGTGCTATTTGGTATTTTATGTACAGTACGTAATATATATTTACTGAAATTTCAGATATATTATTTACAGTATATAATATGTATTTGGTGTACTTTTAGTTAATATTATATGTACAATATACGAAGTATATTTACTGTACTTTTTGATATTTTATGTACAGTATATAATATATATTTGGTGTACTTTTGATATTTTATGTAAATTATATAATATATTTGGTGTAGTTTTTGATATTTTACATAGTGTGTGTAATATATATTTACTGTAATTTTTGATATTTTATTTACAGTATATAATGTACATTTGGTGTAATTTTTGATATTTTATGTACAGTATATGAAATATAATTACTGTAGTTTTCGAGAGTTTATTTACAGTATATATAACACATATTTGGTGTACTTTTTGATATTTTATCTACACTATGTAATATATATTTACTGTAATTTCGGATATTTTATTTAGAGTATATAAAATGTATTTGGTGTACTTTTAGTTAATATTAAATGTACAATATATGAAATATATTTACTGTATTTTTCATAATTTATGAAAAGTATATAATATATATTTGTTGTACTTTTGATATTTTATGTAAATTATATAATATATATTTGGTGTAGTTTATTATATTTTACATAGTGTGTGTAATATATATTTACTGTAATTTTGGATTTTTTTTTACAGTATATAATATACATTTGGTGTAATTTTGGATATTTTATGTACAGTATATTAAATATAATTTCTGTAGTTTTTGATAGTTTATTTACAGTATATATAACACATATTTCGTGTACTGTTTGATATTTTATGTACAGTATGTAACATATATTTACTGTACATTTGGATAATTTATTTACAGTATGTAATATGTATTTTGTGTACATTTAGAAAGTATAATATGTACATTATATGAAATATATTTACTGTACTTTTTTATATTTTATGTACAGTATATAATATGTATTTGGTGTACTTTTGATATTTTATGTACATTATACAATATATTTTTGCTTTAGTTTTTGATATTTTATGTACTGTGTGATATATATTTACTGTATTTTTGATATTTTAATTACTGTATATAATATATATTTGGTGTAAATTTTATATTTTATGTACAGTATATAAAATATAATTACTGTAGATTTTGATAGTTTATTTGCAGTATATTTGACACATATTTGGTGTAATTTTTGATATTTTTTGTAGAGTATGTAATATATATTTACTGTAATTTTTGATATTTTATTTACAGTATATAAAATGTATTTGTTGTACTTTTAGTTAATATTATATGTACAATATATGAAATATATTTACTATATTTTTGATATGTTATGTACAGTATATAATACATATTTGGTGTACTTTTGATATTTTATGTAATTTATATTATATATTTGGTGTAGTTTTTGATATTTTACATAGAGTGTGTCATATATATTTACTGTGCTTTTTGATATTTTATTTACAGTATATACTATACATTTGGTGTAATTTTTGATATTTTATGTACAGTATATTAAATATAATTACTGTAGTTTTGAATAGTTTATTTGCGCTATATATAACACATATTTGGTGTACTTTTTGATATTTTATGTACAGTATGTAATATATATTTATTGTGCTTTTTAATGTTTTATTGAAAATATATAAAATGTATTTGGTGTAATTGTAGTTAATATTATATATACCATATATGAAATATATTTAGTCTACTTTTTGATATTTTATGTACAGTATATAATATATATTTGGTGTACTTTTGATATTTTATGTAAATTATATAATATATATTTGGTGTAGTTTTTGATATTTTACATAGAGGGTGTAATATATATTTACTGTACTATTTGATATTTTACTTAAAATATATAATATACATTTGGTGTAATTTTTTATATTATATGTACAGTATATTAAATATAATTACTGTAGTTTTTGATAGTTTATTTAAATTATATATAACGCATATTTGGTGTACTTTTTGATATTTTATGTACAGTATGTAATATATATTTACTGTAATTTTCGATATTTTATTTAGAGTATATAAAATGTATTTGGTGTACTTTTAGTTAATATTAAATGTACAATATATGAAATATATTTACTGTAGTTTTTGATATTTTATGTACAGTATATAATATATGTTTGGTGTACTTTTGATATTTTATGTAAATTATATAATATATATTTGGTGTAGTTTTTGATATTTTACAAAGTGTGTGTAATATGTATTGACTGTACTTTTTGATATTTTATTTACAGCATATAATATACATTTGGTGTAATTTTTGATATTATATGTACAGTATATTAAATATAATTACTGTAGTTTTCAATAGTTTATTTACAGTATATATAACACATATTTGGTGTACTTTTTGATATTTTATCTACACTATGTAATATATATTTACCGTAATTTTTGATATTTTATTTACAATATATAAAATATATTTGGTGTACTTTTAGTTAATATTATATGTACAATATATGAAATATATTTACTGTACAATTTGATATTTTATGTACAGTATATAACATATATTTGGTGGACTTTTTACATTTTATGTAAATTATATAATATATATTTCGTGTAGTTTTTGATATTTTACATAGTGTGTGTAATATATAGTTACTGTACTTTTTGATATTTTATTTACAGTATATAATATACATTTGGTGTAATTTTTGATATATTATGTACAGTATATTAAATATAATTACTGTAGTTTTGATAGTTTATTTACAGTATATATAACACATATTTGGTGTACATTTTGATATTTTATGTACAGTATGTAATATATATTTACTGTACTTTTAGATACTTTATTTACAGTATATAATATGCATTTGGTGAACTTTTAGATAATATAATATGTACAATATAGGAAATATATTTACTGTACTTTTTGATATTTTATGTACAGTATATAATATGTATTCGGTGTACTTTTGTGATTTTATGTAAATTATATAATATATATTTGGTGTAGTTTTTGATATTTTATTTACAGTGTGTAATATATATTTACTGTACTTTTTGATACTTTATTTACAGTATATAATATATATTTGGTGTAATTTTTGATATTTTATGTACAGTATATAAAATAAAATTACTGTAGATTTTGATAGTTTATCTGCAGTATATATCACACATATTTGGTGTACTTTTTGATATTTTATGTAGAATATGTAATATATATTTAGTGTACTTTTTCATATTTTATTTACAGTATATAAAATGTATTTGGTGTACTTTGAGTTAATATTATATGTACAATATATGAAATATATTTACTGTATTTTTGATATTTTATGTACACTATATAATATATATTTGTTGTACTTTTGATATTTTATGTAAATTATATAATATATATTTTGTGTAGTTTTTGATATTTTAGATAGTGTGTGTAATATATATTTACTGTACTTTTTGATATTTTATTTACAGTATATAATGTACATTTGGTGTAATTTTGGATATTTTATGTACAGTATATTAAATATAGTTACTGTAGATTTTGATAGTTTATTTACAGTATATATAACACATATTTCGTGTACTTTTTGATATTTTATGTACAGTATGTAACAGATATTTACTGTACTTTTGGATATTTTATTTACAGTATATAATATGTATTTGGTGTACTTTTGATATTTTATGTAAATTATATAATATATATTTGCTGTAGTTTTTGATATTTTACGTACAGTGTGTAATATATATTTACTGTACTTTTTGATATTTTATTTACAGTATATAGTATACATTTGGTGTAATTTTTGTTATTTTATGTACAGTATATTAAATATAATTAATGTAGATTTGAATAGTTTATTTGCGGTATATATAACACATATTTGGTGTACTTTTTGATATTTTATGTACAGTATGTAATATATATTTATTGTACTTTTTAATATTTTATTTAAAATATATAAAATGAATTTGGTGTACTTTTAGTTAATATTATATGTACCATATATGAAATATATTTAGTGTACTTTTTGATATTTTATGTACAGTATATAATATATTTTTGGTGTACTTTTGATATTTTATGTAAATTATATAATATATATTTGGTGTAGTTTTTGATATTTTACATAGAGTGTGTAATATAAATTTACTGTACTTTTTGATATTTTATTTACAGTCTATAATGTACATTTGGTGTAATTTTTGATATTTTGTGTACGGTATATGAAATACAATTACAGTAATTTTCGATAGTTTATTTACAGTATATATAACATATATTTGGTGTACTTTTTGATATACTTTGTACACTATGTAATATATATTTACTGTACTTTTTGATATTTTATTTACAATATATAAAATGTGTTTGGTGTACTTTTAGTTCATATTATATGTACAATATATGAAATATACTTACTGAACTTTTTTATATATTACGTACAGTATATAATATATATTTGGTGTAGTTTTGATATTTTATGTAAATTATATAAGGTATATTTCGTGTAGTTTTTGATATTTTACAAAGAGTGTGTAATATATATTTACTGTACTTTTTGATATTTTATTTACAAAATATAATATCCATTTTGTGTAATTTTAGATATTTCATGTACAGTATATTAAATATAATTCCTACAGTTTTCAATAGTTTATTTACAGTTTATATAACACATATTTGGTGTAGTTTTTGATATTTTATTTACAGTATGTAATATATATTTACTGAAATTTTTGATATTTTATTTACAGTATATACTATACATTTGGTGTAATTTTTGATATTTTATGTACAGTATATTAAATATAATTACTGTAGATTTTGATAGTTTATTTACAGTATATATAACACATATTTGGTGTATTTTTGATATTTTATGTACAGTATGTAATATATATTTACTGTACTTTTTGATATTTTATGTACAGTATATAAAATGTATTTGGTGTACTTTTAGTTAATATTATATGTACAATATACGAAATATATTTACTGTACTTTTTGATATTTTATGTACAGTATATAATATATATTCGGTGTACTTTTGTTATTTTATGTAAATTATATAATATATATTTGGTGTAGTTTTTGATATTTTACATAGAGTGTGTAATATATATTTACTGTACTTTTTGCTATTTTACTTACAGTATAAAATATACATTCGGTGTAATTTTTGATATTTTATGTACAGTATGTTAAATAAAAATACTGTAGTTTTTGATAGTTTATGTACAGTATATATAACACATATTTGGTGTACTTTTTGATATTTTATGTACAGTATGTATCCTATATTTACTGTACATTTGGATATTTTATTTACAGTATATAATATGTATTTGGTGTACATTTAGAAAGTATTATAAGTACAATATATGAAATATATTTACTGTACTTTTTGATATTTTATGTACAGTATATAATATGTATTTGGTGTACTTTTGATATTTTATGTACATTATATAATATATATTTGCTGTAGTTTTTGATATTTTATGTACTGTGTGATATATATTTACTGTACTTTTTGATATTTTATTTACTGTATATAATATACATTTGGTGTAAATTTTTATATTTTATGTACAGTATATTAAATATAATTACTGTAGATTTTGATAGTTTATTTGCAGTGTATTTGACACATATTTGGTGTGATTTTTGATATTTTATGTAGAGTATGTAATATATATTTCCTGTAATTTTTGATATTTTATTTACAGTATATAAAATGTATTTGGTGTACTTTTAGGTAATATTATATGTACAGTATATAAAGTATATTCACTGTACTTTTTGATATTTTATGTACAGTATAGAATATATGTTTGGTGTAATTTTCATATTTCATGAAATTTATATAATATATATTTTGTGTACTTTTTGATATTTTAGGTAGAGTATGTAGTATATATTTACTGTTCTTTTTGATATTTTATGTACAGTCCATAATATATATTTGGTGTATGTTTTATATTTTATTTACAGTATTTAATATATATTTACTGTAACTTTTGATATTTTATTTCAGTTTATAATATATAATTGGTGTATTTTAGACAACATTATATGTACAGTATGTAAAATATATTTACTGTAATTTTTTATATTTTATTTACCGTATATTATATATTTGGTGGACTTTTTGATATTTTATGTAGAGTATATAAGATATAATTAGTGTAACATGTGATACTTTATTTACAGTATATAAAACATATCTGGTGTACTTTTTGATATTTTATGTACTGTATGTAATATATCTTTACTCTACTTTTTGATATTTTATTTATAGTATATAATATGTATTTGGTGTACTTTTAGATAATGTTATAGGTGCAATATATGAAATATATTTACTGTACTTTTTGATATTTTATGTACAGTATAAAATATATATTTGGTGTACTTTTGATATGTTATGTAAATTATACAATATATGTTTGGTGTATTTTTTGATATTTTACATACAATGTGTAATATATATTTACTGTAATTTTGGATATTTTATTTACAGAATATAATATACATTTGGTGCAATTTTAGATAATAATATATGTACAGTATATAAAATATATTTAGTCTACTTTTTGATATCTTATCTATGGTATATAATATTTATTTGGTGTCCTTTTTGATATTTTAAGCGCAGTAAAAACTCTATATTTAGTGTATTTTTGATATTTTGTTTACAGAATATAATATGTATTTGGTGCACTTTTTATATATTATTATATGTACAGTATATAAAATGTATTTACAGTACTTTTTCACAGTTCATGTACAGTATGTATTTACTGTACTGCTTATGCAGATATCTGTATAAATATTTATATGTCTATTCAGATATCTTTATAAATATTTATCTGTTTATACAAATACCTGTGTAAATCTTTACATGTTTCTACAGATATCTGTATAAATAATATTTATAAATTTATACAGATATCTGTATAAATAATATTTATAAATTTATACAGATATCTGTATAAATAATATTTATAAATTTATACAGATATCTGTATAAATAATATTTATATATTTATGCAGACATCACTATTAATAACATTTATATATTTATACATATATCTGAATAAATATTATTTATATGTTTATACAGATAACTGTATAAAGATTTATATGTCTATACAGTTATCTGCAAAAATAATATTTATATTTTTATGCAGATATCTGTATAAATAATATTTATATGTTTATACAGATAACTGTGAAGATATTTATATGTTTATACAGATATCTGTGTATATAATATTTATATGTTTATACAGATATCTGTATAAAGAATAATTATACGTTTATACAGATATCTGTATATATATTTATATGTTTTTGCAGATATCTGTACAAATATTTATCTGTTTATACACATATCAGTAAAAATATTTATATATTTGTACAGATATCTGTAAAAATATTTATATGTTTATACAGATATCTGTATAAATGTTAATATGTTTATACAGATATCTGAATAAATATTTATATGTTTATACAGATATCTGTGTAAATATTAATAAGTTAATACTTATACCTGTATAAATATTTGTATGTGTATGCAGATATTTGCATAAATAATATTTATAATTTTATAAAGGTATCTGCATAAATAATATTTATATGTCTTTACACATATCTGTATAAATAATATTTATATGTTTTTACAGATATATATAAATAATATTTATATGTCTTTATGCATATCTGTATAAATAATATTTATATGTTTATACAGATATCTGTATAAATAATATTTATATGGTTATAGAGATACCTGCATAAATAATATTTATATGTTTATACACACATGTGTATATTTAATTTTTATAGAGATATCTCTATAAATATTTATATGTTTATACTGATATCTGTATAAATAATATTTATACGTTTATACAGAGAGCTGTATAAATAATATATATATGTTTATACAGATATCTGTATAAATAGTATTTATATGTTTATAGAGATACCTGCATAAATAATATTTATATGTTTATACAGATATCGGTAGAAAGAATATATATATCTTTATACAGATATCTGTATAAATAATATTAATATGTTTATATAGATATCTGTATAAATATTTATATGTTTTTATTTATACACATATCGGTTTAGATATTTATAGGTTTATACCGATATCTCTATAAATAATAATTATATGTATACAGATATGTGCATAAATAATATTTGTATGTTTATAAAGATATCTGTATAAATAATATTTATATGTTTATACAGATATCTGTGTAAATATTTATATTTTAATACAGATATCTGTATAAATATTTATGTCATTATGTAGATATCTGTATAAATATTTATGTGCTTATGTAGATATCTGTATAAATAATATTTATATGTTTCTACAGGTGTCTGCATAAATAATATTTATATGTCTTTACAGATATCCGTATAAGTAATATATATATGTTTATACAGATATCTGTATAAATAATATTTATGTCTATAAACATATCTGTATAAATATTTATATGTTTGTACAGATATCAGTATAAATGTTTATATGTTTACACAGATGTCTGTATAAATATTTATATGTTTATTCTGATATCTGTATAAATATTTATTTTTTATAAAGATATCTGTATAAATATTTATCTGAATAAATAGTATTTATATGCTTATACAGATATACCTTAAATAATTATACGTTTATACAGATATATGTGTAAATATTTTTATGTTTGGCAAAGCCTCAACCCCAATTTCCAGGGAGGGTTGAGAGCCTCAGTTGGAGTTGATCACCAATAGCCTATGGTTTAACCCATCATGCCTATAGAATGAGGTCTCCATAAAAACCCAAAAGGACTGGGTTCAGAGAGCTTCTGGATAACAATTCCCGGAAGGTAGTGCGCCCCTCCCCACATGCCGGGCCCCACATTTATCTCTCAACTTTTTGCAATGTCCGCTAAAATACAAAGGCAAGTGTAAGTGTTTCCCTGCCTGCTGTGAGCTCTTCCAGCAAATGAATGCAACTAAATCTGGGAGTGGTGGCAACCTGATTTATAGCCAGTTGCTGAGAAGCACAGGTAAAACAACGTAGGGCTCCCCATTGTTATTAGTGTGGGAGGCCTGTCTGGCGGGACTCGGCCCTTTGGAATCTAATGCTATGTCCCGGTAGATAGCGTCACCATTGAATTAGAAGACACACATATGTTGAGAATAATCTTTCTGGTCATTTGCTGCATGTCTTATTTACAATATGTAATCAAATTCTTTCTCCTGACCTTATGGCACCTGGGTTGAGAACCAAGATTTGAACCAAACATTGGTCGGTCACTTTCTGAGTTTGAAACTCTATTTTGCCTTTAGCGTTTTCCTATTGCTTTTTCGTTTTCTTTTGTTTCGTTTCGTTTCTAAGTTCTGGGGTATATGTGCAGGATGTGCAGATTTGTTACTAAGGTAAACGTGTGCCATGTTGGTTGGCTGCACCTGTCAACCCATCACCTAGGTATTAAGCCCAGCATGCAGTAGCTGTTTTTCCTAACGCTCTGCCTCCCGAAAGGCCCCAGTGTGTGTTGTTCCCCTTCCTGTGTCCATGTGATCTCATTTTTCAGCTCCCATTATAAGTGAGAATGTGGCATTTGGTTGTCTTTCCCTGGATTAGTTTGCTGAGGATAATGACCACACATCACCACTGTTTTTGTTTTTTAGTATAAAGAGTAGTATTTTATTGAATAAGATTTGCTCACAGAAAAATAGGCTTAAATCTACAATGAATGCCAGACTCTACAGCAGAAAGCAATTTTCTCACTTTTCCACACACAATGGTTCCTACTCATTGAAAAAAAGCCATCAAATTTCATTCACAAATATACTACTCTGTCTCAAAACATCTCACATAATCATGCACTGTACTAAAGCCATTAGATCAGTTCTTCAGTCAGGTTAAAGAAGTAGCCCTCTAATGACTGACTTTTATAGTGCTATCAATATCCACTCCCAATCAGTCTGCCATTGTTAATGGTGTACAGCATTACTGAATACAATGGAATTGATGACGCCCATATCCACGGACAGACGGTGACTTATTATGGTTTGATTTGTGATTCTTCAACGTTATGATGGGTTTATTAGATTATTAGATGCGTTTCTGAGTTACACTGGGTTTATGAGTATGCGACCCTATACTCCAGAAACAGCTGTATAAGGAAAAACAGGTGTACCTAATAAAAATATGCTTAGTGACTTGGGATAAACCAATAGATGTTCACAACTGATGGAGAGCCGTGAAAGAGAGATAGCGGTAAATAGTTACAATAACACAATTTTCCTGCACCTGTCGAGGATTTCCCCAAATAAACGCAGAATGTGGGATGCACCTAAGGCATATGAAAGAGAGAGGGCAGAAGGAGTAAGAGAGAAATAGGAGGAAGGAAGGAAGGAAGGAAGGAAGGAAGGAAGTTAGGAAGGAAGGAAGGAAGGAAGGAAGGGAGGAAAGAAGGACGAAAGGAAGGAGAAAACACCGGTGTTACTAAAACCCCCCCATAAAAATGGTTTCCCCCTGTGGGTAAGCCCACAATGTGGATGAGTCTGGAAAATATTGTGCTACGTGTTATGTCAGTCATAACAGCTCACCTATTGTGCAGTTCCGTTGATAGGAAATGTCAACAATATGGAAATCTATGCATATGGGATTAATCGCACTAGGTAGTTGCTACCTAGGGCTGAGGGTCAGGGAGAGGGTTTGAGACAGAATGAGGAGTGACTCATGTCTACAGGGTTCTTCTCTGGTCGGGGGTGATAAGACGTTCTACAATGGATTGCGGATTAAAATTGAATGTGCACAGCCACAGCTATACTAAAATCCACTCAATTCATAACTTTTAATGGGGGAATCTTACGTGGCGCACTCTCATGGACACCACGGCAGACATAGTGAGAGAGAAAAAGGTGAGTAAATATCTGAAACGGAGGCAGAAACAGAGAGAATGCAAAGCCCTGTGAATGGAAGGGAGAGCGAAAAGGGAAAATGGTCCTATTTACAAATGACAGATGTGAAACTGGGGTTCACATCAACAGTGTCACTGTCAGGAAGGAGGGTCATGCTAGCCATGTCACCGGTAGTGTGGCCCGCAGGGACGCCGACCTGCTGGAGCGTCGTGCCAGCATGGGCTCTGGCAGCCACGTGGGCCAGCAGGAGGGTCCCGCTGCACAGCTGTGGGGTGAGGATAGCCTGGGTGGTGATATCGGCCATTACAGGGGCCTCTTCTGCTGGCAAGAGTGTGACAGTAGCAAGTAGATGGACAGGCCTGCGTGTGAGGACGGAATGCAGGAGGGGCTCTTGTGCGGCTGGGTGTGGGGCCCTCACGGGAACCGTGGAGAAATGGCCAGGTAACTGCGTCATGTGGGCTAGTAGATTGGCCAGGGCTTCGAACTGAAGGACAATAACGGGGAGTAGCTGTCAGGCCCTGGGAGTGTCTGAGTGTAAGTGGAGATGGGTTTGGGGTCACTGAGGGATGCGTGGGAGCCATCCCTGTATAGGTACAGGTCATAGGGAGATAGTCTCGTGAGGCCTGTGAGTGTCTAGGGTTGTCCTGGGTGCCTGGGGCTGACTGTGGCAGAAATCTGGGGAAGGCTGGAGAGAAGCTGGGAGACCCAGGAGAGTCCCTGAAGGCAGGGGGCGAAGAGGTGAAAGAAATGGGGGAGGGTTGCAGTAAGGTCCGTGAGTTTGTAGGTGATTCCTGGGTGTGGGAAGCTGACTCCAGGTGAAATCTGGAGATGGTCGGAGAGTAGCTGAGAGAGACAGAAGAGTCCCTGAGGGCTGGAGGTGAGAATATGAGGGAGACTGGGGAGTAAGTCAGTGAAATTCGTGAGTTCGTTGGTGTATCGTGGGTGCCTGGAACTGACTCCAGCTGGAATCTAGAGAAGTTTTGAGAGTAGCTGAAAGAGACACAAGAGTCCCTGTGGGCTGAGGGCAAAGACCTGAGAGAGACCAGGGAGGACCTCAGTGAAGTCTGTGAGTCTGTAGGTGATTCCGGAGTGTGGGAGGCTGACTCCCGCTGAAATCTGGGCGTGGTGGGAGAGTAGCTGGGACAGACAGGAGAGTCCCAGGGGGCTGGGGGTGAAGACATGAGAGAGACCGGGGAGTAACTCAGTGAAACTGCTGAGTTTGGTGGTGATACCTGGGTGCCTGGAACTGACTCCCGCTGAAATCTGGGCATGGTTGGAGAGTAGCTGGGACACACAGGAGAGTCGCTGAGGGCTGGGGGTGAAGACATGAGAGAGACCGGGGAGTAACTGAGTGAAACTGGTGAGTTTGGTGGTGACTCCGGGGTGCCTGGAACTGACTCCAGCTGAAATGTGGGCGTGGTTGGAGAGTAGCTGGGACAGACAGGAGAGTCCCTGAGGGCTGGTGAAGGCGTGAGAGAGACTGGAGAGTAATTGAGTGAAATTGGTGAGTTTGATGGTGATTCCTGGGTGCATGGAACCGACTCCCGCTGAAGTGTGGGCGTGGTTGGAGAGTAGCTGGGACACACAGGAGAGTCCCTGAGGGTTGGAGATAAAGACGTGCTAGAGACTGAGGAGTAACTGAGTGAAATGGGTGAGTTTGGTGGTGATTCCGGGGTGCCTGGAACTGACTCCAGCTGAAATGTGGGCGTGGTTGGAGAGTAGCTGGGACCGACCGGAGAGTCCCTGAGGGATGGTGAAGACATGAGAGAGACTGGGGAGTAACGCAGTGAAATTGGTGAGTCTGGTGGTGATTTCTGGGTGCCTGCAACGGACTCCCGCTGAAGTGTGGGCGTGTTTGGAGAGTAGCTGGGACAGACAGGCGAGTCCCTGAGGGTTGGAGATAAAGACGTGCTAGAGACTGGGGAGTAACTCAGTGAAAGTGTTGGGCTTGGTGGTGATCCCTGGGTTCCTGGAACTGACCCGCGCTGAAATGTGGGCGTGGTTGGAGAGTAGCTGGGACAGACTGGAGGGTCCGTGTTTGGAGAGTAGCTGGGAGACACAGGAGACCCCCCGAGAGCTGGGGGTGAGCTGCTGGGTGATGGCAGTAAGAACATGTGGTATATTACTGATGAACGCGGTGACTCTGAGGAATCCTCAGAGGAGGACACGGGAGAGTCCAATGGCTACATTGATTGCCCAGCACAGTGAGGACAGGGAAATGGGAGCTTGTGGGATTCTGGTGATGACAGAGGTGAGTGTCGTGAAGCCCTAGGGGATGGTGAATGGTAGCTCCGGATCCCTGGTGGGGAGCTTCCCCTTAAGCCTGAGTTTCTGAGACGGGAGAGGGAGAAGCTGGGTGAGGCTCGCATGGACCTTGGGGAGTCCGGGCTGGGGGACCGTTCATAAGAAGAGCCAGACGAGACCCTACTGTTCTTAGGTGCACACATGATTAGGAACCCTGCAGCTCCCAGGAGTCCCTACTAATTTTCTAACTCGCAGAAATAAGGAGTGTGTGCGTGCATGTGTGTGTGTGGGTGTGTGTGTGTTTGTGTGTGTGCGGTGTGAGGTATGTGCCCCTTAAGAAAATGGAAATCAACCAACCAATGAGACAGACAGACAGACAGACAGAGATTCACTTGCCCAAGTGTTCTGTCCTGTCCTCTGAATCCGCTTCCAAGTCGCAAGACGCTGTGAGCTCCAAGTCCACGCAGAGTCCGCCAAACGCTCCGGCCGCTGATCCGCTCCGCGAAGATGTGAGTACAGGCCAGCCAGGGTGGGTTTAAATAGCCTCGGGCGCAGCCTAGCAGCGGAAAGGGCGGAGCTTCACTCCTCCTTTCCATCAGTCACCCCCAACTTTCCCAGGCTACACCTCGTAGGAAACTGTTCTCCTGCATTGATTCCATGCGCCACCTTTGGGACAATCTAAGAACTTACAAGTTTTCTTGGCCAGATATATTAGGAATTGTATACACGGAAACACTGAATAACAACTAGTGGTTCCGTGGTTCCCACGTTGTGGTTTTGACACCAGCAGCACCCTTGCCACAATCAAACCCCGGAGATGCACAGATCTGTGTTGTAACAAGACCTCCCCCTGACCCTGACGCATGGCAGTTTAAGAAGTCTTTCCGTGTAAGCGAAAAGACTTTGAAGAAAAGGTGGAGATATGCGTTGTATAAACATTCTTTTGCTCTGGAACCACGTAGAGACTTGGGAGCCAGTTGGGTGGAACATTCGTTGGATGAGGGTGCTCGGGTGAGGAATATCAAGGTGTGGCTCCAGATAATCCGATCATCTAATTAAGATTCCAGTTATGCTCATCGGTTTTAAAATTCCATTCAGGTAAATTCTTTAAGTCACACTGAGAATGGCAAAGCCTCAACCCCAATTTCCAGGGAGGGTTGAGAGCCTCAGGTGGAGTTGATCACCAATAGCCTATGGTTTAACCCATCATGCCTACAGAATGAGGTCTCCATAAAAACCCAAAAGGACTGGGTTCAGAGAGCTTCTGGATAACACTTCCCGGAAGGTAGTGCGCCCCTCCCCACATGCCGGGCCCCACATTTATCTCTCAACTTTTTGCAATGTCCGCTAAAATACAAAGGCAAGTGTAAGTGTTTCCCTGCGTGCTGTGAGCTCTTCCAGCAAATGAATGCAACTAACTCTGGGAGTGGTGGCAACCTGATTTATAGCCAGTTGCTGAGAAGCACAGGTAAAACAACGTAGGGCTCCCCATTGTTATTAGTGTGGGAGGCCTGTCTGGCGGGACTCGGCCCTTTGGAATCTAATGCTATGTCCCGGTAGATAGCGTCACCATTGAATTAGAAGACACACATATGTTGAGAATAATCTTTCTGGTCATTTGCTGCATGTCTTATTTACAATATGTAATCAAATTCTTTCTCCTCACCTTATGGCACCTGGGTTGAGAACTAAGATTTGAACCAAACATTGGCCGGTCACTTTCTGAGTTTGAAACTTTATTTTGCCTTTAGCGTTTTGCTATTGCTTTTTCGTTTTCTTTTGTTTCGTTTCGTCTCTAAGTTCTGGGGTATATGTGCAGGATGTGCAGATTTGTTACTAAGGTAAACGTGTGCCATGGTGGTTTGCTGCACCTGTCAACCCATCACCTAGGTATTCAGCCCAGCATGCAGTAGCTGTTTTTCCTAACGCTCTGCCTCCCGAAAGGCCCCAGTGTGTGTTGTTCCCCTTCCTGTGTCCATGTGATCTCATTTTTCAGCTCCCATTATAAGTGAGAATGTGGCGTTTGGTTTTCTTTCCCTGGATTAGTTTGCTGAGGATAATGACCACACATCACCGCTGTTTTTGTTTTTTAGTATAAAGAGTAGTATTTTATTGAATAAGATTTGCTCACAGAAAAACAAGCTTAAATCTACAATGAATGCCAGACTCTACAGCAGAAAGCAATTTTCTCACTTTTCCACACACAATGGCTCCTACTAATTGAAAAAAAGCCATCAAATTTCATTCACGAATGTACTACTCGGTCTCAAAACATCTCACATAATCATGCACTGTACTAAAGCCATTACATCAGTTCTTCAGTCAGGTTAAAGAAGTAGCCCTCTAATGACTGACTTTTATAATGCTATCAATATCCACTCCCAATCAGTCTGCCATTGTTAATGGTGTACAGCATTACTGAATACAATGGAATTGATGACGCCCATATCCACGGACAGACCGTGACTTATGATGGTTTGATTTGTGATTCTTCAACGTTATGATGGGTTTATTAGATTATTAGATGCGTTTCTGAGTTACACTGGGTTTATGAGTATGCGACCCTATACTCCAGAAACAGCTGTATAAGGAAAAACAGGTGTACCTAATAAAAATATGCTTAGTGACTTGGGATAAACCAATAGATGTTCACAACTGATGGAGAGCCGTGAAAGAGAGATAGCGGTAAATAGTTACAATAACACAATTTTCCTGCACCTGTCGAGGATTTCCCCAAAAAAACGCAGAATGTGGGATGCACCTAAGGCATATGAAAGAGAGAGGGCAGAAGGAGTAAGAGAGAAATAGGAGGAAGGAAGGAAGGAAGGAAGGAAGGAAGGAAGGAAGGAAGGAAGGAAGGTAGGAAGGAAGGAAGGAAGGAAGGGAGGAAAGAAGGACGAAAGGAAGGAGAAAACACCGGTGTTACTAAAACCCCCCCATAAAAATGGAATCCCCCTGTGGGTCAGCCCACAATGTGGATGAGTCTGGAAAATATTGTGCTACGTGTTATGTCAGTCATAACAGCTCACCTATTGTGCAATTCCGTTTATAGGAAATGTCCACAATATGGAAATCTATGCATATGGGATTAATCGCACTAGGTAGTTGCTACCTAGGGCTGAGGGTCAGGGAGAGGGTTTGAGACAGAATGAGGAGTGACTCATGTCTACAGGGTTCTTCTCTGGTCGGGGGTGATAAGACGTTCTACAATGGATTGCGGATTAAAATTGAATGTGCACAGCCACAGCTATACTAAAATCCACTCAATTCATAACTTTTAATGGGGGAATCTTACGTGGCGCACTCTCATGGACACCACGGCAGACATAGTGAGAGAGAAAAAGGTGAGTAAATATCTGAAACGGAGGCAGAAACAGAGAGAATGCAAAGCCCTGTGAATGGAAGGGAGAGCGAAAAGGGAAAATGGTGCTATTTACAAATGACAGATGTGAAACTGGGGTTCACATCAACAGTGTCACTGTCAGGAAGGAGGGTCATGCTAGCCATGTCACCGGTAGTGTGGCCCGCAGGGACGCCGACCTGCTGGAGCGTCGTGCCAGCATGGGCTCTGGCAGCCACGTGGGCCAGCAGGAGGGTCCCGCTGCACAGCTGTGGGGTGAGGATAGCCTGGGTGGTGATATCGGCCATTACAGGGGCCTCTTCTGCTGGCAAGAGTGTGACAGTAGCAAGTAGATGGACAGGCCTGCGTGTGAGGACGGAATGCAGGAGGGGCTCTTGTGCGGCTGGGTGTGGGGCCCTCACGGGAACCGTGGAGAAATGGCCAGGTAACTGCGTCATGTGGGCTAGTAGATTGGCCAGGGCTTCGAACTGAAGGACAATAACGGGGAGTAGCTGTCAGGCCCTGGGAGTGTCTGAGTGTAAGTGGAGATGGGTTTGGGGTCACTGAGGGATGCGTGGGAGCCATCCCTGTATAGGTACAGGTCATAGGGAGATAGTCTCGTGAGGCCTGTGAGTGTCTAGGGTTGTCCTGGGTGCCTGGGGCTGACTGTGGCAGAAATCTGGGGAAGGCTGGAGAGAAGCTGGGAGACCCAGGAGAGTCCCTGAAGGCAGGGGGCGAAGAGGTGAAAGAAATGGGGGAGGGTTGCAGTAAGGTCCGTGAGTTTGTAGGTGATTCCTGGGTGTGGGAAGCTGACTCCAGGTGAAATCTGGAGATGGTCGGAGAGTAGCTGAGAGAGACAGAAGAGTCCCTGAGGGCTGGGGGTGAGAACATGAGGGAGACTGGGGAGTAAGTCAGTGAAATTCGTGAGTTCGGTGGTGTATCGTGGGTGCCTGGAACTGACTCCAGCTGGAATCTAGAGAAGTTTTGAGAGTAGCTGAAAGAGACACAAGAGTCCCTGTGGGCTGAGGGCAAAGACCTGAGAGAGACCAGGGAGGACCTCAGTGAAGTCTGTGAGTCTGTAGGTGATTCCGGAGTGTGGGAGGCTGACTCCCGCTGAAATCTGGGCGTGGTGGGAGAGTAGCTGGGACAGACAGGAGAGTCCCAGGGGGCTGGGGGTGAAGACATGAGAGAGACCGGGGAGTAACTCAGTGAAACTGCTGAGTTTGGTGGTGATACCTGGGTGCCTGGAACTGACTCCCGCTGAAATCTGGGCATGGTTGGAGAGTAGCTGGGACAGACAGGAGAGTCCCTGAGGGCTGGTGAAGGCGTGAGAGAGACTGGAGAGTAATTGAGTGAAATTGGTGAGTTTGATGGTGATTCCTGGGTGCATGGAACCGACTCCCGCTGAAGTGTGGGCGTGGTTGGAGAGTAGCTGGGACACACAGGAGAGTCCCTGAGGGTTGGAGATAAAGACGTGCTAGAGACTGAGGAGTAACTGAGTGAAATTGGTGAGTTTGGTGGTGATTCCGGGGTGCCTGGAACTGACTCCAGCTGAAATGTGGGCATGGTTGGAGAGTAGCTGGGACCGACCGGAGAGTCCCTGAGGGATGGTGAAGACATGAGAGAGACTGGGGAGTAACGCAGTGAAATTGGTGAGTCTGGTGGTGATTTCTGGGTGCCTGCAACGGACTCCCGCTGAAGTGTGGGCGTGTTTGGAGAGTAGCTGGGACAGACAGGCGAGTCCCTGAGGGTTGGAGATAAAGACGTGCTAGAGACTGGGGAGTAACTCAGTGAAAGTGTTGGGCTTGGTGGTGATCCCTGGGTTCCTGGAACTGACCCGTGCTGAAATGTGGGCGTGGTTGGAGAGTAGCTGGGACAGACTGGAGGGTCCGTGTTTGGAGAGTAGCTGGGAGACACAGGAGACCCCCCGAGAGCTGGGGATGAGCTGCTGGGTGATGGCAGTAAGAACATGTGGTATATCACTGATGAACGTGGTGACTCTGAGGAATCCTCAGAGGAGGACACGGGAGAGCCCAATGGCTTCATTGATTGCCCAGCACGGTGAGGACAGGGAAATGGGAGCTTGTGGGATTCTGGTGATGACAGAGGTGAGTGTGGTGAAGCCCTAGGGGATGGTGAATGGTAGCTCCGGATCCCTGGTGGGGAGCTTCCCCTTAAGCCTGAGTTTCTGAGAGGGGAGAGGGAGAAGCTGGGTGAGGCTCGCATGGACCTTGGGGAGTCCGGGCTGGGGGACCGTTCATAAGAAGAGCCAGACGAGACCCTACTGTTCTTAGGTGCAGACATGATTAGGAACCCTGCAGCTCCCAGGAGCCCCTACTAATTTTCTAACTCGCAGAAATAAGGAGTGTGTGTGTGCGTGTGTGTGTGTGTGTGTGTGTGTGTGTGTGTTTGTGTGTGTGCGGTGTGAGGTATGTGCCCCTTAAGAAAATGGAAATCAACCAACCAATGAGACAGACAGACAGACAGAGATTCACTTGCCCAAGTGTTCTGTCCTGTCCTCTGAATCCGCTTCCAAGTCGCAAGACGCTGTGAGCTCCAAGTCCACGCAGAGTCCGCCAAACGCTCCGGCCGCTGATCCGCTCCGCGAAGATGTGAGTACAGGCCAGCCAGGGTGGGTTTAAATAGCCTCGGGCGCAGCCTAGCAGCGGAAAGGGCGGAGCTTCACTCCTCCTTTCCATCAGTCACCCCCAACTTTCCCAGGCTACACCTCGTAGGAAACTGTTCTCCTGCATTGATTCCATGCGCCACCTTTGGGACAATCTAAGAACTTACAAGTTTTCTTGGCCAGATATATTAGGAATTGTGTACACGGAAGCACTGAAAAACAACTAGTGGTTCCGTGGTTCCCACGTTGTGGTTTTGACACCAGCAGCACCCTTGCCACAATCAAACCCCGGAGATGCACAGATCTGTGTTGTAACAAGACCTCCCCCTAACCCTGACGCATGGCAGTTTAAGAAGTCTTTCCGTGTAAGCGAAAAGACTTTGAAGAAAAGGTGGAGATATGCGTTGTATAAACATTCTTTTGCTCTGGAACCACGTAGAGACTTGGGAGCCAGTTGGGTGGAGCATTCGTTGGATGAGGGTGCTCGGGTGAGGAATATCAAGGTGTGGCTCCAGATAATCCGATCATCTAATTAAGATTCCAGTTATGCTCATCGGTTTTAAAATTCCATTCGGGTAAATTCTTTAAGTCAGACTGAGAATGGCAAAGCCTCAACCCCAATTTCCAGGGAGGGTTGAGAGCCTCAGGTGGAGTTGATCACCAATAGCCTATGGTTTAACCCATCATGCCTATAGAATGAGGTCTCCATAAAAACCCAAAAGGACTGGGTTCAGAGAGCTTCTGGATAACACTTCCCGGAAGGTAGTGCGCCCCTCCCCACATGCCGGGCCCCACATTTATCTCTCAACTTTTTGCAATGTCCGCTAAAATACAAAGGCAAGTGTAAGTGTTTCCCTGCGTGCTGTGAGCTCTTCCAGCAAATGAATGCAACTAAATCTGGGCGTGGTGGCAACCTGATTTATAGCCAGTTGCTGAGAAGCACAGGTAGAACAACGTAGGGCTCCCCATTGTTATTAGTGTGGGAGGCCTGTCTGGCGGGACTCGGCCCTTTGGAATCTAATGCTATGTCCCGGTAGATAGCATCACCATTGAATTAGAAGACACACATATGTTGAGAATAATCTTTCTGGTCATTTGCTGCATGTCTTATTTACAATATGTAATCAAATTCTTTCTCCTGACCTTATGGCACCTGGGTTGAGAACCAAGATTTGAACCAAACATTGGTCGGTCACTTTCTGAGTTTGAAACTCTATTTTGCCTTTAGCATTTTGCTATTGCTTTTTCGTTTTCTTTTGTTTCGTTTCGTTTCTAAGTTCTGGGGTATATGTGCAGGATGTGCAGATTTGTTACTAAGGTAAACGTGTGCCATGGTGGTTGGCTGCACCTGTCAACCCATCACCTAGGTATTAAGCCCAGCATGCAGTAGCTGTTTTTCCTAACGCTCTGCCTCCCGAAAGGCCCCAGTGTGTGTTGTTCCCCTTCCTGTGTCCATGTGATCTCATTTTTCAGCTCCCATTATAAGTGAGAATGTGGCATTTGGTTGTCTTTCCCTGGATTAGTTTGCTGAGGATAATGACCACACATCACCACTGTTTTTGTTTTTTAGTATAAAGAGTAGTATTTTATTGAATAAGATTTGCTCACAGAAAAATAGGCTTAAATCTACAATGAATGCCAGACTCTACAGCAGAAAGCAATTTTCTCACTTTTCCACACACAATGGTTCCTACTAATTGAAAAAAAGCCATCAAATTTCATTCACAAATGTACTACTCTGTCTCAAAACATCTCACATAATCATGCACTGTACTAAAGCCATTAGATCAGTTCTTCAGTCAGGTTAAAGAAGTAGCCCTCTAATGACTGACTTTTATAGTGCTATCAATATCCACTCCCAATCAGTCTGCCATTGTTAATGGTGTACAGCATTACTGAATACAATGGAATTGATGACGCCCATATCCACGGACAGACCGTGACTTATGATGGTATGATTTGTGATTCTTCAACGTTATGATGGGTTTATTAGATTATTAGATGCGTTTCTGAGTTACACTGGGTTTATGAGTATGCGACCCTATACTCCAGAAACAGCTGTATAAGGAAAAACAGGTGTACCTAATAAAAATATGCTTAGTGACTTGGGATAAACCAATAGATGTTCACAACTGATGGAGAGCCGTGAAAGAGAGATAGCGGTAAATAGTTACAATAACACAATTTTCCTGCACCTGTCGAGGATTTCCCCAAAAAAACGCAGAATGTGGGATGCACCTAACGCATATGAAAGAGAGAGGGCAGAAGGAGTAAGAGAGAAATAGGAGGAAGGAAGGAAGGAAGGAAGGAAGGAAGGAAGGAAGGAAGGAAGGTAGAAAGGAAGGAAGGAAGGAAGGGAGGGAGGAAAGAAGGACGAAAGGAAGGAAAAAACACCGGTGTTACTAAAACCCCCCCATAAAAATGGATTCCCCCTGTGGGTAAGCCTACAATGTGGATGAATCTTGAAAATATTGTGCTACGTGTTATGTCAGTCATAACAGCTCACCTATTGTGCAATTCCGTTTATAGGAAATGTCCACAATATGGAAATCTATGCATATGGGATTGATCGCACTTGGTAGTTGGTACCTAGGGCTGAGGGTCAGGGAGAGGGTTTGAGACAGAATGAGGAGTGACTCACGTCTACAGGGTTCTTCTCTGGTCGGGGTGATAATACGTTCTACAATGGATTGCGGATTAAAATTGAATGTGCACAGCCACAGGTATACTAAAAGCCACTCAATTCATAACTTTTAATGGGGGAATCTTACGTGGCGCACTCTCATGGACACCACGGCAGACATAGTGAGAGAGAAAAAGGTGAGTAAATATCTGAAACGGAGGCAGAAACAGAGAGAATGCAAAGCCCTGTGAATGGAAGGGAGAGCGAAAAGGGAAAATGGTGCTATTTACAAATGACAGATGTGAAACTGGGGTTCACATCAACAGTGTCACTGTCAGGAAGGAGGGTCATGCTAGCCATGTCACCGGTAGTGTGGCCCGCAGAGACGCCGACCTGCTGGAGCGTCGTGCCAGCATGGGCTCTGGCAGCCACGTGGGCCAGCAGGAGGGTCCCGCTGCACAGCTGTGGGGTGAGGATAGCCTGGGTGGTGATATCGGCCATTACAGGGGCCTCTTCTGCTGGCAAGAGTGTGACAGTAGCAAGCAGATGGACAGGCCTGCCTGTGAGAACGGAATGCAGGAGGGGCTCTTGTGCGGCTGGGTGTGGGGCCCTCACGGGAACCGTGGAGAAACGGCCAGGTAACTGCATCATGTGGGCTAGTAGATTGGCCAGGGCTTCGAACTGAAGGACAATAACGGGGAGTAGCTGTCAGGCCCTGGGAGTGTCTGAGTGTAAGTGGAGATGGGTTTGGGGTCACTGAGGGATGCGTGGGAGCCATCCCTGTATAGGTACAGGTCATAGGGAGATAGTCTCGTGAGGCCTGTGAGTGTCTAGGTTTGTCCTGGGTGCCTGGGGCTGACTGTGGCAGAAATCTGGGGAAGGCTGGAGAGAAGCTGGGAGACCCAGGAGAGTCCCTGAAGGCAGGGGGCGAAGAGGTGAAAGAAATGGGGGAGGGTTGCAGTAAGGTCCGTGAGTTTGTAGGTGATTCCTGGGTGCGGGAAGCTGACTCCAGGTGAAATCTGGAGATGGTCGGAGAGTAGCTGAGAGAGACAGAAGAGTCCCTGAGGGCTGGGGGTGAGAACATGAGGGAGACTGGGGAGTAAGTCAGTGAAATTCGTGAGTTCGGTGGTGTATCGTGGGTGCCTGGAACTGACTCCAGCTGGAATCTAGAGAAGTTTTGAGAGTAGCTGAAAGAGACACAAGAGTCCCTGTGGGCTGAGGGCAAAGACCAGAGAGAGACCAGGGAGGACCTCAGTGAAGTCTGTGAGTCTGTAGGTGATTCCGGAGTGTGGGAGGCTGACTCCCGCTGAAATCTGGGCGTGGTGGGAGAGTAGCTGGGACAGACAGGAGAGTCCCAGGGGGCTGGGGGTGAAGACATGAGAGAGACCGGGGAGTAACTCAGTGAAACTGCTGAGTTTGGTGGTGATACCTGGGTGCCTGGAACTGACTCCCGCTGAAATCTGGGCATGGTTGGAGAGTAGCTGGGACACACAGGAGAGTCCCTGAGGGCTGGGGGTGAAGACATGAGAGAGACCGGGGAGTAACTGAGTGAAACTGGTGAGTTTGGTGGTGACTCCGGGGTGCCTGGAACTGACTCCAGCTGAAATGTGGGCGTGGTTGGAGAGTAGCTGGGACAGACAGGAGAGTCCCTGAGGGCTGGTGAAGGCGTGAGAGAGACTGGAGAGTAATTGAGTGAAATTGGTGAGTTTGATGGTGATTCCTGGGTGCATGGAACCGACTCCCGCTGAAGTGTGGGCGTGGTTGGAGAGTAGCTGGGACACACAGGAGAGTCCCTGAGGGTTGGAGATAAAGACGTGCTAGAGACTGAGGAGTAACTGAGTGAAATTGGTGAGTTTGGTGGTGATTCCGGGGTGCCTGGAACTGACTCCAGCTGAAATGTGGGCGTGGTTGGAGAGTAGCTGGGACCGACCGGAGAGTCCCTGAGGGATGGTGAAGACATGAGAGAGACTGGGGAGTAACGCAGTGAAATTGGTGAGTCTGGTGGTGATTTCTGGGTGCCTGCAACGGACTCCCGCTGAAGTGTGGGCGTGTTTGGAGAGTAGCTGGGACAGACAGGCGAGTCCCTGAGGGTTGGAGATAAAGACGTGCTAGAGACTGGGGAGTAACTCAGTGAAAGTGTTGGGCTTGGTGGTGATCCCTGGGTTCCTGGAACTGACCCGCTCTGAAATGTGGGCGTGGTTGGAGAGTAGCTGGGACAGACTGGAGGGTCCGTGTTTGGAGAGTAGCTGGGAGACACAGGAGACCCCCCGAGAGCTGGGGGTGAGCTGCTGGGTGATGGCAGTAAGAACATGTGGTATATCACTGATGAACGTGGTGACTCTGAGGAATCCTCAGAGGAGGACACGGGAGAGCCCAATGGCTTCATTGATTGCCCAGCACGGTGAGGACAGGGAAATGGGAGCTTGTGGGATTCTGGTGATGACAGAGGTGAGTGTGGTGAAGCCCTAGGGGATGGTGAACGGTAGCTCCGGATCCCTGGTGGGGAGCTTCCCCTTAAGCCTGAGTTTCTGAGAGGGGAGAGGGAGAAGCTGGGTGAGGCTCGCATGGACCTTGGGGAGTCCGGGCTGGGGGACCGTTCATAAGAAGAGCCAGACGAGACCCTACTGTTCTTAGGTGCAGACATGATTAGGAACCTGCAGCTCCCAGGAGCCCCTACTAATTTTCTAACTCGCAGAAATAAGGAGTGTGTGTGTGCGTGTGTGTGTGTGTGTGTGTGTGTGTGTGTTTGTGTGTGTGCGGTGTGAGGTATGTGCCCCTTAAGAAAATGGAAATCAACCAACCAATGAGACAGACAGACAGACAGAGATTCACTTGCCCAAGTGTTCTGTCCTGTCCTCTGAATCCGCTTCCAAGTCGCAAGACGCTGTGAGCTCCAAGTCCACGCAGAGTCCGCCAAACGCTCCGGCCGCTGATCCGCTCCGCGAAGATGTGAGTACAGGCCAGCCAGGGTGGGTTTAAATAGCCTCGGGCGCAGCCTAGCAGCGGAAAGGGCGGAGCTTCACTCCTCCTTTCCATCAGTCACCCCCAACTTTCCCAGGCTACACCTCGTAGGAAACTGTTCTCCTGCATTGATTCCATGCACCACCTTTGGGACAATCTAAGAACTTACAAGTTTTCTTGGCCAGATATATTAGGAATTGTATACACGGAAACACTGAAAAACAACTAGTGGTTCCGTGGTTCCCACGTTGTGGTTTTGACACCAGCAGCACCCTTGCCACAATCAAACCCCGGAGATGCACAGATCTGTGTTGTAACAAGACCTTCCCCTGACCCTGACGCATGGCAGTTTAAGAAGTCTTTCCGTGTAAGCGAAAAGACTTTGAAGAAAAGGTGGAGATATGCGTTGTATAAACATTCTTTTGCTCTGGAACCACGTAGAGACTTGGGAGCCAGTTGGGTGGAGCATTCGTTGGATGAGGGTGCTCGGGTGAGGAATATCAAGGTGTGGCTCCAGATAATCCGATCATCTAATTAAGATTCCAGTTATGCTCATGGGTTTTAAAATTCCATTTGGGTAAATTCTTTAAGTCAGACTGAGAATGGCAAAGCCTCAACCCCAATTTCCAGGGAGGGTTGAGAGCCTCAGGTGGAGTTGATCACCAATAGCCTATGGTTTAACCCATCATGCCTATAGAATGAGGTCTCCATAAAAACCCAAAAGGACTGGGTTCAGAGAGCTTCTGGATAACACTTCCCGGAAGGTAGTGCGCCCCTCCCCACATGCCGGGCCCCACATTTATCTCTCAACTTTTTGCAATGTCCGCTAAAATACAGAGGCAAGTGTAAGTGTTTCCCTGCGTGCTGTGAGCTCTTCCAGCAAATGAATGCAACTAAATCTGGGCGTGGTGGCAACCTGATTTATAGCCAGTTGCTGAGAAGCACAGGTAGAACAACGTAGGGCTCCCCATTGTTATTAGTGTGGGAGGCCTGTCTGGCGGGACTCGGCCCTTTGGAATCTAATGCTATGTCCCGGTAGATAGCGTCACCATTGAATTAGAAGACACACATATGTTGAGAATAATCTTTCTGGTCATTTGCTGCATGTCTTATTTACAATATGTAATCAAATTCTTTCTCCTGACCTTATGGCACCTGGGTTGAGAACCAAGATTTGAACCAAACATTGGTCGGTCACTTTCTGAGTTTGAAACTCTATTTTGCCTTTAGCGTTTTGCCATTGCTTTTTCGTTTTCTTTTGTTTCGTTTCGTTTCTAAGTTCTGGGGTATATGTGCAGGATGTGCAGATTTGTTACTAAGGTAAACGTGTGCCATGGTGGTTGGCTGCACCTGTCAACCCATCACCTAGGTTTTAAGCCCAGCATGCAGTAGCTGTTTTTCCTAACGCTCTGCCTCCCGAAAGGCCCCGGTGTGTGTTGTTCCCCTTCCTGTGTCCATGTGATCTCATTTTTCAGCTCCCATTATAAGTGAGAATGTGGCATTTGGTTGTCTTTCCCTGGATTAGTTTGCTGAGGATAATGACCACACATCACCACTGTTTTTGTTTTTTAGTATAAAGAGTAGTATTTTATTGAATAAGATTTGCTCACAGAAAAATAGGCTTAAATCTACAATGAATGCCAGACTCTACAGCAGAAAGCAATTTTCTCACTTTTCCACACACAATGGTTCCTACTAATTGAAAAAAAGCCATCAAATTTCATTCACAAATGTACTACTCTGTCTCAAGACATCTCACATAATCATGCACTGTACTAAAACCATTAGATCAGTTCTTCAGTCAGGTTAAAGAAGTAGCCCTCTAATGACTGACTTTTATAGTGCTATCAATATCCACTCCCAATCAGTCTGCCATTGTTAATGGTGTACAGCATTACTGAATACAATGGAATTGATGACGCCCATATCCACGGACAGACCGTGACTTATGATGGTATGATTTGTGATTCTTCAACGTTATGATGGGTTTATTAGATTATTAGATGCGTTTCTGAGTTACACTGGGTTTATGAGTATGCGACCCTATACTCCAGAAACAGCTGTATAAGGAAAAACAGGTGTACCTAATAAAAATATGCTTAGTGACTTGGGATAAACCAATAGATGTTCACAACTGATGGAGAGCCGTGAAAGAGAGATAGCGGTAAATAGTTACAATAACACAATTTTCCTGCACCTGTCGAGGATTTCCCCAAAAAAACGCAGAATGGGGGATGCACCTAAGGCATGTGAAAGAGAGAGGGCAGAAGGAGTAAGAGAGAAATAGGAGGAAGGAAGGAAGGAAGGAAGGAAGGAAGGAAGGAAGGAAGGAAGGTAGGAAGGAAGGAAGGAAGCAAGGGAGGGAGGAAAGAAGGAAAAAGGAAGGAAAAAACACCGGTGTTACTAAAACCCCCCCATAAAAATGGATTCCCCCTGTGGGTAAGCCTACAATGTGGATGAATCTTGAAAATATTGTGCTACGTGTTATGTCAGTCATAACAGCTCACCTATTGTGCAATTCCGTTTATAGGAAATGTCCACAATATGGAAATCTATGCATATGGGATTGATCGCACTAGGTAGTTGCTACCTAGGGCTGAGGGTCAGGGAGAGGGTTTGAGACAGAATGAGGAGTGACTCATGTCTACAGGGTTCTTCTCTGGTCGGGGGTGAGAAGACGTTCTACAATGGATTGCGGATTAAAATTGAATGTGCACAGCCACAGGTATACTAAAAGCCACTCAATTCATAACTTTTAATGGGGGAATCTTACGTGGCGCACTCTCATGGACACCACGGCAGACATAGTGAGAGAGAAAAAGGTGAGTAAATATCTGAAACGGAGGCAGAAACAGAGAGAATGCAAAGCCCTGTGAATGGAAGGGAGAGCGAAAAGGGAAAATGGTGCTATTTACAAATGACAGAGGTGAAACTGGGGTTCACATCAACAGTGTCACTGTCAGGAAGGAGGGTCATGCTTGCCATGTCACCGGTAGTGTGGCCCGCAGGGACGGCGACCTGCTGGAGCGTCGTGCCAGCATGGGCTCTGGCAGCCACGTGGGCCAGCAGGAGGGTCCCGCTGCACAGCTGTGGGGTGAGGATAGCCTGGGTGGTGATATCGGCCATTACAGGGGCCTCTTCTGCTGGCAAGAGTGTGACAGTAGCAAGTAGATGGACAGGCCTGCGTGTGAGGACGGAATGCAGGAGGGGCTCTTGTGCGGCTGGGTGTGGGGCCCTCACGGGAACCGTGGAGAAATGGCCAGGTAACTGCGTCATGTGGGCTAGTAGATTGGCCAGGGCTTCGAACTGAAGGACAATAACGGGGAGTAGCTGTCAGGCCCTGGGAGTGTCTGAGTGTAAGTGGAGATGGGTTTGGGGTCACTGAGGGATGCGTGGGAGCCATCCCTGTATAGGTACAGGTCATAGGGAGATAGTCTCGTGAGGCCTGTGAGTGTCTAGGTTTGTCCTGGGTGCCTGGGGCTGACTGTGGCAGAAATCTGGGGAAGGCTGGAGAGAAGCTGGGAGACCCAGGAGAGTCCCTGAAGGCAGGGGGCGAAGAGGTGAAAGAAATGGGGGAGGGTTGCAGTAAGGTCCGTGAGTTTGTAGGTGATTCCTGGGTGCGGGAAGCTGACTCCAGGTGAAATCTGGAGATGGTCGGAGAGTAGCTGAGAGAGACAGAAGAGTCCCTGAGGGCTGGGGGTGAGAACATGAGGGAGACTGGGGAGTAAGTCAGTGAAATTCGTGAGTTCGGTGGTGTATCGTGGGTGCCTGGAACTGACTCCAGCTGGAATCTAGAGAAGTTTTGAGAGTAGCTGAAAGAGACACAAGAGTCCCTGTGGGCTGAGGGCAAAGACCAGAGAGAGACCAGGGAGGACCTCAGTGAAGTCTGTGAGTCTGTAGGTGATTCCGGAGTGTGGGAGGCTGACTCCCGCTGAAATGTGGGCATGGTGGGAGAGTAGCTGGGACAGACAGGAGAGTCCCAGGGGGCTGGGGGTGAAGACATGAGAGAGACCGGGGAGTAACTCAGTGAAACTGCTGAGTTTGGTGGTGATACCTGGGTGCCTGGAACTGACTCCCGCTGAAATCTGGGCATGTTTGCAGAGTAGCTGGGACACTCAGGAGAGTCCCTGAGGGCTGGGGGTGAAGACATGAGAGAGACCGGGGAGTAACTGAGTGAAACTGGTGAGTTTGGTGGTGACTCCGGGGTGCCTGGAACTGACTCCAGCTGAAATGTGGGCGTGGTTGGAGAGTAGCTGGGACAGACAGGAGAGTCCCTGAGGGCTGGTGAAGGCGTGAGAGAGACTGGAGAGTAATTGAGTGAAATTGGTGAGTTTGATGGTGATTCCTGGGTGCATGGAACCGACTCCCGCTGAAGTGTGGGCGTGGTTGGAGAGTAGCTGGGACACACAGGAGAGTCCCTGAGGGTTGGAGATAAAGACGTGCTAGAGACTGAGGAGTAACTGAGTGAAATTGGTGAGTTTGGTGGTGATTCCGGGGTGCCTGGAACTGACTCTAGCTGAAATGTGGGCGTGGTTGGAGAGTAGCTGGGACCGACCGGAGAGTCCCTGAGGGATGGTGAAGACATGAGAGAGACTGGGGAGTAACGCAGTGAAATTGGTGAGTCTGGTGGTGATTTCTAGGTGCCTGCAACGGGCTCTCGCTGAAGTGTGGGCGTGTTTGGAGAGTAGCTGGGACAGACAGGCGAGTCCCTGAGGGTTGGAGATAAAGACGTGCTAGAGACTGGGGAGTAACTCAGTGAAAGTGTTGGGCTTGGTGGTGATCCCTGGGTTCCTGGAACTGACCCGCTCTGAAATGTGGGGGTAGTTGGAGAGTAGCTAGGACAGACTGGAGGGTCCGTGTTTGGAGAGTAGCTGGGAGACACAGGAGACCCCCCGAGAGCTGGGGGTGAGCTGCTGGGTGATGGCAGTAAGAACATGTGGTATATCACTGATGAACGTGGTGACTCTGAGGAATCCTCAGAGGAGGACACGGGAGAGCCCAATGGCTTCATTGATTGCCCAGCACGGTGAGGACAGGGAAATGTGAGCTTGTGGGATTCTGGTGATGACAGAGGTGAGTGTGGTGAAGCCCTAGGGGATGGTGAATGGTAGCTCCGGATCCCTGGTGGGGAGCTTCCCCTTAAGCCTGAGTTTCTGAGAGGGGAGAGGGAGAAGCTGGGTGAGGCTCGCATGGACCTTGGGGAGTCCGGGCTGGGGGACCGTTCATAAGAGGAGCCAGACGAGACCCTACTGTTCTTAGGTGCAGACATGATTAGGAACCCTGCAGCTCCCAGGAGCCCCTACTAATTTTCTAACTCGCAGAAATAAGGAGTGTGTGTGCGTGTGTGTGTGTGTGTGTGTGTGTGTTTGTGTGCGGTGTGAGGTATGTGCCCCTTAAGAAAATGGAAATCAACCAACCAATGAGACAGACAGACAGACAGAGATTCACTTGTCCAAGTGTTCTGTCCTGTCCTCTGAATCCGCTTCCAAGTCGCAAGACGCTGTGAGCTCCAAGTCCACGCAGAGTCCGCCAAACGCTCCGGCCGCTGATCCGCTCCGCGAAGATGTGAGTACAGGCCAGCCAGGGTGGGTTTAAATAGCCTCAGGCGCAGCCTAGCAGCGGAAAGGGCGGAGCTTCACTCCTCCTTTCCATCAGTCACCCCCAACTTTCCCAGGCTACACCTCGTAGGAAACTGTTCTCCTGCATTGATTCCATGCGCCACCTTTGGGACAATCTAAGAACTTACAAGTTTTCTTGGCCAGATATATTAGGAATTGTATACACGGAACCACTGAAAAACAACTAGTGGTTCCGTGGTTCCCACGTTGTGGTTTTGACACCAGCAGCACCCTTGCCACAATCAAACCCCGGAGATGCACAGATCTGTGTTGTAACAAGACCTCCCCCTGACCCTGACGCATGGCAGTTTAAGAAGTCTTTCCGTGTAAGCGAAAAGACTGTGAAGAAAATGTGGAGATATGCTTTGTATAAACATTCTTTTCCTCTGGAACCACGTAGAAGCTTGGGAGCCAGTTGGGTGGAGCATTCGTTGGATGAGGGTGCTCGGGTGAGGAATATCAAGGTGTGGCTCCAGATAATCCGATCATCTAATTAAGATTCCAGTTATGCTCATGGGTTTTAAAATTCCATTTGGGTAAATTCTTTAAGTCAGACTGAGAATGGCAAAGCCTCAACCCCAATTTCCAGGGAGGGTTGAGAGCCTCAGGTGGAGTTGATCACCAATAGCCTATGGTTTAACCCATCATGCCTATAGAATGAGGTCTCCATAAAAACCCAAAAGGACTGGGTTCAGAGAGCTTCTGGATAACACTTCCCGGAAGGTAGTGCGCCCCTCCCCACATGCCGGGCCCCACATTTATCTCTCAACTTTTTGCAATGTCCGCTAAAATACAAAGGCAAGTGTAGGTGTTTCCCTGCGTGCTGTGAGCTCTTCCAGCAAATGAATGCAACTAAATCTGGGAGTGGTGGCAACCTGATTTATAGCCAGTTGCTGAGAAGCACAGGTAGAACAACGTAGGGCTCCCCATTGTTATTAGTGTGGGAGGCCTGTCTGGCGGGACTCGGCCCTTTGGAATCTAATGCTATGTCCCGGTAGATAGCGTCACCATTGAATTCGAAGACACACATATGTTGAGAATAATCTTTCTGGTCATTTGCTGCATGTCTTATTTACAATATGTAATCAAATTCTTTCTCCTGACCTTATGGCACCTGGGTTGAGAACCAAGATTTGAACCAAACATTGGTCGGTCACTTTCTGAGTTTGAAACTTTATTTTGCCTTTAGCGTTTTGCTATTGCTTTTTCGTTTTCTTTTGTTTCGTTTCGTTTCTAAGTTCTGGGGTATATGTGCAGGATGTGCAGATTTGTTACTAAGGTAAACGTGTGCCATGGTGGTTGGCTGCACCTGTCAACCCATCACCTAGGTATTAAGCCCAGCATGCAGTAGGTGTTTTTCCTAACGCTCTGCCTCCCGAAGGGCCCCAGTGTGTGTTGTTCCCCTTCCTGTGTCCATGTGATCTCATTTTTCAGCTCCCATTATAAGTGAGAATGTGGCGTTTGGTTTTCTTTCCCTGGATTAGTTTGCTGAGGATAATGACCACACATCACTGCTGTTTTTGTTTTTTAGAATAAAGAGTAGTATTTTATTGAATAAGATTTGCTCACAGAAAAACAAGCTTAAATCTACAATGAATGCCAGACTCTACAGCAGAAAGCAATTTTCTCACTTTTCCACACACAATGGTTCCTACTAATTGAAAAAAAGCCATCAAATTTCATTCACAAATGTACTACTCGGTCTCAAAACATCTCACATAATCATGCACTGTACTAAAGCCATTAGATCAGTTCTTCAGTCAGGTTAAAGAAGTAGCCCTCTAATGACTGACTTTTATAATGCTATCAATATCCACTCCCAATCAGTCTGCCATTGTTAATGGTGTACAGCATTACTGAATACAATGGAATTGATGACACCCATATCCACGGACAGACCGTGACTTATCATGGTTTGATTTGTGATTCTTCAACGTTATGATGGGTTTATTGGATTATTAGATGCGTTTCTGAGTTACACTGGGTTTATGAGTATGCGACCCTATACTCCAGAAACAGCTGTATAAGGAAAAACAGGTGTACCTAATAAAAATATGCTTAGTGACTTGGGATAAACCAATAGATGTTCACAACTGATGGAGAGCCGTGAAAGAGAGATAGAGGTAAATAGTTACAATAGCACAATTTTCCTGCACCTGTCGAGGATTTCCCCAAAAAAACGCAGAATGGGGGATGCACCTAAGGCATATGAAAGAGAGAGGGCAGAAGGAGTAAGAGAGAAATAGGAGGAAGGAAGGAAGGAAGGAAAGAAGGAAGGTAGGAGGGAAGGAAGGAAGGAAGGGAGGGAGGAAAGAAGGACGAAAGGAAGGAGAAAACACCGGTGTTACTAAAACCCCCCCATAAAAATGGATTCCCCCTGTGGGTAAGCCTACAATGTGGATGAATCTTGAAAATATTGTGCTACGTGTTATGTCAGTCATAACAGCTCACCTATTGTGCAATTCCGTTTATAGGAAATGTCCACAATATGGAAATCTATGCATATGGGATTGATCGCACTAGGTAGTTGCTACCTAGGGCTGAGGGTCAGGGAGAGGGTTTGAGACAGAATGAGGAGTGACTAATGTCTACAGGGTTCTTCTCTGGTCGGGGGTGATAAGACGTTCTACAATGGATTGCGGATTAAAATTGAATGTGCACAGCCACAGGTATACTAAAAGCCACTCAATTCATAACTTTTAATGGGGGAATCTTACGTGGCGCACTCTCATGGACACCACGGCAGACATAGTGAGAGAGAAAAAGGTGAGTAAATATCTGAAACGGAGGCAGAAACAGAGAATGCAAAGCCCTGTGAATGGAAGGGAGAGCGAAAAGGGAAAATGGTCCTATTTACAAATGACAGATGTGAAACTGGGGTTCACATCAACAGTGTCACTGTCAGGAAGGAGGGTCATGCTAGCCATGTCACCGGTAGTGTGGCCCGCAGGGACGCCGACCTGCTGGAGCGTCGTGCCAGCATGGGCTCTGGCAGCCACGTGGGCCAGCAGGAGGGTCCCGCTGCACAGCTGTGGGGTGAGGATAGCCTGGGTGGTGATATCGGCCATTACAGGGGCCTCTTCTGCTGGCAAGAGTGTGACAGTAGCAAGTAGATGGACAGGCCTGCGTGTGAGGACGGAATGCAGGAGGGGCTCTTGTGCGGCTGGGTGTGGGGCCCTCACGGGAACCGTGGAGAAATGGCCAGGTAACTGCGTCATGTGGGCTAGTAGATTGGCCAGGGCTTCGAACTGAAGGACAATAACGGGGAGTAGCTGTCAGGCCCTGCGAGTGTCTGAGTGTAAGTGGAGATGGGTTTGGGGTCAGTGAGGGATGCGTGGGAGCCATCCCTGTATAGGTACAGGTCATAGGGAGATAGTCTCGTGAGGCCTGTGAGTGTCTAGGTTTGTCCTGGGTGCCTGGGGCTGACTGTGGCAGAAATCTGGGGAAGGCTGGAGAGAAGCTGGGAGACCCAGGAGAGTCCCTGAAGGCAGGGGGCGAAGAGGTGAAAGAAATGGGGGAGGGTTGCAGTAAGGTCCGTGAGTTTGTAGGTGATTCCTGGGTGCGGGAAGCTGACTCCAGGTGAAATCTGGAGATGGTCGGAGAGTAGCTGAGAGAGACAGAAGAGTCCCTGAGGGCTGGGGGTGAGAACATGAGGGAGACTGGGGAGTAAGTCAGTGAAATTCGTGAGTTCGGTGGTGTATCGTGGGTGCCTGGAACTGACTCCAGCTGGAATCTAGAGAAGTTTTGAGAGTAGCTGAAAGAGACACAAGAGTCCCTGTGGGCTGAGGGCAAAGACCTGAGAGAGACCAGGGAGGACCTCAGTGAAGTCTGTGAGTCTGTAGGTGATTCCGGAGTGTGGGAGGCTGACTCCCGCTGAAATCTGGGCGTGGTGGGAGAGTAGCTGGGACAGACAGGAGAGTCCCAGGGGGCTGGGGGTGAAGACATGAGAGAGACCGGGGAGTAACTCAGTGAAACTGCTGAGTTTGGTGGTGATACCTGGGTGCCTGGAACTGACTCCCGCTGAAATCTGGGCATGGTTGGAGAGTAGCTGGGACACACAGGAGAGTCCCTGAGGGCTGGGGGTGAAGACATGAGAGAGACCGGGGAGTAACTGAGTGAAACTGGTGAGTTTGGTGGTGACTCCGGGGTGCCTGGAACTGACTCCAGCTGAAATGTGGGCGTGGTTGGAGAGTAGCTGGGACAGACAGGAGAGTCCCTGAGGGCTGGTGAAGGCGTGAGAGAGACTGGAGAGTAATTGAGTGAAATTGGTGAGTTTGATGGTGATTCCTGGGTGCATGGAACCGACTCCCGCTGAAGTGTGGGCGTGGTTGGAGAGTAGCTGGGACACACAGGAGAGTCCCTGAGGGTTGGAGATAAAGACGTGCTAGAGACTGAGGAGTAACTGAGTGAAATTGGTGAGTTTGGTGGTGATTCCGGGGTGCCTGGAACTGACTGCAGCTGAAATGTGGGCGTGGTTGGAGAGTAGCTGGGACCGACCGGAGAGTCCCTGAGGGATGGTGAAGACATGAGAGAGACTGGGGAGTAACGCAGTGAAATTGGTGAGTCTGGTGGTGATTTCTGGGTGCCTGCAACGGACTCCCGCTGAAGTGTGGGCGTGTTTGGAGAGTAGCTGGGACAGACAGGCGAGTCCCTGAGGGTTGGAGATAAAGACGTGCTAGAGACTGGGGAGTAACTCAGTGAAAGTGTTGGGCTTGGTGGTGATCCCTGGGTTCCTGGAACTGACCCGCTCTGAAATGTGGGCGTGGTTGGAGAGTAGCTGGGACAGACTGGAGGGTCCGTGTTTGGAGAGTAGCTGGGAGACACAGGAGACCCCCCGAGAGCTGGGGGTGAGCTGCTGGGTGATGGCAGTAAGAACATGTGGTATATCACTGATGAACGTGGTGACTCTGAGGAATCCTCAGAGGAGGACACGGGAGAGCCCAATGGCTTCATTGATTGCCCAGCACGGTGAGGACAGGGAAATGTGAGCTTGTGGGATTCTGGTGATGACAGAGGTGAGTGTGGTGAAGCCCTAGGGGATGGTGAACGGTAGCTCCGGATCCCTGGTGGGGAGCTTCCCCTTAAGCCTGAGTTTCTGAGAGGGGAGAGGGAGAAGCTGGGTGAGGCTCGCATGGACCTTGGGGAGTCCGGGCTGGGGGACCGTTCATAAGAAGAGCCAGACGAGACCCTACTGTTCTTAGGTGCAGACATGATTAGGAACCCTGCAGCTCCCAGGAGCCCCTACTAATTTTCTAACTCGCAGAAATAAGGAGTGTGTGTGCGTGTGTGTGTGTGTGTGTGTGTGTGTGTGTTTGTGTGCGGTGTGAGGTATGTGCCCCTTAAGAAAATGGAAATCAACCAACCAATGAGACAGACAGACAGACAGAGATTCACTTGTCCAAGTGTTCTGTCCTGTCCTCTGAATCCGCTTCCAAGTCGCAAGACGCTGTGAGCTCCAAGTCCACGCAGAGTCCGCCAAACGCTCCGGCCGCTGATCCGCTCCGCGAAGATGTGAGTACAGGCCAGCCAGGGTGGGTTTAAATAGCCTCGGGCGCAGCCTAGCAGCGGAAAGGGCGGAGCTTCACTCCTCCTTTCCATCAGTCACCCCCAACTTTCCCAGGCTACACCTCGTAGGAAACTGTTCTCCTGCATTGATTCCATGCGCCACCTTTGGGACAATCTAAGAACTTACAAGTTTTCTTGGCCAGATATATTAGGAATTGTATACACGGAACCACTGAAAAACAACTAGTGGTTCCGTGGTTCCCACGTTGTGGTTTTGACACCAGCAGCACCCTTGCCACAATCAAACCCCGGAGATGCACAGATCTGTGTTGTAACAAGACCTCCCCCTGACCCTGACGCATGGCAGTTTAAGAAGTCTTTCCGTGTAAGCGAAAAGACTGTGAAGAAAATGTGGAGATATGCTTTGTATAAACATTCTTTTCCTCTGGAACCACGTAGAAGCTTGGGAGCCAGTTGGGTGGAGCATTCGTTGGATGAGGGTGCTCGGGTGAGGAATATCAAGGTGTGGCTCCAGATAATCCGATCATCTAATTAAGATTCCAGTTATGCTCATGGGTTTTAAAATTCCATTTGGGTAAATTCTTTAAGTCAGACTGAGAATGGCAAAGCCTCAACCCCAATTTCCAGGGAGGGTTGAGAGCCTCAGGTGGAGTTGATCACCAATAGCCTATGGTTTAACCCATCATGCCTATAGAATGAGGTCTCCATAAAAACCCAAAAGGACTGGGTTCAGAGAGCTTCTGGATAACACTTCCCGGAAGGTAGTGCGCCCCTCCCCACATGCCGGGCCCCACATTTATCTCTCAACTTTTTGCAATGTCCGCTAAAATACAAAGGCAAGTGTAGGTGTTTCCCTGCGTGCTGTGAGCTCTTCCAGCAAATGAATGCAACTAAATCTGGGAGTGGTGGCAACCTGATTTATAGCCAGTTGCTGAGAAGCACAGGTAGAACAACGTAGGGCTCCCCATTGTTATTAGTGTGGGAGGCCTGTCTGGCGGGACTCGGCCCTTTGGAATCTAATGCTATGTCCCGGTAGATAGCGTCACCATTGAATTAGAAGACACACATATGTTGAGAATAATCTTTCTGGTCATTTGCTGCATGTCTTATTTACAATATGTAATCAAATTCTTTCTCCTGACCTTATGGCACCTGGGTTGAGAACCAAGATTTGAACCAAACATTGGTCGGTCACTTTCTGAGTTTGAAACTTTATTTTGCCTTTAGCGTTTTGCTATTGATTTTTCGTTTTCTTTTGTTTCGTTTCGTTTCTAAGTTCTGGGGTATATGTGCAGGATGTGCAGATTTGTTACTAAGGTAAACGTGTGCCATGGTGGTTGGCTGCACCTGTCAACCCATCACCTAGGTATTAAGCCCAGCATGCAGTAGGTGTTTTTCCTAACGCTCTGCCTCCCGAAGGGCCCCAGTGTGTGTTGTTCCCCTTCCTGTGTCCATGTGATCTCATTTTTCAGCTCCCATTATAAGTGAGAATGTGGCGTTTGGTTTTCTTTCCCTGGATTAGTTTGCTGAGGATAATGACCACACATCACTGCTGTTTTTGTTTTTTAGAATAAAGAGTAGTATTTTATTGAATAAGATTTGCTCACAGAAAAACAAGCTTAAATCTACAATGAATGCCAGACTCTACAGCAGAAAGCAATTTTCTCACTTTTCCACACACAATGGTTCCTACTAATTGAAAAAAAGCCATCAAATTTCATTCACAAATGTACTACTCGGTCTCAAAACATCTCACATAATCATGCACTGTACTAAAGCCATTAGATCAGTTCTTCAGTCAGGTTAAAGAAGTAGCCCTCTAATGACTGACTTTTATAATGCTATCAATATCCACTCCCAATCAGTCTGCCATTGTTAATGGTGTACAGCATTACTGAATACAATGGAATTGATGACACCCATATCCACGGACAGACCGTGACTTATCATGGTTTGATTTGTGATTCTTCAACGTTATGATGGGTTTATTGGATTATTAGATGCGTTTCTGAGTTACACTGGGTTTATGAGTATGCGACCCTATACTCCAGAAACAGCTGTATAAGGAAAAACAGGTGTACCTAATAAAAATATGCTTAGTGACTTGGGATAAACCAATAGATGTTCACAACTGATGGAGAGCCGTGAAAGAGAGATAGAGGTAAATAGTTACAATAGCACAATTTTCCTGCACCTGTCGAGGATTTCCCCAAAAAAACGCAGAATGGGGGATGCACCTAAGGCATATGAAAGAGAGAGGGCAGAAGGAGTAAGAGAGAAATAGGAGGAAGGAAGGAAGGAAGGAAAGAAGGAAGGTAGGAGGGAAGGAAGGAAGGAAGGGAGGGAGGAAAGAAGGACGAAAGGAAGGAGAAAACACCGGTGTTACTAAAACCCCCCCATAAAAATGGATTCCCCCTGTGGGTAAGCCTACAATGTGGATGAATCTTGAAAATATTGTGCTACGTGTTATGTCAGTCATAACAGCTCACCTATTGTGCAATTCCGTTTATAGGAAATGTCCACAATATGGAAATCTATGCATATGGGATTGATCGCACTAGGTAGTTGCTACCTAGGGCTGAGGGTCAGGGAGAGGGTTTGAGACAGAATGAGGAGTGACTAATGTCTACAGGGTTCTTCTCTGGTCGGGGGTGATAAGACGTTCTACAATGGATTGCGGATTAAAATTGAATGTGCACAGCCACAGGTATACTAAAAGCCACTCAATTCATAACTTTTAATGGGGGAATCTTACGTGGCGCACTCTCATGGACACCACGGCAGACATAGTGAGAGAGAAAAAGGTGAGTAAATATCTGAAACGGAGGCAGAAACAGAGAATGCAAAGCCCTGTGAATGGAAGGGAGAGCGAAAAGGGAAAATGGTCCTATTTACAAATGACAGATGTGAAACTGGGGTTCACATCAACAGTGTCACTGTCAGGAAGGAGGGTCATGCTAGCCATGTCACCGGTAGTGTGGCCCGCAGGGACGCCGACCTGCTGGAGCGTCGTGCCAGCATGGGCTCTGGCAGCCACGTGGGCCAGCAGGAGGGTCCCGCTGCACAGCTGTGGGGTGAGGATAGCCTGGGTGGTGATATCGGCCATTACAGGGGCCTCTTCTGCTGGCAAGAGTGTGACAGTAGCAAGTAGATGGACAGGCCTGCGTGTGAGGACGGAATGCAGGAGGGGCTCTTGTGCGGCTGGGTGTGGGGCCCTCACGGGAACCGTGGAGAAATGGCCAGGTAACTGCGTCATGTGGGCTAGTAGATTGGCCAGGGCTTCGAACTGAAGGACAATAACGGGGAGTAGCTGTCAGGCCCTGCGAGTGTCTGAGTGTAAGTGGAGATGGGTTTGGGGTCACTGAGGGATGCGTGGGAGCCATCCCTGTATAGGTACAGGTCATAGGGAGATAGTCTCGTGAGGCCTGTGAGTGTCTAGGTTTGTCCTGGGTGCCTGGGGCTGACTGTGGCAGAAATCTGGGGAAGGCTGGAGAGAAGCTGGGAGACCCAGGAGAGTCCCTGAAGGCAGGGGGCGAAGAGGTGAAAGAAATGGGGGAGGGTTGCAGTAAGGTCCGTGAGTTTGTAGGTGATTCCTGGGTGCGGGAAGCTGACTCCAGGTGAAATCTGGAGATGGTCGGAGAGTAGCTGAGAGAGACAGAAGAGTCCCTGAGGGCTGGGGGTGAGAACATGAGGGAGACTGGGGAGTAAGTCAGTGAAATTCGTGAGTTCGGTGGTGTATCGTGGGTGCCTGGAACTGACTCCAGCTGGAATCTAGAGAAGTTTTGAGAGTAGCTGAAAGAGACACAAGAGTCCCTGTGGGCTGAGGGCAAAGACCTGAGAGAGACCAGGGAGGACCTCAGTGAAGTCTGTGAGTCTGTAGGTGATTCCGGAGTGTGGGAGGCTGACTCCCGCTGAAATCTGGGCGTGGTGGGAGAGTAGCTGGGACAGACAGGAGAGTCCCAGGGGGCTGGGGGTGAAGACATGAGAGAGACCGGGGAGTAACTCAGTGAAACTGCTGAGTTTGGTGGTGATACCTGGGTGCCTGGAACTGACTCCCGCTGAAATCTGGGCATGGTTGGAGAGTAGCTGGGACACACAGGAGAGTCCCTGAGGGCTGGGGGTGAAGACATGAGAGAGACCGGGGAGTAACTGAGTGAAACTGGTGAGTTTGGTGGTGACTCCGGGGTGCCTGGAACTGACTCCAGCTGAAATGTGGGCGTGGTTGGAGAGTAGCTGGGACAGACAGGAGAGTCCCTGAGGGCTGGTGAAGGCGTGAGAGAGACTGGAGAGTAATTGAGTGAAATTGGTGAGTTTGATGGTGATTCCTGGGTGCATGGAACCGACTCCCGCTGAAGTGTGGGCGTGGTTGGAGAGTAGCTGGGACACACAGGAGAGTCCCTGAGGGTTGGAGATAAAGACGTGCTAGAGACTGAGGAGTAACTGAGTGAAATTGGTGAGTTTGGTGGTGATTCCGGGGTGCCTGGAACTGACTGCAGCTGAAATGTGGGCGTGGTTGGAGAGTAGCTGGGACCGACCGGAGAGTCCCTGAGGGATGGTGAAGACATGAGAGAGACTGGGGAGTAACGCAGTGAAATTGGTGAGTCTGGTGGTGATTTCTGGGTGCCTGCAACGGACTCCCGCTGAAGTGTGGGCGTGTTTGGAGAGTAGCTGGGACAGACAGGCGAGTCCCTGAGGGTTGGAGATAAAGACGTGCTAGAGACTGGGGAGTAACTCAGTGAAAGTGTTGGGCTTGGTGGTGATCCCTGGGTTCCTGGAACTGACCCGCTCTGAAATGTGGGCGTGGTTGGAGAGTAGCTGGGACAGACTGGAGGGTCCGTGTTTGGAGAGTAGCTGGGAGACACAGGAGACCCCCCGAGAGCTGGGGGTGAGCTGCTGGGTGATGGCAGTAAGAACATGTGGTATATCACTGATGAACGTGGTGACTCTGAGGAATCCTCAGAGGAGGACACGGGAGAGCCCAATGGCTTAATTGATTGCCCAGCACGGTGAGGACAGGGAAATGTGAGCTTGTGGGATTCTGGTGATGACAGAGGTGAGTGTGGTGAAGCCCTAGGGGATGGTGAACGGTAGCTCCGGATCCCTGGTGGGGAGCTTCCCCTTAAGCCTGAGTTTCTGAGAGGGGAGAGGGAGAAGCTGGGTGAGGCTCGCATGGACCTTGGGGAGTCCGGGCTGGGGGACCGTTCATAAGAAGAGCCAGACGAGACCCTACTGTTCTTAGGTGCAGACATGATTAGGAACCCTGCAGCTCCCAGGAGCCCCTACTAATTTTCTAACTCGCAGAAATAAGGAGTGTGTGTGCGTGTGTGTGTGTGTGTGTGTGTGTTTGTGTGCGGTGTGAGGTATGTGCCCCTTAAGAAAATGGAAATCAACCAACCAATGAGACAGACAGACAGACAGAGATTCACTTGTCCAAGTGTTCTGTCCTGTCCTCTGAATCCGCTTCCAAGTCGCAAGACGCTGTGAGCTCCAAGTCCACGCAGAGTCCGCCAAACGCTCCGGCCGCTGATCCGCTCCGCGAAGATGTGAGTACAGGCCAGCCAGGGTGGGTTTAAATAGCCTCGGGCGCAGCCTAGCAGCGGAAAGGGCGGAGCTTCACTCCTCCTTTCCATCAGTCACCCCCAACTTTCCCAGGCTACACCTCGTAGGAAACTGTTCTCCTGCATTGATTCCATGCGCCACCTTTGGGACAATCTAAGAACTTACAAGTTTTCTTGGCCAGATATATTAGGAATTGTATACACGGAACCACTGAAAAACAACTAGTGGTTCCGTGGTTCCCACGTTGTGGTTTTGACACCAGCAGCACCCTTGCCACAATCAAACCCCGGAGATGCACAGATCTGTGTTGTAACAAGACCTCCCCCTGACCCTGACGCATGGCAGTTTAAGAAGTCTTTCCGTGTAAGCGAAAAGACTGTGAAGAAAATGTGGAGATATGCTTTGTATAAACATTCTTTTCCTCTGGAACCACGTAGAAGCTTGGGAGCCAGTTGGGTGGAGCATTCGTTGGATGAGGGTGCTCGGGTGAGGAATATCAAGGTGTGGCTCCAGATAATCCGATCATCTAATTAAGATTCCAGTTATGCTCATCGGTTTTAAAATTCCATTTGGGTAAATTCTTTAAGTCAGACTGAGAATGGCAAAGCCTCAACCCCAATTTCCAGGGAGGGTTGAGAGCCTCAGGTGGAGTTGATCACCAATAGCCTATGGTTTAACCCATCATGCCTATAGAATGAGGTCTCCATAAAAACCCAAAAGGACTGGGTTCAGAGAGCTTCTGGATAACACTTCCCGGAAGGTAGTGCGCCCCTCCCCACATGCCGGGCCCCACATTTATCTCTCAACTTTTTGCAATGTCCGCTAAAATACAAAGGCAAGTGTAAGTGTTTCCCTGCGTGCTGTGAGCTCTTCCAGCAAATGAATGCAACTAAATCTGGGCGTGGTGGCAACCTGATTTATAGCCAGTTGCTGAGAAGCACAGGTAGAACAACGTAGGGCTCCCCATTGTTATTAGTGTGGGAGGCCTGTCTGGCGGGACTCGGCCCTTTGGAATCTAATGCTATGTCCCGGTAGATAGCGTCACCATTGAATTAGAAGACACACATATGTTGAGAATAATCTTTCTGGTCATTTGCTGCATGTCTTATTTACAATATGTAATCAAATTCTTTCTCCTGACCTTATGGCACCTGGGTTGAGAACCAAGATTTGAACCAAACATTGGTCGGTCACTTTCTGAGTTTGAAACTTTATTTTGCCTTTAGCGTTTTGCTATTGCTTTTTCGTTTTCTTTTGTTTCGTTTCGTTTCTAAGTTCTGGGGTATATGTGCAGGATGTGCAGATTTGTTACTAAGGTAAACGTGTGCCATGGTGGTTGGCTGCACCTGTCAACCCATCACCTAGGTATTAAGCCCAGCATGCAGTAGGTGTTTTTCCTAACGCTCTGCCTCCCGAAGGGCCCCAGTGTGTGTTGTTCCCCTTCCTGTGTCCATGTGATCTCATTTTTCAGCTCCCATTATAAGTGAGAATGTGGCGTTTGGTTTTCTTTCCCTGGATTAGTTTGCTGAGGATAATGACCACACATCACTGCTGTTTTTGTTTTTTAGAATAAAGAGTAGTATTTTATTGAATAAGATTTGCTCACAGAAAAACAAGCTTAAATCTACAATGAATGCCAGACTCTACAGCAGAAAGCAATTTTCTCACTTTTCCACACACAATGGTTCCTACTAATTGAAAAAAAGCCATCAAATTTCATTCACAAATGTACTACTCGGTCTCAAAACATCTCACATAATCATGCACTGTACTAAAGCCATTAGATCAGTTCTTCAGTCAGGTTAAAGAAGTAGCCCTCTAATGACTGACTTTTATAATGCTATCAATATCCACTCCCAATCAGTCTGCCATTGTTAATGGTGTACAGCATTACTGAATACAATGGAATTGATGACACCCATATCCACGGACAGACCGTGACTTATCATGGTTTGATTTGTGATTCTTCAACGTTATGATGGGTTTATTGGATTATTAGATGCGTTTCTGAGTTACACTGGGTTTATGAGTATGCGACCCTATACTCCAGAAACAGCTGTATAAGGAAAAACAGGTGTACCTAATAAAAATATGCTTAGTGACTTGGGATAAACCAATAGATGTTCACAACTGATGGAGAGCCGTGAAAGAGAGATAGAGGTAAATAGTTACAATAGCACAATTTTCCTGCACCTGTCGAGGATTTCCCCAAAAAAACGCAGAATGGGGGATGCACCTAAGGCATATGAAAGAGAGAGGGCAGAAGGAGTAAGAGAGAAATAGGAGGAAGGAAGGAAGGAAGGAAAGAAGGAAGGTAGGAGGGAAGGAAGGAAGGAAGGGAGGGAGGAAAGAAGGACGAAAGGAAGGAGAAAACACCGGTGTTACTAAAACCCCCCCATAAAAATGGATTCCCCCTGTGGGTAAGCCTACACTGTGGATGAATCTTGAAAATATTGTGCTACGTGTTATGTCAGTCATAACAGCTCACCTATTGTGCAATTCCGTTTATAGGAAATGTCCACAATATGGAAATCTATGCATATGGGATTGATCGCACTAGGTAGTTGCTACCTAGGGCTGAGGGTCAGGGAGAGGGTTTGAGACAGAATGAGGAGTGACTAATGTCTACAGGGTTCTTCTCTGGTCGGGGGTGATAAGACGTTCTACAATGGATTGCGGATTAAAATTGAATGTGCACAGCCACAGGTATACTAAAAGCCACTCAATTCATAACTTTTAATGGGGGAATCTTACGTGGCGCACTCTCATGGACACCACGGCAGACATAGTGAGAGAGAAAAAGGTGAGTAAATATCTGAAACGGAGGCAGAAACAGAGAGAATGCAAAGCCCTGTGAATGGAAGGGAGAGCGAAAAGGGAAAATGGTCCTATTTACAAATGACAGATGTGAAACTGGGGTTCACATCAACAGTGTCACTGTCAGGAAGGAGGGTCATGCTAGCCATGTCACCGGTAGTGTGGCCCGCAGGGACGCCGACCTGCTGGAGCGTCGTGCCAGCATGGGCTCTGGCAGCCACGTGGGCCAGCAGGAGGGTCCCGCTGCACAGCTGTGGGGTGAGGATAGCCTGGGTGGTGATATCGGCCATTACAGGGGCCTCTTCTGCTGGCAAGAGTGTGACAGTAGCAAGTAGATGGACAGGCCTGCGTGTGAGGACGGAATGCAGGAGGGGCTCTTGTGCGGCTGGGTGTGGGGCCCTCACGGGAACCGTGGAGAAATGGCCAGGTAACTGCGTCATGTGGGCTAGTAGATTGGCCAGGGCTTCGAACTGAAGGACAATAACGGGGAGTAGCTGTCAGGCCCTGCGAGTGTCTGAGTGTAAGTGGAGATGGGTTTGGGGTCACTGAGGGATGCGTGGGAGCCATCCCTGTATAGGTACAGGTCATAGGGAGATAGTCTCGTGAGGCCTGTGAGTGTCTAGGTTTGTCCTGGGTGCCTGGGGCTGACTGTGGCAGAAATCTGGGGAAGGCTGGAGAGAAGCTGGGAGACCCAGGAGAGTCCCTGAAGGCAGGGGGCGAAGAGGTGAAAGAAATGGGGGAGGGTTGCAGTAAGGTCCGTGAGTTTGTAGGTGATTCCTGGGTGCGGGAAGCTGACTCCAGGTGAAATCTGGAGATGGTCGGAGAGTAGCTGAGAGAGACAGAAGAGTCCCTGAGGGCTGGGGGTGAGAACATGAGGGAGACTGGGGAGTAAGTCAGTGAAATTCGTGAGTTCGGTGGTGTATCGTGGGTGCCTGGAACTGACTCCAGCTGGAATCTAGAGAAGTTTTGAGAGTAGCTGAAAGAGACACAAGAGTCCCTGTGGGCTGAGGGCAAAGACCTGAGAGAGACCAGGGAGGACCTCAGTGAAGTCTGTGAGTCTGTAGGTGATTCCGGAGTGTGGGAGGCTGACTCCCGCTGAAATCTGGGCGTGGTGGGAGAGTAGCTGGGACAGACAGGAGAGTCCCAGGGGGCTGGGGGTGAAGACATGAGAGAGACCGGGGAGTAACTCAGTGAAACTGCTGAGTTTGGTGGTGATACCTGGGTGCCTGGAACTGACTCCCGCTGAAATCTGGGCATGGTTGGAGAGTAGCTGGGACACACAGGAGAGTCCCTGAGGGCTGGGGGTGAAGACATGAGAGAGACCGGGGAGTAACTGAGTGAAACTGGTGAGTTTGGTGGTGACTCCGGGGTGCCTGGAACTGACTCCAGCTGAAATGTGGGCGTGGTTGGAGAGTAGCTGGGACAGACAGGAGAGTCCCTGAGGGCTGGTGAAGGCGTGAGAGAGACTGGAGAGTAATTGAGTGAAATTGGTGAGTTTGATGGTGATTCCTGGGTGCATGGAACCGACTCCCGCTGAAGTGTGGGCGTGGTTGGAGAGTAGCTGGGACACACAGGAGAGTCCCTGAGGGTTGGAGATAAAGACGTGCTAGAGACTGAGGAGTAACTGAGTGAAATTGGTGAGTTTGGTGGTGATTCCGGGGTGCCTGGAACTGACTGCAGCTGAAATGTGGGCGTGGTTGGAGAGTAGCTGGGACCGACCGGAGAGTCCCTGAGGGATGGTGAAGACATGAGAGAGACTGGGGAGTAACGCAGTGAAATTGGTGAGTCTGGTGGTGATTTCTGGGTGCCTGCAACGGACTCCCGCTGAAGTGTGGGCGTGTTTGGAGAGTAGCTGGGACAGACAGGCGAGTCCCTGAGGGTTGGAGATAAAGACGTGCTAGAGACTGGGGAGTAACTCAGTGAAAGTGTTGGGCTTGGTGGTGATCCCTGGGTTCCTGGAACTGACCCGCTCTGAAATGTGGGCGTGGTTGGAGAGTAGCTGGGACAGACTGGAGGGTCCGTGTTTGGAGAGTAGCTGGGAGACACAGGAGACCCCCCGAGAGCTGGGGGTGAGCTGCTGGGTGATGGCAGTAAGAACATGTGGTATATCACTGATGAACGTGGTGACTCTGAGGAATCCTCAGAGGAGGACACGGGAGAGCCCAATGGCTTCATTGATTGCCCAGCACGGTGAGGACAGGGAAATGTGAGCTTGTGGGATTCTGGTGATGACAGAGGTGAGTGTGGTGAAGCCCTAGGGGATGGTGAACGGTAGCTCCGGATCCCTGGTGGGGAGCTTCCCCTGAAGCCTGAGTTTCTGAGAGGGGAGAGGGAGAAGCTGGGTGAGGCTCGCATGGACCTTGGGGAGTCCGGGCTGGGGGACCGTTCATAAGAAGAGCCAGACGAGACCCTACTGTTCTTAGGTGCAGACATGATTAGGAACCCTGCAGCTCCCAGGAGCCCCTACTAATTTTCTAACTCGCAGAAATAAGGAGTGTGTGTGCGTGTGTGTGTGTGTGTGTGTTTGTGTGCGGTGTGAGGTATGTGCCCCTTAAGAAAATGGAAATCAACCAACCAATGAGACAGACAGACAGACAGAGATTCACTTGTCCAAGTGTTCTGTCCTGTCCTCTGAATCCGCTTCCAAGTCGCAAGACGCTGTGAGCTCCAAGTCCACGCAGAGTCCGCCAAACGCTCCGGCCGCTGATCCGCTCCGCGAAGATGTGAGTACAGGCCAGCCAGGGTGGGTTTAAATAGCCTCGGGCGCAGCCTAGCAGCGGAAAGGGCGGAGCTTCACTCCTCCTTTCCATCAGTCACCCCCAACTTTCCCAGGCTACACCTCGTAGGAAACTGTTCTCCTGCATTGATTCCATGCGCCACCTTTGGGACAATCTAAGAACTTACAAGTTTTCTTGGCCAGATATATTAGGAATTGTATACACGGAACCACTGAAAAACAACTAGTGGTTCCGTGGTTCCCACGTTGTGGTTTTGACACCAGCAGCACCCTTGCCACAATCAAACCCCGGAGATGCACAGATCTGTGTTGTAACAAGACCTCCCCCTGACCCTGACGCATGGCAGTTTAAGAAGTCTTTCCGTGTAAGCGAAAAGACTGTGAAGAAAATGTGGAGATATGCTTTGTATAAACATTCTTTTCCTCTGGAACCACGTAGAAGCTTGGGAGCCAGTTGGGTGGAGCATTCGTTGGATGAGGGTGCTCGGGTGAGGAATATCAAGGTGTGGCTCCAGATAATCCGATCATCTAATTAAGATTCCAGTTATGCTCATCGGTTTTAAAATTCCATTTGGGTAAATTCTTTAAGTCAGACTGAGAATGGCAAAGCCTCAACCCCAATTTCCAGGGAGGGTTGAGAGCCTCAGGTGGAGTTGATCACCAATAGCCTATGGTTTAACCCATCATGCCTATAGAATGAGGTCTCCATAAAAACCCAAAAGGACTGGGTTCAGAGAGCTTCTGGATAACACTTCCCGGAAGGTAGTGCGCCCCTCCCCACATGCCGGGCCCCACATTTATCTCTCAACTTTTTGCAATGTCCGCTAAAATACAAAGGCAAGTGTAAGTGTTTCCCTGCGTGCTGTGAGCTCTTCCAGCAAATGAATGCAACTAAATCTGGGCGTGGTGGCAACCTGATTTATAGCCAGTTGCTGAGAAGCACAGGTAGAACAACGTAGGGCTCCCCATTGTTATTAGTGTGGGAGGCCTGTCTGGCGGGACTCGGCCCTTTGGAATCTAATGCTATGTCCCGGTAGATAGCGTCACCATTGAATTAGAAGACACACATATGTTGAGAATAATCTTTCTGGTCATTTGCTGCATGTCTTATTTACAATATGTAATCAAATTCTTTCTCCTGACCTTATGGCACCTGGGTTGAGAACCAAGATTTGAACCAAATATTGGCCGGTCACTTTCTGAGTTTGAAACTTTATTTTGCCTTTAGCGTTTTGCTATTGCTTTTTCGTTTTCTTTTGTTTCGTTTCGTTTCTAAGTTCTGGGGTATATGTGCAGGATGTGCAGATTTGTTACTAAGGTAAACGTGTGCCATGGTGGTTTGCTGCACCTGTCAACCCATCACCTAGGTATTAAGCCCAGCATGCAGTAGGTGTTTTTCCTAACGCTCTGCCTCCCGAAGGGCCCCAGTGTGTGTTGTTCCCCTTCCTGTGTCCATGTGATCTCATTTTTCAGCTCCCATTATAAGTGAGAATGTGGCGTTTGGTTTTCTTTCCCTGGATTAGTTTGCTGAGGATAATGACCACACATCACTGCTGTTTTTGTTTTTTAGAATAAAGAGTAGTATTTTATTGAATAAGATTTGCTCACAGAAAAACAAGCTTAAATCTACAATGAATGCCAGACTCTACAGCAGAAAGCAATTTTCTCACTTTTCCACACACAATGGTTCCTACTAATTGAAAAAAAGCCATCAAATTTCATTCACAAATGTACTACTCGGTCTCAAAACATCTCACATAATCATGCACTGTACTAAAGCCATTAGATCAGTTCTTCAGTCAGGTTAAAGAAGTAGCCCTCTAATGACTGACTTTTATAATGCTATCAATATCCACTCCCAATCAGTCTGCCATTGTTAATGGTGTACAGCATTACTGAATACAATGGAATTGATGACGCCCATATCCACGGACAGACCGTGACTTATGATGGTTTGATTTGCGATTCTTCAACGTTATGATGGGTTTATTGGATTATTAGATGCGTTTCTGAGTTACACTGGGTTTATGAGTATGCGACCCTATACTCCAGAAACAGCTGTATAAGGAAAAACAGGTGTACCTAATAAAAATATGCTTAGTGACTTGGGATAAACCAATAGATGTTCACAACTGATGGAGAGCCGTGAAAGAGAGATAGCGGTAAATAGTTACAATAACACAATTTTCCTGCACCTGTCGAGGATTTCCCCAAAAAAACGCAGAATGGGGGATGCACCTAAGGCATATGAAAGAGAGAGGGCAGAAGGAGTAAGAGAGAAATAGGAGGAAGGAAGGAAGGAAGGAAAGAAGGAAGGTAGGAGGGAAGGAAGGAAGGAAGGGAGGGAGGAAAGAAGGACGAAAGGAAGGAGAAAACACCGGTGTTACTAAAACCCCCCCATAAAAATGGATTCCCCCTGTGGGTAAGCCTACAATGTGGATGAATCTTGAAAATATTGTGCTACGTGTTATGTCAGTCATAACAGCTCACCTATTGTGCAATTCCGTTTATAGGAAATGTCCACAATATGTAAATCTATGCATATGGGATTGATCGCACTAGGTAGTTGCTACCTAGGGCTGAGGGTCAGGGAGAGGGTTTGAGACAGAATGAGGAGTGACTCATGTCTACAGGGTTCTTCTCTGGTCGGTGGTGAGAAGACGTTCTACAATGGATTGCGGATTAAAATTGAATGTGCACAGCCACAGGTATACTAAAAGCCACTCAATTCATAACTTTTAATGGGGGAATCTTATGTGGCGCACTCTCATGGACACCACGGCAGACATAGTGAGAGAGAAAAAGGTGAGTAAATATCTGAAACGGAGGCAGAAACAGAGAGAATGCAAAGCCCTGTGAATGGAAGGGAGAGCGAAAAGGGAAAATGGTCCTATTTACAAATGACAGATGTGAAACTGGGGTTCACATCAACAGTGTCACTGTCAGGAAGGAGGGTCATGCTAGCCATGTCACCGGTAGTGTGGCCCGCAGGGACGCCGACCTGCTGGAGCGTCGTGCCAGCATGGGCTCTGGCAGCCACGTGGGCCAGCAGGAGGGTCCCGCTGCACAGCTGTGGGGTGAGGATAGCCTGGGTGGTGATATCGGCCATTACAGGGGCCTCTTCTGCTGGCAAGAGTGTGACAGTAGCAAGTAGATGGACAGGCCTGCGTGTGAGGACGGAATGCAGGAGGGGCTCTTGTGCGGCTGGGTGTGGGGCCCTCACGGGAACCGTGGAGAAATGGCCAGGTAACTGCGTCATGTGGGCTAGTAGATTGGCCAGGGCTTCGAACTGAAGGACAATAACGGGGAGTAGCTGTCAGGCCCTGGGAGTGTCTGAGTGTAAGTGGAGATGGGTTTGGGGTCACTGAGGGATGCGTGGGAGCCATCCCTGTATAGGTACAGGTCATAGGGAGATAGTCTCGTGAGGCCTGTGAGTGTCTAGGTTTGTCCTGGGTGCCTGGGGCTGACTGTGGCAGAAATCTGGGGAAGGCTGGAGAGAAGCTGGGAGACCCAGGAGAGTCCCTGAAGGCAGGGGGCGAAGAGGTGAAAGAAATGGGGGAGGGTTGCAGTAAGGTCCGTGAGTTTGTAGGTGATTCCTGGGTGCGGGAAGCTGACTCCAGGTGAAATCTGGAGATGGTCGGAGAGTAGCTGAGAGAGACAGAAGAGTCCCTGAGGGCTGGGGGTGAGAACATGAGGGAGACTGGGGAGTAAGTCAGTGAAATTCGTGAGTTCGGTGGTGTATCGTGGGTGCCTGGAACTGACTCCAGCTGGAATCTAGAGAAGTTTTGAGAGTAGCTGAAAGAGACACAAGAGTCCCTGTGGGCTGAGGGCAAAGACCTGAGAGAGACCAGGGAGGACCTCAGTGAAGTCTGTGAGTCTGTAGGTGATTCCGGAGTGTGGGAGGCTGATTCCCGCTGAAATCTGGGCGTGGTGGGAGAGTAGCTGGGACAGACAGGAGAGTCCCAGGGGGCTGGGGGTGAAGACATGAGAGAGACCGGGGAGTAACTCAGTGAAACTGCTGAGTTTGGTGGTGATACCTGGGTGCCTGGAACTGACTCCAGCTGAAATCTGGGCATGGTTGGAGAGTAGCTGGGACACACAGGAGAGTCCCTGAGGGCTGGGGGTGAAGACATGAGAGAGACCGGGGAGTAACTGAGTGAAACTGGTGAGTTTGGTGGTGACTCCGGGGTGCCTGGAACTGACTCCAGCTGAAGTGTGGGCGTGGTTGGAGAGTAGCTGGGACAGACAGGAGAGTCCCTGAGGGCTGGTGAAGGCGTGAGAGGGACTGGAGAGTAATTGAGTGAAATTGGTGAGTTTGATGGTGATTCCTGGGTGCATGGAACCGACTCCCGCTGAAGTGTGGGCGTGGTTGGAGAGTAGCTGGGACACACAGGAGAGTCCCTGAGGGTTGGAGATAAAGACGTGCTAGAGACTGAGGAGTAACTGAGTGAAATTGGTGAGTTTGGTGGTGATTCCGGGGTGCCTGGAACTGACTCCAGCTGAAATGTGGGCGTGGTTGGAGAGTAGCTGGGACCGACCGGAGAGTCCCTGAGGGATGGTGAAGACATGAGAGAGACTGGGGAGTAACGCAGTGAAATTGGTGAGTCTGGTGGTGATTTCTGGGTGCCTGCAACGGACTCCCGCTGAAGTGTGGGCGTGTTTGGAGAGTAGCTGGGACAGACAGGCGAGTCCCTGAGGGTTGGAGATAAAGACGTGCTAGAGACTGGGGAGTAACTCAGTGAAAGTGTTGGGCTTGGTGGTGATCCCTGGGTTCCTGGAACTGACCCGCTCTGAAATGTGGGGGTGGTTGGAGAGTAGCTGGGACAGACTGGAGGGTCCGTGTTTGGAGAGTAGCTGGGAGACACAGGAGACCCCCCGAGAGCTGGGGGTGAGCTGCTGGGTGATGGCAGTAAGAACATGTGGTATATCACTGATGAACGTGGTGACTCTGAGGAATCCTCAGAGGAGGACACGGGAGAGCCCAATGGCTTCATTGATTGCCCAGCATGGTGAGGACAGGGAAATGGGAGCTTGTGGGATTCTGGTGATGACAGAGGTGAGTGTGGGGAAGCCCTAGGGGATGGTGAATGGTAGCTCCGGATCCCTGGTGGGGAGCTTCCCCTGAAGCCTGAGTTTCTGAGAGGGGAGAGGGAGAAGCTGGGTGAGGCTCGCATGGACCTTGGGGAGTCCGGGCTGGGGGACCGTTCATAAGAAGAGCCAGACGAGACCCTACTGTTCTTAGGTGCAGACATGATTAGGAACCCTGCAGCTCCCAGGAGCCCCTACTAATTTTCTAACTCGCAGAAATAAGGAGTGTGTGTGCGTGTGTGTGTGTGTGTGTGTGTGTTTGTGTGCGGTGTGAGGTATGTGCCCCTTAAGAAAATGGAAATCAACCAACCAATGAGACAGACAGACAGACAGAGATTCACTTGTCCAAGTGTTCTGTCCTGTCCTCTGAATCCGCTTCCAAGTCGCAAGACGCTGTGAGCTCCAAGTCCACGCAGAGTCCGCCAAACGCTCCGGCCGCTGATCCGCTCCGCGAAGATGTGAGTACAGGCCAGCCAGGGTGGGTTTAAATAGCCTCGGGCGCAGCCTAGCAGCGGAAAGGACGGAGCTTCACTCCTCCTTTCCATCAGTCACCCCCAACTTTCCCAGGCTACACCTCGTAGGAAACTGTTCTCCTGCATTGATTCCATGCGCCACCTTTGGGACAATCTAAGAACTTACAAGTTTTCTTGGCCAGATATATTAGGAATTGTATACACGGAACCACTGAAAAACAACTAGTGGTTCCGTGGTTCCCACGTTGTGGTTTTGACACCAGCAGCACCCTTGCCACAATCAAACCCCGGAGATGCACAGATCTGTGTTGTAACAAGACCTCCCCCTGACCCTGACGCATGGCAGTTTAAGAAGTCTTTCCGTGTAAGCGAAAAGACTGTGAAGAAAATGTGGAGATATGCTTTGTATAAACATTCTTTTCCTCTGGAACCACGTAGAAGCTTGGGAGCCAGTTGGGTGGAGCATTCGTTGGATGAGGGTGCTCGGGTGAGGAATATCAAGGTGTGGCTCCAGATAATCCGATCATCTAATTAAGATTCCAGTTATGCTCATCGGTTTTAAAATTCCATTTGGGTAAATTCTTTAAGTCAGACTGAGAATGGCAAAGCCTCAACCCCAATTTCCAGGGAGGGTTGAGAGCCTCAGGTGGAGTTGATCACCAATAGCCTATGGTTTAACCCATCATGCCTATAGAATGAGGTCTCCATAAAAACCCAAAAGGACTGGGTTCAGAGAGCTTCTGGATAACACTTCCCGGAAGGTAGTGCGCCCCTCCCCACATGCCGGGCCCCACATTTATCTCTCAACTTTTTGCAATGTCCGCTAAAATACAAAGGCAAGTGTAAGTGTTTCCCTGCGTGCTGTGAGCTCTTCCAGCAAATGAATGCAACTAAATCTGGGCGTGGTGGCAACCTGATTTATAGCCAGTTGCTGAGAAGCACAGGTAGAACAACGTAGGGCTCCCCATTGTTATTAGTGTGGGAGGCCTGTCTGGCGGGACTCGGCCCTTTGGAATCTAATGCTATGTCCCGGTAGATAGCGTCACCATTGAATTAGAAGACACACATATGTTGAGAATAATCTTTCTGGTCATTTGCTGCATGTCTTATTTACAATATGTAATCAAATTCTTTCTCCTGACCTTATGGCACCTGGGTTGAGAACCAAGATTTGAACCAAATATTGGCCGGTCACTTTCTGAGTTTGAAACTTTATTTTGCCTTTAGCGTTTTGCTATTGCTTTTTCGTTTTCTTTTGTTTCGTTTCGTTTCTAAGTTCTGGGGTATATGTGCAGGATGTGCAGATTTGTTACTAAGGTAAACGTGTGCCATGGTGGTTTGCTGCACCTGTCAACCCATCACCTAGGTATTAAGCCCAGCATGCAGTAGGTGTTTTTCCTAACGCTCTGCCTCCCGAAGGGCCCCAGTGTGTGTTGTTCCCCTTCCTGTGTCCATGTGATCTCATTTTTCAGCTCCCATTATAAGTGAGAATGTGGCGTTTGGTTTTCTTTCCCTGGATTAGTTTGCTGAGGATAATGACCACACATCACTGCTGTTTTTGTTTTTTAGAATAAAGAGTAGTATTTTATTGAATAAGATTTGCTCACAGAAAAACAAGCTTAAATCTACAATGAATGCCAGACTCTACAGCAGAAAGCAATTTTCTCACTTTTCCACACACAATGGTTCCTACTAATTGAAAAAAAGCCATCAAATTTCATTCACAAATGTACTACTCGGTCTCAAAACATCTCACATAATCATGCACTGTACTAAAGCCATTAGATCAGTTCTTCAGTCAGGTTAAAGAAGTAGCCCTCTAATGACTGACTTTTATAATGCTATCAATATCCACTCCCAATCAGTCTGCCATTGTTAATGGTGTACAGCATTACTGAATACAATGGAATTGATGACGCCCATATCCACGGACAGACCGTGACTTATGATGGTTTGATTTGCGATTCTTCAACGTTATGATGGGTTTATTGGATTATTAGATGCGTTTCTGAGTTACACTGGGTTTATGAGTATGCGACCCTATACTCCAGAAACAGCTGTATAAGGAAAAACAGGTGTACCTAATAAAAATATGCTTAGTGACTTGGGATAAACCAATAGATGTTCACAACTGATGGAGAGCCGTGAAAGAGAGATAGCGGTAAATAGTTACAATAACACAATTTTCCTGCACCTGTCGAGGATTTCCCCAAAAAAACGCAGAATGGGGGATGCACCTAAGGCATATGAAAGAGAGAGGGCAGAAGGAGTAAGAGAGAAATAGGAGGAAGGAAGGAAGGAAGGAAAGAAGGAAGGTAGGAGGGAAGGAAGGAAGGAAGGGAGGGAGGAAAGAAGGACGAAAGGAAGGAGAAAACACCGGTGTTACTAAAACCCCCCCATAAAAATGGATTCCCCCTGTGGGTAAGCCTACAATGTGGATGAATCTTGAAAATATTGTGCTACGTGTTATGTCAGTCATAACAGCTCACCTATTGTGCAATTCCGTTTATAGGAAATGTCCACAATATGTAAATCTATGCATATGGGATTGATCGCACTAGGTAGTTGCTACCTAGGGCTGAGGGTCAGGGAGAGGGTTTGAGACAGAATGAGGAGTGACTCATGTCTACAGGGTTCTTCTCTGGTCGGTGGTGAGAAGACGTTCTACAATGGATTGCGGATTAAAATTGAATGTGCACAGCCACAGGTATACTAAAAGCCACTCAATTCATAACTTTTAATGGGGGAATCTTATGTGGCGCACTCTCATGGACACCACGGCAGACATAGTGAGAGAGAAAAAGGTGAGTAAATATCTGAAACGGAGGCAGAAACAGAGAGAATGCAAAGCCCTGTGAATGGAAGGGAGAGCGAAAAGGGAAAATGGTCCTATTTACAAATGACAGATGTGAAACTGGGGTTCACATCAACAGTGTCACTGTCAGGAAGGAGGGTCATGCTAGCCATGTCACCGGTAGTGTGGCCCGCAGGGACGCCGACCTGCTGGAGCGTCGTGCCAGCATGGGCTCTGGCAGCCACGTGGGCCAGCAGGAGGGTCCCGCTGCACAGCTGTGGGGTGAGGATAGCCTGGGTGGTGATATCGGCCATTACAGGGGCCTCTTCTGCTGGCAAGAGTGTGACAGTAGCAAGTAGATGGACAGGCCTGCGTGTGAGGACGGAATGCAGGAGGGGCTCTTGTGCGGCTGGGTGTGGGGCCCTCACGGGAACCGTGGAGAAATGGCCAGGTAACTGCGTCATGTGGGCTAGTAGATTGGCCAGGGCTTCGAACTGAAGGACAATAACGGGGAGTAGCTGTCAGGCCCTGGGAGTGTCTGAGTGTAAGTGGAGATGGGTTTGGGGTCACTGAGGGATGCGTGGGAGCCATCCCTGTATAGGTACAGGTCATAGGGAGATAGTCTCGTGAGGCCTGTGAGTGTCTAGGTTTGTCCTGGGTGCCTGGGGCTGACTGTGGCAGAAATCTGGGGAAGGCTGGAGAGAAGCTGGGAGACCCAGGAGAGTCCCTGAAGGCAGGGGGCGAAGAGGTGAAAGAAATGGGGGAGGGTTGCAGTAAGGTCCGTGAGTTTGTAGGTGATTCCTGGGTGCGGGAAGCTGACTCCAGGTGAAATCTGGAGATGGTCGGAGAGTAGCTGAGAGAGACAGAAGAGTCCCTGAGGGCTGGGGGTGAGAACATGAGGGAGACTGGGGAGTAAGTCAGTGAAATTCGTGAGTTCGGTGGTGTATCGTGGGTGCCTGGAACTGACTCCAGCTGGAATCTAGAGAAGTTTTGAGAGTAGCTGAAAGAGACACAAGAGTCCCTGTGGGCTGAGGGCAAAGACCTGAGAGAGACCAGGGAGGACCTCAGTGAAGTCTGTGAGTCTGTAGGTGATTCCGGAGTGTGGGAGGCTGATTCCCGCTGAAATCTGGGCGTGGTGGGAGAGTAGCTGGGACAGACAGGAGAGTCCCAGGGGGCTGGGGGTGAAGACATGAGAGAGACCGGGGAGTAACTCAGTGAAACTGCTGAGTTTGGTGGTGATACCTGGGTGCCTGGAACTGACTCCAGCTGAAATCTGGGCATGGTTGGAGAGTAGCTGGGACACACAGGAGAGTCCCTGAGGGCTGGGGGTGAAGACATGAGAGAGACCGGGGAGTAACTGAGTGAAACTGGTGAGTTTGGTGGTGACTCCGGGGTGCCTGGAACTGACTCCAGCTGAAGTGTGGGCGTGGTTGGAGAGTAGCTGGGACAGACAGGAGAGTCCCTGAGGGCTGGTGAAGGCGTGAGAGGGACTGGAGAGTAATTGAGTGAAATTGGTGAGTTTGATGGTGATTCCTGGGTGCATGGAACCGACTCCCGCTGAAGTGTGGGCGTGGTTGGAGAGTAGCTGGGACACACAGGAGAGTCCCTGAGGGTTGGAGATAAAGACGTGCTAGAGACTGAGGAGTAACTGAGTGAAATTGGTGAGTTTGGTGGTGATTCCGGGGTGCCTGGAACTGACTCCAGCTGAAATGTGGGCGTGGTTGGAGAGTAGCTGGGACCGACCGGAGAGTCCCTGAGGGATGGTGAAGACATGAGAGAGACTGGGGAGTAACGCAGTGAAATTGGTGAGTCTGGTGGTGATTTCTGGGTGCCTGCAACGGACTCCCGCTGAAGTGTGGGCGTGTTTGGAGAGTAGCTGGGACAGACAGGCGAGTCCCTGAGGGTTGGAGATAAAGACGTGCTAGAGACTGGGGAGTAACTCAGTGAAAGTGTTGGGCTTGGTGGTGATCCCTGGGTTCCTGGAACTGACCCGCTCTGAAATGTGGGGGTGGTTGGAGAGTAGCTGGGACAGACTGGAGGGTCCGTGTTTGGAGAGTAGCTGGGAGACACAGGAGACCCCCCGAGAGCTGGGGGTGAGCTGCTGGGTGATGGCAGTAAGAACATGTGGTATATCACTGATGAACGTGGTGACTCTGAGGAATCCTCAGAGGAGGACACGGGAGAGCCCAATGGCTTCATTGATTGCCCAGCATGGTGAGGACAGGGAAATGGGAGCTTGTGGGATTCTGGTGATGACAGAGGTGAGTGTGGGGAAGCCCTAGGGGATGGTGAATGGTAGCTCCGGATCCCTGGTGGGGAGCTTCCCCTGAAGCCTGAGTTTCTGAGAGGGGAGAGGGAGAAGCTGGGTGAGGCTCGCATGGACCTTGGGGAGTCCGGGCTGGGGGACCGTTCATAAGAAGAGCCAGACGAGACCCTACTGTTCTTAGGTGCAGACATGATTAGGAACCCTGCAGCTCCCAGGAGCCCCTACTAATTTTCTAACTCGCAGAAATAAGGAGTGTGTGTGCGTGTGTGTGTGTGTGTGTGTGTGTGTTTGTGTGTGTGCGGTGTCAGGTATGTGCCCCTTAAGAAAATGGAAATCAACCAACCAATGAGACAGACAGACAGACAGAGATTCACTTGCCCAAGTGTTCTGTCCTGTCCTCCGAATCCGCTTCCAAGTCGCAAGACGCTGTGAGCTCCAAGTCCACGCAGAGTCCGCCAAACGCTCCGGCCGCTGATCCGCTCCGCGAAGATGTGAGTACAGGCCAGCCAGGGTGGGTTTAAATAGCCTCGGGCGCAGCCTAGTAGCGGAAAGGGCGGAGCTTCACTCCTCCTTTCCATCAGTCACCCCCAACTTTCCCAGGCTACACCTCGTAGGAAACTGTTCTCCTGCATTGATTCCATGCGCCACCTTTGGGACAATCTAAGAACTTACAAGTTTTCTTGGCCAGATATATTAGGAATTGTATACACGGAACCACTGAAAAACAACTAGTGGTTCCGTGGTTCCCACGTTGTGGTTTTGACACCAGCAGCACCCTTGCCACAATCAAACCCCGGAGATGCACAGATCTGTGTTGTAACAAGACCTCCCCCTGACCCTGACGCATGGCAGTTTAAGAAGTCTTTCCGTGTAAGCGAAAAGACTTTGAAGAAAAGGTGGAGATATGCGTTGTATAAACATTCTTTTGCTCTGGAACCACGTAGAGACTTGGGAGCCAGTTGGGTGGAGCATTCGTTGGATGAGGGTGCTCGGGTGAGGAATATCAAGGTGTGGCTCCAGATAATCCGATCATCTAATTAAGATTCCAGTTATGCTCATCGGTTTTAAAATTCCATTTGGGTAAATTCTTTAAGTCAGACTGAGAATGGCAAAGCCTCAACCCCAATTTCCAGGGAGGGTTGAGAGCCTCAGGTGGAGTTGATCACCAATAGCCTATGGTTTAACCCATCATGCCTATAGAATGAGGTCTCCATAACAACCCAAAAGGACTGGGTTCAGAGAGCTTCTGGATAACACTTCCCGGAAGGTAGTGCGCCCCTCCCCACATGCCGGGCCCCACATTTATCTCTCAACTTTTTGCAATGTCCGCTAAAATACAGAGGCAAGTGTAAGTGTTTCCCTGCGTGCTGTGAGCTCTTCCAGCAAATGAATGCAACTAAATCTGGGCGTGGTGGCAACCTGATTTATAGCCAGTTGCTGAGAAGCACAGGTAGAACAACGTAGGGCTCCCCATTGTTATTAGTGTGGGAGGCCTGTCTGGCGGGACTCGGCCCTTTGGAATCTAATGCTATGTCCCGGTAGATAGCGTCACCATTGAATTAGAAGACACACATATGTTGAGAATAATCTTTCTGGTCATTTGCTGCATGTCTTATTTACAATATGTAATCAAATTCTTTCTCCTGACCTTATGGCACCTGGGTTGAGAACCAAGATTTGAACCAAACATTGGTCGGTCACTTTCTGAGTTTGAAACTCTATTTTGCCTTTAGCGTTTTGCTATTGCTTTTTCGTTTTCTTTTGTTTCGTTTCGTTTCTAAGTTCTGGGGTATATGTGCAGGATGTGCAGATTTGTTACTAAGGTAAACGTGTGCCATGGTGGTTGGCTGCACCTGTCAACCCATCACCTAGGTATTAAGCCCAGCATGCAGTAGCTGTTTTTCCTAACGCTCTGCCTCCCGAAAGGCCCCAGTGTGTGTTGTTCCCCTTCCTGTGTCCATGTGATCTCATTTTTCAGCTCCCATTATAAGTGAGAATGTGGCATTTGGTTGTCTTTCCCTGGATTAGTTTGCTGAGGATAATGACCACACATCACCACTGTTTTTGTTTTTTAGTATAAAGAGTAGTATTTTATTGAATAAGATTTGCTCACAGAAAAATAGGCTTAAATCTACAATGAATGCCAGACTCTACAGCAGAAAGCAATTTTCTCACTTTTCCACACACAATGGTTCCTACTAATTGAAAAAAAGCCACCAAATTTCATTCACAAATGTACTACTCTGTCTCAAGACATCTCACATAATCATGCACTGTACTAAAGCCATTAGATCAGTTCTTCAGTCAGGTTAAAGAAGTAGCCCTCTAATGACTGACTTTTATAGTGCTATCAATATCCACTCCCAATCAGTCTGCCATTGTTAATGGTGTACAGCATTACTGAATACAATGGAATTGATGACGCCCATATCCACGGACAGACCGTGACTTATGATGGTTTGATTTGTGATTCTTCAACGTTATGATGGGTTTATTAGATTATTAGATGCGTTTCTGAGTTACACTGGGTTTATGAGTATGCGACCCTATACTCCAGAAACAGCTGTATAAGGAAAAACAGGTGTACCTAATAAAAATATGCTTAGTGACTTGGGATAAACCAATAGATATTCACAACTGATGGAGAGCCGTGAAAGAGAGATAGCGGTAAATAGTTACAATAACACAACTTTCCTGCACCTGTCGAGGATTTCCCCAAAAAAACGCAGAATGGGGGATGCACCTAAGGCATATGAAAGAGAGAGGGCAGAAGGAGTAAGAGAGAAATAGGAGGAAGGAAGGAAGGAAGGAAGGAAGGAAGGAAGGAAGGAAGGAAGGTAGGAGGGAAGGAAGGAAGGAAGGGAGGGAGGAAAGAAGGACGAAAGGAAGGAGAAAACACCGGTGTTACTAAAACCCCCCCATAAAAATGGATTCCCCCTGTGGGTAAGCCTACAATGTGGATGAATCTTGAAAATATTGTGCTACGTGTTATGTCAGTCATAACAGCTCACCTATTGTGCAATTCCGTTTATAGGAAATGTCCACAATATGGAAATTTATGCATATGGGATTGATCGCACTAGGTAGTTGCTACCTAGGGCTGAGGGTCAGGGAGAGGGTTTGAGACAGAATGAGGAGTGACTAATGTCTACAGGGTTCTTCTCTGGTCGGGGGTGATAAGACGTTCTACAATGGATTGCGGATTAAAATTGAATGTGCACAGCCACAGGTATACTAAAAGCCACTCAATTCATAACTTTTAATGGGGGAATCTTACGTGGCGCACTCTCATGGACACCACGGCAGACATAGTGAGAGAGAAAAAGGTGAGTAAATATCTGAAACGGAGGCAGAAACAGAGAGAATGCAAAGCCCTGTGAATGGAAGGGAGAGCGAAAAGGGAAAATGTTCCTATTTACAAATGACAGATGTGAAACTGGGGTTCACATCAACAGTGTCACTGTCAGGAAGGAGGGTCATGCTAGCCATGTCACCGGTAGTGTGGCCCGCAGGGACGCCGACCTGCTGGAGCGTCGTGCCAGCATGGGCTCTGGCAGCCACGTGGGCCAGCAGGAGGGTCCCGCTGCACAGCTGTGGGGTGAGGATAGCCTGGGTGGTGATATCGGCCATTACAGGGGCCTCTTCTGCTGGCAAGAGTGTGACAGTAGCAAGTAGATGGACAGGCCTGCGTGTGAGGACGGAATGCAGGAGGGGCTCTTGTGCGGCTGGGTGTGGGGCCCTCACGGGAACCGTGGAGAAATGGCCAGGTAACTGCGTCATGTGGGCTAGTAGATTGGCCAGGGCTTCGAACTGAAGGACAATAACGGGGAGTAGCTGTCAGGCCCTGGGAGTGTCTGAGTGTAAGTGGAGATGGGTTTGGGGTCACTGAGGGATGCGTGGGAGCCATCCCTGTATAGGTACAGGTCATAGGGAGATAGTCTCGTGAGGCCTGTGAGTGTCTAGGTTTGTCCTGGGTGCCTGGGGCTGACTGTGGCAGAAATCTGGGGAAGGCTGGAGAGAAGCTGGGAGACCCAGGAGAGTCCCTGAAGGCAGGGGGCGAAGAGGTGAAAGAAATGGGGGAGGGTTGCAGTAAGGTCCGTGAGTTTGTAGGTGATTCCTGGGTGCGGGAAGCTGACTCCAGGTGAAATCTGGAGATGGTCGGAGAGTAGCTGAGAGAGACAGAAGAGTCCCTGAGGGCTGGGGGTGAGAACATGAGGGAGACTGGGGAGTAAGTCAGTGAAATTCGTGAGTTCGGTGGTGTATCGTGGGTGCCTGGAACTGACTCCAGCTGGAATCTAGAGAAGTTTTGAGAGTAGCTGAAAGAGACACAAGAGTCCCTGTGGGCTGAGGGCAAAGACCTGAGAGAGACCAGGGAGGACCTCAGTGAAGTCTGTGAGTCTGTAGGTGATTCCGGAGTGTGGGAGGCTGATTCCCGCTGAAATCTGGGCGTGGTGGGAGAGTAGCTGGGACAGACAGGAGAGTCCCAGGGGGCTGGGGGTGAAGACATGAGAGAGACCGGGGAGTAACTCAGTGAAACTGCTGAGTTTGGTGGTGATACCTGGGTGCCTGGAACTGACTCCAGCTGAAATCTGGGCATGGTTGGAGAGTAGCTGGGACACACAGGAGAGTCCCTGAGGGCTGGGGGTGAAGACATGAGAGAGACCGGGGAGTAACTGAGTGAAACTGGTGAGTTTGGTGGTGACTCCGGGGTGCCTGGAACTGACTCCAGCTGAAGTGTGGGCGTGGTTGGAGAGTAGCTGGGACAGACAGGAGAGTCCCTGAGGGCTGGTGAAGGCGTGAGAGGGACTGGAGAGTAATTGAGTGAAATTGGTGAGTTTGATGGTGATTCCTGGGTGCATGGAACCGACTCCCGCTGAAGTGTGGGCGTGGTTGGAGAGTAGCTGGGACACACAGGAGAGTCCCTGAGGGTTGGAGATAAAGACGTGCTAGAGACTGAGGAGTAACTGAGTGAAATTGGTGAGTTTGGTGGTGATTCCGGGGTGCCTGGAACTGACTCCAGCTGAAATGTGGGCGTGGTTGGAGAGTAGCTGGGACCGACCGGAGAGTCCCTGAGGGATGGTGAAGACATGAGAGAGACTGGGGAGTAACGCAGTGAAATTGGTGAGTCTGGTGGTGATTTCTGGGTGCCTGCAACGGACTCCCGCTGAAGTGTGGGCGTGTTTGGAGAGTAGCTGGGACAGACAGGCGAGTCCCTGAGGGTTGGAGATAAAGACGTGCTAGAGACTGGGGAGTAACTCAGTGAAAGTGTTGGGCTTGGTGGTGATCCCTGGGTTCCTGGAACTGACCCGCTCTGAAATGTGGGGGTGGTTGGAGAGTAGCTGGGACAGACTGGAGGGTCCGTGTTTGGAGAGTAGCTGGGAGACACAGGAGACCGCCCGAGAGCTGGGGGTGAGCTGCTGGGTGATGGCAGTAAGAACATGTGGTATATCACTGATGAACGTGGTGACTCTGAGGAATCCTCAGAGGAGGACACGGGAGAGCCCAATGGCTTCATTGATTGCCCAGCATGGTGAGGACAGGGAAATGGGAGCTTGTGGGATTCTGGTGATGACAGAGGTGAGTGTGGGGAAGCCCTAGGGGATGGTGAATGGTAGCTCCGGATCCCTGGTGGGGAGCTTCCCCTGAAGCCTGAGTTTCTGAGAGGGGAGAGGGAGAAGCTGGGTGAGGCTCGCATGGACCTTGGGGAGTCCGGGCTGGGGGACCGTTCATAAGAAGAGCCAGACGAGACCCTACTGTTCTTAGGTGCAGACATGATTAGGAACCCTGCAGCTCCCAGGAGCCCCTACTAATTTTCTAACTCGCAGAAATAAGGAGTGTGTGTGCGTGTGTGTGTGTGTGTGTGTGTGTGTTTGTGTGTGTGCGGTGTCAGGTATGTGCCCCTTAAGAAAATGGAAATCAACCAACCAATGAGACAGACAGACAGACAGAGATTCACTTGCCCAAGTGTTCTGTCCTGTCCTCCGAATCCGCTTCCAAGTCGCAAGACGCTGTGAGCTCCAAGTCCACGCAGAGTCCGCCAAACGCTCCGGCCGCTGATCCGCTCCGCGAAGATGTGAGTACAGGCCAGCCAGGGTGGGTTTAAATAGCCTCGGGCGCAGCCTAGTAGCGGAAAGGGCGGAGCTTCACTCCTCCTTTCCATCAGTCACCCCCAACTTTCCCAGGCTACACCTCGTAGGAAACTGTTCTCCTGCATTGATTCCATGCGCCACCTTTGGGACAATCTAAGAACTTACAAGTTTTCTTGGCCAGATATATTAGGAATTGTATACACGGAACCACTGAAAAACAACTAGTGGTTCCGTGGTTCCCACGTTGTGGTTTTGACACCAGCAGCACCCTTGCCACAATCAAACCCCGGAGATGCACAGATCTGTGTTGTAACAAGACCTCCCCCTGACCCTGACGCATGGCAGTTTAAGAAGTCTTTCCGTGTAAGCGAAAAGACTTTGAAGAAAAGGTGGAGATATGCGTTGTATAAACATTCTTTTGCTCTGGAACCACGTAGAGACTTGGGAGCCAGTTGGGTGGAGCATTCGTTGGATGAGGGTGCTCGGGTGAGGAATATCAAGGTGTGGCTCCAGATAATCCGATCATCTAATTAAGATTCCAGTTATGCTCATCGGTTTTAAAATTCCATTTGGGTAAATTCTTTAAGTCAGACTGAGAATGGCAAAGCCTCAACCCCAATTTCCAGGGAGGGTTGAGAGCCTCAGGTGGAGTTGATCACCAATAGCCTATGGTTTAACCCATCATGCCTATAGAATGAGGTCTCCATAACAACCCAAAAGGACTGGGTTCAGAGAGCTTCTGGATAACACTTCCCGGAAGGTAGTGCGCCCCTCCCCACATGCCGGGCCCCACATTTATCTCTCAACTTTTTGCAATGTCCGCTAAAATACAGAGGCAAGTGTAAGTGTTTCCCTGCGTGCTGTGAGCTCTTCCAGCAAATGAATGCAACTAAATCTGGGCGTGGTGGCAACCTGATTTATAGCCAGTTGCTGAGAAGCACAGGTAGAACAACGTAGGGCTCCCCATTGTTATTAGTGTGGGAGGCCTGTCTGGCGGGACTCGGCCCTTTGGAATCTAATGCTATGTCCCGGTAGATAGCGTCACCATTGAATTAGAAGACACACATATGTTGAGAATAATCTTTCTGGTCATTTGCTGCATGTCTTATTTACAATATGTAATCAAATTCTTTCTCCTGACCTTATGGCACCTGGGTTGAGAACCAAGATTTGAACCAAACATTGGTCGGTCACTTTCTGAGTTTGAAACTCTATTTTGCCTTTAGCGTTTTGCTATTGCTTTTTCGTTTTCTTTTGTTTCGTTTCGTTTCTAAGTTCTGGGGTATATGTGCAGGATGTGCAGATTTGTTACTAAGGTAAACGTGTGCCATGGTGGTTGGCTGCACCTGTCAACCCATCACCTAGGTATTAAGCCCAGCATGCAGTAGCTGTTTTTCCTAACGCTCTGCCTCCCGAAAGGCCCCAGTGTGTGTTGTTCCCCTTCCTGTGTCCATGTGATCTCATTTTTCAGCTCCCATTATAAGTGAGAATGTGGCATTTGGTTGTCTTTCCCTGGATTAGTTTGCTGAGGATAATGACCACACATCACCACTGTTTTTGTTTTTTAGTATAAAGAGTAGTATTTTATTGAATAAGATTTGCTCACAGAAAAATAGGCTTAAATCTACAATGAATGCCAGACTCTACAGCAGAAAGCAATTTTCTCACTTTTCCACACACAATGGTTCCTACTAATTGAAAAAAAGCCACCAAATTTCATTCACAAATGTACTACTCTGTCTCAAGACATCTCACATAATCATGCACTGTACTAAAGCCATTAGATCAGTTCTTCAGTCAGGTTAAAGAAGTAGCCCTCTAATGACTGACTTTTATAGTGCTATCAATATCCACTCCCAATCAGTCTGCCATTGTTAATGGTGTACAGCATTACTGAATACAATGGAATTGATGACGCCCATATCCACGGACAGACCGTGACTTATGATGGTTTGATTTGTGATTCTTCAACGTTATGATGGGTTTATTAGATTATTAGATGCGTTTCTGAGTTACACTGGGTTTATGAGTATGCGACCCTATACTCCAGAAACAGCTGTATAAGGAAAAACAGGTGTACCTAATAAAAATATGCTTAGTGACTTGGGATAAACCAATAGATATTCACAACTGATGGAGAGCCGTGAAAGAGAGATAGCGGTAAATAGTTACAATAACACAACTTTCCTGCACCTGTCGAGGATTTCCCCAAAAAAACGCAGAATGGGGGATGCACCTAAGGCATATGAAAAAGAGAGGGCAGAAGGAGTAAGAGAGAAATAGGAGGAAGGAAGGAAGGAAGGAAGGAAGGAAGGAAGGAAGGAAGGAAGGTAGGAGGGAAGGAAGGAAGGAAGGGAGGGAGGAAAGAAGGACGAAAGGAAGGAGAAAACACCGGTGTTACTAAAACCCCCCCATAAAAATGGATTCCCCCTGTGGGTAAGCCTACAATGTGGATGAATCTTGAAAATATTGTGCTACGTGTTATGTCAGTCATAACAGCTCACCTATTGTGCAATTCCGTTTATAGGAAATGTCCACAATATGGAAATTTATGCATATGGGATTGATCGCACTAGGTAGTTGCTACCTAGGGCTGAGGGTCAGGGAGAGGGTTTGAGACAGAATGAGGAGTGACTAATGTCTACAGGGTTCTTCTCTGGTCGGGGGTGATAAGACGTTCTACAATGGATTGCGGATTAAAATTGAATGTGCACAGCCACAGGTATACTAAAAGCCACTCAATTCATAACTTTTAATGGGGGAATCTTACGTGGCGCACTCTCATGGACACCACGGCAGACATAGTGAGAGAGAAAAAGGTGAGTAAATATCTGAAACGGAGGCAGAAACAGAGAGAATGCAAAGCCCTGTGAATGGAAGGGAGAGCGAAAAGGGAAAATGTTCCTATTTACAAATGACAGATGTGAAACTGGGGTTCACATCAACAGTGTCACTGTCAGGAAGGAGGGTCATGCTAGCCATGTCACCGGTAGTGTGGCCCGCAGGGACGCCGACCTGCTGGAGCGTCGTGCCAGCATGGGCTCTGGCAGCCACGTGGGCCAGCAGGAGGGTCCCGCTGCACAGCTGTGGGGTGAGGATAGCCTGGGTGGTGATATCGGCCATTACAGGGGCCTCTTCTGCTGGCAAGAGTGTGACAGTAGCAAGTAGATGGACAGGCCTGCGTGTGAGGACGGAATGCAGGAGGGGCTCTTGTGCGGCTGGGTGTGGGGCCCTCACGGGAACCGTGGAGAAATGGCCAGGTAACTGCGTCATGTGGGCTAGTAGATTGGCCAGGGCTTCGAACTGAAGGACAATAACGGGGAGTAGCTGTCAGGCCCTGCGAGTGTCTGAGTGTAAGTGGAGATGGGTTTGGGGTCACTGAGGGATGCGTGGGAGCCATCCCTGTATAGGTACAGGTCATAGGGAGATAGTCTCGTGAGGCCTGTGAGTGTCTAGGTTTGTCCTGGGTGCCTGGGGCTGACTGTGGCAGAAATCTGGGGAAGGCTGGAGAGAAGCTGGGAGACCCAGGAGAGTCCCTGAAGGCAGGGGGCGAAGAGGTGAAAGAAATGGGGGAGGGTTGCAGTAAGGTCCGTGAGTTTGTAGGTGATTCCTGGGTGCGGGAAGCTGACTCCAGGTGAAATCTGGAGATGGTCGGAGAGTAGCTGAGAGAGACAGAAGAGTCCCTGAGGGCTGGGGGTGAGAACATGAGGGAGACTGGGGAGTAAGTCAGTGAAATTCGTGAGTTCGGTGGTGTATCGTGGGTGCCTGGAACTGACTCCAGCTGGAATCTAGAGAAGTTTTGAGAGTAGCTGAAAGAGACACAAGAGTCCCTGTGGGCTGAGGGCAAAGACCTGAGAGAGACCAGGGAGGACCTCAGTGAAGTCTGTGAGTCTGTAGGTGATTCCGGAGTGTGGGAGGCTGACTCCCGCTGAAATCTGGGCGTGGTGGGAGAGTAGCTGGGACAGACAGGAGAGTCCCAGGGGGCTGGGGGTGAAGACATGAGAGAGACCGGGGAGTAACTCAGTGAAACTGCTGAGTTTGGTGGTGATACCTGGGTGCCTGGAACTGACTCCCGCTGAAATCTGGGCATGGTTGGAGAGTAGCTGGGACACACAGGAGAGTCCCTGAGGGCTGGGGGTGAAGACATGAGAGAGACCGGGGAGTAACTGAGTGAAACTGGTGAGTTTGGTGGTGACTCCGGGGTGCCTGGAACTGACTCCAGCTGAAATGTGGGCGTGGTTGGAGAGTAGCTGGGACAGACAGGAGAGTCCCTGAGGGCTGGTGAAGGCGTGAGAGGGACTGGAGAGTAATTGAGTGAAATTGGTGAGTTTGATGGTGATTCCTGGGTGCATGGAACCGACTCCCGCTGAAGTGTGGGCGTGGTTGGAGAGTAGCTGGGACACACAGGAGAGTCCCTGAGGGTTGGAGATAAAGACGTGCTAGAGACTGAGGAGTAACTGAGTGAAATTGGTGAGTTTGGTGGTGATTCCGGGGTGCCTGGAACTGACTCCAGCTGAAATGTGGGCGTGGGTGGAGAGTAGCTGGGACCGACCGGAGAGTCCCTGAGGGATGGTGAAGACATGAGAGAGACTGGGGAGTAACGCAGTGAAATTGGTGAGTCTGGTGGTGATTTCTGGGTGCCTGCAACGGACTCCCGCTGAAGTGTGGGCGTGTTTGGAGAGTAGCTGGGACAGACAGGCGAGTCCCTGAGGGTTGGAGATAAAGACGTGCTAGAGACTGGGGAGTAACTCAGTGAAAGTGTTGGGCTTGGTGGTGATCCCTGGGTTCCTGGAACTGACCCGTGCTGAAATGTGGGCGTGGTTGGAGAGTAGCTGGGACAGACTGGAGGGTCCGTGTTTGGAGAGTAGCTGGGAGACACAGGAGACCCCCCGAGAGCTGGGGGTGAGCTGCTGGGTGATGGCAGTAAGAACATGTGGTATATCACTGATGAACGTGGTGACTCTGAGGAATCCTCAGAGGAGGACACGGGAGAGCCCAATGGCTTCATTGATTGCCCAGCACGGTGAGGACAGGGAAATGGGAGCTTGTGGGATTCTGGTGATGACAGAGGTGAGTGTGGGGAAGCCCTAGGGGATGGTGAATGGTAGCTCCGGATCCCTGGTGGGGAGCTTCCCCTTAAGCCTGAGTTTCTGAGAGGGGAGAGGGAGAAGCTGGGTGAGGCTCGCATGGACCTTGGGGAGTCCGGGCTGGGGGACCGTTCATAAGAAGAGCCAGACGAGACCCTACTGTTCTTAGGTGCAGACATGATTAGGAACCCTGCAGCTCCCAGGAGCCCCTACTAATTTTCTAACTCGCAGAAATAAGGAGTGTGTGTGCGTGTGTGTGTGTGTGTGTGTGTGTGTGTTTGTGTGTGTGCGGTGTCAGGTATGTGCCCCTTAAGAAAATGGAAATCAACCAACCAATGAGACAGACAGACAGACAGAGATTCACTTGCCCAAGTGTTCTGTCCTGTCCTCTGAATCCGCTTCCAAGTCGCAAGACGCTGTGAGCTCCAAGTCCACGCAGAGTCCGCCAAACGCTCCGGCCGCTGATCCGCTCCGCGAAGATGTGAGTACAGGCCAGCCAGGGTGGGTTTAAATAGCCTCGGGCGCAGCCTAGCAGCGGAAAGGGCGGAGCTTCACTCCTCCTTTCCATCAGTCACCCCCAACTTTCCCAGGCTACACCTCGTAGGAAACTGTTCTCCTGCATTGATTCCATGCGCCACCTTTGGGACAATCTAAGAACTTACAAGTTTTCTTCGCCAGATATATTAGGAATTGTATACACGGAACCACTGAAAAACAACTAGTGGTTCCGTGGTTCCCACGTTGTGGTTTTGACACCAGCAGCACCCTTGCCACAATCAAACCCCGGAGATGCACAGATCTGTGTTGTAACAAGACCTCCCCCTGACCCTGACGCATGGCAGTTTAAGAAGTCTTTCCGTGTAAGCGAAAAGACTTTGAAGAAAAGGTGGAGATATGCGTTGTATAAACATTCTTTTGCTCTGGAACCACGTAGAGACTTGGGAGCCAGTTGGGTGGAGCATTCGTTGGATGAGGGTGCTCGGGTGAGGAATATCAAGGTGTGGCTCCAGATAATCCGATCATCTAATTAAGATTCCAGTTATGCTCATCGGTTTTAAAATTCCATTTGGGTAAATTCTTTAAGTCAGACTGAGAATGGCAAAGCCTCAACCCCAATTTCCAGGGAGGGTTGAGAGCCTCAGGTGGAGTTGATCACCAATAGCCTATGGTTTAACCCATCATGCCTATAGAATGAGGTCTCCATAAAAACCCAAAAGGACTGGGTTCAGAGAGCTTCTGGATAACACTTCCCGGAAGGTAGTGCGCCCCTCCCCACATGCCGGGCCCCACATTTATCTCTCAACTTTTTGCAATGTCCGCTAAAATACAGAGGCAAGTGTAAGTGTTTCCCTGCGTGCTGTGAGCTCTTCCAGCAAATGAATGCAACTAAATCTGGGCGTGGTGGCAACCTGATTTATAGCCAGTTGCTGAGAAGCACAGGTAGAACAACGTAGGGCTCCCCATTGTTATTAGTGTGGGAGGCCTGTCTGGCGGGACTCGGCCCTTTGGAATCTAATGCTATGTCCCGGTAGATAGCGTCACCATTGAATTAGAAGACACACATATGTTGAGAATAATCTTTCTGGTCATTTGCTGCATGTCTTATTTACAATATGTAATCAAATTCTTTCTCCTGACCTTATGGCACCTGGGTTGAGAACCAAGATTTGAACCAAACATTGGTCGGTCACTTTCTGAGTTTGAAACTCTATTTTGCCTTTAGCGTTTTGCTATTGCTTTTTCGTTTTCTTTTGTTTCGTTTCGTTTCTAAGTTCTGGGGTATATGTGCAGGATGTGCAGATTTGTTACTAAGGTAAACGTGTGCCATGGTGGTTGGCTGCACCTGTCAACCCATCACCTAGGTATTAAGCCCAGCATGCAGTAGCTGTTTTTCCTAACGCTCTGCCTCCCGAAAGGCCCCAGTGTGTGTTGTTCCCCTTCCTGTGTCCATGTGATCTCATTTTTCAGCTCCCATTATAAGTGAGAATGTGGCATTTGGTTGTCTTTCCCTGGATTAGTTTGCTGAGGATAATGACCACACATCACCACTGTTTTTGTTTTTTAGTATAAAGAGTAGTATTTTATTGAATAAGATTTGCTCACAGAAAAATAGGCTTAAATCTACAATGAATGCCAGACTCTACAGCAGAAAGCAATTTTCTCACATTTCCACACACAATGGTTCCTACTAATTGAAAAAAAGCCATCAAATTTCATTCACAAATGTACTACTCTGTCTCAAGACATCTCACATAATCATGCACTGTACTAAAGCCATTAGATCAGTTCTTCAGTCAGGTTAAAGAAGTAGCCCTCTAATGACTGACTTTTATAGTGCTATCAATATCCACTCCCAATCAGTCTGCCATTGTTAATGGTGTACAGCATTACTGAATACAATGGAATTGATGACGCCCATATACACGGACAGATCGTGACTTATGATGGTTTGATTTGTGATTCTTCAACGTTATGATGGGTTTATTAGATTATTAGATGCGTTTCTGAGTTACACTGGGTTGATGAGTATGCGACCCTATACTCCAGAAACAGCTGTATAAGGAAAAACAGGTGTACATAATAAAAATATGCTTAGTGACTTGGGATAAACCAATAGATGTTCACAACTGATGGAGAGCCGTGAAAGAGAGATAGCGGTAAATAGTTACAATAACACAATTTTCCTGTACCTGTCGAGGATTTCCCCCAAAAAACGCAGAATGTGGGATGCACCTAAGGCATATGAAAAAGAGAGGGCAGAAGGAGTAAGAGAGAAATAGGAGGAAGGAAGGAAGGAAGGAAGGAAGGAAGGAAGGAAGGAAGGAAGGTAGGAAGGAAGGAAGGAAGGAAGGAAGGAAGGAAGGGAGGAAAGAAGGACGAAAGGAAGGAGAAAACACCGGTGTTACTAAAACCCCCCCATAAAAATGGATTCCCCCTGTGGGTAAGCCTACAATGTGGATGAATCTTGAAAATATTGTGCTACGTGTTATGTCAGTCATAACAGCTCACCTATTGTGCAATTCCGTTTATAGGAAATGTCCACAATATGGAAATCTATGCATATGGGATTGATCGCACTAGGTAGTTGCTACCTAGGGCTGAGGGTCAGGGAGAGGGTTTGAGACAGAATGAGGAGTGACTCATGTCTACAGGGTTCTTCTCTGGTCGGGGGTGAGAAGACGTTCTACAATGGATTGCGGATTAAAATTGAATGTGCACAGCCACAGGTATACTAAAAGCCACTCAATTCATAACTTTTAATGGGGGAATCTTACGTGGCGCACTCTCATGGACACCACGGCAGACATAGTGAGAGAGAAAAAGGTGAGTAAATATCTGAAACGGAGGCAGAAACAGAGAGAATGCAAAGCCCTGTGAATGGAAGGGAGAGCGAAAAGGGAAAATGGTCCTATTTACAAATGACAGATGTGAAACTGGGGTTCACATCAACAGTGTCACTGTCAGGAAGGAGGGTCATGCTAGCCATGTCACCGGTAGTGTGGCCCGCAGGGACGCCGACCTGCTGGAGCGTCGTGCCAGCATGGGCTCTGGCAGCCACGTGGGCCAGCAGGAGGGTCCCGCTGCACAGCTGTGGGGTGAGGATAGCCTGGGTGGTGATATCGGCCATTACAGGGGCCTCTTCTGCTGGCAAGAGTGTGACAGTAGCAAGTAGATGGACAGGCCTGCGTGTGAGGACGGAATGCAGGAGGGGCTCTTGTGCGGCTGGGTGTGGGGCCCTCACGGGAACCGTGGAGAAATGGCCAGGTAACTGCGTCATGTGGGCTAGTAGATTGGCCAGGGCTTCGAACTGAAGGACAATAACGGGGAGTAGCTCTCAGGCCCTGGGAGTGTCTGAGTGTAAGTGGAGATGGGTTTGGGGTCACTGAGGGATGCGTGGGAGCCATCCCTGTATAGGTACAGGTCATAGGGAGATAGTCTCGTGAGGCCTGTGAGTGTCTAGGTTTGTCCTGGGTGCCTGGGGCTGACTGTGGCAGAAATCTGGGCAAGGCTGGAGAGAAGCTGGGAGACCCAGGAGAGTCCCTGAAGGCAGGGGGCGAAGAGGTGAAAGAAATGGGGGAGGGTTGCAGTAAGGTCCGTGAGTTTGTAGGTGATTCCTGGGTGCGGGAAGCTGACTCCAGGTGAAATCTGGAGATGGCCGGAGAGTAGCTGAGAGAGACAGAAGAGTCCCTGAGGGCTGGGGGTGAGAACATGAGGGAGGCTGGGGAGTAAGTCAGTGAAATTCGTGAGTTCGGTGGTGTATCGTGGGTGCCTGGAACTGACTCCAGCTGGAATCTAGAGAAGTTTTGAGAGTAGCTGAAAGAGACACAAGAGTCCCTGTGGGCTGAGGGCAAAGACCTGAGAGAGACCAGGGAGGACCTCAGTGAAGTCTGTGAGTCTGTAGGTGATTCCGGAGTGTGGGAGGCTGACTCCCGCTGAAATCTGGGCGTGGTGGGAGAGTAGCTGGGACAGACAGGAGAGTCCCAGGGGGCTGGGGGTGAAGACATGAGAGAGACCGGGGAGTAACTCAGTGAAACTGCTGAGTTTGGTGGTGATACCTGGGTGCCTGGAACTGACTCCCGCTGAAATCTGGGCATGGTTGGAGAGTAGCTGGGACACACAGGAGAGTCCCTGAGGGCTGGGGGTGAAGACATGAGAGAGACCGGGGAGTAACTGAGTGAAACTGGTGAGTTTGGTGGTGACTCCGGGGTGCCTGGAACTGACTCCAGCTGAAATGTGGGCGTGGTTGGAGAGTAGCTGGGACAGACAGGAGAGTCCCTGAGGGCTGGTGAAGGCGTGAGAGAGACTGGAGAGTAATTGAGTGAAATTGGTGAGTTTGATGGTGATTCCTGGGTGCATGGAACCGACTCCCGCTGAAGTGTGGGCGTGGTTGGAGAGTAGCTGGGACACACAGGAGAGTCCCTGAGGGTTGGAGATAAAGACGTGCTAGAGACTGAGGAGTAACTGAGTGAAATGGGTGAGTTTGGTGGTGATTCCGGGGTGCCTGGAACTGACTCCAGCTGAAATGTGGGCGTGGTTGGAGAGTAGCTGGGACCGACCGGAGAGTCCCTGAGGGATGGTGAAGACATGAGAGAGACTGGGGAGTAACGCAGTGAAATTGGTGAGTCTGGTGGTGATTTCTGGGTGCCTGCAACGGACTCCCGCTGAAGTGTGGGCGTGTTTGGAGAGTAGCTGGGACAGACAGGCGAGTCCCTGAGGGTTGGAGATAAAGACGTGCTAGAGACTGGGGAGTAACTCAGTGAAAGTGTTGGGCTTGGTGGTGATCCCTGGGTTCCTGGAACTGACCCGCGCTGAAATGTGGGCGTGGTTGGAGAGTAGCTGGGACAGACTGGAGGGTCCGTGTTTGGAGAGTAGCTGGGAGACACAGGAGACCCCCCGAGAGCTGGGGGTGAGCTGCTGGGTGATGGCAGTAAGAACATGTGGTATATCACTGATGAACGTGGTGACTCTGAGGAATCCTCAGAGGAGGACACGGGAGAGCCCAATGGCTTCATTGATTGCCCAGCACGGTGAGGACAGGGAAATGGGAGCTTGTGGGATTCTGGTGATGACAGAGGTGAGTGTGGTGAAGCCCTAGGGGATGGTGAATGGTAGCTCCGGATCCCTGGTGGGGAGCTTCCCCTTAAGCCTGAGTTTCTGAGAGGGGAGAGGGAGAAGCTGGGTGAGGCTCGCATGGACCTTGGGGAGTCCGGGCTGGGGGACCGTTCATAAGAAGAGCCAGACGAGACCCTACTGTTCTTAGGTGCAGACATGATTAGGAACCCTGCAGCTCCCAGGAGCCCCTACTAATTTTCTAACTCGCAGAAATAAGGAGTGTGTGTGCGTGTGTGTGTGTGTGTGTGTGTTTGTGTGTGTGCGGTGTGAGGTGTGTGCCCCTTAAGAAAATGGAAATCAACCAACCAATGGGACAGACAGACAGACGGAGATTCACTTGCCCAAGTGTTCTGTCCTGTCCTCTGAATCCGCTTCCAAGTCGCAAGACGCTGTGAGCTCCAAGTCCACGCAGAGTCCGCCAAACGCTCCGGCCGCTGATCCGCTCCGCGAAGATGTGAGTACAGGCCAGCCAGGGTGGGTTTAAATAGCCTCGGGCGCAGCCTAGCAGCGGAAAGGGCGGAGCTTCACTCCTCCTTTCCATCAGTCACCCCCAACTTTCCCAGGCTACACCTCGTAGGAAACTGTTCTCCTGCATTGATTCCATGCGCCACCTTTGGGACAATCTAAGAACTTACAAGTTTTCTTGGCCAGATATATTAGGAATTGTATACACCGAAACACTGAAAAACAACTAGTGGTTCCGTGGTTCCCACGTTGTGGTTTTGACACCAGCAGCACCCTTGCCACAATCAAACCCCGGAGATGCACAGATCTGTGTTGTAACAAGACCTCCCCCTGACCCTGACGCATGGCAGTTTAAGAAGTCTTTCCGTGTAAGCGAAAAGACTTTGAAGAAAAGGTGGAGATATGCGTTGTATAAACATTCTTTTGCTCTGGAACCACGTAGAGACTTGGGAGCCAGTTGGGTGGAGCATTCGTTGGATGAGGGTGCTCGGGTGAGGAATATCAAGGTGTGGCTCCAGATAATCCGATCATCTAATTAAGATTCCAGTTATGCTCATCGGTTTTAAAATTCCATTTGGGTAAATTCTTTAAGTCAGACTGAGAATGGCAAAGCCTCAACCCCAATTTCCAGGGAGGGTTGAGAGCCTCAGGTGGAGTTGATCACCAATAGCCTATGGTTTAACCCATCATGCCTATAGAATGAGGTCTCCATAAAAACCCAAAAGGACTGGGTTCAGAGAGCTTCTGGATAACACTTCCCGGAAGGTAGTGCGCCCCTCCCCACATGCCGGGCCCCACATTTATCTCTCAACTTTTTGCAATGTCCGCTAAAATACAGAGGCAAGTGTACGTGTTTCCCTGCGTGCTGTGAGCTCTTCCAGCAAATGAATGCAACTAAATCTGGGCGTGGTGGCAACCTGATTTATAGCCAGTTGCTGAGAAGCACAGGTAGAACAACGTAGGGCTCCCCATTGTTATTAGTGTGGGAGGCCTGTCTGGCGGGACTCGGCCCTTTGGAATCTAATGCTATGTCCCGGTAGATAGCGTCACCATTGAATTCGAAGACACACATATGTTGAGAATAATCTTTCTGGTCATTTGCTGCATGTCTTATTTACAATATGTAATCAAATTCTTTCTCCTGACCTTATGGCACCTGGGTTGAGAACCAAGATTTGAACCCAACATTGGTCGGTCACTTTCCGAGTTTGAAACTCTATTTTGCCTTTAGCGTTTTGCTATTGCTTTTTCGTTTTCTTTTGTTTCGTTTCGTTTCTAAGTTCTGGGGTATATGTGCAGGATGTGCAGATTTGTTACTAAGGTAAACGTGTGCCATGGTGGTTGGCTGCACCTGTCAATCCATCATCTAGGTATTAAGCCCAGCATGCAGTAGCTGTTTTTCCTAACGCTCTGCCTCCCGAAAGGCCCCAGTGTGTGTTGTTCCCCTTCCTGTGTCCATGTGATCTCATTTTTCAGCTCCCATTATAAGTGAGAATGTGGCATTTGGTTGTCTTTCCCTGGATTAGTTTGCTGAGGATAATGACCACACATCACCACTGTTTTTGTTTTTTAGTATAAAGAGTAGTATTTTATTGAATAAGATTTGCTCACAGAAAAATAGGCTTAAATCTACAATGAATGCCAGACTCTACAGCAGAAAGCAATTTTCTCACTTTTCCACACACAATGGTTCCTACTCATTGAAAAAAAGCCATCAAATTTCATTCACAAATGTACTACTCTGTCTCAAGACATCTCACATAATCATGCACTGTACTAAAGCCATTAGATCAGTTCTTCAGTCAGGTTAAAGAAGTAGCCCTCTAATGACTGACTTTTATAGTGCTATCAATATCCACTCCCAATCAGTCTGCCATTGTTAATGGTGTACAGCATTACTGAATACAATGGAATTGATGACGCCCATATCCACGGACAGACCGTGACTTATGATGGTTTGATTTGTGATTCTTCAACGTTATGATGGGTTTATTGGATTATTAGATGCGTTTCTGAGTTACACTGGGTTTATGAGTATGCGACCCTATACTCCAGAAACAGCTGTATAAGGAAAAACAGGTGTACATAATAAAAATATGCTTAGTGACTTGGGATAAACCAATAGATGTTCACAACTGATGGAGAGCCGTGAAAGAGAGATAGCGGTAAATAGTTACAATAACACAATTTTCCTGTACCTGTCGAGGATTTCCCCCAAAAAACGCAGAATGTGGGATGCACCTAAGGCATATGAAAGAGAGAGGGCAGAAGGAGTAAGAGAGAAATAGGAGGAAGGAAGGAAGGAAGGAAGGAAGGAAGGAAGGAAGGAAGGAAGGTAGGAAGGAAGGAAGGAAGGAAGGAAGGAAGGAAGGGAGGAAAGAAGGACGAAAGGAAGGAGAAAACACCGGTGTTACTAAAACCCCCCCATAAAAATGGATTCCCCCTGTGGGTAAGCCTACAATGTGGATGAATCTTGAAAATATTGTGCTACGTGTTATGTCAGTCATAACAGCTCACCTATTGTGCAATTCCGTTTATAGGAAATGTCCACAATATGGAAATCTATGCATATGGGATTGATCGCACTAGGTAGTTGCTACCTAGGGCTGAGGGTCAGGGAGAGGGTTTGAGACAGAATGAGGAATGACTCATGTCTACAGGGTTCTTCTCTGGTCGGGGGTGAGAAGACGTTCTACAATGGATTGCGGATTAAAATTGAATGTGCACAGCCACAGGTATACTAAAAGCCACTCAATTCATAACTTTTAATGGGGGAATCTTACGTGGCGCACTCTCATGGACACCACGGCAGACATAGTGAGAGAGAAAAAGGTGAGTAAATATCTGAAACGGAGGCAGAAACAGAGAGAATGCAAAGCCCTGTGAATGGAAGGGAGAGCGAAAAGGGAAAATGGTGCTATTTACAAATGACAGATGTGAAACTGGGGTTCACATCAACAGTGTCACTGTCAGGAAGGAGGGTCATGCTAGCCATGTCACCGGTAGTGTGGCCCGCAGGGACGCCGACCTGCTGGAGCGTCGTGCCAGCATGGGCTCTGGCAGCCACGTGGGCCAGCAGGAGGGTCCCGCTGCACAGCTGTGGGGTGAGGATAGCCTGGGTGGTGATATCGGCCATTACAGGGGCCTCTTCTGCTGGCAAGAGTGTGACAGTAGCAAGTAGATGGACAGGCCTGCGTGTGAGGACGGAATGCAGGAGGGGCTCTTGTGCGGCTGGGTGTGGGGCCCTCACGGGAACCGTGGAGAAATGGCCAGGTAACTGCGTCATGTGGGCTAGTAGATTGGCCAGGGCTTCGAACTGAAGGACAATAACGGGGAGTAGCTGTCAGGCCCTGGGAGTGTCTGAGTGTAAGTGGAGATGGGTTTGGGGTAACTGAGGGATGCGTGGGAGCCATCCCTGTATAGGTACAGGTCATAGGGAGATAGTCTCGTGAGGCCTGTGAGTGTCTAGGTTTGTCCTGGGTGCCTGGGGCTGACTGTGGCAGAAATCTGGGGAAGGCTGGAGAGAAGCTGGGAGACCCAGGAGAGTCCCTGAAGGCAGGGGGCGAAGAGGTGAAAGAAATGGGGGAGGGTTGCAGTAAGGTCCGTGAGTTTGTAGGTGATTCCTGGGTGCGGGAAGCTGACTCCAGGTGAAATCTGGAGATGGCCGGAGAGTAGCTGAGAGAGACAGAAGAGTCCCTGAGGGCTGGGGGTGAGAACATGAGGGAGGCTGGGGAGTAAGTCAGTGAAATTCGTGAGTTCGGTGGTGTATCGTGGGTGCCTGGAACTGACTCCAGCTGGAATCTAGAGAAGTTTTGAGAGTAGCTGAAAGAGACACAAGAGTCCCTGTGGGCTGAGGGCAAAGACCTGAGAGAGACCAGGGAGGACCTCAGTGAAGTCTGTGAGTCTGTAGGTGATTCCGGAGTGTGGGAGGCTGACTCCCGCTGAAATCTGGGCGTGGTGGGAGAGTAGCTGGGACAGACAGGAGAGTCCCAGGGGGCTGGGGGTGAAGACATGAGAGAGACCGGGGAGTAACTCAGTGAAACTGCTGAGTTTGGTGGTGATACCTGGGTGCCTGGAACTGACTCCCGCTGAAATCTGGGCATGGTTGGAGAGTAGCTGGGACACACAGGAGAGTCCCTGAGGGCTGGGGGTGAAGACATGAGAGAGACCGGGGAGTAACTGAGTGAAACTGGTGAGTTTGGTGGTGACTCCGGGGTGCCTGGAACTGACTCCAGCTGAAATGTGGGCGTGGTTGGAGAGTAGCTGGGACAGACAGGAGAGTCCCTGAGGGCTGGTGAAGGCGTGAGAGAGACTGGAGAGTAATTGAGTGAAATTGGTGAGTTTGATGGTGATTCCTGGGTGCATGGAACCGACTCCCGCTGAAGTGTGGGCGTGGTTGGAGAGTAGCTGGGACACACAGGAGAGTCCCTGAGGGTTGGAGATAAAGACGTGCTAGAGACTGAGGAGTAACTGAGTGAAATGGGTGAGTTTGGTGGTGATTCCGGGGTGCCTGGAACTGACTCCAGCTGAAATGTGGGCGTGGTTGGAGAGTAGCTGGGACCGACCGGAGAGTCCCTGAGGGATGGTGAAGACATGAGAGAGACTGGGGAGTAACGCAGTGAAATTGGTGAGTCTGGTGGTGATTTCTGGGTGCCTGCAACGGACTCCCGCTGAAGTGTGGGCGTGTTTGGAGAGTAGCTGGGACAGACAGGCGAGTCCCTGAGGGTTGGAGATAAAGACGTGCTAGAGACTGGGGAGTAACTCAGTGAAAGTGTTGGGCTTGGTGGTGATCCCTGGGTTCCTGGAACTGACCCGCGCTGAAATGTGGGCGTGGTTGGAGAGTAGCTGGGACAGACTGGAGGGTCCGTGTTTGGAGAGTAGCTGGGAGACACAGGAGACCCCCCGAGAGCTGGGGGTGAGCTGCTGGGTGATGGCAGTAAGAACATGTGGTATATCACTGATGAACGTGGTGACTCTGAGGAATCCTCAGAGGAGGACACGGGAGAGCCCAATGGCTTCATTGATTGCCCAGCACGGTGAGGACAGGGAAATGGGAGCTTGTGGGATTCTGGTGATGACAGAGGTGAGTGTGGTGAAGCCCTAGGGGATGGTGAATGGTAGCTCCGGATCCCTGGTGGGGAGCTTCCCCTTAAGCCTGAGTTTCTGAGAGGGGAGAGGGAGAAGCTGGGTGAGGCTCGCATGGACCTTGGGGAGTCCGGGCTGGGGGACCGTTCATAAGAAGAGCCAGACGAGACCCTACTGTTCTTAGGTGCAGACATGATTAGGAACCCTGCAGCTCCCAGGAGCCCCTACTAATTTTCTAACTCGCAGAAATAAGGAGTGTGTGTGCGTGTGTGTGTGTGTGTGTGTGTTTGTGTGTGTGCGGTGTGAGGTGTGTGCCCCTTAAGAAAATGGAAATCAACCAACCAATGGGACAGACAGACAGACGGAGATTCACTTGCCCAAGTGTTCTGTCCTGTCCTCTGAATCCGCTTCCAAGTCGCAAGACGCTGTGAGCTCCAAGTCCACGCAGAGTCCGCCAAACGCTCCGGCCGCTGATCCGCTCCGCGAAGATGTGAGTACAGGCCAGCCAGGGTGGGTTTAAATAGCCTCGGGCGCAGCCTAGCAGCGGAAAGGGCGGAGCTTCACTCCTCCTTTCCATCAGTCACCCCCAACTTTCCCAGGCTACACCTCGTAGGAAACTGTTCTCCTGCATTGATTCCATGCGCCACCTTTGGGACAATCTAAGAACTTACAAGTTTTCTTGGCCAGATATATTAGGAATTGTATACACCGAAACACTGAAAAACAACTAGTGGTTCCGTGGTTCCCACGTTGTGGTTTTGACACCAGCAGCACCCTTGCCACAATCAAACCCCGGAGATGCACAGATCTGTGTTGTAACAAGACCTCCCCCTGACCCTGACGCATGGCAGTTTAAGAAGTCTTTCCGTGTAAGCGAAAAGACTTTGAAGAAAAGGTGGAGATATGCGTTGTATAAACATTCTTTTGCTCTGGAACCACGTAGAGACTTGGGAGCCAGTTGGGTGGAGCATTCGTTGGATGAGGGTGCTCGGGTGAGGAATATCAAGGTGTGGCTCCAGATAATCCGATCATCTAATTAAGATTCCAGTTATGCTCATCGGTTTTAAAATTCCATTTGGGTAAATTCTTTAAGTCAGACTGAGAATGGCAAAGCCTCAACCCCAATTTCCAGGGAGGGTTGAGAGCCTCAGGTGGAGTTGATCACCAATAGCCTATGGTTTAACCCATCATGCCTATAGAATGAGGTCTCCATAAAAACCCAAAAGGACTGGGTTCAGAGAGCTTCTGGATAACACTTCCCGGAAGGTAGTGCGCCCCTCCCCACATGCCGGGCCCCACATTTATCTCTCAACTTTTTGCAATGTCCGCTAAAATACAGAGGCAAGTGTACGTGTTTCCCTGCGTGCTGTGAGCTCTTCCAGCAAATGAATGCAACTAAATCTGGGCGTGGTGGCAACCTGATTTATAGCCAGTTGCTGAGAAGCACAGGTAGAACAACGTAGGGCTCCCCATTGTTATTAGTGTGGGAGGCCTGTCTGGCGGGACTCGGCCCTTTGGAATCTAATGCTATGTCCCGGTAGATAGCGTCACCATTGAATTCGAAGACACACATATGTTGAGAATAATCTTTCTGGTCATTTGCTGCATGTCTTATTTACAATATGTAATCAAATTCTTTCTCCTGACCTTATGGCACCTGGGTTGAGAACCAAGATTTGAACCCAACATTGGTCGGTCACTTTCCGAGTTTGAAACTCTATTTTGCCTTTAGCGTTTTGCTATTGCTTTTTCGTTTTCTTTTGTTTCGTTTCGTTTCTAAGTTCTGGGGTATATGTGCAGGATGTGCAGATTTGTTACTAAGGTAAACGTGTGCCATGGTGGTTGGCTGCACCTGTCAATCCATCACCTAGGTATTAAGCCCAGCATGCAGTAGCTGTTTTTCCTAACGCTCTGCCTCCCGAAAGGCCCCAGTGTGTGTTGTTCCCCTTCCTGTGTCCATGTGATCTCATTTTTCAGCTCCCATTATAAGTGAGAATGTGGCATTTGGTTGTCTTTCCCTGGATTAGTTTGCTGAGGATAATGACCACACATCACCACTGTTTTTGTTTTTTAGTATAAAGAGTAGTATTTTATTGAATAAGATTTGCTCACAGAAAAATAGGCTTAAATCTACAATGAATGCCAGACTCTACAGCAGAAAGCAATTTTCTCACTTTTCCACACACAATGGTTCCTACTAATTGAAAAAAAGCCATCAAATTTCATTCACAAATGTACTACTCTGTCTCAAGACATCTCACATAATCATGCACTGTACTAAAGCCATTAGATCAGTTCTTCAGTCAGGTTAAAGAAGTAGCCCTCTAATGACTGACTTTTATAGTGCTATCAATATCCACTCCCAATCAGTCTGCCATTGTTAATGGTGTACAGCATTACTGAATACAATGGAATTGATGACGCCCATATCCACGGACAGACCGTGACTTATGATGGTTTGATTTGTGATTCTTCAACGTTATGATGGGTTTATTGGATTATTAGATGCGTTTCTGAGTTACACTGGGTTTATGAGTATGCGACCCTATACTCCAGAAACAGCTGTATAAGGAAAAACAGGTGTACCTAATAAAAATATGCTTAGTGACTTGGGATAAACCAATAGATGTTCACAACTGATGGAGAGCCGTGAAAGAGAGATAGCGGTAAATAGTTACAATAACACAATTTTCCTGCACCTGTCGAGGATTTCCCCAAAAAAACGCAGAATGTGGGATGCACCTAAGGCATATGAAAGAGAGAGGGCAGAAGGAGTAAGAGAGAAATAGGAGGCAGGAAGGAAGGAAGGAAGGAAGGAAGGAAGGAAGGGAGGAAAGAAGGACGAAAGGAAGGAGAAAACACCGGTGTTACTAAACCCCCCCCATAAAAATGGATTCCCCCTGTGGGTAAGCCTACAATGTGGATGAATCTTGAAAATATTGTGCTACGTGTTATGTCAGTCATAACAGCTCACCTATTGTGCAATTCCGTTTATAGGAAATGTCCACAATATGGAAATCTATGCATATGGGATTGATCGCACTAGGTAGTTGCTACCTAGGGCTGAGGGTCAGGGAGAGGGTTTGAGACAGAATGAGGAGTGACTCATGTCTACAGGGTTCTTCTCTGGTCGGGGGTGAGAAGACGTTCTACAATGGATTGCGGATTAAAATTGAATGTGCACAGCCACAGGTATACTAAAAGCCACTCAATTCATAACTTTTAATGGGGGAATCTTACGTGGCGCACTCTCATGGACACCACGGCAGACATAGTGAGAGAGAAAAAGGTGAGTAAATATCTGAAACGGAGGCAGAAACAGAGAGAATGCAAAGCCCTGTGAATGGAAGGGAGAGCGAAAAGGGAAAATGGTCCTATTTAAAAATGACAGATGTGAAACTGGGGTTCACATCAACAGTGTCACTGTCAGGAAGGAGGGTCATGCTAGCCATGTCACCGGTAGTGTGGCCCGCAGGGACGCCGACCTGCTGGAGCGTCGTGCCAGCATGGGCTCTGGCAGCCACGTGGGCCAGCAGGAGGGTCCCGCTGCACAGCTGTGGGGTGAGGATAGCCTGGGTGGTGATATCGGCCATTACAGGGGCCTCTTCTGCTGGCAAGAGTGTGACAGTAGCAAGTAGATGGACAGGCCTGCGTGTGAGGACGGAATGCAGGAGGGGCTCTTGTGCGGCTGGGTGTGGGGCCCTCACGGGAACCGTGGAGAAATGGCCAGGTAACTGCGTCATGTGGGCTAGTAGATTGGCCAGGGCTTCGAACTGAAGGACAATAACGGGGAGTAGCTGTCAGGCCCTGGGAGTGTCTGAGTGTAAGTGGAGATGGGTTTGGGGTCACTGAGGGATGCGTGGGAGCCATCCCTGTATAGGTACAGGTCATAGGGAGATAGTCTCGTGAGGCCTGTGAGTGTCTAGGTTTGTCCTGGGTGCCTGGGGCTGACTGTGGCAGAAATCTGGGGAAGGCTGGAGAGAAGCTGGGAGACCCAGGAGAGTCCCTGAAGGCAGGGGGCGAAGAGGTGAAAGAAATGGGGGAGGGTTGCAGTAAGGTCCGTGAGTTTGTAGGTGATTCCTGGGTGCGGGAAGCTGACTCCAGGTGAAATCTGGAGATGGCCGGAGAGTAGCTGAGAGAGACAGAAGAGTCCCTGAGGGCTGGGGGTGAGAACATGAGGGAGGCTGGGGAGTAAGTCAGTGAAATTCGTGAGTTCGGTGGTGTATCGTGGGTGCCTGGAACTGACTCCAGCTGGAATCTAGAGAAGTTTTGAGAGTAGCTGAAAGAGACACAAGAGTCCCTGTGGGCTGAGGGCAAAGACCTGAGAGAGACCAGGGAGGACCTCAGTGAAGTCTGTGAGTCTGTAGGTGATTCCGGAGTGTGGGAGGCTGACTCCCGCTGAAATCTGGGCGTGGTGGGAGAGTAGCTGGGACAGACAGGAGAGTCCCAGGGGGCTGGGGGTGAAGACATGAGAGAGACCGGGGAGTAACTCAGTGAAACTGCTGAGTTTGGTGGTGATACCTGGGTGCCTGGAACTGACTCCCGCTGAAATCTGGGCATGGTTGGAGAGTAGCTGGGACACACAGGAGAGTCCCTGAGGGCTGGGGGTGAAGACATGAGAGAGACCGGGGAGTAACTGAGTGAAACTGGTGAGTTTGGTGGTGACTCCGGGGTGCCTGGAACTGACTCCAGCTGAAATGTGGGCGTGGTTGGAGAGTAGCTGGGACAGACAGGAGAGTCCCTGAGGGCTGGTGAAGGCGTGAGAGAGACTGGAGAGTAATTGAGTGAAATTGGTGAGTTTGATGGTGATTCCTGGGTGCATGGAACCGACTCCCGCTGAAGTGTGGGCGTGGTTGGAGAGTAGCTGGGACACACAGGAGAGTCCCTGAGGGTTGGAGATAAAGACGTGCTAGAGACTGAGGAGTAACTGAGTGAAATGGGTGAGTTTGGTGGTGATTCCGGGGTGCCTGGAACTGACTCCAGCTGAAATGTGGGCGTGGTTGGAGAGTAGCTGGGACCGACCGGAGAGTCCCTGAGGGATGGTGAAGACATGAGAGAGACTGGGGAGTAACGCAGTGAAATTGGTGAGTCTGGTGGTGATTTCTGGGTGCCTGCAACGGACTCCCGCTGAAGTGTGGGCGTGTTTGGAGAGTAGCTGGGACAGACAGGCGAGTCCCTGAGGGTTGGAGATAAAGACGTGCTAGAGACTGGGGAGTAACTCAGTGAAAGTGTTGGGCTTGGTGGTGATCCCTGGGTTCCTGGAACTGACCCGCGCTGAAATGTGGGCGTGGTTGGAGAGTAGCTGGGACAGACTGGAGGGTCCGTGTTTGGAGAGTAGCTGGGAGACACAGGAGACCCCCCGAGAGCTGGGGGTGAGCTGCTGGGTGATGGCAGTAAGAACATGTGGTATATCACTGATGAACGTGGTGACTCTGAGGAATCCTCAGAGGAGGACACGGGAGAGCCCAATGGCTTCATTGATTGCCCAGCACGGTGAGGACAGGGAAATGGGAGCTTGTGGGATTCTGGTGATGACAGAGGTGAGTGTGGTGAAGCCCTAGGGGATGGTGAATGGTAGCTCCGGATCCCTGGTGGGGAGCTTAACCTTAAGCCTGAGTTTCTGAGAGGGGAGAGGGAGAAGCTGGGTGAGGCTCGCATGGACCTTGGGGAGTCCGGGCTGGGGGACCGTTCATAAGAAGAGCCAGACGAGACCCTACTGTTCTTAGGTGCAGACATGATTAGGAACCCTGCAGCTCCCAGGAGCCCCTACTAATTTTCTAACTCGCAGAAATAAGGAGTGTGTGTGTGCGTGTGTGTGTGTGTGTGTGTTTGTGTGTGTGCGGTGTGAGGTGTGTGCCCCTTAAGAAAATGGAAATCAACCAACCAATGGGACAGACAGACAGACAGAGATTCACTTGCCCAAGTGTTCTGTCCTGTCCTCTGAATCCGCTTCCAAGTCGCAAGACGCTGTGAGCTCCAAGTCCACGCAGAGTCCGCCAAACGCTCCGGCCGCTGATCCGCTCCGCGAAGATGTGAGTACAGGCCAGCCAGGGTGGGTTTAAATAGCCTCGGGCGCAGCCTAGCAGCGGAAAGGGCGGAGCTTCACTCCTCCTTTCCATCAGTCACCCCCAACTTTCCCAGGCTACACCTCGTAGGAAACTGTTCTCCTGCATTGATTCCATGCGCCACCTTTGGGACAATCTAAGAACTTACAAGTTTTCTTGGCCAGATATATTAGGAATTGTATACACCGAAACACTGAAAAACAACTAGTGGTTCCGTGGTTCCCACGTTGTGGTTTTGACACCAGCAGCACCCTTGCCACAATCAAACCCCGGAGATGCACAGATCTGTGTTGTAACAAGACCTCCCCCTGACCCTGACGCATGGCAGTTTAAGAAGTCTTTCCGTGTAAGCGAAAAGACTTTGAAGAAAAGGTGGAGATATGCGTTGTATAAACATTCTTTTGCTCTGGAACCACGTAGAGACTTGGGAGCCAGTTGGGTGGAGCATTCGTTGGATGAGGGTGCTCGGGTGAGGAATATCAAGGTGTGGCTCCAGATAATCCGATCATCTAATTAAGATTCCAGTTATGCTCATCGGTTTTAAAATTCCATTTGGGTAAATTCTTTAAGTCAGACTGAGAATGGCAAAGCCTCAACCCCAATTTCCAGGGAGGGTTGAGAGCCTCAGGTGGAGTTGATCACCAATAGCCTATGGTTTAACCCATCATGCCTATAGAATGAGGTCTCCATAAAAACCCAAAAGGACTGGGTTCAGAGAGCTTCTGGATAACACTTCCCGGAAGGTAGTGCGCCCCTCCCCACATGCCGGGCCCCACATTTATCTCTCAACTTTTTGCAATGTCCGCTAAAATACAGAGGCAAGTGTACGTGTTTCCCTGCGTGCTGTGAGCTCTTCCAGCAAATGAATGCAACTAAATCTGGGCGTGGTGGCAACCTGATTTATAGCCAGTTGCTGAGAAGCACAGGTAGAACAACGTAGGGCTCCCCATTGTTATTAGTGTGGGAGGCCTGTCTGGCGGGACTCGGCCCTTTGGAATCTAATGCTATGTCCCGGTAGATAGCGTCACCATTGAATTCGAAGACACACATATGTTGAGAATAATCTTTCTGGTCATTTGCTGCATGTCTTATTTACAATATGTAATCAAATTCTTTCTCCTGACCTTATGGCACCTGGGTTGAGAACCAAGATTTGAACCCAACATTGGTCGGTCACTTTCCGAGTTTGAAACTCTATTTTGCCTTTAGCGTTTTGCTATTGCTTTTTCGTTTTCTTTTGTTTCGTTTCGTTTCTAAGTTCTGGGGTATATGTGCAGGATGTGCAGATTTGTTACTAAGGTAAACGTGTGCCATGGTGGTTGGCTGCACCTGTCAATCCATCACCTAGGTATTAAGCCCAGCATGCAGTAGCTGTTTTTCCTAACGCTCTGCCTCCCGAAAGGCCCCAGTGTGTGTTGTTCCCCTTCCTGTGTCCATGTGATCTCATTTTTCAGCTCCCATTATAAGTGAGAATGTGGCATTTGGTTGTCTTTCCCTGGATTAGTTTGCTGAGGATAATGACCACACATCACCACTGTTTTTGTTTTTTAGTATAAAGAGTAGTATTTTATTGAATAAGATTTGCTCACAGAAAAATAGGCTTAAATCTACAATGAATGCCAGACTCTACAGCAGAAAGCAATTTTCTCACTTTTCCACACACAATGGTTCCTACTAATTGAAAAAAAGCCATCAAATTTCATTCACAAATGTACTACTCTGTCTCAAGACATCTCACATAATCATGCACTGTACTAAAGCCATTAGATCAGTTCTTCAGTCAGGTTAAAGAAGTAGCCCTCTAATGACTGACTTTTATAGTGCTATCAATATCCACTCCCAATCAGTCTGCCATTGTTAATGGTGTACAGCATTACTGAATACAATGGAATTGATGACGCCCATATCCACGGACAGACCGTGACTTATGATGGTTTGATTTGTGATTCTTCAACGTTATGATGGGTTTATTGGATTATTAGATGCGTTTCTGAGTTACACTGGGTTTATGAGTATGCGACCCTATACTCCAGAAACAGCTGTATAAGGAAAAACAGGTGTACCTAATAAAAATATGCTTAGTGACTTGGGATAAACCAATAGATGTTCACAACTGATGGAGAGCCGTGAAAGAGAGATAGCGGTAAATAGTTACAATAACACAATTTTCCTGCACCTGTCGAGGATTTCCCCAAAAAAACGCAGAATGTGGGATGCACCTAAGGCATATGAAAGAGAGAGGGCAGAAGGAGTAAGAGAGAAATAGGAGGCAGGAAGGAAGGAAGGAAGGAAGGAAGGAAGGAAGGGAGGAAAGAAGGACGAAAGGAAGGAGAAAACACCGGTGTTACTAAACCCCCCCCATAAAAATGGATTCCCCCTGTGGGTAAGCCTACAATGTGGATGAATCTTGAAAATATTGTGCTACGTGTTATGTCAGTCATAACAGCTCACCTATTGTGCAATTCCGTTTATAGGAAATGTCCACAATATGGAAATCTATGCATATGGGATTGATCGCACTAGGTAGTTGCTACCTAGGGCTGAGGGTCAGGGAGAGGGTTTGAGACAGAATGAGGAGTGACTCATGTCTACAGGGTTCTTCTCTGGTCGGGGGTGAGAAGACGTTCTACAATGGATTGCGGATTAAAATTGAATGTGCACAGCCACAGGTATACTAAAAGCCACTCAATTCATAACTTTTAATGGGGGAATCTTACGTGGCGCACTCTCATGGACACCACGGCAGACATAGTGAGAGAGAAAAAGGTGAGTAAATATCTGAAACGGAGGCAGAAACAGAGAGAATGCAAAGCCCTGTGAATGGAAGGGAGAGCGAAAAGGGAAAATGGTCCTATTTAAAAATGACAGATGTGAAACTGGGGTTCACATCAACAGTGTCACTGTCAGGAAGGAGGGTCATGCTAGCCATGTCACCGGTAGTGTGGCCCGCAGGGACGCCGACCTGCTGGAGCGTCGTGCCAGCATGGGCTCTGGCAGCCACGTGGGCCAGCAGGAGGGTCCCGCTGCACAGCTGTGGGGTGAGGATAGCCTGGGTGGTGATATCGGCCATTACAGGGGCCTCTTCTGCTGGCAAGAGTGTGACAGTAGCAAGTAGATGGACAGGCCTGCGTGTGAGGACGGAATGCAGGAGGGGCTCTTGTGCGGCTGGGTGTGGGGCCCTCACGGGAACCGTGGAGAAATGGCCAGGTAACTGCGTCATGTGGGCTAGTAGATTGGCCAGGGCTTCGAACTGAAGGACAATAACGGGGAGTAGCTGTCAGGCCCTGGGAGTGTCTGAGTGTAAGTGGAGATGGGTTTGGGGTCACTGAGGGATGCGTGGGAGCCATCCCTGTATAGGTACAGGTCATAGGGAGATAGTCTCGTGAGGCCTGTGAGTGTCTAGGTTTGTCCTGGGTGCCTGGGGCTGACTGTGGCAGAAATCTGGGGAAGGCTGGAGAGAAGCTGGGAGACCCAGGAGAGTCCCTGAAGGCAGGGGGCGAAGAGGTGAAAGAAATGGGGGAGGGTTGCAGTAAGGTCCGTGAGTTTGTAGGTGATTCCTGGGTGCGGGAAGCTGACTCCAGGTGAAATCTGGAGATGGCCGGAGAGTAGCTGAGAGAGACAGAAGAGTCCCTGAGGGCTGGGGGTGAGAACATGAGGGAGGCTGGGGAGTAAGTCAGTGAAATTCGTGAGTTCGGTGGTGTATCGTGGGTGCCTGGAACTGACTCCAGCTGGAATCTAGAGAAGTTTTGAGAGTAGCTGAAAGAGACACAAGAGTCCCTGTGGGCTGAGGGCAAAGACCTGAGAGAGACCAGGGAGGACCTCAGTGAAGTCTGTGAGTCTGTAGGTGATTCCGGAGTGTGGGAGGCTGACTCCCGCTGAAATCTGGGCGTGGTGGGAGAGTAGCTGGGACAGACAGGAGAGTCCCAGGGGGCTGGGGGTGAAGACATGAGAGAGACCGGGGAGTAACTCAGTGAAACTGCTGAGTTTGGTGGTGATACCTGGGTGCCTGGAACTGACTCCCGCTGAAATCTGGGCATGGTTGGAGAGTAGCTGGGACACACAGGAGAGTCCCTGAGGGCTGGGGGTGAAGACATGAGAGAGACCGGGGAGTAACTGAGTGAAACTGGTGAGTTTGGTGGTGACTCCGGGGTGCCTGGAACTGACTCCAGCTGAAATGTGGGCGTGGTTGGAGAGTAGCTGGGACAGACAGGAGAGTCCCTGAGGGCTGGTGAAGGCGTGAGAGAGACTGGAGAGTAATTGAGTGAAATTGGTGAGTTTGATGGTGATTCCTGGGTGCATGGAACCGACTCCCGCTGAAGTGTGGGCGTGGTTGGAGAGTAGCTGGGACACACAGGAGAGTCCCTGAGGGTTGGAGATAAAGACGTGCTAGAGACTGAGGAGTAACTGAGTGAAATGGGTGAGTTTGGTGGTGATTCCGGGGTGCCTGGAACTGACTCCAGCTGAAATGTGGGCGTGGTTGGAGAGTAGCTGGGACCGACCGGAGAGTCCCTGAGGGATGGTGAAGACATGAGAGAGACTGGGGAGTAACGCAGTGAAATTGGTGAGTCTGGTGGTGATTTCTGGGTGCCTGCAACGGACTCCCGCTGAAGTGTGGGCGTGTTTGGAGAGTAGCTGGGACAGACAGGCGAGTCCCTGAGGGTTGGAGATAAAGACGTGCTAGAGACTGGGGAGTAACTCAGTGAAAGTGTTGGGCTTGGTGGTGATCCCTGGGTTCCTGGAACTGACCCGCGCTGAAATGTGGGCGTGGTTGGAGAGTAGCTGGGACAGACTGGAGGGTCCGTGTTTGGAGAGTAGCTGGGAGACACAGGAGACCCCCCGAGAGCTGGGGGTGAGCTGCTGGGTGATGGCAGTAAGAACATGTGGTATATCACTGATGAACGTGGTGACTCTGAGGAATCCTCAGAGGAGGACACGGGAGAGCCCAATGGCTTCATTGATTGCCCAGCACGGTGAGGACAGGGAAATGGGAGCTTGTGGGATTCTGGTGATGACAGAGGTGAGTGTGGTGAAGCCCTAGGGGATGGTGAATGGTAGCTCCGGATCCCTGGTGGGGAGCTTAACCTTAAGCCTGAGTTTCTGAGAGGGGAGAGGGAGAAGCTGGGTGAGGCTCGCATGGACCTTGGGGAGTCCGGGCTGGGGGACCGTTCATAAGAAGAGCCAGACGAGACCCTACTGTTCTTAGGTGCAGACATGATTAGGAACCCTGCAGCTCCCAGGAGCCCCTACTAATTTTCTAACTCGCAGAAATAAGGAGTGTGTGTGTGCGTGTGTGTGTGTGTGTGTGTTTGTGTGTGTGCGGTGTGAGGTGTGTGCCCCTTAAGAAAATGGAAATCAACCAACCAATGGGACAGACAGACAGACAGAGATTCACTTGCCCAAGTGTTCTGTCCTGTCCTCTGAATCCGCTTCCAAGTCGCAAGACGCTGTGAGCTCCAAGTCCACGCAGAGTCCGCCAAACGCTCCGGCCGCTGATCCGCTCCGCGAAGATGTGAGTACAGGCCAGCCAGGGTGGGTTTAAATAGCCTCGGGCGCAGCCTAGCAGCGGAAAGGGCGGAGCTTCACTCCTCCTTTCCATCAGTCACCCCCAACTTTCCCAGGCTACACCTCGTAGGAAACTGTTCTCCTGCATTGATTCCATGCGCCACCTTTGGGACAATCTAAGAACTTACAAGTTTTCTTGGCCAGATATATTAGGAATTGTATACACCGAAACACTGAAAAACAACTAGTGGTTCCGTGGTTCCCACGTTGTGGTTTTGACACCAGCAGCACCCTTGCCACAATCAAACCCCGGAGATGCACAGATCTGTGTTGTAACAAGACCTCCCCCTGACCCTGACGCATGGCAGTTTAAGAAGTCTTTCCGTGTAAGCGAAAAGACTTTGAAGGAAAGGTGGAGATATGCGTTGTATAAACATTCTTTTGCTCTGGAACCACGTAGAGACTTGGGAGCCAGTTGGGTGGAGCATTCGTTGGATGAGGGTGCTCGGGTGAGGAATATCAAGGTGTGGCTCCAGATAATCCGATCATCTAATTAAGATTCCAGTTATGCTCATCGGTTTTAAAATTCCATTTGGGTAAATTCTTTAAGTCAGACTGAGAATGGCAAAGCCTCAACCCCAATTTCCAGGGAGGGTTGAGAGCCTCAGGTGGAGTTGATCACCAATAGCCTATGGTTTAACCAATCATGCCTATAGAATGAGGTCTCCATAAAAACCCAAAAGGACTGGGTTCAGAGAGCTTCTGGATAACACTTCCCGGAAGGTAGTGCGCCCCTCCCCACATGCCGGGCCCCACATTTATCTCTCAACTTTTTGCAATGTCCGCTAAAATACAGAGGCAAGTGTAAGTGTTTCCCTGCGTGCTGTGAGCTCTTCCAGCAAATGAATGCAACTAAATCTGGGCGTGGTGGCAACCTGATTTATAGCCAGTTGCTGAGAAGCACAGGTAGAACAACGTAGGGCTCCCCATTGTTATTAGTGTGGGAGGCCTGTCTGCCAGGACTCGGCCCTTTGGAATCTAATGCTATGTCCCGGTAGATAGCGTCACCATTGAATTAGAAGACACACATATGTTGAGAATAATCTTTCTGGTCATTTGCTGCATGTCTTATTTACAATATGTAATCAAATTCTTTCTCCTGACCTTATGGCACCTGGGTTGAGAACCAAGATTTGAACCAAACATTGGTCGGTCACTTTCTGAGTTTGAAACTCTATTTTGCCTTTAGCGTTTTGCTATTGCTTTTTCGTTTTCTTTTGTTTCGTTTCGTTTCTAAGTTCTGGGGTATATGTGCAGGATGTGCAGATTTGTTACTAAGGTAAACGTGTGCCATGGTGGTTGGCTGCACCTGTCAACCCATCACCTAGGTATTAAGCCCAGCATGCAGTAGCTGTTTTTCCTAACGCTCTGCCTCCCGAAAGGCCCCAGTGTGTGTTGTTCCCCTTCCTGTGTCCATGTGATCTCATTTTTCAGCTCCCATTATAAGTGAGAATGTGGCATTTGGTTGTCTTTCCCTGGATTAGTTTGCTGAGGATAATGACCACACATCACCACTGTTTTTGTTTTTTAGTATAAAGAGTAGTATTTTATTGAATAAGATTTGCTCACAGAAAAATAGGCTTAAATCTACAATGAATGCCAGACTCTACAGCAGAAAGCAATTTTCTCACTTTTCCACACACAATGGTTCCTACTCATTGAAAAAAAGCCATCAAATTTCATTCACAAATGTACTACTCTGTCTCAAGACATCTCACATAATCATGCACTGTACTAAAGCCATTAGATCAGTTCTTCAGTCAGGTTAAAGAAGTAGCCCTCTAATGACTGACTTTTATAGTGCTATCAATATCCACTCCCAATCAGTCTGCCATTGTTAATGGTGTACAGCATTACTGAATACAATGGAATTGATGACGCCCATATCCACGGACAGACCGTGACTTATGATGGTTTGATTTGTGATTCTTCAACGTTATGATGGGTTTATTAGATTATTAGATGCGTTTCTGAGTTACACTGGGTTGATGAGTATGCGACCCTATACTCCAGAAACAGCTGTATAAGGAAAAACAGGTGTACCTAATAAAAATATGCTTAGTGACTTGGGATAAACCAATAGATGTTCACAACTGATGGAGAGCCGTGAAAGAGAGATAGCGGTAAATAGTTACAATAACACAATTTTCCTGCACCTGTCGAGGATTTCCCCAAAAAAACCCAGAATGTGGGATGCACCTAAGGCATATGAAAGAGAGAGGGCAGAAGGAGTAAGAGAGAAATAGGAGGAAGGAAGGAAGGAAGGAAGGAAGGAAGGAAGGAAGGTAGGAAGGAAGGAAGGAAGGAAGGAAGGAAGGGAGGAAAGAAGGACGAAAGGAAGGAGAAAACACCGGTGTTACTAAAACCCCCCCATAAAAATGGATTCCCCCTGTGGGTAAGCCTACAATGTGGATGAATCTTGAAAATATTGTGCTACGTGTTATGTCAGTCATAACAGCTCACCTATTGTGCAATTCCGTTTATAGGAAATGTCCACAATATGGAAATCTATGCATATGAGATTGATCGCACTAGGTAGTTGCTACCTGGGGCTGAAGGTCAGGGAGAGGGTTTGAGACAGAATGAGGAGTGACTCATGTCTACAGGGTTCTTCTCTGGTCGGGGGTGAGAAGACGTTCTACAATGGATTGCGGATTAAAATTGAATGTGCACAGCCACAGGTATACTAACAGCCACTCAATTCATAACTTTTAATGGGGGAATCTTACGTGGCGCACTCTCATGGACACCACGGCAGACATAGTGAGAGAGAAAAAGGTGAGTAAATATCTGAAACGGAGGCAGAAACAGAGAGAATGCAAAGCCCTGTGAATGGGAGAGCGAAAAGGGAAAATGGTCCTATTTACAAATGACAGACGTGAAACTGGGGTTCACATCAACAGTGACACTGTCAGGAAGGAGGGTCATGCTAGCCATGTCACCGGTAGTGTGGCCCGCAGGGACGCCGACCTGCTGGAGCGTCGTGCCAGCATGGGCTCTGGCAGCCACGTGGGCCAGCAGGAGGGTCCCGCTGCACAGCTGTGGGGTGAGGATAGCCTGGGTGGTGATATCGGCCATTACAGGGGCCTCTTCTGCTGGCAAGAGTGTGACAGTAGCAAGTAGATGGACAGGCCTGCGTGTGAGGACGGAATGCAGGAGGGGCTCTTGTGCGGCTGGGTGTGGGGCCCTCACGGGAACCGTGGAGAAATGGCCAGGTAACTGCGTCATGTGGGCTAGTAGATTGGCCAGGGCTTCGAACTGAAGGACAATAACGGGGAGTAGCTGTCAGGCCCTGGGAGTGTCTGAGTGTAAGTGGAGATGGGTTTGGGGTCACTGAGGGATGCGTGGGAGCCATCCCTGTATAGGTACAGGTCATAGGGAGATAGTCTCGTGAGGCCTGTGAGTGTCTAGGTTTGTCCTGGGTGCCTGGGGCTGACTGTGGCAGAAATCTGGGGAAGGCTGGAGAGAAGCTGGGAGACCCAGGAGAGTCCCTGAAGGCAGGGGGCGAAGAGGTGAAAGAAATGGGGGAGGGTTGCAGTAAGGTCCGTGAGTTTGTAGGTGATTCCTGGGTGCGGGAAGCTGACTCCAGGTGAAATCTGGAGATGGTCGGAGAGTAGCTGAGAGAGACAGAAGAGTCCCTGAGGGCTGGGGGTGAGAACATGAGGGAGACTGGAGAGTAAGTCAGTGAAATTCGTGAGTTCGGTGGTGTATCGTGGGTGCCTGGAACTGACTCCAGCTGGAATCTAGAGAAGTTTTGAGAGTAGCTGAAAGAGACACAAGAGTCCCTGTGGGCTGAGGGCAAAGACCTGAGAGAGACCAGGGAGGACCTCAGTGAAGTCTGTGAGTCTGTAGGTGATTCCGGAGTGTGGGAGGCTGACTCCCGCTGAAATCTGGGCGTGGTGGGAGAGTAGCTGGGACAGACAGGAGAGTCCCAGGGGGCTGGGGGTGAAGACATGAGAGAGACCGGGGAGTAACTCAGTGAAACTGCTGAGTTTGGTGGTGATACCTGGGTGCCTGGAACTGACTCCCGCTGAAATCTGGGCATGGTTGGAGAGTAGCTGGGACACACAGGAGAGTCCCTGAGGGCTGGGGGTGAAGACATGAGAGAGACCGGGGAGTAACTGAGTGAAACTGGTGAGTTTGGTGGTGACTCCGGGGTGCCTGGAACTGACTCCAGCTGAAATGTGGGCGTGGTTGGAGAGTAGCTGGGACAGACAGGAGAGTCCCTGAGGGCTGGTGAAGGCGTGAGAGAGACTGGAGAGTAATTGAGTGAAATTGGTGAGTTTGATGGTGATTCCTGGGTGCATGGAACCGACTCCCGCTGAAGTGTGGGCGTGGTTGGAGAGTAGCTGGGACACACAGGAGAGTCCCTGAGGGTTGGAGATAAAGACGTGCTAGAGACTGAGGAGTAACTGAGTGAAATGGGTGAGTTTGGTGGTGATTCCGGGGTGCCTGGAACTGACTCCAGCTGAAATGTGGGCGTGGTTGGAGAGTAGCTGGGACCGACCGGAGAGTCCCTGAGGGATGGTGAAGACATGAGAGAGACTGGGGAGTAACGCAGTGAAATTGGTGAGTCTGGTGGTGATTTCTGGGTGCCTGCAACGGACTCCCGCTGAAGTGTGGGCGTGTTTGGAGAGTAGCGGGGACAGACAGGCGAGTCCCTGAGGGTTGGAGATAAAGACGTGCTAGAGACTGGGGAGTAACTCAGTGAAAGTGTTGGGCTTGGTGGTGATCCCTGGGTTCCTGGAACTGACCCGCGCTGAAATGTGGGCGTGGTTGGAGAGTAGCTGGGACAGACTGGAGGGTCCGTGTTTGGAGAGTAGCTGGGAGACACAGGAGACCCCCAGAGAGCTGGGGGTGAGCTGCTGGGTGATGGCAGTAAGAACATGTGGTATATCACTGATGAACGTGGTGACTCTGAGGAATCCTCAGAGGAGGACACGGGAGAGCCCAATGGCTTCATTGATTGCCCAGCACGGTGAGGACAGGGAAATGGGAGCTTGTGGGATTCTGGTGATGACAGAGGTGAGTGTGGTGAAGCCCTAGGGGATGGTGAATGGTAGCTCCGGATCCCTGGTGGGGAGCTTCCCCTTAAGCCTGAGTTTCTGAGAGGGGAGAGGGAGAAGCTGGGTGAGGCTCGCATGGACCTTGGGGAGTCCGGGCTGGGGGACCGTTCATAAGAAGAGCCAGACGAGACCCTACTGTTCTTAGGTGCAGACATGATTAGGAACCCTGCAGCTCCCAGGAGCCCCTACTAATTTTCTAACTCGCAGAAATAAGGAGTGTGTGTGCGTGTGTGTGTGTGTGTGTGTGTGTGTGTTTGTGTGTGTGCGGTGTGAGGTATGTGCCCCTTAAGAAAATGGAAATCAACCAACCAATGAGACAGACAGACAGACAGAGATTCACTTGCCCAAGTGTTCTGTCCTGTCCTCTGAATCCGCTTCCAAGTCGCAAGACGCTGTGAGCTCCAAGTCCACGCAGAGTCCGCCAAACGCTCCGGCCGCTGATCCGCTCCGCGAAGATGTGAGTACAGGCCAGCCAGGGTGGGTTTAAATAGCCTCGGGCGCAGCCTAGCAGCGGAAAGGGCGGAGCTTCACTCCTCCTTTCCATCAGTCACCCCCAACTTTCCCAGGCTACACCTCGTAGGAAACTGTTCTCCTGCATTGATTCCATGCGCCACCTTTGGGACAATCTAAGAACTTACAAGTTTTCTTGGCCAGATATATTAGGAATTGTATACACGGAACCACTGAAAAACAACTAGTGGTTCCGTGGTTCCCACGTTGTGGTTTTGACACCAGCAGCACCCTTGCCACAATCAAACCCCGGAGATGCACAGATCTGTGTTGTAACAAGACCTCCCCCTGACCCTGACGCATGGCAGTTTAAGAAGTCTTTCCGTGTAAGCGAAAAGACTTTGAAGAAAAGGTGGAGATATGCGTTGTATAAACATTCTTTTGCTCTGGAACCACGTAGAGACTTGGGAGCCAGTTGGGTGGAGCATTCGTTGGATGAGGGTGCTCGGGTGAGGAATATCAAGGTGTGGCTCCAGATAATCCGATCATCTAATTAAGATTCCAGTTATGCTCATCGGTTTTAAAATTCCATTTGGGTAAATTCTTTAAGTCAGACTGAGAATGGCAAAGCCTCAACCCCAATTTCCAGGGAGGGTTGAGAGCCTCAGGTGGAGTTGATCACCAATAGCCTATGGTTTAACCCATCATGCCTATAGAATGAGGTCTCCATAAAAACCCAAAAGGACTGGGTTCAGAGAGCTTCTGGATAACACTTCCCGGAAGGTAGTGCGCCCCTCCCCACAGGCCGGGCCCCACATTTATCTCTCAACTTTTTGCAAGGTCCGCTAAAATACAGAGGCAAGTGTAAGTGTTTCCCTGCGTGCTGTGAGCTCTTCCAGCAAATGAATGCAACTAAATCTGGGCGTGGTGGCAACCTGATTTATAGCCAGTTGCTGAGAAGCACAGGTAGAACAACGTAGGGCTCCCCATTGTTATTAGTGTGGGAGGCCTGTCTGGCGGGACTCGGCCCTTTGGAATCTAATGCTATGTCCCGGTAGATAGCGTCACCATTGAATTAGAAGACACACATATGTTGAGAATAATCTTTCTGGTCATTTGCTGCATGTCTTATTTACAATATGTAATCAAATTCTTTCTCCTGAACTTATGGCACCTGGGTTGAGAACCAAGATTTGAACCAAACATTGGTCGGTCACTTTCTGAGTTTGAAACTCTATTTTGCCTTTAGCGTTTTGCTATTGCTTTTTCGTTTTCTTTTGTTTCGTTTCGTTTCTAAGTTCTGGGGTATATGTGCAGGATGTGCAGATTTGTTACTAAGGTAAACGTGTGCCATGGTGGTTGGCTGCACCTGTCAACCCATCACCTAGGTATTAAGCCCAGCATGCAGTAGCTGTTTTTCCTAACGCTCTGCCTCCCGAAAGGCCCCAGTGTGTGTTGTTCCCCTTCCTGTGTCCATGTGATCTCATTTTTCAGCTCCCATTATAAGTGAGAATGTGGCATTTGGTTGTCTTTCCCTGGATTAGTTTGCTGAGGATAATGACCACACATCACCACTGTTTTTGTTTTTTAGTATAAAGAGTAGTATTTTATTGAATAAGATTTGCTCACAGAAAAATAGGCTTAAATCTACAATGAATGCCAGACTCTACAGCAGAAAGCAATTTTCTCACTTTTCCACACACAATGGTTCCTACTCATTGAAAAAAAGCCATCAAATTTCATTCACAAATGTACTACTCTGTCTCAAGACATCTCACATAATCATGCACTGTACTAAAGCCATTAGATCAGTTCTTCAGTCAGGTTAAAGAAGTAGCCCTCTAATGACTGACTTTTATAGTGCTATCAATATCCACTCCCAATCAGTCTGCCATTGTTAATGGTGTACAGCATTACTGAATACAATGGAATTGATGACGCCCATATCCACGGACAGACCGTGACTTATGATGGTTTGATTTGTGATTCTTCAACGTTATGATGGGTTTATTAGATTATTAGATGCGTTTCTGAGTTACACTGGGTTTATGAGTATGCGACCCTATACTCCAGAAACAGCTGTATAAGGAAAAACAGGTGTACCTAATAAAAATATGCTTAGTGACTTGGGATAAGCCAATAGATGTTCACAACTGATGGAGAGCCGTGAAAGAGAGATAGCGGTAAATAGTTACAATAACACAATTTTCCTGCACCTGTCGAGGATTTCCCCAAAAAAACGCAGAATGTGGGATGCACCTAAGGCATATGAAAGAGAGAGGGCAGAAGGAGTAAGAGAGAAATAGGAGGAAGGAAGGAAGGAAGGAAAGAAGGAAGGAAGGAAGGAAGGAAGGAAGGTAGGAAGGAAGGAAGGAAGGAAGGGAGGAAAGAAGGACGAAAGGAAGGAGAAAACACCGGTGTTACTAAAACCCCCCCATAAAAATGGATTCCCCCTGTGGGTAAGCCTACAATGTGGATGAATCTTGAAAATATTGTGCTACGTGTTATGTCAGTCATAACAGCTCACCTATTGTGCAATTCCGTTTATAGGAAATGTCCACAATATGGAAATCTATGCATATGGGATTGATCGCACTAGGTAGTTGCTACCTAGGGCTGAGGGTCAGGGAGAGGGTTTGAGACAGAATGAGGAGTGACTCATGTCTACAGGGTTCTTCTCTGGTCGGGGGTGAGAAGACGTTCTACAATGGATTGCGGATTAAAATTGAATGTGCACAGCCACAGGTATACTAAAAGCCACTCAATTCATAACTTTTAATGGGGGAATCTTACGTGGCGCACTCTCATGGACACCACGGAAGACATAGTGAGAGAGAAAAAGGTGAGTAAATATCTGAAACGGAGGCAGAAACAGAGAGAATGCAAAGCCCTGTGAATGGAAGGGAGAGCGAAAAGGGAAAATGGTCCTATTTACAAATGACAGATGTGAAACTGGGGTTCACATCAACAGTGTCACTGTCAGGAAGGAGGGTCATGCTAGCCATGTCACCGGTAGTGTGGCCCGCAGGGACGCCGACCTGCTGGAGCGTCGTGCCAGCATGGGCTCTGGCAGCCACGTGGGCCAGCAGGAGGGTCCCGCTGCACAGCTGTGGGGTGAGGATAGCCTGGGTGGTGATATCGGCCATTACAGGGGCCTCTTCTGCTGGCAAGAGTGTGACAGTAGCAAGTAGATGGACAGGCCTGCGTGTGAGGACGGAATGCAGGAGGGGCTCTTGTGCGGCTGGGTGTGGGGCCCTCACGGGAACCGTGGAGAAATGGCCAGGTAACTGCGTCATGTGGGCTAGTAGATTGGCCAGGGCTTCGAACTGAAGGACAATAACGGGGAGTAGCTGTCAGGCCCTGGGAGTGTCTGAGTGTAAGTGGAGATGGGTTTGGGGTCACTGAGGGATGCGTGGGAGCCATCCCTGTATAGGTACAGGTCATAGGGAGATAGTCTCGTGAGGCCTGTGAGTGTCTAGGTTTGTCCTGGGTGCCTGGGGCTGACTGTGGCAGAAATCTGGGGAAGGCTGGAGAGAAGCTGGGAGACCCAGGAGAGTCCCTGAAGGCAGGGGGCGAAGAGGTGAAAGAAATGGGGGAGGGTTGCAGTAAGGTCCGTGAGTTTGTAGGTGATTCCTGGGTGCGGGAAGCTGACTCCAGGTGAAATCTGGAGATGGTCGGAGAGTAGCTGAGAGAGACAGAAGAGTCCCTGAGGGCTGGGGGTGAGAACATGAGGGAGACTGGGGAGTAAGTCAGTGAAATTCGTGAGTTCGGTGGTGTATCGTGGGTGCCTGGAACTGACTCCAGCTGGAATCTAGAGAAGTTTTGAGAGTAGCTGAAAGAGACACAAGAGTCCCTGTGGGCTGACGGCAAAGACCTGAGAGAGACCAGGGAGGACCTCAGTGAAGTCTGTGAGTCTGTAGGTGATTCCGGAGTGTGGGAGGCTGACTCCCGCTGAAATCTGGGCGTGGTGGGAGAGTAGCTGGGACAGACAGGAGAGTCCCAGGGGGCTGGGGGTGAAGACATGAGAGAGACCGGGGAGTAACTCAGTGAAACTGCTGAGTTTGGTGGTGATACCTGGGTGCCTGGAACTGACTCCCGCTGAAATCTGGGCATGGTTGGAGAGTAGCTGGGACACACAGGAGAGTCCCTGAGGGCTGGGGGTGAAGACATGAGAGAGACCGGGGAGTAACTGAGTGAAACTGGTGAGTTTGGTGGTGACTCCGGGGTGCCTGGAACTGACTCCAGCTGAAATGTGGGCGTGGTTGGAGAGTAGCTGGGACAGACAGGAGAGTCCCTGAGGGCTGGTGAAGGCGTGAGAGAGACTGGAGAGTAATTGAGTGAAATTGGTGAGTTTGATGGTGATTCCTGGGTGCATGGAACCGACTCCCGCTGAAGTGTGGGCGTGGTTGGAGAGTAGCTGGGACACACAGGAGAGTCCCTGAGGGTTGGAGATAAAGACGTGCTAGAGACTGAGGAGTAACTGAGTGAAATGGGTGAGTTTGGTGGTGATTCCGGGGTGCCTGGAACTGACTCCAGCTGAAATGTGGGCGTGGTTGGAGAGTAGCTGGGACCGACCGGAGAGTCCCTGAGGGATGGTGAAGACATGAGAGAGACTGGGGAGTAACGCAGTGAAATTGGTGAGTCTGGTGGTGATTTCTGGGTGCCTGCAACGGACTCCCGCTGAAGTGTGGGCGTGTTTGGAGAGTAGCTGGGACAGACAGGCGAGTCCCTGAGGGTTGGAGATAAAGACGTGCTAGAGACTGGGGAGTAACTCAGTGAAAGTGTTGGGCTTGGTGGTGATCCATGGGTTCCTGGAACTGACCCGCGCTGAAATGTGGGCGTGGTTGGAGAGTAGCTGGGACAGACTGGAGGGTCCGTGTTTGGAGAGTAGCTGGGAGACACAGGAGACCCCCCGAGAGCTGGGGGTGAGCTGCTGGGTGATGGCAGTAAGAACATGTGGTATATCACTGATGAACGTGGTGACTCTGAGGAATCCTCAGAGGAGGACACGGGAGAGCCCAATGGCTTCATTGATTGCCCAGCACGGTGAGGACAGGGAAATGGGAGCTTGTGGGATTCTGGTGATGACAGAGGTGAGTGTGGTGAAGCCCTAGGGGATGGTGAATGGTAGCTCCGGATCCCTGGTGGGGAGCTTCCCCTTAAGCCTGAGTTTCTGAGAGGGGAGAGGGAGAAGCTGGGTGAGGCTCGCATGGACCTTGGGGAGTCCGGGCTGGGGGACCGTTCATAAGAAGAGCCAGACGAGACCCTACTGTTCTTAGGTGCAGACATGATTAGGAACCCTGCAGCTCCCAGGAGCCCCTACTAATTTTCTAACTCGCAGAAATAAGGAGTGTGTGTGCGTGTGTGTGTGTGTGTGTGTGTTTGTGTGTGTGCGGTGTGAGGTGTGTGCCCCTTAAGAAAATGGAAATCAACCAACCAATGGGACAGACAGACAGACGGAGATTCACTTGCCCAAGTGTTCTGTCCTGTCCTCTGAATCCGCTTCCAAGTCGCAAGACGCTGTGAGCTCCAAGTCCACGCAGAGTCCGCCAAACGCTCCGGCCGCTGATCCGCTCCGCGAAGATGTGAGTACAGGCCAGCCAGGGTGGGTTTAAATAGCCTCGGGCGCAGCCTAGCAGCGGAAAGGGCGGAGCTTCACTCCTCCTTTCCATCAGTCACCCCCAACTTTCCCAGGCTACACCTCGTAGGAAACTGTTCTCCTGCATTGATTCCATGCGCCACCTTTGGGACAATCTAAGAACTTACAAGTTTTCTTGGCCAGATATATTAGGAATTGTATACACCGAAACACTGAAAAACAACTAGTGGTTCCGTGGTTCCCACGTTGTGGTTTTGACACCAGCAGCACCCTTGCCACAATCAAACCCCGGAGATGCACAGATCTGTGTTGTAACAAGACCTCCCCCTGACCCTGACGCATGGCAGTTTAAGAAGTCTTTCCGTGTAAGCGAAAAGACTTTGAAGAAAAGGTGGAGATATGCGTTGTATAAACATTCTTTTGCTCTGGAACCACGTAGAGACTTGGGAGCCAGTTGGGTGGAGCATTCGTTGGATGAGGGTGCTCGGGTGAGGAATATCAAGGTGTGGCTCCAGATAATCCGATCATCTAATTAAGATTCCAGTTATGCTCATCGGTTTTAAAATTCCATTCGGGTAAATTCTTTAAGTCAGACTGAGAATGGCAAAGCCTCAACCCCAATTTCCAGGGAGGGTTGAGAGCCTCAGGTGGAGTTGATCACCAATAGCCTATGGTTTAACCCATCATGCCTATAGAATGAGGTCTCCATAAAAACCCAAAAGGACTGGGTTCAGAGAGCTTCTGGATAACACTTCCCGGAAGGTAGTGCGCCCCTCCCCACATGCCGGGCCCCACATTTATCTCTCAACTTTTTGCAATGTCCGCTAAAATACAAAGGCAAGTGTAAGTGTTTCCCTGCGTGCTGTGAGCTCTTCCAGCAAATGAATGCAACTAAATCTGGGCGTGGTGGCAACCTGATTTATAGCCAGTTGCTGAGAAGCACAGGTAGAACAACGTAGGGCTCCCCATTGTTATTAGTGTGGGAGGCCTGTCTGGCGGGACTCGGCCCTTTGGAATCTAATGCTATGTCCCGGTAGATAGCGTCACCATTGAATTAGAAGACACACATATGTTGAGAATAATCTTTCTGGTCATTTGCTGCATGTCTTATTTACAATATGTAATCAAATTCTTTCTCCTGAACTTATGGCACCTGGGTTGAGAACCAAGATTTGAACCAAACATTGGTCGGTCACTTTCTGAGTTTGAAACTCTATTTTGCCTTTAGCGTTTTGCTATTGCTTTTTCGTTTTCTTTTGTTTCGTTTCGTTTCTAAGTTCTGGGGTATATGTGCAGGATGTGCAGATTTGTTACTAAGGTAAACGTGTGCCATGGTGGTTGGCTGCACCTGTCAACCCATCACCTAGGTATTAAGCCCAGCATGCAGTAGCTGTTTTTCCTAACGCTCTGCCTCCCGAAAGGCCCCAGTGTGTGTTGTTCCCCTTCCTGTGTCCATGTGATCTCATTTTTCAGCTCCCATTATAAGTGAGAATGTGGCATTTGGTTGTCTTTCCCTGGATTAGTTTGCTGAGGATAATGACCACACATCACCACTGTTTTTGTTTTTTAGTATAAAGAGTAGTATTTTATTGAATAAGATTTGCTCACAGAAAAATAGGCTTAAATCTACAATGAATGCCAGACTCTACAGCAGAAAGCAATTTTCTCACTTTTCCACACACAATGGTTCCTACTAATTGAAAAAAAGCCATCAAATTTCATTCACAAATGTACTACTCTGTCTCAAGACATCTCACATAATCATGCACTGTACTAAAGCCATTAGATCAGTTCTTCAGTCAGGTTAAAGAAGTAGCCCTCTAATGACTGACTTTTATAATGCTATCAATATCCACTCCCAATCAGTCTGCCATTGTTAATGGTGTACAGCATTACTGAATACAATGGAATTGATGACGCCCATATCCACGGACAGACCGTGACTTATGATGGTTTGATTTTTGATTCTTCAACGTTCTGATGGGTTTATTGGATTATTAGATGCGTTTCTGAGTTACACTGGGTTTATGAGTATGCGACCCTATACTCCAGAAACAGCTGTATAAGGAAAAACAGGTGTACCTAATAAAAATATGCTTAGTGACTTGGGATAAACCAATAGATGTTCACAACTGATGGAGAGCCGTGAAAGAGAGATAGCGGTAAATAGTTACAATAACACAATTTTCCTGCACCTGTCGAGGATTTCCCCAAAAAAACCCAGAATGTGGGATGCACCTAAGGCATATGAAAGAGAGAGGGCAGAAGGAGTAAGAGAGAAATAGGAGGAAGGAAGGAAGGAAGGAAGGAAGGAAGGGAGGAAAGAAGGACGAAAGGAAGGAGAAAACACCGGTGTTACTAAAACCCCCCCATAAAAATGGATTCCCCCTGTGGGTAAGCCTACAATGTGGATGAATCTTGAAAATATTGTGCTACGTGTTATGTCAGTCATAACAGCTCACCGATTGTGCAATTCCGTTTATAGGAAATGTCCACAATATGGAAATCTATGCATATGGGATTGATCGCACTAGGTAGTTGCTACCTAGGGCTGAGGGTCAGGGAGAGGGTTTGAGACAGAATGAGGAGTGACTCATGTCTACAGGGTTCTTCTCTGGTCGGGGGTGAGAAGACGTTCTACAATGGATTGCGGATTAAAATTGAATGTGCACAGCCACAGGTATACTAAAAGCCACTCAATTCATAACTTTTAATGGGGGAATCTTACGTGGCGCACTCTCATGGACACCACGGCAGACATAGTGAGAGAGAAAAAGGTGAGTAAATATCTGAAACGGAGGCAGAAACAGAGAGAATGCAAAGCCCTGTGAATGGAAGGGAGAGCGAAAAGGGAAAATGGTCCTATTTACAAATGACAGATGTGAAACTGGGGTTCACATCAACAGTGTCACTGTCAGGAAGGAGGGTCATGCTAGCCATGTCACCGGCAGTGTGGCCCGCAGGGACGCGGACCTGCTGGAGCGTCGTGCCAGCATGGGCTCTGGCAGCCACGTGGGCCAGCAGGAGGGTCCCGCTGCACAGCTGTGGGGTGAGGATAGCCTGGGTGGTGATATCGGCCATTACAGGGGCCTCTTCTGCTGGCAAGAGTGTGACAGTAGCAAGTAGATGGACAGGCCTGCGTGTGAGGACGGAATGCAGGAGGGGCTCTTGTGCGGCTGGGTGTGGGGCCCTCACGGGAACCGTGGAGAAATGGCCAGGTAACTGCGTCATGTGGGCTAGTAGATTGGCCAGGGCTTCGAACTGAAGGATAATAACGGGGAGTAGCTGTCAGGCCCTGGGAGTGTCTGAGTGTAAGTGGAGATGGGTTTGGGGTCACTGAGGGATGCGTGGGAGCCATCCCTGTATAGGTACAGGTCATAGGGAGATAGTCTCGTGAGGCCTGTGAGTGTCTAGGTTTGTCCTGGGTGCCTGGGGCTGACTGTGGCAGAAATCTGGGGAAGGCTGGAGAGAAGCTGGGAGACCCAGGAGAGTCCCTGAAGTCAGGGGGCGAAGAGGTGAAAGAAATGGGGGAGGGTTGCAGTAAGGTCCGTGAGTTTGTAGGTGATTCCTGGGTGCGGGAAGCTGACTCCAGGTGAAATCTGGAGATGGCCGGAGAGTAGCTGAGAGAGACAGAAGAGTCCCTGAGGGCTGGGGGTGAGAACATGAGGGAGACTGGGGAGTAAGTCAGTGAAATTCGTGAGTTCGGTGGTGTATCGTGGGTGCCTGGAACTGACTCCAGCTGGAATCTAGAGAAGTTTTGAGAGTAGCTGAAAGAGACACAAGAGTCCCTGTGGGCTGAGGGCAAAGACCTGAGAGAGACCAGGGAGGACCTCAGTGAAGTCTGTGAGTCTGTAGGTGATTCCGGAGTGTGGGAGGCTGACTCCCGCTGAAATCTGGGCGTGGTGGGAGAGTAGCTGGGACAGACAGGAGAGTCCCAGGGGGCTGGGGGTGAAGACATGAGAGAGACCGGGGAGTAACTCAGTGAAACTGCTGAGTTTGGTGGTGATACCTGGGTGCCTGGAACTGACTCCCGCTGAAATCTGGGCATGGTTGGAGAGTAGCTGGGACACACAGGAGAGTCCCTGAGGGCTGGGGGTGAAGACATGAGAGAGACCGGGGAGTAACTGAGTGAAACTGGTGAGTTTGGTGGTGACTCCGGGGTGCCTGGAACTGACTCCAGCTGAAATGTGGGCGTGGTTGGAGAGTAGCTGGGACAGACAGGAGAGTCCCTGAGGGCTGGTGAAGGCGTGAGAGAGACTGGAGAGTAATTGAGTGAAATTGGTGAGTTTGATGGTGATTCCTGGGTGCCTGCAACGGACTCCCGCTGAAGTGTGGGCGTGGTTGGAGAGTAGCTGGGACACACAGGAGAGTCCCTGAGGGTTGGAGATAAAGACGTGCTAGAGACTGAGGAGTAACTGAGTGAAATGGGTGAGTTTGGTGGTGATTCCGGGGTGCCTGGAACTGACTCCAGCTGAAATGTGGGCGTGGTTGGAGAGTAGCTGGGACCGACCGGAGAGTCCCTGAGGGATGGTGAAGACATGAGAGAGACTGGGGAGTAACGCAGTGAAATTGGTGAGTCTGGTGGTGATTTCTGGGTGCCTGCAACGGACTCCCGCTGAAGTGTGGGCGTGTTTGGAGAGTAGCTGGGACAGACAGGCGAGTCCCTGAGGGTTGGAGATAAAGACGTGCTAGAGACTGGGGAGTAACTCAGTGAAAGTGTTGGGCTTGGTGGTGATCCCTGGGTTCCTGGAACTGACCCGTGCTGAAATGTGGGCGTGGTTGGAGAGTAGCTGGGACAGACTGGAGGGTCCGTGTTTGGAGAGTAGCTGGGAGACACAGGAAACCCCCCGAGAGCTGGGGATGAGCTGCTGGGTGATGGCAGTAAGAACATGTGGTATATCACTGATGAACGTGGTGACTCTGAGGAATCCTCAGAGGAGGACACGGGAGAGCCCAATGGCTTCATTGATTGCCCAGCACGGTGAGGACAGGGAAATGGGAGCTTGTGGGATTCTGGTGATGACAGAGGTGAGTGTGGTGAAGCCCTAGGGGATGGTGAATGGTAGCTCCGGATCCCTGGTGGGGAGCTTCCCCTTAAGCCTGAGTTTCTGAGAGGGGAGAGGGAGAAGCTGGGTGAGGCTCGCATGGACCTTGGGGAGTCCGGGCTGGGGGACCGTTCATAAGAAGAGCCAGACGAGACCCTACTGTTCTTAGGTGCAGACATGATTAGGAACCCTGCAGCTCCCAGGAGCCCCTACTAATTTTCTAACTCGCAGAAATAAGGAGTGTGTGTGTGCGTGTGTGTGTGTGTGTGTGTGTTTGTGTGTGTGCGGTGTGAGGTGTGTGCCCCTTAAGAAAATGGAAATCAACCAACCAATGGGACAGACAGACAGACGGAGATTCACTTGCCCAAGTGTTCTGTCCTGTCCTCTGAATCCGCTTCCAAGTCGCAAGACGCTGTGAGCTCCAAGTCCACGCAGAGTCCGCCAAACGCTCCGGCCGCTGATCCGCTCCGCGAAGATGTGAGTACAGGCCAGCCAGGGTGGGTTTAAATAGCCTCGGGCGCAGCCTAGCAGCGGAAAGGGCGGAGCTTCACTCCTCCTTTCCATCAGTCACCCCCAACTTTCCCAGGCTACACCTCGTAGGAAACTGTTCTCCTGCATTGATTCCATGCGCCACCTTTGGGACAATCTAAGAACTTACAAGTTTTCTTGGCCAGATATATTAGGAATTGTATACACCGAAACACTGAAAAACAACTAGTGGTTCCGTGGTTCCCACGTTGTGGTTTTGACACCAGCAGCACCCTTGCCACAATCAAACCCCGGAGATGCACAGATCTGTGTTGTAACAAGACCTCCCCCTGACCCTGACGCATGGCAGTTTAAGAAGTCTTTCCGTGTAAGCGAAAAGACTTTGAAGAAAAGGTGGAGATATGCGTTGTATAAACATTCTTTTGCTCTGGAACCACGTAGAGACTTGGGAGCCAGTTGGGTGGAGCATTCGTTGGATGAGGGTGCTCGGGTGAGGAATATCAAGGTGTGGCTCCAGATAATCCGATCATCTAATTAAGATTCCAGTTATGCTCATCGGTTTTAAAATTCCATTCGGGTAAATTCTTTAAGTCAGACTGAGAATGGCAAAGCCTCAACCCCAATTTCCAGGGAGGGTTGAGAGCCTCAGGTGGAGTTGATCACCAATAGCCTATGGTTTAACCCATCATGCCTATAGAATGAGGTCTCCATAAAAACCCAAAAGGACTGGGTTCAGAGAGCTTCTGGATAACACTTCCCGGAAGGTAGTGCGCCCCTCCCCACATGCCGGGCCCCACATTTATCTCTCAACTTTTTGCAATGTCCGCTAAAATACAAAGGCAAGTGTAAGTGTTTCCCTGCGTGCTGTGAGCTCTTCCAGCAAATGAATGCAACTAAATCTGGGCGTGGTGGCAACCTGATTTATAGCCAGTTGCTGAGAAGCACAGGTAGAACAACGTAGGGCTCCCCATTGTTATTAGTGTGGGAGGCCTGTCTGGCGGGACTCGGCCCTTTGGAATCTAATGCTATGTCCCGGTAGATAGCGTCACCATTGAATTAGAAGACACACATATGTTGAGAATAATCTTTCTGGTCATTTGCTGCATGTCTTATTTACAATATGTAATCAAATTCTTTCTCCTGAACTTATGGCACCTGGGTAGAGAACCAAGATTTGAACCAAACATTGGTCGGTCACTTTCTGAGTTTGAAACTCTATTTTGCCTTTAGCGTTTTGCTATTGCTTTTTCGTTTTCTTTTGTTTCGTTTCGTTTCTAAGTTCTGGGGTATATGTGCAGGATGTGCAGATTTGTTACTAAGGTAAACGTGTGCCATGGTGGTTCGCTGCACCTGTCAACCCATCACCTAGGTATTAAGCCCAGCACGCAGTAGCTGTTTTTCCTAACGCTCTGCCTCCCGAAAGGCCCCAGTGTGTGTTGTTCCCCTTCCTGTGTCCATGTGATCTCATTTTTCAGCTCCCATTATAAGTGAGAATGTGGCATTTGGTTGCCTTTCCCTGGATTAGTTTGCTGAGGATAATGACCACACATCACCACTGTTTTTGTTTTTTAGTATAAAGAGTAGTATTTTATTGAATAAGATCTGCTCACAGAAAAATAGGCTTAAATCTACAATGAATGCCAGACTCTACAGCAGAAAGCAATTTTCTCACTTTTCCACACACAATGGTTCCTACGAATTGAAAAAAAGCCATCAAATTTCATTCACAAATGTACTACTCTGTCTCAAGACATCTCACATAATCATGCACTGTACTAAAGCCATTAGATCAGTTCTTCAGTCAGGTTAAAGAAGTAGCCCTCTAATGACTGACTTTTATAATGCTATCAATATCCACTCCCAATCAGTCTGCCATTGTTAATGGTGTACAGCATTACTGAATACAATGGAATTGATGACGCCCATATCCACGGACAGACCGTGACTTATTATGGTTTGATTTGTGATTCTTCAACGTTCTGATGGGTTTATTGGATTATTAGATGCGTTTCTGAGTTACACTGGGTTTATGAGTATGCGACCCTATACTCCAGAAACAGCTGTATAAGGAAAAACAGGTGTACCTAATAAAAATATGCTTAGTGACTTGGGATAAACCAATAGATGTTCACAACTGATGGAGAGCCGTGAAAGAGAGATAGCGGTAAATAGTTACAATAACACAATTTTCCTGCACCTGTCGAGGATTTCCCCAAAAAAACGCAGAATGTGGGATGCACCTAAGGCATATGAAAGAGAGAGGGCAGAAGGAGTAAGAGAGAAATAGGAGGAAGGAAGGAAGGAAGGAAGGAAGGGAGGAAAGAAGGACGAAAGGAAGGAGAAAACACCGGTGTTACTAAAACCCCCCCATAAAAATGGATTCCCCCTGTGGGTAAGCCTACAATGTGGATGAATCTTGAAAATATTGTGCTACGTGTTATGTCAGTCATAACAGCTCACCTATTGTGCAATTCCGTTTATAGGAAATGTCCACAATATGGAAATCTATGCATATGGGATTGATCGCACTAGGTAGTTGCTACCTAGGGCTGAGGGTCAGGGAGAGGGTTTGAGACAGAATGAGGAGTGACTCATGTCTACAGGGTTCTTCTCTGGTCGGGGGTGAGAAGACGTTCTACAATGGATTGCGGATTAAAATTGAATGTGCACAGCCACAGGTATACTAAAAGCCACTCAATTCATAACTTTTAATGGGGGAATCTTACGTGGCGCACTCTCATGGACACCACGGCAGACATAGTGAGAGAGAAAAAGGTGAGTAAATATCTGAAACGGAGGCAGAAACAGAGAGAATGCAAAGCCCTGTGAATGGAAGGGAGAGCGAAAAGGGAAAATGGTCCTATTTACAAATGACAGATGTGAAACTGGGGTTCACATCAACAGTGTCACTGTCAGGAAGGAGGGTCATGCTAGCCATGTCACCGGTAGTGTGGCCCGCAGGGACGCTGACCTGCTGGAGCGTCGTGCCAGCATGGGCTCTGGCAGCCACGTGGGCCAGCAGGAGGGTCCCGCTGCACAGCTGTGGGGTGAGGATAGCCTGGGTGGTGATATCGGCCATTACAGGGGCCTCTTCTGCTGGCAAGAGTGTGACAGTAGCAAGTAGATGGACAGGCCTGCGTGTGAGGACGGAATGCAGGAGGGGCTCTTGTGCGGCTGGGTGTGGGGCCCTCACGGGAACCGTGGAGAAATGGCCAGGTAACTGCGTCATGTGGGCTAGTAGATTGGCCAGGGCTTCGAACTGAAGGACAATAACGGGGAGTAGCTGTCAGGCCCTGGGAGTGTCTGAGTGTAAGTGGAGATGGGTTTGGGGTCACTGAGGGATGCGTGGGAGCCATCCCTGTATAGGTACAGGTCATAGGGAGATAGTCTCGTGAGGCCTGTGAGTGTCTAGGTTTGTCCTGGGTGCCTGGGGCTGACTGTGGCAGAAATCTGGGCAAGGCTGGAGAGAAGCTGGGAGACCCAGGAGAGTCCCTGAAGGCAGGGGGCGAAGAGGTGAAAGAAATGGGGGAGGGTTGCAGTAAGGTCCGTGAGTTTGTAGGTGATTCCTGGGTGCGGGAAGCTGACTCCAGGTGAAATCTGGAGATGGCCGGAGAGTAGCTGAGAGAGACAGAAGAGTCCCTGAGGGCTGGGGGTGAGAACATGAGGGAGACTGGGGAGTAAGTCAGTGAAATTCGTGAGTTCGGTGGTGTATCGTGGGTGCCTGGAACTGACTCCAGCTGGAATCTAGAGAAGTTTTGAGAGTAGCTGAAAGAGACACAAGAGTCCCTGTGGGCTGAGGGCAAAGACCTGAGAGAGACCAGGGAGGACCTCAGTGAAGTCTGTGAGTCTGTAGGTGATTCCGGAGTGTGGGAGGCTGACTCCCGCTGAAATCTGGGCGTGGTGGGAGAGTAGCTGGGACAGACAGGAGAGTCCCAGGGGGCTGGGGGTGAAGACATGAGAGAGACCGGGGAGTAACTCAGTGAAACTGCTGAGTTTGGTGGTGATACCTGGGTGCCTGGAACTGACTCCCGCTGAAATCTGGGCATGGTTGGAGAGTAGCTGGGACACACAGGAGAGTCCCTGAGGGCTGGGGGTGAAGACATGAGAGAGACCGGGGAGTAACTGAGTGAAACTGGTGAGTTTGGTGGTGACTCCGGGGTGCCTGGAACTGACTCCAGCTGAAATGTGGGCGTGGTTGGAGAGTAGCTGGGACAGACAGGAGAGTCCCTGAGGGCTGGTGAAGGCGTGAGAGAGACTGGAGAGTAATTGAGTGAAATTGGTGAGTTTGATGGTGATTCCTGGGTGCCTGCAACGGACTCCCGCTGAAGTGTGGGCGTGGTTGGAGAGTAGCTGGGACACACAGGAGAGTCCCTGAGGGTTGGAGATAAAGACGTGCTAGAGACTGAGGAGTAACTGAGTGAAATGGGTGAGTTTGGTGGTGATTCCGGGGTGCCTGGAACTGACTCCAGCTGAAATGTGGGCGTGGTTGGAGAGTAGCTGGGACCGACCGGAGAGTCCCTGAGGGATGGTGAAGACATGAGAGAGACTGGGGAGTAACGCAGTGAAATTGGTGAGTCTGGTGGTGATTTCTGGGTGCCTGCAACGGACTCCCGCTGAAGTGTGGGCGTGTTTGGAGAGTAGCTGGGACAGACAGGCGAGTCCCTGAGGGTTGGAGATAAAGACGTGCTAGAGACTGGGGAGTAACTCAGTGAAAGTGTTGGGCTTGGTGGTGATCCCTGGGTTCCTGGAACTGACCCGTGCTGAAATGTGGGCGTGGTTGGAGAGTAGCTGGGACAGACTGGAGGGTCCGTGTTTGGAGAGTAGCTGGGAGACACAGGAAACCCCCCGAGAGCTGGGGATGAGCTGCTGGGTGATGGCAGTAAGAACATGTGGTATATCACTGATGAACGTGGTGACTCTGAGGAATCCTCAGAGGAGGAAACGGGAGAGCCCAATGGCTTCATTGATTGCCCAGCACGGTGAGGACAGGGAAATGGGAGCTTGTGGGATTCTGGTGATGACAGAGGTGAGTGTGGTGAAGCCCTAGGGGATGGTGAATGGTAGCTCCGGATCCCTGGTGGGGAGCTTCCCCTTAAGCCTGAGTTTCTGAGAGGGGAGAGGGAGAAGCTGGGTGAGGCTCGCATGGACCTTGGGGAGTCCGGGCTGGGGGACCGTTCATAAGAAGAGCCAGACGAGACCCTACTGTTCTTAGGTGCAGACATGATTAGGAACCCTGCAGCTCCCAGGAGCCCCTACTAATTTGCTAACTCGCAGAAATAAGGAGTGTGTGTGTGCGTGTGTGTGTGTGTGTGTGTGTTTGTGTGTGTGCGGTGTGAGGTATGTGCCCCTTAGGAAAATGGAAATCAACCAACCAATGAGACAGACAGACAGACAGAGATTCACTTGCCCAAGTGTTCTGTCCTGTCCTCTGAATCCGCTTCCAAGTCGCAAGACGCTGTGAGCTCCAAGTCCACGCAGAGTCCGCCAAACGCTCCGGCCGCTGATCCGCTCCGCGAAGATGTGAGTACAGGCCAGCCAGGGTGGGTTTAAATAGCCTCGGGCGCAGCCTAGCAGCGGAAAGGGCGGAGCTTCACTCCTCCTTTCCATCAGTCACCCCCAACTTTCCCAGGCTACACCTCGTAGGGAACTGTTCTGCATTGATTCCATGCGCCACCTTTGGGACAATCTAAGAACTTACAAGTTTTCTTGGCCAGATATATTAGGAATTGTATACACCGAAACACTGAAAAACAACTAGTGGTTCCGTGGTTCCCACGTTGTGGTTTTGACACCAGCAGCACCCTTGCCACAATCAAACCCCGGAGATGCACAGATCTGTGTTGTAACAAGACCTCCCCCTGACCCTGACGCATGGCAGTTTAAGAAGTCTTTCCGTGTAAGCGAAAAGACTTTGAAGAAAAGGTGGAGATATGCGTTGTATAAACATTCTTTTGCTCTGGAACCACGTAGAGACTTGGGAGCCAGTTGGGTGGAGCATTCGTTGGATGAGGGTGCTCGGGTGAGGAATATCAAGGTGTGGCTCCAGATAATCCGATCATCTAATTAAGATTCCAGTTATGCTCATCGGTTTTAAAATTCCATTTGGGTAAATTCTTTAAGTCAGACTGAGAATGGCAAAGCCTCAACCCCAATTTCCAGGGAGGGTTGAGAGCCTCAGGTGGAGTTGATCACCAATAGCCTATGGTTTAACCCATCATGCCTATAGAATGAGGTCTCCATAAAAACCCAAAAGGACTGGGTTCAGAGAGCTTCTGGATAACACTTCCCGGAAGGTAGTGCGCCCCTCCCCACATGCCGGGCCCCACATTTATCTCTCAACTTTTTGCAATGTCCGCTAAAATACAGAGGCAAGTGTAAGTGTTTCCCTGCGTGCTGTGAGCTCTTCCAGCAAATGAATGCAACTAAATCTGGGCGTGGTGGCAACCTGATTTATAGCCAGTTGCTGAGAAGCACAGGTAGAACAACGTAGGGCTCCCCATTGTTATTAGTGTGGGAGGCCTGTCTGGCGGGACTCGGCCCTTTGGAATCTAATGCTATGTCCCGGTAGATAGCGTCACCATTGAATTAGAAGACACACATATGTTGAGAATAATCTTTCTGGTCATTTGCTGCATGTCTTATTTACAATATGTAATCAAATTCTTTCTCCTGACCTTATGGCACCTGGGTTGAGAACCAAGATTTGAACCAAACATTGGTCGGTCACTTTCTGAGTTTGAAACTCTATTTTGCCTTTAGCGTTTTGCTATTGCTTTTTCGTTTTCTTTTGTTTCGTTTCGTTTCTAAGTTCTGGGGTATATGTGCAGGATGTGCAGATTTGTTACTAAGGTAAACGTGTGCCATGGTGGTTGGCTGCACCTGTCAACCCATCACCTAGGTATTAAGCCCAGCATGCAGTAGCTGTTTTTCCTAACGCTCTGCCTCCCGAAAGGCCCCAGTGTGTGTTGTTCCCCTTCCTGTGTCCATGTGATCTCATTTTTCAGCTCCCATTATAAGTGAGAATGTGGCATTTGGTTGTCTTTCCCTGGATTAGTTTGCTGAGGATAATGACCACACATCACCACTGTTTTTGTTTTTTAGTATAAAGAGTAGTATTTTATTGAATAAGATTTGCTCACAGAAAAATAGGCTTAAATCTACAATGAATGCCAGACTCTACAGCAGAAAGCAATTTTCTCACTTTTCCACACACAATGGTTCCTACTAATTGAAAAAAAGCCATCAAATTTCATTCACAAATGTACTACTCTGTCTCAAGACATCTCACATAATCATGCACTGTACTAAAGCCATTAGATCAGTTCTTCAGTCAGGTTAAAGAAGTAGCCCTCTAATGACTGACTTTTATAGTGCTATCAATATCCTCTCCCAATCAGTCTGCCATTGTTAATGGTGTACAGCATTACTGAATACAATGGAATTGATGACGCCCATATCCACGGACAGACCGTGACTTATGATGGTTTGATTTGTGATTCTTCAACGTTATGATGGGTTTATTAGATTATTAGATGCGTTTCTGAGTTACACTGGGTTTATGAGTATGCGACCCTATACTCCAGAAACAGCTGTATAAGGAAAAACAGGTGTACCTAATAAAAATATGCTTAGTGACTTGGGATAAACCAATAGATGTTCACAACTGATGGAGAGCCGTGAAAGAGAGATAGCGGTAAATAGTTACAATAACACAATTTTCCTGCACCTGTCGAGGACTTCCCCAAAAAAACGCAGAATGTGGGATGCACCTAAGGCATATGAAAGAGAGAGGGCAGAAGGAGTAAGAGAGAAATAGGAGGAAGGAAGGAAGGAAGGAAGGAAGGAAGGAAGGGAGGAAGGTAGGAAGGAAGGAAGGAAGGAAGGAAGGAAGGGAGGAAAGAAGGAAGAAAGGAAGGAGAAAACACCGGTGTTACTAAAACCCCCCCATAAAAATGGATTCCCCCTGTGGGTAAGCCTACAATGTGGATGAATCTTGAAAATATTGTGCTACGTGTTATGTCAGTCATAACAGCTCACCTATTGTGCAATTCCGTTTATAGGAAATGTCCACAATATGGAAATCTATGCATATGAGATTGATCGCACTAGGTAGTTGCTACCTGGGGCTGAAGGTCAGGGAGAGGGTTTGAGACAGAATGAGGAGTGACTCATGTCTACAGGGTTCTTCTCTGGTCAGGGGTGAGAAGACGTTCTACAATGGATTGCGGATTAAAATTGAATGTGCACAGCCACAGGTATACTAAAAGCCACTCAATTCATAACTTTTAATGGGGGAATCTTACGTGGCGCACTCTCATGGACACCACGGCAGACATAGTGAGAGAGAAAAAGGTGAGTAAATATCTGAAACGGAGGCAGAAACAGAGAGAATGCAAAGCCCTGTGAATGGAAGGGAGAGCGAAAAGGGAAAATGGTCCTATTTACAAATGACAGATGTGAAACTGGGGTTCACATCAACAGTGTCACTGTCAGGAAGGAGGGTCATGCTAGCCATGTCACCGGCAGTGTGGCCCGCAGGGACGCCGACCTGCTGGAGCGTCGTGCCAGCATGGGCTCTGGCAGCCACGTGGGCCAGCAGGAGGGTCCCGCTGCACAGCTGTGGGGTGAGGATAGCCTGGGTGGTGATATCGGCCATTACAGGGGCCTCTTCTGCTGGCAAGAGTGTGACAGTAGCAAGTAGATGGACAGGCCTGCGTGTGAGGACGGAATGCAGGAGGGGCTCTTGTGCGGCTGGGTGTGGGGCCCTCACGGGAACCGTGGAGAAATGGCCAGGTAACTGCGTCATGTGGGCTAGTAGATTGGCCAGGGCTTCGAACTGAAGGACAATAACGGGGAGTAGCTGTCAGGCCCTGGGAGTGTCTGAGTGTAAGTGGAGATGGGTTTGGGGTCACTGAGGGATGCGTGGGAGCCATCCCTGTATAGGTACAGGTCATAGGGAGATAGTCTCGTGAGGCCTGTGAGTGTCTAGGTTTGTCCTGGGTGCCTGGGGCTGACTGTGGCAGAAATCTGGGGAAGGCTGGAGAGAAGCTGGGAGACCCAGGAGAGTCCCTGAAGGCAGGGGGCGAAGAGGTGAAAGAAATGGGGGAGGGTTGCAGTAAGGTCCGTGAGTTTGTAGGTGATTCCTGGGTGCGGGAAGCTGACTCCAGGTGAAATCTGGAGATGGTCGGAGAGTAGCTGAGAGAGACAGAAGAGTCCCTGAGGGCTGGGGGTGAGAACATGAGGGAGACTGGGGAGTAAGTCAGTGAAATTCGTGAGTTCGGTGGTGTATCGTGGGTGCCTGGAACTGACTCCAGCTGGAATCTAGAGAAGTTTTGAGAGTAGCTGAAAGAGACACAAGAGTCCCTGTGGGCTGAGGGCAAAGACCTGAGAGAGACCAGGGAGGACCTCAGTGAAGTCTGTGAGTCTGTAGGTGATTCCGGAGTGTGGGAGGCTGACTCCCGCTGAAATCTGGGCGTGGTGGGAGAGTAGCTGGGACAGACAGGAGAGTCCCAGGGGGCTGGGGGTGAAGACATGAGAGAGACCGGGGAGTAACTCAGTGAAACTGCTGAGTTTGGTGGTGATACCTGGGTGCCTGGAACTGACTCCCGCTGAAATCTGGGCATGGTTGGAGAGTAGCTGGGACACACAGGAGAGTCCCTGAGGGCTGGGGGTGAAGACATGAGAGAGACCGGGGAGTAACTGAGTGAAACTGGTGAGTTTGGTGGTGACTCCGGGGTGCCTGGAACTGACTCCAGCTGAAATGTGGGCGTGGTTGGAGAGTAGCTGGGACAGACAGGAGAGTCCCTGAGGGCTGGTGAAGGCGTGAGAGAGACTGGAGAGTAATTGAGTGAAATTGGTGAGTTTGATGGTGATTCCTGGGTGCATGGAACCGACTCCCGCTGAAGTGTGGGCGTGGTTGGAGAGTAGCTGGGACACACAGGAGAGTCCCTGAGGGTTGGAGATAAAGACGTGCTAGAGACTGAGGAGTAACTGAGTGAAATGGGTGAGTTTGGTGGTGATTCCGGGGTGCCTGGAACTGACTCCAGCTGAAATGTGGGCGTGGTTGGAGAGTAGCTGGGACCGACCGGAGAGTCCCTGAGGGATGGTGAAGACATGAGAGAGACTGGGGAGTAACACAGTGAAATTGGTGAGTCTGGTGGTGATTTCTGGGTGCCTGCAACGGACTCCCGCTGAAGTGTGGGCGTGTTTGGAGAGTAGCTGGGACAGACAGGCGAGTCCCTGAGGGTTGGAGATAAAGACGTGCTAGAGACTGGGGAGTAACTCAGTGAAAGTGTTGGGCTTGGTGGTGATCCCTGGGTTCCTGGAACTGACCCGCGCTGAAATGTGGGCGTGGTTGGAGAGTAGCTGGGACAGACTGGAGGGTCCGTGTTTGGAGAGTAGCTGGGAGACACAGGAGACCCCCCGAGAGCTGGGGGTGAGCTGCTGGGTGATGGCAGTAAGAACATGTGGTATATCACTGATGAACGTGGTGACTCTGAGGAATCCTCAGAGGAGGACACGGGAGAGCCCAATGGCTTCATTGATTGCCCAGCACGGTGAGGACAGGGAAATGGGAGCTTGTGGGATTCTGGTGATGACAGAGGTGAGTGTGGTGAAGCCCTAGGGGATGGTGAATGGTAGCTCCGGATCCCTGGTGGGGAGCTTCCCCTTAAGCCTGAGTTTCTGAGAGGGGAGAGGGAGAAGCTGGGTGAGGCTCGCATGGACCTTGGGGAGTCCGGGCTGGGGGACCGTTCATAAGAAGAGCCAGACGAGACCCTACTGTTCTTAGGTGCAGACATGATTAGGAACCCTGCAGCTCCCAGGAGCCCCTACTAATTTTCTAACTCGCAGAAATAAGGAGTGTGTGTGTGCGTGTGTGTGTGTGTGTGTGTTTGTGTGTGTGCGTTGTGAGGTATGTGCCCCTTAAGAAAATGGAAATCAACCAACCAATGAGACAGACAGACAGACAGAGATTCACTTGCCCAAGTGTTCTGTCCTGTCCTCTGAATCCGCTTCCAAGTCGCAAGACGCTGTGAGCTCCAAGTCCACGCAGAGTCCGCCAAACGCTCCGGCCGCTGATCCGCTCCGCGAAGATGTGAGTACAGGCCAGCCAGGGTGGGTTTAAATAGCCTCGGGCGCAGCCTAGCAGCGGAAAGGGCGGAGCTTCACTCCTCCTTTCCATCAGTCACCCCCAACTTTCCCAGGCTACACCTCGTAGGAAACTGTTCTCCTGCATTGATTCCATGCGCCACCTTTGGGACAATCTAAGAACTTACAAGTTTTCTTGGCCAGATATATTAGGAATTGTATACACCGAAACACTGAAAAACAACTAGTGGTTCCGTGGTTCCCACGTTGTGGTTTTGACACCAGCAGCACCCTTGCCACAATCAAACCCCGGAGATGCACAGATCTGTGTTGTAACAAGACCTCCCCCTGACCCTGACGCATGGCAGTTTAAGAAGTCTTTCCGTGTAAGCGAAAAGACTTTGAAGAAAAGGTGGAGATATGCGTTGTATAAACATTCTTTTGCTCTGGAACCACGTAGAGACTTGGGAGCCAGTTGGGTGGAGCATTCGTTGGATGAGGGTGCTCGGGTGAGGAATATCAAGGTGTGGCTCCAGATAATCCGATCATCTAATTAAGATTCCAGTTATGCTCATCGGTTTTAAAATTCCATTTGGGTAAATTCTTTAAGTCAGACTGAGAATGGCAAAGCCTCAACCCCAATTTCCAGGGAGGGTTGAGAGCCTCAGGTGGAGTTGATCACCAATAGCCTATGGTTTAACCCATCATGCCTATAGAATGAGGTCTCCATAAAAACCCAAAAGGACTGGGTTCAGAGAGCTTCTGGATAACACTTCCCGGAAGGTAGTGCGCCCCTCCCCACATGCCGGGCCCCACATTTATCTCTCAACTTTTTGCAATGTCCGCTAAAATACAGAGGCAAGTGTAAGTGTTTCCCTGCGTGCTGTGAGCTCTTCCAGCAAATGAATGCAACTAAATCTGGGCGTGGTGGCAACCTGATTTATAGCCAGTTGCTGAGAAGCACAGGTAGAACAACGTAGGGCTCCCCATTGTTATTAGTGTGGGAGGCCTGTCAGGCGGGAATCGGCCCTTTGGAATCTAATGCTATGTCCCGGTAGATAGCGTCACCATTGAATTAGAAGACACACATATGTTGAGAATAATCTTTCTGGTCATTTGCTGCATGTCTTATTTACAATATGTAATCAAATTCTTTCTCCTGACCTTATGGCACCTGGGTTGAGAACCAAGATTTGAACCAAACATTGGTCGGTCACTTTCTGAGTTTGAAACTCTATTTTGCCTTTAGCGTTTTGCTATTGCTTTTTCGTTTTCTTTTGTTTCGTTTCGTTTCTAAGTTCTGGGGTATATGTGCAGGATGTGCAGATTTGTTACTAAGGTAAACGTGTGCCATGGTGGTTGGCTGCACCTGTCAACCCATCACCTAGGTATTAAGCCCAGCATGCAGTAGCTGTTTTTCCTAACGCTCTGCCTCCCGAAAGGCCCCAGTGTGTGTTGTTCCCCTTCCTGTGTCCATGTGATCTCATTTTTCAGCTCCCATTATAAGTGAGAATGTGGCATTTGGTTGTCTTTCCCTGGATTAGTTTGCTGAGGATAATGACCACACATCACCACTGTTTTTGTTTTTTAGTATAAAGAGTAGTATTTTATTGAATAAGATTTGCTCACAGAAAAATAGGCTTAAATCTACAATGAATGCCAGACTCTACAGCAGAAAGCAATTTTCTCACTTTTCCACACACAATGGTTCCTACTAATTGAAAAAAAGCCATCAAATTTCATTCACAAATGTACTACTCTGTCTCAAGACATCTCACATAATCATGCACTGTACTAAAGCCATTAGATCAGTTCTTCAGTCAGGTTAAAGAAGTAGCCCTCTAATGACTGACTTTTATAGTGCTATCAATATCCTCTCCCAATCAGTCTGCCATTGTTAATGGTGTACAGCATTACTGAATACAATGGAATTGATGACGCCCATATCCACGGACAGACCGTGACTTATGATGGTTTGATTTGTGATTCTTCAACGTTATGATGGGTTTATTAGATTATTAGATGCGTTTCTGAGTTACACTGGGTTTATGAGTATGCGACCCTATACTCCAGAAACAGCTGTATAAGGAAAAACAGGTGTACCTAATAAAAATATGCTTAGTGACTTGGGATAAACCAATAGATGTTCACAACTGATGGAGAGCCGTGAAAGAGAGATAGCGGTAAATAGTTACAATAACACAATTTTCCTGCACCTGTCGAGGATTTCCCCAAAAAAACGCAGAATGTGGGATGCACCTAAGGCATATGAAAGAGAGAGGGCAGAAGGAGTAAGAGAGAAATAGGAGGAAGGAAGGAAGGAAGGAAGGAAGGAAGGAAGGAAGGAAGGAAGGTAGGAAGGAAGGAAGGAAGGAAGGAAGGGAGGAAAGAAGGAAGAAAGGAAGGAGAAAACACCGGTGTTACTAAAACCCCCCCATAAAAATGGATTCCCCCTGTGGGTAAGCCTACAATGTGGATGAATCTTGAAAATATTGTGCTACGTGTTATGTCAGTCATAACAGCTCACCTATTGTGCAATTCCGTTTATAGGAAATGTCCACAATATGGAAATCTATGCATATGGGATTGATCGCACTAGGTAGTTGCTACCTAGGGCTGAGGGTCAGGGAGAGGGTTTGAGACAGAATGAGGAGTGACTCATGACTACAGGGTTCTTCTCTGGTCGGGGGTGAGAAGACGTTCTACAATGGATTGCGGATTAAAATTGAATGTGCACAGCCACAGGTATACTAAAAGCCACTCAATTCATAACTTTTAATGGGGGAATCTTACGTGGCGCACTCTCATGGACACCACGGCAGACATAGTGAGAGAGAAAAAGGTGAGTAAATATCTGAAACGGAGGCAGAAACAGAGAGAATGCAAAGCCCTGTGAATGGAAGGGAGAGCGAAAAGGGAAAATGGTCCTATTTACAAATGACAGATGTGAAACTGGGGTTCACATCAACAGTGTCACTGTCAGGAAGGAGGGTCATGCTAGCCATGTCACCGGTAGTGTGGCCCGCAGGGACGCCGACCTGCTGGAGCGTCGTGCCAGCATGGGCTCTGGCAGCCACGTGGGCCAGCAGGAGGGTCCCGCTGCACAGCTGTGGGGTGAGGATAGCCTGGGTGGTGATATCGGCCATTACAGGGGCCTCTTCTGCTGGCAAGAGTGTGACAGTAGCAAGTAGATGGACAGGCCTGCGTGTGAGGACGGAATGCAGGAGGGGCTCTTGTGCGGCTGGGTGTGGGGCCCTCACGGGAACCGTGGAGAAATGGCCAGGTAACTGCGTCATGTGGGCTAGTAGATTGGCCAGGGCTTCGAACTGAAGGACAATAACGGGGAGTAGCTGTCAGGCCCTGGGAGTGTCTGAGTGTAAGTGGAGATGGGTTTGGGGTCACTGAGGGATGCGTGGGAGCCATCCCTGTATAGGTACAGGTCATAGGGAGATAGTCTCGTGAGGCCTGTGAGTGTCTAGGTTTGTCCTGGGTGCCTGGGGCTGACTGTGGCAGAAATCTGGGCAAGGCTGGAGAGAAGCTGGGAGACCCAGGAGAGTCCCTGAAGTCAGGGGGCGAAGAGGTGAAAGAAATGGGGGAGGGTTGCAGTAAGGTCCGTGAGTTTGTAGGTGATCCCTGGGTGCGGGAAGCTGACTCCAGGTGAAATCTGGAGATGGTCGGAGAGTAGCTGAGAGAGACAGAAGAGTCCCTGAGGGCTGGGGGTGAGAACATGAGGGAGACTGGGGAGTAAGTCAGTGAAATTCGTGAGTTCGGTGGTGTATCGTGGGTGCCTGGAACTGACTCCAGCTGGAATCTAGAGAAGTTTTGAGAGTAGCTGAAAGAGACACAAGAGTCCCTGTGGGCTGAGGGCAAAGACCTGAGGGAGACCAGGGAGGACCTCAGTGAAGTCTGAGTCTGTAGGTGATTCCGGAGTGTGGGAGGCTGACTCCCGCTGAAATCTGGGCGTGGTGGGAGAGTAGCTGGGACAGACCGGAGAGTCCCAGGGGGCTGGGGGTGAAGACATGAGAGAGACCGGGGAGTAACTCAGTGAAACTGCTGAGTTTGGTGGTGATACCTGGGTGCCTGGAACTGACTCCCGCTGAAATCTGGGCATGGTTGGAGAGTAGCTGGGACACACAGGAGAGTCCCTGAGGGCTGGGGGTGAAGACATGAGAGAGACCGGGGAGTAACTGAGTGAAACTGGTGAGTTTGGTGGTGACTCCGGGGTGCCTGGAACTGACTCCAGCTGAAATGTGGGCGTGGTTGGAGAGTAGCTGGGACAGACAGGAGAGTCCCTGAGGGCTGGTGAAGGCGTGAGAGAGACTGGAGAGTAATTGAGTGAAATTGGTGAGTTTGATGGTGATTCCTGGGTGCATGGAACCGACTCCCGCTGAAGTGTGGGCGTGGTTGGAGAGTAGCTGGGACACACAGGAGAGTCCCTGAGGGTTGGAGATAAAGACGTGCTAGAGACTGAGGAGTAACTGAGTGAAATGGGTGAGTTTGGTGGTGATTCCGGGGTGCCTGGAACTGACTCCAGCTGAAATGTGGGCGTGGTTGGAGAGTAGCTGGGACCGACCGGAGAGTCCCTGAGGGATGGTGAAGACATGAGAGAGACTGGGGAGTAACGCAGTGAAATTGGTGAGTCTGGTGGTGATTTCTGGGTGCCTGCAACGGACTCCCGCTGAAGTGTGGGCGTGTTTGGAGAGTAGCTGGGACAGACAGGCGAGTCCCTGAGGGTTGGAGATAAAGACGTGCTAGAGACTGGGGAGTAACTCAGTGAAAGTGTTGGGCTTGGTGGTGATCCCTGGGTTCCTGGAACTGACCCGCGCTGAAATGTGGGCGTGGTTGGAGAGTAGCTGGGACAGACTGGAGGGTCCGTGTTTGGAGAGTAGCTGGGAGACACAGGAGACCCCCCGAGAGCTGGGGGTGAGCTGCTGGGTGATGGCAGTAAGAACATGTGGTATATCACTGATGAACGTGGTGACTCTGAGGAATCCTCAGAGGAGGACACGGGAGAGCCCAATGGCTTCATTGATTGCCCAGCACGGTGAGGACAGGGAAATGGGAGCTTGTGGGATTCTGGTGATGACAGAGGTGAGTGTGGTGAAGCCCTAGGGGATGGTGAATGGTAGCTCCGGATCCCTGGTGGGGAGCTTCCCCTTAAGCCTGAGTTTCTGAGAGGGGAGAGGGAGAAGCTGGGTGAGGCTCGCATGGACCTTGGGGAGTCCGGGCTGGGGGACCGTTCATAAGAAGAGCCAGACGAGACCCTACTGTTCTTAGGTGCAGACATGATTAGGAACCCTGCAGCTCCCAGGAGCCCCTACTAATTTTCTAACTCGCAGAAATAAGGAGTGTGTGTGCGTGTGTGTGTGTGTGTGTGTGTGTGTTTGTGTGTGTGCGGTGTGAGGTGTGTGCCCCTTAAGAAAATGGAAATCAACCAACCAATGGGACAGAGAGACAGACGGAGATTCACTTGCCCAAGTGTTCTGTCCTGTCCTCTGAATCCGCTTCCAAGTCGCAAGACGCTGTGAGCTCCAAGTCCACGCAGAGTCCGCCAAACGCTCCGGCCGCTGATCCGCTCCGCGAAGATGTGAGTACAGGCCAGCCAGGGTGGGTTTAAATAGCCTCGGGCGCAGCCTAGCAGCGGAAAGGGCGGAGCTTCACTCCTCCTTTCCATCAGTCACCCCCAACTTTCCCAGGCTACACCTCGTAGGAAACTGTTCTCCTGCATTGATTCCATGCGCCACCTTTGGGACAATCTAAGAACTTACAAGTTTTCTTGGCCAGATATATTAGGAATTGTATACACCGAAACACTGAAAAACAACTAGTGGTTCCGTGGTTCCCACGTTGTGGTTTTGACACCAGCAGCACCCTTGCCACAATCAAACCCCGGAGATGCACAGATCTGTGTTGTAACAAGACCTCCCCCTGACCCTGACGCATGGCAGTTTAAGAAGTCTTTCCGTGTAAGCGAAAAGACTTTGAAGAAAAGGTGGAGATATGCGTTGTATAAACATTCTTTTGCTCTGGAACCACGTAGAGACTTGGGAGCCAGTTGGGTGGAGCATTCGTTGGATGAGGGTGCTCGGGTGAGGAATATCAAGGTGTGGCTCCAGATAATCCGATCATCTAATTAAGATTCCAGTTATGCTCATCGGTTTTAAAATTCCATTTGGGTAAATTCTTTAAGTCAGACTGAGAATGGCAAAGCCTCAACCCCAATTTCCAGGGAGGGTTGAGAGCCTCAGGTGGAGTTGATCACCAATAGCCTATGGTTTAACCCATCATGCCTATAGAATGAGGTCTCCATAAAAACCCAAAAGGACTGGGTTCAGAGAGCTTCTGGATAACACTTCCCGGAAGGTAGTGCGCCCCTCCCCACATGCCGGGCCCCACATTTATCTCTCAACTTTTTGCAATGTCCGCTAAAATACAGAGGCAAGTGTAAGTGTTTCCCTGCGTGCTGTGAGCTCTTCCAGCAAATGAATGCAACTAAATCTGGGCGTGGTGGCAACCTGATTTATAGCCAGTTGCTGAGAAGCACAGGTAGAACAACGTAGGGCTCCCCATTGTTATTAGTGTGGGAGGCCTGTCTGGCGGGACTCGGCCCTTTGGAATCTAATGCTATGTCCCGGTAGATAGCGTCACCATTGAATTCGAAGACACACATATGTTGAGAATAATCTTTCTGGTCATTTGCTGCATGTCTTATTTACAATATGTAATCAAATTCTTTCTCCTGAACTTATGGCACCTGGGTTGAGAACCAAGATTTGAACCAAACATTGGTCGGTCACTTTCTGAGTTTGAAACTCTATTTTGCCTTTAGCGTTTTGCTATTGCTTTTTCGTTTTCTTTTGTTTCGTTTCGTTTCTAAGTTCTAGGGTATATGTGCAGGTTGTGCAGATTTGTTACTAAGGTAAACGTGTGCCATGGTGGTTGGCTGCACCTGTCAACCCATCACCTAGGTATTAAGCCCAGCATGCAGTAGCTGTTTTTCCTAACGCTCTGCCTCCCGAAAGGCCCCAGTGTGTGTTGTTCCCCTTCCTGTGTCCATGTGATCTCATTTTTCAGCTCCCATTATAAGTGAGAATGTGGCATTTGGTTGTCTTTCCCTGGATTAGTTTGCTGAGGATAATGACCACACATCACCACTGTTTTTGTTTTTTAGTATAAAGAGTAGTATTTTATTGAATAAGATTTGCTCACAGAAAAATAGGCTTAAATCTACAATGAACGCCAGACTCTAGAGCAGAAAGCAATTTTCTCACTTTTCCACACACAATGGTTCCTACTAATTGAAAAAAAGCCATCAAATTTCATTCACAAATGTACTACTCTGTCTCAAAACATCTCACATAATCATGCACTGTACTAAAGCCATTAGATCAGTTCTTCAGTCAGGTTAAAGAAGTAGCCCTCTAATGACTGACTTTTATAGTGCTATCAATATCCACTCCCAATCAGTCTGCCATTGTTAATGGTGTACAGCATTACTGAATACAATGGAATTGATGACGCCCATATCCACGGACAGACCGTGACTTATGATGGTTTGATTTGTGATTCTTCAACGTTATGATGGGTTTATTAGATTATTAGATGCGTTTCTGAGTTACACTGGGTTTATGAGTATGCGACCCTATACTCCAGAAACAGCTGTATAAGGAAAAACAGGTGTACCTAATAAAAATATGCTTAGTGACTTGGGATAAACCAATAGATGTTCACAACTGATGGAGAGCCGTGAAAGAGAGATAGCGGTAAATAGTTACAATAACACAATTTTCCTGCACCTGTCGAGGATTTCCCCAAAAGAACGCAGAATGTGGGATGCACCTAAGGCATATGAAAGAGAGAGGGCAGAAGGAGTAAGAGAGAAATAGGAGGAAGGAAGGAAGGAAGGAAGGAAGGAAGGAAGGTAGGAAGGAAGGAAGGAAGGAAGGAAGGAAGGAAGGGAGGAAAGAAGGACGAAAGCAAGGGGAAAACACCGGTGTTACTAAAACCCCCCCATAAAAATGGATTCCCCCTGTGGGTAAGCCTACAATGTGGATGAATCTTGAAAATATTGTGCTACGTGTTATGTCAGTCATAACAGCTCACCTATTGTGCAATTCCGTTTATAGGAAATGTCCACAATATGGAAATCTATGCATATGGGATTGATCGCACTAGGTAGTTGCTACCTAGGGCTGAGGGTCAGGAAGAGGGTTTGAGACAGAATGAGGAGTGACTCATGTCTACAGGGTTCTTCTCTGGTCGGGGGTGAGAAGACGTTCTACAATGGATTGCGGATTAAAATTGAATGTGCACAGCCACAGGTATACTAAAAGCCACTCAATTCATAACTTTTAATGGGGGAATCTTACGTGGCGCACTCTCATGGACACCACGGCAGACATAGAGAGAGAGAAAAAGGTGAGTAAATATCTGAAACGGAGGCAGAAACAGAGAGAATGCAAAGCCCTGTGAATGGAAGGGAGAGCGAAAAGGGAAAATGGTCCTATTTACAAATGACAGATGTGAAACTGGGGTTCACATCAACAGTGTCACTGTCAGGAAGGAGGGTCATGCTAGCCATGTCACCGGTAGTGTGGCCCGCAGGGACGCCGACCTGCTGGAGCGTCGTGCCAGCATGGGCTCTGGCAGCCACGTGGGCCAGCAGGAGGGTCCCGCTGCACAGCTGTGGGGTGAGGATAGCCTGGGTGGTGATATCGGCCATTACAGGGGCCTCTTCTGCTGGCAAGAGTGTGACAGTAGCAAGTAGATGGACAGGCCTGCGTGTGAGGACGGAATGCAGGAGGGGCTCTTGTGCGGCTGGGTGTGGGGCCCTCACGGGAACCGTGGAGAAATGGCCAGGTAACTGCGTCATGTGGGCTAGTAGATTGGCCAGGGCTTCGAACTGAAGGACAATAATGGGGAGTAGCTGTCAGGCCCTGGGAGTGTCTGAGTGTAAGTGGAGATGGGTTTGGGGTCACTGAGGGATGCGTGGGAGCCATCCCTGTATAGGTACAGGTCATAGGGAGATAGTCTCGTGAGGCCTGTGAGTGTCTAGGTTTGTCCTGGGTGCCTGGGGCTGACTGTGGCAGAAATCTGGGGAAGGCTGGAGAGAAGCTGGGAGACCCAGGAGAGTCCCTGAAGGCAGGGGGCGAAGAGGTGAAAGAAATGGGGGAGGGTTGCAGTAAGGTCCGTGAGTTTGTAGGTGATTCCTGGGTGCGGGAAGCTGACTCCAGGTGAAATCTGGAGATGGTCGGAGAGTAGCTGAGAGAGACAGAAGAGTCCCTGAGGGCTGGGGGTGAGAACATGAGGGAGACTGGGGAGTAAGTCAGTGAAATTCGTGAGTTCGGTGGTGTATCGTGGGTGCCTGGAACTGACTCCAGCTGGAATCTAGAGAAGTTTTGAGAGTAGCTGAAAGAGACACAAGAGTCCCTGTGGGCTGAGGGCAAAGACCTGAGAGAGACCAGGGAGGACCTCAGTGAAGTCTGTGAGTCTGTAGGTGATTCCGGAGTGTGGGAGGCTGAGTGCCGCTGAAATCTGGGCGTGGTGGGAGAGTAGCTGGGACAGACAGGAGAGTCCCAGGGGGCTGGGGGTGAAGACATGAGAGAGACCGGGGAGTAACTCAGTGAAACTGCTGAGTTTGGTGGTGATACCTGGGTGCCTGGAACTGACTCCCGCTGAAATCTGGGCATGGTTGGAGAGTAGCTGGGACACACAGGAGAGTCCCTGAGGGCTGGGGGTGAAGACATGAGAGAGACCGGGGAGTAACTGAGTGAAACTGGTGAGTTTGGTGGTGACTCCGGGGTGCCTGGAACTGACTCCAGCTGAAATGTGGGCGTGGTTGGAGAGTAGCTGGGACAGACAGGAGAGTCCCTGAGGGCTGGTGAAGGCGTGAGAGAGACTGGAGAGTAATTGAGTGAAATTGGTGAGTTTGATGGTGATTCCTGGGTGCATGGAACCGACTCCCGCTGAAGTGTGGGCGTGGTTGGAGAGTAGCTGGGACACACAGGAGAGTCCCTGAGGGTTGGAGATAAAGACGTGCTAGAGACTGAGGAGTAACTGAGTGAAATTGGTGAGTTTGGTGGTGATTCCGGGGTGCCTGGAACTGACTCCAGCTGAAATGTGGGCGTGGTTGGAGAGTAGCTGGGACCGACCGGAGAGTCCCTGAGGGATGGTGAAGACATGAGAGAGACTGGGGAGTAACGCAGTGAAATTGGTGAGTCTGGTGGTGATTTCTGGGTGCCTGCAACGGACTCCCGCTGAAGTGTGGGCGTGTTTGGAGAGTAGCTGGGACAGACAGGCGAGTCCCTGAGGGTTGGAGATAAAGACGTGCTAGAGACTGGGGAGTAACTCAGTGAAAGTGTTGGGCTTGGTGGTGATCCCTGGGTTCCTGGAACTGACCCGCGCTGAAATGTGGGCGTGGTTGGAGAGTAGCTGGGACAGACTGGAGGGTCCGTGTTTGGAGAGTAGCTGGGAGACACAGGAGACCCCCCGAGAGCTGGGGGTGAGCTGCTGGGTGATGGCAGTAAGAACATGTGGTATATCACTGATGAACGTGGTGACTCTGAGGAATCCTCAGAGGAGGACACGGGAGAGCCCAATGGCTTCATTGATTGCCCAGCACGGTGAGGACAGGGAAATGGGAGCTTGTGGGATTCTGGTGATGACAGAGGTGAGTGTGGTGAAGCCCTAGGGGATGGTGAATGGTAGCTCCGGATCCCTGGTGGGGAGCTTCCCCTTAAGCCTGAGTTTCTGAGAGGGGAGAGGGAGAAGCTGGGTGAGGCTCGCATGGACCTTGGGGAGTCCGGGCTGGGGGACCGTTCATAAGAAGAGCCAGACGAGACCCTACTGTTCTTAGGTGCAGACATGATTAGGAACTCTGCAGCTCCCAGGAGCCCCTACTAATTTTCTAACTCGAAGAAATAAGGAGTGTGTGTGTGCGTGTGTGTGTGTGTGTGTGTGTGTGTGTGTTTGTGTGTGTGCGGTGTGAAGTGTGTGCCCCTTAAGAAAATGGAAATCAACCAACCAATGGGACAGACAGACAGACAGAGATTCACTTGCCCAAGTGTTCTGTCCTGTCCTCTGAATCCGCTTCCAAGTCGCAAGACGCTGTGAGCTCCAAGTCCACGCAGAGTCCGCCAAACGCTCCAGCCGCTGATCGGCTCCGCGAAGATATGAGTACAGGCCAGCCAGGGTGGGTTTAAATAGCCTCGGGCGCAGCCTAGCAGCGGAAAGGGCGGAGCTTCACTCCTCCTTTCCATCAGTCACCCCCAGCTTTCCCAGGCTACACCTCGTAGGAAACTGTTCTCCTGCATTGATTCCATGCGCCACCTTTGGGACAATCTAAGAACTTACAAGTTTTCTTGGCCAGATATATTAGGAATTGTATACACCGAAACACTGAAAAACAACTAGTGGTTCCGTGGTTCCCACGTTGTGGTTTTGACACCAGCAGCACCCTTGCCACAATCAAACCCCGGAGATGCACAGATCTGTGTTGTAACAAGACCTCCCCCTGACCCTGACGCATGGCAGTTTAAGAAGTCTTTCCGTGTAAGCGAAAAGACTTTGAAGAAAAGGTGGAGATATGCGTTGTATAAACATTCTTTTGCTCTGGAACCACGTAGAGACTTGGGAGCCAGTTGGGTGGAGCATTCGTTGGATGAGGGTGCTCGGGTGAGGAATATCAAGGTGTGGCTCCAGATAATCCGATCATCTAATTAAGATTCCAGTTATGCTCATCGGTTTTAAAATTCCATTTGGGTAAATTCTTTACGTCAGACTGAGAATGGCAAAGCCTCAACCCCAATTTCCAGGGAGGGTTGAGAGCCTCAGGTGGAGTTGATCACCAATAGCCTATGGTTTAACCCATCATGCCTATAGAATGAGGTCTCCATAAAAACCCAAAAGGACTGGGTTCAGAGAGCTTCTGGATAACACTTCCCGGAAGGTAGTGCGCCCCTCCCCACAGGCCGGGCCCCACATTTATCTCTCAACTTTTTGCAATGTCCGCTAAAATACAAAGGCAAGTGTAAGTGTTTCCCTGCGTGCTGTGAGCTCTTCCAGCAAATGAATGCAACTAAATCTGGGCGTGGTGGCAACCTGATTTATAGCCAGTTGCTGAGAAGCACAGGTAGAACAACGTAGGGCTCCCCATTGTTATTAGTGTGGGAGGCCTGTCTGGCGGGACTCGGCCCTTTGGAATCTAATGCTATGTCCCGGTAGATAGCGTCACCATTGAATTAGAAGACACACATATGTTGAGAATAATCTTTCTGGTCATTTGCTGCATGTCTTATTTACAATATGTAATCAAATTCTTTCTCCTGACCTTATGGCACCTGGGTTGAGAACCAAGATTTGAACCAAACATTGGTCGGTCACTTTCTGAGTTTGAAACTCTATTTTGCCTTTAGCGTTTTGCTATTGCTTTTTCGTTTTCTTTTGTTTCGTTTCGTTTCTAAGTTCTGGGGTATATGTGCAGGATGTGCAGATTTGTTACTAAGGTAAACGTGTGCCATGGTGGTTGGCTGCACCTGTCAACCCATCACCTAGGTATTAAGCCCAGCATGCAGTAGCTGTTTTTCCTAACGCTCTGCCTCCCGAAAGGCCCCAGTGTGTGTTGTTCCCCTTCCTGTGTCCATGTGATCTCATTTTTCAGCTCCCATTATAAGTGAGAATGTGGCATTTGGTTGTCTTTCCCTGGATTAGTTTGCTGAGGATAATGACCACACATCACCACTGTTTTTGTTTTTTAGTATAAAGAGTAGTATTTTATTGAATAAGATTTGCTCACAGAAAAATAGGCTTAAATCTACAATGAATGCCAGACTCTACAGCAGAAAGCAATTTTCTCACTTTTCCACACACAATGGTTCCTACGAATTGAAAAAAAGCCATCAAATTTCATTCACAAATGTACTACTCTGTCTCCAGACATCTCACATAATCATGCACTGTACTAAAGCCATTAGATCAGTTCTTCAGTCAGGTTAAAGAAGTAGCCCTCTAATGACTGACTTTTATAGTGCTATCAATATCCACTCCCAATCAGTCTGCCATTGTTAATGGTGTACAGCATTACTGAATACAATGGAATTGATGACGCCCATATCCACGGACAGACCGTGACTTATGATGGTTTGATTTGTGATTCTTCAACGTTATGATGGGTTTATTAGATTATTAGATGCGTTTCTGAGTTACACTGGGTTGATGAGTATGCGACCCTATACTCCAGAAACAGCTGTATAAGGAAAAACAGGTGTACCTAATAAAAATATGCTTAGTGACTTGGGATAAACCAATAGATGTTCACAACTGAGGGAGAGCCGTGAAAGAGAGATAGCGGTAAATAGTTACAATAACACAATTTTCCTGCACCTGTCGAGGATTTCCCCAAAAAAACGCAGAATGTGGGATGCACCTAAGGCATATGAAAGAGAGAGGGCAGAAGGAGTAAGAGAGAAATCGGAGGAAGGAAGGAAGGAAGGAAGGAAGGAAGGAAGGAAGGTAGGAAGGAAGGAAGGTAGGAAGGAAGGAAGGAAGGAAGGGAGGAAAGAAGGACGAAAGGAAGGAGAAAACACCGGTGTTACTAAAACCCCCCCATAAAAATGGATTCCCCCTGTGGGTAAGCCTACAATGTGGATGAATCTTGAAAATATTGTGCTACGTGTTATGTCAGTCATAACAGCTCACCTATTGTGCAATTCCGTTTATAGGAAATGTCCACAATATGGAAATCTATGCATATGGGATTGATCGCACTAGGTAGTTGCTACCTAGGGCTGAGGGTCAGGGAGAGGGTTTGAGACAGAATGAGGAGTGACTCATGACTACAGGGTTCTTCTCTGGTCGGGGGTGAGAAGACGTTCTACAATGGATTGCGGATTAAAATTGAATGTGCACAGCCACAGGTATACTAAAAGCCACTCAATTCATAACTTTTAATGGGGGAATCTTACGTGGCGCACTCTCATGGACACCACGGCAGACATAGTGAGAGAGAAAAAGGTGAGTAAATATCTGAAACGGAGGCAGAAACAGAGAGAATGCAAAGCCCTGTGAATGGAAGGGAGAGCGAAAAGGGAAAATGGTCCTATTTACAAATGACAGATGTGAAACTGGGGTTCACATCAACAGTGTCACTGTCAGGAAGGAGGGTCATGCTAGCCATGTCACCGGTAGTGTGGCCCGCAGGGACGCCGACCTGCTGGAGCGTCGTGCCAGCATGGGCTCTGGCAGCCACGTGGGCCAGCAGGAGGGTCCCGCTGCACAGCTGTGGGGTGAGGATAGCCTGGGTGGTGATATCGGCCATTACAGGGGCCTCTTCTGCTGGCAAGAGTGTGACAGTAGCAAGTAGATGGACAGGCCTGCGTGTGAGGACGGAATGCAGGAGGGGCTCTTGTGCGGCTGGGTGTGGGGCCCTCACGGGAACCGTGGAGAAATGGCCAGGTAACTGCGTCATGTGGGCTAGTAGATTGGCCAGGGCTTCGAACTGAAGGACAATAACGGGGAGTAGCTGTCAGGCCCTGGGAGTGTCTGAGTGTAAGTGGAGATGGGTTTGGGGTCACTGAGGGATGCGTGGGAGCCATCCCTGTATAGGTACAGGTCATAGGGAGATAGTCTCGTGAGGCCTGTGAGTGTCTAGGTTTGTCCTGGGTGCCTGGGGCTGACTGTGGCAGAAATCTGGGCAAGGCTGGAGAGAAGCTGGGAGACCCAGGAGAGTCCCTGAAGGCAGGGGGCGAAGAGGTGAAAGAAATGGGGGAGGGTTGCAGTAAGGTCCGTGAGTTTGTAGGTGATCCCTGGGTGCGGGAAGCTGACTCCAGGTGAAATCTGGAGATGGTCGGAGAGTAGCTGAGAGAGACAGAAGAGTCCCTGAGGGCTGGGGGTGAGAACATGAGGGAGACTGGGGAGTAAGTCAGTGAAATTCGTGAGTTCGGTGGTGTATCGTGGGTGCCTGGAACTGACTCCAGCTGGAATCTAGAGAAGTTTTGAGAGTAGCTGAAAGAGACACAAGAGTCCCTGTGGGCTGAGGGCAAAGACCTGAGGGAGACCAGGGAGGACCTCAGTGAAGTCTGAGTCTGTAGGTGATTCCGGAGTGTGGGAGGCTGACTCCCGCTGAAATCTGGGCGTGGTGGGAGAGTAGCTGGGACAGACCGGAGAGTCCCAGGGGGCTGGGGGTGAAGACATGAGAGAGACCGGGGAGTAACTCAGTGAAACTGCTGAGTTTGGTGGTGATACCTGGGTGCCTGGAACTGACTCCCGCTGAAATCTGGGCATGGTTGGAGAGTAGCTGGGACACACAGGAGAGTCCCTGAGGGCTGGGGGTGAAGACATGAGAGAGACCGGGGAGTAACTGAGTGAAACTGGTGAGTTTGGTGGTGACTCCGGGGTGCCTGGAACTGACTCCAGCTGAAATGTGGGCGTGGTTGGAGAGTAGCTGGGACAGACAGGAGAGTCCCTGAGGGCTGGTGAAGGCGTGAGAGAGACTGGAGAGTAATTGAGTGAAATTGGTGAGTTTGATGGTGATTCCTGGGTGCATGGAACCGACTCCCGCTGAAGTGTGGGCGTGGTTGGAGAGTAGCTGGGACACACAGGAGAGTCCCTGAGGGTTGGAGATAAAGACGTGCTAGAGACTGAGGAGTAACTGAGTGAAATGGGTGAGTTTGGTGGTGATTCCGGGGTGCCTGGAACTGACTCCAGCTGAAATGTGGGCGTGGTTGGAGAGTAGCTGGGACCGACCGGAGAGTCCCTGAGGGATGGTGAAGACATGAGAGAGACTGGGGAGTAACGCAGTGAAATTGGTGAGTCTGGTGGTGATTTCTGGGTGCCTGCAACGGACTCCCGCTGAAGTGTGGGCGTGTTTGGAGAGTAGCTGGGACAGACAGGCGAGTCCCTGAGGGTTGGAGATAAAGACGTGCTAGAGACTGGGGAGTAACTCAGTGAAAGTGTTGGGCTTGGTGGTGATCCCTGGGTTCCTGGAACTGACCCGCGCTGAAATGTGGGCGTGGTTGGAGAGTAGCTGGGACAGACTGGAGGGTCCGTGTTTGGAGAGTAGCTGGGAGACACAGGAGACCCCCCGAGAGCTGGGGGTGAGCTGCTGGGTGATGGCAGTAAGAACATGTGGTATATCACTGATGAACGTGGTGACTCTGAGGAATCCTCAGAGGAGGACACGGGAGAGCCCAATGGCTTCATTGATTGCCCAGCACGGTGAGGACAGGGAAATGGGAGCTTGTGGGATTCTGGTGATGACAGAGGTGAGTGTGGTGAAGCCCTAGGGGATGGTGAATGGTAGCTCCGGATCCCTGGTGGGGAGCTTCCCCTTAAGCCTGAGTTTCTGAGAGGGGAGAGGGAGAAGCTGGGTGAGGCTCGCATGGACCTTGGGGAGTCCGGGCTGGGGGACCGTTCATAAGAAGAGCCAGACGAGACCCTACTGTTCTTAGGTGCAGACATGATTAGGAACCCTGCAGCTCCCAGGAGCCCCTACTAATTTTCTAACTCGAAGAAATAAGGAGTGTGTGTGTGCGTGTGTGTGTGTGTGTGTGTGTGTGTGTTTGTGTGTGTGCGGTGTGAAGTGTGTGCCCCTTAAGAAAATGGAAATCAACCAACCAATGGGACAGACAGACAGACAGAGATTCACTTGCCCAAGTGTTCTGTCCTGTCCTCTGAATCCGCTTCCAAGTCGCAAGACGCTGTGAGCTCCAAGTCCACGCAGAGTCCGCCAAACGCTCCGGCCGCTGATCCGCTCCGCGAAGATGTGAGTACAGGCCAGCCAGGGTGGGTTTAAATAGCCTCGGGCGCAGCCTAGCAGCGGAAAGGGCGGAGCTTCACTCCTCCTTTCCATCAGTCACCCCCAACTTTCCCAGGCTACACCTCGTAGGAAACTGTTCTCCTGCATTGATTCCATGCGCCACCTTTGGGACAATCTAAGAACTTACAAGTTTTCTTGGCCAGATATATTAGGAATTGTATACACCGAAACACTGAAAAACAACTAGTGGTTCCGTGGTTCCCACGTTGTGGTTTTGACACCAGCAGCACCCTTGCCACAATCAAACCCCGGAGATGCACAGATCTGTGTTGTAACAAGACCTCCCCCTGACCCTGACGCATGGCAGTTTAAGAAGTCTTTCCGTGTAAGCGAAAAGACTTTGAAGAAAAGGTGGAGATATGCGTTGTATAAACATTCTTTTGCTCTGGAACCACGTAGAGACTTGGGAGCCAGTTGGGTGGAGCATTCGTTGGATGAGGGTGCTCGGGTGAGGAATATCAAGGTGTGGCTCCAGATAATCCGATCATCTAATTAAGATTCCAGTTATGCTCATCGGTTTTAAAATTCCATTTGGGTAAATTCTTTAAGTCAGACTGAGAATGGCAAAGCCTCAACCCCAATTTCCAGGGAGGGTTGAGAGCCTCAGGTGGAGTTGATCACCAATAGCCTATGGTTTAACCCATCATGCCTATAGAATGAGGTCTCCATAAAAACCCAAAAGGACTGGGTTCAGAGAGCTTCTGGATAACACTTCCCGGAAGGTAGTGCGCCCCTCCCCACATGCCGGGCCCCACATTTATCTCTCAACTTTTTGCAATGTCCGCTAAAATACAGAGGCAAGTGTAAGTGTTTCCCTGCGTGCTGTGAGCTCTTCCAGCAAATGAATGCAACTAAATCTGGGCGTGGTGGCAACCTGATTTATAGCCAGTTGCTGAGAAGCACAGGTAGAACAACGTAGGGCTCCCCATTGTTATTAGTGTGGGAGGCCTGTCTGGCGGGACTCGGCCCTTTGGAATCTAATGCTATGTCCCGGTAGATAGCGTCACCATTGAATTCGAAGACACACATATGTTGAGAATAATCTTTCTGGTCATTTGCTGCATGTCTTATTTACAATATGTAATCAAATTCTTTCTCCTGAACTTATGGCACCTGGGTTGAGAACCAAGATTTGAACCAAACATTGGTCGGTCACTTTCTGAGTTTGAAACTCTATTTTGCCTTTAGCGTTTTGCTATTGCTTTTTCGTTTTCTTTTGTTTCGTTTCGTTTCTAAGTTCTAGGGTATATGTGCAGGTTGTGCAGATTTGTTACTAAGGTAAACGTGTGCCATGGTGGTTGGCTGCACCTGTCAACCCATCACCTAGGTATTAAGCCCAGCATGCAGTAGCTGTTTTTCCTAACGCTCTGCCTCCCGAAAGGCCCCAGTGTGTGTTGTTCCCCTTCCTGTGTCCATGTGATCTCATTTTTCAGCTCCCATTATAAGTGAGAATGTGGCATTTGGTTGTCTTTCCCTGGATTAGTTTGCTGAGGATAATGACCACACATCACCACTGTTTTTGTTTTTTAGTATAAAGAGTAGTATTTTATTGAATAAGATTTGCTCACAGAAAAATAGGCTTAAATCTACAATGAACGCCAGACTCTAGAGCAGAAAGCAATTTTCTCACTTTTCCACACACAATGGTTCCTACTAATTGAAAAAAAGCCATCAAATTTCATTCACAAATGTACTACTCTGTCTCAAAACATCTCACATAATCATGCACTGTACTAAAGCCATTAGATCAGTTCTTCAGTCAGGTTAAAGAAGTAGCCCTCTAATGACTGACTTTTATAGTGCTATCAATATCCACTCCCAATCAGTCTGCCATTGTTAATGGTGTACAGCATTACTGAATACAATGGAATTGATGACGCCCATATCCACGGACAGACCGTGACTTATGATGGTTTGATTTGTGATTCTTCAACGTTATGATGGGTTTATTAGATTATTAGATGCGTTTCTGAGTTACACTGGGTTTATGAGTATGCGACCCTATACTCCAGAAACAGCTGTATAAGGAAAAACAGGTGTACCTAATAAAAATATGCTTAGTGACTTGGGATAAACCAATAGATGTTCACAACTGATGGAGAGCCGTGAAAGAGAGATAGCGGTAAATAGTTACAATAACACAATTTTCCTGCACCTGTCGAGGATTTCCCCAAAAGAACGCAGAATGTGGGATGCACCTAAGGCATATGAAAGAGAGAGGGCAGAAGGAGTAAGAGAGAAATAGGAGGAAGGAAGGAAGGAAGGAAGGAAGGAAGGAAGGTAGGAAGGAAGGAAGGAAGGAAGGAAGGAAGGAAGGAAGGGAGGAAAGAAGGACGAAAGCAAGGGGAAAACACCGGTGTTACTAAAACCCCCCCATAAAAATGGATTCCCCCTGTGGGTAAGCCTACAATGTGGATGAATCTTGAAAATATTGTGCTACGTGTTATGTCAGTCATAACAGCTCACCTATTGTGCAATTCCGTTTATAGGAAATGTCCACAATATGGAAATCTATGCATATGGGATTGATCGCACTAGGTAGTTGCTACCTAGGGCTGAGGGTCAGGAAGAGGGTTTGAGACAGAATGAGGAGTGACTCATGTCTACAGGGTTCTTCTCTGGTCGGGGGTGAGAAGACGTTCTACAATGGATTGCGGATTAAAATTGAATGTGCACAGCCACAGGTATACTAAAAGCCACTCAATTCATAACTTTTAATGGGGGAATCTTACGTGGCGCACTCTCATGGACACCACGGCAGACATAGAGAGAGAGAAAAAGGTGAGTAAATATCTGAAACGGAGGCAGAAACAGAGAGAATGCAAAGCCCTGTGAATGGAAGGGAGAGCGAAAAGGGAAAATGGTCCTATTTACAAATGACAGATGTGAAACTGGGGTTCACATCAACAGTGTCACTGTCAGGAAGGAGGGTCATGCTAGCCATGTCACCGGTAGTGTGGCCCGCAGGGACGCCGACCTGCTGGAGCGTCGTGCCAGCATGGGCTCTGGCAGCCACGTGGGCCAGCAGGAGGGTCCCGCTGCACAGCTGTGGGGTGAGGATAGCCTGGGTGGTGATATCGGCCATTACAGGGGCCTCTTCTGCTGGCAAGAGTGTGACAGTAGCAAGTAGATGGACAGGCCTGCGTGTGAGGACGGAATGCAGGAGGGGCTCTTGTGCGGCTGGGTGTGGGGCCCTCACGGGAACCGTGGAGAAATGGCCAGGTAACTGCGTCATGTGGGCTAGTAGATTGGCCAGGGCTTCGAACTGAAGGACAATAATGGGGAGTAGCTGTCAGGCCCTGGGAGTGTCTGAGTGTAAGTGGAGATGGGTTTGGGGTCACTGAGGGATGCGTGGGAGCCATCCCTGTATAGGTACAGGTCATAGGGAGATAGTCTCGTGAGGCCTGTGAGTGTCTAGGTTTGTCCTGGGTGCCTGGGGCTGACTGTGGCAGAAATCTGGGGAAGGCTGGAGAGAAGCTGGGAGACCCAGGAGAGTCCCTGAAGGCAGGGGGCGAAGAGGTGAAAGAAATGGGGGAGGGTTGCAGTAAGGTCCGTGAGTTTGTAGGTGATTCCTGGGTGCGGGAAGCTGACTCCAGGTGAAATCTGGAGATGGTCGGAGAGTAGCTGAGAGAGACAGAAGAGTCCCTGAGGGCTGGGGGTGAGAACATGAGGGAGACTGGGGAGTAAGTCAGTGAAATTCGTGAGTTCGGTGGTGTATCGTGGGTGCCTGGAACTGACTCCAGCTGGAATCTAGAGAAGTTTTGAGAGTAGCTGAAAGAGACACAAGAGTCCCTGTGGGCTGAGGGCAAAGACCTGAGAGAGACCAGGGAGGACCTCAGTGAAGTCTGTGAGTCTGTAGGTGATTCCGGAGTGTGGGAGGCTGAGTGCCGCTGAAATCTGGGCGTGGTGGGAGAGTAGCTGGGACAGACAGGAGAGTCCCAGGGGGCTGGGGGTGAAGACATGAGAGAGACCGGGGAGTAACTCAGTGAAACTGCTGAGTTTGGTGGTGATACCTGGGTGCCTGGAACTGACTCCCGCTGAAATCTGGGCATGGTTGGAGAGTAGCTGGGACACACAGGAGAGTCCCTGAGGGCTGGGGGTGAAGACATGAGAGAGACCGGGGAGTAACTGAGTGAAACTGGTGAGTTTGGTGGTGACTCCGGGGTGCCTGGAACTGACTCCAGCTGAAATGTGGGCGTGGTTGGAGAGTAGCTGGGACAGACAGGAGAGTCCCTGAGGGCTGGTGAAGGCGTGAGAGAGACTGGAGAGTAATTGAGTGAAATTGGTGAGTTTGATGGTGATTCCTGGGTGCATGGAACCGACTCCCGCTGAAGTGTGGGCGTGGTTGGAGAGTAGCTGGGACACACAGGAGAGTCCCTGAGGGTTGGAGATAAAGACGTGCTAGAGACTGAGGAGTAACTGAGTGAAATTGGTGAGTTTGGTGGTGATTCCGGGGTGCCTGGAACTGACTCCAGCTGAAATGTGGGCGTGGTTGGAGAGTAGCTGGGACCGACCGGAGAGTCCCTGAGGGATGGTGAAGACATGAGAGAGACTGGGGAGTAACGCAGTGAAATTGGTGAGTCTGGTGGTGATTTCTGGGTGCCTGCAACGGACTCCTGCTGAAGTGTGGGCGTGTTTGGAGAGTAGCTGGGACAGACAGGCGAGTCCCTGAGGGTTGGAGATAAAGACGTGCTAGAGACTGGGGAGTAACTCAGTGAAAGTGTTGGGCTTGGTGGTGATCCCTGGGTTCCTGGAACTGACCCGCGCTGAAATGTGGGCGTGGTTGGAGAGTAGCTGGGACAGACTGGAGGGTCCGTGTTTGGAGAGTAGCTGGGAGACACAGGAGACCCCCCGAGAGCTGGGGGTGAGCTGCTGGGTGATGGCAGTAAGAACATGTGGTATATCACTGATGAACGTGGTGACTCTGAGGAATCCTCAGAGGAGGACACGGGAGAGCCCAATGGCTTCATTGATTGCCCAGCACGGTGAGGACAGGGAAATGGGAGCTTGTGGGATTCTGGTGATGACAGAGGTGAGTGTGGTGAAGCCCTAGGGGATGGTGAATGGTAGCTCCGGATCCCTGGTGGGGAGCTTCCCCTTAAGCCTGAGTTTCTGAGAGGGGAGAGGGAGAAGCTGGGTGAGGCTCGCATGGACCTTGGGGAGTCCGGGCTGGGGGACCGTTCATAAGAAGAGCCAGACGAGACCCTACTGTTCTTAGGTGCAGACATGATTAGGAACCCTGCAGCTCCCAGGAGCCCCTACTAATTTTCTAACTCGCAGAAATAAGGAGTGTGTTTGTGTGTGTGTGTGTTTGTGTGTGTGCGGTGTGAGGTATGTGCCCCTTAAGAAAATGGAAATCAACCAACCAATGAGACAGACAGACAGACAGAGATTCACTTGCCCAAGTGTTCTGTCCTGTCCTCTGAATCCGCTTCCAAGTCGCAAGACGCTGTGAGCTCCAAGTCCACGCAGAGTCCGCCAAACGCTCCGGCCGCTGATCCGCTCCGCGAAGATGTGAGTACAGGCCAGCCAGGGTGGGTTTAAATAGCCTCGGGCGCAGCCTAGCAGCGGAAAGGGCGGAGCTTCACTCCTCCTTTCCATCAGTCACCCCCAACTTTCCCAGGCTACACCTCGTAGGAAACTGTTCTCCTGCATTGATTCCATGCGCCACCTTTGGGACAATCTAAGAACTTACAAGTTTTCTTGGCCAGATATATTAGGAATTGTATACACCGAAACACTGAAAAACAACTAGTGGTTCCGTGGTTCCCACGTTGTGGTTTTGACACCAGCAGCACCCTTGCCACAATCAAACCCCGGAGATGCACAGATCTGTGTTGTAACAAGACCTCCCCCTGACCCTGACGCATGGCAGTTTAAGAAGTCTTTCCGTGTAAGCGAAAAGACTTTGAAGAAAAGGTGGAGATATGCGTTGTATAAACATTCTTTTGCTCTGGAACCACGTAGAGACTTGGGAGCCAGTTGGGTGGAGCATTCGTTGGATGAGGGTGCTCGGGTGAGGAATATCAAGGTGTGGCTCCAGATAATCCGATCATCTAATTAAGATTCCAGTTATGCTCATCGGTTTTAAAATTCCATTTGGGTAAATTCTTTAAGTCAGACTGAGAATGGCAAAGCCTCAACCCCAATTTCCAGGGAGGGTTGAGAGCCTCAGGTGGAGTTGATCACCAATAGCCTATGGTTTAACCCATCATGCCTATAGAATGAGGTCTCCATAAAAACCCAAAAGGACTGGGTTCAGAGAGCTTCTGGATAACACTTCCCGGAAGGTAGTGCGCCCCTCCCCACAGGGCGGGCCCCACATTTATCTCTCAACTTTTTGCAATGTCCGCTAAAATACAAAGGCAAGTGTAAGTGTTTCCCTGCGTGCTGTGAGCTCTTCCAGCAAATGAATGCAACTAAATCTGGGCGTGGTGGCAACCTGATTTATAGCCAGTTGCTGAGAAGCACAGGTAGAACAACGTAGGGCTCCCCATTGTTATTAGTGTGGGAGGCCTGTCTGGCGGGACTCGGCCCTTTGGAATCTAATGCTATGTCCCGGTAGATAGCGTCACCATTGAATTAGAAGACACACATATGTTGAGAATAATCTTTCTGGTCATTTGCTGCATGTCTTATTTACAATATGTAATCAAATTCTTTCTCCTGACCTTATGGCACCTGGGTTGAGAACCAAGATTTGAACCAAACATTGGTCGGTCACTTTCTGAGTTTGAAACTCTATTTTGCCTTTAGCGTTTTGCTATTGCTTTTTCGTTTTCTTTTGTTTCGTTTCGTTTCTAAGTTCTGGGGTATATGTGCAGGATGTGCAGATTTGTTACTAAGGTAAACGTGTGCCATGGTGGTTGGCTGCACCTGTCAACCCATCACCTAGGTATTAAGCCCAGCATGCAGTAGCTGTTTTTCCTAACGCTCTGCCTCCCGAAAGGCCCCAGTGTGTGTTGTTCCCCTTCCTGTGTCCATGTGATCTCATTTTTCAGCTCCCATTATAAGTGAGAATGTGGCATTTGGTTGTCTTTCCCTGGATTAGTTTGCTGAGGATAATGACCACACATCACCACTGTTTTTGTTTTTTAGTATAAAGAGTAGTATTTTATTGAATAAGATTTGCTCACAGAAAAATAGGCTTAAATCTACAATGAATGCCAGACTCTACAGCAGAAAGCAATTTTCTCACTTTTCCACACACAATGGTTCCTACTAATTGAAAAAAAGCCATCAAATTTCATTCACAAATGTACTACTCTGTCTCAAGACATCTCACATAATCATGCACTGTACTAAAGCCATTAGATCAGTTCTTCAGTCAGGTTAAAGAAGTAGCCCTCTAATGACTGACTTTTATAGTGCTATCAATATCCACTCCCAATCAGTCTGCCATTGTTAATGGTGTACAGCATTACTGAATACAATGGAATTGATGACGCCCATATCCACGGACAGACCGTGACTTATGATGGTTTGATTTGTGATTCTTCAACGTTATGATGGGTTTATTAGATTATTAGATGCGTTTCTGAGTTACACTGGGTTTATGAGTATGCGACCCTATACTCCAGAAACAGCTGTATAAGGAAAAACAGGTGTACCTAATAAAAATATGCTTAGTGACTTGGGATAAACCAATAGATGTTCACAACTGATGGAGAGCCGTGAAAGAGAGATAGCGGTAAATAGTTACAATAACACAATTTTCCTGCACCTGTCGAGGATTTCCCCAAAAAAACCCAGAATGTGGGATGCACCTAAGGCATATGAAAGAGAGAGGGCAGAAGGAGTAAGAGAGAAATAGGAGGAAGGAAGGAAGGAAGGAAGGTAGGAAGGAAGGAAGGAAGGAAGGAAGGTAGGAAGGAAGGAAGGAAGGAAGGGAGGAAAGAAGGACGAAAGCAAGGGGAAACACCGGTGTTACTAAAACCCCCCCATAAAAATGGATTCCCCCTGTGGGTAAGCCTACAATGTGGATGAATCTTGAAAATATTGTGCTACGTGTTATGTCAGTCATAACAGCTCACCTATTGTGCAATTCCGTTTATAGGAAATGTCCACAATATGGAAATCTATGCATATGGGATTGATCGCACTAGGTAGTTGCTACCTAGGGCTGAGGGTCAGGGAGAGGGTTTGAGACAGAATGAGGAGTGACTCATGTCTACAGGGTTCTTCTCTGGTCGGGGGTGAGAAGACGTTCTACAATGGATTGCGGATTAAAATTGAATGTGCACAGCCACAGGTATACTAAAAGCCACTCAATTCATAACTTTTAATGGGGGAATCTTACGTGGCGCACTCTCATGGACACCACGGCAGACATAGTGAGAGAGAAAAAGGTGAGTAAATATCTGAAACGGAGGCAGAAACAGAGAGAATGCAAAGCCCTGTGAATGGAAGGGAGAGCGAAAAGGGAAAATGGTCCTATTTACAAATGACAGATGTGAAACTGGGGTTCACATCAACAGTGTCACTGTCAGGAAGGAGGGTCATGCTAGCCATGTCACCGGTAGTGTGGCCCGCAGGGACGCCGACCTGCTGGAGCGTCGTGCCAGCATGGGCTCTGGCAGCCACGTGGGCCAGCAGGAGGGTCCCGCTGCACAGCTGTGGGGTGAGGATAGCCTGGGTGGTGATATCGGCCATTACAGGGGCCTCTTCTGCTGGCAAGAGTGTGACAGTAGCAAGTAGATGGACAGGCCTGCGTGTGAGGACGGAATGCAGGAGGGGCTCTTGTGCGGCTGGGTGTGGGGCCCTCACGGGAACCGTGGAGAAATGGCCAGGTAACTGCGTCATGTGGGCTAGTAGATTGGCCAGGGCTTCGAACTGAAGGACAATAACGGGGAGTAGCTGTCAGGCCCTGGGAGTGTCTGAGTGTAAGTGGAGATGGGTTTGGGGTCACTGAGGGATGCGTGGGAGCCATCCCTGTATAGGTACAGGTCATAGGGAGATAGTCTCGTGAGGCCTGTGAGTGTCTAGGTTTGTCCTGGGTGCCTGGGGCTGACTGTGGCAGAAATCTGGGGAAGGCTGGAGAGAAGCTGGGAGACCCAGGAGAGTCCCTGAAGGCAGGGGGCGAAGAGGTGAAAGAAATGGGGGAGGGTTGCAGTAAGGTCCGTGAGTTTGTAGGTGATTCCTGGGTGCGGGAAGCTGACTCCAGGTGAAATCTGGAGATGGTCGGAGAGTAGCTGAGAGAGACAGAAGAGTCCCTGAGGGCTGGGGGTGAGAACATGAGGGAGACTGGGGAGTAAGTCAGTGAAATTCGTGAGTTCGGTGGTGTATCGTGGGTGCCTGGAACTGACTCCAGCTGGAATCTAGAGAAGTTTTGAGAGTAGCTGAAAGAGACACAAGAGTCCCTGTGGGCTGAGGGCAAAGACCTGAGAGAGACCAGGGAGGACCTCAGTGAAGTCTGTGAGTCTGTAGGTGATTCCGGAGTGTGGGAGGCTGAGTGCCGCTGAAATCTGGGCGTGGTGGGAGAGTAGCTGGGACAGACAGGAGAGTCCCAGGGGGCTGGGGGTGAAGACATGAGAGAGACCGGGGAGTAACTCAGTGAAACTGCTGAGTTTGGTGGTGATACCTGGGTGCCTGGAACTGACTCCCGCTGAAATCTGGGCATGGTTGGAGAGTAGCTGGGACACACAGGAGAGTCCCTGAGGGCTGGGGGTGAAGACATGAGAGAGACCGGGGAGTAACTGAGTGAAACTGGTGAGTTTGGTGGTGACTCCGGGGTGCCTGGAACTGACTCCAGCTGAAATGTGGGCGTGGTTGGAGAGTAGCTGGGACAGACAGGAGAGTCCCTGAGGGCTGGTGAAGGCGTGAGAGAGACTGGAGAGTAATTGAGTGAAATTGGTGAGTTTGATGGTGATTCCTGGGTGCATGGAACCGACTCCCGCTGAAGTGTGGGCGTGGTTGGAGAGTAGCTGGGACACACAGGAGAGTCCCTGAGGGTTGGAGATAAAGACGTGCTAGAGACTGAGGAGTAACTGAGTGAAATGGGTGAGTTTGGTGGTGATTCCGGGGTGCCTGGAACTGACTCCAGCTGAAATGTGGGCGTGGTTGGAGAGTAGCTGGGACCGACCGGAGAGTCCCTGAGGGATGGTGAAGACATGAGAGAGACTGGGGAGTAACGCAGTGAAATTGGTGAGTCTGGTGGTGATTTCTGGGTGCCTGCAACGGACTCCCGCTGAAGTGTGGGCGTGTTTGGAGAGTAGCTGGGACAGACAGGCGAGTCCCTGAGGGTTGGAGATAAAGACGTGCTAGAGACTGGGGAGTAACTCAGTGAAAGTGTTGGGCTTGGTGGTGATCCCTGGGTTCCTGGAACTGACCCGCGCTGAAATGTGGGCGTGGTTGGAGAGTAGCTGGGACAGACTGGAGGGTCCGTGTTTGGAGAGTAGCTGGGAGACACAGGAGACCCCCCGAGAGCTGGGGGTGAGCTGCTGGGTGATGGCAGTAAGAACATGTGGTATATCACTGATGAACGTGGTGACTCTGAGGAATCCTCAGAGGAGGACACGGGAGAGCCCAATGGCTTCATTGATTGCCCAGCACGGTGAGGACAGGGAAATGGGAGCTTGTGGGATTCTGGTGATGACAGAGGTGAGTGTGGTGAAGCCCTAGGGGATGGTGAATGGTAGCTCCGGATCCCTGGTGGGGAGCTTCCCCTTAAGCCTGAGTTTCTGAGAGGGGAGAGGGAGAAGCTGGGTGAGGCTCGCATGGACCTTGGGGAGTCCGGGCTGGGGGACCGTTCATAAGAAGAGCCAGACGAGACCCTACTGTTCTTAGGTGCAGACATGATTAGGAACCCTGCAGCTCCCAGGAGCCCCTACTAATTTTCTAACTCGAAGAAATAAGGAGTGTGTGTGTGCGTGTGTGTGTGTGTGTGTGTGTGTGTGTTTGTGTGTGTGCGGTGTGAAGTGTGTGCCCCTTAAGAAAATGGAAATCAACCAACCAATGGGACAGACAGACAGACAGAGATTCACTTGCCCAAGTGTTCTGTCCTGTCCTCTGAATCCGCTTCCAAGTCGCAAGACGCTGTGAGCTCCAAGTCCACGCAGAGTCCGCCAAACGCTCCAGCCGCTGATCCGCTCCGCGAAGATGTGAGTACAGGCCAGCCAGGGTGGGTTTAAATAGCCTCGGGCGCAGCCTAGCAGCGGAAAGGGCGGAGCTTCACTCCTCCTTTCCATCAGTCACCCCCAACTTTCCCAGGCTACACCTCGTAGGAAACTGTTCTCCTGCATTGATTCCATGCGCCACCTTTGGGACAATCTAAGAACTTACAAGTTTTCTTGGCCAGATATATTAGGAATTGTATACACCGAAACACTGAAAAACAACTAGTGGTTCCGTGGTTCCCACGTTGTGGTTTTGACACCAGCAGCACCCTTGCCACAATCAAACCCCGGAGATGCACAGATCTGTGTTGTAACAAGACCTCCCCCTGACCCTGACGCATGGCAGTTTAAGAAGTCTTTCCGTGTAAGCGAAAAGACTTTGAAGAAAAGGTGGAGATATGCGTTGTATAAACATTCTTTTGCTCTGGAACCACGTAGAGACTTGGGAGCCAGTTGGGTGGAGCATTCGTTGGATGAGGGTGCTCGGGTGAGGAATATCAAGGTGTGGCTCCAGATAATCCGATCATCTAATTAAGATTCCAGTTATGCTCATCGGTTTTAAAATTCCATTTGGGTAAATTCTTTAAGTCAGACTGAGAATGGCAAAGCCTCAACCCCAATTTCCAGGGAGGGTTGAGAGCCTCAGGTGGAGTTGATCACCAATAGCCTATGGTTTAACCCATCATGCCTATAGAATGAGGTCTCCATAAAAACCCAAAAGGACTGGGTTCAGAGAGCTTCTGGATAACACTTCCCGGAAGGTAGTGCGCCCCTCCCCACATGCCGGGCCCCACATTTATCTCTCAACTTTTTGCAATGTCCGCTAAAATACAGAGGCAAGTGTAAGTGTTTCCCTGCGTGCTGTGAGCTCTTCCAGCAAATGAATGCAACTAAATCTGGGCGTGGTGGCAACCTGATTTATAGCCAGTTGCTGAGAAGCACAGGTAGAACAACGTAGGGCTCCCCATTGTTATTAGTGTGGGAGGCCTGTCTGGCGGGACTCGGCCCTTTGGAATCTAATGCTATGTCCCGGTAGATAGCGTCACCATTGAATTCGAAGACACACATATGTTGAGAATAATCTTTCTGGTCATTTGCTGCATGTCTTATTTACAATATGTAATCAAATTCTTTCTCCTGAACTTATGGCACCTGGGTTGAGAACCAAGATTTGAACCAAACATTGGTCGGTCACTTTCTGAGTTTGAAACTCTATTTTGCCTTTAGCGTTTTGCTATTGCTTTTTCGTTTTCTTTTGTTTCGTTTCGTTTCTAAGTTCTAGGGTATATGTGCAGGTTGTGCAGATTTGTTACTAAGGTAAACGTGTGCCATGGTGGTTGGCTGCACCTGTCAACCCATCACCTAGGTATTAAGCCCAGCATGCAGTAGCTGTTTTTCCTAACGCTCTGCCTCCCGAAAGGCCCCAGTGTGTGTTGTTCCCCTTCCTGTGTCCATGTGATCTCATTTTTCAGCTCCCATTATAAGTGAGAATGTGGCATTTGGTTGTCTTTCCCTGGATTAGTTTGCTGAGGATAATGACCACACATCACCACTGTTTTTGTTTTTTAGTATAAAGAGTAGTATTTTATTGAATAAGATTTGCTCACAGAAAAATAGGCTTAAATCTACAATGAACGCCAGACTCTAGAGCAGAAAGCAATTTTCTCACTTTTCCACACACAATGGTTCCTACTAATTGAAAAAAAGCCATCAAATTTCATTCACAAATGTACTACTCTGTCTCAAAACATCTCACATAATCATGCACTGTACTAAAGCCATTAGATCAGTTCTTCAGTCAGGTTAAAGAAGTAGCCCTCTAATGACTGACTTTTATAGTGCTATCAATATCCACTCCCAATCAGTCTGCCATTGTTAATGGTGTACAGCATTACTGAATACAATGGAATTGATGACGCCCATATCCACGGACAGACCGTGACTTATGATGGTTTGATTTGTGATTCTTCAACGTTATGATGGGTTTATTAGATTATTAGATGCGTTTCTGAGTTACACTGGGTTTATGAGTATGCGACCCTATACTCCAGAAACAGCTGTATAAGGAAAAACAGGTGTACCTAATAAAAATATGCTTAGTGACTTGGGATAAACCAATAGATGTTCACAACTGATGGAGAGCCGTGAAAGAGAGATAGCGGTAAATAGTTACAATAACACAATTTTCCTGCACCTGTCGAGGATTTCCCCAAAAGAACGCAGAATGTGGGATGCACCTAAGGCATATGAAAGAGAGAGGGCAGAAGGAGTAAGAGAGAAATAGGAGGAAGGAAGGAAGGAAGGAAGGAAGGAAGGAAGGTAGGAAGGAAGGAAGGAAGGAAGGAAGGAAGGAAGGGAGGAAAGAAGGACGAAAGCAAGGGGAAAACACCGGTGTTACTAAAACCCCCCCATAAAAATGGATTCCCCCTGTGGGTAAGCCTACAATGTGGATGAATCTTGAAAATATTGTGCTACGTGTTATGTCAGTCATAACAGCTCACCTATTGTGCAATTCCGTTTATAGGAAATGTCCACAATATGGAAATCTATGCATATGGGATTGATCGCACTAGGTAGTTGCTACCTAGGGCTGAGGGTCAGGAAGAGGGTTTGAGACAGAATGAGGAGTGACTCATGTCTACAGGGTTCTTCTCTGGTCGGGGGTGAGAAGACGTTCTACAATGGATTGCGGATTAAAATTGAATGTGCACAGCCACAGGTATACTAAAAGCCACTCAATTCATAACTTTTAATGGGGGAATCTTACGTGGCGCACTCTCATGGACACCACGGCAGACATAGAGAGAGAGAAAAAGGTGAGTAAATATCTGAAACGGAGGCAGAAACAGAGAGAATGCAAAGCCCTGTGAATGGAAGGGAGAGCGAAAAGGGAAAATGGTCCTATTTACAAATGACAGATGTGAAACTGGGGTTCACATCAACAGTGTCACTGTCAGGAAGGAGGGTCATGCTAGCCATGTCACCGGTAGTGTGGCCCGCAGGGACGCCGACCTGCTGGAGCGTCGTGCCAGCATGGGCTCTGGCAGCCACGTGGGCCAGCAGGAGGGTCCCGCTGCACAGCTGTGGGGTGAGGATAGCCTGGGTGGTGATATCGGCCATTACAGGGGCCTCTTCTGCTGGCAAGAGTGTGACAGTAGCAAGTAGATGGACAGGCCTGCGTGTGAGGACGGAATGCAGGAGGGGCTCTTGTGCGGCTGGGTGTGGGGCCCTCACGGGAACCGTGGAGAAATGGCCAGGTAACTGCGTCATGTGGGCTAGTAGATTGGCCAGGGCTTCGAACTGAAGGACAATAATGGGGAGTAGCTGTCAGGCCCTGGGAGTGTCTGAGTGTAAGTGGAGATGGGTTTGGGGTCACTGAGGGATGCGTGGGAGCCAACCCTGTATAGGTACAGGTCATAGGGAGATAGTCTCGTGAGGCCTGTGAGTGTCTAGGTTTGTCCTGGGTGCCTGGGGCTGACTGTGGCAGAAATCTGGGGAAGGCTGGAGAGAAGCTGGGAGACCCAGGAGAGTCCCTGAAGGCAGGGGGCGAAGAGGTGAAAGAAATGGGGGAGGGTTGCAGTAAGGTCCGTGAGTTTGTAGGTGATTCCTGGGTGCGGGAAGCTGACTCCAGGTGAAATCTGGAGATGGTCGGAGAGTAGCTGAGAGAGACAGAAGAGTCCCTGAGGGCTGGGGGTGAGAACATGAGGGAGACTGGGGAGTAAGTCAGTGAAATTCGTGAGTTCGGTGGTGTATCGTGGGTGCCTGGAACTGACTCCAGCTGGAATCTAGAGAAGTTTTGAGAGTAGCTGAAAGAGACACAAGAGTCCCTGTGGGCTGAGGGCAAAGACCTGAGAGAGACCAGGGAGGACCTCAGTGAAGTCTGTGAGTCTGTAGGTGATTCCGGAGTGTGGGAGGCTGAGTGCCGCTGAAATCTGGGCGTGGTGGGAGAGTAGCTGGGACAGACAGGAGAGTCCCAGGGGGCTGGGGGTGAAGACATGAGAGAGACCGGGGAGTAACTCAGTGAAACTGCTGAGTTTGGTGGTGATACCTGGGTGCCTGGAACTGACTCCCGCTGAAATCTGGGCATGGTTGGAGAGTAGCTGGGACACACAGGAGAGTCCCTGAGGGCTGGGGGTGAAGACATGAGAGAGACCGGGGAGTAACTGAGTGAAACTGGTGAGTTTGGTGGTGACTCCGGGGTGCCTGGAACTGACTCCAGCTGAAATGTGGGCGTGGTTGGAGAGTAGCTGGGACAGACAGGAGAGTCCCTGAGGGCTGGTGAAGGCGTGAGAGAGACTGGAGAGTAATTGAGTGAAATTGGTGAGTTTGATGGTGATTCCTGGGTGCATGGAACCGACTCCCGCTGAAGTGTGGGCGTGGTTGGAGAGTAGCTGGGACACACAGGAGAGTCCCTGAGGGTTGGAGATAAAGACGTGCTAGAGACTGAGGAGTAACTGAGTGAAATTGGTGAGTTTGGTGGTGATTCCGGGGTGCCTGGAACTGACTCCAGCTGAAATGTGGGCGTGGTTGGAGAGTAGCTGGGACCGACCGGAGAGTCCCTGAGGGATGGTGAAGACATGAGAGAGACTGGGGAGTAACGCAGTGAAATTGGTGAGTCTGGTGGTGATTTCTGGGTGCCTGCAACGGACTCCTGCTGAAGTGTGGGCGTGTTTGGAGAGTAGCTGGGACAGACAGGCGAGTCCCTGAGGGTTGGAGATAAAGACGTGCTAGAGACTGGGGAGTAACTCAGTGAAAGTGTTGGGCTTGGTGGTGATCCCTGGGTTCCTGGAACTGACCCGCGCTGAAATGTGGGCGTGGTTGGAGAGTAGCTGGGACAGACTGGAGGGTCCGTGTTTGGAGAGTAGCTGGGAGACACAGGAGACCCCCCGAGAGCTGGGGGTGAGCTGCTGGGTGATGGCAGTAAGAACATGTGGTATATCACTGATGAACGTGGTGACTCTGAGGAATCCTCAGAGGAGGACACGGGAGAGCCCAATGGCTTCATTGATTGCCCAGCACGGTGAGGACAGGGAAATGGGAGCTTGTGGGATTCTGGTGATGACAGAGGTGAGTGTGGTGAAGCCCTAGGGGATGGTGAATGGTAGCTCCGGATCCCTGGTGGGGAGCTTCCCCTTAAGCCTGAGTTTCTGAGAGGGGAGAGGGAGAAGCTGGGTGAGGCTCGCATGGACCTTGGGGAGTCCGGGCTGGGGGACCGTTCATAAGAAGAGCCAGACGAGACCCTACTGTTCTTAGGTGCAGACATGATTAGGAACCCTGCAGCTCCCAGGAGCCCCTACTAATTTTCTAACTCGCAGAAATAAGGAGTGTGTTTGTGTGTGTGTGTGTTTGTGTGTGTGCGGTGTGAGGTATGTGCCCCTTAAGAAAATGGAAATCAACCAACCAATGAGACAGACAGACAGACAGAGATTCACTTGCCCAAGTGTTCTGTCCTGTCCTCTGAATCCGCTTCCAAGTCGCAAGACGCTGTGAGCTCCAAGTCCACGCAGAGTCCGCCAAACGCTCCGGCCGCTGATCCGCTCCGCGAAGATGTGAGTACAGGCCAGCCAGGGTGGGTTTAAATAGCCTCGGGCGCAGCCTAGCAGCGGAAAGGGCGGAGCTTCACTCCTCCTTTCCATCAGTCACCCCCAACTTTCCCAGGCTACACCTCGTAGGAAACTGTTCTCCTGCATTGATTCCATGCGCCACCTTTGGGACAATCTAAGAACTTACAAGTTTTCTTGGCCAGATATATTAGGAATTGTATACACCGAAACACTGAAAAACAACTAGTGGTTCCGTGGTTCCCACGTTGTGGTTTTGACACCAGCAGCACCCTTGCCACAATCAAACCCCGGAGATGCACAGATCTGTGTTGTAACAAGACCTCCCCCTGACCCTGACGCATGGCAGTTTAAGAAGTCTTTCCGTGTAAGCGAAAAGACTTTGAAGAAAAGGTGGAGATATGCGTTGTATAAACATTCTTTTGCTCTGGAACCACGTAGAGACTTGGGAGCCAGTTGGGTGGAGCATTCGTTGGATGAGGGTGCTCGGGTGAGGAATATCAAGGTGTGGCTCCAGATAATCCGATCATCTAATTAAGATTCCAGTTATGCTCATCGGTTTTAAAATTCCATTTGGGTAAATTCTTTAAGTCAGACTGAGAATGGCAAAGCCTCAACCCCAATTTCCAGGGAGGGTTGAGAGCCTCAGGTGGAGTTGATCACCAATAGCCTATGGTTTAACCCATCATGCCTATAGAATGAGGTCTCCATAAAAACCCAAAAGGACTGGGTTCAGAGAGCTTCTGGATAACACTTCCCGGAAGGTAGTGCGCCCCTCCCCACATGCCGGGCCCCACATTTATCTCTCAACTTTTTGCAATGTCCGCTAAAATACAAAGGCAAGTGTAAGTGTTTCCCTGCGTGCTGTGAGCTCTTCCAGCAAATGAATGCAACTAAATCTGGGCGTGGTGGCAACCTGATTTATAGCCAGTTGCTGAGAAGCACAGGTAGAACAACGTAGGGCTCCCCATTGTTATTAGTGTGGGAGGCCTGTCTGGCGGGACTCGGCCCTTTGGAATCTAATGCTATGTCCCGGTAGATAGCGTCACCATTGAATTAGAAGACACACATATGTTGAGAATAATCTTTCTGGTCATTTGCTGCATGTCTTATTTACAATATGTAATCAAATTCTTTCTCCTGACCTTATGGCACCTGGGTTGAGAACCAAGATTTGAACCAAACATTGGTCGGTCACTTTCTGAGTTTGAAACTCTATTTTGCCTTTAGCGTTTTGCTATTGCTTTTTCGTTTTCTTTTGTTTCGTTTCGTTTCTAAGTTCTGGGGTATATGTGCAGGATGTGCAGATTTGTTACTAAGGTAAACGTGTGCCATGGTGGTTGGCTGCACCTGTCAACCCATCACCTAGGTATTAAGCCCAGCATGCAGTAGCTGTTTTTCCTAACGCTCTGCCTCCCGAAAGGCCCCAGTGTGTGTTGTTCCCCTTCCTGTGTCCATGTGATCTCATTTTTCAGCTCCCATTATAAGTGAGAATGTGGCATTTGGTTGTCTTTCCCTGGATTAGTTTGCTGAGGATAATGACCACACATCACCACTGTTTTTGTTTTTTAGTATAAAGAGTAGTATTTTATTGAATAAGATTTGCTCACAGAAAAATAGGCTTAAATCTACAATGAATGCCAGACTCTACAGCAGAAAGCAATTTTCTCACTTTTCCACACACAATGGTTCCTACTAATTGAAAAAAAGCCATCAAATTTCATTCACAAATGTACTACTCTGTCTCAAGACATCTCACATAATCATGCACTGTACTAAAGCCATTAGATCAGTTCTTCAGTCAGGTTAAAGAAGTAGCCCTCTAATGACTGACTTTTATAGTGCTATCAATATCCACTCCCAATCAGTCTGCCATTGTTAATGGTGTACAGCATTACTGAATACAATGGAATTGATGACGCCCATATCCACGGACAGACCGTGACTTATGATGGTTTGATTTGTGATTCTTCAACGTTATGATGGGTTTATTAGATTATTAGATGCGTTTCTGAGTTACACTGGGTTTATGAGTATGCGACCCTATACTCCAGAAACAGCTGTATAAGGAAAAACAGGTGTACCTAATAAAAATATGCTTAGTGACTTGGGATAAACCAATAGATGTTCACAACTGATGGAGAGCCGTGAAAGAGAGATAGCGGTAAATAGTTACAATAACACAATTTTCCTGCACCTGTCGAGGATTTCCCCAAAAAAACCCAGAATGTGGGATGCACCTAAGGCATATGAAAGAGAGAGGGCAGAAGGAGTAAGAGAGAAATAGGAGGAAGGAAGGAAGGAAGGAAGGTAGGAAGGAAGGAAGGAAGGAAGGAAGGTAGGAAGGAAGGAAGGAAGGAAGGGAGGAAAGAAGGACGAAAGCAAGGGGAAACACCGGTGTTACTAAAACCCCCCCATAAAAATGGATTCCCCCTGTGGGTAAGCCTACAATGTGGATGAATCTTGAAAATATTGTGCTACGTGTTATGTCAGTCATAACAGCTCACCTATTGTGCAATTCCGTTTATAGGAAATGTCCACAATATGGAAATCTATGCATATGGGATTGATCGCACTAGGTAGTTGCTACCTAGGGCTGAGGGTCAGGGAGAGGGTTTGAGACAGAATGAGGAGTGACTCATGTCTACAGGGTTCTTCTCTGGTCGGGGGTGAGAAGACGTTCTACAATGGATTGCGGATTAAAATTGAATGTGCACAGCCACAGGTATACTAAAAGCCACTCAATTCATAACTTTTAATGGGGGAATCTTACGTGGCGCACTCTCATGGACACCACGGCAGACATAGTGAGAGAGAAAAAGGTGAGTAAATATCTGAAACGGAGGCAGAAACAGAGAGAATGCAAAGCCCTGTGAATGGAAGGGAGAGCGAAAAGGGAAAATGGTCCTATTTACAAATGACAGATGTGAAACTGGGGTTCACATCAACAGTGTCACTGTCAGGAAGGAGGGTCATGCTAGCCATGTCACCGGTAGTGTGGCCCGCAGGGACGCCGACCTGCTGGAGCGTCGTGCCAGCATGGGCTCTGGCAGCCACGTGGGCCAGCAGGAGGGTCCCGCTGCACAGCTGTGGGGTGAGGATAGCCTGGGTGGTGATATCGGCCATTACAGGGGCCTCTTCTGCTGGCAAGAGTGTGACAGTAGCAAGTAGATGGACAGGCCTGCGTGTGAGGACGGAATGCAGGAGGGGCTCTTGTGCGGCTGGGTGTGGGGCCCTCACGGGAACCGTGGAGAAATGGCCAGGTAACTGCGTCATGTGGGCTAGTAGATTGGCCAGGGCTTCGAACTGAAGGACAATAACGGGGAGTAGCTGTCAGGCCCTGGGAGTGTCTGAGTGTAAGTGGAGATGGGTTTGGGGTCACTGAGGGATGCGTGGGAGCCATCCCTGTATAGGTACAGGTCATAGGGAGATAGTCTCGTGAGGCCTGTGAGTGTCTAGGTTTGTCCTGGGTGCCTGGGGCTGACTGTGGCAGAAATCTGGGGAAGGCTGGAGAGAAGCTGGGAGACCCAGGAGAGTCCCTGAAGGCAGGGGGCGAAGAGGTGAAAGAAATGGGGGAGGGTTGCAGTAAGGTCCGTGAGTTTGTAGGTGATTCCTGGGTGCGGGAAGCTGACTCCAGGTGAAATCTGGAGATGGTCGGAGAGTAGCTGAGAGAGACAGAAGAGTCCCTGAGGGCTGGGGGTGAGAACATGAGGGAGACTGGGGAGTAAGTCAGTGAAATTCGTGAGTTCGGTGGTGTATCGTGGGTGCCTGGAACTGACTCCAGCTGGAATCTAGAGAAGTTTTGAGAGTAGCTGAAAGAGACACAAGAGTCCCTGTGGGCTGAGGGCAAAGACCTGAGAGAGACCAGGGAGGACCTCAGTGAAGTCTGTGAGTCTGTAGGTGATTCCGGAGTGTGGGAGGCTGAGTGCCGCTGAAATCTGGGCGTGGTGGGAGAGTAGCTGGGACAGACAGGAGAGTCCCAGGGGGCTGGGGGTGAAGACATGAGAGAGACCGGGGAGTAACTCAGTGAAACTGCTGAGTTTGGTGGTGATACCTGGGTGCCTGGAACTGACTCCCGCTGAAATCTGGGCATGGTTGGAGAGTAGCTGGGACACACAGGAGAGTCCCTGAGGGCTGGGGGTGAAGACATGAGAGAGACCGGGGAGTAACTGAGTGAAACTGGTGAGTTTGGTGGTGACTCCGGGGTGCCTGGAACTGACTCCAGCTGAAATGTGGGCGTGGTTGGAGAGTAGCTGGGACAGACAGGAGAGTCCCTGAGGGCTGGTGAAGGCGTGAGAGAGACTGGAGAGTAATTGAGTGAAATTGGTGAGTTTGATGGTGATTCCTGGGTGCATGGAACCGACTCCCGCTGAAGTGTGGGCGTGGTTGGAGAGTAGCTGGGACACACAGGAGAGTCCCTGAGGGTTGGAGATAAAGACGTGCTAGAGACTGAGGAGTAACTGAGTGAAATGGGTGAGTTTGGTGGTGATTCCGGGGTGCCTGGAACTGACTCCAGCTGAAATGTGGGCGTGGTTGGAGAGTAGCTGGGACCGACCGGAGAGTCCCTGAGGGATGGTGAAGACATGAGAGAGACTGGGGAGTAACGCAGTGAAATTGGTGAGTCTGGTGGTGATTTCTGGGTGCCTGCAACGGACTCCCGCTGAAGTGTGGGCGTGTTTGGAGAGTAGCTGGGACAGACAGGCGAGTCCCTGAGGGTTGGAGATAAAGACGTGCTAGAGACTGGGGAGTAACTCAGTGAAAGTGTTGGGCTTGGTGGTGATCCCTGGGTTCCTGGAACTGACCCGCGCTGAAATGTGGGCGTGGTTGGAGAGTAGCTGGGACAGACTGGAGGGTCCGTGTTTGGAGAGTAGCTGGGAGACACAGGAGACCCCCCGAGAGCTGGGGGTGAGCTGCTGGGTGATGGCAGTAAGAACATGTGGTATATCACTGATGAACGTGGTGACTCTGAGGAATCCTCAGAGGAGGACACGGGAGAGCCCAATGGCTTCATTGATTGCCCAGCACGGTGAGGACAGGGAAATGGGAGCTTGTGGGATTCTGGTGATGACAGAGGTGAGTGTGGTGAAGCCCTAGGGGATGGTGAATGGTAGCTCCGGATCCCTGGTGGGGAGCTTCCCCTTAAGCCTGAGTTTCTGAGAGGGGAGAGGGAGAAGCTGGGTGAGGCTCGCATGGACCTTGGGGAGTCCGGGCTGGGGGACCGTTCATAAGAAGAGCCAGACGAGACCCTACTGTTCTTAGGTGCAGACATGATTAGGAACCCTGCAGCTCCCAGGAGCCCCTACTAATTTTCTAACTCGAAGAAATAAGGAGTGTGTGTGTGCGTGTGTGTGTGTGTGTGTGTGTGTGTGTTTGTGTGTGTGCGGTGTGAAGTGTGTGCCCCTTAAGAAAATGGAAATCAACCAACCAATGGGACAGACAGACAGACAGAGATTCACTTGCCCAAGTGTTCTGTCCTGTCCTCTGAATCCGCTTCCAAGTCGCAAGACGCTGTGAGCTCCAAGTCCACGCAGAGTCCGCCAAACGCTCCGGCCGCTGATCCGCTCCGCGAAGATGTGAGTACAGGCCAGCCAGGGTGGGTTTAAATAGCCTCGGGCGCAGCCTAGCAGCGGAAAGGGCGGAGCTTCACTCCTCCTTTCCATCAGTCACCCCCAACTTTCCCAGGCTACACCTCGTAGGAAACTGTTCTCCTGCATTGATTCCATGCGCCACCTTTGGGACAATCTAAGAACTTACAAGTTTTCTTGGCCAGATATATTAGGAATTGTATACACCGAAACACTGAAAAACAACTAGTGGTTCCGTGGTTCCCACGTTGTGGTTTTGACACCAGCAGCACCCTTGCCACAATCAAACCCCGGAGATGCACAGATCTGTGTTGTAACAAGACCTCCCCCTGACCCTGACGCATGGCAGTTTAAGAAGTCTTTCCGTGTAAGCGAAAAGACTTTGAAGAAAAGGTGGAGATATGCGTTGTATAAACATTCTTTTGCTCTGGAACCACGTAGAGACTTGGGAGCCAGTTGGGTGGAGCATTCGTTGGATGAGGGTGCTCGGGTGAGGAATATCAAGGTGTGGCTCCAGATAATCCGATCATCTAATTAAGATTCCAGTTATGCTCATCGGTTTTAAAATTCCATTTGGGTAAATTCTTTAAGTCAGACTGAGAATGGCAAAGCCTCAACCCCAATTTCCAGGGAGGGTTGAGAGCCTCAGGTGGAGTTGATCACCAATAGCCTATGGTTTAACCCATCATGCCTATAGAATGAGGTCTCCATAAAAACCCAAAAGGACTGGGTTCAGAGAGCTTCTGGATAACACTTCCCGGAAGGTAGTGCGCCCCTCCCCACATGCCGGGCCCCACATTTATCTCTCAACTTTTTGCAATGTCCGCTAAAATACAGAGGCAAGTGTAAGTGTTTCCCTGCGTGCTGTGAGCTCTTCCAGCAAATGAATGCAACTAAATCTGGGCGTGGTGGCAACCTGATTTATAGCCAGTTGCTGAGAAGCACAGGTAGAACAACGTAGGGCTCCCCATTGTTATTAGTGTGGGAGGCCTGTCTGGCGGGACTCGGCCCTTTGGAATCTAATGCTATGTCCCGGTAGATAGCGTCACCATTGAATTCGAAGACACACATATGTTGAGAATAATCTTTCTGGTCATTTGCTGCATGTCTTATTTACAATATGTAATCAAATTCTTTCTCCTGAACTTATGGCACCTGGGTTGAGAACCAAGATTTGAACCAAACATTGGTCGGTCACTTTCTGAGTTTGAAACTCTATTTTGCCTTTAGCGTTTTGCTATTGCTTTTTCGTTTTCTTTTGTTTCGTTTCGTTTCTAAGTTCTAGGGTATATGTGCAGGTTGTGCAGATTTGTTACTAAGGTAAACGTGTGCCATGGTGGTTGGCTGCACCTGTCAACCCATCACCTAGGTATTAAGCCCAGCATGCAGTAGCTGTTTTTCCTAACGCTCTGCCTCCCGAAAGGCCCCAGTGTGTGTTGTTCCCCTTCCTGTGTCCATGTGATCTCATTTTTCAGCTCCCATTATAAGTGAGAATGTGGCATTTGGTTGTCTTTCCCTGGATTAGTTTGCTGAGGATAATGACCACACATCACCACTGTTTTTGTTTTTTAGTATAAAGAGTAGTATTTTATTGAATAAGATTTGCTCACAGAAAAATAGGCTTAAATCTACAATGAACGCCAGACTCTAGAGCAGAAAGCAATTTTCTCACTTTTCCACACACAATGGTTCCTACTAATTGAAAAAAAGCCATCAAATTTCATTCACAAATGTACTACTCTGTCTCAAAACATCTCACATAATCATGCACTGTACTAAAGCCATTAGATCAGTTCTTCAGTCAGGTTAAAGAAGTAGCCCTCTAATGACTGACTTTTATAGTGCTATCAATATCCACTCCCAATCAGTCTGCCATTGTTAATGGTGTACAGCATTACTGAATACAATGGAATTGATGACGCCCATATCCACGGACAGACCGTGACTTATGATGGTTTGATTTGTGATTCTTCAACGTTATGATGGGTTTATTAGATTATTAGATGCGTTTCTGAGTTACACTGGGTTTATGAGTATGCGACCCTATACTCCAGAAACAGCTGTATAAGGAAAAACAGGTGTACCTAATAAAAATATGCTTAGTGACTTGGGATAAACCAATAGATGTTCACAACTGATGGAGAGCCGTGAAAGAGAGATAGCGGTAAATAGTTACAATAACACAATTTTCCTGCACCTGTCGAGGATTTCCCCAAAAGAACGCAGAATGTGGGATGCACCTAAGGCATATGAAAGAGAGAGGGCAGAAGGAGTAAGAGAGAAATAGGAGGAAGGAAGGAAGGAAGGAAGGAAGGAAGGAAGGTAGGAAGGAAGGAAGGAAGGAAGGAAGGAAGGGAGGAAAGAAGGACGAAAGCAAGGGGAAAACACCGGTGTTACTAAAACCCCCCCATAAAAATGGATTCCCCCTGTGGGTAAGCCTACAATGTGGATGAATCTTGAAAATATTGTGCTACGTGTTATGTCAGTCATAACAGCTCACCTATTGTGCAATTCCGTTTATAGGAAATGTCCACAATATGGAAATCTATGCATATGGGATTGATCGCACTAGGTAGTTGCTACCTAGGGCTGAGGGTCAGGAAGAGGGTTTGAGACAGAATGAGGAGTGACTCATGTCTACAGGGTTCTTCTCTGGTCGGGGGTGAGAAGACGTTCTACAATGGATTGCGGATTAAAATTGAATGTGCACAGCCACAGGTATACTAAAAGCCACTCAATTCATAACTTTTAATGGGGGAATCTTACGTGGCGCACTCTCATGGACACCACGGCAGACATAGAGAGAGAGAAAAAGGTGAGTAAATATCTGAAACGGAGGCAGAAACAGAGAGAATGCAAAGCCCTGTGAATGGAAGGGAGAGCGAAAAGGGAAAATGGTCCTATTTACAAATGACAGATGTGAAACTGGGGTTCACATCAACAGTGTCACTGTCAGGAAGGAGGGTCATGCTAGCCATGTCACCGGTAGTGTGGCCCGCAGGGACGCCGACCTGCTGGAGCGTCGTGCCAGCATGGGCTCTGGCAGCCACGTGGGCCAGCAGGAGGGTCCCGCTGCACAGCTGTGGGGTGAGGATAGCCTGGGTGGTGATATCGGCCATTACAGGGGCCTCTTCTGCTGGCAAGAGTGTGACAGTAGCAAGTAGATGGACAGGCCTGCGTGTGAGGACGGAATGCAGGAGGGGCTCTTGTGCGGCTGGGTGTGGGGCCCTCACGGGAACCGTGGAGAAATGGCCAGGTAACTGCGTCATGTGGGCTAGTAGATTGGCCAGGGCTTCGAACTGAAGGACAATAATGGGGAGTAGCTGTCAGGCCCTGGGAGTGTCTGAGTGTAAGTGGAGATGGGTTTGGGGTCACTGAGGGATGCGTGGGAGCCATCCCTGTATAGGTACAGGTCATAGGGAGATAGTCTCGTGAGGCCTGTGAGTGTCTAGGTTTGTCCTGGGTGCCTGGGGCTGACTGTGGCAGAAATCTGGGGAAGGCTGGAGAGAAGCTGGGAGACCCAGGAGAGTCCCTGAAGGCAGGGGGCGAAGAGGTGAAAGAAATGGGGGAGGGTTGCAGTAAGGTCCGTGAGTTTGTAGGTGATTCCTGGGTGCGGGAAGCTGACTCCAGGTGAAATCTGGAGATGGTCGGAGAGTAGCTGAGAGAGACAGAAGAGTCCCTGAGGGCTGGGGGTGAGAACATGAGGGAGACTGGGGAGTAAGTCAGTGAAATTCGTGAGTTCGGTGGTGTATCGTGGGTGCCTGGAACTGACTCCAGCTGGAATCTAGAGAAGTTTTGAGAGTAGCTGAAAGAGACACAAGAGTCCCTGTGGGCTGAGGGCAAAGACCTGAGAGAGACCAGGGAGGACCTCAGTGAAGTCTGTGAGTCTGTAGGTGATTCCGGAGTGTGGGAGGCTGAGTGCCGCTGAAATCTGGGCGTGGTGGGAGAGTAGCTGGGACAGACAGGAGAGTCCCAGGGGGCTGGGGGTGAAGACATGAGAGAGACCGGGGAGTAACTCAGTGAAACTGCTGAGTTTGGTGGTGATACCTGGGTGCCTGGAACTGACTCCCGCTGAAATCTGGGCATGGTTGGAGAGTAGCTGGGACACACAGGAGAGTCCCTGAGGGCTGGGGGTGAAGACATGAGAGAGACCGGGGAGTAACTGAGTGAAACTGGTGAGTTTGGTGGTGACTCCGGGGTGCCTGGAACTGACTCCAGCTGAAATGTGGGCGTGGTTGGAGAGTAGCTGGGACAGACAGGAGAGTCCCTGAGGGCTGGTGAAGGCGTGAGAGAGACTGGAGAGTAATTGAGTGAAATTGGTGAGTTTGATGGTGATTCCTGGGTGCATGGAACCGACTCCCGCTGAAGTGTGGGCGTGGTTGGAGAGTAGCTGGGACACACAGGAGAGTCCCTGAGGGTTGGAGATAAAGACGTGCTAGAGACTGAGGAGTAACTGAGTGAAATTGGTGAGTTTGGTGGTGATTCCGGGGTGCCTGGAACTGACTCCAGCTGAAATGTGGGCGTGGTTGGAGAGTAGCTGGGACCGACCGGAGAGTCCCTGAGGGATGGTGAAGACATGAGAGAGACTGGGGAGTAACGCAGTGAAATTGGTGAGTCTGGTGGTGATTTCTGGGTGCCTGCAACGGACTCCTGCTGAAGTGTGGGCGTGTTTGGAGAGTAGCTGGGACAGACAGGCGAGTCCCTGAGGGTTGGAGATAAAGACGTGCTAGAGACTGGGGAGTAACTCAGTGAAAGTGTTGGGCTTGGTGGTGATCCCTGGGTTCCTGGAACTGACCCGCGCTGAAATGTGGGCGTGGTTGGAGAGTAGCTGGGACAGACTGGAGGGTCCGTGTTTGGAGAGTAGCTGGGAGACACAGGAGACCCCCCGAGAGCTGGGGGTGAGCTGCTGGGTGATGGCAGTAAGAACATGTGGTATATCACTGATGAACGTGGTGACTCTGAGGAATCCTCAGAGGAGGACACGGGAGAGCCCAATGGCTTCATTGATTGCCCAGCACGGTGAGGACAGGGAAATGGGAGCTTGTGGGATTCTGGTGATGACAGAGGTGAGTGTGGTGAAGCCCTAGGGGATGGTGAATGGTAGCTCCGGATCCCTGGTGGGGAGCTTCCCCTTAAGCCTGAGTTTCTGAGAGGGGAGAGGGAGAAGCTGGGTGAGGCTCGCATGGACCTTGGGGAGTCCGGGCTGGGGGACCGTTCATAAGAAGAGCCAGACGAGACCCTACTGTTCTTAGGTGCAGACATGATTAGGAACCCTGCAGCTCCCAGGAGCCCCTACTAATTTTCTAACTCGCAGAAATAAGGAGTGTGTTTGTGTGTGTGTGTGTTTGTGTGTGTGCGGTGTGAGGTATGTGCCCCTTAAGAAAATGGAAATCAACCAACCAATGAGACAGACAGACAGACAGAGATTCACTTGCCCAAGTGTTCTGTCCTGTCCTCTGAATCCGCTTCCAAGTCGCAAGACGCTGTGAGCTCCAAGTCCACGCAGAGTCCGCCAAACGCTCCGGCCGCTGATCCGCTCCGCGAAGATGTGAGTACAGGCCAGCCAGGGTGGGTTTAAATAGCCTCGGGCGCAGCCTAGCAGCGGAAAGGGCGGAGCTTCACTCCTCCTTTCCATCAGTCACCCCCAACTTTCCCAGGCTACACCTCGTAGGAAACTGTTCTCCTGCATTGATTCCATGCGCCACCTTTGGGACAATCTAAGAACTTACAAGTTTTCTTGGCCAGATATATTAGGAATTGTATACACCGAAACACTGAAAAACAACTAGTGGTTCCGTGGTTCCCACGTTGTGGTTTTGACACCAGCAGCACCCTTGCCACAATCAAACCCCGGAGATGCACAGATCTGTGTTGTAACAAGACCTCCCCCTGACCCTGACGCATGGCAGTTTAAGAAGTCTTTCCGTGTAAGCGAAAAGACTTTGAAGAAAAGGTGGAGATATGCGTTGTATAAACATTCTTTTGCTCTGGAACCACGTAGAGACTTGGGAGCCAGTTGGGTGGAGCATTCGTTGGATGAGGGTGCTCGGGTGAGGAATATCAAGGTGTGGCTCCAGATAATCCGATCATCTAATTAAGATTCCAGTTATGCTCATCGGTTTTAAAATTCCATTTGGGTAAATTCTTTAAGTCAGACTGAGAATGGCAAAGCCTCAACCCCAATTTCCAGGGAGGGTTGAGAGCCTCAGGTGGAGTTGATCACCAATAGCCTATGGTTTAACCCATCATGCCTATAGAATGAGGTCTCCATAAAAACCCAAAAGGACTGGGTTCAGAGAGCTTCTGGATAACACTTCCCGGAAGGTAGTGCGCCCCTCCCCACAGGGCGGGCCCCACATTTATCTCTCAACTTTTTGCAATGTCCGCTAAAATACAAAGGCAAGTGTAAGTGTTTCCCTGCGTGCTGTGAGCTCTTCCAGCAAATGAATGCAACTAAATCTGGGCGTGGTGGCAACCTGATTTATAGCCAGTTGCTGAGAAGCACAGGTAGAACAACGTAGGGCTCCCCATTGTTATTAGTGTGGGAGGCCTGTCTGGCGGGACTCGGCCCTTTGGAATCTAATGCTATGTCCCGGTAGATAGCGTCACCATTGAATTAGAAGACACACATATGTTGAGAATAATCTTTCTGGTCATTTGCTGCATGTCTTATTTACAATATGTAATCAAATTCTTTCTCCTGACCTTATGGCACCTGGGTTGAGAACCAAGATTTGAACCAAACATTGGTCGGTCACTTTCTGAGTTTGAAACTCTATTTTGCCTTTAGCGTTTTGCTATTGCTTTTTCGTTTTCTTTTGTTTCGTTTCGTTTCTAAGTTCTGGGGTATATGTGCAGGATGTGCAGATTTGTTACTAAGGTAAACGTGTGCCATGGTGGTTGGCTGCACCTGTCAACCCATCACCTAGGTATTAAGCCCAGCATGCAGTAGCTGTTTTTCCTAACGCTCTGCCTCCCGAAAGGCCCCAGTGTGTGTTGTTCCCCTTCCTGTGTCCATGTGATCTCATTTTTCAGCTCCCATTATAAGTGAGAATGTGGCATTTGGTTGTCTTTCCCTGGATTAGTTTGCTGAGGATAATGACCACACATCACCACTGTTTTTGTTTTTTAGTATAAAGAGTAGTATTTTATTGAATAAGATTTGCTCACAGAAAAATAGGCTTAAATCTACAATGAATGCCAGACTCTACAGCAGAAAGCAATTTTCTCACTTTTCCACACACAATGGTTCCTACTAATTGAAAAAAAGCCATCAAATTTCATTCACAAATGTACTACTCTGTCTCAAGACATCTCACATAATCATGCACTGTACTAAAGCCATTAGATCAGTTCTTCAGTCAGGTTAAAGAAGTAGCCCTCTAATGACTGACTTTTATAGTGCTATCAATATCCACTCCCAATCAGTCTGCCATTGTTAATGGTGTACAGCATTACTGAATACAATGGAATTGATGACGCCCATATCCACGGACAGACCGTGACTTATGATGGTTTGATTTGTGATTCTTCAACGTTATGATGGGTTTATTAGATTATTAGATGCGTTTCTGAGTTACACTGGGTTTATGAGTATGCGACCCTATACTCCAGAAACAGCTGTATAAGGAAAAACAGGTGTACCTAATAAAAATATGCTTAGTGACTTGGGATAAACCAATAGATGTTCACAACTGATGGAGAGCCGTGAAAGAGAGATAGCGGTAAATAGTTACAATAACACAATTTTCCTGCACCTGTCGAGGATTTCCCCAAAAAAACCCAGAATGTGGGATGCACCTAAGGCATATGAAAGAGAGAGGGCAGAAGGAGTAAGAGAGAAATAGGAGGAAGGAAGGAAGGAAGGAAGGTAGGAAGGAAGGAAGGAAGGAAGGAAGGTAGGAAGGAAGGAAGGAAGGAAGGGAGGAAAGAAGGACGAAAGCAAGGGGAAACACCGGTGTTACTAAAACCCCCCCATAAAAATGGATTCCCCCTGTGGGTAAGCCTACAATGTGGATGAATCTTGAAAATATTGTGCTACGTGTTATGTCAGTCATAACAGCTCACCTATTGTGCAATTCCGTTTATAGGAAATGTCCACAATATGGAAATCTATGCATATGGGATTGATCGCACTAGGTAGTTGCTACCTAGGGCTGAGGGTCAGGGAGAGGGTTTGAGACAGAATGAGGAGTGACTCATGTCTACAGGGTTCTTCTCTGGTCGGGGGTGAGAAGACGTTCTACAATGGATTGCGGATTAAAATTGAATGTGCACAGCCACAGGTATACTAAAAGCCACTCAATTCATAACTTTTAATGGGGGAATCTTACGTGGCGCACTCTCATGGACACCACGGCAGACATAGTGAGAGAGAAAAAGGTGAGTAAATATCTGAAACGGAGGCAGAAACAGAGAGAATGCAAAGCCCTGTGAATGGAAGGGAGAGCGAAAAGGGAAAATGGTCCTATTTACAAATGACAGATGTGAAACTGGGGTTCACATCAACAGTGTCACTGTCAGGAAGGAGGGTCATGCTAGCCATGTCACCGGTAGTGTGGCCCGCAGGGACGCCGACCTGCTGGAGCGTCGTGCCAGCATGGGCTCTGGCAGCCACGTGGGCCAGCAGGAGGGTCCCGCTGCACAGCTGTGGGGTGAGGATAGCCTGGGTGGTGATATCGGCCATTACAGGGGCCTCTTCTGCTGGCAAGAGTGTGACAGTAGCAAGTAGATGGACAGGCCTGCGTGTGAGGACGGAATGCAGGAGGGGCTCTTGTGCGGCTGGGTGTGGGGCCCTCACGGGAACCGTGGAGAAATGGCCAGGTAACTGCGTCATGTGGGCTAGTAGATTGGCCAGGGCTTCGAACTGAAGGACAATAACGGGGAGTAGCTGTCAGGCCCTGGGAGTGTCTGAGTGTAAGTGGAGATGGGTTTGGGGTCACTGAGGGATGCGTGGGAGCCATCCCTGTATAGGTACAGGTCATAGGGAGATAGTCTCGTGAGGCCTGTGAGTGTCTAGGTTTGTCCTGGGTGCCTGGGGCTGACTGTGGCAGAAATCTGGGGAAGGCTGGAGAGAAGCTGGGAGACCCAGGAGAGTCCCTGAAGGCAGGGGGCGAAGAGGTGAAAGAAATGGGGGAGGGTTGCAGTAAGGTCCGTGAGTTTGTAGGTGATTCCTGGGTGCGGGAAGCTGACTCCAGGTGAAATCTGGAGATGGTCGGAGAGTAGCTGAGAGAGACAGAAGAGTCCCTGAGGGCTGGGGGTGAGAACATGAGGGAGACTGGGGAGTAAGTCAGTGAAATTCGTGAGTTCGGTGGTGTATCGTGGGTGCCTGGAACTGACTCCAGCTGGAATCTAGAGAAGTTTTGAGAGTAGCTGAAAGAGACACAAGAGTCCCTGTGGGCTGAGGGCAAAGACCTGAGAGAGACCAGGGAGGACCTCAGTGAAGTCTGTGAGTCTGTAGGTGATTCCGGAGTGTGGGAGGCTGAGTGCCGCTGAAATCTGGGCGTGGTGGGAGAGTAGCTGGGACAGACAGGAGAGTCCCAGGGGGCTGGGGGTGAAGACATGAGAGAGACCGGGGAGTAACTCAGTGAAACTGCTGAGTTTGGTGGTGATACCTGGGTGCCTGGAACTGACTCCCGCTGAAATCTGGGCATGGTTGGAGAGTAGCTGGGACACACAGGAGAGTCCCTGAGGGCTGGGGGTGAAGACATGAGAGAGACCGGGGAGTAACTGAGTGAAACTGGTGAGTTTGGTGGTGACTCCGGGGTGCCTGGAACTGACTCCAGCTGAAATGTGGGCGTGGTTGGAGAGTAGCTGGGACAGACAGGAGAGTCCCTGAGGGCTGGTGAAGGCGTGAGAGAGACTGGAGAGTAATTGAGTGAAATTGGTGAGTTTGATGGTGATTCCTGGGTGCATGGAACCGACTCCCGCTGAAGTGTGGGCGTGGTTGGAGAGTAGCTGGGACACACAGGAGAGTCCCTGAGGGTTGGAGATAAAGACGTGCTAGAGACTGAGGAGTAACTGAGTGAAATTGGTGAGTTTGGTGGTGATTCCGGGGTGCCTGGAACTGACTCCAGCTGAAATGTGGGCGTGGTTGGAGAGTAGCTGGGACCGACCGGAGAGTCCCTGAGGGATGGTGAAGACATGAGAGAGACTGGGGAGTAACGCAGTGAAATTGGTGAGTCTGGTGGTGATTTCTGGGTGCCTGCAACGGACTCCCGCTGAAGTGTGGGCGTGTTTGGAGAGTAGCTGGGACAGACAGGCGAGTCCCTGAGGGTTGGAGATAAAGACGTGCTAGAGACTGGGGAGTAACTCAGTGAAAGTGTTGGGCTTGGTGGTGATCCCTGGGTTCCTGGAACTGACCCGCGCTGAAATGTGGGCGTGGTTGGAGAGTAGCTGGGACAGACTGGAGGGTCCGTGTTTGGAGAGTAGCTGGGAGACACAGGAGACCCCCCGAGAGCTGGGGGTGAGCTGCTGGGTGATGGCAGTAAGAACATGTGGTATATCACTGATGAACGTGGTGACTCTGAGGAATCCTCAGAGGAGGACACGGGAGAGCCCAATGGCTTCATTGATTGCCCAGCACGGTGAGGACAGGGAAATGGGAGCTTGTGGGATTCTGGTGATGACAGAGGTGAGTGTGGTGAAGCCCTAGGGGATGGTGAATGGTAGCTCCGGATCCCTGGTGGGGAGCTTCCCCTTAAGCCTGAGTTTCTGAGAGGGGAGAGGGAGAAGCTGGGTGAGGCTCGCATGGACCTTGGGGAGTCCGGGCTGGGGGACCGTTCATAAGAAGAGCCAGACGAGACCCTACTGTTCTTAGGTGCAGACATGATTAGGAACCCTGCAGCTCCCAGGAGCCCCTACTAATTTTCTAACTCGCAGAAATAAGGAGTGTGTGTGCGTGTGTGTGTGTGTGTGTGTGTGTGTTTGTGTGTGTGCGGTGTGAGGTGTGTGCCCCTTAAGAAAATGGAAATCAACCAACCAATGGGACAGACAGACAGACGGAGATTCACTTGCCCAAGTGTTCTGTCCTGTCCTCTGAATCCGCTTCCAAGTCGCAAGACGCTGTGAGCTCCAAGTCCACGCAGAGTCCGCCAAACGCTCCGGCCGCTGATCCGCTCCGCGAAGATGTGAGTACAGGCCAGCCAGCGTGGGTTTAAATAGCCTCGGGCGCAGCCTAGCAGCGGAAAGGGCGGAGCTTCACTCCTCCTTTCCATCAGTCACCCCCAACTTTCCCAGGCTACACCTCGTAGGAAACTGTTCTCCTGCATTGATTCCATGCGCCACCTTTGGGACAATCTAAGAACTTACAAGTTTTCTTGGCCAGATATATTAGGAATTGTATACACCGAAACACTGAAAAACAACTAGTGGTTCCGTGGTTCCCACGTTGTGGTTTTGACACCAGCAGCACCCTTGCCACAATCAAACCCCGGAGATGCACAGATCTGTGTTGTAACAAGACCTCCCCCTGACCCTGACGCATGGCAGTTTAAGAAGTCTTTCCGTGTAAGCGAAAAGACTTTGAAGAAAAGGTGGAGATATGCGTTGTATAAACATTCTTTTGCTCTGGAACCACGTAGAGACTTGGGAGCCAGTTGGGTGGAGCATTCGTTGGATGAGGGTGCTCGGGTGAGGAATATCAAGGTGTGGCTCCAGATAATCCGATCATCTAATTAAGATTCCAGTTATGCTCATCGGTTTTAAAATTCCATTTGGGTAAATTCTTTAAGTCAGACTGAGAATGGCAAAGCCTCAACCCCAATTTCCAGGGAGGGTTGAGAGCCTCAGGTGGAGTTGATCACCAATAGCCTATGGTTTAACCCATCATGCCTATAGAATGAGGTCTCCATAAAAACCCAAAAGGACTGGGTTCAGAGAGCTTCTGGATAACACTTCCCGGAAGGTAGTGCGCCCCTCCCCACATGCCGGGCCCCACATTTATCTCTCAACTTTTTGCAATGTCCGCTAAAATACAGAGGCAAGTGTAAGTGTTTCCCTGCGTGCTGTGAGCTCTTCCAGCAAATGAATGCAACTAAATCTGGGCGTGGTGGCAACCTGATTTATAGCCAGTTGCTGAGAAGCACAGGTAGAACAACGTAGGGCTCCCCATTGTTATTAGTGTGGGAGGCCTGTCTGGCGGGACTCGGCCCTTTGGAATCTAATGCTATGTCCCGGTAGATAGCGTCACCATTGAATTAGAAGACACACATATGTTGAGAATAATCTTTCTGGTCATTTGCTGCATGTCTTATTTACAATATGTAATCAAATTCTTTTTCCTGACCTTATGGCACCTGGGTTGAGAACCAAGATTTGAACCAAACATTGGTCGGTCACTTTCTGAGTTTGAAACTCTATTTTGCCTTTAGCGTTTTGCTATTGCTTTTTCGTTTTCTTTTGTTTCGTTTCGTTTCTAAGTTCTGGGGTATATGTGCAGGATGTGCAGATTTGTTACTAAGGTAAACGTGTGCCATGGTGTTTGGCTGCACCTGTCAACCCATCACCTAGGTATTAAGCCCAGCATGCAGTAGCTGTTTTTCCTAACGCTCTGCCTCCCGAAAGGCCCCAGTGTGTGTTGTTCCCCTTCCTGTGTCCATGTGATCTCATTTTTCAGCTCCCATTATAAGTGAGAATGTGGCATTTGGTTGTCTTTCCCTGGATTAGTTTGCTGAGGATAATGACCACACATCACCACTGTTTTTGTTTTTTAGTATAAAGAGTAGTATTTTATTGAATAAGATTTGCTCACAGAAAAATAGGCTTAAATCTACAATGAATGCCAGACTCTACAGCAGAAAGCAATTTTCTCACTTTTCCACACACAATGGTTCCTACTCATTGAAAAAAAGCCATCAAATTTCATTCACAAATGTACTACTCTGTCTCAAGACATCTCACATAATCATGCACTGTACTAAAGCCATTAGATCAGTTCTTCAGTCAGGTTAAAGAAGTAGCCCTCTAATGACTGACTTTTATAGTGCTATCAATATCCACTCCCAATCAGTCTGCCATTGTTAATGGTGTACAGCATTACTGAATACAATGGAATTGATGACGCCCATATCCACGGACAGACCGTGACTTATGATGGTTTGATTTGTGATTCTTCAACGTTATGATGGGTTTATTAGATTATTAGATGCGTTTCTGAGTTACACTGGGTTTATGAGTATGCGACCCTATACTCCAGAAACAGCTGTATAAGGAAAAACAGGTGTACCTAATAAAAATATGCTTAGTGACTTGGGATAAACCAATAGATGTTCACAACTGATGGAGAGCCGTGAAAGAGAGATAGCGGTAAATAGTTACAATAACACAATTTTCCTGCACCTGTCGAGGATTTCCCCAAAAAAACGCAGAATGTGGGATGCACCTAAGGCATATGAAAGAGAGAGGGCAGAAGGAGTAAGAGAGAAATAGGAGGAAGGAAGGAAGGAAGGAAGGTAGGAAGGAAGGAAGGAAGGAAGGAAGGTAGGAAGGAAGGAAGGAAGGAAGGGAGGAAAGAAGGACGAAAGCAAGGGGAAACACCGGTGTTACGAAAACCCCCCCATAAAAATGGATTCCCCCGTGGGTAAGCCTACAATGTGGATGAATCTTGAAAATATTGTGCTACGTGTTATGTCAGTCATAACAGCTCACCTATTGTGCAATTCCGTTTATAGGAAATGTCCACAATATGGAAATCTATGCATATGGGATTGATCGCACTAGGTAGTTGCTACCTAGGGCTGAGGGTCAGGGAGAGGGTTTGAGACAGAATGAGGAGTGACTCATGTCTACAGGGTTCTTCTCTGGTCGGGGGTGAGAAGACGTTCTACAATGGATTGCGGATTAAAATTGAATGTGCACAGCCACAGGTATACTAAAAGCCACTCAATTCATAACTTTTAATGGGGGAATCTTACGTGGCGCACTCTCATGGACACCACGGCAGACATAGTGAGAGAGAAAAAGGTGAGTAAATATCTGAAACGGAGGCAGAAACAGAGAGAATGCAAAGCCCTGTGAATGGAAGGGAGAGCGAAAAGGGAAAATGGTCCTATTTACAAATGACAGATGTGAAACTGGGGTTCACATCAACAGTGTCACTGTCAGGAAGGAGGGTCATGCTAGCCATGTCACCGGTAGTGTGGCCCGCAGGGACGCCGACCTGCTGGAGCGTCGTGCCAGCATGGGCTCTGGCAGCCACGTGGGCCAGCAGGAGGGTCCCGCTGCACAGCTGTGGGGTGAGGATAGCCTGGGTGGTGATATCGGCCATTACAGGGGCCTCTTCTGCTGGCAAGAGTGTGACAGTAGCAAGTAGATGGACAGGCCTGCGTGTGAGGACGGAATGCAGGAGGGGCTCTTGTGCGGCTGGGTGTGGGGCCCTCACGGGAACCGTGGAGAAATGGCCAGGTAACTGCGTCATGTGGGCTAGTAGATTGGCCAGGGCTTCGAACTGAAGGACAATAACGGGGAGTAGCTGTCAGGCCCTGGGAGTGTCTGAGTGTAAGTGGAGATGGGTTTGGGGTCACTGAGGGATGCGTGGGAGCCATCCCTGTATAGGTACAGGTCATAGGGAGATAGTCTCGTGAGGCCTGTGAGTGTCTAGGTTTGTCCTGGGTGCCTGGGGCTGACTGTGGCAGAAATCTGGGGAAGGCTGGAGAGAAGCTGGGAGACCCAGGAGAGTCCCTGAAGGCAGGGGGCGAAGAGGTGAAAGAAATGGGGGAGGGTTGCAGTAAGGTCCGTGAGTTTGTAGGTGATTCCTGGGTGCGGGAAGCTGACTCCAGGTGAAATCTGGAGATGGCCGGAGAGTAGCTGAGAGAGACAGAAGAGTCCCTGAGGGCTGGGGGTGAGAACATGAGGGAGACTGGGGAGTAAGTCAGTGAAATTCGTGAGTTCGGTGGTGTATCGTGGGTGCCTGGAACTGACTCCAGCTGGAATCTAGAGAAGTTTTGAGAGTAGCTGAAAGAGACACAAGAGTCCCTGTGGGCTGAGGGCAAAGACCTGAGAGAGACCAGGGAGGACCTCAGTGAAGTCTGTGAGTCTGTAGGTGATTCCGGAGTGTGGGAGGCTGAGTGCCGCTGAAATCTGGGCGTGGTGGGAGAGTAGCTGGGACAGACAGGAGAGTCCCAGGGGGCTGGGGGTGAAGACATGAGAGAGACCGGGGAGTAACTCAGTGAAACTGCTGAGTTTGGTGGTGATACCTGGGTGCCTGGAACTGACTCCCGCTGAAATCTGGGCATGGTTGGAGAGTAGCTGGGACACACAGGAGAGTCCCTGAGGGCTGGGGGTGAAGACATGAGAGAGACCGGGGAGTAACTGAGTGAAACTGGTGAGTTTGGTGGTGACTCCGGGGTGCCTGGAACTGACTCCAGCTGAAATGTGGGCGTGGTTGGAGAGTAGCTGGGACAGACAGGAGAGTCCCTGAGGGCTGGTGAAGGCGTGAGAGAGACTGGAGAGTAATTGAGTGAAATTGGTGAGTTTGATGGTGATTCCTGGGTGCATGGAACCGACTCCCGCTGAAGTGTGGGCGTGGTTGGAGAGTAGCTGGGACACACAGGAGAGTCCCTGAGGGTTGGAGATAAAGACGTGCTAGAGACTGAGGAGTAACTGAGTGAAATGGGTGAGTTTGGTGGTGATTCCGGGGTGCCTGGAACTGACTCCAGCTGAAATGTGGGCGTGGTTGGAGAGTAGCTGGGACCGACCGGAGAGTCCCTGAGGGATGGTGAAGACATGAGAGAGACTGGGGAGTAACGCAGTGAAATTGGTGAGTCTGGTGGTGATTTCTGGGTGCCTGCAACGGACTCCCGCTGAAGTGTGGGCGTGTTTGGAGAGTAGCTGGGACAGACAGGCGAGTCCCTGAGGGTTGGAGATAAAGACGTGCTAGAGACTGGGGAGTAACTCAGTGAAAGTGTTGGGCTTGGTGGTGATCCCTGGGTTCCTGGAACTGACCCGCGCTGAAATGTGGGCGTGGTTGGAGAGTAGCTGGGACAGACTGGAGGGTCCGTGTTTGGAGAGTAGCTGGGAGACACAGGAGACCCCCCGAGAGCTGGGGGTGAGCTGCTGGGTGATGGCAGTAAGAACATGTGGTATATCACTGATGAACGTGGTGACTCTGAGGAATCCTCAGAGGAGGACACGGGAGAGCCCAATGGCTTCATTGATTGCCCAGCACGGTGAGGACAGGGAAATGGGAGCTTGTGGGATTCTGGTGATGACAGAGGTGAGTGTGGTGAAGCCCTAGGGGATGGTGAATGGTAGCTCCGGATCCCTGGTGGGGAGCTTCCCCTTAAGCCTGAGTTTCTGAGAGGGGAGAGGGAGAAGCTGGGTGAGGCTCGCATGGACCTTGGGGAGTCCGGGCTGGGGGACCGTTCATAAGAAGAGCCAGACGAGACCCTACTGTTCTTAGGTGCAGACATGATTAGGAACCCTGCAGCTCCCAGGAGCCCCTACTAATTTTCTAACTCGCAGAAATAAGGAGTGTGTGTGCGTGTGTGTGTGTGTGTGTGTGTGTGTTTGTGTGTGTGCGGTGTGAGGTGTGTGCCCCTTAAGAAATTGGAAATCAACCAACCAATGGGACAGACAGACAGACGGAGATTCACTTGCCCAAGTGTTCTGTCCTGTCCTCTGAATCCGCTTCCAAGTCGCAAGACGCTGTGAGCTCCAAGTCCACGCAGAGTCCGCCAAACGCTCCGGCCGCTGATCCGCTCCGCGAAGATGTGAGTACAGGCCAGCCAGGGTGGGTTTAAATAGCCTCGGGCGCAGCCTAGCAGCGGAAAGGGCGGAGCTTCACTCCTCCTTTCCATCAGTCACCCCCAACTTTCCCAGGCTACACCTCGTAGGAAACTGTTCTCCTGCATTGATTCCATGCGCCACCTTTGGGACAATCTAAGAACTTACAAGTTTTCTTGGCCAGATATATTAGGAATTGTATACACCGAAACACTGAAAAACAACTAGTGGTTCCGTGGTTCCCACGTTGTGGTTTTGACACCAGCAGCACCCTTGCCACAATCAAACCCCGGAGATGCACAGATCTGTGTTGTAACAAGACCTCCCCCTGACCCTGACGCATGGCAGTTTAAGAAGTCTTTCCGTGTAAGCGAAAAGACTTTGAAGAAAAGGTGGAGATATGCGTTGTATAAACATTCTTTTGCTCTGGAACCACGTAGAGACTTGGGAGCCAGTTGGGTGGAGCATTCGTTGGATGAGGGTGCTCGGGTGAGGAATATCAAGGTGTGGCTCCAGATAATCCGATCATCTAATTAAGATTCCAGTTATGCTCATCGGTTTTAAAATTCCATTCGGGTAAATTCTTTAAGTCAGACTGAGAATGGCAAAGCCTCAACCCCAATTTCCAGGGAGGGTTGAGAGCCTCAGGTGGAGTTGATCACCAATAGCCTATGGTTTAACCCATCATGCCTATAGAATGAGGTCTCCATAAAAACCCAAAAGGACTGGGTTCAGAGAGCTTCTGGATAACACTTCCCGGAAGGTAGTGCGCCCCTCCCCACATGCCGGGCCCCACATTTATCTCTCAACTTTTTGCAATGTCCGCTAAAATACAGAGGCAAGTGTAAGTGTTTCCCTGCGTGCTGTGAGCTCTTCCAGCAAATGAATGCAACTAAATCTGGGCGTGGTGGCAACCTGATTTATAGCCAGTTGCTGAGAAGCACAGGTAGAACAACGTAGGGCTCCCCATTGTTATTAGTGTGGGAGGCCTGTCTGGCGGGACTCGGCCCTTTGGAATCTAATGCTATGTCCCGGTAGATAGCGTCACCATTGAATTAGAAGACACACATATGTTGAGAATAATCTTTCTGGTCATTTGCTGCATGTCTTATTTACAATATGTAATCAAATTCTTTCTCCTGACCTTATGGCACCTGGGTTGAGAACCAAGATTTGAACCAAACATTGGTGGGTCACTTTCTGAGTTTGAAACTCTATTTTGCCTTTAGCGTTTTGCTATTGCTTTTTCGTTTTCTTTTGTTTCGTTTCGTTTCTAAGTTCTAGGGTATATGTGCAGGATGTGCAGATTTGTTACTAAGGTAAACGTGTGCCATGGTGGTTGGCTGCACCTGTCAACCCATCACCTAGGTATTAAGCCCAGCATGCAGTAGCTGTTTTTCCTAACGCTCTGCCTCCCGAAAGGCCCCAGTGTGTGTTGTTCCCCTTCCTGTGTCCATGTGATCTCATTTTTCAGCTCCCATTATAAGTGAGAATGTGGCATTTGGTTGTCTTTCCCTGGATTAGTTTGCTGAGGATAATGACCACACATCACCACTGTTTTTGTTTTTTAGTATAAAGAGTAGTATTTTATTGAATAAGATTTGCTCACAGAAAAATAGGCTTAAATCTACAATGAACGCCAGACTCTAGAGCAGAAAGCAATTTTCTCACTTTTCCACACACAATGGTTCCTACTAATTGAAAAAAAGCCATCAAATTTCATTCACAAATGTACTACTCTGTCTCAAAACATCTCACATAATCATGCACTGTACTAAAGCCATTAGATCAGTTCTTCAGTCAGGTTAAAGAAGTAGCCCTCTAATGACTGACTTTTATAGTGCTATCAATATCCACTCCCAATCAGTCTGCCATTGTTAATGGTGTACAGCATTACTGAATACAATGGAATTGATGACGCCCATATCCACGGACAGACCGTGACTTATGATGGTTTGATTTGTGATTCTTCAACGTTATGATGGGTTTATTAGATTATTAGATGCGTTTCTGAGTTACACTGGGTTTATGAGTATGCGACCCTATACTCCAGAAACAGCTGTATAAGGAAAAACAGGTGTACCTAATAAAAATATGCTTAGTGACTTGGGATAAACCAATAGATGTTCACAACTGATGGAGAGCCGTGAAAGAGAGATAGCGGTAAATAGTTACAATAACACAATTTTCCTGCACCTGTCGAGGATTTCCCCAAAAAAACGCAGAATGTGGGATGCACCTAAGGCATATGAAAGAGAGAGGGCAGAAGGAGTAAGAGAGAAATAGGAGGTAGGAAGGAAGGAAGGAAGGTAGGAAGGAAGGAAGGAAGGAAGGTAGGAAGGAAGGAAGGAAGGAAGGGAGGAAAGAAGGACGAAAGCAAGGGGAAACACCGGTGTTACTAAAACCCCCCCATAAAAATGGATTCCCCCTGTGGGTAAGCCTACAATGTGGATGAATCTTGAAAATATTGTGCTACGTGTTATGTCAGTCATAACAGCTCACCTATTGTGCAATTCCGTTTATAGGAAATGTCCACAATATGGAAATCTATGCATATGGGATTGATCGCACTAGGTAGTTGCTACCTAGGGCTGAGGGTCAGGGAGAGGGTTTGAGACAGAATGAGGAGTGACTCATGTCTACAGGGTTCTTCTCTGGTCGGGGGTGAGAAGACGTTCTACAATGGATTGCGGATTAAAATTGAATGTGCACAGCCACAGGTATACTAAAAGCCACTCAATTCATAACTTTTAATGGGGGAATCTTACGTGGCGCACTCTCATGGACACCACGGCAGACATAGTGAGAGAGAAAAAGGTGAGTAAATATCTGAAACGGAGGCAGAAACAGAGAGAATGCAAAGCCCTGTGAATGGAAGGGAGAGCGAAAAGGGAAAATGGTCCTATTTACAAATGACAGATGTGAAACTGGGGTTCACATCAACAGTGTCACTGTCAGGAAGGAGGGTCATGCTAGCCATGTCACCGGTAGTGTGGCCCGCAGGGACGCCGACCTGCTGGAGCGTCGTGCCAGCATGGGCTCTGGCAGCCACGTGGGCCAGCAGGAGGGTCCCGCTGCACAGCTGTGGGGTGAGGATAGCCTGGGTGGTGATATCGGCCATTACAGGGGCCTCTTCTGCTGGCAAGAGTGTGACAGTAGCAAGTAGATGGACAGGCCTGCGTGTGAGGACGGAATGCAGGAGGGGCTCTTGTGCGGCTGGGTGTGGGGCCCTCACGGGAACCGTGGAGAAATGGCCAGGTAACTGCGTCATGTGGGCTAGTAGATTGGCCAGGGCTTCGAACTGAAGGACAATAACGGGGAGTAGCTGTCAGGCCCTGGGAGTGTCTGAGTGTAAGTGGAGATGGGTTTGGGGTCACTGAGGGATGCGTGGGAGCCATCCCTGTATAGGTACAGGTCATAGGGAGATAGTCTCGTGAGGCCTGTGAGTGTCTAGGTTTGTCCTGGGTGCCTGGGGCTGACTGTGGCAGAAATCTGGGGAAGGCTGGAGAGAAGCTGGGAGACCCAGGAGAGTCCCTGAAGGCAGGGGGCGAAGAGGTGAAAGAAATGGGGGAGGGTTGCAGTAAGGTCCGTGAGTTTGTAGGTGATTCCTGGGTGCGGGAAGCTGACTCCAGGTGAAATCTGGAGATGGCCGGAGAGTAGCTGAGAGAGACAGAAGAGTCCCTGAGGGCTGGGGGTGAGAACATGAGGGAGACTGGGGAGTAAGTCAGTGAAATTCGTGAGTTCGGTGGTGTATCGTGGGTGCCTGGAACTGACTCCAGCTGGAATCTAGAGAAGTTTTGAGAGTAGCTGAAAGAGACACAAGAGTCCCTGTGGGCTGAGGGCAAAGACCTGAGAGAGACCAGGGAGGACCTCAGTGAAGTCTGTGAGTCTGTAGGTGATTCCGGAGTGTGGGAGGCTGACTCCCGCTGAAATCTGGGCGTGGTGGGAGAGTAGCTGGGACAGACAGGAGAGTCCCAGGGGGCTGGGGGTGAAGACATGAGAGAGACCGGGGAGTAACTCAGTGAAACTGCTGAGTTTGGTGGTGATACCTGGGTGCCTGGAACTGACTCCCGCTGAAATCTGGGCATGGTTGGAGAGTAGCTGGGACACACAGGAGAGTCCCTGAGGGCTGGGGGTGAAGACATGAGAGAGACCGGGGAGTAACTGAGTGAAACTGGTGAGTTTGGTGGTGACTCCGGGGTGCCTGGAACTGACTCCAGCTGAAATGTGGGCGTGGTTGGAGAGTAGCTGGGACAGACAGGAGAGTCCCTGAGGGCTGGTGAAGGCGTGAGAGAGACTGGAGAGTAATTGAGTGAAATTGGTGAGTTTGATGGTGATTCCTGGGTGCATGGAACCGACTCCCGCTGAAGTGTGGGCGTGGTTGGAGAGTAGCTGGGACACACAGGAGAGTCCCTGAGGGTTGGAGATAAAGACGTGCTAGAGACTGAGGAGTAACTGAGTGAAATTGGTGAGTTTGGTGGTGATTCCGGGGTGCCTGGAACTGACTCCAGCTGAAATGTGGGCGTGGTTGGAGAGTAGCTGGGACCGACCGGAGAGTCCCTGAGGGATGGTGAAGACATGAGAGAGACTGGGGAGTAACGCAGTGAAATTGGTGAGTCTGGTGGTGATTTCTGGGTGCCTGCAACGGACTCCCGCTGAAGTGTGGGCGTGTTTGGAGAGTAGCTGGGACAGACAGGCGAGTCCCTGAGGGTTGGAGATAAAGACGTGCTAGAGACTGGGGAGTAACTCAGTGAAAGTGTTGGGCTTGGTGGTGATCCCTGGGTTCCTGGAACTGACCCGCGCTGAAATGTGGGCGTGGTTGGAGAGTAGCTGGGACAGACTGGAGGGTCCGTGTTTGGAGAGTAGCTGGGAGACACAGGAGACCCCCCGAGAGCTGGGGGTGAGCTGCTGGGTGATGGCAGTAAGAACATGTGGTATATCACTGATGAACGTGGTGACTCTGAGGAATCCTCAGAGGAGGACACGGGAGAGCCCAATGGCTTCATTGATTGCCCAGCACGGTGAGGACAGGGAAATGGGAGCTTGTGGGATTCTGGTGATGACAGAGGTGAGTGTGGTGAAGCCCTAGGGGATGGTGAATGGTAGCTCCGGATCCCTGGTGGGGAGCTTCCCCTTAAGCCTGAGTTTCTGAGAGGGGAGAGGGAGAAGCTGGGTGAGGCTCGCATGGACCTTGGGGAGTCCGGGCTGGGGGACCGTTCATAAGAAGAGCCAGACGAGACCCTACTGTTCTTAGGTGCAGACATGATTAGGAACCCTGCAGCTCCCAGGAGCCCCTACTAATTTTCTAACTCGCAGAAATAAGGAGTGTGTGTGCGTGTGTGTGTGTGTGTGTGTGTGTGTTTGTGTGTGTGCGGTGTGAGGTGTGTGCCCCTTAAGAAAATGGAAATCAACCAACCAATGGGACAGACAGACAGACGGAGATTCACTTGCCCAAGTGTTCTGTCCTGTCCTCTGAATCCGCTTCCAAGTCGCAAGACGCTGTGAGCTCCAAGTCCACGCAGAGTCCGCCAAACGCTCCGGCCGCTGATCCGCTCCGCGAAGATGTGAGTACAGGCCAGCCAGCGTGGGTTTAAATAGCCTCGGGCGCAGCCTAGCAGCGGAAAGGGCGGAGCTTCACTCCTCCTTTCCATCAGTCACCCCCAACTTTCCCAGGCTACACCTCGTAGGAAACTGTTCTCCTGCATTGATTCCATGCGCCACCTTTGGGACAATCTAAGAACTTACAAGTTTTCTTGGCCAGATATATTAGGAATTGTATACACCGAAACACTGAAAAACAACTAGTGGTTCCGTGGTTCCCACGTTGTGGTTTTGACACCAGCAGCACCCTTGCCACAATCAAACCCCGGAGATGCACAGATCTGTGTTGTAACAAGACCTCCCCCTGACCCTGACGCATGGCAGTTTAAGAAGTCTTTCCGTGTAAGCGAAAAGACTTTGAAGAAAAGGTGGAGATATGCGTTGTATAAACATTCTTTTGCTCTGGAACCACGTAGAGACTTGGGAGCCAGTTGGGTGGAGCATTCGTTGGATGAGGGTGCTCGGGTGAGGAATATCAAGGTGTGGCTCCAGATAATCCGATCATCTAATTAAGATTCCAGTTATGCTCATCGGTTTTAAAATTCCATTTGGGTAAATTCTTTAAGTCAGACTGAGAATGGCAAAGCCTCAACCCCAATTTCCAGGGAGGGTTGAGAGCCTCAGGTGGAGTTGATCACCAATAGCCTATGGTTTAACCCATCATGCCTATAGAATGAGGTCTCCATAAAAACCCAAAAGGACTGGGTTCAGAGAGCTTCTGGATAACACTTCCCGGAAGGTAGTGCGCCCCTCCCCACATGCCGGGCCCCACATTTATCTCTCAACTTTTTGCAATGTCCGCTAAAATACAGAGGCAAGTGTAAGTGTTTCCCTGCGTGCTGTGAGCTCTTCCAGCAAATGAATGCAACTAAATCTGGGCGTGGTGGCAACCTGATTTATAGCCAGTTGCTGAGAAGCACAGGTAGAACAACGTAGGGCTCCCCATTGTTATTAGTGTGGGAGGCCTGTCTGGCGGGACTCGGCCCTTTGGAATCTAATGCTATGTCCCGGTAGATAGCGTCACCATTGAATTAGAAGACACACATATGTTGAGAATAATCTTTCTGGTCATTTGCTGCATGTCTTATTTACAATATGTAATCAAATTCTTTCTCCTGACCTTATGGCACCTGGGTTGAGAACCAAGATTTGAACCAAACATTGGTCGGTCACTTTCTGAGTTTGAAACTCTATTTTGCCTTTAGCGTTTTGCTATTGCTTTTTCGTTTTCTTTTGTTTCGTTTCGTTTCTAAGTTCTGGGGTATATGTGCAGGATGTGCAGATTTGTTACTAAGGTAAACGTGTGCCATGGTGGTTGGCTGCACCTGTCAACCCATCACCTAGGTATTAAGCCCAGCATGCAGTAGCTGTTTTTCCTAACGCTCTGCCTCCCGAAAGGCCCCAGTGTGTGTTGTTCCCCTTCCTGTGTCCATGTGATCTCATTTTTCAGCTCCCATTATAAGTGAGAATGTGGCATTTGGTTGTCTTTCCCTGGATTAGTTTGCTGAGGATAATGACCACACATCACCACTGTTTTTGTTTTTTAGTATAAAGAGTAGTATTTTATTGAATAAGATTTGCTCACAGAAAAATAGGCTTAAATCTACAATGAATGCCAGACTCTACAGCAGAAAGCAATTTTCTCACTTTTCCACACACAATGGTTCCTACTCATTGAAAAAAAGCCATCAAATTTCATTCACAAATGTACTACTCTGTCTCAAGACATCTCACATAATCATGCACTGTACTAAAGCCATTAGATCAGTTCTTCAGTCAGGTTAAAGAAGTAGCCCTCTAATGACTGACTTTTATAGTGCTATCAATATCCACTCCCAATCAGTCTGCCATTGTTAATGGTGTACAGCATTACTGAATACAATGGAATTGATGACGCCCATATCCACGGACAGACCGTGACTTATGATGGTTTGATTTGTGATTCTTCAACGTTATGATGGGTTTATTAGATTATTAGATGCGTTTCTGAGTTACACTGGGTTTATGAGTATGCGACCCTATACTCCAGAAACAGCTGTATAAGGAAAAACAGGTGTACCTAATAAAAATATGCTTAGTGACTTGGGATAAACCAATAGATGTTCACAACTGATGGAGAGCCGTGAAAGAGAGATAGCGGTAAATAGTTACAATAACACAATTTTCCTGCACCTGTCGAGGATTTCCCCAAAAAAACGCAGAATGTGGGATGCACCTAAGGCATATGAAAGAGAGAGGGCAGAAGGAGTAAGAGAGAAATAGGAGGAAGGAAGGAAGGAAGGAAGGTAGGAAGGAAGGAAGGAAGGAAGGAAGGTAGGAAGGAAGGAAGGAAGGAAGGGAGGAAAGAAGGACGAAAGCAAGGGGAAACACCGGTGTTACGAAAACCCCCCCATAAAAATGGATTCCCCCGTGGGTAAGCCTACAATGTGGATGAATCTTGAAAATATTGTGCTACGTGTTATGTCAGTCATAACAGCTCACCTATTGTGCAATTCCGTTTATAGGAAATGTCCACAATATGGAAATCTATGCATATGGGATTGATCGCACTAGGTAGTTGCTACCTAGGGCTGAGGGTCAGGGAGAGGGTTTGAGACAGAATGAGGAGTGACTCATGTCTACAGGGTTCTTCTCTGGTCGGGGGTGAGAAGACGTTCTACAATGGATTGCGGATTAAAATTGAATGTGCACAGCCACAGGTATACTAAAAGCCACTCAATTCATAACTTTTAATGGGGGAATCTTACGTGGCGCACTCTCATGGACACCACGGCAGACATAGTGAGAGAGAAAAAGGTGAGTAAATATCTGAAACGGAGGCAGAAACAGAGAGAATGCAAAGCCCTGTGAATGGAAGGGAGAGCGAAAAGGGAAAATGGTCCTATTTACAAATGACAGATGTGAAACTGGGGTTCACATCAACAGTGTCACTGTCAGGAAGGAGGGTCATGCTAGCCATGTCACCGGTAGTGTGGCCCGCAGGGACGCCGACCTGCTGGAGCGTCGTGCCAGCATGGGCTCTGGCAGCCACGTGGGCCAGCAGGAGGGTCCCGCTGCACAGCTGTGGGGTGAGGATAGCCTGGGTGGTGATATCGGCCATTACAGGGGCCTCTTCTGCTGGCAAGAGTGTGACAGTAGCAAGTAGATGGACAGGCCTGCGTGTGAGGACGGAATGCAGGAGGGGCTCTTGTGCGGCTGGGTGTGGGGCCCTCACGGGAACCGTGGAGAAATGGCCAGGTAACTGCGTCATGTGGGCTAGTAGATTGGCCAGGGCTTCGAACTGAAGGACAATAACGGGGAGTAGCTGTCAGGCCCTGGGAGTGTCTGAGTGTAAGTGGAGATGGGTTTGGGGTCACTGAGGGATGCGTGGGAGCCATCCCTGTATAGGTACAGGTCATAGGGAGATAGTCTCGTGAGGCCTGTGAGTGTCTAGGTTTGTCCTGGGTGCCTGGGGCTGACTGTGGCAGAAATCTGGGGAAGGCTGGAGAGAAGCTGGGAGACCCAGGAGAGTCCCTGAAGGCAGGGGGCGAAGAGGTGAAAGAAATGGGGGAGGGTTGCAGTAAGGTCCGTGAGTTTGTAGGTGATTCCTGGGTGCGGGAAGCTGACTCCAGGTGAAATCTGGAGATGGCCGGAGAGTAGCTGAGAGAGACAGAAGAGTCCCTGAGGGCTGGGGGTGAGAACATGAGGGAGACTGGGGAGTAAGTCAGTGAAATTCGTGAGTTCGGTGGTGTATCGTGGGTGCCTGGAACTGACTCCAGCTGGAATCTAGAGAAGTTTTGAGAGTAGCTGAAAGAGACACAAGAGTCCCTGTGGGCTGAGGGCAAAGACCTGAGAGAGACCAGGGAGGACCTCAGTGAAGTCTGTGAGTCTGTAGGTGATTCCGGAGTGTGGGAGGCTGACTCCCGCTGAAATCTGGGCGTGGTGGGAGAGTAGCTGGGACAGACAGGAGAGTCCCAGGGGGCTGGGGGTGAAGACATGAGAGAGACCGGGGAGTAACTCAGTGAAACTGCTGAGTTTGGTGGTGATACCTGGGTGCCTGGAACTGACTCCCGCTGAAATCTGGGCATGGTTGGAGAGTAGCTGGGACACACAGGAGAGTCCCTGAGGGCTGGGGGTGAAGACATGAGAGAGACCGGGGAGTAACTGAGTGAAACTGGTGAGTTTGGTGGTGACTCCGGGGTGCCTGGAACTGACTCCAGCTGAAATGTGGGCGTGGTTGGAGAGTAGCTGGGACAGACAGGAGAGTCCCTGAGGGCTGGTGAAGGCGTGAGAGAGACTGGAGAGTAATTGAGTGAAATTGGTGAGTTTGATGGTGATTCCTGGGTGCCTGCAACGGACTCCCGCTGAAGTGTGGGCGTGGTTGGAGAGTAGCTGGGACACACAGGAGAGTCCCTGAGGGTTGGAGATAAAGACGTGCTAGAGACTGAGGAGTAACTGAGTGAAATGGGTGAGTTTGGTGGTGATTCCGGGGTGCCTGGAACTGACTCCAGCTGAAATGTGGGCGTGGTTGGAGAGTAGCTGGGACCGACCGGAGAGTCCCTGAGGGATGGTGAAGACATGAGAGAGACTGGGGAGTAACGCAGTGAAATTGGTGAGTCTGGTGGTGATTTCTGGGTGCCTGCAACGGACTCCCGCTGAAGTGTGGGCGTGTTTGGAGAGTAGCTGGGACAGACAGGCGAGTCCCTGAGGGTTGGAGATAAAGACGTGCTAGAGACTGGGGAGTAACTCAGTGAAAGTGTTGGGCTTGGTGGTGATCCCTGGGTTCCTGGAACTGACCCGCGCTGAAATGTGGGCGTGGTTGGAGAGTAGCTGGGACAGACTGGAGGGTCCGTGTTTGGAGAGTAGCTGGGAGACACAGGAGACCCCCCGAGAGCTGGGGGTGAGCTGCTGGGTGATGGCAGTAAGAACATGTGGTATATCACTGATGAACGTGGTGACTCTGAGGAATCCTCAGAGGAGGACACGGGAGAGCCCAATGGCTTCATTGATTGCCCAGCACGGTGAGGACAGGGAAATGGGAGCTTGTGGGATTCTGGTGATGACAGAGGTGAGTGTGGTGAAGCCCTAGGGGATGGTGAATGGTAGCTCCGGATCCCTGGTGGGGAGCTTCCCCTTAAGCCTGAGTTTCTGAGAGGGGAGAGGGAGAAGCTGGGTGAGGCTCGCATGGACCTTGGGGAGTCCGGGCTGGGGGACCGTTCATAAGAAGAGCCAGACGAGACCCTACTGTTCTTAGGTGCAGACATGATTAGGAACCCTGCAGCTCCCAGGAGCCCCTACTAATTTTCTAACTCGCAGAAATAAGGAGTGTGTGTGCGTGTGTGTGTGTGTGTGTGTGTGTGTTTGTGTGTGTGCGGTGTGAGGTGTGTGCCCCTTAAGAAATTGGAAATCAACCAACCAATGGGACAGACAGACAGACGGAGATTCACTTGCCCAAGTGTTCTGTCCTGTCCTCTGAATCCGCTTCCAAGTCGCAAGACGCTGTGAGCTCCAAGTCCACGCAGAGTCCGCCAAACGCTCCGGCCGCTGATCCGCTCCGCGAAGATGTGAGTACAGGCCAGCCAGGGTGGGTTTAAATAGCCTCGGGCGCAGCCTAGCAGCGGAAAGGGCGGAGCTTCACTCCTCCTTTCCATCAGTCACCCCCAACTTTCCCAGGCTACACCTCGTAGGAAACTGTTCTCCTGCATTGATTCCATGCGCCACCTTTGGGACAATCTAAGAACTTACAAGTTTTCTTGGCCAGATATATTAGGAATTGTATACACCGAAACACTGAAAAACAACTAGTGGTTCCGTGGTTCCCACGTTGTGGTTTTGACACCAGCAGCACCCTTGCCACAATCAAACCCCGGAGATGCACAGATCTGTGTTGTAACAAGACCTCCCCCTGACCCTGACGCATGGCAGTTTAAGAAGTCTTTCCGTGTAAGCGAAAAGACTTTGAAGAAAAGGTGGAGATATGCGTTGTATAAACATTCTTTTGCTCTGGAACCACGTAGAGACTTGGGAGCCAGTTGGGTGGAGCATTCGTTGGATGAGGGTGCTCGGGTGAGGAATATCAAGGTGTGGCTCCAGATAATCCGATCATCTAATTAAGATTCCAGTTATGCTCATCGGTTTTAAAATTCCATTCGGGTAAATTCTTTAAGTCAGACTGAGAATGGCAAAGCCTCAACCCCAATTTCCAGGGAGGGTTGAGAGCCTCAGGTGGAGTTGATCACCAATAGCCTATGGTTTAACCCATCATGCCTATAGAATGAGGTCTCCATAAAAACCCAAAAGGACTGGGTTCAGAGAGCTTCTGGATAACACTTCCCGGAAGGTAGTGCGCCCCTCCCCACATGCCGGGCCCCACATTTATCTCTCAACTTTTTGCAATGTCCGCTAAAATACAGAGGCAAGTGTAAGTGTTTCCCTGCGTGCTGTGAGCTCTTCCAGCAAATGAATGCAACTAAATCTGGGCGTGGTGGCAACCTGATTTATAGCCAGTTGCTGAGAAGCACAGGTAGAACAACGTAGGGCTCCCCATTGTTATTAGTGTGGGAGGCCTGTCTGGCGGGACTCGGCCCTTTGGAATCTAATGCTATGTCCCGGTAGATAGCGTCACCATTGAATTAGAAGACACACATATGTTGAGAATAATCTTTCTGGTCATTTGCTGCATGTCTTATTTACAATATGTAATCAAATTCTTTCTCCTGACCTTATGGCACCTGGGTTGAGAACCAAGATTTGAACCAAACATTGGTCGGTCACTTTCTGAGTTTGAAACTCTATTTTGCCTTTAGCGTTTTGCTATTGCTTTTTCGTTTTCTTTTGTTTCGTTTCGTTTCTAAGTTCTGGGGTATATGTGCAGGATGTGCAGATTTGTTACTAAGGTAAACGTGTGCCATGGTGGTTGGCTGCACCTGTCAACCCATCACCTAGGTATTAAGCCCAGCATGCAGTAGCTGTTTTTCCTAACGCTCTGCCTCCCGAAAGGCCCCAGTGTGTGTTGTTCCCCTTCCTGTGTCCATGTGATCTCATTTTTCAGCTCCCATTATAAGTGAGAATGTGGCATTTGGTTGTCTTTCCCTGGATTAGTTTGCTGAGGATAATGACCACACATCACCACTGTTTTTGTTTTTTAGTATAAAGAGTAGTATTTTATTGAATAAGATTTGCTCACAGAAAAATAGGCTTAAATCTACAATGAACGCCAGACTCTACAGCAGAAAGCAATTTTCTCACTTTTCCACACACAATGGTTCCTACTAATTGAAAAAAAGCCATCAAATTTCATTCACAAATGTACTACTCTGTCTCAAAACATCTCACATAATCATGCACTGTACTAAAGCCATTAGATCAGTTCTTCAGTCAGGTTAAAGAAGTAGCCCTCTAATGACTGACTTTTATAGTGCTATCAATATCCACTCCCAATCAGTCTGCCATTGTTAATGGTGTACAGCATTACTGAATACAATGGAATTGATGACGCCCATATCCACGGACAGACCGTGACTTATGATGGTTTGATTTGTGATTCTTCAACGTTATGATGGGTTTATTAGATTATTAGATGCGTTTCTGAGTTACACTGGGTTTATGAGTATGCGACCCTATACTCCAGAAACAGCTGTATAAGGAAAAACAGGTGTACCTAATAAAAATATGCTTAGTGACTTGGGATAAACCAATAGATGTTCACAACTGATGGAGAGCCGTGAAAGAGAGATAGCGGTAAATAGTTACAATAACACAATTTTCCTGCACCTGTCGAGGATTTCCCCAAAAAAACGCAGAATGTGGGATGCACCTAAGGCATATGAAAGAGAGAGGGCAGAAGGAGTAAGAGAGAAATAGGAGGAAGGAAGGAAGGAAGGAAGGAAGGAAGGAAGGAAGGAAGGGAGGAAAGAAGGACGAAAGCAAGGGGAAAACACCGGTGTTACTAAAACCCCCCCATAAAAATGGATTCCCCCTGTGGGTAAGCCTACAATGTGGATGAATCTTGAAAATATTGTGCTACGTGTTATGTCAGTCATAACAGCTCACCTATTGTGCAATTCCGTTTATAGGAAATGTCCACAATATGGAAATCTATGCATATGGGATTGATCGCACTAGGTAGTTGCTACCTAGGGCTGAGGGTCAGGAAGAGGGTTTGAGACAGAATGAGGAGTGACTCATGTCTACAGGGTTCTTCTCTGGTCGGGGGTGAGAAGACGTTCTACAATGGATTGCGGATTAAAATTGAATGTGCACAGCCACAGGTATACTAAAAGCCACTCAATTCATAACTTTTAATGGGGGAATCTTACGTGGCGCACTCTCATGGACACCACGGCAGACATAGAGAGAGAGAAAAAGGTGAGTAAATATCTGAAACGGAGGCAGAAACAGAGAGAATGCAAAGCCCTGTGAATGGAAGGGAGAGCGAAAAGGGAAAATGGTCCTATTTACAAATGACAGATGTGAAACTGGGGTTCACATCAACAGTGTCACTGTCAGGAAGGAGGGTCATGCTAGCCATGTCACCGGTAGTGTGGCCCGCAGGGACGCCGACCTGCTGGAGCGTCGTGCCAGCATGGGCTCTGGCAGCCACGTGGGCCAGCAGGAGGGTCCCGCTGCACAGCTGTGGGGTGAGGATAGCCTGGGTGGTGATATCGGCCATTACAGGGGCCTCTTCTGCTGGCAAGAGTGTGACAGTAGCAAGTAGATGGACAGGCCTGCGTGTGAGGACGGAATGCAGGAGGGGCTCTTGTGCGGCTGGGTGTGGGGCCCTCACGGGAACCGTGGAGAAATGGCCAGGTAACTGCGTCATGTGGGCTAGTAGATTGGCCAGGGCTTCGAACTGAAGGACAATAACGGGGAGTAGCTGTCAGGCCCTGGGAGTGTCTGAGTGTAAGTGGAGATGGGTTTGGGGTCACTGAGGGATGCGTGGGAGCCATCCCTGTATAGGTACAGGTCATAGGGAGATAGTCTCGTGAGGCCTGTGAGTGTCTAGGTTTGTCCTGGGTGCCTGGGGCTGACTGTGGCAGAAATCTGGGGAAGGCTGGAGAGAAGCTGGGAGACCCAGGAGAGTCCCTGAAGGCAGGGGGCGAAGAGGTGAAAGAAATGGGGGAGGGTTGCAGTAAGGTCCGTGAGTTTGTAGGTGATTCCTGGGTGCGGGAAGCTGACTCCAGGTGAAATCTGGAGATGGTCGGAGAGTAGCTGAGAGAGACAGAAGAGTCCCTGAGGGCTGGGGGTGAGAACATGAGGGAGACTGGGGAGTAAGTCAGTGAAATTCGTGAGTTCGGTGGTGTATCGTGGGTGCCTGGAACTGACTCCAGCTGGAATCTAGAGAAGTTTTGAGAGTAGCTGAAAGAGACACAAGAGTCCCTGTGGGCTGAGGGCAAAGACCTGAGGGAGACCAGGGAGGACCTCAGTGAAGTCTGTGAGTCTGTAGGTGATTCCGGAGTGTGGGAGGCTGACTCCCGCTGAAATCTGGGCGTGGTGGGAGAGTAGCTGGGACAGACAGGAGAGTCCCAGGGGGCTGGGGGTGAAGACATGAGAGAGACCGGGGAGTAACTCAGTGAAACTGCTGAGTTTGGTGGTGATACCTGGGTGCCTGGAACTGACTCCCGCTGAAATCTGGGCATGGTTGGAGAGTAGCTGGGACACACAGGAGAGTCCCTGAGGGCTGGGGGTGAAGACATGAGAGAGACCGGGGAGTAACTGAGTGAAACTGGTGAGTTTGGTGGTGACTCCGGGGTGCCTGGAACTGACTCCAGCTGAAATGTGGGCGTGGTTGGAGAGTAGCTGGGACAGACAGGAGAGTCCCTGAGGGCTGGTGAAGGCGTGAGAGAGACTGGAGAGTAATTGAGTGAAATTGGTGAGTTTGATGGTGATTCCTGGGTGCATGGAACCGACTCCCGCTGAAGTGCGGGCGTGGTTGGAGAGTAGCTGGGACACACAGGAGAGTCCCTGAGGGTTGGAGATAAAGACGTGCTAGAGACTGAGGAGTAACTGAGTGAAATTGGTGAGTTTGGTGGTGATTCCGGGGTGCCTGGAACTGACTCCAGCTGAAATGTGGGCGTGGTTGGAGAGTAGCTGGGACCGACCGGAGAGTCCCTGAGGGATGGTGAAGACATGAGAGAGACTGGGGAGTAACGCAGTGAAATTGGTGAGTCTGGTGGTGATTTCTGGGTGCCTGCAACGGACTCCCGCTGAAGTGTGGGCGTGTTTGGAGAGTAGCTGGGACAGACAGGCGAGTCCCTGAGGGTTGGAGATAAAGACGTGCTAGAGACTGGGGAGTAACTCAGTGAAAGTGTTGGGCTTGGTGGTGATCCCTGGGTTCCTGGAACTGACCCGCGCTGAAATGTGGGCGTGGTTGGAGAGTAGCTGGGACAGACTGGAGGGTCCGTGTTTGGAGAGTAGCTGGGAGACACAGGAGACCCCCCGAGAGCTGGGGGTGAGCTGCTGGGTGATGGCAGTAAGAACATGTGGTATATCACTGATGAACGTGGTGACTCTGAGGAATCCTCAGAGGAGGACACGGGAGAGCCCAATGGCTTCATTGATTGCCCAGCACGGTGAGGACAGGGAAATGGGAGCTTGTGGGATTCTGGTGATGACAGAGGTGAGTGTGGTGAAGCCCTAGGGGATGGTGAATGGTAGCTCCGGATCCCTGGTGGGGAGCTTCCCCTTAAGCCTGAGTTTCTGAGAGGGGAGAGGGAGAAGCTGGGTGAGGCTCGCATGGACCTTGGGGAGTCCGGGCTGGGGGACCGTTCATAAGAAGGGCCAGACGAGACCCTACTGTTCTTAGGTGCAGACATGATTAGGAACCCTGCAGCTCCCAGGAGCCCCTACTAATTTTCTAACTCGAAGAAATAAGGAGTGTGTGTGCGTGTGTGTGTGTGTGTGTGTTTGTGTGTGTGCGGTGTGAGGTGTGTGCCCCTTAAGAAAATGGAAATCAACCAACCAATGAGACAGACAGACAGACAGAGATTCACTTGCCCAAGTGTTCTGTCCTGTCCTCTGAATCCGCTTCCAAGTCGCAAGACGCTGTGAGCTCCAAGTCCACGCAGAGTCCGCCAAACGCTACGGCCGCTGATCCGCTCCGCGAAGATGTGAGTACAGGCCAGCCAGGGTGGGTTTAAATAGCCTCGGGCGCAGCCTAGCAGCGGAAAGGGCGGAGCTTCACTCCTCCTTTCCATCAGTCACCCCCCAACTTTCCCAGGCTACACCTCGTAGGAAACTGTTCTCCTGCATTGATTCCATGCGCCACCTTTGGGACAATCTAAGAACTTACAAGTTTTCTTGGCCAGATATATTAGGAATTGTATACACGGAACCACTGAAAAACAACTAGTGGTTCCGTGGTTCCCACGTTGTGGTTTTGACACCAGCAGCACCCTTGCCACAATCAAACCCCGGAGATGCACAGATCTGTGTTGTAACAAGACCTCCCCCTGACCCTGACGCATGGCAGTTTAAGAAGTCTTTCCGTGTAAGCGAAAAGACTTTGAAGAAAAGGTGGAGATATGCGTTGTATAAACATTCTTTCGCTCTGGAACCACGTAGAGACTTGGGAGCCAGTTGGGTGGAGCATTCGTTGGATGAGGGTGCTCGGGTGAGGAATATCAAGGTGTGGCTCCAGATAATCCGATCATCTAATTAAGATTCCAGTTATGCTCATCGGTTTTAAAATTCCATTCGGGTAAATTCTTTAAGTCAGACTGAGAATGGCAAAGCCTCAACCCCAATTTCCAGGGAGGGTTGAGAGCCTCAGGTGGAGTTGATCACCAATAGCCTATGGTTTAACCCATCATGCCTATAGAATGAGGTCTCCATAAAAACCCAAAAGGACTGGGTTCAGAGAGCTTCTGGATAACACTTCCCGGAAGGTAGTGCGCCCCTCCCCACATGCCGGGCCCCACATTTATCTCTCAACTTTTTGCAATGTCCGCTAAAATACAAAGGCAAGTGTAAGTGTTTCCCTGCGTGCTGTGAGCTCTTCCAGCAAATGAATGCAACTAAATCTGGGCGTGGTGGCAACCTGATTTATAGCCAGTTGCTGAGAAGCACAGGTAGAACAACGTAGGGCTCCCCATTGTTATTAGTGTGGGAGGCCTGTCTGGCGGGACTCGGCCCTTTGGAATCTAATGCTATGTCCCGGTAGATAGCGTCACCATTGAATTAGAAGACACACATATGTTGAGAATAATCTTTCTGGTCATTTGCTGCATGTCTTATTTACAATATGTAATCAAATTCTTTCTCCTGACCTTATGGCACCTGGGTTGAGAACCAAGATTTGAACCAAACATTGGTCGGTCACTTTCTGAGTTTGAAACTCTATTTTGCCTTTAGCGTTTTGCTATTGCTTTTTCGTTTTCTTTTGTTTCGTTTCGTTTCTAAGTTCTAGGGTATATGTGCAGGATGTGCAGATTTGTTACTAAGGTAAACGTGTGCCATGGTGGTTGGCTGCACCTGTCAACCCATCACCTAGGTATTAAGCCCAGCATGCAGTAGCTGTTTTTCCTAACGCTCTGCCTCCCGAAAGGCCCCAGTGTGTGTTGTTCCCCTTCCTGTGTCCATGTGATCTCATTTTTCAGCTCCCATTATAAGTGAGAATGTGGCATTTGGTTGTCTTTCCCTGGATTAGTTTGCTGAGGATAATGACCACACATCACCACTGTTTTTGTTTTTTAGTATAAAGAGTAGTATTTTATTGAATAAGATTTGCTCACAGAAAAATAGGCTTAAATCTACAATGAACGCCAGACTCTAGAGCAGAAAGCAATTTTCTCACTTTTCCACACACAATGGTTCCTACTAATTGAAAAAAAGCCATCAAATTTCATTCACAAATGTACTACTCTGTCTCAAAACATCTCACATAATCATGCACTGTACTAAAGCCATTAGATCAGTTCTTCAGTCAGGTTAAAGAAGTAGCCCTCTAATGACTGACTTTTATAGTGCTATCAATATCCACTCCCAATCAGTCTGCCATTGTTAATGGTGTACAGCATTACTGAATACAATGGAATTGATGACGCCCATATCCACGGACAGACCGTGACTTATGATGGTTTGATTTGTGATTCTTCAACGTTATGATGGGTTTATTAGATTATTAGATGCGTTTCTGAGTTACACTGGGTTTATGAGTATGCGACCCTATACTCCAGAAACAGCTGTATAAGGAAAAACAGGTGTACCTAATAAAAATATGCTTAGTGACTTGGGATAAACCAATAGATGTTCACAACTGATGGAGAGCCGTGAAAGAGAGATAGCGGTAAATAGTTACAATAACACAATTTTCCTGCACCTGTCGAGGATTTCCCCAAAAAAACGCAGAATGTGGGATGCACCTAAGGCATATGAAAGAGAGAGGGCAGAAGGAGTAAGAGAGAAATAGGAGGAAGGAAGGAAGGAAGGAAGGAAGGAAGGAAGGAAGGAAGGGAGGAAAGAAGGACGAAAGCAAGGGGAAAACACCGGTGTTACTAAAACCCCCCCATAAAAATGGATTCCCCCTGTGGGTAAGCCTACAATGTGGATGAATCTTGAAAATATTGTGCTACGTGTTATGTCAGTCATAACAGCTCACCTATTGTGCAATTCCGTTTATAGGAAATGTCCACAATATGGAAATCTATGCATATGGGATTGATCGCACTAGGTAGTTGCTACCTAGGGCTGAGGGTCAGGAAGAGGGTTTGAGACAGAATGAGGAGTGACTCATGTCTACAGGGTTCTTCTCTGGTCGGGGGTGAGAAGACGTTCTACAGTGGATTGCGGATTAAAATTGAATGTGCACAGCCACAGGTATACTAAAAGCCACTCAATTCATAACTTTTAATGGGGGAATCTTACGTGGCGCACTCTCATGGACACCACGGCAGACATAGAGAGAGAGAAAAAGGTGAGTAAATATCTGAAACGGAGGCAGAAACAGAGAGAATGCAAAGCCCTGTGAATGGAAGGGAGAGCGAAAAGGGAAAATGGTCCTATTTACAAATGACAGATGTGAAACTGGGGTTCACATCAACAGTGTCACTGTCAGGAAGGAGGGTCATGCTAGCCATGTCACCGGTAGTGTGGCCCCCAGGGACGCCGACCTGCTGGAGCGTCGTGCCAGCATGGGCTCTGGCAGCCACGTGGGCCAGCAGGAGGGTCCCGCTGCACAGCTGTGGGGTGAGGATAGCCTGGGTGGTGATATCGGCCATTACAGGGGCCTCTTCTGCTGGCAAGAGTGTGACAGTAGCAAGTAGATGGACAGGCCTGCGTGTGAGGACGGAATGCAGGAGGGGCTCTTGTGCGGCTGGGTGTGGGGCCCTCACGGGAACCGTGGAGAAATGGCCAGGTAACTGCGTCATGTGGGCTAGTAGATTGGCCAGGGCTTCGAACTGAAGGACAATAATGGGGAGTAGCTGTCAGGCCCTGGGAGTGTCTGAGTGTAAGTGGAGATGGGTTTGGGGTCACTGAGGGATGCGTGGGAGCCATCCCTGTATAGGTACAGGTCATAGGGAGATAGTCTCGTGAGGCCTGTGAGTGTCTAGGTTTGTCCTGGGTGCCTGGGGCTGACTGTGGCAGAAATCTGGGGAAGGCTGGAGAGAAGCTGGGAGACCCAGGAGAGTCCCTGAAGGCAGGGGGCGAAGAGGTGAAAGAAATGGGGGAGGGTTGCAGTAAGGTCCGTGAGTTTGTAGGTGATTCCTGGGTGCGGGAAGCTGACTCCAGGTGAAATCTGGAGATGGTCGGAGAGTAGCTGAGAGAGACAGAAGAGTCCCTGAGGGCTGGGGGTGAGAACATGAGGGAGACTGGGGAGTAAGTCAGTGAAATTCGTGAGTTCGGTGGTGTATCGTGGGTGCCTGGAACTGACTCCAGCTGGAATCTAGAGAAGTTTTGAGAGTAGCTGAAAGAGACACAAGAGTCCCTGTGGGCTGAGGGCAAAGACCTGAGGGAGACCAGGGAGGACCTCAGTGAAGTCTGTGAGTCTGTAGGTGATTCTGGAGTGTGGGAGGCTGACTCCCGCTGAAATCCGGGCATGGTTGGAGAGTAGCTGGGACACACAGGAGAGTCCCTGAGGGCTGGGGGTGAAGACATGAGAGAGACCGGGGAGTAACTGAGTGAAACTGGTGAGTTTGGTGGTGACTCCGGGGTGCCTGGAACTGACTCCAGCTGAAATGTGGGCGTGGTTGGAGAGTAGCTGGGACAGACAGGAGAGTCCCTGAGGGCTGGTGAAGGCGTGAGAGAGACTGGAGAGTAATTGAGTGAAATTGGTGAGTTTGATGGTGATTCCTGGGTGCATGGAACCGACTCCCGCTGAAGTGCGGGCGTGGTTGGAGAGTAGCTGGGACACACAGGAGAGTCCCTGAGGGTTGGAGATAAAGACGTGCTAGAGACTGAGGAGTAACTGAGTGAAATTGGTGAGTTTGGTGGTGATTCCGGGGTGCCTGGAACTGACTCCAGCTGAAATGTGGGCGTGGTTGGAGAGTAGCTGGGACCGACCGGAGAGTCCCTGAGGGATGGTGAAGACATGAGAGAGACTGGGGAGTAACGCAGTGAAATTGGTGAGTCTGGTGGTGATTTCTGGGTGCCTGCAACGGACTCCCGCTGAAGTGTGGGCGTGTTTGGAGAGTAGCTGGGACAGACAGGCGAGTCCCTGAGGGTTGGAGATAAAGACGTGCTAGAGACTGGGGAGTAACTCAGTGAAAGTGTTGGGCTTGGTGGTGATCCCTGGGTTCCTGGAACTGACCCGCGCTGAAATGTGGGCGTGGTTGGAGAGTAGCTGGGACAGACTGGAGGGTCCGTGTTTGGAGAGTAGCTGGGAGACACAGGAGACCCCCCGAGAGCTGGGGGTGAGCTGCTGGGTGATGGCAGTAAGAACATGTGGTATATCACTGATGAACGTGGTGACTCTGAGGAATCCTCAGAGGAGGACACGGGAGAGCCCAATGGCTTCATTGATTGCCCAGCACGGTGAGGACAGGGAAATGGGAGCTTGTGGGATTCTGGTGATGACAGAGGTGAGTGTGGTGAAGCCCTAGGGGATGGTGAATGGTAGCTCCGGATCCCTGGTGGGGAGCTTCCCCTTAAGCCTGAGTTTCTGAGAGGGGAGAGGGAGAAGCTGGGTGAGGCTCGCATGGACCTTGGGGAGTCCGGGCTGGGGGACCGTTCATAAGAAGAGCCAGACGAGACCCTACTGTTCTTAGGTGCAGACATGATTAGGAACCCTGCAGCTCCCAGGAGCCCCTACTAATTTTCTAACTCGCAGAAATAAGGAGTGTGTGTGTGCGTGTGTGTGTGTGTGTGTGTGTTTGTGTGTGTGCGGTATGAGGTGTGTGCCCCTTAAGAAAATGGAAATCAACCAACCAATGGGACAGACAGACAGACAGAGATTCACTTGCCCAAGTGTTCTGTCCTGTCCTCTGAATCCGCTTCCAAGTCGCAAGACGCTGTGAGCTCCAAGTCCACGCAGAGTCCGCCAAACGCTCCGGCCGCTGATCCGCTCCGCGAAGATGTGAGTACAGGCCAGCCAGGGTGGGTTTAAATAGCCTCGGGCGCAGCCTAGCAGCGGAAAGGGCGGAGCTTCACTCCTCCTTTCCATCAGTCACCCCCAACTTTCCCAGGCTACACCTCGTAGGAAACTGTTCTCCTGCATTGATTCCATGCGCCACCTTTGGGACAATCTAAGAACTTACAAGTTTTCTTGGCCAGATATATTAGGAATCGTATACACGGAACCACTGAAAAACAACTAGTGGTTCCGTGGTTCCCACGTTGTGGTTTTGACACCAGCAGCACCCTTGCCACAATCAAACCCCGGAGATGCACAGATCTGTGTTGTAACAAGACCTCGCCCTGACCCTGACGCATGGCAGTTTAAGAAGTCTTTCCGTGTAAGCGAAAAGACTTTGAAGAAAAGGTGGAGATATGCGTTGTATAAACATTCTTTCGCTCTGGAACCACGTAGAGACTTGGGAGCCAGTTGGGTGGAGCATTCGTTGGATGAGGGTGCTCGGGTGAGGAATATCAAGGTGTGGCTCCAGATAATCCGATCATCTAATTAAGATTCCAGTTATGCTCATCGGTTTTAAAATTCCATTTGGGTAAATTCTTTAAGTCAGACTGAGAATGGCAAAGCCTCAACCCCAATTTCCAGGGAGGGTTGAGAGCCTCAGGTGGAGTTGATCACCAATAGCCTATGGTTTAACCCATCATGCCTATAGAATGAGGTCTCCATAAAAACCCAAAAGGACTGGGTTCAGAGAGCTTCTGGATAACACTTCCCGGAAGGTAGTGCGCCCCTCCCCACAGGCCGGGCCCCACATTTATCTCTCAACTTTTTGCAATGTCCGCTAAAATACAAAGGCAAGTGTAAGTGTTTCCCTGCGTGCTGTGAGCTCTTCCAGCAAATGAATGCAACTAAATCTGGGCGTGGTGGCAACCTGATTTATAGCCAGTTGCTGAGAAGCACAGGTAGAACAACGTAGGGCTCCCCATTGTTATTAGTGTGGGAGGCCTGTCTGGCGGGACTCGGCCCTTTGGAATCTAATGCTATGTCCCGGTAGATAGCGTCACCATTGAATTAGAAGACACACATATGTTGAGAATAATCTTTCTGGTCATTTGCTGCATGTCTTATTTACAATATGTAATCAAATTCTTTCTCCTGACCTTATGGCACCTGGGTTGAGAACCAAGATTTGAACCAAACATTGGTCGGTCACTTTCTGAGTTTGAAACTCTATTTTGCCTTTAGCGTTTTGCTATTGCTTTTTCGTTTTCTTTTGTTTCGTTTCGTTTCTAAGTTCTAGGGTATATGTGCAGGATGTGCAGATTTGTTACTAAGGTAAACGTGTGCCATGGTGGTTGGCTGCACCTGTCAACCCATCACCTAGGTATTAAGCCCAGCATGCAGTAGCTGTTTTTCCTAACGCTCTGCCTCCCGAAAGGCCCCAGTGTGTGTTGTTCCCCTTCCTGTGTCCATGTGATCTCATTTTTCAGCTCCCATTATAAGTGAGAATGTGGCATTTGGTTGTCTTTCCCTGGATTAGTTTGCTGAGGATAATGACCACACATCACCACTGTTTTTGTTTTTTAGTATAAAGAGTAGTATTTTATTGAATAAGATTTGCTCACAGAAAAATAGGCTTAAATCTACAATGAACGCCAGACTCTAGAGCAGAAAGCAATTTTCTCACTTTTCCACACACAATGGTTCCTACTAATTGAAAAAAAGCCATCAAATTTCATTCACAAATGTACTACTCTGTCTCAAAACATCTCACATAATCATGCACTGTACTAAAGCCATTAGATCAGTTCTTCAGTCAGGTTAAAGAAGTAGCCCTCTAATGACTGACTTTTATAGTGCTATCAATATCCACTCCCAATCAGTCTGCCATTGTTAATGGTGTACAGCATTACTGAATACAATGGAATTGATGACGCCCATATCCACGGACAGACCGTGACTTATGATGGTTTGATTTGTGATTCTTCAACGTTATGATGGGTTTATTAGATTATTAGATGCGTTTCTGAGTTACACTGGGTTTATGAGTATGCGACCCTATACTCCAGAAACAGCTGTATAAGGAAAAACAGGTGTACCTAATAAAAATATGCTTAGTGACTTGGGATAAACCAATAGATGTTCACAACTGATGGAGAGCCGTGAAAGAGAGATAGCGGTAAATAGTTACAATAACACAATTTTCCTGCACCTGTCGAGGATTTCCCCAAAAAAACGCAGAATGTGGGATTGACCTAAGGCATATGAAAGAGAGAGGGCAGAAGGAGTAAGAGAGAAATAGGAGGAAGGAAGGAAGGAAGGAAGGAAGGAAGGAAGGAAGGAAGGTAGGAAGGAAGGAAGGAAGGAAGGAAGGGAGGAAAGAAGGACGAAAGCAAGGGGAAAACACCGGTGTTACTAAAACCCCCCCATAAAAATGGATTCCCCCTGTGGGTAAGCCTACAATGTGGATGAATCTTGAAAATATTGTGCTACGTGTTATGTCAGTCATAACAGCTCACCTATTGTGCAATTCCGTTTATAGGAAATGTCCACAATATGGAAATCTATGCATATGGGATTGATCGCACTAGGTAGTTGCTACCTAGGGCTGAGGGTCAGGAAGAGGTTTGAGACAGAATGAGGAGTGACTCATGTCTACAGGGTTCTTCTCTGGTCGGGGGTGAGAAGACGTTCTACAATGGATTGCGGATTAAAATTGAATGTGCACAGCCACAGGTATACTAAAAGCCACTCAATTCATAACTTTTAATGGGGGAATCTTACGTGGCGCACTCTCATGGACACCACGGCAGACATAGAGAGAGAGAAAAAGGTGAGTAAATATCTGAAACGGAGGCAGAAACAGAGAGAATGCAAAGCCCTGTGAATGGAAGGGAGAGCGAAAAGGGAAAATGGTCCTATTTACAAATGACAGATGTGAAACTGGGGTTCACATCAACAGTGTCACTGTCAGGAAGGAGGGTCATGCTAGCCATGTCACCGGTAGTGTGGCCCGCAGGGACGCCGACCTGCTGGAGCGTCGTGCCAGCATGGGCTCTGGCAGCCACGTGGGCCAGCAGGAGGGTCCCGCTGCACAGCTGTGGGGTGAGGATAGCCTGGGTGGTGATATCGGCCATTACAGGGGCCTCTTCTGCTGGCAAGAGTGTGACAGTAGCAAGTAGATGGACAGGCCTGCGTGTGAGGACGGAATGCAGGAGGGGCTCTTGTGCGGCTGGGTGTGGGGCCCTCACGGGAACCGTGGAGAAATGGCCAGGTAACTGCGTCATGTGGGCTAGTAGATTGGCCAGGGCTTCGAACTGAAGGACAATAATGGGGAGTAGCTGTCAGGCCCTGGGAGTGTCTGAGTGTAAGTGGAGATGGGTTTGGGGTCACTGAGGGATGCGTGGGAGCCATCCCTGTATAGGTACAGGTCATAGGGAGATAGTCTCGTGAGGCCTGTGAGTGTCTAGGTTTGTCCTGGGTGCCTGGGGCTGACTGTGGCAGAAATCTGGGGAAGGCTGGAGAGAAGCTGGGAGACCCAGGAGAGTCCCTGAAGGCAGGGGGCGAAGAGGTGAAAGAAATGGGGGAGGGTTGCAGTAAGGTCCGTGAGTTTGTAGGTGATTCCTGGGTGCGGGAAGCTGACTCCAGGTGAAATCTGGAGATGGTCGGAGAGTAGCTGAGAGAGACAGAAGAGTCCCTGAGGGCTGGGGGTGAGAACATGAGGGAGACTGGGGAGTAAGTCAGTGAAATTCGTGAGTTCGGTGGTGTATCGTGGGTGCCTGGAACTGACTCCAGCTGGAATCTAGAGAAGTTTTGAGAGTAGCTGAAAGAGACACAAGAGTCCCTGTGGGCTGAGGGCAAAGACCTGAGGGAGACCAGGGAGGACCTCAGTGAAGTCTGTGAGTCTGTAGGTGATTCCGGAGTGTGGGAGGCTGACTCCCGCTGAAATCCGGGCATGGTTGGAGAGTAGCTGGGATACACAGGAGAGTCCCTGAGGGCTGGGGGTGAAGACATGAGAGAGACCGGGGAGTAACTGAGTGAAACTGGTGAGTTTGGTGGTGACTCCGGGGTGCCTGGAACTGACTCCAGCTGAAATGTGGGCGTGGTTGGAGAGTAGCTGGGACAGACAGGAGAGTCCCTGAGGGCTGGTGAAGGCGTGAGAGAGACTGGAGAGTAATTGAGTGAAATTGGTGAGTTTGATGGTGATTCCTGGGTGCATGGAACCGACTCCCGCTGAAGTGCGGGCGTGGTTGGAGAGTAGCTGGGACACACAGGAGAGTCCCTGAGGGTTGGAGATAAAGACGTGCTAGAGACTGAGGAGTAACTGAGTGAAATTGGTGAGTTTGGTGGTGATTCCGGGGTGCCTGGAACTGACTCCAGCTGAAATGTGGGCGTGGTTGGAGAGTAGCTGGGACCGACCGGAGAGTCCCTGAGGGATGGTGAAGACATGAGAGAGACTGGGGAGTAACGCAGTGAAATTGGTGAGTCTGGTGGTGATTTCTGGGTGCCTGCAACGGACTCCCGCTGAAGTGTGGGCGTGTTTGGAGAGTAGCTGGGACAGACAGGCGAGTCCCTGAGGGTTGGAGATAAAGACGTGCTAGAGACTGGGGAGTAACTCAGTGAAAGTGTTGGGCTTGGTGGTGATCCCTGGGTTCCTGGAACTGACCCGCGCTGAAATGTGGGCGTGGTTGGAGAGTAGCTGGGACAGACTGGAGGGTCCGTGTTTGGAGAGTAGCTGGGAGACACAGGAGACCCCCCGAGAGCTGGGGGTGAGCTGCTGGGTGATGGCAGTAAGAACATGTGGTATATCACTGATGAACGTGGTGACTCTGAGGAATCCTCAGAGGAGGACACGGGAGAGCCCAATGGCTTCATTGATTGCCCAGCACGGTGAGGACAGGGAAATGGGAGCTTGTGGGATTCTGGTGATGACAGAGGTGAGTGTGGTGAAGCCCTAGGGGATGGTGAATGGTAGCTCCGGATCCCTGGTGGGGAGCTTCCCCTTAAGCCTGAGTTTCTGAGAGGGGAGAGGGAGAAGCTGGGTGAGGCTCGCATGGACCTTGGGGAGTCCGGGCTGGGGGACCGTTCATAAGAAGAGCCAGACGAGACCCTACTGTTCTTAGGTGCAGACATGATTAGGAACCCTGCAGCTCCCAGGAGCCCCTACTAATTTTCTAACTCGCAGAAATAAGGAGTGTGTGTGTGCGTGTGTGTGTGTGTGTGTGTGTTTGTGTGTGTGCGGTATGAGGTGTGTGCCCCTTAAGAAAATGGAAATCAACCAACCAATGGGACAGACAGACAGACAGAGATTCACTTGCCCAAGTGTTCTGTCCTGTCCTCTGAATCCGCTTCCAAGTCGCAAGACGCTGTGAGCTCCAAGTCCACGCAGAGTCCGCCAAACGCTCCGGCCGCTGATCCGCTCCGCGAAGATGTGAGTACAGGCCAGCCAGGGTGGGTTTAAATAGCCTCGGGCGCAGCCTAGCAGCGGAAAGGGCGGAGCTTCACTCCTCCTTTCCATCGGTCACCCCCAACTTTCCCAGGCTACACCTCGTAGGAAACTGTTCTCCTGCATTGATTCCATGCGCCACCTTTGGGACAATCTAAGAACTTACAAGTTTTCTTGGCCAGATATATTAGGAATTGTATACACGGAACCACTGAAAAACAACTAGTGGTTCCGTGGTTCCCACGTTGTGGTTTTGACACCAGCAGCACCCTTGCCACAATCAAACCCCGGAGATGCACAGATCTGTGTTGTAACAAGACCTCCCCCTGACCCTGACGCATGGCAGTTTAAGAAGTCTTTCCGTGTAAGCGAAAAGACTTTGAAGAAAAGGTGGAGATATGCGTTGTATAAACATTCTTTTGCTCTGGAACCACGTAGAGACTTGGGAGCCAGTTGGGTGGAGCATTCGTTGGATGAGGGTGCTCGGGTGAGGAATATCAAGGTGTGGCTCCAGATAATCCGATCATCTAATTAAGATTCCAGTTATGCTCATCGGTTTTAAAATTCCATTTGGGTAAATTCTTTAAGTCAGACTGAGAATGGCAAAGCCTCAACCCCAATTTCCAGGGAGGGTTGAGAGCCTCAGGTGGAGTTGATCACCAATAGCCTATGGTTTAACCAATCATGCCTATAGAATGAGGTCTCCATAAAAACCCAAAAGGACTGGGTTCAGAGAGCTTCTGGATAACACTTCCCGGAAGGTAGTGCGCCCCTCCCCACAGGCCGGGCCCCACATTTATCTCTCAACTTTTTGCAATGTCCGCTAAAATACAGAGGCAAGTGTAAGTGTTTCCCTGCGTGCTGTGAGCTCTTCCAGCAAATGAATGCAACTAAATCTGGGCGTGGTGGCAACCTGATTTATAGCCAGTTGCTGAGAAGCACAGGTAGAACAACGTAGGGCTCCCCATTGTTATTAGTGTGGGAGGCCTGTCTGGCAGGACTCGGCCCTTTGGAATCTAATGCTATGTCCCGGTAGATAGCGTCACCATTGAATTAGAAGACACACATATGTTGAGAATAATCTTTCTGGTCATTTGCTGCATGTCTTATTTACAATATGTAATCAAATTCTTTCTCCTGACCTTATGGCACCTGGGTTGAGAACCAAGATTTGAACCAAACATTGGTCGGTCACTTTCTGAGTTTGAAACTCTATTTTGCCTTTAGCGTTTTGCTATTGCTTTTTTGTTTTCTTTTGTTTCGTTTCGTTTCTAAGTTCTGGGGTATATGTGCAGGATGTGCAGATTTGTTACTAAGGTAAAGGTGTGCCATGGTGGTTGGCTGCACCTGTCAACCCATCACCTAGGTATTAAGCCCAGCATGCAGTAGCTGTTTTTCCTAACGCTCTGCCTCCCGAAAGGCCCCAGTGTGTGTTGTTCCCCTTCCTGTGTCCATGTGATCTCATTTTTCAGCTCCCATTATAAGTGAGAATGTGGCATTTGGTTGTCTTTCCCTGGATTAGTTTGCTGAGGATAATGACCACACATCACCACTGTTTTTGTTTTTTAGTATAAAGAGTAGTATTTTATTGAATAAGATTTGCTCACAGAAAAATAGGCTTAAATCTACAATGAATGCCAGACTCTACAGCAGAAAGCAATTTTCTCACTTTTCCACACACAATGGTTCCTACTCATTGAAAAAAAGCCATCAAATTTCATTCACAAATGTACTACTCTGTCTCAAGACATCTCACATAATCATGCACTGTACTAAAGCCATTAGATCAGTTCTTCAGTCAGGTTAAAGAAGTAGCCCTCTAATGACTGACTTTTATAGTGCTATCAATATCCACTCCCAATCAGTCTGCCATTGTTAATGGTGTACAGCATTACTGAATACAATGGAATTGATGACGCCCATATCCACGGACAGACCGTGACTTATGATGGTTTGATTTGTGATTCTTCAACGTTATGATGGGTTTATTAGATTATTAGATGCGTTTCTGAGTTACACTGGGTTTATGAGTATGCGACCCTATACTCCAGAAACAGCTGTATAAGGAAAAACAGGTGTACCTAATAAAAATATGCTTAGTGACTTGGGATAAACCAATAGATGTTCACAACTGATGGAGAGCCGTGAAAGAGAGATAGCGGTAAATAGTTACAATAACACAATTTTCCTGCACCTGTCGAGGATTTCCCCCAAAAAACGCAGAATGTGGGATGCACCTAAGGCATATGAAAGAGAGAGGGCAGAAGGAGTAAGAGAGAAATAGGAGGAAGGAAGGAAGGAAGGAAGGAAGGAAGGAAGGAAGGTAGGTAGGAAGGAAGGAAGGAAGGAAGGGAGGAAAGAAGGACGAAAGGAAGGAGAAAACACCGGTGTTACTAAAACCCCCCCATAAAAATGGATTCCCCCTGTTGGTAAGCCTACAATGTGGATGAATCTTGAAAATATTGTGCTACGTGTTATGTCAGTCATAACAGCTCACCTATTGTGCAATTCCGTTTATAGGAAATGTCCACAATATGGAAATCTATGCATATGGGATTGATCGCACTAGGTAGTTGCTACCTAGGGCTGAGGGTCAGGGAGAGGGTTTGAGACAGAATGAGGAGTGACTCATGTCTACAGGGTTCTTCTCTGGTCGGGGGTGATAAGACGTTCTACAATGAATTGCGGATTAAAATTGAATGTGCACAGCCACAGGTATACTAAAAGCCACTCAATTCATAACTTTTAATGGGGGAATCTTACGTGGCGCACTCTCATGGACACCACGGCAGACATAGTGAGAGAGAAAAAGGTGAGTAAATATCTGAAACGGAGGCAGAAACAGAGAGAATGCAAAGCCCTGTGAATGGAAGGGAGAGCGAAAAGGGAAAATGGTCCTATTTACAAATGACAGATGTGAAACTGGGGTTCACATCAACAGTGTCACTGTCAGGAAGGAGGGTCATGCTAGCCATGTCACCGGTAGTGTGGCCCGCAGGGACGCCGACCTGCTGGAGCGTCGTGCCAGCATGGGCTCTGGCAGCCACGTGGGCCAGCAGGAGGGTCCCGCTGCACAGCTGTGGGGTGAGGATAGCCTGGGTGGTGATATCGGCCATTACAGGGGCCTCTTCTGCTGGCAAGAGTGTGACAGTAGCAAGTAGATGGACAGGCCTGCGTGTGAGGACGGAATGCAGGAGGGGCTCTTGTGCGGCTGGGTGTGGGGCCCTCACGGGAACCGTGGAGAAATGGCCAGGTAACTGCGTCATGTGGGCTAGTAGATTGGCCAGGGCTTCGAACTGAAGGACAATAACGGGGAGTAGCTGTCAGGCCCTGGGAGTGTCTGAGTGTAAGTGGAGATGGGTTTGGGGTCACTGAGGGATGCGTGGGAGCCATCCCTGTATAGGTACAGGTCATAGGGAGATAGTCTCGTGAGGCCTGTGAGTGTCTAGGTTTGTCCTGGGTGCCTGGGGCTGACTGTGGCAGAAATCTGGGGAAGGCTGGAGAGAAGCTGGGAGACCCAGGAGAGTCCCTGAAGGCAGGGGGCGAAGAGGTGAAAGAAATGGGGGAGGGTTGCAGTAAGGTCCGTGAGTTTGTAGGTGATTCCTGGGTGCGGGAAGCTGACTCCAGGTGAAATCTGGAGATGGCCGGAGAGTAGCTGAGAGAGATAGAAGAGTCCCTGAGGGCTGGGGTGAGAACATGAGGGAGACTGGGGAGTAAGTCAGTGAAATTCGTGAGTTCGGTGGTGTATCGTGGGTGCCTGGAACTGACTCCAGCTGGAATCTAGAGAAGTTTTGAGAGTAGCTGAAAGAGACACAAGAGTCCCTGTGGGCTGAGGGCAAAGACCTGAGAGAGACCAGGGAGGACCTCAGTGAAGTCTGTGAGTCTGTAGGTGATTCCGGAGTGTGGGAGGCTGACTCCCGCTGAAATCTGGGCGTGGTGGGAGAGTAGCTGGGACAGACAGGAGAGTCCCAGGGGGCTGGGGGTGAAGACATGAGAGAGACCGGGGAGTAACTCAGTGAAACTGCTGAGTTTGGTGGTGATACCTGGGTGCCTGGAACTGACTCCCGCTGAAATCTGGGCATGGTTGGAGAGTAGCTGGGATACACAGGAGAGTCCCTGAGGGCTGGGGGTGAAGACATGAGAGAGACCGGGGAGTAACTGAGTGAAACTGGTGAGTTTGGTGGTGACTCCGGGGTGCCTGGAACTGACTCCAGCTGAAATGTGGGCGTGGTTGGAGAGTAGCTGGGACAGACAGGAGAGTCCCTGAGGGCTGGTGAAGGCGTGAGAGAGACTGGAGAGTAATTGAGTGAAATTGGTGAGTTTGATGGTGATTCCTGGGTGCATGGAACCGACTCCCGCTGAAGTGTGGGCGTGGTTGGAGAGTAGCTGGGACACACAGGAGAGTCCCTGAGGGTTGGAGATAAAGACGTGCTAGAGACTGAGGAGTAACTGAGTGAAATGGGTGAGTTTGGTGGTGATTCCGGGGTGCCTGGAACTGACTCCAGCTGAAATGTGGGCGTGGTTGGAGAGCAGCTGGGACCGACCGGAGAGTCCCTGAGGGATGGTGAAGACATGAGAGAGACTGGGGAGTAACGCAGTGAAATTGGTGAGTCTGGTGGTGATTTCTGGGTGCCTGCAACGGACTCCCGCTGAAGTGTGGGCGTGTTTGGAGAGTAGCTGGGACAGACAGGCGAGTCCCTGAGGGTTGGAGATAAAGACGTGCTAGAGACTGGGGAGTAACTCAGTGAAAGTGTTGGGCTTGGTGGTGATCCCTGGGTTCCTGGAACTGACCCGCGCTGAAATGTGGGCGTGGTTGGAGAGTAGCTGGGACAGACTGGAGGGTCCGTGTTTGGAGAGTAGCTGGGAGACACAGGAGACCCCCCGAGAGCTGGGGGTGAGCTGCTGGGTGATGGCAGTAAGAACATGTGGTATATCACTGATGAACGTGGTGACTCTGAGGAATCCTCAGAGGAGGACACGGGAGAGCCCAATGGCTTCATTGATTGCCCAGCACGGTGAGGACAGGGAAATGGGAGCTTGTGGGATTCTGGTGATGACAGAGGTGAGTGTGGTGAAGCCCTAGGGGATGGTGAATGGTAGCTCCGGATCCCTGGTGGGGAGCTTCCCCTTAAGCCTGAGTTTCTGAGAGGGGAGAGGGAGAAGCTGGGTGAGGCTCGCATGGACCTTGGGGAGTCCGGGCTGGGGGACCGTTCATAAGAAGAGCCAGACGAGACCCTACTGTTCTTAGGTGCAGACATGATTAGGAACCCTGCAGCTCCCAGGAGCCCCTACTAATTTTCTAACTCGCAGAAATAAGGAGTGTGTGTGTGCGTGTGTGTGTGTGTGTGTGTGTTTGTGTGTGTGCGGTGTGAGGTGTGTGCCCCTTAAGAAAATGGAAATCAACCAACCAATGGGACAGACAGACAGACGGAGATTCACTTGCCCAAGTGTTCTGTCCTGTCCTCTGAATCCGCTTCCAAGTCGCAAGACGCTGTGAGCTCCAAGTCCACGCAGAGTCCGCCAAACGCTCCGGCCGCTGATCCGCTCCGCGAAGATGTGAGTACAGGCCAGCCAGGGTGGGTTTAAATAGCCTCGGGCGCAGCCTAGCAGCGGAAAGGGCGGAGCTTCACTCCTCCTTTCCATCAGTCACCCCCAACTTTCCCAGGCTACACCTCGTAGGAAACTGTTCTCCTGCATTGATTCCATGCGCCACCTTTGGGACAATCTAAGAACTTACAAGTTTTCTTGGCCAGATATATTAGGAATTGTATACACCGAAACACTGAAAAACAACTAGTGGTTCCGTGGTTCCCACGTTGTGGTTTTGACACCAGCAGCACCCTTGCCACAATCAAACCCCGGAGATGCACAGATCTGTGTTGTAACAAGACCTCCCCCTGACCCTGACGCATGGCAGTTTAAGAAGTCTTTCCGTGTAAGCGAAAAGACTTTGAAGAAAAGGTGGAGATATGCGTTGTATAAACATTCTTTTGCTCTGGAACCACGTAGAGACTTGGGAGCCAGTTGGGTGGAGCATTCGTTGGATGAGGGTGCTCGGGTGAGGAATATCAAGGTGTGGCTCCAGATAATCCGATCATCTAATTAAGATTCCAGTTATGCTCATCGGTTTTAAAATTCCATTTGGGTAAATTCTTTAAGTCAGACTGAGAATGGCAAAGCCTCAACCCCAATTTCCAGGGAGGGTTGAGAGCCTCAGGTGGAGTTGATCACCAATAGCCTATGGTTTAACCCATCATGCCTATAGAATGAGGTCTCCATAAAAACCCAAAAGGACTGGGTTCAGAGAGCTTCTGGATAACACTTCCCGGAAGGTAGTGCGCCCCTTCCCACATGCCGGGCCCCACATTTATCTCTCAACTTTTTGCAATGTCCGCTAAAATACAGAGGCAAGTGTAAGTGTTTCCCTGCGTGCTGTGAGCTCTTCCAGCAAATGAATGCAACTAAATCTGGGCGTGGTGGCAACCTGATTTATAGCCAGTTGCTGAGAAGCACAGGTAGAACAACGTAGGGCTCCCCATTGTTATTAGTGTGGGAGGCCTGTCTGGCGGGACTCGGCCCTTTGGAATCTAATGCTATGTCCCGGTAGATAGCGTCACCATTGAATTAGAAGACACACATATGTTGAGAATAATCTTTCTGGTCATTTGCTGCATGTCTTATTTACAATATGTAATCAAATTCTTTCTCCTGACCTTATGGCACCTGGGTTGAGAACCAAGATTTGAACCAAACATTGGTCGGTCACTTTCTGAGTTTGAAACTCTATTTTGCCTTTAGCGTTTTGCTATTGCTTTTTCGTTTTCTTTTGTTTCGTTTCGTTTCTAAGTTCTAGGGTATATGTGCAGGATGTGCAGATTTGTTACTAAGGTAAACGTGTGCCATGGTGGTTGGCTGCACCTGTCAACCCATCACCTAGGTATTAAGCCCAGCATGCAGTAGCTGTTTTTCCTAACGCTCTGCCTCCCGAAAGGCCCCAGTGTGTGTTGTTCCCCTTCCTGTGTCCATGTGATCTCATTTTTCAGCTCCCATTATAAGTGAGAATGTGGCATTTGGTTGTCTTTCCCTGGATTAGTTTGCTGAGGATAATGACCACACATCACCACTGTTTTTGTTTTTTAGTATAAAGAGTAGTATTTTATTGAATAAGATTTGCTCACAGAAAAATAGGCTTAAATCTACAATGAACGCCAGACTCTAGAGCAGAAAGCAATTTTCTCACTTTTCCACACACAATGGTTCCTACTAATTGAAAAAAAGCCATCAAATTTCATTCACAAATGTACTACTCTGTCTCAAAACATCTCACATAATCATGCACTGTACTAAAGCCATTAGATCAGTTCTTCAGTCAGGTTAAAGAAGTAGCCCTCTAATGACTGACTTTTATAGTGCTATCAATATCCACTCCCAATCAGTCTGCCATTGTTAATGGTGTACAGCATTACTGAATACAATGGAATTGATGACGCCCATATCCACGGACAGACCGTGACTTATGATGGTTTGATTTGTGATTCTTCAACGTTATGATGGGTTTATTAGATTATTAGATGCGTTTCTGAGTTACACTGGGTTTATGAGTATGCGACCCTATACTCCAGAAACAGCTGTATAAGGAAAAACAGGTGTACCTAATAAAAATATGCTTAGTGACTTGGGATAAACCAATAGATGTTCACAACTGATGGAGAGCCGTGAAAGAGAGATAGCGGTAAATAGTTACAATAACACAATTTTCCTGCACCTGTCGAGGATTTCCCCAAAAAAACGCAGAATGTGGGATGCACCTAAGGCATATGAAAGAGAGAGGGCAGAAGGAGTAAGAGAGAAATAGGAGGAAGGAAGGAAGGAAGGAAGGAAGGAAGGTAGGAAGGAAGGAAGGAAGGAAGGAAGGAAGGAAGGGAGGAAAGAAGGACGAAAGCAAGGGGAAAACACCGGTGTTACTAAAACCCCCCCATAAAAATGGATTCCCCCTGTGGGTAAGCCTAAATGTGGATGAATCTTGAAAATATTGTGCTACGTGTTATGTCAGTCATAACAGCTCACCTATTGTGCAATTCCGTTTATAGGAAATGTCCACAATATGGAAATCTATGCATATGGGATTGATCGCACTAGGTAGTTGCTACCTAGGGCTGAGGGTCAGGAAGAGGGTTTGAGACAGAATGAGGAGTGACTCATGTCTACAGGGTTCTTCTCTGGTCGGGGGTGAGAAGACGTTCTACAATGGATTGCGGATTAAAATTGAATGTGCACAGCCACAGGTATACTAAAAGCCACTCAATTCATAACTTTTAATGGGGGAATCTTACGTGGCGCACTCTCATGGACACCACGGCAGACATAGAGAGAGAGAAAAAGGTGAGTAAATATCTGAAACGGAGGCAGAAACAGAGAGAATGCAAAGCCCTGTGAATGGAAGGGAGAGCGAAAAGGGAAAATGGTCCTATTTACAAATGACAGATGTGAAACTGGGGTTCACATCAACAGTGTCACTGTCAGGAAGGAGGGTCATGCTAGCCATGTCACCGGTAGTGTGACCCGCAGGGACGCCGACCTGCTGGAGCGTCGTGCCAGCATGGGCTCTGGCAGCCACGTGGGCCAGCAGGAGGGTCCCGCTGCACAGCTGTGGGGTGAGGATAGCCTGGGTGGTGATATCGGCCATTACAGGGGCCTCTTCTGCTGGCAAGAGTGTGACAGTAGCAAGTAGATGGACAGGCCTGCGTGTGAGGACGGAATGCAGGAGGGGCTCTTGTGCGGCTGGGTGTGGGGCCCTCACGGGAACCGTGGAGAAATGGCCAGGTAACTGCGTCATGTGGGCTAGTAGATTGGCCAGGGCTTCGAACTGAAGGACAATAATGGGGAGTAGCTGTCAGGCCCTGGGAGTGTCTGAGTGTAAGTGGAGATGGGTTTGGGGTCACTGAGGGATGCGTGGGAGCCATCCCTGTATAGGTACAGGTCATAGGGAGATAGTCTCGTGAGGCCTGTGAGTGTCTAGGTTTGTCCTGGGTGCCTGGGGCTGACTGTGGCAGAAATCTGGGGAAGGCTGGAGAGAAGCTGGGAGACCCAGGAGAGTCCCTGAAGGCAGGGGGCGAAGAGGTGAAAGAAATGGGGGAGGGTTGCAGTAAGGTCCGTGAGTTTGTAGGTGATTCCTGGGTGCGGGAAGCTGACTCCAGGTGAAATCTGGAGATGGTCGGAGAGTAGCTGAGAGAGACAGAAGAGTCCCTGAGGGCTGGGGGTGAGAACATGAGGGAGACTGGGGAGTAAGTCAGTGAAATTCGTGAGTTCGGTGGTGTATCGTGGGTGCCTGGAACTGACTCCAGCTGGAATCTAGAGAAGTTTTGAGAGTAGCTGAAAGAGACACAAGAGTCCCTGTGGGCTGAGGGCAAAGACCTGAGGGAGACCAGGGAGGACCTCAGTGAAGTCTGTGAGTCTGTAGGTGATTCCGGAGTGTGGGAGGCTGACTCCCGCTGAAATCTGGGCGTGGTGGGAGAGTAGCTGGGACAGACAGGAGAGTCCCAGGGGGCTGGGGGTGAAGACATGAGAGAGACCGGGGAGTAACTCAGTGAAACTGCTGAGTTTGGTGGTGATACCTGGGTGCCTGGAACTGACTCCCGCTGAAATCTGGGCATGGTTGGAGAGTAGCTGGGACACACAGGAGAGTCCCTGAGGGCTGGGGGTGAAGACATGAGAGAGACCGGGGAGTAACTGAGTGAAACTGGTGAGTTTGGTGGTGACTCCGGGGTGCCTGGAACTGACTCCAGCTGAAATGTGGGCGTGGTTGGAGAGTAGCTGGGACAGACAGGAGAGTCCCTGAGGGCTGGTGAAGGCGTGAGAGAGACTGGAGAGTAATTGAGTGAAATTGGTGAGTTTGATGGTGATTCCTGGGTGCATGGAACCGACTCCCGCTGAAGTGCGGGCGTGGTTGGAGAGTAGCTGGGACACACAGGAGAGTCCCTGAGGGTTGGAGATAAAGACGTGCTAGAGACTGAGGAGTAACTGAGTGAAATTGGTGAGTTTGGTGGTGATTCCGGGGTGGCTGGAACTGACTCCAGCTGAAATGTGGGCGTGGTTGGAGAGTAGCTGGGACCGACCGGAGAGTCCCTGAGGGATGGTGAAGACATGAGAGAGACTGGGGAGTAACGCAGTGAAATTGGTGAGTCTGGTGGTGATTTCTGGGTGCCTGCAACGGACTCCCGCTGAAGTGTGGGCGTGTTTGGAGAGTAGCTGGGACAGACAGGCGAGTCCCTGAGGGTTGGAGATAAAGACGTGCTAGAGACTGGGGAGTAACTCAGTGAAAGTGTTGGGCTTGGTGGTGATCCCTGGGTTCCTGGAACTGACCCGCGCTGAAATGTGGGCGTGGTTGGAGAGTAGCTGGGACAGACTGGAGGGTCCGTGTTTGGAGAGTAGCTGGGAGACACAGGAGACCCCCCGAGAGCTGGGGGTGAGCTGCTGGGTGATGGCAGTAAGAACATGTGGTATATCACTGATGAACGTGGTGACTCTGAGGAATCCTCAGAGGAGGACACGGGAGAGCCCAATGGCTTCATTGATTGCCCAGCACGGTGAGGACAGGGAAATGGGAGCTTGTGGGATTCTGGTGATGACAGAGGTGAGTGTGGTGAAGCCCTAGGGGATGGTGAATGGTAGCTCCGGATCCCTGGTGGGGAGCTTCCCCTTAAGCCTGAGTTTCTGAGAGGGGAGAGGGAGAAGCTGGGTGAGGCTCGCATGGACCTTGGGGAGTCCGGGCTGGGGGACCGTTCATAAGAAGAGCCAGACGAGACCCTACTGTTCTTAGGTGCAGACATGATTAGGAACCCTGCAGCTCCCAGGAGCCCCTACTAATTTTCTAACTCGCAGAAATAAGGAGTGTGTGTGTGCGTGTGTGTGTGTGTGTGTGTGTTTGTGTGTGTGCGGTATGAGGTGTGTGCCCCTTAAGAAAATGGAAATCAACCAACCAATGGGACAGACAGACAGACAGAGATTCACTTGCCCAAGTGTTCTGTCCTGTCCTCTGAATCCGCTTCCAAGTCGCAAGACGCTGTGAGCTCCAAGTCCACGCAGAGTCCGCCAAACGCTCCGGCCGCTGATCCGCTCCGCGAAGATGTGAGTACAGGCCAGCCAGGGTGGGTTTAAATAGCCTCGGGCGCAGCCTAGCAGCGGAAAGGGCGGAGCTTCACTCCTCCTTTCCATCAGTCACCCCCAACTTTCCCAGGCTACACCTCGTAGGAAACTGTTCTCCTGCATTGATTCCATGCGCCACCTTTGGGACAATCTAAGAACTTACAAGTTTTCTTGGCCAGATATATTAGGAATTGTATACACGGAACCACTGAAAAACAACTAGTGGTTCCGTGGTTCCCACGTTGTGGTTTTGACACCAGCAGCACCCTTGCCACAATCAAACCCCGGAGATACACAGATCTGTGTTGTAACAAGACCTCCCCCTGACCCTGACGCATGGCAGTTTAAGAAGTCTTTCCGTGTAAGCGAAAAGACTTTGAAGAAAAGGTGGAGATATGCGTTGTATAAACATTCTTTTGCTCTGGAACCACGTAGAGACTTGGGAGCCAGTTGGGTGGAGCATTCGTTGGATGAGGGTGCTCGGGTGAGGAATATCAAGGTGTGGCTCCAGATAATCCGATCATCTAATTAAGATTCCAGTTATGCTCATCGGTTTTAAAATTCCATTTGGGTAAATTCTTTAAGTCAGACTGAGAATGGCAAAGCCTCAACCCCAATTTCCAGGGAGGGTTGAGAGCCTCAGGTGGAGTTGATCACCAATAGCCTATGGTTTAACCAATCATGCCTATAGAATGAGGTCTCCATAAAAACCCAAAAGGACTGGGTTCAGAGAGCTTCTGGATAACACTTCCCGGAAGGTAGTGCGCCCCTCCCCACAGGCCGGGCCCCACATTTATCTCTCAACTTTTTGCAATGTCCGCTAAAATACAGAGGCAAGTGTAAGTGTTTCCCTGCGTGCTGTGAGCTCTTCCAGCAAATGAATGCAACTAAATCTGGGCGTGGTGGCAACCTGATTTATAGCCAGTTGCTGAGAAGCACAGGTAGAACAACGTAGGGCTCCCCATTGTTATTAGTGTGGGAGGCCTGTCTGGCGGGACTCGGCCCTTTGGAATCTAATGCTATGTCCCGGTAGATAGCGTCACCATTGAATTAGAAGACACACATATGTTGAGAATAATCTTTCTGGTCATTTGCTGCATGTCTTATTTACAATATGTAATCAAATTCTTTCTCCTGACCTTATGGCACCTGGGTTGAGAACCAAGATTTGAACCAAACATTGGTCGGTCACTTTCTGAGTTTGAAACTCTATTTTGCCTTTAGCGTTTTGCTATTGCTTTTTCGTTTTCTTTTGTTTCGTTTCGTTTCTAAGTTCTGGGGTATATGTGCAGGATGTGCAGATTTGTTACTAAGGTAAACGTGTGCCATGGTGGTTGGCTGCACCTGTCAACCCATCACCTAGGTATTAAGCCCAGCATGCAGTAGCTGTTTTTCCTAACGCTCTGCCTCCCGAAAGGCCCCAGTGTGTGTTGTTCCCCTTCCTGTGTCCATGTGATCTCATTTTTCAGCTCCCATTATAAGTGAGAATGTGGCATTTGGTTGTCTTTCCCTGGATTAGTTTGCTGAGGATAATGACCACACATCACCACTGTTTTTGTTTTTTAGTATAAAGAGTAGTATTTTATTGAATAAGATTTGCTCACAGAAAAATAGGCTTAAATCTACAATGAATGCCAGACTCTACAGCAGAAAGCAATTTTCTCACTTTTCCACACACAATGGTTCCTACGAATTGAAAAAAAGCCATCAAATTTCATTCACAAATGTACTACTCTGTCTCAAGACATCTCACATAATCATGCACTGTACTAAAGCCATTAGATCAGTTCTTCAGTCAGGTTAAAGAAGTAGCCCTCTAATGACTGACTTTTATAGTGCTATCAATATCCACTCCCAATCAGTCTGCCATTGTTAATGGTGTACAGCATTACTGAATACAATGGAATTGATGACGCCCATATCCACGGACAGACCGTGACTTATGATGGTTTGATTTGTGATTCTTCAACGTTATGATGGGTTTATTAGATTATTAGATGCGTTTCTGAGTTACACTGGGTTTATGAGTATGCGACCCTATACTCCAGAAACAGCTGTATAAGGAAAAACAGGTGTACCTAATAAAAATATGCTTAGTGACTTGGGATAAACCAATAGATGTTCACAACTGATGGAGAGCCGTGAAAGAGAGATAGCGGTAAATAGTTACAATAACACAATTTTCCTGCACCTGTCGAGGATTTCCCCCAAAAAACGCAGAATGTGGGATGCACCTAAGGCATATGAAAGAGAGAGGGCAGAAGGAGTAAGAGAGAAATAGGAGGAAGGAAGGAAGGAAGGAAGGAAGGAAGGAAGGTAGGTAGGAAGGAAGGAAGGAAGGAAGGGAGGAAAGAAGGACGAAAGGAAGGAGAAAACACCGGTGTTACTAAAACCCCCCCATAAAAATGGATTCCCCCTGTTGGTAAGCCTACAATGTGGATGAATCTTGAAAATATTGTGCTACGTGTTATGTCAGTCATAACAGCTCACCTATTGTGCAATTCCGTTTATAGGAAATGTCCACAATATGGAAATCTATGCATATGGGATTGATCGCACTAGGTAGTTGCTACCTAGGGCTGAGGGTCAGGGAGAGGGTTTGAGACAGAATGAGGAGTGACTCATGTCTACAGGGTTCTTCTCTGGTCGGGGGTGAGAAGACGTTCTACAATGGATTGCGGATTAAAATTGAATGTGCACAGCCACAGGTATACTAAAAGCCACTCAATTCATAACTTTTAATGGGGGAATCTTACGTGGCGCACTCTCATGGACACCACGGCAGACATAGTGAGAGAGAAAAAGGTGAGTAAATATCTGAAACGGAGGCAGAAACAGAGAGAATGCAAAGCCTTGTGAATGGAAGGGAGAGCGAAAAGGGAAAATGGTCCTATTTACAAATGACAGATGTGAAACTGGGGTTCACATCAACAGTGTCACTGTCAGGAAGGAGATTCATGCTAGCCATGTCACCGGTAGTGTGGCCCGCAGGGACGCCGACCTGCTGGAGCGTCGTGCCAGCATGGGCTCTGGCAGCCACGTGGGCCAGCAGGAGGGTCCCGCTGCACAGCTGTGGGGTGAGGATAGCCTGGGTGGTGATATCGGCCATTACAGGGGCCTCTTCTGCTGGCAAGAGTGTGACAGTAGCAAGTAGATGGACAGGCCTGCGTGTGAGGACGGAATGCAGGAGGGGCTCTTGTGCGGCTGGGTGTGGGGCCCTCACGGGAACCGTGGAGAAATGGCCAGGTAACTGCGTCATGTGGGCTAGTAGATTGGCCAGGGCTTCGAACTGAAGGACAATAACGGGGAGTAGCTGTCAGGCCCTGGGAGTGTCTGAGTGTAAGTGGAGATGGGTTTGGGGTCACTGAGGGATGCGTGGGAGCCATCCCTGTATAGGTACAGGTCATAGGGAGATAGTCTCGTGAGGCCTGTGAGTGTCTAGGTTTGTCCTGGGTGCCTGGGGCTGACTGTGGCAGAAATCTGGGGAAGGCTGGAGAGAAGCTGGGAGACCCAGGAGAGTCCCTGAAGGCAGGGGGCGAAGAGGTGAAAGAAATGGGGGAGGGTTGCAGTAAGGTCCGTGAGTTTGTAGGTGATTCCTGGGTGCGGGAAGCTGACTCCAGGTGAAATCTGGAGATGGTCGGAGAGTAGCTGAGAGAGACAGAAGAGTCCCTGAGGGCTGGGGGTGAGAACATGAGGGAGACTGGGGAGTAAGTCAGTGAAATTCGTGAGTTCGGTGGTGTATCGTGGGTGCCTGGAACTGACTCCAGCTGGAATCTAGAGAAGTTTTGAGAGTAGCTGAAAGAGACACAAGAGTCCCTGTGGGCTGAGGGCAAAGACCTGAGGGAGACCAGGGAGGACCTCAGTGAAGTCTGTGAGTCTGTAGGTGATTCCGGAGTGTGGGAGGCTGACTCCCGCTGAAATCTGGGCGTGGTGGGAGAGTAGCTGGGACAGACAGGAGAGTCCCAGGGGGCTGGGGGTGAAGACATGAGAGAGACCGGGGAGTAACTCAGTGAAACTGCTGAGTTTGGTGGTGATACCTGGGTGCCTGGAACTGACTCCCGCTGAAATCTGGGCATGGTTGGAGAGTAGCTGGGACACACAGGAGAGTCCCTGAGGGCTGGGGGTGAAGACATGAGAGAGACCGGGGAGTAACTGAGTGAAACTGGTGAGTTTGGTGGTGACTCCGGGGTGCCTGGAACTGACTCCAGCTGAAATGTGGGCGTGGTTGGAGAGTAGCTGGGACAGACAGGAGAGTCCCTGAGGGCTGGTGAAGGCGTGAGAGAGACTGGAGAGTAATTGAGTGAAATTGGTGAGTTTGATGGTGATTCCTGGGTGCATGGAACCGACTCCCGCTGAAGTGTGGGCGTGGTTGGAGAGTAGCTGGGACACACAGGAGAGTCCCTGAGGGTTGGAGATAAAGACGTGCTAGAGACTGAGGAGTAACTGAGTGAAATGGGTGAGTTTGGTGGTGATTCCGGGGTGCCTGGAACTGACTCCAGCTGAAATGTGGGCGTGGTTGGAGAGTAGCTGGGACCGACCGGAGAGTCCCTGAGGGATGGTGAAGACATGAGAGAGACTGGGGAGTAACGCAGTGAAATTGGTGAGTCTGGTGGTGATTTCTGGGTGCCTGCAACGGACTCCCGCTGAAGTGTGGGCGTGTTTGGAGAGTAGCTGGGACAGACAGGCGAGTCCCTGAGGGTTGGAGATAAAGACGTGCTAGAGACTGGGGAGTAACTCAGTGAAAGTGTTGGGCTTGGTGGTGATCCCTGGGTTCCTGGAACTGACCCGCGCTGAAATGTGGGCGTGGTTGGAGAGTAGCTGGGACAGACTGGAGGGTCCGTGTTTGGAGAGTAGCTGGGAGACACAGGAGACCCCCCGAGAGCTGGGGGTGAGCTGCTGGGTGATGGCAGTAAGAACATGTGGTATATCACTGATGAACGTGGTGACTCTGAGGAATCCTCAGAGGAGGACACGGGAGAGCCCAATGGCTTCATTGATTGCCCAGCACGGTGAGGACAGGGAAATGGGAGCTTGTGGGATTCTGGTGATGACAGAGGTGAGTGTGGTGAAGCCCTAGGGGATGGTGAATGGTAGCTCCGGATCCCTGGTGGGGAGCTTCCCCTTAAGCCTGAGTTTCTGAGAGGGGAGAGGGAGAAGCTGGGTGAGGCTCGCATGGACCTTGGGGAGTCCGGGCTGGGGGACCGTTCATAAGAAGAGCCAGACGAGACCCTACTGTTCTTAGGTGCAGACATGATTAGGAACCCTGCAGCTCCCAGGAGCCCCTACTAATTTTCTAACTCGCAGAAATAAGGAGTGTGTGTGTGCGTGTGTGTGTGTGTGTGTGTGTTTGTGTGTGTGCGGTATGAGGTGTGTGCCCCTTAAGAAAATGGAAATCAACCAACCAATGGGACAGACAGACAGACAGAGATTCACTTGCCCAAGTGTTCTGTCCTGTCCTCTGAATCCGCTTCCAAGTCGCAAGACGCTGTGAGCTCCAAGTCCACGCAGAGTCCGCCAAACGCTCCGGCCGCTGATCCGCTCCGCGAAGATGTGAGTACAGGCCAGCCAGGGTGGGTTTAAATAGCCTCGGGCGCAGCCTAGCAGCGGAAAGGGCGGAGCTTCACTCCTCCTTTCCATCAGTCACCCCCAACTTTCCCAGGCTACACCTCGTAGGAAACTGTTCTCCTGCATTGATTCCATGCGCCACCTTTGGGACAATCTAAGAACTTACAAGTTTTCTTGGCCAGATATATTAGGAATTGTATACACGGAACCACTGAAAAACAACTAGTGGTTCCGTGGTTCCCACGTTGTGGTTTTGACACCAGCAGCACCCTTGCCACAATCAAACCCCGGAGATGCACAGATCTGTGTTGTAACAAGACCTCCCCCTGACCCTGACGCATGGCAGTTTAAGAAGTCTTTCCGTGGAAGCGAAAAGACTTTGAAGAAAAGGTGGAGATATGCGTTGTATAAACATTCTTTTGCTCTGGAACCACGTAGAGACTTGGGAGCCAGTTGGGTGGAGCATTCGTTGGATGAGGGTGCTCGGGTGAGGAATATCAAGGTGTGGCTCCAGATAATCCGATCATCTAATTAAGATTCCAGTTATGCTCATCGGTTTTAAAATTCCATTTGGGTAAATTCTTTAAGTCAGACTGAGAATGGCAAAGCCTCAACCCCAATTTCCAGGGAGGGTTGAGAGCCTCAGGTGGAGTTGATCACCAATAGCCTATGGTTTAACCAATCATGCCTATAGAATGAGGTCTCCATAAAAACCCAAAAGGACTGGGTTCAGAGAGCTTCTGGATAACACTTCCCGGAAGGTAGTGCGCCCCTCCCCACAGGCCGGGCCCCACATTTATCTCTCAACTTTTTGCAATGTCCGCTAAAATACAGAGGCAAGTGTAAGTGTTTCCCTGCGTGCTGTGAGCTCTTCCAGCAAATGAATGCAACTAAATCTGGGCGTGGTGGCAACCTGATTTATAGCCAGTTGCTGAGAAGCACAGGTAGAACAACGTAGGGCTCCCCATTGTTATTAGTGTGGGAGGCCTGTCTGGCGGGACTCGGCCCTTTGGAATCTAATGCTATGTCCCGGTAGATAGCGTCACCATTGAATTAGAAGACACACATATGTTGAGAATAATCTTTCTGGTCATTTGCTGCATGTCTTATTTACAATATGTAATCAAATTCTTTCTCCTGACCTTATGGCACCTGGGTTGAGAACCAAGATTTGAACCAAACATTGGTCGGTCACTTTCTGAGTTTGAAACTCTATTTTGCCTTTAGCGTTTTGCTATTGCTTTTTCGTTTTCTTTTGTTTCGTTTCGTTTCTAAGTTCTGGGGTATATGTGCAGGATGTGCAGATTTGTTACTAAGGTAAACGTGTGCCATGGTGGTTGGCTGCACCTGTCAACCCATCACCTAGGTATTAAGCCCAGCATGCAGTAGCTGTTTTTCCTAACGCTCTGCCTCCCGAAAGGCCCCAGTGTGTGTTGTTCCCCTTCCTGTGTCCATGTGATCTCATTTTTCAGCTCCCATTATAAGTGATAATGTGGCATTTGGTTGTCTTTCCCTGGATTAGTTTGCTGAGGATAATGACCACACATCACCACTGTTTTTGTTTTTTAGTATAAAGAGTAGTATTTTATTGAATAAGATTTGCTCACAGAAAAATAGGCTTAAATCTACAATGAATGCCAGACTCTACAGCAGAAAGCAATTTTCTCACTTTTCCACACACAATGGTTCCTACGAATTGAAAAAAAGCCATCAAATTTCATTCACAAATGTACTACTCTGTCTCAAGACATCTCACATAATCATGCACTGTACTAAAGCCATTAGATCAGTTCTTCAGTCAGGTTAAAGAAGTAGCCCTCTAATGACTGACTTTTATAGTGCTATCAATATCCACTCCCAATCAGTCTGCCATTGTTAATGGTGTACAGCATTACTGAATACAATGGAATTGATGACGCCCATATCCACGGACAGACCGTGACTTATGATGGTTTGATTTGTGATTCTTCAACGTTATGATGGGTTTATTAGATTATTAGATGCGTTTCTGAGTTACACTGGGTTTATGAGTATGCGACCCTATACTCCAGAAACAGCTGTATAAGGAAAAACAGGTGTACCTAATAAAAATATGCTTAGTGACTTGGGATAAACCAATAGATGTTCACAACTGATGGAGAGCCGTGAAAGAGAGATAGCGGTAAATAGTTACAATAACACAATTTTCCTGCACCTGTCGAGGATTTCCCCCAAAAAACGCAGAATGTGGGATGCACCTAAGGCATATGAAAGAGAGAGGGCAGAAGGAGTAAGAGAGAAATAGGAGGAAGGAAGGAAGGAAGGAAGGAAGGAAGGAAGGTAGGTAGGAAGGAAGGAAGGAAGGAAGGGAGGAAAGAAGGACGAAAGGAAGGAGAAAACACCGGTGTTACTAAAACCCCCCCATAAAAATGGATTCCCCCTGTTGGTAAGCCTACAATGTGGATGAATCTTGAAAATATTGTGCTACGTGTTATGTCAGTCATAACAGCTCACCTATTGTGCAATTCCGTTTATAGGAAATGTCCACAATATGGAAATCTATGCATATGGGATTGATCGCACTAGGTAGTTGCTACCTAGGGCTGAGGGTCAGGGAGAGGGTTTGAGACAGAATGAGGAGTGACTCATGTCTACAGGGTTCTTCTCTGGTCGGGGGTGAGAAGACGTTCTACAATGGATTGCGGATTAAAATTGAATGTGCACAGCCACAGGTATACTAAAAGCCACTCAATTCATAACTTTTAATGGGGGAATCTTACGTGGCGCACTCTCATGGACACCACGGCAGACATAGTGAGAGAGAAAAAGGTGAGTAAATATCTGAAACGGAGGCAGAAACAGAGAGAATGCAAAGCCCTGTGAATGGAAGGGAGAGCGAAAAGGGAAAATGGTCCTATTTACAAATGACAGATGTGAAACTGGGGTTCACATCAACAGTGTCACTGTCAGGAAGGAGGGTCATGCTAGCCATGTCACCGGTAGTGTGGCCCGCAGGGACGCCGACCTGCTGGAGCGTCGTGCCAGCATGGGCTCTGGCAGCCACGTGGGCCAGCAGGAGGGTCCCGCTGCACAGCTGTGGGGTGAGGATAGCCTGGGTGGTGATATCGGCCATTACAGGGGCCTCTTCTGCTGGCAAGAGTGTGACAGTAGCAAGTAGATGGACAGGCCTGCGTGTGAGGACGGAATGCAGGAGGGGCTCTTGTGCGGCTGGGTGTGGGGCCCTCACGGGAACCGTGGAGAAATGGCCAGGTAACTGCGTCATGTGGGCTAGTAGATTGGCCAGGGCTTCGAACTGAAGGACAATAACGGGGAGTAGCTGTCAGGCCCTGGGAGTGTCTGAGTGTAAGTGGAGATGGGTTTGGGGTCACTGAGGGATGCGTGGGAGCCATCCCTGTATAGGTACAGGTCATAGGGAGATAGTCTCGTGAGGCCTGTGAGTGTCTAGGTTTGTCCTGGGTGCCTGGGGCTGACTGTGGCAGAAATCTGGGGAAGGCTGGAGAGAAGCTGGGAGACCCAGGAGAGTCCCTGAAGGCAGGGGGCGAAGAGGTGAAAGAAATGGGGGAGGGTTGCAGTAAGGTCCGTGAGTTTGTAGGTGATTCCTGGGTGCGGGAAGCTGACTCCAGGTGAAATCTGGAGATGGTCGGAGAGTAGCTGAGAGAGACAGAAGAGTCCCTGAGGGCTGGGGGTGAGAACATGAGGGAGACTGGGGAGTAAGTCAGTGAAATTCGTGAGTTCGGTGGTGTATCGTGGGTGCCTGGAACTGACTCCAGCTGGAATCTAGAGAAGTTTTGAGAGTAGCTGAAAGAGACACAAGAGTCCCTGTGGGCTGAGGGCAAAGACCTGAGGGAGACCAGGGAGGACCTCAGTGAAGTCTGTGAGTCTGTAGGTGATTCCGGAGTGTGGGAGGCTGACTCCCGCTGAAATCTGGGCGTGGTGGGAGAGTAGCTGGGACAGACAGGAGAGTCCCAGGGGGCTGGGGGTGAAGACATGAGAGAGACCGGGGAGTAACTCAGTGAAACTGCTGAGTTTGGTGGTGATACCTGGGTGCCTGGAACTGACTCCCGCTGAAATCTGGGCATGGTTGGAGAGTAGCTGGGACACACAGGAGAGTCCCTGAGGGCTGGGGGTGAAGACATGAGAGAGACCGGGGAGTAACTGAGTGAAACTGGTGAGTTTGGTGGTGACTCCGGGGTGCCTGGAACTGACTCCAGCTGAAATGTGGGCGTGGTTGGAGAGTAGCTGGGACAGACAGGAGAGTCCCTGAGGGCTGGTGAAGGCGTGAGAGAGACTGGAGAGTAATTGAGTGAAATTGGTGAGTTTGATGGTGATTCCTGGGTGCATGGAACCGACTCCCGCTGAAGTGTGGGCGTGGTTGGAGAGTAGCTGGGACACACAGGAGAGTCCCTGAGGGTTGGAGATAAAGACGTGCTAGAGACTGAGGAGTAACTGAGTGAAATGGGTGAGTTTGGTGGTGATTCCGGGGTGCCTGGAACTGACTCCAGCTGAAATGTGGGCGTGGTTGGAGAGTAGCTGGGACCGACCGGAGAGTCCCTGAGGGATGGTGAAGACATGAGAGAGACTGGGGAGTAACGCAGTGAAATTGGTGAGTCTGGTGGTGATTTCTGGGTGCCTGCAACGGACTCCCGCTGAAGTGTGGGCGTGTTTGGAGAGTAGCTGGGACAGACAGGCGAGTCCCTGAGGGTTGGAGATAAAGACGTGCTAGAGACTGGGGAGTAACTCAGTGAAAGTGTTGGGCTTGGTGGTGATCCCTGGGTTCCTGGAACTGACCCGCGCTGAAATGTGGGCGTGGTTGGAGAGTAGCTGGGACAGACTGGAGGGTCCGTGTTTGGAGAGTAGCTGGGAGACACAGGAGACCCCCCGAGAGCTGGGGGTGAGCTGCTGGGTGATGGCAGTAAGAACATGTGGTATATCACTGATGAACGTGGTGACTCTGAGGAATCCTCAGAGGAGGACACGGGAGAGCCCAATGGCTTCATTGATTGCCCAGCACGGTGAGGACAGGGAAATGGGAGCTTGTGGGATTCTGGTGATGACAGAGGTGAGTGTGGTGAAGCCCTAGGGGATGGTGAATGGTAGCTCCGGATCCCTGGTGGGGAGCTTCCCCTTAAGCCTGAGTTTCTGAGAGGGGAGAGGGAGAAGCTGGGTGAGGCTCGCATGGACCTTGGGGAGTCCGGGCTGGGGGACCGTTCATAAGAAGAGCCAGACGAGACCCTACTGTTCTTAGGTGCAGACATGATTAGGAACCCTGCAGCTCCCAGGAGCCCCTACTAATTTTCTAACTCGCAGAAATAAGGAGTGTGTGTGCGTGTGTGTGTGTGTGTGTGTGTGTTTGTGTGTGTGCGGTGTGAGGTGTGTGCCCCTTAAGAAAATGGAAATCAACCAACCAATGGGACAGACAGACAGACGGAGATTCACTTGCCCAAGTGTTCTGTCCTGTCCTCTGAATCCGCTTCCAAGTCGCAAGACGCTGTGAGCTCCAAGTCCACGCAGAGTCCGCCAAACGCTCCGGCCGCTGATCCGCTCCGCGAAGATGTGAGTACAGGCCAGCCAGGGTGGGTTTAAATAGCCTCGGGCGCAGCCTAGCAGCGGAAAGGGCGGAGCTTCACTCCTCCTTTCCGTCAGTCACCCCCAACTTTCCCAGGCTACACCTCGTAGGAAACTGTTCTCCTGCATTGATTCCATGCGCCACCTTTGGGACAATCTAAGAACTTACAAGTTTTCTTGGCCAGATATATTAGGAATTGTATACACCGAAACACTGAAAAACAACTAGTGGTTCCGTGGTTCCCACGTTGTGGTTTTGACACCAGCAGCACCCTTGCCACAATCAAACCCCGGAGATGCACAGATCTGTGTTGTAACAAGACCTCCCCCTGACCCTGACGCATGGCAGTTTAAGAAGTCTTTCCGTGTAAGCGAAAAGACTTTGAAGAAAAGGTGGAGATATGCGTTGTATAAACATTCTTTTGCTCTGGAACCACGTAGAGACTTGGGAGCCAGTTGGGTGGAGCATTCGTTGGATGAGGGTGCTCGGGTGAGGAATATCAAGGTGTGGCTCCAGATAATCCGATCATCTAATTAAGATTCCAGTTATGCTCATCGGTTTTAAAATTCCATTTGGGTAAATTCTTTAAGTCAGACTGAGAATGGCAAAGCCTCAACCCCAATTTCCAGGGAGGGTTGAGAGCCTCAGGTGGAGTTGATCACCAATAGCCTATGGTTTAACCCATCATGCCTATAGAATGAGGTCTCCATAAAAACCCAAAAGGACTGGGTTCAGAGAGCTTCTGGATAACACTTCCCGGAAGGTAGTGCGCCCCTCCCCACATGCCGGGCCCCACATTTATCTCTCAACTTTTTGCAATGTCCGCTAAAATACAGAGGCAAGTGTAAGTGTTTCCCTGCGTGCTGTGAGCTCTTCCAGCAAATGAATGCAACTAAATCTGGGCGTGGTGGCAACCTGATTTATAGCCAGTTGCTGAGAAGCACAGGTAGAACAACGTAGGGCTCCCCATTGTTATTAGTGTGGGAGGCCTGTCTGGCGGGACTCGGCCCTTTGGAATCTAATGCTATGTCCCGGTAGATAGCGTCACCATTGAATTAGAAGACACACATATGTTGAGAATAATCTTTCTGGTCATTTGCTGCATGTCTTATTTACAATATGTAATCAAATTCTTTCTCCTGACCTTATGGCACCTGGGTTGAGAACCAAGATTTGAACCAAACATTGGTCGGTCACTTTCTGAGTTTGAAACTCTATTTTGCCTTTAGCGTTTTGCTATTGCTTTTTCGTTTTCTTTTGTTTCGTTTCGTTTCTAAGTTCTGGGGTATATGTGCAGGATGTGCAGATTTGTTACTAAGGTAAACGTGTGCCATGGTGGTTGGCTGCACCTGTCAACCCATCACCTAGGTATTAAGCCAAGCATGCAGTAGCTGTTTTTCCTAACGCTCTGCCTCCCGAAAGGCCCCAGTGTGTGTTGTTCCCCTTCCTGTGTCCATGTGATCTCATTTTTCAGCTCCCATTATAAGTGAGAATGTGGCATTTGGTTGTCTTTCCCTGGATTAGTTTGCTGAGGATAATGACCACACATCACCACTGTTTTTGTTTTTTAGTATAAAGAGTAGTATTTTATTGAATAAGATTTGCTCACAGAAAAATAGGCTTAAATCTACAATGAACGCCAGACTCTAGAGCAGAAAGCAATTTTCTCACTTTTCCACACACAATGGTTCCTACTCATTGAAAAAAAGCCATCAAATTTCATTCACAAATGTACTACTCTGTCTCAAAACATCTCACATAATCATGCACTGTACTAAAGCCATTAGATCAGTTCTTCAGTCAGGTTAAAGAAGTAGCCCTCTAATGACTGACTTTTATAGTGCTATCAATATCCACTCCCAATCAGTCTGCCATTGTTAATGGTGTACAGCATTACTGAATACAATGGAATTGATGACGCCCATATCCACGGACAGACCGTGACTTATGATGGTTTGATTTGTGATTCTTCAACGTTATGATGGGTTTATTAGATTATTAGATGCGTTTCTGAGTTACACTGGGTTTATGAGTATGCGACCCTATACTCCAGAAACAGCTGTATAAGGAAAAACAGGTGTACCTAATAAAAATATGCTTAGTGACTTGGGATAAACCAATAGATGTTCACAACTGATGGAGAGCCGTGAAAGAGAGATAGCGGTAAATAGTTACAATAACACAATTTTCCTGCACCTGTCGAGGATTTCCCCAAAAAAACGCAGAATGTGGGATGCACCTAAGGCATATGAAAGAGAGAGGGCAGAAGGAGTAAGAGAGAAATAGGAGGAAGGAAGGAAGGAAGGAAGGAAGGAAGGAAGGAAGGAAGGTAGGAAGGAAGGAAGGAAGGAAGGAAGGAAGGGAGGAAAGAAGGACGAAAGCAAGGGGAAAACACCGGTGTTACTAAAACCACCCCATAAAAATGGATTCCCCCTGTGGGTAAGCCTACAATGTGGATGAATCTTGAAAATATTGTGCTACGTGTTATGTCAGTCATAACAGCTCACCTATTGTGCAATTCCGTTTATAGGAAATGTCCACAATATGGAAATCTATGCATATGGGATTGATCGCACTAGGTAGTTGCTACCTAGGGCTGAGGGTCAGGAAGAGGGTTTGAGACAGAATGAGGAGTGACTCATGTCTACAGGGTTCTTCTCTGGTCGGGGGTGAGAAGACGTTCTACAATGGATTGCGGATTAAAATTGAATGTGCACAGCCACAGGTATACTAAAAGCCACTCAATTCATAACTTTTAATGGGGGAATCTTACGTGGCGCACTCTCATGGACACCACGGCAGACATAGAGAGAGAGAAAAAGTTGAGTAAATATCTGAAACGGAGGCAGAAACAGAGAGAATGCAAAGCCCTGTGAATGGAAGGGAGAGCGAAAAGGGAAAATGGTCCTATTTACAAATGACAGATGTGAAACTGGGGTTCACATCAACAGTGTCACTGTCAGGAAGGAGGGTCATGCTAGCCATGTCACCGGTAGTGTGGCCCGCAGGGACGCCGACCTGCTGGAGCGTCGTGCCAGCATGGGCTCTGGCAGCCACGTGGGCCAGCAGGAGGGTCCCGCTGCACAGCTGTGGGGTGAGGATAGCCTGGGTGGTGATATCGGCCATTACAGGGGCCTCTTCTGCTGGCAAGAGTGTGACAGTAGCAAGTAGATGGACAGGCCTGCGTGTGAGGACGGAATGCAGGAGGGGCTCTTGTGCGGCTGGGTGTGGGGCCCTCACGGGAACCGTGGAGAAATGGCCAGGTAACTGCGTCATGTGGGCTAGTAGATTGGCCAGGGCTTCGAACTGAAGGACAATAATGGGGAGTAGCTGTCAGGCCCTGGGAGTGTCTGAGTGTAAGTGGAGATGGGTTTGGGGTCACTGAGGGATGCGTGGGAGCCATCCCTGTATAGGTACAGGTCATAGGGAGATAGTCTCGTGAGGCCTGTGAGTGTCTAGGTTTGTCCTGGGTGCCTGGGGCTGACTGTGGCAGAAATCTGGGGAAGGCTGGAGAGAAGCTGGGAGACCCAGGAGAGTCCCTGAAGGCAGGGGGCGAAGAGGTGAAAGAAATGGGGGAGGGTTGCAGTAAGGTCCGTGAGTTTGTAGGTGATTCCTGGGTGCGGGAAGCTGACTCCAGGTGAAATCTGGAGATGGTCGGAGAGTAGCTGAGAGAGACAGAAGAGTCCCTGAGGGCTGGGGGTGAGAACATGAGGGAGACTGGGGAGTAAGTCAGTGAAATTCGTGAGTTCGGTGGTGTATCGTGGGTGCCTGGAACTGACTCCAGCTGGAATCTAGAGAAGTTTTGAGAGTAGCTGAAAGAGACACAAGAGTCCCTGTGGGCTGAGGGCAAAGACCTGAGGGAGACCAGGGAGGACCTCAGTGAAGTCTGTGAGTCTGTAGGTGATTCCGGAGTGTGGGAGGCTGACTCCCGCTGAAATCTGGGCGTGGTGGGAGAGTAGCTGGGACAGACAGGAGAGTCCCAGGGGGCTGGGGGTGAAGACATGAGAGAGACCGGGGAGTAACTCAGTGAAACTGCTGAGTTTGGTGGTGATACCTGGGTGCCTGGAACTGACTCCCGCTGAAATCTGGGCATGGTTGGAGAGTAGCTGGGACACACAGGAGAGTCCCTGAGGGCTGGGGGTGAAGACATGAGAGAGACCGGGGAGTAACTGAGTGAAACTGGTGAGTTTGGTGGTGACTCCGGGGTGCCTGGAACTGACTCCAGCTGAAATGTGGGCGTGGTTGGAGAGTAGCTGGGACAGACAGGAGAGTCCCTGAGGGCTGGTGAAGGCGTGAGAGAGACTGGAGAGTAATTGAGTGAAATTGGTGAGTTTGATGGTGATTCCTGGGTGCATGGAACCGACTCCCGCTGAAGTGCGGGCGTGGTTGGAGAGTAGCTGGGACACACAGGAGAGTCCCTGAGGGTTGGAGATAAAGACGTGCTAGAGACTGAGGAGTAACTGAGTGAAATTGGTGAGTTTGGTGGTGATTCCCGGGTGGCTGGAACTGACTCCAGCTGAAATGTGGGCGTGGTTGGAGAGTAGCTGGGACCGACCGGAGAGTCCCTGAGGGATGGTGAAGACATGAGAGAGACTGGGGAGTAACGCAGTGAAATTGGTGAGTCTGGTGGTGATTTCTGGGTGCCTGCAACGGACTCCCGCTGAAGTGTGGGCGTGTTTGGAGAGTAGCTGGGACAGACAGGCGAGTCCCTGAGGGTTGGAGATAAAGACGTGCTAGAGACTGGGGAGTAACTCAGTGAAAGTGTTGGGCTTGGTGGTGATCCCTGGGTTCCTGGAACTGACCCGCGCTGAAATGTGGGCGTGGTTGGAGAGTAGCTGGGACAGACTGGAGGGTCCGTGTTTGGAGAGTAGCTGGGAGACACAGGAGACCCCCCGAGAGCTGGGGATGAGCTGCTGGGTGATGGCAGTAAGAACATGTGGTATATCACTGATGAACGTGGTGACTCTGAGGAATCCTCAGAGGAGGACACGGGAGAGCCCAATGGCTTCATTGATTGCCCAGCACGGTGAGGACAGGGAAATGGGAGCTTGTGGGATTCTGGTGATGACAGAGGTGAGTGTGGTGAAGCCCTAGGGGATGGTGAATGGTAGCTCCGGATCCCTGGTGGGGAGCTTCCCCTTAAGCCTGAGTTTCTGAGAGGGGAGAGGGAGAAGCTGGGTGAGGCTCGCATGGACCTTCGGGAGTCCGGGCTGGGGGACCGTTCATAAGAAGGGCCAGACGAGACCCTACTGTTCTTAGGTGCAGACATGATTAGGAACCCTTCAGCTCCCAGGAGCCCCTACTAATTTTCTAACTCGAAGAAATAATGAGTGTGTGTGCGTGTGTGTGTGTGTGTGTGTGTTTGTGTGTGTGCGGTGTGAGGTGTGTGCCCCTTAAGAAAATGGAAATCAACCAACCAATGAGACAGACAGACAGACAGAGATTCACTTGCCCAAGTGTTCTGTCCTGTCCTCTGAATCCGCTTCCAAGTCGCAAGACGCTGTGAGCTCCAAGTCCACGCAGAGTCCGCCAAACGCTCCGGCCGCTGATCCGCTCCGCGAAGATCTGAGTACAGGCCAGCCAGGGTGGGTTTAAATAGCCTCGGGCGCAGCCTAGCAGCGGAAAGGGCGGAGCTTCACTCCTCCTTTCCATCAGTCACCCCCAACTTTCCCAGGCTACACCTCGTAGGAAACTGTTCTCCTGCATTGATTCCATGCGCCACCTTTGGGACAATCTAAGAACTTACAAGTTTTCTTGGCCAGACATATTAGGAATTGTATACACGGAACCACTGAAAAACAACTAGTGGTTCCGTGGTTCCCACGTTGTGGTTTTGACACCAGCAGCACCCTTGCCACAATCAAACCCCGGAGATGCACAGATCTGTGTTGTAACAAGACCTCCCCCTGACCCTGACGCATGGCAGTTTAAGAAGTCTTTCCGTGTAAGCGAAAAGACTTTGAAGGAAAGGTGGAGATATGCGTTGTATAAACATTCTTTTGCTCTGGAACCACGTAGAGACTTGGGAGCCAGTTGGGTGGAGCATTCGTTGGATGAGGGTGCTCGGGTGAGGAATATCAAGGTGTGGCTCCAGATAATCCGATCATCTAATTAAGATTCCAGTTATGCTCATCGGTTTTAAAATTCCATTTGGGTAAATTCTTTAAGTCAGACTGAGAATGGCAAAGCCTCAACCCCAATTTCCAGGGAGGGTTGAGAGCCTCAGGTGGAGTTGATCACCAATAGCCTATGGTTTAACCCATCATGCCTATAGAATGAGGTCTCCATAAAAACCCAAAAGGACTGGGTTCAGAGAGCTTCTGGATAACACTTCCCGGAAGGTAGTGCGCCCCTCCCCACAGGCCGGGCCCCACATTTATCTCTCAACTTTTTGCAATGTCCGCTAAAATACAGAGGCAAGTGTAAGTGTTTCCCTGCGTGCTGTGAGCTCTTCCAGCAAATGAATGCAACTAAATCTGGGCGTGGTGGCAACCTGATTTATAGCCAGTTGCTGAGAAGCACAGGTAGAACAACGTAGGGCTCCCCATTGTTATTAGTGTGGGAGGCCTGTCTGGCGGGAATCGGCCCTTTGGAATCTAATGCTATGTCCCGGTAGATAGCGTCACCATTGAATTAGAAGACACACATATGTTGAGAATAATCTTTCTGGTCATTTGCTGCATGTCTTATTTACAATATGTAATCAAATTCTTTCTCCTGACCTTATGGCACCTGGGTTGAGAACCAAGATTTGAACCAAACATTGGTCGGTCACTTTCTGAGTTTGAAACTCTATTTTGCCTTTAGCGTTTTGCTATTGCTTTTTCGTTTTCTTTTGTTTCGTTTCGTTTCTAAGTTCTGGGGTATATGTGCAGGATGTGCAGATTTGTTACTAAGGTAAACGTGTGCCATGGTGGTTGGCTGCACCTGTCAACCCATCACCTAGGTATTAAGCCCAGCACGCAGTAGCTGTTTTTCCTAACGCTCTGCCTCCCGAAAGGCCCCAGTGTGTGTTGTTCCCCTTCCTGTGTCCATGTGATCTCATTTTTCAGCTCCCATTATAAGTGAGAATGTGGCATTTGGTTGTCTTTCCCTGGATTAGTTTGCTGAGGATAATGACCACACATCACCACTGTTTTTGTTTTTTAGTATAAAGAGTAGAATTTTATTGAATAAGATTTGCTCACAGAAAAATAGGCTTAAATCTACAATGAATGCCAGACTCTACAGCAGAAAGCAATATTCTCACTTTTCCACACACAATGGTTCCTACTCATTGAAAAAAAGCCATCAAATTTCATTCACAAATGTACTACTCTGTCTCAAGACATCTCACATAATCATGCACTGTACTAAAGCCATTAGATCAGTTCTTCAGTCAGGTTAAAGAAGTATCCCTCTAATGACTGACTTTTATAGTGCTATCAATATCCACTCCCAATCAGTCTGCCATTGTTAATGGTGTACAGCATTACTGAATACAATGGAATTGATGACGCCCATATCCACGGACAGACCGTGACTTATGATGGTTTGATTTGTGATTCTTCAACGTTATGATGGGTTTATTAGATTATTAGATGCGTTTCTGAGTTACACTGGGTTTATGAGTATGCGACCCTATACTCCAGAAACAGCTGTATAAGGAAAAACAGGTGTACCTAATAAAAATATGCTTAGTGACTTGGGATAAACCAATAGATGTTCACAACTGATGGAGAGCCGTGAAAGAGAGATAGCGGTAAATAGTTACAATAACACAATTTTCCTGCACCTGTCGAGGATTTCCCCAAAAAAACGCAGAATGTGGGATGCACCTAAGGCATATGAAAGAGAGAGGGCAGAAGGAGTAAGAGAGAAATAGGAGGAAGGAAGGAAGGAGGGAAGGAAGGAAGGAAGGAAGGAAGGTAGGAAGGAAGGAAGGAAGGAAGGGAGGAAAGAAGGACGAAAGGAAGGAGAAAACACCGGTGTTACTAAAACCCCCCCATAAAAATGGATTCCCCCTGTGGGTAAGCCTACAATGTGGATGAATCTTGAAAATATTGTGCTACGTGTTATGTCAGTCATAACAGCTCACCTATTGTGCAATTCCGTTTATAGGAAATGTCCACAATATGGAAATCTATGCATATGGGGTTGATCGCACTAGGTAGTTGCTACCTAGGGCTGAGGGTCAGGGAGAGGGTTTGAGACAGAATGAGGAGTGACTCATGTCTACAGGGTTCTTCTCTGGTCGGGGGTGAGAAGACGTTCTACAATGGATTGCGGATTAAAATTGAATGTGCACAGCCACAGGTATACTAAAAGCCACTCAATTCATAACTTTTAATGGGGGAATCTTACGTGGCGCACTCTCATGGACACCACGGCAGACATAGTGAGAGAGAAAAAGGTGAGTAAATATCTGAAACGGAGGCAGAAACAGAGAGAATGCAAAGCCCTGTGAATGGAAGGGAGAGCGAAAAGGGAAAATGGTCCTATTTACAAATGACAGATGTGAAACTGGGGTTCACATCAACAGTGTCACTGTCAGGAAGGAGGGTCATGCTAGCCATGTCACCGGTAGTGTGGCCCGCAGGGACGCCGACCTGCTGGAGCGTCGTGCCAGCATGGGCTCTGGCAGCCACGTGGGCCAGCAGGAGGGTCCCGCTGCACAGCTGTGGGGTGAGGATAGCCTGGGTGGTGATATCGGCCATTACAGGGGCCTCTTCTGCTGGCAAGAGTGTGACAGTAGCAAGTAGATGGACAGGCCTGCGTGTGAGGACGGAATGCAGGAGGGGCTCTTGTGCGGCTGGGTGTGGGGCCCTCACGGGAACCGTGGAGAAATGGCCAGGTAACTGCGTCATGTGGGCTAGTAGATTGGCCAGGGCTTCGAACTGAAGGACAATAACGGGGAGTAGCTGTCAGGCCCTGGGAGTGTCTGAGTGTAAGTGGAGATGGGTTTGGGGTCACTGAGGGATGCGTGGGAGCCATCCCTGTATAGGTACAGGTCATAGGGAGATAGTCTCGTGAGGCCTGTGAGTGTCTAGGTTTGTCCTGGGTGCCTGGGGCTGACTGTGGCAGAAATCTGGGGAAGGCTGGAGAGAAGCTGGGAGACCCAGGAGAGTCCCTGAAGGCAGGGGGCGAAGAGGTGAAAGAAATGGGGGAGGGTTGCAGTAAGGTCCGTGAGTTTGTAGGTGATTCCTGGGTGCGGGAAGCTGACTCCAGGTGAAATCTGGAGATGGTCGGAGAGTAGCTGAGAGAGACAGAAGAGTCCCTGAGGGCTGGGGGTGAGAACATGAGGGAGACTGGGGAGTAAGTCAGTGAAATTCGTGAGTTCGGTGGTGTATCGTGGGTGCCTGGAACTGACTCCAGCTGGAATCTAGAGAAGTTTTGAGAGTAGCTGAAAGAGACACAAGAGTCCCTGTGGGCTGAGGGCAAAGACCTGAGAGAGACCAGGGAGGACCTCAATGAAGTCTGTGAGTCTGTAGGTGATTCCGGAGTGTGGGAGGCTGACTCCCGCTGAAATCTGGGCGTGGTGGGAGAGTAGCTGGGACAGACAGGAGAGTCCCAGGGGGCTGGGGGTGAAGACATGAGAGAGACCGGGGAGTAACTCAGTGAAACTGCTGAGTTTGGTGGTGATACCTGGGTGCCTGGAACTGACTCCCGCTGAAATCTGGGCATGGTTGGAGAGTAGCTGGGACACACAGGAGAGTCCCTGAGGGCTGGGGGTGAAGACATGAGAGAGACCGGGGAGTAACTGAGTGAAACTGGTGAGTTTGGTGGTGACTCCGGGGTGCCTGGAACTGACTCCAGCTGAAATGTGGGCGTGGTTGGAGAGTAGCTGGGACAGACAGGAGAGTCCCTGAGGGCTGGTGAAGGCGTGAGAGAGACTGGAGAGTAATTGAGTGAAATTGGTGAGTTTGATGGTGATTCCTGGGTGCATGGAACCGACTCCCGCTGAAGTGTGGGCGTGGTTGGAGAGTAGCTGGGACACACAGGAGAGTCCCTGAGGGTTGGAGATAAAGACGTGCTAGAGACTGAGGAGTAACTGAGTGAAATGGGTGAGTTTGGTGGTGATTCCGGGGTGCCTGGAACTGACTCCAGCTGAAATGTGGGCGTGGTTGGAGAGTAGCTGGGACCGACCGGAGAGTCCCTGAGGGATGGTGAAGACATGAGAGAGACTGGGGAGTAACGCAGTGAAATTGGTGAGTCTGGTGGTGATTTCTGGGTGCCTGCAACGGACTCCCGCTGAAGTGTGGGCGTGTTTGGAGAGTAGCTGGGACAGACAGGCGAGTCCCTGAGGGTTGGAGATAAAGACGTGCTAGAGACTGGGGAGTAACTCAGTGAAAGTGTTGGGCTTGGTGGTGATCCCTGGGTTCCTGGAACTGACCCGCGCTGAAATGTGGGCGTGGTTGGAGAGTAGCTGGGACAGACTGGAGGGTCCGTGTTTGGAGAGTAGCTGGGAGACACAGGAGACCCCCCGAGAGCTGGGGGTGAGCTGCTGGGTGATGGCAGTAAGAACATGTGGTATATCACTGATGAACGTGGTGACTCTGAGGAATCCTCAGAGGAGGACACGGGAGAGCCCAATGGCTTCATTGATTGCCCAGCACGGTGAGGACAGGGAAATGGGAGCTTGTGGGATTCTGGTGATGACAGAGGTGAGTGTGGTGAAGCCCTAGGGGATGGTGAATGGTAGCTCCGGATCCCTGGTGGGGAACTTCCCCTTAAGCCTGAGTTTCTGAGAGGGGAGAGGGAGAAGCTGGGTGAGGCTCGCATGGACCTTGGGGAGTCCGGGCTGGGGGACCGTTCATAAGAAGGGCCAGACGAGACCCTACTGTTCTTAGGTGCAGACATGATTAGGAACCCTGCAGCTCCCAGGAGCCCCTACTAATTTTCTAACTCGAAGAAATAAGGAGTGTGTGTGCGTGTGTGTGTGTGTGTGTGTTTGTGTGTATGCGGTGTGAGGTGTGTGCCCCTTAAGAAAATGGAAATCAACCAACCAATGGGACAGACAGACAGACGGAGATTCACTTGCCCAAGTGTTCTGTCCTGTCCTCTGAATCCGCTTCCAAGTCGCAAGACGCTGTGAGCTCCAAGTCCACGCAGAGTCCGCCAAACGCTCCGGCCGCTGATCCGCTCCGCGAAGATGTGAGTACAGGCCAGCCAGGGTGGGTTTAAATAGCCTCGGGCGCAGCCTAGCAGCGGAAAGGGCGGAGCTTCACTCCTCCTTTCCATCAGTCACCCCCAACTTTCCCAGGCTACACCTCGTAGGAAACTGTTCTCCTGCATTGATTCCATGCGCCACCTTTGGGACAATCTAAGAACTTACAAGTTTTCTTGGCCAGATATATTAGGAATTGTATACACGGAACCACTGAAAAACAACTAGTGGTTCCGTGGTTCCCACGTTGTGGTTTTGACACCAGCAGCACCCTTGCCACAATCAAACCCCGGAGATGCACAGATCTGTGTTGTAACAAGACCTCCCCCTGACCCTGACGCATGGCAGTTTAAGAAGTCTTTCCGTGTAAGCGAAAAGACTTTGAAGAAAAGGTGGAGATATGCGTTGTATAAACATTCTTTCGCTCTGGAACCACGTAGAGACTTGGGAGCCAGTTGGGTGGAGCATTCGTTGGATGAGGGTGCTCGGGTGAGGAATATCAAGGTGTGGCTCCAGATAATCCGATCATCTAATTAAGATTCCAGTTATGCTCATCGGTTTTAAAATTCCATTCGGGTAAATTCTTTAAGTCAGACTGAGAATGGCAAAGCCTCAACCCCAATTTCCAGGGAGGGTTGAGAGCCTCAGGTGGAGTTGATCACCAATAGCCTATGGTTTAACCCATCATGCCTATAGAATGAGGTCTCCATAAAAACCCAAAAGGACTGGGTTCAGAGAGCTTCTGGATAACACTTCCCGGAAGGTAGTACGACCCTCCCCACAGGCCGGGCCCCACATTTATCTCTCAACTTTTTGCAATGTCCGCTAAAATACAAAGGCAAGTGTAAGTGTTTCCCTGCGTGCTGTGAGCTCTTCCAGCAAATGAATGCAACTAAATCTGGGCGTGGTGGAAACCTGATTTATAGCCAGTTGCTGAGAAGCACAGGTAGAACAACGCAGGGCTCCCCATTGTTATTAGTGTGGGAGGCCTGTCTGGCGGGACTCGGCCCTTTGGAATCTAATGCTATGTCCCTGTAGATAGCGTCACCATTGAATTAGAAGACACACATATGTTGAGAATAATCTTTCTGGTCATTTGCTGCATGTCTTATTTACAATATGTAATCAAATTCTTTCTCCTGACCTTATGGCACCTGGGTTGAGAACCAAGATTTGAACCAAACATTGGTCGGTCACTTTCTGAGTTCGAAACTCTATTTTGCCTTTAGCGTTTTGCTATTGCTTTTTCGTTTTCTTTTGTTTCGTTTCGTTTCTAAGTTCTGGGGTATATGTGCAGGATGTGCAGATTTGTTACTAAGGTAAACGTGTGCCATGGTGGTTGGCTGCACCTGTCAACCCATCACCTAGGTATTAAGCCCAGCATGCAGTAGCTGTTTTTCCTAACGCTCTGCCTCCCGAAAGGCCCCAGTGTGTGTTGTTCCCCTTCCTGTGTCCATGTGATCTCATTTTTCAGCTCCCATTATAAGTGAGAATGTGGCATTTGGTTGTCTTTCCCTGGATTAGTTTGCTGAGGATAATGACCACACATCACCACTGTTTTTGTTTTTTAGTATAAAGAGTAGTATTTTATTGAATAAGATTTGCTCACAGAAAAATAGGCTTAAATCTACAATGAATGCCAGACTCTACAGCAGAAAGCAATTTTCTCACTTTTCCACACACAATGGTTCCTACTCATTGAAAAAAAGCCATCAAATTTCATTCACAAATGTACTACTCTGTCTCAAGACATCTCACATAATCATGCACTGTACTAAAGCCATTAGATCAGTTCTTCAGTCAGGTTAAAGAAGTAGCCCTCTAATGACTGACTTTTATAGTGCTATCAATATCCACTCCCAATCAGTCTGCCATTGTTAATGGTGTACAGCATTACTGAATACAATGGAATTGATGACACCCATATCCACGGACAGACCGTGACTTATGATGGTTTGATTTGTGATTCTTCAACGTTATGATGGGTTTATTAGATTATTAGATGCGTTTCTGAGTTACACTGGGTTTATGAGTATGCGACCCTATACTCCAGAAACAGCTGTATAATTAAAAACAGGTGTACCTAATAAAAATATGCTTAGTGACTTGGGATAAACCAATAGATGTTCACAACTGATGGAGAGCCGTGAAAGAGAGATAGCGGTAAATAGTTACAATAACACAATTTTCCTGCACCTGTCGAGGATTTCCCCAAAAAAACGCAGAATGTGGGATGCACCTAAGGCATATGAAAGAGAGAGGGCAGAAGGAGTAAGAGAGAAATAGGAGGAAGGAAGGAAGGAAGGAAGGAAGGAAGGAAGGTAGGAAGGAAGGAAGGAAGGAAGGAAGGGAGGAAAGAAGGACGAAAGGAAGGAGAAAACACCGGTGTTACTAAAACCCCCCCATAAAAATGGATTCCCCCTGTGGGTAAGCCTACAATGTGGATGAATCTTGAAAATATTGTGCTACGTGTTATGTCAGTCATAACAGCTCACCTATTGTGCAATTCCGTTTATAGGAAATGTCCACAATATGGAAATCTATGCATATGGGATTGATCGCACTAGGTAGTTGCTACCTAGGGCTGAGGGTCAGGGAGAGGGTTTGAGACAGAATGAGGAGTGACTCATGTCTACAGGGTTCTTCTCTGGTCGGGGGTGAGAAGACGTTCTACAATGGATTGCGGATTAAAATTGAATGTGCACAGCCACAGGTATACTAAAAGCCACTCAATTCATAACTTTTAATGGGGGAATCTTACGTGGCGCACTCTCATGGACACCACGGCAGACATAGTGAGAGAGAAAAAGGTGAGTAAATATCTGAAACGGAGGCAGAAACAGAGAGAATGCAAAGCCCTGTGAATGGAAGGGAGAGCGAAAAGGGAAAATGGTCCTATTTACAAATGACAGATGTGAAACTGGGGTTCACATCAACAGTGTCACTGTCAGGAAGGAGGGTCATGCTAGCCATGTCACCGGTAGTGTGGCCCGCAGGGACGCCGACCTGCTGGAGCGTCGTGCCAGCATGGGCTCTGGCAGCCACGTGGGCCAGCAGGAGGGTCCCGCTGCACAGCTGTGGGGTGAGGATAGCCTGGGTGGTGATATCGGCCATTACAGGGGCCTCTTCTGCTGGCAAGAGTGTGACAGTAGCAAGTAGATGGACAGGCCTGCGTGTGAGGACGGAATGCAGGAGGGGCTCTTGTGCGGCTGGGTGTGGGGCCCTCACGGGAACCGTGGAGAAATGGCCAGGTAACTGCGTCATGTGGGCTAGTAGATTGGCCAGGGCTTCGAACTGAAGGACAATAACGGGGAGTAGCTGTCAGGCCCTGGGAGTGTCTGAGTGTAAGTGGAGATGGGTTTGGGGTCACTGAGGGATGCGTGGGAGCCATCCCTGTATAGGTACAGGTCATAGGGAGATAGTCTCGTGAGGCCTGTGAGTGTCTAGGTTTGTCCTGGGTGCCTGGGGCTGACTGTGGCAGAAATCTGGGGAAGGCTGGAGAGAAGCTGGGAGACCCAGGAGAGTCCCTGAAGGCAGGGGGCGAAGAGGTGAAAGAAATGGGGGAGGGTTGCAGTAAGGTCCGTGAGTTTGTAGGTGATTCCTGGGTGCGGGAAGCTGACTCCAGGTGAAATCTGGAGATGGTCGGAGAGTAGCTGAGAGAGACAGAAGAGTCCCTGAGGGCTGGGGGTGAGAACATGAGGGAGACTGGGGAGTAAGTCAGTGAAATTCGTGAGTTCGGTGGTGTATCGTGGGTGCCTGGAACTGACTCCAGCTGGAATCTAGAGAAGTTTTGAGAGTAGCTGAAAGAGACACAAGAGTCCCTGTGGGCTGAGGGCAAAGACCTGAGAGAGACCAGGGAGGACCTCAGTGAAGTCTGTGAGTCTGTAGGTGATTCCGGAGTGTGGGAGGCTGACTCCCGCTGAAATCTGGGCGTGGTGGGAGAGTAGCTGGGACAGACCGGAGAGTCCCAGGGGGCTGGGGGTGAAGACATGAGAGAGACCGGGGAGTAACTCAGTGAAACTGCTGAGTTTGGTGGTGATACCTGGGTGCCTGGAACTGACTCCCGCTGAAATCTGGGCATGGTTGGAGAGTAGCTGGGACACACAGGAGAGTCCCTGAGGGCTGGGGGTGAAGACATGAGAGAGACCGGGGAGTAACTGAGTGAAACTGGTGAGTTTGGTGGTGACTCCGGGGTGCCTGGAACTGACTCCAGCTGAAATGTGGGCGTGGTTGGAGAGTAGCTGGGACAGACAGGAGAGTCCCTGAGGGCTGGTGAAGGCGTGAGAGAGACTGGAGAGTAATTGAGTGAAATTGGTGAGTTTGATGGTGATTCCTGGGTGCATGGAACCGACTCCCGCTGAAGTGTGGGCGTGGTTGGAGAGTAGCTGGGACACACAGGAGAGTCCCTGAGGGTTGGAGATAAAGACGTGCTAGAGACTGAGGAGTAACTGAGTGAAATGGGTGAGTTTGGTGGTGATTCCGGGGTGCCTGGAACTGACTCCAGCTGAAATGTGGGCGTGGTTGGAGAGTAGCTGGGACCGACCGGAGAGACCCTGAGGGATGGTGAAGACATGAGAGAGACTGGGGAGTAACGCAGTGAAATTGGTGAGTCTGGTGGTGATTTCTGGGTGCCTGCAACGGACTCCCGCTGAAGTGTGGGCGTGTTTGGAGAGTAGCTGGGACAGACAGGCGAGTCCCTGAGGGTTGGAGATAAAGACGTGCTAGAGACTGGGGAGTAACTCAGTGAAAGTGTTGGGCTTGGTGGTGATCCCTGGGTTCCTGGAACTGACCCGTGCTGAAATGTGGGCGTGGTTGGAGAGTAGCTGGGACAGACTGGAGGGTCCGTGTTTGGAGAGTAGCTGGGAGACACAGGAGACCCCCCGAGAGCTGGGGGTGAGCTGCTGGGTGATGGCAGTAAGAACATGTGGTATATCACTGATGAACGTGGTGACTCTGAGGAATCCTCAGAGGAGGACACGGGAGAGCCCAATGGCTTCATTGATTGCCCAGCACGGTGAGGACAGGGAAATGGGAGCTTGTGGGATTCTGGTGATGACAGAGGTGAGTGTGGTGAAGCCCTAGGGGATGGTGAATGGTAGCTCCGGATCCCTGGTGGGGAGCTTCCCCTTAAGCCTGTGTTTCTGAGAGGGGAGAGGGAGAAGCTGGGTGAGGCTCGCATGGACCTTGGGGAGTCCGGGCTGGGGGACCGTTCATAAGAAGAGCCAGACGAGACCCTACTGTTCTTAGGTGCAGACATGATTAGGAACCCTGCAGCTCCCAGGAGCCCCTACTAATTTTCTAACTCGAAGAAATAAGGAGTGTGCGTGTGCGTGTGTGTGTGTGTGTGTGTGTGTTTGTGTGTGTGCGGTGTGAGGTGTGTGCCCCTTAAGAAAATGGAAATCAACCAACCAATGGGACAGACAGACAGACAGAGATTCACTTGCCCAAGTGTTCTGTCCTGTCCTCTGAATCCGCTTCCAAGTCGCAAGACGCTGTGAGCTCCAAGTCCACGCAGAGTCCGCCAAACGCTCCGGCCGCTGATCGGCTCCGCGAAGATATGAGTACAGGCCAGCCAGGGTGGGTTTAAATAGCCTCGGGCGCAGCCTAGCAGCGGAAAGGGCGGAGCTTCACTCCTCCTTTCCATCAGTCACCCCCAGCTTTCCCAGGCTACACCTCGTAGGAAACTGTTCTCCTGCATTGATTCCATGCGCCACCTTTGGGACAATCTAAGAACTTACAAGTTTTCTTGGCCAGATATATTAGGAATTGTATACACCGAAACACTGAAAAACAACTAGTGGTTCCGTGGTTCCCACGTTGTGGTTTTGACACCAGCAGCACCCTTGCCACAATCAAACCCCGGAGATGCACAGATCTGTGTTGTAACAAGACCTCCCCCTGACCCTGACGCATGGCAGTTTAAGAAGTCTTTCCGTGTAAGCGAAAAGACTTTGAAGAAAAGGTGGAGATATGCGTTGTATAAACATTCTTTTGCTCTGGAACCACGTAGAGACTTGGGAGCCAGTTGGGTGGAGCATTCGTTGGATGAGGGTGCTCGGGTGAGGAATATCAAGGTGTGGCTCCAGATAATCCGATCATCTAATTAAGATTCCAGTTATGCTCATCGGTTTTAAAATTCCATTTGGGTAAATTCTTTAAGTCAGACTGAGAATGGCAAAGCCTCAACCCCAATTTCCAGGGAGGGTTGAGAGCCTCAGGTGGAGTTGATCACCAATAGCCTATGGTTTAACCCATCATGCCTATAGAATGAGGTCTCCATAAAAACCCAAAAGGACTGGGTTCAGAGAGCTTCTGGATAACACTTCCCGGAAGGTAGTGCGCCCCTCCCCACAGGCCGGGCCCCACATTTATCTCTCAACTTTTTGCAATGTCCGCTAAAATACAGAGGCAAGTGTAAGTGTTTCCCTGCGTGCTGTGAGCTCTTCCAGCAAATGAATGCAACTAAATCTGGGCGTGGTGGCAACCTGATTTATAGCCAGTTGCTGAGAAGCACAGGTAGAACAACGTAGGGCTCCCCATTGTTATTAGTGTGGGAGGCCTGTCTGGCGGGACTCGGCCCTTTGGAATCTAATGCTATGTCCCGGTAGATAGCGTCACCATTGAATTAGAAGACACACATATGTTGAGAATAATCTTTCTGGTCATTTGCTGCATGTCTTATTTACAATATGTAATCAAATTCTTTCTCCTGACCTTATGGCACCTGGGTTGAGAACCAAGATTTGAACCAAACATTGGTCGGTCACTTTCTGAGTTTGAAACTCTATTTTGCCTTTAGCGTTTTGCTATTGCTTTTTCGTTTTCTTTTGTTTCGTTTCGTTTCTAAGTTCTGGGGTATATGTGCAGGATGTGCAGATTTGTTACTAAGGTAAACGTGTGCCATGGTGGTTGGCTGCACCTGTCAACCCATCACCTAGGTATTAAGCCCAGCATGCAGTAGCTGTTTTTCCTAACGCTCTGCCTCCCGAAAGGCCCCAGTGTGTGTTGTTCCCCTTCCTGTGTCCATGTGATCTCATTTTTCAGCTCCCATTATAAGTGAGAATGTGGCATTTGGTTGTCTTTCCCTGGATTAGTTTGCTGAGGATAATGACCACACATCACCACTGTTTTTGTTTTTTAGTATAAAGAGTAGTATTTTATTGAATAAGATTTGCTCACAGAAAAATAGGCTTAAATCTACAATGAATGCCAGACTCTACAGCAGAAAGCAATTTTCTCACTTTTCCACACACAATGGTTCCTACTCATTGAAAAAAAGCCATCAAATTTCATTCACAAATGTACTACTCTGTCTCCAGACATCTCACATAATCATGCACTGTACTAAAGCCATTAGATCAGTTCTTCAGTCAGGTTAAAGAAGTAGCCCTCTAATGACTGACTTTTATAGTGCTATCAATATCCACTCCCAATCAGTCTGCCATTGTTAATGGTGTACAGCATTACTGAATACAATGGAATTGATGACGCCCATATCCACGGACAGACCGTGACTTATGATGGTTTGATTTGTGATTCTTCAACGTTATGATGGGTTTATTAGATTATTAGATGCGTTTCTGAGTTACACTGGGTTTATGAGTATGCGACCCTATACTCCAGAAACAGCTGTATAAGGAAAAACAGGTGTACCTAATAAAAATATGCTTAGTGACTTGGGATAAACCAATAGATGTTCACAACTGAGGGAGAGCCGTGAAAGAGAGATAGCGGTAAATAGTTACAATAACACAATTTTCCTGCACCTGTCGAGGATTTCCCCAAAAAAAACGCAGAATGTGGGATGCACCTAAGGCATATGAAAGAGAGAGGGCAGAAGGAGTAAGAGAGAAATAGGAGGAAGGAAGGAAGGAAGGAAGGAAGGAAGGTAGGAAGGAAGGAAGGTAGGAAGGAAGGAAGGAAGGAAGGGAGGAAAGAAGGACGAAAGGAAGGAGAAAACACCGGTGTTACTAAAACCCCCCCATAAAAATGGATTCCCCCTGTTGGTAAGCCTACAATGTGGATGAATCTTGAAAATATTGTGCTACGTGTTATGTCAGTCATAACAGCTCACCTATTGTGCAATTCCGTTTATAGGAAATGTCCACAATATGGAAATCTATGCATATGGGATTGATCGCACTAGGTAGTTGCTACCTAGGGCTGAGGGTCAGGGAGAGGGTTTGAGACAGAATGAGGAGTGACTCATGTCTACAGGGTTCTTCTCTGGTCGGGGGTGAGAAGACGTTCTACAATGGATTGCGGATTAAAATTGAATGTGCACAGCCACAGGTATACTAAAAGCCACTCAATTCGTAACTTTTAATGGGGGAATCTTATGTGGCGCACTCTCATGGACACCACGGCAGACATAGTGAGAGAGAAAAAGGTGAGTAAATATCTGAAACGGAGGCAGAAACAGAGAGAATGCAAAGCCCTGTGAATGGAAGGGAGAGCGAAAAGGGAAAATGGTCCTATTTACAAATGACAGATGTGAAACTGGGGTTCACATCAACAGTGTCACTGTCAGGAAGGAGGGTCATGCTAGCCATGTCACCGGTAGTGTGGCCCGCAGGGACGCCGACCTGCTGGAGCGTCGTGCCAGCATGGGCTCTGGCAGCCACGTGGGCCAGCAGGAGGGTCCCGCTGCACAGCTGTGGGGTGAGGATAGCCTGGGTGGTGATATCGGCCATTACAGGGGCCTCTTCTGCTGGCAAGAGTGTGACAGTAGCAAGTAGATGGACAGGCCTGCGTGTGAGGACGGAATGCAGGAGGGGCTCTTGTGCGGCTGGGTGTGGGGCCCTCACGGGAACCGTGGAGAAATGGCCAGGTAACTGCGTCATGTGGGCTAGTAGATTGGCCAGGGCTTCGAACTGAAGGACAATAACGGGGAGTAGCTGTCAGGCCCTGGGAGTGTCTGAGTGTAAGTGGAGATGGGTTTGGGGTCACTGAGGGATGCGTGGGAGCCATCCCTGTATAGGTACAGGTCATAGGGAGATAGTCTCGTGAGGCCTGTGAGTGTCTAGGTTTGTCCTGGGTGCCTGGGGCTGACTGTGGCAGAAATCTGGGGAAGGCTGGAGAGAAGCTGGGAGACCCAGGAGAGTCCCTGAAGGCAGGGGGCGAAGAGGTGAAAGAAATGGGGGAGGGTTGCAGTAAGGTCCGTGAGTTTGTAGGTGATTCCTGGGTGCGGGAAGCTGACTCCAGGTGAAATCTGGAGATGGTCGGAGAGTAGCTGAGAGAGACAGAAGAGTCCCTGAGGGCTGGGGGTGAGAACATGAGGGAGACTGGGGAGTAAGTCAGTGAAATTCGTGAGTTCGGTGGTGTATCGTGGGTGCCTGGAACTGACTCCAGCTGGAATCTAGAGAAGTTTTGAGAGTAGCTGAAAGAGACACAAGAGTCCCTGTGGGCTGAGGGCAAAGACCTGAGAGAGACCAGGGAGGACCTCAGTGAAGTCTGTGAGTCTGTAGGTGATTCCGGAGTGTGGGAGGCTGACTCCCGCTGAAATCTGGGCGTGGTGGGAGAGTAGCTGGGACAGACCGGAGAGTCCCAGGGGGCTGGGGGTGAAGACATGAGAGAGACCGGGGAGTAACTCAGTGAAACTGCTGAGTTTGGTGGTGATACCTGGGTGCCTGGAACTGACTCCCGCTGAAATCTGGGCATGGTTGGAGAGTAGCTGGGACACACAGGAGAGTCCCTGAGGGCTGGGGGTGAAGACATGAGAGAGACCGGGGAGTAACTGAGTGAAACTGGTGAGTTTGGTGGTGACTCCGGGGTGCCTGGAACTGACTCCAGCTGAAATGTGGGCGTGGTTGGAGAGTAGCTGGGACAGACAGGAGAGTCCCTGAGGGCTGGTGAAGGCGTGAGAGAGACTGGAGAGTAATTGAGTGAAATTGGTGAGTTTGATGGTGATTCCTGGGTGCATGGAACCGACTCCCGCTGAAGTGTGGGCGTGGTTGGAGAGTAGCTGGGACACACAGGAGAGTCCCTGAGGGTTGGAGATAAAGACGTGCTAGAGACTGAGGAGTAACTGAGTGAAATGGGTGAGTTTGGTGGTGATTCCGGGGTGCCTGGAACTGACTCCAGCTGAAATGTGGGCGTGGTTGGAGAGTAGCTGGGACCGACCGGAGAGACCCTGAGGGATGGTGAAGACATGAGAGAGACTGGGGAGTAACGCAGTGAAATTGGTGAGTCTGGTGGTGATTTCTGGGTGCCTGCAACGGACTCCCGCTGAAGTGTGGGCGTGTTTGGAGAGTAGCTGGGACAGACAGGCGAGTCCCTGAGGGTTGGAGATAAAGACGTGCTAGAGACTGGGGAGTAACTCAGTGAAAGTGTTGGGCTTGGTGGTGATCCCTGGGTTCCTGGAACTGACCCGTGCTGAAATGTGGGCGTGGTTGGAGAGTAGCTGGGACAGACTGGAGGGTCCGTGTTTGGAGAGTAGCTGGGAGACACAGGAGACCCCCCGAGAGCTGGGGGTGAGCTGCTGGGTGATGGCAGTAAGAACATGTGGTATATCACTGATGAACGTGGTGACTCTGAGGAATCCTCAGAGGAGGACACGGGAGAGCCCAATGGCTTCATTGATTGCCCAGCACGGTGAGGACAGGGAAATGGGAGCTTGTGGGATTCTGGTGATGACAGAGGTGAGTGTGGTGAAGCCCTAGGGGATGGTGAATGGTAGCTCCGGATCCCTGGTGGGGAGCTTCCCCTTAAGCCTGAGTTTCTGAGAGGGGAGAGGGAGAAGCTGGGTGAGGCTCGCATGGACCTTGGGGAGTCCGGGCTGGGGGACCGTTCATAAGAAGAGCCAGACGAGACCCTACTGTTCTTAGGTGCAGACATGATTAGGAACCCTGCAGCTCCCAGGAGCCCCTACTAATTTTCTAACTCGAAGAAATAAGGAGTGTGTGTGTGCGTGTGTGTGTGTGTGTGTGTGTGTGTGTGTTTGTGTGTGTGCGGTGTGAAGTGTGTGCCCCTTAAGAAAATGGAAATCAACCAACCAATGGGACAGACAGACAGACAGAGATTCACTTGCCCAAGTGTTCTGTCCTGTCCTCTGAATCCGCTTCCAAGTCGCAAGACGCTGTGAGCTCCAAGTCCACGCAGAGTCCGCCAAACGCTCCGGCCGCTGATCGGCTCCGCGAAGATATGAGTACAGGCCAGCCAGGGTGGGTTTAAATAGCCTCGGGCGCAGCCTAGCAGCGGAAAGGGCGGAGCTTCACTCCTCCTTTCCATCAGTCACCCCCAGCTTTCCCAGGCTACACCTCGTAGGAAACTGTTCTCCTGCATTGATTCCATGCGCCACCTTTGGGACAATCTAAGAACTTACAAGTTTTCTTGGCCAGATATATTAGGAATTGTATACACCGAAACACTGAAAAACAACTAGTGGTTCCGTGGTTCCCACGTTGTGGTTTTGACACCAGCAGCACCCTTGCCACAATCAAACCCCGGAGATGCACAGATCTGTGTTGTAACAAGACCTCCCCCTGACCCTGACGCATGGCAGTTTAAGAAGTCTTTCCGTGTAAGCGAAAAGACTTTGAAGAAAAGGTGGAGATATGCGTTGTATAAACATTCTTTTGCTCTGGAACCACGTAGAGACTTGGGAGCCAGTTGGGTGGAGCATTCGTTGGATGAGGGTGCTCGGGTGAGGAATATCAAGGTGTGGCTCCAGATAATCCGATCATCTAATTAAGATTCCAGTTATGCTCATCGGTTTTAAAATTCCATTTGGGTAAATTCTTTAAGTCAGACTGAGAATGGCAAAGCCTCAACCCCAATTTCCAGGGAGGGTTGAGAGCCTCAGGTGGAGTTGATCACCAATAGCCTATGGTTTAACCCATCATGCCTATAGAATGAGGTCTCCATAAAAACCCAAAAGGACTGGGTTCAGAGAGCTTCTGGATAACACTTCCCGGAAGGTAGTGCGCCCCTCCCCACAGGCCGGGCCCCACATTTATCTCTCAACTTTTTGCAATGTCCGCTAAAATACAGAGGCAAGTGTAAGTGTTTCCCTGCGTGCTGTGAGCTCTTCCAGCAAATGAATGCAACTAAATCTGGGCGTGGTGGCAACCTGATTTATAGCCAGTTGCTGAGAAGCACAGGTAGAACAACGTAGGGCTCCCCATTGTTATTAGTGTGGGAGGCCTGTCTGGCGGGACTCGGCCCTTTGGAATCTAATGCTATGTCCCGGTAGATAGCGTCACCATTGAATTAGAAGACACACATATGTTGAGAATAATCTTTCTGGTCATTTGCTGCATGTCTTATTTACAATATGTAATCAAATTCTTTCTCCTGACCTTATGGCACCTGGGTTGAGAACCAAGATTTGAACCAAACATTGGTCGGTCACTTTCTGAGTTTGAAACTCTATTTTGCCTTTAGCGTTTTGCTATTGCTTTTTCGTTTTCTTTTGTTTCGTTTCGTTTCTAAGTTCTGGGGTATATGTGCAGGATGTGCAGATTTGTTACTAAGGTAAACGTGTGCCATGGTGGTTGGCTGCACCTGTCAACCCATCACCTAGGTATTAAGCCCAGCATGCAGTAGCTGTTTTTCCTAACGCTCTGCCTCCCGAAAGGCCCCAGTGTGTGTTGTTCCCCTTCCTGTGTCCATGTGATCTCATTTTTCAGCTCCCATTATAAGTGAGAATGTGGCATTTGGTTGTCTTTCCCTGGATTAGTTTGCTGAGGATAATGACCACACATCACCACTGTTTTTGTTTTTTAGTATAAAGAGTAGTATTTTATTGAATAAGATTTGCTCACAGAAAAATAGGCTTAAATCTACAATGAATGCCAGACTCTACAGCAGAAAGCAATTTTCTCACTTTTCCACACACAATGGTTCCTACTCATTGAAAAAAAGCCATCAAATTTCATTCACAAATGTACTACTCTGTCTCCAGACATCTCACATAATCATGCACTGTACTAAAGCCATTAGATCAGTTCTTCAGTCAGGTTAAAGAAGTAGCCCTCTAATGACTGACTTTTATAGTGCTATCAATATCCACTCCCAATCAGTCTGCCATTGTTAATGGTGTACAGCATTACTGAATACAATGGAATTGATGACGCCCATATCCACGGACAGACCGTGACTTATGATGGTTTGATTTGTGATTCTTCAACGTTATGATGGGTTTATTAGATTATTAGATGCGTTTCTGAGTTACACTGGGTTTATGAGTATGCGACCCTATACTCCAGAAACAGCTGTATAAGGAAAAACAGGTGTACCTAATAAAAATATGCTTAGTGACTTGGGATAAACCAATAGATGTTCACAACTGAGGGAGAGCCGTGAAAGAGAGATAGCGGTAAATAGTTACAATAACACAATTTTCCTGCACCTGTCGAGGATTTCCCCAAAAAAAACGCAGAATGTGGGATGCACCTAAGGCATATGAAAGAGAGAGGGCAGAAGGAGTAAGAGAGAAATAGGAGGAAGGAAGGAAGGAAGGAAGGAAGGAAGGTAGGAAGGAAGGAAGGTAGGAAGGAAGGAAGGAAGGAAGGGAGGAAAGAAGGACGAAAGGAAGGAGAAAACACCGGTGTTACTAAAACCCCCCCATAAAAATGGATTCCCCCTGTTGGTAAGCCTACAATGTGGATGAATCTTGAAAATATTGTGCTACGTGTTATGTCAGTCATAACAGCTCACCTATTGTGCAATTCCGTTTATAGGAAATGTCCACAATATGGAAATCTATGCATATGGGATTGATCGCACTAGGTAGTTGCTACCTAGGGCTGAGGGTCAGGGAGAGGGTTTGAGACAGAATGAGGAGTGACTCATGTCTACAGGGTTCTTCTCTGGTCGGGGGTGAGAAGACGTTCTACAATGGATTGCGGATTAAAATTGAATGTGCACAGCCACAGGTATACTAAAAGCCACTCAATTCGTAACTTTTAATGGGGGAATCTTATGTGGCGCACTCTCATGGACACCACGGCAGACATAGTGAGAGAGAAAAAGGTGAGTAAATATCTGAAACGGAGGCAGAAACAGAGAGAATGCAAAGCCCTGTGAATGGAAGGGAGAGCGAAAAGGGAAAATGGTCCTATTTACAAATGACAGATGTGAAACTGGGGTTCACATCAACAGTGTCACTGTCAGGAAGGAGGGTCATGCTAGCCATGTCACCGGTAGTGTGGCCCGCAGGGACGCCGACCTGCTGGAGCGTCGTGCCAGCATGGGCTCTGGCAGCCACGTGGGCCAGCAGGAGGGTCCCGCTGCACAGCTGTGGGGTGAGGATAGCCTGGGTGGTGATATCGGCCATTACAGGGGCCTCTTCTGCTGGCAAGAGTGTGACAGTAGCAAGTAGATGGACAGGCCTGCGTGTGAGGACGGAATGCAGGAGGGGCTCTTGTGCGGCTGGGTGTGGGGCCCTCACGGGAACCGTGGAGAAATGGCCAGGTAACTGCGTCATGTGGGCTAGTAGATTGGCCAGGGCTTCGAACTGAAGGACAATAACGGGGAGTAGCTGTCAGGCCCTGGGAGTGTCTGAGTGTAAGTGGAGATGGGTTTGGGGTCACTGAGGGATGCGTGGGAGCCATCCCTGTATAGGTACAGGTCATAGGGAGATAGTCTCGTGAGGCCTGTGAGTGTCTAGGTTTGTCCTGGGTGCCTGGGGCTGACTGTGGCAGAAATCTGGGGAAGGCTGGAGAGAAGCTGGGAGACCCAGGAGAGTCCCTGAAGGCAGGGGGCGAAGAGGTGAAAGAAATGGGGGAGGGTTGCAGTAAGGTCCGTGAGTTTGTAGGTGATTCCTGGGTGCGGGAAGCTGACTCCAGGTGAAATCTGGAGATGGTCGGAGAGTAGCTGAGAGAGACAGAAGAGTCCCTGAGGGCTGGGGGTGAGAACATGAGGGAGACTGGGGAGTAAGTCAGTGAAATTCGTGAGTTCGGTGGTGTATCGTGGGTGCCTGGAACTGACTCCAGCTGGAATCTAGAGAAGTTTTGAGAGTAGCTGAAAGAGACACAAGAGTCCCTGTGGGCTGAGGGCAAAGACCTGAGAGAGACCAGGGAGGACCTCAGTGAAGTCTGTGAGTCTGTAGGTGATTCCGGAGTGTGGGAGGCTGACTCCCGCTGAAATCTGGGCGTGGTGGGAGAGTAGCTGGGACAGACAGGAGAGTCCCAGGGGGCTGGGGGTGAAGACATGAGAGAGACCGGGGAGTAACTCAGTGAAACTGCTGAGTTTGGTGGTGATACCTGGGTGCCTGGAACTGACTCCCGCTGAAATCTGGGCATGGTTGGAGAGTAGCTGGGACACACAGGAGAGTCCCTGAGGGCTGGGGGTGAAGACATGAGAGAGACCGGGGAGTAACTGAGTGAAACTGGTGAGTTTGGTGGTGACTCCGGGGTGCCTGGAACTGACTCCAGCTGAAATGTGGGCGTGGTTGGAGAGTAGCTGGGACAGACAGGAGAGTCCCTGAGGGCTGGTGAAGGCGTGAGAGAGACTGGAGAGTAATTGAGTGAAATTGGTGAGTTTGATGGTGATTCCTGGGTGCATGGAACCGACTCCCGCTGAAGTGTGGGCGTGGTTGGAGAGTAGCTGGGACACACAGGAGAGTCCCTGAGGGTTGGAGATAAAGACGTGCTAGAGACTGAGGAGTAACTGAGTGAAATTGGTGAGTTTGGTGGTGATTCCGGGGTGCATGGAACTGACTCCAGCTGAAATGTGGGCGTGGTTGGAGAGTAGCTGGGACCGACCGGAGAGTCCCTGAGGGATGGTGAAGACATGAGAGAGACTGGGGAGTAACGCAGTGAAATTGGTGAGTCTGGTGGTGATTTCTGGGTGCCTGCAACGGACTCCCGCTGAAGTGTGGGCGTGTTTGGAGAGTAGCTGGGACAGACAGGCGAGTCCCTGAGGGTTGGAGATAAAGACGTGCTAGAGACTGGGGAGTAACTCAGTGAAAGTGTTGGGCTTGGTGGTGATCCCTGGGTTCCTGGAACTGACCCGCGCTGAAATGTGGGCGTGGTTGGAGAGTAGCTGGGACAGACTGGAGGGTCCGTGTTTGGAGAGTAGCTGGGAGACACAGGAGACCCCCCGAGAGCTGGGGGTGAGCTGCTGGGTGATGGCAGTAAGAACATGTGGTATATCACTGATGAACGTGGTGACTCTGAGGAATCCTCAGAGGAGGACACGGGAGAGCCCAATGGCTTCATTGATTGCCCAGCACGGTGAGGACAGGGAAATGGGAGCTTGTGGGATTCTGGTGATGACAGAGGTGAGTGTGGTGAAGCCCTAGGGGATGGTGAATGGTAGCTCCGGATCCCTGGTGGGGAGCTTCCCCTTAAGCCTGAGTTTCTGAGAGGGGAGAGGGAGAAGCTGGGTGAGGCTCGCATGGACCTTGGGGAGTCCGGGCTGGGGGACCGTTCATAAGAAGAGCCAGACGAGACCCTACTGTTCTTAGGTGCAGACATGATTAGGAACCCTGCAGCTCCCAGGAGCCCCTACTAATTTTCTAACTCGAAGAAATAAGGAGTGTGTGTGTGCGTGTGTGTGTGTGTGTGTGTGTGTGTGTGTGTTTGTGTGTGTGCGGTGTGAAGTGTGTGCCCCTTAAGAAAATGGAAATCAACCAACCAATGGGACAGACAGACAGACAGAGATTCACTTGCCCAAGTGTTCTGTCCTGTCCTCTGAATCCGCTTCCAAGTCGCAAGACGCTGTGAGCTCCAAGTCCACGCAGAGTCCGCCAAACGCTCCGGCCGCTGATCGGCTCCGCGAAGATATGAGTACAGGCCAGCCAGGGTGGGTTTAAATAGCCTCGGGCGCAGCCTAGCAGCGGAAAGGGCGGAGCTTCACTCCTCCTTTCCATCAGTCACCCCCAGCTTTCCCAGGCTACACCTCGTAGGAAACTGTTCTCCTGCATTGATTCCATGCGCCACCTTTGGGACAATCTAAGAACTTACAAGTTTTCTTGGCCAGATATATTAGGAATTGTATACACCGAAACACTGAAAAACAACTAGTGGTTCCGTGGTTCCCACGTTGTGGTTTTGACACCAGCAGCACCCTTGCCACAATCAAACCCCGGAGATGCACAGATCTGTGTTGTAACAAGACCTCCCCCTGACCCTGACGCATGGCAGTTTAAGAAGTCTTTCCGTGTAAGCGAAAAGACTTTGAAGAAAAGGTGGAGATATGCGTTGTATAAACATTCTTTTGCTCTGGAACCACGTAGAGACTTGGGAGCCAGTTGGGTGGAGCATTCGTTGGATGAGGGTGCTCGGGTGAGGAATATCAAGGTGTGGCTCCAGATAATCCGATCATCTAATTAAGATTCCAGTTATGCTCATCGGTTTTAAAATTCCATTTGGGTAAATTCTTTACGTCAGACTGAGAATGGCAAAGCCTCAACCCCAATTTCCAGGGAGGGTTGAGAGCCTCAGGTGGAGTTGATCACCAATAGCCTATGGTTTAACCCATCATGCCTATAGAATGAGGTCTCCATAAAAACCCAAAAGGACTGGGTTCAGAGAGCTTCTGGATAACACTTCCCGGAAGGTAGTGCGCCCCTCCCCACAGGCCGGGCCCCACATTTATCTCTCAACTTTTTGCAATGTCCGCTAAAATACAAAGGCAAGTGTAAGTGTTTCCCTGCGTGCTGTGAGCTCTTCCAGCAAATGAATGCAACTAAATCTGGGCGTGGTGGCAACCTGATTTATAGCCAGTTGCTGAGAAGCACAGGTAGAACAACGTAGGGCTCCCCATTGTTATTAGTGTGGGAGGCCTGTCTGGCGGGACTCGGCCCTTTGGAATCTAATGCTATGTCCCGGTAGATAGCGTCACCATTGAATTAGAAGACACACATATGTTGAGAATAATCTTTCTGGTCATTTGCTGCATGTCTTATTTACAATATGTAATCAAATTCTTTCTCCTGACCTTATGGCACCTGGGTTGAGAACCAAGATTTGAACCAAACATTGGTCGGTCACTTTCTGAGTTTGAAACTCTATTTTGCCTTTAGCGTTTTGCTATTGCTTTTTCGTTTTCTTTTGTTTCGTTTCGTTTCTAAGTTCTGGGGTATATGTGCAGGATGTGCAGATTTGTTACTAAGGTAAACGTGTGCCATGGTGGTTGGCTGCACCTGTCAACCCATCACCTAGGTATTAAGCCCAGCATGCAGTAGCTGTTTTTCCTAACGCTCTGCCTCCCGAAAGGCCCCAGTGTGTGTTGTTCCCCTTCCTGTGTCCATGTGATCTCATTTTTCAGCTCCCATTATAAGTGAGAATGTGGCATTTGGTTGTCTTTCCCTGGATTAGTTTGCTGAGGATAATGACCACACATCACCACTGTTTTTGTTTTTTAGTATAAAGAGTAGTATTTTATTGAATAAGATTTGCTCACAGAAAAATAGGCTTAAATCTACAATGAATGCCAGACTCTACAGCAGAAAGCAATTTTCTCACTTTTCCACACACAATGGTTCCTACGAATTGAAAAAAAGCCATCAAATTTCATTCACAAATGTACTACTCTGTCTCCAGACATCTCACATAATCATGCACTGTACTAAAGCCATTAGATCAGTTCTTCAGTCAGGTTAAAGAAGTAGCCCTCTAATGACTGACTTTTATAGTGCTATCAATATCCACTCCCAATCAGTCTGCCATTGTTAATGGTGTACAGCATTACTGAATACAATGGAATTGATGACGCCCATATCCACGGACAGACCGTGACTTATGATGGTTTGATTTGTGATTCTTCAACGTTATGATGGGTTTATTAGATTATTAGATGCGTTTCTGAGTTACACTGGGTTGATGAGTATGCGACCCTATACTCCAGAAACAGCTGTATAAGGAAAAACAGGTGTACCTAATAAAAATATGCTTAGTGACTTGGGATAAACCAATAGATGTTCACAACTGAGGGAGAGCCGTGAAAGAGAGATAGCGGTAAATAGTTACAATAACACAATTTTCCTGCACCTGTCGAGGATTTCCCCAAAAAAACGCAGAATGTGGGATGCACCTAAGGCATATGAAAGAGAGAGGGCAGAAGGAGTAAGAGAGAAATCGGAGGAAGGAAGGAAGGAAGGAAGGAAGGAAGGAAGGTAGGAAGGAAGGAAGGTAGGAAGGAAGGAAGGAAGGAAGGGAGGAAAGAAGGACGAAAGGAAGGAGAAAACACCGGTGTTACTAAAACCCCCCCATAAAAATGGATTCCCCCTGTTGGTAAGCCTACAATGTGGATGAATCTTGAAAATATTGTGCTACGTGTTATGTCAGTCATAACAGCTCACCTATTGTGCAATTCCGTTTATAGGAAATGTCCACAATATGGAAATCTATGCATATGGGATTGATCGCACTAGGTAGTTGCTACCTAGGGCTGAGGGTCAGGGAGAGGGTTTGAGACAGAATGAGGAGTGACTCATGTCTACAGGGTTCTTCTCTGGTCGGGGGTGAGAAGACGTTCTACAATGGATTGCGGATTAAAATTGAATGTGCACAGCCACAGGTATACTAAAAGCCACTCAATTCGTAACTTTTAATGGGGGAATCTTATGTGGCGCACTCTCATGGACACCACGGCAGACATAGTGAGAGAGAAAAAGGTGAGTAAATATCTGAAACGGAGGCAGAAACAGAGAGAATGCAAAGCCCTGTGAATGGAAGGGAGAGCGAAAAGGGAAAATGGTCCTATTTACAAATGACAGATGTGAAACTGGGGTTCACATCAACAGTGTCACTGTCAGGAAGGAGGGTCATGCTAGCCATGTCACCGGTAGTGTGGCCCGCAGGGACGCCGACCTGCTGGAGCGTCGTGCCAGCATGGGCTCTGGCAGCCACGTGGGCCAGCAGGAGGGTCCCGCTGCACAGCTGTGGGGTGAGGATAGCCTGGGTGGTGATATCGGCCATTACAGGGGCCTCTTCTGCTGGCAAGAGTGTGACAGTAGCAAGTAGATGGACAGGCCTGCGTGTGAGGACGGAATGCAGGAGGGGCTCTTGTGCGGCTGGGTGTGGGGCCCTCACGGGAACCGTGGAGAAATGGCCAGGTAACTGCGTCATGTGGGCTAGTAGATTGGCCAGGGCTTCGAACTGAAGGACAATAACGGGGAGTAGCTGTCAGGCCCTGGGAGTGTCTGAGTGTAAGTGGAGATGGGTTTGGGGTCACTGAGGGATGCGTGGGAGCCATCCCTGTATAGGTACAGGTCATAGGGAGATAGTCTCGTGAGGCCTGTGAGTGTCTAGGTTTGTCCTGGGTGCCTGGGGCTGACTGTGGCAGAAATCTGGGGAAGGCTGGAGAGAAGCTGGGAGACCCAGGAGAGTCCCTGAAGGCAGGGGGCGAAGAGGTGAAAGAAATGGGGGAGGGTTGCAGTAAGGTCCGTGAGTTTGTAGGTGATTCCTGGGTGCGGGAAGCTGACTCCAGGTGAAATCTGGAGATGGTCGGAGAGTAGCTGAGAGAGACAGAAGAGTCCCTGAGGGCTGGGGGTGAGAACATGAGGGAGACTGGGGAGTAAGTCAGTGAAATTCGTGAGTTCGGTGGTGTATCGTGGGTGCCTGGAACTGACTCCAGCTGGAATCTAGAGAAGTTTTGAGAGTAGCTGAAAGAGACACAAGAGTCCCTGTGGGCTGAGGGCAAAGACCTGAGAGAGACCAGGGAGGACCTCAGTGAAGTCTGTGAGTCTGTAGGTGATTCCGGAGTGTGGGAGGCTGACTCCCGCTGAAATCTGGGCGTGGTGGGAGAGTAGCTGGGACAGACAGGAGAGTCCCAGGGGGCTGGGGGTGAAGACATGAGAGAGACCGGGGAGTAACTCAGTGAAACTGCTGAGTTTGGTGGTGATACCTGGGTGCCTGGAACTGACTCCCGCTGAAATCTGGGCATGGTTGGAGAGTAGCTGGGACACACAGGAGAGTCCCTGAGGGCTGGGGGTGAAGACATGAGAGAGACCGGGGAGTAACTGAGTGAAACTGGTGAGTTTGGTGGTGACTCCGGGGTGCCTGGAACTGACTCCAGCTGAAATGTGGGCGTGGTTGGAGAGTAGCTGGGACAGACAGGAGAGTCCCTGAGGGCTGGTGAAGGCGTGAGAGAGACTGGAGAGTAATTGAGTGAAATTGGTGAGTTTGATGGTGATTCCTGGGTGCCTGCAACGGACTCCCGCTGAAGTGTGGGCGTGGTTGGAGAGTAGCTGGGACACACAGGAGAGTCCCTGAGGGTTGGAGATAAAGACGTGCTAGAGACTGAGGAGTAACTGAGTGAAATGGGTGAGTTTGGTGGTGATTCCGGGGTGCCTGGAACTGACTCCAGCTGAAATGTGGGCGTGGTTGGAGAGTAGCTGGGACCGACCGGAGAGTCCCTGAGGGATGGTGAAGACATGAGAGAGACTGGGGAGTAACGCAGTGAAATTGGTGAGTCTGGTGGTGATTTCTGGGTGCCTGCAACGGACTCCCGCTGAAGTGTGGGCGTGTTTGGAGAGTAGCTGGGACAGACAGGCGAGTCCCTGAGGGTTGGAGATAAAGACGTGCTAGAGACTGGGGAGTAACTCAGTGAAAGTGTTGGGCTTGGTGGTGATCCCTGGGTTCCTGGAACTGACCCGCGCTGAAATGTGGGCGTGGTTGGAGAGTAGCTGGGACAGACTGGAGGGTCCGTGTTTGGAGAGTAGCTGGGAGACACAGGAGACCCCCCGAGAGCTGGGGGTGAGCTGCTGGGTGATGGCAGTAAGAACATGTGGTATATCACTGATGAACGTGGTGACTCTGAGGAATCCTCAGAGGAGGACACGGGAGAGCCCAATGGCTTCATTGATTGCCCAGCACGGTGAGGACAGGGAAATGGGAGCTTGTGGGATTCTGGTGATGACAGAGGTGAGTGTGGTGAAGCCCTAGGGGATGGTGAATGGTAGCTCCGGATCCCTGGTGGGGAGCTTCCCCTTAAGCCTGAGTTTCTGAGAGGGGAGAGGGAGAAGCTGGGTGAGGCTCGCATGGACCTTGGGGAGTCCGGGCTGGGGGACCGTTCATAAGAAGAGCCAGACGAGACCCTACTGTTCTTAGGTGCAGACATGATTAGGAACCCTGCAGCTCCCAGGAGCCCCTACTAATTTTCTAACTCGAAGAAATAAGGAGTGTGTGTGTGCGTGTGTGTGTGTGTGTGTGTGTGTGTGTGTTTGTGTGTGTGCGGTGTGAAGTGTGTGCCCCTTAAGAAAATGGAAATCAACCAACCAATGGGACAGACAGACAGACAGAGATTCACTTGCCCAAGTGTTCTGTCCTGTCCTCTGAATCCGCTTCCAAGTCGCAAGACGCTGTGAGCTCCAAGTCCACGCAGAGTCCGCCAAACGCTCCGGCCGCTGATCCGCTCCGCGAAGATATGAGTACAGGCCAGCCAGGGTGGGTTTAAATAGCCTCGGGCGCAGCCTAGCAGCGGAAAGGGCGGAGCTTCACTCCTCCTTTCCATCAGTCACCCCCAGCTTTCCCAGGCTACACCTCGTAGGAAACTGTTCTCCTGCATTGATTCCATGCGCCACCTTTGGGACAATCTAAGAACTTACAAGTTTTCTTGGCCAGATATATTAGGAATTGTATACACCGAAACACTGAAAAACAACTAGTGGTTCCGTGGTTCCCACGTTGTGGTTTTGACACCAGCAGCACCCTTGCCACAATCAAACCCCGGAGATGCACAGATCTGTGTTGTAACAAGACCTCCCCCTGACCCTGACGCATGGCAGTTTAAGAAGTCTTTCCGTGTAAGCGAAAAGACTTTGAAGAAAAGGTGGAGATATGCGTTGTATAAACATTCTTTTGCTCTGGAACCACGTAGAGACTTGGGAGCCAGTTGGGTGGAGCATTCGTTGGATGAGGGTGCTCGGGTGAGGAATATCAAGGTGTGGCTCCAGATAATCCGATCATCTAATTAAGATTCCAGTTATGCTCATCGGTTTTAAAATTCCATTTGGGTAAATTCTTTAAGTCAGACTGAGAATGGCAAAGCCTCAACCCCAATTTCCAGGGAGGGTTGAGAGCCTCAGGTGGAGTTGATCACCAATAGCCTATGGTTTAACCCATCATGCCTATAGAATGAGGTCTCCATAAAAACCCAAAAGGACTGGGTTCAGAGAGCTTCTGGATAACACTTCCCGGAAGGTAGTGCGCCCCTCCCCACAGGCCGGGCCCCACATTTATCTCTCAACTTTTTGCAATGTCCGCTAAAATACAAAGGCAAGTGTAAGTGTTTCCCTGCGTGCTGTGAGCTCTTCCAGCAAATGAATGCAACTAAATCTGGGCGTGGTGGCAACCTGATTTATAGCCAGTTGCTGAGAAGCACAGGTAGAACAACGTAGGGCTCCCCATTGTTATTAGTGTGGGAGGCCTGTCTGGCGGGACTCGGCCCTTTGGAATCTAATGCTATGTCCCGGTAGATAGCGTCACCATTGAATTAGAAGACACACATATGTTGAGAATAATCTTTCTGGTCATTTGCTGCATGTCTTATTTACAATATGTAATCAAATTCTTTCTCCTGACCTTATGGCACCTGGGTTGAGAACCAAGATTTGAACCAAACATTGGTCGGTCACTTTCTGAGTTTGAAACTCTATTTTGCCTTTAGCGTTTTGCTATTGCTTTTTCGTTTTCTTTTGTTTCGTTTCGTTTCTAAGTTCTGGGGTATATGTGCAGGATGTGCAGATTTGTTACTAAGGTAAACGTGTGCCATGGTGGTTGGCTGCACCTGTCAACCCATCACCTAGGTATTAAGCCCAGCATGCAGTAGCTGTTTTTCCTAACGCTCTGCCTCCCGAAAGGCCCCAGTGTGTGTTGTTCCCCTTCCTGTGTCCATGTGATCTCATTTTTCAGCTCCCATTATAAGTGAGAATGTGGCATTTGGTTGTCTTTCCCTGGATTAGTTTGCTGAGGATAATGACCACACATCACCACTGTTTTTGTTTTTTAGTATAAAGAGTAGTATTTTATTGAATAAGATTTGCTCACAGAAAAATAGGCTTAAATCTACAATGAATGCCAGACTCTACAGCAGAAAGCAATTTTCTCACTTTTCCACACACAATGGTTCCTACGAATTGAAAAAAAGCCATCAAATTTCATTCACAAATGTACTACTCTGTCTCCAGACATCTCACATAATCATGCACTGTACTAAAGCCATTAGATCAGTTCTTCAGTCAGGTTAAAGAAGTAGCCCTCTAATGACTGACTTTTATAGTGCTATCAATATCCACTCCCAATCAGTCTGCCATTGTTAATGGTGTACAGCATTACTGAATACAATGGAATTGATGACGCCCATATCCACGGACAGACCGTGACTTATGATGGTTTGATTTGTGATTCTTCAACGTTATGATGGGTTTATTAGATTATTAGATGCGTTTCTGAGTTACACTGGGTTGATGAGTATGCGACCCTATACTCCAGAAACAGCTGTATAAGGAAAAACAGGTGTACCTAATAAAAATATGCTTAGTGACTTGGGATAAACCAATAGATGTTCACAACTGAGGGAGAGCCGTGAAAGAGAGATAGCGGTAAATAGTTACAATAACACAATTTTCCTGCACCTGTCGAGGATTTCCCCAAAAAAACGCAGAATGTGGGATGCACCTAAGGCATATGAAAGAGAGAGGGCAGAAGGAGTAAGAGAGAAATCGGAGGAAGGAAGGAAGGAAGGAAGGAAGGAAGGAAGGTAGGAAGGAAGGAAGGTAGGAAGGAAGGAAGGAAGGAAGGGAGGAAAGAAGGACGAAAGGAAGGAGAAAACACCGGTGTTACTAAAACCCCCCCATAAAAATGGATTCCCCCTGTGGGTAAGCCTACAATGTGGATGAATCTTGAAAATATTGTGCTACGTGTTATGTCAGTCATAACAGCTCACCTATTGTGCAATTCCGTTTATAGGAAATGTCCACAATATGGAAATCTATGCATATGGGATTGATCGCACTAGGTAGTTGCTACCTAGGGCTGAGGGTCAGGGAGAGGGTTTGAGACAGAATGAGGAGTGACTCATGTCTACAGGGTTCTTCTCTGGTCGGGGGTGAGAAGACGTTCTACAATGGATTGCGGATTAAAATTGAATGTGCACAGCCACAGGTATACTAAAAGCCACTCAATTCGTAACTTTTAATGGGGGAATCTTATGTGGCGCACTCTCATGGACACCACGGCAGACATAGTGAGAGAGAAAAAGGTGAGTAAATATCTGAAACGGAGGCAGAAACAGAGAGAATGCAAAGCCCTGTGAATGGAAGGGAGAGCGAAAAGGGAAAATGGTCCTATTTACAAATGACAGATGTGAAACTGGGGTTCACATCAACAGTGTCACTGTCAGGAAGGAGGTTCATGCTAGCCATGTCACCGGTAGTGTGGCCCGCAGGGACGCCGACCTGCTGGAGCGTCGTGCCAGCATGGGCTCTGGCAGCCACGTGGGCCAGCAGGAGGGTCCCGCTGCACAGCTGTGGGGTGAGGATAGCCTGGGTGGTGATATCGGCCATTACAGGGGCCTCTTCTGCTGGCAAGAGTGTGACAGTAGCAAGTAGATGGACAGGCCTGCGTGTGAGGACGGAATGCAGGAGGGGCTCTTGTGCGGCTGGGTGTGGGGCCCTCACGGGAACCGTGGAGAAATGGCCAGGTAACTGCGTCATGTGGGCTAGTAGATTGGCCAGGGCTTCGAACTGAAGGACAATAACGGGGAGTAGCTGTCAGGCCCTGGGAGTGTCTGAGTGTAAGTGGAGATGGGTTTGGGGTCACTGAGGGATGCGTGGGAGCCATCCCTGTATAGGTACAGGTCATAGGGAGATAGTCTCGTGAGGCCTGTGAGTGTCTAGGTTTGTCCTGGGTGCCTGGGGCTGACTGTGGCAGAAATCTGGGGAAGGCTGGAGAGAAGCTGGGAGACCCAGGAGAGTCCCTGAAGGCAGGGGGCGAAGAGGTGAAAGAAATGGGGGAGGGTTGCAGTAAGGTCCGTGAGTTTGTAGGTGATTCCTGGGTGCGGGAAGCTGACTCCAGGTGAAATCTGGAGATGGTCGGAGAGTAGCTGAGAGAGACAGAAGAGTCCCTGAGGGCTGGGGGTGAGAACATGAGGGAGACTGGGGAGTAAGTCAGTGAAATTCGTGAGTTCGGTGGTGTATCGTGGGTGCCTGGAACTGACTCCAGCTGGAATCTAGAGAAGTTTTGAGAGTAGCTGAAAGAGACACAAGAGTCCCTGTGGGCTGAGGGCAAAGACCTGAGAGAGACCAGGGAGGACCTCAGTGAAGTCTGTGAGTCTGTAGGTGATTCCGGAGTGTGGGAGGCTGACTCCCGCTGAAATCTGGGCGTGGTGGGAGAGTAGCTGGGACAGACAGGAGAGTCCCAGGGGGCTGGGGGTGAAGACATGAGAGAGACCGGGGAGTAACTCAGTGAAACTGCTGAGTTTGGTGGTGATACCTGGGTGCCTGGAACTGACTCCCGCTGAAATCTGGGCATGGTTGGAGAGTAGCTGGGACACACAGGAGAGTCCCTGAGGGCTGGGGGTGAAGACATGAGAGAGACCGGGGAGTAACTGAGTGAAACTGGTGAGTTTGGTGGTGACTCCGGGGTGCCTGGAACTGACTCCAGCTGAAATGTGGGCGTGGTTGGAGAGTAGCTGGGACAGACAGGAGAGTCCCTGAGGGCTGGTGAAGGCGTGAGAGAGACTGGAGAGTAATTGAGTGAAATTGGTGAGTTTGATGGTGATTCCTGGGTGCATGGAACCGACTCCCGCTGAAGTGTGGGCGTGGTTGGAGAGTAGCTGGGACACACAGGAGAGTCCCTGAGGGTTGGAGATAAAGACGTGCTAGAGACTGAGGAGTAACTGAGTGAAATTGGTGAGTTTGGTGGTGATTCCGGGGTGCCTGGAACTGACTCCAGCTGAAATGTGGGCGTGGTTGGAGAGTAGCTGGGACCGACCGGAGAGTCCCTGAGGGATGGTGAAGACATGAGAGAGACTGGGGAGTAACGCAGTGAAATTGGTGAGTCTGGTGGTGATTTCTGGGTGCCTGCAACGGACTCCCGCTGAAGTGTGGGCGTGTTTGGAGAGTAGCTGGGACAGACAGGCGAGTCCCTGAGGGTTGGAGATAAAGACGTGCTAGAGACTGGGGAGTAACTCAGTGAAAGTGTTGGGCTTGGTGGTGATCCCTGGGTTCCTGGAACTGACCCGCGCTGAAATGTGGGCGTGGTTGGAGAGTAGCTGGGACAGACTGGAGGGTCCGTGTTTGGAGAGTAGCTGGGAGACACAGGAGACCCCCCGAGAGCTGGGGGTGAGCTGCTGGGTGATGGCAGTAAGAACATGTGGTATATCACTGATGAACGTGGTGACTCTGAGGAATCCTCAGAGGAGGACACGGGAGAGCCCAATGGCTTCATTGATTGCCCAGCACGGTGAGGACAGGGAAATGGGAGCTTGTGGGATTCTGGTGATGACAGAGGTGAGTGTGGTGAAGCCCTAGGGGATGGTGAATGGTAGCTCCGGATCCCTGGTGGGGAGCTTCCCCTTAAGCCTGAGTTTCTGAGAGGGGAGAGGGAGAAGCTGGGTGAGGCTCGCATGGACCTTGGGGAGTCCGGGCTGGGGGACCGTTCATAAGAAGAGCCAGACGAGACCCTACTGTTCTTAGGTGCAGACATGATTAGGAACCCTGCAGCTCCCAGGAGCCCCTACTAATTTTCTAACTCGAAGAAATAAGGAGTGTGTGTGTGCGTGTGTGTGTGTGTGTGTGTGTGTGTGTGTTTGTGTGTGTGCGGTGTGAAGTGTGTGCCCCTTAAGAAAATGGAAATCAACCAACCAATGGGACAGACAGACAGACAGAGATTCACTTGCCCAAGTGTTCTGTCCTGTCCTCTGAATCCGCTTCCAAGTCGCAAGACGCTGTGAGCTCCAAGTCCACGCAGAGTCCGCCAAACGCTCCGGCCGCTGATCCGCTCCGCGAAGATATGAGTACAGGCCAGCCAGGGTGGGTTTAAATAGCCTCGGGCGCAGCCTAGCAGCGGAAAGGGCGGAGCTTCACTCCTCCTTTCCATCAGTCACCCCCAACTTTCCCAGGCTACACCTCGTAGGAAACTGTTCTCCTGCATTGATTCCATGCGCCACCTTTGGGACAATCTAAGAACTTACAAGTTTTCTTGGCCAGATATATTAGGAATTGTATACACCGAAACACTGAAAAACAACTAGTGGTTCCGTGGTTCCCACGTTGTGGTTTTGACACCAGCAGCACCCTTGCCACAATCAAACCCCTGAGATGCACAGATCTGTGTTGTAACAAGACCTCCCCCTGACCCTGACGCATGGCAGTTTAAGAAGTCTTTCCGTGTAAGCGAAAAGACTTTGAAGAAAAGGTGGAGATATGCGTTGTATAAACATTCTTTTGCTCTGGAACCACGTAGAGACTTGGGAGCCAGTTGGGTGGAGCATTCGTTGGATGAGGGTGCTCGGGTGAGGAATATCAAGGTGTGGCTCCAGATAATCCGATCATCTAATTAAGATTCCAGTTATGCTCATCGGTTTTAAAATTCCATTCGGGTAAATTCTTTAAGTCAGACTGAGAATGGCAAAGCCTCAACCCCAATTTCCAGGGAGGGTTGAGAGCCTCAGGTGGAGTTGATCACCAATAGCCTATGGTTTAACCAATCATGCCTATAGAATGAGGTCTCCATAAAAACCCAAAAGGACTGGGTTCAGAGAGCTTCTGGATAACACTTCCCGGAAGGTAGTGCGCCCCTCCCCACAGGCCGGGCCCCACATTTATCTCTCAACTTTTTGCAATGTCCGCTAAAATACAAAGGCAAGTGTAAGTGTTTCCCTGCGTGCTGTGAGCTCTTCCAGCAAATGAATGCAACTAAATCTGGGAGTGGTGGCAACCTGATTTATAGCCAGTTGCTGAGAAGCACAGGTAGAACAACGTAGGGCTCCCCATTGTTATTAGTGTGGGAGGCCTGTCTGGCGGGACTCGGCCCTTTGGAATCTAATGCTATGTCCCGGTAGATAGCGTCACCATTGAATTAGAAGACACACATATGTTGAGAATAATCTTTCTGGTCATTTGCTGCATGTCTTATTTACAATATGTAATCAAATTCTTTCTCCTGACCTTATGGCACCTGGGTTGAGAACCAAGATTTGAACCAAACATTGGTCGGTCACTTTCTGAGTTTGAAACTCTATTTTGCCTTTAGCGTTTTGCTATTGCTTTTTCGTTTTCTTTTGTTTCGTTTCGTTTCTAAGTTCTGGGGTATATGTGCAGGATGTGCAGATTTGTTACTAAGGTAAACGTGTGCCATGGTGGTTGGCTGCACCTGTCAACCCATCACCTAGGTATTAAGCCCAGCATGCAGTAGCTGTTTTTCCTAACGCTCTGCCTCCCGAAAGGCCCCAGTGTGTGTTGTTCCCCTTCCTGTGTCCATGTGATCTCATTTTTCAGCTCCCATTATAAGTGAGAATGTGGCATTTGGTTGTCTTTCCCTGGATTAGTTTGCTGAGGATAATGACCACACATCACCACTGTTTTTGTTTTTTAGTATAAAGAGTAGTATTTTATTGAATAAGATTTGCTCACAGAAAAATAGGCTTAAATCTACAATGAATGCCAGACTCTACAGCAGAAAGCAATTTTCTCACTTTTCCACACACAATGGTTCCTACGAATTGAAAAAAAGCCATCAAATTTCATTCACAAATGTACTACTCTGTCTCAAGACATCTCACATAATCATGCACTGTACTAAAGCCATTAGATCAGTTCTTCAGTCAGGTTAAAGAAGTAGCCCTCTAATGACTGACTTTTATAGTGCTATCAATATCCACTCCCAATCAGTCTGCCATTGTTAATGGTGTACAGCATTACTGAATACAATGGAATTGATGACGCCCATATCCACGGACAGACCGTGACTTATGATGGTTTGATATGTGATTCTTCAACGTTATGATGGGTTTATTAGATTATTAGATGCGTTTCTGAGTTACACTGGGTTTATGAGTATGCGACCCTATACTCCAGAAACAGCTGTATAAGGAAAAACAGGTGTACCTAATAAAAATATGCTTAGTGACTTGGGATAAACCAATAGATGTTCACAACTGAGGGAGAGCCGTGAAAGAGAGATAGCGGTAAATAGTTACAATAACACAATTTTCCTGCACCTGTCGAGGATTTCCCCAAAAAAACGCAGAATGTGGGATGCACCTAAGGCATATGAAAGAGAGAGGGCAGAAGGAGTAAGAGAGAAATAGGAGGAAGAAAGGAAGGAAGGAAGGAAGGAAGGAAGGTAGGAAGGAAGGAAGGTAGGAAGGAAGGAAGGAAGGAAGGGAGGAAAGAAGGACGAAAGGAAGGAGAAAACACCGGTGTTACTAAAACCCCCCCATAAAAATGGATTCCCCCTGTGGGTAAGCCTACAATGTGGATGAATCTTGAAAATATTGTGCTACGTGTTATGTCAGTCATAACAGCTCACCTATTGTGCAATTCCGTTTATAGGAAATGTCCACAATATGGAAATCTATGCATATGGGATTGATCGCACTAGGTAGTTGCTACCTAGGGCTGAGGGTCAGGGAGAGGGTTTGAGACAGAATGAGGAGTGACTCATGTCTACAGGGTTCTTCTCTGGTCGGGGGTGAGAAGACGTTCTACAATGGATTGCGGATTAAAATTGAATGTGCACAGCCACAGGTATACTAAAAGCCACTCAATTCGTAACTTTTAATGGGGGAATCTTACGTGGCGCACTCTCATGGACACCACGGCAGACATAGTGAGAGAGAAAAAGGTGAGTAAATATCTGAAACGGAGGCAGAAACAGAGAGAATGCAAAGCCCTGTGAATGGAAGGGAGAGCGAAAAGGGAAAATGGTCCTATTTACAAATGACAGATGTGAAACTGGGGTTCACATCAACAGTGTCACTGTCAGGAAGGAGGGTCATGCTAGCCATGTCACCGGTAGTGTGGCCCGCAGGGACGCCGACCTGCTGGAGCGTCGTGCCAGCATGGGCTCTGGCAGCCACGTGGGCCAGCAGGAGGGTCCCGCTGCACAGCTGTGGGGTGAGGATAGCCTGGGTGGTGATATCGGCCATTACAGGGGCCTCTTCTGCTGGCAAGAGTGTGACAGTAGCAAGTAGATGGACAGGCCTGCGTGTGAGGACGGAATGCAGGAGGGGCTCTTGTGCGGCTGGGTGTGGGGCCCTCACGGGAACCGTGGAGAAATGGCCAGGTAACTGCGTCATGTGGGCTAGTAGATTGGCCAGGGCTTCGAACTGAAGGACAATAACGGGGAGTAGCTGTCAGGCCCTGGGAGTGTCTGAGTGTAAGTGGAGATGGGTTTGGGGTCACTGAGGGATGCGTGGGAGCCATCCCTGTATAGGTACAGGTCATAGGGAGATAGTCTCGTGAGGCCTGTGAGTGTCTAGGTTTGTCCTGGGTGCCTGGGGCTGACTGTGGCAGAAATCTGGGGAAGGCTGGAGAGAAGCTGGGAGACCCAGGAGAGTCCCTGAAGGCAGGGGGCGAAGAGGTGAAAGAAATGGGGGAGGGTTGCAGTAAGGTCCGTGAGTTTGTAGGTGATTCCTGGGTGCGGGAAGCTGACTCCAGGTGAAATCTGGAGATGGTCGGAGAGTAGCTGAGAGAGACAGAAGAGTCCCTGAGGGCTGGGGGTGAGAACATGAGGGAGACTGGGGAGTAAGTCAGTGAAATTCGTGAGTTCGGTGGTGTATCGTGGGTGCCTGGAACTGACTCCAGCTGGAATCTAGAGAAGTTTTGAGAGTAGCTGAAAGAGACACAAGAGTCCCTGTGGGCTGAGGGCAAAGACCTGAGAGAGACCAGGGAGGACCTCAGTGAAGTCTGTGAGTCTGTAGGTGATTCCGGAGTGTGGGAGGCTGACTCCCGCTGAAATCTGGGCGTGGTGGGAGAGTAGCTGGGACAGACAGGAGAGTCCCAGGGGGCTGGGGGTGAAGACATGAGAGAGACCGGGGAGTAACTCAGTGAAACTGCTGAGTTTGGTGGTGATACCTGGGTGCCTGGAACTGACTCCCGCTGAAATCTGGGCATGGTTGGAGAGTAGCTGGGACACACAGGAGAGTCCCTGAGGGCTGGGGGTGAAGACATGAGAGAGACCGGGGAGTAACTGAGTGAAACTGGTGAGTTTGGTGGTGACTCCGGGGTGCCTGGAACTGACTCCAGCTGAAATGTGGGCGTGGTTGGAGAGTAGCTGGGACAGACAGGAGAGTCCCTGAGGGCTGGTGAAGGCGTGAGAGAGACTGGAGAGTAATTGAGTGAAATTGGTGAGTTTGATGGTGATTCCTGGGTGCATGGAACCGACTCCCGCTGAAGTGTGGGCGTGGTTGGAGAGTAGCTGGGACACACAGGAGAGTCCCTGAGGGTTGGAGATAAAGACGTGCTAGAGACTGAGGAGTAACTGAGTGAAATTGGTGAGTTTGGTGGTGATTCCGGGGTGCCTGGAACTGACTCCAGCTGAAATGTGGGCGTGGTTGGAGAGTAGCTGGGACCGACCGGAGAGTCCCTGAGGGATGGTGAAGACATGAGAGAGACTGGGGAGTAACGCAGTGAAATTGGTGAGTCTGGTGGTGATTTCTGGGTGCCTGCAACGGACTCCCGCTGAAGTGTGGGCGTGTTTGGAGAGTAGCTGGGACAGACAGGCGAGTCCCTGAGGGTTGGAGATAAAGACGTGCTAGAGACTGGGGAGTAACTCAGTGAAAGTGTTGGGCTTGGTGGTGATCCCTGGGTTCCTGGAACTGACCCGCGCTGAAATGTGGGCGTGGTTGGAGAGTAGCTGGGACAGACTGGAGGGTCCGTGTTTGGAGAGTAGCTGGGAGACACAGGAGACCCCCCGAGAGCTGGGGGTGAGCTGCTGGGTGATGGCAGTAAGAACATGTGGTATATCACTGATGAACGTGGTGACTCTGAGGAATCCTCAGAGGAGGACACGGGAGAGCCCAATGGCTTCATTGATTGCCCAGCACGGTGAGGACAGGGAAATGGGAGCTTGTGGGATTCTGGTGATGACAGAGGTGAGTGTGGTGAAGCCCTAGGGGATGGTGAATGGTAGCTCCGGATCCCTGGTGGGGAGCTTCCCCTTAAGCCTGAGTTTCTGAGAGGGGAGAGGGAGAAGCTGGGTGAGGCTCGCATGGACCTTGGGGAGTCCGGGCTGGGGGACCGTTCATAAGAAGAGCCAGACGAGACCCTACTGTTCTTAGGTGCAGACATGATTAGGAACCCTGCAGCTCCCAGGAGCCCCTACTAATTTTCTAACTCGAAGAAATAAGGAGTGTGTGTGTGCGTGTGTGTGTGTGTGTGTGTGTGTGTGTGTTTGTGTGTGTGCGGTGTGAGGTGTGTGCCCCTTAAGAAAATGGAAATCAACCAACCAATGGGACAGACAGACAGACAGAGATTCACTTGCCCAAGTGTTCTGTCCTGTCCTCTGAATCCGCTTCCAAGTCGCAAGACGCTGTGAGCTCCAAGTCCACGCAGAGTCCGCCAAACGCTCCGGCCGCTGATCCGCTCCGCGAAGATATGAGTACAGGCCAGCCAGGGTGGGTTTAAATAGCCTCGGGCGCAGCCTAGCAGCGGAAAGGGCGGAGCTTCACTCCTCCTTTCCATCAGTCACCCCCAACTTTCCCAGGCTACACCTCGTAGGAAACTGTTCTCCTGCATTGATTCCATGCGCCACCTTTGGGACAATCTAAGAACTTACAAGTTTTCTTGGCCAGATATATTAGGAATTGTATACACCGAAACACTGAAAAACAACTAGTGGTTCCGTGGTTCCCACGTTGTGGTTTTGACACCAGCAGCACCCTTGCCACAATCAAACCCCTGAGATGCACAGATCTGTGTTGTAACAAGACCTCCCCCTGACCCTGACGCATGGCAGTTTAAGAAGTCTTTCCGTGTAAGCGAAAAGACTTTGAAGAAAAGGTGGAGATATGCGTTGTATAAACATTCTTTTGCTCTGGAACCACGTAGAGACTTGGGAGCCAGTTGGGTGGAGCATTCGTTGGATGAGGGTGCTCGGGTGAGGAATATCAAGGTGTGGCTCCAGATAATCCGATCATCTAATTAAGATTCCAGTTATGCTCATCGGTTTTAAAATTCCATTCGGGTAAATTCTTTAAGTCAGACTGAGAATGGCAAAGCCTCAACCCCAATTTCCAGGGAGGGTTGAGAGCCTCAGGTGGAGTTGATCACCAATAGCCTATGGTTTAACCCATCATGCCTATAGAATGAGGTCTCCATAAAAACCCAAAAGGACTGGGTTCAGAGAGCTTCTGGATAACACTTCCCGGAAGGTAGTGCGCCCCTCCCCACAGGCCGGGCCCCACATTTATCTCTCAACTTTTTGCAATGTCCGCTAAAATACAAAGGCAAGTGTAAGTGTTTCCCTGCGTGCTGTGAGCTCTTCCAGCAAATGAATGCAACTAAATCTGGGAGTGGTGGCAACCTGATTTATAGCCAGTTGCTGAGAAGCACAGGTAGAACAACGTAGGGCTCCCCATTGTTATTAGTGTGGGAGGCCTGTCTGGCGGGACTCGGCCCTTTGGAATCTAATGCTATGTCCCGGTAGATAGCGTCACCATTGAATTAGAAGACACACATATGTTGAGAATAATCTTTCTGGTCATTTGCTGCATGTCTTATTTACAATATGTAATCAAATTCTTTCTCCTGACCTTATGGCACCTGGGTTGAGAACCAAGATTTGAACCAAACATTGGTCGGTCACTTTCTGAGTTTGAAACTCTATTTTGCCTTTAGCGTTTTGCTATTGCTTTTTCGTTTTCTTTTGTTTCGTTTCGTTTCTAAGTTCTGGGGTATATGTGCAGGATGTGCAGATTTGTTACTAAGGTAAACGTGTGCCATGGTGGTTGGCTGCACCTGTCAACCCATCACCTAGGTATTAAGCCCAGCATGCAGTAGCTGTTTTTCCTAACGCTCTGCCTCCCGAAAGGCCCCAGTGTGTGTTGTTCCCCTTCCTGTGTCCATGTGATCTCATTTTTCAGCTCCCATTATAAGTGAGAATGTGGCATTTGGTTGTCTTTCCCTGGATTAGTTTGCTGAGGATAATGACCACACATCACCACTGTTTTTGTTTTTTAGTATAAAGAGTAGTATTTTATTGAATAAGATTTGCTCACAGAAAAATAGGCTTAAATCTACAATGAATGCCAGACTCTACAGCAGAAAGCAATTTTCTCACTTTTCCACACACAATGGTTCCTACGAATTGAAAAAAAGCCATCAAATTTCATTCACAAATGTACTACTCTGTCTCAAGACATCTCACATAATCATGCACTGTACTAAAGCCATTAGATCAGTTCTTCAGTCAGGTTAAAGAAGTAGCCCTCTAATGACTGACTTTTATAGTGCTATCAATATCCACTCCCAATCAGTCTGCCATTGTTAATGGTGTACAGCATTACTGAATACAATGGAATTGATGACGCCCATATCCACGGACAGACCGTGACTTATGATGGTTTGATATGTGATTCTTCAACGTTATGATGGGTTTATTAGATTATTAGATGCGTTTCTGAGTTACACTGGGTTTATGAGTATGCGACCCTATACTCCAGAAACAGCTGTATAAGGAAAAACAGGTGTACCTAATAAAAATATGCTTAGTGACTTGGGATAAACCAATAGATGTTCACAACTGATGGAGAGCCGTGAAAGAGAGATAGCGGTAAATAGTTACAATAACACAATTTTCCTGCACCTGTCGAGGATTTCCCCAAAAAAACGCAGAATGTGGGATGCACCTAAGGCATATGAAAGAGAGAGGGCAGAAGGAGTAAGAGAGAAATAGGAGGAAGGAAGGAAGGAAGGAAGGAAGGAAGGAAGGTAGGAAGGAAGGAAGGAAGGAAGGAAGGGAGGAAAGAAGGACGAAAGGAAGGAGAAAACACCGGTGTTACTAAAACCCCCCCATAAAAATGGATTCCCCCTGTGGGTAAGCCTACAATGTGGATGAATCTTGAAAATATTGTGCTACGTGTTATGTCAGTCATAACAGCTCACCTATAGTGCAATTCCGTTTATAGGAAATGTCCACAATATGGAAATCTATGCATATGGGATTGATCGCACTAGGTAGTTGCTACCTAGGGCTGAGGGTCAGGGAGAGGGTTTGAGACAGAATGAGGAGTGACTCATGTCTACAGGGTTCTTCTCTGGTCGGGGGTGAGAAGACGTTCTACAATGGATTGCGGATTAAAATTGAATGTGCACAGCCACAGGTATACTAAAAGCCACTCAATTCGTAACTTTTAATGGGGGAATCTTACGTGGCGCACTCTCATGGACACCACGGCAGACATAGTGAGAGAGAAAAAGGTGAGTAAATATCTGAAACGGAGGCAGAAACAGAAAGAATGCAAAGCCCTGTGAATGGAAGGGAGAGCGAAAAGGGAAAATGGTCCTATTTACAAATGACAGATGTGAAACTGGGGTTCACATCAACAGTGTCACTGTCAGGAAGGAGGGTCATGCTAGCCATGTCACCGGTAGTGTGGCCCGCAGGGACGCCGACCTGCTGGAGCGTCGTGCCAGCATGGGCTCTGGCAGCCACGTGGGCCAGCAGGAGGGTCCCGCTGCACAGCTGTGGGGTGAGGATAGCCTGGGTGGTGATATCGGCCATTACAGGGGCCTCTTCTGCTGGCAAGAGTGTGACAGTAGCAAGTAGATGGACAGGCCTGCGTGTGAGGACGGAATGCAGGAGGGGCTCTTGTGCGGCTGGGTGTGGGGCCCTCACGGGAACCGTGGAGAAATGGCCAGGTAACTGCGTCATGTGGGCTAGTAGATTGGCCAGGGCTTCGAACTGAAGGACAATAACGGGGAGTAGCTGTCAGGCCCTGGGAGTGTCTGAGTGTAAGTGGAGATGGGTTTGGGGTCACTGAGGGATGCGTGGGAGCCATCCCTGTATAGGTACAGGTCATAGGGAGATAGTCTCGTGAGGCCTGTGAGTGTCTAGGTTTGTCCTGGGTGCCTGGGGCTGACTGTGGCAGAAATCTGGGGAAGGCTGGAGAGAAGCTGGGAGACCCAGGAGAGTCCCTGAAGGCAGGGGGCGAAGAGGTGAAAGAAATGGGGGAGGGTTGCAGTAAGGTCCGTGAGTTTGTAGGTGATTCCTGGGTGCGGGAAGCTGACTCCAGGTGAAATCTGGAGATGGTCGGAGAGTAGCTGAGAGAGACAGAAGAGTCCCTGAGGGCTGGGGGTGAGAACATGAGGGAGACTGGGGAGTAAGTCAGTGAAATTCGTGAGTTCGGTGGTGTATCGTGGGTGCCTGGAACTGACTCCAGCTGGAATCTAGAGAAGTTTTGAGAGTAGCTGAAAGAGACACAAGAGTCCCTGTGGGCTGAGGGCAAAGACCTGAGAGAGACCAGGGAGGACCTCAGTGAAGTCTGTGAGTCTGTAGGTGATTCCGGAGTGTGGGAGGCTGACTCCCGCTGAAATCTGGGCGTGGTGGGAGAGTAGCTGGGACAGACAGGAGAGTCCCAGGGGGCTGGGGGTGAAGACATGAGAGAGACCGGGGAGTAACTCAGTGAAACTGCTGAGTTTGGTGGTGATACCTGGGTGCCTGGAACTGACTCCCGCTGAAATCTGGGCATGGTTGGAGAGTAGCTGGGACACACAGGAGAGTCCCTGAGGGCTGGGGGTGAAGACATGAGAGAGACCGGGGAGTAACTGAGTGAAACTGGTGAGTTTGGTGGTGACTCCGGGGTGCCTGGAACTGACTCCAGCTGAAATGTGGGCGTGGTTGGAGAGTAGCTGGGACAGACAGGAGAGTCCCTGAGGGCTGGTGAAGGCGTGAGAGAGACTGGAGAGTAATTGAGTGAAATTGGTGAGTTTGATGGTGATTCCTGGGTGCATGGAACCGACTCCCGCTGAAGTGTGGGCGTGGTTGGAGAGTAGCTGGGACACACAGGAGAGTCCCTGAGGGTTGGAGATAAAGACGTGCTAGAGACTGAGGAGTAACTGAGTGAAATTGGTGAGTTTGGTGGTGATTCCGGGGTGCCTGGAACTGACTCCAGCTGAAATGTGGGCGTGGTTGGAGAGTAGCTGGGACCGACCGGAGAGTCCCTGAGGGATGGTGAAGACATGAGAGAGACTGGGGAGTAACGCAGTGAAGTGGGTGAGTCTGGTGGTGATTTCTGGGTGCCTGCAACGGACTCCCGCTGAAGTGTGGGCGTGTTTGGAGAGTAGCTGGGACAGACAGGCGAGTCCCTGAGGGTTGGAGATAAAGACGTGCTAGAGACTGGGGAGTAACTCAGTGAAAGTGTTGGGCTTGGTGGTGATCCCTGGGTTCCTGGAACTGACCCGCGCTGAAATGTGGGCGTGGTTGGAGAGTAGCTGGGACAGACTGGAGGGTCCGTGTTTGGAGAGTAGCTGGGAGACACAGGAGACCCCCCGAGAGCTGGGGGTGAGCTGCTGGGTGATGGCAGTAAGAACATGTGGTATATCACTGATGAACGTGGTGACTCTGAGGAATCCTCAGAGGAGGACACGGGAGAGCCCAATGGCTTCATTGATTGCCCAGCACGGTGAGGACAGGGAAATGGGAGCTTGTGGGATTCTGGTGATGACAGAGGTGAGTGTGGTGAAGCCCTAGGGGATGGTGAATGGTAGCTCCGGATCCCTGGTGGGGAGCTTCCCCTTAAGCCTGAGTTTCTGAGACGGGAGAGGGAGAAGCTGGGTGAGGCTCGCATGGACCTTGGGGAGTCCGGGCTGGGGGACCGTTCATAAGAAGAGCCAGACGAGACCCTACTGTTCTTAGGTGCAGACATGATTAGGAACCCTGCAGCTCCCAGGAGCCCCTACTAATTTTCTAACTCGAAGAAATAAGGAGTGTGTGTGTGCGTGTGTGTGTGTGTGTGTGTGTGTGTGTGTTTGTGTGTGTGCGGTGTGAGGTGTGTGCCCCTTAAGAAAATGGAAATCAACCAACCAATGGGACAGACAGACAGACAGAGATTCACTTGCCCAAGTGTTCTGTCCTGTCCTCTGAATCCGCTTCCAAGTCGCAAGACGCTGTGAGCTCCAAGTCCACGCAGAGTCCGCCAAACGCTCCGGCCGCTGATCCGCTCCGCGAAGATATGAGTACAGGCCAGCCAGGGTGGGTTTAAATAGCCTCGGGCGCAGCCTAGCAGCGGAAAGGGCGGAGCTTCACTCCTCCTTTCCATCAGACACCCCCAACTTTCCCAGGCTACACCTCGTAGGAAACTGTTCTCCTGCATTGATTCCATGCGCCACCTTTGGGACAATCTAAGAACTTACAAGTTTTCTTGGCCAGATATATTAGGAATTGTATACACGGAACCACTGAAAAACAACTAGTGGTTCCGTGGTTCCCACGTTGTGGTTTTGACACCAGCAGCACCCTTGCCACAATCAAACCCCGGAGATGCACAGATCTGTGTTGTAACAAGACCTCCCCCTGACCCTGACGCATGGCAGTTTAAGAAGTCTTTCCGTGTAAGCGAAAAGACTTTGAAGAAAAGGTGGAGATATGCGTTGTATAAACATTCTTTTGCTCTGGAACCACGTAGAGACTTGGGAGCCAGTTGGGTGGAGCATTCGTTGGATGAGGGTGCTCGGGTGAGGAATATCAAGGTGTGGCTCCAGATAATCCGATCATCTAATTAAGATTCCAGTTATGCTCATCGGTTTTAAAATTCCATTCGGGTAAATTCTTTAAGTCAGACTGAGAATGGCAAAGCCTCAACCCCAATTTCCAGGGAGGGTTGAGAGCCTCAGGTGGAGTTGATCACCAATAGCCTATGGTTTAACCCATCATGCCTATAGAATGAGGTCTCCATAAAAACCCAAAAGGACTGGGTTCAGAGAGCTTCTGGATAACACTTCCCGGAAGGTAGTGCGCCCCTCCCCACAGGCCGGGCCCCACATTTATCTCTCAACTTTTTGCAATGTCCGCTAAAATACAAAGGCAAGTGTAAGTGTTTCCCTGCGTGCTGTGAGCTCTTCCAGCAAATGAATGCAACTAAATCTGGGCGTGGTGGAAACCTGATTTATAGCCAGTTGCTGAGAAGCACAGGTAGAACAACGCAGGGCTCCCCATTGTTATTAGTGTGGGAGGCCTGTCTGGCGGGACTCGGCCCTTTGGAATCTAATGCTATGTCCCGGTAGATAGCGTCACCATTGAATTAGAAGACACACATATGTTGAGAATAATCTTTCTGGTCATTTGCTGCATGTCTTATTTACAATATGTAATCAAATTCTTTCTCCTGACCTTATGGCACCTGGGTTGAGAACCAAGATTTGAACCAAACATTGGTCGGTCACTTTCTGAGTTTGAAACTCTATTTTGCCTTTAGCGTTTTGCTATTGCTTTTTCGTTTTCTTTTGTTTCGTTTCGTTTCTAAGTTCTGGGGTATATGTGCAGGATGTGCAGATTTGTTACTAAGGTAAACGTGTGCCATGGTGGTTGGCTGCACCTGTCAACCCATCACCTAGGTATTAAGCCCAGCATGCAGTAGCTGTTTTTCCTAACGCTCTGCCTCCCGAAAGGCCCCAGTGTGTGTTGTTCCCCTTCCTGTGTCCATGTGATCTCATTTTTCAGCTCCCATTATAAGTGAGAATGTGGCATTTGGTTGTCTTTCCCTGGATTAGTTTGCTGAGGATAATGACCACACATCACCACTGTTTTTGTTTTTTAGTATAAAGAGTAGTATTTTATTGAATAAGATTTGCTCACAGAAAAATAGGCTTAAATCTACAATGAATGCCAGACTCTACAGCAGAAAGCAATTTTCTCACTTTTCCACACACAATGGTTCCTACTCATTGAAAAAAAGCCATCAAATTTCATTCACAAATGTACTACTCTGTCTCAAAACATCTCACATAATCATGCACTGTACTAAAGCCATTAGATCAGTTCTTCAGTCAGGTTAAAGAAGTAGCCCTCTAATGACTGACTTTTATAGTGCTATCAATATCCACTCCCAATCAGTCTGCCATTGTTAATGGTGTACAGCATTACTGAATACAATGGAATTGATGACGCCCATATCCACGGACAGACCGTGACTTATGATGGTTTGATATGTGATTCTTCAACGTTATGATGGGTTTATTAGATTATTAGATGCGTTTCTGAGTTACACTGGGTTTATGAGTATGCGACCCTATACTCCAGAAACAGCTGTATAAGGAAAAACAGGTGTACCTAATAAAAATATGCTTAGTGACTTGGGATAAACCAATAGATGTTCACAACTGATGGAGAGCCGTGAAAGAGAGATAGCGGTAAATAGTTACAATAACACAATTTTCCTGCACCTGTCGAGGATTTCCCCAAAAAAACGCAGAATGTGGGATGCACCTAAGGCATATGAAAGAGAGAGGGCAGAAGGAGTAAGAGAGAAATAGGAGGAAGGAAGGAAGGAAGGAAGGAAGGAAGGAAGGAAGGAAGGAAGGAAGGTAGGAAGGAAGGAAGGAAGGAAGGAAGGGAGGAAAGAAGGACGAAAGGAAGGAGAAAACACCGGTGTTACTAAAACCCCCCCATAAAAATGGATTCCCCCTGTGGGTAAGCCTACAATGTGGATGAATCTTGAAAATATTGTGCTACGTGTTATGTCAGTCATAACAGCTCACCTATTGTGCAATTCCGTTTATAGGAAATGTCCACAATATGGAAATCTATGCATATGGGATTGATCGCACTAGGTAGTTGCTACCTAGGGCTGAGGGTCAGGGAGAGGGTTTGAGACAGAATGAGGAGTGACTCATGTCTACAGGGTTCTTCTCTGGTCGGGGGTGAGAAGACGTTCTACAATGGATTGCGGATTAAAATTGAATGTGCACAGCCACAGGTATACTAAAAGCCACTCAATTCATAACTTTTAATGGGGGAATCTTACGTGGCGCACTCTCATGGACACCACGGCAGACATAGTGAGAGAGAAAAAGGTGAGTAAATATCTGAAACGGAGGCAGAAACAGAGAGAATGCAAAGCCCTGTGAATGGAAGGGAGAGCGAAAAGGGAAAATGGTCCTATTTACAAATGACAGATGTGAAACTGGGGTTCACATCAACAGTGTCACTGTCAGGAAGGAGGGTCATGCTAGCCATGTCACCGGTAGTGTGGCCCGCAGGGACGCCGACCTGCTGGAGCGTCGTGCCAGCATGGGCTCTGGCAGCCACGTGGGCCAGCAGGAGGGTCCCGCTGCACAGCTGTGGGGTGAGGATAGCCTGGGTGGTGATATCGGCCATTACAGGGGCCTCTTCTGCTGGCAAGAGTGTGACAGTAGCAAGTAGATGGGCAGGCCTGCGTGTGAGGACGGAATGCAGGAGGGGCTCTTGTGCGGCTGGGTGTGGGGCCCTCACGGGAACCGTGGAGAAATGGCCAGGTAACTGCGTCATGTGGGCTAGTAGATTGGCCAGGGCTTCGAACTGAAGGACAATAACGGGGAGTAGCTGTCAGGCCCTGGGAGTGTCTGAGTGTAAGTGGAGATGGGTTTGGGGTCACTGAGGGATGCGTGGGAGCCATCCCTGTATAGGTACAGGTCATAGGGAGATAGTCTCGTGAGGCCTGTGAGTGTCTAGGTTTGTCCTGGGTGCCTGGGGCTGACTGTGGCAGAAATCTGGGGAAGGCTGGAGAGAAGCTGGGAGACCCAGGAGAGTCCCTGAAGGCAGGGGGCGAAGAGGTGAAAGAAATTGGGGAGGGTTGCAGTAAGGTCCGTGAGTTTGTAGGTGATTCCTGGGTGCGGGAAGCTGACTCCAGGTGAAATCTGGAGATGGTCGGAGAGTAGCTGAGAGAGACAGAAGAGTCCCTGAGGGCTGGGGGTGAGAACCTGAGGGAGACTGGGGAGTAAGTCAGTGAAATTCGTGAGTTCGGTGGTGTATCGTGGGTGCCTGGAACTGACTCCAGCTGGAATCTAGAGAAGTTTTGAGAGTAGCTGAAAGAGACACAAGAGTCCCTGTGGGCTGAGGGCAAAGACCTGAGAGAGACCAGGGAGGACCTCAGTGAAGTCTGTGAGTCTGTAGGTGATTCCAGAGTGTGGGAGGCTGACTCCCGCTGAAATCTGGGCGTGGTGGGAGAGTAGCTGGGACAGACAGGAGAGTCCCAGGGGGCTGGGGGTGAAGACATGAGAGAGACCGGGGAGTAACTCAGTGAAACTGCTGAGTTTGGTGGTGATACCTGGGTGCCTGGAACTGACTCCCGCTGAAGTGTGGGCGTGGTTGGAGAGTAGCTGGGACACACAGGAGAGTCCCTGAGGGTTGGAGATAAAGACGTGCTAGAGACTGAGGAGTAACTGAGTGAAATTGGTGAGTTTGGTGGTGATTCCGGGGTGCCTGGAACTGACTCCAGCTGAAATGTGGGCGTGGTTGTAGAGTAGCTGGGACCGACCGGAGAGTCCCTGAGGGATGGTGAAGACATGAGAGAGACTGGGGAGTAACGCAGTGAAGTGGGTGAGTCTGGTGGTGATTTCTGGGTGCCTGCAACGGACTCCCGCTGAAGTGTGGGCGTGTTTGGAGAGTAGCTGGGACAGACAGGCGAGTCCCTGAGGGTTGGAGATAAAGACGTGCTAGAGACTGGGGAGTAACTCAGTGAAAGTGTTGGGCTTGGTGGTGATCCCTGGGTTCCTGGAACTGACCCGCGCTGAAATGTGGGCGTGGTTGGAGAGTAGCTGGGACAGACTGGAGGGTCCGTGTTTGGAGAGTAGCTGGGAGACACAGGAGACCCCCCGAGAGCTGGGGGTGAGCTGCTGGGTGATGGCAGTAAGAACATGTGGTATATCACTGATGAACGTGGTGACTCTGAGGAATCCTCAGAGGAGGACACGGGAGAGCCCAATGGCTTCATTGATTGCCCAGCACGGTGAGGACAGGGAAATGGGAGCTTGTGGGATTCTGGTGATGACAGAGGTGAGTGTGGTGAAGCCCTAGGGGATGGTGAATGGTAGCTCCGGATCCCTGGTGGGGAGCTTCCCCTTAAGCCTGAGTTTCTGAGACGGGAGAGGGAGAAGCTGGGTGAGGCTCGCATGGACCTTGGGGAGTCCGGGCTGGGGGACCGTTCATAAGAAGAGCCAGACGAGACCCTACTGTTCTTAGGTGCAGACATGATTAGGAACCCTGCAGCTCCCAGGAGCCCCTACTAATTTTCTAACTCGCAGAAATAAGGAGTGTGTGCGCGTGTGTGTGTGTGTGTTTGTGTGTGTGCGGTGTGAGGTGTGTGCCCCTTAAGAAAATGGAAATCAACCAACCAATGAGACAGACAGACAGACAGAGATTCACTTGCCCAAGTGTTCTGTCCTGTCCTCTGAATCCGCTTCCAAGTCGCAAGACGCTGTGAGCTCCAAGTCCACGCAGAGTCCGCCAAACGCTCCGGCCGCTGATCCGCTCCGCGAAGATGTGAGTACAGGCCAGCCAGGGTGGGTTTAAATAGCCTCGGGCGCAGCCTAGCAGCGGAAAGGGCGGAACTTCAATCCTCCTTTCCATCAGTCACCCCCAACTTTCCCAGGCTACACCTCGTAGGAAACTGTTCTCCTGCATTGATTCCATGCGCCACCTTTGGGACAATCTAAGAACTTACAAGTTTTCTTGGCCAGATATATTAGGAATTGTATACACGGAACCACTGAAAAACAACTAGTGGTTCCGTGGTTCCCACGTTGTGGTTTTGACACCAGCAGCACCCTTGCCACAATCAAACCCCGGAGATGCACAGATCTGTGTTGTAACAAGACCTCCCCCTGACCCTGACGCATGGCAGTTTAAGAAGTCTTTCCGTGTAAGCGAAAAGACTTTGAAGAAAAGGTGGAGATATGCGTTGTATAAACATTCTTTTGCTCTGGAACCACGTAGAGACTTGGGAGCCAGTTGGGTGGAGCATTCGTTGGATGAGGGTGCTCGGGTGAGGAATATCAAGGTGTGGCTCCAGATAATCCGATCATCTAATTAAGATTCCAGTTATGCTCATCGGTTTTAAAATTCCATTTGGGTAAATTCTTTAAGTCAGACTGAGAATGGCAAAGCCTCAACCCCAATTTCCAGGGAGGGTTGAGAGCCTCAGGTGGAGTTGATCACCAATAGCCTATGGTTTAACCCATCATGCCTATAGAATGAGGTCTCCATAAAAACCCAAAAGGACTGGGTTCAGAGAGCTTCTGGATAACACTTCCCGGAAGTTAGTGCGCCCCTCCCCACAGGCCGGGCCCCACATTTATCTCTCAACTTTTTGCAATGTCCGCTAAAATACAAAGGCAAGTGTAAGTGTTTCCCTGCGTGCTGTGAGCTCTTCCAGCAAATGAATGCAACTAAATCTGGGCGTGGTGGCAACCTGATTTATAGCCAGTTGCTGAGAAGCACAGGTAGAACAACGTAGGGCTCCCCATTGTTATTAGTGTGGGAGGCCTGTCTGGCGGGACTCGGCCCTTTGGAATCTAATGCTATGTCCCGGTAGATAGCGTCACCATTGAATTAGAAGACACACATATGTTGAGAATAATCTTTCTGGTCATTTGCTGCATGTCTTATTTACAATATGTAATCAAATTCTTTCTCCTGACCTTATGGCACCTGGGTTGAGAACCAAGATTTGAACCAAACATTGGTCGGTCACTTTCTGAGTTTGAAACTCTATTTTGCCTTTAGCGTTTTGCTATTGCTTTTTCGTTTTCTTTTGTTTCGTTTCGTTTCTAAGTTCTGGGGTATATGTGCAGGATGTGCAGATTTGTTACTAAGGTAAACGTGTGCCATGGTGGTTGGCTGCACCTGTCAACCCATCACCTAGGTATTAAGCCCAGCATGCAGTAGCTGTTTTTCCTAACGCTCTGCCTCCCGAAAGGCCCCAGTGTGTGTTGTTCCCCTTCCTGTGTCCATGTGATCTCATTTTTCAGCTCCCATTATAAGTGAGAATGTGGCATTTGGTTGTCTTTCCCTGGATTAGTTTGCTGAGGATAATGACCACACATCACCACTGTTTTTGTTTTTTAGTATAAAGAGTAGTATTTTATTGAATAAGATTTGCTCACAGAAAAATAGGCTTAAATCTACAATGAATGCCAGACTCTACAGCAGAAAGCAATTTTCTCACTTTTCCACACACAATGGTTCCTACCCATTGAAAAAAAGCCATCAAATTTCATTCACAAATGTACTACTCTGTCTCAAGACATCTCACATAATCATGCACTGTACTAAAGCCATTAGATCAGTTCTTCAGTCAGGTTAAAGAAGTAGCCCTCTAATGACTGACTTTTATAGTGCTATCAATATCCACTCCCAATCAGTCTGCCATTGTTAATGGTGTACAGCATTACTGAATACAATGGAATTGATGACGCCCATATCCACGGACAGACCGTGACTTATGATGGTTTGATTTGTGATTCTTAAACGTTATGATGGGTTTATTAGATTATTAGATGCGTTTCTGAGTTACACTGGGTTTATGAGTATGCGACCCTATACTCCAGAAACAGCTGTATAAGGAAAAACAGGTGTACCTAATAAAAATATGCTTAGTGACTTGGGATAAACCAATAGATGTTCACAACTGATGGAGAGCCGTGAAAGAGAGATAGCGGTAAATAGTTACAATAACACAATTTTCCTGCACCTGTCGAGGATTTCCCCAAAAAAACGCAGAATGTGGGATGCACCTAAGGCATATGAAAGAGAGAGGGCAGAAGGAGTAAGAGAGAAATAGGAGGAAGGAAGGAAGGAAGGAAGGAAGGAAGGAAGGTAGGAAGGAAGGAAGGAAGGGAGGAAAGAAGGACGAAAGGAAGGAGAAAACACCGGTGTTACTAAAACCCCCCCATAAAAATGGATTCCCCCTGTGGGTAAGCCTACAATGTGGATGAATCTTGAAAATATTGTGCTACGTGTTATGTCAGTCATAACAGCTCACCTATTGTGCAATTCCGTTTATAGGAAATGTCCACAATATGGAAATCTATGCATATGGGATTGATCGCACTAGGTAGTTGCTACCTAGGGCTGAGGGTCAGGGAGAGGGTTTGAGACAGAATGAGGAGTGACTCATGTCTACAGGGTTCTTCTCTGGTCGGGGGTGAGAAGACGTTCTACAATGGATTGCGGATTAAAATTGAATGTGCACAGCCACAGGTATACTAAAAGCCACTCAATTCATAACTTTTAATGGGGGAATCTTACGTGGCGCACTCTCATGGACACCACGGCAGACATAGTGAGAGAGAAAAAGGTGAGTAAATATCTGAAACGGAGGCAGAAACAGAGAGAATGCAAAGCCCTGTGAATGGAAGGGAGAGCGAAAAGGGAAAATGGTCCTATTTACAAATGACAGATGTGAAACTGGGGTTCACATCAACAGTGTCACTGTCAGGAAGGAGGGTCATGCTAGCCATGTCACCGGTAGTGTGGCCCGCAGGGACGCCGACCTGCTGGAGCGTCGTGCCAGCATGGGCTCTGGCAGCCACGTGGGCCAGCAGGAGGGTCCCGCTGCACAGCTGTGGGGTGAGGATAGCCTGGGTGGTGATATCGGCCATTACAGGGGCCTCTTCTGCTGGCAAGAGTGTGACAGTAGCAAGTAGATGGACAGGCCTGCGTGTGAGGACGGAATGCAGGAGGGGCTCTTGTGCGGCTGGGTGTGGGGCCCTCACGGGAACCGTGGAGAAATGGCCAGGTAACTGCGTCATGTGGGCTAGTAGATTGGCCAGGGCTTCGAACTGAAGGACAATAACGGGGAGTAGCTGTCAGGCCCTGGGAGTGTCTGAGTGTAAGTGGAGATGGGTTTGGGGTCACTGAGGGATGCGTGGGAGCCATCCCTGTATAGGTACAGGTCATAGGGAGATAGTCTCGTGAGGCCTGTGAGTGTCTAGGTTTGTCCTGGGTGCCTGGGGCTGACTGTGGCAGAAATCTGGGGAAGGCTGGAGAGAAGCTGGGAGACCCAGGAGAGTCCCTGAAGGCAGGGGGCGAAGAGGTGAAAGAAATGGGGGAGGGTTGCAGTAAGGTCCGTGAGTTTGTAGGTGATTCCTGGGTGCGGGAAGCTGACTCCAGGTGAAATCTGGAGATGGTCGGAGAGTAGCTGAGAGAGACAGAAGAGTCCCTGAGGGCTGGGGGTGAGAACATGAGGGAGACTGGGGAGTAAGTCAGTGAAATTCGTGAGTTCGGTGGTGTATCGTGGGTGCCTGGAACTGACTCCAGCTGGAATCTAGAGAAGTTTTGAGAGTAGCTGAAAGAGACACAAGAGTCCCTGTGGGCTGAGGGCAAAGACCTGAGAGAGACCAGGGAGGACCTCAGTGAAGTCTGTGAGTCTGTAGGTGATTCCGGAGTGTGGGAGGCTGACTCCCGCTGAAATCTGGGCGTGGTGGGAGAGTAGCTGGGACAGACAGGAGAGTCCCAGGGGGCTGGGGGTGAAGACATGAGAGAGACCGGGGAGTAACTCAGTGAAACTGCTGAGTTTGGTGGTGATACCTGGGTGCCTGGAACTGACTCCCGCTGAAATCTGGGCATGGTTGGAGAGTAGCTGGGACACACAGGAGAGTCCCTGAGGGCTGGGGGTGAAGACATGAGAGAGACCGGGGAGTAACTGAGTGAAACTGGTGAGTTTGGTGGTGACTCCGGGGTGCCTGGAACTGACTCCAGCTGAAATGTGGGCGTGGTTGGAGAGTAGCTGGGACAGACAGGAGAGTCCCTGAGGGCTGGTGAAGGCGTGAGAGAGACTGGAGAGTAATTGAGTGAAATTGGTGAGTTTGATGGTGATTCCTGGGTGCATGGAACCGACTCCCGCTGAAGTGTGGGCGTGGTTGGAGAGTAGCTGGGACACACAGGAGAGTCCCTGAGGGTTGGAGATAAAGACGTGCTAGAGACTGAGGAGTAACTGAGTGAAATGGGTGAGTTTGGTGGTGATTCCGGGGTGCCTGGAACTGACTCCAGCTGAAATGTGGGCGTGGTTGGAGAGTAGCTGGGACCGACCGGAGAGTCCCTGAGGGATGGTGAAGACATGAGAGAGACTGGGGAGTAACGCAGTGAAATTGGTGAGTCTGGTGGTGATTTCTGGGTGCCTGCAACGGACTCCCGCTGAAGTGTGGGCGTGTTTGGAGAGTAGCTGGGACAGACAGGCGAGTCCCTGAGGGTTGGAGATAAAGACGTGCTAGAGACTGGGGAGTAACTCAGTGAAAGTGTTGGGCTTGGTGGTGATCCCTGGGTTCCTGGAACTGACCCGCGCTGAAATGTGGGCGTGGTTGGAGAGTAGCTGGGACAGACTGGAGGGTCCGTGTTTGGAGAGTAGCTGGGAGACACAGGAGACCCCCCGAGAGCTGGGGGTGAGCTGCTGGGTGATGGCAGTAAGAACATGTGGTATATCACTGATGAACGTGGTGACTCTGAGGAATCCTCAGAGGAGGACACGGGAGAGCCCAATGGCTTCATTGATTGCCCAGCACGGTGAGGACAGGGAAATGGGAGCTTGTGGGATTCTGGTGATGACAGAGGTGAGTGTGGTGAAGCCCTAGGGGATGGTGAATGGTAGCTCCGGATCCCTGGTGGGGAGCTTCCCCTTAAGCCTGAGTTTCTGATAGGGGAGAGGGAGAAGCTGGGTGAGGCTCGCATGGACCTTGGGGAGTCCGGGCTGGGGGACCGTTCATAAGAAGAGCCAGACGAGACCCTACTGTTCTTAGGTGCAGACATGATTAGGAACCCTGCAGCTCCCAGGAGCCCCTACTAATTTTCTAACTCGCAGAAATAAGGAGTGTGTGTGTGCGTGTGTGTGTGTGTGTGTGTTTGTGTGTGTACGGTGTGAGGTGTGTGCCCCTTAAGAAAATGGAAATCAACCAACCAATGGGACAGACAGACAGACAGAGATTCACTTGCCCAAGTGTTCTGTCCTGTCCTCTGAATCCGCTTCCAAGTCGCAAGACGCTGTGAGCTCCAAGTCCACGCAGAGTCCGCCAAACGCTCCGGCCGCTGATCCGCTCCGCGAAGATGTGAGTACAGGCCAGCCAGGGTGGGTTTAAATAGCCTCGGGCGCAGCCTAGCAGCGGAAAGGGCGGAGCTTCACTCCTCCTTTCCATCAGTCACCCCCAACTTTCCCAGGCTACACCTCGTAGGAAACTGTTCTCCTGCATTGATTCCATGCGCCACCTTTGGGACAATCTAAGAACTTACAAGTTTTCTTGGCCAGATATATTAGGAATTGTATACACGGAACCACTGAAAAACAACTAGTGGTTCCGTGGTTCCCACGTTGTGGTTTTGACACCAGCAGCACCCTTGCCACAATCAAACCCCGGAGATGCACAGATCTGTGTTGTAACAAGACCTCCCCCTGACCCTGACGCATGGCAGTTTAAGAAGTCTTTCCGTGTAAGCGAAAAGACTTTGAAGAAAAGGTGGAGATATGCGTTGTATAAACATTCTTTTGCTCTGGAACCACGTAGAGACTTGGGAGCCAGTTGGGTGGAGCATTCGTTGGATGAGGGTGCTCGGGTGAGGAATATCAAGGTGTGGCTCCAGATAATCCGATCATCTAATTAAGATTCCAGTTATGCTCATCGGTTTTAAAATTCCATTTGGGTAAATTCTTTAAGTCAGACTGAGAATGGCAAAGCCTCAACCCCAATTTCCAGGGAGGGTTGAGAGCCTCAGGTGGAGTTGATCACCAATAGCCTATGGTTTAACCCATCATGCCTATAGAATGAGGTCTCCATAAAAACCCAAAAGGACTGGGTTCAGAGAGCTTCTGGATAACACTTCCCGGAAGGTAGTGCGCCCCTCCCCACAGGCCGGGCCCCACATTTATCTCTCAACTTTTTGCAATGTCCGCTAAAATACAGAGGCAAGTGTAAGTGTTTCCCTGCGTGCTGTGAGCTCTTCCAGCAAATGAATGCAACTAAATCTGGGCGTGGTGGCAACCTGATTTATAGCCAGTTGCTGAGAAGCACAGGTAGAACAACGTAGGGCTCCCCATTGTTATTAGTGTGGGAGGCCTGTCTGGCGGGACTCGGCCCTTTGGAATCTAATGCTATGTCCCGGTAGATAGCGTCACCATTGAATTAGAAGACACACATATGTTGAGAATAATCTTTCTGGTCATTTGCTGCATGTCTTATTTACAATATGTAATCAAATTCTTTCTCCTGACCTTATGGCACCTGGGTTGAGAACCAAGATTTGAACCAAACATTGGTCGGTCACTTTCTGAGTTTGAAACTCTATTTTGCCTTTAGCGTTTTGCTATTGCTTTTTCGTTTTCTTTTGTTTCGTTTCGTTTCTAAGTTCTGGGGTATATGTGCAGGATGTGCAGATTTGTTACTAAGGTAAACGTGTGCCATGGTGGTTGGCTGCACCTGTCAACCCATCACCTAGGTATTAAGCCCAGCATGCAGTAGCTGTTTTTCCTAAAGCTCTGCCTCCCGAAAGGCCCCAGTGTGTGTTGTTCCCCTTCCTGTGTCCATGTGATCTCATTTTTCAGCTCCCATTATAAGTGAGAATGTGGCATTTGGTTGTCTTTCCCTGGATTAGTTTGCTGAGGATAATGACCACACATCACCACTGTTTTTGTTTTTTAGTATAAAGAGTAGTATTTTATTGAATAAGATTTGCTCACAGAAAAATAGGCTTAAATCTACAATGAATGCCAGACTCTACAGCAGAAAGCAATTTTCTCACTTTTCCACACACAATGGTTCCTACTCATTGAAGAAAAGCCATCAAATTTCGTTCACAAATGTACTACTCTGTCTCAAGACATCTCACATAATCATGCACTGTACTAAAGCCATTAGATCAGTTCTTCAGTCAGGTTAAAGAAGTAGCCCTCTAATGACTGACTTTTATAGTGCTATCAATATCCACTCCCAATCAGTCTGCCATTGTTAATGGTGTACAGCATTACTGAATACAATGGAATTGATGACGCCCATATCCACGGACAGACCGTGACTTATGATGGTTTGATTTGTGATTCTTCAACGTTATGATGGGTTTATTAGATTATTAGATGCGTTTCTGAGTTACACTGGGTTTATGAGTATGCGACCCTATACTCCAGAAACAGCTGTATAAGGAAAAACAGGTGTACCTAATAAAAATATGCTTAGTGACTTGGGATAAACCAATAGATGTTCACAACTGATGGAGAGCCGTGAAAGAGAGATAGCGGTAAATAGTTACAATAACACAATTTTCCTGCACCTGTCGAGGATTTCCCCAAAAAAACGCAGAATGTGGGATGCACCTAAGGCATATGAAAGAGAGAGGGCAGAAGGAGTAAGAGAGAAATAGGAGGAAGAAAGGAAGGAAGGAAGGAAGGAAGGTAGGAAGGAAGGAAGGTAGGAAGGAAGGAAGGAAGGAAGGGAGGAAAGAAGGACGAAAGGAAGGAGAAAACACCGGTGTTACTAAAACCCCCCCATAAAAATGGATTCCCCCTGTGGGTAAGCCTACAATGTGGATGAATCTTGAAAATATTGTGCTACGTGTTATGTCAGTCATAACAGCTCACCTATTGTGCAATTCCGTTTATAGGAAATGTCCACAATATGGAAATCTATGCATATGGGATTGATCGCACTAGGTAGTTGCTACCTAGGGCTGAGGGTCAGGGAGAGGGTTTGAGACAGAATGAGGAGTGACTCATGTCTACAGGGTTCTTCTCTGGTCGGGGGTGAGAAGACGTTCTACAATGGATTGCGGATTAAAATTGAATGTGCACAGCCACAGGTATACTAAAAGCCACTCAATTCGTAACTTTTAATGGGGGAATCTTACGTGGCGCACTCTCATGGACACCACGGCAGACATAGTGAGAGAGAAAAAGGTGAGTAAATATCTGAAACGGAGGCAGAAACAGAGAGAATGCAAAGCCCTGTGAATGGAAGGGAGAGCGAAAAGGGAAAATGGTCCTATTTACAAATGACAGATGTGAAACTGGGGTTCACATCAACAGTGTCACTGTCAGGAAGGAGGGTCATGCTAGCCATGTCACCGGTAGTGTGGCCCGCAGGGACGCCGACCTGCTGGAGCGTCGTGCCAGCATGGGCTCTGGCAGCCACGTGGGCCAGCAGGAGGGTCCCGCTGCACAGCTGTGGGGTGAGGATAGCCTGGGTGGTGATATCGGCCATTACAGGGGCCTCTTCTGCTGGCAAGAGTGTGACAGTAGCAAGTAGATGGACAGGCCTGCGTGTGAGGACGGAATGCAGGAGGGGCTCTTGTGCGGCTGGGTGTGGGGCCCTCACGGGAACCGTGGAGAAATGGCCAGGTAACTGCGTCATGTGGGCTAGTAGATTGGCCAGGGCTTCGAACTGAAGGACAATAACGGGGAGTAGCTGTCAGGCCCTGGGAGTGTCTGAGTGTAAGTGGAGATGGGTTTGGGGTCACTGAGGGATGCGTGGGAGCCATCCCTGTATAGGTACAGGTCATAGGGAGATAGTCTCGTGAGGCCTGTGAGTGTCTAGGTTTGTCCTGGGTGCCTGGGGCTGACTGTGGCAGAAATCTGGGGAAGGCTGGAGAGAAGCTGGGAGACCCAGGAGAGTCCCTGAAGGCAGGGGGCGAAGAGGTGAAAGAAATGGGGGAGGGTTGCAGTAAGGTCCGTGAGTTTGTAGGTGATTCCTGGGTGCGGGAAGCTGACTCCAGGTGAAATCTGGAGATGGTCGGAGAGTAGCTGAGAGAGACAGAAGAGTCCCTGAGGGCTGGGGGTGAGAACATGAGGGAGACTGGGGAGTAAGTCAGTGAAATTCGTGAGTTCGGTGGTGTATCGTGGGTGCCTGGAACTGACTCCAGCTGGAATCTAGAGAAGTTTTGAGAGTAGCTGAAAGAGACACAAGAGTCCCTGTGGGCTGAGGGCAAAGACCTGAGAGAGACCAGGGAGGACCTCAGTGAAGTCTGTGAGTCTGTAGGTGATTCCGGAGTGTGGGAGGCTGACTCCCGCTGAAATCTGGGCGTGGTGGGAGAGTAGCTGGGACAGACAGGAGAGTCCCAGGGGGCTGGGGGTGAAGACATGAGAGAGACCGGGGAGTAACTCAGTGAAACTGCTGAGTTTGGTGGTGATACCTGGGTGCCTGGAACTGACTCCCGCTGAAATCTGGGCATGGTTGGAGAGTAGCTGGGACACACAGGAGAGTCCCTGAGGGCTGGGGGTGAAGACATGAGAGAGACCGGGGAGTAACTGAGTGAAACTGGTGAGTTTGGTGGTGACTCCGGGGTGCCTGGAACTGACTCCAGCTGAAATGTGGGCGTGGTTGGAGAGTAGCTGGGACAGACAGGAGAGTCCCTGAGGGCTGGTGAAGGCGTGAGAGAGACTGGAGAGTAATTGAGTGAAATTGGTGAGTTTGATGGTGATTCCTGGGTGCATGGAACCGACTCCCGCTGAAGTGTGGGCGTGGTTGGAGAGTAGCTGGGACACACAGGAGAGTCCCTGAGGGTTGGAGATAAAGACGTGCTAGAGACTGAGGAGTAACTGAGTGAAATGGGTGAGTTTGGTGGTGATTCCGGGGTGCCTGGAACTGACTCCAGCTGAAATGTGGGCGTGGTTGGAGAGTAGCTGGGACCGACCGGAGAGTCCCTGAGGGATGGTGAAGACATGAGAGAGACTGGGGAGTAACGCAGTGAAATTGGTGAGTCTGGTGGTGATTTCTGGGTGCCTGCAACGGACTCCCGATGAAGTGTGGGCGTGTTTGGAGAGTAGCTGGGACAGACAGGCGAGTCCCTGAGGGTTGGAGATAAAGACGTGCTAGAGACTGGGGAGTAACTCAGTGAAAGTGTTGGGCTTGGTGGTGATCCCTGGGTTCCTGGAACTGACCCGCGCTGAAATGTGGGCGTGGTTGGAGAGTAGCTGGGACAGACTGGAGGGTCCGTGTTTGGAGAGTAGCTGGGAGACACAGGAGACCCCCCGAGAGCTGGGGGTGAGCTGCTGGGTGATGGCAGTAAGAACATGTGGTATATCACTGATGAACGTGGTGACTCTGAGGAATCCTCAGAGGAGGACACGGGAGAGCCCAATGGCTTCATTGATTGCCCAGCACGGTGAGGACAGGGAAATGGGAGCTTGTGGGATTCTGCTGATGACAGAGGTGAGTGTGGTGAAGCCCTAGGGGATGGTGAATGGTAGCTCCGGATCCCTGGTGGGGAGCTTCCCCTTAAGCCTGAGTTTCTGAGAGGGGAGAGGGAGAAGCTGGGTGAGGCTCGCATGGACCTTGGGGAGTCCGGGCTGGGGGACCGTTCATAAGAAGAGCCAGACGAGACCCTACTGTTCTTAGGTGCAGACATGATTAGGAACCCTGCAGCTCCCAGGAGCCCCTACTAATTTTCTAACTCGCAGAAATAAGGAGTGTGTGTGTGCGTGTGTGTGTGTGTGTGTGTGTTTGTGTGTGTACGGTGTGAGGTGTGTGCCCCTTAAGAAAATGGAAATCAACCAACCAATGGGACAGACAGACAGACAGAGATTCACTTGCCCAAGTGTTCTGTCCTGTCCTCTGAATCCGCTTCCAAGTCGCAAGACGCTGTGAGCTCCAAGTCCACGCAGAGTCCGCCAAACGCTCCGGCCGCTGATCCGCTCCGCGAAGATCTGAGTACAGGCCAGCCAGGGTGGGTTTAAATAGCCTCGGGCGCAGCCTAGCAGCGGAAAGGGCGGAGCTTCACTCCTCCTTTCCATCAGTCACCCCCAACTTTCCCAGGCTACACCTCGTAGGAAACTGTTCTCCTGCATTGATTCCATGCGCCACCTTTGGGACAATCTAAGAACTTACAAGTTTTCTTGGCCAGATATATTAGGAATTGTATACACGGAACCACTGAAAAACAACTAGTGGTTCCGTGGTTCCCACGTTGTGGTTTTGACACCAGCAGCACCCTTGCCACAATCAAACCCCGGAGATACACAGATCTGTGTTGTAACAAGACCTCCCCCTGACCCTGACGCATGGCAGTTTAAGAAGTCTTTCCGTGTAAGCGAAAAGACTTTGAAGAAAAGGTGGAGATATGCGTTGTATAAACATTCTTTTGCTCTGGAACCACGTAGAGACTTGGGAGCCAGTTGGGTGGAGCATTCGTTGGATGAGGGTGCTCGGGTGAGGAATATCAAGGTGTGGCTCCAGATAATCCGATCATCTAATTAAGATTCCAGTTATGCTCATCGGTTTTAAAATTCCATTTGGGTAAATTCTTTAAGTCAGACTGAGAATGGCAAAGCCTCAACCCCAATTTCCAGGGAGGGTTGAGAGCCTCAGGTGGAGTTGATCACCAATAGCCTATGGTTTAACCCATCATGCCTATAGAATGAGGTCTCCATAAAAACCCAAAAGGACTGGGTTCAGAGAGCTTCTGGATAACACTTCCCGGAAGGTAGTGCGCCCCTCCCCACAGGCCGGGCCCCACATTTATCTCTCAACTTTTTGCAATGTCCGCTAAAATACAAAGGCAAGTGTAAGTGTTTCCCTGCGTGCTGTGAGCTCTTCCAGCAAATGAATGCAACTAAATCTGGGCGTGGTGGCAACCTGATTTATAGCCAGTTGCTGAGAAGCACAGGTAGAACAAAGTAGGGCTCCCCATTGTTATTAGTGTGGGAGGCCTGTCTGGCGGGACTCGGCCCTTTGGAATCTAATGCTATGTCCCGGTAGATAGCGTCACCATTGAATTAGAAGACACACATATGTTGAGAATAATCTTTCTGGTCATTTGCTGCATGTCTTATTTACAATATGTAATCAAATTCTTTCTCCTGACCTTATGGCACCTGGGTTGAGAACCAAGATTTGAACCAAACATTGGTCGGTCACTTTCTGAGTTTGAAACTCTATTTTGCCTTTAGCGTTTTGCTATTGCTTTTTCGTTTTCTTTTGTTTCGTTTCGTTTCTAAGTTCTGGGGTATATGTGCAGGATGTGCAGATTTGTTACTAAGGTAAACGTGTGCCATGGTGGTTGGCTGCACCTGTCAACCCATCACCTAGGTATTAAGCCCAGCATGCAGTAGCTGTTTTTCCTAACGCTCTGCCTCCCGAAAGGCCCCAGTGTGTGTTGTTCCCCTTCCTGTGTCCATGTGATCTCATTTTTCAGCTCCCATTATAAGTGAGAATGTGGCATTTGGTTGTCTTTCCCTGGATTAGTTTGCTGAGGATAATGACCACACATCACCACTGTTTTTGTTTTTTAGTATAAAGAGTAGTATTTTATTGAATAAGATCTGCTCACAGAAAAATAGGCTTAAATCTACAATGAATGCCAGACTCTACAGCAGAAAGCAATTTTCTCACTTTTCCACACACAATGGTTCCTACTCATTGAAAAAAAGCCATCAAATTTCATTCACAAATGTACTACTCTGTCTCAAAACATCTCACATAATCATGCACTGTACTAAAGCCATTAGATCAGTTCTTCAGTCAGGTTAAAGAAGTAGCCCTCTAATGACTGACTTTTATAGTGCTATCAATATCCACTCCCAATCAGTCTGCCATTGTTAATGGTGTACAGCATTACTGAATACAATGGAATTGATGACGCCCATATCCACGGACAGACCGTGACTTATGATGGTTTGATCTGTGATTCTTCAACGTTATGATGGGTTTATTAGATCATTAGATGCGTTTCTGAGTTACACTGGGTTTATGAGTATGCGACCCTATACTCCAGAAACAGCTGTATAAGGAAAAACAGGTGTACCTAACAAAAATATGCTTAGTGACTTGGGATAAACCAATAGATGTTCACAACTGATGGAGAGCCGTGAAAGAGAGATAGCGGTAAATAGTTACAATAACACAATTTTCCTGCACCTGTCGAGGATTTCCCCAAAAAAACGCAGAATGTGGGATGCACCTAAGGCATATGAAAGAGAGAGGGCAGAAGGAGTAAGAGAGAAATAGGAGGAAGGAAGGAAGGAAGGAAGGAAGGAAGGAAGGAAGGAAGGAAGGTAGGAAGGAAGGAAGGAAGGAAGGGAGGAAAGAAGGACGAAAGGAAGGAGAAAACACCGGTGTTACTAAAACCCCCCCATAAAAATGGATTCCCCCTGTGGGTAAGCCTACAATGTGGATGAATCTTGAAAATATTGTGCTACGTGTTATGTCAGTCATAACAGCTCACCTATTGTGCAATTCCGTTTATAGGAAATGTCCACAATATGGAAATCTATGCATATGGGATTGATCGCACTAGGTAGTTGCTACCTAGGGCTGAGGGTCAGGGAGAGGGTTTGAGACAGAATGAGGAGTGACTCATGTCTACAGGGTTCTTCTCTGGTCGGGGGTGAGAAGACGTTCTACAATGGATTGCGGATTAAAATTGAATGTGCACAGCCACAGGTATACTAAAAGCCACTCAATTCATAACTTTTAATGGGGGAATCTTACGTGGCGCACTCTCATGGACACCACGGCAGACATAGTGAGAGAGAAAAAGGTGAGTAAATATCTGAAACGGAGGCAGAAACAGAGAGAATGCAAAGCCCTGTGAATGGAAGGGAGAGCGAAAAGGGAAAATGGTCCTATTTACAAATGACAGATGTGAAACTGGGGTTCACATCAACAGTGTCACTGTCAGGAAGGAGGGTCATGCTAGCCATGTCACCGGTAGTGTGGCCCGCAGGGACGCCGACCTGCTGGAGCGTCGTGCCAGCATGGGCTCTGGCAGCCACGTGGGCCAGCAGGAGGGTCCCGCTGCACAGCTGTGGGGTGAGGATAGCCTGGGTGGTGATATCGGCCATTACAGGGGCCTCTTCTGCTGGCAAGAGTGTGACAGTAGCAAGTAGATGGACAGGCCTGCGTGTGAGGACGGAATGCAGGAGGGGCTCTTGTGCGGCTGGGTGTGGGGCCCTCACGGGAACCGTGGAGAAATGGCCAGGTAACTGCGTCATGTGGGCTAGTAGATTGGCCAGGGCTTCGAACTGAAGGACAATAACGGGGAGTAGCTGTCAGGCCCTGGGAGTGTCTGAGTGTAAGTGGAGATGGGTTTGGGGTCACTGAGGGATGCGTGGGAGCCATCCCTGTATAGGTACAGGTCATAGGGAGATAGTCTCGTGAGGCCTGTGAGTGTCTAGGTTTGTCCTGGGTGCCTGGGGCTGACTGTGGCAGAAATCTGGGGAAGGCTGGAGAGAAGCTGGGAGACCCAGGAGAGTCCCTGAAGGCAGGGGGCGAAGAGGTGAAAGAAATGGGGAAGGGTTGCAGTAAGGTCCGTGAGTTTGTAGGTGATTCCTGGGTGCGGGAAGCTAACTCCAGGTGAAATCTGGAGATGGTCGGAGAGTAGCTGAGAGAGACAGAAGAGTCCCTGAGGGCTGGGGGTGAGAACATGAGGGAGACTGGGGAGTAAGTCAGTGAAATTCGTGAGTTCGGTGGTGTATCGTGGGTGCCTGGAACTGACTCCAGCTGGAATCTAGAGAAGTTTTGAGAGTAGCTGAAAGAGACACAAGAGTCCCTGTGGGCTGAGGGCAAAGACCTGAGAGAGACCAGGGAGGACCTCAGTGAAGTCTGTGAGTCTGTAGGTGATTCCGGAGTGTGGGAGGCTGACTCCCGCTGAAATCTGGGCGTGGTGGGAGAGTAGCTGGGACAGACAGGAGAGTCCCAGGGGGCTGGGGGTGAAGACATGAGAGAGACCGGGGAGTAACTCAGTGAAACTGCTGAGTTTGGTGGTGATACCTGGGTGCCTGGAACTGACTCCCGCTGAAATCTGGGCATGGTTGGAGAGTAGCTGGGACACACAGGAGAGTCCCTGAGGGCTGGTGGTGAAGACATGAGAGAGACCGGGGAGTAACTGAGTGAAACTGGTGAGTTTGGTGGTGACTCCGGGGTGCCTGGAACTGACTCCAGCTGAAATGTGGGCGTGGTTGGAGAGTAGCTGGGACAGACAGGAGAGTCCCTGAGGGCTGGTGAAGGCGTGAGAGAGACTGGAGAGTAATTGAGTGAAATTGGTGAGTTTGATGGTGATTCCTGGGTGCATGGAACCGACTCCCGCTGAAGTGTGGGCGTGGTTGGAGAGTAGCTGGGACACACAGGAGAGTCCCTGAGGGTTGGAGATAAAGACGTGCTAGAGACTGAGGAGTAACTGAGTGAAATGGGTGAGTTTGGTGGTGATTCCGGGGTGCCTGGAACTGACTCCAGCTGAAATGTGGGCGTGGTTGGAGAGTAGCTGGGACCGACCGGAGAGTCCCTGAGGGATGGTGAAGACATGAGAGAGACTGGGGAGTAACGCAGTGAAATTGGTGAGTCTGGTGGTGATTTCTGGGTGCCTGCAACGGACTCCCGCTGAAGTGTGGGCGTGTTTGGAGAGTAGCTGGGACAGACAGGCGAGTCCCTGAGGGTTGGAGATAAAGACGTGCTAGAGACTGGGGAGTAACTCAGTGAAAGTGTTGGGCTTGGTGGTGATCCCTGGGTTCCTGGAACTGACCCGCGCTGAAATGTGGGCGTGGTTGGAGAGTAGCTGGGACAGACTGGAGGGTCCGTGTTTGGAGAGTAGCTGGGAGACACAGGAGACCCCCCGAGAGCTGGGGGTGAGCTGCTGGGTGATGGCAGTAAGAACATGTGGTATATCACTGATGAACGTGGTGACTCTGAGGAATCCTCAGAGGAGGACACGGGAGAGCCCAATGGCTTCATTGATTGCCCAGCACGGTGAGGACAGGGAAATGGGAGCTTGTGGGATTCTGCTGATGACAGAGGTGAGTGTGGTGAAGCCCTAGGGGATGGTGAATGGTAGCTCCGGATCCCTGGTGGGGAGCTTCCCCTTAAGCCTGAGTTTCTGAGAGGGGAGAGGGAGAAGCTGGGTGAGGCTCGCATGGACCTTGGGGAGTCCGGGCTGGGGGACCATTCATAAGAAGAGCCAGACGAGACCCTACTGTTCTTAGGTGCAGACATGATTAGGAACCCTGCAGCTCCCAGGAGCCCCTACTAATTTTCTAACTCGCAGAAATAAGGAGTGTGTGTGTGCGTGTGTGTGTGTGTGTGTGTGTTTGTGTGTGTACGGTGTGAGGTGTGTGCCCCTTAAGAAAATGGAAATCAACCAACCAATGGGACAGACAGACAGACAGAGATTCACTTGCCCAAGTGTTCTGTCCTGTCCTCTGAATCCGCTTCCAAGTCGCAAGACGCTGTGAGCTCCAAGTCCACGCAGAGTCCGCCAAACGCTCCGGCCGCTGATCCGCTCCGCGAAGATCTGAGTACAGGCCAGCCAGGGTGGGTTTAAATAGCCTCGGGCGCAGCCTAGCAGCGGAAAGGGCGGAGCTTCACTCCTCCTTTCCATCAGTCACCCCCAACTTTCCCAGGCTACACCTCGTAGGAAACTGTTCTCCTGCATTGATTCCATGCGCCACCTTTGGGACAATCTAAGAACTTACAAGTTTTCTTGGCCAGATATATTAGGAATTGTATACACGGAACCACTGAAAAACAACTAGTGGTTCCGTGGTTCCCACGTTGTGGTTTTGACACCAGCAGCACCCTTGCCACAATCAAACCCCGGAGATACACAGATCTGTGTTGTAACAAGACCTCCCCCTGACCCTGACGCATGGCAGTTTAAGAAGTCTTTCCGTGTAAGCGAAAAGACTTTGAAGAAAAGGTGGAGATATGCGTTGTATAAACATTCTTTTGCTCTGGAACCACGTAGAGACTTGGGAGCCAGTTGGGTGGAGCATTCGTTGGATGAGGGTGCTCGGGTGAGGAATATCAAGGTGTGGCTCCAGATAATCCGATCATCTAATTAAGATTCCAGTTATGCTCATCGGTTTTAAAATTCCATTTGGGTAAATTCTTTAAGTCAGACTGAGAATGGCAAAGCCTCAACCCCAATTTCCAGGGAGGGTTGAGAGCCTCAGGTGGAGTTGATCACCAATAGCCTATGGTTTAACCCATCATGCCTATAGAATGAGGTCTCCATAAAAACCCAAAAGGACTGGGTTCAGAGAGCTTCTGGATAACACTTCCCGGAAGGTAGTGCGCCCCTCCCCACATGCCGGGCCCCACATTTATCTCTCAACTTTTTGCAATGTCCGCTAAAATACAAAGGCAAGTGTAAGTGTTTCCCTGCGTGCTGTGAGCTCTTCCAGCAAATGAATGCAACTAAATCTGGGCGTGGTGGCAACCTGATTTATAGCCAGTTGCTGAGAAGCACAGGTAGAACAAAGTAGGGCTCCCCATTGTTATTAGTGTGGGAGGCCTGTCTGGCGGGACTCGGCCCTTTGGAATCTAATGCTATGTCCCGGTAGATAGCGTCACCATTGAATTAGAAGACACACATATGTTGAGAATAATCTTTCTGGTCATTTGCTGCATGTCTTATTTACAATATGTAATCAAATTCTTTCTCCTGACCTTATGGCACCTGGGTTGAGAACCAAGATTTGAACCAAACATTGGTCGGTCACTTTCTGAGTTTGAAACTCTATTTTGCCTTTAGCGTTTTGCTATTGCTTTTTCGTTTTCTTTTGTTTCGTTTCGTTTCTAAGTTCTGGGGTATATGTGCAGGATGTGCAGATTTGTTACTAAGGTAAACGTGTGCCATGGTGGTTGGCTGCACCTGTCAACCCATCACCTAGGTATTAAGCCCAGCATGCAGTAGCTGTTTTTCCTAACGCTCTGCCTCCCGAAAGGCCCCAGTGTGTGTTGTTCCCCTTCCTGTGTCCATGTGATCTCATTTTTCAGCTCCCATTATAAGTGAGAATGTGGCATTTGGTTGTCTTTCCCTGGATTAGTTTGCTGAGGATAATGACCACACATCACCACTGTTTTTGTTTTTTAGTATAAAGAGTAGTATTTTATTGAATAAGATCTGCTCACAGAAAAATAGGCTTAAATCTACAATGAATGCCAGACTCTACAGCAGAAAGCAATTTTCTCACTTTTCCACACACAATGGTTCCTACTCATTGAAAAAAAGCCATCAAATTTCATTCACAAATGTACTACTCTGTCTCAAAACATCTCACATAATCATGCACTGTACTAAAGCCATTAGATCAGTTCTTCAGTCAGGTTAAAGAAGTAGCCCTCTAATGACTGACTTTTATAGTGCTATCAATATCCACTCCCAATCAGTCTGCCATTGTTAATGGTGTACAGCATTACTGAATACAATGGAATTGATGACGCCCATATCCACGGACAGACCGTGACTTATGATGGTTTGATCTGTGATTCTTCAACGTTATGATGGGTTTATTAGATCATTAGATGCGTTTCTGAGTTACACTGGGTTTATGAGTATGCGACCCTATACTCCAGAAACAGCTGTATAAGGAAAAACAGGTGTACCTAACAAAAATATGCTTAGTGACTTGGGATAAACCAATAGATGTTCACAACTGATGGAGAGCCGTGAAAGAGAGATAGCGGTAAATAGTTACAATAACACAATTTTCCTGCACCTGTCGAGGATTTCCCCAAAAAAACGCAGAATGTGGGATGCACCTAAGGCATATGAAAGAGAGAGGGCAGAAGGAGTAAGAGAGAAATAGGAGGAAGGAAGGAAGGAAGGAAGGAAGGAAGGAAGGAAGGAAGGAAGGAAGGTAGGAAGGAAGGAAGGAAGGAAGGGAGGAAAGAAGGACGAAAGGAAGGAGAAAACACCGGTGTTACTAAAACCCCCCCATAAAAATGGATTCCCCCTGTGGGTAAGCCTACAATGTGGATGAATCTTGAAAATATTGTGCTACGTGTTATGTCAGTCATAACAGCTCACCTATTGTGCAATTCCGTTTATAGGAAATGTCCACAATATGGAAATCTATGCATATGGGATTGATCGCACTAGGTAGTTGCTACCTAGGGCTGAGGGTCAGGGAGAGGGTTTGAGACAGAATGAGGAGTGACTCATGTCTACAGGGTTCTTCTCTGGTCGGGGGTGAGAAGACGTTCTACAATGGATTGCGGATTAAAATTGAATGTGCACAGCCACAGGTATACTAAAAGCCACTCAATTCATAACTTTTAATGGGGGAATCTTACGTGGCGCACTCTCATGGACACCACGGCAGACATAGTGAGAGAGAAAAAGGTGAGTAAATATCTGAAACGGAGGCAGAAACAGAGAGAATGCAAAGCCCTGTGAATGGAAGGGAGAGCGAAAAGGGAAAATGGTCCTATTTACAAATGACAGATGTGAAACTGGGGTTCACATCAACAGTGTCACTGTCAGGAAGGAGGGTCATGCTAGCCATGTCACCGGTAGTGTGGCCCGCAGGGACGCCGACCTGCTGGAGCGTCGTGCCAGCATGGGCTCTGGCAGCCACGTGGGCCAGCAGGAGGGTCCCGCTGCACAGCTGTGGGGTGAGGATAGCCTGGGTGGTGATATCGGCCATTACAGGGGCCTCTTCTGCTGGCAAGAGTGTGACAGTAGCAAGTAGATGGACAGGCCTGCGTGTGAGGACGGAATGCAGGAGGGGCTCTTGTGCGGCTGGGTGTGGGGCCCTCACGGGAACCGTGGAGAAATGGCCAGGTAACTGCGTCATGTGGGCTAGTAGATTGGCCAGGGCTTCGAACTGAAGGACAATAACGGGGAGTAGCTGTCAGGCCCTGGGAGTGTCTGAGTGTAAGTGGAGATGGGTTTGGGGTCACTGAGGGATGCGTGGGAGCCATCCCTGTATAGGTACAGGTCATAGGGAGATAGTCTCGTGAGGCCTGTGAGTGTCTAGGTTTGTCCTGGGTGCCTGGGGCTGACTGTGGCAGAAATCTGGGGAAGGCTGGAGAGAAGCTGGGAGACCCAGGAGAGTCCCTGAAGGCAGGGGGCGAAGAGGTGAAAGAAATGGGGGAGGGTTGCAGTAAGGTCCGTGAGTTTGTAGGTGATTCCTGGGTGCGGGAAGCTGACTCCAGGTGAAATCTGGAGATGGTCGGAGAGTAGCTGAGAGAGACAGAAGAGTCCCTGAGGGCTGGGGGTGAGAACATGAGGGAGACTGGGGAGTAAGTCAGTGAAATTCGTGAGTTCGGTGGTGTATCGTGGGTGCCTGGAACTGACTCCAGCTGGAATCTAGAGAAGTTTTGAGAGTAGCTGAAAGAGACACAAGAGTCCCTGTGGGCTGAGGGCAAAGACCTGAGAGAGACCAGGGAGGACCTCAGTGAAGTCTGTGAGTCTGTAGGTGATTCCGGAGTGTGGGAGGCTGACTCCCGCTGAAATCTGGGCGTGGTGGGAGAGTAGCTGGGACAGACAGGAGAGTCCCAGGGGGCTGGGGGTGAAGACATGAGAGAGACCGGGGAGTAACTCAGTGAAACTGCTGAGTTTGGTGGTGATACCTGGGTGCCTGGAACTGACTCCCGCTGAAATCTGGGCATGGTTGGAGAGTAGCTGGGACACACAGGAGAGTCCCTGAGGGCTGGGGGTGAAGACATGAGAGAGACCGGGGAGTAACTGAGTGAAACTGGTGAGTTTGGTGGTGACTCCGGGGTGCCTGGAACTGACTCCAGCTGAAATGTGGGCGTGGTTGGAGAGTAGCTGGGACAGACAGGAGAGTCCCTGAGGGCTGGTGAAGGCGTGAGAGAGACTGGAGAGTAATTGAGTGAAATTGGTGAGTTTGATGGTGATTCCTGGGTGCATGGAACCGACTCCCGCTGAAGTGTGGGCGTGGTTGGAGAGTAGCTGGGACACACAGGAGAGTCCCTGAGGGTTGGAGATAAAGACGTGCTAGAGACTGAGGAGTAACTGAGTGAAATGGGTGAGTTTGGTGGTGATTCCGGGGTGCCTGGAACTGACTCCAGCTGAAATGTGGGCGTGGTTGGAGAGTAGCTGGGACCGACCGGAGAGTCCCTGAGGGATGGTGAAGACATGAGAGAGACTGGGGAGTAACGCAGTGAAATTGGTGAGTCTGGTGGTGATTTCTGGGTGCCTGCAACGGACTCCCGATGAAGTGTGGGCGTGTTTGGAGAGTAGCTGGGACAGACAGGCGAGTCCCTGAGGGTTGGAGATAAAGACGTGCTAGAGACTGGGGAGTAACTCAGTGAAAGTGTTGGGCTTGGTGGTGATCCCTGGGTTCCTGGAACTGACCCGCGCTGAAATGTGGGCGTGGTTGGAGAGTAGCTGGGACAGACTGGAGGGTCCGTGTTTGGAGAGTAGCTGGGAGACACAGGAGACCCCCCGAGAGCTGGGGGTGAGCTGCTGGGTGATGGCAGTAAGAACATGTGGTATATCACTGATGAACGTGGTGACTCTGAGGAATCCTCAGAGGAGGACACGGGAGAGCCCAATGGCTTCATTGATTGCCCAGCACGGTGAGGACAGGGAAATGGGAGCTTGTGGGATTCTGGTGATGACAGAGGTGAGTGTGGTGAAGCCCTAGGGGATGGTGAATGGTAGCTCCGGATCCCTGGTGGGGAGCTTCCCCTTAAGCCTGAGTTTCTGAGAGGGGAGAGGGAGAAGCTGGGTGAGGCTCGCATGGACCTTGGGGAGTCCGGGCTGGGGGACCGTTCATAAGAAGAGCCAGACGAGACCCTACTGTTCTTAGGTGCAGACATGATTAGGAACCCTGCAGCTCCCAGGAGCCCCTACTAATTTTCTAACTCGCAGAAATAAGGAGTGTGTGTGTGCGTGTGTGTGTGTGTGTGTGTTTGTGTGTGTACGGTGTGAGGTGTGTGCCCCTTAAGAAAATGGAAATCAACCAACCAATGGGACAGACAGACAGACAGAGATTCACTTGCCCAAGTGTTCTGTCCTGTCCTCTGAATCCGCTTCCAAGTCGCAAGACGCTGTGAGCTCCAAGTCCACGCAGAGTCCGCCAAACGCTCCGGCCGCTGATCCGCTCCGCGAAGATCTGAGTACAGGCCAGCCAGGGTGGGTTTAAATAGCCTCGGGCGCAGCCTAGCAGCGGAAAGGGCGGAGCTTCACTCCTCCTTTCCATCAGTCACCCCCAACTTTCCCAGGCTACACCTCGTAGGAAACTGTTCTCCTGCATTGATTCCATGCGCCACCTTTGGGACAATCTAAGAACTTACAAGTTTTCTTGGCCAGATATATTAGGAATTGTATACACGGAACCACTGAAAAACAACTAGTGGTTCCGTGGTTCCCACGTTGTGGTTTTGACACCAGCAGCACCCTTGCCACAATCAAACCCCGGAGATACACAGATCTGTGTTGTAACAAGACCTCCCCCTGACCCTGACGCATGGCAGTTTAAGAAGTCTTTCCGTGTAAGCGAAAAGACTTTGAAGAAAAGGTGGAGATATGCGTTGTATAAACATTCTTTTGCTCTGGAACCACGTAGAGACTTGGGAGCCAGTTGGGTGGAGCATTCGTTGGATGAGGGTGCTCGGGTGAGGAATATCAAGGTGTGGCTCCAGATAATCCGATCATCTAATTAAGATTCCAGTTATGCTCATCGGTTTTAAAATTCCATTTGGGTAAATTCTTTAAGTCAGACTGAGAATGGCAAAGCCTCAACCCCAATTTCCAGGGAGGGTTGAGAGCCTCAGGTGGAGTTGATCACCAATAGCCTATGGTTTAACCCATCATGCCTATAGAATGAGGTCTCCATAAAAACCCAAAAGGACTGGGTTCAGAGAGCTTCTGGATAACACTTCCCGGAAGGTAGTGCGCCCCTCCCCACAGGCCGGGCCCCACATTTATCTCTCAACTTTTTGCAATGTCCGCTAAAATACAAAGGCAAGTGTAAGTGTTTCCCTGCGTGCTGTGAGCTCTTCCAGCAAATGAATGCAACTAAATCTGGGCGTGGTGGCAACCTGATTTATAGCCAGTTGCTGAGAAGCACAGGTAGAACAAAGTAGGGCTCCCCATTGTTATTAGTGTGGGAGGCCTGTCTGGCGGGACTCGGCCCTTTGGAATCTAATGCTATGTCCCGGTAGATAGCGTCACCATTGAATTAGAAGACACACATATGTTGAGAATAATCTTTCTGGTCATTTGCTGCATGTCTTATTTACAATATGTAATCAAATTCTTTCTCCTGACCTTATGGCACCTGGGTTGAGAACCAAGATTTGAACCAAACATTGGTCGGTCACTTTCTGAGTTTGAAACTCTATTTTGCCTTTAGCGTTTTGCTATTGCTTTTTCGTTTTCTTTTGTTTCGTTTCGTTTCTAAGTTCTGGGGTATATGTGCAGGATGTGCAGATTTGTTACTAAGGTAAACGTGTGCCATGGTGGTTGGCTGCACCTGTCAACCCATCACCTAGGTATTAAGCCCAGCATGCAGTAGCTGTTTTTCCTAACGCTCTGCCTCCCGAAAGGCCCCAGTGTGTGTTGTTCCCCTTCCTGTGTCCATGTGATCTCATTTTTCAGCTCCCATTATAAGTGAGAATGTGGCATTTGGTTGTCTTTCCCTGGATTAGTTTGCTGAGGATAATGACCACACATCACCACTGTTTTTGTTTTTTAGTATAAAGAGTAGTATTTTATTGAATAAGATCTGCTCACAGAAAAATAGGCTTAAATCTACAATGAATGCCAGACTCTACAGCAGAAAGCAATTTTCTCACTTTTCCACACACAATGGTTCCTACTCATTGAAAAAAAGCCATCAAATTTCATTCACAAATGTACTACTCTGTCTCAAAACATCTCACATAATCATGCACTGTACTAAAGCCATTAGATCAGTTCTTCAGTCAGGTTAAAGAAGTAGCCCTCTAATGACTGACTTTTATAGTGCTATCAATATCCACTCCCAATCAGTCTGCCATTGTTAATGGTGTACAGCATTACTGAATACAATGGAATTGATGACGCCCATATCCACGGACAGACCGTGACTTATGATGGTTTGATCTGTGATTCTTCAACGTTATGATGGGTTTATTAGATCATTAGATGCGTTTCTGAGTTACACTGGGTTTATGAGTATGCGACCCTATACTCCAGAAACAGCTGTATAAGGAAAAACAGGTGTACCTAACAAAAATATGCTTAGTGACTTGGGATAAACCAATAGATGTTCACAACTGATGGAGAGCCGTGAAAGAGAGATAGCGGTAAATAGTTACAATAACACAATTTTCCTGCACCTGTCGAGGATTTCCCCAAAAAAACGCAGAATGTGGGATGCACCTAAGGCATATGAAAGAGAGAGGGCAGAAGGAGTAAGAGAGAAATAGGAGGAAGGAAGGAAGGAAGGAAGGAAGGAAGGAAGGAAGGAAGGAAGGTAGGAAGGAAGGAAGGAAGGAAGGGAGGAAAGAAGGACGAAAGGAAGGAGAAAACACCGGTGTTACTAAAACCCCCCCATAAAAATGGATTCCCCCTGTGGGTAAGCCTACAATGTGGATGAATCTTGAAAATATTGTGCTACGTGTTATGTCAGTCATAACAGCTCACCTATTGTGCAATTCCGTTTATAGGAAATGTCCACAATATGGAAATCTATGCATATGGGATTGATCGCACTAGGTAGTTGCTACCTAGGGCTGAGGGTCAGGGAGAGGGTTTGAGACAGAATGAGGAGTGACTCATGTCTACAGGGTTCTTCTCTGGTCGGGGGTGAGAAGACGTTCTACAATGGATTGCGGATTAAAATTGAATGTGCACAGCCACAGGTATACTAAAAGCCACTCAATTCATAACTTTTAATGGGGGAATCTTACGTGGCGCACTCTCATGGACACCACGGCAGACATAGTGAGAGAGAAAAAGGTGAGTAAATATCTGAAACGGAGGCAGAAACAGAGAGAATGCAAAGCCCTGTGAATGGAAGGGAGAGCGAAAAGGGAAAATGGTCCTATTTACAAATGACAGATGTGAAACTGGGGTTCACATCAACAGTGTCACTGTCAGGAAGGAGGGTCATGCTAGCCATGTCACCGGTAGTGTGGCCCGCAGGGACGCCGACCTGCTGGAGCGTCGTGCCAGCATGGGCTCTGGCAGCCACGTGGGCCAGCAGGAGGGTCCCGCTGCACAGCTGTGGGGTGAGGATAGCCTGGGTGGTGATATCGGCCATTACAGGGGCCTCTTCTGCTGGCAAGAGTGTGACAGTAGCAAGTAGATGGACAGGCCTGCGTGTGAGGACGGAATGCAGGAGGGGCTCTTGTGCGGCTGGGTGTGGGGCCCTCACGGGAACCGTGGAGAAATGGCCAGGTAACTGCGTCATGTGGGCTAGTAGATTGGCCAGGGCTTCGAACTGAAGGACAATAACGGGGAGTAGCTGTCAGGCCCTGGGAGTGTCTGAGTGTAAGTGGAGATGGGTTTGGGGTCACTGAGGGATGCGTGGGAGCCATCCCTGTATAGGTACAGGTCATAGGGAGATAGTCTCGTGAGGCCTGTGAGTGTCTAGGTTTGTCCTGGGTGCCTGGGGCTGACTGTGGCAGAAATCTGGGGAAGGCTGGAGAGAAGCTGGGAGACCCAGGAGAGTCCCTGAAGGCAGGGGGCGAAGAGGTGAAAGAAATGGGGGAGGGTTGCAGTAAGGTCCGTGAGTTTGTAGGTGATTCCTGGGTGCGGGAAGCTGACTCCAGGTGAAATCTGGAGATGGTCGGAGAGTAGCTGAGAGAGACAGAAGAGTCCCTGAGGGCTGGGGGTGAGAACATGAGGGAGACTGGGGAGTAAGTCAGTGAAATTCGTGAGTTCGGTGGTGTATCGTGGGTGCCTGGAACTGACTCCAGCTGGAATCTAGAGAAGTTTTGAGAGTAGCTGAAAGAGACACAAGAGTCCCTGTGGGCTGAGGGCAAAGACCTGAGAGAGACCAGGGAGGACCTCAGTGAAGTCTGTGAGTCTGTAGGTGATTCCGGAGTGTGGGAGGCTGACTCCCGCTGAAATCTGGGCGTGGTGGGAGAGTAGCTGGGACAGACAGGAGAGTCCCAGGGGGCTGGGGGTGAAGACATGAGAGAGACCGGGGAGTAACTCAGTGAAACTGCTGAGTTTGGTGGTGATACCTGGGTGCCTGGAACTGACTCCCGCTGAAATCTGGGCATGGTTGGAGAGTAGCTGGGACACACAGGAGAGTCCCTGAGGGCTGGTGGTGAAGACATGAGAGAGACCGGGGAGTAACTGAGTGAAACTGGTGAGTTTGGTGGTGACTCCGGGGTGCCTGGAACTGACTCCAGCTGAAATGTGGGCGTGGTTGGAGAGTAGCTGGGACAGACAGGAGAGTCCCTGAGGGCTGGTGAAGGCGTGAGAGAGACTGGAGAGTAATTGAGTGAAATTGGTGAGTTTGATGGTGATTCCTGGGTGCATGGAACCGACTCCCGCTGAAGTGTGGGCGTGGTTGGAGAGTAGCTGGGACACACAGGAGAGTCCCTGAGGGTTGGAGATAAAGACGTGCTAGAGACTGAGGAGTAACTGAGTGAAATGGGTGAGTTTGGTGGTGATTCCGGGGTGCCTGGAACTGACTCCAGCTGAAATGTGGGCGTGGTTGGAGAGTAGCTGGGACCGACCGGAGAGTCCCTGAGGGATGGTGAAGACATGAGAGAGACTGGGGAGTAACGCAGTGAAATTGGTGAGTCTGGTGGTGATTTCTGGGTGCCTGCAACGGACTCCCGCTGAAGTGTGGGCGTGTTTGGAGAGTAGCTGGGACAGACAGGCGAGTCCCTGAGGGTTGGAGATAAAGACGTGCTAGAGACTGGGGAGTAACTCAGTGAAAGTGTTGGGCTTGGTGGTGATCCCTGGGTTCCTGGAACTGACCCGCGCTGAAATGTGGGCGTGGTTGGAGAGTAGCTGGGACAGACTGGAGGGTCCGTGTTTGGAGAGTAGCTGGGAGACACAGGAGACCCCCCGAGAGCTGGGGGTGAGCTGCTGGGTGATGGCAGTAAGAACATGTGGTATATCACTGATGAACGTGGTGACTCTGAGGAATCCTCAGAGGAGGACACGGGAGAGCCCAATGGCTTCATTGATTGCCCAGCACGGTGAGGACAGGGAAATGGGAGCTTGTGGGATTCTGCTGATGACAGAGGTGAGTGTGGTGAAGCCCTAGGGGATGGTGAATGGTAGCTCCGGATCCCTGGTGGGGAGCTTCCCCTTAAGCCTGAGTTTCTGAGAGGGGAGAGGGAGAAGCTGGGTGAGGCTCGCATGGACCTTGGGGAGTCCGGGCTGGGGGACCGTTCATAAGAAGAGCCAGACGAGACCCTACTGTTCTTAGGTGCAGACATGATTAGGAACCCTGCAGCTCCCAGGAGCCCCTACTAATTTTCTAACTCGCAGAAATAAGGAGTGTGTGTGTGCGTGTGTGTGTGTGTGTGTGTGTTTGTGTGTGTACGGTGTGAGGTGTGTGCCCCTTAAGAAAATGGAAATCAACCAACCAATGGGACAGACAGACAGACAGAGATTCACTTGCCCAAGTGTTCTGTCCTGTCCTCTGAATCCGCTTCCAAGTCGCAAGACGCTGTGAGCTCCAAGTCCACGCAGAGTCCGCCAAACGCTCCGGCCGCTGATCCGCTCCGCGAAGATCTGAGTACAGGCCAGCCAGGGTGGGTTTAAATAGCCTCGGGCGCAGCCTAGCAGCGGAAAGGGCGGAGCTTCACTCCTCCTTTCCATCAGTCACCCCCAACTTTCCCAGGCTACACCTCGTAGGAAACTGTTCTCCTGCATTGATTCCATGCGCCACCTTTGGGACAATCTAAGAACTTACAAGTTTTCTTGGCCAGATATATTAGGAATTGTATACACGGAACCACTGAAAAACAACTAGTGGTTCCGTGGTTCCCACGTTGTGGTTTTGACACCAGCAGCACCCTTGCCACAATCAAACCCCGGAGATACACAGATCTGTGTTGTAACAAGACCTCCCCCTGACCCTGACGCATGGCAGTTTAAGAAGTCTTTCCGTGTAAGCGAAAAGACTTTGAAGAAAAGGTGGAGATATGCGTTGTATAAACATTCTTTTGCTCTGGAACCACGTAGAGACTTGGGAGCCAGTTGGGTGGAGCATTCGTTGGATGAGGGTGCTCGGGTGAGGAATATCAAGGTGTGGCTCCAGATAATCCGATCATCTAATTAAGATTCCAGTTATGCTCATCGGTTTTAAAATTCCATTTGGGTAAATTCTTTAAGTCAGACTGAGAATGGCAAAGCCTCAACCCCAATTTCCAGGGAGGGTTGAGAGCCTCAGGTGGAGTTGATCACCAATAGCCTATGGTTTAACCCATCATGCCTATAGAATGAGGTCTCCATAAAAACCCAAAAGGACTGGGTTCAGAGAGCTTCTGGATAACACTTCCCGGAAGGTAGTGCGCCCCTCCCCACAGGCCGGGCCCCACATTTATCTCTCAACTTTTTGCAATGTCCGCTAAAATACAAAGGCAAGTGTAAGTGTTTCCCTGCGTGCTGTGAGCTCTTCCAGCAAATGAATGCAACTAAATCTGGGCGTGGTGGCAACCTGATTTATAGCCAGTTGCTGAGAAGCACAGGTAGAACAAAGTAGGGCTCCCCATTGTTATTAGTGTGGGAGGCCTGTCTGGCGGGACTCGGCCCTTTGGAATCTAATGCTATGTCCCGGTAGATAGCGTCACCATTGAATTAGAAGACACACATATGTTGAGAATAATCTTTCTGGTCATTTGCTGCATGTCTTATTTACAATATGTAATCAAATTCTTTCTCCTGACCTTATGGCACCTGGGTTGAGAACCAAGATTTGAACCAAACATTGGTCGGTCACTTTCTGAGTTTGAAACTCTATTTTGCCTTTAGCGTTTTGCTATTGCTTTTTCGTTTTCTTTTGTTTCGTTTCGTTTCTAAGTTCTGGGGTATATGTGCAGGATGTGCAGATTTGTTACTAAGGTAAACGTGTGCCATGGTGGTTGGCTGCACCTGTCAACCCATCACCTAGGTATTAAGCCCAGCATGCAGTAGCTGTTTTTCCTAACGCTCTGCCTCCCGAAAGGCCCCAGTGTGTGTTGTTCCCCTTCCTGTGTCCATGTGATCTCATTTTTCAGCTCCCATTATAAGTGAGAATGTGGCATTTGGTTGTCTTTCCCTGGATTAGTTTGCTGAGGATAATGACCACACATCACCACTGTTTTTGTTTTTTAGTATAAAGAGTAGTATTTTATTGAATAAGATCTGCTCACAGAAAAATAGGCTTAAATCTACAATGAATGCCAGACTCTACAGCAGAAAGCAATTTTCTCACTTTTCCACACACAATGGTTCCTACTCATTGAAAAAAAGCCATCAAATTTCATTCACAAATGTACTACTCTGTCTCAAAACATCTCACATAATCATGCACTGTACTAAAGCCATTAGATCAGTTCTTCAGTCAGGTTAAAGAAGTAGCCCTCTAATGACTGACTTTTATAGTGCTATCAATATCCACTCCCAATCAGTCTGCCATTGTTAATGGTGTACAGCATTACTGAATACAATGGAATTGATGACGCCCATATCCACGGACAGACCGTGACTTATGATGGTTTGATCTGTGATTCTTCAACGTTATGATGGGTTTATTAGATCATTAGATGCGTTTCTGAGTTACACTGGGTTTATGAGTATGCGACCCTATACTCCAGAAACAGCTGTATAAGGAAAAACAGGTGTACCTAACAAAAATATGCTTAGTGACTTGGGATAAACCAATAGATGTTCACAACTGATGGAGAGCCGTGAAAGAGAGATAGCGGTAAATAGTTACAATAACACAATTTTCCTGCACCTGTCGAGGATTTCCCCAAAAAAACGCAGAATGTGGGATGCACCTAAGGCATATGAAAGAGAGAGGGCAGAAGGAGTAAGAGAGAAATAGGAGGAAGGAAGGAAGGAAGGAAGGAAGGAAGGAAGGAAGGAAGGAAGGTAGGAAGGAAGGAAGGAAGGAAGGGAGGAAAGAAGGACGAAAGGAAGGAGAAAACACCGGTGTTACTAAAACCCCCCCATAAAAATGGATTCCCCCTGTGGGTAAGCCTACAATGTGGATGAATCTTGAAAATATTGTGCTACGTGTTATGTCAGTCATAACAGCTCACCTATTGTGCAATTCCGTTTATAGGAAATGTCCACAATATGGAAATCTATGCATATGGGATTGATCGCACTAGGTAGTTGCTACCTAGGGCTGAGGGTCAGGGAGAGGGTTTGAGACAGAATGAGGAGTGACTCATGTCTACAGGGTTCTTCTCTGGTCGGGGGTGAGAAGACGTTCTACAATGGATTGCGGATTAAAATTGAATGTGCACAGCCACAGGTATACTAAAAGCCACTCAATTCATAACTTTTAATGGGGGAATCTTACGTGGCGCACTCTCATGGACACCACGGCAGACATAGTGAGAGAGAAAAAGGTGAGTAAATATCTGAAACGGAGGCAGAAACAGAGAGAATGCAAAGCCCTGTGAATGGAAGGGAGAGCGAAAAGGGAAAATGGTCCTATTTACAAATGACAGATGTGAAACTGGGGTTCACATCAACAGTGTCACTGTCAGGAAGGAGGGTCATGCTAGCCATGTCACCGGTAGTGTGGCCCGCAGGGACGCCGACCTGCTGGAGCGTCGTGCCAGCATGGGCTCTGGCAGCCACGTGGGCCAGCAGGAGGGTCCCGCTGCACAGCTGTGGGGTGAGGATAGCCTGGGTGGTGATATCGGCCATTACAGGGGCCTCTTCTGCTGGCAAGAGTGTGACAGTAGCAAGTAGATGGACAGGCCTGCGTGTGAGGACGGAATGCAGGAGGGGCTCTTGTGCGGCTGGGTGTGGGGCCCTCACGGGAACCGTGGAGAAATGGCCAGGTAACTGCGTCATGTGGGCTAGTAGATTGGCCAGGGCTTCGAACTGAAGGACAATAACGGGGAGTAGCTGTCAGGCCCTGGGAGTGTCTGAGTGTAAGTGGAGATGGGTTTGGGGTCACTGAGGGATGCGTGGGAGCCATCCCTGTATAGGTACAGGTCATAGGGAGATAGTCTCGTGAGGCCTGTGAGTGTCTAGGTTTGTCCTGGGTGCCTGGGGCTGACTGTGGCAGAAATCTGGGGAAGGCTGGAGAGAAGCTGGGAGACCCAGGAGAGTCCCTGAAGGCAGGGGGCGAAGAGGTGAAAGAAATGGGGAAGGGTTGCAGTAAGGTCCGTGAGTTTGTAGGTGATTCCTGGGTGCGGGAAGCTAACTCCAGGTGAAATCTGGAGATGGTCGGAGAGTAGCTGAGAGAGACAGAAGAGTCCCTGAGGGCTGGGGGTGAGAACATGAGGGAGACTGGGGAGTAAGTCAGTGAAATTCGTGAGTTCGGTGGTGTATCGTGGGTGCCTGGAACTGACTCCAGCTGGAATCTAGAGAAGTTTTGAGAGTAGCTGAAAGAGACACAAGAGTCCCTGTGGGCTGAGGGCAAAGACCTGAGAGAGACCAGGGAGGACCTCAGTGAAGTCTGTGAGTCTGTAGGTGATTCCGGAGTGTGGGAGGCTGACTCCCGCTGAAATCTGGGCGTGGTGGGAGAGTAGCTGGGACAGACAGGAGAGTCCCAGGGGGCTGGGGGTGAAGACATGAGAGAGACCGGGGAGTAACTCAGTGAAACTGCTGAGTTTGGTGGTGATACCTGGGTGCCTGGAACTGACTCCCGCTGAAATCTGGGCATGGTTGGAGAGTAGCTGGGACACACAGGAGAGTCCCTGAGGGCTGGTGGTGAAGACATGAGAGAGACCGGGGAGTAACTGAGTGAAACTGGTGAGTTTGGTGGTGACTCCGGGGTGCCTGGAACTGACTCCAGCTGAAATGTGGGCGTGGTTGGAGAGTAGCTGGGACAGACAGGAGAGTCCCTGAGGGCTGGTGAAGGCGTGAGAGAGACTGGAGAGTAATTGAGTGAAATTGGTGAGTTTGATGGTGATTCCTGGGTGCATGGAACCGACTCCCGCTGAAGTGTGGGCGTGGTTGGAGAGTAGCTGGGACACACAGGAGAGTCCCTGAGGGTTGGAGATAAAGACGTGCTAGAGACTGAGGAGTAACTGAGTGAAATGGGTGAGTTTGGTGGTGATTCCGGGGTGCCTGGAACTGACTCCAGCTGAAATGTGGGCGTGGTTGGAGAGTAGCTGGGACCGACCGGAGAGTCCCTGAGGGATGGTGAAGACATGAGAGAGACTGGGGAGTAACGCAGTGAAATTGGTGAGTCTGGTGGTGATTTCTGGGTGCCTGCAACGGACTCCCGCTGAAGTGTGGGCGTGTTTGGAGAGTAGCTGGGACAGACAGGCGAGTCCCTGAGGGTTGGAGATAAAGACGTGCTAGAGACTGGGGAGTAACTCAGTGAAAGTGTTGGGCTTGGTGGTGATCCCTGGGTTCCTGGAACTGACCCGCGCTGAAATGTGGGCGTGGTTGGAGAGTAGCTGGGACAGACTGGAGGGTCCGTGTTTGGAGAGTAGCTGGGAGACACAGGAGACCCCCCGAGAGCTGGGGGTGAGCTGCTGGGTGATGGCAGTAAGAACATGTGGTATATCACTGATGAACGTGGTGACTCTGAGGAATCCTCAGAGGAGGACACGGGAGAGCCCAATGGCTTCATTGATTGCCCAGCACGGTGAGGACAGGGAAATGGGAGCTTGTGGGATTCTGCTGATGACAGAGGTGAGTGTGGTGAAGCCCTAGGGGATGGTGAATGGTAGCTCCGGATCCCTGGTGGGGAGCTTCCCCTTAAGCCTGAGTTTCTGAGAGGGGAGAGGGAGAAGCTGGGTGAGGCTCGCATGGACCTTGGGGAGTCCGGGCTGGGGGACCGTTCATAAGAAGAGCCAGACGAGACCCTACTGTTCTTAGGTGCAGACATGATTAGGAACCCTGCAGCTCCCAGGAGCCCCTACTAATTTTCTAACTCGCAGAAATAAGGAGTGTGTGTGTGCGTGTGTGTGTGTGTGTGTGTGTTTGTGTGTGTACGGTGTGAGGTGTGTGCCCCTTAAGAAAATGGAAATCAACCAACCAATGGGACAGACAGACAGACAGAGATTCACTTGCCCAAGTGTTCTGTCCTGTCCTCTGAATCCGCTTCCAAGTCGCAAGACGCTGTGAGCTCCAAGTCCACGCAGAGTCCGCCAAACGCTCCGGCCGCTGATCCGCTCCGCGAAGATCTGAGTACAGGCCAGCCAGGGTGGGTTTAAATAGCCTCGGGCGCAGCCTAGCAGCGGAAAGGGCGGAGCTTCACTCCTCCTTTCCATCAGTCACCCCCAACTTTCCCAGGCTACACCTCGTAGGAAACTGTTCTCCTGCATTGATTCCATGCGCCACCTTTGGGACAATCTAAGAACTTACAAGTTTTCTTGGCCAGATATATTAGGAATTGTATACACGGAACCACTGAAAAACAACTAGTGGTTCCGTGGTTCCCACGTTGTGGTTTTGACACCAGCAGCACCCTTGCCACAATCAAACCCCGGAGATACACAGATCTGTGTTGTAACAAGACCTCCCCCTGACCCTGACGCATGGCAGTTTAAGAAGTCTTTCCGTGTAAGCGAAAAGACTTTGAAGAAAAGGTGGAGATATGCGTTGTATAAACATTCTTTTGCTCTGGAACCACGTAGAGACTTGGGAGCCAGTTGGGTGGAGCATTCGTTGGATGAGGGTGCTCGGGTGAGGAATATCAAGGTGTGGCTCCAGATAATCCGATCATCTAATTAAGATTCCAGTTATGCTCATCGGTTTTAAAATTCCATTTGGGTAAATTCTTTAAGTCAGACTGAGAATGGCAAAGCCTCAACCCCAATTTCCAGGGAGGGTTGAGAGCCTCAGGTGGAGTTGATCACCAATAGCCTATGGTTTAACCCATCATGCCTATAGAATGAGGTCTCCATAAAAACCCAAAAGGACTGGGTTCAGAGAGCTTCTGGATAACACTTCCCGGAAGGTAGTGCGCCCCTCCCCACAGGCCGGGCCCCACATTTATCTCTCAACTTTTTGCAATGTCCGCTAAAATACAAAGGCAAGTGTAAGTGTTTCCCTGCGTGCTGTGAGCTCTTCCAGCAAATGAATGCAACTAAATCTGGGCGTGGTGGCAACCTGATTTATAGCCAGTTGCTGAGAAGCACAGGTAGAACAAAGTAGGGCTCCCCATTGTTATTAGTGTGGGAGGCCTGTCTGGCGGGACTCGGCCCTTTGGAATCTAATGCTATGTCCCGGTAGATAGCGTCACCATTGAATTAGAAGACACACATATGTTGAGAATAATCTTTCTGGTCATTTGCTGCATGTCTTATTTACAATATGTAATCAAATTCTTTCTCCTGACCTTATGGCACCTGGGTTGAGAACCAAGATTTGAACCAAACATTGGTCGGTCACTTTCTGAGTTTGAAACTCTATTTTGCCTTTAGCGTTTTGCTATTGCTTTTTCGTTTTCTTTTGTTTCGTTTCGTTTCTAAGTTCTGGGGTATATGTGCAGGATGTGCAGATTTGTTACTAAGGTAAACGTGTGCCATGGTGGTTGGCTGCACCTGTCAACCCATCACCTAGGTATTAAGCCCAGCATGCAGTAGCTGTTTTTCCTAACGCTCTGCCTCCCGAAAGGCCCCAGTGTGTGTTGTTCCCCTTCCTGTGTCCATGTGATCTCATTTTTCAGCTCCCATTATAAGTGAGAATGTGGCATTTGGTTGTCTTTCCCTGGATTAGTTTGCTGAGGATAATGACCACACATCACCACTGTTTTTGTTTTTTAGTATAAAGAGTAGTATTTTATTGAATAAGATCTGCTCACAGAAAAATAGGCTTAAATCTACAATGAATGCCAGACTCTACAGCAGAAAGCAATTTTCTCACTTTTCCACACACAATGGTTCCTACTCATTGAAAAAAAGCCATCAAATTTCATTCACAAATGTACTACTCTGTCTCAAAACATCTCACATAATCATGCACTGTACTAAAGCCATTAGATCAGTTCTTCAGTCAGGTTAAAGAAGTAGCCCTCTAATGACTGACTTTTATAGTGCTATCAATATCCACTCCCAATCAGTCTGCCATTGTTAATGGTGTACAGCATTACTGAATACAATGGAATTGATGACGCCCATATCCACGGACAGACCGTGACTTATGATGGTTTGATCTGTGATTCTTCAACGTTATGATGGGTTTATTAGATCATTAGATGCGTTTCTGAGTTACACTGGGTTTATGAGTATGCGACCCTATACTCCAGAAACAGCTGTATAAGGAAAAACAGGTGTACCTAACAAAAATATGCTTAGTGACTTGGGATAAACCAATAGATGTTCACAACTGATGGAGAGCCGTGAAAGAGAGATAGCGGTAAATAGTTACAATAACACAATTTTCCTGCACCTGTCGAGGATTTCCCCAAAAAAACGCAGAATGTGGGATGCACCTAAGGCATATGAAAGAGAGAGGGCAGAAGGAGTAAGAGAGAAATAGGAGGAAGGAAGGAAGGAAGGAAGGAAGGAAGGAAGGAAGGAAGGAAGGTAGGAAGGAAGGAAGGAAGGAAGGGAGGAAAGAAGGACGAAAGGAAGGAGAAAACACCGGTGTTACTAAAACCCCCCCATAAAAATGGATTCCCCCTGTGGGTAAGCCTACAATGTGGATGAATCTTGAAAATATTGTGCTACGTGTTATGTCAGTCATAACAGCTCACCTATTGTGCAATTCCGTTTATAGGAAATGTCCACAATATGGAAATCTATGCATATGGGATTGATCGCACTAGGTAGTTGCTACCTAGGGCTGAGGGTCAGGGAGAGGGTTTGAGACAGAATGAGGAGTGACTCATGTCTACAGGGTTCTTCTCTGGTCGGGGGTGAGAAGACGTTCTACAATGGATTGCGGATTAAAATTGAATGTGCACAGCCACAGGTATACTAAAAGCCACTCAATTCATAACTTTTAATGGGGGAATCTTACGTGGCGCACTCTCATGGACACCACGGCAGACATAGTGAGAGAGAAAAAGGTGAGTAAATATCTGAAACGGAGGCAGAAACAGAGAGAATGCAAAGCCCTGTGAATGGAAGGGAGAGCGAAAAGGGAAAATGGTCCTATTTACAAATGACAGATGTGAAACTGGGGTTCACATCAACAGTGTCACTGTCAGGAAGGAGGGTCATGCTAGCCATGTCACCGGTAGTGTGGCCCGCAGGGACGCCGACCTGCTGGAGCGTCGTGCCAGCATGGGCTCTGGCAGCCACGTGGGCCAGCAGGAGGGTCCCGCTGCACAGCTGTGGGGTGAGGATAGCCTGGGTGGTGATATCGGCCATTACAGGGGCCTCTTCTGCTGGCAAGAGTGTGACAGTAGCAAGTAGATGGACAGGCCTGCGTGTGAGGACGGAATGCAGGAGGGGCTCTTGTGCGGCTGGGTGTGGGGCCCTCACGGGAACCGTGGAGAAATGGCCAGGTAACTGCGTCATGTGGGCTAGTAGATTGGCCAGGGCTTCGAACTGAAGGACAATAACGGGGAGTAGCTGTCAGGCCCTGGGAGTGTCTGAGTGTAAGTGGAGATGGGTTTGGGGTCACTGAGGGATGCGTGGGAGCCATCCCTGTATAGGTACAGGTCATAGGGAGATAGTCTCGTGAGGCCTGTGAGTGTCTAGGTTTGTCCTGGGTGCCTGGGGCTGACTGTGGCAGAAATCTGGGGAAGGCTGGAGAGAAGCTGGGAGACCCAGGAGAGTCCCTGAAGGCAGGGGGCGAAGAGGTGAAAGAAATGGGGAAGGGTTGCAGTAAGGTCCGTGAGTTTGTAGGTGATTCCTGGGTGCGGGAAGCTAACTCCAGGTGAAATCTGGAGATGGTCGGAGAGTAGCTGAGAGAGACAGAAGAGTCCCTGAGGGCTGGGGGTGAGAACATGAGGGAGACTGGGGAGTAAGTCAGTGAAATTCGTGAGTTCGGTGGTGTATCGTGGGTGCCTGGAACTGACTCCAGCTGGAATCTAGAGAAGTTTTGAGAGTAGCTGAAAGAGACACAAGAGTCCCTGTGGGCTGAGGGCAAAGACCTGAGAGAGACCAGGGAGGACCTCAGTGAAGTCTGTGAGTCTGTAGGTGATTCCGGAGTGTGGGAGGCTGACTCCCGCTGAAATCTGGGCGTGGTGGGAGAGTAGCTGGGACAGACAGGAGAGTCCCAGGGGGCTGGGGGTGAAGACATGAGAGAGACCGGGGAGTAACTCAGTGAAACTGCTGAGTTTGGTGGTGATACCTGGGTGCCTGGAACTGACTCCCGCTGAAATCTGGGCATGGTTGGAGAGTAGCTGGGACACACAGGAGAGTCCCTGAGGGCTGGTGGTGAAGACATGAGAGAGACCGGGGAGTAACTGAGTGAAACTGGTGAGTTTGGTGGTGACTCCGGGGTGCCTGGAACTGACTCCAGCTGAAATGTGGGCGTGGTTGGAGAGTAGCTGGGACAGACAGGAGAGTCCCTGAGGGCTGGTGAAGGCGTGAGAGAGACTGGAGAGTAATTGAGTGAAATTGGTGAGTTTGATGGTGATTCCTGGGTGCATGGAACCGACTCCCGCTGAAGTGTGGGCGTGGTTGGAGAGTAGCTGGGACACACAGGAGAGTCCCTGAGGGTTGGAGATAAAGACGTGCTAGAGACTGAGGAGTAACTGAGTGAAATGGGTGAGTTTGGTGGTGATTCCGGGGTGCCTGGAACTGACTCCAGCTGAAATGTGGGCGTGGTTGGAGAGTAGCTGGGACCGACCGGAGAGTCCCTGAGGGATGGTGAAGACATGAGAGAGACTGGGGAGTAACGCAGTGAAATTGGTGAGTCTGGTGGTGATTTCTGGGTGCCTGCAACGGACTCCCGCTGAAGTGTGGGCGTGTTTGGAGAGTAGCTGGGACAGACAGGCGAGTCCCTGAGGGTTGGAGATAAAGACGTGCTAGAGACTGGGGAGTAACTCAGTGAAAGTGTTGGGCTTGGTGGTGATCCCTGGGTTCCTGGAACTGACCCGCGCTGAAATGTGGGCGTGGTTGGAGAGTAGCTGGGACAGACTGGAGGGTCCGTGTTTGGAGAGTAGCTGGGAGACACAGGAGACCCCCCGAGAGCTGGGGGTGAGCTGCTGGGTGATGGCAGTAAGAACATGTGGTATATCACTGATGAACGTGGTGACTCTGAGGAATCCTCAGAGGAGGACACGGGAGAGCCCAATGGCTTCATTGATTGCCCAGCACGGTGAGGACAGGGAAATGGGAGCTTGTGGGATTCTGCTGATGACAGAGGTGAGTGTGGTGAAGCCCTAGGGGATGGTGAATGGTAGCTCCGGATCCCTGGTGGGGAGCTTCCCCTTAAGCCTGAGTTTCTGAGAGGGGAGAGGGAGAAGCTGGGTGAGGCTCGCATGGACCTTGGGGAGTCCGGGCTGGGGGACCGTTCATAAGAAGAGCCAGACGAGACCCTACTGTTCTTAGGTGCAGACATGATTAGGAACCCTGCAGCTCCCAGGAGCCCCTACTAATTTTCTAACTCGCAGAAATAAGGAGTGTGTGTGTGCGTGTGTGTGTGTGTGTGTGTGTTTGTGTGTGTACGGTGTGAGGTGTGTGCCCCTTAAGAAAATGGAAATCAACCAACCAATGGGACAGACAGACAGACAGAGATTCACTTGCCCAAGTGTTCTGTCCTGTCCTCTGAATCCGCTTCCAAGTCGCAAGACGCTGTGAGCTCCAAGTCCACGCAGAGTCCGCCAAACGCTCCGGCCGCTGATCCGCTCCGCGAAGATGTGAGTACAGGCCAGCCAGGGTGGGTTTAAATAGCCTCGGGCGCAGCCTAGCAGCGGAAAGGGCGGAGCTTCACTCCTCCTTTCCATCAGTCACCCCCAACTTTCCCAGGCTACACCTCGTAGGAAACTGTTCTCCTGCATTGATTCCATGCGCCACCTTTGGGATAATCTAAGAACTTACAAGTTTTCTTGGCCAGATATATTAGGAATTGTATACACGGAACCACTGAAAAACAACTAGTGGTTCCGTGGTTCCCACGTTGTGGTTTTGACACCAGCAGCACCCTTGCCACAATCAAACCCCGGAGATACACAGATCTGTGTTGTAACAAGACCTCCCCCTGACCCTGACGCATGGCAGTTTAAGAAGTCTTTCCGTGTAAGCGAAAAGACTTTGAAGAAAAGGTGGAGATATGCGTTGTATAAACATTCTTTTGCTCTGGAACCACGTAGAGACTTGGGAGCCAGTTGGGTGGAGCATTCGTTGGATGAGGGTGCTCGGGTGAGGAATATCAAGGTGTGGCTCCAGATAATCCGATCATCTAATTAAGATTCCAGTTATGCTCATCGGTTTTAAAATTCCATTTGGGTAAATTCTTTAAGTCAGACTGAGAATGGCAAAGCCTCAACCCCAATTTCCAGGGAGGGTTGAGAGCCTCAGGTGGAGTTGATCACCAATAGCCTATGGTTTAACCCATCATGCCTATAGAATGAGGTCTCCATAAAAACCCAAAAGGACTGGGTTCAGAGAGCTTCTGGATAACACTTCCCGGAAGGTAGTGCGCCCCTCCCCACAGGCCGGGCCCCACATTTATCTCTCAACTTTTTGCAATGTCCGCTAAAATACAAAGGCAAGTGTAAGTGTTTCCCTGCGTGCTGTGAGCTCTTCCAGCAAATGAATGCAACTAAATCTGGGCGTGGTGGCAACCTGATTTATAGCCAGTTGCTGAGAAGCACAGGTAGAACAAAGTAGGGCTCCCCATTGTTATTAGTGTGGGAGGCCTGTCTGGCGGGACTCGGCCCTTTGGAATCTAATGCTATGTCCCGGTAGATAGCGTCACCATTGAATTAGAAGACACACATATGTTGAGAATAATCTTTCTGGTCATTTGCTGCATGTCTTATTTACAATATGTAATCAAATTCTTTCTCCTGACCTTATGGCACCTGGGTTGAGAACCAAGATTTGAACCAAACATTGGTCGGTCACTTTCTGAGTTTGAAACTCTATTTTGCCTTTAGCGTTTTGCTATTGCTTTTTCGTTTTCTTTTGTTTCGTTTCGTTTCTAAGTTCTGGGGTATATGTGCAGGATGTGCAGATTTGTTACTAAGGTAAACGTGTGCCATGGTGGTTGGCTGCACCTGTCAACCCATCACCTAGGTATTAAGCCCAGCATGCAGTAGCTGTTTTTCCTAACGCTCTGCCTCCCGAAAGGCCCCAGTGTGTGTTGTTCCCCTTCCTGTGTCCATGTGATCTCATTTTTCAGCTCCCATTATAAGTGAGAATGTGGCATTTGGTTGTCTTTCCCTGGATTAGTTTGCTGAGGATAATGACCACACATCACCACTGTTTTTGTTTTTTAGTATAAAGAGTAGTATTTTATTGAATAAGATCTGCTCACAGAAAAATAGGCTTAAATCTACAATGAATGCCAGACTCTACAGCAGAAAGCAATTTTCTCACTTTTCCACACACAATGGTTCCTACTCATTGAAAAAAAGCCATCAAATTTCATTCACAAATGTACTACTCTGTCTCAAAACATCTCACATAATCATGCACTGTACTAAAGCCATTAGATCAGTTCTTCAGTCAGGTTAAAGAAGTAGCCCTCTAATGACTGACTTTTATAGTGCTATCAATATCCACTCCCAATCAGTCTGCCATTGTTAATGGTGTACAGCATTACTGAATACAATGGAATTGATGACGCCCATATCCACGGACAGACCGTGACTTATGATGGTTTGATCTGTGATTCTTCAACGTTATGATGGGTTTATTAGATCATTAGATGCGTTTCTGAGTTACACTGGGTTTATGAGTATGCGACCCTATACTCCAGAAACAGCTGTATAAGGAAAAACAGGTGTACCTAACAAAAATATGCTTAGTGACTTGGGATAAACCAATAGATGTTCACAACTGATGGAGAGCCGTGAAAGAGAGATAGCGGTAAATAGTTACAATAACACAATTTTCCTGCACCTGTCGAGGATTTCCCCAAAAAAACGCAGAATGTGGGATGCACCTAAGGCATATGAAAGAGAGAGGGCAGAAGGAGTAAGAGAGAAATAGGAGGAAGGAAGGAAGGAAGGAAGGAAGGAAGGAAGGTAGGAAGGAAGGAAGGAAGGAAGGGAGGAAAGAAGGACGAAAGGAAGGAGAAAACACCGGTGTTACTAAAACCCCCCCATAAAAATGGATTCCCCCTGTGGGTAAGCCTACAATGTGGATGAATCTTGAAAATATTGTGCTACGTGTTATGTCAGTCATAACAGCTCACCTATTGTGCAATTCCGTTTATAGGAAATGTCCACAATATGGAAATCTATGCATATGGGATTGATCGCACTAGGTAGTTGCTACCTAGGGCTGAGGGTCAGGGAGAGGGTTTGAGACAGAATGAGGAGTGACTCATGTCTACAGGGTTCTTCTCTGGTCGGGGGTGAGAAGACGTTCTACAATGGATTGCGGATTAAAATTGAATGTGCACAGCCACAGGTATACTAAAAGCCACTCAATTCATAACTTTTAATGGGGGAATCTTACGTGGCGCATTCTCGTGGACACCACGGCAGACATAGTGAGAGAGAAAAAGGTGAGTAAATATCTGAAACGGAGGCAGAAACAGAGAGAATGCAAAGCCCTGTGAATGGAAGGGAGAGCGAAAAGGGAAAATGGTCCTATTTACAAATGACAGATGTGAAACTGGGGTTCACATCAACAGTGTCACTGTCAGGAAGGAGGGTCATGCTAGCCATGTCACCGGTAGTGTGGCCCGCAGGGACGCCGACCTGCTGGAGCGTCGTGCCAGCATGGGCTCTGGCAGCCACGTGGGCCAGCAGGAGGGTCCCGCTGCACAGCTGTGGGGTGAGGATAGCCTGGGTGGTGATATCGGCCATTACAGGGGCCTCTTCTGCTGGCAAGAGTGTGACAGTAGCAAGTAGATGGACAGGCCTGCGTGTGAGGACGGAATGCAGGAGGGGCTCTTGTGCGGCTGGGTGTGGGGCCCTCACGGGAACCGTGGAGAAATGGCCAGGTAACTGCGTCATGTGGGCTAGTAGATTGGCCAGGGCTTCGAACTGAAGGACAATAACGGGGAGTAGCTGTCAGGCCCTGGGAGTGTCTGAGTGTAAGTGGAGATGGGTTTGGGGTCACTGAGGGATGCGTGGGAGCCATCCCTGTATAGGTACAGGTCATAGGGAGATAGTCTCGTGAGGCCTGTGAGTGTCTAGGTTTGTCCTGGGTGCCTGGGGCTGACTGTGGCAGAAATCTGGGGAAGGCTGGAGAGAAGCTGGGAGACCCAGGAGAGTCCCTGAAGGCAGGGGGCGAAGAGGTGAAAGAAATGGGGGAGGGTTGCAGTAAGGTCCGTGAGTTTGTAGGTGATTCCTGGGTGCGGGAAGCTGACTCCAGGTGAAATCTGGAGATGGTCGGAGAGTAGCTGAGAGAGACAGAAGAGTCCCTGAGGGCTGGGGGTGAGAACATGAGGGAGACTGGGGAGTAAGTCAGTGAAATTCGTGAGTTCGGTGGTGTATCGTGGGTGCCTGGAACTGACTCCAGCTGGAATCTAGAGAAGTTTTGAGAGTAGCTGAAAGAGACACAAGAGTCCCTGTGGGCTGAGGGCAAAGACCTGAGAGAGACCAGGGAGGACCTCAGTGAAGTCTGTGAGTCTGTAGGTGATTCCGGAGTGTGGGAGGCTGACTCCCGCTGAAATCTGGGCGTGGTGGGAGAGTAGCTGGGACAGACAGGAGAGTCCCAGGGGGCTGGGGGTGAAGACATGAGAGAGACCGGGGAGTAACTCAGTGAAACTGCTGAGTTTGGTGGTGATACCTGGGTGCCTGGAACTGACTCCCGCTGAAATCTGGGCATGGTTGGAGAGTAGCTGGGACACACAGGAGAGTCCCTGAGGGCTGGGGGTGAAGACATGAGAGAGACCGGGGAGTAACTGAGTGAAACTGGTGAGTTTGGTGGTGACTCCGGGGTGCCTGGAACTGACTCCAGCTGAAATGTGGGCGTGGTTGGAGAGTAGCTGGGACAGACAGGAGAGTCCCTGAGGGCTGGTGAAGGCGTGAGAGAGACTGGAGAGTAATTGAGTGAAATTGGTGAGTTTGATGGTGATTCCTGGGTGCATGGAACCGACTCCCGCTGAAGTGTGGGCGTGGTTGGAGAGTAGCTGGGACACACAGGAGAGTCCCTGAGGGTTGGAGATAAAGACGTGCTAGAGACTGAGGAGTAACTGAGTGAAATGGGTGAGTTTGGTGGTGATTCCGGGGTGCCTGGAACTGACTCCAGCTGAAATGTGGGCGTGGTTGGAGAGTAGCTGGGACCGACCGGAGAGTCCCTGAGGGATGGTGAAGACATGAGAGAGACTGGGGAGTAACGCAGTGAAATTGGTGAGTCTGGTGGTGATTTCTGGGTGCCTGCAACGGACTCCCGCTGAAGTGTGGGCGTGTTTGGAGAGTAGCTGGGACAGACAGGCGAGTCCCTGAGGGTTGGAGATAAAGACGTGCTAGAGACTGGGGAGTAACTCAGTGAAAGTGTTGGGCTTGGTGGTGATCCCTGGGTTCCTGGAACTGACCCGCGCTGAAATGTGGGCGTGGTTGGAGAGTAGCTGGGACAGACTGGAGGGTCCGTGTTTGGAGAGTAGCTGGGAGACACAGGAGACCCCCCGAGAGCTGGGGGTGAGCTGCTGGGTGATGGCAGTAAGAACATGTGGTATATCACTGATGAACGTGGTGACTCTGAGGAATCCTCAGAGGAGGACACGGGAGAGCCCAATGGCTTCATTGATTGCCCAGCACGGTGAGGACAGGGAAATGGGAGCTTGTGGGATTCTGCTGATGACAGAGGTGAGTGTGGTGAAGCCCTAGGGGATGGTGAATGGTAGCTCCGGATCCCTGGTGGGGAGCTTCCCCTTAAGCCTGAGTTTCTGAGAGGGGAGAGGGAGAAGCTGGGTGAGGCTCGCATGGACCTTGGGGAGTCCGGGCTGGGGGACCGTTCATAAGAAGAGCCAGACGAGACCCTACTGTTCTTAGGTGCAGACATGATTAGGAACCCTGCAGCTCCCAGGAGCCCCTACTAATTTTCTAACTCGCAGAAATAAGGAGTGTGTGTGTGCGTGTGTGTGTGTGTGTGTGTGTGTGTGTTTGTGTGTGTGCGGTGTGAGGTGTGTGCCCCTTAAGAAAATGGAAATCACCCAACCAATGGGACAGACAGACAGACAGAGATTCACTTGCCCAAGTGTTCTGTCCTGTCCTCTGAATCCGCTTCCAAGTCGCAAGACGCTGTGAGCTCCAAGTCCACGCAGAGTCCGCCAAACGCTCCGGCCGCTGATCCGCTCCGCGAAGATGTGAGTACAGGCCAGCCAGGGTGGGTTTAAATAGCCTCGGGCGCAGCCTAGCAGCGGAAAGGGCGGAGCTTCACTCCTCCTTTCCATCAGTCACCCCCAACTTTCCCAGGCTACACCTCGTAGGAAACTGTTCTCCTGCATTGATTCCCTGCGCCACCTTTGGGACAATCTAAGAACTTACAAGTTTTCTTGGCCAGATATATTAGGAATTGTATACACGGAACCACTGAAAAACAACTAGTGGTTCCGTGGTTCCCACGTTGTGGTTTTGACACCAGCAGCACCCTTGCCACAATCAAACCCCGGAGATGCACAGATCTGTGTTGTAACAAGACCTCCCCCTGACCCTGACGCATGGCAGTTTAAGAAGTCTTTCCGTGTAAGCGAAAAGACTTTGAAGAAAAGGTGGAGATATGCGTTGTATAAACATTCTTTTGCTCTGGAACCACGTAGAGACTTGGGAGCCAGTTGGGTGGAGCATTCGTTGGATGAGGGTGCTCGGGTGAGGAATATCAAGGTGTGGCTCCAGATAATCCGATCATCTAATTAAGATTCCAGTTATGCTCATCGGTTTTAAAATTCCATTTGGGTAAATTCTTTAAGTCAGACTGAGAATGGCAAAGCCTCAACCCCAATTTCCAGGGAGGGTTGAGAGCCTCAGGTGGAGTTGATCACCAATAGCCTATGGTTTAACCCATCATGCCTATAGAATGAGGTCTCCATAAAAACCCAAAAGGACTGGGTTCAGAGAGCTTCTGGATAACACTTCCCGGAAGGTAGTGCGCCCCTCCCCACAGGCCGGGCCCCACATTTATCTCTCAACTTTTTGCAATGTCCGCTAAAATACAAAGGCAAGTGTAAGTGTTTCCCTGCGTGCTGTGAGCTCTTCCAGCAAATGAATGCAACTAAATCTGGGCGTGGTGGCAACCTGATTTATAGCCAGTTGCTGAGAAGCACAGGTAGAACAAAGTAGGGCTCCCCATTGTTATTAGTGTGGGAGGCCTGTCTGGCGGGACTCGGCCCTTTGGAATCTAATGCTATGTCCCGGTAGATAGCGTCACCATTGAATTAGAAGACACACATATGTTGAGAATAATCTTTCTGGTCATTTGCTGCATGTCTTATTTACAATATGTAATCAAATTCTTTCTCCTGACCTTATGGCACCTGGGTTGAGAACCAAGATTTGAACCAAACATTGGTCGGTCACTTTCTGAGTTTGAAACTCTATTTTGCCTTTAGCGTTTTGCTATTGCTTTTTCGTTTTCTTTTGTTTCGTTTCGTTTCTAAGTTCTGGGGTATATGTGCAGGATGTGCAGATTTGTTACTAAGGTAAACGTGTGCCATGGTGGTTGGCTGCACCTGTCAACCCATCACCTAGGTATTAAGCCCAGCATGCAGTAGCTGTTTTTCCTAACGCTCTGCCTCCCGAAAGGCCCCAGTGTGTGTTGTTCCCCTTCCTGTGTCCATGTGATCTCATTTTTCAGCTCCCATTATAAGTGAGAATGTGGCATTTGGTTGTCTCTCCCTGGATTAGTTTGCTGAGGATAATGACCACACATCACCACTGTTTTTGTTTTTTAGTATAAAGAGTAGTATTTTATTGAATAAGATCTGCTCACAGAAAAATAGGCTTAAATCTACAATGAATGCCAGACTCTACAGCAGAAAGCAATTTTCTCACTTTTCCACACACAATGGTTCCTACTCATTGAAAAAAAGCCATCAAATTTCATTCACAAATGTACTACTCTGTCTCAAAACATCTCACATAATCATGCACTGTACTAAAGCCATTAGATCAGTTCTTCAGTCAGGTTAAAGAAGTAGCCCTCTAATGACTGACTTTTATAGTGCTATCAATATCCACTCCCAATCAGTCTGCCATTGTTAATGGTGTACAGCATTACTGAATACAATGGAATTGATGACGCCCATATCCACGGACAGACCGTGACTTATGATGGTTTGATCTGTGATTCTTCAACGTTATGATGGGTTTATTAGATCATTAGATGCGTTTCTGAGTTACACTGGGTTTATGAGTATGCGACCCTATACTCCAGAAACAGCTGTATAAGGAAAAACAGGTGTACCTAACAAAAATATGCTTAGTGACTTGGGATAAACCAATAGATGTTCACAACTGATGGAGAGCCGTGAAAGAGAGTTAGCGGTAAATAGTTACAATAACACAATTTTCCTGCACCTGTCGAGGATTTCCCCAAAAAAACGCAGAATTTGGGATGCACCTAACGCATATGAAAGAGAGAGGGCAGAAGGAGTAAGAGAGAAATAGGAGGAAGGAAGGAAGGAAGGAAGGAAGGAAGGAAGGAAGGTAGGAAGGAAGGAAGGAAGGAAGGGAGGAAAGAAGGACGAAAGGAAGGAGAAAACACCGGTGTTACTAAAACCCCCCATAAAAATGGATTCCCCCTGTGGGTAAGCCTACAATGTGGATGAATCTTGAAAATATTGTGCTACGTGTTATGTCAGTCATAACAGCTCACCTATTGTGCAATTCCGTTTATAGGAAATGTCCACAATATGGAAATCTATGCATATGGGATTGATCGCACTAGGTAGTTGCTACCTAGGGCTGAGGGTCAGGGAGAGGGTTTGAGACAGAATGAGGAGTGACTCATGTCTACAGGGTTCTTCTCTGGTCGGGGGTGAGAAGACGTTCTACAATGGATTGCGGATTAAAATTGAATGTGCACAGCCACAGGTATACTAAAAGCCACTCAATTCATAACTTTTAATGGGGGAATCTTACGTGGCGCATTCTCGTGGACACCACGGCAGACATAGTGAGAGAGAAAAAGGTGAGTAAATATCTGAAACGGAGGCAGAAACAGAGAGAATGCAAAGCCCTGTGAATGGAAGGGAGAGCGAAAAGGGAAAATGGTCCTATTTACAAATGACAGATGTGAAACTGGGGTTCACATCAACAGTGTCACTGTCAGGAAGGAGGGTCATGCTAGCCATGTCACCGGTAGTGTGGCCCGCAGGGACGCCGACCTGCTGGAGCGTCGTGCCAGCATGGGCTCTGGCAGCCACGTGGGCCAGCAGGAGGGTCCCGCTGCACAGCTGTGGGGTGAGGATAGCCTGGGTGGTGATATCGGCCATTACAGGGGCCTCTTCTGCTGGCAAGAGTGTGACAGTAGCAAGTAGATGGACAGGCCTGCGTGTGAGGACGGAATGCAGGAGGGGCTCTTGTGCGGCTGGGTGTGGGGCCCTCACGGGAACCGTGGAGAAATGGCCAGGTAACTGCGTCATGTGGGCTAGTAGATTGGCCAGGGCTTCGAACTGAAGGACAATAACGGGGAGTAGCTGTCAGGCCCTGGGAGTGTCTGAGTGTAAGTGGAGATGGGTTTGGGGTCACTGAGGGATGCGTGGGAGCCATCCCTGTATAGGTACAGGTCATAGGGAGATAGTCTCGTGAGGCCTGTGAGTGTCTAGGTTTGTCCTGGGTGCCTGGGGCTGACTGTGGCAGAAATCTGGGGAAGGCTGGAGAGAAGCTGGGAGACCCAGGAGAGTCCCTGAAGGCAGGGGGCGAAGAGGTGAAAGAAATGGGGGAGGGTTGCAGTAAGGTCCGTGAGTTTGTAGGTGATTCCTGGGTGCGGGAAGCTGACTCCAGGTGAAATCTGGAGATGGTCGGAGAGTAGCTGAGAGAGACAGAAGAGTCCCTGAGGGCTGGGGGTGAGAACATGAGGGAGACTGGGGAGTAAGTCAGTGAAATTCGTGAGTTCGGTGGTGTATCGTGGGTGCCTGGAACTGACTCCAGCTGGAATCTAGAGAAGTTTTGAGAGTAGCTGAAAGAGACACAAGAGTCCCTGTGGGCTGAGGGCAAAGACCTGAGAGAGACCAGGGAGGACCTCAGTGAAGTCTGAGTCTGTAGGTGATTCCGGAGTGTGGGAGGCTGACTCCCGCTGAAATCTGGGCGTGGTGGGAGAGTAGCTGGGACAGACAGGAGAGTCCCAGGGGGCTGGGGGTGAAGACATGAGAGAGACCGGGGAGTAACTCAGTGAAACTGCTGAGTTTGGTGGTGATACCTGGGTGCCTGGAACTGACTCCCGCTGAAATCTGGGCATGGTTGGAGAGTAGCTGGGACACACAGGAGAGTCCCTGAGGGCTGGGGGTGAAGACATGAGAGAGACCGGGGAGTAACTGAGTGAAACTGGTGAGTTTGGTGGTGACTCCGGGGTGCCTGGAACTGACTCCAGCTGAAATGTGGGCGTGGTTGGAGAGTAGCTGGGACAGACAGGAGAGTCCCTGAGGGCTGGTGAAGGCATGAGAGAGACTGGAGAGTAATTGAGTGAAATTGGTGAGTTTGATGGTGATTCCTGGGTGCATGGAACCGACTCCCGCTGAAGTGTGGGCGTGGTTGGAGAGTAGCTGGGACACACAGGAGAGTCCCTGAGGGTTGGAGATAAAGACGTGCTAGAGACTGAGGAGGAACTGAGTGAAATGGGTGAGTTTGGTGGTGATTCCGGGGTGCCTGGAACTGACTCCAGCTGAAATGTGGGCGTGGTTGGAGAGTAGCTGGGACCGACCGGAGAGTCCCTGAGGGATGGTGAAGACATGAGAGAGACTGGGGAGTAAAGCAGTGAAGTTGGTGAGTCTGGTGGTGATTTCTGGGTGCCTGCAACGGACTCCCGCTGAAGTGTGGGCATGTTTGGAGAGTAGCTGGGACAGACAGGCGAGTCCCTGAGGGTTGGAGATAAAGACGTGCTAGAGACTGGGGAGTAACTCAGTGAAAGTGTTGGGCTTGGTGGTGATCCCTGGGTTCCTGGAACTGACCCGCGCTGAAATGTGGGCGTGGTTGGAGAGTAGCTGGGACAGACTGGAGGGTCCGTGTTTGGAGAGTAGCTGGGAGACACAGGAGACCCCCCGAGAGCTGGGGGTGAGCTGCTGGGTGATGGCAGTAAGAACATGTGGTATATCACTGATGAACGTGGTGACTCTGAGGAATCCTCAGAGGAGGACACGGGAGAGCCCAATGGCTTCATTGATTGCCCAGCACGGTGAGGACAGGGAAATGGGAGCTTGTGGGATTCTGCTGATGACAGAGGTGAGTGTGGTGAAGCCCTAGGGGATGGTGAATGGTAGCTCCGGATCCCTGGTGGGGAGCTTCCCCTGAAGCCTGAGTTTCTGAGAGGGGAGAGGGAGAAGCTGGGTGAGGCTCGCATGGACCTTGGGGAGTCCGGGCTGGGGGACCGTTCATAAGAAGAGCCAGACGAGACCCTACTGTTCTTAGGTGCAGACATGATTAGGAACCCTGCAGCTCCCAGGAGCCCCTACTAATTTTCTAACTCGCAGAAATAAGGAGTGTGTGTGTGCGTGTGTGTGTGTGTGTGTGTGTGTGTGCGGTGTGAGGTGTGTGCCCCTTAAGAAAATGGAAATCAACCAACCAATGGGACAGACAGACAGACAGAGATTCACTTGCCCAAGTGTTCTGTCCTGTCCTCTGAATCCGCTTCCAAGTCGCAAGACGCTGTGAGCTCCAAGTCCACGCAGAGTCCGCCAAACGCTCCGGCCGCTGATCCGCTCCGCGAAGATGTGAGTACAGGCCAGCCAGGGTGGGTTTAAATAGCCTCGGGCGCAGCCTAGCAGCGGAAAGGGCGGAGCTTCACTCCTCCTTTCCATCAGTCACCCCCAACTTTCCCAGGCTACACCTCGTAGGAAACTGTTCTCCTGCATTGATTCCATGCGCCACCTTTGGGACAATCTAAGAACTTACAAGTTTTCTTGGCCAGATATATTAGGAATTGTATACACGGAACCACTGAAAAACAACTAGTGGTTCCGTGGTTCCCACGTTGTGGTTTTGACACCAGCAGCACCCTTGCCACAATCAAACCCCGGAGATGCACAGATCTGTGTTGTAACAAGACCTCCCCCTGACCCTGACGCATGGCAGTTTAAGAAGTCTTTCCGTGTAAGCGAAAAGACTTTGAAGAAAAGGTGGAGATATGCGTTGTATAAACATTCTTTTGCTCTGGAACCACGTAGAGACTTGGGAGCCAGTTGGGTGGAGCATTCGTTGGATGAGGGTGCTCGGGTGAGGAATATCAAGGTGTGGCTCCAGATAATCCGATCATCTAATTAAGATTCCAGTTATGCTCATCGGTTTTAAAATTCCATTTGGGTAAATTCTTTAAGTCAGACTGAGAATGGCAAAGCCTCAACCCCAATTTCCAGGGAGGGTTGAGAGCCTCAGGTGGAGTTGATCACCAATAGCCTATGGTTTAACCCATCATGCCTATAGAATGAGGTCTCCATAAAAACCCAAAAGGACTGGGTTCAGAGAGCTTCTGGATAACACTTCCCGGAAGGTAGTGCGCCCCTCCCCACATGCCGGGCCCCACATTTATCTCTCAACTTTTTGCAATGTCCGCTAAAATACAAAGGCAAGTGTAAGTGTTTCCCTGCGTGCTGTGAGCTCTTCCAGCAAATGAATGCAACTAAATCTGGGAGTGGTGGCAACCTGATTTATAGCCAGTTGCTGAGAAGCACAGGTAGAACAACGTAGGGCTCCCCATTGTTATTAGTGTGGGAGGCCTGTCTGGCGGGACTCGGCCCTTTGGAATCTAATGCTATGTCCCGGTAGATAGCGTCACCATTGAATTAGAAGACACACATATGTTGAGAATAATCTTTCTGGTCATTTGCTGCATGTCTTATTTACAATATGTAATCAAATTCTTTCTCCTGACCTTATGGCACCTGGGTTGAGAACCAAGATTTGAACCAAACATTGGTCGGTCACTTTCTGAGTTTGAAACTCTATTTTGCCTTTAGCGTTTTGCTATTGCTTTTTCGTTTTCTTTTGTTTCGTTTCGTTTCTAAGTTCTGGGGTATATGTGCAGGATGTGCAGATTTGTTACTAAGGTAAACGTGTGCCATGGTGGTTGGCTGCACCTGTCAACCCATCACCTAGGTATTAAGCCCAGCATGCAGTAGCTGTTTTTCCTAACGCTCTGCCTCCCGAAAGGCCCCAGTGTGTGTTGTTCCCCTTCCTGTGTCCATGTGATCTCATTTTTCAGCTCCCATTATAAGTGAGAATGTGGCATTTGGTTGTCTTTCCCTGGATTAGTTTGCTGAGGATAATGACCACACATCACCACTGTTTTTGTTTTTTAGTATAAAGAGTAGTATTTTATTGAATAAGATTTGCTCACAGAAAAATAGGCTTAAATCTACAATGAATGCCAGACTCTACAGCAGAAAGCAATTTTCTCACTTTTCCACACACAATGGTTCCTACTCATTGAAGAAAAGCCATCAAATTTCGTTCACAAATGTACTACTCTGTCTCAAGACATCTCACATAATCATGCACTGTACTAAAGCCATTAGATCAGTTCTTCAGTCAGGTTAAAGAAGTAGCCCTCTAATGACTGACTTTTATAGTGCTATCAATATCCACTCCCAATCAGTCTGCCATTGTTAATGGTGTACAGCATTACTGAATACAATGGAATTGATGACGCCCATATCCACGGACAGACCGTGACTTATGATGGTTTGATTTGTGATTCTTCAACGTTATGATGGGTTTATTAGATTATTAGATGCGTTTCTGAGTTACACTGGGTTTATGAGTATGAGACCCTATACTCCAGAAACAGCTGTATAAGGAAAAACAGGTGTACCTAATAAAAATATGCTTAGTGACTTGGGATAAACCAATAGATGTTCACAACTCATGGAGAGCCGTGAAAGAGAGATAGCGGTAAATAGTTACAATAACACAATTTTCCTGCACCTGTCGAGGATTTCCCCAAAAAATCGCAGAATGTGGGATGCACCTAAGGCATATGAAAGAGAGAGGGCAGAAGGAGTAAGAGAGAAATAGGAGGAAGGAAGGAAGGAAGGAAGGAAGGAAGGAAGGAAGGTAGGAAGGAAGGAAGGAAGGGAGGAAAGAAGGACGAAAGGAAGGAGAAAACACCGGTGTTACTAAAACCCCCCCATAAAAATGGATTCCCCCTGTGGGTAAGCCTACAATGTGGATGAATCTTGAAAATATTGTGCTACGTGTTATGTCAGTCATAACAGCTCACCTATTGTGCAATTCCGTTTATAGGAAATGTCCACAATATGGAAATCTATGCATATGGGATTGATCGCACTAGGTAGTTGCTACCTAGGGCTGAGGGTCAGGGAGAGGGTTTGAGACAGAATGAGGAGTGACTCATGTCTACAGGGTTCTTCTCTGGTCGGGGGTGAGAAGACGTTCTACAATGGATTGCGGATTAAAATTGAATGTGCACAGCCACAGGTATACTAAAAGCCACTCAATTCATAACTTTTAATGGGGGAATCTTACGTGGCGCACTCTCATGGACACCACGGCAGACATAGTGAGAGAGAAAAAGGTGAGTAAATATCTGAAACGGAGGCAGAAACAGAGAGAATGCAAAGCCCTGTGAATGGAAGGGAGAGCGAAAAGGGAAAATGGTCCTATTTACAAATGACAGATGTGAAACTGGGGTTCACATCAACAGTGTCACTGTCAGGAAGGAGGGTCATGCTAGCCATGTCACCGGTAGTGTGGCCCGCAGGGACGCCGACCTGCTGGAGCGTCGTGCCAGCATGGGCTCTGGCAGCCACGTGGGCCAGCAGGAGGGTCCCGCTGCACAGCTGTGGGGTGAGGATAGCCTGGGTGGTGATATCGGCCATTACAGGGGCCTCTTCTGCTGGCAAGAGTGTGACAGTAGCAAGTAGATGGACAGGCCTGCGTGTGAGGACGGAATGCAGGAGGGGCTCTTGTGCGGCTGGGTGTGGGGCCCTCACGGGAACCGTGGAGAAATGGCCAGGTAACTGCGTCATGTGGGCTAGTAGATTGGCCAGGGCTTCGAACTGAAGGACAATAACGGGGAGTAGCTGTCAGGCCCTGGGAGTGTCTGAGTGTAAGTGGAGATGGGTTTGGGGTCACTGAGGGATGCGTGGGAGCCATCCCTGTATAGGTACAGGTCATAGGGAGATAGTCTCGTGAGGCCTGTGAGTGTCTAGGTTTGTCCTGGGTGCCTGGGGCTGACTGTGGCAGAAATCTGGGGAAGGCTGGAGAGAAGCTGGGAGACCCAGGAGAGTCCCTGAAGGCAGGGGGCGAAGAGGTGAAAGAAATGGGGGAGGGTTGCAGTAAGGTCCGTGAGTTTGTAGGTGATTCCTGGGTGCGGGAAGCTGACTCCAGGTGAAATCTGGAGATGGTCGGAGAGTAGCTGAGAGAGACAGAAGAGTCCCTGAGGGCTGGGGGTGAGAACATGAGGGAGACTGGGGAGTAAGTCAGTGAAATTCGTGAGTTCGGTGGTGTATCGTGGGTGCCTGGAACTGACTCCAGCTGGAATCTAGAGAAGTTTTGAGAGTAGCTGAAAGAGACACAAGAGTCCCTGTGGGCTGAGGGCAAAGACCTGAGAGAGACCAGGGAGGACCTCAGTGAAGTCTGAGTCTGTAGGTGATTCCGGAGTGTGGGAGGCTGACTCCCGCTGAAATCTGGGCGTGGTGGGAGAGTAGCTGGGACAGACAGGAGAGTCCCAGGGGGCTGGGGGTGAAGACATGAGAGAGACCGGGGAGTAACTCAGTGAAACTGCTGAGTTTGGTGGTGATACCTGGGTGCCTGGAACTGACTCCCGCTGAAATCTGGGCATGGTTGGAGAGTAGCTGGGACACACAGGAGAGTCCCTGAGGGCTGGGGGTGAAGACATGAGAGAGACCGGGGAGTAACTGAGTGAAACTGGTGAGTTTGGTGGTGACTCCGGGGTGCCTGGAACTGACTCCAGCTGAAATGTGGGCGTGGTTGGAGAGTAGCTGGGACAGACAGGAGAGTCCCTGAGGGCTGGTGAAGGCATGAGAGAGACTGGAGAGTAATTGAGTGAAATTGGTGAGTTTGATGGTGATTCCTGGGTGCATGGAACCGACTCCCGCTGAAGTGTGGGCGTGGTTGGAGAGTAGCTGGGACACACAGGAGAGTCCCTGAGGGTTGGAGATAAAGACGTGCTAGAGACTGAGGAGGAACTGAGTGAAATGGGTGAGTTTGGTGGTGATTCCGGGGTGCCTGGAACTGACTCCAGCTGAAATGTGGGCGTGGTTGGAGAGTAGCTGGGACCGACCGGAGAGTCCCTGAGGGATGGTGAAGACATGAGAGAGACTGGGGAGTAAAGCAGTGAAGTTGGTGAGTCTGGTGGTGATTTCTGGGTGCCTGCAACGGACTCCCGCTGAAGTGTGGGCATGTTTGGAGAGTAGCTGGGACAGACAGGCGAGTCCCTGAGGGTTGGAGATAAAGACGTGCTAGAGACTGGGGAGTAACTCAGTGAAAGTGTTGGGCTTGGTGGTGATCCCTGGGTTCCTGGAACTGACCCGCGCTGAAATGTGGGCGTGGTTGGAGAGTAGCTGGGACAGACTGGAGGGTCCGTGTTTGGAGAGTAGCTGGGAGACACAGGAGACCCCCCGAGAGCTGGGGGTGAGCTGCTGGGTGATGGCAGTAAGAACATGTGGTATATCACTGATGAACGTGGTGACTCTGAGGAATCCTCAGAGGAGGACACGGGAGAGCCCAATGGCTTCATTGATTGCCCAGCACGGTGAGGACAGGGAAATGGGAGCTTGTGGGATTCTGGTGATGACAGAGGTGAGTGTGGTGAAGCCCTAGGGGATGGTGAATGGTAGCTCCGGATCCCTGGTGGGGAGCTTCCCCTGAAGCCTGAGTTTCTGAGAGGGGAGAGGGAGAAGCTGGGTGAGGCTCGCATGGACCTTGGGGAGTCCGGGCTGGGGGACCGTTCATAAGAAGAGCCAGACGAGACCCTACTGTTCTTAGGTGCAGACATGATTAGGAACCCTGCAGCTCCCAGGAGCCCCTACTAATTTTCTAACTCGCAGAAATAAGGAGTGTGTGTGTGCGTGTGTGTGTGTGTGTGTGTGTGTGTGCGGTGTGAGGTGTGTGCCCCTTAAGAAAATGGAAATCAACCAACCAATGGGACAGACAGACAGACAGAGATTCACTTGCCCAAGTGTTCTGTCCTGTCCTCTGAATCCGCTTCCAAGTCGCAAGACGCTGTGAGCTCCAAGTCCACGCAGAGTCCGCCAAACGCTCCGGCCGCTGATCCGCTCCGCGAAGATGTGAGTACAGGCCAGCCAGGGTGGGTTTAAATAGCCTCGGGCGCAGCCTAGCAGCGGAAAGGGCGGAGCTTCACTCCTCCTTTCCATCAGTCACCCCCAACTTTCCCAGGCTACACCTCGTAGGAAACTGTTCTCCTGCATTGATTCCATGCGCCACCTTTGGGACAATCTAAGAACTTACAAGTTTTCTTGGCCAGATATATTAGGAATTGTATACACCGAAACACTGAAAAACAACTAGTGGTTCCGTGGTTCCCACGTTGTGGTTTTGACACCAGCAGCACCCTTGCCACAATCAAACCCCGGAGATGCACAGATCTGTGTTGTAACAAGACCTCCCCCTGACCCTGACGCATGGCAGTTTAAGAAGTCTTTCCGTGTAAGCGAAAAGACTTTGAAGAAAAGGTGGAGATATGCGTTGTATAAACATTCTTTTGCTCTGGAACCACGTAGAGACTTGGGAGCCAGTTGGGTGGAGCATTCGTTGGATGAGGGTGCTCGGGTGAGGAATATCAAGGTGTGGCTCCAGATAATCCGATCATCTAATTAAGATTCCAGTTATGCTCATCGGTTTTAAAATTCCATTTGGGTAAATTCTTTAAGTCAGACTGAGAATGGCAAAGCCTCAACCCCAATTTCCAGGGAGGGTTGAGAGCCTCAGGTGGAGTTGATCACCAATAGCCTATGGTTTAACCCATCATGCCTATAGAATGAGGTCTCCATAAAAACCCAAAAGGACTGGGTTCAGAGAGCTTCTGGATAACACTTCCCGGAAGGTAGTGCGCCCCTCCCCACAGGCCGGGCCCCACATTTATCTCTCAACTTTTTGCAATGTCCGCTAAAATACAAAGGCAAGTGTAAGTGTTTCCCTGCGTGCTGTGAGCTCTTCCAGCAAATGAATGCAACTAAATCTGGGCGTGGTGGCAACCTGATTTATAGCCAGTTGCTGAGAAGCACAGGTAGAACAAAGTAGGGCTCCCCATTGTTATTAGTGTGGGAGGCCTGTCTGGCGGGACTCGGCCCTTTGGAATCTAATGCTATGTCCCGGTAGATAGCGTCACCATTGAATTAGAAGACACACATATGTTGAGAATAATCTTTCTGGTCATTTGCTGCATGTCTTATTTACAATATGTAATCAAATTCTTTCTCCTGACCTTATGGCACCTGGGTTGAGAACCAAGATTTGAACCAAACATTGGTCGGTCACTTTCTGAGTTTGAAACTCTATTTTGCCTTTAGCGTTTTGCTATTGCTTTTTCGTTTTCTTTTGTTTCGTTTCGTTTCTAAGTTCTGGGGTATATGTGCAGGATGTGCAGATTTGTTACTAAGGTAAACGTGTGCCATGGTGGTTGGCTGCACCTGTCAACCCATCACCTAGGTATTAAGCCCAGCATGCAGTAGCTGTTTTTCCTAACGCTCTGCCTCCCGAAAGGCCCCAGTGTGTGTTGTTCCCCTTCCTGTGTCCATGTGATCTCATTTTTCAGCTCCCATTATAAGTGAGAATGTGGCATTTGGTTGTCTTTCCCTGAATTAGTTTGCTGAGGATAATGACCACACATCACCACTGTTTTTGTTTTTTAGTATAAAGAGTAGTATTTTATTGAATAAGATCTGCTCACAGAAAAATAGGCTTAAATCTACAATGAATGCCAGACTCTACAGCAGAAAGCAATTTTCTCACTTTTCCACACACAATGGTTCCTACTCATTGAAAAAAAGCCATCAAATTTCATTCACAAATGTACTACTCTGTCTCAAAACATCTCACATAATCATGCACTGTACTAAAGCCATTAGATCAGTTCTTCAGTCAGGTTAAAGAAGTAGCCCTCTAATGACTGACTTTTATAGTGCTATCAATATCCACTCCCAATCAGTCTGCCATTGTTAATGGTGTACAGCATTACTGAATACAATGGAATTGATGACGCCCATATCCACGGACAGACCGTGACTTATGATGGTTTGATCTGTGATTCTTCAACGTTATGATGGGTTTATTAGATCATTAGATGCGTTTCTGAGTTACACTGGGTTTATGAGTATGCGACCCTATACTCCAGAAACAGCTGTATAAGGAAAAACAGGTGTACCTAACAAAAATATGCTTAGTGACTTGGGATAAACCAATAGATGTTCACAACTCATGGAGAGCCGTGAAAGAGAGATAGCGGTAAATAGTTACAATAACACAATTTTCCTGCACCTGTCGAGGATTTCCCCAAAAAAACGCAGAATTTGGGATGCACCTAAGGCATATGAAAGAGAGAGGGCAGAAGGAGTAAGAGAGAAATAGGAGGAAGGAAGGAAGGAAGGAAGGAAGGAAGGTAGGAAGGAAGGAAGGAAGGAAGGAAGGGAGGAAAGAAGGACGAAAGGAAGGAGAAAACACCGGTGTTACTAAAACCCCCCATAAAAATGGATTCCCCCTGTGGGTAAGCCTACAATGTGGATGAATCTTGAAAATATTGTGCTACGTGTTATGTCAGTCATAACAGCTCACCTATTGTGCAATTCCGTTTATAGGAAATGTCCACAATATGGAAATCTATGCATATGGGATTGATCGCACTAGGTAGTTGCTACCTAGGGCTGAGGGTCAGGGAGAGGGTTTGAGACAGAATGAGGAGTGACTCATGTCTACAGGGTTCTTCTCTGGTCGGGGGTGAGAAGACGTTCTACAATGGATTGCGGATTAAAATTGAATGTGCACAGCCACAGGTATACTAAAAGCCACTCAATTCATAACTTTTAATGGGGGAATCTTACGTGGCGCATTCTCGTGGACACCACGGCAGACATAGTGAGAGAGAAAAAGGTGAGTAAATATCTGAAACGGAGGCAGAAACAGAGAGAATGCAAAGCCCTGTGAATGGAAGGGAGAGCGAAAAGGGAAAATGGTCCTATTTACAAATGACAGATGTGAAACTGGGGTTCACATCAACAGTGTCACTGTCAGGAAGGAGGGTCATGCTAGCCATGTCACCGGTAGTGTGGCCCGCAGGGACGCCGACCTGCTGGAGCGTCGTGCCAGCATGGGCTCTGGCAGCCACGTGGGCCAGCAGGAGGGTCCCGCTGCACAGCTGTGGGGTGAGGATAGCCTGGGTGGTGATATCGGCCATTACAGGGGCCTCTTCTGCTGGCAAGAGTGTGACAGTAGCAAGTAGATGGACAGGCCTGCGTGTGAGGACGGAATGCAGGAGGGGCTCTTGTGCGGCTGGGTGTGGGGCCCTCACGGGAACCGTGGAGAAATGGCCAGGTAACTGCGTCATGTGGGCTAGTAGATTGGCCAGGGCTTCGAACTGAAGGACAATAACGGGGAGTAGCTGTCAGGCCCTGGGAGTGTCTGAGTGTAAGTGGAGATGGGTTTGGGGTCACTGAGGGATGCGTGGGAGCCATCCCTGTATAGGTACAGGTCATAGGGAGATAGTCTCGTGAGGCCTGTGAGTGTCTAGGTTTGTCCTGGGTGCCTGGGGCTGACTGTGGCAGAAATCTGGGGAAGGCTGGAGAGAAGCTGGGAGACCCAGGAGAGTCCCTGAAGGCAGGGGGCGAAGAGGTGAAAGAAATGGGGGAGGGTTGCAGTAAGGTCCGTGAGTTTGTAGGTGATTCCTGGGTGCGGGAAGCTGACTCCAGGTGAAATCTGGAGATGGTCGGAGAGTAGCTGAGAGAGACAGAAGAGTCCCTGAGGGCTGGGGGTGAGAACATGAGGGAGACTGGGGAGTAAGTCAGTGAAATTCGTGAGTTCGGTGGTGTATCGTGGGTGCCTGGAACTGACTCCAGCTGGAATCTAGAGAAGTTTTGAGAGTAGCTGAAAGAGACACAAGAGTCCCTGTGGGCTGAGGGCAAAGACCTGAGAGAGACCAGGGAGGACCTCAGTGAAGTCTGTGAGTCTGTAGGTGATTCTGGAGTGTGGGAGGCTGACTCCTGCTGAAATCTGGGCGTGGTGGGAGAGTAGCTGGGACAGACCGGAGAGTCCCAGGGGGCTGGGGGTGAAGACATGAGAGAGACCGGGGAGTAACTCAGTGAAACTGCTGAGTTTGGTGGTGATACCTGGGTGCCTGGAACTGACTCCCGCTGAAATCTGGGCATGGTTGGAGAGTAGCTGGGACACACAGGAGAGTCCCTGAGGGCTGGGGGTGAAGACATGAGAGAGACCGGGGAGTAACTGAGTGAAACTGGTGAGTTTGGTGGTGACTCCGGGGTGCCTGGAACTGACTCCAGCTGAAATGTGGGCGTGGTTGGAGAGTAGCTGGGACAGACAGGAGAGTCCCTGAGGGCTGGTGAAGGCGTGAGAGAGACTGGAGAGTAATTGAGTGAAATTGGTGAGTTTGATGGTGATTCCTGGGTGCATGGAACCGACTCCTGCTGAAGTGTGGGCGTGGTTGGAGAGTAGCTGGGACACACAGGAGAGTCCCTGAGGGTTGGAGATAAAGACGTGCTAGAGACTGAGGAGTAACTGAGTGAAATTGGTGAGTTTGGTGGTGATTCCGGGGTGCCTGGAACTGACTCCAGCTGAAATGTGGGCGTGGTTGGAGAGTAGCTGGGACCGACCGGAGAGTCCCTGAGGGATGGTGAAGACATGAGAGAGACTGGGGAGTAACGCAGTGAAATTGGTGAGTCTGGTGGTGATTTCTGGGTGCCTGCAACGGACTCCCGCTGAAGTGTGGGCGTGTTTGGAGAGTAGCTGGGACAGACAGGCGAGTCCCTGAGGGTTGGAGATAAAGACGTGCTAGAGACTGGGGAGTAACTCAGTGAAAGTGTTGGGCTTGGTGGTGATCCCTGGGTTCCTGGAACTGACCCGCGCTGCAATGTGGGCGTGGTTGGAGAGTAGCTGGGGCAGACTGGAGGGTCCGTGTTTGGAGAGTAGCTGGGAGACACAGGAGACCCCCCGAGAGCTGGGGGTGAGCTGCTGGGTGATGGCAGTAAGAACATGTGGTATATCACTGATGAACGTGGTGACTCTGAGGAATCCTCAGAGGAGGACACGGGAGAGCCCAATGGCTTCATTGATTGCCCAGCACGGTGAGGACAGGGAAATGGGAGCTTGTGGGATTCTGGTGATGACAGAGGTGAGTGTGGTGAAGCCCTAGGGGATGGTGAATGGTAGCTCCGGATCCCTGGTGGGGAGCTTCCCCTTAAGCCTGAGTTTCTGAGAGGGTAGAGGGAGAAGCTGGGTGAGGCTCGCATGGACCTTGGGGAGTCCGGGCTGGGGGACCGTTCATAAGAAGAGCCAGACGAGACCCTACTGTTCTTAGGTGCAGACATGATTAGGAACCCTGCAGCTCCCAGGAGCCCCTACTAATTTTCTAACTCGCAGAAATAAGGAGTGTGTGTGTGCGTGTGTGTGTGTGTGTGTGTGTGTGTGTTTGTGTGTGTGCGGTGTGAGGTGTGTGCCCCTTAAGAAAATGGAAATCAACCAACCAATGGGACAGACAGACAGACAGAGATTCACTTGCCCAAGTGTTCTGTCCTGTCCTCTGAATCCGCTTCCAAGTCGCAAGACGCTGTGAGCTCCAAGTCCACGCAGAGTCCGCCAAACGCTCCGGCCGCTGATCCGCTCCGCGAAGATGTGAGTACAGGCCAGCCAGGGTGGGTTTAAATAGCCTCGGGCGCAGCCTAGCAGCGGAAAGGGCGGAGCTTCACTCCTCCTTTCCATCAGTCACCCCCAACTTTCCCAGGCTACACCTCGTAGGAAACTGTTCTCCTGCATTGATTCCATGCGCCACCTTTGGGACAATCTAAGAACTTACAAGTTTTCTTGGCCAGACATATTAGGAATTGTATACACGGAACCACTGAAAAACAACTAGTGGTTCCGTGGTTCCCACGTTGTGGTTTTGACACCAGCAGCACCCTTGCCACAATCAAACCCCGGAGATGCACAGATCTGTGTTGTAACAAGACCTCCCCCTGACCCTGACGCATGGCAGTTTAAGAAGTCTTTCCGTGTAAGCGAAAAGACTTTGAAGAAAAGGTGGAGATATGCGTTGTATAAACATTCTTTTGCTCTGGAACCACGTAGAGACTTGGGAGCCAGTTGGGTGGAGCATTCGTTGGATGAGGGTGCTCGGGTGAGGAATATCAAGGTGTGGCTCCAGATAATCCGATCATCTAATTAAGATTCCAGTTATGCTCATCGGTTTTAAAATTCCATTTGGGTAAATTCTTTAAGTCAGACTGAGAATGGCAAAGCCTCAACCCCAATTTCCAGGGAGGGTTGAGAGCCTCAGGTGGAGTTGATCACCAATAGCCTATGGTTTAACCCATGATGCCTATAGAATGAGGTCTCCATAAAAACCCAAAAGGACTGGGTTCAGAGAGCTTCTGGATAACACTTCCCGGAAGGTAGTGCGCCCCTCCCCACATGCCGGGCCCCACATTTATCTCTCAACTTTTTGCAATGTCCGCTAAAATACAAAGGCAAGTGTAAGTGTTTCCCTGCGTGCTGTGAGCTCTTCCAGCAAATGAATGCAACTAAATCTGGGAGTGGTGGCAACCTGATTTATAGCCAGTTGCTGAGAAGCACAGGTAGAACAACGTAGGGCTCCCCATTGTTATTAGTGTGGGAGGCCTGTCTGGCGGGACTCGGCCCTTTGGAATCTAATGCTATGTCCCGGTAGATAGCGTCACCATTGAATTAGAAGACACACATATGTTGAGAATAATCTTTCTGGTCATTTGCTGCATGTCTTATTTACAATATGTAATCAAATTCTTTCTCCTGACCTTATGGCACCTGGGTTGAGAACCAAGATTTGAACCAAACATTGGTCGGTCACTTTCTGAGTTTGAAACTCTATTTTGCCTTTAGCGTTTTGCTATTGCTTTTTCGTTTTCTTTTGTTTCGTTTCGTTTCTAAGTTCTGGGGTATATGTGCAGGATGTGCAGATTTGTTACTAAGGTAAACGTGTGCCATGGTGGTTGGCTGCACCTGTCAACCCATCACCTAGGTATTAAGCCCAGCATGCAGTAGCTGTTTTTCCTAACGCTCTGCCTCCCGAAAGGCCCCAGTGTGTGTTGTTCCCCTTCCTGTGTCCATGTGATCTCATTTTTCAGCTCCCATTATAAGTGAGAATGTGGCATTTGGTTGTCTTTCCCTGGATTAGTTTGCTGAGGATAATGACCACACATCACCACTGTTTTTGTTTTTTAGTATAAAGAGTAGTATTTTATTGAATAAGATTTGCTCACAGAAAAATAGGCTTAAATCTACAATGAATGCCAGACTCTACAGCAGAAAGCAATTTTCTCACTTTTCCACACACAATGGTTCCTACTCATTGAAGAAAAGCCATCAAATTTCGTTCACAAATGTACTACTCTGTCTCAAAACATCTCACATAATCATGCACTGTACTAAAGCCATTAGATCAGTTCTTCAGTCAGGTTAAAGAAGTAGCCCTCTAATGACTGACTTTTATAGTGCTATCAATATCCACTCCCAATCAGTCTGCCATTGTTAATGGTGTACAGCATTACTGAATACAATGGAATTGATGACGCCCATATCCACGGACAGACCGTGACTTATGATGGTTTGATTTGTGATTCTTCAACGTTATGATGGGTTTATTAGATCATTAGATGCGTTTCTGAGTTACACTGGGTTTATGAGTATGAGACCCTATACTCCAGAAACAGCTGTATAAGGAAAAACAGGTGTACCTAATAAAAATATGCTTAGTGACTTGGGATAAACCAATAGATGTTCACAACTGATGGAGAGCCGTGAAAGAGAGATAGCGGTAAATAGTTACAATAACACAATTTTCCTGCACCTGTCGAGGATTTCCCCAAAAAAACGCAGAATGTGGGATGCACCTAAGGCATATGAAAGAGAGAGGGCAGAAGGAGTAAGAGAGAAATAGGAGGAAGGAAGGAAGGAAGGAAGGAAGGAAGGAAGGAAGGAAGGTAGGAAGGAAGGAAGGAAGGGAGGAAAGAAGGACGAAAGGAAGGAGAAAACACCGGTGTTACTAAAACCCCCCCATAAAAATGGATTCCCCCTGTGGGTAAGCCTACAATGTGGATGAATCTTGAAAATATTGTGCTACGTGTTATGTCAGTCATAACAGCTCACCTATTGTGCAATTCCGTTTATAGGAAATGTCCACAATATGGAAATCTATGCATATGGGATTGATCGCACTAGGTAGTTGCTACCTAGGGCTGAGGGTCAGGGAGAGGGTTTGAGACAGAATGAGGAGTGACTCATGTCTACAGGGTTCTTCTCTGGTCGGGGGTGAGAAGACGTTCTACAATGGATTGCGGATTAAAATTGAATGTGCACAGCCACAGGTATACTAAAAGCCACTCAATTCATAACTTTTAATGGGGGAATCTTACGTGGCGCACTCTCATGGACACCACGGCAGACATAGTGAGAGAGAAAAAGGTGAGTAAATATCTGAAACGGAGGCAGAAACAGAGAGAATGCAAAGCCCTGTGAATGGAAGGGAGAGCGAAAAGGGAAAATGGTCCTATTTACAAATGACAGATGTGAAACTGGGGTTCACATCAACAGTGTCACTGTCAGGAAGGAGGGTCATGCTAGCCATGTCACCGGTAGTGTGGCCCGCAGGGACGCCGACCTGCTGGAGCGTCGTGCCAGCATGGGCTCTGGCAGCCACGTGGGCCAGCAGGAGGGTCCCGCTGCACAGCTGTGGGGTGAGGATAGCCTGGGTGGTGATATCGGCCATTACAGGGGCCTCTTCTGCTGGCAAGAGTGTGACAGTAGCAAGTAGATGGACAGGCCTGCGTGTGAGGACGGAATGCAGGAGGGGCTCTTGTGCGGCTGGGTGTGGGGCCCTCACGGGAACCGTGGAGAAATGGCCAGGTAACTGCGTCATGTGGGCTAGTAGATTGGCCAGGGCTTCGAACTGAAGGACAATAACGGGGAGTAGCTGTCAGGCCCTGGGAGTGTCTGAGTGTAAGTGGAGATGGGTTTGGGGTCACTGAGGGATGCGTGGGAGCCATCCCTGTATAGGTACAGGTCATAGGGAGATAGTCTCGTGAGGCCTGTGAGTGTCTAGGTTTGTCCTGGGTGCCTGGGGCTGACTGTGGCAGAAATCTGGGGAAGGCTGGAGAGAAGCTGGGAGACCCAGGAGAGTCCCTGAAGGCAGGGGGCGAAGAGGTGAAAGAAATGGGGGAGGGTTGCAGTAAGGTCCGTGAGTTTGTAGGTGATTCCTGGGTGCGGGAAGCTGACTCCAGGTGAAATCTGGAGATGGTCGGAGAGTAGCTGAGAGAGACAGAAGAGTCCCTGAGGGCTGGGGGTGAGAACATGAGGGAGACTGGGGAGTAAGTCAGTGAAATTCGTGAGTTCGGTGGTGTATCGTGGGTGCCTGGAACTGACTCCAGCTGGAATCTAGAGAAGTTTTGAGAGTAGCTGAAAGAGACACAAGAGTCCCTGTGGGCTGAGGGCAAAGACCTGAGAGAGACCAGGGAGGACCTCAGTGAAGTCTGAGTCTGTAGGTGATTCCGGAGTGTGGGAGGCTGACTCCCGCTGAAATCTGGGCGTGGTGGGAGAGTAGCTGGGACAGACAGGAGAGTCCCAGGGGGCTGGGGGTGAAGACATGAGAGAGACCGGGGAGTAACTCAGTGAAACTGCTGAGTTTGGTGGTGATACCTGGGTGCCTGGAACTGACTCCCGCTGAAATCTGGGCATGGTTGGAGAGTAGCTGGGACACACAGGAGAGTCCCTGAGGGCTGGGGGTGAAGACATGAGAGAGACCGGGGAGTAACTGAGTGAAACTGGTGAGTTTGGTGGTGACTCCGGGGTGCCTGGAACTGACTCCAGCTGAAATGTGGGCGTGGTTGGAGAGTAGCTGGGACAGACAGGAGAGTCCCTGAGGGCTGGTGAAGGCGTGAGAGAGACTGGAGAGTAATTGAGTGAAATTGGTGAGTTTGATGGTGATTCCTGGGTGCATGGAACCGACTCCCGCTGAAGTGTGGGCGTGGTTGGAGAGTAGCTGGGACACACAGGAGAGTCCCTGAGGGTTGGAGATAAAGACGTGCTAGAGACTGAGGAGTAACTGAGTGAAATTGGTGAGTTTGGTGGTGATTCCGGGGTGCCTGGAACTGACTCCAGCTGAAATGTGGGCGTGGTTGGAGAGTAGCTGGGACCGACCGGAGAGTCCCTGAGGGATGGTGAAGACATGAGAGAGACTGGGGAGTAACGCAGTGAAGTTGGTGAGTCTGGTGGTGATTTCTGGGTGCCTGCAACGGACTCCCGCTGAAGTGTGGGCGTGTTTGGAGAGTAGCTGGGACAGACAGGCGAGTCCCTGAGGGTTGGAGATAAAGACGTGCTAGAGACTGGGGAGTAACTCAGTGAAAGTGTTGGGCTTGGTGGTGATCCCTGGGTTCCTGGAACTGACCCGCGCTGAAATGTGGGCGTGGTTGGAGAGTAGCTGGGACAGACTGGAGGGTCCGTGTTTGGAGAGTAGCTGGGAGACACAGGAGACCCCCCGAGAGCTGGGGGTGAGCTGCTGGGTGATGGCAGTAAGAACATGTGGTATATCACTGATGAACGTGGTGACTCTGAGGAATCCTCAGAGGAGGACACGGGAGAGCCCAATGGCTTCATTGATTGCCCAGCACGGTGAGGACAGGGAAATGGGAGCTTGTGGGATTCTGGTGATGACAGAGGTGAGTGTGGTGAAGCCCTAGGGGATGGTGAATGGTAGCTCCGGATCCCTGGTGGGGAGCTTCCCCTTAAGCCTGAGTTTCTGAGAGGGGAGAGGGAGAAGCTGGGTGAGGCTCGCATGGACCTTGGGGAGTCCGGGCTGGGGGACCGTTCATAAGAAGAGCCAGACGAGACCCTACTGTTCTTAGGTGCAGACATGATTAGGAACCCTGCAGCTCCCAGGAGCCCCTACTAATTTTCTAACTCGCAGAAATAAGGAGTGTGTGTGTGCGTGTGTGTGTCTGTGTGTGTGTGTGTTTGTGTGTGTGCGGTGTGAGGTGTGTGCCCCTTAAGAAAATGGAAATCAACCAACCAATGGGACAGACAGACAGGCAGAGATTCACTTGCCCAAGTGTTCTGTCCTGTCCTCTGAATCCGCTTCCAAGTCGCAAGACGCTGTGAGCTCCAAGTCCACGCAGAGTCCGCCAAACGCTCCGGCCGCTGATCCGCTCCGCGAAGATCTGAGTACAGGCCAGCCAGGGTGGGTTTAAATAGCCTCGGGCGCAGCCTAGCAGCGGAAAGGGCGGAGCTTCACTCCTCCTTTCCATCAGTCACCCCCAACTTTCCCAGGCTACACCTCGTAGGAAACTGTTCTCCTGCATTGATTCCATGCGCCACCTTTGGGACAATCTAAGAACTTACAAGTTTTCTTGGCCAGATATATTAGGAATTGTATACACGGAACCACTGAAAAACAACTAGTGGTTCCGTGGTTCCCACGTTGTGGTTTTGACACCAGCAGCACCCTTGCCACAATCAAACCCCGGAGATGCACAGATCTGTGTTGTAAAAAGACCTCCCCCTGACCCTGACGCATGGCAGTTTAAGAAGTCTTTCCGTGTAAGCGAAAAGACTTTGAAGAAAAGGTGGAGATATGCGTTGTATAAACATTCTTTTGCTCTGGAACCACGTAGAGACTTGGGAGCCAGTTGGGTGGAGCATTCGTTGGATGAGGGTGCTCGGGTGAGGAATATCAAGGTGTGGCTCCAGATAATCCGATCATCTAATTAAGATTCCAGTTATGCTCATCGGTTTTAAAATTCCATTTGGGTAAATTCTTTAAGTCAGACTGAGAATGGCAAAGCCTCAACCCCAATTTCCAGGGAGGGTTGAGAGCCTCAGGTGGAGTTGATCACCAATAGCCTATGGTTTAACCCATCATGCCTATAGAATGAGGTCTCCATAAAAACCCAAAAGGACTGGGTTCAGAGAGCTTCTGGATAACACTTCCCGGAAGGTAGTGCGCCCCTCCCCACATGCCGGGCCCCACATTTATCTCTCAACTTTTTGCAATGTCCGCTAAAATACAAAGGCAAGTGTAAGTGTTTCCCTGCGTGCTGTGAGCTCTTCCAGCAAATGAATGCAACTAAATCTGGGCGTGGTGGCAACCTGATTTATAGCCAGTTGCTGAGAAGCACAGGTAGAACAAAGTAGGGCTCCCCATTGTTATTAGTGTGGGAGGCCTGTCTGGCGGGACTCGGCCCTTTGGAATCTAATGCTATGTCCCGGTAGATAGCGTCACCATTGAATTAGAAGACACACATATGTTGAGAATAATCTTTCTGGTCATTTGCTGCATGTCTTATTTACAATATGTAATCAAATTCTTTCTCCTGACCTTATGGCACCTGGGTTGAGAACCAAGATTTGAACCAAACATTGGTCGGTCACTTTCTGAGTTTGAAACTCTATTTTGCCTTTAGCGTTTTGCTATTGCTTTTTCGTTTTCTTTTGTTTCGTTTCGTTTCTAAGTTCTGGGGTATATGTGCAGGATGTGCAGATTTGTTACTAAGGTAAACGTGTGCCATGGTGGTTGGCTGCACCTGTCAACCCATCACCTAGGTATTAAGCCCAGCATGCAGTAGCTGTTTTTCCTAACGCTCTGCCTCCCGAAAGGCCCCAGTGTGTGTTGTTCCCCTTCCTGTGTCCATGTGATCTCATTTTTCAGCTCCCATTATAAGTGAGAATGTGGCATTTGGTTGTCTTTCCCTGGATTAGTTTGCTGAGGATAATGACCACACATCACCACTGTTTTTGTTTTTTAGTATAAAGAGTAGTATTTTATTGAATAAGATCTGCTCACAGAAAAATAGGCTTAAATCTACAATGAATGCCAGACTCTACAGCAGAAAGCAATTTTCTCACTTTTCCACACACAATGGTTCCTACTCATTGAAGAAAAGCCATCAAATTTCGTTCACAAATGTACTACTCTGTCTCAAGACATCTCACATAATCATGCACTGTACTAAAGCCATTAGATCAGTTCTTCAGTCAGGTTAAAGAAGTAGCCCTCTAATGACTGACTTTTATAGTGCTATCAATATCCACTCCCAATCAGTCTGCCATTGTTAATGGTGTACAGCATTACTGAATACAATGGAATTGATGACGCCCATATCCACGGACAGACCGTGACTTATGATGGTTTGATCTGTGATTCTTCAACGTTATGATGGGTTTATTAGATCATTAGATGCGTTTCTGAGTTACACTGGGTTTATGAGTATGCGACCCTATACTCCAGAAACAGCTGTATAAGGAAAAACAGGTGTACCTAACAAAAATATGCTTAGTGACTTGGGATAAACCAATAGATGTTCACAACTGATGGAGAGCCGTGAAAGAGAGATAGCGGTAAATAGTTACAATAACACAATTTTCCTGCACCTGTCGAGGATTTCCCCAAAAAAACGCAGAATGTGGGATGCACCTAAGGCATATGAAAGAGAGAGGGCAGAAGGAGTAAGAGAGAAATAGGAGGAAGGAAGGAAGGAAGGAAGGAAGGAAGGTAGGAAGGAAGGAAGGAAGGAAGGGAGGAAAGAAGGACGAAAGGAAGGAGAAAACACCGGTGTTACTAAAACCCCCCCCATAAAAATGGATTCCCCCTGTGGGTAAGCCTACAATGTGGATGAATCTTGAAAATATTGTGCTACGTGTTATGTCAGTCATAACAGCTCACCTATTGTGCAATTCCGTTTATAGGAAATGTCCACAATATGGAAATCTATGCATATGGGATTGATCGCACTAGGTAGTTGCTACCTAGGGCTGAGGGTCAGGGAGAGGGTTTGAGACAGAATGAGGAGTGACTCATGTCTACAGGGTTCTTCTCTGGTCGGGGGTGAGAAGACGTTCTACAATGGATTGCGGATTAAAATTGAATGTGCACAGCCACAGGTATACTAAAAGCCACTCAATTCATGACTTTTAATGGGGGAATCTTACGTGGCGCACTCTCATGGACACCACGGCAGACATAGTGAGAGAGAAAAAGGTGAGTAAATATCTGAAACGGAGGCAGAAACAGAGAGAATGCAAAGCCCTGTGAATGGAAGGGAGAGCGAAAAGGGAAAATGATCCTATTTACAAATGACAGATGTGAAACTGGGGTTCACATCAACAGTGTCACTGTCAGGAAGGAGGGTCATGCTAGCCATGTCACCGGTAGTGTGGCCCGCAGGGACGCCGACCTGCTGGAGCGTCGTGCCAGCATGGGCTCTGGCAGCCACGTGGGCCAGCAGGAGGGTCCCGCTGCACAGCTGTGGGGTGAGGATAGCCTGGGTGGTGATATCGGCCATTACAGGGGCCTCTTCTGCTGGCAAGAGTGTGACAGTAGCAAGTAGATGGACAGGCCTGCGTGTGAGGACGGAATGCAGGAGGGGCTCTTGTGCGGCTGGGTGTGGGGCCCTCACGGGAACCGTGGAGAAATGGCCAGGTAACTGCGTCATGTGGGCTAGTAGATTGGCCAGGGCTTCGAACTGAAGGACAATAACGGGGAGTAGCTGTCAGGCCCTGGGAGTGTCTGAGTGTAAGTGGAGATGGGTTTGGGGTCACTGAGGGATGCGTGGGAGCCATCCCTGTATAGGTACAGGTCATAGGGAGATAGTCTCGTGAGGCCTGTGAGTGTCTAGGTTTGTCCTGGGTGCCTGGGGCTGACTGTGGCAGAAATCTGGGGAAGGCTGGAGAGAAGCTGGGAGACCCAGGAGAGTCCCTGAAGGCAGGGGGCGAAGAGGTGAAAGAAATGGGGGAGGGTCGCAGTAAGGTCCGTGAGTTTGTAGGTGATTCCTGGGTGCGGGAAGCTGACTCCAGGTGAAATCTGGAGATGGTCGGAGAGTAGCTGAGAGAGACAGAAGAGTCCCTGAGGGCTGGGGGTGAGAACATGAGGGAGACTGGGGAGTAAGTCAGTGAAATTCGTGAGTTCGGTGGTGTATCGTGGGTGCCTGGAACTGACTCCAGCTGGAATCTAGAGAAGTTTTGAGAGTAGCTGAAAGAGACACAAGAGTCCCTGTGGGCTGAGGGCAAAGACCTGAGAGAGACCAGGGAGGACCTCAGTGAAGTCTGTGAGTCTGTAGGTGATTCCGGAGTGTGGGAGGCTGACTCCCGCTGAAATCTGGGCGTGGTGGGAGAGTAGCTGGGACAGACCGGAGAGTCCCAGGGGGCTGGGGGTGAAGACATGAGAGAGACCGGGGAGTAACTCAGTGAAACTGCTGAGTTTGGTGGTGATACCTGGGTGCCTGGAACTGACTCCCGCTGAAATCTGGGCATGGTTGGAGAGTAGCTGGGACACACAGGAGAGTCCCTGAGGGCTGGGGGTGAAGACATGAGAGAGACCGGGGAGTAACTGAGTGAAACTGGTGAGTTTGGTGGTGACTCCGGGGTGCCTGGAACTGACTCCAGCTGAAATGTGGGCGTGGTTGGAGAGTAGCTGGGACAGACAGGAGAGTCCCTGAGGGCTGGTGAAGGCATGAGAGAGACTGGAGAGTAATTGAGTGAAATTGGTGAGTTTGATGGTGATTCCTGGGTGCATGGAACCGACTCCCGCTGAAGTGTGGGCGTGGTTGGAGAGTAGCTGGGACACACAGGAGAGTCCCTGAGGGTTGGAGATAAAGACGTGCTAGAGACTGAGGAGGAACTGAGTGAAATGGGTGAGTTTGGTGGTGATTCCGGGGTGCCTGGAACTGACTCCAGCTGAAATGTGGGCGTGGTTGGAGAGTAGCTGGGACCGACCGGAGAGTCCCTGAGGGATGGTGAAGACATGAGAGAGACTGGGGAGTAAAGCAGTGAAGTTGGTGAGTCTGGTGGTGATTTCTGGGTGCCTGCAACGGACTCCCGCTGAAGTGTGGGCGTGTTTGGAGAGTAGCTGGGACAGACAGGCGAGTCCCTGAGGGTTGGAGATAAAGACGTGCTAGAGACTGGGGAGTAACTCAGTGAAAGTGTTGGGCTTGGTGGTGATCCCTGGGTTCCTGGAACTGACCCGCGCTGAAATGTGGGCGTGGTTGGAGAGTAGCTGGGACAGACTGGAGGGTCCGTGTTTGGAGAGTAGCTGGGAGACACAGGAGACCCCCCGAGAGCTGGGGGTGAGCTGCTGGGTGATGGCAGTAAGAACATGTGGTATATCACTGATGAACGTGGTGACTCTGAGGAATCCTCAGAGGAGGACACGGGAGAGCCCAATGGCTTCATTGATTGCCCAGCACGGTGAGGACAGGGAAATGGGAGCTTGTGGGATTCTGGTGATGACAGAGGTGAGTGTGGTGAAGCCCTAGGGGATGGTGAATGGTAGCTCCGGATCCCTGGTGGGGAGCTTCCCCTTAAGCCTGAGTTTCTGAGAGGGGAGAGGGAGAAGCTGGGTGAGGCTCGCATGGACCTTGGGGAGTCCGGGCTGGGGGACCGTTCATAAGAAGAGCCAGACGAGACCCTACTGTTCTTAGGTGCAGACATGATTAGGAACCCTGCAGCTCCCAGGAGCCCCTACTAATTTTCTAACTCGCAGAAATAAGGAGTGTGTGTGTGCGTGTGTGTGTGTGTGTGTGTGTGTGTGTGCGGTGTGAGGTGTGTGCCCCTTAAGAAAATGGAAATCAACCAACCAATGGGACAGACAGACAGGCAGAGATTCACTTGCCCAAGTGTTCTGTCCTGTCCTCTGAATCCGCTTCCAAGTCGCAAGACGCTGTGAGCTCCAAGTCCACGCAGAGTCCGCCAAACGCTCCGGCCGCTGATCCGCTCCGCGAAGATGTGAGTACAGGCCAGCCAGAGTGGGTTTAAATAGCCTCGGGCGCAGCCTAGCAGCGGAAAGGGCGGAGCTTCACTCCTCCTTTCCATCAGTCACCCCCAACTTTCCCAGGCTACACCTCGTAGGAAACTGTTCTCCTGCATTGATTCCATGAGCCACCTTTGGGACAATCTAAGAACTTACAAGTTTTCTTGGCCAGACATATTAGGAATTGTATACACGGAACCACTGAAAAACAACTAGTGGTTCCGTGGTTCCCACGTTGTGGTTTTGACACCAGCAGCACCCTTGCCACAATCAAACCCCGGAGATGCACAGATCTGTGTTGTAACAAGACCTCCCCCTGACCCTGACGCATGGCAGTTTAAGAAGTCTTTCCGTGTAAGCGAAAAGACTTTGAAGGAAAGGTGGAGATATGCGTTGTATAAACATTCTTTTGCTCTGGAACCACGTAGAGACTTGGGAGCCAGTTGGGTGGAGCATTCGTTGGATGAGGGTGCTCGGGTGAGGAATATCAAGGTGTGGCTCCAGATAATCCGATCATCTAATTAAGATTCCAGTTATGCTCATCGGTTTTAAAATTCCATTTGGGTAAATTCTTTAAGTCAGACTGAGAATGGCAAAGCCTCAACCCCAATTTCCAGGGAGGGTTGAGAGCCTCAGGTGGAGTTGATCACCAATAGCCTATGGTTTAACCCATCATGCCTATAGAATGAGGTCTCCATAAAAACCCAAAAGGACTGGGTTCAGAGAGCTTCTGGATAACACTTCCCGGAAGGTAGTGCGCCCCTCCCCACATGCCGGGCCCCACATTTATCTCTCAACTTTTTGCAATGTCCGCTAAAATACAGAGGCAAGTGTAAGTGTTTCCCTGCGTGCTGTGAGCTCTTCCAGCAAATGAATGCAACTAAATCTGGGCGTGGTGGCAACCTGATTTATAGCCAGTTGCTGAGAAGCACAGGTAGAACAACGTAGGGCTCCCCATTGTTATTAGTGTGGGAGGCCTGTCTGGCGGGAATCGGCCCTTTGGAATCTAATGCTATGTCCCGGTAGATAGCGTCACCATTGAATTAGAAGACACACATATGTTGAGAATAATCTTTCTGGTCATTTGCTGCATGTCTTATTTACAATATGTAATCAAATTCTTTCTCCTGACCTTATGGCACCTGGGTTGAGAACCAAGATTTGAACCAAACATTGGTCGGTCACTTTCTGAGTTTGAAACTCTATTTTGCCTTTAGCGTTTTGCTATTGCTTTTTCGTTTTCTTTTGTTTCGTTTCGTTTCTAAGTTCTGGGGTATATGTGCAGGATGTGCAGATTTGTTACTAAGGTAAACGTGTGCCATGGTGGTTGGCTGCACCTGTCAACCCATCACCTAGGTATTAAGCCCAGCACGCAGAAACTGTTTTTCCTAACGCTCTGCCTCCCGAAAGGCCCCAGTGTGTGTTGTTCCCCTTCCTGTGTCCATGTGATCTCATTTTTCAGCTCCCATTATAAGTGAGAATGTGGCATTTGGTTGTCTTTCCCTGGATTAGTTTGCTGAGGATAATGACCACACATCACCACTGTTTTTGTTTTTTAGTATAAAGAGTAGTATTTTATTGAATAAGATTTGCTCACAGAAAAATAGGCTTAAATCTACAATGAATGCCAGACTCTAGAGCAGAAAGCAATTTTCTCACTTTTCCACACACAATGGTTCCTACTCATTGAAAAAAAGCCATCAAATTTCATTCACAAATGTACTACTCTGTCTCAAGACATCTCACATAATCATGCACTGTACTAAAGCCATTAGATCAGTTCTTCAGTCAGGTTAAAGAAGTAGCCCTCTAATGACTGACTTTTATAGTGCTATCAATATCCACTCCCAATCAGTCTGCCATTGTTAATGGTGTACAGCATTACTGAATACAATGGAATTGATGACGCCCATATCCACGGACAGACCGTGACTTATGATGGTTTGATTTGTGATTCTTCAACGTTATGATGGGTTTATTAGATTATTAGATGCGTTTCTGAGTTACACTGGGTTTATGAGTATGCGACCCTATACTCCAGAAACAGCTGTATAAGGAAAAACAGGTGTACCTAATAAAAATATGCTTAGTGACTTGGGATAAACCAATAGATGTTCACAACTGATGGAGAGCCGTGAAAGAGAGATAGCGGTAAATAGTTACAATAACACAATTTTCCTGCACCTGTCGAGGATTTCCCCAAAAAAACGCAGAATGTGGGATGCACCTAAGGCATATGAAAGAGAGAGGGCAGAAGGAGTAAGAGAGAAATAGGAGGAAGGAAGGAAGGAAGGAAGGAAGGAAGGAAGGAAGGAAGGTAGGAAGGAAGGAAGGAAGGGAGGAAAGAAGGACGAAAGGAAGGAGAAAACACCGGTGTTACTAAAACCCCCCCATAAAAATGGATTCCCCCTGTGGGTAAGCCTACAATGTGGATGAATCTTGAAAATATTGTGCTACGTGTTATGTCAGTCATAACAGCTCACCTATTGTGCAATTCCGTTTATAGGAAATGTCCACAATATGGAAATCTATGCATATGGGATTGATCGCACTAGGTAGTTGCTACCTAGGGCTGAGGGTCAGGGAGAGGGTTTGAGACAGAATGAGGAGTGACTCATGTCTACAGGGTTCTTCTCTGGTCGGGGGTGAGAAGACGTTCTACAATGGATTGCGGATTAAAATTGAATGTGCACAGCCACAGGTATACTAAAAGCCACTCAATTCATAACTTTTAATGGGGGAATCTTACGTGGCGCACTCTCATGGACACCACGGCAGACATAGTGAGAGAGAAAAAGGTGAGTAAATATCTGAAACGGAGGCAGAAACAGAGAGAATGCAAAGCCCTGTGAATGGAAGGGAGAGCGAAAAGGGAAAATGGTCCTATTTACAAATGACAGATGTGAAACTGGGGTTCACATCAACAGTGTCACTGTCAGGAAGGAGGGTCATGCTAGCCATGTCACCGGTAGTGTGGCCCGCAGGGACGCCGACCTGCTGGAGCGTCGTGCCAGCATGGGCTCTGGCAGCCACGTGGGCCAGCAGGAGGGTCCCGCTGCACAGCTGTGGGGTGAGGATAGCCTGGGTGGTGATATCGGCCATTACAGGGGCCTCTTCTGCTGGCAAGAGTGTGACAGTAGCAAGTAGATGGACAGGCCTGCGTGTGAGGACGGAATGCAGGAGGGGCTCTTGTGCGGCTGGGTGTGGGGCCCTCACGGGAACCGTGGAGAAATGGCCAGGTAACTGCGTCATGTGGGCTAGTAGATTGGCCAGGGCTTCGAACTGAAGGACAATAACGGGGAGTAGCTGTCAGGCCCTGGGAGTGTCTGAGTGTAAGTGGAGATGGGTTTGGGGTCACTGAGGGATGCGTGGGAGCCATCCCTGTATAGGTACAGGTCATAGGGAGATAGTCTCGTGAGGCCTGTGAGTGTCTAGGTTTGTCCTGGGTGCCTGGGGCTGACTGTGGCAGAAATCTGGGGAAGGCTGGAGAGAAGCTGGGAGACCCAGGAGAGTCCCTGAAGGCAGGGGGCGAAGAGGTGAAAGAAATGGGGGAGGGTTGCAGTAAGGTCCGTGAGCTTGTAGGTGATTCCTGGGTGCGGGAAGCTGACTCCAGGTGAAATCTGGAGATGGTCGGAGAGTAGCTGAGAGAGACAGAAGAGTCCCTGAGGGCTGGGGGTGAGAACATGAGGGAGACTGGGGAGTAAGTCAGTGAAATTCGTGAGTTCGGTGGTGTATCGTGGGTGCCTGGAACTGACTCCAGCTGGAATCTAGAGAAGTTTTGAGAGTAGCTGAAAGAGACACAAGAGTCCCTGTGGGCTGAGGGCAAAGACCTGAGAGAGACCAGGGAGGACCTCAGTGAAGTCTGTGAGTCTGTAGGTGATTCCGGAGTGTGGGAGGCTGACTCCCGCTGAAATCTGGGCGTGGTGGGAGAGTAGCTGGGACAGACCGGAGAGTCCCAGGGGGCTGGGGGTGAAGACATGAGAGAGACCGGGGAGTAACTCAGTGAAACTGCTGAGTTTGGTGGTGATACCTGGGTGCCTGGAACTGACTCCCGCTGAAATCTGGGCATGGTTGGAGAGTAGCTGGGACACACAGGAGAGTCCCTGAGGGCTGGGGGTGAAGACATGAGAGAGACCGGGGAGTAACTGAGTGAAACTGGTGAGTTTGGTGGTGACTCCGGGGTGCCTGGAACTGACTCCAGCTGAAATGTGGGCGTGGTTGGAGAGTAGCTGGGACAGACAGGAGAGTCCCTGAGGGCTGGTGAAGGCGTGAGAGAGACTGGAGAGTAATTGAGTGAAATTGGTGAGTTTGATGGTGATTCCTGGGTGCATGGAACCGACTCCCGCTGAAGTGTGGGCGTGGTTGGAGAGTAGCTGGGACACACAGGAGAGTCCCTGAGGGTTGGAGATAAAGACGTGCTAGAGACTGAGGAGGAACTGAGTGAAATTGGTGAGTTTGGTGGTGATTCCGGGGTGCCTGGAACTGACTCCAGCTGAAATGTGGGCGTGGTTGGAGAGTAGCTGGGACCGACCGGAGAGTCCCTGAGGGATGGTGAAGACATGAGAGAGACTGGGGAGTAACGCAGTGAAGTTGGTGAGTCTGGTGGTGATTTCTGGGTGCCTGCAACGGACTCCCGCTGAAGTGTGGGCGTGTTTGGAGAGTAGCTGGGACAGACAGGCGAGTCCCTGAGGGTTGGAGATAAAGACGTGCTAGAGACTGGGGAGTAACTCAGTGAAAGTGTTGGGCTTGGTGGTGATCCCTGGGTTCCTGGAACTGACCCGCGCTGAAATGTGGGCGTGGTTGGAGAGTAGCTGGGACAGACTGGAGGGTCCGTGTTTGGAGAGTAGCTGGGAGACACAGGAGACCCCCCGAGAGCTGGGGGTGAGCTGCTGGGTGATGGCAGTAAGAACATGTGGTATATCACTGATGAACGTGGTGACTCTGAGGAATCCTCAGAGGAGGACACGGGAGAGCCCAATGGCTTCATTGATTGCCCAGCACGGTGAGGACAGGGAAATGGGAGCTTGTGGGATTCTGGTGATGACAGAGGTGAGTGTGGTGAAGCCCTAGGGGATGGTGAATGGTAGCTCCGGATCCCTGGTGGGGAGCTTCCCCTGAAGCCTGAGTTTCTGAGAGGGGAGAGGGAGAAGCTGGGTGAGGCTCGCATGGACCTTGGGGAGTCCGGGCTGGGGGACCGTTCATAAGAAGAGCCAGACGAGACCCTACTGTTCTTAGGTGCAGACATGATTAGGAACCCTGCAGCTCCCAGGAGCCCCTACTAATTTTCTAACTCGCAGAAATAAGGAGTGTGTGTGTGCGTGTGTGTGTGTGTGTGTGTGTGTGTGTTTGTGTGTGTGCGGTGTGAGGTGTGTGCCCCTTAAGAAAATGGAAATCAACCAACCAATGGGACAGACAGACAGGCAGAGATTCACTTGCCCAAGTGTTCTGTCCTGTCCTCTGAATCCGCTTCCAAGTCGCAAGACGCTGTGAGCTCCAAGTCCACGCAGAGTCCGCCAAACGCTCCGGCCGCTGATCCGCTCCGCGAAGATGTGATTACAGGCCAGCCAGGGTGGGTTTAAATAGCCTCGGGCGCAGCCTAGCAGCGGAAAGGGCGGAGCTTCACTCCTCCTTTCCATCAGTCACCCCCAACTTTCCCAGGCTACACCTCGTAGGAAACTGTTCTCCTGCATTGATTCCATGCGCCACCTTTGGGACAATCTAAGAACTTACAAGTTTTCTTGGCCAGATATATTAGGAATTGTATACACGGAACCACTGAGAAACAACTAGTGGTTCCGTGGTTCCCACGTTGTGGTTTTGACACCAGCAGCACCCTTGCCACAATCAAACCCCGGAGATGCACAGATCTGTGTTGTAACAAGACCTCCCCCTGACCCTGACGCATGGCAGTTTAAGAAGTCTTTCCGTGTAAGCGAAAAGACTTTGAAGAAAAGGTGGAGATATGCGTTGTATAAACATTCTTTTGCTCTGGAACCACGTAGAGACTTGGGAGCCAGTTGGGTGGAGCATTCGTTGGATGAGGGTGCTCGGGTGAGGAATATCAAGGTGTGGCTCCAGATAATCGGATCATCTAATTAAGATTCCAGTTATGCTCATCGGTTTTAAAATTCCATTTGGGTAAATTCTTTAAGTCAGACTGAGAATGGCAAAGCCTCAACCCCAATTTCCAGGGAGGGTTGAGAGCCTCAGGTGGAGTTGATCACCAATAGCCTATGGTTTAACCCATCATGCCTATAGAATGAGGTCTCCATAAAAACCCAAAAGGACTGGGTTCAGAGAGCTTCTGGATAACACTTCCCGGAAGGTAGTGCGCCCCTCCCCACATGCCGGGCCCCACATTTATCTCTCAACTTTTTGCAATGTCCGCTAAAATACAAAGGCAAGTGTAAGTGTTTCCCTGCGTGCTGTGAGCTCTTCCAGCAAATGAATGCAACTAAATCTGGGAGTGGTGGCAACCTGATTTATAGCCAGTTGCTGAGAAGCACAGGTAGAACAAAGTAGGGCTCCCCATTGTTATTAGTGTGGGAGGCCTGTCTGGCGGGACTCGGCCCTTTGGAATCTAATGCTATGTCCCGGTAGATAGCGTCACCATTGAATTAGAAGACACACATATGTTGAGAATAATCTTTCTGGTCATTTGCTGCATGTCTTATTTACAATATGTAATCAAATTCTTTCTCCTGACCTTATGGCACCTGGGTTGAGAACCAAGATTTGAACCAAACATTGGTCGGTCACTTTCTGAGTTTGAAACTCTATTTTGCCTTTAGCGTTTTGCTATTGCTTTTTCGTTTTCTTTTGTTTCGTTTCGTTTCTAAGTTCTGGGGTATATGTGCAGGATGTGCAGATTTGTTACTAAGGTAAAGGTGTGCCATGGTGGTTGGCTGCACCTGTCAACCCATCACCTAGGTATTAAGCCCAGCATGCAGTAGCTGTTTTTCCTAACGCTCTGCCTCCCGAAAGGCCCCAGTGTGTGTTGTTCCCCTTCCTGTGTCCATGTGATCTCATTTTTCAGCTCCCATTATAAGTGAGAATGTGGCATTTGGTTGTCTTTCCCTGGATTAGTTTGCTGAGGATAATGACCACACATCACCACTGTTTTTGTTTTTTAGTATAAAGAGTAGTATTTTATTGAATAAGATCTGCTCACAGAAAAATAGGCTTAAATCTACAATGAATGCCAGACTCTACAGCAGAAAGCAATTTTCTCACTTTTCCACACACAATGGTTCCTACTCATTGAAAAAAAGCCATCAAATTTCATTCACAAATGTACTACTCTGTCTCAAAACATCTCACATAATCATGCACTGTACTAAAGCCATTAGATCAGTTCTTCAGTCAGGTTAAAGAAGTAGCCCTCTAATGACTGACTTTTATAGTGCTATCAATATCCACTCCCAATCAGTCTGCCATTGTTAATGGTGTACAGCATTACTGAATACAATGGAATTGATGACGCCCATATCCACGGACAGACCGTGACTTATGATGGTTTGATTTGTGATTCTTCAACGTTATGATGGGTTTATTAGATCATTAGATGCGTTTCTGAGTTACACTGGGTTTATGAGTATGCGACCCTATACTCCAGAAACAGCTGTATAAGGAAAAACAGGTGTACCTAATAAAAATATGCTTAGTGACTTGGGATAAACCAATAGATGTTCACAACTGATGGAGAGCCGTGAAAGAGAGATAGCGGTAAATAGTTACAATAACACAATTTTCCTGCACCTGTCGAGGATTTCCCCAAAAAAACGCAGAATGTGGGATGCACCTAAGGCATATGAAAGAGAGAGGGCAGAAGGAGTAAGAGAGAAATATGAGGAAGGAAGGAAGGAAGGAAGGAAGGAAGGAAGGAAGGAAGGTAGGAAGGAAGGAAGGAAGGAAGGAAGGGAGGAAAGAAGGACGAAAGGAAGGAGAAAACACCGGTGTTACTAAAACCCCCCCCCATAAAAATGGATTCCCACTGTGGGTAAGCCTACAATGTGGATGAATCTTGAAAATATTGTGCTACGTGTTATGTCAGTCATAACAGCTCACCTATTGTGCAATTCCGTTTATAGGAAATGTCCACAATATGGCAATCTATGCATATGGGATTGATCGCACTAGGTAGTTGCTACCTAGGGCTGAGGGTCAGGGAGAGGGTTTGAGACAGAATGAGGAGTGACTCATGTCTACAGGGTTCTTCTCTGGTCGGGGGTGAGAAGACGTTCTACAATGGATTGCGGATTAAAATTGAATGTGCACAGCCACAGGTATACTAAAAGCCACTCAATTCATGACTTTTAATGGGGGAATCTTACGTGGCGCACTCTCATGGACACCACGGCAGACATAGTGAGAGAGAAAAAGGTGAGTAAATATCTGAAACGGAGGCAGAAACAGAGAGAATGCAAAGCCCTGTGAATGGAAGGGAGAGCGAAAAGGGAAAATGATCCTATTTACAAATGACAGATGTGAAACTGGGGTTCACATCAACAGTGTCACTGTCAGGAAGGAGGGTCATGCTAGCCATGTCACCGGTAGTGTGGCCCGCAGGGACGCCGACCTGCTGGAGCGTCGTGCCAGCATGGGCTCTGGCAGCCACGTGGGCCAGCAGGAGGGTCCCGCTGCACAGCTGTGGGGTGAGGATAGCCTGGGTGGTGATATCGGCCATTACAGGGGCCTCTTCTGCTGGCAAGAGTGTGACAGTAGCAAGTAGATGGACAGGCCTGCGTGTGAGGACGGAATGCAGGAGGGGCTCTTGTGCGGCTGGGTGTGGGGCCCTCACGGGAACCGTGGAGAAATGGCCAGGTAACTGCGTCATGTGGGCTAGTAGATTGGCCAGGGCTTCGAACTGAAGGACAATAACGGGGAGTAGCTGTCAGGCCCTGGGAGTGTCTGAGTGTAAGTGGAGATGGGTTTGGGGTCACTGAGGGATGCGTGGGAGCCATCCCTGTATAGGTACAGGTCATAGGGAGATAGTCTCGTGAGGCCTGTGAGTGTCTAGGTTTGTCCTGGGTGCCTGGGGCTGACTGTGGCAGAAATCTGGGGAAGGCTGGAGAGAAGCTGGGAGACCCAGGAGAGTCCCTGAAGGCAGGGGGCGAAGAGGTGAAAGAAATGGGGGAGGGTTGCAGTAAGGTCCGTGAGTTTGTAGGTGATTCCTGGGTGCGGGAAGCTGACTCCAGGTGAAATCTGGAGATGGCCGGAGAGTAGCTGAGAGAGACAGAAGAGTCCCTGAGGGCTGGGGGTGAGAACATGAGGGAGACTGGGGAGTAAGTCAGTGAAATTCGTGAGTTCGGTGGTGTATCGTGGGTGCCTGGAACTGACTCCAGCTGGAATCTAGAGAAGTTTTGAGAGTAGCTGAAAGAGACACAAGAGTCCCTGTGGGCTGAGGGCAAAGACCTGAGAGAGACCAGGGAGGACCTCAGTGAAGTCTGTGAGTCTGTAGGTGATTCCGGAGTGTGGGAGGCTGACTCCCGCTGAAATCTGGGCGTGGTGGGAGAGTAGCTGGGACAGACCGGAGAGTCCCAGGGGGCTGGGGGTGAAGACATGAGAGAGACCGGGGAGTAACTCAGTGAAACTGCTGAGTTTGGTGGTGATACCTGGGTGCCTGGAACTGACTCCCGCTGAAATCTGGGCATGGTTGGAGAGTAGCTGGGACACACAGGAGAGTCCCTGAGGGCTGGGGGTGAAGACATGAGAGAGACCGGGGAGTAACTGAGTGAAACTGGTGAGTTTGGTGGTGACTCCGGGGTGCCTGGAACTGACTCCAGCTGAAATGTGGGCGTGGTTGGAGAGTAGCTGGGACAGACAGGAGAGTCCCTGAGGGCTGGTGAAGGCGTGAGAGAGACTGGAGAGTAATTGAGTGAAATTGGTGAGTTTGATGGTGATTCCTGGGTGCATGGAACCGACTCCCGCTGAAGTGTGGGCGTGGTTGGAGAGTAGCTGGGACACACAGGAGAGTCCCTGAGGGTTGGAGATAAAGACGTGCTAGAGACTGAGGAGGAACTGAGTGAAATTGGTGAGTTTGGTGGTGATTCCGGGGTGCCTGGAACTGACTCCAGCTGAAATGTGGGCGTGGTTGGAGAGTAGCTGGGACCGACCGGAGAGTCCCTGAGGGATGGTGAAGACATGAGAGAGACTGGGGAGTAACGCAGTGAAGTTGGTGAGTCTGGTGGTGATTTCTGGGTGCCTGCAACGGACTCCCGCTGAAGTGTGGGCGTGTTTGGAGAGTAGCTGGGACAGACAGGCGAGTCCCTGAGGGTTGGAGATAAAGACGTGCTAGAGACTGGGGAGTAACTCAGTGAAAGTGTTGGGCTTGGTGGTGATCCCTGGGTTCCTGGAACTGACCCGCGCTGAAATGTGGGCGTGGTTGGAGAGTAGCTGGGACAGACTGGAGGGTCCGTGTTTGGAGAGTAGCTGGGAGACACAGGAGACCCCCCGAGAGCTGGGGGTGAGCTGCTGGGTGATGGCAGTAAGAACATGTGGTATATCACTGATGAACGTGGTGACTCTGAGGAATCCTCAGAGGAGGACACGGGAGAGCCCAATGGCTTCATTGATTGCCCAGCACGGTGAGGACAGGGAAATGGGAGCTTGTGGGATTCTGGTGATGACAGAGGTGAGTGTGGTGAAGCCCTAGGGGATGGTGAATGGTAGCTCCGGATCCCTGGTGGGGAGCTTCCCCTTAAGCCTGAGTTTCTGAGAGGGGAGAGGGAGAAGCTGGGTGAGGCTCGCATGGACCTTGGGGAGTCCGGGCTGGGGGACCGTTCATAAGAAGAGCCAGACGAGACCCTACTGTTCTTAGGTGCAGACATGATTAGGAACCCTGCAGCTCCCAGGAGCCCCTACTAATTTTCTAACTCGCAGAAATAAGGAGTGTGTGTGTGCGTGTGTGTGTGTGTGTGTGTGTTTGTGTGTGTGCGGTGTGAGGTGTGTGCCCCTTAAGAAAATGGAAATCAACCAACCAATGGGACAGACAGACAGGCAGAGATTCACTTGCCCAAGTGTTCTGTCCTGTCCTCTGAATCCGCTTCCAAGTCGCAAGACGCTGTGAGCTCCAAGTCCACGCAGAGTCCGCCAAACGCTCCGGCCGCTGATCCGCTCCGCGAAGATGTGATTACAGGCCAGCCAGGGTGGGTTTAAATAGCCTCGGGCGCAGCCTAGCAGCGGAAAGGGCGGAGCTTCACTCCTCCTTTCCATCAGTCACCCCCAACTTTCCCAGGCTACACCTCGTAGGAAACTGTTCTCCTGCATTGATTCCATGCGCCACCTTTGGGACAATCTAAGAACTTACAAGTTTTCTTGGCCAGATATATTAGGAATTGTATACACGGAACCACTGAGAAACAACTAGTGGTTCCGTGGTTCCCACGTTGTGGTTTTGACACCAGCAGCACCCTTGCCACAATCAAACCCCGGAGATGCACAGATCTGTGTTGTAACAAGACCTCCCCCTGACCCTGACGCATGGCAGTTTAAGAAGTCTTTCCGTGTAAGCGAAAAGACTTTGAAGAAAAGGTGGAGATATGCGTTGTATAAACATTCTTTTGCTCTGGAACCACGTAGAGACTTGGGAGCCAGTTGGGTGGAGCATTCGTTGGATGAGGGTGCTCGGGTGAGGAATATCAAGGTGTGGCTCCAGATAATCGGATCATCTAATTAAGATTCCAGTTATGCTCATCGGTTTTAAAATTCCATTTGGGTAAATTCTTTAAGTCAGACTGAGAATGGCAAAGCCTCAACCCCAATTTCCAGGGAGGGTTGAGAGCCTCAGGTGGAGTTGATCACCAATAGCCTATGGTTTAACCCATCATGCCTATAGAATGAGGTCTCCATAAAAACCCAAAAGGACTGGGTTCAGAGAGCTTCTGGATAACACTTCCCGGAAGGTAGTGCGCCCCTCCCCACATGCCGGGCCCCACATTTATCTCTCAACTTTTTGCAATGTCCGCTAAAATACAAAGGCAAGTGTAAGTGTTTCCCTGCGTGCTGTGAGCTCTTCCAGCAAATGAATGCAACTAAATCTGGGAGTGGTGGCAACCTGATTTATAGCCAGTTGCTGAGAAGCACAGGTAGAACAAAGTAGGGCTCCCCATTGTTATTAGTGTGGGAGGCCTGTCTGGCGGGACTCGGCCCTTTGGAATCTAATGCTATGTCCCGGTAGATAGCGTCACCATTGAATTAGAAGACACACATATGTTGAGAATAATCTTTCTGGTCATTTGCTGCATGTCTTATTTACAATATGTAATCAAATTCTTTCTCCTGACCTTATGGCACCTGGGTTGAGAACCAAGATTTGAACCAAACATTGGTCGGTCACTTTCTGAGTTTGAAACTCTATTTTGCCTTTAGCGTTTTGCTATTGCTTTTTCGTTTTCTTTTGTTTCGTTTCGTTTCTAAGTTCTGGGGTATATGTGCAGGATGTGCAGATTTGTTACTAAGGTAAAGGTGTGCCATGGTGGTTGGCTGCACCTGTCAACCCATCACCTAGGTATTAAGCCCAGCATGCAGTAGCTGTTTTTCCTAACGCTCTGCCTCCCGAAAGGCCCCAGTGTGTGTTGTTCCCCTTCCTGTGTCCATGTGATCTCATTTTTCAGCTCCCATTATAAGTGAGAATGTGGCATTTGGTTGTCTTTCCCTGGATTAGTTTGCTGAGGATAATGACCACACATCACCACTGTTTTTGTTTTTTAGTATAAAGAGTAGTATTTTATTGAATAAGATCTGCTCACAGAAAAATAGGCTTAAATCTACAATGAATGCCAGACTCTACAGCAGAAAGCAATTTTCTCACTTTTCCACACACAATGGTTCCTACTCATTGAAAAAAAGCCATCAAATTTCATTCACAAATGTACTACTCTGTCTCAAAACATCTCACATAATCATGCACTGTACTAAAGCCATTAGATCAGTTCTTCAGTCAGGTTAAAGAAGTAGCCCTCTAATGACTGACTTTTATAGTGCTATCAATATCCACTCCCAATCAGTCTGCCATTGTTAATGGTGTACAGCATTACTGAATACAATGGAATTGATGACGCCCATATCCACGGACAGACCGTGACTTATGATGGTTTGATTTGTGATTCTTCAACGTTATGATGGGTTTATTAGATCATTAGATGCGTTTCTGAGTTACACTGGGTTTATGAGTATGCGACCCTATACTCCAGAAACAGCTGTATAAGGAAAAACAGGTGTACCTAATAAAAATATGCTTAGTGACTTGGGATAAACCAATAGATGTTCACAACTGATGGAGAGCCGTGAAAGAGAGATAGCGGTAAATAGTTACAATAACACAATTTTCCTGCACCTGTCGAGGATTTCCCCAAAAAAACGCAGAATGTGGGATGCACCTAAGGCATATGAAAGAGAGAGGGCAGAAGGAGTAAGAGAGAAATATGAGGAAGGAAGGAAGGAAGGAAGGAAGGAAGGAAGGAAGGAAGGTAGGAAGGAAGGAAGGAAGGAAGGAAGGGAGGAAAGAAGGACGAAAGGAAGGAGAAAACACCGGTGTTACTAAAACCCCCCCCCATAAAAATGGATTCCCACTGTGGGTAAGCCTACAATGTGGATGAATCTTGAAAATATTGTGCTACGTGTTATGTCAGTCATAACAGCTCACCTATTGTGCAATTCCGTTTATAGGAAATGTCCACAATATGGCAATCTATGCATATGGGATTGATCGCACTAGGTAGTTGCTACCTAGGGCTGAGGGTCAGGGAGAGGGTTTGAGACAGAATGAGGAGTGACTCATGTCTACAGGGTTCTTCTCTGGTCGGGGGTGAGAAGACGTTCTACAATGGATTGCGGATTAAAATTGAATGTGCACAGCCACAGGTATACTAAAAGCCACTCAATTCATGACTTTTAATGGGGGAATCTTACGTGGCGCACTCTCATGGACACCACGGCAGACATAGTGAGAGAGAAAAAGGTGAGTAAATATCTGAAACGGAGGCAGAAACAGAGAGAATGCAAAGCCCTGTGAATGGAAGGGAGAGCGAAAAGGGAAAATGATCCTATTTACAAATGACAGATGTGAAACTGGGGTTCACATCAACAGTGTCACTGTCAGGAAGGAGGGTCATGCTAGCCATGTCACCGGTAGTGTGGCCCGCAGGGACGCCGACCTGCTGGAGCGTCGTGCCAGCATGGGCTCTGGCAGCCACGTGGGCCAGCAGGAGGGTCCCGCTGCACAGCTGTGGGGTGAGGATAGCCTGGGTGGTGATATCGGCCATTACAGGGGCCTCTTCTGCTGGCAAGAGTGTGACAGTAGCAAGTAGATGGACAGGCCTGCGTGTGAGGACGGAATGCAGGAGGGGCTCTTGTGCGGCTGGGTGTGGGGCCCTCACGGGAACCGTGGAGAAATGGCCAGGTAACTGCGTCATGTGGGCTAGTAGATTGGCCAGGGCTTCGAACTGAAGGACAATAACGGGGAGTAGCTGTCAGGCCCTGGGAGTGTCTGAGTGTAAGTGGAGATGGGTTTGGGGTCACTGAGGGATGCGTGGGAGCCATCCCTGTATAGGTACAGGTCATAGGGAGATAGTCTCGTGAGGCCTGTGAGTGTCTAGGTTTGTCCTGGGTGCCTGGGGCTGACTGTGGCAGAAATCTGGGGAAGGCTGGAGAGAAGCTGGGAGACCCAGGAGAGTCCCTGAAGGCAGGGGGCGAAGAGGTGAAAGAAATGGGGGAGGGTTGCAGTAAGGTCCGTGAGTTTGTAGGTGATTCCTGGGTGCGGGAAGCTGACTCCAGGTGAAATCTGGAGATGGCCGGAGAGTAGCTGAGAGAGACAGAAGAGTCCCTGAGGGCTGGGGGTGAGAACATGAGGGAGACTGGGGAGTAAGTCAGTGAAATTCGTGAGTTCGGTGGTGTATCGTGGGTGCCTGGAACTGACTCCAGCTGGAATCTAGAGAAGTTTTGAGAGTAGCTGAAAGAGACACAAGAGTCCCTGTGGGCTGAGGGCAAAGACCTGAGAGAGACCAGGGAGGACCTCAGTGAAGTCTGTGAGTCTGTAGGTGATTCCGGAGTGTGGGAGGCTGACTCCCGCTGAAATCTGGGCGTGGTGGGAGAGTAGCTGGGACAGACCGGAGAGTCCCAGGGGGCTGGGGGTGAAGACATGAGAGAGACCGGGGAGTAACTCAGTGAAACTGCTGAGTTTGGTGGTGATACCTGGGTGCCTGGAACTGACTCCCGCTGAAATCTGGGCATGGTTGGAGAGTAGCTGGGACACACAGGAGAGTCCCTGAGGGCTGGGGGTGAAGACATGAGAGAGACCGGGGAGTAACTGAGTGAAACTGGTGAGTTTGGTGGTGACTCCGGGGTGCCTGGAACTGACTCCAGCTGAAATGTGGGCGTGGTTGGAGAGTAGCTGGGACAGACAGGAGAGTCCCTGAGGGCTGGTGAAGGCGTGAGAGAGACTGGAGAGTAATTGAGTGAAATTGGTGAGTTTGATGGTGATTCCTGGGTGCATGGAACCGACTCCCGCTGAAGTGTGGGCGTGGTTGGAGAGTAGCTGGGACACACAGGAGAGTCCCTGAGGGTTGGAGATAAAGACGTGCTAGAGACTGAGGAGTAACTGAGTGAAATTGGTGAGTTTGGTGGTGATTCCGGGGTGCCTGGAACTGACTCCAGCTGAAATGTGGGCGTGGTTGGAGAGTAGCTGGGACCGACCGGAGAGTCCCTGAGGGATGGTGAAGACATGAGAGAGACTGGGGAGTAACGCAGTGAAGTTGGTGAGTCTGGTGGTGATTTCTGGGTGCCTGCAACGGACTCCCGCTGAAGTGTGGGCGTGTTTGGAGAGTAGCTGGGACAGACAGGCGAGTCCCTGAGGGTTGGAGATAAAGACGTGCTAGAGACTGGGGAGTAACTCAGTGAAAGTGTTGGGCTTGGTGGTGATCCCTGGGTTCCTGGAACTGACCCGCGCTGAAATGTGGGCGTGGTTGGAGAGTAGCTGGGACAGACTGGAGGGTCCGTGTTTGGAGAGTAGCTGGGAGACACAGGAGACCCCCCGAGAGCTGGGGGTGAGCTGCTGGGTGATGGCAGTAAGAACATGTGGTATATCACTGATGAACGTGGTGACTCTGAGGAATCCTCAGAGGAGGACACGGGAGAGCCCAATGGCTTCATTGATTGCCCAGCACGGTGAGGACAGGGAAATGGGAGCTTGTGGGATTCTGGTGATGACAGAGGTGAGTGTGGTGAAGCCCTAGGGGATGGTGAATGGTAGCTCCGGATCCCTGGTGGGGAGCTTCCCCTTAAGCCTGAGTTTCTGAGAGGGGAGAGGGAGAAGCTGGGTGAGGCTCGCATGGACCTTGGGGAGTCCGGGCTGGGGGACCGTTCATAAGAAGAGCCAGACGAGACCCTACTGTTCTTAGGTGCAGACATGATTAGGAACCCTGCAGCTCCCAGGAGCCCCTACTAATTTTCTAACTCGCAGAAATAAGGAGTGTGTGTGTGCGTGTGTGTGTGTGTGTGTGTGTTTGTGTGTGTGCGGTGTGAGGTGTGTGCCCCTTAAGAAAATGGAAATCAACCAACCAATGGGACAGACAGACAGGCAGAGATTCACTTGCCCAAGTGTTCTGTCCTGTCCTCTGAATCCGCTTCCAAGTCGCAAGACGCTGTGAGCTCCAAGTCCACGCAGAGTCCGCCAAACGCTCCGGCCGCTGATCCGCTCCGCGAAGATGTGATTACAGGCCAGCCAGGGTGGGTTTAAATAGCCTCGGGCGCAGCCTAGCAGCGGAAAGGGCGGAGCTTCACTCCTCCTTTCCATCAGTCACCCCCAACTTTCCCAGGCTACACCTCGTAGGAAACTGTTCTCCTGCATTGATTCCATGCGCCACCTTTGGGACAATCTAAGAACTTACAAGTTTTCTTGGCCAGATATATTAGGAATTGTATACACGGAACCACTGAGAAACAACTAGTGGTTCCGTGGTTCCCACGTTGTGGTTTTGACACCAGCAGCACCCTTGCCACAATCAAACCCCGGAGATGCACAGATCTGTGTTGTAACAAGACCTCCCCCTGACCCTGACGCATGGCAGTTTAAGAAGTCTTTCCGTGTAAGCGAAAAGACTTTGAAGAAAAGGTGGAGATATGCGTTGTATAAACATTCTTTTGCTCTGGAACCACGTAGAGACTTGGGAGCCAGTTGGGTGGAGCATTCGTTGGATGAGGGTGCTCGGGTGAGGAATATCAAGGTGTGGCTCCAGATAATCGGATCATCTAATTAAGATTCCAGTTATGCTCATCGGTTTTAAAATTCCATTTGGGTAAATTCTTTAAGTCAGACTGAGAATGGCAAAGCCTCAACCCCAATTTCCAGGGAGGGTTGAGAGCCTCAGGTGGAGTTGATCACCAATAGCCTATGGTTTAACCCATCATGCCTATAGAATGAGGTCTCCATAAAAACCCAAAAGGACTGGGTTCAGAGAGCTTCTGGATAACACTTCCCGGAAGGTAGTGCGCCCCTCCCCACATGCCGGGCCCCACATTTATCTCTCAACTTTTTGCAATGTCCGCTAAAATACAAAGGCAAGTGTAAGTGTTTCCCTGCGTGCTGTGAGCTCTTCCAGCAAATGAATGCAACTAAATCTGGGAGTGGTGGCAACCTGATTTATAGCCAGTTGCTGAGAAGCACAGGTAGAACAAAGTAGGGCTCCCCATTGTTATTAGTGTGGGAGGCCTGTCTGGCGGGACTCGGCCCTTTGGAATCTAATGCTATGTCCCGGTAGATAGCGTCACCATTGAATTAGAAGACACACATATGTTGAGAATAATCTTTCTGGTCATTTGCTGCATGTCTTATTTACAATATGTAATCAAATTCTTTCTCCTGACCTTATGGCACCTGGGTTGAGAACCAAGATTTGAACCAAACATTGGTCGGTCACTTTCTGAGTTTGAAACTCTATTTTGCCTTTAGCGTTTTGCTATTGCTTTTTCGTTTTCTTTTGTTTCGTTTCGTTTCTAAGTTCTGGGGTATATGTGCAGGATGTGCAGATTTGTTACTAAGGTAAACGTGTGCCATGGTGGTTGGCTGCACCTGTCAACCCATCACCTAGGTATTAAGCCCAGCATGCAGTAGCTGTTTTTCCTAACGCTCTGCCTCCCGAAAGGCCCCAGTGTGTGTTGTTCCCCTTCCTGTGTCCATGTGATCTCATTTTTCAGCTCCCATTATAAGTGAGAATGTGGCATTTGGTTGTCTTTCCCTGGATTAGTTTGCTGAGGATAATGACCACACATCACCACTGTTTTTGTTTTTTAGTATAAAGAGTAGTATTTTATTGAATAAGATCTGCTCACAGAAAAATAGGCTTAAATCTACAATGAATGCCAGACTCTACAGCAGAAAGCAATTTTCTCACTTTTCCACACACAATGGTTCCTACTCATTGAAAAAAAGCCATCAAATTTCATTCACAAATGTACTACTCCGTCTCAAAACATCTCACATAATCATGCACTGTACTAAAGCCATTAGATCAGTTCTTCAGTCAGGTTAAAGAAGTAGCCCTCTAATGACTGACTTTTATAGTGCTATCAATATCCACTCCCAATCAGTCTGCCATTGTTAATGGTGTACAGCATTACTGAATACAATGGAATTGATGACGCCCATATCCACGGACAGACCGTGACTTATGATGGTTTGATTTGTGATTCTTCAACGTTATGATGGGTTTATTAGATTATTAGATGCGTTTCTGAGTTACACTGGGTTTATGAGTATGCGACCCTATACTCCAGAAACAGCTGTATAAGGAAAAACAGGTGTACCTAATAAAAATATGCTTAGTGACTTGGGATAAACCAATAGATGTTCACAACTGATGGAGAGCCGTGAAAGAGAGATAGCGGTAAATAGTTACAATAACACAATTTTCCTGCACCTGTCGAGGATTTCCCCAAAAAAACGCAGAATGTGGGATGCACCTAAGGCATATGAAAGAGAGAGGGCAGAAGGAGTAAGAGAGAAATAGGAGGAAGGAAGGAAGGAAGGAAGGAAGGAAGGAAGGAAGGTAGGAAGGAAGGAAGGAAGGGAGGAAAGAAGGACGAAAGGAAGGAGAAAACACCGGTGTTACTAAAACCCCCCCATAAAAATGGATTCCCCCTGTGGGTAAGCCTACAATGTGGATGAATCTTGAAAATATTGTGCTACGTGTTATGTCAGTCATAACAGCTCACCTATTGTGCAATTCCGTTTATAGGAAATGTCCACAATATGGAAATCTATGCATATGGGATTGATCGCACTAGGTAGTTGCTACCTAGGGCTGAGGGTCAGGGAGAGGGTTTGAGACAGAATGAGGAGTGACTCATGTCTACAGGGTTCTTCTCTGGTCGGGGGTGAGAAGACGTTCTACAATGGATTGCGGATTAAAATTGAATGTGCACAGCCACAGGTATACTAAAAGCCACTCAATTCATGACTTTTAATGGGGGAATCTTACATGGCGCACTCTCATGGACACCACGGCAGACATAGTGAGAGAGAAAAAGGTGAGTAAATATCTGAAACGGAGGCAGAAACAGAGAGAATGCAAAGCCCTGTGAATGGAAGGGAGAGCGAAAAGGGAAAATGATCCTATTTACAAATGACAGATGTGAAACTGGGGTTCACATCAACAGTGTCACTGTCAGGAAGGAGGGTCATGCTAGCCATGTCACCGGTAGTGTGGCCCGCAGGGACGCCGACCTGCTGGAGCGTCGTGCCAGCATGGGCTCTGGCAGCCACGTGGGCCAGCAGGAGGGTCCCGCTGCACAGCTGTGGGGTGAGGATAGCCTGGGTGGTGATATCGGCCATTACAGGGGCCTCTTCTGCTGGCAAGAGTGTGACAGTAGCAAGTAGATGGACAGGCCTGCGTGTGAGGACGGAATGCAGGAGGGGCTCTTGTGCGGCTGGGTGTGGGGCCCTCACGGGAACCGTGGAGAAATGGCCAGGTAACTGCGTCATGTGGGCTAGTAGATTGGCCAGGGCTTCGAACTGAAGGACAATAACGGGGAGTAGCTGTCAGGCCCTGGGAGTGTCTGAGTGTAAGTGGAGATGGGTTTGGGGTCACTGAGGGATGCGTGGGAGCCATCCCTGTATAGGTACAGGTCATAGGGAGATAGTCTCGTGAGGCCTGTGAGTGTCTAGGTTTGTCCTGGGTGCCTGGGGCTGACTGTGGCAGAAATCTGGGGAAGGCTGGAGAGAAGCTGGGAGACCCAGGAGAGTCCCTGAAGGCAGGGGGCGAAGAGGTGAAAGAAATGGGGGAGGGTTGCAGTAAGGTCCGTGAGTTTGTAGGTGATTCCTGGGTGCGGGAAGCTGACTCCAGGTGAAATCTGGAGATGGCCGGAGAGTAGCTGAGAGAGATAGAAGAGTCCCTGAGGGCTGGGGGTGAGAACATGAGGGAGACTGGGGAGTAAGTCAGTGAAATTCGTGAGTTCGGTGGTGTATCGTGGGTGCCTGGAACTGACTCCAGCTGGAATCTAGAGAAGTTTTGAGAGTAGCTGAAAGAGACACAAGAGTCCCTGTGGGCTGAGGGCAAAGACCTGAGAGAGACCAGGGAGGACCTCAGTGAAGTCTGTGAGTCTGTAGGTGATTCCGGAGTGTGGGAGGCTGACTCCCGCTGAAATCTGGGCGTGGTGGGAGAGTAGCTGGGACAGACCGGAGAGTCCCAGGGGGCTGGGGGTGAAGACATGAGAGAGACCGGGGAGTAACTCAGTGAAACTGCTGAGTTTGGTGGTGATACCTGGGTGCCTGGAACTGACTCCCGCTGAAATCTGGGCATGGTTGGAGAGTAGCTGGGACACACAGGAGAGTCCCTGAGGGCTGGGGGTGAAGACATGAGAGAGACCGGGGAGTAACTGAGTGAAACTGGTGAGTTTGGTGGTGACTCCGGGGTGCCTGGAACTGACTCCAGCTGAAATGTGGGCGTGGTTGGAGAGTAGCTGGGACAGACAGGAGAGTCCCTGAGGGCTGGTGAAGGCGTGAGAGAGACTGGAGAGTAATTGAGTGAAATTGGTGAGTTTGATGGTGATTCCTGGGTGCATGGAACCGACTCCCGCTGAAGTGTGGGCGTGGTTGGAGAGTAGCTGGGACACACAGGAGAGTCCCTGAGGGTTGGAGATAAAGACGTGCTAGAGACTGAGGAGTAACTGAGTGAAATTGGTGAGTTTGGTGGTGATTCCGGGGTGCCTGGAACTGACTCCAGCTGAAATGTGGGCGTGGTTGGAGAGTAGCTGGGACCGACCGGAGAGTCCCTGAGGGATGGTGAAGACATGAGAGAGACTGGGGAGTAACGCAGTGAAGTTGGTGAGTCTGGTGGTGATTTCTGGGTGCCTGCAACGGACTCCCGCTGAAGTGTGGGCGTGTTTGGAGAGTAGCTGGGACAGACAGGCGAGTCCCTGAGGGTTGGAGATAAAGACGTGCTAGAGACTGGGGAGTAACTCAGTGAAAGTGTTGGGCTTGGTGGTGATCCCTGGGTTCCTGGAACTGACCCGCGCTGAAATGTGGGCGTGGTTGGAGAGTAGCTGGGACAGACTGGAGGGTCCGTGTTTGGAGAGTAGCTGGGAGACACAGGAGACCCCCCGAGAGCTGGGGGTGAGCTGCTGGGTGATGGCAGTAAGAACATGTGGTATATCACTGATGAACGTGGTGACTCTGAGGAATCCTCAGAGGAGGACACGGGAGAGCCCAATGGCTTCATTGATTGCCCAGCACGGTGAGGACAGGGAAATGGGAGCTTGTGGGATTCTGGTGATGACAGAGGTGAGTGTGGTGAAGCCCTAGGGGATGGTGAATGGTAGCTCCGGATCCCTGGTGGGGAGCTTCCCCTGAAGCCTGAGTTTCTGAGAGGGGAGAGGGAGAAGCTGGGTGAGGCTCGCATGGACCTTGGGGAGTCCGGGCTGGGGGACCGTTCATAAGAAGAGCCAGACGAGACCCTACTGTTCTTAGGTGCAGACATGATTAGGAACCCTGCAGCTCCCAGGAGCCCCTACTAATTTTCTAACTCGCAGAAATAAGGAGTGTGTGTGTGCGTGTGTGTGTGTGTGTGTGTGTGTTTGTGTGTGTGCGGTGTGAGGTGTGTGCCCCTTAAGAAAATGGAAATCAACCAACCAATGGGACAGACAGACAGGCAGAGATTCACTTGCCCAAGTGTTCTGTCCTGTCCTCTGAATCCGCTTCCAAGTCGCAAGACGCTGTGAGCTCCAAGTCCACGCAGAGTCCGCCAAACGCTCCGGCCGCTGATCCGCTCCGCGAAGATGTGATTACAGGCCAGCCAGGGTGGGTTTAAATAGCCTCGGGCGCAGCCTAGCAGCGGAAAGGGCGGAGCTTCACTCCTCCTTTCCATCAGTCACCCCCAACTTTCCCAGGCTACACCTCGTAGGAAACTGTTCTCCTGCATTGATTCCATGCGCCACCTTTGGGACAATCTAAGAACTTACAAGTTTTCTTGGCCAGATATATTAGGAATTGTATACACGGAACCACTGAGAAACAACTAGTGGTTCCGTGGTTCCCACGTTGTGGTTTTGACACCAGCAGCACCCTTGCCACAATCAAACCCCGGAGATGCACAGATCTGTGTTGTAACAAGACCTCCCCCTGACCCTGACGCATGGCAGTTTAAGAAGTCTTTCCGTGTAAGCGAAAAGACTTTGAAGAAAAGGTGGAGATATGCGTTGTATAAACATTCTTTTGCTCTGGAACCACGTAGAGACTTGGGAGCCAGTTGGGTGGAGCATTCGTTGGATGAGGGTGCTCGGGTGAGGAATATCAAGGTGTGGCTCCAGATAATCGGATCATCTAATTAAGATTCCAGTTATGCTCATCGGTTTTAAAATTCCATTTGGGTAAATTCTTTAAGTCAGACTGAGAATGGCAAAGCCTCAACCCCAATTTCCAGGGAGGGTTGAGAGCCTCAGGTGGAGTTGATCACCAATAGCCTATGGTTTAACCCATCATGCCTATAGAATGAGGTCTCCATAAAAACCCAAAAGGACTGGGTTCAGAGAGCTTCTGGATAACACTTCCCGGAAGGTAGTGCGCCCCTCCCCACATGCCGGGCCCCACATTTATCTCTCAACTTTTTGCAATGTCCGCTAAAATACAAAGGCAAGTGTAAGTGTTTCCCTGCGTGCTGTGAGCTCTTCCAGCAAATGAATGCAACTAAATCTGGGAGTGGTGGCAACCTGATTTATAGCCAGTTGCTGAGAAGCACAGGTAGAACAAAGTAGGGCTCCCCATTGTTATTAGTGTGGGAGGCCTGTCTGGCGGGACTCGGCCCTTTGGAATCTAATGCTATGTCCCGGCAGATAGCGTCACCATTGAATTAGAAGACACACATATGTTGAGAATAATCTTTCTGGTCATTTGCTGCATGTCTTATTTACAATATGTAATCAAATTCTTTCTCCTGACCTTATGGCACCTGGGTTGAGAACCAAGATTTGAACCAAACATTGGTCGGTCACTTTCTGAGTTTGAAACTCTATTTTGCCTTTAGCGTTTTGCTATTGCTTTTTCGTTTTCTTTTGTTTCGTTTCGTTTCTAAGTTCTGGGGTATATGTGCAGGATGTGCAGATTTGTTACTAAGGTAAACGTGTGCCATGGTGGTTGGCTGCACCTGTCAACCCATCACCTAGGTATTAAGCCCAGCATGCAGTAGCTGTTTTTCCTAACGCTCTGCCTCCCGAAAGGCCCCAGTGTGTGTTGTTCCCCTTCCTGTGTCCATGTGATCTCATTTTTCAGCTCCCATTATAAGTGAGAATGTGGCATTTGGTTGTCTTTCCCTGGATTAGTTTGCTGAGGATAATGACCACACATCACCACTGTTTTTGTTTTTTAGTATAAAGAGTAGTATTTTATTGAATAAGATTTGCTCACAGAAAAATAGGCTTAAATCTACAATGAATGCCAGACTCTACAGCAGAAAGCAATTTTCTCACTTTTCCACACACAATGGTTCCTACTCATTGAAAAAAAGCCATCAAATTTCATTCACAAATGTACTACTCCGTCTCAAAACATCTCACATAATCATGCACTGTACTAAAGCCATTAGATCAGTTCTTCAGTCAGGTTAAAGAAGTAGCCCTCTAATGACTGACTTTTATAGTGCTATCAATATCCACTCCCAATCAGTCTGCCATTGTTAATGGTGTACAGCATTACTGAATACAATGGAATTGATGACGCCCATATCCACGGACAGACCGTGACTTATGATGGTTTGATTTGTGATTCTTCAACGATATGATGGGTTTATTAGATCATTAGATGCGTTTCTGAGTTACACTGGGTTTATGAGTATGCGACCCTATACTCCAGAAACAGCTGTATAAGGAAAAACAGGTGTACCTAATAAAAATATGCTTAGTGACTTGGGATAAACCAATAGATGTTCACAACTGATGGAGAGCCGTGAAAGAGAGATAGCGGTAAATAGTTACAATAACACAATTTTCCTGCACCTGTCGAGGATTTCCCCCAAAAAAACGCAGAATGTGGGATGCACCTAAGGCATATGAAAGAGAGAGGGCAGAAGGAGTAAGAGAGAAATAGGAGGAAGGAAGGAAGGAAGGAAGGAAGGAAGGTAGGAAGGAAGGAAGGAAGGAAGGGAGGAAAGAAGGACGAAAGGAAGGAGAAAACACCGGTGTTACTAAAACCCCCCCATAAAAATGGATTCCCCCTGTGGGTAAGCCTACAATGTGGATGAATCTTGAAAATATTGTGCTACGTTTTGTCAGTCATAACAGCTCACCTATTGTGCAATTCCGTTTATAGGAAATGTCCACAATATGGCAATCTATGCATATGGGATTGATCGCAATACGTAGTTTCTACTTAGGGCTGAGGGTCAGGGAGAGGGTTTGAGACAGAATGAGGAGTGACTCATGTCTACAGGGTTCTTCTCTGGTCGGGGGTGAGAAGACGTTCTACAATGGATTGCGGATTAAAATTGAATGTGCACAGCCACAGGTATACTAAAAGCCACTCAATTCATGACTTTTAATGGGGGAATCTTACGTGGCGCACTCTCATGGACACCACGGCAGACATAGTGAGAGAGAAAAAGGTGAGTAAATATCTGAAACGGAGGCAGAAACAGAGAGAATGCAAAGCCCTGTGAATGGAAGGGAGAGCGAAAAGGGAAAATGGTCCTATTTACAAATGACAGATGTGAAACTGGGGTTCACATCAACAGTGTCACTGTCAGGAAGGAGGGTCATGCTAGCCATGTCACCGGTAGTGTGGCCCGCAGGGACGCCGACCTGCTGGAGCGTCGTGCCAGCATGGGCTCTGGCAGCCACGTGGGCCAGCAGGAGGGTCCCGCTGCACAGCTGTGGGGTGAGGATAGCCTGGGTGGTGATATCGGCCATTACAGGGGCCTCTTCTGCTGGCAAGAGTGTGACAGTAGCAAGTAGATGGACAGGCCTGCGTGTGAGGACGGAATGCAGGAGGGGCTCTTGTGCGGCTGGGTGTGGGGCCCTCACGGGAACCGTGGAGAAATGGCCAGGTAACTGCGTCATGTGGGCTAGTAGATTGGCCAGGGCTTCGAACTGAAGGACAATAACGGGGAGTAGCTGTCAGGCCCTGGGAGTGTCTGAGTGTAAGTGGAGATGGGTTTGGGGTCACTGAGGGATGCGTGGGAGCCATCCCTGTATAGGTACAGGTCATAGGGAGATAGTCTCGTGAGGCCTGTGAGTGTCTAGGTTTGTCCTGGGTGCCTGGGGCTGACTGTGGCAGAAATCTGGGGAAGGCTGGAGAGAAGCTGGGAGACCCAGGAGAGTCCCTGAAGGCAGGGGGCGAAGAGGTGAAAGAAATGGGGGAGGGTTGCAGTAAGGTCCGTGAGTTTGTAGGTGATTCCTGGGTGCGGGAAGCTGACTCCAGGTGAAATCTGGAGATGGTCGGAGAGTAGCTGAGAGAGACAGAAGAGTCCCTGAGGGCTGGGGGTGAGAACATGAGGGAGACTGGGGAGTAAGTCAGTGAAATTCGTGAGTTCGGTGGTGTATCGTGGGTGCCTGGAACTGACTCCAGCTGGAATCTAGAGAAGTTTTGAGAGTAGCTGAAAGAGACACAAGAGTCCCTGTGGGCTGAGGGCAAAGACCTGAGAGAGACCAGGGAGGACCTCAGTGAAGTCTGTGAGTCTGTAGGTGATTCCGGAGTGTGGGAGGCTGACTCCCGCTGAAATCTGGGCGTGGTGGGAGAGTAGCTGGGACAGACCGGAGAGTCCCAGGGGGCTGGGGGTGAAGACATGAGAGAGACCGGGGAGTAACTCAGTGAAACTGCTGAGTTTGGTGGTGATACCTGGGTGCCTGGAACTGACTCCCGCTGAAATCTGGGCATGGTTGGAGAGTAGCTGGGACACACAGGAGAGTCCCTGAGGGCTGGGGGTGAAGACATGAGAGAGACCGGGGAGTAACTGAGTGAAACTGGTGAGTTTGGTGGTGACTCCGGGGTGCCTGGAACTGACTCCAGCTGAAATGTGGGCGTGGTTGGAGAGTAGCTGGGACAGACAGGAGAGTCCCTGAGGGCTGGTGAAGGCGTGAGAGAGACTGGAGAGTAATTGAGTGAAATTGGTGAGTTTGATGGTGATTCCTGGGTGCATGGAACCGACTCCCGCTGAAGTGTGGGCGTGGTTGGAGAGTAGCTGGGACACACAGGAGAGTCCCTGAGGGTTGGAGATAAAGACGTGCTAGAGACTGAGGAGTAACTGAGTGAAATTGGTGAGTTTGGTGGTGATTCCGGGGTGCCTGGAACTGACTCCAGCTGAAATGTGGGCGTGGTTGGAGAGTAGCTGGGACCGACCGGAGAGTCCCTGAGGGATGGTGAAGACATGAGAGAGACTGGGGAGTAACGCAGTGAAATTGGTGAGTCTGGTGGTGATTTCTGGGTGCCTGCAACGGACTCCCGCTGAAGTGTGGGCGTGTTTGGAGAGTAGCTGGGACAGACAGGCGAGTCCCTGAGGGTTGGAGATAAAGACGTGCTAGAGACTGGGGAGTAACTCAGTGAAAGTGTTGGGCTTGGTGGTGATCCCTGGGTTCCTGGAACTGACCCGCGCTGAAATGTGGGCGTGGTTGGAGAGTAGCTGGGACAGACTGGAGGGTCCGTGTTTGGAGAGTAGCTGGGAGACACAGGAGACCCCCCGAGAGCTGGGGGTGAGCTGCTGGGTGATGGCAGTAAGAACATGTGGTATATCACTGATGAACGTGGTGACTCTGAGGAATCCTCAGAGGAGGACACGGGAGAGCCCAATGGCTTCATTGATTGCCCAGCACGGTGAGGACAGGGAAATGGGAGCTTGTGGGATTCTGGTGATGACAGAGGTGAGTGTGGTGAAGCCCTAGGGGATGGTGAATGGTAGCTCCGGATCCCTGGTGGGGAGCTTCCCCTGAAGCCTGAGTTTCTGAGAGGGGAGAGGGAGAAGCTGGGTGAGGCTCGCATGGACCTTGGGGAGTCCGGGCTGGGGGACCGTTCATAAGAAGAGCCAGATGAGACCCTACTGTTCTTAGGTGCAGACATGATTAGGAACCCTGCAGCTCCCAGGAGCCCCTACTAATTTTCTAACTCGCAGAAATAAGGAGTGTGTGTGTGCGTGTGTGTGTGTGTGTGTGTGTGTGTTTGTGTGTGTGCGGTGTGAGGTGTGTGCCCCTTAAGAAAATGGAAATCAACCAACCAATGGGACAGACAGACAGACAGAGATTCACTTGCCCAAGTGTTCTGTCCTGTCCTCTGAATCCGCTTCCAAGTCGCAAGACGCTGTGAGCTCCAAGTCCACGCAGAGTCCGCCAAACGCTCCGGCCACTGATCCGCTCCGCGAAGATCTGAGTACAGGCCAGCCAGGGTGGGTTTAAATAGCCTCGGGCGCAGCCTAGCAGCGGAAAGGGCGGAGCTTCACTCCTCCTTTCCATCAGTCACCCCCAACTTTCCCAGGCTACACCTCGTAGGAAACTGTTCTCCTGCATTGATTCCATGCGCCACCTTTGGGACAATCTAAGAACTTACAAGTTTTCTTGGCCAGATATATTAGGAATTGTATACACGGAACCACTGAAAAACAACTAGTGGTTCCGTGGTTCCCACGTTGTGGTTTTGACACCAGCAGCACCCTTGCCACAATCAAACCCCGGAGATGCACAGATCTGTGTTGTAACAAGACCTCCCCCTGACCCTGACGCATGGCAGTTTAAGAAGTCTTTCCGTGTAAGCGAAAAGACTTTGAAGAAAAGGTGGAGATATGCGTTGTATAAACATTCTTTTGCTCTGGAACCACGTAGAGACTTGGGAGCCAGTTGGGTGGAGCATTCGTTGGATGAGGGTGCTCGGGTGAGGAATATCAAGGTGTGGCTCCAGATAATCCGATCATCTAATTAAGATTCCAGTTATGCTCATCGGTTTTAAAATTCCATTTGGGTAAATTCTTTAAGTCAGACTGAGAATGGCAAAGCCTCAACCCCAATTTCCAGGGAGGGTTGAGAGCCTCAGGTGGAGTTGATCACCAATAGCCTATGGTTTAACCCATCATGCCTATAGAATGAGGTCTCCATAAAAACCCAAAAGGACTGGGTTCAGAGAGCTTCTGGATAACACTTCCCGGAAGGTAGTGCGCCCCTCCCCACATGCCGGGCCCCACATTTATCTCTCAACTTTTTGCAATGTCCGCTAAAATACAGAGGCAAGTGTAAGTGTTTCCCTGCGTGCTGTGAGCTCTTCCAGCAAATGAATGCAACTAAATCTGGGAGTGGTGGCAACCTGATTTATAGCCAGTTGCTGAGAAGCACAGGTAGAACAAAGTAGGGCTCCCCATTGTTATTAGTGTGTTAGGCCTGTCTGGCGGGACTCGGCCCTTTGGAATCTAATGCTATGTCCCGGTAGATAGCGTCACCATTGAATTAGAAGACACACATATGTTGAGAATAATCTTTCTGGTCATTTGCTGCATGTCTTATTTACAATATGTAATCAAATTCTTTCTCCTGACCTTATGGCACCTGGGTTGAGAACCAAGATTTGAACCAAACATTGGTCGGTCACTTTCTGAGTTTGAAACTCTATTTTGCCTTTAGCGTTTTGCTATTGCTTTTTCGTTTTCTTTTGTTTCGTTTCGTTTCTAAGTTCTGGGGTATATGTGCAGGATGTGCAGATTTGTTACTAAGGTAAACGTGTGCCATGGTGGTTGGCTGCACCTGTCAACCCATCACCTAGGTATTAAGCCCAGCATGCAGTAGCTGTTTTTCCTAACGCTCTGCCTCCCGAAAGGCCCCAGTGTGTGTTGTTCCCCTTCCTGTGTCCATGTGATCTCATTTTTCAGCTCCCATTATAAGTGAGAATGTGGCATTTGGTTGTCTTTCCCTGGATTAGTTTGCTGAGGATAATGACCACACATCACCACTGTTTTTGTTTTTTAGTATAAAGAGTAGTATTTTATTGAATAAGATCTGCTCACAGAAAAATAGGCTTAAATCTACAATGAATGCCAGACTCTACAGCAGAAAGCAATTTTCTCACTTTTCCACACACAATGGTTCCTACTCATTGAAAAAAAGCCATCAAATTTCATTCACAAATGTACTACTCCGTCTCAAGACATCTCACATAATCATGTACTGACTAAAGCCATTAGATCAGTTCTTCAGTCAGGTTAAAGAAGTAGCCCTCTAATGACTGACTTTTATAGTGCTATCAATATCCACTCCCAATCAGTCTGCCATTGTTAATGGTGTACAGCATTACTGAATACAATGGAATTGATGACGCCCATATCCACGGACAGACCGTGACTTATGATGGTTTGATTTGTGATTCTTCAACGTTATGATGGGTTTATTAGATTATTAGATGCGTTTCTGAGTTACACTGGGTTTATGAGTATGCGACCCTATACTCCAGAAACAGCTGTATAAGGAAAAACAGGTGTACCTAATAAAAATATGCTTAGTGACTTGGGATAAACCAATAGATGTTCACAACTGATGGAGAGCCGTGAAAGAGAGATAGCGGTAAATAGTTACAATAACACAATTTTCCTGCACCTGTCGAGGATTTCCCCAAAAAAACGCAGAATGTGGGATGCACCTAAGGCATATGAAAGAGAGAGGGCAGAAGGAGTAAGAGAGAAATAGGAGGAAGGAAGGAAGGAAGGAAGGAAGGAAGGAAGGTAGGAAGGAAGGAAGGAAGGGAGGAAAGAAGGACGAAAGGAAGGAGAAAACACCGGTGTTACTAAAACCCCCCCATAAAAATGGATTCCCCCTGTGGGTAAGCCTACAATGTGGATGAATCTTGAAAATATTGTGCTACGTGTTATGTCAGTCATAACAGCTCACCTATTGTGCAATTCCGTTTATAGGAAATGTCCACAATATGGAAATCTATGCATATGGGATTGATCGCACTAGGTAGTTGCTACCTAGGGCTGAGGGTCAGGGAGAGGGTTTGAGACAGAATGAGGAGTGACTCATGTCTACAGGGTTCTTCTCTGGTCGGGGGTGAGAAGACGTTCTACAATGGATTGCGGATTAAAATTGAATGTGCACAGCCACAGGTATACTAAAAGCCACTCAATTCATAACTTTTAATGGGGGAATCTTACGTGGCGCACTCTCATGGACACCACGGCAGACATAGTGAGAGAGAAAAAGGTGAGTAAATATCTGAAACGGAGGCAGAAACAGAGAGAATGCAAAGCCCTGTGAATGGAAGGGAGAGCGAAAAGGGAAAATGGTCCTATTTACAAATGACAGATGTGAAACTGGGGTTCACATCAACAGTGTCACTGTCAGGAAGGAGGGTCATGCTAGCCATGTCACCGGTAGTGTGGCCCGCAGGGACGCCGACCTGCTGGAGCGTCGTGCCAGCATGGGCTCTGGCAGCCACGTGGGCCAGCAGGAGGGTCCCGCTGCACAGCTGTGGGGTGAGGATAGCCTGGGTGGTGATATCGGCCATTACAGGGGCCTCTTCTGCTGGCAAGAGTGTGACAGTAGCAAGTAGATGGACAGGCCTGCGTGTGAGGACGGAATGCAGGAGGGGCTCTTGTGCGGCTGGGTGTGGGGCCCTCACGGGAACCGTGGAGAAATGGCCAGGTAACTGCGTCATGTGGGCTAGTAGATTGGCCAGGGCTTCGAACTGAAGGACAATAACGGGGAGTAGCTGTCAGGCCCTGGGAGTGTCTGAGTGTAAGTGGAGATGGGTTTGGGGTCACTGAGGGATGCGTGGGAGCCATACCTGTATAGGTACAGGTCATAGGGAGATAGTCTCGTGAGGCCTGTGAGTGTCTAGGTTTGTCCTGGGTGCCTGGGGCTGACTGTGGCAGAAATCTGGGGAAGGCTGGAGAGAAGCTGGGAGACCCAGGAGAGTCCCTGAAGGCAGGGGGCGAAGAGGTGAAAGAAATGGGGGAGGGTTGCAGTAAGGTCCGTGAGTTTGTAGGTGATTCCTGGGTGCGGGAAGCTGACTCCAGGTGAAATCTGGAGATGGCCGGAGAGTAGCTGAGAGAGACAGAAGAGTCCCTGAGGGCTGGGGGTGAGAACATGAGGGAGACTGGGGAGTAAGTCAGTGAAATTCGTGAGTTCGGTGGTGTATCGTGGGTGCCTGGAACTGACTCCAGCTGGAATCTAGAGAAGTTTTGAGAGTAGCTGAAAGAGACACAAGAGTCCCTGTGGGCTGAGGGCAAAGACCTGAGAGAGACCAGGGAGGACCTCAGTGAAGTCTGTGAGTCTGTAGGTGATTCCGGAGTGTGGGAGGCTGACTCCCGCTGAAATCTGGGCGTGGTGGGAGAGTAGCTGGGACAGACCGGAGAGTCCCAGGGGGCTGGGGGTGAAGACATGAGAGAGACCGGGGAGTAACTCAGTGAAACTGCTGAGTTTGGTGGTGATACCTGGGTGCCTGGAACTGACTCCCGCTGAAATCTGGGCATGGTTGGAGAGTAGCTGGGACACACAGGAGAGTCCCTGAGGGCTGGGGGTGAAGACATGAGAGAGACCGGGGAGTAACTGAGTGAAACTGGTGAGTTTGGTGGTGACTCCGGGGTGCCTGGAACTGACTCCAGCTGAAATGTGGGCGTGGTTGGAGAGTAGCTGGGACAGACAGGAGAGTCCCTGAGGGCTGGTGAAGGCGTGAGAGAGACTGGAGAGTAATTGAGTGAAATTGGTGAGTTTGATGGTGATTCCTGGGTGCATGGAAGTGTGGGCGTGGTTGGAGAGTAGCTGGGACACACAGGAGAGTCCCTGAGGGTTGGAGATAAAGACGTGCTAGAGACTGAGGAGTAACTGAGTGAAATTGGTGAGTTTGGTGGTGATTCCGGGGTGCCTGGAACTGACTCCAGCTGAAATGTGGGCGTGGTTGGAGAGTAGCTGGGACCGACCGGAGAGTCCCTGAGGGATGGTGAAGACATGAGAGAGACTGGGGAGTAACGCAGTGAAGTTGGTGAGTCTGGTGGTGATTTCTGGGTGCCTGCAACGGACTCCCGCTGAAGTGTGGGCGTGTTTGGAGAGTAGCTGGGACAGACAGGCGAGTCCCTGAGGGTTGGAGATAAAGACGTGCTAGAGACTGGGGAGTAACTCAGTGAAAGTGTTGGGCTTGGTGGTGATCCCTGGGTTCCTGGAACTGACCCGCGCTGAAATGTGGGCGTGGTTGGAGAGTAGCTGGGACAGACTGGAGGGTCCGTGTTTGGAGAGTAGCTGGGAGACACAGGAGACCCCCCGAGAGCTGGGGGTGAGCTGCTGGGTGATGGCAGTAAGAACATGTGGTATATCACTGATGAACGTGGTGACTCTGAGGAATCCTCAGAGGAGGACACGGGAGAGCCCAATGGCTTCATTGATTGCCCAGCACGGTGAGGACAGGGAAATGGGAGCTTGTGGGATTCTGGTGATGACAGAGGTGAGTGTGGTGAAGCCCTAGGGGATGGTGAATGGTAGCTCCGGATCCCTGGTGGGGAGCTTCCCCTGAAGCCTGAGTTTCTGAGAGGGGAGAGGGAGAAGCTGGGTGAGGCTCGCATGGACCTTGGGGAGTCCGGGCTGGGGGACCGTTCATAAGAAGAGCCAGATGAGACCCTACTGTTCTTAGGTGCAGACATGATTAGGAACCCTGCAGCTCCCAGGAGCCCCTACTAATTTTCTAACTCGCAGAAATAAGGAGTGTGTGTGTGCGTGTGTGTGTGTGTGTGTGTGTGTGTGTTTGTGTGTGTGCGGTGTGAGGTGTGTGCCCCTTAAGAAAATGGAAATCAACCAACCAATGGGACAGACAGACAGGCAGAGATTCACTTGCCCAAGTGTTCTGTCCTGTCCTCTGAATCCGCTTCCAAGTCGCAAGACGCTGTGAGCTCCAAGTCCACGCAGAGTCCGCCAAACGCTCCGGCCGCTGATCCGCTCCGCGAAGATGTGATTACAGGCCAGCCAGGGTGGGTTTAAATAGCCTCGGGCGCAGCCTAGCAGCGGAAAGGGCGGAGCTTCACTCCTCCTTTCCATCAGTCACCCCCAACTTTCCCAGGCTACACCTCGTAGGAAACTGTTCTCCTGCATTGATTCCATGCGCCACCTTTGGGACAATCTAAGAACTTACAAGTTTTCTTGGCCAGATATATTAGGAATTGTATACACGGAACCACTGAGAAACAACTAGTGGTTCCGTGGTTCCCACGTTGTGGTTTTGACACCAGCAGCACCCTTGCCACAATCAAACCCCGGAGATGCACAGATCTGTGTTGTAACAAGACCTCCCCCTGACCCTGACGCATGGCAGTTTAAGAAGTCTTTCCGTGTAAGCGAAAAGACTTTGAAGAAAAGGTGGAGATATGCGTTGTATAAACATTCTTTTGCTCTGGAACCACGTAGAGACTTGGGAGCCAGTTGGGTGGAGCATTCGTTGGATGAGGGTGCTCGGGTGAGGAATATCAAGGTGTGGCTCCAGATAATCGGATCATCTAATTAAGATTCCAGTTATGCTCATCGGTTTTAAAATTCCATTTGGGTAAATTCTTTAAGTCAGACTGAGAATGGCAAAGCCTCAACCCCAATTTCCAGGGAGGGTTGAGAGCCTCAGGTGGAGTTGATCACCAATAGCCTATGGTTTAACCCATCATGCCTATAGAATGAGGTCTCCATAAAAACCCAAAAGGACTGGGTTCAGAGAGCTTCTGGATAACACTTCCCGGAAGGTAGTGCGCCCCTCCCCACATGCCGGGCCCCACATTTATCTCTCAACTTTTTGCAATGTCCGCTAAAATACAAAGGCAAGTGTAAGTGTTTCCCTGCGTGCTGTGAGCTCTTCCAGCAAATGAATGCAACTAAATCTGGGAGTGGTGGCAACCTGATTTATAGCCAGTTGCTGAGAAGCACAGGTAGAACAAAGTAGGGCTCCCCATTGTTATTAGTGTGGGAGGCCTGTCTGGCGGGACTCGGCCCTTTGGAATCTAATGCTATGTCCCGGCAGATAGCGTCACCATTGAATTAGAAGACACACATATGTTGAGAATAATCTTTCTGGTCATTTGCTGCATGTCTTATTTACAATATGTAATCAAATTCTTTCTCCTGACCTTATGGCACCTGGGTTGAGAACCAAGATTTGAACCAAACATTGGTCGGTCACTTTCTGAGTTTGAAACTCTATTTTGCCTTTAGCGTTTTGCTATTGCTTTTTCGTTTTCTTTTGTTTCGTTTCGTTTCTAAGTTCTGGGGTATATGTGCAGGATGTGCAGATTTGTTACTAAGGTAAACGTGTGCCATGGTGGTTGGCTGCACCTGTCAACCCATCACCTAGGTATTAAGCCCAGCATGCAGTAGCTGTTTTTCCTAACGCTCTGCCTCCCGAAAGGCCCCAGTGTGTGTTGTTCCCCTTCCTGTGTCCATGTGATCTCATTTTTCAGCTCCCATTATAAGTGAGAATGTGGCATTTGGTTGTCTTTCCCTGGATTAGTTTGCTGAGGATAATGACCACACATCACCACTGTTTTTGTTTTTTAGTATAAAGAGTAGTATTTTATTGAATAAGATTTGCTCACAGAAAAATAGGCTTAAATCTACAATGAATGCCAGACTCTACAGCAGAAAGCAATTTTCTCACTTTTCCACACACAATGGTTCCTACTCATTGAAAAAAAGCCATCAAATTTCATTCACAAATGTACTACTCCGTCTCAAAACATCTCACATAATCATGCACTGTACTAAAGCCATTAGATCAGTTCTTCAGTCAGGTTAAAGAAGTAGCCCTCTAATGACTGACTTTTATAGTGCTATCAATATCCACTCCCAATCAGTCTGCCATTGTTAATGGTGTACAGCATTACTGAATACAATGGAATTGATGACGCCCATATCCACGGACAGACCGTGACTTATGATGGTTTGATTTGTGATTCTTCAACGTTATGATGGGTTTATTAGATCATTAGATGCGTTTCTGAGTTACACTGGGTTTATGAGTATGCGACCCTATACTCCAGAAACAGCTGTATAAGGAAAAACAGGTGTACCTAATAAAAATATGCTTAGTGACTTGGGATAAACCAATAGATGTTCACAACTGATGGAGAGCCGTGAAAGAGAGATAGCGGTAAATAGTTACAATAACACAATTTTCCTGCACCTGTCGAGGATTTCCCCCAAAAAAACGCAGAATGTGGGATGCACCTAAGGCATATGAAAGAGAGAGGGCAGAAGGAGTAAGAGAGAAATAGGAGGAAGGAAGGAAGGAAGGAAGGAAGGAAGGTAGGAAGGAAGGAAGGAAGGAAGGAAGGGAGGAAAGAAGGACGAAAGGAAGGAGAAAACACCGGTGTTACTAAAACCCCCCCATAAAAATGGATTCCCCCTGTGGGTAAGCCTACAATGTGGATGAATCTTGAAAATATTGTGCTACGTGTTGTCAGTCATAACAGCTCACCTATTGTGCAATTCCGTTTATAGGAAATGTCCACAATATGGCAATCTATGCATATGGGATTGATCGCAATACGTAGTTTCTACTTAGGGCTGAGGGTCAGGGAGAGGGTTTGAGACAGAATGAGGAGTGACTCATGTCTACAGGGTTCTTCTCTGGTCGGGGGTGAGAAGACGTTCTACAATGGATTGCGGATTAAAATTGAATGTGCACAGCCACAGGTATACTAAAAGCCACTCAATTCATGACTTTTAATGGGGGAATCTTACGTGGCGCACTCTCATGGACACCACGGCAGACATAGTGAGAGAGAAAAAGGTGAGTAAATATCTGAAACGGAGGCAGAAACAGAGAGAATGCAAAGCCCTGTGAATGGAAGGGAGAGCGAAAAGGGAAAATGATCCTATTTACAAATGACAGATGTGAAACTGGGGTTCACATCAACAGTGTCACTGTCAGGAAGGAGGGTCATGCTAGCCATGTCACCGGTAGTGTGGCCCGCAGGGACGCCGACCTGCTGGAGCGTCGTGCCAGCATGGGCTCTGGCAGCCACGTGGGCCAGCAGGAGGGTCCCGCTGCACAGCTGTGGGGTGAGGATAGCCTGGGTGGTGATATCGGCCATTACAGGGGCCTCTTCTGCTGGCAAGAGTGTGACAGTAGCAAGTAGATGGACAGGCCTGCGTGTGAGGACGGAATGCAGGAGGGGCTCTTGTGCGGCTGGGTGTGGGGCCCTCACGGGAACCGTGGAGAAATGGCCAGGTAACTGCGTCATGTGGGCTAGTAGATTGGCCAGGGCTTCGAACTGAAGGACAATAACGGGGAGTAGCTGTCAGGCCCTGGGAGTGTCTGAGTGTAAGTGGAGATGGGTTTGGGGTCACTGAGGGATGCGTGGGAGCCATCCCTGTATAGGTACAGGTCATAGGGAGATAGTCTCGTGAGGCCTGTGAGTGTCTAGGTTTGTCCTGGGTGCCTGGGGCTGACTGTGGCAGAAATCTGGGGAAGGCTGGAGAGAAGCTGGGAGACCCAGGAGAGTCCCTGAAGGCAGGGGGCGAAGAGGTGAAAGAAATGGGGGAGGGTTGCAGTAAGGTCCGTGAGTTTGTAGGTGATTCCTGGGTGCGGGAAGCTGACTCCAGGTGAAATCTGGAGATGGTCGGAGAGTAGCTGAGAGAGACAGAAGAGTCCCTGAGGGCTGGGGGTGAGAACATGAGGGAGACTGGGGAGTAAGTCAGTGAAATTCGTGAGTTCGGTGGTGTATCGTGGGTGCCTGGAACTGACTCCAGCTGGAATCTAGAGAAGTTTTGAGAGTAGCTGAAAGAGACACAAGAGTCCCTGTGGGCTGAGGGCAAAGACCTGAGAGAGACCAGGGAGGACCTCAGTGAAGTCTGTGAGTCTGTAGGTGATTCCGGAGTGTGGGAGGCTGACTCCCGCTGAAATCTGGGCGTGGTGGGAGAGTAGCTGGGACAGACAGGAGAGTCCCAGGGGGCTGGGGGTGAAGACATGAGAGAGACCGGGGAGTAACTCAGTGAAACTGCTGAGTTTGGTGGTGATACCTGGGTGCCTGGAACTGACTCCCGCTGAAATCTGGGCATGGTTGGAGAGTAGCTGGGACACACAGGAGAGTCCCTGAGGGCTGGGGGTGAAGACATGAGAGAGACCGGGGAGTAACTGAGTGAAACTGGTGAGTTTGGTGGTGACACCGGGGTGCCTGGAACTGACTCCAGCTGAAATGTGGGCGTGGTTGGAGAGTAGCTGGGACAGACAGGAGAGTCCCTGAGGGCTGGTGAAGGCGTGAGAGAGACTGGAGAGTAATTGAGTGAAATTGGTGAGTTTGATGGTGATTCCTGGGTGCATGGAACCGACTCCCGCTGAAGTGTGGGCGTGGCTGGAGAGTAGCTGGGACACACAGGAGAGTCCCTGAGGGTTGGAGATAAAGACGTGCTAGAGACTGAGGAGTAACTGAGTGAAATTGGTGAGTTTGGTGGTGATTCCGGGGTGCCTGGAACTGACTCCAGCTGAAATGTGGGCGTGGTTGGAGAGTAGCTGGGACCGACCGGAGAGTCCCTGAGGGATGGTGAAGACATGAGAGAGACTGGGGAGTAACGCAGTGAAATTGGTGAGTCTGGTGGTGATTTCTGGGTGCCTGCAACGGACTCCCGCTGAAGTGTGGGCGTGTTTGGAGAGTAGCTGGGACAGACAGGCGAGTCCCTGAGGGTTGGAGATAAAGACGTGCTAGAGACTGGGGAGTAACTCAGTGAAAGTGTTGGGCTTGGTGGTGATCCCTGGGTTCCTGGAACTGACCCGCGCTGAAATGTGGGCGTGGTTGGAGAGTAGCTGGGACAGACTGGAGGGTCCGTGTTTGGAGAGTAGCTGGGAGACACAGGAGACCCCCCGAGAGCTGGGGGTGAGCTGCTGGGTGATGGCAGTAAGAACATGTGGTATATCACTGATGAACGTGGTGACTCTGAGGAATCCTCAGAGGAGGACACGGGAGAGCCCAATGGCTTCATTGATTGCCCAGCACGGTGAGGACAGGGAAATGGGAGCTTGTGGGATTCTGGTGATGACAGAGGTGAGTGTGGTGAAGCCCTAGGGGATGGTGAATGGTAGCTCCGGATCCCTGGTGGGGAGCTTCCCCTGAAGCCTGAGTTTCTGAGAGGGGAGAGGGAGAAGCTGGGTGAGGCTCGCATGGACCTTGGGGAGTCCGGGCTGGGGGACCGTTCATAAGAAGAGCCAGATGAGACCCTACTGTTCTTAGGTGCAGACATGATTAGGAACCCTGCAGCTCCCAGGAGCCCCTACTAATTTTCTAACTCGCAGAAATAAGGAGTGTGTGTGTGCGTGTGTGTGTGTGTGTGTGTGTGTGTGTTTGTGTGTGTGCGGTGTGAGGTGTGTGCCCCTTAAGAAAATGGAAATCAACCAACCAATGGGACAGACAGACAGGCAGAGATTCACTTGCCCAAGTGTTCTGTCCTGTCCTCTGAATCCGCTTCCAAGTCGCAAGACGCTGTGAGCTCCAAGTCCACGCAGAGTCCGCCAAACGCTCCGGCCACTGATCCGCTCCGCGAAGATCTGAGTACAGGCCAGCCAGGGTGGGTTTAAATAGCCTCGGGCGCAGCCTAGCAGCGGAAAGGGCGGAGCTTCACTCCTCCTTTCCATCAGTCACCCCCAACTTTCCCAGGCTACACCTCGTAGGAAACTGTTCTCCTGCATTGATTCCATGCGCCACCTTTGGGACAATCTAAGAACTTACAAGTTTTCTTGGCCAGATATATTAGGAATTGTATACACGGAACCACTGAAAAACAACTAGTGGTTCCGTGGTTCCCACGTTGTGGTTTTGACACCAGCAGCACCCTTGCCACAATCAAACCCCGGAGATGCACAGATCTGTGTTGTAACAAGACCTCCCCCTGACCCTGACGCATGGCAGTTTAAGAAGTCTTTCCGTGTAAGCGAAAAGACTTTGAAGAAAAGGTGGAGATATGCGTTGTATAAACATTCTTTTGCTCTGGAACCACGTAGAGACTTGGGAGCCAGTTGGGTGGAGCATTCGTTGGATGAGGGTGCTCGGGTGAGGAATATCAAGGTGTGGCTCCAGATAATCCGATCATCTAATTAAGATTCCAGTTATGCTCATCGGTTTTAAAATTCCATTTGGGTAAATTCTTTAAGTCAGACTGAGAATGGCAAAGCCTCAACCCCAATTTCCAGGGAGGGTTGAGAGCCTCAGGTGGAGTTGATCACCAATAGCCTATGGTTTAACCCATCATGCCTATAGAATGAGGTCTCCATAAAAACCCAAAAGGACTGGGTTCAGAGAGCTTCTGGATAACACTTCCCGGAAGGTAGTGCGCCCCTCCCCACATGCCGGGCCCCACATTTATCTCTCAACTTTTTGCAATGTCCGCTAAAATACAAAGGCAAGTGTAAGTGTTTCCCTGCGTGCTGTGAGCTCTTCCAGCAAATGAATGCAACTAAATCTGGGAGTGGTGGCAACCTGATTTATAGCCAGTTGCTGAGAAGCACAGGTAGAACAAAGTAGGGCTCCCCATTGTTATTAGTGTGTTAGGCCTGTCTGGCGGGACTCGGCCCTTTGGAATCTAATGCTATGTCCCGGTAGATAGCGTCACCATTGAATTAGAAGACACACATATGTTGAGAATAATCTTTCTGGTCATTTGCTGCATGTCTTATTTACAATATGTAATCAAATTCTTTCTCCTGACCTTATGGCACCTGGGTTGAGAACCAAGATTTGAACCAAACATTGGTCGGTCACTTTCTGAGTTTGAAACTCTATTTTGCCTTTAGCGTTTTGCTATTGCTTTTTCGTTTTCTTTTGTTTCGTTTCGTTTCTAAGTTCTGGGGTATATGTGCAGGATGTGCAGATTTGTTACTAAGGTAAACGTGTGCCATGGTGGTTGGCTGCACCTGTCAACCCATCACCTAGGTATTAAGCCCAGCATGCAGTAGCTGTTTTTCCTAACGCTCTGCCTCCCGAAAGGCCCCAGTGTGTGTTGTTCCCCTTCCTGTGTCCATGTGATCTCATTTTTCAGCTCCCATTATAAGTGAGAATGTGGCATTTGGTTGTCTTTCCCTGGATTAGTTTGCTGAGGATAATGACCACACATCACCACTGTTTTTGTTTTTTAGTATAAAGAGTAGTATTTTATTGAATAAGATCTGCTCACAGAAAAATAGGCTTAAATCTACAATGAATGCCAGACTCTACAGCAGAAAGCAATTTTCTCACTTTTCCACACTCAATGGTTCCTACTAATGGAAAAAGGCCATAAAATTTCATTCACAAATGTACTACTTTGTCTCAAAACATCTCACATAATCATGCACTGTACTAAAGCCATTAGATCAGTTCTTCAGTCAGGTTAAAGAAGTGACTCTCTAATGACTGACTTTTATAATGCTATCAATATCCACTCCCAATCAGTCTGCCATTGTTTTTGGTGTTCAGCATTACTGAATAGAATGGAATTGATTACGCCCATATCCACGGACAGACCGTGACTTATGATGGTTTGATTTGTGATTCTTCAACGTTATGATTGGTTTATTGGATTATTAGATGCGTTTCTGAGTTACACTGGGTTTATGAGTATGCGACCCTATACTCCAGAAACAGCTGTATAAGGAAAAACAGGTGTACCTAATAAAAATATGCTTAGTGACTTGGGATAAACCAATAGATGTTCACAACTGATGGAGAGCCGTGAAAGAGAGATAGCGGTAAATAGTTACAATAACACAATTTTCCTGCACCTGTCGAGGATTTCCCCAAAAAAACGCAGAATGTGGGATGCACCTAAGGCATATGAAAGAGAGAGGGCAGAAGGAGTAAGAGAGAAATAGGAGGAAGGAAGGAAGCAAGGAAAGAAGGAAGGTAGGAAGGAAGGAACTAAAGAAGGAAGGAAAGAAGGAAGGTAGGAAGGAAGGAAGGAAGGAACGGAGGAAAGAAGGACGAAAGGAAGGAGAAAACACCGGTGTTACTAAAACCCAGCCAAAAACATGGTTTTCCCTTGTGGGTAAGCCTACAATGTGGATGAATCTTGAAAATATTGTGCTACGTGTTATGTCAGTCATAACAGCTCACCTATTGTGCAATTCAGTTTATAGGAAATGTCCACAATATGGAAATCTATGCATATGGGATTGATCGCACTATGTAGTTGCTACCTAGGGCTGAGGGTCAGGGAGAGGGTTTGAGACAGAATGAGGAGTGACTAGTGTCTACAGGGTTTTTCTCTGGTCGGGGGTGATAAGACGTTCTACAATGGATTGCGAATTAAAATTGAATGTGCACAACCACAGGTATACTAAAAGCCACTCAATTCATAACTTTTAATGGGGGAATCTTATGTGGCGCACTCTCATGGAGACCACGGCAGACATAGTGAGAGAGAAAAATGTGAGTATATATCTGAAATGGAGGCAGAAACAGAGAGAATGCAAAGCCCTGTGAATGGAAGGGAGAGCGAAAAGGGAAAATGGTCTTATTTACAAATGACAGATGTGAAACTGGGGTTCACATCAACAGTGTCACTGTCAGGAAGGAGGGTCATGCTAGCCATGTCACCGGTAGTGTGGCCCGCAGGGACGCCGACCTGCTGGAGCGTCGTGCCAGCATGGGCTCTGGCAGCCACGTGGGCCAGCAGGAGGGTCCCGCTGCACAGCTGTGGGGTGAGGATAGCCTGGGTGGTGATATCGGCCATTACAGGGGCCTCTTCTGCTGGCAAGAGTGTGACAGTAGCAAGTAGATGGACAGGCCTGCGTGTGAGGACGGAATGCAGGAGGGGCTCTTGTGCGGCTGGGTGTGGGGCCCTCACGGGAACCGTGGAGAAATGGCCAGGTAACTGCGTCATGTGGGCTAGTAGATTGGCCAGGGCTTCGAACTGAAGGACAATAACGGGGAGTAGCTGTCAGGTCCTGGGAGTGTCTGAGTGTAAGTGTAGATGTGTTTGGGGCCACTGAGGGATGCGTGGGAGCCATCCCTGTATAGGTACAGGTCATAGGGAGATAGTTTCATGAGGCTTGTGGGTGTCTAGGGTTGTCCTGGGTGCCTGGGGCTGACTGTGGCAGAAATCTGGGGAAGGCTGGAGAGAAGCTGGGAGACCCAGTAGAATCCCCGAAGGCAGAGGCTGAAGATGAGAAAGAAATGGGGGAGGGTTGCAGTAAGGTCCGTGAGTTTGTAGTTGATTCCTGGGTGCGGGAAGCTGACTCCAGGTGAAATCTGGAGATGGTCGGAGATTAGCTGAGAGAGACAGAAGAGTCCCTGGGGTCTGGGGGTGAGAACTTGAGGGAGACTGGGGAGTAAGTCAGAGAAATTCGTGAGTTCGGTGGTGTATCGTGGGTGCCTGGAACTGACTCCAGCTGGAATCTAGAGAAGTTTTGAGAGTAGCTGAAAGAGACACAAGAGTCCCTGTGGGCTGAGGGCAAAGACCTGAGAGAGACCAGGGAGGACCTCAGTGAAGTCTGTGAGTCTGTAGGTGATTCCGGAGTGTGGGAGGCTGACTCCCGCTGAAATCTGGGCGTGGTGGGAGAGTAGCTGGGAGAGACAGGAGAGTTCCTGGGGGCTGGGGGTGAAGACATGAGAGAGACCGGGGAGTAACTCAGTGAAACTGCTGAGTTTGTTGGTGATACCTGGGTGCCTGGAACTGACTCCCGCTGAAATCTGGGGTTGTTTGGAGAGTAGCTGAGAGACACAGGAGTCCCCCCGAGAGCTGGGGGTGAGCTGCTGGGTGATGGCAGTAAGAACATGTGGTATATTACTGATGAACGTGGTGACTCTGAGGCATCCTCAGAGGAGGACTCGGGAGAGCCCAATGGATTCATTGATTGCCCACCACGGTGAGGACAGGTAAATGGGAGCTTGTCGTATTCTGTTGATGACAGAGGTGAGTGTGGTGAAGCCCTAGGTGATGGTGAATGTTCAGTATATAATACTGATATTTTATGTTCAGTACATAATATATATTTGCTGTGTTTTTTGATATTTTATATACAGTATATAATATATATTTGGTGTACTTTTTGATATTTTACGTAGAGTATATAGTATATATTTGGTATACTTTGATATTTTATGTAAACTTTATAGTATATATTTGATATTTTATGTAAAGTATACAATATATATTTGGTTTGCTTTTTGATATTTTATGTACACTATATAATATGTATTTGGTGTACTTTTTGGTATTTATGTACATTTTAAAATGAATATTATGTGTAATTTTTCATATTTTATATACAGTATTTAGTGTATATTTGGTATAATTTATGATGATATTTTATGTACATTATATAATGTATGTTTTGGGTACTTTTGAATATTTTATGTACAGTATATAATATATATGGTGTACTTTTTGATATTTTATATACATTGTATAATATATTTTAGGTGTAACATCTCATATTTGAGGTACAGTATATAATATATATTTGGTATAATTTTTGATATTTTATGAACAGTGTATAATATATATTTGGTAAACTATTTGATATTTTATGTACAGTATATAATATATATTTGGTGTACTTTTTGATATTTTATGTACAGTATTTAATATATATTAGGTGTAATTTTTGATATTTTTTGTACAGTATATAATAAATATATAATGTAATTTTTGATGATATTTTATGTACAGTATGTAATGCATATTTGGTGTAATTTTTGGTATTTTATGTACAGTATATAATATATCTTTGGTGTAATTTTTGATATTTTATGTACAGCATATAATATATATTTGGTGTAATTTTTGATATTTTATGTGCAGTATATAATATATATTAGGTATACTTTTTGATATTTTATGTTGTGTATATAATACATATGGTGTATTTTTGATATTTTATGTCCAGTATATAATATATATTTGGTGAATCTTTTGATATTTTTTGTAGGGTATATAATATATACTTGGTGTACTTCTTGTTATTTTATGTAGAGTGTATAATATATAATTGGTGTATTTTTGATATTTTATATACAGTGTATAATATATATTTGGTGTACTTTTTGATATTTTATGTACAGTATATAATATATATTTTGTGTACTTTTTGATATTTTAGTTACAGTATATAAAATATGTTCACTGTACATTTTGATATTTTATTTATAGTATATAAGATATATTTGTTGAAATTTTTGATATTTTATATTCAGTATATAAAATATATTTACTGTAGTTTTTTATAATTTATTTACAGTATATAATATATATTTGGTGTAATTTTTGATATTTTATGTACTGTATATAATATATATTTATTGTACTTTTTGATACTTCATTTACAATACATGATATGTATTTGGTGTACTATTAGATAATATTATACGTACATTATATAAAATATATTTACTGTTCTTTTTAATATTTTATTTACATTATATTATATATACGGTGTACATTTTGATATTTTATGTACAGTGTATAAAATATATTTGCTGTACATTTGATATATTATTTAGAGTATATAATATATATTTGGTGTACTTTTTGATATTTTATGTACAGTATGCAATATGTATTTACTGTACATTTTGATATTTCATTTACAGAATATAATATAAATTTGGTGTACTTTTAGATAAAATTATTTGAAGAGTATATAAAATAAATTTATTATACATTTTGATATTTAATGTACAGTATATAATATATATTTGGTGTACTTTTTGATATTTTATGCACAGTATAAAATATATATTTACTGTAGTTTTATACTTTATTTACGGTCTATAAAATATATTTTTTTAGTTTTTGATATTATATGTACAGTATATAATATATATTTGATGTAATTTTTGACATCTTATGTACAGTATGTAATATATATTTACAGAAATTTTTTTATTTTTTTACAGTATATAACCTGTATTTCGTGTACTTTTAGATGATATTATATTTGCAGTATATAAAACATATTTACTATATATTTTGATATTGAACAGTATATAAAATATATTTACTGTTGTGTTTGATATTTTATTTACAGTGCATAATATATACATGGTGTAGTTTTTGTTTTATTATGTACAGTATGTAATATATACTTACAGTACTTTTTGATATTTCATTCACAGTGTATAATATGTATTTGTTGTAATTTCAGATAATATTAGATGTAGAGTATATAAAATATATTTACTGTACTTTTTGGTAATTTATGTATGGTATATAATATATATTTGGTGTACTTTTTCATATTTTATATACAGTATAAAATATAAATTTACTCTCCTTTTAGATATTTTATTTACAGAGTATAATATATATTTGGTGTAATTTTGATATTATATGTACAGCATATAGTATACATTTGGTGCACTTTTTGATAATTTATGCACAGTATGTTATATATATTTACTGTATGTTGATATTTTATTTACAGTATATTATATGTATTTGCTGTACTTATAGATAATACTATATGTACAGTATATAAAATATGTTAACAGTATTTTTGTTATTTTATTTATATTATGTAGTATATATTCGGTGTACTTTTTGATATTTTATGTACAGGATATAAAATATATTTACAGTACTTTTTATATTTTATGTACAGTAAATAATATATATTTGGTGTACTATTTGATATTTTATGTAAAGTATAAAATATATATTGGGTGTACCTTTTGGTATTTTATGTACAGATTGTATTATATATGTATTTTAATATTTAATATTTATTTACAGTATATAATATACATTTGGTGTACATTTTCATATTTTATGTACATTATGTAAAATATATTTACTGTAGATTTGATATTTTATTTACAGTATATAATATATATTGGGTGTAATATTGATATTTTTTGTAGAGTATGTAATATATATTTACCATAATTTTTTTATTTCATTTACAGTATATAATTTGTATTTGGTGTACTGTTAGATAATATTATATGTACAGTATATAAAATATATTTACTGTAGTTTCTGTTATTTTATTTACTGTATATAATATATATTTGGTGTACATTTTGATATTTTATGTACAATATGTAATATATATTTACTCTAATTTTGATATTTCATTTACAGTATATAATGTGTATTCGGTGTACTGTTAGATGATATTATGTGTATAGTATATAAAATATTTTTACTGTAATTTTTCATATTTTATTTACAGTATATAATATACATTTGGTGTACTTTTTGATATTTTAAATACGGTATATAAAATATACTTACTGTAGTTTTTGATATTTTATTTACAGTATATAATATGTATTTGATGTACTTTTTGATATTTTATGTACAATATGCAATATATATTTAATGTACTGTTTGATAATTCATTTACAGTATATGATATATATTTGGTGTAATTTTTGTTATTTTATATACAGAATGTAAGATATATTCACTGTACTTTTTGATGTTTTAGCTACTGCATATAATATGTATCTGGTTTCCTTTTAGATAATATTATATATACAGTATATAAAATATATTTATTGTACTTTTTGATATTTTATTTGGAGTATATGAGATATATTTGGTGTACTTTTTGACATTTTATGTACATTATATAATATATATTTACTGTATTTTTGATATTTTATTTACTGTATATAATATTTATTTGGTGTACTTTTTGATATTTTATGTACAGTATATAAAATGTATTTACTGTACTTTTTGATATTTTAAGTACATTATATACTATATCTTTCTTGTACTATTTGATATTTTATGTACGGTATATAATATATATTTAGTGTACATTTTGGTATTTTATTTACAGTATATAATATGTATTTGGTGTACTTTTAGATAATATTATATTTACAGTATATAAAATATATCTATTGTACTTTTTGATATTTTATTTACAGTATATAATATATATTTGGTGTACTTTTTGATATTTCATGTACAGTATGTAATATATATTTAATGTACATTTTGATATTTTATTTACAGTATATAATATATATTTGGTGTTCTTTTTCATAATTTATGTACAGTATATAAAATATATTTACTGTATTTTTGATATTTTATGTACAGTATATAATATATATTTGGTGTACATTTGTTATTTTATGTACCGTATGTAATATATATTTACTGAAATTTTGATATTTCGTTTACAATATATAATGTGTATTTGGTATACTGTTAGATAATATTATATGTACAGTATATAAATTATATTTACTGTACATTTCGATATTTTATTTACAGTATATAATATACTTTTGGTGTACCTTTTGATATTTTATGTACACTATATAAAATATATTTACTGTTGTTTTGATATTTTATTTACAATATATACTATATATTTGATGTAATTTTGATATTTTATGAAGAGTATGTAATATAGATTTAGTGTAAATTTGATATTTCATTTAAGGTATATAATCTGTGTTTGGTGTACTGTTTGATAATATTAAATGTACATTATATTAAATATATTTACTGTATTTTTGATATTTTATTTACAGTATATAATATATATTTTGTGTACTTTTTGACATTTTATGTACATTATAGAAAATATATTTACTGTAGTTTTTGATATTTCATTTACTGTATATAATATATAAGGTGTACATTTTGATATTTTATGTACAGTATGTAGTATATATTTATTGTACTTTTTGATATTTCATTTACAGTATATAACATACATTTGGTGTTCTTTTTGATATTTCATGCACAGTATATAAAATATATTTACTGTAGTTTTTGATATTTTATGTACAGTATATAATAAATATTTGGTGTACTATTTGATATTTTATGTACAGTATATAATATGTGTTTGGTGTACATTTTAATATTTTATGTACAGTATGTAATATATGTACTGTGTTTTTTGATAGTTTATTTACAGTGTATAATATACATTTGGTGTACTTTTTGATAATTTATGTGCAGAATTTAATATAAATTTAATGTAGTATCTGATATTTCATTTACAGTATAAAGTATGTATTAGGGGTACTTTTAGATAATATTTTATGTACAGTATATAAAATATATTCACTGTAATTTTTGATATTTTATCTGCAGTATATAATATATATTTCGTGTACTATTTGAATTTCTATGTACAGTATATAAAATATGTTTATACAGATGTCTGTATAAATATTTCTGTTTATGCAGATATCTCTATAAATATTTATGTTTTTTCAGATATCTGTATAAGTATTCATCTGTTTATACAGACATCTTTATAAATATTTCTATGTTTATACAGATATCTGTGTAAATATTTATATGTTAATACAGATATCTGTAAAAATATTTATATGTGTATACAGATATCTGCATAAATAATATTTATAAGTTTAGACATCTGTATAAATAATATTTTTATGTTTATACAGATATCTCTATAAATAATATTTCTATGCTTATAGAGATATCTGTATAAATAATATTTATATGTTTATACAGCTATCTGTATAAATAATATTTATATGTTTATAGAGATATCTGTGTAAATTTTTATATATATATACAGATATCTGCATATATATTTATATGTTGATACAGATATCTGTATAACTTATATTTATATGTTTACAGATATCTGTATAAAGAATATTTATATGTTTATACAGATATCCATATAAATAATATTTATATGTTATTACAGATAACTGTATAAATAATATTTATATATTTATGAAGATATCTCTATAAATAATACTTATATGTTTATACAGACATCTGTATAAATAATATATATATGTTTATACAGATATCTTATATATAACATTTATGTTTATACAGATATTTTTATAAATAATATTTATATGTTTATAATATCTGTTTAAATAATTCTATATTTATACACATATCTGTATAAACATTTATATGATTATACAGATGTCTGCATAAATAATATTTATCTGTTTATTCAGTTATCTGTATAAATAACATTTATTTGCATATTCAGTTATTTGTATAAAAATATTTATATGTTTATACAGGTGTCTGTATAAATAATATTTATATGTTTATACAGATATCTGTATAAATATTTATATGTTTATACAGATATCTGTATAAATATTTATATGTTTATACAGATATCTGTATATATATATGTACAGATGTTTATAAATATTTATAAGTTTATACACATATCTGTAAAAATATTTATATGTTTATACAGATATCTGCATAAATAATATTTATATGTCTATACAGATATATGTATAAATAATATTTATATGTTTATACAGATCTCTGTATAAATATTTATGTTTATACAGATATCTGTATAAATATTTATATGTCTATACAGATAGCTGTGTAGATATTTATATGTTTATACCGATATCTGTAGAAATTATATTTATATGTTTATAGAGATATTTGTATAAAAATATTTATATGTTTATAAAGATATCTGCATAAATAATATGTATATGTTTATACAGATATCTGTATAAATATTTATATGTTTATAGAGATATATATATAAATATTAATATGTTTATACAGATATCTGTATAAATAATATTTATTTGTCTATAAAGGTATCAGTATAAATAATATATATGTCTATAGAGATATCTGTATAAATAATATTTATATGTCTATACCGATATCTCTATAAATAATATTTATATGTCTATACAGATAAATGTATAAATAATTGTATGTCTATACAGATATTTGTAGAAATCTTATTTATATGTCTATAGAGATATCTGTATAAATAATATTTATATGTACATACAGATATCAGTATAAATAATATTTATATGTTTATACAGATATCTGTATAAATAATATTTATATGTTTATAGAGTTATCTGTGTAAATAATATTTATAAATTTATACAAGTATCTGGATAAATAATATTTATATGTTTATAAAGATACCTGTATATATATTTATATGTTTATACAGATATCTGTATATATATTTACATGTTTATAGAGATACCTGAATAAATATTTATATGTTCATACAGATATCTTTATAAATAATATTTATATGTTTATACAGATATCTGAATAAATAATATTTATATGTTCATATAGATATCTGTATAAATAATATTTATATGTTTATACAGATATCTGAATAAATAATATTTATATGTTTATGCAGATATCTTTATAAATAATATATATATTTTTATTCAGATATGTGTATAAATAATTACATGTTTATACAGATACCTGTATAAATATTTATATGTTTATACACCTATCTGTATTGATATTTATATGTTTATAAAGATATCTGTATAAATCTTTATATGTTAATACAGACATCAGTGTAAACATTTACATGTTTATAGACATCTGTGTAAACATTTACATGTTATACAGATATCTGTGTAAATACTTACATGTTTATAGAGACATCTGTGTAAATATTTACATGTTTATGCAGACATGTGTGTAAATATTTATATGTTTATACAGACTTCTGTGTAAACATTTACATGTTAATACAGACATCTGTGCAAATATTTACATGTTTATACAGACATCTGTGTAAATATTTACAGGTTTATACAGACTTCTGCGTAAATAGGTAAATCTTTATACATATATCTGTGTAAATACGTACATCCTTATACAGACATCTGTGTAAATATTTACATGCTTATACGGACATGTGTGTAAATATTACATATTTATACAGACTTCTGTGTAAATATGTACATATTTATACAAACCACTGTGTAAATATGTACATCTTTATACAAACATCTGTGTAATATGTACATGTTTATACAGACATCTGTGTAAATATGTACATGTTTATACAGACATCTGTGTAAATATTTCATGTTTATACAGGAATTTGTGTAAATATTTACATGTTTATACAGACTTCTATGTAAATATTTACATGATTGTACCAATATCTGTCTAAATATTTACATGTTTATACACACATCTGTACAAATACTTACATGTTTATACATATATCTATGTAAATATTTACATGCATTTTCAGATATCTGTGTAAATATGTTAATATTTACACAGATATCTGTGTAAATATTTACATGTTTATACAGACATCTGGTAAATATTTACATGTTTTTACAGACACCTGTGTAAATAATTACATGTTAATACAGTCCTCTGTGTAAATATTTACGTTTATACAGACTTCTGTGTAAATATTAACATGTTTACACAGATATCTGTGTAAATATTTACGTGTTTATACAGACTTCTGTGTAAATATTAACATGTTTACACAGATATCTGTGTAAATATTTACGTGTTTATACAGACATCTTGAAAATATTTTCCTATTTATAGAGACATCTGTGTAAATAATTACATGTTAATACAGACCTCTGTGTAAATATTTACATGTTTATACAGACATCTGTGTAAATATTTGCATGTATCTACAGACATCTGTGTAAATATTTACATGTTTATACAGACTTCTGTGTAAATATTTACATGTTTATGCAGACTTCTGGGTAAATATGTACATCCTTATACAGACATCTGTTTAAAAATGTACATCTTTATACAGACGTCTGTGTTAATATTTCATGTTTATACAGACATCTGTGTAAATATTTACTTGTTTGTACAGACAGCTGTGTAAACATATACAATTTTATACAGACATCTGTTTAAATATTTACTTGTTTATATAGACCTCTGTGTAAATATTTACATGTTTATACAGACATCTGTGTAAATATTTACATGTTTGTACAGACAACAGTGTAAATATTTAAATGTTTATACAGACATCCTTGTAAATATTTACATTTTTATACAGACATCTGAGTTAATAATTACATGTTTATACAAACATCTGTCTAAATATTTATGTTTATACATACGTCTGTATAAATATTTATATGTTTATACAGACATTTCAATATATATTTATATGTTTATACAGATATCTGCATAAATATGAATATGTTTATACAGATAACTGTATAAATATTTATATGTTTATACAGATATCTGTATAAATATTCATATGTTTATTCACATATCTGTATAAATATTTTTATCTTTATATAGATATGTTTATAAATAATATTTATATGTTTATAAAGATATCTGTATAAATAATATTATCATGTTTATAGAGATATCAGTATAAATAATATTTATATGTTTATACGGATATCTGTATAAATAATATTTACATGTTTATACAGATATCTATATAAATACTTACAAGTTTATACGGTTATCTGTATAAATACTTACATGCTTATACAGACATCTGTCTAAATATTTACATATTTATACAGACTTCTGTGTAAATATGTACACATTTATAAAGACCACTGTGTAAATATGTACATCCTTATACAAACATCTGTGTAAAAATCTACATATTTATACTGACATCTGTGTAAATATTTACATGTTTATACAGACATCTGTGTAAATATTTACATGTATATACTGACATCTGTGTAAATATTTACATGTTTATACAGACTTCTGTGTAAATATTTACATTATTGTACGGATATCTGTGTAAATATTTAGATGTTTATACAGACATCTGTAAAAGTACTTACATGTTTACACAGATATCTTTGTAAATATTTACATGTTTTTTCAGATATCTGTGTAAATATTAACATGTTTATACAGATAGCTGTGTAAATTTTTACATGTTTATACAGATATCTGGTAAATATTTACAAGTTTATACAGACATCTTGGTAAATATTTACATGTTCATACAGACATCTTTGTAAACATTTGCATGTTTCTACAGACGTCTGTGTAAATATTTACATGTTTATAAAGACTTCTGTGTAATATTTACATATTTATACAGACTTCTGGGTAAATAAATACATCTATATAGACACATCTGTGTAAATATGTGCATCTTTATACAGACATCTCTGTAAATATTTACATGTTTATGCAGACATCTGTGTAAATATTTACTTGTTTTTACAGACAGCTGTGTAAACATATACATGTTTATACAGACATCTGTGTAAATATTTACTAGTTTATGCAGACATCTGTGTAAATATTTACAGGTTTATACAGACTTCAGTGTAACTATTTACATGTTTATACAGACATCTGTGTAAATATGTACATCTTTATACAGACATCTGTGTAAATACTTATATGTTTATACAGACATCTGTATAAATATTTATGTTTATACAGACATCTCAATAAATATTTATATGTTTATACAGATATCTGTATAAATATGAATATGTTTATACAGATATCTGTATAAATATGAATATGTTTATACAGATATCTGTATAAATATGAATATGTTTATACAGATATCTGTATAAATATGAATATGTTTATACAGATATCTGTATAAATATGAATATGTTTATACAGATAACTTTATAGATATTTATATGTTTATACAGATATCTGTATAGATATTTATATGTTTATACAGATATCTGTATAGATATTTATATGTTTCTACAGATATCTGTATAAATATTTATATGTTTATACAGATATCTGTATAAATATTTATGTGTTTATACAGATATCTGTATAATTAATATTTATATGTTTATACAGATATCTGTATAAATAATATCTACATGTTTATAGAGATATCGGTATAAATAATTTTTATACGTTTATACGGATTTCTGTATAAATAATATTTACATGTTTATACAGGTATCTGTATAAATACTTACATGTTTATACAGATATCTGTATAAATACTTACATGTTTATGCAGATATCTGTGTAAATAATTACATGTTTATACAGATATCTGTGTAAATATTTACATGTTTATACAGACATCTGTGTAAATATTTACATGTTTATACAGACTTCAGTGTAAACATTTACATGTTTATACCGACAGACATCTATGTAAATATTTGCATGTTTATACAGACATCTGTGTAAATATTTACATGTTTATACAGATATCGGTATAAATAATATTTATATGTTTATACGGATATCTGTATAAATTATATTTACATGTTTATACAGATATGTGTATAAATACTTTCATGTTTATACAGATATCTGCAGAAATACTTACATATTTATACAGAGATCTGTGTAAACACTTTCATGTTTATACAGATATCTGTGTAAATATTTACATGTTTATACAGACATCTTTGTAAACACTTACATGTTTATACAGACATCTGTGTAAATATTAACATGTTTGTACGGATATCTGTGCAAATATTTACATGTTTATATGGATATCTGTGTAAATATTTACATGTTTATGCGGACATCTGTATAAATATTTACGTGTTTATATGACATCTTTATAAATATTTACGTGTTTATACGGACATCTGTATAAATACTTACGTGTTTATACGGACATCTGTATAAATACTTACATGTTTATACAGACATCTGTATACATATTTACATGTTTATACAGATATCTGCATAAATATTTATACGTTTATGCAGACATTTCTATAAATATTCAGATGTTTATAGAGACATCAGCATAAATATTTGTATGTTTATACAGATGTCTGTATAAATATATGTTTAAACAGGTATCTGAATAAATATTTATTTGTTTATACTGATATCTGTATAAACATTTAAATGTTTATACAAATATCTGTATAAATAATATTTATATGTTTATACAGATATCAGTAAAAACAATATTTATATGTTTATACGGATACCTGTATCAGTAATATTTATATGTTTATAGAGATATCTGTATAAATAATATTTATATGTTTATGCAGATATCTGTATAAATAATCTTTATATGTTTATGCAGATATCTGTATAAATAATATTTACATGTTTATACAGATATCTATATAAATAACATTTATTTGTTTATACAGATATCTGTATAAATAATATTTATATGTGTATGCAGATATCTGTATAAATATTTATGTGTTTACACAGATATCTGTATAAATACTTATGTGTTTATATAGATAAATATATAAATATTTATGTGTTTATACAGACATCTCTCTAAATATTTATATGTGTATACAGATATCTGTATAAATATTTATATGTATATACAGATAGCTGTATAAATATTTATGAGTTTATACAGATATCTGTATAAATAAAATTTATATGCTTATACAGATATCTGTATAAATAATATTTATATGATGGTTATATGGATATCTGTATAAATAATATTTACATGTTTATACAGACATCAGTATAAATATTTACATGTTAATACAGATATCTGTATAAATAATATTCAAAAGTTTATGCAAATATCTGTATAAATAATATTTACATGTTTCTACAGATATCTTTATAAATAATATTTACATGTTCATACAGATATCTGTGTAAATATTTACATGTTTATACAGTTAACTGTATAAATATTTCCATGTTTATACAGATATGTTTATCCATACTTAAATGTTTATACAGATGTCTGTATAAATATTTACATGTTTGTTTATACAGATATCTGTATAAATATATACATGTTTATACATATATCAGTATAAATATTTACATGTTTATACAGATATGTGTTTAAATATTTGCATGTTTAAACAGATACCTGTGTAAATATTTACATGTTTAAACAGATACCTGTGTAAACATTTACATACTTAGACGTCTGTGTAAATATTTACATGTTTATACAGACCTCTGTATAAATATTTACATGTTTACACGGACATCGGTGTAAATATTTACATTTTTATACGGACATCTGCGTAAGTATTTACCTGTTTATACGGACATGTGCGTAAATATTTACTTGTGTATACAGACATCTGTGTAAATATTTACATCTTTATACAGACATCTGTATAAATATTTATGGGTTTATACAGACATGTGTATAAATATTTATGTGTTTATACACATATCTGCATAAATAATATTTACATGTTTATACACATATCTGAATAAATAATATTTACATGTTTATTCAGATATCTGTATGAATAATATTTACAATTTCATACCGATATCTGTATAAATAACATTTACATGTTAATACAGATACCTGTATAAATAATACCTATGTGTTTATACAGATATATGTATAAATATTTACAAGTATATACAGATATCTGTATAAATATTTACAGGTTTGTTTATACAGATATCTGCATAAATAATATTGATATGTTTATAAAGGTGTCTGTATGAACAATATTTATATGTTTATGCAGATATCTGTATAAATAATATTTATATGTATGTACACATAAATGTATAAATAATATTTATATCTTTATACTGATATCTGCATACATAATATTTATATGTTTAAACAGTTATCTGTGTACATAATATTTATATGTTTATACACATATCTCTTTACATATTATTGCTATGTTTATACAGATATATGCATATATACTATTTACATGTTTATACAGCTATATGTATAAATAATATTTATGTGTTGATAGAGATATCTGTGTAAATAATATTTACATGTTCATACTGATATCTGTAAAAATAATATTTACATATTTATACAGATATCTGTATAAATATTTACGTGTATATACAGATATCTGTATAAATATTTACATGTTTATACAGATATCTGTGTAAATATTTACAAGTATATACAGACATCTGCATAACTATTTATGTGTTTATACAGACATCTGTGTAAACATTTACATGTTTATACAGACATCTGTGTAAACATTTACATGTTTCTACAGACATCTGTGTAAATATTTACAGGTTTATACAGAAATCTGTGTAAATATTTACACGTTTACACGGACATCTATGTAAATATTTACATGTTTATATGGATATCTGTGTAAATATTTACATGTTTATACAGACATTTGTATAAATATTTACATGTTTATGCATACATCTTTATAAATATTCATATGTTTATACAGACATCTGTATAAATATTTATGTTTATACAGATATGAGTGTGAATATTTATATGTTTATAGAGATATGTCTATAAATATTTATCTTTTTACACATATCTGTGTAAATAATATTTATGTTTATACCGATATCTGTATAAGTAATATTTATATGTTTATATAGGTAATTGTATAAGTAATATTTATTTGTTTATACACGTATCTGTATAAATAATATTTCTATGTTCGTACAGATATCTGTATAAATAATATTAATATCTTCATACAGCTATCTGTATAAATAATATTTATGTGTTTATAGAGCTATCTGTATAAATAATATTTATGTGTTGATACAGATATCTGCATAAATAATATTTCCATATTCATACTGATATCTGTGTAAATAATATTTGCATGTTTATTCGGATATCTCTATCAATATTTACGTGTTTACACAGATATCTGTATAAATATTTACATGTTTATACAGATATCTGAGTAAATATTTACAAGTATATAGAGACATCTGTATAAATATTTACGTCTTTATACAGATATCTGTACAAATAATATTTACATGTTTATACACATATCTGTATAAATAAAATTTACATGTTTATACAGATATCTGTATATATAATATTTAAAATTTCATACAGATATCTGTATAAATAATATTTATATGTTTATGCAGACATCTGTACATATAATATTTATGTGTTTATACGGATATCCGAATAAATATTTATGTGTTAATACAGATATCTCTATAAAGATTTATCTGTTTATACAGATATCTATAAAATTATTAACGTGTATATAGAGATATCTATATAAATATTTATGTGTTTGTACAGATATCTGTATAAATATTTATATGTTTATACAGATATTAGTATAAATATTTATATGTTCATAGAGATATCTGTATAAATAATATTTATATGTTTATACAGGTATCTGTAAAAATAATATTTATATATTTATACACATATCTATATAAATAATATTTATATGTTTATACAGATATCTGTATAAACAATATTTATTTGTTTATATAGATATCTTTATAAATCATATTCATAAGTTTATACCGATATCTGTATAAATAGTATTTATATGTTTATACAGATATCAGTATAAATAATATCTTTGTGTTTATACAGATAACTGTATAAATATTATTTATGTGTTGATGCAGATATCTGTATAAATAATATTTACATGTTAATACAGATAACTGTATAAATAATATTTACATGTTTACACAAATATTTGTATAAACATTAACGTGTTTATACAGATATCTTTGTAGATATTTACATATTTATTCAGATATCTGTTAAATATTTTGGTGTATATACCGACATCTGTATAAATATTTACGTGTTAATACAGATATCTGTATTAATAATATTTACATGTTTATACACATATCTCTGTAAATAATATTTAAATGTTTATGCAGATATCTGTGTAAAAGTTTGCATGTTTAAACAGATATCTGTGTAAATATTTACATGTTTACACAAACATCCTTGTAAATATTTACATGTTAATACAGACCACTGTGTAAATATTTACACGTTTCTACAGACCTCTGTGTAAATATTTACATGTCTATATGGATATCTGTATAAATATTTACATGTTCATACAGAGATCTGTACAAATATTTACATGTTTATACAGACAACTTTATAAATATTTACATTTATATACAGACATCTGTATAAATATTTACGTGTTTATACAGATATCTGTATAAATAATATTTACAATTTCATACAGATATATGTATAAATAATATTTACATGTTTATACAGCTATCTATATAAATATTTCCATGTTTATACAGATATCTGTATAAATATTTAAATGTTTATACAGACAACTTTATAAATATTTATATGTTTATACAGACATCTACATAAATATTTCTGTTTATACAGACTTCTGTATAAATATTTAAAGGTGTATACACACATTGGTACAAATTTTATATGTTAATACACATAGTTGTATAAATATATGTTTATACAGATATCTCAAAAATATTTATGTGTTTATACTGATATCTTTACAAATATTTATCTTTATACAGATAACAGTATAAATATTTATCTTTATACAGATATCTGTATAAATAATATTTATATGTTTATACCGATATCTGTATCAATAATATTTGAGTGTTTATAAAGATATCTGTATAAATAATATTTATGTTTACACAGATATCTGTATAAACAATATTTATATGTTTATACAGCTATCACTATAAATAATATTTATATGTTTATACAGATATCCGTATAAATAATATTTATCTGTTTCTAAAGACATCCATAGAAGTGATATTTATATATTTATACAGATATCTGTATAAATAAGATTTATATGTTCATATAGATATCTGTATAAATAATATTTAGTTGTTTATACAGATATATGTATAAATAGTTAAGTGTTTATGTAGACATCTGTATAAATAGATATGTGTTTATAGAGATATCTGTATAAATATTTATATGTTTATACAGGTATCTGTATAAATATTTATGTGTTTATACAGATATCTGTATAAATATTTATACGTTCATGCAGATATCTGTATACGGAATACTTATGTGTTTACACAGATATCTGTATAAATAATATTTATATGTTTATACCGATATCTGCATAAATAATATTTATATGTTTATACAGATATGTGTATAAATAATATTTTTGTGTTTTTACATATATCTGTATAAATAATATTTATGTGTTGATAGAGATATCTGTATAAATAATATCTACATGTTCATAGAGATATCTGTATAAATAATATATACATGTTAATACAGGTATCTGTATAAATATTTACGTGTTCATACAGATATCTGTATAAATATTTACATGTTTCTGCACATATCTGTGTAAATATTTACATGTATATACAGACATCTGTATAAATATTTACGTGTTTATTCCGATATACATGTAAATAATATTTACATGTTTATACAAAGATCTCTATAAATAATATTTACATGTTTATACGGATATTTGTATAAATAATATTTACAAGTTCATACAGATATCTGTATAAATAATATTTACAATTTCATACAGATATCTGTATAAATAATATTTACATGTTAATAGAGTTATATGTATAAAGAATATTTACATGTTAATACAGATATCTTTATAAATATTTACATGTATATACAGATATCTGTATAAATGTGTACATGTTTGTTTATACAGATATCTGTAAAAATAATATTGATATGTTCATACAGATATCTGTATAAATAATATTTTTATATTTATACACATAACTGTATAAATAATCTTTACATGTTTATACAGATATCTGCGTAAATAATATTTATGTTTCTACAGATATCTGTGGTAATAATATTTATATGTTTATACAGATATCTGCATAGATATTATTGATGTGTTTATACAGAGATCTGTACAAATAATATTCCTATGTTTATACACATATGTGTATAAATAATATTTATATGTTTATGCAGATATCTACTTAAATTATATATATGTTTACAGATATCAGTGTTAATAATATTTATATGTTTATTCAGATGTCTGTATAAATAATATTTACTTGTTTACACAGATATCTGTATAAATTATATTTACATGTTTATAGAGATATCTATATAAATAATATTTACATGTTCATTCGGATATCTGTATAAATAACATTTACATGTTTATACGGATATCTTTATAAAAATTTTCATGTTTATACAGAAAAATGTATAAATATTTTCATGTTTATACATATATCTGTATAAATATTTACATGTTTATACAGATATCTGTATAAATATTTACATGTTTATACAGACATCAGTCTAAATATTCACACGTTTATTCAGACATCTGTGTCAATATTACCATGTTTATACGTACATCTCTGTAAATATTTACATGTTTATATGGACATCTGTGAAATATTTACATGTTTACACGGTCATCTGTGTATATATTTACATGTTTATACAGACATTTGTGTAAATATATTCATATTTATACAGACATCTGTATAAATATTTCTGTGTTCATACTGACATATTTATAAATGTTGATGTGTTTATAAAGAAATCTGCATAAATATTTATGTTTATACAGACAGCAGCATAAATATTTATACCTTTATACAGATATCTTTATTAATAGTTATATGTTTATACATATATCTGTATAAATACTTGTATGTTTATACAGATATCTCTATAAATAGTATTTATATGTTTATACCAATATCAGTATAAGTAATATTTATGTTTATACAGATATCTGTATAAATAATATTTATGTTTACACATATACGTGTATAAATAATATTCACATGATTATAAATATATTTGTATAAATAATATTAATATGTTTATACAGATATCTGAATTAATAATTTTTATATATTTACACAGATATTTGTATTAATAATAATTATGTGTTTATACACATATCTGTGAAAATACTTATGTGTTTATACAGATCCCTGTATAAATATTTATGTGTTTGCACAGATATCTGTATAAATATTTATGTGTTTATACTGACATCTCTATAATATTTCTGTTTATACACATATCTGTATAAATAATTATACATTTATACAGATATCTGAATAAATATTTATATGTACATACAGATATCTGCATAAATATTTATATGTTTAAAGAGATATCTGCATAAATAATATTTATATGTTTACCCAGATATCAGCATAAATAATATTTTTATGTTTATAACGATATCTGTATAAATAATATTTATAGGTTTATACAGATATGTGTATAAATAATATTTATATGTTTATACAGATATCTATATAAATAATATTTATATGTTTATACAGATATCTGTATAAATAATGTTTATATGATGTTTATACAGATATCTGTATAAATAATATTTACATGCTTGTAGAGATATTTGTGTAAATATTTACATGATTATACAGATATCTGTATAAATATTTACATACTTATACAGATATCTGTATAAATATTTGCATGTTTATACAGATATCTGTATAAATATTTACATGCTTGTTTATACAGATGTCTGTTTAAATATTTACATGTTTGTTTATACAGATATCTCTATAAACATTTATTTGTTTATAGAGATATCTGTATAAATAATATTCACATGTTAATACAGATATCTGAATAAATAATATTTACATGTTTATACAGATATCTCTATAAATATTTAAAGGTTTGTTTTTACATATATCTGTATAAATATTTACATGTTTATACAGATATCTGTATAAATATTTACATGTTTATACAGATATCTGTGTATATATTTACATGTTTAAACAGATATCTGTGAAAATATTTAGACATTTATACAGACAACTGTATAAATATTTATATGTTTATGCAGATATCTGTAGAAATAATATTTACAAATTTATACAGATATCTGTATAAATAATATTTACATGTTTATACAGATATCTGTATAAATAATATTTACATGTTTATAGAGATATCTGTATAAATAATATTTATATGTTTATACAGATATCTTTATAAATAGTATTTATGTGTTTATACAGATATCTTTATAAATATTTATGTTTATAAAGACATGTGTATAAATATTTATGTGTTTATACAAATATCTGTATAAACATTTATGTGTTTTAACAGATATCTGTATAAATAAACATGTAAATATTTATACAGATATCTGTATGAACATGTAAATATTTATACAGATAAATGTATAAACAAATATGTAAATATTTATACAGATATCTGTACGAACATGTAAATATTTTTACAAATATCTGATTAAACGTGTAACTATTTAAACCGATATATTTATAAACATGTAAATACTATTTATAGAGTTATTTTTAGAAACATGTAAATATTATTTATACAGATATCTGTAAACCTGTAAATATTATTTTTACAGATATCTGTATAAACATGCAAATATTATTTAAACAGATACCTGTTTAAACATATAAATATTTATACAGATATCTGTATAAACATATAAATATTTACACAGATATCTGTATTATCATGTATGTATTTATACAGATATCTGTTTAAACATATAAGTATTTATAGAGATATCTGTTTAAACATAAAAATATTTATAGAGATATCTGTATGAATATATAAATATTTATAGAGATATCTGTGTAAACACATAAATATTTATACAGATATCTGTATAAACACATAAATATTTATACAGACATCTGTATAAACACATAAATATTTATACAGATATCTGTATAAACACATAAATATTTATACAGATATCTGAATAAACACATAAATATTTTTCCAGATACCTGTATAAACACATAAATATTATTTATACAGATATCTGTATGAACATATAAATATTATTTATACAGATATCTATATGAACACATAAATATTATTTATACAGATATCTGTCTAAACTTATAAATATTATTTATGCAGATATCTGTATGAACATATAAATATTATTTATACCGATATCTGTATGAACATATAAATATTATTTATACAGATATCTGTCTAAACATACAAATATTATTTATACAGATATCTGTATTATCAAATAAATATTATTTATACAGATATCTGTTTAAATATATAAATGTTATTTATACAGATATCTGTTTAAATATATAAATATTATTTATATATATCTGTATAAATATATAAATATTTATGTTGATATCTGTATAAAGATATAAATATTTATATAGATATCTGTATAAGTATATAAATATTTATATAGATATCTCTATAACTATAGAAATATTTATGTAGATATCTGTATTAATATATAAATATTTATATAAATATCTGTCTAAATATATAAATATTATTTATATAGCTATCTGTCTAAATATATAAATAGTTTTTATACAGATATCTGTATAAATATATAAGTATTATTTATATGGATATTTGTATAAATATATAAATATTTACATAGTTATCTGTATAAATATATAAATGTTATTTATATACATAACTGTATAAATATATAATTATTTACATAGTTATCTTTATAAATATATAAATATTTCTATATGTGTATAAATATATAAGTATTATTTATGTAGATAGCTGTATGAATATATAAATATTTATATAGACATCTGTATGAATATATAAATATTTACATAGATATCTGTATAAATATATAAATATTTTCATAGATATCCGTAGAAATATATAAATATTTATATAAATATCTGTACAAATATTTAAATATTTTCATAGATATCTGTAGAAATATATAAGTATTTATACAGATATCTGTTTAAATATATAAGTAGTATTTATATAAATATCTCTATAAATATAAAAATATTATTTATATAGATACATGTATGAATATATAAATATTTATACAGATATCTGTATAATTATATAAATATTATTTATATAGATATCTGTATAAAGATATATATATTATTTATGTAGATATCTGTAGAAATATTTATATAATTATGCAGATATGGGTAGAAATATATAAATATTTATATAGATATCTCTATAAAAATATATACATTTATATAAATATTTATAGAAATATATTAATCATTATATACATTTCTGTATAAATATATAAATATTTGCATAGGTATCTGTGTAACTTTATGAATATATGTATAGATATATGTATAAATATATAAATATTTCTAAAGATATCAGTAGAAATATATAAATAAATATAAATATATTTTTAAATATAGAAATATTTATATAGATATCTGTAAAATATTTAAATGCTTATATAGTTATCTGTCTAAATATATAAATATTTTTTAGATATCTTCAGAAATATATAAATATTTACGTAGATATCTGTCTAAATATAAAAAGATTATTAATATAGATATCTGTCTAAATATATAAATATTATTTATATAGATATCTGTCTAAATATATAAATATTTTTATATTGATATCTCTCTAAATATATAAATATTTTTATACAGATATCTGTATAAATATATGAATATTATTTATATAGATATCTGTATAAATATATAAATTTTCATATAGTTATCTCTATAAATATATAAATGTTATTTATATACATATCTGTATAAATATATAAATATTCATATAGTTATCTGTATAAATATATAAATATTTATGTATGTGTGTATAAATATATAAATATTATTTATATAGGTATCTGTATGAATATACAATATTTATATAGATATCTGTATGAATATATAAATATTTATAGACATATCTGAATAAATATTTAAATATTTACATAGATATCTGTAGAAATATATAAGTATTTATATAGATATCTGTAGAAATATGAAAATAGTATTTATATAGATATCTGTATAAATATAAAACTATTATTTAAATAGATCCCTGTATGAATATATAAATATTTATAAAGTTATCTGTGTAAATATATGAATATTTATGCAGATATCTGTATTAGTATATAAATATTTATGCAGATATCCGTATAAATATATAAATATTTATGCAGATATGTGTATAAATATATAAATATTATTTATATAGATATCTGTATGAATATATAAGTATTTCTATAGATATCTCTATAAATATATAAATATTTATAAAAATATATTTATAAATATATAAATATATAGATATCTGTATAAATATTTAAATGCTTTTGTAGATATCTGTCTAAATATATAAATATTTTATAGATATCTTTATAAATATATAAATATTTATGTAGATATCTGTCTAAATATAAAAAGATTATTCATATAGATATCTAAATATATAAATATTATTTATATAGATATCTTTATAAATATAGAAATATTATTTACATAGATATCTGTATAAATATATAAATATTATTACAGATATCTGTATAAATATATAGATATTATTTATATAGATATCTGTATAATATATATTTATGTACATATCTGTCTAAATATATAAATATTATTTATATAGATATCTGTGTAAATATATAAATATTTATTTGGATATCTGTATAAATATATAAATATTAATATATATGCATATAAATATATAAATAATATTTATATAGATATCTGTATAATTATATAAATCTTTATATACATATCTGCATAAATATATAAATATTTATATAAATATCTGTATAAATATATAAATATTTATATAGATATCTGTATATATATAAATATTTATATAGATATCTATATAAATAGATAAATATTTTTATAGTTATCTGTATAAATATATAAATATTATATATGTATCTATATAAACATATAAACATTTATATAGATATCTGTATAAATATATAAATATTTATGTATGTATCTGTATAAATATATAAATATTTATATAGATATCTGTATAAACATATAAATATATACGTATCTGTATAAATATATAAATATTTATTTAAATATCTGTATAAATATGTAAATATTTATATAGATATATGTACAAATATAAAAATATTTATATAGATACCTGCATAAATATATAAATATTTATATATTATATATATAAACGTATAATAATATTTCTCATGTTGAACCTGTATTGCTGCATTCAAGGTATGTTCATACTGGCTTTTCAAATGCAAACTATTCAAATTATTAGTTAGGGCTTTCCAAATTTGTTGTTTAAAACATTATCCTCTGTATATTTCATATTCAGTTATCAATATGTTTCGTGGTTGTGTTTTATTCCTCAATTTATATATTTGATTATTGGACCAAGCAGAGTACCTTTGAAATTTTTCTTCATTTAAAAAATATGTATCTTGACTCAGGCATCTAATCCCAGCACTTTGGGAGACCAAAGCAAGAAGATCACAACGTGAAGAAATCAAGACCATCCTGGCCAATACAGTGAAATCCTGTCTCTACTAAAACTAAAGAAAATAAGCCAGGCATGGTGGCAGCTGGAGGAGTCCCAGTATGGTGTAGTCCCAGGTACGTGGGAGTCTGAGGCAAGACAATCGCTTGAACCAATGAGGCAGAAGTTGCAGTGAGCCAAGATGGTGCCATTGCACCACAGTCTGTGCAACAGAACAAGACTCTATCTAAAAACAATTATATATATAATATATATTATATAAATGCATTATATATTATATAATATATTATATCTGTAAGATATAATATATAATATCTCATAATATACATAAAAAACATTATGTCATATTATATATTGTATATATTATAGGTATTATATATTACAAATAACATAAAATATAATATATATTATATGACATCATATATTACATATCATATATTATATAATATTTAAATCATATATTATATGATATGTAAATAATATATTATAGGTAATATATACCATCTATAATAAATAAAATATATGACATATATTACATAACATATCATATAATGTATGATGTATATCATATTACATATTGTATATAATATGTTATATGATATATACTAAGTAATATATGGTATATATTATATAATATTTTATATATATTTTATAACATATGCTACATATTATATAATGTGTGATATATATTATATTGAACATATGATATATATTATTGCTAATATTTGATATATAACATATAAAAAATGATATATAACATATAATATATGATATATATTCCATGTAATGTATGATATATGTAATATATGATACATATTATATATAATATATTATGCATAATACATGATATGTATTATATATGATATATGAAATATATTATAAATGTTATATATTATATATAGTATATAATATTCTATTGTGTACAATTATATTATATATTATATATAAAATATCTTAATATATAATATATATTATATCATAATATATTACATATAATATATCATAATATATTTTATATTATATTATATTATTTTTCATAAAGTAATATATTATATATTTCATCTAATATATCATATATAATATAATAATATGCATTATATTATGATATTATATAGTATGTTATATAATATATAATATCTAATATATTATATATTATATATTTGATAATATCTAATATATTATATATTATGTGTAGTATATTACATATCATAAGTAACATAATACATTTTATATTATATTATATAGTAAATATTATATATTATACAATATGTTATACATATGATATTCTATATTATATAATATATGTTATATTATATAATATATATTATATATTACATATTATATTATATATAATTATATATATAATTGCATAAATATATATTATTATATATTATGTTATATGTAATAATTATATATTATTATATGTATTATACTGTATATAATATTATCTTATCATTATATATTATATTATACATAATATATTATATATAATATAAGGAGGCAGGGTGTAAAAGAAAATTATATATATGTTATACATATTATTTAAGTTTTATATTTACATTATATAAATTATATATATATATACACTTTTATATATATATGCACACATATATATATATATATTTGTAGGTGCCCTATTTCCCATTTCATATCTTATTTTAACATGTACATCATAGTAATGTGTGGGCTTGGGCTTCAGTTTTTGAAAGAAAACACTGAGCCTTCAATGACATTCCTGTACTTGTAAAAGCACTCCTGACTGCCTGGCAGCAGTTGGACCTCACAATGTGGATTGTGCCTTCACCTTGGAATGTGTATGCCCTATCGCCATGGTGATGGGATTAGGGATCTCCTGCCCTTGGTCCTAAGTGCAACTGCCTGTGCTGAGTTTTTCAAAGCTCAGAGCAGATTGAACTTTTGTGGTTTCATTTTCCCTGATTTTGATTTTTCTCATGTGGAACCTGTGTTGCTGCATTCAAGGTATGTTCATACTGGCCAGTCAAATGTAAACTCCTCAAATTCTTGGTTAGTGCTTTCCAAATATGTTATTTAAAATATTTTCTTCTGTATTTTCCCTATGCAGTTATCAATATGTTTCATGGTTATGTTTTATTCCTCAATTTATATATTTGATTACTGTACCAAGCAGAGTACCTTTGAAATTTTTCTTCATTTGAAAAATATGTATCTTTGTTCAGGCCTCCAATCCTAGCACTTTGGGAGGCAAAGGCAAGAGGATCACAACGTGAGGAGATCAAGACCATCCTGGCCAATACTGTGAAACCCTGTCTCTACTAAAACTAAAAAAAATTAGCCAGGCATGGTGGCAGCTGGAGTAATCCCAGTATGGTGTAGTCCCAGCTACCTGGGAGGCTGAGGCAGGTCAATCGCTGGAACCCGGGAGGCAGAGGTTGCACTGAGCCAAGATGGTGCCATTGCACCCCAGTCAGTGCGACAGAACAAGACTCTGTCTAAAAACAATTAAATATATAATATATAAAATATATATGCATTATATATTATATAATATATTACATCTGTAATATAAATATATATTATATAATATCTCATAATATACATAAAAATATTACGTATTATTATATATAATATATATTATATGTGTTACATATTATATACAATATATAATACATGATATATGACATTATATATTACATATAATTTATATTATTTATATTATATATAATATATATGATATGTATTATGTATTTTATTTAATATATAATATGTGTATTATATAATGATCTATAATATATATTATATTTTATGACATGTATATAATATATATTATATATTATATATCATATATTGAATATATCTTATATAAAATATATAATATATATATTATATATTATACTTTAAACAAAACATATAATATATTATATAATTTTTAAGTTATAAATTATATGATATGTAAATAATACATTATAGGTAATATATACCATCTATAATAAATATAATATATGACATATATTATATAACTTATGATATATATAACATAATATATGATGTATATTATATGATATATGGTATATAATATGATATATGATATATATTATATAATATATGCTATAAATTATATAATATATTATAAATATTTTATAACCTATGCTCTATATTATATAATGTATGATATATATTACATTGAACATATGACATATATTATTGATAATATATGATATATAACAGATAATATATGATATATAACATGTAATATATGATATTTATTACATATAATGTATGATATATGTAATATATGATACATATTATATATAATATATGATATAGAATACATGATATATATTATATATGACATATGATATACATTATATATGTTATATATTATATATAATATATAATAGTCTATAACATATGATTCTATTATATATTGTGAAAAATATCTTAATACATAGTATATATTACATCATAATTTATTATATATAATATATCATAATATATTATATATAACTTATAACATATTTTATAATATATAATATTATTATATCTAATGTAATATATTACATATTTAATCTAATATATATCATATATATTATAATATATATTATTTTATGATATTATTTATAATATGTTTTATAATATATAATTTTTAATATATAATATAGCGTACATTTTATGATATCTAATATATTATATATTATGTATAATATATTACATATTATATGTAATATATAGTGCATTATATATTATATTATATAGTAAATATTATATATTATATAATATGTTATATATATGACAGTCTATATTATATCATATATTATATATTATATATATTCTATATGATAACATTATATATTATTATATATATAATTGTATAATTATATATATAATTATATATGATGTTATATGTAAAAATTATATATTATTACTTATATTATATTGTATATAATAACATAACTTTATATATTATATTATACATAATATATTTTATATAATATAAGGATGCAGGATATAAAAGAAAATTATATGTATGCTATATATATTATAAAATTTATATATATTACGTTTTATAAATTATATATTTTTATATATACACACATATATATATATTTTGCGGTGCCCTATTTCCCATCTCATAACTTATTTTAAGAAGTACAGAGTAGTAATATGTGGGCTTGGGATTAGTCTTTTAAACAAAACACTGAGCCTTCAGTGACATTCCTGTACATGGAAAAGCACCGCTGACTGCCTGGCAGCAGTTGGACCTCACAATGTGGACTGTGCCTTCACCCTGTAATGTGTATGCACTATCGCCGTGGTGATTTGATTAGGGATCTCCTGCCCTTGGTCCTAAGTGCCACTGTCTTTGATGAGTTTTACAAAGCTTAGGGCAGATTGAACCTTTGTGCTTTCATTTCCCATGATTTTGATTTTTCTCTTGTTGAATCTGTGTTGCTGCATTCAAGGTATTTTCATATTGACGTGTCAAATGCAAACTCTTCAGATTATTAGTTAGTGCTTTGCAAATATGTTATTTAGAATATTATCCTCTGTATTTTACATATGCAGTTATCAATAGGTTTCATGGTTATGTTTTATTCCTCAATTTATATATTTGATTATTGGACCAAGCAGAGTAACTTTGAAATTTTTCTTCATTTAAAATATATGTATCTTGGCTCAGGCTTCTAATCCCAGGAATTTGGGAGGCCAAGGCAAGAGGATCACAACGTGAGGAGATCAAGACCATCCTGGCCAATACAGTGGAATCCTGTCTCTACTAAAACTAAAAAAAATTAGCCAGGCATGGTGGCAGCTGGAGTAGTCCCAGTATGGTGTAGTCCCAGCTACCTGGGAGGCTGAGGCAGGACAATCGTTTGAACCCATGAGGCAGAGTTAGCAGTAAGCCAAGATGGTGCCATTACACCCTAGTCTGTGCAAAAGAAGAAGACTCTGAATAAAAACAATTATATATATAATATACATTACATATGTAATATATATTATATAATATATTATACATTACATATGTAATATATATTATATAATATATTATACATGTTATATATTATTTATTATATAATATATTGTACATGTTATATATAATATATTATATTTGTTATATATAATATAATATATATGTTATATATAATATATTATATTCGTTATATATAATATATAATATATAATATGTCATAATTCATAATATATATTATATATTATGTCATATTGTATACAGTACATATAATATGTAATATATATCACATATAATATATAATATACATAATGTGACATAATATATTACATAGAACATATATAATATGTTTTATATATAATATATATAACATACATTATATGTTATATAATATATATAACATATATATTCTATAATATATAATATGATGTATATTATATAAAGAAATATCATATGTGTTACATTTTATGACATTTAAATAATTTATATTACATAATATATGTTATATATTACGTATATTATATATTAATTATATAACATATAAAATATATGATAAATATATTATATATAATTTGTATTAAATAAAATTTATAATATATTCTATAATATGGATATTTGTATATTATATGATATGTAAAGAATATATTTTTTGTAAAATATACCATATATAATAAATATAAAATATGAAATATATTATGTAATATATGATATATATAATATTATGTATGAAGTATATATGATATATGCTATATAATATGATATATGCTATATGTCATATGATATATGCTATATATTATATAATATATGATATATATTATATAGTATATTCTACATGATATATATTATATAGTATATTCTACATATTAAACAATATGTGATATATATTATGTATAACATATAATATATACTATTCATAATAAATGATATATAACATATAATATATGGTACATATTATATATAACATATAATATATATAATTTGTGATACATATTATATATAATATATGATATATAATATATGACAGATACTATATATATTATATGTTATATATTATATAATAGATGATATATATTATATATTTTATCAAATATAGATAATTATATAATATTCTATTACATATGATTATATTGTATTTTATATATGCTATATCTTAATATATGATATGTATTATAACATGATATATTATATATTATATTATATTATTACTATTGATAATATATGTTGTATATAATCTAATTTTTGTCATATATAACATTCTAATATATATTATATTAAGCTATAATATAAAATATGATATAAAATATCTATTATATAATATATTATATAATATATAACATCTAATATAATGTATAATATATATAATATATTACATATTATATGTAATATGTAATACAGTATATATTACATTATTTATTAGATATTATAAATTATATACTATATTATACATTTAATATTATATATTATATAATATACTATATATTATACATTATGTATTATATATTATTATGTCATATATAATTATATAATTATATGTATAATTACATATTATGTTATATATAATTATATAATATTATATATATTATATTGTATATCATAATTATATAATATTTTACATTATATTATACATAATATATTATATATAATGTGAGGATGCAGTATTTAAAAAATTATATATATGTTATAATTATTACATATGTTATATATGTTACCTTATAGATAATTGTATATGTATATACACATATGTATGTATATGTGTATTTGGGGGTGCCCTATTTCGCAACTCATATCTTATTTTAAGAAGTACAGCAAGGGAATGTGTGGGCTTGGGATTCGGTTTTTAAAACAAACAGTGAGCCTTCAATGACCTTCCTGTACATGTAAAACACTCCTGTCTGCCTGGCGGTAGTTTGACCTCACAATGTGGATTGTGCCTTCACCCTGGAATATTTATGCCCTATCGCCATGGTGGTGGGATTACGGAGCTCCTGCCCTTGGTCCTAAGAGCCACTTTCTGTGCTGAGTTTTTCGAAGGTAAGAGCAGACTGAACTTTTGTGTTTTCATTTTCCCTGATTTTGATTTTTCTTATGGGAAACCGTGTTTCTTCATTCCAGCTATGTTCATACTGTCCTGTCTAATGCAAACTCTCCAAATTACTAGTTAGTGCTTTCCAAATATGTTATTTAAAAAATTATCCTCTGTATTTTCCATATTCAGTTATCGATATGTTTCATGGTCATTTTTTATTCCTCAATGTATACATTTGATTATTGTACCAAGCAGAGTACTTTTGAAATTTTTCTTCATTTAAAAAATATGAATCTTTCTTCAGGCCTCTAATACCAGCATTTTGGGAGGCCAAGGCAAGAGGATCACAAGGTGAGCAGATCAAGACCTACCTGGCCAACAGAATGAAAACCTGTCTCTACTAAACAAAAAAACTTAGCCAGGTATGTTGGCAGCTGGTGTACTCCCAGTGTGGTGTAGTACTAGCTACCCGGGAGACTGCGGCAGGACAATCGCTTGAACCTGTGAGGCAGAGTTTGCAGTGAGCCATGCTGGCGCCATTGCACTCCAGCCTGTGCAACAGAACAAAACTCCATCTCAAAACTATCATTATTACTAATAATTATTACATATAATATATAATATATAATATATATAATATGACATAATATATATTACATATTATGTATTATTTATAAAATATATATAATATGTTATATATAAGATATATATTATATATAATATATTATATATAGTGTATAATATAAAATATATTATATATAATATATTATGGAAAATATATTATATATATTATACATATTATATAAAATGTATTGTATATATTATATATATTATATAATTTATAATATATATATTACATGATATATATAAAATATCATATATATTATATAATATAAGATATAGAATATTATGTATATTATATGATGAACAATAATATATATTATATTTTGTGACATGTATATAATATACATTATATACTATCTATTATATATAATATTTTATATATGTTACTAAATAAATACATAATTTATAAAATATATGATAAATACATTATATATAATATATTTTAATAAAATATATAATAAAGAATACAGTCAATAAATCATATATTATATGATATGTAAATAATAACTTATAGGTAATATATACCAAATATAATAAATATACCATATGACATACATCATATAATATATGATAAATATAATATAATGTATGATGTATGATATATGATATATGGTATATAATATGATATATGATATATATTATATAAGATATGTTATATATTATATAATATATGCCATTTAGTATATAACATATGCTATACATTTTATAATGTATGATATATATTATATATAACTTATGATATACATTATTGATAATATATTACATATAACATATAATAAATGAAATGTAACATAAAATATATGATGTATATTACATACAATATATGATATATATAATATATGTTACATATTTAATATATGATATATTATATACTGTACATGAAATATCAAAATATACCAAACATGTAATATATACTGCACATAAAGTATCAAAGAATGCAAAATATGTATTATATGCTGTACATAAAATATCAAAATATATGCTAAATGTGTATCACATACAGTACATAAAATATCAAAGTACATAATATATGTATTATATACTGTACATAAAATATGAAAAACTATGCAAAACATGTATTATATACTGTAGATGAAATATCAAAAACTATGCAAAATATGTATTATATACAGTATATAAAATATCAAAGTACCCAAAAAAATGTATTATAGACTGTACATAAAACATCAAATTACGCAAAATATGTATTACACACTGTAGATGAAATATCAAAGTACACAAAATATGTATTTTACACTGTACATAAAATATGAAAGTATGCAAAATATGTATTATAGACTTTAGATATAATACCAAAGTAAGCAAAATATGTATTTTACTCTGTAGATAAAATATTAAACTATGCAAAATATGTATTATAAACTCTAGATAGAATATTATATTTCACAAAATATGTATTATACACTGTAGATAAAATATCAAATTACGCAAAATATGTATTATAGTCTGTAGATAAAATATCAAAGCACCTAAAATATGTACTATACACAGTACATAAAATATCATACTAAGCAAAATCTGTATTTTACACTGCACATAAAATATCAAACTATGAAAATATGTACTATACACAATACATAAAGTATCAAATTATGCAAAATATGTATTATACACTGTACTTAAAATATCAAAGTACACAAAATATGTATTATACACTGTACATAAAATATCAAAGTGCCCCCAATATGGATTATGTACTCTACATATAATATCAAAATACCCCAAATATAAACTATATACTGTACATAAAATATCAAAGAACACTAAAGATATATTATATGGTGTACATGAAATATCAAAGTACCCCAAACATGTATTATATACTGTACATAAAATATCAAAGTACCCCAAATATGGATTATATACTGTAGATAAAATATCAAAATACACCAAATACGTATTATATACAGTACATGAAATATCAAAGAACCACAAATATGTCTTATATACTGTACAGAATATATCAAATTATCCCAAATATCTCTTACATACTGTACAAAAGTATCAAAGTGAACCAAATATGTATTATATACTGTACATAAATTATCAAAGTGAAAGAAATATGTATTATAAACCATACATAAAATATCAAAATACACCAAATATGATTTAAATACTGTTCATAAAATATCAAACTACACCAAATAAGTATTATATACTGTTAATAAAATATCAAAGTACACAAAATATGTATTATATGCTGTACATAAAATACCAAAGTACACCAAATATATATTTTATTCTGTACATAAAATATCAAAGTACCCAAAATATATATTAAATAATGTACATGAAATATAAAAGTACCCCAAATATGTATTATATACCATACATACAATATCAAAGTACCACAAATATATATTATGTACTGTATATAAAATATTAAACTACACCAAATATATATTATATACTTTACATAAAAAAGTATTAGAAATATGTGTTATATACTGTACATAAAATATCAAAGCACCCCAAATATGTATTATATACTGTACATAAATCCTCAATGGGAAACAAATATGTATTTTATACTGTACATACAATATCAAAGTACACCAAATATGTATTATATACTGTACATAAAACATCAAACTACACGAAATATGAATTATATACTGTACATAAAATATAAAAGTACACCAAATATGTATTATATGCTGTTCATAAAATATCAAAGTACACCAAATATGTACTATATACTGTACATAAAATTTTAAAATACCCCTAAAATGTATTATATACTGTTCATAAAATACTAAGTACAGCAAATATGTATTCTATACTGTACACAAAATATCAAAGTACACCAAATATGTATTATATACTGTGCATAAAATAACAAAGTATCACAAATATGTACTATATACTGACATAAAATATCAAAGTACCCCAAATATGTATAATTTACAGTAGATAAAATATCAAAGTACCCTAATGTGTATTATATACTGTACATAAAATATGAAAGTACCCAAAATATGTATTATATACTGTACATGAATTATCAAAGTACCCCAAATATGTATTATATACTGTACATAAAATATCAAAGTACCCCAAATATGCATTATATAGTGTACATAAAATACCAAAGTACCCAAAATATGAATTATATACTGTAGATAAATTATTCAAGAGAGACAGATATGTATTTTATACTGTACTTAAAATATGAAACTGAAACAAATATGCATGTTATACTGTAGATAAAATATCAAAGACACCAAATATGTATTTTATACTGTATATAAAATATTAAAGTAAACCTAATATGTAATATATGCTGGACATAAAATATCAAAGTACACCAAATATGTATTATATACAGTACATGAATTATCAAAATACTCCAAATATGTATTTTATACTGTACATAAAATATCAAAGAACCCCAAACATATATTATATACTGTACATAAAATATCAAAATACCGCAATTATATATTACATACTGTGTATGAAATATCAAAGTACCCCAAATATGTATTATATACTGTTCATAAAATATCAAAGTAACCCAAATATATATTATATACTGTACATAATATATCAAAGTACACCAAATATATATGAAATACTGTATATGAAACATCAAAGGACCCCAAACATGTATTACATACTGTACATAGTATATCAAAGTACCCCAAATATGTATTATATACTGTACATAAAATATCAAAGTACCACAAAATATGTATTATATACTGTACATAAATTATCAAAGTAACCAAAATATATATTATATACTGTACATCAAATATCAAAGAACACCAAATATATGTGAAATACTGTATATGACATATCAAAGTACCCAAAATATGTATTATTTACTGTACATAATATATCAAAGTACCCCAAATATGTATTATATACTGTACATAAAATATCAAAGTACCCCAAATATATATTAAATACTGTATATGAAATATCAAACTACCCCAAATGTGTATTATATACTGTTTATAAAATATCAAAGTAACCCAAATACATATTATATACTGTACATAAAATATCAAAGAACACAAAATATATATGAAATACTGTATATGAAATAAGAAAGTACCCCAAATATGTGTTATGTACTGTACTTAATATATCAAAGTACCCCAAACATGTATTATATACTGTACATAAAATATCAAAGTACCCCAAATATGTGTTATGTACTGAATATAAAATAACAAAGTAAACCAAATAAATATTACATACTGTACATAAGAAATCAAAGTAATCCAAATATGTATTATATAGTGAATGTAAAATATCAAAGTACCACAAATATATACTGTAGATAAATTATAAAACAGAAACAGATATGTACTTTATACTGTACAAAAAATATCAAAGTGAAACAAATATGCATTTTATACTGTAGACAAAATATCAAAGTACACCAAATATGTATTATATACTGTACATAAAATATTACAGTAAACTTAATATGTATTATATGCTGTAGATAAAATATCAAATTACCCCAAACATATATTATATACTGTACATAAAATATCAAAGTACCCTATATATGTATTAACTACAGTATATGAAATATCAAAGTACCCAAATATGTATTATATACTGTTAATAAAATATCAAAGTAACCCAAATATATATCATATACTGTACATAAAATATCAAAGAACACCAAATATATATGAAATACTGTATATGAAATATAAGAATACCCCAAATATATATTATATACTGTACATAAAATATCATATTACCCCAAATACGTATTATATACTGTACATAAAATATCAAAGTTACCCAAATATATATTATATACTGTACATAAGATATGAAAGTACATCAAATATATATGAAATAATGTATATGAAATATCAAAGTACCCTGAATATGTATTACATCCTGTACATAAAATATCAAAGTACCCCAAATATGTATTATATACAGTAGATAGAATAACAAAGTATACAAAAATGTATTATATACTGTATATAAAATATCAAAGTACCCCAAATATGAATCATACTGTACATAAAATATCAAAGTACACCATATGTGCATTATATAGTGAACATTAAATATGAAAGAACCCCAAACAAGTACAATATACAGTAGATAAATTATCAAAGAGAAACAGATATGTAGTTTATACATTACATAAAATATCAAAGTGAAATAAATATGCGTTTTGTACTGTAGATAAAATATGAAATTACACCTAATATGTGTTATATACTGTACATAAAATATTAAAGTAAACCTAATATGTATTATACGGTGTATATAAATTATCAAAGTACACTAAATATGTATTATATACTCTACATGAATTATCAAAGTACACCAAATATGTATTTCATACTGTACATAAAATATCAAAGTAACCAAAACTTATACTATATACTGTACATAACATATCAAAGTACCCCAAATATATATTAAATACGGTAAATGAAATATCAAATTACCCCAAATACGTATTATATACTGATCATAAAATATCAAAGTAACCCAAATATATACTATATACTGTACAAAAAATGCCAAAGTACCCCAAATATGTATTATATACTCTTCACAAAATATCAAATTAACCCAAATATATATTATATACTGTACATAAAATACCAAATTACCCCAAATATGTATTATACCCTGTACATAAAATTTCAAAGAACCCCAATTATACATTATATACAGTAGATAGAATATCAAAGTACCCAAATGTGTATTATATACTGTACACAAATTATCAAAGTAACCCTAATATGTATTATATACTGTAGATAAAATATCAAGGTACCCCAAGTATGTATTATATACTGTACATAAAATATCAAAGTACCTCAAATATGTATTATATACAGTACATAAAATATCAAATTACCCAAATTTGTTATATATACTGTACATAAAATATCAAAGTAACCAAAATATGTATTATATACTGTACAGAAAATATGAAAGTACCCAAAGTATGTATGATGTACTGTACATAAAATATCAAAGTACCCCAAATATGTATTATATACAGTAGATACACTATCAAAGGACCCAACTGTGTATTATATACTGTACATAAAATATCAAAGTACCCCAAATATGTATTATATACTGTTTATAAATTCTCAAAGTACCCCAAATATGTATTACATACTGTATATAAAATATCAAAGAAACCAAATATGCATTATATCATGTTCATAAAATATCAAAGTACCCCAAACATGCTTTATATACAGTAGATAAATTATCAAAGAGAAACAGATATGTATTTTATACTGTACATAAAACATCAAATTGAAACAAATATGCATCTTATACTGTAGATAAAATATCAAAGTACACCAAATATGTATTATAGACTGTACATAAAATATCAAAGTACCCCATTATGTATTATATACTGTACATAACATATCAAAGTACCCCAAATATGTATTATATACAGTAGATACCGTATCAAAGTACCCAAATGTGTATTATATACTGTACATAAAGTATCAAAGTACCATAAACATGTATTATATACTGAACATAAAGTATCAAAGTAACCCAAATATGTATTATATACAGTAGATACAATATCATAGTACCCAAATGTGTATTATATACTGTACATAAAATATCTAAGTAACCCTAATATGTATTATGTAATGTACATAAAATATCAAAGTACCCCAAATATGTATTATATACTGTACATAAAATATCAAAGTACCCCAAATATGTATTGTACACAGTAGATACAATATCAAAGTACCCAAATGTGTATTATGTACTGTACATAAAATATCAAAGTTCCCAAGATATGTATTATAAACTGTACATAAAAAATCAAAGTACCACAAATATGTATTATTTACAGTAGATACAATATCAAAGTACCGAAACGTGTATTATGTACTGTACATAAATTATCAAAGCAACCCAATTATGTATTATATACTGAACATAAAATATCAAAGTACCCCAAGTATGTATTATATACTGTACATAAAATATCAAAGTACCCCAAATATGTATTATATACACTAGATACAATATCAAAGTTTCCAAATCTGTATTATATACTGTACATAAAATATCAAAGTACCCCAAATATGTATTATATACCGTACATACAATATCAAAGTACCCCAAATATGTATTATATACGTGACATAAAATATCAAAGTACCCCAAAAAAGGATTATATAGTGTACATATAATATCAAAGTACCCCAAATATGTATTATATACTGTAGATAAATTTTCAAATAGAAACATATATGTATTTTATACTGTACATAAAATATCAAGTGAAACAAATATGCATTTTATTCTGTAGATAAAATATCAAAGAACACCAAATATGTTTTATATAGTGTACATAAAATATTAAACCTAATATGTATTATATGCTGTACATAAAATATCAAACTACACCAAATATGTATTATATACTGTGCATGAATTATCAAAGTACACCAAATATGCATTATATACTGTACATAAAATATCAAATTACCCCAAACATATATAACATACTGTACATAAAATATCAAAGTATCCCAAATATATATTAAACACTGTATATGAAATAGCAAAGTACCCCAAATATGTATTATATACTGTTCATAAAATATCAAAGTAACCCAAATACATATTATGTACTATACATAAAATATAAAAGTACACCAAATATATATGAAATACTGTATATGAAATATCAAAGTCCCCCAAAATGTATTATATGCTGTACATAATATATCAAAGTACCCCAAATATATATTATATAACGTACATAAAATATCAAATACCCCAAATATGTATTATATACTGTATATAAAATAACAAAGTAACCCAAATAAATATTACATACTGTACATAAGAAATAAAAGTACCCCAAATATGTATTATATACGGTACATAAAATAACAAAGTAACCCAAAAGTATATTATATACTATACATAAAATATCAAAGTACACCAAATATATATGAAATACTGTATATGAAATATGAAAGTACCCCAAATATGTATTATATACTGAACATAATATATCCAAGTACCACAAATATGTATTATATACTGTACATAAAATATCAAAGTACCTCAAATAAATTTTAAATACTCTATGGGACATATCAAAGTACCCCAAACGTGTATTATATACTGTTCATAAAATATTAATGTAACCCAAATACATATTACATACTGTACATAAAATATCAAAGTACAATAAATATATATGAAATAATATATATGAAATATTAAAGTACCCAAAATATGTGTTACACACTCTATATAAAATAACAAATTAACCCAAATAAATATTACATACTGTACATAAGAAATCAAAATACCCCAAATATGTATAATATACAGTACATAAAATATCAAAGTACCCCAAATATATATTAGGTAGAGTAGATACAATATCAAAGTAACCAAATGTGTACTATATACAGTGCACAACATATCAAAGTAAACCAAATATGTGTTATATACTGTACATAAAATATCAAAGTACACCAAGTATGTATTATATACTGTACACAAAATATCAAAGTATCCCAAATATGTATTATATACACTAGATACAATGTCAAAGTACCCAAATGTGTATTATATACTGTACATAAAATATTAAAGTACACTCAATATGTATTATATGCTGTACATAAAATATCAAATTATGCCAAATATGCATTATATAGTGTACATAAAATATCAAAGTGCCCCAAATATGTATAATATACTGTAGATGAATTATCAAAGAGAAACAGATATGTATTTTATACTCTACATAAAATATCAAAGTGAAACAAATATGCATTTTATACTGTAGATAAAATATCAAAGTACACCAAATATGTATTATATACTGTACATAAAATATTAAAGTAAACCCAATATGTATTATATGCTGTACATAAAATATCAAAGTACCCCAAATATGCATTATATAGTCTACATAAAATATCAGAGTACCCCAAATATGTATTATATACAGTAGATAAATTATCAAAGAGAAACAGATATTTATTTTATACTCTACATAAAATATCAAAGTGAAACAAATATGCCTTTTATACTGTAGATAAAATATCAAAGTACACAAAACATGTAGTATATAATGTACATAAAATATTAAAGAAAACCAAATATGTATTATATGCTGTACATAAAATATCAAAGTACACCAAATATGTACTCTATACTGTACATGAATTATCAAACTACATCAAATATGTATTATATACTGTACATAAAATATCAAGGTACCCCAAACATATATTAAATACAGTATATGAAATATCAAAGTACCCAAATATATATTATATTCTGTACATAAAATGTCAAAGTACACAAAATATATAATAAATACTGTATATGAAATATCAAAATACCCCAAATATGTATTATGTACTGTACTTAACATATCAAGGTACACCAAATATGTATTATATACTGTACATAAAATATCAAAGTACCGCAAATAAGTGTTATATACTGTATATGAAATAACAAAGTAACCCAAATAAATATCACATACTGTACATAATAAATCAAAGTACCCCAAATATGTATTATATACTGTACATAAAATATCAAAGTACTCCAAATATATATGACATACAATAGATACAATATCAAAGTACCCAAATGTGTACTATATACAGTACATAACATACCAAAGTAACCCAAATATGTATTAATTACTGTACATAAAATATCAAAGTACCCCAAGTATGTGTTATATACTGTACATAAAATATCAAAGTACCCCAAGTATGTATTATATACTGTACATGAAATATGAAAGTACCCCAAATAGGTATTATATACAGCAGATAAAATATCAATGTACTCAAATATGTATAATATACTGTACATAAAATATCAAAGTACCCAAAAGATGCATTATATACAGTTGATACAATATCAAAGTACTCAAATATGTATTATATACTGTACATAAAATATCAAATTACCCCAAATATGTATTATGTACTGTATATGAAATATCAAAGTACCCCAAATATGTATTATATACTGTTCATAAAATATCAAAGTAACCCAAATACATATTTTATAGTGTACACAAAATATCAAAGTACAATAAATATATATGAAATAGTTTATATGAAATATCAAAGTACCCAAAATATGTATTATATACTGTATATAAAATAACAAATTAACACAAATAAATATTACATACTGTACATAAGAAATCAAAGTACCCCAAATATGTATTACATACTGTACATAAAATATCAAAATACCCCAAACATGTATTATATACTGTACATAAAATATCAAAGTACCCCAAATATATATTATATACAGTAGATACAATATCAAAGTACCCAAACGTGTATTATATACAGTACACAACATATCAAAGTAAACCAAATATGTATTATATACTGTACAAAAAATATCAAATTACCCCAAGTATGTATTATATACTGTACATAAAATATCAAAGTACCCCAAATATGTATTATATACAGGTGGTACAATATCAAAGTACCCAAATGTGTATTATATACTATACATAAAATATCAGAGTACCCCAAGTATGTATTATATACTGTACATAAAATATCAAAGTACCCCAAATATGCATTATATAGTGTACATATAATATCAAACTACCCCAAATATGTATTATATACTGTAGGTAAATTATCAAAGAGAAACAGATATGTATTTTATACTGTACATAAAATATCAAAGTGAAAGAAATATGCCTTTTATACTGTAGATAAAATATCAAAGGACACCAAATATGTATTATATACTGTACATAAAATATTAAAGCAAACCTAACATGTATTATATGCTGAACATATAATATCAAAGTACACCAAATATGAATTAGATACTGCACATGAATTATCAAAGTATAGCAAATATGCATTATATACTGTACATAAAATATCAAAGTACCCCAAACATATATTATATACTGTATATAAAATATCAAAGTACCCCAAATATGTATTAAATACTGTATATGAAATATCAAAGTACCCCAAATATGTATTATATACTGTTCAGAAAATATCAAAGTAACCCAAATATATATTATATACGGTACATAAAATATCAAAGTACACCAAATATACATGAAATACTCTATATGAAATATCAAAGTACCCCAAATATGTATTATATTCTGTACATAATATATCAAAGTACCGCAAATAAGTATTATATACTGTATATAAAATATCAAAGTTCCCCAAATATAAATTAAATACTGTATATGAAATACCAAAGTACCCCAAATATGTATTATGTACTCTTCATAAAATATCAATGTAACCCAAATATATATTATAGACTTTACATAAAATATCAAAGTACACCAAATATATATGAAATACTGCATATGAAATATCAAAATACCCAAAGTATGTATTATATACTGTACATAATATATCAAAGTACCCCAAATATATATTATATACAGTAGATACAATATCAAAGTACCCAAAGTTGTATTATATACTGTAGATAAAATATTTAAGTAACCCAAATATGTATTATATACTGTACATATCAAATTACCCCAAGTATGTATTATATACTGTACATAAAATATCAAAGTGTACTAAATATATATTATATACTGTACATAATATATCAAAGTATGCCAAATATATATTATATACTCTAAATAAATTATCAAAGTACACAAAACATATATTATGTACTGTACATAAAATATCAATGTACTCTAAATATATTATATACTGTACATAAAATATAAAAGTACACCAAATATATTATATAAGGTACATAAAATTTCAATGTATACCAAATATATATTATATACTATACATAAAATATAAAAGTTCAAAAAATATATATTATATACTGTACATAAAGCATCAAATTACACCAAATATATATTATACACTGTACATCAAATATGAAAGTACACCAAATATATATTACATGCTGCACATAAAATATCACAGTATACCAAATATATATTATAGACAGTATATAAAATATCACACTACTCCAAATATATGTTATATATTGTACATAAAATATCAAAGTACCCCAAAGATATATTGTATGCTGTACATAAAATATCAAAGTAAACCAATTATATATAATATACTGTACATAAAATATCAAAGTACACCATATATATTATATACTGTACATAAAATGTCATAGTACACCCAATATATTATATGCTGTAAGTAAAATACCAAAGTACACGAAATATGTACTATATACTGTACATGAAATATCAAAGTACACCAAATGAATATTATATACTGTACATAAAATTTCAAAGTACAACAAATATATATTATATACCCTACTTAAAACATCACAGTACACCAAGTATATTTTTTATAATGCACATAAAATGTCAAAGTACACCAAAAATATATTATACACTGCACATAAAATATCAAAGTACACCAAATGTACATTATATACTGTACAGAAAATATCAATGTACACCAAATATATGTTATAAACTGCAGATAAAATATCAATGTACACAAAATATATATTGTATACTGTACATAAAATATCAAATTACCCCAAATATATATTATATTCTATACATATAATATCAAACTACAACAAATCTACATTATATACTGTACATAAAACATCAAAGTACAACAAATATATTTTATATACTGTACATAATATATCACAGTATACCAAAAATATATTATATACTTTACATAAAATATCTATGTACACCATATATATCTTATACGTGGTACATAATATATCAAAGTACACCAAATATATATTATATACTGTACATAAAATATCAAAATAAACCAAATATGTATCATATACGGTACATAAAATATCAAACTAAACCAAATATATATTATATACTGTACATAATATATCAAAGAACACCAAATATATATTATATACTGCACATAAAATATGAAAGTACACCATATATATTATATACTGAACATAAAATATCAAAGTTCACCAAACATATATTATGTATTGTACATAAAATATCAAAGTACACCAAATATATATTATGTACTGTGCAAACAATATCAAAGTACACCAAAAACATATTTTGTAGTGTACATAAAATATAAGAGTACACCAAATGTGTATTATATGCTGTACATAAAATATCAAAGTACACAAAATATATGTTATATATTGCACATAAAATATGAAAGTACACAAAATATATATTATATAATACATAAAATACAAAGTACACAAAATATATATTATATATTGTACATAAAATTTCAAAGTAAAGTACACAAAATATGTATTATATATTGTACATAAAATATCAAAGCACAAAAAATATATATTATATATTGTACAAAAAATACGAAAGTACACAAAATATGTATTATATATTGCACATAAAATACCAACCTACACAATATATATATTATATATTGTACATAAAATATCAAAGAACACAAATTATATATCATATATTGTACAAAAAATATGAAAGTACACAAAATATATATTATACATTCTACATAAAATATCAAAGAAGATAAAATATATATCATATATTGTACATTAAATATCAAAGTACACAAAATATATGTCATATATTGTACATAAAATATAAAAGTACAAAACTACATATTTTATATTGTCCATAAAATATCAAATTAGAGAAAATATATATTATACACTGTACATGAAATATGAAACTACACAAATTATATACCATATATTGTACATAAAATATCGACGTACAGAAAATATATATTATATATTGTACATAAAATATGAAACTACACAAAATATATATCATATATTTTACATAAAATATCAAACTACACAAAATATATATTATATATCATACATAAAAGATGAAAGCCCACAAAATATATATTATATATTGCACATAAAATATCAAAATAAAGTACACAAAATATTTATGTATTGTACATAAAATATGAAATTACACAAAATAAATAACATATATTTTATATAAAATATCAAATTACACAAAATATGTATGATATATTCTACATAAAATATCAAAGTACACAAAATATATATTATATATTCTACATAAAATATGAAAGTATGCAAAATAAATATTATATATTGTACATAAAATATCAAAGTACACAAAATACGTATTATGTGTTGTACATAAAATATCAAATTACAAAAAATATATATTATATATTGTACATAAAATATCAAAGGACACAAAATATATACTATATTCTATAATTAAAATGTCAACGTACACAAAATATATATTATATATTGTACATAAAATATCAAATTACACAAAATAAATATAATACATTGTACATAAAATATCAAAGTTCACAAAATATATATGTATTGTACATAAAATATCAAAGTACACAAAATATATATAGTACATAAAATATCACGTACACAATGTTTGTATTATATATTGTACTTAAAATATCAAAGTACACAAATTATATATCATGTATTGTACATAAAATATCAAAGTACATAAAATATATATCATATATTGAACATTAAACCTCAAAGTACACATAATATATGTCATATATTGTACATACAATATCAAAATACACAAAATATATCACATATGGTATGTAAAATATCAAAGAACAGCAAATATATATCATATATTGTACATAATATATCAAACTACACAAAATGGTTATCATATATTGTACATAAAATATCAAAGTACACAAAATATATATTATATATGGTACATAAAATATCAAAGTACACAAAATATATATTATATATTGTACATAAATTATAAAAGTACAGGAAATATATATTACATATTTTATATAAAATATCAAAGTACACAAAATATATATCACATATTGTACATAAAATATCAAAGTACACAAAATATATATTATATATACACAGATTATCAAAAAGTACACATAATATATGCTTTATATTGTACATACAATATCAAAGTACCCAAAATATATCTTATATTTTGTACATAAAATATCAATGTACACAAATTATATATTTTATATTGTACATGAAATATCAAAGTTCACAAAATATATATCATATATTGTACACAAAATATCAAAGTACACAAAACATATATCACATATTGTAGATAAAATATCAAAGTACACACAATATGTATCATATATTGTACATAATATTTCAAACTACACAAAATATATATCATATATTGTACATAAAATATCAAAGTGCACGAAATACACATTTTATTTTACATAAAATATCAAAGTACACAAAATATATATCACATAATTTACATAAAATAACAAAGTACACAAAATATATATTGTATATTGTACAAAAATTATCAAAAAGTACACAGTATTTATGTTTTATATTGTACATAAAATATCAAAGTACCCAAAATACATGTTATATATTGTACATAAAATATCAAAGTACACAAATATGTTATATATTGCACATAAAATATCAAAGTACACAAAATATATACTATATTTTGTAAATAAAATATTAAAGTACACAAAGTATATATTATATATTGTACATAAAATATCAAAGTACACGAAATAAATATAATAAACTGTAGATAAAATATCAAAGTTCACAAAATATATATTACGTGTTGTTCATAAAATATCAAATTACAGAAAATATATATAGTATATAAAATATCCAGTTCACAAAATATATATTATATATAGAACTTAAAATATCAAAGTACACAAATTTTATATCATATATTTTACATAAAATATCAAAATACACAAAATATATATGATATATTGTTCATAAAATATCAAAGTACAGAAAATATATATCCTATATTTCACATAAAATATCAAAGTACACAAAATGTATATTATATATTGTACATAAAATATCAAAGTACAAAAAATATTACATATTGTACATATAATTTCAAAAACTACTCAAAATATATGGCACATATTGTACATAAAATATCAAAGTACACAAAATATATCCTATTTATTGTACATAAAATACCAATGTACACAAAATATATCTTATATATTGTACAAAAATATAAAAGTATACAAAATATGTCTTGTATATTGTACATAAAACATCAAAGTTCACAAAATATAACTTACAGATTGTACATAAAATATCAAAGAAAACAAAATATATTTTTTATATTGTACGTAAAATATCAAAGTACACAAAATATATCCTATATATAGTACATAAAGTATCAAAGGACACAAAATATATCTTATATATTGCACATAAAATATCAAAGTACACAAAATATATCTTATATACTGTACATAAAATATCAAAGTACACAAAATATATATCATATTTTGCACATAAAATATAAAATAACACAAAATATATATCATAAATTGTACATAAAATATCAAAGTACACAACAAATGTATTATATATTGTACAGAAAATATCAAAATATGCAAAATATATATCTAATATTGTACATAAAATATCAAAATACACAAAATATGTATTATATATTCACCATAAAATATCAAATCACATGAAATTAATATTATATATTGTACATAATATATCAAATTACACAAAATATATATTATATATAGTACATAAAATATCAAAGTAAACAAAATTTATATTATATATTGGCCATAAAATATCAAAGTACACAAAATATATATTATATATTGTACGTAAAACATCAAAGTACACAAAACATGTATTATGTATTGCACGTAAAATATCAAAGAACACAAAATATATATTATATATTGTACATAAAATATGAAAGTAAACAAAATAAATATCTTATATTGTAAATAAAATATCAAAGTACACAAAATATGTATCATATATTGTACATAAAATATCAAAGTTCACAAAATATATATTATATATTGTACATAAAATATCAAAGCAAAGTGCAAAAAATATATGTTATATATTGTACATAAAATATGAAAATACACACAATATATAACACATATTGTACATAAAATATCAAAGTACACTATATATCATATATTGTACATTAAATATCAAAGGACACAGAATATGTATTATATATTGTACATAAAATATCAAGGTACACATAATACATATCAAATATTGCATATAAAATATCAAAGTACACAAAATATATGACACATCCTGTACATAATATATCAAACTACACAAAATATATATCATATATATCTTATATTGTACATAAAATATCACAGTACACAAAATATATATTATATATTGTACATAAAATATCAAAGTACACAAAATACTTATATATTGGCCATAAAGTATCAAAGTACACAAAATATATATTATACATAATACATACAATATCAAAGTACACAAAATATATGTTATATATTGTACATAAAACATCAAAGTACTCAAAATATACATAGTTCATAAAATATCAAAGTAAACTATATATAATATATACAGTACATAAATATCAAAGTACACTAAATATATATCATATATTGTACATAAAATATCAAAGTACACAAAATATATATCATATATAGTACATAAAATATCTAAATACACAAAATTTGTATCATATATTGTACATAAAATATCAAATTACACAAAATATATATTGTATAATTTACATAAAATATCAAAGTACACAAAATATGTATTATATATTGTACATGAAATACCAAAATACACAAAATATAGGTTATATATTGTACATGAAATATCAAAATACACAAAATATATATAATATATGGCATATAAAATATGAAAGTACACAAAATATATATCATATATTGTACATAAAATATGAAAATACACAAAATATATGTCATCTATTGAACAAAAAATATCAAAGTACAAAAAATATGTATCATATATTGTTCAAACAATATCAAAGCACACAAAGTATATATTATATATTCTACATAAAATATGAAAGTAAAGCACACAAACTATATATGATATATTGTACATAATATATCCAAGTACACAAAATATACATTATATATATATATATATATATACATGGAATGGATTGAAATGGAATGGAATACAATGGAAGGGAATCAACATGAGAGAAATGGAATGGAAACAAATTTAAAGGAATGGAATGGAACGGAATTTAATCAACTGGAATGGAATGGAATGGAATGGAATGGAATGGAATAGAATCAAATGGAATGGAATTGAATGAAATGGAATGGAAAGGAATGGAACGGAATGGATTGGAATGGAATGGAATGGAATGAAATGGATTGGAATGGAATAAAATGTAATACAATGGAATGAAATGGAATGGAACAGAATGAAATGGAATGGAATCAAATCATCCCGAGGGGAATGAAATGGAATTGAATGGAATGGAATGAAATTTAATGGAATGGAATGGAATGGAATTGAATGGAATGGAATCAACCCGAGTGGAATGGAATGGAATGGAATGGAATGGAATCAACCCGAGTGGAATAAAATGGAATGCAATGGAATGGAATGGAATGGAATGGAATGGAATGGAATGGAATGGAATAAACCTGAGTGGAATAGAATGGAATGGAATGGAATAAAATTGAATGGTATGGAATCAACACGAGTGGAAAGGAAGGGAAGAAACTGAATGGAATGGAATGGAATCAAATGGAATGGAACGGAATCAAATGGAATGAAATGGAATGGAATGGAACGGAATGGAATGAAATTAATCCGAGTGGAATGGAATGGATTGGAATGGAATGGATTGGAATGGAATCAACCAGAGTGGAATGGAATGAAATGCAATGGAATGGAATGGAATCAACCCGAGTTGAATGGAATGAAATCGAGTGGAATGGAATGGAGTGGAAAGGAATGGAATGGAATCAAATGGAATGGAACGGAATGGAATGGAATGGAATGGAGTGGAAACGAATGCAATCAACTGGAATGGAATGAAATGGAATGGCACGGAATAGAATGAAATGGAATGGAATGGAATCAACCCGAGTGGAATGGAATGGAATGGAGTGGAATGGAATGGAATGGAAAGGAACGGATTGAAAGGGAATGGACTGGAATCAACCCGAGTGGAATGGAATGGAATGGAATGGAATGGAATGGAATGGAATAGAAAGGAATCATCCAGAGTGGAATAGAATGCAACGGAATGGAATGGAATGGAATGGAATAAAATCATCCCAAGTGGAGTGCAATGGAATGGAATGGAATAGAATGAAATGGAATGGAATGGAATGGAATCAACACGAGTGGAATGGAATGGAAAGGAATGGAATGGAATCAACTGGAATGGAGTGGAAGGGAATGGAATAAACCTGAGTGGAAAGCAATGCAATGGAATGGAATCGAATGGAATAGATTGGAATGCAATGAAATCCAACCGAGTGAAGAGGAAAGGAACGGAATGAAATAGAATGAAACGGAATGGAATGGAATGGAATTAACCCGAGTGGAATGGAATGGAATGGAATAGAATGGCATCAATCCGAGTGCAAAAGAATGTAACGGAATGGAATGGAATGCAATAGAATGTTATCAACACGAGTGGGAAAGAATGTAATGTAATGGAATGGAATGGAATCATCCCATGTGGAATGGAATGGAATGGAAAAGAATAGAATAGAATGGAAGGGAAGGCAATGGAATCAACATGAGTGTAATGGAATGGAACGGAATGCAATGGAATGGAAAGGAATGGAATCACATGGAATGGAACGGAATGGAACGGAATGGAATGGAATGGAATGGAATGGAATGGAATCAAGAAGAGTGGAATGGAATGGATTGGACTGGAATGTAATGGAATGGAATGGAATCAACCAGAGTGAAATGGATTGGAAGGGAAATTAACAGAATGGAATGGAATGGAATGGAGAGGAATGGAATGGAATGGAATGGAATGGAATCATCCACAGAGTAATGGAATGGAAAGGAATGGAGTGGAATGGAATGGAATTAACTGGAACGGAATGGAGAAAAATGGAATGGAATGGAAGGGAATGGAATCAAACTGAGTGGAATGGAATGGAATGGAATGGAATTGAAACAACCCGAGGGGAATGGAAAAGAATGGAGTCAACTGGAATGGAATGGAATGGAATTGAACAGAGTGAAATGAAGTAGAATGGAATGGAAAGGAAAGGCATCAACTGTAATGGAATGCAATTGAATGGAATGGAATGGAATCATGTTGAATGGAATGGAATGGAATGGAATGAAATGGAATGGAAGGGAGTGGGATGGAATGAAATAGAATCAACCCGAGTGGAATGGAATGGAATGAAATGGAATGGAAAGGAATGGAATAGAATGGAAAGGAATGGAATCAACCAGATAGCAGTGGAATGGAAAAAAATTTAATGGAATGGAATGGAACGGAATGGAATGGAATGGAATGGAATAGAATCAACTGGAATGGAACTGAATGAAATGGAATGGAATGGAACGGAATGGATTGGAATGGAATGAAATGGAATAGAATGGAATGACCTTGAATGGAATTGAATGCAATGGAATGGAATCAAATGAACCCGAGGGGATTGGAATGGAATGGAATGGAATGAAATTGAATGGAATCAACTGGAATGGAATGAAATGGAATGGAAAGGAATGGAATGGAATGGAATCAACACGAATAGAATGGAATGGAATGGAATGGAATGGAATGGAATGGAGTGGAATAAACCTGAGTGGAATGGAATGGAAGGGAATGGAATGGAATGGTATGGAATCAACACGAGTGGAAAGGAATGGAATGGATTTGAATGGAATGGAAAGGAATCAACTGGAATGGAATGAAATGGAATGGAAAGGAATCAACTGGAATGGAATGGAAAGGAATGGAGTGGAATGGAACTGAATGGAATTGAATCAACCCAAATGGAATGGAATGAAATGGAATAGAACGGAATTGAATGGCATGGAATAGAATGGAATTGAATCAAACCGAGTGGAATGGAATGGAATGGAGTGGAGTGGAGTGGAATGGAATGGAATGGAATGGAATGGAATGGAATGGAATGGAATGGAAAGGAATGGAATGGAATGGAATGGAATGGAATGGAATGGAATGGATTAGAATGAAATTGAATCAACCTGAGTGGAATGGTACGGAAAGGAAAGGAATGGAATGGAATGGAATGGAATAGAATGGAATTGAATCAACCCGAGTGGAATGGAATGGAATTGAATGGAATGGAATGGAAGGGGAAGGAATGGAATGGAATGGAATGGAATGGAAAGGAATGGAATGGAATGGAATGGAATCAACCTGAGTGTAATGGAATGGAATGGAACGGAATAGAAAGGAATGGAATGAAATGGAATGGAATGGAATGGAAAGGAAGGTAATAGAATGGAATTGATTGAACCCGAGTGGAATGGAATGGAATGGAATGGAATGGAAAGGAAAGGAATGGAATAGAATGGAATGGAATGGAATCAACCCGAATGGAATGGAATAAAATGGAATGGAGTGGAATAGAATGGAACGGAAAGGAATGAAGTGAAATGCAATAGAATGCAATTGAACCAACCCGAGTGGAATGGAATGGAAAGGAATGGAATGGAATGGAATGGAATGGAATGGAAGAGAATTGAATTGAATTAACCTGATCGGAATTGAATGGAATGAAATGAAATGGAATAGAATGGAATGGAATAGAGTGGAATTGAATCAACCCGAGTGGAATGGAATGGATTGGAATGGAATGGAATGGAGTGGAATGGAATGGAATGGAATGGAATGGAATAGGATGGATTTGAAACAAAACCGAGTGGAGTGGAATGGAGTGGTATGCAATCGAATGGAATGGAACGGAATGGAACGGAATAGAATGGAATTGAATCAACACGAGCGGAATGGAATGGCATGGAATGGAATGTATTGGAATGGAATGGAAAGGAATGGAATGGAATTGAATCAACCCGAGTAGAATGGCATGGCATGGAATGGAAAGGTAAGGAATGGAATAGAAATGAATGGAATCAACCCGAGTGGAATGGAGTGAAATGGAATGAAAAGGAACGGAATGGAATGCAATGGAGTGGAATGGAGTGGAATGGAATGGAATGGTATGGAATGCAATGGAATGGAATTGAATCAACACGAGTAGAATGGAGTGGAATGGAATGCAATGTAATAGAATGGAATTGAATCAACCAGAGTGAAATGCAATGGAATGGAATGGAATCAAATTGAATGGAATTGAAGCAACCCTATTGGAATGCAATTGAATGTAATTGAATGGAATGGAATGGAATTGAACGGCACTGTACCGAACGGAATGGAATGGGATGGAAATGAATGGAATGGAATGGAATAGAATGGAATTGAATTAACCCGAGTGAAATGCAATGGAATGGAATGGAATGGAATGGAATCAACTGGAGAGGAATGGAATGGAATGGAAAGGAATGGAATGGAATCGAATGGAATAGAATGGAATTTAATCACCCCGAGTGGAATGGAATGGAATGGAATGGAATGGAATGAAAAGGAATGGAATGGAATGGAATCAACCCGAATGGAATGGAATGGAATGGAATGAAATGAAACGCAATAGAATGGAATTGAATGGACCCGAGTGGAATGGATTGGAATGGAATGGAATGCAATGGAATCGAATGGAATTGAATGGAATGGAGTAAAACGGAATTGAATCAATCTGAGTGAAATGGAATGGAATGGAATAGAATGTAATGTAATGGAATGGAATGGAATGGAATAGAAGGGAATTAAATCTACCCCAGTGGAATGGAATGGAATGGATTGGAATGGAAAAAACAGAATGGAATTGAACCAATCCAGGTGGAAAGGAGTGGAAGGTAATGGAATGGAATGGAAAGGAATGGAATAGAATGGAATTTAATCAACACGAGTTCAATGAAATGGAATGGAATGAAATGGAATGGCATCGAATTGAACAGAATGGAATAGAATTAACCCGAGTGAAATGGAATGGAATGGAATGGAATGGATTGGAAAGGAATGGAATGGAATTGAATCAACAAGAGTGGAAAGGAATGGAATGAAATGGAATGGAATGGAATGGAATAGAATGGAATTGAATCAACCCGAGTAGAATGGAAAGGAATGGAATGGAATGGAATGGAATAGAATGGAATGGAATGGAGTGGAATGGAATAGAATGGAATGGAATGCAATGTAATGGAATTGAATTGAATCAACACGAGTGGAATGGAATGGAATGGAAGGGAAGAGAATGGAATTGAAGCAACCCGAGTGGAATGGAATGGAATGGAATGGAATGGAATAGAAAGAATTGAATCAACGCGAGTGGAAAGGAATGGAATGGAATGGAATAGAATGGAATAGAATCATCCCGAGTGGAATGGAATGGAATGGAATGGAATCAACCAGAGTGGAATGGAATGGAATGGAGTGGAATGGAATGGAATGGAGTGGAATGGAATGGAATGGAATGGAATGGAGTAGAACGGAATTGAATCAACTGAAATGGAATGGAATGGAATGGAATCCACCCGAGTGGAATGGAGTGGAATGGAATGGGATTGAATGGAATTCGATGGAATGGAATGAAATGGAATCAACCTGAGTGGAATGGATTGGAATGGAATGGAATGGATTGATGTGGAGTGGAATGGAATGGATTGGAATTGAATGGAAGGGAATGGAATGGAATGGAATGGAATGATATGGAATGGAATGGAATAGAATGAAATTGAATCAACCCGAGTGGAATGGAATGGAATGGAACGGTGTGGAACTGGATGGAACGGAATTTAAACGAATAGAATGGAATCGAATCAACCCGTTGGAATGCAATGGAATGGAAGGGAATGGTATGGAATGGCATAGAATGGAATTGAATCAACACGAGCGCAGAGGATTGTAATGGAATGGAATGGAATGCGATGGGATGGAATTGAATCAATCCGAGGGCAATGGAATGGAATTGAGTTGAGTGGAGTGGAATGAAATGGAATGGAATGGAGTGGAGTGGAATGAAATGCATTGGAATGGAGTGGAGTGGAATAGAATGGAATGGAATGGAATGTAGTGGAGTGGAATGGAATGGAATGGAATGGATTGGAATGGAATGGAATGGCATACAATGGAGTTGAATCATCTGGAATGGAACGGAATGGAATAGAATGGAATGGAAAAGAATGGAATGGAATGAAATGGAATGGAATGGAATGAAATGGAATGGAATGGAATGGAATGGAATGAAACGGAATGGAATGGAAGAGTATAGAATTGAATCAAGTCAAGTGGAATGGAATGGAATCGAACGGAATGGAATGGAATGGAATGGAATGGAATAGAATGGAATGGAATCATCCAAATTGGAATGGATTGGAATGGAATGGAATGGAGTGGAATGGAATGGAATGGAAGAGAAAGGAATTGAATCAACTGGAATGGACTGGGATGGAATAGAATGGAACTGAATCAACCCGAGCAGAATGGAATGGATTGGAATGAAATGGAATGGAATGGAATGGAATAGAATTGTATTGAAGCAACTGGAGTGGAATGGAACGGAATGTAATGGAATGGAATGGAAACGAATAGAATGGAATGGAATCAACCCGATTGGAATGGAAAGGAAAGGAATGGAATAGAATGGAATGGAATGGAATGGAAAGGAATCAACCCGAGTGGAGTGGAATGTACTGCAATGGTATGGAATGGAATGGAATGGAATGGAATAGAATGTAATGGAATGGAATAAACCCGAGTGGAATGGAATGGAATGGAATAGAATGGAATGGAATGGAATGGAACACAGTGTATTTGAATGAAGCCGAATGGAATGGAATGGAATGGAAAGGAATGGAATGGAATGGAATGGAGAAGAATGGAAATAATGAATTGGAATGGAATTGAATGGAATGGAATAGAAAGGAATTGAATCAAGTGGAATGGAATGGAATGGAATGGAATGGAATGGAATGGAATGGAATGGAATAAACCCGAGTAGAATGGAATCAAATGGAGTGGAATTGATTGGAATGGAATGTAATGGAGTGGAACGGAATGGAATGGAAAAGAATGGAATTGAATCAACTGGAATGGAATAGAATGGGATGAAATGGAATGGAATAGAATGGAATGGAATAGAACGGAATAGAACCAACTGGAATGGAATGGAATGGAATGGAATGGAAAGGAATGACATGGAAACAACTGGAATGGAATGGAATGGAATGGAATAGAATGGAATGGAATAGAATGGCATTTAATCAATAGGAATGAAATGGAATGGAATGGAATGGAATGGAATGGAATGGAATGGAATGGAATGAAATGTAAAGGAATTGAATCAACCCGAGTGGAATAGAATGGGATGGAATAGAATGAAATGGGAATGAATGGAATGGAATGCAATGGAATGGAATGGAATGGGATGGAATATAATGAAACGGGAATGAATGGAATGGAATGGAATGGAATGGAATGGAATGGAATTGAAACAACCTGACTGGAATTGAATGGAATTGAATGGAGTAGAATGGAATTGAATAAACCAGAGTGGAATGGAATGGAATGCAATGGAATGCAATGGAATTGAAACAACTCGAATGGAATGGAATGGCATCGAATGTAATATAATGGAAAGGAATGGATTGGAATGGAATGGAATGGAATGCAATGGAATAGAATGAAATTGAACCAATTGGAATGGAATGGAATGGAATGGAATGGAACGGTATGGAATGGAATCGAATGGAATTGAATGGAATGGAATCAACCCTAGTTGAATGGAATTTAACGGAATGGAATCAACCGGAGTCGAATGGAATGGAATGGAATGAAACGCAATGGAATTGAATCAACCCAAGTGGAATGGAATGGAATGGAATGGAATGGAATGGAATGGAATGGAATGGAATGGAATGGAATAGAGTGAAATGCAGTAGAATGTAATTGAATAAACCCGAGTGGAATGGAATGGAATAGAAGGGAATGGAATGGATTGGAATGGAAAGGAATGCATTAGAATGGTATGGAATTCACTCTGCAAAATGGAATGGAATTAAATAGAATGCAATAGAATGGAATGGAATCCACTCGAGTGGAATAGAATGGAATGGAATGGAGTGAAATGCAATAGAATGGAATTGAATCAGCACGAGGGGAAATGAATGGAATGGAATGGAATGGAATGGAATGGAGTGGAATGGAGTGAAACGCATTAGAATGGAAATGAATCAACCCGAGTGGAATGGAATGGAATGGAATGGAATGGAATGGAATGGAATAGAAAGGAACTGAATCAACCCAAGTGGAATGGAATGAAATGGAATGGAATGCATGGAATTCAATCAACCCGAGTGGAATGGAAAGGAATGGAACGGAATGGAATGGAATGCAATAAACACGATGGGAATGTAATGGATTGGAATAGAATGGAATGAAATGGAATGGAATGGAATGGAATGGAATAGAATGGAATGAAATGGAACGGAATGGAATGGAATGGAATCAACCCGAGTGGAATGGAACAGAATGTAAGGGAATGGAATGGGAAGGAAAAGTATGGAATGGAATGGAATGGAATCAACCCGAGTGGAATGGAATGGAAAGGAATGAAAAAGGACGGAATGCAATGAAATGGAAAGGAATCAACCTGAGTGGAGTGGAATGGAATGGAGTGGTTAGGAATGGAATGAAATGGAGTAAACCCAAGTGGAATAGAATGGAATGGAATGCAATGGAATGGAACAGAATGTAATTGAATCAACCCGAATGGAATGGAATGGAATGGAGTAGAATGCAAATGAAAGAACTGGAATGGAATTGAATGGAATCAAATAGAAGGAAATTGAATCAAGTGGAATGGAATTGATTGGAATGGATTGGAATGGAAGTGAATAAACTCGAGAGGAATGGAATGGAATGGAATGGAATGAAATGGAATGGAATGGAATCAACCCGATTGGAATGGAAAGGAAAGGAATGGAATAGAATGGAATGGAATGGAATGGAAAGGAATCAACCCTAGTGGAGTGGAAAGTACTGCAATGGTATGGAATGGAATGGAATGGAATAGAATGTAATGGAATGGAATAAACCCGAGTGGAATGGAATGGAATGGAAAGGAATGGAATGGAATGGAATAGAATGGTATGGAATGGAATGGAACACAGTGTATTTGAATGAACCCGAATGGAATGGAATGGAATGGAATGGAGAACAGTGGAAATAATGAACTTGAATGGAATGGAATGGAATGGAACACATTGTATTTGAATGAACCCGAATGGAATGGAATGGAATGGAGAACAGTGCAAATAATGAACTTGAATGGAATTGAATGGAATGGAATAGAAAGGAGTTGAATCAAGTGGAATGGAATGGAATGGAATGGAATGGAATGGAATAAACCCGAGTAGAATGGAATCGAATGGAGTGGAATTGATTGGAATGGAATGAAATGCAGTGGAATGGAATGGAATGGAAAAGAATGGAATTGAATCAACTGGAATGGAATGGAATGGGATGAAATGGAATGGAATGGGATGAAATGGAATGGAATGGAATGGAATGGAATGGAATAGAACGGAATAGAAGCAACTGGAATAGAATGGAATGGAATGGAATGGAATGGAATGGAAAGGAATGTCATGGAAACAAGTGGAATGGAATGGAATGGAATGGAATAGAATGGAATGGAATAGAATGGCATTTAATCAATAGGAATGAAATGGAATGGAATGGAATGGAATGGAAAGGAATTGAATCAACCCGAGTGGAATAGAATGGGATGGGATAGAATGAAATGGGAATGAATGGAATGGAATGGAATGGAATGGGATGGAATATAATGAAATGGGAATGAATGGAATGGAATGGAATGGAATGGAATGGAATCAACCTGACTGGAATTGAATGGAATTGAATGGAGTAGAATGGAATTGAATAAACCAGAGTGAAATGGAATGGAATGCAATGGAATGCAATGGAATTGAAACAACTCGAATGGAATGGAATGGAATCGAATGTAATATAATGGAAAGGAAAGGACTGGAATGGAATGGAATTGAATCAACCTGAGTAGAAGCGAGTGGAATGGAATGGAATGGAATGGAATGGAATAGAATGGAATTGAATAAAGCCATGTGGAATGGAATGGAATGAAATGGAATGGAATGCAATGGAATAGAATGAAATTGAACCAATTGGAATGGAATGGAATGGAAAGGAATGAAATGGAATGGTGTGGAATGGAATCGAATGGAATTGAATGGAATGGAATCAACCCTACTGGAATGGAATTTAACGGAATGGAATCAACCGGATTGGAATGGAATGGAACACAATGGAATTGAATCAACCCGAGTGGAATGGAATGGAATGGAATGGAATGGAATGGAATGGAATGGAATAGAGTGAAATGCAGTAGAATGTAATTGAATCAACCCGAGTGGAATGGAATGGAATAGAAGGGAATGGAATGGATTGGAATGGAAAGGAATGCATTAGAATGGTAAGAAATCCACTCTTGCAAAATGGAATGGAATTAAATGGAATGCAATAGAATGGAATGGAATCCACTCGAGTGGAATAGAATGGAATGGAATGGAGTGAAATGCAATAGAATGGAATTGAATCAGCACGAGTGGAAATGAATGTAATGTAATGGAATGGAATGGAATGAAACCCAATAGAATGGAAATGAATCAACCCGAGTGGAATGGAATGGAATGGAATGAAATGGAATGGAATGGAATAGAATGGAAGTGAATCAACCCGAGTGGAATGGAATGGAATGGAATGGAATGGAATGGAATGGAATGGATTGGAATGAAATAGAATGGAATTGAATCAAACCGAGTGGAATCGAATGAAATGGAATGGAATGGAATGGAATGCATGGAATTCAATCAACCCGAGTGGAATGGAAAGGAATGGAATAGAATGGAATGGAATGGAATGGAATGGAATCGAATTGAAGGGAATCAACACGAGGGGAATGTAATGTAATGTAATGGAATGGAATGGAATGGAATGGAATTAAATGGAATGGAATGGAAAGGAATTAAATGGAATGGAATGGAATGGAATGGAATGGAATCAACCCAAGTGGAATGGAACAGAATGTAATGGAATGTAATGGAAAGGAATAGAATGGAATGGAATGGAATGGAATCAACCCGAGTGGAGTGGAATGGAAAGGAATGAAAAAGAACGGAATGCAATGAAATGGAAAGGAATCAACCCGAGTGGAGTGGAACGGAATGGAATGGAATGGAATGGAATGAAATGGATTAAACCCGAGTGGAATGGAATGGAATGGAATGGAATGGAACAGAATGTAATTGAATCAACCCGAAGGGAATGGAATGGAATGGAGTAGAATGCAAATGAAAGAACTGGAATGGAATTGAATGGAATCGCATAGAAGGGAATTGAATCAAGTGGAATGGAATGGAATGGAATGGAATGGAATAAACCCTCGTATAATGGAATGGAATGGAATGGAATTGATTGGAATGGAATTGATTGGAATGGAATGCAATTTAATGGAATGGAATGGATTGGAAAAGAATGGAATTGAATCAACTGGAATGGAATGAAATGGCATGAAATGGAATGGAATGAAATGAAATGGAATGGAATGGAATGGAATAGAATGGAATAGAATCAACTGGAATGGAATGGAATGGAATGGAAAGGAATGTAATGGAAACAACTGGAATGGAATCGAACGGAATGGAATAGAATGGAATTTAAACAATAGGAGTGGAATAGAATGGAATGGAATTTAATGGAATTGTATGGAAAGGAATTGAATCAACCTGAGTGGAATAGAATGGGATTGAATGGAATTGAATGGCAATGAATGGAATGGAATGGAGTGGAATGGAATAGAATGCAATTGAATCAACCCGACAGGAATGGAATGGAATTGAATGGAGTAGAATGGACTTGAATGAAACCGAGTCGAATGGAATGCAATGGAATTGAAACAACTGGAAAGGAATGGAATGGATTGGAATGGAATGGAATGGAATTGAATCAACCTGAGTTGAATGGAATGGAATGGAATGGAATAGAATGGAATTGAAAAAACCCCAGTGGAATGTAATGTGATGGAATGGAATGGAATGAAATGGAATGGAATGGAATGGAATCGAATAGAATGAAATTAAACCAAATGGAAAGGAATGGAGTGGAATGGAATGGAATGGAATGGAATGGAATGGTATGGAATGGAATCGAATGGAATTGAATCAACCTGAGTGGAGTGGATTGGAATGGAATGGGATGGAATTGTGTCAATCCGAGTGTAATGGAATGGAATGGAATGGAGTGGAGTGGAATGAAATGGAATGGAATAGAGTGGAGTAAAATGGAATGGAATGGAATGGAACGTAATTGAATGAAATGGAATGGAATAGAATGGAATTGAATCAATTGGAATGGAACGGAATGGAATGGAAAGGCATGGAATGGAATGAAATGGAATTGAGTGGAATGGAATGGAATTGAATCAAACCGAGTGGAATGGAATGGAATGGAATGGAATGGAACGGAATGGAATGGAATGGAATGCAATTGAATGGAATTGAATTGAATCAACACCAGTGGAATGAAATGGAATGGAATGGCCTGGAATGGAAAGGAATTGAATGGAATTGAATAGAATGGAATTGAATCAATACAAGAGGATTGTAATGGAATGGAATGGAATGAAATGGAATGGAATGGACTGGAATAAAATGGAATTGAATCAATTGGAATGGAATGGAATGGAATGGAATGGAATGGAATGGAATGGAATGGTATGGAATGGAATGGAATCAACCGGAGTGGAATGGAATGGATTGGAACACAATGGAATTGAATCAACCCGAGTGTAAGGGAGTGGAATGGAATGAAATGGAATGGAATGCAATGGAATGGAATGGAACAAAGTGAAATGCAGTAGAATGTAATTGAATCAATGCGAGTGTAATGGAATGGAAGAGAAGGGAATGGAATGGAATGGAGTAAAATGGAAAGGAAGGCAATAGAATAGTATGGAATCCACTCTTGCAAAATGGAATGTAACTGAATGGAATGCAATAGAATGGAATGGAATCCACTCGAGTGGAATGGAATGGAATGGAATGGAGTGAAATGCAACAGAATGGAATTGAATCAACCCGAGTGGAAATGAAATGAATGGAATGGAATGGAATGGAATGGAGAGAAACCGAATAGAATGGGAATGAATCAACCCGAGTGGAATGGAATGGAATGGAATGGAATGAAATGGAATAGGATGGAATTGAATCAATCAGAGTGGATTGGAATGGAATGGAAAGGAATGGAATGAAATGGAATGGTATGGAATGGAATCGAATGGAATTGAATGGAATGGAATGAACCCTAGTGGAATGGAATTTAATGGAATGGAGTCAACCGGAGTGGAATGGAATGGAATGGAATGGAATGGAAGACAATGGAATTGAATCAACCCGAGTGTAATGGAATGGAAAGGAATGGAATGGAATGGAATGGAATGGAATGGAATGGAATGGAATGGAATAGAGTGAAATGCAGTAGAATGTAATTGAATCAACCCGAATGGAATTTAATGGAATGGAATGGAATGGAATGGAATGGATTGGAATGGAAAAGAATGCATTAGAATGGTATGGAATCCACCCTTGCAAAATGGAATGAAATTAAATGGAATGCCATAGAATGGACGGGAATCCACTCGAGTGGAACAGAATGGAATGGAATGAAGTGAAATGCAATAGAGTGGAATTGAATCAGCACGAGCGGAAATGAATGGAATGGAATGGAATGGAATGGAATGGAATGAAACTGGATAGAATGAAAATGAATCAACCCGAGTGGAATGGAATGGAAAGGAATGGAATGGAATAGAATGGAAGTGAATCAACCCAAGTGGAATGGAATGGAATGGAATGGATTGGAATGAAATAGAAGGGAATTGATTCAACCCGAGTGGAATGGAATGGAATGGAATGGAATGCAATGGAATTGAATGTATGGAATTCAATCAACCCGAGTGGAATGGAAAGGAATGGAATAGAATGGAATGGAATGGAATGGAATGGAATGGAATCAACACGAGGGGCATGTAATGGTATGGAATAGAACGGAATGGAATGGAATGGATTGGAATGGAATGGAATGGAATGGAATGGAATTAATTGGAATGGAATGGAATGGAATGGAAACAACCCGAGTGGAAGGGAACAGAATGTAATGGAATGGAATGGAAAGGAATAGAATGGAGTGGAATGGAATGGAAGCAACCCGAGTGGAATGGAATGGAAAGGAATGAAAAAGAACAGAATGCAATGGAATGGAAAGGAATCAACCCGAGTGGAGTGGAATGGAATGGAATGGTATGGAATGAAATGAAATGGAGTAAACCCGAGTGGAATGGAATGGAATGGAATGGAATGGAACAGAATGTAATTGAAACAACCCGAATGGAATGGAATAGAATGGAATGGAATGGAGTAGAATGTAAAGGAATGAACTGGAATGGAATTGAATGGAATCGAATAGAAGGGAATTGAATCAAGTGGAATGGAATGGAATGGAATGGAATAAAGCCTAGTAGAATGGAATGCAATGGAGTGGAAGTGATTGGACTGGAGTGAAATGGAACGGAATGGAATGGCATGGAAAAGAATGGAATTGAATCAACTGGAATGGAATGAAATGGCATGAAATGGAAAGGAATGGAATGGAATGGATTGGAAAGGAATGGAATGGAATAGAGTGGAATAGAATCAACTGGAGTGGAATGGAATGGAATGGAAAGGAATGTAATGAAAACAACTGGAATGGAATGGAATGGAATGGAATAGAATGGAATTTAATCAATAGGAATGGAATAGAATGGAATGCAATTTAATGGAATGGAATGGAAAGGAATTGAATCAACCTGAGTGGAATAGAATTGGATTGAATGGAATTGAATGGGAATGAATGGAATGGAATGGAATAGAATGCAATTGAATCAAACCGACAGGAATGGAATGGAATTGAATGGAGTAGAATGGAATTGAATGAACCCGAGTCGAATGGAATGGAATGGAATGGAATGGAATGCAATGGAATTGAAACAACTGGAAAGGAATGGAATGGAATCGAATGTAATGGAATGGATTGGAATGGAATGGAATGGAATGGAATCAACCTGAGTGGAATGGAATGGAATGGAATGGAATGGAATGGAATGGAATAGAATGGAATTGAATAAACCCAAGTGGAATGTAATGTCTTGGAATGGAATGGAATGAAATGGAATGCAATGGAATGGAATGGAATAGAATGAAATTGAACCAAATAGAAAGGAATGGAATGGAATGGAATGGAATGGAACGGAATGGAATGGTATGGAATGGAATCGAATGGAATTGAATCAACCCGATTGGAGTGGATTGGAATGGAATGGAATGGAATGGAATGAGATGTAATTGAATCAATCCGAGTGGAATGGAATGGAATGTAATGGAGTGGAGTGGAATGAAATGGAATGGAATGTAGTGGAGTGGAATGGAATGGAATGGAACGGAACGTAATTGAATGAAATGGAATGGAATAGAATGGAATAGAATGGAATTGAATCAATGGGAATGGAATGGAATGGCATGGAATGGAATGAAATGAAATGGAATGGAGTGGAATGGAATGGAATTGAATCAACCAGAGTGGAATGGAATGGAATGGACTGGAATGGAATGGAGTGGAATGGAATGGAATTGAATCAACACTAGTGGAATGGAATGTAATGCAATGGAATGGAATTGAATGAAATTGAAAACAATGGAATTGAATCAATCCAAGAGGATTGGAATGGAACGGAATGGAATGAAATGGAATGGAATGGAATGGAATGGAATGGAATGGAATGGAATCAATTGAAATGGAATGGAATGGAAAGGAATGGTATGGAATGGAATGGAATCAAACGGAGTGGAATGGAATGGAATGGAGTGAAATGCAACAGAATGGAATTGAATCAACCCGAGTGGAAATGAATTGAATGGAATGGAATGGAGAGAAACCCAATAGAACGGGAATGAATCAACCCGAGTGGAATGGAATGGAACGGAATGGAAAGAAATGGAATAGAATGGAACTGAATCAATCAGAGTGGAATGGAATTGAATGGAATGGAATGGAATGGAAAGAAATAGAATGAAATCGAATGGTATGGAATGGAATGGAATGGAATGGAATGAAATGGAATGAAATCAAATGGTATGGAATGGAATTGAATGGAATGGAATCAACCCTAGTGGAATGGAATTTAACGGAACGGAATCAACTCGAGTGGAATGGAATGGAATGATATGGAATGGAATGGAATGGAACACAATGGAATTGAATCAACCCGAGTGTAATGGAATGGAAGGGAATAGAATGGAATGGAATGGAATGGAATGGAATGGAATGGAATAGAGTGAAATGCAGAAGAATGTAATTGAATCAACCCGAGTGGAATGGAATGGAATAGAAGGGAATGGAATGGTTTGGAATGGAAAGGAATGCATTAGAATGGTATGCAATGCACTCTGGCAAAATGGAATGGAATTAAATGGAATGCAATAGAATGGAATGGAATCCACTCGAGTGGAATAGAATGGAATGGAATGGAGTGAAATGCAATAGAATGGAATAGAATCAGCACGAGTGGAAATGAATGGAATGGAATGGAATGGAGTGAAACCCAACAGAATGGAAATGAATCAACCCGAGAGGAATGGAATGGAATGGAATGGAATAGAATGGAATGGAATGGAATAGAATGGAATTGAATCAACCCGAGTGGAATGGAATGAAACGGAATGGAATGGAATGGTATGGAATGGAATGGAATGGAATGGAATGGAATGGAATGGAATGCAGGGAATTCAATCAACCCGAGTGGAATGGAAAGGAATGGAATAGAATGGAATGGAATGGAACGGAATCAACACGAGTGGAATGTAATGGAATGGAATAGAACAGAATGGAATGGAATGGAATGCAGTGAAACCCAATAGAATGGAAATGAATCAACCCGAGTGGAATGGAATGGAATAGAATGCAACTGAATCAACCCGAGTGGAATGGAATGGAATGGAATGGATTGGAATGCAATAGAATGGAATTGAATCAACCCGAGTGGAATGGAATGAAATGGAATGCAATGGATTGGAATGGAATGGAACGGAATGGAATGGAGTGGAATGCAGGGAATTCAATCAACCCGAGTGGAATGGAAAGGAATGGAATAGAATGCAATGGAATGGAATGGAATCAACATGAGTGGAATGTAATGGAATGAAATAGAACGGAATGAAATGGAATGGAATGGAATGGAATTGAATGGAATGGAATGGCATGGATTGGAATGGAATGGAATCAACCCGAGTGGAAGGGAACAGAATGCAATGGAATGGAACGGAAAGGAATAGAACGGAATGGAATCAACCTGAGTGGAATGGAATGGAAAGGAATAAAAAAGAACGGAATGCAATGGAATGGAAAGGAATCAACCCGAGTGGAGTGGAATGGAATGGAACGGTATGGAATGGAATGAATTGGAGCAAACCCGAGTGGAATGGAATGGAATGGAATGGAATCTACCATAGAGGAATGAAATGGAATGGAAAGGAATGGAATGGAGTAGAACGGAATAGAATCAACTGAAATGGAATGGAATGGAATGGAATGAAATGGAATCAACCCGAGTGGAATGGAGTGGAATGGAATGGGATTGAATGGAATGGAATGGAATCAATCTGAGTGGAATGGATTGGAATGGAATGGAATGGAGTGATGTGGAGTGGAATGGAACGGATTGTAATGGAATGGAAGGAAATGGACTGGAATGGAATGGAATGGAATGGTATGGAATGGAATGGAATAGAATGAAATTGAATCAACCCGAGTGGAATGGAATGGAATGGAACGGAGTGGAACTGAATGGAACGGAATGGAAAGGAATAGAATGGAATTGAATCAACCCGATGGAATGTAATGGAATGGAATAGAATAGAATGGAATGAAATGGAGGGGAATGGATTTGAATGGAATGGAATGGAATTGAATCTACCTGAGTGGAATGGGATGAAATGGAATGGAATGGAATGGAAAAAATGGAATGGAATGGAATAGAATGGAATTGAATAAACCCGAGTGGAATGGCATGGAATGAAATGGAATGGAATGGAATGGAATGGAATGGAATAGAATGAAATTGAACCAATTGAATGGAATGGAATGTTTTGGTATGGTATGGAATGGAATAGAATGGAATTGAATTAATACGAGCGGAGTGGTTTGGAATGGAATGAAAAGGAATGTAATGGAATGGGATGGAATTGAATCAATCCGAGTGCAATGGAATGGAGTGGACGGGAATGAAATGGAATGGAATGGAGTGGAGTGGAGTAGAATGGAATGTATCCGAATGGAATGGAATGGAATGGAATAGAATACAATGGAATTGAATCAACTGGAATGGAACGGAATGGAGTGGAATGGAATGGAATTGAATCAACCAGAGTGGTATGGAATGGAATGGAATGGAATGGAATTGAATCGACTGGAAAGGAATGGAATGGAATGGAATGGAATCGAATTGAATCAACACTAGTTGAATGGAATGGAATGGAAAGGAATGGAATTGAATAAACCCGAATGGAATGGAGTGGAATGGAATGGAATGGAATGGAATAGAATGGAATTGAATCAACCGCAGTGGAATGGAATGGAATGGAATGGAATGGAATGGATTGGAATGGAATGGAAAGGAATGCAATAGAATTCAATCAACCGAAGTGCAATGAAAAGGAACGGAATAGAATGGAATGGAATGGAATGGAATCAACCCGAGGAGAATGTTTGGAATGCAATGGAATGGAATGGAATGGAATGGAATGGAATGGAATGGAATGAAATAGAATGGAATGGAATGAAATGGAATGGAATGGAATGCAACGGAATGGAATGAAATGGAATGGAATGCAATGCAATGGAATGGAATGAAATAGAATGCAATGGAATGGAATGAAATGGAATGGGATGGAATGCAATGGAATGGAATGAAATGGAATGGAATGGAATGGAATGAAATGGAATGGGATGCAATGCAATGGAATGGAATGAAATGGAATGGAATGGAATGGAATGGAATGGAATGGAATGGAATAGAATGGAATTGAATAAACCCGAGTGGAATGGCATGGAATGAAATGGAATGAAATGAAATGGAATGGAATGGAATAGAATGAAATTGAACCAATGGAATGGAATGGAATGGAATGGTATGGTATGGAATGGAATAGAATGGAATTTAATCAATAAGAGCGGAGTGGAATGGAATGGAATGGAAAGGAATAGAATAGAATACAATGGAATTGAATCAACTGGAATGGAACGGAATGGAATGGAATGGAATGGAATGGAATGGAATGGAGTGGAATGGAATGGAATTGAATCAACCAGAGTGGTATGGAATGGAATGGAATGGAATGGAATCGACTGGAAAGGAATGGAATGGAATGGAATGGAATTGAATCAACACTAGTTGAATGGAATGGAATGGAATGGAATTGAATGAACCCGAATGGAATGGAATTGAATGGAGTGGAATGGAATGGAAAGCAATGGAATGGAATGGAATACAATGGAATTGAATCAACCCCAGTGGAATGGAACGGAATGGAATGGAATGGAATGGAATGGAATGGAATGGAGTGGAATGGAATGGAATTGAATCAACCAGAGTGGTATGGAATGGAATGGAGTGGAATGGAATCGACTGGAAAGGAATGGAATGGAATGGAATGGAATGGAATCAACACTAGTTGAATGGAATGGAATGGAATGGAATTGAATGAACCCGAATGGAATGGACTGGAATGGAGTGGAATGGAATGGAATGCAATGGAATGGAATGGAATACAATGGAATTGAATCAACCCCAGTGGAATGGAATGGAATGGATTGGAATGGAATGGAAAGGAATGCAATAGAATTCTATCAACCGAAGTGGAATGGAAAGGAATGGAATAGAATGGAATGGAATGGAATGGAATGGAATGGACTGCAATGGAATGGAATGGAATGCAATGGAATGGAATAGAATGGAATGGAATGGAATGGAACGCAATGGAATGGAATGGAATGGAATGGAATGCAATGAAATGGAATGGAATTTAACGGAATGGAATGGAATGGGATGGAATGCAATGGAATGGAATGAAATGGAATGGAATGAAATGGAATGGAATGGAATGGAATGGAATGGAATGGAATGGAATGGAATGGAATGGAATGAAATGGAACGGAATGGAATGGAATGAAATGGAACGGAATGGAACGGAATGAAATGGAATGGAACGGAACGGAACGGAACGGAACGGAACGGAACGGAACGGAAGGGAACGGAATGGAATGGAATGGAATGGCATGAAATGGAATGGAATGGAATGGAATGGAATGGAATGAAATGGAATAGAATGGAATGGAATGAAATGGAATGGAATGGAATGGAATGGAATGGAATGGAATGAAATGGAATGGAAAGGAATGGAATGGAATGAAATGGAATGGAATGGAATGGAATGAAATGGAATGGAATGGAATTGAATGAAATGGAATGGAGTGGAATGGAATTGAATGAAATGGAATGGAATGGAATGAAATGGAGTGGAATGGAATGGAATGGATTGAAATGGAGTGGAATGGAATGGAATGGAATGGAATGGAATGGAACGGAATGAAATGGAATGGAATGGAATGGACTGCAATGGAATGGAATGGAATGCAATGGAATGGAATGTAATGGAATGGAATCGAATGGAATGCAATGGAATGGAATGGAATGCAATGGAATTTAATGGAATGGAATGGAATGGGATGGAATGCAATGGAATGGAATGGAATGGAATGAAATGGAATGGAATGGAATGGAATGGAATGGAATGGAATGGAATGGAATGGAATGAAATGGAATGGAATGGAGTGGAATGGAATGGAATGGAATGGAATGGAACGGAATGAAATGGAATGGAATGGAATGGACTGCAATGGAATGGAATGGAATACAATGGAATGGAATGTAATGGAATGGAATCGAATGGAATGCAATGGAATGGAATGGAATGCAATGAAATGGAATGGAATTTAATGGAATGGAATGGAATGGGATGGAATGCAATGGAATGGAATGGAATGGAATGAAATGGAATGAAATGGAATGGAATGGAATGGTATGGAATGAAATGGAATGGAATGGAATGGAATGGAATGGAATGGAATGGAATGGAATGAAATGGAATGGAATGAAATGGAATGGAAAGGAATGGAATGGAATGAAAAGGAATGGAATGGAATGAAATGGAATGGAATGGAATTCAATGAAATGGAATGGAGTGGAATGTAATGGAATGAAATGGAATGGAATGGAATGAAATGGAGTGGAATGGAATGGAATGGATTGAAAAGGAATGGAATGGAATGGAATGGAATGGAATGGAATGGAATGGAATGGAATGGAATGAAATGGAATGGAGTGAAACGGAGTGGAATGGAATGGAATGGAATGGAATGGAATGGAATGGAATAGAATGGAATGGACTGAAATGGAATGGAATGAAATAGTATAGAATTGAATCAACCCAAGTGGAATGGAATGGAATCGAACGTGATGTAATGAAATGGAATGAAATGGAAAGGAATGGAATAGAATGGAATGGAATCATCCCAAGCGGAATGGATTGGAGTGGAATGGATTGGAATGGAATGGAGTGGAATGGAATGGAATGGAATAAAATGGAATTGAATACACTGGAATGGACTGGAATGGAATGGAATGGAATGGAATCAACACGAGTGGAATGGAATGGAATGGAATGGAATGGAATGGAATGGAATGAAATTGAATGGAATGGAATAGAAAGGTATTGAAGCTACCCAAGTGAAATGGAATGGAATGGAATGGAATGGAATGGAATGGAATGGAATAGAATGGAATGGAATGGAATGGAATCAACCCCAGTGGAATGGAATGGAAAGGAATGGAATAGGTTGGAATGGAATGGAATGGAAAGGAATCAACCCTAGTGGAGTGGAATGGACTGCAGTGGTATGGAAAGGAATGGAATGGAATGGAATGGAATGGAATAAACCCGAGTGGAATGGAATGGAATGGAATGGAAAGGAATGTAATTGAATCAACCCGAGTGGAATGGAATGGAATGGAATGGAATGGAGTAGAATGGAAATGAATGAAGTGGAATGGAATGGAATGGAATGGAATGGAATGGATTGGAATGGAATGGAATGCAATCGAATAAACTCGAGTGGAATGGAATGGAATGGAGTGGAATTGATTGGATTGGAATGGCATGGAATGAATGGAAAAGAATGGAATTGAATCAACGGGAATGGAATGGAATGTGATGAAATGGAATGGCATGGAATGGAATGGAATGGAATGGAATGGAATAGAACGGAATAGAATCAACTGGCATGGAATGGAATGGAATGGAATGCAATGGAAAGGAATGTAATGGAAACAACTGGAATGGAATGGAATGGAGTTGAATGGAATTTAATCAATAAGAATTGAATGGAATGAAATGGAATGGAATGGAAAGTAATTGAATCAAACGGAGTGGAATAGAATGAGATGGAATGGAATGGAATGGTAATGAATGAAATGGAATGGAATGGAATGGAATGGAATGGAATGGAATTGAATCAACCTGACTGGAATGGAATTGAATTGAATGGAGTAGAATGGAATTGAATCAACCCGAGTGGAGTGGAATGGAATGGAATGGAATGGAATGCAATGGAATTGTAACAACTGGAATGAAATGGAATGGAATCGAATGTAATGTAATGGAAAGGAATGGATTGGAATGGAATCTAATGGAATGGAATTGAATCAACCTGAGTGGAACGGAATGGAATGGCATGGCATGGAAAAGAATGGAATTGAATCAACTGCAATGGAATGAAATGGCATGAAATGGAATGGAATGGAATGGAATGGAATGGATTGGAATGGAATGGAATGGAATAGAATGGAATAGAATCCACTGGAATGGAATGGAATGGAATGGAAAGGAATGTAATGAAAACAACTGGAATGGAATGGAATGGAATGGAATGGAATAGAATGGAATTTAATCAATAGGAATGGAACAGAATGGAATGGAATTTAATGGAATGGAATGGAAAGGAATTGAAACAACCTGAGTGGAATAGAATTGGATTGAATGTAATTGAATGGGAATGAATGGAATGGAATGGAATGGAATGGAATGGAATGGAATGGAATGGAATAGAATGCAATTGAATCAACCCGACTGGAATGGAATGGAATTGAATGGAGTAGAATGGCACTGAATGAACCCGAGTCGAATGGAATGGAATGGAATGGAATGGAATGGAATGGAATGCAATGGAATTCAAACAACTGGAATGGAATGGAATGGAATCGAATGTTATGGAATGGATTGGAACGGAATGGAATGGAATTGAATCAACCTGAGTTGAATGGGGTGGAATGGAATGGAATGGAAGGGAATGGAATGGAATGGAATGGAATAGAATGGAATTGAATAAACCCGAGTGGAATGCAATGTTTTGGAATGGAATGGAATGAAATGGAATGCAATGGAATGGAATGGAATGGAATGGAATGGAATGAAATTGAACCAAATAGAAAGGAATGGAATGGAATGGAATGGAATGGAACGGAATGGAATGGTATGGAATGGAATAGAATGGAATTGCATCAACCCGATTGTAGTGGACTGCAATGGAATGTAATGGAATGGAATGAGAAGTAATTGAATCAATCCGAGTGGAATGGAATGGAATGGAATGGAGTGGAGTGGAATGAAATGGAATGGAATGTAGTGGAGTGGAATGGAATGGAATGGAACGGAAAGTAATTGAATGAAATGGAATGGAATAGAATGGAATGGAATCAATTGAAATGGAACGGAATGGAATGGAATGGCATGTAACGGAATCAAATGAAATGGAATGGAGTGGAATGGAATGGAATTGAATCAACCACAGTGGAATGGAATTGAATGGAATGGAATGGAATGGAATGGAATCAACCAGAGTGGAATGGAATGGAATTGAATGGAATGGAATGGAATGGAATTGAAAAGAATGGAATTGAATCAATCCAAGAGGATTGGAATGGAATGAAATGGAATGGAATGAAATGGAATAGAATGGAATTGAATCAATTGAAATGGAATGGAATGGAAAGGAATGGTATGGAATGGAATGGAATAAACCGGAGTGGAATGGAATGGAATGGAGTGAAATGCAACAGAATGGAATTGAATCAACCCGAGTGGAAATGAATGGAATGGAATTTAATGGAATGGAATGGAATGGAATGGAATGGAAAGAAACCCAATAGAATGGGAATGAATCAACCCGAGTGGAATGGAATGGAATGGAATGGAATGGAATGAAATGGAATAGAATGGAACTGAATCAATCAGAGTGGAACGGAAAGGAATGGAATGGAATGGAATGGAATGGAATGCAATGAAATGGAATGAAATCGAATGGTATTTAATGGAATGGAATGGAATTGAATGGAATGGAATCAACCCTAGTGGAATGGAATTTAACGAAATGGAATCAACCGGAGTGGAATGGAATGGAATGAAATGGAATGGAATGGAATGGAACACAATGGAATTGAATCAACCCGAGTGGAATGGAATGGAATGGAATGGAATGGAATGGAATGGAATGGAACAGAGTGAAATGCAGTAGAAAAAATTGAATCAACTCGAGTGGAATGGAATGGAATAGAAGGGAATGGAATGGTTTGGAATGGAAAGGAATGCACTAGAATGATATGCAATGCACTCATGCAAAATGGAATGCAATTAAATGGAATGCAATAGAATGGAATGGAATCCACTCGAGTGGAATAGAATGGAATGGAATGGAGTGAAATGCAATAGAATGGAATTGAATCAGCATGAGTGGAAATGAATGGAATGGAATGGAATGGAATGGAATGGAATGGAATGGAGTGAAACCCAACAGAATGGAAATGAATCAACCCGAGTGGAATGGAATGGAATGGAATAGAATGGAATGGAATGGAATAGAATGGAAGTGAATCAACACGAGTGGAACAGAATGGAATGGAATGGATTGGAATGAAATAGAATGGAATTGAATCAACCCGAGTGGAATGGAATGAAACGGAATGGAATGGAATGGAATGGAATGCAGGGAATTCAATCAACCCGAGTGGAATAGAAAGTAATGGAATAGAATGCAATGCAATGGAATGGAATCAACACGAGTGGAATGTAATGGAATGAAATAGAACGGAATGAAATGGAATGGAATGGAATGGAATTGAATGTAATGGAATGGAATGGATTGGAATGGAATGGAATCAACCCGAGTGGAAGGGAACAGAATGTAATGGAATGGAATGGAAAGGAATAGAATGGAATGGAATCAACCTGAGTGGAATGGAATGGAAAGGAATGGAAAAGAAAGGAATGCAATGGAATGGAAAGGAATCAACCCGAGTGGAGTGGAATGGAATGGAACGGTATGGAATGGAATGAATTGGAGTAAACCCGAGTGGAATGGAATGGAATGGAATGGAATGGAATGGAATCTACCATAGTGGAATGGAATGGAATGGAATGGAATGGAATGGAATGGAATGGAATAAAATGGAATGGAATCATCCCAAGTGGAATGGATTGGATTGGAATGGAATGGAATGGAGTGGAATGGAATGGAATAGAATGTAATTGAATCGACTGGAATGGACTGTAATGAAATGGAATGGAATTGAATCAACCAGAGCGGAATGGAATGGAATGGAATGCAATGGAATGGAATGGAATGGAATAGAGTGGTATTGAAGCAACCGGAGTGGAATGGAACTGAATGTAATGGAATGTAATGGAAAGGAATAGAATGGAATGGAATGGAATGGAATGGAATGGAATAAACCAGAGTGGAATGGAAAGGAAAGGAATGGAAAAGAACGGAATGGAATGGAATGGAAAGGAATGAACCCGAGTGGAGTGGAATAGACTGCAATGGTATGGAATGGAATGGAATGGAATAAACCCGAGTGGAATGAAATGGAATGGAATAGAATGGAATGGAACAGAATGTAATTGAATCAACCCGATTTGAATGGAATGGAATGGAATGGAATGGAATGGAATAAAATGGAATTGAATGAACCCGAATGGAATGGAATGGAATGGAGTGGAATGGAATGGAATGGAGTGAAACCCAATAGAATGGAAATGAATCAACCCGAGTGGAATGGAATGGAATGGAATAGAATGGAAGTGAATCAACCCGAGTGGAATGGAATGGAATGGAATGGATTGGATTGAAATAGAATGGAATTGAATCAAACCGAATGGAATCGAATGAAATGGAATGGAATGAAATGGAATGGAATGGAATGCATGGAATTCAATCAACCCGAGTGGAATGGAAAGGAATGGAATAGAATGGAATGGAATGGAATGGAATGGAATGGAATGGAATGGAATCAACACGAGGGGAATGTAATGGAAGGGAATAGAATGTAATGAAATGGAATGGAATGGAATTGAATGGAATGGAAGGGAATAGAATGTAATGAAATGGAATGGAATGGAATGGAATGGAATGGAATGGAATGGAATGGAATGAAATGGAATTTAAAGCAATGGAATGGAATGAAATGGAATGGAATGGAATGGAATGAAATGGAATGGGATGGAATGCAATGGAATGGAATGGAATGGAATGGAATGGAATGAAATGAAATGGAATGGAATTAAATGGAGTGGAATGGAATGGAATGGAATGCAATGGAATTAAATGGAATGAAATGGAATGGTATGGAATGGAATGGAATGGAATGTAATGAAATGGAATGGAATGGAATAGTATAGAATAGAATCAACCCAAGTGGAATGGAATGGAATCGAAAGTAATGTAATGTAATGGAGTAGAATGGAATGGAATGGAATGGAATGGAATGGAATCATCCCAAGTGGAATGGAATGGAATGGAATGGAATGGAATGGAATGGAATGGAATGGAATGAAATAGAATGGAATGGAATGAAATGGAATGGATTGCAACGGAATGGAATGAAATGGAATGGAATGCAATGCAATGGAATGGAATGAAATAGAATGCAATGGAATGGAATGAAATGGAATGGGATGGAATGCAATGGAATGGAATGAAATGGAATGGAATGGAATGGAATGAAATGGAATGGGATGCAATGCAATGGAATGGAATGAAATGGAATGGAATGGAATGGAATGGAATGGAATGGAATGGAATGGAATAGAATGGAATTGAATAAACCCGAGTGGAATGGCATGGAATGAAATGGAATGAAATGAAATGGAATGGAATGGAATAGAATGAAATTGAACCAATGGAATGGAATGGAATGGAATGGTATGGTATGGAATGGAATAGAATGGAATTTAATCAATAAGAGCGGAGTGGAATGGAATGGAATGGAAAGGAATAGAATAGAATACAATGGAATTGAATCAACTGGAATGGAACGGAATGGAATGGAATGGAATGCAATGGAATGGAATGGAGTGGAATGGAATGGAATTGAATCAACCAGAGTGGTATGGAATGGAATGGAATGGAATGGAATCGACTGGAAAGGAATGGAATGGAATGGAATGGAATTGAATCAACACTAGTTGAATGGAATGGAATGGAATGGAATTGAATGAACCCGAATGGAATGGAATTGAATGGAGTGGAATGGAATGGAAAGCAATGGAATGGAATGGAATACAATGGAATTGAATCAACCCCAGTGGAATGGAACGGAATGGAATGGAATGGAATGGAATGGAATGGAATGGAGTGGAATGGAATGGAATTGAATCAACCAGAGTGGTATGGAATGGAATGGAGTGGAATGGAATCGACTGGAAAGGAATGGAATGGAATGGAATGGAATGGAATCAACACTAGTTGAATGGAATGGAATGGAATGGAATTGAATGAACCCGAATGGAATGGACTGGAATGGAGTGGAATGGAATGGAATGCAATGGAATGGAATGGAATACAATGGAATTGAATCAACCCCAGTGGAATGGAATGGAATGGATTGGAATGGAATGGAAAGGAATGCAATAGAATTCTATCAACCGAAGTGGAATGGAAAGGAATGGAATAGAATGGAATGGAATGGAATGGAATGGAATGGACTGCAATGGAATGGAATGGAATGCAATGGAATGGAATAGAATGGAATGGAATGGAATGGAATGCAATGGAATGGAATGGAATGGAATGGAATGCAATGAAATGGAATGGAATTTAACGGAATGGAATGGAATGGGATGGAATGCAATGGAATGGAATGAAATGGAATGGAATGAAATGGAATGGAATGGAATGAAATGGAATGGAATGGAATGGAATGGAATGGAATGGAATGAAATGGAACGGAATGGAATGGAATGAAATGGAACGGAATGGAACGGAATGAAATGGAATGGAACGGAACGGAACGGAACGGAAGGGAACGGAATGGAATGGAATGGAATGGAATGAAATGGAATGGAATGGAATGGAATGGAATGGAATGAAATGGAATAGAATGGAATGGAATGGAAAGATATGGAATGGAATGGAATGGAATGGAATGGAATGGAATGAAATGGAATGGAAAGGAATGGAATGGAATGAAATGGAATGGAATGGAGTGGAATGAAATGGAATGGAATGGAATTGAATGAAATGGAATGGAGTGGAATGGAGTTGAATGAAATGGAATGGAATGGAATGAAATGGAGTGGAATGGAATGGAATGGATTGAAATGGAGTGGAATGGAATGGAATGGAATGGAATGGAACGGAATGGAATGGAATGGAATGGAATGGACTGCAATGGAATGGAATGGAATGCAATGGAATGGAATGTAATGGAATGGAATCGAATGGAATGCAATGGAATGGAATGGAATGCAATGAAATGGAATGGAATTTAATGGAATGGAATGGAATGGGATGGAATGCAATGGAATGGAATGGAATGAAATGAAATGGAATGAAATGGAGTGGAATGGAATGGAATGGAATGAAATGGAATGGAATGGAATGGAATGGAATGGTATGGAATGGAATGGAATGGAATGGAATGGTATGGAATGAAATGGAATGGAATGGAATGGAATGGAATGGAATGGAATGGAATGGACTGCAATGGAATGGAATGGAATGCAATGGAATGGAATGTAATGGAATGGAATCGAATGGAATGCAATGGAATGGAATGGAATGCAATGAAATGGAATGGAATTTAATGGAATGGAATGGAATGGGATGGAATGCAATGGAATGGAATGGAATGGAATGAAATGGAATGAAATGGAATGGAATGTAATGGTATGGAATGGAATGGAATGGAATGGAATGGAATGGAATGGAATGGAATGGAATGAAATGGAATGGAATGGAATGGAATGGAAAGGAATGGAATGGAATGAAATGGAATGGAATGGAATGAAATGGAATGGAATGGAATTCAATGAAATGGAATGGAGTGGAATGTAATGGAATGAAATGGAATGGAATGGAATGAAATGGAGTGGAATGGAATGGAATGGATTGAAATGGAATGGAATGGAATGGAATGGAATGGAATGGAATGAAATGGAATGGAGTGAAACGGAGTGGAATGGAATGGAATGGAATGGAATGGAATGGAATGGAATAGAATGGAATTGACTGAAATGGAATGGAATGAAATAGTATAGAATTGAATCAACCCAAGTGGAATGGAATGGAATCGAACGTGATGCAATGAAATGGAATGAAATGGAAAGGAATGGAATAGAATGGAATGGAATCATCCCAAGCGGAATGGATTGGAGTGGAATGGATTGGAATGGAATGGAGTGGAATGGAATGGAATGGAATAAAATGGAATTGAATACACTGGAATGGACTGGAATGGAATGGAATGGAATTGAATCAACACGAGTGGAATGGAATGGAATGGAATGGAATGGAATGGAATGGAATGAAATTGAATGGAATGGAATAGAAAGGTATTGAAGCTACCCAAGTGAAATGGAATGGAATGGAATGGAATGGAATGGAAAGGAATAGAATGGAATGGAATGGAATGGAATCAACCCCAGTGGAATGGAATGGAAAGGAATGGAATAGGTTGGAATGGAATGGAATGGAAAGGAATCAACCCTAGTGGAGTGGAATGGACTGCAGTGGTATGGAAAGGAATGGAATGGAATGGAATGGAATGGAATGGAATGGAATAAACCCGAGTGGAATGGAATGGAATGGAATGGAAAGGAATGTAATTGAATCAACCCGAGTGGAATGGAATGGAATGGAATGGAATGGAGTAGAATGGAAATGAATGAAGTGGAATGGAATGGAATGGAATGGAATGGAATGGATTGGAATGGAATGGAATGCAATCGAATAAACTCGAGTGGAATGGAATGGAATGGAGTGGAATTGATTGGATTGGAATGGCATGGAATGAATGGAAAAGAATGGAATTGAATCAACTGGAATGGAATGGAATGTGATGAAATGGAATGGCATGGAATGGAATGGAATGGAATGGAATGGAATGGAATAGAACGGAATAGAATCAACTGGCATGGAATGGAATGGAATGGAATGCAATGGAAAGGAATGTAATGGAAACAACTGGAATGGAATGGAATGGAGTTGAATGGAATTTAATCAATAAGAATTGAATGGAATGAAATGGAATGGAATGGAAAGTAATTGAATCAAACGGAGTGGAATAGAATGAGATGGAATGGAATGGAATGGTAATGAATGAAATGGAATGGAATGGAATGGAATGGAATGGAATGGAATCAACCTGACTGGAATGGAATTGAATTGAATGGAGTAGAATGGAATTGAATCAACCCGAGTGGAGTGGAATGGAATGGAATGGAATGGAATGCAATGGAATTGTAACAACTGGAATGAAATGGAATGGAATCGAATGTAATGTAATGGAAAGGAATGGATTGGAATGGAATCTAATGGAATGGAATTGAATCAACCTGAGTGGAACGGAATGGAATGGCATGGCATGGAAAAGAATGGAATTGAATCAACTGCAATGGAATGAAATGGCATGAAATGGAATGGAATGGAATGGAATGGAATGGATTGGAATGGAATGGAATGGAATAGAATGGAATAGAATCCACTGGAATGGAATGGAATGGAATGGAAAGGAATGTAATGAAAACAACTGGAATGGAATGGAAGGGAATGGAATAGAATGGAATTTAATCAATAGGAATGGAACAGAATGGAATGGAATTTAATGGAATGGAATGGAAAGGAATTGAAACAACCTGAGTGGAATAGAATTGGATTGAATGTAATTGAATGGGAATGAATGGAATGGAATGGAATGGAATGGAATGGAATGGAATAGAATGCAATTGAATCAACCCGACTGGAATGGAATGGAATTGAATGGAGTAGAATGGCACTGAATGAACCCGAGTCGAATGGAATGGAATGGAATGGAATGGAATGGAATGGAATGCAATGGAATTCAAACAACTGGAATGGAATGGAATGGAATCGAATGTTATGGAATGGATTGGAACGGAATGGAATGGAATTGAATCAACCTGAGTTGAATGGGGTGGAATGGAATGGAATGGAAGGGAATGGAATGGAATGGAATGGAATAGAATGGAATTGAATAAACCCGAGTGGAATGCAATGTTTTGGAATGGAATGGAATGAAATGGAATGCAATGGAATGGAATGGAATGGAATGGAATAGAATGAAATTGAACCAAATAGAAAGGAATGGAATGGAATGGAATGGAATGGAACGGAATGGAATGGTATGGAATGGAATAGAATGGAATTGCATCAACCCGATTGGAGTGGACTGCAATGGAATGTAATGGAATGGAATGAGAAGTAATTGAATCAATCCGAGTGGAATGGAATGGAATGGAATGGAGTGGAGTGGAATGAAATGGAATGGAATGTAGTGGAGTGGAATGGAATGGAATGGAACGGAAAGTAATTGAATGAAATGGAATGGAATAGAATGGAATTGAATCAATTGAAATGGAACGGAATGGAATGGAATGGCATGTAACGGAATCAAATGAAATGGAATGGAGTGGAATGGAATGGAATTGAATCAACCACAGTGGAATGGAATTGAATGGAATGGAATGGAATGGAATGGAATCAACCAGAGTGGAATGGAATGGAATTGAATGGAATGGAATGGAATGGAATTGAAAAGAATGGAATTGAATCAATCCAAGAGGATTGGAATGGAATGAAATGGAATGGAATGGAATGGAATAGAATGGAATTGAATCAATGGAAATGGAATGGAATGGAATGGAAAGGAATGGTATGGAATGGAATGGAATAAACCGGAGTGGAATGGAATGGAATGGAGTGAAATGCAACAGAATGGAATTGAATCAACCCGAGTGGAAATGAATGGAATGGAATTTAATGGAATGGAATGGAATGGAATGGAATGGAATGGAAAGAAACCCAATAGAATGGGAATGAATCAACCCGAGTGGAATGGAATGGAATGGAATGGAATAGAATGAAATTGAACCAATGGAATGGAATGGAATGGAATGGTATGGTATGGAATGGAATAGAATGGAATTTAATCAATAAGAGCGGAGTGGAATGGAATGGAATGGAAAGGAATAGAATAGAATACAATGGAATTGAATCAACTGGAATGGAACGGAATGGAATGGAATGGAATGCAATGGAATGGAATGGAGTGGAATGGAATGGAATTGAATCAACCAGAGTGGTATGGAATGGAATGGAATGGAATGGAATCGACTGGAAAGGAATGGAATGGAATGGAATGGAATGGAATCAACACTAGTTGAATGGAATGGAATGGAATGGAATTGAATGAACCCGAATGGAATGGACTGGAATGGAGTGGAATGGAATGGAATGCAATTGAATGGAATGGAATACAATGGAATTGAATCAACCCCAGTGGAATGGAATGGAATGGATTGGAATGGAATGGAAAGGAATGCAATAGAATTCTATCAACCGAAGTGGAATGGAAAGGAATGGAATAGAATGGAATGGAATGGAATGGAATGGAATGGACTGCAATGGAATGGAATGGAATGCAATGGAATGGAATAGAATGGAATGGAATGGAATGGAATGCAATGGAATGGAATGGAATGGAATGGAATGCAATGAAATGGAATGGAATTTAACGGAATGGAATGGAATGGGATGGAATGCAATGGAATGGAATGAAATGGAATGGAATGAAATGGAATGGAACGGAATGAAATGGAATGGAATGGAATGGAATGGAATGGAATGGAATGGAATGAAATGGAACGGAATGGAATGGAATGAAATGGAACGGAATGGAACGGAATGAAATGGAATGGAACGGAACGGAACGGAACGGAAGGGAACGGAATGGAATGGAATGGAATGGAATGAAATGGAATGGAATGGAATGGAATGGAATGGAATGAAATGGAATAGAATGGAATGGAATGGAATGAAATGGAATGGAATGGAATGGAATGGAATGGAATGGAATGAAATGGAATGGAAAGGAATGGAATGGAATGAAATGGAATGGAATGGAGTGGAATGAAATGGAATGGAATGGAATTGAATGAAATGGAATGGAGTGGAATGGAATTGAATGAAATGGAATGGAATGGAATGAAATGGAGTGGAATGGAATGGAATGGATTGAAATGGAGTGGAATGGAATGGAATGGAATGGAATGGAACGGAATGAAATGGAATGGAATGGAATGGACTGCAAAGGAATGGAATGGAATGCAATGGAATGGAATGTAATGGAATGGAATCGAATGGAATGCAATGGAATGGAATGGAATGCAATGAAATGGAATGGAATTTAATGGAATGGAATGGAATGGGATGGAATGCAATGGAATGGAATGGAATGGAATGAAATGGAATGAAATGGAGTGGAATGGAATGGAATGGAATGAAATGGAATGGAATGGAATGGAATGGAATGGAATGGAATGAAATGGAATGGAATGGAATGGAATGGAATGGAATGAAATGGAATGGAATGGAATGGACTGCAATGGAATGGAATGGAATGCAATGGAATGGAATGTAATGGAATGGAATCGAATGGAATGCAATGGAATGGAATGGAATGCAATGAAATGGAATGGAATTTAATGGAATGGAATGGAATGGGATGGAATGCAATGGAATGGAATGGAATGGAATGAAATGGAATGAAATGGAATGGAATGGAATGGTATGGAATGGAATGGAATGGAATGGAATGGAATGGAATGGAATGGAATGAAATGGAATGGAATGGAATGGAATGGAAAGGAATGGAATGGAATGAAATGGAATGGAATGGAATGAAATGGAATGGAATGGAATTCAATGAAATGGAATGGAGTGGAATGTAATGGAATGAAATGGAATGGAATGGAATGAAATGGAGTGGAATGGAATGGAATGGATTGAAATGGAATGGAATGGAATGGAATGGAATGGAATGGAATGGAATGAAATGGAATGGAGTGAAACGGAGTGGAATGGAATGGAATGGAATGGAATGGAATGGAATGGAATGGAATAGAATGGAATGGACTGAAATGGAATGGAATGAAATAGTATAGAATTGAATCAACCCAAGTGGAATGGAATGGAATCGAACGTGATGTAATGAAATGGAATGAAATGGAAAGGAATGGAATAGAATGGAATGGAATCATCCCAAGCGGAATGGATTGGAGTGGAATGGATTGGAATGGAATGGAGTGGAATGGAATGGAATGGAATAAAATGGAATTGAATACACTGGAATGGACTGGAATGGAATGGAATGGAATTGAATCAACACGAGTGGAATGGAATGGAATGGAATGGAATGGAATGGAATGGAATGAAATTGAATGGAATGGAATAGAAAGGTATTGAAGCTACCCAAGTGAAATGGAATGGAATGGAATGGAATGGAATGGAATGGAATGGAATAGAATGGAATGGAATGGAATGGAATCAACCCCAGTGGAATGGAATGGAAAGGAATGGAATAGGTTGGAATGGAATGGAATGGAAAGGAATCAACCCTAGTGGAGTGGAATGGACTGCAGTGGTATGGAAAGGAATGGAATGGAATGGAATGGAATGGAATGGAATGGAATAAACCCGAGTGGAATGGAATGGAATGGAATGGAAAGGAATGTAATTGAATCAACCCAAGTGGAATGGAATGGAATGGAATGGAATGGAGTAGAATGGAAATGAATGAAGTGGAATGGAATGGAATGGAATGGAATGGAATGGATTGGAATGGAATGGAATGCAATCGAATAAACTCGAGTGGAATGGAATGGAATGGAGTGGAATTGATTGGATTGGAATGGCATGGAATGAATGGAAAAGAATGGAATTGAATCAACTGGAATGGAATGGAATGTGATGAAATGGAATGGCATGGAATGGAATGGAATGGAATGGAATGGAATGGAATAGAACGGAATAGAATCAACTGGCATGGAATGGAATGGAATGGAATGCAATGGAAAGGAATGTAATGGAAACAACTGGAATGGAATGGAATGGAGTTGAATGGAATTTAATCAATAAGAATTGAATGGAATGAAATGGAATGGAATGGAAAGTAATTGAATCAAACGGAGTGGAATAGAATGAGATGGAATGGAATGGAATGGTAATGAATGAAATGGAATGGAATGGAATGGAATGGAATGGAATGGAATTGAATCAACCTGACTGGAATGGAATTGAATTGAATGGAGTAGAATGGAATTGAATCAACCCGAGTGGAGTGGAATGGAATGGAATGGAATGGAATGCAATGGAATTGTAACAACTGGAATGAAATGGAATGGAATCGAATGTAATGTAATGGAAAGGAATGGATTGGAATGGAATCTAATGGAATGGAATTGAATCAACCTGAGTGGAACGGAATGGAATGGCATGGCATGGAAAAGAATGGAATTGAATCAACTGCAATGGAATGAAATGGCATGAAATGGAATGGAATGGAATGGAATGGAATGGATTGGAATGGAATGGAATGGAATAGAATGGAATAGAATCCACTGGAATGGAATGGAATGGAATGGAAAGGAATGTAATGAAAACAACTGGAATGGAATGGAATGGAATGGAATAGAATGGAATTTAATCAATAGGAATGGAACAGAATGGAATGGAATTTAATGGAATGGAATGGAAAGGAATTGAAACAACCTGAGTGGAATAGAATTGGATTGAATGTAATTGAATGGGAATGAATGGAATGGAATGGAATGGAATGGAATGGAATGGAATGGAATGGAATGGAATAGAATGCAATTGAATCAACCCGACTGGAATGGAATGGAATTGAATGGAGTAGAATGGCACTGAATGAACCCGAGTCGAATGGAATGGAATGGAATGGAATGGAATGGAATGGAATGGAATGCAATGGAATTCAAACAACTGGAATGGAATGGAATGGAATCGAATGTTATGGAATGGATTGGAACGGAATGGAATGGAATTGAATCAACCTGAGTTGAATGGGGTGGAATGGAATGGAATGGAAGGGAATGGAATGGAATGGAATGGAATAGAATGGAATTGAATAAACCCGAGTGGAATGCAATGTTTTGGAATGGAATGGAATGAAATGGAATGCAATGGAATGGAATGGAATGGAATGGAATAGAATGAAATTGAACCAAATAGAAAGGAATGGAATGGAATGGAATGGAATGGAACGGAATGGAATGGTATGGAATGGAATAGAATGGAATTGCATCAACCCGATTGGAGTGGACTGCAATGGAATGTAATGGAATGGAATGAGAAGTAATTGAATCAATCCGAGTGGAATGGAATGGAATGGAATGGAGTGGAGTGGAATGAAATGGAATGGAATGTAGTGGAGTGGAATGGAATGGAATGGAACGGAAAGTAATTGAATGAAATGGAATGGAATAGAATGGAATTGAATCAATTGAAATGGAACGGAATGGAATGGAATGGCATGTAACGGAATCAAATGAAATGGAATGGAGTGGAATGGAATGGAATTGAATCAACCACAGTGGAATGGAATTGAATGGAATGGAATGGAATGGAATGGAATCAACCAGAGTGGAATGGAATGGAATTGAATGGAATGGAATGGAATGGAATTGAAAAGAATGGAATTGAATCAATCCAAGAGGATTGGAATGGAATGAAATGGAATGGAATGGAATGGAATAGAATGGAATTGAATCAATGGAAATGGAATGGAATGGAATGGAAAGGAATGGTATGGAATGGAATGGAATAAACCGGAGTGGAATGGAATGGAATGGAGTGAAATGCAACAGAATGGAATTGAATCAACCCGAGTGGAAATGAATGGAATGGAATTTAATGGAATGGAATGGAATGGAATGGAATGGAATGGAATGGAAAGAAACCCAATAGAATGGGAATGAATCAACCCGAGTGGAATGGAATGGAATGGAATGGAATAGAATGAAATTGAACCAATGGAATGGAATGGAATGGAATGGTATGGTATGGAATGGAATAGAATGGAATTTAATCAATAAGAGCGGAGTGGAATGGAATGGAATGGAAAGGAATAGAATAGAATACAATGGAATTGAATCAACTGGAATGGAACGGAATGGAATGGAATGGAATGCAATGGAATGGAATGGAGTGGAATGGAATGGAATTGAATCAACCAGAGTGGTATGGAATGGAATGGAATGGAATGGAATCGACTGGAAAGGAATGGAATGGAATGGAATGGAATTGAATCAACACTAGTTGAATGGAATGGAATGGAATGGAATTGAATGAACCCGAATGGAATGGAATTGAATGGAGTGGAATGGAATGGAAAGCAATGGAATGGAATGGAATACAATGGAATTGAATCAACCCCAGTGGAATGGAACGGAATGGAATGGAATGGAATGGAATGGAATGGAATGGAGTGGAATGGAATGGAATTGAATCAACCAGAGTGGTATGGAATGGAATGGAGTGGAATGGAATCGACTGGAAAGGAATGGAATGGAATGGAATGGAATGGAATCAACACTAGTTGAATGGAATGGAATGGAATGGAATTGAATGAACCCGAATGGAATGGACTGGAATGGAGTGGAATGGAATGGAATGCAATGGAATGGAATGGAATACAATGGAATTGAATCAACCCCAGTGGAATGGAATGGAATGGATTGGAATGGAATGGAAAGGAATGCAATAGAATTCTATCAACCGAAGTGGAATGGAAAGGAATGGAATAGAATGGAATGGAATGGAATGGAATGGAATGGACTGCAATGGAATGGAATGGAATGCAATGGAATGGAATAGAATGGAATGGAATGGAATGGAATGCAATGGAATGGAATGGAATGGAATGGAATGCAATGAAATGGAATGGAATTTAACGGAATGGAATGGAATGGGATGGAATGCAATGGAATGGAATGAAATGGAATGGAATGAAATGGAATGGAATGGAATGAAATGGAATGGAATGGAATGGAATGGAATGGAATGAAATGGAACGGAATGGAATGGAATGAAATGGAACGGAATGGAACGGAATGAAATGGAATGGAACGGAACGGAACGGAACGGAAGGGAACGGAATGGAATGGAATGGAATGGAATGAAATGGAATGGAATGGAATGGAATGGAATGGAATGAAATGGAATAGAATGGAATGGAATGGAATGAAATGGAATGGAATGGAATGGAATGGAATGGAATGAAATGGAATGGAAAGGAATGGAATGGAATGAAATGGAATGGAATGGAGTGGAATGAAATGGAATGGAATGGAATTGAATGAAATGGAATGGAGTGGAATGGAATTGAATGAAATGGAATGGAATGGAATGAAATGGAGTGGAATGGAATGGAATGGATTGAAATGGAGTGGAATGGAATGGAATGGAATGGAATGGAACGGAATGAAATGGAATGGAATGGAATGGACTGCAATGGAATGGAATGGAATGCAATGGAATGGAATGTAATGGAATGGAATCGAATGGAATGCAATGGAATGGAATGGAATGCAATGAAATGGAATGGAATTTAATGGAATGGAATGGAATGGGATGGAATGCAATGGAATGGAATGGAATGAAATGAAATGGAATGAAATGGAGTGGAATGGAATGGAATGGAATGAAATGGAATGGAATGGAATGGAATGGAATGGAACGGAATGGAATGGAATGGAATGAAATGGAATGGAATTGAATGAAATGGAATGGAATGGAATGAAATGGAGTGGAATGGAATGGAATGGATTGAAATGGAGTGGAATGGAATGGAATGGAATGGAATGGAATGGAACGGAATGAAATGGAATGGAATGGAATGGACTGCAATGGAATGGAATGGAATGCAATGGAATGGAATGTAATGGAATGGAATCGAATGGAATGCTATGGAATGGAATGGAATGCAATGAAATGGAATGGAATTTAATGGAATGGAATGGAATGGGATGGAATGCAATGGAATGGAATGGAATGGAATGAAATGGAATGAAATGGAGTGGAATGGAATGGAATGGAATGAAATGGAATGGAATGGAATGGAATGGAATGGAATGGAATGGAATGGAATGAAATGGAATGGAATGGAATGGAATGGAATGGAATGGAATGGAACGGAATGAAATGGAATGGAATGGAATGGACTGCAATGGAATGGAATGGAATGCAATGGAATGGAATGTAATGGAATGGAATCGAATGGAATGCAATGGAATGGAATGGAATGCAATGAAATGGAATGGAATTTAATGGAATGGAATGGAATGGGATGGAATGCAATGGAATGGAATGGAATGGAATGAAATGGAATGAAATGGAATGGAATGGAATGGAATGGTATGGAATGGAATGGAATGGAATGGAATGGAATGGAATGGAATGGAATGGAATGAAATGGAATGGAATGGAATGGAATGGAAAGGAATGGAATGGAATGAAATGGAATGGAATGGAATGAAATGGAATCGAATGGAATTCAATGAAATGGAATGGAGTGGAATGTAATGGAATGAAATGGAATGGAATGGAATGAAATGGAGTGGAATGGAATGGAATGGATTGAAATGGAATGGAATGGAATGGAATGGAATGGAATGGAATGGAATGAAATGGAATGGAGTGAAACGGAGTGGAATGGAATGGAATGGAATGGAATGGAATGGAATGGAATGGAATAGAATGGAATGGACTGAAATGGAATGGAATGAAATAGTATAGAATTGAATCAACCCAAGTGGAATGGAATGGAATCGAACGTGATGTAATGAAATGGAATGAAATGGAAAGGAATGGAATAGAATGGAATGGAATCATCCCAAGCGGAATGGATTGGAGTGGAATGGATTGGAATGGAATGGAGTGGAATGGAATGGAATGGAATAAAATGGAATTGAATACACTGGAATGGACTGGAATGGAATGGAATGGAATTGAATCAACACGAGTGGAATGGAATGGAATGGAATGGAATGGAATGGAATGGAATGAAATTGAATGGAATGGAATAGAAAGGTATTGAAGCTACCCAAGTGAAATGGAATGGAATGGAATGGAATGGAATGGAATGGAATGGAAAGGAATAGAATGGAATGGAATGGAATCAACCCCAGTGGAATGGAATGGAAAGGAATGGAATAGGTTGGAATGGAATGGAATGGAAAGGAATCAACCCTAGTGGAGTGGAATGGACTGCAGTGGTATGGAAAGGAATGGAATGGAATGGAATGGAATGGAATGGAATGGAATGGAATAAACCCGAGTGGAATGGAATGGAATGGAATGGAAAGGAATGTAATTGAATCAACCCGAGTGGAATGGAATGGAATGGAATGGAATGGAGTAGAATGGAAATGAATGAAGTGGAATGGAATGGAATGGAATGGAATGGAATGGATTGGAATGGAATGGAATGCAATCGAATAAACTCGAGTGGAATGGAATGGAATGGAGTGGAATTGATTGGATTGGAATGGCATGGAATGAATGGAAAAGAATGGAATTGAATCAACTGGAATGGAATGGAATGTGATGAAATGGAATGGCATGGAATGGAATGGAATGGAATGGAATAGAACGGAATAGAATCAACTGGCATGGAATGGAATGGAATGGAATGCAATGGAAAGGAATGTAATGGAAACAACTGGAATGGAATGGAATGGAGTTGAATGGAATTTAATCAATAAGAATTGAATGGAATGAAATGGAATGGAATGGAAAGTAATTGAATCAAACGGAGTGGAATAGAATGAGATGGAATGGAATGGAATGGTAATGAATGAAATGGAATGGAATGGAATGGAATGGAATGGAATGGAATGGAATTGAATCAACCTGACTGGAATGGAATTGAATTGAATGGAGTAGAATGGAATTGAATCAACCCGAGTGGAGTGGAATGGAATGGAATGGAATGGAATGCAATGGAATTGTAACAACTGGAATGAAATGGAATGGAATCGAATGTAATGTAATGGAAAGGAATGGATTGGAATGGAATCTAATGGAATGGAGTTGAATCAACCTGAGTGGAACGGAATGGAATGGCATGGCATGGAAAAGAATGGAATTGAATCAACTGCAATGGAATGAAATGGCATGAAATGGAATGGAATGGAATGGAATGGAATGGATTGGAATGGAATGGAATGGAATAGAATGGAATAGAATCCACTGGAATGGAATGGAATGGAATGGAAAGGAATGTAATGAAAACAACTGGAATGGAATGGAAGGGAATGGAATAGAATGGAATTTAATCAATAGAAATGGAACAGAATGGAATGGAATTTAATGGAATGGAATGGAAAGGAATTGAAACAACCTGAGTGGAATAGAATTGGATTGAATGTAATTGAATGGGAATGAATGGAATGGAATGGAATGGAATGGAATGGAATGGAATAGAATGCAATTGAATCAACCCGACTGGAATGGAATGGAATTGAATGGAGTAGAATGGCACTGAATGAACCCGAGTCGAATGGAATGGAATGGAATGGAATGGAATGGAATGGAATGGAATGGAATGCAATGGAATTCAAACAACTGGAATGGAATGGAATGGAATCGAATGTTATGGAATGGATTGGAACGGAATGGAATGGAATTGAATCAACCTGAGTTGAATGGGGTGGAATGGAATGGAATGGAAGGGAATGGAATGGAATGGAATGGAATAGAATGGAATTGAATAAACCCGAGTGGAATGCAATGTTTTGGAATGGAATGGAATGAAATGGAATGCAATGGAATGGAATGGAATGGAATGGAATAGAATGAAATTGAACCAAATAGAAAGGAAAGGAATGGAATGGAATGGAATGGAACGGAATGGAATGGTATGGAATGGAATAGAATGGAATTGCATCAACCCGATTGGAGTGGACTGCAATGGAATGTAATGGAATGGAATGAGAAGTAATTGAATCAATCCGAGTGGAATGGAATGGAGTGGAATGGAGTGGAGTGGAATGAAATGGAATGGAATGTAGTGGAGTGGAATGGAATGGAATGGAACGGAAAGTAATTGAATGAAATGGAATGGAATAGAATGGAATTGAATCAATTGAAATGGAACGGAATGGAATGGAATGGCATGTAACGGAATCAAATGAAATGGAATGGAGTGGAATGGAATGGAATTGAATCAACCACAGTGGAATGGAATTGAATGGAATGGAATGGAATGGAATGGAATCAACCAGAGTGGAATGGAATGGAATTGAATGGAATGGAATGGAATGGAATTGAAAAGAATGGAACTGAATCAATCCAAGAGGATTGGAATGGAATGAAATGGAATGGAATGGAATGGAATAGAATGGAATTGAATCAATTGAAATGGAATGGAATGGAATGGAAAGGAATGGTATGGAATGGAATGGAATAAACCGGAGTGGAATGGAATGGAATGGAGTGAAATGCAACAGAATGGAATTGAATCAACCCGAGTGGAAATGAATGGAATGGAATTTAATGGAATGGAATGGAATGGAATGGAATGGAATGGAAAGAAACCCAATAGAATGGGAATGAATCAACCCGAGTGGAATGGAATGGAATGGAATGGAATGGAATGGAATAGAATGGAACTGAATCAATCAGAGTGGAACGGAAAGGAATGGAATGGAATGGAATGGAATGGAATGCAATGAAATGGAATGAAATCGAATGGTATTTAATGGAATTGAATGGAATTGAATGGAATGGAATCAACCCTAGTGGAATGGAATTTAACGAAATGGAATCAACCGGAGTGGAATGGAATGGAATGAAATGGAATGGAATGGAATGGAACACAATGGAATTGAATCAACCCGAGTGGAATGGAATGGAATGGAATGGAATGGAATGGAATGGAACAGAGTGAAATGCAGTAGAAAAAATTGAATCAACTCGAGTGGAATGGAATGGAATAGAAGGGAATGGAATGGTTTGGAATGGAAAGGAATGCACTAGAATGATATGCAATGCACTCATGCAAAATGGAATGCAATTAAATGGAATGCAATAGAATGGAATGGAATCCATTCGAGTGGAATAGAATGGAATGGAATGGAGTGAAATGCAATAGAATGGAATTGAATCAGCATGAGTGGAAATGAATGGAATGGAATGGAATGGAATGGAATGGAATGGAATGGAGTGAAACCCAACAGAATGGAAATGAATCAACCCGAGTGGAATGGAATGGAATGGAATAGAATGGAATGGAATGGAATAGAATGGAAGTGAATCAACACGAGTGGAATAGAATGGAATGGAATGGATTGGAATGAAATAGAATGGAATTGAATCAACCCGAGTGGAATGGAATGAAACGGAATGGAATGGAATGGAATGGAATGGAATGCAGGGAATTCAATCAACCCGAGTGGAATAGAAAGTAATGGAATAGAATGCAATGCAATGGAATGGAATCAACACGAGTGGAATGTAATGGAATGAAATAGAACGGAATGAAATGGAATGGAATGGAATGGAATTGAATGTAATGGAATGGAATGGATTGGAATGGAATGGAATCAACCCGAGTGGAAGGGAACAGAATGTAATGGAATGGAATGGAAAGGAATAGAATGGAATGGAATCAACCTGAGTGGAATGGAATGGAAAGGAATGGAAAAGAAAGGAATGCAATGGAATGGAAAGGAATCAACCCGAGTGGAGTGGAATGGAATGGAACGGTATGGAATGGAATGAATTGGAGTAAACCCGAGTGGAATGGAATGGAATGGAATGGAATGGAATCTACCATAGTGGAATGGAATTGAATGGAATGGAATGGAATGGAATGGAATAAAATGGAATGGAATCATCCCAAGTGGAATGGATTGGAATGGAATGGAATGGAATGGAGTGGAATGGAATGGAATAGAATGTAATTGAATCGACTGGAATGGACTGTAATGAAATGGAATGGAATTGAATCAACCCGAGCGGAATGGAATGGAATGGAATGCAATGGAATGGAACGGAATGGAATAGAGTGGTATTGAAGCAACCGGAGTGGAATGGAACTGAATGTAATGGAATGTAATGGAAAGGAATAGAATGGAATGGAATGGAATGGAATGGAATGGAATGGAATAAACCAGAGTGGAATGGAAAGGAAAGGAATGGAAAAGAACGGAATGGAATGGAATGGAAAGGAATGAACCCGAGTGGAGTGGAATAGACTGCAATGGTATGGAATAGAATGGAATGGAATAAACCCGAGTGGAATGCAATGGAATGGAGTAGAATGGAATGGAACAGAATGTAATTGAATCAACCCGATTTGAATGGAATGGAATGGAATGGAATGGAATGGAATGGAATAAAATGGAATTGAATGAACCCGAATGGAATGGAATGGAATGGAGTGGAATGGAGTGGAATGGAGTGAAACCCAATAGAATGGAAATGAATCAACCCGAGTGGAATGGAATGGAATGGAATAGAATGGAAGTGAATCAACCCGAGTGGAATGGAATGGAATGGAATGGATTGGATTGAAATAGAATGGAATTGAATCAAACCGAATGGAATCGAATGAAATGGAATGGAATGAAATGGAATGGAATGGAATGCATGGAATTCAATCAACCCGAGTGGAATGGAAAGGAATGGAATAGAATGGAATGGAATGGAATGGAATGGAATGGAATGGAATGGAATGGAATCAACACGAGGGGAATGTAATGGAAGGGAATAGAATGTAATGAAATGGAATGGAATGGAATTGAATGGAATGGAAGGGAATAGAATGTAATGAAATGGAATGGAATGGAATGGAATGGAATGAAATGGAATTTAAAGCAATGGAATGGAATGAAATGGAATGGAATGGAATGGAATGAAATGGAATGGGATGGAATGCAATGGAATGGAATGGAATGGAATGGAATGGAATGGAATGAAATGAAATGGAATGGAATGGAATGGAATGAAATGAAATGGAATGGAATGGAATGGAATGAAATGAAATGGAATGGAATTAAATGGAGTGGAATGGAATGGAATGGAATGCAATGGAATTAAATGGAATGAAATGGAATGGTATAGAATGGAATGGAATGGAACACAATGGAATTGAATCAACCCCATTGTAATGGAATGGAATGAAACGGAACGGAACGGAACGGAATGCAATAGAGTGAAATGCAGTGGAATATAATTGAATAATCCCGAGTGTACTGGAATGGAAGAGAAGAAAATGGAATGGAAAGGAATGGAGTAGAATGGAAAGGAATGCAATAGAATGGTATGGAATACACTCTTGCAAAAAGGAGTGGAATTGAATGGAATGCAATAGAATGGAATGGAATCCACTCGAGTGGAATGGAATGGAATGGAATGGAATGGAGTGAAATTCAATAGAATGGAATTGAATCAACCCGAGTGGAAATGAATGGAATGGAATGGAATGGAATGGAAAGGAATGGAATGGAAGGGAAAGGAATGGAGAGGAATGGAGTGAAACCCAATAGAATGGGAATGAATCAACCCGAGTGGAACGGAATGGAATGGAATGGAATGAAATGGAAAAGAATGGAATTGAATCAAACAGAGAGGAATGGAATGGAATGGAATGGAATGGAATGGAATGGAATGGAATGGAAAGAAATGGCATAGAATGGAATGGAATCAACTCGAGTGTAATGGAATGAAATGGAGTGGAATGGAATGAAATGGAATAGGACGGAATTGAATCAACTGGAATGGAATGGAAAGGAATGGAATGGAATGGAATGGAATGGAATCAACCAGAGTGGAATGGAATGGAATGGAATGGAATGGAATGGAATAGAACGGAATTGAATTAACTGAAATGGAATGGAATGGAATGGAATGGAACGGAATCAACCAGAGTGGAATGGAATGGAATGGAATGGAATGGAATGGAATGGAATGGAATAGAACGGAATTGAATGAACTGAAATGGAATGGAATGGAATGGAATGGAATGGAATGGAATTGAATCCACCCGAGTGGAATGGAGTGGAATGGAATGGGATTGAATGCAATTCGATGGAATGGAATGAAATGGAATCAACCTGAGTGGAATGGATTGGAATGGAATGGAATGGAGTGATGTGGAGTGGAATGGAATGGATTGGAATTCAATGGAATGGAATGGAATGATATGGAATGGAATGGAATAGAATGAAATTGAATCAACCCGAGTGGAATGGAATGGAATGGAACGGTGTGGAACTGGATGGAACGGAATTTAAACGAATAGAATGGAATCGTATCAACCCGTTGGAATGCAATGGAATGGAAGGGAATGGTATGGAATGGCATAGAATGGAATTGAATCAACACGAGCGCAGTGGATTGTAATGGAATGGAATGGAATGGGATGGGATGGAATTGAATCAATCCGAGGGCAATGGAATAGAATTGAGTTGAGTGGAGTGGAATGAAATGCAATGGAATGGAGTGGAGTGGAATGAAATGCATTGGAATGGAATGGAGTGGAATAGAATGGAATGGAATGGAATGCAGTGGAGTGGAATGGAATGGAATGGAATGGATTGGAATGGAATGGAATGGCATACAATGGAATTGAATCATCTGGAATGGAACGGAATGGAATGGAATGGAATGGATTGGAATGGAATGGAATGGCATACAAAGGAATTGAATAATCTGGAATGGAACGGAATGGAATGGAATGGAATGGAAAGGAATGGAATGGAATGGAGTGGAATGGAATGGAATTGAATCAACTAGAGTAGTATGGATTGGAATGGAATGGAATGAAATGGAACGGAACGGAATGGGACGAAATTGAATCGACTGGAAAGGAATGGAATGGAATGGAATAGAACTGAATTGAATCAACACTAGTTGAATGGAATGGACTGGAATGTAATGGAATTGAGTGGAACGGAATGGAGTGGAATGGAATGGAATGGAATGGAATGAAATGGAATGGAATGAAATGGAAGGGAATGCAATATAATGGAATGAAATGGAATGAAATGGAATGGAATGGAATGGAATGAAATGGAATGGAATGGAATGAAATGGAATGGAATGGAATGAAATGGAATGGAATGGAATGAAATGGAATGGAATGGAATGAAATGGAATGGAATGGAATGGAATGGAATGGAATGGAATGGAATGAAATGGAATGGAATGGAATGGAATGGAATGGAATGGAATGGAATGAAATGGAATGGAATGGAATGGAATGGAATGAAATGGAATGGAATGGAATGGAATGGAATGGAATGGAATGAAATGGAATGGAATGGAATGGAATGGAATGGAATGGAATGGAATGGAATGAAATGGAATGGAATGGAATGGAATGGAATGAAACGGAATGGAATGGAATAGTATAGAATTGAATCAACTCAAGTGGAATAGAATGGAATCGAACGTAATGGAATGGAATGGAATGGCATGGAATGGAATGGAATGGAATGGAATGGAATGGAATGGAATGGAATAGAATGGAATGGAATCATCCCAATTGGAATGGATTGGAATGGAATGGAATGGAGTGGAATGGAATGGAATGGAAGAGAAAGGAATTGAATCAACTGGAATGGACTGGAATGGAATAGAATGGAATTGAATCAACCCGAGCAGAATGGAATGGAATGGAATGAAATGGAATGGAATGAAATGGAATGGAATAGAATGGTATTGAAGCAAATGCAGTGGAATGGAACGGAATGTAATGGAATGGAATGGAAAGGAATAGAATGGAATGGAATCAACCCGATTGGAATGGAAAGGAAACGAATGGAATAGAATGGAATGGAATGGAATGGAAAGGAATCAACCAGAGTGGAGTGGAACGTACTGCAATGGTATGGAATGGAATGCAATGGAATAGAATGTAATGGAATGGAATAAACACGAGTGGAATGGAATGGAATGGAATAGAATGCAATGGAACACAATGTATTTGAATGAAGCCGAATGGAATGGAATGGAAAGGAATGGAATGGAATGGAATGGAGAAGAATGGAAATAATGAACTGGAATGGAATTCAATGGAATGGAATAGAAAGGAATTGAATCAAGTGGAATGGAATGGAATGGAATGGAATGGAATTGAATAAACACGAGTAGAATGGAATCGAATGGAGTGGAATTGACTGGAATGGAATGTAATGGAGTGGAACGGAATGGAATGGAAAAGAATGGAATTGAATCAACTGGAATGGAATGGAATGGGATGAAATGGAATGGAATAGAATGGAATGGAATAGAACGGAATAGAACCAACTGGAATGGAATGGAATGGAAAGGAATGGAAAGGAAAGGAATGTCATGGAAACAACTGGAATGGAATGGAATGGAATAGAATGGAATGGAATAGAATGGCATTTCATCAATAGGAATGAAATGGAATGGAATGGAATGGAATGGAATGTAAAGGAATTGAATCAACCCGAGTGGAATAGAATGGGATGGAATAGAATGAAATGGGAATGAATGGAATGGAATGCAATGGAATGGAATGGAATGGAATGGGATGGAATATAACGAAATGGGAATGAATGGAATGGAATGGAATGGAATGGAACGGAATGGAATTGAATCAACCTGACTGGAATTGAATGGAATTGAATGGAGTAGAATGGAATGGTATAAACCAGAGTGGAATGGAATGGAACGCAATGGAATGCAATGGAATTGAAACAACTCGAATGGAATGGAATGGAATCGAATATAATATAATGGAAAGGAATGGATTGGAATGGAATGGAATGGAATGGAATTGAATCAACCTGAGTGGAACGGAACGGAAAGGAATGGAATGGAATGGAATGCAATGGAATAGAATGAAATTGAACCAATTGGAATGGAATGGAATGGAATGGAATGGAATGAAATGGAATGGTATGGAATGAAATCGAATGGAATTGAATGGAATGGAATCAACCCTAGTTGAATGGAATTTAATGGAATGGAATCAACCGGAGTCGAATGGAATGGAATGGAATGAAACACAATGGAATTGAATCAACCCGAGTGGAATGGAATGGAATGGAATGGAATGGAATGGAATGGAATAGAGTGAAATGCAGTAGAATGTAATTGAATCAACCCGAGTGCAATGGAATGGAATAGAAGGGAATGGAATGGATTGGAATGGAAAGGAATGCCTTAGAATGGTATGGAATCCACTCTTGCAAAATGGAATGGAATTAAATAGAATGCAATAGAATGGAATGGAATCCACTCGAGTGGAATAGAATGGAATGGAATGGAGGGAAATGCAATAGAATGGAATTGAATCAGCACGAGTGGAAATGAAAGGAATGGAATGGAATGGAATGGAATGGAATGGAATGGAGTGAAACCCAATAGAATGGAAATGAATCAACCCGAGTGGAATGGAATGGAATGGAATAGAATGGAAGTGAATCAACCCGAGTGGAATGGAATGGAATGGAATGGATTGGATTGAAATAGAATGGAATTGAATCAAACCGAGTGGAATCGAATGAAATGGAATGGAATGAAATGGAATGGAATGGAATGGTATGCATGGAATTCAATCAACCCGAGTGGAATGGAAAGGAATGGAATAGAATGGAATGGAATGGAATGGAATGGAATCAACACGAGGGGAATGTAATGGAAGGGAATAGAATGTAATGAAATGGAATGGAATGGAATGGAATGGAATGGAATGGAATGGAATTAAATGGAATGAAATGGAATGGAATGGAATGGAATGGAATCAACCCGAGTGGAATGGAACAGAATGTAATGGAATGGAATGGAAAGGAAAAGTATGGAATGGAATGGAATGGAATCAACCCGTGTGGAATGGAATGGAAAGGAATGAAAAAGAACGGAATGCAATGAAATGGAAAGGAATCAACCTGAGTGGAGTGGAATGGAATGGAGTGGTTAGGAATGGAATGAAATGGAGTAAACCCAAGTGGAATGGAATGGAATGGAATGGAATGGAACAGAATGTAATTGAATCAACCCGAATGGAATGGAATGGAATGGAGTAGAACGCAAATGAAAGAACTGGAATGGAATTGAATGGAATCAAATAGAAGGGAATTGAATCAAGTGGAATGGAATGGATTGGAATGGAATGGAATGGAATGGAATGGAATGGAATGGAAGTGAATAAACTCGAGAGGAATGGAATGGAATGGAATGGAATGAAATGGAATGGAACGGAATCAACCCAATTGGAATGGAAAGGAAAGGAATGGAATAGAATGGAATGGAATGGAATGGAAAGGAATCAACCCTAGTGGAGTGGAACCTACTGCAATGGTATGGAATGGAATGGAATGGAATAGAATGTAATGGAATGGAATAAACCCGAGTGGAATGGAATGGAATGGAATGGAATGGAATAGAATGGAATGGAATGGAATGGAACACAATGTATTTGAATGAACCCGAATGGAATGGAATGAAATGGAATGGAGAAGAATGGAAATAATGAACTTGAATGGAATTGAATGGAATGGAATAGAAAGGAGTTGAATCAAGTGGAATGGAATGGAATGGAATGGAATGGAGTGGAATGGAATGGAATGGAATAAACCCGAGTAGAATGGAATCGAATGGAGTGGAATTGATTGGAATGGAATGTAATGGAGTGGAATGGAATGGAATGGAAAAGAATGGAATTGAATCAACTGGAAGGGAATGGAATGGGATGAAATGGAATGGCATGGAAAGGAATGTCATGGAAACAACTGGAATGGAATGGAATGGAATAGAATGGCATTTAATCAATAGGAATGAAATGGAATGGAATGGAATGGAATGGAAGGGAATGGAATGGAATGGAATGGAATTGAGTCAACCCGAGTGGAATAGAATGGGATGGGATAGAATGAAATGGGAATGAATGGAATGGAATGGAATGGAATATAATGAAATGGGAATGAATGGAATGGAATGGAATGGAATTGAATCAACCTGACTGGAATTGAATGGAATTGAATGGAGTAGAATGGAATTGAATAAACCAGAGTGAAATGGAATGGAATGCAATGGAATGCAATGGAATTGAAACAACTCGAATGTAATGGAATGGAATCGAATGTAATATAATGGAAAGGAATGGATTGGAATGGAATGGAATGGAATGGAATTGAATCAACCTGAGTGGAAGGGAGTGGAATGGAATGGAATGGAATGGAATAGAATGGAATTGAATAAAGCCATGTGGAATGGAATGGAATGAAATGGAATGGATTGCAATGGAATAGAATGAAATTGAACCAATTGGAATGGAATGGAATGAAATGGAATGGAATGCAATGGAATAGAATGAAATTGAACCAATTGGAATGGAATGGAATGGAATGGAATGGAATGGTATCGAATGGAATCGAATGGAATTGAATGGAATGGAATCAACCCTAGTTGAATGGAATTTAACGGAATGGAATCAACCGGAGTGGAATGGAATGGAATGGAATGGAGTGGAACACAATGGAATTGAATCAAACCGAGTGGAATCGAATGAAATGGAATGGAATGAAATGGAATGGAATGGAATGCATGGAATTCAATCAACCCGAGTGGAATGGAAAGGAATGGAATAGAATGGAATGGAATGGAATGGAATCAACACGAGGGGAATGTAATGGAAGGGAATAGAATGTAATGAAATGGAATGGAATGGAATGGAATGGAATGGAATGGAATTAAATGGAATGAAATGGAATGGAATGGAATGGAATGGAATCAACCCGAGTGGAATGGAGCAGAATGTAATGGAATGGAATGGAAAGGAAAAGTATGGAATGGAATGGAATGGAATTGAATCAACCTGAGTGGAAGGGAGTGGAATGGAATGGAATGGAATGGAATAGAATGGAATTCAATAAAGCCATGTGGAATGGAATGGAATGAAATGGAATGGAATGCAATGGAATAGAATGAAATTGAACCAATTGGAATGGAATGGAATGAAATGGAATGGAATGCAATGGAATAGAATGAAATTGAACCAATTGGAATGGAATGGAATGGAATGGAATGAAATGGAATGGTAACGAATGGAATCGAATGGAATTGAATGGAATGGAATCAACCCTAGTTGAATGGAATTTAACGGAATGGAATCAACCGGAGTAGAATGGAATGGAATGGAATGGAGTGGAACACAATGGAATTGAATCAAACCGAGTGGAATCGAATGAAATGGAATGGAATGAAATGGAATGGAATGGAATGCATGGAATTCAATCAACCCGAGTGGAATGGAAAGGAATGGAATGGAAAGGAATGGAATAGAATGGAATGGAATGGAATGGAATCAACACGAGGGGAATGTAATGGAAGGGAATAGAATGTAATGAAATGGAATGGAATGGAATGGAATGGAATGGAATGGAATGGAATGGAATGGAATGGAATTAAATGGAATGAAATGGAATGGAATGGAATGGAATGGAATGGAATCAACCCGAGTGGAATGGAACAGAATGTAATGGAATGGAATGGAAAGGAAAAGTATGGAATGGAATGGAATGGAATCAACCCGAGTGGAATGGAATGGAAAGGAATGAAAAAGAACGGAATGCAATGAAATGGAAAGGAATCAACCTGAGTGGAGTGGAATGGAATGGAGTGGTTAGGAATGGAAAGAAATGGAGTAAACCCAAGTGGAATGGAATGGAATGGAATGGAATGGAATGGAATGAAATGGAATGGAATAAACCCTACTATAATGGAATGGAACGGAGTGGAATTGATTGGAATGGAATTGATTGGAATGGAATGGGATTTAATGGAATGGAATGGAATGGAAAAGAATGGAATTGAATAAACTGGAATGGAATGAAATGGCATGAAATGGAATGGAATGCAATGAAATGGAATGAAATGGAATGGAATGGAATGGAATGGAATAGAATGGAATGGAATAGAACGGAATAGAATCAACTGGAATGGAATGGAATGGAATGGAAAGGAATGTAATGGAAACAACTGGAATGGAATCGAACGGAATGGAATAGAATGGAATTTAATCAATAGGAACGAAATAGAATGGAATGGAATTTAATGGAATTGTATGGAAAGGAATTGAATCAACCTGAGTGGAATAGAATGGGATTGAATGGAATTGAATGGGAATGAATGGAATGGAATGGAGTGGAATGGAATAGAATGCAATTGAATCAACCCGACTGGAATGGAATGGAATTGAATGGAGTAGAATGGACTTCAATGAAACCGAATGGAATGGAATGGAATGGAATGGAATGGAATGCAATGGAATTGAAACAACTGGAATGGAATGGAATGGAATGGAATGGAATGGAATGGATTGGAATGGAATGGAATGGAAGTGAATCAACCTGAGTGGAATGGAATGGAATGGAATGGAATGGAATGGAATGGAATGGAATAGAATGGAATTGAAAAAACCCCAGTGGAATGTAATGTGATGGAATGGAATGGAATGAAATGGAATGGAATGGAATGGAATCGAGTAGAATGAAATTGAACCAAATGGAAAGGAATGGAATGGAACGGAATGGAATGGTATGGAATGGAATCGAATGGAATTGAATCAACCTGAGTGGAGTGGATTGGAATGGAATGGGATGGAATTGTGTCAATCCGAGTGTAATGGAATGGAATGGAATGGAGTGGAGTGGAATGAAATGGAATGGAATGGAGTGAAGTGAAATGGAATGGAATGGAATGGAACGTAATTGAATGAAATGGAATGGAATAGAATGGAATTGAATCAATTGGAATGGAACGGAATGGAATGGAAAGGCATGGAATGGAATGAAATGGAATTGAGTGGAATGGAATGGAATTGAATCAACCCGAGTGGAATGGAATGGAATGGAATTGAATGGAATGGAATGGAATGGAACGGAATGGAATGGAATGGAATGCAATTGAATGGAATTGAATTGAATCAACACCAGTGGAATGGAATGGAATGGAATGGCCTGGAATGGAATGGAATTGAATGGAATTGAATAGAATGGAATTGAATCAATACAAGAGGATTGTAATGGAATGGAATGGAATGAAATGGAATGGAATGGAATGGAATGGAATGAAATGGAATGGAATGGAATGGAATAGAATGGAATTGAATCAATTGGAATGGAATGGAATTGAATGGTATGGAATGGAATGGAATCAACCGGAGTGGAATGGAATGGAATGGAATGGATTGGAACACAATGGAATTGAATCAACCCGAGTGTAAGGGAGTGGAATGGAATGAAATGGAATGGAATGCAATGGAATGGAATGGAACAAAGTGAAATGCAGTAGAATGTAATTGAATCAACGCAAGTGTAATGGAATGGAAGAGAAGGGAATGGAATGGAATGGAGTAGAATGGAAATAATGAACTGGAATGGAATTGAATGGAATGGAATAGAAAGGAATTGAATCAAGTGGAATGGAATGGAATGGAATGGAATGGAATTGAATAAACCCGAGTAGAATGGAATCGAATGGAGTGGAATTGACTGGAATGGAATGTAATGGAGTGGAACGGAATGGAATGGAAAAGAATGGAATTGAATCAACTGGAATGGAATGGAATGGGATGAAATGGAATGGAATAGAATGGAATGGAATAGAACGGAATAGAACCAACTGGAATGGAATGGAATGGAAAGGAATGGAATGGAAAGGAATGTCATGGAAACAACTGGAATGGAATGGAATGGAATAGAATGGAATGGAATAGAATGGCATTTAATCAATAGGAATGAAATGGAATGGAATGGAATGGAATGGAATGTAAAGGAATTGAATCAACCCGAGTGGAATAGAATGGGATGGAATAGAATGAAATGGGAATGAATGGAATGGAATGCAATGGAATGGAATGGAATGGAATGGGATAGAATATAACGAAATGGGAATGAATGGAATGGAATGTAATGGAATGGAACGGAATGGAATTGAATCAACCTGACTGGAATTGAATGGAATTGAATGGAGTAGAATGGAATGGAATAAACCAGAGTGGAATGGAATGGAATGCAATGGAATGCAATGGAATTGAAACAACTCGAATGGAATGGAATGGAATCGAATGTAATATAATGGAAAGGAATGGATTGGAATGGAATGGAATGGAATGGAATTGAATCAACCTGAGTGGAACGGAACGGAAAGGAATGGAATGGAATGGAATGCAATGGAATAGAATGAAATTGAACCAATTGGAATGGAATGGAATGGAATGGAATGGAATGGAATGGAATGAAATGGAATGGTATGGAATGAAATCGAATGGAATTGAATGGAATGGAATCAACCCTAGTTGAATGGAATTTAACGGAATGGAATCAACCGGAGTCGAATGGAATGGAATGGAATGAAACACAATGGAATTGAATCAACCCGAGTGGAATGGAATGGAATGGAATGGAATGGAATAGAGTGAAATGCAGTAGAATGTAATTGAATCAACCCGAGTGCAATGGAATGGAATAGAAGGGAATGGAATGGATTGGAATGGAAAGGAATGCGTTAGAATGGTATGGAATCCACTCTTGCAAAATGGAATGGAATTAAATAGAATGCAATAGAATGGAATTGAATCCACTCGAGTGGAATAGAATGGAATGGAATGGAGGGAAATGCAATAGAATGGAATTGAATCAGCACGAGTGGAAATGAAAGGAATGGAATGGAATGGAATGGAATGGAATGGAATGGAATGGAGTGAAACCCAATAGAATGGAAATGAATCAACCCGAGTGGAATGGAATGGAATGGAATAGAATGGAAGTGAATCAACCCGAGTGGAATGGAATGGAATGGAATGGATTGGATTGAAATAGAATGGAATTGAATCAAACCGAGTGGAATCGAATGAAATGGAATGGAATGAAATGGAATGGAATGGAATGCATGGAATTCAATCAACCCGAGAGGAATGGAAAGGAATGGAATAGAATGGAATGGAATGGAATGGAATGGAATGGAATGGAATCAACACGAGGGGAATGTAATGGAAGGGAACAGAATGTAATGAAATGGAATGGAATGGAATGGAATGGAATGGAATGGAATGGAATGGAATTAAATGGAATGAAATGGAATGAAATGGAATGGAATGGAATGGAATGGAATGGAATGGAATGGAATGGAGTGGAATGGAATGGAATCAACCCGAGTGGAATGGAACAGAATGTAATGGAATGGAATGGAAAGGAAAAGTATGGAATGGAATGGAATGGAATCAACCCGAGTGGAATGGAATGGAAAGGAATGAAAAAGAACGGAATGCAATGAAATGGAAAGGAATCAACCTGAGTGGAATGGAATGGAGTGGTTAGGAATGGAATGAAATGGAGTAAACCCAAGTGGAATGGAATGGAATGGAACAGAATGTAATTGAATCAACCCGAATGGAATGGAATGGAATGGAGTAGAACGCAAATGAAAGAACTGGAATGGAATTGAATGGAATCAAATAGAAGGGAATTGAATCAAGTGGAATGGAATGGATTGGAACGGAATGGAATGGAATGGAATGGAATGGAATGGAAGTGAATAAACTCGAGAGGAATGGAATGGAATGGAATTGAATGAAATGGAATGGAACGGAATCAACCCAATTGGAATGGAAAGGAAAGGAATGGAATAGAATGGAATGGAATGGAATGGAAAGGAATCAACCCTAGTGGAGTGGAACGTACTGCAATGGTATGGAATGGAATGGAATGGAATAGAATGTAATGGAATGGAATAAACCCGAGTGGAATGGAATGGAATGGAATGGAATGGAATAGAATGGAATGGAATGGAATGGAACACAATGTATTTGAATGAACCCGAATGGAATGGAATGGAATGGAATGGAGAAGAATGGAAATAATGAACTTGAATGGAATTGAATGGAATGGAATAGAAAGGAGTTGAATCAAGTGGAATGGAATGGAATGGAATGGAATAAACCCGAGTAGAATGGAATCGAATGGAGTGGAATTGATTGGAATGGAATGTAATGGAGTGGAATGGAATGGAAGGGAAAGAATGGAATTGAATCAACTGGAAGGGAATGGAATGGGATGAAATGGAATGGCATGGAAAGGAATGTCATGGAAACAACTGGAATGGAATGGAATGGAATAGAATGGCATTTAATCAATAGGAATGAAATGGAATGGAATGGAATCTAATGGAATGGAATGGAATGGAATGCAATTGAGTCAACCCGAGTGGAATAGAATGGGATGGGATAGAATGAAATGGGAATGAATGGAATGGAATGGAATGGAATATAATGAAATGGGAATGAATGGAATGGAATGGAATGGAATGGAATGGAATGGAATTGAATCAACCTGACTGGAATTGAATGGAATTGAATGGAGTAGAATGGAATTGAATAAACCAGAGTGAAATGGAATGGAATGCAATGGAATGCAATGGAATTGAAACAACTCGAATGGAATGGAATGGAACCGAATGTAATATAATGGAAAGGAATGGATTGGAATGGAATGGAATGGAATGGAATTGAATCAACCTGAGTGGAAGGGAGTGGAATGGAATGGAATGGAATGGAATAGAATGGAATTGAATAAAGCCATGTGGAATGGAATGGAATGAAATGGAATGGAATGCAATGGAATAGAATGAAATTGAACCAATTGGAATGGAATGGAATGAAATGGAATGGAATGCAATGGAATAGAATGAAATTGAACCAATTGGAATGGAATGGAATGGAATGGAATGGAATGGAATGAAATGGAATCAACCGGAGTGGAATGGAATGGAATGGAATGGATTGGAACACAATGGAATTGAATCAACCCGAGTGTAAGGGAGTGGAATGGAATGAAATGGAATGGAATGCAATGGAATGGAATGGAACAAAGTGAAATGCAGTAGAATGTAATTGAATCAACGCGAGTGTAATGGAATGGAAGAGAAGGGAATGGAATGGAATGGAGTAGAATGGAAAGGAATGCAATAGAATAGTATGGAATCCACTCTTGCAAAATGGAATGTAATTGAATGGAATGCAATAGAATGGAATGGAATCCACTCGAGTGGAATGGAATGGAATGGAATGGAGTGAAATGCAACAGAATGGAATTGAATCAACCCGAGTGGAAATGAATGGAATGGAATGGAATGGAATGGAATGGAATGGAATGGAGAGAAACCGAATAGAATGGGAATGAATCAACCCAAGTGGAATGGAATGGAATGGAATGGAATGAAATGGAATAGAATGGAATTGAATCAATCAGAGTGGATTGGAATGGAATGGAATGGAATGGAATGAAATGGAATGGTATGGAATGGAATCGAATGGAATTGAATGGAATGGAATGAACCCTAGTGGAATGGAATTTAACAGAATGGAGTCAACAGGAGTGGAATGGAATGGAATGGAATGGAATGGAATGGAATGGAACACAATGGAATTGAATCAACCCGAGTGTAATGGAATGGAATTTAATGGAATGGAATGGAATGGAATGGAATAGAGTGAAATGCAGTAGAATGTAATTGAATCAACCCGAATGGAATGGAATGGAATGGAATGGAATGGAATGGAATGGAATGGATTGGAATGGAAAAGAATGCATTAGAATGGTATGGAATCCACTCTTGCAAAATGGAATGAAATTAAATGGAATGCAATAGAATGGAAAGGAATCCACTCGAGTGGAATAGAATGGAATGGAATGGAGTGAAATGCAATAGAATGGAATTGAATCAGCACGAGCGGAAATGAATGGAATGGAAAGGAATGGAACGGAATGGAATGGAGTGAAACCCGATAGAATGAAAATGAATCAACCCGAGTGGAATGGAATGGAAAGGAATGGAATGGAATAGAATGGAAGTGAATTAACCCAAGTGGAATGGAATGGAATGGAATGGATTGGAATGAAATAGAAGGGAATTGAATCAACCCGAGTGGAATGGAATGGAATGGAATGGAATGGAATGGAATGCATGGAATTCAATCAACCCGAGTGGAATGGAAAGGAATGGAATAGAATGGAATGGAATGGAATGGATTGGAATGGAATGGAATGGAATGGAATGGAATGGAATGGAATGGAACGAAATCAACACGAGTGGAATGTAATGGAATGGAATAGAACGGAATGGAATGGAATGGAATGGAATGGAATGGAGTGAAACCCAATAGAATGGAAATGAATCAACCCGAGTGGAATGGAATGGAATGGAATAGAATGCAAGTGAATCAACCCGAGTGGAATGGAATGAAATGGAATGGAATGGAATGGAATGGAATGGAATGGAATGGAATGGAATGCAGGGAATTCAATCAACCCGAGTGGAATAGAAAGTAATGGAATAGAATGCAATGCAATGGAATGGAATCAACACGAGTGGAATGTAATGGAATGAAATAGAACGGAATGAAATGGAATGGAATGGAATGGAATTGAATGTAACGGAATGGAATGGATTGGAATGGAATGGAATCAACACGAGTGGAAGGGAACAGAATGTAATGGAATGGAATGGAAAGGAATAGAATGGAATGGAATCAACCTGTGTGGAATGGAATGGAAAGGAATGAAAAAGAACGGAATGCAATGAAATGGAAAGGAATCAACCCGAGTGGAGTTGAATGGAATTGAATGGAATGAAATGGAGTAAACCCGAGTGGAATGGAATGGAATGGAATGGAAAGGAATGGAATGGAACAGAATGTAATTGAATCAACCCGAATGGAATGGAATGGAGTAGAAAGCAAATGACAGAACTGGAATGGAATTGAATGGAATCGAATAGAAGGGAATTGAATCAAGTTGAATGGAATGGAATGGAATGGAATGGAATAAACCCTACTATAATGGAATGGAATGGAGTGGAATTGATTGGAATGGAATTGATTGGAATGGAATGGGATTTAATGGAATGGAATGGAAAAGAATGGAATTGAATAAACTGGAATGGAATGAAATGGCATGAAATGGAATGGAATGCAATGAAATGGAATGGAATGGAATGGAATGGAATGGAATGGAATGGAATAGAACGGAATAGAATCAACTGGAATGGAATGGAATGGAATGGAAAGGAATGTAATGGAAACAACTGGAATGGAATCGAACGGAATGGAATAGAATGGAATTTAATCAATAGGAACGGAATAGAATGGAATGGAATTTAATGGAATTGTATGGAAAGGAATTGAATCAACATGAGTGGAATAGAATGGGATTGAATGCAATTGAATGGGAATGAATGGAATGGAATGGAGTGGAATGGAATAGAATGCAATTGAATCAACCCGACTGGAATGGAATGGAATTGAATGGAGTAGAATGGACTTGAATGAAACCGAGTCGAATGGAATGGAAGGGAATGGAATGCAATGGAATTGAAACAACTGGAATGGAATGGAATGGAATGGAATGCAATGGATTGGAATGGAATGGAATGGAATTGAATCAACCTGAGTGGAATGGAATGGAATGGAATGGAATGGAATGGAATGAATAGAATGGAATTGAAAAAACCCCAGTGGAATGTAATGTGATGGAATGGAATGGAATGAAATGGAATGGAATCGAGTAGAATGAAATTGAACCAAATGGAAAGGAATGGAATGGAATGGAATGGAACGGAATGGAATGGTATGGAATGGAATCGAATGGAATTGAATCAACCTGAGTGGAGTGGATTGGAATGGAATGGGATGGAATTGTGTCAATCCGAGTGTAATGGAATGGAATGGAATGGAGTGGAGTGGAATGAAATGGAATGGAATGGAGTGAAGTGAAATGGAATGGAATGGAATGGAACGTAATTGAATGAAATGGAATGGAATAGAATGGAATTGAATCAATTGGAATGGAACGGAATGGAATGGAAAGGCATGGAATGGAATGAAATGGAATTGAGTGGAATGGAATGGGATTGAATCAACCCGAGTGGAATGGAATGGAATGGAATTGAATGGAATGGAATGGAATGGAACGGAATGGAATGGAATGGAATGCAATTGAATGGAATTGAATTGAATCAACACCAGTGGAATGGAATGGAATGGAATGGCCTGGAATGGAATGGAATTGAATGGAATTGAAAAGAATGGAATTGAATCAATACAAGAGGATTGTAATGGAATGGAATGGAATGAAATGGAATGGAATGGAATGAAATGGAATGGAATGGAATGGAATAGAATGGAATTGAATCAATTGGAATGGAATGGAATTGAATGCTATGGAATGGAATGGAATCAACCGGAGTGGAATGGAATGAAATGGATTGGAACACAATGGAATTGAATCAACCCGAGTGTAAGGGAGTGGAATGGAATGAAATGGAATGGAATGCAATGGAATGGAATGGAACAAAGTGAAATGCAGTAGAATGTAATTGAATCAACGCGAGTGTAATGGAATGGAAGAGAAGGGAATGGAATGGAATGGAGTAGAATGGAAAGGAATGCAATAGAATAGTATGGAATCCACTCTTGCAAAATGGAATGTAATTGAATGGAATGCAATAGAATGGAATGGAATCCACTCGAGTGGAATGGAATAGAATGGAATGGAGTGAAATGCAACAGAATGGAATTGAATCAACCCGAGTGGAAATGAATGGAATGGAATGGAATGGAATGGAATGGAGAGAAACCGAATAGAATGGGAATGAATCAACCCAAGTGGAATGGAATGGAATGGAATGGAATGAAATGGAATAGAATGGAATTGAATCAATCAGAGTGGATTGGAATGGAATGGAATGGAATGGAATGAAATGGAATGGTATGGAATGGAATCGAATGGAATTGAATGGAATGGAATGAACCCTAGTGGAATGGAATTTAACAGAATGGAGTCAACAGGAGTGGAATGGAATGGAATGGAATGGAATGGAATGGAATGGAACACAATGGAATTGAATCAACCCGAGTGTAATGGAATGGAATTTAATGGAATGGAATGGAATGGAATGGAATAGAGTGAAATGCAGTAGAATGTAATTGAATCAACCCGAATGGAATGGAATGGAATGGAATGGAATGGAATGGAATGGAATGGATTGGAATGGAAAAGAATGCATTAGAATGGTATGGAATCCACTCTTGCAAAATGGAATGAAATTAAATGGAATGCAATAGAATGGAAAGGAATCCACTCGAGTGGAATAGAATGGAATGGAATGGAGTGAAATGCAATAGAATGGAATTGAATCAGCACGAGCGGAAATGAATGGAATGGAAAGGAATGGAACGGAATGGAATGGAGTGAAACCCGATAGAATGAAAATGAATCAACCCTAGTGGAATGGAATGGAAAGGAATGGAATGGAATAGAATGGAAGTGAATTAACCCAAGTGGAATGGAATGGAATGGATTGGAATGAAATAGAAGGGAATTGAATCAACCCGAGTGGAATGGAATGGAATGGAATGGAATGGAATGGAATGCATGGAATTCAATCAACCCGAGTGGAATGGAAAGGAATGGAATAGAATGGAATGGAATGGAATGGAATGGAATGGAATGGAATGGAACGGAATCAACACGAGTGGAATGTAATGGAATGGAATAGAACGGAATGGAATGGAATGGAATGGAATGCAATGGAGTGAAACCCAATAGAATGGAAATGAATCAACCCGAGTGGAATGGAATGGAATGGAATAGAATGCAAGTGAATCAAACCGAGTGGAATGGAATGGAATGGAATGGATTGGAATGCAATAGAATAGAATTGAATCAACACGAGTTGAATGGAATGAAATGGAATGGAATGGAATGGAATGGAATGGAATGGAATGGAATGCAGGGAATTCAATCAACCCGAGTGGAATAGAAAGTAATGGAATAGAATGCAATGCAATGGAATGGAATCAACACGAGTGGAATGTAATGGAATGAAATAGAACGGAATGAAATGGAATGGAATGGAATGGAATTGAATGTAACGGAATGGAATGGATTGGAATGGAATGGAATCAACACGAGTGGAAGGGAACAGAATGTAATGGAATGGAATGGAAAGGAATAGAATGGAATGGAATCAACCTGTGTGGAATGGAATGGAAAGGAATGAAAAAGAACGGAATGCAATGAAATGGAAAGGAATCAACCCGAGTGGAGTGGAATGGAATTGAATGGAATGAAATGGAGTAAACCCGAGTGGAATGGAATGGAATGGAATGGAAAGGAATGGAATGGAACAGAATGTAATTGAATCAACCCGAATGGAATGGAATGGAGTAGAAAGCAAATGACAGAACTGGAATGGAATTGAATGGAATCGAATAGAAGGGAATTGAATCAAGTTGAATGGAATGGAATGGAATGGAATGGAATAAACCCTACTATAATGGATTGGAATGGAGTGGAATTGATTGGAATGAAATTGATTGGAATGGAATGGGATTTAATGGAATGGAATGGAAAAGAATGGAATTGAATAAACTGGAATGGAATGAAATGGCATGAAATGGAATGGAATGCAATGAAATGGAATGGAATGGAATGGAATGGAATGGAATAGAACGGAATAGAATCAACTGGAATGGAATGGAATGGAATGGAAAGGAATGTAATGGAAACAACTGGAATGGAATCGAACGGACTGGAATAGAATGGAATTTAATCAATAGCAACGGAATAGAATGGAATGGAATTTAATGGAATTGTATGGAAAGGAATTGAATCAACCTGAGTGGAATAGAATGGGATTGAATGGAATTGAATGGGAATGAATGGAATGGAATGGAGTGGAATGGAATAGAATGCAATTGAATCAACCCGACTGGAATGGAATGGAATTGAATGGAGTAGAATGGACTTGAATGAAACCGAGTCGAATGGAATGGAAGGGAATGGAATGCAATGGAATTGAAACAACTGGAATGGAATGGAATGGAATGGAATGGAATGGAATGGAATGGATTGGAATGGAATGGAATGGAATTGAATCAACCTGAGTGGAATGGAATGGAATGGAATGGAATGGAATGGAATGGAATGAATAGAATGGAATTGAAAAAACCCCAGTGGAATGTAATGTGATGGAATGAAATGGAATGGAATGGAATGGAATCGAGTAGAATGAAATTGAACCAAATGGAAAGGAATGGAATGGAATGGAATGGAACGGAATGGAATGGTATGGAATGGAATCGAATGGAATTGAATCAACCTGAGTGGAGTGGATTGGAATGGAATGGGATGGAATTGTGTCAATCCGAGTGTAATGGAATGGAATGGAATGGAGTGGAGTGGAATGAAATGGAATGGAATGGAGTGAAGTGAAATGGAATGGAATGGAATGGAACGTAATTGAATGAAATGGAATGGAATAGAATGGAATTGAATCAATTGGAATGGAACGGAGTGGAATGGAAAGGCATGGAATGGAATGAAATGGAATTGAGTGGAATGGAATGGAATTGAATCAACCCGAGTGGAATGGAATGGAATGGAATGGAATGGAATGGAATGGAACGGAATGGAATGGAATGGAATGCAATTGAATGGAATTGAATTGAATCAACACCAGTGGAATGGAATGGAATGGAATGGCCTGGAATGGAATGGAATTGAATGGAATTGAATAGAATGGAATTGAATCAATACAAGAGGATTGTAATGGAATGGAATGGAATGAAATGGAATGTAATGGAATGAAATGGAATGGAATGGAATAGAATGGAATTGAATCAATTGGAATGGAATGGAATTGAATGGTATGGAATGGAATGGAATCAACCGGAGTGGAATGGAATGGAATGGAATGGATTGGAACACAATGGAATTGAATCAACCCGAGTGTAAGGGAGTGGAATGGAATGAAATGGAATGGAATGCAATGGAATGGAATGGAACAAAGTGAAATGCAGTAGAATGTGATTGAATTAACGCGAGTGTAATGGAATGGAAGAGAAGGGAATGGAATGGAATGGAGTAGAATGGAAAGGAATGCAATAGAATAGTAAGGAATCCACTCTTGCAAAATGGAATGTAATTGAATGGAATGCAATAGAATGGAATGGAATCCACTCGAGTGGAATGGAATGGAATGGAATGGAGTGAAATGCAACAGAATGGAATTGAATCAACCCGAGTGGAAATGAATGGAATGGAATGGAATGGAATGGAGAGAAACCGAATAGAATGGGAATGAATCAACCCAAGTGGAATGGAATGGAATGGAATGGAATGAAATGGAATAGAATGGAATTGAATCAATCAGAGTGGATTGGAATGGAATGGAATGGAATGGAATGAAATGGAATGGTATGGAATGGAATCGAATGGAATTGAATGGAATGGAATGAACCCTAGTGGAATGGAATTTAACAGAATGGAGTCAACTGGAGTGGAATGGAATGGAATGGAATGGAATGGAATGGAACACAATGGAATTGAATCAACCCGAGTGTAATGGAATGGAATTTAATGGAATGGAATGGAATGGAATGGAATAGAGTGAAATGCAGTAGAATGTAATTGAATCAACCCGAATGGAATGGAATGGAATGGAATGGATTGGAATGGAAAAGAATGCATTAGAATGGTATGGAATCCACTCTTGCAAAATGGAATGAAATAAAATGGAATGCAATAGAATGGAAAGGAATCCACTCGAGTGGAATAGAATGGAATGGAATGGAGTGAAATGCAATAGAATGGAATTGAATCAGCACGAGCGGAAATGAATGGAATGGAATGGAATGGAACGGAATGGAATGGAGTGAAACCCGATAGAATGAAAATGAATCAACCCGAGTGGAATGGAATGGAAAGGAATGGAATGGAATAGAATGGAAGTGAATTAACCCAAGTGGAATGGAATGGAATGGAATGGATTGGAATGAAATAGAAGGGAATTGAATCAACCCGAGTGGAATGGAATGGAATGGAATGGAATGGAATGGAATGGAATGGAGTGGAATGCATGGAATTCAATCAACCCGAGTGGAATGGAAAGGAATGGAATAGAATGGAATGGAATGGAATGGATTGGAATGGAATGGAATGGAATGGAATGGAATGGAATGGAATGGAATCAACACGAGTGGAATGTAATGGAATGGAATAGAACGGAATGGAATGGAATGGAATGGAATGGAGTGAAACCCAATAGAATGGAAATGAATCAACCCGAGTGGAATGGAATGGAATGGAATAGAATGCAAGTGAATCAACCCGAGTGGAATGGAATGGAATGGAATGGATTGGAATGCAATAGAATAGAATTGAATCAACACGAGTGGAATGGAATGAAATGGAATGGAATGGAATGGAATGGAATGGAATGGAATGGAATGGAATGGAATGCAGGGAATTCAATCAACCCGAGTGGAATAGAAAGTAATGGAATAGAATGCAATGCAATGGAACGGAATCAACACGAGTGGAATGTAATGGAATGAAATAGAACGGAATGAAATGGAATGGAATGGAATGGAGTGGAATGGAATGGAATAGAATGTAATTGAATCGACTGGAATGGACTGTAATGGAATGGAATGGAATGGAATCAACCCGAGCGGAATGGAATGGAATGCAATGGAATGGAATGGAATGGAATAGAATGGTATTGAAGCAACCGGAGTGGAATGGAACAGAATGTAATGGAATGGAATGGAAAGGAATAGAATGGAATGGAATAAACCCGAGTGGAATGGAAAGGAAAGGAATGGAAAAGAACGGAATGGAATGGAATGGAAAGGAATGAACCCGAGTGGAGTGGAGTAGACTGCAATGGTATGGAATGGAATGGAATGGAATAAACCCGAGTGGAATGCAATGGAAAGGAATAGAATGGAATGGAACAGAATGTAATTGAATCAACCCGATTTGAATGGAATGGAATGGAATGGAATGGAATGGGAGTAGAATGGAAATGAATGAACTGGAATGGAATTGAATGGTATGGAATAGAATGGAATTGAATGAAGTGGAATGGAATGGAATGGAACGGAATGGAATGGAATGGAACGGAATAAACCCGAGTAGAATGGAATCGAATGGAGTGGAATTGATTGGAATGGAATGGAATGGAATGGAATGGGATGGAATTGAATCAACTGTAATGCAATGGAAAGGAATGGAAGGGAATGGAATGGAATAGAACAGAATTGAATCAACTGAAATGGAATGGAATGGAATGGAATGGAATTGAATGAACCCGAGTGGAATGGAATGGAATTCAATGAACCCGAGTGGAATGGAGTGGAATGGAATGGGATTGAATGGAATAGAATGGAATGGAATGGAATGGAATCAACCTGAGTGGAATGGATTGGAATGGAATGGAGTAATGTGGAGTGGAATGGAATGGATTGGAATGGAATGGAAGGGAATGGAATGGAATGGAATGGTATGCAATGGAATGGAATAGAATGAAATTGAATCAAGCCGAGTGGAATGGAATGGAATGGAACGGAGTGCAACTGAATGGAACGGAATAGAAACGAATAGAATGGAATTGAATCAACCCGATGGAATGGAATGGAATGGAATAGAATGGAAGGGAATGAAATGGAGGGGAATGGAATGGAATGGAATGGAGAAGAATGAAATTGAACCAACTGAATGGAATGGAATGGAATGGTATGGAATGGCATAGAATGGAAATGAATCAACACGAGCGGAGTGGATTGGAATGGAATGGAATGGAATGGAATGAGATGGAATTGAATCAATCCAAGGGCAATGGAATGGAATGGAATGGAATGGAGTGGAATGGAATGGAATGGAATGGAGTGGAATGGAATGAAATGGAATGGAATGGAATGGAATACAATGGAATTCAATCAATTGGAATGGAACGGAATGGAATGGAATGGAAGGGAATGGAACGGAATGGAATGGAATGGAATGGAATGGAGTGGAATGGAATGGAATTGAATCAAACAGAGTGGTATGGATTGGAATGGTATGGAATGCAATGGAATGGAATGGAATGGAATCGACTGGAATGGAATGGTATGAAATGGAATGGAATTGAATTGAATCAACACTAGTTGAATGGATTAGAATGGAATGGAGTGGAATGGAATGGAATAGAATGCAATTGAATGAACCCGAATGGAATGGAATGGAATGGAATGGAATGGAATAAAATGGAATTGAATGAACCCGAATGGAATGGAATGGAATGGAGTGGAATGTAATGGAATGGAGTGAAACCCAATAGAATGGAAATGAATCAACCCGAGTGGAATGGAATGGAATGGAATAGAATGGAAGTGAATCAACCCGAGTGGAATGGAATGGAATGGAATGGATTGGATTGAAATAGAATGGAATTGAATCAAACCGAGTGGAATCGAATGAAATGGAATGGAATGAAATGGAATGGAAGGGAATGCATGGAATTCAATCAACCCGAGTGGAATGGAAAGGAATGGAATAGAATGGAATGGAATGGAATGGAATGGAATCAACACGAGGGGAATGTAATGGAAGGGAATAGAATGTAATGAAATGGAATGGAATGGAATGGAATGGAATTAAATGGAATGAAATGGAATGGAATGGAATGGAATGGAATGGAATGGAATGGAATCAACCCGAGTGGAATGGAACAGAATGTAATGGAATGGAATGGAAAGGAAAAGTATGGAATGGAATGGAATCGAATCAACCCGAGTGGAATGGAATGGAAAGGAATGAAAAAGAACGGAATGCAATGAAATGGAAAGGAATCAACCTGAGTGGAGTGGAATGGAATGGAGTGGTTAGGAATGGAATGAAATGGAGTAAACCCAAGTGGAATGGAATGGAATGGAATGGAATGGAACAGAATGTAATTGAATCAACCCGAATGGAATGGAATGGAATGGAGTAGAACGCAAATGAAAGAACTGAAATGGAATTGAATGGAATCAAATAGAAGGGAATTGAATCAAGTGGAATGGAATGGAATGGAATGGAATGGAAGTGAATAAACTCGAGAGGAATGGAATGGAATGGAATGGAATGAAATGGAATGGAACGGAATCAACCCAACTGGAATGTAAAGGAAAGGAATGGAATAGAATGGAATGGAATGGAAAGGAATCAACCCTAGTGGAGTGGAACGTACTGCAATGGTATGGAATGGAATGGAATGGAATAGAATGTAATGGAATGGAATAAACCCGAGTGGAATGGAATGGAATGGAATGGAATGGAATAGAATGGAATGGAATGCAATGGAACACAATGTATTTGAATGAACCCGAATGGAATGGAATGGAAAGGAATGGAATGGAGAAGAATGGAAATAATGAACTTGAATGGAATTGAATGGAATGGAATAGAAAGGAGTTGAATCAAGTGGAATGGAATGGAATGGAATGGAATGGAATAAACCCGAGTAGAATGGAATCGAATGGAGTGGAATTGATTGGAATGGAATGTAATGGAGTGGAATGGAATGGAATGGAAAAGAAAGGAATTGAATCAACTGGAAGGGAATGGAATGGGATGAAATGGAATGGCATGGAAAGGAATGTCATGGAAACAACTGGAATGGAATGGAATGGAATAGAATGGCATTTAATCAATAGGAATGAAATGGAATGGAATGGAATGGAATGGAATGGAATGGAATGCAATGGAATGGAATTGAATCAACCCGAGTGGAATAGAATGGGATGGGATAGAATGAAATGGGAATGAATGGAATGGAATGGAATGGAATGGAATATAATGAAATGGGAATGAATGGAATGGAATGGAATGGAATGGAATGGAATGGAATGGAATGGAATTGAATCAACCTGACTGGAATTGAATGGAATTGAATGGAGTAGAATGGAATTGAATAAACCAGAGTGAAATGGAATGGAATGCAATGGAATGCAATGGAATTGAAACAACTCGAATGGAATGGAATGGAATCGAATGTAATATAATGGAAAGGAATGGATTGGAATGGAATGGAATGGAATGGAATGGAATCAACCTGAGTGGAAGGGAGTGGAATGGAATGGAATGGAATGGAATAGAATGGAATTGAATAAAGCCATGTGGAATGGAATGGAATGAAATGGAATGGAATGCAATGGAATAGAATGAAATTGAACCAATTGGAATGGAATGGAATGGAATGGAATGAAATGAAATGGAATGGTATCGAATGGAATCGAATGGAATTGAATGGAATGGAATCAACCCTAGTTGAATGGAATTTAACGGAATGGAATCAACCGGAGTGTAATGGAATGGAATGGAATGGAGTGGAACACAATGGAATTGAATCAACACGAGTGGAACGGAATGGAATGGAATGGAATGGAATGGAATGGAATGGAATGGAATGGAATAGAGTGAAATGCAGTAGAATGTAATTGAATCAACCCGAGTGGAATTGAATGGAATAGAAGGGAATGGAATGGATTGGAATGGAAAGGAATGCATTAGAATTGTAAGAAATCCACTCTTGCAAAATGGAATGGAATTAAATGGAATGCAATAGAATGGAATGGAATCCACTCGAGTGGAATAGAATGGAATGGAATGGAATGGAGTGAAATGCAATAGAATGGAATTGAATCAGCACGAGTGGAAATATATGGAATGTAATGGAATGTAATGGAATGGAATGGAATGAAACCCAATAGAATGGAAATGAATCAACCCGAGTGGAATGGAATGGAATGGAATGGAATGGAATAGAATGGAAGTGAATCAACCCGAATGGAATGGAATGGAATGGAATGGATTGGAATGAAATAGAATGGAATTGAATCAAACCGAGTGGAATCGAATGAAATGGAATGGAATGGAATGGAATGGAATGGAATGGAATGCATGGAATTAAATCAACCCGAGTGGAATGGAAAGGAAGGGAATAGAATGGAATGAAATGGAATGGAATGGTATCGAATTGAATGGAATAAACACGAGGGGAATGGAATGGAATGGAATGGAATTAAATGGAATGGAATGGATTGGAATTAAATGGAATGGAATGGAATGGAATGGAATGGAATGGAATGGAATGGAATCAACCCAAGTGGAATGGAACAGAATGTAATGGAATGTAATGGAAAGGAATGGAATGGAGTGGAATGGAATGGAATCAACCCAAGTGGAGAGGAATGGAAAGGAATGAAAAAGAACGGAATGCAATGAAATGGAAAGGAATCAACCCGAGTGGAGTGGAATGGAATTGAATGGAATGAAATGGAGTAAACCCGAGTGGAATGGAATGGAATGGAATGGAAAGGAATGGAATGGAACAGAATGTAATAGAATCAACCCGAATGGAATGGAATGGAGTAGAAAGCAAATGACAGAACTGGAATGGAATTGAATGGAATCGAATAGAAGGGAATTGAATCAAGTGGAATGGAATGGAATAAAATAAACCCTACTATAATGGAATGGAACGGAGTGTAATTGATTGGAATGGAATTGATTGGAATGGAATGGGATTTAATGGAATGGAATGGAAAAGAATGGAATTGAATAAACTGGAATGGAATGAAATGGCGTGAAATGGAATGGAATGCAATGAAATGGAATGAAATCGAATGGAATGGAATGGAATGGAATAGAACGGAATAGAATCAACTGGAATGGAATGGAATGGAATGGAAAGGAATGTAATGGAAACAACTGGAATGGAATCGAACGGAATCGAATAGAATGGAATTTAATCAATAGGAACGGAATAGAATGGAATGGAATTTAATGGAATTGTATGGAAAGGAATTGAATCAACCTGAGTGGAATAGAATGGGATTGAATGGAATTGAATGGGAATGAATGGAATGGAATGGAGTGGAATGGAATAGAATGCAATTGAATCAACCCGACTGGAATGGAATGGAATTGAATGGAGTAGAATGGACTTGAATGAAACCGAGTCGAATGGAATGGAAGGGAATGGAATGCAATGGAATTGAAACAACTGGAATGGAATGGAATGGAATGGAATGGAATGGAATGGATTGGAATGGAATGGAATGGAATTGAATCAACCTGAGTTGAATGGAATTTAATGGAATGGAATGGAATGGAATGGAATGGAATGGAATGGAATGCATGGAATTCAATCAACCCGAGTGGAATGGAAAGGAAGGGAATAGAATGGAATGAAATGGAATGGAATGGTATCCAATTGAATGGAATAAACACGAGGGGAATGTAATGTAATGTAATGGATTGGAATGGAATTCAATAGAATGGATTGGAATGTAATTAAATGGAATGGAATGGAATGCAATGGAATGGAATGGAATCAACCCAAGTGGAATGGTACAGAATGTAATGGAATGTAATGGAAAGGAATAGAATGGAATGGAATGGAATGGAATCAACCCGAGTGGAGTGGAATGGAAAGGAATGAAAAAGAACGGAATGCAATGAAATGGAAAGGAATCAACCCGAGTGGAGTGGAATGGAATTGAATGGAATGAAATGGAGTAAACCCGAGTGGAATGGAATGCAATGGAATGGAAAGGAATGGAATGGAACAGAATGTAATTGAATCAACCCGAATGGAATGGAATGGAGTAGAAAGCAAATGACAGAACTGGAATGGAATTGAATGGAATCGAATAGAAGGGAATTGAATCAAGTGGAATGGAATGGAATGGAATGGAATGGAATGGAATGGAAAGGAATGGAATAAACCCTACTATAATGGAATGGAATGGAGTGGAATTGATTGGAATGGAATTGATTGGAATGGAATGGGATTTAATGGAATGGAATGGAAAAGAATGGAATTGAATAAACTGGAATGGAATGAAATGGCATGAAATGGAAAGGAATGCAATGAAATGGAATGAAATGGAATGGAATGGAATGGAATGGAATAGAACGGAATAGAATCAACTGGAATGGAATGGAATGGAATGGAAAGGAATGTAATGGAAACAACTGGAATGGAATCGAACGGAATGGATTAGAATGGAATTTAATCAATAGGAACGGAATAGAATGGAATGGAATTTAATGGAATTGTATGGAAAGGAATTGAATCAACCTGAGTGGAATAGAATGGGATTGAATGGAATTGAATGGGAATGAATGGAATGGAATGGAGTGGAATGGAATAGAATGCAATTGAATCAACCCGACTGGAATGGAATGGAATTGAATGGAGTAGAATGGACTTGAATGAAACCGAGTCGAACGGAATGGAAGGGAATGGAATGCAATGGAATTGAAACAACTGGAATGGAATGGAAGGGAATGGATTGGAATGGAATGGAATGGAATTGAATCAACCTTAGTTGAATGGAATGGAATGGAATGGAATGGAATGGAATGGAATGGAATGGAATGGAATAGAATGGAATTGAAAAAACCCCAGTGGAATGTAATGTGATGGAATGGAATGGAAAGAAATGGAATGGAATGGAATGGAATCGAATAGAATGAAATTGAACCAAATGGAAAGGAATGGAATGGAGTGGAATGGAACGGAATGGAATGGTATGGAATGGAATCGAATGGAATTGAATCAACCTGAGTGGATTGGATTGGAATGGAATGGGATGGAATTGTGTCAATCCGAGTGTAATGGAATGGAATGGAATGGAGTGGAGTGGAATGGAATGGAATGGAATGGAGTGAAGTGAAATGGAATGGAATGGAATGGAACGTAATTGAATGAAATGGAATGGAATAGAATGGAATTGAATCAATTGGAATGGAACGGAATGGAATGGAAAGGCATGGAATGGAATGAAATGGAATTGAGTGGAATGGAATGGAATTGAATCAACCCGAGTGGAATGGAATGGAATGGAATGGAATGGAATGGAATGGAATGGAACGGAATGGAATGGAATGGAATGCAATTGAATGGAATTGAATTGAATCAACACCAGTGGAATGGAATGGAATGGAATGGCCTGGAATGGAATAGAATTGAATGGAATTGAATAGAATGGAATTGAATCAATACAAGAGGATTGTAATGGAATGGAATGGAATGAAATGGAATGGAATGGAATGGAATAGAATGGAATTGAATCAATTGGAATGGAATGGAATTGAATGGTATGGAATGGAATGGAATCAACCGGAGTGGAATGGAATGGAATGGAATGGATTGGAACACAATGGAATTGAATCAACCCGAGTGTAAGGGAGTGGAATGGAATGAAATGGAATGGAATGCAATGGAATGGAATGGAACAAAGTGAAATGCAGTAGAATGTAATTGAATCAACGCGAGTGTAATGGAATGGAAGAGAAGGGAATGGAATGGAATGGAGTAGAATGGAAAGGAATGCAATGGAATAGTATGGAATCCACTCTTGCAAAATGGAATGTAATTGAATGGAATGCAATAGAATGGAATGGAATCCACTCGAGTGGAATGGAATGGAATGGAATGGAGTGAAATGCAACAGAATGGAATTGAATCAACCCGAGTGGAAATGAATGGAATGGAATGGAATGGAATGGAGAGAAACCGAATAGAATGGGAATGAATCAACCCAAGTGGAATGGAATGGAATGGAATGGAATGAAATGGAATAGAATGGAATTGAATCAATCAGAGTGGATTGGAATGGAATGGAATGAAATGGAATGGTATGGAATGGAATCGAATGGAATTGAACGGAATGGAATGAACCCTAGTGGAATGGAATTTAACAGAATGGAGTCAACTGGAGTGGAATGGAATGGAATGGAATGGAATGGAATGGAACACAATGGAATTGAATCAACCCGAGTGTAATGGAATGGAATTTAATGGAATGGAATGGAATGGAATGGAATAGAGTAAAATGCAGTAGAATGTAATTGAATCAACCCGAATGGAATGGTATGGAATGGAATGCAATGGAATGGAATGGAATGGATTGGAATGGAAAAGAATGCATTAGAATGGTATGGAATCCACTCTTGCAAAATGGAATGAAATTAAATGGAATGCAATAGAATGGAAAGGAATCCACTCGAGTGGAATAGAATGGAATGGAATGGAGTGAAATGCAATAGAATGGAATTGAATCAGCACGAGCGGAAATGAATGGAATGGAATGGAATGGAAAGGAATGGAATGGAGTGAAACCCGATAGAATGAAAATGAATCAACCCGAGTGGAATGGAATGGAAAGGAATGGAATGGAATAGAATGGAAGTGAATTAACCCAAGTGGAATGGAATGGAATGGAATGGATTGGAATGAAATAGAAGGGAATTGAATCAACCCGAGTGGAATGGAATGGAATGGAATGGAATGCATGGAATTCAATCAACCCGAGTGGAATGGAAAGGAATGGAATAGAATGGAATGGAATGGAATGGATTGGAATGGAATGGAATGGAATGGAATGGAATTAATTGGAATGGAATTGAATGGAATGGAATGGAATGGAATGGAATGGAATGGAATGGAAACAACCCGAGTGGAATGGAACAGAATGTAATGGAATGGAATGGAAAGGAATAGAATGGAATGGAATGGAATGGAATCAACCCGAGTGGAATGGAATGGAAAGGAATGAAAAAGAACAGAATGCAATGGAATGGAAAGGAATCAACCCGAGTGGAGTGGAATGGAATGGAATGGTATGGAATGAAATGAAATGGAGTAAACCCGAGTGGAATGGAATGGAATGGAATGGAATGGAATGGAATGGAATGGAACAGAATGTAATTGAATCAACCCGAATGGAATGGAATAGAATGGAATGGAATGGAGTAGAATGTAAATGAATGAACTGGAATGGAATTGAATGGAATCGAATAGAAGGGAATTGATTCAAGTGGAATGGAATGGAATGGAATGGAATGGAATGGAATGGAATAAACCCTAGTAGAATGGAATGCAATGGAGTGGAATTGATTGGACTGGAGTGAAATGGAATGAAATGGAATGGCAAGGAAAAGAATGGAATTGAATCAACTGGAATGGAATGAAATGGCATGAAATGGAATGCAATGGAATGGAATGGATTGGAATGGAATGGAATGGAATAGAATGGAATAGAATCAACTGGAGTGGAATGGAATGGAATGGAATGGAAAGGAATGTAATGAAAACAACTGGAATGGAATGGAATGGAATGGAATAGAATGGAATTTAATCAATAGGAATGGTATAGAATGGAATGGAATTTAATGGAATGGAATGGAAAGGAATTGAATCAACCTGAGTGGAATAGAGTTGGATTGAATGGAATTGAATGGGAATGAATGGAATGGAATGGAATAGAATGCAATTGAATCAACCCGACTGGAATGGAATGGAATTGAATAGAATAGAATGGAATTGAATGAACCCGAGTCGAATGGAATGGAATGGAATGGAATGCAATGGAATTGAAACAACAGGAATGTAATGGAATGGAATCGAATGTAATGGAATGGATTGGAATGGAATGGAATGGAATTGAATCAACCTGAGTTGAATGGAATGGAATGGAATTGAATAAACCCGAGTGGAATGTAATGTTTTGGAATGGAATGGAAAGAAATGGAATGGAATGGAATGGAATGGAATGGAATAGAATGAAATTGAACCAAATAGAAAGGAATGGAATGGAATGGAATGGAATGGAACGGAATGGAATGGTATGGAATGGAATCGAATGGAATTGAATCAACCGGATTGGAGTGGATTGCAATGGAATGGAATGGAATGGGATGAGATGTAATTGAATCAATCCGAGTGGAATGGAATGGAATGGAATGGAGTGGAGTGGAATGAAATGGAATGGAATGTAGTGGAGTGGAATGGAATGGAATGGAACGCAACGTAATTGAATGAAACGGAATGGAATAGAATGGAATTGAATCAATGGGAATGGAAAGGAACGGAATGGAATGGCATGGAATGGAATGAAATGAAATGGAATGGAGTGGAATGGAATGGAATTGAATCAACCAGAGTGGAAAGGAATGGAATGGAATGGAATGGAATGGAATTGAATCAACACTAGTGGAATGGAATGGAATGGAATGGAATGGAATGGAATGGAATAGAATGGAATTGAATGGAATTGAAAAGAATGGAATTGAATCAATCCAAGAGGATTGGAATGGAATGGAATGAAATGGAATGGAATGGAATGGAACAGAATGGAATTGAATCAATTAAAATGGAATGGAATGGAAAGGAATGGTATGGAATGGAATGGATTCAACCGGAGTGGAATGGAATGGAATGGAGTGAAATGCAACAGAATGGAATTGAATCAACCCGAGTGGAAATGAATGGAATGGAATGGAATGGAATGGAGAGAAACCCAATAGAATGGGAATGAATCAACCCGAGTGCAATGAAACGGAATGGAATGGAATGGAATGGAATAGAATGGAACTGAATCAATCAGAATGGAATGGAATTGAAATGAATGGAATGGAATGCAATGAAATGGAATGAAATCGAATGGTATGGAATGGAATGGAATGGAATGGAATGGAATGAAATCGAATGGAATGGAATGGAATGGAATGAAACCGAATGGAATGGAATGGAATGGAATTGAATAAACCCGAGTAGAATGGAATCGAATGGAGTGGAATTGATTGGAATGGAATGTAATGGAGTGGAATGGAAAGGAAAAGAATGGAATTGAATCAACTGGAAGGGAATGGAATGGGATGAAATGGAATGAAATGGAAAGGAATGTCATGGAAACAACTGGAATGGAATGGAATGGAATAGAATGGCATTTAAGCAATAGGAATGAAATGGAATGGAATGGAATGGAATGGAATGGAATTGAGTCAACCCGAGTGGAATAGAATGGGATGGGATAGAATGAAATGGGAATGAATGGAATGGAATGGAATGGAATATAATGAAATGGGAATGAATGGAATGGAATGGAATGGAATGGAATGGAATGGAATGGAATGGAATGGAATTGAATCAACCTGACTGGAATTGAATGGAATTGAATGGAGTAGAATGGAATTGAATAACCCAGAGTGAAATGGAATGGAATGCAATGGAATGCAATGGAATTGAAACAACTCGAATGGAATGGAATGGAATCGAATGTAATATAATGGAAAGGAATGGATTGGAATGGAATGGAATGGAATGGAATTGAATCAACCTGAGTGGAAGGGAGTGGAATGGAATGGAATGGAATGGAAAAGAATGGAATTGAATACAGCCATGTGGAATGGAATGGAATGAAATGGAATGGAATGCAATGGAATAGAATGAAATTGAACCAATTGGAATGGAATGGAATGGAATGGAATGGAATGGAATGGAATGGAATGAAATGGAATGGTATCGAATGGAATCGAATGGAATTGAATGGAATGGAATCAACCCTAGTTGAATGGAATTTAACGGAATGGAATCAACCGGAGTGGAATGGAATGGAATGGAATCAACCGGAGTGGAATGGAATGGAATGGAATGAAATGGAATGAAATGGAATGGAATGGAATGGAATGGAATGAAATGGAATGGAATGGAATGCAATGGAATGGAATGGAATGAAATGGAATGGAATGGAATGCAATGGAATGGAATGGAATGGAATGCAATGGAATGGAATGGAATGGAATGAAATGGAATGGAATGGAATGCAATGGATTGGAATGGAATGGAATGCAATGGAATGGAATGGAATGGAATGGAATGGAATGAAATGGAATGGAATGGAATGCAATGGAATGGAATGGAATGGAATGGAATGAAATGGAATGGAATGGAATGCAATGGAATGGAATGGAATGGAATGGAATGGAATGGAATGGAATGAAATGAAATGGAATGGGATGGAATGCAATGGAATGGAATGAAATGGAATGGAATTTAATGGAATGAAATGGAAAGGGATGGAATGCAATGGAATGGAATGAAATGGAATGGAATGGAATGAAATGGAATGGAATGGAATGGAATGAAATGGAATGGAATGGAATGGAATGGAATGGAATGAAATGGAATGGAATGGAATGGAATGGAATGGAATGAAATGGAATGGAATGGAACGGAATGAAATTGAATGGAATGGAATGGAACGGAATGAAATGGAATGGAATGGAATGGAATTGAATGAAATGGAATGGAGTGGAATGGAATGGAATGAAATGGAATGGAATGGATTGAAATGGAGTGGAATGGAATGGAATGGATTGAAATGGAGTGGAATGGAATGGAATGGAATGGAATGGAATGAAACGGAGTGGAATGGAATGGAATGAAATGGAATACAATGGAATGGACTGAAATGGAATGGAATGAAGTAGTATAGAATTGAATCAACCCAAGTGGAATGGAATGGAATCGAACGTAATTTAATGAAATGGAATGAAATGGAATGGAATGGAATAGAATGGAATGGAATCATCCCAAGTGGAATGGATTGGAATGGAATGGATTGGAATAGAATGGAGTGGAATGGAATGGAATGGAATGGAATAGAATGGAATAAAATGGAATTGAATCCACTGGAATGGACTGGAATTGAATGGAATGGAATTGAATCAACCCGAGCAGAATGGAATGGAATGGAATGGAATGGAATGAAATGGAATGGGATGGAATGCAATGGAATGGAATGAAATGGAATGGAATTTAATGGAATGAAATGGAAAGGGATGGAATGCAATGGAATGGAATGAAATGGAATGGAATGGAATGAAATGGAATGGAATGGAATGGAATGGAATGAAATGCAATGGAATGGAATGGAATGGAATGCAATGGAATGGAATGGAACGGAATGAAATTGAATGGAATGGAACGGAACGGAATGAAATGGAATGGAATGGAATGGAATTGAATGAAATGGAATGGAGTGGAATGGAATGGAATGAAATGGAATGGAATGGAATGAAATGGAGTGGAATGGAATGGAAAGGATTGAAATGGAGTGGAATGGAATGGAATGGAATGGAATGGAATGGAATGAAATGGAATGGAATGAAACGGAGTGGAATGGAATGGAATGAAATGGAATACAATGGAATGGACTGAAATGGAATGGAATGAAATAGTATAGAATTGAATCAACCCAAGTGGAATGGAATGGAATCGAACGTAATGTAATGAAATGGAATGAAATGGAATGGAATGGAATAGAATGGAATGGAATCATCCCAAGTGGAATGGATTGGAATGGAATGGATTGGAATAGAATGGAGTGGAATGGAATGGAATGGAATGGAATGGAATAGAATGGAATAAAATGGAATTGAATCCACTGGAATTGACTGGAATGGAATGGAATGGAATTGAATCAACCCGAGCAGAATGGAATGGAATGGAATGGAATGGAATGAAATGGAATGGAATGGAATAGAAAGGTACTGAAGCAACCCGAGTGAAATGGAATGGAATGCAATGGAATGGAATGGAAAGGAATAGAATGGAATGGAATGGAATGGAATGAACCCGAGTGGAATGGAATGGAAAGGAATGGAATAGAACGGAATGGAATGGAATGGAAAGGAATCAACCCTAGTGGAGCGGAATGGACTGCAATGGTATGGAATGGAATGGAATGGAATGGAATGGAATGGAATGGAATAAACCCGAGTGGAATGGAATGGAATGGAATAGAATGGAATGGAATGGAATGGAACAGAATGTAATTGAATCAACCCGAAAGGAATGGAATGGAATGGAATGGAATGGAATGGAATGGAATGGAATGCAATGGAATGGAATGGAATGGGATGGAATGGAATGGAATGGAATGGAATGGAATGGAATGGAATGGAATGAAATGGAATGGGATGGAATGCAATGGAATGGAATGGAATGGAATGGAATGGAATGGATTGGAATGGAATGGAAAGGAATGCAATAGAATTCTATCAACCGAAGTGGAATGGAAAGGAATGGAATATAATGGAATGGAATGGAATGGAATCAACCCGAGGAGAATATTTGGAATGGAACGGAACGGAATGGAATGGAATGGAATGGAATGGAATGCAATGGAATGAAATGGAATGGAATGGAATGGAATGGAATGAAACGGAATGGAATGGAATGGAATGGAATGGAATGAAATGGAATGGAATGGAATGGAATGGAATGGAATGGAATGGAATGGAATGGAATGCAATGGAATGGAATGGAATGGAATGCAATGGAATGGAATGGAATGGAATGAAATGGAATGGAATGGAATGCAATGGATTGGAATGGAATGGAATGCAATGGAATGGAATGGAATGGAATGGAATGAAATGGAATGGAATGGAATGGAATGCAATGGAATGGAATGGAATGGAATGGAATGGAATGAAACGGAATGGAATGGAATGCAATGGAATGGAATGGAATGGAATGGAATGGAATGGAATGGAATGGAATGAAATGGAATGGGATGGAATGCAATGGAATGGAATGAAATGGAATGGAATTTAATGGAATGAAATGGAAAGGGATGGAATGCAATGGAATGGAATGAAATGGAATGGAATGGAATGAAATGGAATGGAATGGAATGGAATGAAATGGAATGGAATGGAATGGAATGAAATTGAATGGAATGGAATGGAACGGAATGAAATGGAATGGAATGGAATGGAATTGAATGAAATGGAATGGAGTGGAATGGAATGGAATGAAATGGAATGGAATGGACTGAAATGGAGTGGAATGGAATGGAATGGATTGAAATGGAGTGGAATGGAATGGAATGGAATGGAATGGAATGGAATGGAAAGAAACGGAGTGGAATGGAATGGAATGAAATGGAATACAATGGAATGGACTGAAATGGAATGGAATGAAATAGTATAGAATTGAATCAACCCAAGTGGAATGGAATGGAATCGAACGTAATTTAATGAAATGGAATGAAATGGAATGGAATGGAATAGAATGGAATGGAATCATCCCAAGTGGAATGGATTGGAATGGAATGGATTGGAATAGAATGGAGTGGAATGGAATGGAATGGAATGGAATAGAATGGAATAAAATGGAATTGAATCCACTGGAATGGACTGGAATTGAATGGAATGGAATTGAATCAACCCGAGCAGAATGGAATGGAATGGAATGGAATGGAATGAAATGGAATGGGATGGAATGCAATGGAATGGAATGAAATGGAATGGAATTTAATGGAATGAAATGGAAAGGGATGGAATGCAATGGAATGGAATGAAATGGAATGGAATGGAATGAAATGGAATGGAATGGAAAGGAATGGAATGAAATGGAATGGAATGGAATGGAATGGAATGAAATGGAATGGAATGGAATGGAATGGAATGAAATGGAATGGAATGGAATGGAATGGAATGCAATGGAATGGAATGGAACGGAATGAAATTGAATGGAATGGAATGGAACGGAATGAAATGGAATGGAATGGAATGGAATTGAATGAAATGGAATGGAGTGGAATGGAATGGAATGAAATGGAATGGAATGGATTGAAATGGAGTGGAATGGAATGGAATGGATTGAAATGGAGTGGAATGGAATGGAATGGAATGGAATGAAATGGAATGGAATGAAACGGAGTGGAATGGAATGGAATGAAATGGAATACAATGGAATGGACTGAAATGGAATGGAATGAAATAGTATAGAATTGAATCAACCCAAGTGGAATGGAATGGAATCGAACGTAATGTAATGAAATGGAATGAAATGGAATGGAATGGAATAGAATGGAATGGAACCATCCCAAGTGGAATGGATTGGAATGGAATGGATTGGAATAGAATGGAGTGGAATGGAATGGAATAGAATGGAATAAAATGGAATTGAATCCACTGGAATTGACTGGAATGGAATGGAATGGAATTGAATCAACCCGAGCAGAATGGAATGGAATGGAATGGAGTGGAATGAAATGGAATGGAATGGAATAGAAAGGTACTGAAGCAACCCGAGTGAAATGGAATGGAATGCAATGGAATGGAATGGAAAGGAATAGAATGGAATGGAATGGAATGGAATCAACCCGAGTGGAATGGAATGGAAAGGAATGGAATAGAACGGAATGGAATGGAATGGAATGGAATGGGATGGAATGGAATGGAATGGAATGGAATGGGATGGAATGGAATGGAATGGAATGGAATGGGATGGAATGGAATGGAATGGAATGGAATGGGATGGAATGAAATGGAATGGGATGGAATGCAATGGAATGGAAGGAAATGGAATGGAATTTAATGGAATGAAATGGAATGGGATCGAATGCAATGGAATGGAATGAAATGGAATGGAATGGAATGGAATGGAATGGAATGGAATGAAATTGAATGACATGGAATGGAGTGGAATGGAATGGAATGAAATGGAATGGAATGGAATGAAATGTAGTGGAATGGAATGGAATGGATTGAAATGTAGTGGAGTGGAATGGAATGGAATGGAATGGGATTGAATGAAATGGAATGGAATGAAACGGAGTGGAATGGAATGGAATGGAATGGAATAGAATGGAATGGACTGAAATGGAATGGAATGAAATAGTATAGAATTGAATCAACCCAAATGGAATGGAATGGAATCGAACGTAATGTAATGAAATGGAATGAAATGGAATGGAATGGAATAGAATGGAATGGAATCATCCCAAGTGCAATGGATTGGAATGGAATGGATTGGAATGGAATGGAATAAAATGGAATTGAATCCACTGGAATGGACTGGAATGGAATGGAATGGAATGGAATCAACCCGAGCGGAATGGAATGGAATGGAATGGAATGAAATGGAATGGAATGGAATAGAAAGCTATTGAAGCAACCCGAGTGAAATGGAATGGAATGTAATGGAATGGAATGGAAAGGAATAGAATGGAATGGAATGGAATGGAATCAACCCGAGTGGAATGGAATGGAAAGGAATGGAATAGAATGGAATGGAATGGAATGGAAAGGAATCAACCCTAGTGGAGTGGAATGGACTGCCATGGAATGGAATGGAATGGAATGGAATGGACTGCCACGGAATGGAATGGAATGGATTGGAATGGAATGGAATGGAATCAACACTAGTGGAATGGAATGGAACGGAATGGAATGGAGTTGAATGGAATTGAAAAGAATGGATTTGAATCAATCCAAGAGTATTGGAATGGAATGGAATGGAATGGAATGGAATAGAATGGAATTGAATCAATTGAAATGGAATGGAATGGAATGGAAAGGAATGGTATGGAATGGAATGGAATCAAGTGGAGTGGAATGGAATGGAATGGAGTGAAATGCAACAGAATGGAATTGAATCAACCCGCATGGAAATGAATGGAATGGAATTTAATGGAATGGAATGGAATGGAATGGAAAGAAACCCAATAGAATGGGAATGAATCAACCCGAGTGGAATGGAATGGAATGGAATGGAATGGAATGGAATGGAATGGAATGGAATGAAATGGAATAGAATGGAACTGAATCAATCAGAGTGGAATGGAATTGAATGGAATGGAATGGAATGCAATGAAATGGAAGGAAATCGAATGGTATGGAATGGAATTGAATGGAATGGAATGGAATGGAATGAAATGGAACGAAATCGAATGGTATGGAATGGAATTGAATGGAATGGAATCAACCCTAGTGGAATGGAATTTAACGGAATGGAATCAACCATAGTGGAATGGAATGGAATGAAATGGAATGGAATGGAATGGAACACAATGGAATTGAATCAACCCGAGTGTAATGGAATGGAAGGGAATGGAATGGAATGGAAAGGAATGGAATGGAATGGAATAGAGTGAAATGCAGTAGAATGTAATTGAATCAACCCGAGTGGAATGGAATGGAATACAAGGGAATGGAATGGTTTGGAATGGAAAGGAATGCATTAGAATGGTATGCAATGCACTCTTGCAAAATGGAATGGAATTAAATGGAATGCAATAGAATGGAATGGAATCCACTCGAGTGGAATAGAATGGAATGGAATGGAGTGAAATGCAATAGAATGGAATTGAATCAGCACGAGTGGAAATGAATGGAATGGAATGGAATGGAATGGAATGAAATGGAATGGAATGGAATAGAAAGCTACTGAAGCAACCCGAGTGAAATGGAATGGAATGTAATGGAATGGAATGGAAAGGAATAGAATGGAATGGAATGGAATGGAATCAACCCGAGTGGAATGGAATGGAAAGGAATGGAATAGAATGGAATGGAAAGGAATGGAAAGGAATCAACCCTAGTGGAGTGGAATGGACTGCCATGGAATGGAATGGAATGGACTGCCACGGAATGGAATGGAATGGATTGGAATGGAATGGAATAAACCCGAGTGGAATGGAATGGAATGCAATAGAATGGAATGGAATGGAATGGAACAGAATGTAATTGAATCAACCCGAATGGAATGGAATGGAATGGAATGGAATGGAATGGAGTAGAATGGAAATGAATGAACTGGAATGGAATTGAGTGGAATGGAATAGAATGGAATTGAATGAAGTGGAATGGAATGGAATGGATTGGAATGGAATGGAATGGAATCGAATAAACTCGAGTGGAATGGAATGGAATGGAGTGGAATTGATTGGATTGGAATGGCATGGAATGAATGGAAAAGAATGGAATTGAATCAACTGGAATGGAATGGAATGGGATGAAATGGAATGGCATGGAATGGAATGGAAAGGAATGGAATGGAATAGAACGGAATAGAATCAACTGGCATGGAATGGAATGGAACGGAATGGAATGCAATGGAAAGGAATGTAATGGATACAACTGGAATGGAATGGAATGGAATGGAATGGAATGGAATGGAATGGAATTTAATCAATAAGAATGGAATGGAATGAAATGGAATGGAATGGAAAGTAATTGAATCAACCGGAGTGGAATAGAATGAGATGGAATGGAATGGAATGGAATGGAATGGAATGGAATCATCCTGACTGGAATGAAATGGAATTGAATGGAGTAGAATGGAATTGAATCAACCCGAGTGGAGTGGAATGGAATGGAATGGAATGGAATGCAATGGAATTGAAACAACTGGAATGGAATGGAATGGAATCGAATGTAATGTAATGGAAAGGAATGGATTGGAATGGAATGGAATGGAATGGAATTGAATCAACCTGAGTGGAACGGAATGGAATGGAATGGCATGGAAAAGAATGGAATTGAATCAACTGGAATGGAAGGAAATGGCATGAAATGGAATGGAATGGAATGCAATGGATTGGAATGGAAAGGAATGGAATAGAATGGAATAGAATCCACTGGAATGGAATGGAATGGAATGGAATGGAATGGAAAGGAATGTAATGAAAACAACTGGAATGGAATGGAATGGAATGGAATAGAATGGAATTTAATCAATAGGAATGGAATACAATGGAATGGAATTTAATGGAATGGAATGGAAAGGAATTGAATCAACCTGAGTGGAATAGAATTGGATTGAATGGAATTGAATGGGAATGAATGGAAAGGAATGGAATAGAATGCAATTGAATCAACCCGACTGGAATGGAATGGCATTGAATGGAGTAGAATGGAATTGAATGAACCCGAGTCGAATGGAATGGAATGGAATGGAATGGAATGCAATGGAATTGAAACAACTGGAATGGAATGGAATGGAATCGAATGTAATGGAATGGATTGGAACGGAATGGAATGGAATTGAATCAACCTGAGTTGAATGGGGTGGAATGGAATGGAATGGAATGGAATAGAATGGAATTGAATAAACCCGAGTGGAATGTAATGTTTTGGAATGGAATGGAGTGAAATGGAAAGGAATGGACTGGAATGGAATGGAATGGAATGGAATGGAATGGAATGGAATAGAATGAAATTCAACCAAATAGAAAGGAATGGAATGGAATGGAATGGAATGGAATGGAATGGTATGGAATGGAATAGAATGGAATTGAATCAACCCGATTGGAGTGGATTGGAATGGAATGTAATGGAATGTAATGGAGTGGAGTGGAATGAAATGGAATGGAATGTAGTGGAGTGGAATGGAATGGAATGGAACGGAACGTAATTGAATGAAATGGAATGGAATAGAATGTAATTGAATCAATTGGAATGGAAGGGAACGGAATGGAATGGCATGGAATGGAATGAAATGAAATGGAATGGAGTGGAATGGAATGGAATTGAATCAACCAGAGTGGAATGGAATGGAATGGAATGGAATGGAATGGAATGGAATGGAATGGAATGGAATGGAATCAACACTAGTGGAATGGAATGGAACGGAATGGAATGGAATTGAATGGAATTGAAAAGAATGGATTTGAATCAATCCAAGAGTATTGGAATGGAATGGAATGGAATAGAATGGAATTGAATCAATTGAAATGGAATGGAATGGAATGGAAAGGAATGGTATGGAATGGAATGGAATCAAGTGGAGTGGAATGGAATGGAATGGAGTGAAATGCAACAGAATGGAATTGAATCAACCCGAGTGGAAATGAATGGAATGGAATTTAATGGAATGGAATGGAATGGAATGGAAAGAAACCCAATAGAATGGGAATGAATCAACCCGAGTGGAATGGAATGGAATGGAATGGAATGGAATGAAATGGAATAGAATGGAACTGAATCAATCAGAGTGGAATGGAATGAAATGGAATGGAATGGAATGCAATGAAATGGAATGAAATCGAATGGTATGGAATGGAATTGAATGGAATGGAATGGAATGGAATGAAATGGAATGAAATCGAATGGTATGGAATGGAATTGAATGGAATGGAATCAACCCTAGTGGAATGGAATTTAACGGAATGGAATCAACCATAGTGGAATGGAATGGAATGAAATGGAATGGAATGGAATGGAACACAATGGAATTGAATCAACCCGAGTGTAATGGAATGGAAGGGAATGGAATGGAATGGAAAGGAATGGAATGGAATGGAATAGAGTGAAATGCAGTAGAATGTAATTGAATCAACCCGAGTGGAATGGAATGGAATACAAGGGAATGGAATGGTTTGGAATGGAAAGGAATGCATTAGAATGGTATGCAATGCACTCTTGCAAAATGGAATGGAATTAAATGGAATGCAATAGAATGGAATGGAATCCACTCGAGTGGAATAGAATGGAATGGAATGGAGTGAAATGCAATAGAATGGAATTGAATCAGCACGAGTGGAAATGAATGGAATGGAATGGAATGGAATGGAGTGAAACCCAACAGAATGGAAATGAATCAACCCGAGTGGAATGGAATGGAATGAAATGGAATAGAATGGAATGGAATGGAATAGAATGGAAGTGAATCAACCCGAGTGGAATAGAATGGAATGGAATGGATTGGAATGAAATAGAATGGAATTGAATCAACCCGAGTTGAATGGAATGAAACGGAATGGAATGGAATGGTATGGAATGGAATGGTATGGAATGGAATGCAATGGAATGGAATGGAATGCTGGGAATTCAATCAACCCGAGTGGAATGGAAAGGAATGGAATAGAATGGAATGGAATGGAACGGAATCAACACGAGTGGAATGTAATGGAATGGAATAGAACGGAATGGAATGGAATGGAATGGAATGGAATGGAATGGAATGGAATGGAATGGAATGGAATGGAGTGAAACCCAATAGAATGGAAATGAATCAACCCCGAGTGGAATGGAATGGAATGGAATGGAATGGAATAGAATGCAAGTGAATCAACCCGAGTGGAATGGAATGGAATGGAATGGAACGGAATGGAATGGAATGGAATGCAGGGAATTCAATCAACCCGAGTGGAATGGAAAGGAATGGAAGAGAATGCAATGGAATGGAATGGAATCAACACGAGTGGAATGTAATTGAATGAAATAGAACGGAATGAAATGGAATGGAATGGAATGGAATGGAATGGAATGGAATGGATTGGAATGGAATGGAATCAACCCGAGTGGAAGGGAACAGAATGTAATGGAATGGAATGGAAAGGAATAGAATGGAATGGAATCAACCTGAGTGGAATGGAATGGAAAGGAATGAAAAAGAAAGGAATGCAATGGAATGGAAAGGAATCAACCCGAGTGGAGTGGAATGGAATGGAACGGTATGGAATGGAATGAATTGGAGTAAACCCGAGTGGAATGGAATGAAATGGAATGGAATGGAATGGAATGGAATCTACCATAGTGGAATGGAATTGAATGGAATGGAATGGAAAGGAATGGAATGGAATGGAATGGAATAAAATGGAATGGAATCATCCCAAGTGGAATGGATTGGAATGGAATGGAATGGAATGGAATGGAATGGAATGGAATAAAATGGAATGGAATCATCCCAAGTGGAATGGATTGGAATGGAATGGAATGGAGTGGAATGGAATGGAATAGAATAGAATGTAATTGAATCGACTGGAATGGACTGTAATGGAATGGAATGGAATTGAATCAACCCGAGCGGAATGGAATGGAATGGAATGCAATGGAATGGAATGGAATGGTATAGAATGGTATTGAAGCAACCGGAGTGGAATGGAACAGAATGTAATGGAATGTCATGGAAAGGAATAGAATGGAATGGAATGGAATGGAATGGAATAAACCCGAGTGGAATGGAAAGGAAAGGAATGGAAAAGAACGGAATGGAATGGAATGGAAAGGAATGAACCCGAGTGGAGTGGAATGGACTGCAATGGTATGGAATGGAATGGAATGGAATAAACCCGAGTGGAATGCAATGGAATGGAATAGAATGGAATGGAACAGAATGTAATTGAATCAACCCGATTTGAATGGAATGGAATGGAATGGGAGTAGAATGGAAATGAATGAAGTGGAATGGAATTGAATGGTATGGAATAGAATGGAATTGAACGAAGTGGAATGGAATGGAATGGAACGGAATGGAATTGAATGGTATGGAATAGAATGGAATTGAACGAAGTGGAATGGAATCGAATGGAACGGAATGGAATGGAATGGAATGGAATAAACCCGAGTAGAATGGAATCGAACCGAGTGCAATTGATTGGAATGGAATGGAATGGAATGGATTGGGATGGAATGGAAAGGAATGGCATAGAATGGAATTGAATCAACCCGAGTGGAATGGAATGAAATGGAATGGAATGGATTGAAATGGAATAGGATGGAATTGAATCAACTGGAATGCAATGGAAAGGAATGGAATGGAATGGAATTTAATGGAATGAAATGGAATGGGATCGAATGCAATGGAATGGAATGAAATGGAATGGAATGGAATGGAATGGAATGGAATGGAATGAAATTGAATGACATGGAATGGAGTGGAATGGAATGGAATGAAATGGAATGGAATGGAATGAAATGGAGTGGAATGGAATGGAATGGATTGAAATGTAGTGGAGTGGAATGGAATGGAATGGAATGGAATGGGATTGAATGAAATGGAATGGAATGAAACGGAGTGGAATGGAATGGAATGGAATGGAATAGAATGGAATGGACTGAAATGGAATGGAATGAAATAGTATAGAATTGAATCAACCCAAATGGAATGGAATGGAATCGAACGTAATGTAATGAAATGGAATGAAATGGAATGGAACGGAATAGAATGGAATGGAATCATCCCAAGTGGAATGGATTGGAATGGAATGGATTGGAATGGAATGGAATAAAATGGAATTGAATCCACTGGAATGGACTGGAATGGAATGGAATGGAATGGAATCAACCCGAGCGGAATGGAATGGAATGGAATGGAATGAAATGGAATGGAATGGAATAGAAAGCTATTGAAGCAACCCGAGTGAAATGGAATGGAATGTAATGGAATGGAATGGAAAGGAATAGAATGGAATGGAATGGAATGGAATCAACCCGAGTGGAATGGAATGGAAAGGAATGGAATAGAATGGAATGGAATGGAATGGAAAGGAATCAACCCTAGTGGAGTGGAATGGACTGCCATGGAATGGAATGGAATGGACTGCCACGGAATGGAATGGAATGGATTGGAATGGAATGGAATAAACCCGAGTGGAATGGAATGGAATGGAATAGAATGGAATGGAATGGAATGGAACAGAATGTAATTGAATCAACCCGAATGGAATGGAATGGAATGGAATGGAATGGAATGGAATGGAATGGAATGGAATGGAGTAGAATGGAAATGAATGAACTGGAATGGAATTGAGTGGAATGGAATAGAATGGAATTGAATGAAGTGGAATGGAATGGTATGGATTGGAATGGAATGGAATGGAATCGAATAAACTCGAGTGGAATGGAATGGAATGGAGTGGAATTGATTGGATTGGAATGGCATGGAATGAATGGAAAAGAATGGAATTGAATCAACTGGAATGGAATGGAATGGGATGAAATGGAATGGCATGGAATGGAATGGAAAGGAATGGAATGGAATAGAACGGAATAGAATCAACTGGCATGGAATGGAATGGAACGGAATGGAATGCAATGGAAAGGAATGTAATGGATACAACTGGAATGGAATGGAATGGAATGGAATGGAATGGAATTTAATCAATAAGAATGGAATGGAATGAAATGGAATGGAATGGAAAGTAATTGAATCAACCGGAGTGGAATAGAATGAGATGGAATGGAATGGAATGGAATGGAATGGAATGGAATGGAATCATCCTGACTGGAATGAAATGGAATTGAATGGAGTAGAATGGAATTGAATCAACCCGAGTGGAGTGGAATGGAATGGAATGGAATGGAATGCAATGGAATTGAAACAACTGGAATGGAATGGAATGGAATCGAATGTAATGTAATGGAAAGGAATGGATTGGAATGGAATGGAATGGAATGGAATTGAATCAACCTGAGTGGAACGGAATGGAATGGAATGGCATGGAAAAGAATGGAATTGAATCAACTGGAATGGAAGGAAATGGCATGAAATGGAATGGAATGGAATGCAATGGATTGGAATGGAAAGGAATGGAATAGAATGGAATAGAATCCACTGGAATGGAATGGAATGGAATGGAATGGAAAGGAATGTAATGAAAACAACTGGAATGGAATGGAATGGAACGGAATGGAATAGAATGGAATTTAATCAATAGGAATGGAATAGAATGGAATGGAATTTAATGGAATGGAATGGAAAGGAATTGAATCAACCTGAGTGGAATAGAATTGGATTGAATGGAATTGAATGGGAATGAATGGAAAGGAATGGAATAGAATGCAATTGAATCAACCCGACTGGAATGGAATGGCATTGAATGGAGTAGAATGGAATTGAATGAACCCGAGTCGAATGGAATGGAATGGAATGGAATGGAATGCAATGGAATTGAAACAACTGGAATGGAATGGAATGGAATCGAATGTAATGGAATGGATTGGAACGGAATGGAATGGAATTGAATCAACCTGAGTTGAATGGGGTGGAATGGAATGGAATAGAATGGAATTGAATAAACCCGAGTGGAATGTAATGTTTTGGAATGGAATGGAGTGAAATGGAAAGGAATGGAATGGAATGGAATGGAATGGAATAGAATGAAATTCAACCAAATAGAAAGGAATGGAATGGAATGGAATGGAATGGAATGGAATGGAATGGAACGGAATGGAATGGTATGGAATGGAATAGAATGGAATTGAATCAACCCGATTGGAGTGGATTGGAATGGAATGTAATGGAATGTAATGGAGTGGAGTGGAATGAAATGGAATGGAATGTAGTGGAGTGGAATGGAATGGAATGGAACGGAACGTAATTGAATGAAATGGAATGGAATAGAATGTAATTGAATCAATTGGAATGGAAGGGAACGGAATGGAATGGCATGGAATGGAATGAAATGAAATGGAATGGAGTGGAATGGAATGGAATTGAATCAACCAGAATGGAATGGAATGGAATGGAATGGAATGGAATGGAATGGAATGGAATGGAATCAACACTAGTGGAATGGAATGGAACGGAATGGAATGGAATTGAATGGAATTGAAAAGAATGGATTTGAATCAATCCAAGAGTATTGGAATGGAATGGAATGGAATGGAATGGAATAGAATGGAATTGAATCAATTGAAATGGAATGGAATGGAATGGAAAGGAATGGTATGGAATGGAAGGGAATCAAGTGGAGTGGAATGGAATGGAATGGAGTGAAATGCAACAGAATGGAATTGAATCAACCCGAGTGGAAATGAATGGAATGGAATTTAATGGAATGGAATGGAATGGAATGGAATGGAAAGGAATGTAATGAAAACAACTGGAATGGAATGGAATGGAACGGAATGGAATAGAATGGAATTTAATCAATAGGAATGGAATAGAATGGAATGGAATTTAATGGAATGGAATGGAAAGGAATTGAATCAACTTGAGTGGAATAGAATTGGATTGAATGGAATTGAATGGGAATGAATGGAAAGGAATGGAATAGAATGCAATTGAATCAACCCGACTGGAATGGAATGGCATTGAATGGAGTAGAATGGAATTGAATGAACCCGAGTCGAATGGAATGGAATGGAATGGAATGGAATGCAATGGAATTGAAACAACTGGAATGGAATGGAATGGAATCGAATGTAATGGAATGGATTGGAACGGAATGGAATGGAATTGAATCAACCTGAGTTGAATGGGGTGGAATGGAATGGAATAGAATGGAATTGAATAAACCCGAGTGGAATGTAATGTTTTGGAATGGAATGCAGTGAAATGGAAAGGAATGGAATGGAATGGAATGGAATGGAATGGAATGGAATGGAATGGAATGGAATGGAATAGAATGAAATTCAACCAAATAGAAAGGAATGGAATGGAATGGAATGGAACGGAATGGAATGGTATGGAATGGAATAGAATGGAATTGAATCAACCCGATTGGAGTGGATTGGAATGGAATGTAATGGAATGTAATGGAGTGGAGTGGAGTGGAATGAAATGGAATGGAATGTAGTGGAGTGGAATGGAATGGAATGGAACGGAACGTAATTGAATGAAATGGAATGGAACAGAATGTAATTGAATCAATTGGAATGGAACGGAACGGAATGGAATGGCATGGAATGGAATGAAATGAAAGGGAATGGAGTGGAATGGAATGGAATTGAATCAACCAGAGTGGAATGGAATGGAATGGAATGGAATGGAATGGAATGGAATGGAATGGAATGGAATCAACACTAGTGGAATGGAATGGAACGGAATGGAATGGAATTGAATGGAATTGAAAAGAATGGATTTGAATCAATCCAAGAGTATTGGAATGGAATGGAATGGAATGGAATGGAATTGAATCAATTGAAATGGAATGGAATGGAATGGAAAGGAATGGTATGGAATGGAATGGAATCAAGTGGAGTGGAATGGAATGGAATGGAGTGAAATGCAACAGAATGGAATTGAATCAACCCGAGTGGAAATGAATGGAATGGAATTTAATGGAATGGAATGGAATGGAATGGAAAGAAACCCAATAGAATGGGAATGAATCAACCCGAGTGGAATGGAATGGAATGGAATGGAATGGAATGGAATGGAATGGAATGAAATGGAATAGAATGGAACTGAATCAATCAGAGTGGAATGGAATTGAATGGAATGGAATGGAATGCAATGAAATGGAAGGAAATCGAATGGTATGGAATGGAATTGAATGGAATGGAATGGAATGGAATGAAATGGAACGAAATCGAATGGTATGGAATGGAATTGAATGGAATGGAATCAACCCTAGTGGAATGGAATTTAACGGAATGGAATCAACCATAGTGGAATGGAATGGAATGAAATGGAATGGAATGGAATGGAACACAATGGAATTGAATCAACCCGAGTGTAATGGAATGGAAGGGAATGGAATGGAATGGAAAGGAATGGAATGGAATGGAATAGAGTGAAATGCAGTAGAATGTAATTGAATCAACCCGAGTGGAATGGAATGGAATACAAGGGAATGGAATGGTTTGGAATGGAAAGGAATGCATTAGAATGGTATGCAATGCACTCTTGCAAAATGGAATGGAATTAAATGGAATGCAATAGAATGGAATGGAATCCACTCGAGTGGAATAGAATGGAATGGAATGGAGTGAAATGCAATAGAATGGAATTGAATCAGCACGAGTGGAAATGAATGGAATGGAATGGAATGGAATGGAATGAAATGGAATGGAATGGAATAGAAAACTACTGAAGCAACCCGAGTGAAATGGAATGGAATGTAATGGAATGGAATGGAAAGGAATAGAATGGAATGGAATGGAATGGAATCAACCCGAGTGGAATGGAATGGAAAGGAATGGAATAGAATGGAATGGAAAGGAATGGAAAGGAATCAACCCTAGTGGAGTGGAATGGACTGCCATGGAATGGAATGGAATGGACTGCCACGGAATGGAATGGAATGGATTGGAATGGAATGGAATAAACCCGAGTGGAATGGAATGGAATGCAATAGAATGGAATGGAATGGAATGGAACAGAATGTAATTGAATCAACCCGAATGGAATGGAATGGAATGGAATGGAATGGAATGGAATGGAGTAGAATGGAAATGAATGAACTGGAATGGAATTGAGTGGAATGGAATAGAATGGAATTGAATGAAGTGGAATGGAATGGAATGGATTGGAATGGAATGGAATGGAATCGAATAAACTCGAGTGGAATGGAATGGAATGGAGTGGAATTGATTGGATTGGAATGGCATGGAATGAATGGAAAAGAATGGAATTGAATCAACTGGAATGGAATGGAATGGGATGAAATGGAATGGCATGGAATGGAATGGAAAGGAATGGAATGGAATAGAACGGAATAGAATCAACTGGCATGGAATGGAATGGAACGGAATGGAATGCAATGGAAAGGAATGTAATGGATACAACTGGAATGGAATGGAATGGAATGGAATGGAATGGAATGGAATGGAATTTAATCAATAAGAATGGAATGGAATGAAATGGAATGGAATGGAAAGTAATTGAATCAACCGGAGTGGAATAGAATGAGATGGAATGGAATGGAATGGAATGGAATGGAATGGAATCATCCTGACTGGAATGAAATGGAATTGAATGGAGTAGAATGGAATTGAATCAACCCGAGTGGAGTGGAATGGAATGGAATGGAATGGAATGCAATGGAATTGAAACAACTGGAATGGAATGGAATGGAATCGAATGTAATGTAATGGAAAGGAATGGATTGGAATGGAATGGAATGGAATGGAATTGAATCAACCTGAGTGGAACGGAATGGAATGGAATGGCATGGAAAAGAATGGAATTGAATCAACTGGAATGGAAGGAAATGGCATGAAATGGAATGGAATGGAATGCAATGGATTGGAATGGAAAGGAATGGAATAGAATGGAATAGAATCCACTGGAATGGAATGGAATGGAATGGAATGGAATGGAATGGAATGGAAAGGAATGTAATGAAAACAACTGGAATGGAATGGAATGGAATGGAATGGAATAGAATGGAATTTAATCAATAGGAATGGAATAGAATGGAATGGAATTTAATGGAATGGAATGGAAAGGAATTGAATCAACCTGAGTGGAATAGAATTGGATTGAATGGAATTGAATGGGAATGAATGGAAAGGAATGGAATAGAATGCAATTGAATCAACCCGACTGGAATGGAATGGCATTGAATGGAGTAGAATGGAATTGAATGAACCCGAGTCGAATGGAATGGAATGGAATGGAATGGAATGCAATGGAATTGAAACAACTGGAATGGAATGGAATGGAATCGAATGTAATGGAATGGATTGGAACGGAATGGAATGGAATTGAATCAACCTGAGTTGAATGGGGTGGAATGGAATGGAATAGAATGGAATTGAATAAACCCGAGTGGAATGTAATGTTTTGGAATGGAATGGAGTGAAATGGAAAGGAATGGAATGGAATGGAATGGAATGGAATGGAATGGAATGGAATAGAATGAAATTCAACCAAATAGAAAGGAATGGAATGGAATGGAATGGAATGGAATGGAACGGAATGGAATGGTATGGAATGGAATAGAATGGAATTGAATCAACCCGATTGGAGTGGATTGGAATGGAATGTAATGGAATGTAATGGAGTGGAGTGGAATGAAATGGAATGGAATGTAGTGGAGTGGAATGGAATGGAATGGAACGGAACGTAATTGAATGAAATGGAATGGAATAGAATGTAATTGAATCAATTGGAATGGAAGGGAACGGAATGGAATGGCATGGAATGGAATGAAATGAAATGGAATGGAGTGGAATGGAATGGAATTGAATCAACCAGAGTGGAATGGAATGGAATGGAATGGAATGGAATGGAATGGAATGGAATGGAATGGAATGGAATCAACACTAGTGGAATGGAATGGAACGGAATGGAATGGAATTGAATGGAATTGAAAAGAATGGATTTGAATCAATCCAAGAGTATTGGAATGGAATGGAATGGAATGGAATGGAATAGAATGGAATTGAATCAATTGAAATGGAATGGAATGGAATGGAAAGGAATGGTATGGAATGGAAGGGAATCAAGTGGAGTGGAATGGAATGGAATGGAGTGAAATGCAACAGAATGGAATTGAATCAACCCGAGTGGAAATGAATGGAATGGAATTTAATGGAATGGAATGGAATGGAATGGAATGGAAAGGAATGTAATGAAAACAACTGGAATGGAATGGAATGGAACGGAATGGAATAGAATGGAATTTAATCAATAGGAATGGAATAGAATGGAATGGAATTTAATGGAATGGAATGGAAAGGAATTGAATCAACTTGAGTGGAATAGAATTGGATTGAATGGAATTGAATGGGAATGAATGGAAAGGAATGGAGTAGAATGCAATTGAATCAACCCGACTGGAATGGAATGGCATTGAATGGAGTAGAATGGAATTGAATGAACCCGAGTCGAATGGAATGGAATGGAATGGAATGGAATGCAATGGAATTGAAACAACTGGAATGGAATGGAATGGAATCGAATGTAATGGAATGGATTGGAACGGAATGGAATGGAATTGAATCAACCTGAGTTGAATGGGGTGGAATGGAATGGAATAGAATGGAATTGAATAAACCCGAGTGGAATGTAATGTTTTGGAATGGAATGGAGTGAAATGGAAAGGAATGGAATGGAATGGAATGGAATGGAATGGAATGGAATGGAATAGAATGAAATTCAACCAAATAGAAAGGAATGGAATGGAATGGAATGGAATGGAATGGAACGGAATGGAATGGTATGGAATGGAATAGAATGGAATTGAATCAACCCGATTGGAGTGGATTGGAATGGAATGTAATGGAATGTAATGGAGTGGAGTGGAATGAAATGGAATGGAATGTAGTGGAGTGGAATGGAATGGAATGGAACGGAACGTAATTGAATGAAATGGAATGGAACAGAATGTAATTGAATCAATTGGAATGGAACGGAACGGAATGGAATGGCATGGAATGGAATGAAATGAAAGGGAATGGAGTGGAATGGAATGGAATTGAATCAACCAGAGTGGAATGGAATGGAATGGAATGGAATGGAATGGAATGGAATGGAATGGAATGGAATGGAATCAACACTAGTGGAATGGAATGGAACGGAATGGAATGGAATTGAATGGAATTGAAAAGAATGGATTTGAATCAATCCAAGAGTATTGGAATGGAATGGAATGGAATGGAATGGAATTGAATCAATTGAAATGGAATGGAATGGAATGGAAAGGAATGGTATGGAATGGAATGGAATCAAGTGGAGTGGAATGGAATGGAATGGAGTGAAATGCAACAGAATGGAATTGAATCAACCCGAGTGGAAATGAATGGAATGGAATTTAATGGAATGGAATGGAATGGAATGGAAAGAAACCCAATAGAATGGGAATGAATCAACCCGAGTGGAATGGAATGGAATGGAATGGAATGGAATGGAATGGAATGGAATGGAATGGAATGGAATGGAATGAAATGGAATAGAATGGAACTGAATCAATCAGAGTGGAATGGAATTGAATGGAATGGAATGGAATGCAATGAAATGGAAGGAAATCGAATGGTATGGAATGGAATTGAATGGAATGGAATGGAATGGAATGAAATGGAACGAAATCGAATGGTATGGAATGGAATTGAATGGAATGGAATCAACCCTAGTGGAATGGAATTTAACGGAATGGAATCAACCATAGTGGAATGGAATGGAATGAAATGGAATGGAATGGAATGGAACACAATGGAATTGAATCAACCCGAGTGTAATGGAATGGAAGGGAATGGAATGGAATGGAAAGGAATGGAATGGAATGGAATAGAGTGAAATGCAGTAGAATGTAATTGAATCAACCCGAGTGGAATGGAATGGAATACAAGGGAATGGAATGGTTTGGAATGGAAAGGAATGCATTAGAATGGTATGCAATGCACTCTTGCAAAATGGAATGGAATTAAATGGAATGCAATAGAATGGAATGGAATCCACTCGAGTGGAATAGAATGGAATGGAATGGAGTGAAATGCAATAGAATGGAATTGAATCAGCACGAGTGGAAATGAATGGAATGGAATGGAATGGAATGGAATGAAATGGAATGGAATGGAATAGAAAACTATTGAAGCAACCCGAGTGAAATGGAATGGAATGTAATGGAATGGAATGGAAAGGAATAGAATGGAATGGAATGGAATGGAATCAACCCGAGTGGAATGGAATGGAAAGGAATGGAATAGAATGGAATGGAAAGGAATGGAAAGGAATCAACCCTAGTGGAGTGGAATGGACTGCCATGGAATGGAATGGAATGGACTGCCACGGAATGGAATGGAATGGATTGGAATGGAATGGAATAAACCCGAGTGGAATGGAATGGAATGCAATAGAATGCAATGGAATGGAATGGAACAGAATGTAATTGAATCAACCCGAATGGAATGGAATGGAATGGAATGGAATGGAATGGAATGGAGTAGAATGGAAATGAATGAACTGGAATGGAATTGAGTGGAATGGAATAGAATGGAATTGAATGAAGTGGAATGGAATGGAATGGATTGGAATGGAATGGAATGGAATCGAATAAACTCGAGTGGAATGGAATGGAATGGAGTGGAATTGATTGGATTGGAATGGCATGGAATGAATGGAAAAGAATGGAATTGAATCAACTGGAATGGAATGGAATGGGATGAAATGGAATGGCATGGAATGGAATGGAAAGGAATGGAATGGAATAGAACGGAATAGAATCAACTGGCATGGAATGGAATGGAACGGAATGGAATGCAATGGAAAGGAATGTAATGGATACAACTGCAATGGAATGGAATGGAATGGAATGGAATGGAATTTAATCAATAAGAATGGAATGGAATGAAATGGAATGGAATGGAAAGTAATTGAATCAACCGGAGTGGAATAGAATGAGATGGAATGGAATGGAATGGAATGGAATCATCCTGACTGGAATGAAATGGAATTGAATGGAGTAGAATGGAATTGAATCAACCCGAGTGGAGTGGAATGGAATGGAATGGAATGGAATGCAATGGAATTGAAACAACTGGAATGGAATGGAATGGAATCGAATGTAATGTAATGGAAAGGAATGGATTGGAATTGAATCAACCTGAGTGGAACGGAATGGAATGGAATGGCATGGAAAAGAATGGAATTGAATCAACTGGAATGGAAGGAAATGGCATGAAATGGAATGGAATGGATGCAATGGATTGGAATGGAAAGGAATGGAATAGAATGGAATAGAATCCACTGGAATGGAATGGAATGGAATGGAATGGAATGGAATGGAATGGAATGGAATGGAATGGAAAGGAATGTAATGAAAACAACTGGAATGGAATGGAATGGAATGGAATGGAATAGAATGGAATTTAATCAATAGGAATGGAATAGAATGGAATGGAATTTAATGGAATGGAATGGAAAGGAATTGAATCAACCTGAGTGGAATAGAATTGGATTGAATGGAATTGAATGGGAATGAATGGAAAGGAATGGAATAGAATGCAATTGAATCAACCCGACTGGAATGGAATGGCATTGAATGGAGTAGAATGGAATTGAATGAACCCGAGTCGAATGGAATGGAATGGAATGGAATGGAATGCAATGGAATTGAAACAACTGGAATGGAATGGAATGGAATCGAATGTAATGGAATGGATTGGAACGGAATGGAATGGAATTGAATCAACCTGAGTTGAATGGGGTGGAATGGAATGGAATAGAATGGAATTGAATAAACCCGAGTGGAATGTAATGTTTTGGAATGGAATGGAGTGAAATGGAAAGGAATGGAATGGAATGGAATGGAATGGAATGGAATGGAATGGAATGGAATGGAATAGAATGAAATTCAACCAAATAGAAAGGAATGGAATGGAATGGAATGGAATGGAATGGAACGGAATGGAATGGTATGGAATGGAATAGAATGGAATTGAATCAACCCGATTGGAGTGGATTGGAATGGAATGTAATGGAATGTAATGGAGTGGAGTGGAATGAAATGGAATGGAATGTAGTGGAGTGGAATGGAATGGAATGGAACGGAACGTAATTGAATGAAATGGAATGGAATAGAATGTAATTGAATCAATTGGAATGGAAGGGAACGGAATGGAATGGCATGGAATGGAATGAAATGAAATGGAATGGAGTGGAATGGAATGGAATTGAATCAACCAGAGTGGAATGGAATGGAATGGAATGGAATGGAATGGAATGGAATGGAATGGAATGGAATGGAATGGAATCAACACTAGTGGAATGCAATGGAACGGAATGGAATGGAATTGAATGGAATTGAAAAGAATGGATTTGAATCAATCCAAGAGTATTGGAATGGAATGGAATGGAATGGAATGGAATAGAATGGAATTGAATCAATTGAAATGGAATGGAATGGAATGGAAAGGAATGGTATGGAATGGAAGGGAATCAAGTGGAGTGGAATGGAATGGAATGGAGTGAAATGCAACAGAATGGAATTGAATCAACCCGAGTGGAAATGAATGGAATGGAATTTAATGGAATGGAATGGAATGGAATGGAAAGGAATGTAATGAAAACAACTGGAATGGAATGGAATGGAACGGAATGGAATAGAATGGAATTTAATCAATAGGAATGGAATAGAATGGAATGGAATTTAATGGAATGGAATGGAAAGGAATTGAATCAACTTGAGTGGAATAGAATTGGATTGAATGGAATTGAATGGGAATGAATGGAAAGGAATGGAATAGAATGCAATTGAATCAACCCGACTGGAATGGAATGGCATTGAATGGAGTAGAATGGAATTGAATGAACCCGAGTCGAATGGAATGGAATGGAATGGAATGGAATGCAATGGAATTGAAACAACTGGAATGGAATGGAATGGAATCGAATGTAATGGAATGGATTGGAACGGAATGGAATGGAATTGAATCAACCTGAGTTGAATGGGGTGGAATGGAATGGAATAGAATGGAATTGAATAAACCCGAGTGGAATGTAATGTTTTGGAATGGAATGGAGTGAAATGGAAAGGAATGGAATGGAATGGAATGGAATGGAATGGAATGGAATGGAATAGAATGAAATTCAACCAAATAGAAAGGAATGGAATGGAATGGAATGGAATGGAATGGAACGGAATGGAATGGTATGGAATGGAATAGAATGGAATTGAATCAACCCGATTGGAGTGGATTGGAATGGAATGTAATGGAATGTAATGGAGTGGAGTGGAATGAAATGGAATGGAATGTAGTGGAGTGGAATGGAATGGAATGGAACGGAACGTAATTGAATGAAATGGAATGGAACAGAATGTAATTGAATCAATTGGAATGGAACGGAACGGAATGGAATGGCATGGAATGGAATGAAATGAAAGGGAATGGAGTGGAATGGAATGGAATTGAATCAACCAGAGTGGAATGGAATGGAATGGAATGGAATGGAATGGAATGGAATGGAATGGAATGGAATGGAATCAACACTAGTGGAATGGAATGGAACGGAATGGAATGGAATTGAATGGAATTGAAAAGAATGGATTTGAATCAATCCAAGAGTATTGGAATGGAATGGAATGGAATGGAATGGAATTGAATCAATTGAAATGGAATGGAATGGAATGGAAAGGAATGGTATGGAATGGAATGGAATCAAGTGGAGTGGAATGGAATGGAATGGAGTGAAATGCAACAGAATGGAATTGAATCAACCCGAGTGGAAATGAATGGAATGGAATTTAATGGAATGGAATGGAATGGAATGGAAAGAAACCCAATAGAATGGGAATGAATCAACCCGAGTGGAATGGAATGGAATGGAATGGAATGGAATGGAATGGAATGGAATGAAATGGAATAGAATGGAACTGAATCAATCAGAGTGGAATGGAATTGAATGGAATGGAATGGAATGCAATGAAATGGAAGGAAATCGAATGGTATGGAATGGAATTGAATGGAATGGAATGGAATGGAATGAAATGGAACGAAATCGAATGGTATGGAATGGAATTGAATGGAATGGAATCAACCCTAGTGGAATGGAATTTAACGGAATGGAATCAACCATAGTGGAATGGAATGGAATGAAATGGAATGGAATGGAATGGAACACAATGGAATTGAATCAACCCGAGTGTAATGGAATGGAAGGGAATGGAATGGAATGGAAAGGAATGGAATGGAATGGAATAGAGTGAAATGCAGTAGAATGTAATTGAATCAACCCGAGTGGAATGGAATGGAATACAAGGGAATGGAATGGTTTGGAATGGAAAGGAATGCATTAGAATGGTATGCAATGCACTCTTGCAAAATGGAATGGAATTAAATGGAATGCAATAGAATGGAATGGAATCCACTCGAGTGGAATAGAATGGAATGGAATGGAGTGAAATGCAATAGAATGGAATTGAATCAGCACGAGTGGAAATGAATGGAATGGAATGGAATGGAATGGAATGAAATGGAATGGAATGGAATAGAAAACTATTGAAGCAACCCGAGTGAAATGGAATGGAATGTAATGGAATGGAATGGAAAGGAATAGAATGGAATGGAATGGAATGGAATCAACCCGAGTGGAATGGAATGGAAAGGAATGGAATAGAATGGAATGGAAAGGAATGGAAAGGAATCAACCCTAGTGGAGTGGAATGGACTGCCATGGAATGGAATGGAATGGACTGCCACGGAATGGAATGGAATGGATTGGAATGGAATGGAATAAACCCGAGTGGAATGGAATGGAATGCAATAGAATGCAATGGAATGGAATGGAACAGAATGTAATTGAATCAACCCGAATGGAATGGAATGGAATGGAATGGAATGGAATGGAATGGAGTAGAATGGAAATGAATGAACTGGAATGGAATTGAGTGGAATGGAATAGAATGGAATTGAATGAAGTGGAATGGAATGGAATGGATTGGAATGGAATGGAATGGAATCGAATAAACTCGAGTGGAATGGAATGGAATGGAGTGGAATTGATTGGATTGGAATGGCATGGAATGAATGGAAAAGAATGGAATTGAATCAACTGGAATGGAATGGAATGGGATGAAATGGAATGGCATGGAATGGAATGGAAAGGAATGGAATGGAATAGAACGGAATAGAATCAACTGGCATGGAATGGAATGGAACGGAATGGAATGCAATGGAAAGGAATGTAATGGATACAACTGCAATGGAATGGAATGGAATGGAATGGAATGGAATTTAATCAATAAGAATGGAATGGAATGAAATGGAATGGAATGGAAAGTAATTGAATCAACCGGAGTGGAATAGAATGAGATGGAATGGAATGGAATGGAATGGAATCATCCTGACTGGAATGAAATGGAATTGAATGGAGTAGAATGGAATTGAATCAACCCGAGTGGAGTGGAATGGAATGGAATGGAATGGAATGCAATGGAATTGAAACAACTGGAATGGAATGGAATGGAATCGAATGTAATGTAATGGAAAGGAATGGATTGGAATTGAATCAACCTGAGTGGAACGGAATGGAATGGAATGGCATGGAAAAGAATGGAATTGAATCAACTGGAATGGAAGGAAATGGCATGAAATGGAATGGAATGGAATGCAATGGATTGGAATGGAAAGGAATGGAATAGAATGGAATAGAATCCACTGGAATGGAATGGAATGGAATGGAATGGAATGGAATGGAATGGAATGGAATGGAAAGGAATGTAATGAAAACAACTGGAATGGAATGGAATGGAATGGAATGGAATAGAATGGAATTTAATCAATAGGAATGGAATAGAATGGAATGGAATTTAATGGAATGGAATGGAAAGGAATTGAATCAACCTGAGTGGAATAGAATTGGATTGAATGGAATTGAATGGGAATGAATGGAAAGGAATGGAATAGAATGCAATTGAATCAACCCGACTGGAATGGAATGGCATTGAATGGAGTAGAATGGAATTGAATGAACCCGAGTCGAATGGAATGGAATGGAATGGAATGGAATGCAATGGAATTGAAACAACTGGAATGGAATGGAATGGAATCGAATGTAATGGAATGGATTGGAACGGAATGGAATGGAATTGAATCAACCTGAGTTGAATGGGGTGGAATGGAATGGAATAGAATGGAATTGAATAAACCCGAGTGGAATGTAATGTTTTGGAATGGAATGGAGTGAAATGGAAAGGAATGGAATGGAATGGAATGGAATGGAATGGAATGGAATGGAATGGAATAGAATGAAATTCAACCAAATAGAAAGGAATGGAATGGAATGGAATGGAATGGAATGGAACGGAATGGAATGGTATGGAATGGAATAGAATGGAATTGAATCAACCCGATTGGAGTGGATTGGAATGGAATGTAATGGAATGTAATGGAGTGGAGTGGAATGAAATGGAATGGAATGTAGTGGAGTGGAATGGAATGGAATGGAACGGAACGTAATTGAATGAAATGGAATGGAATAGAATGTAATTGAATCAATTGGAATGGAAGGGAACGGAATGGAATGGCATGGAATGGAATGAAATGAAATGGAATGGAGTGGAATGGAATGGAATTGAATCAACCAGAGTGGAATGGAATGGAATGGAATGGAATGGAATGGAATGGAATGGAATGGAATGGAATCAACACTAGTGGAATGCAATGGAACGGAATGGAATGGAATTGAATGGAATTGAAAAGAATGGATTTGAATCAATCCAAGAGTATTGGAATGGAATGGAATGGAATGGAATGGAATAGAATGGAATTGAATCAATTGAAATGGAATGGAATGGAATGGAAAGGAATGGTATGGAATGGAAGGGAATCAAGTGGAGTGGAATGGAATGGAATGGAGTGAAATGCAACAGAATGGAATTGAATCAACCCGAGTGGAAATGAATGGAATGGAATTTAATGGAATGGAATGGAATGGAATGGAAAGGAATGTAATGAAAACAACTGGAATGGAATGGAATGGAACGGAATGGAATAGAATGGAATTTAATCAATAGGAATGGAATAGAATGGAATGGAATTTAATGGAATGGAATGGAAAGGAATTGAATCAACTTGAGTGGAATAGAATTGGATTGAATGGAATTGAATGGGAATGAATGGAAAGGAATGGAATAGAATGCAATTGAATCAACCCGACTGGAATGGAATGGCATTGAATGGAGTAGAATGGAATTGAATGAACCCGAGTCGAATGGAATGGAATGGAATGGAATGGAATGCAATGGAATTGAAACAACTGGAATGGAATGGAATGGAATCGAATGTAATGGAATGGATTGGAACGGAATGGAATGGAATTGAATCAACCTGAGTTGAATGGGGTGGAATGGAATGGAATAGAATGGAATTGAATAAACCCGAGTGGAATGTAATGTTTTGGAATGGAATGGAGTGAAATGGAAAGGAATGGAATGGAATGGAATGGAATGGAATGGAATGGAATGGAATAGAATGAAATTCAACCAAATAGAAAGGAATGGAATGGAATGGAATGGAATGGAATGGAACGGAATGGAATGGTATGGAATGGAATAGAATGGAATTGAATCAACCCGATTGGAGTGGATTGGAATGGAATGTAATGGAATGTAATGGAGTGGAGTGGAATGAAATGGAATGGAATGTAGTGGAGTGGAATGGAATGGAATGGAACGGAACGTAATTGAATGAAATGGAATGGAACAGAATGTAATTGAATCAATTGGAATGGAACGGAACGGAATGGAATGGCATGGAATGGAATGAAATGAAAGGGAATGGAGTGGAATGGAATGGAATTGAATCAACCAGAGTGGAATGGAATGGAATGGAATGGAATGGAATGGAATGGAATGGAATGGAATGGAATCAACACTAGTGGAATGGAATGGAACGGAATGGAATGGAATTGAATGGAATTGAAAAGAATGGATTTGAATCAATCCAAGAGTATTGGAATGGAATGGAATGGAATGGAATGGAATTGAATCAATTGAAATGGAATGGAATGGAATGGAAAGGAATGGTATGGAATGGAATGGAATCAAGTGGAGTGGAATGGAATGGAATGGAGTGAAATGCAACAGAATGGAATTGAATCAACCCGAGTGGAAATGAATGGAATGGAATTTAATGGAATGGAATGGAATGGAATGGAAAGAAACCCAATAGAATGGGAATGAATCAACCCGAGTGGAATGGAATGGAATGGAATGGAATGGAATGGAATGGAATGGAATGAAATGGAATAGAATGGAACTGAATCAATCAGAGTGGAATGGAATTGAATGGAATGGAATGGAATGCAATGAAATGGAAGGAAATCGAATGGTATGGAATGGAATTGAATGGAATGGAATGGAATGGAATGAAATGGAACGAAATCGAATGGTATGGAATGGAATTGAATGGAATGGAATCAACCCTAGTGGAATGGAATTTAACGGAATGGAATCAACCATAGTGGAATGGAATGGAATGAAATGGAATGGAATGGAATGGAACACAATGGAATTGAATCAACCCGAGTGTAATGGAATGGAAGGGAATGGAATGGAATGGAAAGGAATGGAATGGAATGGAATAGAGTGAAATGCAGTAGAATGTAATTGAATCAACCCGAGTGGAATGGAATGGAATACAAGGGAATGGAATGGTTTGGAATGGAAAGGAATGCATTAGAATGGTATGCAATGCACTCTTGCAAAATGGAATGGAATTAAATGGAATGCAATAGAATGGAATGGAATCCACTCGAGTGGAATAGAATGGAATGGAATGGAGTGAAATGCAATAGAATGGAATTGAATCAGCACGAGTGGAAATGAATGGAATGGAATGGAATGGAATGGAATGAAATGGAATGGAATGGAATAGAAAACTATTGAAGCAACCCGAGTGAAATGGAATGGAATGTAATGGAATGGAATGGAAAGGAATAGAATGGAATGGAATGGAATGGAATCAACCCGAGTGGAATGGAATGGAAAGGAATGGAATAGAATGGAATGGAAAGGAATGGAAAGGAATCAACCCTAGTGGAGTGGAATGGACTGCCATGGAATGGAATGGAATGGACTGCCACGGAATGGAATGGAATGGATTGGAATGGAATGGAATAAACCCGAGTGGAATGGAATGGAATGCAATAGAATGCAATGGAATGGAATGGAACAGAATGTAATTGAATCAACCTGAATGGAATGGAATGGAATGGAATGGAATGGAATGGAATGGAGTAGAATGGAAATGAATGAACTGGAATGGAATTGAGTGGAATGGAATAGAATGGAATTGAATGAAGTGGAATGGAATGGAATGGATTGGAATGGAATGGAATGGAATCGAATAAACTCGAGTGGAATGGAATGGAATGGAGTGGAATTGATTGGATTGGAATGGCATGGAATGAATGGAAAAGAATGGAATTGAATCAACTGGAATGGAATGGAATGGGATGAAATGGAATGGCATGGAATGGAATGGAAAGGAATGGAATGGAATAGAACGGAATAGAATCAACTGGCATGGAATGGAATGGAACGGAATGGAATGCAATGGAAAGGAATGTAATGGATACAACTGGAATGGAATGGAATGGAATGGAATGGAATTTAATCAATAAGAATGGAATGGAATGAAATGGAATGGAATGGAAAGTAATTGAATCAACCGGAGTGGAATAGAATGAGATGGAATGGAATGGAATGGAATGGAATGGAATGGAATCATCCTGACTGGAATGAAATGGAATTGAATGGAGTAGAATGGAATTGAATCAACCCGAGTGGAGTGGAATGGAATGGAATGGAATGGAATGCAATGGAATTGAAACAACTGGAATGGAATGGAATGGAATCGAATGTAATGTAATGGAAAGGAATGGATTGGAATGGAATGGAATGGAATGGAATTGAATCAACCTGAGTGGAACGGAATGGAATGGAATGGCATGGAAAAGAATGGAATTGAATCAACTGGAATGGAAGGAAATGGCATGAAATGGAATGGAATGGAATGCAATGGATTGGAATGGAAAGGAATGGAATAGAATGGAATAGAATCCACTGGAATGGAATGGAATGGAATGGAATGGAATGGAATGGAATGGAATGGAAAGGAATGTAATGAAAACAACTGGAATGGAATGGAATGGAATGGAATGGAATAGAATGGAATTTAATCAATAGGAATGGAATAGAATGGAATGGAATTTAATGGAATGGAATGGAAAGGAATTGAATCAACCTGAGTGGAATAGAATTGGATTGAATGGAATTGAATGGGAATGAATGGAAAGGAATGGAATAGAATGCAATTGAATCAACCCGACTGGAATGGAATGGCATTGAATGGAGTAGAATGGAATTGAATGAACCTGAGTCGAATGGAATGGAATGGAATGGAATGGAATGCAATGGAATTGAAACAACTGGAATGGAATGGAATGGAATCGAATGTAATGGAATGGATTGGAACGGAATGGAATGGAATTGAATCAACCTGAGTTGAATGGGGTGGAATGGAATGGAATGGAATGGAATAGAATGGAATTGAATAAACCCGAGTGGAATGTAATGTTTTGGAATGGAATGGAGTGAAATGGAAAGGAATGGAATGGAATGGAATGGAATGGAATGGAATGGAATAGAATGAAATTCAACCAAATAGAAAGGAATGGAATGGAATGGAATGGAATGGAACGGAATGGAATGGTATGGAATGGAATAGAATGGAATTGAATCAACCCGATTGGAGTGGATTGGAATGGAATGTAATGGAATGTAATGGAGTGGAGTGGAATGAAATGGAATGGAATGTAGTGGAGTGGAATGGAATGGAATGGAACGGAACGTAATTGAATGAAATGGAATGGAATAGAATGTAATTGAATCAATTGGAATGGAACGGAACGGAATGGAATGGCATGGAATGGAATGAAATGAAATGGAATGGAGTGGAATGGAATGGAATTGAATCAACCAGAGTGGAATGGAATGGAATGGAATGGAATGGAATGGAATGGAATGGAATGGAATGGAATCAACACTAGTGGAATGGAATGGAACGGAATGGAATGGAATTGAATGGAATTGAAAAGAATGGATTTGAATCAATCCAAGAGTATTGGAATGGAATGGAATGGAATGGAATGGAATAGAATGGAATTGAATCAATTGAAATGGAATGGAATGGAATGGAAAGGAATGGTATGGAATGGAATGGAATCAAGTGGAGTGGAATGGAATGGAATGGAGTGAAATGCAACAGAATGGAATTGAATCAACCCGAGTGGAAATGAATGGAATGGAATTTAATGGAATGGAATGGAATGGAATGGAAAGAAACCCAATAGAATGGGAATGAATCAACCCGAGTGGAATGGAATGGAATGGAATGGAATGGAATGAAATGGAATAGAATGGAACTGAATCAATCAGAGTGGAATGGAATGGAATGGAATGGAATGGAATGCAATGAAATGGAATGAAATCGAATGGTATGGAATGGAATTGAATGGAATGGAATGGAATGGAATGAAATGGAATGAAATCGAATGGTATGGAATGGAATTGAATGGAATGGAATCAACCCTAGTGGAATGGAATTTAACGGAATGGAATCAACCATAGTGGAATGGAATGGAATGAAATGGAATGGAATGGAATGGAACACAATGGAATTGAATCAACCCGAGTGTAATGGAATGGAAGGGAATGGAATGGAATGGAAAGGAATGGAATGGAATGGAATAGAGTGAAATGCAGTAGAATGTAATTGAATCAACCCGAGTGGAATGGAATGGAATACAAGGGAATGGAATGGTTTGGAATGGAAAGGAATGCATTAGAATGGTATGCAATGCACTCTTGCAAAATGGAATGGAATTAAATGGAATGCAATAGAATGGAATGGAATCCACTCGAGTGGAATAGAATGGAATGGAATGGAGTGAAATGCAATAGAATGGAATTGAATCAGCACGAGTGGAAATGAATGGAATGGAATGGAATGGAATGGAGTGAAACCCAACAGAATGGAAATGAATCAACCCGAGTGGAATGGAATGGAATGGAATGGAATAGAATGGAATGGAATGGAATAGAATGGAAGTGAATCAACCCGAGTGGAATAGAATGGAATGGAATGGATTGGAATGAAATAGAATGGAATTGAATCAACCCGAGTTGAATGGAATGAAACGGAATGGAATGGAATGGTATGGAATGGAATGGTATGGAATGGAATGCAATGGAATGGAATGGAATGCAGGGAATTCAATCAACCCGAGTGGAATGGAAAGGAATGGAATAGAATGGAATGGAATGGAACGGAATCAACACGAGTGGAATGTAATGGAATGGAATAGAACGGAATGGAATGGAATGGAATGGAATGGAATGGAATGGAATGGAATGGAATGGAATGGAGTGAAACCCAATAGAATGGAAATGAATCAACCCCGAGTGGAATGGAATGGAATGGAATGGAATGGAATAGAATGCAAGTGAATCAACCCGAGTGGAATGGAATGGAATGGAATGGAACGGAATGGAATGGAATGGAATGCAGGGAATTCAATCAACCCGAGTGGAATGGAAAGGAATGGAAGAGAATGCAATGGAATGGAATGGAATCAACACGAGTGGAATGTAATGGAATGAAATAGAACGGAATGAAATGGAATGGAATGGAATGGAATGGAATGGAATGGAATGGAATGGAATGGATTGGAATGGAATGGAATCAACCTGAGTGGAAGGGAACAGAATGTAATGGAATGGAATGGAAAGGAATAGAATGGAATGGAATCAACCTGAGTGGAATGGAATGGAAAGGAATGAAAAAGAAAGGAATGCAATGGAATGGAAAGGAATCAACCCGAGTGGAGTGGAATGGAATGGAACGGTATGGAATGGAATGAATTGGAGTAAACCCGAGTGGAATGGAATGAAATGGAATGGAATGGAATGGAATGGAATCTACCATAGTGGAATGGAATTGAATGGAATGGAATGGAAAGGAATGGAATGGAATGGAATGGAATAAAATGGAATGGAATCATCCCAAGTGGAATGGATTGGAATGGAATGGAATGGAATGGAATGGAATGGAATGGAATAAAATGGAATGGAATCATCCCAAGTGGAATGGATTGGAATGGAATGGAATGGAGTGGAATGGAATGGAATAGAATAGAATGTAATTGAATCGACTGGAATGGACTGTAATGGAATGGAATGGAATTGAATCAACCCGAGCGGAATGGAATGGAATGAAATGCAATGGAATGGAATGGAATGGTATAGAATGGTATTGAAGCAACCGGAGTGGAATGGAACAGAATGTAATGGAATGTCATGGAAAGGAATAGAATGGAATGGAATGGAATGGAATGGAATAAACCCGAGTGGAATGGAAAGGAAAGGAATGGAAAAGAACGGAATGGAATGGAATGGAAAGGAATGAACCCGAGTGGAGTGGAATGGACTGCAATGGTATGGAATGGAATGGAATGGAATAAACCCGAGTGGAATGCAATGGAATGGAATAGAATGGAATGGAACAGAATGTAATTGAATCAACCCGATTTGAATGGAATGGAATGGAATGGGAGTAGAATGGAAATGAATGAAGTGGAATGGAATTGAATGGTATGGAATAGAATGGAATTGAACGAAGTGGAATGGAATGGAATGGAACGGAATGGAATTGAATGGTATGGAATAGAATGGAATTGAACGAAGTGGAATGGAATCGAATGGAACGGAATGGAATGGAATGGAATGGAATAAACCCGAGTAGAATGGAATCGAACCGAGTGCAATTGATTGGAATGGAATGGAATGGAATGGATTGGGATGGAATGGAAAGGAATGGCATAGAATGGAATTGAATCAACCCGAGTGGAATGGAATGAAATGGAATGGAATGGATTGAAATGGAATAGGATGGAATTGAATCAACTGGAATGCAATGGAAAGGAATGGAATGGAATGGAATGGAATAGAACAGAATTGAATCAACTGAAATGGAATGGAATGGAATGGAATTGAATGAACCCGAGTGGAATGGAATGGAATTCAATGAACCCGAGTGGAATGGAGTGGAATGGAATGGGATTGAATGGAATAGAATGGAATGGAATCAACCTGAGTGGAATGGATTGGAATGGAATGGAGTGATGTGGAGTGGAATGGAATGGATTGGAATGGAATGGAAGGGAATGGAATGGAATGGAATGGTATGCAATGGAATGGAACAGAATGAAATTGAATCAAGCCGAGTGGAATGGAATGGAATGGAACAGAGTGGAACTGAATGGAACGGAATAGAAACGAATAGAATGGAATTGAATCAACCCGATGGAATGGAATGGAATGGAATAGAATGGAATGGAATGAAATGGAGGGGAATGGAATGGAGTAGAATGAAATTGAACCAACTGAATGGAATGGAATGGAATGGAATGGTATGGAATGGCATAGAATGGAAATGAATCAACACGAGCGGAGTGGATTGGAATGGAATGGAATGGAATGGAATGGGATGGAATTGAATCAATCCAAGGGCAATGGAATGGAATGGAGTGGAATGAAATGGAATGGAATGGAGTGGAATGGAATGGAATGGAATGGAATGGAATAGAATGGAAATGAATGAACTGGAATGGAATTGAATGGAATGGAATGGATTGGAATGGAATGGAATGGAATCGAATAAACTCGAGTGGAATGGAATGGAATGAAGTGGAATTGATTGGATTGGAATGGCATGGAACGGAATGGAAAAGAATGGAATTGAATCAACTGGAAAGGGATGAAATGGAATGGCATGGAATGGAATGGAATGGAATGGAATGGAATGGAATGGAATAGAACGGAGTAGAATCAACTGGCATGGAATGGAATGGAATGGAATGCAATGGAAAGGAATGTAATGGAAACAACTGGAATGGAATGGAATGGAATGGAATGGAATGGAATGGAATGGAATTTAATCAATAAGAATGGAATGGAATGAAATGGAATGGAATGGAAAGTAATTGAATCAACCGGAGTGGAATAGAATGAGATGGAATGGAATGGAATGGAATGGAATGGAATCATCCTGACTGGAATGAAATGGAATTGAATGGAGTAGAATGGAATTGAATCAACCCGAGTGGAGTGGAATGGAATGGAATGGAATGGAATGCAATGGAATTGAAACAACTGGAATGGAATGGAATGGAATCGAATGTAATGTAATGGAAAGGAATGGATTGGAATGGAATGGAATGGAATGGAATTGAATCAACCTGAGTGGAACGGAATGGAATGGAATGGCATGGAAAAGAATGGAATTGAATCAACTGGAATGGAAGGAAATGGCATGAAATGGAATGGAATGGAATGCAATGGATTGGAATGGAAAGGAATGGAATAGAATGGAATAGAATCCACTGGAATGGAATGGAATGGAATGGAATGGAATGGAATGGAATGGAATGGAAAGGAATGTAATGAAAACAACTGGAATGGAATGGAATGGAATGGAATGGAATAGAATGGAATTTAATCAATAGGAATGGAATAGAATGGAATGGAATTTAATGGAATGGAATGGAAAGGAATTGAATCAACCTGAGTGGAATAGAATTGGATTGAATGGAATTGAATGGGAATGAATGGAAAGGAATGGAATAGAATGCAATTGAATCAACCCGACTGGAATGGAATGGCATTGAATGGAGTAGAATGGAATTGAATGAACCCGAGTCGAATGGAATGGAATGGAATGGAATGGAATGCAATGGAATTGAAACAACTGGAATGGAATGGAATGGAATCGAATGTAATGGAATGGATTGGAACGGAATGGAATGGAATTGAATCAACCTGAGTTGAATGGGGTGGAATGGAATGGAATGGAATGGAATAGAATGGAATTGAATAAACCCGAGTGGAATGTAATGTTTTGGAATGGAATGGAGTGAAATGGAAAGGAATGGAATGGAATGGAATGGAATGGAATGGAATGGAATAGAATGAAATTCAACCAAATAGAAAGGAATGGAATGGAATGGAATGGAATGGAACGGAATGGAATGGTATGGAATGGAATAGAATGGAATTGAATCAACCCGATTGGAGTGGATTGGAATGGAATGTAATGGAATGTAATGGAGTGGAGTGGAATGAAATGGAATGGAATGTAGTGGAGTGGAATGGAATGGAATGGAACGGAACGTAATTGAATGAAATGGAATGGAATAGAATGTAATTGAATCAATTGGAATGGAAGGGAACGGAATGGAATGGCATGGAATGGAATGAAATGAAATGGAATGGAGTGGAATGGAATTGAATTGAATCAACCAGAGTGGAATGGAATGGAATGGAATGGAATGGAATGGAATGCAATGGAATGGAATCAACACTAGTGGAATGGAATGGAACGGAATGGAATGGAATTGAATGGAATTGAAAAGAATGGATTTGAATCAATCCAAGAGTATTGGAATGGAATGGAATGGAATAGAATGGAATTGAATCAATTGAAATGGAATGGAATGGAATGGAAAGGAATGGTATGGAATGGAATGGAATCAAGTGGAGTGGAATGGAATGGAATGGAGTGAAATGCAACAGAATGGAATTGAATCAACCCGAGTGGAAATGAATGGAATGGAATTTAATGGAATGGAATGGAATGGAATGGAAAGAAACCCAATAGAATGGGAATGAATCAACCCGAGTGGAATGGAATGGAATGGAATGGAATGGAATGAAATGGAATAGAATGGAACTGAATCAATCAGAGTGGAATGGAATGGAATGGAATGGAATGGAATGCAATGAAATGGAATGAAATCGAATGGTATGGAATGGAATTGAATGGAATGGAATGGAATGGAATGAAATGGAATGAAATCGAATGGTATGGAATGGAATTGAATGGAATGGAATCAACCCTAGTGGAATGGAATTTAACGGAATGGAATCAACCATAGTGGAATGGAATGGAATGAAATGGAATGGAATGGAATGGAACACAATGGAATTGAATCAACCCGAGTGTAATGGAATGGAAGGGAATGGAATGGAATGGAAAGGAATGGAATGGAATGGAATAGAGTGAAATGCAGTAGAATGTAATTGAATCAACCCGAGTGGAATGGAATGGAATACAAGGGAATGGAATGGTTTGGAATGGAAAGGAATGCATTAGAATGGTATGCAATGCACTCTTGCAAAATGGAATGGAATTAAATGGAATGCAATAGAATGGAATGGAATCCACTCGAGTGGAATAGAATGGAATGGAATGGAGTGAAATGCAATAGAATGGAATTGAATCAGCACGAGTGGAAATGAATGGAATGGAATGGAATGGAATGGAGTGAAACCCAACAGAATGGAAATGAATCAACCCGAGTGGAATGGAATGGAATAGAATGGAATGGAATGGAATAGAATGGAAGTGAATCAACCCGAGTGGAATAGAATGGAATGGAATGGATTGGAATGAAATAGAATGGAATTGAATCAACCCGAGTTGAATGGAATGAAACGGAATGGAATGGAATGGTATGGAATGGAATGGTATGGAATGGAATGCAATGGAATGGAATGGAATGCAGGGAATTCAATCAACCCGAGTGGAATGGAAAGGAATGGAATAGAATGGAATGGAATGGAACGGAATCAACACGAGTGGAATGTAATGGAATGGAATAGAACGGAATGGAATGGAATGGAATGGAATGGAATGGAATGGAATGGAGTGAAACCCAATAGAATGGAAATGAATCAACCCCGAGTGGAATGGAATGGAATGGAATGGAATGGAATAGAATGCAAGTGAATCAACCCGAGTGGAATGGAATGGAATGGAATGGAACGGAATGGAATGGAATGGAATGCAGGGAATTCAATCAACCCGAGTGGAATGGAAAGGAATGGAAGAGAATGCAATGGAATGGAATGGAATCAACACGAGTGGAATGTAATGGAATGAAATAGAACGGAATGAAATGGAATGGAATGGAATGGAATGGAATGGAATGGATTGGAATGGAATGGAATCAACCCGAGTGGAAGGGAACAGAATGTAATGGAATGGAATGGAAAGGAATAGAATGGAATGGAATCAACCTGAGTGGAATGGAATGGAAAGGAATGAAAAAGAAAGGAATGCAATGGAATGGAAAGGAATCAACCCGAGTGGAGTGGAATGGAATGGAACGGTATGGAATGGAATGAATTGGAGTAAACCCGAGTGGAATGGAATGAAATGGAATGGAATGGAATGGAATGGAATCTACCATAGTGGAATGGAATTGAATGGAATGGAATGGAAAGGAATGGAATGGAATGGAATGGAATAAAATGGAATGGAATCATCCCAAGTGGAATGGATTGGAATGGAATGGAAGGGAATGGAATGGAATGGAATAAAATGGAATGGAATCATCCCAAGTGGAATGGATTGGAATGGAATGGAATGGAGTGGAATGGAATGGAATAGAATAGAATGTAATTGAATCGACTGGAATGGACTGTAATGGAATGGAATGGAATTGAATCAACCCGAGCGGAATGGAATGGAATGAAATGCAATGGAATGGAATGGAATGGTATAGAATGGTATTGAAGCAACCGGAGTGGAATGGAACAGAATGTAATGGAATGTCATGGAAAGGAATAGAATGGAATGGAATGGAATGGAATGGAATAAACCCGAGTGGAATGGAAAGGAAAGGAATGGAAAAGAACGGAATGGAATGGAATGTAAAGGAATGAACCCGAGTGGAGTGGAATGGACTGCAATGGTATGGAATGGAATGGAATGGAATAAACCCGAGTGGAATGCAATGGAATGGAATAGAATGGAATGGAACAGAATGTAATTGAATCAACCCGATTTGAATGGAATGGAATGGAATGGGAGTAGAATGGAAATGAATGAAGTGGAATGGAATTGAATGGTATGGAATAGAATGGAATTGAACGAAGTGGAATGGAATGGAATGGAACGGAATGGAATTGAATGGTATGGAATAGAATGGAATTGAACGAAGTGGAATGGAATCGAATGGAACGGAATGGAATGGAATGGAATGGAATAAACCCGAGTAGAATGGAATCGAACCGAGTGCAATTGATTGGAATGGAATGGAATGGAATGGATTGGGATGGAATGGAAAGGAATGGCATAGAATGGAATTGAATCAACCCGAGTGGAATGGAATGAAATGGAATGGAATGGATTGAAATGGAATAGGATGGAATTGAATCAACTGGAATGCAATGGAAAGGAATGGAATGGAATGGAATTTAATGGAATGAAATGGAATGGGATCGAATGCAATGGAATGGAATGAAATGGAATGGAATGGAATGGAATGGAATGAAATTGAATGACATGGAATGGAGTGGAATGGAATGGAATGAAATGGAATGGAATGGAATGAAATGGAGTGGAATGGAATGGAATGGATTGAAATGTAGTGGAGTGGAATGGAATGGAATGGAATGGAATGGGATTGAATGAAATGGAATGGAATGAAACGGAGTGGAATGGAATGGAATGGAATGGAATAGAATGGAATGGACTGAAATGGAATGGAATGAAATAGTATAGAATTGAATCAACCCAAATGGAATGGAATGGAATCGAACGTAATGTAATGAAATGGAATGAAATGGAATGGAACGGAATAGAATGGAATGGAATCATCCCAAGTGGAATGGATTGGAATGGAATGGATTGGAATGGAATGGAATAAAATGGAATTGAATCCACTGGAATGGACTGGAATGGAATGGAATGGAATGGAATCAACCCGAGCGGAATGGAATGGAATGGAATGGAATGAAATGGAATGGAATGGAATAGAAAGCTATTGAAGCAACCCGAGTGAAATGGAATGGAATGTAATGGAATGGAATGGAAAGGAATAGAATGGAATGGAATGGAATGGAATCAACCCGAGTGGAATGGAATGGAAAGGAATGGAATAGAATGGAATGGAATGGAATGGAAAGGAATCAACCCTAGTGGAGTGGAATGGACTGCCATGGAATGGAATGGAATGGAATGGAATGGACTGCCACGGAATGGAATGGAATGGATTGGAATGGAATGGAATAAACCCGAGTGGAATGGAATGGAATGGAATAGAATGGAATGGAATGGAATGGAACAGAATGTAATTGAATCAACCCGAATGGAATGGAATGGAATGGAATGGAATGGAATGGAATGGAGTAGAATGGAAATGAATGAACTGGAATGGAATTGAGTGGAATGGAATAGAATGGAATTGAATGAAGTGGAATGGAATGGAATGGATTGGAATGGAATGGAATGGAATCGAATAAACTCGAGTGGAATGGAATGGAATGGAGTGGAATTGATTGGATTGGAATGGCATGGAATGAATGGAAAAGAATGGAATTGAATCAACTGGAATGGAATGGAATGGGATGAAATGGAATGGCATGGAATGGAATGGAAAGGAATGGAATGGAATAGAACGGAATAGAATCAACTGGCATGGAATGGAATGGAACGGAATGGAATGCAATGGAAAGGAATGTAATGGATACAACTGGAATGGAATGGAATGGAATGGAATGGAATGGAATGGAATGGAATGGAATGGAATGGAATTTAATCAATAAGAATGGAATGGAATGAAATGGAATGGAATGGAAAGTAATTGAATCAACCGGAGTGGAATAGAATGAGATGGAATGGAATGGAATGGAATGGAATGGAATGGAATGGAATCATCCTGACTGGAATGAAATGGAATTGAATGGAGTAGAATGGAATTGAATCAACCCGAGTGGAGTGGAATGGAATGGAATGGAATGGAATGCAATGGAATTGAAACAACTGGAATGGAATGGAATGGAATCGAATGTAATGTAATGGAAAGGAATGGATTGGAATGGAATGGAATGGAATGGAATTGAATCAACCTGAGTGGAACGGAATGGAATGGAATGGCATGGAAAAGAATGGAATTGAATCAACTGGAATGGAAGGAAATGGCATGAAATGGAATGGAATGGAATGCAATGGATTGGAATGGAAAGGAATGGAATAGAATGGAATAGAATCCACTGGAATGGAATGGAATGGAATGGAATGGAAAGGAATGTAATGAAAACAACTGGAATGGAATGGAATGGAACGGAATGGAATAGAATGGAATTTAATCAATAGGAATGGAATAGAATGGAATGGAATTTAATGGAATGGAATGGAAAGGAATTGAATCAACCTGAGTGGAATAGAATTGGATTGAATGGAATTGAATGGGAATGAATGGAAAGGAATGGAATAGAATGCAATTGAATCAACCCGACTGGAATGGAATGGCATTGAATGGAGTAGAATGGAATTGAATGAACCCGAGTCGAATGGAATGGAATGGAATGGAATGGAATGCAATGGAATTGAAACAACTGGAATGGAATGGAATGGAATCGAATGTAATGGAATGGATTGGAACGGAATGGAATGGAATTGAATCAACCTGAGTTGAATGGGGTGGAATGGAATGGAATAGAATGGAATTGAATAAACCCGAGTGGAATGTAATGTTTTGGAATGGAATGGAGTGAAATGGAAAGGAATGGAATGGAATGGAATGGAATGGAATGGAATGGAATAGAATGAAATTCAACCAAATAGAAAGGAATGGAATGGAATGGAATGGAATGGAATGGAATGGAATGGTATGGAATGGAATAGAATGAAATTCAACCAAATAGAAAGGAATGGAATGGAATGGAATGGAATGGAATGGAATGGAGTGGAGTGGAATGAAATGGAATGGAATGTAGTGGAGTGGAATGGAATGGAATGGAACGGAACGTAATTGAATGAAATGGAATGGAATAGAATGTAATTGAATCAATTGGAATGGAACGGAACGGAATGGAATGGCATGGAATGGAATGAAATGAAATGGAATGGAGTGGAATGGAATGGAATTGAATCAACCAGAGTGGAATGGAATGGAATGGAATGGAATGGAATGGAATGGAATGGAATGGAATGGAATCAACACTAGTGGAATGGAATGGAACGGAATGGAATGGAATTGAATGGAATTGAAAAGAATGGATTTGAATCAATCCAAGAGTATTGGAATGGAATGGAATGGAATGGAATGGAATGGAATAGAATGGAATTGAATCAATTGAAATGGAATGGAATGGAATGGAAAGGAATGGTATGGAATGGAATGGAATCAAGTGGAGTGGAATGGAATGGAATGGAGTGAAATGCAACAGAATGGAATTGAATCAACCCGAGTGGAAATGAATGGAATGGAATTTAATGGAATGGAATGGAATGGAATGGAAAGAAACCCAATAGAATGGGAATGAATCAACCCGAGTGGAATGGAATGGAATGGAATGGAATGGAATGGAATGGAATGGAATGGAATGGAATGAAATGGAATAGAATGGAACTGAATCAATCAGAGTGGAATGGAATTGAATGGAATGGAATGGAATGCAATGAAATGGAAAGAAATCGAATGGTATGGAATGGAATTGAATGGAATGGAATGGAATGGAATGAAATGGAACGAAATCGAATGGTATGGAATGGAATTGAATGGAATGGAATCAACCCTAGTGGAATGGAATTTAACGGAATGGAATCAACCATAGTGGAATGGAATGGAATGAAATGGAATGGAATGGAATGGAACACAATGGAATTGAATCAACCCGAGTGTAATGGAATGGAAGGGAATGGAATGGAATGGAAAGGAATGGAATGGAATGGAATAGAGTGAAATGCAGTAGAATGTAATTGAATCAACCCGAGTGGAATGGAATGGAATACAAGGGAATGGAATGGTTTGGAATGGAAAGGAATGCATTAGAATGGTATGCAATGCACTCTTGCAAAATGGAATGGAATTAAATGGAATGCAATAGAATGGAATGGAATCCACTCGAGTGGAATAGAATGGAATGGAATGGAGTGAAATGCAATAGAATGGAATTGAATCAGCACGAGTGGAAATGAATGGAATGGAATGGAATGGAATGGAATGGAATGGAATGGAATGGAATAGAAAACTATTGAAGCAACCCGAGTGAAATGGAATGGAATGTAATGGAATGGAATGGAAAGGAATAGAATGGAATGGAATGGAATGGAATCAACCCGAGTGGAATGGAATGGAAAGGAATGGAATAGAATGGAATGGAAAGGAATGGAAAGGAATCAACCCTAGTGGAGTGGAATGGACTGCCATGGAATGGAATGGAATGGACTGCCACGGAATGGAATGGAATGGATTGGAATGGAATGGAATAAACCCGAGTGGAATGGAATGGAATGGAATAGAATGGAATGGAATGGAATGGAACAGAATGTAATTGAATCAACCCGAATGGAATGGAATGGAATGGAATGGAATGGAATGGAATGGAGTAGAATGGAAATGAATGAACTGGAATGGAATTGAGTGGAATGGAATAGAATGGAATTGAATGAAGTGGAATGGAATGGAATGGATTGGAATGGAATGGAATGGAATCGAATAAACTCGAGTGGAATGGAATGGAATGGAGTGGAATTGATTGGATTGGAATGGCATGGAATGAATGGAAAAGAATGGAATTGAATCAACTGGAATGGAATGGAATGGGATGAAATGGAATGGCATGGAATGGAATGGAAAGGAATGGAATGGAATAGAACGGAATAGAATCAACTGGCATGGAATGGAATGGAACGGAATGGAATGCAATGGAAAGGAATGTAATGGATACAACTGGAATGGAATGGAATGGAATGGAATGGAATGGAATGGAATGGAATTTAATCAATAAGAATGGAATGGAATGAAATGGAATGGAATGGAAAGTAATTGAATCAACCGGAGTGGAATAGAATGAGATGGAATGGAATGGAATGGAATGGAATCATCCTGACTGGAATGAAATGGAATTGAATGGAGTAGAATGGAATTGAATCAACCCGAGTGGAGTGGAATGGAATGGAATGGAATGGAATGCAATGGAATTGAAACAACTGGAATGGAATGGAATGGAATCGAATGTAATGTAATGGAAAGGAATGGATTGGAATGGAATGGAATGGAATGGAATTGAATCAACCTGAGTGGAACGGAATGGAATGGAATGGCATGGAAAAGAATGGAATTGAATCAACTGGAATGGAAGGAAATGGCATGAAATGGAATGGAATGGAATGCAATGGATTGGAATGGAAAGGAATGGAATAGAATGGAATAGAATCCACTGGAATGGAATGGAATGGAATGGAATGGAATGGAATGGAATGGAAAGGAATGTAATGAAAACAACTGGAATGGAATGGAATGGAATGGAATGGAATAGAATGGAATTTAATCAATAGGAATGGAATAGAATGGAATGGAATTTAATGGAATGGAATGGAAAGGAATTGAATCAACCTGAGTGGAATAGAATTGGATTGAATGGAATTGAATGGGAATGAATGGAAAGGAATGGAATAGAATGCAATTGAATCAACCCGACTGGAATGGAATGGCATTGAATGGAGTAGAATGGAATTGAATGAACCCGAGTCGAATGGAATGGAATGGAATGGAATGGAATGCAATGGAATTGAAACAACTGGAATGGAATGGAATGGAATCGAATGTAATGGAATGGATTGGAACGGAATGGAATGGAATTGAATCAACCTGAGTTGAATGGGGTGGAATGGAATGGAATGGAATGGAATAGAATGGAATTGAATAAACCCGAGTGGAATGTAATGTTTTGGAATGGAATGGAGTGAAATGGAAAGGAATGGAATGGAATGGAATGGAATGGAATGGAATGGAATGGAATGGAATAGAATGAAATTCAACCAAATAGAAAGGAATGGAATGGAATGGAATGGAATGGAATGGAATGGAATGGTATGGAATGGAATAGAATGGAATTGAATCAACCCGATTGGAGTGGATTGGAATGGAATGTAATGGAATGTAATGGAGTGGAGTGGAATGAAATGGAATGGAATGTAGTGGAGTGGAATGGAATGGAATGGAACGGAACGTAATTGAATGAAATGGAATGGAATAGAATGTAATTGAATCAATTGGAATGGAACGGAACGGAATGGAATGGCATGGAATGGAATGAAATGAAATGGAATGGAGTGGAATGGAATGGAATTGAATCAACCAGAGTGGAATGGAATGGAATGGAATGGAATGGAATGGAATGGAATGGAATGGAATCAACACTAGTGGAATGGAATGGAACGGAATGGAATGGAATTGAATGGAATTGAAAAGAATGGATTTGAATCAATCCAAGAGTATTGGAATGGAATGGAATGGAATGGAATGGAATAGAATGGAATTGAATCAATTGAAATGGAATGGAATGGAATGGAAAGGAATGGTATGGAATGGAATGGAATCAAGTGGAGTGGAATGGAATGGAATGGAGTGAAATGCAACAGAATGGAATTGAATCAACCCGAGTGGAAATGAATGGAATGGAATTTAATGGAATGGAATGGAATGGAATGGAAAGAAACCCAATAGAATGGGAATGAATCAACCCGAGTGGAATGGAATGGAATGGAATGGAATGGAATGGAATGGAATGGAATGGAATGAAATGGAATAGAATGGAACTGAATCAATCAGAGTGGAATGGAATTGAATGGAATGGAATGGAATGCAATGAAATGGAATGAAATCGAATGGTATGGAATGGAATTGAATGGAATGGAATGGAATGGAATGAAATGGAATGAAATCGAATGGTATGGAATGGAATTGAATGGAATGGAATCAACCCTAGTGGAATGGAATTTAACGGAATGGAATCAACCATAGTGGAATGGAATGGAATGAAATGGAATGGAATGGAATGGAACACAATGGAATTGAATCAACCCGAGTGTAATGGAATGGAAGGGAATGGAATGGAATGGAAAGGAATGGAATGGAATGGAATAGAGTGAAATGCAGTAGAATGTAATTGAATCAACCCGAGTGGAATGGAATGGAATACAAGGGAATGGAATGGTTTGGAATGGAAAGGAATGCATTAGAATGGTATGCAATGCACTCTTGCAAAATGGAATGGAATTAAATGGAATGCAATAGAATGGAATGGAATCCACTCGAGTGGAATAGAATGGAATGGAATGGAGTGAAATGCAATAGAATGGAATTGAATCAGCACGAGTGGAAATGAATGGAATGGAATGGAATGGAATGGAGTGAAACCCAACAGAATGGAAATGAATCAACCCGAGTGGAATGGAATGGAATGAAATGGAATAGAATGGAATGGAATGGAATAGAATGGAAGTGAATCAACCCGAGTGGAATAGAATGGAATGGAATGGATTGGAATGAAATAGAATGGAATTGAATCAACCCGAGTTGAATGGAATGAAACGGAATGGAATGGAATGGTATGGAATGGAATGGTATGGAATGGAATGCAATGGAATGGAATGGAATGCAGGGAATTCAATCAACCCGAGTGGAATGGAAAGGAATGGAATAGAATGGAATGGAATGGAACGGAATCAACACGAGTGGAATGTAATGGAATGGAATAGAACGGAATGGAATGGAATGGAATGGAATGGAATGGAATGGAATGGAATGGAATGGAGTGAAACCCAATAGAATGGAAATGAATCAACCCCGAGTGGAATGGAATGGAATGGAATGGAATGGAATAGAATGCAAGTGAATCAACCCGAGTGGAATGGAATGGAATGGAATGGAACGGAATGGAATGGAATGGAATGCAGGGAATTCAATCAACCCGAGTGGAATGGAAAGGAATGGAAGAGAATGCAATGGAATGGAATGGAATCAACACGAGTGGAATGTAATGGAATGAAATAGAACGGAATGAAATGGAATGGAATGGAATGGAATGGAATGGAATGGAATGGATTGGAATGGAATGGAATCAACCCGAGTGGAAGGGAACAGAATGTAATGGAATGGAATGGAAAGGAATAGAATGGAATGGAATCAACCTGAGTGGAATGGAATGGAAAGGAATGAAAAAGAAAGGAATGCAATGGAATGGAAAGGAATCAACCCGAGTGGAGTGGAATGGAATGGAACGGTATGGAATGGAATGAATTGGAGTAAACCCGAGTGGAATGGAATGAAATGGAATGGAATGGAATGGAATGGAATCTACCATAGTGGAATGGAATTGAATGGAATGGAATGGAAAGGAATGGAATGGAATGGAATGGAATAAAATGGAATGGAATCATCCCAAGTGGAATGGATTGGAATGGAATGGAATGGAATGGAATGGAATGGAATGGAATGGAATAAAATGGAATGGAATCATCCCAAGTGGAATGGATTGGAATGGAATGGAATGGAGTGGAATGGAATGGAATAGAATAGAATGTAATTGAATCGACTGGAATGGACTGTAATGGAATGGAATGGAATTGAATCAACCCGAGCGGAATGGAATGGAATGAAATGCAATGGAATGGAATGGAATGGTATAGAATGGTATTGAAGCAACCGGAGTGGAATGGAACAGAATGTAATGGAATGTCATGGAAAGGAATAGAATGGAATGGAATGGAATGGAATGGAATAAACCCGAGTGGAATGGAAAGGAAAGGAATGGAAAAGAACGGAATGGAATGGAATGGAAAGGAATGAACCCGAGTGGAGTGGAATGGACTGCAATGGTATGGAATGGAATGGAATGGAATAAACCCGAGTGGAATGCAATGGAATGGAATAGAATGGAATGGAACAGAATGTAATTGAATCAACCCGATTTGAATGGAATGGAATGGAATGGGAGTAGAATGGAAATGAATGAAGTGGAATGGAATTGAATGGTATGGAATAGAATGGAATTGAACGAAGTGGAATGGAATGGAATGGAACGGAATGGAATTGAATGGTATGGAATAGAATGGAATTGAACGAAGTGGAATGGAATCGAATGGAACGGAATGGAATGGAATGGAATGGAATAAACCCGAGTAGAATGGAATCGAACCGAGTGCAATTGATTGGAATGGAATGGAATGGAATGGATTGGGATGGAATGGAAAGGAATGGCATAGAATGGAATTGAATCAACCCGAGTGGAATGGAATGAAATGGAATGGAATGGATTGAAATGGAATAGGATGGAATTGAATCAACTGGAATGCAATGGAAAGGAATGGAATGGAATGGAATTTAATGGAATGAAATGGAATGGGATCGAATGCAATGGAATGGAATGAAATGGAATGGAATGGAATGGAATGGAATGGAATGGAATGAAATTGAATGACATGGAATGGAGTGGAATGGAATGGAATGAAATGGAATGGAATGGAATGAAATGGAGTGGAATGGAATGGAATGGATTGAAATGTAGTGGAGTGGAATGGAATGGAATGGAATGGAATGGGATTGAATGAAATGGAATGGAATGAAACGGAGTGGAATGGAATGGAATGGAATGGAATAGAATGGAATGGACTGAAATGGAATGGAATGAAATAGTATAGAATTGAATCAACCCAAATGGAATGGAATGGAATCGAACGTAATGTAATGAAATGGAATGAAATGGAATGGAATGGAATAGAATGGAATGGAATCATCCCAAGTGGAATGGATTGGAATGGAATGGATTGGAATGGAATGGAATAAAATGGAATTGAATCCACTGGAATGGACTGGAATGGAATGGAATCAACCCGAGCGGAATGGAATGGAATGGAATGGAATGAAATGGAATGGAATGGAATAGAAAGCTATTGAAGCACCCCGAGTGAAATGGAATGGAATGTAATGGAATGGAATGGAAAGGAATAGAATGGAATGGAATGGAATGGAATCAACCCGAGTGGAATGGAATGGAAAGGAATGGAATAGAATGGAATGGAATGGAATGGAAAGGAATCAACCCTAGTGGAGTGGAATGGACTGCCATGGAATGGAATGGAATGGAATGGAATGGACTGCCACGGAATGGAATGGAATGGATTGGAATGGAATGGAATAAACCCGAGTGGAATGGAATGGAATGGAATAGAATGGAATGGAATGGAATGGAACAGAATGTAATTGAATCAACCCGAATGGAATGGAATGGAATGGAATGGAATGGAATGGAATGGAATGGAGTAGAATGGAAATGAATGAACTGGAATGGAATTGAGTGGAATGGAATAGAATGGAATTGAATGAAGTGGAATGGAATGGAATGGATTGGAATGGAATGGAATGGAATCGAATAAACTCGAGTGGAATGGAATGGAATGGAGTGGAATTGATTGGATTGGAATGGCATGGAATGAATGGAAAAGAATGGAATTGAATCAACTGGAATGGAATGGAATGGGATGAAATGGAATGGCATGGAATGGAATGGAAAGGAATGGAATGGAATAGAACGGAATAGAATCAACTGGCATGGAATGGAATGGAACGGAATGGAATGCAATGGAAAGGAATGTAATGGATACAACTGGAATGGAATGGAATGGAATGGAATGGAATGGAATGGAATGGAATGGAATTTAATCAATAAGAATGGAATGGAATGAAATGGAATGGAATGGAAAGTAATTGAATCAACCGGAGTGGAATAGAATGAGATGGAATGGAATGGAATGGAATGGAATGGAATGGAATGGAATCATCCTGACTGGAATGAAATGGAATTGAATGGAGTAGAATGGAATTGAATCAACCCGAGTGGAGTGGAATGGAATGGAATGGAATGGAATGGAATGCAATGGAATTGAAACAACTGGAATGGAATGGAATGGAATCGAATGTAATGTAATGGAAAGGAATGGATTGGAATGGAATGGAATGGAATGGAATTGAATCAACCTGAGTGGAACGGAATGGAATGGAATGGCATGGAAAAGAATGGAATTGAATCAACTGGAATGGAAGGAAATGGCATGAAATGGAATGGAATGGAATGCAATGGATTGGAATGGAAAGGAATGGAATAGAATGGAATAGAATCCACTGGAATGGAATGGAATGGAAAGGAATGTAATGAAAACAACTGGAATGGAATGGAATGGAACGGAATGGAATAGAATGGAATTTAATCAATAGGAATGGAATAGAATGGAATGGAATTTAATGGAATGGAATGGAAAGGAATTGAATCAACCTGAGTGGAATAGAATTGGATTGAATGGAATTGAATGGGAATGAATGGAAAGGAATGGAATAGAATGCAATTGAATCAACCCGACTGGAATGGAATGGCATTGAATGGAGTAGAATGGAATTGAATGAACCCGAGTCGAATGGAATGGAATGGAATGGAATGGAATGCAATGGAATTGAAACAACTGGAATGGAATGGAATGGAATCGAATGTAATGGAATGGATTGGAACGGAATGGAATGGAATTGAATCAACCTGAGTTGAATGGGGTGGAATGGAATGGAATAGAATGGTATTGAATAAACCCGAGTGGAATGTAATGTTTTGGAATGGAATGGAGTGAAATGGAAAGGAATGGAATGGAATGGAATGGAATGGAATGGAATGGAATGGAATAGAATGAAATTCAACCAAATAGAAAGGAATGGAATGGAATGGAATGGAATGGAATGGAATGGAACGGAATGGAATGGTATGGAATGGAATAGAATGGAATTGAATCAACCCGATTGGAGTGGATTGGAATGGAATGTAATGGAATGTAATGGAGTGGAGTGGAATGAAATGGAATGGAATGTAGTGGAGTGGAATGGAATGGAATGGAACGGAACGTAATTGAATGAAATGGAATGGAATAGAATGTAATTGAATCAATTGGAATGGAACGGAACGGAATGGAATGGCATGGAATGGAATGAAATGAAATGGAATGGAGTGGAATGGAATGGAATTGAATCAACCAGAGTGGAATGGAATGGAATGGAATGGAATGGAATGGAATGGAATGGAATGGAATGGAATCAACACTAGTGGAATGGAATGGAACGGAATGGAATGGAATTGAATGGAATTGAAAAGAATGGATTTGAATCAATCCAAGAGAATTGGAATGGAATGGAATGGAATGGAATAGAATAGAATGGAATTGAATCAATTGAAATGGAATGGAATGGAATGGAAAGGAATGGTATGGAATGGAATGGAATCAAGTGGAGTGGAATGGAATGGAATGGAGTGAAATGCAACAGAATGGAATTGAATCAACCCGAGTGGAAATGAATGGAATGGAATTTAATGGAATGGAATGGAATGGAATGGAATGGAAAGGAATGTAATGAAAACAACTGGAATGGAATGGAATGGAACGGAATGGAATAGAATGGAATTTAATCAATAGGAATGGAATAGAATGGAATGGAATTTAATGGAATGGAATGGAAAGGAATTGAATCAACCTGAGTGGAATAGAATTGGATTGAATGGAATTGAATGGGAATGAATGGAAAGGAATGGAATAGAATGCAATTGAATCAACCCGACTGGAATGGAATGGCATTGAATGGAGTAGAATGGAATTGAATGAACCCGAGTCGAATGGAATGGAATGGAATGGAATGGAATGCAATGGAATTGAAACAACTGGAATGGAATGGAATGGAATCGAATGTAATGGAATGGATTGGAACGGAATGGAATGGAATTGAATCAACCTGAGTTGAATGGGGTGGAATGGAATGGAATAGAATGGAATTGAATAAACCCGAGTGGAATGTAATGTTTTGGAATGGAATGGAGTGAAATGGAAAGGAATGGAATGGAATGGAATGGAATGGAATGGAATAGAATGAAATTCAACCAAATAGAAAGGAATGGAATGGAATGGAATGGAATGGAATGGAACGGAATGGAATGGTATGGAATGGAATAGAATGGAATTGAATCAACCCGATTGGAGTGGATTGGAATGGAATGTAATGGAATGTAATGGAGTGGAGTGGAATGAAATGGAATGGAATGTAGTGGAGTGGAATGGAATGGAATGGAACGGAACGTAATTGAATGAAATGGAATGGAATAGAATGTAATTGAATCAATTGGAATGGAACGGAACGGAATGGAATGGCATGGAATGGAATGAAATGAAATGGAATGGAGTGGAATGGAATGGAATTGAATCAACCAGAGTGGAATGGAATGGAATGGAATGGAATGGAATGGAATGGAATGGAATGGAATCAACACTAGTGGAATGGAATGGAACGGAATGGAATGGAATTGAATGGAATTGAAAAGAATGGATTTGAATCAATCCAAGAGTATTGGAATGGAATGGAATGGAATGGAATGGAATGGAATAGAATGGAATTGAATCAATTGAAATGGAATGGAATGGAATGGAAAGGAATGGTATGGAATGGAATGGAATCAAGTGGAGTGGAATGGAATGGAATGGAGTGAAATGCAACAGAATGGAATTGAATCAACCCGAGTGGAAATGAATGGAATGGAATTTAATGGAATGGAATGGAATGGAATGGAAAGAAACCCAATAGAATGGGAATGAATCAACCCGAGTGGAATGGAATGGAATGGAATGGAATGGAATGGAATGGAATGGAATGAAATGGAATAGAATGGAACTGAATCAATCAGAGTGGAATGGAATTGAATGGAATGGAATGGAATGCAATGAAATGGAAAGAAATCGAATGGTATGGAATGGAATTGAATGGAATGGAATGGAATGGAATGAAATGGAACGAAATCGAATGGTATGGAATGGAATTGAATGGAATGGAATCAACCCTAGTGGAATGGAATTTAACGGAATGGAATCAACCATAGTGGAATGGAATGGAATGAAATGGAATGGAATGGAATGGAACACAATGGAATTGAATCAACCCGAGTGTAATGGAATGGAAGGGAATGGAATGGAATGGAAAGGAATGGAATGGAATGGAATAGAGTGAAATGCAGTAGAATGTAATTGAATCAACCCGAGTGGAATGGAATGGAATACAAGGGAATGGAATGGTTTGGAATGGAAAGGAATGCATTAGAATGGTATGCAATGCACTCTTGCAAAATGGAATGGAATTAAACGGAATGCAATAGAATGGAATGGAATCCACTCGAGTGGAATAGAATGGAATGGAATGGAGTGAAATGCAATAGAATGGAATTGAATCAGCACGAGTGGAAATGAATGGAATGGAATGGAATGGAATGGAATGGAATGGAATAGAAAACTATTGAAGCAACCCGAGTGAAATGGAATGGAATGTAATGGAATGGAATGGAAAGGAATAGAATGGAATGGAATGGAATGGAATCAACCCGAGTGGAATGGAATGGAAAGGAATGGAATAGAATGGAATGGAAAGGAATGGAAAGGAATCAACCCTAGTGGAGTGGAATGGACTGCCATGGAATGGAATGGAATGGACTGCCACGGAATGGAATGGAATGGATTGGAATGGAATGGAATAAACCCGAGTGGAATGGAATGGAATGCAATAGAATGGAATGGAATGGAATGGAACAGAATGTAATTGAATCAACCCGAATGGAATGGAATGGAATGGAATGGAATGGAATGGAGTAGAATGGAAATGAATGAACTGGAATGGAATTGAGTGGAATGGAATAGAATGGAATTGAATGAAGTGGAATGGAATGGAATGGATTGGAATGGAATGGAATGGAATCGAATAAACTCGAGTGGAATGGAATGGAATGGAGTGGAATTGATTGGATTGGAATGGCATGGAATGAATGGAAAAGAATGGAATTGAATCAACTGGAATGGAATGGAATGGGATGAAATGGAATGGCATGGAATGGAATGGAAAGGAATGGAATGGAATAGAACGGAATAGAATCAACTGGCATGGAATGGAATGGAACGGAATGGAATGCAATGGAAAGGAATGTAATGGATACAACTGGAATGGAATGGAATGGAATGGAATGGAATGGAATGGAATTTAATCAATAAGAATGGAATGGAATGAAATGGAATGGAATGGAAAGTAATTGAATCAACCGGAGTGGAATAGAATGAGATGGAATGGAATGGAATGGAATGGAATCATCCTGACTGGAATGAAATGGAATTGAATGGAGTAGAATGGAATTGAATCAACCCGAGTGGAGTGGAATGGAATGGAATGGAATGGAATGCAATGGAATTGAAACAACTGGAATGGAATGGAATGGAATCGAATGTAATGTAATGGAAAGGAATGGATTGGAATGGAATGGAATGGAATGGAATTGAATCAACCTGAGTGGAACGGAATGGAATGGAATGGCATGGAAAAGAATGGAATTGAATCAACTGGAATGGAAGGAAATGGCATGAAATGGAATGGAATGGAATGCAATGGATTGGAATGGAAAGGAATGGAATAGAATGGAATAGAATCCACTGGAATGGAATGGAATGGAATGGAATGGAATGGAATGGAATGGAAAGGAATGTAATGAAAACAACTGGAATGGAATGGAATGGAATGGAATGGAAGAGAATGGAATTTAATCAATAGGAATGGAATAGAATGGAATGGAATTTAATGGAATGGAATGGAAAGGAATTGAATCAACCTGAGTGGAATAGAATTGGATTGAATGGAATTGAATGGGAATGAATGGAAAGGAATGGAATAGAATGCAATTGAATCAACCCGACTGGAATGGAATGGCATTGAATGGAGTAGAATGGAATTGAATGAACCCGAGTCGAATGGAATGGAATGGAATGGAATGGAATGCAATGGAATTGAAACAACTGGAATGGAATGGAATGGAATCGAATGTAATGGAATGGATTGGAACGGAATGGAATGGAATTGAATCAACCTGAGTTGAATGGGGTGGAATGGAATGGAATGGAATGGAATAGAATGGAATTGAATAAACCCGAGTGGAATGTAATGTTTTGGAATGGAATGGAGTGAAATGGAAAGGAATGGAATGGAATGGAATGGAATGGAATGGAATGGAATAGAATGAAATTCAACCAAATAGAAAGGAATGGAATGGAATGGAATGGAATGGAACGGAATGGAATGGTATGGAATGGAATAGAATGGAATTGAATCAACCCGATTGGAGTGGATTGGAATGGAATGTAATGGAATGTAATGGAGTGGAGTGGAATGAAATGGAATGGAATGTAGTGGAGTGGAATGGAATGGAATGGAACGGAACGTAATTGAATGAAATGGAATGGAATAGAATGTAATTGAATCAATTGGAATGGAACGGAACGGAATGGAATGGCATGGAATGGAATGAAATGAAATGGAATGGAGTGGAATGGAATGGAATTGAATCAACCAGAGTGGAATGGAATGGAATGGAATGGAATGGAATGGAATGGAATGGAATGGAATGGAATCAGCACTAGTGGAATGGAATGGAACGGAATGGAATGGAATTGAATGGAATTGAAAATTATGGATTTGAATCAATCCAAGAGTATTGGAATGGAATGGAATGGAATGGAATGGAATAGAATGGAATTGAATCAATTGAAATGGAATGGAATGGAATGGAAAGGAATGGTATGGAATGGAATGGAATCAAGTGGAGTTGAATGGAATGGAATGGAGTGAAATGCAACAGAATGGAATTGAATCAACCCGAGTGGAAATGAATGGAATGGAATTTAATGGAATGGAATGGAATGGAATGGAAAGAAACCCAATAGAATGGGAATGAATCAACCCGAGTGGAATGGAATGGAATGGAATGGAATGGAATGGAATGAAATGGAATAGAATGGAACTGAATCAATCAGAGTGGAATGGAATTGAATGGAATGGAATGGAATGCAATGAAATGGAATGAAATCGAATGGTATGGAATGGAATTGAATGGAATGGAATGGAATGGAATGAAATGGAATGAAATCGAATGGTATGGAATGGAATTGAATGGAATGGAATCAACCCTAGTGGAATGGAATTTAACGGAATGGAATCAACCATAGTGGAATGGAATGGAATGAAATGGAATGGAATGGAATGGAACACAATGGAATTGAATCAACCCGAGTGTAATGGAATGGAAGGGAATGGAATGGAATGGAAAGGAATGGAATGGAATGGAATAGAGTGAAATGCAGTAGAATGTAATTGAATCAACCCGAGTGGAATGGAATGGAATACAAGGGAATGGAATGGTTTGGAATGGAAAGGAATGCATTAGAATGGTATGCAATGCACTCTTGCAAAATGGAATGGAATTAAATGGAATGCAATAGAATGGAATGGAATCCACTCGAGTGGAATAGAATGGAATGGAATGGAGTGAAATGCAATAGAATGGAATTGAATCAGCACGAGTGGAAATGAATGGAATGGAATGGAATGGAATGGAGTGAAACCCAACAGAATGGAAATGAATCAACCCGAGTGGAATGGAATGGAATGGAATGGAATAGAATGGAATGGAATGGAATAGAATGGAAGTGAATCAACCCGAGTGGAATAGAATGGAATGGAATGGATTGGAATGAAATAGAATGGAATTGAATCAACCCGAGTTGAATGGAATGAAACGGAATGGAATGGAATGGTATGGAATGGAATGGTATGGAATGGAATGCAATGGAATGGAATGGAATGCAGGGAATTCAATCAACCCGAGTGGAATGGAAAGGAATGGAATAGAATGGAATGGAATGGAACGGAATCAACACGAGTGGAATGTAATGGAATGGAATAGAACGGAATGGAATGGAATGGAATGGAATGGAATGGAATGGAATGGAATGGAGTGAAACCCAATAGAATGGAAATGAATCAACCCCGAGTGGAATGGAATGGAATGGAATGGAATGGAATAGAATGCAAGTGAATCAACCCGAGTGGAATGGAATGGAATGGAATGGAACGGAATGGAATGGAATGGAATGCAGGGAATTCAATCAACCCGAGTGGAATGGAAAGGAATGGAAGAGAATGCAATGGAATGGAATGGAATCAACACGAGTGGAATGTAATGGAATGAAATAGAACGGAATGAAATGGAATGGAATGGAATGGAATGGAATGGAATGGAATGGAATGGAATGGATTGGAATGGAATGGAATCAACCCGAGTGGAAGGGAACAGAATGTAATGGAATGGAATGGAAAGGAATAGAATGGAATGGAATCAACCTGAGTGGAATGGAATGGAAAGGAATGAAAAAGAAAGGAATGCAATGGAATGGAAAGGAATCAACCCGAGTGGAGTGGAATGGAATGGAACGGTATGGAATGGAATGAATTGGAGTAAACCCGAGTGGAATGGAATGAAATGGAATGGAATGGAATGGAATGGAATCTACCATAGTGGAATGGAATTGAATGGAATGGAATGGAAAGGAATGGAATGGAATGGAATGGAATAAAATGGAATGGAATCATCCCAAGTGGAATGGATTGGAATGGAATTGAATGGAATGGAATGGAATGGAATGGAATAAAATGGAATGGAATCATCCCAAGTGGAATGGATTGGAATGGAATGGAATGGAGTGGAATGGAATGGAATAGAATAGAATGTAATTGAATCGACTGGAATGGACTGTAATGGAATGGAATGGAATTGAATCAACCCGAGCGGAATGGAATGGAATGAAATGCAATGGAATGGAATGGAATGGTATAGAATGGTATTGAAGCAACCGGAGTGGAATGGAACAGAATGTAATGGAATGTCATGGAAAGGAATAGAATGGAATGGAATGGAATGGAATGGAATAAACCCGAGTGGAATGGAAAGGAAAGGAATGGAAAAGAACGGAATGGAATGGAATGGAAAGGAATGAACCCGAGTGGAGTGGAATGGACTGCAATGGTATGGAATGGGAGTAGAATGGAAATGAATGAAGTGGAATGGAATTGAATGGTATGGAATAGAATGGAATTGAACGAAGTGGAATGGAATGGAATGGAACGGAATGGAATTGAATGGTATGGAATAGAATGGAATTGAACGAAGTGGAATGGAATCGAATGGAACGGAATGGAATGGAATGGAATGGAATAAACCCGAGTAGAATGGAATCGAACCGAGTGCAATTGATTGGAATGGAATGGAATGGAATGGATTGGGATGGAATGGAAAGGAATGGCATAGAATGGAATTGAATCAACCCGAGTGGAATGGAATGAAATGGAATGGAATGGATTGAAATGGAATAGGATGGAATTGAATCAACTGGAATGCAATGGAAAGGAATGGAATGGAATGGAATGGAATAGAACAGAATTGAATCAACTGAAATGGAATGGAATGGAATGGAATTGAATGAACCCGAGTGGAATGGAATGGAATTCAATGAACCCGAGTGGAATGGAGTGGAATGGAATGGGATTGAATGGAATAGAATGGAATGGAATCAACCTGAGTGGAATGGATTGGAATGGAATGGAGTGATGTGGAGTGGAATGGAATGGATTGGAATGGAATGGAAGGGAATGGAATGGAATGGAATGGTATGCAATGGAATGGAACAGAATGAAATTGAATCAAGCCGAGTGGAATGGAATGGAATGGAACAGAGTGGAACTGAATGGAACGGAATAGAAACGAATAGAATGGAATTGAATCAACCCGATGGAATGGAATGGAATGGAATAGAATGGAATGGAATGAAATGGAGGGGAACGGAATGGAGTAGAATGAAATTGAACCAACTGAATGGAATGGAATGGAATGGAATGGTATGGAATGGCATAGAATGGAAATGAATCAACACGAGCGGAGTGGATTGGAATGGAATGGAATGGAATGGAATGGGATGGAATTGAATCAATCCAAGGGCAATGGAATGGAATGGAGTGGAATGAAATGGAATGGAATGGAGTGGAATGGAATGGAATGGAATGGAATGGATTAGAATGGAAATGAATGAACTGGAATGGAATTGAATGGAATGGAATGGATTGGAATGGAATGGAATGGAATCGAATAAACTCGAGTGGAATGGAATGGAATGAAGTGGAATTGATTGGATTGGAATGGCATGGAACTGAATGGAAAAGAATGGAATTGTATCAACTGGAAAGGGATGAAATGGAATGGCATGGAATGGAATGGAATGGAATGGAATGGAATGGAATAGAACGGAGTAGAATCAACTGGCATGGAATGGAATGGAATGGAATGCAATGGAAAGGAATGTAATGGAAACAACTGGAATGGAATGGAATGGAATGGAATGGAATGGAATTTAATCAATAAGAATGGAATGGAATGAAATGGAATGGAATGGAAAGTAATTGAATCAACCGGAGTGGAATAGAATGAGATGGAATGGAATGGAATGGAATGGAATGGAATGGAATGGAATCATCCTGACTGGAATGAAATGGAATTGAATGGAGTAGAATGGAATTGAATCAACCCGAGTGGAGTGGAATGGAATGGAATGGAATGGAATGCAATGGAATTGAAACAACTGGAATGGAATGGAATGGAATCGAATGTAATGTAATGGAAAGGAATGGATTGGAATGGAATGGAATGGAATGGAATTAAATCAACCTGAGTGGAACGGAATGGAATGGAATGGCATGGAAAAGAATGGAATTGAATCAACTGGAATGGAAGGAAATGGCATGAAATGGAATGGAATGGAATGCAATGGATTGGAATGGAAAGGAATGGAATAGAATGGAATAGAATCCACTGGAATGGAATGGAATGGAATGGAATGGAATGGAATGGAATGGAAAGGAATGTAATGAAAACAACTGGAATGGAATGGAATGGAATGGAATGGAATGGAATGGAATAGAATGGAATTTAATCAATAGGAATGGAATAGAATGGAATGGAATTTAATGGAATGGAATGGAAAGGAATTGAATCAACCTGAGTGGAATAGAATTGGATTGAATGGAATTGAATGGGAATGAATGGAAAGGAATGGAATAGAATGCAATTGAATCAACCCGACTGGAATGGAATGGCATTGAATGGAGTAGAATGGAATTGAATGAACCCGAGTCGAATGGAATGGAATGGAATGGAATGGAATGCAATGGAATTGAAACAACTGGAATGGAATGGAATGGAATCGAATGTAATGGAATGGATTGGAACGGAATGGAATGGAATTGAATCAACCTGAGTTGAATGGGGTGGAATGGAATGGAATGGAATGGAATAGAATGGAATTGAATAAACCCGAGTGGAATGTAATGTTTTGGAATGGAATGGAGTGAAATGGAAAGGAATGGAATGGAATGGAATGGAATGGAATGGAATGGAATGGAATGAAATTCAACCAAATAGAAAGGAATGGAATGGAATGGAATGGAATGGAACGGAATGGAATGGTATGGAATGGAATAGAATGGAATTGAATCAACCCGATTGGAGTGGATTGGAATGGAATGTAATGGAATGTAATGGAGTGGAGTGGAATGAAATGGAATGGAATGTAGTGGAGTGGAATGGAATGGAATGGAACGGAACGTAATTGAATGAAAAGGAATGGAATAGAATGTAATTGAATCAATTGGAATGGAAGGGAACGGAATGGAATGGCATGGAATGGAATGAAATGAAATGGAATGGAGTGGAATGGAATTGAATTGAATCAACCAGAGTGGAATGGAATGGAATGGAATGGAATGGAATGGAATGGAATGGAATGGAATGCAATGGAATGGAATCAACACTAGTGGAATGGAATGGAACGGAATGGAATGGAATTGAATGGAATTGAAAAGAATGGATTTGAATCAATCCAAGAGTATTGGAATGGAATGGAATGGAATAGAATGGAATTGAATCAATTGAAATGGAATGGAATGGAATGGAAAGGAATGGTATGGAATGGAATGGAATCAAGTGGAGTGGAATGGAATGGAATGGAGTGAAATGCAACAGAATGGAATTGAATCAACCCGAGTGGAAATGAATGGAATGGAATTTAATGGAATGGAATGGAATGGAATGGAAAGAAACCCAATAGAATGGGAATGAATCAACCCGAGTGGAATGGAATGGAATGGAATGGAATGGAATGAAATGGAATAGAATGGAACTGAATCAATCAGAGTGGAATGGAATGGAATGGAATGGAATGGAATGCAATGAAATGGAATGAAATCGAATGGTATGGAATGGAATTGAATGGAATGGAATGGAATGGAATGAAATGGAATGAAATCGAATGGTATGGAATGGAATTGAATGGAATGGAATCAACCCTAGTGGAATGGAATTTAACGGAATGGAATCAACCATAGTGGAATGGAATGGAATGAAATGGAATGGAATGGAATGGAACACAATGGAATTGAATCAACCCGAGTGTAATGGAATGGAAGGGAATGGAATGGAATGGAAAGGAATGGAATGGAATGGAATAGAGTGAAATGCAGTAGAATGTAATTGAATCAACCCGAGTGGAATGGAATGGAATACAAGGGAATGGAATGGTTTGGAATGGAAAGGAATGCATTAGAATGGTATGCAATGCACTCTTGCAAAATGGAATGGAATTAAATGGAATGCAATAGAATGGAATGGAATCCACTCGAGTGGAATAGAATGGAATGGAATGGAGTGAAATGCAATAGAATGGAATTGAATCAGCACGAGTGGAAATGAATGGAATGGAATGGAATGGAATGGAGTGAAACCCAACAGAATGGAAATGAATCAACCCGAGTGGAATGGAATGGAATGGAATGGAATAGAATGGAATGGAATGGAATAGAATGGAAGTGAATCAACCCGAGTGGAATAGAATGGAATGGAATGGATTGGAATGAAATAGAATGGAATTGAATCAACCCGAGTTGAATGGAATGAAACGGAATGGAATGGAATGGTATGGAATGGAATGGTATGGAATGGAATGCAATGGAATGGAATGGAATGCAGGGAATTCAATCAACCCGAGTGGAATGGAAAGGAATGGAATAGAATGGAATGGAATGGAACGGAATCAACACGAGTGGAATGTAATGGAATGGAATAGAACGGAATGGAATGGAATGGAATGGAATGGAATGGAATGGAATGGAGTGAAACCCAATAGAATGGAAATGAATCAACCCCGAGTGGAATGGAATGGAATGGAATGGAATGGAATAGAATGCAAGTGAATCAACCCGAGTGGAATGGAATGGAATGGAATGGAACGGAATGGAATGGAATGGAATGCAGGGAATTCAATCAACCCGAGTGGAATGGAAAGGAATGGAAGAGAATGCAATGGAATGGAATGGAATCAACACGAGTGGAATGTAATGGAATGAAATAGAACGGAATGAAATGGAATGGAATGGAATGGAATGGAATGGAATGGAATGGAATGGATTGGAATGGAATGGAATCAACCCGAGTGGAAGGGAACAGAATGTAATGGAATGGAATGGAAAGGAATAGAATGGAATGGAATCAACCTGAGTGGAATGGAATGGAAAGGAATGAAAAAGAAAGGAATGCAATGGAATGGAAAGGAATCAACCCGAGTGGAGTGGAATGGAATGGAACGGTATGGAATGGAATGAATTGGAGTAAACCCGAGTGGAATGGAATGAAATGGAATGGAATGGAATGGAATGGAATCTACCATAGTGGAATGGAATTGAATGGAATGGAATGGAAAGGAATGGAATGGAATGGAATGGAATAAAATGGAATGGAATCATCCCAAGTGGAATGGATTGGAATGGAATTGAATGGAATGGAATGGAATGGAATGGAATAAAATGGAATGGAATCATCCCAAGTGGAATGGATTGGAATGGAATGGAATGGAGTGGAATGGAATGGAATAGAATAGAATGTAATTGAATCGACTGGAATGGACTGTAATGGAATGGAATGGAATTGAATCAACCCGAGCGGAATGGAATGGAATGAAATGCAATGGAATGGAATGGAATGGTATAGAATGGTATTGAAGCAACCGGAGTGGAATGGAACAGAATGTAATGGAATGTCATGGAAAGGAATAGAATGGAATGGAATGGAATGGAATAAACCCGAGTGGAATGGAAAGGAAAGGAATGGAAAAGAACGGAATGGAATGGAATGGAAAGGAATGAACCCGAGTGGAGTGGAATGGACTGCAATGGTATGGAATGGAATGGAATGGAATAAACCCGAGTGGAATGCAATGGAATGGAATAGAATGGAATGGAACAGAATGTAATTGAATCAACCGGATTTGAATGGAATGGAATGGAATGGGAGTAGAATGGAAATGAATGAAGTGGAATGGAATTGAATGGTATGGAATAGAATGGAATTGAACGAAGTGGAATGGAATGGAATGGAACGGAATGGAATTGAATGGTATGGAATAGAATGGAATTGAACGAAGTGGAATGGAATCGAATGGAACGGAATGGAATGGAATGGAATGGAATAAACCCGAGTAGAATGGAATCGAACCGAGTGCAATTGATTGGAATGGAATGGAATGGAATGGATTGGGATGGAATGGAAAGGAATGGCATAGAATGGAATTGAATCAACCCGAGTGGAATGGAATGAAATGGAATGGAATGGATTGAAATGGAATAGGATGGAATTGAATCAACTGGAATGCAATGGAAAGGAATGGAATGGAATGGAATGGAATAGAACAGAATTGAATCAACTGAAATGGAATGGAATGGAATGGAATTGAATGAACCCGAGTGGAATGGAATGGAATTCAATGAACCCGAGTGGAATGGAGTGGAATGGAATGGGATTGAATGGAATAGAATGGAATGGAATCAACCTGAGTGGAATGGATTGGAATGGAATGGAGTGATGTGGAGTGGAATGGAATGGATTGGAATGGAATGGAAGGGAATGGAATGGAATGGAATGGTACGCAATGGAATGGAACAGAATGAAATTGAATCAAGCTGAGTGGAATGGAATGGAATGGAACAGAGTGGAACTGAATGGAACGGAATAGAAACGAATAGAATGGAATTGAATCAACCCGATGGAATGGAATGGAATGGAATAGAATGGAATGGAATGAAATGGAGGGGAATGGAATGGAGTAGAATGAAATTGAACCAACTGAATGGAATGGAATGGAATGGAATGGTATGGAATGGCATAGAATGGAAATGAATCAACACGAGCGGAGTGGATTGGAATGGAATGGAATGGAATGGAATGGGATGGAATTGAATCAATCCAAGGGCAATGGAATGGAATGGAGTGGAATGAAATGGAATGGAATGGAGTGGAATGGAATGGAATGGAATGGAATGGAATGGAATGGATTAGAATGGAAATGAATGAACTGGAATGGAATTGAATGGAATGGAATAGAATGGAATTGAATGAAGTGGAATGGAATGGAATGGAATGGAATGGATTGGAATGGAATGGAATGGAATCCAATAAACTCGAGTGGAATGGAATGGAATGAAGTGGAATTGATTGGATTGGAATGGCATGGAACGGAATGGAAAAGAATGGAATTGAATCAACTGGAAAGGGATGAAATGGAATGGCATGGAATGGAATGGAATGGAATGGAATGGAATGGAATGGAATAGAACGGAATAGAATCAACTGGCATGGAATGGAATGGAATGGAATGCAATGGAAAGGAATGTAATGGAAACAACTGGAATGGAATGGAATGGAATGGAATTTAATCAATAAGAATGGAATGGAATGAAATGGAATGGAATGGAAAGTAATTGAATCAACCGGAGTGGAATAGAATGAGATGGAATGGAATGGAATGGAATGGAATGGAATGGAATCATCCTGACTGGAATGAAATGGAATTGAATGGAGTAGAATGGAATTGAATCAACCCGAGTGGAGTGGAATGGAATGGAATGGAATGGAATGCAATGGAATTGAAACAACTGGAATGGAATGGAATGGAATCGAATGTAATGTAATGGAAAGGAATGGATTGGAATGGATTGGAATGGAATGGAATGGAATGGAATTGAATCAACCTGAGTGGAACGGAATGGAATGGAATGGCATGGAAAAGAATGGAATTGAATCAACTGGAATGGAAGGAAATGGCATGAAATGGAATGGAATGGAATGCAATGGATTGGAATGGAAAGGAATGGAATAGAATGGAATAGAATCCACTGGAATGGAATGGAATGGAATGGAATGGAATGGAAAGGAATGTAATGAAAACAACTGGAATGGAATGGAATGGAATGGAATGGAATAGAATGGAATTTAATCAATAGGAATGGAATAGAATGGAATGGAATTTAATGGAATGGAATGGAAAGGAATTGAATCAACCTGAGTGGAATAGAATTGGATTGAATGGAATTGAATGGGAATGAATGGAAAGGAATGGAATAGAATGCAATTGAATCAACCCGACTGGAATGGAATGGCATTGAATGGAGTAGAATGGAATTGAATGAACCCGAGTCGAATGGAATGGAATGGAATGGAATGGAATGGAATGCAATGGAATTGAAACAACTGGAATGGAATGGAATGGAATCGAATGTAATGGAATGGATTGGAACGGAATGGAATGGAATTGAATCAACCTGAGTTGAATGGGGTGGAATGGAATGGAATGGAATGGAATAGAATGGAATTGAATAAACCCGAGTGGAATGTAATGTTTTGGAATGGAATGGAGTGAAATGGAAAGGAATGGAATGGAATGGAATGGAATGGAATGGAATGGAATGGAATGGAATGGAATGGAATAGAATGAAATTCAACCAAATAGAAAGGAATGGAATGGAATGGAATGGAATGGAATGGAACGGAATGGAATGGTATGGAATGGAATAGAATGGAATTGAATCAACCCGATTGGAGTGGATTGGAATGGAATGTAATGGAATGTAATGGAGTGGAGTGGAATGAAATGGAATGGAATGTAGTGGAGTGGAATGGAATGGAATGCAACGGAACGTAATTGAATGAAATGGAATGGAATAGAATGTAATTGAATCAATTGGAATGGAACGGAACGGAATGGAATGGCATGGAATGGAATGAAATGAAATGGAATGGAGTGGAATGGAATGGAATTGAATCAACCAGAGTGGAATGGAATGGAATGGAATGGAATGGAATGGAATGGAATGGAATGGAATCAACACTAGTGGAATGGAATGGAACGGAATGGAATGGAATTGAATGGAATTGAAAAGAATAGATTTGAATCAATCCAAGAGTATTGGAATGGAATGGAATGGAATAGAATGGAATTGAATCAATTGAAATGGAATGGAATGGAATGGAAAGGAATGGTATGGAATGGAATGGAATCAAGTGGAGTGGAATGGAATGGAATGGAGTGAAATGCAACAGAATGGAATTGAATCAACCCGAGTGGAAATGAATGGAATGGAATTTAATGGAATGGAAGGGAATGGAATGGAAAGAAACCCAATAGAATGGGAATGAATCAACCCGAGTGGAATGGAATGGAATGGAATGGAATGGAATGGAATGGAATGAAATGGAATAGAATGGAACTGAATCAATCAGAGTGGAATGGAATTGAATGGAATGGAATGGAATGCAATGAAATGGAATGAAATCGAATGGTATGGAATGGAATTGAATGGAATGGAATGGAATGGAATGAAATGGAATGAAATCGAATGGTATGGAATGGAATTGAATGGAATGGAATCAACCCTAGTGGAATGGAATTTAACGGAATGGAATCAACCATAGTGGAATGGAATGGAATGAAATGGAATGGAATGGAATGGAACACAATGGAATTGAATCAACCCGAGTGTAATGGAATGGAAGGGAATGGAATGGAATGGAAAGGAATGGAATGGAATGGAATAGAGTGAAATGCAGTAGAATGTAATTGAATCAACCCGAGTGGAATGGAATGGAATACAAGGGAATGGAATGGTTTGGAATGGAAAGGAATGCATTAGAATGGTATGCAATGCACTCTTGCAAAATGGAATGGAATTAAATGGAATGCAATAGAATGGAATGGAATCCACTCGAGTGGAATGGAATGGAATGGAGTGAAATGCAATAGAATGGAATTGAATCAGCACGAGTGGAAATGAATGGAATGGAATGGAATGGAATGGAGTGAAACCCAACAGAATGGAAATGAATCAACCCGAGTGGAATGGAATGGAATGGAATGGAATAGAATGGAATGGAATGGAATAGAATGGAAGTGAATCAACCCGAGTGGAATAGAATGGAATGGAATGGATTGGAATGAAATAGAATGGAATTGAATCAACCCGAGTTGAATGGAATGAAACGGAATGGAATGGAATGGTATGGAATGGAATGGTATGGAATGGAATGCAATGGAATGGAATGGAATGCAGGGAATTCAATCAACCCGAGTGGAATGGAAAGGAATGGAATAGAATGGAATGGAATGGAACGGAATCAACACGAGTGGAATGTAATGGAATGGAATAGAACGGAATGGAATGGAATGGAATGGAATGGAATGGAATGGAATGGAGTGAAACCCAATAGAATGGAAATGAATCAACCCCGAGTGGAATGGAATGGAATGGAATGGAATGGAATAGAATGCAAGTGAATCAACCCGAGTGGAATGGAATGGAATGGAATGGAACGGAATGGAATGGAATGGAATGGAATGCAGGGAATTCAATCAACCCGAGTGGAATGGAAAGGAATGGAAGAGAATGCAATGGAATGGAATGGAATCAACACGAGTGGAATGTAATGGAATGAAATAGAACGGAATGGAATGGAATGGAATGGAATGGAATGGAATGGAATGGAATGGAATGGATTGGAATGGAATGGAATCAACCCGAGTGGAAGGGAACAGAATGTAATGGAATGGAATGGAAAGGAATAGAATGGAATGGAATCAACCTGAGTGGAATGGAATGGAAAGGAATGAAAAAGAAAGGAATGCAATGGAATGGAAAGGAATCAACCCGAGTGGAGTGGAATGGAATGGAACGGTATGGAATGGAATGAATTGGAGTAAACCCGAGTGGAATGGAATGAAATGGAATGGAATGGAATCTACCATAGTGGAATGGAATTGAATGGAATGGAATGGAAAGGAATGGAATGGAATGGAATGGAATAAAATGGAATGGAATCATCCCAAGTGGAATGGATTGGAATGGAATGGAATGGAATGGAATGGAATGGAATGGAATAAAATGGAATGGAATCATCCCAAGTGGAATGGATTGGAATGGAATGGAATGGAGTGGAATGGAATGGAATAGAATAGAATGTAATTGAATCGACTGGAATGGACTGTAATGGAATGGAATGGAATTGAATCAACCCGAGCGGAATGGAATGGAATGAAATGCAATGGAATGGAATGGAATGGTATAGAATGGTATTGAAGCAACCGGAGTGGAATGGAACAGAATATAATGGAAAGTCATGGAAAGGAATAGAATGGAATGGAATGGAATGGAATGGAATAAACCCGAGTGGAATGGAAAGGAAAGGAATGGAAAAGAACGGAATGGAATGGAATGGAAAGGAATGAACCCGAGTGGAGTGGAATGGACTGCAATGGTATGGAATGGAATGGAATGGAATAAACCCGAGTGGAATGCAATGGAATGGAATAGAATGGAATGGAACAGAATGTAATTGAATCAACCCGATTTGAATGGAATGGAATGGAATGGGAGTAGAATGGAAATGAATGAAGTGGAATGGAATTGAATGGTATGGAATAGAATGGAATTGAACGAAGTGGAATGGAATGGAATGGAACGGAATGGAATTGAATGGTATGGAATAGAATGGAATTGAACGAAGTGGAATGGAATCGAATGGAACGGAATGGAATGGAATGGAATGGAATAAACCCGAGTAGAATGGAATCGAACCGAGTGCAATTGATTGGAATGGAATGGAATGGAATGGATTGGGATGGAATGGAAAGGAATGGCATAGAATGGAATTGAATCAACCCGAGTGGAATGGAATGAAATGGAATGGAATGGATTGAAATGGAATAGGATGGAATTGAATCAACTGGAATGCAATGGAAAGGAATGGAATGGAATGGAATGGAATAGAACAGAATTGAATCAACTGAAATGGAATGGAATGGAATGGAATTGAATGAACCCGAGTGGAATGGAATGGAATTCAATGAACCCGAGTGGAATGGAGTGGAATGGAATGGGATTGAATGGAATAGAATGGAATGGAATCAACCTGAGTGGAATGGATTGGAATGGAATGGAGTGATGTGGAGTGGAATGGAATGGATTGGAATGGAATGGAAGGGAATGGAATGGAATGGAATGGTACGCAATGGAATGGAACAGAATGAAATTGAATCAAGCCGAGTGGAATGGAATGGAATGGAACAGAGTGGAACTGAATGGAACGGAATAGAAACGAATAGAATGGAATTGAATCAACCCGATGGAATGGAATGGAATGGAATAGAATGGAATGGAATGAAATGGAGGGGAATGGAATGGAGTAGAATGAAATTGAACCAACTGAATGGAATGGAATGGAATGGAATGGTATGGAATGGCATAGAATGGAAATGAATCAACACGAGCGGAGTGGATTGGAATGGAATGGAATGGAATGGAATGGGATGGAATTGAATCAATCCAAGGGCAATGGAATGGAATGGAGTGGAATGAAATGGAATGGAATGGAGTGGAATGGAATGGAATGGATTAGAATGGAAATGAATGAACTGGAATGGAATTGAATGGAATGGAATAGAATGGAATTGAATGAAGTGGAATGGAATGGAATGGAATCGAATGGATTGGAATGGAATGGAATGGAATCGAATAAACTCGAGTGGAATGGAATGGAATGAAGTGGAATTGATTGGATTGGAATGGCATGGAACTGAATGGAAAAGAATGGAATTGTATCAACTGGAAAGGGATGAAATGGAATGGCATGGAATGGAATGGAATGGAATGGAATGGAATGGAATGGAATAGAACGGAATAGAATCAACTGGCATGGAATGGAATGGAATGGAATGAAATGGAAAGGAATGTAATGGAAACAACTGGAATGGAATGGAATGGAATGGAATTTAATCAATAAGAATGGAATGGAATGAAATGGAATGGAATGGAAAGTAATTGAATCAACCGGAGTGGAATAGAATGAGATGGAATGGAATGGAATGGTAATGAATGGAATGGAATGGAATGGAATGGAATGGAATGGAATGGAATCAACCTGACTGGAATGGAATGGAATTGAATGGAGTAGAATGGAATTGAATCAACCCGAGTGGAGTGGAATGGAATGGATTGGAATGCAATGGAATTGAAGCAACTGGAATGGAATGGAATGAAATCGAATGTAATGTAACGGAAAGGAATGGATTGGAATGGAATGGAATGCAATGGAATTGAATCAACCTGAGTGGAACGGAATGGAGTGGAATGGAATGGAATAGAATGTAATTGAATAAACCCAAGTGGAATGGAATGGAATGAAATGGTTGGAATGCAATGGAATAGAATGAAATTGTACCAATTGGAATGGAATGGAATGGAATGGAATGGAATGGAATGGAAGGGAATGGAATGAAATGGAATGGTATGGAATGCAATCGAATGTAATTGAATGGAATGGAATCAACCCTAGTGGAATGGAATGGAATGGAATGGAATTAACTGGAATGGAATGGAATGGAATGGAATGGAATGGAATGGAATGGAACACAATGGAAATGAATCAACCCGAGTGTAATGGAATGGAAGGGAATGGAATGGAATGGAATGGAATGGAATGGGAGTGAAATGCAGTAGAATGTAATTGAATTAACCCGAGTGTAATGGAATGGAATAGAAGGGAATGGAATGGAATGGAATGGAATGGAATGGAATGGAATGGAATTGAAAGGAATGCATTAGAATGTTATGGAATCCACTCTTGCAAAATGGAATGGAATTGAATGGAATGCAATAGAATGGAAGGGAATCCACTCGAGTGGAATGGAATGGAATGGAATGCAGTGAAATGCAATAGAATGGAATTGAATCAACCTGAGTGGAAATGAATGGAATGGAATGGAATGGAATGGAATGGAATGGAGTGAAACCCAATAGAATGGAAATGAATCAACCCGAATGGAATGGAATGGAATGGAATGGAATGGAATGGAAAGGAATAGAATGGAATTGAATCAACCCGAGTGGAATGGAATGGAATGGAATGGAATGGAATGAAATGAAATGGAAAAGGATGGAATTGAATCAACTGGAATGGAATGGAATGGAATGGAATGGAATCAACCAGAGTGGAATGGAATTGAATGGAATTTAAATGGAATGGAATGGAATGGAATAGAACAGAATTGAATCAACTGAAATGGAATGGAATGGAGTGCAATGGAATTGAATTAACCCGAGTGGAATGGAGTGGAATGGAATGGGATGGAATGGAATGGAATGGAATGGAATGGAATGGAATGGAATCAACCTGAGTGGAATGGATTTTAATGGAATGGAATGGAGTGATGTGGAGTTGAATGAAATGGAGTGGAGACGAATGGATTGGTTTGGAGTGGTTTGGAGTGGACTACATTGGAATGGAGTGGAGAGGAGTGTAATGGAGTGGAGGGAAGTTGAGTGAATTGGAGTGTAATGGAGTGCCATGGAGTGTAGTGGATTGGAGTGGAGTGGAATAGAGTGGAGAGGAGTGTAATGGAGTGGAGTCGAGCGGAATAGAGTGGAAAGGAATGGAGTGGATCGGAATGGAATGGAGTGGAACGGAATGGAATGGAGTGGAATCAAATGGAATGGAAGGAAATGGAGTGAAATGGAGTGGAGTGTAGTGGAATGGGATGGAATGGAGTAGAATAGAATGGAATGCAGTGGTGGGAAACAGTGGAATTGAGTGGAGAATAGTGGAATGGAATGGAGAGGAGAGGAGTGGAGTGGAGTGGAATATAATGTAATAGAGGAGAAAGGAATGGAATGGAGTGCAGTGGAATGGAATGGAGTGGAATGGAATGGAATGGAGTGCAATCGAGTTGAATGGAGTGGAATGGAGTGGAGTGTAGTGGAATATAATATAAAGTAGTGGAAAGGAGTGGAATGGAGTGGAGAAGAATGGAATGGAATGGGGTGCAATGGAGTGGAATGGAATGGAGTGAAGTGGAGTGGAATGGAATTGAATGGAGTGGAATAGAATGGAATGGAATGGAGTGGACTGGAGTGGAATGGTGTGGAGTGGTGTGGAATGGAGTGGAGTGGAATGGAGTGGAATTGGGTGGAGTGGAATGGAATGGGTTAGAGTGGAATGGAATGGACAGGAATGGAATGGAATGTTGTGGAGTTGAATGGAGTGGAGTGGAATGGAGTGGAGTGTAATGGAACGGAATGGAGTGGAATGGAATGGATTGTTATGGAGTGCAGTGGAATGGAAAGGAATGGAATGGAATGGATTGGAGTGGACTGGAGTGGATTGGAGTAGAATGGAATGCAATGGAGTGGACTGGAGTAGATTGGAGAGGCATGGTGTGGAATGGAATAGAGTGGAATGGAATGGAATGGCCTGAGATGGAATGGAATGGAGTGGAGTGAAGTGGAGTGGAATGGAGTGGAATAGAGTGGAAGGGAATAGAATGGAGTAGAGTGGAGTGGAAAGGAGTGGAGTGGAGTGGGCTGCTGTGGAATGGAGTGGAGTGGAGTTAAATGGAATAGAATGTAGTGGAATGGAATGGAGTGGATTGGATTGGAATAGAGTGGAATGGAATGGATTGGAATGGAATGGAATAGAGTGGTGTGTAGTGGAGTGGAGAGGAGTGGAATGGAGTTGACTGGAGTGGACTGCAGTGGAATGGAATGGATTGGAATGGAGTGGATTGGAATGGATTGGAATCAAATGGAAAGGAGTGGAGTGCAGTGGTGTGGAGTGGATTGGAGTGGAGTGGAGGGGAGTGGAGTGGAGTGGAATGGATTGGAATGGAATGGAGTTGAATGGATTGGAATGGAGTTGAGTGGAATAGAATGCAGTGGAATGGAATGGAATGGAATGGAAGGGAGTGGAATGGAGTGGAGTGGAATGGAATGCAGTGGAATGGAATTGAATGGAGTGGCATCGAGTGGAATGGAGTGTAGTGGTTTGGAATGTAATGGAGTTGATTGGAATGCAATGGAATTGACAGGAGTGAAATGGAGTGGAATGGGGTGGAGTGGAGTTGAGTGGATTGGAATGGAATGGAATGCAGTGAGATGGAATGGAATGGATTGGGATCAAATGGAGTGGAGGGGCATGGAGTAGAATGGTGTGTATTGGAATGGAGTGGAGTGGAGGGTGACGCAAAGGAATGGATTGGATTGGAATTGACCGGAGTGGAATGAAGCAGAGTGGAATGGAGTGTAGTGGTATGGAGTGGAGTGCAGTGGAATGGAGTGGAGTGGAGTGGAATGGAATGGAGTGGATTGGGGTTGAAAGGAGTGGAGTGGAGTTGAATGTAATGGAGTGGAGTGGAATGGAGTGGATTGGAGTGGAATGGGTTTTAGTGGAGTGGAATGGAGTGGAGTGAATGGAGTGCAGTAGAAAGAAGTGGAGTGGAATGGAGTGGAATGGAAAGTAGTAGAGTGGAGTTGAATGGAGTGGAGTGGAGTAAAATGGAATGGAGTAGATTTGAGTAGAATGGAGTGGAGTGGGAGGAATGGAGTGGACAGGAGTGGAATGGAGTGGAGTCGAACGGAGTGGAGCTGAATGGAGTGGAGTTATTGGAGCAGAATGGATTGGAGTGGAGTGGAATGGAATGGAAAGGAATGCAGTGGAATGGAAAGGAAAGGAATAGAAAGGAATGGAGTGGTGTGGAATGGAGTAGAATTGAATGGAGTGGAGTGGAATGCAGTAGAGTGGAGACGACTGGAATTGAATGGAGTTTAATGGAGTGGAATGGAGTGGAGCGAAATGGAATAGAGTTGAGTGGAATGTAATGTCCTGGAGTGGAATGGAGTGGAGTTGAGTGGAGTGGAATGAAATGAAATGGAGTTGAATGGAATTGAATGGAATGGAGTGGAGTGGAGTGGAGAGTAGTGGAGTGTTGTGGAGTGGGGTTAAATAGAATGGAGTGGAACAGAGTGGAATGGAGTGGAGGGGAATGGAATGGATTAGTGTGGGCTGGAATGGACTAGAAAGGAATGGAATTTAATGGAATGGAGTGGAGTGTAGTGGAGTGGAGAGTAGTGGAGTGTTGTGGAGTGGGGTTAAATAGAATGGAGTGGAATAGAGTGGAAAGGAGTGGAGGGGAATGGAATTTATTAGAGTGGGCTGGAATGGACTAGAAAGAAATGGAATGGAATGGAATGGATTTGAATGGAATGGAATGGAATGGAATGGAATGGAATGGAATGGAATGGAATGGAACGGAACGGAGTAGAGTTGAATGGAGTGGAGTGTAATGAAATTGAGTGGAGTGGAATGGAGTGGAGTGGAATGGAGGGGATTGGAGTGGTTTGGAGTGGAGTGGAGTGGAATGGAGTGGAGAGGAGTGTAAAGGAGTGGAGTGGAGTGGAGTTGAGTGGAGTGGAGTGGAATGGAGTGTCATGGAGTGGAGTGGATGGGAGTGGATTGGAGTGAAGTGGAATGGAGTAGAGAGGACTGTAATGGAGTGGAATGGAGTGGAGAGGAGTGTAATGGAGTGGTATGGAATGCAATAAAGTGGAAAGGATTGGAGTGGAATGGAATGGAATGGAGTGGAATCAAATGGAATGGAAGGGAATGGAGTGGAATGGAATGGAATGCAGTGGTGTGTAATAGTGGAATTGAGTGGAGAGTAGTGGAAAGCAATGGAGTGGAGTGGAGAGGAGTGGAGTGGAATATAACATAATTGAGTAGAAAGGAGTGGAATGGAGTGCAGTCGAATGGATTGGAGTGGAGTGGAATGGAATGGAGTGGAATCAAATGGAATGGAAGGGAATGGAGTGGAATGGAATGGAATGCAGTGGTGTGTAATAGTGGAATTGAGTGGAGAGTAGTGGAAAGCAATGGAGTGGAGTGGAGAGGAGTGGAGTGGAATATAACATAATTGAGTAGAAAGGAGTGGAATGGAGTGGAGTGGAATGAAATGGAGTGGAATGGAATGGAATGGAGTACAATGGAGTGGAATGGAGTGGAATGAAGTGGAGTGGAGTGGAATATAATATAATGCAGTGGAAAGGAGTGGAATGGAGTGGAGTGGAATGGAATGGAATGCAGTGGAATGGAGTGTAATGGAGTGGAATGGAATGGAGTGGAATGGAATGGAATGGAGTGGACAGGAGTGGAATGGTGTGGTGTGGAGTTGAACTGAATCGAGTGGAATGGAGTGTAATTGAGTGGAGTGGAATGGAATGGAGTAGTGTGGAATGGAATGGACAGGAATGGAATGGAATGGAATGTCGTGGAGTTGAATGGAGTGGAGTGGAATGGAGTGGCATGGGGTGAAGTTTAATGGTATGGAATGTAATGGAATGGAATGGAATGCAGTGGAATGGAATGGAATGGAATGGAATGGAATCGAATCGAATGGAATGGAGTGGAGTGGATTGGAGTGGAGTGGAGTGGAGTGGAATGCAATGGAGTGGAGTAGAGTGCATTGGAATGGCATGGAGTGGAATGGAAAGGAGTTGAGAGGAGTGGAGTGGAATGGAATAGAGTGGAATGGCATGGAATGGCCTGGGTTGAAATAGATTGGAGTGGAGAGGAGTGGAATGGAGTGGAGTGGAGTGGATTGGAGTGGATTGGAGTGGAGTGGTGTGGAATGGAGTGGAGTGGTGTGGAGTGAAATGGAATTGAATGGAGTGGAATGGAATGGAGTGGAGTGTATTGGAATAGAGTGGAATGGAATGGATTGAAATGGAATGGAATGGAGTGGTGTGTGTTGGAGTGGCGAGGAGTGGAATGGAGTGGAGTGGAGTGGAGTTGACTGGAGTGGAATGGAATGGAGTGGAATAGAATGGAATGGAATAATTTGGAGTGGAGTGGAATGGAATGAAGAGGAGTGGAACGGAATGGAGCGGAATGGAAGGGAATGTAATGGAATTTTGTCTAGTGGATTGGAATGGAATGGAATGGAATGGAATGGAATGGAGTGGAATGAAATGGAATGCCATGGAATTCAATGGCGTGGAATGAAGTGGCATGGAATGGAATGGAAAGCAATGGCATGGAATAGAATGGAATGGAATGGACGGCAGTGGAGTGGAGTGGAATGAAAGGAGTGGAATAGATTGGTAAAAAGGGTAGTGGAATAGAATGTAGTGGAGTGCAATGGAATGCAGTGGAACGTAAAGGAATGGAATGGAATGGGGTGGAATGGATTGTAGTGAAATGGAGTGCAGTGGAGTGGAATGGAATGGAGTGAAAGGGAGTGGAATGGAATGGAGGGGAATGGAGTGGAATGGAGTGAAGTGGAGTGGAATGGAATGGAATGGAATGGTGTGGAATGGAATGGAATGGAGTGGAATGGAATGCAGTGGTGTGTAATGGAGTGGAATTGAGTGGAGTGTAGTGGAATGGAATGGAGTGGAGTGGAGTGGAATGGAATATATTGGAGTGGGAAGGAGTGGAATGGATTGGAGTGGAATTGAATGGAGTGGAATGGAAAGGAATGGAGTGGAATAGAGTGTAACGGAGGGGAGTGGAATGGAATGGAATGGAATGGAATGGAGTGGAGTGGTGTGGTGTGGATTGGAACTGAATCGAGTGGAATGGAGTGTAATTGAGTGTAGTGGAATGGAATGGAGTAGTGTGGAATGGAGTGGACAGTAATGGAATGGAATGGAATGTCATGGAGTTGAATGGAGTGGAGTGGAATGGAGTGGCATGGGGTGAAAAGTAATGGTATGGAATGGAGTGGAATGGAATGTAATGGAATGGAGTGGAATGTAATGGAATGGAATGGAATGGAGTGGAATGGGATCAAATGGAATGGAGTGGAGTGGAGTGGAGCGGAATGCAATGGAATGGAGTAGAGTGGATTGGAGTGGCGTGGAGTGGAATGCAGTGGAGTCGAGAGGAATGGAGTGGAATGGAATAGAGTGGAATAGAATGGAATGGCCTGGGTTGGAATGGATTGGAGTGGAGTGCAGTGGAGTGGAATGGAGTAGAGTGGAGTGTATTGGAGTGGAGTGGAATGGAATGGAGTGGAGTGGAGTGGTGTGGAATGGAGTGGAGTGGACTGAAATGGAATTGAATGGAGTGGAATGGAATGGAGTGGAGTGTATTGGAATAGAATGGAATGGATTGGAATGGAATGGAATGGATTGGAATGGAATGGAATGGAGTGGTGTGTATTGGAGTGTAGAGTAGTGGAATGGAGTGGAGTGGAGTGGAGTGGACTGGAGTGGAACGGAATGTAGCGGAATTGATTGTAATGGAGTAGAATGGAATGGATTGGAATGGAATGGAATGCAGTGGAATGCAGTGGAGTGGAGTGGAGTGGAATGGAGTGGAGTGGAGTGGAATGGAGTGGAATGGAATGGAGTGGAATGGAGTGGACTGGAATGGAATGGAGTGGAATGGAGTGGTGTGGAATGGAATGGAGTGGAATGGAGTGCAGTGGAGTGGATTGGAGTTGAGACGATTGGAGTGGAATGGAATGGAATGGAATAGAATGGAATGGAATGGGATATAATGGTGAAATGAAATGTGAGCTGAGATTGTGCCACTGCACTCCGTCCTGGGTGACAGAGTGAGATCCTGTCTAAGGAAAGGAATTGAAGGGATTAGAGTGGAATGGAATGGAATGGAATGAAAATGAATGGAATGGAATGGAGTGTAGTGGTTTGGAGAGGAGTGGATTGGAGTGGAATGAAGAGGAATGGAATGGAATTGAGTGTAGTGGTTTGGAGAGGAGTGGATTGGAGTGGAATGAAGAGGAATGGAATGGAATGCAATGGAAAGGAATGCAGTGGAGTAGAGTGGAGTAGAGTGGTTTGGAATAGAATGAAATGGAATTGAATTTAATGAAATGGAATGGAATGGAATGGAATGGAATGGAATGGAATGGAGTGGAATGGAAGGAAACGGTCAAATGAAATGTGGGCTGAGATTGTGCCACTGCACTCCAGCCTGGGTGATGGAGTGAGATCCTGACGAAATAAAATGGAATGGAATGGATTGGAAAGAAATGGAATGGAATGGAATGGAATGGAATGGAATGGAGTGTATTGGACTGGAGTGGAGCGGAATGGAGTGAAGTAGAATGGAAGGGAGTGGAAAGGAATGGAATGGAATGAAGTGGAATGGAATGGAATGGAATGGAATGGAATGCAGTGGAGTGGAGTGAAGTGGAGTGCAGAATTCCTCAATAAAATACTATCAAACCGAATCCAGCAGCAAATCAAAAAGCTTATCCAACATGATCAAATCTGCTGCATCCCTGGGATGCAAGGCTGGCTCAACATACACAAATCAATAAATATAATCCATCATATAAACAGAACCAACGACAAAAAATATATGATTATCTCAATAGATGCAGAAAAGGCCTTTGACAATATTCAACAACTTTCATGCTAAAAACTCTCAATAAATTAGATATTGATGGGACGTATCTCAAAATAATAAGAGCTATTTATGACAAACCCACAGCCAATATCATACTTAATGGGCAAAACCTGGAAGCATTCCCTTTGAAAATCTCAGTTACGTTTCTTTTGGATATGTGTGTGAGGAAAGGATACCTACAAACTACCCTTTTAGTTAAATGCCAAATACAATAAATATTAATACCTACAGTCCTCATGTTGTACATTATATCCCTCAACGTGTTAATTCTACATATCTACAACTTTGCATTCTTTGAATTCTGTATCTCCATTTTCTCTTCTCACCCCCAGCCCCTGGTAACCACTGTTTTATACTCTATCTCTGTGTATTTAAGTTTTTGTTGTTTTTGTCCTGAGAAGTTTGTTGGGACTTTCAGCTAGGAGATAATATGTTCTGAGTCTTGGGTATCTCAAATGATAGCAGGTAAGAAGTTTTACTTGTCTGGAGAGCAGAGTGCCAGTGCATAATTTTATGCAGAAGAGGGAATAAAGAGAATTCGCTACAATTTGAATCAGAAATATGGCTCATATTTTTATGTACAACAATCTCTAAGGCTTCTTGGAAAGGAACTAGCTGCCTGATTTTTTTTTTCATTTGAATCCACTAATACATGAAGAGGATGATTCTCCCATACCAATCACGAGAATGATATCTGTAGAATCAAAAGTTGAAATCCTATTATCCTAGAACTTTTTTCAGAAAACTTGAACATGTATTGAAATGTCATGCTGGTCATATATTTTATAGCAATGAGGAATTTACTTATTATATACTTTAGCTTTTTAGCGCTTTCCCTGCCACCAGAAATGTTTCTTTTGAATCCAATATGGTCCTCAGGGTTTAAGAATGTTAAGGAATGTATAGGGGTTTCTTTCTTCTTCTTCTTCTTTTTTTTTTTTTTTTGTCAAGCTATTGTATATTTTTACTTTACCTGTTTGGGTATGTAGTTACTATTTGTTTGGACTCTCATACCAGAAAAAAAATCATAGTGAATTTTACATGTACGGAGTCTACATTAATCTGTACAAACTGACAAGTTTAGAATATCAAAGTCAACATTGTAAAAAATAAAGTGATATTTTGTCTGGTCTATCTCCTTGCAAATAAAACAACAATATATTCTGTATTATTATGAAATATAAGAGCTTGAAAATTTTTCAAGTGCCTTGTATAGAATGGCCTTCGAATTCAAGGTATAAACTACAACAAAACACTTTCGAGATCTAGTTTGATTGAAGAGTGCATTCTTACTCATTTATATATTCTCTGCAATTTCTGATTCAAGATATTTCACAATTCTAAAGGAAAGCCAAAATAGGATAATAATTACAAAACAAAATAAAAAGTAATTGAGGAAGATAACTGAGCAACTTATTCTTGACAACTAGCTTTTTAACACACAGAAAAGTGCACTAAAAATACTGCCTAGTTGTTTAAGGTAAGCTGAGATCTGACTGTATCCCCTAAGTGAGTGTAATAAAGAAAAAATTACCTTTGAGGGAGCACAGTGGTTAAATTTAAAAGATTTATTGTTTAACCTCAGGAAGACTTTCAGTAACTTTTTAGAAAATGTATACATTTAATGGAAGACATGCTATGCTTCTTGTAAGAATTTGTTCCAAGTCACTGTGTATAATTAATGGCTTGTCTACATATTTTTTCAATAAAACTGTTCATGCAGAACTTTAAGTATGCACTTTCAGTACCAGAATGAATGCATCTTTGTGAAGATACCATTTATGTACCATAACATCCAAAGCATAATGAGGAGATTTTGATACGCTGAAGATTTAGAACTGAGTTGGAAAACAAAACTTCAACATACTGTCTTGTCAGCACAAAGCAAATAAATTCATCACTGTAAGTTGAGATTTAAATTCACAAACTTATAAGCAATAAAATCAAAGTAATTTTATTATAAGTGTTTTGACACCAGATTATATGGGGTAAATAATTTACTTTCTAATCAAGCAATTGATATATATAAACCTGAAATAGAGAGTTTTGCCTTTTAATTAGATACATTGTTAAACAAAGAATGGTTGAAGCAGCAGTTGAGAATTATCTTTTTCTCTTTTTGCTGTTCTTACAAGGACAGTTTCTAGAATTGTTTTCAAAACAATAGAACAGAAAATTTCACTTACTCAATTTAACTTTTGTTAAAGTACTTTGCCAAAATTAGCAAACTATGAAAGGAAAGTTTGCCTTTTCAATATATATGTAAGTGGCAAGTAAAAGTTGTTCTTAAATCACGTGATCTCATAGAAATAACATGGGACAAAAAGAGTTCTGAAGGTGTTCAGGAAATGCCAGTCCTAAATGGATTGCTTTGGTGTACTGATTACATCGAACTGAAAATATCTGAAAAACAACAAATGCGGGACATGCTTTCGCTGCACTCCCTTTACGTTCCTCAAGAGAGATCCTCCAAAAGGAACTTTCAATACCGGAATGAATGTATTTTTGTAAAGATACCATTTATCTACCATAACATCCAAAGCATGATGAGGAGATTTTTATATACTGCAGATTTAGAACTGAATTGGAAAACAAAGCTTCAAGATACTGTCTTGTCAGCACAAAGACATTCATCTCCTTCCTAGGAGTTTCATCAGCCAGGGAAAATTGACTCCTCATATCACAGGAGACAAGACTAAGGGTCCATACCACACCAAGACAGACTGCCACAAACTATCATCTATTGTCCTAAGGGTCTGGTCATCTTTCCCAAAAGTCATTTGCTCCCCCCTAAGTTTCCTACATTCTTCCTCCTGCCTTCCCTATAAGCTCCCAAATCTCACTGGGGTTTTTTCTTGCTGGTGTTTTGTTTGTTTGTTTTTTGTTTTGTTTTTGATTCCACTTTTCTTTCCTGTGATTCCCCCATGCGTGTAATAAATGTGTATACCTTTTCTTCTTTTGACATGCCTGTTATCCATTTATTTCATAGACTCAGTTATCATACCTTCACAGGGTAGAGGGAAAGTTCTCCAAGTCCTACAGTTCCAAAAGAAAATAGCTAGTAACTGCAAATTCAAAAGTCATATAAACTTAGAGACAAAGTTAACTTCTTATACGATATGTTCAGAAAGAAGAGGTGTGTTGCACACCAAGGGATATTTCCCTGGTCTTAGCTCCTAAGTTTCTCAGAGAAGAAGCAGTTACTACTACAGAAGTTAAACACCTGACTCCCAAATTATAAAAGCCTAAGTGTTGATTTTAAATCATTAATTGTCACCTGTGAATCATAAAGTCTGAACTCTTTAAATTGCAAACACATATATAAAAGGGATTCTTATACAAGGATCCATGAGTGGAACTGCAAAGTTTTGTCAAAATCTGTATATATGTTTTCTTTTTAAGGATCATAGATTTCAATATATGTTAAAAGATATCTGGAGCCAGTAAAGATTAATAACCATTTTCAGTTTCGTGCTGAAATTGGCAAATCATGGCTTTTCTCCCTCCAATACACCCCCTCCCGCCCCAGCACACCACTGGTTAATCTTTATTTTCAGGAGAGAAAAAGATGTTTCATACTAATAAAGGTAAATTATACACTTGTTTGTTTTATACTTTTCCACCTCTTAAGCTTCATCGTGTTTTAATAATATATAATTGAATACATTAACATTTAGATGTTAGTAAACTAATAACAAATGTTCATTATTTCTCTTGAGTAGAGGAATACAAATTTTGCACCCATTGTTGTATAGAATGATTTTAAAATGTCATTCAATCCCTTAGAAGTTTAAGATTTTTTTCCAAGAATTTATATATAAAATTTTTACTTAGAAACAGATAGCTCACAAAAAGTATGGGTTTTTTTTTTCTATTATAACTAAACTATTCCACTCACCAAGATGCTGAGATATCCTACTTTCTGGTATTTTGAAATGAAAACAAAACACAAGAATGTGATGATGAAGCAAGTGAAAATTAAAAGGGTACAGACTTTAGAAGTATCATAAGCTGAAAATAAAGTGAAACAAATCTGTAAAGGAACCAAAAGCCCAGGCAGATATAATACAGTAAATTATGAGAAGCTAAAAAAATGAGGGGGTGACAAACAATAAAGTGAGAGTCTCTGATAAAGCCAAAACTATTTGAATGGCAGTCAACAAAACAGAAGAAAAAAATGACACTCATAACAAGGCAGAACTATGGAAATGCATCCCCGGGGGTAAGATAATAGAGTTGTGAATTAGTGGAGGCGAATCACCAATACTGGCCAACTAAAGCCCGCTAACATAATTCAAAAGATGGAGAAATTCTGTAGCTGAAGATAAAAAGTCTGAAATATATTATGGTATAGTCAAATGAGTGTCATTTCTAATATACACACTTATTTTTCAAGAGTTGATAATATGAAGTAAAAATTTAGTATGCAAAGTTCAAATTTTCCACTTGTTGAGTAATTCATTTTTATTAAATATTTTCCAACAATTAAACTAAAGTGGTACCAGAACAGAGTAGACATTCTGAGCTTTCACTTTACAAAAGCTACACATAAATATACATACTTTTTAAGGGTATAAACAAAGTCAGAGCCTGTGTGATATTTCAATAAACAATTGGAGAAAATTTTTCTTTAAGAATAGATTATATACATATTGACCTCTTTGAGATCCTTATTTTTTTCTTGTTTGTGTGTGTGTGGACATATGTTTTCATTTCTTTTTTTAAATTATTATTATTATACATTAAGTTTTAGGGTACATGTGCAGAACGTGCAGGTTTGTTACATACATATACATGTGCCATGCTGTTGTGCTGCACCCATTAACTCGTCATTTAACATTAGGTATATCTTCTAATGCTATCCCTCCCCCCTCTCCCCACCCCACAACTGTCCCCAGTGTGTGATGTTCCCCTTCCTGTGTCCATGTGTTCTCATTGTTCAATTCCCACCTATGAGTGAGAACATGTGCTGTTTGGTTTTTTGTCCTTGTGATAGTTTGCTGAGAATGATGGTTTCCAGCTTCATCCATGTCCCTACAAAGGACATGAACTCATCATTTTTTATGGCTGCATAGTATTCCATGGTGTATATGTGCCACATTTTCTTAGTCCAGTCTATCATTGTTGGACATTTGGGTTGGTTCCAAGTCTTTGCTATTGTGAATAGTGCCACAATAAACATACGTGTGCATGTGTCTTTAGAGCAGCATGATTTATAGTCCTTTGGGTATATACCCAGTAATGGAATGGCTGGGTCAAATGGTATTTATAGTTCTAGATCCCTGAGGAATCGCCACACCGACTTCCACAATGTTTGAACTAGTTTACAGTCCCATCAACAGTGTAAAAGTGTTCCTATTTCTCCACATCCTCTCCGGCACCTGTTGTTTCCTGACTTTTTAATGATCGCCATTCTAACTGGTGTGAGATGGTATCTCATTGTGGTTTTGGTTTGCATTTCTCTGATGGCCAGTGATGGTGAGCAGTTTTTCATGTGTTTTTTGGCTGCATAAATGTCCTCTTTTGAGAAGTGTCTGTTCATATCCTTCGCCCACTTTTTGATGGGGTTGCTTTTTTCTTGTAAATTTGTTGGAGTTTATTGTAGATTCTGGATATTTGCCCTTTGTCAGATGAGTAGATTGCAAAACTTTTCTCCCATTCTGTAGGTTGCCTGTTCACTCTGATGGTGCTTTCTTTTGCTGTGCACAAGCTCTTTCGTTTAATTAGATCCCATTTATCAATTTTGTCTTTTGTTGCCATTGCTTTTGGTGTTTTAGACATGAAGTCCCTGCCCATGCCTATGTCCCGAATGGTATAGCCTAGTTTTTTTCTAGGGTTTTTTATGGTTTTAGGCCTAACATGTAAGTCTTTAATCCATCTTGAATTAATTTTTGTATAAGGTGTAAGGAAGGGATCCAGTTTCAGCTTTCTACATATGGCTAGCCAGTTTTCCCAGAACCATTTATTAAATAGGGAATCCTTTCCCTAGTTCTTGTTTTTGTCAGGTTTGTCAAAGATCAGATAGTTGTAGACACGTGGCATTATTTCTGAGGGCTCTGTTCTGTTCCATTGGCCTCTATCTCTCTTTTGGTACAAGTACCATGCTGTTTGGGTCACTGTAGCCTTGTAGTATAGTTTGAAGTCAGGCAGCATGGTTCCTCCAGCTTTGTTCTTTTGGCTTAGGATTGACTTGGCAATGCAGGCTCTTTTTTCATTCCATATGAACTTTAAAGTAGTTTTTTCCAATTCTGTGAAGAAAGTCATTGGTAGCTTGATGGGGATGGCATTGAATCTATAAATTACCTTGGGCAGTATGGCCATTTCCACAATATTGATTCTTGCTACCCATGAGCATGGAAGGTTCTTACATTTGTTTGTATCTTATTTCATTGAGCAGTGGTTTGTAGTTCTCCTTGAAGAGGTCTTTCACATCCCTTGTAAGTTGGATTTCTAGGTATTTTATTCTCTTTGAAGCAATTGAGATCCTTATTGTGAGAGTCAGTTCAGAATCTGGGGTTTTGTTTTGTGTTGTTTTGTTTTGTTCTGAGATGGAGTCTCTCTCTGTTACCAGGCTGGAGTACAGTGGCACAGTCGCGGCTCATGCAACCTCTGCCTCCCAGGTCCAAGTGATTCTCCTGCCTCAGCCTCCCAAGTAGCTGGGACTACAGGCACGTGCCACAATGCCCAGCTAACTTTTGTATTTTTTTATTAGAGATGGGGTTTCTCCATGTTGGCCAGGATGGTCCCGATCTGTTGACCTTGTGATTTGCCTGCCTCAGCCTCTCAAAGTGCTGGGATCACAGACGTGAGCCACTGTGCCCAGCCCAGAATCTGGGTTTTAACCAGATTTGCCATTATAAAATGAAATGAAATGAAAACCACCTGTCAATATCTGTAGCAGTGTTATTGTTGGGGAGCATGCACGTTTGTTTGAGCTTATTTATACATACAGAGCTGTTTAGCTTAATATTTAAATTGAAAATTTTTAGTATTTTTAGAATGTTTTAGATACTTTGATGAATAAATTTTGTGTTAACAAACTACTATTAAAAAATTATACGTTATATATTTCTGAACACATTGGCAGATGTAAATGACAAAGTTATATTCACACAATCAGTTTTTCTTACACAGAATTGACATTTTGTCAAAAAGTTAAAATCTTTGAAGTGTATTTTCTGTCCTCATCTTTCCCCTTTTGAGCATTTTTCCCCCGGGGTTGGTTATAAAATGTTCCCTAACTTCAGGCATCTGATTAAATTTTGGGTTTTCTCCCTTCCTACCAACTCATATGGATTGGTAACGATCTGATAGAAGACAATTGCCAAAAATCAATCAAATATATTTTAAATTAAACTTCTCCAAGATAATATTCATATTAATCCTTCTTTAATTGCTGAGTGAGGAATAATTGTTCACTGACCCTTAAAATCCTAAAACTTAATCAGCTCACTGGAGTGGATGAATGTATATTTGTCCAGATGAGAATGCTTAAGGTCTACTTCAAGGAGTTCATAATAGTAAACATGTCCTTTTCTTCCATCAGAAGCTTCATCCTGGATCTTTTCATCCTTATTTATCTACTAGCTCTCCTTCTCCAAATACACTGACTTGGAACCCCAGTTTCAGTGGTGGACTGCATGGATTTGATTCTAAGCTATGCTATAATGAGAAAGTAGCTGTAACCCTATTCTCATTTTCTTCACATGTAATATAGAAATCATCATCAGACAATATACAGATAGGGGCAAGTTATTTCACAGATAATAATAGGTGAAAATGGAGAGTATGTGGGTGTAGACATGGCAAAGTGAGTTTAAATGGTTTCAGGAGTCTGTGGAAGTTGTCTTTGGGTGATTCAATGTTCTCAGGGAAGCACAACCAAAAAGACATTGAAGATTTCTGGGGAAGTGTTAGGGATTAGAGACAGAATAAGATACAAAATTAGGTAAATTAGAGAGTGAATAGATTGGAGCATATGTAGTATGATTGATTGATAGGCAGCACTGAGATTCTCATTTTCAAGTGGGATATTTTTCAATTTGATCCATATAGCTAGTTGCTCAAATATATGTGGGGATTTGGTGGAAATTTGGATCTAACCAGGGTTATTTTTCTGGTTAGATTCAGCAAAGTGAAAGAGCAACAAGGAAGTTGAAGTTTCCTGGGAATGGTTGGCCATGGAATTTAGGCAGGAGAACAGGAAATAGAGTACATCAAGTTGGTAAGGGTCATTGTGAATATGATAAAATAATAGTTTGGAGGTCTCAGAGAGATTGAAAAATTTTATGTCAGCGTATGAAAGGGAATGATTAAAGGAGGAGCTCAGAGAATGGGATGAATGAAATTATGACTACAGAGAAGTTGCTATTATAAGTAACGACGATGCTTCACTCAGTCCGTCTGGAAGTGTGGTCCCTGTGCTAGCAACATCAGCATCACCTGGGAACTTACTAGAACTGCACATTCTCAGGTTACACCCCCAGATCTACCAAATCTGAAATTCCAATAGGAGGCCTCAGCAATCTCTTATTGTAACACAACTGTAGGCAATTTTGAGGCACACAGTAGTTAGCACAACTGGTCTAGGGTATGTCCTATTTGGTCTTCCTCCCCAGTTCACAGTTCAGAGCTCCTAAAACTTGAAATTTCCTGATAGAGATGAGAGGACCATCCTTTACTAGTCATAAGTCCCTCTTAGCCATACCTGAGTTTATGCTATTGACATGACATGAGTGGTGGCTGGAGACCCGTATAGCTTCAGGGTGGGTGCTGGACATCAGAAACATGAAGGCATAACTACATGGTTGAAACTGTCAGCCCTCTCCTCCATCACCTCTGAGGTGCTGGGAGGGTGATACAGTGACATACTTAGAGGTCATATGGCAGCTTTGTGCCCCTTTTCACCATACCTGGCCCTATGTCTCTCTTCTATTTGACAGTTCCTGATTTGTATCAGACAGTAACTGTAAGCAAAGTGCTTTCTTGGGTTCTGTGCACCATCTTAGCAAATTATAGAACCTGGGGAAGGAATCCATGGAAGTCCTAATTTATAGACAGTTGGTCAGGAGTATGGGAGGCCCACAACTCCTCTCTAATGGTGGGGGTGCAGTCTTGTAGGCCTGAACCCTGAACTTTTGGGATCTGATGCTATCTCCAGATAGATAGTCTCAGGATTGAATTGAATTGTAGGACACCATTTGGTGTCCTGAGAGTTGAAGAATTGATTGGGGTGAGACTAAATCCACAAATTTGATCTCAGAAGTTTGAGTAGAAATAATTCTGTTGGAAAACATTATCATTAGATCAAAGGTGTTCATAGAACTGAGAGATCAAAATGGCAAAGAGTCATCTATGATTACACATTGTTGACATAAACTAGAATTAAGACAAGAGTATGTCAAAGAGAGTTACATTGAGCCAGGGATAAAAATAGTCAATCAATTGATTGATTAGAATTTAGTAAATGCCATTTTTAAAAAAATTAATCTTTACTTAATTAATGGAGATACTTATCTCCATTTTGACTTTAAATTTATAATTAAAAAATTGCAATTTTATCTACTTTCCATAAAAGGAAACTGAAAAGCAATAGTAAAATGCTTCGACAGAAAATCTAACCTTCTTATTCCCAAGACGAAGAATGGCCAACTACCTTAAGCACAAAGTTAGAAAAACTTTCATAATTTTTTACGTTGCTATATTTTATAGCTTTGAACAAGTTGAATTGTTAACTAGACTGCCCAGAGAATGGAGCCATCTAATATAATTTCCTTACTATTTAGGTAAGATTTTGTTGTTGAAAATCTTAATCATTTTTAATGACCCTGTTTTCAGAGCCTGATATTAATGATTCGTGAAACTCATTAAATGTAGTTATGCATCTGATTTGAAAATCTTGAGGGAGATTTTTGGTCAGATATGCATAGCAAATCTATGTCACTAGACATATGTCCCTGCTACCCATGTCACAACCTTTATGTCTACTCTTGAATTGAGGTTTTGCTACGTTTTATTTTTGAGGTTTAAGAATTATTCGTTTAGGTATCTGGGTGCAGTACACCAGCATGGCACATGTATACATGTGTAACTAATCTGCACAATGTGCACATGTACCCTAAAACTTAAAGTATAATGATAAAAATAAAATAAAATAAAATAAAAAAAGAATTATTCATTTAACTGACGGAAAATTGTATTTCTCTTGTTAGAATAGAGCCCAATTTATCTTTTCTATTTTTCATGGAGACATGAAAGGATGTGAATTTGGAATCAGAGAAACCTGAGTTCCACCATGCTTTCTTCCTCTTGCAATCCATGAAATCCACAGTGGGTTAGTGGATATTACAAAACCTCTGGTCCCACCTTATTAAGATGGAAAAAAATAATACTAATTGAAAGAATAAATGTGATAATGAGAAGAAATGGCATCAATAAAGTTTCTGGAACACAGTAAGTTCTAACAAATGCTAGTTCTTTTCTTTCATTATTCAAAATCTAAATAGAAGCCAGTTGGTAATTCCAAGATAATAGTATGAAGACAAAAAAAAAAAAAGTTTGTTAACTGACCTTCAACCATTGAGGCCTTATCTTATAGAAAGCAAAATTAACAAATATTTTCTCCCTTCTACAAATGTACACCCTCTGAGAAAGAGAGACAGTGTTCCAATCAAGACGATGAAAGTATTCTGGGCACACATAGGAAGGGAAGAAGAATAAGAGAGAACTTTAAAAAGACAATTTTAGATAGGCACCCTATTTTTACCGGCAATAACATTTTTTAGAACTTACGGCATACAAAATAGACCTTAAATGGACTCAGTGCTGAGAAATTTTTATAAGGGTGCTTTATTTTCTTCTATGGTAAATCTAGGAACCAATAAAATAGCTTTGGTAATTCACTCATTACATTCTTTCCTAACTAATCTATTTACATTATAAATTTTGTTGATATGCTGTGCTTTTGCATTAATAATTCTCATGTGTCTCATTTGTGAATACATGAAAACTAGTTGTAAAATAAGGAAAATGTAATTTTGAAACATCTTCAAAAACAGTTGCATAATTTAACAAATGTTTATAAATTTTCATCCTTACTCTAAAACCATAGATATTCTAAAAGTGATTGAAGGTAAAATGATTTCTTTAAATAACTGGATTTCTCACCTTGAGTTATTTTATCTCCGTACAAACTGTAGCAGTGTTATACAATGGTTCAGAAGAAATTACTTCCAAGTGAGAATAAAGATACAGCTTATTAACACTTAATTTTATGGATGAGACCTGAAAAATTAAACTTTTCTTCTAGAGACAAGTTGGAGTTAGTTGTGTATATAGAGTGTGAATACATAGTGTCTATATTTTACTGTCATTATTTAAACAGAAACATGTAATTTGCACTTCAAAAACCTACTACAAATTAGCTGTGTCATTTGGAAGTGTCAAAATTATCTCATTAATGATCAGATAGGCTTTTTGCTCATTGTAATGAGATGTTCCTATAAACCAAATTTGAAAGACAAAGACAGAGTTTGGAGTCTTTAGTACTTGGTAAAATCAGTAGCTCTATTTAGGGCTATATTTGCAAAATACTATTCCTACTCAAGCATATTATTGTTTGCAAGGCCCTTCACAAATGTTGACCACAAAGATGTTTCTACCTAGCAGAAATAATTATAGTTACATATAGTTGTCTAGGAATATCTTAAACATGGGATACTAAAATAACTTTCAAGAACAAGAAGAAATGTTATACCAGGCATTTTTGCAACTAGTGCTCTATTTCAGTGCAATATTTGTGGCAATTAAAAACATAAATGACTTGGATTTACAGCTAAGATATCAAAGGAAAAATATGCAAAGGCATGATTATTTTATAAATGTGCCACATATGTGACTTGAGGTACAAAACCTCTAAGTTTAAAATTGTCTTTTTAAAAAAGAAATCAAAGCAGACAAGTGGGCAATAAGTTATGGATACTATTATAGGGTACCCTGGTAAACTAGTAGGAAGAAGACTTTTGGTACTGAAAATTCCAATTAACCACATGCCTCCATTAAGGCCATGATCACTGCCAAGTTTTACTCACAAAGGCTGGAGCTAGAGTTATGTGGAATTCCATATGTGTCTAAACCATAGATTTATCAATTATCACTTAAACACAACTTGGAGGACACTATCCAGAATTTGTAGGGCTTGGCCTTATTCTAGAAAAACATACACTGGAATAGGCAGTTGGATTTTAAATTCAGCCTTAAATCTGTTGAAAATAATGCATTTTTTTCTCAGAGATGAGATATTGTCCAACTCTCTTGACTTATTTTAGATTTGATATTATACAGTTCGAACACCATGGAGATTTACTAATCTGAATGAACACATACCAAATTAGTCTTTGCTCCAGTCTCAAAATCTGAGATTAATTCTGGCTGTTGAAGAAATTTTCCAGGGTTAGGAGTACGCTTCAATGCTGGTGACCGGTACTACTTTCTGGTAAACTATAGACGACATGTGCCCTTTCACTGCCTAAACTCACTTTGTAGAACACCATTAAATGAAACTCATCACCAGTAATTTGGGAGGCTACGGTGGGCAGATCATTTGAGGTCAGGAGTTTGAGACCAGCCTGGCCAACATGATGAAACCCCGTCTCTACTGAAAATACAAAAACTTATCCAGGCATGACGGGATGTCCCTGGAATCCGAGCTACTTGGGAGGCTAAGGCAGGAAAATCGCCTGAACCCAGGATGTGAAGGTTGCAGTGAACAGAGATGTTGCCATTGCACTCCAGCCTGGGTGACAGAGTGAGACTTCATCTCCAAAAAAAGGAAAAAAAAAGAGAGAGAGAGAGAAAGAAAATTGTCAGTGTTCAGTGACTGTTTTTTTCCATGCTGATAAACTATTACACAGAAAAGGAAAATTTTCGTGCTGATAAACTATTACACAGAAAAAGAAATGTATCCATAATGGAAAATTAAAAGGGCTATACAATCTCTCTCACTGTATGATTCTGGTTTTTTTCTTTTTCTTTTCTTTTTTTCTTTTTTTTAAGACAGGATCTCACTCTGTCACCCAGGCTGGAATGCAGTGGCTCTATCTTGGCACACTGCAACCTCAGCCTCCTGGGTTCAAGCTATTCTCCTGCCTTAGCCTCCTGAGTAGCTAGGACTAGACGCATTCACCACCACGCCCAGCTAATTTGTGCATTTTAAAAATACAGGTGGGGTTTTGCCATGTTGCCCAGGCTGGTCTTGAACTCCTGACCTCAAATGATCCTCCCACCTCGGCCTCCCTAAATGTTGGCATTACAGGCATAAGCCACCAGGCTTGGCCTGATTCTGTTTTTTAACACAATTCCTATTACTTCTGTTTTAATTTTACAAAGCCATAGGTTTTTAATCTGAGAAACCTTTGAGAAAGCATCCAGATAAATTTATAAATAGAAAAATAAATTCAGATACATAGAATTAAGTTTATGATCTAATTAGTGGGTGTCAACTGAAAAATTTTCAAGTTCCATAAACTGAAGTGAAAGGATCACTTTCCTGAAAATATTACAAAGGCTTGATAATTACCTGGATTGTACTAAAACCTACACAATCTAGTATATTCTATAGCAGCAATTCATAAAGACAGCTTCACTTACCATGTAGAATTTATACGTACACTAAATTTAAGGAATGCATTACTTGTTATTGGAGAAGGATAATAGCTCACAGCCGAACTGATTTGCATGAATGCCTATTAAACTATCATCGATGTAGAAATTAAAAGTTAAGCTATTCAGCCCCAGATGTGTGAGAGACAGAGAAAATCTTCAAAAGAGTTCAGCTACCAAATCCCTTCCTCAATAGCTCTTTGAGTCTCAAGACAGTTTCAACCACACACAGCCTCAGAGTCTTATGGTCCAAACAACAATTGACTGCAGCTCTAAAGTAAGAAAACATTTGAAAAGAAACAATCAAAGATCTATGCCAAGTTATGGTCAAGGAGGTCCACCTACTGGTGGGTGAGCATGGCAAGGATAGGGACTAAGCCAAATGATGGGTTTACCAAAACAGAAACAAGAGAAGCCAATGGAAACAGAGTCCAGGTTATAACAGGAGCCCAGGCACTTGATGTGGGAACTCTATTTGTCTCATTTAGCAGCTAGAGTTTTAACGTCCTATGAGGCACAGCTAATGCCCTTCATTATTATTTTTTGTAATTGACTGCATAGTTTAGAACTATGCCTTGAATTTAATATCTGTCTGTTGAAGAAGAGAATAATGATGAAAATCTGTCCACAGGTTCTGTGCAGTACTGAAGAGCAACTTCAGCTCTTGAGGTATCTATCAGAAGTCTTACTCTCTAAAAAGCCTCTGGTTAATTACTGATATAGGTTGCTGACAATTTCACTCTCACAATGTAGGGGAAGCAGGAATGTTATCTGGCCTCTTGGCTCCTCTTCCTTTGCCTTCCACAGATCTCTCTGCTGGTTCACAGAGGAATAGTTTCGTGGCTCTCAGTTCATTTTGCAATTCTGCTAGAATCTCATTCCATCCTCAATTGTAACTAGCTTGTCCTTCACCCAACGCTTATTTATGGAGGGACAGATAGCAAGAAGAAATCGCACTCTGGATTACAAAGTGGGAAGACGCACCCCTTGGCCAGAATGCCTGCCTCCTATGTTCATGATGGATATTTCGAATTGATCTCAGTACTCTTTTCCATTGAGCCCATGTCCCAAATTGGCCGTGAGTTAGGGAGAGGGCTCTAGAATGGGAAAGATGTACCCAAAACTTCCCTAATCTGACTATCAAGCCTAAAAAATTAAACTTTCAATTCAACATCCCTTGTTTCTCCAACTTGGAGTGCCTGATGGTGTGGGAAGCCCCTACTCATAAAAATTCATAGTTGAAGATTGTTGGTAATTTTGCCCAACCCCTTCTTTTTTTGTTATACTTTAAGTTCTAGGGTACATGTGCACAACGTGCAGGTTTGTTTCATATGTATACATGTGACATGTTGGTGTGCTGCACCCATTAATTCGTCATTTACATTAGGTATATATCCTAATGCTTTCCCTCCCCTAGCCCCTCACCCCACAACAGGCCCCAGTGTGGGCTGTTCCCCTTCCTGTGTCCATGTGTTCTCATTGTTTAATTCCCACCTATGAGTGAGAACACGCAGTGTTTGGTTTTTTGTCCTTGTGATAATTTGCTGAGAATGATGGTTTCCAGCTTCATCCATGTCCCTACAAATGACATGAACTCGTCATTTTTATGGCTGCATAGTATTCCATGGTGTATATGTGCCACATTTTCTTAATCCAGTCTATCATTGTTGGACATTTGGGTTGGTTCCAAGTCTTTGCTATTGTCAGTAGTGCCTCAATAAACTCCTTCTTTCTTTGCCTAGTTACAGCTCAATGCAACCTCCTGGCAGGCCAGCCTTAAGCCCAGCAGTCCAACCATGCATCTAAGCTGAGTTCTCGTCAGAGCCAACTTCAATTATAAACAACTGAGATGATGCCAGAGGCCAGAATCCCTGAGAACCCAATTTGCTGTCATCACGATGGCTGAAACAAGGTGTTTGGCATCTAGAAAAGCTGATCTGTAGGAAATTTCCAATAGAGTTCAATTTTTCTAAGTTTAAAGTGTACAATATCATCAAGGTCAGACACTCGAGATAAAACTGGGCTTGCATTTAAATATAATAAAAATATTTGAAGAATAGTAAGAGTGGTGACTACTTTTACACAGGAATGTTTTAAATAAATTGTTTTTTTCTTCTGCCTTTAAAATTTTGTGATTTGTCAATGAGATGTTGACATATTTTTAATGAAGCATGCCTTGTAAAATAATAAGTGAATGAAAAATACACAGTAATATTCACATCAACAAAGCTAGAAGACTGTATGTCTCAAGAGGCTCCATCATCTACCCAGTGGCCACTTGACCAAATTAAGATCCAAATACCAAAAAGAAAAGTAATTAAAATTTGTGTTGCATGCCTTATAAGACCAAACCTATAAAATGAGGGGAAACTTCACAATTACTTGTAATTTGCTCTGTGGAATTGTAACAGATGGATTATAAAGACGATTCCATGATAAACATCTAAATGTGGTTACTACCTTCTGTGCTTTCTTGGTTCATATTTTTATTGTTTTTTTTCTTTATAAACAGATAATTCATTCCTATCTATGGCAATGCAAACTTTTCAGATCATGTGTGATAAATAGTTATCCAACTTTCTAGATGTCCACCCAGAGCTGCTTCCATGTGAAGAGGTGGAAACGGATTCTGTGCATGATACTGGTTAGGATTGGGAACTGTTTTTTTAAAGGAGATTTTAAAAATTAGTTTTCCTTGTACACATAGACATAATATTGTGTTGCTAATTGCCCTCTGGGAACAAAGTCATACCAATCACAAATATATTGCCTAAAGTGGGAGGCTTATTACTCTGCTGTGAATTCCATCTCCTATTATGTTTTAAAGATGCTACAAACTTGAGACATTACTATGTAGATGACATTCCCAGCAAATCCCCAAACAACACTTAATGAGATTTCAAATACCAGGATCATGCAACAGTAAAAGATATAAGGAAATAAAGAAAAGCACAGTATATGTGTAGAAGGCATTAAAACACAAATTTTATAATTATGAATGCATATAATAAGGAACAAGTTTTACTCTAAATAGCAATTAAATCAGAACTACGATACAGGGAATAAAAGTGAATATTAAACCATTGTACTGACAATAACAGAGCCCTTTTTCTGCTGCGTGATTGAATTTAGTGTTTACTAAGGAAGAAAAAATGCAAGATATCTTAAATTTGGTACTTTCCAACAAATTTAAGAAATGTGTACACACTTGAGGAGACTTAAGAAGTCTCTGACTAAAACACTAGAAAAGAAAAGCAGTGAAAAGCCAAATAACTATTACTCAACAATAACGACATTGGTTACTATTATATTAATATTAAACACACTATTAAGCAACAACATTTCAGTTACTCACTGAGCCCAAAGTCATTTTTCATGAACCATTCACAACACTGATAACCTATTGAAAAATGACTGAAAACAAAAAACTTATTGCTTTCCAAGTCCTTTTATAGCCTTCTCATGTGTCATTTCATATAATCCTTATAACGAATCTATGGAGTATATACTGACTTTATCTCTGTACAGAAAAGAAAACTGAGTCATATTCAGAATAAGTTGCAAAGTTCCCCAGATAATCAGTGTCATAGGTGATATTTGTTGTCACAGTGTACTCAAGTGTAATTTAGGGAAGCAGTACAAATGATGGTTGAAAGCACAGGTTCTGGGGTAAATAGCCTGAAGTCAAAATCTAGTTCATATCCTCAGTGGCTGTGTGATCTTGGGAAATTTCCCTTAACTCTCTGTGTCTTGGTTTTATAGTTTCATCCATTTTTGCCTCTCATATGAGGTGGTGAGCATTACACTAGTTTATGCTTCTAGGACACTGAAAACGGTACCTGGCTCTTGATAAATATTACAAATTTTGTTTCATTTTCTTCACCTTGAGTATTTCATGGCCAGATGGAAATCAATGTCAATATGAAAAAATGTTCATAATTCAACAGGAAGAAATACAAAACCATATAAACAACTTTGTTTTACTGGCAAGTGTATTTGGAAGCTATGTCAAATTGAGAAGGGAAAGGGAAAGCCTCTAAGGGCATCGATTAATCAATGACCGAAAGCTGATGAGATTTGTCTGGAATTTTTTTTGGAGACTCTGAGACTTAAAATTTTGACAAAATAAGGAGATGAATTGAGTAGTGTGGAAGAGACATTTTCTGAAGTCAGCTGAGAAAGGAGAGACAAATATGGTAAGGGGAAAATGGTATGAAGTAATAATATCTATGAAGTGCTTTCTAAAGTATAACACATGTAAATTATGTTAAATGTAAACTGTCATGATTATATCATTACTGTCTGACTGATACAACTATATCCACCTCAGTTAGCCACATAAGATCAATTTTCCTATACCTTAGCGAATACCAGTAACCTCCAGTTCAGAAACAGCATAAATATCTATCCACAGCTGAGCAGACACATACAGCTAGCTACCAGACGAAATAGGCTATATCATAAAATACTATTGTTTTCCATTTTTTAATTGTGGCAAAACACACTCAACAATTTGCATCTTAACCACTGTTAAGTATACAATTCAGTGTTATTAAATGTATTCACAATGTTGTGCAAACATCACCACCACCCATCTCCATAATTCTTTTTGTCTTGTAAAATTGAAATCCTGTACCCACTAAAAAGTGACTCCCCATTCCCTGCCCTCCCAGGGCAACTACAGCTTTACTTTCTGTCTTGATGAATCATACAATATCAAATGCAATCTTTAAAATATTTAAAATCTTTTGTCTGGAAGCAAAGTGGAAGTTAATATCAATGGCTATGCCTTCAGTGAGTTCTGAGACCACATTACAATGTAGTTAACCATTTATCTTTTATTATGTTCTAGACCTATTATTTCTTCCTGGCACAAAAATATCTTCTTTGTAGATTATGGCATTTACCTCTATCTCCACACCATTTTGGTCTCTCATCCACAGATCATCAGCCTCTTGCTTAGTCTTCCATTTAATGACAATTTCTATTTAGTATACAACAGTCCTTCCCCCTGCAATGCAATTTCTTCACTCTTTAAAGCTCTGACTCTGGCTACTGGTCTCTGTTTTGTACTCATCCCTAGAGCCATGTCTTCAAATATTTCTCAGAACTTCTTCACATCTAAAAATCAAGGATTAATTTATTGCTCTCTGATTATATTCTTCTGGTATTTCAAGTATCCTGTATAACTTCTTCATCTGCCCTTGCTTTTATTCTACATCAAGATGTCAAGTTCATGGACTTCCCAATTAATCATTTAAAAAATTTATTTCAAGCCTTTATGAGTCACTACAATATACATATGTTCTCAGGAATTATGGCCCTACAATTTGTATGTGAGAATAATTCCTGTGTCAGGCATTATGGACATAAGAGTAAATAAACTCTAGCCCCTGCCTACAAGGAGCTAATTCCCAGCCTAAGACAGATTATAAGCCAATAATATGCAGAGTTGTAAGACTAAGGAAACTGATTGGGATATACATAATTCGAGCTGGGAATATCAGAAGAAAAACTTTTTGAAAGTCATGAGACATGAGCTGTGCCTAAAAGAATAAAAAATAGAGAGAGAAATAAGAAGAAATAAATTAGGGAATGAGATGGGTATAATAGTAGAAAAAGGAAATCTCTTTAGATAAAACAGGGTATGAGAGTATATAGGAGGCGTATTAACTCAGTGTGGTTGGAGAAAACAGGTTGAAAGGAGAAATAGGGGAGAAAGTTACAAAGGGAATCAAACGTGTTAGTAGTTGGGGGAAAAGCAAATATTGAATACGACCCATAGATCTTGTATAACCCAATGTTTGGTAGTAGCTTACATAAAAAGTTGTGACAAAATAACCAGAGATATACAGAGAAAATAATAACTGAGTATTATATTTCCTCTCAGTAGAAACCTAAAAAAAAATGTAATCACACACTGATCTTTTAACTGACCTCCACTTATCTTGCTGCCTGGATTGGCATACATATTCCTCTGCCTGAAAAATTGCTCAACACTTTTGAAATGTTGTTTCTCACTGTTACACCCAGGCATTTCTGCTAACACCAGCTGAGTTGTAAGGGGCCCTCCAGGAGACCTAGTTGTTCTCCTTATCACATACATTATTTTCATTTATCAATTTAACCAGAATATCTAATGAAATATTATGGACACCAATAGCATGAATACAAATATAGCTATAGACTCTAAAAAGTAAATTGATGTCTCCTGAAAGGCTGTCATGTCTTAGATGCTAAATTTGGAGTATGTGTTTCTAATAAATAAATAGCTTGCTTTAATCATTCTGACTTATGAATGTAATATAGGGGAGCAGCTTTGATTTCGCCCTTAATCTTAAAAAAAAAAATTAGCCGGGTGTGGTGGTGGGCACCTGTAGTCCCAGCTACTCAGGAGGCTGAAGCAGGAGAATGGTGTGCCCCTGGGAGGCGGAGCTTGCAGTAAGCCAAAATTGTGCCACTGCTCTCCAGCCTGAATGACAGTGCCAGACTCTGTCTCAAAAAAAAAAATCATACAAGAAGTAAATGATGATTTAGCATAAAACACAACTTTAGCCTAAAACACAGTTCATAGGGCTCAAACTTTGTTATTTTATGGGATTATACTAACCAGTTAATATTCAAAATTTACCATTTCAAAAGAAGAAATATTGGTCTGGGAAAATTGCCATTGCTTATACAGAAGAATGGAGGAATCTTTTTGAGCACAACAATTCTAATGATCTTCCTCATCACTGGTTCCAAAACCAAGCCCATGGAAGGCCTGCATAGGGATAATGTGGAGAACATGCACAAGAAATACACATCACCAGCTCCTCAACTCAGAGCTCCAAGGGAATGGCCAAGGAAGCTGTATTGTCCTAGGAAATTTGAGACAGTTTTGACTTACATTAAATCCTGCTCAATCATATGTATGTACACACACACACACACACACACACACACACACACACAGACGGTGTTGTCAGTGAAGCCTCTAACAATGCATCTTGACTGGACAGATTTGACAATTAAAATGGCTGGAAGAAAATAGGGCTTCATAAGTGGCACTTACTATTCACATTACACATTAAAAGGACATCTCCTATATTAAATCTTGTCTATGATAAAAAGGCAGAAAATCATGACCCAAGGCTAGTTTATAACTGCAGAAATGTTCAAGATAGACCAATGCTTTCTATGTTTAGGAACTGACAATAAAGTACAGGTCTTTATAATCTACCATTTTGCCTCATTTGATACCAGGTGACCTTCATAATGCAGGCAATAGAGAATTGCAAGATTTGTCAGAGATTTCAGGTCTTTGGAAAGCTATGCTCTTTCACAAGAACAGCCATGGAAACAGGAAGAAAGTCAATTCCCACTTAAGGTAATCAGAATTTACAAATATTCCTTTCTTCATTGAAATCTCAATAGGCACTTCAATATTATCTTTAATTAATTCTTTTGTTACAATCATGCATCACATAACAACATTTTGGTCAAGGATAGTGCACTTGTATGACAGTGGTACAATAAAATCATAACACTGTATTTTTACTGTACCTCTTGTATGTTTAGAAATGTATAGATACACTTACTGTATAGATATAAGTAAGTATAGATATACTTAACTGTTGTGTTACAATTGCCTACAGTATTCAGTACAGTAACATGCTGCACAGGTTTGTAGCCTAGGAGGAATAGGCTATAACACCTAACCTAGGTATGTAATCAGCTATAGCATCTAGGTTTATGTAAGTAAACTCTGTGATATTCATACAATAATAATATTGTCCAGCAATGCATTTCTCAGACACACCCCTGTCATTAAGTGACACATGACTGCATTAGTTAACACTATGGAAACTTCATGGGAAATGGACACTGCAGCTCCACCATAAATAGAAATTGTTTATGTCAAAAAACACGTAAAAGCATAGTTGCAAGATTACAATTCCTTCCAGATATTTCATTTAGTATCTCCACAGATCACTTACTGACTGAATAGCATTCTTGGGTCTCCACCGCCTCACATTTGATTTCAGGTCATTCAATCAATTGTCAAAGACGCATCCAACATTAACTTTCCAACTACTGGTTTGGATTGTGTCAACATTGTCATCCTGGGCCACAAGAACACAAAAGGCTAACTCAGTGAGGCAACATAGACACTGATCAGTGAGATTTTGCTGAAGGGTGGTACCGTTTTTTACTAAGATCAAGGGTATTCATAACTTCAGGCATCTAGACAACATTGAAAAGGGCAGGTTCATAGATAAAAAGGAAAAGAGGAAGGGTTTTTGCAGTATATATGAGCTACCATGTCTCCTGTTTAACCTGAGTCTGAAGAGATTCAAAGTGCAGGTGCCATGAAGGCCTCTTTAATAGTTCAATGTCGATTGATTTTCTGGGCTACACTTCCCAGCATTCAAATTGCTAAATGCATATAAACTACTACTGAATATTTATAACCTGGATTTGTGCTTTTGAGTAACCTTATCTACAGTTACGTGCTTCAGTGATCCAACTTGGGGTGGACTCCAAACTTTGATAAATTAAAGACCCTGCTTATTCCTTGAGTATTGCTACACTGACAACTGATTTAGTGAATGCCACTGTGAAAATAATAAACCTCTCGGTGAATATATTTAGACATGTCTTGTAACCTGTACACATCTTAACCAGAGATGTCACTTGGTCTTTCTATGTTCAGGAGCGGGTGGAGATAGAAAAACATACAGGATTTTAATTGTTTCCTGTGAGACTAACAGAAAATTCAAGCTAGTGAAGTATGTTTATGCATGGCACACTTCTCACGAGCAATTTTAGGAAGTTCTACCCACAACCCCGTATGTCTTTTGATATGTGGGTTACCTTGGAGAGAGAAAAAGAAACTGAACACAAGCATGAAATACTTTAGAATTTTATCTAGAGTTGGACTTGTCCAAAAGCTTTTGTATAAACTTGCTTGATGAGCAACTGTTGTCCACTGGTACCTTCACTGTACAATCCACACACAACCAAACTTCACAACTGGACACCTAAATTTGCACTTTGTTTGGTAAAGCTGAATGAAAAATGTTGTCTTTTAAGCTTATGCTCTCTTATGAAAACTGTTATTAGATTAATTTTACTCCAAGATATGCCAGTTAGGAAATAACTTCCAATTTAATTTCACCAGCTCCCTGTGGGTGGACTAATTACTCATACATCACACTTACTCTGGTGGTGAAATGCCTCAAAAGAAGGTCTCCAGAGTGTTGCTTTACCTAGAAGGACAAGAATGAAGAGACATAAAAATCATTCATTAAGAAGGAAGATTTTCCTTGCCTAGATTTTCACTTGTAGGATCCAATTAATTTTATCACTTAATATTTTGTCCTGGTGGGCATTCATTTTACAAATTTGTAAGGTCAGTAGAAATGGAAACTTTTGGAAATCAAACTGTAAATGTTCTGTAGACGTTGACAGAAATAGCAATTTGGAGCTGTGCTTTTGCCAACTAGACACTCTGAGAAAATCTGTGAGAGGATATTTTCAGGAAGTCATTGAACCCCCTAAAAATCAAGTTTATTCCTTTTACCATAAATATAAATAATTAAATTATTATCAACCACTTTCAATATTCCAATAAGTAACCTTTATTGTTTATTTCATTGACATGATCTACATAGACACACAATTTATCTTCTTTTGTGATACATTCAGAAAATTTGCTGCCTGGAAAAGCCATGTTTTAAAATTACCACCTGTTTGATGACTTTTTTTTGTACTTTAAGTTTTAGGGCATATGTGCACAACGTGCAGTTTAGTTACATATGTATACATGTGCCATGTTGGTGTGCTGCACCCATTAACTCGTCATTTAGCATTAGGTATATGTCCTAATGCTATCCCTGCCCCCTCCCCCACCCCACAACAGGCCCTGGTGTGTGATGTTCCCCTTCCTGTGTGCATGTGTTCTCATTGTTCAATTCCCACCTATGAGTGAGAACATGCAGTGTTTCATTTCCCCTTAAGTATCTATCTCTATTTGTCCTTTATTTTCACTTCCATCCTAGCTCTATCCCTTGTCTCCTTCGTGTGTCTCAGGATAGGTGCCCTATAACATTTTGTATTTCTGGAAACCCTTCAATATAAATTTATTACATGTAAAAATAAAAAGTCTGTTTTAGCGAATTTTTTCTTCACAAATTATATTTTCCTACTTCCCTATTAGACAATTTTTGTAGGCTCCATATGCTATTAATTTATATTCACTTTTAGAAGAATTTTCATCAAAAGCAAAAGTCTTATGTAAATTGATTATATGCTATTTCTACTTCTATGTATATATACACACATAGCCACATACATATATGTAACTCCAGAGGCCTGCCTGGACTGTTTAATAACTGTATTGAACAACAGCAAGAAAAAGCTGTTCAAATTTCAAACAACAAGTTGAACTGAAGACCTCACATCTTTGAATTAAATAGACACTAGTAGCCTTTAAAAATTAAACATTTCTACGGTTTTAAAAATTATAGCCATCATAGTATGAGGAAAAATGTAATAATCTTTTTTAATTCTTGCCATTTTATTAACCACGGACTCCTTATGCCCTAACTTCATTGGTACCCCTTTGAGATTAAACAGAACACTTAATTTAAAATTCTGATAAATAAATTAATTACACCATTTACTTGAGGTACTCTTTCACCTTTCAAGAAATGTTTTGAGAATTCATTAGCTAAATATTGCTATAATGCAGGTTAGTAATAAATGGAAAGAATGAATTCATTGTAAACTTTAAACTAATGATGGTATGATCCGGAATTTTTGTTAACTTAGAAGACATAATTAGCTTTAGAGGTGAAATGAAAGACAAAATCACTTCACATATTAGTAAAAAACAAATAATATAACTTTATAAGCTACTGCTGTTCTTTTGCTATTAAGAACCAATGACATCTGTAATTAGGGAAGATTATGGAAAGGTTAAAGATGAGAATACATGCAGTCTATCTACAGGAAACCTAAACTGTTTAGGTTAAGGAAATGTCTGAGAAAGTCATATTAATTAGCAGGTTCACAGGAAACTAACATTTATTGTATAAATTCCATGGTAAAATGTATTAGGGCTCCACGCACACAACTATGTGCCATCTACCTTACCACACAGTGTTTACTTCTTTCAGTCTTTATTCATTTCTCTCCTAATGGTCTTTATGGTATTATTACATAGTTCTAAAAACCTTCCATGAGGCAGAAATTTCATTTAATCATATAGCTTCAAAAATAATGAAAAACAGTGGAAACTTTCTATTTTTTATGAAGCAGAATTGTTGAATTTTCAGTTTCATTTATTTAATATTACAAGATGACAAACATATTTCTTTAATTCCCTCTTTTTATTTTTGTCTAACATCAACCAAAGCCATTTCTTTCATTTGAAGTTGAAAACTGCTCATCAAAATCCAGTTTAAGCTGAGAAACAAAGAACTAAATTTTGCATGAGAGATTATACACTGCATAAGTATAAAACAGGACCAGAAACAATGGTGGATTAGCAATTTTTAAAAAGACAAAAGCAGGTTATCATCAAATCAATTGTTACCAACACACCAATTCCACCTCTAGGCCAGAAAATTAGCCACTTACCCACAGGAAAACAATGATTGAAGACAAAGTTCACCAGTGAAAGTTGGTTATTTTCTTCCATCCTTGCATCAACTAAAATGATATCTACAGTTCCTCTTAACACTTTTCTGAGTTTCAAATATGTGGGTATGCTTCATTAGCTGAGGCCATTTTCCATATGTACATCTGGCTACAAGGGAAACTGGGAATGTGAGCCCTGATCCTAATGTTTGTAGAGTATTTAGAAATTTGAGAATTCCCTCCAAATAAAGAGTTTTTTTAAAACATTGTTAGACCAAAAGTTTGAATTACAAAATGTGGTAGTAGCTCAGGTCTAACTCAAATGCAGGGAAAAAAACTATTAACTCTAAAAAAAATTAAATACACATTTGATGGCAATGAGAAACAGAAAACAGGCAGAAATAGTAGACTATTCAACCACTGATGAAGTATTTGACCATTGAATAAAGAAAATTGCAATGATTTAAATTTGCATCAGTGCAACTTCACACCTGATGACGCTTCCCAGTCTGTGCAAAATTAGATGTCTATGAGTAAAGCGGTGAGTTTTACTAGCTTGAGGAATAAGAGCACAGAGTTCCAGGCTGACAGAAAAGAAGAACTGGGAAATTTGAATGACATGGGAGGAAATCTCACACAATTGAAAGTCACAGAGGAGAATGTCACAGAGTAAAAATGTAAAATCAGCACTTCAACTTCATTCAGATATATGATGGCTGCTACATTTCACATTCATAAAAAGAGGCTCCATAGAATCCAGCAGAAAACAACAGCTAAATTGCTAGTACAGAGCAGAGATTTCAACCATTGCATATAGCTCAGGAGTGAAATTTTGGTGTTTGACTACAGAAAAAAACTAATGTTAGAAAAGAGTCACTCTTCAAAGGAAAATAGAAGAACCTATCACTACAAAATATCATAAACATAATCTAACATATAATTTAACCTGCCTAGACATAAAACCAGGAAAATATGACGCATAACAAAAAAAGTAAACAATGGATTAAGACAGTGAAATGGCCAACATGCTGGGATTAGAAGATAAGAAATTTAAAATAAGCTATTATAAGCATATTCAAGGATTTAAGGAATAGATGGTCATAAGAGGGAATATATGGAGAATCTCAACAGAGAAGTAAAAACGATAAAGAGATAATAGGACAAATTTTAGAACTGAGAGACTGAATATCTTATATAAAAGTGTCATTGTATGCACATACTAGTAAATTAAAGATGGCAGAAAAAACTATCAGTGCACTTAAAAACAGATCAAGAACAATTTCCCAATACAGATAATACAAAGGAAGAAAAATAATAAAAATAGGGCAAGTCTAGCGCTATTATAATTGGAGTCCTAGAAAGAGTAGAGAAGAAAATGAGACAGAAAAAGCTATTTGAAAAAGTAAAGACCAAAAGTTTTCCTAATTGTCAGCATATATCAACTTACAGGTTTAAGAAACTCAAAGAACAAAATAAAAATAAACAGAACCAAATGTAGACACACCATAGTCAAACCACTGGGCAAAAAAAGAGTAAATCTTGAAAGTAGCTAAAGGGAGGGAGAAAATAATTTACATACGTGGAAACAAATAGACAGATGACCTGTCATCAGAAATGACACTTTAAAAAGCAATGAAACTACATCTTCAAAATAAAAGAAAACTGTCAACTCCAAATTCTATAACTAGAAAAAGTAATTCTTGAGAAAAGAAAGATTTATTCAGATAAAAGAAAGCTTCGAACAATTGTCATTAGCAGACCTAGATACAAGAAATGCAAACGGAAATTTTTTAGGCTAAAGAAAAATAACAACAGATGGAAATTCTGACCTACAGGAAGCAAGGAGAAGCTCTAGGAATGACATGTGCATAAACATGAAAAACTAAGGCTTTTTTCTTTTAGTTTTATAACAAACAACTGATGGTTTGAATAAAAACTTAAGTGTACTATTGATAATGTATGTAAAATATTCTAAATTATTAGCTCTGACAGGAGACTAAATGCAAAAATTTTGCCGCAACTTTTCTTTATGTTACATGAAAACGCTGACTATTAACACTAAGTGGACTGCGATAAGCCCAGGATGTTTATTATAATCCCTAGAGAACCACCACATTATATGAAGATATTCTTCTAAAATGCCAATAAAGGAATTAAAATGGAACCCTGAATATTGTTCAGTTAATATAAAAAGGCATGAAAGAAAGAACAGAGGAGCAAAAAATGATGGAACAAATAGAACATAAGAGCAAAATAGGCTGGGTGCAGTGGCTCAGCCTGTAATCCCAGCACTTTGGGAGGCCGAGGCGAGTGGATCACGAGGTCAGGAGATCGAGACCATCCTGGCTAACACGGTGAAACCCCGTCTCTACTAAAAATACAAAAATTAGCCGGGCATGGCGGCGGGCGCCTGTAGTACCAGCTACTCCGGATGCTGAGGCAGGAAAATGGCGTGAACCTGGGAGGCGGAGCTTGCAGAGAGCCGAGATCCCGCCACTGCACTCCAGCCTGGGTGACAGGACCAGACTCCGTCTCAAAAAAAAAAAAAAAAAGAAAAACAAAAATAGTAGTCTTAAATCCAAACGTTTCAATAATTATTTCAAATGTAATTTAAATACTCCAAATAAAACACAGATTGTCCAACTATATAATAAAAGTACCTATAAGAGATGCATGCCAAATATTATGGTATAGATAAGTTGAGAGTTAAATAATTCCCAAGTATACCAAGGAAACAACAAGCACAAGAAATCTTATGTGGCTATATTAATATAAGAAAAAGTAGACCTCCAAACAAGCAATATTACAACAGACACCTATTTCATAATGATAAAATGTCAAGTAATTATGAAGACATAATGCTGTATTGCTGACAGAATAACTAAAGAAAATTAAGATAAAATAATTTTGACAACAGCTTGACCTAATCGATATTGACCAAGACAATAGAATATATGTTCTATTATGCTACACATGAAACATTTATCAATAGGCTATAGACCACAAAATATCTCTCAAGAAGTTTCAAAACACTATAATCATAGAAAGTATGCTTTCTGACCATAATGAAAATGAGTTGAAATGGGTAAAAACAAGCTACCCATGAAAGTCTACACTATTGGAAGATTTAAATACATCTTAAAATGCCCTTTAGCTCAAGGAAGAAATCATAAGAAACACCTTTAAATACATTGAACTGAATACAAATAAAAATATACTATATCAAAATGTATGGGATAAAGTTAAGCAGGCCCAGAGTAAATTTTTTGTATAAATGCTTATTCTAAAAAAGAGAAGTTCAAAACAAGTGAACTGATTTTCTACCTTAAAAAGAAAATCTAAAACAAGAGAGCAAATTAAGTCCAAAACAAGTAGAAGAAAAGAAATAAAACAGAAATTAGAAATCAATGAGACAGAAAAGAGAAACAGGAGAAAATCATCATGGCCAAAAGTTAGTTCTGTGAGAAAGAAAGAAAACACAAATTATAAATATCAGGGATTAATGAGATTGTACAGTTGTAGACACAAGAGACATTAACAAGATAATGGAATACTGTGAAACATTTTATGCTAATTTTCATTACTTTGAAGAAAGGGTGAATTCCTTGAAAATAACTTATAAAAAAATTCACAAGATTAAATGGAACATATGAGGTAATTGACATTTATTAAAGTAATTAAATTAATTGTCAAATACCTGCACATAAAAAGATAAATCTAAAGAAATAAAAAAATAAGCAAACTCCAGATCCAAAGAGTTTTGCTGATGAATTATTTCAAACGTTTAAAAAAATAAAATTTTTAAATTATTTCAGAAATAAAGAAGGGGGAAATTCCAAACTTGTTTTATGAGTCAGAATCCTGATAGCAAAACTACAAAACCCAGGAATGCAAAATTGATTTCAATTTAAAGGGCTATCACCATTGTAATCTGTGATTCTAATGAATTTGGCTATCTTAGATACTTTATACAAGTGGAATCATACAGTTTGTCCTTCTGTGACTGATTTACTTTACTTAGCATTAATGTCCTCTAGGTTCATCCATGTTGCATATTGCTGGGCTTTCTTGTTTTAAAGATGAATAATATTCCGTTTTATGAATATACCACATTTTCTTTATCTATTCATCTGCCAATAGACATTAACCTTATTTCCACATTTTGATTAGTGTAAATAATGCTGCAATGAGCCTGAGAATCATCCCAATCTCAATTCTTTCAGATAAATAACCTGAAGTGGATTGCTAGATCATATGGTAGTTCTAGTTTCTTAATTTTTTTGAGGAACCACCGTACTGTTTTCCATAGAGGCTGCACAGTTTTACTTTCACAGAAACACTGTAGAAGTGTTCCAATTGCTCCCCATTGTTAACACTCGTTATCTTTTTCTTTTAATAAGACAATTCTAAAGGGCCAGAGGCAATATCTCTTTGTGGTTTTGATTTGCATTTCCCTGATTAGTGATGCTGAGCATTTTTTTCATGTATCTGTTGGTCATTTGGATATTTTCTTTGGAGAAATATCTATTGCTGATATAAAAAAAACTCTCAGCAAGCTAGAAAAAGAAATTTTCTTGAAGTGATGGAAAACATCCATAACAAATCATATAAACAATACTATATTTAATGGTGAAAGCGTAAATGTTTAAACCACATAGATTAGGACAAGAAAGGGATGTGTGTGTTCATCACTGCTATTCAACATTGTACTGGTGATCCTAGATTTTGAGTATAAATATTTAGGGGACAACTATTGTCACTGAAGCCCAAATCTAGGTCATCCTCAGAAAAAAAAAGTTGATTAGGTTGTATATAATCTAATTCCACTTGCTAATTTAATTTCTCTAAAATTACAGCTTGTATCAACTCTAGAATTTATTGGGCACCTCCTAGGACATAAACACTGGAATTTGGTGAGAGACGTCAAATAGGAAAGAACCTGGCTCTGACATAAATTCAACACACGGAGGGGGACACATGTTATGAGACTGATCTGGCCTCTTCATCTCATAAAAGGGGTTCTTGTTGCTGGTAACACAGATTAAAACTATTTCAATTACATTCAAGATAAAAAGATGAGCAATGGTATGTAAGATGAAAAAATCACCCCGCAGGAAGACAAAAGTCTCACAAAAGGATATTTAAGCTAGCCAACACTTTGAAATTCAGGCAGAGATCGTGCTTTCTGGGTGAACTAAAGTAGCAAGAACAAAGTAGAGGCTCCAATTCTAGGAAAAATGGGCCCTAATAAGGTTTACAATCCAGAAACTCAAGATATCCAGACAGAAGGATGCAGTCTCCGCTTTCAAGGCAGCAGCAGTACCTGGATTACTAAGCCAATCCCCAACACAATCATAAACACAAATTTGATTGAGGAAGAAGCTTGCCCACCAGAAGATTTAGGTTATTACAAGGTAGAATGTGATAGAGAAAATGAGCATGGGACTGGAAACAAAAGGAGGTAGCCCCATGATTACAACTGGAATATATCTGTCAGCGATGGTGCGGAAATAAGACTGAAGAGAGAGATCCTTAAACCCCACGTGGCTTACATCAGGACTAATCCTGGACACAGGCTGGAAAGCATAGCCTACAGGTGGTGAGGGAGGAGGAGTGGGCTTAGCTGTGAGGAGGAGAAGGAAATATGGCTGAAAACCAGATAGGGGTCTTGAAATCACACAGAGGATTTGGGCCTTTGCTGCTGTCTGCCAGCAGCTGCCAGTAGTTCTCACACTTTGGCTGGCAACAAAATCACCTGGGGCAGTGGTGCGGAAGCGGGGGGAGTGTTGTAAAACCACAAGTGACCAGGCAAAAAACACCTGTATGTTTTCCAATTCAGTAAGTACAGAAATATTAATTGGAAAAAGGTGGACGTCAGACATTGATAGTGCTGTGGACTGCTCCAGGGACATAAGCATGATCTTTAGAGAGGCGACTCTAATCAGTTGAGGGCAACCACTGGACAGAAAGAGGTCCAGACCAACCGTGCACAGAGACATCATACAACTACACTTTAGCAACCTCTCCAAGTAACATGTCTCTTAGTGAAACTTGGGAGGGTGAAAGTTAAAAACATAAAATCCAGTGGCATTTATGTATCCTAGGCACTTACATTTGTCTGATTCTTCCAACTTGCCTTTGCTTGGTTAGAGTTTTGGGTAGATAAGAGGTGGATTTACATGTGCTAGTGTGAGAACTTTGATACACTCATTTAGACATTGACCTACTATCTTGATGTTTGAAAGCTAAAACCCAAAGAAATTTGTCTTTTTACGTAAAACAAATTCAGCCCTTGCCTTCCTTGTAGATTACATCTTCCACTAGCAGTAATAAAAAAGTAACAATATGCATAAGTCAAAGTGTCTTCTTAGATTCTCTGTAGTGTTTTATTATTTAGTTGTGTTAATTAAAGTAACTGTCTCAAAATTTCAAGGAATGCCAGAGAAGCAATTCCTGTTCAAAGGCTGCCCTCTTGTGACAATGTGTTGTATGCTTTACTGTAAAGTAACCTTATTTTACCTTATAACCTCTACAATCCAATTCATAACAGCATAAAAAGGAAAAAAACCTTACATAATTTTGAATTTTAAAAAGTACCTTGTTTATATGGCTCCTTTACCTAATGAATAGTCAATTTGGTAAATATTCCAGTGAGTTGAAGGTTTGAATCTATCTCACTTAACTAGCTTGATGAATGTATTTCTAAACCTATACAACCCACTCCTCTGCTTTTAAAAAATTAAAGTTAGCTGTAGATTGAGATGTCAGTGACACAGTTTATAGAACATAACTTAGATTGTCATCTACATTACTGTAACTACAAATACCACCCTCAGATGGAAGAATAAGTTTTATCAGTGAACATCTCTAATTGAACTATAAATGGTGTATGTCTTCTGGCTTTTACAAGCTCTTGGTCTAACACAGGGGACATATGATGTAAAAATTACAAAGCAAGGTCACTCACGGTGGCTCATGCCTGTAATCCCAGCACTTTGGGAGGCCAAGGCGGGTGGATCACAAGGTCAGGAGATCGAGATCATCCTGGCTAACATGGTGAAACCCCATCTCTACTAAAAATACAAAAATTAGCTGGGTGTGGTGGCACACGCCTGTAGTCCCAGCTACTCAGTAGGCTGAGGCAGGAGAATCGCTTGAACCCAGGACGCGGAGGTTGCAGTGAGCCGAGATTGCACCACTGCACTCCAGCCTGGTGGCAGAACAAGACTCCATCTCAAAAATAAATAAATAAATAAATAAATAAATAAATAATAAAATAGCAGTGACTATAATGTTTTGTGATGTTAAACTTTGAGAGCTTTTTTTTTTCTTTCTTTCCCCAAGTGCCTTTCCCAGTTCCAGGAGCAGAGTTATTCTAAGCTCACTGATGTAAAGGAATAGAAAGAAAAGGTTTGGTGGAAAACCTAATAACCTGCTATCTTTCTGTCTTTTGTTTTTTAAAAGCTTGAGCATTTGGGAGAATTTGGAAAGATTGTGGAGTAAGTGCAAAGAAGGAATTTGCTAACAAAATTTATACAGGGTAAAATGAGTTTTTTCCAGGTTAGAAAATATCCACTCCCTACCCTCCTACATTCTTTTCCCATGGCTAAGAAGAGGAAAAAACAAAGGCCTCTTGGTGAGCAGTGGTGACTTAGGCAGTTTCTTAGAAATATTCTAGAAGGCGTAGTCATCTTTTAAAAAAATAGCTACAAGGATGTGTCTAAGCAGAAGGGTCCATGGGCCAAATTACGTGTAGATTTTTGCATTCCAAATATGGTAAAGAAGAAGCAGGAAGCTGGGGCTCCTAAACAGGTCACACAGAAATGGACAAGGAAGAGGCCAGCAGCAGCTTGTGGGGACAAGATGTCAAACCGCAAATGTTAAACCCACCAACCATCCTCCAAATTCTGGCTCTGTTTAACAAGGCTGTGGTCTGACACTACATGCCGCCTCAGTGACTAAAGCATAATTTCCCGTCTCCTGGGAGTGTTGACAGCTGACTCCTGGCAACAATACTCACAGCACAGTAAAGTTCCTTCATCCAAGTTCATGTCCCTTCTCAAGGCATCCCACATCCGAGAACTGCTTGGTACAGAAATATAAAGGCCTGGTTTTCTTGCTCGAATTCGAAGTCATTAGGTAAACTCACCAAGATCCCTGTAGAGTGGACTGCGGCCATGATAGTGATTGCATTCCAGCCGACTTCCTGCTCTGCCCAATCCTATTGCTTTCACTCTTCCACAGGTGTTGGGAATATCATTTCAACCTCCTTGCATGCAATTCTCCAACTCGGAGTCGGCTTCCTAGGACACCTGACTGGTGATATCTCTATCACTATCACAGTAATTAGAGGGGAGCATCTTAAAATGATTGAAGGCTAACTGCCCTAACAGCACAGGCAGATGATGGCTTAAAATAGAATTTAAGTGGATTTAAAAAAAACATGAAAAAAGTTGACATTGCACGCTCATATGAGCTTATGGATCAAACCATGTGTATGATTTCTAAGATCCCTCATGCAGTATATATTTGCACTGTTTATAAATGACATCCCCTTGAATTGAATTCAGTGCAATTCAAAACAGTAATTCGTGGGAAAAATTAGATATGCAGATAGCCTGGACTCTAGAGAGGCACACATCATTTGGAGAATAATAGTGAACCGGCTGGTCTATGAGGGAAGAAAACAGAGTGAATATAGACTATTAGTGAACAACGATATTTTCCCATGTATATTCAAATTAAGGTGAACTTCTTTAGAGAATTGTGCCTTAGAAAGAACAAGTATTTCCCTATATTTGAGTCCTCACAAGTTTTCCTACGATGAGTGCTTTTGTGATTATTTTGAATAACAAAGTAATATTTAAAGAAACTCTCTTGCCCTGAATGTACTTTACGTCAATTGATGTTGCATATAGAGAGCATCAGAGTCAACCCACAAGAAAAGGAGGAACATAACTTAGCAAAGACTTAGAGGATTAGTCCTAATAGTGTGAAATCAAAAGTTCAAGTGAGGGAATAAATGCAGCTTTTAATGATTACTTAAATGAAGTTTAACTCTGGCAGGATCTACAAGAAATTGGCAACCTTTGGCTTCAGTAACAGAAACTCAGGATATATGCCCTTCAGTGCTTTTGGATTCCGCATCATATTGAGAGCGACTCCTTTAAACAAGCAATAAGAAACTTCCTGTGACAACATAATAAATTCAAAAAGTTCTGTAACTCAGACAATTTAGATAGAAGTGAGGACTTTGGCCTAGACAGCCCTGTTCACTCTAAAGATGGATTAAACAAGGAAAAAGATATTGATATCAAAAATTCAATCAGGAGTTTGATTAAAGCATTTCATTAAATGTGATAATTTCTTAGTATATTATCTTACATATGCAATATTCATGTGTAACAAACTAAATACAAGCAAACATTTGAGCATATTATCTGCAGCATAATTCACATATCAATTTACATATTCAGTTTTGCTCACATGAAAACTTCGATCTTCTCAATAAGAAAATTTGTGAAATCTTTAATTCCTCATCCCCAGGAATGTAAATAAATAAATATAAATATTGTAAGTCAGTGATTTTTTCCTAGGAAGACAGTAAAATTACTTTACACGCCTTCTCATTGTAAACCTAAATAACAAACAGAGAAAGGTTCTCTAAAGGAAAAAGACACATCTTAGGGAGGAGGGCACTGCAATGGGAATATGCATGACAAAGCAAACTGTGTAGATTCAAATGGTAAAGGAAGACAAGGTCTTTAAAAGAAAAGCGATCAACCTGGAATTATGGGTGAGTAGAAAAAAATAAATAAAGGAAAAATGAAGAGGCTTATCTAATTGTTTTGTTATAGTTATCTTTGACTATAAAGAGCAACAACAAGGTCGATGTCAGTTGAAGTTTGGGCAGGTGGTTGCTGGATAGATGTCCTCACAGAAGTGTATTTTGTGTAAGGTTGCTATGGCCTTTGTGCAAGGTTGTGGATTTTGTGGTATTTTGTGATAGTTTGTATCAGGCCTAGAAGCATGAGAACCCTCTCTTCAAGGCCTTCTCTGAATCTATTTGTCCAGGTTTTTTCTTTTCTTTTTAAAGATTACTGACAGTTTTGATTCTGATAACTTTTATATCATGATCCCTAATTTCAAAAAAAATTAAACGTGTAACTTTTTTATGATGTATTTGATAGGCTTGGATTTATGAATCACCTCTACTATCTATAGTGGTAGATATATCTGAGCCTACTTACACAGCACTTCCATCAGATTTTCTCTTCAGTGGAATTGGAAGAGGGGGGTTTTGGAGAAGGGGATGAAGGAATTGTGCTGCATCAGAGGTCCCCACCTAACAGCACAGGGCCTTTTTCTGTGCTCTTGCCAGGCCGTTGTATTAGGCTGATACAAAAGTAATTTTGGTTTTGTCATTGAAAGTAATGAGACCATCTGACTTACAATGTCTGTGCCGTAACCAACTCCTAATAGCCTCCTAGGACAGCTTTGCTCTGACATACACTGTCCTGGAACCATGTCTGCTTTGTAACTCCTGAGGTAGCTGCCACCATGACCAATGCCTTCTCATCTTTACTCTACATGCAGGTAACAGTTATAATTATATCTCTGTGTATTCACAGAACATTTAGTACATCTGGGACTTCTACAAAATTTCCCTAGCTGATTTTGGTGTTCTAGTGTCCTGGCAGCTCTAGCCATGAAGGGATGATGCTTTATCAGCATTTCTGTTGAGTTTTTTTACTTTTTCTCACAAACTGATTCCACTTTTCCCACATACGTTTGACAATTCATTTGAACTCATTTATTCTAAACCCATTATTTTTTGTCTATTATTTAATAGGGTGGGGGACGAGGGATAAAAGATAACAAATAAGGTGCAGTGTACACTGTTCGGGTGATAGGTGCACCCAAATCTCACAAATAACCAGTAAAGAAGTTATTCATGGAACCAAATACCACCGTACCCCAATAACCTATGGGAAAAAAAATAAAAAATACAATAAAAAAGAGTCAGAAAAAAAGAAAATAATCACTGTACTTACCACGACACTTAGAAATGGTGGCTAGCATTAGTTGTGTCACCTAATAATATTATTATTTTTTCTTTATGCTACAAACTAGCTCTGCTATTTCAATCACTACTATTTGAAGTGTCACTAAATTAAATTAAATTTATTGTATCCTTCTGGACTCAAAAATGGAGGTAAATGCTAAGACAATTTCAGAATATTATCACATATTAAAGCATATTATATGGGGAAAATGTGATTTAAAAAAAAATAGAAATTGGTAGAGAAACAGTTTTGGGGTCTCTTTAATTTCCGCACATTTTGCAAGTATGGACGCTGAATTTCTTGTTCCAAATGATTGTTTTCAAGCATGTTTGTATAGAAAACAGCCTTGGAATAGAAAACCAGCACCTCCTTCTGAAACAAAGAAAAGTTTATTTACTGTCTAGTATAATGCAGATAATTTCTCCCTCTTGGGAAGGGTACAGCCAAGTGAACTTCCCATAATACAAGTTGGGGTTTCTTGAGCTTGGGTTTTTCTTCCACAGTGTAATGTGCAGGTGCCACTTGGCTCTCTTTGTGTTATCATGGGAAAGCTGATGGCTGTAGGTGCATGTTTATTTTGGGGTTCTCTATTCTGTTTCATTGGTCTTTGTGTCTGTTTTCATATCGCTACCATGCTATTTTGTCTATTGTGGCCTTAGGGTATAGTATGAAGTCAAGTAATGTGATGTCTCCAGCTTTGTTCTTCTTGCTTAGGTTTCCTTTGGTTGTCTGGGCTCTTTAAAAATCCATATGAAATTTAGAATTTTTTTTTCTAATTCTGTGAAAAACGATATTGGTTGTTTCATAGGAATAGTGTTGAATGTGTAGATTGCTTTTGGCAGTATAGCCATTTTAACAATATTGATCTTTCTAATCCATGAGCATGGAATAGTTTTCCATTTGCTTTGTCATCTATGATTTCTTTCTGCAGTGTTTTGTAGTTCTCCTTTTAGATATCCTTTACCTCCTTGCTTAGACATATTCTTCTTTTCTTTTATTTTATTTTGGGGGTTGCTGTTGTAAACAGCATTGCACTCTTGATTTACCTCTCAGTTTAAACATTTTTGGTGTACAGAAATGATACTTCTTTCTATATATTGATTTTTTTAATCCTGAAAGTTTGCTGAAGTTTTTTTTTTATCAGTTCTAGGAGCCTTTTGGCACAGTCTTTAGGGATTTCTAGGTGTAGAATCATATCATCAGTGAAGAGAGATAATTTGTCTTCATTTCCTATTTGGATGCCTTTTATCGCTTTCTCTTGCCTGATTGCTCTGGCTAGGACTTGTTAAACAGGAGTGGTGAGAACAGGCATCCCTATTTTATTCCTGTTCATAAGGGGAATGTGTTGGGAGAAAAGCTGAGTGTTGGAAGAGAAGCTGAGGCAGGGCCATATGTTTCTCATTCACTTGATACACCGTTTCCTTTCAACCCCTAAATCCTCAACACCTGTTTGTTTGAGCACCAACAAATAGCGTGGGCTCCCAGAGCTTGGGGACTTTGCAGACTCCACACTCGTGATGGTCTCCTGGTCCCACTTTCTCTCTCAAACTGTCTTTTTCTCATTCCTTTGACTCTGCCGGACTTCATCACCCCCATGACCTAGTGTTGGGTCTGATCACCCCAACATTCCTGGCGCCCAACATGGGGTGACAAAGACCCGGTGAAGGAAGGCTGGAGCATGTGAAAGCAGAGGACACAACATCAAAAGACACCCGAGGACATACAAAGATGGGGAATGAAATTTATTACTTAGAATTTGTTATCACTCTTTAGTACAGTAAAGCAGTTTTGCCCATGGTTTCCAGAACAAAGGACTATGAAGTTGGATGAATGGGAGAGAATTGGAAGAGATTTTTTAAAAGGCATATAAAGATGGAGCAGAAATTCCAGTCTCTATATGGTCAGTGTGGGCACTAATAAAGGCAGCCCTTGAGCCATTTCAAACAGATGAGGACGCAGACTCAGATGAGGAAGAGGAGGATGAGTGTAAAAAACTAACTTCAAATTCTGAGTGTGGGGAGCAGCTACCAGAGGAGATTAAAGAAAAGAAAGAAAAACTTTAAAAGTATGTTTTACTAGCCCGTTGGCTCCACCTGCTGAATTAAGTGAATGGCCACCTCCTCTCTCTCCTCTAAATGGGCGAAAAAATAAATTAGCTGAAAAACTTACTGCTCCTGTAGTTACAACATTAAAACCTGGAGCAATTGGTGGTGGTAGACAAAATTCTATTCAAAAAGCTAAAGCCAAGGGAGACCTTGAAGCATGGCAATTTCCCGTTACTGTAATCCAGCAAGTAGGACAGAATATAGCTAATTAGGCTGCTTTCTCTTTTAAGTTACTAAAGAATTTAAGCAAGCCATTAGTCAATATGGACTGAACTCTCTTTTTGTGCAAACTTTATTTAAAAATATGGCTCTTGATAATAGATTACTACCATATAATTAGCATACTTTGACAAATCCTGTTCTCACTCCATCTCAGTACTTGCAGTTTAAAACTTGGTAGGCTGATGAAGCTCAAACTCAGGCAAAAGAAAACACACAAGTGCAGCCACCTGTGCCTGTTTTCTTTGATCAGTTAATATGAGTTGGCCCTAACTGGGGTTGATTAGAGAATCAAGCACTAATGGAAGATGTTGCCATTGTTCAGCTGTGCTTCATGTGCTTACATGCATAGAAAAGGATAAATGTTACAGGGGAAAAGTATCCTTATTTCAGTTCTGTCTGACAAGGACCTAAAGAACCATATATTAATTTTATTGCTCAGCTCCAAGAGGCTGTGTATAAAGCCGTAAATGATCAAAACAGCTCAGGATGTTGTAATACAGCTTCTTGCATACAATAATGCTAATGCAGAGTGTCAAACTGCTATTAGATCCCAGACAGAGAGGGCCCATTTAACTAAATATATTAAGGCTTGCGATGGCATTGGAGATAACTTACATAAGGTTATTCTTTTAGCTCAGGCTGTGGCTAGATTAAGAGTAAGAAAAAATATGCTTCATTTCTCAGGCTCTTGCCTTATTGTGGGCAAATTGGACACAAGAAAGGAATGTAGAAAGGAATTCAAAAGACGAAAACTACTACCATCAATCAACAGAAAAGTCCCAATGTACGTCCCTGGTGTAAGAAAGGCAATCACTGGGCAAGTCCGTGTCATTCTAAATTTAGCAAAGAAGGACAACCTCTTTCAGGAAATAGGAAGAGGGACCCGCCTCAAGCCCCTCAACAAACTGAGGCACACCCAGCACAGCCACTGCCCTTACAAATGTACAGCAATTGTTCCCCGCCTCAGCAAGCAGTGCTGCTGTAGACCTCTACAGCACAATTCCCATCTCCTTACTTCCTGGGGAGCCACCAAAGAAGGTCCCCACAGGAGTTAGGGCACCCTTACCCTGAGAAACTGTTGAGAACAAGCCTCCCCAAATCCGGCCATAAACTGGCCCCCAAACTGGCCATAAACAAAATCTCTGCAGCACTGTGACATGTTCATGATGGCCATAACACCCACGCTGGAAGGTTGTGGGTTTACTGGAATGAGAACAAGGAATACCTGGCCCGTCCAGGGTGGAAAACCACTTAAAGGCATTCTTAAGCCACAAACAATAGCATGAGTGATCTGTGCCTTAAGAATAAGGGATACTTTTAGTTAATCTAATATCTATAGAAACAATGCTAATGACTGGCTTGCTGTTAATAAATACGTGGGTAAATCTCTGTTCAGGGCTCTGCTCTGAAGGCTATAAGACCCCCCCTCCCCGATTTCCCACTTCACACCTCTATATTTCTGTGTGTGTGTCTTTAATTCCTCTAGTGCTGCTGGGTTAGGGTCTCTACAACCGACCTGGTCTCAGCAAGTGGTGCCCATTCATGGGGGCTCAAATACAGGTCAAAGGATCGCTGGAGCAATGATTGGAGAATGTGGAATTAGCTGGAGGACACCCGAGTACTCTTAAAGCAATCCCCGTGGTGAGTCAGAAGGGGAGCTCGGAAGCATCAGGGTAGCAATAGGGCAAGTGTGGGCTGTGGTTCATTCTACCTTGGAACTTTTTCACACTGATGATGAGGAGGAAGGAGAGTATAACAAAGTAACAGTAGAGGTTACAGACCAGGTTTATTTGTCACCTAAAGCTAAAGCAGAAAAGGAGGGAGAGGTTCATCCCTATCCTTCTGCACACCCTCATTATTATTTTGAAGTAAACGACCCTCCAGATCTTTCTTTTCTGGAGGACACTAGGTGAAAAGTAGTTGCCCTGGTGACTGTTCGAGCAGCGCCTTGAGCAACTGCTCTTAGTTCTATTCAGGCAGGAATACAGCAAGCTAGACAAAAGTGGGATTTAGAGGCTTGGCAGTTCCCTGTTTGAATACACCCCCAAGATCAACAGGGAAACATTATAGCTACATTTGAGCCTTTTCCTTTTACATTACTCAAAAAAATTAAACAAGCTATAAATCAGTATGGACCAGGTTCTCCTTTTGAAATGGGACTGTTAAAGAATGTTGCTGTTTCCAGTCGGATGATTCCTACTGACTGGGACACTCTTACTCTAGCTTGTCTAACTCCTGCTCAGTTCTTACAATTTAAAACTTAGTGGGCAGATGAAGCTTCCATTCAGGCTGCTCACAATGCCTGGGCCCAACCTCAAATTAATATAACTGCAGACCAACTTTTGGGGGTTGGTGGCTGGGCTGGTTTACATGCACAAGTGGTCATGCAGGATGATGCCATAGAACAGCTTAGAGGAGTGTGCATTAGAGCTTGGAATAAATCACTTCATGTGGAGAACAATACCCTTCCTTTAGTGCTGTAAAACAGGGACAAAGAGAACCATATGTGGATTTTATAGCTTGGTTACAGGAGTCTCTTAAAAAGATGATTGAAGATTTGGCTGCTTAGGATATAGTGTTGCAGTTATTGGTTTTGACAATGCTAATCCTTATTGCCAGGCTGCTCTGCGACCTATCAGAGGGAAAGCACATTTAGTTGATTATAACAAGGCCTATGATGATATCAGAGATAATCTACATAAAGCTACTTTGTTGGCACAGGCGATGGCAGGACTGAGAGTGGATAAAGGAAATACTCTATTTCCTGGAGCTTGTTTTAACTGTGGGAAGCATGGTCATACTAAAAAGAATGTAAAAAAAAAAAAAATCACCGAGTCAGGCCACCAGATAGGGGAAAAAACAAAACTGCTGATCCTGAAATATGTCCAAAATGTAAAAAAGGAAAACTTTGGACTAATCAGTGTCACTCTAAGTTTGATAAAGAAGGGAACCCGATTTTGGGAAACTCCCCGAGGGGCCCATCCCAGCCCCTGTTCTAAACCAGGGCATTTCCAGCTCAGGCCATTCCCTCACCCCCATACGTTATCTGTCCCCCACCACAGCCCATAGTGCTGCAGTAGATTTATGCTGCACAAAAGCTGTGAGCCTTCTGCCTGGGGAACCCCCACAAAACGTCCCAACAGGAGTCTGTGGACCGTTGCCAGCAGGGACAATGGGATTAGTTTTAGGAACGTCTAGTTTAAGTTTAAAAGGGGTACAAATACACACTGGAGTCATTGATTCAGATTACAATGAGGAAATTCAAATTGTGATATTTAGTTCTGTTCCCTGGAAAGCACAGCCAGGAGTGCGCATAGCACAGCTCCTGAGTGAGCCGTATGTGGGAATGGGAAAAAGTGAAATTAAATGAACTGGAGGATTTGGAAGCACAAATAAAAAAGGCAAGGCAGCTTATTGGGTAAATCAAATTACTGATAAACATCCTACCTGTGAAATAACTATCCAAGGAAAGAATTTTAAAGGTTTGGTAGATACTATTTTTTTTTTTTTTGGTAGGAGTGGACATTTCAATTATTTCTCTACAGCACTGGCCGTCCATGTGGCCAATTCAGCTCACTCAATTTAACACAGTGGAAACTGCTAAAGCTCTAGAAGTGTATCAAAGTAGCTATACTTTGCATTGTGAAGGGTCCGATGGACAACCTGGGACTCTTCAACCAATTGCAACTTCTGTACCTATAAATTTATGGGGGAGAGATTTATTATGACAATGGGGAGCACAAGTTCTAATTCCATAACAATTATACAGCCCTCAAAGTCAACATATGATGCACGAAATGGGGCATGTCCCTGGTATAGGAGTAGAAAAAAATTGCAAGATTTGAAAGAACTGCTTCAAACGGAAAGACAAATTTCCTGCCAAAGATTAGGATACAATTTTTGATGGTGGCCATAGTTAAGCCTCCAGAACATATACCTTTAAAATGGTTAACAGATAAGCCAATTTGGATAGAATAATGGCTGTTAAGCAAAGAGAAACTGGATGCTTTAGAGAAATTAGTTACTGAACAATTAGAAAATGGGCACATAGCTCCAACATTTTCCCCTTGGAATTCTCCAGTTTTCATAATTAAGAAAAAATCAGGTAAATGGAGAATGTTAACTGACTTAAGAGCCATCAATTCAGTTATACAACCAATGGAAATATAACAGCCAGGATTGCCTTCTCCTACTATAATTCCAAAAAATTGGCCTTTAATAGTCACAGATTTAAAAGACTGTTTCTTTACTACCCTTTTAGCTGAGCAAGACTGTGAACGGTTTGCATTTACAATGCCTGCAGTAAACAATCTGCAGCCTGCTAAGCGTTTTCATTGTTTCACAGATGGGTCTAGTAATGGTAAAGCTTCTTATTCTGGATCAAAAGGTAAAGTTTTCCAGACACCCTATACTTCAGCTCAAAAAGCGGAGCTTGTAGCTGTAATTGAGGTGTTGACTGCTTTTGATATGCCTATTAATGTGATTTCTGATTCTTCATACATGGTTCATTCCACACAGTTAATTGAAAATGCTCAGTTGCGATTTCATACAGATGAACAACTGATAATAAAAACAAAAAAGGGGGAGAAACAGGGATTACGGGATAGCCCATATACAATTGAATCTAACATCATTAACTTTCAATTTTTTGAGCCTGCCCAAAGGCCAGATGTTATCAGCAGCTGAACAGCATCTACAGAAACCAGCTGCAAAGACAGAAGCAGAACAACTGGTTTAGCGGAGCGATCCAATAACAAAAAGTTGGGAAATAGGCAAAATTATAACTTGGCATAGAGGTTATGCTTGTGTTTCTCCAGGACCGAAACAACAACTGATTTAGATACCATCAAGACACCTGAAATTTTATCATGAGCCAGATGCTGAGGAAGAGATAAAAAGCACAATCATCATTGAAATTAGAGCTTCTGGCTGGGTGCAGTGGCTCACGCCTGTAATCCCAGCACTCTGGGAGGCCGAGGTGGGTGAATCACAAGGTCAGGAGATCGAGACCATCCTGGCTAACACGGTGAAAACCCGTCTCTACTAAAAATACAAAAAATTAGCTGGGTGAGGTGGCGGGCGCCTATAGTCCCAGCTACTCAGGAGGCTGAGGCAGGAGAATGGTGTGAACCCAGGAGGCAAAACTTCAGGTTTTGCCAAGAATGACACTGTAAATGTAACAAAGCTTCTGTGCTTGTTAGTGAACACCAAATCAGCTACTCTCCTGTATTTGGAGATCAGGATGAAATGAAAAGAACAAGCAGGCTGGGTGCGGTGGCTCATGCCTGTAATGCCAACACTTTGGGAGGCTTAGGTGGGCGGTTCACCTGAGGTTGGGAGTTTGAGACCAGCCTGACCAACATGGAGAAACCCCATCTCTACTAAAAATGCAAAATGAGCTGGGCGTGGTGGCACAAGACTCTAATCCCAGCTTGGGAGGCTGAGGCAGGATAAGTGCTTAAACCTGAGAGGCGGAGGTTGCAGTGAGGCAATATTGCACCATTGCACTCCAGCCTGGGCAACAAGAGTGAAACTCCATCTCAAAAAAATAAAAAATAAAAAAGACCCCCAACCTTGTCTAGACTGTGGGGTTTCAGTTTCACCCCAGGGGGGTCCTGGTTGGGTTAGAATCCTGCATCTGGTTTGAGTTCGAATCCTAAAGAATAAAGGGAATAAAGGCTGTAGCCACTGACATACTCAATCTGGTCTGGTTCTGGCTTTTGCGTGTCTATCTGTATTTTTGGTCTAAATATTTGGCCCAACAGAGGTTAAAGGCTTTGATGTTCTCAGCAAAAACCTTGTGAGATCTCTAGTTTATCTGTGTGCTCAGCTGGAGCAAAGAGACTCCATAAACTAGAAAAACCTAAAGAAAATGGTACACTTGAAAAATTGAGAGCCAACTCCTGTTTGTTGTTCTGTCCACCTCCCTCTCTCACTCCTCCTTCTGCCTTTGCTGTGGTCCCATGGTGTTTCTGTCTTTACAGGGACCTGCGATTCAGTGTAGGAGTGAAGTCCATGATTTTAAAACCTTCATGTCTCTGCTTTTTAACTCTGCCTGCTTTGCTGAGCTCTTATAATGAGAAATAAACCATTCAGAACAGAAACAACAGGGCATCAGAAAACCAACTTCCGGCAGTGCTCCGGCAAGTACCTCCCTAGAGGGGAAGGGCTTACTAAAGGAGATTTAATCTTGAAAAGGTCAAAATGAGAAGCTCTAACCTTAAGCTTGCTAGGTTTTCTGGGACTCGAGCTGGCTATATATTATGGACCATTCTAGTCACACACACACACATACACACACACACACACACACAATTTTTTTTGAGACAGAGTCTCGCTCTGTTGCCCACGCTGGAGTGCAGTGGTGTGATCTTGGCTCACTGCAACCTCCACTTCCCAGGTTTGAGCAATTCTCCTGTCTCAGCCTCCTGAGTAGCTGCGATTACAGGTGTGTGCCACCATATCCGGCTAATTTTTGTGGTTTTAGTAGAGATGAGGTTTCACCATGTTGGCCAGGCTGGTCTCAAACTCCTGATCTCAAGTGATCCACTTGCCTTGGCCTCCCAAACTGCTGGGATTACAGGCATGAGCCACTGTGCCCAGCCTATATATATATATATATATATATATATTTTCTTTTTCTTTTTGATACAGAGTCTTGCTCTGTTGCCGAGGATGGAGTATGGTGGTACAATCGCAGCTCACTGCAACCTCCACCTCCCAGGTTTGAGTGATTATCCTGCCTCAGCCTCCTGAATAGCTAGGACTACAGGTGCACACCACCACACCCAGTTAATTTTTGTATTTTCAGTAGAGATGGGGTTTTGTCACGTTGGCCAGGCTGGTCTCAAACTCCTGGCCTCAAGTGATCCACCTGCTTCAGCCTCCCATAGTGTTGGGATTACATGAATGAGCCACTGTACCTGGCCTCTAGTGCACACTTTAAACCTGACGGCCAAATTACATGAAAGAAAATTCAGAACTCAAATAGTGACTATTTTTAAAAACCATAAAATGAAAAAGTCTCAGTTCTTTTGCCTACCTTTTTTTTCCCACTGCCTACTTTGAATCTGCTGATTTGTCTACTGGTGTTGAGATAAGACTTACTGTCTGTTGTGTTACCAATTCGAGGTTACTTGGCTGAAGAAAAACAAAAGAATGAAACAATTCTATATTTTTTTCTCTTTTTGAGACAAGGTCTCACTCTAAGGTCTCACTCTGTTCCCCAGACTGGAGTGCAGTAGTGGGATCATAACTCACTGTTATCTCAACCTCCTAGGCTCAAGCAATCTTCCTGCCTCATCCTCTCTAGTAGCTGGGACAATAGGCATGCACCACCATGCCTGGCAATATTTATCTTATTCTTAGTAGAGATTGGGTCTCACTATGTTGCCCAGGCTGGTCTCAAACTCCTGAGCTCAAGTGATCCTCTTGCCTCAGCCTCTCAAAGTGCTGGGATACAGGCATGAACCACTGTGCCCAGACAAAAGAGTTCTTTTATAAATACAAATAATTTAAAAAGTATTGGTAAAATAAAAATAGAAATGTCTTCAGAATTGTCAGCATACATTTTTGACTGTCTTTTATATTTACATTTGCTAGATATTTTAAGGTGCTAGGTTTTGGCATGAAGGTTATAAAGCTATAAACACAGGAAAGAAAAGAATATTTGTTTATGTGATTTTTTAAATACATAAGACCAATTTAATACGGTTTGTTGAACAAAAATAATGGAATTTTCTGAGTTATTGGTAAAATACCCTTGTATTTAACTTTGAAGTCCTCACTTATGTGAACACCTGATATTCGCAGGCTATATCATGGTTAACAAGAAAATAACTTAGAAATGATGACTAGCTTTGTCTAATACCTCAGTTCTCACAAATACTCTAGATAAACTGTCAAAAATAAGTAAATGTAAATGGATAAATATCTATACAAGACATCTTAATGTATTTTTGAAAATTTTTTGAGCCAGTGTCTCTGTCTGTCACCCAGGCTGAAGTGCAGTGGCATGATCACAGCTCATTGCAACCTTGACCTCCTGCACTCAAGGGATCCTCCCATCTCAGCCTCCCAAGAAACTGTTAATTACAGGCATGCACCACCATGGTCAGCTAACCTTTATTTTTTTTTTTTTTGTAGAGTCAGCATCTCTCTATTTTGCTCAGGCTGGTCTCATGGTGTGAGCCACCATGCCCAGCCTATTTTTGAAATTTTAGTTATGTTACATTAAATAATAGATACTCATTAAATATCTGGGTTATTTCCAATTTGAAACTCATGTTTTAGCCCAGGAACTGTGGCTCACACCTGTAATCCCAACACTTTGGGAAGCCAAGGCGGGTGGCTCACCCGAGGTCAGGAGCTCAAGACCAGCCTGATCAACATGGTGAAACCCAATCTCTACTAAAAAATACAAAAAATTAGCCAGGTGTGGTGGTGTGTCCCTGTAATCCCAGCTACTCAGGAGGCTGAGGCAGGAGAATTGCTTGAACCTGGGGGGCGGAGGTTGCAGTGAGCTGAGATCACACCATTGCACTCCAGCCTGGGCAAAAAGAGCGAAAATCCATCCTAAAAAAAATGTTTTAGGAACACATAATTCTAAATTATGAAATTATTCTCATATGTAAGATACTGCTATATGACAATTCAAGATTTCTTGCTTCCTAGGTTTTTTATTAAAATAAGGGTTTCTAAGTGTTAATATCTTTGTAGATATATGTGATTAAGATGACTAGATACAAAAGAAACAATTCTGTATGCAAAATGTATACCGGTTTTTGTTTCAGAGAAAATAAATTCGCTTAGAGATTTTTAAGGATTATTTTAAATTGAAGGAATAAAAAAGAAAGATAAAACTAAATGTGTATAAAAAGTTAGGAAAGATGGAAAAAATTATACGAGGTTATTAAAAGTTTATGTAAATCTTACCTCGAGGTCAAAACTGATTGAGATCAGATAGACTGTTTATAAAGTTTATTTAAATTAGCTGTAATATTAAAAACATAGTGATAAAAAACTAAAAATTTTGGTTAAAACAACAAAGTTTTCTTAATGTATTTATTTGCTCATAAGAGGTAATAAATATTGACTTTTAATCCTGAAATCTGTTACTATAAAAACTTTTCAGATTTGTATATCAGAAGTTCAACTTTTCCTGTACTTTCATGTTACACATGACTCACAGATCACATCATTGTCTCCTGTTCCTTCTTGAGAAGGAATAAAAGGCTTGGGTTTCCTGCTTGGCTGGGATGATAACTCTTTCAGCTTTTTCATCAGGTCTAATTTTGTACTCTTGGCTTTTAAATATGTCTTAATTACTTCATGTAACCAGGAAACTTCCATGCTATCTTTGAGAGCTATGGATCCCCACTGCTCTATGCTCTCGTTTTCCTGTTTACATTCCTCTGTAATATTATGCTCACTCATGACCCTGGACACACTCTTTCTATGTCTAATTAAATTCAAGTCTCCTTGTCATCGGGTTTGACTTCCAAGTGATTTAAATTAGCTTCCCATAAGAAGACACAATTATGCCACAGGAGGTTTTACCCTTTAAATGACTGGCCTGTAATGAAGATTTTAGGTTTTATCAAGATAATCCATGTGTTGCCTTTATTGTTTTTTTAATTACTTGGGAAAACTGAGGGTTTTCAGTTTTCACATCCATGTAACCTTCTATGTTGCTTTTGATGTCTTTTGGTTGTCATGCTAATTAAATGAATGACTGTTATTTAAAAATGACATGTGGCTGTGTGCAGCGGCTCATGTCTGTAATTCCAGCCCTTTGGGAGGCCGAGGTGGGTGGATGACTTGAGCCCAGGAGTTCAAGTCCAGCCTGGGCAAAATGGCAAAACCCCATCTCTACTAAAAATACAAAAGCTAGCTAGATGTGGTAGCACGTGCTCATAGTCCTGGCTACTTGGGAGACTAAGGTGGAGGATCACCTGGGCCTGGGAGGTTGAGGCTGCAGTGAGCCATGATTTCACCACTTCACTCCAGCCTGAGCAACAGGGTGAGACCCTGTCTCAAAAAAATAATAAAATGAAAAACAATAAACTGTCATTCTGTTTTGGTCAAATGTTTTCAATTTTTTGACATCTTTGCTAAAACTTAGTTGATAACATTGTATGGGAAGCATTGCCAAAAGATAAGTAACACTAAATCTTCTTTTTTTTTCTCTGAGACAGAATCTTGCTTTGTCACCCAGGCTGGAGTGCAGTGGCGTCATCTGGATTCACTGCAACCTCTGCCCCAAGGTTCAAGCGATTCTCTTGCCTCAACTTCCCAAGTAGCTGGGACTACAGACACGTGCCACCATGCCCGGCTAATTTTGTATTTTTAGTAGAGACAAGATTTCTTCATGTTGGCCAGGCATGTGTCGAACTCCTGACCTCTGAGGATCTGTCCAACTTGGCCTCCCAAAGTTTTGGGATTACAGGAATGAGCCACTGTGCCTGGCCTAAATCTTCTTTTGGTTACATTTATAAGTATGTTATTAATATAAATATTTTCAACGTTATATAAATTATACAAATCTAATATGGTATCAGTCATAATTTTGATGATGTTAAATATTTTCTAAAGTTGTATGTGTATAGATATATTATTAATATACATATTCTAAAGATTATATAAAATTTGTGGAAGTCTGATGGATCTGATGTGTTGCCATCAGTCATGATTCTGGCTGTTATCTTAAAATGCTACATATAATACAAATAACTAAATTTTCTCGCCATTTGAGAACTTCCACTGGATTTTAACCAAAGGCTATTCTAAGTTTTTGTCATCCACGGTGATTGTTTAAAGTTCTTCTCTGAAAACTTTTACAGGTCAGGCGCGGTGCTGGAGGCCGTGCAGGGCATGGTGCTGGGCGTGGTGCAGGGCACGGTGGCTCGCGCGTGTAAAAATCCCGGCACTTTGCAAGGCCGAGGTGGGTGAATTGCTTAAACTCAGAAGTTTGAAAGCAGCCTGGGCAACATGGTAAAATCCTGTCTCCACAAAAATACAAAAATTAACCAGGCATGATGGTGCATGCCTATGGTCCCAGCTACTTCGGAGGCTGAGGTAGGAGGATGGCTTGAGTTTGGGAGGGACAGATTGTGGTGAGCTAAGATCATGCCACTGCACTCCATCCTGAGTGATAGAGCCAGACCATGTCTCAAAAAAAAAAAAAAAAGCCTTTACAAACAGCTATCATCTAAATTACTTTTAATGGAAAGGACTCTGACAAGTTCTCTTAAATATGGTTTCAGATAACTTTGGGGATCATACCATTGGACTAGGAAAACCTTCCAGGACTTTAAAAAGCTGAATGAGAATTTCCAATTGAAATCCAGCAAAACACAAAAAACTGAATGAGAATTGCTATTTGAAATCAAGCAGAACAAGATTTAGTTACATGGGACTGAACTTATAAAAGAAGGAAAAGATTTTATTCATGGCCCTTCCATTGGAAACATTGTTGATTCTCTTTATGTTTTGTTTTCCAAAGTCAAGAATTTTTTTTCTTTTCAGCTATTTTTAACTTACAATACATTAGATAAACTACATTGTGAACAAAAATTTGAGCCATTTATCTGTCTCTCTAACTGATTTCTCCAGAATTCAGAAGCCATTCGTGAGCATTCCTAAATTATGGCAATATAATTATTTGCATAATTTCAATAAGAATCTATTTTTAGTAACAGGATTCAATTGGAGACACTGTTTGTTTTATCAAGGCTTTAACTCGAATGGCAGATACAACCAGACCACTTTAAGGAATTGAGGTTGACTTTATAGCACCAATACAAAGCCCCTTAGAATGACTGGCTTGGTGTCCTGTCTACAAGGGTCCTTTACAAAGTTGCTGTCCTTGTGGTAAGAAGTAAAGAATGTCACTTTCTGACGGGCACAGGAACCTCAAGTTATTTGAGGACCTTGAGAAGAGAGGACTACACCCATTCATAAAAGTATTACAGGAGAGCTGGCAAGATGTCTGAATAGGAACAGCTCCGGCCTGCAGCACCCAATGAGATCAACACAGAAGGCAGGTGGTTCATGCATTTCCAACAGCCTCCACTGGTGATACCCATGCAAACAGGGTCTGGAGTGGACCTCCAGCAAACTCGAGCAAACCTGCAGCAGAGGGACCTGACTGTTAGAAGGAAAACTAACAAACAGAAAGGAATAGTATCAACATCACCAACATCAAAGAGCAAAGGTAGATAAATCCATAAAGATGGGGAGAAACCAGTGCAAAAAGGCTGAAAACTCCAAAACCCAGAATGCCTCTTCTCCTCCAGAAGATCACAACTCCCCACCAGCAAGGGAACAAAACTGGACAGACAATGAGTTTGATGAATTGACAGAAGTAGGCTTCAGAAGGCAGGTAATAACAAACTCCTCCGAGCTAAAGGAGCATGTTCTAACCCAATGCAAGGAAGCTAAGAGCCTGAAAAAAAAGGTAGGACGAATTGTTAACTAGAATAACCGGTTTATAGAAGAATATAAATGACCTGATGGAGCTGAAAAACCCAGCACAAGAACTTCATGAAGCATACACAAGTATCAATAGCTGAATCAATCAAGCAGGAGAAAGGATATCAGAGATTGAAGATCAACTCAATGAAATAAAGCAAGAAGACAAGATTAGAGAAAAAAGAGTGAAAGAAATGAACAAAGCCTCCAAGAAATAGAGGACTATGTTAAAAGACTGAATCTATGTTTGATTCGTGTACCTGAAAGTGACAGAGAGAATGGAACCAAGTTGGAAAACACTCTCAAGTATATTATCCAGGAGAACTTCCCCAACCTAGCAAGACAGGCCAACATTCAAATTCAGGAAATACAGAGAACACCACTAAGATACTCCTCAAGAAGGGCAACCACAAGACACAAAATCATCAGATTCACCAAGGTTGAAATGAAGGAAAAAATATAAAGGGCAGCCAGAGAGAAAGGTTGAGTTACCCACAAAGGGAAGCCCATCAGACGAACAGTGGATCTCTTGGCAGAAAGACTACAAGCCAGAAGACAGTGGGGGCCAATATACAACATTCCTAAAGAAAAGAATTTTCAAGACAGAATTTCATATCCAGCCAACTAAGCTTCATAATTGAAGGAGAAATAAAATCCTTTACAAGCAAATGCTGAGAGATATTGTCACCACCAGGCCTGCCTTACAAGAGCTTCTGAAGGAAGCACTAAACACGGAAAGGAACAACTGGTAACAGCCACTGCAAAAACATACCAAATTATAAAGACCATTGGCACTATGAAAAAATTGCATCAACTAATGAGCAAAATAACCAGCTAGTATCATAATGACAGGATCAAATTCATACATAACAATATTAACCTTAAATGTAAATGAGCTAAATGCCCCCAATTGAAAGACACAGACTGGCAAATTGGATAAAGAGTCAAGACCCATCAATGTGCTGTACTCAAGAGACCCATCTCATACACATAGGCTCAAAATAAAGGGATGGAGGAACATTTACCAAGCAAGTGGAAAGCAACAAAAGGCAGGGGTTGCAATCCTAGCTTCTGATAAAACAGATCTTAAGCCAACAAAGATCAAAAGAGACAAAGAAGGGCGTTACATAATGGTAAAGGGATCAATGCAACAAGAAGAGCTAACTATCCTAGACATATATGCATCCAATACAGGAGCACTCAGATTCATAAAGCAAGTTCTTAAAGACCTACAAAGAGACTTAGACTCCCACAAAATAATAGTGGGAGACTTTAACACTCCACTGTCAATATTAGATCAATGAGACAGAAAATTAACAATAATATCCAGGACTTGAACTCAGTTCTGGAGCAAGTGGACCTAAAAGATATCTACAGAACTCTCCACCCCAAATCAACAGAATAGACCTTCTTCTCAGCACCACATTGCACTTATTCGAAAATTGACCACATAATTGGAAGTAAAGCTCTCCTCAGGAAATGCAAAAGAATTGAAATCATAACAAACAGTCTCTCAGGCCACAATGCATTCACATTAGTATGCAAGATTAAGAAACTCACTCAAAACCTCACAACTACATGGAAACTGGGTGACCTGCTCCTGAATGACTACTGGGTAAATAACGAAATGAAGGCAGAAATAAAGATGTTCTTCAAAACCAATGAAAACAAAGACACAACGTCCCAGAATCTCTTGGACACATTTAAAGCAGTGTGTAGGGGGAAATTTATAGCACTAAATGTCCACAAGAGAAAGCAGGAAAGATCTAAAATTGGCACCTTAACATCAAAATTAAAAGAACTAGAGAAGCAAGAACAAACAAATTCAAAAGCTAACAGGAGACAAGACACAAATAAGATCAGAGCAGAATTGAAGGAGATAGCGACACGAAAAACCCTTCAAAAAATCAATGAATCCAGGAGCTGGTTTTTTGAAAAGATCAGCAAAACAGACCACTAGCCAGACTAATAAAGAAGAAAAGAGAGAAGAATCAAATAGATGCAATAAAACATGATTAAGGGGATATCACCACTGATCCCACAGAAATACAAATTATCATCAGAGAATACTACCAAGACTAAACCAGGAAGAAGTGAAATTCCTGAATAGACCAATAACAAGTTCTGAAATTGAGGCATTAATTATAGCCTACCAACCAAAAAAAAATTCCAGGACCAGACAGATTCACAGCCGAATTCTATGAGAGGTACAAAGAGGAGCTGGTACCATTCCTTCTGAAATTATTCCAAACAATAGAAAAAGAGAGAATCCTCCCTAACTCATTTTATGAGGTCAGCATCACCTTGATACCAAAACCTCACAGGGACACAACAAAAAAAGAAAATTTTAGGCCAATATCCCTGATGAACATCAATGCAGAAATCCTGGATAAAATACTGGAAAACTGAATCCAGCAGCACATCAAAAAGCTTGTCCACCATGATCAAATCAGCTTCACCCCTGGGATGCAAGGATGGTTCAACATATGCAAATCAATAAATGTAATCCATAACATAAAGGGAACCAATGACAAAAACTGCATGATTGTCTCAATAGATGCAGAAAGGGCCTTTGACAAAATTCAACAGCCCTTCATGCTAAAAACTCTCAATAAACTGGTATTGATGGAACGTATCTCAAAATAGTAAGTGCTATTTATGACAAGCCCACAGCCAATAACATACTGAATGTGCAAAAACTGGAAGCATTCCCTTTGAAAATCAGCACAAGACAAGGATGCCCTCTCTCACTACTCCTATTCAACATAGTATTGGAAGTTCTGGCCAGGGCAATCAGGCAAGAGAAAGAAATAAAGGGTATTCAATTAGGAAAAGAGGAAGTCAAATGGTCTCTGTTTGCAGATGACATGATTGTATATTTAGAAAACCCCATCATCTCAGCCCAAAATCTCCTTAAGCTGATAAGCAACTTCAGCAAAGTTTCAGGATACAAAATCAATGTGCAAAAATCACAAGCATTCCTATACAGCAATAACAGACAAACAGAGAGCCAAACTGTGAGTGAACTCCCATTCACCATTGCTAAAAAAAGAATGAAATACCTAGGAATACAACTTACAAGGATGTGAAGGACCTCTTCAAGGAGAACTACAAACCACTCCTCAAGGAAATAAGAGAGGACACAAACAAATGGAAAATCATTCCATGCTCCTAGATAGGAAGAATCAGTATCATGAAAGTGGCCATACTGCCCAAAGTAATTTATAGATTCACTGCTATCCCCATTAAACTACCATTGACTTTCTCCACGGAATTGGAAAAATATATTTTAAATTTCATATGGAATCAAAAAAGAGCCCGAATAGCCAAGACAATCCTAACCAAAAAGAACAAAGCTGGAAGCATCATGGTACCTGACTTCAAACTATACTACAAGCTACGGTAACCAAAACAGCATGGTACTGGTACCAAAACAAATATATAGATCAAAGGAACAGAACAGAGGCCTCAGAAATAACACCACACATCTACAACCATCTGATTTTGACAAACCTCAGAAAAACAATCACTGGGGAAAGGATTCCCTATTTAATAAATGGTGTTGGGAAAACTGGCTAGCCATAGGCAGAAAGCTGAAACTGGATCCCTTCCTTACACCTTATACAAAAATTAACTCAAGATGGATTAAAGACTTAAACATCAGACCTAAAGCCATAAAAACCATAGAGGAAAACCTAGGCAATACCATTCTGGACATAGGCATGGGCAAAGACTTCATGACTAAAACACCAAAAACAAAGGCAACAAAAGCCAAAATTGACAAATGGGACCTAATTAAACTAAAGAGCTTCTGGACAGAAAAAGAAACTATCAGAGTGAACGGGCAACCTACAAAATGGGAGAAAATTTTTGCAATCTGTCCATCTGACAAAGGGCTAATATCCAGAATCTACAAAGAACTTAAACAAATTTACAAGATAAAACAACCCCATTGAAAAGTGGACGAAGGATGTGAACAGACACTTCTCAAAAGAGGACAATTATGCAACCAACAAACTTATGAAAAAAAAGCTCATCATCACCAGTCATTAGAGAAATGCAAATCAAAACCACAATGAGATACCATCTCATGCCAATTAGAATGGCGATCATTAAAGAGTCAGGAAACAACAAATAATGGAGACGGTGTGGAGAAATAGGAAGGCTTTTACACTGTTGGTGGGAGTGTAAATTAGTTCAACCATTGTGGAAGACAGTGTGGCTATTCCTCAAGGATCTAGAATTAGAAATACCATTTGGTCCAGCAATCCCATTACTGGGTACGTACCCAAAGGATTATAAATCATTCTACTATAAAGACACATGCACATGTATGTTTATTGCAGGACTGTTCACAATAACAAAGACTTGGAACCAACCCAAATGCCCATCAATGATAGACTGAATAAAGAAAATGTGGCACATATACACCATGGAATACTATGCAGCCATAAAAAAGGATGAGTTCATGTCCTTTGCAGGGACACGGAAGAAGCTGGAAACCATCATTCTTGGCAAACTAACACAAGAACAGAAAACGATACACCACATGTTCTCACTCATAAGTGGGAGTTGAACAATGAGAACACATGGACACAGGGAGGGGAACATCACACACTGGGGCCTGTTGGGGGTGGGGGAAGGGGGAGGAATAGCATTAGGAGAAATGCCTAATATAGGTAATGGGTTGATGGGTGCAGCAAACCACCACAGAATATATATACCTATGTAACAAACCTGCACTTTCTGCACATGTACCCCAGAACTTAAAGTATAATTTTAAAAAGTAGGTTAAAAAAGTATTACAGACACAGTCTGATGCAAATCTTTTACTTGGCTAGCTTCAAGGCTCTTAAAGTCTAAGATTCCTTATTTAAAATTTCCAACAAAGCCAATTTTAAGAAGCCTATATGGCCAATAAATATTCTTGCTGCACTTTATGGAAATAATCAGGCCAGGTATGATAAGACTAAAACTTATTTTGCATACAAAATTGGTCCTACTATGATTTGTCTTTGATAAAATGATGGACTAGAGAGAAAATTTATGTTCCAAAAGAAAACTATGACATATGCTATTAGATTCCAACCCTGATCATTGTTTTAGAGTTTTTATTATTTGCCTATAATTTGGGCTGAATCCTGAATTATTTCCTGGCTCCAAGTGTTCCCTAGTGAATCTGAATATAATATATTTTTAAAAACTTGTTTTATCCTGTCAGGAATGAGATGTATTTTTTGAAGGACTACTTAAACTAGCAATTACAATTCGATTATTATGATTATAGAATCTCGGGATTTCTATTCCTTCTTGTCAAAGTCTTTACCTGATGTTTGTCTCATTAAAAAAAAAATGAACTGATTACACTCTACTCAAGACTGAAGACGTGTACTTTAACCTGTCTCTGTTACCAGTAAACCAAAGCCTTAACTTTCAGAATCTGTCAAGGACCCTGTGTGGTCCCTGGATCAACCACCCATGGGCTTATGAATGTGTTGACCGCTGGCATATGAGAAGTAATTGTCTATTAGGTTATGTGACTCTTCCTTTTTCTATTTATAACTCCAATGTTTCTGAACACTGAAGTAATTCATCGAAATTACTTTCCAGGATTAGACAAACCATACCTGCACACCAAGGAGATGAATTTTGGCCTATGTTTGGCAGAAGTCACTTGCAATGGTGGGGAGTAACCTCTCAGGAACGTATAATTAGAAATCTGTCAACCACTCTAGGTAACTTAGCAAATGAACTAGCTGAAGCCATAGCTACCAAACAAAGATCTTTAGACTCTTTAGCCAGGATAGTCAAGGATGACGGAATAACTTTAGGCTACATAGTGGTGAAACAGGGAGAAATTCATATGGCAGCTAGCTAACACATCATGTTGTGTTTAGATCCATGCATCTTCTGAGGTTGAAACACATGTAAAAAAATAAGACAATATGAGAATTAATTATGACAAATCCTAGGGAAGAGGCTGAAAGAGCTGTAACACAAACAGGGCTGAGACATGCCCCTTGCTAGCCACACTGTGGGCAAAGAGAAGGAAAAAAGAGCTGTGACCCTTTGGGAAGCCCAGACCTGGGAGCTCCCCGAGCCAGGGCTGTGATTCCCTCTTTGGGGCCCTGTGGTTCCTGGTATCTCCAAGCTTCTGGGTGCCACTGTGTTCCCAGTGTGCCAGCTGTGGAAGCTGCTTGCGGTGCCCGTGGTCCAGCCACAGCCTTGTGGAGAGCTGGTACCCATGTTGGCACCTGGAGTTACCTGCCCCACTGCAGCAGCCAGGAAGTCTGACTGCACAGTGGCCAGACCCCATGCTCGCTCACACACCCCTTGCCACTCCGCGCAGTCTCCCTTGGCAAACATGGGATCCAACCTGGTAGCATGAGCTGAGCACAGTCTGCCAGGCTGAGTGGGCGGGGCCCAAGCAAAACTCAGGTAAAGGTGCCACCAGCCATAGAGTTTTCTGTCCAGAAAAGTGACACTCCAAAGATCCCGTAACACCGCTACTCTTCCCAACCTCTGGAAACTCTCAGTCTACTCTCTATCTTGATGAGTTCAATTGTTTTAATTTTTAGCTCCCACAAATGTGTGAGAACATGCAAAGTCTTTCTGTGCCTGGCTCATTGTACTTAACATAATGTCCCCTAGTTCCATCCACCTTGTTGCAAATGACAGAACCTTATTCTTTTTCATGGCCGAAGAGTACTCCATTGTGTACATGTACTACATTTTCTTTATCCCTTCATCTGTTTATGCACACTTAGGTTGCTTCCAAATCTTGGCTATTATGAATAGTGCTGAAATAAATATGGGAATGCAGATATCTCTTTGATATACTAATTTTCCCTCCCTTGGGTATATACCCAGCATTGCTGAGTTGCTGCATTGCAGGATTGCTGTATCATATGATAGTTCTATTTTTAATTTTTTGAGGGACCTCCATATTGTTCTCCATAGTGAATGTACTTATTTACATTCCCACCAACAGAGTAAGAGGGTTCTCTTTTCCCCACATTTTTGCAAGCATTTGTTATTGCCTCTCTTTTGCATAAAAGCCATTTTAATGGGGGTAAGATGATATCTTATTGCAGTTTTGATTTGAAATGCTCTGATGATCAATGATATTGAGCATCTTTTCATATACCTATTTGACATTTATATATCTTCTTTTTTGTTTTTGCTCATTTTTTGAGACAGGGTCTCACTCTGTCACCCAGGCTGGAGTGCAGTGGTATCATGATGGCTTACTGTAGTTTTGACTACCAGGGTTCAAGCAATCCTCCCACCTCAGCCTCCTGAGTAGCTGGGACCACAGGCATGCATCACCATGCCCAGATAGTTTTAAAAATTATTTGCTATGTTTTTCAGGTTGGTCTTGAACTCCTGGGCTCAAGTGGTCCACCTGTCTTGGCTCCCCAAAATGCTGGAATTACAGGTGAGAGCCACTGCACCTGACCTGTGTGCCTTCTTTTGAGAAATGTCTGTTCAGATTCTTTGCCCATTTAAATAATTGGATTATTAGTTTTTTTCTTATAGAGTTGTTTGAACTCCTTATATATTCTAGTTATTAATCCCTTGTCAGATATATAGTTTGCAAATATTTTCTTCCATTCTGTGGATTGTCTTTTCACTTTGTCCATTGTTTTCTTTACTATGCAGAAACTTTTGAACTTCATGTGATACCATTTGTTCATTTTTGCTTTGGTTGCCTGGGCTTTTGGAGTACTACTCAAGAAATCTGTGCCCAGAACAATTTCCTGGAGAGTTTCCCTAATGTTTTCTGTCAGTAGTTTCTTGTCCTTGATTTAAGTCTTTAACCCATTTGGATTTGATTTTTGTATATAGCACAAGAGAGGGTTCTAGTTTAATTATTCTGCCAATGACTTTGGGAGACTGATTTGGGCAGATCATGAGGGCAGGATATCGAGACCATCCTGGCTAACACAGTGAAACTCCGTATCTACTAAAAATACAAAAAAAAAAAAAATAGCTGGGCGTGGTGGGGGCACTTGTACTCCCAGCTACTTGGGAGGCTGAGGAGGAGAATGGTGTGAACCCGGAAGGTGGAGCTTGCAGTGAGCCCAGATCGTGCCACTGCACTGCAGCCTGAGCAACAAAGCTAGACTCCATCTCAAAAAAAAAAAAAAATCTGCCAATGAATATCTAGTTTCCCCAGCACAATTTGGTGAAGAGACTGTCCTCTCCCCCATGTATATTCTTGGCACCTTCATTGAAAATGAGTTAGTTGTAAATGTAAGGATTTATTTCTGGGTTCTCTATTCTGTTCCATTGGTCTATGTGTCTGTTTTATGCCAGTACCATGCTGTTTAGCTTACAATTGCTCTGTAGTATAATTTAACGTCAGGTGATGTGATTCTTCCAGTTTTGTTCTTTTTGCTACAGATGGCTTTGGGTATTCTGGGTCTTTTATGATTTCATATAAATTTTAGGATTTTTTTTTCTGTTTCTGTGAAGAATGTTATTAGTATTTCAATAGGGATTGCATTGGATCTGTAGATTGCTTTGTGAAGTATGTGTATTTTAACAATATTTACTCTTCCAATCAATGAACATGGACTATCTTTCCTTTTTTTTTTTGGTGTCTTCTTTAATTTTTTTGCATTGGTGTTCTATAGTTTTCATCGTAGAGATCTTTCACTTCTTTTGTTCCATTTATTCCTAGATATTTTATTTTGTTTGTAGTTATTGTAAATGGGATTACGTTCTTGATTTTCTTCTTTAGATTGTTCAGTTTTGGAATTTAGAAATGTTACTGATTTTTGTATTTTGATTTTGTATCGTGTGACTCTGAATTTGTTGATCAGTTCTGATAGTTTTTTGGTGGAGTTCTTAGGTTTTTCCAAATATAAGATCAAATCACCTGCAAACAAGAAAACAATAATAATTTTACTTCTTTCAATTTGGGTGCCCTTTACTGTTTTTCAATTTTCTTGATTGCTCTAGCTAGGACTTCCAGTACTATGTTGAGTAACACTGTTGGAAGTGGACATTCTTGCCTTGTTCCAGATCTTAGAAGAAAGGATTTCAGGTTATCTCTGTTCAGGATGATACTGGCTGAGGGTCTGTTGCATATGGTTTTTATTGTGTTGTGGTATGTTCCTTCTAAATCTAGTTTTTTTGGGTGTTTCTTTTTATCACAGGGATGTTGAATTTTATTAAATGCTTTTCAGCATCAATTGAAATTACCATATGGTTTTTGTCCTTCATTCTGTGGATATGATGTGTCACATTGATTGATTTGCATATGTTGAACCATGTTGGCATCCTTGGGATGAATCCCACTTAGACATGATGAATGGTCTTTTTCATAGAATGATTTTGGAAATACTACAGACTTCTCTGTTTTTTGGAATAGTTTGAGTAGGATTGATAGTAATTCTTCCTTCAATGTTTGGTAAAATTAATCAGTGAAGCCATTGGATCCAGGCTTTTCTTTGCTAGGAGATGTTTTATTATGGGTTCAATCTCATTTATCCAGTTCTCCTAGGTTTGTGGTTTGGTTGTGTTTTTGTTTTTGTTTTTGTTTTTGTTTTTGAGATGGAGTCTGTCACCCAGGATGGAGCTTGGTAAAATCTCAGCTCACTGCAGCTTCTGCCTCCCAGGTTCAAGTGATTCTCCTGCCTCAGCCTCTGGAGTAGCTGGGAGTACAGGTGCACGCCACCATGCCTGGCTAATTTTTGTATTTTTAGTAGTGATTGGGTTTCACCATGTTGGCCAGGCTGTTCTTGAACTCCTGATCTCAGGTGATCACCTGCCTTGGCTTCCCAAAGTGTTGGGATTACAGGCATGAGCCACGGTGCCTGGCCATTACTTGCAGGTTTTTCAATTTATTGGAATATAGTTGGTCATAATAGTTTCTAATGATTACTTGAATTTCTGCAGTATCAGTTGCAGTGTCTCCTTTTTAATCTCTGTTTTTATGTATTTCAGTCTTCTCTCTTTTCTCTTAGTCTGGCTAAATGTTTGTTGATTTTGTTGATCTTTTAAAAAAATATTAACTTTTCATTTCATTGATATTTTATATTTTTAAATTTCAATTTCATTTATTTCTGCTCTGATCTTTGTTGTTTCCTTCTACTAATTTTGGTTTTGGTTTGCTCTTGCTTTTCTAACTATTTAAGATGCATTATTAGGTTGTTTATTTGAAGTTTTTCTACTTTTTTTGATGTAGGTGCTTTTTGCTATAAACTTACTCCTTAGTACTGTTTTTACTGTATCCCATAGGTTTGTTTTTTGTTTTTTTGTTTTTGTTTTTTTTTTTGGAGACGGAGTCTCTCTCTGTTGCCCAGGCTGGAGTGCAGTGGTGCAATCTTGGCTTACTACAAGCTCTGCCTTCTGGGTTCATGCCATTCTCCCGCCTCAGCCGAGTAGCTGGGACTACAGGTGCCCGCCACCATGCCCGGCTAATTTTTGTTTTTTGTATTTTTAGTAGAGACGGGGTTTCACCGTGTTAGCCAAGATGGTCTTGATCTCCTGACATCGTGATCCACCCGACTTGGCCTCCCAAAGTGCTGGGATTACAGGCATGAGCCACTGCGCCTGGCCTGTATCCCATAGGTTTTGGTTTGACTTTAAAGTTTTTCTCTTCTCAAAAACTCAGTGTCATGGTACTGGCTTCTAGTGCTTTGGGCAGTGAGACCCTTTTACTTGATAACAGTGGTAGCTGGGACAACTTGGCAACGTAAATAAATAAACGGCATCTAGATTGGAAAGGAAGAAGCACATTTATCTTTATGTACAGATGACATGATCTTGCATTTAGAAAATCATAAGAAATTTACTAAAAAGTGTTAGGACTCATGAACAAATTTAGGAATGTAACACTATATAAGATTGGTATACAAAAATAACTGCATTTCTTTACCAAGAAATCAAGAATCCAAAAATGGAATTACAAAAATAAATCTTGTTACAATAGAATTAAAGCTGGGGTAACTTTAACATAAGAAGCTTAAACTTGAACACTAAAAACTGCAATGCATGGTTAGTGTTGGAAACACCCAGGTACCATCCCTGAGCCTTCTCTCCTTGGCTCTGAGGACTTTACCTTCACGGGGGTGAGGAAAGGGTTTGCATTCTTGGCTTTTACATTATAGTAGGTGGGTTCGGGGTGAGGTATCTGCAAGTCAAATGAGTATTACAATCTCTACTTTTATGTATAGGAGACTGGGACCGACAAAGAGAGGGAATGACAATCCATATCCTGGAAGGCGAATTGTCAGGCACTGATTTCCCCTATGTAACCCCTGCCAATCATTGTGTATTTAAAGGATCCCCAGATACCTTACCACTAGGTGTTCAAGAGAGAGGCCTGTAATCTAGGTGTCTGAGAAAGCAAGGCTAGAGATTCCAATATTGGAGACAACAGGGCTCTGGGAAGATTAAGGTTGAGTTTTCTGGATCTGCAGAATAGAGTCACTGAGGAGCAATTGCAAGTTCAGAGGAGATGAAAGAACAAGTCAGGGCATGCTCAAGAGTAAACCAGGGATAGGTTTTAGGCAAGAGTCACACTGAGGAAGGGCAGGTTCTTGGCGTCGCTCAGGAAGGAATGCAAAAGCAAGCCTGTGGTGGAATAAAGCAGCTCTATGGAGTCATTGGCGGTGTTACAGCCCTGCGTCTGCTCCTGCAGGGCAGGGAGCCCTCCGTGGGTTGTGCTCCCAGAGTAGCAGCCTAGGGGTGGCTTGTAGTCATTTTTATAATTCACTTTTAATGACATGCTAATTAAGGGGCGGGTTACTCAGAAATAGCTAGAAATGGGCAGTAACTTCCAGCTGTTTCCATGGCAAGGGGTGGGGACTTCCTGTGCTGCCATGGCACTGGCAAACTGTCACGGCTCTGGTGGGAGCATCTTCTGGTGATCTGAGACATGAAGTGCTTTCGCTGCCTCTCCCAGTTTCCTCTGTGCCTCTTACCTGAAAGCCCTTCACACCCCCATCTACCCACCTACAAAGTTCACTGCCCTTTCACCCCACACCCGTTTCACACGCACTCCCACATCAACCCCAAGCATTTAAGCTGGCAATTTCCCTGTTAGGAACCTCGGTGGTAGCCGGAGCTCTGAAAAACCCCTAGGCAGAACTCCTTGCTTAGTTTGTGGCAGAAGTCAGGGAAGGAAAGGCAAAGTTCAGGTATTTTGCACAATAAATAAATAAAGATAGGTAGATTTGATTGATGGATGGATGGATGAAACGTGGGAGTTTATGGGCAAATGTTCATCAGACATTGGAAGTGTAAGTTGTCACAAAGATTATGGAGTGCACTTGTCTTATGACCCTGTTATTTTATCCTAGTATATACACTAGAGCATTTTTTTCTAACTGTGTAAATTGAAAGCTCACAAATTAGTTTAGTGAGAGAAAAGATAACAGATTGGAAGAGAATTACCATATTCATTAGTTGTGATTTTAAAAATTTAAAGTAAAATAGAGACATGATTTTTTTCATGCTTTTGAATGCATCTATAAAAAATAGACTTGAGGGCTGGGTACGGTGGCTCACGCCTGTAATCCCAGCACTTTGGGAGGCCGAGGAGGGCAGATCACGAGGTCAGGAGTTCGAGACAAGCCTGACCAACATGGTGAAAACCCGTCTCTACTAAAAATACAAAAATTAGGCGAGTGTGGTGGCACCCGCCTGTAATCTCAGATACTCAGGAGGCTGAGGCAGGAGAATCTCTTGAACCTGGGAGGCAGAGTTTGCAGTGAGCCAAGATCGCACCATTGCACTCCAGCCTGGGTGACAGAGCGAGACTCCATCTCAAAAAAAAAAAAGTTACTCATTAACAGCATAGACCAATTGGTTTCTATTGGAATTTCTCCATTATTTTCACAATGTCCCAGGCTGTGAAACCAGGATTTAATAACGAACCAGAATGCCACATCTGTGTCACGTGGGTAGGGACCAGTCCTGATCCATTAAGTCCGGGTCTCCAGGTAACTGGACTCACTGCTGGGCAAAACAGAATGTCCGGCGTGCGTTCCTAACAGGGGACCGCAGAGCCTCATAGGAAATGTAGTGTCACCTTCCAATGATGTTACCATCAAGGACCTTGGGAACCAGCTTTTCTCTCTGCGCATGCGCCGCCCCGCCCACTTCGCCATTTTCCTCCGGAAGTGCGGATCCCAGCGGTGGTCCTGTAGCTGAGCAGGCCTGGGGCTTGGTTCTATGTCCCTGTGGGTAGGTGCGAGGGCGAAGAGGAACCTGTGGGCCTCGGGGGATCCCGAGGGGCCAGACCAGTGTTCCCCATTTGTGGGGGCAGACGTGTGGGCGCATCGCGGGCAGGAGGGGCCTGACGTGCATTTGCGGGCCGTGGACCCTGGCGGGGGCTGGGAGGACAGGCGTGGGGTCCCAGCAGTGAAGCGGGTTCCAGAGGCGCAGGAGTGGGTAGGCGAGGCTGGTGGCCCTGGGCCCGGAGTCTGCAGGCCGCGCTCCTGTCCTGTCGCTGAGGGACCCGGTTACCAACCCTCATGTAGCTCAGTTTGCCCATCTTTCCTGGTGCTAACACACAGTTCTCTGGAGACGTTCCCCATTCCCAGAGGAGTAGTGCGAAATGCGTGTGCCTCTAGTCTTAAGCTGGGCGTTTGTATTAGTTGAGTTTCCCGGTGTCTATTTAGCAAGTGAAGTTTCTGGTTCCCTCCTTCACTGTGTGACCTGCCTAGTCCTCCTGGATTGCATTTATGGAAGTTTATACGAGACCTAGTTTCCATGGAGGAACTCACTGATTCCGCGAGGGAGATGGGGTACTGGATGATGGTCTTCAGCCTTAAGGGTACTTCAGTCTTAACTGTGTGTTATAAAGTTTGAAAGGGAGGGTTCCCTATGAATAAGAAGCGCACTTGAAAGAACAGCCCTCTGGTCTAACCTCTCACTGGTGCTTCAGAGGAGGATAAAAGGTCACAGGTGAAGATCCCAGTTTTCCTCGCTCAGGAAATATTAATTCTACTCCCTAGAATGCACAAGATTTGCAAAGACTAGGTGATAGTGGAAGGTTTGGAAGAACTTTCAGAAGGTTGAGGTGAATTCGGCTGAGAAGAACAGGCAAGGACCTAGGAAATATTCCTTATTTGAAGGGGCCTGAAAGTGTTGTCTGGGGTGCAGGAGTGACCTGTCATACTTGAAAAGATTGAAATACTCTCCAAATACAGTCCATTTCCTTCAACCTTAGCTTGTTGTTTCCAGTGTCTGAGATATATTAAACCTAGTCCATCACCAAATTTAGCATAGATTGTGAAGTTCTATTGATTACATTTCATTTGTAATTTAAGACTTTCTCCCCCTACATAATTTCGTTAAAAACATATTGAATTCTATTCACTTAGGTGTAACAGTTAATATTTGCTGTTTAAGGAACTAATTAAACCTTACTGGCTTATAAAAAACAACCACCATTTTATTTGTTTGAAGTTCTGTGGATCTGCATTTTGGTGTGGTGGGTTCAGCTGGGTAGTTGATATATTTGTGTTGCCTGGATCACAAAACAGGCCTTAGTCACCTGGTGCCTTGACTGAGCCTGGTTGGTTTAAGATAGGTTCCTTCACAATCTGGTGGTTTGTGGTGACTCTTGGCTAGGCCCTGTGTCTCCAACAGGGTAGCTCCAGACCTCTTCACAATATGACTGTGTCCAAAAAGGCGAGAACCAATGGATATTTGCATGACATTTTCCATTGTCCATTCACTGGACAAGTCAGATGGAAAAGCCCAATTTATTGTCAGAGCATAATATGAGGGCTTGGATACAGGGAAAGGTGTTATTGGGAAACATGAGTAGAATGGTGTACTGCAGGAAATACATATTATGTACATTTTAAAAAACGTAGGCCAAAATTGCTGGTTTGCAAGATGCACTTTCCATGATGTTCAGGTATAGAAAAGCAAGATGTACTGTCATGGGAATACTCATATGAAGTTATTTGTGGAATCCACATATTAATAGGAAAATAGTTAATACAGCCCAGTATATTTCTATACCATTTATTTTAGTGAACTTATAATGTTTCTTTGTATTAAATTGTTAGATTATATCTTTAGGTAATATTGTTACTAAATTAGTAGGTAATACATATTTTTATTCAAAAATAAATTGTGCATCTAATGTCTACCAATTAATGTACTTGTAGATGTATCTTATCTTAACTTGAGTCTTTGCTGCCCCTAATGAGGTGTGAAGGACTCTTCTCCCATGGGGAAGTTTTTCTTTTTCAGGAGGGAGGAGGGCTTTTCCAGGTAATGTGTCTAGAGTGTTGGGCAGAAGAATCTGGGACCACACCTCACCAGTTCTCTCCTTAATCGATGTCATTTGCCTTCTCTTCCAGCTATGTTTCCAGTGTCCTCTGGGTGTTTCCAAGAGCAACAAGAAACGAATAAATCTCTGGTGAGTTGTTTATTTGTTCTTCACTTTGTTTTACACTGTATTTTCTGAGTTTATGGGTGTCTGTGAATTAAAAAGGAAAAGTAGAAATAAGTAAAACTCAGGTTGAAGGATATATACATAAATAAGATAAAGCTGACCTGTAGATATAGACAGGTTATAAAAGCTTAGAGTTGTCTAAGTTGAGTGCAAAGTTTCCTCTGATCTTTCTGATGCCGAAACAAAAAAGGCAGTCATGTTTGTTATGTGATTGGAATGGAACCTGAAAAGAGAGCATGCTGTGTTCTTGTGGGACAGGAAAGCTTGTGTGCACCAAGTCTTAACCACCACCTTCATTGGTGACATAGATTATGTGCTGGAACATATTTCACACCGGTCTGGCAGTAAGCACTTGTAGTGTTGTGCAGTGGAAACAGTCATCTTCCGCTAAGGCATGGCGTGTGGTGCAGTGGAAATGGTCATCTTCCGCTAAAGCACAGCTTCCATCGTAAGGTATGCTCCTTGCTCAAAGAGTGTGGTCCCAAACAGCTTTTGGGAGGTCCTCCTTCACTCATGGATGAAACCTGGAACATCTTGAGGACTGAGTTAACCACATGTCCTTAAATAACTCTCCACACGTTTTTCTTAGTTTATCTCTACATGCAGGGTGTGCAGCAGCCTGTTCAAAGTCATATTTTCTGGGAAATATTTTCAGTGTTTATTTGCAATTTAGCCCACTCTGTGTAGTCTTAACTTATTTCTTCTAAACTCACCATTAACCTAAATAATAGTCAAATTTAGGGGGGCTGTATTTGTCTTACTCGAGTCTTCTACCATAGTTGAAACTGTCGTACGCAAGCGAGTTAGAGAGAAATGCCACGCTTTGAGACGAATTCAGGAGTCCTTTATTAGCTGGTGACTGAGAGATGGCTAACACAGGAAATACTCTCGGCCCTAAAGAACGGCTAGATTTTCTTTTATACATTGGTTTAGAGAGGGGAGGGGGGATTCCAGCTGCAATAAACTTACAGAAGAAAAAACAGACAAAAAACTTAAAAAGACAGATGGTTACAGGAAAACAAACTGTTCCAGGTGCAGAGGCTTTAAATTCACCACAAAGTGATGAGTGAGGGGGCTCTGGGCATTATCTGCCAGACAAATGTGGGGGCTTTATGATATTATCTCTGAGTAATTTGCTGGGAACTGTGGACATCACTTGCCTCAGCACTTTATCAGTTAATTGCACTCTTTGATATGTTGAAAATCAGCTTGCACAAGTTAAAGTCCTTGAGGAAAGGGGGTGGGTAAGGAGCCCTTGATGTCTTGTAAATGAAGGACAAATGGAGTTTGTCTGGTTTTCTCAGCTAAGGGAGAGTCTATTCATATTAAAAACAAGGTTAGCTATCTAAGGAAGAGTCTATTCATGTTAATACAACGTTGGGTATTACAAAACGTCTGTTCATGATCTGGAAATTCTTCTGTGTTAGTTCTGTTAAAAGAAAAACTTTAAAGGAGTTCAATTGAGCAATAAACGATTCACGAATCGGAAAGTCCCCAGAATCACAGCAGATTCACAGAGACTCCAGCACAGTCATGTGGTGGAAGAAGATTTATAGACAAAAGGCAAGCGGCATACCGAAATCGGAAGTGAGGTACAGAAACAACTCAGCGTTTGCCTTGTTTGAGCACAGTTTGAACATTTGGCAGTGCCTGAGTGGTTGAAGTTTGGCCATTGGGATTGGCCAAGATGTAGCTGTTGTTTGAGGTGTATACACTCAAGTTAGGTTTTCATTCTTGTTTACCTATTAAGGTAGGTTGCAGGTCACCCACAAGGACTCATATATATAATTATGGAGTCCTTCTCAGGACATACTTAGTTCAATTTAACAATGCCTTCCCTTGGTTATTTTCTCAATTTTGAGAGATTGGCCAAAACTTCAGTCACTGGTGTCACTATTACCGTTGCAAATGTACTTATTTGGTTTAGAAACCCACTGGGAAATAGAACAGTGAGATTTGAAAAGGTGGAACAAGGACTTGAGTAGAAGGTGTCTTCTTATGCTGGAACATCCTGTTTACAGGAGAAAAACAAAACCTGGTTTGTTCTAGGATTTATGTGTTTCCTTAAAGTCTTAGTTTGATTATGTTCCATTTAGCATGAGTGACTCCATTTTGGTTTGGTTTGTTCTGTTGGGACCCATTGCATGAGCTTAGTTCAAAACAATGGCCTCCCATAATTTTGCTTAAAAAATTCCTCCTTTTGGCTGGGCGCGGTGGCTCATGCCTGTAATCCCAGCACTTTGGGAGGCCAAGGTGGGCAGATCACGAGATCAGAAGATTGAGACCATCCTTTCTAATACGGTGAAACCTCATCTCTACTAAATACACAAAAAAATAGCCAAGCATGCTGGCGGGTGCCTGTAGTCCCAGCTACTCAGGAGGCTGAGGCAGGAGAATGGCCTGAACCCGGGAGGCAGAGCTTGCAGTGAGCTGAGATGATGCCACTGCACTCCACTCTGGGGGACAGAGCAAGACTCTGTCTCAGAAAAAAACAAAAATCCTCCTTTTCAGTCAAGTTCTCACTTAGTTGAGAGTGTGACCAAAATGTAGGGCCTTAGCCTCACTCTTAGTTACCATTGTTTTGGGTTTCTGGTTTAGCACATCACTCCCATTGTTTTGGGTAATGGTTTTAGCACATCACTCCCATTGTTTTGGGTTCTGGTTTTAGCATGTTACTCCCATTGTTTGGGGTTTCTGGTTTAGCACGTCACTCCCATTGTTTTGGGTTCTGGTTTTAGTACATCACTCCCATTGTTTTGGGTTCCGCTTTTAGTACATCAGTCCCATTGTTTTGGGTTTCTGGTTTAGCATGTCACTCCCATTGTTTTGGGTTTCCAGTTTAGCATGTCACTCATAGGTTACGGTGTCCTTATGGTTGCACATTTTTTTTAATCTGTTGTCATTCCAGTTGAAGAGATACCATTTGACATTTTAGAGATGGCTGCATGCAAACTCTTAAAACATATGAGTAAGTACAGTGCACCAGGGAGACTCTTATGACTATTAGGATAACACCAAGAATTTGGTATATGCTCCTTATTCAGGGTCCCCATAAATCAAACCACCTAAAATCAAATAGATTAAAGAATGAATTAGATAAAGAGTTTACTTGCTTAACTAAGTGGGGTTTTTTTGTTAATTCCCTACAACCAAATCTTTATAATACCCAATGTTTTCTCCATATGCCATGTTAGCAGCTGCACAGATACTTAAGATAAGAGTCTCATGATAGTAGAGAAGTCTTGATCTGTGATCTTGGGGAAAGCTGTTCACATTAAGGATGCCATCTTCTTCTGGGGGGGAACTGTCCTTGTTAGCTTTACCTTAAGGGTTCCAAGGGGTATATGGTTCCGAGTGTGGAGGGACCCTTCTGAGTTGTAAGACTATGAACCCAAAGTTTAAGGTTTTAAAGTTTTGCTGTCATGTGGATGGCAAGGGCAGTCCTCTGATGTTCTCAGAAGATCCAGTCATCAGATTCTAGATTGTGAAGGGGTTGGCTGTCCTCTGTGAACCATAAAAGGCTTTCTTTAGCTGGTGAAAATACACTTCAGCATAATAATCTACTGTTTTAACATCAACCCTCTTGCATGGAAGAGCTTTTATACAATCAGAAAGCATGCACTGAAAATGACAACTGAATGAAATCCCTTTATAAAATGTTTAAATGGCCCATCAGGTAACCAAATGTGCCTGAAGTTTTGATTGTTTTCCTAAGAATATAGGTTTGACAAACCAAACATTGATTATAAACGATTTTAGCAATTTAGAGATCACCACAGCAATATATTTAATTTGGATCATATTCTCTTTCCATGATGAGTTATGGAATGCAGAACTTTTAATAACAAAAGTTTTAAGGACTTAAGATGGACAAGATGGCCATCCTGGTTCTTCATAAGTCTGTGCTTAATTAACATTAGACTTACATCCTCTTGAATACCAGCTGTTTCTTCAAATTAGGTGCATGGCACTGGTAACTGATGAGTTATAGGTAATTTGGCTTAGACCGTGGAGTTTATTTAAATTATATATCTAAACAATTTCAATATTGGTGATTTAGCATGCCAATCTGGCAAAATATTTCCTTGATATTCAATTTTTGTTTTACTTGGGTTAGCAGTTTTATAAACCAGTTGGTCTTCTTATTAAACTTTAGGATTTTTTTTTTTTTTTTTGAGACAGAGTCTCACTCTGTTACCTAGGTTGGAGTGCAGTGGCACAATCTTGGCTCACTGCAACCTCCGCCTCCTGGGTTCAAGTGATTCTCCTGCCTCAGCCTCCCGAGTAGCTGGGATTACAGATGCATACCACCACACCGGGCTAATTTTTGTAGTTTTAGTAGAGGCGGGGTTTCACCATTGGCCAGGCTGGTCTTGTTGGAAGCCCAACTCGGCTTCGTCTGTCCAATTAAATGGTTGTTGCCCCCCAGAAAGGGGGGGAATGAAAAGAGCCGTACACATTCCTCAGCCCCGGGCTCAAAACAAACAAGCCCAGTACAAACACATCCCATCCTCCCATCCCACCACATATCACCATATATCTCTTAAACTTCCCCCGGGCTCAAAACAAACAAGCCCAGTACAAACACCACCAGGAAAGTCTCCGATAAGGGGACAGATGAGGGGACAGCCGTTCAAAGTTTTACTGAAAGAGCGGGAACCAAAAGAATTCCTTTGTTCCCCTGTAACTTTCAGGCTATAAAAAAGCAAACACTCGCATTATTCGGGGCCCTCTTGTATGCGGTGAAATGGAGGGACCAGGTTCGAACTTGTAGTAAAGATCCTTGCCACTTGGCTTTGACTCTGGACTCTGGTGGTCTTCTTTGGGGAACAAACGGTCTGGGCATAACATCTGGGGGCCCGTCCGGGATTCCCCAAGCCCACCAGACCCCTGGTAAACGGATCTGCTAGGATCGATCTACTGATAGGTGAGCTGGCTCGTCTCCGTTTGTCTGTCCGTGTCTGTTCTGAATCCGAATCTGTGACTCGCGAGGTCTGAAACTGGAGCTGGCACAGTCCTGGCGGACGCACTATAGGACAGCCAGCGGAGACCAGTGGGAGACGTCCCCTGGCTCTCATCTGATCTATATTGTGATCTGAGCTGCCCCGGTTTGGCGGGCAGCAGCCGTATCTGAGCTGCCCGGTTGGGCGGGCAGCAGCTGTCTCTGATCTGAGCTGCCCCGGTTTGGCGGGCAGCATCTGTCTCTGATCTGAGCTGCCCCGGTTTGGCGGGCAGCAGCCGTATCTGAGCTGCCCGGTTGGGCGGGCAGCAGCTGTCTCTAATCTGGGCTGCCCCAGCGCGACCGCGATCCAGGCAGCTGACTCTGACCCGGGCTTCCGGTGCGCGCTTGCGATCTGAACTGCCCCGGTTTGGCGGGCAGCAGCCGTATCTGAGCTGCCCGGTTGGGCGGGCAGCAGCTGTCTCTAATCTGGGCTGCCCCAGCGCGACCGCGATCCAGGCAGCTGACTCTGACCCGGGCTTCCGGTGCGTGCTTGCGATCTGAACTGCCCCGGTTTGGCGGGCAGCAGCCGTATCTGAGCTGCCCGGTTGGGCGGGCAGCAGCTGTCTCTAATCTGGGCTGCCCCAGCGCAACCGCGATCCAGGCAGCTGACTCTGTACCCGGGCTTCCGGTGCGCGCTTGCGATCTGAACTGCCCCGGTTTGGCGGGCAGCAGCCGTATCTGAGCTGCCCGGTTGGGCGGGCAGCAGCTGTCTCTAATCTGGGCTGCCCCAGCACGACCGCGATCCAGGCAGCTGACTCTGACCCGGGCTTCTGGTGCGCGCTTGCGATCTGAACTGCCCTGGTTTGGCGGGCAGCAGCTGCCTCTGACCAGGGCTGCCAAAGTGCGCCTGCAATTAGATATCATTAATAAGTAAGTCAGATCAGATTTCCTTTACAGGGATTCAAACCCACATTCCTTTACAGGAAGAGACTACAAATTATTACAGGATGGGTAATACCCAGAGCACTCCTCTATCTCTCCTTACGAGTAATTTCAAAGAAGTTAGAGCAAGGGGCCGTGATCTTGGTATAGAAATCAGGAAAGGAAAGCTAATTACTCTGTGTCGCTCCGAATGGCCTGCCTTTGATGTGGGGTGGCCGCCCGAAGGGACCTTCCGACTTGCTGTCATCATTAGGATAAAGTCCAAGATTTTCCTACCTGGGCATGCAGGCCACTTAGATCATATCCCATATATCCTCATATAGCAGGACCTTCTTGAGAACCCGCCTCCTTGGCTGTCCCCTTTCCAATTGGCCTCTGAACCCTGTAAGGCACTAGTTGCTCGACCACTAAAATCCAAGCAACCAACTGCCCCCCCCATCCTGTTTTACCTGACAGCGGGGACCCACTGTTCACAGAACCCCCTCCATATCCCTCCGGGCCCCAGGTCCCAGCCCCCCTGGCTGAGCTGCCGGAGGGAGCAGGCGGACGGGAGGCGGCAGGCACTCACGGGCCTGCTGAAAGGGAAAGTAACTTTGAAGGGCCGGCGGGGAGGACGCGAGGGCGCACTTCGCGGACCAGCCCCCCTCAGCCGCCTGACTCCACGGTGGCTTTACCCCTTCGGGAAATAGGACCCCCGGATGACACAGGAATCCCCAGGCTCCAGTACTGGCCATTCTCCAACAGTGATCTGTATAACTGGAAAACTCAGAGTGCTCGGTTTTCAGACAACCCCAAAGATTTACTGGCTTTACTAGATAGTGTCATGTTCACCCACCAGCCCACTTGGGATGATTGTCAGCAGCTCCTCCGAATTTTGTTCACCACGGAAGAGCGAGAGAGAATACAGATAGAAGCTAGAAAGCTGGTCCCAGGGGACGACGATCAACCGACTGCCAACCCCGACCTCATAAACGCAACCTTTCCTCTGACCAGGCCGGCGTGGGACTACAACATGGCAGAAGGTAGGGGACGGCTACACCTTTATCGCCAGACTCTAATGGCAGGTCTCTGGGCAGCTGCTCGCAAGCCCACTAATTTGGCTAAAGTATATTCTATTCTGCAGGGAAAGACAGAGAGCCCAGCTACCTACTTAGAAAGATTAATGGAAGCTTTTAGACAGTACACCCCCATAGATCCAGAGGCTCCAGGAAGTCAGGCAGCTATTGTAATGTCTTTCGTAAATCAGGCAGCCCCAGATATTAAGAGAAAACTCCAGAAATTAGAAGACTTGGAGGGAAAGCGGATTCAGGACCTCCTTCAGATAGCCCAGTGGGTTTACAATAACAGAGATACTCCAGAGGAAAAGCAATTTAAGGCCACTGAAAAAATGACCAAGGTCCTGGCAGCAGTGGTACAGAAAGAGCATCTACAGCCAGAGTACACCCAACCTAGGCGGCCCCCCTGGCATGATAATCTGAGCAAAGACCAATGTGCCTATTGTAAGGGGGCTGGCCACTGGGTAAGAGACTGCCCCAAAAAGAAACCACGAGGACAGGGACCCGGACCCCCTAGGTCTACACCCGTACTAGTCACTCAAGACGAAGACTAGGGAAGATGGGGTTCGGACCCCCTCCCCAAACCTAGGGTAACTTTGCAAGTGGAGGGGTCCCCAGTCCAGTTCTTGGTCGATACGGGAGCACAGCACTCGGTCTTAGTTAAAGCTAATGGGAAATTATCCTCCAAATCCTCGTGGGTACAAGGGGCCACAGGAGTTAAGAAATACCCATGGACAACACAAAGAACAGTAAACCTCGGAGCCAAGAATGTAACCCATTCTTTCCTGGTCATCCCTGAGAGCCCCTGTCCCCTACTGGGGAGAGACCTGCTAACTAAAATGGGAGCACAGATCCATTTCCTCCCTGAGGGGCCCGTCGTGACCAACCCCACAATCAAACCGTGTCCATCCCGACTATAAACCTAGAAGATGAGTACTGGCTCCACCAGGAGAAAGCGGCCCCTGACCAGGACATAGCAACTTGGCTCCAGCAGTATCCAGAAGCGTGGGCGGAAACGGGGGGCTTAGATCTAGCAAAACACTGTCCTGCCTTATTTATTGAACTTAAGCCTGGGACAGACCCCGTGCGGGTACGCCAATACCCGATGCCCCTAGAGGCCAAGAGAGGGATTGCCCCGCATATCCGTCGGCTCCTTGACCAAGGGGTCCTACGCCCATGTCACTCACCCTGGAATACTCCATTGTTTCCGGTACGAAAACCTAATAGTGGAGAATACAGACCTGTACAAGACTTAAGAGAAATCAACATGAGGGTTGTGGACATACATCCAACTGTACCTAACCCGTATACCCTCCTAAGTACCTTAAACCCTAAACATCAATGGTACACTGTTTTAGATTTGAAAGATGCTTTCTTTAGTTTGCCTTTAGCCCCTCAGAGCCAAAAGCTCTTTGCCTTTGAGTGGAATGACCCTGATAGGGGCATAAGTGGCCAACTGACATGGACCAGGCTGCCGCAGGGATTCAAAAACTCTCCTACCCTTTTCAATGAGGCCCTCCATGAAGACCTGGGTGAGTACCGACGTAAACACCCTGAAATAATTTTACTCCAGTATGTTGATGACCTCCTGATTGCTGCTGAGACCCAAGAAGCTTGCATCCAAGGACCAAGGGTCTCTTACAAGCTCTAGGGAATCTAGGCTACCGAGCCTCGGCAAAGAAAGCTCAAATCTGTAAGCCAGAGGTAATATATCTAGGGTACCTGCTTAAGGGAGGGCAGCGCTGGCTAACAGATGCCCGGAAACAAACTGTTCTGCAGATCCCCAGGCCACAATCCACCCGACAAGTGAGAGAGTTCCTGGGGTCGGCAGGATTTTGCCGACTATGGATACCTGGGTTCGCAGAACTGGCTAAACCCTTGTATCAGGCAACACGGGGGCAACAACCATTTAATTGGACAGACGAAGCCGAGTTGGCCTTCCAACAGATTAAAACCGCCCTACTCTCCGCGCCTGCACTAGGACTACCTGATGTTACCAAGCCCTTCCACTTATACGTGGATGAAAATAAGGGTGTCGCCAAGGCGGTAATAACTCAGAACTTAGGCCCCTGGCAGAGGCCAGTTGCCTACCTGTCAAAGAAGTTAGACCCAGTAGCTGCCGGGTGGCCCCCTTGTCTCTGAATGACTGCGGCCACGGCTCTGATGGTGCAAGATGCTGATAAACTTGTCATGGGGCAAGAATTGCGGGTCGTTACTCCACATGCCATCGAAGGTGTACTCAAACAGCCACCTAATCGATGGATGAGTAACGCCCGGCTCACCCACTACCAAGGACTACTACTAAATCCTCTCAGGATAACTTTCCTGCCCCCAACGACCTTAAACCCTGCCTCGCTGCTGCCCAACCCGGACCTGGACGCCCCACTCCATGACTGCACCGAGATACTAGCTCAGGTGCACAGAATGCGAGAAGACCTGCAGGACCGCCCACTTCCTGACGCCGACCTCGTCTGGTTCACTGATGGGAGCAGCTTCATGCATCAAGGCCAGAGGTACGCTGGGGCGGCAGTAACTTCAGAGACTGAGGTAATCTGGGCGGAACCCCTGCCCCCGGGGACCTCGGCCCAGAAGGCCGAACTGATAGCGCTCACCCAAGCTCTTACCTTAGGGGCGGGGAAAAAGCTGACAGTATATACAGACAGCCGATATGCTTTTGCAACGGCACATATACATGGGGCCATTTACAGGGAGCGAGGGTTACTGATGGCTGAAGGAAAAGAGATAAAAAAACAAGCAAGAGATCCTAGCCCTGCTAACAGCCCTATGGAGGCCAGAAAAATTAGCCATTGTACATTGCCCAGGGCACCAGAAACTAACTACTCCAACTGCTCAAGGCAACTTTCTGGCAGACCAAACTGCAAGAAATGTGGCGAAGGCTCCCAGCCAACTCCTTGCACTCCAGCTCCCTGACCCGGGCTCCCAGATCTTGCCATATTTCCCTGAATATTCAGAACAAGATCTCCAGTGGATTGACAAACTTCCCCTGAAACAAATCCAGAATGGGTGGTGGACTGATTCTAATGACCAAACCATCCTACCAGAAAAGTTAGGACAACAGGTGTTAGAACACATCCACCGAACCACCCACCTGGGGGCCCGGCGGATGATAGACCTGATCAGACGCTCCAAGCTCAAAATCAGACATATAGCTGAGACGGCCAGCCGTATCGTGACAAGTTGCAAAGTCTGCCAGCTTAACAACCCATACCCCCAATCTCAAGCTGCAGCAGGAACAAGGCTCAGGGGAACCAGGCCCGGTATCTACTGGGAAGTAGATTTTACTGAAACAAAGCTAGGAAAGTACGGGTACCGGTACTTACTTGTCTTTGTAGATACTTTTTCAGGGTGGACTGAAGCATTCCCAACCAAAAGAGAAACTGCTCAGGTCGTAGCAAAGAAAATTCTGGAAGATATCCTCCCCAGGTATGGCTTCCCCATCCAGATAGGGTCAGATAATGGGCCCGCTTTCGTCGCTAAGGTAAGTCAGGACTTGGCTTCCATCCTCGGGGCAAATTGGAAACTACATTGCGCTTACAGGCCCCAGAGTTCAGGACAGGTAGAAAGGATGAATCGGACCTTAAAAGAGACCTTAACTAAATTGACTATAGAGACTGGCGCTAATTGGGTAGTCCTTCTCCCCTATGCTCTGTTCCGGGCCCGTAATACCCCTTACAAACTGGGCCTCACCCCTTACGAAATCATGTATGGCAGACCTCCACACCTGGTTCCTAGCTTAAAAGATGACCTGCTTAAGTCTGAAACAGAAAATGTCTCTGAATTCTTATTTTCCTTACAAGCCTTACAGAAAATTCACCAAGAAATCTGGCCCAGGCTGAGAGAGCTATATGAGACCAGTCCCCCACCGACACCCCATCCGTACCAGCCGGGAGACTGGGTCCTGGTTAAGCGACACCAACAAGAGACCCTAGAGCCCAGGTGGAAAGGACCACTCCAAGTACTCCTGACCACACCCACCACCCTGAAGGTAGAAGGCATTGCGTCGTGGATCCACTACACCCACGTCAAGCCAGTGGACCCAACCTCCGACCTTCTGGGGCCAATCATGGCGGCGGCGGCTGAAGCACCGGACACGTGGACTGTGGACAGAGCTAAGAACAACCCCTTAAAACTCACCCGGCGCCGGCAGCATATCTCACGGCAAACATGCAGTTAGGTAGTCTAACTCTAACATTAGTCGTCCTAGTGGCCGCTGGGGAAAACATAAAGCCAGCTCCTAATCCCTTTGTCTGGAGATTCTGGCTTTATGAAAACCAAACCCACCCTGGGCAACCTCATAAGCCCGGGAAATTAGTGGCCAGTGCAGATTGCCCCTCCTCAGGGTGCAATAGCCCAATTTTACTAAATTTTACCGATTTCCCAGTAGCCAAACCAGTGGCACCAATAATATGCTTCGAGTATGATCAGACTGAATACAATTGTAAGCACTATTGGTGGCACCAAAGTGCCAGCTGCCCTTATAACTATTGTAACATCCATAAATACCAATGGTGGGGTGGAGAAGAACAGATAGATCCCAGATGGCCCTTCCATCGCAGACGAGATAGAGACCTTTCATATACATGGATAGTTAGAGACCCCTGGAACTCCCGGTGGACCACGCCTCAACACGGGGCTGTATACTACTCCTCCGCTTCCACATGGCCTAGCAGTCACCTCTATCTATGGCGGGGTCTAGTGCAGGTACGGCCCCTGGTCCATGGAAATATCCAGCGACAAGAAAACTGCCTGACACAAGATTTACGTCCTTTTTCCTGGTTAAAATTATTGCAAGAAGGATTAGAACTTGCCAACCTTACAGGACTTCACAGCCTGTCTGGCTGCTTTCTATGTGCCACTCTAGGGCGTCCACCGCTAACCGCTGTCCCCCTGCCATGGGGATCATCCACCTCTGCCCAAGCTAACAACCACCAAAACCTCTCATATGCCCCTATCCCTAATGTGCCACTATACCTAAACCCCAGTCAAGAGAAGTTTCCCTACTGTTTCTCAGGAACTAATTCCAGCCTCTGCAACATCACTGCAATGCCCCCTAACATCACCTTAAGGGCTCCGTCAGGCATATTCTTCTGGTGTAATGGAACATTATCTAAAAACCTATCAAGCCCCTCTGTTACCAACCTACTGTGTCTTCCTGTCACATTAGTTCCCCGGTTAACTCTACTTACTGCCGGCGAGTTCCTAGGGTATACCGGTAACTGGACTAGTGCTGTTATTCACCCAGACCCTAGACCGAGACCTGCACGAGCCATATTTCTCCCCCTCATTGCAGGAATCTCCCTCACCGCATCCTTCATGGCGGCCGGACTGGCTGGGGGAGCCCTAGGTCACACCCTTATAGAAAGTAACAAGCTGTACCAACAATTTGCCGTTGCTATGGAGGAGTCAGCTGAATCCCTTGCCTCCCTCCAGCAGCAGCTCACGTCCCTAGCACAGGTAACCTTGCAGAACCGGAGGGCCTTAGACCTACTCATTGCTGAAAAAGGGGGAACGTGTATGTTTCTAAAGGAAGACTACTGTTTCTACATAAACGAATCAGGACTCGAGGAAGACCGAGTCCAACAGTTACGCAAGTTAAGCACAGAAGTAAGAACGCGGCAGTTTGCTTCAGCTGCAGACCAATGGTGGAACTCATCTATGTTTTCTCTGTTAGCCCCCTTCCTTGGACCCCTGCTGAGTCTACTATTTCTGCTTACCGTAGGACCTTGTGTTGTTAACAGAATTTTGCGGTTCGTTAAAGAAAGGTTTAACACTGTACAACTCATGGTCCTCAGAGCCCAATACCAACCTGTAAACGCTGAAACAGAATCAGACTTATAAGACCCAAGATTGGCTCTAAAAAATACCTGAAAAGAAAGGGGGGGAATGAAAAGAGCCATGCACATTCCTCAGCCCCGGGCTCAAAACAAGCCCAGTACAAACACATCCCAACCTCCCATCCCACCACATATCACCATATATCTCTTAAACTTCCCCCGGGCTCAAAACAAACAAGCCCAGTACAAACACCACCAGGAAAGTCTCCGATAAGGGGACAGATGAGGGGACAGCCGTTCAAAGTTTTACTGAAAGAGCGGGAACCAAAAGAATTCCTTTGTTCCCCTGTAACTTTCAGGCTATAAAAAAGCAAACACTCGCATTATTCGGGGCCCTCTTGTATGCGGTGAAATGGAGGGACCAGGTTCGAACTTGTAGTAAAGATCCTTGCCACTTGGCTTTGACTCTGGACTCTGGTGGTCTTCTTTGGGGAACAAACGGTCTGGGCATAACAGTCTCAAACTCCTGACCTCAAGTGATCCACCGGCCTCAGCCTCCCAAAGTGCTGGGATTGCCAACATGAGCCACTGCACCCAGCCTAACTTTTGAGAATTCTTAACCAGTCCAATTATTGGGGGATTGGGGAACTTATGGGCAATTTTTACCCATGATATTAAAGTTATTAGAAACCTGTGTTCCCGAGTGTTTTTCATGGTCCTTTTCATTCTTTCATGAATCTTCTATTCTAGAATTTTGCAAGCTTGTGAAGTTTTTAGAAACTGCATCACCATTAAGCAATTAACTGTGGAAATGACTTTAAATAGTTATAGTTAAAGACAACTGATAAGGAAATTTGGTTATTTCTTTGGTCTACAATAACTTAATAACCATAATTAGGGTGGATGTGGTGGCTCATTCCTGTAATCCCAGGTCTTTGAGAGGCCAAGTTAGGTGGATCACCTGAGGTCAGGAGTTTGAGACCAGCCTGGCCAACATGGTAAAACCCTGTCTCTACTAAAAATAAAAAAATTAGCCGGATGTGGTGGCAGTTGTCTGTAATCCCAGCTTCTTGGGAGGCTGAGGGAGGTGAAATGCTTGAACCCAGGAGGGGGAGGCTTCAGTTAGCGTAGATCACACCATTGCACTCCAGCCTAGGTGACAAGAGCGAAACTGTGTCTCCAAACAAACAAAACAGGTAATTATGATAGATAGCATATAGGCATATTAGAATTTTAGAATCCTTGCCAGGTGCAGTGGCTCACGCCTGTAATCCCAGCACTTTGGGAGGCCGAGGTGGAAGGATCACGAGGTGAGGAGATGAGAACATCCTGGCTAACACGGTGAAACCCCGTCTCTACTAAAAATACAAAAATTAGCCTGGCATGGTGGTGGATGCCTGTAGTCCCAGCTACTCGGGAGGCTGAAGCAGGAGAATGGCATGAACCCAGGAGGCGGAGGTTGCAGTGAGCCGAGATTGTGCCACTGTACTCCAGCCTGGGTGACAGAGCAAGACTCCTTCTTGGGGAAAAAAAAAAAAGAATTTTAGAAATCCTATACAATTTTAGAACGGATTGATGACATAAACTAAATATAACCTGAAGAAGGTTCAACATTTTGTTTTATTTTGACAGTGCTACCAATGTGACTTAACATATTAAATAGTCCTGTTTACCTCTCTTTTGGGTGCTTCAAGGGCCTCTGTAGTATCCCAAAGTTAGAGGTCAGAAAAGACAATTTTGAAGTGGAAATTTGATTTTGGAAAGCCTATTAAATATATTAAAAGTTTAAACACTTGATGTTATGAAATAGAATTCCAGGTCACCATAAGTCATTCATTTACTTAAAATCATGACTTAAAAACGTTTTAAAGGGCAAAAATCTTTACTCATTGATAGAGGGAAGACATCTTCACAAACCATCTGCCTCTTGTTTTTCCTTTTTTTTTTTTTTTGGTAGTTTATTTAAAAGGCAAACAAATTTTTCATTATTTTTTAATATTACCTGAACATCTTCTTTAAAGAGAGAAAGCCAAATGTCACCCACTTTTTCATAAAACCTTATAGACAAACCTATTATTCTTTCTTTCTTTTTTTTTTTTGAGATGGATTTTCCCTCTTGTTGCCCAGGCTGGAGTGCAATGGTGTGATCTTGGTTCACTGCAACCGTCTGCCTCCCGGGTTCAAGTGATGCTCCTGCCCCAGCCTCTTCAGTAGTTGGGATTAGAGGCATGTGCCACCATGCCCAACTAAATTTGTGTTTTTAGTAGAGACGGGGTTTTTCCTTGTTGGTCAGGCTGGCCCTGAACTCCTGACCTCTGGTGATCCACCTGCCTCAGCCTCCCCAAGTGTTGGGATTACAGGCATGAGCCACTGCGCCTGGCCATTTTTTTTTTTTTAAAGATTGCGTCTTGCTCTGTCACCCTCCTCACCACATTATAGCTCTGGGAGCCAAGCTGCATCACAATGGAAAATCATGGAATCACAGGAAGAATCCACTCAGCTTTGCAAGATGCTGCCCAAGGGGTTGCTTGGAGTAACCAAATTAACATTTTTCATTCTGCCCAGAGCAAAATACATGTGACAAAACATAGACACGAGCCACTTTGCTCAGCACCCAGTATCAAACTGGTAAGACTCAAACTTGCTCCCAGATGGGCCGTGCCATCTCTAAATCTTTTTAGAAGCTTCTTCATATTAATAGGCATCCCTAGATGAGACTAATTTGGGAGCCCTCATTTTTAAATGCACTTCAGGTCATTATTCATTTGGAATGTTCCACTGTAAGTTATCTTTAGTAAGATTTTGCCATTTCTGTAAGACTTTGCTGCTTCCCAGGCCTAATGTATTAGCCAGAAGGAACTTAGTTTTCCAGAAATTAAGGATCCTATTTTTACCTAAAATATTGGCTTTACTCCCAGGTTCCCTTCATTAACTTAGCCAATGATTTTTTTTTTCCTGCCTAAGCGTGCGAGAAAAATGAAACAAAAGGGTAGAACACAAAAATCCCTGTGAATTTTCAAAAGCCAAATGTTACAACCTTCCAATATTGTCATTTACTACCACTTTCCTTCTGACCCAGTCAGATGTAGGAGGCCTCTAACTGGAACTGGATTCAAGCCAGTTAGCTACTGGATCAAATCTGATCCTGGACCCGGTCCCGTTTCTGTCATAACTTCTAAAACATCCAGCCAGTCATGACTGGATAGCAGTTTGGAACAGAAATTTGCTCAAAGAAACTCAGAGCTCAAAACACAAATCCATGGAGCTCTGAAATCCGAGAGAAAATTTACCATGATCCCCAGCTGCTCCGAGAGGTCAAAGGACACAAGTGTTACAAATTCCTGAGGTGTCATTTTTCTGCCTGAAACCTCTGGCTGGTGGGGCCTTTACCTGTGTTTTGCTCGGGCCCACTGGGTTAGTTCTGTCCACTCGGCTCATGCTAGTCGTCTGGATCCCACACTTGCCAAGGGCGAGCTGGGTACAGAGCAGTGAGGGGTGTGTGAGCAAGCGAACATGGGATCTGGCCACTGCACACAGCCAAGCATGCCAGCTGCAGTGGGGTGGGCAGCTCCAGGCACCGGCACAGGTGCCAGCTCCCTGTGAGGCTGCAGCTGGACCAGGCCAACTGCAAACAGCTTCCACTGTGGGTATCAGGGAATGCAGTGGCACCCAGAAACTTGGAGATGCAGGACCTGCAGAGCCCCAAAGAAGGTGTCACAGCCCTGGCTGGGGGAGCTCCTAGGTCTGTGTTCCCTGAAGGGACACAGCTCTTCTCTCCTTCTCTCTTCTCTTCTTCTTGCCTGCAATTTGGCAAGCAAGGGGTGCGTTTCAGCCCTGTTTATGTTACACCTCTTTCAGCCCTGCTAGTTGGCAGGTCCCGAGTTCTTGTCCTGAGTCCAGGAAAAATGAGATATGTGGACAAGTAGAAGGTGAGCAAGGTGAAGAGGTGCTTTATTGAGCCACAGTACAGCTCAGAGGAGACCTGCAGTGGGTAGCTCCTTTCTGCAGGCAGGTCATCCCAACGTCTGTTCAGCTCTCAGCAGCTGAGAGGAGACGCATGGTGTGTAGCTGTGCCCATAGTGCCCAGGCCGTTCGAGCTGAGGAGGGCCTTCCGGCCACTGCTGAGCCACCCTTAGCCCCACCTCAGCCTCCCTCCTGTGCTTGCCAGTGCCCAAAGTCTGGAGGGGCCGAGGTGGCAGGGGGCTGGCATGTCAGCACTGCCCTGAGCTTGCACAAACCGGGCCGGGTTGCGACTGTGCCCGGGTTTGGCCTCAACTTGGATCCGAAGTTGGAGTGGGCTCTGGGAGTGGAGAGACGCCAGGTGGCGGGACCAGGTACAACTGAGCCTGCGGGGCAGGGGGGCTTGCTGGGCCTCTGAGAGTGCAGAGATGCCCAGGTTTGCAGTCATGGCTGGATGGCTGCAGCTGTGCCTGGGAGGGCGGGGCTCCTGCCTGACAATTTAGAAGGGGCAGGTCTCCCACCCATTCCTGGCTCCCACCAGCTTTGAGGAGCACACAGCCCCAGCCACTCCTCCCCACTGCAGCCAGTGTCTCCATAGCAACTGCTCCACGTGGGCCACTGCTGCCATCACAAACGGGTCCTTGCAGGTTCCTTCCTTGTACCTCAGCACTCCGGGGGTCATTAGAAGCCTTAGCAACACTGCTCACCACAGTATAGCTCCAGAGGCCCTAGCAGTCCTGCTCCCACAGATCCCACTTCTGACACCATCTATTAAAAGAAAATCTTCAGCTGAATTAAATTTAAAGGAACTTAATTGAGCAATGAATGATTCACGAATCAGGCAGCCCCCAGAATCACAGCAGATTCAATGAGACTCCAGCACAGACACATGGTGGAAGATTTATAGACAATAAAGGGAACATGATGTACAAAAATCTGAAGTGAGGAGTGAGGTCTAGAAGCAGCTGGGTCGATTACAGTTCTCAGCAGTGAGGTCCAGAAACAACTGGACTGGTTACAGTGCTCAGCATTTGCCTTATTTGAACACAGCTGAACACTCAGCAGTGTGTGAGTGGCAGAAGTTTGGCTGTTGGGATTGGCCAGGACTCAGCTACTGTTATAGGCGCATACTCCTAAGTTAGGTTTTCAGTCTTTCTACCTATTAAGTTAGGTTGCAGTTTGTCCACAGGGACTCAAATCTAGAAGTACAGAGTCCTTCCCAGGCCATATTTAGTTCACTGTAACAGTTCCTACTATGACCTCACTGACAGTTCTTTTTCTCTGAATTCTCCTTTCTTCTCAACAGCTTATCCAAATGTTCCATTGGTCCCTATTCATCTCACCCTGCAGTTCTCCTTGACTGATTGAGCCCTTTGTGGTTTGCAGTCCTGTTTCTCTACAGCTTGGACCTCTTCAGTCTTTCCATCATAGGTTTAACTCTCTGTTGAATGCTTCTTTGTAGCTATCCAAATTTACCTTAAGCTCAAAAAATTCGAAGTGAAAGCCACATCCTCTTCTCTTCCCTTATGTGTATGGCATTACTACCATGAAGCCAGTTACCCAAAATGGGATTTCTTCTGGGCTTTTCTTGCTTAGATTCAGGCTCATCTGGTGTCAAGCCTTGTTACTTTTGTTTCCTTGTTCTTTTATTTTTATTTTTTTTCTTTTGAGACAGAGTTTTGCTCTTGTTGCCCAGGCTAGAGCACAGTGGTGTGATCTCAGCTCACTGCAGCCTCCACCTCCTGGGTTCAAGCAATTCTCCTGCCTCAGCTCCTGAGTAGCTGGTATTACAGGCATTTACCACCACGCCCGGCTAATTTTGTATTTTTAGTAGAGATGGGGTTTCTCTGTTTTGATCAGGGTGGTCTCGAACTCCCGACCTCAGGTGATCCACCCGCCTCGGCATCCCAAAGTGCTGGGATTACAGGCCTGAGCCACCGTGCCTGGTCTGCTTGTTGTTTTCATCTCATCCTGATTTCCGAATACAGGAGAGAAGCTGAGTTGGTGTTCACTAACAAGCACAGAAGCTTTGTTATATTTACAGTGTCATTCTTGGCAAAACCTGAAGGGTGTGTTTGTGGGGTGATTAGGTTCAGTCACCTGTGACCTGTGCATCTGACCAGCACTGTGGTGACATCCTTAGGAATCCATGGGGAGAGAGAAAGCATTCAGGAGTTAGTGGGTCACGTTTGACAAGGGCCAATAAAGAAATATGCAAAGACAAAAAACAAGAAGAACATTGTCATATTTTCTACCTTTTGTTTATATAAATTTATGTCAATGATTCTAGCTTATGTTAATATGCAATGTATACAATATGCTAACATTTACAATATATGTTTATAGTTTAAACATTTCTGTCATATTTTCAGATTCTTTAAACATTATGTTACGCTTCCTATTTCAGATAGCTGCTTAAAATGAGTAAGGAAAAACGGATGTGTGCATCAGTTCCAACTGTTTATGGACTAAAACTAGTTGATTTCTTGGTTAAGAACAAAAAGTGACGACCTAATTAACTGAAAATTTTAAGTGGGCAATTATAGTTTTAGCTTTAACGTAAAGTATTAACTATGCTCCATTCTTGCATTTTTGACCTAATACTCAATCACCACATGCCATGTTTCAGATCAAGGTTTTACTTGTGATCTCTCATGAGTTTTTCACGGTTTTAATTATCTGCAATGTAACAATGTACCAGTAACCTTACTGGCTTCAACCAGGAATTTATTCTTTTTACATGTCACAATTTTCTGGGTCAAGACACTGGACAAGGCGGTGTGGGTTGGCTGCTTCATGATGTCCCTGGTCTCATCTGGAAGGACTCTAGTGGCTGGGGACGTGAAGCAGGCACCCAGAAGGACTCTAGTGGCTGGGGACATGGAGCAGGCACCGAGCCCTCTCTTTGTGGCCAGCACGGACTTCCTCCCAGTCTGGCAGTGTCAGGTAGTCAGGTTTGTCTGGCTTCTCCCAGGGCGTGTGTCCAAGAGGCCCAGGCAGAAGCTGTAAGGTCTCTCATGATCATCCCTCAGAAGTCCCAGAGCATCTCTCCTGCCACACTGTCCAGTCGTACTCATCACTGAGACCAGCCATGATTCAAGGGGGGGAAGGTGATTAGATTCCACCTCTTGATGAGAAGCATAGTAGGAACCTGCAGCAGTCTTTAATAAACCACAGCTTGTCCTCTGGCCACAAACTATTAACGTTTCTCCCACATGCAAATTATGCTTTGCCCCTCTCAAGAGTCCCAAAATGGTTTTCCTTATGGCACTGGCTGGTAGCCCAACTGAATCCTGAATCAGGTTGTGGTGGCCTGTCATCTGCACCCACACACACTCAGCCGCAGTGAGGACTGAATCAAGTTGTGGTGGCCTGTCATCTGCCCCCCCACACACAGCCACAGTGAGGACTGAATCAGGTTGTTGTGGCATGTCATCTGCCCCTGACGCACTCAGCCACAGTGAGGACTGAATCAGGTTGTTGTGACCTATCATCTGAGCCCGCACACTCAGCCGCAGTGAGCGGACTGCTGTGAAAACAGTCGGCATTTCCCTTTAGAAGCTATTGGTGGAAGGCAGGAGGGAGATGCTGCCCTGCAGGCCCCGTCTAACAGTTGGTCATTCCCATGGGGCGCCTGTTACAGTTCTGTGATTAGTGCCCAGTCCGGGTCCCTGAGAACGGCGCCCAGTCCTTGTCCCTGAGAACAGCGTTTGTGTCCTTTTACTCCTCCCTCTGGGCTTTTGTCATTCTCCATGTTCTTTTTCCTTCAGTGCCTGGGTTGCCGTTGACCAACTTTCTCTGCCTTTTTCTTATGGTCAATAGGGTATTCAATGGCTTCTTTTTAATTTTTTTTCCTTTTCTTTTCTTTTCTTTGGCCTTTTGAGACAAGAAATTATTTCTTTATATTTTCTGTAAATTTTGTTTGAAAACTGAACTTCCTTCTTTAGATCATGTCCCTCTCCTGTCATATTTATTCAGTGACAGTTAGGGTAGGCTGGTAGCACTTTCCATGTTCTTCCCAGATGTCTCCTTAGGCAGATCCCTGAGATGGTGCAGTGCCCTTTCAGTTTCCATGTTGTGGCCATAGTTTTCTCACAGTCCCTCAGCACATAACTCTCAGGTCTTTTCCCCAGTTTCCAGTGACATTTTCTCACCGTCCTTCAGGCCCTGACCAAGAGTCTTGATGCCCTTCCAGGTTGCATGAATGGTCTCCTTGAGGCCCAGTTACATGTCAGCTTCACAGTCGTGGCAAATATTGTAGCTTCTGATTACCACAGCAGCTCATTTCCAGCTACCATATTCTGTTCCAGTTATCTATTCTGAAGAAACCATCCCCAAAACTTGGCAGCTTAAAACAACTCATTATTACTTGTTTTTTGGCTTAGAGAGTCTTGGTGGCCAGCTCATCTCACACACAATTGCAGCCAAGCTGGATTGTGTGAAAGCACAGCGGGGTGGTGTGCAGGGTGGCTCACTAGTGGTTGGGAGTGGATGTTGCTGAAGGCTCACTAGTGGTTGGGAGTCGGTGTTGCTGGAGGGTCAGTGGGGGATGTCAATGCAATGCGTGCAGCTAGTCATGGACTGGCCTTGTGGTTTCCATCATGGGGTCTCAGGGGAGTGGGATTTCCTGCCTGGTGACTGGCTTTCTCCTGGATAAGTGTTCTGTTTTCTCAGCCTGGCTTCTGAAGTCCCCAAATACCACCTTTGTCACCTTCTGTTGGCCAAACAAGTCAGTAGTCTGGGCAAGGTTTAAGGGGAATTGGTTCTCACAGAGAGAGGAGCAGGAAAGAAATTGTCACCTTTAGTCTACCAGAAATATGATTTTTATAACAAGTTTGTTCCAAATACATTCCAGTTCTCCTTGTGAATACTTTTTTGACTCACAGGGTATTTCAAAGTTTATTACTTGGTTTTCAGACATTTGAGGCTTTTCTGGATATCAATTTGTTGTTGGTTTCTAATTTAATTTCAAGTGTTCAGACAACATACTTTGTATACTATTTCAGACTTGAACCTTTTCTCAATTGATCGACATACAGTCTATCCTGGTACTGCCAAGTACCATTTGGGTCAGGATTTTGTCATTTAGATCCGTATTTTTCCTATATTTTTATCTGGTTGTTCCGTCAGTTACTGAGAGAGCAGTATTAATTCACCAGCTATAATTTTGGATTGTCAATTTCCTGCTTTTGTTCTGTTGTTTTTGATTCACATATTTTGAGGCTCTGTGTGTGTGTACTTTGTGAGCACTTTGAGGCACAATTTATAATTGTAACATCATCCTCTCTGATTCTTTTATTTTTATGAAATTACCTTGTTTATTTCTGGTGATATATTTTGTTCTGAAGCCTCTTTCATCTAGTGTTAACATCTCCGTTGAAGCTTTTTATGATTAGTGTCTGGATAGCATATTTTTATGATTAGTGTCTGCATAGCATATTTTTTCTCATACTTTGTGTCTTTGTATTTAAATTGTGTCTCTGTGGATGCCATATTGTTGGGTCTTGCTTTCCTCTCAGGTCTGGCAGTCTCTGTCTTAAGTAGAGTATTTGTCCAGTTACATTGTAACTAATCATTGCTAAGGTTGGATTTAGGTCTGCCATTTTTCTACTTATTTTCTATTTGTTTGTTTATTATTTTTTTAAGACAGGGTCTTGCTCTGTCACCGAGACTGTAGTGCAATGGTGCAATGTTGGCTCACTGCAACCTCTGCCTCCCAGGCCCAACCAATCCTCACTGGAGCCCACTGAGTAGCTGGGACTACAGGCGCATGGAAACACACCTGGCTAATTTTTATATTTTTTGTAGAGATAGGGTTTTGCCATGTTGCACAGGCTGGTCTTGAACTCCTGAGCTCAAGCAATCTACCCACCTTGGCCTCCCAAAGTGTTCGGATTACAGGCATGAGCCACCATGTCTGGCCTTCGTCTGTGTTTTGATCTTCTATATATTCTTTCCTAACTTCTTTTGGGTTAAATATTTCTAAATATTCCAGTTTGATTAATCTTTAGGCTTTTTGAAATAATTTTTTAGAGGCTGGGCATGGTGGCTTATGCTCGTAATCTCAGCTCTGTGGGAGGCCAAGGGAGGTGGATTGCTTGAGCCCAGGAGGTTGAGACCAGCCTGGGCATCATGGCAAAACCCTCTCTACAAAAAAACCAAACCAAAATTTAGCCTGACATCTTGGTGTGCACCTGTAGTCCCAACTATTCGGGAGGCTGAGGTGGAAGGGTTGCTTGAGCCTGGGAGGTTGAGGCTGCAATGAGCTGTGATTATGCCATTGCACTCCTGCCAGGGCAACAGAGTAAGACCCTGTGTCAAAAAAGATCATTTATTATAAATAATTTATTATTTAGAATTTTGGTAACAAAAACATACCTTAAAATTTACCGTCATAACCAGTTGTAAGTATACAGTTTTGTAGAGTTAAGAATATTTACAGTGTTGTGTAGCAGATTTCTAGATTTTTTTTATCTTGGAAAACTCTATACCCATTCAACAACTATTAATTTCCCCCTCCTTCCACCTCCTGGCAAATACTATTCTACTTTGTGTTTCTAAAAATTTGGCTTATATACCTAGGGTTATATAATATTTCTTGTTTTGTAAGTAGGTTCCATGTTATGTGTCAGATGTGTCAGGATTTTCTTCCTTTCTATGGCTGAATAATATTTCTTCATATATATTATATATATATTACATATATTATATACATATATTTTATATCTAATATATAATATATGTATATAATATATATCTAATATATATATATGCTTTTGTTTATCCATCTATTCCTGGACGGACGTTTGGTTTCTTCCACCTTGTGGCTGTGTAATGCTGCTGTGAACATAGGGGTGCACATATCTGTTTGAGGTCCTGCTACTAGTTATTCTGTCTCTGTAGTAGTTGGATGGCTGGATCATATGGTCATTTTATTTTATTTTTTTTTGAGGAGCCAGTTCATATTTCCACCAACAGTGTTCAAGGGTTTCAGTTTCACCTGCGCTTGTTACTTTCTGTTGGGTTTGAAGTGATGTCCCATTGTGGTTTCTTTTTGCATTTCTCTAATGACTAGTGATGTTACACATCTTCTCATATATCTCATGTATCTGTTGGCTATTTGTATATCATCTTTGCATCTTTGGATAAATGTTCTTTGTCCATTTTTTAATCACTTTATTTTGTTGTTGGGTTGTAGCGGGGTTTTTTGTCATGATCATTCATTTATCTCACAGTTCATTCTCATTACTTGGGCCAGGGTCATGATCATTCATTATCTCTCAGTTCATCCTCATTACGTTGGGCAAACAGTCATGCTGCAGGGTATAGATTATGTTATTCTGTTACTTTCAGGTAGAATTGGGGTCTAGGTTATAATTGTTTCTAAGTTTAGATTCTGAATGGGAATCAGCAGAGGTAGACCACCGCTGCTGGGGCCTGGGGATTGCTGGGAAAAAGGCAGGAAACAGATACGGACCTGACCATGGAGGGTTTGTGTTTCACGGCTCCCATCTGGGTACCCAAGGAACCTACATGTAGCTCGTGTGTGGAGAGCCTACATTGCCCACTCAAAGCAATTGAGAATGGAACAGTCTTGGGGCTGGAGCTCATTATTTGGAATGATAACCACATCTGCACAGAGAGGACCTGATAAGATGTTGTCCTTCCATGTATATCTGGGAATCCTGTGTAGGGTCTGTCTGTAAGACAGGGGCAGTGTTGGCTCCTTGGCCTCTAGTTAGCCTCATGAGTAGTCTAGTAAAGGCTTTGCAAGCTTGTCACCATCTGTGGACATTCTGGCCAGCTCTTGTTTTCACCCTACTGACTTCTTCACACACTAGGCTTCTGCTTTAGACCATTCATGGTTTTTCTTCCTCTTCAAATCAGTAATCAATAAATCCTCTTCAAGTCAATAAATTTCCACTCCTTTAGGAAACTCTGATATTCTGGTCATGCCAAGGTTTAATTAACTGGTTTGATTGTTTTTCTGTTTTCTTGGTTTCTTTTTCCTTCTTCTTGGGGGTTTCTAGTAATTTTAGTTTGATGTTTCACTTTCTCCATTTTTTATTTCTTAGTTTTCTTCTGTGATTATTTTCACTGCAGCTGCAGGGCCTAATCCTGGATTGGCAGAGAACTAGCACTTACTCTGCCCTAATTGGAATCCAGGAGAGATAGGAGGTGCCCTAGTGTGAAAATGTGTTTGCTCCTCTCTGCTTCTGGTATTCTCTCTGTAGGAGTTCTTTACGTATTCTGAATGTTCACTTCTTATGAGATACATGATGTGCAACTATAGGTTGAATGTCTCTGATCCAAAAATCTGAAATCCCAAATGCTCCAAAGTCTGAAACTTTTTGAGTGCCAGTATGACACTCAAAGGAAATTCTTATTGGAGCATCTCAGACTCAGGTATTTGAATTCAAGATGCTCAACCACTAAGAATAATGCAAATATCACACAATCTGAAACACATCCCAAGCATTTCTAATAAGGGACACTCAACTGGTATTTTCTTTTATTCTACAGTTTTCCTTTTACCCTGTTGGTTGTGACCTTTGAGGTACATAAGTTTTTAGGTTTGATATATTTTTGCTTTTACTGCCTGAGCTTTTAATGTCATATCCTAAAAATTATTGACAAATTCATCGTCATAAAGCATTTTCCAAATTTGTTTTCCCTAGGAGTTTGATAGTTCTAGTTTTACATTTAGGTTTATAATTCACTTTGAATTAATTTTAACATGGTATAAGGTAAGAGTCCAACTTCATTGTTTTGCATGTAGATATACAATTTTCCCAACACCATTTGTTGAAGAAACTGTCCTTTGCCATTGAGTGGTCTTGGCATCCTTGTGGAAGATCATCGGACCATATATGCCAGGGTTGGTTTCTGAGGTCTCTGTTGTGTTGGTCCATAAGTGTGTCAAGTGTGTCTTTATGCCATGACCACATTTTTTTTGGCTTATTGCAGTTTTGTAATTGTTTTGAGACCTTTAATTTTGTTCTGTTTCAAGATCGATTTGGCTATTCATGGGCCCTGGAGATTCCATATGAATTTTAGGATAGGTTTTTCTGTTTATCAAAAATGTCATTGGAATCTTTATAAGGATTGTATTGAATCTAGGTCACTTCAAGTAGTGTTGACATCATTCCAAGATGAAATCATCTAATCTGCAAACCCAGCTTTTCTTTTCATTTATTTGTGTTTAATTTCTTTTAACAGTGTTTTGTAGTTTTCTGTGTTCAAATCTTTTGCCCTCTTGGTTAAGCTTATTTCTAATTTGTATAATGCTGTTGTAATTCTTTTTTTTTTTTTTTTTTTTTTTTTGAGACGGAGTCTTGCTCTGTCTCCCAGGCTGGAGTGCAGTGGCACTATCTCAGCTCACTGCAACCTGCGCCTTCTTTATTCAAGCAATTCTCCAACCTCAGCCTCTCAAGTACTTGGGATCACAGGTGCGCGCCACCACGCCCAGCTAATTTTTTGGTATTTTTAGTAGAGACAGGGTTTCTCCATGTTGACCAGGCTAGTCTTGAACTTGTGACCTCAGGTGATCTGCCCACCTTGGCCTCTCAAACTGCTGGGATTGCAGGCATGAACCACCGCACCCGGCCAAATGTCATTCTTTTAAAAAATTTCTTTTCTTTTGTTTTCTCTTTCTTTTATTTGTTTTCTTTCTCTCTCTTTCCTTTCTTTCTTTCTTTTTTTTTTTTTTTTTTGAGACAGCGTCTCACTCTGTTTCCTAAGCTGGAGCACAGTGGCACAATCTCAGCTGACTGCAACCTCCACCTTTCAAGTTCAAGCAATTCTCCTGCCTCATCCTCCCAGGTAGCTGGGACTACAGGTGTCTGCCACTACGCCCAGCTAATTTTTGTATTTTTAATAGAGACAGAGTTTTACTATTTATATTAGAGATGGAATTGGCCCAGCTGGTCATGAACTCCTGAGCTCAGGTGATCCACCCGCCTTGGCCTCCCAAAGTGCTGGGATTACAAGTGTGAGCCACTGCACCTGGCCTCATTTTTTTTAATTTTATTTGCAGATTGTTCATTGTTAGTTTATAGAAATGCAACTGACTTGTGTGTGTTACTGTATCCTGAAACTTTGTTGAATTTCATTATTTTACCAGTATTTTGTGGAATTTCAGGATTTTTACACATTACATCCTGTTGTCTGTGAACAAAATTTTGTACTTTTTCCTTTCCAAATTGCATGCTTTTTATTACTTTCTCTTGCCTAATTATTCTGAGTAGAAATTCCAGTACTGTGGTGAATAGAAGTGGCAGGAAGAGATGTTGCTATCTTATTCCTGATCCTAGAGGAAAAGATTTTAGTTTTTCACCATTGAGTATGATGTTAGCTGTGAGCTTTTCATGTACGATCTTTATTTACTGAGGAGTTTCCATATATTACTAATTCTTTGAGTGTTTTTATTACAAAAGGTGTTCATCTGGCTCTGGAACCAGATAAATGTTGACCTGATAGAATGGATTGGAATATCCCCTTCTGGTTTTTGAACATTTTTGGAGTATTTTGCAGAGGATTGGCATTAATTCTTCTTGAAATGTTTGGTAAAATTCTCCAGTGAAGTTATCTGGACCTGGAATTTTCTTTTTGGGGGGGTTTTTGATTACTGGTTGAATCTTCTTACTAGTTACAGGTCTCTTTGGATTTTTTATTTCTCTGTGATGCAGTATGGTGATTTGTGTTTCTAGGAATTTATAAATTTATTCTAGGTTGCCCAGTTTTGTGGCATATGGTTGCTCACATTAGTCTCTTGTAATCTTTTTCATTTCTGTGGCATCTGTTGTACTGTCGCCTCTTTTATTTATGATTTTAGTAGTTGAGATTTCTCTTTTTTTCTTAATATAGATGTGAGTTTTAAAATTTTTATTGATCTTTAAAAAAACAAACTCAATGGGTTTTTTTCCTTTTTTTTCTGGTCTTGTTCTCCTTATCTCTGCTCTAATCTGTTATTTTCTTCCTTTTGCTAGGTTTGTCATTAGTTTTTTTTTCCCCTTCAGGTGTAATGTTAGGTTATTGATTTGAGATCTTTCTTCCTTTTAATTTAAGCACCTGCAACTATAAGCTTCCCTTTAGCTTGGGTTTGAGATCTTTCTTCTTTTTAATTTAAGCATCTGCAGCTGTAAGCTTCCCTTTAGCATGGGTTTGAGATCTTTCTTCTTTTTAATTTAAGCATCTGCAGCTGTAAGCTTCCCTTTAGCGATGCCTTTGTTGCCTCCTCCTGAGTTTGGGTATGTCATGGTTTTGTTTTCATTTGCTTAAACATTTTTTGTCCTATTGTAATCTAATTGCGTTGTTTTTAATAAAGGTAATTAATGGAACACATAATGAATTGTGCTTCTGTTTTTATAATATTTTAAGCATTCTTAACTCAGAAATGTAAATTTTAGAAAAAAATTCCAGGCCAGGCACAATGGCTCACACTTGTAATCCCAGCACTTGGGGAGGCCGAGGCGGGTGGATCATCTGAGGTCAGGAGTTGGAGACCAGCCTGGCCAACATGGTGAAACCCTGTCTTTAATAAAAATAGAAAAAAATATATAAAAGTTAGCTGGGTGCTGTGGCAGGTGCCTGTAATCCCAGCTACTCTGGAGGCTGAGGCAGGAGAATCACTTGAATCTGGGAGGCGGAGGTTGCAGTGAGCTGAGATTGCACCACTGCACTCCAGCCTGGGTGACAGAATGAGAGTCCATCTCAAAAAAAAAAAAAAAAAGAAAAAATTTCAGACATGTTTATATGTATTTCAATTTAGAAACTATGATCTCCTAAGTGTATTGACACAGCAACCTGACATAAAGATAAAGAATAATAAGCATATAACAAAATGGAAACTTGGGAATACCTGTATCTTATTAATTTTTAATTATATATATTTAAAAATTGCCAGGTGCAGTGGCTTACACCTGTAATCCTAGCACTTTGGGAGGCTGAGGTGGGCAGATCACATGAGGTCAGGAGTTTGAGACCAGCCTGGCCAACATGGTGAAACCTCATCTCTATTAAAAATCAAAAAATTAGCCAGGCATGATAGCATGCATCTGTAGTCCTGGCTACTCGGGAGACTGAGGCAGGAGAATTGCTTGAACATGGGAGGCAGAGGTTGCAGTGAGCCAAGATAGTGCCACTGCACTCCAGCCTGGGTGACAGAGTGAGACTCTGTCTCAAAAAAATAAAAATTGCCTGGGCGCAGTGGCTCACACCTGTAATCGCAGCACTTTGGGAAGCTGAGGCAGGCAGATCACGTCAGGAGATCGAGACCATCCGGGCTCACACGGTGAAATGCCGTCTTTACTAGAAATACAAAAAATTAGCCGGGCGTGGTGGCGGGTGACTGTAGTTCCAGCTACTCCGGAGGTTGAGGCAGGAGAATGGTGTGAACCTGGGAGGTGGAGCTTGCCGTGAGCCGAGATTGCACCACTGGACTCCAGGCTGGGTGACAGAACGAGACTCTGTCTCAAAAAAAAAAAATAAAATAAAACAAAGGTGTGGTTTACATACAAAAATTACACATATTTAATATATCCGTGTGTGTGTGTGTGTGTGTGTGTGTGTGTGACGGAGGTTTTACTCTTGTTGCCCATGCTGGAGTGCAGTGACACGATCTCAGCTAATTGCAACCTCCACCTCCCGGGTTCAAGCAATTCTCCTGCTTCAGCCTCCTGAGTAGCTGGAATCGCAGGCGTGTGCCCCCACGCCCGGCTAATTTTTGTATTTTTTTTTAGTAGAGACAGGGTTTCACCATGTTGGTCAGGCTGGTCTCGAACTCCTGACCTCAGATGATCCACCTGCCTCGGTCTCCCAAAGTGCTGGGATTACAGGCGTGTGACACCGAATATATACATCTTAATGAGTTTAGAGGTAAGTATTCGCCCCAGGACTCATCACAACAAATAATGCCGTAAACTTGGCCATCACTCCCCATATATTTCTCATTCTCACCCTTTTTAAAAAATGAGACCGGGAGCTGTGGCTCACGCCTGTAATCCCAGAACTTTGGGAGGCCAAGGCAGGTGGATCACGAGGTCAGGAGATCAAGACCATCCTGGCTAACACAGTGAAACCCCGTTTCTACTAAAAATACAGAAAATTAGCTGGGCGTGATGGCAGGCTCCTGTAGTCCCAGCTACTCGGGAGACTGAGGCAGGATAATGGTGTGAACTCGGGAGGCAGAGCTTGAAGTGAGCCGAGATCGTGCCACTGCACTCCAGCCTGGGCAACAGAGCGATTCTCCATCTCAAAAAAAAAAAAATGAGATGACCATTTCACCTAATGTATACCCTCTTAAGTTTTTTTTTTAAGTGTAAAATACAGGACGACCATGCATCAGAGATATATGTCGGTTTGGTTCCATACCACTGCAATAAAGTGAGATACACAATTTCTTTTTGTTTCCCAGTGCATGTAAAAGTATGTTTATACTGTGCTGTATAAAGTGTGCAATAGCATATGTCTACAAAGTGTGCACACTTTAATTTACAAATACTTTATTGTTAACAAGTACTAACAGTCATCTGAGGCTTCAGAAAGCTGCAATCTTTTTTTCTGTGTGTGACAGGGTTTTACTCTGTGGCTCAGGCTGGAGTAATTGCAGCCTCAACCTTATGCTCAATCAAACCCCCACCTCAGACTCCTGACTAGCTGGGACTACAGGTGCATGCCACCATGTCCAGCTAATTTTTGTATTTTTTTTTTTTTTGTAGAGATGGGGTTTTGCAATGTTACCTTGACGTCCTGGGCTCAAGCAATCCACCCACCTTGGCCTCCCAAGGTGTTGGGATGACAGGTGTGAGCCACTGCACCTGGCCAAGTTTCAGTCTTCTTGCTGATGAAGGGTCTTGCCTTAATGTAAGGTGGTAGCTGCTGAGCGTTGGGGTGGCTGTGGCAATTTCTTAAAATAAGACAACATTGAAGTGTGCTGTGTCAATTGACTCTCCCTTTCACAAAAGAATTATCTGTAGCATACGATGTTGTTTGATAGCTTTTTACCCACAGTAGAACTTTCAAAATTGGACTCAATCCTGTCAAACCTTCGTACTGCTGTACCAACTAAGTTTATGTATTATTGTAAATCACTGGGTTCAATCCTGTCAAGCCCTCCTTCTGTTGTACCAACTAAGTTTATTCTAAATCTGTTGTCATCTCAACAATGTTTACACTGTATTCACCACGAGTAGATTTCATCTCAAGAAACCACTTTCTTTGCTCATCCGTGGAAGCAACTCATCCACTCACGTTTTCTCTGGAGGCTGCTGCAGTCTCGCCACATCTTCAGGCTCTGTCTCTGATTCTAGTGCTCTTGTTATTTCCACCATATATGCAGTTACTTCCTCCACAGAAGTCGTGAACCCCTCAGTGTCATCTGTGAGGGTTGGAATAATCTTCCCAACTTCTCTCTCTCTCTTTTTTTTTTTTTTTGAGATGAAGTCTTGCCTGGGCTAGAGTGCAGTGATGTGATCTCAGCTCACTGCAACCTCCACCTCCAGGTTCAAGCAATTCTCCTGCCTCAGCCTCCCAAGTATTTCGGATTACAGTCACCCCCGAGGAGGCCTAGCTAATTTTTCTGTGTGTTTTTAGTACAGACAGGATTTCACTATGTTGGCCAGGCTGGTCTCAAATTCCTGACCTCATGATCCACGTGCCTTGGCCTCCCAAAGTGCTGGGATTACAGGCGTGAGCCACCAAGCCCCACCCCTACTTCTCCTAATGTTGCTATTTTGATCTTTTTTAAATCATGAATGTTCTCAATGGCATCTAGAATGGTGAATCCTTTCCAGTAGGTTTTCAATTATTTTGCCCAGATCCATAAAAGGAATCACTTTCTATAGAAGCTATAGCTTTATGAAACATATTTTTTAAGTGATAAGACTTGAAAATGGAAATTATTCTTTGATCCAAGGGCACCAGAATGAATGTTGGGTTAGTAGGCATGAAAACAATATTCAGCTCTTTATACATCTCTGTAAAAGCCCTTGAGTACCAGGGGCATTGTCAGTGAGTGGTAATACTTTGAAAGGAATCTTATTTCTTGAGCAGTAGGTGTCAACAGTGGGCTTAAGATATTCAGTAAACCATATTTGTAAACTGATAGTCTGTCATCCAGGCTTTGTTCCCATTTGTAGAGTACAGGCAGAGCTGTGTTTTATCATAATTCTTCAGGGCCCTTGGATTTTCAGAATAGTAAATCATCATTGGTTTCAAGTTAACGTCACCAACTGCATTAGCCCTTAACAAAAGAGTCAGCATGTCCTTTGAAGCCTTAAAGACAGGCATCAACTCCTCTCTAGCTGGGAACATCCTGGATGGCATCTCCTTCTAGTAGAAGGCTGTTTTGTCTCCATTGCAAATCTGTTTAGTGTAGCCATCTTAATCAGTTATCTTCTAGATAGCTTTCTGCAGCTTTTCCATCAGTACTTGCTGCTTTATCTTGTGCTTTTATGTTATGGAGATGACTTTTTTCCTTAAACCTCAAGAAACAAGCTCTTCTAGCTTCAGACTTTTCTTCTGCAGCTGCCTCACCTCTCTGAGTCTTCATAGAATTGAAGAGAGGCTGGGTGCGGTGGCTGTCACACCTGTAATCCTAGCATTTTGGGAGGCCGAGGCGGGCAGATCACCTGAGGTCGGGAGTTCAACACCAGTCTGACGAACGTGGAGAAACCCCATCTCTACTAAAAATACAAAAAATTAGCCAGGCGTGGTGGCGCATGCCTGTAATCCCAGCTACTCGGGTTGCTGAGGCAGGAGAATGGCTTGAACTTGGGAGGCAGAGGTTGCGATGAGCCAAGATAGCGCCATTGCACTCCAGCTTGGGCAAGAAGAATGAAACTCTGTCTCAAAAACAAAGAAAAAAAGTAAAAAGAGAGTTAGGCTTAGGCTTAATGGAATGTTTTTTATTTTTTATCTTCTGTCTAGACCAATTAAACTTTCTTCATAACAGCAGCAAGATTGTTTAGCTTTTTATCATTCATGTGTTCACTGGAGTAGTACTTTAAATTTCTTTCCAGAACACTTCCTTTGCATTCACAACTTGGCTAAGTGTTTGTTGCATGAGGTCTAGCTACTGGTCTGTCTTGCTTACAGCCTGCCTTCCTCACTAAGCTTAATTATTTCTTCCTTTTGGTTTAAAGTGACAGACATGCAACTCTTCTTTCACTTGAACATATAGATGCTATTGTAGGGTTATTAATTGGCCACATTTTAATATTAATAAAAAGAATCCTAAGAAAAAGAGAGAGAAAGAGAAATGGCCCATTGGTGGGGCAGTCAGAACAAATGCATTTGTCAATTGTTTGCTGTCTTATCCGGGTGTGATTTGTGGTTCCCAAACAATGACAACAGTAGCATTAAAGATCGCTGATTACAGATCACCATAACAGATTCAATAATAAAAAGCTTAAAATACTGTGAGAATGACCGAAATGTGACACAGAGACGTGAAGTGAGCACGTACTGTAGGAACAATGGTGCCAGTGAGACCTGCTTATTGCAGGGTGGCCACAAACCTTCAATATGTAAAAAACATGGTCATAAAACAGAATAAAGCAAAGTGCAGTTAAACAAGATGTGTCTGTCTTTTGATAGACTCTGACGATCTCTATCTTTGAATTGGTACGTTCATGCCATTAACATTCAAAGTGATTATTGATATCATTGGGTTAATATCTACTATATTTGTTACTGTTTTCTATTCATTCTCCTCAGTCTTCATTCTTTTGTCTACCACTCTTTTTCTGCCTTTTGCAGTTTTCATTGATGATTTTAGGTGACTGCATTTTCCCTGTCTTTCTTAGCATGTACTTCTCTTTTTAAAACTTTTTTTAACTAGTTGCCACGGAATTTGCAATATACATTTACAACCAATTCAAGTCCACTTTCAAATAACACTATCCCACTATCCCACAAATAAGACTACCTGATTAACAAACAAAACACCTAATTCCTCAGTAACATTTACAGCCAATTCAAGTCAACTTTCAAATAACACTATCCCACTATCCCACAAATAAGACTACCTGCTTAACAAAGAACACACCTAATTCCTCAATATACATTTACAACCAATTCAAGTCCACTTTCAGATAACATCCCACTTCACTGATGACTACCTGCTTAACAAAGAAAACACCTGATTCCTCCCTCCCATCCTTCCATTCCATTCCTTGTATTATTGCTCCTTATTTCACTTGTGTATAAGCATACATAATCTATCTGTGTGTATTTATTATTATCTACAAACTTATTGGTCAGATCAATTATGAATAAATACATGTTTTTATTCTACCACAATTCCTCCCTCTCATCCTTCCATTCCATTCCTTGTATTAGTGTTACTCATTTCACTTGTGTATAAGCATACATAATCTATCTGTGCATATTTGTCATTGTCTATGAACTGCTTGGTCAGATCAATTAAGAATAAATACATAGGTTTTTATTGTACCACAATTCTTTCTTTAATGCTCTTTTTTTAAAAAAATGTTGATCCAGGTTTCAGTTATATATCTTTTGTTTCCCTCTAAAGAATTTCATTTAACATTTCTTGCAAGACAGGTCTCCTGGCAACAAGTTTCTTGAATTTTTATTTTTCTGAGGAAGGCCTTAATTCTCCTTCACTTTTGAAGGGTGGTTTCAGTGGGTACAGAAACTTAGGTTGGTGGGGTTTTTTCTGTCAACATTTTGAATTTTTCATTTCACTGTCTTCTTGCTTTCACAGTTACTGCAATGTTGAATGCAGTTCTTATCTTTGTGTCTCTGTAGGTAAGGTGTTTTCTGCCCCACCTCTGGTTTCTTTCAGAGTTTTCCTTTATCTTTTATTTCATATAGTTTGAAAATTATATGTCCAAGTGTAGGTTGTTGGCATTTATTCTTCCTGGTGTTCTCGGAGTTTCCTGGATCTTTGGTTTGGTGTCTGACATTAATACTGGAAGTTCTCAGACATGGTTGTTGCAGAACTTTCTTGTATTTCTTCTCCTCCTGGTATTCTCATTACTCTGTTTCACCTTTTGTAGTTGTCCCGCAGTCTTGGATATCATCTTCTGTTATTTTCAGTGTTTCTTTTCTTTAGTTTTCGAAGTTTCTGATGATAAATCCTCAAGCTCAGAGATTCTTTACTCAGCTGAGTCCAGTCTACTAATAAGCCATCAGAGGTATTCTTCAGTTATTTACCACATTTTTTATCACTACATTTTGTTGAAGGTTCTTACGATGTCTGTCTTTCTGATTACATTACCCATATACACTTGAATGCTGTCTACTTCATTCATTAGGCCCTTAGCATATTCTCCAGAGGTTTAAAAAAAATTCCAATATCACATTTTTGTCTGCTTCTGAAGCTTGCTCTGTTGACACAAATTGTATTTTTTTCTTTTGTTGGATTTTAGTATGCCTTGCAATTTTTTCCCTTTATTCTCATGCATGAAGTACCCACTAAAAGTGACTGCTGTTAGTATAGCTTCAGTAATGTGGTGATGAGGTGACAGGGCAGTTGATGCTCTCTTAGTCTCTTTAGGCTACTATAACAAAATAATTTAGACTGAGTAATTCATAAACAACAGAGATTATTACTCACAGATCTGGAGGCTGGAAAGTCCAAGACTAAAGGGCCAGGATATTTGGTGTTTGGTGAAGGTCAAATATTCAGACACTCGCAACAACTATAGCACCAGCAGCAGTCTTCAGGAATCCTATGTGAGGGACAAACACTCAGAAGCCAGCTGGAGTGTTCTGGAATCCTATGTGAGGGGCAAACATTCAGACCCCAGCAGTAGTGTTGTGGAATCCTATGTGATGGACAAACATTCAAACCCTGGAAGCAGTATTCTGGAATCCTATGTGAGGGAAAAAAATTCAGAACCTCGTAGCAGTGTTCTGGAATCCTATGTGAGGAACAATCAGACCACAACAGGAATGTTCTGGAATCCTATGTGAGGGACAAACATTCAGACCACAGCAGGAGTGTTCTGGAATCCTATGTGAGGGACAAACATTCAGACCACAGCAGGAGTGTTCTGGAATCCTATGTGAGGGACAAATATTTCAAAACCTTGTAGCAGTGTGCTGGAATATTATGTCAGGGACAGATATTTAGACCCTCACAGCAGTGTTCTGGAATCCCATCTGCAGGACAAACATTCAGAAACTCGCAGCAGTGTTCTGGAATTCTATGTGAGGGACAGACATTTAAACCCCAGCAGCAGTGTTCTGGAATCCTATGTGAGGGACAAACTTTCAGACCCTCGTAGCAGTGTTCTGGAATCCTATGTGAGGTACAAACATTCAGACACCAGCAGAAGTGTTCTGGAATCCTATGTGAGGGACAAACATTCAGACGCTCGTAGCATTGTTCTGGAATACTATGTGAGGGACAAACCTTCAGACCATGGCAGTTCTGAAATGCTATGTGAAGGACAAACATTCAGACTCTCGTAGCAGTGTTCTGGAATCATATGTGAAGGACAGACATTTAGACCGTTGAAGCAGTGTTCTTCAGTCTTAAGTGAGGGACAAAAATTCAGACCCTCGTAGCAGTGTTCTGGAATCCTTTTTGAGGGACAGACATTGAGACCCCAGCAGCAGTGGTCTGGAATCCTATGTAAGGGACAAACATTCATGCTCCAGCAACAGTGTTCTGTAATCGTATGTGAGGGATAAGCATTCAGACCCCAGCAGCAGTGTTCTGGAATCTTATGTGAGGGACAAACATTGAGACCCTCGTAGCAGTGTTCTGGAATCCTACGTGAGACACAAACATTCGTACCACGGCAGAAGTGTTCTGGAATCCTATGTGAGGGACAACCATTCAGACCACAGCAAGAGTGTTCTGGAAAATCCTATGTGAAGGACAAACATTAAGACCCTCATAGCTGTGTCCTGGAATCATATGTGAGGGACAACCATTGAGACACCAGCAGAAGTGTTCTGGAATCCTAGATGTGGGAAAAACATTCAGAACCTAGTAGCAGTGTCCTGGAATCCTATGTGAGGGACATACATTCAGACCACGGCAGCAGTGTTCTGGAATGGTATGTGAAGGACAAACATTCAGACCCTTGTAGCAGTGTTCCAGAATTCTATGTGAGGGACAAACATTCAGACCACAGCAGGAGTGTTCTGGAATCCTATGTGAGGAACAAACATTCAGAACACAGCAGGAGTGTTCTGGAATCCTATATGACGGACCAACATTCAGACCCTTGCAACAGTGTTCTGGAATACTAGGTGAGGGAGAAATATTCAAACCCTCGTAGCAGTGTTCTGGAATTCTATGTGACTGACAAACATTTAGACTCCAGCAGCAGTGTTCTGTAATCCCATGTGACGGACAAACATTCAGACCCCAGGGGCACTGTTCTGAAATCCTATGTTAAGGGAAACATTGAGACCCCAGCATGAATGTTCTGGAATCCTATGTGAGGGACAAACATTCAGACCACGGCAGGAGTGTTCTGGAATCCTATGTGAGGAACAAACATTCAGACCACAGCAGGAGTGTTCTGGAATCCTATATGAGGGATAAGCATTCAGACCCTCGTAGCAGTGTTCTGGAATCCTATGTGAGGGAGAAGCATTCAGAGCACAGCAGGAGTGCTCTGGAATCCCATGTTAGGGACAAACATTCAGAATCTCATAACATTGTGCTGGAAACCTATGTGAGGGACAGACATTTAGACCCTCGCAGAAGTGTTCTGGAATCCTGTGTGAGGGACAAACATTCAGACCCTCATAGTAGTTTTCTGGTATCCTAAGTGCGGGACAAACATTCAGACTCTCTTAGCAGTGTTCTGGAAGCCTATGTGAGGGACAAACATTCAGAATTTCATAGCAGTGTTCTGGAATACTATGTGAGGGACAAACATTCACACCACAGCTGGAGTGTTCTAGAATCCTATGTGAGGGACAAAAATTCAGACCCCAGCATGAGTCTTCTGGAATCCTATGTGAGGGACAAACATTCAGACCCTCATAGCAGTGTTCTGGAATCCTGTGTGAGGGACAAACATTCAGACCCCAGCAGGAGTGTTCTGAAATCCTACGTGAGGGACAAACACTCAGACCCTCGTGGAAGTGTTCTGGAATCCTATGTGAGAGACAAACATTCAGACCCTCATAACAGTTTTCTGGAATCCTACGTGAGGGACAAACATTCGCACCACAGCAGGAATGTTCTGGAATCCTATGTGAGAGCAAACATTCAGACCACAGCAGGAGTCTTCTGGAACGCTATGTCAGGGACAAACATTCAGACACTCGCAGGAGGCTTCTGGAATCCTACGTGAGGGACAAATATTCAGACAACAGCAGCAGTGTTCTGGAATCCTTTGTGGGGGAAAAACATTCAGAGTCTTGTAGTGTTGTGGAATCCTATGCGACGGACAGACATTTAGACCACAGCAGCAGTGTTCTGGAATCCCACGTGAGAGACAAACATTCAGACCCGAACAGGAGTGTTCCGGAATCCCATGTGATGGACAAACATTCAGACCTTCGTAGCAGTGTTCTGGAATCCTGTGTGAGGGACAAACATTCAGACCACAGCAGGAGTGTTCTGCAATGCTTTCTGTGAGACAAACATTCAGACCACAGCAAGAGTGTTCTGGTATCCTATGTGAGGGTCAAATATTCTGACTCTCGTAGCAGTGTTCTGGAATCCTATGTGAAGGACCAACATTCAGACACTCGTAGCAGTGTTCTGGAATGCTATGTGACAGACTCCATTTACACCCTCGTACCACTGTTTGGGAATCCTATGTCAGGGACATTGAGACACCAGCCGCAGTGTTCTGGAATCATATGTGACAGAGAAACATTCAGACCACAGCAGCAGCGTTCTGGAATCCTATGTGATGGACAAACTTTCAGACCACAGCAGGAGTGTTCTGGAATCCTATGTGAGGGACAAACTTTCAGACCACAGCAAGAGTGTTCTGGAATCCTATGTGAGGGACAGACTTTCAGACCACAGCAGGAGTGTTCTGGAATCCTATGTGAGGGACAAACATTCAGACCCTCGTAGCAATGTTCTGGAATCCAATGTGAGGGACAAACATTCAGAACCCAGCAGCAGTGTTCTGGAATCCTATGTGAGGGACAAACATTCAGACCCCAGGCAGAGTGTTCTCGAATCCTATGTGACAGACAAACCTTTAGACCACAGCAGCAGTGTTCTGTAATCGTATGTAAGGGACAAACATTCAGACCCCTGGAGCAGTGTTCTGAAATCCTGTTACGGGCAAACATTAAAACCCCAGCCTAAATGTTCTGGAATCCTATGTGAGGGACAAACATCCAGACCACAGCAAGAGTGTTCTGGAATGCCATGTGAAAGACAAACGTTCAGACCCGTGCAGGAGTGTTCTGGAATCCTATGTGAGGGACAAACATTCAGACCCTCTTAGCAGTGTTCTGGAATCCTATGTGAGGGACAAACATTCAGAAGCTCATAACAGTGTGCTGGAATCTTATGTGAGGGACAGATATTTAGACCCTCGCAGCAGTATTCTGGAATCCCTTGTGAGGGACAAACATTCAGACCCTCACAGCAGTGTTCTCAAATTCTATGGGAGTGACAAACATTCAGACTCCAGCAGCAGTTTTGTGTAGTCCTATGTGTGGTACAAAAATTCAGACCCCAGGAGCAGTGTTCTGAAATCCTATGTTAAGGGCAAACATTCAGACCCCAGCATCAATGTTCTGGAATCGTATGTAAGGGACATACATTCAGACCCTCGCAGCAGTGTTCGGGAATCCTAGATGAGGGACAAACATTCAGACACCAGCAGAAGGCTTCTGGAATCCTATGTGAAGGACAAACATTCAGAGCCTCGCAGCAGTGTTCTGGAATCCCATGTGAAGAACAAACAATCAGACCACAGCAGGACTGTTCTGGAATCGTTTGTGAGGGACAAACATACAGACCACAGCAGCAGTGTTCTGGAAACCTAAGTGAGGGACAAACTTTCAGACCCGAGCAGGAATGTTCTGGAATCCTCTGTGAGGGAAAAACATTCAGACCCTCGTAGCAGTGTTCTGAAATCCTATGTGAGGGACAGACTTTCAAAAGACAGCACGACTGTTCTGGAATCCTATGTGAGGGACAAACATTAAGACCCTCGTAACAGTTTTCTAGAATCTTAAGTGAGGGACAAACATTCAGAACCTTGTAGCAGTGTTCTGAAATCCTATGTGAGGGAGAAACCTTCAGACATTTGTAGCAGTGTTCTGGAATCCTATGTGAGGGACCAACATTGAGGCCCTCGTAGCAGTGTTCTGGAATGCTTTGTGACAGACAACCATTCAGACCCTCGTAGCACTGTTTTGGAATCCTATGTCAGGGACATTCAGAGCCCAGCCACAGTGTTCTGGAATCCTATGTGACAGACAAACATTCAGACCACAGTAGCAGGGTTCTGGAATCCTATGTGGGGGACATTCAGACCATTGCAGGAATGTTCTGGAATCCTATGTGAGCGACAAACATTCAGACCCTCGTAGCAGTGTTCTGGAATCAAATGTGGGGTACAAACATACAGACCCCAGCAGCAGTGTTCTGAAACCCTACGTGAGGGACCAACAAACAGACCCTCATAGCAGTGTTCTGGAATCCTATGTTAGGGACAAACATTCAGACTCCAGCAACATTGTTCTTGAATGCTATGTGGGGAACAAACATTCAGACCACAGCAGGAGTGTTCTGGAATGCTATGTGAAGGACCAACATTCAGACCCTTGAAGCAGTGTTCTGGTGTGCTGTGTGACAGACAAACATTCAGACCCTGGTAGCAGCGTTCTGCCATCCTATATCAGGGTCATTCATACCGCAGCCTCAGTGTTCTGGAATCCTATGTGACAGACAGTCATTCAGACCACAGTAGTAGTATTCTGGAATCCTAAGTAAGGGACACACATTCAGACCCTCTTAGCAGTGTTCTGGAATCCTATGTCAGGCACCAACATTCAAACCCTTGAAGCAGTGTTCTGGACTTCTATGTGAGAGACAAACATTCAGACCCTAGTAGCAGTGTTCTGGAATCCTATGTCAGGGACATTCAGACAACAGCTGCAGTGTTCTGGAATCCTGTGACAGACAAACATTCAGACCACAGCAGAAATGTTCTGGAATCCTATGTGAGGGACAAACATTCAGACCCTCATAGCAGTGTTCTTGAATGCTATGTGAGGGACAAACATTCAGACCCCAGCAGCAGTGTTCTTGAATGCTGTGTGAGGGAAAATCATTCATACCCATAGCAGTGTTCTGGAATCCTATGTGAGGGTAAAAATCTCAGAATCCAGGAGTAGTGTTCTGGAATCCTATGTGAGGGACAAACATTCAGTCCACAGCAGCAGTGTTCTGGAAAGCTTTGTGAGGGACAAACATTCAGGCCATAGCAGGAATTCTATGTGAGGGACAAACATTCAGACCACAGCAGGAGTGTTATGGAATTCTATGTGAGGGAGAAACATTCAGACCACAGTGGGAGTGTTCTGGAATGCTATCTGAAGAACACAATTCAGAACCCAGCAGCAGTGTTCTGGAATCCTATGTGAGGGACAAACATTCAGACGCCAGCAGCAGTGTTTTGGAATCGTATGTGATGGACAAACATTCAGACCCTTGTAGCTTCTTCTGGAATCCTATGTGAGACACAAACACTCAGAACCCAGCAACAGTGTTCTGGAATCCTATGTGAAGGACAAGCATTCAGACGCTCACAGCAGTGTACTGTAATCCTATGTGAGGGACAAACATTCAGACCACAGCAAGATTGTTCTGGAATCCTATGTGAGGGAGACATATTCAGACCACAGCAGCAGTGTTCTGGAATCCTATGTGAGGAACAAATATTCAGACCACAACAGGACTGTTTTGTAATCCTGTCTGAAGGACAAACATTGAAACCCTTGTAGCTGTTTTCTGGAATCGTATGTGAGGAACAAACACTCAGACCACAGTAGGAGTGTTCTGGAATCCTGTGTGAGGGAGAAATATTCAGACCACTGCAGGAGTGTTCTGGAATCCAATTTGAGGGACAAACATGCAGACCCTCGTGGGAGTGTTCTGAAATCCTATGTGATGAACAAAAACATTCAGACCACAGCAGGAGTGTTCTGAAATCCCATGTGATGAACAAACATTCAGACCACAGCAGGAGTGTTCTGGAATCTTATGCGAGGTACAAACATTCAGACCACAGCAGGAGTGTTCTGGAATCCCTTGTGAGGTACAAACATTCAGACCCTTGTAGCAGTGTTCTTGAATGCTATGTGAGGGACAAAAATTCACACCACAGCAGGAGTGTTCTGAAGTCCTATGTGATGGACATTCAGAACACAGCAGGAGTGTTCTGAAATCCTATGTGAGGGACAAATATTCAGACCACAGAAGAAGTGTTCTGGAATCCCTTGTGAAGGACAAACGTTCAGACCCTTGTAGCAGTGTTCAGGAATCCTATGTGAGGGACAAACATTGAGACACCAGTAGGAGTGTTCTGGAGTCCCATGTGAGGGAGAAAGATTCAGACATTTGCAGCAGTGTTTTGGAATCCTATGTGAGGGACAAACATTCAGACCACAGCAGGAGTGCTCTGTAATCCTATGTGAGGGACAAACATTTCAAAACCTTGTAGCAGTGTGCTGGAATGTTATGTCAGGGACAGATATTTAGACCGTCACAGCAGTGTTCTGGAATCCTATGTGAGGAACAAATATTCAGACCACAACAGGAGTGTTTTGTAATCCTGTCTGAAGGACAAACATTGAAACCCTTGTAGCTGTTTTCTGGAATCATATGTGAGGAACAAACACTCAGACCACAGCAGGAGTGTTCTGGAATCCTGTGTGTGGGAGAAATATTCAGACCACTGCAGGAGTGTTCTGGAATCCAATTTGAGGGACAAACATGCAGACCCTCGTGGGAGTGTTCTGAAATCCTATGTGATGAACAAAAATATTCAGACCACAGCAGGAGTGTTCTGGAATCTTATGCGAGGTACAAACATTCAGACCACAGCAGGAGTGTCCTGGAATCCCATGTGAGGTACAAACATTCAGACCCTTGTAGCAGTGTTCTTGAATGCTATGTGAGGGACAAAAATTCACACCACAGCAGGAGTGTTCTGGAGTCCTATGTGATGGACAAACATTCAGAACACAGCAGGAGTGTTCTGAAATCCTATGTGAGGGACAAATATTCAGACCACAGAAGGAGTGTTCTGGAATCCCTTGTGAAGGACAAACGTTCAGACCCTTGTAGCAGTGTTCAGGAATCCTATGTGAGGGACAAACATTGAGACACAAGTGGGAGTGTTCTGGAGTCCCATGTGAGGGAGAAAGATTCAGACTTTTGCAGCAGTGTTTTGGAATCCTATGTGAGGGACAAACTTTCAGACCACAGCAGAAGGGCTCTGGAATCCTATGTGAGGGACAAACATTCAGAACTTCGTAGCCGTGTGCTGGAATCTTATGTGAGTGAGAGATATTTAGAGCCTTGGAGCAGTGTTCTTGAATCCCATTGGAGAGACATACATTCAGACCCTCCCACCAGTGTTCTGGAATTCTATGTGAGGGACAGACTTTCAAACCCCAGCAGCAGTGTTCTGGAATGTGATGTGAGGTACAAACATTCAGACACCAGCAGAAGAGTGCTGGAATACTATGTGAGGGAGAAACACTCAGACCCTCGTAGCAGTGTTGTGGAATCCTATGTATGGGACAAACATTCATACCCTCGTAGCAGTGTCCTGGAATCATATGTGAGGGATAAACGTTGAGACTCCAGCAGAGGTGTTCTGGAATCCCAGGTGTGGGACAAACATTCAGACCCTCGTAGCAGTGTTCTGGAATCCTATGTGAGGGAGAAACTTTCAGACCACGGCAGCAGTGTTCTGGAATGCTACATGAAGGACAAACATCCTGACCCTCCTAGCAGTGTTCTGCAATCCTACATGAGGGACAGACATTTAGACCCTCGCAGCTGTGTTCTGGAGTCCTATGGGAGGGACAAACATTCAGACCCTCGCAGCAGTGCTCTGAAATCCTTTGTGAGGGAGAGACATTCAGACCCTCATAGCGGTGTTCTGGAATGCTGTATGACAGACAAACATTCAGACCCTGGTATCAGCGTTCTGCCATCCTATATCAGGGACATACATACCCCAGCCAGTGTTCTGGAATCCTATGTGACAGACAAACATACAAACAACAACAAGATTGTTCTGGAGTCCTATGTGAGGGACAAATATTTAGACCCTCGTAGCCGTGTTCTGGAATCCTATGTCAAGGACCAACATTCAGACCCTCTAAGCAGTGTTCTGGAGTGTTATGAGACAGACAAGCATTCAGCCCCTTGTAGCAGTGTTCTGGAATCCTATGTCAGGGATATTCAGACCACAGCAGAAATGTTCTGGAATCCTATGTGAGACCCAAACCTTCAGACCACAGCAGACATGTTCTGGAATCATATGTGAGGGACATTCAGACCATCGCAAGAATGTTCTGGAATCCTATGTGAGGGGCAAACATTCAGACTCCAGCAGCATTGTTCTTCAATGCTATCTGAGGGAGAAACTTTCAGACAACAGCAGGAGTGTTCTGGAGTCCTATGTGAGAGACAAACATTCAGAACACAGCAGGAGTGTTCTGAAATCCTATGTGAGGGACAAACATTCAGACCACAGCAGGAGTGTTCTGGAATCCATTGTGAAGGAGAAATATTCAGACACTTGTAGCAGTGCTCTGGAATCCTATTTGAGGGATAAATATTCAGAACACAGCAGAAGCATTCTGAAATCCTATGTGAGGGACAAACATTTAAACCACAGCAGGATTGTTCTGGAGTCCTATGTGAGTGTCAAACATTCAGACAACAGCAGGAGTGTTCTGGAATCCTATGTGAGGAACAAACATTCAGACGCCAGCAGCAGTGTTCTGGAATCCTATGTGAGGGAAAAGCATTCATACCCTCGTAGGGGTGTTCTAGAATCCTATGTGAGGGGAAAAAAACTCAAAATCCAGGAGCAGTGCTCTGGAATCTTATGTGAGGGACAAACATTCAGTCCACAGCAGCAGTGTTCTGGAATGCTATGTGAGGGGCCAACATTCAGACCATAGCAGGAGAGTTCTGGAGTCCTATGTGAGGGACAAACATTCAGACCACAGCAGGAGTGTTATGGAATCCTACATGAGGGACAAACATTCAGAGCACAGCAAGATTATTCTGGAATGCTCTCTGAGGGACAAACATTGAGACCCCAGCAGCAGTGTTCTGGAATCCTATGCGAGGGATAAACATTCAGACCCCAGCAGCAGTGTTCTGGAATCTTATGTGATGGAGAAACATTCAGACCCTTGTAGCAGTGTTCTGGAATCCTATGTAAGGGACAAACACTCAGAACCCACCAACAGTGTTCTGCAATCCTATGTGAGGGACAAATATTCAGACCCTCGTAGGGGTGTTCTGGAATCCTTTGTGAGGGACAAACATTCAGACTTCAACAGTAGTGTTCTTGAATGCTGTGTGAGGGACAAACTTTCAGACCACAGCAGGAGTGTTCTGGAGTGCTATGTGAGGGACAAACATTCAGAACACAGCAGGAGTGTTCTGATTTCCTATGTGGGGCACAAACATTCCGACCACAACAGGAGTGTTCTGGAATCCTATGTGAGGAACAAACATTCAGACCACAGCAGAAGTGTTTTGTAATCCTGTCTGAGACCCTTGTAGCTCGGTTCTGGAATCGTATGTGAGGAACAAACATTCAGACCACAGCAGGAGTCTTCTGGAAACCTGTGTGAGGGAGAAACATTCAGACCACTGCAGGAGTGTTCTGCAATCCTATGTGAGGGACAAACTTTCAGTCCACAGCAGCAGTGTTCTGGAATGTTATTTGAGGGGCAAACATTCAGAACATTGCAGGAGAGTTCTGGAATCCTACATGAGGGACAAGCATGCAAACCACAGCAGGAGTGTTATGGAATCGTACATGAAGGACAAACATTCAGACCACAGCAAGATTGTTCTGGATTTTTGTACATTGATTTTGTATCCTGAGACTTTGCTGAAGTTGCTTATCAGCTTAAGGAGATTTGGGGCTGAGACTATGGGGTTTTCTAGATATACAATCATGTCGTCTGCAAACAGGGACAATTTGACTTCCTCTTTTCCTAATTGAATACCCTTTATTTCCTTCTCCTGCCTAATTGCCCTGGCCAGAACTTCCAACACTATGTTGAATAGGAGTGGTGAGAGAGGGCATCCCTGTCTTGTGCCAGTTTTCAAAGGGAATGCTTCCAGTTTTTGCCCATTCAGTATGATATTGGCTGTGGGTTTGTCATAGATAGCTCTTATTATTTTGAAATATGTCCCATCAATACCTAATTTATTGAGAGTTTTTAGCATGAAGCGTTTTTGAATTTTGTCAAAGGCTTTTTCTGCATCTATTGAGATAATCACGTGGTTTTTGTCTTTGGCTCTGTTTATATGCTGGATTACATTTATTGATTTGCGTATATTGAACCAGCCTTGCATCCCAGGATGAAGCCCACTTGTTCATGGTGGATAAGCTTTTTGATGTGCTGCTGGATTCGTTTTGCCAGTATTTTATTGAGGATTTTTGCATCAATGTTCATCAAGGATATTGGTCTAAAATTCTCTTTTTTTGTTGTGTCTCTGCCTGGCTTTGGTATCAGAATGATGCTGGCCTCATAAAATGAGTTAGGGAGGATTCCCTCTTTTTCTATTGACTGGAATAATTTCAGAAGGAATGGTACCAGTTCCTCCTTGTACCTCTGGTAGAATTTGGCTGTGAATCCATCTGGTCCTGGACTCTTTTTTGTTGGTAAGCTATTGATTATTGCCACAATTTCATTCTTATACACCAACAACAGACAAACAGAGAGCCAAATCATGAGTGAACTCCCATTCACAATTGCTTCAAAGAGAATAAAATACCTAGGAATCCAACTTACAAGGGATGTGAAGGACCTCTTCAAGGAGAACTACAAACCATTGCTCAAGGAAATAAAAGAGGATACAAACAAATGGAAGAACATTCCATGCTCATGGGTAGGAAGAATCAATATCATGAAAATGGCCATACTGCCCAAGGTAATTTACAGATTCAATACCATCCCCATCAAGCTACCAATGACTTTCTTCACAGAATTGGAAAAAACTACTTCAAAGTTCATATGGAACCAAAAAAGAGCCCGCATCGCCAAGTCAATCCTAAGCCAAAAGAACAAAGCTGGAGGCATCACACTACCTGACTTCAAACTATACTACAAGACTACAGTAACCAAAACAGCATGGTACTGGTACCAAAACAGAGATATAGATCAATTGAACAGAACAGAGCCCTCAGAAATAAGGCCGCATATCTACAACTATCTGATTTTTGACAAACCTGAGAAAAACAGGCAATGGGGAAAGGATTCCCTATTTAATAAATGGTGCTGGGAAAACTGGCTAGCCATATGTAGAAAACTGAAACTGGATCCCTTCCTTACACATTATACAAAAATCAATTCAAGATGGATTAAAGACTTAAACGTTAGACCTAAAACCATAAAAACCCTAGAAGAAAACCTAGGCATTACCATTCAGGACATAGGCATGGGCAAGGACTTCATGTCTAAAACACCAAAAGCAATGGCAACAAAAGCCAAAATTGACAAATGGGATCTAATTAAACTAAAGAGCTTCTGCACAGCAAAAAAAACTACCATCAGAGTGAACAGGCAACCTACAAAATGGGAGAAAATTTTCGCAACCTACTCATCTGACAAAGGGCTAATATCCAGAATCTACAATGAACTCAAACAAATTTACAAGAAAAAAACAAACAACCCCATCAAAAAGTGGGTGAAGGACATGAACAGACACTTCTCAAAAGAAGACATTTATGCAGCCAAAAAACACATGAAAAAATGCTCATCAACACTGGCCATCAGAGAAATGCAAATCAAAACCACAATGAGATACCATCTCACAGCAGTTAGAATGGCAATCATTAAAAAGTCAGGAAACAACAGATGCTAGAGAGGATGTGGAGAAATAGGAACACTTTTATACTGTAAGTTGGATTGTAAAGTAGTTCAACGATTGTGGAAGACAGTGTGGTGATTCCTCAGGGATCTAGAACTAGAAATACCATTTGACCCAGCCGTCCAATTACTGGATATATACCCAACGGGATATAAGTCATGCTGCTATAAAGACACATGCACACGTATGTTTATTGCGACGCTACTCACAATAGCAAAGACTTGGAACCAACCGAAATGTCCAAATGTCCAACAATGATAGACTGGATTAAGAAAATGTGGCACATATATGCCAGGGAATACTATGCAGCCTTAAAAAATGATGAGTTCATGTCCTTTGTAGGGACATGGATGAAGCTGGAAATCATCATTCTCAGCAAACTATCGCAAGGACAAAAAACCAAACACCACATGTTCTCACTCATAGGTGGGAATTGAACAATGAGAACACGTAGACACAGGAAGGGGAACATCACACACCACGGCCTGTTGTGGGGTGGGGGTGGGGGGATAGCATTAGGAGATATACCTTATGTAAATGACGAGTTACTGTGTGCAGCACACCAACATGGCACATATATACAAACATAACAAACCTGCACGTTCTGCACATGTATCCGAGAACTTAAAGTATTATATATATATATAATTCAATACGGAAAATATAATAAAAAAAGAAAGAAAATGTGGTATACTATTTGGCAGTAAAAAAAGAAAACCCTGTCGTTTGTAAACAACATGGATGAACCCGGAGGACAATATGTTAAGTGAAATAGGTCAGGCACAAAAAGACAAATATATCATGACAGGTCTCCTACTGGTATGTTAAAAAGTTGATCTCATAGAATTACAAAGTACAATGGTGGGTATCAGAGCTAGGGGTAAAGGGGAGTTGCAGTGATGTTAATCAGAGGATACATACTTAGATTTAGAAGGAATACATTTCAGGAGATGTATTGTAGAGCAAGGTGATTGTAATTGATGATGACATATCGTATTCTTGAGAAATAGAAAGTTAATGTTATGTGTATTCACCATAAAAATGATAACTATGTGAGTTGATGTATTTGTTAATTAGCTAGATTTGACCTTTTCACAATGTATGCATACTTTGTCCCTCACATAGCATTCCAGAATGCTACTGCATTGGTCTGAATGTTTGTCCCTCACATTTTACATTACAAAAAACTTACAATGTCATATGTCAATTAAAAATAAATATTAATAAAGTAATTTTAAAAAGACAAAAAGTAAAAGAAAAAAACAGACCACAGCAGCGGTGTTCTGGAATCCTGTGTAAGGGACAAACATTCAGATGCCAGCAGCAGTGTTCTGGGATCCCATGTGATGGACAAACATTCAGACATTCCCAGCAGTGTTCTGGAATCCTATGTGTGGGACAAACACTCAGACCCCAGCAGCAGTGTTCTGGAATCCTATGTGAGGTACAAACATTCAGACCCTGGAATCAGTGTTCTGGAATCCTATGTGACGGACAAACATTCAGATCATTGCATTAGTGTTCTGGAATCCTATGTGAGGGAAAAACTTTCAGACCACAGCAGCCATGTTCTGGAGTCCTATGTGACGGACATTCAGACCCTCGTAGTAGTGTTCTGGAATCTTATGTGAGGGACACACATACAGACCACAGCAGGAGGCTTCTGGAATCGTATGTGAGGGGCAAATATTCAAACCCTCGTAGCAGTGTTCTGGAATCTTATGTGAGGGACAAACTTTCAGACCCCAGCAGCAGTGTTCTGGAATCCTACGTAAGGGACAATCATCCAGATCATTGCGTTAGTGTTCTGGATTTCTAAGTGAGGGAAAAACATTCATAACCCAGCAGCAGTGTTCTGAAATGCTATGTGAGGGACAAACATTCAGACCCCAGCAGCAGTGTTCTGAAATCCTACGTGAGGCACAAACATTCAGATCATTGCATTAGTGTCCTATGTGAGGGACAAACACTCAGACCCCGGGAGCAGTGTTCTGGAATCTTATGTGAGGGACAAACATTCAGGCCCCAGCAGCAGTGTTCTGCAATCCTATGTGAGGGACAAACATTCAGACCATGGCAGCAGTGTTCTAGAATCCTATGTAACGGACAAACATTCAGAACCTCGTAGCAGTGTTCTGGAATCCTATGTGAGGGACAGACATTTAGAACCTCGCAGCAATGCTCTGGAATCCTATGTGAGGGAGAAACATTCAGACCCTCGCAGCAGTGTTCTGGAGTTCTATGTGAGGGACAGACATTCAGAACCCAGCAGCAGTGTTCTGGAATCCTATGTGAGGGACAAACATTCAGACCCCAGCAGCAGTGTTCTGGAATCCTATGTGAGGGACAAACATTCAGACCACGACAGCAGTGTTCTGGAGTCCTATGTAACGGACAAATATTCAGAACCTCGTAGCAGTGATCTGGAATCCTATGTGAGGGACAAACTTTCAGGCCCCAGCAGCAGTGTTCTGGAATCCTATGTGAGGGACAAACCTTCTGACCCTCGTATCAGTGTTCTGGTATTCTATGTGAGGGACAGACATTCAGACCCCAGCATCAGTGTTCTGGAATCCTGTGTGAGGGACAAACATTCAGACCCCAGGAACAGCGTTCTGAAATCCTAAGTTAAGAGTAAACATTCAGACCCCAACATCAATGTTCTGGAATCCTTTGTGAGGGACAAACATTCAGACCCTCATAGCAGTGTTCTGGGATCCTATGTGAGGGAGAAACATTCAGGCCTCAGGAGCAGCGTTTTGGTATCATATGTGAGGGACAAACACGCAGACCCCAGCAGCCGTGTTCTGGAATGTTATGATTGGGTTTATACTGTGAACCTCAGAAGTGTTCCTTTGTTTAATTAATTTTCCACCTTAGGTGGAACATGACTAGAATGGGCTACAGTGGAAGGGGTAATTCCCTTCCCCTAGGTTATTTAGTCTCTGATTATACTAGAGCAGATTAGGCTGAAGTTAGGTAGTTTCTCCTGTGGACAAGCCTTTTTAAGAACTTGGTGCTCTGGCACATTTCAAACTGGTTTTCCTTTTCCCTTCCGAAAGGCTGAAGCAAGAGGGGAGTTTTCTCAGGTATTTGTCACAGGAGCCTGGTGAAGCTCCATGAGACAATTTTACAATATTGTTCCCCCTCCCCCACAATAACTCTATCTCTTTGTAGTTTTTACCACTTAGAATTGTCCTTGTGGATCCTCCAGCCAATCACCAGTTACGGTTTGAGTTTTTCTACTGCAGCACTGGTTCCAAAGTTGGTTTCAGTAGTGTGTCCATGTTCCTGTAAGCCATTAAGTCCTATATTCACTTCTCTGTCTCTGCAATCCTGGGGGCAGTGGTTTGCCCTGTGTCCTCCCCTGAGTTTCAAATCTAGAAAGAATTGTTGATTGTTTAGTCTCTTCAACTTTTTATTTGTTGTAAAGATTAATCGTGTCATATTAATTTGTTGTTAAGATTGTTATTAAAATTAATTATTGTAAAGTACTTATTGATTACTTCCAAGCTTCTTACATGCAGAAATAGGAACGTGGAATATGTTTCTAAAACTATCTTCTCAATGCCTGTGTGCACAGTTAAAGGATTTTTTTCCACAGCAATATGATAGTGATGAATTATATTAAACTTCCGAATATTGAACTTTTCTTTATTCGTGGAATAAACTCAGAAAGTTCCTTCTTGGTCTTCACAGTCTATTTCTCTTCCTGTGTAAATGTTAGTGTTTCTGTAGATTCTGTACTTGTTTCTTTTATTCTTTCCTTCTCTCATTTTCGTTTGGTCTGATGGATTCAGGTACCATTGAAATTCTGGTAATTTCCAAATCTTTATCTGTAGTTTTGATCTCTCTTCTGAACCACTGGAGCCATATTCCCAATTGCCAGTTGAACATTCCCACATATGGAACCTCAGATGTTTCACACATGATATGTCCAGGTCTGTGTCACTTCTGGTTATCATATTCTTTTATTTTTTTGCAAATTTCACTTCACAACACAAGTATCAAACTAGCTGGATCAGGGCAGATAACTTGGAAACAAAACTCCCCTTTTTACCCACTGCATAGCAAATTGGTACCAAATCCTTTTTCTACATTTTTTTCCTTTTAAGAACTGCTTCCCTACTGTGTATTCTTATGCTCCGTGTCCTGATGTACTGATGTAGGTGGTCATCTGTCTTCCTCTTTACTCCCTTCTGACTTTCCCTTAAGCTCTTTCCCATTCTCTTTCTCAGGGATGGCTGTTAAAATGCCAATATGGTCATGTAACTTTTCTGTCCTTACTGGATCTCCTTATTTACACCTGTTTGTGAAGTGGCTGTGTTCAGCCTGGGTGGATACAGCAATTTTTTGTCCTGTAGAGAGGAAATTTTGAAATGCCAGTGTATATGTTTTTAATTAATTGTACTCACCCTTTTGTATTCATGTGTTTTGCATCTGTGGATTCAGCCAACTTCAGATTGAAAATATTCCCACACAAATAGATGGTTGTCTCTGTGCAGAGCATCTACAGAAATTTTTCTTGTCATTATTTCCTAAACAGTACAGTATAACAGCCATTTATGTAGCATTACATTGTCTTCAGTATTATATATAATTGAAAGATTTAAAGTTCTGCCATGCATGGCTTACTGATTGGATTACTTTCTGAGTAATGTATCCTTAGGTAATTTCATTGTTTTGTGAACATCATAGTGTTACAAAAACCTACATGATATTATATTTTTATTTATATGTTTTTGGTATATGGTTAACCAGATGTCTCAGAGCCATTATTGAATATAATTTTCTGCACTTCATCTGCAATGCGAATATCAGGTTTCTGTGTATGTTTCATCATCATCTTATTGGACTATTGTGATATACATGTTTCATCATTGACTGAAATGTTATTATGCAGCTCATGACTGTATACAGGATGATGTGCATAAATTATATGCAAATATGAGACTAGTTTATATAAGAGAATTATCCAATCTGTGGATTTTGGTATCTGGGGGTATCTTGGAGTCAGTCCCCATGGATACTGAGGAAGTAATGTAATGTAAAAATGATAGGTGCAAACGAATTTTTGAAATTAGGTCAAATATTTAAGTGCAGAATCACTGCATAATCCATTCCTTAAATATTGCATTTAACTTTCATCACTGCCCAGGATCATTCGTCTAGGCATGGTGCTGTCCAGAGTTTCATTAAAGTGGTGTGTGTCCTTTTTGCCTTTGTGAGTAGACTTCTGATACTTTCTCATAGTCATGAGAATTCATGGTTCATGTGGAAGAGCCAAACATCTCATTTTTCAGTAAAGTGGAACTTCATGATGCAAAATAAACAAAATTTATTTTCTCCTCTCTTATCTTAGTCGGCACTGAAGTTGGGTCTCAATGAGTTCACCTAAACATTATTCCCAGTATGTGTTTATACTTATATATTCATAACCAGATCATGAGCTCCTTTGAGGAGTAGAATTTTATTCCTTTTTTTTTTTTTTTTTTTGACAGATAGGGTCTCTGTTGGCCAGGCTGGAGTGCAGTGGTGTGATCATACCTCACTGCACTGTCAAACTCCTGAGCTCGAGCAGTCCTTCAGCCTCAGCTTCCAGAGTAGCCAGGACTACAGGCATGCATTATGCCTATTTATTAATTATTTTTGTAGAGAGAAGGTCTTGCATTTTGTTTATACTTTTATCCCTAGCAACAAGGGTGGTTCTAGATCCATAAGGTCAACTTTGTAATACAATTTTATTAATTCATAAGTTATTATGGTGGAAGCATATTTCTACTGTGATTACTCCTTCTCCCACCATAAGCAGTACAAAACAAACTACATCTTATGTAAAATACATATAAGACACATGGACACACAAAAGAGTGAATTCCAAGATTCTTGTTATTTTGACCCTGGGCTGATGCTTTGACTTGAGGAAAAATGTGCCATTACAGGGGTTGATATCTTTTGAAGATGTGGCTGTGCACTTCACCTGGGAGGAGTGGCAGGACCTGGATGACGCTCAGAGGAAACCTGTACAGGGACATGATGTTGGAGACCTACAGCAGCCTGATATCATTGGGTGAGTGAAACTTCCCAGTAACTCCCACGAATGTGTTTTGTTGTTGGTAAATATAAGAACCCTTTTAAGGTATAATAATATTTACTTGTAAGATTCCACTTGATGAAAAATGTGTCACTAATCTGTAATGAAATGTTCAAATTGGCTCCTTCATTGCACAGTCCCTGAAGCCCAGCTGTTGTCATTCTGAAAAGGATTTGACTTAGTGGTTTGACAAAGTCTTCCATTGTTTCTCATTACCAGGGCATTGCATTACCAAACCTGAGATGATCTTCAAGCTAGAGCAAGGAGCAGAGCCAGGGATAGTAGAAGAAGCCCCAAACCTGAGACTTTCAGGTCAGTCGGTGAATACTGGGCAGGGAGGCCTGCAGGAGTAATGCCCAGCAGATGTTGGTAGTGTTATCTTGTTTTCACCACTTTTTTCCCTAGGTTGTCGACCTGAAGACTGTTGGTCTGCATTAAATGTGCATTATATAGTCCCCAGAGGTAGCTCTCTTTCATATATCCCAGTATCTTATTTTTCTGAGTATCTTATTCTATTTACCCCAAATCCAATCCCTGCCATCCTCTCCTTAGGCATTTTTCTTTGCTATTTATTTTCTCTATTTCCCCCTTTTTCTCTATTGTGATGTAGTATCTTAAACAAATTTTTAGATGTTCATGCATTTATTTATCCTTTGAATGTATCCTAAGCAATTTTTAAGAATCAGTCATTATAACAATGATGATGAAAATAGTGTTTCTTTTTTAGCCGTAGCTGTATTCTTCTTGTTTTATTTTTTATTAAACAGATGGTTCTCACTCTATTTCTCAGACTCAAGTGCAGTGGCATGATTATAGTTAACTGTAATGATGAACTCCTGGGCTCAAGTGTTCCTCCCACCCTAGCCTCCCAAGTAGCTAGGACTACAGGTGTGTGCCACCACACCCAGCTAATTTTTTATTGTTTGTAGAGATGAGGTCTTGTTCTATTGCCCAGGCTGGTCTTGAGCTTCTGGCCTCAAATGACCCTTGTAGACCCGCAACTACAAAAAAATATATATATATATAGTAGCTGAGTATGGTGACATGGGTTTGTAATCCCAGTTTTTATACTTGGGAGGCTGAGGTGGAAGGATTGCTTGGGCTCAGGAGTTTGAAGCTTCAGTGAGCTGTGATAGCAACACTGCACTCCAGCCTGGGTAACAGAGTAAGATCCTATCTCAGAAAGAAATTATAAAGCTGAGGAGGACCCATCATAGGGCCCTGGATAGGTGTGGTGCTGGACTTGGGAGGAGAACCAGAAGATTCTGGGTCTCAAGTCCAAAGAAACCAATTATTTCCTGTTGAAGGGCTCAGATTTCTGTTTGAGAGTGGAGTTCGTAGTTACCATTTGAAGATGAGAAATGTACAGGAAACTTCATTTTTATATAAAACTATGTGACATCTGAAACTCCAAAACACAAAATAAAACCCTTCAAAAATGGTGAATTATCAAGCAGGGGTGTGTGAGTGGAGAGGGCAAGGCTGTTGGTCTCAGAAGAAACCAGAAATACACTTTTCAAAGATGATGGGCACAGCCTGAGTTGCAGAACAAATCCTTCAGATCACCAGTATGGTTTTTGACTGGAGCTTCTGTGCCTATTATGGTTCTGGGAAGCAGGGGATGTCATGTTTAAGTAGGAATTTGCCAGGATCTGTTTTTGTTTAACATGGGGAATAAGAGATTTTCTGCTTGGAAAACCTCCAGACACCTTTAACCATTCTCAGGGAGGAGTGAAAGGTTAACATATAGGCAAAATCCTGTCCACAAGCTACTTCCATGCTTAGGAGACAGAAAAATGGTCATCTCCTGTACCTGCCAGTTGCTGACCCAGGAAAAATTGGCTATCTTCAAAGAAGAATAATGAAAAAAATACCAGCCATTAAAGCAGCCACTATTGTTATATGAATAATTAGAAAAAAAGAGAGAAAACAAATGACAGATAATTAGAACTTATTAAAACCTATGAGTAGGAAATAGATACATATTATTACCAAGTAGTTCTTTGTGAAATAAAAAAAAAACAGGAAAACTTCAAAATGCAAAAAAAAACTCAGTTGAACATTAGAATATATACTGATTTATTACATTATGTCAGTAGGAACAGGAACCATATGCATATAAAACAAACAAGCATTATTAATTTTTATCAAATCTTTCTCCACTGGGATAGGAAGTAATTTTTTTTACCTTTACACAAGCATTCTGTAAGACATGCTCATGTGTGGTTCATGGATACCTTTTTCTCATTTCAGCTGTCCAGATCATTGATGACCTTATTGAAAGGAGCCATGAAAGTCATGATGGATTTTTCTGGCAAATCGTAATCACCAACAGCAACAAATCAACTCAGGAGAGAGTGGAATTAGGAAAAACATTTAATTTGAACTCAAACCATGTTTTAAATATGATTATAAATAATGGAAACAGTTCAGCAATGAAGCCTGGGCAGTTTAACGTTTGCCAGAACGTGCTTTTCCCTATTAAGCCTTGTGAGACACAGTCTGGAGAGAAACCTCATGTCCCTGATATAACCAGGAAATCCCACAGATATCATGAGCATCTTACTCAGCATCACAAGATTCAAACTCTGCTGCAGGTTTTTCAATGTAATGAACAAGGGAAAACCTTCAACACAGAGGCAATGTTCTTTATACATAAGAAGGTTCATATAGGACAGACCTTTGGTAAATATAATGAATATGAGAAAGTCTGTAATAACTTAGCTGTTATTATCCAAGGGATAACTCAGGTAGGACAGCCAACTTGCTGTAGAAAGTCTGACTTCACTAAACATCAGCAAACACACACAGGAGAGAAACCCTATGAATGTATTGAATGTGAGAAACTCTCCATTAGCAAATCAGACCTTATGATACAGCACAAGATGCCTACTGAGGAAAAACCTTATACCTGTAACTGGTGTGAAAAATTGTTCAGCTATAAGTCCAGCCTCACTATCCATCAGAGAATTCACATGGGAAAAGCCCCATGGATGCAATGAATGTGGAAAAACCTTTCACCGTAAGTCATTCCTCACTTTACATCAGAGAACTCACACAGGGGATAAACCCTACAAATGTATTGAATGTGGAAAAACTTTTCACCGTAAGTCACTTCTCACTTTACATCACAGAACTCACTCAGGGGAAAAGCCCTATCAGTGCAGTGAACATGGAAAAACCTTTAGCCAGAAGTCATACCTCACAATACATCATAGAACTCACACCAGGGAAAAGCCCTATGCATGTGACCAATGAGAAAAAGCATTTAGCCATAAGTCAAGGCTTACTGTCCATCAGAGAACACACACAGGGGAAAAACCCTATGAATGTAATGAGTGTGGAAAACCCTTTATCAATAAGTCGAAACTCAGGATACATCAGAGAACTCACACAGGGGAAAAACCCTATGATTGCAATGAATGTGGGAAAACCTTTCACCGTAGGTCGTTCCTCACTGTTCATCAAAGGACTCACACGGGAAAAACCCTATGAATGCAATGAATGTGGGAAAACCTTTCCCCGTAAGTCATTCCTCACTGTCCAGCAGAGAACTCATACTGGGGAAAAACCATATGCATGTAACAAATGTGGAAAAACATATAGCCACAAGTCATAACTTACAGTACATCACAGAACTCACACAGGGGAAAAACCTTATGAATGTAATGAATGTGGAAAATCCTTTTACTGTAAGTCATTCCTAACTATACATCAGATAACTCATGCTGGCAAAAAACCGTATGAATGTAATGAATGTGAGAAAACCTTTATCAATAAGTTAAACCTTGAGATACACAAGAGAACTCACACAGAGGAAAGACCCTATGAATGTAATGAATGTGGAAAAACCTTTCATCAGAAGTCAAATCTCGGCACCCATCAGGGAACTCACACAGGGGAGAAACCTTATGTATGTAATGAATGTGGAAAAACCTTTCATCTCAAGTCATTCCTCACCGTACACCAGAGAACTCACATGGGAAAAACCGTATGGATGTAATGAAAGTGGAAAAACTTTTTGTCAGAAATCATACCTTATTATACATCAGAGAGCTCAAAGTGGGGGAAAAGCCTATGAAAGTAATGAATGTGGAAAATCCTTTCATCAGAAGGCAAATCTTCAGATGCATCAAAGTATTCACATGGGGTAGAAACACTATGAATGTAGCGAATTTGGAAAAACCTTCAGTCAGAAGTCAGTCCTCACTGTACATCATAGAACCCATACTGGAAAAAAACCTTACAAATGTAATGAGTGTGGGAAAACCTTTTGTCACAAGTCAAACCTCAATACGCATCAGAGAACTCACTCCGGAGAGAAACCCTATAAATGTGATGAATGTAGGAAAACTTTTTGCCATAGGACAGTTCTCACTGTACATCAGAGAACTCACACAGGTGAGAAGCTATTTGAATGTAAAGAATGTAGGAAAACCTTCTCCCAGAAGTCAAAACTCTTTGTACATCACAGAACTCACACAGGGGAAAAATATTTTAGATGTAATGAATATAGGAAAACTTTCTCCCAGAAGTCAGGCCTTGGTATACATCAGAGAACACACACAGGAGAAAAACCTTATGAATGTAAGGAATGTGGGAAAACCTTTTGCCAGAAGTCACACCTCAGCAGGCATCAACAAACCCATATAGGAGAAAAATCTGACGTAGCTGAGGCAGGCTATGCGTTCCCTCAAAATCACTCTTTTTTCCCTGGAACACACAACCTACACGTCTCTGGCTACTATTATAGATTTCTCCACGCTCAGTCTAGGAGAATATGGCCACAAATGGTGACCATTACCTCCTGGCCTACCAACAAGAATGTCTTAACCATGCTGTAAGAGATGTGCTATCATGCAGGCTTTCTTGTTCCCATTTTTACAGCACACTTCACACTTTAATGTCACAGATATGGCTGTTTTCCTAGAAGCTCATGTACCAACCTCTGCCAGCTTCAAACATTTCTTCTGCAACTTCCTCACCTCTCTTCACCTCCATAGAATTGAAGAGAGTTAGGGCCTTTCTCAAGATTAGGCTTTATCTCAAGGGAATGTTGGGGCTGGTTTGATCTTCTATGCAGACCACTCAGACTTTCTCTGTATCAGTAAAAACCTGTTTTGTTTTTTAAAAAACATTCATGTGTTCACTGGAGTAGCACCTATAACTTCCTTCAAGAACTTTTTCTTTGCATTCACAACTTGGGTAGCTGATGCAAGAAGCTTAGCTTTGGACTGTCTTAGCTGCCAACATGCCTTCTTCACTAAGCTTGATGATTTCTACCTTTTGATTTGAAGTGGCAGATGTGCACTCTTCTTTTCTCTTGAACACATGGTGGCCACTGCAGGGTGAAGTGGCCTAATTTCACTGTTATATCTTGGGGAATGAGGGGCTGGAAGAGAGAAATAGAGACAGGGAAATTACTAGTCAATGAAGCAGTCAAACACACATTTTTCCCTCATGTTTTCTGTCTTCCATAGAGTTCCATCACCCTGAGACAATTCCAATAGTAACATCAGAAAACACTGATCACAGATCATCATAACAGATGTGATAACTAAAATCTTCGAAAGACTGTGGGGATTGCCAAAAGATGTGACACAGATGTGAAGTGAGCACACGGTGTTGGAAAAATGGTGCTGGTCAGACTTACTCAGCATTTCGTGGACACAAATCTTTAATTTGTTAAAAAGGTGATGTTGCCAAGCAAAATAAAGTGAAGCTCGATAAAGTGAGTTGTGCCTCTATTTTGATGGGCTCTAAAAATTTGTCTTTTCATTGGTGCATTTAAACCATTGACATTCAAAGTGATTATAGAGTTGGATTAATTTTGCCATATCATTTTCCATTCACTCCTATTGTTCTTTGTTATTGCTTTGTCCTCCACTCTTTTTCAGCCTTTTATGGAGTTGATGATTTTATATGATTTTTGTTTCCTCTCTTTTTTTTTTATTTTATTGAGGCAGTCACCCAGGCTAGAGTGTAGTGGTGTGATCATGGCTCCCTGGAGCCTCAACCTCGTGGGTTCAAGTGATCCTTCCACCTCAGTCTCCCAATTAGCTAGGACTACAAGTATGCAATTAGCTAGGACTACAAGTATGCATCACCATACCTGGCCTTTTTTTTTCTGTAGGGACAGGGTCTCACTGTGTTGCTCAGGATAGTCTCTAACTCCTGGGCTCAAGCCATCTTTCTACCTTGGCATGAGCCACCGTACCTGGCCTGTTTCCTCTTTTTAGCATTTTTATACTTTGGTTTTTACTGGTTGCCCTGGAGTTTGCAGTATAGACTTGCAGCAAATCCAAGTCCACCTTCAAACAACACTATACCAGTTCAGTTACTTCAACTGCCTTCTAATGGAAATGTAATACCAGCTTCTCTCATATTCCCATCTCTTGTGTTATTGTTGCCATTTGTTTCACTTATATGTAAGCATACATAGCCTTGTATATATTAAAGTATGTAATTGGCCAGGTGCCATGTCTCACGCCTGTAATTCCAACACTTTGGGAGGTTGCGGCAGGTGGATCATGAGGTCAGGAGATGGAGACCCTCCTTGCTAACATGGCGAAACCCCAACTCTACTAAAAATATAAAAAATTAGCTGGATGTGGTGGCACACGCCTGTAGTCCCAGCTACTCGGGAGGCTGAGACAGGAGAATTGTTTGAATCAGGGAGGAGGTGGAGGTTGAAGTGAGCTGAGATTGCACCACTGCACTCCAGCCTGGGTGACAGAGCAAGACTCCATCTCAAAAAAAAAGTAATTGCATACGTTGTTAGTATATACAAACTATTATATGTTAGGTCAATTAAGAATAAAAAGTAAGCGGCTGGGTGCAGTGGCTCATGCCTGTAGTTCCAGCACTTTGGGAGGCAGAGGCGGGCAGATCACGAGGTCAGGAGATTGAGACCATCCTGGCTAACATGGTGAAACCCCGTCTCTGGCAAAGATGATGGAACACTGTCTCTACTAAAAATACAAAACAATTAGCCAGGCGTGGTGGAGGTTGCCTGTAATCCCAGCTACTTGGGAGGCTGAGGAAAAGAATTGCTTGAACCTGGGAGACAGAGGTTGCAGTGAGCTGAGATTGTGCCACTGCACTCTAGCCTGGGCAACAGAGTGAGACTGTGTCTCAAAATAAATAAATAAAAATAAATAAAATGTAGATTCAGTTTTCAGATGTAGATCTTTTTTTTCTCTAGATAATGTTTAATATTTTCTCACATGACACATCTGCTGGAAACAAGTTTCCTCAACTTTTGTTTGTCCAAGAAATGTTTTGTTTCTCATTTACTTTTGAAAGAAGATCTCACAGGACACTGAAATCTAAGTTGATTTTTTTTTTCTCTCAGCATGTTCAATATTTCATTCCACTCTCTTTTTACTTTCATGGTTCTGAGATTTTGAATGTAATTCTTTTTTTTTTTTTTGAGACAGAGTCTCATTCTGTTGCCCAGGCTGGAGTGCAGTGGTGCAATCTCAGCTCAGAGAAAGCTCTGCCTCCTGGGTTCACACTATTCTTCTGCCTCAGCCTCCCGAGTAGCTGGGACTACAGGTGCCCGCCACCATGCCCAGATAATTTTTTTGTATTTTTAGTAGAGACGGAGTTTCACCGTGTTAGCCAGGATGGTCTTGATCTCCTGACCTCGTGATCTGCCCAACTCTGCCTCCCAAAGTACTGAGATTACAGGTGTGAGCCACCGAGCCTGGCCTGAATGTGATTCTTATCTTTGTTTCTCTATAGGTAAGATGTTGTCCACTCCACCTTTGGTTTCTTTTGGATTTGATGTTTTATACAGTTGGAGAATAATATGTCTAGGTGTAGGTTTTTTGCATTCATCCTGCCTGGTGTGCTCTGAGCTTCCTGGATCTTTGGTTTGGTGTCTGATATTAACAGTGGAAGTTGTCAGACATGATTGTTTCAGATGTTTCTTCTATTTCTCTCTCTTCTCCTTCTGGTATTCTCATCACTCTATGTTACACATTTTCTAGCTGTCCCACAGTTCTTGGATATTATGTTCCATTGTTTTCAGTTTTTAAAGTTTCCTTCAATGTTTCCAGAGCTCAGAGACTCTTTCCCTTGTTGTGTTCGGTCTACTAGTAAGCCAATCAAAGATATTCTTCAGGTCTGTTGCAGTATTTTTTAATCTCTACTGTTTCTTTTTTGTTCTTTTCTTGGACTTCTGTCTCTCTGCTTACATTGCCTATCTGTTCTTGAATGCTGTCTTCTTTGTTCATCAGAGCCCTTAGCATACTACTCAGATTTTTTTTAAAAATCCCCGTCTGACAATTCCAAAATCAAAGCTGTGTCTAGTTCTGATGATCTGTCACTTCAAATTGTGTTTTTTGCCTTTTAGTATGCCTTGTGCTTTTTCTTTATTCCTAGAGATGAGACACCAGGTAAAGGGAACTACTGTAACAGTGCACCCAGTAATGATGGGAAGCTGTGCAGGGGAGGGGAAGCTGTCTTAGTCCATCAACCAGCATAACTAAAAGCAAGTAATTTGTAAACAACGAAATTTATTGCTCAGTTTGGAGGCTAGAAAGTCCAAAGTCAAGGTTCCAGGAGATTCAGTGTTTGATGAGACCCATTCCTCATAGATGGTGCCAGCTATATATCCTCTCATGTTGGAATAGACAAAGAAGATTCCTTTGGCCTCTTTCATAAGTGCACTAATGCTAATCAGGATGGCATTGCCATTACATTTCAAAGGCCCCACCCCTTAATTCTAGTGCATTGGAGACTCGGTTTCAACAGGCACATTCTGCAGTGGGTAGGGCAGGGAACAAATATTCAGACTGTAACAGAAGTGTTCTGGAGTCTTACGATCAGGCCTAATTGTTTAAGTGAGTCTCTGCTTTTGGACTATGAACTTCAGATGTGTTTCTCTGTTTTTATCTTCCCCTTTAGGGATGACTGGAGTAGGCTGGAGTTGGGTATTTTCCTTCCAGCAGGTCATTTAGGATCTGATTATATGAGAGCAGGTTAGGCTGAGGGTCAATAATTTCTCCTGAGGAAAAGCCTTGTTAAGAACAGGGTGCTCTGGCATATTTTAAGATGGTTTTCCTTTTTCCTTCCCAAAGGTGGAAGCAGGAAGTGAGTTTTCTCAGGTATTTGCCACAGGAGGCTGGTGAAGCCCCAGAGGTAAATTTTAAAATATTATGCTCTCTCATAACTGGATCTCCCTGGCATTTTTACCTCCTTGAGATGTCCATATGGAACCTTCAGCAATTCACCAGCTATAGTTGAAGATTTTCTACTCCAGCACTGGTTCCTAAGTTGGTTTCAGTAGTAAGTCTCTGTTCCTGTAGGCCATAAATTCCTATATTCACTTCTCTATCTCTCCAATTTTGGAGGCAGTGGTTTGCCCTATATCCTTTCTTCACAATAAATCCAAAAAGAATTGTTGATTTTTCAGTCTCTTCAGCTTTTGTTTCATTAAATTTTTTTTTTTAGAGTTGGGGGTCTCACTGTGTTGCCCAGGCTGGTCTCAAACTCCTGGACACAAGTGATCCTCCTGCTTTGGCCTGCCAAAGTGCTGGGATTACAGGCATGAGCCACCACACCTGACCTTTTCAGCTTTTCATGTGTTGTTAAGATGGACTGATTACTTCCATTCTTTTTTTTTTTTTTCCTTTTTTTGAGATGGAGTCTTGCTCTATTGCTCAGGGTGGAGTGCAATGGTGCAATCTCAGCTCACTGCAACCTCTGGCTCCCAGGTTCAAGTGATTCTCCCTGCCTCAGCCTCCTGAGTAGCTGGGATTACAGGCCCCCACCACCATGCTGGCTAATTTTTGTATTATTATTTTATTTTTTATTTTTTTGAGGCAGAGCTCACTCTGTCATCCAGGCTGTAGTGCAGTGGCATCTTCTTGGTTCACTGTAACCTCCACCTCCCAGGTTCAACCAATTCTTCTGCCTCAGCCTCCCAAGTAGCTGGTACTGCTGGCACATACCACCACACTTTGCTAATTTTTGTATTTTTAGTACAGATGGGGTTTTGCCATGTTGGCCAGGTTGGTCTTAAACTCCTGACTTTAGGTGATCCACCAACCTCAGTCTCCCAAAGTACTGGGGTTACAGGTGTGAGCCTCCGTGCCCAGCCTAATTTTTGTATTTTTAGTAGAGACGGGGTTTTGCCTTGTTGGCCAGGCTGGTCTTGAACTTTTGACTTCAGGTGATCTGCCCACCTCGGTCTCCCAAAGTGCTGGGATTACAGACATGAGCCACTGCACCTGGCCACTTCTAAGCTTCTTACATACAGAAATCAGAACCTGGAATCTGTTTCTAAGACTTATCTTCTTAATACCTATGTGGACAATTAAACGATTTTTCTCCTCAGGACTCTGAATATGATGAATTGTATCAATAGACTTTCTAATATTGATCTTTTCTTAATTTGTGAAATGAACTCAGACAGTTCCTTCTTGGTCTTAACAGACTATTTCTCTTTGTTAATATTAGTGTTTCTGTGGATTCTGTACTTGTTCCTTTTTATCCTTTCATTCTCTTAGGTTCACTTGGTCTGATGGATTCAGGTACCATTGAAATTCTGATAGTTTCAAAATTTTTATCTCCAGCTTTGATCTCTCTCGTGAACTCTGGAACTGTATTCCCAATTGCCAGTTGGACTTCCCTACATATGGGACCTCAGATATTTCAAACATGATGTGTCTAAGACTGTATCTCTTCTGGCCATCATATTGTTCTTTTATTTTTCCAAATTTCACATCAGCAGTAACAAACTAGCTGTGATCATGGCAGATAGCCTGGAAACAAAACAACCCTTTTTACACTCTGCACAGCAAATTGACATCAAATCCTGTTTGAACTTTTTTTCCTTTTAACTATTTCTTCCTTATTCTGTATTCTCACTGCTCCATCTTCTGATGCAGGAGGTCATCTGGCTCTCTATTTTCCTCTCCTCTGATTCTTAAGCCCTTTCCCATTCTCTTTCTCAGGAATGGCTGTTAAAATGCCAATATAGTCATGTAACTTTCCTGTACTTAGTGAACCTCCTTATTTACACCCTGTTTGTGAAGTGGCTGTGTTCACTCTGGGTGGACACAGAATGTTTTTGGCATGTACAAAGAGAATTTTATGCTGCCTGTGTACAGCTATTAATTTGTAAGTACACTCAGCTTTTTGTATCTGTAGGTTTAACATCTGCATATGTAAACAAACTTGGGTGCAAAATATTTGAAATAAAATCAGACGCTTGCATCTGTGGTGAAAATATTCAGACTTTTTATTGTCATTATTTCCTAAACAACACAACTATTTACATCCACATTGTATTTGGTCTTCTAAGTGTGAAAGAAATATAAAGCTTGGGACTCCAAACTGATTAAGCTAAAGGGAAAAGTCAAGCTGGGAACTCGATCATGCAAACCTGCCTCCTCCTTTTGGTTCCTAAATAAGATGGCTACAAGATAAAAAGCTTTTTATCTTGTAGCCCCTCCCTCATATTTTTCCCACAAGGAAATTTCTGGTATGCTTTAAGATCGTTAAAGTGTTTCTGTTAAAATTCATCATGGCAATGTAAATTGATAGCTTATCCTTTTTTTTTTTTTTTTGAGATGGAGTTTCGCTATTGTCACCCAGGCTGGAGTGCAGTGGTGCAATCTCAGCTCACTGCAACCTCCACCTCCTGGGTTCAAGCAATTCTCCTGCCTCAGCCTCCCGAGTAGCTGGGATTGCAGGCATGCACTACCACACTTGGCTAATTTTGTATTTTTAGTAGAGATGGGGTTTCTCCATGTTGGTCAGGCTGGTCTCGAGCTCCTGACCTCAGGTGATCCACCCACCTTAGCCTCTTAGAGTGCTGGGATTACAGATGTGAGCTGCCACACCTGGTCTGAGAGCTCATCTTTAGAGTGCATAGGACAGAACTCAGAATCACCTCTCTGCCCACCTGACACAAATGCATATTGGATTGTTCCCCCTCCCTGTTTGTCTATGTTATGTATAAATGCAGATTCACTGAGCCAAAGGCGTGAATGACTGTATCAGTCTGTTCTCATGCTGCTCTGAAGAAATACTCAAGACTGGGTCATTTATAAAGGAAAGAGGTTTAATTGACACAGCTCTGCATGGCTGGGGAGACCTCAGGAAACTTACAATAATGGCAGAGGGCACCTCTTCACAGGGTGGCAGGAGAGACAATGAGTGCAAGCAGGGGAAATGCCAGACACTCAAAACCATCAGATCTCATGTGACTCATTATCATGAGAACAGCACAGAGGAAACTGCCCCCATGATCCAATTACTTCCAGCTGGTCCCACCCTTGACACATGGGGATTATTACCATTTATGGTGAGATTTGGGTAGGGACACAGAGCCAAACTGTATCAATGAATGTTTTCCCCCTACCCCAGTCTTACATGAAAACTGTATTTCTCAATATTTCACTCTTTCCCCTTTAAATTTGGAGCCCTCAAAATCATTTTTGAAGAAAGGCATAGACCTGTCTCCTGGGTGTGCATCCTTAACATTGACAAATAAACCTTCTAAAATGATCGAGATTTGTCTTGGTCATTTTTCTTGATTGACTGAAGTGTTCCAGAGGTGATATAAAGTATAGTCATGCATGGCTTAATGACATGTTTATGTTCTGAGACATGATTTACCAAGCAATATTTTTGTTTTGTGAACATCATAAAGTGTTCTTACATAACCCTAGATGGTATATATGTTTATATTTTTTCATATGAGAAACCATATGTTCTAGCACCATCATTGAATATCAGTCACTTTCCCTACTTGATCTGCAGTGCTAGTATCAAGTCCCACACATCAGGTTTTATCGAGGAACCAGCCCCCAATATTTCAATGTAAGTTCTTTCTAGTTTCCCTAAGTGTTGGCTGGTCTGAGAAATAAAGAGTACAAAGAGAGAAATTTTACAGCTGGGCCTCCAGGGGTGCCATAACATTGGTAGGACCATGATGGAGACCTTGAGCTGCAAAATCAGCCAGTTTTTATTAGGGATTTTGAAAGAGGAGGGGTTGTACGAACAGGGAGTTGGTAACAAGGGTCACATACTTCAAAGGGCCATAAAGATCGCAAGGCAGAGGCAAAACTAGAACTACTGACGAGGGTCTGTGTCCCGCTGTGCACACATTGTCTTGATAAACATCTTAACAGGAAACAAGGTTCAAGAGCTGAGAACCAGTCTGACTAGAATTCACCAGTCTGACTAGAATTCACCCTAGCAAACCTGAGGGTACTGCAGGAGACCAGGGTGTATTTCAGTCCTTATTTCAACCGCTTAAGACAGACACTCCCAGATCGGCCGTCTATAGACCTACCCCCGGGAATGCATTCCTTTCCCAGGGTATTAATTATTAATATTCCTTGCTGGGAAAAGAATTCAGCAATATTCTCTTACTCACACTTCCGTCTATAGGCTGTCTGCAAGAAGAAAAATATGACTGTATTCTGCCGGACCCCGCAGGCAGTCAGACCTTGTAGTTATCTTCCCTCATTCCCTGAAAATCGCTGTTATTCTGTTCTTTTTCAGGGTGCACTGATTTCATATTGTTCAAACACCCATGTTTTACGATCAGATTTGATATTGTTTGAACACACATGTTTTACAATTTGTACAGTTAACACAATCATCACAGGGTCTTGAGGCGACATACATCCTCAGCTTATGAAGATGATGGGATTAGGAGATTAAAGTAAGGCAGGCATAAGAAATTATAAGAGTATTAATTATGGGAAATTAATGTCCCATGACATCTTCACAATTTATGTTCTTCAGCCATGGTTCCAGCCAGTCCCTCCGTTTGGGGTCTCTGACTTCCCGCAAGAAGGTTTCTATGTGTGTTTATAATCTTAGGAGACCATGGTGATATGCATGGTTCATTGATGATTAAAAGATCATTATGAGGCACATGACTGCATATGGAAGGATAAGCATGGGTTATATGCAAATATACCGTTTTATATAAGACTTGAGCATCGATGGTTTTTGGTAACTGTGGGGGTATTCCGGAGCTGATTTCCCACAGATACTGAGGAAAAACTGTACTTTGAAAATGAAAGGTGCATACATTTTTGTTATTAAAATTCAGTCAAATATTTAAATGCGGAATCACTGCATAATCAGTTCATTCAAGACTGCATATATCTCTCTCATCAAGGCCCAGGATCATTTATCTAGATACACTGCAGTATGTCATTCCATTAACATGGTGTGTCTTCTTTGTGTCCTTGGGACTGGACTTCTGCTACACCTCATAGTTGTGAAACGGTGTGGTTCACATGGAAGTGCTAAACATCTTCAGTTTTTCAGTGAAGTGGAACCTCATAATACTGTGCATCACCATGCCCAGCTAGTTTTTCTATTTTTTGTAGAGACAGGGTTTCACCATGTTGCTCAGGCTGGTCTTGAACTCATGAGCCCAAGTGATCCACCTGCCTCAACCTCCCAAAGTGCTGGAATTACAGGCATGTGCCACTGCACCTGTCCTAACTAACCATTTGAACTACAAGTGAAGCAAAGTCTCTCTCTCTGATGTTTGGTCTTCTATTTACAACTCCTAAAATATCTAAGTGTGCCCTCCCTCTCAGGGCACACAGCCCAATCCTCTTTTTTCCCATACGATAGGAAAGAAAGAATCACATAACAAATGCCTAGTGATCTTCATTGTGAAGAGCACATGGTCAAAACTTTTTTTAGAATCCTATTTTGAAGTCCAGTTATGCAAAGAATTAATAAATAGTGAGAAATTGATGAAAGAGTAGCTATCTTACTGAGTCCAGTGTAAGAACACAAATGGGATTCATAATGAGCCACAAAGGCATCTGAGTCCAGATCAAAATGTCAAGGTCTTGAGAACAGGCCCAACTGGGAGCAAATTATGAAATCTGCATGAGTCTCTTAAGGACGACTTAGTTAAGGCTTGCCCTTTGGTTTTTATTATGAGACTGATATGGTTTGGCTGTGTCCTCACCCAAATCTCGAATTGTTCCCATAATTCCCACGTATTGTGGGAGGGACCTGGTGGGAGATAATTGAATCATGAGGACAGTGCTGTTCTTATGATAGTGAATACATCTCATGAGATCTGATGATTGTATGGAAGGAAGTTCCCCTGCACATGCTGTCTCTTGTCTGCTGCCGTGTAAGACCTGACCTTTGCCTTCTGCCATGATTGTGAGGTCTCCCCAGCCACGTGGCACTGTGAGTCCATTAAACTTATTTTTCTTTATAAATTACCCAGGCTTGGGCATGTCCATATTAGCAGCATGAGAACAGACTAATACGGAGACTTATTATGAGTTTGATACGAAGGTGCAAAAACAGAGTTCTGGAGTCAGATTATGGGTGACAGCTACATAATCCTTTTTATTCCAGAAAATTGAAAGACTTTATATATGAGTGGAACTTAGTTTCCGTTCAGTGTTGATGTGGGAAAAAGTGAGGTTAGATTTGTGAGCAGCAGCTGAATCATTAAAAGTCTTCAAGTCCTTGCTAAAGAGTGAGAACCTAAGTTTTAAGCTGTTGTTAAGTGCTTTTAAGTCCTTGAGGAACACACTTACCTGTCTAGAGATGTTAGTCTGGAAGCGAACAAGATAATGGGAAGTAAGAGGAGTGCAGGCTGATGGAAACATGATGGAAAATGGAACTATTTCAGTTGAGAGAGGGTGAGGGTTTCACTGAGTCGAGGAGTGCAGGCTGATGGAAACATGATGGAAAGCGGAAATATTTCAGGTGAGGGAATGAGGGTTTCACTGAGTCGAGGAGTGCAGGCTGGTGGGAGCATGATGGAAAATGGAAATATTTCAGGTGAGAGAGAGTGAGGGTTTCACTGAGTCATAAAATTGTGGAGAGGAAGCAGTGAGTATTAGAATACTTAAGAAGTAGAATTAATAAGACTTTGTGACAGAACAGGTGATGGGTCTGGGAGAGAACTATAGCTGGAACAGTGGATCTCAGAGTGCTCCATGAAAATAAGACTCTTTCTATCATAATACAGCTATGTTACTTGTCTTTTTCGCTTGTTTTTGTTCTCTGCTTTGGTGCAAATGCAATAGTAAGTAAAACCGTAGCACAAAACAAGACAGTGGCTCCAAACAATAGTAGCAGTTCTATTATTTACAGTCACATGGTTGCCTAAATAAGTAAACATGCCAATTTTATTTTCATGTTACTTAAGAATATCATTGATGAAGCAGTAAAAAATAAAATTTTCATTAAGTCTAGATCCCCAAGTATGTCTTTTCAGTATTTGATAAAATGGTAAGAACTCATAGAGCACTTATTACTTAAAAATGAACTAAGTGTGACAGGGTGCAGTGGCTCACGCCTGTAATCCCAGCACTTTTGGAGCTCAAGAGTTTGCGACCAGTTGAAGTAACATGGTGAAACCCAATCTCTACAAGAAAATATTAGCCAGGGGTGATGATGTAAGCCTGTAGTCTACTGTAGGGATGAGCCCTACAGGGTCTGTGGGTTTTCCTCATCGTGTGCAGAGATGAGAGATCGTAGAAATAAAGACACAAGACAAAGAGATAGAAGAAAAGACAGTTGGGCCCAGGGGACCACTACCACCAAGATGTGGAGACTGGTAGTGGCCCCGAATGCCTGGCCGCACTGTTATTTATTGAATACAAGGCAAGGGGGCAGGGTAAGGAGTGTAAGCCATCTCCAATGATAGGTAAGGTCACGTAGGTCTCGTGTCCACCAGTTGGGGGACCTTCCTTGTTTGGCAGCCGAGGCGGAGAGAGAGAGAGGACAGCTTACGCCATTATTTCTTCTATGCATTTCAAAGACTTTTAGTACTTTCACTAATTCCGCTACTGCTATCTAGAAGGCCGAGCCAGGTGCAGAGGGTGGAACATGAAAGCAGACCAGGAGCCTGACCGCTGAAGCACAGCATCACAGGGAGACAGGCCTCTGGATAGCTGCGGGCGAGCTTGACTGATGTCGCCTTCCACAAGAGGTGGTGGAGCAGTCTTCTCTAACTACCCCGGGGAAAGGGAGACTCGCTTTTCCGTTCTGCTAAGTAACCGGTGCCTTCCCAGGCACTAGCGCTACCGCTAGACCAAGGTCTGCTAAGTAACAGGCGTCTTCCCAGGCGCTGGCGTCACCGCCAGACCAGGGAGCCCTCTGGCGGCCATGTCTGGGCGTGACAGAGGGCTCGTACTCGTCTTCTAGTCACTTCTCACCGTGTCCCTTCAGCTCCTATCTATGTATGGCCTGGTTTTTCCTAGGTTATAGTTGTAGAACAGATTGTTATAATATTGGAATAAAGAGTAATACTACAAACTAATGATTATTAATATTCACATATCATCATCTATATTCTATTTCTAATACAAGTATTCTTCTATATATTTTCTTTATTTCACTGGAACAGATCATGCCCTCAGTCTCTTGCCTTGGCACCTGGGTGGCTTGCTGCCCACAGTCTACTACTGGGGAGGCTGAGGCGGGAGGATCATTTGGCCCTGGGAGGCAGAGGTTGCAGTGAGCTATGATTGCACCACTGCATTCCAGCCTGGGCAACAGAGCAAGACCTTGTCTGAAAAAAAAAAGTGAGATTGTCTTAAAGAAAAATAACTGAGCTGTTACTGAAAATGTAAAAAGTTTTCAAGTGAAAATTAAAATTTGGAAAACGTATCTGCATTCTTGAACATGACAGTTTTTCAAAACTTACGGATTTTTCTGAGGAGATCAAGGGTAATATTACTGAATTTCAAAATATTTTATAATAAAGTGTATCAATATTTGGAACATCTGCATTATTCGATGAACCAATATTTTCCCAATGGCCATACCAATATGATAAAAATCATGATTTGTAAAAGACCCATTAACATTGAAAATAGATCTGTAGGTTTTGATGTGATATAGCAGAAAAACATATGATGTGGTGTCATGCCTCCCATTGCAATAACCTGAATAAAGCATTTGTTTGGAGATCAAAGAAGAAGAAGAATAGTTGGCCAAAAATACTTAATTTTTTTTTTTTTCGAGATGGAGTTTCACTCTGTCACCAGGCTGGACACAATCTTGGCTCACTGCAACCTCCACCTCCTGGGTTCAAGCGATTCTCCTGCCTCCATCTCCCAAATAGCTGGGATTACAGGCACTCACCACCATGCTGGCTAATTTTTGTATTTTTAGTAGAGACGGGGTTTCACCATGTTGGCCAGGCTGGTCTCGAACTCCTGACCTCAGGCGATCCACCCGCCTCAGCCTCTGAAAGTGCTGGGATTACAGGCATGTGCCACCACACCTCGTCCAAAAATTATTTTAAATTAGTCTTCCTTTCTACAACTTCATGTCTGTGTGGGGCACTATTTTCTTCATACACTTAGTCAAAACAATATATTGCAACAGATTGAATTCAGAAGCAGATATGAGTATCAAGCTGTCTTCAGTTAAGCCAGATATTTTGCAAAAATGTAAAAACATTGCAACTCTTCAAACTATTTGGGGACTTGTTTTATTTTAAAATACTATTTTGTTAGCATGAACGGAATTTATTATTTTTAAGCATGTTACTAATTTTTTTTTAAGTGGAATCTTGCTCTGTCTCCAGGCTGGAGTGCAGTGGCACGATCTCAGCTCACTGCAACCTCCATCTCCTGGGTTCAAGCGATTCTCTGGCCTCAGCCTCCCGAGTAGCTGGGAGTACAGGTGCCCACCACCACGCCTGGCTAATTATTTTTGTGTGTATTTTTAGTAGAGATGGGTTTTCACCGTGTTGGCCAGGATGGTCTTGATATCTTGACCTTGTGATCCACCTGCCTCAGCCTCCCCAAGTGCTGGGATTACAGGTGTGAGCCACTGCACCTGGCCAATATTTACTAATTTAGAAGTCCTAATTTCTTTTGTGATAATCATTAATAGAAATAATACATATGAATGAAGTTGGGTGAGAGAGAAAGGTTTGGAAGTTGTCATTTTTTTTTCTTTTAACTTATTTAAAATTCAAGTGTCATGTCTACAAAGTGGCGGCAAAACTCATAAATTAAAATAGAGACCTTATTCCTCCACACTCCTTTAGTTTCATTTTTTCCTTCTATCATAGGGTTTATCACTATTATTTTTAATCTTGTCATCCCAACTAAATTATGAAGTTCTGCAGAAAAAAAGTTATGTGCTTTATTTTTGACTTATTTGTACTTAGCACCATGAATTGCTTAGGGATTGTTCTTTAAAATAAAAATTAAATAACATCAGGCCAGGCATGGGGGCCCACGCCTGTAATCCCAGCACTTTGGGAGGCTGAGGAGGGCAGATTACCTGAGGTCAGGAGTTCGAGAACAGCCTGGCCAACGTTGCAAAACCCCGTCTCTACTGAAAATACTAAATTAGCCAGGCGTGGTGGCACTCACCTGTAATCCCAGCTACTCAGGACACTGAGACAGGAGAATTGCTTGAATGTGGGAGGCAGAGTTTGGAGTGAGCTGAGATCATGCCACTGCAATCCAGCCTGGGTGACAGAGCAAGACTCCATCTCAAAAATAAATAAATAAATAAACAAACAGGAACATCAGTTAGCAATGTTGTCATTTAGGCATATTTAGGCATTAATTCTATCACTTACCAGACCTTAATATTTTAAATTTTTGATCATGGAATTTGTTGATTTGAACCTGAACAACCTTAATTATTTTCAAGTAGTTTTTCCTTCAATTAAATTATATTAACTTTATATTTATTTGAAATAATTTATTGTCATGTTTTTATTAAACTTTAATCAATGTTTTGTGCTTTTATAGCCATGTGAAATATTGATTTGTTTTTGAAATATTGATTTTAAAAACAATGCAATTAGTTGATATTTATTATTGAAAAGTACTAGAATTACAAAACCTTAATAAATATTGATAATTATTGTCATTTAGAAAAATAAGACTGGTGTAGGAATGAAGAGAGAAGAAGGAGTAACAAAGGCAATTGCTTTTTATTTTGAGTATTTTCTTTTCTTTTTTTTCTTTTTAGTAAAAATGGGGTCTTGCTATGTTGACTAGGCTGGCCTTCCTGGCCTCAAGTGATCCTCCTGCCTCAGCTTCTCAAAGCACTGGGTTTACAGATATGAGCCACTGTGCCCAACCTGATAATTACTTCTATGTCATATTGACAGGTTTTAGACTAATAAAACATTTTTATTTCGTTTATTATTTCAGATTCAGGGGTACATGTGCAGATTTGTTTTAAGGGTATATATCATGATGCTTAAGTTTGAGCTTCTATTGATCCCATCAACCGGATAGCCAACATAGTACCTAATAGGAAGCTTCTCAGGTCTTGCCCCATTCCTTCCTCCATCATTTGAAGTCCCTAGTGTCTATTGTTCCCATGTTTATGTCTGTGTGTACCCAAGATTTAATTCCCACTTATAAGTGAGAACCTGTGATAGTTGGTTTTCTGTTTCTGCATTAAGTTGCTTGGGATGATGGGATCCAGATGCATCCATGTTGCTGCAAAAAAACATTATTTCATTCTTTTTTATGGCTGCATAGTATTCCATGGTGTGTATATGCCACATTTTCTTTGTCCTATTCATCATTGATGTGCACCTAGGTTGATTCCATGTCTTTGCTATTGTGAACATATTCGTGTATGTGTCTTTGGGTAGAATAAGTATAATTTATTTTCTTTTGGGTATACACCCAGTAATGGGATTGCTGGGTCTAATGATAGTTCTGTTTTTTGAGAAATCTTCAAACCACTTTCCACAGTGGCTGAACTAATTTGCATTCTTACCAAGAGTGTATAGGCATTCCCTTTTCTCTGTAGCCTTGCAAAAATCGGTTGTTGTTATTATTATTATTATTATTATTCTGAGATGGAGTTTCACTCTTATTACCCAGGCTGGAGTGCAGTGGCACAATCTCAGTTCACTGCAACCTCCTTCTCCCAGGTTCAAGCAATTATCCTGCCTCAACCTCCCGAGTAGCTGGGATTACAGACATGCACCACCATGCCCAGCTAATTTTTTGTATTTTTAGTAGAGACGGGGTTTCATCATGTTGGCCAGGATGGTCCCAAACTCCTGACTTCAGGGGATCCACCTGCCTCAGCCTACCAAACTGCTGGGATTACAGGCATAAGCCACCGCATCTGGCCAAGACGTTTTTTAAAAGTAGAATTTTAAACTCCTCATTAATACTTTTCCTTCCTGACATCTCTTTAATTTCTTAGGGCACACACGGAGGTGCACGGCATCTCACTGTTAATCAAGAACAAAAAGCCTTAAATTATGCTAGAAACCACTATAGCAATGTCTGTGTCAAGAGGCTGTCTGCATATCTAAATGTACATTTCACAGTACAGCAAACACTTTTTTTGAACTACATTATCTGTCAGATTGTCTAAGGCACTGAAATAGAAAATTCCTAGTGCTTGCTGTATTTTGCTAGCTTATACATTAGTTTCTTTTGTTGATTTTTGCTATGAGAGGACCAAAAAGATAGAAACCACAGTATCTGTTTTAAATATATATATATATGTATACTTTTGAGACAGGGTGACACTCTATCACCCAGGCTGGTGCAATCACAACTCACAGCAGCCTCAACTTCCTGTGCTCAAGTGATCCTCCCACCTTAACCTCCCAAGTACCTGAGGCCACAGGCATGTAACACCACACTTGGTGTATGTTAGTATTTTCTTGTACACAGAGGGTTTTTCCATGTTTCCCAGGGTGGTCTCAAACTCCTGGGCTCAAAGGATCCTCCTGCCTCAGCTTCCCAATGTGCAGTAATTACAGGAATGAACCACCATGCCTGGCCTTAATATTCTTTTCTATTTGTAAATGGAAAGCTTCAGAAAAGACCCTCAAACAGGGCTATAAATATTTTCACAATACTGTTTGGTACAGCCATATATTAATAGTATATATAATGTAACTCAGGGGTCCCCACCCCTGGGCCGTGGACAGGTATGTGTCTGTGGCCTCTGAGGAACTGGGCTGCACATCAGGAAGTCAGTGGTGGCTGAGCGAGCATTATGACCTGAGCTCCACCTCCTATCAGATCAGCTGCAGCATTCGATTCTCATAGGAGTACGAATCCCAATGTGAACTGCACATGTGAGGGATCTAGGTTGCATGCATTTATGAGAATCCAATGCCTGATGATATAAGGTTGAACAATTTCATCCTGAAACTATCCTCCCTGCCATCTGTGGAAAAATTGTCTTCCATGAAACCCATTTCTGGTGCCAAAAAAGGCTGGGGACCACTGATGTAACTTATATACCAGTATATCACATTTATTCTTACCTTTTGATATATATCCTGAAATTAGATGTGGACAAGCTGTGGGAGTTAGGTGTGAAATTAGCTTAGCAAGTTAGACTCCCAGGACAATTCCACACTTCACTAAGCAAATGATGGCTATTCTTAACTGACAACATCATCACCACCTGTCTCTTACTAACCCTAACAGTATAATAGTATACATGGTAGGAGCCCAGCTGAATGTCTTTCTCCAGCCCCACATCCAATGGCTGAGATGTACACCCTCTTACCTAAGGTTGTGTATCCCCTTCTCTGCAGCTAGAGCCCACTTGGCCTGGGTTCCATTCCCCACCCCAGAAAAGCCTTCTACTACTGACTGGACTGGAGAATACATGCCTCAGTTCCGTTGTCCCCTGGCTGTGTAACTCTGAGGTCCATGTTCGACGTGGCTCCCCAGAGTTCTGTCATGGGAGTAAGCACCAGTCATCTGCAGTGTAACTCACTTGGCAACACATTCTTATATCGTCTTTTTCCTGTTCCCTGTCCCATCTGTCCCTTGTTGACCAGTGCTTCCTGTCTCCTTGGGATCATGTCCTAAATAAACTACGTGCACTGAAATCTTTGTCTTAAGTTCTGCTTCTGGGGGAACCCACACTAAGACATGCTGAATCTTCCATATTTAGGAGGAACTGGTGCCTGTTGAAGATGAATTGTTGTGTTTGTTGGAGAAAAATTCATTTGTTATGCTGGAAGCACACAAATCCCACAAGAATACTGTATTGCCAATATTGTCTGTGTCTCTAGCTGAGCAGGTAAGGAGAGCTGCACTGATGCTGGAAGTTGTCAACACTTGTGAATGACTCTGGAGCCTTCTTGTGGACCTCCACCTTGGAGGAGGTGGCAAATGCTTAGTATTGTCCCAGGAGTCAACATGCGGGCACTCACACTGATCTCCATATCGTTGTGGAGAGTCAATGTCAAGACCCTCTGCCCTTCAAAGCTGTCACATTGTATGCGCCTTAGACGCCACCTAGCAGAAGAAAGCCAGGTTTACCTTTGGACACCAACAGCATTCTTTCCATTCATTCATCCTCCTGACTTATCAGACCCTGCTATGAATGACTTGATTGTTCTTCAACTTATAATTTACCCTCAAAATTTGAAGATTTTCTGCCCATTCAAAATAATTGATTTTGCCTTTTTGGAAAGCAGCTCACAAAGATATTACTTGAATAAATAAAAATTGATACATTTTTAGGAAGCGTGTATTTGGAGGTGTCCGTTGGACATACCAATCATTTGTTGACATACCTATCACACTGTCTGGAATGACACCTCAGTTTTGTCCCTTTTCTTTCAAAGTAGGCCTTTGGGAATCACGTTTACTTTTATACTGAAACATGATTTTTCCTCTCAAGAGTTTGTCTTTTGTATTTAGCAAAAAAAGCCTTCTCCATTCTGTAGAGAAAATCCCCAAATTGTGCAAAACCTCTGGAGAAAGTACTGAGCCCAGGACATCAGCATTCCAAGAAAAAGACTCTGCACACAGTGTCTGCAATTGTGTGTTTAACTGTTAAATGCAGATGTAGTGAAATTAATAGCTCTTTCAAAATGTACAATATAGTGAATGGGTGTTGCCAATACATTATAATTACCCCGGACTTGTGTGAGGTGGATCCTTTGGATGAGAACTGGCTTTCTCAGATGAAGGGAATCCTGTCTGTGAATAAAGAAGACAAGGAGGAACATAGTATTCTTGGGAGAGGCTGCCCTGGTTTTCATGATGTCAGTGGTCCTTTAACCCAAAAGCCCACAGATGTTCTCCCTAACTAACCACAGAAAGTATAATTACCACCCCTCAAGAATCTTGCTGACTTCATTTTTTCACTAAGTTCTTGTTCAGAAACCAAGATTGAGAGGAATTACTCCCAGAACCAGTGTGCAGTACTCACCTTTGAGACTTTTGACCTCTTTGCTTTCTTTCACAGCTTGTTTTTTCCTGCCTGTTTTTCCTGTCTTCTTTCAGGCTAAGCCTCCCTCCTTTTGGTAGAGGCTTTTTTATACCATTTGGGAACTGGTTTGGATAAGCTACCTTAATGAAGGACCACACATCCCTCCAGAGATGATAAAAGACTTTTTGTCTTTTTTGGTAAGTCTTTTCTGGAATAAAGATCAGTGTCTTTCTGGATCAGTCTTGGTTTCCACAGATTTTACATTCTGTATGTGAGGCACATATTCTAGTGAATTTACTTTCAAATTGGTCTGCATGCCTAGTTTAATATTTTGATCTGCATGTCTAGGTTAAAATTTTTGTGAACAATCTTATCTTGGTTTCTTTTGATTTTATTTGACTCTTTATCCTTGTTTCTGAAATTATCCCAAGAGAAAAAGTAAACATTCTAAATGGTGGGTCAGGATGGCTAACTAAAAACTCCCATGGCAGTTGTCACCCTCTAAAACACTGGCCTAACCCCTGAAATTCCATGACAGGATTTATAGGATTTTCTCTACTCTTGCAAGATTAATGAAAAACAGAATGGTTGCAGGGTGCGGTGCCTCATGCCTGTAATCCCAGCACTTTGGGAGGCCAAGGTGGGTGGATCACGAAATCAAGAGATCAAGACTCTCCTGGCCAACATGCTGAAACCTCGTCTCTATTAAAATACAAAAAAACAAAATAATTAGCCAAGCATGGTGGTGTGTGCCTGTAGTCCCAGCTACTTGGGAAACTGAGGCAGGAGAATTGCTTGAACCTGGGAAGTGGAGGTTGCAGTGAGCCGAGATTGTGCCACTGCATGAGAGCCTGGCAACAGAGCAAGACTCCATCTTAAAAAAAAAAAAACAAAAACAAAACAGAATCACATTCTCAAACATTAAAGCATGCTAGGTTTTCTGGGACTCCAGCTGGTTATATATTATGGCACATATTTTTAACTTGCTGGGAAAATTACATCAAGGAAAATTCAGCTCTCCAATAGTCATTATTTGAAAAACCTGCAATTATAGAGTTAACATGTAGAGTGTTCTAAGTTCTCTGTATACCTCCCTCTGTTCTTCTTCTGCCCATTCACTGTTTATGGAATTTTGGCCTTTGCCCCAAATCTTAAAGAGTTTTCAAATTAATGGCTTTATAAATTACAACAGCTTCATGATATCAACAAGTGAGATAATCTTTAGAAATAAAAATTTAATTCTAAAATACTGTGTGTTAAAAAAAATAAGAAATATAAATTTAGGTTTACCTGACTTACAACTGTGTACAATGACAGAATACTTAATTAGTAGTTAATATAAGAGAAAAATAACTAGATAAATATTTATGAGATTAGGGTCTCAGATCAAACAGGTCAAAATCTTGACCTTACAGCAATAATCTAAGGTATGTCTAGCACAAAGATTTTGCTATTTCTGCCACGCAAAAGCAAAAAATAAAAATTATAAATAATTTAAAACCACTAAAAATCTTTCCTGTCCACACTTGCTAGTCAAGCAAATCACACTGGAAAACAGAAAATAGATTTGCTACTAATTCAAGGTTACACGGAGATTTTATTTCTCTTATACAATTTATCCAGTCCCAGCTTAAATGTAAACATTGAAAATATAACCCTAAACTCATTTGAAACTTAAGAAAAGATGAAAAAAGTTTTTTAAGAAGTCAAACTGCCATGGAAACTGCTTTACCCAAACTGCGGTTCACAGCACTTATTAGATTACCTATCGTGGCAAATAAATTTTAGCCATGTTTTACATTTTGCAAAAAAATATAATTTGGGTCCAACTGTCTTTTATAAACTGGTGGATTAGTATTACTATCTCATGACTAAAAGTCTAAATAAAAAAACCATAAGATCTGTTATTTGTGTGTGTATATGTGGTCAGATGTGTTTATGCATATACACATGTATTTTGTTATATGTTTTGTCTTCATAGTAAAATCTGGTGTACTGATTCAGAAATCCCTTAAGAAAGTCTATTTAGATAAATGGCCTCATGAAATATACAATAATTAACCTAAATGCTTTTTAATTCATGTGGCTTAATTAAATCTGTGATAAATAAACTATTCTAAAATTAGTGGTAAAATAAAAATAGAAATATCTTCACAATGGTCAGTGTACATTTTACCCGGGTTAACTGGTCAGATGGTTTTATATTTGTCTCTTCTAGAAATCAGTGAAAAAACAGTGTTTTACTCCAACGTAACTTGAAATTAATAAAAGTCCTGATGTGATGTAGTCAGTTATGATTCTGGTTGCATGTAATAAAAATAACCAAGTTTCATTGTCAATTGGGACCTTTGATCAGATTTTAAACCATGGCTATTCCAAGTTTTGTCATTCACAGTTGTTTTGAAAATTTCTCTAAAAGCGTTTGCAATCTGTTATAGTCCAAAACGGCTTTTCATAGAAAATATCAAATACTCTTGAACACAGAATTCTGATAAATTTTTTGAGACAGGGTCTCACTCTGTTGCCCAAGCTGGTATACAGTGGCACAGTCTTGGCTCATGGCATCCTCGACCTCCCAATCCTCTAATCTCAGCCTCCTGAATAATTTTTGTATTTTTTTATAGAGATGGGATTTCTCCATATTGCCCAGGCTGGTCTCAAACTCCCAAGGTGAAGCGATCTACCTGCCTCAGCCTCCCAAAGTGCTGGGATTGCAGATGTGAGCCACTGTGCCTGGCCAAATTTTTGATAATTTAAGATCAGTAGACTAAATAAAAGTCTCCAGAGCTCAAATATATAAACTGATGGGTTTATAAAACTGTTAATCAAGATTAAACAAAGCAAAACAATTACATGAAACCAAGTGGTTCATGAAGATGATGTTTTTATGACTTTTCTTTGAAACATTATTGGTTCTGAAATATTTCGTTTTCCAGATTTAAGAACACTTTATCTCGTAAGCTACCTATAGTTTACAAAAATTCAGTAAAGTATAATTTTTTGAACAAAGATGGAAGCATTCATTTCTTCTCCCTACTTGATTCCTGCAAAATTTGGAAAGTATTTGTGAGTATCCTTTTATTTTTACTCGACCGATATCTGTTTCTCTTCATAAACAGAATGCCATTGAAAACATTGGTTATATTATTAACGGTTTGACCAAAATCTCATATTTAAGAATGTGCATAAAATGCCTGGCTTCCATTGCTTCCAGCCTGACAGTGAATGAGTAAAACTTGTCACTTCTTGGCAGGCTCAAGAACTTTAAGATTGGAAGTAAACTCTGAAACCTCTCTTGCTTTGGCCTCAAGAGGTTTTTAAACCTGAACTTTCTGTGGATTAATGTAGAGAGAAAGTTCTGTTTCTAAAGAAAAACTATAATGTGTCTGTTAGTAGATTGTAAATCTGTGCATTCTTTTCAAGTTCTTGTTATCTACGTGTAGATTACACTAGATCCTGAATTTTCCTAACGTATTTCTCCTAATTTGGCAACAACTCTCCAACTAAAAGCAAAAGCTGCTCTGTTACTAAAGCCCTATGAGCTGAAACTAGATAAATTTTAAAGAATAAATTTGTGCCTGGTGTATGGATCCCAGAAAGAGTTCACCAAACCAACTGATGTCATGACCAAAGACATTCAAACTACAAAGCACTAGAAGTTAATGTTTTCATGCCAATTTTCCCAGGTCATTAGAACAGATTTTCCCAGGTCATTGGAACAAGACTCCATGTGATGAGATTTTTACCCCTCCTCCTCCTTAATGCTATATTTTTCACTTGGCAGAATAATGATGTGAATGAAAATTCACAATCAATAGCTTAAGCTCATAAGTATCCTTTGGTTAAATGAGAAAATGACTGTGTTATTGTCAATACTATATGCTGTACTGGATAAATTTCTCCAGGAAATTAGAAATTTATAGACACAAAAGAAGAAGACAGGCCACAGGGTTACACCATCTCACCTGATTCCCTATGGTCATTTGATTTATTCAATTAGTTGTCTGTAAGCCTAGGTTAATGGCTCAAAGCCATTATACAAACTAGAATTTTCCTATTACTATTTACTTCATAATTTCCTTTTTTAAACTGTGTATCCATTACTTAAGTTTTTTTTTCAAAAGTACAACTCCTAACAGAATAATGCCGGTACAGCACTTTGAGATGATAGCAAAAGATTGCAGAACAGACAAAATCGAACTTAATAATGAACTCCAGGTAGACTTAGCCTGAAAACTACTCCCTTCAAATCTCCCTTGTTGCTCCAAATGTGCCTAAAAGGATTTTGACACTGACTCTTAAGTGCCAATTACCTCCTGCCTCAGTGTGATCCAACCACCTCTGCTGTGATCAAATCACCTGACTTCGTGATCCAACCACCTCGGCTTCCCAAAGTGTTGGAATTACAGGCGTGAGCCACTGCGCCTGGCTGATTTTATAAATTTTATGCCGAATTCTGACACCTTATAGTATATGGCAGAGATAAGTATGAAATTTCTTAATCAATAAGTCATGTTAACTTGAAAAATATTTGGGTGAATTATTTAATTTATAAGTACTCTTTAAGTTTAAGCCAAATTTCTTGCCTGGTGATCAAAAACACGTAACAAAATACATGTACAAACACATAAACACACACATACACACTCGTACAAATGAAGATCTGGGTTAGGGATTGGGGTGTTAAAATAAAAGCCTTAGACAAGTTCAATTTAACAGAGTTTAGTTGGGCAGAAAAAGTTCATAAACTGGGTAGCACTCAGGACAAAAGTGGTTCAGAATCCTCCACCCCACATGGGGGTGCAAGCTATATTTATAGCCAGAAAAAAATGACATACAGAGAGCCTTTGTTGGCTGCAGTCAGCATTTGCCTTATTTGATCATGTTTTCACAGGTTTCAGCCTGAGACTGGCTGCAGGAACCTTCAGCCAAGACTTGGCTCCTTGACACAAGAATGTATACTCTTGGCTTATAGTTTGTGTTCACATTCAGTCATGTTACAGTTCACCATGTACAGAGGCAGCTTTATGCCCAACTTGATTTAACAATTACCTGCTGTGGAGAGGGAGCTATGTGAGACTAACCAAAGGCATGAGCAATGACACCACCTTCTGTCATCATCACGATGAATTTGTTTGATCTCAGTATGGTATTCATAATTCACAATGTCAAAATAATTACATGATTCTCATGTTTTCTTCAAGGTTTTGCTACTCCAATCATAATGAGACTAGTTGATGTACAAAGAATGGGCTGCATACTAGTATGTAAGACTTTTAATTGAGTACAACACATTAGTGATGACATCATGGTGGTTATCAGAAGGATAATACCAAGAAACTGAAATGCACTCCTTAACAGGAATTTCAGCAAAGAAAACATTAAAATCAAACAATTCAAAATTCATGCAATAGAGAGAGCACTACAGTCATCAAGTCCTATTGGTCATAGTCTTTGTTGGGGCATGATGATGATTACGAGCCATATTTCACAGTGAAGTGGCCTGATTCAAAGAGGTATTCATGCTTTAAGTTGGTCTGTGTTTTACTCCATTTATATTGTTATAAATAAATACCTGAGGCTGGGTAATTTAAAAAGAAAAGAGGTTTATTTTGTTCACAGTTCTGCAGGTTATACAGGCAGCATGGTGCTGGCATCTACTTCTAAGGAAGCCTCAGGAAACTTACAATCATGGCAGAAGGCCAAGAGGGAGCTGGCCATCACATGGTGAGAGTGAGCAAGAGAGAGACGAGGGAGATGCCAGCCTCTTTAAATAATCAGAACTTGGCCAGGTGCAGTGGCTCATTCCTGTAATCCCAGCACTTTGGGAGGCCGAGGTGGGTGGATCACGAGGTCAGGAGATTGAGACCATCCTGGCTAACACGGTGAAACCCCATGTCTACTAAAAAACAAAAAATTAGCTGGGCATGGTGGCAGGTATCTCTAGTCCCAGCTACTCGGGAGGCTGAGGCAGGAGAATGGCATAAACCTGGGAGGCAGAGCTTGTGGTGAGCCAAGATCACTCTGCGCCACTGCACTCCAGCCTGGGTGACAGAGACTCCATCTCAAAAAAAAAAAAAACAAAACAAAACAGATCTTATGTAAACTCAGCATAAGAACCTGCTCGTGACCATGAGGACAACACCAAGCATTCATGAGGGATCTGTCCCTATGACCCGAATACCAAAATACCTCCTAGTGGGCCCACCTCCAACATTGGAGGTCACATTTCAATGTGATATTTGCAGGGGAAAAAACATCCAAAGCCTATCAGTGGGGTAACACAAGTCATAGTAACCTGGACTAAATGAAACATAACAATTAGAAAATCTTGGAATGATGCCAACCATCATTCAGGGAGCCTACAAATCAGCCACATGCTGCTCCCAAAAGCACATCATGTGTTTCTTTCCCCTGAGAAATTCTCTTAATGTATTCAATGGCAGTGTTTATAGAAACAGTATTACTGGCCACCTTTTAAATTAAGTTCTCCATGGTAGTAAAATCAGGGGAAAGATAGGTGGAACATTCAGTTTTGTTCAGCACCACACACAAGTCCCAAGTATGGGCAAAGTGATGATTGAAAGCTGTATCATGTTCCACCAGGTGTTTTTGTTGGACACAAACATTCTCATCCACCAGTTGAAGGGTGGCCTCTACCTGTCTAAATCCCGGTGAAGTCTGACTGTCCCCCAAATCCAAAATTTTCCCAACTTACAGATTAGCTTCAAATTCCACACAATTGGCACCCCACTACCACCAATCTGAGGCCCCAAGAACCCCACTGGAACCTTGCCTCAGTGGAAACTAACTCATCTTCATCTATTTCAAGGTTGGTAGTAATTTCAGCTATTGACTGCTTTGACCTCTGATTGTGGTAAATATTATGGGAACTTTTAAGGAAAGCTATTTGGAAGGCAGGACTGAGCCAGGTTAAATAATGACGTCCAAACCAGCAAGGAGGCAGAACAAAGAAAATTCTCTGTGGACCCAGGGGATACCGTGGGAGCTGGAAAAGGGGTCACCTCGTGGCATGTGAACCGAGCTCAGTTGCATCAGCTTACCCCTAAGTCTGCCTAGCTCCTGATCAAGTTGCAGAGGGAAACTTACTCTTATGTGGTACACTTACAGCTGTGCAACCTGCAATGTGCTCTAGATGGAGCAGCTCTAAGATGTCAGAGCTAGCAACAGCCTAGTCCCTGAGGCACTCTGTGGAGTACCACATGCCCCTCACCGACCTGCATCTGTGGGGTACCACATGCCCCTCACCGACCTGCATCTGTGGGGTACCACATGCCCCTCACCCACCTGCATCTGTGGGGTACCACATGCCCCTCACCCACCTGCATCTGTGGGGTACCACATGCCCCTCACCGACCCGCATCTGTGGAGTACCACATGCCCCTCACCGATCTGCATCTGTGGAGTACCACATGCCCCTCACCCACCTGCATCTGTGGAGTACCACATGCCCCTCACCGACCTGCATCTGTGGAGTACCACATGCCCCTCACCGACCTGCATCTGTGGAGTACCACATGCCCCTCACCGACCTGCATCTGTGGAGTACCACATGCCCCTCACCGACCTGCATCTGTGGAGTACCACATGCCCCTCACCCACCTGCATCTGTGGGGTACCACATGCCCCTCACCGACCTGCATCTGTGGGGTACCACATGCCCCTCACCCACCTGCATCTGTGGAGTACCACATGCCCCTCACCCACCTGCATCTGTGGGGTACCACATGCCCCTCACCGACCCGCATCTGTGGGGTACCACATGCCCCTCACCGACCTGCATCTGTGGGGTACCACATGCCCCTCACCGACCTGCATCTGTGGAGTAACACATGCCCCTCACCGACCTGCATCTGTGGAGTACCACATGCCCCTCACCGACCTGCATCTGTGGGGTACCACATGCCCCTCACCGACCTGCATCTGTGGGGTACCACATGCCCCTCACCCACCTGCATCTGTGGAGTACCACATGCCCCTCACCCACCTGCATCTGTGGGGTACCACATGCCCCTCACCGACCCGCATCTGTGGGGTACCACATGCCCCTCACCGACCTGCATCTGTGGAGTACCACATGCCCCTCACCCACCTGCATCTGTGGAGTACCACATGCCCCTCACCCACCTGCATCTGTGGAGTACCACATGCCCCTCACCCACCTGCATCTGTGGAGTACCACATGCCCCTCACTGACCTGCATCTGTGGAGTACCACATGCCCCTCACCGACCTGCATCTGTGGGGTACCACATGTCCCTCACCCACCTGCATCTGTGGGGTACCACATGCCCCTCACCCACCTGCATCTGTGGGGTGCCACATGCCCCTCACCCACCTGCATCTGTGGGGTACCACATGCCCCTCACCGACCCGCATCTGTGGAGTACCACATGCCCCTCACAGATCTGCATCTGTGGAGTACCACATGCCCCTCACCCACCTGCATCTGTGGAGTACCACATGCCCCTCACCGACCTGCATCTGTAGAGTACCACATGCCCCTCACCCACCTACATCTGTGGAGTACCACATGCCCCTCACCGATCTGCATCTGTGGAGAACCACATATCCCTCACCGATCTGCATAGGAAGGTGGGTGAGAAATAAATTCTCTTCTGAAAATTAGCGAAAATTTTAAAAACTATACAAAACAAAAATAACCATTCACAGTCTCTGGAAATGGTCCCAAGAGCACACAGCAAATAAAATTTTACTCACATGCAGGAATTCAAGGAACTTCAAATTAGACAAACATAAAGAGATCCACAGACACATCATAGTAATGATGCTGAAAGCTAAAGACACATGGGAAACGCTGAAAGCAGAAGTGAGATAAAGAAAGAGGAGCCATTGAGCTTAAAAGGGATCCTCTAAAACTGTTATAAATAGGAGGAATCCCAAGGAGACTAACAGCTGATTTCTCACCAGAAACAATAGAGGCCAGGAAGAAGAGGAATAACATATACAATGTCTGAAGAAAATATCTTATATTCACCATGTCTATGGTTAAAAAATGAGGGTGAAACAATGACATACCTAGATTAACAAAACTGAAATAATTCATTGCTACCAGACCTATCTTACAAGACATATTAAAAGAAGTTATTCAGGCTGAAAATGATAACCCCAGACAATAATCCAAATTTACACACACACACACACACACACACACACACACATGCACCAGTAAAGGTAAATATGAAACTCTAAAGCTAATATATTTTATATTATGAAAATAATAAAAGGCAGCATAAATGCACATTTTTCTATTTTTTCTCTGGATTTTGAAAACAATTTATAAAACAATGTCTATTTAATGTATTGTTTGTCCTGTGACATACAAAATTTAATATGTTTGCCAATAACAATCTAACCAAGATGAGTGGGAACAAAGCTGTATTGGGTTAAGACAACAACTCCATATATCACACTACAGACAACTCGAGTCTATAAAAACAAATGAAGAGAACCATAGATGATAAATAATAAGGTTAACTTAAAATTTTAAATATTTATGTGCTTTACTTTTTCCTCTCAGCTTCTTAAAAGATATGGTTATATGATGCAATAATTGTAACAATGTATTGTTGAGTTTTTAGTATTTATAGATGTAATATAAATAAGAATAATACCTTAAAAACGTACATTAAGAAGGGTATAGAACTACATAGGGTACAAAGCTATGTGCAGAAGGGTGTGAAGCAAGGTAGGGGTAATGTTTTTGTGTCTAACTGAAACTATTCTGAATTAGCATGAATCTGAAGCTGATTCTGATAGGTTAAGATGTATAATGTAAGCCCAAGAAACTGACTATGATAATAAGTCAAAAATACAGTACTAAAATCATTAAAGAAATGTAATTGTCATTTTAGAAAATATTCACTGTTGCCGGGTGCAGTGGCTCACACCTGTAATCCCAGCACTTTGGGAGGCTGAGGTGGGTGGATCATGAGGTCAAGAGATTGAGACCATCCTGGCCAACATGGTGAAATCCCATCTCTACTAAAAATACAAAAATTATCCAGGCGTGGTGGCGGGCACCTGCAGTCCCAGCTACTCAGGAGGCTGAGGCAAGAGAATCCCTTGAACCTGGGAGGCAGAAGTTGCATGAGCCGAGATTGCACCACTGCACTCCAGCCTGGCAACAGAGTGAGACTCTGTCTCAAAAAAAGAAAAGAAAATATTCACTGTTTGCAAAAGGAAGCAGAAAACAGGACTGAAGAGTTAAAAGGACATATGAGGAATAAAAAACAAAAATTAAATGTCTGATATGATCCAACTATATCAATAATAATATTAAATATGACTTGATTAAACAACCTAATCAAAAGTTAATTCTTGTCAGACAATAAAAAATAAGATCCTCTATGCCATCTACCAGAGTAACATTTTAGATTCAAAGATATAAATAGAGTAAAAGGATGGAAATACATATATTATGCAAACAGAAACCCTGAGAAATCTATTCTAAAGTAGCTATACTAATATTGGACACAATGACTTTTAAAACAAAAAATAATCTGACCAGGTGCAGTGGCTCATGCCTGTAATCCCAGGAGTTCGAGAAGCCAAGGTGGGCAGATCACCTGAGTTCAGGAGTTCTAGACCAGCCTGGCCAAGATGGTGGAACTCCGTCTCTACTAAAAATACAAAAATTAGTTGGGTGTGATGGCATGTGCCTATAATCCCAGCTACTCAGGAGGCTGAGGCAGGAGAATTGCTTGAAACTGGGAGGTGGAGGTTGAGTGAAAGTTATATTATTTCCTCAGTGAGCTGAGATCACGCCATTGCATGCCAGCCTGAGTGACAAGAGAGAAACTCTGTCTAAAAAAAAAAAAATTGTTTTTAGAGATAATGTGGGATATTTTACAATAATAAAATGACCAATCCATCAGAAAGAAAGAAAGCACAAGTATAAACATATATGTACCCAATTAAACATCACCAAAGTACATGAAACAAAAACTGACAGAAATGACAGCCAAAATTGATGATGAGTGGAGACTTCAATACTGCACTTTGACTAATGGATAGAAAAACTATGCAGAAGAGCAACAAGGAAACAGAAGACTCAAACAACTTCATAGTCCAGCTAGACCTGAAAAACACATGCAAAACATTCCACACAACAAGAGAAGCTACATTCTTCTCAAGGGCTCATCAACATTGTCCATCATAGACTCTACACTAGGCCATTAAAGGAACTGAACAGCATGTACTGCAATCACAATAGAGTGAAACTAGAAGTTAATAACAAAAAAGTAGGGAAACCCAAATACGTGGATATTAAACAACACACATCCAAATTACTAATCAAAGAAGAAATCAAAACAGAAATTTGAAAATATACTTAGAGGAATGAAAATGAAGTCACAACATACAAAACTTAATGAAAGACAATTAGAGACATGCTTACAAGGAAATTTATTGCTGTAAATACAGATAATAAAAAAGAGAACTATTTCAAATCAATGACATAACTTTTGACATAAGGACACTGGGAAAAGGAGAGGAAATGGAAGCTAAAGTAAGCAGAAGGAAGGAAATAATAAAGATCATAGCAGTAACCAATGAAACAGAGACTAGAAAAGCAATAGAGAAAAACAATGAAACCAGAAGCACATTCAAACAAGCCTAACACAACTGACAAACCTTATTGTCATGAAAATGAATTTTGGGTATACGACCAAGATGTAGTGAGTTGTAGGACACAGGAACTGGAGGACCAAGATAACTGCTGTTGCTAGGATCATCCCCCTGCATCCCCTCACCTAAAAATGTTGACCAGATTGTAGGAAACCCGAACAATTCCTTTAAGTAGAAAGTAAATAAATTAAGAAAGCAATTTAGATGGCTTTTTTTCTTTTATCCCTTGTTATTTTCATGATATAAAAGGTTAGACAGGCCTGCACTGCAAATGTGGAGATCTGTGTCATCTTTCTGCTGCCAAGACTATCCCAGTAAGTTCCTCCTGAATAAATCTTTGACTATCTACCAGCCTGGAGTGGTCTGTCTCTTTCTTTGGTCTGAGAGCTTCATCTCCATTATGTATGATAGCTCAGTTCTGGCAGGGAGTTTTCCTAACATTTTTCTACACTGACTAGAAAAATAGAGAGAAGACTCAAGTAACTAAAATCAGAAATGAAAGAGGATATATTACTAGCAGCATTGCAAAAAAAAAAAATACATTTAAGGAAAAATAATATGCAATGGTAAGCCAATATATTAGGTAACTTAGATACAATGGAAAAATTTCTAGACACAAACCAGTGACACTGATGCAATAAAAAATGCTCTCACTAGACATGATAAGCAAAGAGATTGAATTATTAATAAAGAAACAACTCCACACCAAGAAAAGCCCTAGCCCAGAAAGTTCACTGGTGAATTTTGTCTAATATTTGAAGAATATTTAGGATCAATTCTTTTAAACTCTCCAAAAAATAGGAGTGGTGGAGACATGTCCCAACTCATTCTATGAGGCCAGTATTACCATATTATTACCATGATAGCAAAGCCATCCAAAGACATCATGAGGAAAGAAAAATTCAGACCAATATATCTTATGAATATAGATGCAAAACTCTTCAATAAAATACAAGCAAACAGAGAGGCCAGGTGCGGTGGCTCATGCCTGTAATCCCAGCACTTTGGGAGGCTGAGGTGGGGGCATCACGAGGTCAGGAGATTGAGACCATCCTGGCTGACACAGTGAAACCCTGTCTCTACCAAAAATACAAAAAATTAGCCAGGCATGGTGGTGGGCACCTGTAGCCCCAGCTACTCCTGAGGCTGAGGCAGGAGGGAGAATGGCATGAACCCAGGAGGTGGAGCTTGCAGTGAGCCGAGATCCTGCCACTGCATCCCAGCCTTGGTGACACAGCAAGACTCTGTCTCAAAAAATGAAATAAATAAAATAAAATAAAATACAAGCAAACAGAATACAGAAACATGTAAAAATAATTATACCTCATGACCAAGTTGGATTCATTCCAAGTATACAAGGTTGGATAGCAGCCAACAATTATTTAATCTAATACACTATACCAACACAATAAGCAAAACCACAGTCATCTCAATAGTTGCAGAAGCAAAATCCAACAGCCTTTCATGATGAAATATTCAACAAAGAAGGAAAGAAGGGAACATCTTTAAACTAATAAAGGACATATGAAAAACCACAGCCAATAGCATACTTAATGTTGAAAGCCTGTATACTTGTATCCTAAGATCAGGAACAAAATAGATAAATCCACTCTCACTACATCCATTCATCATTGTGTTGGAGGTGCTAGCCAGGACAATTTGGCAACAGAAATAAATGTAAGCCATCTACATTACAAAAGGAGAAGTGGGCCAGGCATGGTGGCACATGTCTGTAATCCCAGCACTTTGGGAGGCTAAGGTGGGTGGATCACCTGAGGTCAGGAGTTCGAAACCAGCATGGCCAACATGGTGAGAACCCATCTCTACCAAAAACACAAAAATTAGCCAGGTGTGATGGTGTGTACCTGTAAACCCAGCTACTTGGGAGGCTGAGGCACAAGAATCGTTTGAACCCAGGAGGTGGAGGTTGCAGTGAGCTGAGACTGCACCACTGTACTCCAGCCTGGGCAACACAGCCTGACCCCATCTCAAAAAAGAAAAAAAAAAACTGAGCTGGTGCATAACTTAAATAAACAATCCTCCTGTTTTCCATATCAGTCTCTCTAGTCCTCAGTTCCCTGCAACATTTTCGTCGACCATGAAGGGACCGGAGATGGCAAGTTTACTGTCTCCTTTGCCTCTAGGGGCTAGAGCCCCAGGCCTCAGGAGATCTATGACCCGAGTCGCCACCAGGAGAACTTCAGCCCAGAGAGCAGATGGGCTTTCACGTGACCCGGCGCCCCTACCCAGCAGAGAAACAGAAACTTAAGAAAGGCTCCAGGATGATTCCAGAAACAGTGCGCTTCAAGAACTGCAGTAAAGTTTTAAGGCCCAAGGAAGGACCCATCCCATAAGGATGGAGGAGGAGCCTGATCACCTCCCGAGGTGTGCCTAATAGTCCAACCCAGAGAGGCTAAAGGCGGTGAGAAAGGATCGCCAATTCAGATGAAACCCACACCCCAACAAACACAAGATGTGAGACTGGATTGCTAACTCGGTTAAGAAAAAGAAACTAGAGACGGTGAGAGTGGTTTGCCACCCCAGTTAGGTACACAAGAACTAGGAATAGAGAAGCGTGTGAAAGTGTGTGAATGAAAAGGCCTAATTAAGCTCATCAGCCACGAAGTAAGGAGTCACAGATCTCTTAGCGTAGACTGTGTGCTCCGAGCAAAGTGTAAGGCCGACTACAAACTGTAGTGATCTGCATACGGCTTATAAGAACTGTCCTACAGCTCCGAGTTGTAGCAGGAATAAGGAACTCTCCAAAGCCAAGCAGGCTCTGAAAACTCCCATAATAGGAGATGGTATAGTAGGCCGAAATGAGAGGAAAGAGTGTGCTGTGCCTTAAAAGAAAGAACAGGAAGAAAGTCATCAAAACTTACCCCATCAGAGTGAATGTTGCAGAACTTTAAGAAAGGTTTTGCAGAGGACTATGGAGTTAAGCTAACCCCATAGAGGTTGAGAACTCTCTGTGAATTAGAATGGCCTTCTTTTAGTGTTAGATGGCCAACCGAAGGAACTATAGATTAGGAAATAATTGGCTGTGTATTTAAGGTGGTGACAAGATTGAGAGGACAGCCAAGGCATCCAGATCAATTTCCTTATACGATTCATGGTTAAATATAGCACAGATAAGACTGGCCTGGATCCAGCCCTGTTTAGCAGCTTATCGTGAAACATGTGTAGCCTGAGCTCAGCCAAGAGTGAAAGTAAGAGCAGCTTCACTGGCAGACACAGAGTTAAAGAAGTCCCAAAGAGAGCAAGAAAAGTCAGTTTTGCAGGAGCTGCCAGAAAGAACAGAGATTCTTCCTCCATATGTCCCAGTCTACCCCCCTTTACTAAGTCCAACAGCTCCACAGGCGCCAGACTCAAGAGCCAGCATGCCCCAAGTTTCACCGCAAAGGGGAGGATCAGAGCGTTGAAAGGCCAGGGAAGGAAGTCAAGATAGTCAAGCAGGTTGTCTCAGATCTGGCGGTGCTCAAGCTCTGCAAATGCCTCTCTAGGAGATGCGAGGACCCATTTATTATGATGACAAAGACCAAGTGCAAAGAAGGCAATGGACTTTCATCAGTCATCCCTTTTCAACCACTGATGTTTTAAACTGGAAACACCATACTCCCTCCTACACAGAGAAGCCTCGAGCTCTTATTGATCTGATGCAATCCATCTTTCTGACACACAATCCAACTGGCCAGACTGCCAGCAGCTCCTTCTCACGTTATTTAACACTGAGGAGTGCCTGGGTGTAACCTAGGCAGCTCTCCGCTGGCTAGAAGCCCAGGCATCAGCAGACGCAGTGCATGCTCAGACATACACCCAAGGTGAGTTCCCAAATGCTGGCTAGAAGCCCAGGCATCAGCAGACGCAGTGCATGCTCAGGCATGATGCAGACGCAGTGCATGCTCAGGCACACACTCAAGGTCTGTTCCCAGACCAAGATCTTAACTAGGACCCAGAGGATGCAACTCAGCTTCAGTGTTTGCAGAGGTACCAAGAGGCACTTCTGCAAAGGCTGAGATGGTGGAAAGAAAGTCATTAACATAAAGAATATTTCAGAAGTGCTTCAAGGAAGTGATGAGAGCCCTAGCCAGTTTTATGAAAGATTGTGTGAGGCATACCGGCTTTCACCCCGTTTGACCCTGAGGACACTGAAAATCAGCATATAGTGAATACGTCATTTGTAGGACAGGCCCAAAGTGATATCAAACAAAATCTTAAGAAGTTAGAAAGTTTTGGCCGGGTGCTGTGGCTCATGCCTGTAATCCCAGCACTTTGGGAGGCCAAGGTGGGTGGATCATGAAGTCAGGAGTTCAAGATCAGCATGGCCAAGATGGTGAAATCCCATGTCTACTAAAAATACAAAAAATTAGCCGGCTGTGGTGGTGGGTGCCTGTAATCCCAGCTACTTGGGAGGCAGAGGCAGAGGATTGCTTGAACCCAGGAGGCAGAGGTTGCAGTGAGCCAAGATCATGCCACCGCACTCCAGCCTGGGCGAAAGAGTGAAACTCCGTCTGAAAAAAAAAAAAAAAAAGAAGAAGTTAGAAAGTTTTGGGGGTATGAATGCCACCCAGCTTGTAGAAGTAGCCACTAAAGTGTATGTTAACCATGACCAGGAGGCAAAGAAAGAAGCAGATTGGAGGCTTAAGATCTGTTGGCAGCAGCCTTTACAGAAAAAGAGATTAGCAGTGTAAGATGACGTGGTCACAGATGTGGACATAGAATAAGTCAAGTTAGACAAGGATTTGAAAGTTGACCAAGGCTAGAGAAGGATCAATGTGCGAGATGCAAAAAGAAAGGACACTAGAAAGATGAATGTCCAGAAGGCAATGAAAGAAATGGCCAAGGCCACGAGACAAAGAGGCCATTGGCCAAAAGCTGCCGCCCCTTAGAGGAACCACATACTGATCTGATCAGGCTAGCAAGAGCTGAAAGATGTGAGGACTAAAACACTCCGCGCTCCTTCACATTAGGCCTCCAAAAGCCCATCGTCACATTAGAAGTTGAAAGCAGCAAGATTCTGCTGTATCTATATTATAAATTTCTCACTGATGGCTAAGCCATTATATGAAGTTACAAAAAAAAAAAAAAAAAAGAGAGAGAGAGAGAAAGAAACCCTCCTCTAAGAAACTGAACAGGAGAAGGAGCCATGCCTTCGTGACTTGTGAAAACTTGCTTATAGACTTTACCAAAATGCCCCGTGCCAGAGGCTATCAGTATATGCTAGCGTTTATTTGCATTTTTTCAGGATAGGTTGAGGCTTTCCCCACCAGGACAGAAAAAGCACGAGAAGTGACTAAAGTACTACTAAAAGACATTATTCCCAGGTTTTGACAGCCTGTAACTTTAAAGTCAGACAATAGGCCAGCATTTGTAGCTGAAATAGTGCAAGATTTAACAAGACTGTTAAAAATAAAATAGAAGTTACACACAGCCTATCGGCTGCAAAGTTCAAGAAAAGTAGAACGCATGAACCAGACACTCAAGCAGCTACTGAAGAAATATTGCCCAGAGACTTATCATGAGAGGTCAAAGGAAAGTCCCCTCTTAAACCAAACCAGGGTCCCTCCCTTTAACCAAGGGCCTATTTATCTGTATTTTGATGCTTGTCAGGCAGCAGACCGACTCCCCTGTCTGTGGTAACCTACCTTTAGACAGATACTATAGAAATGACTACAAATATGTATGCATGCCAAGAGTAACTCCACTTTGTTCCCCTAGGACCCCAGAAAAAGATTGTTGGCATTGCATATCGTAGCACCCTAGCACACAACAAAGGTCAATTATGCTTTTACCAAAATGCCGGTGAAACCAGATTGTGAAGCAAAAACCTGTAATCCTGTAAATTTCACCCTTCTAAAGCCAGACTTACCCATGTAGACTGCACGTTACACCATTCATGTGTATATACACACATACCCAGCAATCCTCCTATATGTTATCAAAAAAAGAACCCAGAACCATCCAGCCCAGCAACAGTTCCAAATCTTTAAATCATTCTATAAGCATGTAGACCAGAAGTTACCAGAGCCTACTTCTTTAGCCAAAAACCTGTTTGCTCAGCTGGCTGAAAACACTGCCGGCAGCCTGGGCGTTTCATGTTATGTTTGTAGAAAGACTAACGTAGGAGACTAATGGCCTTAGGAAGCAAAAGAGTTAATGCCACAAGATAACTTAACTCTAATAGACTCTTCCCCCAAACCGATGCCCACAAGTTCAAGCATCTGACTCTTAAAAACTTCTATTATCAGGAGATAATGTGTTGCTCCCTGAAGAAAGGCTTTTACAGACGCAGTAGGAGAACTAACCTTCTTAGGACAGCAATATTATAATGAAACACTAAAGAAAACTTTGTGGCGAGGCAGAGATGACTCCAAAGCACCTCAACCAAATCCGTTCTCCTGTTTCTCTCCTCTAAACCACACCTGGTATCAGCTTGAAGCTCCAAATACTTGGCAAGCACCCCTTGGTCTTTATTGGCATCTGTAAGCCACAGGCATATCGACAGTTGCCAGCTAAATGGACAAAGTCCATTGTGTTTGAAACAATTAGACCATCTTTCTTCCTACTCCCACTTCAACAGGGAGAAACTTTAAGGTATCCCGTCTATGATGAAGTTAGAAGAAGAAGCAAAAGAGACGCAGACATAAAAAGGGATATAGAAATAAGAAATTAGAAAGACACAGATTGGCCCCCTGAAAGAATAATGCAATACTATAGGCCAGCTACCTAGGCACAAGATAGGTCATGAGGGTACTGCACTCCTATTTACATGCCTAGCCACATCATAAGTTTTCAGGCAGTACTTGAAATGATCACTAATGAAACAGCAAATGCATTAGATTTAATGGCCCAGCAAGCCACAAAAATGAAGAATGCTATTTATCAGAACAGATTAGCTTTAGACTACCTCCTAGCCCAGGAAGCAGGAGTATGTGGAAAGTTAAATCTAACTGATTTCTGCCTGGAAATTGATGACAATGGAAAGGCAATTATAGAAATAACTGCAAGAATGAGAGAATTACCCCATGTTCCAGTTCAAACTTGGAAAAGGTAGTCTCCAGATTCCCTCTTTGGAGGCTGGTTTTCCTCCTTCAGTGGATTCAAGACTTTAATAAGAATAGTCCTGGCCATACTAAGAATTTGCCCAATACTCCCTTGCCTCTTACCCCTCCTTGTTAGAAGCACTCAATCAGCTATAGAGGCAACAGTAGCTAGGCAAACTACCACTCAGCTAATGGATCTATATAAATATCAGCCTGTGCCTAAGGAAGAAAACTTGTCTCTTCAGGCAGAATTCAGTAATAGTGATGCCTTCTATTAAACTTCTTTTATAAAAGGCATCAAAAGGAGGAAACTGAGGCAGAAATTTAAAAATAAATATGCATTCATTCACTCCAAGAAAAGCAACAGGCAAAGCAAAGGTTAAAAAGAAAAGAACAAGTTTTCCTCTGCCTAGTAAGCTCACTTCAAAGACAGTTATAACACTGTTAGAGAAGCAAAGGCCAAAGGAATAGGCTCCAGACCACCCCCACTTCCAGAGCAAAGTTAAAAGAAAAAAAAGCAAGAGAGAAAGACAAATTCCTTTACTGTTACTCCTTTCCCTGGCTTCTTAAGCATGATGATGTTTTACAAATTTCTGTATTTAGCCAGTTCTTATTTTTCTTTTGATGCAGCTACAAGGCCACTAGCTATGCAAGGCCACAAGTTATGACAAGTCAACAGTTATGCTATAGATTACATGACCTGTCACTGTATGATTAACTGTTTTTGTTTTGCTTATGTAAGTTTGCTTAGAAAAGCCCTGCTCAGTCTTTGTTCAATGCTCAGCTTTTTAGATATGAATCCACGAATCCAGTGCATACCGTGTGGCGGCAAGCCACCCAGGTTCTGAGGCAAGAGACTGAGGACACGAGCTGTTCCAACATAATAAAATATAAAATAAGAATAGTTATACCAGATATAGATCTTAGATATGATTATATATGAATATTATTGATCATTAGTTTGTAGAAATTACTCTTTATTCCAATACTACAATAATCCTCGCTCTATAATCATAAACTAGGAAAAACCAGGCCATACAGAGATAGGAGCTGAGGAGACATAGTGAGAAGTGACCAGAAGACAAGAGTGCAAGCCTTCTGTTACACCTGGACAGGGCCACCAGAGGGCTCCTTTGTCTAGTGGTAATGCCAGCGTCTGGGAAGACGCCCATTGCCAAGCGGAACATGGTCTAGCGGTAGCGTTAGTGTCAAGGAAAAACACTTGCTACTTAGCAGACAGGGAAAGGGAGTCTCCCTTTTCCCGGGTAGTTTAGAGAAGACTCTACTCCTCCACCTCTTGTGGAGGGCCAGGCCCACCCGCGTTATCCAGAGGCCTAACCATCTCCCTGTGATGCTGTGTTTCAGTGGTCATGCTCCTAGTCCACCTTCATGTTCCATCCTGTACACCTGGCTCTGCCGTTTAGTTAGCAGTAGCAAATTAGTGAAAGTACTAAAAGTCTCTGATAAGCAGAAATAATAATGTAAGCTGTTTCTTTCTCCTCTCTCTCTCTCTCTGCCTTGGCTGCCAGGCAGGAAAGGGCCCCCTGTCCAGTGGACACATGTTCCATGTGGCCTTACCTATCATTGGAGATGGCTCGCACTCCTTATCCTGCCCCTTTGTCTTGTATCCAATAAATATCAGCATAGCCTGGCATTCGGGGCCACTATCAGTCTCCGCGTCTTGGTGGTAGTGGTCCCCCAGGCCCAGCTGTCTTTTCTTTTATCTCTTTGTCTTGTGTCTTTATTTCTATGCTCTCTTGTCTCTGCACACGAGGAGAAAACCCACCAACCCTGTGGGGCTGGACCCTACATACCCTAAAATAAACAATCGTCCTGTTCTCCATATCGGTCTCTCTAGTCTCTCGAGTCCTCTATTCCAGCACTTTTGAAGGCCAAGGTGGGCAGATCTCTTGAGGCCACGAATTCAAGACCAGCCTAGCCAACATGGGGATACCCCATCTCTATTAAAAATACAAAAATTAGCCAGGCTTTGTGGCACATGCCTGTAGTCCCAGCTCCTCTGGAGGCTGAGGCAGGAGAATCACTTGAACCTGGGAGGCGGAGGCTGCAGTGAGCTGAGATCCCACCACTGCACTGCAGCCTGGGAGACAGAGGGAGAATCGGTTTAAAAAGAAAAAAAAGTTTTTTCTGTGACAGCAACACTTAGAACTTAAAAAAAAAAGTAAGATTACTTGCTAATATAATTGACTAGTTGGCCCACATTCGACTTTTCCCAACATTCCCGCAATGTGCCTGGTTGTCAAACCAGGATTTAATAACCAGATTCCACCTCAGTCAGGCGGATAGACACCAATCCCGATCCATCCTCCGCTCCCGCTTGGAACAGAATTTCCCGCCTCAATACCGCAATGTCTGGTGGGAAATGCAGTCTCGGCTTCCAATGACGTCACCAGCACAGGGCGGCAGGAAGGGCTCTTTGCGCTTGCGCCGCCCCGCCTACGCACGCCATCTTCCGCCAGAGAATCCCGGCTCCTGCTGCAATGGAGAGGCTGCTCTGGAAGCTCTGGCATTGGGGTCTTCATCCCTGCAGGTTGGTGGTAGGATGAAACAGGAGACAGCGGGCTTGGAGGCACCATAGGGGGGCGGGGCTGACGTGCCACTGTTGGTGGGAGCAGAGGCGTGGGCACATCTCGGGGGCGGGGCCTGACGCACAGGTGCGGGCCGCGGACCCAGGCTGGGGCTGAAAGGGCGGCGCTGCTGGGAGGGCGGGCGTGGGATCCCGGTACTGAAGCCAGTTCCAGAGACGCCGGAGCGGGTGGGCGAAGCCGGTGGCGCAGGGACGGGGTCTGCAGGCCGGCCGAGCCTGGGAGGTCTGCGGGGAGGCTGCGCTCCGGCACTGCATGGACCTTGTGCGGCGTTCCGTGCACGCCCTTGTAAGGTCAGCATACGGACAGTTGTAGGGAGATGCCCCTCATTCCCAGACGAGGAGTACGAAGCGCATGCACACCGTCCTACTACCTGGCGAGTGTATTAGTAGGGTTTCCCGGTGTGTTTTCAGCAAGTGAAGATTCTGCTTGTGTCCCCTTCCTACGCATCCCATCCCCGCTTTAGTTTATAGGAGTTTATACAAGATCTGGTTTCTAGGGAAGTTGGGGGTCCCAGATGATGATCCTGTTTTCTTTGTAATAAAGTAGGTGTTACAAAGTTTCGAGGAGGGCGCCTTTTAGGAATCCCACCTAAAAGAACACCTCTTTGGACTAACCCTCTCACTGGTACTTCAAAGCAGAGGAGGTGTCACAGGTGAAGATTCCAGTTTGTATGACCCAAGCAGTTATTTTCCCACTCCCCAGAATGGCCCAGATTTGGTTGATAAGACCTTATCCAATAGCTCTCAAACACTGGGTGGTAGCGGAAGGTTTGGACCAACATTCAGAAGGAAGAGGGGAGTTTGGCTGCGAATGACAGGCAAGGGCCAAAGAGATGTTACTTGTTGGAGGGGACTTAATAGTGTGGTCTTCGGTGGAAAAATATCCTGTTATACTTGAGAGGATCTGTCTGGAGTACTCTGTAAAGACACTTTCATTCCTTCAATCGTTTCTCACTGTTTCCAGTGGCTGAACTTTCTTAAAAGTAGTCTAGGCCAAGGCAGGAGGATCACCTGAGGTCAGGAGTTCAACACCAGCCTGGCCAACATATACTGAAACCTTGTCTCTACTAAAAAATACAAAAATTAGCTGAGTGTGGTGGTGCACACCTGTATAGTCCCAGCTACTTGGGAAACTCAAGCAAGAAAATCACTTGTACTGGGGAGGTGGAGGTTGCAGTGAGCCGAGATTGTGCCACCCTACTCTAGCCTGGGCAACAGAGCGAGACTCTGTCTCTCAAAAAAAAAAAAAAAAAAAAAAAATTCCTGTCACGAAATTTAGCGTCCAGTCACTAAATTTAGCATCCAGTGATATGCTGAAGCTCCCTCTATCCTGGTAGCTTTTCCTGGTAGATCAGTAAGGGTTAGCCAAACTATTTCTACCTTATGAGAATGATGGAAAAAATTTGGCTTTGAGGAGCTGTGACTTGCCAGGGTCACATGATATACAGATGTTATGCATCCTGACTTTTTGGCTAGTGTTACTCATTTTGCTCCAATTAAGTCAAAACTTTTTTTTTTTTTTAGATTTTTGTTGACACTGAAGTCAACTAAGAACAAATATTGCTTTAAAGTACTTTCTCAGCCCCTCCCTGCCTGCCCACCCCTCCCGCTGGAAAAAATAATAATAAAGTACTTTCCCTTGCCGGGCATAGTATCTCACAGCTATAATCATAGCACTTTGGGAGGTCAAGACAGGAGGATCGCTTGTGCCCAGGAGTTTGAGACTGGCCTTGGCCACATAGGGAGACCCTATGTGTTTACAAAAAAAAAAAAAAAAAAAAATAGCTGGTTGTGGTGGCATCCACTTGTGGCCCCAACTACTTGGGGGGCTGAGGTGGGAAGATCACTTGAGCCCAGGAGGGCGAAGTTACAGTGAGCTGTGGTTGTGCCACTGCACTCCAGCCTGGGTGACAGAATGAGACTCTGTCTCAAAACCAACCAACCAACCAACCAACCAACCAAGCAGAAACATTTCCTTAACCATCTCTGTTCCTTTTTATCCCCAACTCTTTCTGTGAATTTTGTGACCTCAAGGACAAATAACAAGTGTTTCCTGCTCAGTGTCAGTAATCTGTTCTTGGAAATTATAAATTCTGTAGGAAAACAATAGCATATTTTACATACTTAAAAAGGGAAGATTAGACAGCGTCTCACTTCTATTCCAACCAGTGTCTTAAAATGTAAGTAAAATACAGTACAATGCTCACTCGTAAGAGATCCTTTTTGTGTATTATGTTTTTTTTAAGTCAACAGACATTTTTATGATGTAAAGAACTTTAAAACACAATTTACTAATATGCAAAGAGTTGCTTTTTATGATTAACATGGTCTCTTAGTAACAGCAGTCTCACTGATTTCCATCAAGTTGGCATTTATTGTGATTTGCCAAACTTCTACATGAGGTTGTGACGTTCTAGTGATTGTATTTGACAAGTAATTTCACATTATCTCCTTCACATGATTTTCTTACAAACATTGAGTTCTGATGGCTTAGGTGTATCAGTTACTGTTTTCTGTCTAAAGAACCAACGAAACTCAATGGCTTAAAAAGAAGTGACCATTTTATTTGATAGAAGTTCTGTTGATTCACATTTTGGCTTGTGTTCACCTGGGCATTTCCTTTGCTAATGTTGTCTGGATCACAAATGAGGCTTTAGTCATCTGGTGCCTTCACTCACATGTCTGGTGGTTCATGCTGACACTTGTCCAAGAAGGCAAGCACAAGTGGGCAAGTACTTTTCCAACCTATATTTTCATCATATTTTCTATGTCCCATTGGCCGAAGCAACTCAAACGGCAGAACCCCATTCATTATCAGAGCACACTCTATGAGGTCTTAGATACTGGGAGACTTGTCACTAGGAAACATTACTAAAACTGTATATCCCAAGAAATATACAATATGTACATTTTTCCCCCTATATAATCGTGGGCAGAAAATGTTGGGTTGCAAGATGCATTCTTTCAATGATTCTTAGGTATATAAAAGATGCATACTTTCGATGATGCATAGGTATATAAGAGATGCATCCTTTCGATGATGAGTAGGTATATAAAAGATACATCCTTTCAGTGATGCTTAGGTATATAAAACATACATCCTTTCAATGATAAGTAGTTATATAAAAGATGCATCCTTTCAATGATGCTTAGGTATATAAAAGATTCATCCTTTCAATGATGCGTAGGTGTATGAACGATGCATACTTTCAATGATGCTTAAGTATATAAAAGATGCATACTTTCAATGATGCTTAGGTATATAAAAGATGCATACTTTCAATGATGCGCAGGTATATAAAAGATGCATCCTTTCAATGATGCGTTGGTATATAAAAGATGCCTCCTTTCAATGATGCTTAGGTATATAAAAGATGCATCCTTTAAGTGATGCGTAGATATATAAAACATGAATCCTTTCAATGATGCGAAGGTATAAAAGCAAGATGTATTCTAGTGGAAACACCTATATGGAATCGTGTAGAATCTCCATATTAGTAGTGAAATTGTTAATGCAGCTGAATTATATTTCTACAATATTAATTTCATTGAAGACTAAATGTATATTTCTTTGGTTTAAGTTATTACATTGTTTCTTTGGATAAATTAATTGTCCCTAAATCAGTAGGTAATACATGTTTTCATTAATCCCAAAATAAATTGTATGTATCTCTACTAATTAATGTACTTGTGGGTACATCTTCAGTGGGATATTTGTTGTCCCTTATTGAGGCATGAATGACTATTCTGTCACAGGGAGGTTTTGTTGTTTTAGTCTTTTCCAGCTATTGTGTAGAGCGTTTTTGGCAAGAGAATCTAGGACCAAGCCACACCGGTTCTCTGCTTAACCCACTCCATTCGACTGTTCTCCCAGCTATGCTTCCAGAGTGCTCTGTGCATTTCCACGATCAACAAACGATGAATAAATCTCTTGTGAGTCATTTGTTTATATAATCCTCTCTTTGTTTTACATTGTATTTTTTGCCTTTATGGAGTCCACGGATTAAAATGAAAAAATAGAAATAAGTAAAATTCAGGTTAAAGGAAATGCACATAAATAAAATAATGCTGGCATGTAGACATATGCAGGTTATAAGCCATGGAACTGGAGTACAAATGTGTCTCTGGTCTTTCTGATGCTGCAACAAAAAGGCAGTCACATTTGTTACATGATTGGAATGGAACCTGGAAGGAGTGCATGCTGCATTCTCATGGGACAGGAAGACTTGCTGTCACCAAAGTCTGGAACACTGACTACATTGGTCACAGAGATGATGTAGTGAAAAGTTTTTTTTACTGCCGACCTGGAAATAAACACTTTTAGCATTTTGCAGTAGAAATAGTCACTTAGTGCTAAAGCATAACTCCCGTAATGAGGTTTTTCTGGAGTTGCTAAAACATTGCAGTCCCAGACGGCTTTTGGAAGGCCCTACTTGATTCATGGCTAAAACCTAGAATATCTGGAGGATTGAGTTGACCACAGGTCCTTAACTAACCCCCATACGTTTCTGTCAATTCATCTATACATGGAGAATTTATAGCAGATTGTTCACAATTGTATTTTCTGACAAATATTTCCACTGTTCACTTGCACTTTCATTCAGTGTAGTCTTAATTGGTTTATTCTAATGCTCACCATTAACCTAAATTATATGCAACTCCAATGGCTATTCTCCAGTCTGCCTTACTTGAATCTTATGCCGTACAGTAATCCCCCTTATCCACAGTTTTGCTTTCTGTGGTTTCAGTTCCCCGTAGTCAACTGCAGACAGAAAAGACAATAAGATATTTTGAATATCTTGAATATTTTGTTATTTTGAATATGTTGAATACAGTAGAATAAGATATTTTGAGAGATCACATTCCTATAACTTTTAGTATAGTACGTTGTTCCATTTTATTGTTGTTAATATCATAGTGTGCCTAATTTATAAATGAAACTGTCAAGGGTATGTATATATAGCAAAAAACATGGTATATATAAGGTTTGGTACTATACACAGTTTCAGGGATCTGCTAGGGGACCTGGAATGTATCCCCCATGGATAAAGGGGGACTCCTGCATTTCAAATTATTGTTCATGATCTTCTCCTGGAAATCTTCTGTGTTAGTTTCTATCATGACCTCACTGATGCTGCTTGTCTTTTTTTCCTGAATTCTTCTACTTCTTCTTTACATAGCTTATCCAATTGTTTCATCCAATTCCCCACCCATCCCACTGTGCAGTTCTTTTTTTGTTGTTGGTTGTTTGTTTTTTTTACCAGTTCTGCTCTCTGTGGTGTAGCAGTTGTGTTTATCTCCAGCATGGACTTCTCCGACCTTTAGACCAGGGATCCCCAACCCCCAGGCCATGGACCAGTCCAGTCTGTGGCCTGTGAGGAACTGGGCTGCACAGCAGGAAGTGAGTGGCAGGCAAGCAAGCATTACTGCCTGCACTCTGCCTCTTGTCAGATGAATGGCAGCATTAAATTCTCATAGGAGCATGAACCGTATTGTGAACTATGCATGTGAGGGATCTAGGTTGCCTGCTCCTTATGATAATCTAATGCCTGATGAACAGCTTCATCCCAAAACCATCCCCCCTCACACCCTGGTATATGGAAAAATTGTGTTTCACAAAACCTGGTGCCAAAAATTTGGGGATCACTGCTCTAGACAACAGGTTCAACTCTCCATTAAATGATTCTTTGTAGCTATCCGAAAGGCACCTCAAGCTTAACAAATCCAAAATAAAATTACATCCTTCTCTCTTCCTTTACACACGGTTTTAGAGTAGAGAGTAATTAGCTTCTACCTCTCAATAAGAGGAATAGTGAGAATCTGTAGCAGTCTTTAATAAACCACAGTTTTCCCTCTGGCTAAAAATTATTTACATTCCTCCCACATGCAAAATATACTTACCTGTAGAGGTAAGTATTCACCCATGGAACTGTCACCACAAACAGTGCAATAAACAACTTTTGCCTCCACGAATTTCTCCCTCCCCCCCACGCCCCTTTTGGGATACAGCCATTTGACATAACATATATTTTCTGTATAAGTCCGTTCTCCCATTGCTGTAAAAAACTACCTCGGACTGGGTAATTTATAAAGAAAAGCAGTTTAATTGGCTCACAGTTCCACAGGCTGTACAGGAAGCATGGCTGGGGAGGCCTCAGGAAACTTACAGTTATGGTGTAAGATGAAGGGTAAGCAGGCACGTTCTATGTGTCTGGAGCAGAAGGAAGTGAGTGGTGAAGGGGGAGGTGCAGTACACCTTTAACAACCAGATCTCATGAGAATTTACTAACACGAGAACAGCAAGGGGCAAGTCTGCCCCCTTATCCAGTCACCTCCCACCAGGCCCCTCCTCCAGCCTTGAGGCTTACAATTTGACGTGAGATTTGGGCAAGTAAACAGATTGAAACCATAGCATCCTCTTAACAAATTTTTAAATATGCAATTCCGTATTAACTACATTCTTTGATCTGTAGATTCCATTTACTCATTGCATAACTAAAACTTATACTCTGTGACAAATACCTCCCCAGTTACCCTTCCCTCTCAGCCCTTGGTAACCATGATTCAGCTCTATGTCTTTGTAAGTTTAACTGTTTTCCTTTTTTATATACGTGGAGTTACACAGGCTGTACAGGAAGCATGGCTTCATTTGTGCTGGAACAACAAAATACTTCAGGCTTGGTAATTAATAAAGAACAGAAATTTATTCTTAACAGTTCTGGAGGCTGGGAAGTCCAAGATCAAGGCACTGTCATCTGGTGCCTGATGAGAGACTTCATCCTGCATCCTTACATGGTGGAAGGCAAAAGAGTGGCAGTGAATGAATGCACTCCCAGTCCATTCGAGAGGGAAGAGCCCTCACCTCATCACTCCCCTGAGGCCTCACCTTCTAATACTATCACCTTGGTGATTAGATTTCAACATAGGAATTTGAGGGGAATACATACATCCAGACTATTGCAGATGGGATTATGTAATACTTTGTTCCTGTTTTGCTTATTTCTTAGCACAATATCTTTCTGGTATGTGCGTGTTTTTGCAAATGGCAAGATTTTCTTCCTTTCTAAGGCTGAGTAATATTTCATTGCATGTATAGACCACATTTTCTTTATACATTCATTATTATTGAGAGTTCTTATTACAAATGGGGAAGTGGTTTTTAATATTGATTTAATTTTTATTATTAAAAACATTTTTAGATGCTTAAATTCTTTTTAAAAATAAATATACTTTATTAGTTAAGGCAGTTTTAATTTCACAGCAGAATTAAGAAGTACATAGATTTACCATATACTGTGATCCACATATATATGTAGCCTTCGCCCTTTTCAACACCTCCCCCCACCATAGTAGTACCTTTGTTAAAATGAGGAACCTACATTGAGACATCATAGTTGTCCAAAGGCCATAGTTTACATTAGGGTTTACTCTTGTGGTTTTACATGCTATGGGTTTGAGTAAATGTATAATGACATGTATCCAGCCTTATAGTACCTCACAGAACACTTTGTTCTAAAAGTCATCCCTGCTCTTCCTGTTTATTACTCATCATCCTCCTAACCCTGCAAACCATCTCCATCATTTTGCAGAATGTTACATAGTTGCAGTTATATAGTAAGTAGCATTTTCCGACTGCCTTCTTTTACTTAGTAATATGCATTTAAGGTTCCTCCTTATCTTTTGAGGACAAGATAGCCCATTTCTTTTTAGTGCTGAATTATGTTCCATTGTGTGTACCATAGTTTCTTCATTCACTTACTGAAGGGCATCTTGGTTGCTTCCAAATTTTAGTTATTTTGAATAAAGCTGCTATAAATTTCTGTTTATAGGTTTTTATGCTAGCATTTATTGTCACCTCCTTTGGGTAAATACCAAGAGGTGCAGATGCTGGATCATATGGTAAGAATATGTTTACTTTTGCAAGAACAACCAATTTGCATTTCCACAATCTTAATGAGAGTTCCTGTTGCTCCACATTCTCACTGTCAGTTGTTGTCAGTGCTCCTTATTTTGGCCATTCTACTAGGTATGTAGCGGTATCTCATTGTTTTAATATGTTACCCTAATGTTACACAATATAGTGCATTCTTTTATATGTTTATTTCCTATATGTTTCTCATCATTGGTGAGGTATCTGTTAAGGTCTTTGGTCTATTTTATTAGGTGCTTTTCTTACTGTAGAGTTTTAAGAGTTTTTGGAGTATTTTATGTAACACCCTCTTTATCAGATGTGAGTTTTAAGAGTTTTTGGATTGTTTTGCGTAACAGTCTCTTTATCAGATGTGAGTTTTAAGAGTTTTTGGAATGTTTTGCATAACAGTCTTTATCAGATGTGAGTTTTAAGAGTTTTTGGAATGTTTTGTGTAACAGTCTCTTTCTCAGATGTTTTGTATAACAGTCTCTTTCTCAGATGTTTTGTGTAACAGTCTCTTTTTCAGTTGTTTTGTGTAACAGTCTTTCTCAGAAGTTTTGTACAACAGTCTCTTTCTCAGATGTTTTGTAGAACAGTCCCTTTCTCAGGTGTGTCTTTTGCAAATATTTTCTCCCAATCTGTGGCTTTTCTTCTCATTTTCGTGACATTGGCTTTTGCAGAACAGAAGTTTTCAATTTTAATGAAGTCTTGTTTATGAATCATTTTAAAATGGGTCTTGGCATTAGTGTTATATCTAAAAAGTCATTACCTTTCCTAGCATCATCTAAGTTTTTTCCTTTGTTATTTTCTACAGTTATAACTTTTGCATTTTACATTGAAGTCTGTGACCCATTTTGAGTTAATTTTTGTGATGGGCATAAGATCTATGTCTGGATTCAGGTTTTTTTTTTTTTTTTAATGTGGATTTCTAGTTGTTCCCATGCCGTTTGTTGAAAACAGCAACTTTGCTTTATTGTATCAGTTTAGTGTATTTAGGTGGGTGTATTTCTGGGCTATTTATCCTGTTCCATTGTTATATTTGCCTACTTTTGGGTAATACCACAGTGTTTTGATTAATGAATAAGGCTTAAAGTTAGGCAGTGTTTGTCTTCCAACTTTGTTCTTCAGTAATTGACTATTCTTGGTCTTTTGCTTCTCCATGTGAACTTTAGAATCAGGTTTACTTTTATTTTGTTTATTAAGGTGTTATTGCATTCCTCATATAGATCTTGTTACATTTGTTAAATTTATACATTAAGCGTTTCATCTGTTGGGTGCTAAATATAAGTAGTACTGTGTTTTCATAGCAAATTGCGCTTGGTTGTTGGTGCATTGGAAAGTGATTGACTTTCTCTTTTAACCTTGTATTCTGTAATCTTGCTTTTCAGTTCCAGGAGGGTTTTTTTTTTTTTTTGGTTTGGTCCTTTTTCTTTTTTCTTTCTTTTTTTTTTTAATTTTTTAGATTTTCTGCATAGACAATCCTGTCATCTGTGAACAAAGTTTTATTTATTCCTTCCCAATCTGTATGCCTTTAATTGTATTTTCTTGCCTTATTGCATTAGCTAGTATTTTCAGTATGATATTGAAAGGGGTGATGAGAGAATACATCTTTTTCTTCCTCCTGATATTGTGGAAAAGCTTTGAGTTTCTCATTATTAATTGTGAAGTTTGCTGTAGTTTTCTGTAGATATTCTTTATTAATTTCAGGAAATTCCCCTCTTAGCTTATTGAGAGATTTTATCATGAATGAATGCTGGATTTTGTCAACTGCTTTTTCTGCACCTGATCATGTGATTTTTCCTTTTCACTCTCTTGATGTAATGAATTACATTAATTGATGTTCAAATGTTGAACCAGCCTGCTATCCCCAGAATAAATCCCACTTGGTGATGGTGTATGATTCTTTCCATATATTGTTGGATTTGATGTACTAGTGTTTTTGAGGATTTTTGTATGTATTTTCATGAGAGATAATGGTCTGTGGTTTTCTATTTTGATGTCGTTGGAATAATTCTGGCCTCACATAATGAACTAGGAAGTATTTCAACAGCCTCTATCCTCTGAAATAGATTGTGGGGAATGGGTATAATTTCTTCCTGAAATATTTGGTCAATTTCCCAATGAATACATCCCGGTCAGGTACTTTCTGTTTTGAAGGTTATTAAAATAATAGGTTATTCAGATTGTGTGTTTCTTCTTGTGTGAGTTTCAATAAATTGTGTCTGTCAAGGAAGCGGTCCATTTGAACTAGATGATCAGATGTGTGCACAGAGTTGTTCATAGTATTTCCTTATTATCCGTTTAATGTCCACAGGATGTGTAGTGGTATCCCCTCTTTCATTTCTGATATTATTAGTTTCTGTCTTTTTTTTCTTAGCCTGGCTCTAGGGTTTTTAATTTTATTGAAGAACCAGTTTTTTAAAAAAGCAGCTTTGTTGTTAATCATATTGTAAAAGAATCAGCTTTATTGTTAATAATATTCTCTTGATTTTTCTGTTTTCAATTTCATTGATTTCTGCAACAATTTATTTTCCTATTCTTACTTTGGGTTTAATCTGCTCATTTTTTCCTTTATTTTAGATCATTCTTGTTTTCTAATATATGCATTTGATGCCATAAATTTTCTTCTAAGCCATGCTTTTGCTGTATTCTAAAAATTTTGACAAATTGTGTTTTATTTTCATTTTTATTTAGTGAAAATATTTATTAGGCCAGGCATGGTGGCTCACACTTGTAATCTCGGCCAGGGAGGCTGAGATTTGAAAGGCCAAGGCAGGAGGATTACTTGAGACCAGGAGTTTGAGACCAGCTTGAGCAGCTATAGCAAGACCCTGTCTCTACAAGAAAATTTTTAAAAGTTAGCAGGGAGACATGTGCCTGTATTTTCAGCCACTTTTGAGGCTGAGGTAAGAGGATGGCTTGAGCCCAGGAGTTCAAGACTGCAGTGGGATTTGATCATGCCACTGCACTCCAGCCTGGGTGACAGTGAGACTCTGTCTCTAAAAATACATGTAAATAATAAAATAAAATATTAATTTATCTTGAGATTTCTTCTTTGATGCATTCATTATTTAGAAGGTGTTCTTTTATCTCACTGTATTTAGAGATTTTCCACTTGTCTGTCTATTGCTAATTTTAAGTTTGATTTCATTGTGGTCTAAGAGTGCATATGGCAAGATTTGTTTTTTTAAATTGGTTAAAGCATATTTTATGGTCCACAGTGTGGTATATCTTGGTGACTATTGATCCTGAAAAGAATGTATATTTTACTGTTGTTGGATGAAGTCTATAAATAGGAATTGTATTTGTAAGAATTAAAGAAAGAGGAGAGAAACATGAAAGGTGTCTTGCCAGTTAAGACAGATTTATTTCATAGAAAACAAACCTGAGAGATGCCTTCTGGCTGAGTTAGGGCAGAGGCACACTCTCTTACACACTCAGAGTTTTTAAGGATTCAGGGTAGGAGAGTTAATACAAGGCTTGGACTGTTTCTGTGTCTGTGTTGCACTTATCTGTGTGGGAGAGTTGTGTGTCTGTCCCCATACATCTTTCTGCAGTGGCAGGCATGTCCCCTGAGTCTGTGTTTAGCTTTCTTATCTTAGTGCACCTGAAGGGAAAGGAATGTGCTTATTAAGGCCCACTATTTTATTGGGTCTGTTGTATGAGGGTGAAGTTTGACAGTTAAACTTTACCCAAGAGACTTTCGCCCCACCTCCCTCTGTGCCCAAGCTGTCTTATTAGTGTTTTACTGTCTGCTCTTTCTGGCTGCTTATAGTTAGAAGTGATATCCTTGAAATGCATGGGGCTAAGAAGGGAGCTGGAACTTAAAGTGGGAGTGTTTGTCCAAGGTGACAGGTGCTCTTTCTCTGTCAGTATCCAGTTCATTTATATTGATATTGAATTCAACTATACTGTTACTAATTTCTGCCTGCTAGATCTGTTTCTGATGGAAGGTGCTGATGTCTCAAATTGTGACAGTGGACCCATCTACTTCTCCTTCCAGTTCTGTTTTTGCCTTATGTCTTTTGACAATCAGCTGTCAGGTGCATACACATTAAGGATTGTCATCTTTTTGGAGGATTAACTGCTATGTCATGATGAAGTACCATTCTTTATCTATAATAACTTTCTTTCTTTGAAGTCTACTTTGTGTGAAATATAGTTACTCTTTTTTTTTTTTGAGACAGAGTTTAACTCTTGTTTCCCAGGCGGGAGTGCAATGGCATGATCTCAGCTCACTGCAACCTCCACCTCCTGGGTTCAAGTGATTCTCCTGCCTCACCCTCCCAAGAAGTTGGGATTACATGTGCCCACCAAGATGTCCAGCTAATTTTTGTATTTTTTGTAATACAGATGGGGTTTCACCACGTTGGCCAGACTGGTTTTGAACTTCTGACCTCAAGTGACCCACCCACCTCAGCCTCCCAAAGTGCTGGGGTTACAGGTGTGAGCCACCACACCTGGCCACTCCTGCTTTCTTTTGATTATTGTTAGCATTGTATATTTTTCTCTATTTACTTTTAATTAATGTGTGGTTTTATATTTAAAATGGATTTCTTGTAGACAACATATAGTTGGGTCTTGTACTTTGATCCACTCTGACAATCTGTTTTAATTGGTGCATTTAGACCATTGATATTCAAAGTGATTATTGATATATTTGAATTAATATCTGGCATATTTGTTATTGTTATTATTCCCATATTGTTTTGTCTTCCACTCTTTCTGCCTTTTGTGATGTTAACTGAGCATTTTATATGATCCCATTTTATCTTCTTTCTTTCTTTTTTTTTTTTTTCTTTTTTATTGATCATTCTTGGGTGTTTCTCGCAGAGGGGGATTTGGCAGGGTCACAGGACAATAGTGGAGGGAAGGTCAGCAGATAAACAAGTGAACAAAGTTCTCTGGTTTTCCTAGGCAGAGGACCCTGCGGCCTTCCGCAGTGTTTGTGTCCCTGGGTACTTGAGATTAGGGAGTGGTGATGACTCTTAACGAACATGCTGCCTTCAAGCATCTGTTTAACAAAGCACATCTTGCACTGCCCTTAATCCATTCAACCCTGAGTGGATACAGCACATGTTTCAGAGAGCACAGGGTTGGGGGTAAGGTCACAGATCAACAGGATCCCAAGGCAGAAGAATTTTTCTTAGTACAGAACAAAATGAAAAGTCTCCCATGTCTACCTCTTTCTACACAGACATGGCAACCATCCGATTTCTCAATCTTTTCCCCACCTTTCCCCCCTTTCTATTCCACAAAACCGCCATTGTCCTCATGGCCCGTTCTCAATGAGCTGTTGAGTACACCTCCCAGATGGGGTGGTGGCCGGGCAGAGGAGCTCCTCACTTCCCAGTAGGGGCGGCCGGGCAGAAGCGCCCCTCACCTCCCGGACGGGGCGGCTGGCCGGGCGGGGGGCTGACCCCCCCCACCTCCCTCCCGGACGGGGCGGCTGGCCGGGCAGAGGGCTGACCCCCCACCTCCCTCCCGGACAGGGCGGCTGGCAGGCAGAGGGGCTCCTCACTTCCCAGTAGGGGCGGCCAGGCAGAGGCACCCCTCACTTCCCCGACGGGGCGGCTGGCCCGGCAGGGGGCTGACCCCCCCACCTCCCTCCCGGATGGGGCGGCTGGCCGGGCAGAGGGGCTCCTCACTTCCCGGTAGGGGCGGCCGGGCAGAGGCGCCCCTCACCTCCCGGACAGGGTGGCTGGCCGGGCGGGGGGCTGACCCCCCCACCTCCCTCCCGGACGGGGCGGCTGGCCGGGCGGGGGGCTGACCCCCCCACCTCCCTCCCGGACGGGGCGGCTGGCCGGGCGGGGGGCTGACCCCCCACCTCCCTCCCGGACGGGGCGGCTGGCCGGGCGGGGGGCTGACCCCCCCACCTCCCTCCCGGACGGGGCGGCTGGCTGGGCGGGGGGCTGACCCCCCCACCTCCCTCCCGGACGGGGCGGCTGGCCGGGCGGGGGGCTGACCCCCCCACCTCCCTCCCGGACGGGGTGGGGGGCTGACCCCCCCACCTCCCTCCCGGACGGGGCGGCTGGCTGGGCGGGGGGCTGACCCCCCCACCTCCCTCCCGGACGGGGCGGCTGGCCGGGCCGGGGGCTGACCCCCCCACCTCCCTCCCAGACAGAGCAGCTGGCCGGGCAGAGGGGCTCCTCACTTCCCAGTAGGGGCGGCCGGGCAGAGGCGCCCCCCACCTCCTGGACAGGGCAGCTGGCCGGGCGGGGGGCTGATCCCCCCACCTCCCTCCCGGACGGGGCGGCTGGCCAGGCGGGGAGCTGATCCCCCCCACCTCCCTCCTGGACGGGGCGGCTGGCCGGGCGGGGGGCTGACCCCCCCCACCTCCCTCCCGGATGGGGCGGCTGGCCGGGCGGGGGGCTGACCCCCCCACCTCCCTCCCGGACGGGGCGGCTGGCCGGGCAGAGGGGCTCCTCACTTCCCAGTAGGGGCGGCCGGGCAGAGGCACCCCTCGCCTCCCGGACGGGGCAGCTGGCCAGGCGGGGGGCTGACCCCCCCACCTCCCTCCAGGACGAGGAGGGAGGACGCTCCTCACTTCTCAGACGGGGTGGCTGCCGGGCAGAGGGGCTCCTCACTTCTCAGACGGGGCGGTTGCCAGGCAGAGGGTCTCCTCACTTCTCAGACAGGGCGGCCGGGCAGAGACGCTCCTCACATCCCGGACGGGGCGGCAGGGCAGAGGTGCTCCCCACATCTCAGACGATGGGCGGCCGGGCAGAGACACTCCCTCACTTCCCAGATGTGATGGCGGCCGGGAAGAGGCGCTCCTCACTTCCTAGATGGGATGGCGGCTGGGCAGAGACGCTCCTCACTTTCCAGACTGGGCAGCCAGGCAGAGGGGCTCCTCACATCCCAGACGATGGGTGGTCAGGCGGAGACGCTCCTCACTTCCCAGACGGGGTGGCTGCCAGGCAGAGGCTGCAATCTCGGCACTTAGGGAGGCCAAGGCAGGCGGCTGGGAGGTGGTTGTAGCGAGCCGAGATCACGCCACTGCACTCCAGCCTGGGCGCCATTGAGCACTGAGTTAACGAGACTCCGTCTGCAATCCCGGCACCTCGGGAGGCCGAGGCTGGCCTATCTTCTTTCTTAGCATGTATTTTCTTTATAGCTGTATATTTTTAAACATTTTATAGTAGTTGCCTTAGGGTTTCAATATACACTTACAAGTCCAGTTTCAAATAATACTATACCACTTCAGAAGTAGCATGACTGTCTTCTAACATAATTTTTCTCTTCCATCTTCCTGTCCTTTGTGTCCTTGTCATCATTCATTTCAACTATATATAAGCACACATAATCGTGAGTGTGTATATAGTTACATATGTTTGTACATAATATGTAGATTGGTTAAGATACCCTCATTTATTCTTTCTTTACTGCTCTTCCTTTCTTTATGTAGATCCAGGTATATGACCTGTATATTTTTGTTCTCTCTAAATCATTTTTAATAGTATGAAGATAATTTTAAAAATTGGTTTGATTGATACTTAGTGCATATGATATGTTAGGCATGATTCTAAGGCATTGCACATACATATTTAATAGACATGATACATAATAATTTAAAATTAGGAACCCAGAGATTCATTAGTAGCAACAAATTGACATGTTTTAAATCCTATTTGGTAACTGTAAAACTATCATGCAAATTTACTATTTAGGCTTACAATAAATGAACATACCATTGTTAAAAATTTTATTAGAAAGTTGGACTAACTAGGCTTGAAGATAAATGGGTAGCACAATTGAACAGTAAGCAGAGGATACACATTATCAGCAAATGACAGACAAAAATATTTCAGAAGAAAAAATACTAGCACTAAAAAATGCGACTGAATTTATAACAGCAGAAATACAGCAGATCACATTTTGGGGCACCATGATATACTAACAGAAGCTATCATTTAATGTGTAACCACAGTCCATTGTGCTCCTCATTACACCAAATAACTTTTTGAACGAATAAACTAATTAAGTAACGTTTCAGGGTATTGTATCAATGTACCAAAAGTATCACTTGCATTTCTGTGCCCTAACAATATATCTGACAGAAATCCTGAAATAAATCCATTTAACAAATGTCAAAGTATTTACAAATAAATATAACCAAGAAGTTCAAGGATCTGTACATCAATAACTGTAAAATATTAATGAAAGCAATTATAGGAGACACAAATAAAACAAAAATATGTTGTGTTCCTGAAAAAGGTTTGTTTAAACATCCATACTGCCCAGAGTGATATACAGATTCAAATGAGTCTCTATCAAAATTTCAATAGCATATTTCACAAAAATAGAAAAAATATTCTCAAGTTTAGAATCATGAAAGAGTAAAGCAGTTTTGAGTAAGAAAGGCAAAGCTGGAGGCATTATACTTCCTGATTTTAAACTACATAGCAAAGCTGTACTCATCAAAGCAGAATGATACTAGCATAAAAACAGACACATAGACCAATGGAACAGAATAGATGTAGGACAATGCTTCCCTGTAACATGCACAAGATTCCCATGATGATGGTGACTATGAGAGGCTGTCATATTTGATGTAGGACAGTGCTTCCCTGTAACATGCACAAGATTCCTGTGATGATGGTGACTATGAGAGCCCATCACATATGATGTAGGACAATGCTTCCTCTGTAACATGGACAAGATTCACCCGGGGATCTTATTAAAATGCAAACTCATAGACCACACTTTGCCTAGGTAAGATAAGAGCATTTAAATGGATGTCTTGGTGACAGTGCTAAGTTGCTACTGTTCATGTGGTCACTGGCTCACCATATTAATTAAACTTAGGACCTACAGTCCCTGCTGGAAAAGAAATACAGATACATAGGATGTGACTGTACATATGGAATATCTGTTGTGTTCTGGACATTGTACTCGACACTAGAGATAAAAAGTCAAATATCCCTTGCCTCTTACTGAAAGGAGCTTCCTACACAGTGGCTTCTGACTGCAGTGTATATTCTCTCTTCTGTCCTAGGTGGGTCAGCTCTATCTCAATTGGTAACTGAACACTGCCCAGTGGGTTTGATGGGGGAGACCATAGTTAGCTGTGCTCCCACATAGCTATTACCATAGCATATCTCGTGAAGCCATTTCTCCCTTGTCAGAAGGCTCTCTCCAGTATCATACATGCTCCCCATGATTACAAATTCTTCCTCCTTGCACCAAAAGTTCCTAAATCTTGCAAAGATAAAAACATAAACCACATTCTCATCATATTAGTTGTATATTAATGATGAAAGTTCCTCACTTTTCTTTCTTTATTTTTTGAGATGGAGTCTTGCTCTGTCGCCCAGGCTGGAGTGCAGCGGCGTGATCTTGGCTCACTGCAAGCTCCACCTCCCGGGTTGATACCATTCTCCTGCCTGAGCCTCCCGAGTAGCTGGGACTACAGGCACCTGCCACCACGCCTGGCGAATTTTTTGTATTTTTAGTAGAGACGGGGTTTCACCGTGTTAGCCAGGATGGTCTTGATCTCCTGACCTTGTGATCTGCCAGCCTCAGCCTCCCAAAGTCCTGGGATTACAGGCATGAGCCACCGCACCCAGCCCAAGTTCCTTACTTTTCATGTGTTTAATATTTTCTCCCAATTTATAGAATATATTGATTAAAAATAAATTTTAGCCATGCATATCTATTAAAAACTTCATGATATACTTTGCTATTTTTAAATTTCTTTTGCTCTTATAAAATGTGTGTTCTGGACTCATGTTGGCTTCCATTTCTTCCCTCTGGCTTCTATTAGTTTAGGCTATGAGCAGAGATGGACAAGGTGGCTACTGTAATGGATCAAGGCTATGTGCAGAGATGGATGAGGCAGTGGCTGTAATGGATCAAGGCTATGAGCATCTTGTGAAGTAGGGTGTTAAATCTGTAAATATCAGAATGAATCCAAACTTATCAATTCAAAACTGGATTGTAAAACAGCTCAAAAAAGACTAAAAACACAGCCCTACAGTTTAGGAGGCTGAGGCAGGCAGATTGCTTGAGTTCAGGAGTTGGAGACAAGTCTAGGAAACATGGAACAACCCTGTCTCTACAAAATATATATATATATGTATATATATATATATATATATTTTTTTTTTTAATTAGCTGGGTATGGTGATATGAGCCTGTGGTCGCAGCTTTTCAGGAGGCTGAGGTGAGAGGATTGCTTGAGCCCAGAAGGTAGAGGCTGCAGTGAGCTCTGATCACACCACTGCATTCCACCCTAGGTGACAGAGTGAGACAAGTCTCAAAAACAAACAAGCAAAAATAACTAAGAAAAACAGCTCTAAACGAAGGTGGCTAGAAAAGTAGCTCAAGTTGTTCCTGTCTGGTTAAATACAAACATAAATGAACTACTTATGTGCCACAGTGGCTTCATAATGCTGAAAGCAAAGTCAATTGTTCTAGCAGGTTCTGGAAAACTTTATCATATCATGGGGTTCAATGAAAATATCAAATCATAAATATAATAATCAAATCTGAAAGTGAATCTAGTTTCAAAGACCTCAGAAGCCACTGTGTAGGAAGCTCCTTTCAGATAGAGACAAGGGATTATTTGACTTCTTATCTCTGTTGTCTAGCACAATGTCCAGAACACAACAGATATTCCATATCCATAGTCACATCCTATGTATGTGTTATTTCTTTTCCAGCAAGGACTAGAGGTCCTAAGCTTTGTTTATATGATGAGCCAGTGCCCAAATGAGCAGCAGAATCTTAGCACAGTCACCTACACACTCATTTCAATGCTCTGGCCTCTTATCCAAGCTAGTCAAAGTGTGGTCTATGGTTTTGCATTTTAGGGAGATCCCTGGGTGAATCTTGTGGCTGTCAAAGGAGGAGAAGCGCTGCCTCAAAATATAGAAAAGGTGAACTAATTTATCGAGGCAGACTGGCTTTTTATTTATTTATCTTGCTGACGCGAAGATTCAAATTGATATACACAATCACCCCCGTAAGGATTTCAGGTAAAAAACAAACAAAGGTTTAGATACCAGATGTGTTTTACAATTACCACACCACTCTTTACTACAGCATCTAGTAGCACATTTCCAATAGATTTAGGTGAAAATTTTTATTTCATGAGCCTTCTGTCAGTACTTTTAAAATTCGATACTCAATAAACAGTTGCCAAATTGAATCTCTTACAGGCATCTCACTCAAACTGCAGTCATATTTTCCAATAGGCCCCATAAAAATCCTTGTTCTGGAGCAATCTAATATATTTATCCACCTCTTTAGACACTTAGGTACGTATAATAATACAAGCTTTGTGTGGCTGTGTATATTGTGTACCTTGTGGCCTCTTGCCCAGTTTCTGCAACACCTGAAGCTGAGGCAAGTTTAATGTAAATAACGTCCAGCAATGTTAGAAATGTTGACTTTTATGTGCCCATCAGGAAAAAAAGGTGAATGCTATTGTAGAGGAAATTTTCGTTCTGGAAAAAATGCATACTGTTTGAATATTACTTTCATGCTTTCCACAAATATTATACACAGATATCATATTCCAAGGGTTATGTTTCAAAGTCATCAAAAATAGAAAATACATTTTATATTTCTAGCCGAAAATAATAACAATAATTAGCCTACCTTTGGGGAAATGTGATAAAAATACTGATGAGCATCACAAATCATTAAAAGCATAAAATGTGCAATGATTTTATGTGCAAACAAACTACATGTTGTTTATATGAATTATATACGTAGGAATATAGACACATTTGATAAATGCTATTTAAAGTCTGAGTGCTTTGGTAAATGATTCAGTCACGTGTAGGTTGAAGGGATTACTTTTATCTGCCTTCATAGTGAGAATTAGATTTCTATTCTTTATAAATCAGGGAATACAGATTGTGCATGGAGTAAAAGAATTCAATCCTTATTAATAATGATGGCACCGGCACTGCAGAAGAGAAAGCCTGTCAGGGTAACGTGTTCAGTTTTACATCATAATCAGAGTGTGTCGATCTCTGTTGAAGGCAGAATTAAAAACCCCTTCAACATTTTTAAATAATAGATGAAAAACATCTCAAAGTCACTTTTAAAATTTGAATTGACGATTCCACATAACAGGAAAAGGATCAAGAACATCTTAAAGAAATACTTCACGATGGAAGTGATGTTTTAAATGCAATTTCATCAAGGAAAAGTTTTTTCAGAAAGTCTTTTGACCTCAGTAAGAATCTCATTAGTTTACTCTGGTAAATAGTTTCTAGTAAAATGAGAAAGACTTGATTTTTAAAAAACAATAAAAAATTACACGGTTTAATCTAATGTTGTGATTTCGAAAGTGCTGTTTGTGCCCTCACGGTTACACATGTGTATTTATACACATTTTCTTGGCTCACTCAAATGCCAAAAAAAACTTTACTATCCAGGCTCCTTAAAAGCCAAATTAATTTCTAAAAGTGAGGATTGTATGTATGCTGTGAGGTGTGCGCAGGTGTATGCTTGTGATGTGTATGTATGGTGTGTGTGTGTGGTCTGTGTGTGTAGTAGGTGCATGGGGTATGTATATGTGTGTGTGGTGTGTATTGTTGATGTTATGTGTGTATACTGTGTGTAGTGTGTGGGTGGTGCATGGTGTGTATATGTGCTGTGTTTGTGGAGTAAGTGTGTGGTGTGTATGTATACTATGTGTGATGTGTGCATGTGATATGTGTGCAGTGTGTGTGGTTATGATGCTGTGTGTGTGCAGTGTGTGTAGTGTTTGATGTGTGATTGATGTGTGTGTAGAATGTGTGTGGTGTGATGTGTGTATGTGATGTATGTGTTTGCTCTGTGTGTGGTGCTGTATGTACGTGTGCAGTGTGTGGGGAGTATGTGTGGGGAGTATGTGTGGGGTGTGTGGTGCTGTATGTGTGTGGTGTATGTGTAGTAGATTCGTGTGTCTGGTGTGTGTGCAGTGTGTGTGGTGTGGGGGTGTGGCACGTGTGCACATAGTGTGCAGTGTGTGTGGGGTGTGTGCACATGGTGAGTGCGGTGTGTGTGGTGTTGGGGGTGTGCATGTGTGCACATGGTGTGTGCAGTGTCTGGTGTGTGTGAGCATGTGCACATGGTGTGTGTGTGGTGTGGGGGTGTGTGTGCATGTATACATGGTGTGGGTGTAGTGTGATGTCTGTGTGTGTGTGCATGTGCACATGGTGTGTGTGTGGTGTGTGCAGTGTGTGCGGTGTCTGTGGTGTTGGTGTGTGTGCATGTGCACATGGTGTGATGTGTGCAATGTGTGGTGTCTGTGTGCAGGGTGTGTGTGCATGTGTACATGGTGTGTGTGCAGTGTGTGTATACATGGTGTGTGTGCAATGTGTGTATACATGGTGTGCTGTGTGCAGTGTGGTGTCTGGTGTGTGTGTGTACATGGTGTGTGTGCTGTGTGGTGTGTGAGTGTGTATATACATGGTGTGCTATGTGCAGTGTGTGTGGTGTCAGTGTGTGTGTGGTGTCTGGGGTGTGTGTGCATGTGTGTGTGGTGTGTGTGCAGTGTGTGGTGTGTGTGGGGTGTGTGCAGTGTGGTGTCGGGTGTGTGTGCGTTGTGTGGTGTGTGTGGGGTGTGTGCAGTGTGGTGTTGGGTGTGTGTGTGCACACACATGATGTGTGGTGTCTCTGCGTGTGTACATGGGGTGTGTGCAGTGTGGTGTTGGGTGTGTGTGTGCACGCACATGATGTGTGGTGTCTCTGCGTGTGTACATGGTGTGTGTGCAGTGTATGGCAGCTGCATGTGGGGTGTTGTGCATGTGCACATGGCGTGTGTGCAGTGTGGTGTCTGTGTGGGGTGTGCATGTGCACATGGTGTGGTGTGTGGTGTGTGTGGTGTATGGGGTGTCTGTGCACATGGTGTGTGTGCAGTGTGTGTGGTGTCTCTGTGGGGTGTGTGTGTGTGCACATGGTGTGTGTACAGTGTGTATGGTGTATGTGTGTGGGGTGTGTGTGCACATTGTGTGTGTGCAGTGTGTGGTGTGTGAGGTGTGCTTGTGCACATGGTGTGTGTGCAGTGCGTGTGGTGTCTGGTGTGTGTACACATGGTATGTGTGCTGTGTGGGGTGTGTGTGCACATAGTGTGTGTGCAGTGTGTGTGGTGTCGGGTGTGTGCATGTGCACATGGTGTGTAGTGTGTGGTGTCTGGTGTGTGTGCACATGGTGTGTGTGCAGTGTGTGGTGTCTGGGTGAGGTGTGTGTGCATGTGCACATGGTGTGGTGTATGCAGTATGTGTGGTGTCTGTGTGCACATGGTATGTGTGCATTGTGTGGTGTCTGTATGGGGTGTGTGCATGTGCACATGGTGTGTGTGCAGTGGGTGGGGTGTGTGGGGTGTGTGCAGTGTGTGGTGTCTGTGTGGGGGGTGGTTGTGTCTGAGGTGTGTGTGCATGTGCACATGGTGTGTGTGTAGTGTGTGTGGTGTCTGTGGTGTGTGTGTGCACATGGTGTGGTGTGTGCAGTGTGTGTGGTGTCTGGGGTGTGTGCATGTGTACATGGTGTGTGTGCAGTGGGTGTGGTGTGTGTGGGGGTGTGTGTGCAGTGTGTGTGTGTGGGTGTGCGTGTGCACATGCTGTGTGTGCAGTGTGTGGTGTCTGTGTGTGGGGTGTGTATGTGTGTGCACATGGTGTGTGTGCTGTTTGTGTGTTGTCTGTGTGTGGGGTGTGTGTGCGTATACACATGGTGTGGTGTGTGCAGTGTGTGTTATGAGTGACTGCTTCTGTTAGCATGTGGACATCAGTCTTCCAGACCAGCTTCCTCCATGTGTCTGGGAACATAAGAAACAAGTTTCTGCAATAATTATTACACAACTTTTCCAGAGAGGGACCAAATTTCTGTCGTGAGTGGGTATCTGCATCATTGCAGGAGGGACTGTGAGGTCCCTGCTTGGCTCACACCCTCTGTGGGTTTAGGCACAGGTTCCTGCTGTATCCTTCACTGTGACCAGAGAGGGAGGGCTCTGTTTCACCACAGGGCACCAGAAGAGGACTGGTGTGCAGGAAAACCAGGTATTCATAATGGTATTAATAATAGCAGTAATCATACTCTTTTATACATTGTATATATCATAAGGATTTTAACTTTAATGTAACATAATTGCTGTAAAAATTTCCCAAGTGTGTTTTGTGCTTTTTACCTGGTGTTGAAATGTTTAAGAATTTACATTTTAGGTACGTTACGTTTATTCCTTTTTATATGGTTTCTCTTTGAAATTTTAATTCTAGAAGACATTCATTCTCTAGGTCATAAAACACACACACATCTAATTTTCTTTTCTCTCTCTTTTTTTTACATTTAATATTGGAATTAATTTTTATGTAATGTGTGGGACCATGATTCAATTCTATCATTTTATATTCTCAAATCATTACCCAGTATTTTAGTACCATAAATGGAATAATCCCTCTGTTTTGTGGATTTAAAATGTTACCCTGTTACTAGATAAAATTACACTCAATTTCTGTGTTTTTAATTCTCTTTCATTAATGTGTTTATTTTTGTGCCATTTCAAATTTCTTTAATTTTGAATAGTGATAATAACCTTAAATATCTTATAGTAAATTTTATAATATTGGCTCTCATCGTGTGTGTGTTCAATATATGGATTTAAAGTCACATGTTCTTGTTCGAAAATATTTTTCTTGGAATTTTTATTGGAATTTGAGCGTATTTTTAAATGATTTACAGCAAACTAAAGAGTTAATATTATTGAGTCCTCTCATCCAGAATGTGGCATGCAAATTCCTCAAACCTCCTTTAATGCCATTTAATCAAAATTAATATGTTAAATCAATCTAAATTAGTATAAATGAGTATAACTAATGATTAAAGTAAATTAATGTGCTTGGCTCCACGTTTCTGTCTTCTGCCTTCTATCACTGATGTTTTATTCCTATCCTTGTTGTTTTCTATAGTTTCTTTTATTATGTCTTTTTCTGTCTTGTGATATGAAAACTATATGACACATTGTAATGTTTTAATTTTTCTAATTTTTTGCTTTTAATTTTAACTAATTTTATTTTTTAGAGAAGTGCAGGTTCACAGCTAAACGGAGCAGAGAGTACAAACTTCCCATATGTCTCTTTCCCCACACACAGCCTCTCCACTACAGCTTCCTGCCTCACAGGAGCACACCTGTGACAACCAGGAACCTACCTTGACCCTTCAGTATCACTCAAAGCTTACAGTGCACATTCACGTTTACTCTTCACATTGTACTTTCTGAGTCTTGACAAAAGTATAATGGCAATGGGATATTATTCACTGCTAACAGGAGATGATCTATCATGCCACAAAAAAATACATGGAGGAAACTTAAATGCATATTGCTAAAAGAAGAAGCCAATCCAAAAAGTCTACTTACTGTTCAATTCCAATTATATGACGTTCTGGAAACGGTGAAACCATGGGAACAGTAGAAATATCAGTGGTTGCCATGGACCAAGGGGAAGGAAGAGATGGATACACAGAGCACAGAGAATCTTTACAGCAGTAAAACCATTCTGTATGATACTATAATGGTAGATATATACATTTGTAAAAATCTATCAACTTTTAATCTTTTAAATTATTATTTTCTTTTGATGGAGTCTTGCTCTGTCACCAGGCGGGAGTGCAGTGGCATGATCTCGGCTTACTGCAACTTCTGCCTCCTGGGTTCAAGCGATTTTTCTGCCTCAGCCTCCTGAGTAGCTGGGACTACAGGTGGCTGCCACTGTGCCCGGCTAATTTTTGTATCTTTAGTACAGACTTGGTTCACCATCTTGGCCAGGCTGGTCTCGAACTCCTGACCTCATGATCCACCTGCCTTGGCCTCTCAAATTGCTGGGATTACAGGCATCAGACACTGTGCCTGGCCATTTTTGTTTTAAGAACTGCAGACAAGCTGGGTGCAGTGGCTGAAGCCTGTAATGGCTGCACTTTGGGAGGCTGAAGTGGCTGGATTGCTTGAGCCCCGGAGTTCAATACCAGCTGGGCAACATAATGAGACCCCATCTCTACAAAAAAAAGGTATTAAAAAAATAGCCAGGCATAGTGCTGCATGCTTGTAGTCCCAGCTACTCAGGAGGCTGTGGCAGAAAAATCACTTGACCCAGCAGTTTGAGGCTGCAGTGAGCTATGATCATTCCACTGCACTCTGGCCTGGGCGACAGAGTGAAACCACATCTCAAAACAAAGAACAACCAAAACCTACAAGCATACTCAGAGATATTGTGGGTTTGGTTCCAGACAACTACAATAAGGCAAATGTTACAAGCAAAAACCTACAAGCACACCTCAGAGATAGTATGGGTTTGGTTCCAGACCACTCCAATAAGGCAAATATTACAACCAAAAACCTACAAGCACACCTCAGAGGTAGCCTGGGTTTGGTTCCAGAGCACTGCAGTAAGGCAAAAGTTACAACCAAAAACCTACAAGCACACCTCAGAGATAGTGTGGGTTTGGTTCCAGACCACTGCAATAAGGCAAATGTTACAATCTAGTTAGTCACATAAACATTTTGTTTCCCAGTGCTTATAAAAGTTATGCTTAAACTATATCTTAGTCTAATGAGTATTTAATAATTATTAATTAGCAATAGCATGTCTAAAAAACTGTGTACATAACTTAAAATACCTCAGTGCTAAAAAAATACTAATGAATATCTGAGTCTTAGCAAGTCATAATCTTTTTGCTGGTGAGGGTCTTGCGTCTATATTGATGGCTGCTGACTCATCAGTGTGGGGGCTGCCGAAGGTTGGGTGCCTGTGTCAATTTCTTAAAACTATGAAGTTTGTTCCTTTCACAAAATACTTCCCTGTAGCATGTGATGCTGTTGACAGCATTTTATCTCCAGTAGAACTTATTTCAAAATTGGAGTAAACCCTCTCAAACCCTGCTGCTGCTTTATCAACTAGGTTTATGGAATATTCTAAATCCTTTGTTGTCATTTCAACAATGTTTATAGCATCTCCACCTAGATTAGATTCCATCTCAAGAAAATATTTTCTTTCCTCGTCCATAAGAAGCAACTCCCCATTTGTTGAAGTTTCATCATGAGTTTACAGCAGTTTCATCTCACCTTAAGGCCCTAATTCTAATTCTAGTTGTCTTGTGATTTCTACCACATCTGCAGGGACTTCTCCACTGACATCCTCAGCCCTCAAAGTCATCCATGAGGGCTGAAATCAACTTCTTCCAAACTCCTGTTAATGTTGATATTTCAAGCTCCTCCCATCAATCACAAATGTCCTTAATGGCATTTAAGGATTGCTATTAAAGACATTTGTGATTCACGGGAGGAGGTTCAAATATCATGAAAGGATTAATGGTGAATCCTTTCCAAAAGGTTTTCAATTCAGTTTATCCAGATTCATCAAAGAAATCACTATCTATGATAGCTATACCTTTACAAAATGCAATTATTAATTAATAAAAACACTTGAAAGTCAAAACCACTCCTTGATCCACAGGCTGAAGGTAAATATTGTATTAGCAGCCATGAAAATAACATTAATTTCCAAGTGCATCTCCATCTAAGCTTCTGGGTAGCTAGGTGAATTGTCAATAAGCAGCAATCTTTTTTCCTTTTTTCTTTTCTTTTTTTTCTTTTTTATTTTTATTTTTTATTTTTATTTTTATTTTTTTTGATGTAGTTTCACTCTTGTTGCCCAGGCTGGAGTGCAGTGGTGCAGTCTCGACTCACTGCAACCTCTGCCTCCAGGGTTCAAGCCATTCTTCTGCCTCAGCCTCCTGAGTAGCTGAAATTACAGGTACCACCACCATGCCTGGCAAATTTTTTTTTGTATTTTTAGTAGAGATGGGGTTTCACCATTTTGCCAGGCTCATCTCGAACTCCTGACCTCAGGTGATCCTTGACCTCCCAAAGTGCAGGGATTACAGGTGTGAGCCTCTATGCCTGGCCAAGCAAAAATCTTTTTAAAGGAATCGGTTTTTTTTTTTTTTTTCTGAGCAGTAGGTCTCAATATTGGGATTAAAATATTCAGTAAACCATGCTATTAGCAGATGTGCTGTCACCCAGACAGTGACATTCCATTTCTACAGCACAGAAAGAATAGATTTTGCATAATTCTTAAAGGCCCTGAGATTTTCAGAGTGGTCAATGAGCATTGGCTGTAACTTAAAGTCACCAGCTGCAGTGATCCTCAAAGAGAGTCAGCCCATCCCTTGAAGTTTTGAAGCCAAGTGTTGACTTCTCTCTAGCTATGAAAATTCTACATCTTCACTAAGCTTAATCATTTCTAGCTCTGGACTTAAAGTGAGAGACGTGCAAGTCTTCCTTTCATTTGAGTTCTTTGAGGCCACTGTGGTTACTAATTAGCACCCCTGGTGGCTGTCACCCTCCTCCCTCCTCTATAGAGTTCACCCACACCGGGGCATGGGGAACGGTGCTTCCCGCACCCCACATGCCCTGCGTGCCTGGAGCTCTCCCACAGGGGGCTTTCGTGAGCAAGGCAGCAAGGGCCATCCCCTGCTCCAGCCCAGCCAGGCTGCACAGGCAGAAGGACTCTCCCAACCTGCCCGGGTATGTGGGGCTTTTTGTTCACTGCCCTGGCTCCTCTGGAACTGGGGCTCTCCCACCCTCAGACTCCCTGGTGGCCTCCGCACCCCAACAAATGACAGGAAGACCAGGACCCGCAGCATGAAGGTCTGCTGGGTCCGTGCTCAGTGGGACAGCTTGGGCCCCCTCAAGCTGAGTCACAGAGACAAGGTCTGCTTGCGCCACCCACGTCCCACCGAAGTCCGTGGTGGGGCTGGCGTCCCAGGTCGCCAGGGCTTCGTGGGAACCCGAAGACGGGGCACCTCCACTTCCGGAGCTAGTGATCCCGAAGGCCTCCACGTCAAGCACAGATGCCATCCATCCAGGCGCCTCCCAACCGCTCCAGGAGCTGAGGCGCTCGTCTGCACTCACCCCCAGCCTGTTAAATGAGCTCCTGTAGACCCCAGAGTTTCAGCAAAAGGCACAACCTTTCCTAGATCCGGCGCCACTGGGGGAGCTGAAGGACATGGAAGAGCCCGCTTTGCTGGAACCACTCCTCAGCCAGGAAGAACACTGGAGGAGCAGGTTGGGGCGGGGTGGGGGCAGGGCCGCGGCGTCTCTTTCGCAGTGAACCTCAGGCTTGGTATGGAGAGGCGTGTCTTCCCTTCCAGCTGACCTGTCTAGGATCGCTGAGTTCGAGGTCCTGCGAGAATCTCCATGCAGAGGAGGGCTGTCATTCTTTCCTGAGCATCTCGGGGATCCCAGAGCCCGCCCAGGTACTGGGATGTGAACTGTCTACTGCTTATGCGTGGGTTTGCAGACAGCAGCCTAGGTTTTCAACCAGCCCAGGCGGAGTTCTCATCCCTTCCTCCCCCACCCACCTGCTTTCTTCATTGGGGTGGGCGGAGACCTCCATCCCAGGATACACTGGCCCGGACAGCGGCCGGACAGCGTCTGGCCACCTCTGCCTCCCTGCCCCACCGTCACTCGCCTATCCGTGCCCCGCCAGCTTCCTGGCCATCACTGTGGAGCGCCTGATAGCTAAATGCAGACCCGAGACTCCTCGCAAACCGGGGTGGTGCCCTTTCTACGCAGGAAGGAACTCAGGCAGAGATGGGGAGAGGAAGGGAGACAGAGAGGGAGGGAGCAATGGAGGGAAGAAGGAACGGATAGACAGAGGGACCTTGGAAGGGATGAAGGGATAGAAGGAGGGAGGGAGGGAGGAACTGAAGAAGGGAAAGAGGGAGGGAGGGAGCAAGAGAGAGAGAAAGGAAGGCAGAGAGAAAAGCGGTCTTCTGCCTCCAGAACCAGCAGGACCTCACACTCCGGGGAATTGTTGGGTGTCCAGTGCAGGCTAAGTGCTCAGCCCACAGCCGCGTCGGCCTGCAGGGCGCTCACCAGCCCTCAGGATCACCAGCCTGGGTCACTTCATCCCTGAGCAACTCAGACGAATTTCGTCTCCCAGGGAATGAGTGAATTACCCAGAGAGCAATGAGCCGAGACTCGGGTGATTGTCCTTTATTCATCCACATGGTTCACAGATGACATCCCCACGTTGAGCCTGCAACAGAGCGCGAGGTGGATAGTCCTGTCCACACAGGAGTCACACTCAGGACGACTGAAAGGTGGTTTCGGGTTCCACGTTCGTTTGCCTTCTGCAAGGGGGCTTGTTGCTCACGTGTCTCCAGCCCTCGAAAGCGTGACCATGTTGACTGTTTGTTTCCCGAGCCCTGTAGGGACACAGAAACCTCCAGAGAAGCGTGGAAAAGCAGCCTCGTGTCTTCGCTCTCCTTTCCAGTTTCCAAGACACAGCTTGAAAGAGAGCTAGGGAGATCGGGATGGAGAGATAGAAACAGAGAGAGAGAGAAGAGCGAGAGGTGGAGGGGGAAGTAGAGAGAGAGAGGGAGGAAGGAGAGGGAGAGAGAGGAACGAGAGGTGGAGGGGGAAGTAAAGAAATGGAGAGTGTGAGGGAGTTGTAGAGCTGTGGAACGAGAAAGACAGAGCCTTGGAGAGGGAGGCTCTGCTCAGGTAGACAGGGACCCTTTGAGCAGGCGGGGGTGGGGTGGAAGGTGCTTGGGCCGGGCTAGAACAGGGGTTCAGGGCCCCCCATGAGGGAAAACCAACGGAGCCCTGAGATGTGTTTTTCCTTGGATTGGTTGGTTGCTTTGTGGGTGCGTTTCATAGGACCCTTCCTTTGCTGGCTGTAGGGAAAAGAAAGAGAGATCAGACTGTTACTGTTCTATGTAGAAAGGGAAGACATAAGAGACTCCATTTTGAAAAAGACCTGTACTTTAAATAATTGCTTTGCTGAGATGTTTTTAATTTGTAGCTTTGCCCCAGCCACTTTGACCCAACCTGAAGCTCACAAAAACATGTGTTGTATGGAATCAACGTTTAAGGGACCTAGGGCTGTGCAGGACGTGCCTTGTTAACAAAATATTTACAAGCAGTGTACTTGGTCAAAGTCATCGCCTTTCTTTAGTCTCAATAAACCAGGGGCACAATGCACTGTTGAAAGCCTCAGGGACCTCTGCCCTTGAAAGCGGGGTATTGTCCAAGGTTTCTCCCCATGTGATAGTCTGAAATATGGCCTCGTGGGATGAGAAAGACCTGACTGTCCCCCAGCCCGACACCCGTAAAGGGTCTGTGCTGAGGTGGATTCGTAAAAGAGGAAAGCCTCTTGCAGTTGAGATAGAGGAAGTCCACTGTCTCCTGCCTGCCCCTGGGGACTGAATGTCTCGGTATAAAACCCGATTGTACATTTGTTGAATTCTGAGATAGGAGAAAAACCGCCCTATGGTGGGAGGTGAGACGTGTTTGCAGTAATGCTGCCTTGTTATTCTTTACTCCACTGAGATGTTTGGGAGAAACATAAATCTGGCCTACGTGCACATCCGGGCATACTATCTTCCCTTGAACTTAATTATGACATAGATTCTTTTGCTCACATGTTTTTTGCTGACCTTCTGCTTATTATCACCCTGCTCTCCTACTACATTCATTTTTGCTGAAATAATGAAAATAATAATCAGTAAAAACTGAGGGAACTCAGAGGCTGGTGCCTGTGCAGGTCCTTGGTGTGCTGAGTGCCGGTCTCCTGGGCCCACTGTTGTTTCTCTATACTTTGTCTCTGTGTCTTATTTCTTTTCTCAGTCTCTCGTCCCAACTGACTAGAAATACCCACAGCTGTGGAGGGGCAGGCCACCCCTTCGCTGGCTTCTTTCTGTCTCCTTGGTGCGGTGGGCCCAAGATTTGTAGAGTGCGCCCATCCGTCTGGCGGGAGCTGTGGCACCGAGCGTGTCCATGGGGTGAGGCCTGGGTCTCTTTCTTGTCCTTGGGACTGGAGTTTACATGAAGTCGGTGCCAAAGTTCACAAGGACGGATTTCCTCGTGGCTGGTGAAGGCAATGTCCTTCCCCCGGGGAAAGCAGCCCACAGGTTCTGGAGCGGAGGTCTTGGCTGTGTATGTGGGACATGCTGCCCCTGCCCCCAGCTTGGACGGTTGCAGCGGCTCTTAATGAATGAATTGCCTGGGCATCCAGAGAGCGGGAAGACACCCCGGGATGGCAGGAAACCCACGCCTGCGCCTTCGGGGTCCAGTACCTGCTGCAGCGCCCCAGCTGGAGCCTGGCTCCTAGTGGGGCTGCAGCCAGGCGGAAGAGGTGGGATGCTGCTGCCTGGGGTATTGCAGCTGCAGACCCCCACGAAGAGGTTTCATCTCGACATAAATGTTTTTCTTTCTTCAGCCGATCTGTATCCTTAATTTTAGATTACTGATAACTCCACAAATTTAGAGGCACAAAATATGGTTGCCCACACTTTATAATCACATTACCACCACCTTTCCCCCTCTCCCACCCCCACTCCATAGATTAGGTCTTGCCGTGTTGCCCAGGCTGGCCTCAAACTCCTGGGCTTAAGTGATTTGCCTGCCTTGGCCTCTCAAAGTGCTGGGATCAGATGTGTGAGCCAGAATGCCCAGCCAACCACCACCAAGTTTTGATTAAGCAGCACAGGGTTGTGGAGCTAAGGACCCACAAATTTAGAAAAGTTTTTAAATATCATAACGTTTCTCTGAAGAAACAGTATTTGGTATTAAATTTTTAGACTCCTTTATAATGTTCTGTTATTTCCACTGAGCACAGTACTAAGTAGTAATTGGAAAATCACAGCAGAAGTCATATTACTTTTTCTAATACAGAGTCCTTGGCTGTTTTCTAAGCTAAACCTGATCACCTACATTGAGAGAAAGAAAAAGCCCCAGAGTGTGAGGAGACAGGAGATAGTAGCCAAACATCCAAATAGGTGGGAGTGAGTAAAGCAGATGACACAGATGAGATGTCCAAAGGTCAAGGAGAAAGCCAGATCTTAAAGTGTGGTTTGCGAATCTATGCTCCAATGGAAATCGTTTCTGAGAAGCCCTGGTTTCTTTCTCTTGCTCTCATATAGAGACAGACATCTTCTGCCCCATGCTCTTCAATTCTCTAGGACTGGACTTCCCCTTCAACGATTATTCTTCTAGGTTACAAGGAAAATCAAAGCCCTTTGTATGGCTTACAAGGGACTGGAGGACCTGGCTGCTTGCTCTTTTATTGCTTTTGAGGACATGGGGCCTTCCGTGATTTTTAAGGAACTCTATGTTGAACATTTTCTATTTTCCATTTTAAGTCTTGTCTAAAACGTGTGAGAGTAGTGGAGATATTGGGATTTGGTTTAGAAATCCCAGAAACACCACATCCAGATGTCGTATGTTTTCTGCTGTATAACTTCATATCCTATGAAGGTTTCAAATGTGATTCTACAGAAATTCATAATAATTTTATCAGAACACGAAGCATCATCTGCCCCATATAATAAAACCTAATGTTATTTTACTTCAAAATTTTAAGGTTTTTGATATGTATTGAGGCTAATACTGTAAACACCCTGTGCCATAATTCCTAAACTGTAATATGGTTTAACGTACCTACTTTCTACGTTTAAAACATGTACTTTGCCATTGAGGAACTTAGAACATTGCTGAGCATGTATTAAATTCCCATTTGTTTCCTGATTTTTAAATAGTTATCATTTTATAATTTTCTCTTGTTTAGTTTGAAGCGTACTAGGATTGTGTCATTGATATGTATGTGTATATATGTATACACACACAAGTATACACATAACATATGTAATTGATATATATGTATATGTTTTATATATGTGCATATACACACTTATGTGTATATATGCATGTGTATATAACATTAATTTTTTGAACAATAAAAATTGCATAATTATGTATTGTGTACATTCTAATAATTTGATAGATATATATTGTAAAATGTTTAATACAATTAAGTTGAACATTCATGTCATCTCACATGGTTATGTTTTTTGCAGTGAGAGCACTTGAGGTCTCCTACTATTGTAGCAAATTTTAAGCATACAAAACACAGTTATTAACTGCATTTTAAAGCTATACATTAGATCCCCAAAACTTACTTATCTTATAACTGAAAGTTTGTACTCTTTGAACACCTTATCATTTTTTCTACCTCCAGACCTGGTCATTACCATTGTACTCTCTGCTTCCATGAGTTCAGCCTTTTTAAATTCTCCATTTAAGTGAGAACATACAGTGCCTGTCTTTCTGTGCCCGGCTTATTTTGCTTAGCATAATGTACCCGGTTCCATTCATGTTGTTGAAATAGCAGAATTTCATTCCTTTTTATGGGTGAATAATATTCGGTTGTCTATTTATATCACGTTTTCCTTATCCATTCAGCATCTACAGATAAATCTTTTAAAAAAAATCCTTGACAGTTGTGAATAATGCTGCATTGAATACAGGGGTGCAGACATCTCTTTGAGACACTGATTTTATTTTTTTTATAGACAGAAGTGGAATTCCTGGATTGTACAATAGTTCTTTTTTTTTAAATAACCTCCATGCTAATCTTCATAATGACTCTTCCAGTTTACAACTCATTAAGACTGTACGGAAATATTTCGCCACAACCTTGTTAACACTTGCCATATTTCTTCTTTTTGATATTAGCCATTCTAACTGCTGTAAAGGGCTGTCTCATGATTTTGATTTGCAATTTTCTGATGAATGGTAATGTTTAGCATCTTTCTACACAACTGTTGGCCATTTGAATATGTTTGCTAAAAATATTTAGTCTTTTGCCTATTTTTTAATTGGGTATTATTAGTATTTTGCTTCTGATTTGTATTAGTTTCTGCTATATTTTGAACACTAACCTCTTATCATATATGGTTTGCAAATATTTTATCCCATCTTAAAGGTTTTCTTATCTTTTGCTGTGCACAATAGTTTGATACACTACAACTTTATGTTTGGTTTTATTGCTATACTTTTGATATCATATTTAAAAAATCATTGCCAAGACCAGTATCATGGAGGCTTTTCATATGCTTTTTTAAAGATTTTATTTCAAGGATTTATGTATTAAATTTAAGTCTTTATTTTAAGTCAATTTTTGTGTCTGGCATAAGAAATATGATCAAATTTTATTATTGTGCTTGCGAGTATCCAGTTTTCCCAGCACCAAGTATTGAAAAGGCTACACTTTTTGTATTGTGTATTCATAGTGCCCTTGTCAAAGATTAACTTTAGGTGCATAGATTTACTTCTGGGCTCTGTATTCTGTTCCATTGGTTTTTGTGTTTGTTCCTATAAACATACCATTCTATTATGTTTACTGAGTCTTGAAATGTAGTTTTAAATAACAAAGTATAATGTCCCCAGATTTCGTTTTATTCCTCATGATTTCTTTGGCCATTCAATATTTCTTATAGTTTTATATATATTGTAGACTTTATTTTCTATTACTGTAAAAAGTGGCACAGGAATTTTGATAGGAAGTTGAATTAATCTCCAGATTGCTTTGGATAATATGGCACTTAGACCATATTCTTCTAATCCATAAACATGTAATATATTTACATTTATTTATATCTTCTTTAATTTTTTATCAATATCTTTTATTTTTTATTGTAAAAATCTTTCACCACATTGGTTAAATTTATTACTAAGAAATCTATTATTTTGTTGCTATTGTAAATGGCATTTTTTCTTTTTTACTGGTTTGTTGCTAGTATATAGAAACAAAACTGATATTTGTATGTTAATTGTATATTCTGCTTCTTTACTGAGTGCATTTATTAGTTTAAATGCACTATTTAAATGTACTATTTATGTTTTTTACATATAAAATTATGTCATCGACAAACACTGACTTTTTTTCTTCTTTTCAATTTGGATCTTTTAGATTTTCTTGCTTAATTATTTGATGTAGGACTTAGTTATTCTATGTAGGACTTCCGGTTCTATGTTAAAAGAGAACCATTAGAATGGGCATAATATAGGCTCGCATTGGTGTTTGTGCATTTGAAGGAGCAAACACCTCTTTTCATTTTTATAAACTGGCTTTAGTAGGCAAAGATCTTAATCTATTGGGTCTCAAGGCTGATGAAATCTTTACTGGGTTTGCACTAAAAAGGCTTGCAGCTGGGTCACAAGGTGGCTGCCGAATCTGGAGTGGGTTTTACCTTTAGTGGGCTTGTTACCAGGAGCACGTGTGGTTGTGAGTTCTGTCATGTTTTTGGGTAGGCTGGATTGTCTTCAGGGATTTGTTCTGTGGAGCAGGCACTAGGGCAGTGTTCTGCTGTATGCTGGGCCTAATAGCAGATGTGTGGGTGAGTGTGGCTCCCACTGAGTACCTAGCAGGATGTCCCCAGGTTATCTTCAAACAGTGACTTTTGAGCTGTTTTGTGTGGGTCACAAGTATGATGTCCCCAGCTTTTTTCTTATTCTTCATGATTGGTTTGGCCATTCAGCCTACATTGTAGGCTTGCATTTTCTATTACTATAAAAAGTGGGACAGGGATTATGATAGGGATTTGAGTTAACTTACAGATTGCTTTGGATAATATGACATCTTATTATTTTTTAAATTTTTAGTAGAGACAGGGTTCCTTTTTTTTTAGTCTCCCCCCTCTTGAATTTTATTTTTTTATTTTTATTTTTTAGTATTTATTGATCATTCTTGGGTGTTTCTTGCAGAGGGGGATTTGGCAGGGTCACAGGACAATATTGGAGGGAAGGTCAGCAGATAAACAAGTGAACAAGGGTCTCTGGTTTTCCTAGGCAGAGGACCCTGCAGCCTTCCGCAGTGTTTGTGTCCCTGGGTACTTCAGATTAGGGAGTGGTGATGACTCTTAATGAGCATGCTGTCTTCAAGCATCTGTTTAACAAAGCACATCTTGCACCGCCCTTAATCCATTTAACCCTGAGTGGACACAGAACATGTTTCAGAGAGCATGGGGTTGGGGGTAAGGTTATAGATTAACAGCATCCCAAGGCAGAAGAATTTTTCTTAGTACAGAACAAAATGGAGTCTCCTATGTCTACTTCCCTCTACACAGACACAGCAACAATCCGACCTCTCCATCCCCTCCCCACATATCCCCCCCCTCTACTCAAGAAAACTGCCATCGTCATCATGGCTCGCTCTCAATGAGCTGTTGGGTACACCTTCCAGATGGGGTGGTGGCCGGGCAGAGGGGCTCCTCACTTCCTAGAAGGGGCGGCTGGGCAGAGGCACCCCCCCACCTCCTGGACAGGGCAGTGCCAGCTGGGCGGGGGCTGCCCCCCACCTCCCTCCCAGACGGGGTGGCTGGCCAGGCGGGGGCTGCCCCCCACCTCCCTCCCGGATGGGGTGGCTGGCTGGGTGGGGGCTGCACCCCACCTCCCTCCTGGATGGGGTAGCTGGCCGGGCGGGGGCTGCCCCCCACCTCCCTCCTGGACTGGGCGGCTGGCCGGGTGGGGGCTGCCCCCCACCTCCCTCCTGGACTGGGTGGCTGGCCGGGCGGGGCTGCCCCCTCCTCCCGGATGGGGCGGCTGCCGGGTGGAGATGCTCCTCTCCTCCCAGATGGGGCAGCTGCCAGGCGGAGGGGCTCCTCACTTCCCAGAAGGGGGCAGCTGCCGGGTGGAGGGGCTCCTCACTCCTCAGACGGAGCGGCTGCCAGGCGGAGGGGCTCCTCACTTCTCAGACGGGGTGGCCGGGCAGAGGCGCTCCTCACTTCCCAGACGGGGTCACGGCCAGGCAGAGGCACTCCTCACATCCCAGAAGGGGTGGCGGGGCAGAGGCACTCCCCACATCCCAGATGATGGGTGGCCAGGCAGAGAGCTCCTCACTTCCTAGACAGGATAGCAGCCAGGAAGAGGTGCTCCTCACTTCCCAGACTGGTCAGCCAGGCAGAGGGGCTCCTCACATCCCAGACAATGGGCGGCCAGGCAGAGACGCTCCTCACTTCCCAGACAGGGTGGCGGCTGGGCAGAGGCTACAATCTTGGCACTTTGGGAGGCCAAGGTAGGTAGCTGGGAGGTGGAGGTTGTAGTGAGCGGAGATCACGCTACTGCACTCCAGCCTGGGCAACAGTGAGCACTGAGTGAACGAGACTCCGTCTGCAATCCTGGCACATCAGGAGGCCAAGGCTGGCAGATCACTTGCAGTTAGGAGCTGGAGACCAGCCCAGCCAACACAGCGAAACCCCGTCTCCACCAAAAAAATACGAAAACCAGTCAGGCGTGGCAGTGCGCACCTGCAATCTCAGGCACTGTGTAGGCTGAGGCAGGAGAATCAGGCAGGGAGGTTGCAGTGAGCCGAGATGGTGGCAGTACAGTCCAGCTTTGGCTCGGCATCAGAGGGAGACCATGGAAAGAGAGGGAGAGGGAGACCATGGGGAGAGGGAGAGGGAGACCGTGGGGAGAGGCAGAGGGAGAGGGAGAGGGAGAGGGAGAGGGAGAGAGCAATATGACATCTTATTAACCAAAGGGCCTGCCTTCTCAAAATGACTCTTCTTGGTCTTGGGTTTTAGCAAGGTTTCGTAATGCCCTCCATCCCAAAGCTCACTATATTGCCCAGACTGTTCTTGAACTCCTGGCCTGAAGCAGTCCTCCTGCCTCAGGCTCCTGAATGGAGGAGATTACTGTCATGAGCCACTGTGCCTGGCTCTCTCATAAAGTTACTTTGGTTGATGGATGGCTGACTAGTTTTGATTCCTGCAGGGGAATGTAAAAGTAGGGACCCCCTATTCCACCATCTTGATAATGTCACTGTCTCCATAAGTTTCTTCCTTATTTTGTTCTGTTGTAGTTTGTGTGTTATTTTAGGTTCAAATATTAAGAACAATAGGCTATGATTTATACATTGTGTAAACAGTAAATTAGATAGCTAGTAGGTACCCTATATATATTATAATGTTCACCTATAGGATTAAGTTTAGAGCAGGCAAAAAGGGCTCATTAAAATTTTGATCCATTTTTTCAGCCTCTATTAAACTATAATATAATTTATGCACTAATTTTCATTTTATCAATTACTCTTAGCCATATTTCACAAAATTTATATTTTTTCTTTATTTAGAAATGTAAGGTTATTATTTGCTTTTAAAACTGTATTATAGCTTTTTATTTTGTGAAATAGTAGCATCAATATATTAATAATATAAATATAGTGTAAATACTTATTAAAATTTTCCCATTAGAGAATTTTATTAATTATTGTAGTGCATTTCTGTAAAATTGTACTGCCACACACCACAGGGCAATGATTCAAAATGCCTGGTCTTCACAGATGCACAGTCACAGTTGAACATTGTAGTTATTTAGAAAAAATCTTTTCTAGTGTTATATCAATGTTCCAAACAAGATTTTATGGGTAAATATTTCTCCCATTCTAGTTTTGCAATTCCATGTTAACTGTACTTTTATTTTAGGGTAGGTTCCTTGACATTGGTTTATTGCATTTTTGGTTTTACTTAAGTATTATTTTGGATGACAATGTGCAGCGACTTTTAATGTACAGTTTATGTCAATATGCAGTTTAATTGCAATATGAATCAGCCGTATATTTATTCACAATTCAAGTTTAACAAACTTAATGAAAGCTAAGCAAACTAACGTTACATGATAAAGCCCTGATCAGCTATGTCTTACTTAAGCAAATACACCAAAAAATAGTTTGTAGCTTTATTGCTGCTTTTGTTCAAACTATGTTTTATATTCTCTATGACCAGGGAAATTTCTGATATTCTTCTACCAGGCTAAAGAAACAAACAAAAGACAGTGATTATACTTTCAAGTAGTAGTTTGTTTAGGGCCCCAGATATTCCATCTGTAGTTCTCTATGCTCATATTTGTTTGTTTTAATAAGGCTGTGGCCCAAAACCTTACATTTTTGTAGAAATTAAAGCTTTTCGGTTCCATACTAAAGACAGGACAGCCCCATGATCTAAATCCAAGGGTGATGGCTTAGATTGAGGGCCATTTCTTGTTGACATGGAGATGGTTGAGTTGGTCTACAATAAATCTATGAGAGAAGCAGGTTGTGATGAGTTGGAAGTGTTGGCTTCCTTCATGGTCTCAAAGTTCCCTGTCAAGTTCACCTCAGCTCTGCTGTACTCCTGTTCTGCCGTCAGGTTGGGAATGCTTGGCCAGTAGTGGTTATCCACATGGTTCTCAACTGCCGGTGCTTCCCTGATCCACTGTCTGCCAGAAATGCAATTGTAGCAGAGGAGGCTGGTAAGCGGACAGAAGCCAGAGATGGTAACTGGCCACCGCCTGGCTGAGGAAGAGAGCGGTGGGCTCTCAATCCTAGCTCACATGCCAAGTGCCATCCTCATCCAACATCCAGCGGTGTCCCCCATAATGTGCACTGCCTGGCCTGAGGTAAATGGAGAGCTCAGCTAAGGCCTAAAGTTGAAAAGGGGCTTTCCAGAGCCCCAGGAGTGCTGGACATCTCACCAGCCATGGAAAGAGACTGTGTCCTCGTGGCCACAGACTGGCAATGATGGAAGACTGCCCTCATTTCAGGGCCTTCTGGAGTCTTCACTTGAGAGTTCAGCTCTGGCAACAGAGGACACTTCTGGTGTCCAAAGATTCTCAGTGCCTGGCGGATGTAAAACTGATTGATGGCATCTGCTGGCTTCTGGAGCACTGCTTAGCCATTCTTATCTGTGTTCCCCAGCCAAAGCACTGCAGAAAGCTTGGTCTCTGGCTAGCATTCTGGACTGTTAGACAGCCTGGCTGCAGCTAGCACTGGATGGAGAGAGTACAGTGTGGTGAAGTGGGGACAGTGGGCATTCTGCCACATGGCCTAGGGTTTCTCGTGACTCTGGACTGCCCAGGTGTGGTGACCAGAAGGGAATCAGGGAGTGGAAACCGTTTCTAGGCCACAGCTCAGGGAGGGAGAAACCAGGCTGAGCCTGTTGATGGTCCTGAGGTGAGATGAAACTGGGAGTCCAGGGAGACCAAAGAAGCTCAGATAAACTCTGCAGGGCAGAGTATTCAGGGTATGAAAAGGACAAAGTCACAAAACAAAAAAGCTCCAGAGTCTTCAGCTAAATACTGATCAGAACATGTATGTGTGTAAACTACCCAAGTCTGGGGGAAAACAAAAACACCTTAAGTAAACAGAAAGAACAACGCTCGAACCTCCCACAGAACCAGGCATATTTGGTGTTCCCACCAGCAACAGTGGACAAATCTTATACTTCCCAGACCATTGGATGGAACACTCAGAAAAGAATTTGCCTCAGTAGTGTGGAAGATTAGATCTAGGCCAAGGCTGCTAAGGTCCTACTTAACAAGACCTCAAAGAAAACCCTGAAAGAACCAAAATCTTTTCAGATAATTTAACTGCATCCTAGAACATAGCTCAATAATATTTACAGGAACCCAACAATATCCAATGCACAATAAGATAAATTTCACGTTGTCTGCCATCCAGCTGAAAACTACCAGACATGTGAAAAGAAAGGAAATGTCTCAATAATGAGAAGAAAATTTTATCAATAGATACAGAAATGGCACATAAGATGGAATTAGTAGGCAATGATATTAAAACAGTTATTATAATGATAACATTCCACAACAAGAAGGTAAAGGGAAGCTAGAACATGGAAGTAGAGACATGGAAGACCCAGCTTGAACTTGTAGAGATGAAAAATACAATGTCTGAGATGAAAAATATACTAAATGGCATTTAAAATAGAATAGATATTATACAAAGAAGGATTAGTCAACTGGAAGATGTAGCAGTAGAAACTATCAAAAATGGAACATGGAGAAAAAAATGGAAAAAATTGAACAGAAAATCAGCACCAACAGGACTAATATATGTGTAATTGGAGTTCCTGAAGAAGTGGGGAGTAGTATAAGAAAAAATATTTGAAAAAACTGTGGCTGAAAAATTTTAAATTTGATAAAAACCATAAACCCAGAGATCTAAGAACCAATGAACCCCTAGCACAACAGACATGAGGATGACACACTGAAGCACATCATAATCAAATTGCCCCAAACCAGTGACAACGAGAAAATATGAAAAGTTACCAAAGGGAAAAGGGCATTATACAGAGAGGAACAAAGATGAAAATGGGCTGAGCGTGGTGGCTAACACCTGTAATTCCAGCACTTCGGGAGACTGAGGCAGGTTGATCACTTGAGCCCAGGAGTTCAAGACCAGCCTGGCCAACATGGTGAAACCCTGTCTCTACTGAAAATACAAAAATTAGCAGGGCGTGGTGGTGCGCATCTGTAACCCCAGCTAATCAGGAGGCTGAGGAGGGAAAAATCACTTGAACCTGGGAGGCGGAGGTTGCGGTGAGCTGAGATGACGCCTGGGCGACAGAGCGAGACTCTGTCTCAAAAAAAAAAAAAAAAAAAAAGGCAGACATCTGGTTAGAAACAAAGCAAGGCCAGGCTTGGTGATGCACACCTGTTATCCCAGCACTTTGGGAGACCAAGGCAGGATGATCACTTGAGCCCAGGTGTTCAAGACCAGCCTGGGCAACATGGCAAAACCTGACCTCTACATAAAATGTAAAAATTAGCTGGGTGTGGTGGCGCATACCTGTAGTCCCAGCTACTTGGAAGGCTGAGGTGGGAGGATTGCTTGAACCCAGGAGGTAAAGGTTTCAGTGAGCTGAAATCATGCCACTGCACTCCTTCCTGGGTGACAGAGTGAGACTCTGTCTCAAAAAAAAAAAAAAAAAAAAAAAAGAGAAAAGAACAGAAACAATGCAAACCAGAGGATAGTGCAGTAACTTCTATAAAATACTTAAGGATAAAATGATTGTCAGTCTAGAATTCTACACCCAGCAAAAATATCTTTCAAAGATGATAGTGAAATAAAGACGTTCAGACATTGAAAAGCTTGAAGAATTCATTACCAGCCAGTCCTCACTACAAGGAATATTAAAGGAAATCCTTCAGTCAGAGGGAAAGTGAAACCAGATGGAAGTCCAGATCTACACAAAAGAATGTACAGCACCAAAGACGTCAAATATGTGAGCAAAAATACAGTATTAAAAAGCATTTTTAAAAGATAATTGACTGTTTAAGGCAAAAAAATGATAACAAATTAATGTGAGTTTACAGCACATATAGAAGCAAAATGCATGAAAACAATAACACAAAACCCAAAATGAGGGAAATGAATGGGTACTGCTTTAAGGTTCTTATCCTCTATGTGAAGTGGTATAATGTTGACGGCAGCCAATGCTAAGTTGAATACATATACTGTATTAGTCTGCTCTTGCACTGCTATAAAGAAATGTCTGAGACTGGTGCTGGGTGCGGTGTCTCACGCCTGTAATCCCAGCACTTTGGGAGGCGGAGGCAGGCGGATCACGAGGTCAAGAGATCAAGAACGTCTTGGCCAACATGGTGAAACCCTGTCTCTACTAAAAATACAAAAAAATTAGCTGGGCATGGTGGCATATGCCTGTAGTCCCAGCTAAGCTACTTGGGAGGCTGAGGCAGCAGAATCACTTGAACCAGGGAGGTGGAGGTTGCAGTGAGCCGAGATGGCACCACTGCACTGCAGCCTGGGCGACAGAGCAAGACTACATCTCAAAAAAAGAAGTCTGAGACTGGGTAATTTATGAAGAAAAGGGATTTAATTGGCTCACGGTTCTGCAGGCTGTACAAGTGTGATTCTGTCATCTGCTTGGCTACTGGGGAGGCCTCAGGGAGCTTTCAATCATGACAGAAGGCCAAGGGGAAGCAGGCACATTTTATATGACTGGAGCAGGAGGAAGAGAGAGAGGGGGAGGTGCCACACACTATTAAACAACTGGAACTTGTGAGAACTCACTTGCTATATAGTACCAAGCGGGGATGGTGTTAAACCATGAGAAACTGGCTCCATGATCCAATCACCTCCCTCCAGAACCCACGTTTGGCATTGGGGATTACTTTTCCACATGAGAGTTGGGTAGGGACACAGATCCAAACAATATGATATATCATAAACCATAGAGCAATGACTAAGTCTCAAAACCAAACCAAGGAAAAATAGTTATATGTGAAAGGCCAACAAAGGAGATTAAATGAAATAAAAATACTCAACAAATTCAAAAGAAGTCAGAGAAAGAGGAAAAAGAGAACAAACTACAGATGCGACAAATAAAAAGCAAACAGGAAGATGACCAATTAAAACCAAACTCTCCGGCATTCCACCATCTGTGTGTGATTATTTAGCAACTCTCTGCCTCCGACAATACCTGTCACACAGGGTTGTCTTCAGAGCTTGCCACATGTGATATGGAAAGCCTGCTGTTTGCAGACCTGCAATCATTATATATTAGCTCTTATTGTTGGTAGCAGAGACCCAGGTCTCTGTGTTGGTCATGCTGAGAGCTCCCTTCTCATTGCTCTGTTTTCCCCCTCCTTTCATCCCTTTCTGTACTTCCAAGCCCCCTATCATCTGGTTGGAGAAGATTCTCAGCCTCTCGATCTGCAAATGTTCAAAGTCCATGAACCAAATAGCTAACAAATGTATTTCTGTATGTTTATCTGCTACCCACGGATCCAGGAGAATTGCTTTCCTTCCTCCAAGAAGTCCGTGGCTGCTGATGCCAAGAATGTGCTCTCTCTGTCCTCTCCTCTTTTCTGATCTGCATATTATCAACCGCTCTGCACTTCTGGGAAGACTTTACACAGGGACAACTATGAGTTTTTGTAGGAAGATGAGAAGTCACCACTTTGAGAACCATCCATTAGACGTTCCAATATTGCTGCAGACATGGACTCTAGCACGTTCTCTTCTTCTCTGACACCCACCCCTTCCCCCACTGGCCACAGCAACTTGGGTTTGCTGTTCAGCTATGGCAGTGCCTACCTCTGGGGAACCGTGACTTGTTTTATACTCTATCCAATAACACAGTGTGTCCTTATACAAAGTAGGTGTTCAATATACATCTGTTGAAGGGATTTCATCACAGTTAAATCTGTGGAGAGTTCAGCAGATAAGTGAGTTGCTCAAGATGCTCAGAGGCTGTCTCATTCCATTTGGGCTGCCGTAACAAAATACCTTAGCCTAGGGGGCTTATAAGCAGCAGAAATTTATGTCTCATAGGTCTGGATGCTGTCAAGTGGAAGGTCGAGGTAGTGGCAGATTGGGTGTCTGTTGAGGGCCTGTTCCTTATAGAGGGCACCTCCTAGCTGTGTCCTCACATGGTGGAAGGAGAACAAGCTCCCTTGGCTCCCTTTTACAAGGCCACTTATCCCATTCATGGGGTCTTTGCTTTCATGATGAAGTCACTTCCTAAAGTCTTTGCCTCCTAATTCAAACCTAACCTATCAGGGGTTAGGTTTCAACACACGGATTTTAGGGGCACACAAACATTGACTATAGCAGGGACATAGCTGGACCTGGGTCTGGGACCTTCTGCGTCCAGCTCCATTATGACACTCACACTGCACATGGTCTCCCAAATGATGTAATTCTGTTCTGTGACATTGTGCCCATGAGGCAGGGATGCAGTAGAGGCCTCTGCAGACATGGCTTGTTCTTGGGACATCCGCCTGGCTTTGTGCTGCAGGCCTGGAAGAATCCACCAGCTGCCCACTCTCATGCCTGACTCAGGTTCGTGGGTCCCTCCAGGCACATGTCAGATAGCCCACTCAATTTTTTACTTGCCCCACTTCCCTGGGTTCCCTTCTGAATTCAGGAACCATGGAGGGAGCTGAGAGTCTCTGTTTTTAGTTCATGCTCTTGTCTCCTATTTGGGAACAATGCCCAGGCAAGGCAATCTCTTTCCTTCTGTTTTCTAAGAACATCAGGGGCTTCCTTCAAACTCTTCACCCACTCCCTCCACTAATCCCTTCTCCCTCAGGGACACAAGCCCACCTCCTGTGTGAAGATCCTGCCACAGGGTGGATCTTTGGTTTTCTGTGGGTATCCAGAGAAGAAGCTAAAGGTGAATGTACTCCGGAATCCAGGAGCTCTGGCGATTTTCTCTCCTTAGCTCAGCGAGCATCCCCACAGATACCCCTCGCCCCACCCCAGGCCCCTTGAATCCATACCATAAAATGTATGTCAGTTTGTTCAACTAAGGACCCCGCTGAGTATTTAATCCCTATTTAAGGATGATGTTTATTTTATTTTTGAGTTTAAATTAATCAGCCTCAGGATACACAATTAGATAAGGCTGGGATTTAGCTCCCCTGGAATGATTTATTTCACATCAAGCCTTCTTAACTCTTTGGCTGCAGAGGGGAAGTGCCTGTATCTTTCTCTGCAGAGTTGCCTAGGGCTGGCCAGGTGAACAGACACGCTCCCTCCTCCCCATCGTTCCAACCAGGACACGGTGTGTGCTTATGATGCAGGGAGTTAGAATACTAGCCTTTTCATCACAACAGTCATAAATCCTCACACAGGGAAATAGAGATAACATACAAGTAGGAAAAAAAGAAAAAGAAACAGTCTTGAATTCTGCTACCTAAAGATAACCATTGTTACCATGTAGGCAAGCTTCCTTTCATGCTGTGTCAAGTGTTGAAAAACTATGCCTCAACATTACAAACACACAGGACTATGTAGAGGATAATGATATCAAACTTTCATGTACCTCCCAGTTAAAATTCAAAAGTGGTAGCTTTTGGATGCATTTGCCCCAGAGTTTAAGGGAAGAAAACTACGGATTCAGCCATAATGTTCATGCTGACCCTCGAGTTATATGTCCCTTTTCTAGTCCAGTTACCGCCTCCCTCCCCACTATTCTGAAGTCAATATGTGTCTTCCCATCCATGTTTAATACCTAGTGTGCATGTCCATGAAGAATGGATAGTGTTCTTTGGTCTGTTTTTGCAGTTTTATACAAATAGCAGTCCATACATACTCTCCTGAAAGTTGCTTTTCTCTTCAACAATATCTTCCAGATGAATCTAGAATTCTGCATTTCTGGTGAGCAGAGGATGTGTGAACCCCCTGCAATCCCCACCCCAAGGTGATGCTGATGTTCTGGTCCAAGACCTGCACGTAGCCTGGTGAGGCTTGGAGTCTTGGGACAGGTCTGTTTTCAGCCCTTTCTTCCTAGGAAGCACAGCCAGATGACCTTGGGGCTGGGGACCTCACAATGCCCCTCGCCAGCAGTGCGCACATCCGTCTTCACTCATCTTCATCAATATTTGTTATCGCACTTTCTGATATTGTTCCTGGATTTTGCTGTGCAGCTGAATGCGTGCCTTGTGTTTCCCAGCCCTTCAGGTCTCCCCCTCTGTGAATTGCTCCTGGCCCATATGTCTATTGGGTCTTTGGTTACTCCTTGCTGACTTGTAAATGCTATATTTTTTTTTTAGACGGAGTTTTGCACTTGTTGCCTAGGTGGGAGTGCAATGGCATGATCACGGCTCACCGCAACTTCTACCTCCCGGGTTCAAGCGATTCTCCTGCCTCAGCCTCCTGAGTAGCTGGGATTACAGGTAAGCACCACCACGCCTGGCTAATTTTGTATTTTTAGTAGAGACAGGGTTTCTCCATGTTGGTCAGACTGGTCTCGAACTCCCGACCTCAGGTGATCCACCCACCTCAGCTTCCCAAAGTGCTGGGATTACAGGCATGAGCCACCACGTCTGGCCAATTTTGATTTTAATGATCTGTATATCAATGCTTTTTTGGCCAAATATCTTACAAATATGTTTTCCCTATTGGTGCACTGTATTAGTCCATTTTCACACTGCCAATAAAGACATACCCCAGACTGGGAAGAAAAAGAGGTTTAATTGGACTTACAGTTTCACATGACTGAAGAGGCCTCAGAATCATGGTGGGAGGTGAAAGGCACTTCTTACATGGCAGTGGCCACAGAAAAATGAGGATGATGCAAAAGTGGAACCCCCTGATAAAACCGTCAGATCTCGTGAGATTTATTCACTACCAGGAGAACAGTATGGGGGAACCACCCCCATGATTCCAATTATCTCCCACCAGGTCCCTCCCACAACACAGGAGAATTATGGGAGGACAATTCAAGATGAGACTTGGGTGGGGACATGCAGCCAAACCGTATCATGCACTGTCTTTGTCTTTTAACTTCATTCATCGCCTCTTTTGTCAGATCAAAGCTACTACATTTAGTATGATTGAATTTATCAGTAATTTCTTTTATGATGTCTGTGTTTTGTGTCATATTAAAAAAAGTTTTTCTCTGTTTAGTGTCATAAAATCTGTCCTCTGTTTTCTTCTAAAAATTGGAAATCTGCTTTTCATATTTTGTTTTATTTCCTTTGTTCTTTGATTCATAGGGATGTGAGGTAGAAATCTCTATTAGTTAACTCTTGCTCTGTAACAAGTAACCCCACACCTCAGAGGCCTAAGACCATAGGCCACCATTTCTCACTCATGTGCATGGGTTGCTTGGGAGGTTTCAGTTCGAACTGTGGTGGCTGAGCTGGATCTGCTCCAAGTGTCTCTGATCCTCCTTGGGTTGGGGCCTGCCAGGGTGCCTTCTTCTCATGGCAATGGCAGGAGTGCAAAGAACAAAGGGAAATGTGAAGGTCTCTTATCTTACCACCCAGGCTCAGAATGTGCAGACTACCACTTTACCACATCCATTGGCCAAAGTAAGTCACATGGCCAAACCAGAAGTCAAGGGCAGGAAGTTTAAGTATGAATCCCATCTCCACGTGCTATGATTTCCTGGGCTTTCAACTTCTTAAGGCTGAATTGTTTTATTCTCACCTCCCCAGCCTGCAGAAAATACATTTTCTCCAGGACTCGTTGAGCCATAGGGCAGAATGATTGTGGTTGACAAGGACTAGATGGAACTCAAGGCTCCAGCCTCTGTGCAGTGGACAGGTGCCATCTGGCCACTGAGGCCAATTCCTTCCCTTTGTCCCCATCTAGGGCCTCTGTTCTGTGCCAATCTCACTGTCATTCTGCCCAGGCCTTCCAGGCATCAGCCTCTTAATAGTTCCTGGCTTCGTTCCCTCTCTTCACATCTATTATGTGAGGGTTTCCATCCTTATTTGGTGTAGGAGGACTTGGCTGAGTCAACTCAGCCTGTCACGTCCCCAGTCTCAGCACTTGGGTACCCCTGAGTGCTCAGCATGAGTGGAGCCCCCGGCGTCTCCCTCCACAGCACGTTCTGAAGGCATAGGAGCTGGACTGACATTCGGGACTCCTAAACCTTTGTTCCACTTCTGTCATGACAGCTTCATTGGTCCAGGCAAATCATGGCAGCTCTCTATGCCTCATTTTTTTATTCCTCACACAATGGAATTACATAACCCTCAGTGCTTACCTAAGGGCGGAGAAATGATTCCCCTGCCTTCTCCCCATTTCTGCATTTGCCAGAGCATCAGATTTTTGTGTCTGGCCAAGAATATAGGGAAGGAAGAGCAGGTAAGCTTTGGGCACAAAGAGGGCGTTTAGGGGTTTCACTTAAGGAAAGAAAGTCAGGGTGCAGAGAGGGGTGGTGGAGCATGATCTTGGGCCAATGGTGAGGAACTAATGAAGTGCAATGTTCATGGGTTAGGTTCTGTAGCAGCCTGGGTCCCATCAAGAGATAGAAACCACATAGTGGGTCTAACGGGGAAGTGTAGTATAAAGGATTGCAACTATGATAAAAGAGTCACTGTAAGACATAAAGCAACCCTGCCTGGTGCCCTAGTGCAGAGGGAGGTACCCAAGGAAGCACAGATTTGAAAGGTGTTCAGATGTCATAAAATGTGGTTCAGCCACCACATAAGAGACGTTCGTGGATTTGGGCAGGCTGGAGCTAGTCAGCAGCTTTTGCACAAGCACTAGGCCACCCACTGGAGTGCAGGTGAGGGACCTGGCTGTGAACCGCTGGAATGCAGGGGAAGGAACCGGCCGTGAGCCGCTGGTGTGCAAGGGAGGGAGCCGGCCGAGAGCCGCTGGTGCAGGTGAGGGAGCTGGCCATGAGCCGCTGGAATGCAGATGAGGGAGCTAGCCGTGAGCCGCTGGTGCAGGGATGCATGGCGGGAGCCTGGCCGCCTTTGTAGGGCAGGAAGCCTCCAGAATGCGTGAGTCCCGCAGGGTCTGGCAGAAGGAATGGCAGCTCTGTGCGGATCCTCTAGAATACAGATCACTGTGTGCAGGTTGCACAAGGGGTACAAGATGGGGTCTGGGAAAATTTTCAGGAACTTTCAGATCACATGGGCCCTGCTGCATTTTGGTTTCCATGTCGAGATGTTGCAAGCCAAGGCTACAAGGTGGCTGAGGGACCACGCCTAGGTCTGTGGTTGGGGCTTGAACATGATCAAGGCACAGCCAGAGAGCTCCTGCCCCCTGCATTCTCTCCATCCTCTACCTAGATGCCTGCAGAATGTTCACTCCCAGAAGGCATATTGAACAGTGTTTCCCAGTTTATCACAGTGCACGTATTGAAAGGTGCACTAGGAGCTGGGAGGCAACAGACTGAAAACTGACACTGGAAACGCTGGCTCATAGCAACGAAGAGAAGCTGAAAAGGAGTGGGGAGGAACTAACTGTAATTTTACATCAATGATCTGCATCTTTGTTTCGATTGTTTGTGGCAACCAAAATGACTATTCTTTCTACCCTCCTAGTTCAGTCATAGCCTGAGACTTTTTTTTTTTTTTTTTTTGAGATGAAGTCTCACTCTGTTACTCAGACTGGGGTGCAGTGGCTGGTCTCGACTCATTGCAATCTCCACCTCCCGGATCCAAGTGATTCTCCTGCCTCAGCTTCCAGAGTAGCTGGGGCTAACAGGCACCCTCCACCATGACTGGCAAATTTTCGTATTATATGTAGAGATAGGGTTTCTCCATGTTGGTCAGACTGGTCTTGATCTCCCGACCTCAGGTGATCTGCCCGCCTCTGCCTCCCAAAATGCTGAGATTACAGATGTGAGCCACTGTGCCTGGCCGCCTGAGACATTTTGGGCAACAGCTGTGACAGAAAAAACGTGCATCCCTTCCGTGCAGGGGATTTAAGAAGTGGCTCATGGCTGATTATGTTTTCTTTGCTCTGTTTCTGGAACTGTGGGAGCATCTTCTGGGATAAGGGTCTATCTGTTTGAGTCTCTGAATGACTACGACCACCAGAGCCCCCTTGTTGACCCGTGATGGATGCGAAATCAATTCAGAAGTAAACGCCGGGTGTGGTGGCTCACGCCTGTAATCCCAGCACTTTGGGAGGCTGAGACGGGCAGATCATGAGTTCAGGTAATCGAGACCATCCTGACTAACACGGTGAAACCCCATCTCTACTAAAAATATAAAAAATTAGCCGGGCATGGTGGCAGGCGTCTGTAGTCCCAGCTACTCAGGAGGCTGAGGCAGGAGAATCTCTTGAACTCAGGAGGTGGAGGTTACAGTGGTCTGAGATTGCACCACTCCACTCCAGCCTGGGTGACAGAGCGAGACTCCATCCACCGCACCCCACCCCCAGCAAAAAAAAAATTAAAAAAAAAAAAAGAAAAGAAGTCAACTTTGCTGTTGAAGCCACTGAGGTTTGGGGGCTTGTTTGTTACACAGCGTCACCTGTCCTGACCAATGCATGACTCATTTCATCCTTGGCACAGCCCCTGAGAGAAGGGCCTTTATCCTCATTTCATGAATGAAGAGTGAAGTCTCAGAGATGTTAGCAGCTTGAGCAAGCTCACACAGTGAGGGGTGGAGCTTGGATTTGAATCCAGGTCTGTCTAACCTCAAAGACTGAAGTGGGGATGAAAATAAGTTGTTATTGTTGTTTGCCTGTCACCCAGGTGATGTAACTCTTGTCTAGGCTCTGCCTACGGGGCTTTGTGACATATCTCTGCACTGATTACCCAGGTGATGTAACTCTTGTCTAGGCTTTGCCTACGGAGACTTTGTGACATAGCTCTGCACTGATCACCCAGGTGATGGAACTCTTGTCTAGGCTCTTCTATCCTTGGATTGTAACCTTGCAGGATCTTGAACTCATATCCTTTAAGGGATCGTAGAAGTGAACACATCAAAGCTGCCATGATAAAGTTGTATAAAAGTGGGCAATATTGCCAAATGCAAAATATCTGGGCTATATTTTGGTCTGAGATCACCATTTGAGATTCCTGGAAGTTAGGGAATATGGAGGCCAACTCCCGTAGGGATGTTGTATAAGACTCCAAGCCCTAAGTCAATGATCTCAACCCTGTGGATCAGCACTGTCCATGTAATGGGGCATCTTAACCCATTTTGTGCTGCTATAACAGAATACCATAGACTAGGGAATCTATAAAGAAAAGAAATTTATTTCTTAGAGTTCTGGAGGCTAGGAAGTCCAAGGATGAGGGGGTCTGCATCTGGTGAGGGCCTTCTTGCTGTGTCATCTCATGGCTGAAGGCAGCAGAGCAAGACTTTCAGAAAGAAAGGGAGAAAAAGGGGCTGAACTTGCTTTTAATACAAGTGCACTCCCAAGATAACTAACCCACCCCCCAGATAACTAAACTATTCCTGAGATAGTGACATTAATCCACACATGGGGGCAGAGTCTCATAACCCAATCACTCTTATTAGGCCCCACCTCTCAACACTGTCACATAGAGGATTAAGTTTCCAACACTTGAGCTCGGGGGGACACATGAAGACCATACATGGGGGATTGATGAGTATATGGGAGGGACCAGTCATGAATATTTTGGCTGAGAGTTGTGTTTGGGAGCTGAAGCCATGCTCCATCATGGCAGGGCACACATAGACCTTTGAATGCTCTGAGGAATGAATATTGAACAGTGTAACTCATGGCAGAAGGTGGAATATTTAAAAGGCAGAACTGCCTGGGTCAACTAAAAGAGTGAACAAACAGCCTGTAGCCTGTGGCTGGCTCCTCTTTTCTTCCCATCCCCACCTTTCACCTTTCTCTCTTTCTTTCTTTCCCTGCCTCCCTCTCTCTCTCCCTTCCTTCCCTCCCTCTTTCCTTCCTTTCTTCCTTCCTTCCTTCCTCTACCTTCTTCTTTCTCTCCCTCCCTGCTTCCTTGTTTCTTTCCTTCTTTCTCTTTCCCTCTTTCTCTCCCTCCTTCCTTCCTTCTTTCTCTCATTTCCTTCTCTCTTTCTTTCTCTCTCTCCCTCCATCTTTCTTTCTCTCATTCTTTCCTTCCATCTCTCTTTCCTTCTTTGTCCCCTTCCTTCCTTCCTTTCTTCCTCCCTCCTTCCTAACTTCCTTTCTTCTCTCTTCCTTTGACTGATGTGTTCTGAGCCCAAGCACCCTGTGGGGTACTAAGTGGTACCAAAATTGACTCAAGAATCAAGAAGAAATAGAAAACTAAGAAGTACTATAACATGAAGAACATAAAATCTCTAGTAAAATAAAATCTCTCACAAAGGAGGGACTAGGCCCAGATGGTTGTATGAGCAAATTTTACAGACTTGCAAAGAATGGATCATTCTAATTATGTTCCAAACAACTGTAGCTAGGAATATTAATGCTTGATTTTTCAAGAGCTTCATTTCCTAAAATCTGTAGGTTCAAAGGTAGATTAGCCTGTGTTGGAAATCCTCAAATATTGTGCAGGTCCTTGAAGTTTTAGCATTAAAAAAGAAAGGGCTTGCCTGCATTAACTTTGAATTTTGTAACAGTTACCAGTTAATGGAGATACTCTATGCCTTTATATACACTCTGATTTTATAGGAATGGAGGCATATCAGACACATGGCTCTCCACGCAGGTATTTTCCTTTGTAACATATCTTGGACATCATTTTTGAGCATCCTTTAAAATTTATTTCTTTAAATAGCTGCATAGTAGTCTATCATATGAAAACCATAATTTCAATAAACAGTAAGGTGTTAATCATTAATGTGATTGATAAACATTAAGGTGATTTCTAGACTTTTGTTAATTAAAAAGGTGGTATAATACTTTCTCCCATTCATACATAATTCCAGGCATCATGAGTATGTCTGTAGGGTAAATTTCTGGAAATGAAATTGCTGAATCAGAGAGTATTTCCATTTATAATTTTGGTATATATTGTTTAATTACAATTGATATAGTTTTTACTAATTTATAATCCCAGTAACAAGATGTGAGTACCACTTCAAACTCCACAACTTCACTGGCAGTGCTTGAAGTCATGATGCATATTGCCAGCCTCTCTTCAAGTAAAGTTCTATTAACTCTACAAAAATTTTATAAATGGCAGACGTTACATTTCCAGATAGCTTTGTGGTAACCAAAAAAGAATTGATTTATTAGCAATTTGTATATCACATTGAGACAAAATATATTTGTGATAAATATCATTATTGTTACATAATTAAAACATCTCATATATTAAGAAATCATACTTTAGATGGGGTCAAACTGGCCGATTAGAAGCAGCTGTGTCCCATGGCTCTCACAGAGAGCAATGAAAACTGTGAGTGAATTCTGCACCTTCAATTGAGATATTCAGATTCTTGCATTGGAACTGACTGGGCAGACAGCTCGACCCACAGAGAGTCAGGAAAAGCAAGTGGGTCAATGACCCATCCAGGTGTGGCTAGCCGAGCCCCCACTCGCAGGCAAGGGAGGCCATGAGTGATTGTTCGACTCTGCCCGGGAAACCATGCTTCTCCGACGGATCTTTGCAACCTGCAGATGAAGAGGTCCCCTCAAGAGCTCAGCCACCACAGCCTTGGGTCTGAAGCACAGAGCTGTGTAGAGTCTCAGTGGAGTGCTCGCTGGCTTACTGGGGCATGCATGGAAACCCAGGAATTTTGCATACTCTGCCCAGAGAATTCCAGCAAAGTGGGAGATACATCTGTGCATTCCCCTATGAAGGGGGCTGAATCCAGGGAGCCAAGTGACATCATTCTGAGGCCCCACTCCCACAGCACCTTATAAGACCCATTGGCTTGGAATTCCAGCAGGCCAGTGGCAGCAGGCTGGAGATAGCCGGAGGTGGACTGAGTTCCCAGGGGGAGGGGCAGCGGCTCTATCTGTGGTTTGAGTTGGCTGCTCTAGCCTGCTGGCACCAGGGACCAGGAGGAGTCCCCTATAACACAGTACAGCTGTTGTGACTGATTGTGGCCAGGCTGCTTCTTTAAGTGAGACTGAAATCCATCCCTCCTCACTGGACAGGGCCTCCCCATCAGAATTTTAGCAACTCCAGCCGGAGTTCTATGGACAGAACTCTGATTTCTCCCTGGGATGAAGTCCCCAGGGAGAGGGGTAGCTACTGTCTCCCCAGTTCAGCCAACTGAACCTTTCCAGCCTGCTGGCTCTGCAGACTCCTGGGGATCAGAACAACACACCTGCTCTGCCAAAGGGCAGCCAGACTGCTTCTTTAAGCAGTCCCTGATCCTGTTCCTCCTGACTGGGTGAGACCTCCCAACAGGGGTCACCAGAAACCTCCTACAGGAGCGTTCCAGCTGGCATCAAGTCAGTACCCCCTTGGACTGGTGCTCCCAGAGGAAGGATCAGGTTGCCATCTTTGCTGTTTCGCAGCCTTTACTTGTGATACCTCCAGGTGCATGTATGTGAGATAAGGCCCCCAAGGAGAGGTAATAAAAATCAATTCAAGATGGATTAAAGACTTAAATCTTAGACCTAAAACCAGAAAAACCCTAGAAGAAAACCTAGGCAATACCATTCAGGACATAGGCATGAGCAAAGACTTTGTGACTAAAACACCAAAAGCCATGGCAACAAAAGCCCAAATTGACAAATGGGATCTAATTAAAGTAAAGAGCTTTTGCACAGCAAAATAAACTATCATCAGAGTGAACAGACAACTTACAGAATGGGAGAAAATTTTTGCAATCTATCTGTCTGACAAAGGGCTAATATCCAGAATCTACAAAGAACTTAAACAAATTTACAAGAAAAAAACAGCCCCATCAAAAAGTGGGCAAAGGAAACGAGCAGACACTTCTCAAAAGAAGACATTTATGCGGCCAACAAACATATGAAAAAAAGCTCATCACCACTGGTCATTAGATGAATGCAAATCAAAACCACAATGAGATACCATCTCACTCCAGTTAGAATGGCGATTATTAAAAAGTCAGGAAACAGCAGATGCTGATGAGGCTGTGGAGAAACAGGAATGCTTTTACACTGTTGGTAGGAGTGTAAATTAGTTCAGTCATTGTGGAAGACAGTGTGAAAATTCCTCAAAGATCTAGAACCAGAAATACCATTTGACCCAGTAATCCCATTATAGGGTATATACCCAAAGCATTATAAATTATTATACTATAAAGACACATGAACTGTATGTTTATTTCAGCACTGTATGTTTATTTCAGCACTGTATGTTTATTTCAGCACTGTTCACAATAGCAAAGACTTGGAACCAACCCAAATGCCCATTAATGATAAACTGGATAAAGAAAATGTGGCATATATACACCATGGAATACTATGCATTTATGTCCTTTCCAGGGACAGGGATGAAGCTGGAAACCATCATTCTCAGCAAACTAACACAAGAAAAGAAAACCAGGCCAGGAGCAGTGACTCATGCCTGTAGTCTCAGAACTTTGGGAGGCTGAGGTGGGGAGTTTGAGATCAGCCTGACCAACATGGAGAAACCCCGTCTCTACTAAAAATACAAACAATTAGTCAGGCGTATTGGCACATACCTGTAATCCTAGCTACTTGGGAGGCTGAGGCAGGAGAATCGCTTGAACCCAGGAGGCAGAGGTTGTGGTGAGCCGAGATCACGACATTGCACTCCAACCTGGGCAACGAGAGTGAAAATTTGTCTCAAAAAAAAAAAAAAAGAGAGAGAGAAAGAAAAAGAGAAAAGAAAACCAAACACTGCATGTTCTCACTCATAAGTGGGAGTTGAACAATGAGGACACATGGACACAGGAAGGGGAACATCACACACTGGGGCCTGTCATGGGGCGGGAGGCTAGGGGAGGAATAGCGTTAGGAGAAATACCTATGTAGATGACGGGTTGATGGGTGCAGCAAACCACCATGGCACGTGTATAACTATGTAACAAACCTGCATGCTCTGCCCATGTATCACAGAACTTAAAGTACAACAAAGAAAACTTTACATAAATGCATAAAGTCTAGAACGGCTAATATATTATAATGAAATGTCAACTATAATCCCAGCTCAAAGAGAACGCCATAAAATTATGAAGAGCTCTCCACAAATCTCTAAATTTATGTCCTCATATGATTACATTTCTATTTCTTCTTGAATAATTTCCTCATTTTAGTTATGATTTAGTGATAGTAAGATGGTAATTATGAGGAGAAAATTCTGCTAACACTCCATAGAGAAAATTCTGCCTCATTTCACCACACACCTGAGTCTTAAGCAGTCACTTCTAATGTAGCTGAATAATAGATCCTCACCCAGCTGAGTCTATGAGTTGAATCCATGTATGTGAGATAAGGCCCCCAAGGAGAGGTAATAAGCTGGGAATCCCATCAGCTCATCTTTCTTCAGGCCTATATTTGTCATTGTCACTTGTAGAAGCAGGACAGCCCTGGCATTGGGATTGGTAGTAACAGAGAGTATCAAAGGGAAAACTGAACTTCACTAATTTTTGGAAAACAGCTGATTGGAAACAGATGGGCTCCAACGTTTTCCATGTGTGAGGTCATTGTCCCAGGTAGCCTTGCTCAGGACATTTCTTGTCAGGAAAACAGAAGTCATACGATATTTCTACCTTCCAAGAGAATAGAACATAATGTCAGATTTTCTCATGGATTCCCACAAGTTCAAGAAACTTTCATGGCCTTATTTAACTGCTTAAGCATTTCAACTAAAAAATTATTTGTCTTTCAAATACACAGGAATCTGTTTGGAAAAATGTTAACCAGAAAAAGTTGGAATTCTAAAGTAAAAAATGCATAAGGCCATAAAAATTTTTTATATCTTTTAATTTATATGTCAACTGGGGAAAAAAAAACATTCTCTGAAGTTTCCTTTTATATCATTAAAGACTTATTCTTTATTACCAGCAATACAGGGCGACTTATTCAGGTTGAATCTTGAAGGTAAACTTTAACTTAATTTTAAGTTTTGGCTAATTTTTAAGCATTTCTCAGTCACCTACCATGATTTCATCTCAGAAACCAAAATCTCAATTTCATTTAGACCTTTGAAATATTAAAATAGAAGGTTAAATGCTTCAAAATAATATTCATGTAGAGACTTACATATGTGGACCAGGAATCTCCATGTATTACAAAGTTTATGAGAACATAACAAATGTTGATACACACATTTAATTCTGAAATAAAAACTTACAACAAATAAAACTAACAAATCAAGAAAATATTGTAGGTTACACATTTTATGTCTAAAAATATAGGTATGAAACACTCAAGGATGGATAAAGGAAGAAATCACAAGAGAAAAGAAAAAATATCTAGAGACAAATTAAAAGCATGAAATATCAAAAGTTAAGAGATACATTAAAAATGGTACCATAAGGGAAAAATTTATAGCTATAAATGATTATAAAAAATAAGATACTGAATCAACAACTTTACTCCTAAGGAACTAAAAACAGAGAGAAAAAGAGGGACTATTAAAGAGCGACAACTAAAAGCTAGCAAAATTTAAAAAATGATAAAGATAGCAGTGGAAATAAGTGAAATAGAGAATAGAAAAACAATATCAAAAATCAACACAACCTAGTTTGTTCTCTGAAAAACATCAAAACTGACAAAATTTTATCTAGATTGACTAAGAAAGAAAGGGAATATTCAAATTACTAAACTCAAAAATAAAATGGGTACATTACTAACAGATTTTTGGAGTAAAAAAGGGGTGTAGGAGAGTACCATAAGGGACTATACACTAAAAAATTGAATAGCTTAAATAAAATGAACAAATTCCTAGAAACAAAAAACCTACTAAGACTGAATCAGAAAAGTTGAATAAACCTATTCATCAAGGAGATTCAGCAGGAGGATTGCATCAGTAATCAAAAACCCAGCAACAAAGAAAAGCCTGGACCAGATGGTTTCACTGTTGAATTCTACCCAATGTTTAAAGCAGAATTAACACCGCTTCTTCTCAAACTTTTTCAAAACGTTGAAAAGGAGGTAGTTTTTTCTAACTTATTCTATGAGGCCAGTATTACCCTGACACCAAGCCAGACAAAGGCACCATAAGAAAACTACAAACAAACATCCCTTATACATGCTGATGCAAAAATCCTCAACAAAATACCAGCAACTCAAACTTAGCAGTACATTAAAAGGATTATACACTATGAATGAGTGTAATTGACTCCTGAAATGAAAGTATGTTCCAGCACATGAAAATCAGCGTAATATCACATTAAGGAAAAAACCCTCACGTGATCATCTTAAGCAAAGAAGAAAAAGCATTTGTCAAAATTTAACCCACATTCATGATAAAATATACTTAATAAACTATAAAAAGAAAGAAAACACATTAACATAATGCTATACAAAAAACAAAACAAAACAAAACAAAAAAACACAGCTAACATGGTGAAAGACTGAAAGCTTTTACCCTAAGAGCAAAAACAAGGATGCCTGCTTTTACTACTGCTATTTAGTATAGTACTGAAGTTTCTAGTTAGTTAATAAGGTGAGTAAAAGTATTAAAGATATTCCAATTTTTTAAAAAGTAAAATTATCTGTTTGCAGATGACATAACCTTATATATTAAAAATCTTTTAGTTTCTGTGAAATAAACTGTCAGATGCAATAAATAAAATTCAGCAAAGCTGCAGGATACAAAATAATACACAAAAATCAGTTGTATTTCTACAATAACAATAAGCTATCTGAAGAAGAAATCAAGACAACAGTATCATGTATGATAGCATCAAAAGAATAAAATACTTAGAAACCCACTTAACCAAGGAAATGAAAAACCTGTACAGCAAAAACTACAAACATGGCATGAAAGTATTAAAGATGACACAAATAAATGAAAAGACATCATGTGTTTATGGACTGGAAGACAAAATCTTGTCAAGGTGCCATTGTTATCTATAGTCATCTACAGATTCAATAAAATCACTGTAAAAATTCCAATATTTGAAAAAATAGAAAAACCTGTTCTAAAATTCAGACGAAATCTCAAAAAAACCCCAAGCAGCCAAATCAATCTTAAAAACTAACAAAGTTAGAGGACTAACACCTCCTGGTTTCAAACTTCAGTATGCAAAACAATGCTGTACCAGCATAGAGACAGACACAAAGACCAATGCAATAGAAATAAAGAACCAAAAAATATGGTCATGATTTTTAACAAGAGCGTCAACACTGTTCAATGGGGAAAGGACAGTATTTTTTTAAATGGTGTTAAAAACGGATATTTACATCTATCTATCTATATATTTATATGTATATATATTTATAGGTATATATATATTTATATGTGTATATATATATATCCCAAATTAGCTTTTTGTCTGTCATGTATGTTGCAGATCTATTTCCCCAGTCTGTTGACTTTTGACTTTGAGATATTTTTCTCTCATACAAAATTTTAATTTTTATGGAGTCAAATACAACCTTGGCGACGATCTGGTTCACGCACTGCCCGGCCTGCGTGAGCACGATTTCCCTCATGGCCAAGGCGGGATTAGAGTGGCAGGAGAAACGCGAGAAGGAGGAGCAGACGCGCAGCTACGCAGCCCACACTCCACCACCACTGAAATAGCCCCGCGCCCACCTCCCTCAGCCTCGGATTCGGCTCACAGAATAAGCAACAGCTTTACTTCCACACAGGTGTACCCACCTGTGAATCCCTTGGCGTTGAACGTCTGTTGGAGAGCTCAGGTGTCCTTGCTGTGATCCTTTCCACGTTGGGGAAAGCTGGTCAGCTGGAGAACTTCCTCCAACATCTTTAGTAAGACTAAATCCCTAGCTGAGCTGAAACTGAATTTTCCTCCCATGTGGGAGGGGAAGACTCTTGTATCCATATTCACAGAGTGTCTTTGCACCTGTCCTAGATTGATGACATATTTTTGTAATTGATGAGTCTTTTCATCTATTAGGAGATCTGTGCTTAGGAAAGTCTTCCGAATGTTAACAGGATTTAATTATAAGTTTTACTTTGGAACAGTTCAAACCCGCAGTAAGCTATGGGTGTTAGAGATAGTCAGGCTTCTGATTTAGCTAGACTCTTCTTTAGAGTAGGATTAGCCCTTTCACCTTTCCAGAGGACTGCGGTCTGCACACAGAGTGAAGGTAATATTGGATTCTTAAAGCTGAGGATAGGTGTTGGGATACACCTGCTGTGAAAGACGGGCCATTGCCACTTTGCAGGCTTTTAGATTACCCAAACTGAGGAGTTATTTCTTCTGGTAAACATTTTTCAGATGGGGTGGGGAATGCCTCGATCTAACCAATGAAGGTATCAGTAAGCATTAGCAAATATTTGAATCTCCTGCAGAAAGGTAGCTGAGTAAATTAGAGTTGCCAGTTCTCACCTGGATAGGTTCCTCAATTTTGGACAGGTTTACCTGTAGAAGGAGAAAATTGCTAGCCGTTTGGGTCATGTCAGGCACAGAGATCACAGGGCTGAGTCACCTGTTTTGGTGTCTTGAAAAGATTTACCCCTATAAACAAATGAGACATTAACGGAAACCAATAATCCCTTCTAGGGTGAAAAGAATCATGAAAGTGCTGAATTATATTCCTATGATTGGTACTTGGCATTAGTAATTTATTACCATCATTCAGCCAGCCAGAGGGACCCTGGACTGAAATGCAATCCCTGGCCCATTTTTGTTCTTCTTCAGAGTGTTCTGGCTCAGTTCAATGTATGCTGACCAGCACACCCATAAGCTTCATTGGCCCTTTCAGTGCAGGGGCCTTGGCTGCAGCATCTGCAAGGGCATTTCCTTTTACATGGTCAGTCTCTCTTTTGATGTCCTCTGCAATTAATTACAGTCACTTTTTGGCAGCAAAGCAGCATTCTAACAAGTTCAAAATCTGAATGATGTTGTATGGAAAAACCCTTGGGGGTCAGGAGTCCCTACCCATTCCAAATTGCAGCATAAGCATGAAGCACTAAAAAGTCATACTTGGAATCAGTGTAAATGTTAACTTTTAAATCCTTTCCCAACTGCAGGGGCTGAGTAAGTTCAATTAACTCAGCTTTTTGAGCTGAGGTTGAGGCCAGCAAGACTTGTGCCTTGATTCTCTTGTGCTGACTACTAATAGCATATCTACCACTCCTGTTTTCCTGATGCATAAAACAACATACATCTGTTAACCACTCTTCCTTGGGATGGTCAAGGGGCTCATCTCTTTTAAGTCTGGCCCGCTAGAATAAATTTGTTTCATAACCTGTGACACGCTTTGGCTGTGTCACAGTCAAATCTTATCTTGAATTGTAGCTCCCATAATTCCTATATATCGTGGGAGGGATCCAGTGGGAGGTAATCGAATAGGGGGATGGGTCTTTCCCATGCTGTTCTCGTGACAGTGAATAAGTCTCATGAGATCTGATGATTTATTTATTTATTTATTTTTGAGACATAGTCTTGCTCTGTTGCTCAGGCTGGAGTGCATTATCATGACCTTGGCTCACTGCAACCTCTGAATCCTGGGTTCAAGTGATTCTCCTGTCTCAGCCTCCCGAGTAGCTGGGATTACAGGTGCCTACCACCAGCCTAATTTTTGTACTTTTAGTATAGACGGGGATTCACCATGTTGGCCAGGCTGGCCTTGATCTCCTCACCTCAGGTCATCCACTGCCTTGGCCTCCCAAAGTGCTGGGATTACAGCTGATGGTTTTATAAAGGGGAGTTTCCCTACACAAGCCCTTTTGCCTGCTGCCATGTAAGAGATGTGACTTTGCTCCTCATTTGCCTTCTGCCATGAGTGTGAGGCCTCCGACCATGTGGAACTGTGAGTCAATGAAACCTCTTTTCTTTGTAAATTATCCAGCCTCAGATATGTCTGTATTAGCAGCATGAGAACAGACTAATACAACCTGTATGCCAGGAAGTCTAGAAGCACCTGTGAACTCTGGCCGATAAGTAGCTGGGTTTATGGTTTGGCAGCCTTTAAAAGTTATGTCTGGAGGGTCTAGCAATAAGGCCTGATACTTTCATAAATGTCCTCCTATTATCCACTGCTGCCCTTTAGCTTCTAGGACCACCTTCCCTTGGTGTGGGGTCAAAAACCTGTAGGTGCTGTTCTAATGTTAGTTTATTAGCTTTGCCTGCTAGAAAAGTGGTAACAGCAATAGCTCTAAGACATCAAGGCCACCCTGAGGCCACCTGGTCTATCTGCTTATAAAATTAGGCTACTGGCCTTGGAATGTCCCCCAGTTTTCGGACAAGATTACCCAAGGCCTATGCCTTGCTTTTTGGTCACATAAAGAAAAAATGGTTCATCCAACTTGGGGACTGCTGTGGCTGCAGCAGAGCCCAATTTCTCCTTGAGAGTATTGAAGGTTTGCTTGCAGTTCTCATTACATTCTAGGAGCTCTAAATCTTTCCCTTTAATGTATCATATAAAGGCTTGGCTACATGCCCAAATCTGGGCACCCATAAGCAGCAGTACCCAGCTATCTCCTAAAAAAGCCCACAGTCATTTTTTGGACAGGGACTCTTGGGTGACTGAAATAACTTTTTTTATCTTCTCGAGATGTTCATCAGTTCCAGAGGTTAAGACAGATTCCAAATATTTAAGTCTTTCAGTCAAAATCTGAGCCCTGTGTGGTGATGCCCTATATCTGCAAGTTCCCAGGAAATTTACCAACTTAACATTATTATTATGAGTCTTCTTTAGTTGGGCTAGCAATGAGCAAGTCACCTACATACTGAATAATTGTGTCCCTTTCCAATTGTAGATTTGTTAAGTCGTTAGCTAGAGCATTTTCAAATAAGTGGGGGCTATCCCAGAACCCTTCAGAGATGACTGTCCAGGTTAGTTTTGAGGCTGAATGGATATCTGGATCAGTCCATTCAAAGGCAAACATATTATGAATCTGGATGCATTGAGATCCAGAAAAGTGCATCTTTCAGATTTAGGAATGTAAACCAGCTTGCATCCCGTGGGACTTGGTAAGTATTGGGGACAATGAGGTGTACGGAGACAACTGCATTTCTTAATGCTCTAAGGGTTCTGACAAATCTGTACTTGCCATTAGGCTTTTTATCTGGTAACATGCGAGTATTGTAGGAGACTCTCATGGCCTTAATAACTCATATGGCAAGAATTTGGCAATAAGGCGTTGAATTTCCCCTCATGCTTCTCGCCTTAAAATGTATTGTCTCTTCTGAGGGTGAGGAGCACTAGGCTGAAGTTGGATTTGAATGGGGGAGGTGTTTAGTGCGTTTCCCAGAGCCTCTGTGGCCCAAACCTCAAGATTTAATTGAGACAACACCTCAGGTGGTAAATGTGACAGCTCATTCTTAACTTCTTTTTTCCCCTGAGGGGTCAGGAACAAAAGTAACACTTTCTATGCTTTATGATCTGTGAAGGTGACCATGACTTGGTCTCCTGAGTCAATAAACCTCTCCCCAGTAAGAGGTCAGGCAATCAGACAGTACTAAAAAGGCAGGCAAGAAACCTAGAGGCTCTGGAGGACAACTTAGAAGATATGAAAAGCAGTGATTTTGGGCTTGTCCATCATGAGAAGACAGGAGCCCATTGTATTGAGTCAGAACAGAGTAATCTGCTCCCATACCTAATACGAAGTTAATACTCCTACCTGCTACTTCAAGAGTCACCTGAGGCTCCTCCATCTCTCGATAGCTAATAGTCCAATGGGAGCGGAGGCAGGAAGTATCAGGCCCTCTCAGTTTTGAGTCTGCTGGGCTCTGATGATGGCTCCCTTGGGAGCACAGTGCATTTCCTTCGGCAGTGGCCGACCTTCCTACAGAAGGCACATTGATTTATATCAAAGGCACAATGGCCCAGAGTCACAGACTGGGACTTTTACCTTCTCACTTCCTCTGTGAGGGCCAGGGGTTAAGGGGCTTCCTCTGAAGTGGTGGAGAGCACAAGGCTGCAGCTAGAAGCTGGGCCTCTTGGAAGATTTGCTTTATTTTATATTTTCTTGGCCCTATTCCTGTGATGGAAAACTGCAAAATCCAAGTCTAAAATCTGATCCATGGGAGTCTGGAAGCCTAAGGCTGCTTTTGGTGGCTTCCTATAGATATCAGAAGCAGACCGGGCTATAAAATAAACTCCTAGCAATGCTTGTCCCTTCTTGGAGTCAGGGTCAGTGTTAGTGTATTTCCTCAAGGTCTAAATTATCCACCCTTGTAATAAGGCTAGGTTTTCATCTTTTCCCTGAGTAATTTTCCAGACTTTATAAAAATTAAAAAGCTTTATCACACTTTTTTTATTCCTTCAAGGAGTCAAATGATCATAATTTTTTCTCTCTATATCCCACTTTCTTCTTAATTCATTTGTCTTTTCTAGATTCTAGTTCTTTTGGGTCCTAGTCAGGCACTGCTATGCCTCCTATTTGATAGGTGTCTTGCCCCTGGTTGCAGGCTGCCACCCTATTAACATGTGCTCTAGCCACTCCTGTAATGCACTGTGTTTCTACCATGCAGCAGGTAAACATAAATATATGCAAATCCTGCCTGGTCAGATCATACATCAAGGTTAGCCTCTTAAATTTGTCTATGAATTTTCCCGGAACCTCTGAAAACTGTTTTAGTTTTTCCTTGCATATGGCTAATTCAGACGTAGAAAAGGGTACATATACCTATATAGTGTGGGGAAAAGAAAGAGAGATCAGACTGTTACTTTTTCTATGTAGAAAGAAGTAGACATAAGACGCTCCATTTTGTTCTGTACTAAGAAAAATTCTTCTGCCTTGAGATACTGTTAATCTGTAAACCTACCCCCAACCCTGTGCTCACAGAAACATGTGCTGTGTCCACTCAAGGTTTAATGGATTTAGGGATATGCAGGATGTGCTTTGTTAAACATATGCTTGAAGACAGCATGATTGTTAAAAGTCATCACCACTCCTTACTCTCAAGTACCCAGGGACACAAAACAGTGCGGAAGGCCACAGGGACCTCTGCCTAGGAAAGCCAGGTATTGTCCAAGGTTTCTCCCCATGTGATATTCTGAAATACGGCCTCGTGGGAAGGGAAGGACCTGACCATCCGCCAGCCTGACACCAGTAAATGGTCTGCGCTGAGGAGGATTAGTAAAAGAGGAAGGCCTCTTTGCAGTTGATATAAGACAAAGCCATCTGTCTCCTGCTTGTCCCTGGGCAATGGAATGTCTCAGTGTAAAACCCATCTACTGAGATAGGAGAAAACCGCCTTAGGGCTGGAGGTGAGACATGCTGGAGGCAATACTGCTCTTTAAGGCATTGAGATGTTTATGTATATGCACAACAAAAGGACAACACTTTTTTCTTTACCTTGTTTACGATGCAGAGACATTTGTTCACATGTTTTCCTGCTGACCCTCTCTCCACTATTACCCTATAGTCCTGCCACGTCCCTCTCTCCGAGAAATGCCCGATAATGATCAATAAATACTAAGGAAACTCAGAGACTGGTGCCGCCGCGGGTCCTCCATATGCTGAGCGCCAATGCCCTGGGCCCACTTTTTCTCTATACTTTGTCTCTGAGACTCTTTTCACACGTCTCTTGTTCCACCTGATGAGACACACCCACAGGTGTGGAGGGACAGGCCACCCCTTCAATATAGTGTCCCTATTATCATCTGTCACTTCCCAGAGAGGGCAAACATTCAACTTTGCTAGCTGATAAGAGGCCCCACTGCATGTTGTTCTGGTGAAGCTCGGGTGTTTCGAGAGTGAGGTGTGTACATAAGACAGGACTCAAAGGGCAGGGAGAAGATGATGACCGGACACTAGATAACCCTGGAAAACTAGAAGAAATTAATAACATGTTGCACACCTCACCAGAACTGGAAGGAGTCTCACTGTGTTCTTATGGGGTGCTTGGACTGGCAGGGGGAGCTCAACCCCAGCTAAGAAAAGCCTAATATTAAGAGGTACTTGCATTAAAAGGGTAATCAATTACGTGCTGTTCCTATTTTGTCTTTTCCTCCATCAAACATATGGAAGCCCATTTTAATTTTTTATCCTGACCAAGCATCAGGGAAGCCTGTATATAATGTATTTCCTCCCTCTTAGTTTCTCTTCTATAAAATAAATTAAGCTGCAAAATAGGAGTCAGATGAAACAGGGGAAATAGGAAGGCTGTAGCTTGTATATTGTAATGTATTAGTCCATTTTCACACTGCTATGACAAAACTCTCTCAGGAAAAAAGTGACTTGCTGGGTTTAGAAAGTAGGGTCCAGCTGCCCTATACCAGCTCATCAAAGATGGCTTTATGGTTAACAAATGAGAGAAAACTGTTAAGAAAAACCCTCATGTTCTCCATCTTGAGGGTAATTGTTTGCAGAGGGTTGTCATAGAAGAGGCTGTCACTAAACAGGCATATCTGATCTTATCATGTAGAGCTCTTAAATACCACATTTCAACTTCTAGTCATAATGATGGCAAGGTTACTGCTGATCTTTTCTGATAATTACGGTAAAAAAAATACTAGGTTAGAAGACAATTCTTTCTTTCAGTGTCACTTGGACCAGTGGCAAATTAACCAAGCAGTCAGTTAAGAGTCAGAGGATCGATGAGGAAAGTAAAAGCTAAACTGTTAGGGGCCTCTGTCCTGGGGCAGCCTCCAGGCTACTACAAAACAGAGGCGGTGAGCAGAAAGGTGACAATATGCAGAGCACTCAGGTGAGGGACAGAGAGCACAAGGTGGGTAGTCCAAAAAGAGAAAGTGGCAAATATCTTGTTTAGCCAAATCCATTCTTCTCAATATTTCCAGGGCCTCTAACCCTGTGGGCTTGGCCTCTAATCTGAGTATGATAATAGTGGATAATCATTCTTGCCCACCAGAATGGCTTCACGACTCTAAAAGACAGCCCACTTGCCAGGTGTCAGCTGATTGATTCTGTGTGGATTTTTTTCCTTGGAGTGGGGGTCTTGTCTTGGTGTCCGTTCATGGTGTTGCTGAAAGATGTTGCTGGAAAAGAGGGTCCTGATACAGACCACAAAGTAGGATTCTTAGATCTTGTGCAGGAAAAAATTTGAGGTGAGTCAGAGAGCACAGTGAAAAAAGCAAGTTTATGAGAAATTACTCCATTACAGAGTTGGACATCCTCAGAAAACAAGAAGAGGAATGCATTGTCTTTTGTTAGTGTCTCTACTTATAAATAACTATAAAGAGAAAGAGTTATAAATAAACTTGGAAGGTGCAGATGTAGTCACTAAAGTTGGGGCTACTGGTTTTAACAATAACCATTAACCTATTGACCTAAGCTACCTCATTAATAATATCCTTACAAAAATATGCCGCACTCCTAGGACATTTATACATTTTTTAGGCTTGGTGGAAGATGTCTTGTATGACCACAAATATTCTGCAATTGTAATTTGTGGCCAAGTAAAAAATGTGACTATTTTCAGACCATGAACACTAACCTTCTAGATGCCTTGTGAGTACCTAGCTACTCATATTAAGATAGAATATTCTAGTCATGTTTATTAAACTAGAAGCTAAGTAACCATGAGTTCCTCTAACAGAGCAAGTCTACTCCTCAAGGAAAAAGTGTATTTCTCAGGAATTTTATGCATTTTGTTTGATGGCATTTGGTATGTTTACCAAAATGGCAGAAAAGAGTGAAATTAGTCCTCAAAGATTTCTCCAGATTGGATATAAAGTAAACAAAATGATTACAGTTAATATGCAAGTTGATGCAGTTGATATTCAAAAGAAATTTTGTTTGAAACAAAATGAGATTTTCATTTTTACTTCTTCTTCTTCTTCTTCTTCTTCTTCTTCTTCTTCTTCTTCTTATTATTATTATTATTATTATCATTTTGAGACAGAGTCTTGCTCTGTTGCCCAGGCTGGAGTGCAGTGCAGCATCTTGGCTCACTGAAACCTGTGCCTCCCGGGTTCAAGCAATTCTCCTGCCTCAGCCTCCCAAGTAGCTGGGATTACAGGCATGAATCACCACACCCAGCTAATATTTGTATCTTTAGTAGAGATGGGGTTTCACTCTGTTGGCCAGGCTGGTCTCAAACCCCTGACAACAAGCAATCTGCCCACCTTGGCCTCCCAAATTGCTAGGATTACAGGCATGAGCCACCACTCCCAGCCACAATGAGGTTTTTAAATAATTCTGATTTCCTGCTGTTGAGCAGGGAGCTGAGCAAGTTCAACAGATCATGGGCCTAAACTAGGGGAAGACTGAGGACAAACTCCAGAACACATGTGATTAAATTAATTACAATGGAAACCAAATCAAATTGAATAAGGCTCTACCTCTTAGTTTCAAGATGTTTCCCCTCATTTTGAAATGTGGTGTTATTCCATGGAAAAGAAAACTAATGTTTATCTCCAGAGTAAAGAACAGGGTTCTTTGCAGGGATTGATTGACTGAGAAGTATGGCTCAGGATTAAAAATCCTTCTTTTTTCCATTTATAGACTAAAAATAAATTTCTAAACCCCTGTTGACTAAATGGACCTCTCTTCTTGGATAAGGACATTCCAAAGTTAACCTGAAAAGCTAGCTCAAGCCATGGGTCACATATGCCTCATTATACTCTCCTTCCTTTGGTTTTAATTTTAATTTTAATTTAAATTTTTAATTTATTTTTGTGGGTACATAGTTGGTGTATATATTTATGGGGGTACATAACATACTTTGATGCAGTCATGCAATGAGTAATACATAATAAAAAATGGGGTATCTGTCCCCTCAAGCATTTATAGCTTGTGTTATAAACAATCCAATTATACTCTTTTAGTTTTTTCACATGTGGAATTAAATTATTTTTGACTATAATCACCCTGTTGTGCTTTCAAATGCTGTCTTATTCATTCTTTCTAACAATAGTTTTTTTTTTTTTTTACCCATTTAGCATCCCCACTATCCCCTTGTTCCCTCCCTGCCCTTCCCAGTATCTGGTAACCATCCTTACACTCTCTATATCTATGACACCAATTGTTTTGAATTTTAGCACCCACAAATAAGTGAGAACATGTGACATTTGTCTTTCTGTGCCTGACATTTCACTTTCATAAACATAAAGACTTTCACAAACATAATGACTTTCAGTTCCATTTATGTTATTGCAAATGGCAGGCGTCTCATTCTTTCTTACAGCTGAATAGTACTCCATTGTGTATATGTACCATATTTTCTCTATCCAGTCAACTGTTGATGGACATTTAGGTTCCTTCCAAATCTTGGCTATTATAAACCCTGCTGTAGCAAACATGAGAGTGCCAATAGGTCTTTGATTTACCAATTTTATTTCTTGTAGGCATATACTGTGCAGTGGGATTGCTGGACCACATAGTAGCTCTATTTTCAGTTATATCGGGAACATCCAAACTGTCCTTAAACGTGCTCCCAACAGCAGTGTACAAGGGTTCCCTTCACTCCACATACTCACCAGCATTTGTTTTTCACAGACTTCTGGATAAAAGCCATCTTAACTGGGGTGAAATGATATCTCATTTTGGGGTTGATTTGCATTTCTATGATGATCAGTAATGTGGAGCACCTATTGATTTGCCTGTTTCACATTTGTATGTCTTCTTTTCATAAGTGTCTATTTAAATTTTTTGTCCACTCTTTATTTATTACTTTTTTCTACAGAATTTCTTCAACTCAATATATTGTAGTGTATTAGTCTGTTTCTGCACTGCTATAAAAAAATACCTGAGACTGTGTTATCTATTTATTTACTGAGATGAAGTCTTGGTCTGTTGCCCAGGCTGAAGTGCAGTGGTGTAATCTCGGCTCACTGCAACCTCCACCTCCTGATTCAAGCAATTCTCTGCCTCAGCCTCCTGAGTAGCTGAGATTACAGGCACCTGACACCAGGCCTGGCTAATTTTTGTATTTTTACTAGAGACGGGGTTTCACCATCTTGGTCAGGCTGGTCTTGAACTCCTGACCTCGTGATCCACCCACCTCAGCCTCCCAAAGTGGTGAGATTACAGGCATGAGCCACCACACCTGGCAAGAATGGGTAATTTATAAAGGAAATGAGTTTAATTGACTCACAGTTCCATATGGCCGGGGAGGCCTCAGGAAACTTACAATGATGGCAGATGGGGAAACAGGCACCTCTTACATGACAGCAGGCGAGAGAGCATGTATGTGAAGCAAAGGGGGAAGAGTCCCTTATAAAACCATCAGATCTCATGAGAAATCACTCATTATCAGAAGAACAGCATGGGGGAAACCACCCCCATGATCCAGTCACCTTCTACCAAGTCTTTCCCTCAACATCTGGGGATTACAATTCAATATGAGATTTGGGTGGGGACCCAAATCCTAACCATATCATGTAGCTATTAATTGCTTTTCAGATGGATAATTTACAAATATTTTCTCTCATTCTGTGGATTTTCTCTTCACTTTGTTTCTTGTTTCCTTCACTTTAAAAAGGCTTTCTGACTTTCTGTAATCCCATTTGTCCATGTTTGTTTGGGTTGTCTGTGCTTCTGGGGCATTATTTAAGGAATTTTTGCCCAAACCAATGCCCTAAAGAGTTTCCCCAATGTTTTGTTGTAAAAGTTTGATGGTTTGAGGCGTTAGGTTTAAGTCTTTAATTCATTTTAATTTGATTTTTGTAAGTGGCAAGAAATAGGGTTCTAGTTTTATTCTTCTGCCTATGGCTTGCCAGTTTTCCCAGCCCTATTTATTACAAAAACTGTCTCATTTTTTATTGTATGTTCTTGGTACTTCTGTTGAAAATTAATTTAGCTGTTCCTCCCATAGGATTCCAGAACACTGCTACGAGGGTCTGAATGTTTGTCCCTCGCATAGGATTCCAGAATGCTGCTGGGTTCTAAATGTTTGTCACATAGGATTCCAGAACACTGCTACGAGGGTCTGAATGTTTGTTCCTCACAGGGGATTCCAGAACACTCCTGCTGTTGTCTGAATGTTTGTCCCTCACATAGGATTCCTGAACACTGCTATGAGGGTCTGAATGTTTGTCCCTCACACAGAATGCCAGTTTTCCCAGCCCTATTTATTATAAAAACTGTCTTATTTTTTATTGTATATTCTTGGCACTTTTGTTGAAAATTAATTTAGCTGTATGAGTTTGTTTCTAAGGTCTCTATTTCGTTCCATCTGTCTTTATGTCTGTTTTTATGCTAGTGTCATGCTGTTTTAATTACTATAACTTAGTAGTATAATTTAAAACCAGGTAATGGAATTCTTCCAGTTTTGTTTTATATACTCAGCATAGCTTTGACTATTATGCTGTTTTGTGATGTTTCCATATAAATTTCAGAATTTTTTTTCTATATCTGTGAGGAATGTCGTCTTCTTTTTTTTTTTTAGATTGCATCTTGCTCTGTGATGTTATCCCTGCACACCGCAACCTCCACCTCCTGGGTTCAAGCAATTCTTTGTCTCAGCCTCCTGAGTAGCTGGGATTACAGGCACCCGCCACCATGCCTGGCTAATTTTTTTGTATTTTTAATAGAGGTGGGGTTTCACCAAGTTGGCCAGGCTGGTCTTCAACTCCTGACTTCGTGATCCACCAACTTCAGCCTCCCAAAGTGCTGGGATTACAGGCATGAGCCACTGCCCCTGGCCTGTTATTTTGATAGAGATGGCATGAAATGTATAGATTGCTATGGATTGTATGGACATTTTTTAAAAATACTGATTCTTCCAATCTATGAACATAAAAATATCTTTCCAATTTTTGGGTCCTTTTCCATTTCTTTTATCAGTGTTTTACAGTTTTAACTGTTGAGAAATTTTATTTCTTTGGTAAATTCCCACACATTTTGTTTTATTTGTGGCTACTGCAAATAGTATTGCATTTTTGAATTCTTTTTCAGTTGGTTGACTGTTGGCATATAGAAATCCTACTGATTTGTATATGTTGATTTGTATTCTGCAAATTTACTCAAGTTATTACTTCCAATAGTTTTTGGTGGATGTATTAGGCCATTCTCATATTGCTATAAAAAGTAATCAGTGACTGGTTAATTTATAAAGAAAATAGGTTTAATTGGTTCATGGTTCTTCAGGCTGTACAGAAATCATAGCACTGGCTTCTGCTTCTGGGGAAGCCTCTGACAACTGACAAGGTGAAAAATAAATCCGGTGCTTGCACATCACATGGTAAGTGTGAGGGCAGGGGGAAGTGCTACACACACTTGTAGATAACCAGCTCTGATAAAAACTTACTATTGTGGGAATGGCACCAAAGGAAATGATGCCAAACTGTTCATGGAAATCTTGCCCTCATGATTCAATCACCTCCCCTCTAGGCCCACTTCCAATATTGAGGATTATATTTCAATATAAGATTTTGGTAGGAATACACATCCAAACTGTATCATTTTGCCCCTGGGCATTCCAAATCTCATATCCTTCTCATATTTCAAAATACAATCATGACTTCCCAATAATCTCCAAAGTCTTAGCTAATTTCAGCCTTAACTCAAAAGTCAAAGGTCTCATCTAAGACAAAGCTAATTTCTTCCTTCTATAAGCCTGTAAAATAAAAAAAAAACAAGTTAGGTTCTTCCAAGATACAAATGAGGCAGAGGCATTGGGTAAATACCCCTATTCTAAAAGGAAGAAATCAGCCAAAAGAAAGGGGCCACAGGACCCATGAAAGTCTGAAACCCAGAAGGGCAGTTATTCAATTGTAAGGCTCCAAAATAATTATTTTTGACTCTGTGTCCCATTTCCAGGGCACACTAATGCCTTGGGAAGGTTCTACCTTGTGACTTTGCATGGTTCAGCCCTCACAGCTGCTCTCATGGGCTGGCATTCTGTGCCTCTGGCTTTACAAGGTGCCAGGTGCAGGCTGTAGCTAGATCTACCATTCCGCGGCCTGGAGGACAGTGATCCTCTCCTCACAGATCTACTAGGCCATGACCCAGTGGGGAGCCTGCCTGGGGACTGTCGCCCCACATTTCTTTTCTCCATTGTTTTAGTAGAGGATCTCCATGAGGGCTCCACCCCTGCAGCATGCCTCTGCCGGCACACCCTGGCTTTTTCTTTTTTTTTTTTTTTCTTATTATACTTTAAGTTTTAGGGTACATGTGCACATTGTGCAGGTTAGTTACATATGTATACATGTGCCATGCTGGTGTGCTGCACCCACTAACTCGTCATCTAGCATTAGGTATATCCCCCGATGCTATCCCTGCCCCCTCGCCCCACCCCACAACAGTCCCCAGAGTGTGATATTCCCCTTCCTGTGTCCATGTGTTCTCATTGTTCAATTCCCACCTATGAGTGAGAATATGCAGTGTTTGGTTTTTTGTTCTTGTGATAGTTTACTGAGAATGATGATTTCCAATTTCATCCATGTCTCTACAAAGGACATGAACTCATCATTTTTTATGGCTGCATAGTATTCCATGGTGTATATGTGCCACATTTTCTTAATCCAGTCTATCATTGTTGGACATTTGGGTTGGTTCCAAGTCTTTGCTATTGTGAATAATGCTGCAATAAACATATGTATGCATGTGTCTTTATAGCAGCATGATTTATAGTCCTTTGGGTATATACCCAGTAATGGGATGGCTGGATCAAATGGTATTTCTAGTTCTAGATCCCTGAGGAATCGCCACACTGACTTCCAAAATGGTTGAACTAGTTTACAGTTCCACCAACAGTGTAAAAGTGTTCCTATTTCTCCACATCCTCTCCAGCACCTGCTGTTTCCTGACTTTTTAATGATCGCCATTCTAACTGGTGTGACATGGTATCTCATTGTGGTTTTGATTTGCATTTCTCTGATGGCCAGTGATGGTGAGCATTTTTTCATGTGTTTTTTGGCTGCATAAATGTCTTCTTTTGAGAAGTGTCTGTTCATATCCTTTGCCCACTTTTTGATGGGGTTGTTTGTTTTTTTCTTGTAAATTTGTTTGAGTTCATTGTAGATTCTGGATATTAGCCCTTTGTCAGATGAGTAGGTTGCAAAAATTTTCTCCCATTTTGTAGGTTGCCTGTTCACTCTGATGGTAGTTTCTTTTGCTGTGCAGAAGCTCTTTAGTTTAATTAGATCCCATTTGTCAATTTTGGCTTTTGTTGCCATTGCTTTTGGTGTTTTAGACATGAAGTCTTTGCCCATGCCTATGTCCTGAATGGTAATGCCTAGGTTTTCTTCTAGGGTTTTTATGGTTTTAGGTCTAACGTTTAAGTCTTTAATCCATCTTGAATTGATTTTTGTATAAGGTGTAAGGAAGGGATCCAGTTTCAGCTTTCTACATGTGGCTAGCCAGTTTTCCCAGCACTATTTATTAAATAGGGAATCCTTTCCCCATTGCTTGTTTTTCTCAGGTTTGTCAAAGATCAGATACTTGTAGATATGTGGCATTATTTCTGAGGGCTCTGTTCTGTTCCATTAATCTATATCTCTGTTTTGGTACCAGTACCATGCTGTTTTGGTTACTTTAGCCTTGTAGCATAGTTTGAAGTCAGGTAGTGTGATGCCTCCAGCTTTCTTCTTTTGGCTTAGGATTGACTTGGAGATGCGGGCTCTTTTTTGGTTCCATATGAACTTTAAAGTAGTTTCTTCCAATTCTGTGAAGAAAGTCATTGGTAGCTTGATGGGGATGGCATTGAATCTGTAAATTACCTTGGGCAGTATGGCCATTTTCACGATATTGATTCTTCCTACCCATGAGCATGGAATGTTCTTCCATTTGTTTGTATCCTCTTTTATTTCCTTGAGCAGTGGTTTGTAGTTCTCCTTGAAGAGGTCCTTCACATCCCTTGTAAGTTGGATTCCTAGGTATTTTATTCTCTTTGAAGCAATTGTGAATGGGAGTTCACTCATGATTTGGCTCTCTGTTTGTCTATTGTTGGTGTATAAGAATGCTTGTGATTTTTGCACATTGATTTTGTATCCTGAGACTTTGCTGAAGTTGCTTATCAGTTTAAGGAGATTTTGGGCTGAGACAATGGGGTTTTCTAGATATACAATCATGTCATCTGCAAACAGGGACAATTTGACTTCCTCTTTTCCTAATTGAATACCCTTTATTTCCTTCTCCTGCCTAATTGCCCTGTCCATAACTTCCAACACTATGTTGAATAGGAGTAGTGAGAGAGGGCATCCCTGTCTTGTGCCAGTTTTCAAAGGGAATGCTTCCAGTTTTTGCCCATTCAGTATGATATTGGCTGTGGGTTTGTCATAGATAGCTCTTAATATTTTGAAATATGTCCCATCAATACCTAATTTATTGAGAGTATTTAGCATGAAGGGTCATTGAATTTTGTCAAAGGCTTTTTCTGCATCTATTGAGATAATCATGTGGTTTTTGTCTTTGGTTCTGTTTATTTGCTGGATTACATTTATTGATTTGCGTATATTGAACCAGCCTTGCATCCCAGGGATGAAGCCCACTTGATCATGGTGGATAAGCTTTTTGATGTGCTGCTGGATTCGGTTTGCCAGTATTTTATTGAGGATATTTGCATCATTGTTCATCAAGGATATTGGTCTAAAATTCTCTTTTTTTGTTGTGTCTCTGCCCAGCTTTGGTATCAGGATGATGCTGGCCTCTTAAAAGGAGTTAGGGAGGATTCCCTCTTTTTCTATTGATTGGAATAGTTTCAGAAGGAATGGTACCAGTTCCTCCTTGTACCTCTGGTAGAATTTGGCTGTGAATCCATCTGGTCCTGGACTCTTTTTGGTTGGTAAGCTATTGATTATTGCCACAATTTCAGCTCCTGTTATTGGTCTATTAAGAGATTCAACTTCTTCCTGGTTTAGTCTTGGGAGAGTGTATGTGTCCAGGAATTTATCCATTTCTTCTAGATTTTCCAGTTTATTTGCGTAGAGGTGTTTGTAGTATTCTCTGATGATAGTTTGTATTTCTGTGGGATCGGTGGTGATATCCTCTTTATCATTTTTTATTGTGTCTATTTGATTCTTCTCTCTTTTTTTCTTTATTAGTCTTGCTAGCGGTCTATCAATTGTGTTGATCCTTTCAAAAAACCAGCTCCTGGATTCATTAATTTTTTGAAGGGTTTTTGTGTCTCTATTTCCTTCAGTTCTGCTCTGATTTTAGTTATTCTTGCCTTCTGCTAGCTTTTGAATGTGTTTGCTCTTGCTTTTCTAGTTCTTTTAATTGTGATGTTAGGGTGTCAATTTTGGATCTTTCCTGCTTTCTCTTATGGGCATTTAGTGCTATAAATTTCCCTCTACACACTGCTTTGAATGCGTCCCGTAGATTCTGGTATGTTGTGTCTTTGTTCTCGTTGGTTTCAAAGAACACCTTTATTTCTGCCTTCATTTTGTTATGTACCCAGTAGTCATTCAGGAGCAGGTTGTTCAGTTTCCATGTAGTTGAGCAGTTTTGAGTGAGTTTCTTAATCCTGAGTTCTAGTTTGATTGCACTGTGGTCTGAGAGATAGTTTGTTATAATTTCTGTTCTTTTACATTTGCTGAGGAGAGCTTTACTTCCAACTATGTGGTCAATTTTGGAATAGGTGTGGTGTGGTGCTGAAAAGAATGTATATTCTGTTGATTTGGGGTGCAGAGTTCTGTAGATGTCTATTAGGTCCGCTTTGTGCAGAGCTGAGTTCAATTCCTGGGTATCCTTGTTAACTTTCTATCTCGTTGATCTGTCTAATGTTGATAGTGGGGTGTTAAGGTCTCCCATTATTATTGTGTGGGAGTCTAAGTCTCTTTGTAGGTCACTCAGGACTTGCTTTATGAATCTTGGTGCTCCTGTATTGGGTGCATATATATTTAGGATATTTAGCTCTTCTTGTTGAATTGATCCCTTTACCATTATGTAATGGCCTTCTTTGTCTCTTTTGATCTTTGTTGGTTTAAAGTCTGTTTTATCAGAGACTAGGATTGCAACCCCTGCCTTTTTTTGTTTTCCATTTGCTTGGTAGATCTTCCTCCATCCTTTTATTTTGAGCCTATGTGTGTCTCTGCACATGAGATGGGTTTCCTGAATACAGCACACTGATGGGTCTTGAATCTTTATCCAATTTGCCAGTCTGTGTCTTTTAATTGGAGCATTTAGTCCATTGACATTTAAAGTTAATATTGTTATGTGTGAATTTGATCCTGTCATTATGATGTTAGCTGGTTATTTTGCTCGTTAGTTGATCCAGTTTCTTCCTTGTCTCGATGGTCTTTACATTTTGGCATGATTTTGCAGCGGCTGGTACAGGTTGTTCCTTTCCATGTTTAGTGCTTCCTTCAGGAGCTCTTTTAGGGCAGACCTGGTGGTGACAAAATCTCTCAGCATTTGCTTGTCTGCAAAGTATTTTATTTCTCCTTCACTTATGAAGCTTAGTTTGGCTGGATATGAAATTCTGGGTTGAAAATTCTTTTCTTTAAGAATGTTGAATATTGGCCCCCACTCTCTTCTGGCTTGTAGGGTTTCTGCCGAGAGATCCACTGTTAGTCTGATGGGCTTCCCTTTGAGGGTAACCTGACCTTTCTCTCTGGCTGCGCTTAACATTTTTTCCTTCATTTCAACTTTGGTGAATCTGACAATTATGTGTCTTGGAGTTGCTCTTCTCGAGGAGTATCTTTGTGGCGTTCTCTGTATTTCCTGAATCTGAACGTTGGCCTGCCTTGCTAGATTGGGGAAGTTCTCCTGGATAATATCCTGCAGAGTGTTTTCCAACTTGGTTCCATTCTCCCCATCACTTTCAGGTACACCAATCAGACGTAGATTTGGTCTTTTCACATAGTCCCATATTTCTTGGAGGCTTTGCTCATTTCTTTTTATTCTTTTTTCTCTAAACTTCCCTGCTCACTTCATTTCATTCATTTCATATTCCATCGCTGATACCCTTTCTTCCAGTTGATCGCATCAGCTCCTGAGGCTTCTGCATTCTTCACGTAGTTATCGAGCCTTGGTTTTCAGCTCCATCAGCTCCTTTAAGCACTTCTCTGTATTGGTTATTCTAGTTATACATTCTTCTAAATTTTTTTCAAAGTTTTCAACTTCTTTGCCTTTGGTTTGAATGTCCTCCCGTAGCTCAGAGTAATTTGATCGTTTGAAGCCTTCTTCTCTCAGCTCGTCAAAGTCATTCTCCATCCAGCATTGTTCCGTTTCTGGTGAGGAACTGCGTTCCTTTGGAGGAGGAGAGGCGCTCTGCTTTTTAGAGTTTCCAGTTTTTCTGTTCTGTTTTTTCCCCATCTTTGTGGTTTTATCTTCTTTTGGTCTTTGATGATGGTAATGTACAGATGGGTTTTTGGTGTGGATGTCCTTTCTGTTTGTTAGTTTCCCTTCTAAAAGAGAGGACCCTCAGCTGCATGTCTGTTGGAATACCCTCCCGTGTGAGGTGTCAGTGTGCCGCTGCTGGGGGGTGCCTCCCAGTTAGGCTGCTCAGAGGTCAGGGGTCAGGGACCCACTTAAGGAGGCAGTCTGCCCGTTCTCAGATCTCCAGCTGCGTGCTGGGAGAACCACTGCTCTCTTCAAAGCTTTCAGACAGGGATATTTATGTTTGCAGAGGTTACTGCTGTCTTTTTGTTTGTCTGTGCCCTGCCCCCAGAGGTGGAGCCTACAGAGGCAGGCAGGCCTCCTTGAGCTGTGGTGGGCTCCACCCAGTTCGAGCTTCCCGGCTGCTTTGTTTACCTAATCAAGCCTGGGCAATGGCGGGCGCCCCTCCCCCAGCCTCGCTGCTGCCTTGCAGTTTGATCTCAGTCTGCTGTGCTAGCAATCAGCGAGACTCCGTGGGCATAGGACCCTCCAAGCCAGGTGCGGGTTATAATCTCGTGGTGCGCCATTTCTTAAGCCCGTCAGAAAAGCGCAGTATTCGGGTGGGAGTGACCCGATTTTCCAGGTGCCGTCTGTCACCCCTTTCTTTGACTCAGAAAGGGAACTCCCTGACCCCTTGCACTTCCCAAGTGAGGCAATGCCTCGCCCTGCTTCGGCTCATGCACGGTGCGCGCACCCACTGACCTGCGCCCACTGTCTGGCACTCCCTAGTGAGATGAACCTGGTACCTCAGATGGAAATGCAGAAATCACCCGTCTTCTGCGTCCCTCACCCTGGGAGCTGTAGACCGGAGCTGTTCCTATTCAGCCATCTTGGCTCCTCCTACCACCCTGGCTTTTTCATACATCCTTTGAAATAAAGGTGGAGGCTCCCAATTCTCAACTACTTGCATTTGGTAAACCCACAGGCGTAACACCACATGGAAGCTACCAAGGTTATGGCTTGCACCCTCTGAAGCAGTGACTGGAGTTGTAACTGGGTCAATTTGAGCTACACCTGGAGCTGAAGCAGTGGCCAGGAAGCAGGGAGTCTTGTTCCAAAGCTACCCAAGGCAGCAGGTCCTAGGTCTGATCCCAGAAACTATTCTCTTCTTTTAGGCCTCAGGGCCTGTGATGGGGTGCTGCCTTTTAGATTTTTAAAATGCCTTCAATTCCTCTTTCCCATTGCCTTGGCTATCAACACTTGCTTTTTTTAGGTTATACATATATCTCTAAGAAGTAGTTGACACATATCCTGCTTGAGTTCCTCTCTTATAAAAGCTTTTTATATTTTAGCCACATGACTAGGCTGCAAAGTTTTCAAGCTTTTACACTATGCTTCTTTTGTAAGTGTAAGTTACTACTTATTTTATTTTACTTTTTTTTGCTAGAACATGTGTGCATAGGTTATTAGAAGCAGCAAGGCCACATCACAACTGCTTTGCTGCTTAGACATTTTTCCAACAGAAACCCTAAATCATCAATTTCAAATTCAAACTTTTATATATCCGTAGGGCATGACAGAAATTCAGCCAACAACTTTGCTAAGACAACATGCATGACCTTTGTTTCAGTCCCAATAAGTTTCTAGTTTTCATCTGAGACCTCCTCAGCCCGGGCTTCACTGTGCAGATCACTATCAGCATTTTGGTCACAGATATTCAACCAGTCTCTAAGAAAATCTCAACTTTCCCTAATTTTTCTGTCTTCTGAATCCTACAAACTCTTCCAACTTCTGCCTGTTTATCCAGTTACAAAGCTGATTCCACATTTTGGGGTATTCTTATAACCATTTTCCATTCCTTGGTGCCAATTTACTGTATTAAGCTATTTTTGCATCACTATGAGAGTGGGACTGGATACTTTATTTTTTACAAAGTAGGTTGAAGTGGCTTATGATTCTACAGGCTGTAGAGAAGACATAGCACTGGAATATGCTTCTGGGGAGGTCTCTGGAAGTTTACAGTCATGGCAGAAGTTGAAGCAGAATCTTGCACATCACAGGGCAAAAAGCAGGAGCAAAAAACAGAGGGGCGAGTTGTTACACAGTTTTAAATAACCAGATCTTAACAAATGGGATGGTGCTAAACCATTCATGAGTAATCCACCCCAATGGTTAAATCACCTTTCACCAGGCCCATCTCCAACATTGAGAATTACATTTAAATATGAAATTTCGGAGGGGACACACATTCAAACCCTATCAGAGGAGTCTTTATGCTTTTACCAATATAAGATTATATAATTGGCAAAAAAAAAAAAAAAAGGTAATTTGACTTCTTTTCCAATTGGGTTGCGTTTTATTGCTTTCTCCTGTCTGATTGCTCCAGATAGGACTTTCAGCATTATGTTGAATAACAGTGGTAAATGTGGACATTCTTGTCATCTTCCAGATTTTAGAGGAAAGGCTTTTAGTTTTTCCCCACTTAGTGTGATACTAGCTGTGGGTCTGTCAAATGTGACTTTTATTATGTTGAGGTATGTTCATTCCATACTCAGTTTTCAAAGAGTTTTTTTTATTATTAAAGACTATTAAATTGTATCAAAATTTTTTTAGCATAATTGAAATGATTATATGGATTTTGTCCTTGTTTTGTTTTGTTTTGTTTTGTTTTGTTGAGATGAAGTCTCCCTCTGTCACCCAGGCTGGAGGGCAATGGCATGATCTCAGCTTAATGCAAACTCTGCCTCCCAGGTTCAAGTGATTCTTCTTCTTCAGCCTCCTGAGTAGCTGGGATCACAGGTGCCCACCACCACACCTGGCTAATTTTTGTAATTTTAGTAGAGACGGGGCTTCGCCATGTTGGCCAGACTGGTTTTAAACTCCTGACCTCAGGTGATCCGCCCACCTCGGCTTCCTAAATTGCTGGGATTTCAGGTGTGAGCCACTGTGCCTGGCCCCTTCATTCTCTTTATGTGATCTATCACATTGATTGATTTGCATGTTGACCCATCCTTGCATCCCTGGGATAAATCCCACTTGGTCATTATGAATTACCTATTTATGTATTGCTTAATTCAGTTTTTAGGTGTTTTGCAAATTTTTCCACCAATATTCTCAGATATGGGCCTGTCGTTCCCTTTTTTTAATATGTCTTTGTCTGTTTTTGATATCAGGGTAATACTAGCCTCAAAGAATGAGTTTGGAAATGTTCTTTCCTTCTCTAGTTTTCAGTCTGGTCCTACAGACTTTTTTTTATTAAGGCTTTAATTTTGTTAATAGTTATTGATCTGTTCAGGTTTTAGAATTTTTTCCTAGTTAAATCTTGGTAAATTGTGTGTGTCTAAGAATTAATTTCCTCTAGGTTTTCTAATTTGTTGGCATACAATTGCTGATATTATTTACTAATGATCCTTTGCTTTTCTGAAGCATTATTGGTAATGTCTCCTTTTTCACCTCCGATTTTACTAATTTGTATCTTTTCTGTTTTTTAGTTAGCCTGTTTAAATATTTGTCAATTGTTTTACTTTTCAAAAATCAACATTTTCTTTCATTAATTCTTTACATTATTTTCGTCATTTTAACTTCATCTACTTCTGCTCTAATCTTTATTATTTCTTTTCTTCTAATTTTGGGTTAGGTTTGGTCTTTTATTCTAGTTAATTAAGATGTATTGTTAGGTTATTTATTTGAAGCTTTTCTGTTTTTTATGTAGGCACTTACAGTTATAAATTTTCCTTTTATAATAGTACTTCTTTAACTATATTCCATAGGTTTTTCTATGCTATGTTTCCATTAACATTTGTTTCAAGAAATTTTTCTATTTTCTTCTTAACATTTTTATCAACCTACTAACCATTCAGGAGCATATTGCTTAATGTCCATGTGTTTGTATAGTTTCTTAAATTCCTTTTTTAATTGATATCTAGTTTTATCCCCTGTAGTCAGAGAAAATGCTTGATATTACTTCAATTTTTTGGAATGTTTTTAGACTTGTTCCTTAACATATGGTCTATCCTTGAAAATAATGCATGTGCTGAGGAGAAGAATGTGTATTCTGCAGCTGTTGGATGAAATTTTCTGTAAATATCTATTAGGTTCATTTGTTCTATAGTACAGATTAAGTCTGATGTTTCTTTGTTTATTTTCTGTCTGGAAGGTCTACCTAATGACTAAAGTGGGGTGTTGAAGTGTCCAGCCATTATTGTATTGAGGTCTCTTTCTTTAGCTCATAATATTTGCTTCATTTATCTAGGTGCTTTAGTGTTGGGTGCATATATATTTTCAATTATTATATCCTCTTGATGAATTGATCTCTTTATTATTATATAATGACCTTTTAATTTCTTCCTACAGTCTTTTGTGGAAATCTATTTTTGTCTGGTATAAGTATGGCTATTTCTGCTTTTTTTGGTCTCTATTGGCATGGGATAACTTTTTCCATCCTTTTATTTTCAGTCTAAATGTATCTTTGTAGGTAAAGTGTGGTTTTTTTTTTTGTAGATCACAGATTATTGTCCTGCTTCTCTATCCATTCATCCACTATTTTTCTTTTGACTGGAGAATTTAGTTCATTTAAATTCAATGTTATCAGTGATAAGCACTTACTCCTGCCATTTTTCATTTGTTTTCTGATTGATTTTTGCCCTCTCTTCCTTCTTTCCTTTCTTCCTGTCTTCCTTTTAGTGAAGGTAATTTCTCTTGAATTATAATCTAATTTCTTGCTTTTTACTTTTTGTACATCTTTGGTACACCTTTTGATTTGAAATTACCATGAGGCTTGAAAATAATATAATACATGATTTTAGACTGTGGACAATTTAACACTGGTTGCATAAACAAAGAAACAAGCAAAACAGAGGTTGGAGCCAAGATGGCCAAATAGCAACAGCTCCAATCTACAGCTCCCAGAATGAGCGACACAGAAGATGGGTGAGTTCTGCATTTCCAAATGTGGTACCGGGTTCATCTCACTGGGGAGTGTCAGACAGAGGGTGCAACACAGTGGGTGCAGTGCACTGAGCATGAGCAGAAGCAGGGTGAGACATCACCTCACCCAGGAAGCACAAGGGGTCAGGGAATTCCCTCTGCTAGTCAAAGAAAGCGGTGACAGACGGCACCTGGAAAATCAGGTCACTCCCACCCTAATACTGCACTTTTCCAATGGTCTTAGCAAATGGCACACCAGGAGATTATATCTCACGCCTGGCTTGGAGGGTCCTACACCCACAGAGCCTCACTCATTGCTAGCACAGCAGTCTGAGATCAAACTGCAAGGTGGCAGTGAGGCTTGGAGAGGGTCCCCTTCCATTGCCGAGGCTTGAGTAGGTAACGCATCCAGGAAGCTTGAACTGGGTGGAGCCCACTTCAGCTCAAGGAGGCCTGCCTGCCTCTGTAGACTCCACCTCTGGGGGTAGGGCATAGCCAAACAAAAGGCAGCAGAAACCTCTGCAGACTTAAATGTCCCTGTCTGACAGCTTTGAAGAGAGTAGTGATTCTCCCAGCATGCAACTGGAGACCTGAGAATGGGCAGACTGCCTCCTCAACTGGGTCCCTGAACCCTTAGTAGCCTAACTGGGAGGCACCCACAGTAGGGGCGGACTGACACCTAACATGGCCGGGTAATCCTTTGAGACAAAACTTCCAGAGGAACGATCAAGCAGCAGCATTTGCAGTTCACCAATATCCATTGTTCTGCAGCCACCGTTGCTGATACCCAGGTAAACAGGGTCAGTAGTGGACCTCCAGCAAACTCCAACAGACCTGCAGCTGAGGGTTCTGACTGTAAGAAGGAAAACTAACAAACAGAAAGGACATCCACACCAAAAACCCATCTGTACGTCACCATCATCAAAGACCAAAGGTAGATAAAACCACAAAGATGGGGAAAAAACAGATAAGAAAAACTGGAAACTCTAAAAATCAGAGCTCCTCTCCTCCTCCAAAGGAATGCAGCTCCTCACCAGCAACAGAACAAAGCTGGAAGGAGAATGACTTTGAGGAGTTGAGAGAAGAAGGCTTCAGATGATTAAACTACTCCAAGCTAAAGGAGAAAGTTTGAACCCATGGCAAAGAAGTTAAAAACCTTGAAAAAAAGTTAGATGAATGGCTAAGTAGAATAACCAATGCAGAGACCTGAAGGAGCTGAAAACCACGGCATGAAAACTAAGTGATGAATGCTGAAGCCTCAGTAGCCGATTCGATCAACTGGAAGAAAGGGTATCAGTGATGGAAGATGAAATGAATGAAATGAAGCGAGAAGAGAAGTTAAGAGAAAAAGGAACAAAAAGAAATGAACAAAGCCTCCAAGAAATAAGGGACTATGTGAAAAGGCCAAATCTACGTCTGATTGGTGTACCTGAAAGTGACGGGGAGAATGGAACCAAGTTGTAAAGCACTCTGCAAGATATTATCCAGGAGAACTTCCCCAATCTAGCAAGGCAGGCCAACATTCACATTCAGGAAATACAGATAACGCCACAAAGATACTCCTTGAGAAGAGCAACTCCAGGACACATAATTGTCGGATTCACCAAAGTTGAAATGAGGAAAAAATGTTAAGGGCAGCCAGAGACAAAGGTCAGGTTACCCACAAAGAGAAGCTCATCAGACTAACAGCTGATCTCTCGGCAGAAACTCTACAAGCCAGAAGTGAGTGGGGGCCAATATTCATCATTCTTAAAGAAAAGAATTTTCAGCCCAGAATTTCATATCCAGCCAAACTAAGCTTCATAAGTGAAGGAGAAATAAAATCCTTTACACACAAGCAAATGCTGAGAGATTTTGTCACCAGCAGACCTGCCCTAAAAGAGCTCCTGAAGGAAACACTAAACATGGAAAGGAACAACTGGTACCAGTCACTGCAAAAACGCCAAATTGTAAAGACCATCGATGCTAGGAAGAAACTGCATCAACTAACGAGCAAAATAACCAGCTAACATCATAATGACAGGATCAAATTCACACATAGCAATATTAATCTTAAATGTAAATGGGTTCAATGCTCCAATTAAAAGACACAGACTGGCAAATTGGATAAAAAGTCAAGACCAATCAGTGTGCTGTATTCAGGAAACTTATCTCATGTGCAGAGATACACACAGGCTCAAAATAAAGGGATGGAGGAGGATCTACCAAGCAAATGGAAAACAAAAAAAGGCAGGGGTTTCAATCCTAGTTGCTGATAAAACAGACATTAAACCAGCAAAGATCAAAAGAGACAAAGAAGGCCATGACATAATGGTAAAGGGATCAATTCAACAAGAAGAGCTAATTATCCTAAATATATATGCACCCAATACAGGAGCACCCAGATTCATAAAGCAAGTCCTTAGAGACCTACAAAGAGACTTAGACTCCCACACAATAATAATGGGAGACTTTAACACCCCGCTGTTAATATTAGACAGATCAATGAGACAGAAAGTTAAAAAGGATATGCAGGAATTGAACTCAGCTCTGCACCAGGTGGACCTAATAGACATCTACAAAACTCTCCACCCCAAGTCAACAGAATACACATTCTTTTCAGCACCACACCACACCTATTCCAAAATTGACCACATAGTTGGAAGTAAAGCTCTCCTCAGCAAATGTAAAAGAACAGAAGTTATAACAAACTATCTCTCAGACCACAGTGCAATCAAACTAGAACTCAGGATTAAGAAACTCACTCAACACCACTCAACTACATGGAAACTGAACAACCTGTTCCTGAATGACTACTGTGTATATAACGAAATGAAGGCAGAAATAAAGATGTTCTTTGATACCAACGAGAACAAAGACACAACATACCAGAATCTCTGGGACACATTCAAAGCAGTGTGTAGAGGGAAATTTATAGCACTAAATGCCCACAAGAGAAAGGAGGAAAGATCTAATATGGACACCATAACAGCACAATTAAAAGAACTAGAAAAGCAAGAGCGAGCACATTCAAAAGCTAGCAGAAGGCAAGAAATAACTAAAATCGGAGCAGAACTGAAGGAAATAGAGACACAAAAAACCCTTCAAAAAGGCAATGAATCCAGGAGCTTGTTTTTTGAAAAGATCAACAAAATTGATAGACCGCTAGCAAGACTAATAAAGAAGAAAAGAGAGAAGAGTCAAATAGATGCAATAAAAAATGATAAAGGATATATCACCACCGATCCCACAGAAATACAAACTACCATCAGTGAATATAATAAACACCTCTATGCAAATAAACTAGAAAATCTAAAAGAAATGGATAAATTCCTCGACATATGCACCCTCCCAAAACTAAACCAGGAAGAAGTTGAATCTCTGAATAGACCAATAACAGGCTCTAAAATTGAGGCAATAATCAATAGCTTCCCAATCAAAAAAGACTACGAGCAGATGGATTCACAGCCGAATTCTACCAGAGGTACAAGAAGGAGCTAGTACCATTCCTTCTGAAACTATTCCAATCAATAGAAAAAGAGGGAATCCTCCCTAACTCACTTTATGAGGCCAGCATCATCCTGATACCAAAGCCGGGCAGAGACACAACAAAAAGAATTTTAGACCAATATCCTTTATGAACATTGATGCAAAAATCCTCAATAAAATACTGGCAAACCAAATCCAGCAGCACATCAAAAAGCTTATCCACCATGATCAAGTGGGCTTCATCCCTGGGATGCAAGGCTGGTTAAACATACGCAAATCGATAAATGTAATCCAGCATATAAACAGAACCAAAGACAAAAACCACATGATTATCTCAATAGATGCAGAAAAGGCCTTTGCCAAAATTCAACAACATTCATGGTTAAAACTCTGAATAAATTAGGTATTGATCGGACGTGTCTCAAAATAATAAGAGCTATCTATGACAAACCCACAGCTGATGTCATACTGAATGGGCAAAAACTGAAAGCATTCTCTTTGAAAACTGACAGAAGTCAGGGATGCCCTCTCTCACCACTCCTATTCAACATAGTGTTGGAAGTTCTGGCCAGGGAAATCAAGCAGGAGTTGGAAATAGAGGGTATTCAATTAGGAAAAGAGGAAGTCAAATTGTCCCTGTTTGCAGATGACATGATTGTATATCTAGAAAACCCCATTGTCTCAGCCCAAAATCTCCTTAAGCTGTTAAGCAGCTTCAGCCAAGTCTCAGGATACAAAATCCATGTACAAAAATCACAAGCATTCTTATACACCAATAACAGACAGACAGCCAAATCATGAGTGAACTCCCATTCACAATTGCTTCAGAGAGAATAAAATACCTAGGAATCCAACTCACAAGGGATCTGAAGGACCTCTTCAGGGAGAGTTACAAACCATTGCTCAAGGAAATAAAAGAGGATACGAACAAATGGAAGAACATTCCATGCTCATGGGTAGGAAGAATCAATATCGTGAAAATGGCCATACTGCCCAAGGTAATTTATAGATTCAATGCCATCCCCATCAAGCTCCCAATGACTTTCTTCACAGAATTTGAAAAAACTACTTTAAAGTTCATATGTTTACTCTTTTTATTTGAGATTTTTGCCCCCCATAATTACCATATTATAATATTCAGTGTTTTTCCATGTGCTATTGCTAGTGAGTTCTGTACCTTCAGATGATTTCTTCTTGCTCGCTAACTTTTTTTCTTTTAGGTTAAGATATCCCTTTAGCATTTCTTGTAGGACAGGTCTGGTGTTAATGAAATCCCTCAGTTTTTGTTTGTCGGAAAAAGTTCTTATTTTTCCATCAAGTTTAAAGGCCATTTTTGCCTGAGACATTATTCTAAAGTAAAAGTCTTTTTTTTTCTTCAGCTTTTTTAATATGTCATGCCAGTCTCCCAGCCTGTAAATTTTCCCCTGAAAACTCTGCTGTCAGATGTATTGGAGTTCCACTGAAAGTTATTTGTTTCTCTTCTCTCGATGCTTTTAGAATCATTTCTTTATCCTTAACTTTTGGGAGTTCAGTTAAGCGCCTTGAGGTGGTCTTCTTTGGGTTAAATCTGCTTTATGTTCTGTAACTTTTTGTTACTGGAATATTGATTTCAAATGTTGAGGAATTGTTTAATATGATTTAATATTATTTATTTAAATAAATGTTCAACTCATCTCTTTTTCTACCTCCTCTTTAAGGCCAATAACTCTTAGATTTGCTATTTTGAGGCTATTTTTTAAATTCTATAGGCATGCTTTATTTTTTATTCTTTTTTGTCTCCTCTGACTTTGTATTTTTAAACAGTCTGACTTCAAGTTCGCTAAATCTATCTTCTTCTTGGTCAATTCTTTTAAGTAATTCTGATCCATTCTTCAGTATGACAATAGCAATTTAACTTGAGAATTTCTGCTTTATTCTTTTATTTCAATCTCATTGTTAAATTTATCTGATAGAATTTTGAATTCCTTCTCTGTGTTATATTGTACATTTCTTTGAATTACCACAACCAACTATTTTGGATTTCCTGTATGAAAGGTCACATATTTCTGTTTTTCCAGGATTTGTCCCTGGTGCTTTACTTGGCTTGTTTGGTGAGGTCATGTTTTCCTGGATGGCCTTGATACATGTAGATGTTCATCTGTATCTGGGCATTGAACAGTTCAGTCTTTACTGTAGTCTTCACAGTCTCGGCTTGTTAGTGCCCATTATCTTTGGGAACACTTTCCAGGTATTCAAAGAAACTTGGGTCCCAAACCCAATAGCACAGTAGTTTATGCAAACACATAGAGGTACTGCCTTGGTGGCCTTGAATTAACATCAAGAAAAATTCTCTTGATTTATCAAGTAAAGACTCTTGTTCTCTTCCCTTACATTCTCTCAAATCAGCAGTCTCTCTTTCTGTGCTGAGACATGTGAAGCTGGGGTTGGGGTAACATAAGCAATCCTGTGGCCACCACCACTGAGACTGTGCTGGTTCACACCTGAAGTAGGCACAGAACTTGGTCTCACGCAAGGCCCACTGCAACACTACTTGGCTACCATATGTTTATTCAAAGCCCTAGGACTCTGTGATTAATATGTGGCAAAGCCAGCCAGGTTTGTGTCTCTGCCTATAGGGCGGCAAGTTCCCCTAGCCATGAGTGGCTCCACAGATGCTACCTGGGAGCCAGAGATTAAAGCATAGAATCTTCAAAATTTACCTGCTCTTCTATTTTACTGTAGCTAACCTGGCACTTAGGGAATAAGACAAAGTATTTTCTAATCTTCCTTGCCCTGTCTTCAGGCAGAAGAACCTCTTCTATGACTGCAAACACTACTAGCCCATGGGGGGTTTCCACCAAATCATCATCACTTTCTCACTTAAAGCCCAAGCACTCTTTAATTAGCTTGTGATAAATTCTGCAATGTCTGGGACTCAACCTTTGGCCCAGGGCAAGCACAGAAATGCTGACCAAGAAGACCTTAGGCCTGGACTCAGGGACTCTAAGAATCCGCTTGGTGCTCTACCCCACTGTGGTTGAGCTGGCATATCAGGTGCAACGCAGAGGTCCCTTTACATTCCCCCCTGCTTTTCTCAAACAGAAGTCTTTCACCATAGCTCCCACAGCTGGAAATGTACTGGGTCACACCTGAAGTTGGCGCTTCTCAGAGCCCAATGACCATGGTGTATTACCTGGTTGTCACTGTTTTTTCTTCTGGGTACAGGGGTTCTTTAGTCAGCAGGTGATGAATTCTGCCAGATCTTTACTGACATGGCAGCACTGAGTTTAATGCAAAGTCCTCCAGTCACTGTGCTCTCCCTCTCCCAAATTCACAGGTTTCTCTGTGTTGTGTGGCTGCTGCTAGGTGGGAGTGGGGGAGTGGTGTTGTGAGCAGTCCCTTTGCTTCTCTGGCTGCTGTCTCAGTAGACTCCATTCTCCCCACCATCCACATTCCACTGGCTCTGAGCCCAGCTCGGAATATGACTTGCCTAATAATTGAAGTCCTTGTGGCTTAGAATTCCCCTTAAGTTCTCTTAGAGTCCAATAGCACGTCAACTCATGATAGCAAGACTTGCAAAAACTGAAGCTCCCAATACTGGGATGGGAGGTTTTCCTCTTTGTAAGGCCAATACAAGTGCTCCCCCCATTGGGAGATGTCAGCTGAGTACAGTCTCGTTCTGCTTTTCACTGTGACAGGGTAGTACTGAGTTTATTGCAAAGCCTCACAAACTATGCTCTCCCTCTCCCAAACATACTATCTCTGCACGATGTAGCCACTACTGGTGGTTGAAAAAGAGGTGGCATACTTGCTTCTAGACCGTCTTTTGTTTGTTTGTCTTCTCCAATGTCTGTTTCAGTGATATGAAGTTAATACCAGGTACTGTGATTGCTCACCCAATTTTTGGTCCCTTTGACAGTGCTTCTTGAATGTAGTGAGTTGTGAAAATTTGGTGTTTTTGTGTGGTGGATGAGAATGTAGGCTTCTATTCTGCCCTCTTATTCTGTCTCTGCCTTAATTTTTTTAGATTTAGGGAGTATATTTGCAGGTTTATTACATGGATATATGGTGTGATGCTGAGCAATGTGGGATATTATTGATCCCATCACCAAGGTAGTGAGCATATATTGTGGGATATATTTGATCCCATCACCTAGGCAGTAAGCATAGCACTCATAGTTTCTCACCCCCTGCCCTCCTCCTTCCCTCCTTCATCTAGTAGTTCTCAGTGTCTATTGTTGTCATCTTTATATTCCTGAGTACCCCATGTTTAGATCCTACTTATGGGCAAGAACATGTGGTATTTGGTTTTCTGTTCCTGTATTAATTTCCCTAGGATAATGGCCTCCAGACGTATGCATGTTGCTGCATAGGACATGATTGTATTCTTTTTAATGTGTTCATAGTATTTTATGGTGTATATGTGGCACATATTTCTATCCAATTTATTGATTAACACATAAGTTAATTCCATGCCTTCCCTATTGTGAATAGCAATATGACGCATATACAAGTACATGTGGGGTTTCTTTCTGTAGAATTTTTAATTTTATTTTGGACATATACTCAGTAATGGAATTGCTGGTTGAATGGTACTTCTGTTTTAAATTCTTTGAAAAATCTCCAAACTGCTTTTCACGGTGGCTGAACTAATTTACATTCTCAGCAACAGTGTATACGCATTTCATTTTCTCTGAAGTCTAACAAGAATTTGTTATTTTTTTACTTTTTAATAGTAGCCATTCTGACTAATATGAGATGGTATCTCTCTGATGATTAGTGAAGTTGAACATTAAGAAAACAACTCCATTAAAACATTGACAAGGGACATAAGCAGACACTTCTTAAAAGAAGATGAGACGGGCACAGTGGCTCAGACCTGTAATCCCAGCACTTTGGGAGGCCAGGATGAGTGGATCACAAGGTCAGGAGATCGAGACCATCCTGGCTAACACGGTGAAACCCTGTCTCTACAAAAAATACAAAAAATTAGCCAGGCGTGGTGGCGGGCGCCTGTAGTCCCAGCTACTCGGGAGGCTGAGGCAGGAGAATGGCGTGAACCCGGGAGGCAGAGCTTGCAGTGAGCCAAGATCGCACCACTGCACTCCAGCCTGTGCGACAGAGCGAGACTCCGTCTCAAAAAAAAAAAAAAAAAAGATATAGAAGTGGGATTCGTGTTCTATCACAATAAGCTGCCTTTCCTTTGCAAATACAAAATCAAACCATTCGAAAAATCACTTTAATTGTAGGGATTGACAGTATGTTTCCCCTTCTCTATCTCCTTTCCTCTTTCGTGATTTTTTCTGATCACTATCAATCCACTCAGCAAAGTAATCTCTATTCTTACTCTGTGTGAATTGTGGTGATGAGCTAGTCAGCTCTCTTAAAATCACTAACAAAAAGTTTTAAATTTCCTAGTTAGTAATAAGTTTTTAGCATGCCACAAGATACTCTTAGAACAAGGACTTCTGGTCCAGGCATTGTGGATTATGATGATTAGTTCTATGGATTTCTATAAGCTTTGAAATTAAGAGGTAAAAATCTAAAATAAATCTGACTTCATGTTATTTATACATTCATTGGGTTTGTTAATTATTCCACAGGAAAACAGATGAAAGACTTTTGTAGAATTCAATTCTGCTTCACCATATTTAGGGTTACAAGAAGGGAATTATATTGATGTAATTGACAGACTGAATTAACCTCAGTCATCACATGTGATTTTTCTAGAGTTTTTTTAATGGTGCTGACATTCTCTTCAATATGTCCATGCTTAGTTGGGTTTCTGGGGGAGAGATGAGTAGCTAGTACTACCCATCTAAAACATAATGTTCATTAGTTGGAATAATGGTGTGATATGATAGTCTTCGACATGATGCCCTCAATTTCTTTCCTCCCTGCATGCACATGCTGCTCTTTACATTGACAGTTAGAGTCGAATCTCCCATTTCTTGAATCTGTGCTGGTCACAATGACTTGCTTTACCAATAGGATGGAGCAGAAGTTGTATTCTAGGACTTCCAAGGCTAGGTCCTAAGAAGCTTTGTGGTATTTGCCTGTGTGCTTTGGGACCAACTACCAAGTTGTGAGCACTGCAGATAACATGGAGAGGTCAGATAGGCATCACACCCAGCAGCCAATATGCACTGCCAGCCATGTAAGTGACCCGTCTAGGCTCTTTAGCCTAGTTGAGCTTTCAGGTGAGTTCAGCAGCAGCCAACCAACCGCAACTGCAAGAAAGACTCCAAGAGAGAACTTTTGTAGTGCCCATCAACCCACAAAACCATGAGAAATAACATTATTTATAATCACTAAACAATAACAATAAACAATATTAAACTATAAACAATTCCTTACGTTTTGGAATGGCTTACTATTCAGCAAGAGATAGCTAGAACAAGTACTAAATGTTACACAATACTGAATAAGTGTAAGTTTAGTTGTATAATATACTTCTACATTTTAAAGGCATTGACATTTCTGGAAAGAGTGCAAAAGTGAGCACTGATTAAATGGTTCCCAAGAGAAGTTGTCTGTTGTATCTCAACATCACCATTTGCCAATGGGAGCTGTATTTTGTTTTTGGAAAATATATAATTTTAATGTTCATTTTAAAAAAATACTAACAATTTTTTAGAAAGGCATATGCTATTTTGCAAAAAATTTGAGAAAACCAGAGAAGTGTAAACTTTAAGGCTCTAATCATATTTTTATGCCATTTAACCCATAAATCCAAAGTCTGATGACAAACATGTTTATCTAATACTGATATTTGGATAAATAAGTTAAACTAACAGTTTTCTTTTTAAATGATAGGCCTTATAATTGGTATGATGTTGAGATGGCTGCAGTGGATGGGCTCATCACCATAATAATATTTTCTCTTTAATATTTTTTAGAAGATTAAGTGACAACCAAAGGGTCTAAAACTGCATTACACAGCAGTAATAAAATCAGAGTGACACTTACTTTGCAACAGCAGGACTGGAATTCTTGCTGTTGGGGTTGGTGGCAGCAAACTCAATTATGGGTGTCTTCTGCTTTGTGCTTGGATGGTGTGTTGGAACATATCCTGTTTAGAACTTTCTAACACTTCCTGACTAGAGCTGTTTAAAATAGAAACAAACCCCTCTGATTTTGAATTCAGCCTGTTTATTGTTATGATTTGTTCATATGTTTCTACTCTTTAGACCGTGGCTTTCTTGTAGACAGAAGTTGTATCTTATACCTCTTTTTGTTCAGCAGCGGTGTGCCTGGCACCTAGTTGAATTGTCAGGTTTGTTGAATAAGTAAAGTAAAATTATACTAGAAGTAAACTATTAAATTTATCAATTTTACTCAGAAAATATATAGCTAAGTATGACATATGAATCAATTCACTCACTGATTCAACAAACATTTTTTAATTGACTACAATATGCTATTAGCTAGGAATATGGCAGTAAACAAATCTCACCTTGTCTCAAACTTCAGTGGATCCAGGAGTCTCTAGAAGTTTAATTCTTGCTCAATCAGCAATTCCTTTTCACTGAAGACTTGACAAGAAGGTTTGAGAAGGCAAGAGTGTGTGAACTCGGCAGATGTTTGTGATGCACCTACTGTGTGCCAGACACTGTAGTGTCACAGGTTCTGCCTGTGTCTCCTAGGAAAGGTGAAAACTAAGGACAATATTTTAAACAAGAAATAATGCCAAGTATGCCACATGATGGAGAGGGAAAGCACTGGGTCCCAAGAGTATAACAGGCACTGAGCCTAGCGTGGGGTCCAGGCGTCTCTGGCATCGTGCCTTCCTAGGTCGTGGTTGTCCCTCCTTGTTGCTCCTGCTGTCTTCTTCAGTTACATCTGCTTCTCTGCATTTCCTCATTTTACAGTGTGTGGGATGCAGTCATCTCTGAACAGGAATAGGCAACTGTGCACCTGTTACACCGTGCTTGATGCTCTGCATTGATGTACACTGGGCCCAGGTTTCCCTGGTGGACTGCTTGGGCCATTCTTGTCATCTGGCTCTGAAGTCTTTGTTCACAGAGGTGCACTTGCCAGATGGGGAAGCCAGAGATCTGGGGTCCTCTGATGAGGCCACTCTCGCCCTGCTTATCTTCCCTGACATACCTAACAGATGAAGCTCAGGTGGGCGATGCACCTCAGGCCACAGTGTGGACTGTTGTAACCAAGCGAGTTATAGAGGAAAGCCACCCTTTGAGACAAATTAAGGAGTCCTTTATTAGCCAGCGACCGAGAGGCAGCTAACGCTCAAAATTCTCTTGGCCCTGAGGAAGGGGCTGGTTTTGTTTTTATACCGTCGTCTAAATAGGGGAGGGGGGAGTTTAGCTGAAGCAATTTTTACAGAAGCAGAGCTAGAGCTAGCAAACAGTTAAAAAAATTAATTGGTTACAAAAGCAGTTACAAAAAAAATAAATAAATAAACCATTCCAGGTTCAGGGGCTTAAACTATCACAAAGAAAGAAATACAGGGGTTTTGGGTGCCATTCACCGAGCGCGTCCCCAGGAGCTGCTGGTGCAGCTTGCCTCAATATCTTAATAGTAAGTGCATTCCTGGACGTGCTTTGAGTCAATTTACACTAGTTAAGCCCTTAAGGAAGGGAGATAAAGGGGGCTGCACGTGAAGAAACTAAAATGGAGTCTGTCCGGCTCTCTCTCCGCTAGGAGAGAGTCACTCAGGTTAAAACAAGGTAGGGTATCACAGGACCATGTACAATTATTCAAGCTCCAGCTTCAACTCTCTTTCTTATTGCTCTCTTAGGACAGTATATTTAGATGGGAATAAATGAAAGTAATGTTATTAGGGGATAAGATTAAAATCGATCCCACTTGTAAAAAAGGGAGTAGATTATTTGTGAGCTATAATACTTTTTTTTAGTGAAGAATCACCTTAAAACTTGGAACCTGGATACAAGATAATTCCTTCATTCTGCAAACGTTTAGTAGCAAACTATATGCCAGGACTGTGATAATTACTAGGGATACATGATTGAATATATAGTATAAGATGCCTTGGAGTGTCAGATAGTTTCATATAAATGGCTCATGCAGTATATAGACAGTGTGGTAAAAAGAGACTACTGAGATGTGCAGAGGACAGACAATAAAGGGTCTTTGAATGGTAGATGAATGTGTTTGGACTTTTCACTCAGGGCTGTTGAAGTTTTTGAAGGGCAGTGGTCTTAGAGTTTTGCTGTACATTCATCTCAAAGGGTTAAACTTTTCTTTTGATTCAGCAGTTTTGAAACTCCTTTTTGTAGAATCTGCAGGTGGACATTTGGAGTGCATTGTGGCCTATGGTAGAAAAGGATATATCTACACAAAAAATCTAGACAGAAGCAATCTGAGAAACTTCTTTGTGATGTGTGCATTCATCTCACAGAGTTAACACTTTGTTTTGATTGAACAGTTTTGAAACTCTCTTTTTGTGGAACCTGCAAGTGTACATTTGGAGCATTTTGAGGTCTATGGTGGAAAAGGAAATATAATCACATAAAAACTAGATAGAAGCAATCTGAGAAACTTCTTTGTGAGGTGTGCATGCATCTCACAGAGTTGAACCTTTCTTTTGATGGACCACTTTTGAAATACACTTTTTGTAGAGTCTGTAAGTGGACATTTCTAGCGCCTTCAGGCCTTTGGTGGAAAATGAAATATCTTCATTTAAAAACTAGACAGAAGAATTCTGGGAAACTTCTTTGTGATGTGTACCTTCATCTCATAGAGTTGAATCCTTCTTTTGATTCAGCAGTTTGGAAAAACTCTTTTTGTAGAATCTGCAAGTGGACATTTGGTGTGCTGTGCGGCCTATCGTAGAAAAGGAAATATCTCCACATAAAATATAGACAGAAGCAATCTGAGAAACTACTTTGTGATGTGTGCATTCATCTCACAGAGTTAAACCTTTCTTTTGATGAGCAGTTTTGAAACTCTCTTTTTGTAGAATCTGCAAGTGGACATTTGGAGCGCTTTGAGGCCTATGGTGGAAGAGGAAATATCTTGACATAAAAACTAGACAGAAGAATTCTGAGAAACTTCTTTGTGATGTGTGCGTCCATCTCACAGGTTTGAAACTTTATTTCAATTGAGCAGTTTGGAAACCTTCTTTTTGTAGAATCTGCAAGTGGACATTTGGAGTGCTTTGTGGCCTACTGTAGAAAAGGAAATATCCTCACAGAAAATCTAGACACAAGCAATCTGAGAAACTTCTTTGTGATGTGTGCATTCATCTCACAGAGTTAAAACTTTCTTTTGATTGAGCAGACTTGAAACTCTCTTTTTGTAGAATCTGTGGGAGGTCATTTGGAGCGCTTTGAGGCCTATGGTGGAAAAGGAAATATATTTACGTAAAAACTAGACAGAAGAATTTTGAGAGACTTCTTTGAGATGTGTGCATTCATCACACAGAGTGGAACTTTTCTTTCGATTGACCAGTTTGGAAACACTCTTTTTATAGAATCTGAAAGTGGACATTTGGAGGGCTTTGTGGCCTATGGTAGAAAAGGAAATATCTTCATAGAAAATATAGACACAAGCAATCTGAGAAACTTATTTGTGATGTGTGCATTCATCTCACAGAGTTAACCCTTTCTTCTGATTGAGCAGTTTTGAAACTCTCTTTTTGTAGAATCTGCAAGTGGACATTTGGAGCACTTGTGGTATATGGTGGAAAAGGAAATATAATCACATAAAAACTAGATAGAAGCATTCTGAGAAACTCCTTTGTGATGTGAGCATTCATTTCCCAGAGTTGAACTGTTCTTCGGAAAGACCAGTTTTGAAATATGCTTTTTGTAGAATCTGCAAGTGGACATTTCTAGGGCCTTGAGGCCTGTGGTGGAAAAGGAAATATATTCACATAAAATCTAGACAGAAACCATCTGAGAAACTTCTTTGTGATGTATGCATTCATCTCATCGACTTAAAAATCGCTTTTGATAGAGCAGTTTTGAAACTCTCTTTTTGTAGAATCTGCAAGTGGACATTTGGAGCACTTTGAGGCCTATGGTGGAAAAGGAAATATCTTCACATAAATACTAGACAGAAGAATTCTGAGAAACTTCTTTGTGATGTGTGCATTCATGTCACAGTGTTGAAACTTTCTTTTGATTGAGCAGTTTGGTAATACTCTTTCTGCAAAATCTGCAAGGTGAAACTTGCAGAGCTTTGTGGCCTATGTTAGAAAAGGAAATATTTTCACCTAAAATCTAGACAGAAGCCATCTGAGAAACTTCTTTACGATGTGTGCATTCATCTCACAGAGTTAAACCTTTCTTTTGATTGAGCAGTTTGGAAACTCTCTTTTTGTAGAATCTGCAAGTGGATATTTGTAGCACTTTGAGGCTGATGGTGGAAAAGGAAATATTTTCATATAAAAACCAGACAGAAGAATTCTGAGAAACTACTTTGGGATGTTTCCGATCATCTCACAGAGTTGAACATCTCCTTTGATTGAGCAGTTTTGGAAACACTTTTTTTGTAGAATCTGCGAGTGGACATTTGGAGCGCTTTGTGGCTTGTGTAAGAAAAGGAAATATCTTCACGTAATATCTAGACAGAAGGAATCTGAGAAATTTCTTTCTGATGTGGGCATTCATCTCCGAGTTGAACCTCTCTTTTGATGGGCCAGTATTGACGTACACTTTTTGTAGAATCTGAAAGTGGACATATCGAGGGCCTTGAGGCCTATGGTGGAAAATAATATATCTTCACATAAAATCTAAAAGAAGCAATCTGAGAAACTTCTTTGTGATGTGTGCATTCATCTCACAGAGTTAAACCTTTCTTTTCATTGAGCAGTTCTGAAACTCTCTTTTTGAAAAATCTGCAAGTGGACATTTGTAGCGCTTTGCAGCCTTTGGTAGAAAAGGAAATATCTTCTCATAAACTCTAGACAGAAGCAATCTGAGAAACTTCTTTGTGGTGTGTGCATTCATCTCACAGAGTTAAAACTTTCTTATGATAGGGCAGTTTTGAAACTCTCTTTTTGTGGAATCAGCAAGTGGAGATTTGGAGCGCTTTGAGGCATAGGGTGGAAAAGGATATATCTTCACTTGAAAACTAGGCAGAAGAATTCTGAGAAACTTCTTTGTGATGTGTGCGTTCATCTCATAAAGTTGAACCTTTCTTATGATTGAGCAGTTTGGAAACACGCTTTTTGTGGAATCTGCAAGTGGACATTTGGAGCGCTTTGTGGCCTATGGTAGAAAAGGAAATATCTTCACATAAAATCTAGACAGTACCAATCTGATAAACTTCTTTGTGATGTGTGTATTCATCTCACAGACTTAACACTTTCTTTTCATTGAGTAGTGTTGAAACTCTCTTTTTGTAAAATCTGCAAGTGGACAATTGGAGCCCTTTGCGGCCTGTGGTAGAAAAGGGAACATATTCATATAAAACCTAGACTGAAGCAATCTGAGAAACTTCTTTGTGATGTGTGCTTTCATCTCACAGAGATAAAATTTTCTTTTGATTGAGTAGTTTTGAAACTCTCTTTTTGTAGAATCAGCAAGTGGATATTTGGAGCGCTTTGAGGCCTATGGTGGAAAAGGAAATATCTTCACATGAAAACTAGACAGAAGAATTCTGAGAAACCTCTTTTTGATGAGTGCACTCATCTCACAGAGTTGAACCTTTCTTTTGATTGAGCAGTTTTGAAACTCTCTTTTTGTAGAATCTGCAAGTGGACATTTGGAGTGCTTTGATACCTATGGTGGAAAAGAACATATCTTCACGTAAAAACTAGATAGAAGCATTCTGAGAAACTTCTTTATGATGTGTGCATTCATATCCCAGAGTTGAACCTTTCTGTTGAAGGACCAGTTTCAAAATATGCTTTTTGTGCAACCTGCAAGTGGACATTTTGAGAGCTTTGTGGCCTATAGTAGAAAAGGAAATGTCTTCACAAAAAATCTAGACAGAAGCAATCTGAGAAACTTCTTTGTGATGTGTGCATTCATCTCACTGATTTAAAACTTTCTTTTGATTGAGCAGTTTTCAAACTCTCTTTTTGTAGAATCTGCAAGTGGATATTTGGAGCGCTTTGAGGCCTTTGGTGGAAAAGGAAATATCTTCACATAAATACTAGAAAGAAGAATTCTGAGAAACTTCTTTGTGACGTGTGCTTTCACATCACAGAGTTGAACCTTTCTTTTGATTGAGCAGTTTGGAAACACTCTTTTCTAGAATCTGCAAGTGAACATTTGGAGCACTTTGCAGCCCATGGTAGAAAAGGAAAAATCTTCACATAAAATCTAGACAGAAGCAATCTGAGAAACTTCTTTGTGATGCTTGCATTCATCTCACAGAATTAAAACTTTCTTTGGATGGAGCAGTTTTGAAACTCTCTTTTTGTAGAATCTGCAAGTGGACATTTGGAGCGCATTGAGGCCTATGGTGGAAAAGGTAATATCTTCACGTAAAAACTAGACAGAAGAATTCTGAGAAACTGCTTTGTGATGTGTGCGTTCATCTCACAGAGTTGAACTTTTCTTTTGATTGAGCAGTTTAGAAACACTCTTTTGGTAGAATCTGCAAATTTACATTTTGGGAGCCTTGGGGTGTATGGTGGAAAATGAAATATCTTCACATAAAAACTAGACAGAAGAATTCTGAGAAACTTCTTTCCGATGCGTGCATTCATCTCACAGAGTTGAACTTTTCTTTTGATGAGCAGTTTGGAAACCTTCTTTTGTAGAATCTGCAACAATGTATTTGGAGCAGTTTGTGGCCAATGGTAGAAAAGGAAGAATCTTCACATAAAATCTAGACAGAAGCAATCTGAGGAACTTCTTTGTGATGTGTGCATTCATCTCACAGAGTTAAACCTTTCTTTTGATTGAGCTGTTTTGAAACTGTCTTTTTATAGAATCTGCAGGTGGACGTTTTGATCCCTTTTAGGCCTTTAGTGGAAAACGAAATATCTTCACATAAAAACTAGACAGAAGTATTCTGGGAAACTTCTTTGTGATGTGTGCATTTATCTCACAGAGTTGAACCTTTCTTTTGATTGAGCAGTTTTGAATCTCTCTTTTTGTAGAATCAGTAGACGGATATTTAGAGGACTTGGAGGCCAATGGTGTAAAAGGAAATATCTTCACATAAAAACTACACAGAAGCATTCTGAGGAACTTCTTTGTGATGTGTGCATTCAACTCACAGAGTTGAACCTATCTGTTGATAGAGCAGTTTTTAAACTCTCTTTTTGTAGAATCTACAAGTGGTAATTTAGAGCCCCCTGTGGCTGATGGTGGAAAAGGAAATATCTTCATATAAAAACTACACAGAAGCTTTCTGATAAACTTCTTTCTGATGTGTGCATTCATCTCACAGAGTTGAACATCCCATTTTATTGAGCAGTTTGGAAACACTCTTTTTGTAAAATGTGCAAGTGGATATTTGGAGCGCTTTGTGGCCTAATGTGGAGAAGGAAATATCTTCACAAAAAAACTACACAGAAGCATTCCGAGAAACTTCTTTGTGATGTGTGCATTCATATCACAGAGTTGAACCTATCTTTTGGTAGAGCAGCTTTGAAAATCTCTTTTTGTAGAATCTGCAATGGATATTAGAGCCCTTTGCAGCCTAAGGTGGAAAAGTAACTATCTTCACATGAAAACTACATAGAAGCATTCTGATAAACTTCTTTGTGATGTGTGCATTCATCTTAAAAAGTTGAACCTTTCTTTTCATTGAGCAGTTTTGAAACACTCTTTTCGTAGAATCTGCAAGTGGATATTTGCAGGGCATTATGGCCAATGGTGGTAAAGGAAATATCTTCACATAAAAACTACATAGAAGTATTCTGATAAACTTCCTTTTGATGAGTGTATTCAATTCACAGAGTTAAACCTATCTTTTGTTAGAGGAGTTTTGAAACTATCTTTTTTTTTTTTGTAAACCTCAAATGGATATTTGGAGCCCTTTGCTGCCTATGGTGGAAAAGGAAATATCTTCTCATAAAAACTACACAGAAGCATTCTGAGAAGCTTCTTTGTCATATGCGCACTCATCTCAGAGAGTTGAACATTTCATTTGATTGAGGAGTTTTGAAACACTCTTTTTGTAGAATCTGCAAGTGGATAATTGCAGGGCTTTGAGGCCTACTGTAGAAAAGGAAATATCTTCCCATAAAAATTAACAGAAGTATTCTCAGAAACTTCTTTTTGATGTGTGAATTCACTTCACAGAGTTGAAGCTTATTTTGATTGAGCAGTTTCAAAACACTCTTTTTGTAGAATCTGCAAGAGGATATTTCGAGTGCTTTGAGGCCTATGGTGGAAAAGGTAATATCTTCACATAAAAACTACACAGAAGCATTCTGAGTAACTTTTTGTATTGTGTGCATTCATCTCACAGAGTTGAACCTATCTTTTGTTAGAGCAGCTTTCAAACTATCTTTTTGTGGAATCTGCAAGTGGATATTTGGAGCCCTTTGCAGCCTATGGTGGAAAATTCAATATCTTCACACAAAAACCACAAAGATGCATTCTGAGAAACTTTGTTGTGATGTGTGCATTCATCTCACAGAGATGAACCCTTCTTTTTATTGAGTAGTTTTGAAACACTCTTTTCATAGAATCTGCAAGTGAATACTTGGAGCGCTTTGAAGTCCATGGAGGAAAAGGAAATATCTTAACATAAAAACTACAGAGAAGCATTCTGAGCAACTTCTTTGTGATATGTGCATTCAAATCACAGAGTTCAACATGTCTTTTGATAGAGCAGTTTTGAAACTCTCTTTTTGTAAAATGTGCAAGTGGATATTTGGAGCCCTTTGCATCCTATGGTGGAAAAGGAAGTAACTTCACATAAAAACTACACAGTAGCATTCTGAGAAACTTCTTTGTGATGTGTGCATTCATATCATAGAGTTGAGCCATTCATTTGATTGAGTAGTTTGGAAACACTCTTTTTTAGTATTTATAAGGTGATAATTGGAGAGCTTTGGGGCCTAAGGTGGAAAAGGAAATATCTTCATATAAAAACTACACAGAAGCATTCTGAGAAACTCCTTTGTGATGTGTGCATTCATCTCACGAAGTTGAACCTTTCTTTTCATTGAGCATTTTTGAAACACACATTTTGTAGTATCAGCAAGTAGATATTTGGAGCGCTTTGTGGCCTGTGGTGGAAAAGGAAATATCCTCACATAAAAACTACACAGAAGCATTCTGAGAAACTTCTGTCTGAAGTTTGCATTCAACTCATGGAGTTGAACCTACCTTTTGATAGAGCAGTTTTGAAACTCTTTTTGTAGAATCTGCAAGTGGTTATTTTGAACCCATTGTGGCTGAGGGTGGAAAAGGAAATACTTTCCCATAAAAACTACATAGAAGCATTCTGAGAAACTTCTTTGTGATGTGTGCAATCATCTCAGAGAGTTGAACATTTTATTTGATTGAGCAGTTTTGAAACACTCTTTTTGTAGAATCCGCAAGTGGATATTTGCAGTGCTTTGAGGTCTACTGTGGAAAACGAAATGTCTTCCCGTAAAAACTACAGAGAAGTATTCTCAGAAACTTTTTGTGATGTGCCCATTCATCTCACAGAGTTGAACATTACTTTTGTTTGAGCAGTTTGGAAACACTCTTTTATTAGAATCTGCAAGTGGATATTTTGAGCCCTTGGAAGCCTATTGTGGAAAAGGAAATATCTTCACATAAATACTACACAGAAGCATTCTGAGAAACTTCTTTGTGATGTGTGCATTCATCTCACAGAGTTGAACCGTTCATTTGATTGAACAGTTTGGAAACACTCTTTTTGTAGAAACTGCAAGTGGATATTAGGAGCCCTTTGAGGCCAATGGTGGAAATGGAAATATCTTCACATAAAAACTACACAGGAGCATTCTGAGAAACTTCTTTGTGATGTGTGCATTCATCTCACAGAGCTGAACCTTTCTTTTGAGTGAGTAGTTTTGAAACACGCTTTTTGTAGAATCTGCAAGTGAATATTTGGAGCACTTTGAGGCCTATGGTGGAAATGGAAATATCTAAACATGAAAACTACACAGAAGCATTCTGAGAATCTTCTTTGTGATGTGTGCATTCACCTCACAGAGTTGAACTTTTCTTTTGATTGAGTAGTTTTGAAACACACTTTTTGTAGAATCTGCAAGTAGATATTTGGAGCGCTTCGAGGTCTAGTGAGGAAAAGGAAATATCTTCACATGAAAAGCAAACAGAAGCATTTTGAATGACTTCATTGTGATGTGTGCATTTATGTCACAGAGTTCAACATATCTTTTGATAGAGCAGTTTAGAAACTTTCTTTTTGTAGAATCTGCAATTCGATATTTGGAACCCTTTGAGGCCTACTGTGGAAAAGAGAATATCTTCACATAAAAACTACACAGAAGCATTCTGAGAAACTTCTTTGTGATGTGTGCATTTAACTCACAGAGTTGAACCTATCTTTTGAGAGAGCAGTATCGAAACTCTCTTTTTGTAGAATCTGCCCATGGATATTTCGAGTCGTTTGTGGTCTATGGTGGAAAAGGAAATATCTTCACATAAAAACTGTACAGAAGCATTCTGAGAAACTTCTTTGTAAAGTGTGCATTCATCTCACAGAGTTTAAACTTTCTTTTGATTGAGGAGTTTTCAAAGACTCTTTTCATAGAATCTGCAAGTGGATAGTTGGAGCGCTTAGAGGCTTATGTGGAAAAGGAAATATCTTCATATAAAAACTACACAGAAGCATTCTGAGAAACTTCTTTGTGATGTGTGCATTCATCAAACAGAGCTGAACCTTTATTTCGATTGGGCAGTTTTGAAACTCTCTTCTTGTAGAATCTGCATGTGGTTATTTGGAGCCCATTGTGGCCGATGGCGGAAAAGGAAATATCTTCACATAAAAACTACACAGAAGGATTCTGGGAAACTTCTCTGTGATTTGTGCATTCACCTCACAGAGTTGAACCTTTATTTTGATTGAGCAGTTTTGATATACTCTTTTTGTAGAATCTAAAATTGGATATTTGGAGCTACTTGTGGCCAATGGTGGAAAAGGGAATATCTTCACATGAAAATTACACAGAAGCAAACTGAGAAACTTCTTTGTGATGTGTGCTTTCATCTCATAATGTTGAACCTTTCTTTTGATTGAGCAGTTTGGAAACACTTTTTTTGTAGAATCTGCAAGTGGATATTTGGAGTGATTTGAGGCCTATGGTGGAAAAGGAAATAACTTCACATAAAAACTACACTGAAAAATTCAGTGAAACGTCTTTGTGATGTGTGCATACATCATACAGAGTTGAACCTCTCTTTAAATATAACAGTTTTGAAACTCTCTTTTTGTGGAATCTGCAAGTGGGTATTGGGAGACTTTGTGACCTATGGTGGAAAAGGAAATATCTTCACATAAAAACTACACAGAAGCATTCTGAGAAACTTCTTTGTGATGTGTGCATTCATCTCACGGAGTTGACTTTCATTTGATAGAGCTGTTTTGAAACACTCTTTTTGTACAATCTGCAAGTGAATATTTGGAGCACTTTGAGGCCTACGGTGGAAAACGAAATATCTTCACATAAAAACTACACAGAAGCATTCTGAGAAACTTTATTGTGATGTGTGCATTCATCTCACAGGGTTGAATCTATCTTTTGGTTGAGCAGTTTTGAAACTCTGTTTTTGTAGTATCTGCAAGTGGATATTTGGAGCCCTTTGCAGCCTACTGTGGAAAAGGAAGTATCTTCTCTTAAAAACTACACAGAAGGATTCCGACAAACTTCTTTGTGATGTGTGAATTCATCCCACAGAGTTGAAACTTTCTTTTGATTGAGCAGTATTGAAACACTCTTTTCGTAGAATCTGCATGTGGATATTTGCAGCCCTTTGAGGCCTATGGTGGAAAAGGAAATTCCTTCACATAAAAAATACACAGAAGCATTCTGAGAAACTTCTTTGCGATTTGTGCTTTCAACTCACAGAGTTGAACCTGACTTTTGATAGAGCAGTTTTTAAACTCAGTTTTTGTAGAATCTGTAAGTGGATATTTGGAGCCCTTTGCCGCCTATTGTGGAAAAGGAAACATCTTCACATAAAAACTACACAGAAGCATTCTGAGAAACTTCTTTTTGATGTGTGCATTCAACTCACAGAGTTGAACCTATCTTTTTATATAGCAGTTTTGAAACTCTCTTTTTGTAGAATATGCAAGTGAATACTTGGAACGCTTTGAGGCCTATGGTGTAAAAGGAAATATCTTCACATAAAAACTACACAGAAGCATTACGAGAAATTTCTTTGTGATGTGTACATTCTTCTCACAGATTTGAACCTCTCTATTGATTGAGCAGTTTGAAAACATTCTTTTTGTAGAATCTCCTAGTGGATATATTGAGTGGCTTGAGGCCTATTGTGGAAAAGGAAATATCTTCACATTAAATCTACAAAGAAGCATTCTGAGAAACTTCTTTTTTGATGTGTACATTCAACTCACAGAGTTGAACCTATCTTTTTATAGAGCAGTATTGAAACTCTCTTTTTGTAGAATCAGCAAGGGGATATTTGTGGCCATTTGCAACCTATGGAGGAAAAGGAAATATCTTCACATAAAAACTACACAGAGTGTTCTGAGAAACTTCTTTGTTGTGTTTGCATTCATCTCACAGAGTTGAAACTTTCTTTTTTTGAGCAGTTTTGAAACAACCTTTTTGGAGAATCTGCATGTGTTTTTTGGAACCCTTTGTTGCCGATGGTGGAAAAGGAAATATCTTCTCGTAAAAACTACACAGAAGCATTCTGAGAAACTTCTTTGTGATGTGTGCATTCAACTCACAGAGGTGAACCTATCTTTTGATTGAGAAGTTTTGAATCTCTATTTTTGTAGAATCTGCATGTGGATATTTGGAGCCCTATGTGGCCTATGGTGGAAAAGGAAATATCTTCAAATAAAAACTACACAGAAGCATTCTGAGAAACTGCTTTGTGATGTGTGCATTCATCCCACAGGGTTGAACATATCTTATGATTGAGCAGTTTTGAAACTCTCTTTTTGTAGAATGTGCATGTGGATATTTGGAGTGCTTTGAGGCCTACTGTGGAAAAGCATATATCTTAATATAAAAACTACACAGAAGCATTTTGAGAAACTTCTTTGTGATGTGGGCATTCATCTCACAGGGTTGAACCTTTCATTTGATTGTGCAGTTTTGAAACACTCTTTCTGTAAATTCTGCAAGTGGATATTTGGAGCTTCTGAGGCTTATTGTGGAAAAGCAGATATCTTCACATAAAAAATACACATAAGAATTCTCAGAAACTTTTTTTGTGATGCGTGCATTCATCTCACAGAGTTGAAAATTTCTTTCCATTGAGCAGTTTTGAAACACTCTTTTTGTAGAGTCTGCAAGTGGATATTTGGAGTGCTTTGAGGCCAAGTGTGGAAAAGCAAATATCTGCACATAAAAACTACACAAAAGCATTCTGAGAAACTACTTTGTAATGTGTGCGTTCACCTCACAGACTTGAAACTTTCTTCTGATTGTGCAGTTTTGAAACACTCTTTTTATAGAATCTGCAAGTGGATATTTGGAGCGATTGTGGAAAAGGAAATAAATGCACATAAAAAATACACAGAAGCATTCCTAGAAATTTCTTGGTGATGTGTGCCTTCAACTCACAGAGATGAACCTATCTTTTGATTGAGCAGTTTTTAAACTCTCTTTTTGTAGGATCTGCAAGTGGATATTTGGAGAGCTTTGAGGCCAATTGTGGAAAAGAAAATATCTTCACATAAAAACGGCACAGAAACATTCTGGGAAACTTCTTTGTGATGTGGGCATTCAACTCACAGAGTTGAATCTATCTTTTGATTGGACAGATTTGAATCTCTCTTTTTGTAGAATCTGCACGTGGATATTTGGAACCCTTTGCAGCCTTTGGTGGAAAAGGAGATATCTTGAAGTAAAAACTACACAGAAGCATTCTGAGAAACTTCTTTGTGATGTGTTCATTCATCTCACAGAGTTAAGCCTATCTTATGATTGAGCAGTTTTGAAACACTCTTTTTGTAGAATCTTCAAGTGGATATTTGGAGCGACTTGAGGCCTATTGTGGAAAAGGAAATATCTTCACATAAAAACTACACAGAATCATTTTGTGAAACTTCTCTGTGATGTGTACATTCATCTCATAGGATTGAAACCATCTTTTGATTGAGCAGTTTAGAAACTCACTTTTTTCAGAATCTGCAAGTGGATATTTGGAGAGTTTTGAGGCCTATTGTGGAAAAGGAAATAAATGCACATAAAAACTACACAGAAGCATTCTGAGAAACTTCTTTGTGATGTGTGCATTCCACTCAGATAGTTGAACCTATCTTTTGATTGAGCTGTTTCTGAATGTCTCTTTTTGTAGAATCTGCAAGTGGATGTTTGGAGGCCTTTGTGACCTATGGTGGAAAAGAAAATATCTCCAAATAAAAACTACACAGAAGCATTCTGGGAAACTTCTTTGTGATGTGTGTATTCATCTCACAGGGTTGAACCAATCTTATGATTGAACAGTTTTGAAACAATCTTTTTGTAGAATCTGCAGGTGCATATTTGGAGTGCTTTGAGGCCTACCATGGAAAAGCAAATATCTTCACATAAAAACTACACAGAAGCATTTTGAGAAACTTCTTTGTGATGTGTGCATTCACATCACAGAGTTGAACCTTTCTTTTGATTGAGCAGTTTTGAAACACTCTTTCTGTAGGATCTGCAAGTGGATATTTGGAGCTTTTGAGGCCAAATATTGAAAAGGAAATATCTTCACATAAAAACTACACAGAAGCATTCTCAGAAACTTCTTTGTCATGCGTGCATTCATCTCACAGAGTTGAATCTTTCTTTTGATTGAGCAGTTTTGAAATGCTCTTTTTGTAGAATCTGCAAGTGGATATTTGGAGCGCTTTGAGGCCTACTGTGGAAAACCAAATATCTTCACATTAAAACTACACAGAACCATTCTGAGAAACTACTCTGTGAGGTGTGCATTCATTTTACAGAGTCTAACCTATCTTTTGATTAAGCAGATTTGAATCTGTTTTTGCAGAATCTGCATGAGGATATTTGGAGGGATTTGAAGCCCTCTGTGGAAAAGAGTATATCTTCACATAAAAACTACACAGAAGCAGTCTAAGAAACTTCTCTGTGAGGTGTGCATTCAACTCATGGAGTCGAACCTATGTTTTGATTGAGCAGTTTTGAATCTCTCTTTTTTCAGAATCTGCAAGTGGATATTTGGAGCGCTTTGGGCCTACTGTGGAAAATCAAATCTCTTCACATAAAAAATACACAGAAACATTCTGAGAAACTTCTTTGTGAGGTGTGCATTCAACTCACAGAGTCCAACCTATATTTTGATTGAGCAGTTTTGAATCTCTGTTTTTGCAAAATCTACAGTTGGGTATTTGGAGAGCTTGGACGCCTGTTGTGGAAAAGGGTATATCTTCACATAAAAATTACACAAAAGCATTCTGAGAAACATCTTTGTGATGCGTGCATTCAAATCACAGAATTGAACCTATCTTTTGATTGAGCAGTTTTCCATATCTCCTTTTGTAGTATCTGTATGTGTATATTTGGAGCCCTTTGCACCCTGTGGTGGAAAAGGAAATATCTTCAAATAAAAACTACAGAGAAGCATTCAGAGAAACTTCTTTGCGATGAGTCCATTCATCACACAGAGTTGAAACTTTCTTTTGATTGAGCAGTTTTGAAAAACTCTTTTTGTAGAAACTGGAAGTGGAAACTTGGAGGGCTTTGAGGCCTATTGTGGAAAACGAAATTTCTTCAAATAAAAACTAGACAGAAGCATTCTGAGAAACTGCTTTGTGATGTGTGCATTCATCTCACAGGGTTGAACATATCTTATGATTGAGCAGTTTTGAAACTCTTTTTGTAGAATGTGCATGTGAATATTTGGAGTGCTTTGAGGCCTACTGTGGAAAAGCATATATCTTAATATAAAAACTACACAGAAGCATTTTAAGAAACTTCTTTGCGATGTAGGCATTCATCTCACAAGGTTGAACCTTTCGTTTGATTGAGCAGTTTTGAAACACTCTTTCTGTAATTTCTGCAAGTGGATATTTGGAGCTTCTGAGGCTTATTGTGGAAAAGGAGGTATCTTCACATTAAAACTACACATAAGAATTCTCAGAAACTTTTTTGTGATGCGTGCATTCATCTCACAGAGTTGAAAATATCTTTCCATTGAGCAGTTTTGAAACACTCTTTTTGTAGAATCTGCAAGTGGATATTTGGAGTGCTTTGAGGCCAAGTGTGGAAAAGCAAATATCTGCACATAAAAACTACACAAAAGCATTCTGAGAAACTACTTTGTGATGTGTGCGTTCACCTCACGAACTTGAACCTTTCTTCTGATTGTGCAGTTTTGAAACACTCTTTTTATAGAATCTGCAAGTGGATATTTGGAGTGATTTTAGGCCTATTGTTGAAAAGGAAATAAATGCACATAAAAACGGCACAGAAGCATTCTGAGAAACTTCTTTGTGATGTGTGCATTCCACTCAGATAGTTGAACCTATCTTTTGATTGAGCTGTTTTTGAATGTCTCTTTTTGTAGAATCTGCAAGTGGATGTTTGGAGCCCTTTGCGGCCTATGGTCGAAAAGGAAATATCTTCTAATAAAAACTACACAGAAGCATTCTGAGAAACTTCTATGTGATGTGTGCATTCATCTCACAGGGTTGAAACTATCTTATGATTGAGAAGTTTTGAAACACTCTTTTTGTAGAATCTGCAAGTGGATATTTGGAGTGCTTTGGGGCCTATGGTTGAAAAGGAAATATCTTCATATAAAACCCACACAGAAGCATCTGAGAAACTTCTTTGTTATGTGTGCATTCAACTCACAGAGTTGAATCTGTCTTTTGATTGAGCAGTTTTGAATATCTCTTTTTGCAAAATCTGCAGCTGTATATTTGGAGCGCTTTGAGGGCTACTGTGGAAAAGCAAATATCTTCACATAAAAACAACACAGAAGCATTCTTAGAAACTTCTTTGTGAGGTATGCATTCAACTCACAGAGTCGAACCTATGTTTTGATTGAGCATTTTCAATCTCTCTTTTTGCAGAATCTGCAACTGGATATTTGGGTACTTTTGAGGCCTATTGTGGAAAAGAAAATATCTTCACATATAATCTACACAGAAGCATTCTGAGAGACTTATTTGTGATGTGTGCATTCAACTCAGAGTGTTGAACCTATCTTTTCATTGAGCAGTTTTGAATCTCTCTTTTCGTAGAATCTGCAAATGGATATATGGAACCCTTAGCAGCGAAGGGTGGAAAAGGACATATCTTCAAATAAAAACTACACAGAACATTCTGAGAAACTTCTTTCTGATGTGTGCATTCATCTCACAGGGTTGAACCCATCTTACAATTGAGCAGTTTTGAAACACTCTTTTTTAGAATCTGCAAGTGGATATTTGGAGCACTTTTAGGCCTATTGTGGAAAAGGAAATATCTTTACAGAAAAAAACTACATAGAACCATTCTGAGAAACTACTTTGTGATGTGTGCCGTCAACTCACTGAGTCGAACCTATCTTTTGATTGAGCAGTTTTTAAACTCTCTTTTTGTAGAATCTGCAAGTGGATATTTGGAGCCCTTTGTGCTCTATGGTGTAAAAGGAAATATCTTCAAATAAAAACTACACAGAAGCATTCAGAGAAACTTCTTTGTGATGAGTGCATTTATCAGAGAGAGTTGAAAACTTCCTTTGATTGAGCAGTTTTGAAACACCCTTTATGCAGAATCTGCAATTTGATATTGGGAGAGTTTTGGGGCCCATTGTGGAAAAGGAAATATCTTCACATGAAAACTACACAAAAGCATTCTGGGAAACTTCTTTGTTATGTGTGCATTCAACTCACAAATTTAAACTTATCTTTTGATTGAGCAGTTACGTATCTCTCTTTTGGAGAATCTGCAAGTGGATATTTGGAGTGCTTTGAAGCCTACTGTGGAAAAGCAAATATCTTCAAATAAAAACTACAGAGAAGCATTCTGAGAAACTTCTTTGTGAGGTATGCATTCAAATCGCAGAGTAGAAGCTATTTTTTGATTGAGCAGTTTTGAATCTCTCTTTTGGCAGACTCTACAAGTGGATATTCATAGAGCTTTGAGACAAATTGTGGAAAAGGAAATATCTTCACATAAAAACTATACAAAAGCGTTCTGGGAGACTTCTTTGTGATGTGTGCATTCAACTCACAGAGTTGAACCGATATTCTGATTGAGCAGTTTTGAATCTCTCTTTTTGTATAATCTGCAAGTGAATATTTGGAGCCCTTTGCAGTCTATGGTGGAAAAGGAAATATCTTCAAATAAAAACTACAGTGAAGCATTCTGAGAAACTTCTTTGTGATGTGTGCATTCATCTTGCTGGGTTATACCTATCTTATGATTGAGCAGTTTTGAAACACTCTTTTTGTAGAATCTGCAAGTCGATATTTGGAGCGCCTTGAGGCCTATTGTGGAAAAGGAAATATCTTCACATAAAAACTAGACAGAAGCATTCTGAGAAACTTCTTTGTGATGTGTGCATTCATCTCACAGAGTTGAAACTTTCTTTTGATTGAGCAGTTTTGAAACACTCTGTTGGTAGAATCTTCATGTGGATATTTGGAGCGATTTGAGGCCTACTGTGGAAAAGGAAGTATCTTCACTTAAAAACTACACAGAAGCATTCTGAGAAACTCCTTCATGATTTGTGCATTCAAATCACAGAATGTAACCTATCTAATGATTGAGCAGTTTTGAATCTCTCTTTTTGCAGAATATGTAACTGGATATTTTGAGAGCTTTGTGGCCAATTGAGGAAAAGGAAATATCTTCACATAAAAACTACACAGAAGCATTCTGAGAGACTTCTTTGTGATGTGTGCTTTAAACTCATAGTGTTGAACCTATCTTTTCATTGAGCAGTATTGAATCTCTCTTTTTGTAGAATCTGCAAGTGGATATATGGAGCCCTTTGTCGCCTATGGTGGAAAAGGAAATATCTTCAAATAAAAAGTACACAGAAGCATTCTGAGAAACTTCTTTGTGATGTGTGCATTCATCTCACAGGGTTGAACCTATATTATGATTGAGCAGTTTTGAAACACTCTTTTTGTAGAATCTGCAAGTGGATATTTGGAGAGCTTTGAGGCCTGTTGTGGAAAAGGGAATATCTTCACATAAGTATTACACAGAAGCATTCTGTGAAATTTCTTGTTATGTGTGCATTCAACTCACAGAGTTGAACCTGTCTTTTGATTCAGCAGTTTTGACTCTCTCTTTCTGTAGAATCTGCAAGTGGATATTTGGATCCTTTTGCACCCTATGGTGGAAAAGGAAATATCTTCAAAAAAAAAAAAAAAAACTACACAGAACCATTCTGGGGAAATTCTTTGTGATGAGTGCATTCATCACAAAGAGTTGAAACTTTCTATTGACTGAGTAGTTTTGAAACACTACTGTGTAGAATCTGGAAGTGTATATTTCAAGGGCTTTGCGGTCAATTTTGGAAAAGGAAATATCTTCAGATAAAACTACACAGAAGTATTCCGGTAAACTTCGTTGTTATACGTGCATTCAACTCACAGATTTGAACCTATCTTTTGATAGAGCGGTTTTGAAACTCTCTTTTTGTAGCATTGGAGAGCTTTGTGGCCTGTGGTAGAAAATGAAATATGCTCACATAAAATCTAGAAAGATGCAATCTGAGAAACCTCTGAGTGATGTGTGCATTCATCTCACAGAGTTAACCTTTCTTTTGATTCAGCAGTTTTGAAACTCTCTTTTTGTAGAATCTGCAAGTGGACATTTAGAGTGCTTTGGGGCCTATGGTAGAAAAGGAAACATCTTCACATAAATTGTAGACAGAAGCAATCTGAGAAACTAGTTTGTGAAGTGTGCATTCCTCTCACAGAGTTAAAACTTTCTTTTGAGTGAGCCGTTTTGAAACTGTCTTTTTGTAGAATCTGCAAGTGGATATTTGGAACGTTTTAAGGCCTATGGTGGAAAAGGAAATATCTTCACATAAAAAGAAGACAGAAGCAATCTGAGAAACTTCTTTGTGATGTGTGCATTCGTCTCACAGAAATAAACTTTTCTTTTGATTGAGGAGTTTTGAAACTCTGTTTTTGTAGAATCCGCAAGTGGATATTTGGAGCGCTTTGAGGCGTATGGTGGAAAAGGAAATATCTTAACATAAAAACTAGACAGAAGAATTCTGAGAAACAACTTTGTGATGTGTGCATTCATTTCACATAGTTGAACCTTTCTTTCAATTGAGCAGTTTGGAAACACTCTTTTTGTAGAATCTGCCGGTGGACATTTGGAGAGTTTTGCGGACTATGGTAGAAAAGGAAATATCTTCACATAAAATCTAGACAGAAACAATCTGAGAAACTTCTTTGAGATATGTGTATTCATCTCATGGAGTTAAACTTTTCTTTTGATATAGCAGTTTTGAAACTCTCTTTTGTAGCATCTACAAGTGGACATTTGGACCACTTTGAGTCCTATGTTGGAAAAGGAAATATCTTCACATAATGTCTAGACAGAAGCAATCTGAGAAACTCCTTTGTGATGTGTGCATTCATCTCACAGAGCTGAAGTTTTCTTTTGATGGAGCAGATTGGAATCTCTCTTTTTGTAGAATTTGCAAGTGGACATTTGGAGCACTTTGAGGCTTGCTGTGGAAAAGGAAATATCCTCACATAAAATGTAGACAGAAGAATTCTGAGAAACTTCTTTGTGATGCGGACCTTCTCACAGAGTTGAACATTACTTTTGATTGAGCAATTTGGAGACACTCTTTTTGTAGAATCTGCAAATGGACATTTGGAGCGCTTTGGGGCCTATGGTAGAAAAGGAAACATCTTCACATAAATTATAGACAGAAGCAATCTGAGAAACTACTTTGTGATGTGTGCATTCATCTTACAGAGTTAAAATTTTCTTTTGAGTGAGCAGTTTTGAAACTGTCTTTTTGTAGAATCTGCAAGAGGATATTTGGAGTGGTTTGAGGCCTGCAGTGGAAAAGGAAATATCTTCACATAAAAACTAGACAGAAGAATTCTGAGAAACTTCTTTGTGATGTGTGCGTTCATCACAGAGAGTTGATCCTTTCTTTAATTTGAGCAGTTTTAAAACTCTCTCTTTGTGATATGAAGATATTTCCTTTTCTATCATAGGCCGCAAAGCATTCCAAATGTCCACCTGCAGATTTTACAACAAGAGTGTTTCCAAACTGCTCAATCAAAAGAAAGCTTCAACTCTGTGAGATGAATGTACACATCGCAAATAAGTTTCTCAGATTGTTTCTTTCTCGATTTTATGTGAAGATATTTCCTTTTCTACCATAGGCCACAAAGCGCTCCAAATATCCACTTGCAGATTCTACAAAAAGAGTTTTTCCAAACTGCTCAATCAATATAAAGGTTCAACTCTGGGAGATGAATGTACACATCACAAAAAAGTTTGTCAGAATTCTTCTGTCTAGTTTTTATGTGAAGATATTTCCTTTTCCAACATAGCCCTCAAAGCCCTCCAAATGTCCATTTGCAGATTCTACAAAAAGAGAGTTTCGAAACTACTCAATGACAACAAAGGTTTAACACTGTGAGATAAATGCACACGTCACAAAGAAGTTTCTCAGATTGCTTCTGTCTAGATTTTATGTGAAGATATTTCCTTTCCTACCATAGGCTGCTAAGTGCTCCAAATCTCCACTTGCAGATTCTACAAAAAGAGTGTTTCCTAACTGCTCAATCAAAAGAAATGTTCAACTCTGTGAGATGAGTGGACACATCACAAAGAAGTTTCTCAGATTGCTTCTTTCTAGATTTTAAGTGACGATATTTCCTTTTCTACCTTAGGCAGCAAAACGCTGCAAATGTCCACTTGTAGACACTGAAAAAATAGTGCTTCCAAACTGCTAAATCAAAAGAAAGTTTCAACTTTGTGAGATGCATGCAAACATCACAAAGAAGTTTCCCAAAATTCTTCTGTCTAGTTTTTATGTGAAGATATTTCCTTTTCCACTATACATCTCAAGGAGTTGCAAATGTCCACTTGCAGATTCTACAAAAACAGAGTTTTGAAACTGCTCTATCAAAAGAAACGTTTAACTCTGTGAGATGAATGCACACATCACAAAGAAGTTTCCCAGATTTCTTCTGTCTAGATTTTATATGAAGATATTTCCTTTTCTACCATAAACCGCGAAGCACTCCAAATGTCCAGTTGCAGATTTTACAAAAAGAGTGTTTCCAAACTGTTCAATCAAAAGAAACGTTGAACTCTGTGGGATGAATGCACACATCACAGAGAAGTTTCTAAGAATTCTTCTGTCTAGTTTTTATGAGAAGATATTTCTTTTTCCACCATTGGCCTGAAAGTGCTCCAAATGTCCAATTGCAGATTCTATAAAAACAGAGTTTCAAAACTGTTCCCTCAAAAGAAAGGTTTAACTCTGTGAGATGAATGCACATATCACAAAGAAATTTCTCAGATTACTTATGTCTAGATTTTATGTGAAGATATTTCCTTTTCTACATTAGGGGGCAAAGAAATCCAAATGCCACTTGCAGAATCTACAAAAACAATCTTTCCAATCTGGTTAATCAAAAGAAAGTTTCAACTTTGAGAGATGAATGCATTCATAACAAAGAAGTTTCTCAGAATTCTTCTGTCAAGTTTTTATGTGAAGATATTTCCATTTCCACCATAGGCCTCAAAGTGTTCCAGATGGCCATTTGCAGATACTACAAAAAGAGAGTTTCAGAACTGCTCAATCAAAAGAAAGTTTTAACTGCGTGAGGTGAATGCACACATAACAAAGAAGTTTCTCAGTTTGCTTCTATCTAGATTTTATCTGAAGATATCTCCTTTTCTACCAAAAACCACAAAGCGCTCCAAATGTCCACTTGCAGATTCTACAAAAAGAGAGTTTCAAAACTGCTCAATCAAAATTAAGGTTTAACTCTGTGAGATGAATGCACACATCACAAAGCTGTTTCTACGATTGCTTCTGTCTAGATTTTCTGTGAAGATATTTCCTTTTCTACCTTAGGCCACAAAGTACTCCAAATGTCCACTTGCAGATTCTACAAAAAGAGGGTTTCCAAACTGCTCAATAAAAAGAAAGATTCAGCTCTGTGTGATGAACGCACACATCACAAAGAAATTTCTCAGAATTCTTCTCTCTAGTTTTTATGTGAAGATATTTACTTTCCCACTATAGGCCTCAAAACGCTCAAAATATACACTTGCAGATTCTACAAAAAGAGAGTTTCCAAACTCCTCAATCAAAAGAAAGATTTAACTCTGTGAGGTGAATGCACATTTCACAAATAAGTTTCTCAGATTACTTCTGTCTAGATTTTATGTGAAGATATTTCCTTTTCTACTATAGGCCCCAAAGCGCTCTGAATATCCACTTGCAGGTTCTACAAAAAGAGTGTTTCCAAACTGCTCAATGAAAAGAAAGATTCAACTCTGTGAGATGAACACACCTATCACAAAGAAGTTTCTCAGAATTCTTCTGTCTAGTTTTTACATGAAGATATTTCCTTTTCCACCACAGGCATTTAAGCACTCCAAATGTCCACGTGAAGATACTACAAAAAGAGAGTTTCAAAACACCTCAATCAAAAGAAAGGTTTAACTCTGTGAGATGAATTCAGACCTCACAAAGAAGTTTCTCAGATTGCTTCTGTCTAGATTTTATGTGAAGTTATTTCCTTTTCTAACATAGGCCGCAAAGTGCTCCAAATGTCCACTTGAAGATAATGCTACAAAAAGAGGGTTTCAAAACTCTTCAATCAAAGGAAAGGTTTAACACTGTGAGATGAATGGACACATCACAAAGAAGTTTCTCAGATTGCTTCTGTCTAGATTTTATGGGAAGATATTTCCTTTTATACCATAGGCCACAAAGTGCTCCAAATGTTCACTTGCAGATGCTACAAAAAGAGTATTTCCAAACTACTCAATCAAAAGAAATTTTCAACTTTGTGAGAAGAATGGACACGTCACAAAGAGGTTCCTCAGAATTCTTCCGTGTAGTTTTCTTGGAAGCTATTTCCTTTTCCACCATAAGACACAAAGCGTTCAAAATGTCAATTTGCAGACTCTACAAAAAGAGAGTTTCAAAAGTGCTCAATCAAAGAAATGTTTAATTCTGTGAGATGAATGCACACATCACAAAGAAGTTCCTCAGATTGCTTCTTTCTAGATTTTAAGTGAAGTTATTTCCTTTTGTACCATCGGCAGCAAATCGCTGCAAATGTCCACTTGTAGACACTGAAAAAATAGTGCTTTCAAACTGCTAAATCAAAAGAAAGTTTCAACTTTGTGAGATGAATGCACACATCACAGAGAAGTTTCCCAGAATTCTTCTGTCTAGTTTTTATGTGAAGATATTTCCTTTTCCACTATACGCCTCAAGGAGTTGCAAATGTCCACTTGCAGATTCTACAAAAACAGAGTTTTGAAACTGCTCTATCAAAAGAAACGTTTAACTCGGTGAGGTGAATGCACACATCACAAAGAAGTTTCCCAGATTTCTTCTGTCTAAATTGTATATGAAGATATTTCCTTTTCTACCATAAACTGTGAAGCACTCCAAATGTCCAGTTGCAGATTTTACAAAAAGAATGTTTCCATACTGCTCAATCAATAGAAAGGTTCCACTCTGTGAGATGAATGCACACATCACAAAGAAGTTTCTAAGAATTCTTCTGTCTAGTTTTTATGTGAAGCTATTTCATTTTCCACCATAGGCCTCAAAGCACTCCAAATGCCCACTAGGAGATTCTACAAAAAGAGAGTTTCAAAACTTCTCATTCAAAAGAAAGTTTTAACTCTGTGAGATGAATGCACACATCACAAAGAAGTTTCTCAGATTGCTTCTGTCTAGATTTTATGTGAAGATATTTCCTTTTCAACAATAGGCCGCAAAGCGCTCCAAATGTCCATTTGCAGATATGACAAAAAGAGTGTTTCCAAACTGCTCCATAAAAAGAAATGTTCAACTCTGTGAGATGAATGCACACATCACAAAGAAGTTTCTCAGAATACTTCTACCTAGTTTTTATGTGAAGATATTTCCCTTTCCACTATAGGCATCAAAGTGCTCCAAATGTCCACTAGCAGATTCTACAAAAGGAGACTTTTGAAACTCCTCAATCAAAAGTTTTAACTCTTTGAGATGAATGTGCACATCACAAAAAAGTTTCTCAGATTATTTCTGTCTGGATTTTATGTGAAGATATTTCCTTTTCTGCCATAGGAAAAAAAGCCCTCCAAATGTCAACTTGCAGATTCTACAAAAAGAGAGTTTCAAAACTGCTCAATCAAAAGAAAGTTTTAACTCTGTGAGATGAATGCACACATCACAAAGAAGTTTCTCAGTTTGCTTCTGTCTTGATTTTATTTGAAGATATTTCTTTTTCTATCATAGGCCGCAAAGCGCTCCAAATGTCCACTTGCAGATTCTACAAAAAGAGTGTTTACAAACTGCTCAATAAAAAGAAATTTTCAACTCTGTGAGATGAATGGACACATCACAAACCAGTTTCTCAGAATTCTTCTGTCCAGTTTTAATGTGAAGATAATTCCTTTCCCACTATAGGCCTAAAAACCCTCAAAATGTCCACTGGCAGATTCTACAAAAAGAGAGTTTCAAAACTCCTCAATCAAAAGAAAGTTTTAACTCTGTGGGATGAATGCACACGTCACAAAGAAGTTCCTCAGATTGCTTCTCTCTAGATTTTATTTGAAGATATTTCCTTTTGTAACTTTGGCTGCAAAGCGCTCCAAATGTCCACTTGCAGATTCTGCAAAAGATTGTTGCCAAAATGCTCAATCAAAAGAAAGTTTCAACTCGGTGACATGAACTCAGCCATCACAAACAAGTTTCTCATAATTCTTCTGTCTAGTTTTTATGTGAAGATATTTCCTTTCCCACCATAGGCCTCAAAGCACTCCAAATGTTCACTTGCAGATTCTACAAAAAGAGATTTCATAGACTGTGTAATCAAAAGAATGGTTTAACTCTGTGAGGTGAATGCACACATCACAAAGTAGTTTCTGAGATTGCTTCTGTCTAAATTTTATTTGAAGATATTTCCTTTTCTAACATAGGCCGCACAGCCCTCCAGTGTTCTACTTGCAGATTCTACAATAAGAGTATTTCCAAACTGCTCAATAAAAAGAAATGTTCAACTCTGTGAGATGAACTAACGAATCACAAAGAAAGGTGAAAACTAAGGACAATATTTTAAACAACAAAAAATATCAAGTATGCATTGTGATGGAGAGGGAAAGTCCTGGGTCCCAAGAGTATAACAGGCACTGAGCCTAGCATGGGGTCCAGGCGTCTCTGGCATCGTGCCTTCCTAGGTCGTGGTTGTCCCTCCTTGTTGCTCCTGCTGTCTTGTTCAGTTACATCTGCTTCTCTGCATTTCCTCATTTTACAGTGTGTGGGATGCAGTCATCTCTGAACAGGAATAGGCAACTGTGCACCTGTTACACCGTGCTTGATGCTCTGCATTGATGTACACTGGGCCCAGGTTTCCCTGGTGGACTGCTTGGGCCGTTCTTGTCATCTGGCTCTGAAGTCTTTGTTCGCAGAGGTGCACTTGCCAGGTGGGGAAGCCAGAGTTCTGGGGTCCTCTGATGAGGCCACTCTCACCCTGCTTATCTTCCCTGACATACCTAACAGATGAAGTTCAGGTGCGCGATGCACCTCAGGCCACAGTGTGGACTGTTGTAACCAAGCGAGTTATAGAGGAACGCCACCCTTTGAGACAAATTAAGGAGTCCTTTATTAGCCAGCGACCGTGAGGCAGCTAACACTCAAAATTCTCTTGGCCCCGAGGAAGGGGCTGTTTTTTATTTTTTATTCCGTGGTCTAAACAGGGGAGGGGGGAGTTTATTGAAACAATTTTTACAGAGGCAGAGCTGGCAAATAGTTAAAAAATTAATTGGTTACAAAAGCAGTTACAAAACAAATAAACAGTTCCAGGTGCAGGGCTTAAACTATCACAAAGAGAGAAATGCAGGGGTTTTGTGTGATATTCACTGAGTGTGTCCCCAGGAGCTGCTTGTGTGGCTTGCCTAAATATCTTATCAGTAAGTGCATTCCTGGACGTGCTTTGAGTCAATTTACACTAGTTATGGCCTTAAGGGAGGGAGGTAAAGGGGGCTGCACTTGAAGAAACTGAAATAGAGTCTGTCCGGCTCTCTCTCCGCTAGGAGAGAGTCACTCAGGTTAAAACAGGTAGGGTATCACAGGACCATGTACAATTCTTCAAACTCCAGCTTCAACTCTCTTTCTTATTGCTCTCTTAAGACAGTATATTTAGATCGGAGTAAATGAAAGTAAAGTTATTAGGGGATAAGATTAAAATCGATCCCATTTGTAAAAAGGGAAATAGATTATTTGTGAACTGTAATACTTTTTTTTTAGTGAAGAATCACCTTAAAACTTGGAACCTGGATACAAGATAATTCCTTCATTCTGCAAACGTTTAGTAGCAAACTATATGCCAGGACTGTGCTAGGTACTAGGGATACTCTGTGTATCCCTAGTATATAGTATATATACTATGTTGAATATATAGTATAAGATGCCTTGGAGTGTCAGATAGTTTCATATAAATGGCTCATGCAGTATATAGACAGTGTGGTAAAAAGAGACTACTGAGATACACAAAGGACAGACAATAAAGCGTCCTTGAATGGTAGATAAACGTGTTTGGACTTTTCACTCAGGGCTGTTGAAGTTTTTGAAGCTCAGTTGTCTCAGAGTTTCGGTGTTTTCAAGCCCTGCTAAGCACTTTTTTCTAGCTGACGATTGGCCACCATTACTGATCATCTATTGGCTCTGTCTGATTCAGCAATCCCACCACTGAGTATTTATGCAAAGGAAAAGAAATCAATTTATCAGAAAGATAACTGTACTCGTGTATTTGTTGCAACACTATTCCCAGTAGCACAGACATAAAATCAAACTGAATGTCCATCAACAAATGATTGGAGAAAGAAAATGTAGAAAATATACACAATGAAATACTATTCAGGCATAAAAAACAGTAGAATCATAACTTTTGAAGACACATGGATGGAACTGGAGGCCATTGTTGTAAGTGAAGCAAGCCAGACACAGAGTAAACATCGTATTTTATCACTCATAAGCGGGTGCTAAAAGATGTGAGGGTATTGATGTAGAGAGTGGAATGATAATGGAGACTCTGCAGGGTGAGGGGATGGAAGGGGTGAATAGTGAGAAATTACTTAATGGGTACAATGTGCATTATTCTGGTGATGGATACCTAAAAGCCCTGACTTCACCACTATGCCATCCATGCTTACAGCAAAATTGCACTTGGAACCCATAAATTTATACAAAAAAAGTCTTAGATCTCTCTCTCTTCTCTCATAAGCCTCAGAGCTCAATGATCCCCTTGGATCTCCTCAGCCTGCTGAGCTGTGATTTTCCTACCAAAGGTGATTTTTGGCAGAGACAAGGGAGTGTTTCAGGAAGATGTTCTCAGGTGCACGCTTCTAAAGAAACATTGGAGACTCTTCTACTGGCCTTTAGTCACTGCTTTAAGCAAGGAATAAAACATCTGTTGCTAAAGTTTGTAAAACTGTGTTTCCCACCCACCCTTCAGACCTGACAGAAGAGTTTTTAGGATTTTAAGGGAACAGCTTTTTCCTGACCCAAAAGGGCACAGTAGTGCAAAGGCCAATGTCACGTACGTACCTTTTCCCCATCTGTAAAATAACTTTCAGATACGATTCCCACACCTGGAATCAGTACAATGTTTTGACTGAGGTATTAGAAAAGCTTATGGGTTCATTATCATTTGAACATATGAGTAATGTAAAATTTAGGCAGAATTTTATTTGAAAGGATTATTTATGCAATTTCTGATTAAATGATTTATATTGCAGTTATTTCAAACAATAAAAATCAGGTCATTGTGTTTTAAGCTAGAAATATTTACAGTAACACATGGTCTTGATTATCTCACATGATGAATTGAAGATTAAAGCAAAATAATTTATCTTAGGGAATTCTGTGACAGTTTCTCTTTCTCTTTGCTTTAATAATGACTTCAAACTCTTGTACATGTATAGAGAACTCCTGACTAAAGATATTTTTTTGTCTATTGTGCTATGTTTCTGTAACTTTTTAAGATCTAGAGGAACATACAATTAGTCTCAGTTGGCCAACTAAATGTTATGGAGTCAGCTTCTGTGTTATGTGGTGAGCATTGAAGGAACGGTGGAGACAAGGCTGCTACCCTCGCTGAGTCTGCTGAGAAAACCTGATGGAGTGTGGCAGGGAACATTCTGGGAGCATCCCAGGATGCCAAAAGCGCACACGGATGGAACACCTGCCTTAGAACAGGGCAGGGTCAGACAAGGAGAGGTGTCAGGAAAAACAAGGAAAGTTTAAAATGCCGGAATAGAAACACACTTGAGAAATCCATGGGGAATGAAAAGAGAATGGCTGAGCAGCAGCAGATTGTCAAAAAGGAAATCAAGAAGGAGCAGCCAAAGAGGTTGATGGAGAACCAGGAGAAAGAAGATGACACTGAAGCCAAGGGAAGGAAAGTGTTTCAACATTTCTGGGAAAAAATGACATGCTCTGTCTTAACCTTGCTGTTTTATGAGTCATATATCCACATTCCAGGTTCTGAGAAGTCCAGAACTAAGATGTTTCTTTTAATTTGCTTAACCCAACATTTGCCAGAATAATCTGGGCTCAGTGTGAGTGTGTGTGCATGTGTATGCCTGTGTGTTCTACTAATGTCTCACTGAGGCTAGTGCTGTACACAACATAATTTTTAAAACACTGGTTTTATCCATCTTTTTGTTCAGCTGCAGCAACATTTACAAAGGTCAACTTTGATCATGTGTCTTCATTACTAAAGGAAACAAAACAAACTAATGAATAAAGCCCACCTGGCAGTGGGCTGTACAACGGAGCCCACCTGGCTTGGCCTGGATGCCCTGTGCTGACCTGGCCGTGCTGTCTTCTGCCTGCTGCTTTGCCTCCCCTTTCCTCCTGGAGAAGGTAGAGATGCTCTGAGCTTTGGCCCGTCTGAAACATGTGTCCTTCCCCTCATGTGGCCCATGTTTTCCTGAGTCCACTTTAATCTCGTTTAAGGGTATAGAACTTTCCTTAAAGCTTTTGGTCAGGTCTCACTCTCTACGCTGTCTTCCTGCCCCTTCTACAATGTACATACTTTACTGATACATTAATTATGCTATACCAGCCCAGGTTTTTATTTCTATATCATTTTATATCATCGTCATTTTTCTTAGAGCTTAGTTCATTTATTTATTCAGTCTTTCCACAATATAATTGTACGTCATATAATTTCATATTTATTTTCATTGGTGTTTATATATCTTTTCTGTAAAAATGGAGGCTTTCTAAATAGATCTTCATTAATGTTGAAAGAACAAGGTTTCATGTCTTGGTCTCAGCCAAAAGGAGTTCCCCACATTACCAGGAGTGAAATAAACACTTGCATTGTTGCATTAGATATTCTTACAGAGAAAGAGAACCATGAGTAATGGAAAATTGCTAACTTTGCCTCAGGGAGACCAGGCTGATTCACTGAGAAAGTCTGAATTGGTTTAGAAAGCATAGTTCTGAGTTTTCTAGAAGGACAAAAGTTAGAGTAGGGCATAAGAAGTAATGCCCATATCAAAAAATTAGAAATATCTCAAATTAACCACCTAACATCACAACTGAAAGAATTAGAGAAGCAAGAACTCAACCACGAAGCTTATAGAAGACAAGAAATAACTAAAATCAGAGCTGAATTGAAGGAAATTGAGACATGAAAAACTGTTCAAAAGATCACTTAATCAAGGTTTTTGGAAAAAATTAATAAGATAGATAGGGCACTAGCTAGATTAATAAAGAAGAAAAGAGAGAAGATTCAAATAAATAAAATTAGAAATGATGAAGGGAATGTTACCACTGACCCCAGAGAAATAAAAATAACAACCAGAAACTACTATGAGCACCTCTATACACACAAATTAGAAACATTAGAAGAGATTAATAAATTCCTGGACACATATACTCTCTCAAGACAGAACCAGGAAGAAATTCAGTCTCTGAGCAGACAAATTATGAGCTCCAAAAATTGAATCCATAATAAATAGCCTATCAACACCCCCCCAAAAAAACCCAGGACCTGATAGATTAATAAATTTTAACAGATGTACAAAGAAAAGCCAGTACCAGTCCTACTGAAACTATTTCAAGAAATAGAGGAGGAGGGACTCCTCCCCAACTTGTTCTACGAAGCCAGAATCATCCTGATACCAAAGCCTGGAAGTGACACAACAAAAGAAGAAAACTTCAGGCCAGTATCCTTGATGAACATCCATTCAATAATCCACAACAAAATACTTGCAAACTGAATCTAGCAACACATCAAAAGGCTAATTCACCATAATGAAGTAAGCTTCTTCCCTGGAATGGAAGGTTGGTCCATCATGGGCAAATCAATAAAATGTGATTCATAACATAAATTAAACTAAAGGTAAGAACCACGTGATTGTCTCAATAGATGTAGAAAAGGCTTTCAGTAAAATTCAACAAAGCTTCATGTTAAAAATTCTCAATAAATGAGGTATCAAAGGAACATACCTCAAAATAATAAAGGCCACCTATGACAAACTCACAGCCAACATTATACTAAATGGGCAAAATCTGCTAGCATCCTCCTTGAAACACGCACAAGACAAGGATGCCCTCTCTCACCACTCCTATTCAACATAGTATTAGAAGTCCTTTCTGGAGCAATCTGACAAGAGAAAGAAACGAAGGGTATTTAAATAGAAAGAGAAGTCCAACTACGTCTGTTTGCAGACAACATAATTATCTATCTAAACCCTATAGTTGCGACCCAAAAGCTCCTTAAGCTGATAAACAACTTCCACAAAGTTTCAGGACACAAAATCAATGTACGAAATTTGCTAGCATTCTTATACACCAAGAAAAGCCAAACTAAGAGCCAAATCAGAGAGGCAATTTTATTCACAATTTCCACAAAAAGAATAAAGTACATACGAATACAGCTAACCAGGGAGGTGAAAAATCTCTACAATGAAAATTACAAAACACTGCTCAAAGAAGTCAGAGAAGACACAGATAAATGAAAAATCATTCCATGTTAATGGAGAGAAATAATTAATATCATTTAAATGGTTGTTCTGCCCAAGGCTATTCCTATTAAACTACCAATGACATGCTTCATGGAAGTAGAAAAAAGCTATTCAAAAATTCATATAGAACCAAGAAAGAACCTAAGTAGCCAAGGCAATCCTAAGCAAAAAGAACAAAGCTTGAAGCATCACATTACCCGACTTCAAACTATACTACAGCAGTATAGTAACCAAAACAGCATGGTACTAGTACAAAAACAGACACATACACCAGTGGAACAGAATAGAGAGGTTAGAAGTAAGACCACATACCTACAACTATCTAATCTTTGACAAAGCTGGCAAAAACAAGCAATGGGGAAAAGATTCCCTATTCAACAAATGGTGCTGGGATAATTGGCTAGCGATATGCAGAAGATTGAAGTTGGACTTCTTCCTTATACCATAAGCAAAAATCACTCAAGATGGATTAAATACTTAAATGTAAAACACAAAACTATAAAAGCCCTGGAAGACAGCATAGACAATACCATCCTGGACATAGAAAGAGGCAAAGATTTCATGATAAGACATCAAAAACAACAAATACAACTATTGACAAGTGGGATCTAATTAAACTTAAAAGCTTCTGCTCAGCAAAAGAAATTATCAAGAGAGTGAACAGACAACATATAGAATGAGGAAAAATATTTACAAACTATGTATCTGACAAAGATCTAATATTCAGTATAAGGAACTTAAATTTACAAGAGAAAAACAAAAAACCCTATTAAAAAGTGGCCAAAGCCCTGACTTCTGAATGGCACTTCTGGACCCAGCCAGGGACTGAGGGATCTCACTGCCCTAAAGAAAAGAACACAGGCCTGTCTGGCTTTGCCAACTGCTAATTGTAGAGACCAAAGGCCTTGAGTGAACATAGGCAGTCGTCAGAAAGTGCATGCAGCAGGACTTCAGCAAGACCCGTGCTGTGCTAGCTTCAGGTCTGATCCAGGGCATCATAGTGGTGGTGGCCAGGGGTGCTTGTGTCTTTCTTCTCCCAGCTTTAGGTGGCTTAGAACAGAGAGAAAGACTCTGTATCTTTGAGAGAAAATAAGGGTAGGGAAAAAGAGTCTCTGGCTAGTAATCCAGAAAATTCTCTTGGATCTTGTTGAAGGCTGTCAGGGAGGTACTTCTCTGAGTCTGGAAGAATTACAGCATTATTGGGTATAAGGTGCCCCATAAAGCAGATATGGCTTAGATCACAACACCCAACTCTTTTCAAATATGTGAAAAGCCTTCCCATGAAAGACAGCTACAAATAAGCCCAGACAATGAAGACTACAATAAATACTCACCTTTTCTCTCTTTAAATTTTATTTTTTAAACCTCTCATATGGTGCTGCATGCCCAAGATTTTAATGTCCAGACACTGAAGAACATCTACTAGCATCAACACCATCCAGGAAAACATGACCTCACCAAGTGAACTAAATAAGGCACTGGGGACAAATCCTGGAGAAAAAGAGATATGTGATGTTTCAGACAGAGAATTCAAAATAGCTGTATTTAAAAAAAAAAAAACTGAAAGAAATTTAAGATAGCAAAGTAAAGAAATTCCAAATTTTATCAGCTAAACTCAACAAAGAGATTGAAATAGTTACAGCAAATAAAGCAGAAATTCTGAGCTGAAAAATGCAATTGGCATGCTGAAGAATGCATTAGAGCCATGTAATAGCAGAATGGATCAAGCAGAAGAAATAGTGAGCTTGAAGACAGGCTCTTTGAAAATACATAGAAGAGAAAAAAGAAAAAGAATAAAAACAACAAATCATGCGGACAGGATCTAGAAAATAGCCTCACAAAGACAGATCTAAGAGTTATTTGTTTTAAAGAAGATGTAGAGAAAGAGGCAGGGGAGGATCTAGAAAATAACCTCACAAAGACAGTTCTAAGAGTTATTGGTTTTCAAGAAGATGTAGAGAAAGAGGCAGGGGTAGAAAAATTTATTCAAAGGGATAATAACACAGAACTTTCCAAACCTAGAGAAAGATATCCATATCCACCTACAAAAATGTTATAGAACATTAAGAAGATTTAACACAAAAAAGACTACTTCAAAGCATTCAATAGATCTTCCAAAAGTCAAAGATAAAGAAAAGTTCTAAACGAAGAAAGAGAAAAGGAACAAATAACATACTGGGGAGCTCCAACACGTCTGGCAGCAGACTTTACAGTGGAAACTATACTGGCCAGGAGAGAGAAGCAATAAATATTTAAAGTATTAAAGGAAAAAAACTTTTACCTTAGAACAGAATATACAGTGAAAATTTTCTTCAAATAAAAAGAAATACTGACTTTTTCAGACAAACAAAAGCTGAAGTATTTTATGAATACCATACCTGTCCTAAAGTAATGCTAAAGGGAGTACTTCAGTCAGGAAGAAAAGGACATTAACGAGCAATGAATGATCACCTAAAGGTAAAAAAAAAATCCTCACTGCTAATAGGATACAAATCAAAACAGAATATTATAACACTATAGCTGTGTGGTGTGCAAACTACTCTTACTCAAAGTAGGAATACTAAAGAATATCCAATCAAAAGTAATAACTACAACATTTCAAGACATAGCACAATAAAATATAAATAGAAGCAACAAAAAGTTACAAAGTTAAGGGATGAGCACGACCCGTCCTGAGCCGGCAGATGTGGTGGAAGCCCCGGAGCTCGGGAGCTCGCGGAAGGACTGGAGCGTGGGCTGAAAGGAGGCCGCCCCGAGAGCCGGAAGCCTGGGCAGGGGACGGAGGCCTCCGGCGCCCCCCAGCAACAGCAGGGCGGCACCACATTTGTCCTGCGCCAGGTCTGGCCGCCGGTGACGGCGGGACGCTCTGGGAGGCCGGCGGTGCTCGGGTGTAGAGGGAGACAGCTGCCTGGGGGCACCGGCGAGCGCCTCTGGGGGTCCCGGATCCGAGACCCGCGGTCCTGGGATGGCGGTGACGCCTGGAGTCGTGCGTGTGTTGCTGGGCCGGGCTCTTGGGGCAGCCAGGCGCCCCTGCTGGCGTCTAGGCTACACCACCCTGAATGCGCCCGCTCGCCTCTGATTTGTTGAAGCTAAGCAGGGTCGGTCCTGGTTAGTACTTGGATGGGATTCCGCCTGGTAATAGCCGGTACGGTAGGCTTTTGGCTTCCCGCTCTCTCCCTCTTTCCCCCTTTTGTTTCCGTGCTTCCCAACCGCCCCCCCGACTCTGCTTCCCCTTGACCGCCCCCGCTCCCCAGCCGAAGCCCAGGACCTCCTCCTGAAGATCCACCACTGCAGCACCGCCAGGCAGCAGCATCCCACCTCTTCTGACTCGCGGCAACCCCACCAGGAGCCCGACTCCAACCCGGGCAGGATGGGACTGACCCCGAGGGCGCAGGCGTGGGTCCCCTGAGGTCCCGGGTGTCTTCACACTCCCCGGACTCCCAGGCAATTCTATTCATTCATCCAGCGACGCTGCAACCGTCCAAGCCGGGGAAAGGGGCGGGCAGGGGCAGTGGGTCCCACAGACCCCAGCCAAGACCTCCGCTCCTGAACCCGTGGGCTGCTTTCCCCAGGGGAAGGACATTGTCTTCGCCAGCCACGAGGAAACCCGTCCCTGTGCACCCGGTTTCCCAATGCCACTGACTTCCTGTGAACTCCAGTTCCTGAGGAGAGGAGAGAGACCCAGGCCTCGCCCCATGGACAAGCTTGGCACCACGGCTCCCTCCAGACAAACGAGCACACTCTACAAATCTCGGGGCCCACCGCAACAAGGAGACAGAAAGAAGCAAACAAAGGAAGGACCTTATGAAAGGCACCCACAAAGCAACCAACCAATTCAAGAAAATAAAACACGTCTTAGGACTCCGTTGGTTTTCCCGGGTGGGGGGCCCTGACACCCTGTTCTAGCCCGGCCCAAGCACCCTCCACCCCACCCCGGCCTGCCGAAAGGTGCCCTGTCTACCTGAGCAGAGCCTCCCTCTCCAAGGCTCTGTTGCTGTCACTCTACCACTCCCTCACCCTCTCCCTTTCTCTACTTCCCACTCCACCTTGCGCTCTACTGTGGCGCTCTCTCTTCCCCCTTCTCTCTCTCTCCTCCCCCCTTCTCTGTCTCTCTCTCTCTATCGCTGTCTCTCTCTCTCCTGGTTCTGTTTCTCCATCGCTCTCTCCCTTGCTCTCCTTCTGTAGCAGGAGGAGCTGCAAACAAAACCTCTCAGACACCGAGTTGTAGAAGGAGGGGCTTTATTCAGCTAGGAGCATCGACAGACTCACGTCTCCAAAAACCTAGCTCTCTGAATGAGCAATTCCTGTCCCTCTTAATGGCTTACAACTCTAAGGGGGTCCGCGTGAGAGGGTCGTGATGGATTGTGGAAGCAGAGGGTACGTGACTGGGGGCTGCATGCACCGGTAATTAGATCAGAAAAAAACGGGACAGGGATTTTCACAGTGCTTTTCTATACAATGTCTGTAATCTATAGATAACATAACCGAGTAGGTCAGGGGTCGAAGTGGAGGCAGAAATTGGGCATAAGACAATATGAGGGGTGGTCTCCCTTCAAGCTATCTGTGTCTGTGTCTTTGTGTGCCCATGTGTGTGTGCCCGGGTGTGGTGTGTCTGTGTCCGTGTGTGTGTGTCTGCCCGCGTGCACCCGTGTGTATCCGTGTGTGTGTCAGGGTGGGTTTGCTCGTGGTAGTGGTGGGGTGTGTCTGGGTGTCCGTCAGCCCCTCTTTCCCAGGGTGAGGCTGCCGGGGCTCTAGTGCTGGCGTGGGGCAAAGCAGAGCCTTCCTGCCCCGTTGGCCACGGCGGGTCCTTGTCGGAACAAGCGACGATTGTGTAGGCGTTGTAAGAAAAATGGCCCGCGGGGCTGGGCCGTCTGTTCGCCCCGGTCAGCCCTGGCGGCTGTGGGTGTGTGGGGCAAGAGGGGGCCTTGAAGGAGGGGCAGCAAGGAATCCAAAATAATTTTTCCGCGGCAAGGCGGAGGACCGGAGGGGACCCCAGGACAGTGGGCCCTGGGCCCTGACGCCTCGGAGCACACCCCTTCCTGAGCGGGCCCCAGGTGTTGGAAGCTCTGGAGCTCGAGAGCCGGGGGAAGGCCTGGAGTGTCAGCGAGAGGGTGGCCACCTGGAGAGTCCAGAGCCCTGGCAGAGGAGGGAGGCTTCTGGTGCCTAGGCGGTCTCGCACGTGGTCTGGCTGCCGGCGACAGCGGGACGCTCTGGGAGGTCAGCGGAAAGCGCAGCGCGGTGACTGGTGGTGCTTGGGCGTAGAGAGGGAGAGCCGCCCGGCCAGGGGCAAGTGGCTCTGAGGTGCCTGATCCCAGCCTTGTGGCCCCGGGTTGCTGGTGACGCCTGGAATCAAGCGGGCGTAGTTGGACTGGACTCTTGGGCCAGCCAGGCGCCACTGCCATTGTCTATGGCCACACCACACGGAAAACGAGAGAGACCCAAGCCGCGACCCGTGGGCACGCTCAGCGCCACTGCTCCTGCCAAAGTGAGGGGCGCGCTCTACAACTTTCAGGGCCCACAGCACCAAGAGGACAGGGAGGAGCCAACAAAGGAATGAGGCTACGAAACGTACCCCCAAAGCAACCAACCAATCCAAGTAAAAACACGTCTCAGGGCTCTGTTGGTTTTCCCGCGTGGGTGGCCCTGCCCCCCTGTTCCAGCCCGTCCCAGACGCCCTCCACCCTACCCTGGCCAAAGGGGCCCCTGTCTACCAGATAGAGCCTCCCTCTCCAAAGCTCTGTTGCTCTCCCTCTCTAGCTCCCTCACCCTTTCCCTTTCTCTACTTCCCTCTCCACCTTGCTCTCTCTCAATCTCCCCGGTTCCTCTGTGTCTCTCTCTCGATCGCTGTTTCTCTCTCCTTCCGTTTCTATCTCTCCATCCCTCTGTCCCTTGCTCTCCTTCAAGCTGTCTGTGTCTTTCTGTGTCTGTGTGTGTGCTTGTGTTCCCGCGCGTGCGCCCATGTGTGTCTGTGTATTTGGGAGTGGGTTTGCTAATGATTGTGGTGGGTGAGTCTGGATGTCCATCAGTACCTTAGTCCTGGGATCAGGCTGCCAACTCTATTGCCAGCGCGTGGGTGTCACAGTTGCTGTGATATTCTCATACATGCAGGTGTGTGGATCTCGTTCATTTTCACGTAGACAACGAGAGCGAAACCACAGAGAAAAGAAACATCCCGTGCATCACGGCCTGACGATGGATTCCTGTTTCCTGCAAAATGGGGAGTCTCCAATATAGCCTGTTTGAAAACCGGAAAGGAGAGCACTGACACAATGGTGGTCTTCCACGCATTCCTGGAAGTTTCCGGGACCCCACAGAGCACGGGAAACAAACAGTCAACATGGTCACGCTTTCAGAGGGCAGAAACTTGAGCAACAGGAACCTTTGCAGAGGGCAAAGAAACGTGGAATCCAGAATCACGCTTCAGTTGGCCTAAGTGTGACTCCTGTGTGGATGGGACTATCCGCCTCGCGCTCTGTTGCAGGGCTCAACGTGGGGATATGTCATCTGTGAACCATGTGGATGAAAAACAGACAACCAGGTGAGTCTCGGCTCATTGCTCTCTGGGGAATTCGCTCATTCGGAAACGGAATTGGTCTGAATTGCTCTGGGATGAAGTAACCCAGGCTGGCGATCCAGACGGCTGCTGAGCGCCCCACCGGCCAACGGGGCTGTGGGCCCAGCACTTAGCCCGCACTGGGCACCCTACATTTTCCCGGAGTGCTGGGTCCTGTTGGTTCTGGAGGCAGAAGACCGTTTTTCTCTCTGCCTTCCGTTCTCTGTTTCTTGCTCCTTTTGTCCCTCGGTCCATCCTTCCCTCTGTTCTTCTTTCCCTCCCCCGGTTTTTTTCTCCCTTTCTCCCTCCCTCCCTCTTTCTCTCCCTTTCAGGGTCCCTCCTTCCACCCATTCTTTGCTAGCTCCATCCTTCCATCTCACTTTGTCTCCGTTCCTTTCCTCATCTCTGCCTGCCTTCCGTCTTGCCTGGAAAGGGCAGCACCTCGGTTTGCACGCGGTCTCGGGTCTACATTTAGTTGCAAGGCGCTTCATGGTGCTGGCAAGGAGGCTGGCGGGACAACGGTTGGCAAGTGATGGAGAGCGAAGAGACAGAGGAGTCGAGCCGCAGAAAGGACTGGCCTGGCTTCTGCCCCGGCCCAGTGTTTCTCGGACTGAGGTCTCCGCCAACCCGATTGAAGAACGCGGGGGAAAAAGGAATGAGAGCTCCGCCTGGGCTAGTTAGAAAACCTAGGCTGCTGCCTGGAAACCCGCGCATGCGCAGTAGACAGCCCGCTTCCGGGTACCTGGACCGGCCCTGGGATCCCCAGGATGCTCAGGAATTCTTTCTTGTCATTCTTGACAGCCCTCCTCTGTGTGGAGTCTCTCGCTGGACCTGGAACTCAGGGATCCTAGGCAGGTCAGCTGGAAGGGAAGACACGTCTCTCCATACCAAGCCTGAGGTTCACCGCGAAAGAGAGGCCGCCGCTCTGCCCCCACCCCGCCCCAACCCCGCCCAAACCTGCTCCTCCAGCAGAGCCCAGTGTTCATCCTGGCTGAGGAGTGGTTCCAGCAAAGCGGGCTCTTCCACGTCCTTCAGCTCCCCCAGTGGCGCCGGATCTAGGAAATGTTGTGCCTTTTGCTGAAACTCTGGGGTTGACAGGAGCTCATCTAACAGGCTGGAGGTGAGTGCAGACGAGCTCCTCGGCTCCTGGAGCGGTTGGGAGGCGCCTGGATGGCTGGCATCTGTGCTTGCCGCGGAGGCCTCGGGTCGCGATCTCCGGAGGTGGAGGTGCCCCGTCTTCGGGTTCCCACGTCACCCTGGCGACCTGGGGCTCCAGCCCCACCACGGATTCTGGTGGGACGTGGGTGGCACAAGCACACCTTGCCCCTGTGACTCAGCTTGAGGGGGCCCAAAATGAGCACGCGCCCAGGAGGCCCTCGCGCAGCGGTTTCTGGTCTTCCTGTCATTTGTTGGGGTGCGGAGGCCACCAGGGAGTCTGAGGATGGGACAGCCCCAGTTCCGGAGGAACCAGGGCAGGGAACACAAAGCCCCACATGCTCGGGCAGGTTGGGAGAGTCCTTCTGCCTGCGCAGCCTGGCTGGGCTGGAGCAGGGGGATGGCCCTTGCTGCCTGGCTCACGAAAGCCCCCTGTGGGAGAGCCCCAGGCGCGCAGGGCATGTGCGGTGTCGGAAGCGCCGTTCCCCATGCCCTGTTGTGGGTGAACTCGATAGAGGAGGGAGGAGGGTGACACCCACCGGTGGTGCCAATTAGTAACCACAGTGGCCTCAAAGAACTCAAATGAAAGGAAGACTTTCACGTCTTTCACTTGAAGTCCAGAGCTAGAAATGATTAAGCTTAATGAAGATGTAGAATTTTCATAGCTAGAGAGAAGTCAATGCTTGGCTTCAAAACTTCAAAGGATGGGCTGACTCTCTTTGAGGACCACTGCAGCTGGTGACTTTTAAGTTACAGCCCAGTGCTCATTGACCACTCTGAAAATCTCAGGGCCCTTAAGAATTATGCAAAATCTATTCTTTCTGTGCTCTAGAAATGGAACATCACTGTCTGGGTGACAGCACATCTGTTAATGGCATGGTTTACTGAATATTTTAATCCCAATATTGAGACCTACTGCTCAGAAAAAAAAGTGATTCCTTTAAAAAGATTGTTGCTTGGCCAGGCATAGTGGCTCACACCTGTAATCCCTGCACTTTGGGAGGCCGAGGATCACCTGAGGTCAGGAGTTCAAGACCAGCCTGGCCAAAATGATGAAACCCCATCTCTAATAAAAATACAAAAAAATTAGCCGGGCATGGTGGTAATACCTGTAATTTCAGCTACTCAGGAGGCTGAGGCAGAAGAATGGCTTGAACTCTGGAGGCGGAGGTGGCAGTGAGCCGAGACCACACCACTGCACTCCAGCCTGGGGAACAAGAGCGAAACTACGTCAAAAAAATAATAATAATAAAATAAAATAAAAGGAAAGAAAAGGAAAAAGGAAAAAAAAGATTGCTGCTTATTGACAATTCACCTAGCTACCCAGAAGCTTAGATGGAGAGGTACTTGGAAATTAATGTTATTTTCATGGCTGCTAATACAATATTTACCTTCAGCCTGTGGATCAAGGAGTGGTTTTGACTTTCAAGTGTTTTTATTAATTAATAATTGCATTTTGTAAAGGTATAGCTATCATAGATAGTGATTTCTTTGATGAATCTGGATAAGCTGAATTGAAAACCTTTTGGAAAGGATTCACCATTAATCCTTTCATGATATTTGAACCTCCTCCCGTGAATCACAAATGTCCTTAATAGCAATCCTTAAATGCAATTAAGGACATTTGTGATTGATGGGAGGAGGTTGAAATATTAACATTAACAGGAGTTTGGAAGAAGTTGATTCCAGCCCTCATGGATGACTTTGAGGGCTCAGGATGTCAGTGGAGAAGTCCCTGCAGATGTGGTAGAAATCGCAAGACAACTAGAATTAGAATTAGGGCCTTAAGGTGAGATGAAATTGCTGTAAACTCATGATGAAACTTGAACAAATAGGGAGTTGCTTCTTATGGACGAGCAAAGAAAATATTTTCTTGAGATGGAATCTAATCCAGGTGGAGATGCTACAAACATTGTTGAAATGACAACTAAGGATTTAGAATATTCCATAAACCTAGTTGATAAAGCAGCAGCAGGGTTTGAGAGGGTTTACTCCAATTTTGAAAAAAGTTCTACTGTTAATAAAATGCTGTCAAACAGCATCACATGCTACAGGGAAATCTTTTGTGAAAGGAACAAACTTCATTGTTTGAAGAAATTGACACAGGCACCCAACCTTCGGCAGCCCCCACACTGATTAGCCAGCAGTCATCAATATAGAGGCAAGACCCTCACCAGCAAAAAGATTATGACTTGGTGAGGCTCAGATATTCATTCGCATTTTTTAGCACTGATGTATTTTAACTTAAGGTATGTACACAGTTTTTCAGACATGCTATTAATTGCTAATTAATAATTAAATACTCATTAGACTACAATATAGTTTAAGCATAACTTTAATAAGCACTGGGAAACAAAATGTTTATGCAACTAACTTGATTGTAACAGTTGCCTTATTGCAGTGGTCTGGAACCAAACCCACAATATTTCTGAGGTGTGCTTGTAAGTTTTTGGTTGTAACATTTGCCTTATTGCAGTGGTCTGGAACCAAACCCACACTAACTCTCAGGTGTGCTTGTAGATTTTTGGTTGTAACATTTGCCTTCTTGAAGTTGTCTGGAACCAAACCCACAATATCTCTGAGTATGCTTGTAGGTTTTTGGTTGTAACATTTGCCTTATTGAAGTTGTCTGGAACCAAACCCACAATATCTCTGAGTATGCTTGTAGGTTTTTGGTTGTTCTTTGTTTTGAGATGGGGTTTCGCTCTGTCGCCCAGGCCAGAGTGCAGTGGCATGATGATAGCTCACTGCAGCCTCAAACTGCTGGGTCAAGTTATTTTTCTACCACAGCCTCCTGAGTGGCTGGGACTACAGGCATGCAGCACTATGCCTGGCTATTTTTTTTTAATACTTTTGTTGTAGAGACGGGATCTCACTATGTTGCCCAGCTGGTCTTGAACTCTGGGGCTGAAGCAATCCAGCCACTTCAGACTCCAAAAGTGCAGCCATTACAGGCTTGAGCCACTGCACCCAGCTTGTCTGAAGTTCTTAAAACAAAAACGGCCAGGTGTGGTGTCTGACGCCTGTAATCCCAGCACTTTGGGAGGCCAAGGCAGGTGGATCACAAGGTCAGGAGTTCGAGACCAGCCTGGCCAAGATGGTGAACCCAGTCTCTACTAAAAATACAAAAATTAGCCGGGCGCAGTGGCGGTCACCTGTTGTCCCTGCTACTTGGGAGGCTGAGGCAGGAGAATCTCTTGAACCCGGGAGGTGGAGGTTGCAGTAAGCCGAGATCGTGCCACTGCACTCCTGCCTTGCGACAGAGCAAGATTCCATCAAAAAAAAAAGAACAAACGTAATTTAAAAGATTAAAAGTTAAGATAGATTTTTACAAATGTATATATCTACCATTACAGTATCATACAGAATGGTTTTACTGCCGTGAAGTTTCTCTGTTGTCTGTGTATCCATCTCTTCCTTCCCCTTGGTCCATGGCAACCACTGATCTTTCTACTGTTCCCATAGTTTCACCGTTTCCAGAACGTCATATAATTGGAATCGAACAGTACGTAGACTTTTCGGATTGGCTTCTTCTTTTAGCAATATGCATTTAAGTTTCCTCCATGTATTTTTTTGTGGCTTGATAGATCATCTCCTGTTAGGGGTGAATAATATCATATTGCCATTATACTTTTGTCATGACTCAGAAAGTACAATGTGAAGAGTAAATAAGTATGAATGTGCACTGTAAGCTTTGAGTGATAATGAAGGGTCAAGGTAGGTTCCTGGTTGTCACAGGTGTGCTCCTGTGAGGCAGGAAGCTGTAGTGGGGAGGCTGTGTGTGGGGAAAGGGACATATGAGAAGTCTTTACTCTCTGCTCCGTTTAGCTGTGAACCTGCACTTCTCTAAAAAATAAAATTAGTTAAAATTAAGAGCAAAAAATTAGAAAAATTAAAACATTACAATGTGTCATATAGTTTTCACATCACAAGACAGAAAAAGACATAATAAAAGAAACTGTAGAAAACAACAAGGATAGGAATAAAAAACATCAGTGATAGAAGGCAGAAGACAGAAACGTGGAGCCAAACACATTATTTTATTTTAATCATTAGTTATACTCATTTATACTAATTTATATTGATTTAACATATTAATTTTGACAAAATGGCATTAAAGGAGGTTTGAGAAATTTGCATGTCACATTCTGGATGAGAGGACTCAATAATATTAACTCTTTAGTTTGCTGTAAATCATTTAAAAATATGCTCAAATTCCAATAAAAATTCCAAGAAAAATATTTTCGAACAAGAAAATGTGATTTTTAAATCCACATATTGAACACACACGAGAGCCAATTTTATAAAATTTACTATAACATATTTAAGATTGTTATTACTATTCAAAATTAAACAAATTTGAAATGGCACAAAAATAAACACATTAATGAAAGAGAAACAAAAACACAGAAATTGAGTGTAATTTTATCTAGTAACGGTAATATTTTAAACCCACAAAACAGAGCAATTTTTCCATTTATGATGTTAAAATATTGGGTAATGATTTGAGAATATAAAATGATAGAATTGAGTCCTGGTCCCACACCTTACATAAAAGTTAATTCCAGTATTAAATGTAAAAAAAAAAAAAAAAGAGAGAGAGAGAGAGAGAGAGAAAAGAAAAGAAAATTAGATGTACCTGTGTTTTATGACCTTGAGAATGAATGAATGTCTTCTAAAATCAAAATTGCAAACAGAAACTATATAAAAAGGAATAAACCTAACGTACCTAAAACGTACATTCTTACACATTTCCACACCAAGTAAATAGGACAAAACAAACTGGGGACATTTTTACAACAATTATGTTAGATGAAACTTAAAATCCTTATGACATATACAATGTATAAAACAGTATTATTACCACTATTATTACTACCATTATGATTACCTGGTCTTCCCACGCACCAGTCCTCTTCCGGTGCCCTATGGTGAAACAGAGCCCTCCGTCTCTGGCCACAGTGAGGGATCCATCAGGAACCCTGCCTAAGCCCTCAGAGGGTGTGAGCCAAACCAGGACATCACATTCCCTCCTGCAATGACGCAGATATCCACTCACGACAGAGATTTGGTACCTCTCTGGAAAAGCTGTGTAACAATTATTGCAGAAACTTGTTTCTTATGTTCCCAGACACATGGAGAAAGCTGGTCTGGAAGACTGATGTCCACATGCTAAGAGAAGCAGTCACTCATAACACACACTGCACACACCACACCATGTGCACACACACCCCACACACAGACACCACACAAACAGCACACACACCATGTGCACACGTGAAGGGGTGGTCTGCCCCTCCACACTTGTGGGCGTTTCTCATCGGGTGGAACAAGAGACTTGAGAAAAGAGACACAGAGACGAAGTATAGAGAAAGAAAAGTGGGCCCAGGGGAATGGCGCTCAGCATACGGAGGACCCACGCTGGCACCAGTCTCTCAGTTCCCTTAGTATTTATTGATCATTATCAGGCGTTTCTCAGAGAGGGGGATGTGGCAGGACAATAGGGTAATAGTGGAGAGAAGGTCAGCAGGAAAACATATGAACAAATGTCTCTGCATCATAAACAAGGTAAAGAAAAAAGTGCTGTGCTTTTGATGTTCATATACATAAACATCTCAATGCCTTAAAGAGCAGTATTGTTGCCAGCATGTCCCACCTCCAGCCCTAAGGCAGTTTTCCCCTATCTCAGTAGATGGAATATACAACTGGGCTTTACACTGAGATATTCCATTGCCCAGGGACAAGCAGGAGACAGATGCCTTCCTCTTATCTCAACTGCAAAGAGGCCTTCCTTTTTACTAATCCTCCCCAGCACAGAACCTTTATAGGTGTCAGGCTGGGGGATGGTCAGGTCTTTCCCTTCCCATGAGACCATATTTCAGACTATCACATGGGGAGAAACCTTGGACAATACCTGGCTTTCCTAGGCAGAGTTCCCTGTGGCCTTCCGCAGTGTTTTGTGTCCCTGGGTACTTGAGAGTAGGGAGTGGTGATGACTCTTAACAAGAATGCTGCCTTCAAGCATTTGTTTAACAAAGCACATCCTGCACAGCCGTTAATCCATTTAACCTTGACTTGACACAGCACATGTCTCAGGGAGCACAGGGTTGGGGGTACGGTTACAGATTAACAGCCTCTCAAGGCAGAAGAATTTTTCTTAGTACAGAACAAAATGGAGTCTCTTATGTCTACTTCTTTCTACATAGACACAGTAACAGTCTGATCTTTTTCTTTTCCCCCCACACATGCATACACACCCCACAGACACCGCACACACTGCACACACACCCCAGACACCACACCCACTGCACACACCACACCATATGCACACACACAACCCAGACACCATACACACTGCACATACCTCATGAGCACATGCACACACATCACACAGACACCACACACTGCACACACACCATGTGCACAAACACCACACACACTGCACACACACCATGTGCACGTATACACACCCCACACTGCACACACACACGTGCACACGCACACACCCCAGAGACTACACACCGCACACACCACTCCATGTGCACACACACCCCACACACAGACACCACACACTGCACACAGCCCACCACACTGCACATGCCACACCGTGTACATGCACACACCACACACACACCACACACAGTGTACACAAGCACACATGCCCCACACATACACCACACAGACACCACACACACTGCACACAGCACAACATGCATACACGCACACACACCCCCACACACCACACATACTGCACACATACCACGTACACACACACCCAACACAGACATCACACACTGCACACACACCATGTATACATGCACACAAACCCCCAAACATCACACACACCACACACCATGTGCACGTGCACACACCCCACCACAGACACATACACTGCACACAGACCAGGTGCACACACGCACACCCCTGATACGCCACACACACACCATGTGCACACACACACCCCAGACACCACACACACTGCACACACACCATGTGCACATGCACACACATCCCCACACCACAATGCACAATGTGCACACACGCATACCCCCCACACACCGCACACACTACACCACACACAAGAATCTACTACACACACAACATACACATACAGCACCACACACACCCCATACTCCCCACACACATCAAACACACGCCCCACACATACTCCCCACACACTGCACACGTATATATAGCACCACACAGAGCACACACATCACATACACACCACACATACTGTGCACACACACACCACACATTCTACACTCATCACACATCAAACACTACACACAGTACACACACATCCAGCACCATACACACACACATCACATAAACCACAAACTGCACACACATATATCATACGCACACCACACCACACGTAGTACACACCCACCACACACACATACACCACAAACACAGCACATATACACACCATGCACCACCCACAAACTACACACAGTATACACACATAACACCCACAATACACACTACACACACATATACATACCCCATGAACCTACTACACACAAAGACCACAAACACACACCATACATACACATCACACACATACACCTGCGCACACCTCACAGCATACATACAATCCTCACTTTTAGAAATTAATTTGGCTTTTAAGGAGCCTGGATAGTAAAGTATTTTATTGGCATTTGAATGAACCAAAAAAATGCATATAAATACACAAGCGTAACTATAAGGGCAAAAGTAGTACTTTCGAAATCACAACATTAGATTAAACCATGTAAATTTTTTATTGTTTTTAAAAAATCGAGTCTTTCTCATCTTACGATAAATTATTTACCAGAGTAAATAAGCTTCTTACTGAGGTCAAAAGACTTTCTGGAAAAACTTCTCCTTGATGAAATTGCACTTAAAACATCACTTCCATCATGAAGTATTTAAGATGGTCTTGGTCCTTTTCCTGTTATGTGGAATCGTCAATTCAAATTTTAAAAGTGACGTTGAGATGTTTTTCATCTATTATTTTAAAAACGTTGAAGGCGTTTTTAATTCTGCCTTCAACAGAGATCGACATACCTCTGATTATGATGTAAAACTGAACACGTTACTCTGACAGGCTTTCTTTTCTGCAGCGCAGCTACCATCATTATTAATAAGGATTGAAGGCTTTTACTCCATGCACAATCTGTATTCCCTGCTTTATAAAGAATAGAAATCTAATTCTCACTATGAAGGCAGATAAAAGTAATCCCTTCAACCTATAGATGAATCATTTACCAAAGCACTCAGACTTTAAATAGCATTTATCAAATGTGTCTATATTTCTATGCAGATTCATAGAAAGAACATGTAGTTTAAATCATTGCACATTTTATGCTTTTAATGAGTTGTGATGGTCATTAGTATTTTTATCACATTTCCCCAAAGGTAGGCTAATTACTGTTTTTATTTTCAGCTAGAAATATAAAATGAATTTTCTATTTTTGAAGACTTTGAAACATAATCCTTGGAATATAATATCTGTGTATAATATCTGTGGAAAGCATGAAAGCAACATTCAAACAGTATGCATTTTTTCCAGATTGAAAATTTACTCTACAATAACATTCATCCTTTTTTCCTGATGGGCACATAAAAGTCAACATTTCTGACATTGCTGGATGTTATTTACATTAAACTTGCCTCAGATTCAGGTGTTGCAGAAACTGGACAAGAGGCCACAAGGTACACAATACACACACACACACACACACACACACACACACACACACACACACACAACTTGTATTATTATACTTACCTAAGTGTCTAAAGAGGTGGATAAATATATTAGATTGCTCCAGAACAAGGATTTTTATGGGGCCTATTGGAAAGTATGACTGCAGTTTGAGTGAGATGCCTGTAAGAGATTCAATTTTGCCACTAATGGAGTACCCAATTTTAAAAATACTGACAGAAGGGTCATGAGATAGAAATTTTCACCTAGATCTATTGGAAATATGCTACTAGATTCTGTAGTAAAAAGACTGGTGTGGTAATTGTAAAACACATCTGATATCTAAACCTTTGTTTGTTTTTTACCTGAAATCCTTATAGGGGTGATTGTGTATGTCAATTTGAATCTTCCCATCAACAAGATAAATAAATACATAAATAAACAGCCACCTGCCTGTATAAATTAGTTCACCTTTTCTATATTTTGAGGGCAGTGCTTCTCCTCCTTTGACAGCCACAAGTTTCACCCGGGGATCCCTTAAAATGCAAAACCATAGCCCACACTTTGACAAGCTTGGATAAGAGGCCAGAGCTTTGAAATGAGTGTGTAGCTGACTGTGCTAAGATTCTGCTGCTCATTTGGGCACTGGCTCACCATATAAACAAAGCCTAGGACCTCTATTCCTTGCTGGAAAAGAAATACACATACATAGGATGTGACTGTGCATATGGAATATCTGTTGTGTTCTGGACATTGTGCTAGACAACAGAGATAAGAAGTCAAATAATCCTTTGTCTCTATCTGAAAAGAGCTTCCTACACACTGGCTTCTGAGGTCTTTGAAACTAGATTCACTTTCAGATTTGACTATTATATTTATGATTTGATATTTTCATTGAACCCCATGATATGATAAAGTTTTCTAGAACCTGCTAGAATAATTGACTTTCCTCTCAGCATTATGAAGCCACTGGGGCACATAAGTAGTTCATTTATGTTTCTATTTAACCAGACAGGAACAACTTGAGCTACTTTTCTAGCCACTTTTGTTTAGAGCTGTTTTTGTTTGTTATTTTTGTTTGTTTTTGAGACAGGTCTCACTCTGTCACCTAGGCTGAAATGCAGTGGCGTGATCGGAGCTCACTGCAGCCTCTACCTTCTGGGCTCAAGCAATCCTCTCACCTCAGCCTCCTGAAAAGCTGGGACCACAGGCTCATACCACCATACCCTCCTAATTAAAAATTTTTTTTTGTAGAGACGGTTTTTCCATGTTTCTTAGACTTGTCTCCAACTCTTGAACTTAAGCAATCTGCCTGCCTCAGCCTCCTAAAGTGTAGAGCTGTGTTTTCAGTCTTTTTTTGAGCTGTTTTACAATCCAGCTTTGAATTGATAACTTTGGATTCATTCTGACATTTACAGATTTTACATCCTACTTCACAAGATGCTCATAGCCTTAATCCATTACAGCCGCTGCCTCACATCCATCTCTGCTCATAGCCTTGATCTATTACAGTAGCCACCTCGTCCATCTCTGCTCATAGCCTAAACTTATAGAAGCCAGAGGGAAGAAATGGAAGCCAACGTGAGATCAGAACACACATTTTATAAGAGTATAAGAAATTTAAATATAGCAAAGTATATCATGAAGTTTGTAAAAGATGTGCATGGCTAAAATTTATTCTTAATCAATATATTCTATAAATTGGGAGAAAATATTAAACACATGAAAAATAAGGAACTTGGGCTGGGTGCGGTGGCTCATGCCTGTAATCCCAGCACTTTGGGAGGCCGAGGCTTGCGGATCACATGGTCAGGAGATCAAGACCATCCTGGATAACATGGTGAAACCCCGTCTCTACTAAAAATACAAAAAAATTAGCCAGGGGTGGTGGTGGGTGCCTGTAGTCCCAGCTACTCGGAAGGCTGAGGCGGAAGAATGGCATGAACCTGGGAGGCAGAGCTTGCAGGGAACCGAGATCACGCCATTGCACTCCAGCCTGGGGACAGAGCGAGACTCCGTCGCAAAAAAATAAGAAAGAAAAGTAAGGAACTTTCATCATTAATATATAACTAATATGACAAGAATGTGGTTTATGTTTTTATCTTTGCAAGATTTAGGAACATTTAGTGGAAGGAGGAAGAATTTATAATCATGGGGAGCGTGTATGATACTGGAGGGAGGCTTCTGACAAGGGGGAAATGGCATCACGAGGTATGCTGTGGTCATAGCTATGTGGGAGCGCAGCTAGCTGTGATCTCCCCCATCAAACCCACTGGGCAGTGTTCAGTTACCAACATTGAGATAGAGCTCACCCACCCAGGACAGAAGAGAAAATATACACTGCAGTCAGAAGCCACTGTGTAGGAAGCTCCTTTCAGAAAGAGGCAAGGGATATTTGATTTTTTATCTCTAGTGTCTAGTACAATGTCGAGAACACAACAGACATTCCATATGCACAGTCATATCCTATGTATCTGTATTTCTTTTCCAGCAGGGACTGGAGGTCCTAAGCTTCATTAATATGGTGAGCCAGTGCCCACATGAAGAGTAGGATCTTAGCAATGTCACCTGGACATCCATTTAAATGCTCTTGTCTTAGCTAGTCAAAGTGTGGTCCATGAGTTTGCATTTTAATAAGAAGATGCCAGGGTGAATCTTGTGCATGTTACAGGGAAACACTGTCCTACATCGTATCTGACAGGCTCTCATAGTCGCCATCATCACGGGAATCTTGCACACGTTACAGGGAAGCACTGTCCTACATCATATGTGACAGGCTGTCATATTCACCATCATCACGGGAATCTTGTGCATGTTACAGGGAAACACTGTCCTACATCATATGTGACAGGCTCAAATAGTCACCATCATCACGGGAATCTTCTGCATGTTACAGGGAAGCACTGTCCTACATCATATGTGACAGGCTGTCATATTCACCATCATCACGGGAATCTTGTGCATGTTACAGGGAAACACTGTCCTACATCATATGTGACAGGCTCAAATAGTCACCATCATCACGGGAATCTTCTGCATGTTACAGGGAAGCACTGTTCTGCATAGTATCTGACAGGCTGTCATTGTCACCATCATCACGGGAATCTTGGGCAAGTTACAGGGAAGCACTGTCCTACATCATATGTGACAGGCTCAAATAGTCACCATCATCACAAGAATCTTGTGCATGTTACAGGGAAGCACTGTTCTACATAGTATCTGACAGGCTCTCATAGTCACCATCATCATGGGAATCTTGCCCACGTTACAGGGAAGCACTGCCCTACATCATATGTGACAGGTTCTCATAGTCACCGTCATCACGGGAATCCTCTGCATGTTACAGGGAAGCACTGTCCTACATCATATGTGACAGGCTCTCATAGTCACCGTCATCACGGGAATCCTCTGCATGTTACGGGGAAGCACTGTCCTACATCATATGTGACAGGCTGTCATAGTCATCATCATCACGGGAATCCTGTGCATATTAAAGGGAAGCACTGTCCTACATAGTATCTGACAGGCTGTCATAGTCACCATCATCACGGGAATCTTGTGCATGTTACAGGGAAGCACTGTCCTACATCATATGTGACAGGCTCTCATAGTCACCATCACCAGGGGAAGCTGCATTTAGAGCATTTAACTATATGGGCTCTGAAATCAGATAATTTAAGTTTAAACTTATTTCTACTTCTTACTAAGCAGAGAACTCTGGGGTGAAAACTTTACAAGACCCAGTTTTATCATGTCCAAATTAGAGGCATGGTGAAATTATAGCATTTTGCATAGAATACTGTTTTAAGTATAAAATGAAATAGTAGATAGTAAGCTTCTGCCATACACTGACTGCACAATAAATATTAGTTAATAGTAACTCATTTAATCCTAAGGTCTATAAATTTGTGCACAATAATTTTTTGTGACTACCCAAATTTTCATAATTAGTCTAGATTTAAAATCAAGGAATGTTCTTATGTGTAGTTGGCAATCAATATGACATGCCAAAATTATATGTAAGTATTTTATTGATGGTGGGGATATAATAAATTTACCATCAAAAGAGAGACGATACTCTATATTTGCAGACTCCAGAAAGCTGTCTCTCACATAAGAATTTGCAATTTCTGGGGGAAAAGAAAAAGTTGATTGTGCAAATAAACATTACCATGGAGGCTTCTCTATGGCAACATCAAAAATGAAAGCTGATTCTCATCTTCCTAACAATCTGCAAAGACGAGAGAAACACAACCTACTGAGCATCAAGTTAAAGAAGGAGAGAATTTGAGTGGCACAGGAGGAAATCATGTCACCGCTAGGGAAATCAATATGACCAGTGCTCCTCTGCCCTCCTCCGAGGCTAAGGATGGGTTAAATATCAGTGGCTGACCTCAGGTAATGGAATGAGCAAAAAAGCTATAAAAATGCATGCATTACATAATTAAGAGGGTGGGAAGGGATTTTTTTAAAAAGGCAATTCCTACTTGGGTTCCTTCCTGTTCACCCCATTGGCCTAGAATTCTGGGAATGGCTGCAGACAAAACAAACACTGAGCAGATGAAATTCCCAGTAATTTACTCGTCAAACATACTCAGCCAGGGGGATGACACTGCATTTATGCAGGTCTACCCAGGGTTGCACTCTGGAACAGAGGGTGTGGGAGGCAGGCTTGATAGAAATCAGAGGGTGGAGTAACCCCTGGTCCCTTCAGGGATGTGCTTGACTAATTCAGAGTTTTGCAGTCTGGTGGGGCCATGAAAGCCATTAGGCTGAGAACATGGTGGGGTGCTGCATGAAATTTTAGGTGTCACAATACAATTGACCCCTGATGCTTTAACATCAGACATTTATTTTCATGATGACTAATATTTTGAGAGGCTGAGAGAAAGCTGCTGAGACATTTTAATAAGTGCTTAGGGATATGAGAAATTAGGAAGGCCACAGTTATGAGTAATGTAATGTGGAAACCGATGCAAATCTACTGCCCCCATTTATTTAGCAGGAGGCAGGAAAAGTGATCTGGGGTCTCTGGCAGCACAAGCCTGTTCATAAATATTTGGGTGACATCATGCATTCCCCATGCATTGGTTTAGAGATCTGGGGTCTCTGGCAGCACAAGCGTGTTCATAAATATTTGGGTGACGTCATGCATCCCCCATGCATTGGTTTTCATGTCTCCAGTGAGTTGTTGGGCAAGTCTGATATTACTGATCCACACGCAGCAGGCAGCTTCCTGTACGGAGCTACCTCCACCCCTTGGACAGTCCAGGACTGAATGGTTGTCAAAAATGTGAACTCCTTGATGTCCAGTAAAGGCAACTGAGGGAACTGTGTAGCATTGGTGTAAAAAGTGCAATTTCCTAAGAAGCATGAACTTAAGAGTAATCAAAGCCTGTGGCAACAGTGGAACCCAGCAGGGCGTCCACTCGCTGCTTCGTAACTTAAATAGGGATTCTTTGAGGAGCTCAGTCTATCTCTCAACTAAAGCAGCTGCCTGCAGCCTATAGGGGCAGTAGAAGCCCTACTGGACACTTTCACAAGCCTAGCACTGTGTTTTCTGATGAAATGTTGCCTTGGTCACCATCAGTAGTGTCTGGAACTCTCTGCAGGGGATAAGGAGTGTCCCTGTGAGATCCGTACTGTGTCCTTGGTTAAAAAAAAAAAGGCATCTGTTACCTTGACTGTATTCTGAGTATCCATGAGGCAAGAAGTTTCTTTAATTCAATGGGGAGGGAAGGTGGAGAATTCTTGGCAATTGCCAAAAATTTGTAAAAATGTACAAATGGGGCTAATTGTTGGCCCAGCATCAGTGCTGAGATGACCACCTCAAGTTTGGCCAGTCGTGCTGAGGCTTTGGTGTCATCCTTTATCAGGGACATCCTAGCTAAGCGAGGGAAGGCAGCAGCATCCCACTGAGCTCCATCACGTCAGATGATGGCATCCATTCAGGAGGTGGACGAACTTCACTGCTGGTCACTCAGTCGATCCCAAGGGGCCTCGGAGACGGGTGACTTCCAGCAACACAGACTAAGGATGAAGGAGGCCAGTGTTTCCTGCAGATGAGAATGGCAGGGGGTCCAGGTTTGACTCCATCCTGATGCAAGGAGGTCTCTGCAGCTGTGCCAAGGCTGTGGGGTGCTGCTTCCCAAGGCCTGATGGCCAGATGGACATGAAGCCTCGTGGACATGGATGCAGAGCCCTCTGTTTCCAGAGGGTCCAGCATGTGGTCAGCAATCGCTGCCCTGATGCTGTACAGAACAGGGTCAAAAGGGGCAGGTTTGTTTTTTACATCAGAAGCCCATGGACTACTTATGGCCACCATATGCAACCCAGATACTTCAGGAGGCATAGGAAGAGGTTGCTAAATCATCCACAGTGTGTTCTCTGAGGGAATTCATAGGAACACCTGCTAATTTAAATTCGGACAGATTCCAGACTTGGAGGAGGCTTCATTCAAGGTGGGTCAGTTTGCCAATGACAGCATCCGTGAGATTAAGTAAGATTTGTAAATAAGAAATATATTGTCACCTGAACCCCAAGTAAAGAATTAAAGGGCTGGGCACAGTGGCTCACACCTGTAATCCCAGAACTTTGGGAGGCAGAGGCAAGAGGATCGCTTCACCCCAGGAGTTTCAGACCAGCCTGGGTAACATAGCGAGACCTTTTCTCTACAAAAATATAAACAAAATTAGCTGAGTGTCATGGCACACACCTGAAGTCCTAGCTACTTGGAAGGCTGAGATGGGAGAACTGCTTGAGCTCAGGAGGTCGAGGCTGCAGTGAGTTGAAACCATGCCACTTCATGCCAGCCTGGGTGACAGAGCAAGACTGTACCTCCAAAAAACAAAACACAAATTAAAGAATATTAGGCTTGTATTAACATTGTGGATGCTGAGAGGATGAATAATTATTTTTTGAAAGTCTCAGGAATAGGGCAGCCCCATATTTACCAAGGAAATTTCAGGAATTGAAGCAAAGTGGCAGGGCCTTGCACTACTGTGTTGGGAAAGGTCCATTCCCTTTGTGTAAGCCTCCTTGTGTCTGTGTGTCCTTAGTGTGTAAAATGAATTTTCTCTGAGAATGATGTCATCAGTACAATGTCACACCTGTGCTCCTGTAGAAAGGTGGTTGCAGTGAGATCTTGTCTGTGAAGATTGCATGTAATGACAAGGCTGCCGAGGCACTCCGTGGGTCGCCTGGTCCCTTCAGAGACGAAGGAAGGCTATGACTGAGACTCTGTTAAAATAGGCACCAGAAGAACATGGTAGCCAAATCTGTAACAACAAAATATTTATCAGTTGCATGAATATATATAGGTTTATTATAAGGGATTGGCTCATGTGGTTATGGAGGCTAAGAAGTCCCAGGACCTGCAGTCAGCAAGCTGGAGAACCAGGACTGCCAATGTTGGAGTTCCAGTCCAAGCCTAAAGTCCTGAGAACCAGGAAAGCTGATGGCATAAGTTACAGTCCACGTCTGACTTCAAAGTCGAGAGAAGATCTACGTCTCAGCTCTGAAATCATCAAAGAGAGTGAATTCTCTCTTCCTCTACCCTTGTGTTTTATTTGGGTTTTAATGGATTGGATGAGGCCCACTCACACTGGGGAGGGCAATTACTTTACTAAGTCTACATATTCAAATGTTCGTCTCATCAAGGAACACCCTCACAGACACATCCAGGGAGTTTAACCAAATATCTAGGCAACCCAACTTGGCAAATAAAATTAACCATCATAAGGTGAAAGAGGTATACGATCTGAAGAGAAACCAGGGATGCAGGATGGTTAAACATCTGCAAGTCAATAAATGTGATACACCATATAAACAGAATTAAAAACAAAAATCACATGATCCTCTCAATACATGCAGAAAAAGGATTTGACAAAATCCATCATCCCTTTATGCCTAAAACCCTCAGCAAAATTGACATAGAAAAAGCATTTGACAAAATCCAGAATCCCTTTATGATTAAAACCCTTAGCAAAATCAACATCGAAGGGACATATCTTAAGGTAATAAAAGCCATATATGACAAACACACAGCCAACATTATATGGAATGGGGAAAAGTTGAAAGCATTCCCCCTGAAACTGGAACAAGACAATGATGTCAACTTTCACCAGTTCTATTCAACATAGTACTAGAAGTCCTCGCCAGAGCAATCAGATAAGAGAAATAAAGGGCATCCAAATCGGTAAAGAGAAAGTCGAACTGTCACTCTTTGCTGATGACATGATCGTATACCTAGAAAACCCTAAAGACTCATCCCAAAAGCTACTAGAACTGGTAAATGAATTCAGCAAAGTTTCAGGATAAAAAATTAATGTACACAAGTCAGTGGCTCTGCTATACAGTAATAGTGAACAAGCTGAGAATTAAATAAAAAACTCACCCCCTTTTACAATAGTTGCAATAAAAACCTTAGGAATATTATAATTCCTATAATTATAATAGTATATTCCTATAATTGTCAATTGCATGCAATCTTTGCAGACAAAATCTTAATTATATCCGGAATACTTAACCAAAGAGACAAAAGACCTCTACAAGGAAAACTACAAAACACTGCTGATAGAAATCATAGATACAAAGAAATGGAAACATATCCCATGCTCACGGATGGGTAAAATCAATATTGTGAAAATACCATACTGCCAAAAGCAATCTACAAACTCAATGTAATCCCCATTAAAGTACCAACATCAGTCTTCACAGAACTACAAAAATTCACACGGAACTAAAAAAGACATAGAAGGGAAATACCTTAAGGTAGTAAAAGCCTAGAACCAAAAAAGAGTCTGTATAGCCAAAGCAAGACTAAGCAAAAATAACAAATCTAGAAGCCGACTTCAAACTATACTAGAAGGCCATAGTCACCAAAACAGCATGGTACTGGCATAAAAATAGCCATAAAGATCAATGGAACATCATAGAGAACACAGAAATAAAGCCAAATACTTACAGTCATCTAATCTTCAACAAAACAAACAAAAACATAAAGCAGAGAAAGAATACCCTATTCAACAAATGGTGCTGAGATAAATGGCAAGCCACACATAGAAGAATGAAAGTGAATGCTCATTTCTCACCCTATTCGAAAATCAACTCAAGATGGATCAAGGACTTAAATCTAATACCTGAAACCATAAAAATTCTAGAAGACGACATTGGAAAAAACCTTCTAGACACTGGCTTAGGCAAAGACTTCATGACCAATAACCCAAAAAGCAAATGCAACTAAAACAAAGATAAATAGATGAGACTTAATTAAACTAAAAGGCTTCTGCGCAGTAAGAGAAATAGCAGAGTAAACAGATAACCTACAGAGTGGGAGAAAATCTTCGCAATCTGTACTTCTGATTAAAGGACTAACACCCAGAATCTGCAAGGAACTCAAACAAACCAAGAAGAAAAATATCCCATCAAAAAGTGGGCTATGGACATGAAAAAACAATTCTCAAAAGAAGATAAGCAACTGGCCAACAAACATGAAAAAATGCTCAGCATAACTAATTATCAGGGAAATGCAAATCAAAACCACAATACAATATGATACCCCTTCACTCCTGTAAGAATGGTCATAATCAAAAAATCAAAAACTAATAGATGTTGGCATGGGTGTGTTAAGAAGGGAACACTTTTACACTTTTTGGAGGGAATGTGAACTAGTACAACAGCTATGGAAAACAGTGAGGAGATTTCCAAAGAAGTAAAAGCAGATCTATCATTTGATCCAGTAATTCCACTCCTGGGTATCTACTCAGAGGAAAATAAGTCATTATATGAAAAAGATACTTTCACACGCATGTTTATAGCAGCACAATATGCAGTTAGAAGAATTTGAAACCAGCCTAAATGCCCATCAATCAGTAAGTGGATAAAGAAAATGTGGTATAAATATTTACCACATGGAATACTACTCAGCCATAAGATGGAATGAAATAATGCATTCACAGCAACCTGGATGAAACTGGACACCATTATTCTAAGTGAAGCAACTTAGGAATGGAAAACCAAACATTGTATGTTCTCATTCATAAGTGAGAGCTAAGCTATGAGGATGCAAAGGCATAAGAATGATACAATAGTCTTTGGGGACTCAGGGAAAGCTTGGGAGTGGTGGGGTGGGTGCAGTGAGGGATAAAACACTACACAACGGGTACAGTGTACACTGCTTGGGTGATGGGTACACCACAAATCTCAGAAATCGCCACTAAACAACTTGGTCCTGTAACCAAAAACCACCTGTTTCCCCAAAACCTATTGAAATAAAAAGAAAACCATCATATTCCCCAAAAACCTATTGAAATAAAAAAAAAATTAACCACAATATTAGGCATTGGGTACGAGGGCCTGAATGGATGGGAGCACTGCAGTCACATTACAGTAATCCACTGTGAAACACCATTTATTATTTGCAGGTTTAAGAACAGGCCAGATTCTACTGCTAAACGTTGAAGCAATGAGGATTATCACCCCTTCACTAATTAATTAGGTCTTATATAATAAGTTTTATTTATTTGAAGTCATGTTGTAATTTATGTTGGATCATATTTGATAATTTATCAAGATGGGGAGGCTAGGCACGATGGCTCACACCTGTAATCCCAGCACTTTGGGAGGCCGAGGCAGGGGAGGATTTCTTGAGGCCAGAAGTTAGAGACCAGCCTAGGCAACATAGCAAGACTCCACTTCTATAATTTTTTTAATTGGCTGTGCTGGTACATGCCTGTAATCCCAGCTACTTGGAAGGCTAAACTGGGAGGATTGCTTGAGCCCAGGAGTCCAAGGCAGCAGTGAGCTATGATTGTGCCACCGCACTTCATTCAGCCTGGGTAATGGAGCAAGACCCCATCTCTAAAAAAAATGAAAAATTAAAAATAAATCAAATTTAAAAAAAACAGGAGAGGGAGTTCTGTAAGGTTACATTTGGTGAAGTCAATGTGTAAGTTCAAATGATTTAATATCAATTTGTTACTCATAGGGTCAGAGCATCCAGGTCAACTATGGACAAAGGCTTCTATGACTACGGTAAATTTAGTCAAGGTAACAAATGTGAGGCATAAATATGTGTCCTGTATTCTATATGCAGTTACTCTGCTAGGATTAGGGGATGCAATGTTTAAATTTAGTGAAATCTCAGGTATAACAAAGTTTGAGCTCCAGTATTGGTTAAGTTTGTGAAGGTATGCCAATTGGTAGACTTCAGCAGATGTTAAAATTGATTCGAATACATGCTGGAGAGTTACAAATACCAATCAGCACCCTTTTACCTTTGGACTGTATAGGTTATTTTAGAAAATAGTACATTTCCAATTAGGTCAGATGATAGAAATCCGTTTTAATTTAAATTTTGTTTTTGTGCATATCCAAGTTCCTTCCCTTCCTTCCTTCCCTGCTTCCTTCCTTCCATCTTTCCTTCCTTCATTCCTTCCCTCCTTCCTTCCCTATTTCCTTTTCTTCCTTCCCTCCTTACTTCCCTCTCTCCTTCCTTCTTTCCTTCCTTCCTGCCCTCCTTCTCTCTCTTTCCTTCCTTCATTCCTTCCTTCCCTCTTTCCTTCCTTCCTTCCTTCCATCCCTCCCTCCCTCCCTACTTCCTTCCTTCCCTCTCTCCTTCCTTCCCTCTTTTCTTCCCTCTCTCCTTCCTTCCCTCCTTCCTTTCTTCCCTCTCTCTCATTTTTTTGCCACTGGATATGGCGAAGGTTGTTCTCTTTCCCACTCATATTTATAATTTCTTTTTTGAAACAGCCCCAAATCGGTATCTTCAGAGTTAAGGTCCTCCTTGTGAGCAGATTGTGTGGTTTAAGAACCCTAGACTTAAGTCAGGTTTGGATTTCTCCCTTCTCTCTGCCTCAGGAGTACCACAGGTGTCTTTTCCTATAACCCTGGGAATTAGATCTTTTTTGTGGCAGAATCATAAGTCACAGAGCGATGCAGCACAACCAGCCCACAATTCAGGGGTCAGTGGATTGAAATCATCTTCTGCTACGGCTCCATCTGGTTCTTCCAGGACTTCCCTCCCCCCCTTTTTTTTTCCTTTTGGGGTGTTGAAACTTTAGTGGTATATACATTGCCTCATAATCAGTAAAAACTCCCCTTATCCCACATCATGGATTAAAGAGAACATTGCCAGGAGCCCTTCACTCTTCTAGAAGGACTTTATTTGATAGGTCCTTTAACCATGGTTTAGAATAAAAGAGGTAATAACTAGAAATATTTCCCTCATAATAGGCTCTACAGCAAATTCTACTTTAAAGGCTGTTGTTCATGTCTTTAACTGTGGCTGCCCTTAATGTTTTTGTCATCCACAGACAATTGTCTCATTTTGGTCCTCTTTAAATGATGGTTTTATAATCAGCTATAAAATTTAACAGATGCCCTTAAATGCAGGATTCTGATTAATAACGCTGGAGATTGTGACATTAGAATAGAGGGAAAACTTTCAAATAGAAGAGTGAATGATGTTTGGGCTACTTTGGACTATATTTTTATAAATATGTTATTGTGTTCCAAAATTATTGGAAACTTCTATAGAAATGTAATCCCCAGTGTCGGAGATGGGGCCTGCTGGGAGGTGGCTGGTCCATGGGAGCAGTTTCCAGTGGTTCCAAGTGTTGGAGACGGGGCCTGCTGGAAGGTGGCTGGTCCACAGGAGCAGCCTCCAGTGGTTCCCACTGTCGGAGATGGGGCCTGCTGCGAGGTGGCTGGTCCATGGGAGCAGTTTCTAATGGTTAAGCATAATCCCCCTAGCGCTGCTCTTGTGATAGAGTTCTCATGAGATCTTGTTGTTTAAAGTGTGTAGGACCTTCCCCCTCTCTCTCTTCCTCCTGCTCCTGCTTTCCCTTCCACCATGATTGTTAAGTGTCCTGAGGCCTCCCCAGAAGCTGAGCAGATGTCAGCATCATGCTTGCTGTACAGGCTGTGGAACTGTGAGCCAATTTTCAGTACTCTTGTTTTCTTTTTATTTTTTAAAATTTTAAGTTCCAGGATAAATGTGCAGGACATGCAGGTTTGTTACGTAGGTAAACATGCACTGTGATGATTTGCTGTACCTATCAACCCACAGCCTAGGTGCCTAGGTATTAAGCCCCACATGCGTTAGCTCTTCCTGATGCTCTTCCTCCCCGTCCCCAATGACAGACCCCAGTGTGTGTTGTTCCCCTCCCTGTGTCCAGGTGTTCTCATTATTCAGCTCCCACTTATGAGTGAGAACATGTGGTGTTTGGTCTTCTGTTCCTGTATTAGTTTGCTGAAGATGATGGTTTCCAGATTCATTCATGTCCCTGCAAAAGACATGATCTCATTCCTTTTTATGGCTGCATAGTACTCCATGGCGTGTATGTACCACATTTTCTTTATCCAGTCTATCACTGATGGGCATTGGGATTGATTCCATGTTTTTGCTAATGGGAATAGTGCTGCTATAAACATACGCTTGCATGCATCTTTATACTAGAATAATTTATAGTCCTTTGGATATATACCCAGTAATGGGATTTCTGGGTCAAATGGGATTTCTGGTTCTAGATCCTTGCAGAATTGCCAAACTGTCTTCCACAATGATTGAACTAATTAACATTCCTACCAACAGTGTAAAAGTGTTTATTTCTCCACAGCCTTTCCAGCATCTGTTGTTTCTTTTTCTTTTTCTTTTTTTTTTTTTATTATACTTTAAGGTTTAGGGTACATGTGCACAATGTGCAGGTTAGTTACATATGTATACATGTGCCATGCTGGTGTCCTGCACCCATTAACTCGTCATCTAGCATTAGGTTTATATCGCCTAATGCAATCCCTCCCCACTCCCCCCACCCTAAAACAGTCCCCAGTGTGTGATGTTCCCCTTCCTGTGTCCATGTGTTCTCATTGTTCAATTCCCACCTATGAGTGAGAACATGTGGTGTTTGGTTTTTTGTCCTTGCGATAGTTTGCTGAGAATGATGGTTTCCAGTTTCATCCATGTCCCTACAAAGGACATGAACTCTTCATTTTTTTCTCCTGCATAGAATTCCATGGTGCATATGTGCCACATTTTCTTAATCCAGTCTATCATTGTTGGACATTTGGGTTGGTTCCAAGTCTTTGCTATTGTGAATAGTGCCACAATAAACATACGTGTGCGTGTGTCTTTATAGCAGCATGATTTATAGTCCTTTGGGTATATACCCAGTAATGGGATGGCTGGGTCAAATGGTATTTCTAGCTCTAAATCCCTGACGAATTGCCACACTGACTTCCACAATGGTTGAACACGTTTACAGTCCCACCAACAGTGTAAAAGTTTTCCTATTTCTCCACATCCTCTCCAGCACCTGTTGTTTCCTGACTTTTTAATGATCGCCATTTTAACCCGTGTGAGACGATATCTCATTGTGGTTTTGATTTGCATTTCTCTGATGGCCAGTGATGATGAGCATTTTTTCATGTGTTTTTTGGCTGCATAAATGTCTTCTTTTGAGAAGTGTCTGTTCATATCCTTTGCCCACTTTTTGATGGGGCTGTCTGTTTTTTTCTTGTAAATTTATTTGAGTTCATTGTAGATTCTGGATATTAGCCCTTTGTCAGATGAGTAGGTTGTGAAAATTTTCTCCCATTCTGCAGGTTGCCTGTTCACTCTGATGGTAGTTTCTTTTGCTGTGCAGAAGCCCTTTAGTTTAATTAGATCCCATTTGTCAATTTTGGCTTTTGTTGCCATTGCTTTTGGTGTTTTAGACATGAAGTCCTTGCCCATGCCTATGTCCTGCATGGTATTGCCTAGGTTTTCTTCTAGGGTTTTTATGGTTTTAGGTCTAACATGTAAGTCTTTAATCCATCTTGAATTAATTTTTGTATAAGGTGTAAGGAAGGGATCCAGTTTCAGCTTTCTACATATGGCTAGCCAGTTTTCCTAGCACCATTTATTAAATAGGGAATCCTTTCCCCATTTCTTGTTTTTGTCAGGTTTGTCAAAGACCAGATGGTTGTAGATATGTAGCATTTTTTCTGAGGGCTCTGTTCTGTTCCATTAATCTATATCTCTGTTTGGGTACCAGTACCATGCTGCTTCGGTTACTGTAGCCTTGTAGTATAGTTTGAAGTCAGGTAGCATGATGCCTCCAGCTTTGTTCTTTGGGCTTAGGATTGACTCGGCAATGCGGCCCCTTTTTTGGTTCCATATGAACTTTAAAGTAGTTTTTTCCATTTCTGTGAAGAAAGTCATTGGTATCTTGATGGGGATGGCATTGAATCTATAAATTACCTTGGGCAGTATGGCCATTTTCACGATATTGATTCTGCCTACCCATGAACATGGAATGTTCTTCCGTTTGTTTGTATCCTCTTTTATTTCATTGAGCAATGGTTTGTAGTTCTCCTTGAAGAGGTCCTTCGCATCCCTTGTAAGTTGGATTCCTAGGTTTTTTATTCTTTGAAGCAATTTTGAATGGGAGTTCACTCATGATTTGGCTGTCTGTTTGTCTGTTATTGGTGTATAAGAATGCTTGTGATTTTTGTACATTGATTTTGTATCCTGAGACTTTGCTGAAGTTGCTCATCAGCTTATGGAGATTTTAGGCTGAGACAATGTGGTTTTCTAGATATACAATCATGTCGTCTGCAAACAGGGACAATTTGACTTCCTCTTTTCCTAATTGAATACCATTTATTTCCTTCTCCTGACTGATTGCCCTGGCCAGGACTTCCAACACTATGTTGAATAGGAGTTGTGAGAGAGGGCATCCCAGTCTTGTGTCAGTTTTCAAAGGGAATGCTTCCAGTTTTTGTCCATTCAGTATGATATTGGCTGTGGGTTTGTCATAGATAGCTCTTATTATTATGAGATATGTCTCATCAATACCTAATTTATTGAGAGTTTTTAGCATGAAGTTTTGTTGAATTTTGCCAAAGGCCTTTTCTGCATCTATTGAGATAATCATATGGTTTTTGTCTTTGGCTCTGTTTATATGCTGGATTACATTTATTGATTTGCATATGTTGAACCAGCCTTGCATCTCAGGGATGAAGCCCACTTGATCATGGTGGATAAGCTTTTTGATGTGCTGCTGGATTTGGTTTGCCAGTATTTTATTGAGGATTTTTGCGTCAATGTTCATCAAGGATATTGGTCTAAAATTCTCTGTTTTGGTTGTATCTCTGCCAGGCTTTGGTATCAAGATGATGCTGGCCTCATAAAATGAGTTAGGGAGGATTCCCTCTTTTTCTATTGATTGGAATAGTTTCAGAAGGAATGGTACCATTTCCTCCTTGTACCTCTGGTAGAATTCAGCTGTGAATCTATCTGGTCCTGGACTTTTTTTGGATGGTAAGCTATTGATTATTGCCACAATTTCAGAGCCTGTTATTTGTCTGTTCAGAGATTCAACTTCTTTCTGGTTTAGTCTGGGGAAGATGTATGTGTCAAGGAATTTATCAATTTCTTCTAGATTTTCCAATTTATTTGTGTAGAGGTATTTTTAGTATTCTCGGACGGTAGTTTGTATTTCTGTGGGATCAGTGATGATATCCCCTTTATCATTTTTTATTACACCTATTTGATTCTTCTCTCTTTTCTTCTTTATTAGTCTTGCTAGTGATCTATCGATTTTGTTGATCTTTTCAAAAAACCAGCTCCTGGATTACTTAATTTTTTGAAGGGTTTTTTATGTCTCTATTTCCTTCAGTTCTTCCCTGATTTTAGTTATTTCTTGCCTTCTCCTAGCTTTTGAATGTGTTTGCTCTTGCTTTTCTAGTTCTTTTAATTGTGATGTTAAGGTGTCAGTTTTGGATCTTTCTTGCTTTCTCTTGTGGGCATTCAGTGCTATAAATTTCCCTCTACACACTGCTTTGAATGTGTCCCAGTGATTCTGTTATGTTGTGTATTTATTTGTTTAAGGCAGAGTCTTGCTCTGTCGCCCAGGATGGAGTACAGTGGCTCGATCTCAGTTCACTGTAACCTCCACCTCCCAGGTTCAAGCGATTCTCTTGCCTCAGCCTCCTGATTGGCTGGGATTACAGGCGCCTGCCACCACACCCAGCTAATTTTTGTATTTTTAGTAGAGATGAGGTTTCACCATGTTGGCCAGGCTTGTCTCAAACTCCTGGCCTCAAGTGATCCACCCGCCTCAGCCTCCCAAATTGCTGGGATTACAGGTGTGAGCCACCGTGCCTGGCCTGTTTCTTGTATTTGATGATGAATATCTGTTATTGACAGTCACCCTGCCTGTTTCTTGTATTTTATGATGAAAATCTGTTATTTACAGTAAGAGCATGGGGGCTTAGATTAACAACAGGGTGTGAGAAAAGCAGCAGTGAAATTTTGGTTCTCAAAACAATTGATGTCTTATTCCTTTTTTTGAACATGGGTATTGCTAAAAAAGGCCAGCCATTTTGAAACTTGATTTTATTGTCATGTTCTCATTTTGAAATTCATCTTATTGTTTGTCCGAATTGGCAGCCGTATGTGGGAAATTTCAGTTTTGCATATTTTCAGATTATTTTCATTTTTACATCAGAGATTTTGAACAGATGCTATACAAAATTATTCATTTATTTATTCAACAAAATTTAGTGCTGGTTATGTTGCAAGCACTTAGTGAACTTCATGCTGTACACGCCTCAGATACTTTTGTGAATGTAATGGCAACATCAAAAACTTTGCCCTTATGCACCTTATAAACCTTTAATTTCAAGGCATGTTGATAAGTGAGCCTCTGCTATAACATTCTTTCATTGTCATTTAATTAACCATTATTTGGGTATACCTTATATTAAAACTGATTATTAAAAACTGGAAAATATTTAACACATCTTTATCTTGCCTTTTTCCTTAACATATGTAGATCAAGGGAGTCACTGAGAATCAATTTTAGGGATAGTTATAAAAATCTTAACTTTGCAACTATAACTTTGTCCTCAATGTAATAACTGGAAAAAATAATTTACGTTTCAAAGGCTTTAATCTTTGTATTTTTTTGAAAAGGAGCCTTTACCGAGATTCTTTAAAAATTCTTGCTCTGTCCTACAGTAGAGACTGATGGACTCATGGATATGGTCCTCTAATGGATCTGTACCACCTCAGTTCTCTGATTGTCGCCCTCCTGTGGTGAAAATTAAAGCTTATTTTCATTTCATGTCTAGGATGTAGTATGTTCTTGTTGGGAAAAAATGATGTTTCTTGAGAAGTAAGTGCCTTCAGTATCACTGTGTGTCAGTTAATAAATATGACTAATATCTACTTTTACCAATGGCTGCAATTTGATCCTTAAACAGCCATCTTTAAATTATACTTTTTCTTTGGTTAAAGAAAAGTAATTATAATAGACATTAATTATTTTTACATAATTTTCTTATGTGGACACCCATTCTTAGAACTAAAACTTTCAGATGTTTATATTACAAGTACAATTATTATTTATTATTATTAATGTCAGTAGCCAAATGTAATCAACTCTCTTCCTTTTACTTCCTTTTTTGAATCAAAATGTTACACTTACACAAGCAAGAGCAACAGCTCTATATCTGGATCACTGCAGTGCCTAGAAGATACAACAGCACAATTTAGAAATCCAAATTTCCAGAAAGTCTCTGCACATACCTCTAGTACAAAAGATGCTTCAGAGACTAGAGGGTCAGAGGGCAAAGAGAGGAAATATTCAACTCCCAGTTCAGGTAAAAAGGGAAGAAAGCCTGGTGTTGAAAGAAATCCAAGAATGACTGTGTCTGCAACTCGCTCCTTTCTGTAAAGTATTCATGGTGTTTTACTTAAAATATTTGCTCTTATGATGGTCAATAATATTAATAGTTAGGCTTTGTAAAAGAATTTATTCTTTACTTATAATTAATGGATCATTCTAAGTTATTATATGTTTAGTTGATATAGTAAGATGATGTGAAAGATTTGTTGCCTGTTAAATGTTTCTGGGATCTTTGCTTTATTTTTATATTATGATCTGTGCTTCCAAAGTTGAGCTGTAATTTTATTGTTTATACAAATGTAGAATAAACCTTAAGTTTGGGGAGAAAAATGAAAGCTAGAGTTTTCCTTTCAGCTATAGAACAGTAATTTATTTCTATAAATATTCTTTATGTAGCTTTCCTAGTTCCACATTTAAAAAGATAAATACGGGGATCTACACAGTTTTCAGTAAATAATAGTTCTTGATTAATAATGCATTATTATAAATCTTGAAGTTTAAAGTAGAATTTTGCTCAGCTCATATCTTTTATGGTCAGGCTGCTATAATTATGTAATACCCAGTTAAATTTCAATTTCAGATAAACAAGGAATAATATTTTAGTATACGCATGTCCCAAATACTGCATGGGATATACTTACACTGAAAAAAGTATTTGTTTATCTGAAATTTCAAATTAACTGGGCATGCTATATTTTCTGTGGCAACCTGCTTTATAGTGAACAGAGTAAGTCAGCTGAATTTTAGAATACTTAACCCTAACCTGGTGTTCTAGGTCTTTCCTTTTTGTAATTATTATTATTATTTGGAGTCAGAGTCATGCTCCATCACTCAGGCTGGAGTGCAGTGGCACAATCACAGTGCCCTGCAGCCTTGAGCTTCTGGGCTCAAGTGATTCTGGCACCTCTGCCTTTGCCTCCCAAGTTGCTAGTACCACAGGTACGTGGGCCCAGCTATTTATTTATTTATTTATTTTTCTCATAGAGACAGGTTCTCAGGCTGGTCTGGAACTCCTGGGCTCCAGCAATCCTCCCACCTCTGCCTTCACTTCCCAAATAGCTGAGACCACAGGCACACGCCACCACCATACCCAGCTTATTTTTTTATCAGGTTGGTGCAAGAGTAATTGCGGGTTTTGCCATTGAAAGTAATGGCAAAACCCGCAATTACTTTTTGCACCATCCTAATAATTTTTTGTGGAGACAGGGTCTTGTCCTGTTGTCTAGGCTGGTTTCCAACTCCTGGGCTCGAGTGACCCTCCTGCCTTGGCCTCTAAAAGTTCTGGGATTACAGATGGGAGCCACTGCACCAAGTTACTTTGTATAATTTTTAACATAAACATAAATATTTTGAGAAATAGAAATGTTAAAACCATTGGAAGAAAATATATTGTAAAGTATACAATAGAAAGAAACAATCAAGCAAAATACAACAAATACAACATAAAATTATCAAAATTTTCAGAGGAACAAAACAGAATCTAGTTTTACAATATTCAGAATTCAATCCCATTATATCAAACATATAAAGAAACATATTCAAAGAAAAAGGCAATCAATAGAGACTGACCTCGAGATGACCCAGATGTTGGAATTAGTGTGGATTTTTAAAGTAGTTATTGTAATTCTTACTAAAATCAAAACCCTAAAAACCCATAAAATAAATGGATAGGAAATCACAGCAGAGAAGAAGAAACTACAATAATAACAAAGGCTCAAGTGGAAATTCTAGAAGTGAGAAAGTTTTCAAAATTAAAAAATAACAATCAGTTGTGTTCAGGAGCAGCTTGGAGGTGGTAAAGAGTCAATGAACCTTAAAATACAATTGAAATGATTCAATCTGAAAAATGTGAGCAGTCATAGGTTGGGGTGAGGGAGCTTTCCTTTGGTTAGTGCTTTTAGGTAGTCTTGGTTTTGATATGATTACTAGACTGATCCGTCAGGGGCATGCTAAGCCAGAGTTTATCTTGGTTTCAGTAGTGCTTTAACCAAAACTCATGATATTCTTGTGTACAAGATGGAAGAAGAGTGGACCAGATGACAATATTTAGATGCAGTCATTCTTAACCTCCGTTGCTCTCCCAGTGGTCTAGCTAGGGTTTGTATAAAGTGGAATGGGAGGAATAGGGAAGGAGCCCCCACCTACCCTGTCCCCTTGTCCACTTGTCCTCCTCCACTAGTGGATAAAGTCCACGGGAACAGGCAAGTTATTTTAAATCTGTATCTTCTGTTGTCAAGATCTGTAATCAGTTCTGCTCGCTGGACTGGGGAGAGGAACCAAGGGAACATGAGGGTGAACGGGTTGACATGGAGTCCAGGAACACACTGTGCCTACATGCAGAATGTTTGTGCCAGGAAAGCCAGTCAGCAGGCAGATGGTCTCAGATACCAAGCTAGGGTTGGGAAGCAGGATTCAGTCTCCTGAAGGCGTGTTCCTCATTCTGTGGTTTGTATCACTTGAACCAACCTCAGTCCTGAGGCAGAATTTCCCGTGGCATCTGATACACAGCCTGGATTTGGAGCACTCACTGGGATTAGATGCCACGGGAATATTGTGTTTAGGAACTCTGAAAGAGACAGGCTTCAACAAAGCAGACCTAAGCAACACGTAGCGTCTGAACTTCTTTATCAGCTTCCATTCCAGCCCAAGAGGACAAAAGCATCACATACATATCCACTGTGGCAAACCTTTCCTCAGTAGGGAGTTTTTCCAGTACTACTCTCCCCTCTGTTCTGAGACTACTTGCTCCTTTGTAATGTTTCTACTTTCTGTCCCACTCCCTAATAGATGATTTGTCCTTTCTGCCCGGTCCCCTAGTTCTGATATTTGGATTGTCTGTGATCTGGATACTACTTAGGAGGTAGAATCAAAGCCTTGTTGATTGGATTGGGAGTTTCTAACTTCTTATTAAAGGCACTGATTAAGCATCTATTGTATAAAGTAAGTAAGATTATGATCCAGTAAGAAAGATTCCACAAGTAGCGCAGGAAGAATTGGTTTCTACTACACTTCATGCTTCAGGACAGGAAATCCAGAAAAAAATTATGTGGTATGTTAAGTGTGTACTGTAAGTTTCATTTCCATGTGAAAAGCTGTAGTTAGCTAAAAAGTACATCCATGAAGAATCCTGATTAAACTTGTTTAATCCTGGTTAAACTAGGTACTAGCTAAATAATAATTTCACAACAACTCAAGAACTCTGTAAAAGCATTTCCTCTGAATATTTTATTCAGAAAAAAATACAAAAAGATAAGGCAGAAACAAAAATCCCAGTCATTTGCAGTATCTGTCGGCTTTCAATTTGGTTATCTTTTTTAAACAAAGAAAAATAGTAAAATTAATCTATGTAAAACATGCCACATATATTCAACTGCTACTAAATATAAAAAGCTTTAAAACTGTGTGTTCAATTTTGGTTACTGTATTACCACAACACTTATATTAAAATATGTATACTTTCAAATTTGATTTCTATAAAAAATGGATTCTAATCTTATAAAAGTTATTTCCTAATATTCAATAAATGTCACCTAAGGGCTTTTTCAATCCAAATAGCAATTTTAATTATTCTAGAATTTAAAGATGCTTTAAATTTCCATTTAATAGGGTGAGAATGCTGTATTATTACGAGTGATAAAAGTTACAGGACATAGAGGTTATTCCGTTTTAGAGTCCACATCCTGATTATATTTTATATCCTCTTCTTGATTTCTTACAACTAGATACATACTCATTTGCTCAGCTGGAAAAAACTCTTAACATTATTTACTGACTTTAGGTATGAACTCTACCAGCTAGTTAATAGAAAATATGTAATTAAACATTGCCTTTATCAAGTAATGTAAAAAAAATGTAAGAGTAACTTTGCAACATAGGACTTGAATGAGCGGCTGGTGATTATCAAAATCTGGCACTTAATTGATTTATACTTGTACACTCACAGCTAAATGTCTCTACCTGTTTTTCTATGTTGTAAATCTAGGACACTACTTATCTACATAGGAAGAGTAATAAATATTAATAATGTGCTATGATAAACATCCTGCACTCTTCCAAATCTTACAATAAAACTGTTTCAATTTCACTTGTTCAGCTTTTATACTTAGTTTTTTAGTTGATCTATGCTTATTTTAAGGAACCTGAACTACTCTAACAGAATCCACATAATTTTTATATTAGTCAAACTGCTTCTTTCTAACTCTGGTTCTAATAGTTATAAAAAGATGATGATAAATTTATGAAGTAGATACAGTCAAACCTGAATTTCTTAAAATATATACTTAGAATCGGTTATAATTTTTAGATATTCTTTCTTGACAGTCTTTTCCCAAACTCATGATGTCCTCTCTAGGTAATATTGCCACACTCATAAATTAGAAATAAACACAAAAATGTGAAAACTACAGTAATTTAAGAGAATATAGGTTTTCTACATGCCATTTCTATGGGCTACTGAAAATAGTGAAAATAAGTAAATAAATAGCTACCTGTCCAGAAGCGTCTCATGAAAAATCCATCTTTCTGAGCCTTTTTAAAGAATTTTACTCTCTTCTTTACTTATTTTAAATTTGTGGTCTTGGAAGCTCTGAAATTTCTTTCTGCAAAGAAAATATCTTCATTGAAAAATACCTCAAACTGATTATACATATTTACTATTAAATTTGTAAATACTGTTAATTTCTTTTTCACTTATTAAAAAGATCTAATTGTAGGCCAGGCACAGTGGCTCATGCCAGCAATCCCAGCACTTTGGGAGGCCAAGGCAGGCAGATCACTCGAGGTCAGGAGTTCAAGAACAGCCTGGCCAACATGGTGAAACCCCATCTCTACTAAAAATACAAAAATTAGCCGAGTGCAGTGGTGCGTGCCTGTAGTCCCAGCTACTCGGGAGGCTGAGGCAGGAGAATCACATGAACCTGGGAGGAGGAGGATGCGATAAGCCGAGATCATGGCACTGCACTCCAGTCTGGGGGACAGAGTGAGACTCTGTCTTGGGGGAGAAAAAAAAAAAAAGTCTAATTGTATTTTTTTAAATAAGCTGGAGATTTTGAACAACAAAGATGACCTTCATAACCTCTCAAGAGGAGGGCCACTCATTGACTGGGTAGCAGAAGGCCCCACTTCTATTAAGTCATGCTGGCTGGAGTCCCCTGTGTCCTGGCCATAGCACAGCCTTTGAGTGGCATCAGGCCCATTCTATGAATGAATAGAGAGATTGACTAACCAGAGTGACTACCTTTGGGAGCTGGTAGGATGATTAGGAAAACTGAACCCTCAAGAAGAGAAAAGCATTTAGCTCAGTGCTCTGTCCTAGAGGCTACATTGTGTTGCCTCTTCTTGTCCATCAGTTTTCATTTTTTCAGACAGGGTCTTACTCTGTCACCCAGGCTGGAATGCAGTGGTGATCCGAGCTCACCGCAGCCTTGAACTCCTGGGCTCAATCCTCCTGTCTCAGCCTTCCGTGTAGCTGGGCCTACAGGCATGCATCACCATCCCCAGCTAATTAGGTAATTTATTTTGAAAGCACTTTGAGAAGCACTTCACTGTCAAATCTGTAGGTCTAAAAGGAAAATCATACATACACATAATTGATTTCACATTGTTTTACATTTCCTTAGTCTTCTTCTGGAATGTCATCTTTTTTCTTGGTTTCTCTTTCAGCACAGGATCTAATCTAGATATTGGAAAAGAGAATCCAATGGGGTATATGTTTATCTTCCACCTTCCCCACTTTACGCATCACATAAGAACATTCGAGATGATTTCTTATGCAGAAGAAAAAATTAACTGAGCAACAATATTCAGAAAAAGACAGGTTCTGGCTATGTGTTTTTACTTCATATATATAATCTATATGAGTAAGTGCTATCACATGCTTTCTCCACAGCCCTTGTGTCAGAAACACTACAGACAAAATTATTTCAGAAACACTTTACACATCAGATCCTGCTAGGCAATAAAGAAATCATTAATTTAATTTTGTCCGCCAAGTGAATACACTGGGATCAAATTATCCCTAGTAGACAAGTGTTCATTTGATCAGATTAAAAGCTTAATAGCTATTTTACATTGCACAGACTATTACCAAAGTATTAAATCTTTTAACATTACACAACTTGTTTTTAATTAATTGGAACCCACCTCTTTTACTAGCTTCTTATATCCTCCTAAGTTTGGATAGATGTTTACTATCACATGTCATAAGTTAATTAATCTGCATTCAACAATTAGGATCGCCCACAGAACAGGCAATTGGCAATGGTAAGGACTCAAGTCTCCTAAGGGATCTCTGTGGCCAGAGTCCAGTTCCAGGGCTGCTTAGAAAGTGATGACAAATAACGTGTTTGTGCCAATGACATCTTTGTGACAGTTTTGATTGGAGGGGTCCCAGACCTGAAAACATTCCCTGCTAGGGCCTGTAGCACAATGCTACCTTTAGTAAGAGGGGTCTGTGTTCTGGTAGACAAGGCAAGCTCATAAAGGTGAAGGGCTGACAGAGATTAGGACAGCCTGCAATTAAATGGTACAAAAAGAGTCCTAAATAATCACTGTTCAGAGCTTCCAAGTACTTGACTAACCAAAAAGACCCAGAAAACTTTGTATTTCATCTGAAAATTGCTTTAAATCATGAAAAATGCAATCTTTGTATAAGTATCTTTGTATCTTTGTATAAGTGCAAAGCACTGCACATATATTTGCAATTGTTGCCTTCAGTAACACTTTTGTGATGATATCCAGATGAAAAATAATTTAAACATGATACAATAAAATATAAATAAATAAAATTAAATGTAAGTCACAAACCCATCTGCATTTCCCCAATGATCTGTTTCCTGAGAAGCAATGTGCTATGAAATACTGAGAGTGGCCTCTGGAGTCAGCTGGGCCTGGGTACACATCCTGTCTTTCCACACCTTGAAATCACTGTTATTTCCATGAACTGACTGACAAAAACCACGAGGATGTAAGGAGGGTCAGAGGCTGTCTTCCTGTCTGTAAGGCTGAGTTCACATCCACCTCACAGGAGCATTATGGAAATTCAAGACTACAACGCATGTGCCGGATGCATGCAACGAAAAAATATAACATTTCACTTCTCTAACTGTAAGAAAATACCTACATTTTAGATTGAAATTGTTTGAGCTTTAGATTTGAAAGTATCTGAAATCAAGACTATTCTAAAAAGAAAATCAAACATATGACCGGAAATCTAACATGAAGCACAGAGAATTGATAGATGCTTTTAAATTACATTGGTAGTAGAGAAAAATGTAACATAAATTTTTATGCTCTAATTATAAGAATGAAGGGCATTTTAGAAAAGGCATTTGCCCCCTCTCTTAGAGCCTTCCACTCTGGCCCCCACAATGCCTTACAGAGCAAATCTGGGTCAGACTGGATGCAACCTGTGATTCCCAACAGAGGCAAACAAAGTAAGGTTCTGGATGCTCAGTACTGGGATGGAATGCCAAGACACAGAAAAGCCATGTGTCAAGAAGGGGGGAGTTATTCTTTAGACACATCCTGGTATATGTTTATCATTAAAGATCAGTGCCTTTGCTCAGTACTGCGATGGAATGCCAAGACACAGAAAAACCATGTGTCAAGAAGGGGGGAGTTGTTCCTTAGACACATCCTGGTATATGTATATCATTAAAGATCAGTGGCTTTTGTGAGTCTAAAAAATTAATCCTTAAATGTTTTCATCAAGTTCCAGTTAACTACCTGATTTATGTAGGTTATATTAACAGTATTATTTGGAATTTCACCTTGATATGAAGATGTCTGTGTAACTTTTACAATGATGTAAAACAAAGAGTAGGATTAGGGAGGGCACAGGCCACTGGTGCAATGGATAACACATCTGACTATGGATGAGGGAATTTAGCCTGGAATAAGGAACTTTTATTTCCAGCTTAGTGATGCACATGAATTTTAAAAATAAAATAAAAACCATGTTTTATGTGATTCATGTTTCTCCTAATGCAAAGAAGACAGGTACTATTAATAAAAATATTTTTAAAATGTAAGGGCTAAGGCCTCAGAAGTTCTGCTATGATTTTTTACGTTTCATAGAGTGATTATCATCACAGAAGCTCAAGCATTATGTAAATACAAACACGTATACCCCGATCTGGTAATTCTGCTTCTGGAAATTTATCTTCAGGTCCACCCGCACATCTACAAATTGATGCATATTCAATGTTATGTACTGCAGCACTGTTTATAAGAGCAAAAGACTGGAAACAGCCTAAATTTCCATCTACAAAAGACTAAATAAATTAAGGTACATCCCTAAAATGGAATTTTGTGTGGCTGTTAAAAAAGAGAGAGAGAGAAAGAGAGGAAAAGCAAGACAAAGAGAAAACTTTCTACATTCAAACTAATAGTAGAAAACTCTCCAAGATACAATTTTAAGGAAAAAAAAATCAAAGTCGAGAAGACTATAGAGGAGGTTGTCTTTAGTGTAAAACAGTAGAAAATTATAAATATATTCATATGTTTATAAAGAAACTTTAGGAGGCTATAAAAAACAAAACAAAGGGAACGAGGAACAGGAGCTGGGACACAGGTGAGTAAGATGCATGGCAGGCATGTATCTTAATCTTTTATGCTTTTATTTAAAAATGTTGGACCACGTGTACATGTTATCTATTTAAAAAATCAGATTTTAAAATACAAGCAAGAAAACAAGAAAATGAAAGCCTAAAAGGAGCATGTGGAACTACCAGAAAAATATACTAATCCATGGAGATAATGGCAAGGTAGTTCCTAGATGCACTGATTTCTCTAACATATTGTATAAACAAGCCACCAACTATGGGATTTATAATTTAAAATGAGTCTATTTGAAACACCACATTATAAAAAGCTATTAACTAAATCTTTAAAGTGACAGTAAATGATGACTTAACATTTTAAAGAGATACAGTCACATCGCATGTGTGAATGCAGTCATCTGTATAAAATGTCATCATTACCTTGATCATTTCTTCTTCTGCTGTTTTACTTTTTGCTTCTATGTCCCCTGCTTCATTGCATCTAATAAAGCAGCTATTTGAGGCCAACAAAGCCATTTTCCCCTAAGTGAAACAAAATAACAAAATAGCCATGAGGATACTTCTTGTGGAAGAAACATTAAGTGTTTAGACTGAATTAATTTTTCCTCCCTGATTTAAAAATCACAGAAAAGAACTTAGAGAAAAACCTGAAAAATATAATACAAGAACATATAGAAAAGGAAACCAAAATCACCTTTCATTTTACTATTCAAAGATTACCACAATAAACATTTGTAATGTATCTTCCTAGTAGGACTAAATTCTAATTAGATGAGGTAGGATTGCTTCCTTTCTGAAAGATCTACTGAAGATGAAACTGATTTAGTTCTGTTTGGAAAATTAACTTTAAAAACAGGAACATAATTATGAATGCACACTTTATTCAAATATTAACATTTTAAATAAAATTTATTTTCTTCACAATTAGAAAACATGAAAAGGTACATACAATACCTTTGGTGTTTTGAATTTAAGAATCAATGTCTGAGGGACTTTTGTGTGTGAAAATAAATATTCATATACATTTTTAGTTGTTTAATGTTTGATGTATTACACTGCTTTCTATTAAACAAAACTTTAAAAACTGATTTTCTTGTGTATCTAAATCTGGGTTACAAATTTGGTTAGCTTAACTCCCGTAACAAATATAATGTTTATTTATAACTTGTATTTGGTTGATTCTTTTGGAAAACTTGGAATACCATAACATTTAGACAAAATATTTATAAATACAATGATTACAAAATATGTTAACCTTATATCACATCCAGTTAAAAATGTGCTGATAACATGGATTTAATTTCTTAGTCAAGTCCCAAGGGCTGGGTGGTCTCTCATCTGGATGGCTCCTGGTGAGCCCTGGAACATGGCGGTGTGGTCCAAGGCGATTTAAACCTGTGCCACAGATTATTCAGCTGAGTCCTTTTTGAAATAGAGTTTTAAGACCCTCTTTCATTTAAATTTAAATTTTTGAAACTTAGCGTCCTTCCTAAAAATAAAATGAAAAGAACTTTCCTAAAGTGTTGTATTATTAGTACTATCTAAGTCATTATCCTGGCCTTATGAAATATTGGCATTTTCTACTGGTGTAACTTTTATTAGAAACATCTCATCACAACTAGTAGGATCATCTCAAAGGGGTTGCAACACATTAACAGGTAATGAAATCAATGTAGTGTTTCCTAAACGGTATTGGGTGGGCTGGGGGGAAAAGGAATACACACAGACACACAGAGGAAGGGGTAAAAGAGAATAAGAAATATCAAGGTGCATAACACATGGATAAGTAAGTATTGTTAAGTACAACTCTTGCTTCAGTTATGCATATGTGTGTGCTGGGCTGCAATGTAAAAATGCATTTCTCAATGGATTGGTTCAAAATAGTTTTCAAGTCACTGACTTAAGATATTATCCTAGGGGATGAAGAAATTAGTCTAAGTGATTACCTCTTTCTGGTGGGATGTTTGTTTAATCTGTCAACTTAGAAAACACTGCTGAGTTCCTATTTTCAGTTCATTATTGTATACTACCAAAGCTGCTACTCAAAGGCTGAGCTTATCTTCTATTTGCTTGTTCTGCGTGGTACCCACTGGTCCTTACTGTTTTTGATATAGTTATCTACTTTTTAAAGACAGTTTAGCACTCACATATTTTTTGTTCAATCTTTACTTCTCACACAGAAAAAGGAAATCATGTATTCTGTATCAACAAAGATTTAACAAAACATCCATATACTACAACTGTCTACTTACTAAAATTAAGAATTAGTATATTATCTTTCTTTCTTATATTAAAACTATCTTTTCATACACTAATTTAAGCTTATGAACTGAAAGTCTTTTAGAGATAATTTACTTCAATGAACTATTATTATTTATATTTTATACACAAATTGTCACAACTTGTTCTTAGCTAGCTCCACTGTTCTCTTACAGTCTGTAATGTTTCTGAAAGCATCCATGATTTCTGCTACAAGGAACATACTTAGGAACTATTCTGTTTTCCTACTCTGTGACCTAAAATTGACTGGTTCTTCAGTGGAAATGAGATATATATCTAGGCACTAATGGTACACAGAAATAATTGTGGGCAAAAGTACTAAAGCTATTTTTGTTGCACTATATTTTGAGATCTCTTTAAGGCTCTATGTTCTTACTGATTTATTCCTATTTAATGTATTATACTATTGCATCCTACTTTTTCTTTTTAAATATATTATGATTGACTGTTACAGACTTTCTGTTAAACTGACAGGAAGTTTTTATAAACAATAACAGCACTTATATTTTTAAAGACTGGTTCCTATTGTTCTCTTGGTTCAACTGCATCTGAATGCCCAACAAGAAGCTCATCTGAATTTATACCAAGATATTTTCCATAGCCAGATTTCAGGGCGATTCTATACATTAATAAGATAGATAAAATTTAAAAACTGACAGAAAATTAATTATAGGACATCAAAACAGGACATGTGTATGTGTGTGGGTGTGTACATATCTAAAATTTCAGACTGGACATATTCCAAGTGTTCAGAAGATGCATGTGGCTGAGTGGTGACTCACGCCTGTAATCTCTGTGCTTTGGGAAGGCAATGGGAGAATTGCTTGAGGCAAGAAGTTCAAGATCAGCCTGGACATCATAGTGAGACCCCATTTCTACAAAAAATTTTAAAAGTTAGCTGGGCATGGTGGTATGCACATGTAATACCAGCTACTTGGGAGGCTGATGCAGGAGGAGTGCTTGAGCCCAGAAATTTGAGGTTATAGTGAACTGTGTTCACACCACTGCCCTCCAGCCTGGGTGACAGGGTGAGACTCTGTGCCTTCAAAAAAAAAAAAAAAAAAAGCTACATGTGACTAGTTGTTGCTATATTGGACAGTGCAGTTTTAAATTTAGTTTCATATTTTGCTTTTTTAATATAAACATTGTACCTTATATATTACATAACAAATATTTTCAAAATTCATCATTCTTCAATTATACCTCTTTAGTTATGAACTTCAATAATTACTAAAACTTTATGTCATTAAACTGTTTTCCAGAAAATGCTGCTTCCATTTACATTCTTACCTCAAATTAACACAGCATGTTTTTTATCATGGATTTTTTTTTTAAACATTATGACTCTAAAAAAATACTTGAAAACGTGATATGGAAAAAACAGTATCCTATTAATTTGCATTTTAGTAGTTAACTAGAATAACAATTGTTTTTCTTTTCCATTCCTTTTTAGTTTTTAGATTATCTGGTAATGTGCCCTGTCCACTTTTCTATTCAGATCTGATTGTTCGCAATTTTTCTACTGGGGTCTTCAGTGCTATGAATTTTATACAAGATACATATGAAGAGTAAGAACTCACTGCCTATTAAGATTGTTGTAAATATTTTCCTCATTTGTCAGTTAATTTTCTTTATATTCCTTTTTTGTTTATAATTGTAAAGCAGTTTAAAACTATTGAATTTTTTCTTCCTCTGCTTTTATTCTTTGTCTTTCACCCTACTTATCAGACTTCCAAAGAAAGTACAGAAATAATCATCTTAATGTGATTTTTTAAAATTATGATTTCTTTTACCTTACCAAGATTCTCCTTGGATGCCAGAATTGACTTTTACTCCTTTATACGTTAATGATTATATAACAGAAATCATTATCATGTCGATGTAACCAATTACTAAAATATGTAAATTCACTTTCAGTATCTTTTACCCAAAGAATCATTCTATACTTCTGCACAAGGTGAGAATAATAAAGGCTACTTTATAAAATGACTGTAAAAATAGTGAGTAAAAATATTCTTTTGGTCGTTATGATGCTGTAACATTCTCTGCTGGTTTCAACAATATTCCTTTTTTTAGTCTTCCTGTTTGTCTTTAGACTTCCAAACAGTGAGTTTAAATATCATAGCAACAGTGAACCAGGTTTTGCACTATTTGATTTATTTTTTAATCTACCTTACTTGGTGTGTGAAATTATTAATCTTCATTTTTAACTTACATATCTTTTTTCCAGCCTAGCATTATATATTGATAGGAAATCCACTAAAAGTAGATCACAAAATCTACTTTTCAAAAAAGCTATTTCGTTTTTTATATCAAAATTACTGTGGGCTTAAGACAGATACTAAAATTTTTAATGAATACAATTAAATTTTTAAAATAACTGGTTACTAATTATATTACAACATAAGCTCACCTGGAATCAGATAATTTGACAGCCATAAACTGCTCTGGAGGACTAGGGCCCTCATCAACTATTGGAGAAAAAACATTTGAAAATAAATTTGACATTTGCTATAAATATAAAGACATTATTTTGCTTTAAAAAATGTGGCTATTTTCTTCTGCAATTAAATGTAAGAATATTCAGATATACTGATATCATTGTAATACTGTATCTTTGGAATCAAGATCTATTTTACGTTCTTGTAACTACAGTGCTAATTTTATACACTGAGTAAGACAGGGTGATATAATGCTTATTTAATAACTTTCGAGATAGCTTATCTTTATGTTTTAAAATACAGTCATAAATAAGCACTTATTTAAAAAAGCTAAACGCTTTCATTTATTCAATGGATGGCCTTGCTGACCAAATGATACTGCTTTTTACCTTCTAATTACTTCATATCTCATTAGTGCTTCCTCTGATGGGCTAAAGAAAATGAGGAAACTTCAAATTGTTAAATGCACCCCGGTTAGTTTTGGTAATAGGTCTGAATAAAAAAGAAATTCAAATATGTTTGACTCAAGTAGGTTTTCTTTTTTCTTTCCACTTACTATTTTAATTATTCATATTGTTTTGATTTCCAAAGATACTCTTATGGAACTATATGGAATGTTTTCAAATGCTTATATTAGAAAGAGGGACTTCCCAATGGCTGGTAAATATTAAGGAATTAAAAAATGGAAGAGTCAAATGCAATGGTTCCATTTCTTTGGAAAATGTTTGAGACTAGTTAGAGTTTGGCCTGAGTGAATGAATGTCCTAAAATCTACATTTGTGGCAGGATCTTCCCTTCCAGACACAAACCTTCTTTGTGTGGAGCTCCCAGGGTAAAAAGACCATTGTCGAGTGCATGTATATAGGTTCCCTCATCCATTTCAATGGCTATGGTTCCTGAAATTCCACCAAAGTTTGTTACCGTCCACCAGATTCCTAAAAAATAAAATTGATATTTCAACTTTACATTTTAGTTTTGACACAGAGTTCTTTGTTATTATAACTTAGTTTTTAAAACTTTTTATTTTGCAGTCATAAGAAATACTACAAAGATCTCACATATCCTTCACTCACTTTGTCTCAATGATGACATCCTGCATAAGTATCATACATTGTTAGAATCAGGAAACTGACATTGATATAATCCATGAAGCTTATTCAGATTTCACCAGTTTTACATGTACTTGTTTGCATGTATGTGCACAGATTCATGTGACTACCAGCACAGTCAGGATTAGGTTTTTAAAATACACAATAGCAACATACAGCCAGGCATGGGGGTGCATGCCTGTAATCCCAGCTACTTGGGGAGCTGTGAAAGAGGATCACTTGAGCCCAGGAGTTCAAGGTTACAGTGAGCTATGATCACGCCACTGCACTCTAGCCTGAGTGACAGAACAAGGTCCTGTCTCAAAAAAAGACCAAAACAAAACAAAAGGCAACATGTGAGGGTACAAAGTGATATATGGAGAACGGTCTCTCTCATGATAGACCCCAGCCATCTATTCATGCCTGCTTTCCCGAGGCAATGCCTATCATAATGCTTCTTAAAAATGCCTCTACAGGAAGACTTTCTAGCATAGTAATCTTTTTTTTTTTTTTTTGAGATGGAGTCTTGCTCTGTCACCCAGACTGGAGTGCAGTGAGGCGGTCTTGGCTCACTGCGACCTCCACCTCCTGGGTTCAAAGAATTCTCTGCCTCATCTTCCCAAGTAGCTGCAGTTACAAGAGCCTGCCACCATGCCCAAATATTTTTTTTTTTGTATTTTTAGTAGAGACGGGGTTTCACCACATTGGCCAGGCTGGTCTTGAACTCCTGACCTCGTGATCCACCCGCCTCTGCCTCCCAAAGTGCTGGGATTACAGGTGTGAGCCACTGCACCTGGCCAGTAATCTTAACAACGATTTTAGATTGAAAGCAAAATGAGCAGAATCTATGTCTATGTATACTAATTTCCAATTTGCCAATAGAAATGTTAGACTCTAGCAACAATTATTTTAGCAGTTGTTATAAAAGTTTACATCTTAATGTTAAAAAATATCCTCAAACCTTCTCCTAAATTGTACTTTAACTAGAGTAGAAATGAGTCAATCATTAACTGGATATGACATATTAAGGAATTCTTGTTAATTTTACAAGGTCTGATAATGACATAGTATAATGTATAAAAGTAAACAACAAAACAGGTGATGAGAGAAAGACATACCACATTAAGAAATGTACATTTATGTACTTACGGGTAAAATGATGTAATATCTGTGATTTTACTTAAAATTTTCTTGGAAAAAACGTGTGTGGGGGGTGCATGTAAATGAAACGAGATTGGCAAAATATTGATAATTAATGCTGGGGCCTGGGCACATGGGGGACTCATTATATTCTTCTATGTATGGATTAGTTTGGATATTTCCATAATAAAAAGGTTTTAAAGATTCAGTTAATTCCACTGCACAAAATTTTCTATTCAACTAAACATTTCATGCTTTTCATAATCAATTTTAAAATACATAAAATTTCAGCTAAAATGAAGTTGGACCCTTATCTAACACCAAACACAAAAAGTAACTTAAAATAGACCACAGACCTAAATGTAAGAGATAAAGTTACAAAACTTTTAGAAGAAATAGGAAAAGCTTCATGACTATGAATTTGGCAATGATTTCTTATATAGAACATCAAAGGCACAGGCAACAAAAGAAAACACAGACAAACTGGACTTCATCAGAATTAAAAACTTTTGTGCATCAAGAACCACTGTCAACAGAGTAAAAGGCAACCCAGAGAATGGAGAAAATATTTGTAAACTACATACAATATAAGGAATTAATATCCAGACTACATAGAGAACTCCAAAAAGACAAATACCACAATTCAAAACTGGGCAAAGGATATACATGGACATTGCTCCAAAGATGATATACAAATGGCCAATAAGCACTCGAAAAGATGCTCAACATCACTAGTCACTAGGGAAATATAAATCAAAACCATAATGCAATACCACATCACACCCATTAGAATGCTATTATCAAAACAAACAAAAAACAGAAACCAAGAAAACCAGAAAAACAAATGTTGGGCAGGTTGTGGAGAAACTGAAACCCTGTGCAATGCTGGTGGGAAGGTAAAATGGTGCATGTATTTAAATGTCACTGAAGTGTACACATAAAAACAGAAAAACTGGCACATTCTCCTTGAAGAGGTCCTTCTTCAAGGAGAACTACAAACCACTGTTCAAGGAAATAAAAGAGGATATAAACAAATGGAAGAACATTCCATGCTCATGGGTAGGAAGAATCAATATCGTGAAAATGGCCATACTGCCCAAGGTAATTTACAGATTCAATGCCATCACCATCAAGCTGCCAATGACTTTCTTCACAGAATTGGAAAAAACTACTTTAAAGTTCATATGGAACCAAAAAAGATCCCGCATTGCCAAGTCAATCCTGAGCCAAAAGAACAAAGCTGGAGGCATCACACTACCTGACTTCAAACTATACTACAAGGCTACAGTAATGAAAACAGCATGGTACTGGTACCAAAACAGAGATATAGATCAATGGAACAGAACAGAGCCTTCAGAAATAATGCCATGTATCTACAACTATCTGATCTTTGACAAACCTGAGAAAAACAAGCAATAGGGAAAGGATTCCCTATTTAATAAATGGTGCTGGGAAAACTGGCTAGCCATATGTAGAAAGCTGAAAATGGATCCCTTCCTTATACCTTATACAAAAATCAATTCAAGATGGATTAAAGACTTAAACGTTAGACCTAAAACCATAAAAACCCTAGAAGAAAACCTAGGCATTACCATTCAGGACATAGGCATGGGCAAGGACTTCATGTCTAAAACACCAAAACCAATGGCAACAAAAAGCCAAAATTGACAAATGGGATCTAATGAAACTAAAGAGATTCTGCAAAGCAAAAGAAACTATCATCAGAGTGAACAGGCAACCTACAAAACGGGAGAAAATTTTTGCAACCTACTCATCTGACAAAGGGCTAATATCCAGAATCTACAGTGAACTCAAACAAATTTACAAGAAAAAAACAAACAACCCCATCAAAAAGTGGGCAAAGGACATGAACAGACACTTCTCAAAAGAAGACATTTATGCAGCCAAAAAACACATGGAAAAATGCTCACCATCACTGGCCATCAGATAAATGCAAATCAAAACCACAATGAGATACCATGTCACACCAGTTAGAATGGCGATCATTAAAAAGTCAGGAAACAGCAGGTGCTGGAGAGCATGTGGAGAAATAGGAACACTTTTACACTGTTGGTGGGACTGTAAACTAGTTCAACCATTGTGGAAGTCAGTGTGGCGATTCCTCAGGGATCTAGAACTAGAAATACCATTTGACCCAGCCATCCCATTACTGGGTATATACCCAAAGGACCATAAATCATGCTGCTATAAAGACACATGCACACGTATGTTTATTGTGGCATTATTCACAATAGCAAAGACTTGGAACCAATCCAAATGTCCAACAATGATAGACTGGATTAAGAAAATGTGGCACATATACACCATGGAATACTATGCAGCCATAAAAAATGATGAGTTCATGTCCTTTGTAGGGACATGGATGAAATTGGAAATCATCATTCTTAGTAAACTATCACAAGAACAAAAAACCAAACACCGCATATTCTCACTCATAGGTGGGAACTGAACAATGAGAACACATGGACACAGGAAGGGGAACATCACACTCTGGGGACGGTTGTGGGGTGGGTGGAGGGGGGAGGGATAGCATTGGGAGATATACCTAATGCTAGATGATGAGTTACTGGGTGCAGCACACCAGCATGGCACATGTATACATATGTAAGTAACCTGCACATTGTGCACTTGTACCCTGAACTTAAAGTATAATTATAATAAAGAAAAAAAAAAGAAAAACTGGCCAATTCTATATTCTGTATATTTTACCTCCACACACACACACAAAAACAATGGAGAAAAAGAAAATTAATCAAAATTAAAATTTCAGCTAAAGACGATTAGAAAGCAATAAAACTAATGACAATTTAGATGATTGAGTTATAGCTACAATTGTTTTCAGTAAAAGAAATAATGCTTTATTCAGAATCATTATGAACAGTGTGATGATTAGCAAGCCTTTCTTATAAATGTAACAGTTAATAATTTTAAATTAGTTTTATTATGTATGTTCTATGCCACGTTCACCAAGTACACTTAATATTAAATAAAATCATTTAAATATAATATCTCATTAATGTTTTGCAAATGAAGAAGAAATTTCTGGCAGACAAGCTCCTCAAAATTTTCACACTCTGTCCAAGTAGGGAAATGATACAATAACATTACTTATAATATTGTCAACTGAAAAAGAAATTACTTTGAGCAGATGCCAGTATTTTTTCTCAATGGGATTTCAAAGAATAAGAAAGCTAAACACAGTATCATCAAGAATTAAATGTGAGCATTCTGTCTACTTTCTGCAAGTGGCCTACATTCAACCTTTGAAGGTATGCTTATATGTTTAGCGACTAAAGTAACATAACATAATATTTAACGGTGCCACTCCGGGGTTTTAGCTGTGAAAAAGCAGTGGATCCTAAGAACAGTGGGCACTGAAGTTGCCTGTCTCTACGTCAGGTGACAGCTCAAGCTGTGTATATTCTGCAGACGCCCAAGCTGAATTTAAGAGAATCCACTCAAAAACATTACTTGCTATTTAGACACATGCTTAAAGTTATTTCCTTTTAAACCTTAGGCAGATGGTGAAATATTTCCGCTGTGTTGTCTCACAATGCATAACAAAGCTTTTCACATATTTTCACATAGTTGAGAATGTTCCCATATGTCTGGCATGCCTGTAATCCAGCACTTTGAGAGGTGGAAGCAGGAGAATCATTTAAGCCCAAGAGTTCAAAATCAGCCTAGGCAACAAAAGGAGACCCCCATCTCTACAAAAAAAATTAAGAAATTAGCTGGGTATGGTGGTACAAGGCTGTGGTCCCAGCTACTCGGGAGTCCAAGGTGAGAGGACTGCTTGAGCCTACGAGGTCGAGGGTGCACTGAGCCATGATCATGTCACTGCACTCCAGCCTGAGCAACAAAGCAACAGCCTGTCTCAAAAAAAACAAAAACAAAAACAAAAAAACTGGCCCGATGCACCAGTGTCATGGCTGATAAGATACTACCAGGGCACCCTCATTCTAGCATCAAGGCTGTGTGACAGCTCACCTCACATTCTGACTAACCCAGTGCTTCTGTGCTAAGGACCCCCTTAAATCTCTGCCTTCATTATGTGCTTGGCACAAAGGAATGATATATCTTAGATTTGGAAAGGGAATTTTCTTCCCCAATCTTACTGTAGTCTAAGTACTCTTCACAGACCTTCTATTAACCCATAGCTGACTTAGCTTTAGTTCCTGGGTAAATCAAATCTGTGTTTTGCAAACTACGATGTTGTAAGTTCAATTGCTTCTGAATCTAGCAGAGCTCAGTGAAAATCCTTGCTTACAGACAGGCTCATTTTTATTAATGTCACACATGGTACTCTCCATGTGAAAGACAGAGTTTCTTTCATCCTATTTACCAATCCCTTCAGATCCTTGTGAGGAACCAACAGAGGGGCTTTAAAAAATTAAAAGGTTTTTTTCTTTCCCTTCACAAATAGGCACTTGCTTACTTATACGGCAAGTTTAGAAAATCCACAATGCAAAAGAAGGTGGAAGGACAAAGAGAAAAAGATGCAGAAGGACTTCCTCTTCCAGCCAAGATGGACTTGCCCTCCCACCATGACCAACGAGAAAACTGAAACTGGATAGAATATTTGAGAAAACTGTTTTCGGGGACTGGAACACAGGCAGAACAGGACTGTGATATTTGAGAACAGGAAAACACAGGAGGCAAATCTCACACACACTTCTGTTTTCTGCCCAATGGCAGTTTCTTGACCACGCAGAGAGGTAGAGACCTCCAAAAATGAGGCAATGTCACTGTCACTAAGCTGAGAGTCTTGCAGTGCTAACATGTTTGGAGTTTATAGAATAAGGTACTGGAGAAGAGGGAACTACATACAGGTGAGGCCTCGGAATAGTATGCAAAAGTTCTCTGCAGGTCTGGGGCCAAGGGCTGGGGGGAGTGCATACAGTAGGCAGGCTCCACAAGGCCTCTGCAGAGTAGCTGGCACTTCTGAGGGCTGACTGGAGATGCCAGAGATCACACAAATTTGGGACACAGCAGAGTGGACAGAACTCACCAAGTATACTTAGAACATGTGGCTGAAGCCCATGAGGATGAGCCTTTCCTAGAGTAAGAGTCACTGTCTAAGTCTACAGGCAAAAACCTAATAAATAACCACAAACTAACAAAGGCCCGGCTTGACAGGAGAAAAAGGGTGGTCAAATAATTTAACTAGGCATCAAGACATTTAACAGAAATAAAGGTTAAAATGTTATGAAAATGAAAGACTGAATTTATAAGGAAGACTTAACAATCCTAAGTGTGTACACATGACAGCTTCAAAATACTTTAAGCAAAAACTGCTCAAGTAGACAGATCTAGAATTACAGCTGGAGATTCTAACATAACTCTCATTACATTGTAGGATGAATAAAAAATCAGTAAGGACACAGATGTGCACAGTCACAAGCTCCACCAGTTGATCTAACTGACATCTAAAAAACACTGAACCGCCGGGCGCCATGGCTCACGCCCGTAATCCCAGCACTTTGGAAGGCCGAGGTGGGTGGGTCGCCTGAGGTCAGGAGTTTGAGACCAGCTTGGCCAACGTGGTGAAACCCCGTCTCTATTAAAAATATTTAAAAAATTAGCCAGGCATGGTGGCAGGTGCCTGTAATTCCAGCTCCTCCGGAGGCTGAGGCAGGAGAATCACTTGAACCTGGGAGGCAGAGGCTGCAGTGAGCCGAGATTGTGCCACTGCACTCCAGCCTGCTGGGCAACAGAGCGAGAATTCATCTCAAAAAAAAAAAAAAAAAAACCCTGAACCAACATCTGCAGAATACACATTCTTTTCAAGTGTACGTAGAAATTCACTAAGAAAGTATGTTCTCCAACTATACTATAAATGAATTAGAAATCAGCAACCATAACATACCTATAATATCTCTATGTAGTAGAAATTAAAAACAATCCACTTTTAAATAACTCAAGTGTCCATGAAAGGAAAAATCACAAGGAAAACTAGATAATATTTTGAATGGAATGAAAATGAAAACAAAATGTGTTGACTATAACTAAAACTAAAGTGGAATGAAGAGATCTAACTCTCTTCTTCAGAAGCAATAAAACAAGAGCAAAGTAAACTGAAAATAAGTTAAAGGGAGGGAAAAAAAAAGACTGAAAATACATGAAATAAAAAATGAAAAAAAGATAAAATAAGTAATACTGAAACAGGCTTGTCAAATCCTGAGGACTGCATGTGGCCCAGGCCAGCTTTGAATGCAGCCCAACACAAATTCATAAACTTTCTTGAAACATTATGAGATTTTTTATTTTTTTTTTTGGCTCATCAGCTTATCGTTAGTGTATTCTATGTGTGGCCCAAGACAATTCTTCTCCTTCGATTGTGGTCCAGGGAAGCTAAAAGATTGAATACCCCTGTAGTAAAAGATCATTAATGATCTAAAATAAATGATCTTATAAAGAATTTATAAACCTCCAGCTAGACTGACTGATCCAGGAAAAAATAGAAAAAACACAAATTGCCAATATGAAGAGACTGCAATACAGATTAGATTCTACAGACATTAAAAGGATATTAAAGGAATATTCTGAACAATTTTATGCCAATAAATCCAACAACTTGGATGAAATGAAATTTTCCTAAAAGACACAAGTTACCAAAACTGACAACAGAAAAATCTGAACATATCTCTTAAAATATCTTAATTCTCCCACAAAAAATTAAAACCAAACCAAACAAAACCCTCTAGGTTCAGATGACTTCACTGGTAAATCCTATCAAACATGTAAAGAAGAAATCATACCGATCTTACACAGCTATTTCCAAAAACAGGGAAGGAGACAGCACTTCCCATCTAATTTTATGACACCCAGTATCGCCTTGACACCAAAATCAAATAAAGCCATTACAAGAAAAGGATACAAAAGTTCAATATCTCCCATCAACACCAATATAGAAATCTTAAAAAAAAAAAAAAAAAAAAAAACCTAGAAATCAAATCTAGCAATATCCCAAAAGGCAACGCACCACAACCAAGTGGGGTTTATCTCAGGGATGTAAAGTTAGTTTAAAAGTTGAAAATGAAACCAATGTAATTCATTGGCAAAATGAAGAAAGTTGTATAATCATCTCAGCAGACACAAAAAGAGGCATTTGACAGCATTAAACATTGTTATGATAAAAAACTCCCAAGAAACAAAGTTTAAAAGGAATGTCCTCATTTTGATAAAGGTTTTCTCTGTAGATCCTAGAGACACCATACCATATGGTGGACTACTGAAAGCTTTCTGCCTAAGCTTGGAAACAATGCAATTATGCCCATTCTCGTGACTTATGTTCAACACTATGGAAGTCCTGGGCAGTATAATAAACCAATAAAAAGCAAGACAAGACATAAGGATCAGAAAGAAAGTAAAATGATAGTCACAGGAAACATAATTGCAAATTTCTTAGTATTCTATATAAACAAACCACTAGAAGTAATAAGTGAAACAGACTTATGAGACTACAAAGTCACTATACAAAAATCAATTGTATATCTACATACTGAGAGCAGACAACTGGAAAATCAAATTCAAAAGTTCTACTGACAGTAGTGTAAAATTATAAAATACTTAAGAATAAATTTTAAACAGGCATGCAAGACTGCTACATTGAAAATTATGAAATATTGAGGCCCAATATTAAGATGTTGATTCTCCCCCAAATGATCTAGACTCAATACAATTCTCCGAGAAAATCCAACAGGCCTCACTATAGAAATTAATAAACTAATAGTAAGTACAAAGTTGGAGGACACACACTACCTGATCTCAAGACTTCATGAAATTATAGCAATCAAGAGAAATATACCAAAAGAAAAACAGACAATCGATAGAACAGGGTCCAGAAATAGACCAATATATAGAAAGATAATTGATTTTTTATGAAGATATGAAACTGGATTAATGGAAAAAGGAAACACCAGTGGTGCTGGCACAAATGGCTATCAAGATGTTAAAAAAAAAAAAAGTATATTTTGAAAACAAACTCACACCATGCCATAAATTAATTTGAGACTAAAGACAGATGTAATGTAAAAACTAAAACTATGATGCCTCTAAAAGACAACGTAGAATATTTTCCTGACTTTGGGGTAAGCAAAGATCTCTTAGATCAAAGAGATAAGGTAGTAACCAAAAAAGAAAAAAATAAACTAAGCTTTATAAAAATTAACAGCTTCTGACCATCCTGGCTAACATGGTGAAACCCTGTGACTACTAAAAACACAAAAAATTAGCTGGGCGTGGTGGCAGGTGCCTGTAGTCCCAGCTACTTGGGAGGCTGAGGAAGGAGAATGGCATGAACCTGGGAGGTGGAGCTTGCAGTGAACCGAGATTGCGCCACTGCCCTCCAGCCTGGGCGACAGAGTGAGACTCCATCTCAAAAAAAAAAAAAAAAAAAAAAAAAAAAAAAAGCTGTCCATCCAAAAACCACCATTAAGAAACTGAAAAGGAAAAACTCAGACTGGGAGAAAAGACTGACAACACCATCAACTTTTGGCAAGGGTGTAACTGGAGAACTAATTCATTCTTGGTGGGAGGGTAAAATGGCACAACCACTTTAGAAAATTTTTGGCAGTTTCTTATATAGTTAAACATTCACTTATCCTTTGACACAGCAATTCCACATCTACATATCTACCCTAGATATATACCCTAATTTTAGAATTGTTGATTTGCCATTTCAAAAGCAATGATTCTTCCAGAACGTTAGTTTTATACATTCCATATTTTATATATTTTTAAGCTACCATAATTTATCAAGATTCAAAATGCAACTTGCCAAGTTTTAAAACAGAAAAAAAAAGTATGGAAACAGCTAAACGGAAAACAGGCTGGTTAAGTGTGTTTGGGTCAGTTTATTTCTAGTATCATTTACAGGCTACCCTGATATTGTATTTAAAATTTTCATTCATTTCAGAGTTCACAAAATAATGATTTTTCCTGTGAAGATACTTCGTTTAAGAGACAACTGACTTCTACAACTAAAATGTATACATGTTCAAAGAAAATAAATTGTAAAATATATTTGGTTGAATAACATTTACATTAAGCCTTTAAAATTATGTATCAGAATCTCTGGCTATTAAGCAGTCTAATGGTGCCTACTAAGTCAGAGAGTTGTAATTCTTCTCTCCTGTGCTCTGTTCTGATAATGAAGTAAAGGCATCAGTAGCATCTACTGTGCTAAAGAATAAATGGAATTTACAAATGTAGGTAATATTTAAGCACTTTAAGACAAATATGAATACATCATAAATTTCTAACTAGGAAAATATTTTCAATGAGATCTCAAGAAATGTTAACTTTTTTTCAGAATAAAGCACTGAAAACTGACTCACCAACATATCAAACTGGGTTTCTTCATCTTCTTCTCTTCTTATCTTTCCTCTTTTTCTTCTTACTACAGGACATAATTTATATAGATGAGTTTAGGTATATCGATTTGTGTGATAAATAAATATCACAAGATTGAAACTTGGAAGTCTTTTAAGCTGTTGCATTTATAAATTATTGATTTAGGAAGACTTACATTGCTATGCCCTCTTAAATACAGTACTGAGAAGTTGCTTCAGGCTTTGTACATATCATGTTAAAGTTCAAAGCAGATTGTAGAGCCACACTGCCAGATTTTAAATCCTGGTTCTGTCATTTCTTAGCTCTGTGATTTTTGGAAAAGGTACTGAATCTCTCTGTGAGTCAGTTTCCCCACTTAAAAAATTAGGATAATAACTTAACTCTTAAGGCTATTGTGAGGATTAAGAGGTAATATGTATCTTCACACATTGCTGGTGGAAATGTAAAATGGTGCAGCATCTACAGGAAACAGTTTGGGGTTCCTCAAAAAGTTAAAGAGTTACCATATGACCCAGCAATTTTACTCCTAAGTATGTATACCCAAGGGAAATGAAAACATACACCCACAAAAATACTTACATAAGAATATTCACACTAGCATTAGTCACAATAGTCAAAAAGCGGAAACAACCTAAATGTTCATCAACTGATGAATGGATGAACAAAATGCTACATCCATATAATGGAATACTATGCAGTCATAAAAAGGAACAAGTGCTACAACAATGATGGACCTCAAGAATGTTATAAATGAAAGAAGCCAGATACAAAAGGCCACATGTTGCATGATTTCTTAGGAAATATTCAGAATAGGCAATTTCACATAGATAGCAGAGTAGTGGTTGCCAAGGACTAGGAGAAGGGGAGGATGGGATGTGACTGCTGTAATGGGTAGGAAGAGATTCTTCTGAGATGATGAAAATGCTGAGCAACTAGACAGTAGTGAACCTCTTGAATATATACTAAAAACCACTGACTGTAAAAAAGGGTGAATTTTATAATTATGAATTACATCGCAATAAAAAAAAAACCCAAGAGCGATTTGAAAAAAGTTAATGTGCAAAGTGCCTACAACAATTTCTTGGTGCATTGAAAGTGCTATATAAGCATTAATTATGATTATTACGATAATCTTAAGACACTCTTGTCTGCATTTTCATCATAAAGTTTTCAGAAGATAACTCACCACTCCTCACAGGAAATTCACAGGGTAAAAATCTCACATTCATTCAGGATATACCTGCCGTTTATTCTGGCATCTTCATGAGGCCAGACTCCTCGAGAGGGTTCTCAAGGGCAGTGGCTTCAGCTCACTCCTTGATACTTTCTTTCCATCTTGCCTAACAATATCAAAAGCTTTGTTTATCAGGGAGACCAGGAGGAAATGCTCAATATTTGTATGTACAGTTAACCTCAGGCAAATCTGCCAGTTATAAAAGAAGCGGGGATATGAATGCACAGGTATTTTTCTCCTAAAGAGCTAATAAATTACCACTACGACCTCCTCCTCACATTTGGCTCAATTTATTTACTGCATATATGTTCTCTCATTTAATCCTCAGAGTCTTCTAAAGGTATAAAAAATGGCCTGAAAGTATAAATGTGTAAACGGAGGTTCAAAGATATTTGATCTCTTAATGAGTAAATGGAAGTCCAGACATATTAACCAATTTTCCACAAATTACAAAATTAGTAAATGACAGAGTGCAGGTTCCAGCCCATATCCCTATCAAAGCCCATATACACCTCAACCACTGTGTGATTCATCCTGGTTTCACTCTACATATTAGCTTAGAAAAAATTAATCAATAATTTTTCCAGGAAGAGACAATGGAGAAAAGAATAATCCCTAATAAAGGAAGTTATTATCATGAACTACGAGATCACACTAACGCAGACCCACCAGGCAGAGGCCTGGAGAGATGCCTCAGAGGACCGAAACTCGTTGGTACGGGGCCACGGGTCACCCGCCCTTCTATCCTGTTTCCAGGGTCGTCCGCGCGGGAGGCTGCCCCTCTCTGCACAGGCGCCAGGAACCGCGGTCCGGCCTCCGTCCAGCCCGGACAGGGGCCAGGGCGAAGCCTGGGAGGCCACGAAGCCGGCTCTCCGCGCCACGGCTTCCACCGGATTCGAGGGGGTGGAGTGCGTCCGAAAAGAACTGAGGAGGCTCCCGCCGGAGCTGCAGGACCCACCTCTTCGCCTTGGTTCCCTTAAGCACAAGCTTGGTAGACTTCACATAGGAGTACTCGGCCATGGTTCCGGGAGACTTCTGCGCGGAGAGGCTGAAGCCGGCTCAGGACGAATATGTGACCCAGAGCAGCACCACGGCGGGGAGGAACAGAAGTGGAGGCGAAGTAAACACTCCCTGACAGCGTACGTCCGTCCAGAACCCGCCTTCGTCTTCACCCAAACGCTGAATGGCTGAGATTTCCACTTCCGGGTTTCTGCCGGGGAGCTACGGCGGCCGCAGAGGGCCGAAAGGTGTCCGTACGCAGCTGCTCCCTGGCGCCCTCTCGAGGAGCCCCTGAGGATTCGTGCCTCCCAGAGGTGGGGAAAGCCCGCCCGAGGCGCCGGTGCTGACGGTGGCGGGACTGCCGGGCTCGCTGTGGAACCGCCTCCCGCTAGAGCTGCGGGCTGGCGACGGTCCCCGCGGGGGCAGGAAGCGGCTCAGCCTTCCCTCGCCGGCCTGCGGCGGCGCGTCTGGAAGCGCTGGCCACTCGTGCATGGGTCACTCGGGGCTGTGCCTCGCGCGACCGTGTGTGCAGGAAACAAGCAGGAAATACCCTAAAATAGAATGAAGCGCCATGTTGAGGGCCGCGGACGTCGCAAGTGCTGTGGGAATGTGGGCTGAGGTGGAGAGTTACAGGCGCGTGTTACAGGCTCAGGGGTCAGGAAGAAGCCTAATCGTGGAGGCGGCATCTGAGGAGGGTCTTGAACGCTGGGCAGGCTTTTTCCCGATAGAGATGGAGGAAGCTAGCCGTGTCTGATGGAGGAAACTAGCCCTGTCAGATGGAGGAAACAGGGCAGAGGCGTGGAGGGAGCCATGCAGCGCTGGTGTGAGGAGCCGCGAGCAGGCCAGGCCTGTAAAGCAGAGTGATGGGAGCCAGGATAGAGAAGGCAAGTCGGGGTCCTGTGGTCGCTGAAGAATTTGAATGAAATCAGTAAACAGGTGAGAGGGATCCATCGCAAGAGTATGGGATGAAAGGAGGAGTAGTCCACGGTGATTCCTCTGCAGCGGTGGGTATTCTTAATCGCGTATGTGACACCAAAACGGTGGGTATTATTGATAGCGTATGTGACACCAAAACGGTGGGTATTATTGATAGCGTATGTGACACCAAAACCACCCCACTCAAGCTGTGGCTCTTTCCTTAAAGTACAAAACAGAGACCAGTTGGGTTCCAAGCATCCACGAAGATCTTATTAAATTCGTGATCCCTGGTGGCACCACGGAGTCAGGATTGGCTCATCTCAAACCTGACTCAGAAACAAAACCATCTCAATGTGCAGAGATGAGCTTCCTTACCCGCTATCATAACATATTTTCTGGTGTTTTCACAGTGCTGCCCTTCCTAATCCCCATTCCACGGCAATCCACATGCCATGATGCCCAGAGGCATTAACAAAGGAGACACACAGGGGCTCCTCACGTTGGCTTTCCATGGTTTTGATGAAAATCTCAGTGTCTTCATCTCATACAATGTGGTTAGTAATAGTACCATTTAGGTTTGAGGAATTAAATGGTATAAATTATATAGGGTGCTTATTATAATCTACATGGAAAATGCCTAGGATATGTTAGCTATGCTTATCACCAACATTGTTATATGATGGTAATAATCAGATAGTCAGGAATGCCGACACCAAAAAAATGGATACATGCTCTGAGGGAATGAATGTGGAGAGATCAGAAGGTCAAGAACAAAGCCGTACAACATGTCTGCAGTAAAGGGATAGAGAAAAGAAAGGCTATAAAAGAAGGAATGAAACAGAGTTAGAGTAAAATTATAAAATCAAAGCTAAGGAGAATTTCCAGAAAGGGTAATATCATTTAATATCATAGAAGTTTAGGAGCACAAGATGGAAAAAAGGCCTCTGGGTAACTGACATTGAGGCAGTCTTTAGGGAAGCTCCATTTCTGATAGAGAAGTAGACACAAAGCTTGAAGCAGGGACTAGGTGAAAAAGCTGTTGGCTTGTCGCATGAGGAAATAAATAAGGGATGGCATATGCCATATTTCTGTATTTCTTTCTTTCTTGCCCAGCCTCTATATATGCTTAGAGTTTGGCAAAAACTTACAAAAAATAAAAATGAAACCAATTTCGTTTGTAGACTCAAATACAATGCTTTGTGTTAGAATCAAGATAAATTCATGCCTCTCCCTTCTATTGTCGCCGTCAGTTTTGAAATTAAACATCAGCTTTTCTTTTCATTAAAATCATTTTCAACTCCTTCCAGGTGTTGGTGGTTTGGGGGAGTTACATAAGCAGTCAGGTCTTGATGAGTAGAGGAGGAGGGAACAAACACTTTCAGCAAAGGCAGAATTCTGAAATTCTGCCCATATTTTTCTCCAGTAACTTTCCTATGTTTGTGAGGTTATTCAGTCATAAAGATCCTAGTGAAATTTTTTTCAAGCTTGACTAATCGTAATCACTGTGGACGTTTGTTTAAAATGTGTATTCCCAGGCCTCTCATCTGCTGATTCTGATTCAGGAGATCACGGATGGGACTCAGAATACATGTGTTTGACAGGTATCACAAGTGGTTCTTATGGTCAGGCAAATTTGGGAATCTAACCAGGAATTTATGTTTTTATGACTGGCAGCTAGAAAAGATTCCTAGAGTCTTTGCTTTTTGAAATTAAAATATTTCTTTTTTAAAAGGAAAATTGTATGACTAGATACAACATTTATACATGTGGCACATGTACTATACTGTGTGCTTTTGTCATATTTACAGTTAAAGATGTGTAAGAACACTCTGAGAAAAATTATATATTAAATGCAAAGAGGGGTAAGTCAGGGTGGGTGAGAAATGGGAATGGTGTGCTTATTGTTGCTAAAAGGTAGAAAAGCCAGAATGATAGCCATCTAAGGTTGCAAATAGCACATTGTAAGTTGAGGGAGCTTCACAATCATGTCTGAAATCTTCTTTGATATACTGAGTTGTAAACAGTGGCTTTGGACAAGATTTGAGGGAGAAACCAACAACGCTTTAAAGTGTTCATTTAAAAGGCTTTAATTAAAAGAAAGTCTTTGTATTTACTTGAGCTGATTTAACTTCAGGACTTTAACAAATTACTAGCCCTTAACCTCTTAAAAATTGCCTTTCGTTTCAAATGAAAGTTTAAGATGGCCTTTATGTTGGATTGGTATACTTGTGCGAAGACTTAACAGCAAGGTACTGTACATTTCTAAATGTTTACTTCTTAATTTTGATGGAAGAAATATACTACTCAATTGATTGTTTTTAAAGCAAAGTAAAACAACTTATTTTGACAAGTGACGCTGTATTTTCCCAGTTTTCAGGTGGCAGAGATTAGGCTTAACATCACTAATCATGAGAGAAGTGCAAATCAAAACCAAAACGAGATACTATCCTATACCAGTCAGAATAGCTACTATTAAAAAATAGAAAAACAACAGATCTTGGGAGGCTCTGGAGAAAAGGGAACATTTACACATAATTGGTGTGAATGTAAATTAGTTCAGCCACTGTTGAAAGCAGTTTGGAAATTTCTCAAAGAATTTAAAATAGAATTACCTTTCAAGCCAACAATTCCATTACTGGTATATGACCCAAAGAAAGTCAGTTATTCTACCAAAAAGACATATGCACTTGCATGTTCATCGCGGCACTATTCACAATAGCAAAGACATGGAGTTAGCCTAGGTGCCCATCAACAGTGGATTTGATCAATAAAATGTGGTACATCCACACAGTATTATTAGGCCATTCTTGCATTGCTATGAAGAAATACCTGAGACTAGGTAACTTATAAGGAAAAGAGATTTAATTGGCTCATAGCTCTGCAGGCTGTAAAGGAAGCATGGTGACGGCATCTGATTGCACCTGTGGAGTCTCCAGGGAGCTTTTCCTCATGATGGAAGGTGAAGAGGTAGTAGGCTCATCACATGGCCAGAGCAGGAGCAAGAGAGAATGGGAGTGGGGGTAAGTACCACACACCCTTACACAACCAGATCTTGAAAGAATTCGCTATCACAAGGATGGTATCAGATCATGAGAGATCCACCCCCATGACCCAAACACCTCCTACCAGGCCCCACCTCCAACCCTGAGGATTACATTTCACCATGAGATTTATAGGGGCCACCTTCCAAACCATTTCACACACCATGGAATACTATGCAGCCATAAAAATAACAAAATCATGTCCTTTGAAGCAACATGGATGCAGCTGAAGGCCATTATCCTAAGTAAATTAATGCAGGAATACAAAACGAAATACCACATGATCTCACTTATAAGTGGGAGCTAAACACTGGGTACTTATGGACATAAAGATGGAAAGAATAAACACTGGGACTACTAGAGGGGAGAAGGAGGAAGGCAAGGTTTGACAAACTAACTATTGGGTACTATGCTCATGTATTAATCTGTTCTCACACTGCTATATAGAACTACCCGAGACTGGGTAATTTATAAAGAAAAGAGGTTTAACTGACTCACAGTTCCACAGGCTGCACAGGAAGCATGGCTGGGAGCCTTCAGGAAACTTATAATCGTGGCAGAAGGTGAAGGGGGAAGCAAGGCACGTTCTACCATGGCGGCAGGAGAGCAAGTGAGCCAGGGGGTATGTGCCATATGTTTAAACCATCAGATCTCATGAGAACTCACTTACCATCTAAGAACAGCAAGGGGGAAGTCTGCTCTCATGAGCTAATCACCTCCCACCAGGTCATTCCCCCTACATTGGGAATTATAATTCAACATGAGATTTGGGTGGGGACACAGAGTCAAACCATACCAAATCAGCATCTGGATGATGGGATCATTCATACCCCAAAACTCAGCATTATGAGATATACCCATGTAACAAACTGGCACATGTACCCCTGAATGTAAAATACAAGTTAAAATTATTTTCAAAATAAATTAATTAATAAATAAATATGATTAAATGAAATTAAAATTTTGAATTAAAAAAATTTGAGAGTGATTTCAGCTTGACAGTTATGTAAGTTATGTAAATGGAAACAGTGAGTTCTGTAGGGTTTGGATCAATTGCACTATCTGTACTAAGTTGATGTCCAGTTGTTTGGATGAAAAGAAAAGAGGAGAAACATATAGATCTAACAGGAAAAAAAATGGACAAGTTTTTATGATAGCAAAAAGAAGAATGGAGGAAATAGGACTGAGGTTATAGTGATTGATAGATATTAATAGATGACTAAGTCAAAAGCCACTGGTTGCAGAAAATATTGATTAATTTTGTTTTAATCCAGTCAGACAACAAAATCTTATAACCTGCCTCTGGAGAAAACTCTTTTAGCCCTGTAATTATCTTTATTCCAAGCATCATTCCATTCATTAAGTAGTGTATAGGGTGATTAATAAGTGAATTATTCACAGAGTTAGGACAGAATTTTTGAGTATTTCAGGATATTAATACTATAGTCAATGAACTAAAATAAAATTTGACTAGAGGTGTGATCACCATGAATGCCATGTTGGTATCTTGTTAGATTTGGCAACCTAAAATTGACAAATGTATTAATAAAATAACAGTTCCTTGATGATTAATTTACATTTAGTAAACATGCTCTTTCTTCTTCCTTCCCTTTCTTATTCGTTCATTCATTCCTACAGAGCAGTGACTTTCATTCTAAGATTCCCAGAATCCTAAGAATTCTTGAATGTCATCATAGGGAGCCAGGTGTGAGGATTTCCAAAAGTTTTATTTAATACTTGAAAAATCTCGAAAAGTTATATATTTACACCAGAAAAAGCTATACAGGTTTTAAGTTATATATATATAGTTGAATACTTTTTATTTCTATCCAGAACTAAGTCATTAGGGTTAATAATGTTGATTATTTCATACTGACCTAGTGGGTAGCCTTTATATATCATTGATTACTTATTAGTAAAATAAGAAACCCCCCAAAATTACAAAATAAATATATTTTGTGGGGTTTTCTTAAGGCTTTTGAAACATAAAATCAGAGGAGAGGATTAAAAGTAATCCTTGATTATTAAAAAGGCAGGGGACTACTAACTTAGAAAATTGTATGAAAACAGCAAGATATATACATGGCCCTCAGACCAGCTGCCTGTTTTAATAAAGTTTTATTGGAGCACATCTATGGATCTATGGTGCTTTCCTGCTACAATGGTAGAGTTGAATGGTTGCTATAGAGACCGTATGGTTCGCAAAGCCTAAAATATTTATCATCTGGTCCTTTATAGCAAAAGTGAACCCAGTTTTAGAACATTCACTTTACAAATTAAGATACAGTGGATGCTGCCTTAACTGACCTCCACTTAACTGATTTGCAATTAGCACTTTCTGCTACCCCTGTACAACTTATTGACTGATGTCCACTGTAAACTGAAAGCCTTTGAGCTACTTTTAATGCCTGTAAATTTCTCCTTCCATCACAGAAATTGTATAGTTTCTAAGAGGAAGCTGTGTTGATTCCTAAATATGTTTACACCATTTGTTCTTGTTCTTGTAGGTATGCGATTTAATTAAATATTATGTTGAGACGCTGAGACGGGCGGATCACTAGGTCAGGAGATCGAGACCATCCTGGCTAATTCGGTGAAACCCCGTCTCCACTGAAAATACAAAAAAATTAGCTGTGCGTGGTGGCGGGTGCCTGTACACCCAGCTACTGGGGAGGCTGAGGCGGGAGAATGGCATGAACCCGGGAGGCGGAGCTTGCAGTGCGCAGAGATCGCACCACTGCACTCCAGCCTGGGTGACACAGTGAGACTCTGTCTCTAAATAAATAAATAAATAAATATTATGTAAACTGAGCAAATGAGTATAACAAGAGTAGCATTGTTGTTTCTTTGAGAAATAAACTAAATGTGTTGGAAAAATGAGAAACTCAAACAGTTGCGGTCAGCTTAACTGTTGGCAAGACAACTAGAAACAAATGGGAAAAATTGTGTAATCTAGGATTTCAGATTGCTTTACCCCAGTTGTCTTCACAGAAAGTGAACAAGAAATCCATGACAACATATCATTGGCATAGTTTCCACAAGAAACTCCACTCTGAATCCGTGCAAGGCTTTGATCTTGTCATCAAAATTCTGGCAAATTTATTTACACATGTCTTTTAAATTAAAGTTAAGTTTTAAGGACTTACATCTAATACTTCTTATGATTCCTCCATCTAACTTAAATTTGTGATTAATCTGTTTATTACTGGTCCCAATCTGATTGAATAAGGGGGTTTCTACAGTTTTTGCTAACCAAAAGTTTAATTTGATGAAGATGGAATTATAAATACAATAATTCAAGTTTAAAGAATTAGAATGGTAAAGGTTAACACAATTTAGTATGCCTAAAAATCACTTAAAAAGCTTACTAACAACGTAAATTATTGTGCCTTCGGCCTGAGATTTTGATTCAATAGGTCTAGCATGGGACATAGGAATCTGGAGTTTTAGGAATGATAAAGGAAAATTGCTTAAAATAGGGTAAATTATGACTTACAAATATAAAATGAACACTTGTCTAAGATTTTTAACTCATTTATTTAATGAGGGAGCCAGTAAGATGTTATGCTAAGTTTTATGGAAAATTAAGAGCCACACACATATCTAGGCACTAAGGAACACTGAAATAAATTTGCTTGATAGGTTCAAAACTGACTTCTTGATGGAAGGTGGAAAAAGGAAAATTAATTATACTTCCACCAAAATCAATCATTTGCCTGTCTATAGACAAGAATATTTGCATTACTATCAGTAATCTACAACTAACAGAATTGCAAATAACAAAGAAAACAAAAGGCACAGAGACCCCATAGAAACAGATAACCCAGGTTATTCTAGACAAGGATGAGATTTCCATTAAAGACACTCAGTGGTAATTTCGTTGGTCCATCTTAAAATCTTTCCATTTTCTCCTGAAACAAATTGCTCAAGCAATTCAAATACAATGAATCTGGTCAGTGGGTCACACCTGGAGAAATCATTTTCTAACCTGTAATCAAGACTGTTGAATTACTCCCTTCACTGGAAAGAATAAAATATTACCACATAAATTCGTATTATGATAATGGCCCACTATGAATGCTTTGGTGTTCTTAATTTTCTTAAGATTTATTAATATTTCTGAAGTAATTACTAAATGCCAAGCAATATATTTTCTAATTTAATCTTTCATTGACTTTTACTTTCACTTCAATTGAGCTACTCACTTTCATGGCTATAAACTTAACTTTTCAATAACTTAAAAATTGATTTCTAATGTTATAAACTTTAATGTTCCACTCTGTGACATGCTCTTTCAGACTCTCTCTTCCTTACTGCCAACTCACCTTCTCTTCTGTCTCTTCCAGTGCCCCAGTATCTTGACTCTTCCATTTTCTTTTTTCTTTTCTTTTATTAAGTGGATACATGATAATTTCACATGTTGATGGGGTACAATGTGGTATTTTGATACATGACACATTGTTAAAACCTCTCCTCCCTATCTTTCCCAGTCTGGTAACCACTCTTCTACTCTCTAGTAGATGAGTGTTTTTAGATTTCACATATGAATGAGATCATGTGATATTTGTCTTACCATGGTTAGCTTATTTCACTTACCACAATGTCATCTATGCTCATTCATGTTGTCAAAAGTGACACGATTTTACCCTTCATTATGGCCAAATGTGCATATGATATAGTTTGGATATTTGTCCTGACCCATATCTCTTGTTATATTGTAATCCCCACTGTTAGAGATTGGGCCTGGTAGGGGGTGTTTGGGTCATGGAGGTGGATCCCTCATGGCTTGGTGATACCACATGATAGTGAACGAGTTCCCAAGCTTCCTGACTAGTCAAGCAGATGTTGGCATTATGCTCCCTGTACAGCCCATGGAACCAGGAGCCAATTATGTCTCTTTTGTTATAAATTATCCAATCTCAGGTATTTCTTTATAGCAATGCAAGAATGACCAAATGCAGCATATATGCCACATTTTCTTTCTCCATTCATTCATTGATGGACACTTGGGTTGATTCTAGGCTATTGTGACTAGTGCTGTAATTAACATGAGAGTCCAGAAATCTCTTTGACATACTGATTTAATATTCTTTGAATATATACCCAGTAGTGGGATTGTTGGATTTTGTGATAAGTCTATTTTTAACGTTTTTGGAAGTTATATTGTTTTCCATAACAATTGCTCTAATTTACATTTCCACCAACAGTGTATGAAAATTCCCCTTTCTTCACATCCTTGCCAGCATTTGTTATTTTTTGACTCTTTCATAAAAAGCATTCTAAGCAGGGTGAGATGATATCTCACTGTGGATTTGACTTGCATTTCTCTGATTATTAGTGATGGTGAGCATTTTTTCATATACCTGTTGGTGTTTTTTTTTTTTTTTTTGTCTTATTTGGAGAAATGTCTATTCAGCTGTCTTGACTATTTTCTAATCCAATTATTTGTATTTTTGCTATTGAGTTGTTTGAGTTTTCTATAAATTTGGGATATTAACCCCTTATGAAGTGAAGAGTTTGCAGATATTTTCTCCCATTTTGTAGGTTGTGTTTTCACTCTCATGATTGTTTCCTATGCAGTGCAGAAGTTTTTATTTGGTGTAATCCCATTTGTTTATTTTTGCTTTTGTTGTGCATGTCTTTTGTTGTCTTTTCTAAAAAGCCCTTGCCCAGACCAATGACATATAACATTTCACCTAAGTTTTCTTCTACTAGTTTCATAGTTTGGGGTCTTACATTTAAATATTTAATTTATTTTGAGTTGATTTTTGTATATGATGAGAGATAGAGGTCTACTTTCATTCTTTTGTATGTGGATATGCACTTTCCCAGCACCATTTGTTGAAAAGACTGTCTTTTCCCAGTTGAATGTTTGCACCTTTGTCAAAAATAAGTTGCATGTAAACATGTGGTTTTATGTCTGGGCTCTCTATTTTTGTTCCACTGGTCTACGTGCCTGTTTTTATGCCAATACCATGCTGTTTTAGTTAAGATAGCTTTGTAATATATTTTGAAATTAGATAGTGTAATACCTCTAGCATTGCTCTTTTTGCTTAAGATTTATTTGGCTATTTGGGGTGTTTTGTAGTTTCACATGAATTTTAAGATTTTTTTAACATCTGTGAAGAATGAAATTGGAAATTTGATAGAGATTATATTGGATTTATAGATTGATTTTCATAGTATGGTCATTTCAACAATATTAATTCTTCTAGTCCATGAACATGGGATATCTTTCTATTTATTTTAATTTTTTAATTGTTTTTATCAATGTTTAATAATTTTCATCTTTCCATAGCTTAATTTACTTGTAGGTATTTTGTTTTTTTAATAGCTATTTTAAATGGGATTACTTTCTTGATTCCTTTTTCAGATAGTCTGCTATTGGTGTATAGAAATGTTACTGATTTTTTACGTTGCTTTTGTATCCTGAAACCTTATTGTATTCATTTACTATTTCTGATTCTCAGTGGCGCATTTAGGGTTTTTTACATATATGATCATGTCATCTGCAAAGAGGGACAATTTGACTTTTTTTTTCCAATTTGGATGCTTTTTATTTCTTTCTCTTGCCTAATTGTTCTGACTAGGACTTCCAGTACTATGTTGAAAAAAGTGATTAAAGTGAACATCCTTGTCTTGTTCCAGATCCAAGAGGCAAAGCTTTCAAGTTTTCACCATTCAGTATAATGTTGCCTGTGGGTTATCACATATGGTCTTTATTTTATTATGTTCTTTTATAAATAATTTGTTGAAAGATTTGATCATAAAATGATATTTAATTTTGTCAAATGCTTTTTCTGCATCTATTGAAACGATTATATGTTTTTAATCCTTCATTGTTTAATGTGATGTATCACATTTTATTGATTTACATGTATTAGAATATCCTTACCTCCCCGGGTAAATACCATTTGATTATGGTGGATAATCTTTTTAATATGCTTTTGAAATATCATTGCTAGAACTGCTGGTTTTGAATGTTTGCATCTATGTTTATCAATGATATTGGCCTGGAGTTTTCTTTTATTTGCTGTTCTTGTCTCATTTTGGAATCAGGAAATGCTGTCTTCATAGAATGAGTTTGGAGAGTTCCCTCCTTTTCATTTTTTGAAATAGTTTGTAAATAATTTGTATAAGTTTTTTAAATGTTTTGTAGAATTTGTCAGCAAAAACCACCAAGTCGTGAACTTTTCTTTCTTCCTCTATTTTTTTAGAGACAGAGTCTCACTCTATCACTGAGGCTGGCATACAGTGGTGCAGTCATAGCTGACTGCAGCCTCAAACTCCTGGTCTTAAGTGATCCTCCTGCCTCAGCCTCCTGAGTACAAATACAGACCACTATACCTGGATAATTTTTATTTTTATTTTTAGAGATGGAGTCTCGTTGTGTTGCCCAGGCTAATCTTGAACTCCTGGCCTCTAGTGATTCTCCTGCCTTGGGCTCCTAAACTGTGAGATTACAGGTGTGAGCTACTGTGTGAAGTCTTTTGGATTTTCCTTGACTGAGAGCCTAAATTGCTCCTTCAATCTCATTATTTGTCATTGGTGTGTTCACATTTTCTATTTCTTCTTTCTTCAATTTTGATAGGTTATATGTGTCCAGAGCATACGTATTCCTTCTAAGTTTTTCAATTTATTGGCGTATAATTGTTTGTAGTACTTACTCATGATTCCTTATATTTCTCTAGAGTCTATCATAGTATATCCTTTTTCATCTCTGATTTTATGTGAATTTTCTCCTTTTTTCTTAGTCTGACAAAACATTTGTCAATTTTACGTTTTCAAAAAGATTCCATCATTTAATTAGTCGTTTGTATTTTTTGTCTTCATTTTGTATATTTGTGCTCTGATCTTTATATTCTTTTGCTAATTTGGGTCTTAGTTTGTTCTTGATTTTATAGTTCCTTGAAATACATTGTTAGATGGTTTATTCATTATCTTTCTTCTTTATTGATGTAGAAATGTATTGCTATAAGCTTCCCTCTAAGGACTGTTTTGCTGTATTTCATAAGTTTTCATATGTTCTGATTTCATTTTTATTTGCCTTCAGACATTTCTAAAATTAAATTTTTTTCATTGACCCATTGGTTGTTTAAGGATATGTTGTTTAATTTGTATGTATTTGCAAAATTTCTGAAGTTCCTCCTGTTGTTTATTTCTAGCTTTATTCCATATGGTTAAAAAAACATGTGATATGATTTGATTTTTTGATTAGCTAAGACTTGTTTTGTGGTCTAACATATCTATCATGGACAATATTCCATGTGCAGGTGAAAAGACAGTGAATTATGCAATTGTTGGATGAAATGTTATGTAAATAACTGTTAAATTCTTTTGATCTAGAGTGCAGTTTAAATGTTTCTTTGTTGAGATTCTCAATGATCTGTTCATTGCGGAAAACCGGATGTTGAAGTTTCTTACTATTATTGTACAGTTTTTTGTCTCTCCTTTTAGATCTATTAATGTTTGCTTTATATATTTAGGTTCTCCAATGTTGAGTGCATTATATATTTACAATTATTGTATTCTCTTGTTGTACTGACCCCTTTATTATTACATAATGACCTTGTTTGTCTGTGTTTACAGTTGTTTTACTTGAAGTCTATTTTATTTGATATAAATATAACTACTTCTGCATTATTTGGTTTCCATTATCATAAAATATATTTTTTCATCTGATCGCTTTCAATTTATGTGTGTATTTACAGGTGATGGGAGTCTCTTGTAGAAAGAATATAGTTAGGTCTTGTTTTTAATCAATTTACCCATTCTCTGTCTTCTTACTGGATAGTTTAATCTATTTCCATTCAAGGTAATTATTGATAGATAAGGACTTATACTGCCATATACTGTTTTCTTGTTGTCTTTTAGAATTTTTGTACCTTTTTGTCCCTTTGTTGTTTTCCTTTGTAGTTAAGTGATTTTCTCTGTGTGTTTTTGTTTCTTGTTATTTTATTTTTAGTGTGTCTAATAAAAATGTTTGCCTTTTAGTTACTATGAGGCATGTGAAGAATATTTTATAGTTTCAATAGGTAATTTTGAATGGATAACAACTTAATTTTGGTAATAAGAAATGGGGAAAAGCAAACACTCTGCTCTTTAACTCAATCACTCCCCCACATTTTGCATTTTTGATGTCTTAATTTACATCTTTTATATCACTTATCCCTTAACAAATTATTGTAGTTGTTATTGTTTTTGTTTTGTATTTTAACCTTCTTACTAAAAACATGAAAGTGGTTTACATTCAATTATTACTATATTAGAGCATGCTGAATTTGTCTGAATATTTATTTTTACCTGCGGATTTATACCTTCCAATTTTTTGTATTACATATTAGTGACCTTTTCTTTCAGTTTGAAGACTGTTCTTTAACATTTCTTTTAAGGCAGGTATGGTTACAATGAATTCCTTCATCTTTTGTTTGTCTTCGAATGTTTTAACCTCTCCTTCATTTCCAAATGAGAGCCATGCTGGATACTGTATTCACGGTTGACAGTTTTTTTCTTCAGCACTTGATTCTATTATCCTACTCTCTCCTGGCCCATATTGTTTCTGCTGTGAAGTCTGCTGCCAGGCACATTGGAATTCTCTCATGTGTTATACGCTTCCTTTTTCTTAATGCTTTCAGGACCTACTCTTTGTTTTTGACGTTTAAAAGTTTAACTATAATGTGTCTTGTGGTTGTCTTATTCAGATTAATTCTGATTAGTGACCTTTGGCCATCCTAAACATCTTAATCCTTCTCCAAGTTTAAAAAGTTGTCTGTTATTCCTCTGAATAAGCTTCTAACTCTTTTTCATTCTTAGTTACATGTTAACACTGTAGATTTGTTTTTCTGATGGTGTCCCATGGATCTCATAAGTTTTCTTTGTTTCTTCTCATTTTTTTCTCTTTTCTGCTCTGACAGTATATTTTCAAAGACCCCGTCTTTGAGCTCACTGCTTTTTTTTTTCTGCTTGATCAGTTCTGCTCTTGATGCCCTCTAGTGCATTTTTTCAGTTTGTTTACTGAACTTTCCACCTCCAGGATTTTCATTTGATTTTTCCCATTATTTTAAATTCTTTGTTGAATTTCTCATAAATTTCCATATTGTTTCTCTGTACTTTGTTGAAGTGCACAGATTTTTTTTTTTAAAAAAAACAGCTATTTGAATATTTTTGTCTGCCACATCATTCATTTTCATGTCTTTAGGTTCAGTTGCTGACACCTTGTTTTCTCCATTTGGTGAGGCAGTTTTTCCTAGGCTATTCTTATTTTTTGTAGATGTACATCTCTGTCAGCACATTGATGAATTAAATATTTATTTCAGTCTTCTCAGTCTGGGTTTGTTTTTGACTGTTTCTCAGTGGGCTTCTTTAGAAATTCTGCGTGGATTTCCATTATATTCCATTTTAGCATTAGGAGGTGCCCAAAGCAAAGGTTAGACATAAGTCTTGCAATGGGGCTTCACCACTGATGCAATGTAACTGGATGGGCCCATGGGTGATCCACAGAAAGGCTGCTGTCTGGGTGGGAGAACAAGTCAGGCCATCAAATCTGGACAGTCTGTGTATCATGTTTCCCACAGCGTGGTGCCCATAAACAACCTGTCTGGTATAATATTTCCTCTGGTAGGAATGGCTAGCCACTGCTAAGTTTCATATAGTAAGTATTGCTAACCCAATCCCTTCTCTATGTCCCTAGCATGCCTCTGGTGGTTCAGCTCTGTTGACACTCATGGTGCTGCTTGTGGGCTGATGCAGGAGTGAGTCTACTGTGAAGGCACTCAGTATGGTGGAAAAAATATTCAACTTCTGCTCACTTTATTCAGTGTAAGAACTGTGAGTTCAGGAGGACTTTCTGCATATAATAACATTATGGCCTGGGGGAGGAGTATCACAGTCACAGAGTACTGTTTCCCTTACTGTCCAAGCATGGTTTTACTCCTCTTTGCAGTCCAAAGGGGCTTCATAGACTCACTCATGTATTCGGGGTTCATTAGCTCTTGTAAAGGTAGTTTCATATGTGGATAGTTGTTCATATAGATGTGTCCATAGGGGTATGATTACTGGAGAGATCTACTCCACTACCTTGCTCTGCCCAAATCCTTCCCCTTTCCAACAAGAGTTTGCCACCTTCTAGTTTTCTTTTTTCTTTTTTTTTCTTTTTTTTTTCTGATTTTTTTTTTTTTATTATTGATCATTCTTGGGTGTTTCTCGCCAAGGGGGATTTGGCAGGGTCACAGGACAATAGTGGAGGGAAGGTCAGCAGATAAACAAGTGAACAAAGTTCTCTGGTTTTCCTAGGCAGAGGACCCTACGGCCTTCCGCAGTGTTTGTGTCCCTGGGTACTTGAGATTAGGGAGTGGTGATGACTCTTAACGAACATGCTGCCTTCAAGCATCTGTTTAACAAAGCACATCTTGCACTGCCCTTAATCCATTCAACCCTGAGTGGATACAGCACATGTTTCAGAGAGCACAGGGTTGGGGGTAAGGTCACAGATCAACAGGATCCCAAGGCAGAAGAATTTTTCTTAGTACAGAACAAAATGAAAAGTCTCCCATGTCTACCTCTTTCTACACAGACACGGCAACCATCCGATTTCTCAATCCTTTCCCCACCTTTCCCCCCTTTCTATTCCACAAAACCGCCACTGTCTTCATGGCCCGTTCTCAATGAGCTGTTGAGTACACCTCCCAGATGGGGTGGTGGCCGGGCAGAGGAGCTCCTCACTTCCCAGTAGGGGTGGCCGGGCAGAAGCGCCCCTCACCTCCCGGATGGGGTGGCTGGCCGGGCGGGGGGCTGACCCCCCCACCTCCCTCCCAGACGGGGCGGCTGGCCGGGCGGGGGGCTGACCCCCCCCACCTCCCTCCTGGACGGGGCAGCTGGCCGGGCAGAGGGGCTCCTCACTTCCCAGTAGGGGCGGCCGGGCAGAGGCACCCCTCACCTCCCAGATGGGGCGGCTGCACAGGCGGGGGACTAACCCCCCCACCTCCCTCCCGGACAGGGTGGCTGGCCGGGCGGGGGGCTGACCCCCCCACCTCCCTCCCAGACAGAGCGGCTGGCCGGGCAGAGGGGGTCCTCACTTCCCAGTAGGGGCGGCTGGGCAGAGGCGCCCCCCACCTCCCGGACAGGGCAGCTGGCCGGGTGGGGTGCTGATCCCACCACCTCCCTCCTGGACGGGGCATCTGGCCAGGTGGGGGGCTGATCCCCCCACCTCCCTCCCGGACGGGGCGGCTGGCCGGGCGGGGGGCTGACCCCCCCACCTCCCTCCCGGATGGGGCGGCTGGCCGGGCGGGGGGCTGACCCCCCCACCTCCCTCCCGGACAGGGCGGCTGGCCGGGCAGAGGGGCTCCTCACTTCCCGGTAGGGGCGGCCAGGCAGAGGCGCCCCTCACCTCCCGGACGGGGCGGCTGGCTGGGTGGGGGGCTGACCCCCCCACCTCCCTCCCGGACGGAGCGGCTGGCCGGGCAGAGGGGCTCCTCACTTCCCAGTAGGGGCGGCCGGGCAGAGGTGCCCCTCACCTCCCGGACAGGGCGGCTGGCCGGGCAGGGGGCTGACCCCCCCACCTCCCTCCCGGACAAGGAGGGAGGACGCTCCTCACTTCTCAGACGGGGTGGCTGCCGGGCGGAGGGGCTCCTCACTTCTCAGACGGGGCGGTTGCCAGGCAGAGGGTCTCCTCACTTCTCAGACAGGGCGGCCGGGCAGAGATGCTCCTCACATCCCGGACGGGGCGGCAGGGCAGAGGTGCTCCCCACATCTCAGACGATGGGCGGCCGGGCAGAGACGCTCCTCACTTCCCAGATGTGATGGTGACCAGGAAGAGGCGCTCCTCACTTCCTAGATGGGATGGCGTCCGGGCAGAGACACTCCTCACTTTCCAGACTGGGCAGCCAGGCAGAGGGGCTCCTCACATCCCAGACGATGGGCGGTCAGGCGGAGATGCTCCTCACTTCCCAGACGGGGTGGCTGCCAGGCAGAGGCTGCAATCTCGGCACTTAGGGAGGCCAAGGCAGGCGGCTGGGAGGTGGTTGTAGCGAGCCAAGTTCACGCCACTGCACTCCAGCCTGGGCGCCATTGAGCACTGAGTTAACGAGACTCCGTCTGCAATCCCGGCACCTCGGGAGGCCGAGGCTGGCAGATCACTCGCGGTTAGGAGCTGGAGACCAGCCCGGCCGACACATCGAAACCCCGTCTCCACCAAAAAAATACGAAAACCAGTCAGGCGTGGCGGCGCGCGCCTGCAATCGCAGGCACTCGGCAGGCTGAGGCAGGAGAATCAGGCAGGGAGGTTGCAGTGAGCTGAGATGGCAGCAGTACCGTCCAGCTTCGGCTCGGCATCAGAGGGAGACCGTGGAAAGAGGGGAGAGGAGAGAGGAGAGAGGAGTTTTCTTTTTTCTTAACCAAACTAAGTTTAGCCTTTTAATCCTTCACCCTCCTCCACTTCAAATGCCATTGCTTCTTTGTATGCTTATTGTATTTTCCATGCTATATGACTTTCAGCTGGTTATTTACAGTATGTAAGTTTTAATATCCTGTAAAATGGGGACAATAATGGCATCCATTTGATACGGATGTTAAAGATAATAAATGACACTGTCCATGTTAAATAATTTTTTGAGATATATTGAGATGTTTCTGTACTTCCTTGTTCTGGCCCTCTTGTTGAACCAGAGGGATCTATTGCCATGAAAAGCAATAAAACTGTCATAGTAGAAATTAAAAGTGAGTAGGAACTCATTTAAAAATCATCATTCTCCTTTTCAATGCAAAAATAAGAACTAGAAAATTTTAATAAGGCAATAGTCCGAAGAAATAACTTATGGAAGATAATATGGGTTTTTTAATCTTAAAGGGTTTTTTATATATTCAAGCTTCGAGATTGGCTGCCTTGAATCCTCCTAAATGTAAGTTTTAGAGAGGGAGGAAAGAGTCAAAGAAAAAATTGCACTGGAAAAAGTTAAATAAGTAAGGAAGATATTATTCAAGCTATTGCAATACTGGAGAGAGTCCAGAACTCGTCTGAACTCAGCTCCCCTGATACAAAGGGCCGTGGAGTTTTTGAAAGTGAAGGTAAGGGGGCGATCATAGGCCACCTGTCTTTGCTAACTGTCTTTTTTCAAAGGAAAGATAAACTTTCTTTTATCTTTATGATATAAGGTAATTTTTACAACTTGGAGCAAGATTAGGCTCTTACTCTCTCATGGAGGCTGGGAAATAAGGTATTATCTTTCTGGAGGATTATGTTTGAAAGAGATGGCTCCCAGATCCTTGAAAAAGGAAATTTTCTGCTTACAAGTTACACATGCCACTTCTACCTGCATTTCACTGGCCAAACAGGTCACGTGTCTAAATCTGACCCTTCCTTCAATAGGACAGAAATGTATAATCTTCTAGGAGATAGGGCCACTACAGCAGGAAGACCAGATAATGGGAGAATGGTAATATAATCTGCCACAATGACCACAGTGAAAACATTAGTAATCCTCAGGGTTAAACCAAGTCTTCTTGGACACTTAGGTTGATTCTAGGCTATAGTCAATAGTGGAATAATAAAAAAATAGAGAATAGCCCATTTATTTTTTTGCAGAGAAGCTAGACAATTCACAGTAACTCATGGCCTAGACAATTTTATTTCTTGATCAACACAACTCTTTATAGATGCCTATGGTCCAAAAATGCGGATTCCTAATCATCCCCAAAAAGAAGGGATCCTCTGCAAGTCAACCTGGGAGGGAGTTTAGGATTGTTCTGAGGCAGTGAAAGCCATTGAGATTCACATGTAAGAGGGTAGAGAAAGGGAATCCACATGTTTTGATCCCTCCATGTGATGGATATAACTTGGTCTTCATTACATTGCACCACCTTTGGTGTCAGAGGGAACTAGATTTGAATCCCAGTTCCTTCACTCATTATGATTTGATGGTGAATGTGTTTTTAACTCGTCTGACCCTCCGTTTGCTCATCTATAAAAGATGGGATTGTTATGAGACTTGCAAATAAGGTAAGTGTGTAAAAATCTGGGAATAATCCTGTAATTTAAAAGACGGGGTTGTGATGAGGCTTCAATAAGGTAAGTGTGTAAAAATCTGGACACAGTGTTACTAATTTTGTAGGTTTTCAATATATAGAGAAGGAGGATTATTTTTCTCTCATTTAATTTTTAGAACAAGTTTATAAAATTGGTATTATTCATATTTTTGAGATAATCAAAGGATCAGTAAGTTTAAATAAATCACCATAGTAACAAAGCAGTTTACAATATATTGACTGGATAATTGCTAGTGAAAAGTAGCAATGATGATCACATTGAAAATCTTGTGTTAGGTGGTGGTTTTCTCTTGCATAAGCCTCTTCATTTGTTGAAACCATAGATTCTAAGTTTGCTCTATCAAAGTGATCATTAGAAAAATATAATGTACTTAGTGTATAAATTTTAGAAAATTTCGTTTTTGATCCTGTTAATTTGATTGAATATGTGCATTTTGAATTATGAATATGAATATGTATGACATATGAAATATGACTTGACATCACAGAGTAACCTTAGATCGTGGCAACTTTTTTTCTGAAAGCACATGCAGAAATGTATCTTCTTTCTAGTTTCCAAAAAACTCAGAGGCCATGGGGGAAGAGGGGACTTTGGCTGTCAGATAGTGCATGAGGTACATTAGGATACAGTAATTTCATCATAATTCATATTCATAATTCACAGTGAGGAAACCTGAAAGTTGCTACCACTTACCAATAAATGAAAGGTGGGGCGGGGTCGCTGGGGGGCACGGCTTTGTGAGCCAGTGCCTGGACTCCCACGTCACAAATGGAAGGCAGCGTGTGGAAGGAACTCAAGGCCCGATTGGTTCTTCCTAAGCAGGACACATCAGGTTGTCAGGGCAACTGGCTTTCAGTTGGTGGCCTTCAGTGGGTGCCTTAAGTTGGTGGCATTTGGTTGCCTTTCCTGGGGAGAGGGGGCAGGTGCTCAGCTCTGCAGACGTGGGGGCAAGCGAAGGCCCAAGCTGCCGTGAGAAGAGCAGAGGTGCCCCATGGGGACCATGATGAACAGTCGCATGTGCACCAAAGCCAGCCCCCGGCAGAGCCAGCGCAGGGGTTCTGCGGGGCCGTCCTCTGGCTTTGATATCTATGAGTGGGCGGCCAGCACAGGCGCAGGCACCAGCAGAAAGGAGCAGAGACGCCCAGAACATGCTGTCCCCCAATGCCAGCCCCAAGCGAGGCCAGCTTAGGGTGCGGTGGGCAGAGCCATCCTGCAGCTCTGAGATCCACGAGGTGTTGGCGGGAGTAGGGCCAGGCTCCACTGCGTTGGAGCTCACACAATTTGAGCCCAATTTGATTCTGGAGCCATGACCTGCAGCACATTGGCGACCAGAAGATGCCCAAAGGTAGGGAGGCGACAGATACCGCTTGGCCTCAGGAGCTCCTCTGGCCGTTGCTGAACCAAGGTTTCCCCAGAGACATCCACAGCCTGGGGCTCCTCCCTTCTTCACCTAGTTCCTTTCCTAGGCCCAGGCCCCAAGCCTGAGGACTGGCTCTGCCTGGGGTCTCCATCCCTTCGTCTTTCCCTGTTGCATCCAGTCAGTTTCTTTTCCCCTCCCTACCCATATGCCCAGTTCTGGGCCCTCTTCTTCCTAGAGGCTGGCCAAAAACTAAGTTTTCAAAGTACAAAATGGATGCTACAGATTTCGTTTCTGTAGAGGAAATGTCTGACAGCTCTTGTATTTAAACTTAAGTAGCTACACTGGGACTCACAGTTTCACAACTTGAGTTCTAGACCAGAGCTCTCTACCCTAAAGCAACAGCAAGGGGTTAGAGGAACTCTTCTTGATTCTAATAATAAAAAAATGATTTTTTTGTAGGGACAAGTTCTCATTGTGTTGCCCAAGCTGGTCTCAAACCCCTGGCGTCAAGTGATTCACCCACCTTGGCCTCCCACACTGCTGGGATGACAGGAAGAGCCACCACACTTGGTCATTGGAGGTGCTCTTGCTTTGTGTGTTTCGGCTGGTCTTCAGGCGCAGCTGTCTGTAAGATGCTCCTGCAGTATAGTTCTATGTCTTTCTGCACAGATTCAGTGGATCCTGTGATTTTTTTACATGGAATAGCCCCTTTATTTTTTGCAGAGAAGCTAGACAATTCACAGTAACCTATGGCCTAGTAAATTTTATTTCTTGATCAACACAACTCTTTATACATGCTTGTGGTCCAAAAATGCAGATTCCTAATCATCCCCACGAATAAGGGGGCTATTGCAAGGCAATCTGGGAGGGAGTTTAGGATTGCTCTGAGGCAGTGAAAGCTATTGAAATTCCCACATGAGGGGGCAGAAAAGGGAATCCACATGTTTTGATCCCTCCATGTTCTGGGTGTAACTTGGTCCTCGTTAAATTGAACCATTTTTGGCATCAGAGAGAACCGGATTTGAATCCCAGTTCCATCCCTCATTATGATTTGATGGTGAATGTGTTTTTAACTCGTCTGAGGCTCAGTTTGCTGATCTATAAAAGATGTGATTGTTACGAGGCTTCTATAACGTACATGTGTAAAAATCATGGCAAAATGCTTGTAATTTAAAAGACAGGGTTGTCAGGAGACTTCTATCAGGTAAGTGTGTAAAAACCTAGACACAATGCCTATAATTTTGTAAGTGTTCAATATATGGAGAAGGAGGATTATTTTTCTTTCATTTGATTTTTAGAGCAACTTTATAAAATTGGTGATACTCATATATTTGAGATAATCAAACCAAGGATCAGAAAGACTAAATAAATCAGCATAGTCACAAAGCAGTTCACAATACATTTACTGGATAATTTCTAGTTAAAAGTAGCAATGATGATCACATTGAAAATCTTGTATTATCTGTTGGTTTTCTCTTACATACGCTTCTTGGAATTTAGTAAGATAAGTTGCAGCTCAAAAAGCAGATCCGTAGAATATTTTGTTCCAGAGATTGTAGTGGGGGCCCAAGTATTGCATGAGTTTTGTTGGGAACAAAGTGTAGGCTGAGAATCTAAGCAAACTTCAGGTGGTGGTTTTCAGTTGGTGGGCAGTGGCAGAAGGAGGAGGAGCTCCATCTGTGCTCTCTCTTCCCCAAGTCACAGCCCTCAGGCTTGTTGCATCCAGGCCCTTCTTAGTTAAACCAGACAGGTTGACAGGTTTATTTAGCATTTAGCAGACAAGTCAGCTCAGGGTAGGCGGGTGAGGTGGGGTGTGGGCTGCTAGTACAGTGCCGCCCTTTGACCCAGGGCTGCCCGTGCCCATGGGGCTATTCCATGTATTATATATTATATATATACATAATATTTTTATATTTATGTATATAAGCCTGTTGGTTTGTTAAAACCATGGATTCTAAGATGCTCTATCAACGTGATCATTAGAAAAATGTGATGTACTTAGTGTGTAAATTTTAGAACATTTCTTCTGTTAGTCTTGTTAATACTCAATTCTTTTCTAAAACACCTAGCCCAAATCTCCATAGGTTTTAATCGAATTATATTATAATTTGGATTTTCTGGTCTGCCTATCTTCCAAATAATAAAGTTCTTAAAATTAATTTTCTATTGCTGCCATAACAAATTACCACAATTTTGTGGCTTAAATCAAAGACTTATGACCCTATAGTTCTGTAGGGCAAACCTCTGACCGTGGTCTTACGGGCTTAAGTAAAGGTGTTGTCAGGGCTGTATTGCTTTCTGGAGGCTCTAGAGAGAATCCATTTCCTTTTCCAACTTTTAGATGCTGTCCCTATTCCTTGGATCATGGGACAATCCCTCCATCTTCAAAGCCAGTAATGTGGGATGTCTGTGACCATTGTTCTGTAGTCATATCACCTTCTGACTGTAGCTAGGAAAGATTCTCTGATTTTATAGACACATGCAATTAGATTGGCCCCCAAGATAATCAAGGATAATCCCCCTAACTCAAGGGTTAATCACATCTCCAAAGTCCCTTTTGCCCCACGTAAAGTAATATGGTCACAGATTCCAGGGACTAGAGGTCATTATTTTGACTGTCACAAAGGCAAAGTCTTGGACTTATGCATATCTAGATTTTCTTTGCTTAATTTCAGAGCCTAGAACACATTAGATTCTAAATAAATGTGAATGAGTGATAAATATTATATTTACAGATTGCTGCCACATTACAATTCTGTCCTCCCACTGGTGGTGGAATCCTATGTACTTTTTACCATCTCCATTTTGCATTCAGACTGAACATGGTTATGTTATTCCTTTCACCTGGGTGATTTGAAACCATCTCTCTATTTCTATTTGTAGAGATTTTATCTATCAAGCCCTTCTCAAATGCCACTTCAAAAAACTTTTCCTAATCTCCAATTGTCTTAGTCAATTTATGCTCTTATAACAAAATAACACAGACTAAACAATTTATGAAAACCAGACGTTTATCTGTCACAGTTCTGGAGACTAGGAAGTCCAAGATCAAGGCGTTGGCAGGTCTGATGTCTGGTAAGGGCTGTTCTCTCCGTTCAAGATGGTGTCTTGATGCTGCATCTTCCAGAGACAAGGAACACTGTTTCCTCACATGGTGGAAGGCGGGAGAGCAAGAGGGATGAAATCCCTCCATGGAGCTCTTTCATGAGGGCTCCTAAACCCATTCCTGAGGTAGTAGTCCTTATGACCTCATCACTTCCTGTAGGCTCCACCTCAACACTATCACATTGTCAACGCTGAATCTCGGAGGAGGCACAGTGAAACCACAGCACCAATCAAGTATGATCTTTCTCTCCTCAAAAACCCCCTCATATGTTTAGACCTCCCATGCACTTTTATACGTTTTGTCTTATGGTTTCTTCCTGTACAAATAAGGTGCTGTAAATGGATAGCTATAGTTTTGGGTTTCATTTCAACAAAACACCCTTCCTAGTTTTTTGAACCCCAAGCGAAATATGAGGACAGGCCCCACCTTCCATTACAAAAGCTGAAAGGGAGTGCATGATCCTTTTTCCAGTTTCTTGGCCACTCACGTGTGGGCACATATCTAGGCCCAGCCAACTGATGGCTCTTTATTAGAACTTGGAACCCGATGAAATGATGCAAAAGACCTGAAAGAATCAGAGATGATTCTGAGAAATTGAGCAGAGATGCAGGTCCAGGAATGTGGCAGCAAGTGCCTAGCTTCAGCAGAGCCCAGCTACATGGTGACAAGTGTCAAATGACAACATCCTAGTGGTGGCATCCCAAGATCTGCTTCCGTCGAATGAACTTGGCTGTACTGAGTTTCCCTCAGTTCTTACCTTGCTTCTCCAGCATCTTCAATGATTTTGTGAACTATTCAATATCCTTTCATTGAATTCCTGTTTTGCTTAAGTTGTCTAGAATTTGTTATTTTCAGTGAAAAATATAAACCAATTATCCCCTCACATTAAAACACACTCCACTTAGGCATCTCCTCTGATCTCACTGGAGAAAACTTTGGACGTTATTTGTAATTTGACTCAGAATCATAGGATTAATTTGGTACTAGTAACAATGGAGATAAGTAACTAACTTTTTGTGAAACTTCTTCCTGGGGTGAAACAAAATCTATTGTGGAAACTCTTTCCAATTACCTCTGGAAATTTATTAAGTGACCTAGTATATAATGATAATTTACCATGATATTTGATAAAATCGTTTTGTGTGTTCAGAATAATTTCTTTTTTCTTTACCTTTGAAAATAATGCGTTGATAGTTAATTTTCTCCTAAATTGTCTGTTTTTATTTCCATAAAAGGTATTTATTGAACGTCTCCTTACTTTTAATATAACTAGGCATTGTGTGATCAAAGTAAAATAAATATATTATTGTTTCTGGAATTACTAAAGCTTTGAAAATGGACTTATCGACCTCAAACCAATGGGACATATTCCTATGTGGCCTGCTCCTCTGTTAGGGTTCCCAGGGTAAGTGGTGATTCCTTTTCTGTCTTTTTAAAGATTTTAGAAATGCAGTTGCTGCTGTGGGCCACTAGGCGGAGTACTTCAGAGCAGGGTTTGTGGGAGTACAAAGCTAACTTATGCTGCTTTTGCTTGATGTTTCTGCAGCTTCCTTGACTACTGTGGATGATAAGTAATCATTTTCTTCCTCTTCTTTATTTTTCCCCCTCCCTCTTTGGAGTGAACGTGAAACATTTAGGAATTTTGTTGATCAACATATACCGTGTTCATGAAAATCCGGCTAAGATAATATAGTAGGACTCCTTTGATTATAAATAATACAATTCAAACTCAAACTGGTCTAAGCCAAAAAAAATATTAATTTGTGGACTCGTATAATGGAAAAATCCAGGGTATAGCTTCAGAATGGCTGAACGTAGGGACTCAGGGCTTGGCTGTTCTCCTCTTCCTTGCTTTTTTCTTCCCCTTAGTTCCACAGCCCCAGAATAAAGCAAAAACAGAAACACTTCTAATAGTTTCAATAAGAGACTAGAGATTGACTTTGGGTGTGAGGCTTGGATTTCATGTCCATCTCTAGTTTCATCTGTGCCAGGATTAGAAGTATATTCATTGGCCAGGCCTGTGTCACGAGCTCATACAGGGTTTCCACTGTCCACACAATGCCTTTGCAAGTATTAGAAAATGGCTCCCCTTTCTCCAGTTAGATGCAGCCCTGTATCGGGTCATGTGGCTTGGAGAAGAGCATGTAGGCTGGATTTCAGCCCCCCTTTCTCCCTTAGCTGGGTTTCTTCCTTGAGTGAACAACATACCTGTTAGTAGCTGTCCTGTGCTTATTCCTGAAACTGGGGGTGAAAGCTCCCACGCCAAAACTGAAGGACAGAAGGTGGCTTCATCTAGGGTATCAGATAATGGCTAATAACAAAGGGAGGGGACAGTGGGTGCTGTGTGGGCAAAAGGAGCAAAAAATAATCCTAACCTGTCTAGACTTCATCTCAGAAGCCATATGCAACCTTCTTCAATGGAAATATTTAACACTTCAGGAGTGCCAAGAAGGCTATAAGGAGCATATCTCTTAAGAACATAAGTTAGGACATTCTAGAATGTATGCTTTATGGATTTACCTTGTAAATATATAACATTGACTAATACACACAGAAAATATATTGTAGAGTAACATAGATGACAGAAGTTGAAATACATGACATTCTACCGCAGTCTATCATTATTTTCTAACTTATCAAAATACTCAGAGGATCTCTTTTTTCATATTGATAAATTTCTAACCAGAGCCCTATTTACCCATGTCTTGAAAAACAGAGTATTTGCATATATGTCTGAAGAGGGAAGAGAAAGAAAATGATTCCCAAAAAGCTGATAACATTAATACAGCTTTCTATAGAAGATGTAAATTTGCAACCACAAATTCAAAACTTATAGGAGATGCACAAAATGTGAAGAAAAATAAATGAAACCAAACCACTACAAGAAATAACCAAACTAAGAAGACAGCAAGAGAGGAATAAAAAAGAACTGCAAAACATATGAAAAACAATTAACAAAATGCAAGTTACTCCTTACCTATCAACAATGATTTTAAATGTGAAAGGATTAAACTATCTAATTAAAAGACATACAGTGGCACTATGCATAAAAGATACTCATCAGTACATATTTATAAGGGAGTCACTTTAGATATAAAGATACATAGAGGCTCAAAGTGAAGGGATGGGAAAAGATACTGTACGCGAATGGTAACCAAAAAAGAGCAAGGGTATCTATACTTAGATCAGAAAAAATAGACTTGAAATCAAAAACTGTCATTAGAGACTAAGAAGGTCATTATATAATGAAAAAAGTTCACTTCAATGGGAAGATTGTAAATATATATCCACTCAACATTAGAACACCTAAATATATAAAGTTAATATCAGCAAAGCTAAGGGGAGAAATCAGTAACACTAAAATAGTAGTAGCCAACTTCAGTACCCCAAATTCAATAATGGATAGAATATCTAGGCAGGAATAAAAAAAGAGGAAACAGCTGACTTGAACAACACAGTAGATTACACACTGACATATACAGAACTTTCCATCCAACAGCAGCAGAATATACATTCTTCTCAAGTGCACACAGAATATTCTCTGAGATAGATCAAATCTTAGGTCACAAGTCATCCTACAAATTTAAGAAATTTAATATAATGCCAAGTATCTTCTCAGATCACAATGGAATAAAATTAGAAGTCAATAACAAAGAAAACAGAAACATTTACAAAAATGCAGAAACTAAACAACACACTCTTGAACCACCACTGGGTAAAAGAAGAAATCAAAAGGGAATTTTAAAAATATTTGAGACAAACAAATGAACATACAACTCAACAAAACTACAGGATGCAGCAAAAGAAGTGCTAAGGGGAAAATGTTACAGTGATAAATACCTACATTAAAAAATAAGAAAGATCTCACTCGAACAACCTAACTTTACAAATAAACAATTAGAAAAAGAAAAACTAACTAAACCCAAAGTTAGCATAAAGAAGTAAATAATAAAGATTAGAATATAAATAAAATAACTATAAAATAAAAAACAATAGAAAAATCAACAAAGCTAGAGTTGAATTTTTAGAAATAGAAACAAAAATAACAAACCCTTAGCTACACTAAGAAAAAAAGAGAAACTCAAGTAAATATAATCAGAAATGAAAATGAAGACATTATAACAAATGCACAGGAATACAAATGATTATAAAGGACAATTAAGCAATTATATGCCAATAAATTGGATAACCTAGAAGAAATGGATAAATTCTTAGAAAGATGCAATCTACCAAGGTGGAACAAAAAAGAAATAGAGCAGACCAAAAGCAAGCAAAGAGATTTAACCAGTAATCAAAAATTTCCCAACAAAGAAAAGCCCAGGTGCAGATGCTTTCATGGGCAACTTCTACCAAATATTCAAAGAAGAACTAACACCAAAATTTCTAAAACTTTTCAGAAAAAATAGAAGAGAGAATGCTTTCAGACTCATTTCATGAGGCCGATGTTACCATGACTTAAAAGCTAGACGAAGACAACACGAGAAAAAATAATTACAGACCAGTATCCTTATTGAATATAGATGCAAATATTCTCAATAAAATACAAACTAGCAAACTGAATTCAAAAGCATATTGAAAAGGTCATACACCATGACCAATTGGAATTTATCTATGGGATACAAGGATGTTTCAACGTGTAAAAATTAATAATGTGGTATACCACATTAACAGAACGAAAGACAAAAATAACATTCCAATAGATGCAGAAAACACATTTGACAAAATTCAATATACTTTCATGATAAAACTCTCAGCAAAATAAGTATACAAGAAACTTACTTCAACACTATAAAGGCTGTATATGAAAAACCTATATCTAATATTATAATCAATGGGGAAAAACAGAAAGCTTTTTATTTAATATCTGGAACAAGACAAGGATGTCTATTCTCATCACTCCTATTCAACATAGTACTGGAAGTCCTAGCCAGAGCAATCAGGCAAGAGAAATAAAGGCATCAAAATTGAAAGGAAAGATGTAGTTACCTCTGTTAACAGAAGACATGATTATTATACATTGAAAACTCTAAAGACTCCACAGAAAATGGTTAGAAATAATACAGTCAGTCTTTCATATCTGCTGGGGATTTGTTTCAGGAACCCCTCAGATAACAAAATCTGTGATGATCAATTCCCTCACATAAAATCGTGTACAGTTGGCCCTATGTATCCATGGGTCAACATCTGTGGATTCAAACCACCACAGATGGAAAATATGTACAAGTTAGGTTCATGGTTGATTGAGTTCATGGTTGCAGAACCCATTGATATGAAGGACTGACTATATAATAAATTTACTAAAGTTGTAGGATACACAATTGACATACAAAAATCACTGCTATATCTAAACACTAACAATGAATTGTCTGAAAGGGAAATTTAAAAAACAGTATCAAATAAACTACTTTGGAACTAACTAACCAAAGTGAAAGACTTAAACACTACAAACTATAAAAGATTGATGACAGAAATTTAAATCAAAGTAAATTGAAAGACAACCCATGGATTGAAAGAGTTAGTACTGTATTATTAAAGTGTCCATATTACTCAAAGCAATCTACACATTTAATGTAATCCATATCAAAATCCCAATGGTATCTCTCACAGAAATAGAAAAAAAATCCCAAAATTCATATAGAATCAGAAAAATCTCCGAGTGGCTGAAGCTATTTTGAGCAAGAACAAAGCTACAGGTATCACAGTTCCTGACTTCAAATTAAATTACAAAGCTGTAGAAAGAAAAACACTGTGGTATTGGCATAAAAACAAACACATAAACCAGTGAAACAAAATAGAGAACCTAGGCATAACCCACACATTTGCAGCAGTTGATCACCCTGGAAGGTGACAAGGAGACACTATAGGCAGAGGATATGCTCTTTACCAAATGGTGTTAGGAAAGCTGGATGTCTACATGTAAAAGAATGAAATCTGATCCCTAGCTCACGCCTTATGTAAAAATTAACTCAAAATGGATTAAACGTTGAAATGTAATCACTGAAACAAAACTCCTGGAAGAAGACAGGAGAAAACATTCTTGACATTGGTCTTGGCAATAATTTGTTTAGATATGATGCCAAAAGGACAGGCAACAAACGCAAAATAGATAAATGAAATACATCGAACTAAAATGCTTCTGCACAGCAAAGAAAACAACTAATGAAATGATAAGGCGACCTATGAAGTGGGGAAAATATTTGTAAACCATATCTCTTATAAGGAGTTCAAAAAATAAGAAGGACACATACACATCAATTCCAAAATCATAAATAACCTAATTTTATTTTAAGGCAAAGAACTTATATAAATACATCTCAAAAGAAGAAACTCAAATGGCTAAGAGGTGTAAGAAAATGTACTCAACATCTCTAAACTTCAGAGTAATGCAAATCAAAACCACAATGAGCTATCATGTCACACCTGTTAGAATGGCTATTATCAAAAAGAGAAAAGATAAGTGTTGGTAAGAATGTGGAGAAAAGGAAACCATTATACACTATTGATGGGAATGCAAATTAGTAAAACACAGAAAACAGTATAGAGGTTCCTCCAAAAAAAATTGAAAATAGCACTGGCCTCGTGTGATGGCTCCCACCTGTAATCCCAGGATTTGTGGAAGCCAAGGCAGGAGGCCAGGAGCTCCAGACCAGCCTGGGTAACATAGCAAGACCTCATCTCAGAAATAAAATTAAAATTAGCCAGACATGATGTTGTACACCTGTAGTCCCAGCTACTCAGGAGGCTGAGGTAGGAGGATCACTTGAGCCCAGGAGTTCAAGGCTGCAGTGAGCTATGATCTTGCCACTGGACTTTACCCCGGATAGCAGAGTGAGACCCGGTTTCAAAAATGAAAAAAAGAACTACCATATAATCCAACAATTTCACTTCTGGATATATGTCCAGTGAAATTGACATAAGAGTCTTAGAGACGTGTCTGTCATCCTCTGTTCATTGCAGCATGACACACAATGACCAAAATAGGAAAATAAACTAAATGTCCTTTGGCAGAGGAACAGATGAATGGGTAAAGAAAATGTGACGTGTATACATAGAATGAAATATTATACAACCTTAAAAAAGAAGGAAATCCTTCTATTTGTGAAAATATTGATGGAACTGGAAGATATTGCGCCAAGCAAAAATGCAAGACACAGAGACAAATACTTCATGACCTCACTTACATGTGGAATCTACAACAGTCAAATTCATGAAAACAGAGAATAGGACAGTGGTTGCCAGGGGCTCAGGGAGGGGAAATGGGGTGATGTTAATTAAATTGTGCAATGTTCAAGTTATTATAATTTCTGGAGATATAATGTACAACGTGGAACAACACTGTATCATATTCTTGTGTTCTGCTAAAGTACTAGATCATAAATTAATTACTGTCAACACACACACAATGGTAAATATGTAGAGATAATATGCTAATTTGCTTGATTGTGATGATCGTTTCAAAAAGTATACAAATATCAAAACATTAAGTTACCTTAAATTTACACAATTTGTATATGTCATGTTATCATGATAAAGCTGTTAAGAAAGATTTAGTAAATCATGTCTAAAACCCTGGGAACTTTCTCATGACAGGGAGGGCTGGAGTAGGAAAATGGAATTTTGCAACAAGGATAGGGTGAGGGACATGGGGAAATGATTGATCAAGTATTTAAGAAATGACCTGGGTGGAAGCTACAACAAAGGGTATGAGATTTAGCGCATCAGTCCTCAAATTTTTGGTTTCAGGAACACTTTACATTTTTAAAAGTTATTGAGGACCCCAAAGAGCTTTTATTTATTTGGATTATGTCTATCTATATTTATCATAGTAAACAATAAAACTGAGAAATTAAAAATATATATACTTATATGTTTACATAAATCACATTTTTATTTAAAATTATCATTTTTAAGCAGTAAAGTTTGTGAGAACAGTGACATTGTTTTATATTTTTAGGTATGTCTTTAGTGTCTGGTTTAATAGAAGAAAACTTGTTCTCCTTTCTACTTCTACATTTAATTTCTTTTGACATCACTTGTCAGGTAGCCTCTGGGAAACTCCAATTATACCTGTGAGAGAATGAAAGTGGAAAAGGTAAACAAAACCTGTGTATTTTTATGAAAAGACTTTTGACCTTGCAGAGCCCCTGGAAGGGACTCAGGGACTTCTCAGGGTTCTCTGGCTCATGTGTTCACAGAGTAGAGGGTAAGTCCGCAAGAGAAAGCAGTGATTGGGTGTGGGAGGTCTTGCTGAGAGGTGGTAGAGAAGAGGTTGGATGTGGAGAAAGTATGGTCCTTGTTTTCATTTCTTTTCCCTTTCCTTTGGCCTCTTGATGCTGGGATTTCCTCTTTAGATGATCGTATCATAAATTAGAAATAGCAATGAACATTCTTGATACTGCCTAACGAAAGTTTTTGTTTTGTCTTTCTGAGTCTTGATACATTTCAAGAAGTCTTCTATCTCATTTATTGTTCCCACCCAAATTTGGAATTTAGGAAGAGTCGATATAGCTATATTTAGATGATTTATCTCTCTGAAGACATTTTGGGATCATTTATAAACCTCTATAAACAATGCTCTGATGTCCCTTTATTTTGTTTAGAGACTGGGTCTTGCCATATTGTCTGGAGTGGAGTGGCTAGGTCGTAGCTCACAATACACAATACAATCAAACTCCTGGGCTCAATGTTATCCTTCCACTCAGCCTCCACAGTAGCTAGGTCTGCAGGTGTGTGCCAGCACGCCTAGCTTTTGATTACTATTATTATTTTTGTAGAAATGAGGGCTTCATTATGCTGCCCAGGCTGGTCTTCCAACTCCTGGCCTCAAGCAATCCTCCTGCCTTCCGCCATCTGAGGAGCTGAGATTACATGTGTAAGCCACCATGCTGGTCCTGATGTCATTTAAATACAAACATGATACTATATTCCTTGTAGAAAGTGCCACATAAATATAATTTTTTTGAAATAGGGTCTTGCTGTGTCACCCAGGCTGGAATGCAGTGGTATGATCACAGTCACTGCAGCCTTGACCTCCTGGGCTTAAGCGATCCTCCCACCTCAGCCTTCCAAGTAGCTGGGACCTGAGGTATGAGCCACCAAGCCCAGCAAATTTTTCAATTTTTGGTAAAGATTGGCGTGTCACTGTGTTGCCCAGGCTGGTCTTGAACTCTTGGGCTCAAGTTACCCTCCGCCCAAGTCTCCCAAAGTGCTGGGATTACAGGCCTGAACCACTGCACCAGGTCCTAAAAATTCATTCACTTTCTTTGTTTGTCCTCAAGGTGCTGCTGTTTCCTTTCTAATAACATGAGACAGCTCACTCAAGAACATCAAGAACATGACATTCTCTAAAAAAAATCACAGTAGTTCCTTTTCCATAACTATTAAGTTTTCAAGGTGTTATCAGGTTTATTTCATAGAAAGAATGTGTAAAATTTTTCATGTAGAAACATAATCTTTTAGCAATGAGTTAGTTAAAAAATTTGGTATTGTCAGAATGAAGATTTCCTTTTCCCTATAATTTTATTTATTATAATTATATTTTTAATGATATAAATTGCTTTATAAAAACTCATTACATTATATACCCAATGTCTGTGAAATCGTCTGCTTTGAAGCACAGTGAAATAATCAATCAACATACTGGGTCTAACACAGTTCCTTCCATTTTAAGAAAGCTATTTACACTCCAATTTGCAAGTTGGACTTTACAAAAATTAAAGCATTTATAAAATATACTAACTATGATTGTTTTAAAAAGTAATGGTTTCTATGGTAAGGAAATAAATTGAAGCTCTGTGTTGGAAAATGCAGAAAACAAATCAGCATTCTTTATAAATAGATTTTGCTGCTGGTTTAGAAATTACCTCATGTGCTTTATAGATGATGGAAAATGAAATCAGCTGCAGTTAGCAGCGTGCATACATCGTATTTGCTGTGTCACTTTCGGAAAGGTTATGGAATATTGGCAGGTCAGGTTTCTCAAAATGATAAGTTTTAAGAAGAGGCTAAATGAAAAAGAATTTTAAAAGCAAACCTAGTTGTTTAATATAAACATGGACGAGTTATGGGGAAATCCTGGACTGGGAGGTAGCAGATCTCTGTTCTGACTTTTACTAAGTCATTGGCTGCTACAGCAGGCCAAGCAGACATAACTGCCAAGGCTGCCTGGGAGTTGGGTTGATTTGCAATTGGCACAAGGAGAGAGGACAATTGCCAGAGTAATGGCCAAATATTCAGGGTTTCATGTTCAGTGAAGCAGGACGTGCATTTGTATCCCAAGGGCAAAACTGACGCTAGAATCTGGGCCTCCTGGCTGAATCTGAGTCCACAGTTTGAATACTAGGATGAAGTGGTCACAGAAATTCAAGCCAGCCAGAACCCATGAGGTGTGCTCTGCAGATATTGGCTGGCGAGCTGCATTAAGATGTTTCATTCCATTGAGCAAACATTCCTTGATTGGTTAGGTTAGCATCCCACAAGAGCAGAGACAAATTCTTCAGAATTTGTCCATGAAGCTATAGTCCCAGAGCTTATATTTCAAGGGAGGAAACAGCATCTCAGGATGGTAGGTGATTACAGCTAAACGGTATTCTGAAAATAAAAGGAACCCTATGTCTTTGTCTGCTCAGGCTACTGCTACAAACAACTGTAGACTGAGTGGCTTAAACAGCATATATTTGTTTCTCACAGTTGTGGGAATTCAAAGATTAAAATCTGGGCCAGCAGAGCCAGTGTCTGGTGAAGGCCCTCTTACTGGTTTGCCGGTGTTCTTGTTGTATCTTCACATGGCTGAGAGAAGAGGGCTCTAGTCTCCTACTCTTCTTATTAGGATGCTAACCCCATTGTGGGAACTCCATCCTCATCAAAACCAAATTACTTCCCAAAGGTCCTCCTTCTAATGCCATTCTATTGTTAGAGTTTCAACTTGTGCATTTGTTGAAGGAAACATGCAGTGCACAGCATCTAATCTAATCAAATCAGTTGTCCCTTGAATAAAATTCTAGCTCCTATAACAAGACTTAAAATTATGACTTGGTTGTTGCCAAAACTGTCTATCTGGATTTGCTAGAAATCAAACATACTTGAATATTTCCTCTAAATATTTTCTCATTCCTACCCTATTGTGTATATTTACAGAATTCTTAAATAATTACATATATAAGGCTTCTATTAGCTCTGAAGAGAGCTTCTATTAACTTTGACTATTGCAAGCAGCTTTCTAGCACTGTAGGTAAAAGCATGTGCTTTGAAATCATACAATAAATTTATTAAATGCTAAGGACTTTGTATTCACTGTTTAATTTTATCATCTTAATAACCTTCATTATTACCTCCATTAAACCCTATTTGTTGGCTACTTATATTATTCTGATTTTGCAAATCTAAATTTGAGAGGCTTTCCCAATGTCACATAAGTTAATAAGCGGCATAGCTGGGGTTTGAATTAAAGTCTACCGGATTCCGAGATCTATTTACCATTGTTCTACAATATGTAATTTTTAGGTCCCTGAGAATGCTAACAACCTTTCTTTTGAAATCTGCCTTCTTTCTGGATAGCAGCTTTATTAATATATGATTAGGGCACGATATTTCAGGCAACAAATTCTTTGAAATCTTTCATTTCCATAGTGAGATAAGGATCAGTTCTGTGGCATTGTCAGCCAGAAAACATCATTTAGAGACTATCTTGTACAATAAGTAGAAGACACAGCTGGTGGCCTGCGAAGGACAGAAAGCTCACAGCTTCTGTCCATACCCCTTTCACTTCCTCCTCAAGGAGATGGACCTCTGTGGTTGGTCAAGCTTAAGGATCTTTTATGGGCCACAGCTAATGGTGAAATCTTCCTAACTCTAGGTGAAGATTAATGGGCAAGTTGGAGAGTTAAAGTAGCTTGTGGCTGCTCCTTTTAGAAGAAAGTCTGATCATTGCTCTCTTATTTGTGGAACCCCTCTGTTCCCCCAAATGCTTGGTAAGACATGCCTGAAGACCAATCCTGTGTCAGTAGACTTCATATCTACTCTCTTCTACCAATCACACAACTACAGACAAATAAGAAAAATAAAACAAAGCTCAGACACACTCCCCTGGCACGGAGGCCACTCTCCAGCTGGCTGCTTTTCTCTACCCTGGCGCCTCCTGGGCATTTGGCTCTTTCTTAGATCAAAGAGAGACATGGATTTGGGATTAAAGAGAGTAGGTGAAAGGGGTCTCTGGCATGTTTTGGCATTAGACCAAGTAAATAACAGAGTTCTGGCTTAAGCTCAGCTCCGTAGAGCTTTCTCTGTTTTTGGGGAAAATCTCCAATAGTAATGAAGTGATATTTTACTGTGCTTCGTTTTCTGTACATATATCTCTTTCTTAGGTATGTTGTGAGGAGATTCGTTCCCTGGATAAATACCATCTTAATCACCTTCATTACCAACTTTATTTTATTTGCAGAGTTAAAATTTAAATAGACATTCAGGAAACAAGTCTGGTGAGAGAATTATGTTATGAGGTTAATCTTTCAGCATCTGCCTTAGGGACATTGATTATTTTCCCCCTTGTTTTTCACCAACCTCCAGGCTTGCAAAAGAATTGTGATGTGGTCTGAGGCAAACTTACTGATTGGCTAGTGGTAAGTTAAACCATAACCTGTAGGACCGCTGGGAACCACTACTTGTCATCGGCCAGAAATCCACTGTTTGGAGGTGTGTGCTGGGAAGGCTATTCATACTTATTGATACATGTTTTGTTCTTGGCACTATGTTAAGTACTGGACACATACAACAATTTGGAATATCGTTACATTCAACCCTCACAATAGTCTGATGTATATGTTATTAGTCCCGTATTAGAGACGAGTAAACAAGATTAGAGGAAGGGAAGCACACAGCTGGAACCACATAGGCGGCACTGGGATTGGAAGCAGTTCCATCTCACCCTGGACCACCATTTCCATGCTGTGTCTCCACTAGAGGATCATTTCTTTGGTTCTTCTAAGTCATTAGTCATCAATAATTATCTCCAAACTGTAGGTTTCACAGGAGGAGATGCCACTTGAAGCTTCATGGCTTAAAATGGAGATGGAATGTGGAACATGGTGGGAAGAACTGGGAGGGGTTTATTGATAAATTTCAAGTACTTTGTGGGGCTCTGAAAGACTGTCTACAAATTCTTTGTCCTACTACCTCTTTCATATTAGTTCAAATGTCATATGGGTATATCTTTTGGGTTAAATTAAGGAAAATCTCCATGAAAAGTAAAAAACAAACAAAAAAACCCCAAAAGAATAGAAAGAGATACTATGAAAAATCCACTCAGATTTCTCAGAGTTTTATTAACTCAAAGAAGCCTTGGTCCAGTTGGAAGAAGACTGAATTGATTTTGACAACCTCTAGCAAACACTTTAGTGTTCAATGCACTCTAGACCATGAGTATAAAGAAGTCCACTTAATAGGTTCACCAAATTAGTTAGTTTGTGTAGTTCAAAGGGAAACAGACACACAGGACTGTGAGGTTTTGACAGGGGTGAAAGACAAGTCCGGGTCCAGTGAGCCCAGGCAGGCCATGAAGGGGCAGGGCAGGAGAAGGACGGTGCTGGGAGGCTAGGGAACTGGCCACTTCTGTGCTGGCTGAAGATCACAAAAATCAACACAGCTTTCTCCAAATGCTGCCCGCGCCTGATGGAATTAAACAGAGCTCTGAGAAAGACAGCACCGGGACCGAGGATGCGTCCTGAGCTGCCTGCAGTCATCAATATCCTGGCCAGTGGCTATGCACTCAGGGGCAATTTGGCTAGCTTTCTTGATCCACACCAGAAAACTCGCTTTTCAATTGGTTTGGAAAGCTCCAAAAAGGACATGCTTCATGCTGTTGGTATTGCTGTCAAAAAGAAAAGATTCTGCTTTTCATCAGCTGTTGATTTTTGCTCTCTGTATTTCTCTAGCATGTGTTGCTGGTGGCCCTGGTTATGCTAACAAGTAGATAGTGTGGCTGCAGCAGAAGAACAGAAAAGACTCTCCTGGATTCTCAGTTCCAGGCTGGCCTGGGAACAGGCTTAGGGATGTTTCAATGCTTGAATGCAGGTGAGCTGGAGATCTGTGGCAATTCTTTTGACATGAGGCTGGACATTCTTTATAGCTTCCCCAGACACTGGAATTGGCAGCGCTTGAAAAAGAATCACTGGCAGGAGGTTCATTTTCTTTATTGCTACCTCCCCAGCCATAAAACTAAAAGCTTTTTACCTAAATCACGTTAGCCATCTCGTGGGAGTAGGAGATCATTTCCTTCAGAGTCTTTCTCGATTGGAGTCTAGTCCTAGGATGGTTTGAACGGTCCGTTTGAATTTGAAGAGCTTTCTAATTGATGCTTCTCATCCCCTCTCCAACCAGTCTTATTTGGTGTCGTCTGCCTTTCCCCTTCCTCCCTACCAAACCTTAGAGTTCTGTAAACTTCATCATGCTAATTTCATCACTTCAAACGAAATTTCCCTTGTTTGAGTTTCCTCCAACTGTGTGACTTAGGGCTGTTGAACTCTTTCAAATACATAGGAAAACGGAAACCTCTTTTGCTGTCTAGTGATTTTATAATAAAACATTTTCAGACGCTAATCACATGCTTTGAGCTTGGTTAATGAATGAAATTCTAAGGATATTCTTATTTGAAAGGTTTAAAAATATAATAACTGTCATTATATCTAATTCTGTCTACATTTCTGGTGTGAAATGAGAAGTCAGGAGCCCTGCCATCTAGACAGTACATGGTTCTACCAGCTATTTCTGTGTTACTTCAAGCAGATCACTTCTTTTCTGCCTTTTCTTTCTTTTTATGTAAAATGTGGATAACTATCTGTCTCACTGAATTCACTGAGTGACTGTATTATGTACAATAAAATTTATTGAAAAGCGTAAAGCTCTATAATTAGGTAGAATGTTACCTGTAATTTATAAGCTTTTTAAATCCTGGGGCAGTGGAGGAAGTATTCCTCTTCCTGTAAAAGGACATCCCTCTAATGTTCTCCCTTCTTTTCCTGACTTTTCAGGGATTCTGTTCATTGTTTTTCCATTTGTCATCTGCATCTTCAATCTCTCTCCTTCTTGATGCATTCTGTCAGCATTTAAATATAAATTTTTCATTTAAAATATCTTCTATTTTGGAGGAACCTTAACTTTGACTCTGTGTGTCTTTCTAGCTATCAAGTCATCTCCTCCTTTCTTGTCAAATTTTTCTCAAGTATTTTCCACACTTACTATCTCCTTTTGCTCATTTTCCTTTCACTCTTTATTCAGGTCAGTTTGGCTTTCACTTTCATCAAGCCTATGAAACTGCTTGTGCTAAGGTCACCATATAAGAGTGCTAAGGGCTTCCATCACAAGCTGCCACAGATTGAGTGGTTTATCTTCTCAAGCTCTGAAGACTGGAAATCCAGGAAGGAATGTCAGCAGGTTTGCCTTCTTCTGAGAACTGCTGCCTTGCAGATGCCTCCCTTCTTGCTATGTCCTCAGGCTGTGTTGCCTGTGTCTCAATCTCTTTTTAGATGGACACCTGCCATATTGGTTTAGGGTCCACCCATATGGCTTCATTTGACCTCACTTACCTCTTTGAATGCCTTCTCTAAATCAGTCCCTCTGAGGCAGTGGGGATCAGCCCTTCAACATAGGAATCTGGGGGGACACAATTCAGCACCCCCAGAATTGGTGATTCCTAAACATCATGAACACTATTCCTCTTTCTTTCTTTCTTTCTTTCTTTCTTTCTTTCTTTCTTTCTTTCTTTCTTCTTTCTTTCTTTCCTTCTTCTCTTTCTCTCTTTCTCTCTCTCTTTCTTTCCTCTTTATTTCTCTCTTCCTTCCTTCCCTCCCTTTCCTAACCTTCCCTTGCTCTCCCTTCCTTCTTTCCTTCCCTTTCCTTTCCTTTCCCTTCCCTTCCTTTCCTCACTCTCCTCTCCTTCTTCCTTTTCCTCACCCTTCCTTCCTTCTCTCTCTTTCTCCTTCCTTCTATTTATTTACTTTTGTTTATATAAAATTTATGGGATACATGTGCAATTTTGTTCCATGCATAGTGGTCAGTTCAAAGCTATTAGGGTATCCAGCACCAAAGTAACATATATTGTACATATTATGTAATATATAAGTCCAATGGGGTCTCAGGAACATTCGGTAGAGTAGACCCCTAACCTCTTCCTCTAGATTGAACTATTTTCTTATCAGCTTCTCCCTCTTTGCCCAAACTTTAAATGTTGAAGTTCCTAAATCCTGGGTCCTCTTCTGTTCTTATTCCATACTAAGCTTGTCCAACCCATGGCCTGTGGGCCACGTGTGGCCCAGGACAGCTTTGAATGCAGCCAAACACAAATTTGTATACATTCTTCAAGCATTATAAGATACTTTATGATTTTTTTTAGCTCATCATCTATTGTTAATGTTAGCATATTTTATGTGTGGCCCAAGACAATTCTTCTTATTTGAATGCAGCCAGGGAAGCCAAAAGATTGGACACCCCTGCCTACACAGACTCTAGACAAGGTTTTATTAATTCCTATGGCTTTAGATACCATTGATATGCATATGGCTCCTACAGACCTCTCCTCCCAAGCTCCAAAACATTATGTGCACCTGCCATCTTGAAATCTCCACTGGGATTTTCACAAGCATTCCTAAAATCAGAATTCAAAACTCTTGAGTTCTGCCCCCACATCTGTGCCACTTCCTCAATCATTTCCCTTTCGTTAGTTTATTTCTTCTTCAGCCTTACCATTCTTTATAAAAATCGTCTCCATTTACCCATTTGCTTCTTCCAGAAAGCATCATCATCCTTGATGCTTTCTTCTTCCTGCAACCCCCCTACCATCACAACTTGCAAACAAGTACTGTTATTTCACTTTCAAAATATGTGTTAAAATTATCTGCTTCTGTCATCCGCATCTTTCACCTGATCTGCAAACATATACTCCTCTTTCCAACTTTTTGCCTCTCCAATACCTTCTCCATGGCACACCCAGAGAGGTTCTTCAAAAATTTCAATTAGATCATGTCTCTCCTTCGTTTAAAAATCTTTAATGATTTTCTACCCACGAAATAATTCTGCTAGACTGCAAACTCTAAAGATATAAGGACTAGGTTTGCCTTATTTGTTTCTGTTTATGCAGAGCCTAGCCTTGCATTTAGTAGGAAGTTAACACATTGACCTAGATCTTGTGCACCTTCTCAGCCTCACCTCTCATGGAAGCACTCATAGACCTCAGTCCAGTTACTTTTTTCTCAGATCCCTGAGCTGGCGTGGTCCAGGGCTGCCTGGGCCGTGATGCATTCACTCCTGCTTTGTTGGCTGGTATCTGCTTATATTCTTGCTACTGTAACTGATGTCCAAGGCAGTCACATAGGCATCTCTGGGAGCTTGCTAGAGCTCAGGCACCACCCTAGATCCAGTGAATCAGAATCTGCCTGTTGACAAGGTGCCCAGGTGGTTCATATGCACATTCAAGTTTACGATGCTTTGCTCTAGATCCCAGCCTGAGTGTTAGTTCTTTAAAGAGACCTTTCCCAACTGGCCAAATCGTATTAGGTCATGTGATGGATTCACCCACAAGGTCTGTGATACAGAAGGGAAAAGGAGTTGAGGCCTATTGATCAGAAGCTACTCACTTTACAGTTTTACCTAAGGGTCATCTTTCAAAAGTTCTGGATTTTGTAGAGGATACAAAGTAGTGAATAGTTTGATTTGAGAAAATTGAAAATTGCCAGTTTTCTTTGCTTTAACCAATATGTTTGTTCTCCCTCTGAAAATCCCTTGTTACAAGTGCTTAGTTTTAGTTTGCCACATTATGACACGATGGGAGTAATTCACAGCAGTGATCCTCAGTTGGTTTGGGTTTTCAATACACAATTGATCCATGGTTGTGGCATGCATTGTAGAACGTCCAGCTAGAACACCTATTCTTTCAATTACTTTCATTACTTTCAATGGCAAAACCACAATTACTTTTGCACTAACCTGATAGCTTTGCTACAAGTCAGTTGTTCAGTTTTTTGTTGTTGTTGTTGTTTGTTTTTATTTTTGCAAACACTTTAGATACTGCATAGTGGATGGATTAGTTTGTGGTTCCTGGGATCTTCTGTGTATTCTGTTGAAGCTCAATAATCACATTACTGCGGACCTCCAAAATTTTACAAAAGACTGCATAGTGAGTATTCAGCCGATAAACTAAACCACAGCTTATTACTGTGAGATGAAAGAAAGCACACCAATGAAAAGTAAACACTGTTTAAACCTATCTCAATGAATTTCTAAAGTGTCATACATTTATTATATCCTCTGCTTGTAAGATATTTTTTTGTGTGTATTGCCAAGTATTTCAGGATTTTATGGGTATAATGTATTCTATTAATTTAACTGGAAAACTTGTAGTTATTCAACAAGCAAACTAAAAGTGTTGGCAGAGATGTAATTTTAAAGCACAATTCCACTCATTCCTTCAGTATTACAGCTGCTCCTTGTTTGTTTAATAATAGAACTGATGAGTAGTTAATTTGAGAGGAAAGCTGTTGCAGGTGTAGTGTTATTTAGATGTCGGAGGACACATGTGACATCTGCAGCTAGCTATATGGTAAAAGCAAAACAGAAGTTAAAATCAGCCCTGTGTCAAATCTGCATAGTTTTAGGCTTCAGAGTGTTTCTCTGTATGTTGAGGCAGGAAGTTTAGTAGAATTCCAAGGGAATAAGAGCGGAACCAACATTTGTAGATTTTGCCTTCTATGGGGGAACTCATTCAATCATCAGGAGAACTCTTCAATAGGTTTTATTTGCTCCAGTTTACCTAGATGAAAAATTGAGACTCAGAATCCATGCTTTTCTTTCCTGGTTACACATTAGAATCAACTAATGTGATATTAAACACACACACACACACACACACACACACACTGCACAACCATTAGGATGGCTGCTATCAAAAAAGAAAAAACAAAAAAATCAGGGGCCATGCATGCTGGTTCACACCTGTAATCCCAGCCCTTTGGGATCACCTGAGGTCGGGAGTTTGACAGCATCCTGGCCAACAGGGTGAAACCTCATCTGTACCAAAAAAATAAATAAATAAAAATAAACAAAACAAAAAACAACACACACACACAATTAGGCATGGTGGCACACATGTGTAATCTCAGCTAATTGAGAGGCTGAGGCACGAGAATCACTTGAAACTGGGAGGCGGAGGTTGCAGTGAGCCGAGATCACGCCACTGAGCTCCAGCCTGGAGATAGAAGGAGACTCGGCCTCAAAACAAAACAAAAACACCCAGAAAATAACAAGGGCTGACAAGGATGTGGAAAAATTGTAACTATTGTGCATTGAGGGTGGGTATGAAAAATAGTACATCGGCTGTGGAAAACATACGGTTCCTCAAGAATTTAGACATAGAATTACCGTATGATTCAGTAATCCCACTCACATCTATAAATCTCTATATCTGTATCTTTATCTACCTATATCTATCTTCAAAAGAATGGAAAGCAGTTACTCAAATAGATAATTGTGCACCTGTGTTTTCTCCCCACCCCACCCCTTTTTTTTTTTTTTTTTTTAATAAATAGGGTCTCATTCTGTTTCCCAGCCTGGAGTGCAAGGGCTGTTTATAGGCATGATCCCCCTGCTGGGGAGCTGTCCACAGGCACGATCCCCTGCTGCGGGGCCATCCACAGGCACAACCTCCCTGCTGCGGGGCTGTCCACAGGCACGAACCCCTGCTGAGGGGCTGTCCACAGGCATGACCCCCTGTTGCGGGGCTGTCCACGGGCACGATCTCCCTGCTGCGGGGCTGTCCATGGACAGGATCTCCCTGCTGTAGGGCTGTCCACGGGCAGGATCTCCCTGCTGCGGGGCTGTCCATGGACAGGATCTCCCTGCTGTAGGGCTGTCCACGGGCAGGATCTCCCTGCTTCATGGCTGTCCACAGGCATGACCCCCTGCTGGTCAAACTGGGAGTTGTGCCCTGCTTTGTCTCCAACCCAGGCCGGTTCGCCCCTCCTTAGGCAACCTGGTAGTCCCTTATCCCAGGAGGTCAATGTACTAATGTCTAATTTCGTGCAGACATCTGATCAACACAGCACACTGCAGCCCAGGACTCCTGGGCTCAAGCAATCTTCCTGCCTCAGATGCCTGAGTAGCAGGAACTACAGGTGCATGCCACCACACTTGCCTGCTACACCTGTGTTCATTGCAGCATCACAGCAGCCTTAGTTACAGGAACCACAAGGTGGAAACAACCTAAAAAGTCTATTGAGGAATAGATGGATAAACAAAATGTGGTATAGAAATAAAATGGAATATTAGTGATCTTTAAAAAGGGAGGGAATTCTGATACTTGCTACCACATAGATAAAACTTAAAAACATTATGCTAAGTGAGACGTCAAACACAGACTACGTGATTCCATCTATATGAAGAACCTGGAACAGGTAAATTAATAGAGACACAAAGTAGAATAGAGTTTTTCAGGACTGGCAGGAGGTGGAAATGGGCGGGGTTAGTGTCTAATGGGCACAGAGTTCCTGCCTGGGATGATAGAATGTTTCAGAAATGGATAACGGTGATGATTGCACAGCATTGTGAATGTAGCTAATGACATTCAATTCTTTACCAGAAAACAAAAGCAAAAACAGAAACACATTGCTTAAGCTTCCCAGTCGGACAGGTGATGTGCTTGGTGTGAGCTGGGGCCTGAGACCAGGCTGCCCTCGCCAGAGCGGCTTCAAGACCCTTCTTGGTTGTACTTGGTTGTACCCTTCTTGGTTGTACTTGGTTGTACTGATTGCTCTGGAGAGCCCCATACATGAAAGCCAGCTCTGGTTCTATCTCTTCTCACTCCAGTCCTCCCTACCCCAACCATCCCCCAGCTGAACATTATGAGAAAAGCAAGATGACTATGAGTTTTCTGATTATTTATATGACCAAATAATCTCAGGGACTATTGCTAACTAACCTATGGGATTCCCACTACCTTCATGAGTTTCAGACGAGGTGAAGGGTCCCTAAAATCCTGCCACCTAGTCAGGAACTCAGTTGTCAATAATTTCTTTATTTGTGATACAAGCAGGGGTGGGGAAAGAGAAATGAACAGACTTGGAAGCTTCTCCGAGGCCCTAGAGAAGACCTCTGGGCTCCGAACACCAGATGCCAGGAGAAAGGAGGGTGGTTGATGACTCCCCACTCTTTCTCCATCCCCTGCTCCTCTGTTTCTCCCCTTCACCCACTGCAGCTTCCTCAGGTCCTGGGTCCCGCGCCATCATCTCTTCGAATGACTTCCTTTCTATCCCTGTTAATAAAGGAGCATCAGCTAAGTGAACATGGTGATTTGCATTCACTTACATTGATTCAGAAATTGTGTTTAATTCCACACAAGAAAAAGAATGTGGATCTTTTTCACTGGGGAAAAAAAAAGTCGCTATGTATCATCTTAATCATGTTTTCCTGGGATATAATCTATACATGACGCCTATTTAAGCCTTCATTGCATCTGTGCACGTGGTTTGCTTTCCTCTCATGTGAAATAGTGTTGGACCACACGAGTTTGGGCCACAGCCCAGGAAAACACAATCCTAAACGTTGTAATCCCAAATGTTGAAGTCCCAAAAGATCTAAATCTGTACAGTCTAAAATCCTGAAAATTACAATCCTAAAAAAACAAAATTCTGAACATACAATTCTGGAAAAAAAATATTAACACATTCTTTAAAAGGCATTTATTGGGCAGTGCATGGTGGCTCATGCCTTTAATCCCAGCACTTTTGGAGGCTGGGGCGGGTGAATCACAAATTCAAGAGATGGAGACCATCCTGGCTAACACGGTGAAACCCAATCTTTACTAAAAATACAAAAAATTATCCAGGCATCGTGACAGGTGCCTGTAGTCCCAGCTACTCGGGCGGCTGAGGCAGGAGAATCACCTGAACCCAGGAGGTGGAGGTTACAGTGAGCCGTGATCACACCACTGCACTCCAGCCTGGGCGACAGAGTGAGACTCTGTCTAAAAACAACAACAAAAAAGCATTTATTTATATTTTTAAGATGGAATTTATTTGAGAAACGTATAAAAACACAACAGAACGCTTCCTAGGCCACTTTACACAATCAATAGGCGATAATAACATACATATATTTGCAAGCATAAAACTCAGGTATGCTAACGATAGTCTCACGGGTATAATGGTAATGAGCAGACGAGTTGTATTTGTAAAGAAATGGGTCAAAAAGCAAAATGTATAAAAGCATGGTTGGTAACTGGGTGAACTCAGCTTTATAACTTAGGTCATCTGGAATATTGTGACAGACAACCTAAGTCTTTTGACCAGATTCATCAAAAGCTGTAATGGGTTACCATCTAATATGCAGTCAAAGAGCTGAGATCCTGAGGAATTTTCTCTTTCCCAAATGCAAATGTGCAAAAAGGATATATTCTCACTTATTGAGGAAACTTTAATGTTTTTATGTACATGTAAAATGCTTACACACAAAGTCAGTGTTGTGATAATGCACTCTTGTGGAGTTACATTTGCAAAAAAAAAAAAAAAACCGCATAAAACAAATTAGAACTCTCTAAAAGTCTTTGCAAAATTTATACCTCCAGTATTGGAAATGATACTAAGATGAAATACACAGCATAGCAACTTGTTAAAAATAATGCTGACAATTTAAAATAGTGGAAAAAATGGAAAAAGAAAAAACTAAAAAGAAAATTGACATATAAAAAGTATATTACATGGATAGATTATGGGCAATTGCAGAGTTCATCATAGCTGGCTGACTTTCATGATCATTAACTATATTTTGAAGTCTTGCATCACGATGAATAGTTGCCTTTTTTGTTTTTAGGATTTGACTGTCCTCATAAAATACATTCACATTCATTTTCTACGTGGCACTGCTCTTTTTGAAATTCTTCTATAATTTGATACACACGGACATGAGAATTTCCTATTACATTTTCCAATCTTCTATGCCATTCTTGTCTATCGTTTTGAGTATGTGGAAATCCATTTTGCAGGCCCTCATATACAGGCCACTCATTTGGCAGAAACAATACTCTTGATTGAACAGCAACACCGTTGCCTGAATGACTTCTTATCCAACCTTGCACATCATTATTTTCCAACCAGTATGTAATATTTCTGGCTTCTTCAGGCAATTGTGATTTTAATTTATCAAAAGCTCCTGGAATTTTATCAGGTGGAAGGAATGCCAATACAGACAAATGACACATTTTTAAACTAAAATTTTCATCATTGCCATATGGCCTGGCCAATCCACTCACCTGAATTTTCTGGCAAATGAGCTGGGCTGAATGGAAGATATAAACTTTACTGGTATTTACTGGTATTTACTGCAATTCACTTTTAGAAACTTTGATCACACCTAATTAAAAACTTGTCATTATAATTTGGGGATCCAATTGAAATCTATTTTCTTCTGCAAAGCCCTCCAAATAAGCTTTTATAAAGTACTTCACTTTTTCCAGTTATTAAACCATAAACATGCCGATTAAATTACAGAATTTTGTAATCCAATGGGGGAATAAACTGTATAAAGTTGATTAAAAAAACCCACTGGGGACAGTTTTGAAAGTGCCATTTATCAGCCAAAGTGAAACATGCAGCAGTTTTGTTATGTTACACTTAGTGGTGAATAAATATGTTTATCTTTTTTGACAGTCAAATCCCTAAACAAGAATAGTTTCTGATTTAATATGTCTTGTAGCACTGGAGGAAGCTCTGTGCCAGGAAGTGTCTGGCTCAGAAGGCCACTGAATTTGTCCAACTATTTTTATTATCTGACAAAAGGCATTTTGTGAAGGCAAGCATGGTGCTACATGTAGAAATGCTTGGTACATGATTATATAATTTTGCAGACAAGATTTTGTGTATTTTTTACTTTCATTTTCACTTCTTCTGTGATATTCAAGACATTCAAAACAGTGACAGCAGATCTTCCCCACCTAGTCTGCTCAGACCCACACACTGATCTCTTCTGAGAAAACCATCACAGACATACCCAAAATAATGCTTTCCCAGCTTTCCAGGGATTCCTTAATCCGGTCAAGTTGACACCTGAAATTAAGTCTGCAAGTCCACCCCTTGTAGATTTGGCACCCATGTGGACCTCCTTAAACCATACATAACTTCCAAATAAAAAGAAAACAAAGCAACAGTTGTACCTAACATGATGCAAAGAACGTGGTACAACTCTCCTGTGATTGTGATTTTCTGGATTTTAGATGTTAAGAATTTAGACTTTAGGACTGGGCATGGTGGCTCATGCCTGTATTCCCAGCACTTTGGGAGGCCAAGTCAGGAGGATCACTTGAGCCCAGGAGTTTGAAATCAGCCGGGGCAATAAAGTGAGACCCCATGATATGATTTGGCTGTGTCTCCAACCAAATCTCATCTTGAATTGTAGTTCTCATAATACTCACATATCATGATGGGGACCCAGTGGGAGGTAATTGAATCATGGAGGCAGTTACCCCATGCTGTTCTCATGATAGTGACTGAGTTCTCACAAGATCTGATGGTTTTATGAGGAGCTTTTCCCCCTTTGCTTGTGCTTCTCCTTCCTGCCACCTCGTGACGAAGGTGACTTGCTTCCCCTTCGCATTCTACCATGCTTGTAAGTTTCCTGAGGCCTCCCCAGCTATGATGAACTGTGAGTCAATTAAACCTCTTTCCTTATAAATTACCCAAGCTTGGTTATGTCTTTATTAGCAGCATGAGAATGGACTGATACAGTAAATGGGTACTGAGGTATTGGAGCATTGCTTTAAGGATACCAGAAAATGTGGAAGTGAATTTGGAACTGGGTAACAGGCAGAGGTTGAACAGTTTGCAGGGTTCAGAAGAAGACAGAAAAATGTTAGGAAGTTTGGAACTTCCTAGAGACTTGCAGAATGGTTTTGAGGAAAATGCTGATAGTGACATGGACAATGAAGTCCAGGCTGAGGTGGCCTCATATGGCGATGAAGAACTTGTTGGGAACTGGAGTAAAGGTGACTCTTGCTCTGCAAAGAGACTGATGGCATTTTGCCCCTGCCTGAGAAATCTGTGGAACTTTAAACTAGAGAGACATGGTTTAGAGTCTCTGGCAGAATAAATTCCTAAGTAGCAAAGTGTTCAAGAGGAAGCAAAGCATAAAAGTTTTAAAAATTTTGCAGCTTGATGATGAGATAGAAAAGGACAACCCATTTTCTGGACAGAAATTCAAGCCAGCTGCAGAAATTTGCATAAGTAATGAGGAGCTGAATATTAATCACCAAGACAATGGGAAAATGTCTTCAGGGCATGTCAGAGACCTTGACGGCTACTCAAACCATCATAGGCCAGGAGGCCTAGGAGGAAAAAAATGGTTTCATGGGCCCGGTGCAGGGACTTGCTGCTCTGTGCAGTCTCAGGGCTTGGTGCCCTGTGTCCCAATCATGGCTTAAGGACCAATGTACAGCTCAGGCCATGGCTTCAGAGGGTACAAGCCCCAAGCCTTGGCAGCTTACATGAGGTGTTGGGCCTGTGGGTACGCAGAAGTCAAGAATTGAGGTTTGGGAATCTACGCCTAAATTTCAGAGGATGCGTGGAAACGCCTGGGTGTTCAGGCACAAATTTGTGACGGGGATGGAGCCCTCATGGTGGACCTCTGCTAGGGCAGTGAGTGCAGAAGGGAAATGTGGGGTCAGAGCCCCCACACAATCCCCACTGGGGCACTGCCTACTGGAGCTGAGAGAAGAGGGCCACCATCCTCCAGACACTAGAATGGTAGATACACTGACAGCTTGCACCGTATTGCCTGGAAAAGCCACAGACACTCAGCACCAGCCTGTGAAAGCAGTCAGGAGGAGGGCTGTACCCTGCAAATCAACAGGGGTGGAGCTGTCCAAGGCCATGAGAGCCCATCTCTTGCTTCAGCGTGACCTGGATGTGAGACATGAAGTCAAAGGAAATCATTTCAGAGCTTCAAGATTTGACTGACCCATTGAATTTTGGACTTGCATGGGGCCTGCAGTCCCTTCATTTTGGCCAATTTTTCCCATTTGGAACAAGTGTATTTACCCAAGGCCTATATCCTCATTGTATCTATGAAGTAACTAACTTGATTTTGATTTTACAGGCTCATAGGCAGAAGGGCCTTGCCTTGTCTAAGATAAGACTTTGGACTTGGACATTTGGGTTAATGCTGGAATGAGCTAAGCCCTTGGTGGACTGTTAGAAAAGCATGATCATGTTTTAAAATGTAAGGACATGAGATTTGGAAGGGGCTGGGGGCTGAATCATATGGTTTGGCTGTGTCCCCACCCAAATCTCACCTTGAATTTTAGTTTCCATAATCACTACATGTTGTGGGAGGAACCCAGTTGGAGGTAATTGAATCAAGGGGGTGGTTACCCCCGTGCTGTTCTCATGACAGTGAGTGATACCTGAAAGTTTTATAACGGGCTTTTCCCCTTTTGCTCAGCACCTCCTGCTGCCTTGTGAAGGTGTCTTGGTTCTTGTTTGCATTCACCATGATTGTAAGTTTTCTGAAGCCTTCCCAGCCATGCTGAACTGAGTCAATTAAACCTCTTTCTTTTATAAATTACCCAGGTTCGTGTATGTCTTTATTGGGAGCATGAGAATGAACCAATTCACTCTGTTTCTATTTTAAAAAAAGAATTTAGTCCTTAGGAATTTTGATCTTTCAGGATTTCAACATTCAGGGCTATGGTGTTTGTGACTGGGTCTTCTGGGATTATGATCCTCACCTGGACTAAACAGCCTCGCAGCTCTATTCAAACTATGATCCTATTCTCCTACTGCCTCCTGAGTTCAGCCTCTTTCTTCAACTTGGCTAAGCCTGTCTTTCCTTTCCTATCTGTCTGCTTTCTTACCTCTGATTAATCCAAAGTAAAATTTGACCTTTTTTTCATTCCAACAACTCCATCTTCTATCGCATATCTCCTTTCATGAAGTTGGCTCTTGATAATGTTTCTGTTGACAACAGTATAATATAGACAGGATTGCATATAGTTAAAGTACGTATTTTATTTATTTGGTGGCAGCATTCTGATAAGAAATTAAAGCGATTTCTTTTAAAATCATAATTTAATCACCAGGCAGAGCAAGTAAAGAGAAATAAGTTCCAGAATCTCACATCTGTCAAAAGTAAATGCTGATTTTTATTGAGGACTTCCTTATTTCTGCCACCAGTTGACTCTCATACAGCTTGTTCCCAATAGAATCTAGAGTGGAATTGGCAAATGGGGTGTCATACATGCAGTGCTCTACTGAATCTGATAATTAAGTACCCAGAAATTTTATGAAGTGTTTGTCAAACCATCAGTAGAAATATTTACACAATGGAAATCAGCAAATGCTACTAATCTGGGCTGCTCCCCACCCAAACAATAGGTTTACTAGCATACAACTTTTATTCATCTTGTAAAGGTTCAGAATTTCTATAAATATTCATAGACTCTCCTATACTCAGTGTCTCAAAATAACTCGAAGTTCTTACAGTAGCCAGTGAGGCTGAGTGTGAGCTGACCCACCCCAGTCCCTCTCTCTGACCTGTCTCCTGTTAGCCTTCTTACTCCCACTGTTCTCTACTTCATGCACATGGGCTAGACACCCTGCTGTTTGCCTGCCTTTTCTTCCTCCAGTGCTCTTCCCCATATATCTGCATGGCTGGTGCCCTCACCTCCTTGGAATCTTTGTTCAAATGTTATCTTCTCAGTGAGACCTTCTATATAAGTTTTCTATGACTGCTGGAAGAAATTAGCACAGCTCTAGTAGCCTAAGAGAACACACACTCTCTCTAGGGGAGAGAGAACACCTTCTTACCTTCTCCAGCTTTGAAAGGATGCCTGCATCCCTTGGCCCCTGGCCCCCTTCAAGGCAGCAACCACATCGTTCTGACCGTAGCTGTCAAGCTTCTTGCCTCAGACTCTCCTGCCTCTCACTTTTGCTTTTAAGTACTCTTGTGATGACACTGGGCCAACCTGGGTAATCCAGAATAATCTCCTCATCTCATGATCCATAACTTCATCACAACCACAAGTCATTTTTGCCATATAGGGATATGGACATGTAGAAAGGCCATTCTTCTGCCTATTACTCCCTCCTTGAGCATTCTAACTACCTTCACATCTACCCACTTCCAGCATTCCTGAGCTCCCTTCCACACTTAATTTTTCTCTGTGCCACTTATTACCTTCTGGCATATTATATATTTTACATATTTATTTTATTAATGATCTGTCTTTTCTCACTGGAATGTAATTTGCATGAGGGTAAACATTTTTGTTTCATATCATTGACATATTTTCATTATGTTGAACAGTGCCTTGCTCTTAGTAAGGATTCAAGAAATATATATGTTTTGGCTGAATAAATTAGGTTGAGAAGTTTGGGCGAAAATTCTGGGATGATACAGAAGACAGTTCCCAGTGATGGGATAGAGCCATGTGGTGGGGCCTCTACAGGAAGCCGGGATGCTCCAGAGGACCCCCAGGGCAGAGCTGCTTTGCTCACGTTGAACTCTTTGCCCAAGCTCTGATTTCTAATGTTTTCTTTCATATTTGTTTTTGCTCTGCCTTTTTTTAAATTAATTTTTTCATAGAGATGAGGTTTTACTATATTTCTCAGGCTGGTATCAAACCCATGAGCTCAAGCAATCTTCCCACTTCAGCCTCCCAAAGTGTTATTACTACAGGTGCAAGCCACAACACCCGGCCTGCTTTTGCTCTTCCTTTGAAATATACTCAAAATGTTTATATTGGTTTCTAACTATAGATCATGAACTCCTGAAGCAAAGTAACCACTTTGTTCTTCATTATTTCTTTCACTCTTCTACTCTGCACGGTGCCAGATATTGGATATGTAGGTGCCAAAAATTTTCTTTTCTGATTTCTTACATTTTATTTCTTAAAAATCAGCCTAACCACGATGTAGAGAGGGATGATCTCCTTCCTTTGTTTTGAAAATTTGTGCATGCCCAGTGCTTACATTGTGCGGTTCAATGTTGCTTCAGCTTTTTTTTTTTTTTTTCTATTTTTGCCAGACTTTTGAAACTCTTAAAATTTGTTTGTGGTCAGCACAGCAAAGAAAAAGCTTTAGCTTTGAAAAAATCTTTAACATGAAAAATGCACTGACATTGTTTTTAATGTAACATAGGCTAGAATTTGCCTATGTTTGCACATGCTGAGAATTGTCCCACCCGGTTGATGTGTTCACCTCTTCATCTTGGATCCTGTTGTGGATTTATTTACAAACATCAATTGCCTTCAAGCCATCCTTTGTGCTGTATGTTTTGCAGCCTTCTATAGTAGATACACAACAGATAATGTGGAGAGAAAAGATATAAGAGGAGGAAGGTAATGAGAGACTTTGTCAAGGTTGTAACCTTCTTGGTTTCTTTGAATAATTTGTTGCCTTTCTACTAAGACAGCAAAACAGCATTTTGCTACTGACCACCTAAAACCACTTAATCTCAGGTGAATGCATCACTTGCCAAGCTGTTGGAATGCTATTTGTGTTTTGTTGCACAATTTTTTTGGTTGTTTATTTGGTTGGATTTTTGGAAGGCAAATTTGAAAAGAGGACCTACACAGAAGTGCTGACCCACCCACATTCCCTTATTATCATTACAGACAAGAAGAAACTAGCAGAGCTAAGAATGGAGTGAAGAAAGGCAGTGTGATAAGCACCAGCAAAGAGTTGAGGGCTGTTGCTCTCTAAATTATTATTTGATTATTTTAAAAGTATGGAATTTTTCTAGTCACTGAAGGAAGGAGGGGAAAGTGCACTTATTTTTATATGGAGTTACTTAACTACCTCCTAAACACATACGTGGCAATTGTTTGTGCTGGTGCAAAGTATTTTAATTAGCAAGAATTCATATATTGAGATTATAATTAGAGAGCTCAATTTATATATTTGCTATCCTGCTCAAGCCTGACATGGCAAAAAAAAAAAAAAAGAAAAGAAAAAGAAAACCAAGTTCCCTCCAACATATATAGCTTCAAAATAGAAAATACTGGAAGGTTTGCTGTGATAACTGTTTTGCACTTTTGTACAAAAAACCTAAAGAACAAATTACCTAAAGAACAATTTGCTAAACATGAGAAACTGCTCCCTTTGAGTATATACAGGTAAGATAGGAAGAGTGTTCAGACCAGTAAATTATAGTTTATATTGAAGATAACATTCAGTTGACTCATAACAAATAACCAGCATTCATGATAACATTTCAGCATTTCCAAGGTGCCAAGTGTACTGATTTCTAAAAATATATTTTAGAAGGAATTTAGAACTGGTGTTTTTAATGAAAACCAGCATCTCTGATGTTGCAACATGTATGTGAAATGGGTGTTACATCTATCCTGCCCCTTAACCCCACCGTTAACAAAGTGGCTGAAAATAACAGTAAGAAAAAATCAGTCTAAGGGAGAAAACCCCTAATGCTCTCAATTCTCTCTCTCTCTCTCTCTCTCTCTCTCTGTGTGTGTGTGTGTGTGTGTGTGTGTGTGTGTGTTAAGGGGGATGGCAGGAGGTCGTCTTAACTCTTGAAAGAAACCTTCTTTTTATAGGAATCATATTTCAGTTTAGGTACAATGATAAGAAAGTTTAATTTTATAATCCATAAGACCAGATACCTCCAGAAATGATTTTTCCTGTGGGATTTCTATGACTCGTAGTGTGAAATGACAGGTTTGGATGTCTATATCTACACCCATCAAAACCTCAGAGCTTCATGCACTGCTATAACTTTTCTGTCAACTCTGGGTAAATTAGGAGGCTGGTACAAGGAATAATTTTAACTTCAGATTTTACAGTTTGTTTATGTAAGAGCAGAAAGATCTACTCTTTAATGACCTGTATTTTAAGATATTGACTTTTCCTGTTGCTATTTTATGATTATGGAGAAAATAGAATTCTTGTTAGAAATCTCAACTCCGAATTGAGAATAGATGTTTTGACACTTGTCCTGCTGTGGCCTGAGACTTGGAATCATGAATTAAAAGAGACCTTGCTGTTTATCTACAGATTAGAACACACAAACATCAGTGTAACATCCTCATTAGCATTCTGGTAGTTACATTTACTTATTCCAGAGCAAAATTAATATATGATAAGAAGTGGAATATTTTTTGTTGATATCTAGGGTATTATGACAACAACCTTCCTTAGAAAAGAAACAGTGTGTTATGAGGACAGTGGATGCTACAACATTATTTGCCTTCAAGGCATTGCAAACAACTGGAATCAATTGAATAACCTTCTCAATCACAAGCCAACAGTGAAATGAGAGTCATTTATCTGAAACAGCAGGCAAGAGCTTCATTGGTACACTCGGAAGGTGGCTCATTAACCCTGCCGAAGTTTTGCTCCATCTGATCAGGGCATAAATGTTTCATTGGCCCAATAACCAAGGTCTTAGAGTTTCACAGTGTTTTCTCTCCAATAGCTAATACAAGGAGCATTGCTGACATTCTGCCCATGGTTGCCAAGGCTGAAATCAAACGTGCTTTGAATAATACTATAAAAACTTTGAAATGAAACTTTGCCGTAGGAAACAATGTTCTACTGTGGGCTCTATACAAAGCCGCTTAAGGTGGGAGGGAGCAAACTTTTCAAGTTGGTTTTAGGTAACAGAAACAGACGTCTTTATTGGATTTGTCTGGAAAAAAGTAAGGAAAATCCCAACATTATCTGTTCTGGTCAAGAAGTATAAGGCTCAGTCCCGTTTTATTTCTCTCCTTCTCCTTTGGATCCTTTTTCCTTATTCTTGACTCTATACATGGAGAAAAATTTCAAGTGCATCTAAAGCAGTAATGCTGGGAACTTGCCAACTTATTCCCATGATGCTACTGTTGCTTATAAAGCATTTTGAGGATTCTTGTATTCAGAGCTAGTGATAAGCCGCAAGAGGAAGTCAGTCTTGCTGGTGTACAGCTGCATTTTGGGCTCATGTATAGAAGAGCTAACATGGATTTCAGAGTCTCCCAGGTGTTTGAAATCCAGGCTCTGCTCTCAAGACCTTTGAGGTCTTAGATAAGTTGCCCGATCTCTTTGAGCCTCAGTTTTCTGAGTACAATGGCACATAACTCACAGGACAGCGGTGTGGATGAATTGCGATGATGTGTATGAACCCAGCTCAGGGTCTTCTTTCCTTCCTTCTTTCTTCCCTGCCTCTGAATTTACACCAAGCTGTACTTCTGAGGTCTGACTCCTGAGAGGCTAGACACACAGTGAAGCTTGATGTTTGCTAGAAACTGAGGGGCTAGACTTGAGTGTTAGGGAACCTGGGAATGACATCTGTCATCCATCCGGGAAGGCCGAGGAGGAAAGCGAGGCAGGGCAGCAGAGCAGGAAGTGGTGCCCATGGAGGCCACTTTTGGGCTGGAGCCTGCTTAAGGCACTTTAGTGCTGAGTCACTTGGGGCCCAAGGTAGGGGCAGATAGAAGAGAAGGAGGGCAGTTATCGCCTAGTCACAGGGGCAGATAGAAGAGAAGGAGGGCAGTTATCACCTAGTCACAGGGGCAGATAGAAGAGAAGGACGGCAGTTATCGCCTAGTCAGGAATTTAACAATCTCTATTTCCTTTCAAACCTCGTTTCATCCCTTCCATCCCAGTCAAATTCACAGGAAATTAAACTTCCTCCTGCATCTTGGAGCAGGCCTCTGCATCATCATTTCTCCTCTGCAAGTGTATCTTCTTCGGGCACGTGGGAAGGTCTTAGTGAACCTGCGGTATTTAGGGACTGGATCCTCTTTCCTCTTTATTGTCAAAGTTGTGGCTTGCCGAGGTCAGGGCAGAGTATGATTATGACATGTTAGCAATCGTCACCTCTCATTTTCAAGTAAATATACTTTTATGCAGTTTGAGCTTTCATTCATGTCATTTATTAATTTTTTCTTTCGTTAACACATTCATTTGTGGAGCATTTGGCCTATAAAAGAGAAGAAACCCTTCCTTAGCATTAAGGTAGGAGAGAAAACAAAATGCACAGAGACACATGCTTGGTTTTGTACAACTTTGAAAGTTTCTAAAATAAAATAAGGTCTAGCTTGGAAAACCAAAACCTATCACTGAGGTATTTTCATAATCTAAAAAGTCAGTTTCAAAAGAACTTCCAAATGTTTTAAAATATGACTATCCTTAAGAATAATGATGTAGCATTCCAAGGTTTTAGTGTTCAACCAGCATTTATTACCACCTGCTGGGTGCCTGAAGCAGGACATTTGTAATGAGAGCCACAAACATGAATTGAGTTCTGGGCGAGAGGATACACTAGGTCTGCAGGTATATCTGGTGGGCAGAACAAGAAAGGTGTCACTGAGGATGTGCTATTTGAGTTAGTTATGAAAAATGTGTACGGGTTTATGAGGCAGATATGAGAGGCACTTTGTTGAAGTTACAACTCCTACCAGGCACTCGTTTGAATTTTCTGTTTCATTTGCTCTTTGGAGGTTGCTTGTTGGTACACTTACATCTTCTATGCCAGTCTTAAAAGAGCGGAGTGTGTGTGTGTCTGTATTTAGTATTTTTTGCAGAGTTTCTTTGTGTTTCCAAGCTTACATTAGAGCTGAAGCTTGTCAGATTTCTCATAACAAATGCGTGATTGAACTAAATTCCAACCTGCCGCCTCTGGCGTTGGAGACTTACAGCACCTCAGTGCATTCATGGGGTGTGCTCTACTCTCTACCTTCGTGATTTATTTAAAGACCAAATCATAATGAATAACAATTCTTAGGCTTAAACCTATAGCAGGGGTAGGAAATAGTTCAAACCTTCTGACATACATGAACAAATGCAATCTTCAAAAACTACTGTTTTCTAATCTGCATGAATGTACTGAACTCGTTGCTACCTTCATTTAAATGTGATGTATCAAAAGTGCTTTGTAAACTGTTAAATTCCAATGTTGACATTGTTATAGATACACTTTATTAAATACTGGATAATGATTTTATAAAGTACAGGGTTTTTAACTGTGAAATTATTCTAAAATATGTAGAAAAAATTTTGAATAATCTTCCCATTTTGAACACAATGACTGGTTTTAAAATTCCCTTGATTTATGTGTTTGTATACTGTGGATTCTCAATTGAGTGAATTAGTGTCTTTGCAATATAGTAAGATTTTGATAAAGTTTTTAATCTATCCAGGAAAAGGCTAGATAAGTAGGATCTCATTTGTTTCATAGCCCATTATTTGAAGGATGATTTAAGACCATAGGAAATACTGACTCACCTTTTCTAAAAAGAAAACTGCTTTTCTTATTCTTTTAAGTTCAAATTTGTCTTGTCTCCTTTTGATTAATTAAAACAAGTTATCAAAATCCTTAACAGAAAATATTATTTATTGAATCAGAAGAGAAACAAGAAATACTGTGCTTTCTTTGGCGTGTTTCCTATACCCCATTATCATAAGAATTATTTTTGCTTCTATAATGTTCAGCTTCAAATTCTTTTGCTTTGTCAATCCAAATGAATTACCTGAATTTTCTCCTCTTGTTCAAAATGGAACCACATTCATCCACCTACCCCCAGCCATAGGACTGTTTCTTTTATTCTGATAGTTTGTGATATCTTTGACTTCACAGCAGAAAGCTGTGAGTCTCCCAAACCCCTTCACTCAGGTCCCATGGGGACTGCCCTCTAAAGTCTCTTCAGTCTTCTTTCTTTGAATGTTCATGGCCACCTTGTCGTTTAGACTCTTATCCCTGACTGTATGAGATCTCTCAGGTCTTCCTGCCTGTGGCCATGCCTAATTTATACCCTTCCTAAAATGTGACGTGATCATGTCTCTGACTTGCTTAGAAACCCTGCACTGGCTTCCAACACGTGCAGAATCAAGTGCTTGCTGTTTAACTTGGTCAACCCAGTCCTCCAGATTCTGGCTTCCAGTTATTTTCTCAGCCTCAAAAAAACACCTCACTCTCCAAACATATCAAATAGCTTGTGCCCTCCTGCCTCCCATTCACACCTCCATTCCTTCCCCTCTACCTGGATGCTCCTCCCTTCATCCACCCCCCGCTGTAAGCTCCCATGGATTGACTGGTGCTTGAGTGTTTTATTACACTTTGGACCTCCCGTCTCTCACTCCTGGCTTCTGTCTGTCTACCTGTCTTGACCGGCCACTTGCACTGCCTCGGGCTTATCTGCCTCATTCTGGTCGACAGTGTTATTTGTTAGCTTCATATCTACTGGTTTTCTCAATTATTTCTTAGCCTCCCCACACCAGGCTCCTTGCCCCGTATTTATAAGCTGCTATTGGCTTGAGGGTGACTGTGCCTTTCTAATAAAACTATTTTATAGACTGACAGTTACAAGGGTATAGTAGAATAGAAATGAATCTACCTTTGAGTGTATTTCAACATATCTAGTGATCCATGAATATTTCTTATTATTATCATTATTGTTATTTTTAAATAGACGATCAGGAAGGCAGAGTCTAGGCCACCAATGTGAACTTAGGCTTTCATCTTTATGAAAATATTTGGGATCGCTGCAAGTATTCTGAATTTTAAATGGCATTCAATGATTTGATAAAATAGAAATTTTGTTACTCTGAACTGGGTAGTGTTTCAGCAACTGGCTACTGTGTCATTATTTCTATAAATTCAAAATGTAGAAGGAACATTTACCTTTTAACAAGGGAGTATCCCAGGTCTCAGTTCTCAACCGTTTTTCTAGGTGCACTCATGCCTCTATGATCTCATGAAGCCCAATGGCATTAAATTCTATGTATATGTGCATGGTCCATGAACACATATTTCCAGCTCCTACCTCTCCTCTAAAATTTAGACTCATATCTAATTATCTACCAATTATCACCACTTGGAAGACTAACAGACAACTCAACTATCACACATCCATAAAAGGATTCTTGATCCTTCACCTTCAACCCCTGGGCCCAACACTCCTCAGTCGTCTCCATCTCAGTAAATAGCACCTCCAGCGTACCAGCCGTTAGGCCAGTAAACTTGCCTTGACCCCACTTTGTTTCTTGCACCTCATATCAGCATACACTGTTGAACTGTATTAAGAATCTGAGCTTCCCTTGCCACACCCATTGTGTACAACCTGCTTCACTTTACGTCATTGCTTTCATGGATTACCAAAACAGCCTCTTAACTCCTTTTCCACTTTCTCTTTTTCCCTGTACTTTGTTCTTCTGAGCAACCAGAGTAAGTCTTTATTTTATTTTATTTTATTTTATTTTATTTTATTTTTTTTGAGACAGAGTCTCCTCTGTCGCCCAGGCTGGAGTGCAGTGGTGCAATCTGGGTTGACTACAACCTCTACCTCCTGGGTTCAAGTGATTCTCCTGCCTCAGCCTCCCAAGTAGCTGGGACTACAGGCATGCACCACCAAGCCTGGCTAATTTTTGGGGTTTTAATAGAGATGGGGTTTTGCCATGTTGGCCAGGCAGGTCTCGAACTCCTGACCTAAGGTGATCCAGAGTAAGTCTTTTTAAAGCATAAGGAAAATAATGTTTTCATCTGCTTAAAACCTTCCATGGCTAGGAATGTTTTAAACCATCTTGTCCCCTGACACTTCTCTGATGTCTAGTCCAATCAGTCTCCCCTGTATTATTGCAATCTTCAAAGACACCCGGCAGATGTGCTTCTGCCTCAGGGCCTTTGCATGTGTGGTCCCCTTTGCCTGGAATGCTTTCTCATCAGGAATCAGGATGGCTTACTTCCTCTCTTTTTTATTTTTATTTTATTTTATTTTATTATTATTATACTTTAAGTTTTAGGGTACATGTGCACAACGTGAAGGTTTGTTACATATGTATACATGTGCCATGTTGGTGTGCTGCACCCATTAACTCGTCATTTAGCATTAGCTATATCTCCTAATGCTATCCCTGCCCCCTTCCCCCAACCCACAACAGTCCCTGGTGTGTGATGTTCCCCTTCCTGTGTCCATGTGTTCTCATTTTTCAATTCCCACCTATGAGTGAGAACATGTGGTGTGTGGTTTTCTGTCCTTGCGATAGTTTGCTGAGAATGATGGTTTCCAGTTTCATCCATGTCCCTACAAAGGACATGAACTCATCATTTTTTATGGCTGCATAGTATTCAGTGGTGTATATGTGCCACATTTTCTTAATCCAGTCCATCGCTGTTGGACATTTGGGTTGGTTCCAAGTCTTTGCTATTGTGAATAGTGCCACAATAAACATACGTGTGCATGTGTCTTTATAGCAGCATGATTTATAATCCTTTGGGTATATACCCAGTAATGGGATGGCTGGGTCAAATGGTATTTCTAGTTCTAGATCCTTGAGGAATCACCACAGTGACTTCCACAATGGTTGAACTAGTTTACAGTCCCACCAACAGTGTAAAAGTGTTCCTATTTCTCCACATCCTCTCCAGCACCTGTTGTTTCCTGACTTTTTAATGATCGCCATTCTAGCTGGTGTGAGATGGTATCTCATTGTGGTTTTGATTTGCATTTCTCTGATGGCCAGTGATGATGAGCATCCTTTCATGTGTCTTTTGGCTGCATAAATGTCTTCTTTTGAGAAGTGTCTGTTCATATCCTTTGCCCACTTTTTGATGGGGTTGTTTGTTTTTTTCTTGTAAATTTGTTTGAGTTCATTGTAGATTCTGGATATTAGCCCTTTGTCAGATGAGTAGGTTGCAAAAATTTTCTCCCATTTTATAGGTTGCCTGTTCAGTCTGATGGTGGTTTCTTTTGCTGTGCAGAAGCTCTTTAGTTTAATTAGGTCCCATTTGTCAATTTTGGTTTTTGTTGCCATTGCTTTTGGTGTTTTAGACATGAAGTCCTTGCCCATGTCTATGTCCTGAATGGTATTGCCTAGGTTTCCTTCTAGGGTTTAGGCTCATAATAAAGGGATGGAGGAAGACCTACCAAGAAAATGGAAAACAAAAAAAAAGGCAGGGTTTGCAATCCTAGTCTCTGATAAAACAGACTTTAAACCAACAAAGATCAAAAGAGACAAAGAAGGCCATTACATAATGGTAAAGGGATCAATTCAACAAGAAGAGCTAATTATCCTAAATATATATGCATCCAATACAGGAGCACCCAGATTCATAAAGCAAGTCCTGAGTGACCTACAAAGAGAGTTACACTCCCACACAATAATAATGGGAGACTTTAATACCCCACTGTCAACATTGGACAGATCAAGGAGACAGAAAATTAGCAAGGATACCCAGGAATTGAGCTCAGCTCTGCACCAAGCGGACATAATAGACATCTACAGAACTCTCCACCCCAAATCAACAGAATATACATTTTTTCAACACCACACCACACCTATTCCAAAATTGACCACATAGTTGGAAGTAAAGTACTCCTCAGCAAATGTAAAAGAACAGAAATGATAACTAACTGTCTCTCAGACCACAGTGCAATCAAACTAGAACTCAGGATTAAGAAACTCACTCAAAACCGCTCAACTACATGGAAATTGAAAAACCTGCTCCTGAATGACTACTGGGTACATAACGAAATGAAGGCAGAAATAAAGATGTTCTTTGAAACCAATGAGAACAAAGACACAGCATACCAGAATCTCTGGGACACATTTAAAGCAGTGTGCAGAGGGAAATTTATAGCACTGAATGACCACAAGAGAAAGCAGGAAAGATCCAAAATTGACACCCTAACATCACAATTAAAAGAACTAGAGAAGCAAGAGCAAACACATTCAAAAGCTAGCAGAAGGCAAGAAATAACTAAAATCAGAGCAGAACTGAAGGAAATAGAGACACAAAGTTTGTCCCCCTTAGGGAGGGACAAACTTTCAAACAACAGCGAGAGTGTTCTGAAATCCTCTGTTATGGGCTAACATTCAGAGCCTCGTCCCTGTTTTCTGGAAATCTACGTAAGGGAGAAACACTCAGAATCCAGCAGCAGTGTCTTGGAATCGTATGTTACGGACATACATGTAGACCCCAGCAGCAGTGTTCTGGGATCCTATGTGAGGGACAAACATTCAGACAATCGTAGCAGTGTTGTGGAATCCTACTTGAGGGACAAACATTCAGACCCCAGCAGCAGTGTTCTGGAATCCTATGTGAGGAAGGAACACTGAGAACATAGCAGGAGTGTTTTGGAGTCCTACGAGAGGGAAAAACAATCAGACCCTTGTGGCAGTGTTCTGGAATCCCATGTGAGGTACAAACATTAAGCCCACAGCAGGGGTGTTCTGCAGTCCTGCGTGAGGGACAAAGTTTCTGACCCAAGCAGCAGTGTTCTGGAATCCTATATGAGGGACAAACATTCAAACAGCTGTGGGAGTGTTCTGGAATCCCATGTTAGGGACAAACGTTAAGACCCTCGTCACAATGTTCTGGAATTCTATGTGAGTGACAAACACTCAGAACCCAGCAACAGTGTTCTGGAATCCTATGTGACGGACATACATGTAGAGCCCAGAAGCAGTTTTCTGGAATCCTATGTGAGGGACAAATATTCAGACCCTCGTAGCAGTGTTCTGGAATCCTATGTGAAGGACAAACATTCAAACAGCTGTGGGAGTGTTCTGGAATCCCATGTTAGGGACAAACATTAAGACCCTCGTCGCAGTGTTCTGGAATTCTATGTGAGTGACAAACACTCAGAACCCAGCAACAGTGTTCTGGAATCCTATGTGACGGGCATACATGTAGACCCCAGAAGCAGTGTTCTGGAATCCTATGTGAGGGACAAACATTTAGACCCTCGTAGCAGTGTTCTGGAATCCTATGTGAAGAACAAACATTCAGACAATTGTAGCAGTGTTCTTTAATCCCATTTGAGGGACTAACATTCAGACCCTCATAGCATTGTTCTGGAATCCTACGTGAGTGACAAACATTCAGACAATCGTAGCAGTGTTCTGGAATACTATGTGTGGGACAAACATTCAGACACCATCAGCAATGCTCTGGAATCCTATGTGAGGGACAAAGATTCAGACCCTCAAACAAGTGTTCTGGAATCCTATGTGAGTGACAAACATTCAGACAATTGTATCAGTGTCCCGGAATACTATGTGTGGGACAAACATCCAGACACCAGCGGTAGTGTTCTTGAATCCTATGTTATGGACAAACATTCAGACCCTCATCACAGTGTTCTGGAATTCCATGTGAGGGAGAAACACTTATAACCCAGCAGCAGTGTTCTGGAATCCTATGTGACGGATATACATATAGACTCCAGAAGAAGTGTTCTGGAATCCTATGTGAGGGACAATCATTCAGACCCTTGTAGCAGTGTTCTGGAATTCTGTGTGAGGGACAAACATTCTGGCCACAGCAGGACTGTTCTGGAATCCGCTATGAGGAACAAACATTCAGGAACTTGTAGCAGTGTAGTGGAATCAGATGTGACTGACAAATATTTAGACCCCAGAAGCAGTGTTCTGGAGTCCTGTGTGAGGGACAAACATTCAGAACCTCTTAGCAGTGTTCTGGAATCCTAAGTGAGAGACAAACACTCAGAACACAGCAGCAGTGTTCTGGTATCCTATGTGAGGGACAAACATTCAGATCACAGCAGGATTGTTCTGGAATCCTATGTGAGGGACAAACACTCAGAACACAGCTGGAGTGTTTTGCAATCTTATGTGAGACACAAACATTCAGACCCTCGTAGCAGTGTTCTGGAATCCTATGTTACAGACAAACATTCAGACTCTCGTTGCAGTGTTCTGGAATTCTATGTGAGGGACAAACACTCAGAATTCAGCAGAAGTATTCTGGAATCGGGTGTGACGGACATACATGTAGACCCCAGCAGCAGTGTTCTGGAATCCTATGTGAGGGACAATCATTCAGAAACTCGTAGCAGTGTTCTGGAATTCTGTTTGAGGGACAAACGTTCAAACCCTCGTAGCAGTGTTCTGGAATTCTGTTTGAGGGACAAACGTTCAAACCCTCGTAGCAGTGTTCTGGAAACCTGTGTGAGGGACAAACATTGAGACTACATCAGGAGTGATCTGGAATCCCCTTTGAGGAACAAGTGTTCATACTCTCTTATTAGTGTTCTGCAATTCTATGTGAAGAACAAAAATTTAGACCCCAGCAGCAGTGTTCTGGAATCTTATGTGAGGCACAATCATCCAGACCCTCATTGCAGTGTACTGGAATCCTATATGAGGGATAAACATTCAGACAATCGTAACAGTGTTCTGGAATTCTTTGAGTGGGACAAACATTCAGAACCCAGGAGCAGTGTTCTGGAAACTTAAGTGAGTAACAAAACAAACATTCAGACCACGGCTGGATTGTTCTGGAATCCCCTGTGAGGAGCAAACATTCAGATCCTCATAGCAGTGTTCTAGAATCCTATGTGGTGAACAAACATTTAAACCCCAGCCGCAGTGTTCTGGAATCCTATGTGAGGGATAAACTTTCAGACCCTCCCCACAGTGCTCTGGAATTCTATTTGAGGTAGAAACACTCAGAGCCCAATAGCAGTGTTCTGGAATACTATGTGATGGACATACATGCAGACCCCAGCAGCAGTGTTCTGGAATCCTCTGTGAGGAACACACACTCAGACCTTAGCAGCAGTGTTTAGAAATCCTATGTGAGGGACAATCATTCAGGCCCTGGTGAAAGTGTTCTGGAATTCTGTGTGAGGGACAAACATTAAGACCCTCGTGGCAGTGTTCTCGAATCCTACATGAGGGACAATCATTCAGACCCACGTAGCAGTGTTCTGGAATTCTGTGTGACGGACAATCATTCAGACCACAGCAGGAGTGTTCAGGAATCCCCTGACAGGAACGAACAATTGGACCCTCGTAACGGTGTTCTGGATTCCTATGTGAGGGAAAAACATTCAGACCCTCGTAGCAGTGTTCTGGAATCTTAAGTGAGGGACAAACATTCAGACACTTGTAGCAGTGTTCTGGAATCTTATGTGAGGGACAAAAATTCAAATAACAGCGGGAGTGTTCTAGAATCCCATGTTACAGAAAAACATTAAGAAACTGGTCACAGTGTGCTGGAATTCCATGTGAGGGAGAAACACCCAGAACCGAGCATCAGTGTTCTGGTATCCTCTCTGACGCACATGCATGTAGACCCCAGCAGCAGTGTTCTGGAATCCTATTTGAGGGACAAACATTCAAACAACATCTAGAGTGTTCTGGAATCCTGTGTTACGGACAAGCATTCACACCCTCGATGCAGTGTTCTGGAGTTTTATTTTAGGGAGAAACATTCAGAACTCAGCAACAGTGTTCTGGATCCCTATGTGAGGGACAAACATTCAGACCACAGCAGGATTGCTCTAGAATCATATGTGAGGGAGAAACACTCAGAACACAGCAGGAATATATTGGAATCTGATGTGAGGGACAAACATGCAGACACTCGTAGCAGTGTTCAGGAATCCTATGTGAGGGACAAACTTTCAGACCACAGCAGAAGTGTTCTGGAATCCCATATGAGGGACAAACATTCAAACAATAGTAGCATTGTTCTAGAAACCTACTTGAGGGACAAATATTCAGATTCCAGCAGCAGTGTTCTGGAATCCTATGTGAGGGACAAACTTTCCAGCCACTGCAAGAGTGTTCTGCAATCTTATGTGAGGGACAAACACTCAGAACACAGCAGGAGTGTTTTGGAATCCAATGTGACAGACAAACATTCAGACACTCGTAGCAGTGATCTGGAATCCTATGTGAACGAGAAACACTCAGAACCCAGCGGCAGTGTTCTGGAATCCTATGTGACGGACATACATGTACACCCCAGAGGCAGAGTTCTGGAATCCTATGTGAGGGACAAGCATTCAGACCCCAGCAGCAGTGTTCTGGAATCCTATGTGAGGGACAATCATTCAGAAACTTGTAGCAGTGTTCTGGAATTCTGTGTGAGAGACAAACATTCATAACCTCATAGTAGTTTTCCGGAATCCTATGTGACGGACATTTAGACCCTAGCTGCAGTGTTCTGGAATGCTATGTGAGGGACAAACACTCAGAACACAGCAGGAGTATTTTGGAATTCTATGTGAGGGACAAACATTCAGACCCTTGTAGCAGTGTTCAGGAATCCTATGTGAGGTACAAACATTCAGACTCTCATAACATTGTTCAGGAATGCTATGTGATGGACAAACATTTAGACCCCAGTAGCAGTGTTCTGGAATCCTTCATGTGGGACAAACATTCACACCCTCGTAGCTGTGTTCTGGAATCCTTTGTGAGGGACAAACACTCAGAACCCAGCAACAGTGTTCTGGAACCGTATGTGAGGGACAAGCATTCACAACACAGCAGGATTGTTCTGGAATCCTATGTAAGGGTCAAACTCACAGAACACAACAGGAGTGTTTTGGAATCCAATGTGAGGGACAAACATTCAGACCCTCTAAGCAGTGTTCAGGAATCCTATGGAAGGGACAAACATTCAGACAACTGTAGCAGTGTTCTGGTATCCTATGTGAGGGACCAGCATTCAGACCCTTATAGCAGTGTTCTGGAATTCTGTATGAGGGATAAACATTCATACCCTTGTAGCCGTGTTCTGAAATCCTTTGTGAGGGACACACATTGAGACCACAGCAGGAGTGTTATGGAATCCGCTGTGAGGAACAAACATTCAGACACTCGTAGCTTTGTTCTGGAATCCCATGTGACAGACAAACATTTATACCTCAGCAGCAGTGTTCTGGAATCCTATGTGAAGGACAAACTTTCAGAGTGTCATAGCAGTGTTCTGTAATCCTAGGTGAGGGACAAACATTCAGACAATCGTAGCAGTGTACTGGAATCCTATGTGAGAGACAAACATTCAGACCCCAGCAGCAGTGTTCTGCAATGCTATGTGAGGGACAAACATTCAAACAAGGGCGGAAGTATTCTGGAATCCTATGTTATGGACAAACATTCAGAATATTGTCTCGATGATCTGGAATTCTATGTAAGGGAGAAACACTGTGAACCCAGCAGCAGTGTTCTGGAATCCCACGTGACTGACATACATGTAGACCCCAGCAACTGTGTTCTGGAATCCTATGTGAGGGACAAACATTCACACCCCAGCAGCAGTGTTCTGGAATCCGATGTGATCAACAAACATTTAGAACCCAGCAGTGTTCTGGAATAATATGTGAGGGACAAACATTCAGACCCCAGCAGCAGTGTTCTGGAATCCTATGTGACCAACAAACATTTAGAATCCAGTAGCAGCATTCTGGAATCCTATTTGAGGAACAAACATTCAGACCCTCATAGCAGTGTTCTGGAATATTATATGAAGGCAAAATATTCAGACGGTCGTAGCAGTGTTCTGGAATCTTATGTTAGGGACAAACTTTGAGACCCCAGCAGCAGTGTTCTGGAATCCAATGTGAGGGACAAGCATTCAAAGAAGAGCGTGAGTGTTCTGGAGTCCTATGTTACGAACAACATTCAGACCCTCATCGCAGTGTTCTGGAATTCTATGTGAGGGAGAAATACGCAGAACCCAACAGCAGTGTTCTGGAATCCTATGTGACAGACATACATGTAGTCCCCAGAAACAGTGTTCTGGATTCCTACGTGAGGGACACACATTCAAACAACAGCATGAGTGTTTTTGAATCCTATGTTACCGACAAACATTCAGAACCCCGTCACAGTGTTCTAGAGTTCTATGTTAGGGAGAAACATTCAGAACTCAGCAGCAGTTATCAGCAACCCTGTGTGTGTGACAAACATTCAGACAATAGCAGGACTGTTCTAGAATTCTATATGAGGGACAAACACTCAGAACACAGTAGGAGTGTTTTTGAATCTGATGTGAGGGATAAACATTCATACCTTCGTAGCAGAGTTCAGGAATCCTTTCTGAGGGCCAAACATTCAGAACACAGCAGGAGTGTTCTGGAATCCCATGTGAGGGACAAATATTCAGACCCTTGTAGCACTGTTCTGGAATCCTATGTGAGGGACCAACATTCAGACAATCATAGCAGTGTTCTGGAATCCTATGTGAGAGACAAACATTCATACAACTGTAGCATTTTTCTGGAATCCTATGTGAGGGAAAAACAGTCAAACAACAGCGAGACTGTTTGGGAAACCTATGTTTCAGACAAACATTCAGACCCTCTTTGCAGTGTTCTTTAATCATATATGAGGGACAAGCATTCATACAATCGTAGCATTTTTCTGGAATCCTCTGTGAGGGACAAACATTCAAACAACAGAGGGAAAGCTCTGGAGTCCTAAGTAACAGAAAAACTTTCAGACCCTCATATCAGTGTTCTGGAATTCCAAGGGAGGGAGAAACACTCAGAACCCAGCAGCAGTGTTCTGGAATCCATTGTGACGGACTTACAGGTGGACCCCAGCAGCCGTATTCTGGAATCCTATATGTGGCACGAACATTGAGACGCCAGCAGCCGTGTTCTGGAATCCTATGTGAGGGACAATCATTCAGACCCTCGAAGCAGTGTTCTGGTACTCTGCATGAGGGACAAACATTCAGACCTTCGTAGCAGCATTCTGGAATCCTATGTGAGGGACAAACTTTCAGACAATCGTAGCAGTGTTCTGGAATCCTATGTGAGTGAAAAACATTCAGACATTGATAGCAGTGTTCTGGAATTCTATGTAAGGGAGAAACATTCAGAACCTCGTAGCAGTGTTATGGACTCCTGTGTGAGGGACACATATTCAGACAACAGGAGTGTTCTGAAAAACCCTTTGAGGAACAAACATTCACATCCTCGTAGCAGTGTTGCAGAATCCTGTGTGACAGACAAACATTATGACTCCAAAAGCTCTGTTCTGGAATCCTTTGTGAGGGAAAAACATTTAGACCCTCGTAGCAGTGTTCTGGAATCCTGTGTGAGGGACAAACTTTCAGACCCCAGCAGAAGTGTTCTGGAATCCTATGTGAGGGACAAACATTCAAACAACAGCGAGAGTGTTCTGGAATACTATGTTACAGAAAAACATTCAGAACCTCTTCGCAGTGTTCTGGAATTCTATGTGAGTGAGAAACACTGAGAACCCAGCAGCGGTGACCCTATGTGAGAGACAAACACTCAGAACGCAGCAGGGGCATTTTGGAATCCTATGTGAGCGAAAAACATTCAGAACCTCGTAGTAGTGTTCAGGAATCCTATGTGAGGTACAAATATTCAGAACACAGCAGGAGTATTATGGAATCCTGTGTGAGGGACAAACATTCAGACTCTCGTAGCAGTGTTCTGGAAACCTATTTGAGGGACAATCTTTAAGACAATCTTTGCAGTGTTCTGGAATCCTACATGAGGGACATACACTCACACCCCAGCAGTAGTGTTGTGGAATCCTATGGGAGGGACAAAAATTCAAACAACTGCAGGAGTGTTCTGGAATCCTATGTTATGGACAAATATTCAGAACTTCTTCACAGTGTTCTGGAATTCTATGTGAGGGAGACACACTCGCAACCCAGCAGCAGTGTTCTGGAATGCTATGTGAGGGACAAACATTCAGAAAACAGCAGCTGTGTTCTGGAAACCTTTGCGAGGGTCAATCATTCAGACCCTTGTAGCAGTGTTCTGGAATTCCGTGTGAGGCACAAAAATTCAGACCGTCGTAGCAGTGTTCTGCAATCCTGTGTGAGGGACAAACATTCAGACCTTGTAGCGGTGTTCTGGAATCCTATGTGACGGATAAACATTCAAACAACAGCGGGAGTGTTCTGGAATCCTATGTTACGGACAAACTTTCATACCCTCATCACAGTATTCTGGAGTTCTATGTGAGGGAGAAAAACTCAGAACCTCATACCAGTGTTCTGGAATCCTGTGTGAGGCACACATTCAGACCACAGCAGCAGTGTTCTGAAAAACCTGTGAGGAACAAACATTCAGAACCTCGTAGCAGTGTTCTGGAATCCTGTGTGACAGACAAACATTATGACTCTAACAGCTCTGTTCTGGAATCTTTTGTGAGGGACAAATATTCAGACCCTTGTAGCAGTGTTCTGGAATCCTATGTGAGGGACATATACTCACACCCCAGCAGCATTGTTCTGGAATCTTCTCTGAGGGACATTCAAACAACAATGGGATTGTTCTGGAATCCTATGCTATGGAAAAACATTCAGACCCTCGTCGCAGTGTTCTAGAATTTTATGTGAGGGAGAAACACTCAGAACCCATCAGCAGTGTTCTGGAATCCTATGTGAGGGACAAACATTCAGACCCCAACAGCAGTATTCTGGAATCCTATGTGAGGGACAATCATTCAGACTCTCATTGCAGCGTTCTGGAATTGTGTGTGAGGGACAAATATTCACAACCTCGTAGCCGTGTTCTGTATTCCTGTGTGAGGCACAAACATTCGGATCAAAGCAGGACTCTTCTGGAATCCTCTGTGAGGAACAAACATTCAGACCCTCGTGGCTGTGCTCTGGAATCCTATATGACAGACAAACATTTAGAACTCCTCAACAGTGTTCTGGAATCCTATGTGAGGGACATTCAGACCCTTGTAACAGTGTTCTGGAAACCTGTGTGAGGGACAACCATTCAGAACCCAGCATCAGTTTTCCAGAGTCCTAAGGGAGGAACAAGCATTCAAACAACAGCGGGAGTGTTCAGGAATCCTATTGTACGGACAAACATTCAGACCCTAGTCACAGTTTTGAGGAACTCAAGGTGAGGGAGAAACGCTTAGAACCCAGCAGGAGTGTTCTGGAGCCCTATGTAAGGGACAAACATTAAGACCACAGCAGGATTGTTCTGGAATCCTATGTGAGGGGCAAACATTGAGACTACAGCAGGAATGTTTTGGAATCCTATGTGAGGGATAAACCTTCAGACCCTCGCAGCAGTGTTCAGGAATCCTATGTGAGGGACAAACATTCAGACCACAGCATGAGTGTTCTGGAATCGTATATGAGAGAAAACATTCACACCCTCGCAGCAGTGTTCTGGAATGCTATGTGAGGGAGAAACATTGATACAATCGTAGCAGTGTTCTGGAATCCTATGTGAGGCACAAACATTCAAACAACAGCGGGAGTGTTCTGGAATCCTATGTTATGGAGAAACATTCAGAACCTCGTCGCAGTGTTCTGGAATTTTAGGTGAGGGAGATACACTCAGAACCCAGCAGCAGTGTTCTGGAATCCTATGTGAGGGACAAACATTCAGACCACAGCAGCAGTGCTCTGGAATCGTTTGTGAGGGACCATTATTCAGACCCTTGTATCAGTTTTCTGCTATTCTGTGTGAGGGACAAACATTCAGATCCTCTTAGCAGTGTTCTGGAATCCTGTGTGAGTTAGAAACATTGAGCCCTTTGTGAGATGAGTAGGTTGCGAACATTTTCTCCCATTATGTAGGTTGCCTGTTTGCTCTCATGGTAGTTTCTTTTGCTGTGCAGAAGCTCTTTAGTTTAATTGGATCCCATTTGTCAATTTTGGCTTTTGTTGCCATTGCTTTTGCTGTTTTAGACATGAAGTTTTTGCCCATGCCTATGTCCTGAATGGTAATGCCTAGGTTTTCTTCTAGGGTTTTTATGGTTTTAGGTCTAACGTTTAAGTCTTTAATCCATCTTGAATTCATTTTTGTATAAGGTGTAAGGAATGGATCCAGTTTCAGCTTTCTACATATGGCTATCCAGTTTTCCCAGCACCATTTATTAAATAGGGAATCTTTTCCCCATTGCTTGTTTTTCTCAGGTTTGTCAAAGATGAGATAGTTGTAGATATGCAGTGTTATTTCTGAGGGCTCTGGTCTGTTCCATTGATCTATATCTCTGTTTTGGTACCAGTACCATGCTGTTTTGATTACTGTAGCCTTGTAGTATAGTTTGAAGTCAGGTAGCGTGATGCCTCCAGCTTTCTTCTTCTGGCTTAGGCTTGACTTGGCGATGCGGGCCCTTTTTTGGTCCCCTATGAACTTTAAAGTAGTTTTTTCCATTTCTGTGAAGAAAGTCCCTGGTAGCTTGATGGGGATGGCAATGAATCTATAAATTACCTTGGGCAGTATGGCCATTTTCACGATATTGATTCTTCCTACCCATGAGCATGGAATGTTCTTCCATTTGTTTGCATCCTCTTTTATTTCATTGAGCAGTGATTTGTAGTTCTCCTTGAAGAGTTCCTTCACGTCACATGTAATTTGGATTCCTAGGTATTTTATTCTCTTTGAAGCAATTGTGAATGGGAGTTCACTCATGATTTGGCTCTCTGTCTGTTATTGGTGAATAAGAATGCTTGTGATTTTTGTACCTTGATTTTGTATCCTGAGACTTTGCTGAAGTTGCTTATCAGCGTAAGGACATTTTGGGCTGAGACAATGGGGTTTTCTAGATATAAAATCATGTCATCTGCAAACAGGGATAATTTGAATTCCTCTTTTCCTAATTGAATACCCTTTATTTCCTTCTCCTGCCTAATTGCCCTGGCCAGAAATTCCAACACTATGTTGAATAGGAGTGGTGAGAGAGGGCTTCCCTGTCTTGTGCCAGTTTTCAAGGGGAATGTTTACAGTTTTTGTCCATTCAGTATGATATTGGCTGTGGGTTTGTCATAGATAGCTCTTATTATTTGAGATACGTCCCATCAATACCTAATTTTTTGAGAGTTTTTAGTATGAAGCATTGTTGAATTTTGTCAAAGGCCTTTTCTGCATCTATTGGAATAATCATGTGGTTTTTGTCTTTGGTTCTGTTTATATGCTGGATTACATTTATTGATTTGTGTATATTGAACCAGCCTTGCATCCCAAGGATGAAGCCCACTTGATCATGGTGGATAAGCTTTTTGATGTGCTGCTGGATTCGGTTTGCCAGTATTTTATTGAGGATTTTGCATCAATGTTCATCAAGGATATTGGTCTAAAATTCTCTTTTTTGGTTATGTCTCTGCCCGGCTTTGGTATCAGGATGATGTTGGCCTCATAAAATGAGTTAGGGAGGATTCCCTCTTTTTCTATTGATTGGAATAGTTTCAGAAAGAATGGTACCAGTTCCTCCTTTTACCTCTGATAGAATTCAGCAGTGAATCCGTCTGGTCCTGGACTCTTTTTGGTTGGTAAGCTATTGATTATTGCCACAATTTCTGAGCCTGTTATTGGTCTATTCAGAGATTCAACTTTTTCCTGGTTTAGTCTTAGGAGAGTGTATGTGTCAAGGAATTTATCCATTTCTTCTAGATTTTCTAGTTTATTTGCATAGAGGTGTTTGTAGTATTCTCTGATGGTAGTTTGTATTTCTGTGGGATCGGTGGTGATATCCCCTCTATCATTTTTTACTGCGTCTATTTGATTCTTCTCTCTTTTCTTCTTTATTAGTCTTGCTAGCGGTCTATCAATTTTGTTGACCTTTTAAAAAAACCATCTCCTGGATTCATTAATTTTTTGAAGGGTTTTTTGTGTCTCTAGTTCCTTCAGTTCTGTTCTGATTTTAGTTATTTCTTGCCTTCTGCTAGCTTTTGAATGTGTTTGCTCTTGCTTTTCTACTTCTTTCAATTGTGATGTTAGGGTGTCAATTGTGGATATTTCCTGCTTTCTCTTATGGGCATTTAGTGCTATAAATTTCCCTGTACACACTGCTTTGAATGTGTCCCAGAGATTCTGGTATGTTGTGTCTTTGTTCTCATTGGTTTCAAAGAACATCTTTATTTCTGCCTTCATTTCGTTATGTACCCAGTAGTCATTCAGGAGCACGTTGTTCAGTTTACATGTAGTTGAGCAGTTTTGAGTGAGTTTCTTAATCCTGAGTTCTAGTTTGATTGCACTGTGGTCTGAGAGACAGTTTGTTATAATTTCTGTTCTTTTACATTTGCTGAGGAGTACTTTACTTCCAACTATGTGGTCAATTTTGGAATAGGTGTGGTGTGGAGTTGAAAAAAATGTATATTCTGTTGATTTAGGGTGGAGAGTTCTGTAGATGTCCATTAGGTCCGCTTAGTGTAGAGCCGAGTTCAGTTCCTGGGTATCCTTGTTAACTTTCTGTCGTGTTGAACTGTCTAATGTTGACACTGGGGTGTTAAAGTCTCCCATTATTATTGTGTGGGAGCCTAAGTCTCTTTGTAAGTCACTCAAGACTTGCTTTATGAATCTGGGTGTTCCTGTATTGGGTGCATATATATTTAGGATAGTTAACTCTTCTTGTTGAATTGATCCCTTTACCATTATGTAATGGCCTTCTTTGTCTCTTTTGATCTTTGTTGCTTTAAAGTCTGTTTTATCAGAGACTAGGATTGCAACCCCTGCCTTTTTTTGTTTTCCATTTGTTTGGTAGATCTTCCTCCATTCTTTTATGTTGAGCCTATGTGTGTCTCTGCACGTGAGATGGCTTTCCTGAATACAGCACACTGATGGGTCTTGACTCTTTATCCATTTTGCCAATCTGTGTCTTTTAATTGGAGCATTTAGTCCATTTACATTTAAAGTTAATACTGTTATGTGTGAATTTGATCCTGTCATTATGATGTTAGCTGGTTATTTTGCTCGTTAGTTGATGCAGTTTCTTCCTAGCCTCCATGGTCTTTAAAATTTGGCCTGATTTTGCAGTGGCTGGTACCGGTTGTTCCTTTCCATGTTTAGTGCTTGCTTCAGGAGCTCTTTTAGGGCAGGCCTGGTGGTGACAAAATCTCTCAGCATTTGCTTTTCTGTAAAGTATTTTATTTCTCCTTCTCTTATGAAGCTTAGTTTGGCTGGATATGAAATTCTGGGTTGAAAATTCTTTTCTTTAAGAATGTTGAATATTGGACCCCACTCTCTTCTGGCTTGTAGGGTTTCTGCCGAGAGATCAGCTGTTAGTCTGATGGGCTTCCCTTTGACGGGAACCCGACCTTTCTCTCTGGCTGCCCTTTACATTTTTTCCTTCATTTCCACTTTGGTGAATCTGACAATTATGTGTCTTGGAGTTGCTCTTCTCAAGGAGTATCTTTGTGGTGTTCTCTGAATTTCCTGAATCTGAATGTTGGCCTGCCTTGCTAGTTTGGGGAAGTTCTCCTGCATAATATCTTGCAGAGTGTTTTCCAACTTGGTTCCATTCTCCCCGTCACTTTCAGGTACACCAATCAGACGTAGATTTGGTCTTTTCACACAGTCCCATATTTCTTGGAGGCTTTGTTCGTTTCTTTCTATTCTTTTTTCTCTAAACTTCCCTTCTCGCTTCATTTCATTCATTTCATCTTCTATCACTGATACCCTTTCTTCCAGTTGATCACATTGGCTCCTGAGGCTTTTGCATTCTTCACTTAGTTCTCGAGCCTTGGCTTTCAACTCCATCAGCTCCTTTAAGCACTTCTCTGTATTGGTTATTCTAGTTATACATTCGTCAAATTTTTTTTCAAAGTTCTCAACTTCTTTGCCTTTGGTTTGAATTTCCTCCTGTAACTCAAAGTAGTTTGATCATCTGAATACTTCTTCGCTCAACTCGTCAAAGTCATTCTCCATCCAGCTTTGTTCTGTTGCTGGTGAGGAACTGCATTCCTTTGGAGGAGAAGAGGCACTCTGCTTTTTAGAGTTTCCAGTTTTTCTGCTCTGTTTTTTCCCCATCTTTGTGGTTTTGTCCACTTTTTGTCTTTGATGATGGTGAGGTACAGATTGATTTTTTGTGTGGATGTCCTTTCTGTTTGTTAGTTTTCCTTCTAATAGAGAGGACCCTCAGCTGCAGGTCTGTTGGAGTTTGCTAGAGGTCCACTGCAGACCCTGTTTGCCTGGGTACCAGCAGCGGTGGCTGCAGAACAGTGGATTTCCGTGAACCGAGAATGCTGCTGTCTGATCATTCCTCTGGAAGTTTTGTCTCAGAGGATTACCCGGCCGTGTGAGGTATCAGTCTGCCCCTACTGGGGGTTGCCTCCCAGTTAGGCTGCTCGGGGGTCATGGGTCAGGGACCCACTTGAGGAGGCAGTCTGCCCGTTCTCAGATCTCCAGCTGCATGCCGTGAGAACCACTGCTCTCTTCAAAGCTGTCAGATAGGGACATTTAAGTCTGCAGAGGTTACTGCTGTCTTTCTGTTTGTCTGTGCCATGCCCCCAAAGGTGGAGCCTACAGAGGCAGGCAGGCCTCCTTGAGCTGTGGTCTGCTTCACCCAGTTCCTGGCTGCTTTGTTTACCTAAGCAAGCCTGGGCAATGGCGGGCGCCCCTCCCCCAGCCTCGCTGCCGCTTTGCACTTTAATCTCAGACTGCTGTGCTATCAATCAGCGAGACTCCGTGGGCGTAGAAGCCTCCGAGCCAGGTGTGGGGTATAATCTCCTGGTATACCGTTTTTTAAGCCCGTCGGAAAAGCGCAGTATTAGGGTGTGAGTGACCCGATTTTCCAGGTGCCGTCTGTCACCCCTTTGTTTGACTAGGAAAGGGAACTCCCTGACCCCTTACTCTTCCCGAGTGAGGCAATGCCTCACCCTCCTTTGGCTCCCGCACAGTGCACTGCACCCACTGTTCTGCGCCCACTGTCTGGCACTCCCTACTGAGATGAACCCGGTACCTCAGATGGAAATGCAGAAATCACCCACCTTCTGCGTCACTCACGCTGGGATCTGTAGACTTGAGCTGTTCCTATTTGGCCATCTTGGCTGCCCTCCAGTGTTCTGGAATCCTATTTGATGGACAAACATCCAGACAATCGTAGCAGTGAACTGGAATTCTTTGTGATGGACAAACATTCAGAACCACGTCGCAGAGTGCTGCAATTCTACGTGAGGGAGAAACATTCAAACCCTTGTAGCAGTGTTCTGAAATCCTGTGTGAGGGACAAACATTCAGACCAAAGTAGGAGTGTTCTGGATATCCCTGTGGGGAACATTCATAATCTCGTAGCAAAGTTCTGGAATCCTATGTGATGAACAAACATTTAGACTCCAGCAGCTGTGTTCTGGAATCCTATGCGAGGGAGAAACATTAAGAACACTGTATGAGTGTTTTGAAATCCTATGTAAGGGACAAACATTCAGACCCTCGTAGTAGTGTTCTGGAATCCTATATGAGGGACAAACATTCAGACCACAGCAGGATTGTTCTGGAATCCTATGTGAAGGACAAACACTCAGACTACACCAAGAATGTTTTGGATTCCTATGTGAGAGACAAACATTCAGAGCATCGTAGCAGTGTTCTGTAATCCTATGTGAGGGACAAACATTCAGACAATAGTAGCAGTGTTCTGGAATCCTATGTAAGGGACAAACATTCGGACCTTTGTAGCAATTTTCTGGAATTCTATGTGAGGGAGAAAGATTCAGACCCTCGTAGCAGTGTTCTGGAATCCTGTGTGAGGGACAAACATTCAGAACACAGCAGGATTGTTCTGGAAAACCCTGTGAGGAACAAATATTCAAAATCTCGTAGCAGTGTTCTGGAATTCTATGTGAAGGACAAACATTCAGAAAATAGTAGCAGTGTTCTGGAATCCTATGTGAGGAAAGAACATTCAGACCCTCATAGCAGTGTTCTAGAATCCTATGTGAGGGACATTCAGACAATCATAGCAGAGTTCTGGAATACCATGTGTGGGAAAAACATTCACACACTAGCAGCAGTGTTCTGGAATCCTATGTGAGAGCCAAACATTTAAACAACATCGAGAGTGTTATGGAATCCTATGTTACGGACGAACATTCAGACCCTCGTCGCAGTGTTCTGGAATTCTGTGTGAGGGAGAATCACACATAACACTGCAGCAGTGCTCTGCAACCCTACATGTGGGCAAAACTTCAGAACACAGCAGGATTGTTCTGGAATCCTATGTGAGGGAGAAACACTCAGAACACAGCAGGAGAGTTTTGGAATCTTTTGTGTGGGACAGACATTCAGACCCTCATGGCAGTGCTCGGGTATCCTATGTGAGGGACAAACATACAGACCACAGCAGGATTGTTCTGGAATCCTATGTGAGGGACAAACATTCAGACCCTCGTTGCAGTGTTCTGGAATCCTAGGTGAGTGACAAACAGTCAGACAATCGTAGTGGTGATCTGCAATCCTAAGTGAGGGACAAACATTCAGACCCGAGCAGCAGTGTTCTGGAATCCTATGTGAGGGAGAAACACTCAGAACACAGCAGGAACGTTTTGGAATCCTATGAGATGCACAGTCTTTGAGAACCTCGCAGCAGTGTTCTGGAATCTTATGTGAGGGACAAACATTCAGAACACAGCAGGATTGTTCTGGAAAACCCTGGGAGGAACAAATATTCAAAACCTGGTAACAGTGTTCTGGAATCCTGTGTGAGGGACAAACATTCAGACAATAGTAGCAGTGTTCTAGAATCCTATGTGAGGGACAAACACTCAGACTACAACAAGAGTGTTTTGGATTCCTATGTGTGGGACAAACATTCAGAGCATCGTAGCAGTGTTCTGTAATCCTATGTGAGGGACAAACATTCAGACAATAGTAGCAGATTTCTGGAATCTTATGTGAGGGACAAACATTCGGACCATCATAGCAATTTTCTGGAATTCTATGTGAGGGAGAAACATTGAGACCCTCGTAGCAGTATTCTGGAATCCTGTGTGAGGGAAAAACATTCAGATCACAGCAGGATTTTTCTGGAAAACCCTGTGAAGAACAAATATTCATAACCGCATAGCAGTGTTCTGGAAACCTACCTGACGCACAAACATTTAGACTCCAGCAGCTGTGTTCTGGAATTTTATGTGAGGGAGAAACACTAAGAACATAGCACGAGTGTTTTGAAAACCTATGTGAGGAACAAACATTCACACCCTGGTAGCAGTGTTCTGGAATCCTATGTGAGGGACAAACATTCAGACCACAGCAGGATTGTTCTGGAATCCTATGTGTGGGACAAACACTCAGACTACAGCAAGAGTGTTTTGGAATCCTATGTGAGGGACAAACATTCAGACCCTCTTAGCAGTGTTTTGTAATCCTATGTGAGGGACAAACATTCAGACAATAATAGCAGTGTTCTGGAATCCTATGTGAGGGACAAACATTCAGACCCTCGTAGCAGTGTTCTGGAACCCTATGTGAGGGACAAACATTCAGACAATCATAGCAGAGTTCTGGAATACTATGTGTCGGACAAACATTCAGACACCAGCAGCAGTGTTCTGGAATCCTATGTGAGGGACAAACATTTAAACAACATCAAGAGTGTTATGGAATCCTATGTTACGGATGAACATTCAGACCCTCGACGCAGTGTTCTGGAATTCTATGTGAGGGAGAATCACTCATAACACTACAGCAGTGCTCTGGAATCCTATGTGTGGGACAAACCTTCAGATCACAGCAGGATTGTTCTGGAATCCTATGTGAGGGACAGACACGCAGAACACAGCAGGAGTGTTTTGGAATCCTATGTGTGGGACAAACATTCAGACCCTCATAGCAGTGCTCGGGAATCCTATATGAGGGACAAACATACAGACCGCAGCAGGATTGTTCTGGAATCCTATGTGAGGGACAAACATTCAGACCCTCGTCGCAGTGTTTCGGAATCCTATGTGAGTGACAAACAGTCAGACAATCGTAGTAGTGATCTGGAATCCAAAGTGAGGGACAAACATTCAGACATTAGCAGCAGCGTTCTGGAATCGAATGTGAGGGAGAAACACTTAGAGCACAGCAGGAATGTTTTGGAATCCTGCGAGAGGGACAATCATTGAGAACCTCACTGCAGTGTTCTGGAATACTATGTGAGGGACAAACATTCAGAACACAGCCAGAGAGTTCTGGGACCCTATGTGAGGCACGAACATTCACACCACAGAAGGATTGTTCTGGAATCCTTTGTGAGGGCCAACATTCAGAACTCAGCTGGAGTTTTTTGCAATCCTATGTGAGGGACAAATATTCAAACAACAGTGGGCATCTTCTGGAAACCTATTTTACGGACAAGCTTTCTTACTCTCGTCACAGTGTTCTAGAATTCTATGTGAGGGAGAAACTTTCAGACCATAGTAACAGTGTTCTGAAATACTGTGTGAGGGACAAACATTCAGACAACAGCAGGAGTGTTCTGGGATCCTCTGTGAGGGAGAAACTTTCACAACCTTGTAGCAGTGTTCTGGAATCCTATGTGAGGGACAAACATTCAGAAGACAGCAATACTGTTCAGGAACCCCCTGTGAGGAACAAACATTCAGAACTTCGTAGCAGTGTTCCGGAATTCTTTGTGACGGAAAAACGTTTAGACAACAGCAGAAGTGTTCTGGAATCCTATGTGAGGGACAAATATTTAGACCCTTGTAGCAGTGTTCTGGAATCTTATGTGAGGGACAAACACTCAAAATCCAGCAGCAGTTTTCTGGAACCCTATGGGAGGGACAAACATTCAGACCACAGCAGGATTGTTCTGGAATCCTATGTGAGGGAGAAACACTCAGAACACAGCATTAGTATTTTGGAATGCTATGTGAAGGACAAACATTCAGAAACTGCTAGCACTGTTCTGGAATCCTATGTGAAGGACAAACACTCAAACAACAGTGGGAGTGTTCTGGAATCCTACGTTATGGACACACTTTCAGACCCTCGTCGCAGTGTTCTGGAATTCTATGTGAGGGAGAAACATTCATACCCTCGTAGCAGTGTTCTTGAATCCTGTGTGAGGGACAAACATTCCGACCACAGTAGCATTGTTTTGGAAAACCCTGTGAGGAACAAATATTCATAACTTCGTAGCAGTGTTCTGGAATCCTATGTGATGGACAAACATTTAGACTCCAGCATCTGTGTTCTGGAATACTATGTGAGGGAGAAACAGTAAGAACACAGCACAAGTGTTTTGGATCCTATGTGAGTGACAAATATTCAGACCCTTGTAGAAGCGTTCTGGAATCCTCTGTAAGGGACAAACATTCAGACCACAGCAGGAGTGTTCTGGAATCCTATGTGAGGGACAAACATTCCGATCACAGTAGGATTGTTCTGGAAAACCCTGTGAGGAACAAACATTCATAACCTTGTAGCAGTGTTCTGGAATCCTATGTGACGGACAAACTTTTAGACTCCTTCAGCTGTGTTCTGGAATCCTATGTGAGGGAGAAACACTAAGAACACAGCTCGAGTGTTTTGGAATCCTATGTGAGGGAGAAACACTAAGAACACAGCTCGAGTGTTTTGGAATCCTATGTGTGGGACAATCATTCAGACCCTCGTAGCAGTGTTCCGGAATCCTATGTGAGGGACAAACACTCAGACTACAGCAAGAGTGTTTTGGATTCCTATGTGAGGGACAAACATTCAGAGCATCGTAAGAGTGTTCTGTAATCCTACGTGAGGGACAAACATTCAGACAATAGTAGCAGTGTTCTGGAATCCTATGTGAGGGACAAACATTCGGATTCTCGTAGCAATTTTCTGGAATTCTATGTGAGGGAGAAACATTGAGACCCTCGTAGCAGTGTTCTAGAATCCTGTGTGAGGGGCAAACATTCACACCACAGCAGGATTGTTCTGGAAAACCCTGTGAGGAACAAATATTCATAACCTCGTAGCAGTGTTCTGGAATCCTATGTGAGGTAGAAACCCTGAGAACACAGCACGAGTGTTTTGGAAACCTAGGTGAGGGACAAACATTCAGACTGTCGTAGCAGTGTTCTGGAATCCTATGTGAGGGGCAAACATTCAGACCCTCGTAGCAGTGTTCTGGAATCCTATGTGAGTGACAAACATTCAGACAATCGTAGCAGTGTTCTGGAATACTATATGAGGGGCAAAATTTCAGACCCCAGCAGCAGAGTTCTGGAATTCTATATGAGGGACAAACATTCAAACAACAACGAGACTGTTCTGCAATCCTATGATACAGACAAACATTCAGAACCTCGTCGCATTTTTCTGGAATTCTATGTGAGGAATAAACATTGAGAACCCAGCAGAATTGTTCTGGAATCCTATGTGACAGACATACTTGTAGACCCCAGCAGCACTGTTCTGGAATCCTATGTGAGGGACAAAGATTCAGACCCCAACAACAGTGTTCTGGAATCCTGTATGAGGGACAAGCATTCAGACCACAGGAGGATTTTTCTGGAATCCTATGTGAGGGACAAACATTCAGACCCTCATAGCAGTGTTCTGGAATCCTGTGTGAAGGACAAATATTGAGAATCCAGCAGAAGTGTTCTGGAGTCCCAAGTGAGGAACAAATATCCAAAAAACAGCGGGAGTGTTCAGGAATCCTATTTTATGTACCAACATTCAGATCTCGTCGCAGTGTTGTGGAGTTATATGTGAGGGAGAAACACTCAGAAACCAGCAAGAGTGTTCTGGAACACTATGTGAGGGACAAACATGCAGACCACAGCAGGATTGTTTTGGAATCCTATGTGATGGACAAACATGCAGACCACAGCAGGATTGTTTTGGAATCCTATGTGATGGACAAACATTGAGACTACAGCAGGAGTGTTTTGGAATCCTATGTGAAGGACAGACATTCACACCCTCGAAGTATTGTTCAGGAATCCTATGTGAGGGAAAAACATGGAGACCACAGCAGGAGTGTCCTGGAAACCATTCAGGGGAGCAAATATTCATAACCCCGTAGCAGTGTTCTGGAATCGTATGTGACGGACAAATATTTAGAGTCCAGCCTCTGTGTTCTGTAATCCTATATGAGGGACAAACATTCAGACCCTCATAGAAGTGTTCTGGAATCCTATGTGAAGGACAAACACTCAGAACCCAGCAGTAGTGTTATGAAACCCTTTATGAGGGACAAATATTCAGACAACAGCAGGATTGTTCTGGAATCCTATGTTGGGGACCAACACTCAGATTACAGCACGAGTGTCTTGGAATCCTATGTGAGGGACAAACATTCAGACCATTGTAGCAGTGTTCTGGAATCCTATGTGAGGGGCAAACATTCAGACCCTCGTAGCAGTGTTCTGGAATCCTATGTGAGTGACAAATTTTCAGACAATTGTAGCAGTGTTCTGGAATACTATATGAGGGACAAAATTTCAGACCCCAGCAGCAGTGTTCTGGAATTCTATGTGAGGGACAAACATTCAAACAACAACGAGACTGTTCTGCATCCCTTTGATACAGACAAACATTCAGAACCTCGTCGCATTGTTCTGGAATTCTGTGTGAAGAAGAAACATTGAGAACCCAGCAGAAGTGTTCTGGAATCCTATGTGACGGACATACTTGTAGACTCCAGCAGCAGTGTTCTGGAATCCTATGTGAGGGACAACGATTCAGACCCCAGCAGCAGTGTTCTGGAATGCTATGTGAGGGACAATCATTCAGACCCTCATAGCAGTGTTCTAGAATTCCTTATGAGGGACAAACTTTCACAACCTCATAGCAGTGTTCTGGAATCCTATTTGAGGGACAAACATTCAGATCAAGTCAGGAGTGCTCTTGAATCCCCTGTGTGGAACAAACATTCAGACCCTCCTAGCAGTGTTCTGGAATCCTATGTGAGGGAAAATCATTCAAACAAGAGCGGAAGTGTTCTAGAATCCTATGTTATGCACAAATATTCAGGCGCTTGTCACAGTGTTCTGGAATTCTATGTGAGGGAGAAACAATGAGTACCCAGCAGCATTGTTCTGGAATGCTCTGTGACGGACAAACACTCAGAACCCAGCAGCAGTGTTCTGGAGCCCTATGTGAGGGACAAACAATCAGACCACAGCAGGATTGTTCTGGAATCCTATGTGAGGGAGAAACACTCAGAAAACAGCATTAGTGTTTTGCAATCCTATGGGAGGGACAACATTCACACCCTTCTAGCAGAGTTCTGGTATCCTGTGTGAGGGACAAACATTCAGACCACTGCAGGATTGTTCGGGAATCCTATCTGAGGGACAAACATGCAGACCCTCACAGCAGTGTTCTGGAATCCTACATGAGGAATAAGCATTCAGACCATCGTAGCAGTGTTCTGGAATTCTGTGTGAGAGACAAACATTCAGACCCAAGAAGCAGTATTCTGCAATCCTACGTGAGAGAAAAACATTCTAACAACAGCTGGAGTGTTCTGGAATCCTATGTTACGGACATACATTCAGACCCCCGTCGCAGTCTTCTGCAAATCTATATGAGGGAGAAACACTCAGAACCCAGCAGTAGTGTTCTCGAATCCTATGCGACTGACATACATGTAGACCCAGCAGTAGTGTTCTGGAATCCTATGGGAAGGAAAAACATTCAGACCCCAGCAGCAGTGTTCTGCAATCCTATGGGAGGGACAATCATTCAGACCCTCGTAACAGTGTTCTGGAATTCTCTGTGAGAATCAAAACTTCAGACCCTCATAGCAGTGTTCTGGAATCATATGTGAGGAATAAACATTCAGACCCTCGTAGGAGTGTTCTGGAATCCTGTGTGGGGGACAATCATTCAGACCCTCGTCGCAGTGTTCTGTAATTCTATGTGAGGGAGAAACACTCACAACCCAGCAGCAGTATTCTGTAATCCTATGTGACGGACATACGTGTAGACCCCAGCAGCAGTGTTCTGGAATCCTATGTGAAGGACAAACATTGAGACCAAAGCAGCAGTGTTCTGGAATCCTATCTGAGGGAAAACCATTCAGACCCTAGTAGTAGTGTTCCGGAATTCTCTGAGGGAAAAACATTCAGACCCTCATAGGAGAGTTCTGGAATCCTGTTTGATCAACAAACATTCAGACCACAGCAAGAGTGTGCTGGAATCACCTGTGAAGAACAAACATTCATACCCTTGAAGCAGTGTTTTGGAATCCTATGTGACGGACAAACATTTGGACCCCAGCAGCAGTGTTCTGAAATCTTATGTGAGGGAAAAACATTCAGACCCTCGTAGCAGTGTTCTGGAATACTATGTGAGGGACAAACATTCATACCACAGCGGGAGTGTTATGGAATCCTATGTGAGGTACAAATATTTAGACCCCTGCAACAGTGTCTGGAATCCTATGTGAGAGACAAACACTCAGACCCTGGTAGCCATGTTCTGGAATCCTATGTGAGGGACAAACATTCAGACCACAGCAGGAGTGTTCTGGAATCCTATGTGAGGGACAAACATTCAGACTATCGTAACAGTGTTCTGGAATCCTTTATGAGGGACAAACATTTGGACACTCGTAGCAGTGTTCTACAATTCTATGTGAGGGAAAAACATTCAGACAATCATAGCAGTGTTCTGGAATCATATGTGAGGGACAAACATCCAGACCCTTGTGGCAGGGTTCTGGAATCCTATGTGAGGGACAAACATTCAGACAATCATAGCAGTGTTCTGGAATCCTATGTGAGGGACAAACATTCAGACAATTTTAGCAGTGTTCCAGAATCGTATGTGAGGGAAAAACATTCAGAACTTCATAGCAGTGTTCTGGAATCCCATGTGAGGGACAAACATTCAGACTATCGTAGCAGTATTCTGGAATGATACGTGACTGGCAAACATTCAGACCCCAGCAGCAGTATTCTGGAACCCTATGAGAGGGACAAACATTCAGACAGCAGCAAGAGTGTTCAGGAATCCTGCATTACGGACAAACATTCAGGCCTTCGTCGCAGTGTTCTGAAATTCTATGTGAGGGAGAAACACTCAGAACGCAGCAGCCGTGTTCTAGAACCCTATGTGACGGACATACATGTAGACCCCATCAGCAGTGTTCATTAACACGATGTGAGGGACAAACATTCAGAGGCCAGAAGCAGTGTTCTGGAATTCTATGTGAGGGAAAATCATTCAGACCCGTGTAGCAGTGCTGGAATTCTGTGTGAGGGCAAATATTCAAACCTTCATAGCAGTGTTCTGGAATCCTTTGTGAGGGACAAAGATTCAGACCGTAGCAAGATTGTTCTCGAATCCCTTGTGAGGAAAAAACATGCATACCCTCGTAGCAGTTGCCTGGAATCCCATGTGATGGACAAACATTTAGACCACAGTAGCAGTGTTCTGGAATCCAATGTGAGGGACAAACACACAGAACACAGCAGCAGTGTTCTCGAATGCAATGTGAGGGACAAACATTCAGACCACAGCAGGATTGTTCTGAAATTCTATGTGAGGGAGACACACTCAGAACACAGCAGGAGTGTTTTGGAATCCTAGGTTAGGGACAAACATTCAGACCATAGTAGGAGTGTTCTGGAATCCTGTGTGAGGGACAAACATTCAGATAACAGCAGGAGTCTTCTGGAATCCCCTGTGATGAACAAACATTCAGAACCACATAACAGCGTTCTAGAATCCTATGTGACGGACAAACATTTAGAACCCAGCAGCTGTGTTCTAGAATCCTATGTGAGCCACAAATACTCAGACCCTCGTAGCAGTCTTCTGGAATCCTATATTAGGGCAAACATTCATACCATAGCTGGAGTGTTCTGGAATCCTATGTGAGGGAAAAACATTCAGACCCTCGTAGCAGTGTTCTGGAATCCTATGTGACGGACATACCTGTAGACCCCAGCAGCAGTGTTCTGGAATCCTATGTGACGGACATACCTGTAGACCCCAGCAGCAGTGTTCTGGAATCCTATGTGAGGGACAAACATTCAGACAGTCTTAGAAGTGTTCTGGAATCCTGTGTGAGGGACAAACATTCAGACAACAGCAGTAGTGTTCTGGAATACTGTTTGAGCGACAAACAGATCACAGCAGGATTGTTCTGGAATCCCCTGTGAAGAACAAACATTCAAACCTCACAGCAGTGTTCTGGAATAATATGTGACGGACAGACATTTAGACCTAGCAACAGTGTTCTCAAATTCTATGTGAGGAGCAAACATTCATATCCTCTTAGCACTGTTCTGGAATCCTGTGTGACGGACAAACTTTTACACCCCAGCAGCAATGTTCTGGAATCCTACGTAAGGAACAATCATTCAGACCCTCCTAGCAATGTTCTGGAATCCTATGTGAGGGACAAACATTCAGACAATCACAGCAGTGTTCTTGAATCCTATCTGAGGGACAAATATTCATACCCTCGTAGAAGTGTTCTGGAACCCTATGTGAGAGACAAACATTCAGACCCCAGCAGCAGTGTTCCTGCGTCCTATGTGAGGGACAAACATTCAAACAACAGAGGGAGTGTTTTGGAATCCTATGTTACACACAAACATTCAGACCCTCGTCGCAGTGTTCTGGAATTCTATGTGAGGCAGAAACACTCAGAACTCTGCAGCAATGTTCTGGAATCCTATCTGAAGGACATACATGTAGACCCCAGCAGCAGTGTTATGGCATCCCATTTGAAGGACAAACATTGAAACCCTCACAGCACTGTTCTGGAATCCTATGTGAGGGACAAACCTTCAGACCCCAGCAGCAGCGTTCTGGAATCCCATGTGAGGGTCAAACATTCAAACAACAGTGGGAGTGTTCTCGATTCTTTTGTTACGGACAAACATTCAGACCCTTGTCGCAGTGTTGTGGAATTCTATGTGAGGGAGAAACATTCAGAACCCAGCAGTAGTGTTCTGGAATCCTTTGTGACGGACATACATGTAGTACCCAGCAGCAATGTCCTAGAATACCATGTGAGGGACATACATTCAGACCCCAGCAGTAGTGTTCTGGAATCCTATGTGAAGGACAATCATTCAGACCCTCGTTGCAATGTACTGGAATTCTGTGTGTGGGACAAACATTCAAACACTCGTAGCAGTGTTCTGTAATCCTGTGTGAGGGAGAAACTTTCAGACCACAGCACGAGAGTTCTGGAATCCTATGTGAGTGACAACCATTCAGACAATCTCAGCAGTGTTCTGGAATCCTATGTGAGGAACAAACATTCAGACCACATCAGGAGTGTTCTGGAATCCTATGTGAGGGATAATCATTCAGAACCTCGTAGCCGTGTTCTGGAATGCTGTGTGAGGGACAAACATTCAGACCACAGCAGTACTCTTCTGGAATCCGCTGTGAGGAACAAACATTCAGGCCCTCGTAGCAGTGTTCTAGAATGCTGTGTGAGGGACAAACATTCAGACTACAGCAGGACACTTCTGGAATCCCCTGTGAAGAAAAAACCTTCAAACCCCAGCAGCAGTGTTCTGGAATCCTGTGTGAGGGACAATCATTCAGACCCTTGTAGCAGGGTTCTGGAATTCTCTGAGAGGGACAAACATTCAGACCCTCATAGCAGTGTTCTGGAATCCTGTGTGAGGGACAAACATTCAGACCCCAGCAGCAGTGTTCTGGAGTCTTAAGTGAGGAACTAACATTCAAACAACAGCGGAAGTGTTCACGAATCATATTTTACGGACAAATATTAGGACCCTCATCGCAGTGTTGTGGAATTATATGTGATGGAGAAACATTCAGAAAAGAGCAGCAGTGTTCTGGAACCCTATATGAGGAACAAACATTCAGATCACAGCAGGATTGTTCTGGAATCCTATGTGAGGGACAAACACTCAAAACACAGCAGGAGTGTTTTGGAATCCTACCTGAGGGACAAATATTCAGACCCTCGCAGCAGTGTTCAGGAATCCTATGTGAGAGACAAACATTCAGAACACAGCAGGAGTGTTCTGGAATCCTGTGTGAGGGCAAACTTTCACACCCTCCTAGCAGTGTTCTGGAATCCTATGTGAGGGACAAACATTCAGACAGTCGTAGAAGTGTTCTGGAATCCTATGTGAGGGACATACACTCACACCCATGAAGCCGTGTTCTGGAATCCTATGTGAGGAACAGACATTCAAACAACAGCGGGACTGTTCTGGAATCCTATGTTATAGACAAACATTCAGACGATTGTAACAGTGTTCTGGAATTCTATGTGAGGGAGAAACACTTAGAACCCTTCAGCATTGTTCTGGAATCCAATCTGAGTCACAAACATTCAGACCCTGGAAGCAGTGTTCTGGCATCCTATGTGAAGAAAAAACATTTGGATCCTCGTAGCAATGTTCTGCAATCCTATGTGAGGGAGAAACATTCAGACCACAGCAACAGTGTTCTGGAAACCCCTGTGAGGGTCAAACATTCAGACTCTCATAGCAGTGTTCTGGAATCCTATGTGAGGGACAAACATTCAGACCACAGCAACAGTGTTCTGGAAACCCCTGTGAGGGTCAAACATTCAGACTCTCATAGCAGTGTTCTGGAATCCTATGTGAGGGACAAACATTCAGACAATCGTAGCAGTGTTCTAAAATCCTATGTGAGGGACATACACTATCACCCCAGCTGCAGTGTTCTGGAATCCTATATGAGGAACAAACATTCAAACAACAGCGGGAGTGTTCTAGAATCCTATGCTATGGACAAACATTCAGACCCTTGTCGCAGGGTTTCAGAATTCTATGTGGGGGAGAAACACTCAGAACCCAGCAGCAGTGTTCTGGAATTCTATGTGTGGGACAAACATTCAGACCCCAGCAGCAGTTTTCTGGAATCTTATGTGAGGGACAAACATTCAGACCCTCGTAGCAGTGTTCTTCAACTCTGTGTGAGGGACACACATTAAGACACTCGTAGGAATGTTCTGGAATCCTTTTTGAGGGACATACTTTCAGACCACAGCAGGACTCTTCTGGAAAGCCCTGTGGGAAACAAACATTGGGAACCTCATAGGAGTGTTTTGGAAACCTATGTGAGGTGCAAACATTAAGACCCCAACAGCGGTGTGCTGGAATCCAATGTGACGTAGAAACATTCAGAACCTCGTGGCAGTGTTCTGGAATCCTATAGGAGGTACAAAGATTCAGACCACAGCAGGATTGTTCTGTTAATCCTACATCAGGGAGAAACTCTCAGAACACAGCATTAGTGTTCTGGAATGCTATGTGAGGGACAAACATACAGAACCTCCTAGCAGTGTTCTGGAATCCTATGTGATGGTCAAACATTCAAACAACAGTGGGAGTTTTCTGGAATCCTATGTTACATATAAATTTTCAGACCTTCAACGCAGTGTTCTGGAATTCTATGTGAGGGATAACCATTCAGAAAGTCGGAGCAGTGTTCTGGAATCCTATGTGAGGGACAAACATTCAAACAACAGCGGGAGTCTTCTGGAATCCTATGTTATGAACAAACATTCAGACCCTCGTCACAGTCTTCTGGAATTCTATGTGAGGGAGGAACACTCAGAATCCTGCAGCATTGTTCTGGAATCCCATGTGACGGACATACATGTAGAGCCTTGAAGCCGTGTTCTGGAATCCTATGTGAGGGACGAACATTCAGACCTCAGCAGCAGTGTTCTGGAATGCTACTTGAGGGAAAATCATTCAGACCCTCATAGCAGTGTTCTGGAATTCTGTGTGAGGGACCAAAATTCAGATCCTCATAGCAGTGTTCTGGAATCCTGTGTGAGGGACAAACATTCACAACGCAACAGGAGTGTTCTGGAATCCCCTTTAAGGAACAAACATTCAGAACCTCGTGGCAGTGTTATGGAATCCTATGTCACAGACAAATACTTAGACCCTAGCAGCAGTGTTCAGGAATGCTATGTGATGGACAAACATTCAGACACTCTCGGTAGTGTTATGAAATCCTATGTGAGGGGAAAATGCTCAGAACCCAGCAGCAGTGTTCTGGAACCGTATGTGAGGGAGAAACTTTCAGACCACAGCAGGATTGTTCTGGAATCCTATGTGAGGGTTAAACACTCAGAGCACGGCAGGAGTGTTTTGGAATCTTATGTGAGGGACAAACATTCAGACCCTAGTTGCAGTGTTCTGGAATCCAATGTGAGGGACAAACATTCAAACAACACAGGTAGTGCTCCCTAATCCTATGTTACAGACAAACGTTCAGACCCTCGTTGCATTGTTCAGGAATCCTATGTTAGGGAAAATCATTCAGACCCTCGTAGCACTCATCTGGAGTCCTGTGTGAGTGACAAACATTCAGACCCCAGGAGCAGTGTTCTGGAATCCTATGTGAGGCACAAACATCCAGACAATCGTAGCAGTGTTCTGGAATCCTATATGAGGGACAAACATTCAGACAATCGTAGCAGTGTTCTGGAATCCTATGGGAGGGACAAACACTCAGACCCCAGTAGCAGTGTTCTGGAATCCTACGTGAGGGACAAAGATTCGAACAGCAGCGAGAGTGTTCTGGAATGCTACGTTACGGAGAAACATTGAGACCCTCGTCACAGTGTTCTGGAATTCTATGTGAGGGAGAAACATACAGAACCCAGCAGCAGTGATCTGGAATCCTATGTGACAGCCATACATGTAGACCCCAGCAACAGTGTTCTGGAATCCTATGTGAAGGACAAACATGAAGAATCCAGCAGCAGTGTTTTGGAATCCTATGTGTCTGACAAATATTTAGACCCTTGTAACAGTGTTCTGGAATCCTACATGAGGGACAAACACTGGCAATCTAGCAGCAGTGTTCGGCAATCCTATGTGAGGGACAGACCTTCAGACCACAGCAGGAGTGTTCTGGAATCCTATGTGAGGGACAAACATTCAGACAATCGTAGTGGTGTTGGGGTATCCTACGTGAGGGATGAACATTCAGACCCTCGTATCACTGATCTGGATCCTAAGTGAGGGACAAACTTTCAGACCACAACAGAGTGTTCTGTAATCCACAGTGAGGGACAAACTTTCAGACCCTCTTTGCAGTGTTCTGGAATCCTACGGAGTGACAAACATTCAATCATAGCAGTGTTCTGGAATCCTGTGTGAGGAAAAAACATTCAGACTCAAACAGCAGTGTTCTGGAATCCTATGTGAGGGACGAACATTCAAACAACAGCGGGAGTCTTCTGGAATCCTATGTTACGAACCAACATTCAGACCCTCGTCGCAGTCTTCTGGAATTCTAGGTGAGGGAAGAAGACTCAGAATCCTGCAGCATTGTTCTGAAATCCCATGTGACGGACATAAATTAGACCCATGCAGCCGTGTTCTGGAATCCTATGAGAGGGACAAACATTCAGAACCCAGCATCAGTGTTCTGGAGTCCCATGTGAGGGACAATCATTCAAACCATCGTAGCAGTGTTCTGGAATTCTGTGTGAGGGACAAACGTTCAGACTCTCATGGCCGTGCTCTGGAATCCTGTGTGAGGGACAAACATTCAGAACACAGCAGGAGGTTTCTGGAATCCCCTGTGAGGAGCAAATATTCAGAACCTCGTATCAGTATTCTGGAATCCTCTGTGACGGACAAACATTTAGACACCAGCAGCAGTGTTCTGGAATCCTAGATTTGGGACAAACACTGAGAACCTCCCAGCAGTGTTCTGGGAGCATATGAGAGGAACAAACGTTGAGACCCTCGTCGCAGTCTTCCGGAATTCTATGCGAGGGAGAAACACTCAGAACCCAGGGGCAGGGTTCTGTAATCCTATGTGAGGGACAAACATTCAGACCTCAGCAGCGGTGTCTGGAATGCTATGTGAGGGAAAATCATTCAGACCCTCATAGCAGTGTTCTGGAATTCTGTGTGAGGGACAGAAATTCAGATCCTCACAGCAGTGTTCTGGAGTCCTGTGTGAGGGACAAACATTGACAACACAACAGGATTGTTCTGGAATCCCCTGTAAGGAACAAACATTCAGAACCTCGTGGCAGTGTTCTGGAATCCTATGTGACGGACAAACACTTAGACCCCAACAGCAGTGTTCTGGAATGCTATGTGAGGGACAAACATTCAGACCCTTCCAGTAGTGTTATGAAATCCTATGTGAGGGAAAAACACTCAGAACCCAGCAGCAGTGTTCTGGAACCCTATGTGAGGGAAAAACTTTCAGACCACAGCAAGATTGTTCTGGAATCCTGTGTAAGGGATAAACACTCAGAGCATGGCAGGAGTGTTTTGGAATCCTATGTGAGGGACAAACATTCAGACCCTAGTTGCAGTGTTCTGGAATCCAATGTGAGGGACAAACATTCAAACAACAGGGGTAGTTTTCCGTAATCCTATGTTACAGACAAACATTCAGACCCTCGTTGCAGTATTCAGGAATCCTAAGTTAGGGAAAAACATTCAGAACCTCGTAGCACTGCTCTGGAATCCTATGTGAGTGACAAACATTCAGACAATCATAATAGTGTTCTGGAATCCTCTGTGAGGGACAAACATCCAGACACTTGTAGAGGATTGTTCTGGAATCCTATATGAGGGACAAACATTCAGACAATCGTAGCAGTGTTCTGGAATCCTATGGGAGGGACAAAAACTCCGTCCCCAGTAGCAGTGCACTGGAATCCTATGTGAGGGACAAACATTCAAACAACAGCAAGAGTGTTCTGTGATGCTACGTTACAGAGAAACATTATGACCCTCGTCGCAGTGTTCTGGAATTCTATGTGAGGGAGAAACATACAGAACCCAGCAGCAGTGATCTGGAATCCTATGTGACAGCCATACATGTAGACCCCAGCTGCAGTGTTCTGGAATCCTATGTGAGGGACAAACATTCAGACCCTAGCAGCAGTGTTTTGGAATCCTATGTGTGTGACAAATATTCAGACCCTTGTAGCAGTGTTCCGGAATCCTATGTGAGGGACAAACACTGAGAATCTAGCAGCAGTGTTCTGCAACCCTATGTGAGGGACAGACCTTCAGACCACAGCAGGAGTGTTCTGGAATCCTATGTGAGGGACAATCATTCAGACAATCGTAGCAGTGTTGGGGAATCCTAAGTGAGGGACGAAAATTCAGACCATTGTATCACTGTTCTGGATCCGAAGTGAGGGATAAATATTCAGACCACAGCAGAGTGTTCTGGAATCCACAGTGAGGGACAAACTTTCAGACCTTCTTTGCAGTGTTCTGGAATCCTACAGAGTGACAAACATTCAGACAATCGTAACAGTGTTCTGGAATCCTGTGTGAAGGAAAAACCTTCAGACTCAAGCAGCAGTGTTCTGGAATTCTATGTGAGAAACAAACATTCAAACAACAGCGGGAGTCTTCTGGAATCCTATGTTACGGACAAACATTCAGACCCTCGTCGCAGCCTTCTGGAGTTCTATGTGAGGGAGGAAGACTCAGAATCCTGCAGCATTGTTCTGGAATCCCATGTGACAGACAGACATGTAGAGCCCTGCAGCCATCTTCTGGAATCCTACGTGAGGGACAAACATTCAGAACCCAGCAACAGTGTTCTGGAGTCCCATGTGAGGGACAATCATTCAAACCATTATAGCAGTGTTCTGGAATTCTGTGTGAGGGACAAACATTCTGACCCTTGTAGCTGTGTTCTGGAATCCTGTGTGAGGGACAAACATTCAGAACACAGCAGGAGGTTTCTGGAATCCCCTGTGAGGAGCAAATATTCAGAACCTCGTATCAGTGTTCTGGAATCCTATGTGATAGACGTACCTGTAGACCCCAGCAGCAATGTTCTGGAATCCTACGTGAGGGACAAACATTCAGAACACAGCATGAGGTTTCTGGAATCCCCTGTGAGGAGCAAATATTCAGAACCTCGTATCAGTGTTCTGGAATCCTATGTGATGGACATACCTGTAGACCCCAGCAGCAGTGTTCTGGAATCCTACGTGAGGGACAATCATTCAAACCCTCATAGCAGTGTTCTGGAATCCTATGTGATGGACAAACATTTAGACGCCAGCAGCAGTGTTCTGGAATCCTAGGTTTGGGACAAACACTGAGAACCTACTAGCAGTGTTCTGGAACCATATGAGAGGGACCAACGTTGAGACCCTCATAGGAGTGTTCTGGAATCCTGTGTGATGGATAAATATTCACTACACAAGAGGAGTGTTCTGGAATCCCCAGTAAGGAACAAACATTCAGAACCTCGTGGCAGTGTTCTGGAATCCTATATGAAGGACAAACGTTCAAACCACAGCGAGAGTGTTCCGGAATACTACTTTATGGAGAAACATTCAGACTCTCGTCGCAGTGTTCCGGAATTCTATGTGAGGGAGATACATTCAGAACCCAGCAGCAGTGATCTGGAATTCTAAGTGACGGCCATACATGTAGACCCCAGCAGCAGTGTTCTGGAATCCTGTGTGAGGGACAAACACTGAGACCCCGGCAGCAGTGTTTTGGAATCCTATGTGTGTGACAAATATTCAGACCCTTGTAGCAGTGTTCCAGAATCCTATGTGAGGGACAAACACTGACAATCTAGAAACAGTGTTCTGCAACCCTATGAGAGGGACAGAGGACAGACATTCAGACCACAACAGGAGTGTTCTGGAATCCTATGTGAGGGACAAACATTCAGACCCTCATATCGCTGTTCTGGATCCTAAGTGAGGGACAAACTTTCAGACAATCGTAACAGTGTTCTAGAGTCCTAAGAGAGGGACGAATATTCAGACCCTCGTATCACTGTTCTGTATCCTAAGTGAGGGACAAACGTTCAGACCACAGCAGAGTGTTCTTGAATCCACAGTGAGGGACAAACTTTCAGACCCTCGTTGCAGTGTTCTGGAATCCTATGGAGTGACAAACATTCAGACAATCATAACAGTGTACTGGAATCCTGTGTGAAGGAAAAACTTTCAGACTCAAGCAGCAGTGTTCTGGAATCCTATGTGAGGGACAAACATTCAAACAACAGCGGGAGTCTTCTGGAATCCTACGTGAGGGACAAACATTCAAACAACAGCGGGAGTCTTCTGGAATCCTATGTTATGGACAAACATTCAGATCCTCGTTGCTGTCTTCTGGAATTCTTTGTGAGGGAGGAACACTCAGAATCCTGCAGCATTGTTCTGGAATACCATGAGACAGACATACCTGTAGAACCCTGAAGCCGTATTATGGAATCCTATGTGAGGGACAAACATTCAGAACCCAGCAGCAGTGTTCTGGAGTCCCATGTGAGGGACAATCATTCAGACCATCGTAGCAGTGTTCTGGAATTCTGTGTGAGGGACAAACCTTCAGACCCTTGTAGCAGTGTTCTGGAATCCTAAGTGACGGACAAACATTTAGACCTCAGCAGAAGTATTCCGGAATCCTATGTGAGTTACAAACATTGAAACAACAGCGGGAGTGTTCTGGAATCCTTTATTGCAAACAAACTTTCAGAACCTCGTCGCAGTGCTCTGGAGTTCTATGTGAGGGAGAAAGACTCAGAACCCAGCAGCAGTGCTCCGGAATCCTATGTGACAGACACACATGTATACCCCAGCAGCAGTGTTCTGGAATCCTATGTGAGGGACAAACATTCAGACCAAGACAGCATTGTTATGGAAAACTATGTGAGGGAAAATCATTCAGACTCTCGTAGCAGTGTTCTGGGATTCTGTGTGAGGAACAAACATTGAGACCCTCGAATGTGTGTTCTGGAATCCTATGTGAGGGGAAAACATTCAGGCCACGGTAGCAGTGTTCTGGAATCCTATGTGAGAGACAAACATTCAGAAACTCATAGCAGTGTTCCGGAATCCCACGTGAGGGACAACCAGTCCGACAATCGTAGAAGTGTTCTGGAATCCTACATGACTGTCATACATGTAGACCCCAGCAGCAGTGTTCTGGAATCCTATGTGAGAGACAAACATTCAGACTCCAGCAGCAGTGTTTTGGCATCCTATGTGAGGGACAATCATTCAGACCCTCTTAGCAGTGTTCTGGAATTATGAGTGAGGGACAAACATTCAGACGCTTGCAGCAGTGTTCTGGAATCCTGTGTGAGGGACAAACATTCAGACCACAGCAGGATTGTTCTGGAGTCCGATGTGAGGAAAAATCTTTCAGACCCTGTTAACATTGTTCAGGAATCCCATGTGAGGGACAAACATTGAGACCACAGCAGTAGTGTTCTGTAATCCTATGTGAGGGACAAATATTCAGACCCTCATAGCAGTGTTCTGGAATCCTATGTGAGGGACAAACATTGAGAGAATCGTGGCAGTGCTCTGGAATCCTACGTGAGGGAGAAACATTCAGACCGCAGCAGCTGTGTTCTGGAATCCTATGTGAGGGACAATCATTCAGACCCTCATAGCAGTGTTCTGGAATTCTGTGTGATTGACAAAGTTTCAGAACCTCGTAGCAGTGTTCTGGAATCCTATGTGAGGGACACACATTCAGACCCCAGCAGCAGTGTTCTGGAATCCTATGTGAGGGACAATCATTCAGATCCTCATAGCAGTGTTCTGGATTCTGGGTCAGGGACAAACGTTCATACCCTCGTGTCATTATTCTGGAATCCTGTGTGAGGAAAAAACATTCAGACAACAGCAGGATTGTTGTGGAATGCCCGGTGAGGAACAAACATTCAGACCCTCGTAGCAGTGTTCTGGAATCCTATGTGACTGACAAACATTTAGACAACAGCAGCAGTGTTCTGGAATCCTATGTGAGGGACAATCATTCAAACAACAGCGGGAGTGTTCTGGAATCCTATGTTTCGGAAAATCATACAGACCCTCGTCGCAGTGTACTGGAATTCTATGTGAGGGCAAACATTCAGACCACAGCAGTAGTGTTCTGGTATCCTACGTGAGGGACAAACATTCAGACCCTCATAGAAGTGTTCAGGAATCCTATGTGAGGAACAAACATTCAGACCACAGCAGGAGTGTTCTGCAATCCCCTGTGAGGAAGAAACATTCATACCCTCGTAATGGTCTTCTGGAATCCTATGTGATGGGCAAACATTTAGATCACAGCAGCAGTGTCCTGGAATCCTATGTGAGGGACAATCATTCAGACACTCGTAGCATTGTTCTGGAATCCTAAGTGAGGGACAAAAATTCAGACAATCCTAGCAGTGTTCTGGAAACCTATATGTGGGCCAAACATTCGGACCCCAGGGACAGTTTTCTGCAATCCTATGTGAGGGAAAAACATTCAAACAACTGCGGGATTGTTCTGACATCCTATATTATGGACAAACATTCCAACATTCTTCACAGTGATCTGGAGTTCTATGTGAGTGAGAAACACTCAGATCCCAGCAGCAGTGTTCTAGAATCCCATGTGATGGACATACATGTATACCCCAGCGGAAGTGTTCCAGAATCCTATGTGAGAGACAAAGATTGAGACCCCAGAAGCAGTGTTCTCCAATCCTATGTGAGTGACAATCATTCAGAAATTCGTAACAGTGTTCTGGAATTCTGTGTGTGGGAGAATCATTCAGTCCCTCATAGCAGTGTTCTGGAATTCTGTGTGAGGGAAAAACACTCAGACCCTCGTAGCAGTGTTCTGAAATCCTTTGTGAGGGACATTCAGACAACAGCAGTAGTGTTCTGGAATCCTCTGTGAGGAACAAACGTTTAGACAGTCGTAGCAGTGTTCTGGAATCCTACGTGACAGACAAACTTTTAGACCCCAGCAGCAGTGTTCTGGAATCCTATGCGAGAGACAAATATTCAGACAATGGTAACAGTGTTCTGGAATCCTATGTGAGGGACAAACACTCAAAACCCAGCAGCAGTATTCTTGAATGCTATGTGAGGGACAAACTTTCAGACCACAGCAGGAGTGTTCTGGAATCCCATGTGAGGGACAATCATTCAGACCCTCGTAGCAGTGTTCTGGAATTCTGTGTGAGAGACAAACATTCAGACCCTCGTAGCGGTGTTCTGGAATCCAATGTGACGGACAAACATTCAGACCACCACAGGAGTGTTCTGGAATCCTATGTGAGGGAGAAACATTCAGAACCTAGTAGCAGTGTTCTGGAATCCTATGTGAGGAATAAACACTCGGAACCAAGCAGCAGTGTTCTGGAAAACTATGTAATAGACAAACATTCAGACCAGAGTAGGATTGCTCTGGAATCCTATGTGTTGGACACACATTCAGAACACAGCAGGAGTGTTTTGGAATCCTATGTGAGGGACAAACATACAGACCCTCGTAGCAGTGTTCTGGAATCCAATGTGATCGACAAATATTCAGACCACAGCAAGAGTGTTGTGGAAACTACTGTGAGGAACAAACATTGAGATCCACGTAGCAGTGTTCTGGAATCCTATGTGAGGGACAAACATTTAGACTCCAGCAGGAGTGTTCTGGAATCCCAAGTGTGGTACGAACATTCAGACCATGGTAGCAGTGTTCTGGTACTCTATGTGAAGGACAAACTTTCAGACAATAGTAGGAGTGTTCTGGTATCCTAAGTGAGAGACAAACATAAGAGCCCAGCAGCAGTGTTCTGGAATCCTATGTGATGGACAATCATTCCGAACCTCGTAGCAGTGTTCTGGAATTCTCTTTGAGGGACAAATATTCAGACACTCGTAGTAGTATTCCGGAATCCTGTGTGAGGGACATTCAGACGACAGCAGGAGTGTTCTGGAATACCTCGTGAGAAACGAACATGCAGACTCTCGTAGCAGTGTTCTGGAATCCTTTGTGACAGAAAAACATTTTGACCCCAGCGGTAGTGTTCTGGAATCCTATGTGAGGGACAATCATTCAGACCCTCGTAGCAGTGTTCTGGAACCCTATGTGAGGGACAAATACTCAGATCCCAGCAGTAGTGTTTTCGAATCACATGTGTGGGACAAACATTGAAACAACAGCACTAGTGTCCTGGAATCATATGTTTCATGCAAACATTCAGACCCTCGTTGCAATGCTCTGGAATTCTGTGGGGAAAAGCAAGAGAGATCAGATTGTTACTGTGTCTGTGTAGAAAGAAGTAGACATAGGAGACTCCATTTTGTTCTGTACTAAGAAAAATTCTTCTGCCTTGAGGTTCTGTTAATCTATGACCTTACCCCCAACCCCGTGCTCTCTGAAATATGTGCTGGGTCAAACTCAGGGTTAAATGGACTAAGTGTTGTGCAAGATGTGCTTTTTAAACAGATGCTTGAAGGCAGCATGCTCCTTAAGAGTCATCACCACTCCCTAATCTCAAGTACCCAGGGACACAAAATCTGCGGAAGGCCGCAGGGACCTCTGCCTAGGAAAGCCAGGTATTGTCCAAGGTTTCTCCCCATGGGATAGTTTGAAATATGGCTTCGTGGGAAGGGAAAGACCTGATCGTCCCCCAGCCTGACACCCGTAAATGGTCTGTGCTGAGGAGGATTAGTATAAGGGAAGGCATGCCTCTTGCAGTTGAGACAAGAGGAAGGCATCTGTCTCCTGCCCGTCCCTGGGCAATGGAATGGCTGGGTATAAAACCCGATTGTACGTTCCATCTACTGAGATAGGGAAAAACCGCCTTAGGGCTGGAGGTGGGACATGCGGGCAGCAATACTGCTTTGTAAAGCATTGAGATGTTTCTGTGTATGCATATCTAAAAGCACAGCACTTGATTCTTTACCTTGTCTATGATGCAAAGACCTTTGTTCACGTGTTTCTCTGCTGACCCTCTCCCCACTATTGTCTTATGACCCTGAAACATCCCCCCCTCGGAGAAACACCCACAAATGATCAATAAATACTAAGGGAACTCAGAGGCTGGCGGGATCCTCCATATGCTGAACGCTGGTTCCCTGGGTCCCCTTATTTCTTTCTCTATACTTTGTCTCTGTGTCTTTTTATTTTCCAAGTCTCTCGTTCCACCTAATGAGAAACACCCACAGGTGTGGAAGGGCAACCCACCCCTTCATCTGGTGCCCAACGTGGAGGCTTTTCTCTAGGGTGAAGTTACGCTCGAGCGTGGTCATTGAGGACAAGTCGAAGAGAGATCCCAAGTGCGTCTACAGTCAGACTTACGGTAAGCTTGTGCACTCGGAAGAAGTTAGGGTGATAATGTGGCAAACTAAAAGTAAAACTAAAAGTAAATATGCCTCTTATCTCAGCTTTATTAAAATTATTTTAAAAAGAGGGGGAGTTAGAGTATCTACAAAAAATCTAATCAAGCTATTTCAAATAATAGAAAAATTTTGCCCATGGTTTCCAGAATAAGGAACTTTAGATCTAAAAGATTGGAAAAGAATTGGCAAGGAACTAAAACAAGCAGGAAGGAAGAGTAATATCATTCCACTTACAGTATGGAATGATTGGGCCACTATTAAAGCAGCTTTAGAACCATTTCAAACGGAATAAGATAGGTTTCAGTTTCTGATGCCCCTGGAAGCTGTGTAATAGATTGTAAAGAAAAGACAAGGAAAAAAATCCCAGAAAGAAACGGAAAGTTTACATTGCGAATATGTAGCAGAGCCGGTAATGGCTCAGTCAACGCAAAATGTTGACTATAATCAATTACAGGGGGTGATATATCCTAAAACGTTAAAATTAGAAGGAAAAGGTCCAGAATTAGTGGGGCCATCAGAGTGTAAACCACGAGGGCCAAGTCTTCTTCCAGCAGGTCAGGTGCCCGTAACATTACAACCTCAAACGCAGGTTAGAGAAAATAAGACCCAACTGCCAGTAGCTTATCAATACTGGCCGCTGGCCGAACTTCAGTATCGGCCACCCCCAGAAAGTCAGTATGGATATCCAGGAATGCCCCCAGCACCACAGTGCAGGGCACCATACCCTCAGCCGCCCACTAGGAGACTTAATCCTATGGCACCACCTAGTAGACAGGGTAGTGAATTACATGAAATTATTGATAAATCAAGAAAGGAAGGAGATACTGAGGCATGGCAATTCCCAGTAATGTTAGAACCGATGCCACCTGGAGAAGGAGCCCAAGAGGGAGAGCCTCTCACAGTTGAGGCCAGATACAAGTCTTTCTCGATAAAAATGCTAGAAGACATGAAAGAGGGAGTAAAACAGTATGGACCCAACTCCCCTTATATGAGGACATTATTAGATTCCGTTGCTCATGGACATAGACCCATTCCTTATGATTGGGAGATTCTGGCAAAATCGTCTCTCACCGTCTCAATTTTTTGCAATTTAAGACTTGGTGGATTGATGGTGCACAAGAACAGGTCCGAAGAAATAGATCTGCCAATCCTCCAGTTAACATAGATGCAGATCAACTATTAGGAACAGGTCAAAATTGGAGCACTATTAGTCAACAAGCATTAATGCAAAATGAGGACATTGAGCAAGTTAGAGCTATCTGCCTTAAAGCCTGGGAAAAAATCCAAGACCCAGGAAGTGCCTGCCCCTCATTTAATACAGTAAGACAAGGTTCAAAAGAGCCCTACCCTGATTTTGTGGCAAGGCTCCAAGATGTTGCTCAAAAGTCAATTTCCAATGAAAAAGCCCTTAAGGTCATAGTGGAGTTGATGGTATACGAAAATGCCAATCCTGAGTGTCAGTCGGCCATTAAGCCATTGAAAGGAAAGTTTCCCGCAGGATCAGATGTAATCTCAGAATATGTAAAAGCCTGTGATGGAATCGGAGGAGGTATGCATAAAGCTATGCTTATGGCTCAAGCAATAACAGGAGTTGTTTTAGGAGGACAAGTTAGAATACTTGGAGGGAAATGTTATAATTGTGGTCAAATTGGTCATTTAAAAAAGAATTGCCCAGTCTTAAATAAACAGAATATAACTATTCAAGCTACTACAACAACAGGTAGAGAGCCACCTGACTTATGTCCAAGATGTAAAAAAGGAAAACATTGGGCTAGTCAATGCCGTTCTAAATTTGATAAAAATAGGCAACCATTGTCAGGAAAATAGCAAAGGGGCCAGCCTCAGGCCCCACAACAAACTGGGGCATTCCCTATTCAGCCATTTGTTCCTCAGGGTTTTCAGGGACAACAACCCCCACTGTCCCAAGTGTTTCAAGGAATAAGCCAGTTACCACAATACAACAATTTTCCCCTGCCACAAGCTGCAGTGCAGAAGTAGATTTATGTACTATACAAGCAGTCTCTCTGCTTCCAGGGGAACCCCCAAACAAAAAATCCCCACAGGGGTATGTGGCCCACTGCCTGAAGGGACTGTAGGACTAATCTTGGGAAGATCAAGTCTAAACCTAAAGGGAGTTCAAATTCATACTGGTGTGGTTGATTCAGACTATAAAGGCGAAATTCAATTGGTTATTAGCTCTTCAATTCCTTGGAATGCCAGTCCAGGATACAGGATTGCTCAATTATTACTCCTGCCTTATATTAAGGTTGGAAATAGTGAAATAAAAAGAACAGGAGTGTTTGGAAGCACTGATCTGACAGGAAAGGCTGCATATTGGGCAAGTCAGGTCTCAGAAAACAGACCTGTGTGTAAGGCCATTATTCAAGGAAAACAGTTTGAAGGGTTAGTAGACACTGGAGCAGATGTCTCTATCATTGCTTTAAATCACTGGCCAAAAAAATGGCCTAAACAAAAGGCTGTTACAGGACTTGTCGGCGTAGGCACAGCCTCAGAAGTGTATCAAAGTACTGAGATTTTACATTGTTTAGGGCCAGATAATCAAGAAAGTACTGTTCAGCCAATGATTACTTCAATTCCTCTTAATCTGTGGGGTCGAGACTTATTACAACAATGGGGTGTGGAAATCACTATGCCCACTCCATTATATAGCCCCACGAGTCAAAAAATCATGACCAAGATGGGATATATACCAGGAAAGGGACTAGGAATAAAATGAAGATGGCATTAAAGTTCCAGTTGAGGCTAAAATAAATCAAGAAAGAGAAGGAATTAGGGTATCCTTTTTAGGGGCGGCCACTGTAGAGCCTCCTAAACCCATAGCATTAACTTGGAAAAGAGAAAAACCGGTGTGGGTGAATCAGTGGCTGCTACCAAAACAAAAACTGGAGACTTTACATTTATTAGCAAATGAACAATTAGAAAAGGGACATATTGAGCCTGCATTCTCGCCTTGGAATTCTCCTGTGTTTGTAATTCAGAAGAAATCTGGCAAATGGCGTATGTTAACTGACTTAAGGGCCATAAACGCCGTAATTCAACCCATGGGGCCTCTCCAACCCGGGTTGCCCTCTCCGGCCATGATCCCAAAAGACTGGCCTTTAATTATAATTGATCTAAAGGATTGCTTTTTTACCATCCCTCCGGCAGAGCAGGATTGCGAAAAATTTGCCTTTACTATACCAGCCATAAATAATAAAGAACCAGCCACCAGGTTTCAGTGGGAAGTGTTACCTCAGGGAATGCTTAATAGTCCAACTGTTTGTCAGACTTTTGTAGGTCGAGCTCTTCAACCAGTTAGAGACAAGTTTTCAGACTGTTATATCATTCATTATTTTGATGATATTTTATGTGCTGCAGAAACAAGAGATAAACTAATTGACTGTTATACATTTCTACAAGCAGAGGTTGCCAACGCAGGACTGGCAATAGCATCTGATAATATCCAAACCTCTACTCCTTTTCATTATTTAGGGATGCAGATAGAAAATAGAAAAATTAAGCCACAAAAAATAGAAATAAGAAAAGACACATTAAAAACACTAAATGATTTTCAAAAATTGCTAGGAGATATTAATTGGATTCGGCCAACTCTAGGCATTCCTACTTATGCCATGTCAAATTTGTTCTCTATCTTAAGAGGAGACTCAGACTTAAATAGTAAAAGAATGTTAACCCCAGAGGCAACAAAAGAAATTAAATTAGTGGAAGAAAAATTTCAGTCAGTGCAAATAAATAGAATAGATCCCTTAGCCCCACTCCAACTTTTGATTTTTGCTACTGCACATTCTCCAACAAGCATCATTGTTCAAAATACTGATCTTGTGGAGTGGTCATTCCTTCCTCACAGTACAGTTAAGACTTTTAAATTGTATTTGGATCAAATAGCTACATTAATTGGTCAGACAAGATTACGAATAATAAAATTATGTGGAAATGACCCAGACAAAATAGTTGTCCCTTTAACCAAGAAACAAATTAGACAAGCTTTTATCAATTCTGGTGCATGGCAAATTGAACTTGCTAATTTTGTGGAAATTATTGATAATCATTACCCGAAAACAAAAATCTTCCAATTTTTTAAAATTAACTACTTGGATTCTACCTAAAATTACCAGATGTGAACCTTTAGAAAATGCTCTAACAGTATTTACTGATGGTTCCAGCAATGGAAAAGCAGCTTACACAGGGCCAAAAGAAAGAGTAATCACAACTCCATTTCAATCGGCTCAAAGAGCAGAGATGCTTGGAATCAGTGTTCCAAGATTCTGATCAACCTATCAATATTATATCAGATTCTGCATATGTAGTACAGGCTACAAGGGATGTTGAGACAGCTCTAATTAAATATAGCATGGACGATCAGTTAAACCAGCTATTCAATTTATTACAACAAACTGTAAGAAAAAGAAATTTCCCATTTTATATTACTCATATTCGAGCACACACTAATTTATCAGGGCCTTTGACTAAAGCAAATGAACAAGCTGACTTACTGGTATCATCTGCATTCATAAAAGCACAAGAACTTCATGCTTTGACTCATGTAAATGCAGCAGGATTAAAAAACAAATTTGATGTCACATGGAAACAGGCAAAAGATATTGTACAACATTGCACCCAGTGTCAAGTCTTACACCTGCCCACTCAAGAGGCAGGAGTTAATCCCAGCGGTCAGTGTCCTAATGCATTATGGCAAATGGATGTCACACATGTACCTTCATTTGGAAGATTATCATATGTTCATGTAACAGTTGAAACTTATTCAAATTTCATATGGGCAAGTTGCCAAACAGGAGAAAGTACTTCCCATGTTAAAAAACATTTATTGTCTTGTTGTACTGTAATGGGAGTTCCAGAAAAAATCAAAACCGACAATGGACCAGGATATTGTAGTAAAGCTTTCCAAAAATTCTCAAGTCAATGGAAAATTTCACATACAACAGGAATTCCTTATAATTCCCAAGGACAGGCCATAGTTGAAAGAACTAATAGAACACTCAAAACTCAATTAGTTAAGCAAAAAGAAGGGGGAGACAGTAAGGAGTGTACCACTCCTCAGATGCAACTTAATCTAGCACTCTATACTTTAAATTTTTTAAACATTTATAGAAATCAGACTACTAGTTCTGCAGAACAACATCTTACTGGTAAAAAGAACAGCCCACATGAAGGAAAACTGATTTGGTGGAAAGATAATAAAAATAAGACATGGGAAATAGGGAAGGTAATAACGTGGGGGAGACATTTTGCTTGTGTTTCACCAGGAGAAAATCAGCTTCCTGTTTGGATACCTACTAGACATTTGAAGTTCTACAATGAACCCATTAGAGATGCAAAGAAAAGCGCCTCCACGGAGACGGTAACACCAGTCACATGGATGGATAATCCTATAAAATTAAATGTTAAGGTTAGTGTATGGGTACCTGGCCCCACAGATGATCACTGCCCTGCCAAACCTGAGGAAGAAGGGATGATGATAAATATTTCCACTGGGTATCGTTATTCTCCTATTTGCCTAGGAAGAGCACCAGGATGCTTAATGCCTGCATTCCAAAATTGGTTGGTAGAAGTACCTACTGCCGGTCCTAAAAGTAGACTCACTTATCACATGGTAAGCGGGATGTCACTCAGGCCACGGGTAAATTATTTACAAGACTTTTGCTTTCAAAGATCATTAAAATTTAGACCTAAAGGGAAACCTTGCTCCAAGGAAATTCCCAAAGGGTCAAAAAATACACAAGTTTTAGTTTGGGAAGAATGTGTGGCCAATAGTGCGGTGATATTACAAAACAATGAATTCCGAACTGTTATAGATTGGGCACCTCGAGGTCAATTCTACCACAATTGCTCAGGACAAACTCAGTCATGTCCAAGTGCACAAGTGAGTCCAGCTGTTGATAGCGACTTAACAGAAAGTCTAGACAAACATAAGCATAAAAAATTACAGTCTTTCTACCCTTGGGTATGGGGAAAAAAGGAATCTCTACCCCAAGACCAAAAATAATAAGTCCTGTTTCTGGTCCTGAACATCCAGAATTGTGGAGGCTTACTGCAGCCTCATACCACATTGGGATTTGGTCTGGAAATCAAACTTTAGAAACAAGAGATCGTAAGCCATTTTATACTATCTACCTAAATTCCAGTCTAACGGTTCCTTTACGAAGTTGTGTAAAGCCCCCTTATATGCTAGTTGTAGGAAATATAGTTATTAAACCAGACTCTCAAACTATAACCTGTGAAAATTGTAGATTGTTTACTTGCATTGATTCAACTTTTAATTGGCAACACCGTATTCTGCTGGTGAGAGCAAGAGAAGGCATGTGGATCCCTGTGTCCATGGACCGACCATGGGAGGCCTCGCCATCCGTCCATATTTTGACTGAAGTATTAAAAGGCGTTTTAAATAGATCCAAAAGATTCATTTTTACTTTAATTGCAGTGATTATGGGATTAATTGCAGTCACAGCTATGGCTGCTGTGGCAGGAGTTGCATTGCACTCTTCTGTTCAGTCAGTAAACTTTGTTAATGATTGACAAAAAAATTCTACATGATTGTGGAATTCACAATCTGGTATTGATCAAAAATTGGCAAATCAAATTAATGATCTTAGACAAACTGTCATTTGGATGGGAGACAGACTCATGAGCTTAGAACATCGTTTCCAGTTACAGTGTGACTGGAATACATCAGACTTTTGTATTACACCCCAAATTTATAATGAGTCTGAGCATCACTGGGACATGGTTAGACGTCATCTACAGGGAAGAGAAGATAATCTCACTTTAGACATTTCCAAATTAAAAGAACAAATTTTCAAAGCATCAAAAGCCCGTTTAAATTTGGTGCCAGGAACTGAGGCAATTGCAGGAGTTGCTGATGGCCTCGCAAATCTTAACCCTGTCACTTGGGTAAAGACCATCGGAAGTACTACGATTGTAAATCTCATATTAATCCTTGTGTGCCTGTTTTGTCTGTTGTTGGTCTGCAGCTGTACCCAACAGCTCAGAAGAGACAGCGACCATCGAGAACCGGCCATGATGACGATGGCGGTTTTGTCGAAAAGAGAAGGGGGAAATGTGGGGAAAAGCAAGAGAGATCAGATTGTTACTGTGTCTGTGTAGAAAGTAGTAGACATAGGAGACTCCATTTTGTTCTGTACTAAGAAAAATTATTCTGCCTTGAGATTCAGTTAATCTATGACCTTACTCCCAACACCGTGCTCTCTGAAATATGTGCTGGGTCAAACTCAGGGTTAAATGGATTAAGTATTGTGCAAGATGTGCTTTGTTAAACAGTTGCTTGAAGGCAGCATGCTCCTTAAGAGTCATCACTACTCCCTAATCTCAAGTACCCAGGGACACAAAAACTGCGGAAGGCCGCAGGGACCTCTGCCTAGGAAAGCCAGGTATTGTCCAAGGTATCTCCCCATGGGATAGTCTGAAATATGGCCTTATGGGAAGGGAAAGACCTGACCGTCCCCCAGCCCGACTCCTGTAAATGGTCTGTGCTGAGGAGGATTAGTATAAGAGGAAGGCATGCCTCTTGCAGTTGAGACAAGAGGAAGGCATCTGTCTCCTGCCCGTCCATGGGCAATGGAATGTCGCGGTATAAAACCCGATTGTACGTTCCATCTACTGAGATAGGGAAAAACCGCCTTAGGGCTGGAGGTGGGACATGCGGGCAGCAATACTGCTTTGTAAAGCATTGAGATGTTTCTGTGTATGCATATCTAAAAGCACAGCACTTGATTCTTTACCTTGTCTATGATGCAAAGACCTTTGTTCACGTGTTTGTCTGCTGACCCTCTCCCCACTATTGTCTTGTGACCCTGACACATCCCCCTGTCGGAGAAACACCCACAGATGATCAATAAATACTAAGGGAACTCAGAGGCTGGCGGGATCCTCCATATGCTGAACGCTGGTTCCCTGGGTCCCCTTATTTCTTTCTCTATACTTTGTCTCTGTGTCTTTTTATTTTCCAAGTCTCTCGTTCCACCTAACAAGAAACACCCACAGGTGTGGAGGGGCAACCCACCCCTTCAGAATTCTATGTGAGGGAGAAAATTCAGACCCCAGCAGCAGTGTTCTGGAATCCGACGTGAGGGACAATCACTCAGACACTCGTAGCAGTGTTCTGCAATTCTGTGTGAAGACGAACATTCAGACCGCAACAGGGATGTTCTGGAATCCTATGTGAGGGACAAACATTCGGACCCCAGATGTAGTGTTTTCGAATACTATGTGTGGGACAAACATTCAAACAACGGCGGGAGAATTATGGAATTCTATGTTTCGGACAAACATTCAGACCCTCGTAGCATTGTTCTGGAATCCTATGTGACGGACTAACATTAGGCCCTGCAGTAGTATTCTGGAAACCTATGTGATGGACATGCATGTAGACCCCAGCAGCAGTGTTCTGGAATCCTATGTGATTGACAAATGTTCAGACCCCCGCAGCAGTGTTCTGGAATCCTATGTGATTTGCAATCATTCAGACCCTCATAGCAGTGCTCTGGAATTCTGTGTGAGGGACAAGCATTCAGACCCTTTTAGAAGTTTTCTGGAATCCTATGTGAGGGACAAATATTCAGACCCCTGCAGCAGTGTTCTGGCATCGATGTAAGGGACAATCATTCAGACCCACACAGCACTGTTCTGGAATTCTGCTTCAGGGCCAACATTCAGACCACGAAAGGAGTGTTCTGGAATCACCTGTGAGGAACAAACTTTCAGAACCCCGTAGCAGTGTTCTGGAATCCTATGTGTCAGACAAACATTTAAACCCCAGCAGCAGTGTTCTGGAATCTTATGTGAGGGAGAAATATTCAGACAATCGTAGCAGTGTTCTGGAATCCTGTGTGAGGGACAAACTTTCTGATCCAAGCAGCAGTGTTCTGGAATCCTATGTGAGGGACAAACATTCAAACAACAGCGGGAGTGTTCTGGAATCCTATGTTACAGACAAACATTCAGGTTCTCGTCACAGTGTTCTAGAATTCTATGTGAGGGAGAAACATTCAGAACCCAGCTGCAGTGTTATGGAATCCTATGTGGTGGACATACATGTAGACCCCAGAAGCAGTGCTGTGGAATGCTACGTGGGGAACAATCATTCAGACCCCAGCAGCAGTGTTCTGGAATATTGCATGAGGGACAATCATTCAGACCCTCGTAGCAGTGTTCTGGAGTCCAGTGTGAGGGACAAATATTCCGATCACAACAGGAGTATTCTGGAATCCCCTATGAAGAACAAACATTCAGGCTATCGTAGCAGTGTTCTGGAATCCTATGTGACTGACAAACATTGAGACCCCAGCAGCAGTGTTCTGGAGTGCTATGTGAGGGACAAACATTCAGACACTAGTAGCAGTGTTATGGAATCCTATGTGAGGGACAAACACTCAGAACCCAGCAGCATTTTTCTGGGTCCCTATGTGAGGGACAAATACTCGGAACACAGCTTCAGTGTTTTGCCATTTTATGTGAGGGACAAACATTCAGACCCTCATAGAAGTGTTCTGGAATCCTATGTGAGGGACAAACTTTCCGACAATTATAAGAGTTCTGTAATCCTACGTTAAGGACAAATATTCAGACACTCGTAACAGTGTTCTGGAATGGTATGTGAGGGACACACATTCAGACAATCGTAGCAGTGTTTTGGAATCCTATGTGAGGGACAAACATTCAGAAGCCAGCACCAGTGTTCTGGAATCTTCTGTGAGGGAAAAACATTCAATCAACTGCGGGAGGGTTCTGGAATCCTATGTTATGGACAAACATTCAGACGCTCATCGCAGTGTTCTGAAATTGTGTGTGAGGGAGGAACACTGAGAACCCAGCAGCAGTTTTCTGGAATCCTATATGATGGACGTACTTGTAGACCCCAGCAGCAGTGTTCTAGAATCCTATGTGAAGGACAAACATTCAGACCTTCGTCGAATTGTTCTGGAATCCTATAAGAGGGACAGACACTCAGAAACCAGCAGCAGCATTCAGGAACCCTATGTGAGGGACAAACATTCAGACAACATCAGGATTGTTCTGGACTCCTATGTGAGTAACATACACTCAGAAAACAGCAGGAGTTTTTTGGAATCCTATGTAAGGGACAAACATTCAGATCCTCATAGCAGTGTCCTGGATTTCTGCGTGAGGGACAAACATTCAGACTCCCATAGCAGTGTTCTGGAATCCTATGTTAGAGAGAAACATTCAGACCACAGCAGGAGTGTTCTGGAATCTCCTGTGAGGAACAAACATTCAGAATCCCCTAACAGTGTTCTGAAATCTTATGTGACTGACAAACATTTAGACGCCAGCAGCAGTATTCTGGAATGCAATGTGAGGGACAAATATTGAGACCCTTGTAGCAGTGTTCTGGTATCCTATCTGAGAGACAAACTCTCATAACCAAGCAGCGGTGTTCTGGAAAATTATGTAAGGGATAAAGATTCAGACCAGATCTGGTATACTCTGGAATTCTATGTGAGGAACAAACTCTCAGAATACTGCAAGAGTGTTTTGGAATCCTATGTGAGGGACAAACATTCAGACCCTCGTAGCAGTGTTCTGGAATCCCATGTGATTGACATTCAGACCACAGCAGGAGTGTTCTGGAATCCCCTGTGAGGATCCAACATTCAGACCTCTGTAGCAGTGTTCTGGAATCCTAAGTGAGAGACAAACATTTAGACCCCAGCAGCAATGTTCTGGAATCCTATGTGAGGGACAAACATTCAGACCCTCGAAGCAGTGTTCTGGAATCCCATGTGTGGGATAAACATTCAGACAGTAGTAACAGTGTTCTGTAATCCAATGTGAGGGACAAACATTCAGACCCTCGTCGGAATGCTTTGAATCCTATGTGAGGGACAAACACTGAGACAATCTTAGTACTATTCAGGAACCCTCTGTGAGGGACAAACACTGAGACAATCTTAGTACTATTCAGGAATCCTCTGTGAGGTACAAATTTTTAGACCACAGCAGAAGTGTTCTGCAATCCTATTTGAGGGACAAACATTCAAACAACAGAGGGAATCTTCTGGAATCCTATGTTACGGACCAACATTCAGACCCTCGTTGCAGTGTTCTGGAATTCTATGTGACGGAGAAACACGTAGAACCTATCAGCTGTGTTCTGGAATCCTGTGGGAGGGACATACATGTAGACACCAGCAGCGGTGTTCTGGAATCCTATGTGAGGGACAAACATTCAGAACCGAGCAGCAGTGTTCTGGAACTCTGTATGAGGGACAAACATTCAGAACACGGCAGGATTGTTCTGCAATCCTATGTGAGGGAGAAACACTCTGAAAACCGTAAGAGTGTTTTGGAATCCTACATGAGGGCCAAACAATCAAACCCTCATAGCTGTGTTCCGGAATCCTATGTGAGGGGCAAACACTCAGACAATTGTAACAGTTTTCTGGAATCCTTTGTGAGGGACAAACATTCATTCCCTCGTAGCGGTGTTCGGGAACCCTGTATGAGGGACAAACATTCAGACCACACCGTTCTGGAATCCCCTCTGTGGGAAAAACATTCAGACCCTCGTGGCAGTGTTCTGGAATCCTATGTGACGGACAAAGATTTAGACCACAGCAGCAGTGTTCTGAAATCCTATGTGAGGGACATTCAGACCCTCTTAGCAGTTTTCTGGAATCTTATGTGAGGGACAATCATTCAGACCTCAGCAGGAGTGTTCTGGAAAACCCATGTGAGGGACAAACACTCAGACTACAGCAGGAGTGTTCTGGAATCCCCTGTGAGTGACAAACATTCAGACTGTCGTAGGGGTGTTCTGGAATCCTATGTGACGAACAAACATATAGAATCCAGCAGCATTGTTCTGGAATCCTATGTAGGGGACAAACATTCAGACAATAGTAGCAGTGTTCTGGAATCCTATGTGAGGGGCAAACATTCAAACAACAGCGAGAGTGTTCTGGAATCCTAAGTTATGGACAAACACTCAGACCCTCGTGGCAGTGTTCTGGAATTCTTTGTGATGGAGAAACACTCAGAATCCAGCAGCAGTGTTCTGGAATCCTATATGACGGAGATACACGTACACCCCAGCAGCAGTGTCCTGGAATCCTATGTGAGAGACAAACTTTCAGACCCCAGGAGCAGAGTTCTGGAATCCTGCATGAGGGATAAACATTCAGACCCTCTTAGCAGTTTTCTTAATCACTATGTCAGGGACAAAGATTCAGACCTCAGCACCATTGTTCTGGAATCCTACATGAGGCTCAAACATTCAGACCCTTGTTGCAGTCTTCTGGAATCCTGTGTGAGAGACAATCATTCAGACAACAGCAGGAGTCTTCTGGAATTCCCTGTGAGAAATAAACACTCAGATCCTCCTAGCAGTGTTCTGGAAACCTATATGACGGACAAACATTTAGACAACTGAAGCAGTGTTATGGAATCACATATGAGAGACAGACCTTCAGAAACTTGTACCAGAGTTCTGGAATCCTTTGAGAGGGACAAACATTCAGAACCCAGCAGAAGTGTTCCGGAATCCTATGTGAGGGACAAGCATTCAGACACTGGTAGCAGTGTTCTGGAATCCTATGTGAGAGACAAACACTCCGAACCCAGCAGCATTGTTCTGGAACCCTATGTGAGGGAAAAACATTCATACCACAGAAAGATTGCCCCGGAATCCTATGAGAGGGACAAACACTCAGAACACAGCAGGAGTGTGTTGGAATCCTATGTGAAGGAAAAACATTGAGACCCTCGTAGCAGTGTTCTGGAATCCTATGTGATGGACAAACATTCAGAGCACAGAAGGAGTGTTCTGGAATCCTATGTGAGGGACAAACATTCAGATCCTCGAAGCAGTGTTCTGGAATCTAATGTGAGGGATAAACATTCAAATAATAGCGGGAGTGTTCTGAAATCCTGTGTTACGGACAAACATTCAGACCATCGTGGCAGTGTTCTGGAATTCTATGTGAGGTAGAAACATTCAGAACACAGCAGCAGTGTTCTGGAAACCTATGTGACGGACATACATGCAGACCCCTGCAGGGGGGTTCTGGAATCCTATGTGAGGGACAAACATTCAGAACACAGCAGCAGTGTTCTGGAAACCTATGTGACGGACATACGTGGAGACCCCTGCAGGGGTTTCCGGAATCCTATGTGAGGGACAAACATTCAGAAGCCTGCAGCAGTGTTATGGAATCTTATGTGAGGGACAATCATTCAGACTCTCGTAGCAGTGTTCTGAAATTCTGTGTGAGGGTAAAACATTCAGAACCTCATAGCAATTTTCTGAAATCCTATGTGAGGGACAAACATTCAGAACACAGCAGGAGTGTTCTCAAATCCTCTGTGAGGGAAAATCATTCCGACCCTCGTAGCACTGTTCTGGAATCCTGTGTGAGGGACAAACATTCAGACCCCAACAACAGTGTTCTGTAATCCTATGTGTTGGACAATCATTCAGAACCCCATAGCAGTGCTCTGGAATTCTGTGTGAGGGACAAATATTCAAACTGTCATTGCAGTGTTCTGGAATCCCGTGTGAGGGACAAACATTCAGACACTGGTAGCAGTGTTCTGGAATCCAACGTGAGGTACAAACATTCAGACAACAGCAGGATTGTTCTGGAATCCTATGTGAGGGACAAGCATTCAGACAATCGTAGCAGTGTTCTGGAATCCCATGTGAGGGACAAACATTCAGACCTTCATAGCAGTGTTCTGGAATGGTATGTGATGGACAAACATTCAGACAATCGTAGCATTGTTGTGGAATCCTATGTGAGGGACAAACATTCAGACACCAGCAGCAGTGTTCTGGAATCCTATGTGAGGGACAAACATACAAACAACAGCTAGAGTGTTCTGGAATCCTGTGTTAGGGACAAACATTCAGACGCTCGTCGCAGTGTTCTGGAATTATATGTGATGGAGAAAGAGTCAGAACCCAATAACAGTGTTCTGGAATCCTATCTGACGGACATACATGTAGACCCCAGCAGCAGTGTTTTGGAATCCTATGTGAGGGACAGTCATTCAGACCCTTGTAGCAGTGTTCTGGAATTCTGTGTCAAGCACAAACTTTCAGACCCTCATAGCAGTGTTCTGGAATCCTGTGTGAGGGACAGTCATTCAGGCCATAGCAGGAGTGTTCTGTAATCCCCTGTGAGGAACAAACGTTCAGACAGTCGTAGCATTGTTCTGGAATATTATGTGAGGGACAAACATTCAGACAATTGTAGCAGTGTTCCGGAATCCTATGTGAGGGACAAACATTCAAACAACAGCGGGATTGTTCAGGAATCCTATGTTATGGACAAACATTCTGACCCTGGTAGCGGTGTTCTGGAATTCTATGTGAGGGAGAAACACTCAGAACCCAACATGAGTGTTCTGGAATCCTATGCGACGGACATACCTGTAGACCCCAGCAGCTCTATTCTAGAATCCTATGTGAGGGACAAACATTACGACCCCAGCAACAGTGTTCTGGAATCCTATGTGAAGGAAAATCATTCAGACACTCGTACCAGTGTTCTGGAATTCTGTGTGAGGGACAAACATTCTGACTCCCGTAGCAGTGTTCTGTAGTCCTGAGTGAGGGAAAAACATTGAGACCACAGCAGGAGTGTTCCGGAATCCCCTGTGAGAAACAGACATTCAGACCCTCATAGGAGGGTTCTGGAATCCGGTGTGACGGACAAAAATCTAGACCCCAGCAGCAGTGTTCTGGCATCCTATGTGAGGGACAAACATTCAGACCCTTCGTAGCAGTGTTCTGGAATCCTATGTGAGGGACAAACACTCAGAACCCTGCAGCAGTGTTCTGAAACCTTATGTGAGAGACAAATATTCCGATGACAGGAGGACAGTTTTGGAATCCTACGTGAGGGACAAACACTCTGAAAACAGCAGGAGTGTTCTGGAATCCTAAATGAGGGACAATCATTCAGATCGTCATAGCAGTGTTCTACAATTTTGTGTGAGGGACAAACATTCACACCCCAGCAGAAGTGTTGTGGAATCCTAAATGAGGGACAAACATTCAGACCCTCGTAGGAGTGCTCTGGAATAGTGTGTGACGGAGAAACTTTTAGACCCCAGCAGCAGTGTTCTGCAATCCTTTGTAAGGGAAAAACAATCAGACCCTCACAGCTGTGTTCTGGAATCCCATGTGATGGACAAACACTCAGAACCGAGCAGCAGTGTTCTGTAACTATATGTGAGGGGCAACCATTCAGAACACAGCAGGATTGTTCTGGAATCCTACATGAGGGACTGACACTCAGAGCACAGCAGGCGTGTTTTGGATTCCTATGTGAGGGACAAACATTCTGACACTCATAGCAGTGTTCTGGAATCCTACGTGAGTGGCAAACATTCAGACAATCTTAGCAGTGTTCTGGAATACTATGTGAGGGACAAACATTCAGACACTCGTAACAATGTTTTGGAATACTATATTGCAGACAATCATTCATATGCTCGTAGCAGTGTTCTGGAATTCTGTGTGAGGGAGAAACATTCAAACCCTCGTAACAGTGTTCTGGAATCCTGTCTGAGGGACAAACATTCAGACCACAGCAGGATTTTTCTGGAATCCCCAGTGAGGAACAAACGTTCAGACCTTCATAGCAGTGTTCTGGAATCCTATGTGACGGACAAACATTTAGACCCCAGCAGCGGTGTTCTGGAATCCTATGTTAGTGACAAACATTCAGACCCTTGTAGGAATTTTCTGGAATCTATGTGAGGGACTTGCTTTAAGACCACAGCAGGAGTGTTCTGGAATCTCATGTGAGGTACAAGCATTTGCACCCTAATAGCTGTGTTCTGGAATCCTATGTGATGAACAAACATTTAGACCCCAGCAGCAGTGTTCTGGAATCCTATGTGAGGGAAAAACATACAGACCATCATAGCAGTTTACTGGAATCCTGTGTGAGGGACAAACATTCAGACAATCGAAGCAGTGTTCTGGAATCCTAAGTGAGAGACAAATATTCAGAACACAGAAGGATTGTTCTGGAATCCTATGTGAGGAACAAACACTCAGAACACAGCAGGAGTGTTGTGGAATCCTATGTGAGGGACAAACTTTCAGACCCTCGTAGTAGTGTCCTGGAATCCTATGTGAGGGACAAACATGCAGACAATTGTAGCAGTGTTCTGGAATCCTTTGTGATCGACAAACCTTCGAACAACAGTGGAAGTGTTCTGGAATCCTATGTTATGGACACACATTCAGAACTTCGTGGCAGTGTTCTGGAATTCTATTTGAGAGAGAAACATTCAGAGCCCAGCAGCAGTTTTCTGGAATCCTATGTGATGGACATACATGCAGACCACAGCAGCAGTGTTCTGGAATCTTATGTGAGGGACAAACATTCAGAACCCATCAGCAGTGTTATGGAATCCTATGTGAGGGACGATCATTAGAACCCTAGTAACATTGTTCTGGAATTCTGTGTGAGGGAAAAACATATAGACTCTCATAGCAGTGTTCTGATAGAGTGTGTGAGGGACAAACATTTAGAACACAGCAGGAGTGTTCTTTAATCCCCTGTGAGGAAAAGACATTCAGACCCCCGTAGCAGTGTTCTGGAATCCTATGTGTCGGAGAAACATATAGACACCAGCAGCAGTGTTCTGGGATCCTATGTGAGGGAAAAACATTCAGACACTCTTAGCAGTGCTCTGGAATCATATGTGAGAGACAAACATTAAGACCACAGCAGGAGTGTTCTCGAATCCTATGTGTGGGACAATCATTCCGACCCTCTTAGCAGTGTTCTGGGATTCTATGTGAGGGACTAACATTCGGACAGTCGTAGGAGTGTTCTGGAATCCTATGTGAAGGACAAATCTTCAGACCCCAGAAGCAGTGTTCTTGAATCCTATGTTAGCGACAAACGTTCATGCAACAGCGGGAGTGTTCTGGAATCCTATGTTACAGACAAACTTTCAGACCCTTGTAGCAGTGTTCTGGAATCCTTTGTGAGGGACAAACATTAAGACAACTGCAGGAATGTCCTGGAATCCCCAGTGAGGAACACTCAGATTCTCGCAGCAGTGTTCTGGAATCCTACGTGAGTGACAAACATTGAGACTCTTGTAGCAGTGTTCTGGAATTCTATGTGACAGACTAACTTTAAGACCACAGCAGGAGTGGTCTGGAATCCTATGTGAGGTACAAACATTCAGACCCTCGCAGCAATGTTCTGGAATGCTATGTGAGGGACAAACATTCAGAGCCTCGTAATAATGTTCTGGAATCTTATGTGTGGAACAAACATTCAGAACCTCCCAGCAGTGTTCTGGAATCCTATGTATGGGACAAACACTCAGACTCTCGTAGCAGTGTTCTGGAATCCTGTGAGGGACAAACATTCAAACAACAGGGGAATTGCTTTGGAGTCCTATGTTTCGGACAAACATTCAGACGCCATCAGCATTGTTATGGAATCCTATGTGAGGGACAAACATTCAGACCCCAGCAGCAGTATTCTGGAATCCTATGTGAGGGAAAATCATTCAAACAAGCGTAGCAGTGTTCTGGAATCCTGTGTGAGGGACAATCATTCAGATCACAGCAGGAGTGTTCTGGAATCCCCAGTGAGGAACAAACATTAGACACTCCCAATGGTATTCTGGAATCCTATGTGACGGATAATCATTCTGACACTCGTAGCAGTGTTCTGGAATCCTATGTGAGTGACAAACATTCAGAAAATCTTAGCAATGTTCTGGAATCCTATCAGAGGGACAAACATTCACACAAGAGCAGGATTGTTCTGGAATCCTATGTGAGGGAAAAACACTCAGAACACAGCTGGAGTGATTTTTATCCTATCTGAGGGAGAAACATTCAGACCGTCGTCCAGTTTTCTGGAATCCTATGTGAGTGAGAACCATTCAGACGATCGTAGCAGTGTTCTGGAATCTTATGTAGAGACAATCCTTCAGACAATCGTAGCAGTGTTCTGGAATCTTATGTAGAGACAATCCTTCAGACAATCGTAGGAGTTTTCTGGACTCCTGTGTTAGGGACAAATATTCAGACCCTCGTATGGGTGTTCTGGAATCCTATACGTGGGACAAACATTCAGACAATCGTAGCAGTGTTCTGGAATCCTGTGTGACGGACAAACATTCAGAACACAGCCGCAGTGTTCTGGAATCCTATGTGAGGGACAAACATTCAAACAACAACGGGAGTGTTCTGGAATCCCATGTTACTGACAAACATTCAGACCCTCGTCACAGTTTTCTGGAATTCCATGTGAGGGAGAAATACTCAGAACGCAGCAGCAGTGTTCTTTAATACTATGTGTCAGACATACATGTAGACCCCAGCAGCAATGTTCTGGAATCCTATATGCGGGACTAGCATTCAAACGCCAGGAACATTGTTCTTGAATCTTATGTGAGGGACAATCATTGAGACCCTCCTAGCAGTGTTCTGGAATTCTGTGTGAGGGACAAACTTTCAGACCCTCGTAGCAGTGTCCTGGAATCCTATGTGACAAACATTTAGACCCCAGCAGCAGTGTTCTGGAATCCTATGTGAGGAACACACATTCAGACCCTCGTAGCACTGTTCTGGAATCCTATTAAGGGACAAATACTCAGAACCCACCGCAGTGTCCTGAAAGCCTATGTGAGTGACAAACATTCAGACCACAGCAGGATTGTTCTGGAACCCTATGGGTGGAACAAACACTCAGAACACAGCAGAAGTGTTTTTGAATCTTATGTGAGGGATAAATGTTCAGATCCTCGTAGAAGTGTTCTGGAACCCTATGTGAGAGACAAACATTCAGACCCAGCAGAAGTGTTCTGCAATCCTATGTGAGGGACAATCATTCAGACCCTCGTAGCAGAGTTCTGGAATCCCATGTGACGGACATACATGCAGACCCCAGCAGCAGTGTTCTGGAATCCTATGAGAGGGACAACATTCAGACCCCAGCAGTAGTGATGTGGAATCCTATGTGATGGACAATCATTCAAACACTGGTAGCAGTGTTCTGGAATCCTATGTGAGGGACAAACATTCTGACCACAGCAGGAGTGTTCCGGAGTCCCCTGTGAAGAAAAAACATTCAGACCCTCATATCAGTGTTCTGGAATCCTATGTGGCGGACAAACATTTCGACCCCATCAGAAGTTTTCTGGAATCCTATGTGAGGGACAAACATTCAGACCCTCATAGAAGTGTTCTGGAATCCTATGTGAGGGACAAACACACTGAACACAGCAGCAATGTTCTGAAAAACTATTTAAGGGACAAACACTCAGACCACAGCAGGATTTTTCTGGAATCCTATGTGTGGGACAATTACTCAGAACACAGCAGGAGTGCTTTGAAATCTTACGTGAGGGACAAACGTTCAGAACCTCTTAGGAGTGTTCTGGAATCCTGTGTGAGGGACAAATATTCAAACCACAGCAGGATTTTTCTGGAATCCCCTGTGAGAAACAAACTTTCAGACCCTCGTAGCAGTGTTCTGGAATCCTTTGTGACGGATGAACATTTAAACCCCAGCAGAAGTGTTCTGGAATCCTATATGAGGGACAAACATTCAGACACTCGTAGCAGTGTTCTGGAATCCTATGTGAGGGACAAACATTCAGACCATAGTTGCAGTGTTCTGGAATCCTATGTGAAGGACAAACTTTGAGGCCCCAGCAGCAGTGTTCCTGAATCCTATGGGAGGAAGAAACATTGAAACAGCAGCAGGAGGGTTCTGGAATCTTTTGTGATTGACAAACATTCAGGACACAGCAGGAGTGTTGTGGAATCCTATGTGAGGGACAATCATTCAGACCCTCCCAGCAGTCCTCTGGAATTCTGTGTGAGGGACAAACATTGAGACCCTCAGAGCAGTGTTCTCGAATCCTATGTCAGGGACAAACATTCAGATCACAGCAGGAGTGTTCTGGAAACCCCTGTGAGGAACAAACATTCCCGAACTTCGTAGCAGTGTTCTAGAATCCCATGTGACCGACAAACATTTAGAACCCAGTAGCAGTGTTCTGGAATCCTATGTGAGGGGGAAGCATTCCGACCCTCGTGGTAGTGTCCTGGAATCCTATGTGATGGACAAACACTCACACCATCATAGCAGTGTTCTGTAACACTATGTGAGGGACAAACATTCAGACCACAGCAGGATTGTCCTGGAATCCTATGTGAGGGAGAAACACACAGAACACAGGAGGAGTTTTTTGGAATCCAATGTGAGGGACAAACATTCAGACCCTCGTAGCAGTGTTCAGGAATCCTATGTGAGGAACAAACTTTCAGACTTTCGCAGCAGTGTTCAGGAATCCTATGTGAGGGCCAAATATTCAGACCCCAGCAACAGTGTTCTGGAATCCTAGGTGATGGATACACATTCAGACCCTCATAGCAGTGTTCTAGAAATGTGTGTGAGGGAGAAACATTCAGACCCTCGTTGCAGTGTTCTGGAATCCTGTGTGAGGGACAAGCATTCAGACCATAGCAAGAACGTTCTAGGATCACCTGTGAGGAACAAACACTCAGACCCTCCTATCAGTATTCTGGAATCCTATGTGAGGGACAAACTCTCAGAAGACAGCAAGAGTGTTTTGTAATCTATGTGAGGGACAAAGAGTCAGACCGTCTTAGCAGTGTTCTGGAATCCTATGTGAGGGACAAACATTCATACAGTCATAGAAGTGTTCTGGAATCCTATGTTAGGACAAAGATTCAGACCCTCGTAGCAGTGTTGTGGAATGCTATGTGAGGGAAAAAACACGCAGACAGTAGTAGCAGTGTTCTGAAATCCTATGTGAGGAACAAACCTTCAGAACCTCGTAGGAGTATTCTGGAATCCTATGTGAGGGACAAACATTCAGAACCTCGTAGGAGTGTTTTGGAATCCTCTGTGAGGGACAAACATTCAGACACTTCTAGCTATGTTCTGGAATCCTATCTGAGGGACGTACTTTCAGACCCCAGCAGCAGTTTTCTGGAATCCTATGTGAGGGACATATATTCAAACAACGGTGGGAGTGCTCTGGAATACTATGTTAAGGACAAACATTCAGACCCTCGTCGCAGTGCTCTGGAATTCCATGTTAGGGAGAAACACTCAGAACCCGGCAACAGTGTTCTGGAATCCTATGTTATGGAGAAACATTCAGACCCTCATTGCAGTGTTCCAGAATTCTACGTGAGGGAGAAACACTCAGAACCCTGCAGCGGTATTCTGGAATCCTGTGTGACGGACATACACGTAGACCCCAGCAGCCGTGTTATGGAATCCTGTGTGAGGGAAAAGAACTCAGAACCCAGCAACAGTGTCCTGGAACCCTATGTGAGGGACAAACATTCAGGCCACAGCAGGATTGTTCTGGAATCCTATGTGAGGGACAAACACTCAGAACACAGCGGGAGTGTTTTGGAATCCAATATGAGGGAGAAACATTCAGACCCTCATAGCAGTGTTCTGGAATCCTATGTGAGGGACAAACATTCAGAAAATCGTAGCCGTGTTCTGGAATCTCAAGAAAGGGAAATAAATTCAGACCCCAGCAGCAGTGTTTTGTAATCCTATGTGAGGGAGAAACATTGAACCAAGATCAGGAGTGTTCTGCAATCCCTGGTTATGGACAAATATTCAGAACCTCGTCTCAGGGCTCTGGAATTCTATGTGAGGTAGAAACAGTGAGAACCCAGCAGCAGTATTCTGGAATCCTATGTGAGGGAAAATCATTCAGACCCCAGCAGGAGTGTTCTGGAATCCTATGGGAGGGACAATCATTCAGACAATCGTAGCAGTGTTCTGGAATCCTATGTGAGGGGCAAACATACAGACACTTGTAGCAGTGTTCTGGAATCCTATGTAAGTGACAAATATTCAGACCCTTGTAGCATTGTTCTGGAATCCTATGTGAGGGATCACATTGAGACAATCGTAGCTGTGTTCTCGAATCCTATGTGAGGGAGAAACATTCAGACTACAACAGCAGTGTTCTGGAATCGTATGTGAGGGACAAACATTCCAACAACAGAGTGAGTGTTCTGGAATCCTAAGTTACGGACATACATTCAGAAATTCGTCTCAGTGATCTGGAATTCCATGTGAGGGTGAAACACTCAGAAACCGGCAGCAATGTTCTTAAATCCTATGTGACAGACATACATGTAGACGGTAACAGCAGTGTCCTGTAATTCTGTGTGATGGAAAAACATTCAGACACTCATAGCAGTGTTCTGGAATCCTATTTGAGGGACAAACATTCAGACCACAGCTGGAGTGTTCTGCAATCCCCTGTGAGTAACAAATATTCAGATCCTCGTAGCAGTGTTCTGGAATCCTTTGTGAAGGACAAACATTCAGACCCCAGCAGCAGTGTTCTGGAATCCTATGTGAGGGACAAACATTCAGACCCTCGTAGCAGTGTTCCCGAATCCTAAGTGAGGGGCAAAGATTCAGACCCCAGCAGCAGTGTTCTGGAATCCTATGTGAGGGACAAGCATTCAAACAACATCAGGAGTGTTCTGGAATCCTATGTTAAGGACAAACATTCAGACCCTCGTTGCAGTGTTCTGGAATTCTAAGTGAGAGAGAAACACTCAGAACCCAGCAGCAGTGTTTTGGAACCCTATGTAAGGGATATACATGTAGACCCCAGTAGCAGTGTTCTGGAATCCCATCTGCGGGACAAATATTCAGATCCCAGCAGTAGTGTTCTGGAATCCTATGTGAGGGACAATCATTCAGACCCTTGCAGCAGTGTTGTGGAATTCTGTGTGAGGGACAATCATTCAGACCCTCATAGGAGTGTTCTGGAGTCTTGTGTGAGGAACAAACATTCAGACCACAGCAGGAGTATTCTGGAATCCCCTGTGCAGAACAAACATTCAGACCCTCGTAGCAGTGTTCTGGAATCCTTTGTGAGTGACAAACGTTCAGATTCCAGCGGCAGTGTACTGGAATCCTGTGTGAGGGACAAGGATTCAAACAACAGCGGGAGTTTTCTTTAATCATATGTTATGGACAAATATTCAGACCCTCGTCTAAGTGTTCTGCATCCTAAGTAAGGGACAAACACTCTGAACCGAGAAGCAGTGTTCAGGAATCCTATATGGTGGACATACAGGTAGACCACAGTAGCCGTGTTCTGTAATCCTTTGTGAGGGACAAAACATTCAGACCCTCGTGGCAGGGTTCTGGAATCCTATGTGAGGAACAATCACCAAGAACCCAGCAGCAGTGTTCTAGAACACTATGTGAGGGACAAACATTCAGAGCACAGCAGGATTGTTCTGTAATCCTATGTGAGGGACAAACTCTCAGAAGACAGCAAGAGTGTTTTGTAATCTATGTGAGGGACAAAGAGTCAGACCGTCTTAGCAGTGTTCTGGAATCCTATGTGAGGGACAAACATTCATACAGTCATAGAAGTGTTCTGGAATCCTATGTTAGGACAAAGATTCAGACCCTCGTAGCAGTGTTGTGGAATGCTATGTGAGGGAAAAAACAAGCAGACAATAGTAGCAGTGTTCTGAAATCCTATGTGAGGAACAAACCTTCAGAACCTCGTAGGAGTATTCTGGAATCCTATGTGAGGGACAAACATTCAGAACCTCGTAGGAGTGTTTTGGAATCCTCTGTGAGGGACAAACATTCAGACACTTCTAGCTATGTTCTGGAATCCTATCTGAGGGACATACTTTCAGACCCCAGCAGCAGTTTTCTGGAATCCTATGTGAGGGACATATATTCAAACAACGGTGGGAGTGTTCTGGAATACTATGTTAAGGACAAACATTCAGACCCTCGTCGCAGTGCTCTGGAATTCCATGTTAGGGAGAAACACTCAGAACCCGGCAACAGTGTTCTGGAATCCTATGTTATGGAGAAACATTCAGACCCTCATTGCAGTGTTCCAGAATTCTACGTGAGGGAGAAACACTCAGAACCCTGCAGCGGTATTCTGGAATCCTGTGTGACGGACATACACGTAGACCCCAGCAGCCGTGTTATGGAATCCTGTGTGAGGGAAAAGAACTCAGAACCCAGCAACAGTGTCCTGGAACCCTATGTGAGGGACAAACATTCAGGCCACAGCAGGATTGTTCTGGAATCCTATGTGAGGGACAAACACTCAGAACACAGCGGGAGTGTTTTGGAATCCAATATGAGGGAGAAACATTCAGACCCTCATAGCAGTGTTCTGGAATCCTATGTGAGGGACAAACATTCAGAAAATCGTAGCCGTGTTCTGGAATCTCAAGAAAGGGAAATAAATTCAGACCCCAGCAGCAGTGTTTTGTAATCCTATGTGAGGGAGAAACATTGAACCAAGATCAGGAGTGTTCTGCAATCCCTGGTTATGGACAAATATTCAGAACCTCGTCTCAGGGCTCTGGAATTCTATGTGAGGTAGAAACAGTGAGAACCCAGCAGCAGTATTCTGGAATCCTATGTGAGGGAAAATCATTCAGACCCCAGCAGGAGTGTTCTGGAATCCTATGGGAGGGACAATCATTCAGACAATCGTAGCAGTGTTCTGGAATCCTATGTGAGGGGCAAACATACAGACACTTGTAGCAGTGTTCTGGAATCCTATGTAAGTGACAAATATTCAGACCCTTGTAGCATTGTTCTGGAATCCTATGTGAGGGATCACATTGAGACAATCGTAGCTGTGTTCTCGAATCCTATGTGAGGGAGAAACATTCAGACTACAACAGCAGTGTTCTGGAATCGTATGTGAGGGACAAACATTCCAACAACAGAGTGAGTGTTCTGGAATCCTAAGTTACGGACATACATTCAGAAATTCGTCTCAGTGATCTGGAATTCCATGTGAGGGTGAAACACTCAGAAACCGGCAGCAATGTTCTTAAATCCTATGTGACAGACATACATGTAGACGGTAACAGCAGTGTCCTGTAATTCTGTGTGATGGAAAAACATTCAGACACTCATAGCAGTGTTCTGGAATCCTATTTGAGGGACAAACATTCAGACCACAGCTGGAGTGTTCTGCAATCCCCTGTGAGTAACAAATATTCAGATCCTCGTAGCAGTGTTCTGGAATCCTTTGTGAAGGACAAACATTCAGACCCCAGCAGCAGTGTTCTGGAATCCTATGTGAGGGACAAACATTCAGACCCTCGTAGCAGTGTTCCCGAATCCTAAGTGAGGGGCAAAGATTCAGACCCCAGCAGCAGTGTTCTGGAATCCTATGTGAGGGACAAGCATTCAAACAACATCAGGAGTGTTCTGGAATCCTATGTTAAGGACAAACATTCAGACCCTCGTTGCAGTGTTCTGGAATTCTAAGTGAGAGAGAAACACTCAGAACCCAGCAGCAGTGTTTTGGAACCCTATGTAAGGGATATACATGTAGACCCCAGTAGCAGTGTTCTGGAATCCCATCTGCGGGACAAATATTCAGATCCCAGCAGTAGTGTTCTGGAATCCTATGTGAGGGACAATCATTCAGACCCTTGCAGCAGTGTTGTGGAATTCTGTGTGAGGGACAATCATTCAGACCCTCATAGGAGTGTTCTGGAGTCTTGTGTGAGGAACAAACATTCAGACCACAGCAGGAGTATTCTGGAATCCCCTGTGCAGAACAAACATTCAGACCCTCGTAGCAGTGTTCTGGAATCCTTTGTGAGTGACAAACGTTCAGATTCCAGCGGCAGTGTACTGGAATCCTGTGTGAGGGACAAGGATTCAAACAACAGCGGGAGTTTTCTTTAATCATATGTTATGGACAAATATTCAGACCCTCGTCTAAGTGTTCTGCATCCTAAGTAAGGGACAAACACTCTGAACCGAGAAGCAGTGTTCAGGAATCCTATATGGTGGACATACAGGTAGACCACAGTAGCCGTGTTCTGTAATCCTTTGTGAGGGACAAAACATTCAGACCCTCGTGGCAGGGTTCTGGAATCCTATGTGAGGAACAATCACCAAGAACCCAGCAGCAGTGTTCTAGAACACTATGTGAGGGACAAACATTCAGAGCACAGCAGGATTGTTCTGTAATCCTATGTGAGGGACAAACTCTCAGAAGACAGCAAGAGTGTTTTGTAATCTATGTGAGGGACAAAGAGTCAGACCGTCTTAGCAGTGTTCTGGAATCCTATGTGAGGGACAAACATTCATACAGTCATAGAAGTGTTCTGGAATCCTATGTTAGGACAAAGATTCAGACCCTCGTAGCAGTGTTGTGGAATGCTATGTGAGGGAAAAAACAAGCAGACAATAGTAGCAGTGTTCTGAAATCCTATGTGAGGAACAAACCTTCAGAACCTCGTAGGAGTATTCTGGAATCCTATGTGAGGGACAAACATTCAGAACCTCGTAGGAGTGTTTTGGAATCCTCTGTGAGGGACAAACATTCAGACACTTCTAGCTATGTTCTGGAATCCTATCTGAGGGACATACTTTCAGACCCCAGCAGCAGTTTTCTGGAATCCTATGTGAGGGACATATATTCAAACAACGGTGGGAGTGTTCTGGAATACTATGTTAAGGACAAACATTCAGACCCTCGTCGCAGTGCTCTGGAATTCCATGTTAGGGAGAAACACTCAGAACCCGGCAACAGTGTTCTGGAATCCTATGTTATGGAGAAACATTCAGACCCTCATTGCAGTGTTCCAGAATTCTACGTGAGGGAGAAACACTCAGAACCCTGCAGCGGTATTCTGGAATCCTGTGTGACGGACATACACGTAGACCCCAGCAGCCGTGTTATGGAATCCTGTGTGAGGGAAAAGAACTCAGAACCCAGCAACAGTGTCCTGGAACCCTATGTGAGGGACAAACATTCAGGCCACAGCAGGATTGTTCTGGAATCCTATGTGAGGGACAAACACTCAGAACACAGCGGGAGTGTTTTGGAATCCAATATGAGGGAGAAACATTCAGACCCTCATAGCAGCGTTCTGGAATCCTATGTGAGGGACAAACATTCAGAAAATCGTAGCCGTGTTCTGGAATCTCAAGAAAGGGAAATAAATTCAGACCCCAGCAGCAGTGTTTTGTAATCCTATGTGAGGGAGAAACATTGAACCAAGATCAGGAGTGTTCTGCAATCCCTGGTTATGGACAAATATTCAGAACCTCGTCTCAGGGCTCTGGAATTCTATGTGAGGTAGAAACAGTGAGAACCCAGCAGCAGTATTCTGGAATCCTATGTGAGGGAAAATCATTCAGACCCCAGCAGGAGTGTTCTGGAATCCTATGGGAGGGACAATCATTCAGACAATCGTAGCAGTGTTCTGGAATCCTATGTGAGGGGCAAACATACAGACACTTGTAGCAGTGTTCTGGAATCCTATGTAAGTGACAAATATTCAGACCCTTGTAGCATTGTTCTGGAATCCTATGTGAGGGATCACATTGAGACAATCGTAGCTGTGTTCTCGAATCCTATGTGAGGGAGAAACATTCAGACTACAACAGCAGTGTTCTGGAATCGTATGTGAGGGACAAACATTCCAACAACAGAGTGAGTGTTCTGGAATCCTAAGTTACGGACATACATTCAGAAATTCGTCTCAGTGATCTGGAATTCCATGTGAGGGTGAAACACTCAGAAACCGGCAGCAATGTTCTTAAATCCTATGTGACAGACATACATGTAGACGGTAACAGCAGTGTCCTGTAATTCTGTGTGATGGAAAAACATTCAGACACTCATAGCAGTGTTCTGGAATCCTATTTGAGGGACAAACATTCAGACCACAGCTGGAGTGTTCTGCAATCCCCTGTGAGTAACAAATATTCAGATCCTCGTAGCAGTGTTCTGGAATCCTTTGTGAAGGACAAACATTCAGACCCCAGCAGCAGTGTTCTGGAATCCTATGTGAGGGACAAACATTCAGACCCTCGTAGCAGTGTTCCCGAATCCTAAGTGAGGGGCAAAGATTCAGACCCCAGCAGCAGTGTTCTGGAATCCTATGTGAGGGATATTCATGTAGACCCCAGCAGGAGTGTTCTGGAATACTATGTGAGGGACAAACATTCAAACACCAGCAGCAGTGTTCTGGAATTCTGTGTGAGGGACAATCATTCAGACCCTCGTAACAGTGTTCTGGAATCCTGGGTGAGGGACAAACATTCAGACCACAGCAGAAGTCTTCTGGAATCCCCTGTGATGATCAAACATTCAGACCCTCAAAATAGTGTTCTGGAATCCTATGTGACAGACAAACATTTAGACCCCATCAGCAGTGCTCTGGAATCCAAGGTGAAGGACAGCCATTCACACCCTTGTAGCAGTGTTCTTGAATCATATGTGAGAGACAAACATTCAGATGCTCGTAGCAGTGTTCTGGAATCCTATGTGAGATTCAAACACTCAGAACCCAGCAGCAGTGTTCTGGAACCCTAACTGAGGGACAAACATTCAGACCCCAGCTGCAGTATTCTGGGATCCTATGTGAGGGAAAATCATTCAGACACCCGTGGCAGTGTCCTGGAATTACTCGTGTGAGACAAATATTCAGACCCTCGTAACAGTGTTCTGGAATCCCATGTGAGAGATAAACATTCAGATGCTCATAGCAGTGTTCTGGAATCCTATGTGAGATTCAAACACTCAGAACCCAGCAGCAATGTTCTGGAGCCCTAAGTGAGATAAAAACATTCAGACCACAGCAGGATTGTTCCGGAATCCTTTCTGAGGGGCAAACACTCACAACACAACAGCAGTGTTCTGGAATCGTATGTGAAGGACATACATATAGATAATCGTAGCATTGTCCTGGGTTCCTATGTGAGGGACAAACATTCAGACCCCAGCAGTAGGGTACTGGAATCTTTTGTGAGGGACAAACATTCAGACCTCACCAGGAGTGTTCTGGAATCACTTGTGAGGAACAAACATTCAGACCCTCAGAGCAGTGTTCTAGAATCCTATGTGTGGGACAAACATTCACACACTTGTAGCAGTGTTCTTTAATCCTATGTGAGGGACAGACAGTCAGACACTCGTAGCAGTGTTGTGGAATAGTATGTGACAGACAAACATTTAGACCCCAGCAGCAGTGTTCTGGAATCCTATTTGAGGAAGAAACATTCAGACCCTAGTAGGAGTGTCGTGGAATACTATGTGACAGACAAACATTTAGACCCCAGCAGCAGTGTTCTGGAATCCTATGTGTGGGACAAACACTCCGAACACAGCAGGAGTGTTTTGGGATCCTATGTGAGGGACAAACATTCAGACCCTCATAGCAGTGTTCTGGAATCCTATGTCAGGGACAAACATTCAGACAATCGTAAAAGTGTTCTGGAATCCAGTGTGAGGGAGAAACATTCAGACCCTCGTAGCAATATTCTGGCATCCTATGCGAGGGAGAAACCTTAAGAGAATGGTAACTCTGTTCTGGAATCTTACGTGAGGGAGAAACATTCAGACAATCGTAGCAGTGTTCTGGAATCCTATGTGAGGGAAAAACTTTCAGACGCTCGTCGCAGTGTTCTGGAATTCCATGTGAGGAAGAAACACTCAGAACCCAGCAGCAGTGTTCTGGAATCCTATGTGACGGAGATACATGTGGACTCTAGCAGCAGTGCTCTAGAATCCTATGTGAGGGACAAACATTCAGACCCCAGCATTAATTTTCTGAAATCACATGTGGGGGACAATCATTCAGACCCTCGTAGCAGTGTTCTGGAATCCTGTGTGAGGGACAAACGTTCAGACCCCAGCAGCAGTGTTCTGGAATCCTATGTGAGGGTAAATCATTCAGAACCTAGCTGCAGTGTTCTGGAATCCTATATGAGGGAAAAACATTCGGATCCTCTTAGCAGTGTTCTGGAATCCTATGTAACGGACAAACATTAAGACCCCAACTGCAACTGCAGTGTTCTGTAATCCCATGTGAGGGACAAGCATTCAGACCCTTGTAGCAGTGTTCTGGATTCCTATGTGAGGGAGAAACACTCAAAACCCAGCAACAGTGTTCTGGAACCCTATGTGAGGGACAAACATTCACACCACAGCAGGATTGTTCTGGAATAATATGTGAGGGACAAACACTCAGAACATAGCAGGAGTGTTTTGGAATCGTACGTGAGGGACAAACATTCGGATCCTCTTAGCAGTGTTCTGGAATCCTATGTGACGGACATACATGTAGAACCCAGCAGCAGTGTTCTGAAGGCCTATGTGAGGGACAAACATTCAGACCCCAGGAACAGTCTTCGGGAATCGTATGTGAGGGTAAATCATTCAGAAACTCGTAGCAGTGTTCTGGAATTCTGTGTGAGGGACAAACATTCAGACCACAGCAGCAGTATTCTGGAATCCTATGTGAGGGAAAAACATTCAAACAACTGCAGGTGTGTTCTGGAATCCTATGTGCGGGAAAAACATTCAAACAACTGCAGGTGTGTTCTGGAATCCTATGACAAGGAAAAACATTCAGACCCTCCTCGCAGTGTTCTTGAATTCTATGTGAGGGAAAAACACTCCGATTCCTGTAGCAGTGTTCTGGAACCCTATGTGACAGACCTACATGTAGACTCCAGCAGCAGTATTCTGGAATCCTATGTGAGGGACAATCATTCCGACCCTCGTGGCAGTGTTCTGGAATTTTGTGTGAGGGATAAACATTCAGACCCCAGCGCGAGTGTTCTGGAATCCCATGTGAGTGACAAACTTTCAAACAATCTTAGCAGTTTTCTGGAATCCTATATGAGAGACAAACTTTCAGACCCTCGTAGCAGTATTCTGGAATCCTATGTGGGGGCAAACATTCAATCATAGCAGTGTTCAGGAATCCTATGTGAGGGACAAACATTTAGATCGTCGTAGCAGTGTTCTGGAATCCTATGTGAGGGACAAGCATTGAGACAATCGTGGCAGTGTTCTGGGATCCTATGTGAGGGACAAACATTCAGACAATCGTAGCAGGGTTCTGGAATCCTATGTGAGGGACAAACATTCAAAAAACAGAGAGAGTGTTCTGGAACCCTATGTTACGGACAAACATTGAGACCGTCGTTGCAGTGTTCTGGAATTCCCTGTGAGGGACAAAAACTCGGAACCCAGCGGCAGTGTTCTGGAATCCTATGTGAGGGACAAACATTCAGACTCCAGCAGCAGTGTTCTGGAATCCCATGTGAGGGACAATCATTCAGACCATCATAGCCGTGTTTTGGAATTCTGTGTGAGGGACAAACATTCAGACCGTCGTAACAGTGTTCTGCAATCCTGTGTGAGGGAAAAACATTCCGACCACAGCAAGAGTGTTCTGGAATCCCCTGTGAGGAACAAACATTCCGACCCTCATAGCAGTGTACTGGAATCTTATCTGATGGACAAATATTTAGAACCCAGCAGCAGTGTTCTGGAATCCTATGTGAGTGACAAACACTCAAAACATAGCAGGAGTGTTTTAGAATACTATGTGAGGGATGAACAGTCTGACCTTCACAACAGTGTTCTGGAATCCTATGTGAGGGACAAACATTCAGACCACAGCAGGACTGTTTTGGAATTCCCTTTGAGAAACAAACTTTTACACCCTCATAGCTGTGTTCTGCAATCCTGTGTGTGGGACAAAATTTCAAAACCTCGTAGCAGTGTTCTGGAATCCTATGTGAGGTACAAACATTCAGACAATCGTAGCAGTGTTCTGGAATCCCATGTAAGGGACAAACATGCATATCCTCGTAAGAGTGTTCTGGAATCCTATGTGAGGGACAAACATTCAGACAGTCGTAGCAGTGTTCTGGAATCCAATGTTAGTGACAAACTTTCAGACCCCAGCAGCAGTGTTCTGGAATCCTACTTGAGGGACAACCATTCAGACACTTTCAGCAGTATTCCAGAATCCTGTGTCAGGGACAAACATTTTGACCACTGCAGGACTCTTCTGGAATCCCCTGTGGGGAACAAACATTCAGACCCTCGTAGGTGTGTTCTGTAATCCTATGTGACTGACACACATTTCGACCACAGCAGCAGTGTTCTGGAATCCCATGTGAGGGACAAACATTAAGACACTCGTAGCAGTGTTCTGGCGTCCTGTGTAAGGGACAAAAATTCAGGCCACACCAAGAGTGTATTGGAATCCCCTGTGAGGAACAAACATTTTGAACCTCCTAGCAGTGTCTGGAATATTATCTGACAGACAAACATTTAGACCCCAGCAGCAGTATTATAGAATCTTATGTGAGGGACAATATTTCAGAACGTCGTAGCAGTGTTCTGGAATATTATATGAGTGAAAAATATTCAAACATCCTCGGGAGTGTTCTGGAATCCTATGTCACGGACAAGCATTCAGACCCTCGTCGCAGTGTTCTGGAATCCTATGTGAAGGACATACTTGTAGACCATAGCAGCCGTGTTCTGGAATCCTTTGTGACGGACAAACATTCAGACCCCAGCAGCAGTGTTCTGGAATCCTGTGTGAGGGACAAACATTCAGACCCCAGCCGCAGTGTTCTGGTATCCTATGTGATGGACAGTCATGCAGACCCTCGTAGCAGTGTTCTGGAATTCTTTGTGAGGGACAAACATTCAGACTCTCATAGCAGTGATGTGGAATCCCATGTGAGTGACAAACATTCAGACCACAGCAGAAGTGTTCTGGAATCCCCTGTGAGGAACAAACATTCAGACCCTCGTAGTAGTGTTCTGGAATCCTATTTGAAGGACAAACATTTAGGTCCCAGCAGCAGGGTTCTTGAATCCTATGTGAGGGACAAATATTCAGACCCTGGTAGCACTGTTCTGGCTTCCTTTCTGAGGGACAAACATTCAGTCCACAGCAGGAGTGTTCTGGAATCCTAAGTGAGGGACAAACATTCACACCCTCGTAGCAGTGTTTTGAAATCCTATGTGAGGGACAAACATTCATACCTCAGTGGCAGTGTTCTGGAATCCTATGTGAGGGACAAACATTCAAATAAATACTTGAGTGTTTTTGAATCCTATGTTACGGACAAACATTCAAACCCTCGTCGCAGTGTTCTGGAATTGTTTGTGAGTGAGAAACACTCAGAAACCAGCAGCAGTGTTCTGGAATCCTATGTTTCGGACATAAATGTAGACCCCAGCAGCAGTGTTCTGGAATCCTAAGTGAGGGACAAACATTCAGACCCTAGCAGCAGCATTCTGGAATCCTATTGAGGGACAAAAATTCTGACCCTCATCTCAGTGGTCTGGAATTCTAGGTGAGGAAGAAACATTCAGACAATCGTAGCAGTGTTCTGGAATCCTATGTGAGGGACAAACATTCAGACCCTAGCAGCAGCATTCTGGAATCCTATTGAGGGACAAAAATTCTGACCCTCATCTCAGTGGTCTGGAATTCTAGGTGAGGAAGAAACATTGAGACAATCGTAGCAGTGTTCTGGAATCCTATGTGAGAGTCAAACATTCAGACCCCAGCAGCAGTGTTCTGGAATCCTATGTGAGGGACAAACATTCAAACAACAGCGGGAGTGCTCTTGAATCATATGTTATGGACAAACACTCAGACCCTCGTAGCAGTGTTCTGGAATCCTATGAGAGGGACAAACATTCAGACCCTCCAGGTTTGTTCTGGAATCCTACATGAGGGACAAATATTAAGACAATCATAACATTGTACTGTAATCCTGTGTGAGGGACAAACATTCAGTCCCCATTAGCAGTGTTCTGGATTCCTATGTGAGGGACAAACATTCCCACAACAGCTGGAGTGTTCTGTAATCCTATGTTACGGACAAACATTCAGACCCTCATCAAAGTGTTCTGGAATCCTATGTGAGGGAGAAACACTTAGAAACCAGCTGCAGTGTTCTGGAATCTTATGGGATGGACACACATGTAGACCCCAGCAGCATTGTTCTGGAATCCTGTGAGACGGACAAACATTCAGACCCCAGCAGCAGTGTTCTGGAATCCTAGAGTAGGGATAATCATTAAGACCCTGGCTGCAGTGTTCTGCAATTCTGTGTGAGGGACAAACATTCAGAGCCTCATAGGAGTGTTCTGGAATCCTATGTGATTGACAAACATTCAGACCACAGCAGGAGTGTTCTGGAATCCCCTGTGAGGAACAAATATTCAGACCCTCGTGGCAGTGTTCTGTAATCCTATGTGAGGGACCAACATTTAGACCACAGCAGCAGTGTTCTGGAATCCTATGTGAGGGACAAACATTCAAACAACAGCGGGAGTGTCCTTGAATCATATGTTACGGACAAACATTCAGACCCTCGTAGCAGTGTTCTGGAATCCTTTGAGAGGGACAAACATTCAAACAACTGCGGGAGTGTTCTGTAATCCTATGTTATGGACAAATATTAATATAATCGTAACATTGTTCTGGAATCCTGCGTGAGGGACAAGCATTCAGTCCCCATTAGCAGTGTTCTGGATTCCTATGTGAGGGACAAACATTCAAACAACTGCGGGAGTGTTCTGTAATCCTATGTTATGGACAAACATTCAGACCCTTGTCGCAGTGTTCTGGAATTCTATGTGAGGGAGAAACACTTAGAAACCAGCAGCACTGTTCTGGAATCCTATGGGATGGACACACATGTAGACCCCAGCAGCATTATTCTGGAATCCTATGAGACGGACAAACATTCAGACCCCAGCAACAGTGTTCTGGAATCCTAGAATAGGGATAATCATTCAGACCCTGGTAGCAGTATTCTGGAATTCTGTGTGAGGAACAAACATTCAGAGCCTCATAGCAGTGTTCTGAAATCCTATGTGATTGACAAACATTCAGACAACAGCAGGAGTGTTCTGGAATCCTCTGTGAGGAACAAACATTCAGACCCTCTTAGCAGTGTTCTGTAATCCTATGTGAAATCATCCTATGTGACAGACAAACATTTAGACCCCAGCAGCAGTGTTCTGGAATCCTATGTGAGGGAGAAACATTCAGACCCTCATAGCAGTGTTCTGGAATCCTACATGAGCGACAAACACACTGAAACCAGCAGCAGTGTTCTGGAACCCTATGTGAGGGATAAACATTCAGACCACGCCAGGATTGTTCTGGAAACCTATGTGAGGGACCAACACTCCGAACCCAGGAGAAAGGTTTTGAAATCCTGTGTGAGGGACAAACATTTAGACCCTCGAAGCAGTGTTCTGGAATCATATGTGAGGGACAAATATACAGACTATAGCAGGAGTGTTCTGGAATCCTATGTGAGGGACAAACATTCAGACCCTCGTAGCAGTGATCTGGAATTCTATGTGAGGGACAAACATTCAGACCCTCATAGCAGTGCTCCAGAATCCTGTGTTAGGAACAAACATTCAGACCACAGCATTAGTGTTCTGGAATCCTCTGTGAGGAACAAACATACAGACCCTCGTAGTAGTGTTCTGGAATCCTATGTGACGGCCAAATATTTATACCCCAGCAGCAGTGTTCTGGAATCCTCAGTGAGGACAACCATTCAGAATCTTGTAGCAGTTTTCTGGAATCCTATGTGAGGGACAAACATTCAGACCACAGCGGGACTGTTCTGGAATGATATGTGAGGGACAAACACTAAGAAAATAACAGGAATGTTTTGGAATCCTATGTGAGTGACAAAAATTCAGACCCTCGTAGTAGTGTTCTGGAATCGTATGTGAGGGACAAGCATTCAGACCACAGCAGGAGTGTTCTGGAATCCTATGTGAGGGACAAACATTTCAAAACCTCGTAGCAGTGTGCTGGAATGTTATGTCAGGGACAGACATTTAGACCCTCGCAGCAGTGTTCTAGAATCCCATCTGCAGGACAAACATTCAGACACTCGCAGCACTGATCTGGAATTGTATGTGAGGGACATTCAAACCCCAACAGCAGTGTTCTAGAATCCTATGTGAGGGACAGACATTCAGACCTCAGCAGCAGTGTTCTGGAATCCTATGTGAGGTACAAACATTCAGATACCAGCAGAAGTGTTCTGGAATCCTATGTGAGGGACAAACATTCAGACCCTCGTAGCACTGTTCTGGAATCCTATGTGAGTGGCAAAAATTCAGACCACGGAAACAATGCTCAGGAATCCTATGTAAGGGACAAACATTCAGACCCTCGTAGCAGTGTTCTGGAATCCTATGTGAGGGGAAAACATTCAGAGTTTTGTAGCAGTGTTCTGGAATCCTATGTGAGGGAAAAGCATTCAGAGTTTTGTAGCAGTGTTCTGGAATCCTATGTGAGGGACAAACATTCAGACCCTCAAAGGAGTATTCTGGAATCCTATGTGAGGTACAAACATTCAGACTCCAGCAGCAGTGTTCCAGAATCCTATGTGAGTGATAAACATTCAGACAACAGCAGGAGTGTTCCATAATCCTATGTTACAGGCAAATATTCACACCGTCTTCACAGTGTTCTTGAATCCTATGTGAGGGACAAACACTCAAAAATGAGCAGCAGTGTTCTGGAACCCTGGGTGAGTGTCAAAATTTCAGACCACAGCAGGATTGTTCTGTAATCCTATGTTACGGACAAACATTTAGACCTCAGCAGGAGTGTTCTGGAATTCTATGCGAGGCACAGTCATTCGTACCCTCGTAGCAGTGTTCTGGAATTCTGTGTGAGGGACAAGCATTCAGAACGTCGTAGCAGTGTTCTGGAATCCTATGTGAAGGACAACCATTCAGACCACAGGAAGAGTGTTCTGGAATCCCCAGTGAGGAACAAACATTCAGACACTAGTAAAAGTGTTCTGGAATCCTATGTGACAGACAAACATTCAGACCCCAGCAGCAGTGTTCTGGAGTTTTATGTGAGGGAAAAACATTCAGACAATCATAGCAGAATTCTGGAATCCTATGTGAGGGACAAACATTCATACAACAGTGGGAGTGTTCTGGAATCCTATGTTACAGGCAAATATTCAGACCCTTGTCCGAGTGTTCTGGAATTCTATGTGAGGGAGAAACATTCAGAACCCACCAGCATTGTTCTGGAATCCTATGTGACGGACAGACATGCAGACCCCAGCAGCATTGTTCTGGACTCCTATGTGAGGGATGATCATTCAGACCCTCGTTGCAGTGTTTTGGAATTCTGTGTGAGTGAGAAACATTCAGACCCTTGTAGAAGTGTTCTGGAGCGCTATGTGAGGGACAAACATTCAGACCACAGCAGGAGTGTTCTGGAATCCACTGTGAGGAACAAACATTCCGACCCTCGTAGCAGTGTTCTGGAATCCTAAGTGATGGATAAACATTTAGACCCAGTAGCAGTGTTCTGGAATCCCCAGTGATGAACAAACATTCAGACAATCGTAGCAGTTTTCTGGTATTCTATGTGAGGGACAAACATTCAGACCCCAGCAGCAGTGTTCTGGAATCCTATGTGTGGGACATACATTCAGACCCTCATAGGAGTGTTCTGGAATCCTTTGTGAGGGACATGTATTAAGATAATCCTAGCAGTGTTCCGGAATCCTATGTGAGGGACAAACATTCAGACCCCAGGAGCAGTGTTCTGGAATCCTATGTGAGGGAGAAACATTCAACCAACAGAGGGAGTGTTCTGAAATCCTATGTTAAGGACAAACATTCAGACCCTAGTTGCAGTGTTCTAGAATTCTATGTGAGGGAGAAACACTCAGAAACCTGCAGCAGTGTTCTGGAATCTAGGTGACGCACATAAATTTACACCCCAGCAGCAGTGTGGTGGAATCCTATATGATGGACAAACATCCAGAACCCAGCAGCAGTGTTCTGGAATCCTATGTGAGGTACAAACATTCAGACCCCAGCAGCAGTGTTCTGGAATCCTATGAGAGGGACAATCATTCAGACCCTTGTAGCAGTATCGTGGAATTCTGTGTGAGGGATAAACATCCAGAAACTCATGGCAGTGTTCTGGAATGCTCTGTGAGGTACAAACATTCAGACCCTCGTAGCAGTGTTCTGGAATACTACGTGAAGGACAAACATTGAGACCTCATAGCAGTGTTCTGGAATCCTATGTGACAGACAAACATTTAGACGGCAGCAGCAGTGTTCTGGAATCCTATGTGAGGTACAAACATTCAGAACACTGCAGAAGTGTTCTGGAATCTCCTGTGAGGAAGAAACTTTTAGACCCTCATAGAAGTGGTCTGGATTCCGATGTGATGGACAAACATTTAGACCCCAGCAGCAGTGTTCTTGAATCCTATGTGAGAGACAAACATTCAGAACCTCGTAGCAGTGTTCTGGAATCCTATGTGAGGGACAAACCCTCAGTACCCAGCAACTGTATTCTGGAATCCTATGGAGGGACAAACATTGAGGCCACAGCAAGATTGTTCTGGAATCCTATGTGGGGGACAAACACTTCGAACACCGCAGGAGTCTTTTGGAATCCTATGTGAGGGACAAACATTCAGAGCCTCGTAGCAGTGTTCTGGAATCCTATGTGAGGGAAAAACTATCAGACCACAGCAGGAGTGTTCAGGAATCCTATGTGAGGGACTAACATTTAGATAATCAAAGCCGTGTTCTGGAATCCTATGTGAGAGGCAAACATTCATACAATCATAGCAGTGTTCTGCAATCCTATGTTAGGGACAAATATTCAGATCATCCTAGCAGTGTTCTGGAATCCTATGTGAGGGACAAGGATTCAGATCATCCTACCAGTGTTCTGGAATCCTATGTGAGGGACAAAAATTCAGAGCCACCCAGCAGTGTTCTGGAATCCTATGTGAGGGTCAGACATTCAGACAATCGTAGAGTGTTCTGGAATCCTATGGGAGGGATACACATTCAAAAAACAGCGAGAGCGTCTGACATCCTACGTTTCGGAAAAACATGCAGACCCTCGTCGCAGTGTTCTGGAATTTATGTGAGGGAGAGACTCACAGAACCCAGCAGCAGTGTTCTGGATTCCTATGTGACAGACATACATGTAGACCCCAGCAGCAGTGTTCTGGAATCCTATGTGAGGGAAAAACATTCAGGCACCAGCAGCAGAGTTCTGGAATCCTATATGAAGGACAATCATTCAGACCCTGGTAACAGTGTTCTGGAATTCTGTGTGAGGGACAAACATTCAGACCACAGCAGGAGTATTCTGGAATCCCCAGTGAGGAAGAAACGTTCAGACCCTCGTAGCACTGTTCTTGAATCCTGTGTGACGGACAAACATTTAGACCCCAGCAGCGGTGTTCTGGAATCCTATGTGTGGGACAGTCATTCAGAACCTCGTAGCGTGTTCTGGAATCCGGTGTGATACAGAAACATTCAGATCACAACAGTAGTGTTCTGGATCTGATGTGTCTACAAACACTCAGAACACAGCAGGAGTGTTTTGGAATCCTATATGAAGGAAAAACATTCAGACCCTCGTAGCAGTGTTCTGGAATCCTATCTAAGGGACAAACATTCAGACAATCGTAGGAGTGTTCTGGAATCCGATGTGAGGGACAAACATTCAGACTCTTGTATCAGTGTTCTGGAATCCTACGTGAAAGACAAACATTCAAACAATCGCAGCAGTGTTCTGGAATCCTATGTGAGGGACAAATATTCAGACCCTCGTAGCAGTGTACTGGAATCCTATGTGAGGGACAAACTTTCAGACCAGAGCAGCAGTGTCCTTGAATCCTGTGTGAGGGACAAATATTGAGATCCCAGCAGGAGTGCTCTGGAATCTTTTGTTAATGAGAAACATTCAGACTACAGCAGGAGTGTTCTGGAATCCTATGGGAGCAACAAACATTCAGACCCCAGCACCAGTGTTCTTTTGTCCTATGTGAGAAACAAAAATTCAGATGCTCGCAGCAGTGTTCTGAAATCCTATGTGAGGGAAAAACATTCAGAACCTCGTAGCAGTGTTTTGGAATCCTATGGGAGGACAAAAAATCAGACACTCCTACTAGTGCTCTGGAAACCTATGTGAGGGACAAACATTCACACCACAGCAGGAGTGTTCTGGAATCGCCTGTGAGGGAGAAACATTCAGACCCTCATAGCTGTGTTCTGGAATCCAATGTGACGGGCAAAGATTTAGACCCCAGCAGCAGTGTTCTGGAATCCTATGTGAGGGACAGACATTCAGACCCTCGTAGGAGTGTTCTGGAATCCTATGTGATGGACAGACATTCAGACAATCGTAGCAGTGTTCTGGAATCCTATGTGAGGGACAAACATTCAGAACCCAGCAGCAGTGTTCTGTAATCCTATGTGAGGAACAAACATTCAAACAAAAAACAGCGGGAGTGTTCGGGAATCTTATGTTACGGACAAACATTCAGACCATCATCGCAGTTTTCCGGAATTCTATGTGACGGAGAAAGACTCAGAACTCCGCATCAGTGTTCTGGTATTCTATGCGATGGACATACATGCAGACCTCAGCAGCAGTGTTCTGGACTCGTATGTGAGGGACAAACATTCAGACCCCAGCAGCAGTCTTCTGAAATCCTACATGAGAGACAATCATTCAGCCCCTCGTTGCATTGTTCTTGAATTCTGTGTGAGGGAAAAACTTTCAGACAATCATGGCAGTGTTCCAGAATCCTATGTGAGGGTCAAACTTTCAGAACACAGAAGGAGTGATCTGGAATCCCCTGTGAGGAATAAACATTCAGAACCCTGTAGTAGTAGCCTGGAATCCGATGTGACGGACAAACCTTTAGACCCCAGCAGCATTGATCTGGAATCCTATTTGAGGGACAATCATTCAGACCCTCTCAGCAGTATTCTGTCATCCTATGTGCGGGAGAAACATTCAGACCACAGCGGGGGTGTTCTGTAATAAAATGTGACAAACATTTCGATCCTCACAGAAGTGTTCTGGAATATTATATGACGGACAAAGGTTCAGACAATTGTAGCAGTGTTCTGGAATCCTATGTGAGGGACAAACACTCAGAACCTAGAAGCAGTGTTCTAGAATCCTATATGAGGGAGAAACGTTCAAACAACGGCGGGAGTGTTCTGGAGTCCTATGTTACGGACAAACATTCAGACCCTAGCAGCAGTGTTCTGGAATCCTATGTGACAGACAAACACTCAAACAAGAGCGGGAGTGGTCTGGAATCCTATGTGAGGATCATACATTCAGACCCCCGTTGCAGTGTTCTGGAATTCTATGTGTGGCAGAAACACTCAGAGCCAGCAGCAGTGTTCTGGCATCCAATGTGAGGGACACGCAAGTAGACTGCAGCAGCAGTGTTCTGGAATCCTATGTGAGGGACAAACATTCAGACCCCAGCAGCAGTGTTCTGGAATACTATATGAGGCACATTCATTCAGACCCTCGTTGCAGTGATCTGGAATCCTATGTGAGGGACAAACAGAACACAGCAGGAGTGTTTTGGAATCCCCTGTGAGGAACAAATACTCAGACCCTCGTCGCAGTGTTCTGGAATCCGATGTGAGGGACCAACAATCAGACGATTGTAGAAGTGTTCTGAAATCCTATCTGAGGGACAAACATTCAGACCCTTGTAGCAGTGTTCTGGAATCCTATGTGAGGGAGAAACATTCAGACAACCGTAGAACTGTTCTGGAATGTGAGTGACAAATATTCAGTCCCCAGCAGCAGTGTTCTGGAATCTTATGTGAGGGAAAAACATTCAAAAAACAACGGGAGTGTTCTGGAATCCTACGTTAGAAACATAAATTCCAAGTATAATAATAATAAATGAAATAATATAAAATAAAAAGAAACATACATTCAGACCCTCGATGCAGTGTTCTGGAATTCTATGTGAGGGAGAAACACTCAGAACCCAGCCTCAGTGTTCTGGAATCCGATGTGAAAGACATACACATAGACTCCTGCAGCAGTGTTCTGGAGTCCTATGTGAGGGACAAACATTAAGACCCCAGAAGCAGTGTTCTGGAATCCTACGTGAGGGACAGTCAATCAGACCCTCGTAGTAGTGTTCTGGAATTCTGTGTGAGGGACAAACATTCAGAACCTCCTTGCAGTTTTCTGGAATTCAATGTGAGGGACAAACTTTCAGACCACAGCAGGGGTGTTGTGGAATCCCCTGTGAGGAACAAACATTGAGACACTCGTAGCAGTGTTCAGGAATCCTATGTGATGGACAATCATTTAAACCCCAGCAGCAGTGTTCTGGAATCCTATGTGAGAGAGAAACATTCAGACACTCGTAGCAGTGTTCTGGAATCCTATGTGAGAGAGAAACATTCAGACACTCGTAGCAGTATTCTGGAATCCTATGTGAGGGACAAACACTCAGAACCCAGCTGCAGTGTTCTGGAACGCTATGTTAGGGACAAACATTCAGACCACAGCAGGATTGTTCTGGAATTCTATGTGAGGGACCCACACTCAGAAAACAGCAGGAGTGTTTTGGAATCCAACTTGGGGGACAAATATTCAGACCCTCGTAGCAGTGTTCTGGAATCCTATGTGAGGGGCAAACATTCACATAATCGTAGCAGTGTTCTGGAATCTTATGTGAGGGACAAACATTTAGAACTTCATAACAGTGTTCTTAAATCCAATGTGAGGGACAAACATTCAGACTGTCGTAGCAGTGTTCTGGAATCCTATGTGAGAGACAAACCCTCGGAACACAGCAAGAGTGTTTTGGAATCCTATGTGAGAGACAAATATTCAGATCCTCATAGCAGTGTTCTGGAATCCTATGTGAGGGACAAATATTAAGACTATCATAGCAGTGTTCTGGAATCCTATGGGAGGGACAATCATTCAGACCCTCGTACCACTGTTCTGTAATTCCGTGTGAGGGACAAAGCTTTAAACCAAAGAAGGAGTGTTCTGGAATCCCCTGTGAGGAACAAACATTCAGACCCTCGTATCAGGGTTCTGGAATCCTATTTGACAGACAAACATATAGACCCCAACAACAGAGTTCTGGGGTCCAATGTGAGAAAAAAAAATCAGACCCTCATAGCAGGGTTCTGGAATCCTATGTGGGGGGCAAACATTCAGAGAATCGTAGCAGTTTTCTGGAATGCAATGTGAGGGAAAAACATTCAGACCCCTGTTGCAGTGTTCTGGAAACCTATGTGAGGGACAAACATTCAGACCACTGCATGATTGATCTGGAATCCTATGTGAAGGACAAACACTCAGAACACAGCAGGAGTGTTTTGGAATCCTATGTGAGGGACAAACATTCCGACCCTCTTAGCAGTGTTCTGGAATCCTATGCGAGGGACAAACATTGAAACAATAGCTGGAGTGTTCTGAAATCCTATATTATGGACAAACATTCAGATCCTCATTGCATTGTTATGGAATTCTATGTGAGGGAGAAACACTCAGAAACTAACAGCAGTTTTCTGGCATCCTATGTGACAGACAAACTTTTAGACCCCAGCAGCAGTGTTCTGGAATCCTACCTGAGGGACAAACTTTGAGACCCCAGCAGCAGTGTTGTTGAATCCTATGTGAGGGACAAAAATTAAGGCCCCGGCAGGAGTGTTCTGGAATCTTTTGTGAAAGACAAACATTCAGACACAGCAGGAGTGTTCTGGAATTGTATGTTAGCAACAAACATTCGCATTCTAGCAGCAGAGTTCTTTGGTCCTATGTGAGGCACAAACTTCCAGACGCTCGTAGCAGTTTTCTGGAATCTTATGTGATGGAAAAACATTCAGAATCTCGTAGCAGTGCTTTGGAATCCTATGTGAGCACAAACATTCGGACCCCAGCAGCAGTGTTCTGGAATCCTATTTGAGGCACAAACATTCAGACTCTCGTAGCAGTGTTCTGGAATGCTATGTGATGGAGATCCATTCATACTACAGCAGCAGAGTTCTGGAATCTTGTGTGAGGGACAGACATTCAGACCACAGCCGGAGTGTTATGGAATCCTATATTAGGGACAAACATTCAGACCCTTGTAGCAGTTTTCTGAAACCCTATGTCAGAGAGAAACATTCGGACCTCAGCAGCAGCGTTCTGGAATCCTATATGAGGCACATTCATTCAGACCCTCGTTGCAGTGATCTGGAATCCTATGTGAGGGACAAACACTCAGAACACAGCAGGAGTGTTTTGGAATCCCCTGTGAGGAACAAACATTCAGACCCTCATAACAATGTTCTGGAATCCTATGCGAGGGACCAAGATTCAGACAATCGTAGAAGTGTTCTGGAATCCTATGTGAGGGACAAACATTCAGACCCTGGTAGAAGTGTTCTGGAATCCTATGTGAGGGACAAACATTCAGACCCCATCAGTAGTGTACTGGAATAACATGAGAGGGACAATCATTCAGACCCTCAGAGCAGTGTTCTGGAATTCTGTGTGATGGACATACATTAGGAACCTCGTAGCAGTGTTCTGGAATCCTGTCTGAGGGACAAACATTCAGACCACAGCAGGAATGTTACAGAATCCCCTGTGGGGAAGAAACATTCAGACCCTCGTAGCAATGTTCTGGAATCCTACGTGATGGACAAACATTTAGACCATAGCAGCAGTGTTCTGGAATCCTATGTGAGGGATGAACATTCAGACTCTCGTAGAAGTGTTCTGGAATCCTATGTGAGGTACAAACACTCAGAACCCAGCAGCAGTGTTCTGGAACCCTATGTGAGGGACAAACATTCAGACCACTGCAGGATTGTTCTGGAATCCTATGTTAGGGACAAACACTCAGAACACAGCAGTAGTGTTTTGGAATCCTATGTGAGGGACAAATTTTGAGACCCTCGTAGCAGTGTTCCAGAATCATATGTGAGGGAGAAACATTCAGACAATCGTATCAGTGTTCCAGAATCGTATGTGAGGGACAAACATTCAGACCCTCGGAGCATTGTTCTGGAATGCTATGTTAGGGACAAACATTTAGACAATCGTAACAATGTTCTGGAATAATATGTGAGGGACAAACATTCAGACAGTCTCAGCAGTGTTCTGGAATCCTATGCGAGGGACAAACATTCAGACCTCAGCAGCAGTGTTCTGGAATCCTATGTGAGGGACAAACATTAAAACAACAGCGAAAGTGTTCTGGAATCCTATGTTATGAACAAACATTCAGACCCTCGTCGCAGTGTTCTGGAATTCTATGTGAGGGAGAAATACTCAGAACCCAGCAGCAGGGTTCTGGAATCATGTGAAGAACATACATATAGACTCCAGCAGCATTGTTCTGGAATCCTATGTGAGGGACAAACATTCACACCCCAGCAGCAGTGTTCTGGAATCCTATATGAGGGACAATCATTCAGATGCTTGTAGCAGTGTTCTGGAATTCAGTGTGAGGGACAAACTTTCAGATGCTCGTAGCAGTGTTCTGGAATTCTGTGTGAGGGACAAACTTTCAGACCCTCGTAGCAGTGTTCTGGAATCCTGTGTGAGGGACAAACTTTCAGATGCTCGCAGCAGTGTTCTGGAATTCTGTGTGAGGAACAAACCTTCAGACCCTCGTAGCAGTGTTCTGGAATCATATGTGTCAGACAAACATTTAGACCTCAGCAGCACTGTTCTCGAATCCTATGTGAGGGACAATCATTCAGACACTCGCACGGTGTTCAGGAATCCGATGTGAGGGACAAACACTCAGAACCCAGCAGCAGTGTTCTGGAACCCTATTTGAGGGACAAACAGTCAGATCACAGCTGTATTGTTCTGAAATCCTATGTGAGGAACAAACATTCAAACATTCGTAACGGTGTTCTTGAATCCTACGTGAGGGACAAACATTCAGACGCCAGCAGCATTGTTTTGGAATCCTATGTAAGGGAGAAACATTCAAACAACAGCGGGAGTGTTTTGGAATCCTATGTGTGGGACAAAATTTAAGACAACAGCAGGAGTCTTCTGAAATCCTATGTGAGAAACAAACATTTACAACACAGCAGCAGTGTCCTGGAGTCCTATGTGAGGGGCAAATATTCAGAACCTCGTAGCAGTTTTCTGGAATCCTAGGAGAGGGACAAACACTCACAACCCAACAGGAGTGTTCTGGGAACCTGTGTGAGGGAAAATCATTCAGACAACAGCAGGAGTGTTCTGGAATCATATGTGAGGGAGAAACATACCACAACAGGAGTGTTCTAGAATCCCCTGTGAGGGACAAACATTCAGACCCTGGTAAGAGTGTTCCGGAAACCTATGTGAGGGGTAAGCATTTAGTTCCTCCTAGCAGTGTTCTGGAATCCTATGTGGGGGACAAACAGTCAGACCACAACAGGAGTGTACTAGAATCCCCTGTGGGGGACAAACAGTCAGACCACAACAGGAGTGTACTAGAATCCCCTGTGAGGGACAAACATTCAGACCCTTGAAGCAGTGTTCTGGAATACTAGTGAGGGACAAAGATTCAGACTAGAGCAGAATTCTTCTGGAATCCTATGTGAGGAACGGATATTTAGACCACATCAGGAGTGTTCTGGAATGCTATTTGAGGGACAAACATTCAGTCCCTCTTAGCAGTGTTCTGGAATCCTTTGTGAGGGCTAACCACTCAGAACCCAGCAGCAGTGTTCTGGAATCCTATGAGAGGGACAAACATTCATACCACAGGAGGAATGTTCTGGAATCCTATGTGAGAGACAGACATTCAGACCCTGGTAGCAGTTCTGGAATCCTATGTGAAGGTCAAACACTCAGAAACCAGCAGCAGTGTTGTGGAATCCTATGCGAGTGACAAACATTCAGATGGCAGAAGCATTGTTCTGGAATCCTATATGAGGGGCAAACATTCAGACCCAAGCAGGAGTGTTCTTTAATCCTATGTGATGGATAAACATTTGGACCCCTGCAGCAGTGTTCTGGATACCTATGTGTGGGAGAAACAGTCAGAAACCAGCAGAACGGTTCTGGAATCCTATGTGATGAACAAACATTTAGAGCCTAGAAGCATTTTTAAGCAATCTTATGTGAGGGAGAAAACATCCAGACCCCAGCAGAAGTGTTCTGGAATCCTTTTTGAAGGAATAACATTTAGTCCCCAGCAGCAGTGTTCTGGAATCCTATGTGAGGGACAAACATACAGATCACAGCAGGAGGGTTATTGCGTCTTATGTGAGGGACAGCCAGAACCCAGCAGGGGTGTTCTGGAATCCTATGTGAGGGACAAATATACAGACCACAGCAGAAGTTTTCTGGAATCCTTTGTGCAGAACAAACATTCAGACCACAGCAAAATTTTTCCAGAATTCTATGTGAGGGACAAAGCTTCAGAACCTCTTAGCAGTGTTCTTGAATCCTATGTGAGGGACAAACTTTCAGACTCCTGTGGCAGTGTTTTAGAATCCGATGTGAAGGACAAACAATCAAAACCCAGAGGCAGTGTTCTTGGATCTTATGTGAAGGACAAACATTCAGACCCTCTTAGCAGTGTTCTGAAATCCTATGTGAGGGAAAAGTATTCAGACTCTCGTAGCAGTGTTCTGGAATCCGACGTGAGGGAGAAACATTCAGACCACAGAAGGAAAGTTCTGGAATCCTATGTGAGTAACGTTCAGACCACAGCACGATTGTTCTGGAATCCCATGTGAGGTACAAACATTCAGACGCCAGCAGCAGTGTTCCGAAATCCTATTTTAGGTACAAACATTCACACCACAGCAGGATTGTTCTGGAATCCTATGTGAGAGACAAACATTCAGACCCCAGGGGCAGTGTTCTGGAATCCTATGTGAGGGACAAACTTTCAGACCACAGCGGGAGTGTTCTGGAATCCTATCTGAGAGACAAACATTCACACCCTCGTAGCAGTGTTCTTGAATCCTATGTGAGGGACAAACATTCAAACTCTCCTAGCAGTGTTCTGGAATCCGATGTGAGGGACAAACACTGCAAACTCAGCAGCAGTGTTCTGGAATCCTAAGTGAGGGACAAACATTCAGACCACAGCAGGAGTGTTGCGGATTCCTATGTGAGGGAGAATAATTCAAACTCTAGTAGCAGTGTTCTGGAATCCTATGTGAGGGACAAACATTCAGAGCCCAATAGCAGTGTTGTGGAATCTTACTTGAGGGACGAACACTCAGACCATGGCAGGATTGTTTTGGAATCCTTTGTGAGTGAGAAACACTCAGACCACAAGAGGATTGCTCTGGAATCCCATGTGAGGTAAAACCACTGAGACTACAGCAGCAGTTTTCTGGAATCCCATGTGAGGGTCAACCATTGAGACTACAATAGTAGTGTTCTGGAATCCTATATGACAATCATTCATACCACAGCAGTAGTGTACTGGAATATTATGTGAGGAACAAGCATTCAGACCACAGTAGCAGTGTTCTGGAATCATACATGAGGGACAAACACTCAGAAGCCAGCAGCGGTGTTCTGGAATCCTATTTGAGCGGCAAACATTCAGAACAGAGCAAGAGTGTCTTGGAATCCTATGTGAGTTACAATCATTCAGAGCCTCGTAGCAGTGTTCTGGAATCGTACTAGAGGGACAAACACTGAGAACCCAACAGCAGTGTTCTGGATTCCTTAGGGGGGGACAAACATTCAGAGCGTGGCAGGAGTGTTCTGGAATCCCATGTGAGGGAGAAAAATTCAGACCTTCGTAGCAGTGTTCTGGAATCCTATGTGAGGGAGAAACATTGAGACCCCAGTAGCAGTATTCTGGAATCCTATTTGAGGGACAAACACTCAGACAACGGCAGGAAAGTTTTGGAATCCTATGTGAGGGAGAAATATTCAGGCCACTGTAGGATTGTTCCGGAATCCCATGTGAGGCACAAACATGGATACCAGCGCAGGAGTTTTCTAGAATCCTATGTGAGGGCCAAACATTCAGAACACAACAGTAGAGTTCTGGAATCCTATATGAGGACAAACTTTCAGACCACATCAGGCGTGTTCTGGAATCCTATGTAAGGTATAAGCACTCAGACTACAGCAGCAGTGTTCTGGAATCCTATGTGAGAGACAAACACACAGAAGCCAGCAACAGTGTTTCTGGAATCCTGTGTGAGGGCTATCATTCAGACCACAGCTGGGTTGTTCTGTAATCCTACGTGTGGGAAAAACATTCAGACCCTCGTAGCATTGTTCTCCAATCCACTGTGAGGAAAATACATGGAGAAAACAGCAGGAGTGTTCTGGATTCCTATGTTCGGAGCAAACATTCCGACACTCATAGCAGTGTTCTGGAATCCTATTGAGGGAAAAACTTTTAGACTCATGAAGCAGTGTTCTGTAATCGTACATGAGGGACAAACACTGAGAACCCAACAGCAGTGGTCTGGAATCCTTAGTGAGGAACAAACATTCAGACCACAACAGGAGTCTCCTGGAATCCTTTGTGAGGGAGAATAATGCAGACCCTCATAGCAGTGATCTGGAATCCTATGTGAGGGAGAAACATTCAGACTCAAGTTGCAGTTTTCTGGAATCCTATTTGAGGGACAAACCCTCAGACCACAGCAGGAATATTTTAGAATCCCATGTTAGGGGGAAACATTCAGACCACAGCAGGATTGTTCCAGAAACCAATGTAAGGCACAAACACGGAGAACACAAGAGTGTTCTGGAACCCTACATGAGGGTCAAACTTTCAGACCACAGCAGTAGTGTTCTGGAATCCTATGTGAGGGAGAATAATTCAGATGGTCATAGCATTGCTCTGGAATCCTATGTGAGGGACAAACATTTAGAACCCAGTAGCAGCGTTCTGGAATCCTATTTGAGGGACAAACACTCAGAACACTACAGGGATGTTTTGGAATCCTATGTTAGGAAGAAACATTCAGATGACCACAGGATATTTCTGGAATCCCATGTGAGGCACAAACCCTCAGACAACAGCAGGAGTGTTCTAGAATGCTATGTGAAGGTCAACCATTCAGACCACAGCAGTAGTGTTCTAGAATTCTATGTGAGGGACAAACATTCATACCCTCGTAACAGTGTTCTGGAATCCTACGTAAGGGACAAACACTAAGAACCCAGCAGCAGTGTTCTGGCATTCTATCTGAGGGACGGAAATTCAGACCAAAGCAGGAGTATTCTGGAATCCTATGAGAGGTACAATCATTCAGAACCTCGTAGTAATGTTCTGGAATCCTATGTGAGAGAGAAACACTCAGAACCCAGCAGTAGTGTTATGGAATCCTATGTGAGAGACAATCATTCAGACCATAGATTGGGTGTTCTTGAATCCTATGTGAGGGACAAACATTCAGACCCTCATAGAAGTGTTCTGGAATCCTATGTGAGGGACAAACACTCAGAACCCAGCAGCAGTGTTCTGGAATCGGATGTAAGGTATAACCATTCAGACCACAGCAGGAGGGTTCTGGAATCCTATGTGAGGGACAATCATTCAGACCCTCGTAGTGGTATTCTGGAATCCTGTGTGAGGGAGAAACCCTCAGAACCCAGCGGCAGTCTTCTGTAATCCTATTTGAGGGACAATCATTCAGACCACACCTGGGGTGTTCTGGAATCCTACATGTGGGACAAACTTTCAGACCCTTGTAGCATTGTTCTGGAATGCTATGTGAGGAAAAGACATTCAGAAAACAGCAGGAGTGTTCTGCAGTCTTATATGCGGGACAAACATTCACAACCTCGTAACAGTGTTCTGGAATTCTATGTGAGGGACAAACATTTAGACCCACGTAGTAGTGTTCTGGAATCGTACGTGAGGGACAAACACTCAGAACCCAACATCAGTGTTCTGGAATAATAAGATAGGGACAAACATTCAGACCACAGCAGGAGTGTTCTGCAACCTTATGTGTGGGAGAATAATTCAGAACCTCGTAACAGTGTTATGGAATCCTATGTGAGGGACAAACATTCAGACCCCAGTACCAGGGCTCTGGAATCTTATTTGAGGGACAAAGACTCAGTCCACAGCAGGAATGTTTTGGAATCCTATGTGAGAGAGAAACATTCAGACAACAGCAGAATTGTTCTGGAATCCCATGTAAGGCACAAACACCCAGACCACAGAAGGAGTGTTCTGGAATCCTATATGAGGTTCAACCATTCGGACCACAGCAGGAATGTTCTGAAATCCTATGTGAGGAACAAACATTCAGAACACAGGAGCAGTGTTCTGGAATCTTATGTGAGTGACAAACATTCAGAACCCAGCAACAGTGTTCTGTAATCCTGTCTGAGAGACAAACATTCATACCACAGTAGGAGTGTTCTGGAGTCCAATGTGAGGTACAATCATTCAGAACCCAGTAGCAGTGTCCTGGTTTCCTATGTGGGGGAGAAACACTCAGAACCCAGCAGCAGTGTTATGGAATCCTATGTGAGGGACAATCATTCAGACCACAGCTGGGGTGTTCTGGAATCCTACCTGTGAGACAAACATTTAGACCCTCGCAGCATTGTTCTGCAATCCTATTTGAGGAAAATTCATTCACAATACAGCAGGAGTGTTCTGGAGTCCTATGTGCGGAAGAAACATACAGACCCTCGTAGGAGTGTTCCAGAATCCTATGTTAGGGACAATCCTTTAGACCCAAGTAGCAGTGTTTTGGAATCCTATTTGAGGGACAAACACTCAGACCACAGCAGGAATATTTTGGAAGCCTATATGAGGAAGAAACATTCAGAACACAGAAGGATTGTTCTAGAATCCAACGTGAGGCACAAACAGCCAGACCACAGCACTAGTGTTCTGGAATCCTATATGACGGTCAACCTTTCAGACCACAGCAGTAGTGTTCTGTAATCCTATTTGAGGAACAAACATTAAGACCACAGCAGGAGTGTTCTGGAATCCTATGTGAGATACAATGGTTCAGACCCTTGTAGCAGTGTTCTGGAATCCTATGTGATGGAGAACCACTCAGAACCCAGCAGCAGTGTTCTGTAATCCTATGTGATGGAGAAACACTCAGAACCCAGCAGCAGTGTTCGGGAGTCCTATGTAAGGTACAATCATTCAGACCACAGCTGGGGTGTTCTGGAATCCTACGTGTGGGACAAGCATTCAGACCCTTGTAGCATTGTTCTGGAATCCTATGTGAGGAAAATACATTGAGAACACATCAGGAGTGTTCTGGGGTCCTATGTGCGGGACAAACATTCAGACCCTCTTAGCGGTATTCTGGAATCCTATGTGAGGGAAAAACATTTAGACCCACATGGGAGTGTTCTGGAATTGTTCGTGAGGGACAAACACTCAGAACCCAACAGCAGTGTTCTGGAATCCTAATGAGGGACAAACATTCAGACCACAGCAGGAGTGCGCTGGTATCCTATGTGAGGGAGAATAATTCAAACCCTCGTGATAGTGTTCTGGATTCCTATGTGATGGACAAATATTCAGACCTCAATACCAGTGTTCTGGAATCGTATTTGAGGGACAAACACTCAGACGATAGCAGGAATGTTTTGGAATCCAATGTGAGGGAGAAACATTCAGACTACTGCAGGATTGTTCTGCAATCCCATGTGAGGCACAAACACCCAGACCACAGCAGGATTGTTCTGGAATCCTATGTGATGGTCAGACATTCAGACCACAGCAGTAGTAGTCTGGAATCCTGTATGAGAGACAAACATTCAGATTACAGCAGGATTGTTCTAGAATTCTATGGAGGAACAAACATTCAAACCATATCAGCACTGTTCTGGAATCCTATGTGAAGGGACAGACACTCAGAACGCAGCAGCAGTGTTCTGGAATCCTATTTTGGGGACAAACACCCAGACAAGAGCAGGGGTGTTCTGGAATCCTATGTGACGGTCAACCATTCAGACAACAGCAGTAGTGTTCTGCAATCCTATAAGAGGGAAAAACATTCAGACAACAGCAGGAGTGATCTGGAATCCCATCTGAGGAACAAACATTCAGACCACAGCTGTGGTGTTCTGGAATCGTATGTGAGGGCCAAACACTGAGAACCCAACAGCAGTGTTCAGGAATCCTAAGTGAGGGACAAACATTCTGACCACAGCAGGAGTATCCTGGAATCCTATGTGGGGTAGAATAATTCAGACCCTCGTAGCAGTGTTCTGGAATCCTATGAGAGGGACAAATATTCATACCCCAGTAGCAGTGTTCTAGAATCCTATTTGAGGGACAAACACTCAGACAACAGCAGAAATGTTTTGGAATCATATGTGAGGGAGAAACATTCAGACCACAGCAGGACTGTTCTGGAATCCCATGTGAGGCACAAACACCCAGACCACAGCAGGCATGTTCTGGAATCCTATGTGAGGGTCAAACATTCAGACCACAGCAGTAGTCTTCTGGAATCCTAGATGAGGGACAAATATTCAGACCCCAGCAGTCGTGTTCAGGAATCCTACCTGAGGGACAAACATTTAGAACCCAGTAGCATTGTTCTGGAATCCCATGTGAGGGACAATCATTCAGCCCACAGCTGGTGTGCTCTGGAATCCTACTTGTGGGACAAACATTCAGACCCTCGTAGCATTGTTCTGGAATCCTATGTGAGGAAAATACATTCAGAACACAGCAGGATTGTTCTTCAGTCCTATGTGTGAGGCAAACATTCAGACCCTGGTAGCCGTGTTCTGGAATCCTCTGTGGAGGGCTAACATTAAGACCCACGTAACAGTGTTCCGGAATCGTACGTGAGGACAAACACTCAGAACCCAACAGCAGTGTTCTGGAATCCTAAGTGAGGGACAAACATTAAGATGCCAATACCAGTGTTCTGGAATCCTATTTGAGGGACAAACACTCAGACACAGCAGGAATGTTTTGGAAGCCTATGCGAGGGAGAAACATTCAGACTACAGCAGGATTGTTCTGGAATACCATGTGAGGTAAAAACACAGACCACAGCAGGATTGTTCTGGAATCCTATGTGAGGGTCAACCATTCAGACCACAGCATCAGGGTTCTGGAATCCTATATGAGTGACAAATATTCAGAACACAGCAAGAGAGTTCTGGGATCCTGTGTGTTGGACAAACTCTCAGAACCCAGCAGCAGTGTTCTGGAATTCTATTTAAGGGGGAAACACCCAGACCAGAGCAGGGGTGTTCTGGAATCCTATGTGACGGTCAACCATTCAGACCACAGCAGTAGTGTTCTGCAATCCTATGTGAGGGACAAACATTCAGACCACAGCAAGAGTGTTCTGAAATCTTATGTGAGGGACAAATATTCAGAACCCAGCACCTTTTTTCTGGAATCCTATCTGAGTGACAAACATTCAGAACAGAGCAGGAGTGTTCTGGAATCCTATGTGAACTACAACCATTCAGAACCTCGTAGCAGTGTTCTGGAATCGTATGTGAGGGAGAAACACTCAGAACCCAGCAGCAGTGTTCTGGAATCCTATGGGAGGGACAATCATTCAGAACACAGCTGGGGGGTTCTGGAATCCTAAGTGTGGGAAAAACATTCAGACCCTGGTAGCATTGTTCTGGAATCCCATGTGAGGAAAATACATTCAGGAAACAGGAAGAGTGTTCTGGAGTCCTATGTGCGAGAGAAACATTCAGACCCTCCTAGCAGTGTTCTGGAATCCTATGTGAGGGACAAATATTTAGACCCACGTAACATTGTTCTGGAATCGCACATGAGGGACAAACACTCAGAAACTAACAGCAGTGTTCTGGAATCCTAAGTGAGGGACAAACATTCAGACCACAACAGGAGTGCTCTGGAATCCTATAGGAGGGAGAATAATTCAGACCCTCCTGTCAGGGTTTTGGAATCCTATGTGAGGGACAAACATTCAGACCCCAGTAGCAGTGTTCTACAATCCTGTTTGAGGGACAAACACTCAGACTGCAGTAGGAATGTTTTGGAATCCTATGTGAGGGAGAAACATTCAGACCACAGAAGGATTGCCCATGTGAGACACAAACACCCTGATCACAGCAGGAGTATTCTGGAATCATATCTGAGGGTCAACCGTTGAGACCACAGCAGTAGTGTTCTGGAATCCTATATGAGAGACAAACATTCAGACCACAGCAGCATTGTTCAGGAATCCTTTGTGAGGGACAAACACTCAGAACCCAGAAGCAGTGTTCTGGAATCCTATGTGAATGACAAATATTTAGACCCTCGTCGCAGTGTTCTGGAATGCTATGGTAGGGACAAACTCTGAAAACCCAGCAGCAGTGTTCTGGAATCCTATGTGAGGGACAATCATTCAGACCACAGCTGGGGTTTTCTGGAATCCTACATGTGCGACAAGCATTCAGACACTCATAACATTCTTCTGGAATCCTATCATAGGAAAATACATTCAGAACACAGCAAGAGTGTTCTGGAGTCCTATGTGCGAGAAAAACATTCAGACCGTCGTAGCACTGTTCTGGAATCCTACGTAACAGACAAACATATAGACCCACGTGGCAGTGTTGTGGAATTGTACCTGAGGGACAAACACTCAGAACCCAACAGTAGTGTTCTGGAATCCTAAGTGAGGGACAAACACTCAGACCGCAGCAGGAGTGCTCTTGAATACTTAGTGGGGAACAAATATTCAGACAACAGCAGGAGTGTTCTGGAATCCTACGTGAGGGAGAATAATTTATACCCTCATAGCAGTGTTCTGGAATCCTATTTGAGGGACAAACATTCAGACCATCTTAACAGTGTTCTGGAATCCTATGTGAGGGACAAATACTCAGAACCCAGCAGCAGTGTTCTGGAATCCTATGTGAGGGACAATTATTCAGACCACAGCTGGGGTGTTCTGGAATCCTAAGTGTGGGACAACCATTCAGACCCTCGTAGCATTGTTCTGGAATCCTAAGTGAGGAAAATACATTCAGAACACAGCAGGAGTGTTCTGGAATTCTACATGCGGGACAAACATTCAGACTCTCTTAGCAGTGTTATGGAGTCTTAGGTGAGGGACAAACATTCAGACCCTCATAGTAGTTTTCTGGAGCCCTATGTGAGGGACGAGCATTTAGACCAACGTAGAAGTGTTCTAGAATCGTATGTGAGGCACAAAACACTCAGAACCCAACAGCAGTGTTCTGGAATCCTAAGTGAGGGATAAACATTCAGACCACAGCAGGAGTGTTCTGGAAACATAAGTGAGGGAGAAACATTCCCATGACAGCAGGAATGTTCTGGAGTCCTATGTGAGGGACAAACACTCAGACCACAGCAAGAATGCTTTGTAATCCTATGTGACAGAGAAGCATTCAGACCACAGCAGGATTGTTATGGAATCCCATGTGAGGCACAAACACCCAGACCACAGCTGGAGAGTTCTGGAATCCTATGTGAGCATCAACCATTCAGACCACTGCAGTAGTGTTCTGGAATCCGATGTGAAGAGCAAACATACTGAGCCTCGTAGCATTGTTCTGTAATCTTATCTGAGGGATAAACATTCAGACTCTCTTGGCAGTGTTCTGGAATATTATGTGAGGAACAAATATTCAGACCCTCGTAGCAGTGTTCTGGAATCCTATGTGAGTGAAAAATACACAGAACACAGCAGCAGTGTTCTGTAATCCTATGTGAGGAACAAACATTAGGACACTCGTAGCAGTGTTCTGGAATCATATGTGAGGGAAAAACACTCAGAACCCAGCAGCACTGTTCTGGAATCCTATTTGAGGGAAACTTTCAGACCACAGCAGGAGTATTCAGGAATCATATGTGACGGACAAACATTCAGACCCTCATAGCCGTGTTCTGGAATCCTATGTGAGGGAGAATAATTCAGACCCTCATAGCAGTGTTCTCGAACCCTATTTGAGGGACAAACACTCAGAAGACAGCAGGACTGTTTTGGAATCCTACATGAGGGAGAATCATTCAGACAACAGCAGGATTGTTCTGGAATCCCATGTGAGGCACAAACACGCAGACAACAGAAGGAGTGTTCTGGAATCCTATGTGAGGGTCAACCATTCACACCACAGCAGTAGTGATCTGGAATTCTATGGAGGGACAAACATTCAGACCCTCTTAGCAGTGTTTTGAAATCTTATGTGACGGACAAACACTCAGAACCCATCAGCAGTGTTCTCGAATCCTATGTGAGGGACAAACCTTCAGACCCTCGTAACATTGTTCTGGAATCCTATGTGAGGGACAAAGACTCAGAACCCAGCACCAGTGTTCTGGAATCTTATGTGAGGGACAAACATTCTGACCGTAGCAGGAGTGTGCTGGAATCTTATGTGAGGGACAAACATTCACACCCCCGTAGCCGTGTTCTGGAATCCTACGTGAGGAACAAGCACTCAGACCACAGCAGGAATGTTTTGCAATCCTAAGTGAGGGAGAAACACTCAGACGACAGCAGGATTGTTCTGGAATCCCACGTGAGGCACAAACACCGAGACCAAAGCAGGAGTGTTCTGGATTCCTACGTGAGGTAAACCATTCTGACCAAAGCAGTAGTGTTCTGAAATCCTATGTGATATACAATCATTCAGACCACTGCAGGAGTGTTCTGGAATCCTATGTGAGGGAGAATAATTCAGACCCTCGTAACAGTGTTCTGGAATCCTATGTGAGGGACAAACATTCAGACCGTTGTAGTAGTGTTCTGGAATTGTATGTGAGGGACAAACAGAACCCAGCAGCAATCTTCTGTAATCCTAAGTGAGGGACAAACATTCAGGCCAGAGCAGGAGTGTTCTTGAATCCTAAGTGAAGAACAAACGTTCAGACTCCAGCAGGAGTGTTCTGGAATCCTATGTGTGAGAGAAAAACTTAGACGCTCATAACAGTGCTCTGGAATCCTATGTCAGGGTCAAACATTCAGACCCTCGTAGCAGTGTTCTGGAATCGTATATGAGGGACAAACACTCAGAACCCAGCAGCAGTCTTCTGGAATCCTGTGAGAGAGACAATCATTCAGACCCTCGTAGCAGTGTCCTCAAATCATATGTGAGGAAAACACATTCAGAACAAAGCAGGAGTGTTGTGGAGTCCTATTGGCGGGACAAACATTCGGACCCTCCTTGCAATATTCTGGAATCCTATGTGAGGAACAAACATTTAGACACATGTAGCAGTGTTCTGGAATCGTAAGTGAGGTTAAACACTCAGAACCGAACAGCAGTGTTCGGGAATCCGAAGTGAGGGACAAACATTCAGATCACAGCAGGAGTTTTCTCAAATCCTGTGAGGGAGAATGATTCAGACACTCTTAGCAGTGTTCCCGAATCCTATTTGAGGGACAAACTCTCAGAACCCAACAGCAGTGTTCGGGAACCCTATGTGACTGACAATCTTTCAGACCATATCTGGGGTCTTCCGGAATCCTATGTGTGGGAAAATCATTCAGACCTCGTTGCATTGTTCTGGAATCCTATGTGAGGAAAACACATTCATAACACAGCAGGAGTGTTTTGGAGGCCTATGTGCGGGACAAACATTCAGACCCTGGTTGCAGTTATCAGGAATCGTACTTTAGGGACAAACACTCAGAACCCAAAAACACTGTTCTGGAATCCTAAGTGAGTTACAGATATTGACACCACAGCACGATTGTTCTGGAATCCTATGTGAGGGACAATAATTCAGACCCTCACTGCAGTGTTCTGGAATCCTATATGAGGGAGAAACACTCAGAACCCAGCAGCTGTGTTCTGGAATCCGATGTGAGGGACAATCATTCAGAACACAGCTGGATGCTCTGTAATCCTACTTGTGGGACAAGCCTTCAGACCCTCGTAGCAATGTACTGGAATCCTATGTTAGGAAAATACTTTCAGAGCACAGCAGGAGTGTTCTGGGGTCCTATGTGCGGGACAAACATTGAGACACTCGTATGAGTGTTCTGGAGTCCTATGTGCGGGACAGATATTCAGACCCTCGCAGCAGTGTTCTGGAATCCTATGTGAGGGAGAAGCATTTAGACCCACGTAACAGTACTCTGGAATTGTACGTGAGGAACAAACACTCAGAACCCATCACCAGTGTTCTGTAATCCTATGTGAGAGACAAACATTCAGACCACAGCAGGAGTGTTCTGGAATCTTGTGAGAGGGACAAACATTCAGATCACAGCAGCAGTGTTCTGGAATCCTAAGAGAGGGACTCACATTCTGAACCTCATAGCAGTGTTCTGGAATCCTATGTGAGGGACAAACATTGAGAACCTCGTATCAGTGTTCTGGAATCCTAAGAGAGGGACTCACATTCTGAACCTCATAGCAGTGTTCTGGAATCCTATGTGAGGGACAAACATTGAGAACCTCGTATCAGTGTTCTGGAATCCTATTTGAGGGAGAAACATTCAGACCCCAGCAGAAGTGTTCTGGAATCTTATTGCAGGTACAAACACTCAGAACCCAGCAGCAGTGTTCTGGAATCCTATGTTAGGGACTCACATTCAGAACCTCGTACCAGAGTTTTGGAATCCTCTGTGAGGGACAACCTTTCAGACCAAAGCAGCAGTGTTCTGGAATCCTATGTGAGGAATAAACATTCACAGCACAGCAGGAGTTTTCTGGTATCCTATTTAAGGGACAAACATTCAGACCCTCGTAGCAGTGTTGTGAAATCCTATGTAAAGGACAAACATTCAGACCACAGCAGTAGTGAACTGGAATCCTATGTGAAGGACAAATATTCAGAACCCTGCTGCAGTGTTCTAAAATCCTATGTGACAGACAAACATCCAAATCTTCGTAGCAGTGTTCTGGAATCCTATGCGAGGGACAAACATTCAGACCACAGCAGCACTGTTCTGGAATCCTATGTGAAAGATAAACACCCAGACCACAGCAGGAGTGTTCTGGAAGTCTATGTGATGAACAAACATTCAGAACACAGCAGGAGTGTTCTGGAATCCTGTGTGAGTGACAAACATTCACACCCAGCAGCATTGTTCTGGAGTCCTGTGTGTGGGACAAACATTCAGACCACAGCAGGAGTGTCCAGGAATCCCATGTGAGGGACAAACATTCGGACACTCATAGCAGTGTTCTGGAATCCTATGTGAGAGAAAAACACTCAGAAGCCAGCAGCAGATTTCTGGAATCCTATGTCAGGGACAAAGATTGATAACCCCGTAGAAGTGTTCTGAAATCAAATGTGAGGGACAAACTTCCAGACCCCAGCAGCAGTGTTCTTGAATCTCATGTGAGGGACAAACATTCAGATCAAATCAGGAGTGTTTCGGAATCCTATGTGAGGGACAAACATTCAGATTAAAGCAGGAGTGTTCTGGAATCCTAATTCAGGGACACACATTCAGACCACAGCAAGAGTGCCCTGGAATCCCATGTGTGGGAGAATAATTCAGACGGTTGCTGCAGTGTTCTTGAATCCTATGAGAGGGAAAAACATTCAGACCTCATAGCACTGTTCTCGAATCCTATGTGAGAGACAAACACTGCGAATCCAGCAGTGTTCTGGAATCCAATGTGAGGGACAATCATTCAGACCACAGCTGGGGTGTTCTGGAATCCTACGTGTAGAACAAGCATTCAGAACCTCGTACCATTGTTCTGGAATCCTCGGTTAGGAAAACACATTCAGAACACAGAAGGAGTGTTCTGGAGTCCTATGTGCAGGACAAATATTCAGACCCTCGTAGCTGTGTTCTGGAATCTTATATGAAGGAAAAACACTAAGAACCAAGCAGCAGTGTTCCGGAATCCTATGTGAGCAACAAACATTCAGACCACAATAGCAGTGTTCTGGAATCTTATGTGAGGGACAAACATTCAGATCCTCTTAGAAGTGTTCTGGAATCCTATGTGAGGGGCAAAGTTTTAGAACAAAGCAGCAGTGCTCTAGAATCTTATGTGAGGGGCAAAGTTTTAGAACAAAGCAGCAGTGTTCTAGAATCTTATGTGAGGGAAAAACATTCAGACCACAGCAGGAGTGTTCTAGAAACCTATGTGAGGGAGAAACATTCAGTCCCAAGGAGCAGTGTTCTGGAATCCTATGTGAGGGACAGACATTTAGACCGACGTAGCAGTGTTCTGGAATCGTACGTCAGGAACAAACACTCACAACCCAGCGGCAGTGTTCTGGAATCCTATGTGAGGGACAAACATTCAGACCACAACAGGAGTGTTCTGGAATCCTATGTGATGGGCAAACATTCAGTACCCAGGAGCAGTGCTCTGGAATCCTATGTGAGAGACAAACATTTAGACCCACACAGCAGCGTTCTGGAATCGTAAGTGTGAGACAAACACTGAGAACCTCACAGCATTGTTCTGGAATCCTAAGGGAGGAACAGATATTGAGACCACAGCAGGAATGTTTTGGAATCGTATGTGAGGGACAAACATTCAGACGACGGCAGCAGTGTTATGGAATGCTTTGTGAGGGACAAACAGTCACAACCCAGCAGCAGTGTCCTGGAATTCTATTTTGGGACAAACACTCAGACAACAGAAGCAATGTTTTGGAATCCTATGTGATGGAGAAACGTTCAGACTGCAGCAGGATTGTTCTGGAATACCAAGTGAGGAACAGACAACAGCAGGAGTGTTCTGGAATCCTATGTGAGGGTCAAATTTTCAGTTGATAGCAGTAGTGCTCTGGAATCCTATGTGAGGGACAAACTTTCAGACCCTCGTAGGAGTGTTCTAGAATCCTTTCTGAGGGACAAACACTCAGAACCCAGCTGCTGTGTTCTGGAATCCAATCTGAGGTACCAATATTCAGAAGACAGCATTAGTGTTATGGAGTCCTTTGTGATTTACAATCATTCAGACATTCGCAGCAGTTTTCTGGAATCCTATGTGAAGGAGAAGCCATCAGAACCCAGCAGCAGGGTTCTGGAATCCTATGTGAGAGAAAATCATTCAGAGCACAGCTAGGGTGCTCTGGAATTCTACGTGTGGGACTAGCATTCAGAACCTCGTAGCATTGTTCCGGAATCCTAGGTTAGGGAAACACATTCAGAACACAGCAGGTGTGTTCTGGAGTCCTATGTGCGGGACAAACATTCAGACCCTTGTAGCAGTGTTCTGGAATCCTATGTGTGTGGCAAACATTCAGACCCTCATAGCAGTGTTCTGGAATCCTATGTGAGGGACAAGCACTTAAACCCAAGTAGCAGTGCTCTGCAATTGTACTTGAGGGACAAGCACTCTGAATCCAACAGCAGTGTTCTGTAATCCTGAGTGAGGGACAAACGTTCAGACCACAGCAGGAGTGTTCCGGAATCGTAAGTGAGGAACAAACATTCAGACTCCAGCATGTGTGTTCTGGTATCCTATGTGAGGGAGAATAATTTAGACGCTTGTAGCAGTGTTCTGGAATCCTATGTGAGGGACCAACATTCAGACCCTGGTAGCAGTGTTCTGGAATCCTATGTGAGGGACAAACATTTAGACCCATGTAACACTGTTCTGGAATCAAACATGAGGGAAAAACACTCAGAACCCAAAAGCAGTGTTATGGAATCCTACATAAGGGACAATAATTCAGACCCTCGTAGCAGTGTTCTGGAATCCTATTAGAGGGGCAAACATTCAGACCCTCGTAGCAGTGTTCTGAATTCTATTTGAGGGACAACACTCAGAAACCAGCGACAGTGTTGTAGAATGCTTTGTGTGGGGCAATCATTCAGACCACAGCTAGGGTGTTCTGGAATCCTACGTGTGAGACAAACATTCAGATCCTCGTAGCAGTGTTCTGGAATCTTATGTGAGGGACAAACATTGAGACTCTCGTAGCAGTGTTCTGGAATCCTATGTGAAGGACAAACACTCAGAACCCAGAAGTAGTGATCTGGATTCCTATGTAAGGGACAAACATTCAGACCACAGCAGGAGAGTTCTCGAAACCTAAGTGAGGAACAAACACTCAGACCACAGCAGGAATGTTTTGGAATCCTATGTGAGGGAGAAATATTCAGACCACAGCAGGATTATTCTGGAATGCCATGTGAGGCACAAACACCCAGACCACAGCAGGAGTGTTCTGGAATCCTATGTGAGGGTCAACCATTCAGACCACAGCAGTAGTGTCCTGGAATCCTATGTGAGGGACAAACATTCAGAACCTCGCAACAGTGTTCTGGAATCGTATGATAGGGACAAACACTCAGAACCCAGCAGCAGAGTTCTGGAATGTTATGTGAGAGACAAAATCTCAGACCCCAGCAGCAGTGTTCTGGCATCCTAGGTGAGGGATAAACACTCAGAAAGTAGCAGCAGTGTTCTGGAATCCTATTAGAAGGACAAACATTCAGACGAGAGCAGGAGTGTTCTGGTATCCTATGTGAGGTACAATCATTCAGTCCCTCGTAGCAGTGTTCTGGAATCCTATGTGAGGGACAAACATTTAGACTCTCGTAGCAGTGTTCTGGAATCCCATATCTGGGAGAAACACTTAGACCCATGTAGCACTGTTCTGGATCCCTACGTGAGGGACAAATACTCAGAACCCAACAGCAGTGTTCTGGAATCCTCAGTGAAGGACAAACATTCAGACCACAGCAGGAGTGTTCTGGAATCCTAAGTGAGGGACAAACATTGAGACCACAGCAGGAGTGTTCCGGAATCCTATGTGAGGGACAAACATTCAGACACTCGTAGTAGTGTTCTGGAATCCTATGAGAGGGACATTTAGACCCACGTACCAGTGTTCTGGAATAGTATGTGAGGGACAAACACTCAGAACCCAACAGCAGTGTTCTGGAATCCTAAGTGAGGGACAAACATTTAGACCCACGTACCAGTGTTCTGGAATCCTAAGTAAGGGACAAACATTCAGACCACAGGAGGAGTGTTCTGGAATCCTATGTGAGGGACAAACATTTAGGCCCACGTAGCAGTGTTCTGGAATCGTATGTGAGGGACAAACACTCAGAACCCAACAGCAGTATTCTGGAAACCTAAGTGAGGGACACACATTCAGACAACAGCAGGATGGTTCTGGATTCCTATGTGAGGGAGAAACACTCAGAACCCAGCATCAGTGTTCTGGAATCTTATGTGAGAGATCGTCAGAAAGACCACAGCTGGTGGGTTCTGGAATCCAAGTTTGGGACAAAGATTCAGACACTCGTAGCATTGTTCTGGAATCCTATGTGAGGAAAACACAATCAGAACACAGCAGGAGTGTTCTGGAATCCTATGTGCAGGACAAACATTAGGACCCTCGTAGCAGTGTTCTGGAATCCTATGTGAGGGACAAACATTTAGACCCACGTAGCAGGGTTATGGAATCGTACGTGAGGGACAAACACTCAAATCCCAACAGCAGTGTTCTGGAATCCTAAGTGAGGGACAAACATTCAGACAACAGCAGGAGTGTTCTGGAATCCTATGTGAAGAGAATAATTCAGACACCTGTAGCAGTGTTCTGGAATCCTATGTGAGGGACAAACATTCAGACCTTCGTAGCAGTGCTCTGGAATCCTCTCTTAGGGATAAACATATAGACCCATATAACTGTTTTCTGGAATCTTACGTGAGGGAAAAACTCTGAGAATCCAACAGCAGTGTTCTGGAATCCTATGTGAGGGAGAAACACTCAGAATCCAGCAGCAGTGTTCTGGAATCCTATGTGAGGGACAGTCATCAAGACCACAGCTGGGATTTTTCTGGATCCCTACGTGTGGGACAAACATTCAGACCCTCATAGCATTGTTCTGAAATCCTATTTGAGGAAGAACATTCAGAATACAGCAGTAGTGTCCTGGAGACCTACGTGCGGGACAAACATACAGACCCTCGTAGCAGTGTTCTGGAATCCTATGTGAGGGTCAATCATTCAGACCACAGCAGTAGTGTTCTGGAATCCTATGTGAGTGAAACATTTAGACAACAGCAGGAGTATTCTAGAATCCCATGTGCGTCACAAACACCCAGACCACAGCAGGAGTTTTCTGGACTCCTATGAGAGGGTCAACCATTCAGACCACAGCAGGAGTGTTCTGGAATCCTATGTGAGGGACAAATATTCAGACCACAGCAGGAGTGTTCTGGAATCCTATGTGAGGGACAATAATTCAGATGCTCGTAGCAGTGTTCTGGAATCCTATGTGAGGGACAATTTTCAGACCCTCATAGCAGTGTTCTGGAATCCTATGTGAGGGACATACACTCAGAACCCAGGAGTAGTATTCTGGAATCCCATGTTAGGGACAATCATTCAGACCACAGCTGAGTTGTTCTTTAATCCTACGTGTGGGACAAGCATTCAGACCCTCATAGCAGTGTTCTGGAGTCCTATGTGCGGGAGAAACATTCAGACCCTCGTAGGAGTCTTCAGGAATCCTATGTGAGGGACATACATTTAGACCCACGTAGCAGCGTTCTGGAATCGTATGTGAGGGACAAACAGTCAGAACCCAACATCAGTGTTCTGGAGTCTTAAGTGAGGGACAAACATTCAGACCATAGCAGGAGTGTTCTGGAATCCTATGTGTGGGAGAATAATTCAGACCCTCGTAGCAGTGTTCAGGAATCCTATTTGAAGGAGAAACACTCAGATCACACCAGGAATCTTCTGGAATCCCATGTGAGGCAAAAACCCACAGACCACAGCAGGAGTGTTCTGGAATCCTTTGGGTGGGTCAACCATTCAGACCACAGCAGTAGTGTTCTGGAATCTTATGTGAGGGACAAACATTCAGACTTTCGTAGCAGTGTTCTGGAATCCTATGCGAGGGAGAAACACTCAGAACCCAGCAGCAGTGTTTTGGATTCCTATGTGAGGGTCAAATATTCAGACCACAGCAGTAGTGTTCTGGAATCCTTTGTGAGGAACAAACATTCAGACCCTCGTAGCAGTGTTTTGGAATCCTATGTGAGGGAAAAACACTCAGAACCCAGCAGCAGTGTTCAGGAATCCTATGTTAGGGACAGTCATTCAGACCACAGCTGGGGTGTTCCGGAATCCTACGTGTGGAACAAGCATTCAGACCCTCGTAGCATTGTTCTGGAATCCTATGTTAGTAAAATGCATTCAGAACACAGCAGGAGTGTTCTGGAGTCCTATGTGTGGGACAAATCTTCAGACCCTCGTAGCCGTGTTCTGGAATCCTATGTGAGGGAGAATAATACAGACCTTTGTAGCAGGGTTTTGGAATCCTATTTGAGGGACAAACACTCAGATGACAGCATGATTGTTCTGGAATCCCATGTGAGGCACAAACATCCATACCACAGCAGGAGTGTTCTGGAATCCTATGTGAGGTTCAACCATTCAGACCACAGCATTGGTGTTCTGGAAATGCTATGTGAAGCAGAAACATTCAGACCCTCGTAGCAGTGCTCAGGAATCTTATGTGAGGGACAAACATTCAGAACCTCTTAGCAGTGTTCTGGATTCTTATGTGAGGGACAAACATTCAGACTTTCTTAGCAGTGTTCTGGAATCCTATGCGAGGGAGAAACACTAAGAACCCAGCAGCTGTGTTTTGGAATCCTATGTGAGGATCAAATATTCAGACCACAGCAGTAGTGTTCTGGAATCCTTTGTAAGGGACAAACATTCAGAGCCTCGTAGCAGTGTTTTGGAATCCTATGTGAGGGAAAAACACTCAGAACCCAGCAGCAGTTTTCAGGAATCCTATGTTAGGGACAGTCATTCAGACCACAGCTGGGGTGTTCCGGAATCCTAAGTGGGGGAAAAACATTCAGACCCTCGTAGCATTGTTTTGGAATCCTATGTGAGGGAGAATAATACAGACCTTCGTAGCAGTGTTCTGGAATCCTATTTGAGGGACAAACACTCAGATGACAGCATGATTGTTCTGGAATCCTATGTGAGAGACAACCATTCAGACCACAGCAGTATTGTATTGGAATCCTAAGTGAGGGAGAAACATCCAGACCACAGCAGGAGTGTTCTGGAATCCTATGTCAAGGAGAATAATACAGACCCTCGTAGCCGTGTTCTGTAATCCTATGTGAGGGACAAACACTCATATCCCAGCAGCAGTGTTCTGGAATCCTATGTGAGGGACAGACATTCAGACCCTCGTAGAAGTGATCTGGAATCCTACGTGAGAGACAAAGAATCAGAACCCAGCTGCAGAGTTCTGGAATCTTATGTGAGGGACAAACATTCAGACAAGAGCGGGATTGTTCTGGAATTAAATGGGATGGACAAACATTTGACCCTCGTAGCAGTGTTCTGGAATCCTATGTGAGGGAAAAACTCTCAGAACCCAGCAGTAGTGTTATGGAACCCTATGTGAGGGAGAAACATTCAGACGACAGCAAGGGTGTTCTGGAATCCTATGTGAGGGAGAATAATTCAGAACCTCGTAGCAGTCTTTTGGAATCCTATGTGAGGGAGAAAATCTCAAAACACAGCAGCAGTGTTCTGGAATCCTATGAGAGGGACAATCATTCAGACCACAGCTGGGGTGTTCTGGAATCCTATGTGTGGGACAAGCATTCAGAAACTCGTAGCATTGTTCTGGAATCCTATGTCAGGAAAATACATTCAGAACACATCAGGAGTCTTCTGGAGTACTTTGTGAGGGACAAACATTCAGACTCTCGTAGCCGTGTTCTGGAATCCTATCAGAGAGAATAATTCAGACCCTCCTAACAGGATTCTGGAATCCTTTTTGAGGGACAAACACTCAGACCACAGCAGAAATGTTTTGGAATCTTATGTGAAGTAGAAACATTAAGACCACAGGAGAATTGTTCTGGAATCCCATGTGAGGCACAAACACCCAGACCACAGCAGAAATATTCTGGAATCCTGTGTGAGGGTCAACCATTCAGATCACAGCAGTAGTGTTCTGGAATCCTTTGTGAAGGACAAATATTCAGACAAGAGCAGGAGTGTTCTGGAATCCTATGTGAGGGAAAATAATTCAGACCCTCGTAAATTTGTTCTGGAATCCTATGTGAGAGACAAACACTCAGAACCCAGCAACAGTGTTCTGGAATCCTAGGTTTGGGACAAACATTCAGACCACAGCAGGAGTGTTCTCGAATCTCATGTGAGGAACAAACATTCAGACCCTCATAGCAGTGTTCTGGAATCATCTCTGAGGGACAAACACTCAAAATCAAGCAGCAGTGTTCTGGAATCCTATCTGAGGGACAAACATGCAGACCACAGCTGGGGTGTTCTGGAATCCTATGGGTAGGACAAGCATCCAGACCCTCGTCGCATTGTTCTGGAGTCCTATGTGAGGAAAATACATTGAGAACACGGCAGGAGTGTTTTGAAGTCCTATGTGAGGGATAAATATTCAGACCCTCGTAGCGGTGTTCTAGAGTCCTATGTGCGGGACAAACATTCAGACCCCTGTAGCAGTGTTCTGGAATCCTATGTGTGGGACAAACCTTTAGACCCACGTAGCAGTGTTTTGGAATCATACGTGAGGCACGGACACTCAGAACCCAACGGCAGTGTTCTGGAATCCTAATTGAGGGACAAACATTCAGACCACAGCAGGCATATTCTGGAAAGCTATGTGAGGGAGAATAATTCAGACCCTCGTAACAGTGTTCTGGAATCCTATGTGAGGGACAAACATTCATACCCCAATGGTAGTGTTATGGAGTCCTATTTGAGGGACAAACACTCAGACCACATCGGGAATGTTTTGAAATCCTATGTGAGTGAGAAACATTCAGACCACAGCAGGATTGTTCTGGAATCCCATGCGAAACACAAGCACCCAGACCACAGCAGTAGTGTTCTGGAATCATATGTGAGGGTCAACCACTCAGACCACAGCAGTAGTGTTCTGGAATCCTATGTGAGGGATAAACATTCAGAACCTCGTAGCAGTGCTCTGGAATGTTACGTGAGGGACAAACATTCAGACCGCCTTAGCAGTGCTCTGGAATCCTTTTTGAGGGAGAAAACTCAGACCACAGCAGGAGTGTTCTGGAGTCCTATGTGAGGGAGAAACATTCAAACCACAGCAGGATTGTTCTGGAATTCCATGTGTGGTGCAAACCCCCACACCACAGCAGGAGTGTTCTGGAATCCTATGTGAGGACAATCATTCAGACCACAGCTGGGATGTTCTGGAATCCTACGCGTGGGGCAAGCATGCAAACCCTCATAGCATTGTTCTGGAATCCTATGTGAGGAAAATACATTCAGAACACCGCTGGAGTGTTCTGGACTCCCTTGTGCGGGACAAACATTCAGACCATTCGTAGCAGTGTTCAGAAATCCTATGTGAGGGACAAACTTTCAGACTCTCGTAGCAGTCTTCTGGAATCTTAGGTGAGGGACAAACATTAAGACCCTCTTAGAAGTGTCCTGGAATCCTATGTGAGGGAAAAACACTCAAAACCCAGCAGCAGTGTTGTGGAATCCCATATGAGGGACAAACATTCAGACCGGGGCAGGAGTGTTCTGGAATCCTATGTGAGGTATAAACTTTCAGACCGTCAAGGCAGTGTTCTGGAATCCTATGTGAAGGAGAAAAAGTCAGAACCCAGCAGCAGTGTTCTGGAATCCTATATGAGGGACAAACATCAGACCCTCATATCAGTGTTCTGGAATCCTAAGTGAAGAACAAACAATCAGAACCCAGCAGCAGTGTTCTGGAATCCTTTGTCAGGGAAAAACATTCAGATCACAGAAGGAGTGTTCTGGAATCCTATGTGAGGGACACACATTCAGAACACAGCATCAGTGTTCTGGAATCCTATGTGAGGGACAAACTTTCAGACCACTGCAGGAATGTTCTGGAATCCGATGTGAGGGACAAACTTTCAGACCCCAGAAGCAGTGTTCTGGAATCGTATTTGAAGCACAATCATTTAGACCCACGTAGCAGTGTTCTGGAATCTTACATGAGGGAAAAACACTCAGATCTCCAGCAGTGTTCTGGTATCCTAGGGGAGGGACACACTTTCAGATCACAGCAGGAGTGTTCTGGAATCCTATGTGAGGGAGAATAATTCAGACCCTCGTAGCAGTGTTCTGGAATCCTATGTGAGGGACAAACTGTCAGACCCGAGTAGCAGTGTTCTGGAAACCTATTTGAGGAACAATCACTCAGATCACAGCAGGAATGTTTTGGAATCCTATGTGAGGGAGACACATTCAGACCACAGCAAGATTGTTCTGGAATCTCACCTGAGGAACAAACACCCAGACCACAGCAGGAGTGTTTTGGAATCCTATGTGAGGATCAGCCATTCAGACCACTGCAGCAGGGTTCTGGAATCTTATGTGAGGGACAAACATTCAGACCCTGTTAGCATTGTTCTGGAATCTTATGTGAGGGACAATAATGCGGACCCTCTTAGCAATGTTCTGGAATCCTATGTGAGGGACAAACATTTAGAACCCCGTAGGAGTGTTCTGGAGTCATACGTGAGGGACAAACACTCAGAACCCAAACTCAGTGTTCTGGAATCCCATCTGAGGGACAAACATTCAGACCAGAGCAGGAGTGTTCCGTAATCCTATGTGAGGTACAATCATTCAGACCCTCATAGCAGTGTTCTGGAGTCCTATGTGAGGGACAAACACTCAGAACCCAGCAGCATTGTTCTGGAATCTTATATGAGGGACCATCATTCAGACCACAGCTGGCATCTCCTGGAATCCTACGTGTGGGACAAGCATTCAGACTCTCGTAGCACTGTTCTGGAATCCTAGGTTAGGAAAATACATTCAGAACACAGCAGGAGTGTTCTGGAGTCCTATGTGCGGGACAAACATTGAGACCCTCGTAGCACTGTTGTGGAATCCTATGTGAGGGAGAAACACTCAGAACCCAGCAGCAGTGTTCTGGAATCCTATGTGAGGGACAATCATTCAGACCACAGCTGGAGTGTTCTGGAATCCTACTTGTGGGACAAGCATTCAGACCCTCGTAGCATTGTTCTGGAATCCTATGTTAGGAAATCACATTCAGAACACAGCAGGAGTGTTCTGGAGTCCTATGTGAGGGACAAAGATTCAGACCCTCGTAACAGTGTTCTGGAATCTTATGTGAGGTACAAACATTCAGACCCCCCTAGCAGTGTTCTGGAATTGTATGTGAGGGACAAACACTCAGAACCCAGCAGCAGTGTTCTGGAATCTTATCTGACGGACAAACATTCAGACTAGGAGAGGAGTGTTCTAGAACCCTGTGTGAGGTACAATCATTCAGACCGCAGCAGGACTGTTCTGGAATCATATGTGAGGGGCAATCATTCAGACCACAGCTGATGTGTTCTGGAATCCTACGTGTGGGACAGGCATTCAGACCCTCGTAGCATTGTTCTGGAATCCTATGTTAAGAAAATACAAATGTAAGGCTGAAAGCTGTAAAACTCCTACACAAAAATATAAGGGAAAAATATGCAACGTTATGCCATTGAATTTGGCAGTGGGTTCTTGACTGCCAGCTCCTCCACATCCCTGGAGCATCCATCCGCTCACCGCTGCCGCGTGCTGGGTCCTTCCACACCTGTCGCGCTACTTTGTGAGGGGCTCTGAGGGGCACCAGCCAGGACCCCACGCTGAGCACAGGGCACAGGCCGGGCATTGTAGTGCTATTCGCTGGCAGGCTATCCCCATGCCCTCCTCAGACGCCAGGAGGAAGGGCGGCCTGATCCGAGTCTGCGGAAGGAGGAAGAAGCACGTTTCCTGAGCCAACAGGGACACAGAGGCAGATGCCATAAAAATATATGGCATATATTTTGAAACATGGCCGCAATTTGAATAATTAGAATATCTAAAAACTCCAAAGATTATTATGCTGAAACGGCACCAAAAATTATCATTCCAGTGACTACAGGGAATTTTTAATAGTTGCTATTTTTATAATAAAATTAAACTTTAATGAAATAACTGACTTTCAAACTTCAGCAACAGGACAAATATTCAGCCAGATATATCAGTTCCCAGTTTCTGCCCCGGGTCTTCTCTGGTCTTCCGCAGCCCCTCCTGCATCACCCAGGGCTAAAGGGCCACCTGGCCTGGCCTGAATCCCCTCGTCCCTCCGCTTCCCCACTCAGCTCCTTCAGCGCCCTCCTGGAGCAGGGGCGGCAAACTGTCCAGAGCTGGAGTCTCCCTCGACCAGGGCAGCACCGCTCCGCCCCTCTCCTCACCTGCCCAGCCCCTGGCAAAGGACGTGCCTGGGCCTGGCCCACTGCACGTCCCCCAACGCCTGCCCTGTGCCTGCAACGGCGACGCTGCCAACAAGAGGTGCCAGAGGCTGAGGCGCAACGCCCCCAGAGCGCAGGGTTCCCACTTACCTGGGAGTGGGGACACGCCCCTCCTGGTAGGTTGTACTAAGATTATTTCCTTATTTATTTTACTTAAAACTGGTAGAATGTTACTATTATATGACGTACCCATGATTCTGCCAGTAAATTTGGGCATACGTTTATTAGTTTTTGTTAGATTAACTAGTTCTTTTGTTTCTGTTATTAAGGTGAAATTTAAATTCTATCTGAAATCAGTAAGATACAGAGAGATTTTAATGAGAAGTGAATATTTTTTTCTAAAGGGGAACTGATATCTCTGGCTGAATATGTGTCTTCTTGCTGAAGTTTGAAAGTCAGTTATTTTATTAAAGTTTAATTTTACTATAAAAATAACAACTATTAAAAATTCCCTGTCATCATTGGAAGGATAAATTTTGGTGCAGTGTTAGTATAACAATATTTCGAATTTTTAAATGTTCTAATTATTCAAATTGTGGTCATGCTTTAAAAATATATGCCATAGAAGTTATGTTATTTTAAAATACCATTCTTTATTATGGGAAGAAGCAGTAAATTCACCGTAGCAGAGTCTAGAGCTGGCTAAAACACCCTTTAGAGGTTAAATTGTAATGAGGTAGACCATCAATGCAAAAAAACAGTTTTTTTAGTTGTTCTGCTACCTGTACAAAACTTATTAGAAGAATGTTCAGAAATTAAAATCTGTGTTTGTTAAGACTTGTTTCTGCTGGGGGTTTTAGAATGTAATAAAAGCTAAAAATAAAATTCTAAGCCCCGTATCAACTGAACATACTTCCTCTTGAGCAAGAAGACCCCAGAAAAAAACTTAAAAACTGAATTTCTGGCTATGACAGCAAGAGAGGTGTTATGTGCAGGAGATGCTCCAGGGAAGAAGAAAACACACACACACAATACCTTTAAAGGTCAACAAACTCGATCCCACACAAATGGCAATGCAGATATAATAAGCAAATGATAGAATAAGCAAATTGATACAATAAGCAAATTGCAGTGGGAAGGGGAGAAGGAAAAAATGTGTATATATATATATATGAGGATAGACTATGGAGGATTCATCACCAGACCGAGAAGCAACAGCCTGGGCTCCAGAGTCAGCCACTCATCCATGCACAAAGGAACACAAAAAGGTCAATTTGCTTTTGCCGTTGTCTGTTGTTTTTCAATAACTAAAGTATAGGAATAGATTGAAATAGAGATTTCTCTGAAACAGTGCTGGATGAATGCCTCAAGGGGCTCAGAAAACCTATTCCGAGACTTGGTGACCATTATTTGTGTCCATGTTCAATTGAGTTTAAATATATTATTTAACTTTTTCTGCGTATTCGGTCCCAATTGATACTCAATTGTAGGAAAATACCCTTACAGATATACGAGGAATACATAATTGGTAGAGGTTACAGAAGCAGGGTAAGCAGAGGAGAATTAAAACACAGTTAATAAAAACCGCACCCACCAAGGCCAACGCCAATGCCAGTTGGACAGCCAATTCATGATGGGGTCCTGACAGTTAGATTCTGTTTTGCTTGTCCTTGCATGTCTTGGGCGAGGAGAGTAATATTGTGAGAACTGTCAGGGATACACACACAAAATTCAGTATGCAGCAATGCTGAAACGCTCCTTGGGCTGCGGTAAGCATACCTAATGCCATTTGATTTTGCAACACAACAGTACACAACTGAGCAAATTCCTCTGATAACAACATAAGTCCAGTGCTACCACCATTAAGAGCTTTTTCTACACGTAAGCTTAATATTTAAATTTTTTGCTGAAGCAGAATTGTACCAGTGGCAGAGGAGAACACTGTTATAGGGTACACCCCATCAGGGATTCTGGCGCATTTGTAACCAGTGATGTTTGGAAGCATCTAGATTTAGGAAAGAGGTTGTGTTTCATTGGGGACAGTGCTGTTGATTTGGAGTATGTGTTGACAATTGTCTGGTGGGAGAAACCCCAGAGTAACATTAAAAGAGCAATTTAAGGCCTCCAGACAAAGGGGGGTGCGGTGCCATATGGAGTTCAGCTACCGGTATGGTAGGTTCCCTGTATATGTCTTTCCAGGTATATTGGGTAGAATACAAAGGCCTTTGATGCATTGCAAAAGTGGATTTCTCCTTTTGTCAGACTTGGGCAAAAATAGACTCTTTGATTTGGTTAAAAGAAGTCCAGGTGGGATTACAGGTGCTATTCTCCTGACCCCCTTGGTAGTGATGTAACCACTTGGAAATGTTGGCAGAGACAATTTTTTAAGGGAGCCCGTTCCCTGCAGCCTGTGGCAATTCGATGAATAGGCAGCACTAACTGCAGTTGACTTCTTTTGCAGCGGTGGCTACCCAGTTGCTAAATGCATTCTTGGCCTCAGACACAAAGAAGCAGGTGCTGACCATCATTCGATAGGCTATTCCTTTTAATAACAAAAACAGAGGGGAACATAACATTGTTTTTAAAATTTTACTACTCCCCTCATTTTCTGCCCCCATACTGTGGCCCCAGGATTTAAGCTGCCCACTTTGGTGGACCCAAATCCTCCAGTTCTATATGATGTTCCTATTGGGGCAGAAATTTCCTCGGGGGTTAATTGGTGACAGGGTACTACCAGTAGCTGAGCAATCTGCATCTGCGGCTTTATGGCAAAAGAATTTTCGGTGGTATTGTGTTAAAAGATTTTTAACTCTCCCTGGTAATCACTATCAATTACACCACCATACACTATAATGCCTCTCATTCCAATGCTTGGACGTGTTGTAATCCATTCATCCACATTTGAGTTTGCAGTTATGGTGGAAATTTTGGCCTGTTGACCTGCCTGCTGATTAATTAGTCTGCCAAGAGAAAGCAGAGATGCATGAGCATCAACATAACAGTGTTAATGGTAGGGTGCACAGGGATTCAGATATCTTCCCTGTATTCTTTCCCCAAACCTCTCTATTCCCAATTAACCATTTGCCTCATTGCCATTGAGGCATCTAGGTAGTAAGACCATTTGCTACTGACCAAGAGTTGGTATACAAGTGTCAAATCCCTCTGGCCTTCTTCTGAATAGCTGGGAAGATGGCTACTAGCTCAGCCAGCTGGCTGCTCCCATCCCTTCCTTCATCAGAAATACTTATGTTTTTAACAGGATTATAAGCCACGGCCTCCCCACATCGGGTCCCACCAATGTATTTGGCAGATCCATCAGTAAACCAAGCATGTTTCTGATGCTTTTGATGAGGCAGGTCTCTTTCCCTGCCTGCAGGACTTGTTCGGTGGCTTTCTGAGTTGGCAAATTTTTTAAAAACGATACCCCCTTTGGTCCTGGCTTTGCCCTATCTTGTACATACCATTCCATTATGTGATGCTACTTTCTTGAGCATGCCCTATTCGATGGGTTTTGGTGGACCTCATGACCCAAGTCATAATAGGAATTTCAGGCCTTATGAAGACATCATGGTTGAAGCAGAGAGTCTCCATTTCCAGCAAAGCCCGATAGCAAGCTAACAGTCGCTTCTCAAAAGGATTATAAGCTTCGCCAGCCTCTGGCAGCTTCCGGGTTTGAAACCCCAAGATTCCCCTCTTCCCATCTTGTTTCTGCCAAAGGCTCCAATTAGCATGTTAATCCAGGACAGTTGTTTGCAATTCTACTGGCCCATCCCATATGGGCCATCCAGGGCCAGATGCACTGCTTTCTTAGCTTGCTCAAAGGCTGTGTTCTCTTTCTACCTCCAGTGAAAGTCATTATATTTTCTAGTGACTGCATACAGAGGTTGTGAGATGTTACCCAAATTGGGAAGATGTCTCCAGAATTCAAACAAGCCAATAAATTTCTGGGCCTCCTTTTTAGTGGTAGGGGTTGCAAATTCTAGTATTTTAACGATAGCCTTTGGTAAAATGGACTTTTTCCTTGCGTTCCATGGGATGCAAAGCAATTTTATAGTTTGTGCAGGTTCTTGAAATTTGTAAAGGCTAATTTCCCATTCTTCAGATAGGAACTGGGTTTTTACCCACTCCAAGCCCCAGCTGACTCGTTCTTCAGTTTTACCCTGACCACACCACTTGCACAGCTGTTTTTTTCATCAATAATCTGTTAGCTTTGAGCCTGATCAGTCAAGACATAGGCCTGAAATTGAGCCAGGGCCAGTCTGGAAGTCAGAGTAGTGTTTTCTTTTTCCAGCTTACATTTATCTTGTAGCAATTGATTTCTATCTCAACACATTAACTTATAAGCAGTAAGCAAGCACCATCTATGCTAAGAGATCCCCCTGGCATCTCCTTTGCTGACTGAAATCCCCTGCAGCACTTCATGCACAGTCAAAGGTTCAAATTCCACTAATTTAGATACCCAATTTTCACTAAGGTCAGTTCCCCCGGACCATTCAATTGCCAAGAGGGAGAACTGGAGGAGTTTCTATCCTGGAAGGTGGGAAGTCCCTGAGCTTCCAGCCGTGATCTTGAAGCTGAAAAGTGAATCCTCCATAGTCTGGTGGGTGTAGTAGCCAACTCTGGAGCCTAGGCTGTTGCTTCCCCATCTGGCCATGAATGGTGTATAGTCTGGTGAGTACATATACATAGATATAGATATAGAGAGATAGATACATACATACATAGATATAGATAGATATAGATATAGATATAGATATAGATATCTGCAATGCCATTTACATGGGATAAAAAGTTGTTTACCCTTAAAGGTATTGTGTGTGTGTCTTTTCTTCTCCCATCAGCATCTCCCACACAGAACAGGAGGAGACAGACAGGCCTTGTTACACACCTGTTTGCTGTTGTACCTCTGTTTGTTCTTTAGGTACAACAAATCATCAGCACTAATGTTAAAATAGAGATCATAAGACTGACAAAACTGACTCTGTGGCAATATAATACCAAATTATTGTCACAATTTAAGGCAGTGCAAGGCAAGTATTAAGCCATGCCTGCAGGTCAGCAATCTTGCTACATAGCATCCCTATCTCCACTTAAGAGTTAAAACTTTTATATCTGCTGACTCCAAGTTTTAGATAGAACATTACCCCTTTAACAGTTAAGCAAGAGGGAGGAGCCAAGATGGCTGAATAGGAACAGCTCCGGTCTACAGCTCCCAGCCTGAGCGACGCAGAAGATGGGTGATTTCTGCATTTCCATCTGAGGTACCGGGTTCTTCTCACTAGGGAGTGCCAGACAGTGGGCGCAGGTCAGTGGGAGCGCACCGTGCATGAGGCGAAGCAGGGCGAGTCATTGCCTCACTCGGGAAGCAAAAGGGGTCAGGGAGTTCCCTTTCCTAATCAAAGAAAGGGGTGATGGACAGCACCTGGAAAATCGGGAAAATCGGGTCACTCCCACCCAAATACTGCGCTTTTCCGACGGGCTTAAAAAACGGTGCACCACGAGATTATATCCCCGACCTGGTTCGGAGGGTCCTACCCCACGGAGTCTCGCTGATTGCTAGCACAGCAGTCTGAGATCAAACTGCAAGGCGGCAGCGAGGCTGGGGGAGGGGCGCCCGCCATTGCCCAGGCTTGCTTAGGTAAACAAAGCAGCTGGGAAGCTCGAACTGGGTGGAGCCCACCACAGCTCAAGGAGGCCTGCCTGCCTCTGTAGGCTCCACCTCTGGGGGCAGGGCAAAGACAAACAAAAAGACAGCAGTAACCTCTGCAGACTTAAATGTCCCTGTCTGACAGCTTTGAAGAGAGCAGTGGTTCTCCCAGTACGCAGCTGGAGATCTGAGAACCGGCAGACTGCCTCCTCAAGTGGGTCCCTGACCCCTGACCCCCGAGCAGCCTAACTGGGAGGCACCCTCCAACAGGGGCACACAGAAAACTCACACTGCAGGGTACTCCAGCAGACCTGCAGCTGAGAGTCCTGTCTGTTAGAAGGAAAACTAACAAACAGAAAGGACATGCACACCAAAAACCCATCTGTACATCACCATCATCAAAGACCAAAAGTAGATAAAACCACAAAGATGGGAAAAAAACAGAACAGAAAAACTGGAAACTCTAAAAATCAGAGCACCTCTCCTCCTCCAAAGGAACGCAGCTCCTCACCAGCAAATGAACAAAGATGGATGGAGAATGACTTTGACGAGCTGAGAGAAGAAGGCTTCAGACGGTCAAATTACTCTGAGCTATGGGAGGACATTCAAACCGAAGGCAAAGAAGTTGAAAACTTTGAAAAAAATTTAGAAGAATGTATAACTAGAATAACCAATACAGAGAAGTGCTTAAAGGAGCTGAAAACCAAGGCTCGAGAACTACGTGAAGAATGCAGAAGACTCAGGAGCCGATGTGATCAACTGGAAGAAAGTGTATCAGCAATGGAAGATGAAATGAATGAAATGAAGTGAGAAGGAAAGTTTAGAGAAAAAAGAATACAAAGAAACGAGCAAAGCCTCCAAGAAATATGGGACTATTTGAAAAGACCAAATCTACGTCTGATTGGTGTACCTGAAAGTGATGGGGAGAATGGAACTAAGTTGGAAAACACTCTGCAGGATATTATCCGGGAGAACTTCCCCAATCTAGCAAGGCAGGCCAACATTCAGATTCAGGAAATTCAGAGAACACCACAAAGATACTCCTCGAGAAGAGCAACTCCAAGACACATAATTGTCAGATTCACCAAAGTTGAAATGAAGGAAAAAATGTTAAGGGCAGCCAGAGAGAAAGGTCGGGTTACCCTCAAAGGGAAGCCCATCAGACTAACAGCGGATCTCTCAGCAGAAACCCTACAAGCCAGAAGAGAGTGGGGGCCAATATTCAACATTCTTAAAGAAAAGAATTTTCAACCCAGAATTTCATATTCAGCCAAACTAAGCTTCATAAGTGAAGGAGAAATAAAATACTTCACAGACAAGCAAATGCTGAGAGATTTTGTCACCACCAGGCCTGCCTTACAAGAGCTCCTGAAGGAAGCACTAAACATGGAAAGGAATAACTGGTACCAGCCGCTGCAAAATCATGCCAAAATGTAAAGACCATTGAGACTAGGAAGAAACTGCATCAACTAACGAGCAAAATAACCAGCTAACATCATAATGACAGGATCAAATTCACACATAACAATATTAACTTTAAATGTAAATGGACTAAATGCTCCAATTAAAAGACACAGACTGGCAAACTGGATAAAGAGTCAAGACCCATCAGTGTGCTGTATTCAGGAAACCCGTCTCACGTGCAGAGACACACATAGGCTCAAAATAAAAGGATGGAGGAAGATCTACCAAGCAAATGGAAAACAAAAAAGGCAGGGGTTGCAATCCTCGTCTCTGATAAAACAGACTTTAAACCAACAAATATCCAAAGAGACAAAGAATGCCATTACATAATGGTAAAGGGATCAATTCAACAAGAAGAGCTAACTATCCTAAATATATATGCACCCAATACAGGAGCACCAAGATTCATAAAGCAAGTCCTGAGTGACCTACAAGGAGACTTAGACTCCCACACATTAACACCCCACTGTCAACATTAGACAGATCAATGAGACAGAGAGTCAAAAAGGATACCAAGGAATTGAACTCAGCTCTGCACCAAGCAGACCTAATAGACATCTACAGAAGTCTCCACTCCAAATCAACAGAATATACATTTTTTTCAGTACCACACCACACCTATTCCAAAATTAACCACATAGTTGGAAGTAAAGCTCTCCTCAGCAAATGCAAAAGAACAGAAATTATAACAAACTATCTCTCAGACCACAGTGCAATCAAACTAGAAGCCAGGATTAAGAATCTCACTCAAAACCACTCAACTACATGGAAACTGAACAACCTGCTCCTGAATGACTACTGGGTACATAACGAAATGAAGGCAGAAATAGAGATGTTCTTTGAAACCAATGAGAACAAAGACACAACATACCAGAATCTCTGGGACACATTCAAAGCAGTGTGTAGAGGGAAATTTATAACACTAAATGCCCACAAGAGAAAGCAGGAAAGATCCAAAATTGACACCCTAACATCACAATTAAAAGAACTAGAAAAGCAAGAGCAAACACCTTTAAAAGCTAGCAGAAGGCAAGAAATAACTAAAATCAGAGCAGAACTGAAGGAAATAGAGACACAAAAAACCCTTCAAAAAATTAATGAATCCAGGAGCTGGTTTTTTGAAAGGATCAACAAAATTGATAGACCGCTAGCAAGACTAATAAAGAAAAAAAGAGAGAAGAATCAAATAGACGCAATAAAAAAGGATAAAGAGGATGTCAGCACTGATCCCACAGAAATACAAACTACCATCAGAGAATACTACAAACACCTCTAGGCAAATAAACTAGAAAATCTAGAAGAAATGGATAAATTCCTCGACACATACACTCTCCCAAGACTAAACCAGGAAGAAGTTGAATCTATGAATAGACCAATAACAGGAGCTGAAATTGTGGCAATAATCAATAGCTTACCAACCAAAAAGAGTCCAGGACCAGATGGATTCACAGCCGAAATCTACCAGAGGTACAAGGAGGAACTGGTACCATTCCTTCTGAAACTATTCCAATCAATAGAAAAAGACGGAATCCTCCCTAACTTATTTTATGAGGCCAGCATCATTCTGATACCAAAGCTGGGCAGAGACACAACAAAAAAAGAGAATTTTAGACCAATATCCTTGATGAACATTGATGCAAAAATCCTCAATAAAATACTGGCAAAACGAATCCAGAAGCACATCAAAAAGCTTATCCACCATGATCAAGTGGGCTTCATCCTTGGGATGCAAGGCTGGTTCAATATATGCAAATCAACAAATGTAATCCAGCATATAAACAGAGCCAAATATAAAAACCATATGATTATCTCAATAGATGCAGAAAAAGCCTTTGACAAAATTCAACAACGCTTCATGCTAAATACTCTCAATAAATTAGGTATTGATGGGACGTATTTCAAAATAATAAAAGCTATCTATGACAAACCCACAGCCAATATCATACTGAATTGGCAAAAACTGGAAGCATTCCCTTTGAAAACTGGCACAAGACAGGGATGCCCTCTCTCACCACTCCTATTCAACATAGTGTTGGAAGTTCTGGCCAGGGCAATTAGGCAGGAGAAGGAAATAAAGGGTATTCAATTAGGAAAAGAAGAAGTCAAATTGTCCCTGTTTGCAGATGGCATGATTATATATCTAGAAAACCCCATTGTCTCAGCCCAAAATCTCCTTAAGCTGATAAGCAACTTCAGCAAAGTCTCAGCATACAAAATCAATGTACAAAAATCACAAGCATTCTTATACACCAACAACAGACAAACAGAGAGCCAAATCATGAGTGAACTCCCATTCACAATTGTTTCAAAGAGAATAAAATACCTAAGAATCCAACTTACAAGGGGTGTGAAGGACCTCTTCAAGGAGAACTACAAACCACTGCTCAAGGAAATAAAAGAGGATACAAACAAATGGAAGAACATTCCATGCTCATGGGTAGGAAGAATCAATATCGTGAAAATGGCCATACTGCCCAAGGTAATTTACAGATTCAATGCCATCCCCATCAAGCTACCAATGACTTTCTTCACAGAATTGGAAAAACTAGTTTAAAGTTCATATGGAACCAAAAAAGAGCCCGCATCACCAAGTCAATCCTAAGCCAAAAGAACAAAGCTGGAGGCATCACACTACCTGACTTCAAACTATACTACAAGGCTACAGTAACCAAAACAGCATGGTACTGGTACCAAAACAGAGATATAAATCAATGGAACAGAACAGAGCCCTCAGAAATAATGCCGCATATCTACAACAATCTGATCTTTGACAAATCTGAGAAAAACAAGCAATGGGGAAGGGATTCCCTATTTAATAAATGGCACTGGGAAAACTGGCTAGCCATATGTAGAAAGCTGAAACTGGATCCCTTCCTTACACCTTATACAAAAATCAATTCAAGATGGATTAAAGACTTAAACGTTAGACCTAAAACCATAAAAACCCTAGAAGAAAATCTAGGCATTACCATTCAGGACATAAGCATGGGCAAGGACTTCATGTCTAAAACACCAAAAGCAATGGCAACAAAAGCCAAAATTGACAAATGGGATCTAATTAAACTAAAGAGCTTCTGCACAGCAAAGGAAACTACCATCAGAGTGAACAGGCAACCTACAAAATGGGAGAAAATTTTCGCAACCTATTCATCTGACAAAGGGCTAATATCCAGAATCTACAATGAACTCAAACAAATTTACAAGAAAAAAACAAACAACCCCATCAAAAAGTGGGTGAAGGACATGAACAGACACTTCTCAAAAGAAGACATTTATGCAGCCAAAAAACACATGAAAAAATGCTCATCATCACTGGCCATCAGAGAAATGCAAATCAAAACCACAATGAGATACCATCTCACACCAGTTGGAATGGCAATCATTAAAAAGTCAGGAAACAACAGGTGCTGGAGAGGATGTGAAGAAATAGGAACACTTTTACACTGTTGGTGGGACTGTAAACTAGTTCAACCATTGTGGAAGTCAGTGTGGCGATTCCTCAGGGATCAAGAACTAGAAATACCATTTGACTCAGCCATCCCATTACTGGGTATATACCCAAAGGACTATAAATCATGCTGCTATAAAGACACATGCGTATGTTTATTGTGGCATTATTCACAATAGCAAAGACTTGGAACCAACCCAAATGTCCAACAATGATAGACTGGATTAAGAAAATGTGGCACATATACACCATGGAATACTATGCAGCCATAAAAAATGATGAGTTCATGTCATTTGTAGGGAGATGGATGAAATTGGAAATCATCATTCTCAGTAAACTATCGCAAGAACAAAAAACCAAACACCACATATTCTCACTCATAGGTGGGAATTGAACAATGAGATCCCATGGACACAGGAAGGGGAATATCACACTCTGGGGACTGTTGTGGGGTGGGGGGAGGGGGGAGGGATAGCATCGGGAGATATACCTAATGCTAGATGACGAGTTAGTGGGTTCAGCGCACCAGCATGGCACATGTATACATATGTAACTAACCTGCACAATGTGCACATGTACCCTAAAACTTAAAGTATAATAAAAAAATAAAAAATAAAAATAAAAAATAAAACAACTGCCCATTTTACCATCTCTTCAGTCCTTGACAAGCACCATTCTAACTTTTTTTTCCTGTGAGTTTGTCTACTTAAGATACCTGATTATGAATGGAATCATAGACTGTCACTTTGTTCCTGGCTTATTTCAATTAACATGATCTTCTCCAGAATTATCATATAATGTGTCTTTTTAAAGACTGAATAATATTCGACTTTGTGTATGTGCCACTTGTTATTAATCTGTTCATTGGTCAAGGGACATCTGGATTGTTTCTGCCTTTTGGCTTGTGTTAATAATATTGCAATAAATTTGGTTGTGCAAATATCTCTTCCAGATCTGCGTGGTATATTTTAAGTACATAGCCAGAAGGGGGTTTGCTGGATTATATAATAATCTCATTTTAAATTTTTTGAAGAGCTGTCATATTATTTTAAATATCGGCTTGAGGCCATAGATTATTGTGACTTTGTTTTGCATTTTTCTAGAAGAGTGATGTCGAGTATCCTTTTATTTTTTTATTTTATTTTTTTAATTTCATAAACATTTATTCACAGCCCCTTTAAAAGTACAGCAGTGAAGTAAAACCCCAATTAAACAACTGCCCATTAACTTGTTACTTAAAATGTAGACTTAAAAACCAATAGACTTTTTTTTGGTGTGTATGCAATTACTTTCATAAACACAGTTTAGGTTGGAATAAGGAAGTCCTAATTCATCATGTTGGAACTTGCCCTCACTGCTGCAGGCTGTTGAAGTGAGCCTCCTTCAAGGTCTGGTTGATATGGGAGTAAAGACCTTGGCATGGTACATACCCCTCATGCAAGAACTGGGGAAAGTTTGCATTGGGTTCAGTAACAATGTGGTTTAAGTTGCCTTCTGGTCCACCTGCTGTCTCTGGGATATTAAGGCGGCTGCTGCTCCTTTCATTATCACTCCATGAAAACTGTGTCTTGAGAATCCTGAAAGATAGGGTTTCTCTTATTCCTTTTGGGCTGGGTGGAATGATGGTTGCCCTCTTTACTGCCATTTCTTCTTCTTTTCCGTACAGGGCAGCCTCCCATAGTCCTGCCCTCAGACGAGTATCCTTTTAAATACCTAGTTATTTCTATGTCTTCTTTGGAGAAAGGTCATTTCAAACATTTACCATTCTAAATCAAGTTATTAACATTTTGTTGTTGTTGAATTTTAGGAGTTTATATCTTTCGGAAATTAACACCTACCAAATATGTGATTAGAAAATATTTTTACATTTTTTTGTTATATGTATGTATGTATGCACATATATTACCCTATACAAGACAGGGTCTTGATATATTTTCATGGCTTGTCTCAAACTTTTGGCCTCAAATGATCATTCTGCCTTGGCCTCCTAAATTTCTAGAATTATAGGCATGAGCCAGCATGCCCAGGTTTCACCCACTTATTAGGTGACATTTGTATGCCACTAAATGTTTTCTTTGATGTGTAGAATACTTGAAGGTTAATGTAGTTCCTTTCTTTTTTGTTCTTTTCCTTGTTTCTTATGAATTTGATGTCATACTTAAGCAAAGTTTTAAGACTTATGTCATAAACTTTTCCCCTATGTTTACTTCTAAGAATTTTATTAGTTTTTATGTTTAAGCATTAAATCCATTAAAAAACAACTTTTCTTTTTATATATAATACAAAAGAAGCATCCAACTTTATTTTTGCTCTGTAAACATTCAATTTTGAAAATTCTTTGTTAAAGAGATTCTTATTTTTCTATTGCATGGTCATGAAAAGCATATGGAAGATTATTTTATCACGTATGCGAGGGTTTATTTCCAGGATGTCTATTCTGTTTCATCATCTATGTATCCGTTTTTGTGGCAATACCATATTGTTTTTATTTTTGTAGCTTTGTATCATGATTTTAAATCAGAAAATGTAATAACTCTTTGTCCTTTTTAAAGGATGTTTGCCTAGTCACAGTTCCTAAACAACTTTTAGAATTATACACAAAAATTCTGCAAAAAAAATACCATTGGGATTTAGATGAAAATTACATTACATTTTTATATCATCATGGGTAATACTGACAACTTTTTTTTTTTCCTTTGGAGATGGAGTTTTAGTGAGTCACTCAGGCTGAAGGGCAGGGGTGTGAGCTGTGCTCACTGCAAGCTCTGCTTCCCATGTTCAAGCAATTCTCCAGTCTCAGCCACCAGAGTAGCTGGGATTACAGTCATGCACCAACATGTATAGCTAACTTTTGTATTTTTAGTAGAGATAGGGTTTTGCCATGTTGGCCAGGCTAGTCTCAAACTTCTGATCTCAAGTGATCCACACACTTTGGCCTCCCAAAGTCCTGGGATTACAGGCATGAGTCACGCGCCGGCCCTGACATCTTAACAATATTAAATCACCTGACACTTGAGCAAGACTATATGTAAGATTTTGCTTAATTTCCTCTTATTTACGTATCTGAAACATTTTCTTGCTTTTGATTTCTAGTTTCATTTACATTGCATGACTTCAGTTTTCTTAAATTTAATAAGACATGTATCCTAACAGAATGTACCATGTGTGATTGAGAATATTGCATATTTTGCTGCTTTCGATCGCAGAGTTCTGTAAATGCTTGTCAGGTCTATAATGTTCAGGTTTGGCTTTCTTACTGATATTACATCTGACTATTCTAGTCATTATTGAAAGTGGAGTCTTGAAGTCCGCAATTGTTGTGTTGCTATATATTTCTTGCTTGATTTCTGTCAATATTTGTTTTACATATTTGAAAGACGAGAATCAGTTGAACCTGGGAGGCGGAGGTTGAAGTGAGCCAATCGCGAGATCGTGCCATTGTCCTCCAGCCTGGGAGACAGAAACTCTATCTCCAAAAAAAAAAAAAATAAGAAAGATATCAGTGTTATTTATAGTAATATAAAAATTTAATGTAATTTTTATCAAAATCCCAATGGTATATTTTTGCAGATTTTTCAAATTATATATATGATTTCTAAATTATTGTTATGGATTTCTTGCAAGTTAATCCATCTCACCGTTACATAATAACAATCTGTCTCTTTTTAAAATTTTTAACTTAAAATATATTTTGTTTAATATAATTATGACCATGCCCCTCCAATTGTAGCTACTCTTTGCATAAAATATATTTTCTTTATACTGCTACTTTCAACTTATTTGAGTCCTTAGAGCTAAAGTGACTCTTGTAGAGAGTACATTGCTGGATCTTCTGTGTTCTTAATCCATTAAATCATTTTATGCATTTTCTTTAAGGTATTTAACTTTTTGTATTTGAAGTAATTACTGTAGTTAATGAAGTTACTATTATTATTTGTAATTGTCTTCTGTGTTTCTTGTAGATGTGTTATTTATCATTTTTTTCTCTTACTGCTTTATTTTTCTTCATTGATTTTGTAGTGACATGATTCAATTTCTTTCTCATTTGCTTCTGCATACCATCTACAGGTTTTTTTGTAATCATCTTGAGAAATAAAGACTTCATAAAACATCTTAAAGTTATGACAATATATAATGACTATATTTCAATGGAATGCAAAGCTTTACCTCTTTATACCCCCACTTTGTTATTAATATCACTTGTTATCTTTTCTTATTGAGTATCTATGAACCCATATTTATGCAGCTTTCTGCTTCATTTTTTAAATTCCATAGCAATAACGTGAAAGTTTTGTGCACCATCATTATGACAGTAGAGATTTCTATAGCTGTTTATGTATTTACCTTTAATAGAGAGCTTTCTATTTTCATATGCTTTTATGATGCTGTGCAGTATATATTGTCATTTTTGGACGTGATAGACTTTCTTTTACATTTCCTTTAGCACTGTTCCAGTGGTTAGTAACACACTCAACTTTTATTTGTTTTGGAAATGCTTAACTTTTTTTTCTGAAGTGAAATTATTCCAGTTGAAAGTTTTTGTTTAGCATGATTTCTTCTTGTTTAATTACCTTGTCATCTAGGGAGTTCTCAGCTACTTTTTAAAAATATCCTCTTTATTATTTTTCTCCTATACTGTTTTTCTAAGACTCCTTTTATAAATACAGTGGTCCACTTGGTGGTGTGCTGTAAGTCCCAATTTTCATTTTTTCTCTATTCAGTTTAAAAAATTTGTTTTCATGAATCAGTATTTATAAGTGCAATGTTATCAACTGTCTAATTTTTTCTGCTTTATTAAATCTGCTCTTCTGACTGCTGATTAAATTTTTAATACAGTTACTGTGTTCTTCAGAGTCACAATTTTTCTTGGTTTTTAAAAATCTTTTTATTGATATCTCGTTTTCTTCATGCATCACTTCTAATATTCTTTTGTTGTCTATGTTCTGTTTTTGTTCATTAAGAACTTTTTTCTAATTACATTTTAATGTAATTAGAATGTCCACCTTTACAATACACAAATACAGTAACGGTAACTCGCACTAAAACAAAGCATACTTCTGATAGTCGTTATTTTTCTCTTTGGGACAAATTTAAAGTTTTTCTTTTGTCACAAAAACAGGAATGTACTTATACAAAGGCTCAAAATAGGCCATCTTTTTAAACAAAAAGGCAATGATTCACAAAAGACTATGAATAGAACATGTAACTAATTGATACAAATCTAATAGGATTTGTGAAAATCAGCCACATCCAATACATCTGAAGTGTTCTTGTATAAAATATCACGTGAAGAAAAGAAGACTTTATCAATATCTTAAAAAGTGGGTTTGTTCATAGTCTGACAAGTTACCATTAAAAGTGTTTCCTGTGACATAAGGAAATGCAATATTATTTTTCTTGAACCCTTTCAGCGCAAGACTTTCCACTCAATAAAATCGCAGAGGATCTGAAACTGAGAAAATATACTTGATTACTAACAGCTTGTGAAACTTAATACTTTTTTTTTTTTTTTGCATCATCAGCGGCTTTTACTGAACTTACAACCAACTTGCCCCTCAATATGCAGCTCAGATGTGAGAGACGCGTCTCTGTACAGGAGCCGGTACTGTCTTCAATCCTTCGCATGCAGGTGTTTACCACAGGCAAGCAGTTTACTCCACATTTTCTAGTAATGTAATCTTCCTATTAGCAAAAAGCGGTAACCAGTCCCTGTAGACTGAAGGGACTCAAGTCACAGGATGCAGATTTCCTCTTCATGGTTTTTATTTTGATATTTGAACTGCTGATGCAACATATAAGCAGGGTGTTCAGGACCTGCTGTGCCTAAGGGACTGATAAAGGGAAAAGTTCTATTTATTCTTTGTGATTTGATGCACAGATGAAAAACTTAACACACAATAATAGAAGTTGGTCGTTAATAAATCACACCCTAGTCTTTCAGAGCTTCCGTAAGCAGACGACATTGTCAGTTTTCTAGCTCTTGTTTTAACACTGCAACAACAATGATGCATATGTCCGGAATCAGCTAAAAAGGCCGTCAGATTCTTTTTCTCTTAGATTATCTATTTTTCACTGTTCCCAAGTATATCTGAATAATTACCTTCCAGCATTCTCTGCTATTGCTCGTTGGGATGCTCTCGATTGTCCCCGTGTTTTGTGGGCTGTTGGGAGAGGGCCCTTGGGAAGGATGTACCACTGTTGGGAGGTTGTCAGTCACTGGGATGTCTCCAGGGATGATGCCTTCCCTGGCTGCAGAAGTCCTCCTGGAGCCACGCCCACCATGCCTGGCAGATATCTGTAGGTAGCACCACTGAGCTCAGGATGAATTTCTTGCTGGTCTATTACGGACCAAAGCGCTGATGTGACAAAGAATTCCTTGTTCACACAGTTTCTTAAGCTTCCCGGGATGCGACTTATGATGGCTTGGCGGATCTCAGTGGCAACTGCCTCGCTCATCTCCAGTGACACCTGCTGGCTGTAGCAGGCAGTGAGAGGAGTGCAGATGAGATTCCAGGCATCTTTCAACAGACCCTGAGCAAAACTAAAGTGTTCCGACTCATTCACGTCGAGGGCTGCCCCTCGTATTCTGCCCTCCTTGAGGGTGTGTGCTCAGGCTTTCTCGTCCACCAGGCCACCACGGGCTGCGTTCACAAAGAATGCTCCCTGCCTCATCTGCTTTATGGTAAAGTCATGGATAAGGTGGTAGTTTTGTTCGTTGAGATTGCAATGCAAGGAGACGCAGTCGTTCTGATACAGCAAATCCTGCTTGGTGTAGACCCTATGCACACCCAGGGACCGCTCGATCCCATCCTGCAAAGGCCTTGGCTCGAACTGCAACCTCCTGAGTGCGACCGAAGCCGATGAGGCCCAATATCTCCCCACGAATGCGGGCCTTTACTGAGGCCACCTCGCCAATCTGCTCCACGCTCTGAACTCGCTTGCCTTCCCTCAGTGCCTGGTACAGCGACCTGTTCCCCCAGTACAGATTGAGGATGTGGCCGGTGGTGGAGTCGGCTGTCTCTTCCACGGCTGCGGACGGGATGCTGCACACAGCAATTTCGAGCTCGCCAGCAGCCTTGATGGCCACGTTGTCGTAGCCACTGCCCACCTGCACGATCACTCTCAGGGCCTTGAAATTTTCCAGGTCCTCCCTGGTGAGGGAGAAGGTGTGGTACATCATGGAGCCCACGACTTCGTTTAGAACTTTCTCGTGGATCTCCTGCATGGACTGAGCCTCACAGAAGGCCAGGTGGCCAGGTCCTTCAGGATGGGCATGTCCACAGTGCAGTCCCGTCCATCCAGCAGAGCCACCACGAGGCGGGGTTCAGGGTGACTTTCATGATCTGGGGGCGAATTCCTCACAAATTCTGTCCAATCGCTGTCTCTTGACTTAGCGCTTATCCACAAGGGCCATTCTTTAGGGAACTTTGCAACTCTCAGATCAAAAGGCAAAGCAGTCCTCTAAGAACTTAGGGGAACTCGCAGGAGTCTGCGTGCATGACGCCACTATGAACCCAATATAAATTTGTTCACAAACTCTATAATTCACACGATGGGCTGTCCGTCTTTTTAAGGGAATACAGCTTCTTTGGTACAAAACCATTTAAGGTGATGAAACCCGTTTGCTTGCAACTCCGCCACAATCGCGCAGCCACCAACGAATCTCACCACGACACCAGGCCGAAGACGCCTCCATTCCCAGGGATCGCGGACTCCGGGCGCTCTAGACCTGGGGTCGTGGTGAGATTCTCCCTTGGATGCCCCTGTTCTACAGTAAAGGAAATATCTTTTGAACGTAAAAAGAGAGAGAATAATAGGCATCACCCCAATAGGGAAGAATGAACAAATAACAAAGATGAGAGGTGCAAAGGCCAAGGAGGAAACTTTAAAAATGTGATGTGGGAAGTTCTGCTTCAATGAAATTGGTTCTGGAAAATCCTAGATTTACTTCTTTTGCTGCCACAGATGGACATTTCCTACCCTATGCTTATTATGCTCTTAAATCTTCTAAGGCTCCTCCTGTCCCTCCACTAACATTCCAGGGCATTCACAGTGACAGCCAAAGTTCTCCTCTTCTTTCTGTTATTCCCTTGAAGGCCTTGTGGTCTGAGTGCTTTTCCATTGTTTTGGAGGATCTGGGGAAATCTGCACATTTTGCGAGACTTCTATATTAAGCTATTTGGTAAAAATCTGTGCCTCATGTCAGAAGTTTTTGAGAGTAAAAGTGCAGGCATTGGGGTTTGGTTCACATATTTCAGAAACACCAAGGACAAATGTTTCTGCTTCATAATTTTCAGTCCTATGATTTCAAATGTGATCCTGCAAAAAAATCGGAAAAACTTTTATCAGAGCCCAAAACACCTCAGCACATATGATATAGTGAAGCTTCTATTTCACTTTATTCTTTTTTTTCATCTCTGGTAATGTAGGTCAAAAAGTTTTCTTTTCTTTGGTAGAAATTAACTTAAAATCGTGAACTCTCTATGCCAAGCACCTCACCTGTGGAATAGTTTATTGTATCTACTCACCTCAAAGAATTTTTAAAGACCTTAATGCCATAGAAAAACTTAGAAACCTGCCAAGAATAGAATAAATTCTTAATTGTTACATTATTTCTTATTGAGTTACTTTATTATTTAGTCTTATATAAAGCTTAGTGGGACTGTGATCTGCACGTTTTCACTTTTTGATTTTTATATATCCCAAATTAGCCTATAATTTTAGCTTCAGGGATTTCAGAATAGCATACTTGAATTTATATGTTATATAAAAAGTGAATTACTTAGTATGCACCTCATATTAATAAAATTTCAGTTTGTGTGTCTAAGTTTACTGCATAGAAAAACTTATCATTAGTGTTTCTATTTACTTTCCTCAACATTATCTGAATGATAGTATAATTTATTTCTCATTGCTTATTTAATAGTAGTGTTTCATTGCATATTTTTCAATATTCATGTTTTTCCCATATTTAAAAATGTAAAGCTTTTCTTTACTTAAAAAAAAATAAATTATAGGCCAGTGCGGTGGCTCATGCTTGTAATCCCAGTACTTTAAGAGGCTGAGGTGGGTGGATCACAATGTCAGGGGTTCAAGACCAGCCTGGCCAACATGGTGAAACCCCGTCTCCACTAAAACCACAAAAAGAATGAGCAGGGCATGGGGGCGGGTGCCTATAATCCCAGCTACTCGGGAGGCTGGGGCAGAGAATTGCTTGAGCCTGGTAGGTGGAGGATGCAGTGAGCTGAGGTCTCGCCACTACACTCCAGCCTGGGTAACAGAGCGAGACTCTGTTCTCTAATATCATTGAAATCTTCATTAAAATTTTCTTCTAAATGTTCTTTATAGAAGATTATAGTGCATTTGTTGTGAAATTTTGTTACTCTAACCATATGCTAATAATTCAAAATCTGTTCTTTATGGGTGTCCAGTTATGGTCGAATATTTCAGTTATCTAGAAAGAGTCTTCTTCAGTTGCATGATTTGTTTATTCAGTATTTCACAGGTTAATGTTTATCCAATTTTGTTTTGTAATATTTTATATTCCTGTATTTTCCTGTTAGGATAGGCTGTCTTACATCATTTAATTGTGTTTTTAGTTTCTGCTTATATGTTATAATTTTTTATGACTATATTTAACTGTGTACACTTTAAAACAGTGTAGAAAAAAGTCAAATATGAATCAACCATATGTGTATTGCCAACATAATTCTCTGTTCGTTTGACTGTATAAACATTACTCATGCTTTATTTATGACTTCTGTATTTATTTAATTAGTTGGTGGTCAATTATTTTTTTAATCCTCTCTGGGTGAGTAGTTGTGGAAATTGCCCTAATTTCCACATCTATGTATTAATGAATCTATATTACGTTTGCGTGAGGAGAACACCTCTGTGATGCGAGGGTAATTTTTTTTTTTTTTTTTTTTTTTGACCACAGAAGTTTTTATTGCCCTCCTGCTCCGCAAAGGGACCTTGCTTCTGCTGGCTTAGCACCTCAAGACGTCTGTGATGTTGGTCTCAGACACCATTTTGCCGTCCTCTATCCTGTGGGTGTTGGTCTTTTGGAGGCTTTACAGGTATTTGCTGCTGTCCAGAATACCACCAAGATTGAAGTCCTCCCTATCTTCTAGCAGGCGGCAGTAGGTGGCAATCTCTGTGAAATGGGACACAGAGATCCAGGAGCCCCAGACCCCATGCCTGCATAGAAGCTCGCCGCGCTGCTGACCTGCTGAGCACTTTAGCTGGGCGACTGGACAGATCCCAGGGACAGGTAGTAGTTGATGGAGAAGGTGCGGAGCAAGTGGTGAAGCTCGCTGTGTACGGGGAGGAAAGCGAGAGGACAGGACTCAGGTTTTGCCGAGGTCCTGAAGATAATTATTGAAATGCATTAAAACGGTATCTCACTTAGATATTATTATTGTTTACATTGTTATAAGAAACATATAAAATTGACAATTATTTACAATTTTACAATAATTTACAATGACAATAATTATATAGTTTAGACTTTTCAGCACATTGACATTATTCGACATAACTCTAGAACATTTTTATCTTACAAAACTAAAACTCAATACACCTGAAACAACTGCCTGTCTTCTCCTTTGTTCAGCCCTTTACAAATGCTATCTCATTCTCTGTTTCTAAGGATGTTACTACTTTAGATATTTTATACATGTGGATACACTCAGTATCTGTCTTGTAGCTGGCTTATTTTATTTAGCATAATGTCATCAAGATTTTATTTTTATTATAGATAAAAGGTTTTCTTCTTTTCAAAAGCTGGGTAATATTCTATTGTTTTTATATTCCAAATTGTACCCATTCATTTGTTTGTTGAGGGAAGTATGGATTGCTTTAACCTATTGATTTTTGTAAGTAAAGCTACAATAAATATGTGAGCGTTTACATCTTTTTTGCATTCTGTTTTATTAGTCTATTTGTCTGTCTTTATGCCAGTAACAAACTACTTAGATTACTGTAGATTTGTAACAGGTTTTGAAAACAGGAATTGTAATGTTTCCAAAATTTTTCTCTTTTTGAAAACTATAGAGTTCTTTGTGGTCTCCTGAAATTCCATATACTTTCGGGAGTCACATTTTCTGTATCTGTCAAAAATAAAATTAAGAATTTTATAGGGATTGTATTAAATCTGTAGGTCACTTTTGGCATTATAGACATGTTCAAAATATTAAGTTTTCTAACTGTTGAACAAAAGCATGTTCAAGAGTAAATTGCTTAATTTTTACATATTTGTGAATTTTATTAATTTTCTTCTGTTATCGATTGCTAGTTTTAATCCTTTTTGGTCAGAAATTATAGTATGTAACATTCAATTTTTTTATTATACTTTAAGTTCTAGGGTACATGTGCAGAACGTGCAGGTTTGTTACACAGGTATACATGTACCATGTTGGTTTGCTGCTCCCATCAACTCATCATTTACATTAGGTATTTCTCCTAACGCTATTCCTTTCATAGTCCCTCACCCCCAAACAGGCCCCAATGTGAGATGTTCCCCGCCCTGTGTCCATGTGTTCTCATTGTTCAACTCCAACCTATAAGTGAGAACATGCGGTGTTTGGTTTTCTGTCCTTGTGATAGTTTGCTGAGAATGATGGTTTCCATCTTCATCCATGTCCCTGTAAAGGACATGAACCCATCCTTTTTATGGCTGCATAGTATTCCATGCTGTATATGCTCCACAATTTCTTAATCCAATCTATCATTGATGGACATTTGGGTTGGTTCCAAGACTTTGCTATTGTGAATAATGCCGCAATAAACATATGCGTGTGTGTGTCTTTATAGTAGCATGATTTATAACTCTTTGGGTATATACCCAGTAATGGGATTGATGAGTCAAAAGGTATTTCTGGTTCTAGATCCCTGAGGAATCACCACACTGTCTTCCACAATGGTTGAACTAATTTACACTCCTACCCACAGTGTAAAAGTGTTTCTATTTTTCCACATCCTCTCCAGCATCTGTTGTTTCCTGAAATTTTAAAGATCGCCATTCTAACTGGCGTGAGATGGTATCTCATTGTGGATTTGATTCGCATTTCTCTGATGACCAATGATGAGCAATTTTTCATATGTCTGTTGGCTGCATAAATGTCTTCCTTTGAAAAGTGTCTGTTATATCCTTTGCCCACTTTTTGATGGGGTTGTTTTTTTTTCTTGTAAATTTGTTTTAGCTATTTTTAGATTCTTGATATTAGCCCTTTGTCGGATGGGTAGATTGCAAAAATTCTCTCCCATTCTGTAGGTTGCCTGTTCAATCTGATAATAGTTTTGTTTGCACCCTGGTTTCGAACCAGGTACGCTACGGTCCCGGGGCCGTGAGCAAGGGCTGATGAGAAGGCACTTTCGTGCATGGGGGACACAGGCCCCGCTTCTCGGCTGTGAGGTTTTTCTTTTCTTTTTTTTTTTTTTTCCCTGCCACTTGTGACTCACCTCCCCTCCCTCAAACCTAACCTTCCCCTCAGGGGCCTTCTGCCCGCTTTGGGGTACCCATAGCGGGACCGAGACGCTCCCTGGGTTCGAACCAGGGTCCGGGGCCATGTGCAGGGGCTGATGGGAAGGCACTTTCGTCCGTGGGAGACCCAGGAACGCTTCTCGGCGGCGCGGTTGTTTTTTTTTTTTTTTTTCCTGACACAGGTGCTTCACCTCCCCTCCCTCAAAACTTACCTTCACCTCAGGGGCCTTCTGCCCGCTTTGGGGTACCCCTAGCTGGCCCGAGAAGTTCCATGGGTTCGAATCAGGGGCGCCAGGTTCCCTGGGACCCAGAGCAGGGGTTGAAGGGAAGGCAGTTTCGTGCATGGGGGACCCAGGCCCCGCTTCTCGGCGGCGCGATTTTTTTTTTTTTTTTTTTCCTGCCACAGGTGCCTCACATCCCCTGCCTCAAACCTAACCTTCCCCTCAGGGGCCTTCTGCCCACTTTGCGATACCCCTAGCGGGCCCGAGGCGCTCCCTGGGTTGGAATCAGGAACGCCAGGGTCCCCGGGTCCCAGCGCAGGGATTGAAGGGAAGGAACTTTCGTGCGTGCGGGACCCAGGAACGCTTCCTAGTGGCGAGTTTTTTTTGTTTTTTTTTTTTTTTTCCTGCCACAGGTGCTGCACTTTCCCTCCCTCAAACCCCACCTTCCCCTCAGGGGCCTTCTGCCCGCACTGGGGAAACACTAGCGGGCCGAGATTCTCCCTGGGTTCGAACCAGGGACGCCAGGGTCCCAGGGCCATGCGCAGGGGCTGATGGGAAGGCACTTTCGTCCTAGAAGGACCCAGGAACGCTACTCGGAGGCGCGCTGTTTTTTCCTTTTTTTCCTGCTACAGCTGCCTCACCACCCCTCCCTCAAACCTTAACTTCCCCTCAGGGGCCTTCTGCCCGCTTTGTGGTACCCCTAGCGGGCCCGAGAGGGCCCTGAGTTGGAACCGGCGATCCATGGTAACCGGAGCCCAACCCAGGGACTGATGGGAAGGCACTTTTGTCCGTGGGGGACCGAGGCCCCGGTTCTCCGGGGCGCTTTTTTTTTTTTTTTTTTCCTGCCACGGGTGCCTCACCTCCCCTCCCTCAAAGCTTACCTTCCCCTCAGTGGCTTTTGTCCGCTTTGGTGTACCCCTAGCCGGCCCGAGACGCTGCATGGGTTCTAAGCAGGGACGCCAGGGTCCCCGAGGTCCAGCACAGGGGCTGATGGGAAGGAACTTTCGTCCGTGGGGGACCCAGGAACGCTTCTCGGCGGCGCGTTTTTTTTTTGTTTTGTTTCGCGTTTTTTTTTTTTTTCTGCCACAGTTGCCTCACCTGCACTCCCTCAAACCTTACCTTCCCCTGAGGAGCCTTCTGCCCGCTTTGGGTACGCCTAGCGGGCCCTTTACAAGAAGCTCTTTAGTTTAAGTAGATCCCGTTTGTCAATTTTGGCTTTGTTGCCATTGCTTTTGGTGTTTTAGTCATGAAGTCTTTGTCCATGCCTATGGTATTGCCTAGGTTTTCTTGTAAGTTTTTATGGTTTCAGGTCTTACATTTAAGTCTTTAATCCATTTTCACTTAATTTTTGTATACAGTGTAAGGAAGGGATCCAGTTTCAGTTTTCTGCATATGGCCAGCCAGTTTTCCCAGCACCATTTATTAAATAAGGAATCCTTTCCCCATTGCTTGTTTTTGTTAGTTTTTTTCAAAGATCGGATAGTTGTAGATGTTTGGTGTTATTTCTGAGGCCTCTGTTCTGTTCCATTGGTCTATGTATCTGTTTAGGTACCAGTACCATGCTGCTTTCCTTGCTGTAGCCTTGTATTATAGATTGAAGTCAGGTAGCGCGATTCCTCCAACTTTGTTCTTTTTGCTTAGGATTGTCTTGACTATGTGGGCTCTTTTTTGGTTCCATATGAACTTCAAGGTAGTTTTTTCCAATTCTGTGAAGAAAGTCAATGGTAGCTTGGTGGGGATGACATTGAATCTATAAATTACCTTGGGCAGCATGGCCATTTTCACAATATTGATTCTTCCTTTCCATGAGCACGGAATGTTCTTCCATTTGTTTGTGTCCTCTTTTATTTCGTTGAGCAGTGGTTTGTAGTTCTTCTTGAAGAGGTCCTTCACATCCCTTGTAAGTTGGATTCCTAGGTATTTTATTCCCTTTGAAGCAATTGTGAATGGGAGTTCACTCATGATTTGACTCTCTGTATGTTATTGTATGAATGTGTGTGATTTTTGCACATTGATTTTGTATCCTGAGACTTTGCTGAAGTTGCTTATCAGCTTAGGAGATTTTTGGCTGAGACGACGGAGTTTTCTAAATATACAATCATGTCATCTGAAAACAGGGACAATTTGGCTTCCTCTTTTCCTAGTTGAATATACTTTATTTCTTTCTCTTGCCTGATTGCCCTGGCCATAACTTTCATCACTATGTGGAATAGGAGCGATGAGAGAGGACATTCTTGTCTTGTGCCGGTTTTCAAAGGGAGTGCTTCCAGTTTTTGCCCATTCAGTATGATATTGGTTGTGAGTTTGTCATAAATAGTTCCTATTATTTTGAGATACATTCTATCAATATCTAGTTTATTGAGCATTTTTTAGCATGAAAGGCTGTTGAATTTTTTCGAAGGCCTTTTCTGCATCTATTGAGATAATCATGTGGTTTTCGTCATTTGTTCTGTTTATGTGATGGATTATGTTTACTGATATTCATATGTTGAACCTGCATCCCAGGGATTAAGCACACTTGATCTTGGTGGATAAGCTTTTTGAAGTGCTGCCTGATTCGGTTTGCCAGTATTTTATTGAGAATGTTTGCATCGATGTTCATGAGGAATATTGGCTTAAAATTTTCTCTTTTTGTTGTGTCTTTGCCAGACTTTGGTATCAGGATGATGCTGGTCTCATAAAATGAGTTAGAGAGGATTCCCTCTTTTTCCTTTGATTGGAATAGTTTCAGAAGGGTTGGTACCAGCTCCCCTTTGTACCTCTGGTAGAATGTGACTGTGAATCCGTCTGGTCCTCGAATTTTTTTGGTTGGTAGGCTATTAATTATTGCCTCAATTTCAGAACCTGTTATTGGTCTATTCAGAGATTCAACTTCTTCCTTGTTTAGTCTTGTGGGGGGCGTATATGTCCAGGAATTTACCCATTTCTCCTAGATTTTCTAGTTTATTTGCGTAGAGGTGTTTATAACATTCTCTGATGGTAGTTTTTATTTCTGTGGGAGCAGGGGTGATAGCCCCTTTATCATTTTTTATTGCTTCTCTTTGATTCTTCTCTCTTTTCTTTATTAGTCTTGCTAGCAGTCTATTTTGTTGATCTTTTCAAAAAAATAACTCCTGTATTCATTGATTTTTTGAATTTTTTGTAACATTCAATTTTTCAAAAATTCTGTTAAGAATTGTTTTTTGGCTTAATAGTTATTTTTAGGAGAATGTTTCATGAGCTTTTGAGAAGATTGTGAGTTTTGTTTTTGTATAGAGTGTTCTCTATGCGTCTGGTATATCTAATTGCTTTACAGTATTTTCATGTCGTCTGTTTACTTTTTAATATTCTATCTGGCATTTTTATTAATTACAGAACTGGTGTATTAAAATATTATACTTTTAATATATTGCCATTTTTGCTTATGTTCTGTCAAGATATTATTGATATATTTAAAAATACTCATGTAAGGTGCATACATATTTGTGTGTATACATAATTAGATATATACACAGAATTATATAAATGTGTATAATTGTCATAGGTTTCCAGTGAATAAATCCTTTTATTATTTTGTCCTTTGTTTTTTTGACAATTTGATTTCATAATATATTTTATAAACTAAGACAGTTATTTAAAAAGCATTTTGCATACTATAATTGTGACATAGTCCTCATTTGGTTATGATTTGCATAATTATTTGGATGCATCTTGCCACATTTAGTCTGTTTTTGTTACTATAGAGTAAGATGGCTCATATCTGTCATCCTAGCATTTTAGGAGATTGAGGTGGGAGGATCACGTGAAACCAGGAGTTTGAGACCAGCCTGGGAAACAAAGCAATATCAAGTCTCTAAAATAAATAAATAAATAAATTGAGTCCCTTTAGACAGATGTAGTTAGATTTTCTTTCTTTTTTTTTTAATTCCTATACTCAATTTATGAATTTTGGTTGAGAAGTTTAGTTTGTGAGTAGTTACTTAATTTCCTGCATTTGAAGGAATTACTTTTGACACTTTGTGGAGTAAAATTTAAATATTAAATTTGAACTCAATTGAATCTGGACTCAAACAATGGTCACCAAGTCCTGGAACAGGTTGTGTGAGCCCCTTGAGGCTTTCATCCAGCGCTGTTTCGGATAAATCTCTATTTCAATTTATTCCTATATGTTAGTTACTGAAAAACAACAGACAATCACAAAAAACAAGTTGACCTTTTTCTTTTCCTTGAGCCCAGAAATGAAGGGCCCTCCTGACTGGACGTCATGCCAGATAACTCATTACAAAAAGAGCTAGGGTTCCAGACTGTGCCAAAACTTCATGAGATCTCTTCTCATCTGTTCACGGACAAGTGGCCAACTCTGGAGCCCAGGCTGTTGCTTCGCAGTCTGGTGATGAATCCTCCATTGTCTGATGAGTGTAAATATATATATCTCTTTTCCCTTCTCTCCGTCCCATTGCAACTTGCTTATTATATCATTTGCTTATTATATCTGCATTGCCATTTACATGGGATACAGTTTGTTTACCCTTAAAGGTATTGTGTGTGTGTGTGTTTCCTTCTCTCCTTGAGCATTTCCTGCACAGAACATTTTTGGCTTCACGAACAGGATCCTAAAGCAAAAGCATGCCATTTTTTGGTGCAGGGACCAGACTGGGAGCTCGGGGACTTTCCATATCTTCAGAAGGGAACTCCCCTAGTTCTTCCCCTTGGCCATTCAGTGGTCCAAGGGAGCTGGCCTTTGTGAAAATCGGGAATCTAAGTTAGTGCATTTTGAATCATTGGTTGTGTGTGAGGAGGTGCAGGGAATCCCAGTTGGTAAATGGGATGCTGAGGGAATTTCCCAGCATGGATGGTGCTTGCTTACTGCTTATAAGTTAATGTGTCAAGATAGGAATCAGCTGCTACAACAGAAATGTAAGCCAGAAAAGAAAATGCTAATCTGACTTCCAGGCTGGCCCTGGCCCATGGCCAGGCCTATGTCTTGACTGATCAGCCTCAAAGTTATCAGCCTATTGCTGAAAAAAGCAGCTGCCTGAGTGGCCCAGTCAGGGTAAAACTGAAGAATTAGTCAGCTGGGGCTTGGATCCGGTAAAAACCCAAATCCTATCTCAAGGATGGGAAGTTAACCCTAGTAAAATTCAAGGACCTGCACAAACTGTAAAGTTCCTTGGCATCCTATGGAATGCAGGGAAACAGTCCATTTTACCAAAGGCTATGGCTAAAATACTAGAATTTGCAGCCCTACCACTGAAAAGGAGGTCCAAAATTGTATTGGTTTGTTTGGATTCTGGAGACATCATATTCCCCACTTGGGTAACATTTTACAACCTCTGCATGCAGTCACTAGAAAACGCTATGACTTTCACTGAAGACAGAAAGAGAGCGTGGCTTTTCAACCAGCCAAACAAGCAGAGCAACAGTATGGCCCTTACAGGATGGGCCAGTAGAACTGCAAGTAACTGTCCTAGATCAACACGCTAATTGGAGCCTTAGGTAGAAACAAGATGGGAAGAGATACCTTTGGGGTTTTAGACCCAGAAGCTGTCAGAGGCTAGCAAAGCTTATACTCTTTGAGAAGCAGCTGTTGACCTGCTACTGGGCTTTCCAGGAAACAGAACACCTTTGTCTTAATCATGATGTTTTTATGAGGCCCCAAATTCCTATTATGACTTGGGTCATGAGCTCCCTCAAACCTCATTGGATAGGGTACACTCAAGAAAGTAAATGGAAATGGCACATACAAGACCAGGCTAAGCCGGAACCAAAACAGGTATCATTTTTAAATGAGGATGTGCAAAACTTGCCAGCTCAGCAAACCACTGAGCAAGTCCTGCAGATAGGGAAGGAAACCTCCCGTGCCCAATGAGGCAAATCCTTTAAAGAACCAAGCCCAGACGATCAGAGACATGCTTGGTTTGCTGATGATTCCACCAAATACATTGATGGGACCCGATGCTGGGAGGCCGTGGCTTATAATCCTGTTAAAAACATAAGCATTTCTGAGGAAGGGAGGGGTGTGAGCAGCCAGCTGGCTGAACTAGAATCTGTTCTCTGAACTATTCAGGAGGAGGCCAGTGGGATTTGTTACTTGTATACCTACTCTTGCTTAGCAGAAAATGGTCTTACTACCTAGTTGCCCGAATGGCAATGAAACAAATGGTGAATTACGAATAAAGAGGTTTGGAGAAAACAATACTAGGAAGATATCTGAATCCTGGTGCACACTACCATTATTGCTGTTTTCCACATTGATGCTCATGCATCTCTGCTTTCTCTTGACAGACTATTCCATCAGCAGGTAGATCAACAGGTGTGAGATTCGGAACCTTAACCTTGGGCTGTGTTCATGTGAAAAGATGACAATTTTTGCTCTTGGCTCAGTGTACATATGAGTATCACAATCTCACCTTTGTTCTGGGCCCTATCAGGACACTCTCTTCACCGCATGAAGCCTTTATAGAGTATGCATGAATGTAACAATTCTCTCTGAAACCTTAAGCAGGCACGGACCCCTCCTTGTACCTTTAGCTTTAAGCCCTGGTATGACAGTCAACATCTTTCTGCTTGGATGGGTCCAAATAAGAGTTCTTAACTGCCTATGATTTGCGTTTAAAAATGAGTCACCATCCCACCTGTGGCTGGATGTTCACATATGAAAGTCAGAATCCCAGTTGTGGACTATGTCTGCATGTGTAATTCAGGACCTCAAGAGTGGGCTCTCTCCACGTGTGATAGAGACCATCCTGAATATTGGTGTGGTGTGAATCTGAGAAGTATAATCTCACCAGTGTGCTGAGCCCTTTGGTGACAATTTATCTACCATAGTTTACACAATATGCAAGACAATGGTACTCCTCCGTGTGACGTATAACTGGGTCTTGCACACAGGTAATGTGAGTCTCCTCTCCTGCCTTGAAATGCTCACAGGAGGCATTGGGACATACCACTGAACCTGATATTCAGGTTATGTGACTGTCTTTCCTGTGCTCTGTCCATGGGCTTTTGTGACATATTTCTGGGTCCAAAACACAGGCGACATAGCTCTCCTGTCTGGATCCTGCCTAGAGAGGGCATGGTGGCATATCCCTGCACCAGCCACCAGATGATATAACTCTATCTTCTGTCTAGTCCCTGCTTACAGGGTGAATTGTGACTTATCGCTAGGTGCAGCGTTTAGCTAATATGACTCTTCCCTTTTTTCACGTTCTGCCCACGGGGAAGATTGGGACATATCGATGGGTAAAACACCAAAATGAGTTTACTCTTTTCTCTTTGTTCTGTCCTTAGAAGGCATTGGGACATATTGCTGAACCAGCACCAAGGTAATGTAAGGGTCCTACCTGAACCCTGCCCACAGGGAGCATAGTGACATATCTCTGAGCCCATGAACTATTTGATATGGCTCTATTCTCTTACCTGGACTTTGCCCATGAGAAAGATTGTGACGTATTTCTTGGTCCAGTGCTTAGGTAATGTGATTCTCCTCTCCAGCCTGAAACATGCCCACAGAAGTAAGAGTGACATCTCTGGGCCTAGCCCACAGGTGATGTGACTCTTATCCCTTCTTTCTGCCCAGGGGAGTCATTGTGATGTATATCTGAGACCATTATAAGAATGATGTGACTCTCCTATTCTTACTGCGACCTGTCCACAGTGGGGATGATGATGTATCACTTAGGCCAGCACATATGTGGTGAGACCCTTCTCATGCCTGTGCCCTGCCCCCTGGGCTAATTGTGACATATAACTGGGCCCCTCCCCTAGGTTATGCAACATATCCCTGTGATAACACTCTTTGTACCATTTAAGGGCTTTATATAATATAAGAGAGAGCGGTATTCCTCTAAGACCCTCATACAAAGAGAAGATTTAGGACCTACCGATTTTCCAAAGCCTCACTAGGAAAAACAGCATTTCTCTTAGTGGCAGGTTTGAGGTATGAGAGTCATTATTACACCTGTGAGCTGGCCAAGATATATGTTTCAATCTCTCCTGTGCGTAGGGAGTGAGCAGGAGAGTCGCATCACCTGGATGCTTGGCCAGAGATCTGTCAATATCTCCCCTGATGACAGGGACCAGGTAGGAGAGTCACATACCTAAGGCTGGGCCAGGGATATGTAACAATCTTTTATGAGGTCGGAGGCTAGGAAGGGAGTCCCATTACTTGTATGCTCACCCGGGATATGTTACAATCCCCTCCTGAAATCAGAGTACAAGCAGCAGAGTAAATCACCTGAATATTGATCTCAGTGATATGTCACCACACTCCCTGTGGGTAAAGCCATGGCAGGAGAGACACATCACCTGATTACTGATTACTAGGCCCAGTGATATGTCAGAATCTTTCCTGTGGGCAAGGTGCAGGCAGAAGGGAGAGTCACATCATCTGGTGATGGAGGCAGAAATATGCTACAAGGCAGAAATATGCTCTGCCTCCCTGTGGGCAGAGTTGAGGCAGGAGCCCCCAATCTCCTAGGTGTTAAGTTCAGTGATATGTTACAATGCTCCCTGTGGGCAGCACAAGGCGAGAGAATAGAGCCACATCACCTACGTTCTAGGTCCAAAGATATGTCCCAATTTTATTTGTGAGCTGGGCTTAAACAGAAGAGTCTAGTCACTCAGGTGCTGGACAAATGTGTATGTTTGTCACAATGACACCTGCAGGAAGTTCTAGACATGGGATGAATCCCGCACATATTCTGGTTTTAGGCATGAGAGTGAACACCTTCTGTATGTTTGATCTAAGTACACAAGTCACTATCTCAATAGTGGACTAAATTTGTGCATGGCAGCCCCATTTTCTCTTGCAGACTTTCTCCCCTAATTGAAATCACGGCTTCACAGGTGTGCCGACTCATGATATGAGAGTCATCAACATATCTGTGACTCTCACATATGAGAGTCAGTTTTTCAACTTTTTTTATTGTACTTTAAGTTTTAGGGTACATGTGCACAACGTGCAGGTTTGTTACATATGTATACATGTGCCATGTTGGTGTGCTGCTCCTTTATCTCCTCATTTACATTAGGTATATGTCCTAATGTTATCCCTTCCCCCTCCCCCTATCCCACAACAGGCCCCGGTGTGTGATGTTCTCCTTCCCGTGTCCAAGTGTTCTCATTGTTCAATTCCCACCTAGGAGTGAGAACATGCCGTGTTTGATTTTTTGTTCTTGCGATAGTTTGCTGAGAATGATGATTTCCAGCTTCATCCATGTCCTTACAAAGGACATGAACTCATCATTTTTTATGGTTGCATAGTATTCCATGGTGTATGTGTGCCACATTTTCTTAATCCAATCTATCATTATTGGACATTTGGGTTGGATCCAAGTCTTTGCTATTGTGAATAATGCCACAATGAACACACGTGTGCATGTGTCTTTATAGCAGCACAGCATGGTACTGGTACCAAATCAGAGTACATGGTACTGGTACCAAATGGAGCAGAACAGAGCCCTCAGAAATAGTGCCACACATCTGCAACTATCTGATCTTTGACAAACCTGACAAAAACAAGAAATGGGGAAAGGATTCCCTATTTAATAAATGGTGCTGGGAAAACTGGCTAGCCATATGTAGAAAGCTGAAAATGGATCCCTTCCTTACACGTTACACAAAAATTAATTCAAGATGGGTTAAAGACTTAAATGTTAGACCTAAAACCATAAAAACCCTAGAAGAAAAGCTAGGCAATACCATTCAGGACATAGGCATGGGCAAGGACTTCATGTCTAAAACACCAAAAGCAATGGCGACAAAAGCCACAATTGACAAATGGTATCTAATTAAACTAAAGAGCTTCTGCACAGAAAAAGAAACTACCATCAGAGTGAACAGGCAACCTACAGAATGGTAGAAAATTTTTTCAATCTACTCATCTGACAAAGGGCTAATACCCAGAATCTACAAAGAACTCAAACAAGTTTATAAGAAAAAAGCAAACAAACCCATCAACAAGTGGGCGAGGATATGAACAGACAGTTCTCAAAAGAAGATATTTATGCAGCCAAAAGACACATAAAAAATGCTCAATTTTTCAACTTTTGAAACTGCCTTTGGGTATGGGATTCAGAGCCTCAAAAGTGAACTATGATCATGTGAAAGAACGACAATCTTTAATGTTGGCTGGGTGTGCATCCCAATGTCATTATATTACTGTGTGCTGAGCCCTATTAGGAGTTTCTGTGTTGCATCTGAGGGCTTTATATGGTATGCATGACAGTCTCAATTCTTTCAGAGATTTTCATGCTGGTATGGACCCATGATCAAACCTGTGGCCCTAAGCCTATATATGAGTCAACATCTTTACAATTGGCGGGGTCCAGATAAGAGAATCATCACCTTTCTATGCGGTGGGTTTATAACGAAGTTCCCATTCCAACTGTGGCCAGAACTTTATATATGAGATTCGCAATTCCAACTATAAACTGCATTCATGTGTGAAATTCAGGACCTCACAAGTGGGTTCTGTTTATACGTGAGGGTGAAAATCATAATGGCCAGGAGGGTGCAGGGGGTGCATACGAGAAAAAAATTTCACCTGTGCGCTGGGCCCTGTGATGAGACTCTGTACCACCTGAGGGCTTTACGTAATATGTGAGAGAGTGGATGATCTTAACGAGGAGACCCAGGGATTTTTATTTTTATTTTTTCATTTCCCTCAGTGTTGGTAGGAGAAGCAGGATCTCTCCTATTGGCTGGTTTGACATATGAAAGTCATCATTGTGCCTGTGAGTTGTGCTCCAAGATATATGTCACAATTACACCTGCATAAAGGAAGAGAGCAGGAGAGTAAAATCAGTTGGACGCTGGGCCAGGGATATGTCGCTTCCCTGAGAACAGGGACCAGGGAACAGAGACACATTACCTGAATACTCAGGCATGGGTATGTAGCAATCCACTCCTTAAATTAGCAACCAGACAGCAGAGCCACATCACCTGGGTGCTGGATCTAGCAATATGTCACAATCCTCTCTGTGGTCAGGATGCAGGTAGGAGAGTCACATCTCCTTGGTGATGAATGCAGAAAAACGTCACAAGTTTCTCTGTGCATAAGGTAGAGGAATAAGCCTTTTATCCCCTAAGTGTTGGGCCCAGGGATATGTCACAATACCCAAAATATGCAAACCCAGGCAAAAGAGAACAGTCACATCACCTTGGTGGTAGGGTCACTGATATGTCACAATCCCCTCTTTTGGAAGGGCCCAGATAAGAGTGGAGAGTCACATAGCCTAGGCAACGAATAGAAAGGTATGTCATAATACCCCTGTTGGCAAGACCTATGCAGAAGAGTCACATCACCTATGTGTTCAACCCAGATATATGTTACTGTACACAATGTATGCAGGGCCCAGGCAAGAGAAAAGGCCACATCACCTCGGTTCTGGGCCCAGCAATATATCACAATACCTCCTAAGAGGAGGTAACAGACAGGAGAGTCACATCACCTAGGTCTGAGGAGCAGAGCTATATGGTAATGCCCTGTGTGTGTGCGCCCCAAAATAGAGGAGAGTTACATCACCTGAAGACTGTACCCAGCTATGAGTCACAATGACCCCTGTGGGCAGCACCCAGGCATGAGAAGAGAGGACCATCATGTAGGTGCTGTGCCAGGCTGTATTTCACAATCTCCACTATGGATAGGTTTCAGGGAGAAGAGGACCGTCACATCATCTAGTTGATGAGTCTGGAGATATGTCAAAATGACCCCTCTAAAGAGACCAGGATGCAGAATCACATGACCTGTGTGCTGGGTCTAGGAATAACCCACTCTCCCTTCTGTAAACATGGCCACGCAGAAGATGAGGGTCACATATTTAAGGTGATGAACGCGGAAATATTTCACAAGTCTCCCTGTAGGCAAGACCCAGACAGGAGATTCCCTTCCCTCAGTTGTTGGGACCAGAAATACATCACAATGTGGGACTCAAGCAAAAAAACTAAAGAAACATCACCTATTTTCTGAGCTCAGAATTAGTCACAATCTCTCCTGTAGGCAAAGCCTTTGTTAAAAAAGAAGAGTTTTATCAAATAGTTGATGGGCTCAGAGATATGTCCCAATGCCATATGTTACAAATTGCTGTAGGCAGGCTTCAGGCAGGAGATGGGCCTAATAATGTGTCACAGTGCTTTCTGCTTGCAGGGCAAAGTCAACAGAGTAATGTCACCTCGGAGTTGGACCCACCAATGTATCACAATCTCCTTCCAAACAAATCCTAAAAAACAAAAGAAGAGTAACATGAGCTAGGTGCTGGGCACAGTGATATGTCACAATCCCTCCTTTAAGCAGGGACTAGGCAGGAGAAGAAAATCACACCACATGGGTGATGGGCACATAGATATTTCACAATGTCCCCTTAGGCAAAACTCAGGAAGGAGAGGTAGATCATCTAGGTTTTGGATGCAACAGTATGTCACAATGGCCATTGTGGCCTGGGCACCGGCAGAAGAGTCACATAACATGGATGTGGGACCCAGCAATACATCACAACGCCCCGGTGAGAAGCACTAATGCAAGACAGAAAACTTACATTACCTAGGTGCAAGGCCAAGTGATATGTCCCAATGTCCCTTGTGGGCAGCACCAAGGCAGGAGGTAAGAGTCACATAACTTAGGTGCTGGCTTCAGTGATATATCAGAATCCCATCTGTGAGCTGGGCACAGGAAACAGAGCTAAAATACTCGGGAGCTGGGCAGAGATGTATGTCACAATCCCACCTGCAGAAAGCGACAGGGATGAGATGAACAACTCCACACATGTCCGGATTCCAGGTATGAGAATTTGCATGTTGGGCCTAAGTACACCAGTCTCAATCTCAACAGTGAACTGGATTCATAAATGTGTCTTCTCTGGCTGACCGTGTCCCCTTAGGAGAGTTACAGTCTCACAGATGTAATGAATTTTGGTTTGAGAGTCACCCACCTACCTGTGGACAAGATCCATATATGAGAGTCAGTTTTCTTTTTTTTCTTTCTTTTTCTTTCTTTCTTTCTTTCTCTTTCTTTCTTTCTTTCTTTCTTTTTTCTTTTCTTTCTGCCTTTCTTTTCCTTCCTTCCTTCCTTCTTTCTTTCTCTTTCTTTCTGTCTTTCTTTCTGTCTGTCTGTCTTTCTTTCTTTCTGTCTTTCTTTCTTTCTTCTTTGCTTTCTTTTTCTTTTTTTTTTTCTCGCTTGAGATGGAGTCTCACTCTATTGCCAGGCTGGAGTGCAGTGGGACGATCTCGGTTCTCTGCAACCTCTGCCTCCTGGGTTCAAGCGACTCTCCTGCTTCAGCTTCCTGAGTAGCTGGGATTACAGGTACATGCCACCATGCCCAGCTAATTTTTGTATTTTTAGTAGAGATGGGGTTGCCAGGCGCAGTGTTCCATGCCCATAATCCCAGAACTTTGGGAGGTCGAGGTGGGTAGATCACTTGAAGTCAGGAGTTTGACACCAGTCTAATCAATATGGTGAAACCCCGTCTCTACCAAAAATATAAAAATTAACTGGGCATGGTGACATGAGCCTGTAGTCCCAGCTACTCAGGAAGCTGAGACAAGAGAATTGTTTGAACCTGGGAGGTGGAGGTTGCAGTAAGACTAGATGGTGCCACTGCACTCCAGTCTGGGTGACAGAGCAAGACTCTGTCTCAAAATAATAATAATAATAAATAAATAGTAGAGAGGCGGGGTTTCACCATGTTGGCCAGGATGGTCTTGATCTCCTGACCTCGTGATCCACCCGCCTCGGCCTCCAAAAGTGCTGCGATTACAGGCATGATCCACCGCGCCAGGCCGGTTGTGCTCATTTTTGAGGATAACTTTTATTGTCACCAGAGTGTGCATGAGTGTTAGAATCTCACCTGTTTGCTGGGCCCTGTTAGGACACTATGTACCTCCTATGGGCCTTGTCGAGTATGCATTAAACATAATCCACTCTGAGGTCTTCATGCTGATATGAACCTATGATCATACCTGTGGCCATAAGCCCAGGTATGAGAGTCAACATCTCTCCAGCTGGCTGGATCCAGATAAGAGGATATTTACTTGGCTGTAAACTGGGTTCAGAAATAAGTCACTATCCCAACTGTGACTGGATGTTCACATGTGATAGTTACAATTCCAGCTGTGGACTGCATTCAGGTATGAGATTTAGACCTCCCTAATCACCTCTGTTCCTGTGTAAGAATGACAATTCTGATGATTGGTGGGTGTGTATACAGAGAACAAAATCTCACCTGTGTTCTGGGCCCTGTGATGACACTGTACCATCTGAGTGCTTTACAGGATATGCAAGAGTGCTTACTTTCTCTGACCTTCATAGTAAGAGAAGACCCATAATTTTGCACATTTTGTAAAGCCTGGCTATGAGACAAAGTATCTCTCCTATTGGTTGGTTTAAGGTATGAATGTCATCATCACACCTACATGCTAGGCCAAAATATATGTGAGAATCTCACGTTTGAGTAGTCAGCAAGCAGGAGGGTCTCATCACCTTGGTCATTGTAGGGATATATCACATTCTCCCCTGAGGACAGGGTCAAGGCAAGAAAGTCACATCCCTAGGTATTCTGCCAGGGATATGTTCTTGCCCCCTCCTGAAAGCATGACACATGCAGCAGAGTCACCTCACCTGGCTTCTGGGCCCAGTGACATGTCACAATTTTCCCTGTGAGCAAGGCACAGGCAGGAGAAACACATCACCTGTTTGCTGGGCCCAGAAATATGCTACAGTTTTTCTTGTGAGCAGGGCTCAGGCAGAAATGGGGGGATCACATTTTCTAGGTGATAAATGCAGAGCTATGTCACAAGGTCCCCAGTAGTCAGGGCCTTGGCAGAAGCTTCCTATTGTCTAGGCGATTGGCCCAGTGATACAACACAATAGCTAAATTATGCAGGGCCCAAGGCAAAGAGGAGAGTTGCATCACCTAAGTGATGAACAAAAAGATACGTCATAATACCCAGGTGGAAATGGCCCATGCAGGTGAGTCACATTACCTAGGTGTTGGACCCAGTGATATGTCACAATACACAATATATGCAGGGCCCAGCCAAGAGGGGAGAGTCAAATCACCCAGGTGCTGGGCCCGATGATACATTGTAATCTGTCTTTGGTCAGAGCCCTAGCAGTAGAAGAAACTCACATCACCTCCATGCTGAGGTCAGCCATATGTCACAATACCCCTGAGAAATGAGCCCAGGAAAAGAGTCACATCATTTAAGTGAGAGGCCCATAGATATTTTGCAATTCCTCCTGTGGGTAGTCCTCAGTAAAAAGACAGTCACATTACTTAGAGTCTGTCCCCAGCGATGTGTAAGAATCCCAGCTGTGAACAGGCACCAGACAGGACAAGAGAGTCCCATCACCTGGGTGAACAGTGCACAGATATGTCACAATGACCCCATGTAGGCAAAGTCTAGACAAGAGTTACATCACCTGGGTGTTGGACCCAGCAATATGTCACAATGGCTCGTGTGGGCAAAGCACAGGACAGAGTCATATAACAAAGTGCCAGGACCAGTGTTAGGTCAGGATACCCTTTATGGGCAGTGCCAAGACAGGAGATTAGATTCATATTAATTAGATGCTGGATTCAAGGATATATCACAATCTCATCTGTGGGCTACACCCAGGCAAAAAAGTCAAATCACTCAGGAGCTGGCTAGAGGTGTACGTCAGAATCACACCTGCAGGAAGGTCCATGGACGAGACTAACAATCCCTCATAAGTGCCAGTTCTCGATATGAGAGTGAGCGCCTCCTGTATGTTGCATCTATGTGCATAAGTCACAATCTCAATGGAGGATTGGCTTTTTTCCATGAGAGCCTTAATCCCTTTTGAAAACTGAGTTATCTTAGTGTAGTCACAGCCTCACAAGTGTTTTGGATCTTGGTCAGGGAGTCACAAACCCACTTAAGGACAATATCCACTTATAAGAGCCAATTTTCCAACTTTTGACTGCCTCTGGGTGTGAGTTTCAGAACCTCATTTATGTTCCATGTTCGTGTAGGAGAATGACAATTTTGACAGATGGCTGGGCTCAGGCAGGAGCCTTTCATCCTGCAGGTGTTGAGACAAAGGATACATCACAATACCCAAAATATGCTGGGTGCAGGCAAAAGAGGAGACTCATATTAGCTGGTTGCTAGGTCCAGTTATATGTCACCACCTCCCTTTTTGGCAGGGCTAAGGAAAAAGAGGAGAGTCAGAGCTAAAGAAATGTCATAATGTCCCTGTGGGTAGGGCCTATGCATGAGAGTTGCAACACCTAGTCATTGAACCCAGCCATATATTATAATACACAATGTATACAAGGCCCAGGCAAGAAAGGAGAGTAATATCACATAGGTACTAGGTCTAGCAATATGTCACAATACACCCTGAGTGGAGGCTCCAGGCAACAGGGTAACATTACCTAAGTGAAGTGCCCAGAGAGATGTTTCAATGCCCCTGGTGGGTAGGATTTTGAAAAAAGAGAAGTTACAGAACCTAGGGGCTAGGCCTAGCTATGTGTCACATTCATCTCCAAGACGGAGCCCAGACATGAGAGAAAAGTCACATGATGTAGGTACTGGGCAAAGTAATATGTCACAATCCTTATGTGAGCAGGCCCTAGGAAAAAGTAGAGAGTCACATTACCAGGCTGATGAGCACAGAGATATGTCACAATGCCCCTGTAAGGCAGGGTCCAGACAGTTGGGTTACATCGCCTGAGTAGTGGACCCAGCAATATAACACAGTGTCCCATATGGGCAGTGCACAAGCCGGAGAGTCACATAACCTGGGTGTGAGGCCAAGCTATATATAAGAACGCTTCCAGTGGGCAGCGCCAAGGCAGAAGAGGAGACTCACATCTCCAGGTGCAAGGTCTAGCGATATGTCAAAATGCTCACTGTGGGCAGTGCCAAGGAAGGAGAATAGAGTTACACCCTCAATGTGCTGGATCCAGCAATATGTTAATATCCCATCTGTGGGCTGGGTCCATGCGAGATCATCAAGTCACTCAGGTGCTAGGCACCGGCAAATTTCACCATGAAAGCTGCAGAATGGTCCAGGAATTAGATTAACAATCCCACAACTGTCTCAGTTGTAGGCATGACATTCAACACCTCCTGTATGTTGGGTCTAAGCCCACGAATAACCCTCTCAACAGCAGACTGGATTTGTGCATGAGAGCTTCAATTCCTCTGCAGACTGACCTGTGTTCCCGTGAGAGGATGACAATAGTTACTGTTGGCTGGGTGTGCATATGAGTGTCACAATCTCACCTGTGTGCTCGGCCCAGTTAGCACTCTCTGTGTACTACCCAATGGCTCTATATAGTATGCATGAGAGTTGTAATCAACTTTGAGACCTTCCTAACGGTAGGGACCCATGATCATACTTGTAGCATTAAGCCTGGTATGAGAGTCAACATCATTACAATTAACTAGGTCAGGATAGGAGAGTCCTCCCTCGCCTATGAGCTGAGTTTAGATGTGGGACACCATTTCAACTCTGGTTGAATGTTTATATATGAACACGGGCCTAACACCGAGGTGATGTGAGTGGCCTAGACACTTCAAGCAGGAGGCAATGTTACATATCTCTGGGTCTATCAACTATTTAATGTGACCTTCCTTTTTTACCTGAGCTTTCCCCATAAAAGAGATGTGACATATGTCTAGAGCAAGCACCTGGGTGATGTGACTCTCCTTTATTGACTGAGCCCTGTGTATTTTGGGTATTCTGACGTATCCCTGGACCTAACTTCTGGAAGATAAGAAGATCCAACATGGGCCCTGCCTAAAAAGTTTCTTGTGACAAATTTCTACATGAATCACCTTGGAGATTTGACTCTCCTCTCTTACCCGAGTTTTGCCCATAAGAGAGATTGTTACCTCTGCAGCAAGCACCTAAATGCTGTGGCTCTTCTTTCTTGCCTGGGTCATGCCCAGAGATGAAAGAGTGGCTTATCGCTGTGTCCAGCACACTGGTTATGTGATTATGCTGCCTGATCTCTGCTCACAGGAGCCATTGTGACATATCCCTGGGCCCAGAAACTATTTAACACGACTCTCTTCAATGACCTTAACTTGGTGCCTGGGATAAGTTGTGACACATCTCTGGATCCAGCACCTAGGTGATGCGACTCTCCTTTTCTGCATGGGCTATGCTTACAAGAAGGAGGCTGACTTATTGCTGTGTTGACAACTGATGTGATACCTCTGTTCTTGTCTTCTTAGTTTTTAAGAATTTAAACAAGAGACACAAGGAAAAAAAGTACAGCATAATTTATTGGAAAAGAAAATATTTGAAAGTTAAGTGCAGAATACAGTACACCCTGAGAGAGATACTCCAGGGTGGGCTGCTCGTAAGAGTGAGACAGCGTGGATTGTCGCTGGAGAAACCCGCTTACGGGAGTTTTACATTATTATTAATAAGGAGGAGGGAAGAGGAGTTGCTAATAAGCATGTTCTGAGTGATATTCTGGGTGCACATACGCAGTGACTGTACATGCTTGTTCATATGTTGCATGTCTCGTTAGCATCTTAGATCTCCACCCAGGAGTGTATTTCTGTTTGTTTGTTTGTTTGAGACAGAGTCTCCCCATGTTGCCCAGGCTGGAGTGCAGTGGTGTGATCTCTGCTCACTGCAACCTCCGCCTCCTGAGTTCAAGCCATGCTCATGCCTCTGCCTCCAGAGTATCTGGGATTACAGGCATGCACCACCATACCCTGCTAATTTTTGTATTTTTAGTTGAGACGGGATTTCACTATGTTGGCCAGTCTAGTCTCAAGCTTCTGGTTTGAAGTGATCCATCTTCCTCAGTCTCCCAAAGTGCTGGGAGTACAGGTATGAGCCACCTTGCCTGGCTAGGGCCTATATTTTTTGCTATTAAAATAAGCAAAAGTTAAGTTTGAGGACAGGTGAAATCAAAATGCACATGCTTTCTAGAACAGAAAGTCCTTGATGAGGATAACTTTGCTTGAATAAGCCCAATTACAATGCGAATGCTACGGCTTATTGTGTTGGCTGTACAGTCACCATGGTTTCTGTATCCTGAGATCATGGTCATTTTCTGTACTATCTATTCTGCCTCAATTTCCCCCTAAGAGATTTTAGGGCAATAATCATATTGGAGGTTGAGGGGTTAGGCCATTATTTCTGGAGCTGTTTCCTGCTGAGTGGGTGTTACTTCTGCCTAGCCTGGGCCTTAAAGTTTCTTCCTGTGTGATCTAACAGGGTGTAAACCATGTCGTTCGTGGAACCAGTGGGAAGATGTTGGCAGCCAAAGGTTGAAAGCCTTGCAAAACCATCATGCAAACATGGAGCTGCCGTAAGCAAGAGAGCAAGAAATCAGTTAACATTTTAAACAAAATTGGAACAAAACTAAAAGCTGAAAATATAATAATGACTGGTACTATTAAAGAGAGCAAGGCAGACAATGGACATTGCTTTCATGTTCCCATGGAAGTTCCTAGAGATTCAATTTTGTCTGCCTGGGTGATGATATTATTAATATTTTCTTCGACTAAACCAGACTGATTGATATCAAAAACAGCATTCTGCTTTTAGATATAAACACGTTCCTCTTTACCCGGCTGGGAGAAGATCCCAGGCTCTTTGGTTTTGTCAGACTACAGTGGCCATGGAGTCCAGATGTTGCTGAAGTCTATTGAGGCCCTCTGCTGCTTGTTGGGGACCCATTGAGTTTTCCTGAGATAGTTTCTATTGGATTCCCGAGGCTCTACCTTATGGTGACATTTGTGCTGCAAAGGAATTCTGCATTAAAATGGTGAAAGCAGCAAAAGTTTTAAGTCTTTTCTATTTTTTGCCAATAAGCAAAAGTTTTCTGCAGCTACGTGGTCAGCAGTCATTGGGTCCATTTATGGATGGTGAAGTTGAATGGTGGTCAAAGTTAGAGCCTGGAAGTCTTCAGTAAATGTGCTGAAGTTCTCTGGGAGCCATCAGAGCTGTTGCTTGCATTGGATTAGATCATTTGTTGAGAAGAGAACAAGCACTCTCATGGTCCTCTCTCCATTTGGGACTTTCTGTAAGGGGATCAAATTCTCTGGCCCTGCATGGTGTGAAGTTCCACCGTGAGTAACTACAGCTGGGCTGGTCACTATTGTACCTGGCAAAGGCTGATAGAGAGGAGCATAAGGAGGAGGTGAAACAAGCTTAGATTCTACAGAAGACTCTGATAGTGTGGGGATGCTGCAGATTCTACAGGAGGTGTAGGCCCCTGAGGGTCCCTATCTGGAGCTGGTGTTGGGCTGTTGGGTCTGGGGTCCCTTCCCCTTAATAAGAGATGATCTTCTAATGCTTCTGAGGGACTTTGTGGCTTACTAGGCTTTAGCCCACAGGTGCTGCATAGAGCTGGGTTTTGTTGTCAGTCCATAAAGGTTTGCACATAGGATATTTCAGACCATTTTCCCTGATTTCTACAGAAAAGATCTAGCTGTAGGAGGGTGTTAAAGTTCACAGTCTCATTCCCCAGACATGTTTTGTGAGATAATCTGTATGCAAGCTAAATAGTATTACAAAAGAAGATAAGTTTTTTTTTATTATTATTATTTTTTGGTTCATTTAGCCAAAAGCTGTTTCAATTTTTAAATATACATCTCAGGGGTGTTTCAATGACAGTAGAGGAAGCGGCTCCCATGGTGCCGACAGAATCTTGCAACGTCAGAACATGTACTAAAGTCCAGGAGGCCATGGGCATCACAATGGGACAAGCGGAACCACCAAGGTATCCAGCACATCCCCTCAAGACCCCATTAACTGAAGCTCTAGGAGGTCATAGGCATTTGCCATACACCGTCCTATCTCTCACCAGCGCTGCCCATCTCCAGCCCTGCCGAGATGACCCCCACTGCTGGCTGGGGGGCACATGTCTGGCTGACAAGCCTTTCCCTAATTTACTGGTTTGCCATTTATGATGCCCAATTATAACACCTGCAATGCTCAGATTCAAACCCCACGACCGGGCATCTACATGACTTTGAATCGTTTGTTCAGCAAAGAAAACCTGTTGAAGAACAATTTCAAGGAGGTGGGAAATGCATAAAGCCTGAAGGGACAGGGTTCTCTTAATATTCCACTCAAAACAAAACAAAACAAAATTGTAAACAGAAAACCCGATCAGAAAATAAAGTACAATAGCCACTAGGTGGCGATCGAGTATTGCTGAAGGGACAGCAAACGCTGAGTCTGAAGGGTGGCCAGAAAGATGTGAAACTAAGCAGCAAACTAGCCCGAATATGAAATGTTGAGAGCAACCCATGTGGTTAATGTCATTTATGGATAGTACAGATGCAGCAGCCAAAAGGAGAGCAGACATATATTCTCTCTCTAGAGAATATAGGTGATTTAAACACGTTTCCCCCAGAACTTTAGTGAAACAGCGCTGGAACAACCAGCGATAGTTAACCAGGTATTCTGGAAGTGCCATAGTATTCACTGCAAGTAAAGGGAAACTGAAATTAATGGAGCAGACAAACCTCTCTCCGGGCCATGGCAAAAGAAATGTTGATGGCTGATGTAATACCTTGGTTCTTATCTTCTTAGCTTAAAAGAATTTAAACAAGAAACATGCAGCAAAAGAAGTACAACATAGAGTAATTTATTGCACACAAAAAAGAAAAGAATACGTTGAAAATCAAGTGCAGAATAGACGGTACAGTCTGAGAAAGAGATTCCAGGGCAGCCTGCTCATAAGAGTGAGACAGCATTAATTGTTGCTGGAGAAACCCTCCTTCAGGGAGTTTTACATGATTATTCATAAGAAGGTGGAAAGAAGTGTTATAGAAGGCATGCTTTGAGTGGTCTTCTGGGTGCACATGTGCAGTAGCTGTACATATTTTTGCATATGTTGCATGTCTCATTAGCATGCAATGACATTTCACCCAGGAATGTCTTTTTACTTGTTAAAATGAGCAAAGGTTCAGCTTGAGGACAGATAAAATCAAAATGCACATGCTCTCTAGATGTAAAAGTCCCTACTGAAGATAGTGGGTTTCAAACGACCCCAAGTGCTCCACAACTAAAAAGTCGCTCCCACGAACCTGGAACACTATCTGTTCCTGAGGGATCAGGTCCCATTTGTGTCTCTGAGACACTGGCAAGTCAGGCACGACTTGGGATGAGACGGATGATTTTAATTGTAAAATGCCTAAATAGTCAGCAGCTTCAGGTTATATTTTGGAGCTTGTCCACTTAAATGGGTTGATGAAAATGGCTCCCAAAGCTCACGCTTTGGAAAGGGGGTTTTCTCCTTTGCTCTTAGATTTTCTGCAACCCATTAAACTAACCTTCCTGATGCCTCGACTTTCACATTCGTGAAAAAGGCGCCATTGAGAGTGACGTTTCCAGGAAGGCTCAGCCCTTGTCAGCCCCTGCAGAGCTCTGAAGCTGTTCACAAGGAGGCCATGTGGAAGATTTCTCTCAAAAGCGATTGAGCACGCGCTCTGGCTAGACAAAAAAGAGGGCTGCTGCACAATGGACAGTGTCTCAGACATCAGGATAGTTTCCACAGCAGTTTAGGAAAGAAGGCAGTGCCCTGAGCTGCAGAAGGTGCAATGCTCTGGAAGGAACCCTGGGTGCAGCTGAAAGAGGAACCTGAGAAGCATAGGGCCAATCGGGTGAGGACAACCCGCCCGATTTGGGCAAAGGTAAGGTGCCTACATAGGGTAATACCCTCCTCAATGCTCAGCCCAGACCTGTCCTCCAGTTCCACCTCTGTACTCACTCTCTGTGACAAAGAGTCGGCATAGCATAAGAACTCAGCAGTGCTTTGGACACTGGGAAGTCCACACCGCTCTGTCCCTCCCTCCAGGGCTATGCACCCCGGATCCCGGTATATGCTGGGATTATGGTTCTGAAGCCTACCGACAAATAGGCTGACAGCAGTTAATGGACTACAGCTCCCAGCATATTAGGTGGGGCATGTACCACTTTGCCCCTTCTTCCAGGGCTATGCTTTACCCCGGAGACTGGCGCATGCTGGGATTGTAGTCCTGTAGCCATTTGACCAAAGGGCTGGGAGTGTTTATGAGAATACATCTCCCAGCAATCCTAGGGAGGAGCACACAGCCCCGCCTCTTCCTCCAGTGACACTCATTGTCCCTGAGACAGGTGCATGCTAAGATTGTAGTCCTGAATCTCTGCGACCAAAGAGCTGGAAGTGTTTATGAGCATATATCTCCCAGCAAGCCTAGGAAGACGCACACAGCCCCTCCTCTTTTTCCACTGACGCGGACTGTCCCTGACCCCAGTGCATACTGGGATGGTAGTCCTGCATCCCTGTGATGAAAGTTCTGGGAGTCTTTATGAAACTACATCTCCCAGGAAGCAGAAGGAGGCGTCCATAGCCTAGCCTTTTCCTCCAGTAATGCGCACTGTCCCTGAGCCGGGTGCATGCTGGGATTGTAGTCCTACAGCCTGGTGATGAAAGGTCTGGGAGTGTTTATGAGACTACATCTCCTACCAAGCCCAGGAGGTGCACACAACCCTGCCTCTTTCTCCAGTGACGCCAACTTTCCCTGAGCCCGGTGCATGCTAGGATTGTAGCTCTGCAGCCCTGTGACTAAAGGGCTGTGAGTGTTTATGAGACTGCATCTTCCACCAAGCCCAGAGAGGCGTGCAGAGCCTCGCCCCTTCCTCCACTGATTAGCGCATGCTCCCTCAGTCACATGCATGCTAGGATTGCAGTGCTGCAGCCCTGTGACCAAAGGGCAGCCCAGTGACCAAATGGCTGGGAGTGTGTGAGAATACATCTCCGAAAAAGCATAGCGAGAAGAGCACAGGTCCACTTCTTCCTCCACTGAGGCGCGCTCTCCCTGAGCACGGTGCATGCTGGGATTGCAGTCCTGAAGCCCTGTGACAAAAGGGCTGGGAGAAATAATGAGACTACATCTCCCAGAAAGCCCAGCGAGACGCACGTACCCCTTTCTCTTCCTCCATTGAGGTGGACTGTCCCGGTGCCCCGTGCATGCTGGAATTGTAGTCCTACAGCTATGTGATGAAAGGGCTGGGATTGGTTATCAGAATGCATCTCCCAGCAAGCCCAGCGAGGCACGCACAGCTCCACGTCTTCCTCCAGGGACACACACAGTCCCTGAACTCGCTTCATGCTGGGATTGTAGTCCTGCAGCCCTGTGACCAAAGGGCCAAGAGTGTTTATGAGACTACATCTCCCAGAAAACGTAGGGAGACGCACACAGCCCCACATATTTTCCCAGTGACGCATACTGTTTTTGATCCTGATACATACTGGGATTGTAGTCCTGCAGACCTATGACAAAAGGTCTGAGAGGCTTTATGAAACTACATTTCCCAGCAAGCGCAGCGAGGTGCGCACAACCTTCCCATCGTTATCCAGTGAAGGGGAATGTCCGTGAGCCCCAAGCATGCTGGGATTGTAGTCTTATAGCACTGTGAGCCAAGGGTAGGGAGAGGACACGAGACTACATCTCCGAGAAAACCTAGGGAGACGCACACAGCCCCACATCTTTTCCCAGTGACGCATACTGTTTTTGATCCTGATGCATTCTGGGATTGTAGTCCTGCAGTCCCGTGACAAAAGGTCTCAGAGTCTTTATGAAACTACATTTCCTAGCAAGTGCAGCGAGGTGCACACAACCTTCCCCTCATTCTCCAGTGACGTAAATTGTCCGTGAGCCCCAAGCATGCTGGGATTGTAGTCTTATAGCACCGTGACCAAAGGACAGGGAGAGGCCATGAGACGACAACTCTCAGGAAACCCAGCAAGGCGCACACTGCCCTGCCTCTTTCTCCTTAGACTAGCGCACTGTCACTGAGCTGGGTGCATACTAGGAATGTATTCCTGCAGCCCTGTGAGCAAAGAGCTGGGAGTGTTTATGAGAATACATCTCCCAGTACTCCCAGGAGGTGCACACAGCCCTGCCTCTTCCTGCAGTGACTAGCGCACTGTCCCTGAGCTGGGTGCAGGCTGGGATTGCAGTCCTTGGCGATCTATGACCAAAGGGCTAGGAGTGTTAATGAGACTACATCTCCCAAAAAAGCAGAGTGAGAAGCGCACAGCCCTCCCTCTTCCTCCAGTGATGCGTGCTGTCCCTGAGCCCAGTGCATGCTGGGGCTGGAAGTGTAGTCCTTCAGCCCTGTGATGAAAGGGCTGGGAGGATTGATGAGAATACATCTCCCAGCAAGCCCAGCGAGTAACAAACAACCCCGCCTCTTCCTCCAGTGACGCGCAATTTCCTTGAGCCCGGTGCTGGCTGGGATTGTAGTCCTGCAGCCCTGTGACCAAAGGTTTGGGAGTATTTATGAGACTACATATCCCACCAAGCCCAGCGAGACGTGGACAATCCCTCCTCATCCTCCAGTAACGCGCACTATCCTTGATCTTGGTGCATACTGGGATTGTAGTTCTGCGGCCCTGTAATGAAAGATCTGGGTGACTTTATGAAACTACATCTCCCAGCAAGCCAAAGGAGGCACACAAAGCTTTGCCTCTTCATCCAGGCACACGCACTATCCCTGATCCCGGTGCATGATGGAAATGTAGTCCTTCAGCCCTGTGACCAAAGGGCTGGGAGTGTTTATGAGATAGCATCTCTCAGCAAGTAAAGCAAGGCCTGCACAGCCCCGCCTTTTCCTCCAGTGACGCTCACTGTTCACTAAGGAGTGTTCATGAGATTACATTTTCCAGCAAGCCCAGCGAGTTATGCACAGCTCTACCTCTTCTTCTAGCAACGCGCACTGTGCCTGATTCCGTTGTATGCTGGGATTGTGGTGCTGCAGCCCTGTGACCAAGGGGGCTGGGAATCTTTATAAGACTACATCTCCCAGCAAGCCCAAGAGGCTCTCACAGCCATGCACCCCCACCTCCCGCCCCACTTTTCCTTCAGTGACGCGCACTGTCCCGTGAACATGGTTCATGCTGGAATTCTCCTGTTGCGGGATTCAGGAGGACGAGACAGACCTCAGGTTGAAACAGCAGAATCTATTGAGTGCACTCAGGACCAGCTGACTCACGTCAAAAAGACTGGGCCCGGAACAGAGACAACACCTGACTTTTATACACACTTCACAAAAGGGGGTGGGCTAGCTTGAAGCGAGCTTACAGTGGCGTGAAAGCAGGGATACAGAGGCAGGACAAAGACAGGATTGCACATGACCGTTGCCAAGCAACCCACACGTCCATTATCTAGGTTTCCCTGGGCATGGGCTTATCCTATAACCCTCACTATGGTTCCCAAACAGCTGTAGTTCAGCCTGCTCAGGCTTCTCATGACTTTCATTGTACTTCTTCGATAAAACACAATATTTGAAGTCACTAGTTACAGAGAACAAGAATCTATAAACTCATTCCATAAAACAAAGGGAATTTCTTTTTCTTTTCCCTGTGTTGGGGGAGTGTTGGGAGAACCTCCAGAGCACATTACATAATATTATCAAGAATTTTCCTGGGTCTGGGCTGTGCCTATTGCTGCCTCTGGGACAAGTCAGCCTAATACAAGAAAACTTATTTCTCTTTCTTTTTAATTTCATTTTTCTTTAATTTCCTTCCTTAGTCCTGCAGCCCTGTGACCAAAGGACTGGGAGTGCACAGTTACACATCTGTTCACTTGTCATGAGACTGTTTGCCTTTACCCCCATGAACATACTTACCATAGCTTCTTTCAAATCTTATCTACAGATTACAGCATCTTGCACATCTTGAGAATAGGTTCTATTGTCTGCTTTTTATCTTGTGAATCGATTACATTTTCATGCTTCTTCACGCATCTCATAAATTTTTAAATTGTGTGATAGGAACTACAGGGACTCTGGATTCTGTTGTATTTCTTTGAAAATTGTTATTTTATGAGGGAGTCAATTTGAATAGATGCAAACCCCAATCCTTATCTCTTCTACAGTGGCACAGCTAAAATCTTCATTCAGTTCTTCTAAACAGTGTGCGTTTCTATTTAGCAAAATATAGTATTTTATTAAACTTTATTATAGTATCTGTGAAACAGTTATTGAACAATCTACTCTACTTCATTATTACTGGAAGCCAGAACCTCAGTTGTGTTCACTTTCTGGATTTTATATAAGTGAAATTGTACAACATGTATACTTTTACATCTACTTTCTTCTATGCAATTTTATATTTATGATATTAATTCATCCTATTGCAGATAGCTATAGTTTGTTTATTTAAAAAATATTTTTTACATTGTGGCAAAGTATACATAAAATTAACCATTTTAGCTATTTTAAGTGTGCAGCTCAGAAAAATTAACTACACTCACATTGTTTTGCAACTATTATTCCCATTCATAGGGACCTTCTTTCAACTTCCAAAACCAAATTTTAATTTACATTAAATAACAGCTCCCTGTTACTCCCCCTCCAGATCCTAGGAACCACTCTTCTACTTGGATTTCTAGAATTTAACTACTCTAAGTATCTCATAAGTGGAATGATACAGTATTTGTCCTTTTATGACTGGCTCATGTCACTTTGCACAATGTCCTTAAGGTTCTTGCATAACGTACCATGTGTCAGAATTTTCTTATTTTACATAACTGAATAACGTTCCAGTGTATGTATAAATCACATTTTATCTATTTATTCATTGATGATAATTCAAACAACACGGGTAATTCAAAAACCTTTTGGGTGATGTGAGTAATGCTGCTATGAGCCTAGGTGTACGTGTATTATTTTGTGTCTTTGCTTTCACATCTTTTGCTACATACCCAGATGTGAAACTGTGGGATCATATGGTGACTTTAGGTGTACATTTTTTAGTTATTATACTGTTATTTTATAGCAGCTGCAGCATTTTACATTTCCAACAACAGTGTACAAGGGTTCTAATTGCTCCACGTCCTCACCAACACTTGTGATTTTCTGTTTTGTTTTGTTTCTTTTGGTAGTAACTATGCTGATGTGTATTAAGTGATATGTCATTTGGAGTTATATTTGCATTTTACTAATGATTAGTTTTGTTGAGCACCTTTTCATGGACTTATTAGCCATTTCACATAATTTTTAAAGAAATGTCTGTTTAAGTATTTTGCCCATATTTTAAACAAGCAGTTTGTTTTATTATTGCTCAATTGTACTTTGTATATTCTGGATAGAGTCCTCTTTATTTTTCTTTTGTTTCTTGCATTTTTTGTGTCCTGTTAAAAAAAAATCACTGCCAAATCCAGCGTTATGACGTTTTACCTACATTTTATACTAAGAATTTTGTAGTTTTAGCTCTTACATTTAGGTTTTTGTCCAGTTAGTTAATTTTTTCTTATGGTATAAGTTAAGGGAACAGCTTCACTCTTTTACTTGTAGGTACCCAATTTCCCCAGCACTAACTGTTGTAAAGGCAGTTCATTTCCCATAAAAATCATTTGACCATATGTATGAGGGTTTATTTATATTGGCTTTCTCTATTACTCCATTAGTCTATTTGTAGCATGCTATTTTGGAATTTTGTAGTAAGTTTTGAAATCATTAAGTGTGACTTCTCTAACTTTGGTATTTTTTTTTCAAAATTATTTTTGCAATTTAGGGTCCCTTGAGATTCCTCATAAACTTAAAAATTGATTTTTTAATATCTACACAAAATAATTGGCATTTTGCTTCTTGGTTACTTCCTAAGTATTTTATTCTTTTGATGCTATTGTAAATTGAGTTGTTTTCATAGTTTTCTTCTCAGGTTATTCGTATTAGTACATAAAATACAGTTTATTTTTCTATGTTGATTTTGTATGCTACTACTCTGCTGAATTTATTAATTTTAATATTTTTTGTGTGGAATCTTTAAGATTTTCTACATAAAAGAATATATTTTCTGTACACACTTTGATGCAGTTTATTTCATTGTCTTTTTTAATTTCTCTGAATGAAACTTCTAATACAGTGTTGAATAAAAGTGGCTGGCAAGAGCAGACATTCTGTCTTCTGAGCTTAGACGAAATAATTTTGGTCTTTTCCTCTAGAACATATAGTTTGCTGTGGGTTTTTTATACGTGAATTTTACAAAGATGGTTTTCTTTTATTCGTAATTTATTGTGTTTTTATTATAAAATATTTTGAATTTTGTAAAATACATTTTCTGTATTAATTAGATAATGTTTTCTAAAAATTTTGTTAATGTGTCATATGCATTGATTATTTTTCATATGCTAAAACTTTTGTTAAGAAAGGCTAGCTAAGTGAACCAGTGAGACTGGAAAAAGGATAAAGAAATCTATGCTGGTTGTGATCAATTAGTTGTAAACACCATTGCACTGAAACCATCCATACGCTAAATCTTCCTTACATTCCAGTAATAAATTCCCCTTGGTCATGTGGTGTAATCTTCCTAGTATGCTGCTGAATGTGGTTAGCTAGGATGTTGCTGAGTAGTTTTGCATCCGTGTTCATAAGGGATATTAGTCTATGGGTTTTTGTAGTCTCTTTGTCTGGCTTTGGTATGAGCTAATGCTGGCATCATGGAATAAGTTTGGAACTGCTCTCTTCAGGCTTTTGGTAGATTTTGGAAAGGATTTTTGTTCTATAAATGCTTGATCTAAATCACTAGTGAAGCCAACAAGACAAGGGCTTTTCTTCATGAAGAGGTTTTTAGTTACTGATTCCATTTCCTTAGTAGTTTTGTATCTATTCAGATTTTGTATTTCTTTGTAATCAAGTCTTGTATACCTAGGAATCTGCCCAATTTATCTAGGTGGTGGCTCACGCTTGTGGTCCCAGCACTTTGGGAGGCGGGCGGATCACCTGACGTCGGGAGTTCGAGACAAATTTTGTCTGCTCAGAGATTATTGATAAGTGATCTCCATTTTAATTTATTTTAACAAATTTTCTGTACTTTTACTTTCCATCCAAACTGTAACTTATAAATTATTATTGTTGTACATATGTAGGCCCATGTTGTGTATGCTTTGAAGACATGTACTGCTTTCAAACTCATTTGTATTATGTTATTATTGAATTTGCCCCATTTATTGGAATTATATACTGCAATCTCCCAACTACAAGAGGTATGAGTTCTGAGGAGATCACAGTAAAGATGAGTCAGAAGTGAAAACGGTTCTCCAACTCATGCATGCAGTAAAATCAAATTTCACGTGGATACAATGAGTAATTATTTAAAATTTAAAATACCCTGAAAACATTAACGTTTATCTCATTACTATGTAATATGGAAATTACAAGACCAAAAAACCCAAAGACTTATTTTTAAAATAGAAATAGAGTTTTTTATATGATGAAATGGTCTATAATTTAAATGTAAAAAGTGAATAGGAAATATATGAAATAAAATAAAATTATTTGTAAAAGTGACAATGCCTGTATTAGATTTAACAATATCTTACAATAAAATAAGTTGAAACCTACAAAATAGAAGAAATTTTAAAATTAGGCAAATGTTATGAGCCAGATGAAGAATAAATACATATATCAATAAGTATTTAATGTATTTAGTCATAGATTTTATATGAAACAATAAAAAGTAAGCAAACCAATAGCAAGGTAATTTCACCCTGATTGATTCAAACTGAAAACATATTAACATTTCTCCATTAGAAGTTGGATCCATGGATTGGACTCATGCTGCTTTCAAGGCACTTTGGCCAGGACCCAACACTCATTGCCAAGAGTCAGCAGGCTAGAAGTTTGCTTTTAAGATGTTCCCCGGCCTGCAACCCAGACACTTTGTCTTGACTACTTCTTCAACTCTGACATAGGTTTTGCTGATATAAATGGAAACCCAGCTCTATATCTACCAAGCATCTACGTGGCTAGAGCTGCACATTGAGCATTTAGGCACTAGGCAAGAGGTCTTCCGAGGTTTCCAAGCAGACTTTCTAGAATTTCCCCAAAATACTGACATTGTCTTTTTCAGACCCCATCTCCCAAAGAGAATCAGAGAGGCGGTCTGGAAGCCATTTAGAATCTCCAGCCTCCAACCTAGTAACAACGGACTTGGATACAAAGACGCAACCTACTGACCTCAGACACCAGCCCAGATTCTGGGCATTGAATTCCTGCCTCCCCATGAAAGATCTCATCTGAGTCACATCAAAGCCCACACTCTTCTTCAACGTTCACCTTCCAGACACGCTCCAAAACAGCCCTTCAGAATTGTCTTGAGATGAAACAAAAGGTGATGAAGCTTCAGGTTTGGAATGCCTGCCTCATTCCTCACTCCTGAAAGTCTACACCTGCTGTTTAGAACTCTCACACCTTAGGGAGCCCGGGCTCTCAGAGTGCATCCTCTAACAGGACCTCCTGGCCTTTTCCTCCTTGGAGGAGAGTGCCCAAGAATAAGAGGGAATACATGGCCTCCACTCTCACTTGACTTGGTTGACTGATGAACTGATGTCGGAGGAGGAAACATATGTAGGGAACAGCCTGGGTCTTTTGAATCCCTGTTTCCCAGCTATGATGCCTGTGCAAATGGAGGGAGAATCCCAAAGTATTATTGGGTGGTAGAGAGACACTGGCTAACACAATTAAGTAAATATAAGGTTACTTGAAGGGGAATTTATCATATGTCATATACAAAATTTTAGTTAGTGAACTTTATTTAAAAACAGTCACAATTTGTAAGGGGAGTAAAATATAATTGTAATAGGGAGCTATGAAAATTATCTGCACTTGCTATGTAAATGATTGAGTTAGGGGTAACTATCTGAAGGTCATGAGCTTGATATCTGCTACTTAATTTCATAAGACATTTACTTGCAAATGGTTGTCATTTTTGCTCTCACCATATGAAAATTTTTTCTTGCTAAGAGCATTCCTATGAAAGAAAAACTAGAAATTTTGCCAATTTCGGTTATTAAAACAATAAAATTGGTTTGTTTGTTATTCTTAACAAACATATGTGCTCCTACAGATGGCACATAGTACCCATGCTTTGATTGTTTTTTTTCCCACCTTAAGTCAATTGCCTTTCAATTTATTCATCAAACCGTATTTACTGTGGATAGACATTGCAGTTGTCATGTGCCCTATGGATTTGTACTTTGTTAGAAATATGAATTCTCAGGCCGAGTATATTGGCTCACGCCTGTAATCCCAGCACTTTGTGAGGCTGAAGAGAGTGGATCACCTGAGGTCAGGAGTTCAAGACCAGCCTGGCCAACATGGCAAAACCCCATCTCTCTACTGTTTACAGTTGGCATTGTACCTTGCAATGAATATACGCTTTATCCAAAAAGCCTAAAAACAATAATGAAATTGGGGGTGGGGGCATGGCTGGAAGTATAGATAAAACAAAAATGACAATGACTAGTAGCTGTTAAAGCTGGGTGACTGGTCTGTTATACTTTTTTTGTATTGTGTATACTTTTTTAATGATCTGTAATAAAACACTTGTAGAAAATGACAAAGTTTATCTGCACTTAGATCTTAAGATCTTGGTTACCTTTGGGAAGGAGAAAGTGTCAAGGGCATGAACAAATCTGATTCTTATATACACAAGTGCACTTATTTAGTAATAATTCATCAAGCATTCCCTAAATGTTTTGTGCCTATATTGCTGTATGCATGTTATACATCAATAAAAATTTAAAGAGTACATATTTGCATAACAATCTTAAATTAATATTTTAGAATAATAGCAATGTTTTGTTTTGTTTTAAAGTGGGGCGTGTTCACTCAGGACATCATCAGGTGTATGTTAATGTTCCAAGTTATTTATTTATGTTTTAACTTTTGGGTGAGCCCCCCTGGGTCTTTTAATTTTTACTTCAACACTGTAAGTAGCATGGTTTTAACTTTTTGGAATGCAGCTTTGTTTTCAGAAAGGTTCTCCCCGAAGAATGATGCTCACCCAGGCCAGGGCACACAATGATCCGTGCACAGGATGCACTGAGCACACACAGTACTGGGTGAATCAGGAACAGAGGGAGCAGCACTGCCTGGGTCTGCAAAATATACTTTGCAGGAAAAGCAGGTAAAATTGAAAGGTCACAATTCAGCAGCAAACGTTTTTACATTCATTTGAGAAATCATTTCTAACAAAAGCTCCTGGTTAAAGCCATGGTTTTGTGGCTTGCCTACACATTGTAATCACCTGCACAACTTTCAACCATATTTTTTTTCAGATCCAGCTCCAAGGATTCTGATTTAATTGAGCGGTTACAACTTCGGTTTAAGGGATTTTGAAAGTTTTCCTCCCCGCAGGTGATTCTCTTGCGCCAGGGGTAAGAAGCGCTGGATAGGGGTGAGGGATGCTTTAGCTGTGAGAGATAGCCATGTACAATTCAGGATTTGCCCCATCGCATATCTGGAGTTCGGGGTCTTAGAAAGCTTTCTTGCCCTGTTAAAAATTAAAGGATGGCTTCAATACTTACTTAGCTGCTTGGCTACATTGCAGAAAAAGAAAATGCCTTTCCAGAGATCAGTTTTTTGAGTCAGGGTTTTGTTCTGTCAGCCAGGCTGGAGTGCAGTTGTGTGATCATGGTTCATTGCAGCCTTGACCTCCCAGGCTCAGGTGATCCTCCAGCTTCAGCCTTCTGAGTAGCTGGGACTGAAGTCATGCTCCACCAGGCCTGGCTAATTTTTCAATATTTTTTTTTTTTTTTGTAGAAATGGCTTTCTCTATGTTGCCAGGGCTGATCTCAAACTCCTGGTCTCAAGTGATCCTCCCACCTCAGTCTCCCTAATAGTTCGACCTACAGGCATAGGCAAGCACGCCCGGTGTATTTATTAAAATGTAGCTACTAGAATATTTAAAATTCGCATGTGCCTCACATATTATTTCTTAGAGAATTGCCTCCCTTTTAAATCTCAGGCTGCCTGCTCTAAAGCCTAGATGTACCAGGAAAGTAAAACATCTGAAATTTTAAAATAATTCTCATTATATTGTTTCCATGTATGAATAACACATATATATTATTCATTAATACAAATAATCTTACATACAAATGTAAATGCAAATATTTTACAGGCAGGGCCAGTTTCTAGTTCACGGAGGAAGCCCTGCCAGAAAAGAATCCAGGGAAAACCTGTAATTCTTGCTTTATTCAACCCAGTGTCAAATCACATATGTCACTCATGGCCTGAGGGGGCAGGGTAGGGATTTGAACTATATCCAATCATGGGTGCCGGAGTGGAAACTATATAATCAGGTGCACAGCTGGAGAAGAATGGGCAGATTTTTGGAACTAGGGGGGCCTTGGCCTGTCTCTCCACTCAGAGCTCAGGACACTAGAGCCACCTCAACATAATCACCTGTTTTTTAGTTATTTTAACACTCCAAAAGAGAACTAGTTTTCTGATGCATTTTCCAAACGTGTGGCAGGCAGAGACTCAAATCTACCTCCCTGTTGCCCCAGCCTAACTCTGGCTTGCAATCGGATTTTAAATTTCCAGTTCTTTCCTGACACTTACCAACAATAACTAACCTTCGATAATCCACAACATTATCAACTGTTCTTTACTGTACATTTCAGACACAGTATTTTAATTCTTCATTTTGTCAAAAAGCAGTGGACGTCATTTAAAAAAATTTCATTTGTAAACATTTTACAGGAGATGAAAGCAGAGAATAATCCCCTGACACCCCACTGTAAAAAAAAAAATAAAACGCAGAAAACCTTTGTGTCCCTTTCTTTAATCTTCCCTTGGCACAGACACCCCATCAGAATGTCTTTGGGTTGAGGTTTCATTTTGGAAACTTCACAGGGCAATACATCCTCAGCCATCCTGTTATTTTCTTGGTTTTGAGTTTCAAAACTGCTTGAGAATTCCCAAAGATGCCAACAGTGGCCATGACTCTTGAGGTGTCTAGTAAATAGCATCCCTTGTGTCACCTCCTCTCAGGGAACAGCCCAAGGTATGGGAATGCAGCCTCTCTGTGGAGTGGTTGGATGAGCTGTGCCTGGAAGGAATCTCCAGGTATACCCTTGCACTAAAAGCAAACCCCTTAGGACATTAAGATTTTCTTACCCCAAAGATTAGTTTCCATTCCTTAGAGACACATTGCAGGCCAGGCAAATGGATGCTGATATTGAGGAAAAAATGTCCTCAGAATGGTGAAGGGAGAGAAAATATTTCAAAGCACAAAGAAACCCAACCCGGTGAGGCAGTGCAAAAACCTGCAAAGTAAAATGCACCTCACAGACACAGTGGAGCACAGCGCAGCGGCTCCTGGTAGGACGCTCATCACCCACTTCACTGAACCAGATGTGAGTGGGGAAAATATCCCAAGTTATAGAATGGCTTGACTTGACACTTGGGTCTGATATGTCTGTGTTTCAATTGGCATTGTCACCTCCTAAGTTTGTCACCTTGAAAATATTTTTGTACTTAGTTTAAATTCACTTTTTAATTAAATGTAAATTATGTTTTTATCAGTAGAGCTTGAAAGGTATGAAAATATTTATAAAGCACATTAAGTTGGTGAATTTTGAATAAAATTAAGTAGTAATATATTTCACTTGTTAAAAATTGTTACTTGCCTATTTCTTTAACAGAATGAGCATAGTATCTTTCCCAGTTCTGTTTTTTATTTGTTTGAGAGGTGATTTCAAGCAGAATCTCATGGCTTACTGTTGGAAATGTTAAAGACAGTGATAGTCTCTCTTCCACTACTGTGGTAGGAAATGAATACATATCTACAAGCACATGAGGTAGATTAATTGTCAAATTACATACATTTATTACATCAGTTGTTCTTTTTTTCAAAACAGAGAATTTGTGAAAGTGAATATCTCTGTTCCATATGCTGCTATCTGGGTGTTTGAGGTTAATGCTAAGTTTTAGGAGCTGGGACTTGGCACCTCCTGGAAGTGTTCACATATGATTAATTGTTTACTAAATGATTTGTTTTGAACATAATTAAATTACATGTTTATTTTCTGAAAGGGGTAGATACTTTGGCTTTTCTTGTTGAGTTATAAAATGTAAGCCCCTTATAATTTTCTTTTTTTATTTTTATTTTATTTTTTAGACTTAGTTTCACTCTTGTTGCCCAGTCTGGAGTGCAATGGCACGATATTGACTCACTGCAACCTCCACCTCCCGGGTTCAAGCAATTCTCCTGCCTCAGCCTCCCAAGTAGCTGGGATTACAGGAATACACCACCACCCCCGGTTAAGTTTGTATTTTTAGTAGAGAGGGTGTTTCTTCATGTTGATCAGGCTGGTCTCGAACTCCTGACCTCAGGTAATCTGCCCACCTCGGCCTCCCAAAATGCAGGGATTACAGTCATTAGCCACCATGCCTGGCCATAATTTCCTCTCTTTTAAACCTTAGATTTGAATAATTTTTGCTGGATTCTTCAAACATGAAGTATTTTTTAAATTGAAAACTAACTGAATGACTAATTGGGAAGTAGAAGTCTTAGACCATTGACTAAAAGCTAAGGCTAACGGTGACCCTGCAAAAGGGGGCCACTGATGGCCCAGTTGATTATTCCTGAGTGTCTGTCCTGCAGGTATCGAAGCCTGCTGACACCAACCATGGAAGAAGCCTTTGTCACTGTCAGAAGATACAGAGCTTTGGTAAGTTGGAAGTTCACAGGCAGATGCAGTTGAGATTGAGATAGAAGAAATGTTGGGAGATTCTTTCTTGAATAGAATTGTTATTGTCCTGAGACTGTTTCTAGGCTTTGTCTAAGAAGTTACTTAAGAAGTGTTGCAACAAAGAAAAAGTACAAATGATTAGATCTTTGGGGATCTCAAAGGTTAGGCGGAAAAGGGCTTTATTTCCTAGGAAGGAGAAAACAAGTTTACAAAGAAGGTTGGAAGGGAAGCACAGGATGGAGGGTAGCAAAATCAGATCCCAGATAAGATAATGTTTCACCTTGAAGTCAGCCTGTTCTTAGGAGGGATGTGTATAAGTATGGGTTGTAGGTTCTCTGAGGCTGTGGGTGAGTCAAAGTTCAGGGGCTGAGGGAAGAAGAGGAACAAGCAAAGTTTTGTTAACAAGTACTCTGTTTTGACCACTGAAGACTAAATTACAGAATGGTTGTTCATTTTTAAAAATGGGAATTTGCAATCTGTGTCCATCTTTGTGATAGGTTAAAAAAAAGGGGGAGAACATCCACAAAGTCATAATGGGAAGCACGTTCTCTTCACTAAGCTGTTCTTTGAGAACACAAAGAATGGGGGAATTTCTTTAAATATAGCTATTTCAAGGATTACCTTCACCCACAACTGTTCCTTGTCCTAGACATCTCTTCCATTTGGCAGTTTCTGAGTTATATTTTTATAATAAAGTAGTAAATATAATTAGCCTTATTTGTTGAGTTTTTTTTGAGTAATTCTATCAAATTATTTAACTTGAAAAGGGGTTTATGGGAGTCTCAGATTTATAGGAGGTAGCTCAGAAGTATAGATGGGCTTCTGGGATATGTGACTCTCCTCTGCAGTGAGAGCGGTGATGTGGGACTGAGCCCTGAATTTGTGGGATCTGTGCAAACTCTAAGTGGTGTCAGAATTAAATTTTTGGGCAACAAATGGATGTTGGAGAATCAGTGGGTTTTCAGGGAACTTTACACATTTAGGATCAAAATTGTTGTAAGAAGAAAGACAATGTGGAGCCTCTGCTGGAGAGAGACTCCAGGTATCTTGGGGAAGGTAGGCTCTGCTCTGCACACAGGCTGCTACACCATGCACTGCCCTATGGTTCCAGGCATCCTCCCACGGTGAGAAGGACCGAGGACTCTGAGGGAAGAAGTTCTGAGAACAGATGCCTTCTACCCTCCTGCCAACCTGAGGCCACCACATATCTTTCACCCACTGAACATACGCACTGCGTGTTGATGTGATCAAGCCCCTCCCAGCACAGGTCTCTGGCATCAAGATTTTTGCCCATGCTACTTTTCCTCATAGACTTTCCCACCAAAAACCCACACACATGCCTACAAGATCCCTGGCATATGTTCTATCTTAGACACCGAATCTGCAGTGGCAACCTGTTTTTTTCACCATCCCAGGTTTCTGTGCCACCTGATCATAATCTCGTCTTCCTGCATGGACATAGAAATAACTCAGAGGAAAGTTTCACCTGGGTCAGTATCCATAGCATGAACCAGTCCTTCCACCAACCCTGTACTGTCTCCCAATTGTGGGTTCTTAATAGCACCTTCCCCTCTTTTACCTTTTAGTACACCTCAAACTCTTTATTTTATGTGCACACAGTGTGCACAAGGCCACCCCTCAGTTGCCTGAATCCAGCACCTACTAAAATCCAGATGTCCAGTAGTTCAAGATCATGGGCCTAGACCAAGTTTTTGCAGAAGGAAATACAAATTAGAAATGAGAGGCTCTATTCTCCCATTTGAAAATAAAAAAAGATTTTTTTCCCTTTTCTTAAACAATGTAATTTAGAAAAATTTCATTATTAATTTTTTGAGACAGAATCTTACTCTTTTACTTACCCTGAAGTGCAATGGCATAATCATAGCTCACTGTAACCTTAACCTCTTGGGTTTCAGCAGTCCTCCTGCCTCAACCTCTTAATTACCTAGGAATATAGGCATGAACCACCATGCCTGGCTAGCTTTATTTATTTTTGTTTTTATTTTTTTTTCAAGACAGTGTCTTGCTCTGTGGACCAGGCTGGAGTGTAGTGGCATGATCTTGTCTCAATGCAACCTCCACCTCCCAGGTTTAAGCAATTCTCCTTCCTCAATCTTTTGAGTAGCTGGGATTACAGGGGCACACCACCATGCCTGGTTAATATATTATTATTATTATTTTTAGTAGAGAATGGGTTTCACCATTTTGGCCAGGCTGGTTTCAAACCCCTGACCTCATTATCCACCTGCCTCCAACTCCCAAAGTGCTGGGATTACAGGTGTAGGCCATCATGCCCAGCCATATTTATTTTATTTTATTTTATTTTTTTGTAGTGACAGAATTTCACCATGTTGCCTGCACTGGACTCAAATATTTGGCTTCAAGGGAACCTCCTGCCTTGCCCTCCCCAAATGTTCGGATTACAGGCAGGAACTACCATGCCTGGCCTGGAAAACTTGTATATGTACCTTTTTTTCTCTGCTTCTTTGAAATATAAGCAAATCATTTTAACAGCTAAATAAGCCTTTTGTCATTCTTCATGACAAAGAATTGTCTTTATCTAAGACCTGGAAACTATTGCTTTATTTTTAATTTGGCAAAGATTTATCGATTTTTTATTTTCAGTCTTTTGAAGTAGGCACAGCTCAGTACAGTGGCTCATGTTTTTAATCCCAGTGTTTTGGGAGGCTGAGATGAGAGAACTGCTTGGGCCCAGGAGTTTGAGACCAGCCTGGGCAGCATAATGAGACTCTTTCTTTATAAAAAATTAAAATCAACTAGCAGGGCATGGTAGCACAGGAAGCTGAGGTGAGACAATCATTTGAACCCAAGAGTTTGAGGCTGCAATGAGCCATGATCACAACACTCTACCACTGTACTCCAGCTTGGGTGACAAAGGGACACCCTGTCTCTAAATAAATAAGTAAATTTAAAAATGCGTTTTTCCATACATAAAAATAAGTAAACAGATAAATAAAATAGACATAGATTTGCTTAGAATAAAGCTAATTATGAGATAACAGAAAAGTGAGCACCAAAGATGAGGTTCACCCTAGCAAATGAGTCCAGCCTCTTAAGACACTCACAGAATATTCCCTGCAGCATGACCGACATGAAAGTAGAATGTCATCATGTCAGGCTGTACCAGCGTCGGAAGACTAAACACTGTGGGGAAGAACCTCCCTTATGGAATATTATCAAAAGGTGAGAGCCCAGCCCCTGCCCTGATGGGCTACAGAGATGAGTTCTTGAGATAACACATTGCAGAAACATGCATAGAAAAGTTTAACCTTTTTTGTGTGTAACCCTTTCTCCATTTTCCTGTGAAATCCTCCCTAGTAATAGTGTTAGCTTTTAAGTTTTGAGGGTCTGGTAGGACTGAAGCTGCATGCTGCAGCAGATACCTGGGGCAAGAAACTAATACAAACTGCAGCCACAGGCACAAATACTCATGGCCTAATGCAAAGTGAAAACAATAGAAAGGCCTTTACTGTTATTCACACAAGTTGAGTGAACAGAGACTTTCCACATAACCAACTTGCAACTGACACTAATGTAGGCCAGATTCCACTGGATCAAGACTATCAGTTACTCATGGGAAGGCCATAGGACACAGCCCAGAGAGTTTTCCTATATGAGTCTGGGTACTGGGTCTGTCCCGGTCTTCTCGGGTTTCTGTCTGTAGAGACCCCTATGTGGCTGCTCTTACCACAGCCCGATGCTGGCTGTGGTTGCTGGTTTAGTGCACCTGCTCTTTTTCCAAAAAGAGGGTGGAGTTGGCCACATCAAACAGCTCCTCATCAATCTGAACGCAGCTCTGAAAAACGTGCCTAGAAACCACGCAAAGAAAAATCAGTGGTCTGCCTTGTTTTCACCATATGTGACACCTCCACTAGAAATTCTGCTTTTCTCTGCACTCCAGGCTGGGTGACAGAGAGAGACTTCCTCAAAAAAAAAAGAGAAAGAAAGAAAGAAGAAAAGAAAAGAAAAGAAAGAAAAGAAAAGAAAAGAAAAGAAATTCTGCTCTTCAGATTAGGCACATAAGGAGAATCTGTATAAATCTCCAGCAAGGAAGGAAACCAGAGGACAAGTTAAAGTCTTGGAATTCACATCTGAGTACACAGACTCGGTCTTCAACCCTCTTCTTTTTATTCTGACAGCTTTGGCCTAGGTATGAACATGACAGGTACACAAGAGTTCCAACACCTGACAATCTGCTTCAGTCCAAGAAGAGTGCCCTCCCTCTTGCTCCCCATACAACTCATGGTACTAAGAAGTGGTGTGGGACGGCCCAGATGAGTTGACAAGAGAGGACTCACGTGGAAGGGCCTGTCCTGGGCTGCCCTGTGTTATTTGTAGGTGCACTCGACCAATAGCCAGGGACATCAGTGATGAGGGCTGAGTTGACATCCGTGTTTTCAGATAAGACTTTTACATTGAGCCTTTGTAAGGCCAAAACTCAGAAATTTCAGGGCACAATGAAAGAACATCTCACTCTCTTGAGCATCTCTCACTAACAGAGGTGGATACAGAGCTGTCTCAACGATGTGGGTTCCTGGTTTCTTAACTGCTGTTGGATTTTGTCACCAAGAAAGTGTGTTAAACTCTTCAAGGTTCCATCTACTGGGCCCCTTCTTTCTGTAAGACCTACCCAAAGGTCCCACTATGCTACTAACTGCTCAGTCTCCTCTTCAATGTCAACTCTTCATTTGTACACAATTATGCAAACACAACTTCCCCTTAATTCCCTGGAAAGAACTAAATGCAGCCTAGGTTCCAGGATATAAGAGACAGCTGGAACATAAACTTGTTTTTCTTACCAGCTCTGGGACCCAATAAAAGTCACTGTGTATTCGAGGCTTCCCCAGCCTCCTAGCATGCACAGTGGGGATGATGCTAACATCTACTTCCTAGGGATCGTATTAAGTGTATATAAGATAAAACATAAAAATCATGATGTGGTGTTACCTGTAGATAATGCACACACTTAGAGATGGAAGCATTAGGAGAAAAGCTGGGAGGTAGCATGGGCCACAACTCAAACAGTCCTGGGTCTGGCAGGGTGATCTTGGGAATGTCACTTCTCCACTGGGCCTCATTTTCATTCTGCTCCAGTATGGAGTTGAAATTAAATGTAGATATTGTCCTCTGGCATTCATATAGTTTAGCTGTGTATCCCACCCAAACTCCTCTGTGTATTATAACCCCCAGGTGTTTAGGGAGAAACCTGAGGGGAGAGGATTGGATTATGGGGACGGGTTCTCCTCATGCTGTTCTTGCGATAGTGAGTTCTCATGAGATCTGATCGTTTCATAAGCATCTGGTACATCCCATGCCCTCACTCACTTCACTTGTCAGCCACTGTAATTGGAAGGTTTCTGAGGTGCTCCCCCAATTATGTGGAACTGTGAGTCAATTAAACTTCTTTTCTTTATCAATTACCCAGTCTCAGGTACTTCATCATTGCAGTATGACAATGACATAATACAGCCATTCAACTTTCTAGTGCTTTCTCTGTATATTTAGAATCATATCCATGTGCCTTATCACACCTGTGACAGGGGAAGTCTTCACAAAGCCTCCCAGTACTAGGTGGTGAGTGACTCCATTTTTTATTGAATAAAATGGCCTACTGCCTGATGCCAGTAGTATGGCCCTTGGGTTTTGAGGAAAATATCATGTTGTAGGTTGGCCAACAAGGAGATAGCAGTCCAGCTGAAATTTGTTTTCTTATACTGGCTTCAAGACAGTGATTAGAAAAGGCCTAAGAGGTGGGTTCTATAAGGGATTGCTGGAAGGAAAGTAGGAATATGGAAAGTCATGAGACATACACAGTCATCTCTTCTTGCTTCCTCTCAGGTGACATGCAAATTCAGGGAGAGTTAGTATGAAACACACAATGGAAATTTGGGCTCTAACATCTGCAAACTGGTTCTTCATGGACTTCATTTAGCCATATTGGTTCCAACAATTTCAGCCAATGTTCAAAAATCTTATAAGCCGATAAAATTTTAGTGTTTCAACAAGCCGTTTCCTATCTTTCATTATGAAAATCCATTTTAAGTCTTTTTTTTAACAGTGTAGTGGTACAAATTCAGCTTCTGTCCAATGAAATACAGAGAAGGATATCACTTTTCTATTACTTCAGGCTGCTATGCCAAAGAACCATAGATAGGCAGCTTACAGACAACAGTACTTAATTTCTCATACTTCTAGAGGTTCGAAATTTGAGATCAGGTTGTCAGCATGGTTGAGCTCTGGTGATGACTAGCTTCTGAATTTCAGACTGCACACCTCAAGTTTTATCCTCATTTTGCAGTAGGAGGATGAGAGGCCTCTGTGGTTTCTTGTATAAAGCCGGTAATCTCTATAATGAGGGTCCCACCCACGGGAGTTAATTACATCTTACATCCTTACAGCATTACACCAGGGGTTACAATTTTAACACAAATATAGGAGAAAAATTATTTTAACTCTCAAGATTTTTTTTCCTTTTTTTTTTTTTTTGAGACACAGTTTCGCTCTTGTATCCCAGGCAGGAGTGCAGTGGTGTGATCTCGGCTTACTGGAACCTTCACCTCCCAGGTTCAAATGATTCTCCTGCATCAGTCTCCCAAGTAGCTGGGATTACAGGCATGTGCCACCACACCTGGCTCATTTTGTATTTTTAGAAGAGACCGTGGTTTCACCACGTTGTCCAGGCTGGTTTCAATCCCGTGACCTCAGACGATCCACCTGTCTCAGCATCCCAAAGTGCTGGGATTACAGTTGTGAGCCACCGCACCCTGTCAAGATATTCTAAAGCTCTCATTTTTCTCCTACTGGGTTTTTCCTGTTTGTGCCCTCGATTTTTCTCTCTCTGTGTCTTTTTGTGTAAACCTTTTTGTCTAATTCTGTCCCTATATTGTATTCCTCAAACACAGGAAGCAAGCTTCAATGCTATGAGATGCTCCATGTAGTGACTCACATAACAGAGAGCTGAGGGGGTGCTCAGACCAGTAGAAAGAAGGAAAGTCAGGCTCTCCAGCCACACTAAACCCTACCAATTTTCACATGAGTCAGCTTAAAGGCTGATGCTTTCCCAGTCCTGCTTCAGTTAAGACCACAGCCCCAATCTCATAAAAGACCTGAAGGCAGAGGTAGCCAGCTGAACTGTATCCAAATTCTGGTCCACACATTATGAGATATTATATGTTGTTGAAAAGTGCTGAGTTATAGGGCAAAGTTGTCAGAAAGGAGCAGATATCTAACCTCATCTCCCAGGCCCTAGGATTCTCCAGCCCTCTGCTTATCTCTTCCTCAGGCTGTCTGCAGCCAAACTAGTCCCTTTCTAACCTCTGCCAAACTCACACCTATGAACCTATTCACTAAGGGTGGCTTCTTCCTGACACATACTTGTGCAGAGACACCTCCCTGTTGTCATCCTTATCATGGATTAAAAGTCAACTCAGTGAGGCCTTAGGTCCTCCCATGCAATAATTTTCCAGCTTTTCTTCTCAACATTCTACTTTATATTATAGTCCTTGCTCTTTTCTTTCACATATACTTGCTTTAGTGCTTTTGTCCAGCTGTCCTCAGACTGTTTGGTCCTGAGTTGGGGGGTGCAGGCATCATGTAATAATTTTCTGTACCACGTTGCACCCACCTGGTTAGCTGGCAAAGGGTGAGCACAAGGGAAAAAAGACTGGCTAAGTGATTATATGGGGGATCTCTAATATCCCTTCCTCTTTTGACCACCTGATAATGTGGAGATCATTGATAACAACATGAGGTGTGTGACTCTTACTTGTTCCAGCTGCTCCAGCAAAGCTCAGTGGGCACCAGAAACAGAGCTGGCTGTAACCACCTCCAGGCCATCACTAACCCTACAGCCCCATGCAGGAGCACTATGGAACAAATCAGGTACCTTGATTTTTCTGTCCTCAAGACACTGGTTCTTCAAGGTCCTAGGGGATAAAGTAGCAGAATCTGAAGGCCCCAAGTACAATGAGTGACCTGGGAATCCCCCTTTGCCTTCTGTTTGCCTCTGCCTTTTAGGTTGTGCTATTTATTCATGAGGTATCCTCCCCTTATCCAGTGAAATTATTTTCTACCACTTTCAAATGAGGACCTTAAGAGCCCAACAGGAGCTGGGATTTTCCGTGGACTTCAGCCTCAGAGTCCAATGCTCTGGCATATTTAGCTCCGTCTCATCTTCATCTACCCAAGATGCCTCTGAAGCTGCCATGCCTCCCTTTGATTTGAAGGACCGGAAGAGAGTGGATGCATTTTTGCACAGTCTCAGAGCAAGAACCCAGGCTGGCAGACACTTATGAGTATGTGAAATCATCGAGGTCACGCACTTCAAGCACTCCTATTTATGAGGAAGAAAACAGGCTTTCCTGTAGGCATTGTCTACATTAGGCTGAGGTGGAGCATAGCTCATTTTACTTCCAGGTGCCCTCAGAGCTGGATGCAAAACCCCAGTCCTGTTATCTTGAAACTCACATGGAGAGGTCCCCATGTGAACAGAACCCTGGATCTGCTCATTCTCTGTGCCCCTGAATGTGAAGCTACAGGCTCTAACTTCCAAAGCAAACCTGATAGGTGGGATGGAGCCAAGGCCTAGGAAGCTGGAGCCCTCCCTAATGCTCTGGAGCCTGCCCACCTCCTGAGATCTGGATCAGTCCCTGCCTCTTTTGGGGCCTCACTTTCCCAATTGTAATGTAATGAGAAATTAAATGTAAAACTGCATAAGCATATGCTCTGGGAGAATTTGGTGTCAGAGTCCTCGATACTGGATGATATATTAGGATGGGATGGGTTTGGGCCCCAGGGGTTCTTAGGCTGCCTAACATACCCAGTGCAGTAGGTGTAGAGCTCAGGAGAGCCAGGTCTTCTTTCCTGAGCCAGCTGATTGCAATACAATGGACCAAGGGCTCTGAACTTAAATATGGTTTCACAGGATATCCCACCTTCAGCCACCACCTGCTCTGTGTTTCCCATATTTTGGGGATCTGATGACAACCCCCATTATAGTGAGGAAGTCCAAGAAACTAGACTTGTGGGCCTGGAGAAAACAAAAAACACTTTTCTATTTCTCTCAAACTGTAGAATCTGTTGTCAAATATTTAATTTTGATTATATCTGAGCTTGATATTATGTTCATGTGTTAACAGCTGCTTAAATTTATTTTTTCTGTGAAGTGTGGGATAATGCCTTTTCTCATATTTTAAATCAACTTCTAAAAGCTCTCTTTAGAGTGGAGATGTGAGCATCTTTGTGATATAAACTGCACGTATTTGTTGCCAGTGTGTTCTTTTTGTTTTTGTTAAAATGTTTTGTTTTATTCTGGTTTGGATGTCCTTCGGGGTTTTGTTTTGTGGCTATTTATTACTACAATGCAACTTCTCCCCTAATTCACTGACTGGTTTGTACATTCTCAATAAAATATTTTGGTAAAATATTTGTAAAAACTGTGTAGTCAATTTTACAGTTTACATAAACATAAAACAGTCAAGAGTATCATGATGAAAAAGAAAGATTGAGGGCTTAAAAAGTAAAATACGACACAGCTAAAGTAGTGTGCAAAGGGAAATTTATAGCACTAAATGCCCACAAGAGAAAGCAGAAAGGGTCTAAAATCGACACCATAACATTACAATTAAAAAAACTAGGGAAGCAAGAGCAAACAAATTCGAAAGCTAGCAGAAGACAAGAATTAATTAAGATCAGAGCAGAACTGAAGGAGATAGAGACACAAAAGCCCGTCAAAAAAATCAATGAATCCAGGAGCTGGTTTTTTGAAAAGATCAAGAAATAAATAAACTGCTAGCCAGACTAATAAGGAAGAAGAGAAGAATCAAATGCATGCAATAGGAAATGATAAAGGGGATATAACCATTGATCCCATAGAAATAAAAGATACCATTAGAGAACATTATAAATACCTCTTTGCAAATTAACTAGGAAATCTAGACGAAATGGATAAATTCCTGGACACATACACACTCCCAAGTCCAAACCAGTAAGAAGTCGAATCCCTGAATAGGCCAATAACAAGTTCTAAAATTGAGGCTGTAATTAATAGCCTACCAACAAAAAGAGGTCCAGGACCAGAAGGATTCACAGCTGAATTCTACCAAACGTACAAAGAGGAGCTGGGACCATTCCTTCTGAAACTATTTCAAACAATAGAAAAAGAGATACTCCTTCCTAACTCATTTTATGCGGCCAGCATCATCCTGAAACCAAAACTTGGCAAAGACATAACAAAAAAGGAAAATTTCTGACCCGTATCCCTGATGAACACCAATGCGAAAATCCTCAATAAAATACTGGCAAACCGAATCCAGCAGCACATCAAAAATCTTATCCACCACGATCTAGTCAGCTTAATCCCTGGGATGCAAAGCTGGTTCAACATATGCAAATCAATAAATGTAATCCATCACATAAACAGAACAAATGACAAAAACCACATGATTATCTCAAGATGCAAAAAAAGCCTTCAATAAAATTCAACACCTCTTCATGGTAAAAGCTCTCAATGAATTATGTATTGATGGAACTTATCTCAACATAATAAGAGCTATTTGTGACAAATGCACAGCCAATATCATACTGAATGGGCAAAAACTTGAAGCATTCCTTTTGAAAATCTGCACAAGACAAGAATACCCTCTCTCACCACTCCTATTCAATATAGTATTGGAAGTCCTGGCCAGGGCAATCAGTCAAGAGAAAGAAACAAAGCGTAATCAAATAGGAAGAGGAACTCAAGTTGTCTCTGTTTGCAGCTGACGTGATTGTATATTTAGAAAACCCCATCGTCTCAGCCCAAAATCTCCTTAAACTGATAGGCAACTTCAAAAAAGTCTCAGGATACAAAATCAATGTTCAAAAATCACAAGAATTCCTATACACAATAATAGACAAACAGAGAGCCAAATCATGCATGAACTCTTATTCACAATTGCTACAAAGAGAATACCTAGGAATCCAACTTAAAAGGGATGGGAAGGACCTCTTCAAGTAGACCTACAAACCACTGCCCAAGGAAATAAAAGAGGACACAAACAAATGGAAAACAATAAGTGCTCATGGATAGGAAGAATCAATATTGTGAAAACGGCCATACTGCCCAAAGTAATTTATAAATTCAGTGCTATCCCCATCAAGCTCCCGTTGACTTTCTTTACAGAATGATAAAAAAAACTACTTTAAATGTCATTTGGAATCAAAAAAGATCATGCATAGACAAGACAATCCTAAGCAAAAAGAACAAAAGTGAAGGCATCACGCTAGCTGTCTTCAAACTATACTAAAAGGCCACATTAACCAAGACAGAATGGTACTGGTACCAAAAAAGATATATTGACAAATGGAACAGAACAGAGGCCCCAGAAATAACATCAAACATCTACAACCACCTGATCTTTGAAGAACTTGAGGAAACCAAGTAATCGGGAAAGGATTCCTTATTCAATAAATGGTGTTGGGAAAACTAGATAGCCATATGAAAAAAAAATGAAACTGGACATCTCCCTTACTAGTTATACAAAAATTAACTGAAGATGGATTAAAGACTTAAATGTAAGACTTAAAACCATAAAAACCCCGAAGAAAACCAAGGCAGTACCATTCAGGACATAGGCGTGGGCAAAGACTTCATGACTAAAACACCAAAAACAATGGCAACAAAAGCCAAAATTGACAAATGAGATAAATAAAACTAAAGAGCTTCTTCACAACAAAAGAAACTATCATCAGAGTGAACAGGCAACCTACAGAATGGGAGAAAATTTCTGCAATCTATCCATCTGACAATGGGCTACCATGCAGAATCTGCAAAAAACATAAGCAAATTTACAAGAGAAAACCAAACAGCCACATCAAAAATGGGCAAAGGACGTGAAGAGACACTTCTCAAAAGAAGACATTTATGCAGCCAACAAACATGAAAAAAAGCTCATCATCACTGGTCATTAGAAAAGTGCAAATCAAAAACACAATGAGAAACCATCTCACACCAGTTAGAATGGTGATCATTAAAAAAATCAGGAAACAACAGATGCTGGAGAGGATGTGGAGAAATAGGAACACTTTTACACTGTTGGTGAGAGTGTAAATTAGTTCCACCATTGTGGAAGACAGTATGGCAATTCCTCAAGGATCTACAATGAGAAATACCATTTGACCCTGCGATCCCATTACTGGGTATATACCCAAAGGATTATAAATTATTCTACTATAAAGACACATGCACACATATGTTTATTATGGCACTGTTCACAAGAGCAAAAACTTTGAACTACACCAAATGCCCACCAGTGATAGACTGAATAAAGAAAATGTGGCATGTACACATCATGGAATATGATGCAGTCATAAAAAGGATGAGTTCATGTCCTTTGCAGGGACATGGATGAAGCTGGAAACCACCATTCTCAGCAAACTAACACAAGAGTAGAAAAGCAAACATCACATGTTCTCTCTCATAGTTGGGAGTTAAACAAAGAGAACACATGGACACAGGAAGGGGAACACCACACACTGGAGCCTGTCAGGAAGTGGGGGACTATGGGAGGGATAGCATTAGGAGAAATATTCCCGGTCTAGGCCACTATTTACATTTTCTAAATTTTGTTTCAAAAACATGATATGTTTCAAAAATCGTTATTGATATGTAATTATACAAATATATAGTTCAGAAAAAAGTATCAACATTAATTATGCTTTTTCCAAAATACTTTATGGTTTTGAGCTCTTCTAGCAGTGACATTTTTGCTGTAGGTAGCTGCTGTATATCTGGTATATTCATCATAACATCCTTTGTGCCCTTTACACTTATCCTTCAATTTCCCACTTTCCTTACGTGTAAATTTTCAAGGCCAGGGCTCCCAGATCTTCCCAATAGTACTTTTTGAAAAGAAGCTTCTATGTACTGTTTTCTCTGGGTCTTGGTTGGATATAATGCTAAAAGAGCTGAAAAATATTAATTTTTTAAAAAATTCAGTTATGAGATTAAGGAAAATATATTTTATAAATCGAATGTACAAAATGAGGCCAGCTGAGAACACAATGACAGTTGAAGCAGAACCTGAGATCCTGTTTCTCTCAATGGATGTATGAACTTAACTACAATTGGGCGAGCAAAGCCAGTTGAGTTTGTAGCACCCCACATCAGAAAAAAGCCAACCATAACCACATTTAGAAGAAAGAAAATTTGGTTACATTTGTGCACTACAGAACAGTGCAGTTAGATAAAAATCTGTCCATTCTATGATTCTCCCTCGGGAAAGAAAAAAGGGTGAAATGTGTATGCAAACTTCTGACTTATTGAGTCATACCGGGGTTCTCCAAAGACTGGATATTGCTTCCTTTAACATTTAATGTTGACCAGAATAGAGATAGAGTTTAAATGACAGCTTGGGTCAACTGAGAATAAAGATAAATATTTCTTACAACAACAGAGATGGTAGTGCCTGTAACAGTGACAAAGGGAAGAGGCTAAAGGCTCCTAAAAGGAAACAGAGGTAAACCTTATTAACACGAAAATACATACACTAGTCCAACGAAGACACATTTTGACAACAGATTGGAGAAGCTCCCAGAATGACTAGTGTGGCAGAATGTTGTCAATTTTCCCATGTACAAAGCTATTTCATAAAGGATAAAATAGGTAGTGGTTTCTTAATTGACCAAAACCTTAACAAAACCACAGTATGTAAAAGCAACCAGGAAATATAGCCTAATCTAATGAGAAAAATATATATTCAAGAGAACCAAAAGAAGTGGAGATCTATGAATTTATTTTTAACTTAAAATAATTTTATTTTTCTTTATTTTTTCATTTTATACACAGGATCTTACTCTATATCCTGGGACAGAGTGAAGTGGTGCAATCACAGCTCACTGTAACCACAAATTTCTGAAGTCAAGCAGTCATGCCGCCTATGTCTCCTGAGTAAATATGACCACAGTTCTGCACACTACCACACCTGTGTAGTTTCTTTAAAAAAATTTGTACAAACAGAATGTTGTTATGTTGCCTCAGTTGGTCTCAAACTCCTGGTCTCAGGCAATCCTACTGCCTCAGTCTGAAAGTGCTGGGATGAGCCACCATACCTGGAATTGTTTCTCTTTTAAGAAAAAAGGACTTTAAATCATTAATAGTAAAATAAAACAAAGAAAGGCATTGCATAATGATAAAGGGTTCAATTCAACAAGAAGACTTAACTATCCTAAATGTAGATGCACCCAACTTTGGGGAACATAGAGTTATACAAGTACTGCTAGACCTACAATAAGACTCAAGTAGCCACACAATAATAGTAGGAGAATGCAACTCCCCACTAACAGTGTTTGTCAGATTATCTAGGCAGAAACTTAACAAAGAAATTCTGGAGTTTGATTTCAGGCTTGATCAATTGAAACTAATAGACACTTATAGCTAAGCCACACATCATCTAAGGAACATAAATTCTTCTCATCACTCACAGAATATACTCTAGGATTGACCACTTCCTAGCCATAAAGCAATTATCCATACATTTTTTAAAAATGAAAATTATGCCAACCATACTGTCAGGCCACAATGGAACAAAGATAAAAATCAATACCAAGAAAATCTCACAAAATCACAGAATGACATTGAAATTAAACAACTTGCTCCTGAGTGAATTTTGGGTAAATAACAAAATTAAGGCAGAAACTTTAAAAAAATTTTGAAATAAATTAAGAGACACAATTTACCAAAATGTCTGGGTTGTAGGGAAAGCACTGTTAAGAGGAAAGTTGAGAGTGCTAAATACCTGCATCAAGAAGTTGGAAAGATCTCAAACTAACAATTTAACATCACACTTAGAGAAACTAGAAAAATAAAAACAAACTAACCCCAAAGATAGCAGAATGGGAAAAATTTTCACAACCAATGAACCTGACAAAATCTAATACTCAGAATCTATAAGAAACTTAAAGAATTCACAAGCAAAAAATTACCCCATGAAAAAGTGGACAATAACAGACACTGTTCAAAAGAATACATACAAGTAGCCAAATAACGTGAAAAAATATTATCATCACTAACCATCAAGGAAATGTAAATAAAAACCACAATAAGACACCATCATACAACAGTTAGAATGGCTTTTGTTAAAAAGTAAAATGATAGTAGTTGTTGATGAGATTTTAGAGGGAAAAAAACCACTGATACAGTGTTAATAGGAATATAAATTAGTTCAGCCACTGTGGAGAGCAGCTTGCAGATTTTCCAAATAACTGAGAATTGAACTATGATTCAACCCAGCAATTTCTCCACTGTGTATATACCAGAAAGACAATAAATTATTCTACCAAAATAGCACATGCACTTGTTGGTTCATCGCTGCATTATTTATAATAGGAAAGTCATAAATCAACCTAGGTGCCTATTAATGGTAATTTTTTTTTTTTTTTTTTAGATGAATTCTCACTCTGTTTCCCAGGCTGGAGTGCAGTGGCATGATCTCAGCTCACTACAACCTCCACCTCCCAGGTTCAAGGAATTATTCTGCCTCAGCCACCCGAGTAGCTGGGACTATAGGCACATGCCACCACGCCCGGCTAACTTTTGTATTTTCAGTAGAGACCGGGTTTCATTATGCTGTCCAGGATGGTCTCGATCTCCTGACCTCATGATCCACTCACCTTGGCCTCCCACAGTGCTAGGATTACAGGCATCAGCCACCGTGTCCAGCCTATTAATGGTAAATTGAATTTAAAAAGTGTCACTTGTACAGAAATACTACTTAGCAAAAAAAAAAAAAAAAAAAAAACTTGTCATTTGCAGCAACATTAATGCAACTAAAGGTCATTCTACAAAGCAAATTAATGCAGAAATGCAAAACGAAAATACTGCATGTTCTCACTTATAAATGGAAATTAACACTGGGTACACACGGACATAAAAATAAAAATAATAGACAACTCTTAGAGGGTGGAGAGAGGGAGGGATCAAGAACTGAAAAACTGTCTATTTAGTACTATGCTCACTGCATAAGTGATGGAATTACTTATACTTCAAACCTCAGCATTATACAAAATACCCATGTAAAAAACCTGTGTAGGTACCTCCTAAATCTAAAACAAATTTGAAATTCTAAAAAGAGGTCTTACTCTCTCACCCAGACAGGAATACAGTACCATGGTTATAGCTCAATGCAGCCTCAAATTCCTGGGAGCTCAAGGAATAATCTTACATCAGCCTCCAACTTCCTGAGACTACAGGAACATTCCACCATGCATGACTAATCTGTAAAAATATTTTTTACATATAGCTTCTCACAGTATTGCCCAGGTTGGTCTCAAACTCCTGGCCTTAAGTAATTGATATTGTTTGGCTCTGTGTCCCCAACCAAATCTCACCTTGAATTGTAATAATCTCCACATGTCCTGGGAGAGACCCTGTGGGAGGTAATTGAATCATGGGGGTGGGATTTTCCTGTGATGTTCTCATGATAGCAAATAAGTCTCATGTGATCTGATGGTTTTATAAGTGGAGATTTCCCTGAACAAAGTCTCTTGCTTGCTCCAATAATTGTGAGACCTCCCCAGCCATGTGAAACTGTGAGGTCATTAACCTTTTTCATTATGAATTATCTAGTCTTGGTTATGTCTTTATTAGCTGCATGAGAATTTATTAATACAGAAATCCTCTTGCCTTAGCTTTCAAAGTAGCTGGAATTAGACATACATGTCATTGTGCCTAGCTAAAACACCTAGCTTAAGGATGCTCAGTCAGCTAAAGAAGAACATAGAAAACTAAACAGAAAAAGAAAACAACGCATGAAGATAATGAGATAATCAACGAAGTGATTAAAAGTACAAAATAGAAACATAAAGTGTGGAGCTGAAAAGTAAAATACCTGAATTTAGAGAGTCACTAGAAAGTCCAACAACAGGTTTGATCTAGCAGGAAAAAAATCCAACAAGATTGATAAGAAGTCATTTGAAATTATAGGGTGAGGAGGCTAAAAATAATTTAAAAAATTAAGAGAGCCTAAGGGACTTATGGGATACCATTAAGATAGCCAATATACTTATAATGGGAATTCTAAAATTAAAAGAGAGAAAAGAGAGCAGCAAAGTTATTTCAAGAAACAAACAGTGTCTGAGAACTCTCAAAATTTGAGGGAGAAAATGGCCTAAAATTTAGTGAAACTTTACCAACTCTAACTAGTAGCAACACAGGGAAACCCATGACAAGACACATTATAATCAGAGATTCAAAAGTTAAAACACCGAGAATCTTGAAGTCAGCAAGAAAAAAGTGGCTTAGCATGTACAATGTTACCCCTATAGGATGACCTGCAGGTGTCTCAGCAAAAAGCATACAGGCAAGAGGTTGTAGGATGACATACTCAAAGTGCTGAAAAAATGTTAAGTACCAACCAAGAACACTAAGTCTGCCGAAACTATCATTTCAAATGAATTAAAAAATAAAAATAAAGAATATTCAAGGTCAACAGAAACTGTATAAATTTATACACACTAGGCCTGTCTTAAAAAATGCTTGTCATTCACATTGAAAAATAAAATAATGATGAGAGCAACACAGAATTATGTAAAATATAACGTTTTCTAATAGATAATTATGTGCACAATTACAATATTCTTTGTTATTATAATGAAGATGCACAGAATACTTTTAATTCTGTTATGTATTTGAGATAACAAAGACTTAAAAATGACTATATAACTTTGCCAATAGATTCACAATACAAAATGATGTAATTCACAACATCAATAAAACACATACGGAGCCATAAAGAGGCAGAGTTTTACATGCTAGCTATAGTAGTTATTTTTGGTAATATTTATAGTAACAACAAAGAAAATACCTATAGTATTTAGGATTTTGAGACTAGTCTGGGCAACATGGCAAAACCCTGTCTCTATGAAAAATAACAAATATTAGCCAGGAGTAGTGGTGCACATCTGTGGTCCCAGGTACTCAGAAGGCTGTGGTGGGAGGATTGTTTGAGTTGAGCCTGAGAGGCAGAGCTTGCAATAAGCAGAGATTGTGCCACTGCCCTCCAGCCTGGACGACAGAGAAAGACCCTGTCAAAAAAAAAAAAAAAAAAAGGAAATACCTTTAGTACACACAAACAAAGAAAGACACACACACACTCAGAGTAGTGAGAAAAGAATTAAAACATGTCACTGCAAAAACCAATAATACACTAAGAAAGAGAACAAGAGAGAAAAACAGGAACAAAATAGCTACAGGACCAGCCAGGAGCGATGGCTCATGCCTGTAATCCTAGCAATTTGGGAGGCCGAGGTGGGTGGATCAACGAGGTCAGGAGATTGAGACCATCCTGGCTAACACGGTGAAACCCCGTATCTACTTAAAAAAAAAAAAAAATAGCCGGGCATGGAGGCGGGCGCCTGTATTCCCAGCTGCTGGGGAATATGAGGCAGGAGAATGGCATGAACTCGGGAGGCGGAGCTTGCAGTGATCCATGATCGCACCACTCCACTCCACCCTGGGCGACAGAGCGAAACTCCGTCTCAAAAAAAAAAAAGAAAAAAGAAAAAAGCTACAGGACCTAAAACAAAAAAGAAACAAAATTCAATAGGAAGTCATAGGAAATCATTCCCTTTTAGTAATGATTTTATATATACATAAATTATGTCAATCAAAAACATACTTTCACTAAACAAATTCATGAAACAAGATTCAACTCTCTGCTTCCTACAAATGACCAAATTATGACCTGGAACAAGTATAACCTGTACATGAAAGAATAAAAAAAAAATTAAATGCAAAATCAAATACTGTCATGGTAGACTGAATATATATTATATCAAAAACTTCCTCAAGAGAGAAGAAAAAAAGGACAATAAAAACAACAATAAAAGCAACAACAATAAAACAACATACATCAATAAAAGCAACAATAAAACAACATACAACAATAAAAGCAAGAGTAACGTATGTGCCTTACATCACAGTTCCCAAAATATGAAGCAACATTTTACAGAATTGAAACATGAAATAGCCAGCACATGATAACAGTAGATGACTTTTATATCTGACTTTTAGTAACGTAAATTAAAAAACAAACATAAGATGAATAAGTAAACAGAGGATTTCAACAACACAATAGAACAATTAGACCTAACAATCACATTTATATCTCTCCACTCAACAGTAGAATACGCAATACTTTTAATCACACATGCCACAATATTCCAGATAGACCACCTGTTAAGTTAAAAAACACATCTTAGCAAATTTAAGCAGATGGAATTACACAAATTATTGCTAACTATGATACAATAAAACAAGAATTTAAAAACACTAGCATGTCAAAGAATAAGTAAAAATTAAACAACAAATTCTCAAACACACTCTCGTTCAAGAGGTTATAGACTTAATATTGTTAACATGTCACTACTACCGAAAGTGGTCTACGGATTCAATGTTCTTTCTTTTCTTTTCTGTCTTTTTATTTTGAGACGGAGTTTTGCTCTTGTTGCCCAGGGTGGAGTGTAATGGTGTGATCTCAGTTCACTGTAACCTCCACCTCCTGGGTTCAAGCAGTTCTCCTGCCTCAGCCTCCTGAGTAGCTGGGATTACAGGCATGTGCCACCACACCTGGCTAATTTTGTATTTTTAGTAGAGATGGGGTTTCTCCATGGCTCGTCTTGAACTCCTGACCTCAGGTGATCCACCTTCCTCAGCCTCCCAAAGTGCTGGGATTACAGGCATGAGCCATGACCCTCAGCTGATTCAATATACTTTCTATCAAAATACAAAAGAAAATTTTTGTGGAAGTTTTAAAATGTTCTACAATTTTTATGGAATTTCAAGTGATCACAAACAGCCAAAAAATATAGGGAAAAAAATATAAAGACAGAGGCATCATACTTTCTAATTTCAAAACATACTACAAACATATAGTAATCAAAACAGTTTGATACTGACATAAAGACAAATGATGAAACAGATGAGAGAGTCCAGACATAAGTCCTCATGGGTATAGTAAACATATTTTTAAGATGTGTTACAAGAATTCACAATAAGGAAAGAACAGTCTCTTCAACAAACAGTATTGGGAATAATAAAAATTTACAAGGAAAAAATAACACAGTTAGACCTTACCTTGCACCAGATAAAAACATAAACTCAAGGCCAGGTGCAGTGGCTTACACCTGTAATCCCAGCACTTTGGGAGGCTGAGACAAGTGAATCACAAGGTCAGGATATCAAGACCATCCTGGCCAACATGGGGAAACCACGTCTCTACTAAAAATACAAAGAAAAATTAGTTGGCGGTGGTGGCACATGCCTGTAGTTCCAGACACTCGGGCGGCTGATGCAGGAGAATCTCTGGAACCCTGGAGGCAAGAGTTTCAGTGAGCCAAGATCACGCCACTGCGCTCCAGCCTGGTGATAGAGAAAGTCTCCACCTCAAATAAAGAAATAAACTCAAAATAACTAATTTTGGTAGCTATTAAAATGGAATTTAAAATTTTATTTTTCAGACAGTTTGCTATCATCATACAGAAAGCTACTAATTTGTTGATTTTCTGCAATTTTACTGAATTTGTTTAGTAGTTCTAATAGTTTTTGGTGTAATGTTTAGAGTTTTTCACATATAAGATTATTTTGTCCACAATGAGAGACCATTTGACTTCATCCTTTCCAATTAGTATGACTTTTATTTCTTCCTCTTGCCTAATTTCCTTGGCTAGGACTTCCAGTACTATTTTGAATAAGAGGCCTGAAAGTTTGGATGATATGTCTTGTTCCAGATCTCAGAGAGAAAGCTTTCAGCCTTTCCTTATTCAGTATAATGATAGCATTGATTTGTCATAAATGGCCTTTATTGGGTTAAGACACATATCTTCTATTCCTAACTTGTTGAGAGTTTTCATCATAATGAATGCTGAGTTTCATCCAATTCTTCTTCTGCATAAGCAAAAGCTACAAAAATGAAAATACTTAATGTGATGGCTAATACCGGGTGTCAAATTGATTGGATTGGAGGATAGAAAGCATTCATCCTGGGTGTGTCTGTGAGAGTGTTGACGAACGAGATTAACATTTGAGTCAGTGGGCTGGGAAAGGGAGATCCACTCTTAATCGGGTGAGCACCATCTAATCAGCTGCCAGTGAATATAAAGCAGGCAGAAAAACAGAGACTGGCCTAAGCTCCCAGCCTACATCTTTCTCCTGTGCTGGACGCTTCCAGCCCTCAAACACCAGACTCCACGTTCTTCAGCTTTGGGACGTGGACCGCCTCTCCTTGCTCCTCAAACTTGCAGACAACCTATTGTGGGATCTTGTGATCTCTCTAGGGAAGCCCGACTAATACACCTAGCAAAAAAAAACTAAAAAGGTAAAAGCTCTCTACTCTGAAAACGACAAAACATGGATAAGAAATATAAAATACAATTGAATAAAGGAAAAAATATTGTGTTTATACACTGGAAGAATACTGTTAATATAGCTACCCAAAGTGATCTACAGACTTAATGTGATTTTTATCAAAATACCAATGACATTTTTTCACAGAAATAAAAAATATTTTAAATTTATATGGATCCACAAAAAACTCTGAATAAACAAAGCAACATTGAGCAAAATAAGCAAAGCTAAAGGCATCACTTTATCAAACTTAAAAACTTCCTATAAAGCTACAGTAACCAAAACAGCACTGTACTGGCATGAAAACAAACTCATAGACTAATGTGCCCAATAAGCCCAGAAGTTAATTTATGCACCTAAAGCCAACTGATTGTCAACAAAATTGCCAAGAACACACTTTAGAGAAGAGCTAATCTCTTCAATAAATGGTGCAGGGCCATTTAAATATTTACATTCAGAAAAATAATACTAGACCCTTGTGCCTTGCCATATTTGAAAATCAACTAAAACTAAAGACTTAAATGTAATGCCATCAATTATGAAACTATTAGAGAAAAACATTAAAAAATGCTTTATAACATTGGACAGTGAAAGGAATATTTAAATAAGATTTCAAAACATAGGCAACAAAATCAAGAATAAACAAACAACATTATGTCAAACTAAAATGCTTTTTCATATTAAAAAACAACTAGAAGATTGAAGAGACAGCTTAGGCGATGAAAGAAAATGTTTTCAGGCTATACATGTGACAAAAGGTTAATATTCAGAATATATAAGAAACTTTAAAATCTCAAAATGAAATACACTTATAATCTAATTTAAAAATGCAAAAGACCTTAACAGATGTTTGTCAAAAAGAGATACAAAAATGGCTAACTGGAACATAGAAAGATGTTCTACATTAGTAATCACCAAGGAAATGCAAATCCAAGCCACAATGAGGTACCACCTCATTCCCATTGGAATGGCTATAGTAAAAGTAAATAAATAAATAAATAAAAAATAAAACAAGTACTAATGAGGATATAAAAAAGAGTGAATGTATACCTTGTTGGTGGACTTGTAAATTAGTATGGCCATTATAGAAAATAGTATGGAGGTTTCTGAAAGAAATTAAAAATATATCTATTATATGATCCCGCAATTTTACTTCTGGGTGTATATCCAAAAAAAAAAGGATATCACTTTGTCAAAAAGATATTTGCATTCCCATGTTCGTTACGGAACTATTTATAATAGCTTACATATGGAATCAATTCAAATGTACAGCAACAGATAAATGGATAAGGAAAATGTACTATATATACACAGTGAAATCCTATTCAGCCATAAGAAAGGATAAAATTCTGTCAGTTAAAAGAGCATGGATGAACCTTGAGCATACCATGTTAAGTAAAATAAGCCACATAGAAAAACACTTTATGATCTTATTATCTCACTCATTTGAGGAACCTGAAAAAAAGGGTTGATATAAGCAAAGAGTACAACAGGGGTTACCAGAGACTGAAGCGGGAGGATGGGAAAAGTCTGCTTCACAAGTATTGTGTTATGATTAGATAGGAGAAATAAGTTTTTGTTTTTTATTACACAGTAGGATAAAAATAATTAATGAAAAGTTATCTCATATTACAAAATAGCTAAAAGAGACCAGTTGTGTTGGCACATTCTTGCAATCCATACATTTTGGGAGACTGAGGCAGGAGAATTACTTGAAGCCAGAAGTTCAAGATTAGCCTGGACAACATAGTGCGACCCCGTCTCTATGAAAAATTAAAACATTAGCCAGGCATAGTGGCAGCTTCCTGTAGTCTCAGCTAATTGGGAAACTAAGGTTAGAAGATTGTTTGAGGTTACAGTGAGCTAGGATTGCACCACTGCACTCCAGTCTGGGTGTTAGGGCAAGATCCTGTTTCTAAAAAAATTAATACATAAAGATAAAATAGCTAGAGAAGAAGTTTTTGAATATTCTCACCACAAAAATAAAACATGCATGAGGCAACAAATATACTAAGTACTCTGATTTTTATTGTTATACAACATATATATATAATCATTTCCCCAAAATATGCACAACTACATGTGTCAATTTTTAAAAATGAATGAAGATTACAATGTAAAACCTATAGCTGTAAAATTCCTGGCAGAATAGAGAAGGGTGAAGCTTCATGACAATTGGTCTCAGCAATAATTTGGGGGATGTAACATCAACGGATCAGACAACAAAAGCAAGGGAATACACATACGACTGAATCAGTGTATGAAAAAATCCCAAACAGGCAAAGCAGAACATGGAATAGATATATGCACATTTATGTACATTGTAGTATTACTCACAAACATGCTACCTCGAAGCAAATGTACCTTTAAGGATGAGTAGATTCAAAAAACAGGGCTTGTATATTCAATGGGATAGCATTCAGCCTTAAAAATAAGGAAATCTTGAAAAGTACTACAATAAGACAAATCTTGAAAACATTCTGTTAAGTAAAATAAGACAGTCAAAAGGAAAACTGTATAATTACACTTAACGTAAAATATTTAGTCAAACTCAAAGAAACCAAGTGTTGTAGTCTCAGCACTGCACCAAGATGTAACAGTCCCTCGTAGTCTGAGATAACACCCAGAGTTCTTTGTTCTACCTCTAAGGAGATTAAGGAGCATGAACACAAAGGTGAGGTTGGAGTGAAAGTTTGATAAGCAAGAGAAGAAAGCTCTTTGCCAGCAGAGATAGGTGTCTGAAAGGGGTGCCCTCTGCGACGCTGGGGTCCAGGGTTTTTATGGATTGGGAAAGGAAGGGAATGTGCCTAGTTCACAGGCTGTCTTGAAAAACGTGTGGCTCAACTTGGCCCAGGACTTTGGCCCGGGAACAATAAGGAGCTGAAGGGATGATTGACAGAAGCTGCTTAGCTTGGCCCAGGACTTATCAGAAGCTAAGGTGAAAGCTTGGCGTGGGAGCAATCAGGGACTGAAGTAATTATTCATACAGGTCAGACTTACACAGTCCAAATAAAGGAGAGCATCGACAGGAACGTACCCGAGCCCACTGTGCCCATGCCCACAAAAAGAGAAGAAACTTTTTCCTGGGAGCCCACTGACTGCACAAAGACAAAGGCATTTCTTTTTTTCTTTTTCTTGTCTTTCTTTTTTTTTTTTTTTGAGATGTACTTTCTTTTTTTTTTTTTTTTTTTTTTTTTGAGTTGCAGTTTTGCTCTTTTTGCCCAGGCTGGAGTGCAATGGTGCGATCTCGGCTCACAGCAACCTCCGTTTCCTGGGTTCAAGCAATTCTCCTGCCTCAGCCTCCCAAGTAGCTGGGATTACAGGCATGCAGCACCATGCCCGGCTAATTTTGTATTTTTAGAAAAGACAAGGTTTGTCCGCCTTGGTCATGCTGGTCTCGAACTCCCGACCTCAGGTGATCCGCCCACCTCTACCTCCCAAATTGCTGGGATTACAGGCATGATCCACAGTGCCTGGCCAAACAAAGGCATTTCTATGCTAGGTCGTTCTTGTTCCTTTATCTGAGTAAGCTGGAGTTTTGTACAAATTTTTATCAAAATGGGCCAGAGGTTTTTCTATCTGTGCAGCCACGGGCATGTCTCCAAGCACAACAACATATGCTAGTTCCCTTGTTAGTGTCTGCAGCTTGATTTTTTCCAGGCTTCTTTATATGTTATGCAGGGATGAGGCACTGACCAGGGACTTTCCAGGGACTCTTCTCTTGCTATCTACCTAAGGCAAGCTAACTAACTTCTTTCACAAGTAATGAGTATTCACTTTTACTTTTGTAAGACACAAATTATCTAAAACCTACTGCAAAACAATAGAACCATACTAACCACTTCTAAACCATATACTTAAAATGTCAGAAATGACAATGGCATGTTTTTAACTACAATTAGAAATTTAAGACTAACTAAAAGGCACAGTTAGAAAATCTTTCAAACATCACCTTCAAATAACAAAGGGTTCTTCTCACACAATTATATGGATTTAAACTATATGTTGATTGTAAATTTAAGATTATTTCCCTGATGACTCACCAAGATAGAATAAAATAATCACTGGACACCAAGAAAAGAGGGAAATTTATAGCACTAATGTCCACATTAAAAAGCTAGAAAGGGCTGGGCGTGGTGGCTCATGCCTGTAATTCCAGCACTTTGGGAGGCTGGGGTAGGCAAATCACTTAAGGCCAGATGTTCAGGACCAGTCTGAACCACACAGCAAAACCCCACCTCTACAAAAAAAATTCAAAAATTAGCTGGTTTTTGTGATGCATATCTGTAATCCCAGCTACTCAGGAAGCTGAGACAGCAGAAATCACTTAAAACTGAGAAGTGGAGGTTGCAGTGAGTGGAGATCATGCCACTGTACTCCAGCCTGGGTGACAGAGTGAGACTCTGCCACAAGAAAAAAAAAAAGAGAAACTAGACAGATCTAAAGTTAACAGCCTAACATCTTGATTAAAAGAACTAGAAAACCAAGTGAAAACTAACCAGAAAGGTAGCAGAAAACAAGAAATAACCAAGATCAAAGTAGAGCTGAAGGAGATAGAGACACTGAAAACTCTTCCAAAAAAAAAAAGTCAACAAATCCAGGAGCTGTTTTTATGAAAAAAATTAATAAACTAGATGGAACACTAGCTAGGCAAATAAATAAGAAAAGAAAGGAGAACCAAACACAATTAGAAATAATAAGGGAGATATCATCACTGATCCCATGGAAATATGAACAACCATCAGAGAACACTATAAACATATGTATGCACATAAACCAGAAAATCTAGAAGAAATAGACAATTTCCTTGCAAAATAAACCCTCCACAAGACTGAACCCTGAATAGATCAATAATGTGTTCTGAAATTGAGGCAGTAATAACTAGCCTACCAAGCAAGCTGAATTTGACCAGAGGTACAAAGAGGAGATGGTACCTTTTCTCCTAAAACCATCCAAAAAAAATTGAAGACAAAGAAGTTCTCTCTAACTCATTCTATCAGGCCAGCATCATCCAGATACCAAAACCTAACATAGATACAACAACAACAACAACAACAACACATCATGCCAATGTCTTTGGTAAACATTGTGCAAAAATCCTCAATAAAATACTGGTAAACCAAATACAGCAGCACATTAAAAAGTTCATCCGCAACAATGGAGTTGGCTTTGTCCCCAAGATGCAAGGTTGATTCAACATAGGCAAATCAATAAATGTTACTCATCACATAAAGAGAACTAAATACAAAAACCACATGATTATCTCAATAAATGCAGAAAAAGCATCCAATAAAATTCAGCATTCCTTCAGGTTTAAAATTCTCAATAAACTAGGAAGTGAAGAAACATACCTGAAAATAATAAGAGCCATATACAACAAACCCACAGCCAATATCATACTGAATGTGCAAAAGCTGGAAACGTTCCACCTGAAAACTGGCACAAGAAAAGAATGCCCTCTCTCACCACTACCATTCAATATAGTATCAGAAGCCTTGGCCAGGAAAATCAGGCCAGAGGAAGAAATAAAGAGTATTCTAATAGAAAGAGAGGAAGTCAAATTATCTTTGTTTGCAGATGAGCTGATCCTACATCTAGAAAACCTCATTGTCTCAGGCCCAAAGCTTCTTAAGGTGATAAGCAACAGTAGCAAAATCTCAGGATATAAAATCAACGTGCAAAAGTAGCTAGCATTCCCATACACAAACAACAGGCAAGCAGGGAGACAAATCATGAATGAACTTTCATTGACATTTGCTACAAAGAGAAAAAAATACCTAGGAATACAGCTAAGAAAGAAAGTGAAGGACCTCTTCAAGGAGAACCACAAACAACTGCTCAGAGAAATCAGAGTGGACACAAAACAGATGGAGAAAGATTCCATGCTCATGGAGTGGAAGAATCAGTATCATGAATATGGGCATATTGCCCTAAGTAATTCATAGATTCAATGCTATTCCCATTGAACTACTGACATTCTTCAGAGAATTAGAAAAATAAAAACTTTTAAAGTTCATATGGAACCAAAAAAGAGCCCAAATAGCCAAGCCAACCTTAAGAAAAAAAAAAAAAGCTGGAAGTGTCACTCTACCTAACTTCAAACTATACTAGAAGAGTACAGTAACAAAAACAGCATGGTACTGGTATAGAAACAGACACATAGACAAATGAAACAAAGTAGAGAACCTAGAAATAAAGCCAGAAACCTACAACAACCTGATCTTTGACAAAGTCAACAAAAACAAGGAATTAGGGAAAGGTCTCCCTATTCAAAAAATGGTGCTAGGAGAACTGGCTAGCCATATGCAGAGAATTTAAACTGGAACCCTTCCTAACACCATATACAAAAATTAACTCAAGATGGATTAAAGACTTAAATGTACAACCCAAAACTATAAAAACCTTAGAAGAAAAAATCTAGATAATACCATTCAGGATATAGGCATGAGAAAAGACTTTATGACAGAAAGGCAAAAAGCAATAGCAACAAAAGCAAAAATTGACTAATGGGGTCTAATTCAACTAAAGAGCTTCTGCGGAGCCAAAGAAACTATCATCAGAGCAGACAACCTAGAGAATGGGAGAAAAATTATGCAACCTATCCATCTCACAAATGTCTAATATCCACAATCTAGGAGGAATTTAACAAAATTTACAAGAGAAAAAAAAAAGGCCTTATTAAAAAAGGGTCAAAGAACATGAACAGACATATCTCAAAAGAGGACATACATGTGCCCAACAAACATGAAAAGCTCAACATCACTGATAACTGGATAAATATAAATCAAAACCATAATGAGATACCATCTCACACAAATTATAATGGCTATTAATAACAAGTAAAAAAAAAAAAAACAGATGCTGGCGAGGTTGTGGAGAAAAGGGAACACATTTACACTGTTGGTGGGAGTGTAAATTATTTCAAGAATTGGAGAAGAGAGTGTGGAGATTCCTCAAAGACCTAGAAGCAGAAATACCATTTGACCCAGCAATACCATTACTAGGTATACACCCAAAGGAATATAAATAATTCTATTTTAAAAATACATGTATACACATGTTCATTGCAGCACTATTTACAATACCAACATCATGTAATCAATCTACATGCCCATCAATGATACACTGGATAAAGGAAATGTGGTACACATACACCATGGAACACTATGAAGCCATAAAATGTAATGAGATGATGTCCCTTGCAGGGACATGGTTGGAATTTGAAGCTATTACTCCCAGCAAACTAATGCAGGAACAGAAAACCAAACACCACCTATTATTATTCTAACTTATTAGCAGAAGCAGATTAATGAGAACACATGGACACATCAGGAAGAACAACACACACTGGACACCTGATTCATGGCATGGGGGAGGGGAAGGAGAGCAGCAGGAAGAATAGCTGCGGATACTGGGCTTAGTACCTGGGTGATGAGATGATCTGTGCAGTAAACCACAGTGGTACGCATTTATGTATGTAAGAGACCTGCATACTCTGCACATGGACCCCTAAACTTAAAATAAAAGTTGAAAAATAAACTTTATCACATATGGACCCCTGAACTTAAAATAAAACTTGAAAAAAAAAATGTGTTTCTGGTGGATTCTCTATGTTAGACCCAAACTGAGGATCTTGAAGCTCTCGCTGGGGGAATCGGGGCTGGGGGCACACTGGGGAGCCGCTGCCAAGGCCATCCACCCTCCCTACAAGCCACCTCCCTTCCCTGCCAGTATGGAAAGGAGAAGGGGTATGTGAACAGCTGTGGAGGTCAGAATCTCGGGAACTGAATCAGGCCCCAGCCCATGCCCCCCAGCCCAGTCCAGCCAGCGTGCTTGCCAGTCTTCCCACCCAGCCAGCCCAGCCCTCAGGATTGTTAGATGGAACAAGGCTCCATCATCACCCAGGCATGGAGGGAAGATGCCCTGGTCCTTACCAAGCAAGGCCTGGTTTCCAAAGTCCTCTCCGAAGAGGCCTCATGTTTGTCACATCTTAAAAGTCCCCTTTCTGCTGTTCTTGCACCCAGCATGTTGGACAGTCAAGTTCCCCCGCTGAGCAATCCACACATAAGGAGGGAGTCAACACCATTGCTATGTCGGATCAGCTCCAGCCTCTCCATTATCAGTTTTATCAGATCCCAGGAACCTGCCTGCTCCCAGAGGTGACAGAGAAAAATCAAGGAAGGATCTGTATGGTCACTGACCTGGATGAAACCCTTGTGCATAGCTCCTTTAAGCCAATCAGCAATTCTGACTGCCTAGTGCCTGTAGAGCTTGAGGGGACCATGCACCAGATCCATGTGCTCATGAGGCCTTATATGGATGAGTTCCTGACATGAATGGAGGAAATGTTTAAATGTGTTTTCTTCATTGCTCTCTTCTTCCCAGCCTGAACAAGTAGGCAGATCCTGTGACGGGTGAGCTGGACGGGTATGGGATGGTCTGGGGCTGCCTGTCCCATGAGTCATGTTTGTTTCACCAGAGCTGCTATGTCAAGGACCTCAGCCATCTGGGGAGGGACCTGAGGAAAACTCATCCTGGACAACTCGCCTGCTTCTTACATCTTCCACACAGAGAATGCAGTGCCTGTGCAGTCCTGGTTTGATAACATTCCAGACAGCAGCTGCTGCACCTGATATCATTCTTTGAGGAGATGAGTGGAGGAGCAGAGGGTGTCTACACTAGCCTTGGGCAGCAATGGGCCCTTAACCTTCCCTGCTTCCCAGCAATGGCCATCACAGTAGGGGATTTTCCCGCACTGTCCTTTATGATCAGCCTGAAAGAGTGAAGCCTGGAACACCTACCCACATGGGCCTGGAAACAGTGAGAAGTGATTGAAAAGAGCTTTAGGACAGCTTAGATGCCCAGTGGGTGAATGCCAGACCAAGGATACCCAGAGCTACCTGCCATCAAGTTGTTGGGTTCCCGAGATGTGGGTGTGAGAGAAAGAAAGAGAGCATGTGTGTTTTGCTATGAACTGTGGCCCCAAGTATATAGTGTTTCAGTAGGGGAGAAGCTGAAGGACAAAGACTCTTCCCAAGCTAGCTTGTCTCCTCTCCTGTCACCCTATAAGCCCCTGAGATCCATAGGGATGAAGAGTATTGAAGGCTCCGTTGCAAACCTGGTCTTTCTTCAGTGCTGCAAGGTCTATGCCAAGGAGAAAGGAAAGGTACGCCTTTGGGTGTTCCAGGCACACATCTTTCTGAAATATTTCTCCAGCCAGTTGTTGCAGACAAAAGACGACATTTCTGGGAAGATGGGGACTTATGTTCAGACGAGTACCCAAACTATCAGGTCTTCTGGCCCAAAGGCTATTTTTACTTACCTCTAGCCAAGTGCCTGGGATGGATCCTTTCTGCATCTCCCCAAGGCTCACCACTTAGCCATAGCCTCAAACCCGTGGGGAAGGAAGGTCTCCCCGCCCTGCAAGAGGACAAATAACTGATTTTTGTTCATTTGACTCTGTTTTAAAATTCTCTTTAAAAAAACAAAAAAAAAACAAAAAAAAGAAAAAGAAAGCGTATCTGAAACTTAAAAAAAAATAAAACAAGGAAAAAAGATGAAAAAAATGACACACTTACATAGGTGAAAAACACATAGATATATCTATAAGCAACAAACACGGCTAATTCACATATAAATTAAATATCACATTGTCATAAAGTGTACCGAGTTAAAAAATTATCATTCAACTCATGATATCAAGCTTTAAAAGCAAAAATACAATTAACTGATCTGAGAAAACATACCCACCCAGAAAAGAAACACAACAACACAGAATTGAAAATAAGAAGAGAGATTTTAATGCATAAAATCCTGAATACGACATAAATATACAATGAAAAATAAGCCCTTTTTTTTTTTTTTTTTTTTTTTGAGACAGAGTCTCACCCTGTCACCCAGGCTGGAGTGCAGTGGTGCCATCTCGGCTCACTGCAAGCTCCGCCCACTGGGTTCACACCATTCTCCTGCCTCAGCCTCTCGAGTAGCTGGGAATACAGGCACCCGCCACTATGCCCGGCTAATTTTTTCTATATTTAGTAGAGATGGGGTTTCACCGTGTTAGCCAGGATGGTCTTGATCTCCTGACCTCGTGATCCACCCACCTTGGCCTCCCAAAGTGCTGGGATTACAGGCATGAGCCACCGTGCCAGGCTGAAAAATAACCCTTTAGATATCTACAGCTTTAAACTGTGTGCAGTCATGAAAAGCAGACATTGGAAGTCATTGGCATTTAATAAATTGCAGTAAAATTATACAGAAAATACATTACAATCATTAATAATAGGCTCTAATGAGAAGAATTTAATAAATAATCATTAAAAAGACAGCAGAATTTTATTCTGTTCTCAATATGTTGCTGCTCTTCTTATCAAATACTATAATAAAACTATATGACTATAATATAGCTTTCAGGAGCTAAAAAAAAGCCTTATATTTTCAAATAAAAGAACAATATAAATTTTGCAAAATACAATGAGCATTACTGAAGCATAAAGTAAATATTTGGAATTAAAATATGTGGTCATTTAGATACAGACTAAAAAAGAATAGAAATCTTAATGATTCCTTTCTGCCTACAGTGAGCTTAAAATTACAACCAAAAATTTTAATAAATATGTAGCACCTACAAGACATTTTATTAACAGCTTACATAATGTGTAAATTTGAGCAATTTATTTTAGAACTTTTGAATCTGAAAATCACCTGCTTGACATTCATTTGAGAAAGTGAAACATAAAGGAGAGAAACATAAGCAAGATGACAGAATGTGAGGTTCTGCATCCACATCCCCCACGACATAATGCAGCTGCCACAGCAAACATAAGTGAATTCATGAAAGCCTTGGAATCCAGTTCAGAGTTTGTGACACCCAGCTGGAGGCAAAGACCAAGGAAGACATCTTTAGAGGGTGAGCACTTGACCAAGTGGCAAGCTTACCAATCATGGTCCCGGCTTCAAAACAGAATACTGCCACATCTTACTGTAGACTTGGCTATAACTCATTTGACCTTGGTCCTGACACTGCAACAATCTGCCAAAAACACAAGAGAATTCATACTCACCTGAGACTTAGGTGACAGGCCTGCAGAACTTGGTTCTCTCTATAGTCGCTGAATCAGGCAAAACACACCTTCTTTCCTTCTCCAGCCATGGTCTGGAAGAAATCTTCACACTGATATGATGAAATGCTAACTAACAATATGAAAAATACTAAAGTATAAATGTCACTAAAAATGGTAAATACATACTGAAATTCAGAATACTCTAAATTGTTATCATCTTAAACTAGACTATTAAAATACAAGATGTTTTACATAAGTCTCATGATAACCACTAGGAAAAAAAAAAAAAAAAACCATAGTAAAGAAAAAGAGAAAGTAATTAAAGCATACACAAACAACAAAAATTACACATTGGATACGGTGGCTCCTGCTTATAATTCCAACACTTTGGGAGGCCAAGGCGGAAGAATCAAATCTCCTTGGGTGTTGTGGTACATGTCCAAGTAGTCCAAGCTACTTGGGTGGCTAAGTTGGGAGGATTATTTGAGCCCAGGAGGTTGAGGCTACAGTGAGCTGTGATATGCCACTGCACTTCAGTCTGAGAAAGCATAACTTTGTCTCAACAAAAATGAACAATACCACAGGAAAGACAGAACCAGAAAAAAAAGAAGCAAACTTAAAATGGACAGAAAACTACAAATGTACAATAGTAACTGCTTACCTATCACTACCTTACAAATAAAAAGATTAAAGTATCTACTAAACAGATACTGCTGTAGACTGAATGTCATCTCCAAAATTTAGGATAAAATTTAATAGCCAACATGTTAGAATTAAGAGGTGGGACCTTTAAAAATTAATTAAGCTATAAGAACTCTGCCCTCATGAATGGATTAATGTTCTTATTATAGGAATGAGCTAATTATAAAAAGAATGGATCTGTTATATATTTTTAAAAAAAGCTCTCTCTCCCTCACATCTTTGTCTATGTTATTATCCAGCAAGTAGACCTTCAACAGATACCAGTATCATGTTGTTTTGGCTTCCCAGCCTCCAGAATCATGAGTCAAATAAAATTCTATTCTTTTTTAATTACCAGTGTGTGATATTCTGTTATAGCAGCCAAAAGAGACTAAAGCAGACAGAATGGATAAATTAATCCTTTAAACCTCATAATATGCTGCTTACAAGAGACTCAATTATGAATTAAGACCATAGGCTAAAAGTGAAAGGATAGAAAATGATATTCCATGCGAATAATAACCAAAGGAGTGCAATAGTAATGCTTAAATTAGACAAAATAGACTTTCTAGCAATGTCTCTCACAAGCATGAAATGAGTTTACCATACAATAATAATAGAGGTTAATTTCTCAAGAGAATATAGCTTTATGTATTTATGCACCCAAAAGGGAGGCTTCTAAATATAAAAAGCAAATATTGCCAGAACTGTAGGGAGAAGTAGAAAGAAACCCAATAATAGAAAACTTTAATGAAATGTATAATAAAGGACATATAGTTAACAGCATTGTAAATTGGCAAGGGAAAGCTGGTCTCATGCGTTGCATTTGAGAATGCAGCAAAGAAAGTGGGAACCGATAATTTTACTGCAAGCCTGAGTTAGGATGAAAAACAGGGTGGTCGATTAGAGGTTCCACTTGCCATACATTAAAAAAACACAGGAGAAAACCAGTCCTCCTCTGGAGTGTTAAAATAATTAAAGATCAGAAAATTAGTCTAAAGTGGCTCTAGTGCCCTGTGTTCATAGGTAAAAAAAAAAAAAAAAAAAAAATCTAAAACCTAACTCAAATACATTTCCTATAAAACCCTATCTTAGCCTGAAGCAAAATGCAGGTTTAACCCATGACAAACATGCAATTAACCTCTGAATATGTAACCAGGACATTTCCATCTGGATAGTTCAAATAAGGCTACCATATAACTGGAACCAATTCTTGAATTTGGGTTGCTTTCTCATGCATCTTATAAAAGCCTTTCCTTTATGCCCCTCTGGTGGACCAGAAATCATGGCTGGGTGCTTTCCATTTCACCAATCACTCTTTGTTCAGATAAACTGATGAAACTTTTAACATAGACTCCCCTTAATTTTAACAAGAGAGACTGGGGACCCCACGGGCCGCAGCTCCTCCCACGCAAACACCCAGTCGCGGTTTTTCCCTGATGACCCATCTGGCCTCCTGAACAATCTGGGAAATACTCATGGCTGTGGGCGCAGAGCAGGGCGCTGCCCAGGGACAGGACCGGATGGGCCGGGCGGGACGTGGGGGCCTCGCTGCTGGCCCAGCGGCCATCTTGCAGCAACAGGGTACTGAGGGCCAAGCTGCGGGAGACTCGGAGCTAACCGTGGGGAGGCCGGTCCTGCCAGTTTCACAGCCTGTTCTCCCCTCTCGGGATGGCGAACCCCGTATACTCACCATTTCCCAGCTTCCAGGATGTCCTGGCACCTTAACTATGCGTCCCCAAGGACCTTCAGATCACAGGGCAACAAGGGCTGTGAGAGAGTAGCCCGGGGCTCCCAAGGTGGAGGAGGCGAAAGAGGAGACGGATCCCAAGCTCCTGTGCCAGCGCCAGCGAGAGACAAAGACCTCGCCAAATGCAGGAAGCCACGCCCTCCTTTCCTCGCCTCTGCCACCGCGCGCCTGATTGGGCGGTTCCCACATCAGTGTCAATGATTGGATAAAACTCCAGGACGCACCCACCCGAGCCTGACTCCTGCCCTTACCCCCACTCCCCCTCAGCCTTAGTGCATTTTTGTTAGTTTGTTTTTCTTTAAGTTCTGGAATACATGTGCAGAAAGTGCAGGTTTGTTACATAGTTTTACATGTGCCATGGTGGTTTGCTGCACCTATCAACCTGCCATCTAGGTTTTAAGCCCCACATGCATTAGGTATTTGTCCTAATTTTCTCCCTCCCCTTGACCTCAACCCCTTAACAGGCCCCAGTGTGTGATCTTTGGCTCCCGGTGTCCATGTGCTCTCATTTTTCAACTCCCACATATGAGTGAGAACATATGGTGTTTGCTTTCCTGTTCCCGTGTTAGTTTGCTGAGGTTAATGGTTCCCAGCTTCATTCACGTCCCTGCAAAGGACATGAACTCATTCTTTTTATGGCTGCTTATTATTTCATGGTGTATACGTGCCACATTTTCTTTTTCCAATCTATCAATGATGGGCATTAGGGTTGGTTCCAAGTCTTTGCTATTGCAAACAGTGCTGCAATAGACATATGAGTGCATGTGTCTTTATGCTAGAATGATTTATATTCCTTTGGGTATATACCCAGTAATGAGATTGCTGGATCAAATGGTATTTCTGGTTCTAGATCCTTGAGGAATCACCACACTGTCTTCCATAATGGTTGAACTAATTTACACTCCCTCCAGCAGTGTAAAATTGTTTCTATTCCTCCACAGCCTCACCAGCATCTGTTGTTTCCTAACTTTTTAATAACTGCCATTCAACATGGTGTGAGATGGTATCCCATTGTGGTTTTGATTTGCATTTCTCTAGTCTCCAGTGATGATGAGCTTTTCTCTTTTTTTCTCTTTATGACCACATAAAGGTCCTCTTCTTCTTCTTCTTCTTCTTCTTCTTCTTCTTCTTCTTCTTCTTCTTCTTCTCCTTCTCCTTCTTCTTCTTTTTCTATTTATTTTATTTATTATTATTATTTTTAAGATGGAGTCTTGCTCTGTCACCCAGGCTGGAGTGCAGTGGAAGGATCTCAGCTCACTGCAACATCTGCCACCCAGGTTCAAGTGATTCTCCTGCCTTAGCCTCCCCAGAAGCTGGGATTACAGGCCGCCCGCCAACACATCCTACTAATTTTTTGTGTTTTTAGTAGAAATGCGGTGTCACCATGTGGCCCAGGCTGGTCTTGAACACCTGACCTCATGGTCCACCTGCCTCCACGGCTGAAAGTGCTGGGATTACAGATTTGATCAACCGTGCCCAGCCAAATATCTTCTTTTGAAAAGAGTCTGTTTATATTCTGTGCCCACTTTTTGATGGTTTTTGTGTGTGTGTGTGTGTGTGTGTGTGTGAATTTGTTTAAGTTCCTTGTAGATTCTGGATATTAGACCTCTGACACATGGATAGAGTGCAAAAATTTTCTTTCACTCTGTAGGTTGCCTGGTCACTCTGGTGATAGCTTCTTTTGCTGTGCAGAAGCTCGTTAGTTTAGTTAGATCTCATTTGTCAATTTTAGCTTTTGTTGTGATTGCTTTTGGTATTTTATTCCTGAAGTCTTTGTTCATGCCTATGTCCTGAATGGTATTGCCTAGGTTTTCTTCTAGGGTTTTTATGGTTTGGTGTTTTACATTTAAGACTTTAATCCATCTTAAGATAATGTTTGTATAAGGTGTAAGGAAGGGGTACAATTTCTGTTTTCTGAATGTGGCTAGCCAGTTCTTTCAGCACCATTTCGTAAGTAGGAAATCTTTCCCCATTGCTTGTTTTTGTCAGGTTTGTCGGAGATCAGATGGTTGTAGATGGGTGATGTTATTTCTGAGGCCTCTGTTCTGTTCCATTGGTCTATATATCTGTTTTGGTATGAGTACTGTGCTGTTTTGGTTACTGCAGCCTTGTAGTATAGTTTGAAGTCTGGTAGCAGGATGCCTCAAGCTTTGTTGTTTTTGCTTAGGATTGTTTTGGGTTGACAGGCAAACAGGCTCGTACATTTGGGGTCACATGCCCAGAGTATCACAGCTAATTAAGAAGTGAGCTGAGACTTGAAATGCACATGCTCTTTCCCTTACCTGGGTCTGTTGTATAATGCATCTTAGCAGCTATGTAACAGTAGGAATTAGAATATTTAGACATCTTTTTAGCAACTTTTTAACCTGCATTTTTGTAACACGGTAAAGACCTTCATCCCTTCCCTGAGCCCCTCTCTCACAACACTGCACCCCACTGCTGACCACACTGTGGTGTGGCCATTAGGAATCAGGGGGGCAGCGGGGGCTGGAAATAAATAAGAAAGGATTATGTTGCCCATGTTTGCTCACCTTAGAAAGTCTCCTCAACCATTCTGTGTGAGGTGATTTTTCCAAGGTAATTGTGCCCTGACTGCGCTGGATGTCAGTGTGTCTTGTCTTTTTGAAAATCACTGGATTACTCTCATGAACGGGGTATTTCTCTTTCTATTTGAAAATGGTCAACTGTCCTCTGCAGGTGTCCTGACTTGCTAGTTTAGACCCTGAAGGTAGCGCTGAGAAAATATTTGGGCCACATCAGAATACCTATTCTCAGCTGGAGGATATATAGAAATTTCTTAATAATATCTAACCATTTTCTCAATAACTATTATATTTAACATTGATAGCTTGGAGGGCAGGGAAGGACACAGATGACACAATCTTCAAAGTTTAATTTATTTATAAGGTTTTTTTTTTTGTTCTTATTTAGTTTTGCTTAGTTTTTGGATACAAGGTCTTGCTCTGGTGCCCAGGCTGGAGGGCAGTGGCATAATGATAACTCATAATTTGGTTGTAACTGTTCTTTAAAATATATTTTTGCTGAGAGTGCTAGCTCACACCTGTAATCTAAACAATTTAGGTGGCCAAGGTGGGATTATCGCTTGATACCAGGAGTTCAAGACGAGTCTGAGCAACATAAGTAGGCTCAGTCTCTAGAAAAAAATTAAAAAATTGTCTGGGTGTAGCTTTGCATGCCTGTAGTCCCAGCTACTTGAGAGGCTGATTTGAAAGCATCACTGGAGCCTAAGAATTTGAAGATGCAGTGACCCATGATTCAGCCACTGCATTGAGAGAGTGAGATATGTGTGTGTGTGTCTGTGTGTGTGTGTATAAAGAATTTGTATGTGAAAAAAATTCAAGCACAGGAGAAAAGTGAAAGCCCATGGTGGGGGATGTGGAGAAATGTCAGTGTGGCTCCAGCAACTCAGTGAGAGTTGGTTTTCCATCTTGAAGGATTGCCCATCCACACTGAAACCATAGCCTAACATATGCCAGTTCTCACACTACACCTGCTGGGATACCAGTATGTAGCCTTTTGAAAAAAATAAAATCTTTCACCTAAGAGAAGGACAAGAGAAAACGAGGGTTTCACATCTAAAGCCTTCATTTTCTTTATGAATCAACAGCCACTTGTCATTTCAATTGTCCAGAGGCGACTGACAGCACTAATACACTTAATGAATCAACCAGGAAAAATGGGCCTCTCAGGTGAGGAGGAGGCACAATGGTCACAAAACCCAATCCGTTCTCAGCTTTGCATGGTGCTCGCATCTCAAGAAGTGGTGTTAGCCATGTGAACCGTGTTCACTGGACAAGGCCAGAGGAAAGAATATTTAGTACAACACAACTATGGGGCTGCAAATCAAACTGGTAGTGGGAGCATGCATGAGGCTTCAGTGGCCGAGACACTGGTGGCTACCCTTCGGTGTCACTTAAACCTTTGAGGTGAAGGACATCTTTTTTCCCAACTGGCTCAGAGAAACTAATCAACATTAAAATTGAGATTTGTTTTTCTTTTCAAAATTTCTAAGACATAGAGGACTCTCTAACACTCCAAAAGACATTCAGCTATACATGCAGCTGAGGACCTGCCTGCTCTGTAGAGGGATGGCAGAGCAGCAGCCACCAGCTTTAGTAGCCTTAAGCTCCTCCTCTCATAGGGACAGGCCACCCCCACACAACCCCCCTAACTTCATAGGCTCTGGCTGTCAGGTGCACCTGGGGGACTGTCTTCCTCCCATCTCATTAGCTCTCGAAGACAGTCCAGCTCAATCTAAAACCTACCTTAGGATGGCGAGTTGTAGGCTCTCCTCCATTCTCCCAGCGCAGTGTGACTTCTGGAGAGTGCTTCTCCATCCTCTTACCTCAGATGATGTGAAAAGAGCCGGTTCCCGGGCAGTTAGATGTTCAGTGACATAACAGGCCCAGCATGCACAGGCCTGGCCCCACAGCCTGGCACCTCTCCCCTACCTGGCCTTCACGCTAGACTTTTCTCTTCTGCCACAAATATCAGGTGATGATCACCTCTGCCACACTCTCATGAGCTTGGTAAGTAGCAGGGGTGTAAACCCCAACAGATTTCCTGTGACTCTACCCTCTTACCACCCACTCAAGTGACATTATAAGCATAATTTTACATTTGATCTTATTTATGCATAATTTTTTTTATAACATTTCTGACAACAGCCCACACAACGAAATGAGTCTGCGTTACAGAACACACGGGCGAGGCTGGGGTAGCAGGTTTCAATTACTTTATTTCAATGTGAAATGAAGATTGATGATTTAAAAACAAGACAAAGTTGTTTATCAGCTGTGGGGTGGCTACATTTGCTAGCTCATGCTCACTTCCTTTGAAACAAGGTATCTGGACAGACCATACTCATAAGTAGCTCTTCACAAAACTGCAGACAGAAGCCCCAGTCAGACACAACTCCCTCAGGCTCAAAGGGCAGCAACATCCTCCTCCATGTTAGGCTCTGACAGCAGGCAAGGGAAGAAGCACAGGCAGCAGGGGACAGGGAGATGTCCCGGACTGTAGGGATCCCCAAATGCCCCAGAGCTATCCTCTGTAGAAGGGCGCACGCAGGTCTCACTGTGTCAGTGCAGTGGCTGAATCATGGGTCACTGCAGCCTCAAACTCTTAGGCTCCAGTGATGCTTTCACCTCAGCCTCTCACGGAGCTGTGTGGCAAAAAGCCTCCTATTTTTTTACTTAAAACCTGGACTTTAAGCCAGGTTGGGCCTGGGGATAGTGGCAGCAAAAACAGCAGCCAAATATATACACTCCAGATGTCTACACTCATGGGCACAGGCATATTCCACACTTGCTGGAACACGAGAGGCCTGAGAGGCACCTATTTCCCAGTTGCTAACTGATGTCCACACACCACATTCACGTGTCTTCATTTAGGTCTCTGCATCGTGTATTTGCTCAGCCAGTGCAAACACATCTTCTGGGGGGCATCATTAGTTACAGCACCTGCCCCACTTGTTCTGGAAGGGAGTCAGGAGGAATCTGGTCAGCTCCTAATCCCCCAGGACAAAGGTGCTGCCCCCTTTTCAGCACTCACATCCAGCAATGCCATCTCTGGATGGGTTTTTCAAACACAAGCAGCATGAGGTAGCAAGAATGGTGTGACAGGCTCAGGGCCGTGGGCAGCCAGTTGCTGGAGAAGCAGCACAGGGCAGGCACATCTGTGGGTGGCACCATGACAAGCCAAGGCAGCCACAGCCCCTAATCCCAACAGCTCCAGCCCAGATGGCATTCAAATCTTCCCGGATAGTATTGGGGTACCCGATGCCCATCACTCGCCCTCTCATTAGCACGGCCTTGTTGGTTACTCAGGGACTAAGGAGAGGGGGTGGGGGATGTAGATCCAGGGTGGGCACTGCCTCACAGCCAGAATCCACCTGACTGCAGGCCAGCAAGCAAGCCCAAGCAGCTCAGCTCTAGTCACCTCTGGCTGTACTTTATGTGTATACATTACACAAAGGTAGAAAAAGAGGTCAACATTAGCTGTTGTGACATGAAAGTCTATGCCTCATTAAGACCTTAAAAGGCTATTGTCTTAAGCTCTCTTTATTCTAATAAAATTTATACAAATAAACACATGCAAGCTGAAACTACTATAAATGAAATATTAGGATTTTTTAAACCCATAAACAGACACGAAGACAGTCACTGTTTGATTGCAGAGAAAGTGAGATTCTAAAGCAGCTGACCACAAAACAGCCTCACCAAACCCCAGGCAGGCCAGGCAGTCTGAACACTACAAGGCCACGTGATGGTCACAGAGGATGACAGCTCCCATGAGTATTGCAAGGCACTGTGTTAGCTTCTCACTCACAGTCTCAGAATACCCTGTGAGGGGAGGCCCCATCTCACTAGAGCACAGGAGGTTCCGGAGCTCTTCCCAAAAAATGGTCATCAAATGATGGAGCAGGGGGAAGCCCAGACAGAACAAGTGAGTCCCTAGGGTCTCCTTAACCTCCCTCAGCTCCTCCACATGGGTCCCTGAGGGAAAGTGAGCAGCCTCCTAACCCCTTTGTTAGGGTTCCAGTCCTGCAGGTCTGGACTCTCTCATTTTATGCTACCATAGGGGGTGACAATGCAAACCCAGGCCCCTTATTTGCCATCCCTCAATGCCAGGCCAGGCCCAGAGTCCTTTGCTGACACAGCCCAGGGGATGCTAAAGGCCCACCTCGGCACAGTCACTGTAGTGTACTGAGATGAACAAGGAGGTGCAAGTAGACACAAATCCGCATGTGCTTGTCCTCAGCCATGTTCCACAGGCTCAGGGCCTCGCAGATGAGCTCACAGCCCTCCTTCAGGAATCCTGCAGATCACACCCTCAGGGAGCAGTGCTCAGATCAGCAGGCAGTCTCCACATCCCCCACCCCATGACACTCTGTTCCACTTTGCAGGCTTCTGCATTGGCCAGTCCCCACTGCTTTCTGGTGAGATGTCTGAGTTGAAGTGAATGTTGAAGGCCACACAGCTGATGGAGCTCACTGCCTTGCACATGTTGTAAATCACCTCCTGGCTTCAAGGGTCAGCTGTGGAGACACAGCTTGATGGGAGGTAGGCCCACTCCACCATCAGTGGTGCTGGGTGGCCCTGATCTGCACCTTCCAGGTCCTTCCTGAGATGTCTGCATGCTTCTCTAAGGGACTGTGTCACGAGGCACCCCTGGCATGAATCAGGTGGCAGAACAGGCTGGACACTCTCCCTCAGCCTCCCCAGCAGCCCTGCCTGTGCTGTCATCTGTGCTGATGATCTCCGTGGTATGATGATGGGAAATTTTTTAAAGCATATTTTCCCCGTTCATTTCCCTATTTTAATAACAGCACTGATGACTTTTAAGCCCTAGCAAGCTGAAACTGCAAGACACATGATCTTCTGCCTTAGAAGGGCCATGTTTGGGCAGTGTGCGCCCAGGTGAGAGCCCCATGGTTGTTAGTGGAAGCGGGGAGCTGGATAGGCCTGGCCCCATAGCCTAGTGAAAAGTAGGACCCTCTCCTTCCAGAGCATGAATGTCTCAGAGGCCAGAAAAGGGTCTTGGGTGGCCTGCCAAGAAGCAGAAGGCTAGAAGGCCTGGAAAGAACCCCAACAGCCTTCAAGCTGCCTGAGAGGGCTGGCTCATTCCAGCTTTCTTTGCTTTCATGCTGTTAGCAAGAAAACCTGCTCACAGATGGCAGGCGGGCCTGAGGCTGCCATTCCCTCATCAGGGGCTATAGGCACCTTTAATGTGGCTCTTTCTTGAAGCAGCTGCTCAGGCCGGTTCTCGAAGAGCAGTTCCCTTATTATCCACAGGTCCTTCTTCCAGCCCCATGTCTGCAGAGGGACTAGGGAAGGAGACAAGGGCTCAGCCTGTGCCCCACAACCTCCTTTGAGACATCTCTTTTGTTACTTCCTCACAGACAGCCTGAAACTTCCAAATGAACAGACCAGAATGGAGCCTCCAGGAAAGTGTACAGAATTCTGTCTAGTACCCAGAGGGAAGGGGGTTCCCAGTGAAGGCAGGGCCAGGCTGCATGCACCTCTTCAGGAATGTTCTCCTCATAGTCCACCCTCAAGGTGTACATCCTCTGTGTGCTTGCAGTCCATGGCAGCCTCTGCCTTGGGAACCGTCCAGCTGCACACCTGCAATATGGTGGTGACCCTCTTGAATGGATGGTTCTGGGCCCCATTGCAGGCAGCAGATAGGGAGATGCTCAGCCCATCAAGCCCAGAGCCCTGCCACAGGCTTCGTTGAGGCCTCCACCTGCTCTGGGTTCTTGCCCTGAGAGGCTGTCCTGAAGTCAAACAGAAGCAGGTGGGACTCTCTTCCACAGCTGCTCTCTCTCCCACTGACAGCTCCCTAGAGGGTAACTCAGACAGAGGGGATAGATTTCTCAGGCAGAAGGACTGGAGTTTCATCTGATGATTCATTCCATAGCCCCACATGACATGACACAAGGCAGGGGCTGTGGGACAAAGGCATTGCCTTTCCTTCTGGCATGAGGAATGGCTTAGGAAGCAGGTCTGGTGGGGCTAGGGTTGAGCGATAGGCTTCAGGCCACAAGGAGTGGACGGACACTGAGCAAGTGTCCTGGTTATCTGTCCACAGACCCAGAACAAGTGGCATCCCAGGAGCCTGGGAGGGGCTGGCAGAGACTTACTGTTTCCAGCAAAAGCCCCATGTGGATGCGGTAATGCTGCCTGCTGGTCCTTGGCTGTAATTACAAACAGGTACATGAGGTCCCCATGCATCTTGCAGCTCTCAGGGAGTGGGTTCCAGCTGCTCATGGTAGGCACTTTTAGTCACTGAACATCCTTCAGGAATGGCCAAGCTTGATTAAGCCAGGCGTCTTGCTGTGAGACCCTCCACCCAACTGAGGATGCTCTTCCTTGTCCCCCCTGACAGTTTACCTTCCAGTTCTGGTTCTGGAGACACGATGGTCCTTCTTGGACCCCTGGGAGAATATGCTCAGATGACACACAGTCGACAGGGCCCATTTCCAAGCCATTCTTCCATTTCCCACTGTTTGAGGGGCCGAGGCCGGTGATCAGCATAGGGCCACCCAGGGCCAGCTGTCTGCACCTAAACGTCATGCTGGTCTGGATGTCTCAGGGCCAGAACTCTCCAGGTAAGATGGCCTGGTCCTCAGCACCTGGCCTCCATGCTCCTTTTTCCTCTGTTCAATCCTGGCCCCAATGCCTCCCGCAACTCTCAGGTCACCATTGGAGAAGATGCTCAGGAAGAAGAAGCCGCTGCAGTCAACCCTGCTGAAGGTGGCATATGGGTCCAGGCTCTTGAGCTGGTCTTGGACATGGTACATGTGGATGCAGGCTTTGAGCAATGTGAGTAGCTCTTTCCGGAAGGAGGGGAAAAGGGTGTTACCAGGGTCCTACACCCTAGAACGACCCATCTAGCACAGAAAATAGTTTGCAACGTGCTATCATGTGTGATTTTAATTTTCGGCTTTAGGCTTTCATTTCCAAATTCCACAATAAACACATAAGGTAGGGTTCTGATTTCAACACACACACACACACACACACACACACACACATTCTCTCTCTCTCCCTCTCTCTTAGAATCTTCCAGTGCATTCACACTGAAAGCCAAAGTCCTCCCAGAATCTTGTGAGAACCTAAATGATCTGAATAGTTTGTCATTGCTTTTGGGGATCTGGGAAAATCTCTGCACATTTCTGGAGACCGCTGTTATGCCATTTTTAATAAATCTGTTGTGCTTCAATTCAGAAGTGTGTGAGGGGAGTTGTGGAGGAATTGGCATTTGGGTTAGAAATTCCAGGAACATCAGAGACAGATGACACCTGTTTTCTGCTTCATAATGTCAAGTTTTATGAAGGCTAAAACCTAATTCTACAAGAAAATTAGACTGAAAAACTTTATAGGCAAAAATTATCTTCTTAAATAGGAAAATCTAATTATTTTATTTTAAAATTTTCTTTTCCTTAGTAAGACCTAATCATAGAAATTTAAACACTGTATGCCAACAGCCTCTACTGTAGGATGATTTATTGTAAGTACTCATTTTACAGATTTCTTACAAAAACATTTTCCGTAAGGGAAATTAGAATATTGTTCAACATATATTGAATTCACAATTATTACCTTATTTCTCACTTATTATTTTATGATTCTGTTTTCTTTAACATGAAGATTACTAAGACTGTGTTTTCACTCTCTGAATTATCATGTGTCACATTTTTCTGTAATTTCAGTTTGAGAAGTTGTAAAATAGCATGCTCAAATGTATATGTTATGTATAAATTATATAATTAATTATTAAAATATTTGGCTTGTATGTTTAATTGACTCTAGGCACAATGTTACTACTAGCATTTTCTTCCAGTTTTCCCAACTTTTATTTGACTAATAGTACAATTTATTTCCAATTTTTATTTTATATGTCAATGTTTTATACTGTATTTACAATATTTATATTGTTACCATATATAAAAATGTAAGACCTTTCTATTTATTGTTACCATATATAAAAATGTAAGACCTTTCTATTAAAGGCTAGATTACAGCCTTACCCTTTTGTGTAAGGAAAGCAACAATGCATCAGTAGCATAATTTAAAACTTTCTCTAGTATTACTTAAATTTTTATTCCTTAAAACTTTCTTATCACATCCCTTTTTAATAATTATAATGTGGTTTCTTTGAAATGTTGTTGCCCTAACTGTATCCAAATAATTCAAAATTTATACTTTTTATGGATTCAAAGGAAGAGTTGAAAATTGTAGTTACCTAGGATTCTTTTTCAGTTGGACACTATGGTTATTCAGGATTTTATAGATTAAAGTTTCTCTTAGTTATGTTTTATAATTTTATGTTTCTGTATTTTTTAGAGTAGGCTGTCTCACAGCAGTTAATTGTGTTTTTACTTTCTACCTATTTATTATGATTTTGAATTTCATTATTCAAGTAAGAATTCGGAGATGGTTTCTTTTAAATTTGTTTTGCAATTTTACATTTCTGTGTTTCATGTTTTAGGGTAGGGCACCTTACATCAGTTTATTGTTTTTAGTTTTAATTTATATAATATAATTTTCTATGACAATATTCAACTCTGTACACCTTAAGACAGTGTGAGGCAAAAGTCAAATATGAACCATCCCTATGGTCTTTTGTTAATATAATGATTTAATTGTTTGTTTGCTTGTATAAATATTGCCCCTATTTTGTTTATGACTTGGGTATTTTCTTCTTGTTTGATGGCCAATAATTGATTCTGTCTAAGTGAGTAATCATGGAAATTGTCTTAATTTCAACATCTATTGTTTATATTATCTTAGTGTGAAAGAAAGACTTATGCGATTTGAAGATAATTTTTCAAAAACTTTGTAACTCTCTCTCTTCGGGTGTCTTTATTTATTTATTTTATTTTTTGACAGACTCTCACCCTGTCGCCAAAGTGCAATGGCACAATCTTGGCTCACTGCAACCTCCAACTCCCAGGTTAAAGCAATTCTCCAGCTGCTGCCTCTTGAGTAGCTGGCATTAAAAGTGTGCACCACCACGCCTGGTTAATTTTTGTATTTTTCATAGAGCTGGGGTTTCACCATGTTGGCCAGACTGGTCTTGAACTCATGGCCTCAAGTAATCTGCATGCCTCAGCCTCCCAGAGTGCTGAGATTACAGGCATGAGCCATCTCTCTTCGCCCTTGGGTGTCATTTTCAATTTTGATTGTGGTAAAAATACATAACATAAAATTTAGAATCTTTAATATTTTTTCTTATACAGTTCAGTCATGTTAATGTATTTACATTGCTTTGCAACATATTTGTAAACTTTTTTCTTTTGCAAAACTGAAACTCAGTACACATGAAATGACAACTACCCATTTTCCTTACCACCTGGCTCCTGATAAAAATCATTCTATTTTCTGTTTCTAAGTTTCAATACTTTAGATATTACATATAAGTAGAATCATAGAGTATCTGTTTTATTGTGACTAATTTTACTTAGCATCATGTTCTCAAGATTTCCCTTTATTATGGATGGTACAAGAATTTCTGCCTTTAAAAGCTGAGTAATATTCCATTACTTTTGTATTACAAACTATATTTATTTATTCATTCAGTGAGGAAAGTTTGTGTTGCTTTCACCTATTGGCCTTTCTGAATAGTGCTGCAATGAATATGGGTGTGCAAATAACTATTTGCTCATATGTGCGAGGTTTATGTCTGTGCTACCTTCTGTTTTATTGGAAAAATTGTCTGTCTTTATGCTAGAAACAAACTGTTTTCATTGCTGTTGCTTTGTAATGTGCTTTGAAATCAGAAAAGTTGAGGCCACTAACATTGTTTTTCTTTTTAAACATTTTTGGGCTCTTTATGGTCGCTTGACATTCCATATAATTTGTTGGTTCCTTTTTCTATTTCAAAAAAATTGCTAATTTAAAAGGGATTGCATTGAATCTGTAACTCTTTAGGCATCATGAGCATTCTTCATAATATCAAGTCTTACAACCCTTAAACATGAGCATGCTCAAAAGTGAGTTGTTTAATTTCCATATATATGTTGCTATTTTTGTTTTCTTCTCTTATTCATTTCTAGTTTTATTCCATTTTGATCAGAAATAATAGTCACTGAAAGGCTAAACCAGTCTGGGAAGTGACCCCCATTATAGAACATTACAAAGATATGTGAGGGCACCACTTCTGCCCTGATGGGCTAGAGGGATGTGTTCTCTGGGATGACACATTACAGACAAATGCAGGGAACAATATAACCCCCTTTTCATGTAAACTCTTCCCTATTTTTCTAGAGTATTAGTGATAGTGGTGGCTTTCAAGTCTTGGAGAAGGTCTGGCAGTGCCGTGAAGCTGCCTGCTACAGGTGATACCAGGGGGGAATAATTAAAACCATACAAACTGTAGTAACATGAATAAATACAGCCTAGTGTAAAATAAAAACAACACAAAGGCCTTCTCTGGTATTTCTACAAGAATGTAAAAAGGGACTTTACACTTAACAAAGTTGCCTTTGGGACTACTTAAGGCTAGATTTTTGGGAGGCAGATCTTTGGGTCACTCATGGAAATCCCCTAAGAGAGAGCCCAGAGAAATTCCATATTTGGGTCTGGATCCTGGGCCCGTCCTGGTTTTGTCAGACCCCTGTCTGTAGAGACCCCCATGTGCCTGCTCTCACCGTAACTCACTGTATGCGATGCTTGGGGGTGTGGTGAACCTGCCAGTTGTCCAAGGAGATGGGTGACTTGAACCCATCAAATATCTGCTCAATGATTTTAATGAAACTCTACAAAGAGTGTTCCCAGCAGTGAAGCAGAAAAAAAAAAGAAAAAAGAAAAAAAAACTAATTGTCTCCTTTGTTTTTACCACCAGGTGACATCTCCATTAGAAATTCTGTTTCCTAGATCAGGAACATAGGAGTATCTGCATAGACCCTCAGCCAATGAAGAAACCCGAGGACAGCTTAAGGCCTTGGGATTCACATCTGAGTAGACACACTTGGTCCACAATGCTCAACTTTTTATTCCACCAGCCATGACCTGGGTATGAACATGACATACCCGCCAGGGTTCCAATGCCTTACAACCTGCCCCTGTGAGAAAGAGCCCTCTCCTTTCCTGCTCCCCTTGCAACACATGGTAATGGTAGGCAGGGTCGGGTTGCCCAGATTAGATGACACGGGTGGCCTGGCATGGACGGACCTGACCTGGGCTTCACTGTGTTACCTGTGTTTGCCTCTTGTCGAATGGCCAGTGGTATCAAGGATGTGGGCTGAGCCAATATGTACATTGTCAGAAAAGGCCCTCACTTTGAACCTTTCTCAGGCAACAGCTTAGGAATATAGCACACAATGAGAACACAGTGCTCTCTCAAGCATCTCCCATGAAATTAGCTAGATACAGGGCTGTCTCTAGAATGTGGGTGTCTGGTTCCCAAAGTTCTAAATTCTGTTAGGTTCTGTCACAAGGGAAGTCTGTTAACTTCTTCAAGGTTTTATCCCCTGAGCCCTTTTCCTCCATAAATCTATGCGAAGGCCCTGCTGGGCTGCTGATTGCTCACCCTCATCTCCCATGTTAACTCTTTTCCTGTAAACAGTTATGCAAACACAATTATGCCCCTTACTCCCCAAAAAGATCTAAATACAGCCAGGGCCCCAGGTTTGAGAGAACAGAGTTGGGTTAAAAATTTCTTTCCCTTTTCATTTCTGTGACCATATGAAAATGACTGTGTGCTTCAGGTCTCCCCAGCCCTGAAGTATGCATAATTGGATTAGGCTAGCATCAACTTCCAAAAACAGTCATTGGTGATATATGAGATAGAACGAATCAAAATCGGTTGGATGTAGTTGCTCTTGCCTGTAATCTTAGCAGATTGGTAGACCAAGACGGGTGGAACACTTAAGGCCAGGGGTTTGAAACCAGCCATGGCCAGCATGGCAAAAACCCTTCTCCACTAAAAATGCAAAAATTAGCCAGATGTGTTGATGCTTGCCTGTAATCCCAGCCACTCAGGAGGCTGAGTTGTAAGAATCACTTGAGCCAAGGAAGCAGAGATTACATTGAGCCATGATCGTGCCTCTGCACTCCAGCCTGGGTGACAGAGAGAGACTGTGTCTCAAAATAATATATATACTATGTATATATATATTTATATTTATATATTATATATAATATATAAAGTTATACATATACACCTTTATGTATAAAAGATACATATTTCATATATCTGTATACATAAAAGATATATATTTTATATATATGGCCTTATTTTTCCATTCTACAGCAGAAGAGGTTGAAATCAAAAGAAAATCAGATACTGTCTTCTGGCACTAAATATTCCAGTGCTGTGCATTATATTTGGAATCACATGTATATGCCTCATCTCAGCCTATGTGGTGGGCGCCCCCAACAAAGTCTCACAACAACACTAAGTTGTGAGTGACTCTGTTATTTAAAAACGCAGCTCACCTCTCAGTGCCTCAGAAGCAGGTACTATAACACCGAGTTTCCAACAAAGACATTGGATTCCAGCTGAAGCCTCTTTCCCTGTGCTTACTTAAAGGTAGTAATATTCTCAGAAAGGTTTAGGAGGTGGCTTCTTGTTTAGCAGGGAATTGCTGAAAGGAAAAATGTATGGAAAGTCATTGGGCATGAACAGCCATCTTTTCTTGCTACACACAGGTTATGTGCAAATTTGGGGACAGTTAGTACAAAACATGTGATGGAAATTTGGGCTCTCACATCAGTGAGCTTATTTCACACAGACTCCAGTTGAACATATTGGTTCTGACCAATTTTAGCCACTTTTTAGAAGTCTCATAAGTGGAATAAATTTCAGTCTTTTGACAAGTTCTATCTTTTCTTATCTGTCATTCTGCAAACTGAAGAATTTCTGCTAGTCATTGGTTGAACTCTTTGGGGACCTGGTTCTAGTTTCTGTCAAAGAGAATACAACAAATGTGATAGGTTATCACTTCTGACTTAGTTCAGACTTCTATACCAAAAAACATAGACTAGGCAACTTATAAACAAAATACTTTAGTTCTGGAGGCTAGAAATTTGAGATTGGCTTCCAGCATGGTTGGGGTCTGGTAAGGACTCTCTTCTGAGTTTCAAACTCCAGACTTCAGGTTGTATTCTCATTTAGCAGAGAGAGGGAGAGACAACCTTCTGCAGTTTCTTTTACAAAGACAGTAATCTCTATCACGAGGGCCTCATGTTTAGAACTTAATTACCTCTGACCTGCTAAGGCCATTACACTGGGGATTAAGGTTCTGGAATGTGAATATGGTGGGGAATCACATAGTCTACTACAACTTCCAAAGTTACATTTCTAAAACAGCTATTATTTTCCTCCCAATTGCTCTGTCCTGTGTTTCATCTCTCAATCTCTCTGTCTCCCTTTCTCTTTTTTTGTGCATAAGTCTGTCTATCTCTTTCATTTTCCATCTCTCTATTGTATTCTTCAAGATGAGGAAGTGATCTCCAGTGTCCTAAGATGCTCTAGGCACAGACCCTCATGATAGAGAACTGAGGAACTGCCCAGGCCAATCAACAGGAAGAAACTGGGGTTCTCAGTTCACACTGAATCATGCCAATTTCCATGAGGCAGATTGGAGGCTGATCTCTCCCCAAATCCAGCTTCAGTTGAAATCACAGCCCCAGCCTCATAGGGGACGTTGAGGCAGAGGCACCCAACTAAGCTATATCGAGATTCTGGTTCACAAAAATTGTGAGATAGTATTTGTTGTCAAAATGTGCTAAAATTCAGGGCAATGTTGTCAGAGACGGGCAAATGACTGACCTCCTCTTTCAGGCCCCAGGATACACCCTCCCCTCTGTTCCTTTCTTTCTCAGGCTGCCTGCAGCCACACTTGTCCCTTTATAACCTCCTCTGCTAAACTGACTTGTGCCTCTGAGTCTTTTCACAAAGAATGGCTTTTCCCTGACACACTTTCCACACCTGTGCAGTTGTCATTCTGGTCACAACATAATGTCAGCTCAGTGAGGTATTCATGTCCCCTCCAGGCAACCTCTCCCCAGCCCTCCCTCCCAACATTCTACTTTATTTCCATTATAAAATGCTCTTTTCTTTCGCATGTACTTGCTTTAGTGTTTTTGTCCTGCAGTCCTCAGACTGTGGGCTCCCCGCGGTGACGCAGGGATAACATAATCATTTTTGGTACCACATGGTAAACCAACCAAGGTTGCTGCCACAGGGTGAATGCTAGGGGAAGAGCCGCTGAGTAAAATAACATGGAAAATCACAAAGTCCTTCCTGCTTTCGGTCACCCAATAATGTGGAGATCAAGAATGATAACAGGAACTGCAGGACCTCAGCCTGTCTCTCCCCCGGCTCCAGCTACTCCAGTAAAGCCCAGCTGGCATAAGAAACACGTGGTCTGCCGCCACCTAGAGACCTCCGCTAGCATTGTAGTCCCAGGCAGAAGCATCACAAAACAGGCACCTGCATTGGGGAATTCTCAAGGCAGTGGCTCTTCAGTGACCCCTGGGAAAAGGAGCAGTATCTGAAGGCTCCAAGGGCCATAAAAGTGACCTCGGAAGCCTCCCTTGATTCCTATTTTCCTCAGCCTCTTTGGGTGTGCTGTGCACTCATTAAACATTTTAACAGCATTCGGCGACATTATTTCCTTCCACTTCCGAATGAGGACCTCAAGGACAGCCCAAAAAACTAGTATTTTTTCTGGGCCCCACACTCCAGAGCCCAGTGCATTGTCACATTCTGCTTTACTCCAAGTCCTCATCCGCCCAAGTCTCTAGGCCTCTCTCTTCTCTGAAGGACCTCTAGAAACTGAAAAGCCTCTTCCCAGAGTCTCAAAGCACAGTGAGTTACCAATGAAAACCCAAGGGCAGCAGACACCTATGAGTATCTAGAATCCTTGGTATTATTCCTTCTGAGTACCCCTATTTATGAAGGATAAAACAAAGGCTTTCTTTCCCATAGCCTCTCTTTATATCACACGGGGTGGTGGGTGGAGGGCATAGCTCATTTTAGTTCCAGGTGCCCACAGAAGTGGGAGTCACAACCCCAGTCCTGTCCTCTTGAAACAGCTGGGAAGGTGCCCAGGCTTGGAAGAACCCAGGGAACCTGGAGGATCCTTCATCGCATGCTGTCAGCTCCTAGTCATGTAGCTGGGGGAGTGGTTGCCTCTGCCTCATGGCAAACCTGCATCTACTGTTTCTTCCCCTTTTGTCACTTCTTTGGTTTCCTCTTCCCTAACCTCACTTTAGAATCTCCACTTTAGATCTCCACTTTAGAAGCGTGTGTGTGTGTGTGTGTGTGTGTGATGTGTTTGTGTGTGCATGCCTGCACGCCTACATGACAACTTTGAAGAGTAGAAAGCCCAGGTAGAAAGTAGAGCACAGGGATTTCCAGGACTCATGGGCTCTCATTTCCAAAGCAAACCTGATGGGTGGGGTGCATGCAAGGCCTAGGAATCTTGCCCCCTTCCTAATACTCTGTGCTCTGCCCAATTTCTGGGATATGGACAAGTCTTTGCCTTTTTTGGGGGCCTCTGTCTTCCTGTTGTAAAATGAAGAGTTGGCTACAAAACTGTATGAGCACATGCTCAGTGAAGACAGGGTGTCATGCTCAATACCACAGAGAATATTGGGATGGGGAAATTTTGGGCAGACTTAGGTGTCCACACATGCTCAGGACTCTGAACAGGGCCAATGCAGGCGAACATAAAGCATGGCACAGCCAGGTTTTCTTTCCAGGGCTACAGGATGAAACAGTGCACCACAGGATCTGCTCTTGAGGTCGGTCCCGCAAGATTTTCCCACCTTCAACCAGCAACTCTTTGATGAATTTCATGTCCTGTGAAGCCCATATCCACCCCCATTACAGTGAGGGGCACAGGGCACTAGACCTGTAAAATAATGTCTTTTGCCTTTTTTTCTTTTCTTTTCTTTTTCTTTTCTTTTTTTTTAACTGAGTGGATGTTTCTTCTTTCTCTTTTTCTGTTTTGTTTGTTTTTTAACTAATTTTTAGGAGGTCTTTACAGGTCAGCTGTGGTGCCTCGCACCTGTAATTTCAACACTTTGGGAGGATGAGGCAGGTGGATTATTTGAGGTCAGGAGTTCAAAACCAGCCTGGTGAACCTGGTGAAAATCCATCTCTACTACACTTACAAAAAAATTAGCCGGGAATGGTGGCACAAGCCTGTAGCCCCAGCTACTCAGGAGGCTGAGACAGAAGAATTGCTGAAACTTGGGAGGCAGAGGTTGCAGTGAGCTGAGATTGCACGACTGCACTCCAGACTGGGTGACAGAGTGAGTCTCTGTAAAAAAAAAAAAAAGAGAGAGAGAGAGAGAGGGAGAGAGAGAGTGCTCTTTATGGAAATGTGAGCCCCTTTGTAATTTCATGTGTTGAAAATATTTATTCCAATTTTGGAATTTCTTTTCTTATTGTGGTGTTCTCTTTAAGTTTGGTTTGGATGTTATTAGTGTTTTCTTTTGCTTTGTTTCTATGTAACTTCTCCCCAAATTGATTTATAGATTTCCATTTTCACAATACAATATTTTGGCAGAAATCTTGTGGAAACTGTCTAATCAGTTTAAAAATTTAAATACATATAAAAAAATCAAAGAACTGTAAAAACTGTCCTGAAGAATAACAAAGTTTGTGAGCTTACAATGCCATATATTCAGACTTAGATTAAAGCTATAGTAATAAAAGCTATCTATGGTAGTAATGCAAAAATAGGCACAAAGAAAACTAGAAAAACTCGAGAGTCCAACTCAGACTCACACATTTGGACATTTTGTATATTACAAAACAGGCACAGAAGAGGAGTGGAGAGAAGACAGCATCTCGGTAATTAGCCTTGTGTCAACTGGTCATTTATGTGAGAAAGAAATAAACCTATCTTATACTGTTAACAAATTTCAAGACAAGTGGATTTTAAATTTTAAGGTGAAAATTGAAAACAATATTTCTAGAAGATAACATAGATAAATATGTCCATGACTTTGGCACAGGCCAAGATTTCTTGGGACACAAAATGCATTAATTCTCAAGACAAAAATATGACAAATTGGACTTTATTAGAATTAAAACCTTCTCTTCATAAAAAAAAACCTTCAGGAGAGCTGAAAGGCAAGAACAAAGTGGAAATCAACATTTGTCATATATTTATGTGGCAAAAGCTTTTTATCTAGATTTTTAAGCTAAATCCCATCACTTAATAAACAAAGATGCATACATTGAACAAAATTGGCAAAGATATGACTAGGAGTTCCACATACAGAACCGAAGGGCCAACAAGTAGATGAACATATCCACATCCTTATGCATCAGAACAGTGCATATTAAAACTACAATTGAATACCACTATGCAATCATTAACATTTTTGAAAACTGACAAAATTAAGTACTAGTGATGATGTCAAGCAACTGGAACTTTCTTATACCATTCTGTGTGTAAACTGTTATAACCACATTCAAAACCACTTGAGTAGTATCTCCTTACATACACGATGTATGTAAGCACACTCTAGAAACCAGCAACTCTGCTACTAGGTATATACACCCAGTAGAATTGCCAGCATATTTTCCAATGTAGTAAAGTGCTCGAAGCAGCATTATTTGGTACTTTTCCAAACTGAAAAAAACTCAAATGTGCATCAATAATAAAATAAATAACTAAAACAGCTACTTATTCCTTTATAAGGGGACATTATACAGATATAAAATTAATTGGAGACATATTGAAATATACAAAAATCTAACAAACACAATTTAATTAGATTTAAAAGTCCTATCCACAGCAATCAGCCAATAGAAAAGAAAAAGGCATACAAATAGAAAAAAAAATTGAATTCTCTTTCTCCATTTGCAATATGAGTCACTACGTAGAGAATGCTAAAGCCTCTCCAAAACTACTTTTGGGGAAAACTTGAAAAGCCTCCTGAAATGGATAAGCAAGTAAAGTTTTAGGACACAAAACCAAAGTACAAAAATCAGTAGCATTTCTATGCATCAACAACTTTGAATTCCTGAACATCTACTGGTTTTATTGCATTTTCAATTTCTTCCCTCAGTTAACTATACATTTTTTTCTTTTTTCAGCTAAACTAATTTATTCTTCTGTATAATTTCACCTTGTAAATAAACCCCAGGCCAAAAAGTGAGAATAAAGTATTTGTCTGCATCCTGTTTCCTCATTTTGAAAACTAGTCTAGATGAAATCTATACTTGTTCTAGGGAGTTGGCATAGACAGCATTTATTTCCGTTCTCAGCAGTGATGCCAGCGAGAAGATGGAGTTCCCCATTTTCACTTTGGTTAGACAGGACTCTGGATGGTTGTAGGGGAAAAGTTCCAGACTCTAAGGGAGCCAAATAGGACATTGCAAAGATTTATGCGTTTACTCCGGGAGTAATTATTGTGTTAAATTTTGTGCAAAACACTGCGCAAAGAGCAATTAAAGTGAAAATTATTAGGTCATTACCTTTACCTTGGGAAACTCACAGTAGTCAGATTCTCCGAACCCCAGAAATTAACAGCAACATAGTAAAATCTTGTTCAGAGTGAAGAGAGGGTGAACAGCAACATAGTAAAATCTTGTTCAGGAAGGTAAGTTTAAAAATTAGGCTGGGTGAATGAGATAATTACCCCTAGTAATGCAGGGGAAGTATGGATGGCTTTGGGATGGGTGAAGACAAAAGAATCTCAGCAGAGAGTGCAGATAATAAAGGGCAGAAAGCCAGGAGGCTTATGCAGAAAGAGGTATGAGTTTGCTGGACTGGGGAGAGTGACAGTAAAAAGCAGAGGATAGTAGGCATCTCTGGTCATCTAGGGACTATAGGGTACATTAGTTGGGGGTTACAGAATCAGTGAGGTACTTTTGAACAGTAGGATGGATAAAGAAGAGGTATATTTTGGAATAATTATGTAGCAATGGTGGTTAGGAGCAATAGAAACTCAAAGTATTACATAAATATGATTTTTTCTTATTCTCTCACACAAGCCTTTCGCCTTCCCTCTTAAACTGAGAAAGGAGTGGTTTGCTATGATGTTTTTAAATTCTCACAGGCAAGCATTACTCTGTGCTGCCTTTTAATAAAGGCTAATTTTAACCAAATTAAAGAAGATTGAATGGATTTTCTTGCTCATAATGGTTGAGTACAACATCTCATACCTTCTACTAGTTTTCAGTATAACTGAAGTAACAGAGTGTCAATACTCCATGGAGGGGTGCTCCTCTTGCTAAGGCTCCCTCCTCTGGGCTAGGCCTTCTACACAATGGCTGTCCTGCTGTGGCTGGAGCTGGAATTTGGATTGACCTCTGTGTGTCTTCCTAGCACACAATAGGTGTCCAATTAGCATGGGCAGAATCAAGCTCCTCCCTCTCACCATTTATTTCTCCACTTGTCCCTTGTTGGGAATGGAGAGTCCTGCAACTGAGTTCAGCCCAGGGTTGAAGTTCAAATCTCAGCTGATACTTGGTGGATGTTGACTTTTTTGAGAAGAACTTGGGAGAATAAAACATTATAAAGGCGCTGGCCAGGCACGGTGTCTCATGCCTGTATTCCTGGCATATTGATGGGCTGAGGAGATAGAATTGCTTGAGGCCAGGAATTTGATACCAGCCTTGTCAACATAGCGAGACCCCATTTATACAAAAAACTTGAAGCATTAAAAAAATTTAGCCAGCTGTGATAGTTCCAAACTGTTGCCTCAGCTATGCTGGACATTGAGGCAGAGGATCACTTGAGCCAGGAGTTCTAGGCTACAGGGAGCTATGATCGTGCTGCTGCAATCCAACCAGGGCAACCATGCAAGATGTTTCAAAAATAAAATATTTTATTATTCTTCACCCCTATAATCTCTCCAGAACTTGTGCACTATGTAGCAGAAAGAATCAAACTCCCCAAGAGTTTGGTTCTTGCTTATGATTTGGTTTTCTGCTGCTTGGCTGCCCCCTCATTTCCCCATTTTGTATAAATAAGAACCCCCAGGTGAAGTGGAGTTTCTCCCCAGCAGAGGGTCTCACCAAGGCCCCAGGACTGGCACTTTAGGTGGAGGCTTGCCTTTCACCCTCTGAATAATAATTGATACTAAAATTGAGAAGTTTTCCAGACACCAGCTTCCTTAAAGGAGCACCCAGTCGAGACAAGATGAGGTCAGTAGCGAAGGTGACCCAGGCTGAGTGGGCCGTACATTCCTCTACTTTTCCCAAACTTTCCTCTGACATCCTCCAAACTTTCTATCTTCCCAGGACTTTCTTGCCAGGGAGTCTAATGAAGTAAAAGCTTTAAAATTGTTTGATTTTAAAAATAATTTTATTGGTTCTTAAAATGTACTGTTAAATATTACTGTTTTTCTTCCCCCAGGGGCTACGTGAACATAAGCTCGTTTTTCACACTAGCAGCATTTAGAAATGTCTCTTATGGAGGAACACTGATGCTCTCAAATCACACGTGGTAATTCTCTCCTCCAGGCACAAAATGCAGTCTCAGCATCTCTGTATCAGGAGTCACTGTCTAAGAGTCTCTCCAGAGAAATAAACTACCTAGGCCGTCCAGCTGCTGGTGAGTTGCTTTGTGGTCATGAACTGGGTAGATTTCCTCATCTCATGCTCATTGGCCACATTCAGGATTAATGATTCAATGCTTTTGTTGTTCCAGAAGCTGTGGTCAGTGGCTATGCAGGAGTCAGTCTTTCAGTGCTGATCTTTGCTGAGAAAATAATAGTATTGTTCAAACAGTATATAGGATTTGCACTCAACATTTAATAATTTAGTGACAAAAATCTCTTAAATACACATTATACTGATATAAAATAAGTTACTCATCTATTACCAAATTTACTCTTTTATTTAATATAACCCTTGGGATAACATTTTCTTTTATGCTTCCATAAATATGCTACAAATGGATATATCACATATTGTGTATAATTTCACACAGTGTTAATATAGTTTCCATCTATTTAGATGTTTGCGCATTTATTTTATCTCAATGTTTGTTCTCAGGAAGAGTATTTTTCTTCATAAACTAAATTTTCAGCAAATTTTAAATGCATTTCACTGACGTAATTATACTGTTTACATTGTATTTGTGTATTAAGTTACATTTTGTCCTTAAACCTGAAAATAACTTTTCAAATATATGTAATTTTAAATTTACATGTTTTTCCCTCAGAACTTTGAAAACCATAACCCATTGGATTCTTGATCTTATTCACATATTGAGAAATGTGTTTCTTTTCATTGATTTATAATTAATTTGAATTTTATCTTAGATAGCTTTACGTGATTTTCTCTATTATGGTATTATGCTTTTAACTATTGTTTTTCTTTTGATCAGAATGTCTTTAAGCTATTATAATTAATTATTTTAATAATTATATATTTTTATTCCCTATTTGACATTCACTCCATTTTATTTATTCGAACTTGCACTTAAACAACATAACTTATTCTACATTTTTATGTATTTTAATTTTTCATATTGTTTATTTGTTTTATCCCTATTGGGACTTCTAAATATTCACTTCATCATATCTTCTAATTCATAATTTCTTTTTCAATTATGTAATTTTCTATGTATTCTATCCTTTAAATTTAAAATTTTTACCTAATTATTTTGATAATATACCTTATTTTGATCTTACTTTTAAACTTTTCCTCTAATATATTTAAACATTATAACTACTTATATTATTTCTACAGTATATATACAATTTTGGGATTTATTAAGATGTAATGGTACAGCTGTGTTTTTCTTATAATTTTGTTTCTTAATAACTTTGATCTTGATGACTTTTACTTTGTATATTTTAAAAAGAATAGTAGACTTCATTTTATTATAAATGACTGACCTCAATTGATGGGGCCATTGAAGATTCTGGGTCGAGGTATTTTACTGCAGTGAAAAGTTATCTGTAATGTTAATAATGCACCCTTTACAGACACCTGAAAATGATTAAGTCTATATGTTTACCTAAATTGTCCTGAGTAAAACACATAGTGTACATATGAACCAGAAACTCATATGATGATTGGTGTTAATTCCCAAATCAACCAAAGAGGAGAAATACCACCTCCACTAACTAACCTATTTTTCTAAACTTTTGAAAATGTAAGGATTCTAGCTTTAGATAGCATAGTCAGATCCAAGTACTCCTGCATCTATGCTGCTGTTACATTATATTCACCAATCAGACATGTTAAATTCTAACAACCTGTGCTTCCATTATTAGCAATTCCCACAGGTAGCATCAACTTCCAGCCTAATTTTTATTCTACAGCTGTGCTTCTTTATTCTTTCCTGAAAAATTATTTGTGGAGGTACATGCCTTTGAAGTTTCTCAGCATATATTGTTATTTGAGGTTGAAAAGATAAGATTATCTAAATTTTTGCCAGAAACTCTGATACCCACATTATATCTTTGAAAGCATTGGTTGTCACACTGCTCCTGACATGTGCATGTAGGAGAAGCATGTAAATGTCAGTGCTTTGCAGTCTCTGAGGGGTTAAAATAAACAATACCGGAAATCTTGGCCACTGAGGCTCACATGTAGATTTTCATTCCCAGTCCAGGCATCTAGATTCAGGGGCACCTTCCTGAGGGGCTTTTGGTTGAGGCCTTCTTCAGAAACTTTTGTTCGGATCCCTGTTTCTGGAGAAGAAATAGAACTTTGATAATAATTTTTATACATTCCTATTAATATTCAATTCTCTTTAATCTTGCTCATACAGTCTCCTCTACGCTCTCCTGCCCCCTTTTCCACAAAATTGTGGGGCTGTTTTTTATGAGGGTGCCACCTCGGCAGTGAGACAGTGCCCCATGTTTGTGCTGATCCATCTGACCCTTTCCTGGTGCTTTTCCATGAGGAAAAAATGGAACAATGAAGAGTCGGTGCTTGATCTAATGTTGCCTGTTGTTTAACACAATCACAGAAAGGAAGACAAAAAGGCATAACTATTTCTTTGATGTGGGTCTCTTGCTTTAATTTAAAAGTCTGATATTAAGCAGGTTAGCTCTCCCCAGCTCAGCTCAGCTCTTGAAATTTCATGGAAGAAATTCTGTTTTTATTGGTCTAAATTTTGTGTCTTTTATATAGAAAAACGGTAATAAAATTGCATCGTATATTTAAAAATTGAATGCCTTCTGTTTTGCCATTTTACTGAAGAGAAAACTTGTGTAGCCTATTGGCATTATTAACAGTGAAGCTCCAAGTACTAATATTCAGGAAAAATAATGAATCAAAATCCAACTATTTCTCAGTAGCATTTTCTTTTTTATAAACTTTCTATTTTATTGTCTGTAATTTAAAAACTTCTGTAGAAAAGAGTTTAAAATTTTCAAAGTTAATACAAAATTATTTTTAGAATTTCTTTTTGCATAATGTTTGTCGTAAGTAGCTAATATTAATAAATTGTAATCATCAATTCTTATCTAAGCTGCACCTTAAAAAATATGTTAATATTTGCTGCTGCCTAAAATATAATACATATTTACATAATCTAAGTTACTAAAAATAGTAATAAACACACATATAAATAATCAACATACTCAGGTCATTTTTTCTATTTCTTACTTATATTTTATGTTTCATATTTGTATCAGCACACTTTATGTCCTACTATTATATATGGAAATGTGCCTATTTTGCATCTTGTTATATTAAATAATAAGACATATGCTTAGCTTCCCCTAGGTTAAATATTTACATAATTGTTATTAACGTAAATAATCCAGAAATTAAAGTTTTTAAAAAAATTTCCAGTGCCCTCACTGTGCATAATATAATTCTATTTTTTAAAGTGTTAGTGCTGTTTGCATTATATAAAGGAATATTTTAGTGTATCAACTAACTACATACCTGAAAGCATGGCTTACTTTTTCATTAGTGTATACTTTTGGTTGTATTCGGCTATTTCTCTAAAAGTGCTTGCAAATCAGTTCCAGGCCACAGGGCTTTGTCTTCAACAAAATAAGAATGCCTCAGAGACCCACAGAAATAACTGTGCCAAGTACTCCTATAAACAGGCTTCTGATAGAATGACTTACATAACTTTGAAACACTATCAGTGGACTAAGTTATTTCTCTAATTGTAGCAGAGAAGCATATGTGCTTACAAGATAGAGTAAAACAAGTATGAGTAAAACAGGACTAAATGAACTGACGATGAATGATAATAGGTTTTGTTTGGAATGTGAACATAAAACATTCCTGCTATTATTTCCTTGGTATCTAAACATGAGCTAATGGGAGCCGTTGTTACATGTTGTACACCCTTAAGAAGGTTTACAGTTTTTCGTCTCACCTATATTCATAGTTGTCTGTATTTGTGGTTTAGAATCTCAGCTCTTTTCATAGTTGTAGCTATATTTAGAGTTGCATGCAATGAGTTGCATGGTTGCACTCAGTAGCCAGGGGATGGACAGGGAGATGCAAACAATTCTTCAGAGTAAGTTATTATCTTCTGTTCCAGTGGAAGTTCTTGAGGCTTCATAGCTACCTGGCACTCATCTCGTATGAGTTCCTTTGTGTTTCTGAAGCCTCTGGCATACACCGAGGGTGTGGGTTTGCCTGGAATGTAGCATCAACCTGTAGAGAACAGGATTTTCCATGACCCAGTCATTGAATAAACTTGATATCTGCTTCTGCTGTTGAGAAAACATTATTTCTCCTTCAGGAATATCCACCCTCTTCATCAAGAACATCGTGTCATTTTTCAGGGTCACAGAATGCTCTACAGCCTACTTCCTGGTGTCCACCAAGGAGGAGATTAGTTGCATCTGAATTCAAGGAAGATTCGAGAGGAGTCACAGCTGCAGAATTCCAATCACGCTCAGTCTGACTGTGCTGATTTTAGAAAGACACATGGGGATCTGCCACAAGGAAGGCACTTTGCAGGGAGGCCTCAACCCCATGGCACACCGCTTCAGGAGGGCTCTTCTCCTTGTAACAGTCACTTAGCCACTTATAGAAAGGCAACTCTTAGAAAATTCAAATGGGGACCAAAATACTAACCCTAACCAGTTTATTATCTCAAAGAATTGGAAAAACAAAGTTTTCGAATACTACGGGATTAGAAGAGTAAACAAGATATGCCTTTTCTTTGGAGCTACATATATGTATTAAAAATGGGATGTACAAAGAATTTTTTATCACATGGAGAAGTGCTTATGAGATGATATACCATTAAACATATTAATGAAAGGCACACATTAAAAAGTATAACCAAACTTATACATTAGAGCTCAAAATTTAAAATGTGTAGAAAAATGATTGAGAGGAAATATGCCGAATTATAGGAATTGATGTGTTTCTTATAGGAATCAGGATCCTGTGAGAAATTAAATTGCTTTATTGATTCTCTTGTACTTTTATAGTTTCCAAAAGTTCTACAGAGAGTGTAATGTAGGACCTTAGTCAGGAATAAACATCTCTTTAAATAAGCAGCAGAGAAGTTCAAAGGAAGTGTGTGGTATGGGTTCATGTGTTTCTTTCAAGATCTAATATTTTCCACGTAGTGCTTCAGAAAAGACAAGGTAATTTCAACAACTTAACCCCATCATCAAGAGGGTGTTACTTAAGTACATTATGGGAGGTCATAGATAAACAACCAGTCAGCTTCTAAGCATCAGAAAATCCGTGATGTCCATTGGCCTGTGAGATGATCTGCATTTCTTTGAAGGAAAAAAGCAGGTTTTAAAACACTAGAACTGAATCAAATCCTAAATTTGAATAGAAAGAGTAGAAAGGCTTATGCATGGGAAAAAGATTCAGGGTATTCAACGGTTAATTCTGACTATTTCTGAGTAATTTAAATTTACCTATAATTTTAAAAAAAAATTTAAGGTCAGGTGTGGTGACTCAAACCTGTAATCCCAGCACTTTGGGAGGCCGAGGTGGGTGAATCACTTGAGACCAGGAGTTTGTGACCAGTATGGGCACCATGGCAAAACCTCATATCTACTAGAAACACAAAAATTAGCCAATTGGTGGTGTGTGCTTGTAGTCCCAGCTATTTGAGAGGCTGACGCATGAGAATCTCTTGAACCTAGGGGGTAGAGGTTGCCATAACCCAAGATCTCACCACTGCACTCCAGTCTGGGTGACAGAGCAAGACCTTGTTTCAAAAAAAGTTTTTTTGTATTTTAATTAGGAATCAATTAAGATAATTAAATGTAAACTTACACTTAATTTACTTTTTAAGCATTTTAGGAACTGGTATTCTAATTTTGTGTCGGTACATTTTAAGAATCAATAAAATTATTTTTAAAATCAAAGCAATTTTAAAGCTTTTACTTCATTAGACTCCCTGGCAAGAAAGCCCTGGGAAGATAGAAAGTTTGGAGGATGTCAGAGGGAAGTTTGGGAAAAGTAGAGGAATATATGGAGGGCAGAAGGAGTGAACATCAGGGAAACCCTCCCCTAGCTCAGTCTTCAGATATGCTGGTGGACTTCCCCACTCAGCCTGAGTCACCTTTGCTACTGACCTCATCTTGTCTTCTGACTGGATGCTCCTTTCAGGAAGCTGGTGTCTGGAAAACTTCTCAATTTTAGTATCAATTATTATTCAGAGGCTGAAAGGCAAGCCTCCACCTAAAGTGCCAGTCCTGGGGCCTTGGTGAGACCCTCTGCTGGGGAGAAACTCCACTTCACCGGGGGGTTCTTATTTTATACAAAATGGGGACATGACGGGGCAGCCAAGCAGCAGAAAACCAAATCATAAGCAAGAACCAAACTCTTGGGGAGTTTGATTCTTTCTGCTACATAGTGCACAAGTTCTAGAGAGACTATAGGGGTGAAGAATAATAAAAGATTTTATTTTTGAATCATCTTGCATGGTTGCCTGGTTGGAGTGCAGTAGCGTGATCATAGCTCACTGCAGCCTAGAACTCCTGGCTCAAGTGATCCTCTGCCTCAATGTCCAGCATAGCTGAGGCAACAGTTTGGAACTATCACAGCTGGCTAAATTTTTTTAATGCTTCAAGTTTTTTGTATAAATGGGGTCTCACTATGTTGACAAGGCTGGTATCAAATTCCTGGCCTCAAGCAATTCTATCTCCTCAGCCCATCAATATGCCAGGAATACAGGCATGAGACACCGTGCCTGGCCAGCGCCTTTATAATGTTTTATTCTCCCAAGTTCTTCTCAAAAAAGTCAACATCCACCAAGTATCAGCTGAGATTTGAACTTCAACCCTGGGCTGAACTCAGTTGCAGGACTCTCCATTCCCAACAAGGGACAAGTGGAGAAATAAATGGTGAGAGGGAGGAGCTTGATTCTGCCCATGCTAATTGGACACCTATTGTGTGCTAGGAAGACACACAGAGGTCAATCCAAATTCCAGCTCCAGCCACAGCAGGACACCCATGGTGTAGAAGGCCTAGCCCAGAGGAGGGAGACTTAGCAAGTGGAGCACCCCTCCATGGAGTATTGACACTCTGTTATTTCAGTTATACTGAAAACTAGTAGAAGGTATGAGATGTTGTACTCAACCATTATGAGCAAGAAAATCCATTCAATCTTCTTTAATTTGGTTAAAACTAACCATTACTAAAAGGCAGCAAAGAATAATGCTTGTCTGTGAGAATTTAAAAACATCATAGCAAACCACTCCTTTCTCAGTTTAAGAGGAAAGGCAAAACGCTTGTGTGGGAGAATAAGAAAAAAAAATTTATTTAATACTTTGAGTTTCTATTGCTCCTAACCCCCATTGCTACATAATTCTTCCAAATTATAGCACTTATTTACCCATCTTACTGTTCAAAAGTACCTCACTGATTCTGTAACCCCCAACTAATCCATCCTATAGTCCCTAGATGACGAGAGATGCCTATTATCCTCTGCTTTTTACTGTCACTCTCCCCAGTCCAGCAAACTCATTCCTCTTCCTGCATGAGCCTCCTGTGTTTCTGCCCTTTTTTATCTGCACCCTCTGCTGAGATTCTTTTGTCTTCACCCATCCCAAAGCCATCCATACTTCCACAGCTTGACTAGGGGTAATTATCTCATTCAACCAGCCTAATTTTTAAACTTACCTTCCTGCTCCCACCCTCTCTTCACTCTGAACAAGATTTTACTAGGTTGTTGTTAAGTTCTGGGGTTCGGAGAATCTGACTAGTGTGAGTTTCGCAAGGTACAGGTAATGCCTTAATAATTTTCACTTTAATTGCTCTTTGCGCACTGTTTTGCACAAAATTAACACAATAATTGCTCCCGGAGTAAATGCATAAATCTTTGCAATGTCCGATTTGGCTCCCTTAGAGTTTGGATCTTTTCCCCTACAACCATCCAGAGTCCTGTCTAACCAAAGTGAAAATGCGGAACTCCCTCTTTCTGGCTGGCATCACTGCTGAGAATGGAAATAAATGCTGTCTATGCCAACACCCTAGAACAAGTATAGGTTTCATCTAAACTAGTTTTCAAAATGAGGAAACAGGATGCAGACAAATACTTTATTCTCACTTTTTGGCCTGGGGTTTATTAACAAGGTGAAATTATACAGAAGAATAAATTAGTTTAGCTGAAAAAAGAAAAAATGTATAGTTAACGGAGAGAAGAAATTGAAAATGCAATAAAACCAGAAGATGTTCAGAAATTCAAAGTTGTTGATGCATAGAAATGCTACTGGTTTTTGTACATTGGTTTTGTGTCCTAAAACTTTACTCGCTTATCCATTTCAGGAGGCTTTTCAAGTTTTCTCCAAAAGGAGTTTTGGAAAGACTTTAGCATTCTCTACGTAGTGACTCATATTGCAAATGGAGAAAGAGAATTCAATTTTTTTTTCTATTTGTATGCCTTTTTCTTTTCTATTGGCTGATTGCTGTGAATAGGACTTTTAAATCTAATTAAATTGTATTTGTTAGATTTTTGTATATTTTAATATGTCTCCAATTAATTTTATATCTGTATAATGTCCCCTTATAAAGGAATATGTAGCTGTTTTATTTAGTTATTTTATTATTGATGCACATTTGAGTTTTTTTCAGTTTGGAAAAGTACCAAATAATGCTGCTTAGAGCATTTTTCTGCATTGGAAAATATGCTGGCATTTCTATTGGGTGTATATACGTAGTAGCAGAGTTGCTGGGTCCTAGAGTGTGCTTATGTACATCGTGTATGTAAGGAGTTACTACTCAAGAGGTTTTGAATGCCGTTATAACAGTTTGCACACAGAATGGTATAAGAAAGTTCCAGTTGCTTGACATCATCACTAGTACTTAATTTTGTCAGTTTTCAAAAATGTTAACGATTGCATAGTGGTATTCAATTGTAGTTTTAATATGCATTGTTCTGATGCATAAGGATGTGGATATGTTCATCTACTTGTTGGCCCTTCGGTTCTGTATGTGGAACTCCTAGTCACATGTTTGCCAATTTTGTTCAATGCATGCATCTTTGTTTATTAATTGATGGGATTTAGTTAAATAAACTAGATAAAAGGTTTTTGCCACATAAATATATGACAAATGTTGATTTCCACTTTGTTCTTGCCTTTCAGCTCTCCTGAAGCTTTTTTTTATGAAGACAAGGTTTTAATTCTAATAAAGTCCAATTTGTCATATTTTTGTCTTGAGAATTAATGCATTTTGTGTCCCAAGAAATCTGGGCCTGTGCCAGTCATGGACATATTTATCTATGTTATTTACTAGAAATATTGTTTTCAACTTTGACCTTAAAATTTAAAATCCACTTTTCATTGGAATTTGTTAATAATATAAGATAGGAGTGTTTTTACTCACATAAATAACCGGTTGACCCAAGGCTATTTACTGAGAAGACTGTCTTCACTCTTCTTCTGTGCCTTTTTTGTAATATACAAAATGTCCAAATGTGTGAGTCTGAGTTGGACTCTCGAGTTTTTCTAGTTTTCTTTGTGCCTATTTTTGCATTACTACCATAGATAGCTTTTATTACTGTAGCTTTAATCTAAGTCTGAATATATGTCATTTTAAGCTCACAAACTTTGTTATTCTTCAGGACAGTTTTTACAGTTCTTCGATTTTTTATATGTATTTAAATTTTTTAAACTGATTAGACAGTTTCCACAAGATTTCTGCCAAAATATTGTATTGTGAAAATGGAAATCTATAAATCAATTTAGGGAGAAGTTACATAGAAACAAAGCAAAACAAAACACTAATAACATCCAAACCAAACTTAAAGAGAACACCACAATAAGAAAAGAAATTCCAAAATTGGAATAAATATTTACAACTCATGAAATTACAAAGGTGCTTGCATTTCCATAAAGGGCACTCTCTCTCTCCCTCTGTCTCTCTCTCTTTTTTTTTTTCCACAGAGACTCACTCTGTCACCCTGTCTTGAGTGCAGTCATGCAATCTCGGCTCACTGCAACCTCTGCCTCCCAAGTTTCAGCAATTCTTCTGTCTCAGCCTCCTGAGTAGCTGGGGCTACAGGCTTGTGCCACCATTCCCGGCTAATTTTTTGTAATTTTAGTAGAGACAGGGTTTCACCAAGTTGGTCAGGCTGGTTTTTAACTCCTGACCTCAAATGATCCACCCGCCTCGGCCTCTCAAAGTGTTGAAATTACAGATGTGAGGCACCACAGCTGACGTGTAAAGACCTCTTAAAAATTAGTTAAAAAACAAACAAAACAGAAAAAGAGAAAGAAGAAACAGCCACTCAGTTAAAAAAAAAAAAGAAAAAGAAAAAGAAAAAGAAAAGAAAAGAAAAGAAGGCAAAAGACATTATTTTACAGGTCTAGTGCCCTGTGCCCCTCACTGTAATCGGGGTGGATATGGGCTTCACAGGACATGAAATTCATCAAACAGTTGCTGGTTGAAGGAGGGAAAATCTTGCGGGACCAGCCTCCAGAACAGAGCCTGTGGTGCATTGTTTCACCCCGTAGCCCTGGTAAGAAAACCTGGTTGTGCCGTGCTTTATGTTCGCCTGCATTGGCCCTGTTCAGAGGCCTGAGCTACCGTGGACACATAAGTCTGCCCAAACTCTCCCCATCCCAATATTCTATCTGGTATTGAGCATGACACCCTGTCTTTACTGAGCATGTGTTTATGCAGTTTTGTGACCACCTATCCATTTTACAACAGGAAGACTGAGGCCCCCAAAAAAGGCAAAGACTGGTCCATATCCCAGAAATTGGGAAGAGCACAGAGTATTAGGAAGGGAGCCAGCTTCCAAGGCCTTGCATGCACCCCACCCATCAGGTTTGCTTTGGAAATGAGTGCTCCTAAGTCCTGGAAAACCCTGTGCTCTACTTTCTACCTGGGCTTTCTACCTTTCCTTATTCTCACATAGGTGTGCAGGCATGCACACACAAACACACCACACACACAGGCTTCTAAGGTGGAGATCATGGAGGTGAGGTTAGAGAGGAGGAAACCAGAGAAGTGACAAAACGGGAAGAAATAGAAGAGGCAGCTTTGCCATGAGGCAGAGGCATCCACTACCCCAGCTAAATGTCCAGGAGCTGATAGCATGGGATGAAGGATCCTCCAGGTTCCCTGGGTTTTTCCAGGCCTGGGGACCTTCCTAGCTGTTTCAAGAGGACAGGACAGGGGTTGTGACTCCCACCTCGGTGGGCACCTGGAACTAAAATGAGCTATGCCCTCCCCCAACCACCCCGTGTGATATAAAGTGGGGCTATGGGAAAGAAAACCTTCGTTTTCCCTCTCATAAATAGGGGTACTCAAAAGGAATAATACCAAGAATTCTAGATACTCATAAGTGTCTGCTCCCCTTGGCTCTTCATTGGTAACTCACTGTGCTTTGAGACTCTGGGAAGAGGCTTTTCAGGTTCTAGAGGTCCTTCAGAGAAGAGAGAGGCCTAGAGATGTGGGCAGATGAGGACTTGGAATAAAGCAGAATGTGACAATGCACTGGGCTCTGGAGTGTGGGGCCAGAAAAAATACTAGTTTTTTGGGCTGTCCTTGAGGTCCTCATTCAGAAGTGGAAGAAAATAATGTCTCTGAATGCTGTTAAAGTGTTTAATGAGTGCACAGCACACTCAAAGAGGCTGAGGAAAATAGGAATCAAGGGAGGTTTCCGAGGTTACTTTTATGGCCCTTGGAGTCTTCAGATACTGCTCCCTTTCCCAGGGGTCCCTGAATAGCCACTGCCTTGAGAATTCCCCAATGCAGGTGCCTGTTTTGTGATGCTTCCACCTGGGACTTCAGTGCTAATGGAGGCCTCTAGGTGGCGGCAGACCCCGTGTTTCTTATGCCTGCTGGACATTACTGGAGCAGCTGGAGCTAGGGGGAGAGTCAGCCTGAGGTCCTGCACCTCCTGTTATCATTCATGATCTCCACATTATTGGGTGGCCAAAAGCGGGAAGAAGGGCTTTGTGATTTTCCATGTTATTTTACTCAGCGACTCTTCCCCTAGCACTCACCCTGTGGCAGCTACCTTGGTAGGTTCACCATGTGGTACCAAAAATGATTATGTTATCCCTGCCTCCCGGCGGGAGCCCACAGTCTGAGGACGGCAGGACAAAAACACTAAAGCAAGTACATGTGAAAGAAAAGAGCATTTTATAATGGAAATAAAGTAGAATGTTGGGAGGGAGGGCTGGGGAGAGGTTGCCTGGAGCGGACATGAATGCCTCCCTGAGGTGACATTATGTTGTCACCAGAATGACAACAGAGAGCCAGTCCTGCGCAGGTGTGGAAAGTGTGCCAGGGAAAAGCCACTCTTTGTGAAGAGACTCACAGGCACAGGTGAGTTCAGCAGAGGAGGTTATAACGGGACAATTGTGGCTGCAGGCAGCCTGAGAAAGAAAGGAAAAGAGGGGAGAGAGGATCCTGGGGACTGAAAGAGTTTAGTCACTCGCCCCTCTATGACAAAATTTCCCTGAATTTTAGCACATTTTGACAACAAATACTATCTCACAACTTTTGTGAACCAGAATCTCGATATAGCTTAATAGAGTGCCTCTGCCTCAAGGTCTCTTACGAGGCTGGGACTGTGATTTCAACTGAAGCTGGATTTGAGGAGAGATCAGCCTTCTATCTGCCTCATGGAAACTGGCACGATTCAGTGTGAACTGAGAGCCCGAGTTCCTTCCTCTCGATTGGCCTGGGCATCTCCTCAGTTCTCTATCATGTGGGTCTGTGCCTAGAGCATCTTAGGACACTGGAGACCGCTTCCTAATCTTGAGGATTACAATACAGAGATGGAAAATGAAAGAGATAGACAGACATATGCAGAGAAAAAGAGAGAAAGGGAGACAGAGAGATTGAGAGAGGACGCACAGGACAAGGCAAGTAAGAGGAAAATAACTGTTTTAGAAATATAACTTTGGAAGTTGCAGTAGACTATGTGATTCCCCACCATATTCACATTCCAGAACCTTAATCCCCAGTGTAATGGCCTTAGCAGGTCAGAGGTAATTAAGTCCAAAGCATGAGGACCTCATGATAGCAATTACTGGCTTTGTAAAAGAAACCGCAGAAGGCTGTCTCTCCCTCTCTCTGCTAAATGAGAAAACAACCTGAAGTCTGGAGTTTGAAACTCAGAAGAGAGTCCTTACCAGACCCCAACCATGCTGGAAGCCCAATCTCAAATTTCTGGCCTCCAGAACTAATGTCTTTTATTTATAAGTTGCCTAGTCTATGTTTTTTGGTATAGAAGTCTGAACTAAGTCAGAAGTGATAACCTATCACATTTGTTGTATTCCCTTTGACAGAAACTAGAACCAGGTCCCCAAAGAGTTCAACCAATTAGTAGCAGAAATTCTTCAGTTTGCAGAATGACAGGTAAGAAAAGATAAAACTTGTTGAAAGAATGAAATTTATTCCACTTATGAGACTTCTAAAAACTGGCTAAAATTGGTCGGAACCAATATGGTCAACTGGAGTCTGTGTGAAATAAGCTCACTGATGTCAGAGCCCAAATTTCCATCACATGTTTTGTACTAACTGTCCCCAAATTTGCACATGAGATCTGTGTGTAGCAAGAAAAAATAGCTGTTCATACCCAATGACTTTCCATACATTTTTCCTTTCAGCAATTCCGTACTAATCCAAAACCCACCTCCTAAACCTTTCTGAGAATATTACTACCTTTAAGTAAGCACAGGGAAACAGACTTGACCTGGAATCCCATCTCTCTGTTAGAAACCCGGTGTTATAGTACCTGCTTCTGAGGCACTGAGAGGTGAGCTGCATTTTTAAATAACAGAGTCACTCACAACTTAGTGTTGTTGTGAGAATTTGTTGGGGGCGCCCACCACATAGGCTGAGATGAGGCATATCCATATGACTCTAGATATAATGCACAGCACTGGAATATTTAATGCCAGAAGACATTATCTGATTTTCTTTTAATTTCAACCTCTTCTGCTGTGGAATGGAAAATTAAGGCCATATATATAAAATATATATCTTTTATGTATAAAGATACATAAACTATGTATCTTTTATATATAAAGATATATATGTATAAGTTTATATCTTATATATAGTTATATATAATTGATATATATAGTTATATATAATATATAAATAAAAATATTTATATACATAATATATATATATGTTTTTTGAGACAAAGTCTCGCTCTGTCACCCAGGCTGGAGTGCAGTGGCAGGATCATGGCTCAATGTAATCTCTGCTTCCTGGGCTCAAGTGATTCTTACACCTCAGCCTCCTGAGTGGCTGGGATTACAGGCATGCATCAACACATCTGGCTAACTTTTGGATTCTTAGTAGAGAAGAGTTTTTGCCATGCTGGCCATGGCTGGTTTCAAACCCCTGGCCTTAAGTGTTCCACCCGTCGTCTTGGTCTACCAATCTGCTAAGATTACAGGCAAGAGCCACTGCATCAAACTGATTTTGATTCATTCTATCTCTTAAATCACCAAAGACTGTTTTTGGAAGTTGATGTTAGCATAATTCCATTATGCATACTTCAGGGCTGGGGAGACCTGAAGCACACAGTCATTTTTATATGGTCACAGAAATGAAAAGGAAAAGAAGATTTTAATCCAACTCTGTTCTCTCAAACCTGGAGCCTTGGTTGCATTTAGATCTTTTTGGGGAGTAAGGGACATAATTGTGTTTGCATAACTGTTTACAGGTAAAGAGTTGAGATGGGAGAGGAGGGTGAGCAATCAGCAGCCCAGCAGGGACTTTGCATAGATTTATGGAGGAAAAGGGCTCAGGGGATAAAACCTTGAAGAAGTTAACAGACTTCCCTTGTGACAAAACCTAACAGAATTTAGAACTTTGGGAACCAGACACCCACATTCTAGAGACAGCCCTGTATCTAGCTAACTTCATGGGAGATGCTTGAGAGGGCACTGTGTTCTCATTGTATGCTATATTCCCAAGCTGTTGCCTGAGAAAGGCTCAAAGTGAGAGCCTTTTCTGACAGTATACATACTGGCTCAGCCCACATCCTTCACACCACTGGCCATTCGACAAGAGGCACCCACAGGTAACACAGTGTAGCCCAGGGCAGGTCCGTCCATGCCAGGCCACCCGTGTCATCTAATCTAGGCAACCCGACCCTGCCTACCATTGCCATGTGTTGCAAGGGGAGTAGGAAAGGAGGGGGCTTTTCCTCACAGGGGCAGGTTTTAAGACACAGGAACCCTGGTGGGTCTGTCATTTTCATACCCAGGTCACGGTTGGTGGAATAAAAAGTTGTAAGTTGTGGACCAAGTACGTCTACTCAGATGTGAATCCCAAGGCCTTAAGCTGTCCTCAGGTTTCCTCATTGGCTGGCGGTCTATGCAGATACTCCTATGTTCCTGATCTGGGAAACAGAATTTCTAATGGAGGTGTCACCTGGTGGTAAAAACAAAGAAGACAATTAAATTTTTTCGCTGCTGAGAACACTCTTTGTAGAGCTGCATTAAAATCAGTGAGCAGATATTTGATGGGGTCAACTCCCCCATCTCCTTGGACAACTGGCAGGTTCACCACACCCCCAAGCATGGCATACAATGAGTTATGGTGAGAGCAGGCACATGGGGGTCTCTACAGAGAGGGACCTGACAAAACCAGGATGGGCCCAGGATCCAGACCCAAATATGGAATTTCTCTGCGCTTTCTCCTAGGGCATTTCCATGAGTGACCCACAGATCTACCCCCCAAAAATGTAGCCTTAACTGGTCCCAGTGGCAACTTGGTTAACTGTAAAGTTCCTTTTTACATTCTTGTAGAAATATCAGAGAAGACCTTTGTGTTGTTTTTACTTTACACTAGGCTGTATTTATTCATGTTACTACAGTTTGTATGGTTTTAATTATTCCACACTGGTATCATCTGTAGCAGGCAGGTTCACGGTACTGCCAGATTTTCTCCAAGACTTGAAAGCCACCACTATCACTAATACTCTACAAAAATAGGGAAGAGTTTACATGAAAAAGGGGTTATATTGTTTCCTGCATTTGTCTGCAAGGTGTCATCTAAGAGAACTCATCCCAGTAGCCCTTCAGGGCAGAAGTGGTGCCCTCACATATCTTTGTAATGTTCTATAATGGAGGTCACTTCCCAGACTGGTTTAGCCCTTCAATGGCTATTATTTCTGATCAAAATGGAATAAAACTAGAAATGAATAAGAGAAGAAAACAAAAATAGCAACATATATATGGAAATTAAACAACTCACTTTTGAGCATGCTCATGTTTAAGGGTTGTAAGACTTAATATTATGAATAATGCTCATGATGTCTAAAGCGAGTTACAGATTCAATGCAATCCCTTTTAAATTAAGAACTTTTTTTTTGAAATAGAAAAAGGAACCAACAAATTATATGGAATCTCAAGCGACCATAAAGAGCCCAAAAATGTTTAAAAAAAAACAATGTTAGTGACCTCACCTTTTCTGATTTCAAAGCACTTTACAAAGCAACAGCAATGAAAACAGTTTGTTTCTGGCATAAAGACAGACAATTTTTCCAATAAAACAGAAGGTAGCACACATGTAAACCTCACACACATGAGCAAATAGCTATTTGCATACCCATATTCATTGCAGCATTATTCACAAAGGCCAATAGGTGAAAGCAACACAAACTTTCCTCATTGAATGAATAAATAAATACAATTTGCAATATAAAAGTAATGGAATATTACTTAGCTTTTAAAGGAAGAAAATCTTGTACCATCCACAATAAAGAGGAATCTTGAGAACATAATGCTAAGTAAAATTAGTCACAATAAAACAGATACTCTATGATTCTACTTATATGTAATATCCAAAGTATTGAAACTTAGAACCAGAAAATAGAATGATTTTTATCAGGAGCCAGGTGGTAAGGAAAATGGGTAGTTGTCATTTCATGTGTACTGAGTTTTAGTTTTGCAAAAGAAAAAATTTTACAAATATGTTGCATAACAATGTAAATACACTTAACATATCTGAACTGTATAAGAAAAAATATTAAAGATTCTAAATTTTATGTTATGTATTTTTACCACAATCGAAATTAAAAATGACACCCAAGGGCCAGGAGTCATCACTCATGCCTGTAATCCCAGCACTCTGGGAGGCTGAGGCATGCAGGTTACTTGAGGCCATGAGTTCAAGACCAGCCTGGCCAACATGGTGAAACCCCAGCTTCATGAAAAATACAAAAATTAGCCAGGCGCGGTGGTGCACAACTTTAATGCCAGCTACTCAAGAGGCAGCAGCTGGAGAATTGCTTTAACCTGGGAGGTGGCGGTTGCAGTGATCCAAGATTGTGCCACTGCACTTTGGCGACAGGGTGAGAGTCTGTCAAAAAAAAAAAAAAAAAAAAAGACACCCGAAGAGACAGAGTTACAAAGTTTCTGAAAAATTATCTTCAAATCGCATAAATCTTTCTTTCACACTAAGATAATATAAACAATAGATGTTGAAATTAAGACAATTTCCATGATTACTCACTTAGACAGAATAAATTATTGGCCATCAAATAAGAAGAAAATATACAAGTCATAAACAAAATAGGGGCAATATTTATACAGGCAAACAAAGAGTTAAATCATTATATTAACAAAAGACATAGGGATGGTTCATATTTGACTTTTGCCCCACACTGTCTTAAGGCATACAGAGTTGAATATTGTTACACAATATTATATTATATAAATTAAAACTTAAAACAATAAACTAATATAAGGTGCCCTGCCCTAAAACATGAAACACAGAAATGTAAAATTGCAAAACAAAGTTAAAAGAAACATTAACCCCCAAATTCTTATTTGAATAATGAAATTCAAAATCATAATTAATAGGTAGAAAGTAAAAACACAATTAACTGATGTGAGACAGCCTACTCTAAAAAATACAGAAACATAAAATTATGAAACATAATTAAGAGAAACTTTAATCCATAAAATCCTGAATAAACATATTGTCCAAATAAAAAGAATCATAGGTAACTACAATTTTTAACTCTTCCTGTGAATCCATGAAAAGTATAAATTTTGAATTATTTGGATACAGTTAGGGCAACAACATTTCAGAGAAAACACATTATAATTATTACAAAGAGCTGTGATGAGAAAGTTTTAAGGAATAAGCATTTAAGTAATACTAGAGAAAGTTTTAAATTATGCTACTGATGCATTGCTGCTTTTCTTAGACAAAACGGTAAGGCTGTAATCTAGCTTTTAATTGAAAAGTCTTACATTTCTAAATATGGTAACAATATAAATATTGTAAATATAGTATAAAACATTGACAGATAAAATAAAAATTGGAAATAAATTGTACTATTAGTCAAATAAAAGTTGGGAAAACTGGAAGAAGATGCTAATAGTAACATTGTGCCTAGAGTCAATTAAACATACAAGCCAAATATTTTAATAAATTATAAATTATATAATTTATACATAATATATACATTTGAGCAGGCTATTTTACAACTTCTGAAAGGAAATTACAGACAAATGTGACACATGATAATTCAGAAAGTGAAAACACAGTCATAGTAATCTTCATATTAAAGAAGACAGAATCATAAAATACTAAGTGAGAAATAAAGTAATAATTGTGAATTCAATATATGTTGAACAATATTCTAATTTCCCTTACGGAAAAAGTTTTTGTAAGAAATCAGTAAAATGAGTACATACAATAAACCATCCTACAGTAGAGGCTGTTGGCATATAGAGTTTACATTTCTATGATTAGGTCCTACTAAGAAAAAGGAAATTTTAAAATAAAATAATTAGATTTTCCTATTTAATAAGATAGTTTTTGCCTATAAAGTTTTTCAGTCTAATTTTCTTGTAGAATTAGGTTTTAGCCGTCGTAAAACTTGACATTATAAAGCAGAAAACAGGGGTCATCTTTCTCTGGTGTTCCTGGAATTTCTTACCCAAATGCCAATTCCTCCACAACTCCCCTTACACACTTCTGAATTGAAGCACAACAGATTTTTTAAAAATGGCATAACAGCGGTCTCCAGAAATGTGCAGAGATTTTCCCAGATCCCCAAAAGCAATGACAAACTATTCAGATCATTTAGGTTCTCACAAGATACTGGGAGGACTTTGGCTTTCAGTGTGAATGCACTGGAAGATTCTAAGAGAGAGGGGGAGAGAGAGAATGTGTGTGTGTTTGTGTGTGTGTGTGTGTGTGTATGTGTGTTGAAATCAGAACCCCACCTTATGTGTTTATTGTGGAATTTGGAAATGAAAGCCTAAAGCCGAAAATTAAAATCACACACGATAGCACGTTGCAAACTCTTTTCCGTGCTAGATGGGTCGTTCTAGTGTGTAGGACCCTGGTAACACCGTTTTCCCCTCCTTCCGGAAAGAGCTACTCACACTGCTCAAAGCCTGTATCCACATGTACCATGTCGAAGACCAGCTCAAGAGCCTGGACCCATATGCCACCCTCAGCAGGGTTGACTGCAGCGGCTTCTTCTTCCTGAGCATCTTCTCCAATGGTGACCTGAGAGTTGCGGGAGGCATTGGGGCCAGGATTGAACAGAGGAAAAAGGAGCATGGAGGCCAGGTGCTGAGGACCAGGCCATCTCACCTGGAGAGTTCTGGCCCTGAGACATCCAGACCAGCATGACATTTAGGTGCAGACAGCTGGCCCTGGGTGGCCCTGTGCTGATCACTGGCCTCGGCCCCTCAAACAGTGGGAAATGGAAGAATGGCTTGGAAATGGGCACTGTTGACAGTGTGTCACCTGAGCACATTCTCCCAGGGGCCCAAGAGGGGCCATCGTGTCTCTACAACCAGAACTGGAAGGTGAAACTGCCAGGGGGAACAAGGAAGAGGGTCCTCAGTTGGATGGAGGGTCTCACAGCAAGACGCCTGGCTTAATCAAGCTTGGCCATTCCTGAAGTGCGTTCAGTGACTAAAAGTGCCTACCATAAGCAGCTGGAACACACTCTCTGAGAGCTGCAAGATGCATGGGGACCTCAAGTACCTGTTTGTAATTACAGCCAAGGACCAGCAGGCAGCATTACTGCATCCACATGGGCTTTTGCTGTAACCAGTAAGTCTCTGCCAGCCCCTCCCAGGCTCCTGGGATGCCACTTGTTCTGGGTCTGTGGACAGATAACCAGGACACTTACTCAGTGAAGCCCATCGCTCAACCCCAGCCCCACCATACCCTGTTTCCTAAGCCATTCCTCATCCCAGAAGGAAAGGCAATGCCTTTGTCACACAGCCCCTGCCTTGTGTCATGTCATGTGGGGGTAAGGAATGAACCAGTCAGCCTAAACTCCAGTCCTTCTGCCTGAGGAATCTGTCCCTGCTATCTGAGTCACCCTCCAGGGAGCTGTCAGTGGGATAGAGAGCAGCCCTGGAAGAGAGGCCCACCTGCTTCTGTTTGACTTCAGGACAGCCTCTCAGGGCAAGAACCCAGAGCAGATGGAGGCCTCACAGAAGCCTGTGTCAGGGCTCTGGGCTTGGTGGGCTAAGCATCTCCCTCTCTGATGACTGCCATGGGGCCCACAACCACTCATTCAAGAGGGTCACCACCACATTGCAGGTGTGCAGCTGGACGGTTCCCCAGGCAAAGCCTGCCATGGACTGCATGCACACAGAGGATGCACACCTTGAAGTTGGACCATGAGGAGAACATTCCTGAAGAGGTGCATGTAGCCTGGCCCTGCCCTCACTGGGAACCCCCTTCCATCTGGGTACAAGACAGAATTCTGTGCACTTTTCTGGAGGCTCCATGCTGGTCTGTTCATTTGGAAGTTTGATGCTGTCCATGAGGAAGTGAAAAAAGAGATATCGCAGAGCAGGTTGTGGGTCACAGGCTGAGCGAATTTCTCCCTCCCTAGTCCCTCTGCAGACACGGGGCTGGAACAAGGACCTGTGGATAATGAGGGGACTTCTCTTCGAGTACCTGCCTCAGCAGCTGCTTCAAGAAAGAGCCACATTAAAGGTGCCTATAGCCCCTGATGAGGGAATGGCAGCCTCAGGCCCGCCTGCCATCTGTGAGCAGGTTTTCTTGCTAACAGGATGAAAGCAAAGAAAGCTGGAATGAGCCCAGCCCTCTCAGGCACCTTGAAGACTGTTGGGGTTCCTTCCAGGCCTTCTAGCCTTATGCTTTTTGGCAGGCCACTCAGGCACCTTTTTCCAGCCTCTGAGACTTCCATGCTCTGGGAGAAGAGGGTCCCACTTTTCACTAGGCTATGGGGCCAGGCCCATCCAGCTCCCCGCTGCCACTAACAACCATGGGGCTCTCATCTGGGCACACACTGCCCAAACATGGCCCTTCTAAGGCAGAAGATCATGTGTCTTGCAGTTTCAGCTTGCTAGGGCTTAAAAGTTATCAGTGCTGTTATTAAGATAGGGAAGTGAGAAAGGAAAACTTGCTGTAAAAGTTTCCCATAATCTTACCACAGAGATCATCAGCACAGATGACAGCACAGGCAGAGCTGCTGGGGAGGCTGAAGGAGAGTGTCCAGCCTGTTCTGCCAGCTGGTCCTTGCCAGGGGTGTCTCGTGACCCAGTCCCTTAGAGAAGCATACAGATATCTCAGCAAGTATCTGGAAGGTGCAGATCAGGGCAACCCAGCACCACTGACGGTGGAGTGGGCCTACCTCCCATCAAGCTGAGTCTCCACAGCTGACCCTTGGAGCCAGGAGGTGTTTTACGACATGTGCAAGGCAGTGAGCCCCATCAGCTGTGTGGCATTCAACTTTCACTTCAACTCGGACATCTCACCAGAAAGCAGTGGGGACTGACCAATGCAGAAGCCTGCAAAGTAGATCAGAGCTTCATGGGGTGGGGGTTGTGGGGCCTGCCTGCTCATCTGAGCACTGCTCCCTGATGGTGTGATCTGCAGGATTCCTGAAGGAGGGCTGTGAGCTCATCAGCGAGGCCCTGAGCCTGTGGAACATGCCTGAGGCCAAGCCCATGGGGATTTGTGTCTACTTGCACCTCCTTGCTCATCTCAGTACACTACAGGTGACTGTGCCAAGGTGGGCCTTGAGCATCCCCTGGGCAGTGTTAGCAAAGGGCTCTGGGTCTGGCCTGGCATTGAGGGATGGCAAAAAAGGAGCCTGGGGTTGCATTGTCACCCCCTATGGTAGCATAAAATGAGAGAGTCCAGACCTGCAGGACTGGAACCCTAACAAAGGGGTTAGGAGACTGCTCACTTTCCCTCAGGGACCCATGTGGAGGAGCTGAGGGAGGTTAAGGAAACCCTAGGGACTCACTTGTTCTGTCTGGGCTTCCCCTGCTCCATCGTTTGATGACCATTTTTTGGGAAGAGCTCAGGAACCTCCTGTGCTCTAGTGAGACGGGGCCTCCCCTCACAGGGTATTCTGAGACTGTGAGTGAGAAGCTAACACAGTGCCTTGGAATACTCATGGGAGCTGTCATCCTCTGTGACCATCACGTGGCCTTGTAGTGTTCAGACTGCCTGGCCTGCCTGGGGTTTGGTGAAGCTGTTTTGTGGTCAGCTGCTTTAGAATCTCACTTTCTCTGCAATCAAACAGTGACTGTGTTCATGTCTGTTTATGGGTTTAAAAAATCCTAATATTTCCTTTACAGTAGTTCAGCTTGCATGTGTTTATTTGTATAAATTTTCTTAGAATAAAGGGAACTTAAGACAATAGCATTTTAAGGTCTTAATGGGGCATAGACTTTCATGTCACAACAGCTAACGTTGACCTCCTTTTGCTGCCTTTGTGTAAAGTACACATAAAAAGTGCAGCCAGAGGTGACTACAGCTGAGCTGCTTGGGCTTGCTTGCTGGCCTGCAGTCAGGTAGACTCTGGCTGTGAGGCGGTGCCCACCCTGGATCTACATCCCCCACCCCCTCTCCTTAGTCCCTGAGTAACCAACAAGGCTGTGCTAATGAGAGGGCGAGTGATGGGCATCGAGTACCCCAGTACTATCCGGGAAGATTTGAATGCCATCTGGGCTGGAGCTGTTGGGATTAGGGGCTGTGGCTGTCTTGGCTTGTCATGGTGCCACCCACAGATGTGCCTGCCCTGTGCTGCTTCTCCAGCAGCCGGCTGCCCATGGCCCTGAGCCTGTCACACCATGCTTGCTACCTCATGCTTGTGTTTGAAAAACCCATCCCGAGATGACGCTGCTGGATGTAAGTCCTGAAAAGAGGGCATCACCTTTGTCCTGGGGGATTAGGAGCTGACCAGATTCCTCTTGACTCCCTCCCAGAACAAGTGGGGCAGGTGCTGCAATTAATGATGCCCCCCAGAAGATGTGTTTGCACTGGCTGAGCAAATATACGATGCAGAGACCTAAATGAAGACACGTGAATGGGGTGTGTGGACATCAGTTAGCAACTGGGAAACAGGTGCCTCTCAGGCCTCTCATGCTCCAGCAAGTGTGGAATATGCCTGTGCCCATGAGTGTAGACATCTGGAGTGTATACATTTGGCTGCGGCTTTTGCTGCCACTATTCCCGGCCCAACCTGGCTTAAAGTCCAGGTTTTAAGTAAAAAGTAGGAGGCTTTTTGCCATACAGCTACAAAAGAGGCTGAGGTGAAAGCATCACTGGAGCCTAAGAGTTTGAGGCTGCAGTGACCCATGATTCAGCCACTGCACTGACACAGTGAGACCTGCGTGCGCCCTTCTACAGAGAATAGCTCTGGTGCATTTGGGGATCCCTACAGTCCCGGGCCCTCCTTGTCCCCTGCTGCCTGTGCTCCTTTCCTTGCCTGCTGTCAGAGCCTAACATGGAGGCAGTTGCCACCCTGTGAGCCTGATGGAGCTGTGTCTGACTGGAACTTCTGTCTGGGGTTTTGCGAAGACCTACTTATGAATATGGTCTGTCCAGATACCTTGTTTCAAAGGAAGTGAGCAAGAGCTAGCAAATGTAGCCACCCCACAGCTGATAAACAACTTTGTCTTGTTTTTAAATCATCAATCTTCATTTCACATTGGAATAAAGTAAGTGAAACCTGCTACCCGAGCCTCGGCCATGTGTTCTGTAACCCAGACTCATGTGGTTGTGGGGGCTGTTGTCAGAAATGTTATAAAAAATTTATGCATAAATTAGATCAAATATAAAATTATGCTTATAATGTCACTTGAGTGGGAGGTAAGAGGGTAGAGTCACAGGAAATCTGTTGGGGTTTACACCCCTGCTACTTACCAAGCTCATGAGAGTGTGGCACTGGTGACCATCACCTGACATTGGTGACAGAAGAGAAAAGGCCGATGTGAAGGCCAGGTAGGGGAGAGGTGCCACGCTGTGGCACCAGGCCCTGCGCATGCTGGGCCTGTTAGATCACTGAACATCTAACTACCTGGGAACCAGCTCTTTTCATATTATTTGAGGCAAGACGATGGGGGAGCACTCTCCAGAAGTCACACTGAGCTGGGAGAATGGAGGAGAGTCTACATCCCACCAGCTTACGGTAGGTTTTAGATTGAGCTGGACTGTCTTGGAGAGCTAATGAGATGGGAGGAAGACAGTCCCCCAGGTGCACCTGACAGCCAGAGCCTATGAAGTTAAGGGGGTTGTGTGGGGGTGGCCTGTCCCTATAAGAGGAGGAGCTTAAAGGTCTTAAAGCTGGTGGCTGCTGCTCTGCCATCCCTCTACAGAGCAGGCAGGTCCTCAGCTGCACAAATATCTGAATGTCTTTTGGAGTGTTAGAGTCCTCTATGTCTTAGAAATTTTGAAAAGAAAAACAAATCTCAATTTTAATGTTGATTAGTTTCTCTGAGCCAATTGGGGAAAAAAAACGTCCTTCACCTCAAAGGTTTAAGTGACACCGAAGGGTAGCCACCAGTGTCTCGGCCACTGAAGCCTCATGCATGCTCCCACTACCAGTTTGATTTGCAGCCCCATAGTTGTGTTGTACTAAATATTCTTTCCTCTGGCCTTGTCCAGCGAACACGGTTCACATGGCTAACACCACTTCTTGAGATGCGAGCACCATGCAAAGCTGAGAAGGGATTGGGTTTTGTGACCATTGTGCCTCCTCCTCACCTGAGAGGCCCATTTTTCCTGGTTGATTCATTAAGTGTATTAGTGCTGTCAGTCGCCTTTGGACAATTCAAATGACAAGTGGCTGTTGATTCATAAAGAAAATGAAGCCTTTAGATGTGAAACCCTCGTTTTCTCTTGTCCTTCTCTTAGGTGAAAGATTTTATTTTTTTCAAAAGGCTACATACTGGTATCCCAGCAGGTGGAATGTGAGAACGGGCATTTGTTAGGCTATGGTTTCAATGTGGATGGGCAATTCTTCAAGATGGAAAACCAAGTCTCACTGAGTTGCTGCAGCCATAGTCACCTTTCTCCACATCCCCCACCATGGGCTTTCACTTTTCTCCTGTGCTTGAATTTTTTTCACATAGAAATTGTTTATACACACACACACACACGTCACACTCTGTCAGTGCAGGGGCTGAATCTTGGTTCACTGCAGCCTCAAACTCTTAGGCTCCAGTGATGCTTTCACCTCAGCCTGTCAAGTAGCTGGGACTACAGGCATGCAAAGCTACGCCCAGACAATTTTTAAATATTTTTCTAGAGACTGAGCCTACTTATGTTGCCCAGACACGTCTTGAACTCCTGGGATCAAGCGATCATCCCACCTTGGCCACCCAAATTGTTTAGATTACAGGTGTGAGCTACCACTCTCAGCAAAAATATATTTTAAAGAACCGTTACAACCAAATTATGAGTTATGATTATGCCACTGCCCACCAGCCTGGGCACAAGAGCAAGACCTTGTATCCAAAAACTAAGCAAAACTAAACAAGAACAAAAAAAAACCTTATAAACAAATTAAATTTTAAGATTATGTCATCTGTGTCCTTCCCTGCCCTCCAAGCTATCAATGTTAAATATAATGGTTATTGAGAAAATGGTTAGATATTATTAAGAAATTTCTATATATCCTCCAGCTGAGAATAGGTATTCTGATGTGGCCCAAATATATTCTCACCGCTACTTTCACTGTCTCAACTAGCAAATCAGGACACCTGCAGAGGACAGCTGGCCATTTTTAAATAGAAAGAGAAATACCCCCGTTCATGACAGTAATCCAGTGATTTTCAAAAAGACAAGTCAGACTGACATGCAGTGCAGTCAGGCCACAATTACCCTGGAATAATCACTTCACACAGAATGGTTGAGGAGACTTTCTAAGATGAGCAAATTTGGGCAGCATAATCCTTGCTTATTTATTCCCGGCCCCCACTGCCTGCCTGATTCCTAATGGCCACCCTACAATGTGGTCAGCAGTGGGATGTAGCATGGTGAGAGAGGGGCTCAGGGATGGGATGAAGGTCTTTCCTGCATTATCAAAATGCAGGTTAAAAAGTTGTTAAAAAGATGTCCAAATGTTCTAATTCCTACTCTTAAATAGCTGCTAAGATGCATTATACAACAGACCCAGGTAAGGGAAGGAGCATGTGCATTTCAAGTCTCAGCTCACATCTTAATTAGCTGTGATACTCTGGGCATGTGACCCCAACTATATGAGCCTGTTTGCCTGTCAACCCAAAACAATCCTAAGCAAAAACACCAAAGCTTGAGGCATCCTGCTACCCGACTTCAAACTATACTACAAGGCTGCAGTAACCAAAACAGCACAGTACTGATACCAAAACAGATATATAGACCAATGGAACAGAACAGAGGCCTCAGTAATAACATCACACATCTACAACCATCTGATCTCCGACAAACCTGACAAAAACAAGCAATGGAGAAAGATTTCCTACTTAACAAATGGTGCTGAAAGAACTGGCTAGCCACATTCAGAAAACAGAAACTGGACCCCTTCCTTACACTTTATATAAACATTTTCTCAAGATGGATTAAAGTCTTAAATATAAAACGCCAAACCATAAAAACCCTAGAAGAAAACCTAGGCAACACCATTCAGGACATAGGCATGAGCAAAGACTTCAGAAATAAAATACCAAAAGCAATCACAACAAAAGCTAAAATTGACAAATGAGATCTAATTAAACTAAGAAGCTTCTGCACAGCAAAAGAATCTATCATCAGAGTGACCAGTCAACGTACAGAATGACAGAAAATTTTTGCAATCTATCCATGTGTCAGAGGTCTAATATCCAGAATCTACAAGGAACTTAAATTCACACACACACACAAAAAAAAAACATCAAAAAGTGAGTAAAGAATATGAACAGACTATTCTCAAAAGAAGACATTTGGCTGAGCGTGGTTGATCAAGCCTGTAATCCCAGCACTTTCAGCCGTGGAGGCAGGTGGATCATGAGGTCAGGTGTTCAAGACTAGCCTGGGCAACATGGTGAAACCATGTCTCTACTAAAAACACAAAAAATTAGCATGGTGTTTTGGCGGGTGGCTGCGATTCCAGCTTCTTGGGGGGATGAGGCAGGAGAATCACTTTAACCTGGGTGGCAGATGTTGCAGTGAGCTGAGATCCTGCCACTGCACTCCAGCCTGGGTGACAGAGCAAGACTCCATCTTAAAAATAATAATAAATAAAATAAATGAGAAGAAAAGGAAGAAGGAGAAGAAGAAGAAGAGGAAGGAGAAGAAGAAGAAGAAGAAGAAGAAGAAGAAGAAGAAGAAGAAGAAGAAGAAGAAGAAGAAGAAGAGGGAGGAGGAGACATTTATGTGGTCAACAAACACACAAAAGGAAAAAGAAAAAAGCTCATCATCACTGATGATTAGAGAAATGCAAATCAAAACCACAATGGGATACCATCTCACACCATTTGGAATGGCAGTTATTAAAATGTCAGGAACAACAGATGCTGGTGAGGCTGTGGAGAAATAGAAACGCTTTTACACTGCTGGAGGGGGTGTAAATAAGTTCAACCATTATGGAAGACAGTGTGGTGATTCCCCAAGTATCTAGAACCAGAAATACCATTTGACCCAGCAATCTCATTACTGGGTATATACCCAAAGGAATATAAATCATTCTAGCATAAAGACACATGCACTCATATATCTATTGCAGCACTGTTTACAAAAACAAAGACTTGGAACCAACCTAATGCCCATCATTGATAGACTGGAAAAAGAAAATGTGGCACATATACACCATGAAATAATATTCAGCCATAAAAAGAATGAGTTCATGTCCTTTGCAGGGACGTGAATGACGCTGGAAACCATTCTCTTCAGCAAACTAAAACGGGAACAGGAAACAAAACACCATATGTTCTCACTCATATGTGGGAGTTGAACAATGAGAACACATGGACACCGGGAACAAAACATCACACACTGGGGCCTGTTAGGGTGTTGAGGTCAAGGGGAGGGAGAAAATTAGGACAAATACCTAATGCATATGGGGCTTAAATCCTAGACGTCAGGTTGATAGAAGCAGCAAACCACCATGGCACATGTAAAACTATGTAACAAACCTGCACGTTCTGCACATGTATTCCAGAACTTAAAGTAAAACAAACTAACAAAAATGCACTAAGGCTGAAGGGGAGTGGGGGTAGGGGCAGGAGTCAGGCGGGGATGGGTGAGTCCTGGAGTTTTATCCAGTCATTGACACTGATGTGGGAACCGCCCAATCAGGCGCTCAGTTGGAGAGGACAGGAGAGGAGGGCGTGGCTTCCGGCGTTTGGCGGGATCTTTGTCTCTTCCTGGCGTTGGCACAGGAACTTGGGATCCGTCTCCTCTTTCGCCTCCTCCACTTTGGGAGCCCCGGGCTACTCTTTCACAGCCCCTGTTGCCCTGTGATCTGTACGTCCTTGGGGACGCACAGTTAAGATGCCAGGACATCCTGGAAGCTGGGAAATGGTGAGTATACGGGGTTCGCCATCCCGAGAGGGGAGAGCAGGCTGTGAAACCGGCAGGACCGGCCTCCCCACGGTTAGCTCCGAGTCTCCCGCAGCTTGGCCCTCAGTCCCCTGTGGCTGCAAGATGGCCGCTGGGCCAGCCCCGAGGCACCCACGTCCCGCCCGGCCCATCCGGTCCTGTCCCTGGGCAGCGCCCTGCTCTGCGCCCACAGCCATGGGTATTTCCCAGATTGTTCAGGGAGGCCTGGTGGGTCATCAGGGAAAAACTGCCACTGGGTGTTTGCGTGGGAGGAGCTGCGGCCCGTGGGGTCCCCAGTCTCTCTTGTTAAAAATTAAGGGGAGTCTATGTTAAAACGTTAACCAGTTTATCTGAACAAACAGTGATTGGTGAAATGGAAAGCACCCAGCCATGATTTCTGGTCCACCAGAGGGGCATAAAGGAAAGGCTTTCATAAGATGTATGAGAAAGCAACCAAAATTCAATAATTGGTTCCAGTTATGTAGTCACCTTATTTGAACTATCCAGATGGAAATGTCCTGGTTACATATTCAGAGGTTAATTGCATGTTTGCCATTGGTTAAACGTGCATTTTGTTTCAGGCTAAGATAATGGTTTATAGGAAATGTATTTGAGTTAGGTTTTAGTTAGTTAGTTTGTTTGTTTGTTTTTTTAACCTATGAACACAGGGCACTAGAGCCACTTTAGACTAATTTTCTGCTCTTTAATTATTTTAACACTCCAGAGGAGGACTGGTTTTCTCCTGTGTTTTTTTAATATATGGCAAGTGGAACCTCTAATCGACCACCCTGTTTTTCAGCCTAACTCAGACTTGCGGTAAAATTATCAGTTCCCACTTTCTTTGCTGCATTCTCAAATGCAACACAGGAGAACAGCTTTCCCTTGCAAATTTACAATGTTGTTAACTATTTGTCCTTTATTATACATTTCATTAAAGTTTTCTATTATTGGATTTATTTCTACTTCTCCCTACAGTTCTGCCCATATTTGCTTTTTATATTTAGAAGCCTCCCTTTTGGGTGCATAAATATATATAGCTGTATTTGCTTGACAAATTAACCTATTATTATTGTATGGTAAACTCATTTCATGCTTGTGAGAGACATTGCTAGAAAGTCTATTTTGTCTAATTTAAGCATAACTACCATTGAACTCCTATGGCTATTATTTGCATGGAATATCATTTTCTATCTTTTCACTTTTAGCCTATGCTCTTTATTCATAATTGAGTCTCCTGTAAGCAGCATATTACGAGGTTTAAAAGTTTCATTTATCCGCTCTGTCTGCTTTAGTCTCTTTTGGCTGTTATAACAGAATATCACAGACTGGTAATTAATAAAGAACAGAATTTTATTTGACTCATGATTCTGGAGGCTGGGAAGGTAAAACACCATGTTACTGTTATCTGTTGAAGGTCTAGTTGCTGGATAATAACATGGCCAAAGATGTGAGGGAGAGAGAGCTTTTTTTTTTTTTTTAATATATAACAGATCCTTTCTTGTTAAAATTAGCCCATTCCCATAATAAGAACATTAATCCATTCATGAGGGCAGAGTGCTTATAGCTTAATTAATTTTTAAAGGTTCTGCCTCTTAATTCTATCACATTGGCTATTTTATCGTAAATTTTGGAGATGACATTCAGTCTACAGAAGTATCTGTTTAGTAGATAATTTAATCTTCTTATTTGTAAGGTAGTGATAGGTAAGCAGTTACTATTGTACATTTGTAGTTTTCTGTCCATTTTAAGTTTGCTTCTTTTTTTTCTGGTTCTGTCTTTCCTGTGGTAATGTTCATTTTTGTTGAGACAAAGTTATGCTTTCTTGCTCAGACTGAAGTTCAGTGGCATATCACAGCTCACTGTAGCCTCAATCTCCTGGGCTCAAGCAATCCTCCCACCTTAGCCACCCAAGTAGCTTGGACTACTTGGACATGTACCACAACACCCAAGGAGCTTATGATTCTTCCACCTTGGCCTCCAAAAGTGTTGGAATTATAAGCAGGAGCCACCATATCCAATGTGTAATTTTTGTTGTTTGTGTATGCTTTAATTACTTTCTCTTTTTCTTTACTATGTTTTTTTCCCCCAGTGGTTATCATGAGACTTATGTAAAACATCTTGTATTTTAATAGTCTAGTTTAAGATGATAACAATTTAGAGTATTCTGAATTTCAGTATGTATTTACCATTTTTAGTGACATTTATACTTTAGTATTTTTCATATTTTTAGTTAGCATTTCATCATATCAATGTGAAGATTTCTTCCAGACCATGGCTGGAGAAGGAAAGAAGGTGTGTTTTGCCTGATTCAGCGACTATAGAGAGAACCAAGTTCTGCAGGCCTGTCACCTAAGTCTCAGGTGAGTATGAATTCTCTTGTGTTTTTCACAGATTTTTGCAGTGGCAGGACCAAGGTCAAATGAGTTGTAGCCAAGTCTACAGTAAGATGTGGTAGTATTCTGTTTTGAAGCGAGGACCATGATTGGCAAGCTTGCCATTTGGTCAAGTGCTTACCCTCTGAAGATGTCTTCCTTGCTCTTTGCCTCCAGCTGGGTGTCACAAACTCAACTGGATTCTAAGGCTTTCATGAATGCACTTATGTTTCCTGTGGCAGCTGCATTATGTTGTGGGGGATGTGCATGCAGAACCTCCCATTCTGTCGTCTTGCTTATGTTACTCTCCTTTACGTTTCACTTTCGCAAATGAATGTCAAGCTGGTGATTTTTAGATTCAAAAATTCTAAAATAAATTGCTGAAATTTCCACATTATGTAAGCTATTAATAAAATGTCTTGTAGGTGCTACATATTTATTAAAATTTTTGGTTGTAATTTTAAGCTCACTGCAGGCAGAAAGGAATCATTAACATTTATATTCTTTTTTTTAGTCTGTATCTAAATGATGGTATATTTTAATTCCAGATATTTACTTTATACTGCAGTAATGCTCGTCATATTTTGCAAAATTTATGTTGTTCTTTTATTTGGAAATATAAGGCTTTTTTAGCTCCTGAAATCTATATTATAGGCATATAATTTTATTATATTTTGTGGTAAGAAGTGCAGCAACATATTGAGAACATAATAAAATTATCCTGTCTTTTTAATGATTATTTATTAAATTCTTCTCATTAGAGCCTGTTATTAATGATTGTAATGTATTTTCGGTATAATTTTACTGCAATTTATTAAATTCTAATGACTTAATTTGTCTGCTTTTCATGAGTGCACACAGTTGAATGCTGTAGATATCTAAAGAATTATTTTTTGGCCGGTTGTGGTGGCTCATGCCTGTATTCCCAGCACTTTGGGAGGCCAAGGCGGGTGGATCACGAGGTCAGGAGATCGAGAGAACCCTGACTAACATGGTGAAACCCCGTCTCTACTAAATATACAAAAAATTAGCCGGGCATAGTGGCAGGCGCCTGTATTCCCAGCTACTCAGGAGGCTGAGGCAGGAGAATGGCGTGAACTCAGTGGGCAGAGTTTTCACTGAGCCGAGATTGCGCCACTGCACTCCAGCCTGGGCGACAGGGCAAGACTCTGTCTCAAAAAAAAATTAAAAAAAAAAAACGGTTATTTTCCATTGTAAATCTATGTTGTATTCAGGATTTTATGCTCGAAAATCTCTCTTCTTGTTTTCAATTCCGTGTTATTGTGTTTCTTTTCTTGGGAGTTATGTTTTCTCAGATCAGTTAACTGTATTTTTGTTTTAAAGCTTGATATCATCAGTCGAAAGATAATTTTTAGCTCGGTACAGTTTATCTCAATGTGTTGTTTAATATATGTGTGAATTAGCTGTGTTTGTTGCTTATAGGTATATCTGTATGTTTTTCACTTATGTAAGTATGACATCTTTTTCCTTGTTTTTTTGTTTTTTTCTTTTCAGTTTCAGATAGGCTTTTATTTTTTTTTAAGAGAATTTTAAAACAGAGTCGAAAGAACAGAAATCAGTTATTTGTCCTCTTGCAGGGCGGGGAGACAACTTCCTTCCCCACAGGTTTAAGGCTATGCCTAAGTGGTGAGTCTTGGGGAGATGCAGAAAGGATCCATCCCAGGCAGTTGGCTGGACTTAAGTAAGCATAGCCTTTGGGCCACAAGGCCTGATGTCTTGGGTACTGGTCTGGACGTAAGTCCCCATCTTCCCAGAAATATCGTCTTTTATCTGCAACAACTGGCTGGAGAAATATTTCAGAAAGATGTGTGTCTGGAACACCCAAAGGCATACGTTTCCTTTCTCCTTGGCATAGGCCTTGCAGCACTGAAGAAAGACCAGGTTTGCAATGGAGCCTTCAACAGTCTTCATCCCTATGGAACTCAGGGTCTCATAGGGTGACAGGAGAGGAGACAAAGCTAACTTGGGAAGAGTCTTTGTCCTTCAGCTTCTCCCCTACTGAAACACTATATATTTGGCCCACAGTTCATAGCAAAACACACATGCTCTCTTTCTTTTTCTCACACCCACATCTCAGGAACCCAAAAACTTGATGGCAGGTAGCTCTGGGTATCCTTGGTCTGGCATTCACCCACTGGGCACCTAAGCTGTCCTAAAGCTCTTTTCAATCACTTCTCACTGTTTCCAGGCCCATGTGGGTAGGTGTTCCAGGCTTCATTCTTTCAGGCTGATCATAAAGGCACAGTGCGGGAAAATCCCCTACTGTGATGGCCATTGCTGGGAAGCAGGAAAGGCTAAGGGCCCACTGCTGCCCAAGGCTAGTGTAGACACCCTCTGCTCCACTCATCTCCTCAAAGATTGATATCAGGTGCAGCAGCTGCTGTCTGGAATGTTATCAAACCAGGACTGCACAGGCACTGCATTCTCTGTGTGGAAGACGTAAGAAGCAGGCGAGTTGTCCAGGATGAGAGTTTTCCTCAGGTCCCTCCCCAGATGGCTGAGGTCATTGACATAGCAGCCTTGGTGGAACAAACGTGACTCATGGGCTAGGCAACTCCAGAACACCTCACACTGGTCCATCGCACCCATCACAATGTGTCTGGAATTGGTGGGTTCTTGTTCTCACTGACTTCAAGAATGAAGCCACAGACCCTCACGGTGAGTGTTACAGTTCTTAAAGGTGGCATGTCTGGAGTTTGTTCGTTCTGACATTCGGATGTGTTGAGAGTTTCTTCCTTCTGGTGGGCTCGTGGTCTCACTGGCTCAGGAGTGAAGCTGCAGACGTTCGCGGTGAGTGTTACAGCTCTTAAGGTGGCGCATCTGGAGTTGTTCATTCCTCCAGGTGGGTTCGTGTTCTCTCTGGCTTCAGGAGTGAAGTTGTGGACCTTCACAGTGAGTGTTACAGCTCATAAAGGCATTGTGGACCCAAAGAGTGAGCAGCAGCAAGATTTATTTTAAAGAGCAAAAGAACAAAGCTTCCACAGTGTGGAAGGGGACCCGAGTGGGTCGCCACTGCTGGCTGGGGCAGCCTACTTTTATTCTCTTATCTGGCCCCACGCACATCTTGCTGATTGTTAGAGCCGAGTGGTCTTTTTCACAGGGCGCTGATTGGTGTGTTTACAATCCCTGAGCTAGACACAAAGGTTCTCCACATCCCCACCAGTGTAGCTAGATACAGAGTGTTGATTGGTGCATTCACAAACCCTGAGCTAGACACAGGGTGCTTGTTGGTGTGTTTACAAACCTTGAGCTAGATACAGAGTGCCGATTGGTGTATTTACAATCCCTGAGCTAGACACAAAGTTTCTCCATGTCCCCACCAGACTCAGGAGCCCAGCTGGCTTCACCCAGTGGATCCCCCACAGGGTCTGCAGGTGTAGCTGCCTGCCAGTCTGGCGCTGTGCACCCGCACTTCTCAGCCCTTGGGTGGTTGATGGGACTGGGTGCCGTGGAGCAGGGGGTGGCACTCATCCAGGAGGCTTGGGCACACAGGAGCCCACGGATGGTGGGGAGGCTCAGGCATGGCAGGCTGCAGGACCCAAGCCCTGCCCTGTGGGAAGGCAGCTAAGGCCCAGCGAGAAATTGAGCACAGCAGCTGCTGGCCGAGGTGTTAAGCCCCTCACTGCCTGGGGCCGGTGGGGCCAGCTGGCGGCTCCGAGTGCGGGGTCTGCCGGGCTCGGGCTGGCCTGCAAGCACTGCATGCCGCCCTGGTTCCCACACGCACCTCTCCCTCCACACCTCGTCGCAAGCTGAGGGAGCCGGCTCCGACCTTGGCCAGCCCAGAAAGGGGCTCCCACAGTGCAGCGACAGGCTGAAGGGCTCCTAAAGTGCTGCCAAAGTGGGAGCCCAGGCAGAGGAGGCCCTGAGAGCGAGCAAGGGTTGTGAGGACTGCCAGCACGCTGTCACCTCTCAACAGGATCTGCATACTTGTTCAGGCTGGAATGAAGAGAGCAAAGAAGAAAACACATTTAAACAGTTCCTCCAGTCATCTCAGGAACTCATCCATATAAGGCTTCATGGTCCCCTCAATCTTTACAGTCACTAGGCAGTCAGCATTGCTGATTGGCTTAATGGAGCTATGCACAAGGGTTTCATCCATGTCAGTGACCATACAGATCGTTCCTTGATTTTTCTCTGTCACCTCTGGGAGCAGGCAGGTCCCTGGGATCTGATAAAACTGATACTGGAGACCCTGGAGCTGATCCGACTTAGCAATGGTGTTGACTCCCTCCTTATGTGTGGAGAAGTCAGTGGGGGAACTTGACTTGCCAACATGCTGGGTGCAAGAGCAGCAGAAAGGTACCTTCTAAGATGTGACAAACATGAGGCCTCTTCGGAGAGCACTTTGGAAACCAGGCCTTGCTTGCTAAGGACCAGGGCATCTTCCTTCCATGCCTGGGTGATGATGGAGCCTGCTTCCATCTAACAGTCCTGAGGGCTTGGCTGGCTGGGCGGGAAGACAGCGGGCACGTTGGCTGGATTGGGCTGGGGGGCATGGGCTGGGGCCTGATTCAGTTCCCGAGAGTCTGACTTCCACAGCTGTTCACATACCCCTTCTTTCCATCACAGGCCGGGAAGGGAGGCGGCCTGTAGGGACAGTGGACGGCCTTGGCAGCAGCTCCCCAGGGTGCACCCAGCCCCAATTCCCCAGTAGGAGCTTCAGGATCCTCAGTTTGGGTCTAACATAGGGAATCCACCTCATACTCAGTGTTTTTTCAAGTTTTATTTTAAGTTCAGTGGTCCATATGTGATAAGCTTTTTTTTCAACTTTTATTTTAAGTTTAGGGGTCCATGTGCAGGATAAGCAGGTCTCTTACATAGATAAACGTGTGCCATTGTGCTTTACTGCACAGATCATCTCATCACCCAGGTACTAAGCCCAGCATCCACAGCTATTCTTCCTGTTGCTCTCCTTCCCCTCCCCCATGCCATGAAACAGGTGTCCAGTGTGTGTTGTTCTTCCTGATGTGTCCATGTGTTCTCATTGATCTGCTTCTGCTAATAAGTTAGAATAATAATAGGTGGTGTTTGGTTTTCTGTTCCTGCATTAGTTTGCTGGGAGTAATGGCTTCAAATTCCAACCATGTCCCTGCAAACGACATCATCTCATTACATTTTATGGCTTCATAGTGTTCCATGGTGTATGTGTACCACATTTTCTTTATCCAGTGTATCATTGATGGGCATGTAGATTGATTACATGACGTTGCTATTGTAAATATTGCTGCAATGAACATATGTATACATGTATATTTAAAATAGATTTATATTCCTTTGGGTGTATGCCCAGTAATAGTATTGCTGGGTCAAATGGTATTTCTGCTTCTAGGTCTTTGAGGAATCTCCACACTCTCTTCCACAATGCTTGAAATAATTTACAATCCCACCAACAGTGTAAAAGTGTTCCCTTTTCTCCACAACCTCACCAGCATCTGTTTTTATTTCTTTTTTACTTTTTATTAATAGCCATTATAATTTGTGTGAGATGGTATCTCATTGTTGTTTTGATGTGTATTTATCCAGTTATCAGTGATGTTGAGCTTTCCCTGTTTGTTGGGCACATGTATGTCTTCTTTTGAGATATGTCTGTTCATGTCCTTTGACCACTTTTTAATGGGGTTGTTTGTTTTTCTCTTGTAAATTTTAAATCCCTCATAGATTCTGGGTATTAGACATTTGTCAGATGAATACGTTGCAAAATTTTTCTCCCATTCTCTAGCTTCTCTGCTCTGATGATAGCTTCTTTGGCTCTGCAGAAGCTCTTTAGTTTAATTAGACCCCATTAGTCAATTTTTGCTTTTGTTGCTATTTCTTTTGGTCTTTTTGTCATCAAATCCTTCCTCATGCCTATATCCTGAATGGTATTATCTAGATTTTTTCTTCTAAGGTTTTTATAGTTTTGGGTTTTACATTCAAGTCTTTAATCCATCTTGAGTCAATTTTTGTCTATGGTGTTAGGAAGGGTTCCAGTTTTAATTCTCTGCACATGACTAGCCAGTTATCCTAGCACCATTTATTGAATAGGGAGACTTTTCCCTAATTCCTTGTTTTTGTTGACTTTGTCAAAGATCAGGTTGTTGTAGGTTTTTGGCTTTATTTCTATGCTCTCTATTTTGTTTCATTTGTCTATGTGTCTGTTTCTATACCAGTACCATGCTGTTTTTGTTACTGTACTCTTCTAGTACAGTTTGAAGTTAGGCAATGACCCTTTCAGCTTTTTTTTTTTTCTTAAGGTTGGCTTGGCCATTTGGGCTCTTTTTTGGTTCCATATGAATTTTAAAAAGTTTTTTTTTTCTAATTATCTGAAGAATGTCAGTAGTTCAATGGGAACAGCATTGAATCTATAAATTACTTAGGGCAATGTGCTCATATTCGTGGTACTGATTCTTCCTCTCCATGAGCATGGAATGTTTCTCCATTTCTTTTGTGTCCACTCTGATTCCTCTGAGTAGTTGTTTGTAGTTCTCCTTGAAGATATCCTTCACTTTCCTTCAGAGCTGTATTCCTTGGTGTTTTTTTCTCTTTATAGCAAATGTGAATGAAAGTTCATTCATGATTTGTCTCCCTGCTTGCCTGTTGCTTGTGTATGGGAATGCTAGCTACTTTTGCACATTGATTTTATATCCTGAGATTTTGCTACTGTTGCTTATCACCTTAAGAAGCTTTGGGGCTGAGACGAAGAGGCTTTCTAGATATAGGGTCAGGTCATCTGTAAAGAAAGATAATTTGACTTCCTCTCTTTCTATTTGAATACTCTTTATTTCTTCCTCTGGCCTGATTTTCCTGGACAAGGTTTCCGAACGGGAGTTGTAATGGGAGTGGTGAGAGAGAGCATACTTTTCTTGTGCCGGTTTTCAGGGGGAATGTTTCCAGCCTTTGCACATTCAGTATGATATTGGCTGTGGGTTTGTTGTATATGGCTCTTATTATTTTGAGGTATGTTTCTTCAGTTCCTAGTTTATTGAGAATTTTAAACGTGAAGGAATGTTGAATTTTACTGGGTGCTTTTTCTGCATCTATTGAGGTAATCATGTGGTTTTTTTAATTTAGTTTTCTTTATGTGATGAGTCACATTTGTTGATTTGCATATGTTGAATCAATCTTGCATCCTGGGGACAAAGCCAATTCCATTGTGGTGGATGCACTTTTTAATGTGCTGCTGGGTTTGGTTTGCCAGTATTTTATTGAGGATTTTTGCACAGTGTTCATCAAAGACATTGGCATGATGTGTTGTTGTTGTTGTTGTTGTTGTTATTGTTGTATCTATGTTAGGTTTTGGTATCAGGATGATGCTGGCCTGACAGAATGAGTTAGAGAGAACTTCTTTGTCTTCAATTTTTTTTGGATAGTTTTAGGAGAAAATGTACTATCTCCTCTTTACCTCAAGTCAAATTCAGCTTGCTTGGTAGGCTAGTTCTTACTGCCTCAATTTCAGAACACATTATTGATCTATTCAGGGTTCAGTCTTGTGGAGAGTTTATTTTGCAAGGAAATTGTCCATTTCTTCTAGATTTTCTGGTTTATGAGCATAGAGGTGCTTATAGTATTCTCTGATCGTTGTTCTTATTTCCATGGGATCAGTGATGATATCTCCCTTATTATTTCTATTTGTGTTTTGTTCTTTCTTTTCTTATTTATTTGCCTAGCTAGTGTTCCATCTAGTTTATTAATTTTTTTTTCATAAAAACAGCTCCTGGATTGGTTGAGTTATTATTTTTTTTTTTTTGGAAGAGTTTTCAGTGTCTCTATCTCCTTCAGCTCTACTCTGATCTTGGCTATTTCTTGTTTTCTGCTAGCTTTCAGGTTTGTTTTCACTTGGTTTTCTTGTTCTTTTAGTCAAGATGTTAGGCTGTTAACTTTAGATCTTTCTAATTTTTTTTTTTTCTTGTGGGACAGTTTCACTCTGTCACACAGGCTGGAGTACAGTGGCATAATCTCGGCTCACTGCAACCTGCACTTCTCGGTTTTAAGTCACTTCTGCTGTCTCAGCCTCCTGAGTAGCTGGGATTACAGTTGTGAATCACCACACCTAGCTAATTTTTGTATTTTTTTGTAGAGATATGGTTTTGCTGTTGGCCAGGCTGGTCCTGAACACCTGGTCTCAAGTGATCTGCCTACCCCAGCCTCCCAAAGTGCTGGAATTACAGGCATGAGCCACCATGACCGGCCCTTTCTAGCTTTATGATGTGGACATTAGTGCTATAAATTTCCCTCTTTTCTTCATTTCTAGTGATTATTTTATTCTATCTTGGTGAGTAGTCAGGGAAATAATCTTAAATTTACAATCAACTTATAGTTTAAATCTAAATAATTATGTGAGAAGAACCCTTTGTTATTTGAAGGGGATGTTTGAAGATTTTGTAACCGTGCCTTTTAGGTAGTCCTAAATTTCTAATTGTAGTTAAAAACATGCCATTTTCATTTCTAACATTTTAAGTATATGGTTTAGAATTGGTAAGTATAGCTCTATTTTTTTTTGCAATATGTTTTAGATAATTTTTGTCTTACAAAAGTAAAAGTGAATACTCAATTAATTGTGAAACAAGTTAGTTAGCTTGCTTTAGTTAGATAGCAAGAGAAGGGTCCCTGGAAAGTCCCTGGCCCTTGGGTCAGTGTCTCATCCCTGCATAACATAAAAGGAATCCTGGAAAAAATCAAGCTGCAGACACTAACAAGGTAACTAGCACATGATGTTGTGCTTGGAGACATGCCCATGGCTGCACAGACAGAAAAACCTCTGGCCCATTTGGATAAAAACTTGTACAAACCTCCAGCTCACTGAGATAAGGGAACAAGACCGACCTGGCATAGAAATGCCTTTGTTTGGCCAGGCACGGTGGCTTATGCCCGTAATTCCAGCAATTTGGGAGGCAGAAGTGGGCGGATCACCTGAGGTCGGGAGTTCGAGACCAGCATGACCAACATGGAGAAACCCCGTCTCTACTAAAAATTCATAATTAGCCGGGCGTGGTGCCTCATGCCTGTAATCCCAGCTACTTGGGTGGCTGAGGCAGGAGAATCACTTAAACCCAGGTGGCGGAGTTTGCTGTGGGCCGAGATCACACCATTGCACTCCAGCCTGGGCAACAAGAGCAAAACTACGTCTCAAAATAAATAAATAAATAAATAAATAAATAAATAAATGATAAGAAAGTACATCTCAAAAAAAAAATGAAAGAATTAAAGAAAAGAAAACGAAGAAAAGAAACGCCTTTGTACTTTGTGCAGTCAGTGGGCTCCCAGGAAAATGTTTCTTCTCCTTTTGTGGGCATAAGCGCAGTGGGCCCTGGTGCATTCCGGTCGACACTCTCCTTTACTTGAACTGTAAGTCTGACCTCTGTGAATAATTACTTCAGCCCCTGATTGCTCCCGGGACAAGCTCCTGCGCCAAGCTTTCACTTTAGCTTCTGATAAGTCTTGGGCCAATCTAAATAGCATCTATGAATCATCCCTTCAGCTCCTGATTGGCCCCGGGCCAAAGTCCTGGGCCAAGCTGAGCCACACTTTTTTCAAGACAGCCTGTGAACTAGGCACATTTCCTTCTCTTCCTTTCCCAGTCCATAAAAACCTTGGACCCCAGCCTCACAGAGGTCACCCCATTCAGAAACTATCTCTGCTGGCAAAGAGCTTTCTTCTCTTGCTTATCAAACTTTCAGTCTAACCTCACCTTTGTGTTCACGCTCCTTAATCTCCTTAGAAGTAGAACAAAGAACTTTCGATGCTATCTCAGACTATGAGAGACTGTTACATCTTGGTGCACTGCTGAGACTACAACACTTGGTTTCTTTGAGTTTGACTAAATATTTTACATAGGTGTAATTATACAGTTTTCCTTTTTGACTGTCTTGTTTTACTTAACAGAATGTTTTCGAGATTTGTCCTTATTGTAGTACTTTTCAAGATTTCCTTATTTTTAAGGCTGAATGCTATCCCAGTGAATATACATGCCCTGTTTGTTGAATCTACTCATCCTTAAAGGTACATTTGCTTCCAGGTAGTATGTTTGTGAGTAATGCTACAGTGTACATAATTGTGCATATATCTATTCCATGTTCTGCTTTGCCTGTTTGGGATATTTTTCACACACTGATTTAGTACCATGTGTATTCCCTTGCTTTTGTTGTCTGATCCGTTGATGTTACATCCCCCAAATTATTGCCGAGACCAATTGTCATGAAGCTTCACCCTTCTGTATTGTGCTAGGAATTTTACATCTATAGATTTTACATTATAGTCTTAATTTTTTAAAATTGACACATGTAATTGTACAAATTTTGGGGAAACAATTATGTATATATGTTGTATAGCAATAAAAATCAGAGTACTTAGTGTAATTATTGCCTCATACATTTGTTATTTTTATGGTGAGAACATTCAAAAGCTTCTTCTCTAGCTATTTTTTATATCTTTATGTATTAACTTTTTTTAGAGACAGGATCTTGCTCTAACACACAGATTGGAGTGCAGTGGTGCAATCCTAGCTCACTGTAACCTCAAACAATCTTCTAACCTCAGCTTCCCAATTAGCTGAGAGTACAGGAAGCTGCCTCCATGCCTGGATAATGTTTTAATTTTTCATAGAGACGGGGTCACACTATGTTGTCCAGGCTCATCTTGAACTTCTGTCTTCAAGTGATTCTCCTACCTCATTCTCCCAAAATGTATGGATGGCAGGAATGTGCCACCACAACTGGTCTCTTTTAGCTATTTTGTAATATGCGATACCTTTTCATTAATTATTATTATTCTACTGTGTAACAAAAAACAAAAACTTATTTCTCCTATCTAATTGTAACACAATACTTTTGAAGCTACCTTTTACCATCTCCCTGCTTCAGTCTCTGGTAACCCCTGTTGTACTCTTTGCTTATATCAACCCTTTTTTTCAGGTTCCTCAAATGAGTGGGATAATAAGATCATAAAGTATTTGTGTTTCTCTATGTGGCTTATTTTACTTAACATGGTATGCTCAAGGTTCATCCATGCTCCTTTAACTGACAGAATTTTATCCTTTCTTATGGCTGAATAGTATTTCACTGGGCATATATAGTACATTTTCCTTATCCATTTATCTGTTGCTGTACATTTGAATTGATTACATATATAAGCTATTATAACTAGTTCTGTAACTAACATGGAAATGCAAATATCTTTTTGACACAGTGATATCCTTTCTTTTGTATATACATGCAGGAGTAAAATCGCTGGATCATGTAATACATCTATTTTTAATTTCTTTCAGAAACCTCCATGGTATTTTCTATAGTGGCCATACTAATTTACAATTCCACCAACAATGTATACATTCACTCATTTTATATCCTCATTAGTACTTGTTTTATTAAATTTTTTTATTATAGCCATTCTAAATGGGAGTGAGGCAGTACCTCATTGTGGTTTGGATTTTCATTTCCTTGGTGATTAGTAATGTAGAACATCTTTTTATGTTCCAGTTAGCCATTTTTGTATCACTTTTTGACAAACATCTATTAAGATCTTTTGCATTTTTTAAATTAGATTATAAGTGTATTTTATTTTGAGATTTTAAAGTTTCTTATTTATTCTGAATATTAGCCTTTTGTCATATGTATAGCCTGAAAGCATTTTCTTTTATTGCCTAAGCTGTCTCTTCAATCTTTTAGTTTTTTTTAATATGGAAAAGCATTTTAGTTGGACATAATGTTGTTTGCTTATTTTTGATTTTGTTGCCTATGTTTTGACATGTTATTTTAATAATCCTTTTCCCGTCCAATGTTATAAAGCATTTTTTAGTTTTTCTCTAATAGCTTCATAATTGATAGCGTTACATTTAAGTCTTTAGTTTGAGTTGATTATCACATATGGCAAGGCACTGGGGTCTAGTATAATTTTTCTGAATTTAAATATTTAAATGGCCCTGCACCGTTTATTGAAGAGATTAGCTTTTCCCTAAAGTGTGTTCTTGGCAATTTTGTTGACAATCAGTTGGCTTTAGGTGCATAAACTAACTTCTGGGCTTATTGGGCACATTAGTCTATGTGTTTGTTTTTATGCCAGTACAGTGCTGTTTTGGTTACTATAGCTTTGTAGCAAGTTTTGAAGTTTGATAAAGTGATGCCTTTAGCTTTGCTTACTTTGCTCAAAGTTATTTGTCTATTCAGAGTTTTTTGTGGATCCACATAAATTTAAAATATTTTTTCTATTTCTGTGAAAAAATGTCATTGATATTTTGATAAAAATCACTTTACGTCTGTAGATCACTTTGGGTAGCTATATTAACAGTATTCTTCCAGTGTATAAACACAAGATTTTTTCATTTATTCATTTGTATTTTATATTTTTTATCCATGTTTTGTCGTTTTCAGAGTAGAGATCTTGTACCTTTTAAGTTAAGTTTGTTGCTAGGTGTATTAGTCGGGCTCCCTAGAGAGATCACAAGATCTCACAATAGGTTGTCTGCAAGTTTTAGGAGCAAGGAGAGGCAGTCCACGTCCCAAAGCTGAAGAACTTGGAGTCTGGTGTTTGAGGGCTGGAAGCGTCCAGCACAGGAGAAAGATGTAGACTGGAAGCTTAGGCCAGTCTCTGCCTGCTTTATATTCACTGGCAGCTGATTAGATGGTGCTCACCCAATTAAGAGTGGGCCTCCCTTTCCCAGCCCACTGACTCAAATGTTAATCTCGTTTGTCAACACCCTCACAGACACACCCAGGATCAACGCTTTCTATCCTCCAATCCAATCAATTTGACAGCCAGTATTAACCATCACATTAAGTATTTTAATTTTTGTACCTTTTGCTTATGGAGAAGAAACGTTGGATGAAATTCAACATTCATTATGATGAAAACTCTCAACAAATTAGGAATAGAAGTTATGTTCCTCAACACAGTAAAGGCCATTTATGACAAAGCAATGCTAACATTATACTAAATAAGGAAAAGCTGAAAGCTTTCTCTCTGAGATCTGGAACAAGACTAATCATCCCCACTTTCAGACCTCTTATTCAACATAGTACTGGAAGTCCTAGCCAAGGACATTATGCAAGAGGTAGAAATAAACTCATACTAATAGGAAAGGATGAAGTCAAATGGTCTCTGATTGTGGACAAAATAATCTTATATGTGAAAAACTCTAAACACTACACCAAAACCTAATAGAACTACTAAACAAATTCTGTAACATTGCAGAAAATCAACAGAATAGCAGCTTTCTGTATGCTGATAGCAAAATATCTGAAAAATAAAGTTTAAAATTCCATTTTAATAACTAACAAAAATTAGTTATTTTGAGTTTATTTCTTTATATGAGGTGGAGTCTTTCTCTGTCGCCAGGCTGAAGCACAGTGGTGTGATCTCCGCTCACTGAAACTCTTGCCTCCCGGGTTCCAGAGACTCTCCTGCCTCAGCCTCCTGAGTGGCTGGAACTATAGGCCTGTGCCACCACCACCAACTAATTTTTGTTTGTATTTTTAGTAGAGACGTTGTTTCCCCATGTTGGCTAGGATGGTCTTGATCTCCTTACCTTGTGATTCACTTGCCTCAGCCTCCCAAAGTGCTGGGATTACAGGTGTGAGCCACCACACCCGGCTTTGAATTTATGTTTTTATTGGTGCAAGGTAAGGTCTAACTTTGTTATTTTATCCTTGTAAATTTTTATTATTCCCAATACTGTTTGTTGAAGAGACTGTTCTTTCCTTATTGTGAATTCTTGGAACAGTTTTTAAAAATACGTTTACTAAACCCATGAGGTCTTATGTCCGAACTCTCTCATCTGTTTCATCATTCATTTGTCTTTATGTCAGTACCAAACTGTTTTGATTACTATACCTTTATAGTATGTTTTGAAATTAGAAAGTATGATGCCTCTATCTTTATATTTTTTCCCCAATATTATTTGGCTGTTTGCAATCACTTGAAATTCCATAAAAATTATAGAATATTTTAAAACTTCTGCAAAAAGTTTCATTGGTATTTTGATAGAAAGTATATTGAATCAGCTAGGGGTGGTGGCTCATGCCTGTAATCCCAGCACTTTGGGAGGCTGAGGAAGGTGGATCACCTGAGGTCAGGAGTTCGAGACCAGCCATGGAGAAACCCCATCTCTACTAAAAATACAAAATTAGCCAGGTTTGGTGGCACTTGCCTGTAATCCCAGCTACTTAGGAGGCTGAGGCAGGAGAATGGCTTGAACCCAGGAGGTGGAGGTTGCAGTGAACTGAGATCACACCATTGCACTCCACCTTGGGCAACAAGAGCAAAAACCCATCTCAAGATAAAAAGAAAGAAAAGAAAAGAAAGAGCATTGAATCAGTAAACCACTTTCGGTAGTAGTGACATGTTAAAAATATTAAGTCTATAACCTCTTGAACAAGAGTGTGTTTGAGAATTTGTTGTTTAATTTTTACTTATTCTTTGACATGCTAGTGTTTTTAACTTCTTGTTTTATTGTATCATAGTTAGCAATAATTTTGTAATTCCATCTGCTTAAATTTGCTAAGATTCGTTTTTTAACTTAACAGGTGGTCTATCTGGAATATTGTGGCATGTGTGATTGAAAGTATTGCAGAGTCTACTGTTGAGTGGAGAGATATAAATGTGACTGTTAGGTCTAATTGTTCTATCGTGTTGTTGAAGTCCTCTGTTTACTTATCCATCTTATGTTTGTTTTTTAATTTACATTACTAAAAGTCAGATATAAAAGTCATTTACTGTTATCAGGTGCTGGCTACTTCATGTTTCAATTCTGTAAAATGTTGCTTCATATGTTTGGGAACTGTGATGTAAGGCACATGCGTTACTGTTGTTGTTTTATTGTTGTATGTTGTTTTAATGTTGTTGCTTTTATTGTTGTATGTTGCTTTATTGTTGTTGCTTTTATTGTTGTTGTTTTTATTGTCCTTTTCCTCTTGTCTCTTGAGGAAGTTTTTGATATAATATGTATTTTGTCTACCATGACAGTATTTGATTTTGCATTTAATATTTTTTATTATTCTTTCATGTACAGGTTATATGTGTTCCAGATCATAATTTGGTTATTTGTAGGAAGCAGAGAGTTGAATCTTGTTTCATGAATTTATTTAGTGAAAGTATGTTTTTGATTGACATAATTAATTTATATTAAAAAATTACTAAAAGGGAATGATTTCGTATTGTATTTTGTTTCTTTTTTGTTTTAGGTCCTGTAGCTTTTTTTTTTTTTTTTTTTTTTTTGAGATGGAGTCTCTCTCTGTCGCCCAGGTTGGAGTGCAGTGGTGAGATCTTGGCTCAATGTAAGCTCTGCCTCCCGGGTTCATGCCATTCTCCTGTCTCAGATTCCCCAGCAGCTGGGATTGCAGGAGCCTGCCACCACGCCCGGCTATTTTTTTTTTTTTTTTTTTTTTGGTAGAGACGTGGTTTCACCGTGTTAGCCAGGATGGGCTCGATCTCCTGACCTCGTTGATCCACCCACCTCAGCCTCCCAAATTGCTAGGATTACAAGCGTGAGCCACCGCCCCTGGCCGGTCTTGTAGCTATTTCGTTCCTATTTTTCTCTCTTGTTCTCTTTCTTAGTGTACTATTGATTTTTGTAGTGACATGTTTTAATTCCTTTCTCACTACTCTCTGTGTGTGTATGTCTTTGTGTGTGTGTACTATAGGTATTTCCTTTTTTTTTTTTTTGACAGGGTCTTGCTCTGTCACCCAGGCTGGAGTGCAGTGGCACAATCTCTGCTTACTCAAGCTCTGCCTCTCAGGCTCAACTCAAACAATCCTCCCACCACAGCCTTCTGAGTACCTGGGACCACAGATGTGCACCACTACTCCTGGCTAACAGTTGTTATTTTGCATAGAGACAGGGTTTTGCCATGTTGCCCAGACTAGTCTCAAAATCCTAAGAACTGTAGGTATTTTCTTTGTTGTTACTATAGATATTACCAAGAAAAACTACTATTGCATATAAAACCCTGCCTCTTTATGGCTCCCTATGTGTTTTATTGATGTCACAAATTATATCATTTTGTGTTGTGAATCTATTGGCACAGATTTATAGTCATTTTTAAGTCTTTGTTATCTCAAATATATAGCAGAATTAAAGCATTCTGTGCATCTTCATTATAATTACAAAGAATATTATGATTGTGTACATAATTTTCTTTATTAGAAAACGTCATATTTTACATAATTTTGTGTTGCTCTCATCATTATTTCATTTTTTAATGTGAATGACTATTTAGCATTTTTTAAGACAGGCCTAGTGGGTATAAATTTATACAGTTTTTGTTGATCTTGAATATTCTTTATTTTTATTTTTTAATTCATTTGAAATGATAGTTTTGGCAGACATAGTGTTCTTGGCTGGTACTTGCCATTTTTTCAGCACTTTGAGTATGTCATCCTACAACCTCTTACCTGTAAGTTTTTTTGCTGAGACATCTGCTTGTCATCCTGCAGGGGTAAACTTGTACATGCTAAGTCACTTTTTTCTTGCTGACTTCAAGATTCTTGGTGTTTTAACTTTTGAATCTCTGATTATAATGTGTCTTGTCATGGGTCTCCCTGTGTTGTTATTAGTTAGAGTTGGTAAAGTTTCATTATATTTTAGGTCATTTTCTCCCTCAAATTCTGAGTTCTGTGTCACTGTTTGTTTCTTGAAATAACTTTGCTGCTATCTTTTTTCTTTTTATTTTAGAATTCCCATTATTAGTATATTGGCCATCTTAATGGTATCCTATAAGTCCCTTAGGCTTTCTTAATTTTTTAAATTATTTTTAGCCTCCTCACCCTATAATTTCAAGTGACTTCTTATGAGGCTTGCTGAATTTTTTCCTGCTAGATCAAACCTGTTGTTGGACCTTCTAGTGAATCTCTAAACTCAGGTATTTTACTTTTCAGCTCTACACGTTGTTTCTATTTTGTACTTTTAATCACTTCGTTGATAATCTCATTATCGTCATGCATTGTTTTCTTTTTCTGTTTAGCTTTCTATGTTCTTCTTTAGCTGACTGAGCATCTTTAAGCTAGGTGTTTTAGCCAGGCACAATGACATGTGCATGTAACTCCAGCTACTTTGAAAGCTAAGGCAAGAGGCCTACTGTATTAATCCATTCTCATGCTGATAATAAGGACATAAAAAAGACTACGTAATTTATCATGAAAAAAGGTTTAATGGCCTCACAGTTTGACATTGTTAGAGAGGTCTCACCATTATTGGACCAAGCAAGAGACTTTGTTCAGGGAACCTCCAGTTATAAAACCATCAGATCACATGAGACTTAATTGTTATCATGAGAACAGCACGGGAAAATCCCACCCGCATGATTCAATTACCTCCCACAGGGTCCCTCCTAGGACATGTGGAGATTATTACAATTTAAGATGAGACTTGATTGGGGACACAGAGCCAAACCCTATCAATTACTTAAGGCCAGGAGGTTGAGACCACCCCGGGCAATATTGTCAGAAGCTATGTGTAAAAAATATTTTTACAGATTAGTCAGGCATGGTGGAATGTTGTGTAGTCTCGGGAAGTTGGAGGCTGATGTAAGATTATTCCTTGTGTTCCCCAGGAATTTTAGGCTGCATTGAGCTATAATCATGGTACTGTATTCCTGTCTTGGTGAGAGAGTAAGACCTCTTTTTAGAATTTCAAATTTATTTTACATTTAGGAGGTACCTACACAGGTTTTTTCCATGGATATTTTGTATAATGCTGAGGTTTGAAGTATGAGTAATTCCATCACTCAGGTAGTGAGCATAGTAATAAATACACAGTTTTTCAGTTCTTGGTCCCTCCCTCTCTCCACCCTCTAAGAGTTGTCTATTATTTTTGTTTTTATGTCCGTGTGTACCCAGTGTTAACTTCCATGTATAAGTGAGAATATGCAGTATTTTCATTTTCCATTTCTGTATTAATTTGCTTTGTATAATGGCCTTTAGTTGTATTAACGTTGCTGCAAAGGACAAGTTTTTTTTCGTTGTTTTTTTTTTTGTTTGTTTTGTTTTGTTTTGCTAAGTAGTATTGCTGTACATGTGACACTTTTTAAATTCAATTTACCATTAATAGGCTGGACACGGTGGCTGACGCCTGTAATCCCAGCACTGTAGGAGGCCGATGTGTGTGGATCATGGGGTTAGGAGATCGAGACCATCCTGGACAACATAATGAAACCCCGTCTCTACTGGAAATACAAAAGTTAGCCGGGCGTGGTGCCATCTGCCTATAGTCCCAGCTACTCGGGTGGCTGAGGCAGGAGAATTGCTTGAACCTGGGAGGTGGAGGTTGTAGTGAGCTGAGATCATGCCACTGCATTCCAGCCTGGGAAACAGAGTGAGACTTCATCTCAAAAAAAAAAAAAAAATTACCGTTAATAGGCACCTAGGTTGATTCATGTCTTTCCTATTATAAATAATGCAGTGATGAACCAACAAGTGCATGTGCTATTTTGGTAGAATAGTTTATTCTCTTCTGGGTATATACGCAGTGGAGAAATTGCTGCATTGAATCATAGTTTAACTCTCAGTTATTTGGAAAATCTCCAAACCACTCTCCACAGTGGCTGAACTAATTTACCTTCCTATTAACAGTGTATAAGTGATTTTTTCCCTCTAAAACCCCATCAACATCTATTATCATTTTACTTTTTAAGAAAAACCATTGTAACTGGTGTACAATGATGTCTTATTGTGGTTTTTATTTACATTTCCTTGATGGTTAGTGATGATAAGCTTTTTTCATGTTATTTGGCCACTTGTACGTATTCTTTTGAACAGAGTCTGTTATTGCCCACTTTTTCATGGGGTAAATTTTTGCTTGTGAATTCTTTAAGTTTCTTACAGGTTCTCAGTATTAGATTTTGTCAGGTTCATAGGTTATGAATATTTTTCCCATTCTGCTAGCTTTGGGGTTAGTTTGTTTTTATTTTTCTAGTTTCTCTAAGTGTGATGTTAAATTGCTAGTTTGAGATCTTTCTAACTTCTTGATGCAGGTATTTAGCACTCTCAACTTTCCTCTTAAAAGTGCTTTTCCTACATCCCATACATTTTGTTATATTGTGTCTCTTCTATTTCAAAATCTTTTTAATTTTCTACTTTAATTTTTGTCTTTACCCAAAATTCATTCAGGAGCAAGTTGTTTAATTTCAATATGATTCTGTGATTTTGTGAGATTTTCTTGGTATTCATTTTTATCTTTGTTCCATTGTGGCCTGACAGTATGGTTGGCATAATTTTGTTTTTTTTTTAAATGTATTGAGAATTGCTTTATGGCTAGTAAGTGGTCAATCCTAGACTATATTTTGTGAGCAAATGAGAAGAATTTACTTCCTTAGATGATGGGTGGTGTATACTATAAATGTCTATTAGTTTCAATTGATCAAGTGTCAAATCAAATTCCAGAATTTCTTTGTTAAGTTTCTGCCTGGATAATCTGTCAAACACTGTTAGTGAGGAGTTGCATTCCCCTACTATTATTGTGTGTCTGCTTGAGTCTTATTGTAGGTCTAGCAGTACTTGTTTTATAACTCTATGTTCCCCAAAGTTGGGTGCATCTACATTTAGGATAGTTAAGTCTTTTTGATGAATTGAACCCTTTATCATTATGCAATAACTTTCTTTGTTTTATTTTACTATTAATGATTTATAGTCTTTTTTTCTTAAAAGAGAAACAATTCCAGGTATGGTGGCTTATGCCAGCACTTTCAGACTGATGCAGTAGGATTGCCTGAGACCAGGAGTTTGAGACCAGCCAGGGCAACATAACAACATTCTGTTTGTACAAATTTTTCTTAAAGAAACTATACAGCTGTGGTAGTGTGCCCAACAGTGGTCATATTTACTCAGGAGACATAGGTGGCATGACTGCTCGACTTCAGAAATTTGAGGTTACAGTGAGCTGTGATTGCACCACTGCACTCTGTCCCAGGAGATAGAGTAAGATCCTGTGTACAAAATAAAAAAAATAAAGAAAAATAAAATGATTTTAAGTTAAAAAAATAATTCTTAGATCTCCACTTCTTGAATATATATTTTTAAGATATATTTTTCTCATTTGATTACGCTATATTTCCTGGTTGCTTTTACATACTGTGGTTTTGTTAAGGTTTTGGTCAATTAAGAAATCACTGCCTATTTTATCCTTTATGAAATAGCTTTATATATGGGAAAATTGACAACATTCAGCCACACTAGTCATTCCGGGAGCTTCTCCAATCTGTTGTGAAAATGTGTCTTCTTTGGACTACTGTATGTATTTTCTTGTTAATAAGGTTTACCTCTGTTTCCTCTTAGGAGCCTTTAGTATCTTCCCTTCGTCACTGTTATAGGCACAACAGTCTCTGTTGTTGTAGGAAGCATTTATCTTTATTCTGATATGACCCAAGTTGTCATTTAAACTCTCTCTCTTTTCTTTAACATTTAGTCAATACTAAATGTTAAAGGAAGCAATTTCCAGTCTTTGGATAACCCTGGTACAACTCACTAAGTCAGAAGTTTGCATACACATTTCACCCTTTTTTCTTTTCCGAGGGAGAATCATGGAATGGACAGATTTTTATCTAACTGCTCTGTTCTGTAGTGCACAAATGTAACCAAATTTTCTTTCTTCTAAGTGTGGTTATGGTTGGCTTTTTTCTCATGTGGGGTGCTAGAAACTCAACTGGCTTTGTTCACCCAATTGTAGTTAAGTTCATATGTCAGTTGAGAGAAACAGGATCTCAGGTCCTGCTTCAACTGTCATTGTGTTCTCAGCTGGCCTAATTTTGTACATTAGATATATATAATATATTTACTTTAATCTCATAACCGAATTTTTTAAAAAATTATTATTTTTCAGCTCTTTTAGCATTATATCCAACCAAGACCCAGAGAAAACAGTACATAGAAGCTTCTTTTCACAAAGTAATATTGGGAAGATATGGGAGCCCTGGCCTTGAAAATTTACACTTAAAAAGAGTGGGAAATTGAAGGATAAGTGTAAAGGGTACAAAGGATGCTATGATGAATATATCAGATACACAGCAACTACCTACAGCAAAAATGTCACTGCTAGAAGAGCTCAAAACCATAAAGTATTTTGGAAAAATCATAATTAATGTTGATTCTTTTTTCTGAACCATATAGTTACATAATTACATATCAATAATGATTTTTGAAACATATCATGTTTTTGAAACAAAATTTAGAAAATCTAAATAGTGGCCTAGGCTAGGAATATTTCTTCTAATTCTATCCCTCCCATAGGCCCCCACTTCCCGACAGTCTCCAGTGTGTGAAGTTCCCCTTCCTGTGCCCATGTGCTCTCTTTGTTTAACTCCCAATTATGAGTGAGAACATGCGATGTTCGCTTTTCTACTCTTGTGTTAGTTTACTGAGAATGATGGCTTCCAGCTTCATCCATGTCCCTGCAAAGGACATGAACTCATCCTTTTTATGACTGCATCATATTCCATGATGTGTTCATGCCACGTTTTCTTTATTCAGTCTATCACTGATGGGCATTTGGTTTGGTTCAAAGTTTTTGCTCTTGTGAACAGTGCCCTAATAAACATATGTATGCATGTATCTTTATAATAGAATAATTTGTAATCCTTTGGCTATATACCCAGTAATGGGATGGCTGGGTCAAGTGGTATTTCTCCTTGTGGATCCTTGAAGAATCACCATACTGTCTTCCACAATGGTTGAACTAATTTACACTCTCACCAACAGTGTAGAAGTCTTCCTATTTCTCGACATTCTCTCCGGCATCTGTTGTTTCCTGATTTTTTTTAATGATCACCATTCTAACTGGTGTGGGATGGTTTCTCATTGTGTTTTTGATTTGCATTTATCTAATGACCAGTGATGATGTTCTTTTTGTCATATGTTTGTTGGCTGTATAAATGTCTTCTTTTGAGAAATGTCTGTTCAAATCCTTTGCCCATTTTCGGTGTGGTTGTTTGTTTTTTTCTTGTAAATTTGTTTTAAGTTCTTTGTAGATTCTGCATATTAGCCCATTGTCAGATGGATAGATTGCAGAAATTTTCTCCCATTCTGTAGGTTGCATGTTCACTCTGATATAGTTTCTTTTGTTGTGCAGAAGCTCTTTAGTTTAATTATATCTCATTTGTCAATTTTGGCTTTTGTTGCCATTGTCTTTCGTGGTTTAGTTATGAAGCCTTTTCCCATGTCTATGTCCTGAATGGTACTGCCTTGGTTTTCTTCTGGGGTTTTTATGGTTCTAAGTCTTATGTTTAAGTCTTTAATCCATCTTCCGTTATGTTTTGTATAATGAGTAAGGAAGAAGTCCAGTTTCAGTTTTTTGCATATGGCTAGCTAGTTTTCCCAACACCATTTATTAAATAGGGAATCCTTTCCCCATTACTTGTTTTTGTCAGGTTCATCAAAGATCAGATGGTTGTAGAAGTTTAGTGTTATTTCTGAGGCCTCTGTTCTGTTCCATTTGTCAATATATCTGTTTCGGTACCAGTACCATCCTGTCTTGGTTTCTGTGGCCTTTTAGTATAGTTTGAAGACAGGTAGCATGATGCCTCCACCTTTGTTCTTTTTGCTTAGGATTGTCTTGTCTACGCAGGATCATTTTGGATTCCATATGAAATTTAAAGTATTTTTTTTTCTAATTCTGTAAAGAAAGTCAATGGGAGCTTGATGGGGATAGCACTGAATTTATAAATTACTTTGGTCAGTATGGCCATTTCCACAATATTGAATCTTCCTATCCATGAGCACGGATTGTTTTCCGTTTGTTTGTGTCCTCTTTCATTTCCTTGAGCAGTGGTTTGCAGTTCTCCTTGAAGAGATCCTTTACTTCCCTTGTAAGTTGGATTCCTTTGTAGCAATTGTGAATGAGAGTTCACACATGATTTGGCTGTCTGTCTATAATTGCGTATAGGACTGCTTGTGATTTTTGAACATTGATTTTGTATCCTGAGGCTTTGCTGAAGTTGCTTATCAGTTTAAGGAGATTTTGGGCTGAGATGATGGGGTTTTCCAGATATACAATCATGTCATCTGCAAACAGAGACAATTTGACTTCCTCTCTTCCTATTTGAATACGCTTTATTTCTTTCTTTGCCTTATTGCCAGAACTTCCAATACTATATTGAATAGGAGTGGGGAGAGAGGGTGTTCTTTTCTTGTGCAGGTTTTCAAAGGGAATGCTTCCGGTTTTTGCCCATTCACTATGATATTGGCTGTGCATTTGTCATAAATAACTCTTATTATGTTGAGATTGGTTCCATCAATACATAATTCACTGAGAGTTTTTACCATGAAGAGGTGTTGAATTTTACTGAAGGCCTTTTATGCATCTATTGAGATAATCATGTGTTTTTTGTCATTAGTTCGGTTTATGTGATGGATTACATTTATTGATTTGCATAAGTTGAACCAGCTTTGCATCCCAGAGATTAAGCTGACTAGATCGTGGTGGATAAGCTTTTTGAAGTGCTGCTGGATTCGGTTTGCCAGTATTTTATTGAGGATTTTCGCATCGATATTCATCAGGGATACGGGCCTGAAATTTTTTTGTTGTTGTTGTGCCTTTGCCAGGTTTTGGTTTCAGGATGATGCTGGCTCCATAAAATGAGTTAGGGAGGAGTACGCGTTTTTCTATTGTTTGAAATAGTTTCAGAAGGAATGGTACCAGCTCCTCTTTGTACCTTTGGTATAATTCAGGTGTGAATCCGTCTGGTCCTCGACTTCTTTTAGTTGGTAGGCTATTAATTACTGCCTCAATTTTAGAACTTGTTATTGGTCTATTCAGGGATTCGTCTTCTTACTGGTTTGGACATGTGAGGGTATATGTGTCCAGGAATTTATCCATTTTGTCTAGATTTTCTAGTTAATTTGCAAAGAGGTATTTATAATATTCTCTAATGATACTTTTTATTTCTGTGGGATCAATGGTTATATCCCCTTTATCATTTCCTATTGCATGTATTTGATTCTTCTCTTCTTCCTTATTAGTCTGGCTAGAAGTTTATTTATTTTCTTGATCTTTTCAAAAAATGAGCTCCTGGATTCATTGATTTTTTTGATGGGCTTTTTGTGTCTCTATCTCCTTCAGTTCTGCTCTGATTTTAAATCTTGTCTTCTGCTAGCTTTTGAATTTGTTTGCTCTTGCTTCCCTAGTTTTTTTAATTGTGATGTTACGGTGTCGATTTTAAACCTTTTCTGGTTTCTCTTGTGGGCACTTAGTGCTATAAATTTCCCTTTGCACACTACTTTAGCTGTGTCGTATTTTACTTTTTAAGCCCTCAATCTTTATTTTTCATCATGATAGTCTTGACTGTTTTATGTTTATGTAATGTAAAATTGACTACACAGTTTGTATAAAGATTTTACCAAAATACTTTATTGAGAATGTACAAACCTGTCAGTCAATTAGAGGAGAAGTTACATTGTAGTAATAAATAGCCACAAAGCAAAACCCCAAAAGACATCCAAACCGGAATAAAACAAAACATTTTAACAAAAACTAAAAGAACAAACTGACAACAAATATGTGCAGTTTATATCACAAAGATGTTCACATCTCCACTCTAAAGAGAGCTTTTAGAAGTTGATTTAAAATATGACAAAAGGCATTATCCCACACTTCACAGAAAAAATAAATTTAAGCAGCTGTTAACACATGAACATGTTATCAAGCTCAGATAGAATCAAAATTAAATATTTGACAAGAGATTCTACAGTTTGAGAGAAATAGAAAAGTGTTTTTTTCTTTTTCCCAGGCCCACAAGTCTAGTTTCCTGGGCTCCCTGACTATAATGGGGGTTTTCATCAGCTCCCCAAAATATGGGAAGCACAGAGCAGGTGGTGGCTGAAGGTGGGCTATCCTGTGAAACCATATTTAAGATCAGAGCCCTTGGTCCATTGTATTGTAATCAGCTGGCTCAGGAAAGACCTGGCTCTCCAGAGCTCTATACCTACTGTACTGCTTATAACAGGAGGCCTGAGAACCCCTGGGCCCAAACCCACTCCACCCCAATATACCATCCAGTATTGAGGACTCTGACACCAAATTCTCACAGAGCATATGCTTGTGCAGTTTTACATTTAATTTCTCATTACATTACAATTGGGAAACTGAGGCCACAAAAGAGGCAGGGACTGGTCCAGATCTCAGGAGGTGGATAGGCTCCAGAGCATCAGAGAGGGCTCCAGTTTCCTAGGCCTTGGCTCCATCCCACCTATCAGGTTTGTTTTGGAAATTAGAGTCCGTAGCTACACTTTCAGGGGCACAGAGAATGAGCAGATCCAGGGTTCTGTTCACATGGGAACCCCACCATGTCAGTTTCAAGATAACAGGACTGGGGTTCTGCATCCAGCTCTGTAGGCACCTGGAAGTAAAATGAGCTATGCTCCACCTCAGTCTAATGTAGACAGTGCCTACAGGAAAGCCTGTTTTCTTCCTCATAAATAGGGGTGCTTGAAGTGAGTGACCTCGATGATTTCACATACTCATAAGTGTCTGCCAGCCTGTGTTCTTGCACTGAGACTGTGCAAAAATGCATCCACTCTCTGCAGGTCCTTCAAATCCGAGGGAGGCATGGACACTTCAGAGGCATCTTGGGTAGATGAAGATGAGACAGAGCTAAGTGTTCCAGAGCATTGGACTCTGAGACTGAAGTCCACGGAAAATCCCAGCTCCTGTTGGGTTCTTAAGGTCCTCATTTGAAAGTGGTAGAAAATAATTTCACTGGATAAGGGGAGGTTACCTCACGATTAAATAGCACAACCAAAAAGGTGGAGGCAAAGAGAGGGCAAAAGGGGATTCCCAGGTCACTCATTATACTTGGGGCCTTCAGATCCGGCTACTTTATCCCCTAGGACCTTGAAGAACCAGTGTCTTGAGGACAGAAAAATCAAGATACCTGAATTGTTCCGTAGTGCTCCTGCATGGGGCTGTAGTGTTAGCGATGGCCTGGCGGTGGTTACAGCCTGCTGTGTTTCTGGTGCCCACTGAGCCTTGCTGGAGCAGCTGGAACAAGTAAGAGTCACACACCTCATGTTGTTATCAGTGATCCCCACATTATCAGGTGGTCAAAAGAGGAAGGGATATTAGAGATCCCCCATATAATCACCTAGCCAGTCTTTTTTCCCTTGCACCCACCCTTTGCCAGCTACCCTGGTGGGTCCAACTTGTGGTACAGAAAATTTTTACATCATGCCTGTACCCCTCAATCCAGGACCAAACAGTCTGAGGACAGCTGGACAAAAGCACTAAAGCAAGTATATGTGAAAGAAAAGAGCAAGGACTATAATGTAAAGTAGAATGTTGAGAAGAAAAGCTGGAAAACTATGGCATGGGAGGACATCAGGCCTCACCGAGGTGACTTTTAATCCATGATGAGGATGACAACAGGGAGGCATCTGCACAAGCTTGTGTCAGGAAGAAGCCACCCTTAGTGAAGAGACTCATAGGTGTGAGTTTGGCAGAGGTTAGAAAGGGACTAGTTTGGCTGAAGACAGCCCGAGGAAGAGATAAGCAGAGGGATGGAGAATCCTAGGGCCTGGGAGATGAGGTTAGATATCTGCTCCTTTCTGACAACATTGCCCTAAAACTCAGCACTTTTCAACAACATATAATATCTCATAATTTGTGTGGACCAGAATCTGGACACAGTTCAGCTGGCTACCTCTGCCTTCAGGTCTTTTATGAGATTGGGGCTGTGGTCTTAACTGAAGCTGGACTGGGAAAGCATCAGCCTTTAATCTGACTCATGTGAAAATCGGCAGGGTATAGCGTGGACAGAGAGTCTGACTTTCCTTCTCTCTACTGGTCTGAGCACCCCCTCAGCTCTTTGTTATATGGGTCTCTACATGGAGCATCTCAGCATTGGAGCTTGCTTCCTGTGTTTGAGGAATACAATAGAGAGAGAGAATTAGACAAAAAGGTTTACACAAAAAGAGACAGAGAGAGAAAGATCGAGGGCGCAAACAGGAAAAACCCAGTAGGAAAAAAATGAGAGCTTTAAAAAAATCTTGACAGGGTGCAATGGCTCACACCTGTAATCCCAGGGCTTTAGGATGCTGCGACGTGTGGATCGCCTGAGGTCACGGGTTTGAAACCAGCCTGGACAACATGGTGAAACCCCCATCTCTTCTAAAAATACAAAATGAGCCAGGTGTGGTGGCGCATGCCTGTAATCCCAGCTACTTGGGAGACTGAGGCAGGAGAATCACTTGAACCTGGGAGGCAAAGTTTCCAATAAGCCGAGATCACACCACTGCACTCCTGCCTGGGATACAAGAGTGAAACTGTGTCTCAAAAAAAAAAAAAAAAGAAAGAAAGAAAAAGAAAAAAAAACGAGAGTTACAATAATTTTCTCTTATATTTGTGTTAAAATTGTAACCCCCGGTGTAACGCTATAAGGAGGTAGGATGTAATTAACTCCTGATAGTGGGACCCTCATAAGAGAGATTACTGGCTTTATACAAGAAACCGCACAGGGTTCTCATCCTCCTTCTGCAAAATGAGGATAAAACCTGAAGTGTGCAGTCTGAAATTCAGAAGCGAGTCCTCACCAGAGCTCAACCATGCTGACACCCTGATCTCAAATTTGAACCTCTGGAAGTATGAGAAATTAAGTCCTGTTGTCTATAAGCTGCATATCTATGGTTTTTTGGCACAGCAGCCTGAAGTAATACAAAAGTGATATCCTTTTCTGTATTTCATTGGACAGAAGCTCAATTTGCTCCCCCTACACTGTTAAAAAAAAATGACTTAAAAAATGGATCTTCAGAATGAAAGATAGGAAACGGCTTGTTGCTAGAATTTTATCTGCTTATAAGGTTTTTAAACATTGGCTGAAATTGTTGGAACCAATATGGCCAACTGAAGTCCATGAAGAATCAGTTTGCAGATGTTAGAGCCCAAATTTCCAGTGTGTGTTTCATACTAACTCTCCTTGAATTTGCATGTGACCTGTGAAGAAGCAAGAAGAGATGACTGTGTATGTCTCATGACTTTCCATATTCCTACTTTCCTTCCAGCAATCCCCTACAGAACCCACTTCTTAGGCCTTTTCTAATCACTGCCTTAAAGCCAGTATAACAAAACAAATTTGAGCTGGACTCCTGTCTCCTCGTTGGCCAACCTACAAGATGATATTTTCCCCAAAACACAAGGGCCATACTACGGGCATCAGGCAGTAGGCCATTTTATTCAATAAAAAACTGAGTCACTAACCACCTAGTGCTGTGAGATTTTGTGAAGACTTCCCCTGTCATAGGCGTGATAAGGCACATGGATATGATTCTAAATATAAAAAGAAAGCACTAGAAAGTTGAATGGCTGTATTAGATCATTCTCATACCGCAATGATGAAGTACCTGAGACTGGGTAATTGATAAAGAAAAGTTTAATTGACTCACAGTTCCACATAATTGCGTAGGGGGACTTCAGAAACCTTCCAACTACAGTGGCTGACAAGCGAAGTGAGTGAGAGCAGGGGATATACCAGATGCTTATGAAACTATCAGATCTCATGAGAACTCACTCACTATCACAAGAACAGCATGAGGAGAACCCGACCCCATAATCCAATCATCTCCCCTCAGGTTTCTCCCTTAACACCTGGGGGTGATAATACACAATGAGGTCTGGGTGGGGACACACAGCTAAAATATATGAATGCTAGAGGACAATATCTACATTTAATTTCAACTTCATACTGGAGCAGAATGAAAATGAGGCCCAGTGGAGAAGTGACATTCCCAAGATCACCCTGCCAGACCCCAGGCCTGTTTGAGTTGTGGCCCACGCTCCCTCCCACCTATTTTCCTAATGCTTCCATCTCTAAGTGTGTGCATCATCTACAGGTGACACCACATCATTATTTTTATGTCTTATCTTATATACACCTAATACATTCTCTAGGAAGTAGATGTTAGCATCATCCCCACTGTGCATGCTAGGAGGCTGGGGAAGCCTCAAATACACAGTGACTTTTATTGGGTCCCAGAGATGGTAAGAGAAACAAGGTTAAGTTCCAGCTGTGTCTTCTATCCTGGAACCCAGGCTGCATTTAATTCTTCCAGGGAATTAAGAGGAAGTTGTGTTTGCATAATTGTGTACAAATGAAGAGTTGACATGGAAGAGGAGGCTGAGCAATCAGTAGCATAGTGGGGTGTTTTGGTAGGTCTTACAGAAACAAGGGCCCAGTAGAGGGAAACTTGAAGAGTTTAACACACTTTCTTGGTAACAGAACCCAAAAGCAGTTAAGAAACCAGGAACCCACATTCTTGAGACAGCTCTGTATCCACCTCTGTTGGTGAGAGATGCTCAAGAGAGTGAGAAGTTTTCTCATTGTGCCCTGACATTTCTGAGTTTCAGCCTTACAAAGGCTCAATGTAAAAGTCTTATCTGACAACACAGATGTCAACTCAGCCCTCATCCCTGATGCCCCTGGCTATTGGCCGGGTGCACCTACAAATAACACAGGGTAGCCCAGGACAGGCTCCTCCATGCCAAGCCTTTCTTGTCAACTCATCTGGGCAGTCCCATGCCACTTCTTAGTACCATGAGTTGTAGGGGGAACAAGAGGGAGGGCACTCTTCTTGGACTGAAGCAGATGGTCAGGTGTCGGAACTCTTGTGTATCTGTCACGTTCGTACCCAGGCCATAGCTGGCAGAATAAAAAGAAGAGGGTTGGAGAATGAGTCTGCGTACTCAGACGTGAATTCCAAGACTTTAACTTGTCCTCCGGTTTCCTTCGTTGCTGGAGATTTATACAGATTCTCCTTATGTGCCTAATCTGAAGAGCAGAATTTCTTTTCTTTTCTTTTTGTTTCTTTTCTTTTTTTCTTTTCTTTTCTCCTTTCTTCTCTTTCCTTTTCTTTCTTTCTTTCTTTCTTTCTTTCTTTCTTTCTTTCTTTCTTTCTTCCTTTCTTTTTTCTTTCTTTCTTTCTTTCTTTCTTTCTTCTTCTTTCTTTGTTTTTCTTTCTTTCCTTCTCTCTCTCTATTTTCATGAAGTCTCGCTCTGTCACCCAGGCTGGAGTGCAGAGAAAAGCAGAATTTGTAATGGAGGTGTCACATACGGTGAAAACAAGGCAGACCACTGACTTTTCTTTGCGTGGTTTCTAGGCACTTTTTACAAAGCTGCATTCAGATTGATGAGGAGCTATTTGATGTGGCCAACTCCTCCCTCTTTTTGGAAAAAGAGCAGATGCACTAAACCAGCAACCACAGCCAGCACCGGGCTGTGCTGAGAGCAGCCACAAAGGGGTCTCTACAGACAGAAACCAGAGAAGACCGGGACAGACCAAGGACCTAGGCTCAAATATGAAAACTCTCTCGGCTTTTTCCTATGGCCTTCCCATGAGTAACTCATAGTCTTGTTTCAGTGGAATCTGGCCTTCATTAGTCTCAGTGGCAAGTTGGTTATGTGGAAAGTCTCTGTTCACACACTTGTGTGAATAACAGTAAAGACTTTTATATTGTTCTCACTTTACATTAGGCCATGAGTATTTATGCCTGTGGCTGCAGTTTGTATTAGTTTCCTGCCCAGGTATCTGCTGCAGCATGCAGCTTCAGTCCTACCAGACCCTCAAAACTTAAAAGCTAACACTATTACTAGGGAAGATTTCACAGGAAAATGGAGAAAATGTTACACACAAAAAGGTTAAACTTCCCTATGCATGTTTCTGCAATGTGTTATCTCAAGAACTCATCTCTGAAGCCCATCAGGGCAGGAGCTGGGCTCTCATCTTTTGATAATATTCCATAAGGGAGGTTCTTCCCCACAGTGTTTAGTCTTCTGAGCTGGTACAGCCTGACATGATGACATTCTACTTTCAAGTCGGTCATGCTGCAGGGAATATTCTGTGAGTGTCCTAGTAGGCTGGAATCATTTGCTAGGGTGAACCCCATCTTTGATGCTCACTTTTCTGTTAACCTATAATTAGCTTTATTCTAAGCAAATCCATGTCTATTTTATTTATCTGTTTATTTACTTATTTTTATGTATGGAAAAACACATTTCTTTATTTACTTATTTATTTGGAGACAGGATCTCCCTCTGTCACCCAAGCTGGAGTACAGTGGTAGAGTGTTGTGATCATGGCTCATTGCAGCCTCAAACATTTGGGTTCAAATGATTCTCTCACCTCAGCCTCCTGTGCCACAATGCCCTGCTAGTTGATTTTAATTTTTTATAAAGAAGGAGTCTCATTATGCTGCCCAGGCTGGTCTCAAACTCCTGGGCCCAAGCAATTCTCTCATCTCAGCCTCCCAAAGCACTGGGATTAAAAACATGAGCCACTGTACTGCGCTGTGACTACTTCAAAGGACTGAAAATAAAAAGTAAATAAATCTTTGCCAAATTAAAAAACAACGCAAGTTTCCAGGTCTTAGAGAAAGACAATTCTGTGTCACGAAGAATGACAAAAGGCTTATATAGCTGTTAAAATGATTTGTTATATTTCAAAGAAGCAGAGAAAAAAGGTACATATAAAAGTTTTCCAGGCCAGGCATGGTGGTTCATGTCTGTAATCCCAACATTTGGGGAGGCCAAGGCAGGAGGATCTCTTGAAGCCAAATGTTTGAGTTCAGTATAGGCAAGATGGTGAAATTATCTCACCATAAAAAAATAAAATAAAATAAATCTGGCTGAGTATGTTGGCTCACGCCTGTAATCCCAGCACTTTGGGAGTCTGAGGCAGGTGGATAATGAGGTCAGGGGTTCGAGACCAGTCTGGCCCAAATGGTGAAACCCTTTCTCTCCTAAAAATAATAACAATAAAAAATTAGCCAGACATGGTGGTGTGCGCCTGTAATCCCAGCTACTCAAAAGGTTGAGGAAGGAGAATTGCTTGAACCTGGGAGGCAGAGGTTGCATTGAGCTAAGATCATGCCACTACACTCCAGCCTGGCCCACAGAGCAAGACACTGTCTTGAAAAAGAAAAAAACAAAAATAAATAAAGTTAGCCAGTCATGGTAGTGCATGCCTATAGTCCTAGGTAATTAAGAGGTTGATGCAGGAGGACTGCTCAAACCCAAGAGGTTAAGGTTACAGTGAGCTATGATTATGCTATTGCACTTCAGGGTAAGTAAAAGAGTAAGATTCTGTCTCAAAAAATTAATAATAAAAGTTTTCTAAATTACATTGTTTAAGAAAAGGGAAAAGAAAAAACTATCTTTTTAAATTTTTAAATGGAAGAATAGAGCCTCTCATTTCTAACTTGTATTTCCTTCTGCAAAAACTTGGTCTATGCCTATGGTCTTGAACTACTGGACATCTGAATTTTAGTAGGTGCTGTATTCAGGCAACTGAGGGTTAGCCTTAGTCACACTGTGTGCACATAAAAGAAAGGGTTTGAGGTGGACTAAAAGGTAAAAGAGGGAAAGGTGCTATTAAGAACCCACAATTGGGAGACAGTAGAGCGTTGATGGAAGGACTGGTCATGCTACAGATACTGACCCAGGTGAAACTTTGCTCTGACTTATTTCTATGTCCATGCAGGAAGATGAGATTATGATCAGGTGGCACAGAAACCTGGGATGGTGAAAAAACTAGGTTGCCACTGCAAATTCGGTGTCTGAGGTGGAGCATATGCTAGGGGTCTTGTAGGCATGTGTGTGGGTTTTTGGTGGGAGAGTCTATGAGGAAAGGTAGCGTGGGCAACAATCTTGATGCTGAAGCCTTGTCCTGAGAGGGGCTTGATCACATCAACATGCAGTGCGTATGTTCAGTGGTTGAAAAACGTGGTGGCCTCAGGTTGGCAGGAGGGCAGAAGGCATCTCTTCTTAGAAGTTCTTCCCTCAGAGTTCTTGGTCCTTCTCACAGTGGGAGGATGCCTGGAACCACAGGGCAGTGCATCGTTTAGCAGCCTCTGTGCAGAGCAGAGCCTACCTTCCCCAAGACACGTGGAGTCTCTCTCCAGCAAAGTCCCCCACATTGTCTTTCTTTTTACAACGCCTTTGATCCTAAATGTGTAAAGTTCCCTGAAAACCCACTGATTCTCCAACACCCATTTGCTGCCCCAAAATTTAATTCTGACACAACTTGGAGTTTGCACAGACCCCACAAATTCAGGGCTCAGTCGCACATCACCGCTCTCACTGCAGAGGAGAGTCTCATGTCCCGGAAGCCCATCTATACTTCTGAGCTACCTCCTATAAATCTGAGACTCCCATAAACCCCTTTTCAAGTTAAATAATTTGATAGAATTACTAAAAAAAAAACTCAACAAATAACTCTAATTATATTTACCACTTTATTATAAAAATATAACTCAGAAACAGCTAAATGGAAGAGATGTCTAGGACAAGGAACAGTTGTGGGTGAAGGTAATCCTGGAAATAGCTATATTTAAAGAAATTATCCATTCTTTTTGTTCTCAAAGAACAGCTTAGTGAAGAGAAATGTGCTTCCCATTATGACTTTGAGGATGCTCCCCACTGTTTTTTTTAAGCTATCACAAAGATGGACACAGATTGCAAACTTCCATTTTTAAAAATGAGCAACCATTCAGTAATTTAGTCTTCAGTGGTCAAAACAAAGTACTCGTTACAAAAACTTTGCTTGTTTCTCTTCTTCCAACCAGCCCCTGAACTTTGACTCACCCACAGCCTCAGCAAACCTACAACCCTTATTTGTACATAACCCTCTTAAGAACAGGCTGACTTCAAGGTGAAACATTATCTTTTCTGGGACCCGATTTCGCTATCTTCCATCCTGTTCTTACCTTCCAACCTTCTTTGCAAACTTGTTTTCTCCTCCCTATGAAATAAGGCCCTTTTCCACCCAATCTTTGAGATCCTCAAAGATCTAATCATTTGTACTTTTTCTTTGTTGCAATACTTCTTAGTTAACTTCTTAGACCAAGTCTAGAAACAGTCTCAGGGCAATAACAATTCCATTTTAGAAAGAATCTCTCAACATTTCTTCTATCCCAACCTCAACTGCATCTGCCTGTGAACTTTCAGCTTACCAAGGTTCTATGTCTTCTGGTAGTGACAAAGGCTCCTTCCATGGTTGGTGTGAGCAGGCTTAGACACCTGCAGGGCAGACACCTAGGAATAATCAACTGGGCCTTCAGTGCCCCCTTTTGCAGGGTCAATGTTGTCCTTAGCTTTTAGTCAATGGTCTCAGACTTCTACTTACCAGTTAGAGTTATTTAGTTCGTTTTCTATTTAAAAAATACTTCATATTTGAAGAATCCAGCAAAAATTTTTCAAATCTAAGGTATAAAAGAGAGGAAATTATGGCCAGGCATGGTGACTTATGCCTGTAATCCCTGCATTTTGGGAGGCCGAGGCAGGCAGATGACCTGAGATCAGGAGTTTGAGACCAGCCTGACCAACATGAAGAAACCCCGTCTCTACTAAAAATACAATTACCCGGGTGTGGTGGGGTATGCCTGTAATCCCAGCTACTCGGGAGGCTGAGACAGGAGAATCATTTGAACCCAGGAGATGGAGGTTGCAGTGAGCCGAGGTCATGCCATTGGACTCCAGCCTGGGCAACAAGAGTGAAACTACATCTTAAAAATAAAATAATAAGATAAAATAAAATAAAATAATAAAATAAAATAGAAACAACATTATAAGGGGCTTACATCTTATAACTCATCAAGAAAAGCCAAAGTATCTATCCCTTTCAGAAAATAAACTTGTAATTTAATTATGTTCATAACAAATCATTTAGTAAACAATTACTCATATGTGAACAATTCCAGGAGGTGCCAAGTCCCAGCTCCTAAAACTTAGCATTACCCTGAAACACCCAGATGGCAGCATATGGAACAGAGATATTCACTTTCACAAGTTCTTTGTTTTGAAAAAAAGAACAACTGATATGATAAATTTATGTAATTTGACAATTAATCTACTTCATTTCCTTGTGGATATGTATTCATTTCCTACCACTGTAGTGGAAGAGAGAATATCCCTATCTTTACACCTGGTAGCATTTCCAACAGTAAGCTGTGAGATTCTGCTTGAAATCACCTCTCAAACAAATAGAAAACAGACCTGGGAAACCTACTACACTCATTCTGCTAAAGAAATATGTAAGTAACAATTTTTAACAAATGAAATATATTACTACTTAATTTTATTCAAAATTCACCAACTTAATGTGCTTTATAAATATTTTCATACCTTTCAAGCTCTACTGATAAAACATAATTTACAGTTAATGAAAAAGTGAAGTTAAAATAAATACAATAATATTTTCCAGGTGACAAAATTAAAAGGTGACAATGCCGATTGAAACACAGACATATCTGACCCAAGGGTCAACTCAAGCATTCTATTACTTGGGATATTTTCCCTGCTCCCATCTGGTTCAGTGAAGTGGGTCATGAGCATCCTACCAGGAGCCGCTACCCTGTGCTCCACTGTGTCTGTGAGGTGCATTTTACTTTGCAGGTTTTTGCACTGCTTCACTAGGTTGGGTTTCTATGTCCTTTGAAATATTTTCTCTCCCTTCACCAATCTGAGAACACTTTTTCCTCAATATCAGCATCCAGTTGCCTGGCCTGCAATGTGTCTCTAAGGAATAGAAACTAAGCGTTGGGGTAAGAAAATCTTAATGTCCTAAGGGGTTTGCTTTTAGTACAAGGGTATACCTGGAGATTCCTTCCAGGCACAGTGCATCCAACCGCTCCACAGAGAGGCTGCATTCCCATACCTTGGGCTGTTCCCTGAGAAGCAATGACACAAGGGATGCTATTTACTAGACACTTAAAGAGTCATGGCCACTGTTGGCATCTTGGGGAATTCTCAAACAGTTTTGAAACTCAAAACCAAGAAAATAACACAGGATGGCTGAGGATGTATTGCCCTGTGAAGTTTCCAAAAGGAAACCTCAACCCAAAGACCTTCTGATGGGGTGTCTGTGCCAAGGGAAGATTAAAGAAAGGGCACAAATATTTTCTTTCTTTTTTTTTATTGTGGAGTGTCAGGGGATTATTATCTGCTTTCATCTCCTGTAAAATGTTTACAAATGAAAAATATTTTTTTAAGTGTCATCCACTGCTTTTTGAAAAAATGAAGAATTAAAATACTGTGTCTAAAATGTACAATAAAGAACAGTTGATAATGTTGTGAGTTACACAGGTTTAGTTAGTGTCGGTGAGTGTCAGGAAAGAACTGGAAATTTGAAATCTGATTGCAAGCCAGAGTTACGCTGGCATAACAAGGTGGTAGATTTGAGGCTCTGCTTGCCACACATTTGGAAAATGCATGAGAAAACTAATTCTCTTTTGGAGTGTTTAAAAAACAGGCGATTGCGTTGAGGTGGCTCTAGTGTCCTTAGCTCTGAGTGGAGAGACAGGCAAAGACCTCCCTAGATCCAAAAGGCTGCCCATTCTTCTCCAACAGTGAACCTGATTCAATTGTTTCCACTCCAGCACCCATGATTGGATATAGTTCAATTCCCCACCCTGCCGCTTCAGGCCATGAGTGAAATATGTGATTTGACGCTGGGTTGAATAAAGCAAGAATTATAGGTTTTTCCTGGATCCTCTCTGGCAGGGCTTCCTCCATGCACTGGACACTGGCCCTGCCTGTAAAATACTGGCATTTACATTTGTGTGTAAGATAATTTTTATTTATGAATACTATATATGTGTTATTCATACATGGAAGCAATAGAATGACAATTATTTTAAAATGTCAGATTTTTTACAGTCCTGGCACATCCAGGCTTTAGAGCATGCAGCCTCAGATTTCAAAAATGAGGCAATTCTTTAAGAAATAATATGTGAGGCACATGTGAATTTTAATTTTTAAATTTTAAATTTATTACATTTTAATAAATACACCGGGCATGCTTGCCTGTGTCTGTAGGTTGAACTCTTTGGGAGACTGATGTAGGAGGATCACTTGAGGCAGGAGATTGAGACCAGCCCAGTATAGAGAAAGCCATCTCTACAAAAAAAAAAAAAAAAAAAAAAAAAAAAAAAAAAATTTGAAAAATTCGCCAGGCCAGTTGGTGCATGCCTTCAGTCCCAGCTAGTCAGAAGTCTGGAGCTGGAGGATCACTTGAGCCTGGGAGCTCAAGGCTGCAATGAGTCATGATCACACCACTGCACTCCAGTCTCACTGACAGAGCAAAACCCTGACTCAAAAAACTGATCTCTGGAAAGGCATTTTCTTTTTCTGCAATGTAGCCAAGAAGCTAAGTAAGTATTGAAGCCATCCTTTAATTTTTAACAGGGCAAGAAAGCTTTCTAAGACCCCGAACTCCAGATATGCGATGGGGCAAATCCTGAAGTGTACATGGCTATCTCTCACAGCTAAAGCATCCCTCAACCCTATCCAGGGCTTCTTACCCCTGGCGCAAGAGAATCACCTGCGGGGAGGAAAACTTTCCAAATCCCTTAAACCCAAGTTGTAACCGATCAATTAAATCAGAATCCTTCGAGTTGGATCTGAAAAAAATACGGTTTAAAGTTGTGCAGGTGATTACAATGTGTAGGCAAGCCACAAAACCATGGCTTTAACCAGCAGCTCTTATTAGAAATGATTTCTCAAATGAATGTAAAAACGTTTCCTGCTGAATTATGACCTTTCAATTTTACTTGCTTTTCCTGCAAAGTATATTTTGCAGACCCAGGCTCGCTTCTCCTTCTGTTCCTGGTTCACCCAGTGCCGTGTGTGCTCAGCTCATCCTGTGCACGGGTCACTGTGCTGTGTGCGCTGGCCTGGGTGAGCATCATTCTTCGGGGAGAACCCTTCTGAAAACAAAACTGCATTCCAAAAAGTTAACACCATGCTACTTACTGTGTTGAGGTAAAAATTAAAAGACCTAGGGGACTCATCCAAAAGTTAATACATAAATAAATAACTTGGAACATTAATATACACCTGATGATGTCCTGAGTGAACATGCCACACTTTAAAACAAAACAAAACATTACAATTATTCTAAAATATTAATTTAGGATTGTTGTACAAATATGTACTATTTAAATTTTTATTGAGGTATAACATGCATACAGCAATATAGGCACAAAACATTTATGGAATACTTGATGAATTGAACCTGGAGCTTCTTCACCTTTTGTTTCATCTCAAGACAATTCTGAGGGGCTGTTTTGGAGCGTGTCTGGAAGGTGAACGTTGAAGAAGAGTGTGGGCTTTGATGTGACTCAGATGAGATCTTTCATGGGGAGGCAGGAATTCAATGCCCAGAATCTGGGCTGGTGTCTTTGAGGTCAGTAGGTTGCCTCCTTTTAACCAAGTCCATTGTTACTAGGTTGGAGGCTGGAGATTCTAAATGGCTTCCAGATCATCTCTCTGATTCTCTTTGGGAGATGGGGTCTGAAAAAGACAATGTCAGTATTTTTGGGAAATTCTAGAAAGTCTGCTTGGAAACCTGGGAATACCTGTTGCTTAGTGCCTAAATGCTCAATGTGCAGCTCTAGCCACGTAGATGCTTGGTAGGTATAGAGCTGGGTTTGCATTTATATCTGCAAAACCAATGTCAGAGTTGAAGAAGTAGTCAGGCTAAAGTGTCTTGGTCTCAGGCCAGGGAACATCTTAAAAGCAAACTTCTAGCCTGCTGACTCTTGGCAATGAGTGTTGGGTCCTGGCCAAAGCACCTTGAATGCAGCATGAGGCCAAGCCATGAATCCAACTTCTAATGGAGAAATGTTTATATTTTTTCAGTTTGAATCAATCAGGGTGAAATTACCATGCTATTGGTTTGTTTACTTTTTATTAATTCATACGAAATCTAAGACAAAATACATTAAATGCTTATTGATATATGTATTTATTCTTCACCTGGCTGATAATGTCTGCCTAATTTTAAAATTTCTTCTATTATGTAGGTTCCAACTTATTTTGTTGAAAGATGCTGTTAAATCTAATACAGGCATTGCCACTTTTACATATAATTTTATTTTATTTCATATGTTTCCTATTGGCTTTTTACATTTAAATTATGGAACACTTCATCATATAAAAAGCTTCATTTCTATTTTAAAAATAAGTCTTTGGGTTTTTTTGTCTTGTAATTTCCATATTACATAGTAATGGGCTAAACATTAAGGTTTTCAGGTTATTTTAAATTTTAGATAATTACTCAATGTATCCATGTGAAATTCGTTTTTACTGCATGTGCGGGTTGGAGAAATGTTTTCACTTCTGATTCTTCTTTACTCTTATCTCCTCAGAACTCATACCTCTTGTAGTTGGGGGATTGCAGTTTATAATTCCAATAAATGGGGCAAATTCAATAATAACATAATACAAATGAGTTTGAAAGCAGGATAGGTCTTCAAAGCATACACAACATGTGTCTACATATGTACAATAATAATAATTTATAAGTTACAGTTTGGATGGAAAGTAAAAGTACAGAAAATTTGTTAAAGTAAATAAAAATGGGGATCATGTCTCAGTAATCTCTGAGCAGACAAAATTAGTTAGGTCTCATAAGTGATCTCAACCTTGCTTGATTTGCAAATACAAGCAAAACTTAAATTATTTCTTGTAGCTGCCTAGTAGAAAAACAGAAATGAAGCTCAACCAATCAGGAGTAGCCAACGACCTTATATAAATAGAAACTGTCCAACAAGGTAAACAGACAAACAAAAAAACAATAAAAAAGTTGTGCTACCACCAGTCAAATGAATTCTTTCTTTCTACATTTTTCCAATAAATACTTGCTTCTTACACTGTCAATGAAGCACTCAATACCTTTCCGTCTGATATTTTATAATTTATCAATTGATCTTACTCAAATAAACACTTTACAATTTCATTGTGTCTCAAATTCCTTTTTACCAGAGTAAAATAAACTAGGAATAAATATTACAAAAATGTGTACAGAATATGAAAAAAACATAAAAAGTTTATGAAATATGTGAATGTGGACATAAGCAAGTAGACAATTTGTATCTTAGTCTTAGGCAGCAAAACTCAATATTATCAACATCAATTGTCCTTAAGGTTATTTATAAATTCAATTTTGTTCCTATACAGATACCATTAAATATTGGAAGTACACGTTACTATAAAATATTATATAGATGAAAACACAAATAACGATAGGCAAGAAAACTCTGAAAAAAACAAACAAACAAACAAGACTGGCAAGCCCTGTGAAAAAATGTTGATTGATTAAAAACCTCATAGGTCCCTGAAACTAAAAATTCAGAAATAGACCAAAGTGCCTAAGAACGTGTCATAGTGCATCCAGGCTGCTATAACAAAATACCTCAGACTGGGTAAAGGATAAACAACAGAAATGTATTTTTCACTGTTATGGAGGCTGGAAAGTGTAAGATCAAGGCAGCAGCAAATTTAGTATATGGTGAGAGCCCTGTTCCCCACAGATGGTACCATCTTGCACACGGGACAAGGGCATTCCCTTCAACTTCCTTTGAAAGACCACTGATTCCATTCATGAAGATGAAGAACGCATGGCTTCACCACTTCCCCAAAGGCCAGATGCCTAAAATTATCCACATAGGAATTTGAAAGGGGACATATACGTTCAGGCCATAGCAACAAAAGCTACATGGAGGATGGCATCATTTATACATGAGGTGTAAAAATGTGATGTTCTTATCACTAAGGAAATAAATGATTTATTCTTCATGGCATATATCAAAATAAAGGTCCAATGACAATATTGTTTATAAAGATAAATCTATATGGCAAAAAACTAAGTGTTGATAAGGTTAACCCTACAGGTTGCATCACGATGTTCAAGGTTTCCAGGGATAAGCAAGGCCCTGGAGTTTCCTCCTGTGACATTTTCCTGGAAGTTGCTCATGCTGTTATTCAATTTGAAAGTAGATAAAAATGTTTGTTTCTGTTCCAATATTTACTAAATTCAAAATAATATAGGGTTCTTTACGCGTAATTCTCAAACAATCATTCAGTCAGTGGGGCTCTGCTGAGGAAGAGCACAGACACATCCACACAAGTATAATGTTCCTCAAATAGAGGACTTCTCCCTGTGCCAGAGCCACCTATGTTGCACGTGATCAGAGGCTTTCCCAGGCGAGCATTTCTCTGCAGCCCTACCACAGGCTTAACCCTGGAAATCTGACTCAGAAAGTGACGGATGAACACCCACACTAGCGTTCTAATCTAATGAATCCTCTCTTAACAATCCCTTCCAGGGATCTGGGATCTTTCCTGGATTCATCTGCCACACACAGCTAGGCTCAAAAATTTAGACAGAAGCTTTGATCCTCACTGGCCCTCCTGCCCTGTCCTACCAGCTTCTCTAGATATATGCTTCTCTAATTGCTCCTGAGAGACACTATCTAAGGGTATCTCCCTGTGCCAATATAACTGATTTCATAAAGTGAGAAGGGAAATAGGCAAGAGTCCAGCTAGGCTAGAAGCTTTGTGTAGGGTTCCTTACCTGATTTATGTCACTGATTTACCTAAATATTGACAAATACAGATTCATGTCTAGGTGGTAGAAAAACAGAAGGAGAAATGCCAGTTCATAGAGAAGGAAGAAAATGCAATCAATGCTGTCTAGAGTCCCACTTAACCTCAGCCAGAGGGTACTAAGTCTCTTCAGGAAAAAGCAGTGGTTGTCCATCATCTGAAAAACTGTGGCCTTGAACCATGGGCACGAGAGTGCACACTGCCCACTGGAGTTCCATGCCTACATCACAGAGAGATAGAATAGTCTCAAGGGATTCTTAAGGGTAATGTGGGGACCAAAAGGAGCTGAATCCGCAGCCTCTGCCTTACCGTCTGATCTATCTAATAGTATTTCCAGACTCTTTTGCGGGCTGCACCAGGGGTTATTCAGAAAGAAAAAAAGTTGTTAATGTCCCACCATTTCCTGTAGCTTCCGAGGTTTGAGTTGTTCATTCCCCAGGTTACAGGTTGTTGTTCTCCCTTTACCTCCACAGAATCAGTGTGTCTCATTCCGGTACCTATAATCTCACCTTTATTCTAGTCGCTCTCTACTTTTTTCTAGACATTTTATCTAGTAGAGCCAGGTAAAACAGAGACAAGAATATTTACATAAAACTTAACTAGAACTAAGTTGGAGTCCCATAAATGCTACTAGGCTGGGATGCAACTCAGGGTACAAAAGCCAGGCTGGCCTAGAATTGCAGTTATGGGAGAGAAAGACATTTCACCCAGGAATTATTAGCATGAAATTCCAAGTTTGTGAAATAGATTCCTAGATCCCCCAACCATTTCATTCTTATCTTGGAGGCAATCAGGAAGAGATAATAAACCATACCTAATCAACACATTATCTAACCAACATGTGTGGAAAAGGAGGGAACATCATAGAGTTGGCTCATTTTAGTACATGTGGTGAAAAATGCCACGAAGTCAGAGCTCAATTGGTCTCAAAAGCCTAAAAGGTGGCACAGAGTAGCTTCAAGGGACACATGGTATGGCTGGAGTCAGCTGACTGTTATGCTGAAGATGTCAAAAGTGGTGACTGATATCTCAAGAAGTGGGCCAAAAGTCCACTTCTGGTTCTTCTGCTAGGTATGGTCTAGGAATTGTTCAACCATGAGACAAATAGGTCAACTTTCACCAGCAACCCCGAGTCTGGCTTGCAGTATTAGACTCTGCATTAGACACAGATTTAGGCTCAATCTGCAGCTTGATTGTGGTCACTCTCTAGAAAACAAACCCTTACCGTGGACTTCTAGATGAGTCATCAAGTTAGATCAGCATCTGAGATTGTTTCCGATTTGCAGCCCAAAAGACATTCAGACAATCTACAGTTTCCATTGTAGACAACCAAACAGATAGAATATGGGCAATTACCCCAAACCCTGAGTTCTGACCTTCGAGAGGAGGAACCACTCATGTCAGGTTCTGTGTGGCTGGCACAGGTTAAACAGCCACAGCGGCCCAGTGGACATCATGAGGTTTCACCTTCCCTGACTCATCTGTGAACCAGGACCAGTCATATAGGAAATGCTCAGTAAATTGGGGGCCCCACAGAGACAGCAGCTTTGCTTCAGAGGATAGAAGGAGGCACAAAATTTCTACCAGCTGGGGATGCTCTAGCCCTCTATGGGTGAAACTGAGTTTGGCAGGAGTTCTGCAGCAAGCTCTTAGCTGACTTTCAAATCAGTGTAACCAGTAGTGTGTCACTGAGTCCAAAAGCCCAAAGAACACCTCTAGGCGGAGGCTAGTCCTTTACTGGAGGCTCCAAATGCCAAAATCAAGATTTTCTTGACCTCAGGATGAATTGATCAATGCAAATCTCCCCAAATATTTTCATTAAACCTTAATTGGAAAGTAAGACTCCAGATTTTTTAACCCTCACTAAAAATAAATATCTGATTTTTTCACCTGAGATCTATGTATGTGTCTTGGAGCATGCCTTTACCAATCAGTATAAAGTTACAACTCTCCTTGCGCCTCTACTTTCTACTTGTGCAGAGTTTAAAATACACAGGTGACAGCTTAGGATTTTCTGGGTCTTTTGCTAAGCATGTACCTGATCCTGAGCATCCCCATTTCGCCATTTTCTTCTTGATCCCGAAGACCATTATCACAGTCCTAATTCCCAGCAGCTTTTCCTCCTAGAGCTTTTTGGCATGATTATTCTTAGACCCAACTGATATCCTTTGTTCCTGGTGGACTGGGTAGTTCATTTCCATTTAAATGCTTTTACAAACATTAAGCTATTTATTTAAGATTTCTCTGCTTTTTAAATTAAGTAATGCTGCTGTTAGCTTTCCACAGGACTTCAGGGTTATAAAAAAAAAAAAGGAAGAAAATAATCATTTTATACCAATAGTATGAAAAAGAGGCTGGGGTGACTATATTAATAGTAGAAAAAATAGACTTAAAAAGTTACAAGAGACAATAAGACATTATATAGTCAGAGAATGTCCATTTGGCAGGAAGATAGAAATAGTTTAAACCCATACCTAATAATAAAACATTTAGATATAGAAAGCATAAGTTGACAGAATTAAAGGGACAAATAGGCAGTTCTAAAATAATAGTTGAAGATGTTAATACTCCACTGTGAGTAATGAATAGAAAAATGAGATGAATGATAAATTAGGAAATAGAGGACTTGACTAACTCAATGAACCAAATTGATCTAACAGATATATACAAGATACTCCATCCAACAAAACAGAGTACACACTCTTCTCAAATGCACATGGGGAATACTCCAGGATGGGCTGTATAGTAGATCTCAAATTAAATCAATAACAGAAGAAACGCTACAAAGTTTACAAAATTGTATAAATTAAACAACATACCCTTAAACAACCAATAAGTAAAGGAAGAAATCACAGAGGAAGTAGGAACATACAGAGGAAGAAAAATGAAAATAAAACATATCAAAAGTTATGGGAAACAGCAAAAACAGTGGTAAGATGAAAAGTTTGCAGCTAAAATACATTTAAAAGAACAAAGATCTCAAATAAATAATAACTTTATCACCTAGTAAATTAGAAAAATAACACCAAATTAGATGCAAAGCAAAGAAAAAGAAGAAAATATTAAAGATTTTAGCAGAGATAAATGGAAAAGATTATACAAACAACAGAATTCCAGAAAACCAAAAGTTTCACTCTCAGTTCTTCAAAAAATTAACAATTGGCAAACCTTCAGCTACACACACAAAAAATTAACAGCATATTCACATACTAAAATGAGAAATGAAATGTGACATTACTACTAATTCAAAGAAATAAAATGTTTTAAAAAAGTGTACTGTGAACTGTGATAGGATGATAAATTGGAAAACCTAGATAAAGTGGGCAGATTCCTACGTATGCAAGACTTGATTACAAAGAAATAGAAAATCTGAATAGATACAAAACTACTAAGGAAATGGAATCAGTAATTAAAAACCTCTCATAAAGAAAAGCCCTTATTTTATTGGCTTCACTAGTGATTTAGATCAAGCATTTATAGAACAAAAATCCTTTCCAAAGTCTACCAAAAGCCTGAAGAGAGCAGTTCCAAACTTATTCCATGATGCCAGTATTAGCTGATACCGAAGCCAGACAAAGATACTTCAAAAAACTGTAGACTAATATCCCTTATGAGCACAGATGCAAAACTACTCAGCAACATTCTAGCTAACTACATTCAGCAGCATACTAGCAAGATTACACCCCATGACCAAGGGGAATTTATTTTTGGAATGAAAGGAAGTTTTAGAATATGGCTGGTGTCAGTGCAGTGGTGTTTACAAATAATTGATCACAACCAGTATAGATTTCTTTATTCTTTTTCCAGTCTCACTGATTCACTTAGCTAGCCTTTCTTAACAAAAGTTTAAGCATATGAAAATTAACTAAAGCATATGCCACATTAACAAAAATTTTTAAATCATTTTGTGATTAATACAGACAACGTGTTTTGCAAAACTCAAAATATTTTATAATAAAAACAATAAATTAGGAATAAAAGGAAACCATCTTTGTAAAATTCACATATAAAAACCCACAGCAAACAACGTATTCTGGAAGAAAAGACCAAAAGTCTTTCCTCTTAGCTCTGAAGACAGACAGAATTTCTGCTCTTGCCAGCCAGTTTTATTCAACACAGTATTAGAATTTTCATTCAGAGAAATTAAAAAAGACAATAAAATAAACTGCATCAAAGTGTGTACGAAAATATATTCTTATGTGTAGAAAATCTTAAAGATTCCACACAAAAAATTTTACAACTAATAAATTCAGCAGAGTAGTAGCATACAAAATCAACATAGAAAAATAAACTGTATTTTATGTCGTAATATGAATAATCTGAGAAGAAAACTCTGAAAACAATTCAATTTACAATAGCATCAAAAGAATAACGTACTTAGGAAGTATCCAAGAAGTAAAAAGCCAATTACTTTTGTGTAGATATTAAAAAATCAATTTTTATATTTATGAGGAATCTCAAAGATCCTTAAAATGCAAAAATAATTTTGAAAAAAAATACCAAAGTTAGAGAAGTCACACTTAATGATTTCAAAACTTACTACAAAATTCCAAAATAGCATGCTACAAAGAGACTAATGGAGTAATATAGAAACCCCATATAAATAAACCCTCATATATATGGTCAAATGATTTTTATGGGAAATGAACTGCCTTTACAACAATTAGTGCTGGGGAAATTGGGTACCCACATGTAAAAGAGTGAAGCTGGGCCCTTAACTTCTACTATAAGAAAAAATTAACTAACTGGATCAAAGACCTAAATGTAAGAGCTAAAACTACAAAATTCTTTGTATAAAATGTAGGTAAAGCATGTCATAACGCTGTATTTGGCAGTGATTTTTTTAACAGGACACCAAAAACGCAAGAAACAAAAGAAAAAGAGATAAAGAGGACACTATCCAGAATATATAAAGAACAATTCAGCCATAATAAAACAAAGTACTTGTTTAAAATATGGGCAAAATACTTAAACAGACATTTCTCTAAAAATTATGTGAAGTGTCTTATAAGTCCATGAAAAGGTGCTCAAAAAAACTAATCATTAGTAAGATGAAAATCTAACCCCAAATGACATATCACTTAATACTCATCAGCATAACTACTACCAAAAAAAAAAAAAAAACAGAAAATCACAAGTGTTGGTGAGGAAGTGCAGCAATTAGAACCCTTGTACGCTATTGGTGGAAATATAAAATGCTGCAGCTGCTATAAAACAACAGCATAGTAATGAAATTATTTACACTCAAAATCACCATATGATCCTGCAATTTCACATCTTGGTACGTAGCAAAAGATGTGAAGGCAAAGACACAAAATAATACACGTAAACCTAGGCTCATAGCAGCATTACTCACATCACCCAAAAGGTTTTTGAATTACCCGTGTTGTTTGAATTATCATCAATGAATAAATAGATAAAATGTGATTTATACATACAGTGGGATATTATTCAATTATGAAAAATAAGGAAATTTTGACACATGATACGTCATGCATGAACCTTAAGGACATTGTGCAAAGTGACATGAGCCAGTCATAAAAGGACAAATACTGTATCATTCCACTTATGAGATACTTAGAGTAGTTAAATTCTGGAAACCCACGTAGAAGAGTGGTTCCTAGGAACTGGCGGGGGAGTAACAGGGAGCTGTTATTTAACGTGTATAGAATTTTGGTTTGGAAGCTGAAAAAAGATCCCTATGAATGGGAATAATAGTTGCAAAACAATGTGAGCGTAGTTAATTTGTCTGAGCTGCACACTTTAAATAGTTAAAATGGTTAATTTTATGTATACTTTGCCAAAATGTAAAAAATATTTTTTAAATAAACTATAGCTATCTGCAATAGCATGAATTAATATCATAAATATAAAGTTGCATAGAAGAAAGTAGATGTAAAAGTATACATATTATGTAATTTCACTTGCATAGAATCCAAAAAGTGAACACAACTGAGGTTCTGGCTTCCAGTAATAATGAAGTAGAGTAGATTGTTGAATAACTGTTTCACAGATAACTATAATAAAGCATAAAAATACTATATTTTGTTATATAGAAATGCAGACTCTTTAGAAGAACTGAATGAAGATTTTAGCTATGCCACTGTGGAATAGATAAGGATTGGGGTTTGAATCTATTCAAATTAACTCCCTCTTAAAATAATAATTTTCAAAGAAATACAACACAATCCAGAGTCTCTGTAGTTCCTATCACACAATTTAAAAAATCATGAGATGCGTGAAGACGCATGAAAATGTAATCGATTCACAAGATAAAAAGCAGACAATAGGACCTATTCTCAAGATGTGCAAGATGCTGTAATCAGTAGATAAGATTTGAAAGAAGCTATTGTAAGTACTTTCATGGGGGTAAAGGAAAACAGTCTCATGATAAGTGAACAGAAGTGTAACTGTACACTTTCATGCGCGTCCGTGTGAAGAGACCACCAAACAGGCTTTGTGTGAGCAACATGGCTGTTTATTTCACGTGGGTGCAGGCGGGCTGAGTCCGAAAAGAGAGTCAGCGAAGGGAGATAAGGGTGGGGCCGTTTTATAGGATTTGGGTATGTAAAGGAAAATTACAGTCAAAGAGGGTTTGTTCTTTGGCGGGCAGGAGTGGGGGTCACAAGGTGCTCAGTGGGGGTGCTTTTTGAGCCAGGATGAGCCAGGAAAAGTACTTTCGCAAAGTAATGTCATCAGTTAAGGCAAGGACCGGCCATTTACACTTCTTTTGTGGTGGAATGTCATCAGTTAAGGTGGGGCAGGGCATATTCACTTCTTTTGTGATTCTTCACTTACTTCAGGCCATCTGGGCTTATACATGCAAGTCACAGGGGATGCAATGGCTTGGCTTGGGCTCAGAGGCCTGACATACACTCCCAGTCTTTTGGTCACAGGGCTGTGGGACTGAGGAGGGAAATTAAAGAAAAATAAAATTTAAAAGAAAGAGAAATAAATTTTCTTGTATTGGGCTGACTTGTCCCAGAGGCATCAACAGGCACAGCCCAGAACCAGGAAAAGTCTTGATAATATTATCTAATGTGCTCTGGAGTCTCTCCCAATTTTCCCCCAACATACGGAAAAGAAAAACAAATTTCCTTTTTTTACGGAATGAGTTTATAGATTATTGTTCTCTGTAACCAGTGACTTCAAGTATTCTGTTTTATCTAAGAAGTACGATGTAAGTCATGAGAAGCCTGAGTAGGCTGAACTACAGCTGTTTGGTCACCATAGTGAGGGTTATAGGATAAGCCCATGCCCAGGGAAACCTAGAAAATGGACGTGTGGGTTGCTTGGCAACGGTCATGTGCAATCCTGTCTGTCCTGCCTCTGTATCCCTGCTTTCACGCCACTGTAAGCTTGCTTCAAGCTAGCCCACCTCCTTTTGTGAAGTGTGTATAAAAGTCAGGTGTTGTCTTTGTTCCGGGCCCAGTCTTTTTGACGTGAGTTAGCTTGTCCTCAGTTTCATGCGCGTCCGTGTGAAGAGACCACCAAACAGGCTTCGTGTAAGCAATAAAAGCTTTTAATCACCTGGGTGCAGTCAGGCTGAGTCCGAAAAGAGAGTCAGCAAACGTACATAGGGGTGGGGCCATTTTATAGGATTTGGGTAGGTAAAGGAAAAAGGGGGGTTGTTCTCTGGCGGGCAGGAGTGGGGGGTCACAAGGTACACAGTGGGGGAGCTTTTGAGCCAGGATGAGCCAGGAGAAGGAATTTCACAAGACAATGTCATCAGTTAAGGCAGGAACAGGCCATTTTCACTTCTTTTGTGGTGGAATGTCATCAGTTAAAACAAGAACCGGCCATCTGGATGTGTACGTGCAGGTCACAGAAGATATGATGGCTTAGCTTAGGCTCAGAGGCCTGACACTGAGTGCACTCAATAAAAATTCTCCTGTTTCAACCCGAGGTCTCTCTCATCCTCCTGAATCCCACAACAGGAGAATTCCAGCATGCACCAGGTTCACGGGACAGTGCACGGTCACTGAAGGAAAAGTGGGGCGGGGAGGGTGGTGTGCGGCTGTGAGCACCTCTTGTGCTTGCTGGGAGATGTAGTCTTATAAAGACTCCCAGCCCTTTGGTCACAGGGCTGCAACACCGCAATTCCAGCATACACCGGAATCAGAGACAGTGCGCGCCGGCAGAGGAAGAGGTAGAGCTGTGCGTGACTCTCTGGGCTTGAAGGAAAATGTAATCTCATGAACACTCCTTAATGAACAGTGCGCCTCACTGGAGGAAAAGGCGGGGCTGTGTAGGCCTTGCTTTGCTTGCTGAGAGATGCAGTCTCATAACACTCCCAGCCCTTTGGTCACAGTGCTGCAGGACTACATTCCCATCATGCACCGGGATCAGGGATAGTGCATGTGCCTGGGCGAACAGACAAAGTTTTGAGCGCCTCCTTTGGCTTCCTGGGAGATGTAGTTTCATAAAGACACCCAGACTTTTCATTACAGGGCAGCAGGACTACAATCCCAGTATGCACCAAGATCAAGGATAGTGCTCGTAACTGGAGAATGAGGCGGGATTGTGCACGCCTCGCTGGACTTGGTGGGATATGTATTCTCATAAACATGCCCAAACCTTTGGTCACAGGGCGGCAAGACTACAATCCCAGCATGCACCTGGCTAAGAGACAGTGCCTGTCACTGGAGGAAGAGGCGGAAGACTACAATCCCAGCCAGCACCGAGCTCAAGAAAATTGTGCGTCAGTGGAGGAAGACGCGGGGTTGTGTGCTACTCGCCAGGCTTGCTGGGAGTTGTATTCTCATAAACCCTCCCAGCCCTTTCATCACAGGGCTGAAGGACTACACTTCCAGCCCCAGCATGCACTGGACTCAGGGACAGCGCGCGTCACTGGAGGAAGAGGTAGGGCTTTGCGCTTCTAGCTGTGCTTTTTTGGGAGATGTAGTCTCATTAATGCTCCCAGCCCTTTGGTCACAGAGATCCAGGACTGCAACCCCAACATGCACCCAGCTCAGGGATAATGCGCTAGTCACTGCAGGAAGAGGCAGGGCTGTGTGCACCTCCTGGGCGTACTGGGAGATGTATCCTCATAAACACTCCCATCCCTTTGGTCATAAGGCTGCAGGACTACAATCCTAGCATGCACCCAGCTCAGTGACAGTGCGCTAGTCTAAGGAGAAAGAGGCAGGGCAGTGTGCGCCTTGCTGGGCTTCCTGGGAGATGTAGTCTCATGGCCTCTCCCTGCCCTATGGTCACAGTGCTATAAGACTACAATCCCAGCATGCACGGGGCTCACGGAGAGTCCACATCACTGCAGAAAGAGGGGCAGGTTGTGCGCACCTCGCCGCGTTTGCTGGGAGATGTTGTTTCATAAAGACTCTCAGACCTTTTGTCACAACGCTGCAGGACTACAATCCCAGGATGCATCGGGATCAAAGCAGTATGCGTCACGGAGAAAAGATGCGGAGCTGTGTGCGTCTCCCTAGGTCTTCTGGGAGATGTAGTCTCTTGGCCCTTTGGTCACAGGGCTGCAGGACTACAATGCCAGCATGCAGCGGGTTCATGGACAGTGTGTATCACTGGAGGAAGACGTGGAGCTCTGCGTGTGCCTCGCTGGGCTTGCAGGGAGATGCAGTCTCATAACTACCCCAGTCCTTTGGTCACAGGGCTGCAGCACTACAATTTCAGCATGTCTCTGGCTCAGGGAGAGTGCACTAGTCACTGGAGGAAAAGGCAGGTCTGTGCGCACCTCTCTGGGCATGCTGGGAGAGGTAGTCTCATAAACACTACCAGCCCTTTCATCACATCGCTGTAGGACTACAATTCCAGCATGCACGGGGCGCCGGGGCAGTCCGCCTCACTGGAGGAAGAGAAAGGGGTGTGAGCGCCTTGCTGGGCTTTCTGGGAGATGTTGTCTCTTTATTTCTCCCAGCCCTTTGGTCACAGGGCTTCAGGACTACAATCCCAGCATGCATCCTGCTCAGGGACAACGCGCGTCACTGTAGGAAGAGGTGGACCTGTGCTGTTCTCGCTATGCTTTTTGGGATACGTATTCTCGTAAACACTCCCAGCCCTTTGGTCACTGGACTGCATCACTACAATCCCAGCATACATCGGGATCAGGGAGAGTGCGCTAATCAGTGGAGAAAGGGGCGAGGCTCTGCACGCCTCGCTGGTCTTGCTGGGAGATGCAGTCTCATAAACACTCCCAGCCCTTTGGTCACTGGGCTGCAGCGCTACAATCCTAGCATGGACCGGGCGCAAGGAAAGTGCGCGTCACTGGAGGAAGAGGCAGGGTTGTGCACGCCTCTCTGGGCTTGGTGGGAGTTGCAGTCTCATAAACACTCCCAGACCTCTCATCACCGGGCTGCAGGACTACCATCCCATTATGCACTGGGGTCAGAGACACGGCCCGTCAGTGGAGAAAGAGGCGGGGCTGTGTGCGTCTCCCTCGGCTTGCTGGGAGATGTATTCTCATAAACACTCCCAGCCCTTTGGTCAAAGGGCTACAGGACTACAATCCCAGCATGTGCCAGTCTCTGGGGTGAGGTACAGTCCTGGAAGAAGGGGCAGAGTGGTACACGCCCCACCTAATATGCTGGGAGCTGTAGTCTGTTAACTGCTCTCAGCCTGTTTGTCGGTAGGCTTCAGAACTATAATCACAGCATGTACCGGGATCCGGGGTGCATAGCCCTGGAGGGAGGGGCAGAGCGGTGTGGACTTCCCGGTGTCCAAAGCACTGCTGAGTTCTTATGCTATGCCGACTCTTTGCCAAGGAGAATGAGTACATAGGTGGACCTAGAGGACAGGTCTGCGCTGAGCATTGAGGAGGGTATTACCCTACGTAGGCACCTTACCTTTGCCCAAATCGGGCGGGTTGTCCTCAACTGATTGGCCCTATCCTTCTCAAGTTCCTATTTCAGCTGCACCCAGGGTTCTTTCCAGAGCATTGCGCCTTCTGCAGCCCAGGGCGCTGCCTTCTTTCCTAAACTGCTGTGGAAACTGTCCTGATGTCTGAGACACTGTCCATTGTGCCGCGGCCCTCTTTTTTCTCTAGCCAGGGCTCATGCTCAACAGCTTTTGAGAGAAATCTTCCATGTGGCCTGCTTATGAACAGCTTCAGAATTCTGTAGGGGGTGACAAGGTCTGTGCCTTCCTGGAAATGTCACTCTCAATGGCGCCTTTTTCACGAATGTGAAAGTTGAGGCATCAGGAAGGTTAATTATTGGGTTGCACAAAATCTGCTAACAGCAAAGGAGAAAACCCCATTTCCGAGGCATCAGTCTTGTGAGCCATTTTCATCAACCCATTTAAGTGGACAAGCTCCAAAATGAAACCTGAAGCTGCTGACTATTTAGGCATTTTACACTTGAAATCATCGATCTCATCTCAAGTCACGCCTGACTTGCCAGTGTCTCAGAAACACAAATGGGACCTGATCCCTCAGGAGCAGATAGTGTTCCAGCTTTGTTGGAGCGACATTTAAGATGTGGAGCACTTGAGCTCGTTTGAAACCCGCTATCTTCAGTAGGGACTTTTACTTCTAGAGAGCATGTGCATTTTGATTTTATCTGTCCTCAAACTGAACTTTTGCTCATTTTAATAGTAAAAACACATTCCTAGGTGGAGACTTAAGATGCTAATGAGACATGCAATGTATGCACAAATATGTACAGTTAGTGCACATGTGCACCCAGAAGACCACTCAAAACATGCTTACACTAACACTTCTTTCCACCTTCTTATGAATAATCGTGCAAAACCCCCAGAAGGAGGTTTTCTCCAGTAACAATTAATGCTGTCTCACTCTTATGAGCAGCCTGCCCTGGAATCTCTTTCTCAGAATGTACCGTCTGTTCTGCACTTAATTTTCAAAGTAGTCCTTTCTTTTTGTGTGTGCAATAAATTACTCTATGCTGTACTTCTTTTGCTGTGTGTTTCTTGTTTAAATTCTTTTAAACTAAGAAAATAAGAATCAAGGTGTTACATCAGCCATCAACATTTCTTTTGCCATGGCCCGGAGAGAGGTCTGTCCGCTTCACTGATTTCACTTTCCCTTTACTTGCCGTGAATACTGTGCCACTTCCAGACTACCTGGTTAACTACCGCTGGTTCTTCCAGCACTGTTTCACTAAAGTTCTGGGGAAACCCTGTCCCTTCAGGCTTTATGCATTTCCCAGCTCCTTGAAATTGTTCTTCAACAGGCTTTCTTTGCTGAACAAAAGATGCACAGTCGTGTATATGCCCAGTCATAGGGTTTGAATCTGAGCATTGCAGGTGTTATAATTGGGCATCATAAATGGCAAACCACTGAATTAGGGAAAGGCTTGTCAGCCAGACATCTGCTCCCCAGCGAGCAGTGGGGGTCATCTCGGCAGGGCTGGAGATGTCCAGCGCTGGTGAGAGCTAGGACAGTGCATGGTAAATGCCTATGACTTCCTAGAGCTTCAGTTAATGGGGTTTCAAGGGGATGAGTTGGACAACTTGGTGGTTCCACTTGGCCCATGGGGCTGCCCACAGCCTCCTGGACTTTAGCACATGTTCTGTCGTTTGCAGGATTCTTTCGGCACCATGGGAATCACTTCCTCTACTGTCACTGAAACACACCTGGGATGTATATTTAAAAATTGAAACAGCTTTTGGCTAAATGAAGCAAAAAAACAATTATCTTCTTTTGTAAAACTATTTAGCCTGCATACAGATTAGCTGACAAAACATGGCTGGAGAATGAGACTGTGAAATTTAACACCATCATACAGCTAGATCTTTTCTGTAGTAATCAGGGAAAATGGTCTGAAGTATCCTATATGCAAGACTTTCTGGCCCGACAACAAAACCCAGCTCTATGCAGCACCTGTGGGCTAAAGCCTAATAAGCCACAAAGCCCCTCAGAACCATTAGAAGATCATTTGTTTTATGGGCAAGGGACCCCAGACCCTACAGCCCAATACCAGCTCCAGATAGGGGCCCTCAGAGGCCTACACCTGCTTTAGAATCCCCAGCGTCCCCACACTATCAGAGTCTTCTGTAGAATCTAAGCTTGTTTCATCTCCTCCTTATGCTCCTCTATCAGCCTTTGCCAGTTACAATAGAGACCAGACCAGCTGCAGTTACTCACAGTGGAGCTTCACACCATGCAGGGCCAGAGAATTTGATCCACTTACAGAAAGTCTCAAATGGAGAGAGGACCATCAGAGTGCTTGTTCTCTTCTCAATAAATGATCTAATCCAACGTAAGCAACAGCTCTGATGGCTCTCAGACAACTTCAGCGCGTTACTGAAGCCTTTCAGTCTCTAACTTTGACCACCGTTCAACTTCACCATCCATAAATGGACCCAATGACTGCTGCCAACTCAGCTGCACAAAACTTTTTCTTATTTGCGAAAAATAGAAAAGATTTAAAACTTTTGCTGCTTTCACCATTTTGAAGCAGAATTCTTTTGCAGCACAAAGGTCACCATAAGTTGGATCCTTGGGAATCCAGTATAAACTATCTCAGAAAATCTCAGTGTGTCCCCAACAGGGAGCAGAGGGCCTCAATAGACTTCAACAACATCTGGACTCCATGGCCACTGTAGTCCAACAAAACCAAAGAGCCTGGGATCTTCTCCCAGCCAGGCAAAGAGGAACATGTTTATATCTAAAAGAAGAATGCTGTTTTTTGAGATCAATCAGTCTGGTTTAGTCCAAGAAAATATTAATAATATCATCACCCAGGCAGACAAAATTGAATCTCTAGGAACTTCCATGGGAACATGAAAGTGATGTCCATTGCCTGCCTTGCTCTCTTTAATAGTACCAGTCATTATTATATTTTCAACTTTTACTTTTGTTCCAATTTTGTTTAAAATGTTAACTGATTTCCTGCTATCTTGCTTGTGGCAGCTCCATGTTTGCATGATGGTTTGCAAGACTTTCAGTCTTTGGCTGCCAACATCTTCCCACTGGTTCCACGAACGACATGGTTTACACCCTGTTAGATCACACAGGAAGAAACTTTAAGGCCCAGGCTAGGCAGAAGTAACACCCACTCAGCAGGAAACAGCTCCAGAAAAATTGGTCTAACCCCTCAACCTCCAATATGGTTATTGCCCTAAAATCTCTTAGGGGGAAATTGAGGCAGACTAGATAGTCCAGAAAATGACCATGATCTCGGGATACAGAAACCGTGGTGACTGTACAGCCAAAACAATAAGCCTTAGCATTCGCATTGTAATTGGGCTTATTCGAGCAAAGCTATCCTCATCAAGGACTTTCTGTTCTAGAGAGCATGTGTATTTTGATATTACCTGCCCTCAAACTTAAATTTTGCTTATTTTAATAGCAAAAAATGCACCCCCTAGCCAGGCACGGTGGCTTATACCTGTACTCCCAGCACTTTGGGAGGCTGAGGAAGATGGATCACTTCAAACTAGAAGCTTGAGACTAGATTGGCCAACATAGTGAAACCCCGTCTAAATGAAAAATACAAAAATTAGCAGGGTATGATGGTGAATGCCTGTAATCCCAGATACTCAGGAGGCAGAGGCACGAGCATGGCTTGAACTCAGGAGGCAGAGGTTGCAGTGAGCAGAGATCACACCACTGCACACCAGCTTGGGCAACACGGCGAGACTCTGTCTCAAACAAACAAACAGAAATACACTCCTGGGTGGAAATATAAGATGCTAACGAGACATGCAACATATGAACAATCATGTACAGCTACTGCGCATATGCACCCAGAATACCACAGATAACATGCTTACTAGCAACTCCTCTTCCCTCCTCCTTATTAATAATAATGTAAAACTGCCATAAAGGGGTTTCTCCAGCGACAATCCACGCTGTCTCACTCTTATGAGCAGTCCGCCCTGGAATATCTCTCTCAGGGTATACTGTATTCTGCACTTAATTTTCAAATATTTTCTTTTCCAATAAATTATGCTGTACTTTTTTTCTTGGTGTCTCTTGTTTAAATTCTTAAAATCTAAGAAGACAAGAACAGAGGTATCACATCAGTTGTCAACACAGCAATAAGTCGGCCTCCTTCTTGTAAGCATAGCCCATGCAGAAAAGGAGAGTTGCATCACCTAGGTGCTGGATCCAGAGGTATGTCACAATTTATCCCATGCACAAAGTTAAGGTCATTGAGGAGAGTCGTATTAAATAGTTTCTGGGCCCAGGGATTAGTCACAACGGCTCCTGTGAGAAGAGATCAGGCAGCATAATCACATAACCGGTGTGCTGGACACAGCGATAAGCCACCTTTCATCTGCGGGCATGACCCAGGCAAGAAAGAAGAGTCACGGCATTTAGGTGCTTGCTGCAGAGGTACGTAACAATCTCTCTTATGGGCAAAGCTCAGGTAAGAGAGAAGAGTCAAATCTCCAAGGTGATTCATGTAGAAATTTGTCACAAGAGACTTTTTAGGCAGGGCCCATGCTGGATCTTCTTATCTTCCAGAAGTTAGGTACAGGGATATGTCAGAATACCCAAAATACACAGGGCTCAGTCAATAAAGAAGAGCCACATCACCCAGGTGCTGGGTCTAGACATATGTCACATCTCTTTTATGGGGAAAGCTCAGGTAAAAAAGGAAGGTCACATCAAATAGTTGATAGACCCAGAGATATGTCACATTGCCTCCTGCTTGAAGTGTCTAGGCCAAAGACTCACATCACATTGGTGCTAGGCCCGTGTTCATATATAAACATTCAACCAGAGTTGAAATGGTGGCTCGTTTCTAAACCCAGCTTATAGGCAAGGGATGAGTCTCCTATCCTGACCTAGTTAATTGTAATGATGTTGACTCTCATCCTTGGGCTTAATGCTACAAGTATGATCATGGGTCCCTACGATTAGGAAGGTCTCAAAGCTGATTACAACTCTCATGCATACTGTATAGGGCCATTGTGTAGTACACAGAGAGTGCTAACTGGGCCGAGCACACAGGTGAGATTGTGACACTCATATGCACACCCAGCCAACAGTAACTATTGTCATCCTCTCACGGGAACACAGGTCAGTCTGCAGAGGAATTGAGGCTCTCATGCGCAAATCCAGTCTGGTGTTGAGATGATTATTCGTGGGCTTAGACCCAACATACAGGAGGTGTTGAATGTCATGCCTACAACTGAGACAGCTGTGGGATTGTTAATCTAATTCCTGGACCATTCTGCAGCTTCCATTGTGAAATTTCCGGTGCCTAGCACCTGAGTGACTTGATGATCTCGCATGGACCCAGCCCACAGATGGGATATTAACATATTGCTGGATCCAGCACATTGAGGGTGTAACTCTATTCTCCTTCCTTGGCACTGCCCACAGTGAGTATTTTGACATATCGCTAGACCTTACACCCAGGTGATGTGAGTCTCCTCTTCTGCCTTGGCGCTGCCCTCAGGAAGCGTTGTTATATATAGCTTGGCCTCGCATCCAGGTTATGTGACTCTCCGGCTTGTGCACTGCCCATATGGGACACTGTGTTATATTGCTGGGTCCACTACTCAGGCGATGTAACTCCCCTGCCTGGGCCCTGCCTTACAGGGGCATTGTGATATATCTCTGTGCTCATCAGCCAGGTGATGTGATTCTCTTCTCCTGCCTGGTCCCTTTACACAGAAGGGATTGTGACACGTTGCTGGGCTTAGCACCAAGTTGATGTTGATGTGAATCTTCTGCCTGGATCGAGTTCACAGAAGGCATCGTGACATACCTCTGGGTGAATCACCTATTTGATGAGACTCTCCTCTCTTACCTGAGCATTGCCCATAAGAGAGATTGTGGCATATCCCTGGGTCTAGCACTGGGATGATGTGAATTCTCCCTGCCTGGGTCATGCCCACAGAAGGAAGTGTGACTTATAACTGGGCACAGCACACGGGTGATGTGATTCTTCTGCCTGGTTCCTACATACAGGAGTCATTGTCAAATGCCTCTGGGCCCATCATCTAGACTATGTGACTCTCTACTTCTTCCTAGGGTCTGCTCACATAAGGATTGTGACATATTACATGCCCTACATCATGTGAGATTTCTCTCACGTCTGGGCTCCGTCTTGGAGATGAATGTGACACATACCTAGGCCTAGCCCCTAGGTTCTGTAACTTCTCCTTTTTCAAAATCCTACCCACCGGGGCATTGAAACATCTCTGTGGGCACTTCACTTAGGTAATGTTACCCTGTTGCCTGGAGCCTCCCCTCTGGGGGGTATGGTGACATATTGCTGGACACAGTACCTATGTGATATTCTCTCCTTTCTTGCCTGGGCCTTGTATACATTATGTATTGTAATATATGGCTGGGTTCAATGACTAGGTGATGCAACTCTTATGCATAGACCCTACCCACAGGGATAGTATGACATTTCTTTAGCTCTGACTCTCCTCTTTTTCCTTAGCCCTGCCAAAAAGGGAGGTGGTGACATATAACTGGACCTAGCAACCAGCTAATATGAGTCTCCTCTTTTGTCTGCACCCAGCATATTTTAGGTGTTGTATCATATCCTTTGTCTCAAAACCTGCAGGATGAAAGGCTCCTGCCTGAGCCCAGCCATCTGTCAAAATTGTCATTCTCCCACACGAACATGGACCATAATTGAGGTTCTGAAACTCACACCCAGAGGCAGTCAAAAGTTGGAAAATTGGCTCTTAAAAGTGGATATTGTCCTTAAGTGGGTTTGTGACTCCCTGACCAAGATCCAAAACGCTTGTGAGGCTGTGAGTCCACTAAGATAACTCCGTTTTCAAAAGGGATTGAGGCTCTCATGGAAAAAACCCATTCCTCCATTGAGATTGTGATTTATGCACATAGATGCAACATACAGGAGGCGTTCACTCTCATACCCAGAACCGGAACTTATGTGGGATTGTTAATCTCATCCATGGACCTTCCTGCAGGTGTGATTCTGACGTACACCTCTAGCCAGCACCTGAGTGATTTGACATTTTTGCCTGGGTGTAGCCCACAGATGAGATTGTGATATATCCCTGAATCCAGCACCTAATTAATATGCTTCTATTCTCCTGTCTTGGCACTGCCCATAATGGGTATCCTGACCTAACACTGGTCCTGGCACTTTGTTATGTGACTCTGTCCTGTGCTTTGCCCACATGAGCCATTGTGACATATTGCTGGGTCCAACACCCAGGTGATGTAACTCTTGTCTAGGCTTTGCCTACAGGGGGCATTGTGACATATCTCTACACTGACCACCCAGGTGATGGGACTCACTTCTCCTGACTGCTACCTGTTCATAGCAGGGATTGTTACAAATCGTTGAGGGCAGACTCTAGGTAATGTGACTGTCTTTTTACTGAGCGCTACCCACAGGAGCCATTGCAAAATATCTGTGAGCCTCTCACCTAAATGTAGTGACTCTTTGCCTGGGCTCATTTCTCAGGGGTATTGTGACATATGGCTGACCTCAGCACCGAGGTGAACTGAGTTTTTCTACTGTAGGGCTCTGACCAAAGAGAGATTACAATGTATCACCGGGCCCAGCACCTGAGCTATTTGACTCTCCGCTCTTGGCTGCGCCCTACATATATTGTGTATTGTGACATATCACTGGGTCCAACACGTAGGTAATGTGACTCACCTGCATGGGCCATTTCCCCATGGGTACTATGAAGTATCTTTTTGTTCATCACTTAGGTGATGCAACTCTCCTCTTTGCCTTGGGCCCCACATAATTTAGCTATTGTGACGTATCACTGGGCCAATCACCTAGACAATAGGAAGCTTCTGCCAAGACCCTGACTACTGGGGGCCTTGTGACATAGCTCTGCATTTATCACCTAGAAAATATGATCCCCCCCACCATTTCTGCCTGAACCATGCTCACAAGAAAAATTGTAGCATATTTCTGGGCCCAGCAAACAGGTGATGTGTTTCACCTGCCTGTGCTTAGTTCACAGGGAAAATTGTGACATATCACTGGGCCCAGAACCCAGGTGGGGTAACTCTGCTGCATGTGTCGTGCTTTCAGGAGGGAACAAGAACATATCCCTGGCAGAACACTTAGGGATGTGACTCTCTTGCCTTGTCCCTGTCCTCAGGGAAGACTGCAACATGTCCCTGACACAGACCCAGGTGATGAGACTCTCCTGCTTCTGACTACCCAAATGTGAGATTGTCACATATATTTTGGCCTAGCATGTAGGTGTGATGATGACATTCATACCTTAAACCAACCAATAGCAGAGATACTTTCTCTCACAGCCAGGCTTAACAAAACTTGCAAAATTATGGGTCTTCTCTTACTATGAAGGTCAGAGAAAGTAAGCACTCTTGCATATCCTGTAAAGCACTCAGATGGTACAGTGTCATCACAGGGCCCAGAACACAGGTGAGATTGTTTTCTCTGTATACACACCCACCAATCATCAGAATTCTCATTGCTACACAGGAACAGAGGTGATTAGGGAGGTCTAAAGCTCATACCTGAATGCAGTCCACAGTTGGAATTGTAACTATCATATGTGAACATCCAGTCACAGTTGGGATAGTGACTTATTTCTGAACCCAGTTTACAGCCAAGTAAAGATCCTCTTATCTGGATCCAGCCAGCTGGAGAGATGTTGACTCTCATACCTGGACTTATGGCCACAGGTGTGATCATAGGTTCATATCAGCATGAAGACCTCAGAGTGGATTATGTTTAATGCATACTCTACAAGGCCCACAGGAGGTACATAGTGTCCTAACAGGGCCCAGCAAACAGGTGAGATTCTAACACTCATGCACACTCTGGTGACAATAAAAGTTACCATCCTCAAAAATGGGCACAACCGGTGTGGCTCAGTGGCTCATGCCTGTAATCGCAGCACTTTGGGAAGCCGAGGCGGACAGATCACGAGATCAAGAGATCAAGACCATCCTGGCCAACATGGTGAAACCACGTCTCTCTACTATTTATGATGATGATGATGATGATTATTATTATTATTATTATTTTGAGACAGAGTCTTGCTCTGTCACCCAGACTGGAGTTCAGTGGCACCATCTAGGCTTACTGCAACATCCACCTCCCGGGTTCAAACAATTCTCTTGTCTCAGCTTCCCGAGTAGCAGGGACTACAGGCTCATGCCACCATACCCAGCTAATTTTTGTATTTTTAGTGGAGACGGGGTTTCACCATATTGATTAGGCTGGTCTCAAACTCCTGACCTCAGGTGATCCCCCCACCTCGACCTCCCAAAGTGCTGGGATTACAGGCATGGGACACTGTGCCTGGCCACCCCATCTCTACTAAAAATACAAAAATTAGCTGAGCGTGGTGGCACGTACCTGCAATCCCAGCTACTCGGGAAGCTGAGGCAAAAGAGTTGCTTGAACCCAGGAGGCAGAAGTTGCAGAGAGCCGAGATCGCCCCACTGCACTCTAGCCTGGCGATAGAGTGAAACTCCGTCTCAAGGGACCAAAACAAGAAAGAAGGAAAGAAAGAAAGAAAGATGAAAGAAAGAAAGAAAGAAAGAAAGAAAGAAAGAAAGAAAGAAAGAGAAAGAAAGAAAGAAAGAAAGAAGAAAGAAGGAAGGAAGAAAGAAAGAAAGAAAAAAGAAAAGAAAGAAAGAAAGAAAGAAAGAAAGAAAGAAAGAAAGAAAGAAAGAGAAAATTGACTCTCATATATGGATTTTGTCCACAGGTAGGTGTGTGACTCTCAAACCAAAATTCATTACATCTGTGAGACTGTAACTCTCCTAAGGGGAGAAGTTCTTCTCAGCCAGAGAAGACTCATTTATGAATCCAGTTCACTGTTGAGATTGGGACTGGTGTACCTAGGCCAAACATACAAATTCTCATACCTGGAATCCGGACATGTGTGGAGTTGTTCATCTCATCCCTGTCGCTTTCTGCAGGTGGAATTGTGACATACATCTCTGCCCAGCTCCTGAGTGTTTTAGCTCTGTTTCCTGTGTCCAGCTCACAGATGGGATTCTGATATATCACTGAAGCCAGCGCCTAGATGATGTGACTCTTATCTCCTGCCTTGGTGCTGTCCACAGGGGACATTGGGACATATCACTTGGCCTTGCACCTAGGTAATGTATGTTTTCTGTCTTGCATTAGTGCTACTCACGGTGGTGTTGTGATGTATTGCTGGGTCCCACATCCATGTTATGTGACTCTTCTGCCGGTGCCCAGTCCACAATGGCCATTTTGACATATTGTTGCATCCAAAACCTAGATGGTCTACCTCTCCTTCCTGAGCTTTGCCAAAGGGGACATTGTGAAATATCTATGAGCCCATCACCCATGTGGTATGATTTTCTTCTCCTGCCTAGTCCCTGCTTAAAGAAAGGATTGTGACATATCACTGTGCCCAGCACCTAGCTCATGTTACTCTTCTTTTGTTTTTTAGGATTTGTTTGGAAGGAGATTGTGATACATTGGTGGGTCCAACTTCTCGGTGACATTACTCTGTTGACTTTGCTCTGCAAGCAGAAAGCACTGTGACACATTATTGGGCCCAACAACAAGGTGAGTCTCCTGCCTGAAGCCTGCCTACAGCAATTTGTAACACATGGCATTGGGACATATCTCTGAGCCCATCAACTATTTGACAAGATTCTCCTTTTTTAACAAAGGCTTTGCCCATAGGAGAGATTTTGACATAATTCTGAGCCCAGAAAATAGGTGATATTTCTTTTGTTTTCTGCTTGAGCCCCACATTGTGATGTATTTCTCCTCCCAACAACTGAGGGAAGGGAAAGTCCTGCCTGGGTCTTGCCTACAGGGAGCCTTGTGAAATCTTTCCGCGTTTATCACCTTAAATATGTGACCCTCATCTTCTGCGTGGCCATGTTTACAGAAGGGAGAATGGGTTATTCCTAGACCCAGCACACAGGTCATGTGATTCTGCATTCTGGTGTCTCCAGAGGGGTCATTTTGACATATCTCTAGACTCATCAACTAGATAATGTGATGCTCCTCTTCCCCCTGAAACCTATCCATAGTGGAGATTGTGAAATACAGCCTGGCACAGCACCTACATGATGGTACTCTCTTCTCACGCTTGGGTGCTGCCCACAGGGGTGATTGAGACTTATAGCTGGGTACAGTCTTCAGATGATGTAACTCTCCTCTATTTTTGGGCCCACACACACAGGGCACTACCATATAGCTCTGCTCCTCAGACCTAGGTGATGTGACTCTCCTGTCTGTTACCTCCTCTTAGGGGGTATTGTGATATATTGCTGGGCCCAGAACGGAGGTGATGTGGCCTTTTCTCTTGCCTGGGCCCTGCATACATGGTGTACAGTAACATATATCTGGGTTGAACACATAGGTGATGTGACTCTTCTGCATAGGTCTTGCCAACAGGGGTATTATGACATACTCTTCTATTCATTGCCTAGGCGATGTGACTCTCCACTCCTACCTGGGCCCTTCCAAAAGAGGGGATCGTGAGATATCACTGACCCTACCACCAAGGTAATGTGACTGTTCTCTTTTCCCTGGGTTTGCATATTTTGGGTATTGTGACATATCCCTGGGCCCAACACTTAGGGAATAAAAGGTTTATTCCTCTACCTTACACGCAGTGAAGCTTGTGACATATTTCTGCATCCATCACCAAGAAGATTTGACACTTCTGCCTGCATCCTGACCACAGAGAGGATTGTGACATATTGCTAGATCCAGCATGCAGGTGATGTGTCTCTGCTGCCTGGTTCCTAATGTGAAGAGTGGATTGCAACATACCGATGCCTGAACATTCAGGTAATGTGACTGTTGCCTGGTCCCTGTCCTCAGGGAAGCCATATATCACTGGCCCAGCGTCCAACTGATTTTACTCTCCTGCTCTCTTCCTATATGCAGGTGTAATTGTGACATATATCTTGGAACACAACACACAGGTGCAATGATGACATTCATATGTCAAACCAGCCAATAGAAGAGATACTGCTTCTCCTAGCTACACTTAGGGAAATGAAAAAAAGCCCTGGGTCTCCTCGCTAAAATCATCCACTCTCTCACATATTACAGAAAGTCCTCGGGTGGTAGAGAGTCTTATCACAGGGCCCAGCACACGGGGGAAATTTATTACTCGTATGCGCACCCTGCACCCTCCTGACCATTATGATTTTCACCCTCACATATAAACAGAACCCACTGGTGAGGTCCTGAATTTCACACATGAATGCAGTTTACAGTTGGAATTGCGAATCTCATATGTAAAGATCTGGCCACAGTTGGAATGGGAACTTCGTTATAAACCCAGCTCATAGAAAGGTGATGATTCTCTTATCTGTACCCCGCCAATTGTAAAGATGTTGACTCATATATAGGCTTAGGGCCACAGGTTTGATCATGGGTCCATACCAGCATGAAAATCTCTGAAAGAATTGAGACTGTCATGCATACCACATAAAGCCCTCAGGTGCAACACAGAAAGTCCTAATAGGGCTCAGCACACAGTAATATAATGACATTGGGATGCACACCCAGCCAACATTAAAGATTGTCGTTCTTTCACATGATCATAGTTCACTTTTGAGGCTCTGAATCCCATACCCAAAGGCAGATTGAAAAGTTGAAAAATTGACTCTCATATTTGAGAGTCACAGATGTGTTGATGACTCTCAGATCATGAGTCAGCACACCTAGGAAGCTGTGATTTCAATTAGGGGACAAAGTACGCAAGAGAAAATGGGGCTGCCATGCACAAATTTAGTCCACTGTTGAGATAGTGACTTGTGTACTTAGATCAAACATACAGAAGGTGTTCACTCTCATGCGTAAAACCAGAATATGTGCGGGATTCATCCCATATCTGGACTTTCCTGCAGGTGTCATTGTGACAAGCATACACATTTGTCCAGCACCTGAGTGATTAGACTCTTCTGTTTAAGCCCAGCTCACAAATAAAATTGGGACATATCATTAGACCTAGAACATAGGTGATGTGGCTCTATTCTCTTGCCTTCGTGCTGCCCACAGGGAGCATTGTAACGTATCACCGAACTTAACACCTAGGAGATTAGAGGCTCCTGCCTGAACTCTGTCCACAGTGAGCCTTGTAGCATATTTCTGCTTCCAACACCAGATGATGTGACTCTCCTTTCTGCCTGCACCTTGCCCACAGGAAAGATTCTGACATATCACTGGGCCCAGTAATCAGTAATCAGGTGATGTTTCTCTCCTGCTATGGCCTTGCCCTCAGGGAGTGTGGTGACTTATCACTGAGCTCAATATTCAGGTGATTTGACTCTGCTGCTTGTACTCTGATTTCAGGAGGGGATTGTAACATATCCCCTGTGAGCACACAAGTGATGGGACTCCCCTCCTAGCCTCTGACCTCAGAAAACATTGTTACATATCCCTGGCCCAGCCTTAGGTATGTGACCCTCCTACCTGTTCCCTGCCATCAGGGAAGATATTGACAGATCTCAGGCCAAGCATCCTGGTGACGTGACTCTCCTGCTCACTCCCTACCCACAGGACAGATTGAAACATATATCTTGGCCAGCTCACAGGTGTAATAATGACTCTCATACCTCAAATCTGCCACTAAGAGAAATGCTGTTTTTCATAGGGAGGCTTTGGAAAACTGGTAGGTCTTAAGTCTTCCTTTTGTATGAAGGTCTTAGAGGAATACAACTCTCTCATATTATATAAAGCTCTTAAATGGTAGAGTGTTATCACAGGGATATGTTGCATAACCTATGGGAGGGGCCCAGTTATATATCACAATTAGCCCAGAGTGCAGGGCACAGGCATGAGAAGAGAGTCTCACCACATATGTGCTGGCCTAAGTGATACATCATCATCCCCACTGTGGACAGGTCGCAGTAAGAACAGAACAGTCACATCATTCTAATAATGGTCTCAGAGATACATCACAATGACTCCCCTGGGCAGAAACAAGGGATAAGATTCACATCACCTGTGGGCTAGGCCCAGAGATGTCACTCTTACTTCTGTGGGCATGTCTCAGGCTGGAGAGGAGAATCACATTACCTAAGCACTGGATCAAGAAATACTTCACAATCTTTCTCATGGGCAAAGCCCAGGTAAGAGAATAGAGCCATATCAAATAGTTCATGGGCTCAGAGATATGTCACAATGCTCCCTGTGGGCAGGGTTCAGGTAGGACAATCACATTACCTTGGTGCTTCTTCAGCAATATATCCCAAAGCCTTCTGATGGCAGAGCCAAGACAAAAGAGTAAAATCATTTTGGTGTTTTACAAATCGATATGTCACAATCTACCCTGAGGGCAGAACCTGAAAAAAGGGAAGAGTCACATTAGCTAAATGCTGCACTGGGTGATAAGTCACAATTCACCCTGTAGGCAGACACTAGGCAGAAGATAGAGTCACATCATCTAGTGGCTGGTGCAGAGATATGCCACCATGCCCTCTCTAGGCAGAGTTCAGACAGGAGAGTTATGTCACCTGTGTTTTGGACCCAGAAATATGTCACAAAAGCCCATGGACAGAGCACAGGAAAGACAGTCACATAACCTGAATATCAGGTTCAGTGGTATGTCCCAATGCCTCCTGTGAGCATTCCAAGGCAGGAGAGGAGACTCAGATTACCTGTGTACAAGACCCAGTGATATGTCACATGGAGGAGTACCACTGTCATGCATATTGTGTAAACTATGGTAGACAAATTGTCACCACAGGGCTCACCACACTGGTGAGATTATGCTTTTCAGATGCACACCCCACCAATATTCAGGATGGTCTCTATCACACGTGGAGAGAGCCCACTCTTGAGGTCCTGAATTACACATGCAGACACAGTCCACAATTGGGATTGTGACTTTCATATGTGAACATCCAGCCACAGGTGGGATGGTGACTCATTTTTAAACACAGCTCATAGGCAGTTAAGAACTCTTATTTGGACCCATCCAATTAGAAAGATGTTGACTGTCATACCAGGGCTTAAAGCTAAAGGTACAAGGAGGGTTCCGCTTAAGGAGGTGCCTGCTTAAGGTTTCAGAGAGGATTTTTACATTCATGCATACTTTATAAAGACTTCATGTGGTGAAGAGAGTGTCCTGACAGGGCCTAGAACAAAAACAGATTGTGACACTCATATCTACTATGAGCCAAGAGTAAAAATTGTCATCTTTTCACATGAACACAGCCCACTGTTGAGGTTCCAAATCTCACACCTGGAGGCAGTTGAGAGATGAACAATTGACTCTCATAAGTAGATGCGATCCATGTTTGAGTCAGTGACTCTAAAACCAACATTCAGCAAACACGTGAGGCTGTGACTCCATTAAGGGGCCACGGTCCTCGGGAAAGACTGAAGCTGCCATGCACAGATCCAGTGCACCAATGAGGCTGTGATTTGTACACTTAGACCCAACAAACAGAATGTGTTTGCTCTCACACCTAGATATGGGACACGTGCAGGATTGTCAGTCTCAACCCTGGACTTTCCTGGAGGTGTAACTGTGAAATATATCTCGGCCCAGCTCGTGAGTGACTTGACTCTTCTGCGTAGCCCAGCCCATGATAAAATTCTGACATTATTGAACCCAGCACCTATGACCCTCCTCTTCTGCCTGGGTCTTGTCAAAAAGAGAGATTGTGACAAATCACTGGGACAAGCACCCACATGATGTGACTCTCCTCTTTTGCCTGGGCCCTGCATATTTTGTATATTGTAACATACTGCTGGGCATAATACCTAGGGAATTGATGGCTACTGCCTGAGCCCTGTTCACAGGGGGCTTTGTGACATCTCTCTGCATTCACCACCTAGAAAAAGTGTGTGCACCCTGCCTACGAAGAAGATTGTAGCAGATCACTTGTCCTAGCAACCAAGTGATGTGAGTCTCCTGTCCTGCCTTGGTGCTGCCCACAGGGGACATTATAACATATACTTGGTGCTGCACCCATGTGTTGTAATTTTTCTGCCAGGAGTCTACCAAATAAGCTATATTGCTGGGTCCAACACCCAGGTTATGCAGCTCTCCTTTCTGTGCTCTGCCTACAGGGGACATTGTGACTTATCTCTGTACCCATCACTCAGGTGATGTGACTTGCTTCTGCTGACTGATTCCTGTTCAAGTGGAGATTGTGACATATCAATGGGGGCACCATCTAGCTGATGTAACTATTCTTTTCTGCCTAGGTTCTTCCTGCAGTGGAAATTGTGATGTATCACTGGGCTTAACACCAAAGTGACATTAATTTTTTTGCCTTGGTTCTTCCCTCAGAAGACATTGTAATATATTGCTGGGCTCAGCACCAAAACGATGTGGATTTCCTGTCTGGACCCTGCATACAGGAGTCCCTGTGACATATCTCTTGACTCATCAACTATTTGATGTGACTCTTCTCTGTTCCCTGAGCTTTGCCTATAGGAAAGCATCAGCCTGGGCTCCAGAGTCAGCCACCCACCCCTGCACAGACAAGGAGAGGTCTCATTAAGCTTCAGCACAGTCTGGGACCATAGCTTTTTTTGTAACGATTTGTTCGGCATGAGGCCCACTCACAAGGGCCCTTCGTGACTGGACTCAAGGAAAACGAAAAGGCCAACTTGTTTTTGCGATTTTCTGTTGTTTTTCAATAACTATTTCTCAGAAACAGTGCTGGATGAATTCCACAAGGGGTTCACACAACCTGTTCCAGGACTTAGTGACCATTGTTTCTGTCCATGTTCATTGAGTTCAAATTTAATATTTAACTTTTCCTCCTCATTCAGCCTCAATTTGACACTGAATCATAGGAAAATATTTTTACAGTTATACGGGGAAGGCACAACTGGTATAGATTACAGATAGAGCAGAGGAGAATTAAAAGCACAATTAATAGAAACCACACCCACCATGGCCAACGCCAATGCCAGTTTGACAGCCAGTCCACGTTGGGGTCCTGATGGTTAGATTCTAACTGTTTTACTTGTCCTTGCATGTCTTCGGCAAGGAGAGTAATACTGTGAGAACTGTCAGGGATACACACAACATTCAGAATGCAGCAAGACTCAAACCCCTCCTTGGGCTGCGGTAAACATACCTAATGCCATTCGATTTTGCAACACAAGTACACAGCTGAAAAAGTTCTTCTGATAACAACAGAAGTCCAGTGCTACTATCTTAGGAGCTTTTTCTATATGTAGACTTAATATTTTAATTTGTTGCTGAAGCAGGATTGTACAAGGGGCAAGGGAAAATACTGTGATAGGTTTCCACCACCAGGGAGTCTGGCACGTTCATAACCAGCTACCTTTGTAAGCATCTAGATTATTGGGGAAGGGAATATTATCCCGGATGGTGAATGGAATTAATGGCACCCCCAAGTGAATCTCCCCATCCAATAAGGGGGCAGGTAGGCCACCCATAGGGTCTGCATACCCAGAGGGCCCCCCAGGGGACAGCAATGGTTAAACTACAATTATAGTGTATTAAGATGTTATTAAAGTAGCAAAGGAAGTCCAGGTTGGATTGCAAGTGTTGTTGTTTTGGCCCCATTTGTAGTGACAGAGCCATTCAGAAATATTGGCAAGGACAACTCTCCAAGGCAGTCCATTTCCTGTGGCCTCTGGCAATTTGATGCATAGCCAGCATTGACTGCGGTTGGCTTCTGTTGCAGTGGTTGCTGCCCAGTTGATGAATTCACTCTCCACCTCAGACATGATGACCCAGGTACTGATTACTAGTAGACAGGTTATTCTCTGTAACAACAAAACTGAAGGGGAACATGATATTGTTTTTCATTTTTAGGAAATTGTACTACCCTTTTATTTTCTGCTCCCATAGCTACAAGGTCACCAGCCTTAGGGGCGGGATCTGATGGAGGCTGTATCCATATTTTCGCTTCAGGATTTAAGCTACCTATACCAGTGGATCTTAATTTCCCAGTTCTGTACGTAGCCTCTGTTGGGGCAGAGATTTCCTCAGGGGTTAATTGTTAACAAGGTACCAGGTACCACTGACAATTGAGCAACCCAAATCTGCAGTCTTGTAACAAAAGAATGTGGAGTGGTATTGTGTAAAGTGAACTTTAACTCTTCCCGGTAATCATTATCAATTATACCACCATACATTATAATGTGTCTCATTGCCAGGCTTGAACGTGTTGTAATCCATTCACCCACATTCAAGTTTGCATTTATGCTGGAAATTTTGGCCTGTTGATCTACCTGCTGTTTAGTCTGTCAAGAGAATGCAGAGATGCATGAGAATCGATACGAAAAACAGCAATAATAGTAATGTGCCTCAGGATTCAGGTATCTTCCTAGTATTGTTTTCTCCAAACGTCTGTATTCATTATTCACCATTTGTTTCATTGCCATTCGGGCAACTAGGTAGTAAGACCATTTTCTGCTGACCAACAGTCGGTATACAAGCAACAAATCGCTCTGGCCTCCTCCTGAATAGTTCGGAGGATGGCTTCTAGTTCAGCCAGCTGGCTGCTCACACCCCTCCCTTCCTCAGAAACGCTTATGTTTTTAACAGGATTATAAGCCACGGCCTCCCAGCATCGGGTCCCATCAATGTATTTGGTGGAACCATCAGTAACCAAGCGTGTTTCTGATCCTCTGGGCTTAGTTCTTTAAAGGATTTGCCCCATTGGGCAGGGGAGGTTTCCTTCCCTATCTGCAGGACTTGCCCTGTGGTTTCCTGAGTTGGCAAGTTTTGCACATCTTCATGTAAAAATGATACCCCTTTTAGTTCTGGCTTATCCTGGTCTTGTATGTACCATTTCCATTTTATGATACTACATTCTTGAGTGTACCCTATCCAATGGGTTTTGAGGGAGCTCATGACCCAAGTCATAATAGGAATTTGGGGCATCATAAAAACATCATGATTAAAACAAAGGTGTTCTGCTTCCTGTAAAGCGCAGTAGCAGGCCAACAGCTGCTTCTCAAAGAGTATAAGCTTTGCCAGCCTCTGGCAGCTTCTGGGTCTAAAACTCCAAAGGTATCTTTTTCCCATCTTGCTTCTACCTAAGGCTCCAATTAGCATGTTGATGTAGGACAGTTACTTGCAGTTCTGTTGACTCATCCTATAAGGGCCATAGATCCAGGGCCAGTTGCTCCGCTTGTTTTGCTTGTTGAAAAGCCAGGCTGTCTTTCTCTCTCCAGTGATATTCATAGTGTTTTCTAGTGACTTCATGCAGAGGTTGTAATATGTTACCCAAGTGGGGAATATGATGTCTCCAGAATCCAAACAAGCCAATACAATTTTGGACCTCCTTTTCAGTGGTAGGGCTGCAAATTCTAGTATTTTAGCGTTAGCCTTTGGTAAAATGGACTGTTTCCCTGCAGTCCATAGGATGCCAAGGAACTTTACACTTTGTGCAGGCCATTGAATTTTATTAGAGTTAACTTCCCATCGTTGAGATAGGATTTGGGTTTTTACCCTCTTCAAGCCCTGAAAACTGACTAGGTATTCAGTTTTACCCTGACTGGGCCACTCGGACAGCTGTTTTTTCAGCAACAGGCTGATAGCTTTGAGCCTAATCAGTCAAGACAGGCCTGGCATGGTACCAGGGCCAGTCTGGAAGTCAGATTAAAATTTTCCTTTTCCAGCTTACATTTCTCTTGTAGCAACCAGTCCCTATATTGACACTTTAACTTATAAGCAGTAAGCAAGCATCATCAATGCTGGGAAATTCCCTCAGCATTCCAATTACCAACAGGGACTCCCTGCTGCACCTCACGCACAGCCAGTGATTCAAACAAACTTTATCCCACTTAAATGGCAATGCAGATATAATAAGCAAATATATAAGCAAGTTGCAATGGGACGGGGAGAAGGGAAAAGATATATATATATATTTACACTCACCAAACTATGGAGGATTCACCACCAGACTGTGAAGCAACAGCCTGGGCTCCAGATTGGCCACTCTTCCGTGCCCAGACGACGTGAGATCTCATGAAGCTTTGGCGCAGTCTGGAACCCCAGCTCTTTTTGTAATGAGTTATTTGGCATGAAGTCCGGTCAGGAAGGCTCTTCACAACGGGGCTCAAGGAACACAAAAAGGTCAACTTGTTTTTTTGATTGTCTATTGTTTTTCAATAACTAAGATATAGGAATAAATTGAAATAGAGATTTATCTGAAACAGCGCTGGATGAAGGCTTCAAGGGGCTCACACAACCTGTTCCGGGACTTGGTGACCATTGTTTGAGTCCATGTTCAATTGAGTTCAAATTTAATATTTACCTTTTACTTCACAAAGTGTCAAAAGTAATTCCTTCAAATGCAGGAAATTATGTAGCTACTCACAAACTAAACTTCTCAAACAAAAGTCATAAATTGAGTACAGAGATAAAAAATAAAATAAAATCTAACTACATCTGTCTACAGGGGATTCAATTTATTTATTTTTTTATTTATTTTAGAGACATGGTATTGCTTTGTTTCCCAGGCTGGTCTCAAACTTCTGGGCTCAAGTTAACCTCCAACCTCAATCTCCTAAAATGCTTGGATGACAGATATGAGCCATCTTACTATATAGTAACAAAAACAGACTAAAAGTGGCAAGATGCATCAAAACAATTTTATGCAAATCGTAATGAAATGAAGACAACGTCACAAGCACATTATGCAAAATACTTTTTAAATAACTGTCTTAGTTTATAAAATAAACTATAAGTTAAAACTGTCAAAGAAAACAAAGGACAAAATAATAAAAAAGTTTATTCACTGGAAACCTAGGAAAATTATATACATTTATATAATATACATTTATATAACTGTGTGTATTTATCTAATTATGTATACAGACACACATATATATGAACCTCACATGAAGATTTTAAAATAAATCAATAATATTTTGTCAGAACATAAACAAAAAACTGCAATATACTGAGAACAATATTTTAATACACCAGTTCTGTAATTAATAATAAAGCCAGAGAGAATGTTAAAAAGAAAACAGAGGACATGAAAATACTGTAAAACAGTTAGATGTAACAGATGCATAGAGATCACTCTACACAACAACAAAACTCACAGTCTTGTCAAAAGCTCATAAAACTTTGTCCTAAAAATAAATATAAGGAAAAAAAATTTTTAACAGAATTTTAAAAAATTGAATGTTACAGAAAACACTTCAAAAAATCAATCAACACAGGAGCCGGTTTTTTGAAAAGATTAACAAAATAGATAGACGGCTATTAAGACAAATAAAGAAGAAAAGAGAGAAGAATCAAAGAGACGCAATAAAAAACGACAAAGGGGATATCACCACCAAACCCACAGAAATACAAACTACCATCAGAGAATACTATAAACACCTCTACGGAAATAAACTGGAAAACCTAGAAGAAATTGATAAATTCCTGGAAACATCCACACCTCCAAGACTAAACGAGGAAGAAGTTGAATCTCTGAGTAGACCAGTAGCAGGTTCTGAAATTGAGGCAATAATTAATAGCTTACGAACCAAAAAAAGTCCAGGACCAGACGAATTCACAACTGAATTCTACCAGAGGTACAAAGAGGAGCTGCTACCATCCCTTCTGAAAATATTCGAAATCAATAGAAAAAGAGGGAATCTTCCTTAACTCATTTTATGAGGTCAGCATCATCCTGATACCAAAGCCTGGCAGAGACACAACAAAAAAACAATATCCCTGATGAACATCAATGCAAACATCCTCAATAAAATACTGACAAACCAAATCCAGCAGCACATCCAAAAGCTTATCCACCACGATCAATTCAGCTTCATCCCTGGGATGCAAGCCTGGTTCAACATATGCAAATCAATAAACATAATTCATCACATAAACAGAACCAATGACAAAAATCTCATGACTATCTCAATAGATGCAGAAAAGGCCTTCAACAAAACTCAACAGCCTTTCATGATAAAAACTCTAAATAAACTAGGTATTGATGGAACATATCTGAAAATAATAAGAGCTATTTATGACAAACCCACAGCCAATATCATGCAGAATGGGCAAAACCTGGAAGCATTCCCTTTGAAAACCAGCACAAGACAACGATGCCCTCTCTCACCACTCCCACTCAACATAGTATTGGAAGTTCTGGCCAGGGCCATCAGGCAAGAGAAACAAATAAAGGACATTCGATTAGGAAAAAGAGGAAGCCAAATTGTCTCTGTTTGCAGATGACATGATTGTATATTTAGAAAACCCCATTGTCTCAGCCCAAAATCTCCTTAAATCTGATAAGCAACTTCAGCAAAGTCTCAGGATACAAAATAATGTGCAAAAATCACAAGTATTTCCATACACCAATAACAGACGAACAGAGAGCCAAATTATGAGTGAACTCCCACTCAACAATTGCTACAAAGAGAATAAAATACCTAGGAATCCAACTTACAAGGGATGTGAAGGGCATTTTCAAGGAGAACTACAAACCACTGCTCCATGAAATAAAAGAGGACACAAACAAATGGAAGAACATTCCATGCTCCTGGAAAGGAAGAATCAATATCATGAAAATGACCATGCTGCCCAAGATAACTTACAGATTCAATGCTATCCCCATCAAGCTACCACTGACTTTCTTCACAGAATTGGAAAAAACTACTTTGAAGTTCACATGGAACCAAAAAACAGCCTGCATAGGCAAGAAAATCCTACGCAAAAAGAGAAAAGCTGGAGGTATCACACTACCTGACTTCAATCTATACTACAGGTCTACAGTAACCAAAACAGCACGGTACTGGTACCAAAACAGATATATAGATCAATGGAAAAAAACAGAGGCCTCAGAAATACCACCACACATCTACAACCATTGGATCTTGGACAAATGTGACAAAAACAAACAATGGGGAAAGGATTCCTTATTTAATAAATGTTGCTGGGAAAAATGGCGAGCCATATGCAGAAAACTGAAACTGGATTTCTTCCTTACACCCTATACATAAATTGACTCAAGATGGATTAAAGACTTAAATGTAAGACCCAAAACCATAAAAACCTAAGAGAAAACCTGGGCAATACCATTCAGGACATAGGCATGGGCAAAGACTTCATGACTAAAACACCAAAAACAATAGCAACAAAAGCCAAAATATACAAATGAAATCTAATTAAACTTAAAAGCTTCTACACAGCAAACGAAACTATCATTAGAGTGAACAGGCAACCTACAGACTGGGAGAAAATTTTTGGAATCTACCCATCTGACAAAGGACTCACATCCAGAATCTACAAATAATTTAAACAAATTTACAAGAAAAAAATGAGCAATCCCATCAAAAAGTGGGCAAAGGATATGAACAGACCCTTCTCAAAAGCAGACATTTATGTAACCAACAGACATGAAAAATTGCTCATCATCACTGGTCATCAGAGAAATGCAAATGAAAACCACAATGAGATACCATCTTACGCTAGTTAGAATGGGGATCATTAAAATGTCAGGAAACAACAGATGCTGGAGAGGACGTGGAAAAAAAATGCTTTTACACTGTGGGTTGGAGTGTAAATTAGTTCAAACACTGTGGAAGACAGTGTGGTAATTCCTCAAGTATCTACAACCAGAAATACCATTTGACCCAGCAATCCCATTACTGGGTATATATCCAAAGGATTATAAATCATGCTACTATAAAGACACATGCACACGTATGTTTATTGTGGCACTGTTCAGAATAGCAAAGTCTTGGAACCAACCCAAATATCCATCAATGATAGACTGGATTAAGAAATTGTGACACATATACACCATGGAATACTACGCAGCCTTAAAAGAGGATGAGTTCATGTCATTTGCAGGGAAATGGATGAAGCTGGAAACCATCATTCTCAGCAAACTATCACAAGGACAGAAAAACAAACACTGCATGTTTTCAGTCATAGGTAGGAGTTAAACAATGAGAACACGTGGACACAGGACAGGGAACATCAAACGCTAGTGCCTGTTTGGGGGTGGGGGGCTATGAAAGGGATAGCATTAGGAGAACACTTAATGTAAATGATGAGTTGATGGGTGCAGCAAATCAACATGACACATGTATACCTGTGTAACAAACCTGTACGTTCTGCACATGTATCCTAGAACTTAAAGTGTAATAAAAATTGAAGGTTACAGACCATAATTTCTGACCAAAATGGATTAAAACTAGAAATCAATAACCGAATAAAATTCATAAAATTCACAAATACATGATAATTAAACAATTTATTCTTCAACATGTTTTTGTTCAAGAGTTAAAAATTTAATATTTTGAACGTATCTATAATGCCCAAAGTGAGCTGCAGATTTAATACAATCCCTATGAAATTCTTAATATTATTTTTGACAGAAACAGAGAATGTGACTCCCCAAAGTATACGGAATTTCAGGGGACCACATAAAAAAAGTTGGAAGCATTACAATTCCTGATTTCAAGACATGTTAGAAATCTACAGTAATCAAAATCTTATATTACTGGCATAAAGACAGACAATTAGACTAATAAAAAAATCTTTGCCACTTCTGCAGACAGTGCCTGCATCATCCTGCAGACTGACAATGATCATTTTGCTGCTGATGACTTTAAAGTGTGAGACAGAGATGGCCATGTGCCAGTTTGTGGAGAGCGACATTACTGATAATACCAGTGTCACTGAGCCTCTGCTGGAGACAGAGATGGAGGCCCTCAAGGAAGAGCTGCTTTTCATGAAGAATCATGAGGAGGAAGTTGAAGGTCTATAATACCTGATTTCCAGCTCTTGGTTGACCATGGAGGTAGATGTCCCCAAGTCTCAGGACCTTGGCAAGATCATGACAGGCATCTGGGCCCAATATGACGAGATGGCTGAGAACAGCTGAGAGGAGCTGGACAAGTACTGGTCCCAGCAGACTGAGGAGAGCACCAGAGTAGTCACCATGCAGTCCGCTGAGATCGGAACTGCTGAGAGGATGCTCAGGGGGTTGAGATGTACAGTCCAGTCCTTGGATATCGAACTGGACTCAATGAGATATCTGAAAGTCAGTTTGGAGAACAGCCTGTGGGAGGTAGATGCAGATGGAGCAGCTCAACAGGATTCTGCTGCACCTGGAGTCAGAGCTGGCCCAAACCCAAAGAGAGGAACCAGGTCCAAGAGCATGAGGACCTGTGGAACATCAAGGTCGAGCTGGAGGCTGAGATTGCCACCTACTGCCGCCTGCTAGAAGACGGGGAGGACTTCAATCTCCCGGATGCTCTGGACAGTGGTAAATACCTGCAAGCTATTCAAAAGAAAAGCCCCCGCAGGATAGTGGACGGCAAAGTGGTGTCTGAGACCAACAAAACGGAGGTTTTCTTGTGCTAAGCCAGCAGAAGCAAGGTCCCTTTGGGGAGCAGGAGGCCAGTAAGAAGTTCAGAGGTCAAAAAAAATTACCTTCAAATCACAGAAGTGTTTCCTTCACACAAAAGTATTATAGATTCATGAATACATAGAAGTGGAAATCAAGACAATTTCCACAACTACTCATCCAGAGAGGATTAAAAAAAAATTGGCCACCAACTAATAAAACAAATACACGTCATAAATAAAGTATGAGTAATGTTTATACAGGCAAATGAACAGAGAATTATGTTGGCAATAGATATATGGTTGATTCATATTTGACTTATTTTCTACAGTCTTTGAAACTGTACACAGTTGAATATAGTCATACAAAATTATAATATACAGGCAGAATCTAAAAACACAATTAAATGATGTAAGGCAGCCTATCCTAACAAGGAAATACAAGAATATATAATATTAGAATATAAAATTAAATAAACATTAACCTGTGAAATACCGAATAAACAAAGCATACAATGGAAGAAGACTCTTTCTAGATAACTAGCATGTTCAACCATAACTGGGCACCCATAAAGAGCAGATTTTGAATTCTTAGCATATGGTTAGAGTAACAAAATTGCACAACAAATACATTATAATCTCCCATAAACAGCATTTAGAAGAAAATTTTAATAAAGATTTCAATGATATTAGAGACACTTTTTATTATGTTCTTAATATATTACTCCTTTTTTTCATACAAATGGAAAGGCTATAATTTATTTTTTTTTATTTTTTGAGACAGAGTCTAGCTCTGTCACCCAGGCTGGAATGTAGTGGTGAGACATCGGCTCACTGCAACCTCCGCCTCCTGGGTTCACTCCATTCTCCTGCCTCAGCCTCCCGAGTAGCTGGGACTACCGGGGCCCACCACCAGGCCTGGCTAATTTTTGTGTGTTTTTAGTAGAGACGGGATCTCACCATGTTAGCCAGGAAGGTCTTGATCTTCTGACCTCGTGATCCACCCGTCTCGGCCTCCCAAAGTGCTGGGATTACAGGCTTGAGCCACCGTGCCTGGCCGGGTATATTTTTTGTAGTTTTAGTACAGAAGGGATTTCACCATGCTGGCCAGGCTGGTCTTGAACTGCCGACCTCGTGATCTACCCATCTCAGCCTCTTAAAGTGCTGGGATTACGAGCATGAACCACAGCACTGGCCTATAATTTATTTTTTTAAAAGCAAAGAAAAGCCTTACATTTTTACATATGGGAGCAACATGAATATTGTAAAATATGCTGTGGAACACTACAATATAATAAGCAAATAGAAATAAATTATACTATCATTCAGATAAATATTGAGGAAAGTAAATGGAAACACTAATGATAAGTTTTTCTATGCAGTGAACTTAGACGCAAACTAAAACTTTTCTTAAAGTGATGTGCATACTATCTAATTCACTTTCTATATAACACATAAATTCAACTATGCTATTCTGAAACCCCTGAAGCTAAAATTATAGACTAATTTGACATACATAAAAACAGGACAGGGAAAACGTACAGATCACAGTCCCACTAAGCTTTATATAAGTTTAATTAATAACTGATTAAGAAATAATGTAACAATTAAGAATTTGTTCTATTCCTGGCAAGTTTCTAAGTTTTTCTATGGCATTAAAGTCTTTAAAAATTATTTGAAGTGAGTAGATACAATAAACTGTTCCACAGGTGAGACATTTGGCATAGACAGTTCACATTTCTAAGTTAGTTTCTACTAAGGGAAAGAAAACTTTTTGACCTACATTACCAGAGATGAAAAAAAGAATAAAGTGAAATAGAAGATTCAACTTTATCATATGTGCTGAGGTGCTTTGGGCTCTGATAAATTTTTTTCCGATTTTTTTGCAGGAACACATTTGAAATCATAGGACTGAAAATTACGAAGCAGAAACATTTCTCCTTGGAGTTTCTGAAATATGTGAACCAAACCCCAATGCCTGCACTTTTACTCTCAAAAACTTCTGACATGAGGCACAGATTTTTACAAAACAGCTTAACATAGAAGTCTCACAAAATGTGCAGATTTCCTCAGATCCCAAAAACAGTGGAAAAGCACTCAGACCACAAGGCCTTCACGGGAATAGCAGAAAGAAGAGGAAAACTTTGGCTGTCACTGTGAATGCCCTGGAATGTTAGTGGAGAGACAGGAGAAGCCTTAGAAGATTTAAGAGCATAATAAGCATAGGGTAGGACATTTCCATCTGTGGCAGCAAAAGAAGTAAATCTAGAATTTTCCAGAACCAATTTCTTTGAAGCAGAACTTCCAACACCACATTCTTAAGGTTTTCTCCTTGGCCTTTGCACCTCTCATCTTTGTTATTTGTTCATTCTTCCCTATTGGGGTGTTGCCTATTATTCTCTCTCTTTTTACATTCCAAAGATATTTCCTTTACTGTAGAACAGGGGCATCCACGGGAGACTACAGCCGTGAGTTCTTAGTTTCTCTTTCTGGTGGAGCCAGTAAGGCCCTTTCCTCATCCCCCTTTGCCGCTTATCACTAGAGACAGAACAGGAAAACCATTGCTGCAGGCTGCTAAAAACCTAAAACAAAACAGAGCCATAACAAAAACAAAACAAGGTGGCTTGAAAAAGCTTGCTGTACAAGGCAACCAGGTCTGGCTTATATTCACCACATCCCTTCTTCTTTCCCAGAACAACAATTGGGCTCAAGAGAAAACGTCTAACTTTTAGTATCTCCCTCAGTATAGAATGAGAACACTGGAACATATGTTCAAAGTTTGGCTTTGTGGGCTACGGCTGATGACTAGATTCTGTCTCCCCCAACACGGAATGCTAAAGGAAATGGCAGAGTAATGAGAATGACAACTTATGACTGCTGAGAAGAGAAGTTACATGCTTATCACAGCCTCAGAGAAACAAACACTGCAATCAACTGCGGAAGCAAAGGACTACAGTGTCTGGAAAACAATGGGAAAAATATCTTTACCTTAAAAATACACACACAAGCCCAGAGAAGACACATTGAAGACACTTAATGAAGTACCAGGATGTACAGCCTCACTGATTGTTGTACTATCTTGTAGTAAGAAAGTTTGTACATACTACATTACACAGTTGTTTTACAAATTTCTGAATCTCATCAAAAGATTGCAGGGTATACAGAAAAGGACGAAAACATGTGACAATTGAAGAAATAAAATAAACCTACAAATATTGACCTTTAAAAATCTTTGTTGACTTTTAAAGGTCAAAATTTGTAGGTTTATTCTTTGTTGTTGATGTTTTTGCATTATATAATTTTAAAAATCAAAATAATTATCAAAACTCCTTAATGATATGGACACTCCTCCGGTCCGCAGGGCTCCGGCAAGGAAGGAGCCTCGACACCATGCGGGACACCCAGGTGGACCCCCAACCCACGCCGGAGGCTCAGAGCAGGAGCAGGGACCTGGCTGCACCAGGCCGAAGCCGCCTCCACCCCCAGCGGTCGCGGACTCCAGGAGCTCCAGACCTGGGGTCGTGGTGAGATTCGTTGATTGACTGCGCGATGGTGGCTGAGTGGCAATCAAACGGATTTCATCACCTTAAATGGTTTTGAACCAATGAAGCTATATTCCCTTAAAAAGACGGACAGCCCATCGTGTGAACTTTAGAGTTTGTGAACAAATTTATATTGGGTTCATAGTGGCGTCATGCACGCAGACTCCTGCGAGTTCCCCTAAGTTCTTAGAGGACTGCTTTGCCTTTTGATCTGAGAGTTGCAAAGTTCCCTAAAGAATGGACCTGTGGATAAGCGCTAAGTCAAGAGACAGCGATTGGACAGAATTTGTGAAGGAATTCGCCGCCAGATCATGAAAGACACCCTAAGCCCCCGCTCAGTGGCAGCGTTCCTGGTCGGCCGTGACTGCACTGTGGACATGCCCATCCTGAAGGATCTGGCCACCATGGTCTTCTGTGATGCAGTCCACGCAGGAGATCCACGAGAAACTTCTAAACAGAGCCGTGGGCGCCATGATGTACCACACAATCACCTCACCAGGGAGGATCTGGCAAATTTCAAGTCCTTGAGAGTGATCGTGGGGGTGGGCAGTGGCTATGACAACGTGGACATCAAGGCTGCCAGTGAGCTCGGAATTGCTGTGTGAAACATCCCGTCCGCAGCCGTGGAAGAGACAGCCAATTCCACCAACTGCCACATTCTCAACGTGTACCGGAGGAACACATGGCTGTACCAGGCACTGTGGGAAGGCAAGCGGGTTCAGAGCATGGAGCAGATCTGCGAGGTGGCCTCGGGAGTGGCCCGCATTCGTGGGAAGACGCTGGACCTCATCGGCTAGGGTCGCACGCAGCAGGCTTTTGCAGTTCCAGCCACAGCCTTTGGATTCAGCATAATATTTTATTACCCCTACTTGCAGGATGGGATCGAGCAGTCCCTGGGCATGCAGAGGGTCTACACCCTGCAGGATTTGCTGTATCAGAGCGACTGCGTCTCCTTGCGCTGCAGTCTCAACGAACATAAGCATCACCTCATCAATGACTTTACCATAAAGCAGATGAGGCAGGGAGCATTCCTTGTGAACGCAGCCCGTGGTGGCCTGATGGATGAGAAAGCCTTAGCACAGGCCCTCAAGGAGGGCAGGATAGGAGGGCCAGTCCTCGACGTGAATGAGTCGCAGCCGTTTAGCTTTGCTCAGGGTCCGTTGAAAGATGCCCCCAATCTCATCTGCACTCCTCACACTGCCTGCTACAGCCAGCAGGTGTCACTGGAGATGAGGGAGACAGCTGCCACCAAGATCCGCCGAGCCATCACAGGTCGCATCCCAGGAAGCTTAAGAAACTGTGTGAACGAGGAATTCTTTGTCACATCTGTGCTTTGGTGGGAAATAGACCAGCAAGAAATTCATCCAGGCATCGTGGGCGTGGGTCCAGGAGGACTTCCTGCATCCATGGAAGGGATCTTCCCTGGAGACATCCTGGTGACTCACAAACTCCCGACAGTGGCACATCCTTCCCAAGCGCCCTCTCCCAACCAGCCCTCAAACACGGGGACAATCGAGAGTACGCCAACGAGAAATAACTGACAATGCCGGAAGGTAATCATTCAGATACACTTGGGAACAAGAGACAGTGAAAAATAGATAAACTAAGAGAAAAAGAATCTGACGCTCTTTTTAGCTGATTCTGTACGTACGCTCATTGGTATTGCGGTGTTAAAACTACAAGAGCTAGAAAACTGAAGATGTCGTCTGCTTACGGAAGCTCTGAAAGACTAGGGTGTGATTTATTAACCACCAACTTCCGTTATTGTGTGTTAAGTTTTTCATCTGTTCGTCAAATCACAAAGAATAAATACAACTTTTTCCTTTATCAGTCCCTTGGGCACAGCAGGTCCGGAACACCCTGCTCAGAATGTTGCATCAAGACTTCAAACATCAAAATAAAAACCATGAGGAGGAAATCCCCATCTTGTGACTTGAGTCCCTTCAGTCTACAGGGACTGTTTACAGCTTTTTGCTAATAGGAAGATCACATTACTAGAAAATGTGGAGTAAACTGTTTGCCTGTGGTTGACACCTGCACGCATAGGATTGAAGACAGTACCGGCTCCTGTACAGAGAAGCATCTCACATCTGAACTACATACTGAGAGGGCAAGTTGGTTCTAAGTTCAGTAAAAGCCTCCGATAATACAAAAAAAAAAAAAAGTATTAAGTTTCACAACCTGTTTGTAATCAAGTATATTTTCTCAGTTTCATATCCTCTGCTATTTTATCGAGTGGAAAGTCTTGCACTAAAAGCGTTCAAGAAAAATAATATTGCATTTTCTTATGTCACAGGAAACACTTTTAATGGTAACTTGTCAGATGGTCTATGAAAAACCCACTTTTTAAGACACTGATAAAGTCTTCTTTTCTTCACGTTGTGTTTTACACAAGAACAGTTCAGACGTATTCGATGTCACTGATTTTAACAAATTCTATTAGATTTGCATCAATTAGTTACATGTTCTATTCATAGTCTTTTGTGAATCATTGTCTTTTTGTTTAAAAAGATGGCCTATTTTGATCCTTTGATTAGGTACATTCCCGTTTTTGTAAGAAAAGAAAAATTTTTTAAATTGTCCCAAGCAGAAAAATAATGGCTATCGGAAGTACGTTTTGTTTTAGTGTAGTGCGAGTTACCGTTACTGTAGTTGTTTATTGTAAAGATGGACATTTAGCATTCAGTGCAGTTTTCAATAAAATGTAATTAGAAAAAACTGCTTAATGAACAAAAACAGAACATAGACAACAAAAGAATATTAGAAGAAGTGATACATAAAGAAAATGAGATATTGATAAATAGATTTTTAAAAACCAACAATTGTGAATCTGAAGAACATAATAGCTATATTAAAAATTTAATCAACAGTCACAAAAGCAGACTAATACAGGAGAAAAAATTACACAATTGACGACATTGTAGTTATAAATACTGAGTGATGAAAACAAATTATTTAAGCAGAATGAAGAAAAAAGTATGGGACGTATTGCACACCATCAAGTGGACCATTATATTTATGAAAGGAGTCTTACAAAAACAATATAGGAGAAAAGCAATAAAGAGGTTATTTTCAAAAAGTAGCTGAGAAATCCCCAAATGACAAGGTAATTAAACAAGAAGAAATACTTCCAAACAAAAACCTTCAACTGGAATAATATCACTTCAGAAATAAAAAAACTAAACCTTTCCAAAATAAATAAAAGTTGAGTGTGTTACTAACCACTAGAACAGTCCTAAAGGAAATGTAAAAGAGTCTATCACGTCCAAAAATGAAATGATGCTGCAGAGCATCATAACAGCACATGAAAATAGAAAGCTCTCTATTAAAGGTAAATATATAAACAGGTAAAGAAATCTCTACTGTCATAATCATGGTGCACAAAACTTTCAAAATATTGCCATGGGGTTTAAAACATGAAGCAAAAATCTGCATAAATTTGTGTTCATAGACCATAAGGAAAGATAATATGTGATATTAATAAAACAGTGGGGGTGTGAAGAGGTACAACTTTGCATTCAGTTGAAATATAGTTGTTATATACTGTCATAACTTTAAGATGATTTATGAAGTCTTTATTTCTCAGGATGATTACCAAAAAAACCTGTAGAATGTATGCAAAGGCAAATGAGAAAGAAATTCAATCACGTCACTACAAAATCAACAAACAGAAATAAAGCAGTAAGAGAAAAAATGATAAATAACACATCTACAAGAAACACAGAAGACAATTAAAAATAATAAAGTAACTTCATTAACTGCAGTAATTACTTCAAATATAAAAAGTTAAATACCTTAAAGAAAATTAATAAATAATTTAATGGATTAAGAACAAAGAAGATCCAGCAATGTGCTCTCTGCAAGAGTCACTTCAGCTCTAAGGACTCAAATAAGTTGAAAGTAACAGTATAAAGAAAATATATTTTATGCAAAGAGTAGCTAAAATTGGAGGGCCATGGTCATAATTATACTAAACAAAATATATTTTAAATCAAAAATATGAACAAGAGACAGATTGGTATTGTATTTTTGTTTTTGTTTTTGGAGACAGAGTCTCATTCTGTCACCAGGCTGGAGTGCAGTGGCACGATCTCGGCTCACTGCAACCACCACCTCCCTGGTTCAATCGATTCTCCTGCTTCAGCTTCCCGAGTAGCTGGGACTACAGGCACACGACACCACCTCACCCAGCTAATTTTTGTACTTTTTAGTAGAGATGGGGTTTCACCTTGTTGACCAGGATGGTCTCGATCTCTGGACCTCATGATTCACCCGCCTCGGCCTCCCAAAGTGCTGAGAGTACAGGCGTGAGCCACTGCGCCCGGCCGAGAGAGATTGGTATTATGTAATGCTGAGATGGATTAACTTTCCAGGAATCTATAACAATAATTTATAAATCATATATATATAATTTGAAAAATCTGCAAAAATATACCATTGAGATTTTGACAGAAATTACATTAAATTTTTGTATTACTATAAATAGCACTGACATCTTTCTTTCTTTTTTTTTTTTAGAGAGAGTTTCTTTCTCTCAGGCTGGAGGGCAGTGGCACGATCTCGCGATAGGCTCACTTCAACCTCCTCCTCCCAGGTTCAACTGATTCTCGTCTTTCAAATATGTAAAACAAATATTGACAGAAGTCAAGCAAGAAATACATAGCAACACAACAATGGTGGACTTCAAGACTCCACTTTCAGTAATGACTAGAAAAGTCAGAAGTAATATCAGTAAGAAAGCCAAACCTGAACATTATAGACCCAACCAGCATTTACAGAACTCTCCAATTTAAAGGAGCAAAATCTGCAATATTCTAAATCACACATGGTACATTCTGTTAGGATACATGTCTTATTAAATTTAAGAAAATTGAAGCCATACAATGTAAATGAAACTAGAATACAAAAGCAAGAAAATGTGGCAAATATGTAAATAAGAGGAAATTAAGCAAAATCTTTCATATAGTCTTGCTCAAGTGTCAGGTGACTTAATATTGTTAAGATGTCAGGGCCGGCATGAGGCTCATGCCTGTAATCCCAGGACTTTGGGAGGCCAAAGTGGGTGGATCACTTGAGATCAGAAGTTTGAGACTAGCCTAGTGAATATGGCAAAACCCTATCTCTACTAAAAATACAAAAGTTAGCTAGATGTGATGGTGCATGACTGTAATCCCAGCTACTCTGGTGGCTGAGACTGGAGAATTGCTTGAACCTGGGAAGCGGAGCCTGCAGTGAGCACATCTCACACCCCTGCCCTTCAGCCTGAGTGACTCACTAAATGTCCATCTCCAAAAAAAAAAAAAAAAAAAAATGTTGTCAGTACTACTCATGATGATATAAAAATGTAAGGTAATTTTTGTCAAAATCCCAATGGTATTTTTTTTGCAGAATTTTTGTGTATAATTCTAAAGGTTGCTTAGGAAAGGTGACTAGCCAAACACCCTTTACAAAGAACAAAGAGGTATTACATTTTCTGATTCAAAATCATGATACAAAGCTACAAAAATAAAAACAATATGGTATTGCCACAAAAACAGATACGTAGATGACGAAACAAAATAGAGATCCCAGAAATAAACCCTTGCATATGTGATAAAATAATCTTCCATAAGATTTCCATGACCACACAATAGAAAAATAAGAATCTATTTAACAAATAATTTTCCAAATTGAATATTTACAGAGAAAAAAATAAAGTTGGATGCTTCCTTTGTATCATATATAAAAAGAAAAGTTTTTAAAATGAATTCAATACTTAAACATAAAACCTAATAAAATTCTTAGAAGTAAACATAAGGGAAAAGTTTATGACATAAGTCTTAAAACTCTTTCCTTAAGTTTGACATCAAATTCATAAGCAACAAGGAAAAGAACAACGACCAAAAAAAGGGACTACATTAAGCTTCAACTATTCTACACATCAAATAAAACATTTAGTGCCATACAAACGTCACCTAATAAGTGGGTGAAAGCTAGGCATGGTGTCTCATGCCTTCAATTCTACAACTTTAGGAGGCCAAGGCAGAACAATCACTTGAGGCCAAAACTTTGAGACTAGCCATGAAAACATAGCAAGACCCTGTCTTGTATAGGGTTACAGATATGCATACATACATACATATAACAAAAAAGAGTAAAAATATTTTCTAATCACATATTTGGTAGGTGTTAATTTTCAAAATATATAAATTCCTAAAACTCAACAACAAAACAAGTTAATAACTTGATTTAGAATGGCACATGTTTGAAATGACTTTCTCCAAAGAAGACATAGAAATGACTAGGCATTTAAAAGGATATTCGACAACTCTCTTCTGGAAAAATACAAAGAAAAGTCACAATAATCTATCACCTCAAACCTATTTTTAAAAAAGTATGAAAGCTCTTCAAAAAATTTAAAATGAGATTATTATACAATCCAGCAAACCCCATTCTGGCTATGTATTTAAAATATACAACACATGATCCGGAAGAGATATTTGCACACCCAAATTTATTGCAACATTACTAACACAAGCCAAAAGGCAGAAACAATCCAGATGTCCCTTGACCAATGAACAGATTAATAACAAGTGGCACATACACAAAGTGGAATATTATTCAGTCTTTACAAAGTCACATTATATGATAATTCTGGAGAATATCACGTTAACTGAAATAAGCCAGGAACAAAGTGACAGTCTATGATTCCATTCATAATCAGGTATCTTAAGTAGACAAACTCATAGGAAAAAAAAAGTTAGAATGGTGTTTGTCAAGGGCTCAAGAGATGGTAAAATGGGCAATTGTCTTAAAAGACATTTAATGTTAGTTTTGCAAGACACAGAAGTTCCGCAGGTCTTTTGCATAACTATGTGAATGTACTTAACGCTAATGAAATATACACTTAAAAAGAATTAAAATGGTAAATTTTACATTATGTGTTTTTACCACAATCGCAATTTTTAAAAGGAAAGATATGGACTTATAAAGCTTTCCAAAAATTAAATTTTGTTCGCAAAAGATTTTCTCTCACACAAAGGAAGTATAGATTTATAATTAAACACATTGTGAAATTAAGACTATTTCATTGACTATTCATCCACACAAGAAAAGACAGCCACTGAAAATCAGCCAAAAAATATGGAAGATAAGCCATGAGCAAAGTTGGGGACATATTTATAGAGACAAACAAACACATATATAATTTAATTTTGAAAACGTATGACCGATTTATATTTTAATTAAACCCAACATTGGTTTCCTGAGTGAAATTTGGTTTTCAATTTGGGCAAATGAAGACCTTTCTGTGGTTAAAAGGATTCTTTCTTCTCCGTTTCTTGATATGGACCTGTGCTGGGGACTGGTCAGCTGTTCAAGTGCAATGCATTCAGTTTTGGTTCTGTGCCAGGATTAAACCTACGATACTTCACATTTCATATATAAACCCCGATGAAGTGTTTCTAGGAGATGGCTGCCTCATAACCTATATTTTGCCAAATGTTTACTATGAATTTCACCACCATCCTCTTGAAGGTGGTATTGTAACTAAAACTCTTCAGGACATTCTACTTAAAACTAAAATCACGTATATCTCAAGAAACTGCTTTCTGATTTGAAATGCCTCTGTCGTGTATTGTCTGCAATCAGCATGCTCTTTCAAAGAAAGTAGAAAGGACAGATGAGGAAACTGATAGTGTTACTGCATGGGAGACAGAGGTGAGGATACACATGGCGGATGAAAACATGGAAGTTATTTCTACAGCAGGATCTTGTAAGTGTCTGATTGCTATTCTCCCTTGCATATCAAATGATGTTCCTTTACTGGAAGAGAAGACAGTGCGCTGTTTACCTTGACATTGAGAGGCAATTTTGAATCTCTGTCGTGATTGCTTAGGACTGAGGATTTAATGTGCTATTTTGTGGAAATCTTAGAAGCAGTAATGGGATTTAATGATCTTAACTATCATCCATCCGAAAAACCTAACGCGATTTTAAATAAAATGGCCTGCTGCTTCCACCGTTCCCTTTTTAAACCAGGAGCTGCCATTGCTTTTAACATTATGAAGTTGAATCTATGAATAGTTTGTACTATTAAAATTTTTTTAAAAATCCACATTGACTTGAAGTGTACAGGCAGAGTTGGAAATTATAACATCCAATGTTATAATACATACGTAAAACCGAAAATAAAATCAACAGCTGCCCTGAAACCTATTCTAAATAATCGAGACAGTAATATGGAATTGTAAAGAAAAACAAGAAACATATTTACTCATAAAATCTTGCAAGCAAAGTTTTTTTTCTTTTTTTGAGACAGAGTCTCACTCTGTCACCCAGGCTGAAGTGCAGTGGCGAGACGACGGCTCATTTCAACCTCCGCCTCCTGAGTTCAAACCATTCTCCTGCCTCAGCCTTCACTGAGATTACAAGCACCTGCTACCAGACCAGGCTACCTTGCATATAAACTTGATATATCATTTATAAAAATATTTTTTAGATAACTAAAATATTCTACTGTGACTGTGCAGTCATGAAGTTCGGGTACCTTGAATCATTGGCATGTAGTGTATGACAGTAAAATTTCACAGAAAATACAGTATAACCATTAATAAAAGGCTCTAACAAGAGAATTTTAATGGATAAGAATTGAAAAGACACCATAAATAATTTCCGTTATATTTTTAATACACTGATGCTATTCTTACACAAAGTAAAAAGGCTGAGTAAGTTGTGGTGGCTCACACCTGTAATTCCAGCACTTTGGGAGGCCGAGGTAGCAGACTGCTTAAGCACAAGAGTTCACAACATGCCTGGGCAGCATAGGGAGACCCTGTCTCTGCAAATAATAATAAACAGCCAAGTGTGCTAATACACATTTGTGGTCCCAGCTGCTCAGGAGGCTGAGGCAGGAGAATTGCCTGAGCCTGAGTCGTCAAGGCTAGAGTGAGCTGTGATTGTGCATTGCATTCCAGCCCAGGTGACAGAGTGAGACCCTGTTTAAAGAAAAAAAAAAAAAAAAAACTAACAATTAGCCAGGAGTAGTGGCATGCACCTGTACTCCCAGCTACTTCAGAAGCTGAAGTTAGAAAATCATTTGAGCCTGAGAGTTTGAGTCTGCAGTGAGCCATAATTGAGCTACTGAACTCCAGTCTGGGTGACAGAGCAAGGCCTTGTCATAGATAGATAGATGATAGATAGATAGATAGATAGATAGATAGATAGATAGATAGATGATAGAATACACCTGGAGAAACAGTAGATTTAAGAAAATGTAGTGTGATGTAAATTTTAAAATAAACTTTATGTGTATCACTTAGAAATTTATAGAACAGGCAGGGCGCGGTGCCTCACGCCTGTAATCCCAGCACTCTGGGAAGACGAAGTGGGCAGATCAGGGGGGCGGATATTGAGACCAAGACCATCCTGGCTAACACGGTGAAACCCTGTCTCTACTAAAAATACAAAAAATTAGCCGCGCGTGGTGGTGGACACCTCTAGTCCCAGCTACTCGAGAGGCTGAGGCAGGAGAATGGCGTGAAACCGGGAGGCAGAGCTTGCAGTGAGCCGAGATTGTGCCACTCCACTCCAGCCTGGGCAACACAGCGAGACGCTTTCTCAAAAAAAAAAAAAAAAAAAAAAAAGAAATTTATACAACTTAGCCAGAAGAATAAAAAACAACCTCTTAACAGTTTTTTCAAATTAAAAAAAGTGAGTTTGAAGAGAAGGGAATAAAGGGGACTTTCAGTTTATTATGTCTTTATTTTTTGAGTCAGGGTCTCACTTTGTTGTCCACATGGAAGCGCAGTGGTGTGATTACAGCTCACTGCAAATTTGGCATCCTAGGCTCAAACAATCCTCCCACCTCAGCCTCCCTAGTAGCTGGGAATACAGATGTACATCACCATAACTGGTTAATTTTTGTATTTTTGTAGAGAGAGGGTTTTACCATGTTGCCCACACTGGTCTTGAGCTTCTGGGCTCAAGCAATTCACCTGCCTTGGGCTCCCAAAGTGCTGGGATTGAGCCACTAGGCCAACCAAGTTTTTGTTTTGTTTTGTTTTTGAGATGGAGTCTCACTCTCTTGCCCAGGCTAGAGTGCAGTGGCACGATCTTGGCTCACTGCACCATTCACCTCCTGGGTTCAAGTGATTCTCCTGCTTCAACCTCGTGGGTAGCTGGGATTACAGGCACCCGCCACCAAGACCAGCTAATTTTTGTATTTTTTAGTAGAGACGGGGTTCCACCATGTCAGCTAGGCTGGTCTGAAATTCCTGACCTCATGATCCACACACCTCGGCCTCACAAAGTGCTGAGATTACATGCATGAGTCACTTCTCCCGGCCACCAGCCAAGAATTTTACTTTATAAAGATATTTATGATGTGTTCTTTTCTTTTTACAGTATGTATTGCATTTATAATTGGAGATACAAAAAAAAGTGACTGTTACTGTTTGACAGCAAGGCAGTAGTATTATCTTCATCAATATTTGCAACTTCATTCGCAGGAACCTGTAAGAGAAAGCCCAGACAAAACTTTAAGGCAAAGAAATTACACTTGTAAAAAGTGAGAGGACTTTTTTTTTATAATAACAAATATTCCAGGTGAGGACTGGTCAGGATCTACCACTGCTCCATCTCACCTGATAAATCTCACACCTGCCAGGGTAAGAAGCAGCAGAGAGAAGGACAAATGCCAGTGAGTTTTCTCTCCCACTAAGGACCTGTTTGTCAAGTTTCCTACCATCAAGTAGTAGATGTACTAAAAATAAAACATGTACGCTTGCAGATGCTAGAAGAGAGGCACAAAATAGAAAAGGAGGTAAGCCCACACACTGTGGAGGCAGAGATTCAACTTAAGATTCAAAATGCACCAGAAAGTTGTGTAAAATTCATTAAATTACTCAAAATCCTGGAACATTGGTTTCCTCACCTGTAAAATGGGGATCATGTGCCTACTTCATAAGTTGTTTTGACAGTTAAATTCACAAAGATATTTAATAGAGCCTGCTATGGCAAGTGTTCACATTAACAAAGTAGTATCAAACTTCAAAATATGGGAAAGGTATTTTGAATAATGTCAGTGAGGCCAAGGACAACATGCCCATCTTCGTAATCAATCCCAGCCACATTACACTGAGGAGATCTGCAGGTAACTATATTTCTTCCACAAATTCCATTAGAGAGGAAGTGCGTGGAGTCTGACAACATGACACAAATGTGAGCAGTGTACAGTGACTTAGGTAGTGGGGGGTGGAATCCGCACATATTCTCTGAATTGCAGTTACACAGTGAGTTACCAGGAAACAAATGGAATAGAAAAGGCAACACAAAAGATACTACCATAAATGCGGTGAGCATAGCAGGTTCACAACCACAAATCTAAGCAGGAGACTCAAATCACAAGGAGCACCTAGATCTGTGAACAGCAGGTGTGGTGGCATCAGGTTCAAATTTCTGAGGCCACCGCTGTGGGCAGTGTCTTTGCAGGCACATACTCAGCAGCAGTGCATCTGAACACAGATCTCAAGGCTCTTCTCTTCATTAATTATTAAGATGATAGACGATGGATACCCTCACGTTACAACATCCCCACTAACGCTCTGGACAAGTGAATTCAGAAAACCCCACCTAAATACACAGTGAAGAGTAGGATGAGAATATTGCAGGATAGCTTAAGAATGCAGGCATTCGACCCCATAGAGTCTATTTAAAATAAGAGAATGGCCCTAGTTTTGTTCTGTGGTCTCCCTATATATAGTTCTTTATTTTTCCAATTTTATAAAGGCCATACAGTTTTTCTTCCTTTCTTTACAAATGTGCTGATGAACCCATGTGTAATTAATCCTGAAGGGGTTAATTCCTCATAAAGTACAGTAACGTGATTCAATTGCTATGATGAGGTTTTTCAGGTTTTTTAATAGTGTCCTATACTCACTAATCACAAGTGAAAATTATAAGAACATGTAATTTGAACAAAGTATTCTTTTCACATAGAGAAATACACAGGTTTGTACAGATTAGATGCATGATGAAAGTTGGTAACATCTGGGAACAAAAGGAACCATCCTGAGGACATAAGGAACTTAGGGACGTCGATTATTAAGAGGCTACCTGCAAGTGGAATTTCTGGGTTTTCATTGTCTAGACAGAAAAATTTAACTGATAAGCCCCAGTATATTAAGGTACATCCCCAACGGCTGTGGGTGATCAACTTTCCATCCAAAGCAGAGATGTAAAACATGAATGACTTCAAATACTGCTCAAGTGCTCTGCACCTTGAAAGTCATCCCCACAAAGCTGGAGCACCACCTGTTCCTGAGGGATCAGGTCACCAACTGCGTTTTTGAGACACTCGTCAGTCAGGACTCAGTTGAGATAAGGCTGGTGATTTCAACTGTAAAATATCTAAACCATCATCTTTAGGTAGATTCTTATGCCTGGGAATTGTGGTTTTCTCCTCTGCTGTTAGCAGATCCTGGGTAACCCAATAAATACCCTCTCTCACGCGTCAAGTTCTATATCACAAGAAAGGCGCTGCAGACGGTGACATTTTCACGAAGGAGCCACAGCCCGCATCACCCCCTGAAAGCTATGGAGTTGCTCACGGGTGGGCCACGCAGCAGGTGGATGTCTCAGTTCCCATGGAGTTTAGCAGAGCAAGCGGCTTCCTGGGCTGGAAGAGGTGCGATGCTCTGGAAACCCCCCGCGGGTGTGTATCTGAGAGGACACCGAGATGTGCAGTGGGCTGTGCAGTGAGGACCAGACACCTCCGATTTGAGCAACGGAGGTGCACTTCGCAGGGTCACACCGTCCTCATCACCCAGCCTAGACCTGCCCCTAAGTCCTTCTGCGGACTCCCTTGGCGAGGGGTTGGCACAGAATCAGCATGTGGCATCGCTTAGGAAAGGACCAGGTCCACACCGCCCTGTCCCTCCCTCCAGGGCTGCGCACCACGGGGGAGGACAGACAGCGCATGCTGGTTTTGTAGTTAGCAGGTCGGCGACCAATGGGCTGGAAATCGTTAAGACACCATAACTCCCAGCACTCCTAGCTAGGGACGCGCCTCCCTATCCTTCGCTTCCATACTACACACCGCCCCCAAACCCAGCGCATGCTGAGATTGTAGTCCGTTAGCCTCGCGACCAATGGGCTGGAAATACTTAAAGGACTATGACCCCCAGGATGCCTTGCGAGGTACCCGCCGTCCCAATCCTTCCTCTAGGGCTGCGCACCGCCTCCAAGCCCAACGCATGCTGGGACTGTAGTCAGGTAGCCCTGAGACCAACTGACTGGAAACTGTTAAGAGACTATAATTCCCAGCACGCCTGGCAAAGGTCGCACCTCCCTGTCCTTCCCTTCAGTGCTACACACCGCCTCGAAGCCCGGTGCTGCTGGGATTGTAGTCTGCAGGCCGGGGGCCATCGCTGGAAACCTTTAAGAGACCATAACTCCCAGCATCCCTGGCCAGGGACGAGCCTCTCTATCCTTCCCTCCAGGGTTACACACCGCCCCAATCCCGGTGCATGCTGGGATTGTAGTTCGGTAGCCTTCCGATCAACGTGCTGGAAACCGTTTAAGGACTATGACTCCCAGGATGCCTTGCAAGGGACCCACCCTGTTGACCCTTCCTCCAGGGCTGGGCACCTCCCCTAAGCCCAGCGCATGCTGGGATTATAGTCCGACTGCCTCGACAAAAAGCCTGGGAGTGGATCTGAGACTACAGTTCCAACACTACGGGGAAAATTTCATCTTCTCTGAGACTACAGTTCCAACACTGCGGGGAAAATTTCATCTTCTCCTCCGCCCCTCCATGTTTCCAGTGCAATTCCGCCCTGCTGAGGGGAGCCTATCTGTTCCCAAACTTCTCCTGCGTGCGAGGAGACAGCGTGGCCAGGGCAGGTGGTCTCACTTGTAATTGTGACACAGTCTCCCCACTTGCCAGTTGCACGACTATTTGTGCCTGAAGTTTGATTTCTCTCTGACAAGACAGAGCCCGGGAGCTTCCGACAGCCTGCCCAGCGTTGCCATAACGCTTGCTCTCGGGGAGCTGGGCGGGCCCAGACCTTTGCAGGGCCCCTCCCTCAGCCCCGACCCTCCTCCTCCTCGCCCCTCCCCTGCCACGCCCCTTTCGACATGCTGGAAAGTCATCTACCTTTAATAACAGTCATCTTTGCAAAAAAAAAAAAAAAAAACTCTGAGAATAACCTATCTCCCATTCTATTTATTATTTATTTCCATAGTATCCATAAATAGTAGCAATTAGATATCATAGCAAGTCAAGCAAAAGCCCTGCATTGCCTGTTTCATAAACCATGATATGGCCTTGCTGTGGTTTTATTTGTATTTTGTTTTGTATTTATTGACCTTTTGGATATAAATATTTAGGTATTTGGACAGTTTTTGGAAGTATTCCGCTATTCGTTGTTGATTTACTTTTGTTCCCTATTTAATTTTTTTTGTCTCTCCCTTCTCCTTAGACTCAGTCATTCCACAGGTCTCGAGAGCTCTGTTCATTTCCTTTAAACTTTTTGTACCTTTTTTTTCCCCAGACTGGATAATTTTTATTGCTGTGTCTTCTGTTTTAAATCTGTGGCTAAACTCAAAAGATTTTTTTCATTTCCTTATCTATTAGTTTTTTTATATATAAGTTCATTTCTCTGCTGAAGTTCCACATCTGTTTGTTTATGAAGAGAATATTTTCTTTTTTCCCCATGAACATATTCATAAAAACTGCCTTCAAATTCTTGTCTGCTGATTGCAACATCCTGGGATAGCTTCTACTGCCTGCTTTTGATATTGTGTATGGATGACATTTTCACGTTTCTTTACAAGTCTTATGAATTTTTAAATTGTGTACTAGAAACTATAAATGATAATTATAGAATAGAAATTCTGGATTTTGTTGTTTTACCTTGAAGACTTTTGTTTTATAAACAGAGTTCATTGGGCTAGTGTCAAACCAATGCTTATCTCCGCTACAGTGGGCATAGCTGAAATCTTCATTCAGTTGTTAAACACACATATCATATATGTATTACGCATAGGCGTTTTTCTATAATAATATATTTTATTCAAGTTTCATCATTGTTATTTGTGAGAGTTCAACAAGCTACTCCACACTTAGTGGAAGTCAGAACCTCAGTTTTATTTGATTGTAGTATTTTATATAAATGAAATTATATAGTATGTATACTTGTACATCTATTTTCTTTATTTCCTTTTCTGTTTTCTTTCTTTCTTTCCTTTTCTGTCTTCTTTCTTTCTCTCTTTCTTTCTTTCTTTCTCTCTTCTTTTTTCTTTCTTTCTTTTCCCCAGGTTGGTGTGCAGTGGCATGATCTCACTGCAACCTCTGCCTACCAGGCTTAAGATATCCTTCCACTTCAGCCTTTTGAGTCACTGGGACCGCAGCCTTGCACCACCATGCCCGGCTAATTGTTTTGTATTTCTGGTAGAGACAAGGTTTCACCATGTTGCCCAAGCTGGCATGTCTGCTTTCTTTTATGCAACATTACATTTGTGATATTCACCCACCAGTTGCAAATAGCTATAGTCTGTTCATTTTGGAAAGTAGTTTTTACCTTTTAGTAAAATATAAAAATACATAAAATTAACCGTTTTAGTATTTTTTTTGTGCAGTTTAAAGAAATTAAATACATTCACATTGTTTTGCAACCATTGTCCACGTTCATAAGGAACTTTTTTTCAATCTTTTAAAACTGAAACTCTGTACCCAGTAAACAACACTCCCCTCCCATTGCCCTTTGTGTAGTCCCTGGAAACTACTCTTCTACTTTGTGTTTCTATGAACTAAACTGCTGTAAATATCTCATATGAGTGGAAAGAGACAATATAGCAAAAAAATCATGAGGAATAATAATATATACTATATAACATATGTTTATCCATTTAAAGGAAATGCTAGCAGAGATCAGGTCATGGTGATTATAGAGAAAGGTAGGTAACAGTCAAAAGGGAATTGGGTGCATTAAATTTATGACGTGATGCCTCAAGTGCCAGAGCAGTGAGCTTTCTGCCCCACTCGCAGGGCTGGTCAATGGTGAGGCTGGGACCCTATTCGAGCTGCCTGACTTCCAGAGCCCATGCTTAGTACAAACTTCAATGAGCCATGAAAGCAATTCCAACAACAGGCACTTAATGGCTCTGAGATTTTATCACAGACTGTTCTTCATGGCTAGCAACTTCAGAGAAGAGTGACAGCTGTGAGGTTCCAGAAGCCACACCTCTGGTCCCCCATTTCCTCCCCAGCAGCTGGAATCCAGGTGCAACAGGACCTGATGCCAGCCAGGGAACCATGGCCACAGGCTGTGTGAGGCTGGTGGCAAGACAGTCTCCCCTCCTACCCTATGCTCATCTGCTAGGTCTTTGGCTTTTATTCTGATTGTGCTGCTCCAGGCTTGGAACCAAGCCCGAAATTCCTCTTGAGTCTGAAGATGATGATGGTTTCCAGCTATCTGGAACCGCTGCATCTCCAGGAGGACTTTAATCTTCTGGAGACAGAGGGAAAGACAGGATGCTGACAGGGCCTGGGTGAAAGACTCTGTAGGGGACTTATAAAAGAAGAAGGGAGCAGGGCTGGTCTCTGGCTTGTTTATTTTAAGGGGATCTCACCTCCCCTCCAATATCATGGAGCCCTAACTGGTTCTAAGAGTTGAATGTAGACGGCCCTTCCTCTAGGAAGTTGTCATCAACTTCACTCCCCTGATTGCACTCTGCATTAGGATAGGTCTCCTCCTTCTCTGTGTATTACTCCCTTTCAATAAATCTTAGATGCGGAAGAAGGGACCAGGGAATGTCCTGCCCAGGGTGATTTCTGATTTCCACCTCCACCCTCCCGCAAAGTCAGTACTTCAGCTACTGCTCACCTTTCAGTTTTTCTGGGTTTTGATCACATTTCTCTGGAAGACAGAAAGCCAAAGACCATCAGAAAGGTCCGCTGGTCCATAAGTAGCCTCCATTTCCAGCGATTTCCAAGCTTCACCACCATCAGAGCCACCAGGGTCAGGGAATGTGCACAAAACAGGCCTTGCAGCTCTGCAGCTTCACCACTCAGGGAGTGGGACTGATGGCTGCTGTGGAGCCTCCATCACTCATGAGTAAAATACCCTGTTTGTGGGGTGGGGAGGGCTGTGAGGCCCTCGCAAAAAATTTTGGCAAGGACTGAGATCTAGGAGCTCAGTTCAAGACTCTCTTCTCCCAGGCCTCAGGATCCTGGTCCCTGACCTGTCTGCTCCAGGCTCACTCACATCCACACACTCCTTCATGGGAATGTCCAGCATCACCACATCAGTGAGGAATGTCCCCAGAGAGGGCATGACACCTGCACCATCAGAGTGGTAGTGGTGAGGAGCACCTGCTCTCAGGTGCCCACCCAAGTCCTGTCCCCTGAAATCTTATAAGCCCCTGCCTCCTGGCACCCTCTACCTAGGTTACCCACTTGGAGTAGCTGAGAACCCTCAGCTGCCTTTTCCCATTTCTCTATGTCTTCCCATTAGCTGGCCTCTATGGCCACCAACCTCGCCATAATTACTTCCTTGGGGGGATTTTAAAAGCCACAAGGTCATGTGGTCCCTGGCTCCACCTGTTTTAAAAGCCACACGGAGCCCAGCTCTCCCAGGCCTTGCTCTGCTCTGTCTAATGAAGGTGTTTTAGGCACTGCAGCCCCAGGAGAAAAGGGCTGGAGTAGAAAGGCCCTCTGCTTTTTTGAGTTGGAGGTTTCCAGCTGGGAGAAATAAGCTCTGTTCTCTGAAACCCTGGAGCCCTTCCCCACCATAGGCACATTCACCTTCTGCTGTCACAGCCTCATCTGGGCTCTCTGGGACTCCACTACAGGGTACACAACTTGTAGGTCTCCATCTGCTAGGATGAGGGACAAGGTCAGTGAAAATATGCTTCTTTCAGTTATGCCGCAGCCACGCTAACCTTGGACACGGATAAGTGGCCTGAGTCAGCTTGTCCAATGCTATGACCACCTCCAGTGAGCTCTGACTCTAGACTCACTCCCAGGTCCAACACTCCCTGGATGTGTCATTTTGGGCATGCAGTCGGGTTTTCTTGAGCTGTTTCCTCAACTGGAAATTGTGGTGGGACCCAACTACCTCACAAGGACTTTTAACACCTCGGTTTAATGTGGCTGTCAGGATTGCTCTCGCCATCATCCCTCTCAGGATGAGCCAGACACAAGCACCCTCATATTCTCTTTCTCTCTGAGCCCCATCATCGCCTTGTGAGGCCTGCCCAATAGGCTCATTATTCCTACATTTTCCACATAAGAAAACAGAGACCCAAAGGGGAAATGACATGCCAAGGACTCCACAAGAGAGGCCAACTCCTCTGTCAACCTGGAGGGACTGTCCCAGCTGCCTTCACCCAACACCCTAGCATCACCACTGATCAGCATTCCATCTTCTAAACTCTATGAGTGACAATATTCCCAGCCAGGCCCTGTGGCGGTGGACATGGTTCTGAGAATTGGGAATCTAATATGGAGGAAAAGTTAAATATTTAATATGAACTCAATTGAACATGGACACAAACAATGGTCACCAAGTCCTGGAACAGGTTGCATGAGCCCCTTGAGGTGTTCATCCAGCGCTGTTTCAGAGAAATCTTTCAATCCATTCCTATACATTAGTGATTGAAAAAACAACAGACAACTGCAAAAACAAGTTGATCTTTTGTGTTCCTTGAGCCCAGTTGTGAAGGGCACCTGTGACTGTGCTTCATGCCATACAACTCATTACAAAAAGAGCTGGGGTCCCAGACTGTGCCGAACTTTCATGAGACCTCTCCTCATCTGTACGTGGACAGGTGGCCGACTCTGGAGCCCAGGCTGTTGTTTCCCAGTCTGATAATGAATCCTCCATAGTCTGGTGAGTGTAAATATACATATATATATGTATATTTATATATATATGTGTATATATATATGTATATTTATGTATAAATATACATATATATATTTTCTTTCTCTCCTTCCCATTGAAATTTGCTTATTATATTATTTGCTTTTAATGTCTGTATTGCCATACACTTGGGATAAATGCTGTTTATCCTTAAAATTATTGTGGGTGCCTTTTCTTTTCCCCTCGTGCATTTCCCGCACAGGAGCCCAGGTGATGGAATCTCGAAGTGACCTCACTTCCTTAGTTACAAACTCAAAGAAAGTTTAGAACTCTGGTAACCTGCAGCCCTCATTCTAGAGACAGCCTTGTATTTACTAAGGAGACTCTGAAGACAGCAAGATGTTCTACTGCTATGTCTTGAATTTCTGAGGCTCTCATCTCAGGAAGGCTTGAACTGAGAGATTTTTTTTTATGATGGAGACATTGCTGATTCTGCACCGCTGGCTCTTCTGGTCATTTGGAAAGGGTTACCCATAGATAACACAAGGCCACCCATGGCAGGCCTATCCAGGCCAGGTCTCACCTTTGATATCATCTCAGTAGCCACACACCCGTCATCTCCACGTCTTGTGGGAAATAAAGAGATAATGGGTCCTTTCTTGACAGGAGCAGGTTTCCAGGTATTCGGAGGCTAAAAGTCTGTCAAATTTATACCGCAGGTTACAGCTGGCAGGAGGGGAAGGTGAGTGCTGGGGGTCATCTTTGTCTGTTCAGACGTTTATTCTAAGGCTTCAAGCTGTCATCTTGTTTTCTTCGTGGCTGGAGGTCTATGCAAATGCTCCCATATGCCTGATCTGGGAAGTAGACTTTCTAACTGGAATTTCCCCTGTGGGGAAAGCCAGGATGCCATTGATGCCTCTTGGCCAGGCTTCCAGGCACTTTCTTTGCAGAACTCTATTCAGGAGATCCCTGAGGAGCTGTTTGATGAGTCCAACTTCTCCATCTCATTGAACAAAAGGCAGGTGCACCATGCCAACAACCATGGCCCGTGCTAGACTGGAGTCAAGGTGGGCACAGAGAGGTCTCCAAATGGAAAAGACCGGGAAGCCCAGGACTCTGACCCAAATGTGAGGATTCCCCAGAAACCGTTTTAGGGCTTTCTCAATTAAGGACCCACAGTTCATTCCCAGAGGAATCTGGCCCCCATTAGTCCATAATGGCAACTTAGGCGCACAGTCACCGGTCATATGCTTGCAGGAATGCCAAAAGAAACACTTTTGTGTTGTTTTTACTTTACATTAGGTTGTGAGTATCTTTGCATGTTGGTATTATTTTTATTGTTATATCTACCCACCCCAGATACTTCCTGTAGCAGGCAGCTTCGCTGCCTTGCCAGACCTTCTCTAATTCTTAGAAGTTCACACTGTTACTAGAGAGACGTTTTACCCAAAAAGTGGGAGTGATGCAAAAGGGTCTTATATAACTCTTTACATGTGTCTCCCAGAGCCCACCTCTATAGCCCCATCAGGACAGGAGCTGTGCCCTCATATGTCTTCATAAGATTCCATAAGTGGGGGCCTTTCCCTCAGTAATTTAGGCTTTTAATACTGGTGGAGCCTGACATAATAAATTCTATTTCCACTTCAGCCATGCTACAGGGAGTAACTTTTTTTTTTTTTTTTTTTTTGAGACGGAGTCTCGCTCTGTCGCCCAGGTGGGAGTGCAGTGGCGCAGTCTCGGCTTACTGCACTCCGCCTCCTGGGTTCATGCCATCCTCCTGCTTCAGCCTCCTGAGTAGCTGGGACTACAGGCGCCTGTCACCACGCCCGGCTAACTTTTTTTCTCTGTGTGTGTGGTTTTTTTTTTCAGTAGAGACAGAGTTTCACCGTGTTAGCTAGGATGGTCTCAATCTCCTGACGTCGTGATCCACTAGCCTCGGCCTCCCAAAGTGTTGGATTACAGGTGTAAGCCACAGCACCCAGCCGCTACAGGGAACATCTTATCTGTGTCCTAATAGGCTGTAACGGTTTGCTATGACTTCCATGATACAGTACCACAGGCTGAAGTTCTTTAACAACAAAAATTGAATGTCGCACAATTCTGGAAGTTAGAAATCCAACCTCAAGCTACTGGCTGTGTGGTTTCTCTGAGGTCTCCATCCTTGGCTTGTAGATCATCATCTACTATCTCTGTGTTCACAAGATCTTCTCTTGTGCTTTTCTGTCCTTCCTCCCTCTTCTAATAAGGGCTCCAGTCATCTGGAATTAGGATGCACCCCAATTAATTCATTTAAACTTAACTACATTTGCAGAGGCTATATGTTCAAATATAGTCACGTTCTGAGGCACTAGGTGTTAGGACACGAACATATAATTTTTAGGAAGGGAATGCAATCTAGCTCACAACATTTACTAATCCCTTGTAGATTATAGTCTCCCAGGAAAATGATTACTCAGTGAAACAGTAGGAAAGTGTAAAGTTTTAATAGGTAAAGCCGGAATATATTCCAAAAGGGTTGTGAAAGGTATACTGTAAATAGCAGTTTCTGAATTTATCTGCTTTTATGTATCCAGACCCTCTTGGATGTCAACATTCTTTTAATTTTTTTGTCAATCTGCTAGCTATGTGGCAAATAAATATGTTTCTATTTCAATTTTTCAACTGATATATTTGAGTTACCTTTCAGTTGATTTATACCTATTTGAGTTTTCTGTTCCCTCAGTTAATCCGCTCAATTCCTTGGCCCTGTGAGGGGTTTCTCTCACCTTGGAGTCCCCGAGCACTGACACCTTTGTCAGGTGTGGGGTTGCTGTAGTTGTTTCTCAAGACTCCCTTTAAGGTTTTAAAAGACCCAATTAAGTTGCTTTAAGTCAAAAGGGTTGTCTTAGGGTATCTTATCCTGTGCCCTGTCTCTAAAATAGAAAGAAAGTCAGGCTTCCCCATGCCCTTCTCCCTATGTCAGGGACAGACATAGAGCCTCAGGTAGCTTAAAGGGAATTTCATGCAACCCTCACCGTGGAAGATTCTCATTCTTACCTGTGTTTTTCTGAGCAGCCATTTGACATCACAAAGCTTTGTTTTCTCATTTGTAGGCTGAGTATTTTCTTTGGGAATTCTCTGGGATAATGCTCTTCATAAAGATTATTAATAAAAGTGGGTGCTGTTGTCTTACAGCTGATATGATATCGTGAAGGCCTTGAATGTATTCATGGATTAATTATTCTCTACCTCCACATTAAATTTGATATCAGAGGCCTAAAATCTTTTTCACCATAAACACCCATGTCCTCCACGTGCCCAAGTCTCTGAAGGATGGAGATTTCCTCATCTAAGCTCTACATTCCAAGCCTCTGGTGTTTCATGGTCTTACCATGAAAAGCCTTGTCCCCTCCCCAGGAGGAAATGAGTCTATTCTTAACCTAGAGGTGTGAATGATGCCAATGCGCCAAACCAGGCACAACGGAGAAGCTGACGAAGTCCCTGACAGCAGCCTTCCAGGGTCAAACTCTCTTCTTATCATTTTTCTCAACTTTTACCAGGACTTCCTCACCACTCTGTGGTTCCTGGCCCAGCTGTCTAGTAGTTGAGCATATGTCTTCTTCAAGGCACAGTGGTGACTCTGCCAGCTACTAACTATGTCTTAGCATACCAGTGCATCTTTATCAGCCTCAATTTTCATCTTTATAGAGAATTGTAAAATGAACCTCTGTTCTGTATGAGAGACATGCAAGGAGAGAAGAAAACACACACACAAAAAACCTTTAAGGGTAAACAAGCTTTATCTCACATAAATGGCACTGCAGCTATAATAAGCAAATTGCAATGGGAAGGGGAGAAGGGAAACATATATACATATTTATGCTCACCAGACTGCAGAGGATTCATTACCAGACCGGGAAGCAATAGCCTCGACTGCAGAGTAGGTCACCCGTCTGTGCAGACAAGAAGAGGTCTTAGGAACTTTCGGTGTGGCCTAGGGCCCTAGTTCTTTTTGTAATGAGTTGTTTGGCATGAGGCCCAGTCACGAGGGCTATTCACAACTGGGCTCAAGGGACTTGAAAAGGTTATCTTGTTTTTGCAATTGTCTGTTGTTTTTCAATAACTAACACATAGGAATAGGTTGAAATAGACATTTCTCCAAAACACTGCTGGACGAATGCTTCAAGTGGCTCATGCAATCTGTTCTGGGACTTAATGACCATTGCTTTTGTCCATGTTCAATTGAATTCAAATTTAATATTTAACTTTCCCCCACAACCTTATATGGTTTTTGTGACAAATGAATGGCATAAAACATGAAAAGTCATTCCCTAATGCTCAGCTTTGTGGAAAGGCTGCTGGGGCATGCTCTGATTGTTCGTATTTATTATTTTTTTCTCTTCTTTCACCCCAGAAGGCCTTTCATGTCACAATGACTCATGTTCCTCTATAATTGGACATTCATATAGAAAACAAACATGTTCTTACATTTGTAAAGGGCAATTGGGCTTCCTGTTAGCTGGACTTTGTCTTTGAAACAGAGAGATCCTGTAGGAAAGGGGCCCCAGGCACACTCAGACATAGCTAAAGAAGTTGTAGTTAGGGCTTATTTATCATCACATATATATAAAACGCATTTTCCCAGACAATTGGCCTAATTCAGTGAAGACAGCAGATGACAGTTCCTGGGCCACAATTTACTTCAGGGAGTCAGACACTCAGAGTGGACATCATAAGCAGGTCATGTTCACAGAATGTGAGAACTGATGTTCTCATGCTGTCCTCTAGGAATGGATGCACCTGTCAGCTTCTGATCCGAACGACAGACCCAGGATCAAGCATAACATTTAAATAGACGAAGAAAACTTTTTTCCAAAAAGTAACATCGCTTTATGATAAAAACTCTCAACAAATTAGGTGTAAAATAAATTCACTTCAAAGCATTAAAAGCCATGTATTACAAATGAGTAGCTGGGTGGGCAGATCTGTCATAAGGCAAGGGCATCCACTTCCCTAGATACATATCCGGGGCACAGAGAATGAGCAGTTCCAGGGTTGTGCTTCACCTGGGGTCCTCTCCAGGTCGGTTTCAAGAGGACAGGACTGGGGTTCTGCATCCACCTCTGTGGAGAGCTGGAAGTAAAATGAGCTATGCTCCACCTCAGCCTAATGTAGACAATGGCTACAGAAAAGACTGTTTTCTTCCTCATAAATAGGGGTGCTCGAAGTGGGTAACCTCGATTGTTTCACATACTCATAAGTGTCTGCCAGCCTTGGTTCTTCATTGGTGAACTAAGACTCTTTGCTCTGAGACTGCAAAAATGCTTCTACTCCCTGGAGGCCCTTCAAATCAGAGAGAGGCATGGCCACTCCAGAGGCATTTTGGGTAGATAAAGATGGGATAGAGCTAAATGTGTCAGAGCACTGGACCCTGAGTCTGAAGTCACGGGAAAATGTCAGTTCCTGTTGGGTTTTTGAGCTCCTCATTTGAAAGTCGTATTAAAAAATTTCCCTGGATAAGGGGAGGGTGCCTCATGAGTAAATAGCACATTCCAAATTGTGGCGGCAAAGAGAGGGCAATAGAGGATTCCAAGGTCACTCATTGTACTTGGAGACTTCAGATTCTTCTCCTTTGTCCTCTGGAACACCAAAGAGTCAGTGTCTTGAGGACACCAAACAATGGTACCTGATTTGTTCCATAATGTTCCTGCATGGGGCTGCAGTGTTAGTGACGACCTTGAGGTGGTTACAGCCTGCTGTGTTTCAGGTGCCTATTGAGCTTTTCTGAAGCAACTGGATCAAGTAAGAGTCACACACCTCATGTTATTATCAACAATTTCCACATTGCCCACTTAGCCAATCTTTTTTCCCTTGCACTCACCCTTTGCCAGCTACCCTGTTGGGACCAACATGTGGCACAGAAAATGATTACATCATGTCTGCATGCCCCTCCGAGGACAGAACACTCTGAAGACAGCTCGACAAAAGCACTAAAGCAAGTATATCTAAAAGAAAAGAGCAAGGACTATTATATAAAGTAGAATATTGAGAAGAAGAGCTGCAAAGTCATTGCATGGGGGGACCCAAAGTCCTCACTGAGGTGATCTTTAATCCATGATGAGAATGACAACAGGGAGGCATCTCTGCACAAGAATGTGTCAGAGAGAAGCCACCCTTGGTGAAGAGTCTTACAGGTGTGAGTTTGGCAGAGATTAGAAAGGGACCAATTTGCTACAGACAGCCTGAGGAAGAGATAAGCAGAGGCATGGAGAATCCTGGGGCTTGGGAGATGAGGCTACATATCTGCTCCTTTCTGACAACATTGCCCTAAAACTTAGCACCTTTCAATAGTATATACTATCTCACAATTTGTGTGGACCAGAATCTGGACACAGTTTAGTTAGCTGCCTCTGCCTTCAGGTCTTTTATGAGATTGGGGCTGTGTTCTCAACTGAAGGTGGACCAGGAAAGCATCAGCATTTAAGGTCATGCTTGTGAAAATTGGCAGGGTTAAGGGTAGACTGAGAGCATGACTTTACTTCTGTCTACTGGCCTGAGCACTCCCTCCGTTCTTTGTTATGTGCATCTGTACATAGAGCATCTTATAGCATTGGAGCTTGCTTCCTCCGTTTGGGGAATACAATTGAGAGACAGAATTAGGCAAACAGTTTCACACAAAAAGAGACAGAAAGAAAGGGAAAGGCTGAGGAAGCAAATAGGAAAAACCCAGTAGGAGGAATAATGACAGATTTTTAAAAAAACTTGAGAGTTACAATAATTTGTATTAAAATTGTAACCCCCAGTGTAATGCTATAAGGAGATAGGTTGTAATTAACTCCTGAGGTTGAGGCCATCATGATTGAGATTACTGGCTTTATACAAGAAACCTCAGAGGGATGTCTGTCTCCTTCTACCAAATGAGAATAAAATTTGATGTGTGCAGTCTGAAATTCAGAAGAGTCATCACCAGAGCTCAACCATGCTGATACCCTGATCTCAAATTTCCAACCTCTAGGAGTGTGAGAAATTAAATCCTGTTGTCTATAAGCTGTCTAGTTCATGGTTCTTTGGTATAGCAGCCTGAACTAATACAAAAGTCATACACTATTCTGTATTCCATTTGACAGAAGCTGAATTTGTGCCTTCAAACTGTTATAAAAAAAAGACTTTAAAAATTGGATATTTAGAATGAAAGATAAGAAACAGCTTGTTGAAACACTTAAATCTCCTCTGCTTATAAGATTTTAAAAAATTGGCTGAAATTTGTGGAAGCAATATGGCCAACTGAAGTCCATGGAGAATGAGTTTGCTGATGTTAGAGCCCAAATTTCCATTGCATGTTTCATATTAACTCTCCCTGAATATTCATGTGACCTGTGAGGAAGCAAGAGGAGATGACTGTGCATGTCTCATGACTTTCCATATTACTACTTTCCTTCCAGCAATCCCCTCCTAATCCAGAGCCCAGTTATTAAGCATTTTTTAGTCAACACCTTAAAGCCTATATAAGAAAACCGATTTGAGCTGGACTCCTATCTCCTGTTGGCCAACCTACAACAAGATGCCATTTTTCTCAAAACCCAGGTGCCATACTACTGGCATCGAGCAGTAGGCCATTTTGTTCAATAACAAACTGAGTCACTAACCACCTAGTGCTAGGAGACTTTGTGAAGGCTTTCCCCGACATAGGTGAGATAAGGCACATGGATATAATTCTATATATAATAAGAAGGCACTAGAAAGTGTAATGGTTGTATTAGTCCATTCTTATACCGCAATGATGGAACACCTGAGACTGGGTAATTTATAAAGAAAAGAGGTTTAATTGACTCACAGTTCCACAAGATTGGGTGGGGGAGGTTCAGAAAACTTCCGATTTTGGTGGCCAACAAGTGAAGTGAGTGAGAACAGGGGATACACCAGATGCTTATGAAACCATCAGATCTCATGAGAACTCACTCACTATCACAAGAACAGAATGAGGAGAACCCGTCCCCATAATCCAATCAACACCCCTTAGTCCCAGAGATGGTAAGAAAAACCAGGTAATGTTCCAGCTGTCTCATATCCTGGAACCTAGACTGCATTTAGGTCTTTCCAGGGAATTAAGGGGAAGTTGTGTTTGCATAAGTGTGTACAAATAAAGAGTTGACAGGGAAGAGGAGACTGAGCAATCAGTAGCATAGTGGGGTCTTTGGGTAGGTCTTATAGAAAGAAGGGGCCCAGTGGATGGAACCTTGAAGAGTTTAACACACTTTCCTGGTGACAGAACCCCACAGCAGTTAAGAAACCAGGAACCCACATTCTTGAGACAGCTCTGTATCCACCTTTGTTGGTGAGAGATGCTCAAGAGAGTGAGAAGTCCTTTCATTGTGCCCTGATATTTCTGAGTTCTAGCCTTACAAAGGCTCAATGTAAAAGCCTTGTCTGATAACACAGATGTCAACTCAGCCCTCATCCCTGATACCCCTGGCCATTGGCCAGGTGCACCTACAGATAACACAGAGCAGCCCAGGACAGGTCCATCCAGGCCAGACCTCTCTCATCATCTCATCTGGGCAGCCCCATGCCATTTCTTTGTACCATGAGTTGCAGGATGGACAAAAGGGAGGGCACTCTTCTTGGGCAGAAGCCGATTGTCAGGTGTTGGAACTCTTGTGTGTCTGTTACGTTCATATTCAGGTCATAGCTGGCAGAATAAAAATAAGAGAGTTGGGGACTGAGTCTGTATACTCAGATGTGAATAGCAAGACTCTAACCTGATCTCTGGTTTCCTTCCTTGCTGGAGATTTATTTATTTATTTATTTATACTTTAAGTTCTGGGATACATCTGCAGAATGTGCAGATTTGTTACATAGGTTTATATCTGCCATGGTGGTTTGCTGCATCTGTCAAACTGTCAGCTAGGTTTTAAGCCCCACATATATTAGGTATTTGTCGTAATGCTCTCCTTCACTTTGCCCCCTGACAAGCCCCGATGTGTGATGTTCCCCTCCCTGTGTCCATGTGTTTTCATTGTTCAAATTTCACTTATGAGTGAGAACATGTAGTGTTTGGTTGTCTGTTCCTGTCAGTTTGCTGAGAATGATGGCTTCCAGCTTCCTCCATATCTCTGCAATCTGAGGTCTCTGTTCTGTTCCATCGGTCTATATATCTGTTTTGGTACCAGTATGACTTCCTCTCTTCCTATTTGCATACCCTTTATTTCTTTCTCTTGCCTGATTACCCTGGCCAGAACTTCCAATACTATCTTGGATAGGAATGCTGAGAGAGGACATCCTTGTCTTGTGCTGGTTTTCAAAGGGAATGTTTCCGGCACTTGCCTATTAAGTATGATATTGGCTAGGGGTTTGTCATAAACAGCTTTGATTATTTCGAGACTTTTTCCATCAATACGTAGTTTATTTAGAGGTTTTAACATGAGGGGATATTAAATTTAATCAAAGGCCTTTTCTGCATCTATTGAGAAAATACTGTGGTTTCTGTCATTGGTTCTGTTTATGTGATGGATTACATTTATTAATTTGCATACGTTGAACCAGCCTTGAATCCCAGGGATGAAGCTGACATGATCATGGTGGATAACATTTTCGATGTGCTGCTGGTTTCGGTTTGCCAGTATTTTATTGAGGATTTTTACATCGATGTTCATCAGGGATATTGGCCTGAAATTTTTGTTGCGGTTGTGTCTTTGCCAGGTTTTGGTATCAGAATGATGCTGACCTCATAAAATGAATTAGTGGGGAGTCCCTCCTTTTCAATTGTTTGGAATAGTTTAAGAAGGAATGTTACCAGCTGCTCTATGCATTTCTGGTAAAATTCGACTGTGAATCTGTCTGGTTCTGAGCATTTTATTATTGGTAGGCTATTAATTATTGCCTCAATTTCAGAACTTGTTATTGGTCTATTCAGGGATTCAACTTCTTCCTGGTTTAGTCTTGGGAAAGTGTATGTGTCCAGAAATTTATCCATTTCTTCTATATTTTCTAGTTTATTTGTGTAGAGGTGTCTATAGTATTCTCTCACGGTAGTTTTTATTTCTGTGGAATCAGTGGTGATATCCCATTTATCATTTTTTAAAGTGTCTATTTGATTCTTTTCTCTTTTCTTCTTTATTAATCTAGCTAGTGGTCCACCTATTTTGTTAATCTTTTCAAAAAACCAGCTAGTGGAGTCATTGATTTTGAACAGTTTTTCTTGTCTCTATCTCCTTCAGTTCTGCTCTGATCTTAGTTGTTTCTTTTCTTCGGCTAGTTTTTGAATTTGTTTCCTCTTGATTCTCTAGTTATTTTAATTGTGATGTTAGGGTGTCGATTTTAGATCATTCCAGCTTTCTGTTGTGGGCATTTAGTGCTAGCATATCCCCCCTTAAAACTGCTTTAGCTGTGTCCCAGAGACTCTGGTACATTGTCTCTTTGTTCTCATTTGTTTCAAAAAAATGTAATTTCTCCCTTAATTTTGTCATTTACTCAGTAGTCATTCAGGAGCAGGTTGTTCAATTTGCATGTATTTATGTGGTTTTCAGTGAGTTTCTTAATCCTGAGTTCTGATTTGATTGCACTGTGGTCTGAGAGACAGTTTGTTATGATTTCCATTCTTTTGCATTTGTTGAGGAGTGTTTTGCTTCCAATTATGTGGTCAATTTTAGAATATGTGCTATGTGGCAAGGAAAAGAATGTATATGCTGTTCGTCTGGCATGGAGAGTTCTGTGGTTGTCTATTAGGTCCGCTTAGTCCAGAACTGATTTCAAATACTGAATATCCTTGTTAACTTTCTGTCTCATAGATCTGTCTAATATTGGCAGTGGGGTGTTAAAGCTTCCCAGTATTATGTTGGGGGAGTCTACGTCTCTTTATAGGTCTCTAAGAACTTGTTTTATGAATCTCAGTGCTCCTCTGTTGGGTAGGTATATATTTAGGATAGTTAGCTCTTCTTGTTGCGATGATCCCTTTACCTTTATGTAGTGCCCTTCTTTGTCTTTTTTCATCTTGGTTTAAAGTCTGTTTTGTAAGAAACTAGGATTGAAACCTTGCTTTTTTTTTTCTTTTTTTGCTTTCCATTTGCCATTTCTCCTTCCCTTTATTTTGAGCCTATGTGTGTCTTTTCATGTGAGGTGATGTGTCTCCTGAATACAGCACACCAAAGGGTCTTGACTGTTTAACCAATTTCCCAGTCTGTGTCTCTTAATTGAGGCATTTAGCCCATTTACATTTATGGTTAATAGTTATGTGTGAATTTCATCCTGTCATCATGATGCTAGCTGGTTATTTTGCACATTCGTTGATGCAGTTTTTTCATAGTATCGATTTGTCTTTATACTTTGGTGTGTTTTTGCAGTGGTGTATCATATTTTCCTTTCCATATTTAGTGCTTCCTTCAGGAGCTTTTGTAAGGCATGCCTGGTGGTGACATAATCCCTCAGCATTTGCTTGTCTGTGAAGGACTTTATTTCCCCTTTGCTTTTGAAGATTAGTTTGGCTGGATATGAAATTCTGAGTTGAAAATTCTTTTATTTAAGAATGTTGAATATTGGCCCCCATTCTCTTCTGGCTTGTAGGGTTTCTGCAGAGAGATCTGCTGTTAGTCTGATGGGCCTCCATTTGTACATAACCTGACCTCTCTCTCTGTCTGCCCTTAACATTATTTCCTTCATTTCAACTTTGGAGAGTCTGGAGATTATGTGTCTTGGAGTTGCTCTTCTCGAGGAGTATCTTAGTGATGTTCTCTGTATTTCCTGAATTTGAATGTTGGCCTGTCTTGCTAGGTTGAGGAAGTTCTCCTGGATAATATCCTGAAGTTTGTTTTCTAGCTTGGATCCATTCTTCCCGTCACTTTGAGGTATACCAATCAATCGTAGGTTTGGTCTTTTCACGTAGTCCCATATATCTTAAAGGCTTTGTTTAGCTCCATCAGGCCATTTATGTTTCTCTCTAATCTGGTTATTCTAGTCAGCAGTTCCTATAACCTTTTATCAAGATACTTAGCTTCTTTGCATTGGGTTAGAACAGGCTTCTTTAGCTCAGAGGAGTTTATTATTACCCACCTTCTGAAGCCTACTTCTGTCAATTCTTCAACCTCATTCCCCATCCAGTTTTGTGCCATTGCTGGAGAGGTGTTGTGATCATTTGGAGGAGAAAAGGCATTCTGGTTTCTGGAATTTTTGGCAATTTTGTGCTGGTTTTTCCTCATCTTCATGGATTTATCTACTTTCAATCTTTGGGGCTGATGACGTTTGGATGGGTTTTTATTTGAGGGGGCCCTTTCTGTTGATGTTGATGTTGTTGCTTTCTGTTTGTAAGTTTTTTTTCTAACAGCAAGGTTCTTCTGCAGGTCCAATGCAGTTTGCTGGAGGTCCAATCCAGACCCTGTTCACCTGGGTATCACCAGTAAAGGCTGCAGAACAGCAAAGATTGCTGCCTTCTCCTTCCTCTGGAAACTTCATCCCAGGAGGATACCCGCCCAATGCCAACTGGAGCCCTTTTGTATGAGGTGTCTGTCCACCCCTGTTAGGAGGTTTCTCCCAGTCAGGAGTCACGGGGAACCCACTTGAGGAGACACTCTGTCTCTTAGCAGAGCTGGTGCACTGTGCTGTCAGAATCCCTCTAGTCAAGATCAGCTGCTCTCTTCAGAGCCGGCAGGCAGGAATGATGAAATCCACTGAAGCTGCACCCACAGCCGCCCCTTCCCCCATGTGCTCTGTTCCAGGGAGATGGAGGTTTTCTGTGTAAGCCTCTGACTAGGGCTGTTACCTTTCCTTCAAATATGCCCTGCCCAGTGAGGAGGACTGTAAAGAAGCAGTCTGCCACCGCCACTTTGCTGCCCCCAACCCGGACCTCCCAGCCTCCTTGGCACTGTCGGGGAAAACTGTCTACTAAAGCCTCAGTAATGGTGGACTCCACTCCCCCCAACCGAGCTCAATTGACCCAGGTCAACTTCAGACTGCTGTGCTGGCAGCAAGAATTTCAGGATGAGGAACGCATTAGCTGTTTGTGATTTTCATGTCTGTTGCAGGGATTTGACCTATTGTTAGTGCTAGATTTGGAGTCTTAAAAAACAGATTTATCTTACTGAACTCAAAGTACAACTTGAAGATGTACTCAGCTGTTTAGTTAAATTGCAGCAGGAGAAAATGTATCTTTGCAGATCTATTTTTATGTCACTTGCTTTTAGAGACGAGATTGTCTCTGGCACAGTAATTCAACTTAGTCTATGTGAAAAACATAGCCTGAAAATACTCAAAAAAATATATGAATAGCGGATTGCATTCTATGTGTTTTCAAATTTCTTCTATGATGTAAAATAAATAACATAATGTTTTACCTTGGATTTCTAACCTCAGTCCTCAGCCATTTTCCCAAAATTTTTTTTTTTTTTTTTTTTTTTTTTGAGACGGAGTCTTGCTCTGTCTTCCAGGCTGGAGTGCAGTGGTGCTATCTCAGCTCACTGCAAGCTCCACCTCCCGTGTTCATGCCATTCTCCTGCCTCAGCCTCCCAAGTAGCTGGGACTACAGGCACCTGCCACCACGCCCAACTACTTTTTTGTATTTTTAGTAGAGACAGGGTTTCACCATATTATCCAGGATGGTCTGGATCTCCTGACCTCATGATTCACCCATCTCAGCCTCCCAAAGTGCTGGGATTACAGGCTTGAGCCAGCTTGCCATGCCCCACTTTTCCAAACTATTAAAATACCTTCCAAGGTGGTTCAGAAGCATTTTTCAGAGGAGATTATTCCTAATAGTAAAGGATAATAACAGATGGATAAAAATCTCAAATAAATTATGCCTCTATTTGCAGAAGTGTCACTCTCCAGAGTCTCCAAGATCCAGAGAATTTCCATGAGGTAGAGTAGTTTATGGACATTTAGCAAAGTTGGTCCTGACTGCTATCTCAGCCTCTTAATAGCTGTGCAGCTATAGAAAATTTCCTGGATCTAGAACAGCTATATAAACCTGGGCTGCAAGAAAATGCATAACACTGATTGCAAGAATGGCAACCACTTCTCATTCCTCTCTAATCTGGGCCCTCTGCAATGTACACTTGAGGCTGCTTCCATGGAGGGAAATATTTTCTTTTCCTAAATCTTGGATATGGCTGGCCTTATTTGCTCTGCCTCATTCATACTTTTTGTACTAATAAAATAATTAACATGTTTAGCGTCTCATCCCAGCCTTTATCTTGTTAAAACTGTATCTTATAATATGTCATCTCTCTTTACTATATTTGGTTATATTCATTCTATTCAATACTCAGGTAATCTTTTTATCTCTGTTTAATTTAGTGTTTCACCTATTCTTTACATTCTACCGAGCTGTGATTCAAATATGCTATTTGAATATGGAAAATGGTGGCCTAGTTTTTCTTCAGAAATTTCTTTTTATTTACTTGTGCTCTTCAGTTTTTAACTTGGTTCCTATATTTGGGAAATATCACATTTGAGATGTCTGTAGTCATGTTATTTCTGTGCTTATTCCATTTTCCCTTGGAGGAAGGTGGACAGCACACAGACTTGACATCCTTGTGATCTATCAGTATCTGAAGGGACCACTTTTTTTCAGTTTGATTACTTCTCTGGCTTATTCTCTTGATTTACTTTATCTTTCATCAAGTGCTTATATATTTTTAAACTGTAGTCATTATTTTCATGGTTCTTGTAACTTCTTGAGAACTTTTACTTGTCTACACTAAAATATTTAAAAATATGTAGCCTTTTCTTCTGAAAGCACAAATATCCAGTGTACACATGGGTAGAATATTTCATAAGCATTGGGCAGCATACAACCACATCTTATGAGATATTCCGTTTCTTCATTCAAAACATCTCTCTCAAATGTGTAGTAATAGTCACTTGTAAAGTGTAGTTCTTTTGATACTTAAAATTTTCTTTTATGTGCCTTTATGAAAATATATACTTAACTACAGAGAACAGAACTCTGTGCTTCCTTTTAGTATGTCCTTGACCTCACAAAAATAATTCATGGAATCTTATATTTATTTTATAAATTAATTTAAAGAAACAAAATTTGTGCATGGCTAAATATTACTTGTTGAGTACAATTTAGAATTTCTACTGTCATTTTAGTGTCCTAAAAGATACGACCTGTTGAATTTCTGCTCTCATAAAATGAATGATATTGTTAGGCCTAAACCCTTGCCATTTATTTTCCCCCTCTGTCATACAGTGTGTATCTTTGGTTCACTGCTGAAAAATTTTATTAATTTTTCTCTCTTGCTAGAAGTCAGACTTTCTAATAAAGTTATTTATCATTACTTGTGTTTAGTTACTGTATGTTAAACATTTGATTTCTGATGGTCTTAATGTCATTTAATATAATTGTAAATATTTCAATTTGTCATTATTAACAAATTTCTGTATTATATATTTTAGACTCTTAGCTATTAAGTATATGTGGGTAAATAAATTAGAATAATTTCTAAAACATTGTAGGGGCTACTAAGTACTAATAACCCTGATTCATTAAACTTTTCTTCCTTATAATATTCTTTATTTACTAAATTATTTGGTAATGTTATTTAAATTTATTATTTTCTTTTCTAAATATTTGTGAAAAAGGGGGTAGGCTAATGTGTCATTTTGATAAAACTTCATGTCAAATGGTATGCTTCACTGTTTTCTTTTAGATGTAATAGCTTTTTTGACTCAGGCAATACATGCAAGTATGAAGTATAAAAATTATAGTCTCAATCCTTAAGCTGAGGAAAAACTTGGCTATTTATTGATTTTAACAAAGCTACATTATCCCACATAATACATAAAACTTTCACAAAGCTACATTATCCCACATAACAGGCATGCCAGCTGCCTAGATCTGGAAACATGGATTGTTACAAATTAGAAGTAAATAACTTTTTTCTTTTCTTTTTTATTGATCATTCTTGGGTGTTTCTCGCAGAGGGGGATTTGGCAGGGTCACAGGACAATAGTGGAGGGAAGGTCAGCAGATAAACAAGTGAACAAAGTTCTCTGGTTTTCCTAGGCAGAGGACCCTGCGGCCTTCTGCAGTGTTTGTGTCCCTGGGTACTTGAGATTAGGGAGTGGTGATGACTCTTAACAAACATGCTGCCTTCAAGCATCTGTTTAACAAAGCACATCTTGCACCGCCCTTAATCCATTCAACCCTGAGTGGATACAGCACATGTTTCAGAGAGCACAGGGTTGGGGGTAAGGTCACAGATCAACAGGATCCCAAGGCAGAAGAATTTTTCTTAGTACAGAACAAAATGAAAAGTCTCCCATGTCTACCTCTTTCTACACAGACACGGCAACCATCCGATTTCTCAATCTTTTTCCCACCTTTCCCCACTTTCTATTCCACAAAACTGCCATTGTCTTCATGGCCCGTTCTCAATGAGCTGTTGAGTACACCTCCCAGATGGGGTGGTGGCCGGGCAGAGGAGCTCCTCACTTCCCAGTAGGGGCAGCCGGGCAGAAGCGCCCCTCACCTCCCGCACGGGGCGGCTGGCCGGGCGGGGGGCTGACCCCCCCCACCTCCCTCCCGGACGGGGCGGCTGGCCGGGCGGGGGGCTGATTCCCCACCTCCCTCCCGGACAGGGCGGCTGGCCGGGCAGAGGGGCTCCTCACTTCCCAGTAGGGGCGGCCGGGCAGAGGCGCCCCTCACTTCCCTGACGGGGCGGCTGGCCCGGCGGGGGGCTGACCCCCCTACCTCCCTCCCGGAAGGGGCGGCTGGCCGGGCAGAGGGGCTCCTCACTTCCCGGTAGGGGCGGCCGGGCAGAGGCGCCCCTCACCCCCCGGACAGGGCGGCTGGCCGGGCGGGGGGCTGATCCCCCCACCTCCCTCCCGGACGGGGTGGCTGGCCAGGCGGGGGGCTGACCCCCCCCACCTCCCTCCCGGACGGGGCGGCTGGCCAGGCAGGGGGCTGATCCCCCCACCTCCCTCGCAGATGGGGCGGATGGCCGGGTGGGGGGCTGACCCCCCCACCTCCCTGCCGGATGGGGCGGCTGGCCGGGCAGAGGGGCTCCTCACTTCCCAGTAGGGGCGGCCGGGCAGAGGCACCCCTCGCCTCCCGGACGGGGCGGCTGGCCAGGCGGGGGGCTGACCCCCCCACCTCCCTCCCGGACGAGGCGGCTGGCTGGGCAGAGGGGCTCCTCACTTCCCGGTAGGGGCGGCTGGGCAGAGGCGCCCCTCACCTCCCGGACGGGGCGGCTGGCCGGGCGGGGGGCTGACCCCGCCACCTCCCTCCCGGACGAGGAGGGAGGACGCTCCTCACTTCTCAGACGGGGTGGCTGCCGGGCGGAGGGGCTCCTCACTTCTCAGACATGGCGGCCGGGCAGAGACGCTCCTCACATCCCGGACGGGGCGGCAGGGCAGAGGTGCTCCCCACGTCTCAGACGATGGGCGGCCGGGCACAGACGCTCCTCACTTCCCAGATGTGATGGCAGCCGGGAAGAGGCGCTCCTCACTTCCTAGATGGGATGGCGGCCGGGCAGAGACGCTCCTCACTTTCCAGACTGGGCAGCCAAGCAGAGGGGCTCCTCACATCCCAGACGATGGGCGGTCAGGCGGAGACGCTCCTCACTTCCCAGACGGGGTGGCTGCCAGGCAGAGGCTGCAATCTCGGCACTTAGGGAGGCCAAGGCAGGCGGCTGGGAGGTGGTTGTAGCGAGCCGAGATCACGCCACTGCACTCCAGCCTGGGCGCCATTGAGCACTGAGTTAACGAGACTCCGTCTGCAATCCCGGCACCTCGGGAGGCCGAGGCTGGCGGATCACTCGCGGTTAGGAGCTGGAGACCAGCCCAGCCGACACATCGAAACCCCGTCTCCACCAAAAAAATACGAAAACCAGTCAGGCGTGGCGGCGCGCGCCTGCAATCGCAGGCACTCGGCAGGCTGAGGCAGGAGAATCGGGCAGGGAGGTTGCAGTGAGCTGAGATGGCAGCAGTACCATCCAGCTTCGGCTCGGCATCAGAGGGAGACCGTGGAAAGAGGGGAGAGGGGAGAGGGGGGAGGGGGGAGGGGAGAGGGGAGAGGGGAGAGGGAGCTCTATCTACCAAAGTAAATAACTTGATAGGCCCAATTTAACAAATGAAGCTCAAGAAGTGGAAGATATGAGACCTATAATAAAAGATTAAACTATTTTAAAAATCTTACCACAAAGAAAAATCAGAGTCAAATACTTTAACTGTTAAATTATACAAAATATTTCATAAAAATACCAATCCTTTACAAATACACACCATACATAGATAAGAGATAAACAACCCCTAATTACTTTATGAGGCCAGTATTACTATACCAAAGCCAGACAAACCCATCATGTGTTAGGATTAATATGGGTACATACGACTGATAAATAAAGACACATAATTCTCAAAAAGTACTAATAAGTTAAATACAGAAACACATAAAAGTAATTATACACCATGGCCAAGTACAATCTTTTTACAAATGAAATGGCTTAATATTTAAAAACCAGTAATTTAATACACAACATTGATAAACTGAAGAACATAAAATGATCCTTTTAATAGACACAGAAAAGCTTGTGATGCAAACAACACTGATTCATTATAAAATCCTTAACATACTAGGAAGGAAAAACTAACTAGAACTACTAAAAAGCATTCATAAAAATTTCCCACTAATATTACACTTGCTGATGAAAGACTAGGCGCTTTGCCTCACAGTGTGGGAAACAGATAAGCATGGCTACTTTTGCTACTCTACTAAATTGAACTAAAGATGTTAGGCAGAGAAATTATATAATAAAAACAAATAAAACAATTCTAAATTTATAAAATATACTTTTATTGTAAATGGCATCAACTTATATTCAAGAATTTTTAAAGAGTTTACAAAAATCAACTGGAACTAATAAATGAGTTCAGCAAGTCACAAGATACAAGATAAATGCACAATATTAAATTGCACTTTTATACAGTAACTAGGGGCAATCAGTAAATAAAATTAGAAAAAATAATTCTACTCATTAGCTCAATGTGTAGTGGCTTAAAATTCCAACTATGCATTATGTCATATTTTCTGTTGGCCACAAATACTGACACAGCTTAGTTGAATGGGTCTACGACAATGTCCTCATGTGTCCGGAATTGGTGGGTTCTTGGTCTCACTGACTTCAAGAATGAAGCCGCGGACCCTCACGGTGAGTGTTACAGTTCTTAAAGGCAGCGTGCCTGGAGTTTTTCCCTTCTAATGTCAGTATGTGTTTGGAGTTTCTTTCTTCTGGTGGGTTCGTGGTCTTTCTGGCTCAGGAGTGAAGCTGCAGACCTTTGTGGTGAGTGTTACAGCTCATAAAGGCAGTGTGGACCCAAAGAGTGAGCAGCAGCAGGATTTATTGCAAAGAGCGAAAGAACAAAGCTTCCACAATGTGGATGGGGACCCGAGAGGGTTGCCACTGCTGGCTCGGGCAGCTGCTTTTATTCTCTTATCTGGCCCCACCCACATCCTGCTGATTGGTCCATTTTACAGAGAGCCAATTGGTCTGTTTTACAGAGAGCTGATTGGTCCGTTTTCACAGGGTGCTGATTGATGCATTTACAATCCTTGAGCTAGACACAAAAGTTCACCACGTCTCTACTAGATTAGCTAGATACAGAGTGTTGATTGGTGTATTTACAAACCCTGAGCTAGACACAGGATGCTGATTTGTGTGTTTATAAACCTTGAGCTAGATACAAAGTGTCGATTGGTGTATTTACAATCCCATATCTAGACATAAAGTTTCTCCAAGTCCCCACCAGACTCAGGAGCCCAGCTGGCTTCACCCAGTGGATCCCGCACCAGGGCCACAGGTGGAGCTGCCTGCCTGCCAGTCACACGCTGTGCTCCCGAACTCCTCAGCCCTTGGGTTGTCGATGGGACTGGGGGCCATGGAACAGGGGGTGGAGCTCATTGGGGAGGCTCGGGCCGCACAGGAGCCCTTGGCCTGGGGGGAGAGGCTCAGGCAAGGCGGGCTGCAGTTCCCGAGCCCTGCCCGGCGGGGACGCAGCTAAGGCCTGGCGAGAAGTCGAGCACAGCAGCTGCTGGCCCAGGTGCTAAGCCCCTCACTACCTGCGGCTGGCGGAGCCAGCTGGCCGCTCCAAGTGCGGGGCCCGCCAAGCCCACGCCCACTCGGAACTCGCGCTGGCCCGCAAGCACCGCAGGCAGCCTCGGTTCCTGCCCGCTCCCCGCAAGATAAGGGAGCCGGCTCCGGCATTGGCCTGCTGAGAAAGGGGCTCCCACAGTGCAGCGGTTAGCTGAAGTGCTCCTCAAGCGTGGCCAGAGTGGGCGCCAAGGCCGAGGAGGCACCAAGAGTGAGCAAGGGCTGTGAGGGCTGCCAGCATGCTGTCACCTCTCACTCATTAGACTGAAGCTGTGTCTCAACTGAAGCTTGACTGGGAAGGATGCACTTCTGAGCTCAATCTGGTTAGTTGTGCATTATTGTTTTGACTGAGTTCTTAGTTTCTTTCTGTCTTTGGTCAGGGCACTCTCTCCATTATCTGTCACACAAGCCTGTAAAAATGACAGCTTAAAAACTTGAAGCTCGCTTCTCCAGAGCAAAGTATGCGACAGACAGAGAGAAAGACAGGAAAAAAGGAAGTAAACAATATCACCAGAGAGAGAAAGTAAGAAGCAAGTGACAATCTTTTCATAATCAAATATTGGAAGTGACATTACCTATTTTCAAATGTATTCTACTGACATGAAGTGAGTCACTAACCACTTACTGATTACACTTGGGTGTGTATAGTTGGAAATAAAAATTATTATGAGCCATCATGAAGGCTGTTCACTACGTATGCCAAGGTGAGACAAATGGGCCTGATTCTAAATATAACGAGAAGGTATTACAATGTGTGTTGTTGTTATTGTTGTTGTTCTGGCCAAAGAATAACAACATCTAAATTTTATTCAATTTCAACGTTTTCATGGTGGAGTTTGAAAAATAAATTCAAGAGGGGACATGACTTTCTCAAGATTCAAGTTATAAAACCCAGGCATTTTTGAGAGATATTCAAACAATGTCCCATCCCTTGTAGTTTCTTTCTGTAAGTTTATGCAGTAGCTGTGTTTAATATCAAACCCAACAGTCATGCGTATCATTTTATACATATCTCATGAGATCCCTTGCAGCTGGATGCCACCATAATCCCCACTGTGCAGGATGTGAGACTCTGGAGTCCCTGAGAGGCACAATGACATACTTGGGATCACAGAATTAATACATTAAACATAAACAGCTTGTATCCTCAAACATGTGGCTCTGGCTGCATTCCATTTCCTCCGGGACTGGTGCAGGAGGTGCTGTATTTGCATAATTGTGCACAAGTAATCAGATGACTTGGGAGAGAATGGTGAGCAGTCAGCAGTGCAGAAAAGCCTTTGAGTAGGTCTTATTGAAGGAAGATAGGTCTTATTGAAAGAAGAATAATACCTTCAAGAAGTGACCTCATTTCTTTGGTGAAAGGCCCTAACAGTACTAAGTACTCTGGTAACCAAAAACTCACATTCTAAAGACAGTCCACCATACAGCACTGTTGGCCAGAATCTCTCAAGAGAGAAAGATGTTCTGCTGTATAACAACTTTCTGAGGCTCTTTCTTGTGAGTTTCTCTTCCTCACAAGTAGCACCTTCTAGCTATGTCTTCACACGACAGAAGGGGCATGAATATTCCTTTCAACCTCCTTCACATGGGCACTATTATTTTTTCGTTAGCATGCAGCCCTCCTGACTTAATAACTTTCTCAAAGTTCCAATAACTAATAGTATCACACTGAATCCACATGTGGATTAAGTTTTTAAATATGAATGTGGAGAGTGAGGAACACAAATATCCAGACCATAGCAAAAAATTAATAAGCAATAACAACTGCAGTGGACAATATCATTAATGCTTGGTATGTGGGAATTTGATGTTTCTATCACAAAGGTTAAAAAATGGTTTATCCTTGGCCGGGCATGATGGCTCAAGCCTGTAATCCAAGCACTTTGGGATGTCAAGGCAGGTGGATCACAAGGTCAGGAGATCGAGACCATCCTGGCTAATACGGTGAAACCCCGTCTCTACTAAAAGTACAAAAAAATTGCTGGGTGTGGTGGCGGGCACCTGTAGTCCCAGCTACTCGGGAAGCTGAGGCAGGAAAAAGGTGTGAACCCAGGAGGTGGAGCTTTCAGTGAGCTGAGATCACACCACTGCACTCCAGCCTCGGAGACAGAGCAAGACTCCATCAAAAAAAAAAAAATTAAATTAAAACATATAACAAAATTAAGGTCCAATTAAAGGTAAATATATATAGCAAAAAAAAATCAAGTTCTGATAAGGTTAATTATAACAGATTGCGCCAGGATTTTGAGATTTCTGGGGATGGACAGAGCCCAAGAGTTTCCTTCTATAACAATTTCTGTGAAGTTTCTTACACTCTTATTCAATTTGAACGTGGATAAATAGGTTTTCTCTGTTTTGTTATTTAAGAGATTCATGATCTCTTAAATAAGGATTCATGATCTCTTAAAAAAGAAGGCCTATTTATGCATGATTCTTAAACAATTATTGAGTCAGTGGTGTCTGCTGAGGAAGGGCACAGAATCTCACGCCCACAGAAGCATGATGTTCTGTCAGATAGGAGACTTCTCCCAGAGCCAGAGCTTCATCTTTCAAATGGAATTAGAGGTTTTCACAGGCATACATTGCTCTGAAGCCCTATCAGAGGCTTAGCACTGAGAATATGACAAAAGAAGGTGACTAATAAACATATGACCTAGTACTCTGATCTACAGTGATTCTACCCTCTCAAATAGCCCTTCCCTGGCTCTGGAATCTTTTCTGGATTCATCTACCAGAAACAGATACACTGAAACATTGAGAAGAAGCTTTTATTCTCACTGTGAGTGTTGCCCTGTCTCACCATCTTCTCTAGAAGTGCAATGTTCTAACTATTCCTGAGACACTTCATCCCGAGTAGTTCTCTCTGACAACATAATTGAGAAGAGAAACGAGCAAGACTCAGATTATCTTGAAGGCTTGTCTAGGGTTCTTACATGATTTATGTCTCCAATTTATGTCAATATTGACAATTATAGATTCATCTCCAGATGGTAGAAAAACAGAAGGAGGAGCCTCTGCTCACAGAGAAAATAAAAGATGAATTCAATGTTTTGTAGATCCAGCTTAATTTAAACCATGGGGCATTTAATCTTTTTAGAAAAAAACAAAAGCAATAGGGTTTTTTGTTTTTGTTTTTGCTTTTGCTTCTGTGTTTTTGTTTTTGTTTTTTTGTTTGTTTGTTTGTTTGTTTTTTCCCTGAAGCAACTCAACTGTGGCCTCAGACAACTGGGCACTGAGAATGCATGCTCCTCACTAGAATTTCATTACTACATTGCAGAGAAATGGGATAATTACAAAGGATTCTTTTTTTTTTTTTTTTTCGAGATGGAGTCTTCCTCTGTCATCCAAGATGGAGTGCAGTGGCATCATCTCAGCTCACAGCAACCTTGGTCTCTCAGGTTGAAGCAATTCTCCTGCCTCAGCCTCCCAAATAGCTGGGACTACAGGCATGTGCCACCTTGCCTGGCTAATTTTTATATTTTTAGTACAGACTGGGTTCCACCATGTTGGCCAGATGGTCTCGATTTCCTGACCTCGTTATCCACCCTCCTTGGTCACCTAAAGTGCTGGGATTAGAGGTGTGAGCTGCTGTGCCCAGCCCAAAAGATTCTTAAGGGTGATATGGGGGATGGAATGGAAAAAATAAACTTAGTCTTTGCACTTCCACCTGGTCTAACTAACCCTACTCTCATCCTATCCCAAAATTATTGCCAGACTTTTCTGGAGTGTGCCAGGGGTAATTCAGAAAGAAAAGAGGTTATTCATGCCTATCCATTTCCCATAGCTCCTGAGATCTAAGTCGTTCACTCCCCTGGTTTCAGGTTGTTGCTCCCCTTCTAAATCCTCAGAATTAATGTGATCCATTCCAATACTTATAAATGCACCTTTATCTGATCCCCTCCTATTTTGCTGTAGACATTTTATGTAGTAGAGCCAGTTGTAATAGAGACAAGAATGTTTATATACAACATAATCAGAACTAAATTGGAGTTCCATAACCCCCTTTTTGACCGGGCTGCTACTCAGAAATCATACAAACCAGGCTGCCTGGAAGTTGCAGTTAGGAGAAATCACATCTTGCCCAGGAATGTCAGTGTGGAATCTCAAATTTGGAAAATAGATTCCTATAGCCCCAATCATTTTGCAACACTTCTGCAGAGTTAAAAGAAAGCCAGTATCTAACAGAAAATCTTGAGCTTGCAGAATAACAGACAAGAAAATAAAACAAAAACTCAACTTGCCAAAACACTGAAACTCCCTCTACTTATGAAAAAAACAAACTGGCTTAAATTGGTGGAATCAATATGGCCAAATGGTGTTTTGGCAGAATCACCTTGCTGAGGTCACAGTCTGAATTTTCACTACTTGTTTCATCACAACTCCCCTTCAGTTTGCACATGAGATCCATGAGGAGGCAACGAGCTTGAGAGTAACGTTTCAGTATAAAATTGCTTTCTCTTAAAAACCTGGTGTCATAGTATTGGCTTCTAGCACTTCAAGAAGTGAGCTCCTTTTACTCAATAACAATGTTATCTATATCTTAGAGACAGTCAACAGGAGATAATCTCTTCTGGGACCAAAGAAGGTGACTAATAAACCATTTAATCAACACATTTCCTAACCAACAGCTGTGGACCCTGATGAGGAAAATAAGTTAAAATGAGACTATTGGCTCATTTTAATAGATATGGTGATAAAAAAAAAAAGAGAGAGAGAATTTAAGTTGTCTCAAATACCTAAAAGATGACATGGATTAGCTTCAAGTAACACATAATGTGGCTGGAGTCAGCTGATCTTTATGCTGAAGGTGTCAACAGTAGTGACAAATACTTCAAGTAATGGGTCAAAAGTCTAAGGCAGTCATTCTGCCAGAAATGATCTGGGACTTCCCCATACACGGGACACATAGATCAACTTTCACCAAGAACCACCAACCTGGCATGCGGTGATGACCTCTGCAGTAGACATGGATTTAGGCTTGATTGTTGTTCATCTCTTTGGAGACATAACCCTAATTGTGAACTTCTAAATTAATGGCCTGACAATTAGATCAGCAGCTAAGATAAATTTCAGTTTGCAGCCCCAAAGAAGATGTTCTTAATTAGACAGTTAATCATTTTCAATGTGAAAGCCTAAACACGTAGAATGTGGCAATAACCCAGAACTCTCATTTCTCACAATTGAGTGAAGTAATCACCCCTGATTCAGGTTCTTCATTGGCTGACAATGAGATCAAACACCCACACCAGCCCAGTGAACACCATGAGGTGTCATCTTCCCTGGCCCATTAGTGAACCAGGAACAGATATTTAGAAAATATTCAGTAAATTGGGGAGTCCCACAGAGTCAGAAAGTTTGCTTGAGAGAGTGGAGGGTGGCATAAAATTTCTACCAAATACGAAGTTTAATTTTTACTTTAATGCTGTTTCTATTTTAGTCTAATTTCCTTCTAGAATATGTTATTTCTATTTACCAAGCGGCCTCCTGAGTTCTTTCATAGAGTTCAAATTGACCCATCTCAAAACAGAAAGATCAAGCTAACGACCTCCCACAGGGGTCAGAATTCAGTTTCACAGCTCTGTAGCAAGCTCATTGTTGACTTACAAATTAGTGTAACCAATAGTAATGTCACGGTGGCCATAACTCCAACATCCCAAAAAGTACCTCAAGGTAGAGGCTGACTTCATTTATAAGAGGATTCAAATAGCAAAATCAAGCTTTACTAGATTACTGGATTACTGGAAGAAGTGAGCAATGCAAATCTGCAATATAGTTTCACTAAACTTTAATAGGAGAGCAAGACTCAGATATTTTAGCCCTCTCAAAATATGAATCTTCTGATCCTTTCATCCGGAATGTGTATGTGTGCCATAAAGTCCTAACTCTGCTTGTGCCTATACTTTCTGCTCATGCAGAGATTAAAAGACAAACAGGTGGGAGCTTAGGGTTTTAGCGTTTTTCCTGAGCACCTGTCTAGCCTAGAGCATCCCCATTTTTTTCTAGATTCCAAGGAGTACTATCACAATCCTAATTCTCAGTGTCTTGTTTCCAAGTATTTCCTCCTACGATTGTCAGCATGACTATCTTTTGACACCACTGATAGTATTTGCTCCAGGTGAACTGGGTAGTTCATTTTTATTTAAATGCTTCGATAAGCATTAAGCTATTAATTTAAGGTTTCTTTGTTTTTTATAAAGTAATTCTGCTGTTTCCCTCAGAGCTCAACTTTCACAAAGTCTCATAAATTTTGTTATGTTTTGTCTAAATTTCTATTTATCTTAAAATATTTTCTGACACTATTTGTAAATTTTTTTATTCATTAGTTATTTAGGAGTCTGTCATTTAATGTACACATGTTTGCATTTCCCAAATTTCTTGCTTTTTTGTCTCTAATTTTCTCTTTTGTGATTAGAAAACATTCATTTTATAATTTCAATCTTTCAACTTTATTGATGTTTGTTTTATGATGCAGCATATTCTCCATTCTAGAGAATGTTCTATGTGCATTTGGGAAGAAAATATATTCTGATTTGGGGTGAAGAATTCTGCATATATCTTTAGTTTTATTTGGTTTATGTTATTCATTTCTTCTATTTCCTAGTTTCTCTTATGTCTAGGTCTTCTACCCAATAGCGTAAGTGGGGAAGTGAAGCTTGCAATTATCATTGTTGCAACTATTGTCGCAACTATTTCTGCCTTTATTACTGTCAGTTTTGCTTTATGTATTTCTGTGAACTTTTGTTACTTTCATATATGTTAATTTATTTTTCTCATGAATTTATCCTTCTATTTATAATCTATCTTCATCTCTAGTAATAGTATTTGTTGTCTTAAAGTTTATCCTAATTTTTTAATTTTTGGTTTTTCTGGGTGCATAGTAGGTGTATACCTTTATGAAGTATATAGAATATTTTGATACACGCATACAATGTGTAATAATTACATCAGAGTTTATGGGGTATTCATCACCTGAAGTATTTACTTTTGGATTTCAAATAACCAAGTTATACAGTTTCTGTTATTTTAAAATGTACACTTAAATTATTATTAACTAGAGTCACCTTGTGGTGTCAAATGCTGGAACTGATTCATTCTTTCTAACTATATTTTTATACACATTAACCATTCCCACCTCCCCACTTCCCCACCCCCAACCTTCTACTACTCCTCTCAGCCTCTGGTGACCATCATTCTACTCTTTATCTCCATTAATTCTTTTGTTTTAATTTTTAGCTTTAACAAATAAGTGAGAACGTGTGAAGTTTGTCTTTCTATACCTGGCTTATTTGACTCAATATAACGACCTTCAGTTTAACCCACGTTGTTACAAATGACAGAATCTCATTCATTTTTATGGCTGAATAGTACCATATTGTGTATGTGTACCACTTTTTTGTTTATTCATCTATTGATAAACACCTATGTTAGTTCCAAATCTTGGCTATTGTGAATAGTGTTGCAATAAACACAGGAGTACAGCTATCACTTTGATACACAGATTTTTCTCTCTTTTGGGTATATACCTAACAGTGAAACTGCTGGATTGTATAGAAGCTCTATTTTTAGTTTTCTGAAGAACATTCAAGCTGTTCTCCATAGTGGTTCCAACAACTTACATTCCCACCAACAGCATATGAGGGTTCCCTTTTCTCCACATGCTTGTCAGCATTTGTTATTGCCTTTTAGATAAAACCCACTTTAACTGGGGTGAGGTAATAGCTCATTGTAATTTTGATTTCCATTTCTCTGATGATTCATGATGTTGATCATCTTTTCATATACCTATTTGCCATTTGCATGTCTTTATTGGAGCAATGTCTGTTTACATATTTTGCCTATTTTTAAAAATAGAATTATTAGATTTAATTTTCTGTAGTGTTATTTGAGCTCCTTCTATGTTTTGGTTACAAATCTATTTTCAGCTAGGTAGTTTGAAAATATTTTCTTTCATACTGTGGGTTGTTTTTTCACTTTGTTGATTCTTTTCTGTGCTGTGCAAAATTTTATAACTTGGCGTCATACCAATTTTCCATTTTGCTTTGGTTGCCTGTGCTTGTGAGTTGTTATTCAAGAAATCTTTTCTTAATCCAAGGTTTTTTAGAGTTTCCCCAGTGTTTTCTTTCAGAAGTTTTATAGTTTGCGGTTTTACATTTAAATATTTAATCCATTTTGATTTAATTTTTGCACGTGGCAAAAGATAGAGGTCTAGTTTTATTCTTCTGCATATGGATATCCAGATTTACCAGCACTGTTTATTGAAGAGACTGATTTTTTTATTCTTAATGTATTTTCTTGGTGCCTATGTAAAAAATGAGTTCACTGTAGATGGATGGTTTTAGTTCTGCGTTCTCTGTTCTGCTCCATTTTTCTTTGTGTCTGTTTTTATGCCAGTACTATGCTGTTTTGGTTACAACAGATGGGTAGTATAATTTTATGTAATGTAATAATGTATGTTATGTAATGGGATTCCTCCAGTTTTATTCTTTTTGCTCAGGATACCTTTGGCTATTCTAGGTCTTTTGTGATTTTATATAAATTTAAGATTTTTTAGAGCTGTTCTATCTATTTGTGTGAGGAATGTCAATGGTATTTTTCCAGAAATTGCATTGAATCTGTAGCTTGCTTTGTGTAGCATGGACATTTTAATATTGATTCTTCCGATCCATAAACACAGAACACTGACTAATACAATCCGCAAATGGGTAGTTTGACCTCCTCTCTTCTTATTTGAATGCTCTTTATTTTTTTCTCTTGTCTGATTGCTCTGGCCAGGACTTTCAATACTATGTTGAACAGGGCTGGTAAGAGAGGGCATCTTTGTCTTGTGCCAATTTCCAAGAAAAATGCTTCCAGTTTCACCCATTCAGTATAATGTTGGCTGTGGGTTTGTCATAGATGGCTTTTATTATTTCAAAGTGTGTGCCCTGAATACCTAGTATATGGAGAGTTTTAACATAAAGGGGTTTTGAATTTTAATAAAAGCTCTTTCTGCATCTATTACGATAATCATGAGGTTTTTGTCTTTAGTTCTGTTTGTATTATGAATCACATTTATTGATTTGCATATGTTGAACCAACCTTGCATCCCAGGGAAAAAGCCTACTTGATTGTGGTGGATAGGCTTTTTGGTGTGCTGCTGATTTGGTTTGCCAGTATTTTATGAAGAATTTTTGCCTCAATATTCATCAAAAATATGAAATTTTTCTTTCTTTTGCTTTTCTTCCAGGTTTTGATATCAGAAGGGTGCTGGCCTCATAGGATGAGTGAGGAAGAAGATGCTCCTCCTCAAATTTTTGGGAGTTTCAGTAGGAATAGTACCAAATTCTTCTTTGCATATCTGGTAGAATTTGGCTGGGAATTCGTCTTTTCCTGGGCTTTTTAAAGTTGATAGTCTATTTATTACTGATTCAATTTTGGAGCATGGTATTGGTCTGTTCAGGGATTCAATTTCTTCCTGGTTCACTCTTGGAAAGTTGTACATGTCCAGGAATTTATCTATTTGTTCTAGGTGTTCCAGTTTTTTTGCATAAAGATGTTCATAATATTCTCTGAAGTTTATTTGTATTTCTGAGGAGCCAGTGGTAATATCCCCTTTGTTGTTTCCGATTGTCTTTAATTGGACCTTCTCTCTTTTCCTCTATATTAGTCTAGCTAGTAGTCCACCTTTAAAACAAAACCTACTCCTGGATTCATTAACCTTTTAGTTTTTTTGTGTGTCCTAATCTCAGTTTATCTCTGATTTTAGTTATTTCTGTCTTCTTCTAGCTTTGGAGCTGGATAGCTCTTCATTTTCATCTTTTAGTTGTGATATTGAGTGGTTAAACTGAGATCTTTATTACGTTTTGTGGTGCATGTTTAGCACCATCAGCTTTTTTCTCAACACTGATTTAGTTGTGTCTCAGGGATTCTGGTAGGTTGTGTCTTTGTTCTCATTAGTTTCATATAACTTTTTGATTGATGCCTTAATTTCATTATTCACACAAAAGCCATTCAGGAGCAAGTTATTTAATTTTTATGTAATCATATGGTATTGAGTCTTGGTTTTCTCAACTTTTACCTGCAATTTTATTGTACTCTGGTCTGGGAGAGTGGTTGTCATAATTTGAATTCTTTTATAATTGCTGAGGACTGTTTTATATCTGATTATGTGGTTGATTTTAGAGTATGTGCCATGTGGCAATGAGAATGTATATGTTGTTGTTTTTGCTGGAGAGTTCTGAAGGTGTCTATTACATCCATTTGATCCAGTGCTGCATTCAGATCTTGAATATCTTGTTAATTTTCTGCCTTAATAATCTAATATTGTAAATGGGTTGTTGAAGTCTCTCACCTTAATTGTGCATGAATTTAAGTCTTTTTGAAGACCTTTAAGAGCTTGCTTTATGAATTTGGGTGTTTCTGTGTTGGGTGTGTATATGTTTAAAATGTATATATTTAAATAAGAATACATATATTTTTGTTGAATTTAACCCTTTAACATTTTGTAATGCCTTTTTTGCCTTTTTAAATCTTTGTTGTTTTAAAGTCTGCTTTGTCTAAACTTAGGGTTGCAACCCATTCTTTCTTCTGTTTTCCATTGGCTTAGTAGATTTTTTATCTCTTCATTTTGAGCCTATGAAAGTGATTGCATGTGAAATGAGTCTTGATGACAGCATATCATTGGTTCTTTGTTCTTTATCCAGTTTCCCACCCTATGCCTTTTAATTGGAACATTCAGCCCATTTACATTCATAGTCAGTATTGATATGTGTGCATTTGATGCTGCCGTTATAATGGTAGCTGCTTATTACGCAGACTTCTTTGTGCGTCACTGGTCTGTATACCTCAGTGTGTTTTTTTAGTGGCTAAAAATGGTTTTTTTCAACTATATTTAGTTCTTCCTTCAGCATCTCTTGTAAGGCATGTCTTGTAGTAATGAATTTCCTCAGCATTTGCCTGTTTAAAAAGAACTTTATTTCTCCTTCACTCATGAAGCTTAGTTTGGCCAAATATGAGATTCTTGATTGGAATTTATTTTCTTCAAGGATGTTAAATATTGGTATTGGGCTCTTCTGGCTTGTAGGATTTCTGCTAAGAGGCATACTTTTACACTGATGATCTTTCCTTTGTGGTTGACCTCCCTATCCTCTCTAGCTGCCTTTGACATTTTTTCTTTTATTTCAGGCTTGAAGAATCTGATAAATATGTGTTTTGGTGATTATTATATTGTGAAGTATCTTACTAGAGTTCTCTGCATTTCCTAAATTTGAATGCTGGCCTCTCTAGCCAGCATTCCCCAGGTTGGGGAAGTTCTCATGAATGATATCCTAAAATATGTTTTTCAAATGGCTTCCATTCTCCCCACCTGTTTCATGAACATCAGTGGGTCATACATTTGGTCTCTTTACATAATCTTATATTTTTCAGAGGCTTGGGGGTTTTTATTATTCTTTTTTATTTCTGTCTGAATGTCTTACTTCACATAGTCTTCAGACTCTGAGATTCTTTCTTAGCTTTGTCTATTCTACTATTAATAGTTGTGAATTTCTTATAAAAAAATTTAGTGTGATTTTTTTAGCTCTCTCAGGTTAATTATGCTCTTAATACTGGCTCTTTTGTCTGTCAGCTCCTGTATCATTTTATTATGATTCTTAACGTTTTTTAATTGAGTTTCAAGGTACTTCTGCATTTTAATGATCTGTATTTCTATTCATATTCTGAATTCGATTTCTGTAATTGTAGCCATCTTGGACTGGTTTATAACCTTACTGGAGAGGTAGTGTGGCCATTGGGAGGAAAAGAGGAATTCTGGCTTTTTGAGTTGTCACAGTTTTTGTGCTTATTCTTTCTTATCTTTCTGTGATGATATTTCTTTAATCTTTGAAGTCGTCAACTTTTGGATTTTTCCTTTTATTCTGCTTGACGACCCTAAGCGTTTAATTGTGTTATAAGGTTGGCTCAGTCAAGTGGTTTTTTGTGTATTCATGCAGGTGAAGGTGGCTGCTCAGGGCTGAGGAGACTATGCTGTTTGTTGTGCTTAGTCATACTCAAATGGCAGTGTTGGCAAAGGAGCAGTGTGCTGATGTGGTGGGGCTAGTGGGCTCTGTTTCCCCCAAGACTCTGTATGCAATGGTGGTATAGCAGGGGGCCTGGAGTACACTCCTACCAACAGCAGTGCCAGGGCAGAATGCATATGCACATGTGCACTGACAGGGCAGGGAAAGCAAGATCCTTCCATGCATGCACACACACACTCACACACACACACACACACACCAGCATAGTGATGTGTGGGGTGGCAATGGGCCTTGGGGGGAAGCTGCAGTGAGGAGAGGCAGCAGGCAGGCTGATGCCTGGATGGGGTCACCCCACTGGAGCTGTCTACTAGTCAGACATGATCTGCCAGTTCAGGATCTATGATGCAGGCCCCCAGGGTACTCAAGGCTGCACTTCAACCATGCTTGGATGAATTGGGGCCACAGGAGAGGCCAGCACACCAACACAAGCTCAGGTCAAAACAGCCCCATCTGATGGGCCACCACCCTGCAGACTTTTTGTCCAAAATTTCCCCTAGGGCTAACGTGTCTTATGGGAGCAAGTTAAGCTTATTGGTGTGCGCATCCCTGGACATGCTTCACTACAGATGTTCCCACAATAAACCCTCTTGGCTGTGCACTGGCTCTGTGCTGCCCCTATCACTTCTCTAAGCAGCTCTTCCTTTCAACTCATTTTCCATGGTGGTCAGACGGTCTCGGCCACTGGGATTCCAGAGCCCAGTCAGGAAAGCAGGTAGCTCCTTGCCAGTTAAACTCACCTGTTTTTCTCAGAGTCACGGGGGGCCAGAAATTAATTCCACTGTGCTTTAGCCCTGTGCAGGGTTCCCAGCTTCCAAACCTTAAGTTCAGCTTTTGTGTCTTTCGTCCATCCACTATCAGTACCTGCCTTCTGTTAAGAGCGTAGCAGTCATCCTGGTCCCTTGGTGTCGGCTGTTCCACCTTGGTTTGTCTATTCAGCCATCTTGCTCAAATACACAAAGTCTTATAAATCTATAATAAATAGACAATTGACTACTTGAAAAATGTGCAAAGAATTTCAATTAAAAATTTCTACAGATAAAAAGCAAAATTTGTCATTAAATTTAAAATATATGGCATTATTAGTTTAGAGAAATGCAAATCAAAAGCTATCAAATCAAACACTATTGCAAATCAAATACTATTTGCCAAACAAAGAAAATGAAGTAATAATACCTGCTATGTCTGTAGAAAACCTCAAAATCACTAAAGTAAGTAAAATAAACCAAACCCAAAAGGGCAGATAATTTATGATTTCACTTAAAATAACTTTTAATAAAAGGCTTATATATAAAAACAGGCTAATGACTGCCTATGACCACGGTAATGAAATCAGTAAGTACAAAAGAGATTAATTTCTTTTTCCATAGTGATAAGGTTATTTCAAAATTAGATTGTGGTTACGGTTGTCTGTAAGTATACTTTAAAAACTTGGAATTGTACACTTAAAACATGTGATGGTTTTGTTATAAAATTATATCCCTCTAAAACGTTTCCAAATGAAACTGTTGACTTTTGGAGAACTAAGTCACAGACTGTAAAACAAAACCCATTTATTGTTCATCTCAAAGCATGTTAAATAAAGAGGAAAAGACAAATATATAGTTATAACATTAAAATGTTCATGGCAAATAGTTATAAGAAAAAATTACATTTGTAAAATGTATTAATAGACATAAATTACCTGGTTAGATTTACCAGGCCAGAAATGTAAATTAAATAATAGTACATTATTGAAGACCACTCTGAGTCACTGATTATTAGAAACTTGTTATGATGTCATCATAGGGTTAAAATATCCCTTATCAAAAATGACTCAGAGCAAAAATGTTAAATAAAGTGTGTTAGTGGCACCCCTGTCCACAGTTGCTGGTACTTTTAGTGTATGGCCAATTAGAAAGCTGCTCTTTTGTCCCTCATTTGTAACCAATTTCAACACTCATATTCAATACTGAACTCCTAAATTTATTGATAAAACATGTGAGAAGATGTTTGACTTGTTTTATTGTAAAACAAGGTTAATATACAGTATGTGAAAGTTTCCATAAAATTCTTAAATTATATATTTAAAAGATATTATGAAAATAAAAAATCTTAGCAAACATAGGGAGAATTATAAGCTAACATTTATCATACATACCCATCACAAGGCTTCAGCAATTCTCATACTTTTCTCTTTCATTTTTAATTATCAACTTCAATTATTCTGGTAATATTTTAAAGTAAGTATATTATGTTGTCAGTTTGTAGAAATCTGAGTACCTATATCTAAGAAATAAAGAGAAAAATAAAAATAGTACAATAAAATCTAAGTAAATACAAGTATTCTTTAATATTGTACTAAACAGTGTCTTGATTTTTTACGTGCAAAACAGTAGAACTTAGCAACCTCCAAGACTTTATGAGAAATAACAATTTAAGACTAATATTTATCCTGGAGACTCAAAGGGACTATAAATAAATATATCTTTAGTTAATAGAGCTTGAAAATAAAGTATTAGTGAAAACACATTTTGAAGATGGCGGACACCTTTGTTACTAGACATGGGGCTTGTGCTGTAAATAACTAGTTTAAAGGTCCATGGAAAAGCAATTTTCAACCAAAAAGTCTATAGAAAACAAAAAATTTTGGTGTATCTGAACTCAGGATGTGAAGCCAGCTTTTAAAGCCCTGATTTTAAAAAGCCCTTAAGACCCTAAGCTTGATAAGCAAGTCACCAGCAGGTATCATTTTTCAGCTCTGTGCACCAGGTGGCATGCCTAGCAAAATGTCCCCTCTCATGTCAGGTTTTTTCTATGAACTCAGAATGACCACTGTCCCTTAGTATGCAGCCCTGCAGTGGGCCCCAAAATGACAATCAATCAGGTCCAGAGTTGCTCATTATGGCCTTTCCAGAATGTAATTATCTAAGGACAATTCTCCCCTTGTAAAATTAAGAAAGTAGAATATTTGTCTAATTTTTGATAACATCATACTGTGAGCCACAAAAAAGCAAGAATTTAAAATGTAAGGGATTATCTGGATCCTAGGGCCCAGAAATACACCTCAAATAGAATAGTTTCACACACGATTTTATATGTGGACTTCCTGTGTGGAAGAAAAGAATGTGGGGGTCAATAGTAGAGAAGTCTGTATGTAGTGGAATTTTAAGAAATCAGAGAGGCCGATGGGGTTCAGGAGGGTATTTATTAATTATTTAGGTGCACTGGTCCAGTTGGATTAACATCCAAAGGAATGAGTCCTGAAAAAAGAGTTAGGTTACCTTTTAAGCATTTCATGGGTGTGGGGAGGTTTGTGCAGGGAGAATCATACTACAGAAGCAAGAAACAAAGACAGTTATTCAATTGAGACATGCATTACATTATTTCTTACTTTTCAAGGAAAAACCTGTTTTTTGACTTGAATTTATCTGTCTAGTGACCTTGCAGCTTCACAGCTAGGGAAGCAGGGTCTTCACAATGCCTGGGAAAGGAGGAGAGAGAAGGATCACTAGCCACAGAAAAACAGGCAGTTAGTTTTTAAAGGACTCCAGCTCTTACTCTTTCTCAACAGGAGTTAGGTTTTCTTTCACACAAGTGAGTTTCTGCTTACACACTCTTTAATTTCTTATAATTCCTGCTCCATTCTTCCCATTGGTGCTTTTTATAACAGAGGTGTTAATAGAAAGCAACATTATTTGCCACGTCTTCATGGAGCTGAGCTTTTTCTTCTTCTGGTGGTGGCTGATATCTGATTAATGCATCAAATGTGCAGTAGTGTTTTGGGCTACTATTGCCTCCATAGTTGACTGAATACTCCTAATAAACGGAGACAAAAGGCAAAGGAGGATGAGGCAGATTCAAAGAATAAGGAAGAACCTACTAATGAGGTTTCAGAATTTTTCAAATGCTGAGAACCGTCCTCCAAACAAGGAATCCGGGGACTACCTGGATCAAGTCTGAAGTGGAACCTGGGCCAACTTGCGCATTCTAGCTGTAATTTTTATGACCATTAATATTGATTTCTTGGCTACTGATTTCTAGGTAACAGTTGGTTAAATTAAATTTTCTACATATTCCTCCTTCTGAGGATAAGAGGTAATTTAATCCAGCCTATTTTGATATGTAGCGTTTCCTTTTTGTGTTGCTTTTATTGCCAATAAATCTAGTGCCCTCGATGTTTCATTGGTTATGATTTGAAGGACTGCATGCAACTTCATGATGCGGCTGAGGATATAGATTATGGTGCAGTACCCTCATGACCTCTCTTGCACTCAGGTAGCTGGCCCGTAGTATGTTATGATTCTTTCAGGAGGCCATTTATTATCTTTTTAGTCTCCTGTGTCCACACCTTTTTTGATATTTTTGTTACTTTTGTGATTGTGCTTTTTCTAGTTCTTCTTTTATTTTTATTATAAACTGGATATTCTAAGAATTTCCCTTGCTTTAGAGGAATTACAAAGAAGGATGGCTTGATTGCTTTTAACAGACATGCCCCTGCCCATTTTGCTGGCAGCTGCCAATATGCCCATGCTCCACAGATCCAATATAGGCCAGAGGGTGCCTTTCAAGCTTTTGAAGCCTCTTGCTGATGCCAAGTGAAGCTTAGAATAGAGAATCCAGAGAAAGGGTTTGGATCTGGTAAGTAGGAGTCATTCTGGGCATTTCTCCATAAAGTTTTGTTTTTAGTCTCATAATAATACTGTTGCCCTAGGCAGGTTGTTTTTCCTACTCCCTCTGTGAAAGCCTTTCCCCGTCGAGTGATACAGTACTTTCCAATTATGGAGATTTTTAACAATCAAACACTGGCTGAAGCTGTCGAATCACTGGCAAGGTTAAGCAAAGTGAAGTTATCTTGTGGCACTAATTCCTTTGCTTCCCATTACCACTCATTCTCCATATTAGTTTCTCTACATACATAGCATGAAGAAATTTTTAAGCTGCCATCTGTGTTTTCAGCTAGTTGAGCAAATAAGTTTTTGGTTGATGGGGAAAGCTCTGGCACTGGCTGATCAAAATGCTTGCAGAATGACTTGGTATTGAGGGGTTGGATGCATTTGAGTCCTTATAGTATTTTTGACAATTAGTAGTGGAACTCCAAGACCTGCTCCTTGTCTATCAACTCTTAATAGTGCTGTCTGTCCTGTAGACCCAAAAGGTAGCTCTGGCTTTAAGATAGTAAAATTTAAAGGATCGCATGTCCTTGTCTTACAATCTGGTTTTCAGGATTACGAACATACGTGGCATGGCAATCAACAAAGAAGAAATAAGCCCTCTTTGGAAGGGAGGGTCTTCTTTGGTTTGAGCTATAAGCTTTCCTTCTTTTTCTCCCTCTGATTTAATATGTACCTCAAACCAGAATTCATAGGGTAAGAGCCCAGGTTCATAACATACATATAGCTGATAATTTCCTCAGTCACAGAATGAATAGGTGGTCTGGTTGTACTTGCATATTCCTAACTTGGTTCCTGTACATTCATAGTAGGTATGATACAGTAGAGTTTTAACTGTGGTATTTTTTATCCAGGTAGTGTGTACACAGTGTGGACATCCTTCAAGAGATTTATCCCCTTTTAGTATAAGCAGAAATGGTAACAACATTGTTGTATGTAATAGAAACATGCTTACACTACACATGGGCACAAAAACCTTCCTCTGGGCATAGACATTTGCAGCATTTGCAGTAATAACATAACAACAGAACAATCAGTATTGACAGAGTTATAACTAGGGTTGTAAATTGTATTCACATTTACTTATCTGGAGATGGTCCTCTTAGCTTCGGCTGTATGTACACTAGTCAGCTTCCGGGATGTGACTAGAGCAGAATTTGAAGGATCCTCAAGCTTCAGCCATGTGTAGACTGACCAGCCTCCCATGTGGTCAGAGCAGGACAGTTGTCCTTTTTACCAGTGGTTGAGATTTGCCATAGGGCTATTCGAGTGGGGCAATCTGGGTCTTGTTGGCTAATCCACAGGTTGTCATCAGGACTCGCTACTGCCACTGGTTTTAGCTGGCTATGGTGAATCCAAGGTGTGACACCTGCAACTTTAACAGCAGTGGGAGTAGACATGATTACAATATAGGGCCTATCCTATATGGGTCCTAGAGAGGTTGAATTCCATTTTTTAACCTAAACGAAGTCCCTAGTTTTGAAAGGGTGTACTGGGTCTGTTAGACTTATAGGCATTTTTTTATATACTTAACCATGCATTTTTGTATAGCCGTACTTAAAGCCTGCATTTGCCTTCTTAAAGTTAGTTTTCCCAGTATACAGAGATTACCCTTAATCTGATTTTTATGGTGGGTGGGCAGCTTAACAAAATCTCAGAGGGCGAATACTCAGTTTTTTTGGTGGTGGTGCACCTGACTCGGAAGAGGACCATGGGCAATACCTGATATTACTTCAGATGAGTTTTTCGACAAAATTTCTTCAACAGCTGCTTGAGTGTCCAGTTTATGCTCTCCACTTTACCTGAGATCTGCTACCTGTAGGCTGTATGTTATTTCCACTTTATTTTTAATAGTCGAGTTAAGTCCTGAACTATTTTAGCCACAAATGTTGGTCCACTCTCTGATCTTAGAGTTAGAGGTAGTCCAAATCTGGGAACAATGTCTCTTAATGCCTTGGTCACCTCTAGTGCCTTCTCTGTCCTGGTGGGAAAGGCCTTGAGCTATCCTGAAAAGTTGCAAATGAACACCAACATGAACTGGTATCCCCCGTCTCAGGGCAATTCAGTGAAGTCCATAAGCAGTTTTTCACAGGGCATGGCTCCTTTTTCCTGAACTACCATGGGCTGAGTAGGACCTTGTCGTGGATTGTCCTGAGTGCGAGTTAAACACAGTTTACAAATGGCAGGAGTAATAGCAATGAGCCATGGCAGACAAAAGTGATGCCTTAATAATGTCTTTTTTTTTTTTTAATCTGAGTTCTGCGGTGGAACTGTTTTACAAACCTGGGGGTCACCATATCAGCTATGGCTAGCCTCCCATTGAAGAATTTGTATTATCCTCTTTCAGTGTAGTTCTTATTTTCCTGGGGAAGCCAAGCTCTTTTATTTAGAGTGAAGATTGGGATCTCCAGGAGGGGAATCTCCGGGAGGAGAGGCATAGCTAAGGTGTCTTCTTTAGGTGGAGTTGTCATTGCAGCCTGCTTTGCCTCTTTGCCTTCCTATCTTTTTTAGCCCTTAGTGTTCTTGCTTTTTGCTACCTCTTGCAGGACTTCACTACCATCACTTCTGGGGCCCATCCAGCGTGTAAGAGCTGTAGAATTTCTTCCTTGTACTTTATTTCTTTCTTTCCAGCAGTTAAAAGTCTTCTTTTTTTCTTTGTAAATAACCTTATGAACATGCAAAGTGGCAGAAGCATATTTGGAATCTGTATAAATATTGGTCTTTTGGTCTTTTACTAGCCAAAGAGCTCTTGTCAGAGCTATTAGTTCTGCTTTCTAATCAGAAGTTTCTGTAGATGAAAACTGCCCCTCTACTGTTGAGTCTAAAGTCACCACTGCATACGCAGCTTGTCAGGCTCCTTTTAGTATGAAAATGCTTCTATCAGTAGAATATTCAATGTTCGGGTCCCTGAGGGACTGATCTGTCAAATCTCTCTGGCTTGAGAACACTTTATCTACCACGTCCACACGGCAATGAAACGGGCCTCCTGGCACTGCCTTGATAAGAGTAAGGTAGCCAGGTTTAGGGCATTCACAGTCTCTAAAGCTAGTTTACTAGCTTCCTGCACCAGTAGGGCAGTGGCAGCTAGTGCTTTAAAACAAGGAGGCCATCCAAGTGCAACAGAATCTAATCGCCTGGATAAATATGCCACCAGGGGATGCCATGACCTTATGGCTTGAGTCAGAACCCCTATGGCCTCCCTTTCACTTGTGGACATACAAGAAGAAAAGCTTGATTAGTTAGATCTGGCAGTCCTAAAGCTGGGGCCTGAGTCAAGGCTTCTTTGATTTCTTTAAAATCCTTCTCTTCTTTGGCCTCCTAGAGGAGGGGCTCCTTTTTTTCTCCTCTTAGTGGCTTGGTATAATGCCTTGACCATGAGCAAGAATTTGGGTTGTAAACGCGGCAGAACCTTGCTGCTCTTAGGAGCTCTCTTACTTGACACCGGGTGGTTGGAGTAGAAAGTGCACAAACAGCCTGCTTTTGTTCAGGACTAAGCCATCTTTCCTCTTGGCTTATATAAAAGCTTAAATATTAGACACTTTTAGAGGAGATTTGAGCTTTTTTCTGACACTTTTTATTCTGCCTTCTACAGCAGATGCAGTGGTTCTTGGGTTTCTTCTGGGTGTAGTAGCCCTTGACTGGTGTGTGTGTGTGGTTTTTTGGTTTTGTTTTTTTGGGTTTTTTTTGTTTGGTTTTTGGTTTTTTTACCATTGCCCTGATCATTTTCCTTATTTCTTTGACATTTATCCTTCCAGTGTCCTTTCCTTTTGCACCATGCACATTAATCTCTCTCTAGCCACGGGTGGCTTTCAAACTCCTGTCCAGACTAGCCTTTTTCATGACTACGTTCACGCCCGCATCCATGCCTCCTTGTAAAGCCAGCTCCTCTTCCCGGAAGGGTTGCTGCTAGTGTTATGCCTAGACCGTTAGTTCCTTAAAGAAGACCACCAGAGTCCAGAGTCAAAGCCAAGCGGCAAGGATCTTTACTACAAGTTCGAACCTGGTCCTTCCATTCCACAGCATACAAGAGGGCCCTGAACAATGCGAGTGTTTGCATTTTATAGCCTGAAAGTTACAGGGGAACAAAGGAATTCTTTTGGTTCCCGCTCTTTCAGTAAAACTTTGAACGGCTGTCCTTTTATCGGAGACTTTCCTGGTGGTGTTTGTACTGGGCTCAGGAAGTTTGAGAGATATATGGCGATATGTGGTGGGATGGGAGGATGGGATGTGTTTGTACTGGGCTTGTTTGTTTTGAGCCCGGGGCTGAGGAATGTGCCCGGCTCCTTTCATTCCCCCCTTTTCAGGTATTTTTTAGAGCCAATCTTGGGTCTTATAAGTCTGATTCTGTTTCAGCGTTTACAGGTTGGTATTGGGCTCTGAGGACCATGAGTTTTACAGTGTTAAACCTTTCTTTAACGAACCGCAAAATTCTGTTAACAACACAAGGTCTTACGGTAAGCAGAAATAGTAGACTCAGCAGGGGTCCAAGGAAGGGGGCTAACAGAGAAAACATAGATGAGTTCTACCATTGGTCTGCAGCTGAAGCAAACTGCCGTGTTCTTACTTCTGTGCTTAACTTGCGTAACTGTTGGACCTGGTCTTCCACGAGCCTTGATTCATTTATGTAGAAACAACAGTCTTCCTTCAGAAACATACATGTTCCCCCTTTTTCAGCAGTGAGTAGGTCTAAGGCCTTCCGGTTCTGCAAGGTTACCTGTGCTAGGGACGTGAGCTGCCGCTGGAGGGAGGCAAGGGACTCAGCTGACTCCTCCATAGCAACGGCAAATTGTTGGTACAGCTTGTTACTTTCTATGAGGGTGTGACCTAGGGCTCCCCCAGCCAGTCCGGCCGCCATGAAGGATGCGGTGAGGGAGATTCTTGCAATGAGGGGGAGAAATATGGCTCGTGCAGGTCTCGGTCTAGGGTCTGGGTGAATAACAGCACTAGTCCAGTTACCGGTATACTTTAGGAACTCGCCGGCAGTAAGTAGAGTTAACCGGGGAACTAATGTGACAGGAAGACACAGTAGGTTGGTAACAGAGGGGCTTGATAGGTTTTTAGATAATGTTCCATTACACCAGAAGATTATGCCTGACGGAGCCTTTAAGGTGATGTTAGGGGGCGTTGCAGTGATGTTGCAGAGGCTGGAATTAGTTCCTGAGAAAGAGTAGGGAAACTTTTCTTGACTGGGGTTTAGGTATAGTGGCACGTTAGGGATAGGGGCATATGAGAGGTTTCGGTGGTTGTTAGCTTGGGCAGAGGTGGAGGATCTTTATGGCAGGGGGACAGCGGTTAGCGGTGGACACCTTAGAGTGGCACACAGAAAGCAGCCAGACAGGCTGTGAAGTCCTGTAAGGTTGGCAAGTTCTAATCTTTCTTGCAATAATTTTAACCAGGAAAAAGGACGTAAATCTTGTGTCAGGCGGTTTTCTTGTCGCTGGATATTTCTATGGACCAGGGGCCGTACCTGCACTAGACCCCGCCACAGATAGAGGTGACTGCTAGGCCATGTGGAGGCGGAGGAGTAGTATACAGCCCCGTGTTGAGGCGTGGTCCAGCGGGAGTTCCAGGGGTCTCTAACTATCCATGTATATGAAAGGTCTCTATCTCGTCTGCGATGGAAGGGCCATCTGGGATCTATCTGTTCTTTTCTACCTTACCATTGGTATTTATGGATGTTACAATAGTTATAAGGGCAGCCGGCACTTTGGTGCCACCAATAGTGCTTACAATTGTATTCAGTCTGATCATACTCGAAGCGTATTATTGGTGCCACTGGTTTGGCTACTGGGAAATCGGTAAAATTTAGTAAAATTGGGCTATTGCACCCTGAGGATGGGCAATCTGCACTGGCCACTAGTTTCTTGGGCTTATGAGGTTGCCTAGGGTGGGTTTGGTTTTCATAAAGCCAGAATCTCCAGACAAAGGGATTAGGAGCTGGCTTTATGTTTTCTTCAGCGGCCACTAGGGCGACCAATGTTAGAGTTAGACTACTTAACTGCATGTTTGCAGTGAGCTATGCTGCCGGCGCAGGGTGAGTTTTAAGGGGTTGTTCTTAGCTCTGTCCACAGTCCACGTGTCCGGTGCTTTAGCCGCCGCCGTGATTGGCCCCAGAAGGTCGGAGGTTGGGTCCACTGGCTTGACGTGGGTGTAGTGGATCCACGACGCAATGCCTTCTACCTTCAGGGCGGTGGGTGTGGTCAGGAGTACTTGGAGTGGTCCTTTCCACCTGGGCTGTAGGGTCTCTTGTCGGTGTCGCTTAACTAGGACCTAGTCTCCCGGCTGGTACGGATGGGGTGTCGGTGGGGGACTGGTCTTATATAGCTCTCTCAGCTTGGGCCAGATTTCTTGGTGAATTTTCTGTAAGGCTTGTAAGGAAAATAAGAATTCAGAGACATTTTCTGTTTCAGACTTAAGCAGGTCATCTTTTAAGCTAGGAACCAGGGGTGGAGGTCTGCCATACATGATTTCGTAAGGGGTAAGGCCTAGTTTCTAAGGGGTATTACGGGCCTGGAACAGAGCATAGGGGAGAGGGACTACCTAATTAGCACCAGTCTCTATAGTCAATTTAGTTAAGGTCTCTTTTAAGGTCCGATCCATCCTTTCTACCTGTCCTGAACTCTGGGGCCTGTAAGCACAATGTAGTTTCTAATTTGCCCTAAGGATGGAAGCCAAGTCCTGACTTACCTTAGCGACGAAAGCGGGCCTGTTATCTGACCTTATCTGGATGGCGAAGCCATACTTGGGAAGGATAGCTTCCAGAATTTTCTTTGCTACGACCTGAGCAGTTTCTCTTTTGGTTGGGAATGCTTCAGTCCACCTTGAAACAGTATCTACAAAGACAAGTAAGTACCGGTACCTGTACTTTCCTGGCTTTATTTCAGTAAAATCTACTTTCCAGTAGATACCGGGCCTGGTTCCTCTGAGCCTTGTTCCTGCTGCAGCTTGAGATTGGGGGTATGCGTTGTTAAGCTGGCAGACTTTGCAACTTGTCACGATACTGCTGGCCGTCTCAGCTATATGTCTGATTTTGAGCTTGGAGCATCTGATCAGGTCTATCATCCGCCGGGCCCCCAGGTGGGTGGTTCGGTGGACGTGTTCTAACACCTGTTGTCTTAATTTTTCTGGTAGGATGGTTTGGTCATTAGTATCAGTCCACCACCTATTCTGGATTTGTTTCAGGGGAAGTTTGTCAATCCACTGGAGATCTTGTTCTGAATATTCAGGGAAATATGGCAAGTCCCGGGGGCCCGGGTCAGGGAGCTGGAGTGCAGGGAGTCGGCTGGGAGCCTTCCCCACATTCTTTGCAGTTTGGTCTGCCAGAAAGTTGCCTTGAGCAGTTGGAGTAGTTAGTTTCTGATGCCTTGGGCAATGTACAATGGCTAATTTTTCTGGCCTCTATAGGGCTGTTAGCAGGGCTAGGATCTCTTGCTTGTTTTTTATCTCTTTTCTTTTAGCCGTCAGTAACCCTCGCTCCTTGTAAATGGCCCTATGTATATGCGCCGTTGCAAAAGCATATCGGCTGTCTGTATATACTGTCAGCTTTTTCCCCGCCCCTAAGGTAAGGGCTTGGGTGAGCGCTATCAGTTCGGCCTTCTGGGCCGATGTCCCCGGGGGCAGGGGTTCCGCCTAGATTACCTCAGTCTCTGAAGTTACTGCCGCTCCAGCGTACCTCTGGCCTTGATGCATGAAGCTGCTCCTATCAGTGAACTAGACGAGGTCGGCGTCAGGAAGTGGGTGGTCTTGCAGGTCTTCTCGAAATCCGTGCACCTGAGCTAGTATCTTGGTGCAGTCACGGAGTGGGGCATCTAGGTCCGGGTTGGGCAGCAGCGAGGCAGGGTTTAAGGTCGTTGGGGGCAGGAAAATTATCTTGAGAGGATTTAGTAGTAGTCCTTGGTAGTGGGTGAGCCGGGCGTTACTCATCTATCGATTAGGTGGCTGTTTGAGTACACCTTCGATGGCATGTGGAGTAACGACCTGCAATTCTTGCCCTATGACAAGTTTATCAGCATCTTGCACCATCAGAGCCGTGGCCGCAATCATTCGGAGACAAGGGGGCCACCCGGCAGCTACTGGGTCTAACTTCTTTGACAGGTAGGCAACAGGCCTCTGCCAGGGGCCTAAGTTCTGAGTTATTACCGCCTTGGCGACACCTTTATTCTCATCCACGTATAAGTGGAAGGGCTTGGTAACATCAGGTAGTCCTAGTGCAGGCGCGGAGAGTAGGGCGGTTTTAATCTGTTGGAAGGCCAACTCGGCTTCGTCTGTCCAATTAAATGGCTGTTGCCCTCGTGTCGACCAAGAACTGGACTGGGGACCCCTCCACTTGCAAAGTTACCTTAGGTTCGGGGAGGGGGTCCAAACCCCATCTTCCTTAGTCTTCGTCTTGAGTGACTAGTACGGGTGTAGACCTAGGGGGTCTGGGTCCTTGTCCTCGTGGTTTCTTTTTGGGGCAGTCTCTTACCTAGTGTCCAGCCCCCTTACAATAGGCACATTGGTCTTTGCTCAGATTATCATGCCGGGGGGGCCGCCTAGGTTGGGTGTACTCTGGCTGTAGATGCTCTTCCTGTACTACTGCTGCCAGGACCTTGGTCATTTTTTCAGTGGCCTTAAATTGTTTTTCCTCTGGAGTATCTCTGTTATTGTAAACCCTCTGGGCTATCTGAAGGAGGTCCTGAATCTGCTTTCCTTCCAAGTCTTCTAATTTCTGGAGTTTTCTCTTAATATCTGGGGCTGCCTGATTTACGAAAGACATTACAACAGCTGCCTGACTTCCTGGAGCCTCTGGATCTATGGGGGTGTACTGTCTAAAACCTTCTATTAATCTTTCTAAGTAGGTAGCTGGGCTCTCTGTCTTTCTTTGCAGAATAGAATATACTTTAGCCAAATTAGTGGGCTTGCGAGCAGCTGCCCGGAGACCTGCCATTAGAGTCTGGCGATAAAGGTGTAGCCGTCCCCTACCTTCTGCCGTGTTGTAGTCCTACGCCGGCCTGGTCAGAGGAAAGGTTGCATTTATGAGGTCGGGGTTGGCAGTCGGTTGACCGTCGTCCCCCGGGACCAGCTTTCTAGCTTCTATCTTTATTCTCTCTCGCTCTTCCGTGGTGAACAAAATTCGGAGGAGCTGCTGACAATCATCCCAAGTGGGCTGGTGGGCGAACATGACACTATCTAGTAAAGCCAGTAAATCTTTGGGATTGTCTGAAAACCAAGCACTCTGAGTTTTCCAGTTATACAGATCACTGGTGGAGAATGGCCAGTACTGGAGCCTGGGGATTCCTGTGTCATCCGGGGGTCCTATTTCCCAAAGGGGTAAAGCCACCATGGAGTCAGGCAGCTGAGGGGGGCTAGTCCGCAAAGTGTGCCCTCACGTCCTCCTCGCCGGCCCTTCAAAGTTACTTTCCTTTTCAGCGGGCCCGTGTGTGCCGGCCGCCTCCTGTCCGCCTGCTCCCTCCCGCAGCTCAGCCAGGGGGGCTGGGGCCTGGGGCCCGGAGGGGTACGGAGGGGGTTCTGTGAACAGTGGGTCCTCGCTCTCAGGTAGAACAGGTTGGGGGCGGCAGTTGGTTGCTTGGATTTTAGTGGTCGAGCAACCAGTGCCTTACAGGGTTCAGAGGCCAATTGGAAAGGGGACAGCCAAGGAGGCGGGTTCTCAACAAGGTCCTGCCATATGAGGATATATGGGATTTGATCTAAGTGGCCTGCATGCCTAGGTAGGAAAATCTTGGACTTTACCTTAGTGATGACAGCAAGTCGGAAGGTCCTTTCGGGCAGCCACCCCACATCAAAGGCGGGCCATTCGGAGCGACACAGAGTAATTAGCTTTCCTTTCTTGATTTCTATACTAAGATCATGGCCCCTTGCTCTAACTTCTTTGAAATTACTCGTAAGGAGAGATAGAGGAGTGCTCTGGGTATTACCTATCCTGTAATAATTTGTAGTCTCTTCCTGTAAAGGAATGTGGGTTTGAATCCCTGTAAAGGAAATCTGATCTGACTTATTAATGATATCTAATCGCAGGCGCACTTTGGCAGCCCTGGTCAGAGGCAGCTGCTGCCCGCCAAACCGGGGCAGTTCAGATCGCAAGCACGCACCGGAAGCCCGGGTCAGAGTTAGCTGCCTGGATCGCGGTCGCGCTGGGGCAGCCCAGATCAGAGACGGCTGCTGCCCGCGAAACCGGGGCAGCTCAGATCAGAGACAGCTGCTGCCCGCCAAACCGGGGCAGTTCAGATCGCAAGCACGCACCAGAAGCCCGGGTCAGAGTTAGCTGCCTGGATCATCATCGCGCTGGGGCAGCCCAGATTAGAGACAGCTGCTCCCCGCCAAACCGGGGCAGTTCAGATTGCAAGTGCGCACCAGAAGCCCGGGTCAGAGTTAGCTGCCTGGATCGCGGTCACGCTGGGGCAGCCCAGATCAGAGACGGCTGCTGCCCGCCAAACCGGGGCAGCTCAGATCAGAGACAGCTGCTGCCCGCCAAACCGGGGCAGCTCAGATCAGAGACAGCTGCTGCCCACCAAACCGGGGCAGCTCAGATCAGAGACAGCTGCTGCCCGCCCAACCGGGGCAGCTCAGATCAGAGACAGCTGCTGCCCGCCAAACCGGGGCAGCTCAGATCGCAATATAGATCAGATGAGAGCCAGGGGACGTCTCCCACCAGTCTCTGCTGGCTGTCCTATAGTGCGTCCGCCAGGACTGGGCCAGCTCCAGTTTCAGACCTCGCGAGTCACAGATTCGGATTCAGAACAGACACAGACAGACAAACGGAGATGAGCCAGCTCACCTATCAGTAGATCGATCCTAGCAGATCCGTTGACCAGGGGTCTGGTGGGCTTGGGGAATCCCGGACGGGCCCCCAGATGTTATGCCTAGACCGTTAGTTCCTTAAAGAAGACCACCAGAGTCCAGAGTCAAAGCCAAGCAGCAAGGATCTTTACTACAAGTTTGAACCTGGTCCTTCCATTCCACAGCATACAAGAGGGCCCTGAACAATGCGAGTGTTTGCTTTTTATAGCCTGAAAGTTACAGGGGAACAAAGGAATTCTTTTGGTTCCCGCTCTTTCAGTAAAACTTTGAACGGCTGTCCTTTTATCGGAGACTTTCCTGGTGGTGTTTGTACTGGGCTCAGGAAGTTTGAGAGATATATGGCAATATGTGGTGGGATGGGAGGATGGGATGTGTTTGTACTGGGCTTGTTTGTTTTGAGCCTGGGGCTGAGGAATGTGCCCGGCTCCTTTCACTAGTAAGTTAGCCTTTCTTAAGCCTGTGATCAGCCTTTTCCTTTGCTTCCTCATCTCGGTTAATTAACACCTTGGTTGTCACTTTAATAAGCTGAGTAGCATTCAGGCCTACGGAGCTTCTAACTTCTGCAATTTATGCCTGATATCTCCTTGGGTCTGCCTTACAAATGCTGTATTCACCCTGCACTGATTTTTTAGTAGCCTCAGGGTTAAATGGATGTACAATAAAAATGCCTCATAAAGTCTTTCATAAAACTTGCTGTGCTTTTATCTGCACCCTGAAGCACCTCTGAGATTATTTAAAATATTGATTGCCTTTTTCTTTTACCATCCTTTAGCCTTTGCAGATGGGCTTCTCGGCACCTTTGTAGGTGCTGAATCTGGACTGCATCATCTCGGTCCTAGTGGGGGTCCTCCTGTCCTCTTAAGAGGCATGAGCATATCTTATGCACAACCAGACCTGAGATGGCCTGCCTGATTTTCGCTCTCATTTCACCTTCTCGGGTGAGGCTGGCAGCATGTATCCATTTGAACTTAACTCCTTAGGGACAGTTACCTTGGTAAAGGGGGTAGATTGGAATGTAAGGAGGAGCGGTCTCTATTCTTTCCTGTGGTTGTTACAAAACCGGTTTTTCTGCCTTTTCTGAGATTTTTTAATTTGTCTTCAGCTGCTGGGGCAGCTGATTTTACTTTCACTTTTGGCTGGGAGGTGCTACAAGCCTCTGTGTCTCCTTTTAACTCTGTAGCTGCCAGAGCAGCTGATTTCTCTTGCCGTGAGCTGCGAGCATTCTACAGTAAACTGCTGGCAGGGCTGCATTCATTTGGCCATGAGTCAATATAAAGACTAGGCCTGAATGTCCTGGCTGTTCTCTGAGCGTAGTCACCACCTTAAAACACACGGCCAGTTTTTCTATAGTGCCTTTGGCAAGCCATCTGACACTAAAACAGGGCTGTTCTAATTCACAGTATGTCCTTAACTTTTGAACATTCAGTTCCATCCTATAATCACCTCTAAATCTTTAAAATTCTTTATTATGCTTTTCAAAGGAGTCACTTTTGATGTTTTCCCTCTCATTTCCTCTCTTGCAGTTCACTTTCACTCTGACTTTCACTCTTGAGTCCACCAGACCTGGTCCTATTGCGGGAGTTTCAGATGCTGCTTAGCCAGGAACATGCCTTCCCCTGTCACAGACTGCTGCAGCTGTAAAGCTGGTACTATCAGCCATATGAAGCATCTTAGGTCTGATTTTCCCCACATTCGCCTCAGAGCACACAGCCACCAATAAGGGATCTGTGCCTCCCCATGTCACTCCCCACACTGGCCTCTCCCAATGTAGCAGGAAGAGCCGCAGACAAAACCCCTTGGACACTGAGTTAAAGAAGGAAGGTGTTTATTCAGCTGGGAGCTTCAGCAAGACTTCTTTCCCAAGAGCTGAACTCTCTGAGTGAGCAATTCCTGTCCCTTTTAAGGGCTCACAACTCTAAGGGGGTCCGCATGAGAGGGTCATGATCTATTGAGCAAGCAGTGGGTATGTGACCGGGGGCTGCATACACTGGTAATTAGAAACGTGCTGAACAGGACGGGGATCTTCACAGTGCATTTTTTATGCAAATAACCGATTAGTTCAGGGGTTGAGCTTTAACTACCAGGCCCAGGGTGTGGCGCTGGGCTGTCTGCTTGTGGATTTCATTTCTGCCTTCTAGTTTTTGCTTCTTCTTTCTTTGGAGGCAGAAATTGGGTATAAGACAATATGAGGGTTGGTCTCCTCCCTTATTTTCCCCCTTTGAGACTCTCACTCATTTTATTAGTGGGAGTTCTCACCTTCTTCCTCACTACCTATGTCTTCCTCTACCACAGATTGATAGTGATTCATGTAGTACACTTGTGCTGAAGCATTGTGGTGAACTAGAGTTGCGATGAAACCTTTTACCACTTGAATGAGTACAGCTAGTAAGCAAGAGATCAGTAAGGAGGTTCCTGTTACTACTACAATTTCCATTATAAGAGTTTTAAATCCTTCTAGTGCTGGGAACCATTTTCAAACATGGCCTCAGGGTCAAATCGGTGCCACACTTGTACAGGCACATGTGCCATTTTCATCATGTCTTTAACTATATCTTTGACTACTTGCCCCTGATCATCTCTGTGCAGACAGCAATTGGACCTAATTACAGTCACTAAATTGGGCCTAGTTACAGTCACATTTAATTTACTAAAATAACCAGACAGCAAGACAGGTTTCCAAACATTGGCAAATGTTTCAAGGAGAAAAAAAAATGCCCCACTAGAGAAGCATGGTTGTATCTCTGTGTGTACATACACACGGGGCCAGGCAGTTCTATGCATGATAGTCTGGGACTGTAAAAGTGACTATGCAACCCTTTACATTCTGTCACATAACTTACAATTTAAAGTGAGCATCTTTTTCTGTGAGTTAGAAATTGACTTTTGTTTTTTAGTTGGGAGCCACTTTTACCATTTTTCCCTTTGTTGATACGTAATAATAGTATATATTTGTGATGCATGAGTGATATTTTGATACATGCATGCAATGTACAGTGATCAAATCAGGGTAATTAGAATATCCATCACCTCAAACATGGATACTATTTTCTTTGTGTTTGAAAAATTTCCTTTGTGTTGGGAGAATTTAAAGCCATCTCTTCTATCTATTTTAAAATATATTAAAAATTAGTGTTAACTATAGTTATCCTACTGTGCTGTCAGACACTAGAAATTATTCCTTCTATGATAAAAAGTTTAGGCTATATCCCATGGGTAGTAGGACACCACATGACTGAGTGGTCATCTGGGAAATTATCTGGATGACTTTGGAACAGTCCTGGCTGAGCCAGGTGGCTGTTGCAACAAACTGTGGGGAAGCCCCTCCCCTAATACCCCCTAAGCCAGCTGTCACTACATGGCAGGAAACCTCCAAACCTGAGGGCCCCAGGAAAGAATGACAGTCCCCACTCACATGCAACTTGCGCTGTGCTCAGTGCCCTCCACATTGAGCCTGATCTAGCTTTACCCGAGGGCTGTGAGGTGGGACAATCAGTATCCCTTTATTTTAAAAGGCTCAGTGAAGCTTTGGGCTTAATGTGAGTGAAGTGATCCTAAAAGCTGACTCTGGGATCCCGGCTCCACCACTGACCAGTCCTGCAGGTGGCGAGAGTTGCCTCTCCTCCCCTCGATTTCATTTTGTCCTCTGTGAAGTGCGGCCGTGCTGATGACTCACATATCAGGGATACATGGGAACTGTCAATGAACGGAGTGCTCTTCACAGTGCCTGGAGCCCAGAATGCAGATGAGGGAGGAGGGTGAGCCATAATTCTGAGGGAAGTCCCAACATAATTTAGCCCTTCCATCTAGTAGCCGGGCCCCAGTACAGAGTCCTATGCCAGTGACAGGGCAAACTGAGACCAGCTCAAACACAGCCTCTTCCTCAGCAGCAGGGCCCAACTAAGGCACTTGGTGTTTTGGTTCATTTCCTGCAGCTTCAATGTAAAGAATATTGTGAGACATTTGCTGGAACAACTGAAAATCAGAAGAAGAAGAGACAGCTCTTCTCCATCTCCCTGAGAGCTCTTCCCCAGAATGTGTTTATCCAGAGAGGAGGGGAAATATTTATTTTTCGTAAATAGTAAGTGCTAGATTCGAATATTATATGAAAATCTCATTCTACTACAAACTCGGATTTGTGGTTGTGGTTCTTTTTATTTCACTTGTGTAAGCTTAAATGAGATACAGAATCTAACATTTCTCCTTGAATTATGAAATCCTAAAGAGTCGGCAGCATAATGTATGAGGAAGAAGAGAAAAACAGCCATACTTTCTGGCTGCCGGATAAGACACCCAAGTCCATCTTTCTCAGAGCATATGTTCATTTTAGTATTAGCCCAAGGAAAGAGTGAAGATAGATCATTCAAACTTGCAGAATTAATAATTTGCAGGTATTTTCACAAAGCATAGTGACAGTCTTGGAAATATAGATTTCTTTAAAAAGCAGTTGCAGAGATCAGGAGGATGAATACCTTTCTATGATTTTACAAAAAATGCATCAACTTCTGCTTCACTTGCTGAGGTTTCCTCTAAGCAACTATTAGGACATTGTCGTTTTTTCTTCCAACTCTGGAGTTGCATCAGGTCTATGTGGTAAAAAACATTATAAAATAATCAAAATGACCAACGTGAAAAGGAGAAGGCCGGGGAAAGTCTATTGACAATGGATGCAGGGCAGAAAGGAAGCTGCATTCTCAATCTTCTTCTGGTGTCCTGTGATTGAGTCTTTACCTTAGATATAAATCCTCCCAGAGTTTTGTCTCTTGCCTTAGAATTTCTATTCTTTTTTTAAGTTAGTTTCTTATCTAGAATGAAAGAATTGTAATGCCACTTTATGGCTACACCTGGGCCTTATTCTGTAAATATTTTTACTATCTATGAGGTAAAATTCCCAGCATTAGGGCAATTCTTTATCCAATTTTTCCTTTCTGAGACAGAGTCTTGTTGTGTCACCCAGGCTGGAGTACATTGGTACAATCTTGGCTCACTGCGATCTCCATCTCCTAGGTTCAAGAGATTCTGCTGCCTCAGGCTTCTGTGTAGCTGAGATTACAGGCACCCAGCTTCATGCCCAGCTAATTTTTGTACGTTTAGTATGTTTAGTAAATTTTGTATTTTTAGTTTCACTATGTTGGTCAGGCTGGTCTTGAACTCCTGACCTAAAATAATCTGCCCGCCTCGGCCTTCCAAAGTGCTGGAATTACAGGTGTGAACCAATTCTTTTTGAGGAATAAATTACCTGAAAGTCCTCAAGCCTTTCTGTCAGGCGTATCTTGGCCTTTTCTCTCTGACTGGGGTCCGATGAATCACAGGTGGGAACTATTTTTCTATATTCCTAACCAGTGATAATCCTTGCACTCTTTATTTCTAATTAAAAGAAATCCAAAATGGAGATAGTTATTTGAGAGGTCTCTAAAGACAAACTAGGAGGACATGAGGAGTTGAATTAATACTCACACACACCCAGGTGGAATTTTACCTGTTCGAACTGGGAAAATTACAGATGTCCTAAAAAGGCAACTGCATTTGACTTGAATTGTTTATACTGAGCCTGATCACAAACTTCCTGAAGAGAAAGCTGTGCTGAATTAAGCTGATGATTGCCTATATACAGTCTAAGCTGGCAACCAACCATTGTCCGTCATAGACTGTGCTAAAATCTTTCACTTGTGTAAACTTGCAGTAAAACTTTATAAGTCCCTCCCTAACCTCATCTGAATGGAACATGATATAGCTTCTTGCTAAATTTGTGTCTCCCAAGTAGCAATTTATAAAAAATCATGATTAAAATGCTTTTTATTTTATTTTCCACAGGGTTTGTTTTAGTCCCATGTTATAAAATGCTTTTCTCAAGAAAGCATAGAGCCCATTCTCTTCTCTGGAGAGAATCGCAGCCTTGCAAAAGAGAGAATTAAAAATACATACATATAAGTAGCAAGAATTTAAAACTCAAAATACTAAATATGTTACAAAACCATGTAAGCAATAGAACAAATAGGATGAATAGCAAAATGGATAAAATCAACTGTGAGTTGAAAGCCTGAAAGTTCAGGTGAAGGTGTTGAAAATGTTTCAGAAAAAAACTAAAGAGATAAATATTTATAAAAATAAGGAGCTGGGCTCAGTTGGTCACACCTGAAATTTCAGCTGCTAGGGATGCTGAGGCCAGAGGATCAATTAAGGCCAGAAGTTTGAGACAAGCCTAAGCAAGACCTTGTCACTAAAAATGTTTTAAAAATTATTTTGACATTATACTGTGGTCTCAACTACTTAGAAGGCTGAGGCAGGAGGATCACCTGAGCTCAGGAAGGTGAGGTTACAGTGAACTATAATCATGCCACCGTACTCCAGCCTGGAGTGAGGCAAAATCTAGTCACATTAAAATAAAATAAAATAAAATAAAATAAAATAAAATAAATAAAATCTAGTCACATTAAAATAAAGTACAATTATCAAGGACAAAAATAAAATTGTACAACTTGGCAATAGAAAAAAATAGAGCATAGAGCAATTGGGGGAAAGGGGGTTGAAAGTATAATTTCCTTTTTATTTCCTTAGTTGGTCATTACTTAGACTTTTTCACTTAATTAAAATTTTCTTACACTTGGTGCCCAGTTAACCCCAGAGCATTTTTAATTAATTGGTTTAGAGGTAGATACTCATATAAGCTTTCCACTGCAAATTACAAGAGCCAAATTTTAAATAAATATTGGACCTCTAAATTTTCTATTTGCAATATTTAAGGAAATAAAAATTATAAAAAACACTTTGTAAAACATTTAGTATGTAACTGCTGTTTCTAACGTATAATAAATCCAATTATGGCAGAGACTCACTCTGTTGTTGAGAATCTCTCCATTATATGACTGCTGCTTGTGGTGCTGAAACCTCAGCAAGAAAGAATATACAAATGTCTGAACATTGCTTTAAAAAGACAATGTACATTTAATGTAGAGATATGTGACCAGCTTAGAAAGCTGCACTTTTTCCACAGCAGGCAAGCCGGAGCCTGGATAACCCAGGGTCACAGCTCATGAGAACATAGGGCTGGACTGTGAGAAAACAAGAAGCACTTAGTGCAGAGGAGTTGACAAGCCACCAACTGGGCTGAGAAAAAAGAGCTGGTAGATTAATTTCCAAATTATACTACAAAACATACAATAAACAGATCCCATAGCTTTATACATTAAAACCAAATGATGAGAAACAGTGAGGATTGCATTAAATTAAATTAGGAGCAGGTAAAGACTGGTTTATGATCTTGAAACTTTAGTCACTCTCCACACTTCGATCCCATGACCCGGTAATTATTTCCTCCTTTCTGCATGCCTTGGGCACTGGTCCATTTCTGGCCCCAAAGTGTTCCTTTTTCTAATAAGAGTACTTACTTCATCTCTTAATACACTTCCTTTCCTTGCATACTGTGCCCCAAAGAAGAAATATTAAAAACTTTCCTGATGTTTTTCTGCTGGTGGGTTTATGGGCTCAGAGTGATGATAAGAACAGCCAATGAGTTTGTGGAGCCAGATAGTGCTTAAAATATGGACTTTAGTCCAGTGAAGCCTAACAAGATTGGCACCTGAGCACTCTTCTTTGAGACCTGAGGATGGACTCACTGAACATGGAGCTACTACCACAGCTGGTACCCGCACATATGCACCACCTGTGTTCCTAGAAACTGGCCTTCCCAGCCCATCACAGCCAACACCGACACCAGCATGGAACGCTTGGGAGTCAAAGGTTTTTCTTGTCATTGCTACTGCCGTCATCCATGCCATAACCACTGTCCAGGGGCTCAAGAAGCTGCCCACCCACCTTGCTCACTGCTGGCACCTGAGCAAGTCACAGGAAGGCCAAATAATTAGTCTTCCTGGACCTGTTAACACTGCTGCCAGCATAACCGCCTTGAGGCTCAAAAGCAGGCATGCTAAGCTCACCACTGCCACCACTGGGATCCAATGACTAAACCTCTGGTGCCCCTATTCCCAGCAAAACTTTACCACAGCCTCTGCTAAAAACGATACCCTAAGCCACTGAGAAAGGTACAGACACCACTGATACTCTTTACAGCCAAAGAAATCATATAAAGACAGGCCGGGTATTGTGGCTCATGCCTGTAATCCCAGCACTTTGGGAGGCCAAGGCCAGTGGCTCACTTGAGCCCAAGAGTTTGAGACCAGCCTGGGGAACATGGCAAAACCCTGACTCTACTAAAAACACACAAATTTGCTGGGCATACTGGTAGGCACCTGTAATCCCAGCTACTTGGGAGGCTGAGGCATGAGAATCGCTTGAACTCAGAGGTGGAGGTTACAGTGAGCCGAGATAGTGCCACTACACTCCATCCTGAGCAGCAGAGCAAGATTCTATCTTAAAATTTATACCTATACAGAGTTTAAAGTCTGTGCTCTCCTCTCCTCAGCTGCCTTGGGACTGTGTAAGTGTATGTTTGGGAAGGGAGGGATAGGACGAGGACAGGCCAGTAGAGAGTCACCAGCAATGGCTAAAGGTCTCAGACCGTATTTTATACTCTTGACCCGGAGAGACTTCTCTGTTATTCTAATCACATTAAACTCAAGCATTTTCTTTCTTTCTTTCTTTCTTTTTTTTTTGAGAAATCACATCGAACTTCCAAAATTATAAAGTTGAAAAGATGTAATAATTGACAATTGAAAACATGAAAGAGGATTAGCTATAAAAATAACTCAGGACAATGTATTTATCATGAACGGATGGTCTTGGTGGAAGAAAGTTTCATGCCCAGCCAGCACATTCTTCAATATCTGCTAAAAAAAAAGAGCAAAGGGAACTTAAAGACATCATAGACTTGGGAATTTTGTCTCACAGTGCATTAATTTCCAAAATCACATGTGGAAGAGAAGAAGTTGTTGCATATTAGACTAACTAGTTTTACTGAATGTTGTCTGTTGATTTAAAAATTAATACTCTTATCAAGGGCAAGTTGAAATACTGAAAGTTATTTACTAAACACCAAAGAATATTTTCAGTATATAAAAAGATTTTTAAAAACGTTGACACTTTAACTAAATCTGACACAAATTGAAAAGAAAAAGTAACTAGAAAATGAAAGAAGCGTCGTACAAGTATGCTAAGCACCCTCTGTTGCACCAACTGCTCGTGTTTGTTGTGTCTCCTCTTCTATTCTGCCTCCTCCATCTCCTTGCTGATTCCCCTTTTTGTCTATTTTAATTTCTCTCTCTACTCCTTTCTCAGGTCACCATCTGACATTCCTTTTGTGTCTTTTGATGTCCAATCTCACCCACACAACCTTCATTCTCTATTTTATCTTTACACATGGTTAATTGGGAATAAAGAGGGAAAACACTACTGGGAAGATACCTGAATCCTGGTGCAAACTATCATTATCATTGTTTTTCATGTTGATGCTCATGTGTCTCTGCTTTCTCGACAGACTATTTAATCAGCAGACAGATCAACAGGCCAAAATTTCCACCATAGTTGCAAATTTGAATGCGGATGAATGGATTAAAACACATTCAAGTCTTGCAATGAAAGGCATAATGTATGGTGGTATAATTGAGAGTGGTTACAGGGGAGAGTTAAAGGTCATTTTATACAATATCACTCCAGATTCTTTTGCTGTAAAACCGCAGATGTGGGTTGCTCAATTTTTAGTGGTACCTTGTCAACAATTTACCCCTGAGGATGTCTCTGCCCCAACAGAGGCTACATACAGAACTGGGGGATTCAGATGCACTGGTACAGGTAGTTTAAATCCTGGAGCCAAAATATGAGTACAGCGTCCATCACATCCTACTCCTATGGCTGGTGAACTTGTAGCTATGGGAGCAGAAACTGAAGGCATAGTACAGTTTCCTAAAGATGAAAAACAATATTATGTTCCCCTGTTTTGGTTATTACAGAGAATAACCTGTTTACTAATGGTCAGTACCTGTGTCTCTGTGTCTGATGCCAAGAATAAATTCATCATCTTCGTAGCCACCACTGCAACGGAAGCCAACTGCAGTCAATGTTGGCTATGCATGGAATTGCAAGAGGCCACCAAAAATGGGCTACGTTGGAGAATCGTCCCTGTACCTTACTGCATACCGAATGTTGTGTGTATATCCCTGACAAATCTCACACTGTGACTCTCCTTGCACAGCCATGGTGGGTGTGGTTTTTATTAACTATGCTTTTAATTCTCCTGTGCTTACCCTGAATCTGTAATCTGTATAAACTATGCTTTCCCCAAGTATCTGTAAGGGCATTTTCCTACAATTGAGTATCAAATTGAAGCCAAATTTGGAAGAAAAGTTAAATATTAAATTTTATCTCAATTGAACATGGACACAAACAATGGTCACCAAGTCCCGGAACAGGTTCTGTGAGTTTCTTCAGGCATTCATCCAGCAGTATTTCAGAGAAATTTCTATTTTAATCTGTTCCTGTATGTTAGTTATTGAAAAACAACAGACAATCGCCAAAAAAAGTTGACATTTTTGCGGTTTTTGAGCCCAGTAGTGAAGAGTCCTCGTTAGTCGGCCTTATGCCAAAGAACTCTTTACAAAAAGAGCTAGGGTCCCAGATGGCACTAGAGCTTCCTGAGACCTCTCCCCATCTGTGCAGGGATGAGGGGCCAACTCTGTAGCCCAGGCTGTTGCTTCCCGGTCTGTTGATGAATCCTCCATAGTCTGGTGAGTGTAGTGTCTGACTCTGGAGCCCAGGCTCTTGCTTCTCTGTCTGGTGATGCTTCCTCCATACTATGTAGTCTGCTGTGTGTAAATATATATGTATATATACACATATATACACATATATATAAAAATATATATATTTATACATATAAATATAAGTAAATACATATATTTATACATATAACTGTAAATAAAAATAATTATATAATTATGTACATAATTCTTTAAATAAATAAATGTAAATAAATACATATATAATTATATATATTTTATATGTATATATATCTTTTCCCTTCTCCCCTTCTCATATCAATTTGCTTATCATATCATTTACTTATTATATCTGTATTGCCATATAATTGGGACAAAAGCTGTTTACCCTTAAAAGTATTGTGTGTGCCTTTTCTTCTTCCTCATGCATCTCCCATGCAGAATACACGCCTGACAAATTTTTATTTTTTTAGTGGAGATTGGGTTTAGCCATGTTGGCCAGGCTGATCTCAAACTCCTGACCTCAGGTGATCCTTCCATCTCGGCATCCCAAAGTGCTGAGATTACAGGTGTGAAACACCCAGCCAGGAGGACGCATTTCTATAAAGAAAACATACAAATGGTAAACAGGCATATAAATGTTGCTAAACATCATTAAACCTCAGAGAAATGCAAATCAGAACTACAATAAGATATTATCTCACCCCAGTTAAAATGTCTTATATCCCAAAGACAGACAATAACAAGTGCTGACGAGGATGTGGAGAAAACTTTAGTGTACTCTTGGTGGGAATGTAAATTAGTATAACCACTATAAAAAACTTTGCAGTTTCCTCAGAAAGCTAAAAATTGAGCTGCCCCAGCTACAATGCAACCCAACAATCCCAGTGGTGGGCATTGACCCAAAAGAAAGAAAATTGGCTTGTTGCTGCACTGTTTACAATAGCTATGATTTGAAAGCAAACTGTCTACAAATGAATGAATGTATAAAAAAAGTAGTACATATATACATTGGAGTAGTATTCAGCCATAAAAATGAGATTTTGTCTTTTACGACAACATGGATAAAAGAGAAGAGTATGTTAAGTGAAATAAACCAGGCACAGAAAGATAAACACTGTGTGTTCTCACTTATTCGTGGGATGGAAGAATTTATACAACTGAATTCACGGACATAGCAGAAGGGTGGTTTTCAGAGGCTAAGAAAGACAGTGGAGGCTGGGGGAAAGGTAGAGACTGTTAATGTGTACAAAAAAATAGAATAAATAAGACCTATTATTTGATAGCACAACGAGATGACTCTGGTCAATAATAATGTAATTGTACATTTTAAACTAGCTAAGAAAGAATAATCACATTTTAACCCAAAGAATAAATGCTCAAGTGGGTGGGTATCCCATTCTCTATGATGCGATTATTATGCATTGCATATTATGCATCAAAACATCTCATGAACCCCATAAGTATATACACCTACAATGTATCCTCAAAAATTACAAATTAAATGAAATAAATAAAATAAAACTATTTAAAAATAAAATATCATAACATTAACTAGGCCCAGAAATATGAGATTTTAATGAAATAAAAATGCCTATATAATAATCAAAAAGTGAGAAGAAAGTCACACTTTACTCCTATTTTTGTTTCTAATCTATCTTTTATCCAGTTTCAAGTTGTAGAACTTTCTTTTTTCATTTCTAATTAAATTTTATTTTATTTTCATGTTTTTATTATACTTTAACTTTTACGGTACATGCGCACAACATGCAGGTTTGTTACATATGTATACATGTGCCATGTTGGTGTGCTGCACCCAGTAACTCGCCATTTAACATTAGGTATATCTCCAAATGCTATCCGTCCCCCCTCACCCCACCCCGCAACAGGCCCCGGAGTGTGATGTTCCCCTTCTTCTGTCCATATGTTCTCTTTGGTCAATTCCCACCTATGAGCGAGAACATGCAGTGTTTGGTGTTTGGTGCTTGTGATAGTTTGCTGAGAATGATGGTTTCCAGCTTCATCCATGTCCCTACAAAGGACATGAACTCTTCATTTTTTATGGCTGCATTGTATTCCATGGTGTATATGTGCCACATTTTCTTAATCCAGTCTATCATTGTTGGACATTTGGGTTTGTTCCAAGTCTTTGCAATTGTGAACAGTGCCGCAATAAACATACTTGTGCTTGTGCCTTTATAGCAGCATGATTTATACTCCCTTGGGTGCATACCCAGTAATGGGATGGCTGGGTCAAATGGTATTTCTAGTTCTAGAGCCCTGAGGAATCGCCACACTGACTTCCACAATGGTTGAATTAGTTTTACACCAACAGTGTAAAAGTGTTTCTAGTTCTCCACATCCTCTCCAGCACCTGTTGTTTCCTGATTTTTTAATGATCGCCATTCTAGCTGGTGTGAGATGGTATCTCATTGTGGTTTTGATTTGCATTTCTCTGATGGCCAGTGATGATGAGCATTTTTTCATGTGTCTTTTTGCTGCATAAATGTCTTCTTTTGAGAAGTGTCTTCATATCCTTCACCCACTTTTTGATGGTGTTCTTTGTTTTTTTCTTGTTAATTTGTTTGAGTTCATTGTAGATTCTGGATATTAGCCGTTCATCAGATGAGTAGATGGCAAAAATTTTCTCCCATCCTGTAGGTTGCCTGTTCAGTCTGATGGTAGGTTCTTTTGCTGTGCAGAAGCTCTTTAGTTTAATTAGATCCCATTTGTCAATTGTGGCTTTTGTTGCCATTGCTTTTGGTGTTCTAGACATGAAGCCCTTCCCCATGCCTATGTCCTGAATGGTATTGCCTAGGTTTTCTTCTAGGGTTTTTATAGTTTTAGGTCTAACATTTAAGTCTTGAATCCATCTTGAATTAATTTTTGTATAATGTGTAAGGAAGAGATCCAGTTTCAGCTTTCTACATATGGCTAGCCAGTTTTCCCAGCACCATTTATTAACTAGGGAATCATTTCCCCATTTCTTGTGTTTGTCAGCTTTGTGAAAGATCAGATGGTTGTAGATATGTGGCATTATTTCTGAGGGCTCTGTTCTGTTCCATTGGTCTATATCTCTGTTTTGGTACCGGTACCATGCTCTTTTGGTTACTGTAGTCTTGTAGTATAGTTTGATGTCAGGTAGCGTGATGGCTCCAGCTTTGTTCTTTTGGCTTAGGATTGGCTTGGCAATGCGGGCTCTTTTTTGGTTCCATATGAACTTTAAAGTAGTTTTTTCCAATTCTGTGAAGAAAGTCTTTGGTAGCTTGATGGGGTTGGCATTGAATCTACAAATTACCTTGGAGAGTATGGCCATTTTCACGATATTGATTCTTCCTATCCATGAGCATGGAATGTTCTTCCATTTGTTTGTATCCTCTTTTATTTCCTTGAGCAGTGGTTTGTAGTTCTCCTTGAAGAGGTCCTTCACATCCCTTGTAAGTCGGATTCCTAGGTATTTTATTCTCTTTGAAGCAATTGTGAATAGGAGTTCACTCACGATTTGGCTCTCTGTCTGTTATTGGTGTATAAGAATGCTTGTGATTTTTGCACATTGATTTTGTATCCTGAGACTTTGCTGAAGTTGCCTATCAGCTTTAGGAGATTTTGGGCTGAGATGATGAGGTTTTCTAGATATACAATCATGTCATCTGCAAACAGGGACAATTTGACTTCCTCTTTTCCTAATTGAATACCCTTTATTTCCTTCTCCTTCCTGATTGCCCTGGCCAGAACTTCCAACATTATGTTGAATAGGAGTGGTGAGAGAGGGCATCCCTGTCTAGTGCCTGTTTTCAAAGGGAATGCTTCCAGCTTTTGCCCATTTAGTATGATATTGGCTATGGCTTCGTCAGAGATAGCTCCTATTACTTTGAGATATGTCTCACCAATTCCTAATTTTTTGAGAGTTTTTTGCATGAAGAGTTGTTGAATTTTGTCAAAGGCCTTTTCTGCATCTGTTGAGATAATCACATGGTTTTTTTGTCATTGGTTCTGTTTATAAGGTGGATTACGTTGATTGATTTTTGTATGTTGAACCAGCCTTGCATCCCAGGGATGAAGCCCACTCGATCTTGGTGGATAAGCTTTTTGATATCCTGCTGGATTCGGTTTGCCAGTATTTTATTGAGGATTTTTGCATAGATCTTCATCGGAGATATTGGTCTAAAATTCTGTTTTTTGGTTGTGTCTCTGCCAGGCTTTCGTATCAGGATGATGCTGGCCTCATAAAATGAGTGAGGGAGGATTCCCTCTTTTTCTATTGATTGGAATAGTTTCAGAAGGAAAGGTACCAGCTCCTCCTTGTACCTCTGGTAGATTTTGTCTGTGAATCCATCTGGTACTGGACTTTCTCTGGTTGGAAAGCTATTAATTATTGCCTCAATTTCAGAGCCTGTTATTGGTCTATTCAGAGATTCAAATTCTTCCTGGTTTAGTCTTGGGAGGATGTATGTGTGGAGGAATTTATCCATTTCTTCTAGATTTTCTAGTTTATTTGCATAGAGTTGTTTATAGTATTCGCTGATGGTAGTTTGTATTTCTGTGGGATTATGTGGTCATATCTCCTTGGGTTTAATAAACAGATAAAATCAAACAGTCAACTAATCAAATAAAAACAAATTTTATTCATTTGAGAATGTGTTTTCCAGAGCAAACTTATATATTACTTTTTAACTTCATAATTTGTATTTTATAAGAACATAACTAATTCAAGTTAATCTTCTCTAATTTTTAGTTCAATTGAATTATTATCAGGATCACTACATTTAAATAAAAATTACCTGAATTTTTCACATCATAATTTACAGATTCTGCTTCTACAAATTGTCCGTAGGGACCATTATTTCTACACGGTCAACTTTCCTGGGTTAAGTTGTGGATATCCAAATGTTTTTTAGAATAATGTTTTCTTATATCAGTTTTTAGTCAATGATATATTGCACCGTGTTTAATTTTAAGCATTATCAGTTTTCTTTCTTGTGCATTATTTTCATTAGACTTCCACAGGTTTGTGCATACACACACATGCATGCACACACACACAAACTTCTCAGGCTAAAGGTCATAAGAGGAGTTAACACTGATGGAGTGATGAGAAGAAAAAAGATAGAGGATAGGGGCAGCTTTGTCATGGGGTAGAAGCACCCCATCTTCTGGTAACATTCCCAGGACCCATAACATGGGGAGGGGAAGGCAATAGGCTGATGGCTTGGGAGGCTCAAGGCTTCAATGGATCTGACTGGGCTGCAGCCAACACCAGGATAGCTTTCCAAGGACAAAACCTTACTTTCTCCATTCATTAATCTGCATAATTAAAATGGTAAGGAATCCCCCTACACCCAATATAGAGAGGAATACAGTAGTGAAACCTTCAATTTTTCTCTGTATAAATTGACATAATTGAACTGGGCGACCCCTAAATTTGAAAGGCTTAAAGAAGTGAGTTGACCTTGCTGTCTATCAATTACCACTGTACTCTCAGAACTTTGGAAATTGCTCTGTATCCTCCGAAGGTCTTTCAGAGCAGAAAGTGGCCTAAGGGTGTGCGGGACTGAGCACTCAGGCTGGTGTAGAATGTGACAGATCCTCAGACCACTGCTCTGGGATCCAAGGAGAAGACCTTCTCGGTCAGAGCTTTGGGGATCTTTTTTTTGGAGGGGGCGATCTTTCTTGAAAGTGGAGACAGAATCGGTTTCCAGGGCTCCCTCATTTGCCCTCCTGTTTCGTAGTATTTCTTTTTTCTTTCTTTCTTCTTTCTTTCTTTCCTTCTTTTTCTTTCTCTTTCTTTCTTTCTCCTTCCTTTCTTTTCTTTCTTCCTTTCGTTCTTTCTTCTTTCTTTCTCTTTCTTTTGTTCTTCTTCCTTCATTCCTTCCTTCCTTTTCTTTCTTTCCTTCTTTCTCTTTCTTTCTCCTTCCTTCCTCCCTCCCTTTCATTTCTTTCTTTCCTTATTTTCTTTTTTCTTTCTTTCTTCTTTCTTTCTTCTTTCTTTCTTTCTATCTTTCTTTCTTTATCAGAGTCTCTCTCTTCTCGCTCTTTCACGGGACTGGAGTGGAGTGGCACGATCTCGGCTCACTGCAACCTCCACCTCCCGGGTTCAAGTGATTCTCCTGCCTCAGCCTCCTGAGTAGGTGGGACTATAAGGGCGTGCCACCAAGCCTGGCTAATTTTTGTATTGTTAGTAGAGACGGGGTTTCGCCATGTTGTCCAGGATGGTCTCGATCTCTTGACCTCGTGATCCCCTTGCATCAGCCTCTGAAAATAACTGAGATTATAGGTGTGAGCCACCATGCAAAGCCTACAGTTTATTTTTCTTTGCTTGTTAAAATGTTTTAGTCAGTTAAAATTTACATAATATAGAGTTCTATATACTAACTAACATAAAGTGTAAAATTCAGTGTTTTTCAGTTTATTTACAATGCTATGCAACTGTCACCCCTATCAAATTCCAAAATAGTTTCATCACTCTTTCACCAAAAAAACTCCATATCCATTAAGCAGTAATTTATCATTCATCCACCGAATTTCCTTGGTAACCACTAATTGACTTTCTATCTCTAGTACTCTCTTTCTTTCTTTGTTTCCTTTTTTTTTTTTTTTTTTTTTTGGTGTCTCACTCTGTCACCCATGCTAGAGTGCAGTGGCACGATCTCGGCTCGCTGCAAGCTCCACCTCCCTGGTTCACGCCATTCTCCTGCTTCAGCCTCCAGGGTAGCTGGGACTACAGATGCCCGTCAGCACGCCCAGCTATTTTTCTTTTTATTTTTAGTAGAGACGGGGTTTCACCATGTTAGCCAGCATGGTCTCTATCTCCTGACGTCGTGACCTGCCTGCTTCGGCCACCCAAAGTGCTGGGATTACAGGCGTGAGCCATCACACCCGGCTTCTATTTCTAGTTTTCTATTCTAGTCACTTTATAGAAATATAATAATATAATATGTGACCTTTTCTCTTTGGCTTTTCTCATTGAGCATGTTTTCATTATTTATCCATGTTGTGGCACATATCAGTTCTGTATTTATTTTTATGGCTAGCTAATACTCCATTGTATAAATAATATTCTATTGGCTGGGGACGATGGCTCACACCTATAAACTCAGTATTTTGGGAGGCTGAGGCTGGTGGATTACCTGAGGTCAGGAGTTCTAGACCAGCCTGGATGACATGGTGAAACACTCTGTCTACTAAAAATACAAAAATTAGCCAGGCGTGGTTCCTGAAAGCCCAACTGCTCAGGAGGCTGAGGCCAGGGAATCTCTTGAACCCAGGAGGTGGAGGTTACAGTGAGCTGAGATCATGCCACTGCACTCCAGCGTGGGTGACAGAGCAAGACTGTCTCAAAATAAAAGAAAGAAAATGAGAGGAAATATGTGCAAACTACACAGCTGACAAGCGATTGATAAGCAGAATACAGAAGAAGAAAAAAACTAAATAAAAAATTAGTTTAACTTTAAAATGGGCAAAAATCTTCAGAGACATTTCTGGAAAATATAAGGGGCATAAACATAGAACCTAAAAGTTAGTGAAGAATTATGAAAAAACTGAAGGATACAGAAAAAATAATTTCAGACTATTCACATTAAAATTTAATTAGAGAGGGGGTGGAGCCAAGATGGCCGAATAGGAAAAGCCTTAGTCTAGAACTCCCAGCATCAGCAATGCAGAACACAGGTGATTTCTGCATTTCCAACTGAGGTACCAGGCTCATCTCACTGGGGAGTGTCAGAAAGTGGGTGCAGGACAGTGGGTGCAGCGCACCCCATGTGAGCCAAAGCATGGTGAGGCATCGCCTCACCCAGGAAGTGCAAGGGGTCAGGGAATGCCCTTTCCTAGTCAAAGAAAGGGGTGACAGATGGCACCTGGAAAATCGGGTCACTCCCACCCCAACACTGTACTGTTCCAAAGGTCTTAGCAAACGGCACACCAGGAGATTATATCCTGCACATGGCTCAGAGGGTCCTACGCCCACAGAGCCTCAATCATTGCTAGCACAGCAGTCTGAGATCAAACTGCAAGGCAACAACAAGGCTGGGGGAGGGGTGCCCGCCATTGCCGTGGCTTGAGTAGATAAACAAAGCAGCCAGGAAGCTGTAACTGGGTGGAGCCAACTGCAACTCAAGGAAGCCTGCCTGACTCTGTAGACTCCACCTCTGGGAGCAGGGAATAGCCAAACAAACGGCAGCAGAATCCTCTGCAGACTTATATGTCCCTGTCTGACAGCTTTGAAGAGAGTAGTGGTTATCCCAGCATACAGCTGGAGATCTGAGAACAGACAGACTGCCTCGTCAAGTGGGTCCCTGACCCCCGAGTAGCCTAACTGGGAAGCATCCCCAGTAGGGGCAGACTGACACCTCACACGGCCGGGTACTCCTCTGAGACAAAATTTCCAGAGGAACAATCAGGCAGCAATATTTGCTTTTCACCAATATGCGCTGTTCTGCAGCCTTCACTGCTGATACCCAGGCAAACAGGGTCTGGAGTGGACCTCCAGCAAACTCCAACAGACCTGCAGCTGAGGGTTCTGACTGTTAGAAGGAAAACTAACAAACAGAAAGTACATCCACAACAAAATCCCATCTGTACATCACAATCATCAAAGACCAAAGGAGAGAAAACTACAAAGATGGGGGAAAAACAGAGCAGAAAAATGGAAAATTCTAAAAATCAGAGCACCTCTCCGCCTCCAAAGGAACACAGCTCCTCACCAGCAATGGAACAAAGCTGGACAGTGAAAGACTTTGACGAATTGAGAGAAGAAGGCTTCAGACGATCAAACTACTCCAAGCTAAAGGAGGAAGTTCGAACCCATGCCAAAGAAGTGAAAAACCTTTAAAAAAATTAGATGAATAGCTAACTAGAATAACCAATGCAGAGAAGTTCGTAAAGGACCTGATGGAGCTGAAAACCAATGTACGAGAAGTACCTGATGAATGCACAAGCCTCAGTAGCCAATTCGATGAACTGGAAGAAAGGGTGTCAGTGATGGAAGATCAAATGAATGAAATGAAATGAGAAAAGAAGTTTAGAGAGAAAAGAATAAAAAGAAATGAACAAAACCTCCAAGAAATATGGGACTGTGTGAAAAGACCAAATCTACATCTGATTGGTGTACCTGAAAGTGATGAGGAGAATGGAAGCAAGTTGGAAAACACTCTGAGGGATATTATCCATGAGAACTTCCCCAATCTAGCAAGGGAGGGTGACATTCAAATTCAGGAAATACAGAGAACACCACAAAGATAATCCTCGAGAAGAGCAACTCCAAGACACATAATTGTCAGATTAACAAAAGTTGAAATGAAGGAAAAAATGTTAAGGGCAGCCAGAGAGAAAGGTCGGGTTACCCACAAAGGGAAGCCCATCAGACTAACAGCTGATCTCTCGGCAGAAACTCTACAAGCCAGAAGAGTGGGGGACAATATTCAACATTCTTAAAGAAAAGAATTTTCAATCCAGAATTTCTTATTCAGTCAAACTAAGCTTCATAAGTGAAGGAGAAATTAAATCCTTTACAGACAAGCAAACGATGAGAGATTTTGTCACCACCAGGCCTGCCCTAAAAGAGCTCCTGAAGGAAGCACTAAACACGGAAAGGAACAACCGGTACCAGCCACTGCAAAAACATGCCAAGTTGTAAAGACCATGGAGGCTAGGAAGAAACTGCATCAACTAACGAGCAAAATAACCAGCTAACATCATAATGACAGGATCAAATGCACACATAACAATATTAACCTTAAAAGTAAATGGACTAAATGCTCCAATTAAAAGACACAGACTGGCAAATTGGATAAAGAGTCAAGACCCATCAGTGTTCTGTATTCAGGAAATGCATCTCACGTGCAGAGACACACATAGATTCAAAATAAAGGGATGGAGGAAGATCTACCAAGCAAATGGAAAACAGAAAAAGGCAGGGGTTACAATCCTAGTGTCTGGTAAAACAGACTTTAAAACAATAAAGATCAAAAGAGACAAAGAAGTCCATTACATAATGATAAAGGGATCAATGCAATAAGAAGAGCTAATTATCCCGAATATATATGCACCCAATATAGGAGCACACAGATTCATAAAGCAAGTCCTTAGAGACCTAGAAAGAGACTTAGACTCCCACACAATAATAATGGGAGATTTTAACACCCCATTGTCAACATTAGACATATCAACGAGACAGATAGTTAACAAGGATATCCAGGAATTGAACTCAGCTCTGCACCAAGCAGACCTAATAGACATCTACAGAACTCTCCACCCCAAATCAACAGAATACACATTCCTCTCAGCAGCACACCGCACTTATTCCAAAATTGACCACATATTTGGAAGTAAAGCACTCCTCAGCAAATTTTAAAAGAACAGAAATTATAAAAACCTCTCTCTCAGACCACACTGCAATCAAACTAGAACTCAGGATTAAGAAACTCACTCAAAACCGCTCAACTACATGGAAACTGAACAACCTGCTCCTGAATGACTACTGGGTACATAACGAAATGAAGGCAGAAATAAAGATGTTCTTTGAAAGCAAGGAGAACAAAGACACAACATACCAGAATCTATGGGACACATTCAAAGCAGCGTTTAGAGGGAAATTTATAGCACTAAAGGCCCACAAGAGAAAGCAGAGAAGATCTAAAACTGACACCCTAACATCACAATTAAAAGAACTAGAGAAGCAAGAGCAAACACATTCAAAAGCTAGCAGAAGGCAAGAAATAACTAAGATCAGAGCAGAACTGAAAGAAATAGAGACATAAAAAACCCTTCAAAAAATCAATGAATACAGGAGCTGGTTTTTGAAACGATCAACAAAATTGATAGACTGCTAGCAAGACTAGTAAAGAAGAAAAGAGAGAAGAATCAAATAGACGCAATAAAAACTGATAATTTATGTGGCTCAAGTTCTCTAATATAACATAGTACGGTCAAAATGGAAGGGTAAAAATTGCAAGACCACCTTAACGTTTGTCATCTTAAGTGTACTATAAAAATGCCTTTTAAATTAATTCAGTGAATAGGTTTTTAAGTGCATGTTTTAGGTTATGCTGAAATGTCAAATACCACCACATCCCTAATTTGCAGTAGATTAACAGCACTTTTTAGCACACATCTCAGAGTTGTTCGGTGGCCAAATTGAAAAGGCACCTCCTCTCCATGTGGTCATTCAGAAACTCAAAGTTCTTTCATTATTTGTCTTCATCATCCATGAGTCGTGGTTGTCGTTTGTGTTCAGTCCCCTGAAAAGAAAGTACTTTAAGAAATGCATGTGGGAAGACTTGATGGACTCATCTTAATGTGACTCACATCCATCTCACTCTACAACCATTAACAATAACTGGTCACGTTTCCACATCTAATGCAAAAGAGGCTAAGAAATGTAATTCTGCTGTGTCCCTAATAAATGGGAGAATAGAATTTGTTGAACGACCACAGTTTTCCGTAACATTGTGTCACTCATATGGATTTACTGTGTTTCTCAAATATTTATTAACCATCTGTCATAGCCAAGCACTGTGATAAGGACTACAGGGAGGACAGAGAGCTGACTCAGCAGAGTCCTAGTCTGAAAGAAACTCACAATCTAAGAAAATAAAAAAAGACATGCTAGGTGCTGCTATAAAGGCACACGCACACGTATGTTTATTGTGGCACTACTCACAATAGCAAAGACTTGGAACCAACCCAAATGTCCAAGAATGATAGACTGGATCAAGAAAATGTGGCACATATACACCGTGGAATACTATGCAGCCATAAAAAAATGATGAGTTCATGTCCTTTGTAGGGACTTGGATGAAGCTGGAAAAAATCATTCTCAGCAAACTATCACAAGGACAAAAAACCAAACACCGCATGTTCTCGCTCATAGGTGGGAATTGAACAATGAGAACACTTGGACACAGGAAGGGTAACATTACACACTGGGGACTGTTGTGGGGTGGGGGGAGGGGGGAGGGATAGCATTGGGAGATACACCTAATATAAATGATGAGTTAATGGGTGCAGCACACCAATATGGCACATGTGTACATATGTAACAAAACTGCACCTTGTGCACATGTACCCTAGAACTTAAAGTATAATAAATATATATATATATAATATACACACATATATTATATACACGTTCAAGGGATTCTCCTGCCTCAGCCTTCCAAGTAGCCGGGATTACAAGCGCTGCCATTACGCCCAGCTATTTTTTGTATTTTTAGTAGAGAAGGAGTTTCGCCATGTTGGCCAGGATGGTCTCGATCTCCTGACCTCATCACCCGCACCCCTTGGCCTCCCAGAGTGCTGGGATTACAGGTGTTGAGCCACAGCCCCCGGCCTATATGAGTTTTCAAATAGTTTTTTCTAGCTCCGTAAAAAATTTCATTGGCAGTTTGATGGAAATAGTATTAAATCTGTAAATTGCTTTGTGAAGTATAGCCATTTTAGTCATATTGGATCTTCCTATCCATGAGCATGGGATGATTTTCCATTTGTTTGTATCTTCTCTGACTTCTTTGAGCCGTGTTTTGTAATTCTCATTGTAGAGCTCTTTCACCTCCCTGGTGAGCTGCATTTCCAGATATTTTGTTATTTTAGTGGCAATTGTGAATGGGATGGCCTTCTGATTTTGCTGTCAGTGTGGCTATCGTTGGTGTAGAGAAATGTTAGTGATCTTTGCCCATTGATTTAGTATCTTCAAACTTTGCTGAAGCTGTTTGTTAACTAAAGAAGCTTTGTCGCTGAAACTACAGGGTTTTCTAGATAGAGAATTATGTTATCTGCAAACAGAAATAGTTTGGCTTTCTCTCTTCCTATTTGGATGTTCTTCGGATTTCTTTCTCTAGCCTGATTGCTCTGGTCAGTACTTTCAATACTAAGTTGAATAGAAATGGCGAGAGAGGGCATTCTTGCCTTCTACTGGTTTTCAAAAATAATGTTCCCGGCTTTTGCCCATTCAACAGATTGTTGGCTGTGGGATTGTTATAGACGGCTTTTATTATTTTCTGCGTCTATTGAGATAATCTTTTTTTTTTGTTTTTACTTCCGTTTATGTAATGTATTACATTTATTGATTTGCACATGATGGACCAACCTTGCGTCCTAAGGAGGAAGACTACTTGATCATGACGGATTACCTGTTTGATGTGCTGCTGGATTTGCTTTGCAAATATTTTGTTGAGAAATTTTGTATTGATGTTCGTCAAGAACATTGGCCTGAAGTTTTCTTTCCTTACTTTTTTTTTTTTGGACGGAGTCTCCTTCTGTTGCCCAGGCTGGAGTGGATTGCACTGGCGCAATCTCTGCTTCATGCAAGCTCCGCCTCCTGAGTTCACGCCATTTTCTTGCTTCAGCCTCCCAAGTAGCTGGGACTACAGGTGTCTGCTACCAAGCCCGGCTAATTTTTTGTGTTTTTGTTGTGTCTCTGCCATGTTTTAGTGTCAAGATGATGCTGTCCTCATAGAAGGAGTTGGGGAGAAAACCCTCCTCCTCAATTTTTGGGTATAGTTTCTGTAGGAATTGTACCAGCTCTTCTTTGTACATTTGGTAGAATTTGGCTGTAAGTCCATAAAGTCCAGGGCTTTTATTTTTTTGATTGGCAAGCTACTTATTACCTATTTAATATCAGAGCTTTTTACTGGTCTGTTCAGGAAATCATTGTCTTCCTGGCTTAATCTTGGGAGAGTGTGTATATCTAGGAATCTATCCATTTCTTTAAAGTTTTCTAGTTTGTGCGTATAAAGTTGTTCATGTTAGTACTGTCCCCACGTAAATAAAAACAACTATTAGAAACCACTAAAGTTTAACACTTGTTTTTACATCTTTAATCAATTTTTATTTAATTTTTCTACTTGGAATGTGATAAAGATTCAACTTTACTGGTTTAAATGTGGACTTGTTTTCCCAGCATTTCTTGTGTAACAAACTGTCTTTACATAATGATTAAGGCACACTTTTAAAAAGACAATCAATAATTTATGCAAGGGTTTTTTGGAGTATCTATTTTATTTATTTGATCTCCACAATTGTTCTTATGCCACTATCAAACTGTTATAATTACAGTAGCTTTTTATGTTTTCAAATATAAAATTGTGAGCCACCTAATTTTGTCCTTCATTTCAAGATTATTCTGTACATTCAGAGGATGTTCAAATTCCATATGAAGTTTTAAATGAGCTATTTTCCTTTTGGAGAAGAAAAGTTGGAAAAATGGAAACTTGGGATTACAGTACATCTGTACACTCCTTTGGGTAGTGGTATGTCATCTTAACTTCATTAAATCTTCCGGTTCAGGAACATGGAATTTGTTGCCAGTTATTTAAGTCCTTTTTAGTTTTTGTCATAAATATTCTGATCCTGTATTTTTTATTGTACAAGATATTTACCTCCTTATTAAATTTATTGGTAAGAATTATATTATTTTAATGTTGTTGCGAACAATTGTTTTCTTAATTTACTGTCAAAATGCTCATTGTATACGGAAATGCAGTTTATGTTTCTGTGTTGTAAAAATAATTATTTCATCTCTCAAATCTAGATTAGCAATTCATTCAGAATAAATACGCTGTATATATTAATAGTCATTTAACTTTTTCCAATAAGCTAACCAATTTCAATGTCTAAATATGTAAAAATGTTGAATTGTGTTAGATTTTCACTTACTCTCACCTGTTATTTATCTGTCAGAATTACATTACTGCGCAGCAGAACTTTCATTTCTGGGGCCGGGCACGGAGGCTCATGCCTATATTCGTAGCACTTTGTGAGGACAAGGCAGGCGGACCACCTGAGATCAGGAGTTTGAGACCAGTCTGGCCAATATGGTAAAACCCCGCCTCTACTAAAAATACAAAAAGAAGCTGAGCGTGGTCTTGGGAGCCTGTATTCCCAGCTACTTTGGAGGCTGACACTGGAGAATCACTTGACCAATCCCACAACACAAAACAACCGAGGTTAGTCTTCATGTCGAAAGTCTTCAATGGATTTTTTTTAATCACAGGATTGCTTAGTGCAACATTTCATGGAAAAGATGCATGCTACTGAGATGTAGTTCTCCACAAGTCTCTTAGATTTTGTTGTTTTGTTGTGTCTTACATCACATACCTGTCCTGTTCCAGGCTATTTTTCAAAGATTTTTGTACACAAATAACCTGGAAAAAGGGTAGTAGTTTTTCTCTTCAGGTGAATGGTAGATAAATTACTCAATCAATATAATAAAGACAATTTTTCTCTGTAACGCAAAGGTTGCACAGGTTTCCATGTAACCTACTTTAAAAAGATTGAGGTTTCTTAGTCTTGAGTCTGCTCAGCTGTGACACAAATCTTCCCCATGTACAATGTCCATCTGAGCCTTCTGAAATCCTTCTAAAAAACGTAGTATGGACAAGGAGAACTAATACAAATATGAGGCTTTTGCCTCCAGGTAAGCAGTAAATAGTAGGTATTTTTTTTCATACTTCAGTGTCTCATACCTTCTACCAGCATCGATGAAAATGGAAGGTTAATATGTTGGTTTACAAATACTATAAAATCTTAGATACTTCACAATTATTTAATTTTGGAGATGAGAATGGCATGCTGAGATAAACACAACTTTCTGAAAGGGGAAAAGGAACAAATACTTGAAGAGCTTGCAAGGGATATGAGAAGATCCCCCAGGACCAACAGCAAATTCTCTCGGCCAAGTGGTTAGTTTGGTGAAACAAGAGATCAAGACTCTGCTGTCTTCTAATGATACTGATCCTTGAGAGGATTATAACAGTGAAACTGAGAGCTTTGCATGTTCATTTTTCTCCTGCTGGAAAGATCAAGGAGCTCTTAAAGCTAATGTTGAGGCTTGGATGAGTCCAAAACACTAGAAGTTCATGTGGTTCAGCTGTGAGCAGCAAAAAGACTGCAAAAAGCCACATTAAGCAGGTCTTGTAAGTCTCTCCTTTACCCACATTGAGGAGCCCATTCCCTCTGCATTTCTAATTTTTGTCCTTTGTCTACAGCTAACTTCAGCAACTTTAAATATTAAACTACATAAGATTGGAGGTTTGGATGGGGGAACACAAATGTATGTAGTTCCTTTGGATATATGTATCTAATTCACCATTCTGTGGAGTCCCTTAGGGTGCACAGGGAGATATAGGTGTTAGGGTGGCTGGAAGTGCTCACAAACCTATCATTCTATTAATCCAGTTGCTTCCGGATAATGGAAAGCATGGTAAGTCCACTGACATCCGTGAAGATGAGCGCACTGCTACACTTTGGCTGTGAAGTGAGTTTCTTGGTCTGAGCAATGCTAAGTGGAATATCATAGGGATGGATGAGGGATTCTGTGATTCCATGGAGGGTAGTTTTGGCAGAATTCCACCCAGGGAAAGCAAATTTGCATCCATAGTAAGAGCCTACTCCAGTGAGTACAAACTGTTGCCGCCTATATTATAAAAGTTATTCAACGTAATAAATTTACTACCAGTTGCCTGGTGGATCACCCTGGAAACGATGTCATATCAAAGACTCAGTGTAGATCTGTGCTGCTGTCAAATTAAACATTCAGAACTGACTGTAGCCAGACTGGCCTTTGGGATTCAAAGTTCATGTTGCTTAGCCCGTGCATTGCTTCTATTTCTGCTACTATATTCACCTTGTTTATAAGCCCATTGGGTGATGATGGGGGTGACAGGAAAGTAAGAATGACCCATACTCACGGAACAAGACATTCTGTCCACAACATTATCAAAATCCTGCTCTGATACGGCTACCCCTTAGCAGGGATTCATATAGAACAGACATATCTTTATGTAATTTACCCAGTGAGAGGTTTATCCACAAAAGTTTTTCTAATTTTTTTTGCCAGGAATTATGTAATCATGTTCCTTCCATGTCATTGGTCATGTAGCCAATTCAAGGGCCACAGCAGTGTTGCGGGAGTGAGTATCATAGTATCTCAAACTCCTGGTCTTAAGCAATCCTTGCCTCAACCTCTTAAGTAGCTGAGACTATAGGTGCACCCCACAACGCCTAGTTAATTTTGTGTCATTTTTAGTAGAGATTAGATTTTGCTGTGTTTTCCAGGCTGTTCTCACACTCCTCACCTCAAGCGATTCACCAAGCTTTGCCTGCAAAGTGCTTTGACTAGAGTCAAACCACCACACCCAGCACCTATAATTTGATATTTTAAACAATACTATGTAGTGAAAGCTATTACGAAGTTATCTAGGGAAAGAAAGCTCACTATCACAGTGTAAAATTGTATAGATATGTTGCGGGCATGTGTGTATACATGCTTGCTTGTGTGCATAGGTGCGTGTTTTCTGAGAAATGGTACCTTATTGCTACCAGGCTAGGATAGCATTCATGTTCTTCTGATGATGTCAAATATTGAAACTCCAGGTTTCATAGAACAAGATTCCTACCTGGTTCACTAGAGGGTGAACGACTGATTAATGGGTATTTTGGAAGAAACAACTGGCCTAGGGACAAGAAGAAGTGTGCAAATCATCTGTGTGAAACACGCTTTCTTCGGAGCACGCATTTCATGCACTTCATTCTACTGTGACAGATATTGCTACTCTGAGTTTGTGAGAGATTGAACCTAGGGTCTAATGTGAAACTCTGTAGACTAGACTTCTGTCTGAGGCAGCCCCTGCCTCTAACCGTAACCTGCGCCAAACTCCAATGGAGCATTCTTCTCAATGGATAAATGGAAATTCCGGATGATCTGATGGGCAGAGAGTGCCACTGTTTTTTTCAGGAGCTCTGGTTGAATCGTTTTGGGGACTTTGTGGGAAGATGCTCTGCACCCAGAAACGTTGTCCAACGGGAATCATGAGAAAATGGGCGACCCCGTGTGCCTCCGTCCCCTCCCACTTCCTCACCCACCCCTTCATCAGGGATCCCACGTATTCCAGGATGACACGTGTTTTCGTTGTCTTTGGGCGACAACTAGCGGCAACCATTATTGAAAATGTAAGCTGTAGAGAACAAAAAAACTCTGGTCGCCTGTGCACAGCTCACTCACTGCAACGTTGAATCCTGGGCTTAAGCAATCCTCCTGCCTCAGCTTCCCGAGTAGCTGAAAATATAGGCATGTGCCACAATGCTGGGCAATATTTTGAAGTAGTGGTAATCTCTCTCGATGTGTTGCCCAGGTTAGTCTCAAACTCCTGTCCTCTATCCAGCCTCCCACCTTGGTCGTCAGAAGTCCTGGGATTACAGGCTTGAGCCACTGTGCTCACTCCTATAATTTGATGTTTTCAACAATACTATGTAGTGAAATCCATCACGAAGACGTTTTGCAAAAGAAAGCTCACTATCACATATAAACTTGTATACTTATCATGTGCTCACGTGAGCGCATGTTTGAATGTTTGAATGTTTTCTGAGAATGTTTGAATGTTTGAATGTCTGTCTGAATGTTTTCTGAGAACTGATAATCTTTTCCCCAGGGACACTGGTTGAAGAGCTACGGGGATTGTCTGGGAGGGTGTCTCGGGCCCGGAAACGTAATCCAAGAGAGATCAGAAGACCGGCGACCCCATGTGCCTCCATCTCTTTCTCCTTCCTTTCACCCCTAAACCAGTGACCCCACTCATTCCAGGCTGGAACGTCGTTCGGTTGTCATTTGGCGTCACCTAGCGGTCACTGTTATTGAAAATGGAGGCATCACACCAAAACTTCTGGCCGCCCGCGCACAGCCAGGGAAAACTGGTTTCTCTCGGGCCCCACCCTGATCTCAGAGGCACTCCTTCCGTCCCTCCCCCAATGCCTTGTTGCCTAGGAAACCTCCACCCTGGCTGGGAATGCTTATTTCTTTATTTATTTAGAGACAGAGACAGTTGCGCTCTTGTAGCCCAGGTTGAAGTGCAATGGCGCCATCTCGGCTCACTGCAACCTCTGCCTCCTGGATTCAAGCGATTCTCCTGCCTCAGCCTCCCCACTAGCTGGTATTACATGTGCCTGCCTCTACTCCCAGCTAATTTTTGTTTTTTTAGTAGGGACGTTATGTCGCCATGTTGGCCAGTCTGGTCTCGAAGTCCTGACTTCGGATGATCCACCCACCTCAGCCTCTTAAAGTGCTGGGATTACAGGAATAAGCCAGGGCACCTGGCCTATCATTTGCTTTTCTATGTTCCTTTTTTTTTTTTTTAGTAAGCATGAACACTTCTACCTAGGTTTTAAAAATTGTGTGTGTGAAAGAAAAATAAATCTTGGGGCTTCCAAATCACTAAAGTAAAGGGAAAAGTGAAGCTGGCAACAGTTTAAGGCCAACCTCCCATTCTATTCAAAGTCACTCCTCTGCTCTTTTCTTTTTTTTTTTTTTTTCTTTTTTAAGATGGAGTCTCGCTCAGATGCTCAAGCTGGAGCCCAATGGAGCGATCTCAGCTCACTGCAACATTCGCCTCCTGGTTTCAAGCGATAAATGCATATTTGATTGCCTCCTTTGGAGAGGCTAATTAGAAACTCCAAAGAATGCAACCATTTGTCTCTTAACTACCTGTGACCAGGCAGTCCCCTCCTCACTTTCAGTCTTCCCACTTTTGCTAAGTTGTCCCGCCTTTGCAGACCGAACCAATGTTCATCTTGCATACTTTGATTGATGTCTTATGTCTCCCTAGAATGTATAAAACGATAATGTTCTCTGTTTACCTTAGGCACATGTCCTCAGAACCCTCTGAGGCTGTCACGGGTATGCGTCCTGAACCTTGGTTACGTAAACTTTCTAAATTAACTGAGACCTCTCTCAAGTTTTCAGGGTTCACAACGGAAAGTGCATTGTAGCTCCACCCTAGGACTTATCATTAAGAAACCTATCCTAAATCTCTGCAGATACAGTCAAACCAGTTGTATGTAAACTGTATGAAACTAAATGCACTTACTACAAGTAAATGAATAAATGCTGAGAAAAAAAATCATGAACCGTTCACCCTTCAAAAAAGCAATAATACTATGAATTCTGTGTAATTTCCAGAGTCAGCTTGTTTCAAAACTGTCCCCACTAAACTTGGAAACGTTCCAGAGTGAGCTATTGTGCCTCCAGCCTTTGCTCCTCCCCCTTTTTTCTCCTGCGCCCTCCCCTCAACCTTTGCCGGCAATCACAGTCTCTGATTCAGCAAAAGCAGATGGGAGCCCTAGAGAGAGTTCTCGTTTCTTTTTTTTTTTTTTTCTTTTTTGAGCTGGAGTCTCGCTTAGAGGCTCAGGATGGAGCCCCATGGAGCGATCTCGGCTCACTGCAACATCCGCTTCCTGGTTTCAAGCGATTCTCCTGCCTCAGCCTACCGAGGAGCTGGGATAACAGGCACCCGCTATTATGCCCAGCTAATTTTTGTATTTTCATAGAGACAGGGTTTAACCATGTTGGCCACGCTGGACTCGAACTCCTGCCATCAGGTGATCCGTCGGCCTCAGCCTCTCAATGTGCTGGGATTACAGGCGTGAGCCACTGTGGCCATCGAGTTCTCTTTTCTTTGTGAAGGGCAAGGCAAAGTGGAATGGATTCACCTAAAAGCGGAATGCATTCCCTGGAAAGCATCATGGTTAGACCCATGTGAGACAGGTTAGTTTTACTGCGTGTGTTCTCCATGTGTTGTTGCCCATGTGTTGCTACCATGGTAATCCTGCTGAGTATGAGAGGAATCAAAGTTTCACACATTTGGTGTATGTGCTTGGCTGAGGAACCAATGGGGCGAAGCTACCATCTGTGGGATTATGACTGAACGCCTCTAAGTCAGAATCCCGCCCAGTAGAAAAGATGCAGCAGCGCTGGCAAGACTCGGTTGGCCTCAGATAGCCAGTCCCCAGCCTTTGCCACCGGCCGGACGCTCCGCCCCGCTGTGCGCCAAGACCTGGCTCCGGTGCGGAGAGCCCATCATCCTAAAAAACGGGGTGCGGCCAGAAAGGGGTTTGCTCCCTGGCCCGTCACATAACATGCTTATGGGTAATCTGATACTAAACTATTCGTAAACGCCCTGCTTCTGGGTCAGGGTTTCCTATGGAGCAGAGCAACTCCCTCACTGCAACCTATTGAAAGTCAGCCCTCCACACAAGGGTCTCTCAACCAGTGTGCGGGAAACCTAGCGTTGTGGCGTGTTCTGTATAATTCAGCCCTGGACCTCTACCTTCCTTCTTCCCTCCTTTTGCCCCCGGGGACTTAGTTCCGGGGCCTGCTCAGGCCCCCCGCCCCGGAGCCCCAGGGCATGCAGGGCTGTCTCTCGCGAGATAACGTTGGCGTTGGCCGTGCATTTGGGAGGGGTCGTTCCCCAACAGCGGGCTTTCCAAGATGCAGCGCTGGGGGTTGCGAGGTAGGGTTGGCGCCCCTGCTCGATGTTCCACCTCTCTGATTGAGCTTCTTTCTCCCACCCCGCTGGGAATTCCTCCACGAGTTGGGACCGGATTCTTCGAGCCTCGTGCGAATGGCTGAGGCGCGGGTGTCAGAGGTTTTGCCCCTGCAGTCCCTGTCTGAGTAGTGTTCGCGCGATGCCCGTGGGTGGCTGTTTGGGTCACAGTCCCTCTCCCCGCCCCAGGGGTGCTGGGATGAAAGACTAGCTAGTCACTACCCTTGTGTCTTTACTCCTCTTCTCTGCCCGGGTTAATCAGTGGACTGCAGGGAAATGGCTGGCAGGTCTGCCAAGTTAGACGGCCTCAAACCTGGGCCGGTTCTGTGTGATAAGGTTCCAACTGCGTCTGATCGCTTCCCTCCGCGAGCACCGCATTTGGTCTTTAGTGTGGACCCTGTCGATTAGATGCTGGCATTTGGCTTCCCGATCAGCCCGCGAATCAACCAACTGCGGGAGGCAAGCAACATCCAGTTGACAAGGCCGCGGGCTTCTCTGTCTGGAAGACCAGGGACCAGGGCCTAAGGCCCCAGTCCTCAGGTCTCGGGTCGCCGTGCCCACCTCATGTCCGCGGCAAGCGTTGGACTTGACCGTCAACTTGGGATTTCTACGGTAGACCAGATGACTTTGGTCAGCAGCAGTACCACCCGCATTCACTAGGTGTCGCTTTTTCCTTGCGTCGTTTCTTCCTCTCCAACTGTTTCCACAGTACTTTCAGTTTCTCTTCGTTTTGTTTTTCTTTTATTTTTCTTGCTCCTCTTTCTACACACTGAAGTTGCTGTTGTTTCACATTTACCTTTTATTTATTTGTAGTTTTTGAGGCAGGTTGGAGTGTAAAAATGCAATCTCGGCTCACCGCCGCCTCGACTTTCCAGGGCTCCCTCAGGCGATCTTCCTATCTCAGCCTTCGAAGTGGCTGAGACTACAGGAGTCACTTAATTCTGTGATGTCGAAGCTGAAGCGAGCCGTGATCATGCCTTGCCCTCCAGTCTGAGTGTTTCAGAAGGTAAGAGAGACAGATTAAAGAAAAAAATTCCTTGAAATAAACTGCAATTCACTGTGATCTAAATTACCTTGTAAAGTTTTTCACTCCCACGAGTTTGTTTATTATTACTGCTGTTTGTTATTATTTCTTTGTATTATTGTTTGTCGTTATTGTTATTGTTTTTATTATTTATGTAATTATTTAGAGATGGAGTCTTCCTCTATCACCCAGAGTGCAGTGCAGTGGCGCGACTTTGGGTCACTGCAGCTTCAAATTCCTGGGTTCAAATTCGAAATATGGCGAAACACCCTGTATAGTAAAATCTGTCAATGACACCTTCAGGACCGTTGGTTGTGGCGGCTGCAATTTCGGAGGCTGAGGAGGGCAGTTCGCTAGAGCTTGGGAGTTCAAGACAGCCTGGGAAACAGACTGCAGAGCATTTGTCTGACCAAGGCCCGCTGCAGCCTCCACCTCCCGAGCCCAAGCGATGTTCTCAACTCAGGCTCCAAAGGATCTGGGACAACAGGCTCCTGCCATCACGATGCCCGGATTTTTTTCTTTTCTTTTCTTTTTCAGTAGAGACGGGGTCTCACTGTGTTGCCAGGGCTGGTCTCAAAGTCCTAGGCTCTAGCAATTCTTCCACCTCAGCCTCCCAAAGTGCTGGGATTATAGGTGTGAGCCACGATGCCCTGCCCTCTTTCTTATTTCCTTCACTTTTTCTCTTTTTTTCTTTCTCTTTCTTTCTGTCTTTTCTTTTTCTTCTCTCTCTTTTTCTTCCTCCCTTTTTTCTCTCATTTCTCATTCTTTTTTTTTTCTGTTTCTATGTCTTTCGGTTTTCTTTTTCATCTTTCTTCCCTTTACATCTCTATTTTCTTTTTCTTGATCTTCCTTACTCTCTCTCTCTTTTCTTCATTTGTTTCTTTCCGTCCCTCTGTCTGTCTGTCTTAGTGTGGATTTTGGAAAATTCTACTTATTCTGTATCTCCCTGTGTATCACAAGCCTCTGTGACTTTCACTTTGTTGTTTTTCCTCCTTGCCGCGTAAAATGCATTCACTGCTCTTTTATTTTGGTGCTCTGTGGATGTTCGAAGGGTGGGGGAAAAGTGGACCACGAATTTGATTGGTTTCATGGGAGACATGGGAGACGAAAGAACATATGATGATTACTTCGCTAAATGCCCTGTTTATTCTTTCAACTGCACTCATAAAAGTAAGGACGCAGTTGGTGGGTTGAGAGATCTCTGTGTAGTCATGACTCCGCAATTATACTTGACGAGAGCGGTGATGATGAACGGGCGGCATGGAAACCTGCCCTTCTTTGGTGTCAGTTGAGCACAGTGAGAAGAGATTCAGAACGGCCTGTGTCTCAACCTGATGGTACTGTGTTTCTGCTCTGATCTTTAGGAATGAGAGAAGCATTCCCGTGCATTCCCGCCACGTCCTTGCAGTTTTCTTTTTATACTTTTCGATTAACTAACGTATTTATTAATTTATTTGAGATGGAGTCTTGTTCTGTTGGTCAGGCCATGGCGCAGTGTCGGGCCACTGCAACCGCCGCCTCCCAGGTTCCAGCGATTCTCTTCCCTTAGCCTCTCGAGTAGCTGGGATAACAGGCACGTGCCACCATACCCAGCTAACTTTTACCTTTTTAGTAAAGACAGGGTTTCACCATGTTGCCTAGGCTGGTCTTGAACTCCAACTTCCAGGAATCCTGTGGCCTTGGCCTCCCAAAGTGCTGGGAGATCCCAGGTCATCAGATTCGAGAAAGAATGTTGGTTGATATAGAGAGGCGAGACACACTGCGCCTGACCCAAATTGCTATTTTTAAAAATAAACCAGTAGGCTGGGTGCAGTGGGTCACTACTGTCATCTCAGCAGTTTGCTAGGTGGAGGTGGGAGGATTACGAGGTCAGGAGTTTGAGACCAGCCTGGCCAACTTAGTCAAACTCTGTCTGTACGAAGAATACAAAAATTAACCAGGTGTGGTGGCACGCACCTCTAGTCCCAGCTACTCGATATGCTGAGGTAGTAGAATCTGTTGAAGCCGGGAGACGGAGATTGCAGTCAGCCCAGATCATGCCACTGGATTCCAGCTTGGGTGACAGAGTCAGACTCCATCTAAAAAAAAAAAAGTAATTAAAAATAAGTGAGTTTCCAAGAAAAAATAGAAACCCACAGTGACACAAACATATGCCTCTTGCCTTTTGAGGCAGCAATGACACTACAAACTTGTAAACTCACTTCATTTATTGACTGCGGACCATGGGTATTTGTGATGCTTCCTCTTGGAACATAATTCTGTGTGACACCATACCCAGCTAACATTCGCCTTTTTAGTAGTCAGAATTTTGCTATGTTGCCCAGACTGCTCTTGAACTCATGAACTGCAGGTATCCGCCCGCCCAAAAAAAAGAGCTGTGATGAAAGCAGAGACCCAGACAGATTTCAGCCCTCAAAATGGTGCACGCTGCCACATTTCACAGATCTTCCCTGGGCCTTATTGGTATTTGCCCAACATAGAAACGCTTTCTAAAATGTGAGAATTTGCTTCCATAATATTTCCACAAGCGATGCTTTGGTCTGTGTTTGTTTTTACGTTTTGTTTTGTTTGTAGTTTTTACTTTACTTATCTCTTTTCAGTTGAAGTAGATTTTACCGATTTTAGGAAGATGTCTATTTTCCCGAAAACCTGTTAGCTGGTGTTTTCTTCTGTCATTAAGTAGCGATTTTCAGAATCTCTCAAGGTACAGTGAGAGCCGATTGATATAAACTGTACTTCATAAAATCTTCTTTCTTTTCTTTTTTTTTTTTTTTTTTTTTTTGTCTTTCAGGTGGAGTTTCGCTCTTATTGCCCAGGCTGGAGTTCAGTGGCGCGACCTCAGCTCACCGCAACCTCTGCCGCCTGTGTTCAAGAGATTTTCCAATCTTCACCTTTTCGAGTAGCTGAAACCACAGGCAAACACCGCCAGGCCTGGCTTTTTTTTTTTTTTTTTTCATAGAGACTAGGTAGCTCCATAATGGTCAGGCTGGTCTAGAACACCCAACCTGAGGCGTACCACCCAACTTGACCACCCAAAGTGCTGAGATTAAAGGCGTGAGCCCCGCGTCCGGCCATAACATCTTATCCTATAGAATCCAGAGAGGTTAGGTCTGTAGTCCCTGAGACCAGCCTTCCTTGGATGAACTCCAAAGTGATGGCTGAGGATTAGGGAGTGTGGGGGGGGCTGGAAAGTCGGTCCACTATTTTTGCTACCTAGGCCATGACATCCCCCGAACCCCATCGCTTGCTCACCCTTTGAGATTCCCCCCCTCCACCGCCTTGGTGGCAGAACTCTTACTTTCATTTCTGTCTTTCTTCGTTTGTTGGGTTTCAGGACGGGGTTCAGGAAAGACGGTGTGCGTGGGGAGGGGGTGTAGGGTGGGGATGGAGGGGAGCGTCCTAAGGGTCGATGTAGTGTCATGCCTCTTTCATCACCACCACCGAAGATGAAAGCAACAATCATCTATATACCACGTGTTTTCACCCATAAATGGGAACTAAATAATGAGAATGCATGTGAAGAACTAGGAGGAGGAGAGACACAGGAGCCTACTTGAGGGAGGAGGTGTGGAAGGACAGACAGCTTCAGGACAAAACAAAACGAGCAAAACACAAAAACTGTCGGGTACTGCGCTGAGAATCCGGGTGAGGAAATCATCGGCAAACTGAACCCCCTACTCAGAAGTTTACCTATGAAACAATCTTGCACATGTATGCTTCGAAAATAAATAACAGGGAAGAAAGAGAGAGAGAGAGAAAGAGAGAGAGAGAAGTAAAATAAAGCACCACCTCCTTGACCTGACTCAGGGGGTTTGGGGTCTTCTGGGGAAACGTTCTGAAACAATGGAGTATTTTGGTCTGTTCTTTCTTGTGTCTTTTTTCTTTTTTTTTTTTTTTAAGGAGGACTCTCGGTCAGCCACCCAGGCTGGAATGCAGTGGTGCACACTCGTTTCACTGCAGCAAATATCTCCCGGGTTGAAGCGATTCTCCACTCTAATCCTCCTGAGTGGCTGGGATTACAGTCACCAGCAATAACGCCCCGCTAATTTTTGTACCTTAGTAGAGAAGGGGTATCGCCATGCTTGCGACCCTGGACTTGAAAACAAAATGAAAATGAAAATGAAATGCAACAAAATAATTAAAAAGTGAGTTTCCGGGGAAAAAGAAACAACAACAACAACAACAACAACAACAACAAAAAACAACCCCACCGTGACATCCACGTACGTACGCCTCTCGCCTTTCGAGGCATCAAACACGTTAGGAATTATGCGTGATTTCTTTTTTTTAACTTACTTTTATTTTATTATCATGATTTCTGTTTCGAGACGGAGTCTCGGAGGCCCGCCCTCCCTCCGTCCCATTCCCTGGTTGCCCAGACAACCTCAGGAGACAGACCCTGGCTGGGCCAGATTGTTCTTCTCCTCGGTCGATGGTTTCCTTGTCTTTCTTCGTGTCTTTAACCCGCGTGGACTCTTCCGCTCGGGTTTGACAGATGGCAGCTCCACTTTAGGCCTTGTTGTTGTTGGGGACTTTCCCGATTCTCCCCAGATGTAGTGAAAGCAGGTAGATTTGCCTTGCCTGGCCTTGCCTGGCCTTGCCTGGCCTTGCCTTTTCTTTCTTTCTTTCTTTCTTTCTTTCTTTCTTTCTTTCTTTCTTATTACTTTCTTTTTTTCTTCTTCTTCTTCCTTTTTTTTTTTTTTTGAGACAGAGTTTCACTCTTGTTGCCCAGGCTAGAGGGCAATGGCGCGATCTCGGCTCACCGCACCCTCCGCCTCCCAGGTTCAAGCGATTCTCCTGCCTCGGCCTCCTGATTAGCTGGGATTACAGGCATGGGCCACCGTGCCTGGCTGATGTTTGTACTTTTAGTAGAGACGGTGTTTTTCCATGTTGGTCAGGCTGGTCTCCAACTCCCAACCTCAGGTGGTCCGCCTGCCTTGGCCTCCCAAAGTGCTGGGATGACAGGGGTGAGCCACAGCGCCCAGCCTCTCTCTCTCTCTGTCTCTCTCTGTCTCTCTCTCTCTCTCTCTCTCTCTCTCTCTCGCTTGCTTGCTTGCTTGCTTTCGTGCTTTCTTGCTTCCTTGTTTTCTTTCTTTCTTTTGTTTCTTTCTTGCTTGCTTTCTTGCTTGCTTGTTTTCTTGCTTTCTTGCTTTCTTTTCTTTCTTGCTTGCTTGCTTTCTGGCTTTCCTTTCTTTTTCTTTCTTGCTTTCTTGCTTGCTTGCTTTCGTGCTGTCTTGTTTTCTTGCTTTCTTGCTTGCTTGCTTGCTTTCAGCGCCCAGCCTCTCTCTCTCTCTCTCTCTCTCTCTCTCGCTTGCTTGCTTGCTTGCTTTCGTGCTTTCTTGTTTTCTTTCTTTCTTTTGTTTCTTTCTTGCTTGCTTTCTTGCTTGCTTGTTTTCTTGCTTTCTTGCTTTCTTTTCTTTCTTGCTTGCTTGCTTTCTTGCTTTCCTTTCTTTTTCTTTCTTGTTTTCTTGCTTTCTTGCTTGCTTTCGTGCTGTCTTGTTTTCTTGCTTGCTTGCTTGCTTTCGTGCTTTCTTGTTTTCTTGCTTTCTTTCTTTCTTTTGTTTCTTTCTTGCTTTCTTTTCTTTCTTGCTTGCTTTCTTGCTTTCTTTTCTTTTTCTTTCTTGCTTTCTTGCTTTCTTGCTTTCTGGTTTTCTTGCTTTCTTGCTTGCTTTCGTGCTTTCTTGTTTTCTTGCTTTCTTTCTTTCTTTTGTTTCTTTCTTGCTTGCTTTCTTGCTTTCTTGTTTTCTTGCTTTCTTGCTTTCTTTCCTGCTTTCTTTCTTGCTTTGTTTTCTTTCTAGCTTTCTTTTCTTTCTTGCTTGCTTTCTTGCTTTCTTTTCTTTTTCTTTCTTTCTTTCTTGCTTTCTTTTTTCTTGCTTTCTTGCTTTCTTTTCTCTTTCTTTCTTTCTTTCCTGCTTTTTTGCTTTCTTGCTTGCTTTCTTGCTTGCTTTCTTGCTTGCTTGCTTTCTGTCTTTTCTTTCTTTCTTTCTTTCTTTCTTTCTTTCTTTCTGTTTCGTCCTTTTGAGACAGAGTTTCACTCTTGTTTCCACGGCTAGAGTGCAATGGCGCGATCTTGGCTCACCGCACCTTCCGCCTCCCGGGTTCGAGGGCTTCTCCTGCCTCAGCCTCCTGATTAGCGGGGATTACAGGGAGGCACCCCCACGCCTGGCTTGGCTGATGTTTGCGTTTTTAGTAGGCACACCGTGTCTCTCCGTGTTGGTCAGGCTGGCCTCCGACTCCCGACCTCATGTGATGCGCCCACCTCGGCCTCTCGAAGTGCTGGGATGACGGGCGTGAGCCACCGTGCCCGGCCTGTTGACTCATTTCGTTTTTTTTATTTCTTTCCTTTCCATGTATTTACTGACGTTTATTAATGTGAACATTTTTGTACATTTGTATGTAAACGACAATGCGTATATCTTTGCATTTACTACTCTCGTGTGTAGTAAACACGTACCGATTGTATAGAAACATCCTTCTATATGATAGATGTAGGTGTTTCTGTGATACAAATAAATACACATCGCTCTACAGAGAAGCGATCGTCGAGAAATACGTTTACGTTTACGTACGAAAAGTGTTGTATTTATGTTTATAAATGAACAGGTGTACGTACTTATCTCTGTTTTCTTTCTTCCTCTCCTTTACGTTTTTCTTCCTTCCTTTCTTCCTTTCTCTCCTTCTGTAGGTTTTTCTTCCTCTCTTCCTTTCCTTCTCTCTCTCTTTCTGATCTTTTCTCCTTCGTGCTTTATTTCTCTTTCGTTCCCTGTCTCTCCTTCTTTTTTCTTTCCTCTCTGTTTCTTTTTCCCTTCTTTCCTTCGTTTCTTTCCTCATTCTTTCTCTCTTTTTCATGTTTCTTTCCTTTCCGTCTGTCTTTTAAAAATGGAGTGTTTCAAAAGTTTTCTCTGTGTATCGACGTTTTTTAAATTGTCTCTCTTTTCTCCATTGTCTTCCTCCCTCCCTCCCTCCCTGCTCCCTTCCCTCCCTCCTTCCCTTTCACCATCTGTCTCTTTTCCCCATTCCCCGCCCCCCCCCCCCCCGTCTGTCTCTGCGTGGATTCCGGAAGAGCCTATGCATTTTGCCTCTCCGTGTGTCTGCAGCGACCCGCGACCGAGTCCTTGTGTGTTCTTTCTCCCTCCCTCCCTCCCTCCCTCCCTGCTTCCGAGATGCATCTCCGAACACCCACGCGCCGTGGGTTGTCTTCTGACTCTGTCGCGGTCGAGGCAGAGACGCGTTTTGGGCACCGTGTGTGTGGGGTTGGGGCAGAGGGGCTGCGTTTTCGGCCTCGGGAAGAGCTTCTCGGCTCACGGTTTCGCTTTTGCGGTCCACGGGCCGCCCTGCCTGCCATCCGGATCTGTCTCGCTGACGTTCGCGGCGGTCGTCGGGCTCCATCTGGCGGCCGCTTTTAGATCGTGCTCTCGGCTTCCGGAGCTGCGGTGGCAGCTGCCGAGGGAGGGGACCGTCCCCGCTGTGAGCTGTGCAGAGCTCCGGAAAGCCCGCGGTCGTCAGCCCGGCTGGCCCGGTGGCGCCAGAGCTGTGGCGCGTCGCTTGTGAGTCAGAGCTCTGGCGTGCAGGTTTATGTGGGGGAGAGGCCGTCGCTGCGCTTCTGGGCCCGAGCCGGGCGTGGGGCTGCCCGGGCCGGTCGACCAGCGCGCCGCAGCTCCCGAGGCCCGAGCCGCGACCCGCGGGGACCCGCCGCGCGTGGCGCGGGAGGCTGGGGACGCCCTTCCCGGCCCGGTCGCGGGTCCGTCCGCGCTCATCCTGGCCGTCTGAGGCGGCGGCCGAATTCGTTTCCGAGTCCCCGTGGGGAGCCGGGGACCGTCCTGCCCCCGTCCCCCGGGTGCCGGGGAGCGGTCCCCGGGCCGGGCCGCGGTCCCTCTGCCGCGATCCTTTCTGGCGAGTCCCCGTGCGGAGTCGGAGAGCGCTCCCTGAGCGCGCGTGCGGCCCGAGAGGTCGCGCCTGGCCGGCCTTCGGTCCCTCGTGTGTCCCGGTCGTAGGAGGGGCCGGCCGAAAATGCTTCCGGCTCCCGCTCTGGGGACACGGGCCGGCCCCCTGCGTGTGGCACGGGCGGCCGGGAGGGCGTCCCTGGCCCGGCGCTGCTCCCGCGTGTGTCCCGGGGTTGACCAGAGGGCCCCGGGCGCTCCGTGTGTGGCTGCGATGGTGGCGTTTTTGGGGACAGGTGTCCGTGTCGCGCGTTTCCTGGGCCGGCGGCGTGGTCGGTGACACGACCTCCCGGCCCCGGGGGAGGTATATCTTTCACTCCGAGTCTGCATCTTGGGCTACCGGGTTATTGCTGACACGCTGTCCTCTGGCGACCTGTCGCTGGAGAGGTTGGGACTCCGGATGCGTGCGGGGCTCTGGCCTACCGGTGACCCGGCTAGCCGGCCGTGCTCCTGCTTGAGCCGCCTGCTGGGGCCCGCGGGCCTGCTGTCCTCTCGCGCGCCCGGGCGTGTCCCGACTCCCGGTGCCGGCCCGGGTCCGGGTCTCTGACCCGCCTGGGGGCGGCGGGGAAGGCGGCGAGGGCCACCCTGCCCCCGTGCGCTCTCCGCTGCGGGCGCCCGGGGCGGCCGCGACAACCCCACCCCGCTGGCTCCGTGCCGTGCGTGTCAGGCGTTCTCGTCTCCGCTGGGTTGTCCGCCGCCCCTTCCCCGGAGCAGGGCGTCGGCCGGCCGGCCGGCCGACCTCCGCTCCCGGGGGGCTCTTCGTGATCGATGTGGTGACGTCGTGCTCTCCCGGGCCGGGTCCGAGCCGCGACGGGCGAGGGGCGGACGTTCGTGGCGAACGGGACCGTTCTTCTCGCTCCGCCCCGCGGGGTCCCCTCGTCTCTCCTCTCCCCGCCTGCGGGGGAGGCGTGTGGGGTGCGGAGCCCGGCCCGACCTCGCCGTCCCGCCCGCTGCCTTCTGCGTCGCGGGGCGGGTCGGCGGGGTCCTCTGACGCGGCAGGCACCCCTCGCTGTCGCCTCCAGTGGTTGTGGACTTGCGGGCGGCCCCCCTCCGCGGCGGTGGGGGGTGCCGTCCCGCCGGCCCGTCGTGCTGCCCTCTCGGGGGGTGTGCGCGAGCGTCGGCTCCGCTTGGGCCTTTGCGGTGCTCCTGGAGCGCTCCGGGTTGTCCCTCAGGTGCCCGAGGCCGAGCGGTGGTGTGTCGTTCCCGCCCCCAGCGCCCCCTCCTCCGGTCGCCGCCGCGGTGTCCGCGCGTGGGTCCTGAGGGAGCTCGTCGGTGTGGGGTTCGAGGCGGTCGAGGGAGACGAGACGCGCCCCTCCCACGCGGGGCAGGGCGTCCGCCTGGTCCGGCGAGCGCACGTCCCGTGCTCCCCTCTGGCGGGTGCGCGCGGGCCGTGTGAGCGATCGCGGTGGGTTCGGGCCGGTGGCGCGTGCGCCGGCCGGCCGCCGAGGGGCTGCCGTTCTGCCTCCGACCGGTAGTGTGTGGGTTGACTTCGGGGGTGCTCTGCCTCGGAAGGAAGGAGGCGGGTGGACGGGGGGGCCTCGTGGGGTTGCGCGCACGCGCGCACCGGCCGGGCCCCCGCCCTGACCGCGGACGCTCAAGGTGGCCGCACGCAGGTGTTTCCTCGTACTGCAGGCCCCCTCCCTTCCCCAGGCGTCCCTCGGCGCCTCTGCGGGCCCGAGGAGGGGCGGCTGGCGTGTGGTGGGGGAGTGTGACCCACCCTCGGTGAGAAAGCCTTCTCTAGCGATCCGAGAGGCGTGCCTTGGGGTACCGGATCCCCCGGACTGCCGCCTCTGTCTCTGCCTCCGTGATGGGAGCGCTGCCGTAGCGACTCGCTCGCAGAGGACCCTCCTCCCCTTCCCCCTCGACGGGGTTCGCGGGGGAGAGCGAGGGTTTCCGCCGGCCACCGCCGTGGTGGCCGAGCGCGGCTCGTCGCCTACTGTGTGGCCCGCGCCTCCCCCTTCTGAGTCGGGGGAGGATCCCGCCGGGCCGGGCCCTGGCGTCCCAGCGGGTTGGGACGTGGCGGCCGGCGGGCGGTGGGTGTGCGCGCGCGGCGTTCCGTCCGGCGCGTGACCCCCTCCGCCGCGAGTCGGCTCTCCGCCCGCTCCCGTGTGCCGAGTCGTGACCGGTGCCCACGACCGCGTTTGCGTGGCGCGGGGTCGGGCCGCCTGGCCCTGGGAAAGCGTCCCACGGTGGGGGCGCGCCGGTCTCCCGGAGCGGGACCGGGCCGGAGGATGGACGGAGAGAATCACGAGCGCGATTGGGTGGTGCTGGCGTTGTCGGGCTTGTGGCTGCGGTCGCTTCGGGGCCCCCGGTGGCGGGACCCCGGGGCTCGCGAGGCGGGTCTCGGTGGGGGCCGAG